>NC_136059.1:938671354-944578854 GCF_964261635.1 Lissotriton helveticus
ATATGTGTGAAATGTGGTGTGTGGAATGTGGTGTGTGGAATGTGTGTGGAATGTGGTGTGTGTCGAATGTGGTGTGTGTGGAATGTGGTGTGTGTGGAATGTGGTGTGTGGAATGTGGTGTGTGGAATGTGGTGTGTGGAATGTGGTGTGTGTGTGGAATGTGTATGGAATGTGGTGTGTGGAATGTGTGTAGAATGTGGTGCGTGGAATGTGGAATGTGTGTGGAATGTGGTGTGTGGAATGTGGTGTGTGGAATGTGGTGTGGAATGTGGTGTGTGGAATGTGTGTTGAATGTGGTGTATGTGGAATGTGGTGTGTGGAATGTGTGTGGAATGTTGTGTGTGGAATGTGGTGTGTGAAATGTGGTGTGTGTGGAATGTGGTGTGTGGAATGTGGTGTGTGTGGTGTGTGTGGAATGTGGTGTGTGTGGAATGTGGTGTGTGGAATGTGTGTGGAATGTGTGTGGAATGTGGTGTGTGGAATGTGTGTGGAATGTGTGTAGAATGTGTGTGTGAAATGGGGTGTGTGTGGAATGTGGTGTGTGGAATGTGGTGTGGAATGTGGTGTGTGGAATGTGGTGTGTGGAATGTGTGTGGAATTTGTGTGGAATGTGGTATGTGGAATGTGTGTGTGGAATGTGTGTGAAATGTGTGTGTGGAATGTGTGTGGAATGTGGTGTGTGGAATGTGTGTGGAATGTGGTTTGTGGAATGTGTGTGGAATGTGGTGTGTAGAATGTGTGTGGAATGTAGAATGTGGTGTGTGTGTGGTGTGTGTGGAATGTGGTGTGTGGAATGTGGTGTGTGTGTGGAATGTGTGTGGAATGTGGTGTGTGGAATGTGTGTAGAATGTGGTGTGTGGAATGTGTGTGGAATGTGGAATGTGTGTGGAATGTGTGTGGAATGTGGTGTGTGGAATGTGTGTGGAATGTGGTGTGTGGAATGTGGTGTGTGGAATGTGTGTGGAATGTGTGTGGAATGTGTGTGGAATGTGTGTGGAATGTGTGTGGAATGTGGTGTGTGGAATGTGTGTGGAATGTGGTGTGTGGAATGTGGAGTGTGGAATGTGTGTGGAATGGGTGTGGAATGTGGTGTGTGTAATGTGTGTGGAATGTGTGTGGAATGTGATATGTGGAATGTGGTGTGTGTGTGTGTGTGGAATGTGTGTGGAATGTGTGTGGAATGTGGTATGTGGAATGTGCAATGTGGTGTGTGGAATGTGGAATGTGTGTGGAATGTGGAGTGTGGAATGTGTGTAGAATGTGCTGTGTGGAATGTGGTGTGTGGAATGTGGTGTGTGGAATGTGGTGTGTGGAATGTGGTGTGTGAAATGTTGTGTGTGGAATGTGGAATGTGGTGTGGGGAATGTGGAATGTGGTGTGTGGAATGTGGAATGTATGTGGAATGTGGAACGTGTGTGGAATGTGGAATGTTTGTGGAATGTGTGTGGAATGTGGAATGTGTGTGAAATGTGGAATGTGTGTCGAATGTGTGTGGAATGTGGTGCCTGGAACGGGGTATGTGGAATGGGGTGTGTGGAAGGGGGTGTTTGGAATGGGGGTGTGTGGAATGTGCATGGAATGTGTGTGGAATGTGTGTGGAATGTGGTGTGTGGAATGGGGTGTGTGGAATGTGTGTGGAATGTGGAATGTGTGGAATGTGGAGTGTGTGTGGAATGTGTGTTGAATGTGGTGTGTGGAATGTGGTGTGGAATGTGTGTGGAATGTGTGTGGAATGTGTGTGGAATGGGGTGTATGGAATGGGGTGTGTGGAATGGGGTGTGTGGAATGTGTGTGGAATGTGTGTGGAATGTGGTGTGTGGAATGTGGTGTGTGGAATGTGGTGTGTGGAATGTGTGTGGAATGTGGTGTGTGGAATGTGGTGTTTGTGTGGAATGTGGTGTGTGGAATGTGTGTAGAGTGTGGTGTGTGGAATGTGTGTGGAATGTGGTGTGTGGAATGTGTGTGGAATGTGTGTGGAATGTGGTGTGTGGAATGATTGTGGAATGTGTGTGGAATGTGGTGTGTGTAATGTGTGTGTAATATGTGTGGAATGTGTGTGGAATGTAATATGTGGAATGTGGTGTGTGTGTGTGTGTGGAATGTGTGTGGAATGTGGTATGTGGAATGTGCAATGTGGTGTATGGAATGTGGAATGTGTGTGGAATGTGGAATGTGTGTAGAATGTGGTGTGTGGAATGTGGTGTGTGGAATGTGGTGTGTGGAATGTGGTGTGTGAAATGTGGTGTGTGGAATGTGGAATGTGGTGTGGGGAATGTGGAATGTGGTGTGTGGATGTGGAATGTATGTGGAATGTGGTATGAGGAATGTGGAATGTGGAATGTGTGTGGAATGTGGAATGTTTGTGGAATGTGTGTGAAATGTTGAATGTGTGTGAAATGTGGAATGTGTGTCGAATGTGTGTGGAATGTGGTGTCTGGAATGGGGTATGTGGAATGGGGTGTGTGGAATGGGGTGTTTGGAATGGGGTGTGTGGAATGTGTGTGGAATGTGTGTGGAATGTGGTGTGTGGAATGGGGTGTGTGGAATGTGTGTGGAATGTGGAATGTGTGGAATGTGGTATGTGTGTGGAATGTGGTGTGTGGAACGTGTGTAGAATGTGGTGTGTGTGGAATGTGTGTGGAATGTGGTGTGTGGAATATGGTATGTGGAATGTGGTGTGTGGAATGTGGAGTGTGGAATGTGTGTGGAATGGGTGTGTAATGTGGTGTGTGTAATGTGTGTGGAATGTGTGTGGAATGTGATATGTGGAATGTGGTGTGTGTGTGTGTGTGGAATGTGTGTGGAATGTGTGTGGAATGTGGTATGTGGAATGTGCAATGTGGTGTGTGGAATGTGGAATGTGTGTGGAATGTGGAGTGTGGAATGTGTGTAGAATGTGCTGTGTGGAATGTGGTGTGTGGAATGTGGTGTGTGGAATGTTGTGTGTGGAATGTGGTGTGTGAAATGTTGTGTGTGGAATGTGGAATGTGGTGTGGGGAATGTGGAATGTGGTGTGTGGAATGTGGAATGTATGTGGAATGTGGAATGTGGAATGTGTGTGGAATGTGGAATGTTTGTGGAATGTGTGTGGAATGTGGAATGTGTGTGAAATGTGGAATGTGTGTCGAATGTGTGTGGAATGTGGTGTGTGGAATGTGTGTGGAATGTGTGTGGAATGTGGTGTGTGGAATGATTGTGGAATGTGTGTGGAATGTGGTGTGTGTAATGTGTGTGTAATATGTGTGGAATGTGTGTGGAATGTGGTGTGGGATGTGGTGTGTGGAATGTGGTGTGTGGTGTGTGGAATGTGGTGTGTGAAATGTGGTGTGTGGAATGTGGTGTGTGGAATGTGTGTAGAATATGTGTGGAATGTGTATGGAATGTGTGTGGAATGTGTGTGGAATGTGTGTGGAATGTGCGTGAAATGTGTGTGGAATGTGGTGTGTGGAATGTGTGTGGGATGTGTGTGGAATGTGGTGTGTGTGGAATGTGGTGTGTGGAATGTGTGTGGAATATGTGTGAAATGTGGTGTGTGGAATGTGGTGTGTGGAATGTGTGTGGAATGTGGTGTGTGTCGAATGTGGTGTGTGTGGAATGTGGTGTGTGTGGAATGTGGTGTGTGGAATGTGGTGTGTGGAATGTGGTGTGTGGAATGTGGTGTGTGTGTGGAATGTGTATGGAATGTGGTGTGTGGAATGTGTGTAGAATGTGGTGCGTGGAATGTGGAATGTGTGTGGAATGTGGTGTGTGGAATGTGGTGTGTGGAATGTGGTGTGGAATGTGGTGTGTGGAATGTGTGTTGAATGTGGTGTATGTGGAATGTGGTGTGTGGAATGTGTGTGGAATGTTGTGTGTGGAATGTGGTGTGTGAAATGTGGTGTGTGTGGAATGTGGTGTGTGGAATGTGGTGTGTGTGTGGTGTGTGTGGAATGTGGTGTGTGTGGAATGTGGTGTGTGGAATGTGTGTGGAATGTGTGTGGAATGTGGTGTGTGGAATGTGTGTGGAATGTGTGTAGAATGTGTGTGTGAAATGGGGTGTGTGTGGAATGTGGTGTGTGGAATGTGGTGTGGAATGTGGTGTGTGGAATGTGGTGTGTGGAATGTGTGTGGAATTTGTGTGGAATGTGGTATGTGGAATGTGTGTGTGGAATGTGTGTGAAATGTGTGTGTGGAATGTGTGTGGAATGTGGTGTGTGGAATGTGTGTGGAATGTGGTTTGTGGAATGTGTGTGGAATGTGGTGTGTAGAATGTGTGTGGAATGTAGAATGTGGTGTGTGTGTGGTGTGTGTGGAATGTGGTGTGTGGAATGTGGTGTGTGTGTGGAATGTGTGTGGAATGTGGTGTGTGGAATGTGTGTAGAATGTGGTGTGTGGAATGTGTGTGGAATGTGGAATGTGTGTGGAATGTGTGTGGAATGTGGTGTGTGGAATGTGTGTGGAATGTGGTGTGTGGAATGTGGTGTGTGGAATGTGTGTGGAATGTGTGTGGAATGTGTGTGGAATGTGTGTGGAATGTGTGTGGAATGTGGTGTGTGGAATGTGTGTGGAATGTGGTGTGTGGAATGTGGAGTGTGGAATGTGTGTGGAATGGGTGTGGAATGTGGTGTGTGTAATGTGTGTGGAATGTGTGTGGAATGTGATATGTGGAATGTGGTGTGTGTGTGTGTGTGGAATGTGTGTGGAATGTGTGTGGAATGTGGTATGTGGAATGTGCAATGTGGTGTGTGGAATGTGGAATGTGTGTGGAATGTGGAGTGTGGAATGTGTGTAGAATGTGCTGTGTGGAATGTGGTGTGTGGAATGTGGTGTGTGGAATGTGGTGTGTGGAATGTGGTGTGTGAAATGTTGTGTGTGGAATGTGGAATGTGGTGTGGGGAATGTGGAATGTGGTGTGTGGAATGTGGAATGTATGTGGAATGTGGAACGTGTGTGGAATGTGGAATGTTTGTGGAATGTGTGTGGAATGTGGAATGTGTGTGAAATGTGGAATGTGTGTCGAATGTGTGTGGAATGTGGTGCCTGGAACGGGGTATGTGGAATGGGGTGTGTGGAAGGGGGTGTTTGGAATGGGGGTGTGTGGAATGTGCATGGAATGTGTGTGGAATGTGTGTGGAATGTGGTGTGTGGAATGGGGTGTGTGGAATGTGTGTGGAATGTGGAATGTGTGGAATGTGGAGTGTGTGTGGAATGTGTGTTGAATGTGGTGTGTGGAATGTGGTGTGGAATGTGTGTGGAATGTGTGTGGAATGTGTGTGGAATGGGGTGTATGGAATGGGGTGTGTGGAATGGGGTGTGTGGAATGTGTGTGGAATGTGTGTGGAATGTGGTGTGTGGAATGTGGTGTGTGGAATGTGGTGTGTGGAATGTGTGTGGAATGTGGTGTGTGGAATGTGGTGTTTGTGTGGAATGTGGTGTGTGGAATGTGTGTAGAGTGTGGTGTGTGGAATGTGTGTGGAATGTGGTGTGTGGAATGTGTGTGGAATGTGTGTGGAATGTGGTGTGTGGAATGATTGTGGAATGTGTGTGGAATGTGGTGTGTGTAATGTGTGTGTAATATGTGTGGAATGTGTGTGGAATGTAATATGTGGAATGTGGTGTGTGTGTGTGTGTGGAATGTGTGTGGAATGTGGTATGTGGAATGTGCAATGTGGTGTATGGAATGTGGAATGTGTGTGGAATGTGGAATGTGTGTAGAATGTGGTGTGTGGAATGTGGTGTGTGGAATGTGGTGTGTGGAATGTGGTGTGTGAAATGTGGTGTGTGGAATGTGGAATGTGGTGTGGGGAATGTGGAATGTGGTGTGTGGAATGTGGAATGTATGTGGAATGTGGTATGAGGAATGTGGAATGTGGAATGTGTGTGGAATGTGGAATGTTTGTGGAATGTGTGTGAAATGTTGAATGTGTGTGAAATGTGGAATGTGTGTCGAATGTGTGTGGAATGTGGTGTCTGGAATGGGGTATGTGGAATGGGGTGTGTGGAATGGGGTGTTTGGAATGGGGTGTGTGGAATGTGTGTGGAATGTGTGTGGAATGTGGTGTGTGGAATGGGGTGTGTGGAATGTGTGTGGAATGTGGAATGTGTGGAATGTGGTATGTGTGTGGAATGTGGTGTGTGGAACGTGTGTAGAATGTGGTGTGTGGAATGTGTGTGGAATGTGGTGTGTGGAATATGGTATGTGGAATGTGGTGTGTGGAATGTGGAGTGTGGAATGTGTGTGGAATGGGTGTGTAATGTGGTGTGTGTAATGTGTGTGGAATGTGTGTGGAATGTGATATGTGGAATGTGGTGTGTGTGTGTGTGTGGAATGTGTGTGGAATGTGTGTGGAATGTGGTATGTGGAATGTGCAATGTGGTGTGTGGAATGTGGAATGTGTGTGGAATGTGGAGTGTGGAATGTGTGTAGAATGTGCTGTGTGGAATGTGGTGTGTGGAATGTGGTGTGTGGAATGTTGTGTGTGGAATGTGGTGTGTGAAATGTTGTGTGTGGAATGTGGAATGTGGTGTGGGGAATGTGGAATGTGGTGTGTGGAATGTGGAATGTATGTGGAATGTGGAATGTGGAATGTGTGTGGAATGTGGAATGTTTGTGGAATGTGTGTGGAATGTGGAATGTGTGTGAAATGTGGAATGTGTGTCGAATGTGTGTGGAATGTGGTGTCTGGAACGGGGTATGTGGAATGGGGTGTGTGGAATGGGGTGTTTGGAATGGGGGGGTGTGGAATGTGCATGGAATGTGTGTGGAATGTGTGTGGAATGTGGTGTGTGGAATGGGGTGTGTGGAATGTGTGTGGAATGTGGAATGTGTGGAATGTGGAGTGTGTGTGGAATGTGGTGTGTGGAATGTGTGTGGAATGTGGTGTGTGGAACGTGGTGTGGAATGTGTGTGGAATGTGTGTGGAATGGGGTGTGTGGAATGGGGTGTGTGGAATGGGGTGTGTGGAATGTGTGTGGAATGTGTGTGGAATGTGGTGTGTGGAATGTGGTGTGTGGAATGTGGTGTGTGGAATGTGTGTGGAATGTGGTGTGTGGAATGTGGTGTGTGTGTGGAATGTGGTGTGTGGAATGTGTGTAGAATGTGGTGTGTGGAATGTGTGTGGAATGTGTGTGGAATGTGGTGTGTGGAATGTGTGTGGAATGTGTGTGGAATGTGGTGTGTGGAATGTGTGTGGAATGTGTGTGGAATGTGGTGTGTGTAATGTGTGTGTAATGTGTGTGGAATGTGTGTGGAATGTAATATGTGGAATGTGGTGTGTGTGTGTGTGTGGAATGTGTGTGGAATGTGTGTGGAATGTGGTATGTGGAATGTGGAATGTGGTGTATGGAATGTGGAATGTGTGTGGAATGTGGAGTGTGGAATGTGTGTAGAATGTGCTGTGTGGAATGTGGTGTGTGGAATGTGGTGTGTGGAATGGGGTGTGTGAAATGTGGTGTGTGGGGAATGTGGAATGTGGTGTGTGGAATGTGGAATGTATGTGGAATGTGGTATGAGGAATGTGGAATGTGGAATGTGTGTGGAATGTGGAATGTTTGTGGAATGTGTGTGGAATGTGGAATGTGTGTGAAATGTGGAATGTGTGTCGAATGTGTGTGGAATGTGGTGTCTGGAATGGGGTATGTGGAATGGGGTGTGTGGAATGTGGTGTTTGGAATGGGGTGTGTGGAATGTGTGTGGAATGTGGTGTGTGGAATGGGGTGTGTGAAATGTGTGTGGAATGTGGAATGTGTGGAATGTGGAGTGTGTGTGTGTGGAATGTGGAGTGTGTGTGTGTGTGGAATGTGGAATGTGTGTGGAATGTGGTGTGTGGAATGTGTGTGGAATGTGGTGTGTGGAATGTGGTGTGGAATGTGTGTGGAATGTGTGTGGAATGTGTGTGGAATGGGCTGTGTGGAATGTGTGTTGAATGTGGTGTATGTGGAATGTGGTGTGTGGAATGTGTGTGGAATGTTGTGTGTTGAATGTGGTGTATGTGGAATGTGTGTGGAATGTGTGTGGAATGTGGTGTGTGGAATGTGTGTGGAATGTGGTGTGTGGAATGTGGTGTGTGGAATGTGTGTGGAATGTGTGTGGAATGTGTGTGGAATGTGTGTGGAATGTGGTGTGTGGAATGTGTGTGGAATGTGGTGTGTGGAATGTGGAGTGTGGAATGTGTGTGGAATGGGTGTGGAATGTGGTGTGTGTAATGTGTGTGGAATGTGTGTGGAATGTGATATGTGGAATGTGGTGTGTGTGTGTGTGTGGAATGTGTGTGGAATGTGTGTGGAATGTGGTATGTGGAATGTGCAATGTGGTGTGTGGAATGTGGAATGTGTGTGGAATGTGGAGTGTGGAATGTGTGTAGAATGTGCTGTGTGGAATGTGGTGTGTGGAATGTGGTGTGTGGAATGTGGTGTGTGGAATGTGGTGTGTGAAATGTTGTGTGTGGAATGTGGAATGTGGTGTGGGGAATGTGGAATGTGGTGTGTGGAATGTGGAATGTATGTGGAATGTGGAACGTGTGTGGAATGTGGAATGTTTGTGGAATGTGTGTGGAATGTGGAATGTGTGTGAAATGTGGAATGTGTGTCGAATGTGTGTGGAATGTGGTGTCTGGAACGGGGTATGTGGAATGGGGTGTGTGGAAGGGGGTGTTTGGAATGGGGGTGTGTGGAATGTGCATGGAATGTGTGTGGAATGTGTGTGGAATGTGGTGTGTGGAATGGGGTGTGTGGAATGTGTGTGGAATGTGGAATGTGTGGAATGTGGAGTGTGTGTGGAATGTGTGTTGAATGTGGTGTGTGGAATGTGGTGTGGAATGTGTGTGGAATGTGTGTGGAATGTGTGTGGAATGGGGTGTATGGAATGGGGTGTGTGGAATGGGGTGTGTGGAATGTGTGTGGAATGTGTGTGGAATGTGGTGTGTGGAATGTGGTGTGTGGAATGTGGTGTGTGGAATGTGTGTGGAATGTGGTGTTTGGAATGTGGTGTTTGTGTGGAATGTGGTGTGTGGAATGTGTGTAGAGTGTGGTGTGTGGAATGTGTGTGGAATGTGGTGTGTGGAATGTGTGTGGAATGTGGTGTGTGGAATGATTGTGGAATGTGTGTGGAATGTGGTGTGTGTAATGTGTGTGTAATGTGTGTGGAATGTGTGTGGAATGTAATATGTGGAATGTGGTGTGTGTGTGTGTGTGGAATGTGTGTGGAATGTGGTATGTGGAATGTGCAATGTGGTGTATGGAATGTGGAATGTGTGTGGAATGTGGAATGTGTGTAGAATGTGGTGTGTGGAATGTGGTGTGTGGAATGTGGTGTGTGGAATGTGGTGTGTGAAATGTGGTGTGTGGAATGTGGAATGTGGTGTGGGGAATGTGGAATGTGGTGTGTGGAATGTGGAATGTATGTGGAATGTGGTATGAGGAATGTGGAATGTGGAATGTGTGTGGAATGTGGAATGTTTGTGGAATGTGTGTGGAATGTTGAATGTGTGTGAAATGTGGAATGTGTGTCGAATGTGTGTGGAATGTGGTGTCTGGAATGGGGTATGTGGAATGGGGTGTGTGGAATGGGGTGTTTGGAATGGGGTGTGTGGAATGTGTGTGGAATGTGTGTGGAATGTGGTGTGTGGAATGGGGTGTGTGGAATGTGTGTGGAATGTGGAATGTGTGGAATGTGGTATGTGTGTGGAATGTGGTGTGTGGAACGTGTGTAGAATGTGGTGTGTGGAATGTGTGTGGAATGTGGTGTGTGGAATATGGTATGTGGAATGTGGTGTGTGGAATGTGGTGTGTGGAATGTGGAGTGTGGAATGTGTGTGGAATGGGTGTGTAATGTGGTGTGTGTAATGTGTGTGGAATGTGTGTGGAATGTGATATGTGGAATGTGGTGTGTGTGTGTGTGTGGAATGTGTGTGGAATGTGTGTGGAATGTGGTATGTGGAATGTGCAATGTGGTGTGTGGAATGTGGAATGTGTGTGGAATGTGGAGTGTGGAATGTGTGTAGAATGTGCTGTGTGGAATGTGGTGTGTGGAATGTGGTGTGTGGAATGTGGTGTGTGGAATGTGGTGTGTGAAATGTTGTGTGTGGAATGTGGAATGTGGTGTGGGGAATGTGGAATGTGGTGTGTGGAATGTGGAATGTATGTGGAATGTGGAATGTGGAATGTGTGTGGAATGTGGAATGTTTGTGGAATGTGTGTGGAATGTGGAATGTGTGTGAAATGTGGAATGTGTGTCGAATGTGTGTGGAATGTGGTGTCTGGAACGGGGTATGTGGAATGGGGTGTGTGGAATGGGGTGTTTGGAATGGGGGGGTGTGGAATGTGCATGGAATGTGTGTGGAATGTGTGTGGAATGTGGTGTGTGGAATGGGGTGTGTGGAATGTGTGTGGAATGTGGAATGTGTGGAATGTGGAGTGTGTGTGGAATGTGGTGTGTGGAATGTGTGTGGAATGTGGTGTGTGGAACGTGGTGTGGAATGTGTGTGGAATGTGTGTGGAATGGGGTGTGTGGAATGGGGTGTGTGGAATGGGGTGTGTGGAATGTGTGTGGAATGTGTGTGGAATGTGGTGTGTGGAATGTGGTGTGTGGAATGTGGTGTGTGGAATGTGTGTGGAATGTGGTGTGTGGAATGTGGTGTGTGTGTGGAATGTGGTGTGTGGAATGTGTGTAGAATGTGGTGTGTGGAATGTGTGTGGAATGTGTGTGGAATGTGGTGTGTGGAATGTGTGTGGAATGTGTGTGGAATGTGGTGTGTGGAATGTGTGTGGAATGTGTGTGGAATGTGGTGTGTGTAATGTGTGTGTAATGTGTGTGGAATGTGTGTGGAATGTAATATGTGGAATGTGGTGTGTGTGTGTGGAATGTGTGTGGAATGTGTGTGGAATGTGGTATGTGGAATGTGCAATGTGGTGTATGGAATGTGGAATGTGTGTGGAATGTGGAGTGTGGAATGTGTGTAGAATGTGCTGTGTGGAATGTGGTGTGTGGAATGTGGTGTGTGGAATGTGGTGTGTGAAATGTGGTGTGTGGGGAATGTGGAATGTGGTGTGTGGAATGTGGAATGTATGTGGAATGTGGTATGAGGAATGTGGAATGTGGAATGTGTGTGGAATGTGGAATGTTTGTGGAATGTGTGTGGAATGTGGAATGTGTGTGAAATGTGGAATGTGTGTCGAATGTGTGTGGAATGTGGTGTCTGGAATGGGGTATGTGGAATGGGGTGTGTGGAATGTGGTGTTTGGAATGGGGTGTGTGGAATGTGTGTGGAATGTGTGTGGAATGTGGTGTGTGGAATGGGGTGTGTGAAATGTGTGTGGAATGTGGAATGTGTGGAATGTGGAGTGTGTGTGTGTGGAATGTGGAGTGTGTGTGTGTGTGTGGAATGTGGAATGTGTGTGGAATGTGGTGTGTGGAATGTGTGTGGAATGTGGTGTGTGGAATGTGGTGTGGAATGTGTGTGGAATGTGTGTGGAATGTGTGTGGAATGGGCTGTGTGGAATGTGTGTTGAATGTGGTGTATGTGGAATGTGGTGTGTGGAATGTGTGTGGAATGTTGTGTGTGGAATGTGGTGTGTGGAATGTGTGAAATGTGGTGTGTGTGGAATGTGGTGTGTGGAATGTGGTGTGTGTGTGGTGTGTGGAATGTGGTGTGTGTGTGGAATGTGGTGTGTGGAATGTGTGTGGAATGTGGTGTGTGGAATGTGTGTGGAATGTGGTGTGTGGAATAAGTGTGTGAAATGTGGTGTGTGTGGAATGTGGTGTGGAATGTGGTGTGTGGAATGTGTGTGGAATGTGGTGTGTGTGGAATGTGGTGTGTGGAATGTGTGTGGAATGTGTGTGGAATGTGGTGTGTGGAATGTGTGTGTGGAATGTGTCTGAAATGTGTGTGTGTGGAATGTGTGTGGAATATGGTGTGTGGAATGTGTGTGGAATGTGGTTTGTGGAATGTGTGTGGAATGTGGTGTGTGGTGTGTAGAATGTGTGTGGAATGTAGAATGTGGTGTGTGTGTTGTGTGTGGAATGTGGTGTGTTAAATGTGGTGTGTGTGTGGAATGTGTGTGGAATGTGGTGTGTGGAATGTGTGTAGAATGTGGTGTGTGGAATGTGTGTGGAATGTGTGTGGAATGTGTGTGGAATGTGGTGTGTGGAATGTGGTGTGTGGAATGTGGTGTGTGGGATGTGTGTGGAATGTGGTGTGTGTGGAATGTGGTGTGTGGAATGTGTGTGGAATGTGGTGTGTGGAATGTGTGTGGAATGCGGTGTGTGTGGAATGTAGTGTGTGGAATGTGGTGTGTGGAATGTGGTGTGTGTGTGTGGAATGTTTGTGGAATATGGTGTGTGGAATGTGTGTAGAATGTGGTGTGTGGAATGAGGAATGTGTGTAGAATCTGGTGTGTGGTGTGTGGAATGTGTGTGGAATGTGGTGTGGAATGTGGTGTGTGGAATGTGTGTGGAATGTGGTGTGTGGAATGTGTGTGGAATGTGGTGTGTGTGGAATGTGGTGTGTGGAATGTGTGTGGAATGTTGTGTGTGGAATGTGGTGTGTGGAATGTGTGAAATGTGGTGTGTGTGGAATGTGGTGTGTGCGGAATGTGGTGTGTGGAATGTGGTGTGTGGAATGTGCAATGTGGTGTGTGGAATGTGGAATGTGTGTGGAATGTGGAGTGTGGAATGTGTGTAGAATGTGCTGTGTGGAATGTGGTGTGTGGAATGTGGTGTGTGGAATGTGGTGTGTGGAATGTGGTGTGTGAAATGTTGTGTGTGGAATGTGGAATGTGGTGTGGGGAATGTGGAATGTGGTGTGTGGAATGTGGAATGTATGTGGAATGTGGAACGTGTGTGGAATGTGGAATGTTTGTGGAATGTGTGTGGAATGTGGAATGTGTGTGAAATGTGGAATGTGTGTCGAATGTGTGTGGAATGTGGTGTCTGGAACGGGGTATGTGGAATGGGGTGTGTGGAGGGGGTGTTTGGAATGGGGGTGTGTGGAATGTGCATGGAATGTGTGTGGAATGTGTGTGGAATGTGGTGTGTGGAATGGGGTGTGTGGAATGTGTGTGGAATGTGGAATGTGTGGAATGTGGAGTGTGTGTGGAATGTGTGTTGAATGTGGTGTGTGGAATGTGGTGTGGAATGTGTGTGGAATGTGTGTGGAATGTGTGTGGAATGGGGTGTATGGAATGGGGTGTGTGGAATGGGGTGTGTGGAATGTGTGTGGAATGTGTGTGGAATGTGGTGTGTGGAATGTGGTGTGTGGAATGTGGTGTGTGGAATGTGTGTGGAATGTGGTGTGTGGAATGTGGTGTTTGTGTGGAATGTGGTGTGTGGAATGTGTGTAGAGTGTGGTGTGTGGAATGTGTGTGGAATGTGGTGTGTGGAATGTGTGTGGAATGTGGTGTGTGGAATGATTGTGGAATGTGTGTGGAATGTGGTGTGTGTAATGTGTGTGTAATGTGTGTGGAATGTGTGTGGAATGTAATATGTGGAATGTGGTGTGTGTGTGTGTGTGGAATGTGTGTGGAATGTGGTATGTGGAATGTGCAATGTGGTGTATGGAATGTGGAATGTGTGTGGAATGTGGAATGTGTGTAGAATGTGGTGTGTGGAATGTGGTGTGTGGAATGTGGTGTGTGGAATGTGGTGTGTGAAATGTGGTGTGTGGAATGTGGAATGTGGTGTGGGGAATGTGGAATGTGGTGTGTGGAATGTGGAATGTATGTGGAATGTGGTATGAGGAATGTGGAATGTGGAATGTGTGTGGAATGTGGAATGTTTGTGGAATGTGTGTGGAATGTTGAATGTGTGTGAAATGTGGAATGTGTGTCGAATGTGTGTGGAATGTGGTGTCTGGAATGGGGTATGTGGAATGGGGTGTGTGGAATGGGGTGTTTGGAATGGGGTGTGTGGAATGTGTGTGGAATGTGTGGAATGTGGTGTGTGGAATGGGGTGTGTGGAATGTGTGTGGAATGTGGAATGTGTGGAATGTGGTATGTGTGTGGAATGTGGTGTGTGGAACGTGTGTAGAATGTGGTGTGTGGAATGTGTGTGGAATGTGGTGTGTGGAATATGGTATGTGGAATGTGGTGTGTGGAATGTGGTGTGTGGAATGTGGAGTGTGGAATGTGTGTGGAATGGGTGTGTAATGTGGTGTGTGTAATGTGTGTGGAATGTGTGTGGAATGTGATATGTGGAATGTGGTGTGTGTGTGTGTGTGGAATGTGTGTGGAATGTGTGTGGAATGTGGTATGTGGAATGTGCAATGTGGTGTGTGGAATGTGGAATGTGTGTGGAATGTGGAGTGTGGAATGTGTGTAGAATGTGCTGTGTGGAATGTGGTGTGTGGAATGTGGTGTGTGGAATGTGGTGTGTGGAATGTGGTGTGTGAAATGTTGTGTGTGGAATGTGGAATGTGGTGTGGGGAATGTGGAATGTGGTGTGTGGAATGTGGAATGTATGTGGAATGTGGAATGTGGAATGTGTGTGGAATGTGGAATGTTTGTGGAATGTGTGTGGAATGTGGAATGTGTGTGAAATGTGGAATGTGTGTCGAATGTGTGTGGAATGTGGTGTCTGGAACGGGGTATGTGGAATGGGGTGTGTGGAATGGGGTGTTTGGAATGGGGGTGTGTGGAATGTGCATGGAATGTGTGTGGAATGTGTGTGGAATGTGGTGTGTGGAATGGGGTGTGTGGAATGTGTGTGGAATGTGGAATGTGTGGAATGTGGAGTGTGTGTGGAATGTGGTGTGTGGAATGTGTGTGGAATGTGGTGTGTGCAACGTGGTGTGGAATGTGTGTGGAATGTGTGTGGAATGGGGTGTGTGGAATGGGGTGTGTGGAATGGGGTGTGTGGAATGTGTGTGGAATGTGTGTGGAATGTGGTGTGTGGAATGTGGTGTGTGGAATGTGGTGTGTGGAATGTGTGTGGAATGTGGTGTGTGGAATGTGGTGTGTGTGTGGAATGTGGTGTGTGGAATGTGTGTAGAATGTGGTGTGTGGAATGTGTGTGGAATGTGTGTGGAATGTGGTGTGTGGAATGTGTGTGGAATGTGTGTGGAATGTGGTGTGTGGAATGTGTGTGGAATGTGTGTGGAATGTGGTGTGTGTAATGTGTGTGTAATGTGTGTGGAATGTGTGTGGAATGTAATATGTGGAATGTGGTGTGTGTGTGTGGAATGTGTGTGGAATGTGTGTGGAATGTGGTATGTGGAATGTGCAATGTGGTGTATGGAATGTGGAATGTGTGTGGAATGTGGAGTGTGGAATGTGTGTAGAATGTGCTGTGTGGAATGTGGTGTGTGGAATGTGGTGTGTGGAATGTGGTGTGTGAAATGTGGTGTGTGGGGAATGTGGAATGTGGTGTGTGGAATGTGGAATGTATGTGGAATGTGGTATGAGGAATGTGGAATGTGGAATGTGTGTGGAATGTGGAATGTTTGTGGAATGTGTGTGGAATGTGGAATGTGTGTGAAATGTGGAATGTGTGTCGAATGTGTGTGGAATGTGGTGTCTGGAATGGGGTATGTGGAATGGGGTGTGTGGAATGTGGTGTTTGGAATGGGGTGTGTGGAATGTGTGTGGAATGTGTGTGGAATGTGGTGTGTGGAATGGGGTGTGTGAAATGTGTGTGGAATGTGGAATGTGTGGAATGTGGAGTGTGTGTGTGTGGAATGTGGAGTGTGTGTGTGTGTGTGGAATGTGGAATGTGTGTGGAATGTGGTGTGTGGAATGTGTGTGGAATGTGGTGTGTGGAATGTGGTGTGGAATGTGTGTGGAATGTGTGTGGAATGTGTGTGGAATGGGCTGTGTGGAATGTGTGTTGAATGTGGTGTATGTGGAATGTGGTGTGTGGAATGTGTGTGGAATGTTGTGTGTGGAATGTGGTGTGTGGAATGTGTGAAATGTGGTGTGTGTGGAATGTGGTGTGTGGAATGTGGTGTGTGTGTGGTGTGTGGAATGTGGTGTGTGTGTGGAATGTGGTGTGTGGAATGTGTGTGGAATGTGGTGTGTGGAATGTGTGTGGAATGTGGTGTGTGGAATAAGTGTGTGAAATGTGGTGTGTGTGGAATGTGGTGTGGAATGTGGTGTGTGGAATGTGTGTGGAATGTGGTGTGTGTGGAATGTGGTGTGTGGAATGTGTGTGGAATGTGTGTGGAATGTGGTGTGTGGAATGTGTGTGTGGAATGTGTCTGAAATGTGTGTGTGTGGAATGTGTGTGGAATGTGGTGTGTGGAATGTGTGTGGAATGTGGTTTGTGGAATGTGTGTGGAATGTGGTGTGTGGTGTGTAGAATGTGTGTGGAATGTAGAATGTGGTGTGTGTGTTGTGTGTGGAATGTGGTGTGTTAAATGTGGTGTGTGTGTGGAATGTGTGTGGAATGTGGTGTGTGGAATGTGTGTAGAATGTGGTGTGTGGAATGTGTGTGGAATGTGTGTGGAATGTGTGTGGAATGTGGTGTGTGGAATGATGTGTGTGGAATGTGGTGTGTGTGGAATGTGGTGTGTGGAATGTGTGTGGAATGTGGTGTGTGGAATGTGTGTGGAATGCGGTGTGTGTGGAATGTAGTGTGTGGAATGTGGTGTGTGGAATGTGGTGTGTGTGTGTGGAATGTTTGTGGAATATGGTGTGTGGAATGTGTGTAGAATGTGGTGTGTGGAATGAGGAATGTGTGTAGAATCTGGTGTGTGGTGTGTGGAATGTGTGTGGAATGTGGTGTGGAATGTGGTGTGTGGAATGTGTGTGGAATGTGGTGTGTGGAATGTGTGTGGAATGTGGTGTGTGTGGAATGTGGTGTGTGGAATGTGTGTGGAATGTTGTGTGTGGAATGTGGTGTGTGGAATGTGTGAAATGTGGTGTGTGTGGAATGTGGTGTGTGCGGAATGTGGTGTGTGGAATGTGGTGTGTGTGGTGTGTGTGGAATGTGTGTGGAATGTGGTGTGTGGAATGTGTGTGGAATGTGGTGTGTGGAATGTGGTGTGTGGAATGTGGTGTGTGGAATGGGGTGTGTGGAATGGTGTGTGTGGAATGGGGTGTGTGGAATGGGGTGTGTGGAATGTGTGTGGAATGTGGAATGTGTGGAATGTGGAGTAAGTGTGGAATGTGGAGTGTGTGTGTGTGTGGAATGTGGAATGTGTGTGGAATGTGATGTGTGGAATGTGTGTGAAATGTGGTGTGTGGAATGTGGTTTGGAATGTGTGTGGAATGTGTGTGGAATGTGTGTGGAATGTGGTGTCTGGAATAGGGTGTGTGGAATGGGGTGTGTGGAATGGGGTGTTTGGAATTTGGTGTGTGGAATGTGTGTGGAATGTGTGTGGAATGTGGTGTGTGGAATCGGTTGTGTGGAATGTGTGGAATGTGGAGTGTGTGTGTGGAATGTGGAGTGTGTGTGTGTGTGGAATGTAGAATGTGTGTGGAATGTGGTGTGTGGAATGTGTGTGGAATGTGGTGTGTGGAATGTGGTGTGGAATGTGTGTGGAATGTGGAATGTGTGTGGAATGGGGTGTGTGGAATGGGGTGTGTGGAATGGGATGTGTGGAATGTGTGTGGAATGTGTGTGGAATGGGGTGTGTGGAATGTGGTGTGTGGAATGTGGTGTGTGGAATGTGTGTGGAATGTGGTGTGTGGAATGTGTGTGGAATGTGTGTGGAATGTGTATGGAATGTGTGTGGAATGTGCGTGGAATGTGTGTGGAATGTGTGTGGAATGTGCGTGGAATGTGCGTGAAATGTGTGTGGAATGTGGTGTGTGGAATGTGAGTGGGATGTGTGTGGAATGTGGTGTGTGTGGAATGTGGTGTGTGGAATGTGTGTGGAATGTGTGTGGAATGTGGTGTGTGGAATGTGGTGTGTGGAATGTGTGTGGAATGTGGTGTGTGTGGAATGTGGTGTGTGGAATGTGGTGTGTGGAATGTGGTGTGTGGAATGTGGTGTGTGTGTGTGGAATGTGTGTGGAATGTGGTGTGTGGAATGTGTGTAGAATATGGTGCATGGAATGTGGAATGTGTGTGGAATGTGGTGTGTGGAATGTGGTGTGTGGAATGTGGTGTGTGGAATATGTGTGGAATGTGGTGTGTGTGGAATGTGGTGTGTGGAATGTGTGTGGAATGTTGTGTGTGGAATGTGGTGTGTGGAATGTGTGAAATATAGTGTGTGTGGAATGTGGTGTGTGGAATGTGGTGTGTGTGTGGTGTGTGTGGAATGTGTGAGGAATGTGGTGTGTGGAATGTGTGTGGAATGTGGTGTGTGGAATGTGTGTGGAATGTATGTGGAATGTGGAATGTGTGTGGAATGTGGTGTGTGGAATGTGTGTGGAATGTGGTGTGTGGAATGCATGTGTGGAATGTGTGTGTGGAATGTGTGTGGAATGTGGTGTGTGGAATGTGTGTGGAATGTGGTTTGTGGAATGTGTGTGGAATGTGGTGTGTGGAATGTGTGTGGAATGTGGTGTGTGGTGTTTAGAATGTGTGTGGAATGTGGAATGTGGTGGGTGTGGTGTGTGGTGTGTGTGGAATGTGGTGTGTGGAATGTGGTGTGTGGAATGTTTGTAGAATGTGGTGTGTGGAATGTGTGTGGAATGTGGTGTGTGGAATATGGTGTGTGGAATGTGGTATGTGGAATGTGTGTGGAATGTGGTGTGTGGAATGTGGTGTGTGGAATGTGTGTGGAATGTGGTGTGTGTAATGTGTGTGGAATGTGTGTGGAATGTGATATGTGGAATGTGGTGTGTGTGTGTGGAATGTGTGTGGAATGTGGTATGTGGAATGTGCAATGTGGTGTGTGGAATGTGGAATGTGTGTGGAATGTGGAGTGTGGAATGTGTGAAGAATGTGCTGTGTGGAATGTGGTGTGTGGAATGTGGTGTGTGGAATGTGGTGTGTGGAATGTGGTGTGTGTGGTGTGTGTGGAATGTGTGTGGAATGTGGTGTGTGGAATGTGTGTGGAATGTGGTGTGTGGAATGTGGTGTGTGGAATGTGGTGTGTGGAATGGGGTGTGTGGAATGGTGTGTGTGGAATGGGGTGTGTGGAATGGGGTGTGTGGAATGGGGTGTGTGGAATGTGTGTGGAATGTGGAATGTGTGGAATGTGGAGTGTGTGTGGAATGTGGAGTGTGTGTGTGTGTGTGGAATGTGGAATGTGTGTGGAATGTGGTGTCCGGAATGTGTGTGGAATGTGGTGTGTGGAATGTGGTGTGGAATGTGTGTGGAATGTGTGTGGAATGTGTGTGGAATGGGGTGTGTGGAATGGGGTGTGTGGAATGTGTGTGGTATGTGTGTGGAATGTGGTGTGTGGAATGTGGTGTGTGGAATTTGGTGTGTGGAATGTGGTGTGTGGAATGTGTGTGGAATGTGGTGTGTGGAATGTGGTGTGTGTGTGGAATGTGGTGTGTGGAATGTGGTGTGTGGAATGTGGTGTGTGGAATGTGTGTGGAATGTGGTGTGTGGAATGTGGTGTGTGTGTGGAATGTGGTGTGTGGAATGTGTGTAGAATGTGGTGTGTGGAATGTGTGTGGAATGTGTGTGGAATGTGGTGTGTGGAATGTGTGTGGAATGTGGTGTGTGGAATGTGTGTGGAATGTGGTGTGTGTAATGTGTGTGTAATGTGTGTGGAATGTGTGTGGAATGTGATATGTGGAATGTGGTGTGTGTGTGTGTGGAATGTGTGTGGAATGTGTGTGGAATGTGGTATGTGGAATGTGCCATGTGGTGTGTGGAGTGTGGAATGTGTGTGGAATGTGGAGTGTGGAATGTGTGTAGAATGTGCTGTGTGGAATGTGCTGTGTGGAATGTGGTGTGTGGAATGTGGTGTGTGGAATGTGGTGTGTGAAATGTGCTGTGTGGAATGTGGAATGTGGTGTGTGGAATGTGGAATGTATGTGGAATGTGGTATAAGGAATGTGGAATGTGGAATGTGTGTGGAATGTGGAATGTTTGTGGAATGTGTGTGGAATGTGGAATGTGTGTGAAATGTGGAATGTGTGTCGAATGTGTGTGGAATGTGGTGTCTGGAATGGGGTATGTGGAATGGGGTGTGTGGAATGGGGTGTTTGGAATGGGGTGTGTGGAATGTGTGTGGAATGTGTGTGGAATGTGGTGTGTGGAATGGGGTGTGTGGAATGTGTGTGGAATGTGGAATGTGTGGAATGTGGAGTGTGTGTGTGGAATGTGGAGTGTGTGTGTGTGTGGAATGTGGAATGTGTGTGGAATGTGGTGTGTGGAATGTGTGTGGAATGTGGTGTGTGGAATGTGGTGTGGAATGTGTGTGGAATGTGTGTGGAATGTGTGTGGAATGGGCTGTGTGGAATGGGGTGTGTGAAATGGGTGTGTGGAATATGTGTGGAATGTGTGTGGGATGTGGTGTGTGGAATGTGGTGTGTGGTGTGTGGAATGTGGTGTGTGAAATGTGGTGTGTGGGATGTGTGTGGAATGTGGTGTGTGGAATGTGTGTAGAATGTGTGTGGAATGTGTATGGAATGTGTGTGGAATGTGTGTGGAATGTGTGTGGAATGTGCATGAAATGTGTGTGGAATGTGGTGTGTGGAATGTGTGTGGGATGTGTGTGGAATGTAGTGTGTGTGGAATGTGGTGTGTGGAATGTCTGTGGAATGTGGTGTGTGGAATGTGGTGTGTGGAATGTGTGTGGAATGTGGTGTGTGTGGAATGTGGTGTGTGTGGAATGTGGTGTGTGTGGAATGTGGTGTGTGGAATGTGGTGTGTGGAATGTGGTGTGTGGAATGTGGTGTGTGTGTGTGGAATGTGTGTGGAATGTGGTGTGTGGAATGTGTGTAGAATGTGGTGCGTGGAATGTGGAATGTGTGTGGAATGTGGTGTGTGGAATGTGGTGTGGAATGTGGTGTGTGGAATGTGTGTTGAATGTGGTGTATGTGGAATGTGGTGTGTGGAATGTGTGTGGAATGTTGTGTGTGGAATGTGGTGTGTGGAATGTGTGAAATGTGGTGTGTGTGGAATGTGGTGTGTGGAATGTGGTGTGTGTGGTGTGTGTGGAATGTGGTGTGTGTGGAATGTGGAATGTGTGTGGAATGTGGTGTGTGGAATGTGTGTGGAATGTGGTGTGTGGAATGTGGTGTGGAATGTGTGTGGAATGTGTGTGGAATGTGTGTGGAATGGGCTGTGTGGAATGGGGTGTGTGAAATGGGTGTGTGGAATATGTGTGGAATGTGTGTGGGATGTGGTGTGTGGAATGTGGTGTGTGGTGTGTGGAATGTGGTGTGTGAAATGTGGTGTGTGGGATGTGTGTGGAATGTGGTGTGTGGAATGTGTGTAGAATGTGTGTGGAATGTGTATGGAATGTGTGTGGAATGTGTGTGGAATGTGTGTGGAATGTGCATGAAATGTGTGTGGAATGTGGTGTGTGGAATGTGTGTGTGATGTGTGTGGAATGTGGTGTGTGTGGAATGTGGTGTATGGAATGTGTGTGGAATGTCTGTGGAATGTGGTGTGTGGAATTTGGTGTGTGGAATGTGTGTGGAATGTGGTGTGTGTGGAATGTGGTGTGTGTGGAATGTGATGTGTGTGGAATGTGGTGTGTGGAATGTGGGGTGTGGAATGTGGTGTGTGGAATGTGGTGTGTGGAATGGGGTGTGTGGAATGTGTGTGGAATGTCGAATGTGTGGAATGTGTAGTGTGTGTGTGGAATGTGGAGTGTGTGTGTGTGTGGAATGTGGAATGTGTGTGGAATGTGGTGTGTGGAATGTGTGTGGAATGTGGTGTGTGGAATGGGCTGTGTGGAATGGGGTGTGTCGAATGGGGTGTGTGGAATGTGTGTGGAATGTGTGTGGGATGTGGTGTGTGGAATGTGGTGTGTGGTGTGTGGAATGTGGTGTGTGAAATGTGGTGTGTGGAATGTGGTGTGTGGAATGTGTGTAGAATGTGTGTGGAATGTGTATGGAATGTGTGTGGAATGTGTGTGGAATGTGTGTGGAATGTGCATGAAATGTGTGTGGAATGTGGTGTGTGGAATGTGTGTGGGATGTGTGTGGAATATGGTGTGTGTGGAATGTGGTGTGTGGAATGTGTGTGGAATGTCTGTGGAATGTGGTGTGTGGAATGTGGTGTGTGGAATGTGTGTGGAATGTGGTGTGTGTGGAATGTGGTGTGTGTGGAATGTGGTGTGTGTGGAATGTGGTGTGTGGAATGTGGTGTGTGGAATGTGGTGTGTGGAATGTGGTGTGTGTGTGTGGAATGTGTGTGGAATGTGGTGTGTGGAATGTGTGTAGAATGTGGTGCGTGGAATGTGGAATGTGTGTGGAATGTGGTGTGTGGAATGTGGTGTGGAATGTGGTGTGTGGAATGTGTGTTGAATGTGGTGTATGTGGAATGTGGTGTGTGGAATGTGTGTGGAATGTTGTGTGTGGAATGTGGTGTGTGGAATGTGTGAAATGTGGTGTGTGTGGAATGTGGTGTGTGGAATGTGGTGTGTGTGGTGTGTGTGGAATGTGGTGTGTGTGGAATGTGGAATGTGTGTGGAATGTGGTGTGTGGAATGTGTGTGGAATGTGGTGTGTGGAATGTGGTGTGGAATGTGTGTGGAATGTGTGTGGAATGTGTGTGGAATGGGCTGTGTGGAATGGGGTGTGTGAAATGGGTGTGTGGAATATGTGTGGAATGTGTGTGGGATGTGGTGTGTGGAATGTGGTGTGTGGTGTGTGGAATGTGGTGTGTGGGATGTGTGTGGAATGTGGTGTGTGGAATGTGTGTAGAATGTGTGTGGAATGTGTATGGAATGTGTGTGGAATGTGTGTGGAATGTGTGTGGAATGTGCATGAAATGTGTGTGGAATGTGGTGTGTGGAATGTGTGTGGGATGTGTGTGGAATGTGGTGTGTGTGGAATGTGGTGTGTGGAATGTGTGTGGAATGTCTGTGGAATGTGGTGTGTGGAATGTGGTGTGTGGAATGTGTGTGGAATGTGGTGTGTGTGGAATGTGGTGTGTGTGGAATGTGGTGTGTGTGGAATGTGGTGTGTGGAATGTGGTGTGTGGAATGTGGTGTGTGGAATGTGGTGTGTGTGTGTGTGGAATGTGTGTGGAATGTGGTGTGTGGAATGTGTGTAGAATGTGGTGCGTGGAATGTGGAATGTGTGTGGAATGTGGTGTGTGGAATGTGGTGTGGAATGTGGTGTGTGGAATGTGTGTTGAATGTGGTGTATGTGGAATGTGGTGTGTGGAATGTGTGTGGAATGTTGTGTGTGGAATGTGGTGTGTGGAATGTGTGAAATGTGGTGTGTGTGGAATGTGGTGTGTGGAATGTGGTGTGTGTGGTGTGTGTGGAATGTGGTGTGTGTGGAATGTGGTGTGTGGAATGTGTGTGGAATGTGTGTGGAATGTGGTGTGTGGAATGTGTGTGGAATGTGGTGTGTGGAATGTGTGTGTGAAATGTGGTGTGTGTGGAATGTGGTGTGGAATGTGGTGTGTGGAATGTGTGTGGAATGTGGAGTGTGTGGAATGTGGTGTGTGGAATGTGTGTGGAATGTGTGTGGAATGTGGTGTGTGGAATGTGTGTGTGGAATGTGTGTGAAATGTGTGTGTGCAATGTGTGTGGAATGTGGTGTGTGGAATGTGTGTGGAATGTGGTTTGTGGAATGTGTGTGAAATGTGGTGTGTGGTGTGTAGAATGTGTGTGGAATGTAGAATGTGGTGTGTGTGGTGTGTGTGGAATGTGGTGTGTGGAATGTGGTGTGGGTGTGGAATGTGTGTGGAATGTGGTGTGTGGAATGTGTGTAGAATGTGGTGTGTGGAATGTGTGATGTGTGTGGAATGTGGTGTGTGGAATGTGTGTGGAATGTGGTGTGTGGAATGTGTGTGGAATGTGTGTGGAATGTGGAATGTGTGTGAAATGTGGAATGTGTGTCGAATGTGTGTGGAATGTGGTGTCTGGAATGGGGTATGTGGAATGGGGTGTGTGGAATGGGGTGTTTGGAATGGGGTGTGTGGAATGTGTGTGGAATGTGTGTGGAATGTGGTGTGTGGAATGGGGTGTGTGGAATGTGTGTGGAATGTGGAATGTGTGGAATGTGTAGTGTGTGTGTGGAATGTGGAGTGTGTGTGTGTGTGGAATGTGGAATGTGTGTGGAATGTGGTGTGTGGAATGTGTGTGGAATGTGGTGTGTGGAATGTGGTGGGGAATGTGTGTGGAATGTGTGTGGAATGGGCTGTGTGGAATGGGGTGTGTCGAATGGGGTGTGTGGAATGTGTGTGGAATGTGTGTGGGATGTGGTGTGTGGAATGTGGTGTGTGGTGTGTGGAATGTGGTGTGTGAAATGTGGTGTGTGGAATGTGGTGTGTGGAATGTGTGTAGAATGTGTGTGGAATGTGTGTGGAATGTGTGTGGAATGTGTGTGGAATGTGCGTGAAATGTGTGTGGAATGTGGTGTGTGGAATGTGTGTGGGATGTGTGTGGAATGTGGTGTGTGGAATGTGTGTGGAATATGTGTGGAATGTGGTGTGTGGAATGTGGTGTGTGGAATGTGTGTGGAATGTGGTGTGTGTGGAATGTGGTGTGTGTGGAATGTGGTGTGTGTGGAATGTGGTGTGTGGAATGTGGTGTGTGGAATGTGGTGTGTGGAATGTGGTGTGTGTGTGGAATGTGTGTGGAATGTGGTGTGTGGAATGTGTGTAGAATGTGGTGCGTGGAATGTGGAATGTGTGTGGAATGTGGTGTGTGGAATGTGGTGTGGAATGTGGTGTGTGGAATGTGTGTTGAATGTGGTGTATGTGGAATGTGGTGTGTGGAATGTGTGTGGAATGTTGTGTGTGAAATGTGGTGTGTGTGGAATGTGGTGTGTGGAATGTGGTGTGTGTGGTGTGTGTGGAATGTGGTGTGTGTGGAATGTGGTGTGTGGAATGTGTGTGGAATGTGTGTGGAATGTGTGTGGAATGTGTGTAGAATGTGTGTGTGAAATGGGGTGTGTGTGGAATGTGGTGTGTGGAATGTGGTGTGGAATGTGGTGTGTGGAATGTGGTGTGTGGAATGTGTGTGGAATTTGTGTGGAATGTGGTGTGTGGAATGTGTGTGTGGAATGTGTGTGAAATGTGTGTGTGGAATGTGTGTGGAATGTGGTGTGTGGAATGTGTGTGGAATGTGGTTTGTGGAATGTGTGTGGAATGTGGTGTGTGGTGTGTAGAATGTGTGTGGAATGTAGAATGTGGTGTGTGTGGTGTGTGTGGAATGTGGTGTGTGGAATGTGGTGTGTGTGTGGAATGTGTGTGGAATGTGGTGTGTGGAATGTGTGTAGAATGTGGTGTGTGGAATGTGTGTGGAATGTGGAATGTGTGTGGAATGTGTGTGGAATGTGGTGTGTGGAATGTGTGTGGAATGTGGTGTGTGGAATATGGTATGTGGAATGTGGTGTGTGGAATGTGGTGTGTGGAATGTGGAGTGTGGAATGTGTGTGGAATGGGTGTGTAATGTGGTGTGTGTAATGTGTGTGGAATGTGTGTGGAATGTGATATGTGGAATGTGGTGTGTGTGTGTGTGTGGAATGTGTGTGGAATGTGTGTGGAATGTGGTATGTGGAATGTGCAATGTGGTGTGTGGAATGTGGAATGTGTGTGGAATGTGGAGTGTGGAATGTGTGTAGAATGTGCTGTGTGGAATGTGGTGTGTGGAATGTGGTGTGTGGAATGTGGTGTGTGGAATGTGGTGTGTGAAATGTTGTGTGTGGAATGTGGAATGTGGTGTGGGGAATGTGGAATGTGGTGTGTGGAATGTGGAATGTATGTGGAATGTGGAATGTGGAATGTGTGTGGAATGTGGAATGTTTGTGGAATGTGTGTGGAATGTGGAATGTGTGTGAAATGTGGAATGTGTGTCGAATGTGTGTGGAATGTGGTGTCTGGAACGGGGTATGTGGAATGGGGTGTGTGGAATGGGGTGTTTGGAATGGGGGGGTGTGGAATGTGCATGGAATGTGTGTGGAATGTGTGTGGAATGTGGTGTGTGGAATGGGGTGTGTGGAATGTGTGTGGAATGTGGAATGTGTGGAATGTGGAGTGTGTGTGGAATGTGGTGTGTGGAATGTGTGTGGAATGTGGTGTGTGGAACGTGGTGTGGAATGTGTGTGGAATGTGTGTGGAATGGGGTGTGTGGAATGGGGTGTGTGGAATGGGGTGTGTGGAATGTGTGTGGAATGTGTGTGGAATGTGGTGTGTGGAATGTGGTGTGTGGAATGTGGTGTGTGGAATGTGTGTGGAATGTGGTGTGTGGAATGTGGTGTGTGTGTGGAATGTGGTGTGTGGAATGTGTGTAGAATGTGGTGTGTGGAATGTGTGTGGAATGTGTGTGGAATGTGGTGTGTGGAATGTGTGTGGAATGTGTGTGGAATGTGGTGTGTGGAATGTGTGTGGAATGTGTGTGGAATGTGGTGTGTGTAATGTGTGTGTAATGTGTGTGGAATGTGTGTGGAATGTAATATGTGGAATGTGGTGTGTGTGTGTGGAATGTGTGTGGAATGTGTGTGGAATGTGGTATGTGGAATGTGCAATGTGGTGTATGGAATGTGGAATGTGTGTGGAATGTGGAGTGTGGAATGTGTGTAGAATGTGCTGTGTGGAATGTGGTGTGTGGAATGTGGTGTGTGGAATGTGGTGTGTGAAATGTGGTGTGTGGGGAATGTGGAATGTGGTGTGTGGAATGTGGAATGTATGTGGAATGTGGTATGAGGAATGTGGAATGTGGAATGTGTGTGGAATGTGGAATGTTTGTGGAATGTGTGTGGAATGTGGAATGTGTGTGAAATGTGGAATGTGTGTCGAATGTGTGTGGAATGTGGTGTCTGGAATGGGGTATGTGGAATGGGGTGTGTGGAATGTGGTGTTTGGAATGGGGTGTGTGGAATGTGTGTGGAATGTGTGTGGAATGTGGTGTGTGGAATGGGGTGTGTGAAATGTGTGTGGAATGTGGAATGTGTGGAATGTGGAGTGTGTGTGTGTGGAATGTGGAGTGTGTGTGTGTGTGTGGAATGTGGAATGTGTGTGGAATGTGGTGTGTGGAATGTGTGTGGAATGTGGTGTGTGGAATGTGGTGTGGAATGTGTGTGGAATGTGTGTGGAATGTGTGTGGAATGGGCTGTGTGGAATGTGTGTTGAATGTGGTGTATGTGGAATGTGGTGTGTGGAATGTGTGTGGAATGTTGTGTGTGGAATGTGGTGTGTGGAATGTGTGAAATGTGGTGTGTGTGGAATGTGGTGTGTGGAATGTGGTGTGTGTGTGGTGTGTGGAATGTGGTGTGTGTGTGGAATGTGGTGTGTGGAATGTGTGTGGAATGTGGTGTGTGGAATGTGTGTGGAATGTGGTGTGTGGAATAAGTGTGTGAAATGTGGTGTGTGTGGAATGTGGTGTGGAATGTGGTGTGTGGAATGTGTGTGGAATGTGGTGTGTGTGGAATGTGGTGTGTGGAATGTGTGTGGGATGTGTGTGGAATGTGGTGTGTGGAATGTGTGTGTGGAATGTGTCTGAAATGTGTGTGTGTGGAATGTGTGTGGAATGTGGTGTGTGGAATGTGTGTGGAATGTGGTTTGTGGAATGTGTGTGGAATGTGGTGTGTGGTGTGTAGAATGTGTGTGGAATGTAGAATGTGGTGTGTGTGTTGTGTGTGGAATGTGGTGTGTTAAATGTGGTGTGTGTGTGGAATGTGTGTGGAATGTGGTGTGTGGAATGTGTGTAGAATGTGGTGTGTGGAATGTGTGTGGAATGTGTGTGGAATGTGTGTGGAATGTGGTGTGTGGAATGTGGTGTGTGGAATGTGGTGTGTGGGATGTGTGTGGAATGTGGTGTGTGTGGAATGTGGTGTGTGGAATGTGTGTGGAATGTGGTGTGTGGAATGTGTGTGGAATGCGGTGTGTGTGGAATGTAGTGTGTGGAATGTGGTGTGTGGAATGTGGTGTGTGTGTGTGGAATGTTTGTGGAATATGGTGTGTGGAATGTGTGTAGAATGTGGTGTGTGGAATGAGGAATGTGTGTAGAATCTGGTGTGTGGTGTGTGGAATGTGTGTGGAATGTGGTGTGGAATGTGGTGTGTGGAATGTGTGTGGAATGTGGTGTGTGGAATGTGTGTGGAATGTGGTGTGTGTGGAATGTGGTGTGTGGAATGTGTGTGGAATGTTGTGTGTGGAATGTGGTGTGTGGAATGTGTGAAATGTGGTGTGTGTGGAATGTGGTGTGTGCGGAATGTGGTGTGTGGAATGTGGTGTGTGGAATGTGCAATGTGGTGTGTGGAATGTGGAATGTGTGTGGAATGTGGAGTGTGGAATGTGTGTAGAATGTGCTGTGTGGAATGTGGTGTGTGGAATGTGGTGTGTGGAATGTGGTGTGTGGAATGTGGTGTGTGAAATGTTGTGTGTGGAATGTGGAATGTGGTGTGGGGAATGTGGAATGTGGTGTGTGGAATGTGGAATGTATGTGGAATGTGGAACGTGTGTGGAATGTGGAATGTTTGTGGAATGTGTGTGGAATGTGGAATGTGTGTGAAATGTGGAATGTGTGTCGAATGTGTGTGGAATGTGGTGTCTGGAACGGGGTATGTGGAATGGGGTGTGTGGAAGGGGGTGTTTGGAATGGGGGTGTGTGGAATGTGCATGGAATGTGTGTGGAATGTGTGTGGAATGTGGTGTGTGGAATGGGGTGTGTGGAATGTGTGTGGAATGTGGAATGTGTGGAATGTGGAGTGTGTGTGGAATGTGTGTTGAATGTGGTGTGTGGAATGTGGTGTGGAATGTGTGTGGAATGTGTGTGGAATGTGTGTGGAATGGGGTGTATGGAATGGGGTGTGTGGAATGGGGTGTGTGGAATGTGTGTGGAATGTGTGTGGAATGTGGTGTGTGGAATGTGGTGTGTGGAATGTGGTGTGTGGAATGTGTGTGGAATGTGGTGTGTGGAATGTGGTGTTTGTGTGGAATGTGGTGTGTGGAATGTGTGTAGAGTGTGGTGTGTGGAATGTGTGTGGAATGTGGTGTGTGGAATGTGTGTGGAATGTGGTGTGTGGAATGATTGTGGAATGTGTGTGGAATGTGGTGTGTGTAATGTGTGTGTAATGTGTGTGGAATGTGTGTGGAATGTAATATGTGGAATGTGGTGTGTGTGTGTGTGTGGAATGTGTGTGGAATGTGGTATGTGGAATGTGCAATGTGGTGTATGGAATGTGGAATGTGTGTGGAATGTGGAATGTGTGTAGAATGTGGTGTGTGGAATGTGGTGTGTGGAATGTGGTGTGTGGAATGTGGTGTGTGAAATGTGGTGTGTGGAATGTGGAATGTGGTGTGGGGAATGTGGAATGTGGTGTGTGGAATGTGGAATGTATGTGGAATGTGGTATGAGGAATGTGGAATGTGGAATGTGTGTGGAATGTGGAATGTTTGTGGAATGTGTGTGGAATGTTGAATGTGTGTGAAATGTGGAATGTGTGTCGAATGTGTGTGGAATGTGGTGTCTGGAATGGGGTATGTGGAATGGGGTGTGTGGAATGGGGTGTTTGGAATGGGGTGTGTGGAATGTGTGTGGAATGTGTGTGGAATGTGGTGTGTGGAATGGGGTGTGTGGAATGTGTGTGGAATGTGGAATGTGTGGAATGTGGTATGTGTGTGGAATGTGGTGTGTGGAACGTGTGTAGAATGTGGTGTGTGGAATGTGTGTGGAATGTGGTGTGTGGAATATGGTATGTGGAATGTGGTGTGTGGAATGTGGTGTGTGGAATGTGGAGTGTGGAATGTGTGTGGAATGGGTGTGTAATGTGGTGTGTGTAATGTGTGTGGAATGTGTGTGGAATGTGATATGTGGAATGTGGTGTGTGTGTGTGTGTGTGGAATGTGTGTGGAATGTGTGTGGAATGTGGTATGTGGAATGTGCAATGTGGTGTGTGGAATGTGGAATGTGTGTGGAATGTGGAGTGTGGAATGTGTGTAGAATGTGCTGTGTGGAATGTGGTGTGTGGAATGTGGTGTGTGGAATGTGGTGTGTGGAATGTGGTGTGTGAAATGTTGTGTGTGGAATGTGGAATGTGGTGTGGGGAATGTGGAATGTGGTGTGTGGAATGTGGAATGTATGTGGAATGTGGAATGTTTGTGGAATGTGTGTGGAATGTGGAATGTGTGTGAAATGTGGAATGTGTGTCGAATGTGTGTGGAATGTGGTGTCTGGAACGGGTATGTGGAATGGGGTGTGTGGAATGGGGTGTTTGGAATGGGGGTGTGTGGAATGTGCATGGAATGTGTGTGGAATGTGTGTGGAATGTGGTGTGTGGAATGGGGTGTGTGGAATGTGTGTGGAATGTGGAATGTGTGGAATGTGGAGTGTGTGTGGAATGTGGTGTGTGGAATGTGTGTGGAATGTGGTGTGTGGAACGTGGTGTGGAATGTGTGTGGAATGTGTGTGGAATGGGGTGTGTGGAATGGGGTGTGTGGAATGTGTGTGGAATGTGTGTGGAATGTGGTGTGTGGAATGTGGTGTGTGGAATGTGGTGTGTGGAATGTGTGTGGAATGTGGTGTGTGGAATGTGGTGTGTGTGTGGAATGTGGTGTGTGGAATGTGTGTAGAATGTGGTGTGTGGAATGTGTGTGGAATGTGTGTGGAATGTGGTGTGTGGAATGTGTGTGGAATGTGTGTGGAATGTGGTGTGTGGAATGTGTGTGGAATGTGTGTGGAATGTGGTGTGTGTAATGTGTGTGTAATGTGTGTGGAATGTGTGTGGAATGTAATATGTGGAATGTGGTGTGTGTGTGTGGAATGTGTGTGGAATGTGTGTGGAATGTGGTATGTGGAATGTGCAATGTGGTGTATGGAATGTGGAATGTGTGTGGAATGTGGAGTGTGGAATGTGTGTAGAATGTGCTGTGTGGAATGTGGTGTGTGGAATGTGGTGTGTGGAATGTGGTGTGTGAAATGTGGTGTGTGGGGAATGTGGAATGTGGTGTGTGGAATGTGGAATGTATGTGGAATGTGGTATGAGGAATGTGGAATGTGGAATGTGTGTGGAATGTGGAATGTTTGTGGAATGTGTGTGGAATGTGGAATGTGTGTGAAATGTGGAATGTGTGTCGAATGTGTGTGGAATGTGGTGTCTGGAATGGGGTATGTGGAATGGGGTGTGTGGAATGTGGTGTTTGGAATGGGGTGTGTGGAATGTGTGTGGAATGTGTGTGGAATGTGGTGTGTGGAATGGGGTGTGTGAAATGTGTGTGGAATGTGGAATGTGTGGAATGTGGAGTGTGTGTGTGTGGAATGTGGAGTGTGTGTGTGTGTGTGGAATGTGGAATGTGTGTGGAATGTGGTGTGTGGAATGTGTGTGGAATGTGGTGTGTGGAATGTGGTGTGGAATGTGTGTGGAATGTGTGTGGAATGTGTGTGGAATGGGCTGTGTGGAATGTGTGTTGAATGTGGTGTATGTGGAATGTGGTGTGTGGAATGTGTGTGGAATGTTGTGTGTGGAATGTGGTGTGTGGAATGTGTGAAATGTGGTGTGTGTGGAATGTGGTGTGTGGAATGTGGTGTGTGTGTGGTGTGTGGAATGTGGTGTGTGTGTGGAATGTGGTGTGTGGAATGTGTGTGGAATGTGGTGTGTGGAATGTGTGTGGAATGTGGTGTGTGGAATAAGTGTGTGAAATGTGGTGTGTGTGGAATGTGGTGTGGAATGTGGTGTGTGGAATGTGTGTGGAATGTGGTGTGTGTGGAATGTGGTGTGTGGAATGTGTGTGGAATGTGTGTGGAATGTGGTGTGTGGAATGTGTGTGTGGAATGTGTCTGAAATGTGTGTGTGTGGAATGTGTGTGGAATGTGGTGTGTGGAATGTGTGTGGAATGTGGTTTGTGGAATGTGTGTGGAATGTGGTGTGTGGTGTGTAGAATGTGTGTGGAATGTAGAATGTGGTGTGTGTGTTGTGTGTGGAATGTGGTGTGTTAAATGTGGTGTGTGTGTGGAATGTGTGTGGAATGTGGTGTGTGGAATGTGTGTAGAATGTGGTGTGTGGAATGTGTGTGGAATGTGTGTGGAATGTGTGTGGAATGTGGTGTGTGGAATGTGGTGTGTGGAATGTGGTGTGTGGGATGTGTGTGGAATGTGGTGTGTGTGGAATGTGGTGTGTGGAATGTGTGTGGAATGTGGTGTGTGGAATGTGTGTGGAATGCGGTGTGTGTGGAATGTAGTGTGTGGAATGTGGTGTGTGGAATGTGGTGTGTGTGTGTGGAATGTTTGTGGAATATGGTGTGTGGAATGTGTGTAGAATGTGGTGTGTGGAATGAGGAATGTGTGTAGAATCTGGTGTGTGGTGTGTGGAATGTGTGTGGAATGTGGTGTGGAATGTGGTGTGTGGAATGTGTGTGGAATGTGGTGTGTGGAATGTGTGTGGAATGTGGTGTGTGTGGAATGTGGTGTGTGGAATGTGTGTGGAATGTTGTGTGTGGAATGTGGTGTGTGGAATGTGTGAAATGTGGTGTGTGTGGAATGTGGTGTGTGCGGAATGTGGTGTGTGGAATGTGGTGTGTGGAATGTGCAATGTGGTGTGTGGAATGTGGAATGTGTGTGGAATGTGGAGTGTGGAATGTGTGTAGAATGTGCTGTGTGGAATGTGGTGTGTGGAATGTGGTGTGTGGAATGTGGTGTGTGGAATGTGGTGTGTGAAATGTTGTGTGTGGAATGTGGAATGTGGTGTGGGGAATGTGGAATGTGGTGTGTGGAATGTGGAATGTATGTGGAATGTGGAACGTGTGTGGAATGTGGAATGTTTGTGGAATGTGTGTGGAATGTGGAATGTGTGTGAAATGTGGAATGTGTGTCGAATGTGTGTGGAATGTGGTGTCTGGAACGGGGTATGTGGAATGGGGTGTGTGGAAGGGGGTGTTTGGAATGGGGGTGTGTGGAATGTGCATGGAATGTGTGTGGAATGTGTGTGGAATGTGGTGTGTGGAATGGGGTGTGTGGAATGTGTGTGGAATGTGGAATGTGTGGAATGTGGAGTGTGTGTGGAATGTGTGTTGAATGTGGTGTGTGGAATGTGGTGTGGAATGTGTGTGGAATGTGTGTGGAATGTGTGTGGAATGGGGTGTATGGAATGGGGTGTGTGGAATGGGGTGTGTGGAATGTGTGTGGAATGTGTGTGGAATGTGGTGTGTGGAATGTGGTGTGTGGAATGTGGTGTGTGGAATGTGTGTGGAATGTGGTGTGTGGAATGTGGTGTTTGTGTGGAATGTGGTGTGTGGAATGTGTGTAGAGTGTGGTGTGTGGAATGTGTGTGGAATGTGGTGTGTGGAATGTGTGTGGAATGTGGTGTGTGGAATGATTGTGGAATGTGTGTGGAATGTGGTGTGTGTAATGTGTGTGTAATGTGTGTGGAATGTGTGTGGAATGTAATATGTGGAATGTGGTGTGTGTGTGTGTGTGGAATGTGTGTGGAATGTGGTATGTGGAATGTGCAATGTGGTGTATGGAATGTGGAATGTGTGTGGAATGTGGAATGTGTGTAGAATGTGGTGTGTGGAATGTGGTGTGTGGAATGTGGTGTGTGGAATGTGGTGTGTGAAATGTGGTGTGTGGAATGTGGAATGTGGTGTGGGGAATGTGGAATGTGGTGTGTGGAATGTGGAATGTATGTGGAATGTGGTATGAGGAATGTGGAATGTGGAATGTGTGTGGAATGTGGAATGTTTGTGGAATGTGTGTGGAATGTTGAATGTGTGTGAAATGTGGAATGTGTGTCGAATGTGTGTGGAATGTGGTGTCTGGAATGGGGTATGTGGAATGGGGTGTGTGGAATGGGGTGTTTGGAATGGGGTGTGTGGAATGTGTGTGGAATGTGTGTGGAATGTGGTGTGTGGAATGGGGTGTGTGGAATGTGTGTGGAATGTGGAATGTGTGGAATGTGGTATGTGTGTGGAATGTGGTGTGTGGAACGTGTGTAGAATGTGGTGTGTGGAATGTGTGTGGAATGTGGTGTGTGGAATATGGTATGTGGAATGTGGTGTGTGGAATGTGGTGTGTGGAATGTGGAGTGTGGAATGTGTGTGGAATGGGTGTGTAATGTGGTGTGTGTAATGTGTGTGGAATGTGTGTGGAATGTGATATGTGGAATGTGGTGTGTGTGTGTGTGTGGAATGTGTGTGGAATGTGTGTGGAATGTGGTATGTGGAATGTGCAATGTGGTGTGTGGAATGTGGAATGTGTGTGGAATGTGGAGTGTGGAATGTGTGTAGAATGTGCTGTGTGGAATGTGGTGTGTGGAATGTGGTGTGTGGAATGTGGTGTGTGGAATGTGGTGTGTGAAATGTTGTGTGTGGAATGTGGAATGTGGTGTGGGGAATGTGGAATGTGGTGTGTGGAATGTGGAATGTATGTGGAATGTGGAATGTGGAATGTGTGTGGAATGTGGAATGTTTGTGGAATGTGTGTGGAATGTGGAATGTGTGTGAAATGTGGAATGTGTGTCGAATGTGTGTGGAATGTGGTGTCTGGAACGGGTATGTGGAATGGGGTGTGTGGAATGGGGTGTTTGGAATGGGGGTGTGTGGAATGTGCATGGAATGTGTGTGGAATGTGTGTGGAATGTGGTGTGTGGAATGGGGTGTGTGGAATGTGTGTGGAATGTGGAATGTGTGGAATGTGGAGTGTGTGTGGAATGTGGTGTGTGGAATGTGTGTGGAATGTGGTGTGTGGAACGTGGTGTGGAATGTGTGTGGAATGTGTGTGGAATGGGGTGTGTGGAATGGGGTGTGTGGAATGGGGTGTGTGGAATGTGTGTGGAATGTGTGTGGAATGTGGTGTGTGGAATGTGGTGTGTGGAATGTGGTGTGTGGAATGTGTGTGGAATGTGGTGTGTGGAATGTGGTGTGTGTGTGGAATGTGGTGTGTGGAATGTGTGTAGAATGTGGTGTGTGGAATGTGTGTGGAATGTGTGTGGAATGTGGTGTGTGGAATGTGTGTGGAATGTGTGTGGAATGTGGTGTGTGGAATGTGTGTGGAATGTGTGTGGAATGTGGTGTGTGTAATGTGTGTGTAATGTGTGTGGAATGTGTGTGGAATGTAATATGTGGAATGTGGTGTGTGTGTGTGGAATGTGTGTGGAATGTGTGTGGAATGTGGTATGTGGAATGTGCAATGTGGTGTATGGAATGTGGAATGTGTGTGGAATGTGGAGTGTGGAATGTGTGTAGAATGTGCTGTGTGGAATGTGGTGTGTGGAATGTGGTGTGTGGAATGTGGTGTGTGAAATGTGGTGTGTGGGGAATGTGGAATGTGGTGTGTGGAATGTGGAATGTATGTGGAATGTGGTATGAGGAATGTGGAATGTGGAATGTGTGTGGAATGTGGAATGTTTGTGGAATGTGTGTGGAATGTGGAATGTGTGTGAAATGTGGAATGTGTGTCGAATGTGTGTGGAATGTGGTGTCTGGAATGGGGTATGTGGAATGGGGTGTGTGGAATGTGGTGTTTGGAATGGGGTGTGTGGAATGTGTGTGGAATGTGTGTGGAATGTGGTGTGTGGAATGGGGTGTGTGAAATGTGTGTGGAATGTGGAATGTGTGGAATGTGGAGTGTGTGTGTGTGGAATGTGGAGTGTGTGTGTGTGTGTGGAATGTGGAATGTGTGTGGAATGTGGTGTGTGGAATGTGTGTGGAATGTGGTGTGTGGAATGTGGTGTGGAATGTGTGTGGAATGTGTGTGGAATGTGTGTGGAATGGGCTGTGTGGAATGTGTGTTGAATGTGGTGTATGTGGAATGTGGTGTGTGGAATGTGTGTGGAATGTTGTGTGTGGAATGTGGTGTGTGGAATGTGTGAAATGTGGTGTGTGTGGAATGTGGTGTGTGGAATGTGGTGTGTGTGTGGTGTGTGGAATGTGGTGTGTGTGTGGAATGTGGTGTGTGGAATGTGTGTGGAATGTGGTGTGTGGAATGTGTGTGGAATGTGGTGTGTGGAATAAGTGTGTGAAATGTGGTGTGTGTGGAATGTGGTGTGGAATGTGGTGTGTGGAATGTGTGTGGAATGTGGTGTGTGTGGAATGTGGTGTGTGGAATGTGTGTGGAATGTGTGTGGAATGTGGTGTGTGGAATGTGTGTGTGGAATGTGTCTGAAATGTGTGTGTGTGGAATGTGTGTGGAATGTGGTGTGTGGAATGTGTGTGGAATGTGGTTTGTGGAATGTGTGTGGAATGTGGTGTGTGGTGTGTAGAATGTGTGTGGAATGTAGAATGTGGTGTGTGTGTTGTGTGTGGAATGTGGTGTGTTAAATGTGGTGTGTGTGTGGAATGTGTGTGGAATGTGGTGTGTGGAATGTGTGTAGAATGTGGTGTGTGGAATGTGTGTGGAATGTGTGTGGAATGTGTGTGGAATGTGGTGTGTGGAATGTGGTGTGTGGAATGTGGTGTGTGGGATGTGTGTGGAATGTGGTGTGTGTGGAATGTGGTGTGTGGAATGTGTGTGGAATGTGGTGTGTGGAATGTGTGTGGAATGCGGTGTGTGTGGAATGTAGTGTGTGGAATGTGGTGTGTGGAATGTGGTGTGTGTGTGTGGAATGTTTGTGGAATATGGTGTGTGGAATGTGTGTAGAATGTGGTGTGTGGAATGAGGAATGTGTGTAGAATCTGGTGTGTGGTGTGTGGAATGTGTGTGGAATGTGGTGTGGAATGTGGTGTGTGGAATGTGTGTGGAATGTGGTGTGTGGAATGTGTGTGGAATGTGGTGTGTGTGGAATGTGGTGTGTGGAATGTGTGTGGAATGTTGTGTGTGGAATGTGGTGTGTGGAATGTGTGAAATGTGGTGTGTGTGGAATGTGGTGTGTGCGGAATGTGGTGTGTGGAATGTGGTGTGTGTGGTGTGTGTGGAATGTGTGTGGAATGTGGTGTGTGGAATGTGTGTGGAATGTGGTGTGTGGAATGTGGTGTGTGGAATGTGGTGTGTGGAATGGGGTGTGTGGAATGGTGTGTGTGGAATGGGGTGTGTGGAATGGGGTGTGTGGAATGGGGTGTGTGGAATGTGTGTGGAATGTGGAATGTGTGGAATGTGGAGTAAGTGTGGAATGTGGAGTGTGTGTGTGTGTGGAATGTGGAATGTGTGTGGAATGTGATGTGTGGAATGTGTGTGAAATGTGGTGTGTGGAATGTGGTTTGGAATGTGTGTGGAATGTGTGTGGAATGTGTGTGGAATGTGGTGTCTGGAATAGGGTGTGTGGAATGGGGTGTGTGGAATGGGGTGTTTGGAATTTGGTGTGTGGAATGTGTGTGGAATGTGTGTGGAATGTGGTGTGTGGAATCGGTTGTGTGGAATGTGTGGAATGTGGAGTGTGTGTGTGGAATGTGGAGTGTGTGTGTGTGTGGAATGTAGAATGTGTGTGGAATGTGGTGTGTGGAATGTGTGTGGAATGTGGTGTGTGGAATGTGGTGTGGAATGTGTGTGGAATGTGGAATGTGTGTGGAATGGGGTGTGTGGAATGGGGTGTGTGGAATGGGATGTGTGGAATGTGTGTGGAATGTGTGTGGAATGGGGTGTGTGGAATGTGGTGTGTGGAATGTGGTGTGTGGAATGTGTGTGGAATGTGGTGTGTGGAATGTGTGTGGAATGTGTGTGGAATGTGTATGGAATGTGTGTGGAATGTGCGTGGAATGTGTGTGGAATGTGTGTGGAATGTGCGTGGAATGTGCGTGAAATGTGTGTGGAATGTGGTGTGTGGAATGTGAGTGGGATGTGTGTGGAATGTGGTGTGTGTGGAATGTGGTGTGTGGAATGTGTGTGGAATGTGTGTGGAATGTGGTGTGTGGAATGTGGTGTGTGGAATGTGTGTGGAATGTGGTGTGTGTGGAATGTGGTGTGTGGAATGTGGTGTGTGGAATGTGGTGTGTGGAATGTGGTGTGTGTGTGTGGAATGTGTGTGGAATGTGGTGTGTGGAATGTGTGTAGAATATGGTGCATGGAATGTGGAATGTGTGTGGAATGTGGTGTGTGGAATGTGGTGTGTGGAATGTGGTGTGTGGAATATGTGTGGAATGTGGTGTGTGTGGAATGTGGTGTGTGGAATGTGTGTGGAATGTTGTGTGTGGAATGTGGTGTGTGGAATGTGTGAAATATAGTGTGTGTGGAATGTGGTGTGTGGAATGTGGTGTGTGTGTGGTGTGTGTGGAATGTGTGAGGAATGTGGTGTGTGGAATGTGTGTGGAATGTGGTGTGTGGAATGTGTGTGGAATGTATGTGGAATGTGGAATGTGTGTGGAATGTGGTGTGTGGAATGTGTGTGGAATGTGGTGTGTGGAATGCATGTGTGGAATGTGTGTGTGGAATGTGTGTGGAATGTGGTGTGTGGAATGTGTGTGGAATGTGGTTTGTGGAATGTGTGTGGAATGTGGTGTGTGGAATGTGTGTGGAATGTGGTGTGTGGTGTTTAGAATGTGTGTGGAATGTGGAATGTGGTGGGTGTGGTGTGTGGTGTGTGTGGAATGTGGTGTGTGGAATGTGGTGTGTGGAATGTTTGTAGAATGTGGTGTGTGGAATGTGTGTGGAATGTGGTGTGTGGAATATGGTGTGTGGAATGTGGTATGTGGAATGTGTGTGGAATGTGGTGTGTGGAATGTGGTGTGTGGAATGTGTGTGGAATGTGGTGTGTGTAATGTGTGTGGAATGTGTGTGGAATGTGATATGTGGAATGTGGTGTGTGTGTGTGGAATGTGTGTGGAATGTGTGTGGAATGTGGTATGTGGAATGTGCAATGTGGTGTGTGGAATGTGGAATGTGTGTGGAATGTGGAGTGTGGAATGTGTGAAGAATGTGCTGTGTGGAATGTGGTGTGTGGAATGTGGTGTGTGGAATGTGGAATGTGGAATGTGGTGTGTGGAATGTGTGTGGAATGTGGAATGTGTGGAATGTGGAGTGTGTGTGGAATGTGGAGTGTGTGTGTGTGTGTGGAATGTGGAATGTGTGTGGAATGTGGTGTCCGGAATGTGTGTGGAATGTGGTGTGTGGAATGTGGTGTGGAATGTGTGTGGAATGTGTGTGGAATGTGTGTGGAATGGGGTGTGTGGAATGGGGTGTGTGGAATGTGTGTGGTATGTGTGTGGAATGTGGTGTGTGGAATGTGGTGTGTGGAATTTGGTGTGTGGAATGTGGTGTGTGGAATGTGTGTGGAATGTGGTGTGTGGAATGTGGTGTGTGTGTGGAATGTGGTGTGTGGAATGTGGTGTGTGGAATGTGGTGTGTGGAATGTGTGTGGAATGTGGTGTGTGGAATGTGGTGTGTGTGTGGAATGTGGTGTGTGGAATGTGTGTAGAATGTGGTGTGTGGAATGTGTGTGGAATGTGTGTGGAATGTGGTGTGTGGAATGTGTGTGGAATGTGGTTTGTGGAATGTGTGTGGAATGTGGTGTGTGTAATGTGTGTGTAATGTGTGTGGAATGTGTGTGGAATGTGATATGTGGAATGTGGTGTGTGTGTGTGTGGAATGTGTGTGGAATGTGTGTGGAATGTGGTATGTGGAATGTGCCATGTGGTGTGTGGAGTGTGGAATGTGTGTGGAATGTGGAGTGTGGAATGTGTGTAGAATGTGCTGTGTGGAATGTGCTGTGTGGAATGTGGTGTGTGGAATGTGGTGTGTGGAATGTGGTGTGTGAAATGTGCTGTGTGGAATGTGGAATGTGGTGTGTGGAATGTGGAATGTATGTGGAATGTGGTATAAGGAATGTGGAATGTGGAATGTGTGTGGAATGTGGAATGTTTGTGGAATGTGTGTGGAATGTGGAATGTGTGTGAAATGTGGAATGTGTGTCGAATGTGTGTGGAATGTGGTGTCTGGAATGGGGTATGTGGAATGGGGTGTGTGGAATGGGGTGTTTGGAATGGGGTGTGTGGAATGTGTGTGGAATGTGTGTGGAATGTGGTGTGTGGAATGGGGTGTGTGGAATGTGTGTGGAATGTGGAATGTGTGGAATGTGGAGTGTGTGTGTGGAATGTGGAGTGTGTGTGTGTGTGGAATGTGGAATGTGTGTGGAATGTGGTGTGTGGAATGTGTGTGGAATGTGGTGTGTGGAATGTGGTGTGGAATGTGTGTGGAATGTGTGTGGAATGTGTGTGGAATGGGCTGTGTGGAATGGGGTGTGTGAAATGGGTGTGTGGAATATGTGTGGAATGTGTGTGGGATGTGGTGTGTGGAATGTGGTGTGTGGTGTGTGGAATGTGGTGTGTGAAATGTGGTGTGTGGGATGTGTGTGGAATGTGGTGTGTGGAATGTGTGTAGAATGTGTGTGGAATGTGTATGGAATGTGTGTGGAATGTGTGTGGAATGTGTGTGGAATGTGCATGAAATGTGTGTGGAATGTGGTGTGTGGAATGTGTGTGGGATGTGTGTGGAATGTAGTGTGTGTGGAATGTGGTGTGTGGAATGTCTGTGGAATGTGGTGTGTGGAATGTGGTGTGTGGAATGTGTGTGGAATGTGGTGTGTGTGGAATGTGGTGTGTGTGGAATGTGGTGTGTGTGGAATGTGGTGTGTGGAATGTGGTGTGTGGAATGTGGTGTGTGGAATGTGGTGTGTGTGTGTGGAATGTGTGTGGAATGTGGTGTGTGGAATGTGTGTAGAATGTGGTGCGTGGAATGTGGAATGTGTGTGGAATGTGGTGTGTGGAATGTGGTGTGGAATGTGGTGTGTGGAATGTGTGTTGAATGTGGTGTATGTGGAATGTGGTGTGTGGAATGTGTGTGGAATGTTGTGTGTGGAATGTGGTGTGTGGAATGTGTGAAATGTGGTGTGTGTGGAATGTGGTGTGTGGAATGTGGTGTGTGTGGTGTGTGTGGAATGTGGTGTGTGTGGAATGTGGAATGTGTGTGGAATGTGGTGTGTGGAATGTGTGTGGAATGTGGTGTGTGGAATGTGGTGTGGAATGTGTGTGGAATGTGTGTGGAATGTGTGTGGAATGGGCTGTGTGGAATGGGGTGTGTGAAATGGGTGTGTGGAATATGTGTGGAATGTGTGTGGGATGTGGTGTGTGGAATGTGGTGTGTGGTGTGTGGAATGTGGTGTGTGAAATGTGGTGTGTGGGATGTGTGTGGAATGTGGTGTGTGGAATGTGTGTAGAATGTGTGTGGAATGTGTATGGAATGTGTGTGGAATGTGTGTGGAATGTGTGTGGAATGTGCATGAAATGTGTGTGGAATGTGGTGTGTGGAATGTGTGTGGGATGTGTGTGGAATGTGGTGTGTGTGGAATGTGGTGTATGGAATGTGTGTGGAATGTCTGTGGAATGTGGTGTGTGGAATTTGGTGTGTGGAATGTGTGTGGAATGTGGTGTGTGTGGAATGTGGTGTGTGTGGAATGTGATGTGTGTGGAATGTGGTGTGTGGAATGTGGTGTGTGGAATGTGGTGTGTGGAATGTGGTGTGTGGAATGGGGTGTGTGGAATGTGTGTGGAATGTGAATGTGTGGAATGTGTAGTGTGTGTGTGAAATGTGGAGTGTGTGTGTGTGTGGAATGTGGAATGTGTGTGGAATGTGGTGTGTGGAATGTGTGTGGAATGTGGTGTGTGGAATGGGCTGTGTGGAATGGGGTGTGTCGAATGGGGTGTGTGGAATGTGTGTGGAATGTGTGTGGGATGTGGTGTGTGGAATGTGGTGTGTGGTGTGTGGAATGTGGTGTGTGAAATGTGGTGTGTGGAATGTGGTGTGTGGAATGTGTGTAGAATGTGTGTGGAATGTGTATGGAATGTGTGTGGAATGTGTGTGGAATGTGCATGAAATGTGTGTGGAATGTGGTGTGTGGAATGTGTGTGGGATGTGTGTGGAATATGGTGTGTGTGGAATGTGGTGTGTGGAATGTGTGTGGAATGTCTGTGGAATGTGGTGTGTGGAATGTGGTGTGTGGAATGTGTGTGGAATGTGGTGTGTGTGGAATGTGGTGTGTGTGGAATGTGGTGTGTGTGGAATGTGGTGTGTGGAATGTGGTGTGTGGAATGTGGTGTGTGGAATGTGGTGTGTGTGTGTGGAATGTGTGTGGAATGTGGTGTGTGGAATGTGTGTAGAATGTGGTGCGTGGAATGTGGAATGTGTGTGGAATGTGGTGTGTGGAATGTGGTGTGGAATGTGGTGTGTGGAATGTGTGTTGAATGTGGTGTATGTGGAATGTGGTGTGTGGAATGTGTGTGGAATGTTGTGTAAGGAATGTGGTGTGTGGAATGTGTGAAATGTGGTGTGTGTGGAATGTGGTGTGTGGAATGTGGTGTGTGTGGTGTGTGTGGAATGTGGTGTGTGTGGAATGTGGAATGTGTGTGGAATGTGGTGTGTGGAATGTGTGTGGAATGTGGTGTGTGGAATGTGGTGTGGAATGTGTGTGGAATGTGTGTGGAATGTGTGTGGAATGGGCTGTGTGGAATGGGGTGTGTGAAATGGGTGTGTGGAATATGTGTGGAATGTGTGTGGGATGTGGTGTGTGGAATGTGGTGTGTGGTGTGTGGAAAGTGGGTGTGAAATGTGGTGTGTGGGATGTGTGTGGAATGTGGTGTGTGGAATGTGTGTAGAATGTGTGTGGAATGTGTATGGAATGTGTGTGGAATGTGTGTGGAATGTGTGTGGAATGTGCATGAAATGTGTGTGGAATGTGGTGTGTGGAATGTGTGTGGGATGTGTGTGGAATGTGGTGTGTGTGGAATGTGGTGTGTGGAATGTGTGTGGAATGTCTGTGGAATGTGGTGTGTGGAATGTGGTGTGTGGAATGTGTGTGGAATGTGGTGTGTGTGGAATGTGGTGTGTGTGGAATGTGGTGTGTGTGGAATGTGGTGTGTGGAATGTGGTGTGTGGAATGTGGTGTGTGGAATGTGGTGTGTGTGTGTGGAATGTGTGTGGAATGTGGTGTGTGGAATGTGTGTAGAATGTGGTGCGTGGAATGTGGAATGTGTGTGGAATGTGGTGTGTGGAATGTGGTGTGGAATGTGGTGTGTGGAATGTGTGTTGAATGTGGTGTATGTGGAATGTGGTGTGTGGAATGTGTGTGGAATGTTGTGTGTGGAATGTGGTGTGTGGAATGTGTGAAATGTGGTGTGTGTGGAATGTGGTGTGTGGAATGTGGTGTGTGTGGTGTGTGTGGAATGTGGTGGGTGTGGAATGTGGTGTGTGGAATGTGTGTGGAATGTGTGTGGAATGTGGTGTGTGGAATGTGTGTGGAATGTGGTGTGTGGAATGTGTGTGTGAAATGTGGTGTGTGTGGAATGTGGTGTGGAATGTGGTGTGTGGAATGTGTGTGGAATGTGGAGTGTGTGGAATGTGGTGTGTGGAATGTGTGTGGAATGTGTGTGGAATGTGGTGTGTGGAATGTGTGTGTGGAATGTGTGTGAAATGTGTGTGTGCAATGTGTGTGGAATGTGGTGTGTGGAATGTGTGTGGAATGTGGTTTGTGGAATGTGTGTGAAATGTGGTGTGTGGTGTGTAGAATGTGTGTGGAATGTAGAATGTGGTGTGTGTGGTGTGTGTGGAATGTGGTGTGTGGAATGTGGTGTGGGTGTGGAATGTGTGTGGAATGTGGTGTGTGGAATGTGTGTAGAATGTGGTGTGTGGAATGTGTGATGTGTGTGGAATGTGGTGTGTGGAATGTGTGTGGAATGTGGTGTGTGGAATGTGTGTGGAATGTGTGTGGAATGTGGAATGTGTGTGAAATGTGGAATGTGTGTCGAATGTGTGTGGAATGTGGTGTCTGGAATGGGGTATGTGGAATGGGGTGTGTGGAATGGGGTGTTTGGAATGGGGTGTGTGGAATGTGTGTGGAATGTGTGTGGAATGTGGTGTGTGGAATGGGGTGTGTGGAATGTGTGTGGAATGTGGAATGTGTGGAATGTGTAGTGTGTGTGTGGAATGTGGAGTGTGTGTGTGTGTGGAATGTGGAATGTGTGTGGAATGTGGTGTGTGGAATGTGTGTGGAATGTGGTGTGTGGAATGTGGTGGGGAATGTGTGTGGAATGTGTGTGGAATGGGCTGTGTGGAATGGGGTGTGTCGAATGGGGTGTGTGGAATGTGTGTGGAATGTGTGTGGGATGTGGTGTGTGGAATGTGGTGTGTGGTGTGTGGAATGTGGTGTGTGAAATGTGGTGTGTGGAATGTGGTGTGTGGAATGTGTGTAGAATGTGTGTGGAATGTGTGTGGAATGTGTGTGGAATGTGTGTGGAATGTGCGTGAAATGTGTGTGGAATGTGGTGTGTGGAATGTGTGTGGGATGTGTGTGGAATGTGGTGTGTGTGGAATGTGGTGTGTGGAATGTGTGTGGAATATGTGTGGAATGTGGTGTGTGGAATGTGGTGTGTGGAATGTGTGTGGAATGTGGTGTGTGTGGAATGTGGTGTGTGTGGAATGTGGTGTGTGTGGAATGTGGTGTGTGGAATGTGGTGTGTGGAATGTGGTGTGTGGAATGTGGTGTGTGTGTGGAATGTGTGTGGAATGTGGTGTGTGGAATGTGTGTAGAATGTGGTGCGTGGAATGTGGAATGTGTGTGGAATGTGGTGTGTGGAATGTGGTGTGGAATGTGGTGTGTGGAATGTGTGTTGAATGTGGTGTATGTGGAATGTGGTGTGTGGAATGTGTGTGGAATGTTGTGTGTGAAATGTGGTGTGTGTGGAATGTGGTGTGTGGAATGTGGTGTGTGTGGTGTGTGTGGAATGTGGTGTGTGTGGAATGTGGTGTGTGGAATGTGTGTGGAATGTGTGTGGAATGTGTGTGGAATGTGTGTAGAATGTGTGTGTGAAATGGGGTGTGTGTGGAATGTGGTGTGTGGAATGTGGTGTGGAATGTGGTGTGTGGAATGTGGTGTGTGGAATGTGTGTGGAATTTGTGTGGAATGTGGTGTGTGGAATGTGTGTGTGGAATGTGTGTGAAATGTGTGTGTGGAATGTGTGTGGAATGTGGTGTGTGGAATGTGTGTGGAATGTGGTTTGTGGAATGTGTGTGGAATGTGGTGTGTGGTGTGTAGAATGTGTGTGGAATGTAGAATGTGGTGTGTGTGGTGTGTGTGGAATGTGGTGTGTGGAATGTGGTGTGTGTGTGGAATGTGTGTGGAATGTGGTGTGTGGAATGTGTGTAGAATGTGGTGTGTGGAATGTGTGTGGAATGTGGAATGTGTGTGGAATGTGTGTGGAATGTGGTGTGTGGAATGTGTGTGGAATGTGGTGTGTGGAATGTGGTGTGTGGAATGTGTGTGGAATGTGTGTGGAATGTGTGTGGAATGTGGTGTGTGGAATGTGTGTGGAATGTGTGTGGAATGTGATATGTGGAATGTGGTGTGTGTGTGTGTGTGTGTGTGTGGAATGTGTGTGGAATGTGTGTGGAATGTGGTATGTGGAATGTGCAATATGGTGTGTGGAATGTGGAATGTGTGTGGAATGTGGAGTGTGGAATGTGTCTAGAATTTGCTGTGTAGAATGTGGTGTGTGGAATGTGGTGTATGGAATGTGCTGTGTGAAATGTGGTGTGTGGAATGTGGAATGTGGTGTGGGGAATGTTGAATGTGGTGTGTGGAATGTGGAATGTGGTGTGTGGAATGTGGATGTATGTGGAATGTGGTATGTGGAATGTGAAATGTGGAATGTATGTGGAATGTGGAATGTGTGTGGAATGTGTGTGGAATGTGTGTGGAATGTGGAATGTGGTGTGTGGAATGTGTGTGGAATGTGGAATGTGGTGTGTGGAATGTGGGTGGAATGTGGTGTGTGGAATGTGGTGTGTGGAATGTGGTGTGTGGAATTTGGTGTGTGGAATGTGGTGTGTGGAATGTGGTGTGTGGAATGTGGTGTGTGTGTGGAATGTGGTGTGTGTGTATGTGTGTGGAAGTGTGTGTGTGTGGAAGTGTGTGTGTGTGGAAGTGTGTTTGTGTGGAAGTGTGTGTGTGTGTGTGTGTGTGTGTGTGTGTGTGTGTGTGTGTGTGTGTAAACTGTGTCCTGCTACGATGTCTCTGAAGAAATCCCACCTTATTATTCCAATGATGTACATTCAGGCCAGTGCATAATGCAACAGGTGAGTTGCATTCCCCAGAGCAGAATAGGTAGGGAGAGAAGGAATGTGTAGCTTCCCCACCCCCTAACACTCCACCACCATTTTTTCCAGGAGGCCCTGATCAGATACTGAGGCAAAGGTGGAGGGGAAAAGGACAGGGACAAAGAGACTTCAGGAGAGAGTAATATGCACATTAGTTAGTAAGAGGCAGGGGAGAGGCATACAGGCTACAGAGGTATCAAAGGGAGAAAGTGAAAGCTGAGGGGCGGTGGGAAGAGGTCACACATGGGGAGAAAAAAGAGTGCAAAGAAAATGAGAGCATGGTAGGATAATGAGACATGGGAGGGAACAGGGCAAGCAAAATATAGTGGACAAACTAGAGGATAAGAGGAGTGAGAGAAAATTAAAAGAGACACATTTTAAGCACAGGGTTGACAATTAAAACGAGAGAGACTGCAGAAGAGGAAAGCATCAGCGAAGAGCCCAATACCTTTTTGTAATTTTTTGTAAAAGTAATTTTATAATGGGACACATTATCCTGAATACTTTTACATTATGTAATGGACATAGTCTCCTAAACAAATTATGCTGTGCAAGTATTCTGCAACAATAAAACATTTAATGGTACATATACTAGCACGTATAATCCGATGCTATTTTGAGTGTAATAATTTCCTGTAAAATGCACGTTATTTTCTTTGCTTTTTTCCATATAAATCTTGGATTCTCACTTCTAGGTGCTGTAAGAATCAGATGTTAATAGTACCCAATTTTGATGGTACTTAATTTACTGACCTTTGACCTTGAGTCTATTAAATGTTTGCAACTTAAGACCACCTCTAGCTCTATCCGATGTCCATGGGTACCTGCAGTTATTGAGTCCCATTTAAAGCACTGCTTGTGTCATCAGACCTAGGCTTGCTATAATTTTGTAGTTGCAGGCAGCATTTGCTAAATGATGAACACTTTAACCTATTTTAAAAAAGTGTGACACGTTTTTAAACCTTAACATGTTTTGTGCACATGGTCCTGTTGGCATTATGCAAATGTGGTCCCTTAAACATTTTTAAGGAGAGATACTTCACTCCAAGGTGGCAGCGGTGTTCGTGGCTTACTGCAGTGACACTGCACTGTAGTTTCTCATCTATTTCAATTGTGGTCCTTAGACTGTCGCGGCTATTGTTGGCTGTGCTGTCAATGTGTAGGGTTGCCACATTTCCCAGTGAAAAATACCGGCCATTTGTTCATGTTTTAAGATTCAGCAAAGGCCCGGACATGACACTTAAACAGGACTTTATATAAAATTGTCCGTATTCGTTTTTAACACTGTCTTTCTGCCTTTGTTTACTTTAATTATCACTCACAGGTCATTAAGGAAGCTCTAGAGCAGATTTTAAAGTGTTTTATTCTTATGTTTGCTGTTTTAAAAATGCACTGGTAAGAGGAAAAAAATACCTGCTTTTCTTAATTTTTGTACCTGGTTGTAACATTAAAATATTGGTCAGACCGGTAAACAAGTGTCCTGATGGAACCCTGACAATATGTGGCCCACGATCAGCTCTGAGTTGTAGTACAGCCCAGGTGCGCAACTAGACCTGAACTACGGGGTTGAGGGGCTAAGACTCGTAGCCAGGGCCGGCTCAAGCACTGGGGGCGACTTTTTCGTTTTTGAAGCTCTCCTTCCCAATATTCTTCTACTCCATGAATTCCCTCACTACCACTAACAACCATTATACATAATCCCTCCATAGCCTCTCTCTAATGTACATTTCAGTTTTTATTCTGCTACTTATAGTTCACTCACACTCAGTTCTGTGATCTGCATAGTACATGTTTTTTACAGCAGGCACATTAACCCTCTGTGCTACTCTCACTAGTAGGAACATTAATCACCAGAGTTATCTTTATATTTTATTGTTGCATGAAAACTACCTGATGCACAGGGAAGTTCATGTGCTTTTAAACTAATATAATATTTTAACCACAGCACCCTCCACCAAAGTCAATTCCAGGTCGGCTGCACCAGTCACTCCGCCAGTCCTGCACCCAGCAATGGGGCAGGCCAAGCATTTCAGAAATGGAGTGAGAGCTAACCTCATACCCAATATGTGTGGCAAATAACTATGTAGGTGATGGGGTGTTATACGTCCCCCAAATTTCAGCAAGCAAAACAAGTTACCAGATTTGTTGTAGATGAGTAAAAGGAGAGTAGACTTCTTCCCCGAGAATTAGTTTTAACTTTTAGGATCAAACTTGCTAAAATGCTGCATAGCCTTATGGGTATTCATGAAATATTCCAGTACTTTCATAGTGCACCAGGGAAGTCTGGCATTTCCCAGGAGAAGATCTCTTGTTTTTCAAATGTCTTAAATCAGAAATTACTTCCACTAACCAACGTCATCATTTTTTCACCGGTGAGTCCCTTATGCCAAGGAGTACATTCAATATGACAGTGCCAGAAATTTACCACAGATATTTCAGCCACAGCCTAGGGTACCTCTACATGGGTCAAAATGCGGCCATTTGACACCCCCTGTAAAATGAGTAAAGGAAATCTTATGTCAAGAGTTACCTCAAAGGAGAGGCGCGCGATGCGGTGAACAAGTATGGCCGCACCCTGAGAGGTCCGCGCTGACGAGCAGCGCACATTCCTGAAAGGTCCGTTTCGCGGCAGCGTTTTGGTCTCTAACCGGCAGATTCTGATGTCGGAAACACTCCCCATGATTTCCGCTTCTACCATGACGCTTTTTTACTAATTTGGGACCGAAATGTTCTCCACTCGGTTCCGGGCGCCATTTTGTTTTTTTTCTGCTTTCCTCCACGCAGCGTTTTTTTTTCTTTTTTGCTGTTCCACCACAACTTGAGTGATATTTTTATAGACTTTTCTGGACTTGTTGCCCCAGCTTACAGTCTATGTTGCCCTACTCGAAAACCCTCTTGCTACATTCTTTATTTTTTTTTAACTTACTCACTTACCTCACTCTTCAAATTGCGACATGGCCCTCTACCATGCTGGTATGTCTCCCAGGTGCCGCTACACGCTTACAGGTCTACAATAGGGGTATTTTTTAATTTTTTTTTTTTTTTCCTGCTGGGCTTCACTCTTTGTTTGCTCTTCTTGTTACCTTAACACCACGGTTGCTGCCTCAGTGATCTGTCTGTTTTCTGCCCGCCTGTTGGTGGTTTCTTCACGATCCTCTGCTGCAATTACCTTCTGGTTTGACTGGTGTTTCACGCTTTTGTATCGCACTGAAGCCTCCTCATACCTCTAAGGTCCACGGCAATGCCTCTGCTTGACGCAAAGATGCTGCAGCTACTGCTAAACGCATAAAAAAAAAAACATCTCCTTCTAAGTCCCCACTTCCCATTACGTTGGAGGACATTATGGAGGAGCTGCGTCTCATACGCCTCTTTATGACGGATACTACTACAACTCTCCAGAGACAAGAAAATAAATGGTCCAGTCTGGATTCGAGACTAACTGATGTGGAGCAAAAAGTCAGTGATGCTCAGGATGTGTTATCCAAGGTTGCCAGTCTTACCAAGGAAGTTGACCTGCTCAAAAGGACCTCTGAGGATTTGGAAAATCGCAATCGGCGCAATAATTTGCGCATTTATGGTATTCCGGAAAATTCGGAGGGGTCGGACATTATCCAATTCTTGAAGACTCAGGTCCTTCCCATTACGGGCCATCCTAAGCAGCGAGATGTCAATATTCAAAGGGCGCATCGCCTTGGACCGAAAAATTCCTCTTCTGCTGCGAAATCCAGGGGCATCATTGCTTATTTCCTTCTTTATTCCGACCTCATGGCTATCCTTCATGCTGCTAAACAGCATAAGCAGCTTCTTTGGTCTGGTCATAAAGTTTTTATCACACAGGATGTCTCCAAACCAACGGCGGCTCGACGTAAGGAGTTTCTGGATTTGCAACCAGCTCTTCATTCGATGAATGCTCGATATGGCCTCATCCATCCCTGTTTTTTCAAAGTGACTTATAAAGAACGAACTTTCAGCTTCGATGATCCTGCTGAACTACGTAAATTTATTCACACACATAAAGAGGAATCCATGGAATTCAGCAAACCTTGAATTTAATGTTTCCATGTTTGTTCATTAATGTTGTTCAACATTTAATTTCCTCTTATATTGTTGTCTTTATTCCTTTTTTGTTTTTTCTCGTTTTATAGGTTCCTCCTTTGTAGTCCTTGTTGAACAACTCCGCTTTGTGCTGCTCCGGTTTTTGTACTGTGCCTTTCGTTTTGCTGCCCCTCCTTCCCATCTGTTTGGTAAGTCCCCTTCTTTTGTCTTCAATGGTTACTTGTGGTTTTTATGACCTTTCTGTTTCTCCCCATTTATTTTCATTTTTTATGTAACCATATTTTTCTTCTTTTCTTCTGCTTGTGCGGTTGTCTTGTTCTCGCTGCTCCCCCTCTAACTTCATTGTCATTCTTTCTTTCTTTTTTTTATGGCTAAAGTCCTTTGTCTTTTTGTCATCTCCTCTCTCTCATTCTATCTCTTGGGAGTTATTTTCTCCCATTCCTCTCCTTATTCTCTTTTCCCCTGTCCTCTCTTCTTTATTTTCTTCTCCTCCCTCCTCTCCATTGATTCTCTCATTCTCTATGTTCCTTTTTCTATTTCCCTCTGCTTTTCTTTCCCTGGTATTACTTTTTTAATTCTCTCTTCTTCCTTTTTGGCTTTTCTTTGCTATTCTCTATAGTGGTAATGCATTGTCTCTCTGCCTTTTCTTTATTCTCATATTTCTGGTGGCTTCTTCTTGTTCTCATTCATTTCATCAAGCTACAATGTATTTCTTCCTTTTCCACTATTTACTTCAACTTTTCTTATCTCACTTCCCTCTTTCTTAACTGGCATATGCTTCTTCTCTTTTCTACTTTTCTTCTCCTATTATGAAAGGTTTTCGAATTATTTCTTGGAACGTTAGGGGTCTCCGAAAACCTATTAAGAAACAACACATTTTGTCTCATCTTGCTCGTCTGAAATGTCAAATAGCTTTACTGCAAGAAACGCATCTTTCTTCACAGGATATATCCTCATTGCGTAAACAATGGGTTGGAGAAGCATATTGTTCTCCGGCTGTTAATAACAAAAATGGTGTTATTATTTTATTTAATAAATCTTTGTCTATTCAAATACAAAATGAAATTTCTGATTCTAATGGTAGATGGTTGTTTTTGGATAGTATTGTTAATATTGTTCATCTTTCTTTTTGCAATGTATATGGCCCTAATGGTGTTGACCTATCCATTTGGAATGAATTTTCTTCTCTTCTTTCTTCTAATGTACGTGATGATCTGATTGTTGGGGGGACTGTAATCAATGAATGGATCCTTTTTTGGATCGCAAATCTCAAGTACGCTATGTCCCTAATAAAATGCAAAAGTCATTCCACCAGTCCATTTCCTCTAGAGGCCTAATTGATTCCTGGAGAATATCCCACCCCGATTCTTTAGAATTTTCTTTTTTTCTCCAGTGCATGCTTCACATTCCCGAATTGACTAAATTTTTCTTTCACACCATGCCTTCTAATTTATGACTAATTCTGGAATAGGCTCCATCCTCATCTCTGACCACGCCCCTGTCATTTTAGATATGGACTATCCTTCCCCTATCCCTGTTCCTGGCCGATGGCGTTTCAATAATTCACTATTGCTTGACCCTAATTTCACCGACCATTTTACACAATTTATGGATGAATTTTTTCACAACAACTTGGATACATCTTCCGATTTCCACTTTATTTAGGATGCCTTCAAGGCTTCTGCCAGTGGCTGTGTTATAGATGTTGTATCCCGTAAGAAGAAAAAGGCCCTTACTCAGGCATCTTCTTTTCTCAAACAAATTAAAGACCTTGAACATCTCTATTTCACTACTAATTCTCCTGATTCACTTTCCTCCCTTATCAAGGCTAAGATGCAATTGAATAAACATTCTTGGGATTCTGTTTCTAACCAGCTTCTCAAATTTAATGCCAAAATGTACGGCGGACGTAATAAGGCTGGTAAATCGTTAGCGAATTACCTTAAAATCAAAAAGTCTAAGATTGTCGCTATTAAGGATTCTCAGGGATCTCCCCATTCCTCGGATGCAAAGATTCTTGATTGCTTTGTTCAATATTACTCTTCCCTTTATACACCAGAATCCAATCCTTCTCCTGAACAAATAGATTCCTTCTTTCGTTCTATCCCTAAATCCTCTGATTCCCTGGTTGATCTTTCTTCCCTCTATGCCCCTATTTCGGGAAATGACATTCTCAATGCGCTTTCTCTTCTTCCCAAGGATAAAACCCCTGGTCCGGACGGATTTACAGTGCGATTTTTCCTCCATTTTAAGACAGTTTTAATTCCACATTTGCTCCATTTAATTAATCACTTCCTTGCTACAGGTGCATCCAGAGGTTCTTTTACACAGGCAATGCTCTGTCTTCTTCCCAAAAAGGACAAGGATCCCTCCCTGTGTAAAAACTATAGACCTATTTCCCTTATAAATACTGATTGCAAAATCTACGCAAAACCTCTGGCTCTTCGTATTATTTCAGTTATTCCTGACCTGGTCAATATTTATCAATCCGGATTTGTTAAAGGTAGGTCCATAACTGATAACTCCAGAACCCTTCTAAATATTATTCACCTATCTGCCAAAATGGATTCCCCTGTTGCCACGATTACTTTAGATGCTGAGAAAGCTTTTGATCGAGTCAATTGGGACTTTATGTTTGGAGCGATTCGTTAGCACGGTTTTAGTCCTACTGTTCTCAGTTACATTCAAATACTGTATTCTGACACCAAAACTTCCATCGGGGTAATGGCACCCAATCAGATTACTTCTCTCTCCATAGAGGAACCAGACAGGGTTGCCCTCTCTCCCCTCTCCTTTTCATTTTGGCTTCAGAACCCTTTCTGGAAAAAATTAGACGGTCCCCCTCCTACTCCGGTTTTATTTACAAAGATGTTGATATTAAATTTACTGCTTACGCTGACGATATTTTACTTTACATCTCAAATCCCATTGATGACTTCCCGCTTTTTTTTCATTACTTAATGACTATTCTTTAGTTTCTGGCTATAAATTAAATATTGATAAATCAGAGGTCCTTCCCCGTAACAGGTTATGCCTTCCTCATATGTTCGAGGGTTTGGATTTGAATGGAATCCTAGATTTATCAAGTGTTTAGGTATTTTGTATGCTAATACCATTATAGAGACCATCAAAATCAATTATTCGGATATTCTTAAAAAACTTTCTTCTCTCATAGAACGTTGGACCCCCCTTTTTCTTTCGTGGTGGGGTCGCTTATCAACCATTAAAATGATGTTGCTCCCTATTGTTAATTTTTATCTGTCCATGCTTCCAGTCTCTCTTCCTCACTAATTTTTTTAAATCCATTAATCACCTTCTAGTGAAATTTTTATGGAATAATCGTAAAGCTAGGGTTTCGCTTCTACGTCTTCAACAACCTAAGAACCTAGGTGGTGTCAATTTTCATAATATCTCATGTTTCCACTCTGCTTTTACCCTTAAACAGATTTGGCCCTTTCTTACAGATTCATCCTCCTCTCCTTTAACGGCTTGGAGCTCTTTAGAATTAGCTCAACTTACTCCCTTCTCTTTCCTTACTGCAACTCGTTTATTTCAGCCTTCTGCAAAATGTATATCCCCCATTTTCAAGCATTCTAAAGCAAGCATTCACTTGCTCCCCTGTTCCTAGTTCGCTCGTAATTTTTAACTCACGCATTTTGTGGTGCTTTGTTTTAATTTTTAAAATTACTGACCTTATTAAATCAGAGCGGACAGATCGAAAGTGGGATCGCTGTGGGTCCCCCTCACTGCTCCGGTGGTAATCGAGGGCCGATTTAGGGCTCTGTCAGCTTGCAGCCACCCCACGGGCACAGACTTTGGGCGCCATCTTAGGACAATCAAAGCAGGTCAGCGCACTAGTGTCCGGGCGATTGTCGGCCCAGACACTACAAATTGGACTCTTTAGCCCACGCGCCTGCATTAAGAACTTAGAGATCCTGAGGCGTTCAAGCCGGGAGTTAGGTCATACACGCATTCACTTGCTCCCCTGTTCCTAGTTCGCGGTGGTGTGTGTGGAATGTGGTGTGTGTGGAATGTGGTGTGTGTGGAATGTGGTGTGTGGAATGTGGTGTGTGGAATGTGGTGTGTGGAATGTGGTGTGTGTGTGGAATGTGTGTGGAATGTGGTGTGTGGAATGTGTGTAGAATGTGGTGCGTGGAATGTGGAATGTGTGTGGAATGTGGTGTGTGGAATGTGGTGTGTGGAATGTGGTGTGGAATGTGGTGTGGAATGTGGTGTGTGGAATGTGTGTTGAATGTGGTGTATGTGGAATGTGGTGTGTGGAATGTGTGTGGAATGTTGTGTGTGGAATGTGGTGTGTGAAATGTGGTGTGTGTGGAATGTGGTGTGTGGAATGTGGTGTGTGTGGTGTGTGTGGAATGTGGTGTGTGTGGAATGTGGTGTGTGGAATGTGTGTGGAATGTGTGTGGAATGTGTGTGGAATGTGTGTAGAATGTGTGTGTGAAATGGGGTGTGTGTGGAATGTGGTGTGTGGAATGTGGTGTGGAATGTGGTGTGTGGAATGTGGTGTGTGGAATGTGTGTGGAATTTGTGTGGAATGTGGTGTGTGGAATGTGTGTGTGGAATGTGTGTGAAATGTGTGTGTGGAATGTGTGTGGAATGTGGTGTGTGGAATGTGTGTGGAATGTGGTTTGTGGAATGTGTGTGGAATGTGGTGTGTGGTGTGTAGAATGTGTGTGGAATGTAGAATGTGGTGTGTGTGGTGTGTGTGGAATGTGGTGTGTGGAATGTGGTGTGTGTGTGGAATGTGTGTGGAATGTGGTGTGTGGAATGTGTGTAGAATGTGGTGTGTGGAATGTGTGTGGAATGTGGAATGTGTGTGGAATGTGTGTGGAATGTGGTGTGTGGAATGTGTGTGGAATGTGGTGTGTGGAATGTGGTGTGTGGAATGTGTGTGGAATGTGTGTGGAATGTGTGTGGAATGTGGTGTGTGGAATGTGTGTGGAATGTGTGTGTAATGTGTGTGGAATGTGATATGTGGAATGTGGTGTGTGTGTGTGTGTGTGTGTGTGGAATGTGTGTGGAATGTGTGTGGAATGTGGTATGTGGAATGTGCAATATGGTGTGTGGAATGTGGAATGTGTGTGGAATGTGGAGTGTGGAATGTGTGTAGAATTTGCTGTGTAGAATGTGGTGTGTGGAATGTGGTGTATGGAATGTGCTGTGTGAAATGTGGTGTGTGGAATGTGGAATGTGGTGTGGGGAATGTTGAATGTGGTGTGTGGAATGTGGAATGTGGTGTGTGGAATGTGGATGTATGTGGAATGTGGTATGTGGAATGTGAAATGTGGAATGTATGTGGAATGTGGAATGTTTGTGGAATGTGTGTGGAATGTGTGTGGAATGTGGAATGTGGTGTGTGGAATGTGTGTGGAATGTGGAATGTGGTGTGTGGAATGTGGGTGGAATGTGGTGTGTGGAATGTGGTGTGTGGAATGTGGTGTGTGGAATTTGGTGTGTGGAATGTGGTGTGTGGAATGTGGTGTGTGGAATGTGGTGTGTGTGTGGAATGTGGTGTGTGTGTATGTGTGTGGAAGTGTGTGTGTGGAAGTGTGTGTGTGTGGAAGTGTGTGTGTGTGGAAGTGTGTGTGTGTGTGTGTGTGTGTGTGTGTGTGTGTGTGTGTGTGTGTGTAAACTGTGTCCTGCTACGATGTCTCTGAAGAAATCCCACCTTATTATTCCAATGATGTACATTCAGGCCAGTGCATAATGCAACAGGTGAGTTGCATTCCCCAGAGCAGAATAGGTAGGGAGAGAAGGAATGTGTAGCTTCCCCACCCCCTAACACTCCACCACCATTTTTTCCAGGAGGCCCTGATCAGATACTGAGGCAAAGGTGGAGGGGAAAAGGACAGGGACAAAGAGACTTCAGGAGAGAGTAATATGCACATTAGTTAGTAAGAGGCAGGGGAGAGGCATACAGGCTACAGAGGTATCAAAGGGAGAAAGTGAAAGCTGAGGGGCGGTGGGAAGAGGTCACACATGGGGAGAAAAAAAAATTGCAAAGAAAATGAGAGCATGGTAGGATAATGAGACATGGGAGGGAACAGGGCAAGCAAAATATAGTGGACAAACTAGAGGATAAGAGGAGTGAGAGAAAATTAAAAGAGACACATTTTAAGCACAGGGTTGACAATTAAAACGAGAGAGACTGCAGAAGAGGAAAGCATCAGCGAAGAGCCCAATACCTTTTTGTAATTTTTTGTAAAAGTAATTTTATAATGGGACACATTATCCTGAATACTTTTACATTATGTAATGGACATAGTCTCCTAAACAAATTATGCTGTGCAAGTATTCTGCAACAATAAAACATTTAATGGTACATATACTAGCACGTATAATCCGATGCTATTTTGAGTGTAATAATTTCCTGTAAAATGCACGTTATTTTCTTTGCTTTTTTCCATATAAATCTTGGATTCTCACTTCTAGGTGCTGTAAGAATCAGATGTTAATAGTACCCAATTTTGATGGTACTTAATTTACTGACCTTTGACCTTGAGTCTATTAAATGTTTGCAACTTAAGACCACCTCTAGCTCTATCCGATGTCCATGGGTACCTGCAGTTATTGAGTCCCATTTAAAGCACTGCTTGTGTCATCAGACCTAGGCTTGCTATAATTTTGTAGTTGCAGGCAGCATTTGCTAAATGATGAACACTTTAACCTATTTTAAAAAAGTGTGACACGTTTTTAAACCTTAACATGTTTTGTGCAAATGGTCCTGTTGGCATTATGCAAATGTGGTCCCTTAAACATTTTTAAGGAGAGATACTTCACTCCAAGGTGGCAGCGGTGTTCGTGGCTTACTGCAGTGACACTGCACTGTAGTTTCTCATCTATTTCAATTGTGGTCCTTAGACTGTCGCGGCTATTGTTGGCTGTGCTGTCAATGTGTAGGGTTGCCACATTTCCCAGTGAAAAATACCGGCCATTTGTTCATGTTTTAAGATTCAGCAAAGGCCCGGACATGACACTTAAACAGGACTTTATATAAAATTGTCCGTATTCGTTTTTAACACTGTCTTTCTGCCTTTGTTTACTTTAATTATCACTCACAGGTCATTAAGGAAGCTCTAGAGCAGATTTTAAAGTGTTTTATTCTTATGTTTGCTGTTTTAAAAATGCACTGGTAAGAGGAAAAAAATACCTGCTTTTCTTAATTTTTGTACCTGGTTGTAACATTAAAATATTGGTCAGACCGGTAAACAAGTGTCCTGATGGAACCCTGACAATATGTGGCCCACGATCAGCTCTGAGTTGTAGTACAGCCCAGGTGCGCAACTAGACCTGAACTACGGGGTTGAGGGGCTAAGACTCGTAGCCAGGGCCGGCTCAAGCACTGGGGGCGACTTTTTCGTTTTTGAAGCTCTCCTTCCCAATATTCTTCTACTCCATGAATTCCCTCACTACCACTAACAACCATTATACATAATCCCTCCATAGCCTCTCTCTAATGTACATTTCAGTTTTTATTCTGCTACTTATAGTTCACTCACACTCAGTTCTGTGATCTGCATAGTACATGTTTTTTACAGCAGGCACATTAACCCTCTGTGCTACTCTCACTAGTAGGAACATTAATCACCAGAGTTATCTTTATATTTTATTGTTGCATGAAAACTACCTGATGCACAGGGAAGTTCATGTGCTTTTAAACTAATATAATATTTTAACCACAGCACCCTCCACCAAAGTCAATTCCAGGTCGGCTGCACCAGTCACTCCGCCAGTCCTGCACCCAGCAATGGGGCAGGCCAAGCATTTCAGAAATGGAGTGAGAGCTAACCTCATACCCAATATGTGTGGCAAATAACTATGTAGGTGATGGGGTGTTATACGTCCCCCAAATTTCAGCAAGCAAAACAAGTTACCAGATTTGTTGTAGATGAGTTAAAGGAGAGTAGACTTCTTCCCCGAGAATTAGTTTTAACTTTTAGGATCAAACTTGCTAAAATGCTGCATAGCCTTATGGGTATTCATGAAATATTCCAGTACTTTCATAGTGCACCAGGGAAGTCTGGCATTTCCCAGGAGAAGATCTCTTGTTTTTCAAATGTCTTAAATCAGAAATTACTTCCACTAACCAACGTCATCATTTTTTCACCGGTGAGTCCCTTATGCCAAGGAGTACATTCAATATGACAGTGCCAGAAATTTACCACAGATATTTCAGCCACAGCCTAGGGTACCTCTACATGGGTCAAAATGCGGCCATTTGACACCCCCTGTAAAATGAGTAAAGGAAATCTTATGTCAAGAGTTACCTCAAAGGAGAGGCGCGCGATGCGGTGAACAAGTATGGCCGCACCCTGAGAGGTCCGCGCTGACGAGCAGCGCACATTCCTGAAAGGTCCGTTTCGCGGCAGCGTTTTGGTCTCTAACCGGCAGATTCTGATGTCGGAAACACTCCCCATGATTTCCGCTTCTACCATGACGCTTTTTTACTAATTTGGGACCGAAATGTTCTCCACTCGGTTCCGGGCGCCATTTTGTTTTTTTTCTGCTTTCCTCCACGCAGCGTTTTTTTTTCTTTTTTGCTGTTCCACCACAACTTGAGTGATATTTTTATAGACTTTTCTGGACTTGTTGCCCCAGCTTACAGTCTATGTTGCCCTACTCGAAAACCCTCTTGCTACATTCTTTATTTTTTTTTAACTTACTCACTTACCTCACTCTTCAAATTGCGACATGGCCCTCTACCATGCTGGTATGTCTCCCAGGTGCCGCTACACGCTTACAGGTCTACAATAGGGGTATTTTTTAATTTTTTATTTTTTTTCCTGCTGGGCTTCACTCTTTGTTTGCTCTTCTTGTTACCTTAACACCACGGTTGCTGCCTCAGTGATCTGTCTGTTTTCTGCCCGCCTGTTGGTGGTTTCTTCACGATCCTCTGCTGCAATTACCTTCTGGTTTGACTGGTGTTTCACGCTTTTGTATCGCACTGAAGCCTCCTCATACCTCTAAGGTCCACGGCAATGCCTATGCTTGACGCAAAGATGCTGCAGCTACTGCTAAACGCATAAAAAAAAAACCATCTCCTTCTAAGTCCCCACTTCCCATTACGTTGGAGGACATTATGGAGGAGCTGCGTCTCATACGCCTCTTTATGACGGATACTACTACAACTCTCCAGAGACAAGAAAATAAATGGTCCAGTCTGGATTCGAGACTAACTGATGTGGAGCAAAAAGTCAGTGATGCTCAGGATGTGTTATCCAAGGTTGCCAGTCTTACCAAGGAAGTTGACCTGCTCAAAAGGACCTCTGAGGATTTGGAAAATCGCAATCGGCGCAATAATTTGCGCATTTATGGTATTCCGGAAAATTCGGAGGGGTCGGACATTATCCAATTCTTGAAGACTCAGGTCCTTCCCATTACGGGCCATCCTAAGCACCGAGATGTCAATATTCAAAGGGCGCATCGCCTTGGACCGAAAAATTCCTCTTCTGCTGCGAAATCCAGGGGCATCATTGCTTATTTCCTTCTTTATTCCGACCTCATGGCTATCCTTCATGCTGCTAAACAGCATAAGCAGCTTCTTTGGTCTGGTCATAAAGTTTTTATCACACAGGATGTCTCCAAACCAACGGCGGCTCGACGTAAGGAGTTTCTGGATTTGCAACCAGCTCTTCATTCGATGAATGCTCGATATGGCCTCATCCATCCCTGTTTTTTCAAAGTGACTTATAAAGAACGAACTTTCAGCTTCGATGATCCTGCTGAACTACGTAAATTTATTCACACACATAAAGAGGAATCCATGGAATTCAGCAAACCTTGAATTTAATGTTTCCATGTTTGTTCATTAATGTTGTTCAACATTTAATTTCCTGTTATATTGTTGTCTTTATTCCTTTTTTGTTTTTTCTCGTTTTATAGGTTCCTCCTTTGTAGTCCTTGTTGAACAACTCCGCTTTGTGCTGCTCCGGTTTTTGTACTGTGCCTTTCGTTTTGCTGCCCCTCCTTCCCATCTGTTTGGTAAGTCCCCTTCTTTTGTCTTCAATGGTTACTTGTGGTTTTTATGACCTTTCTGTTTCTCCCCATTTATTTTCATTTTTTATGTAACCATATTTTTCTTCTTTTCTTCTGCTTGTGCGGTTGTCTTGTTCTCGCTGCTCCCCCTCTAACTTCATTGTCATTCTTTCTTTCTTTTTTTTATGGCTAAAGTCCTTTGTCTTTTTGTCATCTCCTCTCTCTCATTCTATCTCTTGGGAGTTATTTTCTCCCATTCCTCTCCTTATTCTCTTTTCCCCTGTCCTCTCTTCTTTATTTTCTTCTCCTCCCTCCTCTCCATTGATTCTCTCATTCTCTATGTTCCTTTTTCTATTTCCCTCTGCTTTTCTTTCCCTGGTATTACTTTTTTAATTCTCTCTTCTTCCTTTTTGGCTTTTCTTTGCTATTCTCTATAGTGGTAATGCATTGTCTCTCTGCCTTTTCTTTATTTTCATATTTCTGGTGGCTTCTTCTTGTTCTCATTCATTTCATCAAGCTACAATGTATTTCTTCCTTTTCCACTATTTACTTCAACTTTTCTTATCTCACTTCCCTCTTTCTTAACTGGCATATGCTTCTTCTCTTTTCTACTTTTCTTCTCCTATTATGAAAGGTTTTCGAATTATTTCTTGGAACGTTAGGGGTCTCCGAAAACCTATTAAGAAACAACACATTTTGTCTCATCTTGCTCGTCTGAAATGTCAAATAGCTTTACTGCAAGAAACGCATCTTTCTTCACAGGATATATCCTCATTGCGTAAACAATGGGTTGGAGAAGCATATTGTTCTCCGGCTGTTAATAACAAAAATGGTGTTATTATTTTATTTAATAAATCTTTGTCTATTCAAATACAAAATGAAATTTCTGATTCTAATGGTAGATGGTTGTTTTTGGATAGTATTGTTAATATTGTTCATCTTTCTTTTTGCAATGTATATGGCCCTAATGGTGTTGACCTATCCATTTGGAATGAATTTTCTTCTCTTCTTTCTTCTAATGTACGTGATGATCTGATTGTTGGGGGGACTGTAATCAATGAATGGATCCTTTTTTGGATCGCAAATCTCAAGTACGCTATGTCCCTAATAAAATGCAAAAGTCATTCCACAAGTCCATTTCCTCTAGAGGCCTAATTGATTCCTGGAGAATATCCCACCCCGATTCTTTAGAATTTTCTTTTTTTCTCCAGTGCATGCTTCACATTCCCGAATTGACTACATTTTTCTTTCACACCATGCCTTCTAATTTATGACTAATTCTGGAATAGGCTCCATCCTCATCTCTGACCAAGCCCCTGTCATTTTAGATATGGACTATCCTTCCCCTATCCCTGTTCCTGGCCGATGGCGTTTCAATAATTCACTATTGCTTGACCCTAATTTCACCGACCATTTTACACAATTTATGGATGAATTTTTTCACAACAACTTGGATACATCTTCCGATTTCCACTTTATTTAGGATGCCTTCAAGGCTTCTGCCAGTGGCTGTGTTATAGATGTTGTATCCCGTAAGAAGAAAAAGGCCCTTACTCAGGCATCTTCTTTTCTCAAACAAATTAAAGACCTTGAACATCTCTATTTCACTACTAATTCTCCTGATTCACTTTCCTCCCTTATCAAGGCTAAGATGCAATTGAATAAACATTCTTGGGATTCTGTTTCTAACCAGCTTCTCAAATTTAATGCCAAAATGTACGGCGGACGTAATAAGGCTGGTAAATCGTTAGCGAATTACCTTAAAATCAAAAAGTCTAAGATTGTCGCTATTAAGGATTCTCAGGGATCTCCCCATTCCTCGGATGCAAAGATTCTTGATTGCTTTGTTCAATATTACTCTTCCCTTTATACACCAGAATCCAATCCTTCTCCTGAACAAATAGATTCCTTCTTTCGTTCTATCCCTAAATCCTCTGATTCCCTGGTTGATCTTTCTTCCCTCTATGCCCCTATTTCGGGAAATGACATTCTCAATGCGCTTTCTCTTCTTCCCAAGGATAAAACCCCTGGTCCGGACGGATTTACAGTGCGATTTTTCCTCCATTTTAAGACAGTTTTAATTCCACATTTGCTCCATTTAATTAATCACTTCCTTGCTACAGGTGCATCCAGAGGTTCTTTTACACAGGCAATGCTCTGTCTTCTTCCCAAAAAGGACAAGGATCCCTCCCTGTGTAAAAACTATAGACCTATTTCCCTTATAAATACTGATTGCAAAATCTACGCAAAACCTCTGGCTCTTCGTATTATTTCAGTTATTCCTGACCTGGTCAATATTTATCAATCCGGATTTGTTAAAGGTAGGTCCATAACTGATAACTCCAGAACCCTTCTAAATATTATTCACCTATCTGCCAAAATGGATTCCCCTGTTGCCACGATTACTTTAGATGCTGAGAAAGCTTTTGATCGGGTCAATTGGGACTTTATGTTTGGAGCGCTTCGTTAGCACGGTTTTAGTCCTACTGTTCTCAGTTACATTCAAATACTGTATTCTGACACCAAAACTTCCATCGGGGTAATGGCACCCAATCAGATTACTTCTCTCTCCATAGAGGAACCAGACAGGGTTGCCCTCTCTCCCCTCTCCTTTTCATTTTGGCTTCAGAACCCTTTCTGGAAAAAATTAGACGGTCCCCCTCCTACTCCGGTTTTATTTACAAAGATGTTGATATTAAATTTACTGCTTACGCTGACGATATTTTACTTTACATCTCAAATCCCATTGATGACTTCCCGCTTTTTTTTCATTACTTAATGACTATTCTTTCGTTTCTGGCTATAAATTAAATATTGATAAATCAGAGGTCCTTCCCCTTAACAGGTTATGCCTTCCTCATATGTTCGAGGGTTTGGATTTGAATGGAATCCTAGATTTATCAAGTGTTTAGGTATTTTGTATGCTAATACCATTATAGAGACCATCAAAATCGATTATTCGGATATTCTTAAAAAACTTTCTTCTCTCATAGAACGTTGGACCCCCCTTTTTCTTTCGTGGTGGGGTCGCTTATCAACCATTAAAATGATGTTGCTCCCTATTGTTAATTTTTATCTGTCCATGCTTCCAGTCTCTCTTCCTCACTATTTTTTTAAATCCATTAATCACCTTCTAGTGAAATTTTTATGGAATAATCGTAAAGCTAGGGTTTCGCTTCTACGTCTTCAACAACCTAAGAACCTAGGTGGTGTCAATTTTCATAATATCTCATGTTTCCACTCTGCTTTTACCCTTAAACAGATTTGGCCCTTTCTTACAGATTCATCCTCCTCTCCTTTAACGGCTTGGAGCTCTTTAGAATTAGCTCAACTTACTCCCTTCTCTTTCCTTACTGCAACTCGTTTATTTCAGCCTTCTGCAAAATGTATATCCCCCATTTTCAAGCATTCTAAAGCAAGCATTCACTTGCTCCCCTGTTCCTAGTTCGCTCGTAATTTTTAACTCACGCATTTTGTGGTGCTTTGTTTGAATTTTTAAAATTACTGACCTTATTAAATCAGAGCGGACAGATCGAAAGTGGGATCGCTGTGGGTCCCCCTCACTGCTCCGGTGGTAATCGAGGGCCGATTTAGGGCTCTGTCAGCTTGCAGCCACCCCACGGGCACAGACTTTGGGCGCCATCTTAGGACAATCAAAGCAGGTCAGCGCACTAGTGTCCGGGCGATTGTCGGCCCAGACACTACAAATTGGACTCTTTAGCCCACGCGCCTGCATTAAGAACTTAGAGATCCTGAGGCGTTCAAGCCGGGAGTTAGGTCATACACGCATTCACTTGCTCCCCTGTTCCTAGTTCGCTCGTAATTTTTAACTCACGCATTTTGTGGTGCTTTGTTTTCATTTTTAAAATTCCTGACCTTATTAAATCAGAGCGGACTGATCGAAAGCGGGATCGCTGTGGGTCCCCCTCACTGCTCCGGTGGTAATCGAGGGCCGATTTAGGGCTCTGTCAGCTTGCTGCCACCCCACGGGCGCAGACTTTGGGCACCATCTTAGGACAATCAAAGCAGGTCAGCGCACTAGTGTCCGGGTGATTGTCGGCCCAGACACTACAAATTGGACTCTTTAGCCCACGCGCCTGCATTAAGAAATTAGAGCTCCTGAGGCGTTCAAGCCAGGAGTTAGGTCATACACGCATTCACTTGCTCCCCTGTTCCTAGTTCGCTCGTAATTTTTAACTCACGCATTTTGTGGTGCTTTGTTTTCATTTTTAAAATTACTGACCTTATTAAATCAGAGCGGACAGATCGAAAGCGGGCTCGCTGTGGGTCCCCCTCACTGCTCCGGTGATAATCGAGGGCCAATTTAGGGCTCTGTCAGCTTGCAGCCACCCCACGGGTGCAGACTTTGGGTGCCATCTTAGGACAATCAAAGCAGGTCAGCGTACTAGTGTCCGGGCGATTGTCAGCACAGACACTACAAAATGAACGTCATTTCCTGCACGCGCAGCGGGCGGGCGCAGCAGGCGCGCCGATGGCGCACCGGAGGGCCATGGGCAAATACTCTGCCCTTTACCACCTCTAAGGATCACAGGAAATACTCCAGGGACGAGCTTCTTCACCTAAGGCAAAAGGTAGGACCTCAGTGTGGTCAACGGGAGAGATCCGATAGTCAATTCAGACAATGCCAGTCCTGTCCTAAAATCACCCAGGCAAATAGAACTGATGACAAGGCCCGGGGTTCTCTTAGTATGGCACTCCTTAATTGTAGGTCACTACCAAAGCACACGATTGAGATTAACCTTATGCTCCAAGAGGGGAACCTTGATATATTGTTTCTAACTGAGACATGACTATCCCCCCACTCAGAGTTTGATATTGTTAGCGCCCTTCCGACTGGCTTCCTTATTCAGTGCCAACATAGGGCGCATGGGAAGGGAGGTGGCCTGGCCATAATCTATAAAGATAGGTTTACATGTAGGATAGAGGACAGTTGTATAGCTGACTGAGAAAGTAGTCATTTTATCATCCAAATCACCCCTAACAACTCTCTGTCAGGTCTCCTTATTTATCGTCCCCCTGGCAGTATAAAACAATTCAAAGGATCTCTTTTAGATACCACTATAGCCGCAGCCGCGTCTTCATCTAATTTTATGATACTAGGAGATCTCAACTTACATTTCAATGATCCTGATGACAAGGTGGCAGCTGATCTCAGGCTCAATTTTAAATCTTTCGAGCTTAACCTTATAAATCAGGAGGCTACTAACACTAAAGGACACTTATTGAACCCAATATTTACCAATATTACTCAGCTGGATTCCAGCCTCCCTCTCCCTCTTCCATGGTCTGATCATTTCTTGGTTCCATTCACATGGAAAACTTGCACTGACACACCAAATGCCACACTATCTCGTACATTAGAGAGAGCTTGGTCTAAGCTACCCCTTGAGAACTTTATCCGGACACTTGAACAAACAGTACCCATGCCAGAACCGGACCCATTAGTGGCGGATATCAATTTTCGTAGTTGGCTGAATAATACTCTAGCTGTGGTACTGCCTAGGAAAAGTATAACCCAGAAGGGTAAACATCACTTACAACGAAACTTTTACAATGCACTACCATTACAACGCGGTCATTACAACGCAAACTATTACAACGCATTGCGCTGGGGGGCGCTCTAGGATAGGGAATAGGTTAATTTACTATCCAATCCCCTTCCCTAGTGTCCACGGGGACTGGAGTTGGAATAGTAAATTAAACTATTCACTATCCAACACCCAAAAGCGCTATGCGTTGTAATGGTATGCGATGTAAAAACCGCGTTGTAAAGGGAGGCGTTGTAATAGCCTGCGTTGTAATGTCATACATCCACCAAGAAGAGCAGTGCCTTCAAAACACCATGGTATACGACGGAACTTAGAAATATGAGGAAAAAATGCAAAAAACTAGAACGCACATGGCAAAAAGACTGGTCGGCCAACAATAAGGCAGCATACCATTCTGCTATGAGGCTGTATAAAACCGCCCAGAAAACAGCCCAGTCAGCCTTCCTGGAGGAGAGAATTAAAACTGCCTCTAACTCATCTAGGGAAACCTTCAAAATAGTAAAAGAACTGCTGAAAGTCCCCTCCTCCTCAATTAGGCAGGAGAACTCAGAAGCAAGATGCAATCAACTAGCTGACTTTTTTGATACGAAAATTCAAAACATTTTAGACAGTCTTCCGCATAGTGGGTCAACCCCTGACTTTGCCGACCACTGTGCCCGTACACCAGGCCCATTGCTGGAGTCCTTTTCCCCCTTAACTAGGGAAGATTTTTGTAAAACTTTGTCTTCTCTGAAAAGCGGCTCCCCGTCTGACCCCGCGCCTATGCACATTCTCAAACTTATCTGAGACACCATTGCCCCTGTAGCTACGGAGCTTATAAATGCCTCCCTTACCTGTGGTGCTGTCCCCCCGAGCTGGAAGCAAGCTAGGGTGAAGGCTCTTCTTAAAAAGCCAGGCCTTGATCCCGCAGATTTGGGAAACGTCCGCCCAATATCGCTTTTACCTGAGCTTAGTAAAATCGCGGAGAGAGTGGTTAACCAGCAGCTTTCCTCCTTTTTGGAAAACAACATGCTGCTGCGTAACTCACAAACGGGCTTTCGCCCGGGTCAGGGGACTGAATCCGCCCTGATAGCGGTGGCGGAAGAGGCAAGATGCATCTTAGATTCAGGGGGATCTGCAGCCGCGATCCTCCTGGATCTTAGTGCAGCTTTTGATACGGTGGACCATGGTATCCTAATCCAGCGACTTGCGGGATTGGGAATCTCTGGCATGGCGTTACAATGGCTTTCATCTTTTCTGAGCTTTCGATCTTTCTAGATCTGTGAAGGCAGTGCAACCTCGAAATCCATCCCCCTCCAGTGTGGAGTACCTCAGGGCTCTTCATTGAGCCCCACCCTTTTCAACGTGTATATGTCCCCACTGGAGGAGATGGTTAATCCCTTTGGGATAAAAATAGTCACCTATGCTGACGACACCCAACTAGTCGTCTCGTTATCCCAACACAAAAGGTGCTCGGAAAATCTTTTTGCATGCCTTTCAGGAATCAATTCCTGGATGTCCAGTTCTCGGCTCAAACTAAATGGAGCCAAAACAGAGATCATGCTCCTGGGCCACCAACTAACAGCGCTGCCCAAGTCCATCTGGCCTCCCTGCCTGGGTGATGCTCCCGCCCCTAAAGATGAAATCAAAAGTTTAGGGGTCTGGTTTGAGCGGGACCTTACCTTCAAGACCCAAGCAAAGAAAACAGCAGGCATATGCTATGGGTTACTTCGGTCTGTACGAAAGGTTCTTCCACTTCTGCCTTTCCAGTCCAGGAAGCTGTTAATCCAGGGTCTAATAATATCTAAACTGGACTACAGCAATGCCCTGTTTCTGGTGGCACCCGAAGCAACCATCAACACCCTCCAGCGTGTCCAGAATTCAGCAGCTAGGCTGCTCACTGGCTCCTTATTAAGAGCCTCGGCTAAGCCAGCATTAAGATCTCTTCACTGGCTGCCGATACGGGAAAGAATAAAATTCAAATCTCTTTGTATAACACACAAGTCTCTTCAGGATAAGGGACCCCCCATCTTGAGGAGTTTACGCTCTGACCGGGGAAACTTGGCCATTGTCCCCAGAGTGAGGAAGGCGCGCTCGGGGGGGAGTCGTTTCTCGGTTAATGCGGCAATGCTGTGGAATACCCTCCCTGTGACGCTCCGAACTGAACCCAATTACTGGAAGTTTCGGAAGCTTCTCAAAACATTTCTCTTTCCCACCGACCCTTAATTAACGGCCCCCATCTTAGGTTGCGTTTTGTTCTGCAGCGCTGGGACGCTCTCGGGCAGCCATGCGCTTTATAAATCAAATTTTATTTCATTTCATTTCATTTCTAACACTTTTACTTTTTCGTTCCTTTTCCTCTCCTTCTGATATTCACTTGTATACTCCGCTTTGGTACAACAAATCTCTCAAACTCAATAACAGAGCGCTTTTCTGGAAGGAGTGGATGGACAAAGGCATTATTACTTATGAACATCTACTCATCAATAATTCCTTACGAATCTTTCAGGACCTCAGTGATTCCTTTGGTATAACTAGCAAACATTCTTCACACTTCAAATTGCTTACTCCTACCCTGTCCTCCATTATTTTACAGGACATTTCATCTTCCTCTGATACCTCCCTCCTCTTCTCTCCGCCAGATTTTACTACTCCCTTTAGAGCCTCAGCTATTTATAGATTATTATCACATTCTCCTTTCGATAGGCCCAAATCCAAATTGGAACTTGCGTGGGAACTGGATCTAGGCCAAGCCTTTTCCCCACAAATCTGGGACTCCATCTGGTCTAAAATACATACAGTCTCCCGCTCAGCTAGCACTACACAGACCTTTTATTTTTTTATAATAAGCTTTATTATACCCCCTCTGACTTGTATACATTTAAACTTCTAGATTCTAAAATGTGTTGGTCTTGTTCCTGCGAAAATAGTGATCTATTACATATGTTTTTCTATTTTCCTAAGGTTAAATTACTCTGGTCCCGCGTGTGGTCCACACTTAATAATATTTTATCCACTGATGTTCCATTTGAAATTGTTCATATTTTCTTGGGTGGGTTGGCTCCCATATGGAATGTTCCATGTCATGTTTGTAAATTTATTGATCTTTGTATTGCACTTTCATTTCAAATAATTACTACAAATTGGAAGGATACTACAAAAATTGCTTATAATGCTTGGTGGAGTTTGTTATGTCACCATCACAGACTTGATTGTGCTTATGCCACATCTGTACCTTTACTAATCAAAAGAGATTTATTATGGTCTCTATCTAGATATGCTCCCTGAATATTTAATTGTCCCTATCTTTTCTCTAGTGATTATTTGTTCAATTTTGATAATGTGATATTGTATCATATGTTGCCTTCTTCCTTTCTTCCCCCCCCTTTTTTTCCCCCTCTTTACTCTCTTTACTCCCTTAAAAAAAAAACGTATAAAAGCATTGTTCATTGGTATGAGGTTCTCCCCTTTATTGGGGTACGTTTTCAATTTGCACTCTTATTATTGGATGCATTTTATTTCTTTGATATTGTTCGCAGATGTATTGATGTTTTACGTTGCTTAATTTCATTTAATAAAGCTTTTTAAACTAAAAAAAAAAGAGTTACCTCAAATATCAGTACACAAATTTTGCTGTGGATCCACCCAATATGCTAAGAATTACATGCATCATGTCAAGGCCTTCAGTCAGGTGTGCAGGCCCGTGTTCTATGTTCCTGCCACTAGGTATGACTGGGCTAGCAGCTTTTGCAGTTCGACCATTCGAGTCCCCAAACCCAGTGATGGGGTCTTAATAGAAAGCATCTCAGGGCCTGCAATTTGCCATAGGTAACACCTCCTATCCATATTCTATTAGTGCCCTTGTCCATAAGGCATGAATACCCTCCAGTATGCCAGGCCAGCAGCACACTTGCAAGCATAGCACACATACACTGGGACACATACATTCTCTCACACACTGCCACTCACACTTCCATTCATCAATCTGCTTTTATTGTTTTAGAAAAGCTTGCCCTGCTGCTTCTGCTATGCCTGCCTTGCCTTTTAGTGAAGCTTAATAAAACCTATTCTCTATACGCGATTCAAGCATACTAATATATTGCCTTGCCAATGTATGTTACAAGTATGATGTAGCTGTATGAGGCTTATATTTGGTTTCATATGTTGATCAAGCAGTTACAGTACAGGAAATAAGCTAATCCACGTTCTAACATGTAATATCACAGCATCCAACTGATCTTATGAAATGCCGGACTTCTTCTGCAACCATGGATTTTATTCAGTGACACTTTGCATTTTGGGGTTTTTGATACCCAACTTACAATGTACAAAAAAGTATTGTGGTAAATGGAGAGCCAGGAATTGCTGAAGGTGTTGCAAAATCCTTAACCCATCACCATACTCCAATGCCTCAGCCCTAGTCTCCCTCCTCATGCCATCCCACATTCTCAGTCAACTCTACCCTCTTGCACCTGCCCCATTGTTGCAGATGAAATGAAGTAACATCTAGTACTACGGAAAGAGCAGATATTCTGTGGGTGCCTTTGTCGAAATATGTGTATATTCATGAGAGTTGTGTCATTCTTTTATGTGCAGAGTAAGAGGTGTGCTCATGTAAGTGCTGGGTGATGGTGAATAGTGTGAGTGAGTGCAGCGTGAGTGGTGCAAGAGTAGAGTGCAAAATGTGGCGATGTGAGTGTCAGGTGAGCTATATGAATACAATGTGAGAGGAGGGCCCAGGTGAGTGTCAGGTGATAGGAGTGTGTTCAGAGTGAGAAGAAAGAGTGCAGGGTGGTATGATTGGTGTAAATGTAGGGTGAGAGTCGTGCCTTAGAGTGGTGCAGGGTGAGTGGCGAGAGTGAAGGTTGATCTGTGAGCTCGACTGGTGAGTGCATGGTGAGAGGAGTTAGTGGAGAATGAGTGGTGTGCCCCTTGAGTTACGGCCGACTATTGTCCCTGTGTGCAGGCAGGATGAGCAGAGTGCCTGTATAAATGCAGGCTGAGAAGTTAGTTCGTGTGACTGCAGGGTGAGAGGAGGAAGTGCAGGGTAAGTGCTGTGCCCATGTGAGTGAAGGTTGAGCTGTGTGATTGACATGCATGCCTAAGTGAGTGCGCAGTGAGCAGTGAGACAGTGATAGAGTAGGGTGAGAGGAGTGACTGCAGGGTAAGTGATGTGACAGATGACTTTGGGTGCGTATTAAAGTGCATAGTGGGAGAAATGAATGCAGGTTAGTGGTGTGTCTGTTTCAGTGAGATTGCAGAGTGAGCAGTGAGAGTGACAGGAGAGTGAATTGTCACATGAGTGCAGTGTGAGTAGTGTGCTCATGTAAGAGCAGGGTGAAAAGCCTGACTGCATGGTGAGGGTGAGTGGTGTGAGGGAAGTGTGATCACTGTGTGTGCAGGGTGAGCGGTGTGCTCATGTCCCCGCATGGTATATGGAAGGAGAACAGCGTGAGTTCAAGGCAAGAGGCATAAGTGCAGTTTGGTCACTGTGAGTGCAGGGTGAGAGGAGGATGAACGGTTTGAGTGCAGGGTAACTGTATGAGTGCAGTGTGATCGCTGTAAGTGTAGGGTAACCAGTAAAAGTGACAAGTGAGTGGAGTGTCATGTGCATGCACGGTGAGCGCTTATGCTCGTGTAAGTGCAGGGTAGGAGGAAGGTGAATGGTGTGAGTGCATGATGAACAGTATGAGTGTAGTGTGATCGCTGTGAGTGCAGTATGAACATGAAAGGGGAGGGTGAGCGGCGAGAATGAGGAGGGGGTTGTCTGAATGCAGGATGTATTCTCAGACACCTGGAGTAACTCAGCATTGTATTGTTGGCTGGCGTAGGGTTTCATATAAAAGTTAAATTATTGCTATTATGGCATCAATCAGGGAAGAATGGTGGAGGAAATAAATAATGTGCTGATCCTGTAATAGACTTTCAGTCTCCTAATTAAGGTTGCCAGCTGATCGGGTTTATACTGGCACCACCAGTATTTTGATGTCCCAGTCAGTACAAAAATAACCAAAATCACCCATAGCCTGTATTTTTAGCACATATTTGTGCATACGTCGAACAGCAAATATGATTGGCACTTTTAAATGTGTGCTTGGGCTGCATTAATGATCCATGGATAATAAGTTAGGGAAACAAAGACAGAAAAGTAATGTTACAAATGAATGCCTACCATTTTATTTACAGCCCTATTTAGTGTCAAGGTGAGGCCTTTGCAGACTCTTTAAACAACAAAATATAGCCAGTATTTTTCTCTTGGAAAGGTGTCATCCCTACTCCTGAGATGCCTTTTCATGAAATGCATTCTCCCACTGTGGCAGTAAAAATAAAATACAAATGTAAGGAATAGGCAGAGTGCGGACCCAGGGGTACTGGAACCAGTGAAAAAAGCACAAAGCCTTGTTAACTATGTCACAAAGGTATGTACATATATAAATGGTCTTTTAAAGACCTGTGAAAAAAACTCAGGTGTGGTGGAGATAAAATTCCAGACACTTCCCTGTCGCGCCTACAGCAGCTAATGCTGTAACAGCTCGGGCTGAAACACAAAGGGGCGTGGAGGGGCTAAAGTCCATTTAGCCCTATGGATGTTGCGCACCTGGTACAGCCAGCTGCACCCAGGGTGAGGAGAGAGTGCCTACTTTGTTGTTCTCTCTAGTTCCGTCCCCCTCCAACAAACCATAAATCAGAATTACGCGCATAGTAAGCATTTCAGTCTGTTTCAGTTATTATTCCATGTCAAAGCTCTCCCTTACTCCCAATTCACATTTGGTTTCCAGACTCAAGAACATTTTTCAAGTTTACTCATTTTTTATCAAAGTTCTTGGTTTCTGCAATATCTTGCTATGCCTTTGCCAAAACATACATTCTTGGGAGTGTTCTGCTCAGGTTGCATGATACACCATGTAACATAATCCATGGCTTGTTGAAAAAAATACTTTGCTACCTCTCTGTTCTAATATGTGTCTGATTATTTAGGTGTTATCAATGCATGAGCCCTTTTTTTAGTTATTCATAACACTTGCCAAGCAAAAGAATTACTTCATACAGATACCAAGGCTAAGAACTTTAAACCTATGCCACTGAAATAGATTAATGCTTTGTACAAACATTAACAATTCTTTTTTCATTTTCTGCTCACAATACTTGAAATGTTCAGTCATTCTCCGTAATATTGGCCTGACCACTTCAAAACTTTATATCATAAAGTCTACAAATTCTTAAATTTAATGTTGCTGAAATACAGAGACGACAATCATAAATGTCCCTATTGCTTTCCAAGACGTTCTCAAATACTCTTTATTATAATAGTTTATGTTAATATAACCAGAATTGCATCACAGGATTCAGAATAACTTTCTTATAAGGTCATAGTATATGGTGCAGGGAAAACACCTATAGCATAGAAAGTTATGTCACATGTGGACTTCAGAATAAACAAATGATATCCCCACTGGTATTATTGTAGAGACAATTAGACATGTGGAGCAATGTGGCTCAAATTAAATTGGGTTTAGTGTCACTGTCAACGAGAGTGACGTCCCCTCAATGCACTCCTGGGTTAATTTTCACTAAATGATTTTGAATACAATTTCTCCTGTGAATTTGATTCAAAGTTTATTTCATACTTATATGATTTTTCTTATTGATGATACTTTCATCTGTACATTATTCCATCATAATGTTATAGAAGAGTCAACTCATATTTCAGCCCAATGCATTTCGGGTGATGGCCCTTCATCAGGGGACTTGGTCATATAAACAAATCCAATGTAACATGTTTTAATTTACATGTTTTACTGCAAAGATAATTTCATCTTATTAGCATGCTTATCCAGTGAAAAGGAGAAATAAGTGATGCGATAGGATTTCTGCAGGAAATCGGTGGTTGCGTGAGATGATGCAGTCAGGAAAGGTGCATCAACCAGAGTTATTAAATACGAGCTATACATGGTTCGGTGTAGACACACAGTGCATAACAAAGTGTCACGGTGCAGAAAAAAGTGAGTTAGCAAACTCCGCTGTGAGTTGAACAAAACGGGTGTGACGGGAGAAACCTAAGAAAGGTGCCAGTGGCCGACATGCAGTTGAGGGTGTAATGGGAAAGTGGCAACAAGGAGTGCGTCAGGAAAACTGACCTTGATGTCGTTTTTGTAACAAGGAGTAAACGTTTTTGCTGAGTTGATCGAGGTACAAAACCTTAAAGGTGGAATGGGAAAGAAATAAGTATCCAGTGAGGTGTGCGCATAAAGCGCAACTTAAACCGATATCGTCTTATTCAAACTTACCGAGTTTCGGTGCGCAGGTGAATTTCAAAAGTGTTGCCGGTATACGCGGCGATCCTTCGTGACTGTGGTAGGTGAGTGTAACATTAATAGGCTGGTGGTGGTCATGTGACCAGGTCAGAAGAGAGCTGGCCGCCGATTGGCTGTGCTTACGAGAATGTGAATGGAACACGTAAAGTTTGACAGCGTGAATGAGCCGAAAAAAATGTGTTCAGGTTCGTGCATGAAAATAAAGAGAAAACCGGGTGCATATGAAAGTGAAACGTACAGTCAATAGAAAAATTGAGTAAACAATAAATATCTGTGACATGATTGATAAACATAAATGATGAACAAATTTCTGTAACATAAATACTGGACAGTTCTCACTGTTCTAGTCCTGGTGATTAAATACTATCACTGATGTAATCCAAGTAATTAAATGGGTTCAAAAATACAGATAGCTCATACACAGTGCAGTTCATAGGTAACAACTAAATTCTAAACCTTCATTAAGCCCCTTGGGCTGAACTGCGGACAAGCGGTGTATCCAGAAGGATTCTCTTCTCAAGAGGTACTGGGCATTGTCTCTACCTTGTAGAATTGGTACCATTTCTAAAATGCAAAACCTTAGTTGGCTGGGATTGTGGTTGCGTTCTTGGAAGTGGGTTGCTACGGTCGATTTGGTAGATTTTAATCGAATGTTACTCTTATGTTCTGTCAACCGAGTTTTGATCTTCCTGGTGGTTTTTCCGACATTAATTAAGCCACACGGGCATTTTAGCATGTATACTAGGTTCATACTGTCGCATGTTCCATTTACTTTCAATTTGATCTTTGTTCCATGTAGAGGGTGTGTGATTTCATTACCTTTTATTATTGAATTACAGTTTCCACAATTGTGGCAAGGTAATGTTTCTTTGAATTCTTTGACCGAAATCTCAGTTTTTTGGTTGAGTAACTCTTTTATGTTCCTTGTTCTTTCATAAGCAAATATAGGATTGTTGGAGAAAATTCCTTTAAAATCTTCTTCCAAAGATTACAATGGCCAGTGTTTGAGAATCGTTCTCTTGATGTTAGGGCTTCTTGTGGAATATTTTGAGACAAAAACTGTCCTGCGTTTGTCTTTCGCGTCTGTTGGTGTTAGTAATTGTTCTCTTTTAAGCTTTTTGACTCTATCTACGGCCTGTACCAACGTGGACTCGGGGTACCCTCGGTCCTTGAATTTTTGAATGGTTTTGTTTTTGTGTTGTTCATACATGGATTCAGAAGAAGTGATCCGTTTAATTCAAAGCAATTGTGAAAATGGAAGGTGTTTTTTGAGGGATGGTTGGTGGAAGCTGTGAAAGTGGAGGAAGTTATTTCTGTCGGTGGGTTTGTGATAGACTGTAGTTTGTTGTATGCCCTGGTGGTGGAGAATCAGGACGTCAAGAAAGGGTAGCTCGATTTCACTGATGTTGGATGTGAATTGGATTCGGTGATTGATGTTGTTGAGATTTTCAATAGCCAGTCGTAACTCTGCAGAAGATCCCTTCCACAAAATGAAAATGTCGGCGATGTATCGCTTGTACAAAATTAGGTTGTCTTTCCATTCCGGTTTGTTCAGTATATGTTCTGTTTGAAAATAGTTCATAAAAATATTCGCGTACGACGGAGCCGCACAATTCCCCATTGAGGTACCTGAGCATTGGGCGTAGAGTTGTTCTTTGTACTGGAAATAACTATGAAACAATGTGAAGTGCATCAACTCGATGAGTAATACTTTCAATGATTCTTCTTTGTCACTGTTGAGTAACGTTGCTTCAATAGCTTCTAGACCCAAATTAGGGGGATGGAGGTATACAAGGCTTTAACGTCGACGGTGGCCAGGACCATATTGGGAGTGAATGATCCTTTGTGTTCTTCCAGGATATTGAGGAAGTGAGTGGTGTCTTTAATGTATGTTGGTATCTTCTGTATGAGGGGTTGCAGATGTTTATCGATGAATTTCCCGACTGGTTCGTGGATGGAGTTTATAGTGGAAACGATGGTACGGAATGGTGGAATGGTGGGGTGTTTATGAATCTTAGAGATCATGTAAATGTATGGAATGGATGGATTTTGCTTCACTAAATATTCCTTGTCCTTGGGAGTGATGATACCCGTGTCAATTGCCTTGTTGACAATTTCAGTTAAGATCTTAGTGAATTCTTTAGTGGGGTCACTCTCCAGTCTCATGTATGTGTCAGCATCATTGATGTGTTCCTTCACGTTCTTCTCATAAAATTCTGTGTCCATGATTATAAGGGCGCCTCTCTTATCTGCGGGTCTTATAGTAATTTCTTTATTTTCAGCCAGAGTTCTAATGGCTTGTCTTTCTTTCTGTGTCATGTTGGTACATTTGGTTCTTGGTGATTTGAAGATTTTTATGAGATCTTTATTCACAACCTTCTCAAAGGCGTCCAATACTTTATGATGGGCGGCTGGTATCTGCTTGGGGTGCGTAACCCCAACAGGGTGTCTGGTCTGGTATTGATTTCTTGATCATCTTTCTTCACGACATGTGTAAAAAAGTGTCTGAGACGTAGACTCCTGAGAAATTTGTATACGCATACCTGCATTTCCAGGATGTTCGAATGGTACGTGGGGACGTAAGATGTCCCCTTTTGTAAAGTTTGAATCTGAAATTCAGTGATTGTCTGTTTTGAGATGTTAATGATTAAGGTTTGTGGCTCCTCGTGTTCTTTGCTACTGGTTCTGTGGTTGGTCCGGTTCTTCCCCCCACTCTTCCCCTCCTGGTTCTTCTTGGGGTCCGCGGCCCTTCTCTAAAAAAGGATTCACTGTTGTTTGTTTACGACTGTCTTGAAGTCGTGTGTCTTCTTGTGTCTGTCTTTCAGTTCTTTGTGATCCAGTACCTCTGTTATTAGAATGCAAATCGTCCGATGACGTTTCGTCGTTAGATCTGTATTGAGTTGGTCTCTGTTGGCGTCTACGGGCATAGATGTCCGCCTAGGAGTACACTTCCCCTGTGCGGTAATCTGGACTGTCTCTTTTAAATTTCCTTTGTTTGCGATCGTTTATTTCTTTCGTGCATGTATCCAGTTGAATGTTTAGATCCTTCAGGACATCGTCCCATTCATCTTTTGTCATCATTGAATTGAGTTCATCTTTGAGTGCTGCTTGTTCTTTGTGAAGTTCTTCCAAAAGTTTGGCTAGCTCTTCTATGATTAGTAATATAAGATCTACTGAACATTTTTTCAAAATAGCAAACCATTTTTCAGTAAATCGTATGTTGTTTTTGCATAGGGTGGATTTCAAAGATATCCTGAGTCCTCGTGGTATACGTTGTGCCTTATGGTATTTAATCAATGTGCTTGCATGCAGACGTTGGTTTACGATGCATTTCGATAAGTAGATAAGTTGTTTGATGTTTGTTTGTGTGGAGCTGTTACTTGTGCTACGACCTTCTTCCTCCTGTAAAAGCAAATAGATACGTAATTGGAGATCCCTCCATTTCCCCTTGTGTTTGGTCGGATCACCACATCATTTCCTTTTCTGTTCACTTGGGTGCAGTCAACAAGCCCTCTCTTCCCAAAAATCTCCTGGCCCGCAATTGGAATCAGACTGACCTTGACTCTCTCTCACTTTCTCTTGCTTCTTCCGTTCCTGATCTTACCAACCTCTCTCTTGAGTCTCAGGCCAATGTCATTAGTACATGGCTCTCCACTTCGTGTGATCGAGTGGCCCCGCCAAAAAAGATCAAGGCGGTCCGCCCTCACGATGCGCACAGATGGTTTTCTCCAGAGCTCAAAGCTCTAAAACTCAACCCCAGGCGGTCGGAACGTCTCTGGAGACGGCAGTACTCTCCCTCTCTGCGCACTAAATACAAACTACTCCTCACCGATTACAAAAAAGCTATTCTTGCGGCCAAAACCTCCTATTTCACTGAGAGAGTAGCTCTCGCTACAAACAAATCTCGTGAAATCTTCTCCCTAGTTCACAATCTTGCCACTTCCGACCGTTCTTCCCCTTGTCTGGTTCCCTCTCAGTCCCTCTGCTTGTCACTTAATGACTTTTTTATAGACAAGATTGTGAAGATAAAAGCTAACATTCCGATGGTGCCCCAACTCATTCCCACTTGCTCTGTTACTCTGACTCCTTCTTCCTTCGTCACTTTTCCCCCCCATTTCTCCTGATCTATTTTTCAACTACCTGCTCAAGGTTAAATCTGGCTCCCCTATGGACTGTGCACCGGCGCGCATTCTTAAAACTCTTTTCACTAACTTTTCTGCTCCCCCGCTCACTCTGCTTAATTTTTCTTTGGCCTCCGGCTCCGTTCCCTCATCATTTAAATCCGCCGTTGTTCTCCCCATTCTCAAAAAACCCGGTCTGGATCCTTCCCTCCCTGCTCATTTCCGTCCCATCTCCCTCCTCCCCTATTTAGCTAAGATCCTCGAGACCCATGTCATTTCCTGCCTCTCCTCCTATATCGAGGACAATGGCCTTTTAGCCTCCCATCAAGCGGGCTTTCGCCCAGGCCATTCTACGGAGGCAGTGGTTCTCGCGGTTCTGGATGAACTCAAGGGGAAGGCAGACTCCAACCTTCCCCAAGCCCTGGTCCTTCTCGATCTGTCCACTGCGTTTGACACGGTCGATCACTCCATCCTTCTCGACCGTGTCAGCGCAGCGGGCATTCGGGGCGCGGCCTTCTCCTGGCTAGCGTCCTTTCTTCGGGATAGGCACCAGGCGGTTCACCTCTCTGGTTTCTCTGCCCCCCCCGTCCGGTCACCTGTGGTGTCCCCCAGGGTTCCTAGCTTTCCCCTCTTCTCTTTAATCTTTACATCCGTCCCCTTGTCACGTCTCTTCTTGAGCTGGGGGTCTCGGTGTATAACTACGCAGATGACCTCCAGCTCGTCTTTGATCTTTCTTCCTCTCCTGATTCTCTCCCCAAGTTCAGTTCCACCTTCATTTTTATCTCCGAGTGGATGAGCGCTAACCACCTTAAGCTCAACCCCGATAAGACGGAACTTGTCCTCACGGGTGGTCGATCTAATCCCTGGTCCCCAGCACACTGGCCCCTGTCTTTTGGTCCCCCTAACACACCTTCTTCCTCTGTTCGCACCCTCGGCATCAAAGTCAGTTCTGACTTAACAATGCACAGTCAGATTAGTTCTGTTGTGTCTTCCTGCTTTTCATCCCTCCGTCTTATCCGGAAAATCTCGCGTTTTTTCACCACTGATGCACTTAAGACCATAGTCCTGGCTTTAGTCATTTCTCGACTCGACTATGGGAATGGCCTGTACGTGGGCATCCCCGCCTACGAGTCCCGACGCTTACAGGCCATTCAAAACCAAGCTGCTCGCCTCATTCTTTCCCTTCCTAAATTCTCTCACATTACTCCTGTTCTTAAATCCCTTCACTGGCTCCCTATCCGCTTCAGATCTCTCTTCAAATTAGCCTGCTTTGCCTTTCGAGCTCACTCCCGCTCTGCCCCTGTCTACATCTCCTCCCTATTTTCAACCCACGCCCCCAGTCGTACCCTTCGCTCTTCTTCTCTCTCTCTTCTGCACATCCCCCGTTTCCGCAAATCCAGAACTGGTGGCGCTCGTCTCTCTGTTTTGGCCACCCAGTTCTGGAATAGACTTCCTCTTCACATTCGCTCCATCCCCATCTACACCCATTTCCGAAAGGCCCTCAAAACCTTTCTTTTCACCCAGGCTTTTCCTTCTTAGGTTCCCCAGATCCCCTCTGTGAGCCCTGACCAGGTCCCCAGCGCCAGGAAGCCGCTTGGCCGCAGTGCGCTTTATTAAATATTTTCATTTCATTTCATTTCAATGAGTCAGCTTCAGTAAAAGCTAAGGTGTCAGCTCTTAGATCAGAAGAATGTAACATATCTTTGTGTTGCATGTTGGTTTGGTGCTGAATCCACAGTGGAGCAGACAGCGTGAATGAATGAATTCAACAAACAGGATGTGGAAATCGCACTCAATAGTTGAGGTTGAGTTTCAAAGTTTTTGATGCTGGTGGTGCAATTGAAGTTAACCAACTGGGCCCGGGGTGTGAAATGCGTTTAGCGTCACTGTCAACGAGAGTGACGTCCCCTCAATGCACTCCTGGGTTAATTTTCACTAAATGATTTCGAATACAATTTCTCCTGTGAATTTGATTCAAAGTTTATTTCATACTTATATGATTTTTCTTATTGATGATACTTTCATCTGTACATTATTCCATCATAATGTTATAGAAGAGTCAACTCATATTTCAGCCCAATGCATTTCGGGCGATGGCCCTTCATCAGGGGACTTGGTCCTATAAACAAATCCAATGTAACATGTTTTAATTCACATGTTTTACTGCGAAGATAATTTCATCTTATTAGCATGCTTATCCGGTGAAAAGGAGAAAAAAGTGACGCGATAGGATTTCGGCAGAAAATTGGTGGTTGCGTGAGACGATCCAGTCAGGAAAGGTGCATCAACCAGAGTTATTAAATACGAGCTATACAGGGTTCGGTGAAGACACACAATAAAGTGTCACGGTGCATAAAAAAGTGAGTTAGCAAACTCCGCTGTGAGTTGAACAAAACAGGTGTGACGGGAGAAACCTAAGAAAGGTGCCAGTGGCCGACATGCGGTATAGGGTGTAATGGTAAAGTGGCAACAAGGAGTGTGTCAGGAAAACTGACCTTGATGTCATTTTTGTAACAAGGAGTAAACGTTTTTGCTGAGTTGATCGAGGTACACAACCTTAAAGGTGGAATGGGAAAGAAATAAGTATCCGGTGAGGTGTGCGCATAAAGCGCAACTTAAACCGATATCGTCTTATTCAAACTTACTGAGTTTCGGTGTGCAGGTGAATTTCAAAAGTGTTGCCGGTATACGCGGCGATCCTTTGTGACTGGTCAGAAGAGAGCTGGCCGCCGCTTGGCTGTGCTTACGAGAATGTGAATGGAACGCGTAAAGTTTGACAGCGTGAATGAGCCGAAAAGAATTTATTCAGGTTCGTGCATGAAAATAAAGAGAAAACCGGGTGCATATGAAAGTGAAACATACAGACAATAGAAAAATTGAGTAAACAATAAATATCTGTGACATGAATGATACACATACATGACGAACAAATTTCTGTAACATAAATACTGGACAGTTCTCACTGTTCTAGTCCTGGTGATTAAATACTCTCACTGATGTAATTCAAGTAATTAAATGGGTTGAAAAATTCAGATAGCTCATACACAGTGCAGTTCATAGGTAACAACTAAATTCTAAACGTTCATTAAGCCCCTTGGGCTGAACTGCGGACAAGCGGTGTATCCAGAAGGATTCTCTTCTCAAGAGGTACTGGGCATTGTCTCTACCTTGTAGAATTGGTACCATTTCAAAAATGCAAAACCTGAGTTGGCTGGGATTGTGGTTGCGTTCTTGGAAGTGGGTTGCTACGGTCGATTTGGTAGATTTTAATCGAATGTTACTCTTATGTTCTGTCAACCGAGTTTTGATCTTCCTGGTGGTTTTTCCGACATAAATTAAGCCACACGGGCATTTTAGCATGTATACTAGGTTCATACTGTCGCATGTTCCATTTACTTTCAATTTGATCTTTGTTCCATGTAGAGGGTGTGTGATTTCATTACCTTTTATTATTGAATTACAGTTTCCACAATTGTGGCAAGGTAATGTTCCTTTGAATTCTTTGACCGAAATCTCTGTTTTTTGGTTGAGTAACTCTTTTATGTTCCTTGTTCTTTCATAAGCAAATATAGGATTGTTGGAGAAAATTCCTTTAAAATCTTCTTCCAAAGCTAACAATGGCCAGTGTTTGAGAATCGTTCTCTTGCTGTTAAGGCTTCATGTGGAATATTTTGAGACGAAAACTGTCCTGCGTTCGTCTTTCGCGTCTGTTGGTGTTAGTAATTGTTCTCTTTTAGGCTTTTTGACTCTATCTACGGCCTGTACCAACGTGGACTCGGGGCACCCTCGGTCCTTGAATTTTTGACTGGTTTTGTTTTTGTGTTGTTCATACATGGATTCAGAAGAAGTGATCCGTTTAATTCTAAGCAATTGTGAAAATGGAAGGTGTTTTTTGAGGGATGGTTCGTGGAAGCTGTGAAAGTGGAGGAAGTTATTTCTGTCGGTGGGTTTGTGATAGACTGTAGTTTGTAGTATGCCCTGGTGGTGGAGAATCAGGACGTCAAGAAAGGGTAGCTCGATTTCACTGATGTTGGATGTGAATTGGATTCGGTGATTAATGTTGTTGAGATTTTCAATAGCTAGTCGTAACTCTGCGGAAGATCCCTTCCACAAAATGAAAATGTCGTTGATGTATCGCTTGTACAAAATTAGGTTGTCTTTCCACTCCGGTTTGTTCAGTATATGTTCTGTTTTAAAATAGTTCATAAAAATATTCGCGTACGACGGAGCCGCACAATTCCCCATTGAGGTACCTGAGCATTGGGCGTAGAGTTGTTCTTTGTACTGGAAATAACTATGAAACAATGTGAAGTGCATCAACTCGATGAGCAATACTTTCAATGATTCTTCTTTGTCACTGTTGAGTAACGTTGCTTCGATAGCTTCTAGACCCAAATTATGGGGGATGGAGGTATACAAGGCTTTAACGTCGACGGTGGCCAGGACCATATTGGGAGTGAATGTTCCTTTGTGTTCTTTCAGGATATTGAGGAAGTGAGTGGTGTCTTTAATGTATGTTGGTATCTTCTGTACGAGGGGTTGCAGATGTTTATCAATGAATTTCCCGACTGGTTCGTGGATGGAGTTTATAGTGGAAACGATGGGACGGAATGGTGGAATGATAGTGTGTTTATGAATCTTAGGGATCATGTAAATGTATGGAATGGATGGACTTTGCTTCACTAAATATTCCTTGTCCTTGGGAGCGATGATACCCGTGTCAATTGCCTTGTCGACAATTTCAGTTAAGATCTTAGTGAATTCTTTAGTGGGGTCACTCTCCATTCTCAAGTATGTGTCAGCATCATTGATGTGTTCCTTCACGTTCTTCTCATAAAATTCTGTGTCCATGATTATAAGGGCGCCTCCCTTATCTGCGGGTCTTATAGTAATTTCTTTATTTTCAGCCAGAGTTCTAATGGCTTGTCTTTCTTTCTGTGTCATGTTGGTACATTTGGTTCTTGGTGATTTGAAGATTTTTATGAGATCTTTATTCACAACCTTCTCAAAGGCGTCCAATACTTTATGACTTACGGGCGGTTGGTATCTGCTTAGGGTGCGTAACCCTAAGAGGGTGTCTGGTCTGGTATTGATTTCTTGATCATCTTTCTGCACGACATGTGTAAAAAAGTGTCTGAGACGTAGACTCCTGAGAAATTTGTATATGCATACCTGCGTTTCCAGGATGTTCGAATGGTACGTGGGGACGTAAGATGTCCCCTTTTGTAAAGTTTGAATCTGAAATTCAGTGATTGTTTGTTTTGAGATGTTAATGATTAAGGTTTGTGGCTCCTCGTGTTCTTTGCTACTGGTTCTTTGGTTGGTCCGGTTCTTCCCCCCACTCTTCCCCCTCCTGGTTCTTCTTGGCGTCCGCGACCCTTCTCTAAAAAAGGATTCACCGTTGTTTGTTTACGACTGTCTTCAAGTCGTGTGTCTTCTTGTGTCTGTCTTTCGGTTCTTTGAGATCCAGTGCCTCTGTTATTAGAATGCGAATCATCCGATGACGTTTCGTCGTTAGATCTGTATTGAGTTGGTCTCTGTTGGCGTCTACGGGCATAGATGTCCGCCCAGGAGTACACTTCCCCTGTGCGGTAATCTGTACTGTCTCTTTTAAATTTCCTTTGTTTGCGATCGTTTATTTCTTTCGTGTATGTATCCAGTTGAATGTTTAGATCCTTCAGGACATCGTCACATTCATCTTTCGTCATCTTGAATTGAGTTCCACTTTGAGTGCTGTTTGTTCTTTGTGAAGTTCTTCCAAAAGTTTGGCTAGCTCTTCTATGATTAGTAATATAAGATCTAATGAACATTTGTTCAAAATAGCAAACCATTTTCCAGTAAATCGTATGTTGTTTTTGCATAGGGTGGATTTCAAAGATATCCTGAGTCCTCGTGGTATACGTTGTGCCTTATGGTATTTAATCAATGTGCTTGCATGCAGACGTTGGTTTACGATGCGTTTCGATAAGTAGATAAGTTGTTTGATGTTTGTTTGTGTGGAGCTGGTACTTGTGCTAGGACCTTCTTCCTCCTGTATAAGCGAATAGATACGTAATGAGTCAGCTTCAGTAAAAGCTAAGGTGTCAGCTCTTAGATCAGAAGAATGTAACATATCTTCGTGTTGCATGTTGGTTTGGTGCTGATGCCACAGTGGCGCAGACAACGTGAATGAATGAATCCAACAAACGGGATGTGGAAATCGCACTCAATAGTTGGGGTTGAGTTTCAACGTTTTTGATGTTGGTGGTGCAATTGAAGTTAACCCCCTGGGCCTGGGGTGTGAAATGCGTATAGCGTCACTGTCAACGAGAGTGACGTCCCCTCAATGCACTCCTGGGTTAATTTTCACTAAATGATTTCGAATATAATTTCTCCTGTGAATTTGATTCAAAGTTTATTTCATACTTATATGATTTTTCTTATTGATGATACTTTCACCTGTACATTATTCCATCATAATGTTATAGAAGAGTCAACTCATATTTCAGCCCAATGCATTCCGGGCGATGGCCCTTCATCAGGGGACTTGGTCCTATAAACAAATCCAATGTAACATGTATTAATGTACATGTTTTACTGCGAAGATAATTTCATCTTATTAGCATGCTTATCCGGTGAAAAGGAGAAAAATGTGACGCGATATGATTTTGGCAGGAAATCGGTGGTTGCGTGAGACGATCCAGTCAGGAAAAGTGCATCAACCAGAGTTATTAAATACGAGCTATACACGGTTCGGTGAAGACACACAGTGCATAACAAAGTGTCACGGTGCAGAAAAAAGTGAATTAGAAAACTCCGCTGTGAGTTGAACAAAACGGGTGTGACGGGAGAAACCTAAGAAAGGTGCCAGTGGCCGACATGCGGTATAGGGTATAATGGGAAAGTGGCAACAAGGAGTGCATCAGGAAAACTGACCTCACCATTCCACCATTCCGTCGCATCGTTTCCACAATAAACTCCATCCACGAACCAGTCGGGAAATTCATCGATAAACATCTGCAACCCCTCGTACAGAAGATACCAACATACATTAAAGACACCACTCACTTCCTCAATATCCTGGAAGAACACAAAGGAACATTCACTCCCAATATGGTCCTGGCCACCGTCGACGTTAAAGCCTTGTATACCTCCATCCCCCATAATTTGGGTCTAGAAGCTATCGAAGCAACGTTACTCAACAGTGACAAAGAAGAATCATTGAAAGTATTACTCCTCGAGTTGATGCACTTCACATTGTTTCATAGTTATTTCCAGTACAAAGAACAATTCTAGGCCCAATGCTCAGGTACCTCAATGGGGAATTGTGCAGCTCCGTCGTACGCGAATATTTTTATGAACTATTTTGAAACAGAACATATACTGAACAAACCGGAGTGGAAAGACAACCTCATTTTGTACAAGCGATACATCGACGACATTTTCATTTTGTGGAAGGGATCTTCTGCAGAGTTACGACTGGCTATTGAAAATTTCAACAACATCAATCACCGAATCCAATTCACATCCAACATCAGTGAAATCGAGCTACCTTTTCTTGACGTGTTGATTCTCCACCACCAGGGCATACTACAAACTACAGTCTATCACAAACCCACCGACAGAAATAACTTCCTCCACTTTCACAGCTTCCACCAACCATCCCTCAAAAAATACCTCCCATTTTCACAATTGCTTAGAATTAAACGGATCACTTCTTCTGAATCCATGTATGAACAACACAAAAAAAAAACATTCAAAAATTCAAGGACCGAGGGTACCCCGAGTCCATGTTGGTACAGGCCGTAGATAGAGTCAAAAAGCTTAAAAGAGAACAATTACTAACACCAACAGACGCGAAAGACAAACGCAGGACAGTTTTCGTCTCAAAATATTCCACAAGAAGCCCTAACATCAAGAGAACGATTCTCAAACACTGGCCATTGTTAGCTTTGGAAGAAGATTTTAAAGGAATTTTCTCCAACAATCCTATATTTGCTTATGAAAGAACAAGGAACATAAAAGAGTTACTCAATCAAAAAACAGAGATTTCGGTCAAAGAATTCAAAGGAACATTACCTTGCCACAATTGTGGAAACTGTAATTCAATAATAAAAGGTAATGAAATCACACACCCTCTACATGGAACAAAGATCAAATTGAAAGTAAATGGAACATGCGACAGTATGAACCTAGTATACATGCTAAAAAACCCGTGTGGCTTAATTTATGTCGGAAAAACCACCAGGAAGATCAAAACTCGGTTGACAGAACATAAGAGTAACATTCGATTAAAATCTACCAAATCGACCGTAGCAACCCTCTTCCAAGAACACAACCACAATCCCAGCCAACTCAGGTTTTGCATTTTAGAAATGGTACCAATTCTACAAGGTAGAGACAATGCCCAGTACCTCTTGAGAAGAGAATCCTTCTGGATACACTGCTTGTCCGCAGTTCAGCCCAAGGGGCTTAATGAACGTTTAGAATTTAGTTGTTACCTATGAACTGCACTGTGTATTAGCTATCTGTATTTTTGAACCCATTTAATTACTTGGATTACATCAGTGAGAGTATTTAATCACCAGGACTAGAACAGTGAGAACTGTCTAGTATTTATGTTACAGAAATTTGTTCATCATTTATGTTTATCATTCATGTCACAGATATTTATTGTTTACTCAATTTTTCTATTGTCTGTACGTTTCACTTTCATATGCACCCAGTTTTCTCTTTATTTTTATGCATGAACCTGAACACATTTTTTTCGGCTCATTCGCGCTGTCAAACTTTACGCGTTCCATTCACATTCTCGTAAGCACAGCCAATCGTCGCCCAGATCTCTTCTGACCTGGTCACATGACCACCACCAGCCTATTAATGTTACACTCACTAACCACAGTCACGAAGGATCGCCGCGTATACCGGCAACACTTTTGAAATTCACCTGCACACCGAAACTCGGTAAGTTTGAATAAGACGATATCGGTTTAAGTTGCGCTTTATGCGCACACCTCACCGGATACTTATTTCTTTCCCATTCCACCTTTAAGGTTGTGTACCTCGATCAACTCAGCAAAAACGTTTACTCCTTGTTACAAAAACGACATCAAGGTCAGTTTTCCTGACGCACTCCTTGTTGCCACTTTCCCATTACACCCTATACCGCATGTCGGCCACTGGCACCTTTCTTAGGTTTCTCCCGTCACACCCGTTTTGTTCAACTCACAGCGGAGTTTGCTAACTCACTTTTTTCTGCACCGTGACACTTTGTTATGCACTGTGTGTCTTCACCGAACCGTGTATAGCTCGTATTTAATAACTCTGGTTGATGCACCTTTCCTGACTGGATCGTCTCACGCAACCACCGATTTCCTTGCGAAATCCTATTGCGTCACTTTTTTCTCCTTTTCACCGGATAAGCATGCTAATAAGATGAAATTATCTTCGCAGTAAAACATGTAAATTAAAACATGTTACATTGGATTTGTTTATAGGACCAAGTCCCCTGATGAAGGGCCATCGCCCGAAATGCATTAGGCTGAAATATGAGTTGACTCTTCTATAACATTATGATGGAATAATGTACAGATGAAAGTATCATCAATAAGAAAAATCATATAAGTATGAAATAAACTTTGAATCAAATTCACAGGAGAAATTGTATTCAAAATCATTTAGTGAAAATTAACCCAGGAGTGCATTGAGGGGACGTCACTCTCGTTGACAGTGACGCTAAACGCATTTCACACCCCGGGCCCAGGGGGGTAACTTCAATTGCACCACCAACATCAAAAACTTTGAAACTCAACCTCAACTATTGAGTGCGATTTCCACATCCCGTTTGTTGGATTCATTCAAATTAAATTGGCGCATCCCCCAGTGTGGCTCATCTGAATCATTCCTTCAAATCAGACAAACTTTCGCATTGCAATTTAATTTGAGTCACATTGTTCTCTTGATTCACTGTATATATTCAAACACTTTCACACTATGTGCCATTCATGTTGATCACAATTGTCACTTGTGTCGCCACCTTTGTGTCACTTGCACATACCAAGCACCAAGTCCAATTCGGGTTGTTTTGTTATTCATTTATGTACAGTGCTGCTACAACTGTGTTTCTTACTTTTCTCTAATTATACGATGCCATGAGCACGTTCCAAAATGAATCGAGTTTTCTTGTTTCTGTCCACAATATGCTCTTTGAATACATGTCTAATTGTCTCTACAATAATACCAGTTGGGATATTGTTTGTTTATTCTGATTACCCACCCTGATCCCAACGTGGTTTATGGGTCATACTCCGGTAGTATTTTACAACATGTGGACTTCAGCACTTATTATGCTATCCGCTATGGGTCAAAGAAAACATGGCTTCAGGCCTGGTACACTGGCATAATTTCGACATCCAAAATATTCCCATACAAAAATATTGTGACCAAAAGATCATTGTCAAAAATATCTACATCCTATACTTATAACGGTAAGTACAAAAATATCGGAAAAAGATATCTTTTGCCAGTAGGTAGATATAGTTAGGACCTATTATGCATAGGAAATCTGCAACATTCTATTTGGAATAACTTTTGCGCCGGTTAATGAATGTGTGTGAAATTTTCAAAACTTCTGGCCAGCTCAGTTCCGCTCCTTCCCTGAAACTTTGGGAGTGATTCGTCAAGCGGGGGCCAAGAAAAAAGGGGGGTCCCAAAACATGTTTTCCGCATGCAATTTCCCATAGGTCCTTTAGCCACGGCTACAGCCCGAACGGCTGAACGGAATTACAACAAATTTGGCAACGATGTAGTCCTTGGTTCAGACTCATGCCTTTTGCTTATTTGGTGTAAATCCGTTCAGTAGTTCCAGAGAAATGACAGTTAAAGTCATTTATATGTGCACCTTGTTGTCATGCAGCCAGCAGGAAAGCCTAACGCGCAAATTAAGTTAAATGGCTAGGGCACCTTTGTGCACTCAAACCACACAATCTTTCACGAGCACCATCACGTTTGGATGCCGGCCACAGGCTAATCCACTAAACATTTGCACTTGTACTCACGACCACCCACTGGTCGAACGCATGACGTTTTTCCAAGAGTCACCTCCAGATTCCCTAGTTTTTTTTCTCCTGAGTTTTTTTGTACTGTAGTGTGGGAGAGTAGCCAGACCTGGTTAAAACTCAGTATTTTTACTTTCACTTCCTAGATTGTATCCTGTTCATGATATTCATCCTCCTGTCTGGTTGAAAATTGAGAAATCATTTATAGCTCCTCTTCAGTTTAATGAATCTCTTGCCTTTACTAACAATATTTCTTCTTTTCGCCCTCAAGTGATCTCCCATACACGTAAAATATTAATACCTCTCCTTCCATCCTCGTATCCTGCTTTTTCTTCATTAGATCAACAACCTATTTGGCATAATTACTTATTACGTATTAAAGGCCGTACCATTTATTGGAAATCATGGAGATCCAAAGGTTTACTCTGGATTTCTCAATCCTAATAATCTTCCTCTTTCTTTTCAGATCTCCAATCACACTTTTCTGTACCCTCCTCCTGTAAATCTCAATACAATTTACTTCTTCCTTCTTCTTTGCAATGTCATATAGATACGCTTTGCCTATATGCTGTGTTAAGTTAGCATGAGCTTATTAGAAGATTAAACGCCATTTTTCCTTTCTGCTGCTTTTGCACACGACACATAAACTGTTGTTTTAGCTTTGAGCCTAGTAGAGCGCTTTAGATTCACACGAGAATAATGTTATTACTCTGATATCAGCTTTGCTTAGTGAACTGTGTCTGTACAGTGAGTGCTGAAACCTTCAAGGATAACTCGACACAGTGGTTGTTGTGAGGTCTGATCTTCGCACCTTCCTAGACATAACATAGATGCAGCGGCAGCCAAATTCTGGCTTTAGGCATGTTTTATATTGCTTCACACAGCGCACCCAAACACACACTTGATGGTGCTTTGCATGCAGAGAGCTGGTAGAAGATGATGTGATCCCTTACCACTAGGATCTTGAGGTATGGGGCCGCCCTGCTAAAACCCAATGAGACCTTCTTAGATATAATATAATATGCTAGTTAGGGAGGGTGAGAATTAGGTGTTGTTAAACCCGATTCATTTCAACGTTTTAGCATGTTGTCACCTTTTGCATTCTATGGACTAGTAACTATGCTGATTACTTTGCTTCTTATAATATGTTTACTGGTATTATCTAAGATACTGCGTTTGAGAACCCTGCATTAGTGAATAAACATTTCAAATATGCTTGCGTCCTTATTTACTCCTTGTTTTGAATTGAAATGATTGTATAACGAAAGAGTGTTTATGTATTCCACGTTACTTGAGGTAATCTAAGTCCATGTTCTGGTTTGTCTAAGTATTGGGAGTTTGTAATGACCAATGAGACACTGTAGCTAGTCAGGTAGGGGATTTTGGGTACTAAGGTGAGTTTTGGCACACCCTAACTCACTGAGGTACCAAGTCTCTATGCACAGTTCTGTAGGAGAACAGGATCCCTGCGACATGGCGCCCAACGTTTTCGGTGGTCTTATTACATGACACTTGAGTAGTACATCTTTCGATTCTTAACCCCTTCACTATCGTTTCCGGAAAACGGTGGTGTCGGAAAAACCTACCTTTTTTTGTAAATAGGTCTTTTCAAGCTTGAATCTTTCTAAACGGTTTCCTTGAATTACAACCCAGTTGTGCTACAAAGTTTACTTTGTCCTTTTATCTTCCTGTGTCGTTATGGCAGCGGTGGAAATTCCGCAGCATAGTCGCATTGCAGTGCGCAACCATTTGCTGCAGTATAATGTTCCCGTAGATGGCTTGGCCGTGATAAAGGTGTTGAGTCCAGAGGTAGCTTACCCTTACGAAATCTTTTACTCGTGGGTTACCATTCCCAGCTGTGGATGGAACTACAGGTGTGTTCCACACTTACACTCCCACTCCTGTGCCAAATGAGGGCACAGGAAGTACCTATAGATACTTGGCAGCCCTCCCCCACTCTTTGACAGCTCCGAGGTTAGGTCCTTTGTCCATTCCAGGTGCAAATTTGCCTGTTTTGGCTGGAATTACTCCTCATCCTCAACACGGCGCATGTACCGAGGTTGAGTGAAGACGACTACATGTGGTCGCAATTAGCGTGATTCGATCGTTAGTACAATACATAACCCGTAATCTCCTGGGCGGGGCCCCGGGTGGTGCGGCGCTTCCTGTAGGACAGGGCGGCATGAAGCTCAGTCCCGTGATGGTCAATGCAGTGATGGGCAATGCAGTGATGGGCAAGCGTCCCCTGGATAAGGATGATTTTCCTTTCTGGCTTGCCAAGAAATTTGACCAGCTGGAAGCAGTATTTCCTTACACGACTCCTCGTGAAAAACACAGGATTCTTACGATAAGCTTACCTAAAGACTTGGCCCCTGAAATCGGTGACTGCGAGACCTGGGGTAGAACATTTGGGGTGGTCTATGCAAGGTGTTATGGCACTCCGTCTATGACTGTCCTGCCTACAGTCCTTAAGCGTGTTCAGGAGGAGCACGGACCCGAGGCTTTGGTTGAATTGGGTATGCGCCTATGTGGCACCTTTGATGTGGTTTGCGATCTCGTACTTGCTAATGTCGAGAGAGATGCAGTGAACTTTCAGGTAGCCAATGGTTTGCAGGCGCTTCCCGATGCCGAGAAACCCCGTCAGTTAGCGAGGATTACTGTGGCGGCTTATAAGACCGTGGGCCGCAATCGTAGGGGCCTCAAGCCTTTTTCTACTAAAGAGAAAAACCAACCCCAAGGGCAGAAGTCAGAGACTGACGTCCAGCCCAAGACCAAAAAGCAGAATTGGCCTAAAAAACAAGAACAGGGAAAGCAACAGCAACAGAAACAGGAGTCTCGTCCTGCGTCTCCATTGCCAGCCCCCACAGAACGTGTTTATGACTTGCGCGATCGCGTGAAGATTAAATCACCTGATCATTTTCAGGTTTCTGATCAACGCTCTCCTCGTTCTTTTCAGGATTCATCGGTCTCGGCGACCGGTGGTGGAGGAGGCGGCAGGGGTCGGGGTGGCCAGCAAGGATGCGATCAGCCCCGCCCGAAAGACAGTGCAGGAAAGCAGGACAGCTCTACACCGAAGAGAGCCCAGTTTCAAAAGAAGAAAGTCGTCGCTTTAACAGCGAGATATGCCACAGATAGTGAGAACGCAGCTTCGGAATCTGACATGGGCTCTGACCTTGCTGGACAGCGCGGCGGAGATTACCATACTGCGAGAGGCCCTGCGTCCACTACTGAAGGTGACAGCGACTGACCGTTATGTTGTAGTGGAAACAGCTGACACTAGAGTTGCTCCCTCTGACAGACTTTATGAAATAGTCCTTTTAATAGAGGGTGACATACAGCGTACCATAAAAGGGATATTTTGGGAACATCTCACGACTACTTATGACATTTTGTTAGCGGAGGCTGACTGGCCCCCACCTTTTGTTCTCGCAGCTCCGCGAGGGGAGGAGGTAATCCTCCCCAGTTTCGCGCACACAGTCTCGAAGGAGCATGCGCTGAATTTTGCAGAAGAGTGGGCTAAGGCTCTGGCGCCAGCTCTATACAGTACACACTGTGGTTGGGATACATTTTCCCCACACTACGAGATTCCTTTGCGGTCTCAGCCACAGCCACAGACTCAACCTCAATATCCCATTCGACGTGAAGCTAAGGCTTCCGTTGCGGAAATCCTTGAACAATTGGAATATCAAGGAGTGATTGAAACATGTGTGTCACCAATGAATAACCCTCTTTTTACTGTGACCAAGCCTGACGGTTCGTACCGTTCGGTATTGGATTACCGGCATTAAAACTCGCATTGCCGTACCTGTGCAGTACAAAATACTCACTGCTCTGCATTGGTGGATAGTCTTGTGCGTAAGCGGTTTAAGACCACGCTTGACATTTCCAATGGTTTTTATGCCCACCATTTGGACGGTCTGAGTTCCCAATGGACCTCCTTTACTTGCGGCGGTATGCAAAAATGATTTCGACGTTTACCTATGGGCTACAAGAATAGTCCTGGGGTTTTCTATCTTCCTTGTCACCTAATACAGGTATTCCTGCCAAATGTTCTAATCTCTTTCCTTTATTGTCTACTACTACTTCGGCCTCTTCTCTTTATAGACATTTATTTTTCTCTTCTGATAGGCCCAAACGAAAATGTGAATTGGCCTGGGAAAAGGATCTTGTTGTTGAATGTTGGTCTATTTCATTTTGGGACAAATTATGGTTAAAGATTCATAAAATGTCAAGAGCAGCTAATACATCTCAAACTCTATGTTTCATCTACAAACGCCTTTTTTTCACTCCAATGAAATTAGACTCCTTTTCCGCAGACCTCTCCTCAGCCTGTTGGTCATGTAAAAGCTCTTCAGCTGATTTAAAACATGCTTTTTGATTGCCCCTCTCTTTCCCGAATTTGGCTTTTAGTTTGGTCCCAAATTATTACAATTTTCAATACCCAAGTCCCTTTTTCCATTTCCATCATCTTTTTAGGTTCCTTATCACCCTCCTGGCCGTGCCCCGCCTCCAGCCCCTCATTAATTGACTTGTTACTAGCGATAGCCCTTCATCTAGTAACTTCTAATTGGAAATAGACTGAGAAAGTTACTTTCAAGGCTTGGTGGAATGCTGTTTGTTTCCATCATAGATTAGACACAGGCAATGTCTCCCCTATTTCCTTATGCATTAACCCCTTCCATGCTGGTGACGAACCCCAGCCGTCACGCTCCACGGTGCTCGTGTGCGGATGACGGCTGGGGTTCGTCACGGCCCCGCCCTGTTCGTTCGGCAGCCGCACACGGGAGGAATCGCGGCCGCACAGAAGGGGTTAAAAGAGATCTTTTATGGCTCCCCTTATCCGCATATCTAACAGACTCAGCTTCAACTTCTTCTGCTATAGTTAATACTCCGGCTGAAGTTAGGAAACCTCCATAAATTCTCTGTTGTCTTTTTACTTTATATTCCAGATGATTATCTTTTGTTATTACTCCTTTATCCTTTTTATGGATTCTTTTTTAATGTTTATGTTTCATATTCTACTTACAATTGTTACTGTTGATGAATTAGAATTATTGTTCAGGTAATGTTTTCTACCATATATTGTTCCATGCTGTTTCGCCCCCTCCTCCCTCTTCATTTCTTCCCCTCTCCCCTCCCTTTTCATTCGACATAGACATTTTTCATTGTGATTTTACCATACATGATATTTCTTTCTATGTATGATACAATTTCTTTTTCAATAAACTTTAAACTTAAAAAAAAAGTAAGAGGCGTACTCAATGCTGGGATTCTATTAAAAATAAATGTATACATTAATGCCAGTTTACACTCTTTGAAAGCCTATAACATGTATACATCAAAAACAACTATCAGGTTTTTTCAATTATTAATTTTCAATAAAAAAAAGTACAAATGTTATTAAACAGCTGAATACAATTTCTTTCTAGGGTAGCTCCATGTCCATGAGACTTTTGTTTTTTGCTCAGACCTAAGAGTCCAATTTGATTTCTTTTAACCTGATTACGATTGCTTACCTTGATTGGGTCTATTTGACCAAGCATTCAATATATTTTTTAATTGTTTCTGGACATGGTAGTAAATTGTTCACACAGATTTATGTTTGTTCAATTCAAATATAAGCTGCGTAAGTAATCATAAGCTGTTTTGAATCCCAGAACTCTTTCATTGTGCCTATACAGTAGTTGGTCTCAGCTGAGAGTATGGTGCATGTAGTTTTGCCCCAAACGTAGTATGTTGAGTTAAATTATACAGCCTAATGTAATGGCACAGAAGCCCCGATTATTTGCAGCCTACACAGTAAAAATCTTCTCAAGGCCATTTTCGTTTTCTTAAGTTATTTGCAAATTTGACTGCAGATGGGTGACTGTGAGAATGAATCAGTACGTATATACATGTTTGGGAGAGGGAGCGCATAAATGGATCACTATGTACATGTATAGCATGGGTCATATGTAAGGTAATTTCTGGAAATACAGGACAATTTTTCCCCTTCTGAAACCCAGTTTCATAAATACCTACAGCCTCATCATTCCCTTGCTAGCCACAGTGCTCTATTCTTGGAAATCGTAGAATATTGTCCATTAAAAGACAAAATCCTGATGGGACAAATTTGGAAAAGTGAAATTTCACATATATACTGCTCTTTAGTTATCAACACTCCTGACTGATTAACAACCCTTAAACAGCCACTCAAATGGATCGCAAAAAGGCATGCTTCAGGGGAGGGAAAAATGCAATAGGAGGAAGGCAATCTAGTGAATAAGTAGCAAGCAAATGAGAGTGAGAGTGAAGTGACATTCAGACAACATCAAATTAGTAGTGGCACATAAGATACAGGAAAACAAACACACATCTAAAGGTAGATGACCATGGTGACTTTAGGGGCTCAGCCACAGAGATAACAAAGACAAGCTACTGAAAGAGATCTTCAGCATACACACAGCAATAGTCCCCACATACAACTGCTGTAGTAACCTGGAAAAACAGTCCACAAATTGGAACGAGAACTGTCACAAATTACCCACCTGGATCCAAAGGTGCAGAAACAGAATGACTCGATCCTTGTGCAACATACTGCCTGAAATACAACAGTGATCGCCAAATAGAGCAGCAGAGATTGCTTTTGATTACACTAAATTTAGTCCTTGCCTTCCCTACTATATTCAGCACAGATGGTCTTTTATTTGCCTGCTGAAAGTGGTGAGGGGAGTAAACACTTCAAGATTATACCTACAAATGAGTCATGTTTAAAAGACCACAGACTCCGAATTCCAGTTTATGAATTTTATAATAAGGCCAAAAATAATTGGATGTAAACACATCTGAGAATAAGTGAATATACGTACATAAAAATCAATACAGACCCAAACCGACTAATATAATTAATTTGGTAGAAAAGGTATAATGTGATGAACTCCAGAATTGAAATACAACATAGAATTGAGGCTGAGTCTAAATCCTTGTTCATTAGGAAGGAAAGCATAAGTTATCTTTCCCTATACTACTCTCATTGAGGTTACTGGCTATATCCCCTAACTCTTTCCCATGGGTGTCAGTACGTGTAGATTTCCTTAGAAGTACTCACGTCAAATGGGTCAAAATAGCTTAAGGCTATGGAGCTCGCTCTTAAGATGCTCTGTCTCCTCCATAAATGTAGAAGTCTGATTTTCTGTCCCTGCGCATCATACAAAAAGACAAAACTCAGCCTCCCCTAAATGTATCACATGACGAACTGTTTCACTTGCAAGGTTCCCTAGTAACCTTCCATTGCTTCTTCAATCAAGTTATTCTTGTCTTCCAGTGGCCTTGAGGTTCAGTAGGCCAGGCATGGAAGGTATCCTCCCTTCCCGCTTCTCAGACTCTTCAAAGACATTCCGGTTATCTCCTTAAACTACGAATAATGAGGTTGAATTCTTGTACCTGCAGTGGGATGAGAGCATACTGTTCTAGCACACACAAGAGTTTCATTTTATTATTTCTTTAGCAACCAAGGATTTTTAAACTGTCAACAACTTGCAGCTGTGGGCCTACAATGCAGGCAACTTAAACAACACACAGTTACATTGATATGAATATGTCATCCTGCTCCTTATACATACAGGAATGGTAGTGTCTCTAAAACAAGTAAATTCTATTTAAAGGCACACATTGCATTTCTATGCTTAAGATGTTGAACAAATGCATTTAATAAACATAATACACTGCAAACGATACAAATATATGTGAGTGCGTTTGAACCATGAGTATAATGCACCCATATAATTTAGAGTGCTGTACGCGCCTCATCAGTCCCCCCTCTTATGACTTGTGTCATAACACCAACATCTTACTCTCTTACAGTTTTCTCCTTGCAGAAGAGATCAACCTAAACAGAAGTTGTAGCTTGCTGTCCCTGTCTAAATCTTTCTAACCCCTTAAGGTGCAGATAATGACTGTCGTTCTAACTGCTGCTCTCGTTTCTTCAAGGAGTTTTCATTATGGCATGCCTTTTGCCATTTGTAAGCTTTGATGGCTTTCAATAACACAATGATACAAATGACTGGGTATACACCCGTTACAACGGATCTTTTACTACGCACTACCATTACAACGCGACTTTGACTCCGCATACCATTACAACGCATTGCGCTGGGGGGCGCTCTAGGATAGGGAAAAGTATAATTTACTATCCAACACCTTCCCTAGGGTCCACGGGGACTGGAGTTAGAATAGTAAATTATACTTACCACTATCCAGCGCCCCAAGGCGCTATGCGTTGTAACGGTATGCGGAGTAAAAGTCGCGTTGTAATGGTCTGCGGAGTAATAGTATGCGTTATAACGTCATACATCCAAATGACTGTTAATATGATGGGTTTCAAGATGTATCCCATTATCCCTTGTTCCAGGCTTCCAAACCAGCTTCCAATCTTCCCAAATCCCTTGCCAATTTGTTCCCAAATCGTAGCCGCAGCCAAATCATGTAAGTCTTGGTGTATCTCTGAAATATTACTGATATATTTTCGTATATCCCGACTATTGTCAAGAATATACGTGCAGCAATGTTGAACTTTCAATAATTTATAGACTCCTCGTTTTTGAAGAACCATAGCCCTTATCGAGACCATTTCCCCATCAACGAGTAATAACATTTGGGCCGTATTCACAGAGAGTTTATCCACTATTGTTGCCAACTTTCTAATTTTCACATCATTCAAGATCACACCCACTCTTGCGGCCCCATTAGGATGGCGGGCGGACTTTGTCCATCTGCCATCCTGTCCGAAAATCGGACTGCCCGCCATCGCGCATCCTGCATTCCTGACATTGTGGCAGTTGGTGCACTCAACACCGTCAGCCACAATGCCAGGAAGGCATGTTGTGCACTTCCATGCACAACATGGCAGGCACCGCGCGGTGTCTGCCATGTTGTGCATGGAACTGCAGGGGGGTATCATAGGTACCCCCATGTGCACCCCCCACCCCCCAGAGTCCCTGGGGGCCCGCAACGGGCCCCCAATGGCAGATACCGCCTGCCTTTCCGTGGCGGCATTGCCACCATGGAAAGGCACATCCCCGCACTCATGCTAATATTAATAGAGGTGTCTCCCACCATGTTAGCTCCTTTTCCGCCCGGTCGTCTCTGCGACTGGGGGGAAAACCCGTGGACGGTCTCCCCTGCCATGGTAATGTGGCGGGGGAATTTGGGAGCGGGCAGTGATTTTTAGCGGGCGGATCGCCAGCGCCATACGTGCAGTGGCGATCCGCCCGTTATACAAATGAGCCCCTTGGTATCATAGCTCCAAAAACATCTCCAACAATTTCTCCAGCACTTGCACCACGTTTTCCTCTGTGAACGCCTTTTTACCTCCAAGGGCCATAGCTCATCTACATGGAAGATTTTAGGAAATACCACTGCTAAATAACAAGTACCATACCAAGTACCATACCAATTATTGGGCAATTTCACATAAGCATTTTTTCCACACATAAAATACACATTTGGTACTATGGTTAATTTATCCAATAACGCTTTAATTATTGCCTCTTCATTTAAGAAAATGTGTTCACAATCACTCTCACCGACAAATATTTTTTCATAATAAGTTGACGGGTGTCTAATGCATAACTTTCCTTTTTGCTGAACGTCCAGAGCAATTGGACCAGAACTTCCCTTCGCCTTATGATCTAATTCTTCCTGTGTCCAGGTGATAACTTTATGCTTTGAGTCCGGTTTTAATAAGTTCTGTCTATGTCGATCTTCTGTCTGATCCACAAATTTCTTTTCGATGTCCGTCAACATGCAAGACAAATTGTGTCTATGAGCATATGACGTATCTAAAGTAATAGAAGACACAAAATACGTAGACATCCTCTCTACCTTCTTATGGTAATCATGTTTATTCATGTACCTCAAGAATGGAACTTCTGCGAGAACCACATCATAATTTGAGAAAAAGTACTCAAAATGGGCCTTACTATAAAACATGCTCAGCAACACACTACATCTGATGCCATAAGTCAAAGGTAAGTGATGATATCGGATGCCCTCTTCTATTGATGCTGGTAATTGCATTCACACATAACAATCTTTCGCTTCCATTGTATCCATATAGTCATACAACAAACAAGCATATTCATTCAGCGTAAAATCTCTTTTTGACAAATCTACGTGTAGCATCCGACTAGTTTCCCTAATCATATCTCTATCCTTGGCAGATGTACCCTCTCCTACGTCTACAGTAGTTGGGGTAGATGTCACTTCATTCTTTTCAGCATCGTGAGACCCAACCAAAGATGTAACAATCACTACAGCTATGACAATAAGCACCACAACGATAAGGGTACCAATTATGCATTTCTGCTTGCGTCCTGACTTCTCGGACTTCATTTTGAATCACTGTTTTGATTTGAAATGAAACTGAATTCAACAAAGTCTCTGCTCTTACTTTGCTTATTTTGGTAATTTACAATGTCTTTTTATTTTCCTTTTTCCATTTCATTTTGCCATGTTCAGTTCAACGATACTAAACCTATTGAAGAGACGTAGTCAGCCCTAACCCTCAATTCTTCTTTCTATTGAAAGTGCCTAATTTTGAATCTTCTTCCTCTTGGGGCTAGGTTATATTCTTTCTAAGGCTAATACGATTTCTTTTACAGTTCAATCTTCATTAGATTTGATATTAGATCCAAGCATAGCAAGAACAAGCTGTAGTATTTCAGCACAAATTTCTTCCGTTTCTTGGGCGGTTGGCTGTTGACCAAAAGTAGGGAAAGCAACCTGGTTGAGAATTAAAAAGCATAACCCACTCGGCCTTGGTGGACCGGGAACTGTCAGAGTCAAGATTCCAAAGGCATTAACTCCAGGCACTATTAACTGAATGTCAATTGCCAGAGTGCTCTCTCCATGACTCACTGTGTCGGTCCCTAACCTCCCATTTCTTTCCGGTCTCTGCCTCTGCAGCCAGATATGTCTGCCTAGGAGATGCGTACTTTCGAGACTGTAATCTCTCCCTTTTGCATCATCTTAGACCATCCGGTCTTTCTTCTGTTTCACTTTGATCGCATTCAGATGTTTCAGGAATTGGAGCGAGATTGTTCTCAGATGCAAGGCTTATGTTCAGCCTTTCCTTCTTTGTTGGCCATCGTGCCGCTGTGGGACACATCCTTTACAACGGAACCGCTACAACGCGGTACCGTTACGACGCAGTTTTAACAACGAAAGTCGTTACAACAACTTTCGCTGGAGGGCGCTCTAGGATAGGGGATAGTTTAATTTACTATCCAACACCTTCCCTACTATCCACGGGGACTGGTGTTGGAATAGTAAATTAAACTATTCACTATCAGCGCCCCCCCAACGCAAGTCGTTGTAACGACTTGCGTTGTTAAAACTGCATCGTAAAGGGACGCGTTGTAACGGTACGCGTTGTACCGTCACACATCCGCTGCTGCAGCATCTGCTCTCCTTTCTTCCTCTTGATCTGATCCTTCTGCACCAGGCTGTTCACTCTGCTCTAGTTCAAAGTTCACCTCCACAATGTCGTCTATTTCTGAGTCTGCATTCTATTCAGGAGCTGATTAGTTTATTCTTTCTTGCTCAGTTGATTGTTCCGCCTCACAAAGAGTTCTCACAATCTGACCTGTTTGTTCTGTTTCTGTTGAACTCTCGATTGCATTTTCTGGGTACTAGAGGAGCCGTGTCCTCAACAGTTTCTGGGACTCTGCAAGTATGTGAAGCGTGGATCCAGTTTGGCAATCCTCCACACTTCACTGCTGTACTTTTGACCAGAAGCACCTGATATGGTCCTCGCCAGCTAGCAGTAAGGCAGCTCTTCCTCACGTGCTTTCCAACAAACACCCAATCACCAGGGTGCGACAGGTCTCTTGATGTGGATGCAGTCGCAGCCCCAACCTGGTGGGACACAGAATTAACCACATCAGCCAGTCCCTTACAATAATCCATAACCAAATCATCTGTGATGTTTATCAATGCTGTAGCTGGCACAATAGGCAGTTGCATAGCTCTTCCCATCAATATTTAATGGGAGAGAGTACTGTCCTCCTATCAGGAGTACTATGCCGACTCATTAATACTAATGGCAACACATCTGGCCATTTCAATGAAGTTGACGAACACACCTTTGACGACCCTCATCTTGATTGTGCCGTTTATCTGTTCCACAAGACCAGAAGCCTCAGGTCTGTAGCTACATACAGTCTCTGATCAATTTTCAAAGCTGTACACAATAATTTCATAATTTCACTATGGAAGTGTATTCTTCTATCGCTCTCCACTGAGGTCGGAAATCCAAACTGCGGTATCACTTCCCTTAAGAGCAGTTTTGCCACTGTGAGACTGTCACATTGTGTAGTTGGATACGCCTCAACCCAATGCGAAAAGATACACACCACCACCAAAACACATCTCAGCCTATTGCATCTCGGCATCTCAATAAAGTCCAATTGTATCCTACTGAAAGGACCTCCTGATCTTCCAATGTGACTCATCGCAACCACAGTTCTCTTTCCAACATTCATTTGTTGATATGTAACACACCTGTGACAGACTGCTTCAGCATGCACGTGAAATCGGGGGTTAAAGCACGTTTTCCTAAAGAGTTGCACCATGGCATCTCTTCCAAGATGAACTGCTCTGTGAATCTGTCTTGCCATTGGGCTCAATAAACAGTTAGGTAACACTGCCCTTTCATCTGTTGATATGCAAATACCATCTTCTCTCCTTTCACATTCTGCTCTAACCCATGATGCAGCTTCCTCCTCTGAGACCTCATCTTGCAGCCGCTTAACCTCATCCCAAGTATCGGCCACAGCTAACAACATGCTGAGCTCAGTCTTGTCTGTGCTTTCTCCTACATACTCTCCAGTAAAAACACAAGCATGTAGTGCACAAAAATGAGCTACTTCGTCAGCATAGTTATTACCCTTGGTGACAAAATCTTCTCCCCTCCCATCGGGTGCACATTTAACTACTGCTGTTGCTTTGGGTCTCTGTAAGGCTTCCAATAATTGCGTACATATTCTCCTTTACGGATTGGGGATCCTGATTACGTTAAAAATCCCTTTTGAGACCATAACTGTCCAAAATCGTGAACAACTCCAAACCCATATTGCTGTCCGTATAGATAGTCACTCGAACTCCATCTGCGATGGTACAGGCACATATCAGAGCGATAATTTCGGCCACCTGAGCAGAATATACTCTGTTCAAACAGGCAGCTGTGACCACCCCCAAAACGGTATACACAGGAAAAGTTGCTCTCAAACACCCTTCATTGTCTCTTAGGCATGAACCATCAACAAAAAGGATCAAATCAGAATCGGGCAATGGTTCATCGACAATGTCAGGTCTGGGTTTGGTAGATAGTTCAGTAACATCCAGACAGTCACGCTCTTCACAATCTTCTCCTTCCTCTTGTGGTAGCAGCAACAATGTAACAGGATTCAAGGTAGAACAGTGTTTCAGGGTAACATTTTCGGAAGCCAATATGACTTGCTCATACTTTGTAAGTCTGTTATTCATTAAATGCTGTGTCTTTGTTCTTGTCATTAACAGGTCTACTGAATGTGGCACATAAACAATAAGCGGGAGACCCATTGCTTTGCTTTCACATCTCCCAATGCTGACACCTGCTGCAGCAACGGATTTGAGACAACCGGGCAACGCAGAAGCTACAGGATCTAATGTAGCAGAAAAATAAGTCACTGGTCTACGGGCACCTCCATGTGTCTGTACAAGGACTGCTAATGCATATCCTTCTTTCCCACAGCAGAAGAGCAAAAACGCTTTGTTGTAATCAGGCATTCCTAGAGCTGGAGCGCGACATAGGCTCTCTCTCAGCTCATGGAAGGCTCTCAAGCAGTCATCATCCCATGGTACTGGATCACCAATATCCTTTTGAGACAACCTTAAAAGTGGCTTTGCTTGCAAGGAAAAATTTGGGATCCACTGTCGAAAATAGCTGACCATTCCCAAAAACATACAGACTTCTTTCTGTGTTTTCTGAGTTCCCATTTGCAGAATCATCTCTATGTGATCTGGTGACACCCTTCATTTTCCCTTTTCAATTCGGTGATCTAGATACTGCACTTCTGTTTGACAATACTGAAGCTTGTTTGGGGACACCTTTTGTCCATTCTCTGCCAAATGATTGAGCAAAGCCACTGTATCGACCCTGCAAGCATCCTGACGTGACCAAAAGGTCATCAATGTACTGTACCAGGACTGAGTTTAGGGGGAAACATCCTTTACAACGCAACTTTTACCACGCAGTGCCTTTACGACGCAACTTTTACAACGCACACCATTACAACGCATTGCGCTGGGGGGCGCTCTAGGATAGGGAATACGTTTAATTTACTATCCAACACCTTCCCTAGTGTCCACGGGGACTGGAGTTGGAATAGTAAATTAAACTATTCACTATCCAGCACCCCAAAGCGCTATGCGTTGTAAAGGTTTGCGTTGTAAAAACCGCGTTGTAAAGGCATGCGATGTAAAAGCATGCGTTGTAATGTCATACATCCAGTTTTGGGGCATCACCAACCCTTCAAGATTTTTTTTCAAACACTGGCTAAAGATAGAGGGACTTTCTGTATACCCTTGAAGGATCCTACACCATGTTAACACACAGTCGTTCATCCTAAACACAAAAATATATTGGCTATCTTCATGCAATGGTATGGAGAAAAACGCCTGGCACAAATCGATGTCTGTAAATCATTCGGCCTCACATGGTATCTGAAATAGTTTAACAGCTGGATTCGGTAATACAGGACAACATGGGATCATGATTTCATTGACCCTGCGCAAATCCTGCACTATTCTGTACTTGCCACTAGGCTTCTGTAGTCCCATTATAGGTGAATTACAAGGACTTCCTCTTATCTCCTTCAGAATGCCTTGTGCAATCATGGACTCAATTACAGGTTGTATTCTAGCCACAGTTTCTGGAGTCAATTTATAATGCGGGATTCGTAGGAATTCAGCGTTTAGTTTAACCTGTATCTTAACAGGTTCAACCCCTTGGATCAATCCTATCTCCTCACCACTGTTCCCACGAGGCCGCGCGCCTGGGCGCGCGCGCATTTCGCTACCCCCAAGCGCGCAGTCCCATGTGTGGAGCGCGCACAGGGGGCACATCCGCAGAGAGTAATCGCGCCGCCGCCGCTTTTAAAAGGCGCGCGGCGCGAAAAACGGGCATTTCCAGATTGCGGCGAAAGGAGTGTGTGCTTTTTCTATTGCCCATTTGTTTGCTGTAATGTTTCATTAGTAACGTGAGGCTGCGGGGGAGATTGAGTGCTTTTCTTTAAGTTTCCATGTTAATTGCAGCCTCTTCCCGAGCGGCGATTAACATGGATACTTAAATGAAAGCACTCAATACCCCCCGCAGCCTCGCTTTGCCGGATTTGAGTGCCCTCCTAATTAGGTGAAAGTTCCCGGTAAGGGAAGACCCCTCCCCTTTCCACCTCTTTCAGCAGACAGGAGAAAGAGGCATTTAGGGGTCGTAGTTGCTCTGTAGATTACTGTAAAGGTCAGGCACAATGTCCGGGTAAAGAAGCCAGGAAGGTTTTTTTTTGCGAGGACACACTCAGACCACGTTTCTGAGGCAAGGGATAAGAGGTGTTGGGCTGAGGAGTGCTGTCCTGGCTCTTGATGAAGGTCAGAGAAATATCAAAATACGGAGCTACCTTGCCACTACCCTACCTCGTTTGGGGAATACATTGTATTTCTTTTCCATCGGTGTCCCTCGTATTTGCGTGTAATTATGTTCCTGTGAGTGTGCAAGTTAGCTCAGGGTTCTAAACGTCCACAGGTTTGGGGCCGCCCGGTACTTAGCGGATCAATTTCAGTTTGTTGCATAAACCTGTGTGGCATGGAAGAGGTTAACTGCGCGGCTGCGAGGAGTAGATCTTTATTGTGAGCAATTCGGGTTTGACCATTAAGGTACATTAATAAATGCAGGAACATGCTAAAAGTAAACTTTGGATTTAAAAGCTGCTCGCTGTAATGTTTCACTGTTCACAAAATAAGTTTGTAATTTAGGGACGGCTAGTTCCAATGCATAGCTGCCAAGGTTTCAGATTGCCATGTGTGACATTTTCATAATTTCGAGGTAATTATGAGTGACATTTCAACAAATATGAGTGGCATTTTTATACGAACAATATCGAAGAATGAAGATGAAGGAAACATTTAAAAATCAGAAACTTGTTGGAGGAATGAGAAACTCTAATATCTTTAAACTGTTGTTAAGCAACAGAAATGTAAGGGCACTAAACTATTAAAAACAGTTACAGCTAATCCTCATGAAATAAATGCAGTGTTTCGAACCTGCGTGGGTCATGTCAGTTGACCGATACTGTGAAAGGCTATAGTTTGTACGTTTCTCTTTGTCAAAGAAATATGTCCAGGGTGTTTGAAAACCCATGTTTTGCCTAAAATACAACGCTTTTCCAGCTGAGAGGCCTTGAATGAGGCCTGTAGACCTTTTCCCCAGACTCCTATCAGGCAGTGCCTGCCTGTGCCTTCTCCAAAGCGTCACATTAACATAACACACAACAGCAAAACACAGAAGTGCAAAAAGGACACAAGAAACTGCAATTGGCTGCACTCATAATCAACTGCATTCTTTGCAAACAAGCAGGTGCGCGATGTGTGCCTATATAATGGTCAGCTGTGAAACGTGGCCATAATTAAAGAGGAATGTATAACCGCACGGGCTGTGCGTGGAAGCACATCAAGTCATTAGGATATTAAAATAAAGGTACCTCAGGGGCTACATTGGGCACTTCCAGGCGCGGTGCGTCCATTGGGGCGTAGGGACATTGCTGTTCTCCTGTTCTCACCTCACGCCCGAATATCGGAGTCCGCGGCGCCAGTGGGTGGGGCGGGGCTGAGCTGCTGTAGCTTGAGTGACAGTTTAATCACTCCGCTGCAGCAGCCAGTAGTGCACAAACTGAGCATGTGTATTTATGGGCATTATTCAGCCCGCGCATGCGCTTACACTTCCCCCTTAGCGAGGGACCCAAGGGGGGTGCTGTTGCATACAGCACCCCCAGGGCCGCAGTCCCCAGGATTGATAGGGGCGAATGGTATCTGTGCCCCCTAGCCAATCCTGGCATTGCATGCAGCACCAGGATTGGGTAGTCCCAATGGTCCACTGCGCAGCAAATGCCAGGGTGCCAGGGTGCAAAGAAGTAAACAAGGGTCAGCCGCCTCCCGTCGCATCCAGTCTCCTGATTTAGCAGTTTAGAATTTGCAAAAGGAAAGAGCGGGGAGAAGTTAGTTCCACCACGTTGCAGAGCAGAGCAGAGGAGACACACAGGATCGGAGGAGAATGGAGATGCCTGGTAAGTTTATTTTTGTATTGCATTCATTAAATTAAGGGCTAGAAATTGCTGCCACGCACTCAGTCTACTCTAAGTCTAAGGGCCGTCATTAGTAGGGAACTCCATACCGCACTCGGGTGTCTAACTGAAAGAAGCACGATGAGGATTCCTTTACGTTTTTCGCTACACAGACACTGATGTTCGCCGCCAATCAGATTGCAGTAGTAGGTGAATGTTCCTGCATATGACTGTGGCGTGGTGAGGTAAGTTTTGCTTGCTTTTGTTTTATATTTAATTTATCCCCCTCCCGTGCGACATCCCTCTCCCCAACCCCCCCGCGAGCCGTGACTGCTGTTTGGTTGCTGCTTCTGGACAAAAAGGGCCTACGTGCAGTAGTCGTTCATTGTTTCAGTCACATGGACTTTCAATTTGATTGGGCCCGAGTTTGACAATGTTTCGGCTAACTCCTGAGGCAGCAGATCTTCAGAGTTTACAATGTCTGGTGCTTCCTGTCACAGCCACACAACTTGCGCTTTTTAACGTGGTATATAACACATAGCAAAAGGCTTTCTGATTATCGCTGCATCGATTGAACAGCTAGTCAGAACACTCTAACTCTTTCGGGCAGTTTAGACCAATTCTCAAGTATTGGGTACCTGCTAACAAATGGTTGTGAACTGGGCAGATTAGTCTTCGGCACAGCATCCCGCACGGCCCTCCTGCCTGACGCCAGTGCAATGCACATGACTAAGCTTCAGGTATGCCGGCTTGAGAGCAGAAGAGAGGCAGGCCACTTGAAAATAGAACAGTGCACATATTCACGTGACCCACGACCAACTGTTTTTATGTGCTTGTGGGTGAGATAAAAGTGGACATCATTAAATGTTTTTCATGGACTTCGGTTAAGATTGTTCTAGTTAATTGAATGTGTACATATGAGCTCTTTAATGAACTAATCAAAAGTGTGTGCTTGGGCAGATATGCAACACACAGTGAAAATGTGTCTAACAGTAAGCACTGGGTATTGTGCAAAATAGATTAACCTGCCTGTAGCACAATTTTATAGGATTAAAAGTAAATTGTTTGAGAGATGTATGTTTGATTTAATTATTTTTACGTTTGAATAGCGCATGGATCAATCTAATAGTAGCATGAGAGGCTCACGTTAAAACAATGTTCATTATACAATGTGTATGTTCTTGCTTTACAAAACGTAAAATGTGTTTCTCAAAAAATGATAACAACGTCCTCTCGCATGAGGCTCCTTCCATTTGTCACTGAAAAGAAAACATATCCAGGCTATGAATAAATATAGACATCTGTGAGGTACTCATCACTGTTATCTCAAAGTCTGTTTTGAAGTACTTTAGTTATACTGAATAAGCAGCTACCTATGTCATTAGCATATTAAATCTCTTAATTGATCTCATAACTACACTTTTGCAATTGCTTTATTACCCCTCTTGCTTTCTTAAATTTGCTTGAAAATGCACCATTTGCGCACTGTATTTTAAATTTTTTCTTGGGGGAGAACCCACGCAAGCGCCCTTTGATGGTTGGACTCGCTACGTTCACTCGCTACAGGGCACTCATCCCGAACTGTTACGCCCCACCACTTTGAAATGTCACCAGCCACCACTGGGCACTACCTGTGTCGAGAGCCAGACTGGTGCTGACCGGCCTCCACAAACCAACTCAGACCCCGCCCTCTGCAAGGTTGACGCCTGGCATGATTGAGAGTCGCGGGTCCCCAAAAGGATTAGGCAGGCCTCTTGCATATGACAAACCGGAGCTGCCTCTGAAATGTACTAGCATTTCTTACTGGTGCGTCTGGCCCAAAGAAAATAAAGCTTGGTAGTCTGAGGGAACCTTTTCACAGACATAGGGGTATCTAAAGTCCAGTCTACCTGCTGGCAAGGGCTTCATTTGTTAGCCTGCTGTGGCAGCTCATATCAGGGTGTGGGTGTAGCAAGGGGTTTGTGAAAGGATTGGGAGGCAAGGGGTGGCACTTCATGCAAATTGCAAGGAATAGGACTCCAATAGGCTGCCAACCTCAATTGAATAAAACGGATCAATGCACCATGTTTACATCTGTGCACACTGCACCATGTATGCTTAAAAAGGGAAGCACTCTTTGGCAGAGCAATGATTTGTGAAGCTTCCCCTAACCTCAACCCCCTATGTCCTACTTTCTTCTATACACCCATGTGTTATCCATGTTAATCGCCGCTCGTGAAGGGGCTGCAATTAATATGGATACTTAAATAAAAGCACACAATCTCCCCCGAAGCCTTGCTTTACTACTAAAACAATACAGCAAATCTGCAAACAAGGCAGATTAATCTACAAATACATGGTGTTTTTAAACGTGCTGTATTGTTTTGTTAGTAAAGCGAGGCTGCGGGTGAGATTTTGTGCTTTTATTTAAGTATTCATGTTAATTGCAGCCCCTTCACGAGCTGCGATTAACATGAATACTTAAATAAAAGTGCACAATCTCCCCCGCCGCCTTGCTTTACTAATAAAACAATACAGCAAGACCAGGGCCGGCCTTAGCGCTGATGGCTCCCAGTTCGACAATGTTAGTTGGTGCCCCCCCATGACCACCTCCACCATGGATTCTCTCAGGAGCACCCTTCAACAGCGACCAAGTCCCTTTAACCACTCTCTCTCAGATACATTGAATTAGTTGTATAGCGCCACTCATACCATTAAAGGATGTCAGAGGTACTTTGCATCACACACACATTACACATACACAATCAAACATACGTGTGTAAATCAGCGTATAGGAAATGCTACATAAGCCAAAGGACGAAAAGTGTAGGAGTCAGATATGTCATCCATACTGGTAGGCCATATAGTTTAGGAGGGTTGGTGTGGAGAAGCACAAACTCTGAGTCGATAAAAAAAGAACCAGCATATTTGGGAGTTTTGTTTAATAATAGTCCGCATCCGGTGCGATCGTACTGCTCTAGAGCCACCTTGCTCAAGGGTCCTGTAACCTCAGTGACTGTCGCGCTAGGGTGTGCTGCTTCATAGGCCTGCCTGCAAGACTGGAGGTGAACTTCGGTATGGATTGTGGTTGACAGGCCTTTACAGTTAACCCAAAGTTGCCACTGTTAGGGAACGCATGATGGTGCAAAGACACCAGGGCGTCTAAAGTATAGCAAGGGAATGTGCTCCCTCAGGAGAGTGGTCTGGTGGACTGCTCATGAAGGCTGAACCTGGTTCCCCAGTTCCAAACTCGCCAGCTCTGACCATAGTGCCACATCCTCTCCTCCACTGAACACCATACTGCCCCGTTGATAGAAACTTGCACTGCCTTCAGCTACAACCCAATTGTAACCCGCTATAAACTCCTGGATGCGACACAATTCATATTACGCATTAGACGAGAGTAATATGCTGCCTAAAAAAAAAGTTACAAAATCATGGAGAAACCAAACACTCATAGGGAATGCAAGTTTAAGTAAAGCATGTGAAATGTAAGCAGGAACAACGTGGTTACCTTTTCGCTTTTACATTAATTATTTAGAGATCAATGAGTGCTTTTGCCAGCGGCAGAGCAGAAGTGGACACTGTCCTTCTCTTCTCTGGGCGAGTCCTTTCCCTTCTCTACCCGCCCTGCCCCGAACTGCCACGAATGCCGAGCCTTATCTGTGGGCTGTGCCTATTTCTGCCATCCTGGGACACATGTTTAAAATAAAAAAGCAGGGGAATGGAAGCTATCAAATTAAAGAAGTAGACTCACAGGAAGGCTGGTTGGGGCACGGCTAATTGATGTGTTAAATTCTGACCTGCCTACTCAGAGCTGTTCATGAATATTATATCTCTGACGCATAGCATTTTAAATTTGAAGTCACAGTTGCATGCTCTCATATGTTAGACAATTTTAGCATGCTGGTGCTGCCTCATTGGCAGTGTGCCTCAACTGCAGTATTGTTAGAGAGGTGCTAGAATACGTGACTAATGCATTTTAATGCGGTGATGCGGACACTAGCATTAAAAATGTGTTAGTCAAAAGCCTGATGGGGCCCTACCGTAATCCAGCCCTGAAACTGCAAAATTTTATTTTTCCTGCTCAAAGAGAGCATTTGTTAAAGTTTTCATGTTAATTGCAGTGATCACCATGAGCTGAAATCAACATGAAAACTTGAACAAATGCACACAATCACCCCGCAGCCCAGCTCTATTAAGAAAAGAAATGCAGCAACATAGCTGCTAAGGTTTCAACTTGCTATGTGGGACAGTTTCAAACCTGCCTTAACACGTTCACGTGAATCTGTATGTGAGGAAATGCACTCTTTTCAATTTTTTAAGCAAAAGTTTGGAGTGATATTTAGCACTGCACCCACACGCACACCTGGTTACTGGCGCACACAGCCTTGGAAGCAGCGCACGTAGACCTTACACTGCCGCACACAGAGGAAAAAAATTAGAGGGAACATTGCTCCTCACCCGTGAAATTCCACACCTTCCGAGAAACTGAGGGCCATATTATCAAGAAAGGGCGATACATTATCGCCACTTTTATCTGCAGGAAACTGCCGCTAAAGCGGCGATAATGGGCTTGATAATATGCCCTTCTGAATTCCCATAGAAGCCCAGGTTAACACCAGAACCTGGGCTTCTATGGGAATTCACAAGGGCATATTATCAAGCTCATGATCGATTTTCCTGACAGGGATAAATCTGGGACCACTTCTGCCCGTACTGTGGAGCACGCAGCTCCAGTGTCTAACAAAAAGGTAATAGGATGTCTATTCACCTCTGCATCTACAAACGTACTCTCTGATCCACTTCTAGAGCAGCACCCAAAGTGCACTCTCTCTGCACCCACCTCTGACACTCATGAGGGCCTTGTATTTGATCTGATCTGTCTTGTATCTCGAAGTAAGGCATCTGACGATATGTCTGATTACTCATGGGTTTTCTTGGAGGTTGTGGTATCTGCATTTGGGACTCACACCCTCTCCCATACATGGATCTGGGTCTTGTCACAGTATGCACATCATATGACATTTGTCCCTCTCCTTTATATTGCAATTGATTTGCTGGATTCAATCTACACTCATGCTGCCAATGCCCGATTTTGTGACAATCGTGGCAGGCTGTGACACGTTTTTCATTTGCCACCCACTCAGCTCCCATACAGCATCTTCCCCCCCCTTCTCTACCCTGTCCAGGTTGAGACACCGTCTGTTGGTTTATTCCTCTACCACTTCCTCTTCCTGACCCATCGCTCCTCCAACCCCTTGCACCCAGTCAGACCTTTCGGCATTTCTCAACTGTACCAACATTAATTTTTCCTTTGTTTTCTTTTGGGCTGCCTCTACCTGTTCACTGCAGTATTTTTGCATATTGCTAAATCTCGTCGACAGATTTATTCTGCCAACATATCAAGTGGTGCCGTATCATTAAATTGATATCAGATCTCAATCCTAACAGAAATTTAGAAACAAACTGTCCCATATCTTTTGGGTCAACAGTATCCAATCCACTATGTTGTTTAAATGCCACTAAAAGTCTCTCGTAATAATCATGTACCAATTCTTTAGGATCTTGAGTAGTATGATCAATTTTAGGCCAATTGACAGTCTGCTGGGCCACTTTAGACTGCAACCATGTAATCACTTGTTCATATTTCTTCATCACCTCAGCTGAAGGACCATTAGTCACCACATCTCTAGCCAGTTCTGCAGCAGGCCAATCAACTGCAACCTTGCATACTGTTCATAGATCACCCGGAACCACTATACAAGGTATTCGATCCATAACACCTTCAAAATCTTAACAAACCTATCAGTTTCTTTATACCAATCGGCAGGTTTCTCCCTCAGCCAAGGAAAATTATTAGTGAATGCTGCTAAATCACCCAAGCTCCATGGCATATGTACATACCCCCCAGTCTGTACTTCTCTCAGAGGGAAATTCCCTGCTTCTCCCATCCCTCCACCTGGAGGCGGAGTATCTCCTATCACTTTCTTGGCACTTTTCTTTTTAGACCATCTTTATTCCCATTTATCCAATTCTCTCCACGGTCGCATTGCAATAATCAAATCTCAAATGTGTGCCTTTAATCCTGTTGTTCGCTTTTCCTCTCAATCTTGATCAGTATAATTCAATCTGCAGCTTCCCTGCATTATTTTCGCTTTGGTCAAATCCACCTCATACCGTCTTGCCAACTGTACCAATGCTTCATGAGCTCACTTTGCCTTTTTTGTAACATCCTTAGCTACAAATAGCAACTCTCTTGGGTCATATGTTTCAATCCTGTCCAATGGCAGATTCCCTTCTATCACTTCATCTATTTCAACTTTCAATCTGACCACATCTAATAATGCTGCCTTCATTGCCACTTGTATGATTCTCTGACCCTTCTCACTTTCTGTTTCTTCCCTGCCACAACGTTGAGCCCTCCTTGGACCTGCACTCTCCTCCATTCTCAACACCGGACGACTTTCTCTCTCACAACTTCGACTTCTCCAATGGTTACCCTCACACAAACCCAGTGGTTGAAACATTACTCTAGGAGCTTTTTGTATCATATCCTGCTCTTCTCTTGGTAGCATTGACTACCTCACTGGTGGAATCCACATTCTGATGTCTGACCTAGAATTCGCCAAAGCTCCAGTTCATCTTTGTTTTGACTCACTGTCCATCCTTGATGGATCAGCAGTGGCTGGCAATGGAGTACTAGCTTTCACTGGCATCTGAGCCATCCCTGCTCTACTCATTGTAAGACTCCCTCCTGACACAGTCTCTTCCCCTCCTCTGGTCTGCTGTTGATTTTCATTTTCTCTCTCATTTGGGTTATAGTTTGAAACCACAGGTCCAATTGTAACTAGTAGAGAAAGAGAGTCTGGTAATTGCATGGCACATGCACTTCCATTGTGCTCAGGGTCTGCATATCCTGGCCCTCCAGACCCCCTTGGAATTCTTATTCCAACTGCCATTCTCTCCCTTACTCCTGTTGTCTGCTCTTCTGAACCTGTTCGACCTACCCCTAAAACTTCCCAGGTTGCTGCGTTCTCTCCAGCTCCAACCTGGAATCATAAGGTGGAGGACGTTCTGCTCACAATCTCCCTAGAAAGCTATCATCTGTATCACTGTCCTCTTCTGTCTTACTCTGTCCTTCAGACCCTCCTGTTAGCAACCTGAATGGATATAAGTGTTCTCCCACTATGGTGTTGACTCTCCACCTCTTCAATTGTGTATCCCACTTAGCATTCTGATATGCCTTCATTGCTTTCTTCATTCTGCCCTGGGAAGCTTCTCTTCTCTCTGCCATTGCTGCTCTCATCCACGCATCTAATGCCTCAAATTGCGTTGGTATATGCCGAGGCTTCAGAGAAGATATCACTCCTCTCAGCTGGTAAAGCACCTCCATCCGAAATGACCCATAACAAGGGAAAGCCAATTCTCCTTCTTAATCTGTACTTTCATGCCAATTTTGCAGCCACACTATAGTATGGAGTCCTACATTGGTTGCCATATAATGTGCCGGGTATCCTCTGGTGGAGCTTCTTCCCCCACCCAAGTTACCACCCCTGTGTCGCCTCTACACGAACCACGCAACACCTTATAACATCTCATTGTGAAAATCAATTATTTGCAATCCAGAATTCAATATTGAACTTCGAACGAACTTCCACCAATCCCAGCGTGGCATTACACCAACCGACCAATCCCAGCGCGGCTTGTACTGACGTCACTACTCCCTCCTTGCAGTGTCTTACCCTCCTTTACAATTTCACTTCTTACACTCGCTCACACATTCGTACACAAGTGACTGTATCACCAAAAGTTTATAACTGAGTAACTGCTTCCTATTACAGCCACAATAACTTACAGTCACATAAACAAGTAAGTGTCCGTTCTCTCAAAGATCGATAGAATACTCTTACAAGAACATCCGCTGTGACCCCGACCTGCATTGGTCACCCAATCGCTGTAGTTTACCATTGGTACCTGAGGCTTTCCACTGAGACGTTACTCCATTATTCACACAAAGTTCCCTATCACAAGTGGATCTCCGATAGCGCTTCACGACACCCCCAATTTTGATCGGACAATCACATGTACAAAACTATTCCGGGATCTAGCGAATATTGGTACATTAAAATCAATACAGAGCCAAACCGACTAATATAATTAATTCGGCATAAAAGGCATAATGTGACAAACTCCAGAAATAAAATACAACATAGAATTGAGGCTGAGTCTAAATCCTTATTCGAGGACGGAAAGCATAAGTTATCTTTCCCTACGCTATTCTCATTGAGGTTCCTGGCTATATCGCCTAACTTCTTTCCCAAAGGTGTCCGCACGTGTAGACTTCGTAAGAAGTACTTACGTCAAATGGGTCAAAATAGCTTAAGGCTATCTAGCTCGCTCTTAAGATTGCTCTATCTCCTCCGAAAATGTAAAAGTCAGATTTTCTGACCCTGCGCATCATACAAAAAGACAAAACTCAGCCCCCCCTAAATGTATCACATGACAAACTGTTTCACTTGCAAGGTTCCCTAGTAGCTTTCCATTGCTTTAATTAAGTTCTTCTTGTCTTCCAGTGGCCTTGAGGTTCAGGTAGGCCAGGCATGAAAGGTATCCTCCCTTCCCACTTCTCAGACTCTTCAAAGACATTCCGGTAAACTCCTTAAATTAAGAATAATGAGGTCAAATTTTTGTACCTGCAGTGGGATGAGAGCATACTATCCTGGCACACACAAGAGATTCATTTAATTTAATTATTTCTTTGGGAACCAATGATTTTTAATCTGTCAACAACTTGCAGCTCTGGGCCTAAAATGCAGGCAAATTAAACACCGCACAGTTACATTGATATGAATATAATGTCATCCTGCACATTATACATACAGGAATGGTAGTGTCTCTAATACATGTAAATTTACTAAAAGGTGCACATTGCATTTCTATGCTTAAGGTGTTGAATAAATGTATTTAATAAACATAATATAATACAAACGATACAAATATATGTGAGTGCATTTGACCCATGAGTATAGTGCACCCAAACAATTTAGAGTGCTGAAAGCGCTCTATCACTTTCATATTTGAACCAAATGTAATTCGACATCTGAATGCCCTATACGATCTGTATCTGAAACACTCAAGGGCTCAAACGGCTTGCCTAAGAGCAAACACACTGAGACATAACCGCAATAACATCATTCGCTAGGGGCGGGACATAATACTGAAACAACTAGAGGACATAGAATCAGCAGCCAAGATTTGCCAGTCTAATTCCACAAAAAAAACATCTTTCAAGTTCAACTCTGCAAAAGAGAAGTGTACTGGATAAGCGAAACATCAGGTGATCCAACTCCTAATGCTCCTGCAGCCTTCAGTTTTCTCCCCCAGTGGTCCGCAGACCTGGCATTCATGAAGGGCAGCCAAGAACATGCTGTGGAGTATCCTAGGGCTGCTTGCAGAAGAGTCCAGCTGCCTCCATGGGGGCTGAGCCAAAGGGGGAGAAGGGTCAATGGCTGTAAGCTTAGCATGCAAAGAAATGGGGCAAATGTGCACATTTCCAAAACAGGTACTATAGAAAAATGTCTGAATAAGCAAAAGTTTGCCATTTTGCAAATGTAAATGCCAGGGAAAGTGCCACATATGTGTTTGTGTGATGGTGCAGTGTCTCCTAGTGTGCAAAATACATACATTTATGTGGAAATATGAGGCACATAAGCCATAGAAACGTGAATGTGTGAAAACTGTCCAAAGTATGCAAACAGAACTTTATAGTCAGTGTATTAAATGCAGGTTTTTTGATGTGAAGAAGCTATGTTTGTAAATCATTTTCTATATTCAATGACTGATCGAGCAGGACAGTCCAACTCGGATTTATTGTAATACTGGCTAACAGATAACTATGTGCGCTTAGGAAACACTGTACAGATCTATCTAATTCTAATTCCAAATCTTTTATTTCTGCTTAGTTGCTTAAGTCATTGCATATTTAAAATACAGACATTATAGCTCGTAAAGTGATACAGTGCATAATAGCTAAAATAATAAGAACAATAAAATGACATAGCCTAAACAAATCTTGCAAACTAAAGTGACACATTGAATGTCTACACAACCCAAATGACTTTTAGTTGCAATACAACGAGTATCCCATACTTGGATGGTTGTACCATTTATTTCTTTTCTGCAGTGTCACCATATATGTATTTAAAATGAGATCATCTGGATTTAATGCGTGTATAGCAACTTACCAGGATGTTTGAATACGTCTTTGGGGGATCGTTACTCACGGGAAGATCCCAAAGAGTCAGGGTGTCACCCATCACATCAGAGACCTAGAAACTGATGTGAGGAGTCCCACAGGGATCATCCCTCAGCCCCACCCTTTTCAACATATACATGACACTACTCGCCAACATCATCCGATCACAAGACATCAACATCATCTCCTATACTCATGATACTCAACTCATCCTCTTCATGATGGACAAGACAACCACTGCCAGAACCAACTTCACTAATTGCATGACCATGGTAGCAAACTGGATGCAAAGAAACTGCCTGAAGCCCAATTCCGACAAAACCAGCTACTAGTCTTTGGCAACAAGACCTCCCCATGGGACAACATCTGGTGGCGGTCGGAGCTAGGACTAACACTCACAGACCATGCAAGAAATGTAGTTGATCATCCTAGATGACAAGCTCAACATGACAGCTCAAGTCAAAGCAATGTGCATCTCCTGCTTCCACATTCTATTCATGCTGAAAAGGATCTTCAAATGGTTGCCTCAGAATGCCAGACGGACTGTCACACAAGCACTCATCACCAGAAGCCTTGACTATGGCAACACTATCTATGCTGGAATCTCCAAACAACTCTGACATAGACTCCAGACTATCCAGTACACCGTCGCAAGACTTAAACTTGACTTTGCATGCCACACCCACATCACACCCCACCTCACAAAGCTTCATTGGCTCCCTATTCACAAACACAGCCAATTCAAACTTCCCATGCACACACACTAAGCCATACACAGGACCATAATACCCGAAGAGTCGCATACACTTTCGCCAATCCACCAGAAACCTACTCTTTGCCTCACTCTCGCTAGCACACACTCCGCACATCCGCCAAAGCAAACTGGAGGTTACGCATTCTCCTACGTTGCACCCAAGACTTGGAATTACCTCCCTCAGCACATCAGAGACTCCTCCTCATTTCTTGAGTTCTGGAAGTAGCTGAAGGCCTGGCTCTTTGTATTAGCACCTTCAGGAATACACACCTACATAACTGTCCAAGCACTTGGATACCCTCTTGGTGATTAGTGTGCTATACAAATCAACATAACATAACAAACAGATGTCTTAAAAGTCTCCAGCTTTCCCTCAAGAGGCCTGGGTAAATGCTAAGAAGATGAGTTAACAAGCTATCTGCCTTATTACATAATCTTCATAATTTATTATCTTTTTTCCTTGAACCCTCTTAAACCCCGAAACCGGTCCTAGGATGCTTGTTTCCAGTCCAGGGAGAACCTGGCTTGGCAGTTCGGGCTGGACTGTTCCTATGAGGCACAGGGTGAAGACTGATTTGCACATGGCCAGCTCTAAACTGGAGTGGCATGGTGAGCAAAAGAATGATGGATTTAACCCAGATCTCTTGACTGGGGGTGAATGTTTTGATTTGTTCTGCATTCCGTCCATCAATTATGTGACTTTTGCCTTCTAGCCCTAAGTGCGTCAGGTATGCCCAGACGTGGGTCCTGGACTCACTGTGCCACTGGAATCAAGCTATCCTGGCTGAAGAGGGGTGAAACCCCAAAACTGGTCCTAGGAAGCTTGTTTCCAGTCCAGGGAGAACATGGCTTGGTAGTTCGGGCTGGACTGTTCCCTTGAGGCACAGGGTCAAGGCTGATTTGCATATGGCTGGGTCCAAACTGGGGTGGCATGGTGAGCAAAAGAATGATGGATTTAACCCAGATCTCTTGCCTGGGGATGAATGTTTTGATTTGTTCTGCATTCTGTCCATCGATTGTGTGTCTTTGCTTTCTCGCCCTAAGTGCGCCAGGTATGCCCCGACGTGGGTCCTGGACTCACTGTGCCACTGGAATCAAGCTATCCTGGCTGAAGAGGGGTGAAACCCCAAAACCGGTCCTAGGAAGCTTGTTTCCGGTCCAGGGAGAACATGGCTTGGTAGTTCGGGCTGGACTGTTCCCATGAGGCACAGGGTCAAGACTGATTTGCATATGGCCAGGTCTAAACTGGGGTGGCATGGTGAGCAAAAAAATGATGGATTTAACCCAGATCTCTTGACTGGGGGTGAATGTTTTGATTTGTTCTGCATTCCGTCCATCAATTGTGTGACTTTTGCCTTCTTGCCCTAAGTGCGACGGGTATGCCCAGACGTGGGTACTGGGCTCACTGTGCCATGGAATCAAGCTATCCTGGCTGAAGAGGGGTGAAACCCCAAAACCGGTCCTAGGATGCTTGTTTCTGGACCAGGAAGAACCTGGCTTGGCAGTTCGGGCTGGACTGTTCCCTTGAGGCACAGGGTCAAGGCTGATTTGCATATGGCTGGGTCCAAACTGGGGTGGCATGGTGAGCAAAAGAATGATGGATTTAACCCAGATCTCTTGACTGGGGGTGAATGTTTTGATTTGTTCTGTATTCATCCATCAATTGTGTGTCTTTTGCCCTCTTAAAGAATGGGCAGGAGTCTGCACATAACAAAGGCGATATTTCATGAATTTAACCAATGCAGTATAATTATTTACCACCATCCATGCGTGTGATTGTTCAGTTAATATCAGTTGGTCCTGCGAGTGTGGCAGTATTCTCATATTCTTATTGATAAAGCAACCAGTACATTCCAGGCTCTTGCACTCCCAAGTTAGTCAGCGCTTTTTTTTTTTTTATAAATTTATTTTTATTGAGTTCAGCAAAGCAAAACAGTACATTATTCGGACAAACTGAGCATTGCGTGGGTGTGCACATCCCTGGTGTCCCCTGCCTCCCCGACTCCTGACCCTCCGGGAGGGGTGCCATGTGTCCGTGTATGCTCGTAAGGTGTGAACCTGACCCCCCAACGCCTGCTAGAACTCCTATATACTAACCTCCCCTAGAACCCTCCCTCGCCCCAACTTTTCCCCTTCCCTGGTTGCCCATGAACCCCCTCCCCTCGGTGTGTTCCAGTGCGTCGTCAGGAGGTGACTATTAGGACCCAGCCTATACCTTGCGTTCCACCTTAGTCGTCGTGCCGTGAAATTCTTCCGCTAACTTCAGGACTCTCAGGTATTTAGGGCATGTAAGCTCAGCAAGTCAGCGCTTTTTTTAAGTACAACCAGTGGCGGTGCGTCCATTGGGGGCGTTGGGGCGTTGCCCCCCCCGCCCGCACGGCACCCGCAGCTCCCTTGGCGTAGTGCTCTGAACTGAAGTAAACTGAGTTTACTTAAGTTCAAACTGACGCCGAGGCCGAGGGGACAATGCCTGTCAGTCAGCATGATGCAGGACCGCCGACCCCCTTCAGAGTCTGAAGGGGGTGGGCGGTCCTGTGTCATGTTGACTCACAGGCATTGTCAGGGGCAGGCAGCAGCACAGGTGCGCATGAGTGGGGACGGAGGCACATTTTTCAGCCTTGCCCACGCATGCGCACTTGTGCCTGCGCATGCCCATTAGAAGAGCGAAACCTCGCTCTCCTAATGGTCAGGCGGGCAGAAAGCAACCATGCCCTGTGTCACCAGGATTGGCTGAGGACGGAGGACGGGGTTACCGCTCTAGTGAAGGCGCCAAGGTCCCAGAAGATGCAGTGCTGACGGTCCGGCGGTCAGGTAAAGGTAAGTTTAACTTTTCTTGCTTCTTTTCTTTATACACAATGACAATCGCCTCAGCAGCCCTCGACTCATGCAACACTTTTATCATACACGACACTTCAGCTCCAGTACTGTTCCGCTCCCCACAGGTTCAATTAAATGCAATGACGAAACTGTGCATTGATTTTAAAGTAAGTAAATGCAGCATTGCTAAATCACACAGTAACACCCATGCGCTACAGTGTATTGTAATTAAAGATTAAACTTTCTTCTAGGGCGGCGCACGCTGAGCACCTGGCAAACACAATGGGCATGCACATATCTGCTAGCGCTGCATTGCTCTCCTGCCTCCTCCTTTCGTCCCCGTGAGCCTGCGTAGGCCCGGCCGGCCGGTGATAAATGTTTTCTCCGCGCGGCCTCTGCAGTGTATGTGGAATTCCTGCACTATGTATGGATGTGTAATACACATCCATACATAGTGCAGGAATTCCACATACACTGCAGAGGCCGCGCGGAGAACACATTTTTACTTGGCTCGGGCAGAGGCGCCTTATATATAACGCTTTGGTGACTTTATGAATACTTAGTTGAAGCCCAGTACATGTTGATGATGTTTACATTAGAGGTGCTTTGTAAGACATGTGAGGATATCTCATTCCTAAAATAGCAGTGAGTGACAGATCAGGATAGAAGTGCATGATCAAAGCTCTTAGCATGCCTTTGTACGGTCGCAGAAGTCATGGTGCAGATGAAGTGCTGTGAATGTCTCATGCATCACACAGATATAAGTGCATCACAAATTATATATTCTCCAACCTCTTCAAATCTCTTATTAGTGGAATAGTCATACATTTCAGCTTATGACAGATGTGCTTCATGAGAGTGCTGAATACGTGTCAGTTCTGGGATATCAGTGCATTGGATGGTCAAAATAGAGGGGTGTTGTTGTTGATCTATTTAATGGGTCTTGATTGTTAATGATTGCTGTTGGCACAATCTCACTATGGGTGTATGTATGGTCACATGTTTTATAATTATGTCCACAGGCATTATGCGGCAATGCAGGACCAAATAACACCGGAGGGTTGACTAATATATTTGTCGAGGAAAGGCAAAGAGAATATGAACCATTTTAAAGAACCTGTTTCAATTAAAAGTCAGCTCCGCAGATTTAGAACAGTATAGTTAATTTATACACAGCTAGAGACAAAAGCCCTCCCCAAGCCCATCTAAAGGGGGGGGGGGGGTGAAATAGCTGGGCACTTTTGGCATCTCTATAAATAGCTGATTACAGCAATCAACAGCTGAAGCAGACCAGTTAACTTTCCATGAGTATCCGGAGCAGAATTATATCCCGGATGCAGCAATTTCAATAACTTGATGCCATTTGGGCTAGAAACAACATTTTGTTTTTTGTTAAAATCTGAAAATTATGCAGCAGATCACGGATTATGTAGTGAGTTTGTCAAATTAATACTTACGCAAAAAATGCCACAGTTGTGAAATGTGCTACAAAGAAATGATGGACGGGATGCTGAATAAATCATACATTCTGTCCATCAATTGTTCTTTTTACAGATGTGCAATAGCATTTTCCAGTGGCCCTGTTTACAGTGCACAATAGCAATGCAACCTACAGTGCTGGTTTTAGTGCACTTTACAAAGTGTTGGAGAGACTGAGGTGCAGATTTATGAAGGCCTTGCGCCGCCGATGCGTCATTTTTAACATGGGAAAAAGTGACGCACCGGCGGCGCAAGGCCTTCATAAATCTGCCCCTGAGTCTACAGCCACTACTATTGAAAGTGCTAACTAAAGGTCGAACAATAACTGTAAAAGATTGGACGGCTAGGGTGTTGTTTAATAGCCTTCTGTTATGTCACTAGTACCGTCAGCAGCATGATCAAACATAAAGGTGGAACCATTGATTCAGTTTGCTGGTTGTTTTCGTAAGATTCGGGGTGTGCTAACATCAAGATTCGCAGCATTGACCCTGACTGTTGTACTGCTTGTATACAACCTGATTAGGAGCTCACAAAAACGTTGTTGTAGCGATTCTCCGGTGAAGTCAAGGTTGCTGTGAAAGCGGATCTCTTTGTTATAAGTGAACTGTGCGGATTTGGTGCCTGGCCGACAATTAGAGAGTATGGGACCTTGTTTTATTCTCAGGTTAAAGGTTATTAGAAAGAGCATTCAAATAAATAAATAATATAAAGTGAATTCAGGATTCTGCATTTTAGGCCTCACCGTTCCTATGCGTGTTTTTGCTTGCATTGCATGAGCAAATATTTTTTATATTGCACAAAACAGTTACAAGTGTATCAGTGTTTTCACAAGTAAATATGGCCACATGATAACATCAGCATACGCAAATATTGTCCTCTATAGCTCATAAAATTTGGCAATTTCTCAAATGATGATTAATTCAGTTGTATTGCTTTATTATCCTTCCTGCTTTCTTAAATTTGCTTGAAAATGCACCATTTGTCCACTCTTTTTTCAAAATTTTCTCGAGGGGAGAACCCCTCGAACCCCCTGTAGGTTCTTTGGGCATCCTCGCTACACTGGTTCGCCGCAGTCGCGTACCACAATAAGTTTACGCCTCACCACTTTCAAATGTCACCAGCCGCCACTGGTACAAACGAACCGAGGCGTCGCCCCTGCGTCAATTCGGCCCAGATGAATATATTTAATTATTCGACTTTTGTTGATTTAAGATTATAGCAGTTAATGAAAAGGGCATCTTGTGTTACAATGACTTGATTAAGCACTCCAATCAGACCTGCTTAGAGGAAGCAGACCTTGGCAAACGAAATAGCAATTTTTACGATTTTGTAACTATCTTGTATTGTATAAGTGCTTCTCTTCCTCGCTAGGCTTCACTACCACAGTTGATGGTTGATTAACATTTTGCATTGACAACTTTCACTATGGGATCCGATAATGGGCCCATGAGGGCTTTATATAAAGTAAATAAATGCTGATAATAGGGCATGGGCCTTTGCTTGAATATAAGATGTATTCTTTGCAGATGCTAATTATTCCAAATTAGTTGTATTCTCTAGTTTTTGTGGAAGCACGTCCTCTGCTTAGTGTTTTTTTATTGATTACCATTGTTTTTATCTGATTGACATTCACTTCCAGTTTGTTTGCGACATGTATACACATAGCTTGTCAAGCAAGCACTGCAGACCTACTTGTGTCTTACGGAGAAGAACCACCTCGTCCTCATACACATACATGCAGAGTGGCTTCCCACCCAACTTTGGAGAATGTGAGTATACAATCGCCATATTGCTGAATAGATCATACATAAATAAGTTAAACAACAGAGAAGCAAGAACATACCCTTGTTTCAACCTAATGGATGTAGGAATTTGAAAAGAGACCCTTCAGCCATCTCCAATCTTCACTTGCATCCAAGTACTATGATACAAAAGTTGAATCGCTTTAGGCATGGTTCCAGGAATTCCCTAGTTGTTCAGTTTTTTCATAATCTGTTCCCCTGTACTCTGTTGAACGCAGATTTAAAATCTACAAAGCAGACCTTAGGTTAGTTGCCATAGTATTATAAATTATTAATGACAGAGCTAGCAAATCGGTAGTAGTGCCAGTCCCTTTGTTAAATTTGGTTTGATTTATTGTAGAGATCTATCTGTAACGAGCTGGTCTATGCTTCGAAGGTCAGTAAAACCAAGGGGCATATTTACAAAAGAATTTTTTAGCACAGAGCTGCACCAAATTCAGCAGCGCCTGCTCCGACATTTTTAAAACACAGGGATGCGCCGTATTCAGAAGAATACGGCGCACCCCAGTATTTCCCCTAGTGTTGGCGCTAAAAAAGCTGCCTAGCGCCAATGCTGGCACACTGCTACCATGTTGCAAGAGTGTCTGCACTTCAGGAACGATTGTTTATGTGCAGGAAGGGACACCTTCCTGCACATAAACAATCATTCACTGCGATTTTCTCTTTCCATGTGTGCAGCGGAATGGAACACAAATGGAAAGAGCAAAAAGCAAAGAGAAATTAATAATTTCTGCTTGTATCGCCATTCTAACGCCTGGTAATTTATGGCATTAGAATAGCGCTGTTTTTGGCGCTGCCTCAGCTTGTAAATCTGGGGCAGCTTAAAAAAGCAATGGGTGTTATGGGGGAATGGCGAAAGCAACACCCATTACTCACCCCTTTGCCGCAGAGGACTGAGGCGGAAAGGGGCATCATTTCAAGGTGGCGTTAACCTTGCGAATGTGGGAAATGGCACTACACCACCGGAGCATCAAAAAAAGCTGTGGTAATAGGGGCTTGTATATCCCCAGGCACTGTTGAATTGTGTGGTAAGAATATGTGTTATTAGGTGTCAAGAAATAATGTAGTGTAGCTCCTATTTTCCCAATAGGCTCTGCGCATTGGAATAGTACCTACAGCAGTAAAGGCCTAGGCCAGACGTTAACTAGGTCTACTACTGTCGATACTAGACTTAATTTTTGGGCTTGCCAGCTAAGCTCAGAGTTCGCTAGAAACTTTCTCGAATGTTCAAGGAAGGGATTAACTCCCCTGATTAGACAAGAAGGGATTTAGTTTCTGACAACCATAGAACATGACAACTTTGCTCTCCCCTAATCAAGAGTCAATCTCGAGAGTCGTGTGAGCACAAGGCAATTATTTTACTCAGTCAGTACGTGCATTCTTAGTCTCATCAGAATGTAGAGAAAAGGAAGAGACGGGCGTGTTCAATAAAAGATGTTATTTATTGATCAGTCTCTTTTCTCGTACAAGAGAAATGGATCGATATTATCGCAATACTTATAGTTAAGTAAAGTGCATACATTAAAAGCAATGGTATAAAATAATACTGTAAAAACATTGATATGGTTTCTGAGCCATATGATGTTTAAAATGATTAAAATATATTTACATACACATATACATTTGACTAAACGTACTCAACTGGTGTTTCTAAATACGCCTACCCCGTGTACCTGACCTAAGTCTAATGCGTGGGCGGGAATAGAAAGTTACAGTTTAAGTTAAGTTTGTTTTTGCCAAGTGAATAACTAAAGAATTCTCTGTGAGGGGTTATTCAGTTCTGTACCTGGAATTTAGGATGGATGAGGAATGGTATCTCTTTCTCTGCTCTCGATATTCCAGGCTGCCTGCGAGGGCTGCCCAGAAACGCCGGTGCTGGGTCTCTCGGCTTGAGATAGCAGCGCGTCTCTCAGCGCGTCAGGAAGGCGGGGCTGCTGCCAGCGGGGTCTGCTTCTGCTCTCGGCTTCGGCAAGTATGGCTGCTCCGTCTTGTCACCACGCGTGTGTTTGCATAGGGCAAGGTCGGCAATATTTATACCTTAAAGGTGCCGAGATTGACGTAAGGATGGACATAGGTACGTCAATAAAGATGTCATACGACTTGCTCGTTAGCACATTCTTTACTAAAGTTCTCTGTGAAATCAAAACAATGGCCGCACGGATTTTCCAGGTTGTCATAGGTTTGATTTGTTATGAGAACGTCGTATGCCTTATCAGGGGCTGGAGGAATGTCGCTTGTCTAATTAGATCTCAAGCGTTATGACCTAATCAGATAACACGTTCCTGTGCCGTAGTGTGACTGCGTCAGATAACGGTATCTGCATCATGGGGGTTTTCTTGCCTCATGGGCTGACTGTTAGTTAACTTGATAGTTAGTTTAACCAGAATAGGGTCAGGAATAGGGGGACTGATTCAGAACCTATAGAAATACACGACACCCACTCCACGCTAACTATGGTCATATCTACTAATCTATGCATAGTATAACATAGTACAACATACTATAGAGTACAGTGTATACCTTACCACCCCAAAATACATAAATGCATTTCGAAATTTTCAAATATACTGAAAAATTGCAGTCATATATATTGTATGCACTTAAGCTATGAATTAAATGCAAAATTAAACACGCATTGTTATGCATTATTGCTTATTGGTATATGAGAAATACACATGAAATGGCTCTTAATATGGCTATACAGAAAGGAAGTTCGAGACCATTTCATCACATAATAAAATATTTGTGAACATCCCAGCGGGCAGCTAAAGTCTATAAAGTATCTAAAAATAGAAATTTTAGTTCTCTAGGAATAGTTTCTTACTTTAAGCAGAAGATCAGTGTCCCGGGGAAAAATATGTAGAAAAATATTTTAAGGGGCTTGCTGAAAAATATTGCTGTCCGTGAGCTGGAGTGAAATTGTTCATGTGACTTTATTTTTAAAGTTGAAGGCCGAATTCAGGGAACGCCGTGTGCGAGTTTACTCAAAAGTCTCTATTTCTGTTCCGGAGAGAACATCATATCATTCAGGCTTTCGAAAAAACTGTCAACAGCTTCATGGGAAAGTTCCACTAAGTCGGAAATAGGGGTAACCATGCATTCATGCGCATGATTGTCTCCATTGACATTCTGATTTGCATTGCTGACAGAAGGTCGTACCTGTTCGATGTTGCTTTCATCTTGAACTTCACTACTCTTCAATCGTAGTGGTGAAGATTCCAGGAATGCCGTCATCAGGATTGGCAGCCTTTGAGGGCAGCACAAAGCGTGAACCTTGGTAGGGACCAACAGTGTATCTGCATCCACCGGCGCATCCGATTGTAGCGTCAGACAGGTGTCTAACACGCATTCTTCTCCGCATAGCAGACACCTTAGTACAGGTAAAACACACCTTTGCCACATTGGTCGAAATGATAGAAACCAAGTCATGTTTAGGTCTCTAAGCCGGGAGAGTCCCAGGATTTTTGATATCCGGTCCCGGTATCCAATGGCTAGGATCGTATCTTCCATTGTCGCGAGAGTTTGATCTGTGACATGGGTTGCCATAACGAAAAATAAGGACTAGGAATAGGATTCCTGCAATTAGTCCCAGGATCAGGGGAAGTCCGCCAAAAATCGAATGGACGAAATCTGGAAAAATACCCAGTATGGCTTTGAATGGTGTTAATGCCATCGAAAATACTGTCTTAAATACTTTTGAGACCCCAGTGGTATCAGAAATATTTAAGATTTCGCTTAGGATTTCCGCGAAATGTACGGGGGAATTAGTTGATAATAATGTATGTATCTCTGCAGTCGTCCTTGCGACTTGTAGATCATACGTTTCTTTTGATGACGTGAGCCTTGTAGGCGTCTGAAGAAGCACTGTTTTCATTCTGCTTAAAGTGTCTATTCGAATAGAAGTAATTTTCAAACTGGGCCATGCCCTTGCCTCCCTGTCTGGAAAGGAGCTGGGGAATAAAGAACGTCCACAGCACTTGACCTTCGCCGTTGTAGTGACTAGATAAGGAGTCCCGGGCATAAGACTACAACATCTGCGGTCTACAATAAGAATATAACTCCCATTATAGAGTCTTTGAAAGAATGGTTCTATTTCAGTTGCAGGTGCGCCTTGCTGGTGACATGAAAGGTTGTATGAATTCCCTTCACAGGCTCCGTGCAAACTAATACCGTTACACAGAAGCGTGCCGCTTAGTGACATAGCACAATTGTTGCCACTAAGAAATACTTTCTGTTCTTTATTACTGACACATGCATGTGAATAGGGCAGGTTCCAAGTTGTTTTAAGGTACCCCTTTCCCAATTTCTCGTACATGCCAGCCTGTATATATTTTTGGCAGTATTGAAACCTGAAGGTTGAGATTGGAATATTTATGATTCCGTGGATTATCCATTCACTGACAGGTCGTTCTGACATTGTCATTGGTAATCTTTCTAGTTTTTCAATGCTCAAGATTGTATAATCAGCACCCTTTTGCGCCATACCGATTTGTCTATCAGTAAGGTTAAAGATTTGGAATAGTGACGTTGTGTTGATTAAACGCCAAGGCACATAGCCTGAACGCAGATTTTGTAACGTCCAGCCAAGCTGTACAATAGAACGCAATTGTGACTGACCATGTTGTAATAACAGTAAGTCTTGCGATAGTATATCGATTGCTGAAGACACAATGCTGTCCAATGAAAAAATTCTGGAGGACAGAGTCATTAACCCATTGTCCACTACAGAAAGTGATTTTTCCAAATTAATACGGTCAATTTCCCGTATTCTTTCTGCTGTCTCAATTTGAGTAACCTTCCAGGCCTCATTGTATGCTGCATATACAGAGGCTGCTATGAAACGTTTTTGACGCTGTTTGCGTTGTCCCAGTATGAAATCACGCAAGTCAGCACCATCAGTAAGTAAAGTTAGGTGTTGCTTAATTTCAGGCAGTGTGGAAGTCTGTAGCCATTGAAGGCATAATTTGCCCACACTGTAGGTTGTTATTATCCCTGGGTGATGTCTTTGGGGATATCTAGGGTCTGGCCTGGTCATTTTGAAACCCTGTGTTTTATTCAGGAATCTATCTTGACAGTAATTTGTATCTGTGGGCCAGATCAACCATTGTTTCCAATCAGGATGTGTTCTGTTTTGGTTTAATATATGGTTTACGTCTATCTCTTCATCTGTATCAGAGCTATTGCTAAACATTGTTGGCTTTGGAATAGACGGTTTATTTAAATCTTTGATTTTGGCAAAACCAAGACAGGTGGTTTGTTGAACAGTGTCATTTAAAAATATCATTTGTTCTGGGATCATGCAGGCTCTAAACAAAGCTTCTATACCCTGTACTTGCCATTCTTTTGTACCCCAAACACTTTTCAAATCAACATTTTTGTCCCAATAATCAAATCCAAATGTATTCATTTTTTCAAAGAAAGAATCTGAATATATCAATTTTGTGTTGGTTATCATGGTTTTCATCCCTGTCTTGTTTGACAATTTAAAATAAAATGTTTCAGCATTACTTGTGTTAAAACCTGAAAAATATGAATATTTGTCATACACGGTTCTAGAGCTCCCTTTTGGAGGTGTAGCACAATGTTCCCATTGATTATAATTTAAAACATTTCTAGGTTGTGCAGATTTATGCAAAAAATGGTTACCATAATGGTTATAGCAATACATACTATCATAATTTGTAGAACCTTGCAAATAATCATGTTTTGTAAATTTAGCAGACATTACTAAGTCAGACATCATGTTGTTAATACTTTCGAAGTCCCAATCATCAGCAAATGAGTTTGGTTTTGCAAAATCACTCAAGGAGATCTTGATTTGGTGTGGATATTTCAGGATCTCGACCGGACCATAAATTTCATAGTCAGTGTTGTCCCAGGCTACCCCACCAGGTATAGGATTGGCTGTGAAGTTGGCTGAAGAAAGTTCTCTTTTCTCGACGTGTGAAGATGTGTGTGGTTTGAGGATCAAGTTGATGTTCTGACTTGCTGTGTCCATTTTAGCATATTTTCCCTCAATGAAGCGTCCCAAAGTAAATACCATGATGAGCCAAAGTATGAGGATAAATGCACCAAAACCCACCCAAAATTCAATCCATGGAGAAATCAGATATGTTTCTTTCAGTTGTTTCAAAAGTTCCTTCGCTTTGTCTTTAAAGGATTTTGATGATGGCTGTGTCTTTGATTCACTGAAGCCGTCAGAGGAATCATCGAAGTTGATGAAGTAACCGGATGCAGTTCTGTCAATTGTTCCAATTGGTTCAGGATTTTTGTTTTTTGCATTTTCACTTGGTACTTCAGTATAGATTGGTGTGTCTCTGCTAAATGTCTTTATTTGGGTTTTCAGAGGTCTGAGTTCTATTGCATTGTTGCATAGTCTTTCTTGTTCTTCTGCAGGCGTTTCGAATGTGATGAGCCTTTTTGATAGGACCTCTGTGCTGGTAGCAAACCTTGGTGTTCTGCTACTTATTGGGAGTCCACTTGGCCTACTGTTTGTTATCGGCCACATGTTGTGGTTTTACCAGGTCGATGGATACAACTCGGTTCTCCTTTTTACCAGCAAGTGGCGGTAGTACAACTGATCTTGTCCCGTTGACAGACAAGACAGGAACTGCTTTTCTGTAAGAAGGCCCAAATTCCTTCTTTACCGCGATCTTTTCCCTGACTAGATCCCCGACTTTTGGAATCCAGACAGGTCTTGCTGGGACAGGTGGTGATTCTTCAGTGGTCGTTGGCTGTTGTTTCAACTGTATGTTGCTCAGGTCTTTTCTTGTTTTGTTTAAGTCCTGCAAAATAGCCAAACGGTCTTTGACATCAAAGGTTTTTTCTATTACCACTGAAGTCTGACTATCAAGGTCAGAGATCAACATCCTAGTTCCGAATAATAATTCGTACGGACTGAATCCCTTCAGAGAATTTCTTGGCAAGTTATTTAGACTACGTTGGACACTTATTAGATGTTTGACCCACCCAGCTCCCGAACCTAATACCTTTGCCGTTATAGATTGCTTTATGTCACGGTTTTTTCTTTCAACAATTCCGTTCCCCTCAGGGTGAAATGGACAAGAGTACCGCAATTGCACGCCCATGCTGACCATGGCCTCCTTATAAGCCCTAGAGCTAAAAGCAGGACCATTGTCCGAATGCAGCATGCCAATTGCGTATGTGCCGATAAAGACTCGCAAATCTTTTATAACAGTTCTGGCGTCAGCCGTTCGCTGGGGCCACATCCATATGAATCTCGTGCATGAATCCACTGCAACCAAGATATATTTATAGTTACCATCCCTTTGTAAGGGACCGCAGTGGTCTAGATAAACACAGGCTAATGGTTTATCCGAGATTAGAAGGGGCGTCTGTGCTGGACGTCTCACCGTTGATACTTTCATTTTTTGACATATTTCACATGCTAGAACATAGTTCCTTGTTTGTCTTCTCATTTGTGGCCACCAGTATCTCTGTTTTAATAATGATACTGTGGCTGAGACGCCAGCATGAATAGAAGCAAGCCCTTCGTGTGCCGCTATTATTAGTCCTAACCTATGTTCCATGTTTGGAATTGCCCTATCCCCCACTCCAGGGATTTGAGCAAAAGGAACATTGTTTGCATCAGTTATGTATGAGTATTTTACTGGAAAGCCTTTAGGTAGTGGTTCTATCGAATCCTTTTCTGAAGCGCTGACAGCTTGTAAAATTTCGCTGTCTATTTTTGTTTTTGACCGGGTGACGGCAGCTACGGAAGCCGTTTGCACAGCTGCCTTCGCGGCCTCATCGGCCAATGAATTCCCTGCAACGTGAACGCCATCACGTTGATGGCTCAGTGTATGTATCACGTGAGTCTTTGGTAGTTCTTTTTGTAAAAGAGCTACTTGTTCCCAGAGCATTTTATGCTTGATTGTGCCACCTTTCGCATCCTTGAACCCGTTCTGAAGCCAGATCTGCAAGTATTCATTATAAGACTGAACGCAATAATACGAATCGCACACTATGAGTGTGGGGAATTCCCGATCGGTATTTTCAAGCGCCATCTTGAATGCTAGTAGTTCAGCTCGCTGAGCTGTACAATCTCCTAGGGATTGTGTTTTAGTGAGGGTTGGTTTAAATTTCCCTTCGTGCCAACGACCTTTAACAATCGCGCACGCAGCACTGTAAGCTTGTTTACCCCCTACTGCGGGTTGTGCTAATCCGTCTGTATATATTATACAGCCGTAGTGATCTAGAGGCAGAATTTCGGTTGGCGGAGGACATTCAAATTCATATTGGAGAAATTCTTGTGTTTTTAAATAAGGATCAAATTCGTACACCACGTCTGTTGCAGCAAGAGAGTTAGCCCATTGTATCCATCTCGGATGGAGTGCTTTAGCATTTGGAATGCTTGCCTTTGTTACCGCCTCTAAGGCTGGTATTGGTGTCACGATTACTATTCGTTTACCTTGTGCCAGGGCTCGTTCTTTTGCTATAGCTGTCTGTGTTGCTGTAAGAATTTTTTCCGTTGGGCTAAATTTCATTTCAGCCTTAGTGTACAAGTGTGATTTGAATGCAATTGGTACCTTTTCTCCTTCATTAGAAGTCAGGTATGTGAATCCGCATCTCCCTGGGATGACTCGGATCACAAGGTTGCGTGTGTTATCACGTGTTTCTAATTTTGTTTTAATTAGCATGTCTGTTTGTAAGGATCTCAAAATTTCTGTGTGTGTTTGAGTCCAATTGGATCTTTTAAAGTCTGGTTTAATTAGATCATAAAGGGGTTTGACCCTTTCTGCGTAATTTGTAATGTATGTTCTTCCGAAATTTAGGAAGCCTAGAATTGACTGTAGGTTTTTTAGTGTTTTAGGGGCTTGGATTACGGCACATTTCTCTAGGAAATTGTCTGCCAGGCTTTTGCCTTCACTTGATAACTCATATCCTAAGAATAGGACTGTCAGATGGGCAATTCTGGACTTTTTGAAGTTGAATTTGTAACCCTCTGCAGCGAACCCAAGTATTATGGTGTTCACCCTTTTCAAGTGAGTCTCCAAGTCATCATCTGTTAAGTAAATGTCATCGACATAAGATAATGCTTCATCATCATATAGTTGTAGTAATTCTGTTACTCTCGCTGAGAATACCCCCCGGGCTGCTCTTGTACCCCTGGGCTAACCGACAGAATTGTTTTTGAGTGCCATTTACTGAGAATGCAGTTAAATATCTGCTCTCTGGTGCTATGTTTTGACAAAAGAATCCATTGGAGATGTCCAAGGTTGTTTTGTATTTTTTGCGCACTATGTTATTCATTAGTGCAGCACTGTGTGAGTTTTGCACTGCAAAAGTTTTGCAACATGTGTTAAGGTGTCGGTAATCCAAAACTAGACGATATGAATTGTCTGGTTTGGAGACCGGAAACAAAGGATTGTTCATTTGTGAGGTGCAAGTTTCAATCACCCCCTGGTATTCTAGCTGATCTAGTATTTCATTTACTTGTTTTTTAGCTTCTTGCTTAATTGGGTACTGTCTTTGTGCAGTAGGTTGTGATTTTAACTGGATTTTGTGAGGAGGAGAATCCTCATCCCATCCTACATGATTTTTATATAAAGCAGGTGCTAAGGCCACTTCCCACTTTCTAGCAAGTGTGTATTTTTTATGAATCGGTATTTGATTCGAGAAGGCAGGCATAATTACTTCTTCGCCATGAGGGCATTCCCTGACAAACTCTGGTGGCCAGTCTTTTTCAGCTAGAAGGATGTCATAGCCTTTGGACAGGTTATCCCAAAATAGTCCCCTAATTTTCCTAGTCTTATCTCCCTCTATACGTAATGTTATCTCGTATATCTTGTGGGGCTTGCTAACTCTGGTGTCTGCAGTTTCCACTTGAAGGTATTCATTCGTGTCCACTGTCTCCAGATGATTCATAAGGACTTTGCGAGCTATGCTCACCTCTGCTGCGCTGTCTAGCATTGTCTGAGCCCATTCTCCGTTTTTCAGTTGTGTCCTCAGTATTCTCGGCATTGTTAACTACCTTGATACTGGCTACCTTCTTTTTTGGAAATTGTAATTTCTTTTTTAGCTGAGCAGGTTCCTTGTCTTTGGACTTGGCGTGCTCTTCTGATCGTCCTCTTCTTTCCGATTTCTGCGAGGAAGTCTGAAAAGATTGAGAGGGACGCGTATCAATGTCTTGATATCTATCAGGTTTTTTTATATTATCCCTATTTCTAAGGTTATATCTTTTCCCAGAGGGGTCACTCTGGGGTGACCTGTGTCTTTGGTTCGGAGATTTCTCCCTTCGCCTAGGAGACCTTCCTCTGTGAGTCTACAGCCACTACTATTGAAAGTGCTAACTAAAGGTCGAACAATAACTGTAAAAGATTGGACGGCTAGGGTGTTGTTTAATAGCCTTCTGTTATGTCACTAGTACCGTCAGCAGCATGATCAAACATAAAGGTGGAACCATTGATTCAGTTTGCTGGTTGTTTTCGTAAGATTAGGAGTGTGCTAACATCAAGATTCGCAGCATTGACCCTGACTGTTGTACTGCTTGTATACAACCTGATTAGGAGCTCACAAAAACGTTGTTGTAGCGATTCTCCGGTGAAGTCAAGGTTGCTGTGAAAGCGGATCTCTTTGTTATAAGTGAACTGTGCGGATTTGGTGCCTGGCTGACAATTAGAGAGTATGGGACCTTGTTTTATTCTCAGGTTAAAGGTTATTAGAAAGAGCATTCAAATAAATAAATAATATAAAGTGAATTCAGGATTCTGCATTTTAGGCCTCACCGTTCCTATGCGTGTTTTTGCTTGCATTGCATGAGCAAATATTTTTTATATTGCACAAAACAGTTACAAGTGTATCAGTGTTTTCACAAGTAAATATGGCCAAATGATAACATCAGCATACGCAAATATTGTCCTCTATAGCTCATAAAATTTGGCAATTTCTCAAATGATGATTAATTCAGTTGTATTGCTTTATTATCCTTCCTGCTTTCTTAAATTTGCTTGAAAATGCACCATTTGTCCACTCTTTTTTCAAAATTTTCTCGAGGGGAGAACCCCTCGAACCCCCTGTAGGTTCTTTGGGCATCCTCGCTACACTGGTTCGCCGCAGTCGCGTACCACAATAAGTTTACGCCTCACCACTTTCAAATGTCACCAGCCGCCACTGGTACAAACGAACCGAGGCGTCGCCCCTGCGTCAGTTCGGCCCAGATGAATATATTTAATTATTCGACTTTTGTTGATTTAAGGTTATAGCAGTTAATGAAAAGGGCATCTTGTGTTACAATGACTTGATTAAGCACTCCAATCAGACCTGCTTAGAGGAAGCAGACCTTGGCAAACGAAATAGCAATTTTTACGATTTTGTAACTATCTTGTATTGTATAAGTGCTTCTCTTCCTCGCTAGGCTTCACTACCACAGTTGATGGTTGATTAACATTTTGCATTGACAACTTTCACTATGGGATCCGATAATGGGCCCATGAGGGCTTTATATAAAGTAAATAAATGCTGATAATAGGGCATGGGCCTTTGCTTGAATATAAGATGTATTCTTTGCAGATGCTAATTATTCCAAATTAGTTGTATTCTCTAGTTTTTGTGGAAGCACGTCCTCTGCTTAGTGTTTTTTTATTGATTACCATTGTTTTTATCTGATTGACATTGACTTCCAGTTTGTTTGCGACATGTATACACATAGCTTGTCAAGCAAGCACTGCAGACCTACTTGTGTCTTACGGAGAAGAACCACCTCGTCCTCATACACATACATGCAGAGTGGCTTCCCACCCAACTTTGGAGAATGTGAGTATACAATCGCCATATTGCTGAATAGATCATACATAAATAAGTTAAACAACAGAGAAGCAAGAACATACCCTTGTTTCAACCTAATGGATGTAGGAATTTGAAAAGAGACCCTTCAGCCATCTCCAATCTTCACTTGCATCCAAGTACTATGATACAAAAGTTGAATCGCTTTAGGCATGGTTCCAGGAATTCCCTAGTTGTTCAGTTTTTTCATAATCTGTTCCCCTGTACTCTGTTGAACGCAGATTTAAAATCTACAAAGCAGACCTTAGGTTAGGTGCCATAGTATTATAAATTATTAATGACAGAGCTAGCAAATCGGTAGTAGTGCCAGTCCCTTTGTTAAATTTGGTTTGATTTATTGTAGAGATCTATCTGTAACGAGCTGGTCTATGCTTCGAAGGTCAGTAAAACCAAGGGGCATATTTACAAAAGAATTTTTTAGCACAGAGCTGCACCAAATTCAGCAGCGCCTGCTCCGACATTTTTAAAACACAGGGATGCGCCGTATTCAGAAGAATACGGCGCACCCCAGTATTTCCCCTAGTGTTGGCGCTAAAAAAGCTGCCTAGCGCCAATGCTGGCACACTGCTACCATGTTGCAAGAGTGTCTGCACTTCAGGAACGATTGTTTATGTGCAGGAAGGGACACCTTCCTGCACATAAACAATCATTCACTGCGATTTTCTCTTTCCATGTGTGCAGCGGAATGGAACACAAATGGAAAGAGCAAAAAGCAAAGAGAAATTAATAATTTCTGCTTGTATCGCCATTCTAACGCCTGGTAATTTATGGCATTAGAATAGCGCTGTTTTTGGCGCTGCCTCAGCTTGTAAATCTGGGGCAGCTTAAAAAAGCAATGGGTGTTATGGGGGAATGGCGAAAGCAACACCCATTACTCACCCCTTTGCCGCAGAGGACTGAGGCGGAAAGGGGCATCATTTCAAGGTGGCGTTAACCTTGCGAATGTGGGAAATGGCACTACACCACCGGAGCATCAAAAAAAGCTGTGGTAATAGGGGCTTGTATATCCCCAGGCACTGTTGAATTGTGTGGTAAGAATATGTGTTATTAGGTGTCAAGAAATAATGTAGTGTAGCTCCTATTTTCCCAATAGGCTCTGCGCATTGGAATAGTACCTACAGCAGTAAAGGCCTAGGCCAGACGTTAACTAGGTCTACTACTGTCGATACTAGACTTAATTTTTGGGTTTGCCAGCTAAGCTCAGAGTTCGCTAGAAACTTTCTCGAATGTTCAAGGAAGGGATTAACTCCCCTGATTAGACAAGAAGGGATTTAGTTTCTGACAACCATAGAACATGACAACTTTGCTCTCCCCTAATCAAGAGTCAATCTCGAGAGTCGTGTGAGCACAAGGCAATTATTTTACTCAGTCAGTACGTGCATTCTTAGTCTCATCAGAATGTAGAGAAAAGGAAGAGACGGGCGTGTTCAATAAAAGATGTTATTTATTGATCAGTCTCTTTTCTCGTACAAGAGAAATGGATCGATATTATCGCAATACTTATAGTTAAGTAAAGTGCATACATTAAAAGCAATAGTATAAAATAATACTGTAAAAACATTGATATGGTTTCTGAGCCATATGATGTTTAAAATGATTAAAATATATTTACATACACATATACATTTGACTAAACGTACTCAACTGGTGTTTCTAAATACGCCTACCCCGTGTACCTGACCTAAGTCTAATGCGTGGGCGGGAATAGAAAGTTACAGTTTAAGTTAAGTTTGTTTTTGCCAAGTGAATAACTAAAGAATTCTCTGTGAGGGGTTATTCAGTTCTGTACCTGGAATTTAGGATGGATGAGGAATGGTATCTCTTTCTCTGCTCTCGATATTCCAGGCTGCCTGCGAGGGCTGCCCAGAAACGCCGGTGCTGGGTCTCTCGGCTTGAGATAGCAGCGCGTCTCTCAGCGCGTCAGGAAGGCGGGGCTGCTGCCAGCGGGGTCTGGTTCTGCTCTCGGCTTCGGCAAGTATGGCTGCTCCGTCTTGTCACCACGCGTGTGTTTGCATAGGGCAAGGTCGGCAATATTTATACCTTAAAGGTGCCGAGATTGACGTAAGGATGGACATAGGTACGTCAATAAAGATGTCATACGACTTGCTCGTTAGCACATTCTTTGCTAAAGTTCTCTGTGAAATCAAAACAATGGCCGCACGGATTTTCCAGGTTGTCATAGGTTTGATTTGTTATGAGAACGTCGTATGCCTTATCAGGGGCTGGAGGAATGTCGCTTGTCTAATTAGATCTCAAGCGTTATGACCTAATCAGATAACACGTTCGTGTGCCGTAGTGTGACTGCGTCAGATAACGGTATCTGCATCATGGGGGTTTTCTTGCCTCATGGGCTGACTGTTAGTTAACTTGATAGTTAGTTTAACCAGAATAGGGTCAGGAATAGGGGGACTGATTCAGAACCTATAGAAATACACGACAATAAGAACGTTTGTAGTGTGCACTAGAAAACTGGTCACCATTATTATGACTAATATGATTCCTATGATACTGATGTTTGACATTGACATATGCATTAGTTGGTAGTAATAAGGCTTGAAAAGTGCTACCTGCTGTAGCACCACTAGACTTTACCACTGTTGAAACCAACGGTAGTCATCCTACCCCAAAAAAGGGAGGTAAAATTGGGGATATTCTCTGCTCTGAAAATTTCCAATTTAGTTTTTATCCTGTAAAAGAAACCTTGCCCGCTATCAGGAGTGGGGCAATGAGTCGCTGTTGTGTACTCTTTCAATGTTGTCAATTTGTTGAAAAGGCCACTGCTTGTTTGCTTGCGACAAGTTGGTTGTGTCCCATTGCGGGTCCAAGATGGCTAAGTAATGCCTTCAATGAACAAGCATTGGTCAACAGGACTCAGATAAATGACTTATTGGCTTTGCTAATGAAAACCAACCTTAAAGTGAATCAGGTGAGATAGCGGGATAAAACATGCACTCTCAAGAAAAAAACATATTTCCAAAAAGCAAACAGGTTCTCAAAAAGCCAGCAGTCATGAATGAAAAAGGCAAGCCAGCCAGCGAGGCTGTAAAGAGGCTATTGTCCGTAGGAGAAACAAAGACATATTAAACGGGCTAAAACAAATAGAGCCAATGATCAGAAAAGAAACAAGTGTTAGTGACAAAACAAAAAGCCAATGGTAAGCAATGGGCAGAATACGTTCTTTGGTAAGCTTTCAGAATGCCCCCAATATGTCTTTGCCATCGACCTAAAAAAAACAGACACTGCACCTTGGCACACAGACATATTTCTCCACTACCTTTTACCGAAAAGCAGCGTTATTTGCTTAAGATGTTTACATTTGACTCTGCATGCACATGTGTGTGTATATCTACACAAACATGCATACAAAGTTAGATTTAAATATGTTGAGCAAACATACACAAACACAATGTGTACACCCTAAATTGTATTTCTACAGACTTCACTGATAGACACAGCCACAGTGCCATATGGAGGAACAGACAACTTTGCGACATGTGAAAAAAAGCCTCTCTGACAAATATATTTACTATATGAGCCAAAAAGACATTCATCTTGCCAAATAAATTCATCCCTTAGTATTTATAAAAAACATTCCCTAGGTTATCAATTTGAACAAATGCCAATCTGCGAAAGCGTTCATTTGGAAGACATAAAAAATTAAACAACAATGGTCGTGGCCTGAGGGTCCATGGAGTAAGGCACTTCATGTGGAGCCCCTGAGTCTGGCGAAGGCCCTGGGGTTGACAATCCTGATTTTTGCGAAACTCTGGTCCTCAAATGGTGAGGGGGAGGCCCTTCTGAGTTGGGGTAGACAACTGCGTTGGTTGTGCCCGCCCGGCTGCATCGTGAGCAGAGTCCACCGAGCAGCGGAGGCGCAGCTGCTGATAGTCCAAGATGGAGACTTCGAACAAGTAAGGCAGTGCTGGAGCCGCAAACCACAAGGAAGACCGGCTTGCCAAAACTAGGCTGAAGGCTGCAGCACAGCAGTAAGTGGTGCAGACTGGCCTGAGGGAAAGGCAGGCGAGCATAGGTGGGCGGGCCCCATTGGGGCCAAGTTAAGCATGAAAAACAGGCAGGAGAGGACTTGGCCATGTTGCTGAGCGACTGTGCGGACCGGTGCCCAGGAGATGTTTTACCACAGAGGCCTGTTCTGGATTGGTATCCATCAGCGAAGATGAGTGGGGTGCTGTGGATGGGGCACTGAGCCCCCCCCCACTTGATATGTTGTACAGCAATGTGAAGGAAGAGACAGTGAAGACCTGATTCCCCCTCTCACCATACTGCATCCAACCGCCTGTTGGATCTGGCGAGACACTGGTGTTTATGTTGGGCCCTGAGCCTGGGACCTGGATGTATGTGTACATTGGGGCTGATCTCCCCCAAGGCAATATGTGTGCCCGAAGGAGCATGGCTGTTAGAACTGGGGTTCTCTAGTTGGCAGAGGTAGGTACCACTGTCCAAATAGGGACTCTTGCTTTTAGTCAGGGTAAGGAGGAAACACTCTTTAGATAACCTCTGCTCACCCCCTTGGTAGCTTGGCACAAGCAGTCAGGCTTATCCAAAAGCAATGTGTAAAGTATTTGTACCAACACTCACAGTAACACTGTGAAAACACCACAAACTGACTCCACAACAGTTTAGAAAAATAAAGGTATTTAATCTAAACTACACACGACCAAAACGTCAGAAATCCAACATACACAGTTCAAGAATATGTGTTCAAAAGACTTCTTAAGGTTGTGATAAAATAATCCACAGTATCGGGAAAAATTCACAGTTCCATTACGTTTAGCCAACAGTACCTTTTAAATGCGACAAAGTTCCAAAGCAGAAGCTGGTGCGGTGGAAAACAAGCGATGCGTTGCTCCTGAGACCCTGGGGAGACGATGCGACAACCCAGCTGCAGCAGCGGGCGTGTTGCAACGAATCCGGTCTGTATGGGGAGGAAGGCGATGACTTGTATGGATTCCAGTGCGTAGGTTCCGTAGCAAGTTTTCTCTCGCAAAGGCATGATGCGATGATCTGTAGGTGCTGCGACGATCTCCGGGGCGACGATGCGCGGACCAGTGGTGATCTTCCTCTCGCAGCTCCTCAATGCGATGGCTCTGCAACGACACTCGCAGAGACGTGATGCGGTCCGCAAGCAAGCGGTGCGACGATCTCACCCAGCTACGACAGGCTCTGCGATGACACTCGCAGCGATGGTAATCTTCCTGCACCAGTCTGGTGCGTCCTGCAAACGAAGGATGCGACGGCTCTGGCAGTGGCAACAGGCTCTGCGACGAGCTCGGCCTTCGTAGCGGCGGGAATTTCCTCGCACTGTCGGGGATGCGCTCCGCAAGCGAGCGATGCAACAAAACTTGCAGAAAGTCTTTAAAAGCTTGGTTTCCAGCTTCCCAAACACAGGTACAACTTTCAGAGGCAACAAATGGCCCACACACTCTAGGAAGGACAGAACTCTCTCAGCAGAGTTCAGGGAAGCTGGGGGTGAAGTCCTTTTGTTCCTGGGACTTCTTAACAGGGAGCCAGCTCTTCTCAGGCCCTTGGAGATTCCTTCAAGCAAGGGGACACAGCACAAAGCAAAGTCCTTTCCTGCTCCTTGGCAGCAAAGCAACAGCAGGTCAGTCCAGCAGAGCAACAGCAGGACAGTCTTCCTTCTTCAGTTTCAGCTTTCTCCTTGGCAGAGGTTCCTTCTTGATTCCAGGATAATCTAATTTTCTGTAGTCAGGGGTCCTGTACTTATACCCCTAAAAGTCTTTGATCCCTTTAGGCAGGAGGGATATGAGCCCGGACTGAACCAGTTCTGGGTGTTCCTTGAGCACTTTGTTTTCCTGGCCTCTCCTTTCCTTTCAGAGAGAGGTGCAGGGTCATCAGCCGCCCAGCAGGAGTTGGAGCCAGCATTGTGGAAGGCAGGCACAGCCCTATTGAGGCCCAGGTGCTTCCCCCTCCCACTACTCTAGATGCAGATGGAGCTATTCATCCCAGGGATGGCCCACTCAGACTGTGGGAGCCACCCAGCCCCTGTCACTCACAAACCAGACAGTCAATTCACAAACAGGCCAAGGCACACAGAAAGGTCAGACAAGAGAACAGCAACTTTCTAAAAGTGCTGTTCTCAAACACAGGATTTAAAAACAACCTTTCCTAAAAGATGTGTTATTAAATTCTGAGTTCAGGGATACCACACTTTTATGTCCTATCTTGCTCCTATGGGAAGATATGCTGGTATCCACTGGCATCCCCCATGATAGCCTATGGGGCAAGATAGCCTTACAATAGTGAAACACGAAAATGGCTGTAATTCACTACCAGAGCATGTCACCTGCACAAGTACATGCTCTACCTTTCACATACACTGTCCCCTGCCCAAGGGGTTATCTTGGGCCTTCCATAGGGGTGACCAATGTGTACAGAAAGAGAAGGGTTAGGCCTGGCCAGTGGGGACACTGACCAGGAGGACATGGCAGTTCACAGACTGCACACAGGCACTGCGGTGGCGGGCCTGAGACACCATTTTAGGGATACTCATGTGGGTAGCACAATCAGTGCTGCAGGCCCACTAGTAGCATCTGTTATCACCAGCCCTGGCACACTCAGTGCACTTTACTAGGGACTTCTTGAATGGCCTTCTAATTTATCACCCACCTAAAGCTCAGCGACCCCTGCTCAACGTACTCACCCCATTCTTGGAAGCCAGCATAAACTACTCAAACTACACCATCCCTGGTGATTTTAATTACCACCTAGAGAATACCTCAGACGCTACTAATGCCGATCTTATCGAGGTATTGGCGGGTCTGAGCTTGGAACAGCTGATCAAAGAGAGCACCCATGATGCCGGACACACCCTGGACGGTATTTTCACGTCCAACCCTATGATAAACATTGACAAGATACTCCCGGTAATATGGTCAGACCATAGAGATATCATGTTTACAATCAAAGCTACCTCCCAAAAAAAAGCAGGGTTCGAACCGCCCACGATTAATTCCTATCGTAACTGGGCGAAAATCGACCTTGACCACTTTCACACACTACTCCAGGAGAACAAATCTACTTTGGGACCATATACCAACCTAGCGGTCCATAACCTTACAGACTGGATCACTCAGGCAGCCAACATAGCTGCTCCTTTCCTAACTTCCTCTACGAGAAGGAAAAAACCGTCTGAACCCTGGTTCTCAGACTAACTAAGGTCTCAAAAACAGCTAAGTAGAAGGACAGAAAAACAATGGAGAGTAAATTATAATACGGAATTAAAAATGAAATATGCACAGTTTCTGGCCACACACAAAAAGCTAATTAAGGAGGCGAAAAGCAGATACTATGCAGCCAAAATTACAGCGACTAATAATTCGAGCAAAGAGCTAAAAGAGTTAAAAAATTGGCCAAACTTCCTTACAAAGCCATTATAGGCGACAACCCAGAATTTTGTTATACCCTGGGCCAAGCCTTTGCCATCAAGGTGCAAGCAGTCTATGACACCTTTTTAAACACTCCTAATGAGCCTCCTCCAGCAAAAATTGTCTGCATCAAAAACCTTCCGAGTTTTTCCTTTTCCCAACCCACCTGGGACCAAATTATACAAACCATCAAAGAAACGAAATCAGGGGCCCCCTCTGACACATGTCCCCCTAAAATATTCCACCTTTGTCCAGATGAGCTTAGCGCTCAAATAAAAGATCTGTTCTTGGGAATCATACACCACCGGAAGTTCCCCGTGACTTGGAAAACAGCTTCCGTGCTTCCCCTGCTAAAAAAACCCCACCTGAACCCCGATTCCTTTTTGCTCCAAGGTTCTGGAGAAAATACTCAATATCCAGCTCTCTACCTTCATCACCTCAAACAATCTGCTAGACCACTATCAGAATGGATTCAGAGAAGGCCACGGGACTGAATCGGCCCTAATCACTGCAAGTGAAGAACTTAGGAAATCTCATGACAAAGGCGGGAAGGCCGCCTTGATATTACTAGACTTATCGGCGGCCTTTAATACCGTTAACCATAATATACTGATATCGAGACTGACAGAGTTGGGTGTCCACATCTCGGCTACAACTCTACTTTCATCTTATCTCTCCGAAAGATCTTTCAGACTAGAAGTAGACGGATTGTGGAGTGCCCCAAGGCTCTTCTTTGAGCACCACGCTCTTTGATGTTTACGTGGCCCCTATGGCCGCATTGATCAGACAGTTTGGGTTCTCAGTAATCAGCTATGCAGATGACACACAAATTGCAGTGTCAATTACCAACAACGAAGATGAGGTGGCAGAACGATTCAACATCTGTATGTCCCACGTTAACAACTGGATGCAATCTAACTGCCTAAAATTAAACTGCAGCAAAATAGAGGTCTTACTGCTAGGGACCAATCCCTTAGGCTGGTCTCCGAAATGGGGGCCCACTGAGTTGGGCGAATGCCCCCACCAGTTTCCAGGGTCAAAAATCTTGGGGTGATTTTCGACTGTTGGCTAACCTTCGATAGCCTGATCAACTGCCTTACGGCAAGTTTCTGAGCTATATTAAAATTGATTAGAAAGATTCGGTCTTTTATCCCCCCAGAGGCCCTGAAAACAGTGGTAACTGCCCTTGCAATCTCCAGGTTGGATTATAATAATGCTCTTTACCTTGGGATCCAAAATCAACATCTGAGTAAGCTCCAACGCCTGCAGAATGCGGCAGCTCGACTGATCCTGAACATTCCCAGGCACGAAACAGTGGCCTAGCGGCTAGCAGCGCTTCACTGGCTGCCGGTACGAAAAAGAATAGTATTCAAGGCACTCTGCATTACGTTTAAGGCACTCCAAGGTAGAGGTCCCTCTTACCTGACTTCCAGAATAAAGTTCTATGTCCCATCCAGGAACCTCAGATCGGCACAACTGAAACTGCTCAAGTATCTAGGTTTAAGCAGGTTTGTTGAGGAGGCAGGAGTTTTTTGCTAAGAGAGGCTAAACTCTGGAATATCCTACCTCTTTCAATTAAAAACAGCCCGAATATTACCTCATTTAGAAAATCTCTAAAGACCTGGCTATTACGAGCAACCCTTTAACCCGCCCGCACCCATCCTGACCCGACCTTTTAGTTTTCAGCGCCAAGACGCCTCTGGGCATTCGTTTAGCTTTATAAATTTAAAAATCAAATCAAAACACTTCTTGGTGACACAAATATGCCAATCATGGATAACCAATCATAATAACAATGTACACAGTGAGCTCTTGCACTTTGACACTGAACAGCAGTGGCAAAGTGCCCAAAGCATCTAAACCAGCAAAAACGAAATCCAGCACAGCATCAAAAATACAGGAGGTTGAGACAAAAAAATAGGGGGAACCCACGCCAAAGATGCCAGGTCTAATTTTTCATGGTGACTGGGTCAGCTATACGGCCTGTGTGGAACTACGGGGGGCAGGGAGGCCCCATTCCTGGCTCTGAGGGGAACACCAGTGGATGGCTGGGAAGCCCTACACTAACACAGTGAGGTTGGAGCTGGCAATGAAGTGACAACAGTGTATGTGGGGACCTGGTGCAGTGCTTTCCGTGGAACGACCGGAGCTGAAGGGGGCCAACTGTGGTGAAGTAGGCTGCACATCCACGGGACTAAGCAACCAGACCTTCCTACATTCCCCATCATCATACTTCCCCCCTGCCAGTCATAGCTACAGGCGGACGGATCCACAATAGTATGGGAAGGGTCTGTGGTGTGGGGACAGGACCCTGGACCCACTGGCCTCTGCAGAGGGAGATTCCCGGACAACGAAGGTGGAGATTCCTCTTTCGCCGCACATATAGGGACAATCCTGGAAGCCATAACGGTCACAAAGGTGACGCTGGAGACCCAGATTGCAGTGGTGGCCTGGTGTGAGAGGATTACAGAAAGTCAGTGGACCGAGTGAAGAAATCAGAGGAACAGTTGTGGATTGTCAAGTGTTAAGGAGCTTAGACTGAAGTGTTTCACTATGGAAAGGGAGATGAAGCTACTGGCAAACCATCTGGAGGATGCAGAGGGCAGTCCCGCCGCCACAATGTAAGAGTAGAGGGGGTACCAAAAAAAGTGGAGGGACCGAGCACAGAACTGTTTGTGAAAGCGTGGCTGGTGAAGACGGCCTTGAGGGCCTCCCCTAACTGTTCATTTCAGTGAAACAGACCTACAGAATACTGGTGGATCCACCAGCGACATCATGCTACAGGAGGCAAAGAACCAAGGCCCCTGGGCAATCGAAAGACAGGAGGTCAGTTTGTATCTGGATTATACTAACCTAGTACAGAAAGAGAGGGGCATTTGAGTCAGTCAAAAAGGTGCTCCTCCAACTAGGATTGCAGTATTCGCTTATATTCCCGACATAGCTCCGGAATGTACTCTGAGACAAGGCCCACTTCATGACAACAGCACAAGATGGCTGGTCTTGGTTGAAGAACAAAGGCCTGTGGACAGGCCCCCTTCTCCGTCTGCAGAGTGACTCTAGCTGGCAGAAGTTGCCCTCCAGGCAAAGGAACAACTTGTTCTCCATGACCTTCCCAACAAAAGAGTAAATGAAAGCGGAACAAGTGAAAATGGTGCCGGAGGTGAAGAACTGTAGATACATTCTGCACCGCAATAGATGGAGAGCATTAGTCTCTGGGGAGAAGGGCAGTGGATCAGAACCGGTGGAGACAGAACTGGATAGAGAAGGAGAACTGATGCCGACGGGTATACCAATGATTCAAGAGACCTTGGGTGAGGGGACCACAGTGGGCAGTGCGATGTCAGTCCTCCGGATCATCCTTTGGGTGGCCAGGGCACAAACTTCTCCTATCCAATGAAGGCAACTGCTTGAGGCCATAAGATTTGGGACAAACTCTGGGGCCTCCGTCGCTTTGGAAGGCTATGGAGTCAACATAGACCACAAAGACTGAGGAGGCAGAGACATGGCACCATTAACTGTTGTTACTGAGCAGCCTCAGGTTGCGCCCCAGCTAAGGGAGTGCAGACAGTTTTTATGTTGTTATTGTTGGTGTCCAGACATTCCATGAATTGGGGGGTGGTCAGTTTTAGGATCATGGCACGGTATGGTAATGTGGGGGTAGGTTCAGGGTTAGTTTGCAGCACCATAGGACACCAAGACACCAAGGGAGTAGATAGACATGCCCATTATGAGGCAGGGCGTGTGAGTGAGGATGAAGGTACTTAGCCACCATGACATAGCATCGATCTTTGATGTTATTAATGTGGAATGTCAATGGGCTAAGGAACGAGGTAAAAAGGGGTTTGGTCACTAAAGCTCGTAGTAGATACAAAACTGACATAGTATATCTACAGGAAACCCATCAAACAGGTGGTCAACTCTACAGCTTGGGAAAGGCAAATACAGGCCCGCAAGCAATGCAAATTACACCTTAGGATCATGGGAAGTGACGTTTCTTCTTAACCCCTTCGCTGCGGGGGTTAATCCCCCGCTGTGCTGGAGGGGAGGGGGGCACGCACAGCGCCCCCATGCTCATGATGAGTTGAGCTTGTCATGAGGCACGTCGCTCCTGTGCTCATGACGAGCTCAGCTCGTCACAGGTGCATTACCTGCCGTGGAACGCTCGCACAGCAGGGGAATTATCCCCGCATGCGAGCGTTCCATGACTCATGATGAGCTGAGCTCGTCATGAGCACCGGAGCGCCGTGGCTCATGACGAGCTCAGCTCGTCATGAGCATGGAAGAGGTTAAGCGAACACTACCGTTCCATGTATCGTGGACGGATGTCAATGGCAGCTATGTAGCAATGCTAGGTGAATGTGAGGGTGAGACCATGCTGTTGTTAAATGTGTATGCCCCACTGGACTTCAATCTAAAACACTTCACAAATTGGAGAATATCAGGTGCCAGGTCTTACAGTGGCATGGTGACTGGGTCAGCTATACGGCCTGTGTGGAACTACGGGGTGCAGGGAGGACCCCTTCCTGGGTCTGAGGGGAACACCAGTGGATGGCTGAGAAGCCCTGCACTTACAGAGTGAGGTTGGAGATGGGAATAAAGTGACAACAGTGGCCCCGCTGGCGCTCACGATAATTGCGTGGCTTTTAATCAGGTGAGGGACACACAGCTGGATAGGATGAGCAAGAGGAGGGAGGGTGAGGTGACCCGGAAATTTGGAGGGTTTTATGCAAGCTCTGGGGTTGAGCAATATCTGGAGAGCCCTACAAGAGGGGATATTCTTTCCACTCAAACGCGCATGGCATGCAGTCCAGGCTTGACCATTTCTTCTTTCCTGGAAGCACATTGAACAGATTTACTGAAGCCCGATATCTGGCTTGGGGGATCAGCAATTACTCCCACCTGAGTGTTACTAATTACTATGACCACTGGAGGGTGGAGGGCACAAAGGGACTGAAGGATGAAGACCTAGTGTCTCGGGAACAAGCAGGAAGACAAAAGACTAGATAAGGTCACTAAACTCTACTTTGAGGAGAATGGGGGCACATTGTGGAGTTTGGTCATGCTGTTGGGAAGCGCATAAGGCTACAATCCAGGGTGGGATCAACACTTAGGAGATGGGGAACAGGGGAGAGAGGCTCCTCAAATTGACCAACTTGGAGCGTGAATTGGCGCAGATAGAGAGCGATTATGCCGCTGCCCCTACACCCTTCAAAAAGGCTCATATGGATTTGAAGAGGGAGGAGCACCAAGTGGTGGCTAGACATGAGGTGAAAATGGCATATGTAACCAAACAGAAACTCATTTATGAAGCAGGGGACAGGGCAGGTAAACTGCTTGTGTGGATAGGCAGCAAGGAGCAGGAAGGGATGCATATACGAGATATAACAGTGGAGCCTGGGGAAAAAAGTGAGAGACAGTGAGCAGATAACTGAGAAACGTGCATGATACATGGCAACTTTTTATAGTGCACAGCTGCAGACCCCAGAGGAGGACGTACTGGCATTTGTAAACGACTGCCCGGTACAGTGGATCCACTCAGAGCAGGCAAGGGAACTGGCAAGGGAACTGATGTCTTGGTAGAAGAGGTGACAATGACAGTGAGGCAGATGCAGACTGGGAAGGGTCTGGGCCCGAATGGGTTTTCCCTATTGAGTTCTTCCATAGAATAAATAAGAGGACAGGGGTGCCTCTTCATAAGGCGTATATTGCAGCATTTGAATCTGTGGAACTACTGGCAGATATGAGGATGGCAAATGTTGTACTCATTCCGAAAGCACAGAGGTGCAAATCATATAGGCCGAAGTCCCTGTTTAATGCTGGTACTAAAATCCTGGCAAAGATCTTAGCAGCTAGACTGTGAAAGGTGGAGAATGAATTGATGCACCTGGACCTAAATGAACCTAAGGCAATTGCACAATAACATAGCGGTGGCAGAGGTTACGTCTGAACAAAAAGTTACTGTGTGACTAGATTTGGAATCCTGGAAAAGATGGGCTTTGGGCCTAAATACATTAGATGGGTCAAGATGCTTTAGAATAGGCAGAGAGCCAGAGTGAAACTCAATGACCGTGTCTCCTGATTTCAGGGTGCAGAGGGGTACCAGGCAGGGGTGCCCACTGTCACTGATGCTGTTTGCGCTGGTGATAGAGGCATTGGCGGTGTGGATACAAGGCCTGTGCGGAGTTTGCGGAGTTGACAGAGTCCCGCTATACCGAAATCCACGAAGTGACCAAAAAACTCCAAGTCCATTAGGTCATGCTGTTCACGTTTATTTTTAGTGCTGAGTGTTTGTCCCGCACTGGAAAATCAGCACGTTTGGCATACTGAGGGCAAGAGGGTGCTCCTTCTTTCTGCAGCTCAAGTAGATATTCTACTTGAGTGGCAGCTTCCTCAACACTAACAGATGGTTAATCAATGCGAGCGGTCGTCACCATTGTGACCGTCCCCATTGAGAAATCTCACTGGGAGGTGGTCTAGAGTTGGATTTTCCTCGCTGGCCAACATACCATTGGCAAGTGCGAGTAAGGAAAAAACTCTGCGTGCTCCACGGGGTGCGGAAGTTTCCACAAACTTCACAAATGGAGCGGAGTTCAGCACCCAGGTCTAGTGGATACGTATTTATGCCCAGATCTGGGGTTGGTCAGGTGGTACTGGATGGGAAGAGCGTATTTCATTATATGCAGATTACATTCTGTTATAGTTGACAAAATGGGACCAGACATTGGACTGGTTGCGGGATATCTTCCATATATTCGACAGGTATACTGGCTTCAACATAAATTGGGAAAAGTCCATATTGTTTCCAGTGAGGGGGCTGGGTGCCTGGGGGTGCACTGCCTTTGCCTCTGTGGGTGGAGACCCACATGTTTAAATATCTGGAGGTTTAGGTATGTAGAAAGGCTCACTCACACTATGAGGCAAACCTGCTGCCCATGATACAGGGGCTAGAGTGGGACGTGAAACATTTCTATTCAGTCCTTTTCTTTGCTTATGATTAAACCGCCATAGATGATTTTTTATTGTATTTGAATAGATGTCATCTTTTAAGTGATACATGATTGGACTTTGTTGCAAATGAATTATAGGCTGTTGTCTTCACTTTTCCTTTTTTCATTTGTATAGCACTGTATTTCAACCTTCTATGTTGATCTGTACCCTTATGATTGATTAAATAATATTTATATAAAAATATTTTCTCAAAAAAATAACTACTCCGTGTTTTTCTCTTGTCTACTAAGTAAAGTATTATCTCAAATTATCTGATTGAATGTTTTAAAGAACAGCATTCCTTAAATTCAATGATCTCAATACTTGATTTATTTCTTACATTTTCTGTGATTAGTTTTAACACATAATCCTTATTTTGATAACTCAATTGACTCAAACGAAGTCCCTTGCTGGCATTCCTTTTTTGATTACTTACATTGACCCAAGCTCGCAAGGGCTTATTGGCTTTCCCACCCTTTCTTCAAAAACTTCTAGAAGTGGCACTTCGACACTAGCCACAGTAAATCCGCACACATCATCGCGCAGCATTTACTCTCACGAGTTCGCACATACCAAACTCGACCCTGCACTCCCCACACAACAGGAACTACCAAGGACACTCACCTTCCCCATGCATTCCTATGGGAGGGCAGGCCAATCTCACAACACGCACTCAGAGTGCGCACGCACTTTACACTGGGACACAGTGTTAAAGTGCGCAGAAGCCAAAAACAACTAACACCAAGTCACATATCAAAGCAAAAAGTTTAGGGGTGAACCTGCCAGAAGGGCCAAGTCCAACACAGTGACAAAACAAAAACCTCATGATAAGCAATGGATGGAATCCATTCCTAGACAAGCCTTCAGGATGTCCCCAATATGGCTTTGCAACCAGACAGGTGTGCTGTCTGTTAGGCTTCGACCTAAAAATGTATTTTGTATGGCTCAATGTGGCGAACATGTTTGCCTCACTGGTGGGCCTACTACGACCTCCAACCATTACTCCAATGTTTCGGCTCCTTTTTTGTGTAGGTCTGTTGGGCCTTGCATCGGTGAAATGGAAGACTGGACCTCACCTGCCACCAAGAGCCAAATCCCTAAGCCCTTTTATGGTACACTCATGTGTAGCCACCCAAAAGAAAACCCTCACAAAGCCAACCAACTCACCAATTGTAAGAGAGGTCTCACAAGAACCTGTGAGGAAAGTGAACTTCTCAACCGACCTAACCACCATCTGTCCAGCTGTTTCACTTAATCTAATAAAGAAAGAACTTCCCACACAGCCATCGAAGATCTTAATTACTAACATGACCAGTGGAAGATATAGAGTTCACATGTCTCCTTGGCATATCCACCCTCTTAGTAAAAAGATTGCACGGAGAAAGTCTGCCTTTTTGGAACACTATGGCTTTATTGGCGGATGACATCACCAGCAGTTGGTTGTAATGTTCTGTAAGGGAGAGTAGCTCATGGTTATAACCACATTTCACAGATATCAAGTGACACCTATCTCACAACAGGCACGCCTCGTTAGTGTGTGCCTTCACTAGCACCGAGAATATACTAATATTGCCTCCAAGTCGTAGGCAAAGCTACCCACTAAAACCAGTCTTTTTAAAGCACGTGTGTCTTATATGGGATATAGAAAATGCAATGGGAATGCAACCTAAAGGCGGAAAATACCAATGAAAAAGTAGAAGATACATTGTATTATGCTTAATGCTTGATGAATTGCTCCCAAAACATGCATTTTTCTGTATCGTTTTCCTTTTATGATTTTTTTTATGATTTAATTATTTATCTAACATGCGTAGTTAAATATTGCATGTGCGAAAAACATAAACAAAACATCTTGATTACAAAGTTAGTAAAATTCAAGTGGACGGATTTCTTAACAATAAGAGCACAATTTACTTGTCCCATTTAAAGTACATTTAGGTCTGGGCTCTGGGTGGTCATGACCAATTGTCCTTCATTATTTCATCGGGACCGCTAAGAAATTTACAAGGCTCGCTGAGGCCCCCTTGCGAAGCTTAATGGTAGTGCAATACGAATGACCCCCTATAATCGCACGTTACCTAACATAAAGCTCGTTTAAAGTGTACTTAGTGATTGTGCAATACAAATGCCATCCAATTAATGGCATGTGTTACGTTTCAAGAGACCGAGTTAAAGTGAGATTGAGTCCAGAAATCTTTGGCTGAATGATCTTACTTGTCTCTGCAGAGATATAAAAAAGTAAAAATGTCGAGAGTAAGTTGCAAAACATACCTTTTATGATTGAAACACCTCTGCTTCTGCCAAACATTGTTTCCTGTGACAATTGCTTAAATAATTCTCACTATACACAATCTTTTATTTTAACAAATCCTTGCACCTAAATAGCTGTTATAATAGTTTTTCTTCAGGTTTCGCTGCCTCTGTTTTGTCTGCGCAGTTTTGGAAGACTAAAAAATGCACATCGTCAAACACAACTTGCTTGCAATTATGTTTGGCTACATGCTGTCACGTTTTCTGTCAGTGTTATCTACCTTCTGTTTACCCACTCCGCCCAGTGCTTAGGGCCGATACCTTAGAAACAACATGACAGGCGCAAAGCGAACCTTTTTTTTTACTCCGGTTTTTTGTTGTTACCATTTTATCACGATTACGATGTGACAGAAAGGCGCATTTTCTTGTGGTTAAAATGAAACGTCGGCTTTCTAAATGCACGTTTTCATACTTTTGAATGGTGTATTTTTTAAACTAGTGTTTACATTGAAAAAATAAATCTTTTTCTAAGCTTTGGTTTGGAGTTTTGTCAATCGCAATATGTTCCGGTTTTTATAGGGTTTTGTAAAAATGTGCTCTGCTATGGTCTTTGCGACCTGGCGTGCCTAACAAATGTTACATGCAATGAAGTGCCATTAGCAAGAGTAGTGATGCGCCATTAGCAAGACTCGTTGAAACACACGAGTCATGAACGCACTGGTCTCCTCATACGGGACCTTTTTGTCCAAACAATAAAGTCTTTCAGCTTTTCGAGTACTTTTCTAATTAAACACTTTTTGGGGATGGGAGTACTTTTCAAATAGGTGTTATGTTTTAATGATATTATTATATCGTGATTCTGCCAGATGATATCATTAGATTCCACGCACAGCCGGATAAGTAGCATTCATTGCGTACTGCAAAATAACACGTCTGTGCAGTTTAAACAGTATCATGTTGACTTGGCAGGGAAGAATTGCTGTGCTGCCTTTCCACTTCAGCAGGCTTGCTATGCCACGGGCGCGGGGCGGCTGCCACCAGCCAGGTGTCAGTTAACCAATGCGGAGGCAGAATGTCCACACGTTCTGTTTTATTGATTTTACATCGTGCGACGAGGCCATTCTCCTTGTTACATCTGTTTTCAAAGAGAGCGGGAGTGTATGCCAGGATGGTGAACTTTACTGCCGGAATGTGTACAGCGGGTCCTGCCAAGTGTGCAGCACGCGTCCTTCCCGTTTTCAAAGTACTTCCAGAAATAGAGGGCATTGCCCCAACAACCAATCAAGAAGTGGCTTTTAAAATGTATACCCCAGGGGTTTGCCCGGAATAATATTAGCCCATGAGGCACTTTTCCCACCTCCTAGTGAGCTCATCAGTGGGTTTGCACACAATTTATTCAAACCTGCGCATTCTGTATTTATATTCCGTTAGCAGTTTGTAGTTACGTCCCTAGAGGCCCGCACTGCTCGGATCTGGCACTACAGTGGCCCTCTCACTTGCAAACCTCTGCTGAAAGCGGCAGGTAGTTCAAAGTGCAGTCCTCTCAGGAGGGGTCGGCAGATTGTTGTGAGATCCACGAGATAAGTAAACAATATCTGAATAGCAGTGTCAATTGATGTGACTATGCGACACTCATGAAGATCCCAAAGTGGCTGTGAATATTGAAAGCTTACTGGGCCCCGGCCGCAGTCGGTATGGGGGACACGGAAGCCGGCTGTAAAGGGGCAAATCTAAGTAACAGGGTCTCTGGGGTGCACGTTTGGGGGGCGGAGGATTGGGGAGGTAGGTTATTAGAGGGAGTACGGGTCAATGGATGAGCGAGGTGGCAGAAGACCTTATGTTTATAGAGGACTATGGAGTAGGGTGACCAACTGGAATGGGTGCAAATTCAGGACGGTGAGTGTAAAAATCCAGGACAAAAATTCAGGATGGGAGGTCAAAATTCAGAACAAAACTTCAGGACAAAAGGTCAGTCTTACAGACACATCAGAGGAAATCACGCAATAGTATATAATTAAGCCCAGCCATATCCAAATATATTCAACCATTTGAAAACCTATCCATCATGTATCCTTCCATCCATTATTTAACTCATCCATCCCTCCATCCACCCTTTCACTCATCCATCCATTATCCATCCATCCACCCTTTCACCCTATCCATCAGTACACTCATCCATCCACTCTTCTACCCATCCATCTATTCACTCATCTATCCAGCCTTTCAGCCTTTCACCCATTCATCCATCCATTCTTTTACTTATTCATCCATCCACCCAGTCACTCATACTTCCACCCATTCACCCTTTCAGTCATCCTCCATCCTCCCTTTCTCTCTCCACTGACCCTTTCACTTAGCCATCCTTCCTTCCTTCCACCCAACCACATACTCATTAATCCATCCATTGATCTCATTACTCATCCATCCTTTCTCTCATCCATCCAACCTTTCACTCCGTCACTCATCTATCCACCCTTTTGTCCATATGCCCTACCGTTCACTTACTCATCCATCCTTACATCCACCCATTCACTCATCCGTTCATCCATTCACCCTTTCATTTATCAATTCATCAACCCATTCATCATTTCACTCATCTATCCACCCATTCGCTCACCCATCATCCACCCTTTAACTCATCCATCCTTTCACTCAATCAACCACCCTTTTACCCATCCATTTACCCTTCTACACATACATCCACCTATTTACATTTTCTCTAATCCATCCTTCCACTCACTCATCCTTCCGCCCTTTCTCTCATTATCCATTCATTCACCCTTTCACTAATCTATCCAGCCATCCACCCATCCTTTCACTTTCTCACTCGCCCACCTTTTCATATGAATTATGTGCTGAGCATTTGTCTGCAGAGTTGCAGACAGAAGAGGCCAATCAAGAATTTCACACTTGCTGTAGTTCCTAAAGAAAAGGGTGGGGGTAGGGTTCACTGTGCCCTTGCACATATGCAATCTGAAAAAGTGGAATTCATGAGTCATGCATGATGCACAGTGCCAGGCCATGAGGTGACTGTTACATGATGTTGTTTACAGGGCTTTAAGGGGGATGAAAAAATTAGGGGGTGTCTCCAAAGGGGGTGTTCGATGTATTTAAGGGCGTGGCTTAAAACACCTAAGCTAAGAATCTGTGCTTAGTATAGTGTACCGCCCGACTGGTATTTTGCCTCTTCTGTCACTGTATCCAGATATATAACACAACAAGTAATGTTACACATACAACAAGCCAGAATTATTGGCTTTGTCAATGGTTGTTAGTTGCATAAAATAAAAAAGCAGCAATCATGGCTTCCTTGAATATACTACTGAAAATGCATCAGTTCTAAAATGACGAGACTGTGAAAGAACTCTAGCCCCTTCTTTTTAACTTCTTTCACCAGCTTCTTTTCTTGAACTGGATTTTCATATAGCAGCATTGGCGGTTTTGAACATTTCTTCCGTCTGACAGAATGCCCTGCCTTAGACAGAGGCTGAGGGAGGCCCACCACATGCTTTGCAGCCCAGAGTGACCCATTGTCATTCTGTATCTGGCAATCAGCCGCATACAGAATGACAGAGGATAGGGGGGAGCAGCTCTTATTCTCCGAGGAGGAGTGTGAGGCGGCCCATCAGGGAGTTTTGGCTTCATGCAGGGATATAGTGCTGTTCCCTGCTGTTAGACCTGGCATCATTGGCATGAGTCTCTCCTCCATTTTTTCTGTTTGCCTCCTCTGTTTACGATGTTGTTGCTGGTATATTGCTTTGGGCACTGTGCCGCTGCTGATCAGTGCCACAGTGTAAGTGCTCCCTATGTGAAATTGATGTATTGATTGGATTCTATGTTTGGCTTATTTGGTTTACTGTCAGTCGCTAGTAGAGTGCACCAGGAGTGCCAGGGCTTGTAAATACAAATGCTGCTCGTGGGCTTGCAGCACGTGTTGTGCCACCCACAAGAGCAGCCTAGTAAGAGTATGTCTGAAGGTCTGCCATTGCTAGACCTACGTGCAGTCTAACTGTCACGCGGGCTGCGCAAGTACACCTACTTGTCAGTCCCTAAACCTTCCCTTAACTTCATGTTAGTCACCCCTATGGTAGGCCCACGGGCAGGGTGCATTGTAAGCATAAGGTAGGACAAGTCTGACAAGGTTGGCATGTCCTAATCGTGAATTACAGCCATATTAGATTTTTACTATTGTAAGGTAACCTGCTCTCCATGAGTTAGAATGGGCTGCCAGGATTATTAATGCTATAATCCTAGCGGGCTCGGGGAGCATGGTGCAATGCCGAGTTTGGTATCCCTGAACTCAGGGTTTAATAACGCATCCGTTTGGGTGGATGATTTTTGGACTCTGTGTTTGAAAATAGCACTTTTAGAAAGTGGCTATTTTCTTGTCTGACTGTCTACTGGTCTCTGCTGGTATGGTGTGCGTGTGACAGGAGCTGGGTGGCTCCAGAGGTCTGAATGAGTCAGTGTGGGGTGAGTGGGGCATTTGCATTGAGAGTAGGGGAAGAGTAGCTCCTGATAGCCTGCCCTGCCTGAGACAATGCGGGCTCCGCTTCCTGCTGGGCGGCTGAAGACTCTGCCCTGCACAGTGAATAGGCCAGGTGCCTCGGCCTGGCAACACCCACAACAAACCCAGGAGGGGGGGAAAATTCCCCTGCATGGACAAAGGGATCAAAGCCAAAAAGGGGTATAAGAGAAGGACCCCTGAACTGAGAATTTAGATCACTTCTGACAAGGAAACCTGAACCAAGGACAAGAAGCCTGCTGATCCAAGGACTTGCCTACCCCTTCTGCCAGTGTGCTGTTTGTTGGGGGAATCCTGCAGTTGCTTCTTTATTTTTGCCAAGGAACCAGGAGAGAGGAACTGAGTGTGTACTCTCAAGCTTTGCCAAGGAAAATCTCCAAGGGCTGGAAGAGTGCCAGCCTCCTGTTGAAGTCACAGGGTTAAAGGACTTCATCATTTGCTGAAAGTGCTGGTTGCTGGAACCTGAAAATCCAGCACCTCTGAAGAATCCAGCAATCTCGACGCCGACGGACGCCGCCGAATCCAGCTCGACATCGTGAGTGCAGCTCCCGTGTCCCGCACCTTCATCGCCGGCCGCCGGGCCCGATCGACGCTAGTAGCGACGCCGCTACCGACGCCTCGACACCGAGCCCTCTCGACGCCGTGAGCGCTGCTCACTCTTGCAACATCATCATCGACATCGACGACGCCGCCGTATCCTGCTTCGCCTCGTGAGCGCTGCTCCTGCCTGACATCTGTCGACGCCGCTGCAGATTGCCCCGACTCCGAGGCCCGATCGACGCCGAAGACCGACGCCGGACATCTCGACGCCGCTGATCATCGTGTGCTTCACTTTTCCAAAGGTACTGTGTTGTGGGGGTCTGTGCGACTCCGGGCTTGACGTAGCGCTCCTCGCGGTCGACGCCGAACCTTTGGATTAACTTTGCCTCGACGTCGTGTGACTCCTGTGAGGGTTACATTGTTGCCAAGAACTGTGAGTTAAAGAAGAAGAGTTGCTTTTGTTACTAAAGACTTTGTGCTAAGAAGAAACCGTACTTGAACTATTATTTTTTCCTTCCAAGAGTATTTATTAAGATTGTGGTATATTTTTGTCGTTATTTGGTCTTGAGCTAAGCCTTATATAAACCTCCTTATTTTTATAATACTACTGTGTCGTCTCCATTTGTAGTGTATTCACTTTATTACTGTATGTGGTCATAAATGCTTAACGCACTGCCTCTGAGATAAGCCTGTCTGCTTTGCCAAGCTACCAAGGGAGTGAGCAGGGGGTATCTAAGTGTGTGATCCCCTTGCCCTGACTAGAAAAGGTGGGTCCCTATTTGTCAGAAGTGTATACCTCTGCCAACTAGAGACAGCCGCTTCTAACATTGGTGGGTCAGCGGTGAGGATTTGAACTTTGCATTTATGACCCATGTGCAGTGATTAGTGTGCGCTAAATAGTGAAAGCAGACCTTAGCGCAGCCACAATCTGATTTGGTAGGATATTCTATTTTTGTCCTCCGATTTTCTGAAGCTTGATTTTTGAACACTGCCAGTTTGACCATGAGTGATGCCGGAGTCACTACCCCTGTTGTTGTGGAGGAATTTGATAAAAATTTGCTAAAGGATTACAAGAAAAAACAGCTGGAAAAATTTTGCAAACAGTTTAAAGTTCCTACCACAGGCCTCAAATATAAGGAAGAATTTCTGAAAGCATTTCCGGCCTGGTTAGAGGCCAGAGATCCCTCTGATGTGGTGGTGGTACCGCCAGAGAAAGGGGAAGAGGCAGAGCCCGTGAATGGGCCTGAGGCCTCTCCCGGCAGCAGTGTTTCCTCCAAGGGTCTTTCTCCTGAAGAATTGGAATACAGGGCAAAGGAACGATTGCACCAGCTAGAGATGGCAAAACTTAAGTTAGGAGGGCAGTTGGAGTTAGAGAATGCAAGAAGCAGGAGAGAAGCTGAAATGGAGACCAAAAGGTTAGATTTTGAAAGAGAAAAGTTAGCTTTTGAGCGTGAGAAAATGGTGAGGGAAATGGAGCTCAAGGCTAAGAATTTAGAATTGAATCCCTCTGGTGGCAGCATCCCATCTGTGCCTGCAGAAAGTAGGTTTTATTTTCCCAAAGATGTTATCAAAGATTTTCATAAGAATGAAGATATTGGCCAGTGTTTTAAAGCATATGAGTTAGCATTGTTGGCCCACGGGTCCCTGAGAAGGATTGGGGAGCGGGGTTGTGGGGTCGCTTTGTGAATGAGGGGAGAGATACCCTGTTAGAGATGCCTGTTGAGGATAGGATGTCTTATACTCATATGAAAGATGCTTTAATGTTAAGGTATGGCCTAACCCCAGAAAAGTACAGACAAGCCTTTAGAGAATGTAAGAAATTGCCTGGTACTACGTGGGTTGAATATGTGTCATTTTTTTGCAGAGCCATAAATGGTTGGGTAAAGGGCAGCAAAGTGGAAAGTTATGATGCTCTTTATGATTTGTTTGCTTGGGAGCATTTGTCTAATAACTGTTTTCCAGAGCTGCGCCAGCACCTTATTGATAGCAAGATATCTAACCCTAGAAAACTTGCTGAGGAGGCGGACCTCTGGGTCAGTACCAGGGTCCACAAGGGTCCAGTGGGAGACTCAGCCAAAGGTGGGCAGGGTCCCCAGCAGAAGAGTGGGGGGGACAAGGGTAAACAGAGGGAGTTCCAGAAAGGGCCCCAAAGTAATCCCCAAGGGAACCAAGGGAAGGGTTCCCAGCCTCCCCCAGTGAAGAAGTCAGAGGCCCCGACAGGTAAACCTGTTCATAGGGGCCCAATGACCTGCTACGCTTGTAAGCAGGTGGGACACCGTTTTTATGATCCTCAGTGTCCCCTGAGGAACTCTAATGCACCACCACGTGCACCCCCCGTCAGTTGGCGAGTGTAGCCCTGGGAGGGGAGGAGATGATTGCCCCTGGTGGGGAGGGTCCCGCAGAGATGTCCCTGGTCTCTTTAGGAGACATGGAAATGGTCCCTCCACCCCCTCTGCCTAGTAACACTAAGAAAAATAGGCAGTGGGTGACCATTATTGGCCATAGGGTGGAAGCTCTCAGAGACACCGGAGCGAGTGTGACAGCTGTCAAGTGTCACTTAGTGTCCAGAGAGCAGATGGTCCCTCATGCATTCTACCCCGTGATAGCTGCTGACAACTCCAAGAGAGAGTGTGAGGTAGCTCAGGTTCCCTTTGAATGGGGAGGGGGTTCAGGTACTCCTCAGGTTGCTGTAAGACCCGCCATGCCTGTTGATTGTCTCCTGGGCAATGATTTAGAGAACTTCCCCTGGACTAGGGTGGAGAGGGAGACACATTTGAAAATGTTGGGCGTGCCAGAGTGGGCGTGTGCAACCACTCGATCGATGACAGCGAGTAAGGGTGTTGATGGGGTCCCGGAGCCTGAAAGTATGGCCCAGGACCCAGCTGTGAAGAGAAGTGGCAGGAGGCGCGGGAAACCGCCCCCCATAGTTCCCGTGGTCCAGGAGGAGGCAGACCCTGAGGGGGATGCCCGGAACCCACAGGTGAACAAGTTGCTGAACTGGGAGACCTGCCCGACCTGACCCACTGGCAGCAGGATGGTGGTCCCTCCAGGGAAGAATTTTGTGCAGAACAGAAAGTGTGCCCTTCTCTTGTGGGTATGAGGCAGCAGGCCTCAGCCCAGCCAACAGGTGATCAGTCAGGGTCACATTTGGTCTACTGGGAGAACGATCTCCTGTATAGCGAGCCTAAGGCTGCTGAGCCTGGGTCAGGCAGTGTGCTGGTGGTACCCCAGCGCTTCAGAGCCTTCCTACTGGGTTTGGCTCATGACGTTCCGTTAGCTGGACATCTGGGGCAGGACAAGACCTATGACAGGCTTGTCACCCATTTTTATTGGCCTCAGATGAGAAGGGATACGAATATCCATTGCAAAACCTGTCAAACTTGCCAGGCAAGTGGGAAGAGCGGGCGGAAGCAGAAGGCTCCCCTCCAACCTTTTCCCGTGGTCAGTACCCCCTTTGACCGGGTGGGGATTGACATTGTTGGGCCCCTGGACCCCAAGACAGCCATGGGCAACAGGTTCATCCTGGTCTTGGTGGACCATGCCACACGGTACCCGGAAGCCATCCCTCTCAGAACAGTGACGGCCCCCGTGGTGGGACGGGCACTGATGGGTGTTTTCTCCCGAATGGGGTTCCCCAGAGAGGTGGTGTCAGACCGGGGCACCAACTTCATTTCCAATTATATGAAGTCTCTGTGGAAGGAGTGTGGGGTAACATACAAGTTCATCACTCCTTACCACCCTCAAGGTAATGGGTTGGTTGAGAGATTCAACCGTACCCTTAAAGGCATGATTATGGGTCTTGAAGAACCAATGAGGCATAAATGGGACGTCCTCTTGCCATGCCTGCTGTTTGCTTACCGTGAGGTGCCACAGAAGTCTCTAGGGTTCAGCCCCTTTGAGCTTTTGTATGGACACCCGGTAAGAGGACCTTTGAGTCTGATCAAAGAAGGCTGGGAGCAATCTCCCAGGAAACCTCCCCAGGATGTATACAGTTACATGCTGGCCTTTAGGAACCAGACTAGGCGCTTCAGAGATCTTGCTCAGGCAAATCTGGAGGCCAGCCAGGAAGAGATGAAGCGGTGGTACGACCGGAATGCCACTCTGGCGGAGCTTCAGCCTGGACAGAAAGTTTGGGTCATGTCCCCTGTGGAACCTTGTGCGCTCAAGGACAGGTGGACTGGACCATTTGAGGTTGTGGAGAAAAAGAGCGATGTCACCTACATGGTGGACTTGAAGTCTCCCAGGAACCCCTTGCGGGTCCTGCATGTCAACCGTTTAAAGCCCCACTTAGAAAGGTCCGAAGTGGGCATGCTCCTAGCTACAGATGCTGGAATGGAGGAGGAGAGTGAGCCTCTTCCTGACCTCCTGTATGCAAAAGAGCAAGATGGGTCAGTGGATGGTGTTGTCCTCTCTGACACACTGACCCCTGAACAGCAGCAAGATTGTCGCCAACTGTTGGGACAATTCCCTGATCTGTTCTCCTTGATTCCTAGTGTCACTCAGTGGTGTGTCCATGATGTGGACACCGGGGACAGCACTCCTGTAAAGCACAAGGCCTACAGAGTGACTGACAAGGTCAGAGCATACATCAAGGAGGAGGTCTCCAAAATGTTTGCCTTAGGGGTGGTTGAGTCCTCTAGCAGTCCTTGGGCCAGCCCAGTGGTCTTGGTCCCGAAGGCTGCAGCGCCTGGTGCTTCACCAGAACTTCGGTTCTGTGTGGATTACCGAGGACTCAATTCAGTCACCAAGACTGACGCGCACCCCATCCCCAGAGCTGATGAGCTCATAGATCGGTTAGGGGCTGCCCGGTACCTTAGTACGTTTGATCTAACGTCTGGGTACTGGCAGATCGCCTTGACTGATGGGGCAAAGGAGAGGTCTGCATTCTCCACACCAGATGGGCACTACCAGTTCCGGGTTATGCCCTTTGGGATGAAGAATGCCCCTGCCACCTTCCAGAGGTTGGTCAACCAGGTATTGGCTGGACTGGAGGACTTCAGTGCCGCCTGCCTGGACGACATAGCAGGGTTCAGCGCCAGCTGGGAGGAACACTTGCGCCACCTCCAGGAAGTGTTGTTGGCCCTGCGCAGAGCAGGCCTCAACAATCAAAGCCAGTAAGTGCCAGATTGGGCAAGGTTCAGTGGTGTACTTGGGGCACCAAGTAGGGAGCGGCAAGGTGGCCCCCCTGCAACCCAAGATTGATACCATCCTGGCTTGGGCACCGCCCAAAACCCAGACTCAGGTGAGAGCCTTCTTGGGTCTCACGGGTTACTACAGGAGGTTTGTCAAGGATTATGGTAACATTGTGCACCCCTTGACTTCGCTGACTACCAGGAAGCAGCCAAGACTTGTGATCTGGACTGACGCCTGTCAGACGGCCTTTGACACCCTGAAAACTGCAATGTGCACAGCACCTATACTCCAGGCACCCGACTTTTCTAAAGAATTTGTTGTCCAGACGGACGCTTCAGAGCATGGCGTGGGGGCTGTTCTTGCTCAGGGGAATGAAGAGGGCCGAGACTTACCTGTAGCCTTTATCAGTAGGAGGTTACTTCCCAGGGAACGGAGGTCGAGTGCGATAGAGCGAGAAGCATTTGCTGTGGTCTGGGCGCTGAAGAAGCTAAGACCCTACCTGTTTGGGACTCACTTCCGGGTTCAGACAGACCACAGGCCCCTCAGATGGCTGATGCAGATGAGGGGTGAGAATCCAAAGCTGTTGAGGTGGTCCATTTCCCTACAGAGGATGGACTTCACGGTGGAACACCGTCCTGGTACAGATCACGCCAATGCTGATGGTCTGTCCAGATTTTTCCGCCTTAGTGATGAGGACACCCTAGGGTAAGGGTAGTTCTCCCCACATTTCAGCTGGAGGGGACACGTGTTAGACCTGGCATCATTGGCATGAGTCTCTCCTCCATTTTTTCTGTTTGCCTCCTCTGTTTACGATGTTGTTGCTGGTATATTGCTTTGGGCACTGTGCCGCTGCTGTTCAGTGCCACAGTGCAAGTGCTCCCTATGTGAAATTGATGTATTGATTGGATTCCATTTTTGGCTTATTTGGTTTACTGTCAGTCCCTAGTAGAGTGCACCAGGAGTGCCAGGGCTTGTAAATACAAATGCTGCTCGTGGGCTTGCAGCACGTGTTGTGCCACCCACAAGAGCGGCCTAGTAAGAGTATGTCTGAAGGTCTGCCATTGATAGACCTACGTGCAGTCTAACTGTCACGCGGGCTGCGCAAGTACACCTACTTGCCAGTCCCTAAACCTTTCCTTAACTTCATGTTAGTCACCCCTATGGTAGGCCCACGGGCAGGGTGCATTGTAAGCATAAGGTAGGACAAGCCTGACAAGGTTGGCATGTCCTAATAGTGAATTACAGCAATATTCGTTTTTCACTATTGTAAGGTAACCTGCTCTCCATAAGTTAGAATGGGCTGCCAGAATTATTAATGCTATAATCCAAGCGGGCTCGGGGAGCATGGTGCAATGCCGAGTTTGGTATCCCTGAACTCAGGGTTTAATAACGCATCCGTTTGGGTGGATGGTTTTTGGACTCTGTGTTTGAAAATAGCACTTTTAGAAAGTGGCTATTTTCTTGTCTGACTGTCTACTGGTCTCTGCTGGTTTGGTGTGCGTGTGACAGGAGCTGGGTGGCTCCAGAGGTCTGAATGAGTCAGTGTGGGGTGAGTGGGGCATTTGCATTGAGAGTAGGGGAAGAGTAGCTCCTGATAGCCTGCCCTGCCTGAGACAATGCTGGCTCCGCTTCCTGCTGGGCGGCTGAAGACTCTGCCCTGCACAGTGAATAAGCCAGGTGCCTCGGCCTGGCAACACCCACAACAAACCCAGGAGGGGGGGGGGGGGGAATTCCCCTGCATGGACAAAGGGATCAAAGCCAAAAAGGGGTATAAGAGAAGGACCCCTGAACTGAGAATTTAGATCACTTCTGACAAGGAAACCTGAACCAAGGACAAGAAGCCTGCTGATCCAAGGACTTGCCTACCCCTTCTGCCAGTGTGCTGTTTGTTGGGGGAATCCTGCAGTTGCTTCTTTATTTTTGCCAAGGAACCAGGAGAGAGGAACTGAGTGTGTACTCTCAAGCTTTGCCAAGGAAAATCTCCAAGGGCTGGAAGAGTGCCAGCCTCCTGTTGAAGTCACAGGGATAAAGGACTTCATCATTTGCTGAAAGTGCTGGTTGCTGGAACCTGAAAATCCAGCACCTCTGAAGAATCCAGCAATCTCGACGCCGATGGACGCCGCCGAATCCAGCTCGACATTGTGAGTGCAGCTCCCGTGTCCCGCACCTTCGACGCCGGCCGCCGGGCCCGATCGACGCTAGTAGCGACACCGCTACCGACGCCTCGACACCGAGCCCTCTCGACGCCGTGAGCGCTGCTCACTCTTGCAACATCATCATCGACATCGACGACGCCGCCGTATCCTGCTTCGCCTCGTGAGCGCTGCTCCTGCCTGACATCTGTCGATGCCGCTGCTGATCGCCCCGACTCCGAGGCCCGATCGACGCTGAAGACGCGACGCCGGACATCTCGACGCCGCTGATCATCGTGTGCTTCACTTTTCCAAAGGTACTGTGTTGTGGGGGTCTGTGCGACTCCGGGCTCGATGTAGCACTCCTCGCGGTCGACGCCAAACCTTTGGATTAACTTTGCCTCGACGTCGTGTGACTCCTGTGAGGGTTACATTGTTGCCAAGAACTGTGAGTTAAAGAAGAAGAGTTGCTTTTGTTACTAAAGACTTTGTGCTAAGAAGAAACCGTACTTGAACTATTATTTTTTCCTTCCAAGAGTATTTATTAAGATTGTGGTATATTTTTGTCGTTATTTGGTCTTGTGCTAAGCCTTATATAAACCTCCTTATTTTTATAATACTACTGTGTCGTGTCCATTTGTAGTGTATTCACTTTATTACTGTATGTGGTCATAAATGCTTAACGCACTGCCTCTGAGATAAGCCTGTCTGCTTTGCCAAGCTACCAAGGGGGTGAGCAGGGGTTATCTAAGTGTGTGATCCCCTTGCCCTGACTAGAAAAGGTAGGTCCCTATTTGTCAGAAGTGTATACCTCTGCCAACTAGAGACAGCCGCTTCTAACACCTGCAATGGCCAAAATTATGGACAAAAGGCGTCCGTAAAAGGAATCCTCAACAGACAACGGAGGTGAGGTCCAAATTACGGACGGTCCGTGAAAATTACAGATGGTTGGTCACCCTACTATGGATTGGGAGACAACTTGGGACACCGAGGGTTATAAGAGGAACCGCAGGACAGTGGCATATGCCACCTGCCACTAACACAGAGGCCACCCACCTTTCTCTAATGTAGAGACAGAGTCAACTGTCCTTACTGCACACAATTACAAAACAAACACTTTGCGACTGTTCCCTAACACCGACTGGTGGCAGTCTAGTGTTTGCTACACAGAGTGAGCTACTTGTCCTTAATGCAAAGACTGTGCTGCCTGCCTTTAGCACAGACTTCCATCTGTCCTTAATACAAAGACTGTTACACCCGGTCCCTAATAGATACTATTCACCCCTGTGGTCAACATGTGGACTACGCCAGTCCTCGAATGCAAAAACACTTCCATCTGACTTAACTACAAAGATTGTGGTGCCCTCTTTAAAGCCAGCTATTACTAGTCCTATACTCTTGGACTTAAGCGCCGCTTTCAACACTGTGTCCCACTCAACACTTATCAAACGGCTGGAAGAAGCGGGAATCAATGGTACAGCTCTCAAATGGTTTACCTCATTATTAAGCAATAGTAGCTTCCAGGTCTGTGAGGAAACTTTCTGCTCAGACGTACAGGTTTTGGAACATGGAGTGCCACATGACTCGTCATAGAAATATCTATGTTCACCAGCTTGCAGATATTATAACTGGGCACGGATTCTCAATGATGTCATACGCAGATGCCATACAAATCATCATCTCATTAACTCTTGACAATGCAGCACTCTCCAATCAACTAATTGCCTGTTTAACCCCTTCACTGCGGCGGCTATTCCGCTGCAGTGCTAAGGGGGTGGGGCGGCCGCGCGGCGGCCGCATGCTGGTGACGGAACCGCTCCGTCACCAGCGTCGGTTGAGCTATGCTGGTGATGGAGCGGTTCCGTCATGGCCCGCCCCACTCAATAGAACCCTCAGCGCAGGCGCGGAATTCGCGCCGCGCATGAGCGTTCTATTGAGCGGGGCGGGCCATGACGGAACCGCTCCGTCATCAGCACAGCGCACCCGCAGCTGATGACGGAGCGGTGGTTCCGTCATCAGCATGCAAGGGGTTAAGGGAAGTTGTGCCTAGGATTTCGAACAGCAGTCTGAAACTAAATGGAGACAAAACGAGGTACTGGTAGTTGGCAATAACCCCTACCACTGCACAGAACTATACTGGCTCAACTGCCTAGGAGACCATCCCCCTTAAAAAACAGAAATAAAAAATCTTGGCTTCTGGAGCGATGGTAAACTCACTATGGAGGTTCAGGGGAGGAAACTTCGGCTGGGCAGGACTCTTAGGAAGGTTCTGAGTGGGGTTCCCTCTGCCTCCCGCAGAGCGGTAGTCCAGGGACTTCTGCTGTCCCGCCTGGACTGCGGTATACTTGGGCAGTCCTCTTTTTGTTGTTAAGTGCTCCAAGTGAGACAGAGTGCTGCAGCAAGCATTCTGCTAAAGACCCCAAAACACCATTCTGTCACCTCTCTCCTGGCATCCCTTCCCTGGCTGCCAGTATCAAAGAGAATCCAATTCAAATCTCTCTGCATAGCCCATCGGGCGATGCACAACAAAAGCCCACATGTATTACAGCATCTGCTAAGCACCTACAGCACCAAAAGTCCTCTACGAGCTGCTGATTAGAGGCTTTTCACAGTGTCCATGGTCAAGAAAGCAAGGAGTAGTGAACGTTCATTTGCAGACCTGGCATCCAAACTCTGGAACACTCTGCCACCACCACTAAGAAAGATGAAGGAAGAACTCAGTTTTAGGAAACATCTCAAGACTTATCTATTTGAGTAGTATTCTTCTTTTAAGGGGGTCTATGCGACGGACATGACATATGGTATAGCATGGTATAGCATATCATAGTCCTTATTACACAGGCTGCACCTGTCCTTAATGTAGAGATTCTGCCATATCTAAAATGCATTCTGTGCCATCTGTCTTAATGCAGAGACCAGGCCACTCGTCCAAATGATAGACTGTACAATGTGTATATTAACAGAGAGAGATTGCCAAGTGTCATTTATACGAAGCTCCATCTACTGTTCTTAAAATAGACTGTACCACTTGAACATAATACAGAGAAAGTGCCTCCTTTCCTGTATACTGAGGTATGCCACCGGTCCTTAATACCCACATTATCCCCCAGGTATCCAATGCCTAGATTGTCCCCCTTCTCTGTAGCGCAGAGAGAATCATTAGTGCTTATTACAGACGGAGGGCTGATTTACAAGCCCCTTGCACCTCCTTGTGCCACCATTGCATCACTTGTTTTGATGCAATGGCAGCACAAACAGTACGGCCAGTTTACAATATGATGCATCTAGGGAGATGCGTCACAGTGTAAAGTCCTGCGCCACATTATACCTGTGTCAGGTTTAACGTATGCAGTGTGGGCAATCCTACGCAGGAAAGCCTTGTCAAAGTGACGCAGTAAAATATTCAAGATTTCACTGTGCCACTTTTAGGACGCCACTGCGTCAAAACCTTATGCCTGCTTGAAGCAGGCGTAAGGAGTGATGCAGTACAATAAGTATAGGCCTCAACATGCATTGCTGGAGTTGCATCGTGCTTGCGACACAACTCCAGCAATGTGTGACTTTTGGGCCAACATATGCAGCAGAATTTCTGACGCATCTGCCAATCCTTGCACCATGGTGTGCTGTATTGCAAGGGTATTGCAGGCTGTGGCAGGGACGCATCTCTACAGATGTTTCTTGTAAATCTGCCTGTGATCTCTGTCCATAAGATACCCTATGACACGTGGCCTTAGTGTAAGAAATGTGGGGTCTGTCTAATACCCATACTACACTAGCTGTTCCTAAAACATACCTTTCTTATTCCAAAAACAATGCCACTTGTCCCTCATAGAAACACTTTGCTAGCTGTCCTTAATACAGAGTCTCTCTCACCTGCCCTTAATAGGATCTGTGCCATCTGTCCTATATCCAGAATGTAACACTTCTCCTTAGCACACCCTGTGACAGATGTCAGATGTCTTTGGGACTTGGAGTCGTCTGGGGAGCCCGATGGCCAGACCCTTTTTAGCATGTTAAGTGTTAGACTAGCTCTTACCTTTCTCATCCTTCTACCCCACACACTCCAGAAGATTAATCGTGGAATAAGGCTGGCAGATTCTAATCTGTGTAGCTGGTTGTGAAGAGGATGCATTCAGGAAATGGAAACAAAGGCTGATTCCCCAGCAAGAGGCACTCTCTTTGATGCAATGTACCCCAAGGATGCAGTTGGCATTTTTAACACATGCTCCTCACTGTGTTACTGATCCTGTGTCCATCTCCTTATGTACTATCATTGAATGACAAGCCTGTCTCTAAAGTCCTATCTTACCTGCAAAATGTATGGTGTACTGTAGCAGCACACGTGTCTATTTGAATACACTCTGCTGAAAATAACACTGTTTTAGAAGTAAATAAAATAAAATATATGTGTGGGGTAAAAAAACTCATTTTTGAATGACGTTGAGCTATAACGTCTCAGTTATTGACATTCCGAATATGTGTGAAAGAGTTTTTGCCAATTTATTTTAAAGGACGAGCAACCCACCAACAGGGCAAGGGTGGAAAGAACTAATTAATTCAGAAATCCAATTTAGTATTTCCCTCAGCTGCAAGGCAGTTTTCTAGGCTAGATCTGGATAGACTGAAACGGAATATCATTGTTAACTAGACGTACATTACTCCCTGCCAGCTTCAATATTATTTCCGTGATGAGGCAGTCTTTAAAAAGTCTGTAATGTATAATGTAACATGGCTTGTGAGAGGAAATGAAGGAACCTGTTGTTCTTGGGACCAGCAGTACGTTTCTAAAGCTTTCAAGAGAACAGGTATCGATGTTCTGAACCTCTTACACCAAAGTTCTCAGTTAATGTACCAAACCGATTCACAACACCAGTTTCACTGCAGTCAATGAAGGACCCACTGAGCAATGTGTTGGTAAGATCTGTTTCTGGTAACAGCCAGTCCCATAAAATAGGACATTGACAATTAGCAGAAACCCAAATCCTGTTTCACAAATAAATCACACACTCAGGGAACACCAGAAACATAATATGCATTATAAAACGTTTATATTAAAAGCCTAATCTAGTGCATACACTATAAATTGTAACCACATGTTATATATACAACAAAGCAGTACATAAAAACGTGACCAGCAAGAAATATTCTAACATGGTTATTATACTTTCAGCAGTAATACCCTAATTTGCTACTTCGGGTTATTATGGCTTATCTACTGTTCTAGGAGATTAGTAAGGAACCAACCTACCTTGAGTTTCAAAGATGGTGCACACTCTCATACCTAGTTCAGAACAACAGGGTGATTGTTCTGTCGAAATAGCAAGTCTGCTATTTCCGTCACCAAACAGCTGTGTGTATCAGAACAATCACAGCCACTCGGGTCACCAGTGAAGGCCACATGCCACTCAGCTGCAACCTTCGACTAAAGTGGGCGCTGAAGGGGCTGTCTTGTCTTCATAGTGCTGGTGTGAAGATAGCTTTTCCAACATCTAGCTCTGTGTGCTTACTTATACCACTCAGAGTCACGTTAACCAACCCCTTGAATGCTTATGACGAGCTCAGCTCGTCATGAGGCACAGTGGAGCTGTGCTCATGACGAGCTGAGCTCATCATAACTGCCGCGGTTAATTCCCCGCCTGTGCGGGTGTACTAAAGGAGTGGGCGGGGTCGTGACTAGTCCAGCTCAACATGAGCTAAGTTCCACTGTGCAGCATGACGAGCTGGACTAGTCACGAGCACCGCGGCGCCGCGCGCGGCCCATCCCCCCCGCACCGCAGGGGTATAAGCCTCGCTTGGAAGGGATTAAAAGAAACAATAAGAAGTAGCGACAAAGTCTTCTAGCTTTTTCAAATAATTAAACAGTGTTCATTAAGAGAAACAATATGTGCCATGCAAGCACTAACCTGTTAGAAGCTCTTATTTGTTTATAATGTATAACAATGATATGCTTCAACAGAAATGACTAAATAACACAAGTGTATTCACATACGCTTGATTATCATATATGCATGAAACAACTAAAGAACCAAACAATATCTTATAAATGTGCATTTAATTAAATCACGGTTGTGCATTTCTCAATTATTTGACTAACGCGCATTCATATAAAAATAAAAGGTCCTTGAATTTAAAAAAAACAAAGAAAACAGAGGGGTAGATTTTCAAACGTTTTGCGCTGGGACAGCATCTCAAAAGTGACGTTAACCAGCACAAAATGATTTTTATCAATTTACTTTCCAGCATGAAACATGTTTTGTGCTGTAAAGTTCCCTGAAAGTAGCGCAAAGCACTGCTTTGCATTACTTAGCGCCAAGGGGGCGTTACATGGGTAGTACATGGGCATTCCCAAGGTTTAGCTCCAAAAGTTAACGCCACTTCAAAAGAGGTGCTAACAGGAGAAATGTTTTGATTTCTTTTCCGACTTTGCATGCATGCTTCACTGTGCAGCACACATACAAAGTGGGAAAAGTGTTGACACTTGTCTAGGCATAGTATTTTGTACAGGAAGGGTACCCATTCTGTACAAAAGCTATGCTAAAATAAGGCACACACCCTAGCTCTATGGTGCTAAGGTGTGAGCGTGGCGCACAGCAGCTGAAATCAGCACCAGCTCGAGGGAAAGGGGATGAAAGTGCCATATCTCTGTAGATATGGCACTCTCCTGCTCACCCGTCACGCAACGCAATGCAGCTTCTTTGGAGGCTGCACTGCATTGTGTGCCTTTTAAAAAAATCTGCCCTTGAGTGTTTACAATAGGGGAGGTTCAAGCCATAATAGATTTTTTCATTGTCCATCTTCTAGATGCATTTTTTGTATTACACCAAAAGGAAGGGGTTATTCTCTGCTTATAAAGGAAGGAAGGGAAGGGAAGGAAGGAGAGGGAAGCATTTTGACAGATGAGAATGGGGGGTGGGGTGCACAAGAGGAGGGTCAGGGATAAAAAAAGAAGCAAAAAGGCCAACCAAATGCCTGATGAGATTATATTGTTGTGAACGTATCTAGGACCCTATTTAAATATTCCCGATTTATGCCCTTATGTGGTTATAACAAATCATATCCTTATAAAGGCATAAGAATCATATCCATATTTAGTCATAGCCAATGCAGTCCAAATACGGCAAGGCTACTCTCATAGACTCCTAGAAAGTACAACGCGTTCTTTAAACAAACCAAGCCTCCAGCAGCCCGGGAATTTCCCCTGCTTTTGCTTTGATTTGTCCAAGAACTCCTGGAGTCCTGAAAGAACTGTAAGTTCTGAGTGGCGTCTTATGTCCAACCTTTTGTCAAACTCTGCACCTTCCAGGTATAAAGATCAATACAAACAGACATGTTAACTAAAACAAAACTGCAAACACGCGCAAACGAACGCAACCTTGTAATCCGAGTCATCCCAGGAAGATGCAGATTTACATACCTGACCTCTAATGAGGGAGAAACGGTACCATTAGCTTATAAATCACACTTGTACACACAAGCTGAAATGAAATTCAGTTCTACTGAAAAAATTCTGACTGCGGTTCAAACTGCTGTAGCAAAAGAAAGAGCTCTAGCACAAGGCAAGAGCATATCTATTTTAACAGCAGTATCAGCCCTTGAGGCAGTAACAAGACCAAGCATTCCAAATGCTATGGCATTAGATCCAAAATGGATACAATGGGAAAATTCTCTTGCTGCAACAGACGTGAAACACGCATTTGATCCGAAAATGAAAAAACTAGAAGATCTGGAATACGAACAATGCCTCTCGAACAATACTCATGTGTAATATACACGGACAGATTTGCACAACACTATGTTGTGGAATAACAAGTTTACAATGCAGCATGTGCGATTGTTAAAGGTCGCTGGAGCTTAGGTAAATTCAGACCAATGGTCACCAAAACTGAATCACTCAGAAACTGTACAGCTCAGCGAGCTGAAATAAGATCTTTAAAGATGGCGCTTGAAAATGCAGATCGAGAATTCCCCACACTAATAGTGTGCGATTTGCATTACTGCGTCCAGTCTTACAATAATGACATGCAGACCTGGATCAAAAACGGTTACAAAGATGAGACAGGTGCCACAATAAAGCATAACATTTTTTGGGAACAAGTAGTTCTTTTACAGAAAGAACTACAAAAGACTCACGTGATACATGCACTGAGTCATCGACGTGATAGCGTTCACGTTGCAGGGAATTCATTGGCTAACAGAGCCACAGCGGCAACTGTCAAACCGGTTTCCGTAGCTACAAAAAAGCGTTCTAAAAACAAATAGATGTAGAAACGCTACTAGCAGTAAAAGCCTCAATGGAGGGCAACTATGCGGCGTTACCTCTAAATTATCCACTCGGAAATATATACATAATTGATGCGAACTCCGTTCCGTTTGCTTGAATCCCTGGAGTGGGGGATAGAGTAATTCCAAACACGAACCGGAGAGCTTACTTGATTCAAGAAGCACACATGGGAATGGATCTGAGGCACCAAGAGATCTTGAAATCTCTAATAGAATTACAATCACAATACTGGTGGCCGGGGATGAACGTGCAAATTTACAACTTTGCAATGAATTGTCAGGACTGCAATAGAGATCGCAGTTGTGAACCGGACCAGACACCAGCCCAGATACCTTTACTAGAAAGCATTAGGCTATCTATACGAAAAAATCCAGATGGAAAAAGACGATCCCATAAATTATTAAGACGAGATTCATTTAGATGAGACCCCAGCACTCGGCTGACGCCGGAACTGTTATAAAAGATTTGCGAGTCTTTATCGGCACATACACAATTGGTATGCTACATTCTGACCAGGGCCCTGCGTTTAGCTCTAGAGCTTACAAGGAGGCCATGGCCAGCATGGGCTTTGCATTGCGGTACTCTAGTCCATTCCATCCCGAGGGAAATGCGGCAGTGGAGAGAAAAAACTGTGACATAAAGCAATCTATAACAGCGAGGGTATTAGGTTCGGGTGACGGGTGGGTCAAACATCTAACAAGTGTCCAACGTAGTCTTAATAATCTGCCAAGAAATTCTCTAGGAGGTATCTCTCCCTACAAACTTTTGTTTGGTACCAGAATGATCATCAGTGACCTTGATCGTCAGACTTCAGTGGTGGAACAAAAAACCTTTGATATCAAAGATCGTTTGGCTGTTTTACAGGACTTAAATGAAACAAGAAGAAGTCTAAGTAACATAAAGCTAAAGCCAACGGCCACTGAAGAAAAACCACTTGTCCCAGCAAGACCTGTCTGGATTCCAAAGATTGGGGATCTGGTCAGAGAAAAGATCGCGGTGAAGAAGGAATTTGGGCCTTCTTACAGAAAAGCAGTACCTGTCTTAGCTGTCAGCGGAACAAGATCAGTAGTACTACCGCCACTTGCTGGTAAAAAGGAGAACAGAGTTGTATCAATCGACCTGGTAAAACCACAATCATGTGGCCAATAATAAGTAGTAGGCCCAGTGGACTCCCAAGAAGTAGCAGAAGACCAAACCTTGCTACAATTCAAGAGGTTCAAACTGAGAGACTAATCACATTTGATAAACCTGCAGTGAATAAAAAAGGACTATGCAACAAAGCCATGGAACTTGTGCCTCTTGAAACCCAAATTGCAACAGTTCATCAAGAAACACCAATCTACAATAATGTAGCCTCTGAACATACAGAATCAAAGATTAATAACAATCCGGAAGCAATTCCAACAATTGACAGAACTGCATCTGGCTACTTCATCATTTTCTGATGATCCAAGTGAACATGAAGAAACGCCAGCAACTAAAACTTTCAAAGAAAAAAATGACTGAACTTTTTCATCAACTCAAAGAAATATATCTGATTTCACCATGGATTGAATTATGGATTGTGTTAGGTGTACTTTTCCTCCTACTCTGGCTCATTTTGGTTTTAAGCTTGGGAAAATTCATTGAGGGAAAATATAGTACAATGGACACAGCAAGTCAGAACATCAACTTGGTCCTAAAGACTCACAGATCCTCTCACATTGAAAAAAGAGAACTATCATCAGTGAACATCAAAGCTATTCCTATACCTGGTGGTGTAGCATGGGGCACAACTGATTACAAAATCTATGGCCCGGTTGAACTCTTGAAATATCCACATCAGTTCAAGGTTTCATTAAGTGACTTTGTATCACCAAGTACTTTCTCTGATGATTGGGACTTTGAAAATATTAATAATATGATGTCAGATTTAGAAATGTCAGCAAAATTCACAGAGCATGATTATTTAGAAGGCTCATCAAATTATGAAGAAATGTATTGCTATAATCATTATGGTAATCACTATTTGCATAAATCTGTGAATCCTAGAAATGTTTTTACTTATAATCAATGGGAACATTGCCCAACACCGCCAAAAGGCAGCTCGAAAACATTTTATGAGAAATTCCCATACTTCTCAAGGTTTAACAACACAGATCCAGAAACGTTTTATTTTAACATGCTAAATAAGACAGGAATGAAAAACATGTTGACAAATACTAAATTGATTTATTCTGAAACATTTTATGAAAAAATGTCTACATTTAGTTTTGAATTTTGGAAAAACACATTGAAACAAAAACCATTTGGGTACAAAAGATTGGCAGGTACAAGGTCTAGAATCACTATTTAGAGCCTGCATGATCCCAGAACAAATAATGTTCCTGAATGACACCATTCAACAAACAACCTGTCATGGCCTAGCCAAAATAAAGGACTTAAACAAACCGTGTTTTCCAAAGCCCATACCTGATAGTAATAGCCTACAGATGTGGAGATAGACGTATCCCATATTTTACACCAAAACAGAACAAATCCTGATTGGAAAAAATGGTTGATCTGGCCCACAGACACTAATAACTGTCAAGATAGATTCCTGAACAAAACACAGGGGTTCAAACAGAACAGGCCAGACCCAAGATATTCCCAGAGACAACATCCAGGGATAGTTACAACATACAGTGTAGGGAAACTATGCCTCGAATGGCTACAGAGATCCACACTGCCTGAAATTAAGCAACACTTGACTTTACTTAAAGAAGGTGCTGACTTGCGAGATTTCATATTGGGACCTCGCAAACAGCGTCAAAAACGTTTCATACACGCCGGCATATACGCTGCTTACAACGAAGCTTGGAAAGTAATGCAAATTGAAACTGCTGAAAAAATACGAGAAATTGATCGTATTAATTTGGAAAATCACTGTCTGTAGTGGACAATGGGTTAACGACTCTGTCCTCCAGAATTTATTCACTGGACAGCATTGTATCATCTCCTATTGATATAATAGAACAGGATATGCTAATGTTACAATATGGCCAGTCCCAGTTGCGTTCTATTGTACAGCTAGGCTGGACGTTACAAAATCTGCGTTCAGGCTACGTGCCATGGCGTCTAATCAACAAAACGTCTTTATTTTCTATCTTTAACCTTACTGATAAACAAATCTCTTTGGCACAAAAATGAGCAGATTGTACGATACTGAGCATTGAAAAACTCGAAAAGTTACCATTGGCAATGTCACAACGACCTGTCATTGAATGGATAATACATGGTACAATTACAATTCCGATAACGACTTTTCAGTTTCAATATTGCCAAAAGTATATACCAGCAGGCCTGTATGAAAGGTTGGGTAAAGGTTACATCAAGTCGACCTGGAATTTACCTTATACACATAGATGTTATAGTAAAGGGAAAAAAGAGGTATTTTTTTAGTGGTAACAACTGTAAAAATTCACTAAGCGGTACACTTCTGTGTCAAGGTATTAACCTGCATGGAGCCTGCGAAGGTTCATCAAATAACCTTTCATGTCACCAGCACGGCACTCCTGCAACACAGATAGAGCCTTTTTTCAGACAGCTTTCCAACGGCAGCTACGTTATAATAAGTGACCACAGCTGTTGTGGCATGGTCCCTGGAATAGCCTATCACGTGAGAGTTACTTCCAGGGTCATTTGCTGTATGCAAGTATTGTATCCAAACAGCAAACCAGACAAGGAGGCAGCAATATGGCCTTCTCTGAATATCTCTTCTAATCGAATTGATACTTTAAGCAGAATGAAGTCTATTCTTTTACAGACAACTGTGCCTTTAACCTCGTCCAAAGAGACGTATGATCTGCAAGTTGCAAGGACAGCGGCACAGATACATACATTATTATCAACAAATTGCCCCGTACATTTTGTAGAAATGTTAGGTCAAATTTTAAACATGTCAGATACCAGTGGCATCGCACATGTATTTAAGACAATTTTTTCGGGACTATTAGCACGCTTTGAAGCAGTGCTGAACATCTTCCCGAATTTCGTGCACTCTGTGTTCGGTGGCCTGCCTCTTCCTTTGGGACTCGTAGCAGGAATTTTATTTTTGTTCCTTCTGCTCCGATATGGCAAGTCCAGTCACAGACAAAACTCAGGCTACAATGGAAGAAACGATCCTTGGGATGAGATACCGAGAAAGGATTACTAAGGTCCTCGGCTTGGTGAAGCTAAGAGATCTGAATACTACCTGTTTTTTTCCATTCAGACCAATCTGGCAAGATTGCATCTTACCTTTTCTACGATGCCTGCTATGCGGAGAAGAATGCGTGTTGGACGTCTGTCTTACACTACCATCAGCAGTACCTATGGATATCGATACTTTGCTTGGTTCGGTAACGGCTCATTGAACATGTTGTCCCCGCAAGCTACCTATTCTGATGACGGCATTCGTTGAGACCCCACCATTACGATTTGGTGGTGGTGAGGTACGAGATGAAAGCGGCACACAGGTACAACCTTCAGTGAGCATTGCTGATCCTGACATCGATGATGGCAATGAGTCTCACATATGCACTATTTCTACTTTTTCGGACTTGGTCCAACTTTCACCTACTGTTGTAGACAAATTCTTTGCCAGCCTATCTGAGTTGATGTTCTCTCCTAGCAACGAGAATAATTTTTGAATTACTTTTGTAAACACGAGCACATAGCGTTCCCTGAACTCTGAATTCGGCCTTCAGTTTTGATAAACAGAACTCCTAAAACACTATTGGAACTATTTTTTGCCCTGAAAGCAAAATTCTTTCCCCGTTTCCAAAATATTTACTTTTTTTGGCACATGGTACTCTGCTTAAAGTAGAACTATTCTTACAGAACAGAAATTTCTATTTTTGAAACTCTAGGGACAATATTTTGATTCAGCCTCTAGCACATGTACAGCATTGTATAAATATGTGATGAAATGGTCTTGACCTTCTCTTCTGTATTAAGAGCCATTTCATGAATGTAATTTTCGTGATTCATTCAGTCATCATCCAATGTACAATATGCATAATCTGAATGATATCATTGCTTGAAAAGCGTACAGTATACTACTCATTTTTCGTGTACATACCATTTCAAATGCAATTTAGGTATTTTGGGGTGGGCTGGAAAACACATGCATAGGTATATGTTTAATATTGCTTAGTATTTAGTAATGATGGACATTATACGTGGAGTGGGTGTTGTGAACGTATCTAGGACCCTATTTAAATATTCCTGATGTATGCCCTTATGTGGTTATAACAAATCATATCCTTATAAAGGCATTAGAACCATATGCATATTTAGTCATAGCCAATGCAGTCCAAATACGGGAAGGCTTCTCCCATAGACTCCTAGAAAGTACAACGCATTCTTTAAACAAACCAAGCCTCCAGCAGCCCTGGAATTCCCCCTGCTTTTGTTTTGATTTGTCCAAGAACTCCCGGAGTCCTGAAAGAACTGTAAGTTCTTAGTGATGTCTTATGTCCAACCTTACGTCAAACTCGGCACCTTCCAGGTATACATATACCAACAGCTGCCCTAACAAACACACGGTGGTTTGGAGCAGATCGGCTATCTACTTACCCAAAGCCCAGCTGTAACGAAAGCCGACCCTCCCATTGACGCACTGAGAGAGACGCAGTCTTTTCTCCTGCCGAGAAATCTAGCTCCAGTGTTTCCAGTCACCCTTGCGGGTTTCTGGGAAATTGAGTCCTGAGAACGAGATACAAGACCTCCTTCATTCTATAACCAAGGTACGGAGCTGATTAGATCCTTAGAGAATTCTTGATTCAGATTCTTGGCAAAAACTAACTTAACTTAAACTGCAGCCCACTTACTCCTTCCCACGTACTAGGCTTAGGTTAGGTACACCGGGGTAGGCGTATCTTAGAAGCACCAGTTGAGTACGTTTAGTCAATGATTTTATATATGTATATATTTTATCTATTTTAAACACAGTATGGCTTAGAAACTGTACCATGCTTTTACAGTATTATTTCATAATACCCCTTTTACTGTACGCATTTTACTTAATGATAAGTATTGCAATTGTGGCAACTCACTTCTCTTGCATGAGAAAGAAGACTGTTCAATAAATAACCACTTTTATTGAAAACGCCCGTCTCTCTATTTCTCTGCGCTTCTGGTGAAACTAAGCATGCACGATTGACTGAGTGAAATAGTTTTCTATTGTTTCCGCGACTGGAGATATACTCCTTATTCTGGAGGGAGCAAAGTTGTCATGTTTATGCGGTTGTCAGAAGCTAATCACTTCTTGTCTATTCAGGGAAGTTAACACCTCCTTGTTTACTCGAGAAAGTTTCTAGTGACCTCTGAGCTAGCTGGCATTCATAATTAAGTCTAACATATTCAATAGAGACCTAGTTGACCTCAGTCCTACGTCTAAACTATCGTTTATGTTATTCCAATGCGCAGAGCCTATTGGGAATATAGGAACTACACTACAATATCTGAAGATATATGTCCAAGTGTAAGGTTTTAGGGACTGATACCTTCAAGGGCTAAACGGGTAAAGAAAACAATATAAAGTGAAATATGAACTTGCACGTTTGAAACCTAGCACTGCCGGCCTCCAAGAAACTAGGGTGGCTTACCAAGATTAAGCCACCTTTTCAGTTTTTAGGCAACTTATTTATTTATGCCTCCTCTTAGCCTCGGTAAAGGGCAACTTGGTACCTTTATTTGACCCTTTTCTTAAAGACTTCTATAGCATTCTCATTTCTAACTGTTGCTGTGTAATAATAGGTTTAAAAATGGACACACTGGAGTTTTATATCTCTATACTATGTATGGCCCCAATAAAGATTACCCCTTACTAGTAGGTAAGTTAAATACGCCAATAGGCCTATACCATGTTCATCCTGTTGAAAGGGGAAGAACATGCACTTTACCCCTGGTTAGCAGGATTAGAGTGCACAGAGTTCTAGAGCCAGCAAAAACAGTTCAGGCAAATATCTGGGGGTACACCACTTAAAAAGATGATAACTTCCAACCCCATGGTATTCACTTCAAGTGCATAGGTGCGAGTCTGTCTGTGTGGCAGCATGCAGATGTGTGTTGCTTAGTGTGCCTTTCTGTGTGTGTCTGCTTTTATGAGTATGTGATTGTGCATCTGAGTCTGTAGAGATGCGTGAACGGACGCCTATTCATGAGTCAGTGGTGGTGTGTAAAAGTGTGTTTTTCTGGGAGCCTTTTTGTGTGAGTCTGCATCTGTTAGGACATGAGAGTATGAGTCAGTGATAGTGACTGAATGTATATCTTTTTGTGTGCCTCTGTAGGTGAGTCTGTGTCTATGAGTATGTGAGTATGGTTCGAGGTTGGTGTATGAATGCACATTCCTTTGCAAGTTTCTTTGTGAGTCTGTGTCTATAAGTAAGTGAGTGCGTGTTTCACTCAATGGTGATTTGAATGTGTCCTTATGTGTATTTTTATGGGTGAGGCTGCACCTGAGTACATGAGTGTGTGCCTCTCTCAGAGTAGGTGGGATAATATGTGTAACTTTGTGTGAGTCTGCACCTATAAATACATAATTGTGTGGTCAATGGTCGAAGGCGAATGTCTCTTGGTGTGTTCCTCAGTGTGTGAGCCTGTGTCTATAAGTATGTGTGTGTCTGAGTCAGTGGCAGTGTGTAAATGTGTGCCACTGTGTTGCAGCTCTGTGTATGTGTCTATGAGTACATGTTAGAAACTGGGCTTCATTGCAGATGCCCCACACTTTTTGCCCCCATTAGAACTGCTAGATGCTGATTTCTGAGTCTGATAGTGCACTGGGACCTGCTAACCAGACCCCAGTGCCTGTGCTCATTCCCCTAAAAGTATTGTGAATTGGTACACCCAAATGGCAAAGCATTTCCCCCTTATGAGTCCCTAATATAAGGCACCGGTGGTACCCAGGGCAAAGGGGTCCCCAGAGCTGAAGCACTGTATTGTGCCACCCTCTGTGACCCAAATAAAAGTGTGTCTGCAGGTTTGACATTGCAACCCTGCACAAGCAGCCTGACTGCTCGAGAGTGACTCTGCACACACCATGTGCTGCAGAGCCACACCATTGCCTTACTGTAAGTAAGTCACTATTAAAATTGTCTTCCTAAGAGGAGGTAGAGTGTACTATATTAAAGGTGTGGTTATATATGTTTATACTATATATCTCAACAGTAACCCTGGAAAGCAAGGTTTTACTGTAAGTGACCAGCGGTCCATAGAGTAATATGGCCTGGTTATCAAGGAAACTCGAGATAGCCAGCTCCATTTGCTGTGCTGCAGAGCCACACCACTGCTTTACTGTAAGTAAGTCACTTTTAAGATTGTCCTCCTCAGAGGAGGTAGAGTGTACTATTTTAAAGGTGTGGATATATATGTTTATACTATATATCTCTACAGTAACCCTGTAAAGCAAGGTTTTACTGTAAGTGACCAGCGGTCCATAGAGTAACATGGCCTGGCTATCAAGGAAACTCGAGATAGCCAGCTCCATTTGATGTGCTGCAGAGCCACACCACTGCTTTACTGTAAGCAAGTCACTTTTAAGATTGTCCTCCTCAGAGGAGGTAGAGTGTACTATATTAAAGGTGTGGATATATATGTTTATACTATATATCTCTACAGTAACCCTGTAAAACAAGGTTTTACTGTAAATGACCAGCGGTCCATAGAGTAATATGGCCTGGCTATCAAGGAAACTCGAGATAGCCAGCTCCATTATGGAACGACCAAATTGTGTCATGTTTGGTGTCAAACACTGTGGTTTTTTACCCCAGACACAATTCTTGTATCGAGGGTGAGCTGGGATGCACCAGGGTGCTACTCTGAGTTGGTGTCACCCTAGGATACAATGACCCAGTCCATTGACGGGCTTCCCCAAGCCGTTGGCCACCGAGACAAAAGTATGTCTCCTTGTGGGATGTGCTAACACTTCCCCAGGATGGAGACAAAGGCCTGGGCAGGAAGGTGGGCACACCTCATTCCGCCAAGATGGCTAGTTTTTACAGTCATCAAAGCGGTGAAACTTAAAGACTTTCACTGCTCTTGATATGTAATTTCTTGTCCCCCTTCCACGTGAGGACAAATCCCTTTCCGCCCTACCCAGCCTGACAGGTGGTAAAACAAGATATTCAGAAGGTGTACACCTCCAAAAGGCTAGCCACACTTTTAGCATGGGTTAGGAGGCCTGTAGAGACAAGGAAGGGTTCTGCCATGTTGGAAAACCCTACATTTGAGGACTTTGGGTAGAAAGGTGACATACACCCACAGGATGCTGTCACCCCAGGAGCAGGTTAGCCTCAGGGACCAGTAGCCCGTTGGCGACTGTCCTTCACACTCTTAACGCCCCCTAAACTAGGATTTAAGGGGCTACACTTAACTCAGAACCTCAGTTCTGACTTTGAATCTGAGAAGAGGTACAAAGAAGATGCCATCACCGAAACAGGACTTTGGACTCTGTCGCAGCGCAAAGGGAGGACACTTAAGTTTCCTGATGAGACCTTATACTGGAACCATGTGTTCGACATGTGTCCGTGGAAGAAGCCCATTGCTTCCAGCCACAGGGACTCCAATGGACACAGGCCGATCTCTTTGCTTTCGGCTCTCCCAAAAGCCTTAGAGAAGCATGTCAATAAAGCTATTCAAATTCATATTGAAGATAGGAAGCTCCTCCATGATTCCCAGACTGGCTTTAGGGCTAATTTGAGCACTGAGTCTGTGCTGCTAGAAGTGACAGAATTCATCAAAGGCAAATTAGACGTGGGAGGTAAGGCTGTTTTGATATTACTAGATTTGTCAGCGGCCTTTAAAACGGTCCCACACGAGAGACTCTTAAACACACTTAAGAATATTGGCCTGGGTGGGACAGCCCTCTCTTGGATGTCCTCCTATCTGAAAGCAGATCCCAGGACATTTGGTTTCCACCTTTTTCCTCCCCAGTCCTTGCCACCAATGTTGATGTCCGCCAGGGCTCAATTCCCAGCCCTACTCTCTTTAATATTTATCTTTCTACATTGGCTTTTTTGGTTGAGGAAGCAGGCGCTAAGATCATCTCTTACGCTGACGACACTCAGCTTATTTTCTCGTGTGAGAGAGGCTCTGATTTTGATGGGGTAATGATCAACTCCTGTCTCGTGAAGGTTTTCAATTGCTGTGGGTCAATCAACTTAAGTGTAATCTGGATAAGACAGAAGTGGTTTTCTTCGAGAAACTAGAAACACCTGAATGGAGGGCCTGGTGGTCAACGGATCTGCTGCCCCAGCCCGCTGATTAAGAGAAATAAAATAAAATTGTGGATAATTATAGACAAAACATTGTTGATGCGCTCTCAGATCCAACATCTTTAAGGTGCATGCTTTGCCATACTTTGTATACCATTTTTTATTTTAGCGCTCCTGCCATTGGAGAGCAGAAGGACTGTTGTGCAGGCTTTTGTGACATCGAAACTGCCTGTACCTTCGTCTTCCTAAATCCTTGACACAGCGCCTGCAAGTGGTTCGAAATGCGGCAGCCAGAGCCATTGTGAGATCAAGACCTAGAGCTATGATGACCCCGATTCTGAAATCCCTTCACTGGCTTCGTATTAAAGAGTGAATCAACTTTAAAGCCATAACCATCTTCTTTAAAGCCTTTCGTAGGGTCGGAGCCGGGTACTTAAACAAACGAGTAAACCACTACCTTACATCTAGACCTTTGCGTTCCTCTAATGCTAATCTGGCCATTGTGCCCAAAACTCGCACTGGCGGTAGATCCTTTGGATTTGTGGATGCCAAACTTTGGAACAGCATGCCAGAGTTCCTGAGACTTGACACAAATATACTTTCTTTTAGAACAAATCTAAAACAAGGCTTTTTAACCAATAATTGTGCTCCTTCCACTCCGTTTCTCTCTGGTGTCTATGCGCCAGAACACTCTTGCTTGAGTAGCTCTGTGCTTTATTAAATACTGCATTTCATTTCATTTCACCAGAAACCGAATCAGACTCCCTTGACTTGGTGGAACCAGTCCCCAGCAAGCTTCAAGAAAATCAACGTGCTGCATGAGAGGAATTGCAGCCTGCTGGGCCTGTCAAGAGTGAGCCTAAAGAGAAGTGGTGTCCGGCAAGCCCGGAGTGGTAGCTAAGCTTTCACCAAGTTTCAATCTGCTACTCAAATCCCATCGACCTCCAGCTACCGAAGTAACCGTGGACCACATTTGCCAGAGCTAAGGCTTGGTGATAGCCAGTTGGTTGATCGACCCCTTGAGTGACATCTCCAGCCCGAGAGCAACTCACAGCAACAGCGACCAACATCAGCAATGACCCCTCTGCTATGTACCTGCGTCCTAAAGTTGGAGCCATCGAGTGTGTGGTAAAGCATCTTGCTGCGACCTGCCCTGGTGATTGACAGTTACCTGCTACTTCTCACCCGGAGACGCCGAGCAAGGTAGAAGAAAGGCAGCTGTTGATCCCAGGTCCTAGGACCACAAAGGCTCTACTCTCCATGGGTAGAGTAGAATTCCCTCTCCAAGTGTGCTTTTGTCAAGTGCTGCAAGTTTTACAGCTCCCGCAGGTCTCGTTCAGTACCAAGGACAGCCAAGTCACCTCTGCACCCGGACTTCCTGGGCAAAGTAACAAAGTAACGACTTTCGCAACTTGGTGTAGGCACCCACATGATCTAATCCACAAGAGGGTTATTTGCACTCACCCTGCAAGTGACCGAGTGTCACCTGTGTTTTCCCCAAATTACTTCAATGGGACCAGTGCGAAAGATTTACTGCATTTATTTTTTAACACTTTGAAAATCCACACCTCCAGCTGTATGTATGATGCAAATTTCATTTTGGTGTGTATATTTATGTAACAATCAGCTCTATTTTCATGAGTTGGTGTCAGATTTCTTTCAACTTGTTTCAATTACTTATGCACCATCATGGTACCGTTAAACGCTTATCACGTGTTTTTACAGTAATGCCTGACAGCTCTTTGGCACTCTACTAGGACTGAGATATGGGTTATTGTTATTACATCTCTGCTCCATCTCTGTGCATTGTGAGAATATTGTATGGTAAGGCCTCCTAGCCATACTACCTAATATTCCACCTAGCAACAATACACAAGTGTGTATTTGAGTCAGTGGCGGTGTGTGAATGCATGTCCTTGTGTAAGCCTCTGTGCATGAGTGAGCACCCAACAGGACCTAGGAATGTCTGACTCAATAGCGGTGCGTAAAAATGTATCCTTGTATGTACCCCTGTGTGTGAGTCCATGTCTATGAGTACGTGAGTGTGCGTCTTCTTCTGTGCCAGTGTGCAAATGTATTCCCCTCTGCCCATCAATGTGTGTGAGTCTATGTCTATGAGTTCCAGAGTGTGTGTCTCAGTAAGTGGTGGTGTGCAAATGTGTCTCATTGTGTGTGAGTCTGTGACTTTGAGTATGTAAGTGTGAATGCAGGTCCCCATGCAAACGTCCCTTTGCAATTCTGCATATCTATATGTAAGTGAGTGCGTGTCTCACTCAGTAGTGACATTTGAATGAGTGTTCTTACGTGTGCATCTGTGTGTGAGTCTGCGTCTAGGAGTACATGAGTGGGTGTCTGAGTCCGTGTGAGTGGGTGAATGTGTATTTGCATGTTAGACTGTATCTATGAGTATGGATGTGTGTGTTTTTGAGTCACTGGCAGTGCGCAAATGTGTGTCACTCTGTGTGCCTTTGTCTGTAAATCTCCATCTAGGAGTACACCAGTGTGTGTGAATGCATGTTCCTGTGTAAGCCTCTGTATGTGAGTGTGCCTCCAAAGGTACATGGGTATGTCTTAGTGGTGGCGTTGCACAAATATATGTCCCTAATTATGGCCTTTGTGTGAGTTTATGTCTATGTGTGTGTGAGCATGTGACTGAATTGTAGAGCGCACTATCACCCTGGAGGGTATCCGGGAGCTGAGCAGGTGTGAGTCTAGCACACCTAGGGCATGGTGGGACTACTCAAAAAGCCAGGTCTTCAGTTTCTTGCAAAAATTAAAGAAGCGAGGAGGAGGCTCTTATGTGTAGTGGCAGATTGTTCCATGATTTATGAGCACTGTGAGAGAAGTCTCGACCACTGGAGCTGGTTTTCCATATGCGTGGAATTTGTGCAAGTAGGAGTCTGGACAAGTGGATGCTTCTGGAAGGTTGGTGAAAGCAGTTGCGATTGTTTAGGTATGCTGGACCAGTGTTATGTAGTGCCTTGAAAGTGTGGGTGAGGAGGTTGTATTGTGCCTGTTTGTGAATGGAGAGCCAGTGGAGCTCCTTCAGTTGTGGTGTGATGTGCCTGCGGTGTGGGAGGTTGAGAGTGATTCTGGCTGCCGAGTTCTGAATGGTCTGCAGCCTTCTGGTGATTTTTTCTTGATCCCGGCATAGAGGGTGTTCCTGTAGTCCATCTTGCTCATGACCCGTGTGTGCGTGATGGTTTTCCAGGTGCTGATTGGGAACCATTTGAAAATCTTGCTCAACATCTGCAGGGTATGGAAGCATGAGGCAGGGAGGGCATTGATTATGAGTTTGTGTGTGAGCACGTAGCAGTGTGAAAAAGAGTGTCCCTGTGATAGACTATGAGTGTGAGTCTGCTGCTACGAGTTCATGAGTATGTGTTTGAGTAAGTAGTGATGGGCCAATCCATGTTCTTATATGTGCCTCTTTATGTGAGTCGGCATCTGGGATGACAGGAGTGTGTGTCTCAGTCAGTGGCGATGTGCAAATTTGTTCCCTATGTGTGTTTTTGCGCAACAATGCGTACTTGAGTATATGTCTGAATCAATGGTGGTATGCAAAGGTATGGGCATATGTGGTGAGTCTGTGTCTATGAGTATGTGAGTCTGTGTTTGGGTCAAAAGCAGTGTAGAAATGCTTGTCCCTGTGCACGCCTCTGTGTGTGATTCTGCATTTATGAGTAATTGAGTGTGTGTCTCAGTGGTGGTGTGCAAATGTGTATCCTTATGTGTGTAAGACTGCATCTAAGAGTTCCTGAGTGTATGTCTCACTGCTGTGTGTAAATGTGTGTCCTTATGTTTGCATCTGCATGTGAGTCTGCATCAATGTGCACATGAGTGTGTGTATCATTTGTTAATGGTGTGGGAATGTGTTTTCTCTGTGTGCGAGTCTCCATCTATGAGTATGCCAGCGTGTGTCTGAGTCAGTGGTGGAGTAATAATGGATGTCACTGAGTGTGTATCTATGACCATGTGAATGTTTGTCTGAATCAGTGGTAGTGTCCAAATGTGCATTCCTGTGTGTGAGTCTGTATCTGAGTATATAAAAATATTTTAACATAAACAAAATTAGAGTAAACTCTAATTGAACTAAAGGTGGGGCCAAAAAGCAATATAGTTACATGATAAAAAAGTTTATATTCACAAAACAGGTATGCTCCCATTGGTAATTATACTCGGATGTTCTTAGAATGGAAGATTTTCATGGTTAAGTGAGATGGATTAATGATATTGCTATACCATTTCCCCTTTATTTACCGACATATAGGTTTCTGCTTTTATCATTGGTAAATACTCAGATATAGCAGCTTCACAAATGAGTGTTCCTCACCGGTAAGTCAGTTATATTCTGATTAATGGATTATTGCTTGTGGGTTGATTGAATATAAAGAAATGATAGAGGTATACTGAGAAATGTTCGGTCTTAAACGAAGTAGGAGTACTCTGGGATAGGGAAATACCTACCTCCATGGTTAGAATCAATGAATAAATAATCTGTATATGTTACACATTTAAGTAAAATATGAAGATCTCACGTCTTTATGATAATAACAATGATAAATGTCTCTTTTTTGAATATATATTTATGCTTTTTACACAGGTTTTTATGAGATCATTAGGAGAGGAATATATGTTGTTATTGTCCTAAAGAAGGTGGTTTTATTCTACTCAACGTACCGAAACGCGTCAACGCTTTGTGTTTGTGAAATTTGTGTAACCTTGAATCGCATTCTGATAAGAAATTGCTTTCTGCAATGTGGTGTTCTGATGTACTCTCACAAATTAACTTGATTGTACGACAAATGTGATTGTCTTATGTGCTGTCTTTCCCATTTTTATACTGTAATTTCATAAGATTTTATGCATCTGTTTTTATATGGATTTTTGGGCTCAATTGTAATGGATATATTGAAATATTTAATACTTCTATTAAAATTGGAGATATATAAGTATTTTGGTATTCTGTGAAGTTCTCTACTTTTTCAAGACTGAGTGATTGTTTGTGTTCAGATTGTATGCGGAGTGATAAGTGAACCCTAAGGGAATTATAATTTTGACTGTTAAATCTTGCTCGGTGCCCTGTCCCTTTGGTCTGTGGGGCCCTTCTTTCTGCAAGTGATAAACAATAAATATGTCCATGAAGTCACAAAACGAAGTATTTTACACAGAAAGAAAAACATTTTGTATACAATTTCTAAACATCGGTCATCTGAATCCCCCCTTAGCGTGGCCCTATGTATGGTCATGTGTCCAAGTTAATCTAAGGAAGCTATGGTGTCAAATGTAAGAGTTTCCATTTGTGATTTCAGTGTTGTTGATGCTTTTAGTAGCTGCTGTTTACGTGATAGTTGGTTGATAATATCCCTCCAGTCGCCCCAAATCTTTTGGCGTCTATACAGAAAACCCTGAGCATTGTAATCCTCTTTCTCAGGATTGCACATCAGTCCATCACGTTGACCCTGTCTTTTTTTAAAAACTTTTATTTTTATCGCCATTTTGTCAATAAATTGTGATATACTATAAATTACTCCAAACAACAAAGAAGATTGCAGTACTCCAGAAAATTCACGATAACACAAATATGGCCATTACACACATTTTTGTCAATCACAGACCAACACGATTATCCTGTCCATTTCCATGCAGGAAGAGGGATACTCCTCTTGGAGTTTGTCTGACTAGGGCCCACAAAATTTATCGTATTTCCTAGGGCAGCCCCTCTCTTTATAAATCCTTTCTTCCACTGTGGCCCAAAAGTCTATGGCTCACCCTCAGTCTCTCATATCAGGACGGACAGTCTCTGCCAGGTTCTTTCTAGCTCCCTTTTAGCAATTGTTAGGCCGACTGCCACCAGGTTTTGTTTCGCCCTGCCTCCATCATCCCCTGACATTATTACCCCGAAACTCTCTTCTTATCCATCTGAAGGCCACATGTGGTCAATTGAGCAAGGGTATTGTAAATTCTTAAATATTATGTACTAGCTGTACCCGGCCATGCGTTGCTGTCGCTCAGTCTGGTTAAATAGAAGAGAAAGAAAAGAGTAAGCGCATGTTTTTAATATGTTTAATTTCACAATGCTTGTGGGTATACAGTATGTTTTTGTCCATCCTATTATATGTAGACTATTGTCTATATGCATCCCTTGTATTTGTTGCGCAGCAACCAAATCGATAGGGTCTGTTCGGGTTGCAAAGTGAACCAACTCCTCCCCCCTCCCTCCACCCACTTCCTGGTCTACCATCCTGACACCAACTGTCCATCCTAATATATGTAGACTATTGTCTAGATGTGTCCCTTGTATTTTTTGCGCAGTAACAAAATCAATAGGGTCTGTTCGGCCTTTAGTTTAAAAACATGCGCGTATTTGACACACGGGTATTCGAATCCAACGCTGTGTATATTTAACCACGCGCTAATGTTGCAAAGTGAACCAACACCTCCCCCCACCCTCCACCCACTTCCCGGTCTGCCATCCTGACACCAAATTGTTCATCCTAATATATGTAGACTATTGTCTCTATGCGTCCTTTCTTAATGTTGCCAAGTGAACCAACTCCTCCACCCTGTCCACCCACTTCCCGGTCTGACGCGCTAATGTTGCAAAGTGAACCAATTCCTACCCCTCCCTCCACCCACTTCCTTGTCTGCCATCCTGACACCAACTGTCCATCCTTTCTTAATGTTGCAAAGTGAACCAACTCCTCACGCCTCCCTTCACCCACTTCCCGGTCTGCCATCCTGACACCAACTGTCCATCCTAGTATATGTAGTCTATTGTCTATATGCGTCCCTTGTATTTGTTGCGCAGCAACCAAATCGATAGAGTCTGTTCGGGTTGCAAAGTGAACCAACTCCTACTCCTCCCTCCACCCACTTCCCAGTCTGCCATCCTGACACCAACTGTCCATCCTAATATATGTGGACTATTATCTATATGCGTCCCTTGTATTTGTTGCACAGCAACGGAATCAATAGAGTCTGTTCGGACTTTTGATTAGAAACACGCGCGTATTGGACACACACGTATTCAAAACCAAGGTTATGTATATATAAACACGAGCTAATGTTGCAAAGTGAACCAACTCCTCCCCCCTCCCTCCAGCCACTTCCCGGTCTGCCATCCTGATACCAACTGCCCATCCTAATATATGTAGAGTATTGTCTCTATGCGTCCTTTCTTAATGTTACCAAGTGAATCAACTCCTCCCCCCTCCCTCCACCCACTTCCCGGTCTGCCATCCTGACACCAACTGTCCATCCTAATATGTGTAGCCCATTGTCACTATGCGTCTATTGTAGTTGTTGCACAGCAACCCAATCGAGAGGGTCTGTTCGTTCTTTAGATTAAAAACACGCACGTATTTGACACACGCGTATTCTAATCCAACGTTATGTATATATAAACACGGGCTTATTCTAATTCAACGTTGTGTCAAAATTTCAAATCAATCGTTGAAGAACTTTCGTAGATTTAACATTTTTATCAAACGCACATTGACATTTTTATGTGTCTGTTTGTGCTTTCGATTAAAAACATGCGCGTATTCGACACAAGCGTATTTAAATCCAATGTTGTGTATATAAAAACACTTGCATATTCGAATGCAACATTTTGTCAAAATTTCAAATCAATCGGTGAAGAACTTTCGTAGATTTAAGATTTTTATTAAACGCACATTGACATTTTTATGTGTCTGTTTGTGCTTTTGATTAAAAACACGCGCGTATTCAACACGCGCATATTCGAATCCAACATTGTGTATATAAAAACACTCGCGTATTCGAAATGCAACATTGTGTAAAAATTTCAAAGCAATCGGTGAAGTACTTTCGGGGATTTGAGATTTTGAACCAACGAACAGTTACATTTTTATTTATAGAGAAGATATATTACCCAGTGGCAGTCATCACTAGGAAAATCATGGGTCCCAAAACGAGTTTTCCACATGAAAATTTAAAAGTGATACCGCAAAAACTGCTGAACAGAATAAGGCAAATTTGGCAGACAGCTAGATCTTGGTCCGGAAAATGTGCTTTATGTGATCCTCAGATCCTATTAATGCAAAAACACCCACCTATTTTAAATCTTGCAACCATTAGATGGGCCAGGGCCCAGAGGTCGACACTTTTTTTTGGGACGGAATGTGCGCCCCTCATTCCACAGACTTTTTTAGGCTGGGGGCCCCATTCTCGGTTGCTGATTTTAACAAATGAGGAGGCGGTTGTGCGGACACCCTCTCTGAGCCTTGTTAGGCCCAGGAGATCTCATCCCCAGGACTGCTTTATAAAAATGTGGGCTGGTTCACATGGTACCCCAGAACCATTTTGTCTCCCTGGGGACCCCATACCCTGCGGCTGATTTTGATATTTTGGGGAGGGGAGCCGCTCGTAGTCGCAACCGTGACGCTGCCCTGTTTCCTGTTGTAAGAGCCGTGAGGAAGTGCCCCTGCTGCCGTCACTTTGTGTGTGCCTGTGACTCTTGGGGTGATTTGACAACCGCCGGTGGATTTCCGAGTCCGGGACTGCAAGGCCCACAGGTCCCTGCGCTCACCACATCACGCGCACCTGTTGCCTCTTCCCGGACTCCTCCCAGCTGATTTGGGCACCTTTAACAGCGACTGGCGGCCCCCGCTACGCGGGAACCGCTCGTAGTCGCAACCGTGACTCTGCCCTGTTTCCTGTTGTAAGAGCCGTGAGGAAGTGCCCCTGCTGCCGTGTGTGCCTGTGACTCTTGGGGTGATTTGACAACCGCCGTTGGATTTCCGAGTCCGGGACTGCGAGGCCCACAGGTCCCTGCGCTCACCACATCACACGCACCTGTTGCCTCTTCCCGGACTCCTCCCAGCTGATTTGGGCACCTTTAACAGCGACTCGCGGCCCCCTCTATGCGGGAGCCGCTCGTAGTCGCAACCGTGACTCTGCCCTGTTTCCTGTTGTAAGAGCCGTGACGAAGTGCCCCTGCTGCCGTCACTTCGTGTGTGCCTGTGACTCTTGGGGTGATTTGACAACCGCCGTTGGATTTCCGAGTCCGGAACTGCGAGGCCCACAGGTCCCTGCGCTCACCACATCACGCGCACCTGTTGCCACTTCCCGGACTCCTCCCAGCTGATTTGGGCACCTTTAACAGCGACTCGCGGCCCCCGCTACGCGGGAGCCGCTCGTAGTCGCAACCGTGACTCTTCCCTGTTTCCTGTTGTAAGAGCCGTGAGGAAGTGCCCCTGCTGCCGTCACTTCGTGTGTGCCTGTGACTCTTGGGGTAATTTGACAACCGCCGTTGGATTTGTGAGTCCGGGCCTGCAAGGCCCACAGGTCTCTGCGCTCACCACATCACGCGCACCTGTTGCCTCTTCCCGGACTCCTCCTCCTCTCTATATTAATCCCGTGCTTACCGCGTAAGCGGGACGCGCGCGGGACTGAGCCCGGGGCTAAGCCCGGGCAAAGGGCGGGCCGTTTGAGGCCGTTCGAGGACGTGAGAGACTGGACTGGGCCACCCCTCCAAACTCCACCTTCTGCTATCCATTCCGAAACGTATGTACTGTCTTTCCATTGACATTGCTCTCGCGGTCCTTGTGAAGTTCTGTTTTGCGGTTTGTTATACCTATGTCAGAACCTTTTCCCCTGTCTTCGTACAATAGGAAAAATGGTGCTAACCAGAGGAAATAAAACCAAGGCCCCTGGGAGCGTGGGTAAACTGTTAGGCCCCATGGATGATTTCATTACCAAGGCAAACTCATTCATCGATCAAAGTATTTCTTTGATGGAGGAAAGGGTTTCCTTGGATTTGGCGTTTGCTAAGAGATCTTCCATGGGTAATTTGGCCGACGCTAGAACCCCCGTCCCTGATAACAATGCAGGGCATAGGGCCCTTTGCGAGGGCAGGCGTAGCCTGCCAAACAATGTGGACCTGTCGGCCTCCCAGCTCTCTGATTCCCAGATAAGCTCAGACTTAGAAAAAACACCTGAGCTAATACCTCAAACGTCTCCCCAAATTACATCAGATGAAAGAAGGCAAGCAAGAGGGAGGAGGGAGGGTGCAATAAGAAAAAGAAAGAACGATCCGAAAAATCCCATCCCCAATGACACCGGGAATATCTCTAGTAGTCCACAGAATCCACCCCCTAGAGCAGAACAGTTGGTAGTTTCCGCAATGGTCCATTATCCCGCACATGACATTCCTGCTCCTATTAATCTGAAATCGCCCATTCTTCTATCCTACAGTAAGGAATCATCTGATAGCAATAACTCCCAGCTGCTTATCAAGATCGCTGATCTATTGAAATCCTTTCTTCAACCAGTAGAAGCAAAGTTAGCGCAACTGGAGATTCAGCTATCCAAGTTTGTCAATCTTCCACAATTTAACCAAGTGTCAGGGGCTCAAAAAATAGGGGGAAACAAACAGAATAAACAAATTCTCCCTAAGCCTGCACATACCCTCCCTAAGTCTGCAAATAGTCAAAAGAACCCACCTTTACCTCTAGTTGTAACAGCCAAACCAACGAATAATAAGAGTACAGTGAATCCATCCACCAATGTTGCCACGACTTTGTCACAGGGAAATGCCCTGTCAACAACAACACCTGTATCTAAGACAGTGGTACCAAGAAAAGTGGCATCTAAAACTCCGGTGACCCAAAATTCAGCCACTAAATCCCCGGCCACAGCATTCAACAGAGATGGCCTTAGGGGATCCACCGAAGCTAGGTTTCCTGTTGACATGCCACCGGATGCATCTCCTTTCGTAGTGGTAATGACTGGGGTGCCTGAGCTAGTGGACCACAATGTTGAACCTATGTGGTCTCTGAAAAATAAGGCCCAACACTGGCTAAATTCCAATCGTCCTATTCCGCCATCCTGGCAAGGTAGGATTCTGACGGTACGTAGGACCCCATGGGTGAGAAATGGCAGAAAAACGATTCCGGGAGATTGCATCGTGATTACATTCGAAGACCCCCGAGTAGTAGATTATATCTGCTCTTGGGACCACACGAGTGTAAATGGAGGTATAGGTACCAAACCACTTTCCTTTTTCTACCCCTCAAGACAATCTAACGGCCCTTTCTATAACCATGACCCCCCCTGGGCTGCACCACCTCCTCGTCATTTCGAATACGCCAACACAAGGCAATTTGGGGGCCCTCGTCATCGTGACTATGATAGTTCCTGGCACACAGTGGGTTCGCGGTATCAGGGAGGAGGATGGGAAGAATGGGGTCCACATACGCTGAGAACGGCTCATAGAGAACCGCCCCGCTGGGACCCTTGGTTTAGCATCCCGACGAGGAATAGATTTAGTGCCCTTGAAATGGTCGACTGACCATTAACGGACACCGAATCTATTAATTCTAACTCACCCCAGTTAATTCCTAAAATAAAAAGAATCTCTCCAACTAACGAAGCTGTAGTGCCAAAAGTAGAGCCACAGCCCATACCTATCCTCTTTTGGAACGTTGCGGGTTTACGTCCCAAGATTGAGGACGGGACTGCCTTGTATTTTCTGGAGCCATGTAAAATAATTTGCCTCCAAGAGACATGGTCTACGACAGAGCTTCATCTCTTGGGCTATAAATCATACTTTACCCCAGCCCTCCATAGTACAATAGGAAGACCTAAAGGAGGGCTAATAACGTATATTGCTAACACCATGAACCATCTAAAAGTGTCCATAGTCCACTCCGACCCTAATTTCCAAATACTTTTTCTTTCCTTTATGAACAAGGAGTCCATCCTCTTGATTACTATTTATAACAACTTAGAGGAGGACCAATTCCTGATTCTTTTACGTAATGTTCAGGAGAGATTAACCCAGCGTTCCCGGTTGAAGGCTGGACAAGGGGCTATTCATCTTTTATGGGAGGGGACTTTAACCTCCATCCATGCCCGCAGGCTAAAACAAACTGCTGTGGGATAGTGGATGAACTTGACGCTCCACTAGTGCATTTTGCTCATACTAAGGGGGGGATTGCTATGAACAATCTGCTATCTGACTTGGATCTTGTAATAGCCAACACCCTAAGTTCAGGTCTAAATTCCCTTCAACCAACTTACGTGGGTAGGGGATACCAAACGACAGTTGATTACATCCTCCTGTCACCTGGACTGCTACATACAGCTAGAGCCTTTCAGGTTATGGCTAATTCACTTAGTGATCATTCCGCTGTGAGGATGGATCTTCACTTGACTGATTCCAAGCCCCGAAATACAGCTATAGCAAAAACTCTCGCCCAGAACAAATTTTACCTAGGCAAACAAAACGGCTACACACTAAAATGGGGAAAAATTAATCCAAATGAAATAACAAAAAAACTGGTAAATGTGGCATATCCTAATATAATTAAATGTTTGGATCTATCGGAAACTGATGAAGAAGTTTTAAACAACTTTATGCAAATATTAGAGAAAATCAAAGGTCTTCTCACTGCAAAACCGAGGACCGAGAACCCAAATAGTAAAGGGTGGTTTAATCACAGTTGCACCGTGGCCCTAACCAACCTGAAGTTGGCCCTGCATAACACACCTAGAGACGTGGGGCAGATTCAACTCCTTAGGCGGCACTATGGAAGGGAACGCAAATTAAGAATCCATGAATTTAAACAGAAACTTTGGGAAGACCTGCACATGAGCGCCGTATCTAAAAACAGTGAGGCTTTCCGGCGAACTGTCAGATCACCTTACTTGACAGATAATAAGAGTCCAAAGATAGAAGTGGCTATAGACGAAGACACACGGGTGTCCCACTTCTCCAATATTTTTAAAAACTCTTCAACAGTAGGTGGGACAGAAACCATACACCCAATAGTGGAATATCCAATATCGCTGCACTTTGATATTCCTGATCTATTAGTGGCACTGGTAACAAGCAAAAGTGGGAAAGCTCCAGGCCCAGATGGGGTCCCAGTGGATCTCTTTAAACACAACTTGGATCTCTGGGCCCCCATCCTCACTAGAGTGTGTACAGCAGATGCAAATGTGGGACTGTTAAAATCCTGGACTAAGTCCATCATGGTCCCCATCTTAAAAAAAGGGTACCGCCAGGTTGTGAAATGCTACCGCCCCATCTCATTGCTGGACTCTCTGGGCATGGTTGTCGGCAGAGTAATACTTGAGCGACTCCAGCATTGGGCGGAGGAGGGAGGCATTATTTCCGACCTCCAGTTCGGTTTTCGAGAGGGGTTCGGAACGGTAGAGCAGGCCCTCAACCTTAGCCTGATATTGGGCAAATACACCCAGGCAAAGAAGGACATGGTTTATATGGTTTACGTAGATCTGTCCGCTGCTTTTGATTGCGTTTCACACGCAAAACTCTGGACGTTCTTAAGGCAAATGGGAGTGGATCTCCCTCTTCTAGACTTTTTGAGGGAGCTCTATTCTAAAGCATTGGCAAGGGTGCGCTTTGGCATGAATGGAGAGTTGACGGCACCTTTTGGAGTAGAGCGTGGAGTCAGGCAGGGGTGCGTCCTGGCCCCCTTTCTCTTCTCACTGTACACTAATGGCTTGGAGTTGGAGATGTTGAGGGGGGCCCAGGACCTCCCGCAAGCAAAACAGCGCCTGATTCCCGCTCTGCTTTACGCAGACGATGCCGTCATCCTCGCACGCACCCCGCGAGAATTACAGAAATCCCTGAACAGATATACGGTTTTCATGGGCGGTTTGGACCTACACGTGAACGTTAAAAAAACGTTTGTCATGATAGCAGGTAGTAGGAAAAAACGAGTAAAGGACATCTATCTCGATAATCAAAAACTCGAGGTAACCGCCCAGTATCCATACCTAGGAATCATGATAGACGAAAGGCTGTCTTGGAGGCCAGCAGTAGAGGCAAGATGCCACTTGTTTAGAAGATCTATAGCGGCCCTGATGAGCTTCTCCCAGAGACTGGGGAGGAGGGCACCAGTGGAGCTACTAAAAATCTACAGCGCTAAGTGTCAGGCCATTGCCTTGTATGGAGCGGGCGTTTGGGGACATGTAGATGTTAGTGCCCTTCAGGTAGCAGAAAACACCTTCCTTATATTCCTTTTAGCTACTCCGAGAGGCACCTCAATCTATGCCTCTCATTTGGAACTTGGAATCCCTTATCTAGAGGATCTGTTCAGGATCCAACCATTGATGCTATGGCGGCGCGTTTGGACCTCGGTCAAAAACGCGCTGACACAGACGATCGTGGCAGACACAATGGCGCTTGATCAATCCTCAAAAGTAAAGTGGCTTTGCTATATCAGAAACTTTTTTAAAGACCTCGGTCTTGAGAAATATTACCTCCAACCTGAAGCCATTATTGACCTTCCCAAGGGAGTCCTAAAACAACTGGCCCTCAGACATTTAGAGTCGCTGAGATTGACCTCTGAGTCCTCAAAACCCTCGGTCCTTCATGCGAACTTAATTCAGGCTACACATTCTATCCAGCCGTACCTAACACTACAGATTAGTACACACGAGAGAATGTTATTGACAAGATTCAGATTGGATATCTTCTATAGATTGGTAGCATTTCCTGTGAGTAACAGTTGGGACTTAATCCTCCCTCCTTGCCACTGTGATGAGGAATCTAAACAGTCTAATCTACACACAATCATGCTCTGTAAATACCATCACCCACATAGGAAAATTAGGCTATTACCACTATTAAGGCGTTGGGGATTTAGACAGTGTCGTCCTGCAATGCTACGTCTCCAAATGCTGGAATCTGAACATGTCTGTTATTTTGTCCTTAATTTCCTAAAATGCGTCATGAAGCACAGGAAAAATTTGTAAAAAGTACTCTGGATCTAGATCGAGTCGACCAAATGAAATAACTTCACACTTTGTTTTAATATATATAAATTTGTCTATGGATGAATTTTACTGTATTTTCTTAACTTGTTTATCTGTTGAAACACTTAACTGTACTTTTAAATGTTGTTTTTATGGTTTTCCTTTGTGAAAAACCGAATAAAGAAATTTATATATATACTCCCCTCACCATGCTGCCTTAAGACCCAGGGGACCCCATCCCTCAAAGCCAGCATTTTGTTTGGGAGGAGGGCATTGGGCCCCCCTGTCCAGCCATAGATCCACTCCGAGGACCTCATCTCACAGGGCCTGATACTGGTGCAGTGTTCCAGCTGCCCCATGTCCTAAGACACTGGTGTTCCCGGCCCAGGAGAGTGCATGCAGGGAATATGATCTTGTTTCCCTGCCTGCACACTACTGGGCAAGGAATACAACTTTGTTCCTGACCGGGCGAGAGCACAGAAAGGAGAGGCTCTCATCCTGGCAGGAGCAAAGGAAAGAAGCTGGCTCCCACCAGCTGCACAATGGGTTCTGTATGGGGAGCTGGCTTGGGCTCTGGGGAATCTTAGGCTCCCCCCACAGCCCCCAACATCTAGCTGAGTTGTGTGTACCCCAGGTGGGCACCCACTTAAAAAAATGCTGGTTCCCATCAGCGCAACAATGGTTGCTAGCAGGGGAGCTTCCTCAACCCTTGGGGCCCAACCTATGTCCCCCAACTTTGGCATATGCTGTGGGTGTCCAGGTGGGTACCAGGACACCCACTTTAAACAAAAATTGCCTTGTCCCATTGGCACCCAGTATGGGTGCTGGCTGAGGAACCTTGGGGCCTTGGGGCTTCCCTGCACCCTTTAACCACTTGTAATGTTGTGGGTGCCCCAGGTGGGCACCAGGCCACCCAATAAATACAAAAAAATAATATAAAAGTATAGTAGATGAGCAGCAGGAGTTCCTCATTTTTTATTCACTGTTCCTTGCAAGAGCATCCTATAATGCTCTGCAAAGGCTTTTTAATAATATTTTTAGAACTCGATGGTGCACCTAGAAGGGGAAGGGGCAGCACCAATGTTCTGGAGGGCTGCACGGAGCGCAGCAACCACCCAGCATTATTAAAAAAAAACATATGAAATCTCCTGAGTGATGGAAACCATTACTTTAGGAGAGCTTAACCATATGTTTTAATGCACTTCAAGGTGGAGTTGTATGTTTGTCAGGTGGAGTGCAGGAACCTCCAATGGCTAGTTCTATGGCTGCACTTTGTGGCCTAAAAACTGTTAAAAAAACCTCCTGGATAAAGTCAATAAATCCGCTGATCCCGGGACAAAGCCAATAGGTCAGCCTTACTTAAAATGACACCTGTTATATTGTAACATGACAAAGTCAGCCATGCACAGAAGGAGTCTGTGCGTGGTGGGGGATGAGTGCCAATGAAGGGGTGGGCACATGGCCTGACAACATACTAGGGCTTGGGTCTGTCATTTGTTTCTGCATGGGCTGTTGTACCCTAAGTGTGCCCATTGTAGGCCGCATTTTCGTTTTCACACATTACTATATACACACAGTTGCTTTGTGCCACATTGTTCATTTACACTAAACCTGCATATGTTTTCATGTTCTGTTATTTTCCTGGGATTTAGTCTGAACACGCTAGACAAGGTCAAACAAGAATGCACTTGGGGGCATATTATCAAGGGGGTTTATCTCCGCTCTTTTGGCTTTAAAAGCCAAGAAAGCGGAGATAAAATTATCTCCCTATTACCTAGCTGTCGCTAACACCAGTTAGCGACAGCTAGTAGGAGATAGTGACCATCTTGGGCCCCACTTTGCATGTCAGTGATATTTATCACTAATGACATGCAAAGTGGGCGTGCCAAGATGTTAGCGACTGGAAACAGTCGCTAACATCGCTATCTCCTATTACCAACTTTTGGAGATATTCGGGCTAAGCGCGAATATCTCCAAAAGCTAACACCTGCCCTGAGCAGTTCTTACCCATGTTATCCAATGGGAGGTGGATAACATGGCTAAGAGCATTAGCTCGGTAATGCATGAATATCGCTGACTTTTCAGCGATATTCATGCATTACTGCCGGTTTTTATCGCATTTGCGATAAACCTTGGTAATACCAAGGTTTATCTGCGATAAAAATCGCCGCAGCTCAGCGGTAAAATTTTGTCTCTAACCAAGCAATAGCTATTGCTTGGTAATATGCCCCCTTGTTATTCTGTCTGGTCAGATACTACCACCTAGACATAACATGAGAACGCAGCTGCTGTTTGTGAGCACACATTTTTTGTCATATAACTGAGAACAAGAGTTGGAAAAAAATCACTGAGCGAGAGTGCTTTGACAAATTTGTTATATCAGCTGAGATGTAGAACGTCCATCTGTGTATGTCAGGTATGGGGTCCGCCACTAATCCCTGAGATTTTTTCATATATAATCATTTAGCTTCAGTAGAAGGGAGTGGGTTTAGGGTATTCTGTATATTAATAGGACAGGGCTTTTTATCATATAAGGATCATTGACCATGCCAACAGTATTTTTAGTATGCATTTGTTGTCTATTGTGGCATGAATACTGCATTTTAGGACACAATAGTTTGAATATATATTCAACTTCCTTTATGTCTCTTGTTTATTTTATTGTGGATGAGTACGAGTGAGAGATTTAGAAGGTGTGTCCTGTTATAATGATCCCTGAGAGGGTCAAGAGTGTTGTGTTCTGGGGTGCCAATTCACTTGCTTCTCGGGTAAGGTTAGAAGGGCAAGTGAAGCACTACAGCTCAGGCTCATAGGTACTGATGTAGTATGGTGACTCAGCCCCTCCATGTTGATGCTCTATGGTCCCAACATTGTTCTGTTCCTGAGCAAAATCCCTGCAACATGCGCAACCAACGTTTTGATCAGGTACTTACTTTCTGGAACCCTGAGATGTGCTTGTGCTTGTCCACAATACCCTAAATACCCCTAAAAACCATTGCTATTGCTGTTGCTATTGCTGTTAACTGCTGCTCGGCAGTAACTCAGCATTTGATATAACATGGAGTCTCTAATGCGGGAGCTGCTATCATATTTGTTATAGAAGCGGACGCAGCGTTCTTCTTTGAAGTTTTTTACTCCTGGGTCACATTTTCAGATCTGGATGCTAATGATAATACTTTTCATGAATGTACTACATCTCAGGCACCTAATGCATATTGTCCATATGCACTTCTTGAAATTTCTTTTACTATCTGGCCACACCAGACTTGGTTTAATGGTACCCTTCCCCACATGTTTGGAACTGTTCAAATGGATCCCTTAAGTATTGAAGAGGCCACTTGGCACTCACGGATTATACCCCATATTCATATTTGGCTAACAGAACTCTAGTGCAGGCTCCTGCTTTATACAATATTCTTGTTGTTCTATATCACATCTTACAGAATATATCTCATGTGCTTTACTAGCTGGTCCAGCTAGAATTGACCTGCAAGGACAGGCCCAACAGCCTGTTGGGCCTGTCTTTAGTCCTGTAATTGTTCATTCAGTTATGGGCAAATGGCCCACAAATCGTGAAGAAATACCATTGGGATTGACCAAAACATTGATCAATTTGAAGCTGTATTCCCCCTTACGGGACCACAGCTAAGGTCAAGCACAGAATTCATACCAAACGCCTACTCACTGGATTTTTTCCCACTTTAGCTGACTGCAACACCTGGGGGATTATTTTTGTCTCAGTCTATACTCTTTGTTGTGACACTATCTCCATAGCCATTCTACCGAACATCCTCAAACAGATACAGAATGATCATGGGGCAGGTCCTGACCTCGATTTTGGAATAAGACTTGTAGGTAATTTTACCATAAGTCTCTTAAAGATTCTTTCTTATGTTAAAGATGAAGCAGCTTCTTTTGCTATACACCAGAGTCTTGCCGCGAATGCGAGTTGCCTGTCATTATTGCTAATGTATACATGCGTAAGGGCATGATAGTTCGGGAACCAGACCTTCCATACCACCTCTTGGCAAGCTTAGCTCTGAGAAGGATGCCAGGCTGGCCCATGAGTTTGCTAAAAGACCATAGGAAAAATCTAAACAACAACAGAATGGCTGTCCTCCCCCGGAGTCATCTGAAAGAAGATACGATTTTCGTGATCGCACTAAAATTAAGAATCCAGACAGCCAGGATTCTTTTGATGATATGTATCCCTCCATTGATACACCGACACCCTTACCCCTTCTTTTGCTGTACCGATTAACATTGCACATTTCCTTCTCTGCTACATTGTTCCCTTGTTGTAAAATTTTGTCTCAATAACCAATAAAAAATGATGATAAAATAAAACTCCAGACAGGTATCAGTCATCTGATACACATTCTTCTCCTTCATTTCCACAGTACGACAGGGGAGGGCGATCGGACTGCAGACAAGAAGAGTACATGAAACTAAAAAGGGAGGCACAACGGTCATCTGACATGAAGATAAAGAAGGAGGAAAGACCTTGTCCATATAAACTCCTGCTTCAAAATAGGAAAGTTGGAGCTTTAACGGCTAAATATGCCACAGACAGTGAGTACCTTCCTCCTGAACAGGAGTTGGTTGGTGACTCTCATCAACAGCATGGCAGAAGTCAACATAGTATGCTGGAATCTCTGCCAATTTCTGGCAACGAAAGCAAATGAAACATTTATTACGGTTGAAACCTCAGACTTCCGTGTAGCCCCCCTAACAGATTATAGCTTTTGGATATTCAAAGTGGGGGTGACATTAACCACAACATTAAAGCAATATTCCAGGACAGCTAGACTACTTCCTATGACATTGTCTTGGGGGAGGTCAATTGGCCACCAACTTTTGTTCTTGCATGCCCCCAGAGTGAGGATGTCATGCTCCCTTCTTTAGTTAGCGCACAAACATTGTTAGTGCGTCCCTGTGCTTGGGCACACCATTGGGTTCGTCACAAAAGGACAGATTCCGTTGTTTACTGTTTATGGTTGTTTATTATTGTTATGAATGTCACAAGTTCATTTGTGTTGCTCCTAGCGTTTTCGTTTTCCCATTGTAAATGCGAACTGAGTCAACTTTAATAAGGATATGAAATAAATATTCGTCTTTATAAAAATGCAACACAAATGAACTTGTGACAACGGAATCTGTCCTTTTGTGACGAACCCAAAGGTGTGCCCAAGCACAGGGACACACTAAAAATGTTTGTGCGCTAACTAAGCATCATTCATACAAGCGTACTTGGACGGTTACGCAACCTGGTGGAGCACCCAACCTTTACAAAAACCAGTCTGAATTTTTTCGGCAAACCATTGCTGTGCACCAAGCCACTTCTTTTGTTTGTATATTCTCCCTTCTTTCTCACATCTCATCCCAGATGAAGTAAAGGAAGCTTATGCATCCAAACTTGCCTTTGTACATCCCCCTGCTCTTTATAGTAATCAAACTGGTTGAGATAAGAAATCCCCTTCTCGTGTTATTCCTATACAATCTAAACATCTGGTAAAACCACAATATCCTATTAAAAGGGAGCAATCGAACCCTGTGCATCTTAAATGAATTATCCTCTTTCCTGCTCTGAAACCAGACAATTCATATTGCATTGTCTGAATATAAACCAATTTGGACTTTTCCAATTTTTTTTTCAACCTCAATTTTGCTCCTGAGAGCTGCGACTGGTCAGCCTTTAGTGCCTTAGGCTTTTAAATGCACTACGCCTGACTTTTTCTGGGCTATTCTTGAAATTGAATCTGATGCTCACTCCAACGTAGATGAGATCTACCTGACTGACGATGAATTACACCCTCACCTGGCGGGAGTTGATATTGCAATTTGCTAAACTTGGCTACAAGTTTAACTTAAAAAAATCAAACATAGCTTTTTTGACTGTCCTCTTCTTAGGATATGATCTTACAAATAAAGGGAAATGTCTTGCCCCTCACTTACTGGAGAAGTGAGCACAATTGCAACCTCCAAGTTACAGTCCCTGCTGGGATATTTGAATGTTGGCAGAATATATACCTGATTGTGCACAACATATTAAATCACTTTATGCCTTAACACGCCATGCTTTTCCCGCTTCTTCCTGGACATCAGAACACACTGACACTCTTAGATCTTTACATTCTGACTTACTTGAGACATGACACACAAGTGTGTGTCAATAAAACAAATTTAGTCATTCACGTTTTGCCAGGTGCAATTAGATTTATGTATGTAACTTTTAAAGAAGGTGAAACAGTACCTGTACCATATAAATCAGATTTATATTCCACTGCAAAAATGTGTTTTGCATGCACTTAAAAAATACTTACTGCTCTGCAGGTGGCCATCCTTATAGAATGGCCACTTGTTCAGGGAAAACGCATTATTGTAATTTTTCTAGTGCCAGCCGTAAAGGCTGTCATCAAAGCTAGCGTTACTAATGCGAAAGCCCTCCATCCTAGATGGATACAATGGTTACGTCCTTAACAGCAGTAGATGTAGACTTCCTCTTTGACCATTCCTTGCAAACCCAAGAATTATTTAATAGGAGCGGGTTTATCCTATGCCTTCTTCAGTTCTGCCTCTTGATCAATATTAGACTATCATTTGTACTGCTGGTTCACATCCTGGTATAGGTTCGAAGCAGCAGTATTCTTCTGCATGCGCTGTCATAAATGGCATTAAATAAGATGGCATTTTTCATCCCCAAACAACTCGCACACAGTCTCTAGGAGACTGCACTGCACAGTTTGCTGAACTGAAGGCTTTACTTTTTGCACTTGAAAATATGGATCCTGAATTCCCCACACTTATATTGTGTGATTCGTAATATTGATTACAATCTTTCAATGATCATTTACAATTTGGCGACAAAATGAGATTTGTGATTCAAAGGCTAGCACAATCAAGCGCAAGCTGGTTTGGGTTAAAGTGGCAGATCGTAAGGATAGGCTGACGCACACACTCCCTCAGCCAACTCTGCGGAAGCCAGAGCTAGAATAGTGGTGGTAACCCGCTCTAAATCTTGTATCTACATTGATATATTGCCTTCAGTGAATGCTTTAAAAACGGCACTCTTTTACCGAAGGGTTTTCCTTCTAAATATTCTTATCTTTTAATTGATCAGAATGTTCTTTTTGTAACTATTACAGCTATTGACGATCATCAGATACCTAACCTGACCACAGACATGATCCGATTGTAGCCGCACATGAAGGTGTAGCTTCCACTAACATCAGGGTGGCTGCCACTATTTTGCTCTCACAGCAACGGTGTTGATGGCATGGTTTATGCCACAAACTAGAAAATATGTTCTCTGTTGTTCCATATGTCAACAAACCAAAAGTTCCACTGCGTCTCGACCCCCATAGACACTTCTTTTTATTCCCATCAGACCTTTTGGCTGTATTTACTTGAATCATTGTGGTGATTGCAGTTGATTCTTGCTCTTGGTTCCTCTGGGTTGACCACAGTGCTCGGCTAACACACGCACCGTTATTAAAGACTTGCAAGTATTCATCTGTACTTACGTCTGTTGTGCATTCCATTCGGAACAAAGACCGACCTTTGCTTCAAAAGCGTACCATGATTTGATGAAGTCCATGGGCGTACCAGTTCATTATTCTTCATCAGATAGGCCTGAGGCAATTCTGTTGTAGAAAGTGTGACCCATGACTTAAAGCAGTCCTTAACGGCAAGGTTATTGGGTACAGGGTGTGGTTTGTTGAACCATCGTTATGGGTTTAAACAAGCATTAAATAACCTCCCAAAAGATCTTTGGGTGGGCAAACCCCATGCAAAGTGCTATTTGGCATCAAGAAATATGTACCAGACCTTGATAGTCTAGACATTGTGGCGACAGCTGCATCCTTTGACGTAAATTACCATTGTGCTGTCTTACAAGACGTACAAAAGTTCTGTGACGCTCAGTTTCACAAATATTTGCCAACATCTCTCCTTGTCTGCTGAAGATCAACTTACAGTTTCCGGTTACCTTCCAAGAGTTGGAGATCTGGTTCGAGAAAAGGTGGCTAATGTAAAAGGAATTTGGCCCTATGTACTCTACTCCTGTTCCAGTCCTTGGTATTCACGATACGTGCACTGTGATTTTGTCACCACTCCTTGGAAACAAAGATAAGCAATTTGTCTCCTTTCAACATGTCAAATTACACCATGTGGCCGATTCTTCATAGTATGCCACGGCATAGTCGTTCCTTTCCACAAGACATTTCTTTGCAGCCCGTGAGCACCACTGATGCTGATACTACTGGCAGGGAGGAGGCTGAGTCCTCTGCTAATAACTTAATTGATACATTGCCTGTTTCTACAATTACTTATTCTACAATGGATGTAATTTATGCAGACCCACCATTGGCAAATCCTTCCGAATTAGATTTTTTGAGCCCTACTGCTGAGTTATGGCCTCTGTTTTCCAGCTGAGTTCTTCTGGGTACTCTATGGATCAATATGATTTCTCTTCAGACAGGTTTTCTGTTTCACATCTGCCTCCAGCACGGATTTGTGTTTTTATTTCATGATTAAAACACACTTATCTAGTCCCTCCTTGGATAAATGGTTAGCTCAAACCCTCCTTGGTATTCTTGTTTATGTGGATTGGATTTGTGACTAGTGTTTTCTTGTTAATCAATAGCAATTACCTCCCGGAATGTTCTGCTACAGAACTGGTCGACAGGGTGTTGCCCCCCTCATTCTTCTTCACATAGATTGAAAAGAGACCTGTTCCTCGTTAACGTTTCAGCCGGTCCAGTGACTGATGGAATTGTTTGGGATAAGTTTCCTTTCGACATATGCGGCCCGACGGAGAACCTGCAGATACCATATGTGTTCAAAGTTTCTATGGATGATATATTAGTACCGGGGTTACATTCAGAGGATTGGGTTGTTGACATTGTAAATTGTATGCTTTCTGAACTAGAGTATTATACTGTGTCTGAATCAGAGGATCTATATCTTAATTCAGTTAATTATGCCACTATGTTCTGTTATCATCATTATGGACATCATTTTCAGAGCCAGTGAACAACACCCCCATTTTAATTATACAGAATTAGAACATTGACAAAATCTGCGTTAAGGGAGTTCCAAGAAGCAAAAAGACAAGTTTGCGTATTTTACAGAATATGACACTTCAGACCCCACATCATATTACTTTAAATCGGTTCCACACACCCCAAAAAATAGATGCTTACTCAGACTAAGCCCATTCATACAGCCTCATTTGTCAATCAGCTAGCTCTTAAAGGTTATGATTAGTGGAAAGACAACATCAATTTGAAATTGATTTGGGGTTTAAAGTCCTGGTAAGTGCAGGGCACGGAAACCTTATTTCGAGCCTGTTTAATTCCCAACCAAATACATTTTTTGAACGAAACAATCCTGCAGAATACTTGTCTGTGTTTGGCAAAAATTAAAGAATTAAATTCCCTGGCCATTCCGTCTGTTGCCCGCATTGATAACTGGCAGAATTTGACAAACTACACCGAAGGCCAATTAAATAGCATGGTAAAGAATGGTACATTTCATTTCTGATTTTTTAAGTTCTGGTGGCTGGTTATAGTTGCTGTGGACACGTATGATTGTCAGGCCCATTTTCTTAATTCCATGCCTGGGTTTAAATCAAGCAGACCTGATCCTCGATACTCTTGGTCAGCACATTCTGGTATTGTTACCACCTATTAGGTGAAAAAGTTGTGTCAATAATGATTGGAACATTCTACACTGTCTAAAGTGAAACATCATCTTTCTCTACTGTCCAAAGACATACAATTTTCTAATTTTCTTTTGGGTCCCAGATCCCCACGTTCTAAAAGACTTTTCTATGCTACTTATAATAAAGTTTGGAAACTGTCCCAAATGGAAGCTGCTGTATGTTTAAGACAAAATGACTAAGATAATTTTGATGAAATGTTAGGTATGGTTTATAATAGTATTAATACATTGTCATCTCATATTTACAATTGTGAACAACATTGTGTTGTCTGTTATTGATATTGTGCCAAGTGATATGTCAACATTATTTCATGGACAAAGTTAGCTTAGATCTATTATGCTGTTCAGCTGGATGCTTCAAATACAAAAAAAATGGCTGCGTTCCATGGCAATATTTGAATTACAGTGATTTATTTCTGCCTTTTAATTTAACACGTAAACAGCAACTAATCACCATGAAAAATGCAACCTACATAATGCTGCATTTAGAAAAATTAGATCAACTTCCATTTACCATAGCTCAAACACCTTCGGCAGAGCAATTAATGCATGGTGTTATTTCACTGCCTATCTCGACATTTCAATTTACAGCGGACGTGAAACTTTTCCCTATAGGTAGATATGAACACAGTGGAAGAAGCTTCATTCATGAGTTATGGTCACTTCTCCTTACATATCGTTGTGAACGATCCAATAGAAATGCTTTTATTACGAGAGAAGAATGTAACTCTACTGACGGATTTTCACTTGTTTGTAAACAGGTTACAATTCACTGTGCCTGCAATACTTCAGCACCTAATTTGGCTTGTTTTCTAAAAGGCTTTCCAGTTACTGTAATTTTCCCTTTTATTACAATACTCTCTAACGGTAGTTATCTCATGCTTAGCGATCAAGACTGTTGAGGAATGTGGGCTAGAGACCCGTATATTTTGTCAGCTTCCCAGTTAGTCATTTGCAACAATGTCTTGTTTCCCCCTCCTCATGGGATTATAGATGGCTCACTGTGGCCTTCCATTCTAACTTTGAAGGCAGATTTCCACAAACTAAGCATTCTCAAAGCATTACTGTTTCCAACAAGAAGTAGCCCCTACATCGCAAAAAAACAGTCATTGTTAAATACAAATATTCCCCTGCACATTGGAGAATTAGTGTATTAAACCTTTCATGCCTTGCCCACTTTTTTAAGGTTTTAGGCTCCAACCTGTTAGTTCTTTGCAAACCATTTTTGGAGCAATACCTGGGTCTATCCACTGTATTTTCTCTTGTGTATTTAGATGATTCCCGTTGCTGTTATACCTCATTTGCAGTGTTCTCATCCTGCTACTCCGCAATGGATGTTCCTTTTACGGGCACTCTGAAGCTGGCTCCGCTCCAACACTACAGTGAGCGTATACTTCAGATCTTTGGAATGTTTCTACTACAGGAGCTGGATCTTGATTGGTCTCTAACATTTCGGCCTGCCTGGTATACCTACATGCAACCCATGTCCCACTTTATCTGGTGCCCCTGTGATTGGGCACTGAACATGTGCCTGACTTTGCAGACATCCGCTACCTTGGAAACTGGACTGCTGATGTGTCCCTTAGTGACCCATTTTCAGAACTGTTCCTTGGAAAAGCAACTTCTTCACAATGCAAGGTTTGAGCTACTAGTCGACAAGGAAACGTGTGCATCAGCACATGGATCACAAGGTACAGGCTTTACTAACATAGATGCAGGTTGTCCGGTAACTGTCTCAGCATCAACTGTGACCAGAGATCATGTTTGTTCTTTGGAGTTTGTGACTTGGGAAGTTGCCCTATCATCATGTGCGGTATCAGACTCCTTTATGGAGTCTTTAGCCTCTGCGATGGCAAGTGATGCAATGGATTCCTCCAAAGCAACATAATTTGTTTGTTTTTCCAAATTAACATTATTTTCTAATTGTTTTCTGTATCTCTCAATTCTTTCCTATGTTTTGAGCATGTTTACCTTTTGATTACATTTATTATTCTTTTTAGTGCTATTGGTCTGACCAAAGGGACGGTGTCATGTTTCCTGCATGGCCCGTTGTAGTTTTCCCTTTGCTAGCCTAAGTGTGCACGTTGTAGGCCACATTTTTGTTCGCTCACATGGAACCTGCATACATTTTTGCGTTCTGTTCTTTTCCTGGGATTTAGTCTGAACACGCTAGACTAGGCCAAACAACAATGCCCCTAGTTATTCTCTCTGGCCAGACACTATCACCACTGGAGACAGGCGCAACTCACTGGGCTGGTCACACCCTAGACGGCATTTTTGCTAATAATTTGCAGTTGTTATTTACAAGCATTCTTCCCTCGTATGGTCGTACCACATAGCGTTACTTTTTGAGCTTACCGTGCCTGACCGTATGGCTCCGGAATTATCAACAAAATATTTAATAAAAACAGCTTGGAACAAGATGGAAGCTGACAAGTTACACCAACTGTTAAACTCAAATCTCACCTCAACACCTAGAGATCAAGATGAGGCAACCAGGTTCTATACTAAGTGGTTAGAAGCCGCTGGGAACAAGTTAGCTACCAAAAAACTTTTTTGCCACACTATGCAGCAGCCTTCCTCCCCCATGTATTCTCAGGAGCTTATGGACCAAAAATTGGCCTGTAAGCACCTGGAAAGAAACCAGAGGAAGGAATACAAGAAAGAGGATAAAAAGGAATATTGTGAATTAAGTCTTGAGTATTGTAAACAGCTGCTTCAAAGAACAAAACAAGAGTATTTTACTAATAGAATTAAACTTGCCAAAAACTCACCTAAAGAGCTTTTTAAAATAGTAAATACCTTAGCTCTTTCAAGCTCTCCTGCCATCCCAGATACTCAAGAGTTGTGTAACAAAGTTGCAAAATTCTTCTTTGATAAAGTGAATGGTATTTTCTTAACCTTTTCACACTCCACAGCAAAAACAAGATTGATTTCACAAGTGGCCAGATGAGAGTGAAAAATTATGCCCCACTATTTGATAAATTCGCCTTTATAACGGAATCTGACACTCTCAATCTACTTGCTAAAGTTAAGTCAGGCTCTCCGTATGATCCTTGCCCGATTGCCATAGTAAAACTATCTGCTGAGTCAGTGTCACAAAAATTGACTTCCATCATTAACACAATCTACTTGGAAGTATACTTCTCTAGAGAATGGAAAAAGGCATACATTTTGCCCCTGCTGAAGAAACCTAGTTTGGACGCCAATGAGCCAAATAATTTTAGACCTATATCTAGATTAACACTCCCGGCGACAATTATAGAAGGAAATATGAACGCTCAACTCAACCAGTTTTTGCAAGAATAGCAGGCGTTGAACCCAACCCAGTATGGTTTCAGAGAGGGCCATAGTACGGAAAGTGCTCTCCTCAAAACCACAGAGGAAATCAGGACCATTCTTGACCAGGGAGGAAAGGCTCTACTGATCATGTTAGATCTGTCTGGAACATTTGATACGGTCCATCATGCTTTGATGGACCGACTGGATGATATAGGAATTAAGGGCTTGGCCTGGAAACTACTCAAATCCTTTCTCTAAGACAGAACACCAATGTTTGCCCTAGGTAAATTTGAAGCAGAATATTTTTTTCTACCTGATTAAGCCTGACACACTTTAATATTTATGTGTCCTCTTTGGCTCCCTTAATTGAATACTTTGGCTTCAATTTGACTTCCTACACGGATGACACCCAAATTGTGGTGACTATGTTGCCAGAAGCGATCCAGGAAACTGAATCTAGGTTACAGGACTGCATGAACACCGTGGGTGTATGGATGTCTCAAATCTGCTTAAAACTCAACTCCGCTAAGTGCGTGGTTGTGTTGTTTGGCAACAATCCCAATTTCTGGACCCCTGATTGTTGGCCGGAGGCTTCGGGCCCGCTCCCCACCCCTATGAGGAAGGTGAAGAACATTGGAGTGTGGATAGATGACAAACTTAGCTTCAGGGATCAGGTGAATACAGTGGCTTCATCGACAGCATATATCCTTAGATCTTGCAAAAAAAAATGCCACTTCTACCCAAAGATGCGCAATAAACAGTGGTTACCGAGTTAATAATGTCCAGGCTAGACTATTGCAATAGTCTATATCTCAAGATACACGAAGGATCAATGAACAAACTACATATCCTGCAGAATGCTGCAGCCAGGCTCCTCACAGGCACACCAACGCTTGACTCCATCTCAGTCAAAATGTAAAAACTACTCTGGCTGCCGGTCAAGAGGCCTACTCAGTTCAAGGCAAAGAGTGTCCTAGCAGTACGACGCGCGACGTCCGGAGCGGCAAAGAGGCTACTGCAATGGCGAGGGGAAGTAATATACCCCGCGCCCTGCCTGCCACCTCGGACATGCGTCACTGGCCCACCCACCCTCCCGCCGGGACTCTGCCTGCCCGGGGTGGAGGGGATGACCAAGGTAGGGGGGGAAGGGAGGTCCTCTACCACTACGGGCCTGCCCTCCTGATGGCCACCGGGTGGCCTCGGGCAGCCGCATAGTCACATCATGTCAACAGAAACCCCCGCCCGCAACATAACCAAAACATCCCACAAAATAACACACAAGACACCAATGTTAGTTTGGGGAAAGTTGCTGCAGGTTTACTCCATACAACGTTATGTTGTATGAAATTCTTCAAAGTGGAACTAGGAAACGCCCAAAACAGACCTCGCAAACTCTTTGAGATGGTCAAACTACAACCGAACAAACTGCCCAAAACTGTGAAAGAAAACCCCAAGTCTCTCATCTCCTCTGAGGCTTTCTCCTCATTTTTCACAAACAAAATCAAAACCTTGGATACTGAACTCAAGGCCGCCTCCTTCCCCCTCCGAACTTTGACCCTTTGCCTCCTCCTTCCTTGCCGCCACGATCCTTACCAAAGAATTTAGCTCACTGGTCTGAATTTACATCGTATGACGAAGTCACTGTCGCGAAAATCCTGGCCTCCCTGAACCCCAACAACCACTTCAATGACCCGCTCCCCTCAAACTGTCTCGCGACCGTTACCAAATACATCATTCTAGCTGGACTGCAATCATTAATGCCTCCCTACGACAGGGATCAATACCGAACTCGCTGAAAACAGGCCAATTCTTACCCATACTGAAAAAACCGTCGCTGGACCCAGCCTCCCCAGACAACTTTAGACCAATTTCCAACATTCCGCTCCTGGCGAAAGTGCTGGAAAAGTGTGTACAATTACAGCTAAGTCACCACATCAACAACTACCATCTACTCGACGACTGTCAATCAGGTTACCGAACCGGGCACAGCACCGAAACCACCATGCTCCACATCGTTGACGACGCTCTTCAAGCCCTTGACGAAGACAAAACCTGTCTCCTGATCCTCCTTGATCTATCATCGGCCTTCGACACGGTCAACCATGCGATGCTACTCGAACGCCTTAAACTCAGGATGGGATTAGAAGGCACAGTCCTCGACTGGTTCAGATCCTACCTCCAGAACCGATCTCAGAGATTTCTAGTCAATGGCGAACTGTCCGCTCCCTCCGCGGTCACGGTGGGAGTCCCTCAGGGATCAACATTGTCCCCTACCCTCTTCAATCTCTATCTGGAACCCCTTGCCGAAGTCCTACGTAATGCAAATATTTCCTTTCATATGTACGCTGATGACACTCAGATCTACATAAGAATCTCATCTCTGGCATAGATCCTCACCCTGAATGAAGCCCTGAAGCTGACTGTCAGATGGCTCTCCGCCAATCAACTAAAACTTAATGCCAAGAAAACTGAGTTCCTTCTAATCTCCCCACCCAAGAACAACCCTGACATCTAGACATGGATTAAAGCCATCACAGCCTTAAACTGTTCCCCGACAATTGTGAACTCAGCCAAATCTCTGGGAATCACCTTGGATTATAACCTAAATATGCGAGACCACATCAACACAATGGCGAAATCGGCCAGATTCCACCTCAGCTACCTATGGAAATTAAAACCCTTTCTAGACGCTTCGGACCTCAAACTCGCTGTCCAATCATTAGTCATCTCTCGACTGGAATACGGTTGCTCCACCCTCTCTGGCTTACCTAAGATCTCGCTGGCACCCTTAAAAGCCTGCCTCAACGCAGCCGCCAGACTACTTACAGGTTCAAAAACAATTCGATCACATCACTCCTCACTTGAACGCGTTAAACTGGCTCCCCCTCGAGGCGAGGATTCTCTTCAAGCTGGCATGCATCACGCACAAGGCCCTTCACTCTAACTCCCCTGCGTATCTTGCTCAGAAGCTTGTGTTATTTGGAGGAGACAGAAACTCAAGATCGACCAAGGCCCTCCTACTCCGGCCTGCACGCTTTAGGAAAAGAACAGCCTACAATCGGGCTTTCACTGGAGCTGCACCAAGAATATGGAACTCCCTCCCTCCCGACATTAGAAAAATCCCTTCCTTTGCTCGCTTCAAAAAAGAGGCCAAGGCCTTTCTCATGGGTAAATTCCTTGGCTAATCTCGTTCCCTCAGCCACCTGAGAGACTGTGGCTCTATCCTGCGTTCTTGTACATCACCTTTCTTGTTCATTGTACAATTTTTATCCTGCTGTATAGCCTATCATATCCCCCAGGTACAGTACCCGTCTGCTACCCTGTCCCACCTTCATCCCCCTGATTCTCTGTAAGCTCTCCTATGTACTAAGTTTTTATTGTTTTTACCTGTTTTTTTGTGTGCTATGACCCTGTATTACTCTAGTGTATCTGTAAAGCGCTATGATACCCTGACGGGTCATGTTCGCGCTCTATAAAACCTTAAAATAAATAAATAAAGGCTTTGTGTTTGATTTTTAAAGCCCTGCAGGGAACTGGGCCTAACTTTTTAAAACAGCAATTTCGATGGTATATACCTAAGAGAGCATTGCGGTCATCAGATGCAAAATTTGTGGTGGTGCCCCTGGTGAAAAAAGCAAACGGGGATGGCAGAAGCTTTGTAGCTATTACGGCCAAAGCATGGAACGCCCTCTCACTACACTTAAGCATTTAGGAAGGCACTAAAACATGTTTATTTCAAATTAATTTTGTTAATACCCACATTGCTGTTGTCTTCAGGCCTTCACATAGCTCCAGGACACCTCCTGGTAACAGTTAGCACTCTATAAATTCCAATAACATTAATATTAACATTAACACCTAAACACAAGAACGCAGCTGTTTGTGAACACACACGTTTTGTCATATAACTGAGCACAAGAGTTGGAAAAAACACACTGAGTGAGGGTGCTGAGATGAGTTTGCTGCATCAGCTGAGATGTAGAATTCCCATCTGGGTATGCTAAGGTACAGGGTCAACTACTAATCCCAGAGATTTGTGATATATAATCATTTAGCTTCAGTAGAATAGAGGGGGGTTTAGGATATCTTGTCTTCTAATATGCCAGGGCTTTTTATGATATATGGTTTATTGAGATGCTAATAGTATATTTGTAGTATAATTGTGGCGCGAATTCTGCATTTTAGAACACAAGAGTTTGAATAATTATTCCAAACTTCATTCAGATGTTTTTACCTTTTACCGCGATTCCTGAGAGGGTCGAGAGTGTTGTGGTCTGTGGCGCCAACTTACTTGTTTCTCTTGTAAGGTTAGGAGGGTAAGTGAGGCACTATAGTTATTCAGGCTCATAGGTACTGACGTAGTATGATGACTTAGCCCCTACCTGCTAATGTCCTATGGTCCCAAGTATAGTTCCATTCCTTAAGAGAATCCCTGCAACATGCCCATCCCCCTACTGGGCACAGTGATGGACATATTACTTTACATTTTATTTAAAACATAGAAATTCACTGAAAATACTGAAGGGTAAAGTGAATTTATAGTTAGGAATTGTAATAATGTCTTACTTTACCGTAGAACAACTTTAAATAGTCACTGTCAAAAACAAAGGGAAAAAGAGCATTTAAGTTGGTGGAAATGTCAGTTAAAAGTTAAAAGATGCAATTCGAAATTAACTAAACCATTTAAATGCACTAGTTATAGTTATCAAAGTTTTATTCACTTTGTTTTTTATGTTTATTCAAAAATGCAAGTTGTTTATGTCCACTGAAAACAGTTCATTTATATCAATTTAGAAAAATTCCACACCGTGGATTCAAAGTAACGTGCTTTATCTAAATAAAGAAACACTTGAATATCCCCGATGCATTTCGAGCAATTGAGCTCTTCTTCAGGGGGTCCATAGGGTCTAGAGGAAAATGAGAAAGCCGCAATTTAAAAGGTGGCAGGGCCCGAGGTATGAGATATAAGGTGTAAATGAGTGTCCACTCAAGTCGTGAAACGTGCTTAGAAAAAACTGAAGGTGAACGGGAGATGGTGGGTGAGGGGATCCCAAAATTACACATGATGGTGGGCCGAAGTAGTTCGAAATAGAAAGGAGAACCACGACAACTGAAAGAATGTGCGTTAAAATCACCCTGGTGAATAAGTACGTGGGGTCAATGACAGTAAAATGAACCGCGTGAGTGAAACAGTGAAACAGGCAAAAAAAATGGACATCCTAGAAACGTGACTGGCATTACCAATGTGAAAGGTAAATTTAAAGAAACGCTTACCGGTGATGTGGAAATGAATAGGCTAGAAACGGGAAACACGAAACGCCGAAGCGACGGAACGCCGACTTCGGAATACGGAAGTGAAAGCGAGGTGTGCGCTTTCGCATTAAACGGGCTGTGTGAATCACAGAGAGGACTGGGGTGGTGATGCGGTAGAGCCCGGTTAGAAGAAAACTGAGCGGGGACAATGTGGCTAGGTAAACAATAGGACGGGAGAACTAAGGGGTGAAGGAACAATATCGTACAAGATGCAATACAGTGTATTCAATACAAAAAATGCAATAATATTGGAAGTAATGAGAGTATACCTGGCTCAGGGAATAATAATGGGTTTAGAAAAGAATGGAATGACAGAAATAGTGAAAAGTAAAAATGAGAAGAAAGAAATGTAAAGGATGAAAAGTTTCCAGAATTCCAAGAGGTTTGCGCATACCACTCAAATCCACACTATGCAAGAACAATATAAGGTTCACCGAGAGGTGGTATTGCATTCTGAACAAATGCTCACTCGATCTAATCTTATTAATCGTGGAGGAGCTATCCAAAATGCTAGAAGACCTTACGACAGAAGTAACCCAATGAACTAAGCACCAAGCTTACCCCAGAGGAACTGGGAAAAACACTGGATGATGTCAATGTACAACTCGAAAAGTATACTAAAGAAATTAATGAACGCAAGTTGCGTAAATTCAAAAGAGATACAGTAGATTACAAACTTGGGGAGGTGTACAATTGGGCAGAGATTTACGTGGCACGAAGACAACAAAGATCGCATTTTAACAAATCTACTGAGGGAGAGACATCATCTTCTGGTGACTCTACACGCATGAGATTTTCCAGACAAGATCCACGTCAACCCTTACGCCAAGTGCAGCCACCACAAAGTGGCGCCTCTACCAGCCAATCTTCCATCCCAACTACTGGACCGGTGCCTTTTTTAGGATTAGGCACCGAAGGCAACCGGCGATCCAGGCGGACCCGGTTCAACAGAGTTACAGCGCCCTATAGCCCAATCAACACGGAGTCACAGAACTTGATCATCAACATCTCTCAAAGTACCATCTCAACCACACAAATGGAAGTTTTACAAAAAGCTGTCACCTTCGTTCCAACTTACACCACTAATGATTTAGAAACACAGGTTTGTTTCTACAAGTTTATGCGGACACTACGACTTAAACACTTTTTTTCTAATGTCTGTGTACCTCCAATATCAACTGAGGAGCACACTCTCATGGATCTACGTCCCAAAAGTTCATTTCTAGCCCCAGTCAGTCACAAAACTCTTGACTTATTCGAAGCACTTGTGCATAAAGACCGTGACATCATCAATCAAACTACGACCTATAAAAGACAGAATCTTAAAAAAAAAATGAGAAAATCGCATTAACTCAACTGGCTACCAACAGTAACATCATTATCTGCCCCGCAGACAAAGGCGGGTCTCTGGTAATCATAAATACCCAGTTTTACTTGGACAGCGTGCATAATTATCTTCTTGATTCTAATACGTACATGGAGATAAATTCAGATCCCACCCATGAGTATTCTGCCATTCTCCAGTCTCTTATCGACAAAGCTGTTTCTTTTGGAACCATCACGGATAAAGACCGACGCTATCTAATCAAAACACATCCCCAAATTCCGTATCTTTACTTGATTCCCAAAATTCACAAACATCCGGTCAAACTCCATTCAGACCCATCGTAAGTACATGTAATTCAATCCATGAACCTATTGGCACCTACATAGAACGACATCTTCAATCATCTCTCACACAAATGTCAAGTTATCTACAAGACACCACAGATTTCCTATCCAAAATCATCAACATTTCCATTGACCCAGAAGTTCCAGTATTACTCTGCACCATTGATGTGAATTTGCTTTACACATCCAATCCTCATAATTTAGGTTTACAAGCCATTGAACCAGCAGTCTTAAGAACTAACAAATCATCTGATCTACAAGTATTTCTTTTGGAACTTGTTTAATTCACTCTGTTTCACAGTTATTTTAAATATCAAGAAAAAAATTTCATTCAACTCTCCGGTGTGGTGATGGGCAACTGCGCTGCACCATCATATGCAAACCTCTTCATCCAAGAGTACGAAACCCAACACATACTCACTGTTCCACATTGGCAAGACTACCTCAAAACCTACTATCGCTACATCGATGAAATTTTTTTAATCTGGACTGGCACCGAACAGCAACTGATTTCAGCTATCAACCATCTCAATACTATCAACAACAGGATTCAATTTACCCATAACATCCACGCTTCAAGAATTTCATTCTTGGATGTCGACATCAAAATCAATAACTTCAAACTTGAAACCTCCATCTACACAAAGCCAACTGACCCCAACAACTACCTCCATTTTTCCAGTTTTCACCAACCCAGTCTCAAGAAACATCTTCCGTACTCACAATTATTGCGAGCAAAGAGAATTGCATCTAAGAATGAAGCTTACATACACGACAGCACCATCACAATTAACAAATTTCCTGACAGAGGTTACCCTGACCAAGTGGTTAAAGCCGCTAATAAGAGAGTCATGGCCATTGATCGTTCCACTCTACTGCAACCCAAAAGCACCACAAGTTCTGATAAGCAACAGAATGTCTTTGTTTCCAAATTTTCCACCAAGAGCAGCCTGATTAAAAAATGCAACATCAAACTTTGGCAGGTTCTGCAGCTCGAACCTGACTTCAACATGATCTTTGATGAAACTCCAATTTTTGTGTACCAACGTTCAAGGAACCTACGAACCATGTTGAAACCTCGCACCATCTTACCCACCATTTTTAAAGGAACTATTCCTTGCCATAATTGCACAAACTGACACAGTATAATTCCTGGGAACACCATAACACACCCCTCAAAAGGCACTCCCATTCCACTATGCGTCAATGCTACTTGTGACACCATGAATGTAGTATATTTATTGAAGTGTCCATGCGACTGCCTTATGTTGGCAAAACTGAACGCAAGATTAAAACCAGACTCATTGAACACCGCAGTAACATCCGAAAAAAAATCTGAAATCCTGCGTTGCAGCCCATTTTGTTCAACACAATCACAACATCAGTCAAATCTGCTTTCTTATATTGGAGGTGGTCAACAACCCAGAAGGTATAGACCCAAGAAAATTCCTTCTCCAAAGAGAACTGCACTGGATTTAAAAATTGGGCTCCGCCCACCCCAAAGGACTCAACGAAAGACTGGAGTTTAGCAGTTTCCTGTAAACATCTTCTTTTACCTTTGTTTCATGTAACCGTTGACTCTCTCTTGACAGCACCTTTTTCCCTTTTTTCTCTTTTTTTCTCTTCTTCTCTCTTCTTTTCTCTCTTTTTTCTCTTTTTCTCTTCTTCTACATGTTCTTTTCTAGTTTCTTTTTCCAGTTACTTTTTCTTCTTTTTCATCCTATCATCCTTCATTTTCCTTTCAACCTTTTTTCCAACCTTTCCTAATGTCACTCTTTTCTGTTCTCAACTTCCACTCATGCACACATTTACTTGCTTCATTCGTATTCCCAGAGTTACATGTACCTAACATCACCCCCGTTCATTTACCTCTGGTTTCATTTCTCACACACCCCTTTTTTCTTGTTTCGCCCTCTTCAGTTTCTTTCTTTCTTTTTTACTCCTGTCATCCTTTACATTTCTTTCTTCTCATTTTTACTTTTCACTATTTCTATCATTCCATTCTTTTCTATTCCCATTATTATTCCCTGAGCCAGGTATACTCTCATTACTTCCAATATTATTGCATTTTTTGTATTGAATTCACTGTATTGCATCTTGTACGATATTGTTCCTTCACCCCTTAGTTCTCCCGTCCTATCGTTATCTAGACCTAGTTTTCTGCTAACCGGGCTCTTCCGCGTCACTACCCCAGTCCTCTCTCTATGATTCACACAGCCCGTTTAATGCGCAAGCGCACACCTCGCTTTCACTTCCGTATTCCGAAGTCGGCGTTACGTCGCTTCGGCATTTTGTGTTTCCCGTTTGTAGCCTATTCATTTCCACATCACCGGTAAGCGTTTCTTTCATTTTACCTTTCACATTGGTAATGCCAGTCACGGTTCTAGGTTGTCCATTTTTTTTGCCTGTTTCACAGTTTCACTCACGCGTGTCATTTTACTGTCATTGACCCCACGTACTTATTCACCAGGGTGATTTTAACGCACATTCTTTCAGTTTCGTGGTTCTCCCTTCTATTTCTGTACTACTTCGGCTCACCATCTGCTACTTACGCACTCCATATCGGTATTCATTCAGCTACCAGCATGTGTAATTTTGGGATCCCCTCACCCACCATCCCCCGTTCACCTTCAGTTTTTTCTAAGCACGTTTCACGCCTTGAGTGGACACTCATTTACACCTTATATCTCATACCTCGGGCCCTGCCACCTTTTAAATTGCGGCTTTCTCATTTTCCTCTAGACCCTATGGACCCCCTGAAGAAGAGCTCAATTGCTCGAAATGCATCGGGGATATTCAAGTGTTTCTTTATTTAGATAAAGCACGTTACTTTGAATCCATGTTGTGGAATTTTTCGAAATTGATATAAATGAACTGTTTTCAGTGGACATTAACACCTTGCATTTTTGAATCAACATAAAAAACAAAGTGAATAAAACTTTGAAACAATGAATACTATTGTGTAATCTACAGCCTTTTACTTTAGCACATAGGAGTGCTCAGAGGCCTCACCATACACCTGTAAGGTTCCCTATATTCATACTGACTTTCATGCCCCTCCTGGACAGAAGGGGATCACCCTGAGCACCCTAAACGTTGGATATTATCAAGTACCTTCACAGTACACCAAATAATTTTCGGAGTGCAGCGGACCTCCTTTTTTCTGCTAGTTATAGTTATCTCAAGTAACTATAACTTGTGCCCTATAGTAATTGTAACAAGTAAATGATGTTGCAGTGATGTTATAATGAAGTCATCAAAAATGTCATGAGTGATGTAATATTGGGGATAATTAGTATTGCATGGTGAGGGCACAATTTAAAGTTACTTTAGGGTGCGAGTTATAGTTACTTGAGATAACTATAACTGGTTAACATCAGAGGTTTTGTTATTTTAATGGATATTTTCACCTTACTTTAACGTCCCTTTAACCTTTGATTTTTTTGGGCACATTCTATTTTGTTTTACATGAAGTAAGATGTCCATCACCATAAGAGTTGAGTGGTTCAGTGCGCCTAACTCCCACTGACACTCAACCCACCTGCAAATGCCCTTTGTCTGTGTGCAGCGTGGGGCTGGGCACAGGGCCTTGCCAGTGACCTGATCCTGTGCTCAACCCCTCATAGGCACACTTCCACCCACAGCAAACAGCCTTCGGCTATCCACAGCGTAGGGTCGGATGCATGATCTGGCCTGCGGCCAAGCCCAGGGCCCAACCTACTGCTGTGCACGGGCAGGCCCTGTGCTCAACCCTGCGGGTGTGCAATGTTGACTATGTGATGTTACAATATAAAGGGTGTCGTTTTAGGTAAGGCAGACCTACTGACTTTTATTAAATGGTCAGAACACCAAAATATAACCAGTGGGTATATAGGTTTAATCAAGGAGTCATCATATATAAAGTGGACCTATTGTCTCATTTTTAAGGTCACAAAGTGCAGCCATGGAACACACCAAAAGGGGTCTCCCTGCACAGCTTTAACTCAGAGTGCTTTAGAAAAATATGGTAATCTTTCCCAGGGTCGTGAATTTAATGACCCTGGAGGCTTACTGTTTTTATTTAATGTTGCTGGGGGGGGGCTGCAACAAGCCCTACCACCCCCACCACATTAAAACAAATGTGAATACAAATACATAAACAAATAGCCCTTGCCGGGAATTATGGGGCACTCTTTGTCTGGAGCAGTAAATACTAAATAAGAGGTTCCTGCAGCTCATTTACTAATATTTTTTTCAGTTTTTTAAAATGTTTTGTGGGTGTCCTGGTGCCCAGCCAGGGTACCTGCACATTCTTTTACGTTGACGGCTGCAATGGGGAACCCTGCAGCCATGACAGCCGCAGCCAGCTCCCCAGCCACCACTGTGGTGGCAGCTGGCCATTTCTTTTTAAAGATTTCAAAGTGGATGCCCCAGTGTCCACCCAGGGCACCGACATGTAGCTAAATATTGGGGGCAATGGGAGGATTCCCAGGATCCCTACAGACCCTGTCGACTTCTCAACCACCACCATGGTAGGAGCCATTTGTTTACAATTATCAAAGTGGGTGACCCAATGCCCAGCTGGGGCACTCACATGTGATTAAATGTTAGGGACCAAGGGGAGAGCCACAAGGCCCCACTGCCCCAGCCAACTCCTAAGCCAGCACTCATTGTGGCACTGTCTGTCAGAGTGTAGGCAAGGTATGCATGCACTCACCTGGGCAGGAAACAGCTATTTCCTGGGACAGGAATCAGGCCCCCGGGAATGGCGTCCCAGGGCCAATCCAGGCTCGGATTGGGAGCCAGACACATCACTCCCCTGTAAAACACACTCTCCCTGGGGAATGATGGTTGCTGGGTCCCTAGTGTGGCAGGGAAGAGGGCCACACACCCCCACCTCTCAAATTGAAAACTACCTCGGGAGATGGAGTCCAGGGACTTCATAGGGGTCCATGAAGGAGTGGCACAGTCCCTCTACCCTTAATTTCGAATATGGTGCTTGAGGGTGAGTTACCAAGATCCTCTCGGAGGCTCGGGCGTACTTCTCTCTCCCCCAGGCCCTGGCCCAACTCCATGTTCTTTTAAAGAAAATCAGGAGACTGCGATTTTTTTAAAAATCAGAGCTGTGGTCACGGTGCTGATAAACCAACATTGATAGGAAATTTGGCCCCCAGGACCATGTTGTGGATTGGCCCCTGGGGGTACGGTCCCCAGGGCCTCAAAAAGGCACTGGATTGTAATCTGAGCACACTGCTCTGATTTAATGTGATGCTGCCCCAGGGGATGGTATCACCAGGGCCTCCTATTTGCTCGGGGAGGCAGGCCGCACACCCTCCCTCCCCTAAAAACATTTAAAAACAGCCCCGTCTCTGGCCCTCTCAGCGGATATTAGAAGTCAAAATTCCGGCCCACCTTTTGTTTATTTTGATTGTAAAGCGGACCCACAAATTCTCCATGGACCGTGGTCCTAACAAAAAAGTGCAGTTTTTGGCCCCATGGAGGATCCTCACAGACACCCCTAGCAGGTCTAGGGGGCCATATGTTTTTTTATTTTTTTTGGTCAAACATATTTTTATTGACATTTTTTCAAAGTGCATCATAGGTTATTACCATCATTTCACACTTCGCAGGGAATGTTGCAGGTTTCGACAGGACGAAAGTTGTGCATAGTTACACAGTACTAGATATTGCCCGGCCCCAATCTCATTGTACTGCTTAAACGAAGGGTACAGTTTCTGACAGCAGTGGGGCTTGGGGCAAACCCTTATAATCCTTATTTGAAATCAAACTATTTAAGTAGGTGTCCCATCTTTCTTTTGTGATGGTAATTTTCCAAATCCTTCCAACCGGAAGGTGCCACATGAAGCATACTAAAGTCATATAAGAACAACTCCCACCCAAGGAGTAACAAAAAGCCCCTACCCCCCTTCACCCTCCCCAACAATGGTGGCAGCAACATCAAAACAACTTATTCAACTTATGGTATTAGAAGGTAACTCAAAATTGAAAGAGGTGAAGGGCTCTGGTGGAAGAAGGACAGACAGCCAATGGTGGTACACGTGAGAGGAAGGTAACTAACAGGCCCCATTTAAATTCAAAATTCTTGTAATTATCCCTAAAAATATCCGACATTCATTCCAGGCTGAGTAATATCCATAATCGAGAGTGCCAAAGGGAACTTGCCGGAGCTTCCCTCTTCTTTCAGGCGGCTGCCAGGGTAACCTTCGCCACCCCTATTTAGAGCCACATGATTGTCGTATCTGCTCGGGTCTGGTGCTCCAGGGTGGGGTCGCAAAGTCCCAAAAGAACTCCTGCCATGGTGGTTGGGATGGGGTATCCCAGCATGTCCTTGATGTGTGCGAGTATTTATTCCCAAAAGGGGCGCATAGTCCGGTAGTCCCACCAAATGTGCCGAAAGTCCCCCAGAAGTCCGCAACCCCTCCAGCATCTAGCGGAAGTGTTGGGAAAGATCTGCTTAAGCCTGGACGGATGGAGATACCAGTCCATCATGGTCTTAAGATGAGCCTCCTGGAGTTCTATGGAATGATTGAATCTTGTGATGTTAGTTCATAGATGTTCCCATTCATCCTCGGGGATACCGTGCTGTAGTATTTCCTCCCACATAGACGTATATCGTGGCCATGGAGAGAGTGTGGTGGTGAGTAGGAAGTTATTTAGACATTAAATCACCCCTTTCATAGTAGTGGTCTTGGCGAGGAAGGACTCAATTCTTGTAGGAGGACGGGTGGCCACCTCTCGCACCTGAAGTGTAAGGACCCAGTGCATTAACTGATTGTAGTGATATCGTTCTGTATTCTCTAGACCATAGTCCCGCTTGGAGCAAGGCATCCTCCCTCCCTCCAAGCATCAAAGGGTCCCTCTTGTAAGCCTGGCGGGATGCGGGGTTAAAATGGAGTGGTGTAAATGGCGAGGGGAAAGAGGTCCATCTGTCATCTCCCGTGACTGAATCCCACACTTTCAAGGTGGTGCACGTAGGGGTGCTAATGTATGCATTCTTGGGTCTGTCCTTTTTGGAGCACCGTGCCAGATCCCAGATAGTCCTCCCCGCCACACTGCGATCCATATGCAACCGATGTTTATCAGATTCCCGTTTCTACCACTCAGTCAGTACTCTCAATTGTGCAGCTTTATAATATAGTGTTATATCTGGGAGTCCCACTCCACCCACCGCTCGAGAGTAACGAAGTAGGGAGAAAGAGAAGCGGGCACGCCCCCCTTGCCAAATTAAGTGCAGAATCATGGTTTTAACTCTCTGAAAGAAGTCCCTCTCCAATTCAATGGGCAGGGCCTGAAATAAGTAAAGGAGCTTAGGAAGGAGTGTCATTTTAACAGCGTGTATTCGGGCAAGCCAGGACAAAAAGGGAGGTTTCCACTTCATGAGTTCTGTTTGGATACGAGTAAGAATGGGGGGGAAGTTGGCAGTGTAGAGCCCTTCTACCCTAGGTGTTAGTTGGACTCCCAGGTATTGTATAGAGGAAGCGGTCCACTGGATGGGAGTGAGAGACTGGAGCCTGCGGAGTTCCGCTTGCAGAAGTGTGAGGTTAAGGATGTACGATTTGCCAAGATTTATTTTAAAGCCCGCTACCGCTTCAAACTGCTCAAGTTCCAATTGTAAAGGTGGGAGAGACGCGGCAGTGTCAGAGAGTGACAAGAGGACATCGTCCGCGAAAAGGGAAATTAGTTGTGAGTGCCCACTGAATGGTATCCCTTGGATGTCAGGAGTGGCTCTAATCACCATCGCCAATGCTAAGGGCGAAGAGTAGAGGTGAAAGAGTACACCCCTGTTGTGTGCCTCTAGAGTGGAAGAAGGAGGGTGAGTGTACTCCATTGACCGCAACTTTAGATCGGGGTTGAAGGTAATTAGCTCAAATCATAGTAAGAAATTTAGATGCAAATCCAAAGGCCGTGAGGGTATTAAATAAGAATGTCTAATTCACCCTGTCGAAGGCTTTCTTAGTGTCTAGTCCTACCAATACAGCAGGGATTTGACGTCTGTTGGCCTTCTCTATTAGATGTACAATTCAGAGGGTATTTTCATGTGTTTGTCGACCCTTAATACATCCCGATTGGTCTGGGTGTATAAGATCAGGCATGAGATCATTCAATCGCTTAGCTATAATGCAGGAGTAAAGTTTTGCGGCAAGATTTAGCAGAGCGATAGGCCGATATGAGGAGCATACAAGGGGATCCTTCCCTGGTTTGGGTATAACAGAGATCATGGCCTCAGACATTGATCCAGTGGTCTCGCCCTCTTCAGCCATCTTGTTAAAGAACCGCATGAGATGTGGGCTGATGTCAGGAGCAAACATTTTGTAGAACAGGGCGGTATATCCGTCCAGGCCTGGGGCTTTGTGGGGCTTGAGAGCTTTAATAGCAGCATTGACGACTTTGGAGGTAATGGGCGATGAGTAAATCATTCCATTCAAGGGAGACCTGAGGGAAGTGTAGTATCCGAAGATAATCCCGTTAGGTGTCTGAATCTAATCGATCCCTAGTGTAAAGAGTTTTATAAAATGAGCCGAAGATCTCAGCTTTTTCCTCATATCTATGTGTGAGCTCCCTATTGGGTCCCTGTATACCTCATATGTACTCTCTCTCTCGTTTGTCTTTTAGCTGTCTAGCGAGGTGTTTGCCAATCTTGTTGCCTTGGGAGTAAGTGTCGCAGTTTGAGGATTGAGAATTCTGCCCTATTGTTATAAATAGCTCAAAGTTTACCCCTCAGCTCTGTCAGATTGAAAAGAGTCTGCCTTGTGGGATTCAATTTATGGGTGTGTTCAATAGAAGTCACTTCCTTTCCCAGATTGTCCCCCTCTCTGGTGCATTGCGCATTTAGCGCTGAGTTAAGGGCAATGCATTTCCCTCAAAAGACTACTTTAAATGTGTCCCAGGTGGTATACTCCGAGGTATCCTCTAGTTCATTAATGTCAAAAAATTCTGTGATGGTTTCTCTCCAGCAAGAACTCTTAGATCCTCCAATGAGGGCTTGGTATGTGTTCCAAAAATTCGTAAGGCCAGATGGGGGGGCCGCACACTGTCTTTCTGTGCGGCAAAACTCTGGAACCAGATGCCTTCCACTTTACGTCTCCAACCAAACCGGATGAGGTTTAGGAAAGAACTAAAAACATGGTTGTTTGCTAAAACCTAAACACCGGTGAGTCAGCTTGTTTCAGCCGAATACGTATCACAGTTAGCACCAAGATGCCTCAGCATTCGATGCGCTTTATAAATAATATTTCAAATCAAATTTAGCTTAGTGCAGGATTCCTTATCCCGCGTAAGAGAGGTCGGAAAGTACCACCTGGGAGTAAGTAAGGCATCACCACTCCAGGACAAACATATTGAGAGTAAGCTGTGAACAGATACTGAAAGAGGAAATATTTTAGCCTCTTGTAGGGTGCCCATTAAGGATTGGCTAATGAAAATATAATCAAGTGGGGAATATGTACGATGAACATGAGAATTAAAGGTGTAGTCTCGGGAGGATAAAGAGTGCGCCAGGCGTCCAGAAGGCCCATGTCGTGGAAGTGATGCTGAGTGTCAGTGGAGAAGGAGCCCATTTCAGGACGATGTGGGTGCGTGCTAGCTAGGTCTTTCTGCCAGGTCAGGTGGAAGTCGCCCATGATTATCATCGGCCCCTCCACACAGTCTAGTATCTTCCCCATTAGCGTTTTTAAGAAAATCTTCTGTCCAGTGTTGGGGGCGTATACTGCTATGAAATGTCCCCATCAGACAACCCTTGACCATAATCTAGTGGCCATCTTTATCGTTCTGAACATCCAGCGGTTGGAATTTTATGGAGGAATCGAATAGAATCGCCACCCCTCAATGTTTCGTAAGTACTGAGGATCTGTATTTCAGTCATATGGTTTTTTAAAAACTTTCTTCGAGTCCCTGAGTCCTAAAATGGCTGTTGCTGCTTCTTTTGTTAATGTGGTGACAACCAATTAGATTTTATCTTTAGGTTTGTAAATTCCACAAATCCTCCGTGCCATGATATATACATACATTTTAAACCTTAGTTTACCAAAAGCTACTGAATGTATTTACACCAAATCACAAAAACACAATTTCCAGACCAAGATGTAGCTTTCTGCCAAAGTTTGTGAAATTCAGTTTGGCTGCTTTTCCGATGATGCAGTTCAATTTTCCTATGGAAAATTGCATCAGGAAGACACTGTGATCCCGTACTGTCCAAAGACGGGAATTACAAGATGGCCACCGACGTTTGTCAGGAGGAAAAGAGCACCACCACACCAGTATTTCTGGCACAGGTCATGGAGACCCTGACCAGGGCTTCTATGAATGGGTACAGCTGGCCTACTGGGAACGTCGGACAAATACACATGGCGGAAGATGGAGCTGGTATGAACACAGAAGACGGAGAGGAGCATGACGGAGGGGTTCATCATGGAAGGAGGAGCGACGGGCAGAGAGAAGGAAAAAGCAGAGGGGTGCAACGCAGGTGGGAGGAGAATAGAGATTGTAAGTGACAACATAGGAAGATAGCCCACAAGTAACACATGAAGGTCCAGTGGTCCCCATGAGGGGTTAGAGGCTGTGACTCTCCCTGCCATGGCCCTGGAGGGCCATGTAATGTAAATGTATTGCGACTTATATAGCGCACGTATCACCCGAAGGTATCAAGGCGCTTGCTTAGGGAACCCGTCCTGGTATTCCCCTGTGAGATACCCCGGCAGGGTATCCACAAGGTGAAAGCCAGGCATCCCGCCGCGAGGGGCCGTAGTGGAGATTAAGCAAGCTATTGCCCAGAGTCGCAGAGTGTGACCCCGTGAGTCGAGTAGGCACCGGAGCGAGAATTGTCGAGTCCGTGGAAATTTTGAGCCCGAGACCCGCCGAGGCGGGAATCGAACCCTGGTCCACGGCCGATCTCAGCTTCCGGGTCTGCCGCCTCTAACCACTGAGCCACGCTTCTCCCCAATAGCCACAGCCAGTGCCCATACTCCGGTATTTCTCACTAAAGAGGTGATGGGCAGGGAGGTGGTTGGTCCTGCATGGTCACCTGGGAGAGGGAGAACACCAGTAAACACGCAGCACAGAACTCTCAGGTGTGGTGACCGCATGTTAATTAGGAAACCGTTAGATCCTTGACTGAATTAAGTATCCCGTCTCCTGTTTTACTTTGGTTCTAAGGGTCACGCTATTCCTCATCAAGGGACCTCAGGGCAGACCAGTAGAGAAGGGCACACAAGAAAGGGAGCCCATAAGTACCAGCGGGAAATAGAAGAACATCGGGAGCAAGAGAAGACAAGCCCTTCCTTGGCCCTATACAAAAGTCTATAGTGTAAAGCAATAAAGTGCTATCAAAACACCACATACACAGGACATGGTCAGTATTCAGGAGACAGGGTGACTACAGACACATTTTGAGACCACCTTTTTTCTCGGGCCCTGCTTGGCGGATCATGCCAAAACTTACCAGGAAGGAGCTGAGGTGGATGAGACTTGTCTTGGAAAGTTTCACAAAGATTTGTCAAACGGCACTAAAGTTATAGGCAAATCAAAAAAATGTATTTCCTATAGACACGGGGTCATACCTGTAACAACCCAGTGGCAAATGCCACTTGTTGATAACTTGTTTGGGCTCATTCTTTAAAATTACATTTTCTTATATTAGCATGAAAAATGAACAAGATGTATTTGACAGCTTATGTGGTAACATTTCCATATGGTAAATTTCATAGCATATTGGATTATCAATTCAAAATTCCTTTATTCGGTTTTCACAATTAGAAAGACCATAAAAGTTCATGATTAAAATCACATCCTCTAATAATAATAAATAATTATAAAAATTACATGACTTAAATCAATGACAGACATACCAGCAATATAATATGCTAAAATTCAATCATGATATTAAAAAGATTCAAATGAATCATTGGAGTACAAGCCAAAAAAGCAATTATAACCTAAAACAATATATACAGCACCAATCCTATTCTAAATTTGACCTATGTCTAATACAGAAACTTCAGAAATTGGGCTATATTTTTTGCAAAACACTCTAACTCCAGAAGTTGCAACACAAGGAAAGCAGGGCGACATTGTCGTGAACCCAGAATTTTAAAAATCGGTATTACCCAATGCTTCCGTGGTTCTTTATAAAAATTGCAAAAGAAGACCATATGAATTGATGATTGAATAGATACTTAATCGCAGGGGCAGGTTATTAGCATCTTCAACCAATCATTGATTTTGGGAAAAGTTACCAGGCGATGAAATATATTCATCCTGAATTGGGTCAACAAAAACCTTTCATAACCACTCAAATAAAAAGTTAAATAGGGCTGTATGGCCAGGGTGGTTTGAATTAATAGGGAATGTTGAACTGAGCTTTTATTTGCCTCAATAACAAAGCGCAGTTCTTCCAAATGAGTCAAGCATAATTTTTTTAGCCCTTTTTTAGAAATCTCTGATATCAGTGGGGGGTAATGATAATAACTTTCCAGGACCAAATCATATAAAAAGTTTTTAACATATAGGAGCCAACCAATCTTATGCGAATTTTTGAGCGAGAGACAATCGTTCAGTAGGCCTTGGTTAAAAACTGTTTTTGTAGAGGACCAAAGGCGAAGCCACAAAAGAATTGGTTGTAATTTCACAATATCAGTGACATATGGCAGGCCTAATTCCGAATGACAACTAAAGGTCGAAGTACCTCGCGGAACCGCTAGGAGAAACCTCAAAAAACTGTTCTCTACTTTTTGAAGGGGCGTCCACCTTTCTATAACCCCACACCCCGGCTCCATAAATCGCTGTGCTAATGCATTTAGCTTGATAAATTTTAATCATCTCCGGGAGAAGGGCACACGGCTCCCTGATGAGCGAGGGCAGCGTGAATCCAAGTGGAAACCCTGATACTCACAGAATTGACACAGGAAAATATGAGGAGATTGTGTGTGTGAGGGGGAAGGGTGGTAGGCATATCCCGCCATACAACACAATCTAACATTTCCCTATGCTTGCCCCTAGTGCAGCCGTCAGTTCTGGAGTAGTAATGCCCAGCGAGATATGATCTATTTTTAACTCCTCTGCGAATCTTACTCATGTGTTGGCCTGGGCTGGGGGTAGTAACGGCCACCGCCCCATGCTTCTCAATCAATATGTCTTATTCCTCTCTTCGCGTTTACTGAACATGTATTCTTATGCAACATCAAGTTACTAGGCATGGTTCTGGCCTAGCTAAAAATTTGATTTTTTTTGTAGCGCTTGCCACTGCAGTGTTGTTTTTAATGCTCTAAATAAGGGGTGCTAGTATCACAAATTTAAAGTGGCAGCATTGAAAACATCTGCACGAAACGGAGTAATAGTTAAATATTTTGTTACAAGAGGCTCTATTTAAAAAAAAGAAATTATAGGGATTACTCCGTGTGTGTGTGTGTGTGTGTGTGTGTGAGTGCTTGTGTACAAGAGCTAGAGTCTCAGAATGAATAAACATCACACTAGTGTGGCACAATTGTATAAAAAAAATCAGTTGAAATAAATGTCACCAGTACTCCACATTTCTGGACGTTGTGGGATTAGCACGCAGTGCACCAGAAGGGGTTGGGTTTTCACGCTTAACTTCTCGCAGAGTTTTACGAACCGCTCCAGAAGCGCTTTTAAGAAATTACACACCTAGCAATCCAGCATATTAAAAAATATATTTAGTGATTGCAGACACTGACGGAAAGGTGTCTGCACACACTGAAGTGACTGCCGAGGTAGGAAGTGAAATAACCCGTGTCAGCAGACACTGAAATAACAAGCGCGCAGTGGAAGCGTGTGAGCATGCGGTGGGAGCGTGTGAGGCACATCGCCTGTCCGTACGCGCACATGGTTTGTCTCCCTTCGCTCACCAAAACCACAACAATAGTCTCACCAAGGCGAAGCAGCGCATGCGCTGCTTTTGCTAGGCGAGACCTAAAAACCAACGTTGGCAAAATGTCATTTTTGAATTGCACAAATTATGACCTCACACGTTTAGGATTAATATAGTCCTTAGCCCTGAATGCATGTTTACAAAGAATAAAGGATTTAGCCCGGCTGCCCACGCTGTCAGATAATCCACTTTGTTCAATATACTTGGCCCTAATACTATGCTTAACAACAACCATCATAGACACATGAATAGTTGACAATGGTGCCAACAACATCTCAGTGCTAGGTCAAGCAGGGACTGCTTGACATAAGACAACCAAGGAATCCGTTGGGAGTTGTGCAAACTATGATATCAGTAAGGGGGTTTCTGTATAGTTTTAGTTCATTGGTGCTTCACACTCAAATTCAATATGGCTATGGCGTAGCTTTGCAAGCTACATGATCGTCTTTAGAGGTAGGTTTAATCTCAAAGGTAATAAAGGGGTGTCTCGACCAAGGTACAAGAGGGACCATATGAAATGATTTTCATCTATAAAGTTACTTTAACCTTTGTTTTTCGCAGTGAATTTCCTTTTTTTTTAAATCTAAATTCTTTACTAAAGTTTCACACAGTTTTTGGCTACAAACACCATGCAGCAGTAATACAGATATGATAGATCAGGCAAGTCCAAGACATCATATGAGTAAAAACATCTGAAAATACAGCGAGGACTTAAAAAATACTCCACAACCTACAACACAACCAAGTCCCCCAACAAAGGCGAAGCAAACCGAGAAGTCCCATGAGGGAACAAAGAAGGAGGGCCAGGAAGAGGGCAAGTGTAAAGGACAATGGAAGGGGACTCTTACATTGTGATGTCGGACCCCCCAGACCGCCTCCCCATGAAGCCTCCAGCCACCCCATTACAGTCAAGAGTCAGGTTCGAAGTGGGAAGACGACTAAGTAGAGAAAGGGGACACAGGCCTCTTCAAACTTCTGCAATTGATCATTGAGCTTATAAATAAGCCGTTCATAATAGCCCCTGTCGTGCATGTCATCGAGCCATGTGTTATGAGACGGTGGTATAGCTGATTTACAGTGGCGTAATATTTCTACCTTCACCACTGCCTGAGCTGTAGCCAACTGATGTGTGCTGTGATGCGTCAAGTCTGAGAATATAGTCATGCCGTCGAGTAAAACTAGGCGGGCCACCCCCAGGTGCACCGTCAAGGTATCCCAATCCGAATCTCAGTACAGCTAGAGCACCTTGCAATCCCATTGAACATACTCAATACCACATCCTGCTGCGCCACACCACCAGCATTTAGAGTACCCTGGCAGTAGTGCTCTCCATAGGCATTCCGGTGTCCAATGCCAAAGGTTTAAGACCTTGAAATAACTACATTTCAACCTGACTTCTCTGAGGAAGCTGATATACTCATCCAAAAGGTCATGCCATTCATCCTCAGAAATGCAAAGGTCGAGCCTCCGTTCCCTCCAACAGTGCAAATTATGAGCAGAAAAGCACGAGAAGATGTCATCCATCAGAGTTGCGTATAGACCCGCCATACTGTCCATAAAACCTTTCCAAGTTACAATTTACTGCAACAGAGGGCCACGCAATATATTATAGGCGGCAATCAAAGCGTGCTGAAGACTGTGTTTGAGTTGTGGATACTGCCAGTGTTATGATTGAGGTAGCCTGTGATCGCGGTTGAGATCCGCAAAGGGGACCAATACACTGTCCCAAACCAGGTAATTCACATGACAAACCCCCTTTTTCCTCCACTGTGACCAGTCAACCTCTTCATCCCCAATCCTAATATTCCTGTTCTGCTATAGGGATGTGTTAAGATGCATGGCAAGCAAAGCAGATGATGGGCACAACACCATGCTAGTGTGTGGCATGTGTAATCAGGTTGCTCAGGCAGCCAGATAAACCATGGCCCATGTAAAGAGCTGTAAGTGCTCCCTTCCATGGTAGCAGATGGAGCTCCAGAAAAACCCATATAGGTGTCTTGTTAGTCGACTTCAGCATCTGCACCACATGTGATAACTGTGAGGTCAACCAGAAAGTTTCAGCGTGGGGAAGTCACAAGTCTATTGCAGTAGTTTTAGCATGCAGTTTAGCGGCATTGAGACAAGGCCAGCACCCCTCCCACTCAAAAGTCAGTATCATCCAAACGATCTCCTCAAGCATGCTGCTGGGGATTTTCAGGGGATGCATCCAAAATATGTAATTAAATCTCAGCATCATGTACATTTTAATAATTTGAACCCAACCTCACAGAGCTAGACACAACGCCAGCCAGGCGGTGAATTCCACCCATAACTTCTCTATGATGGGGGTAATGTTATCATGCACCATCCAAGATCGATCGCCACTCAGGTACATACCCAGAAATTTCTGACGTTCAGTCCACTATGTGAACGTTGCCCCCTCCAGCAATGCAACAACAGTCACCGGAGTCATATTATATGGTTTCCTGGGAAGGCAGAAAAAGACCCAGGCCTAGATGTATCAAGCCTTTTGCGATTTGTTAAGGCCGAAATTCGCAAATGAATCGCAAACGGACATTTTGCATCTTTTGGAATGTATGTGAAATTAGCAAAATAAGGAATCGCTAAAAATTGCGATTCCTTATTTTGCTTAAGCATTTAAGGAATCGCAATTTTGCGATTCCTTAAATGCCATGTATGATGCTTTTTTAAACTGCGAATTCAGGTTAAGGAATCGCAAATTAACACCAATTTGAGGTTCGTGTTAATTTGCGAAATCCTTTCAAAACCCAAAATTTTGAGGGTGGCATGTGACACACATACATGCCCATAGGGCATGTATGTGCGCCATATGCACACACATGTAAGTTTCAGGGGTGCAGCAGGGTGTCCATGAGACACCCCTGCACCCTTGAAATAATTCTCAAATTACGATTAGCAAATTGCGAATTCGCAATTTGAGAATTACTTCACAATCATTCCTATGGGCCTCCTGGCCCTCAGGAATGCATGGGAAATTATTCCTTATTTGCGAATTCGCAAAATGCGAATTCGCAAATAAAGATTAATAAGGAATCGCTAAAAAAAGCGATTTTTTACATACATTCCATTTTGCGAATTCTAAATAGCGATTCGCAAAAAATCGCTATTTAAGATTCGCAAAATGGAATCTTGATTAAATCACCTGCCTGAGAGCTGGGATCGATTCACAAGGGCTGGAGAGGACAGCCATGATACCATCTGCATAGTAAAACGCTTTCCTCTCACTCACCAACTTTACCATCTCATGTATACCAGGCACACTGCATATCTTAGCCATCAGTTTTATTTATTTATTTATTTATGTAATGCATTTTTATATTGCGCTGATTTTGCCCGAAGGTGTCAGAGTGCTTCACAATAGGAACAGTAATGATACATGAGGAGAAAATTACAGATGAACAAATTACAAAAGCAAACGTTAAGTTACATGAGGCAAAAGTGACAATTGTGTGCAAACAAAATACAAGAGGTAGCAAACAGTACATTACAGGAGGAAAAAGTGACATGTGTGCCAGTTACAAAAGCGTACAAAGTACAAGTAGAGGTATAATACTGCAATAAATGGCAGACACTCAAATACAAGAACAAATGTTACGTAGGCAAGGGTGGCACTTGTGCAAGTATCTAAAGCAAACAAAATGTAAGAGGTAGCCAACAATGTGTTAAAAGAGAAAAGTGAAGTGTGCATGTTACAAAAGAGTACCAAACACAAGTAGAAGGATATTACTGCAATAAATGGCAGACACTCAAACCACAAGAACACACTGGAAAGGCACTTCCATAGTCATGGAGATTAGAATTCTCTATAATGGAAGGTCTTCCTTCAGATAATAGAGGGCGTGAAATAAATTTGGAAGTGTCTTTGAAGGAGGAGAGCTTTGAGGTCTGTTTTGAAGGCCTGGGAGGAGGTGGTGGCTCGGAGCTGAGGCGGAAGTGAGTTCCAGATTCTCACCACGTTGCCTGAAAAGGATTGGGCCATCGATCTTTCCTTCTTGAAAGTGGGAGGTTCCAGGAGTACATTTTCCGCATTACGTGATGGTCTAGAGCCTCCAGAGAGTTACAGTTTATTTGCCAGGTAGCGAGGAGAGGAGGATTGCAAGGCTTTGTGGGTGATACAGGCAGTCTTGTAGATAGATCTTGCCTTGATGGGAAGCCAGCGGAGGGTGGATAACATGGGTGTGATGTGTTTGCTTCTTTTGGCCCCATAAATGAAACGAGCTGCTGAATGGAGAACAGATTTAAGGGGGACAGATGGGATTTGGGGAGGCCAGTAATAATAAAATTGCAGCAGTCCAGTCTAGAGAGGACCAGCGATTGGACCAGGGTTTTAAGGTCTTGCTTCAGGAAGAAGTGACTAATTCCCCAAAGAAGGCGCAGTTGGTATCGAGCAGACTTTGCAATGGAATTGATGTGGGAGATTAGATTGAGTTTTTTGTCGAGTATGACACCAAGGGATTTTGCGCTGTCGACAATGATGGGTTTATTGTTAAGTAGATTCATCTGATCCATCGATGATTGAACCGGGGAGGAGAAAGTGAGGAGGAGAGGAGGAGTAATTCAGTTTTGGAGGGATTCAGAATCAGTTGATGAGTTGACATCCAGTTTTGAATGGAGTCAACAGTAGAGCTTAGGATGGCGAGATTGTGAGTGGAGGCAACCTTGAGGTAGATTTGAGTGTCATCTGCATAGAGATGATAGTGGATCCCGGATTGACTTAGGAGATTTCCCTGTGGTTCTGAATAGAGATTGAACAATGTGGGTGCAAGTATAGAGCCTTGAGGAACACCTTGACCTACCTACCACCAAAGGAGATGAAAGACTGTTCACTATTTTGATCATTCGGGATCTATCAGAGAGGAAGCAAGCAAACCATTTAAGCACAGTGCCCTGCATGCCCATTCTCTGTCGAAGAGTGTTGAGGAGAGTGATTGACAGTGTCAAAGGCTGTAGAAAGGTCAAGGAGAATTAGAAGACAAGACCCCCCCCCCGAATCGAGTATCCGCAGCGCTTCATCAATCACTTGCAGCAGAGCTGGTTCAGTGCTGCAGTTTTGGATGAAGCCGGACTGAAAATTGTCAAATAGATCATTGTCCTTGATATGACGAGAGAGTTGTTTCACTACACATCTTTCTGTGATCTTCGCAAGAAAGGGTAGGTTAGTGATGGGGCGGAAGTTGTTGAGGTCATTCGCATCAGCAGGAGGTTTTTTAAGCAGAGAGGTGACCTGCCCAGTTTTCTGGAGACAGGAAGGGAGCCTTGACAGAGGGAGAAATTGACCAGAGTAGTCCAATAGGAAAGAGAATGGGTATATAAGTCAATGGCAATGGCACTAGGGATGGGGTCAAGAGAATGGTTGGAGGGCTTTGTTTCGAGGATGCAAATGAGGAGGGCATCTTCAGAGATGGGGTCAACGTTCTGACAAATGGCCCAAGGATTTGCGCTCCTCTGGAGAGGTAGGATTAACGACCTGATCCTAAGTGATTCCACTTTTTCGTCAAAGAATATAGCCAAATCCGCTGCTTTCTGTGTAGAATCCTCCAACTTGGAGGTTGGGGGAGAGCAGTTAGGGTTCTTAATGAGATCAAATAGTTTTTTGGGTCTATTTTTAGCTGAGTCAAAGAGGGTTCTAAAGTGCGACGCTTTCCCAAGGAAGATGTGTCTGTATACTTGGATCGTGCTGAATGAAGCGTGACCAAATTATCGGTGGAGGGCGCTTGCCTCCATTGTTTCTCCAGGGATCTTAGGTGCTTCCTTTCATCATCGAGGGATTTGTTGAACCAAGGTGCTGAGGGAGTGGGGTTTTCTTTTTGCTTTGGAGAGGAGCTACGTTATTGTTTTCAACTGCAAGGACTGTGAGGCATTGGGAGGTGAATTCATCAACATCTAGGTTCGGGTCTAGCCTTGGAAGTGATAGCAAAGCTGATTCACAGAGGGAACCGACATCAATATTTTTAGTGTCACGGAACCAGGAGGTAGCCCTCTTAGGTTGGCCAAGAGTTATAGAGTGTGATCGGTGAAGAGAGAATGGGATGAGGAGGTGGTCAGACCAGTGTACATGAATAGGGGTAGCAATAGAAAGCATGCCTGCTTTAGAAATAACAAGGTCCAGGATTGAGCCCTTAGAGTGTGTTAATTCTGTGCAGTGTTGGATAAGATCGTTTGCAGAGAGGAAGGTGGCCAGCAAATTCGCAGAAGAGTCTTGCGGTAAGCCCCAGCGGAGATTGAAATCACCCACGAAGGTCTGATTGTCACTTTGCAAGTATAAGTAGTTTGAGTGCGAGCACAAATAACTGCCAGGAGAGTGCGCACCCCTGCCTCGTGCCGCAATGGACAGCAAAAAAGGGGGAGGAAAAGCTCCCATAGGTCACTGAGGCGATATGAGCACTGTAGAGCCACGGAACATTATCCCACATCCCATAGGCCCACCCACGAGCTCCATCAGACAGAAAAGGTATGGCCACTCCACCCGGTTGAACGTCAAGAGAGACAAGCACCTTCTCATCTTCATTCTGCCATGCCTGCCACAACTGATGGCAGAGCGTCCTCAGATGATTCGCCGAATTGCATTGAGGCCCGAATCCAACGTGTGAGGGGTGGATCAAAAGCGGAATATAGACCTCGAGTCTATTGGCCAGAACCTTTGCAATGATCTTCATATCTGCGCTTATAAGGGATTTTGGCCGATAGTCGCATTATTGTAGCAGGTCTCAGCTAGGTGTTGGGATCAAGGAAATAAGCACCCTATTGAATTCTGGGAGAGAGCTGTGACGGTGGAGATCTCCCTGAATAGTTTTCCCAAAAGAAGTACTATTTGGGGTTTATTGATTTTATAGAAGTCCGTCTTGTCCCAGGGCATTAATAGTCACCATTCCGCCTATGGCCTATGCAATTTCTTTGTTGCTAATGTCAGCATCGAGTGACTGTGCCTGATCTTGTGACAGGGCCGGTAGGGTAAGGCCTGGTCGAGGAGTTTGAGGGTCTCATAAAAAGTGGCAAATCCCCACAATATGTCGTGCAGGTCAGTGAGGAGCACATCACTGCATCCATGATGTCTGATATCATTGTGTGTGACTGTGCCTAATGCAACTGCATGGTCAATAACTGTCCAGGCCCCCCCCTCATAATGCTGCTGCAGTGAGCGAAAAAGAGGTGACTCTGCTTGCACAGTGTAATGAGAATGCAGATTGTAATTGGAGCTGAGCAGTTCCTTAAGAAGGGTGGGGTTGGCGGAGCGTTATAGGCCTGAGTCAGGCGAAGGGCGAGGTTGTCAATCACTTGCGTCCTGCCTCATAACAGTGCTTGAAGGCTGCTGAGTTGCTCATCAAATTTCCTCTCAGGGACGCCTTCCCGGCCACCCAGAGTACCTGTGTGGAGGAGTCGGATCCATTATTCTCCTCCAAATAGCGGCTCAGATAGTGGCACAAGCGATGCTTGCCCGACGTTCATAAGCCAGCATGCCTGGGGGGTTGTAGGAAGTCAAGGTCAAGCAACACAAGGTTGTGAGTCTATTTTATTAATTATTTCTTTGAGTAAATCCATTTTACGATTATAATCTTGGTGAGGCTTAAAAATACATTCCTTTAGTTATTTTTATATCTATTGTACGGTTAAAATCTTTGTGATATTCACAGTACATCCCCCAATTTTTGTGAGTACTTTTACATATTAGGAAACTATAGGTGACGTCCCTGTAACCTTCCTCTCTTTTTTGTAGGTGCTGAGTGGACGCAATTGTCCACCCTGGGCCACCTCTAATTTGTGTGGGACACAATATATTGATCATTTTAGGGGTGGTGTACACCTACTCTTCGGACACTAGAAAGTCTAAAGAGGCTACTATTGCCCCAAGTGAATACTCTCTGAATATCTTGCTTTCTTCCTTGCATATTTAATCATTATATATTTTTCCATGATGATGAGACCTAGGATCTGTTTTGTAACCTTTTCTCTTTCCCTAATATACAGAGCGACTCATTTGAACCGGTGTTTGGCTACATATCATTGCTGACAAATCTCTTCTTGTGTTAGATACAGCGGTCCATTACACCACTGGGCCCTGCGAATGGTGGGTATCATTTATGCCCGACCATGGGTATCTATTTGTTCTGGGCCCCCCATGGGGGTCTGCCTAAATTTTCTTTTGGCTTCATGAAAAGAATATTATTATATTTCTTGTCTCAAACTACAATCACTGCTATTGGTGGTATGTACACATTGGTCTATTTTCTGGTCTATGTTCACTATGAGGGTTCAGATTGTTTTTTAGCATGTATATATCTTTTGTTTAGAATTACTCACATTTTATGCCGCCTATGTATTACAATCTATCTCGGTTTTCGCAAGATACTCTACTAAGGAGAGGGCAATTTTGATTGATTGTCACTGTTCTGTTTTTAGGTCACACTTAACAGTATATGTGTTTGTTTTGGTGGGTCCATTGGTCCAGTCATACGTGACATGCTTAGCTTACAACCTGGCTTTGATAATATGAAAGATATACTGTTGGTACAACCAGAGTACAGCTGTGTTTGTTTCTTTGTCTGTCATAATCGATATGGTGTTTTCATGTATTTTTATATGTATGTATTTGCTGTTTAACAGTCCTGAAAAAGTCCATTTGTAATGGATGAAACGCGTTGGCGGATCCACCCTACATGTTGTATGTCACACTAGAACCATTGGCAAGTCGACATAAATGGAATATTTGCAGAACACAGCATTGGATACAGATCTTGTATACATGTATGTATACATTGATACATAGTGGTGCACTGATTGCTCTTTTTTTTTTTTTTTTTGAATATCTTTATTAACATGAAGGCATATGTCATACATACATTATCTTGCATAAGCTGTATTCAAGTAGGTCGTACAGGCATGTATTTGTAGAGCAGTAGCATTAGTTTGCACAGTTAAATACATTCCGCACAGGCTCAGAAAACACACGGATGATCGACATCAATGGATCTGTGTACATTGTCCTGAGGCCAGCGCTAGTGCCTCACTCTCCACCAGACTTCCCTATATAGCCCTCAATCCATAAGCGGTACTCATCTTAATAAACATTAAACAAAAGAAAACAGAAAACCCAACTCTTGTCATCACAGTCCCATCGTTATGCACACTTCCCGAACCATTTCTCCGTCACAATGCTAGTAGTTATGTTGTTTGCAACCGTACCCTAGGAATACCGTATGTTTCGGTACAGGCAATCCAGCAATCAAGCCATCACCGCTTCAATCGTCCTCCCCCTCTGAATCTATGTCCTCATCTTCTGGCAATGGTTCACAGATGTCCCCTCTATAGATGTTCCACGGCATCCATACCCTGTTCCATTTACGGGGGCAGGCCCTGAGCACATACACCGCCCTCTCCGTTACCATAAGCATGTCCATGTTTTTGGTCCATCTAGTCAGTGCAGGCATTTCCATAGCACCCCATTTCTGCGCAATGTCTCGTTTGGCCACTGTCATAGCCAGTGTAGCCCAGAGCAGGCCATACCTGCCTAGGTCGTTAGGGTCCCAGATGTTCAACAAGCATTTACGGGGTTCGGGTACAATAGAGATCTTAAGGGCCTGGGAGACGGTGCGCATAATGTGCCGCCAGAACTCCTGTACCTTTGGGCAGTCCCACAGTGTATGAAAGAACGTCCCCTCTTCCCCACAGCCTCGAAGACAGAAGGGGTGTGGTGCTCTATGAATCCTGTGGAGAAGCGTCCTAGTGTAATAAATGCGGTGCAGGATTTTGAGTTGTACCAATCTGAATTTCGCCAAAATGCCTACTTCTTTCGGTGACGCAAGCGCTTCATTCCACTCTGACTCATCTATCTGCCCTATCTCTTCTACCCATTTCTCCTTAAGTTTCAGTGTGGGGTCTTCTAGATTATTGACCAGCTTTTTGTATGTGAGAGAAGTGGCACTTTGTGACATGAAGTCCGTCAGTAGTCTATCCTCTAAAGGTGAGGACTCTGGTACTTCAGCGTCGGCCGGTATTGCTCGCAGCAGGGCGTGACGTATCTGCATGTATCTGAATGTCTCATTGGGGTGGAGATTGTATTGTTGTCGGAGTTGTGAGAATGTAATCACTATGCCCTTGTCCCACATGTCCCCAACCGTGGAGATCCCTATGCGGTCCCATTGAGTGAAACCCTTGCATGTTCTGAGGGTTCCTAATGATTTTGTGTCCCACAGCGGTGTCATTTTGGTGAGTTTCCCTTTCCAACCCAGTTTCGCATGCGCCATGTGCCACAGGGCAGCCGTATGGTGTGTCGGACCTATCAGGTTCTTAACCTGTGACGTGTTGTATAAGACGGAAAGCATGCCGTCTGTACCCAGCTGAGACCAGTCCGCCTTGTAGGCCGGGTCCTCCCATGGGGTGTGGATCCATTGATTGATAATTTTAAGTTGGGCCGCCCAGTAATAGAGCTGCACGTTCGGCAGAGCAATTCCACCCTCGTACCAACTTTTAACCAATTTATCATGCGCTATTCGCGCCGGGCCGTTGTTCCACAGTAGGCTGGTAACCAAAGCTGCTATACGCTGGAAATATCGCGGAGTCACTATATACGGGGTATTTTCTAACACATAGAGGAATCTGGGGAGGGCCATCATTTTATATAAGGCAGCCCGTCCAAGAAGGGTCAGCAGCAGGGTTGCCCAGTGCCTGACATCCGCCCGCAAGCGATCCATTGGTGGCTGCAAGTTTTTTTCAAAGAAGTCAGTGGCATTATTGGTGATAACAATACCTAAGTATTTAAAGGAGGTAGTAGCCAATGTCAGGGGGCAGTCCTCCTGCAACTGCGGTCCCGGGCCCCTGAGGACGTAGACCACCGATTTGGACCAGTTTATGGTATAACCTGACAGTTCCCCATGTGTATTGCAGAGATGTAATAGGGCAGGGATCCCATTGCTCGGGTCAACCATGTATATGAGCATATCATCCGCATATAGGGAGACTCTATCCTCCCAGCCAGTCTCCCATGTGATGCCACGAATCAGCGGCGTAGTCCTAATCAGGATTGCCAAGGGTTCTAGTACCAGGGCAAAGAGCAGGGGCGACAATGGACACCCCTGTCTCGTTCCACGTCCCAACAGGAATTTTGGTGAAATGTGGCCATTGGCCGCTACCTGCGCCACCGGTGACGCGTACAGTAGCCGCACCCATGCTGTATATTTCGGGCCGAAGCCCATACGTGTAAGCACTGCAAACAGATATTCCCATTCCACTAAATCGAACGCCATTCTGGCATCAAGGGAGAGGATCACAGCCTGTTCGGAAAGAAGGTGTGCACGCGCCAACACCCCATGGACCCTCCTGAGATTCAATGCTGTGCTCCTATGGGGCATAAAGCCCGACTGGTCAGGGTGTATTAGAGTATGCAGATGCTGCGTCAGACGGTTGGCCAGTAGTTTCGCCAGAATTTTGGCTTTCACATTAAGCAAGGATATCGGGCGGTATGAGGTGCAGTCGGTTGGTGGCTTGTTTGGTTTTTGTATGGCCACTATTGTGGCCGTGCGCTGGTCGAGCGGTAGTACCCCCCTGTGCAGGCTGTCCGTGTACATGTTAAGCAGTGGTCCACTTAGTTCCGTGGCCACTGCTTTGTACCATTCCACAGGTAATGTTAAAAGTTAGGCTGAAAACCGTCAACATTATCGGCGCCCTCTTGCTCTCCTTAAACCTTTTGTGCGCGTAAAACAGCCGCCATTTTGGACACCATGGCTTCCCGGCTCTCACCGAGAGCCAGCGCGTCTCTCTCTCTCTCTCTCCTAACTTCGCTGGCAACCCCCCTTGCTTGCACCTGCCTTGAGTCATAAACCCCTCTTCGGCGCTGCTCTGCCCCAGGCCCTCCTCCCGCTCCCAGCGCGACACCTCCCTGCTTCCCCGTCATGACCTCCGGCCCTTTTGATGCAAACCCCTTTTCCCCGTGTGCCCGTTTTGTCTTCCCCGTTCCCAGGCCGACACCTAGCTCTGCCGATACCAATCTCTTGCCCCTCCCCATACAATAGGAAGCTTCCCTCCTCAAAGGACCCCCGAGATGATCAAAGCCCCCCCCCCCATCCCACGAGATCCGATCGAAACCCGCACACTCCGTGAATCGGCGGAATACCCAGCTGCGCAATGATCATCACCTGTTGTGAACGGGGCGGGGACTTCCACTGTAGCCTTGTATGGGAACGGGCTGGGAAGAGGGGATTCTGAGGATGTCTTTCCGTACATCAAAGTATCAACGAGAATGTGTTACATGTAATAAAGAGATAAACTCGTGTATAAGAGGCCAGGCCTCCGGGATGCAGTTAGAGCACCTCAGAACGATACCTTCTGTCCGTTTCGTTGTGTTCTCCTCCGGAGAGAAATAAAAAAACCCTTGTTTCCTGCCTTCCAGTCTCCAGCGCCTGCCTCTTCAATGGTTTAACTTCTTTGTGGGTTCAAGAGGCGACATCGCCGGGCAATAATTAAGGATCTTATATTCTGGTTGGTAGTGCCCCCCCAGTTTGTATTTTTCCACAATTGGCGTCCCAAGCGTGGGGCCCATCAGCGACCCATGGATCCAGTGGGAGAGGTCCTGACGACAAAGTGAACGACTGCAACGATCGGGAACGCGTCTGTCCGATAGACCCTCGTCTGACAGCCGATCATCCGAACTTCACTGGTTCCGAACAGACCTCTCTCGAGCGATCTACGGTCCTGACTGGGAACCATCAGGAGTGCCGCGAGGATAACGAAGAAGAGAGGACGATCGGGCGCTGGATTCGGAAGTCAGGAAACTGTCCATGCGGTCCGGGTAAGGTCGTGTTACCACGACAAATTGCGAAAAAAATTGCTTGATTGTTAAATACTAGTATTGCTCTTTTTTGTTTAATTGGAGATTCACTGTCTGCAAACGGAGAGACAACAGGCCCTCTCTTTGCAAGCAGTGGAGGATAGGTAGGGCAGACAACCGTGCTTATTTTTCTCCCCCACTCAATAGTCACCTGAAACTGAGCTGTTGTTCACAAACTATTGTTTCCTGGAGATTCCCTGTCTGCAAACAGGGAAGAGACCACCCTTTTTGCAGATAGTGAAAAAGGTAGGTAACGCAAATCTTTGCGGACCTACTCACTCTCCCCATTGCTATTTGTCGGTCTTTTGTTATCTTGATCCACGAGGGATTCACTGTCTGCAAACGGAGAAACAAAGGTCTCTCTCTTTGCAAGCAGTGGAGGATAGGTAGGGTAGCAGCCGTGCTTATTTTTTTCTCCCTCACCCTATAATTGCTTGAAACTGAACTGTTGTTCGCAAAATTATTGTTTCCTGGAGATTCCCTGTCTGCAAACAGGGAAGAGACCACCCTTTTTGCAGATAGCGAAAAAGGTAGGTAACGCAGATCTTTGCGGACCTACTCATTCTCCCCATTGTTATTTGTTGGTCTTTGGTTATTGTGATCCATGAGGTATTCACTGCCTGCAAACAACGTAGAATAGAAATATTCTGTCCAGTCTTTGCACCTAGTGATAAGATAGGCAGTGCTGACTTTTTAGTCCCTCGTTACGAGCCGTCATGTCTGTCTTCTCCCCACTGATTGGTAGCCTGTTTAGCCCGGACCGCTTATTAGAGATGGACCATCCAGCTCCACTGGAAGGCACCCCTAATAAGGACATGTTCATGAAGCATGGATTGACCGCTATTGCCTATAGTAAACTATGGCATAAATATACAAAACAGGGTCAAGAAAGTCAATGGCCCCTGACAGGATCCTTCGATGATGATAAAATAAAAATGCTAGAAACTGCCCTAGGTAAAAACAAGACAACACCCACTATGCTTGATAGCTTCGGCATGTGGCGAAAAGAAACTGAACAGCGTAAAAAGAAAACTGAGAGTAGGTTGGAAAAAGAGCTGCAAAAAGCAGCCCACCTAGCTGCTCAGAAACTAAAAAGGGAGATAGAGGAAAGAGAGAAAGCTAAACAGAAACTAGAAAGGGAAACGCCAAGCCAGTGTCCGGTTAGAACCCCCTCCATGCTCTACCCTGACTTGCCCTCGAAACGACAAGCCAATGAGGACCTGCTGTTAGGTCCTCCTATCATCTACATGCCCCCTCCATACGCCCCTTCTCGGCCCTTGGCGCAGCCCGCGCCACCCCCAGGTACAAACGAAGGTACCGCCGCAGCGTCGGCCCCAATGGCCTCTGTGCCAGCTGAACCCCTTGTATTAAAACCCGCATCAACGACAACGTTAGACGAGCATGAGACTCGAGGGGCTGGCCTTGCAAGAACAAACAGGCTAGACAAAGATGAGCGAGCGGGGATCGACAAAATAGCAAGGACACTGGTAGAAAGGAAGGATGATGAAGAGTACATCACAGATATGTTCAGCTCGTATACAGGGAGTCACAGACGACATTTTACCGTACGACTGTGTTATCATGTCTTGAATGCATACGAGGACCGATATCGAGACAAAGGTCCCGAGAGCCTAAGGACTCTGTACCGGAAGGTCGATATCGGGGATGAGGGCGAGTGTGATGTGTCGGACCTCCTTACGCGTACGCTTGAGGTTTTCCGCCACCTCACTGAACGAAAGCCGGGAGCTAAATCCGCGGCCCCCGTAGTGACCGAACCACCAACCGAGCAATCCAACACCATGATGCCGATACGTGAGGCTGCCCCTTACTGGGTTCCTCCTCGGGGTACAGGGACTCACGATGATGCCAACAACCAAGATGCGAAGGGAAGGGTAGTATACAACTGGGTCTACCAGCCATGGGACCGGCAAGAGATACTGACATTCCGAAAATCTCTACCCGACCTACGTAAAAACCCCACTGCCTTCTATACTGAATTGGGTACAGCCCTGGGTTCAACTATCATGACCCTGGCTGACATCGACTTGTTCTTCGGGTTATGTCTACCAGCTGATGTGTGGAAGCAAATCCGGAAAGTCGACCACCTTGAGCTGTTCGGACATACCTGGCCACAACTCGATGACTTGGACAAACAACGGGGACCAGGACAAAAGCCATTGAAATCCATTCTAGACCTCCCAGATAAAATTGTAGAGAAATTAAAAACCCTGATCCCAGAAAAGAAAGTGGACTGGTCGATAGTAACAGCCTGTCGCCAAAAACCCCAGGAGGATGTATCGGAATACTTCTCCCGGTTTGAAACGGTGTTCTCCGATTACAGCGGCCAGGACATGACCACTGCAACCGGACACCATCTGTTTGTCCAGAATTATGTTAAGGGCCTATCATTGGACATCTCCCAGAAACTACAGGCCAGCGAGAGTAGTTGGGCAGCCTCCAAACCTACAGCGATTCTTCAAATGGCCCAATATTATGAGCATCAGAAAAATGAAAACGATAGGGCGACAGAGAAAAAGAAGAAAGACTTAAAAGAGAGGGTGATGATTGCCAAACTGCAAGGGGTGACTATAGGACGAGACCAATACCAGGGAAACTACCAGACAAACGCCCCTAAGACTGCATTTCCCCAGGACCGCACTCTGACTCCCTACAGTGGACGCACAGACCTTAGAGATGACCAGTGCGCTTTCTGCAAAGGGACTGGCCATTGGAAATCCCAGTGCCCAGTTCTCCTGGAAATGATCAGGAACAGAGACCCCAGGGATGTAGTAAACGGACCGAGACCTAAGGGAACACAACGAGGGCCCCCAAATGACGCGACTAATGACAGATCAAGCAGACCGAATACGTTCGATCGACCCAGACAGAACCAATATCAACAATCTGACTATGACGACACTCACACCTTTGCATAGGACAGCCAAGGGCGAGGGAGGGATCCAGTCGAGCTCTATGTTGACCAGCAGGGCCCTTATGTCACTGCTAAGGTCCTGGGTACCAAGTCTCCATTTCTGGTAGACACTGGCGCAACACGTAGTGCGTTATCTAAACGACTGATTCCAAGGGCACCCTTGTCTGGCTCACTCATAACATCGACAGGTTTCGATGGAACGCCCTCCACCAACCCTTTGTCTGCCCCGATTCTCTTTGACGTAGAAAACAACACCACCGACACCACGTTCTTGCTTTCCTCCAATAGCCCTGACGCCATTATGGGACTTGACTTACTGAAACACTTCCGAGCGACGATTAGGTGTTCTCAAGATGGAGTTCGAGTGTTTCTTTACGACAACCCCGTTCTGCTTAAACATTGTTCCCCCCGACACATGTTTTCCATCACCGACGTCGACGCGTCCCTGCTTGACACCCTGCCTCCGTATCTGTGGGCCAAAGCGGATTCGGACGTAGGGCGTATGTTAATTGACCCAGTGCACATTACTGTCCGACCAGACGCAACACTCCCAAAACTCCCACAATATCGGATATCGCCAGAGGGCGAGAAGGCATTGGTAATGATTATCCAGTCACTGATAGACGCAGGAGTGGTAGAGGAAGTGGTTAGCAACGTTTGCAACAGCCCTATCTTGCCCATTATCAAGAAACAGGGAGAGGGAGATGAGAAAGCATACCGTTTCATCATCGACCTCCGAGAGATCAACAAAGTGGTGGTACCCCAGTACCCTGTGGTCTCAGACATCACCACCATCCTGACCTTGATTCCATCCACTGCCACCACCTTTTCCGTCATCGACCTCAAGAACGCTTTCTTCTCCATCCCCATCCACCCAGACAGCCGATATCTCTTCGGCTTTACCCTAAAATCCCGCTCATATAGGTTTTGCCGAGCCCCTCAAGGCTACACGGAGAGCCCTAGCATCTACAGCCAGGCCCTCAAAAGGCAACTAGACCAAGTCCGGTTACCCGACGGGGTGGTGTTGGTACAATATGTCGATGACATCCTTTTGGCAGCCGACACCACCCCTCTAGCGGTTACCGCCACCATTCAACTCTTGCACTTCCTTGCGGAAAATGGCCACAAGGTCTCCAAGAAGAAGTTGCAATTCTGCCTACCCCAGGTCACCTACCTAGGCCACCTTCTGTCCAAAGATGGAAGGAAACTCACCCCTGATCGAATCCAGGCCATTCTAGACACCCCTGTCCCTAAAACCCAGAAGCAGGTTCGCTCCCTATTAGGCCTCACCTCCTTCTGCCGACAATGGTTGCCAAACTTCAGCCTCGTTGTAAAACCACTGCTCTCTCTCTTGAACAAAGACGTCCCTTTCCCACTCCCTTGGACTCCTGAGTGTCAAACCTCCTTCACAGAACTACGAGATGCCCTTTGCTCAGCCCCTGTCCTGGGTACCCCTGATTACAGAAAGCCCTTCTCCCTTTACACTCACGAAAGGGAGGGGTGCGCTTTATCTGTCCTGACCCAGGCCATCGGTCCTAAGCAACGACCGTGCGCTTACTTCTCTGCCACTCTTGACCCTGTCGCCAGAGCCTTGCCTGCCTGCCTTCGAGCTGTAGCTGCTGCTGCAGTCTCTATCCGACAGAGTGAGGGGATTGTACTCTCGAATTCCCTCACGGTACTGGTACCCCATGCAGTCGACACCCTCCTGAACCAAACCAAGACGCAACATCTGACGAGTGCACGACTGACTGGATACGAACTAACCTTGCTTGCCCCCCATATCACCCTGAAAAGATGCACCACACTGAACCCAGCAACTCTGTTACCCTTGCCAGAGAACGACCCCAATGTGCACCCCGTACATGACTGCGTGACTCTTACGGACGAACAGACCAGGAGTAGGGTCGATCTCAGAGACACAGCTTTCCCTGACCCCGACGGGGAGTTGTGGGTGGACGGTTCTTGCATCAAACTCTCCGATGGTACCACTTCCGCTGCCTATGCAGTCACCACAGCTCGAACTGTAGTAGAAACAGCCCGCATCACCCAGCGATCTGCCCAGGCAGCGGAACTGATTGCTTTGACGAGAGCCTGCATCCTGGCAACAGGAACCACGGCGAACATTTACACCGACAGCCAGTATGCCTTCGGGGTGGTTCACCATTTTGGGCTCCTCTGGAGGGAGAGAGGATACTTGACCTCACACGGCACACCCATCCTGCACGGGGATTTAGTCTCCGCCTTAATCGAAGCTGTCCTCCTCCCCAACAAACTTGCCGTTATCAAATGCCAGGCACACAAGAAGGTGACAGACATTATTGGACAGGGAAATGCACTAGCCGACATCACCGCCCGAACGACAGCAGAAAATAGAACGACAACACGTATGTACGTGACCAGGTCACAAGCAGAAAACTGGACTGACGCCAAGGACACAATTAGAGACATACAAATGGCTAGCACACAACACGAATTGACTGAATGGGCACGGGTGGGATTGAAAGACGATGAAGGCTGCTGGCGGACAAAAGACACGAACAGATGGTTGCTACCTGATTCATACTTGATTCCCATATTATCCATGGCACACTCCCCAGCCCACATAGGATCAGCCCCCATGATCGAACTTGTCTCCAGGGTTTGGCACAATGACAAGATCCCAGATTCCGCCAAACGCCTGGTCCAACAATGCTTAATATGCCTGCAACACAACCCCGGGAAGGGAACTGTAGTACCCCGGGGGGGATTTGGGGTCCCAAACCACCCATTTGAAGTCCTGCAGATGGACTACATCCAGCTAGACAGATGCCAAGGCCTGAAATATGTACTTGTCGTGGTGTGCGCATTTAGCAAATGGGTGGAAGCATATCCGACCCGTGACAACACCGCTATGGCCACTGCAAAGGTCCTGTTAAAAGAGTTTTTCCCCCGTTATGGCCTCTGTCGTGTTTTATGGAGTGATAATGGCCCCCACTTTGTAGCCAACGTTATCCAGCTCATCCTAAATGGGCTGGGTATCAAACAGAAATTCCACGCAGTCTTCCACCCTCAATCTGCTGGGCTGGTCGAACGACACAACGCCACACTAAAGCTTAAACTGGCCAAAATAGTGGCTACGACGGGCCTGAAATGGCCAGACGCCCTCCCATTGGCATTGCTATCGATGCGCTCTACCCCCACCCGACATCACTTAACCCCTTATGAAGTTGTCTTCGGTCGACCCATGAGCGTCTGGTCTGCCCCGAAACCAACGTCCATTCATGACGTTCCGGATGTCCTAATGTCTGATTATCTGTACAAATTGACTGAAACTTTGTCTGTCCTTCATCAGCAGGTGCGGCAGGCCATCCCCGATGCTTCCAGGGGTCCGGGTCACGCCATCCAGCCGGGGGACTTCGTGCTGATCCGAAACTTTCAGCGATCAAAGAGTTTGGAACCCCGGTGGACGGGCCCCTGGCAAGTGCTGATCACCACTCGGACCGCACTTCGAGTGGAGGGGAAGAAACACTGGCTGCACGCTCATCACTGCAAAAAGGTCTCTCCAGCCCTGGCCACGACAGACACCGTCAACACCCAAGAAGAGCTCCTGAACCGGGACCGACCATCGTTGAACTGCTACCCGGATACAGAGACACTTGAACTTTCAAAACATCCTGACCCCACTGTGCCATCTCGAGAAGGGTATTTCCTGCGTCGAAAGGAGGGAGCTTCGGCTAAGTAGGCCACGGACTAGGTTAAAGAATCTCAGAACGGTGACCCAAACTACCAAGGGTTACCTGGAGAGAAGCTAAAACTGAGTCTGTGGTCCTGCCCACTACCGAGCACCTTGAAGACGAAGATGATGGAAGCGCCAGATAAGAAGATGATGGAAGCGCCAAACAAGAAGCCGACTGAGACAACAGGAAATACCCGCTACAGAAATCCGAGAACAGACAGACTCCATAGCTCAAAGACAATTGCACTCTTCACCGTAATCCTCCTCTGTTTTCTCCTCATGACTACGCTCTGGATTATGGAAGAACACACACCTGCTCACGAAACATTCCTAACCACTGCTCAGCCTACCACCATGAAGGAACATTATCTAATTTCGCTCTCTCCTCAACTAAGAGAGAGGCGAAAGGAGTTTTGGAACAACTCTTTCGTGCAGCTACTTCACCAGCACAATCTTGCCACCAACGCCACCAACTGCTGGATCTGTGGGTTGCTACCCCATGCCACTGGACATTCAATACCATTCATCCCTTCACCCTTCTCCGTCCACGGCTCCTGCCTTGCCTGGCTGATCCTCCTGCAAGAGAGCTATACGGAAAATGCCACCTCCAGCAGAGCTGCAGCACATTCTTCTCATGGGGCCGGGCGAAACAAGACAAAGACACACTTCTGCCCGCTGACCCCCAGCGACTCAATCCAAATGGACATTCCGGCCAAAGAACGAATCGAAATGCAGGTGTTCAACAATCCAACCAGACCCACCTTCTCCTATCTGCGGAAACGAATGGCTGCCACTCTGACTGTAGCCCTGACGGTCATCAACGTCACAGGCCACATGTGTGTAGAAGGACGTGGGACACAGCTGGTGGGTCACAGCGCTTGCCGCTTTACCAGAACTTTGGACTCCACGGATCCACCTTCCTTTGTGTCATCCCCAAACATGTATTTCATCTGTGGCACGAAGGCCTACACCTGGCTCCCCAAAGGCTGGGGGGGCACTTGCTACATCTCCTTCGTCCTTCCTCCAACTTATGTGGCCCCAGCGAATCACCACAGGCAAAAACGAGCAAAAGACGTTGAGCAAGCCGACTCAACAGGAGCACAGTTCCTCGATGCTATGAAAGGACTCGTCCCCCTCTGGGGCCCGATGGCAAACAGCCGTGCCATCCGACATTTGACTCAGGCAGTCGAGACAACCATGAACATCACAGCGGGCATCTTTGCCAACAACACTGCCGAGCTCCAAGCGGTCCGTTTGGTGGCTCTTCAGAACCGCCTCGTTCTAGATGTAGTTCTGGCGGACCGTGGAGGAGCATGCCGCATTATTGGGGCCAGCTGTTGTACATACATACCGGACAACTCACCCTCAGTGTACAAAGCCATCGAACATCTTCACAGACTCTCTTCGGAAGTCCACCAAGAGCAAGAAGAATGGTCGCTTGGTGGTTGGTTCTGGGACACCGTCAAAAGCTGGGGCTGGAGACTGCTCACCATTATCCTGATTCCCGTAGTTGTAATATGTGGCCTATGCTTAGGAATTCAATGTTTGCCACCTATGTGTTCTTTATGTGCGAGTTGTATTTTTCCCAAAACTGTGGACATTGGAAGCGAACATATGAGGGCATTATATGATACCGAAGTTAGGAATTTGATGAAAATTGACATTGAGTAAGCAAGTTGGCTAGATATGTTGAAAAGGGAGGACTGTTAAAAGTTAGGCTGAAAACCGTCAACATTATCGGCGCCCTCTTGCTCTCCTTAAACCTTTTGTGCGCGTAAAACAGCCGCCATTTTGGACACCATGGCTTCCCGGCTCTCACCGAGAGCCAGCGCGTCTCTCTCTCTCTCTCTCCTAACTTCGCTGGCAACCCCCCTTGCTTGCACCTGCCTTGAGTCATAAACCCCTCTTCGGCGCTGCTCTGCCCCAGGCCCTCCTCCCGCTCCCAGCGCGACACCTCCCTGCTTCCCCGTCATGACCTCCGGCCCTTTTGATGCAAACCCCTTTTCCCCGTGTGCCCGTTTTGTCTTCCCCGTTCCCAGGCCGACACCTAGCTCTGCCGATACCAATCTCTTGCCCCTCCCCATACAATAGGAAGCTTCCCTCCTCAAAGGACCCCCGAGATGATCAAAGCCCCCCCCCCCATCCCACGAGATCCGATCGAAACCCGCACACTCCGTGAATCGGCGGAATACCCAGCTGCGCAATGATCATCACCTGTTGTGAACGGGGCGGGGACTTCCACTGTAGCCTTGTATGGGAACGGGCTGGGAAGAGGGGATTCTGAGGATGTCTTTCCGTACATCAAAGTATCAACGAGAATGTGTTACATGTAATAAAGAGATAAACTCGTGTATAAGAGGCCAGGCCTCCGGGATGCAGTTAGAGCACCTCAGAACGATACCTTCTGTCCGTTTCGTTGTGTTCTCCTCCGGAGAGAAATAAAAAAACCCTTGTTTCCTGCCTTCCAGTCTCCAGCGCCTGCCTCTTCAATGGTTTAACTTCTTTGTGGGTTCAAGAGGCGACATCGCCGGGCAATAATTAAGGATCTTATATTCTGGTTGGTAGTGCCCCCCCAGTTTGTATTTTTCCACATAATCCGTTGGGACCTAGTGCCTTGCCAGACTGCAATGCCTGTATGGCCAATTGAATTTCCTCTTCCGACAGGTCAAGGTCGAGCTCTAGCTGTGCTTCTTGCGGAAGTTTGGGAATGGTAAGATTGTCTAGTGAGGTCGCTGCCGCTCGTGCCATGATGACACGCTCCGGGGTGTATATCTTTTGGAAGTGGTGTGCCAGGGTGCGTACAATGTGTTCAGGATGTGTCTGTAGTTGCCCGTCCTGTGTGTACAGCCTCCGTATGCCTCTAGCGCTCCCTCCTCTCCTATCCAGCCACGCCAGCATTTTCTCTGCCTTGTCACCCACATCATACACCCTATGTGCTGTACCCGCTATGTAGCCCTGCTCTGTTGTCTTAAGGTGTGCCTGGTATTGTTGCTGTCGTAATTGTAGCAAATGTAAGGTGCCTGGAGTGGGGTTAGACATGTGCTCAGTGTTAGCATCATGGAGTGCCAGTTCTAGCTCAGTAAGCGCTCGACGGGATTCCTTCTTGTGCCCCGATATAGTTGCTATCGCGGCACCTCTGAGGACCGTTTTGTACGCTTCCCACAGGACTGAGGGCGGAGCGACCGATGCAGTGTTTTCCTGAAAATATTGCGTGGTCACTAATTTGAGTTGTTTCTTAATCTTGGGGAGTTTCAGATAGTTAGGGTAGACAGGATATATTCTAGCGCACTTCTTCTCTCTGGTAGTGAGTGACAGGGAAACTGGCGAATGGTCAGATATGCCTCTAGGCAGGATTTCCATCTTATCTATTGAGCCCATGCCTCTCCCCACAAACAAGAAATAGTCTATTTGTGAAAGGCTATTATGTGTAGCGGAGTAGTATGTGTACTGGGCCACTTCCGGATGCAGTTGCCGCCATATGTCTAGAATTCCCATTGCTTCCAGAAAGGCCGGAAGCGTGGAACTCCCCTTGGGGCGCTCTCTCACGGGAAAAGTGTCTAGCGCGGGATCAATTATCGCGTTGAAGTCCCCCCCTATGATTGTGTCACCCTCCGGGAGGTCCAGGAGGAAATTACCAAGTGCCGGCAGTGCTGTAGAGTGGAGTGCTGGGGGAACGTACACAGAGACAACATTAAGAGGTCTCCCCTCCCACTGGCCATGTATTGCGGCAAAGCGACCCTGATCATCTGTCTTGCAGCTGGCCAACAGAAAGGGTGACGTTTTTTTCATAAGGATGCCAGTGCCCCTGGAGCCCGTCGTGAACGCTGCATGTGCTGCCATTACATATCCTCGTCTATCTAGCGCTTTACACGTTGTCCCCGCCAGATGTGTTTCTTGGAGTAGCACAAGGTCCGGCCCCTGTCGTTTAATAGCTTGTAGTACTAGCCCCCTCTTAATTTTATCCCCTAGGCCTCTGACGTTCCAAGTAAGCATGCGCAGGGGGGGTATCATGGTTGTGCTAGGGGGGATTTCGTCCGGTGAGGTGTTCAGTCGTCGGGACATCGGTTCGTGTGAGCAGTGCATAGGGGACCTGTTGCGTAGTCCCCCTCAGGTACGGTATTGTGAGGGTGTGTAACTGAATTGGCCGGTAAACGGTGTGTGTGCGCTTCTCAGAACATAAGTGATAGTGGAGAAGCGTGGCTCAGTGGTTAGAGGCGGCAGACCCGGAAGCTGAGATCGGCCGTGGACCAGGGTTCCATTCCCCGCCTCGTCGGGATTTGGGCTCAAAAATTCCACGGACTCGACAATTCTCGCTCCGGTGCCTACTCGACTCACGGGGTCACACTCTGCGACTCTGGGCAATAGCTTGCTTAATCTCCACTACGGCCCCTCGCAGCGGGATGCCTGGCTTTCACCTTGTGGATACCCTGCCGGGGTATCTCACAGGGGAATACCAGGACGGGTTCCCTAAGCAAGTGCCTTGATGCCTTCAGGTGATACGTGCGCTATATAAGTCGCAATACATTTACATACATACATACATACATACATTTACATAAGTGATGACTATGAACAGTAACATAAACATTACAACTCCCTCTCCATCCCCCCTCCCTGCTCCCCTGCCCCATGGTCCATAACCCTACCCGTTTCCCCAACTTGGCAGAGTGCTTTTCCCCATTCCTAACCACCTTACTTGCTCGTGGGGTTGGTGAGTCCCCTACAGGCACCGGCTATTGCCCACCCTACTCAGCTTCACCAGCTCCAGGGTCCTTCACGTCGGTTCCGCTCAGACTCCTAGACAATCCGCCTCTCCAACTGGGCCGGCTGTCCGGAGCCAAGCGGGTCCCGTTCCAAATCAGAGTCCAACTCCGTAGCGCCATCTTGGTTCGCAGGAGGGCAGGTCGGCATGTCCGCATTTCCGTTGTTACGATGGTCCGCCCGGTCCCTGTGTGGGCGTCGATGTGGCTCCACCTGTCTCCAGCCATCAATCCAGTCTTGTGCCACTTCCGGCTTGTCAAAAAACCAGGTCTTTCCGTCTGCCACAATCCTCAGTTTAGCGGGGAATAACATCGAGTACGGCAGGCCCTTGTCTCGGAGCACTTTTTTGACGTCAGTAAAGGATTTCCGGCGTCTAGCCACGTCTGCTGTGAAGTCCGGAAAGAAGGCCAACGTTGCGTTTTGTAGCTTGACAGGGGGTGAAACCCTCGCTGCTTGTAAGATGGCATCTCTGTCCCTGAAATTAAAAAGTCTTGCCAACACCGGTCGTGGCGCAGCCCCAGGTTTGGGCGTCCCACCAGGAACCCTGTGAGCCCTTTCGACCGAGAAGAAGTGAGATAGACCCTTAGGTTGCAGTTTGTTCTTGATGAGGTCCTCGACGTACAGGTCCATTGCTCTCTTCCCCTCCGTCTCCGGCAGGCCAAGAATGCGTATGTTGTTTCTTCGGGAACGCCCTTCTTGGTCGTCCAACTTGTCCTGCAGTACCTTGGTGACTTTTTCCATCCGTTCCATTGCCACCTGCAGTTCCGAAGTGTCTTCTATCAAAGACTTTGTCACCACTTCAACTTGAGCAACTCTTTCGGTCATTTTCTGGAAGTCCGCACGTAGCAGCGTAACCTCGGACGAGATGGATCCCACTGTCATCTTTACCTCTGATAGCGTCTTCATAATGTCCTCCAGTGTCACCTTCTTGGTGCCGTCCGAGTCAGGAGGAGAGCCTGCAGAGCTCCTTCCAGTATTGTGGGAGTTCCCATGCTGGCTATAGGCAAACTTATCCAGTTTGGCTTGCGTCGAGGTGCTCCTGTTTCCTTTGCCCGCCATGGGTGGAGGCGTAACCCACTTCAGGGCGCAGCACTGGGTATCCGACGCCCGGGTCTAGGGGCTATGCCCAAATCCGTCTAGGGGACGTCGACGCCTTGTCTGTGAGTGGGTACACGTGTATGAGGCTAATGTTTTGCAGCAGTTGTCTTGCAGCAGGTATCTGTGCCAGCAAACGTTTTGGCGCCGGCTGGGCCCAAAGGTCGGTTGAATGCGGGGGGGGGGCGCCGTCTGATCGTTGCACAGTTGTCCAGATGGAGGGTCCCGCGTTGACAGGCTCCTTACCAACCCCTCCGCACCGGAGTATGTACCCCGTGTCAGCGATGCGCCACTACTGTGTCCCAGGAGGGTGATGGGAGGCAGCCAGGGCCCGACCAGAGCGTCAGTCGCTATATCGCTCCCGGGCTAGGCATGAGCCTCTGATGGTGTCACTCGCGCTGCTGTTGATGCGTGCAGATCGCTCGCTATTGACAGGCTCACCTACTGTCCTCAGTGTGCGCCGACCCAGCGAGGGGGGTCCTAGTCTGCCCAGGCTCCCCGGCTCCGTCTCCAGGCACCCACTGTAATGTTGGTGCGCATTCAATATGGCGTCCCACTCCGGCGCAGTTTGTATTAATGCAATCGCATCAGTGCAGCCCCTTCAGGAAGTCGCAGCTCCGTCTCATTGCCCCCGGTGGTTGCGCCTGTGTAGTCCCGTCACATCGGGTTCCCCGGGAAGGCAATCCCCACTTATGTATGCGGACCTCCAGGGGAGCGGCTGCTGGGCGTGAGGTCAGGCCGGTCAGAGCGCACCCCAGGCGGGGGGAGCAAGCACGCCAGGCCGGTGCTTTCACGCCGATATAGGCCCAGGGACTCCGGCGTCTGCAACTGCGGAATCCGACCTCCGATGCACTCCGGAGCCGGACCCAGCGCCACCGCTTGGGCCCCGGTGCTGGTTCCGCCGCTTCAGGCGGGCGGTGTGACGGATAAATGCGTCGGATTATGGAGAAGGCCGATATGCCTCAGGGAGCTCTCTCTTCAAGCGGCCGCCATGCTCGGCTGCTAGCCACGCCCCCTGATTGCTCTTTTTGAACGTTGTGGTCAGATGTACTGTTTGGGAGAATTGAGGCAGCCACTAGATTATGAAGCAGTGTGACAGTGAGCAAAATGTAGTAGATACGGGAACGTGTTCCATGGACTCATGAGGTGAAAGTGTAATCCCTGTAATGTGTAAAGTGCCAGGGATCTGACAAGGCATGGTTAGCTATAATAGCAGATAAAAGGAAATTGTCCCAGGGCTGTCAGACCGTGTGATTCCCAGACTTGTCAAGATCCAGAGTCAAGGGTATGCCCCAGCCACCTCATGGGTACTCTGGATGTTCCAAAAGAAGGCAGGAGTTTGTTCGATGTGGCAAGAAAATCCACCTTGTCACAACTGAGGCATATATAAAGCCCACGATCAAGATCTTATTGTGTATATGGACCATGGCAAAGACATATCTACCCATCGGGTCTCTCCAGATCCACAGTGTGTGGAGCACCAGGGATTTATGAAACAGGATGACAATCCCACTCTTTCTGTATGCTATGGGGGTAGTCAGGTGTGGGGGGGCAGTGGCTTATTTTATTTATTTATTTAATTTATTTGCAACGTTTATATAGCGTTGGCTAGACCCGGAGGTATCAGAGCGCTTTACATGAGGTTCAGTGAGTTACAGGTTGCATATTTACATACACAAGTATAGACACAGGAGAAAAAAAACCATGCGATTGCACAATAATGTGAGTTATTAACGTGCCCAGGCCAGAGTAGCAGGTGCAGCACAGGCAGCAGCCACTCTAGGGTAGGGATGCTGGAGCAGCAGGGTACAGAAAGTACATGGCTGGTTTTAGTGCAAGGAAGAAGGGCAGATGGACCAACCCCATCTCAAGAGAAGGGTGGTTGATGTCGCCATTTGACCCCTCTTTGATTACAACCAGGGAGGTTCATAACACATCAGAAGTTCATCCCCATATGGGGAAAGTAAACATTGGCTTCTGGACATGCCCCTGGCATCGTGGTCTGCTGCTTGTGCCCCCATGCAACTCACTGTCTACAGCAGTATCCTGGGGTGCCCTTCGCTGTGGGAGGCACACTCAGTCCAAGCCTCGCTGCCAGTCTTCAAGTCTCAAGGGCAGGACAATGTGTGAGAGCAAAAGGGAGGGGAACCCTGTTCCTGCAGCCAGTCACTGGGTCATGGCAGGGGGATGGGTGCCTAACAGGCCATGCGACTCCAGCCACGGTCTCTAACTGTCCTCAGAGGCCCTCCTTGCTCCACCTGCAGTCAGAACATGACAGCTGGGGCCCCCAAGTCGGGGTTCCCACGTTGTCTGTGGACCCTCATGCAGGGAATAAAGATAATCCGCAAGGTGGAGGGAGGCCCGGCCAAACATGTCTCCTAATGTTGTCAAGGAAACAGTCCATAAAGCAGGCCTTGGGTGTCGAAGGCCAGACCACACTCAGCAGCCATGGACTCAGCATGCTGCAGCCTCAGTCTCGGCTGAGCAGCCGCATTCCCTAGTGACTTACTGACAACCACAACAGTTAATAGAAGGCAGCATGTCACGGCTGCGCCATCTGGTGGCCTGGTACCTGGTCATTTGCCTGGGGGCAGGGCCGAGATCGGCATCCAGGGCCGTGGTAGCCAGGAGTGCTAGAAGGATGCCGCTATGCTCCTCAGTGGTTAGCTTCGCCTCTCTCTAATTCTTTTTTAAAGTAACATATGATTTTACTACCATACCTAACTATAACATCACTGTTTTGTGGCAGACATGTCCTGCACCTAACCCCACAAGAGGTGAGCAACCCCCATCCATGCATGGCCAGCCAGTGCGAGAGTTCATCACAATATAAAGGGGTGTTATTTTAAATATTGTAGTTCCACTGGTTTCTCAAGGGGTCACCACAACAATATATAAAAGGCCGGCCTATTGGCTTTGCCAAGGGGGGACCACATCAATATACAAGGTAAACCTGTTGGCTTTGTCAAGAGGCACAACATCATTACACGAAAGGCAAACCTTTTGACTTTGTCAAGGGGTGACCACATCAATCATAAAGGCAAGCCTATTGGCTTCGTCAAGGGGCCACAACATCATTGAACAAGACAACTTATTGGCTTTGTCAAGGGGTCACCACATCATTATACAAGTCAAGTCTACTGGCTATTTCAAGAGGTTACCAAATCATTATATGAAGGCAAATCTATTGGCTTTGTCAAAGGGTGACCACATCAATATACAAGCCACAGCTATTGGCTTTGTCAAGGGGTCACCACATCATCATATGAATATAAGGCTACTCGTTTTGTCAAGTAGTAACCTCATCATTATGTAAGACAAGCCTATTGGCTTTGTCAACAACATTAAACATATGTTGAATTCATTCTTTTACACTCGTTGGGCTACATCATGCAGCTAAAAGGCCAACCACAAGAGGTGCATGCAATCAATAATGAAGAGCTAAATCTCCAGCCCTGGAAATGTTTACAAAGGATAAACTGTTTTCTGTTGTAGACACCTCAGAAAACATAGGGATATATTTAATAAATCTATTTTGGGGTGCTGCAGTTCTCCCTGAAGCCCCCCCCGCAGCCCTTTTGTAACAAGTGGGTGGTGACCCAGCGCAGATTAGGACACCACAATGCAGGAAGAAATATGTAAATTAGTCCCCAAAGGGGATTATGGAGCACTCCTTATCAGCAACAGTGACCAATAGCTGCTCATTTATTATTTCCTAAATATTTTTTATGGGGTGTCTGCGCCCACCCATGATACCCAGAGCTTGGCATACTGTTGTGAGTCATGTGGGGAGACTCAAGACCCCACAGCCCCATCGGCTCCTGAGCATGCACCCATCCTGGGGTGCAGGCAGAAACTGGCCACACTTATATTTGTATTTCTTTTTTGCTGGGTGCCCTAGTCCCACCTTTTGTGTTCCCATCCAGCTGGAGCAGCTTTTACTTCTTGTCTCTCTAAATGAGAGAAATCCAGTGATGTTTATGGGAAGGGAGTAGAAATAAAATAACATTTTATGTCCTGGGGATGGGGTCCTAGGGCACCATACTCATGGGGTCACCAGGCCATTACATGGCTCTGGGAAGGGGACACAATGCCACCCTCCCCAATTTCACACACACATATATATATATTACCTACTGGCGGTCGCCAGTAGGTATATATAGTTAGGATTTTTTCCCTATGGGATTTTTGAAAATTCTATGTCTAATAACTTTGGCGTTTGTGGACGGAATTGGCTGAAATTTTCAGGAAAATGGCACATTTTGTTTCTGAGCAGCCCCTGAAAATTTTGGGGGGGTTCGTCAAGGGGGGGGCCGAGAAAAAAGGGGGGTCCCAAAACGCGTTTTTCCCATGTTAATTTCCATAGGGCGGTTGGCCTCACTTTTAGCCCGAACGGCTGAATGGATTTGCACGAAACTTGGCAAAATTGTAGGGACTGGTAGCCCGATGTGCCTTTTGTAGGTCTCAATATATGTGCTCCAGTGGATTTTGAGAAATTAACGTTTAAAAAAAGATATATATCTGTAACAGCGGACTGGGCAGCGCCCCAGGACGCGTACTTTTCGCGCAACGGAGCTTTGTGAAGCGAAGCTGATTGGTTCTCCGGCGTCTGTCAACATTCCAAACAGTCCGTAGCAGCCGCCATCTTGTCTCTCGGTAGGATCGAGAGACAAGAGGAGGCCAAAGCGAAGGGGCAAATGAGCATAAGGGGGCATAGTACATTGTCGCTGACCCCTTAGGTTTGATGTGGAGGTTTTAAAAGGGCCCCGCGGGGCAAAAAAAAATAAAAATAATAATAATCGAACAGCTGAATGGATTTGCACGAAACTTGGCAAAATTGTAGTGACTGGTAGCCCGATGTGCCTTTGCTAGATCTCAATATATGTGCTCCAGTGGATTTTGAGAAATTAACGTTCAAAAAAAGATATATATCTGTAACAGCGCACCGCTTCGCGTACTTTTCGCGTTACGGAGCTTTGCGAAGCGAAGCTGATTGGCTCTCCGGTGTCTGTAAACATTCCTAACAGTCCGTAGCGGCCGCCATCTTGTCTCTCGGTAGGATCGAACAGCTGAATGGATTTGCACGAAACTTGGCAAAATTGTAGGGACTGGTAGCCCGATGTGCCTTTGCTAGGTCTCAATATATGTGCTTCAGTGCATTTTGAGAAATTAACGTTCAAAAACAAGATATATATCTGTAACAGCGCTCCGCTTCGCGGAGATAAAATTATATGTTTATTACCTAGCTGTTGCTAACACCAGTTAGCGACGGCTAGTAGAAGATAGCGACCTTCTTGGGCCCCACTTTGCATGTGAGTGATATTTATCACTAATGACATGCAAAGTGGGCATGCCAAGATGTTAGCGACTGGAAACAGTCGCTAACATCGCTATCTCCTATTATCAACTTTTGGAAATATTCGAGATAAGCGCGAATATCTCCAAAAGCTACCACCTGCCCTGAGCAGTTCTTAGCCATGTTATCCAATGGGAGGTGGATAACATGGCTAAGAGCGTTAGCTCGGTAATGCATGAATATCGGTGAGTTTTCAGCGATATTAATGCATTGCGGTCGTTTTTTATCGTATTTCCGATAAACCTTGATAATAGCAAGGTTTATCTGCGATAATTTCTGACGGTAAAAAAATCGTTGCTAAGCATCGTTATGGATAAATATCGCTTAACTTTGGTAATATGCCCCAACGTCTGTTAACGTTCGATTCGAAGGAAATCAGGAAGTGTTGAAAAACATTGTCTGCGCCATCTTGTCTTTTTTCAAATGCCACACTTTTGTCGTGCACGGCAGCCATTTTAGATGCCTTGACCAGACCCACTCTGTGCACGCTGTCGATCCTTAGCATGGCTCCCCACCCTCGCAAGCATCTCCCCCAGGCAGTGGTCACCCCCGCTCTCTGTCTTATGCATGGGTAATAAACCTCCCCCCATCTGCGCTGCTCTTCCCTGAGAATCACACCCTGTGCCCGCCCGACACCTCCCTTTCGCCCTATTCACTACCGCACCCTCTGACACTCCTTTTCCTCTGTGTCCGATTGTCCAGGCTGGTCCTAGGGTATCAGCTAGCCCTGCAGATGTAGTTTATGGCCACAGCTGTAAAGAATCACCCCTCTTCAAAGGAGTTATAGTAGATCAAGGCCCACACTCGATGAGATCCGTCACAGCAGAAGCGTTGCTATTATCTGAAAACCATCCTGTATTGTGATTGGGGAGGGGACCGAGCCTGAAGCGGAAGATTCCAGGGATGACTCTTTGTACATCAAAGTTTTTACAATTATGTGTCACATTAAAAATATATAGCACTCCGACAAAGTAGTAAGATTATAAAACTTTAATAATTTATAAATATATACAAGAAAACAAAAATAGTAATAACATATAAACATTTTTAGGGAAAAACAACGAAGTAGCGGTCGGCTGTGCGAATAGTCCCAACGCAGCACAACGTCCAGATTTCCGGCGTGGGGCGTCGCGGGGGGTGGGTCATCAGTAGCAAACTGTTGTGCGAATAGTTCCAAGGCAGCAGAACGCGCTGAAATCTAGATGACACGAAAGTGATGTCTAGTAAGTTGCCACCCAGCAAATAACGGCATGGGGCGTCGCGGGGGGTGGGTCATCAGTAGCAAACTGTTGCGCGAATAGTTCCAAGGCAGCAGAACGATGGCACCAAGGTGATGTCCAGTAAGTTGCCGCACTGGTTTTGGTATCCTACAATGCTGCTCCGAATAACGGCGTGGGGCGCCCCGGGGGAGGCGGCGTGAACGGGCCTCTCCAGGTGGAGTGTCATCTGTTGTAGTGGGGCGCCCCTTTACCGTTTCAGTTGCCATTCCGTCCGTTTTTGGTCCACTGTGTCAAAAGCCGCAATTCAGCTGAGTTGCGCCCACTCTTGCGGTGCAGCGATAGGCGGCTGTCACAGGACTCTCAAAATGGCGGCAGGCTGTTTCCTTTTTGGGCCTGGTCCACTGAAATGGCCCTGGGACACCTTGGAAATCGGACGCTTGTCTGCTAGGTCTTGGACCCCATTCTCGAAAGCGTCCCCTCCGCCTTGAGAATTCATCAAAAGTTTTGGGGGCTCCGACTCCTGCAGGCTTCTGGTGGGGAGCGGCTGCCATGATTGCTCGCGGAATGACCACGACTGAGCTACGAGATGGTGGTGCTCTTATGCTGACGCCAGCTTCAGTCTGAAACATCCAGAAACAAGGTGGGGCTTTCATCGTTTGGGAAAAAAAAAAAGTTTTCATCCAATGAAAAGTGTTGTTTTTAGGTCACATGATCAAGCCTTCCATCATTAGGAAACCAAAAGTAAAATGAACCAATGAAAAGTTTTATAAACAAGTCACATGACCTGTTATGCGGCATAGGGTGTAAAATGCGGAGAAAATACGTTGGCACGTGAGGCGGCGTCAGTAGCGGACCGATGTGCGAATAGGCCGAAGGCAACACAACGCGCCAAGATCCGGATGGCACCGAGGTGGTGTCCAGCAAGTTGCAGCACTGGTGTGGCCATCCTACAATGCTGAAAGTCGGCGTGGGGCGCCCCGTTGGCCTGTGAGTTTGCGTCAGTAGCGGACCGATGTGCGAATAGGCCGAAGGCAGCACAACGCGCCAAGATCCGGATGGCACCGAGGTGGTGTCTAGTAAGTTGCCGCACTGGTGTGGCCATCCAACAATGCTGAAAGTCGGCGTGGGGCGCCCCGTTGGCCTGTGAGTTTGCGTCAGTAGCGGACCGATGTGCGAATAGGCCGAAGGCAGCACAACGCGCCAAGATCCGGATGGCACCGAGGTGGTGTCTAGTAAGTTGCCGCACTGGTGTGGCCATCCTACAATGCTGAAAGTCGGCGTGGGGCGCCCCGTTGGACTGTGAGATGACGTCAGTAGCGGACCGATGTGTGAATGGGGCCGAAGGCAGCGCAACAATATTTTCGGAATAGAAGACACCACTAGGCGCTGAGATGCCAAGATCCGGTTGGCACCGAGGTGGTGTGTAGCAAGTTGCCGCACTGGTGTGGCCATCCTACAATGCTGAAAGTCGGCGTGGGGCGCCCCGTTGGCCTGTGAGTTTGCGTCAGTAGCGGACCGATGTGCGAATGGGGCCAAAGGCAGCGCAACAATATTTTCTGATTTGAAGACACCACAAGGCGCTGAGATGCCAAGATCCGGATGGCACCGAGGTGGTGTCTAGCAAGTTGTGGCACTGGTGTGGCCATCGTACAATGGTAAAAGTCGGCGTGGGGCGCCCTGTTGGCCTGTGAGATGGTGTCAGTAGCGGACTGATGTGTGAATGGGGCCAAAGGCAGCGCAACAATATTTTCTACAATATTTTCGGAGTAGAAGACACCACAAGGCGCTGAGATGCCAAGATCCGGATGGCACCGAGGTGATGTCTAAGTTGCGGACCGATGTGCGAATGGGGCCAAAGGCAGCTCAACAATATTTTCTGAAGAGAATACACCACAAGGCGCTGAGATGCCAAGATCCGGATGGCACCGAGGTGATGTCTAAGTTGCGGACCGATGTGCGAATGGGGCCAAAGGTAGCGTAACAAGATTTTCTGTATGGAAGATACCACTAGGCGTTGAGATGCCAAGATTCGGATGGCACCGAGGTGATGTCTAGCAAGTTGTGCCACTGGTGTGGCCATCGTACAATGGTAAAAGTCAGCGTGGGGCGCCCTATTGGCCTGTGAGATGGTGTCAGTAGCGGACTGATGTGCGAATGGGGCCAAAGGCAGCGCAACAATATTTTCTGACTGACACCACAAGGCGCTGAGATGCCAAGATCCGGATGGCACCGAGGTGATGTCTAAGTTGCGGACTGATGTGCGAATGGGGCCAAAGGCAGCGTAACAATATTTTCTGTATGGAAGATACCACTAGGCGTTGAGATGCCAAGATTCGGATGGCACCGAGGTGATGTCTAGCAAGTTGGTGTGGTCATCCTACAATGCTGAAACTCGGCGTGGGTCACCCCATTAGCCTGTGAGATGGCGTCAGTAGCGGACCGATGTGCGAATAGGCCGAAGGCAGCACAACGCGCCAAGATCCGGATGTCACCGTGGTGGTTTCATAGTTGAGAGGCACTTCATCTGCAGTGGGGCGCCGAGATCCGGATGGCACCGAGGTGATGTCTAGCAAGTTGCTGTACTGGTGTGGTCATCCTACAATGCTGAAATGTAGTGGGGCGCCCATTTACCGTTTCAGTTGCCATTCAGCTGAGTTTCGGCTGCTCTTGATGCTACAGCGACAGGCGGCTGCAAGAGGACTCTCAAAATGGCGGCCTGTTCTTTGGATTTGGGCCTGGTCCACTAAAATGGCCCTGGGACACCTTAGAACTCGGACGCTCGATTTTTTTTTCCTTTCCTGTACATGCAAAAAAAGGTAAATGCCCGGTACGTTACACGCTTCATCTGCCACGATGAACTCTCCAGAGGAACCAAAAAAAAATATAGTTGTGGTAACTATACCATGCATCGTCATATGGAGAGGTGGCACCAATTAATTATAGTGCTGCATAAAAGAGAGATTTGGAGGAGAACCCCTGACCTGCTAGTACATTCATCAAAGAAGTGGCACTGAGAGCTTCAGAGGCAAGGGAAACGGTCCCAAATATTTAGAAGAACTTTGGAAAGATTAAAATGACATGTTTAGATTGTGGTAAATTAATTTCATGTGGACAGATGAGTGTTACTCTAATAAATACAGCATATGAACATCATCATAGTCGATGGTTGGTAGAGACATTTTGACTATATCCTGGACCTGCCCGTCCTCGCCCAAAATGGCGCCGGAATAAATGGGACTCGTAACTCCTTGTTGTGTACTGGTTGCAGAACCTTGAAATCACGAGATACGTATGCAGTTTTGAAGCACATGGCGGGCGGGGACAAGATTTGATTGAATATTTCGACATCCCTATTGATATTAAGTTCTGATGTGTTATTGATTACTGTACTGTTGAAAATTCGAATTAACGTCACCCATGGTACTTGCCCGCAAATGTATATCTAGATAATTTTATTGTAACTGGCCCTGTCGTATTTTAATTATAAAATGTACGTCCACCGATTCCGTAACTGTTAGACACCTTAGTTCTTGCAACCTAATGGCCCGCCCGTTACGTTCCTCTACAGTGTAAATGTCTATTCATCATATACGATTACAGTTTGCTCCGTGGCAGGCCCACGTGGTTATAGGCTCGTATTTGTATAATGAAATTTTCACAATAAAGGTTTTTAAAAGAAAACATGGTAGTAGTATATACATTGGTAAAGTTTTTAATAATAGTCACTGTTTTAGAATCATTAAAAGGCAAGTGAAATAAAGCAGACCAATTACATGAAGGGTAAAAGGTATAATACGAAGGAACGCAGTAAAGATAAATGGTCAAGGGCTGTTGTGTTTTCTATTCCTGCAACATAAAGTGATCGATAAGAATCTCATATTCAGGCGTATCGGCGACTAAGACAGCAGGTCGACCCTCTTTTGCTCAACGGCTCCGTCATGGGACGAAGAAACGCTCTTTTTCTCGAAAAAAGAATATATTTTACTTGCAGGACAGTTGTAAAATTTCCGGGAAAGTACATTAGCCTGGAACATTATAACATATATTTAAGAAAAAATAATGTTCGGAAGTAAATAAAAGCGTAATTTTTAGGTGATATGACCAAGGCTTTCATCATTAGAATAAGAAAAGTAAAATGAACCAATGAAAAGTTTTATTAACAAGTCACATGACTTGTTATGCTTACGTTACGCGCTGCGCGCCCCGGATGACTTCCGGATGCGCTAACGCGGCGCGTCATATGACGCATTACGCGACAACGCAGGTCCAGAATATAGTCAAAATGTCTCCACCAACCAGCGGTCGAAACACAACCCCTTTCAGCAGGCTAAATAGTTCTGTTAAATGACAACAGAAGGGACAGGCAACAAGAACCATCAGTCAAAGAGGGGAGGGCTAGTTCTTCTCTACCGGGTTACATTGGGGCGCTACCGGAACTGATCGAATTGGTAGTCTACAGTGTTTCTGGATGTTTCAGACTGAAGCTGGGGTTAGCATGAGAGCACCACCATTTCGTAGCTCCGTTGTGGCCATTCCGCAACCAATCATGGCAGCCGCTCTTTATCGTTATTTTGGGCGGGGTGGGTGGCTGAGCCGAGCTGTTTTGCAGCCATCATTATGTGGAGTTCAGTTCATCTCACTAGTTTTGTATTTGTCATGAGGGGTTGTTCCTAATGTTTCTATTTTAGCGAGGTCAAAAAGAGATCCCATTAGTGGCCTACTGATTTTGCTCGATTCCTTTTCTTTTTTTTTACACGATTTTTCGTTATCTGCAAAGACTAAACAGAGTATTGCGACTCTGTGTTTGTTTGTAAATAGAGAATGAACCAAAGAGAACTAATTCTAAAACAGTAAATACTTGGATAACAATCAATCAAATGGAGAGAGAAGCAGGCACGACGGATTACAACGGGGGCAAAGGCCTGCGTTAACTACCTTTCACTATCTGCAAAGAGAGAGTACTCCTAATAGAAATGAGGGGGGGGCACCATTCAAAGCAGATCAGTGTGCATAAACACGAAAATGTTTTCACTTACCACGTACTTGACATTCGACAGCTTATGATATTTGCTATTAAAAAACCATTGAAATTCACTGAAAAAACCATAGGTTATAGACCATATATAGTTAGGAATTAGCATTTACAAAACCTTGAAAATTCACTGAAAAAACCATAGGTTATAGACCATATATAGTTAGGAATTAGCATTTAAAAAACCTTATTTTACTCACACAAAACCATTGAAATTCCATATATAGTTAGTTGCACTAACTATATATCGCGCACCCGCAATCCACTGCTGATCATGTCACATATTACATCATTCATGACATGGTCAGTGACATCACTGATGACATCACTGATGACATCTCAAATGACATCACTGATGACATCACTGATGACATCTCATTTGACATCATTCTTGTGCTAATACGATAAACCTCTTCAGACTCTAATATAACCTTAGATACACTCAGTGTATACAGACACTCACACACTGCCACTCATCCATGGAGTTACTCACACACCCAGTCAGTCATGCAAAGAAACAATCTCACCTCCATTTCTTCAACTATACAGTTAAACACACCTTACTTATTGAAACATATACTAACACATATTTACTCTCTTATACAATCCCTGATACAAGTTCACAATGATCGATACAACCACTCACTCATTCAGTGGCTCTCATGCACAGTTATTTATATATGCCAACTCTCACATGTACTGTGTTTTACATATGTACTTACTATGACATGTAGCATTGAGATATCCATTCACTCATCAATACACTCATGCACACAGTCAACTGCCCATGTAGCTGTTTCCACATGCACTGTTGAACTCATACACCTAGTGAATAAACTGCTCACACATCTATGCATAGAGTCACACACCTTCCAGCCACCCCCACACAAACTCAATCTGCCATAGAAATACTTGGGCAACCAATTAATAACACATATAGCCTCTCGTATAGCTAATGATCAACACATGCAGCAGTTTACAGAACAACAGACATAATGATGCACAAATTAAGACAGTTTAGTCACTAACCCATGCACTCAGTGAGACACATTTAATCACTCACTCATACATTCAGTCATGCACCTACTAAATCCTTCGTCCAGACACTTATACATCTACTCATTCTTCAATATGTAAAACATATTTAAACTTTACAGAAACACACAGTCACTGGATGACGTCATCAGTGATCTCATCAGTGATGTCATTTGAGATGTCATCAGTGATGTCATCAGTGATGTCACTGACCATGTCATGAATGATGTAATATGTGACATGATCAGCAGTGGATTGCGGGTGCGCGATATATAGTTAGTGCAACTAACTATATATGGAATTTCAATGGTTTTGTGTGAGTAAAATAAGGTTTTTTAAATGCTAATTCCTAACTATATATGGTCTATAACCTATGGTTTTTTCAGTGAATATATATATATATATATATATATATATATTATTAATATTATATGAAACTTGTAACGCGCTCAGCTTACCCAGGGGCATCCCGGCGCGACAGACCAAAGAAGAAGGAGAGACTCGATTACTCACTGCTATGGAAACAAGTATGTCTTAAGAAGTTTCCTGAATAGTAGGAGCTTGGGCTCTGAGCGAATCTTAAGGGGCAGAGAGTTCCACAGAGATGCCACCTGTACCGAGAAACGCCTGCCCCCAGTTCTAGCTCTCTTAACTCTCGCAGATCGCAAAAGATGTTGCTGGTCCGAGCGCAAAGGGCGTGAGGGTTTATAAGGACGGGCCATATTAAGAAGGATGGGAGGGCCTTTGCCATGTAAGATTTTATGGGCCGTACACAGCGCCTTAAATTTCACCCGCTCCTTGACAGGGAGCCAGTGAAGCGCTTTAAGGGCCGGGGCAGCCGACTGCCTTCTAGGGATCTCCATCAAGACTCTAGCGGCTGCGTTTTGCACCTGTTGGAGAGTTTTAAAGGTCGCTTCGGGGGCACCAAGAAACAGGGCATTTCCATAGTCAAGCCTTGAAAGGATTAAACCACGCATCAGGAGCTTCTTGGCTGAATCCGGAAGCAGTGGTAGCACCTTTCGGGCTGACTTCAGTAAACCGAAGCAGACCCCCGCGGTCTTCCTGGCGTGAGTCCTAAAGGACAGATCTTCCTCCAACCATACTCCCAAGGACTTGATCTCTTTCTTGGGGGATGGTGGGTCGCCAAGAGACCGGGGCCAACAGCCAGCAATAATGGAGGGACTGGAGTTACCCAGGAGCATCAGCTCAGTTTTTCCTCCATTCAGCTTAAGAGCCGAGTTGGACATCCACTGATAGACATTGTCCAGGCAGTCATGTAGCACATTGGGTTGCTCCGCCAGCTGAGTGAGGCCCACCACCAGCTGAGTATCATCAGCATAGCTGATGATCTTCAGCCCCGAAGGGGCTACCACTCGTTCAAGTGGAGTCATGTATGCATTGAACAAGGTAGGGCTCAACGATGAGCCCTGCGGGACTCCACATTGAAGAGGGAATAAGGAAGACTGCTCTGCCCCTTCCCAGACCTGGTAGAAACGGTTGGAGAGGAAAGATCCCAACCATTTCAGGGCCGTCCCTGAGACACCTACCTCTGACAGGCGTTGGAGGAGCACCTGATGACTCACGGTATCAAAGGCAGCACTCAAGTCAAGGAGGATCACTGCCACTGATCCTCCAGAGTCAAGAGTGCTCCTTGCTTCCTCCACTACCGCCAGCAGGGCTGTGTCCGTTCCCTGGCCGGGACGGAAACCAGTCTGGGAGTCTCCCAACAGGTGGTTGGACTCAAGATGGTAGGACAGCTGACGGTTAACCAGCTTCTCGGCGATTTTAGAAAACCCCGGCAGAAGCGAAATTGGCCTGAAGTTAGTCAAATTAGCGGGATCTAAGCCTGGTTTCTTATATATATATATTCACTGAAAAAACCATAGGTTATAGACCATATATAGTTAGGAATTAGCATTTAAAAAACCTTATTTTCAGTGAATATATATATATATATTCAGTGAATATATATATATATATATATATATATATATATATATATATATATATATATATATATATATATATTCACTGAAAAAAACATAGGTTATAGACCATATATAGTTAGGAATTAGCATTTAAAAAACCTTATTTTACTCACACAAAACCATTGAAATTCCATATATAGTTAGTTGCACTAACTATATATCGCGCACCCGCAATCCACTGCTGATCATGTCACATATTACATCATTCATGACATGGTCAGTGACATCACTGATGACATCACTGATGACAACATCCAGTGATTATGTGTTTCTGTAAAGTTTAAATATGTTTTACATATTGAAGAATGAGTGGATGTATAAGTGTCTGAATAAAGGTTTTAGTAGGTGCGTGATTGACTGTATGAGTGAGTGATTAAATGCGTCTTACTGAATGCACGGGTTAGTGACTAAACTGTCTAAAAGTGTGCATCAGTATGTCTGTTGTTGTGCAAGCTGCTGCACGTGTTAATCAGTAGCTATATAAGTAGCTATATGGGTTATTGATTGGTTGCACAAGTATTTGTATGGGAGACTGAGTGTGTGTATGGCTGGCTGGGAGGTGTGTGACTCTGTGCAGATCAATGTGTACTTGTATCAGTGATTCTATAAGAGAGTAACTATGTGTTAGTATATGTTTCAAAAATGTAAGGTGTTCTGTGTTTAACTGTATAGATGAGAAAATGGAAGTGTGATTGATTCTTTTCAGGACTGACTAGGTGTGTGAGTAACTCCATGGATGAGTGGCAGAGTGTGAGTGTCTGTATAGGTGTATGAGTGCATATGATAGTGTTGTAAAGATGAGTGATTGTATGTATGAATGATTGTATGAGTGAATGTGTGTGTAGACATAGGAATCAGTGAGTGCGTATGTAGTAACTAGTATTGGTGTGTCAATGGTTTCAAAAATGATACTCTCTATTTAACACTGGGTGTAACGGAGGTTATATTAGAGTGTGAGGAGATGCATTGTATTATCACATGAATGATATCATCAGTGATGTGATCATTGATGTCAAGTGAGATGTCATCAGTGATGTCATTTGAGATGTCATCAGTGATGTCATCAGTGATGTCACTGACCATGTCATGAATGATGTAATATGTGACATGATCAGCAGTGGATTGCGGGTGCGCGATATATAGTTAGTGCAACTAACTATATATGGAATTTCAATGGTTTTGTGTGAGTAAAATAAGGTTTTTTAAATGCTAATTCCTAACTATATACGGTCTATAACCTATGGTTTTTTCAGTGAATTTTCAAGGTTTTGTAAATGCTAATTCCTAACTATATATGGTCTATAACCTATGGTTTTTTCAGTGAATTTCATTGGTTTTTTAACAGCTAATATCTGTAGCTGTAAAATGTATTCTTCTTTAAATCCAAAAATATATTTTATATGTTTATTAATAACTTTTTTTTAAAATATTTTTTTTTCTTCGTTCCCGCTTCGCGAATCGGGAAGCTTCCCGTTAGCTGACCTTGATGCCGCGAAATAGACCGCGAGCCGGTAAACGTTTCTTTACCGCAACTGCCGCGTTAGAAAACAACATCGTGACGCCTCCCGTCCGCATGACGTTTCGCGTTGTCGCGTGATACGTCATATGACGTGCTACGTTAGCGAACTCGTACGCTTACCGAGTCGCAAAGCACAGGTTTCTGGAAGCAAACCGGGAGGCCCTGCAAAGCGCGTAACATACACACAGCAGGTCATGTGACTTGGTAATAACACTTTTCATTGGTTCATTTCACTTTCGGTTTCCTAATGATGTAAGACTAGGTCATATGATCTAAAATGAACACTTTTCATTGGTTGAGAACTATTTTTTTTCCCAAATGGTGAAAATCCCTCCTTCTTTCCTCACTCTGACTTTCATCATTGTGAGAGAAAGACCCTTTGTTACCAGTGAGCAATGGCTTCTTTACTAGCTTCAGCTGGTGCTTCCCCACCACCTCCACCACATCCAAGGAAGAGTGGACCACCTGCTAAAGTTATAATTCAGCAAGAAGAGGAAGAAGAGGAACAGGACGACCTAGATAATCTCCCTATTATGGCCAGAAGATCTGTTGTACCGGAAGTAACGGGACCAGAGGGCAGGGAGATGGTGCCAAATATACAAACGAGATTTCGTGAAGTAAAACAAGTCTGCGTACATTGCAGTGGATTCATTTGCTACGCAGAAAGTAGCATCAGTCTGATCAACAGAGCTATTGACAATCATGCTCATGTTTGTCCGAAACTCCCCAAACAATAAATTCTTTTTTTTTGTTTTCTTGCTCCTGTTGAGCCCTTTACAATGAATCGTTTTCGTTGCCCCCTCCGAAAAAAAAACAAAAAAAATATAAAACTGTTCAGAAAAATTCAAAAAAAGTAAAAAAATGTTCAGAAAAATAATAAAAAAAATATAAAACAACAAAAACAATTTAAAAAAAAGTTCTTTTCAGAACTACCTCCCCGTTATTAAAAAATTGGTACAATATTTGCAACTGTGCCAACCTCTATTTCTCTTAGTTCGCTTCCCAGTTCGCTCCCCGGTACGCGAACCGGAAGCGAACCCAAACATTTTTTTTAAAAAAAAGAACAGTAAGTATAAGGGAAGGAAACAGACACTTATGTTAAAAGAAAGACAGCTATAAGGGAGTAAACTAGAGATACTATTACCCGTAATCCACTGCTGATGATGTCACATATTACATCATTCATGACATGCTCAGTGACATCATCAGCAGAGGATTGCGGGTAACAGTATCCCTAGTTTATTCCCTATAGCTGTGTTTCTTTTAACATAACTGTCTGTTTCCTTCCCTTATACTTACTGTTCTTTTTAAAAAAAATTTTTTAGATCAGTCAGAAACAGTGAAAGTAATGAAATATAAAAGACTACGTAGAATATGAGCACTGTATGCAACAACTTTGACACTTACAGAAGCCTCACCTTCTCCATGCCTCCTACAAAGTTCTACATGTACATCATAAATGCAAACAGAACAGAATTAATTATACATGTTAAATGGTTTATTTTTGCTGTTCTCAGAATGTATCAAATTTCACTAAAACAGTGACTTGAAGGTATTCATCATATAACAGCGGGGAAAAAAAAACACAATCAAAATGATTGTGTTTAAAAAACCCATACAACATTAGAAATCAGAATTCAGAACTCCTTAAAGTTAACTTACTTTCCATGACGGCCAAGGATGTCCTATGAACAGCTTACACTCTGTTGTGCTGTTATTACTTTCAACCCGCCACTTTCTGAAAGAAAACCTCCATCGTTTTCAAAAACATGTTACATACAATAAATGACTTCTTGCTCTCTACCACAAGATTCCACAAGGCCAAATCTTGTCAGAGCCATGTATAACTCTTGGATTTCTTGTTAGCCAATCCCGTCTTTTCGCATTTCCACAACTTTCAGAATTAAAATGTTGAAGATCATTTACACAATCCTGGACTAGTAATATCTTCCCCTTCTTGCTCAATCATGTTCTACATTTCCTATCACACTGATACTGCTTACTATGAAGCAGACTTACACTACCTTTATGACTAGTACAATTATTTAATTCTCTACATCACTTTTAATCACAAAGCAATGTAAAACAGTAGACAGCATTGCAGACTTACATTCCCTCTACTCCATGTTTTGATTCGCTGCTTCAATTAGCTTATAAAAAGAAATAGTTTTTCTGAACTCATTCAAAGTGCACATATTTCTCAATAACGTCCAGTGTTATGGTAAAAAGTTATGTCTCTGTACTACACTTATCTTCAAGGCCAAATAGTGTAGGAGCCATGAGAACTTCTTGAAATTCCTCAGAGCACATCCCGAGATTCTTTCCCTAAAATTTTGGTTTTAAAAACACCAGGTAAGAGTTTTTAAGGTCATATGGCAATTTTTTTTTGAAAATTAAAACAGAATCATTGCAGAATGACCAGCCATTTCTACACTTTAAATAAGCTGTATAATGTCCTGATGTTATTGAAGAACCATCATGATATATAATTGCTACAGTTACAAAAGTCCTTCCTGATATTGACAACTGTGAAGCCACAAAATTTTTAATTAAAGTTGTCAATTTTGTTCCATCAGGCCTACATCGTTGGAACATTAAAATGACATACTGGCCATATGTTCGTATAAATAATGTGGACATCATTTCAGATTTACATTGCCTACACTCCATATTGTGATCAGCTGCTTTTACTAGCTTATTAAAAGAGACTGATTTACTGTCTGGCAAAGTTAAATATATAAATCTTTCTGAGTCTACACTAGTACTACTTGATACCCTACAGTTCTCGCAGTCATGCTGCCATTGATAAGAAAGCCCAAACAGATGATCTACATCTACACCTTCAGCATACAATACATCAAGCATATACATTAAAAACTCCTGACAATCTTGCTGACTATTTTGAGAGAATTGTGTTTGGCCTGAACATCTGTCTAACAGATTTCGAATTTCAGACACACTTTCTATGTTTGTTCTATCAGTGCTACATTTCTCTAACACAGAATTTAACAAACTGCAAAATCTTTGATCAGAATTGACCACAATCTCTTCTTTTACATTTTGTAGAGAAAACAAAACATTAATCACTACATTAGCATAGCAGTTGACACCAGAACTGTTTTCAAATTGAAAACCAACAACATCTTCAACAGAATCCTTTTTGTTTCTGCTTATAATTTCAGGTTCATCGACTTTTCGTCTTTTTGCTACAACCTCCCCAGTATTGGTCACATTTCTTCGTTTCCGGCCTACCACACGTTTCTCAAACAAAGGATACTGAGGCAAATGTGGCGCATACTCTCTTCTCAACCTATTGTATTCCTTAACACAATCTAGATCCGCACAAATGTTTGTGACATCACACTCAATCAAGTACAATCCCGATAAAGTCCTAATTCGTGACAATGCCACATATGCCATACCCTCCTTGAACACAGAACTGCCAATATTCACCAATGCACAGTCTACACTTAAACCTTGCGATTTATGGATTGTCACCGCATATGCCAAGCAAACAGGAAACTGCTTACGACGAACATATAAGTCTTTTACAAGCAAAAATCTAGCAGAACAACGAGCAATTAGCTGTACTTCCTCAATGCCATCAAATTTAATTTTTAAAAATTCAATTCCATCTCTATTTCTGTATTTCACAAAATCAACAACATTACCCATTGATCCATTTACCAGACCTCTTTCAACATGTAAATTCCTTCTTAAAATTATACGGCAGTTCAAGCACACATTCAGAGTCTTTTCAAAACCCGCAGTTTTAGATATACTCTTCTCTAATGAATCCAATTTTGTTTTCAGATTCTCAGACAAAATAATTGTTGATCCCATATGCTCTACTCTGTCAATAGCTTCCAATTTCACAATCTCTTGCTTTTCTAAATGCAACATTTTGTTGTTGAATTTGGCACATTCTGCAAGAGTTGGCATCAAACATATTCCAGATTTTTTCTCAGTAACTTTCTGAAAAATATTCTCAGGCACAACATCTTCGTCTGGATATAAATTTGTCAGTAATCGTGCATGTAAAGCTTCTTTCCCATGCTCGGTCACTTTTCCAATTCTAACATCTTGTAGAATAGTCTTGTAAACTTCATCCTTTGCCTGACGCACATTTTCATGCAGTTCAGCATAATTGAAGTTTAACCATATATTGACGTTGCCAATACTCCCTAAGCACTTCCTGGTATCTTCATGCGTGAGCATTTTGAACACAGGTTGCCCTTTCACTGGTGTCAGCTGCAGAAGATCTCCGAAAACAATGATGTGTTTGCCACCAAATAACACATCATACTCTGTTTTGAGAACTTCTTGCATTCTCAAATGCACAAAGGCAAGCATGACATTGGAAACCATGCTTACTTCGTCAATGATAAGAAGTTTCATTTTCCTCAAGACTCTTGAAACTTCAAAACAAGCATCTCCAGATAGCTTGTGATATTCTAATTTGTTGTCATGCTCCACTGGCAGCATCAGTAAACGATGTAAAGTAATCCCTTTAATGTTATGTGCTGCCAGTCCAGTTGGAGCGGTGACAACACAAGACAGCGATGACTCTGTCCTTTCCTGCAAATAACATGAAATTGCTTTAATAAGGAAACTTTTTCCAGTTCCCGCTTCTCCACTCACGTACAGTCGGACAGGCTTCAACGACGTACATGAGCACTCTTTCTTGTCATGACTTAATCCATGATCAATTTGCATGGTAAGTTCGTCATATATTTTCCTCTGCTCAACGTTGAGTTGTCTTTCCAACTCTTCTAAGTTAACCGCATCCTCCTGAGCATGTGCCATGGCTCTTTCCACTTCATTCATAGCAGTGGCAGCTTCATTTTCGATAAGAGGTCCTCCTAGTGGATCCTGACTCAATGAAGCAGAACTCTGACTGTCCTGAGAACTGTCTCTGGCAATCTCGGCTGCAATCGTTGCTTCCTGCTCAATTTCCACATTCAACATTTCTACATATTTGGAAAAAGCAGGACATTCTATGGTCTCCTTGGCAGCATTGAATGAGTCTTCGTAACAAAGGAAATCTCCAAGCAGTTCCTCTTCTGCACGCCAAGGCTTAAAAAGTTGCAAAAGTGCTAAATAGAAAAACTCCTTTTTTTCAGGAGATTCGCCACTCAATTTTCGATGGTTTATCAAGTGGCATTTTCTTTGCTTGACCAGATATCCCTCACTTCCTATTACAGCATACACTCCTTTCTCAGTATCTTCTTTGATGTTCCTCTTGAATATGTAATTTTGCAGAACCTCATACAGACAAACATTCTCGAGGTGACTGCTTCGATTTGGATAATATGTATCCAACATGTTGCTCTTCAAAATGTCGGTACTGTTTGGCTCCTTTTCCGCCAAATACTCAATTTCCCGCACAGGTTTCAGAACTCGATTACGCGTTGCAGCAAGACCAACACTCGCCCAAACGATACTCCTGGACTTGGCATAGAGACTTGCTGAAGACAACCGGTCAGAACATTCGTAAGCTCCGATTTCTCGATGCGACAACATCTTCAGACTGAAACTGTACAACTTCTTGCTGAGGCTCTTTTCATGGGAAATGTCCTCCCACATATCCTTCAATTCTGTCTTCTCTTTTTTGGTGATGTAAGATGTCACATACCGAGCCACAGCCATACAGTTATCAGCCACAAACTGTATATCCATGTTAGCATTCCACATGGACAAAATCACCGGGTTGTAGTCGTTAATGTACTTAGACTCTTCGTTCCTCTTCAAATTGTATGTGTTTTTAGGTGATTTCTTCATCGCATTATGTCGCAGCGAAGACATCAAACTGTTCACTCTTCCTTTAGAAATCACCGATCGTGGAAAGCCGAAACGACATTTGGTGTAGAACTTGTCTTTGTTCCGGAATTTACGACGACAGTACTTTCCACATCGATGGCTTTGGAAACGTAGAACTTTTTCTCTTAGGCTTTTTTTCTCCTTTGCGTTTGGAACAGCACACGTAGAATACTGTTCTATGAAACTCATCACTGAGTCGTCTGCATCCGTTCCAAATTTAGGTGCATCCTTGATCCACAGCAACATATGTATATGAGGAGCACCTCTTGCTTGGTACTCCTTCCTCCAGAAGAAATCCAACACCTCTCCAAGAGGTGGATTCTTCTTATTCATGATGAAAGACATCATACCTTCAAATCTATGATTGAAGTACCTACATACATTGACTGGATCCAAAGAGCACAGTTCTCCGGGTGTCTTGAATTCGATGTTTTCGATGTTTCCATTTGCCTCTCGTAGAAATTCAAGTAAGTCTTCCCAGCCATACTCGGCACAGCTCAGAGTGAGGAACCATGTGGGAGTTCCTAAGTTCCTCAGCATACATTTTAAATCACCATGACGACGGTACCAGTACTCATTAGTACCACGCTGACACGCCATGAGATTAATCAGGTGAGAATCCAAAATACTGTCTTGGACATTGACTTTATCCATAAAGTCACTTGCCGAGATGTTTTGCATGTGTATACCACTTTTCAAGATGTGGTTCACTGCATATGACAGTCCAGACAGATCGCTTTCAAACAGGAGATGAAACAAATAAGGAATGCATTGTCGAAACCTAGGATCTCCTGCATACAATCGCAAAGTCCGGTATTCAGAAGCAGGAATTTGATGAGGTCGCTCATCATATCTTCCTCCCTGACCTGTTGGAAAAAGCTGTGGGAAACACCGAGCTTCCAAACTTTCCTCCCAAACACTAATGGGACTCCCTTTCGCTTGTTTCATTTGAAACAACTCAATAGCATTCCCCATGACTTCCTTGGAATGCAAAGGATGAACACTATAATGTTCATATATTTCTTCACTAGTACAGGGTTCTACTTTCTCAATTTGACCAGCACACAAATCGCTATCCTCTTCCTCACTTACTTCCTCTTCTGCAACATATACATTTTTATAGTATTTATTATATTTTTTCAAATACAATGTTGCCCTTTTGACTTTCCTAACATCTACTAAATCTTGCCATATTTTCTTATTCTTTGTCGGAACCCCATTAACTAAGATAACAAGAGGTTCCTCTTCCACTTTTTCTACTCCAATTGTGTTAATGTTTTTCTTCAAATCTAGAGGCAAATAAACAACTCTTCCCTTTAATCCTCTCTGTAAATCTGATGGAGGCAATTTCCCTGTCTTTGGCTCCATTCTTACAATAGCCTGAAAGGGATGGATACTTTGAATCAAAATAGATTCATAAGTATTTAAATCCTTCAATTCAGAAGGAATCTCAACCAATTCCAGATTATTATGAACTGCTCTAGCAGGCATCTGGTTTTGATTTAATTTGTTACAACAATAAGTACACACACGTTGATCCAATCCCAAATCAAAACAATTTTCTACCATCAAGTATGTTGTAAAATCCTTCCATTCACTATTATTTTCCCTTTCACTTTTTCCATATAAATCCACTAACTTAGTCTGATTCTTATAATAAGTGCGTCGACAACACACACAAGTGAAATTTGGCCTCTCACTTGATTTCACCTCAAACGTCGCAATTTCCCTCTGGAAATTATCTGTACTGGAAACCTGTACACTATCTTCCACATTACTCTCTTCTTCTTGGTCAATTTCAACATTCTCCTCTTTACTTCCAAAGTAACAAAACTCAATTTCTTCACATATATTCTTCACATCTATTTCAGAACCATGCAAAAGAGCAGCGCATAATTGTTTAAGCATAATTGCTGGACTCTTAGCATAATACAACATTCTAACTAATTTCCTCACTTTATTATGATGCACTGCTAGCATCCTGAAATGATGAAAAACACTCTGGCATACTCTCCTGGAAAGACAAGCCAGTGAATGACCATGCAAACCTATCACTTCTCTCACTCTGCAAGGATCTAATTCTTGCAACAACTTCATTTTCTGCTTCAAACTTTTCTTACTAAATGACCGTATAAAATCACAAAGCAAATTGATGGAATCCTGTCGTACACTGCAAATACTACTACACTTCCAGGTGTACACAGGACCCTTAGGACGTCTCCCTAAAACCTCATTACCTAACACCTCTTCTATCTCTGTTCTCACAAGTTTTTCTTTTTCAACTGGACAACCATCTTTCACTTCATAAGCTCGACCACTGGTGTCAACTGCATGCACCAAATCATTATCCTGGAAATAACTCTCCTCATTAAAAAATGCCTCAGAGCTTGAACTATGCATCCATTCTCCAGAAAAAACTTCACAAAAATTACTACGATTAACTATTCTCTTCCATCTACTATTTCTTTTGAAATCATAAATTACCTTGTTTAGCTTCCTAATTCTATTGATTGTCAAAATAAATAACTTACGTTTAATTTCAAATGCCTGATCAATAACTTTCTCAACTATTTTTTTTCTCTTATAAAAAACCACTTTCTGCTGACCTTTCTTAATATTTTTTAACAAATTCCCAATTATCCTGTTGCGGAACATTCGTTTACGAATATCCCTAAACTGTTGTTTCCTTCTACTTTCATGCATAGAGTTATCTCTTACTCTAGCAGTAACATTTCTCATTGGCCTTTCCTTACCATTTGAATTCTTTCTCCTTTTCTGGACTGAAACATTTTCTGTAGTAATATTTTTTTTACTACACATATTTCTTATGACTGTTTTTCGACTCTTACCCGGTGCTTTCTTGGTGACTTGACAAATCTTTTTGTTAGAGGACTGCTGCATTATTCCATGGTCCTGCTGTCTTTGACGTTTTGCAGCCTTTCTTACTCTTTCTTTGCTAGGCATCCTAAAATCTTGAAATAATCTGCAGTTGAATCTGTGGTAAAATATAATAAAAAATGTTATTAACCACTATTACCCAACAGTAAATTAATAACAGTCATCAAAAACTTAACACACTACTTAAGTATATAATATACTGAAGCCTATCTCCAATTTTTCACTGAACAGGACTCATCTCTTCTTAACCTTGGATAAACCTCACCTACTCTGTGTCCCCTGCACATAATTAAATGTAAAGGGGCAGATTTATATTAACTAGCACATCCCCAGGGATGCACCAGTTAACGTGCACCGCTGCTCTGCCACCCACGGTGTGCCGCATTTACAATCAGATAGGACAAAGCTACATCAAAACCCTGCGCCTGCTTGAAGCAGGCATAGATCTTGACGCAGGTAGGCTGAAAGCTAAAGCAACAACTAAGTGTCGTGTGCAGAAGTTACAAAAAAGGAAAAATGGCGTTTAAACCAGTAATGAGACCATGCTAACGTAATACAGAGTAAAAATATCCAGGATCTACATCAGTTTGGGGTTCACGAACCTGGCAGGTACAAGGCACTGAGGCTTTCCACCGTGCATGTCTCATCCCAAAACATATGTGGTTTGTGAATGAAACAATTTCCCAGACCAAATGCTTTGGATTGGCTACTTCTAAAAAATTAAACACCCCTACTATCCCGGAGTTAGAGGAATATGATGGTTGGAGTAATTTTACTCGTTGTCTATTAAAGATTTACAGGCCCTACTCCGTAATTCTTCCTTTAACATTTCCAGTATAAATCCAAAAGGTTGACTGCTTTGGCAACGTGCCTTATCCACGGTTTAATAACGCTGCCTTTTGCTTTATATAAGTTTTCAAATTGTATGAAATATATACCAATAGGTCGTTATTAACCTTTAGGTAGTGGTTTTCTTCATGAAGTCTGGTCGCTTCCATACACATACAGATTTTCAAAGATGATCAAGAACTTTATCTGAATGGAGAGGAATGCACTGAGACGCCAGATCATTCACTAATGTGTAGGCACATACAGTTACACGGTTCATGCAACAAACACCGACCAAATATGGCTTGCGTGTTGCAAGGCACACCAGTTCCTGCTATCATCCCCACGTTCAAGTTCTTGGAAAATGGTAGTTATTTGATGCTCAATAATGAAGATTGTTCTGGGTTAATTAAAAGTATTCATTTTATCGTAACAGTATATGAACGGGTTATTTGCTGCAGAAATGTTCTATTTCCTCCCACACATGAACATAGGGAGTTTTCAATCTGGCCACAAATACCAACCTTGGCAGCACATTTCAACGGCATGGCAAGAATAAGAGCTATTTTGTCTCAGAGAGAGGTGGCCTTGAGTTCGGCCCGTGAAACCTTCGTGCTTCACACAGCGAACACCCGTACAGAGGTGCAGACCCTTTTAAATACAGATTCGCCTTTCCATTTCAGCAAGATGGTTCGGACTATCTCTAACGCGTCCTCCACAAAGGGCCTGGCGCACTTTTTTAAAATTGTTACCAGTGGTCTCGTGACTTAATTTGAGAAAATCTTTGGAGTCATCCCTGCTTTCTTACATTCTATTTTTTCCACTCTGCTTCGTGGATTCCCATTTTTACTTGCATTACCAGCGGACGCTCTTGTGCTTTTTTACATTTTTAAATATGGATGTCCCTCCTGTGCAAGCTCCCGCCCTGCAGCTGCTGACACTGTTCCGCAATCGCATGCTAGAATATTATGGCACAATGCCGTTGGCGATATTAAGCACGGCATATGGATTATCTTTTCTATGCTGATGTGATTCCTTCAAATCTAAGACACTAAAGTATCGGCACGCCCTAAACCAACACAAAGAGACCTTCTTAGCAAATAATATATTATGTGTATTAGGGAGGGTGAGATATAAGCAGCCGCGGGCCGTGGAGGGAGTTACGGTGGGGCAGGGATGCGGGGAGGGGGAGGGGCAGGGTGGAGCCCTCTCCACCCTGCCCCTCCCCCTCCCCGCCTCCCTGCCCACCGTAACTCCCTCCACGGCCCGCGGCTGCTTATAAGTGTTGCTAACTCTTATTCATTTACAGCATGTTAACATACTGTCACCATTCGCTTTTTATGTACTATTGACTATGCTGGTAATTTTGCTACTGATAATATGTGTACTTGTATAATCTAAGATACTACGCCTGAGAAGACGGCATTAGTAAATAAACATTTCAAATACACATGTGTTCTTCTTAACTCCATGTTCTCGTTTCTAAGAAATATATAACGACCGACTGTTCATGAGTTCCACGTATCCTGAGGTACTATAAGTTCATATTCTGGATTGTCTAAACATTGAGAGTTTGTTATATCCAATGTGACACTGTACCTAGCTTGCTAAGGGGTTTTGATTACTAAGGTGAGTTTTGGGACACCCTAATTCGCCGAGGTTCCAATCCTCTGTCCACAGTTCTGTGTCAGAACAGAAACCCTGCGACAGGGGCACCCCTCAACCTTACTGGAGCTTCATCACACTTGCGATACAACTCCAGCAATGCGCCAACTTTACGGCACAAATACGTCACGCATCTGTGCTGTTTTTGCCCCATGATGCGCCGCATTGTAAATGCAGCACACCATAGGTGACGGAACAGCGGCACAGAATGACTAACACATCCCTGGTGATGCGCCAGTCATCATAAATCTATCCCTATGCTTCTTATCTTGTTAGAGATAAACCGCCATATGTATCATCAAAGTTTTTTGCATTTCCTAAATAGCGAACTTTAAGGAATAAATAGCGATTCTTTACCATTCCTAGTTTGCGATGACCTATTTGCTAATTACAAATTACCCATTCATTTCCATGCAGCAGGAGGCCCATAGGAATGAAGGTGCAATTTGCGATTAGCAATTACCTCATCGCAAATTACGAATTTTTCCGACGGTGCAGGGGTGTCTCAAGAACACCCTGCTGCACCCCTGAAAAAGAAATTTGGGGTCATATGGCGCACATAAATTTTGAAAACATTCCTTTACCTCAAAAACGATTTTCAACTCATAATTTGAAAACACTGCACATGGGGAAATTACTTAAAATGTCCTTAAGACACATAAAAGCATTTTTTGATTGCCTTTGCAGCATGTTTCAGTCACCTTTAACATGCCTATGTAACAGAAACATTCAAAATCTAAATTTGCCATGCACAGGTGGGAGCATATTTACAAGCAAGTTGCTCCACAGACAAACTTCTTACATTGAAATGGGAAAAATAACATCAGAGACTCTCAATTACCTTATAAAGAAGCAGACACCATTATGTCCTTCTCATCAATATTAAAACCATTGCTTTTTCTCAAAAACGATTTACAAGTCATAATTTGAAAACACTCCACAGCTCCTATGCACATAAAAGCCCTGTCAGTACTAATACTTCACATTTTCTCCAATTACAATTTCTCAAAGAAACAAAATCTATTTGTGAAACACTTGAGACAAAGCAACATTTGAAAAACACAACTTTCTTCATAATTTTCTCCTTAAAGCACACTATTTTCTATCTAAATTAAAGAAATCTTTTCTCACCTTAGCAAATACTTTGAGTTTCAAAACAGTCTCAGAAACACACCAATTTGTCTTCAGCAGAGCAAAAGGTATGCACTCCAGAGTCTGCAGCTATCAAAAGCACAGAAATGCTGTAATTCCTCACACATATCTCTCATGTCACCCAATCAAAACCCTTCCCTCACTTTTTTTCAAAGCAAAACCCTTCCCCCCTCTGCCCCCTCTCTGCTTTTTCTGCATAGCAACCACCTCTTGCAAGACCTCTCACACAACAATGTTGCAATTGAACTCTGAACTCTCAGTGCACCTGCATATCCAGAGCATTCTTTCATTTAATGATTTTTTCTTCGCCACTCAAAATACATCTTTCAACGAACTCATCCATGCACACTAACTTTCTGTTTTCAGCAATCAAAATCCACCAATCACTCTTACTGCTTCATTAACACAGAAACTCCTCAGTTTTTTTCATTTTACACTCTCATTTTTTCAACTGCCATTTCATTGCCACACTTCATCTGACTGCAGCAGAACCTTCTCTCACCATGTTTTCTGTCTGGATTGTTGGACATAGTTACATATATTGGGCTCAAAGGTACGCTGAAAACAGGAATTTACCTAACCTCAATTTACAAGATGTGGAAATTAAGTGGTTTGGCCACAGAGGATTAAAATGTCACCAATTGATACCATTGGTGAAAACCTTTATGCATTTGCCAAAACCTGACCTGTTAATTGTGCACTGTGGAGGTAATGATTTGGGCACTTTGACTGGGGTAGGTCTGGAAATGCTTTTAAAGGACACCTTTGAGCAATTGATGGCACTTTTTCCTCAGACTGCCTTGGTATATTCAAATATATGCCAAAGACAGAAATGGAGGTGGTCGAACCAATTTTGTCCACAAATTGAGAAGTCGAGGAAGCATGTAAACAAATCTGTTTCAGCTTACATGAGAGACCATGGAATGGGCTCCCTGTACAACAATAACTTGCGTTACTACATGCAAGATATCTACAGAGGAGATGGAGTTCACTTCTCAGATGAGGGCAACAGAGTTTTCACTCTGAATTTAAGAATGTGCATTGGTACCTACTTATAAGTACCTAAATGTACCATAAACCCAAAAGCTCTTCTCAGAGCTACCCTACATCTGATCACTCACAATTATTATTTTACTCTAACTTTTTTCACTAATTTTCAAGAAAGTACGCTCCCCAGAACGCTTCCCGGTTCGCGAACCGGGCGCACTCCACGCAAAAAAACTAAAAAAACGGTATATTTTTTTTTGCCCTGCGAGACCCCTTCAAAGCCTCCACATCAAACCTAGGGGGTCAGGGACGATCTACTATGCCCCCTTATGGTCATTTGCCCCTTCGCTTTGGCCTCCTCTTGTCTCTCGATCCTACCGAGAGACAAGATGGCGGCCGCTACGGACTGTTTGGAATGTTTACAGACGCCGAAAAACCAATCAGCTTCGCAAACCTCCGTAACGCGAAAAGTACGCGAAGCGGAGCGCTGTTACAGATATATATCTTTTTTTGAACGTTAATTTCTCAAAATCCACTGGAGCACATATATTGAGACCTAGCAAAGGCACATCGGGCTACCAGTCCCTACAATTTTGCCAAGTTTCGTGCAAATCCATTCAGCCGTTCGATTATTATTATTATTTTTTTTTTTGCCCCGCGGGGCCCTTTTAAAACCTCCACATCAAACCTAGGGGGTCAGCGAGGATCTACTATTCCCCCTTATGGTCATTTGCCCCTTCGCTTTCGCCTCCTCTTGTCTCTCGATCCTACCGAGAGACAAGATGGCGGCCGCTACGGACTGTTTGGAATGTTGACAGACGCCGGAGAACCAATCAGCTTCGCTTCACAAAGCTCCGTTGCGCGAAAAGTACGCGTCCTGGGCCGCTGCCCGGTCCGCTGTTACAGATATATATCTTTTTTTAAACGTTAATTTCTCAAAAGCCACTGGAGCACATATATTGAGACCTACAAAAGGCACATCGGGCTACCAGTCCCTACAATTTTGCCAAGTTTCGTGCAAATCCATTCAGCCGTTCGGGCTAAAAGTGAGGCCAACCGCCCTATGGAAATTAACATGGGAAAAACGCGTTTTGGGACCCCCCTTTTTTCTCGGCCCCCCCTTGACGAACCCCCCCAAAATTTTCAGGGGCTGCTCAGAAACAAAATGTGCCATTTTCCTGAAAATTTCAGCCAATTCCGTCCACAAACGCCAAAGTTATTAGACATAGAATTTTCAAAAATCCCATAGAGAAAAAATCCTAACTATATATACCTACTGGCGACCGCCAGTAGGTAATATATATATATATATATATATATATATATATATATATATATATATATATATATATATATATATATATATATATATATATATGTTAAAGATATTGTTGGAGCATTCTGGGACCTGTAGTAATCAGTGCAGGCACCCACCACTTGGTTTTAATTCGCGCTCACCTGTGATCAAGACCTCAGGGACGTCGAAACGCGTAAGGAGTATGACCGTATTGTTGCACATGTAAAGACGAATAAATGTCGGCTGCTTCATTAGTCACTGTGGGGCTCTTCTTGTTGTTTGTGGTCAACCCGCAGTTTCCAGGATTTCCGTTCCTGACTTAGAGCCCGCCCTGCAGGACCGGTGGCTCCCAGCAAAGCGGAGCTGTTCCTTGTGATATATATATATATATATATATATACATATATATATATATATATATATATATATATATATATATATATGTATATATATATATATATATATATATATTCAAACACCAAAAGTTGCCTGTTGTAAAGAAGCCCACAAGGGTAAGTTGAATTCGCCATGAATTTATTGAGGGAACAGCAATATCCATAGAGTCCAGAAACGCCTCACATGCTGGTACTTGTAGTGCTTTGTTTTCTTCTCAAGTGAGTCGCCTGACTCTTGTTGAAGAATAAGACTAACTTAATCCCAAGTGGGTCGTGGGGCACAGCGAGACTGCATGTATTGCTAAATATTGTCCTTCAAAGGCTTCACCCTTCCTTTACGCTGCAGCGTCGGTTGGCGCTACCGCAGGGCTGCACACGTGCAGCGAGGCTTCTTTTCGACTTAGGCAGAGCCGCTTAAATTCAAACACCAAAAGTTGCCTGTTGTAAAGAAGCCTACAAGGGTAAGTTAAATATATATATATATATTTATATATATATATATATATATATATTCACTGAAAAAACCATAGGTTGTAGACCATATATAGTTAGGAATTAGCATTTTTAAAACCTTATTTTACTCACACAAAACCATTGAAATTCGGATATATAGTTAGTTGTACTAACTATATATTTCGCGCACCCGCAATCCACTGCTGATGATGTCACATATTACATCATTCATGACATGGTCAGTGACATCACTGATGACATCACTGATGACATCTCAAATGACATCACTGATGACATCACTGATATCAACATCCAGTGTCTGTATGTTTCTGTAAAGTTTAAATATGTCTTACATATTGAAGAATGAGTGGATGTATAAGTGTCTGGATGAAGGATTTAGTAGGTGCATGACTGACTGTATGAGTGAGTGATTAAATGTGTCTCACTGAGTGCATGGGTTAGTGACTAAACTGTCTTAATTTGTGCATCATTATGCCTGTTGTTTTGTAAACTGCTGCATGTGTTGATCAGTAGCTATATGAGTAACTATATGGGTTATTGATTGGTTGCCCAAGTATTTGTATGGGAGACTGAGTGTGTGTGTGGGTGGTTGGGAGGTGTATGACTCTCTGCATAGATGTGTGAGCAGTTGATTCACTAGATGTATGGGTTCAAAAGTGCATGTGGAAACAGCTGTATGGGCGGTTGACTGTGTGCATGAGTGTATTGGTGAGTGAATGGATATCTCAGTGCTACATGTCAAAGTAAGAACATATGTAAAACACTATTTATGTGAGAGTTGACATATATAAATAACTGTGCATAAGAGCCAGTGAATGTGTGAGTGGCTGTATGGATCATTCTGAAATTGTATCAGGGATTGTATAAGAGAGTAAATATGTGTTAGTATCTGTTTGAATAAGTAAGGTGTGTATAACTGTATAGTTGAGGAAATGGAGGTGTGATTGATTCTTTGCATGACTGACTAGGTGTGTGAGTAACTCCATGGATGAGTGACACTCTGTGAGTGTCTGTTTACACTGAGTGTATATAAGGTTATATTAGAGTCTGAAGAAGTTCATCGTATTATCACATGAATGATGTCATCAGTGATGTGATCAGTCATGTCAAATGAGATGTCATCAGTGATGCCATTTGAGATGTCATCAGTGATGTCATCAGTGATGTCACTGACCATGTCATGAATGATGTAATATGTGACATCATCAGCAGTGGATTGCGGGTGCGCGAAATATATAGTTAGTACAACTAACTAAATATGCGAATTTCAATGGTTTTGTGTGAGTAAAATAAGGTTTTAAAAATGCTAATTCCTAACTATATATGGTCTATAACATATGGTTTTTTCAGTGAATTTTCAAGGTTTTGTAAATGCTAATTCCTAACTATATATGGTCTATAACCTATGGTTTTTTCAGTGAATTTCAATGTTTTTTTAATAGCAAATATCAAAAGCTGTAAAATGTATTCTTCTTTTAATCGAAAAATATATTTTATATGTTTTTAATATAATTTTTTTATGTATATATATATATATTTTTTTAGTTTCGCTACCGGTCCGCGCACCGGGTAGCTTCCCGTTAGCTCAATTTGGTGCTGCGACCCGGTCCGCGAAACGGTAAACGTTCCGTTAGCGCAACTGCCGCGTTAGAAAACAACATCGTGACGCGTCGCGTAAGCGCGACATATCGCGTTGCCGCGTAATGCGTCTTATGACATGCCGCGTTAGCGCACCCTGAAGTGCTCCGGAGCGCGAACCGAGGCGTGAAGCGCAGCACCCCGGAAGCGATCCGGGGCGCTGCGCGGAGCGCGTAACGTAAGCGTATCAGGTCATGTGACTTGTTAATAAAACTTTTTATTGGTTCATTTCACTTTTGGTTTCCTAATGATGTAAGGCTAGGTCATGTGACCTAAAAATAACACTTTTCATTGGTTTAGAACATTTTTTTTTCCCAAATGATGAAAGCCCCCACCTTTTTTCTCACTCTGACTTTCAACTTTGTGAGAGGAAGACCTATTTTTATTATTAAGAGATGGCTTCAATAGTAGCTGCAGCTGGTGCACCCCCACCTTCACCACCACCTCCTAGGAAGGAAGGACCACCTACCCAGTTCCTTCCCAACCCTGAGGAAGAGGAGGAAGAAGAGGAAGAGGAGGTACATGAGAGAGTATTCTTGCCTGAACAGCCCCGGAAATCCCACCACAAGGACAGTTTCATTTGGCAATTTTTTACATTCCCAGAAAGCCAAAAAAAAGTCAATGCCCGTCATGTCACATGCCTGATCTGCAAAGAAGTTCTGTCCCGAGGCACAGATAAAAAATATAGCTATGGGAACTATACTATGCATCGCCACATGCAAAGGTGGCATCCAATAAATTACAGCGTGGCTGAGGTGCGTGACCTCCGTGAAAACCCACAAACTCCTGTGGCCACCAGCTCAACACAGGAAAGTTTTTCGGGACCAGAGGCGAGGGAGACGGTCCCCAATATCCAGAGCAATTTTCAACACATCAAGCTAGTGTGTATTTATTGTGGGGGACTACTTTGCCACGGGGAGATAAGTGTGATTTTAATGAACAGAGCATTTGAAAATCACAAGTGCTCAAAACGCCCCAAAAAGTGATTTTTTTTGCTCCTGTTGAGCCCTTTCTAATGCCTGTTTTTTGTTGTTCCCCCCCAAAAAACCAAAAAAACCATAAAATTGTTCAAAAAATACAAACAAAAAAAAAATGTCCAGAAAAATATATATATATAAAACAACAAAAACATTAAAAAAAAGTTCTTTTCAGAACTACCTCCCATTTTTAAAAAATTACTAAAATTTTTAGCACTCTTCACTTCATTTTTCTCATGGGTACGCTTCCCGGTACGCGCACCGGTGAGCGCCCCGTTAGCGCAACACAAAAAAAAAGAAAAAAAAAACAAGAGAAGGAGAGCATAAGAGAAAGAGAAAGAGAGAGTAATGTTAAGAGACGGACAGCAAGAGAGAGCAACACAGATGTACTGTGTAATACATAGTAAAACAGTGTAAAAGATATAACAAAGTGTAAGAGAGAAAATGTAAAAAATATAAGGCTGTGAAACAAAGAAAGAGAGAAGAAGAATACTAAAGCAGAGACACATGAAGAATGTGAGTGTCTGTAAAGACTAAAAGGAAAGAGAAAAAATGATGTACAAATAAAAGGTAATAACGGAACCAGATTTAAATAACATTGGTAAAGGAGAGAGAGAAAAAAGTAGTGTGCATAAATAAAGAGGGATGAAATAAGATGGATAACATCGAATAAAGTTAAAACATGTGGATTGACAGAGAAAAAAACTAAAAGAAGAAAAGAAGAAGTAACAGAAAGGGAATAATTGAAGCAGCAAAGAAATGTAAATAACGTAATGTGCTTGAACTTCAGGGAGAAAGCATAATGAACAAGTAGTGAAAGAGTGAAGAGACAGAGACAATTACAGTAAGATAGACGGACTGAGTGAACGGGAATGAAGAACTGTGAGAACAGAGGTACTGAGAAAAGGAGCGGAAGGAGTGCAGTAAGTAAATCACCCACACAACACAACAGCTACCCTACCTCAAAGCACTCTAAAATATTATTTTACTGTTTCTCTTTGTTTTCCCCTTGTTACGCTCCCCAGTGCGCTACCCATAGTAAAAGTAAAGAGGGGTGATAGAGGGAGAAATATTGAATTAGGATAACACATGGTGTGTGACAAAGAGAGAGGACAAAGAGAGTAAAAGGAACAGTACCTGAATGGGCTTGAGTACAACAGCAAAAAAAGATAAGTAATGCAGTGTGTGTGACTTACAGGGAGTTAGTGGGTGTAGGTCGGAGTGTGGGTGTGTAAGGTGTGTCTGTGGGTGTGGTTGTGTGGAGTGTTTTGGTGTGGGTAGAGATTAGGGTGTGTGAAATATGTGTGAGAAGTGTATGAGTGTGGGGTGTATATGTGTTCAATGTATGTGTGTGTATGGAATGTGTGTGTGTTTTTGAGGAGTGTGTGTGGGAGTTTTTTTGTGTGTGTATGATGTGTAGGTGTGGTGTGTGTGTGGGGTGTATGTTACAGGTGTGTGTATGTGTTGGGAGAGGGATGAGGTATATATGTAGGAGTAAGGTAAATAATTAAGAAAAAGAGATTGAGTAAATAAGCAAAGGAAGGGAACAGAGGGTAAGTGAAGTAAAGAATAGGGATCAAAAGAAGTTGAATATGAGAGGGTAAATAATGGAAGGGGAGTAAACATGGAGAATAAAAATAAGTGAGAGAAGCAGAGTAAAAACACAGGAGTGAGGTAGATTGAGAAAATGTTAGTGACCTTAAAGCAAAGGGTGATAACAAACTACATTTTTTTAGTCATACTTACCATATAATAAATGACACTTTTATTTTTTTTACTACAGTTGGTATCTGTGAAAGAGAGAAAAAAAATATAAGTTATAATTAGTAAAATAAGTATTTTAAATTAAAATATACCAATGAAGAGCTAAAAACATCATAACACTCTATTTAGAAATATAGTGAGTGAAGAACACAGAAAGGGAAATAAACTAAGTTAGAAGGACAAAAAAAGGGAAAAAGAAATAGGAGAGCAAATTACAATGAGTAAGGCATATAGATTCACTAAGAAAAAGAGAGAGAAGTACAGAGAAATGAACGGAAAGTAAGAAAGATACTAAAACAATGTGAGTTAGCAAAACTAAATCAGGAAACACAAGTAAGTAAAAAGATAATGACTGAGACAGAAAGCAGTCTAATTAATGATGCATTTAGAAGAATGAGGAATAGAAGATAACTGAGAGTAAGTGAAGAACAGTCATAGAGTGAAAAGATGAAGGGAGACAGAATAATATACAACAATTGAAGGAAATGGACTAAGGAAGTTATAAGGTAGACACACTAAGAGAAAAACAGAGTGAGGTGGAGTACAATGAGTGAGAAAAGAAAAAAAGTAAGTGAGCAAAAAAAAGGAAAGAGAGGAGAACACGACTAAAACAGTGCTACTGAAAAAAAATAATTTGGTGATGAAAGTAAAGAGAAGGACAATGAAAAAAAGGAAATGATGGATAGGAACGGAACCAGAGTAAAAGAAATGGGATGAAGAACGACGAGAGAGGAGCAGTGAAGTTGTTGTAAAAGAAGTGATAGAAGGTAGATAAACACAAGTGAAAATAATACAAGTAGAGTGAGGCACTGAGTACAGAGAAGTAGTGAACGGAAAATAGAGAGAAGAGGTCAAAAGTAAGAAGCAAACAAAGATAAGCGAGGGAGAGTGGATGTCAGCGAATGGGAATACAATGTAATTTACACAATCCAAACTATAGAATAATTTCTACAACATGTTACATAGTTTATTTTTGCTGTTCTCAGAATATATTGAATTTCACTTAAAGCAGTGAGTTCAAATTACTCGTCATATGACAGCGGGAAAAAAAAACACAATCTAAAAGATTGTGTTTTAAAAAAAACTTACATACTGACAAACGACAAATGTACGCTAATATTTGATTGACTTACTTTTCCTTGAGGCCAAATAGTATATCATGGAGGTCCTTTTCTCGTTACATAGTATTTTGCTGTTCACTTAGAAATCCATTTCATCGACTTTCTACAAGAAAAGCTCCAAGAACATCTGAAATATTTTCAAAAATGTAATATACTCCTTTTTTTCAGTCATGACTCTTTACTCATTCCTGCACCTTTCCATTTGGCCAAATAGTGTCAGATGTATGAGTATATATGAGTACTCCTCCCGTCTTCATAGGCCAATTACTTTTACCTAAATTTTGGCTGTAAAAACACTAGGTATGAATTTATAAAGCCAAAAGGCAAACGTTGTTTGAAAGTCAAATTATTGTCGTTACATTGGGTCCAACCTTTAGAAGTTTTTAGATAGCATGTGTAATGCCCTGATGTTGTAGAAGGACCGTCATGAAAAATAATAGCTACAGTTGCAAAGGTTCTTCCTGATATCGATAACTGAGAAGCCACGAAATTTTTAATAGAAGTTGTCAATTTAGTTCCATCAGGTCTACATCGTTGGAACATTAAAATAACATAGTGACCATAATTTTGTAGAAATAATGTGGACAGCATTGCAGACTTACATTGGGTACACACCATATTGTGATCCGCTGCTTTAACTAGATTATTGAAAGACACTGATTTGCAGTCTGGTAAAGTTAAATATATAAATCTTTCAGAGTCCATTCTAGTAGTACTTGATGAAGCACAGTTATCACAGTCATGTTGCCATTGATAAGAAAGGCCAAATAGATTTTTTATATCTACTCCTTCATCTTGTAATACATCAAACATATACATTAAAAATTCCTGACAATCCTGCTGAATATTCTGTGAAAATTGATTTTGACCTTAACATATATCTAGAAGATTTCTAATTTCTGAAACACTTTCTATTTTAGCTCTATCACTACTACATTTCTCTAACACAGAATTCAATAAACAGCACAATGTTTGTTCCCGATTTTCAACAATCTCTCTTTGTAAATTTTGAAGAAAAAAAACAACATTAACTACTACATTAGCATAGCAGTTGACACCAGAACTGTTTTCAAACTGAAATCCAACAACATCTTCAACAGAATCCTTTTTGTTTCTCTTTACAATTACACTTTTATCTACTTTATGCCTTTTTGCTGATACCTCACTGCAATTACTCTCATTTCTTCTTTTTCGGCCTACCACACGTTTTTCAATCAGAGGATATTGAGGCAAATGTGGAGCATACTCTCTTCTTAACCTATTGTATTCTTTAACACAATCTAGATCAGCACAAATCTTTGTTTCATCACACTCAATCAAGTACAATCCTGCTAAAGTTCTGACTCGTGATAATGCCACATATGCCATACCCTCTTTAAACACAGAACTTCCAATGTTCACCAAAGCGCTATCTACACTTAAACCTTGAGACTTATGAATAGTCACCGCATATGCCAAACAAATAGGAAACTGTTTTCGGCGAACATATAAGTCTTTCACAAGCAAAAATCTAACTGAACAACGACAAATTTGTTCTATTTCATCAATGTCATCAAATTTAATTTTTAAAATTTCAATTCCATCTCTATTTTTGTAATTCAGAAAACCAACAACATAACCCATTGCTCCATTTACTAGACCTCTTTCAACATTTAAATTCCTTCTTAAAATGACACGACAATTCAAACACACATTCAGAGTCTTTTCAAAACCAGCAGTTTTAGATATAGTCTTCTCTAATGAATCCAATTTTGATTTCAAATTTTCAGACAAAATAATTGTTGCTCCCATATGCTCTATTTTATCAATAGCTTCCAGTTTCACTATCTCTTCATTTTCTAACTGTAACATTTTGTTGTTAACATGGAACATTCTTTCAGAGTTGGCAACAAACATATGCCAGATTTCTTCTGGTTAATTTTCTTAAATATGTTCTCTGGAAGAATGTTTTCATTTGGGTACAAATTTGAAATTAATCGTGCATGTAAAGCTTCTTTCCCTTGCTGACTTACTTTTCCGATCCTTACATCTTGTAGAATATTTTTATAATCTTCATCATTTGCCTGCCGCATATTTTGAAGCAGTTCTGCATATTTAAAGTTTAACCATATATTAACGTTTCCGATGCTCCCTAAGCACTTCCTGGTATCTTCATGTGTGAGCATTTTGAACACAGGTTGTCCTTTCACTGGAGTCAACTGCAGAAGATCTCCAAAAACAATAATATGTTTTCCACCAAATAAGACATCATAGTCTGTTCTAAGAATTTCTTGCATTCTCAAATGCACAAAAGCAAGCATGATATTTGACACCATGCTTACTTCATCAATGATAAGAAGTTTCATTTTCTTCAGGACTCTCGAAACTTCGGAACACGCATCTCCTGATAGCTTGTGATACTCCAATTTGTTATCATGCTCCACTGGCAGCATCAGTAAACGATGTAAAGTAATCCCTTTAATGTTATGTGCTGCCAGCCCAGTTGGAGCAGTAACAACACAAGACAGCGGTGATTCAGTCCTTTTCTGCAGTTAAGTTGCAATGGCTTTAATCAGAAAACTTTTTCCAGTTCCCGCTTCTCCACTCACGTACAGTTGGACAGGCTTAAATGATGTACATGAGCATTCTTTTTTCTCATGACTGAATCCATGTTCAATCTGTTCTGTGACTTCGTCATATATCTGTTTCTGCTCAAGGTTTAGTTGTTTCACCAAATCTGCTAAGTTAACTTCATCATCTTGACCTTGTTCCATAACTCTTTCCACCTCATCCATGGCAGTAGCAGCTTCATTTTGGATAATTGGTCCTCCTAGTGGATCCTGACTCAATGAAGCAGAACTCTGACTGCCTTGAGAACTGTCTCTCACAATCTCTGCAGCAATTGTGGCTTCTTGCTCTATTTCTTCATTCAACATTTGCAGATACTTTGGAAAAACAGGACATTCTATGGTATCCTTCGTTGCAATAAAGGAGTCTTCATAACAGAGAAAATCTCCAAGAAGTTCCTCTTTTTCACGCCATGGTTTAAACAGTTGCAAAAGAGCCAAATAATAACATTCTCTTTTATCTGGATTATCACAACTCAATTTGCGATGATTAATCAAATGACCTTTTTTCTGTTTCACTAGACATCCTTCACATCCAATGACTCCATATATTCCATTATTGATATCTTCTCTGATGTTCCTCTTATAAATATATCTCTGCAGAACTTCATAGAGACAAGCGTTCTCAAGGTGATGACTTCTATTTGGATAGTATGTATCCAACATGTTTGTCTTCAAAATATCTGTACTTTCTGGTTCTTTCTCCGCCAAATACTCTATCTCATGTACAGATTTCAAAACTCGATTTCGTGTTGCAGCAAGACCTAGACTCACCCAAATGATGGTTCTAGATTTGGCATAGAGACTTGCTGACGACAATCGATCAGAACATTCATACGCTCCAATTTCTCGATGCGACAACATCTTCAGACTGTAACTGTATAATTTCTTGCTTAGACTCTTTTCATGTGAAATGTCCTCCCACATTTCCTTTAGTTCTGTCTTTTCATTTTTTGTGATGTAAGACGTCACATATCGAGCCACAGCAATAGAGTTGTCAGCAACGAATTGAATATCCATGTTAGCATTCCACATGGACAAAATCACTCGGTTGTAGTCGTTGATGTACTTAGACTCTTCGTCTCTTTTTAAATTGTATGTATTTTTTGGTGATTTCCTCGTCACAGTATGTCGCAGAGAAGACATCAAATTATTTACTCTTCCTTTAGAAATCACTGGTCGTGGAAAGCTGAAACGACATTTTGTGTAGAACTTGTCCTTGTTTCTGAATTTTCGACGACAGTACTTTCCACAACGATGGGATTGAAAGCGTAAAACTTGTTGCCTTAAACTGTTTTCTTCTGTAGTTTTCGGAACAGCACATGTTGAATACTCTTCAATGAAACTCATCACTGTGTCATCCGAATCTGTTCCAAATTTGGGTGCATCTTTAATCCACAACAACATATGTATGTGAGGAGCACCTCTCGCTTGATACTCCTTTCTCCAAAAGAAATCCAAAACCTCTCCAAGGGGAGGATTTTTTTTGTTGGTAATAAAAGACATCATAGCTTCAAATCTATGATTAAAATATCTGCATACATTCACTGGATCCAAAGAGCACAGTTCTCCAGGTGTTTTGAATTCTATATTTTGTATATTAGCATTGGCCTCTTGTAGAAATTGAAGTAAGTCCTCCCATGCATACTCGGCACAGCTAAGAGTGAGGAACCATGTAGGAGTTCCTAAGTTTCTTAGCATACATTTCAATTCCCCATGGCGACGGTACCAATACTCATTTGTACCACGCTGACATGCCATGAGATTGATTAGATGAGATTCTAAAATATTATCTTGAAGATTCACTTTCTGCATAAAGTCCCTCGCCGAAACATTTTGTAGATGCGCTCCACTTTTCAGAATATGGTTTACTGCATAAGAAAGCCCAGACAAGTCACTTTCATACAGTAGATGAAACAAATAGGGAATGCATTGACGAAACCTTGCATCTTCAGCATATAATCTTACAGTTCGATATTCAGATGCAGGAATTTGAAGTGGTCGATCGTCATATCGTCCACCTCGACCTGTTGGAAATAGCTGTGGAAAACAACGAGCTTCCAAACTTTCTTCCCATACACTAATGGGACTTCCTTTTGCTGTTTTCATTTGAAACAAGTCAATTGCATTCCCCATTACTTCTTTGGAATGTAAAGGATGAACAGTATAATGTTCATATATTTCTTCACTTCTAGACACATCAACTTTTTCAATTTGGCCAGCTGAACAATCACTGTCTTCATCTGCAGCTGTTTCCTCTGCTGCAACACACACATCTTTGTAGTACTTATTGTTTGTGACTAAATTCAACGTTGCCTTTTTGACTTTCCTAACATCCACTAAATCTTGCCAGATTTTTTTACTCTTTGTTGGAACCCCATTAACTAGAATAACTAAAGGTTCCTCTTCTACTTTTTCTATACCAATTGTATCAATATTTTTTTTCAAATCTAGGGGCAAATAAACAACTCTTCCCTTTAATCCTCTCTGCAAATCTGTAGGAGGCAATTTCCCTATCTTAGGCTCCATGCGAACAATTGCCTGAAAAGGATGGACACATTGAATCAAAATAGACTCATATGTATTTAAATCTATCAATTCACGGGGAATGTCTATTAACTCCAGATTATTATGAACAGCTCTAGCAGGCATTCTGTTTTGATTTAATTTGTCATAACAATATTTACAAATACGCTGATCCGAACTCAAATCAAAAGATTTCTCCACCCACAAATAAGTTGCTAAATCTTTCCACTCATAATTATCCATCTTTTCACTTTTTGCATATAAATCAACTAACCTAGTCTGAATCTTATAATGAGTCCGTCGACAACACACACAAGTAAAATTGGGCCTTTCACTTGATTTCACCTTAAACCTGGTAATTTCCTTCTCAAACTTTTCTGTATTTAAAATGTGTACATTGTCTTCCACATTACCTTGAATTGCTGTCTCAATTTCTACACTGTCCTCTTGCTCACGAAAATAACAAATCTCAATTTCTTCACAAATCTTCTTCACATCTAATTCTGTTCCATGCAAAAGAGCACTGTTTAATTGTTTAAGCTTAAGTGCTGGACTTTTTGCATAATACAACATTCTCACTAATTTCCTCATTTTGGTATGATGCACTGCTAACATCCTAAAATGATGAAAAACACTCTGACAGACTTTCCTAGAAAGACAAGCCAGTGAATGGCCTTGCAAACCTGTGATTCCTCTCACTCTGCAAGGACTTCATTTTCTGCTTTAGACTTTTCTTACTATATGTACGTAAGAAATTACAAAACAAATCAATTGATTCCTGTTGCACACTACAAATACTACTACACTTCCAAGTGTACACTGGACCCTTAGTACGTCTCCCTAAAACTCCATCAGATAACACCTCTTCTGGTTCTCTAGGCACAAGTTTCTCTTTTTCAATCGGACAACCGTCTTTCCCTTCATACGCTCGACCACTGGTGTCAACTGCATGCACTAAATCATTCTCCTGGAAGTAACTCTCCTCATTAAAAAATGGCTCACAACTTGAACTGTGCATCCATTCTCCAGAAAAAACTTTACAAAAATTAGTCCGATTAATTACTCTTTTCCATCTACTGTTTGATTTGAAAACATCAAGGGCCCGATTCACAGAATGAACTTAAGACTAAATCCTAAACTTACTACTATTTGGTATTCACAGAATGCACTTACTACTTTCGGGATTCACAGAGTGAACTTACTACTTTCGGGATTCACAGAATAAACGTACTACTTTCGGTATTCACAGAATAGATTTAAGACTACTAACTCTAAGTCCGAAATCGGGGAGTAAATTCCGGCCCGGAGGCGGAGCTTACGGTCCGGAGGCAGAGCTTACGGCCCGGAGGCAGAGCTTACGGCCCGGAGGCGGAGCTTCCGGCTCGGAGGTGGGGATTTTTGCCATGCTGAAATCTCCAATTCTGGGCCGCAAGCTCCGCCTCCGGGCCGGAAGCTCCGCCTCCGGGCCGGAATTTACTCCCCGATTTCGGACTTAGAGTTAGTAGTCTTAAATCCATTCTGTGAATACCGAAAGTAGTAAGTTTATTCTGTGAATCCCGACAGTAGTAAGTTCACTCTGTGAATCCCGAAAGTAGTAAGTGCATTCTGTGAATCCCGAAAGTAGTAAGTGCATTCTGTGAATACCAAATAGTAGTAAGTTTAGGATTTAGTCTTAAGTTCATTCTGTGAATCGGGCCCCAATTGTCTTGTTAAGTGTCCTAATTCTATTGATTATTAAAATAAATAATTTTTTCTTAACTTCAAAAGCCTGATCAACAATCTTCTCTACACTTTTCTTTTTCTTATAAAAAGCAGCTCTCTGTTTACCTTTCCTAATGTTTTTTAACAAATTTGAAACCACCCTATTGTGAAACATTCGTCTACGAATGTCTCTAAACTGATTCTGCCTTCTATTCCTATACATATTATTCTCTCCTGCTCCAGTTTTAGGATTCTTTGAATTTCTCTCCTTCCTTTTCAATTTTACTCTCTCATTTTCTTTTTGTACATGGTGACCATTATTTTTTCTGGATGTACATATGTTGCATAAAAAAGACTTAGTTGTCTGACCAGGAGCTTTGTTCCTGTTTTTTGAAGTATCTGTTGTGGAAGAATGCTGTAATTCCGTTGCTATTTTTGATTTTTCCCGGTTGCGTTCTTTCTTTGTCCTTTCCTTTGTGGGCATCTTTGCTTTTTCTTCAAATAACGATTTCAATCTGTGTTAAAGAAAAACAGTACCACATTATAGACCACTATTACCAAACAACAAAGCAATGACAAAAAGCAAACGATCAATACAGGGTTTCAGATCAGGTGAGGATTCTCCAGTGGTGCACAAAAGGTGAGGAGTGTATTGAAAAATATAGTGGAAGACAGCTCTGTCCACAACTACAAAGAAGATCAGACCTATGTCTAACTCCACTGCACTCTTATACACAGGCTTCACCACCTATGCTTCCCAAGAAAATATTGAGTTATATAGTTATATAAAATTGTATTTTATAAAATTGTGAAGCTCCATTAGAAAGCGTTTGCCTCAGTCTTATTCCTGTTGTGAGGCAGGTGCAAGATTTTGCCTCAGTCTTATCCCTGCTGTGAGGCAGATGATTGTAAATAGGATCTGTGCTGTGTTTCCTAAATGTGATGTCAAAAACGATTTTGGAGAAAATGATTGGTTTTTACATTTTTTATTATAATGTGGCGCAGAGGTTTAAAAAGTGACGCATCTACCTACATGCATCAATTTTTAAATATGCAGCAAAAAGGTACTTGTTTGGGTTTTCCTGGGGAGCGTAGTTGGTGAAGCTTGTGTCTAAGAGTGCAGTGGACTAGGCTTCATGAAGCATATACCTGTCTGCATTCTTAGACGCAGGTGTCAATTTGACTCTTTACAGTGATGTTAGCTGTGTTTTAAATCAGTGTAGGAATCATATTGAGTTTGTTTGCATAGAGGAATTGTATTTTGTAAAATTGTGAAGCTCCATGAGAAAGCGTTTGCCTCACTCTTATTCCTGTTGTGAGACAAGTGCAAGATTTTGCCTCAAAACACCTGTGTCTAAGAATGCAGTAGAGATAGGCTTCATAAAGCCTAATCCACTGCACTCTTAGACACAAGCCTCAACCCCTATGCTCCCCAGGAAAGCCCAAACAAGTACCTTTTTTTGCCCCATATTTAAAAAATGACACATGTAGGTAGATGCGTCACTTTTTAAACCTCTGTGCCACATTATATTCAAAAATGTAAAAACCATTTATTTTCCCCAAAATCGTTTTTGACATTACATTTAGGAAACACAGCACAGATCCTATTTACAATCATCTGCCTCACAGCAGGGATAAGACTGAGGCAAAATCTTGCACCTGCCTCACAACAGGAATAAGAGTGAGGCAGACAATTTCTCATGGAGCTTCACAATTTTACAAAATACAATTCCTCTATGCAAACAAACTCAATAAGCTTCCTACACTGTTTTAAAACACAGATAACATCATTGTAAACAGTCAAATTGACACCTGTGTCTAAGAATGCAGACAGGGATATGCTTCATGAAGCCTAGTCCACTGCACACTTAGATACAATCCTCACCACCTAGGCTCCCCAAGAAAAGCCCAAACATGTACCTTTTTTCCCCATATTTAAAAAGTGACGCATGTATGCGTCATTTTTTAAACCTTTGCACTACATTATACTCAAAAATGTAAAATCCATTTATTTTCCCCAAAATCGTTTTTGACATCACATTTAGGAAACACAGCACAGATCATATTTACAACCATCTGCCTCACAGCAGGGATAAGACTGAGGCAAAATCTTGCACATGAAGCTTCACAATTTTACAAAATACAATTCCTCTATGCAAACAAACTCAATATGCTTCCTACACTGAGTTAACACAGCTAACATCATTCTAAAGAGTCAAATGTATTTCTATTAAACATGCACACATTCTTTATTCCTTTTAAAAAATGTAAAAACTATTTTTATGCTTCATGAAGCCTAGTCCACTGCATTTCTTAGACACAAGCCTTACTACCTACGCTCCCCAGGAAAGCCCAAACATGTACCTTTTTGCACCATATTTAAAAAGTGAGACATGTAATTAGATGCGTCACGTCTTAAACCTCTGCGCCACAATATACTCAAATATGTAAAAAACAATAATTTCCCCAAAATCGTTTTTGACATCACATTTAGGAAACACAGCACAGATCCTATGTACAACCATCTGCCTCACAGCAGGGATAAGACTAAGGCAAAAGCTTTCACATGAAGCTTCACAATTTTACAAAATACAATTCCTCTATGCAAACAAACTCAATATGCTTCCTACACTGAGTTAACACATGTAACATCATTGTAAAGAGTCAAATTCACACCTGTGTCTAACAGTGCAGTCAGGGATAGGCTTCATGAAGCCTAGTTCACTGCACTCTTAGACACAAGCCTCACCACCTACGCTCCCCAAGAAAGCCCAAACATGTACCTTTTTGCACCATATTTAAAAAGAGACACATGTAATTAGATGCGTCACTTTTTAAACCTCTGTGCCACAATATACTCAAATATGTAAAAAACATTAATTTCCCCAAAATCGTTTTTAACATCACATTTAGGAAACACAGCACAGATCCTATGTACAACCATCTGCCTCACAGCAATGATAAGACTAAGGCAAAAGCTTTCACATGAAGCTTCACAATTTTACAAATTACAATTCCTCTATGCAAACAAACTCAGTGTAGGAAACATATTGAGTTAACACAGGTAACATCATTGTAAAGAGTCAAATGTATTTCTATTAAACATGCACACATTTTTTATTCCTTTTAAAAAATGTAAAAACTATTTTTTCCCCCCAAAATCGTTTTTACATCACATTTACAAAACACAGCACAAGTCCTACGTAGAAGCATTCCATGTCACGACTAAAAATTCACAATTTTACAAAATACAATTACTCTATGCAGTAAAAACTTTTTACCAAGCATTATCAAAAAGCATGACACAAAGCAACATGTAAAGACAACAATTTTCTTCCAAATCTTCTCCATAGAGTATACAAGTCTCTATGTATATTAAATGAATCATAACTCACCTTTACAAATGCTTTAGGACATTCACAACAGTGTCAGATACACACACCAATATTTCTTTAGCAGAGCAAAAGGTATGTTCTCCAACCACTGCAAACCATAAAGGCACAGAGAAGCGTGGCTCAGTGGTTAGAGGCGGCAGACCCGAAAGCTGAGATCGGCCGTGGACCAGGGTTCGATTCCCTGCCTTGGCGGGTCTCGGGCTCAAATATTCCACGGACTCGACAATTCTCGCTCTGGTGCCTACTTGACTCACGGGGTCACACTCTGCGACTCTGGGCAATAGCTTGCTTAATCTCCACTATGGCCCTTCGCGGTGGGATGCCTGGCTTTCACCTTGTGGATACCCTGCCGGGGTATCTCACAGGTGAATACCAGGACGGGTTCCCTAAGCAAGCGCCTTGATGCCTTCGGGTGATACGTGCGCTATATAAGTCGCAAAACATTTACATTTACAGAAAACCTCTAATTCTACACAGATATCCCTTTTTGTTAACCAATTAAAACTCTTCCCTCTCTATATTCAAACCAACACCCTTCCCCCATCAGCTCTTTCTACCTGTTACCATAGCAACTCCCTCCTCACTGAGCTGCCAGGGTTACAAGTTTATTCTACAATGTTGCAAATCACCTCTGCAAGGATGTTTGACCTGCAAATACACCAGCTTATCTGGTGTAAGGATTCTTTAAATAACTTTTTTTTAACCATTCAAATTACTTCTTACACAGAACACAACCATGCACCCTAACTTTCAGTTTTCACCTATCTCATTCTACCAATCATTCCTTGTGATTCAAGAGCCTGAAACTCCACAGGTTTTTTTTGCAAACTCCTATTATTCCAACTGCCATTTCTTTTCCACACTTCATCTAACTGCACCAGAATCTCCTCTGACCATGTATTCTGTCTGGATTATTGGACATAGTTATATCCACTGGGCTCAAAGGTATGCTAGTAACAGAAATTTACACAACCTTGATTTATCAAACGTGAACATAAAATGGATTGGCCACAGAGGATTAAAATGTCACCAATTGATTCCATTGGTGAAAACCTTTTTGCATTTGCCACACCCTGACCTGTTAATTCTGCACTGTGGAGGAAATGACTTGGGCACTTTGACTGGTGTAGGTCTGGAAATGCTTTTAAAGGACACCTTTGATCAATTGATGGCACTTTTTCCACAAACTGCCTTGGTATATTCCAATATATGCCAAAGGCAGAAATGGAAGTGGTCCAACCAATTTTGTCCACAATTTGAAAAAGCACGGAAACATGTGAATAAATCTGTTTCTGCTTACATGAGAGACTATGGAATGGGTTCAATATACAACAACAACTTGCGTTACAACATGCAAGATATTTACAGAGAAGATGGTGTGCATTTCTCAGATGAAGGGAATAGAATATTCCTCCTGAATTTAAGACTGTGCATTGGTACCTACTTGTAGGTACCTAAATCAGCCACAGAACCCAAAAGCCCTTTTCAGGGCTACCCTATCTCTGATCACTCCAAATGATTATCTTTTTCTAACTTTTTTCACTATTTTTCACCAAGTACGCTCCCCGGTACGCTTCCCAGTGCGCGTACCGGGCGCTCCCCCCGCGAAAATTTAAAAATATAATTTTTTTTGTCCTATATGGGCCTCCTAAGACCCCCTCAGAAAACCTAGAGGGTCATGGAGTGCCAACCGTGCCCCCTTATACCCATTCCCAACGTTGTTTGTCTGCCATTTTCTGACTCAAATCTACCGAAACACAAAATGAAGGACTCCCGTAGCGCTGCAGGTATGCGTACCGGGGCGCGCACCGGGAAGCGCTCCAAAAAAAATAATAAAAGATAATTTACATAAAAACCACTGGAGACACTTTCACCAAATATATAATAGGCAATACTACATACCAGTCCCTACCATTTTCCCAAATTTGGTGGAATTCCATTCAGCCATTTGGCCTGTAGCCCTGTCTAAATATCCTGAGGTAAATTACATAACAAAAACACATCTGAAGTGTTAGAATTGACAACCAATTAAAATGTTACTTTCATTTTCAATTTTTTTTTCCTGACATTTGATTGGTTATGTACATGAATATAAATGAAAAATGAGAGGGAAACACGGCCATTTTGACTACAACTACCTGAGGTACATCTTGAAAGGATTTTCACATTTTTTCTTCTCGACCTCTCTCTAAAGTAAGTTGATAATTTGTATGGGGCACTTTAAGTTAATTTGTAAAAACGTTTTCTGATAATTATTTACTGTCCCTCTGCTATAGTTATAGATAGAGATAGGCTCCTCTGTTATATTTATAAATTGACTTAGGCTTCTCTGCTATAATTATGAATTTACTTACGCTTCTTCACAGGCACTTTTTAATATTTCTACTTCTTGCCTGTTACCATACATTGCCCAAAGTTAACTTCACTATTAAAAAATCAAAACTACCTGTCTGAACTTAAACCCAACAGTGCCATATTTCTACTGATTTTTTTTAATGTAAATTTCAGCACAAAAATGGAAGGAGAACAGAACATTTCCTTTGAAATTGTCCTAGAGATGAACAATGAGGAAATCATTGAACCCATTGACTTGGAATTCATGGATGAATCACGGGACCATGAACTTCTACAATGTGTAGAATCTGTGGATTTGTTAATTCAATATGAGGACGTTTCTGACAGTCAAATGTTGGAAGTTATGTTCACTCAACAAGAGAACATTTCGGACAGTCAAATGTTAGACGTTCTATTAAATTTTGAAAAAGAATCAGAAAAATTAATTTATATTTAATAATCAAAAATTGTTCGAGACATTATTAATTATTATATGTAACTCATAAACTATTACCAAATTGATTATAATATAAAGTCAGACTTATAGTATACTGTGCAACGTATTTGTGTTACATAGTAATTTTGCTCATAGTTACTTCCTTTCTCCCACTATATTATCTCCAATGTGTATTTGACATCTCTTTTTCATCTCCTGCCTCCATGTTGTTTCTGCTTCCCTGACAGACTATGGTATAGATTCCATATACATACCACACTAACTTCTATAACAACATGCAAATTATCTACAGAGGAAACGGTGTACATTGAATTTAAGACTCTGCATTGGTACCTAGATGTTGGTACTTAAATCACCCACACAACACAACAACTCTATTCAGAGATACCCTACCTCTAAGCACTTTAAATTATTATTTTAGTGTTTCACTGAGTTTTCCCCATGTGTGGGGGTGGGGGAGGTGTGTGTGGGGGATGTGCGGGGGTGTCTGTGAGGTGTGTATGTGTGTGTCTGTGTGTCTAGGGGGGATGAGGTATATAGGTGTGTGGGGTATATGGATGTGGGTGGGGATATTGGTATGTAAGGTGTGTGTGTGGGTGTGGGTGTGTGGGGTGTTTGAGTGAAGGTGGGAGTGTGGGTGTGTGAGGTGTGTGTGGGGTGTGTGTGGGTGTGGGAGGTATGTGTTTAGGATGTGTATGTATGTATGAGATGTGTGGATGTGTCTGTGAGTTGTCTCTGTGTGTGTTGGGGGGAGATGTGTGTGTGGGATATGTGTGGTGTGTCTGTGAGATATTTGTGTGTATGTGCATGTGTGTGTGTGTGTGGTGGAAGGGGGGTGAGGTGTGTGTTTGAGTGTGGGTGTGTGGGATGTGGGTGTAGCTGTGGATGTGTAAGGTGTCGATGTGGGGGTGTTTGACTGTGGGTGGAAGTGTGCATGTGTGAAGTGTGTGTGGGGAGTGTGTGGGTGTGTGAGTGTGGGGTTGTGTGCATGTGGGTGTGTGTGGGACACACTTGTAGGTACCTAAAACAGCCACAGAACCCAAAAGCTCTTTTCAGATCTACCCTACATGTAATCACTCAAAATGATTATTTTACACTATTATTTTCACTATTTTTCACCTAAGTACGCTCCCTCGTACGCTCCCCGGTGCGCGTACCGGGCGCTCCCCCCGCGAAAATCGAAAAAAAAATATATATATTTTTGTCCCACGGGACCCTTTTATGGCCCCCACATCAAACCTAGGGGGTCAGGGGGGGTCTACCCTGCCCCCTTTTGCTAATTTCCCCCTTTGATTTTTGCCACCTCTTGTATCTCAATCCTACCGAGACACAAGATGGCGGCCGCTGCTGACTGTTTTGAATGTTTACAGACACACGAGAACCAATCAGCTTGCTGTGCGCAAGTCGCGTGGCGCGCCCGGAGCGCTCCCCGGTACGCGTACCGGGGCGCGCTTACAGATATATACATTTTTTTAAACCTAAATTACTCAAAATCCACTGGAGCACATATCTTGAGACATAGCAAAGGCACATCGGGCTACCAGTCCCTACAATTTTGCCAAAATTGGTGAAAATTCATTCAGCCGTTTGAGCTAAAACTGCGACAGACCGCCCTATGGAAATTAACATGGGGAAAACATGTTTTGGGACCCCCTTTTATCTCAGCCCCCGCTTGATGAATCCCCCCCAAACTTTCAGGGAAGGAGCGGAGAGCCGCGAGGCAAAGTTGCTGAAAAATGCAGCCTGCTTGCTCAATCGACGCCAAAGTTATTCCAAATAGAATGTTGCGATTTCCCTATGGAAATCGATCCTAACTATATATACCTACTGGCGACCGCCAGTAGGTAATATATATATATATATATATATAAACATCCACTTTCCTCCGTGAAGAAAAGAAAAGACCAACTTCAGGGGAGACTTTTGGAGACACCTTTAATCAGGATACAGATGGCCAAATGGAGTCCAGGTACACCCGCTGTGGCGAATGCATTTCGGCGTTATCTGCCTTCTTCAGCGCCGTGGGTGTTGCTTTCAAAATGCAGGTGAGTTTCCCAGAGTTTATATGTCCTGCCCCTTCCTGCTTCTGAAGAAATTGCTCCGCCCCCATAGGCAAAATACCAAACACGCCTTAACCTCCTTGTGGACACATAATGTACAGCGCCTACAGGTCCCAGCATGCAATGTTCTGCTGGCAGGAAATGCGTGGGGTGGAGTAATTTATGCATTGAGCCCCAGTGTCCAGCCGTCCCAACGTCAGGTGCCCCCTCGAGTCCCCAACCGCAACAACCTCCTTCACTCGGGAAAATAAAGCGGGGACAAGGCTAAATCATACCTCGCCCAGCGTGATGTCAGATGACACCTACACCGCTCCTGTTCATTCCGAGTTCTGGGGGTGGACTGTGCTTGTTCCTGTACCCAGGAGAAGGAAACACCGAAGTGGAACCAGTGAGAAGCAAAGCCGCTTTGCGTTGCGGGGGTCTTTTGAAACGCGTCACTGGAAATCGCGTTGAATATAAACATCCACTTTCCTCCGTGAAGAATATATATATATATTACCTACTGGCGATAGCCAGTAGGTATATATAGTTAGGATTGTTTTCCATAGGGAAATCTCAACATTCTATTGGGAATAACTTTGGCGCCGGTTGAGGGATCTGCCTGTAATTTTTCTTAACATTGCCTCGCTGTGCTCCGCTCCTTCCCTGAAAGATTCGGGGGGATTCGTCAAGCGGGGGCCGAGATAAAAGGGGGGTCCCAAAACGTGTTTTCCCCATGTTAATTTCCATAGGGCGGTTGGACTCACTTTTAGCCCAAACTTGACAAAATTGTAGGGACTGGTAGCCGGATGTGCCTTTGCTATGTCTCAAGATATGTGCTCCAGTGGATTTTGAGTAATTTAGGTTAAAAAAATATATATATCTATAGCAGCTTACCCGTGAGCTTACCCGTACGCTTACGGTACGCTTACCGTACGCGTACGGTACGCACACCTACGCGTACCGTACGCGTACCTCTAGTGCGTGAGCTGCATTCTGATTGACTGCCAATGTCTGTCAACACTCCAAAACAGAAACTGTTGGCAGCCATCTTGTGCCTCGGTAGACTGAGGCACAGGAAAGCAGAAAAACAAACGTATAGAACTCAAAAAGAGGGCAGGGTAGAAGCATCCTGACCCCCTAGGCCTGCTCAGAGGGTCCCACAAGGACCCCCAATGCCCGCCCCAAAAAGAAAATTGGAAAGTCGCAGGTACGCTTACGGTGCGCGTACCGTACGCGCACGGTACGCGTACCCGTACGCGTACGGTGCGCGTACCCGTACGCGTACGGTGCGCGTACCTCATTTTTTTAAAAGAAAAAAAAGATTTACGTCATTTGAGATGTCATCAGTGATGTCACTGACCATGTCATGAATGATCTAATATGTGACATCATCAGCAGTGGATTGTGGGTGCGGGAAATATAGTTAGTACAACTAACTATATAGGAGCAATTTCAATGGTTTTGTATGAGTAAAATGTCCAGCTAACTATAACACCACTAAAACTTATAGTTTTTTGAGTGAATTTCAAAGGTTTTGTAAAAGCTAATTCCTAAGTATATAACTCCTGAAACCTATGGTTTTTTCAGTGAATATATATATATATATATATATATATATATATATATATATATATATATATATATATATATATATATATATATATATATATATATATATATATATATATATATAATGTATTATTATTATTATTATTATTATTATTATTATTATTATTATATTATGTACTGGCAGTTGCCAATAGGTAGGTATAGGTATGACCATATTGCCATAGGAAAACCCTTTTTTGACTTGCCTATATCTTTGGCGCATTTGAAAAATCTTCACTAAAGTTTCCAAAACAAAATGTGCCAGTGATTCTAGTTGTGCATGGAAAGTTTCTGGGTGATCTGTGAAGGGGGGCTGAAAAACAGGGGGTGTCTCAGAAACTGTGTTTTCCATGTTCATTCCTATAGGGATTTTGTTAGAAATGGGGGTCTCTAGTTGGCAATGGCTGGCACCAATGTCCAAATAGGGACCCTACTTCCTAAGTCAGGGCAAGTGGGCTACCCCCTTTGACAACCCCTGCTCAAATCTGTGGTAACGTAGCACAAGCAGTTAGGCCTATCTCAGAATCAGTGTGTGAAGCATTTATGACCATGCACAATCAACCAGTAATGACACCACAAAAGGACACAACTCAAGTAGGTATAGAAAAATAATATCTTTATCTAAAGTTTAACTCAAGACTCTCAAAGTGTTTCAACAAGCTACAATGCACGCAAACCAGCAGGGACTCAAAAAGGCAATAACGTATTCCCCAGAACATGACAATGGCTGAGCTCAAGGCCTGGGCCCACGTGATCCTTTGCACACCAGGTACCTGCCGGGGAAAGGGGACACAGCACGCAGCTTCTCAAAGAAGCTGAGACGGTAACAGGTGGACTCCTATCGACCACAAGTCTTGGCTGCAGGGGCCCACAGCGTGCACCCCCAATGGTTCAGGGACAGGCGGGCTCTCAGCGGCAGCCGCATGCGGCTGCAAAGGCCCAGGCTGGTGGTGATGAGGACTCTCGTCTTGCAGCTCCGTGGTGGGCTCACAGCGGCAGCAGCTCTCTCTTAGCTGCGGTGGCCCACGAGATGATAGCGGCAATCCTCGACAATGGGGAACAAGCTGCGGGCACTCAGCAGCAGCAGCTCTCTCTTGGCTGCGACGGCCCACAGGACAAATCACAATGAGGCAAAGTTAGCAAGGGTGTGGGCACTCAGCGGCACCAGCTCTCTCTCAGCTGCGACGGCCCACAGGACAGGTCACAATGATGCAAAGTTAGCAAAAGTGCAGGCACTCGGCGGTAGCAGCTCTTTCTTAGCCGCGGCGGCCCACAGGATGGATCACGATAATACCAAGTTGGTAACAGTGCGGGCGGTCAGCGGCAGCAGCTCTCTCTTAGCTGTGGCGGCCTACATGTTGAAGAGTGATGCAAAGTTGGCAAAGGGGTGGTCACTCAACAGCGGCAACTCTCTCTTAGCTGCGGCGGCCCACCGGATGAAGGGTGATGCAAAGTTGGCAAAGGTGCCAGCACTCAGCGGCGGCAGCTCTCTCTTAGCTCTCTCTTAGCTGCAGCGGCCCACACCATTTTAGCGACAGTTCTGAAGGTCCAAATTCAGGCGGGCTCTCAGAGGTGGCAGCTCTCTCTTAGCTGCAGCAGCCCACACAGATTCAGCGAAGTTGCAAAGGTTCAAATTCAGCATTTAAGCCCAGATCTCTGTACTGGGGTGAATGTATGACATTGTTCTGCATTCTGTCCATCTACTGTTGTTTTTTCAAATTCAGCATTACTCACAAGAGAACCAGAGGCTTCGGATTACTTGACGGAGGCCTCACCTGCAAGCAGAATTCCTCGCACAGGAATTCTGACGGCTAACGGGGTGAAGTCTAATGTCCCTGAGACTTCAGCAGGAGGCGCTCTCGATTCAGGCCCTCGTGTAGTTTCTTCGGCAAGCTTGGTGAAAATTTCAAAGTCCTTTCCTCTGTTCACTCGGACAGATTTTCGTCTGGACATCCAGAAGGAACACATTTGAACACAGTTCCAGCGCAGCATTTTATACCTAACAAGTCTTTGTTCTCTAAAGTCACAAATCACTCAGTCCAGTCAGAACCAGTTTGGTGGGGTCAGGGAGCACTTGGGTTATGAGGCGATATCCTGCCCTTTGAGAATGAGGGGGCCTGCTATCAGGCGCCCTGTGGGAGGTGGAGCCATCATTCAACTTGCCCGGTACAGCCTTGCTCAGATCAAAGAGTTCCCCCTCTCATGCTCTTAATACCGATCTATCTCTCCAGCCAGGTCTGACCCAGCTGGCCCTGCTGTTCCAAAACCAGACGGCCAATACACATACTAGCGAAACCTACAGTAAAGCTTAGACAAGAAACTGCCACGTTTTCAGAAGAGGTGTTTCTAAACATGGGATCTATAAACGGTCCTTGCTAAAAGGTGTATCTCGAGGTCCTGAGCATAAACATATCAAACTCAAAGTTTCTATCTGGTTCCTGGGGTCAGATAGGATTATGGAAGGTAATCCTCAACCCGCCCTTCTGGACTATGAGAACGGGTCGTTTCACAGTAGTAACCGTGAAATGGAGGGTAACTCGCTATTAGGGCATGCTACACAGATCTAGGCATTATGGTTATCCTAATTCATACAGTCATCTTTACACAGGGAGAATTTGCGCTGTGGCACTGATTAGCAATGGCACGGCGCCCAAAGCATCTAAATCCAGCCAACATAATAAATAGGAAGAGGAGAGAGGAAAGGAGACCCACGCTAACGTTGCCAGGTCTAACAGATTTTGAACATGACTACAGCCCGAACTGATGGAGGAATTACATCAAATTTGGCATAAAGGTAATTTTTGGGTCCAGACAAAATGCTTTTTGTTGTTTGGTGTAAATCTGTTCAGTAGTTTTGGTGATATTAAAGGTAATCCAGATTTGAATATCTAGAGGCGCGGATCCTTAGTGAATAATGACAAGCTTGTGCAAAGATCTGCAGAGCTCTGATTGGCTGCCAACACTTCAACCAGGAAGTGTTGGTAATCATCTAGGGTCTTAGCTTTAACCGAGTCCTAAACAAAAACCAAAAGAGGGCAGGATATGAATACCCTAGCCCCCTAGCCTTGGTCCTGGGGTCCCACATAAATCCTGGCAGGGCAAAAAAGCCTTTTTTAAACAAATCACGTCGAAATTCATGAATATTTATGAATATCGCTGAGAATAAAATATTAAAAAACAAGTGCGGTTTCCCCCACTTTTTATAATTGTAGCCCCCGGTTGGCCAGGTCCTGGGGGGCATGCAGACGTGCATTTTTAAAAATGAAGGGGGAGCTCAGGTCCTCACTCCAAGGGCTCAATAATGCCCCGGGGATGACCACCTCCCCGGGTCTATAAATGAAAAATGATGTGGGGGCTGTGAGGACCCTCAATGCCCCAGGGACCACCACCCCCAGGGCCATGCAGACCCCCCAGGGATCACCACATTCCCGGGGCAATTACTTTTTTTAAAAGAAAGAGGGGGCTGCACGGCTCCCCACACCATATACGGCCCTAGGGACTATCAGCTCCCCCTGGTTAGCATGTGGAGAACAAAAGAGGGGGGCAGCACAACACCCCTCCTGGAGCCATACATGGCACTGGGGACTGCCACCCCACAGGGCTGGCTCCTGTTATGTCCCAAGGTGTTCACTCCGGGAGATAGCTGTTTGCTTTTGCTTGGCAGGAGTTGTGACGGATGTCAAAGTGCTCCAGCTTGCTGATATACAGCTTAAGAAAAGGCCCTTGAGCATGTGTCAAGCCAATTTGTGTCACGTTGTTGATGCAGAGGATTACAAAAAAGCACTTTAGGAAAGTAGGATCTGCTACCCCCACTTTTTGCTTCATGTTACACTGTTTCTGACTAGTCTGACTGGGATCCTGCTATTCAGGACCCCAGTCTGTTTGCTTTCTCCCTATACTGTTATGCCATGTTCTTAGGTACACTCCAGATTGGATACTGGGGTACCCTCATCAGCCCCTAGTATATGGTACGCATGTACCCAGGTCATAAGTATCTTAGAGGCCTCCCATGGACTGAAGCATGTAATATGCCACCCATGAGATGCAATGCAAAATGAAACTACAGGCCTGCCATTGCAGCCTGTGTAAGATGGTGCATGCACCTCTTACTTTAGGTATAGGTTTACTATATCTAAGGGTCACTGCACTTAAAACCTATAAGTCACCCCTATAGCAGGCCTCAACAATACTGAAGGCAGGATGCTTGGTTCTAAGTGAGAGGGTGCCACTACATGAGCAAGAGACCTCTGCAGCCTTTCTCCCGGGTTGTCAGTATATCAGCCATTTACGAAATATAGAGGGGCATTATGTGACCACTTGATGACCGACTCTAAAATGGATGAAAGTAACCCTACAGTGTTTGGTATCAAAGATTGTGGAATCATACCCCCACACCGGTAACCGTTGTGGACGGTATGATCGCACCCCTCAGAAACAAGCTTTGTGAGGTCCCTGGTGTTCCCAGTACTAGCCTTCTACCCGCGGGCAGCTCGATCAGAGACACATTTCTGCCCCCCTGCTGCTGAGCCAAGCTCGAGCAGGGGAAGGCAGAACAATAGGCATCCTGTCACAGGGAGGTGTGACCACCTCCCAGACAGGATTTAGTGTATTAGGCCTGGGTGGGTGCGCTTGCCAGCGACCAAAAGTCTGCATGAGGGACACATTTGGTGTCCTTGTGCATAGTCCAGTTCAAGCCATTCCTGGGAGCCGTTGGCTCCTGCACTGGCATGAAACGGGACAAAGGACATGGGAGTAACAACCCCATTGTTCATACTCTCCCCTGGGAGGGTCCCCAGAATCTGTCCAACCCTTGCCCGTTGGTACAAAGGGCCTTATCTTGCTGTAGGACATTATATTTGACGTCAACAAGATTCTGAACCAGAAACCACTGAACTTTGACCATCTGGACCTCTGGCCTTTGTTTGGGCCTCACTTCGTCTCCCTCTCAGTCTAAAGCACCGTCTGTGCCCATGCACCATGCAGGCTCTGTGCAGGACCTGTGGAGCATCAAGGACAACTGAAGATATCGCCCTTACAGTGGAGGAGTCACTCCCCTGCAACCGCAGACACCACATCCCAATTGACTGATCTGCTGCTCCTGAGCTCCTATGGACTATGAAGGCTACAGCAACACAGGAGGTAGATTTCCAAGTCCATCGAGGTCCAAGCTACCCTTTCACCAAGTTTGAGGACAGAATCCCTCATGGGGGCTGAAATACCTGTACCCCTGATCACCGCATACTTTTGCAAGTGCATATGTTTGTTGGCGTTTCCAAAACAAGTGCACTGGTCTCTAAATAGCTCCGACCTCTGCCACCATTTTCACCAAAGAACTCGGACCTCCTCACACAGAGTGCTCCGCGGCTGCTACTTTGTGAAACTGCTTGAGGTCCACTCGCAACTCCAGTGCCTCTGGCCTGTGGGTCCACTTAATACTCACTACATAATTACATGAGTGCATGAATAGACCCTGAGTGTTTCATCAGTGCACACATATGCCCTAGTATTTGAATGCCTGCAGGGGTTGTAAGTGGGTGTTTAGATGGCTGTATAGGTTCTGTGCAAATCTTATAATGATTCCATGGTTACAGCCTTGTTAATTGCATAAGTCAATAGATAATACCTAGATGAGTAGTGCCTGCATACTTCAATAACTATACAATTTCTGCCTGCCTGATTGCAAGAGTACATGTATAGTTTCTGGATAATTGAATAACCCTATATATATAGGTAATCCCTGATTTGATGACTGCCTGAGTAGTGGCTGGGTGATTCCACGAGTGCCTGAATACTGCCTGAGTGACTGAGAAAGTACCTTCATTCCTGTTAGATGCAGAACAATTGTCACTATATCTCCGAATCATTGGTTATCTCCTTCTGTCAGTATCAAGATACCTGTTTTTCCTGTGTACATGGTTTTCCTATGAGCTATGTATGAGTGAAATCTGAGTATGAAACTTGATATATAATTGCATACATGTCCCTCTAGAAAAATACATTGCTTTGCTACTGAGCGTGCACATGCATCAGCAAGTTTCTAAAATGGAAAACAACATTTTGAACTTTTTCAAAGCACAAAATCGTTTGTGAATGGCATACTTATATCATTTCTCAAATACTTCTTCTGCTTCTAAAATATATATTCAGCATATCTCAAACAAAAGTTACACTCAAAATGAACTTAGCACAATAACTCTAGTCTTGAGGCATTCAGCACTATTAATCATTTTCAATTTTAAACAAAGCATGTTTAAAGAAAAACAGTACCCTCCCAATATACATGACATTTTCAGTAGCGTTACTGAATATTGATCACCGTGTAAACATATGTGCGATTTCTTAATAGATGTACACCTTCAAGCCATCTTTTCAAAAAATATATACTTCTCTGCATCTTTAAGCAAACTCAAAAGTCACACTGTATATATAGCTATGGGCAAGCACAAAAACTATATCTCACCATATAAGCATATGCAAAGTGATCATATGAGATAAAGACCACATTGACATTTGACAAACACTTCCCAATATATACATACCAACTATTACTTCTTTCTAATTCATATACACGCAGAAAACATGTTCTCATCTTTTATTTCTCACTACAATATTCCTGTTGAATAATGTTACTAAAAGTACTACAACTCCTAGAATACAAATTACAGAAGTATCTATTCTGCACATGATGTTTAGACATTTAAAACATTCTTAGTTCCTCATTGCAACTTTCCACAAAACGATACCGTTATTTTTCAATATAATACACAATGTAATAAACAGGCACTAAATAATTTTTAACTTGCTTCCCAAAACATTCACCATTAACCTCTCAAACACAGATCCTGTAATAGGTACAGTTCAACTCATATATTGTTTCTCATCACTGTTATACTCATTTTAATCAAACTCCCATATACATCTTTATTTCTAATGTACATTTTTAAAATAATTACAAAGTTATATACATACCACTGAATTCAGCAGATTATATTGTTGTTTTAGCTCTTTTCTGCATGGTTTGGAAACTATTAAGATTTGTAAAAACTAAGCACAAGAATGGTACACCACTCTCGTACAAAGCAAGTCTAAAATGGCAACCTCTTCCACTTTCCACTCTATCATCATAAGAAAGGCAGCAAATGAAATCATGTCTTTCATTTTAGACTACTGCATCTACACTTTTGAAGCGTTAGCAAGTGTTAACCATTTCCCTCTCTTTAAAAACGAGGTTCCTGTTGGTGAGTTTTCGCAATGTTTTTGCGATCATCGAGGAATGATTGCAAAAAAAAGGAGATCAATCCGATATCTATCATATTTTTCAGAAATTTAAATACTACACAACAGTTTATTACATAGTCCTGACATGGAAATTAAAACTTGCCATTACTTACATTCTGTCATCACTGCTCAACTTGCCCCAACAATGTTCTGTCTAACACCCTTCCACCAATACAGTCTTAGCTCAATGTACCTACCAACCCTGTGGAACCAGTAGGTCACAAGTTCACAGTGCATTCTAGAAGGACCATGCTACTTTCAAATGAGATACAGCAGGTGTGGTTTACTCCACAGATTCAAAAGCATATCAATGTCTGTATTACATGTCTTTTTTTAAACAACAGCCGATTATAAGACTTCTTCCTGAGCCATACAACACACTACCTAATATTATTCACTTTCATGCTGACAGCATCCAATTGACAGAAACTTGGGTTTGTCAAATGTGCAGATTACTTGGTTTGGCCAGAGAGGGTTAAAGTTTGATTAGTTGCTAGCTTTGGTTAAATCCATTGTGGATTCCCAAACTCCTCACCTCGTGATTGAGCACTGTGGTGGCAACAACCTAGGCACATTGACTGGGGTAGGGCTGAAAATCCTAATGAAAGATACCTGTTTCAGAGCTGATGTCCCTTTTCCCCTCACACTGTCTTGGTGTACTCTAATATATTCCAAAGACAGAATAGGAGGTGGTCAGATCAAGTCTGCCACAGATTTGACAAAGTCAGAAAACATGTTAATAAAACTGTTTCTCAGATGTGAGTCCCTTGCTCATTGCACCATCAGGATTTAAGCAAGCCGGGCCGACGACGCCTGAAATGGCAGAAACCGGTCCCCGGAAGCTTGTTTCCTTCCCAGTATAAGAATTGGCTTGGTAGTTTGGTTTGCCCTGTTCCCATCATGCACTGGGACAGGAACAGACTAATTTGCATATAGCCAAGTTCTGAGCTGGGATGGTGCAGTGAGCTAAAAAACGGTGATGGATCAAGCCCTGATCTTTGGACTGGGTAAGAGTGGTCTGCTTAATTCAGGCACTCTGTTCATCACCACCCCCTTTTCTGAATCATTTTGTCCACCATAAGCGTGGAAGGGTATACTCAGATGTGAGTCCCTTGCTCATTGCACCATCAGGATTCAAGCAAGCCGGGCCGACGATGCCTGAAATGGCAGAAACCGGTCCCCGGAAGCTTGTTTCCTTCCCAGTATAAGAATTGGCTTGGTAGTTTGGTTTGCCCTGTTCCCATCATGCACTGGGACAGGAACAGACTAATTTGCATATAGCCAAGTTCTGAGCTGGGATGGTGCAGTGAGCTAAAAAACGGTGATGGATCAAGCCCTGATCTTTGGACTGGGTAAGAGTGGTCTGCTTAATTCAGGCACTCTGTTCATCACCACCCCCTTTTCTGAATCATTTTGTCCACCATAAGCGTGGAAGGGTATACTCAGATGTGAGTCCCTTGCTCATTGCACCATCAGGATTCAAGCAAGCCGGGCCGACGACGCCTGAAATGGCAGAAACCGGTCCCCGGAAGCTTGTTTCCTTCCCAGTATAAGAATTGGCTTGGTAGTTTGGTTTGCCCTGTTCCCATCATGCACTGGGACAGGAACAGACTAATTTGCATATAGCCAAGTTCTGAGCTGGGATGGTGCAGTGAGCTAAAAAACGGTGATGGATCAAGCCCTGATCTTTGGACTGGGTAAGAGTGGTCTGCTTAATTCAGGCACTCTGTTCATCACCACCCCCTTTTCTGAATCATTTTGTCCACCATAAGCGTGGAAGGGTATACTCAGATGTGAGTCCCTTGCTCATTGCACCATCAGGATTCAAGCAAGCCGGGCCGACGACGCCTGAAATGGCAGAAACCGGTCCCCGGAAGCTTGTTTCCTTCCCAGTATAAGAATTGGCTTGGTAGTTTGGTTTGCCCTGTTCCCATCATGCACTGGGACAGGAACAGACTAATTTGCATATAGCCAAGTTCTGAGCTGGGATGGTGCAGTGAGCTAAAAAACGGTGATGGATCAAGCCCTGATCTTTGGACTGGGTAAGAGTGGTCTGCTTAATTCAGGCACTCTGTTCATCACCACCCCCTTTTCTGAGTCAATAAAACTGTTTCTGCATTCCTCACAGACCATCGTATGGGCTTTAAATATAACAACAATCTGAGTTTTGACATGCATGAAATTTATAGAAATGATGGAGTGCACTTTACAGATGAAGGCAAAACGGTGTTTCTAAGTAACTTGAAACTCTGCTGTTTTCACGGTGACTCTGGATATCATGATGACATCGGGAATCGTGATCCACGTGGGTACGTCGCAAAGCGGAAAGCTAAAGCAGGATTTCAATTGCCACCACCACATTCACAAATCATAAATACATAATTAATTCTAACCATCACAGAAGATAATTCACCATATAAATAACTCTATAAAAACATTTAACAGAATCTTAAAATAATATAATGTGTATTGATTATTTTGATATTTTTACCAACATTTGTGACAACGTCATTAGCTGCGATGCTGTCATGACAGGACACAGAGTGGCCGCAATGGCGGTCGCGGCGTCGTCATGAATATTGCGCATGATAAAAGAAAACAATTTTGGATACTTTAATTGTGCCACTAAGACCCCCATTTCTCAAACATGGGAACTCAGTATCTCTAACCTGACCCCTTATGTGTGTTTTCACACAAATTTTCAGCCCCGGGAACCGTTCCCGAGAGACAAAATGGCGGCCGCAACTTTCTATTCAGATTTTGACCAGCCAATCAGAGCATTCCCATTGGCGCCTACATTCACGTTCCATCGCAACACCTCAGTGAAATATCCATGGCCAGAGATATCACTGTCATGTTAAACTTACATTTCTCAAAAACTACTGAATGGATTTACACCAAATAAGCAAAAGGCACTTTCTTGAACCAACATCTATCTCTCTCCCAAATTTGGTGGAAGACCGTTCCGCGGCCCAGGCTGTAGAGGTGGCTAAATGTTCCTATGGGATTTAACATTAAAAATGCAACCTTATTTTGTGCCCCAAATTCTCGTTCCCCACTACACGGTTCCTCCTTAAACTTTCCCAATCAATAGTGGCAAAAGTGTCACCCATGTTGGCAACATTTCAGGCAGATTAGTCAAATGACGCCAAAGTTATCGCCAAATCAAAAGATACTTTTCCTATGGAAACTAGCTCCTAACTATAACTACCTATATATATATATATATATATATATATATATATATATATATATATATATATATATATATATATATATATATTACCTACTGGCGATAGCCAGTAGGTATATATAGTTAGGATTTTTTTCCTATGGGATTTTTGAAAATTCTATGTCGAATAACTTTGGCGTTTGAGGACAGAATTGGCTGAAATTTTCAGGAAAATGGAACATTTTGTTTCTGAGCAGCCCCTGAAAATTTGGGGGGGTTTCGTCAAGGGGGGGCCGAGAAAAAAGGGGGGTCCAAAACGTGTTTTTCCCATGCAATTTTCCATAGGGCGGTTGGCCTCACTTTTAGCCTGAACGGCTGAATGGATTTACACCAAACTTGGCAAAATTGTAGGGACTGGTAGCCCGATGTGCCTTTGCTATGTCTCAAGATATAGGCTCCAGTGGTTTTTACGAAAATTAACTTTGAAAAATATATATTGGGCTACATTGGGCTATATATATGTTGGAGCCCAAATGTAGCCCAATGTAGCCCAATGTAGCCCAATGTAGCCCAAAGATGGCCACCAGAGACAAAAAAAACAAATGTAGCCCAAATATCAGCCAGATGTAGCCCAACTATAGCCCAATGACAGAATGTCCCAGAGTGTTCTAAAGAACAACTAGAGTGCTAACAGTCCTACTTATTACAAAGGTATGGCACACCTGAAGCCATCTTGATTGGAATAAAGTGGTAACTCTTAAAACATTTAATTTAAAAAGGAACAAAATGAGGGGGTTCATTTTGCCATAGAAAGTATGATTAGCGAATATATGACGAAATCCCGCATACCATCAGTCCGCAAAAAAAATCCCGCATGTACTATTAGGCCGCAAATTAAAATAATGAAAACTTTTAGAACGAATATGCCTTTAGCATACACTAAACAACTAAACTACCCTAAACCCTAAAACACTACCCCCAGCATGACCCTACACTACACAAACAGTACAACACTACCCTAAACCCTAAAACACTACCCCCAGCATGACCCTACACTACACAAACACTACAACACTACCCTAAACCCTAAAACACTACCCCCAGCATGACCCTACACTACGCAAACACTACAACACTACCCAAAACCCTAAAACACTACACCCCAGCATGATCCTACACTACGCAAACACTACAACACTACCCTAAACCCTAAAACACTACCCCCAGCATGACCCTACACTACACAAACACTACAACACAACCCTAAACCCTAAAACACTACCCCCAGCATGACCCTACACTACGCAAACACTACAACACAACCCTAAACCCTAAAACACTACCCCCAGCATGACCCTACACTACGCAAACACTACAACACTACCCTAAACCCTAAAACACTACCCCCAGCATGACCCTACACTACGCAAACACTACAACACTACCCAAAACCCTAAAACACTACACCCCAGCATGACCCTACACTACGCAAACACTACAACACTACCCTAAACCCTAAAACACTACCCCCAGCATGACCCTACACTACGCAAACACTACAATACTACCCAAAACCCTAAAACACTACACCCCAGCATGACCCTACACTACGCAAACACTACAACACTACCCTAAACCCTAAAACACTACCCCCAGCATGACCCTACACTACGCAAACACTACAACACTACCCTAAACCCTAAAACACTACCCCCAGCATGACCCTACACTACGCAAACACTACAACACTACCCTAAACCCTAAAACACTACCCCCAGCATGACCCTACACTACGCAAACACTACAACACTACCCAAAACCCTAAAACACTACCCCCAGCATGACCCTACACTACGCAAACACTACAACACTACCCAAAACCCTAAAACACTACCCCCCAGCATGACCCTACACTACGCAAACACTACAACACTACCCAAAACCCTAAAACACTACCCCCAGCATGACCCTACACTACGCAAACACTACAACACTACCCAAAACCCTAAAACACTACCCCCAGCATGACCCTACACTACGCAAACACTACAACACTACCCAAAACCCTAAAACACTACACCCCAGCATGACCCTACACTACGCAAACACTACAACACTACCCAAAACCCTAAAACACTACACCCCAGCATGACCCTACACTACGCAAACACTACAACACTACCCAAAACCCTAAAACACTACCCCCAGCATGACCCTACACTACGCAAACACTACAACACTACCCAAAACCCTAAAACACTACCCCCAGCATGACCCTACACTACGCAAACTACCCTAAACCCTAAAATACTACACCCCAGCATGACCCTACACTACACAAACACTACAACACTACCCTAAACCCTAAAACACTAGCCCCAGCATGACCCTACACTACGCAAACACTACAACACAACCCTAAACCCTAAAACACTACCCCCAGCATGACCCTACACTACGCAAACACTACAACACTACCCTAAACCCTAAAACACTACCCCCAGCATGACCCTACACTACGCAAATACTACAACACAACCCTAAACCCTAAAACACTACCCCCAGCATGACCCTACACTAAACAACCACCACAACTCTACACTACACTAACACAACACTACACTACACAACACTACACTACACTACACAATCACTAACCCACGAAAAAATTAACACAAACCCACTTACCTCTCTCGTCATCGTGGTTTTCACAACGCAAATGCATTTACCATACATGCCTTTAAAACGTAATTCTTTGTAAAGGCATGCGCGATAAATGCACATGCGTTTTGAAAAAATGCGGGATAATGGTATGCGAGGTCAATGACCTTGCGGGATAATGGTATGCGGACTGAAAGTCTGCGGGATAAAAAATGCGGGAAAATGGCTGCAAACCATGATTAGCAGCAGACTTCCCTGGTGAGCACTAGCTTTACTACAGTGATCTAATGAGCAACTAGAGTGCTAACATTCAGAATTTATGGCAAATGTGTGACACATCTGAATGCCTTCTTGATAGAACCAAAGTAAACAAGCATTGAAAATGCAATAGATCTCGCCCTCGTTTAAGTTAAAGCCATTCTGATTGTAATGAGGTGGCTTTTTAGCTTTGCTTTTATTAGTGTTTTTAAAACTTTCATGTAAATAACATGCATATGTATGCATATATGTATATGTATGCATGCATTTATATTTATATAGATATGCAGATTATATATGTTTATATATGTATATTACCTACTGGCGATAGCCAGTGGGTATATATAGTTAGGATTTTTTCTCTATGGGATTTCTGAAAATTCTATGTCTAATAACTTTGGCGTTTGTGGACGGAATTGGCTGAAATTTTCAGGAAAATGGCACATTTCGTTTCTGAGCAGCTCCTGAAAATATGGGGGGGTTTCGTCAAGGGGGGGCCGAGAAAAAAGGGGGGTCCCAAAACGCGTTTTTCCCATTCATTTTTCCATAGGGCGGTTGGACTCACTTTTAGCTCGAACGGCTGAATAGATTTACATGAAACTTGGCAAAATTGTAGATATGGTTTGCCCGACGTGCCTTTGCTATGTCTCAATATATGTGCTCCAGTGGATTTTGAGAAATTAACGTTTAAAAAAATATATATATCTGTGACAGCGCTCCGGTTAGCGCCCCGGTTCGCGTACCTGACGCGTAACGGAACTTCGCGAAGCGAAGCTGATTGGCTCTCCGGTGTCTGTCAACATTCTAAACAGTCCGGAGCGGCCGCCATCTTGTCTCTCGGTACGATCGAGAGACAAGATGTGGTGAAAAACGAAGGGGGAAATGAAGGAAAGAGGGCAAGGTAAACCCCTCCTGACCCCCTAGGATTGATGAGGGGGATATTAAAGTGCCCCGTGGGGCAAAAAATACAATTTTTTTTTTTTGAGATTTCACGCCGTAGAGGCGCGTCCCGGTACGCGAACCGGGCAGCTCACCGGGCAGCTCACGGGGCAGCTAACCGGGCAGCTAACCGGCAGCGTAGCTGTCAACATTGTAAACAGTCTGGAGCGGCCGCCATCTTGTCTCTCGGTAGGTTCGAGAGACAAGATGTGGTGAAAAAAGAAGGGGGAAATGAAGGAAAGGGGGCAAGGTAAACCCCTCCTGACCCCCTAGGATTGATGAGGGGGATATTAAAGTCCCCCGCGATTTTTCGCGGTAGAGGCACTTCCCGGTACGTGAACCGGGCAGCTAACCGGCAGCGTAACGGGAGTCCGCCATCTTGTGTTTTTGGAGCGTCCGGTTCGCGTACCGGGTAGCGTACCGGTAAGCGTAACAAGGGGAAAACCAAGAGAAACAGTAAAAAAAAAATTAAGGGAATAGATTTCCAGCAAACTTGGCAAAATTGTAGGGACTGTTTGTTTGATGTGCCTTTGCAAGGCCTCAAGATATGTGCACGTGTGGATTTTGTCTAATTAAGGTAAAAAAATATATATATATCTGTAAGCGTGCTCCGGCACGCTTACGTTACGGGTTTTGTTTGCGCTGCAGAGCCGATACGTCACGGTTATGCGACGCGTCATGAGGCGTCTCACGTGGCTACGTGATACGTCACGTAATAAAGAATATATTTTACAGCTATAGATATTAGCTTTTCAAAAACCAATGAAATTCACTGAAAAAACCATAGGTTATAGACCATATATAGTTAGGAATTTGCATTTACAAAACCTTGAAAATTCACTGAAAAAACCATAGGTTAGAGACCATATATAGTTAGCTGGACATTTTATTGACATAAAACCAATGAAATTCCATATATAGTTAGTTGCACTAACTATATATCGCGCACCCGCAATCCACTGCTGATGATGTCACATATTACATCATTCATGACATGGTCAGTGACATCACTTATGACATCACTGATGACATCTCAAATGACATCACTGATGACATCACTGATGACATCTCAAATGACATCACTGATAACATCTCAAATGACATCACTGATGACATCATGACACACCAATACCAGTTACTACATACGCACTCACTGATTCCTACGTCTACACACACATTCACTCATTCACCCATACAATCACTCATACATACAGTCACTCATTATTACAACACTATCATATGCACTCATACACCTATGCAGACACTCACACACTGCCACTCATCCATGGAGTTACTCACACACCTAGTCAGTCCTGTAAATAATCAATCACACTTCCATTTCCTCATCTATACAGTTAAACACAGAACACCATACTTCAGTGACATCACTGATGACATCACTGATGACATCTCAAATGACATCACTGATGACATCATGACACACCAATACCAGTTACTACATACGCACTCACTGATTCCTACGTCTACACACACATTCACTCATTCACCCATACAATCACTCATACATACAGTCACTCATTATTACAACACTATCATATGCACTCATACACCTAGTCAGTCCTGTGAAGAATCAATCACACTTCGATTTCCTCATCTATACAGTTAAACACAGAACACCATACTTTTCACACATATACTAACACATACTTACTCTCTTATACAATCACTGATACAAGTACACATTGATATGCACAGAGTCACACACCTCCCAGCCAGCCACACACACACACTCAGTCTTCCATACATCCACTCATTCTTCAATATGTAAAACATATTTAAACTTTACAAAAACACACAGACACTAGATGATGTCATCAGTGATGTCATTTGAGATGTCACCAGTGATGTCATCAGTGATGTCATTTGAGATGTCATCAGTGATGTCATCAGTGATGTCACTGACCATGTCATGAATGATGTAATATGTGACATCATCAGCAGTGGATTGCGGGTGCGCGATATATAGTTAGTGCAACTAACTATATATGGAATTTCATTGGTTTTATGTCAATAAAATGTCCAGCTAACTATATATGGTCTCTAACCTATGTTTTTTTTAGTGAATATATATTTTTCGCGGTGATGGTGCTCCTTCTCACGGCCAGGCTGCCGTGTCAATGTTTTGTAATCCAAAGTGCCCTGAAGCGTTTAGAAGGTCACACAACAGCGTCTCGCTATGCAGCTCCTAAATGCAGCCTGCCTTTGCTGCTTACATAATTTGCAGTTGAGGCTTAGTCCGAATACCAGAAGGGTGAGGCTGTGGTTTGGCACTAATCTAAACTGCATTAGCACAGCGCCTGAATATGCTGAGAACGTCTGCCGAAAATGCTTCTAACCTACTATAGGATTGAAATGTGCCATGAAATGAGTAATGAAAAATTGAATTTACTTAAATAAGAACATTAAGAACATTAATGCTCGCACGAATGAACTATGTATCCCAGCATACACCAGAGACTTCCATTGAGCACACGCCCACTGGGGGCAGGGACGTAAATTAAATAAAGCTGTTAAGAAAAAAAGAGTGCGAGGCTCAATTGCTTTCATCACTGGCAGCCCGAGAAGAAGAGGTTGTTCCTCGAAACGCGTTGGCAACTGCAAATTATGTAAGCAGCAAAGGCAGGCTGCATTTAGGAGCTGCATAGCGAGACGCTGTTGTGTGACCTTCTAAACGCTTCAGGGCACTTTGGATTACAATATATATATATATATATTCACTGAAAAAACCATAGGTTATAGACCATATATAGTTAGGAATTAGCATTTAAAAAACCTTATTTTACTCACACAAAACCATTGAAATTCCATATATAGTTAGTTGCACTAACTATATATCGCGCACCCGCAATCCACTGCTGATCATGTCACATATTACATCATTCATGACATGGTCAGTGACATCACTGATGACATCACTGATGACATCTCAAATGACATCACTGATGACATCACTGATGACAACATCCAGTGACTGTATGTTTCTGTAAAGTTAAAATATGTCTTACATATTGAAGAATGAGTGGATGTATAAGTGTCTGGATGAAGGATTTAGTAGGTGCGTGACTGACTGTATGAGTGAGTGATTAAATGTGTCTCACTGAATGCATGGGTTAGTGACTAAACTGTCTTAATTTGTGCATCATTATGTCTGTTGTTCTGTAAACTGCTGCATGTGTTGATCATTAGCTATACGAGAGGCTATATGTGTTATTAATTGGTTGCCCAAGTATTTCTATGGGAGATTGAGTTTGTGTGGGGGTGGCTGGAAGGTGTGTGACTCTATGCATAGATGTGTGAGCAGTTTATTCACTAGGTGTATGAGTTCAAGAGTGCATGTGGAAACAGCTACATGGGCAGTTGACTGTGTGCATGAGTGTATTGATGAGTGAATGGATATCTCAATGCTACATGTCATAGTAAGTACATATGTAAAACACAGTACATGTGAGAGTTGGCATATATAAATAACTGTGCATGAGAGCCACTGAATGAGTGAGTGGTTGTATCGATCATTGTGAACTTGTATCAGGGATTGTATAAGAGAGTAAATATGTGTTAGTATATGTTTCAATAAGTAAGGTGTGTTTAACTGTATAGTTGAAGAAATGGAGGTGAGATTGTTTCTTTGCATGACTGACTGGGTGTGTGAGTAACTCCATGGATGAGTGGCAGTGTGTGAGTGTCTGTATACACTGAGTGTATCTAAGGTTATATTAGAGTCTGAAGAGGTTTATCGTATTAGCACAAGAATGATGTCAAATGAGATGTCATCAGTGATGTCATCAGTGATGTCATTTGAGATGTCATCAGTGATGTCATCAGTGATGTCACTGACCATGTCATGAATGATGTAATATGTGACATGATCAGCAGTGGATTGCGGGTGCGCGATATATAGTTAGTGCAACTAACTATATATGGAATTTCAATGGTTTTGTGTGAGTAAAATAAGGTTTTTTAAATGCTAATTCCTAACTATATATGGTCTATAACCTATTGTTTTTTCAGTGAATTTTCAAGGTTTTGTAAATGCTAATTCCTAACTATATATGGTCTATAACCTATGGTTTTTTCAGTGAATTTCAATGGTTTTTTAATAGCAAATATCATAAGCTGTCGAATGTCAAGTACGTGGTAAGTGAAAACATTTTCGTGTTTATGCACACTGATCTGCTTTGAATGGTGCCCCCCCCCCCCTCATTTCTATTAGGAGTACTCTCTCTTTGCAGATAGTGAAAGGTAGTTAACGCAGGCCTTTGCCCCCGTTGTAATCCGTCGTGCCTGTTTCTCTCTCCATTTGATTGATTGTTATCCAAGTATTTACTGTTTTAGAATTAGTTCTCTTTGGTTCATTCTCTATTTACAAACAAACACAGAGTCGCAATACTCTGTTTAGTCTTTGCAGATAACGAAAAATCGTGTAAAAAAAAAGAAAAGGAATCGAGCAAAATCAGTAGGCCACTAATGGGATCTCTTTTTGACCTCGCTAAAATAGAAACATTAGGAACAACCCCTCATGACAAATACAAAACTAGTGAGATGAACTGAACTCCACACAATGATGGCTGCAAAACAGCTCGGCTCCGCCACCCACCCCGCCCAAAATAACGATAAAGAACGGCTGCCATGATTGGTTGCGGAATGACCACGACGGAGCTACGAAATGGTGCTGCTCTCATGCTAACCCCAGCTTCAGTCTGAAACATCCAGAAACACTGTAGACTACCAATTCGATCAGTTCCGGAAGCGCCCCAATGTAACCCGGTAGAGAAGAACTAGCCCTCCCCTCTTTGACTGATGGTTCTTGTTGCCTGTCCCTTCTGTTGTCATTTAACAGAACTATTTAGCCTGCTGAAAGGGGTTGTGTTCCGACCGCTGGTGGGTGGAGACATTTTGACTATATTCTGTACCTGCGTTGTCGCGTAATGCGTCATATGACGCGCCGCGTTAGCGCATCCGGAAGTCATCCGGGGCGCGCAGCGCGTAACGTAAGCATAACAAGTCATGTGACTTGTTAATAAAACTTTTCATTGGTTCATTTTACTTTTCTTATTGTAATGATGAAAGGCTTGGTCATATGACCTAAAAATTACGCTTTTCATTACTTCCGAACATTATTTTTTCTTAAATATATCTTATAATGTTCCATGCTAATGTACTTTCCCGGAAATTTTACAACTGTCCTGCAAGTAAAATATATTCTTTTTTCGAGAAAAAGGGCGTTTCTTTGTCCCATGACGAAGCCGTTGAGCAAAAGAGGGTCGACCTGCTGTCTTAGTCGCCGATACGCCTGAATATGAGATTCTTATCGATCACTTTATGTTGCAGGAATAGAAAACACAACAGCCCTTGACCATTTATCTTTACTGCGTTCCTTCGTATTATACCTTTTACCCTTCATGTAATTGGACCTGCTTTATTTCACTTGCCTTTTAATGATTCTAAAACAGTCACTATTATTAAAAACTTTACCAATGTATATACTACTACCATGTTTTCTTTTAAAAACCTTTATTGTGAAAATTTCATTATACAAATACGAGCCTATAACCACATGGGCCTGCCACAGAGCAAACTGTAATCGTATATGATGAATAGACATTTACACTGTAGAGGAACGTAACGGGCGGGCCATTAGGTTGCAAGAACTAAGGTGTCTAACAGTTACGGAATCGGTGGACGTACATTTTATAATTAAAATACGACAGGGCCAGTTACAATAAAATTATCTAGATATACATTTGCGGGCAAGTACCATGGGTGACGTTAATTCGAACTTTCAACAGTACAGTAATCAATAACACATCAGAACTTAATATCAATAGGGATGTCGAAATATTCAATCAATTCTCGTCCCCGCCCGCCATGTGCTTCAAAACTGCATACGTATCTCGTGATTTCAAGGTTCTGCAACCAGTACACAACAAGGAGTTACGAGTCCCATTTATTCCGGCGCCATTTTGGGCGAGGACGGGCAGGTCCAGGATATAGTCAAAATGTCTCTACCAACCATCGACTATGATGATGTTCATATGCTGTATTTATTAGAGTAACACTCATCTGTCCACATGAAATTAATTTGCCACAATCTAAACATGTCATTTTAATCTTTCCAAAGTTCTTCTAAATATTTGGGACCGTTTCCCTTGCCTCTGAAGCTCTCAGTGCCACTTCTTTGATGAATGTACTAGCAGGTCAGGGGTTCTCCTCCAAATCTCTCTTTTATGCAGCACTATAATTAATTGGTGCCACCTCTCCATATGACGATGCATGGTATAGTTACCACAACTATATTTTTTTTCGGTTCCTCTGGAGAGTTCATCGTGGCAGATGAAGCGTGTAACGTACCGGGCATTTACCTTTTTTTGCATGTACAGGAAAGGAAAAAAAATCGAGCGTCCGAGTTCTAAGGTGTCCCAGGGCCATTTTAGTGGACCAGGCCCAAATCCAAAGAACAGGCCGCCATTTTGAGAGTCCTCTTGCAGCCGCCTGTCGCTGTAGCATCAAGAGCAGCCGAAACTCAGCTGAATGGCAACTGAAACGGTAAAGGGGCGCCCCACTACAGCAGACGAGCCTCCACCTAGGAAGGCCCATTCACGCCAGCTCCCCCCCCCTTCGGGCACCCCACGCCGTTATTCGGAGCAGTATTGTAGGATGGCCACACCAGTGCGGCAACTTGCTAGACATCACCTCGGTGGTAACCGAATCTCAACGCCTTGTGGTGTCTTCTATTCGAAAAACATTGTTATGCTGCCTTCGACCTATTCGCCGCAAGTGCTCACACAACTCAACTGCATAGCTTGCTAGACACCACCTCGGTGCCATCCGGATCTTGGAATGTCAGCACCTTTTGGTGTCTTCTCTTCAGAAAATATTGTTGCGCTGCCTTTGGCCCCATTCGCATATCAGTCCGCTACTGACGCCATCTCACAGGCTAATGGGGTGCCCCACGCCGACTTTCAGCATTGTAGAATGACCACACCAGTACAGCAACTTGCTAGACATCACCTCGGTGCCATCCGGATCTCGGCGCCCCACTGCAGATGAAGTGCCTCTCAACTATGAAACCACCACGGTGACATCCGGATCTTGGCGGGTTGTGCTGCCTTCGGCCTATTTGCACATCGGTCCGCTACTGACGCCATCTCACAGGCTAATGGGGCGACCCACGCCGAGTTTCAGCATTGTAGGATGACCACACCAGTACAGCAACTTGCTAGACATCACCTCGGTGCCATCCGAATCTTGGCATCTCAACGCCTAGTGGTATCTTCCATACAAAAAATATTGTTACGCTGCCTTTGGCCTCATTCGCACATCAGTCCGCAACTTAGACATCACCTCGGTGCCATCCGGATCTTGGCATCTCAGCGCCTTGTGGTGTCAGTCAGAAAATATTGTTGCGCTGCCTTTGGCCCCATTCGCACATCGGTCCGCTACTGACGCCATCTCACAGGCCAACGGGGCGCCCCACGCCGACTTTCAACATTGTAGGATGGCCACAGAAGTGCGACAACTTACTAGACACCACCTCGGTGCCATCCGGATCTTGGCGCGTTGTGCTGCCTTCGGCCTATTCGCACATCGGTCCGCTACTGACGCAAACTCACAGGCCAACGGGGCGCCCCACGCCGACTTTCAGCATTGTAGGATGGCCACACCAGTGCACCTTACTAGACACCACCTCGGTGCCATCCGGATCTTGGCGCGTTGTGCTGCCTTCGGCCTATTCGCACATCGGTCCGCTACTGACGCCATCTCACAGGCCAACGGGGCGCCCCACGCCGACTTTCAGCATTGTTGGATGGCCACACCAGTGCGGCAACTTACTAGACACCACCTCGGTGCCATCCGGATCTTGGCGCGTTGTGCTGCCTTCGGCCTATTCGCACATCGGTCCGCTACTGACGCAAACTCACAGGCCAACGGGGCGCCCCACGCCGACTTTCAGCATTGTAGGATGGCCACACCAGTGCTGCAACTTGCTGGACACCACCTCGGTGCCATCCGGATCTTGGCGCGTTGTATTGCCTTCGGCCTATTCGCACATCGGTCTGCTACTGACGCCGCCTCACGTGCCAACGTATTTTCTCCGCATTTTATACCCTATGCCGCATAACAGGTCATGTGACTTGTTTATAAAACTTTTCATTGGTTCATTTTACTTTTGGTTTCCTAATGATGGAAAGCTTGATCATATGACCTAAAAACAACACTTTTCATTGGATGAAAACTTTTTTTTTTTCCCAAACGATGAAAGCCCCACCTTGTTTCTGGATGTTTCAGACTAAACTGGCGTCAGCATGAGAGCACCACCATCTCGTAGCTCCGTCGTGGTCATTCCGCGAGCAATCATGGCAGCCGCTCCCCACCAGAAGCCTGCAGGAGTCGGGGCCCCCAAAACTTTTGATGAATTCTCAAGGCGGAGGGGACGCTTTCGAGAATGGGGTCCAAGACCTAGCAGACAAGCGTCCGATTTCCAAGGTGTCCCAGGGCCATTTCAGTGGACCAGGCCCAAAAAGGAAAGAGCCTGCCGCCATTTTGAGAGTCCTGTGACAGCCGCCTATCACTTCACCGCAAGAGTGGGCGCAACTCAGCTGAATTGCGGCTTTTGACACAGTGGACCAAAAACGGACGGAATGGCAACTGAAACGGTAAAGGGGCACCCCACTACAACAGATGACACTCCACCTGGAGAGGCCCGTTCACGCCGCCTCCCCCGGGGCGCCCCACGCCGTTATTCGGAGCAGCATTGTAGGATACCAAAACCAGTGCGGCAACTTACTGGACATCACCTTGGTGCCATCGTTCTGCTGCCTTGGAACTATTCGCACAACAGTTTGCTACTGATGACCCACCCCCCGCGACGCCCCACGCCGTTATTTGCTGGGTGGCAACTTACTAGACATCACTTTCGTGTCATCTAGATTTCGGCGCGTTCTGCTGCCTTGGAACTATTCGCACAACAGTTTGCTACTGATGACCCACCCCCCGCGACGCCCCACGCCGGAAATCTGGACGTTGTGCTGCGTTGGGACTATTCGCACAGCCGACCGCTACTTCGTTGTTTTTCCCTAAAAATGTTTATATGTTATTACTATTTTTGTTTTCTTGTATATATTTATAAATTATTAAAGTTTTATAATCTTACTACTTTGTCGGAGTGCTATATATTTTTAATGTGACACATAATTGTAAAAACTTTGATGTACAAAGAGTCATCCCTGGAATCTTCCGCTTCAGGCTCGGTCCCCTCCCCAATCACAATACAGGATGGTTTTCAGATAATAGCAATGCTTCTGCTGTGACGGATCTCATCGAGTGTGGGCCTTGATCTACTATAACTCCTTTGAAGAGGGGTGATTCTTTACAGCTGTGGCCATAAACTACATCTGCAGGGCTAGCTGATACCCTAGGACCAGCCTGGACAATCGGACACAGAGGAAAAGGAGTGTCAGAGGGTGCGGTAGTGAATAGGGCGAAAGGGAGGTGTCGGGCGGGCACAGGGTGTGATTCTCAGGGAAGAGCAGCGCAGATGGGGGGAGGTTTATTACCCATGCATAAGACAGAGAGCGGGGGTGACCACTGCCTGGGTGAGATGCTTGCGAGGGTGGGGAGCCATGCTAAGGATCGACAGCGTGCACAGAGTGGGTCTGGTCAAGGCATCTAAAATGGCTGCCGTGCACGACAAAAGTGTGGCATTTGAAAAAAGACAAGATGGCGCAGACAATGTTTTTCAACACTTCCTGATTTCCTTCGAATCGAACGTTAACAGACGTTGGGGCATATTACCAAAGTTAAGCGATATTTATCCCTAACGATGCATTGCAAAGATTTTTTTACCGTCAGAAATTATCGCAGATAAACCTTGCTATTATCAAGGTTTATCGCAAATACGATAAAAAACGACCGCAATGCATTAATATCGCTGAAAACTCAGCGATATTCATGCATTACCGAGCTAATGCTCTTAGCCATGTTATCCACCTCCCATTGGATAACATGGCTAAGAACTGCTCAGGGCAGCTGTTACTTTTTGGAGATATTCGCGCTTATCTCGAATATTTCCAAAAGTTGATAATAGGAGATAACATCTTGGCATGCCCACTTTGCATGTCATTAGTGATAAATATCACTCACATGCAAAGTGGGGCCCAAGATGGCCGCTATCTCCTACTAGCCGTCGCTAACTGGTGTTAGCAACAGCTAGGTAATACAGATATAATTTTATCTCCGCGAAGCGGAGCGCTGTTACAGATATATATCTTGTTTTTGAACGTTAATTTCTCAAAATGCACTGAAGCACATATATTGAGACCTAGCAAAGGCACATCGGGCTACCAGTCCCTAATATTTTACCAAGTTTCGTGCAAATCCATTCAGCCGTTCGATTATTATTATTATTTTTTTTTTTTGCCCCGCGGGGCCCTTTTAAAACCTCCACATCAAACCTAGGGGGTCAGCGAGGATCTACTATGCCCCCTTATGGTCATTTGCCCCTTCGCTTTGGCCTCCTCTTGTCTCTCGATCCTACCGAGAGACAAGATGGCGGCCGCTACGTACTGTTTGGAATGTTTACAGACACCGGAGAGCCAATCAGCTTCGCTTCGCAAAGCTCCGTAACGCGAAAAGTACGCGAAGCAGTGCGCTGTTACAGATATATATCTTTTTTTGAACGTTAATTTCTCAAAATCCACTGAAGCACATATATTGAGACCTAGCAAAGGCACATCGGGCTACCAGTCCCTACAATTTTGCCAAGTTTCGTGCAAATCCATTCAGCCGTTCGATTATTATTATTATTATTTTTTTTTGCCCCGCGGGGCCCTTTTAAAACCTCCACATCAAACCTAGGGGGTCAGCGAGGATCTACTATTCCCCCTTATGGTCATTTGCCCCTTCGCTTTGGCCTCCTCTTGTCTCTCGATCCTACCGAGAGACAAGATGGCGGCCGCTACGGACTGTTTGGAATGTTGACAGACGCCGGAGAACCAATCAGCTTCGCTTCACAAAGCTCCGTTGCGCGAAAAGTACGCGTCCTGGAGCGCTGCCCGGTCCGCTGTTACAGATATATATCTTTTTTTAAACGTTAATTTCTCAAAATCCACTGTAGCACATATATTGAGACCTACAAAAGGCACATCGGGCTACCAGTCCCTACAATTTTGCCAAGTTTCGTGCAAATCCATTCAGCCGTTCGGGCTAAAAGTGAGGCCAACCGCCCTATGGAAAACTCAATGTTAAAAACACGTTTTGGGACCCCCCTTTTTTCTCGACCCCCCCTGGACGAACCCCCCCCCCAATTTTCAGGGGCTGCTCAGAAACAAAATGTGCCATTTTCCAGAAAATTTCAGTCAATTCTGTCCACAAACGCCAAAGTTATTAGACATAGAATTTTCAAAAAACCCATAGAGAAAAAATCCTAACTATATATACCTACTGGCGACCGCCAGTAGGTAATATATATATATACATATATATATATATATATATATATATATACATATATATATATATATATATATATATATATGCATATATCATATTACCTACTGGCGGTCGCTAGTAGGTATATATAGTTAGGATTTTTTCTCTATGGGATTTTTGAAAATTCTATGTCTAATAACTTTGGCGTTTGTGGACGGAATTGGCTGAAATTTTCAGGAAAATGGAACATTTTGTTTCTGAGCAGCCACTGAAAATTTGGGGGGGGTTTGTCAAGGGGGGGCTGAGAAAAAAGGGGGGTCCCAAAACGTGTTTTTAACATTGAGTTTTCCATAGGGCGGTTGGCCTCACTTTTAGCCCGAACGGCTGAATGGATTTGCACGAAACTTGGCAAAATTGTAGGGACTGGTAGCCCGATGTGCCTTTTCTAGGTCTCAATATATGTGCTGCAGTGGATTTTGAGAAATTAACGTTCAAAAAAAGATATATATCTGTAACAGCGGACCGGGCAGCGCTCCAGTTCGCGTACTTTTCGCGTTACGGAGCTTTGTGAAGCGAAGCTGATTGGTTCTCCGGCGTCTGTAAACATTCCAAACAGTCCGTAGCGGCCGCCATCTTGTCTCTCAGTAGGATCGAGAGACAAGAGGAGGCCAAAGCGAAGGGGCAAATGACCATAAGGGGGCATAGTAGATCCTCCCTGACCCCCTAGGTTTGATGTGGAGGTTTTAAAAGGGCCCCGCGGGGCAAAAAAAATAATAATAATAATAATCGAACGGCTGAATGGATTTGCACGAAACTTGGCAAAATATTAGGGACTGGTAGCCCGATGTGCCTTTGCTAGGTCTCAATATATGTGCTCCAGTGGATTTTGAGAAATTAACGTTCAAAAAAAGATATATATCTGTAACAGCGCTCCGCTTCGCGTACTTTTCGCGTTACGGAGCTTTGCGAAGCTGATTGGTTCTCCGGCATCTGTAAACATTCCAAACAGTCCGTAGCGGCCGCCATCTTGTCTCTCGGTAGGATCGAGAGACAAGAGGAGGCCAAAGCGAAGGGGCAAATGACCATAAGGGGGCATAGTAGATCTTCCCTGACCTCTTTTTGATGTACCATTTTGCCAAGTTTGGTGTAATTCCGTTCAGCCATTCAGGCTGTAGACGTATCTAAATGTCCTATGGAAAATTGCATGGGGAAAACACATTTGAAAGTGTTGAAATTTAGAACCAAAGAAAATGTTACTTTGGTTTTGTATTTGTGTGTGATGAAAGTTAATTGGTTATGTATATATCTAAAATGAGAGGAAACCACAGCCATTTTGTGATACTACTGTCTGAGGTATATTTGTGAGGAATTTTTGGTGCTCAATTTCTGGTGTTTGATTTACACAGTACTAACACTTCTCCTACTTTTAAAAAGGTGAGTTGTTAATTTGTAAGGGGAACTATGTTGTACACTTTAAGATAATTTGAAAAATGTTTTCTGTTATTTATTTACAGTCCTTCTGTTATACTAAATACTTGATAAAGTTAGTTTTATATTATGTATTACTAAAAACGATAAATGAAAGTGATTATTTTTTTCTGCAATTTACAGCAAGCAATTTCAAAATAAAATGGCTCACAATGAAGAGACCGTGGCAATTTCTTTTGAATTATCCACTACATTTATTGAAATTGACAGCACCAATAATGAAATATTCTCACAAGGAGGAGATGACTTGATTGATTTTTTTGATCAATCTCTTGATGGCGAATTTATCGAATGTTTGGAGACCATAGAGTTACACGAATCATCATTGCAGACTTTTCATGAGGAGATTCCTGATGAGATGATTGAAGAGGAAATTCCTGATGAGGACATGTTACTAGTTATTTCAAATTTTGAAAATTCAGAAGAATACATTTATATTTAGAAATCAAAAATAGTTTGAGACATTATTCATTTTTATTTTTAATTTATGAGGTTGTAGCGAAGTGATTGTAGTATAAAATGAGACTTATAGTATAGAGTGCAACATTTTTATGTTACATGGTAAGTTTACTCATATTTACTTTCCTTCTCCCACTATATTATCTCCAATGTGTATTTGACATCTCTTCTTCATCTCCGGCCTCCTTTCTCTCACTGTCTGTGTCTGATGCATCTTATCGCTGCCATTTTGTGTAATTACAGAAGAGAGTAAAATAAAATAGTTCGGAACGTGAAAAGGGGGCAAAGTAGAGTACCCCTCACCCCCTAGGCCTTCTCAGGCGGTCCCAAAAGGATCAGTTTCTGTTTTCCTGAGAGATTATGGTATGAGTTCCATATACCACAATAACTTGCATTACAACATGCAAGATATCTATCTCCTATTACCAAGTTTTGGAGATATTCGCGCTAAGCGCGAATATCTCCAAAAACTAACACCTGCCCTGAGCAGTTCTTAGCCATGTTATCCAATGGGAGGTGGATAACATGGCTAAGAGCATTAGCTCGGTAATGCATGAATATCGCTGACTTTTTAGCGATATTCATGCTTTGCGGCCGTTTTTTATCGCATTTGCGATAAACCTTGATAATAGCAAGGTTTATCTGCGATAATTTCTGACGATGCTTAGCGGTAAAAAATTCGTTGCTAAGCATCGTTAGCGATAAATATCGCTTAACTTTGGTAATATGCACCAACGTCTGTTAACGTTCGATTCGAAGGAAATGAGGAAGTGTTGAAAAACATTGTCTGCGCCATCTTGCCTTTTTTGAAATGCCACACTTTTGTCGTGCACGGCAGCCATTTTAGATGCCTTGACCAGACCCACTCTCTGCACGCTGTTGATCCGTAGCATGGCTCCCCACCCTCGCAAGCATCTTCCCCAGGCACTGGTCACCCCCGCTCTCTGTCTTATGCATCGGCAATAAACCTCCCCCCATCTGCGCTGCTCTTCCCTGAGAATCACACTCTGTGCCTGCCCGACACCTCCCTTTCGCCCTATTCACTACCGCACCCTCTGACACTCCTCTTCCTCTGTGTCCGATTGTCCAGGCTATCAGCTAGCCCTGCAGATGTAGTTTATGGCCCCAGCTGTAAAGAATCACCCCTCTTCAAAGGAGTTATAGTAGATCAAGGCCCACACCCGATGAGATCCGTCAAACCACACGCGTTCCTACTATCTGAAAACCATCCTGTATTGTGATTGGGGAGGGGACCGAGCCTGAAGCGGAAGATTCCAGGGATGACTCTTTGTACATCAAAGTTTTTACAATTATGTGTCACATTAAAAATATATAGCACTCCAACAAAGTAGTAGGAATATAAAACTTTAATAACTTATAAATATATACAACAAAACAAAAACAGTAAAAACATTTAAACAATGAAGAGACCGTGGCAATTTCTTTTGAATTATCCACTACATTTAATGAAATTGACAGCACCAATAATGAAATATTCTCACAAGGAGGAGATGACTTGAATGATTTTTTTGATCAATCTCTTGATGGCGAATTTATCGAATGTTTGGAGACCATAGAGTTACAAGAATCATCATTGCAGACTTTTCATGAGGAGATTCCTGATGAGATGATTGAAGAGGAAATTCCTGATGAGGACATGTTACTAGTTCTTTCAAATTATGAAAATTCAGAAGATGTTGCCTGGGTGCCGCACTGATTTGGGTATCCGGCGTGGGGCGTCCCGGGGGGTGGGTTGTCAGTAGCGGTCTGTTGTGCGAATAGTTCCAAGGCAGCAGAACGCGCTGAAATCTGGATGGCACGAAGGTGATGTCTAGTAAGTTGCCGCCCAGCAAATAACGGCGTGGGGCGCTGCGGGGGCGGGGGGAGGCAGTCCAAAGTCCTGTTAAAAGGGCAAAGGAAAGGATCGGTGGTTTGAACCATCAGTCAAAAAGGGGAGGGGGTGCAACAATTTTTCCTACCGGGTCACACTGTGCTTTCACCGGAACTGAGGTCTGCAGGTTTCTAGTCATTCAAACTGAGGCTGGCGCCAGCATGGGAGCGCCGACGTCCCGCGGCTACAGTTTCGTCACTCCACGGGCGATCATGGCAGTCATTCCCCATCGGGGGTGTCAGCGGGGGTCGGGGACTCCCGCGGCTCCTCTAGAATCTTCAAGGTCGTGGAGGACTACGGTGGTGGAGTCAACCAGTGACCGGGCCATTTCTTCATGCTGGGCCCGCTCTTGCCAGGTCGACCGCCATTTTGAGAGTTCGGTAGCTACTGGCGATCGCGGGGTCAAATGAGCGGACGGGCTCCACCCTGCCGGGCGAGACGTTGCAGCATCGCCACAGTGGAAGAACCCTTTTCCGGGCGCCTGGAGCACTGAGGGTGCAGCTGGGAAGCCTCCACCTGGGGAGGCGGGAGAGGCCTGTTCGCACCGTCTCTCCCACCCAGTGCACCCCACGGCGTCTCGCTTGACATTTGTTATGGCCGGACCAGGCGATGAGGACGAGGGGGGGGTCAGAGGCATGTGCAAGACATCCCCCCCAGTGTTGTCGCAGCCATTATAAAAGAAAGAAGAAATGTCCCGTCCGTCTTTGGGCCGGACCTCCAGTGGATGGCGGCCGGACGCCCTTTGCTCTGGCCCCATGAACGGGTTCCTTGGCTCATCCGGTGGGGCAGGCCTTGGCGTGTGGTGCCTCTCCTGGGCCTTTCGTGCAGTGGCCTCTCCACTCCCAGGCCCTCCATGGATGCTGGCCCAGACTGGGAGAGAGAGGGTCTACCCTGCAATTCTCCAGGGTTACCGCCACCGCGGCCGGATCCCGTCGGCCTCGGCCTCTGGTTGATGGTGGCCGGACTGGGAGAGAGAGGGGAGGGTCGAGGACACGGACATTCCCCCCCCTGCAACTCTCCAGGGTGGTTGTAGCAATCCCCCTGGCCGGGTCCCGCTGGCCTCGGCCTCTCCTCCGGCTACACCCTACGTGATGATCTCCTGGCCGACGGTTGGCAGCAGGACCCGCCTTATATGTGTTGCTTCCGGCTGGGCGTAGCCGGAAACCTGTTTCTCAAACAAAGGATATTGAGGCAAATGTGGCGCATACTCTCTTCTTAACCTATTGTATTCCTTAACACAATCTAGATCCGCACAAATGTTTGTGACATCACACTCAATCAAGTACAATCCCGATAAAGTTTCCAGAATGGGGCGGATGTCTGCTGACTTGTATCTTTCCCAGTTTGCCGTTATTTGGGCGTGGCAGGCGGTGGGACAGACACGTTTTGGGGCAGTGAGGGGCGATGAAGCCTCGTTGCCTTGTGGCCGTTGCAATGTCACACTTGGTTTCTCTTACTGTTTTCAGGTTTCTTATTACGGGCTTACTTCTAACGTTTCTTGTTTCTAGGACAATAATAGGTTTTATCATTACGTATTGTTATCGTTTCTTTGTTTGTTATTTAATAAAAAGTTCATCAGTGGCCTACTGATTTTCGTTTTCCTATTCCTTTCTTTCCAGGTTGTTTCATGCTAAAGTTTCTGTTAACAGGATACAGTGATCACTTCGTTATTATTGCATATGTCCTTTTCACTAGGGGTGCTCTCTGGTCGGGCCAGATGACCTATCTCTAGTAAATGGTCCGGGTGAAACAGGTGCATCAATCAGTGGGGAGTAGATAGGCATGACAGATTACAACGGGGGACAAAGGTCCGCATTACCTACCCTTTCACTACTTGCAAAGATTTTCCTACGTTTATTTGCAAACAGGGAATACCTCCAAAAAGAACCAATTCCCAAACAGTCAATGTTCGGGCAAACAATCAATCAATGAGGAACGAAATAGGCACGACGTGTTAAAGGTTTGCGTTACCTACCTTTCACTATCTGCAAAGGGAGAGAGAATATTCCTATTCTTCCTCGTTTGCAGGCAGAGAAGATCCTTAAGAGAACCAACTTCGAACAATTCAATGCTCAATTCAAACAATCAACAAGGGGTACTGTGAACACAAATGAACGCCGCTTATGTACATACACATTGCTATTTTCAACAGGTTGTTCCTAATGTTTCTATTTTAGCCAGGTCAAAAAGAGATCCCATTAGTGGCCTACTGATTTTGCTCGATTCCTTTTGTTTTTTTACACGATTTTTCGCTATCTGCAAAGACTAAACAGAGTATTGCGACTCTGTGCTTGTTTGTAAATAGAGAATGAACCAAAGAGAACAATCAATGAAATGGAGAGAGAAGCAGGCACGACGGATTACAACGGGGGCAAAGGCCTGCGTTAACTACCCTTCACTATCTGCAAAGAGAGAGTACTCCTAATAGAAATGAGGGGGGGGGCAGCATTCAAAGCAGATCAGTGTGCATAAACACGAAAATGTTTTTACTTACCACGTACTTGACATTCAACAGCTTATGATATTTGCTATTAAAAAACCATTGAAATTCACTGAAAAAACCATAGGTTATAGACCATATATAGTTAGGAATTAGCATTTACAAAACCTTGAAAATTCACTGAAAAAACCATAGGTTATAGACCATATATAGTTAGGAATTAGCATTTAAAAAACCTTATTTTACTGACACAAAACCATTGAAATTCCATATATAGTTAGTTGTACTAACTATATATCGCGCACCCGCAATCCACTGCTGATCATGTCACATATTACATCATTCATGACATGGTCAGTGACATCACTGATGACATCACTGATGACATCTCAAATGACATCACTGATGACATCACTGATGACATCTCAAATGACATCACTGATGACATCACTGATGACATCTCAAATGACATCACTGATGACATCACTGATGACATCTCATTTGACATTACTGATCACATCACTGATGACATCATTCATGTGATAATACGATGAACCTCTTCAGACTCTAATATAACCTTAGATACACTCAGTGTAAACACAGACTCACAGATTGTCATTCATCCATGAAGTTACACACACACCTAGTCAGTCATGCAAACAATCAATCACACCTCCATTTTCCCAACTATACAGTTATACACACCTTACTTATTCAAACATATACTAAAACATATTTACTCTCTTATACAATCCCGGATACAAGTTCACAATGATGCATACAGCCACTCACACATTCACTGGCTCTTATGCACAGTTATTTATATATGTCAAGTCTCACATGTACTGTGTTTTACATATGTACTTACTTTGACATGTAGCACTGAGATATCCATTCACTCACCAATACACTGATGCACACAGTCAACCGCCCATACAGCTGTTTCCACATGCACTTTTGAACCCATACATCTAGTGAATCAACTGCTCACACATCTATGCACAGAGTCATACACCTCCCAGCCACCCACACACACACTGAGTCTCCCATACAAATACTTGGGCAACCAATCAATAACCTATATAGTTACTCATATAGCTACTGAACAACACATGCAGCAGTTTTCAGAACAACAGACATAATGATGCACAAATTAAGACAGTTTAGTCACTAACCCATGCACTCAGTGAGACACATTTAATCACTCACTCATACAGTCAGTCATGCACCTACTAAATCCTTCATCCAGACACTTATACATCCACTCAAGACATATTTTAACTTTACAGAAAAATACAGTCACTGGATGTTGTCATCAGTGATGTCATCAGTGATGTCATTTGAGATGTCATCAGTGATGTCATCAGTGATGTCATTTGAGATGTCATCAGTGATGTCATCAGTGATGTCACTGACCATGTCATGAATGATGTAATATGTGACATGAGCAGCAGTGGATTGCGGGTGCGCGATATATAGTTAGTACAACTAACTATATATGGAATTTCAATGGTTTTGTGTCAGTAAAATAAGGTTTTTTAAATGCTAATTCCTAACTATATATGGTCTATAACCTATGGTTTTTTCAGTGAATTTTCAAGGTTTTGTAAATGCTAATTCCTAACTATATATGGTCTATAACCTATGGTTTTTTCAGTGAATATATATATATATATATTTATATATATATATATATATATATATATATATATATATATATATATATATATATATATTACCTACTGGCGGTCGCCAGTAGGTATATATAGTTAGGATTTTTTCTCTATGGGTTTTTTGAAAATTCTATGTCTAATAACTTTGGCGTTTGTGGACGGAATTGGCTGAAATTTTCAGGAAAATGGCACATTTTGTTTCTGAGCAGCCCCTGAAAATTGGGGGGGGGGGTTCGTCCAGGGGGGGTCGAGAAAAAAGGGGGTCCCAAAACGTGTTTTTAACATTGAGTTTTCCATAGGGCGGTTGGCCTCACTTTTAGCCCGAACGGCTGAATGGATATGCACGAAACTTGGCAAAATTGTAGGGACTGGTAGCCCGATGTGCCTTTTGTAGGTCTCAATATATGTGCTCCAGTGGATTTTGAGAAATTAACGTTTAAAAAAAGATATATATCTGTAACAGCGGACCGGGCAGCGCTCCGGTTCGCGTACTTTTCGCGCAACGGAGCTTTGTGAAGCGAAGCTGATTGGTTCTCCGGCATCTGTCAACATTCCAAACAGTCCGTAGCGGCCGCCATCTTGTCTCTCGGTAGGATCGAGAGACAAGAGGAGGCCAAAGCGAAGGGGCAAATGACCATAAGGGGGCATAGTAGATTCTCGCTGACCCCCTAGGTTTGATGTGGAGGTTTTAAAAGGGCCCCGCGGTGCAAAAAAAAAAAAAAATAATAATAATCGAACGGCTGAATGGATTTGCACGAAACTTGGCAAAATTGTAGGGACTGGTAGCCCGATGTGCCTTTGCTAGGTCTCAATATATGTGCTCCAGTGGATTTTGAGAAATTAACGTTCAAAAAAAGATATATATCTGTAACAGCGCTCCGCTTCGCGTACTTTTCGCGTTACGGAGGTTTGCAAAGCTGATTGGTTCTTCGACGTCTGTAAACATTCCAAACAGTCCGTAGCGGCCGCCATCTTGTCTCTCGGTAGGATCTAGAGACAAGAGGAGGCCAAAGCGAAGGGGCAAATGACCATAAGGGGGCATAGTAGATCGTCCCTGACCCCCTAGGTTTGATGTGGAGGCTTTAAAAGGGTCTCGCAGGGCAAAAAAAAAATACCGTTTTTTTAGTTTTTTTGCGTGGAGTGCGCCCGGTTCGCGAACCGGGAAGCGTTCTGGGGAGCGTACTTTCTTGAAAATTAGTGAAAAAAGTTAGAGTAAAATAATAATTGTGAGTGATCAGATGTAGGGTAGCTCTGAGAAGAGCTTTTGGGTTTATGGTACATTTAGGTACTTATAAGTAGGTACCAATGCACAGTCTTAAATTCAGAGTGAAAATTCTGTTGCCCTCATCTGAGAAGTGAACTCCATCTCCTCTGTAGATATCTTGCATGTAGTAACGCAAGTTATTGTTGTACAGGGAGCCCATTCCATGGTCTCTCATGTAAGCTGAAACAGATTTGTTTACATGCTTCCTCGATTTCTCAATTTGTGGACAAAATTGGTTCGACCACCTCCATTTTTGTCTTTGGCATATATTTGAATATACCAAGGCAGTCTGAGGAAAAAGTGCCATCAATTGCTCAAAGGTGTCCTTTAAAAGCATTTCCAGACCTACCCCAGTCAAAGTGCCCAAATCATTACCTCCACAGTGCACAATTAATAGGTCAGGTTTTGGCAAATGCATAAAGGTTTTCACCAATGGTATCAATTGGTGACATTTTAATCCTCTGTTGCCAAACCACTTAATTTCCACATCTTGTAAATTGAGGTTAGGTAAATTCCTGTTTTCAGCGTACCTCTGAGCCCAATAGATGTAACTATGTCCAACAATCCAGACAGAAAACATGGCGAGAGAAGGTTCTCCTGCAGTCAGATGAAGTGTGGCAATGAAATGGCAGTTGAAAAAATGAGAGTGTAAAATGAAAAAAACTGAGGAGTTTCTGTGTTAATGAAGCAGTAAGAGTGATTGGTGGATTTTGATTGCTGAAAACAGAAAGTTAGGGTGCATGGATGAGTTCGTTGAAAGATGTATTTTGAGTGGCGAAGAAAAAATCCTTAAATGAAAGATTGCATTTATATATGCAGGTGCACTGAGAGTTCAGAGTTCAATTGCAACTTTGTTGTGTGAACTTGGAAACACCAGAGGTCTTGCAAGAGGTGGTTGCTATGCAGAAAAAGCAGAGAGGGGGCAGAGGGGGGAAGGGTTTTGCTTTGAAAAAAAGTGAGGGAAGAGTTTTGATTGGGTGACATGAGAGATATGTGTGAGGAATTACAGCATTTCTGTGCTTTTGATAGCTGCAGACTCTGGAGTGCATACCTTTTGCTCTGCTGAAGACAAATTGGTGTGTTTCTGAGATTGTTTTGAAACTCAAAGTATTTGCTAAGGTGAGAAAAGATTTCTTTAATTTAGATAGAAAATAGTGTGCTTTAAGGAGAAAATATGAAGAAAGTTGTGTTTTTCAAATGTTGCTTTGTCTCAAGTGTTTTACAAATAGATTTTGTTTCTTTGAGAAATTGTAATTGGAGAAAATGTGAAGTATTAGTACTGACAGGGTTTTTATGTGCATAAGAGCTGTGGAGTGTTTTCAAATTATGACTTGTAAATCGTTTTTGAGAAAAAGCAATGGTTTTAATATTGATGAGAAGGACATAATGGTGTCTGCTTCTTTATAAGGTAATTGAGAGTCTCTGATGTTATTTTTCCCATTTCAATGTAAGAAGTTTGTCTGTGGAGCAAATTGCTTGTAAATATGCTCCCACCTGTGCATGGCAAATTTAGATTTTGAATGTTTGCGTTACATAGGTATGTTAAAGGTGGCTGAAACATGCTGCAAAGGCAATCAAAAAACGCTTTTATGTGTCTTAAGGACATTTTAAGTCATTTCCCCATGTGCAGTGTTTTCAAATTATGAGTTGAAAATCGTTTTTGAGGTAAAGGAATGTTTTCAAAATTTATGTGCGCCATATGCCCCCAAATTTCTTTTTCAGGGGTGCAGCAGGGTGTTCTTGAGACACTCCTGCACCCTCGGAAAAATTCGTAATTTGCGATGAGGTAATTGCTAATCGCAAATTGCACCTTCATTCCTATGGGCCTCCTGCTGCATGGAAATGAATGGGTAATTTGTAATTAGCAAATAGCTCATCGCAAACTAGGAATGGTAAAGAATCGCTATTTATTCCTTAAAGTTCGCTATTTAGGAAATGCAAAAAACTTTGATGATACATATGGCGGTTCATGTCTAACAAGATAAGAAGCATAGGGATAGATTTATGATGACTGGCGCATCACCAGGGATGTGTTAGTCATTCTGTGCCGCTGTTCCGTCACCTATGGTGTGCTGCATTTACAATGCGGCGCATCATGGGGCAAAAACAGCACAGATGCGTGACGTATCTGTGCTATAAAGGTGGCGCATTGCTGGAGTTGTATCGCAAGTGTGATGAAGCTCCAGCAAGGCTCAGGGGTGCCCCTGTCGCAGGGTTTCTGTTCTCACACAGAACTGTGGACAGAGGATTGGAACCTCGGCGAATTAGGGTGCCCCAAAACTCACCTTAGTAATCAAAAACCCCTTAGCAAGCTAGGTACAGTGTCACATTGGATATAACAAACTCTCAATGTTTAGACAATCCAGAATATGAACTTATAGTACCTCAGGATACGTGGAACTCATGAACAGTCGGTCGTTATATATTTCTTAGAAACCAGAACATGGAGTTAAGAAGAACACATGTGTATTTGAAATGTTTATTTACTAATGCCGTCTTCTCAGGCGTAGTATCTTAGATAATACAAGTACACATATTATCAGTAGCAAAATTACCAGCATAGTTACTAGTACATAAAAAGCGAATGGTGACAGTATGTTAACATGCTGTAAATGAATAAGAGTTAGCAACACTTATAAGCAGCCGCGGGCCGTGGAGGGAGTTACGGTGGGGCAGGGAGGCGGGGAGGGGGAGGGGCAGGGTGGAGAGGGCTCCACCCTGCCCCTCCCCCTCCCCGCCTCCCTGCCCCACCGTAACTCCCTCCACGGCCCGCGGCTGCTTATATCTCACCCTCCCTAATACACATATTATATTATTTGCTAAGAAGGTCTCTTTGTGTTGGTTTAGGGCGTGCCCATACTTTAGTGTCTTAGATTTGAAGGAATCACATCAGCATACACCAGCTCTCTCTTCATGTGAACCGCATCAAGTGTTGTGTATGTGTGTTCGGCAAAGCAATATAAAACCCGCCTCATGCCCAGAATTGGCAGAAGCTGCACTTATGTTATGAGTATGAAGTCGTGGAGATCAGACCTCATAACAATTCTGTATCGTGTTGTTCTTGAAACTTCAGCACTCGCTGTACAGATATAGTTTAACAAGTAAAGCAGATAGTAGAGCAATAACATATTATTCTCATGTAAATCACGATGAACTATTAGGTTGAAAGCTAAAGCAACAACTAAGTGTCGTGTGCAGAAGTTGCAAAAAAGGAAAAATGGCGTTTAAACCGGTAATGAGTCCATGCTAACTTAAAACGGTGTAAAGATATATAGGATCTACATGACACCTCCCCATGATCCGGAAACAAACTGAATAAGATAATAGAAGTGCCATCTCATGAGAGCAGATTGCAACTTTATATGTGGACGGTCCGCAAGGTAAAACATTAAAAACTAGGAAAATTTAATGCTAAAGAAAAATAAAACAGCCAACTACTTTATCGAGGCTTAAGCCAATAGGCAAGCTAAATAATAAAAACTTGACAAATAAGTCAATGAATTGTCAATGAAATGCTAGTACTCAGCATATCAAACATGAAAAAGGTCTATGACATAACTGTGTATGCAAAATAAGCTGCAACAGCCTCTAATAGGAAGTCACCGTCTTCATCCGAAAAGAGTTCAGCCATCCAATTTAAAAGCGGAAAAGAACATACGTGCTCTCCCAGCACCGGATCCTCTATCACCATCAGAGGACAGCTCGGTGGGTTTTCAAGAAAGCTCTGTTCCAAGAAAGACTGTGTTGCCGCCAGTAAATTCCAGGGACCAATTAGTCCATGGATCAATGCCACAGCCATAATCCTTTCGCCAGGACAAACCAACTCGTGAGTAATGATAGGACTCATCAGCTGATTAAAGTCGACGTCAGGAGAAACCGGTCCGCAGAGACACAAATGAATGGCCCAATCGAAATCACAGGTCAGGCAGTGAAATACAGGCTGGACACAGGTGAAGTAGGAGAATCGAAAAGATAATCCATATGCCGTGCTTAATATCGCCAACGGCATTGTGCCATAATATTCAAGCATGCAATTGCGGAACAGCGTGAGCAGCTGCAGGGCGGGAGCTTGCACAGGAGGGACATCCATATTTAAAAATGTAAAAAAGCACAAGAGCGTCCGCTGGTAATGCAAGTAAAAATGGGAATCCACCAAGCACAGTGGAAAAAATAGAATGAAAGAAAGCAGGATGATTCCAAAGATTTTCTCAAATGAAGTCACGAGACCACTGGTAACAACTTTAAAAAAGTGCGCCAGGCCCTTTGTAGAGGACGCGTTAGAGATAGTCCGAACCATCTTGCTGAAATGGAAAGGCGAATCTGTATTTAAAAGGGTCTGCACCTCTGTACGGGTGTTGGCTATGTGAAGCACGAAAGTTTCACGGGCCGAAGTCAAGGCCACCTCTCTCTGAGACAAAAGAGCTCTTATTCTTGCCATGCCGTTGAAATGTGCTCCCAAGGTTGGTATTTGTGGCCAGATTGAAAACTCCCTATGTTCATGTGTGGGAGGAAATAGAACATTTCTGCAGCAAATAACCCGTTCACTTACTGTTACGATAAAAGGAATACTTTTAATTAACCCAGAACAATCTTCATTATTGAGCATCAAATAACTACCATTTTCCAACAACTTGAACGTGGGGATGATAGCAGGAACTGGCGTGCCTTGCAACACGCAAGCCATATTTGGTCGGTGTTTGTTGCATGAACCATGTAACTGTATGTGCCTACACATTAGTGAATGATCTGGCGTCTCAGTGCATTCCTCTCCATTCAGATAAACTTCTTGATCATCTTTGAAAATCTGTATGTGTATGGAAGCGACCAGACCTCATGAAGAAAACCACTACCTAAAGGTTAATAACGACCTATTGGTATATATTTCATACAATTTGAAAACTTATATAAAGCAAAAGGCAGCGTTATTAAACCGTGGATAAGGCACGTTGCCAAAGCAGTCAACCTTTTGGATTTATACTGGAAATGTTAAAGGAAGAATTACGGAGTAGGGCCTGTAAATCTTTAATGGACAACGAGTAAAATTACTCCAAGCATCATATTCCTGTAACTCCGGGATAGTAGGGGTGTTTAATTTTTTAGAAGTAGCCAATCTAAAGCATTTGGTCTGGGAAATTGTTTCATTCACAAACAACATATGATTTGGGATGAGACATGCACGGTGCAAAGCCTCAGTGCCTTGTACCTGCCAGGTTCGTGAACCCCAAACTGATGTAGATCCTGGATATCTTTACTCTGTGTTAAGTTAGCATGGGCTCATTACTGGTTTAAACGCCATTTTTCCTTTTTTGCAACTTCTGCGCACGACACTTAGTTGTTGCTTTAGCTTTCAGCCTACCTGCGTCAAGATCTATGCCTGCTTCAAGCAGGCGCAGGGTTTTGATGTAGCTTTGTCCTATCTGATTGTAAATGCGGCACACCGTGGGTGGCAGAGCAGCGGTGCATGTTAACTGGTGCATCCCTGGGGATGTGCTAGTTAATATAAATCTGCCCCTTTACATTTAATTATGTGCAGGGGACACAGAGTCGGTGAGGTTTATCCAAGGTTAAGAAGAGATGAGTCCTGTTCAGTGAAAAATTGGAGATAGGCTTCACCTCCTCTGCTCCTCAGCATCGTTGGACATGGTTAAATAATAGCTGCAAAATGTTACTCTTGTTAAACAATTTTACTATTATAATCTCTGAGATTTGTCTCTTACTGTGCAACATCTCATTGTTGTTATCTTTCTTTAAAGATAAAGACAACATCAACATGAGCGACAATCAGCAATCAGTTGATTTCGACCTCATCATTGAACTCGTAATTGAAACATCAGTGGATGTTGATCCCTTGGATGATTTCAATCCTGAGGATGAAGAAGAACGTGATGAGGATGCAGATTTGTCAGAATTGTATGACATAGGATGGGAAGCTGACTTGCTTGAGCCTATGGAACTATAAACATTTATTTTATAAATTTATAATAAATAAAAAGTAAATATGTAAACCGTTTAATTTAAAAATAAAGACACCTTCAAAAACAGGTTATGTGTAGTGTCTTCAATAAAATATTAAAATATGGTCATAGAATTAGATCAGATTCATATATAAAACAGGACAGGTAAAATGAATATAAATTCCATTTCTTTTCTGCTATTTCTGTATTCTAAATTTGCCATGTACAAAAAATTCTTCTATGTAAAAATGTTAAGTAGTGTGTTAAGTTTTTGATGACTGTTATTAATTTACTGTTGGGTAATAGTGGTTAATAACATTTTTTATTATATTTTACCACAGATTCAACTGCAGATTATTTCAAGATTTTAGGATGCCAAGCAAAGAAAGAGTGAGAAAGGCTGCAAAACGTCAAAGACAGCAGGTGAATGAAAAAAAGCAGCAGTCCTCTAACAAAAAGATTTGTCAAGTCACCAAGAAAGCACCGGGTAAGAGTACATAAACATTCATAAGAAATATATCTAGTAAAAAAACATATTACTACAGAAAATGTTTCAGTCCAGAAAAGGAGAAGCAATTCAAACGGTAAGGAAAGGCCAATGAGAAATGTTACTGCTAGAGTAAGAGATAACTCTATGCATGAAAGTAGAAGGAAACAACAGTTTAGGGACATTCGTAAACGAATGTTCCGCAACAGGATAATTGGCAATTTGTTAAAAAATATTAAGAAAGGTCAACAGAAAGTGGTTTTTTATAAGAGAAAAAAAATAGTTGAGAAAGTTATTGATCAGGCATTTGAAATTAAACGTAAGTTATTTATTTTGACAATCAATAGAATTAGGAAGCTAAACAAGGCAATTTATGATTTCAAAAGAAATAGTAGATGGAAGAGAATAGTTAATCGTAGTAATTTTTGTGAAGTTTTTTCTGGAGAATGGATGCATAGTTCAAGCTCTGAGGCATTTTTTAATGAGGAGAGTTATTTCCAGGATAATGATTTGGTGCATGCAGTTGAAACCAGTGGTCGAGGTTATGAAGTGAAAGATGGTTGTCCAGTTGAAAAAGAAAAACTTGTGACAACAGAGATAGAAGAGGTGTTAGGTAATGAGGTTTTAGGGAGACGTCCTAAGGGTCCTGTGTACACCTGGGAGTGTAGTAGTATTTGCAGTGTACGACAGGATTCCATCAATTTGCTTTGTGATTTTATACGGTCATTTAATAAGAAAAGTTTGAAGCAGAAAATGAAGTTGTTGCAAGAATTAGATCCTTGCAGAGTGAGAGAAGTGATAGGTTTGCATGGTCATTCACTGGCTTGTCTTTCCAGGAGAGTATGCCAGAGTGTTTTTCATCATTTCAGGATGCTAGCAGTGCATCATAATAAAGTGAGGAAATTAGTTAGAATGTTGTATTATGCTAAGAGTCCAGCAATTATGCTTAAACAATTATGCGCTGCTCTTTTGCATGGTTCTGAAATAGATGTGAAGAATATATGTGAAGAAATTGAGTTTTGTTACTTTGGAAGTAAAGAGGAGAATGTTGAAATTGACCAAGAAGAAGAGAGTAATGTGGAAGATAGTGTACAAGTTTCCAGTACAGATAATTTCCAGAGGGAAATTGCGACGTTTGAGGTGAAATCAAGTGAGAGGCCAAATTTCACTTGTGTGTGTTGTCGACGCACTTATTATAAGAATCAGACTAAGTTGGTGGATTTATATGCAAAAAGTGAAAGGGAAAATAATAGTGAATGGAAGGATTTTACAACATACTTGATGGTAGAAAATTGTTTTGATTTGGGATTGGATCAACGTGTGTGTACTTATTGTTGTAACAAATTAAATCAAAACCAGATGCCTGCTAGAGCAGTTCATAATAATCTGGAATTGGTTGAGATTCCTTCTGAATTGAAGGATTTAAATACTTATGAATCTATTTTGATTCAAAGTATCCATCCCTTTCAGGCTATTGTAAGAATGGAGCCAAAGACAGGGAAATTGCCTCCATCAGATTTACAGAGAGGATTAAAGGGAAGAGTTGTTTATTTGCCTCTAGATTTGAAGAAAAACATTAACACAATTGGAGTAGAAAAAGTGGAAGAGGAACCTCTTGTTATCTTAGTTAATGGGGTTCCGACAAAGAATAAGAAAATATGGCAAGATTTAGTAGATGTTAGGAAAGTCAAAAGGGCAACATTGTATTTGAAAAAATATAATAAATACTATAAAAATGTATATGTTGCAGAAGAGGAAGTAAGTGAGGAAGAGGATAGCGATTTGTGTGCTGGTCAAATTGAGAAAGTAGAACCCTGTACTAGTGAAGAAATATATGAACATTATAGTGTTCATCCTTTGCATTCCAAGGAAGTCATGGGGAATGCTATTGAGTTGTTTCAAATGAAACAAGCGAAAGGGAGTCCCATTAGTGTTTGGGAGGAAAGTTTGGAAGCTCGGTGTTTCCCACAGCTTTTTCCAACAGGTCAGGGAGGAAGATATGATGAGCGACCTCATCAAATTCCTGCTTCTGAATACCGGACTTTGCGATTGTATGCAGGAGATCCTAGGTTTCGACAATGCATTCCTTATTTGTTTCATCTCCTGTTTGAAAGCGATCTGTCTGGACTGTCATATGCAGTGAACCACATCTTGAAAAGTGCTATACACATGCAAAACATCTCGGCAAGTGACTTTATGGATAAAGTCAATGTCCAAGACAGTATTTTGGATTCTCACCTGATTAATCTCATGGCGTGTCAGCGTGGTACTAATGAGTACTGGTACCGTCGTCATGGTGATTTAAAATGTATGCTGAGGAACTTAGGAACTCCCACATGGTTCCTCACTTTGAGCTGTGCTGAGTATGGCTGGGAAGACTTACTTGAATTTCTACGAGAGGCAAATGCTAATGTAGAAAACATCGAATTCAAGACACCCGGAGAACTGTGCTCTTTGGATCCAGTCAATGTATGTAGGTACTTCAATCATAGATTTGAAGGTATGATGTCTTTCATCATGAATAAGAAGAATCCACCTCTTGGAGAGGTGTTGGATTTCTTCTGGAGGAAGGAGTACCAAGCAAGAGGTGCTCCTCATATACATATGTTGCTGTGGATCAAGGATGCACCTAAATTTGGAACGGATGCAGAAGACTCAGTGATGAGTTTCATAGAACAGTATTCTACGTGTGCTGTTCCAAACGCAAAGGAGAAAAAAAGCCTAAGAGAAAAAGTTCTACGTTTCCAAAGCCATCGATGTGGAAAGTACTGTCGTCGTAAATTCCGGAACAAAGACAAGTTCTACACCAAATGTCGTTTCGGCTTTCCACGACCGGTGATTTCTAAAGGAAGAGTGAACAGTTTGATGTCTTCGCTGCGACATAATGTGATGAAGAAATCACCTAAAAACACATACAATTTGAAGAGGAACGAAGAGTCTAAGTACATCAACGACTACAACCCGGTGATTTTGTCCATGTGGAATGCTAACATGGATATACAGTTTGTGGCTGATAACTGTATGGCTGTGGCTCGGTATGTGACATCTTACATCACCAAAAAAGAGAAGACAGAATTGAAGGATATGTGGGAGGACATTTCCCATGAAAAGAGCCTCAGCAAGAAGTTGTACAGTTTCAGTCTGAAGATGTTGTCGCATCGAGAAATCGGAGCTTACGAATGTTCTGACCGGTTGTCTTCAGCAAGTCTCTATGCCAAGTCCAGGAGTATCGTTTGGGCGAGTGTTGGTCTTGCTGCAACGCGTAATCGAGTTCTGAAACCTGTGCGGGAAATTGAGTATTTGGCGGAAAAGGAGCCAAACAGTACCGACATTTTGAAGAGCAACATGTTGGATACATATTATCCAAATCGAAGCAGTCACCTCGAGAATGTTTGTCTGTATGAGGTTCTGCAAAATTACATATTCAAGAGGAACATCAAAGAAGATACTGAGAAAGGAGTGTATGCTGTAATAGGAAGTGAGGGATGTCTGGTCAAGCAAAGAAAATGCCACTTGATAAACCATCGAAAATTGAGTGGCGAATCTCCTGAAAAAAAGGAGTTTTTCTATTTAGCACTTTTGCAACTTTTTAAGCCTTGGCGTGCAGAAGAGGAACTGCTTGGAGATTTCCTTTGTTATGAAGACTCATTCAATGCTGCCAAGGAGACCATAGAATGTTCTGCTTTTCCCAAATATGTAGAAATGTTGAATGTGGAAATTGAGCAGGAAGCAACGATTGCAGCCGAGATTGCCAGAGACAGTTCTCAGGACAGTCAGAGTTCTGCTTCATTGAGTCAGGATCCACTAGGAGGACCTCTTATCGAAAATGAAGCTGCCACTGCTATGAATGAAGTGGAAAGAGCCATGGCACATGCTCAGGAGGATGCGGTTAACTTAGAAGAGTTGGAAAGACAACTCAACGTTGAGCAGAGGAAAATATATGACGAGATTACCATGCAAATTGATCATGGATTAAGTCATGACAAGAAAAAGTGCTCATGTACGTCGTTGAAGCCTGTCCGACTGTACGTGAGTGGAGAAGCAGGAACTGGAAAAAGTTTCCTTATTAAAGCAATTTCATGTTATTTGCAGGAAAGGACAGAGTCATCGCTGTCTTGTGTTGTCACCGCTCCAACTGGACTGGCAGCACATAACATTAAAGGGATTACTTTACATCGTTTACTGATGCTGCCAGTGGAGCATGAGAACAAATTAGAATATCACAAGCTATCTGGAGATGCTTGTTTTGAAGTTTCAAGAGTCTTGAGGAAAATGAAACTTCTTATCATTGACGAAGTAAGCATGGTTTCCAATGTCATGCTTGCCTTTGTGCATTTGAGAATGCAAGAAGTTCTCAAAACAGAGTATGATGTGTTATTTGGTGGCAAACACATCATTGTTTTCGGAGATCTTCTGCAGCTGACACCAGTGAAAGGGCAACCTGTGTTCAAAATGCTCACGCATGAAGATACCAGGAAGTGCTTAGGGAGCATTGGCAATGTCAATATATGGTTAAACTTCAATTATGCTGAACTGCATGAAAATATGCGTCAGGCAAAGGATGAAGTTTACAAGACTATTCTACAAGATGTTAGAATTGGAAAAGTGACCGAGCATGGGAAAGAAGCTTTACATGCACGATTACTGACAAATTTATATCCAGACGAAGATGTTGTGCCTGAGAATATTTTTCAGAAAGTTACTGAGAAAAAATCAGGAATATGTTTGATGCCAACTCTTGCAGAATGTGCCAAATTCAATAACAAAATGTTGCATTTAGAAAAGCAAGAGATTGTGAAACTGGAAGCTATTGACAGAGTAGAGCATATGGGATCAACAATTATTTTGTCTGAGAATCTGAAAACAAAATTGGATTCATTAGAGAAGAGTATATCTAAAACTGCGGGTTTTGAAAAGACTCTGAATGTGTGCTTGAACTGCCGTATAATTTTAAGAAGGAATTTACATGTTGAAAGAGGTCTGGTAAATGGATCAATGGGTAATGTTGTTGATTTTGTGAAATACAGAAATAGAGATGGAATTGAATTTTTAAAAATTAAATTTGATGGCATTGAGGAAGTACAGCTAATTGGTCGTTGTTCTGCTAGATTTTTGCTTGTAAAAGACTTATATGTTCGTCGTAAGCAGTTTCCTGTTTGCTTGGCATATGCGGTGACAATCCATAAATCGCAAGGTTTAAGTGTAGACTGTGCATTGGTGAATATTGGCAGTTCTGTGTTCAAGGAGGGTATGGCATATGTGGCATTGTCACGAGTTAGAACTTTATCGGGATTGTACTTGATTGAGTGTGATGTCACAAACATTTGTGCGGATCTAGATTGTGTTAAGGAATACAATAGGTTAAGAAGAGAGTATGCGCCACATTTGCCTCAGTATCCTTTGTTTGAGAAACGTGTGGTAGGCCGGAAACGAAGAAATGTGACCAATACTGGGGAGGTTGTAGCAAAAAGACGAAAAGTTGATGAACCTGAAATTATAAGCAGAAACAAAAAGGATTCTGTTGAAGATGTTGTTGGTTTTCAATTTGAAAACAGTTCTGGTGTCAACTGCTATGCTAATGTAGTGGTTAATGTTTTGTTTTCTCTAGAAAATGTAAAAGAAGAGATTGTGGTCAATTCTGATCAAAGATTTTGCAGTTTGTTAAATTCTGTGTTAGAGAAATGTAGCACTGATAGAACAAACATAGAAAGTGTGTCTGAAATTCGAAATCTGTTAGACAGATGTTCAGGCCAAACACAATTCTCTCAAAATAGTCAGCAAGATTGTCAGGAGTTTTTAATGTATATGCTTGATGTATTGCATGATGAAGGTGTAGATGTAGATCACCTGTTTGGGCTTTCTTATCAATGGCAGCATGACTGCGAGAACTGTAGGGTATCAAGTACTACTAGTGTAGACTCAGAAAGATTTATATATTTAACTTTGCCAGACAGTAAATCAGTCTCTTTTAATAAGCTAGTAAAAGCATCTGATCACAACATGGAGTGTAGCCAATGTAAATCTGAAATGATGTCCACATTATTTATACGAACATATGGCCAGTATGTCATTTTAATGTTCCAACGATGTAGGCCTGATGGAACAAAATTGACAACTTTAATTAAAAATGTTGTGGCTTCACAGTTGTCAATATCAGGAAGGACTTTTGTAACTGTAGCAATTATATATCATGATGGTCCTTCAATAACATCAGGACATTATACAGCTTATTTAAAGTGTAGAAATGGCTGGTCATTCTGCAATGATTCTGTTTTAATTTAAAAAAAAAAATTGCCGTATGACCTTAAAAACTCTTACCTGGTGTTTTTTAAACCAAAATTTTAGGGAAAGAATCTCGGGATGTGCTCTGAGGAATTTCAAGAAGTTCTAATGGCTCCTACACGATTTGGCCTTGAGGATAAGTGTAGTATAGAGACATAACTTCGTATCATAACACTGGACGTCATGGAGAAATACGTGCACTTTGAATGAGTTCAGAAAAACTGTTTCTTTTTATAAGCTAATTGAAGCAGCCAATCAAAACATGGAGTAGAGGGAATGTAAGTCTGCAATGCTGTCTACTGTTTTACATTGCTTTGTGATTAAAAGTGATGTAGAGAATTAAATAATTGTACTAGTCATAAAGGTAGTGTAAGTCTGCTTCATAGTAAGCAGTATCAGTGTGATAGGAAATGTAGAACATGATTGAGCAAGAAGGGGAAGATATTACTAGTCCAGGATTGTGAAAATGATCTTCAACATTTTAATTGTGAAAGTTGCGGAAATACAACATGACGGGATTGGTTTAAAAGAATTCTAAGAGTTATAAATGGCTCAGACACGATTTGGCCTTGTGGAAACGTGTGGTAGAGAGCGAGAAGTCATTTATTGTATGTAACATGTTTTTGAAAACGATGGAGGTTTTCTTTCAGAAAGTGGCGGGTTGAAAGTAATAACAGCACAACAGAGTGTAAGCTGTTCATAGGACATCCTTGGCCGTCATGGAAAGTAAGTTAACTTTAAGGAGTTTTGAATTCTGATTTGTTATGTTGTATTGGTTTTTTAAACACAATCATTTTGATTGTGTTTTTTTTCCCCGCTGTTATATGATGAATACCTTCAAGTCACTGTTTTAGTGAAATTTGATACATTCTGAGAACAGCAAAAATAAACCATTTAACATGTATAATTAATTCTGTTCTGTTTGCATTTATGATGTACATGTAGAACTGTATAGGAGGCATGGAGAAGGTGAGGCTTCTGTAAGTGTCAAAGTTGTTGCATACAGTGCTTATATTGTACGTAGTCTTTTATATTTCATTACTTTCACTGTTTCTGACTGATCTAAAATTTTTTTTTTAAAAAGAACAGTAAGTATAAGGGAAGGAAACAGACAGTTATGTTAAAAGAAACACAGCTATAGGGAATAAACTAGGGATACTGTTACCCGCAATCCTCTGCTGATGATGTCATTGAGCATGTCATGAATGATGTAATATGTGACATCATCAGCAGTGGATTACGGGTAATAGTATCTCTAGTTTACTCCCCTATAGCTGTCTTTCTTTTAACATAACTGTCTGTTTCCTTCCCTTATACTTACTGTTCTTTTTTTTAAAAAATGTTTTTGGGTTCGCTTCCGGTTCGCGTACCGGGGAGTGAACTGGGAAGCGAACTAAGAGAAATAGAGGTTGGCACAGTTCCAAACATTGTACCAATTTTTTAATAACGGGGAGGTAGTTCTGAAAAGAACTTTTTTTTAAATTGTTTTTGTTGTTTTATATTTTTTTTATTATTTTTCTGAACATTTTTTTACTTTTTTTGAATTTTTCTGAACAGTTTTATATTTTTTTGGGGTTTTTTTCGGAGGGGGCAATGAAAAGGATTCATTGTAAAGGGCTCAACAGGAGCAACAAAACAAAAAAAAAGAATTTATTATTTGGGGCGTTTCGTACAAACTTGCATATGATAGTCAATAGCTCTGTTGATCAGAGTGATGCTTCTTTCTCCGTAGCAAATGAATCCACTGCAATGTACGCAGACTTGTTTTACTTCACGAAATCTTGTTTGTATATTTGGCACCATCTCCCTGCCCTCTGGTCCAGTTACTTCCGGTACAACAGATCTTCTGGCCATAATAGGGAGATTATCTAGGTCGTTACGAAACTGTGCAGCACTGTAGTTGTTAGGATGCCACCTAGTCATATGGCGATGCATTGTGTAGTTTCCGAAACTGTATTTTTTGTCGGTCCCTCTGGACAGTCTATCTTGACATATAAGGCAAGTTACGTATCTTGCCTTTACTTTTTTCTGACCTTTGGGAATTTTAAAAAATTGCCAAATGAAGTTTTCTTTCCGGTGAGACGTCCTGGGCTCCTCAGGCAAAAAGTGCCTCTCTTTGTGCTCGTCGTCCTGTTCCTCTTCTTCCTCTTCTTGTTGAATTATAACTTGAGCAGGTGGTCCACTCTTCCTTGGATGTGGTGGAGGTGGTGGGGAAGCACCAGCTGAAGCTACTAAAGAAGCCATTGCTCACTGGTAACAAAGGGTCTTTCTCTCACAATGATGAAAGTCAGAGTGAGGAAAGAAGGAGGGATTTTCATCATTTGGGAAAAACAATAGTTCTCAACCAATGAAAAGTGTTCATTTTATATTATATGACCTAGTCTTACATCATTAGGAAACCAAAAGTGAAATGAACCAATGAAAAGTGTTATTACCAAGTCACATGACCTGCTGTGTTTACGTTACGCGCTTTGCAGGGCCTCCCGGTTTGCTTCCAGAAACCTGTGCTTTGCGACTCGGTAAGCGTACCAGTTCGCTAACGTAGCACGTCATATGACGTATCACGCGACAACGCGAAACGTCATGCGGACGGGAGGCGTGATGATGTTGTTTTCTAACGCGGCAGTTGCGGTAAAGAAACGTTTACCGGCTCGCGGTCTATTTCGCGGCATCAAGGTCAGCTAACGGGAAGCTTCCCGATTCGCGAAGCGGGAACGAAGAAAAAAAAATATTTTAAAAAAAAGTTATTAATAAACATATAAAATATATTTTTGGATTTAAAGAAGAATACATTTTACAGCTACAGATATTAGCTGTTAAAAAAACAATGAAATTCACTGAAAAAACCATAGGTTATAGACCATATATAGTTAGGAATTAGCATTTACAAAACCTTGAAAATTCACTGAAAAAACCATAGGTTATAGACCATATATAGTTAGGAATTAGCATTTAAAAAACCTTATTTTACTCACACAAAACCATTGAAATTCCATATATAGTTAGTTGCACTAACTATATATCGCGCACCCGCAATCCACTGCTGATCATGTCACATATTACATCATTCATGACATGGTCAGTGACATCACTGATGACATCACTGATGACATCTCAAATGACATCACTGATGACATCAATGATGACATCTCATTTGACATCATTCTTGTGCTAATACGATAAACCTCTTCAGACTCTAATATAACCTTAGATACACTCAGTGTATACAGACACTCACACACTGTCACTCATCCATGGAGTTACTCACACACCTAGTCAGTCATGCAAATAAACAATCTCACCTCCATTTCTTCAACTATACAGTTATACACACCTTACTTATTCAAACATATACTAACACATATTTACTCTCTTATACAATCCCTGATACAAGTTCACAATGATCCATACAACCACTCACACATTCAGTGGCTCTCATGCACAGTTATTTATATATGCCAACTCTCACATGTACTGTGTTTTACATATGTACTTACTATGACATGTAGCATTGAGATACCCATTCACTCATCAATACACTCATGCACACAGTCAACTGCCCATGTAGCTGTTTCCACATGCAGTCTTGAACTCATACACCTAGTGAATCAACTGCTCACACATCTATGCACAGAGTCACACACCTCCCAGCCACCCCTACACAAACTCAATCTCCCATACAAATATTTGGGCAACCAATCAATAACACATATAGCCTCTCGTATAGCTAATGATCAACACATGCAGCAGTTTACATCACAACAGACATTATGATGCACAAATTAAGACAGTTTAGTCACTAACCCATGCATTCAGTGAGACACATTTAATCACTCACTCATACAGTCAGTCACGCACCTACTAAATCCTTCATCCAGACACTTATACATCCACTCATTCTTCAATATGTAAGACATATTTTAACTTTACAGAAACATACAGTCACTGGATGTTGTCATCAGTGATGTCATCAGTGATGTCATTTGAGATGTCATCAGTGATGTCATCAGTGATGTCACTGACCATGTCATGAATGATGTAATATGTGACATGATCAGCAGTGGATTGCGGGTGCGCGATATATAGTTAGTGCAACTAACTATATATGGAATTTCAATGGTTTTGTGTGAGTAAAATAAGGTTTTTTAAATGCTAATTCCTAACTATATATGGTCTATAACCTATGGGTTTTTCAGTGAATTTTCAAGGTTTTGTAAATGATAATTCCTAACTATATATGGTCTATAACCTATGGTTTTTTCAGTGAATATATATATATATATTACCTACTGGCGGTCGCCAGTAGGTATATATAGTTAGGATTTTTTCCCTATGGGATTTTTGAAAATTCTATGTCTAATAACTTTGGCGTTTGTGGACGGAATTGGCTGAAATTTTCTGGAAAATGGAACATTTTGTTTCTGAGCAGCCCCTGAAAATTTGGGGGGGGTTCGTCCAGGGGGGGCCGAGAAAAAAGGGGGGTCCCAAAACGTGTTTTTAACATTGAGTTTTCCATAGGGCGGTTAGCCTCACTTTTAGCCCGAACGGCTGAATGGATTTGCACGAAACTTGGCTAAATTGTAGGGACTGGTAGCCCGATGTGCCTTTTGTAGGTCTCAATATATGTGCTGCAGTGGATTTTGAGAAATTAACGTTCAAAAAAAGATATATATCTGTAAGCGCGGACCGGGCAGCGCCCCGGTTCGCGGACCTTAAGCGTACCAAAACTTCGCGTAGCGAAGCTGATTGGCTCTCCGGTGTCTGTCAACATTCTAAACAGTCCGGAGCGGCCGCCATCTTGTCTCTCGGTAGGATCGAGAGACAAGAGGAGGCCAAAACAAAGGGGGAAATAACCATAAGGGGGCATAGTAGATCCTCGCTGACCCCCTAGGTTTAATGTGGAGGTTTTAAAAGGGCCCCGCGGGGCAAAAAAAAAAAATTTTTTTGTTTGTTTTTTTGCGTGGGTAGCGCCCGGTACGCGAACCGGGAAGCGTTCTGGGGAGCGTACTACAATGAAAAATGAATGATAGACTTTTCAAATGCTGTATGTTAATTGATTGTTGGATTTGTTGATTATTTTTTATTTTCTTTATCTTCCCAGGGAGCGACCCGGTACGCGAACCGTTGAGCGCCTCGGTTCGCGGACCTTAAGCGTTCCGGGAGTCCACCATTTTGTGTTTCAGTCGAATTAAGATACAAGATGGAGGGCAAATAATGTTCAGAATGGGTAGAAGGGGGCACGGTAGAGTTATCTTGACCCCCTAGGTTTTCTGAGGGTGGCTGAGGAGGCTTATATGTGCGAAAAAAACAAACATTTTTTTAAAAAAATTTCGCGAGGTTAGCTCCCGGTACGCGTACCGGGTAGCGCCCCAGGGAGCGTATTTTGTTGAAAATTTGTGAAAATGTTAGAGTTAAATAATAATTGTGAGTGATTAGATGTAGGGTAGCTCTGAGAAGAGCTTTTGGGTTTATGGTACATTTAGGTACTTATAAGTAGGTACCAATGCACATTCTTAAATTCAGAGTGAAAACTCTGTTGCCCTCATCTGAGAAGTGAACTCCATCTCCTCTGTAGATATCTTGCATGTAGTAACGCAAGTTATTGTTGTACAGGGAGCCCATTCCATGGTCTCTCATGTAAGCTGAAACAGATTTGTTTACATGCTTCCTCGACTTTTCAATTTGTGGACAAAATTGGTTTGACCACCTCCATTTCTGTCTTTGGCATATATTTGAATATACCAAGGCAGTCTGAGGAAAAAGTGCCATTAATTGCTCAAAGGTGTCCTTTAAAAGCATTTCCAGACCTACCCCAGTCAAAGTGTCCAAACCATTACCTCCACAGTGCACAATTAACAGGTCAGGTTTTGGCAAATGCATAAAGGTTTTCACCAATGGTATCAATTGGTGACATTTTAATCCTCTGTGGCCAAACCACTTAATTTCCACATCTTGTAAATTGAGGTTAGGTAAATTCCTGCTTTCAACGTACCTTTGAGCCCAGTGAATATAACTATGACCAACAATCCAGACAGAAAACATGGTGAGAGAAGGTTCTCCTGCAGTCAGATGAAGTGTGGCAATGAAATGGCAGTTGAAAAAATGAGAGTGTAAAATGAAAAAAAAAACTGTGGAGTTTCTGTGTTCATGAAGCAGTAACAGTGATTGGTGGATTTTGATTGATGAAAACAGAAAGTTAGGGTGCACAGATGTGTTCTTTGAAAGATGTATTTTGAGTGGTCAATAAAAAATCATTAAATGAAAGAATGCACTGGATATGCAGGTGCACTGAGAGTTCAGAGTTCAATTGCAACATTGTTGTGTGAACTTGCAAACACCAGAGGTATTCCAGGAGGTGGTTGCTATGGAAAATAGGCAGAAAGGGCAGAGGGGGAAGGGTTTTCATTTGAAAAAAAGTGAGGGAAGAGTTTTGTAAATATGCTCTCACATGTGTATGGAAAATTTTGATTTTGAATGTTTGTGTTACATAGCCATGTTAAGAGTGACCCTACCATGCAGGAAAGCCAATCAAAAAACGCTTTCATGTGTTTTAATGACATTTTAAGTCATTTTCTCATGTGCAGTGTTTTGAAATTATGATTTGAAAATCGTTTTTGGGGAAAAGGAATTGTTTTTAAATTCATGACAAGGACATAATGGTGTACGGTTCTTTATAAGGCAATTGACTGTCCCTGATGTTATTTTTCTCATTTTAGTGTAAGACATTTCTCTGTGGCGCAAATTGCTTGTAAATATGCTTCCACATGTGCATGGAAAATTTTGATTTTGAATGTTTGTGTTACATAGCCATGTTAAAAGTGACCCAACCTTGCTCGAAAGGCAATCAAAAAACGCTTTCATGTGTTTTAATGACATTTTAAGTCATTTTCTCATGTGCAGTGTTTTGAAATTATGATTTGAAAATCGTTTTTGGGGAAAAGGAATTGTTTTTAAATTCATGACAAGGACATAATGGTGTACGGTTCTTTATAAGGCAATTGACTGTCCCTGATGTTATTTTTCTCATTTTAGTGTAAGACATTTCTCTGTGGCGCAAATTGCTTGTAAATATGCTCCCACATGTGCATGGAAAATTTAGATTTTGAATGTTTGTGTTACATAGCCATGTTAAGAGTGACCCTACCATGCAGGAAAGCCAATCAAAAAACGCTTTTATGTGTCTTAAGGACATTTTAAGTAATTTTCCCATGTTTAGTGTTTTGAAGTTATGATTTGAAAATCGTTGTTGAGGTAAAGGAATGTTGTTAAAATTTATGTGCCCCATATGCCCCCAAATTTCTTTTTTAGGGGTGCAGCAGGGTGTTCTTGAGACACCCCTGCACCTTTGGAATAAATTCCTAATTTGTGATGAGCAAATTGTTAATCGCAAATTGCACCTTCATTTATATGAGCCTCCTAGCCCATGGAAATGAATGGGTAATTTGCAATTAGCAATTTTCTCATCGCAAATTTGGAATGGTAAAGAATCGCTATTTATTCCTTAAAATTCGCTTTTTTGGAAATGCAAAATAGTTATATGATACATATGGCGGTTGATGTCTAACAAGATAAGAAGCTTATGGATTCATTTATGGTGACTGGCGCAATGAAGTAGACATCACTTACTTCATTGGTAGAGCTTTACATGTATTATCTCCTCTGTATTCTTCATCAAGCGTAACTTTAATCTGCAATCCTGAGTAGGCCTCACCTTAAACAAACCTCTGGATAGGACACACTTTATTGTCATCCTGGATTAATCATTTAAAATGCTAGGGACAGATTTATGATAGGTGTATGCCTCTTTTGTGCCACTGTGCGTCACTTTTATGATGCAGCGGTGGTGCAAAAGATTTGCTATGAGGCGACAACATTACAAATTGATGCATTTAGGCAGATATGTCATGGTGTAAAAAAAACGTACCACATAAAACCCAAGCAGCAGTGATGCAAAAGATGCACCATGTCGCAAGACAGGCCTCACTTGGGGCCATATGTATCAAGCTAATTAGCATTTGCAAATATCAAAATTCTACGAATTTCGGCCTTTGCGAATGTTAATTAGACAAATGGTATGTATCAAACAAGTTTGATGCAAAATAAGGAGTAGCAAAATTTGCTATTCCTTATTTTGCAATTGCACTGAAGGATTTGCAAATTTTGTGACTACTTAAATGCAATGTATCAAACAAAAACTATGTAAAAAGTGACAATAAGGATTTGGAAACTATTGTGGTAAATTGGTGGTAATTTGTGAATTCTTTTCAAAAAGCTTTCTTTCAAAAAAACAAAAGGTGCCATATGACGCCAACACATGCCCTTAGGGCATTTATTGTGCCATATGCCCCCAAATTTGTTTTTCAGGGGTGCAGCAGGGTGTTCTTGAGACACCCCTGCACCCTTGGAAAAATTCCTAATTTGTGATGAGCAAATTGCTAATCGCAAATTAAACCTTCATTCCTATGAGCCTCCTAGCCCATGGAAATGAATGGGTAACTTGCAATTAGCAATTTGCTCATCGCAAATTAGGAATGGTAAAGAATCGCTATTTATTCCTTAAAATTCGCTATTTAGAAAATGTAAAATATTTTGATGATACATATGGCAGTTCATCTGTAACAAGATAAGAAGCTTAGGGATAGATTTATGATGACTGGCGCATCACCAGGGATGTGACAGTCATCCTGCGCCGCTGTTCCGCCACCCAGTGACACATTTCTGCCGATAAAAGCTGCAAAACTTTTATTGCCTATGTTGATAATATGCCCCTATGTTATTTACATTAGGGCTATATTGTCCAGTATAACAATCAAAATTGCTCTCCAAAGACACCAGGCAAAGCAGACGCTCCCTCAAACAGATCACCAAGCGCAATTTACCCTACTTACAGCCTAGCCTGTTCTCTGTCGAGACTTTAGCAATCTTTAGAGCACAAGATAAGATCTTTTCACATGGAAGAGTCAGACATATTGCAATTCTACTTAAGAAACAAGCATTGGCATAGACAATAGGTCTCGCTTTTGGGACCTTATACGTGTTTAGACATGCAACAGTTGATGTTGCTGCACCAAGGATATTATGCTGCATAACTAAATACTTAGAAGGTCCCAAAGGCGAGATCTATTGGCTATGCCAATGCTTGTTTTTCTTTCACTTCGTTATCTATTTTGTTTTTCACAATTATACCCTCTTCTGTCTTTTCTTCGGTAAATAGATCTATTAAATAGTATCTCTTCTTTACTCCCTATAGCTGTTTTTCTTTTAACATCACTCTCTGTTTACTTTCCTTATACTTACACTTTTTTTTTTTTTTTTTGGTTAGCTCCCGGTCCGCGTACCGGGAAGCTAACCCGGGAGCGAACCAAAAGAAATAGAGCTTGCCAGAGTGCTAAACATTGTAGCAATTTTTTTTGAAAGGGAAGGTAGTTCTGAAAAGAACTTTTTTTTTTATATTTTTGTTGTTTTATATTTTTTTTGTATTTTTTGAACATTTTTTGTTTTTTTTGTATTTTTTGAACGATTTTATATTTTTTTGGGTTTTTTGGGGGGGGGAAACAACAAAAAACAGGCGTTGAAAAGGGCTCAACAGGAGCAAAAAAAAATTACTGGGGGCGGTTAGGGCAATCATGGTGTTCATATGCAAGGTTGAGTGCATTGATGCTCATGTTGCCACAAGCTAATAATGCACGACAGCGCATACATAAATGTATCATATTCCCAAAATTTGGTTGGATATTTGGCACAGTTTCCCGTGCCTCCTCTGGTGTTAAAGAAACTGATGTTGTTGATCTCGCCACAGGAGTTGCTCTAGGATTGTCCATCATATCCCTTAATTCCGCCCGGCTGTAATTTAGGGGATGTTTCCTCGTCATGTGCCTATGCATGGTGTGATTACCATAACTGTATTTTTTGTCCATCCCTCTGGACAATTGTTCCTTGCATATGAGGCATGTTGCGTACCTGGCATTGACCTTTTTTTGGCCAGGAGGGATGGAAAAAAACTGCCAGATGAAACTGGCTTTCTTTCTTGAAACCCGGGGCAACTCTTCCAGGAATTGTGGTTGTTCTCCCTCCTCGTCCATTTCTTCATCTTCCTCCTCAGTGTTGGTAACCACCTGGGGAGGTGGTCCTCTCTTCCCATGAGGAGGTGGAGGTGGTGGTGGGGGTGCACCAGCTGCAGCAATCAATGAAGCCATTTTCACACAACCAAAATAGGTCTTCCAAGAAGCAAAATAGGTCTTCCTCTCACAATAATGAAAGTCAGAGTGAGGAAAGAAGGAGGGGTTTTCATCATTTGGAAAAAACAATACTTCTCAACCAATGAAAAGTGTTATTTTTAGGTCACCTGACCTAGCCTTCCATAATTATGAAACTAAAAGTGAAATGAACCAATGAAAAGTTTTATTAACAAGTCACATGACCTCTAACGCTCATGTTACGTGCTGCGGAACGCTCCCCGGTTAGCTTCCGGTTCGCTGCGCTTCGCGCCTCGGTCCGCGCCCCGGGACACTTCCGGGTGCGCTAACGCCATACGTCACAAGACGCATTTCGCGGCAACGCGATACGTCGCGCTTTCGCGCCACGGATCGCTTCCGGGGAGTTGCGTTTCGCGCCTCGGTCCGCGCCCCGGGGCACTTCCGGGTGCGCTAACGCAGTACGTCATAAGACGCATTACGCGGCAACGCGATACCGTCACTATGTTGATTTCTTACCGGTTCGCGGACCGGATCGCGGAATCAAATTGAGCTAACGGAAAGCTTCCCGGTTCGCGGACCGGGAGCGAAACAAAAAAAATATTAAAAAAAATTATTAATAAACATATAAAATATATTTTTGGATTTAAAGAAGAATAAATTTTACAGCTATAGATATTAGCTTTTAAAAAACCAATGAAATTCATTGAAAAAACCATAGGTTATAGACCATATATAGTTAGGAATTAGCATTTACAAAACCTTGAAAATTCACTGAAAAAACCATAGGTTATAGACCATATATAGTTAGGAATTAGCATTTAAAAAACCTTATTTTACTCACACAAAACCATTGAAATTCCATATATAGTTAGTTGTACTAACTATATATCGCGCACCCGCAATCCACTGCTGATCATGTCACATATTACATCATTCATGACATGGTCAGTGACATCACTGATGACATCACTGATGACATCTCAAATGACATCACTGATGACATCACTGATGACATCTCAAATGACATCACTTATGACATCACTGATGACATCTCAAATGACATCACTGATGACATCACTGATGACATCTCATTTGACATTACTGATCACATCACTGATGACATCATTCATGTGATAATACGATGAACCTCTTCAGACTCTAATATAACCTTAGATACACTCAGTGTAAACAGACACTCATAGACTGTCACTCATCCATGGAGTTACTCAGACACTTAGTCAGTCATGCAAAGAATCAATCACACCTCCATTTCCTCAACTATACAGTTATACACACCTTACTTATTCAAACATATACTAAAACATATTTACTCACTTATACAATCCTGGATACAAGTTCACAATGATCCATACAGCCACTCACACATTCACTGGCTCTTATGCACAGTTATTTATATATGTCAGCTCTCACATGTACTGTGTTTTACATATGTACTTACTTTGACATGTAGCACTGAGATATCCATTCACTCACCAATACACTCATGCACACAGTCAACCGCCCATACAGCTGTTTCCACATGCACTTTTGAACCCATACATCTAGTCAATCAACTGCTCACACATCTATGCAGAGAGTCATACACCTCCCAGCCACCCACACACACACTCAGTCTCCCATACAAATGCTTGGGCAACCAATCAATAACCCATACAGTTAATCATATAGCTACTGATCAACACATGCAGCAGTTTACAGAACAACAGACATAATGATGCACAAATTAAGACAGTTTAGTCACTAACCCATGCACTCAGTGAGACACATTTAATCAGTCACTCATACAGTCAGCCATGCCCCTACTAAATCCTTCATCAAGACACTTATACATCCATTCATTCTTCAATATGTAAGACATATTTTAACTTTACAGAATTATACAGTCACTGGATGACGTCATCAGTGATGTCATCAGTGATGTCATTTGAGATGTCATCAGTGATGTCATCAGTGATGTCACTGACCATGTCATGAATGATGTAATATGTGACATGATCAGCAGTGGATTGCGGGTGCGCGATATATAGTTAGTACAACTAACTATATATGGAATTTCAATGGTTTTGTGTGAGTAAAATAAGGTTTTTTAAATGCTAATTCCTAACTATATATGGTCTATAACCTATGGTTTTTTCAGTGAATTTTCAAGGTTTTGTAAATGCTAATTCCTAACTATATATGGTCTATAACCTATGTTTTTTTCAATGAATATATATATATATATATATATATATATATAATAGGTAGTTATAGTTAGGACATGGAGAGGGAGGAGTCTAGGATGAAGCCCAGGTTGCGTGCGTGGTCTGTTGGTTTGGGTGCGCTGCCCAGGGCGGGGGGCCACCAGGAGTTGTCCCAGGCGGAGGGTGAAGATCCCAGGATGAGGACTTCCATCTTGTCCGAATTCAGTTTCAGGCGGCGATGACATCTCAAATGACATCACTGATGACATCACTGATGACATCATCCAGTGAATGTGGTTTGCTTCGTTATTTAAATATGCATTATATATATAGCAATTTACATTGAAGAATGAGTGGATATATATAAATAAATATTTGGATGGAGGATTTAGTAGCAGTGTAATTGACTGTTTACTTGACCAATTTATAATGTCTCACTAAATATAGTGGATAGTGACTAAACTGTGTGAATATCTGTATCACTTTGTCAGTTGTTGTGTAAACTGATTCTAAAGTTGGTTACTAGCTATGTGAAAGTCTATATTAGTTATTGATTAGTTAACTGAGTATTTGTATGGGAGTGTGAAAGTATGTGTGGTTTGGTGGGGGGTGTGTGACTGTCCAAAGATGTGTGAATAGTTGATTCAGTAGATATATGAAGTTAAAACTACATGTTCTAACAGTTTGGGTGAGGGAATCTCTTTATGGGTGTGGTGATGAGCAAATATATTTCTCAAAGGTACAGGTCCAACAAACTAGAAAAATAAAAGGCAGTGTATGTGTCAGTTGTTGTATATAAATAAGTATACATAAGACACAATGATTGTGTGAGTGACTGTATGGATAACTGTATACTTGTAATAATGATTTTATATTTCACTAAGTATGACTTACTATCTAAATGAATAGATGAAGTTGTGTTTGTATAAGTGTGTAGCTAAGTAAAAATGTAAGTATGATCCATTGTTTGCATAAGTGAGTAGGTCATTTGAGATGTCATCAGTGATGTCACTGACCATGTCATGAATGATGTAATATGTGACATCATCAGCAGTGGATTGCGGGTGCGCGAAATATAGTTAGTACAAGTAACTATATAGGAGCAATTTCAATGGTTTTGTATGAGTGAAATGTCCAGCTAACTATAACACCCCTAAATCTTATAGTTTTTTGAGTGAATTTTAAAGGTTTTTTAAATGCTAATTCCTAACTATATAAGGCCTGAAACCTATGGTTTTTTCAGTGAATTTCAAAGGTTTTTTAAATGCTAATTCCTAACTATATAAGACCTGAAAGCCCACCAGGAATCTCCAGTATGCGCCAGAGGACTGCATTGCAGAGAGGTGTAATGAAGCCACGCCCCTTTTTACACCTCTCTGCAACGCAGCCCCCGTGCATGTTTGAAGAGGGGGAACTAATTCCCCTTGCATACTGGGGGCCCCTGGGGGCCAACTAGCCCACCTGGAACCTCCAGTATACACCAGGGGGCTGCATTGCAGAGGTGTAATGGGGCTATGCCCCTTATTACACCTCTCTGCAACGCAGCCCCCTGGCGCGTTTGCAGAGGGGGAACTAATTCCCCTTGCATACTGGGGGTACCTGGGGGCCAACTGGCCCACTAGGAGCCTCCAGTATGCGCCAGGGGGCTGCATTGCAGAGAGGTGTATTGAGGCCACACCCTTTTTTATACCTCTCTGCAACGCAGCCCCCGTGCATGTTTGAAGAGGGGGAACTAATTCCCCTTGCATACTGGGGGTCCCTGGGGGTCAACTAGCCCACCTGGAACCTCCAGTATGCGCCAGGGGGCTGCAGTGCACAGAGGTGTAATGAGGCTATGCCCCTTTTTAACCTCTCTGCAACGCAGGCCACTGGCGCGTTTGCAGAGGGGAACTAATTCCCCTTGGATACTGGGGGTCCCTGGGTCATATCTGCCCAAAGGCCGATATTCCGAACGATTGAAAATGACTTTTCTTGAGAAACATTTGGATTTGGATTATCATGTCCTATACTTTGGAATTTTTGAAAGACTGACTTTGAGGATCCTATAAATTACTCAAGTCTGCCCGAATTGTGTGGGTAAAATTGATACCTAGTCACTTTGAATAAGAATGTACTTACGTCTCGTCTAACATTTGGAAGAAATATCTAGTTATATGACAACTGGATACCGACATAACTTGAAGGAAATAAGAACGCCCTGAAGTAGTTCTGTTGTACAGAACGAAACGCGTCGGCTGGCTGTGGTACATAAACTTAAGGAAAATAAAAGCATTTGAATATACACCAAGATTCAGCGCTTTAATAAGGACTCTAAGTGATATGATTTGATTGGACTTATTGTGCAAGTGGTGCTGTGCCAAACTTTGGAATATTCTCCACTACTCTCTACTACTTACTCTCTACTACTCCACTACTCTCTAATACTCACACTCTACTACTCATTCTCTACTACTCTACTACTCTCTCTCTACTACTCACTCCCTACTACTCACTATCTACTACTCTCTACTACTCACTCTCTACTACTCTCTACTCTCTACTACTCACTCTCTAGTACTCTCTCTCTACTACTCACTCTTTACTACTCACTCTCTACTACTCTCTACTACTCACTCTCTACTTCTCACTCTCTACTACTCTCTACTACTCACTCTACTACTCTCTACTACTCACTCTCTACTACTCGCTCTACTACTCACTCTCTATTACTCTCTACTACTCACTCTCTACTACTCTCTACTACTCACTCTCTACTACTCGCTACTATTTTCTCTCTCTGCTACTCACTCTCTACTACTCTCTACTACTCACTCTATACTATTCACTCTCTACTACTCACTCTTTACTACACTCTACTACTCACTCTCTACTGCTCTCTACTACTCACTCTACTACTTACTCTCTACTACTCTCTACTACTCACTCTCTACTACTCACTCTACTATTCACTCTACTACTCTCTACTACTCACTCTCTGCTACTCTCTCTACTGCTCTCTACTACTCTCTATTACTCACTCTCTACTCTCTACCTCTCTACCTCTCTCTACTTCTCTCTCTACTAGTCTCTACCTCTCTACCTCTACCTCACTACCTCTACACCTCTACCCCTCTACCTCTCTCTACACGCACACATATACACATATATATATGCATATATATGCATATGCATTTATATATATGTATGTGAATATATATATACATACATATATAAACATATATAATCTGTATATCTATATAAATAGAAATATAAATGCATGCATACTGACTTTGTTTCAGAACGTTTTGGGGGGATTCGTCAAGCGGGGGCAGAGAAAAAAGGGGGTCCCAAAATGTGTTTTCCCCATGTTAATTTTCATAGGACGTTCAGACACGGCTACAGCCCGAACCGCTGAATGGAATTACACCAAACTTTGCAAAATTGTAGGGACCGGTTGGTACGCAGAGGAGCCTTTTCTATATTTGGTGAAAATTGCTCCAGTGGTTTTTATGAAAATTAACTTCAAAAACACATATATATCTGGGCGGAGCCTAACCACACATCTCATCGTGAGATCTGTTTGGCTTGTCAGCACTTCATCCAAGAAGTGTTGGCAGCCATCTTGGGACCAACATACATGAAAGCATTGTAGTTAATAGTTACATTATAAATCATTTGTTGATGGTACCATACTCATTTTAGGAATTGCGGTGTGTTCTAAGGTGATTTTACCACATGAAAAAGCCTTCTGCTGGGATATCATGAATCATGTTTGAAAGAAAACTATTATCTCATGCTTTTCCCACAGTGGTTTAGAAGGGGATCTATAAGCTAAACTGAAAGCATATTTTCTGTAAATTCACATTATCTTTCTCAGTCATGTGAGAATGAAGCCTGACATTCTTAGTAAAACATGTACATCCAACAAGGAAAGAGACCGTCAGTTGATTCCTTTGTGTTCTACTGCAGCCTCCTAGAGTGTTCTAAAGAACAACTAGAACGCTAACAGTCCTACTTATTACAAAGGTATGGCACACCTGAAACCATCTTGATTGGAATAAAGTGGTAACTCTTAAAACATTTAATTTAAAAAGGAACAAAATGAGGGGGTATATTTTGCCATAGAAAATATGATTAGTGCTGCAGAAAGAAAAATTAGGGCACATTTTGAGTGACTTCTCAAATCCTCTTCTATTTCGTTAAAAAATTTTGACATGCAGTCTCCCAAGATGGCCACCAGAGACAAAAGAGCCCAAATGTAGCCCAAATATCACCCAGATGTAGCCCAAGTATAGCCCAATGACAGAATGTCCCAGAGTGTTCTAAAGAACAACTAGAGCGCTAACAGTCTTACTTATGACAAAAGTATGGCACACCAGAAGCCATCTTGAATGGAATGAAGTGGTAAGTCTGAAAACATTTAATTTAAAAAGGAACAAAATGAGGGGGTTCATTTTGCCATAGAAAGTATGATTAGTGATTCAGAAAGAAACATTAGGGCACATTTTGAGTGACTTCCCAAATCCTCTTCTATTTCATTAAAACAATTCTGACATGCAGTCCCCCAAGATGGCCACCAGAGACAAAAGAGCCCAAATGTAGCCCAAATATCACCCAGATGTAGCCCAAGTATAGCCCAATGACAGAATGTCCCAGAGTGTTCTAAAGAACAACTTGAGCGCTAACAGTCTTACTTATGACAAAAGTATGGCACACCAGAAGCCATCTTGATTGGAATGAAGTGGTAAGTCTGAAAAATTTTAATTATAAAAGGAACAACATGAGGGGGTTCATTTTGCCATAGAAAGTATGATTAGTGCTGCAGAAAGAAAAATTAGGGCACATTTTGAGTGACTTCTCAAATCCTCTCCTATTTCATTATAACATTCTGACATGCAGTCTCCCAAGATGGCCACCAGAGACAAAAGAGCCCAAATGTAGCCCAAGTATCACCCAGATGTAGCCCAAGTATAGCTAAATGACAGAATGACCCAGAGTGTTCTAAAGAACAACTAGAGCGCTAACAGTCCTACTTATTACAAAGGTATGGCACACCTGAAGCCATCTTGATTTGAATAAAGTGGTAACTCTTAAAACATTTAATTTAAAAAGTAACAAAATGAGGGGGTATATTTTGCCATAGAAAGTATGATTAGTGCTGCAGAAAGAAAAATTAGGGCACATTTTGAGTGACTTCTCAAATCCTCTTCTATTTCATTAAAAAATTCTGACATGCCGTCTCCCAAGATGGCTACCAGAGACAAAAGAGCCCAAATGTAGCCCAAATATCACACAGATGTAGCCCATGTATAGCCCAATGACAGAATGTCCCAGAGTGTTCTAAAGAACAACTAGAGCGCTAACAGTCTTACTTATGACAAAAGTATGGCACACCAGAAGCCATCTTGATTGGAATGAAGTGGTAAGTCTGAAAACATTTAATTTAAAAAGGAACAAAATGAGGGGGTTCATTTTGCCATAGAAAGTATGATTAGTGGTTCAGAAAAAAAAATTTGGGCACATTTTGATGACTTCTCAAATCCTCTTCTATTTCATTAACAAAATTCTGACATGAAGACTGAAACATGCACTTTGAATACCACCAGCAGACTTCCCTGGTTAGCAGTAGCTTTACTACAGTGATCTAATGAGCAACTAGAGTGCTAACATTCAGAATTTATGGCAAATGTGTGACACATCTGAATGCCTTCTTGATGGAACCAAAGTAAACAAGCATTGAAAATGCAATAGATCTCGCCCTCGTTTAAGTTAAAGCCATTCTGTTTGTAATGAGGTGGCTTTTTAGCTTTGCTTTTATTAGTGTTTTTAAAACTTTCATGTAAATAACATGCATATGTATGCATATATGTATATGTATGCATGCATTTATATTTGTATATATATATACATATACAGATTATATATGTTTATATATGTATGTATATATATATTCACTGAAAAAACCATAGGTTTCAGGCCTTATATAGTTAGGAATCAGCATTTAAAAAACCTTCGAAATTCACTGAAAAAACCATAGGTTTCAGGCCTTATATAGTTAGGAATTAGCATTTAAAAAAACCTTTGAAATTCACTGAAAAAACCATAGGATTCAGGAGCTATATAGTTAGGAATTAGTTTTTAAAAAACCTTTGAAATTCACTCAAAAAACTATAAGTTTTAGTGGTGTTATAGTTAGCTGGACATTTTACTCATACAAAACCAATGAAATTGCTCCTATATAGTTAGTTGTACTAACTATATTTCGCGCACCCGCAATCCACTGCTGATGATGTCACATATTAGATCATTCATGACATGGTCAGTAACATCACTGATGACATCTCAAATGACATCACTGATGACATCACTGATGACATCATCCAGTGAATGTGGTTTGCTTCGTTATTTAAATATGCATTATATATATAGCAATTTACATTGAAGAATGAGTGGATATATATAAATAAATATTTGGATGGAGGATTTAGAAGCAGTGTAATTGACTGTTTACTTGACCAATTTATAATGTATCACTAAATATAGTGGATAGTGACTAAACTGTGTGAATATCTGTATCACTTCGTCAGTTGTTGTGTAAACTGATTGTACAGTTGGTTACTAGCTATGTGAAAGTCTATATTAGTTATTGATTAGTTAACTGAGTATTTGTATGGGAGTGTGAAAGTGTGTGTGGTTCGGTGGGGGGTGTGTGACTGTCCAAAGATGTGTGAATAGTTGATTCAGTAGATATATGAAGTTAAAACTACATGTTCTAACAGTTTGGGTGAGGGAATCTCTTTATGGGTGTGGTGATGAGCAAATATATTTCTCAAAGGTACAGGTCCAACAAACTAGAAAAATAAAAGGCAGTGTATGTGTCAGTTGTTGTATATAAATAAGTATACATAAGACACAATGATTGTGTGAGTGACTGTATGGATAACTGTATACTTGTAATAATGATTTTATAATTCACTAAGTGTGACTCAATATCTAAATGAATAGAAGTGGTGTTTGTATAAGTGTTTTGCTAAGTAAATATGTAAGTATGATCCATTGTTTGCATAAGTGAGTAGGATGACTTCATATGTGAATAGGATGCGTGCTGTTGTTTAATGTCGATATAGATGTATAAGTATTTTTGATAATGTTCTATTGTTCATTGACAGCATGTATGAGTGAATCCATAGGTAAGTGAAGAGATGTGTGTATACATGTATGAATCACTGAGTGGATTTTTAGATACTTGTATTGCTGTGACAATGGATTTAAATATGATACTCTGTATTTTACAAACAGTGATGAAAAATTGTAATAGTGTATGAAAAGGTGTATATGATTGTCACGTGGATGATGTCATCAGTGATGTCATCAGTGATGTCATTTGAGATGTCATCAGTGATGTCACTGACCATGTCATGAATGATCTAATATGTGACATCATCAGCAGTGGATTGCGGGTGCCCGAAATATAGTTAGTACAACTAACTATATAGGAGCAATTCCATTGGTTTTCTATGAGTAAAATGTCCAGCTAACTATAACACCACTAAAACTTATAGTTTTTTGAGTGAATTTCAAAGGTTTTTTAAAAACTAATTCCTAACTACATAACTCCTGAAACCTATGGTTTTTTCAGTGAATTTCAAAGGTTTTTTTAAATGCTAATTCCTAACTATATAAGGCCTGAAACCTATGGTTTTTTCAGTGAATTTCAAAGGTTTTTTAAATGCTGATTCCTAACTATATAAGGCCTGAAACCTATGGTTTTTTCAGTGAATTTCAAAGATTTTTTAAATGCTAATTCCTAACTATAACTGGTGTGTAACCTATGGTTTGTTCAGTGAATATATATATATATATACAATTTCTATTGCAAAATTAAACCCTTCATTTTGTTCCTTTTCAAATTAAATGTATTAAGTGTTACCACTTTATTCCAATCAAGATGACTTCAGGTGTGCCATACTTTTGTCATAAGTAAGACTGTTAGCGTTCTAGTTCTTCTTTAGAACACTCTGGGGCATTCTGTCATTGGGCTATAGTTGGGCTACATCTGGCTGATATTTGGGCTACATTTGGGTTCTTTTTTCTCTGGTGGCCATCTTGGGAGACTGCATATCAGAATTGTTTTAATGAAATATAAGAGGATTTGAGAAGTCACTCAAAATGTGCCCTAATTTTTCTTTCTTCAGCACTAATCATAATTTCTATGGCAAACTGAACCCCCTCATTTTGTTCCTTTGCAAATTAAATGTTTTAAGTGTTAACACTTTATTCCAATCAAGATGACTTCAGGTGTGCCATACTTTTGTCATAAGTAAGACTGTTAGCGCTCTAGTTGTTCTTTAGAACACTCTGGGACATTCTGTCATTGGGCTATAGTTGGGCTACATCTGGCTGATATTTGGGCTACATTTGTTTGTCTCTGGTGGCCATCTTTGGGCTACATTGGGCTACATTGGGCTACATTTGGGTTCTAACATATATATAGCCCAATGTAGCCCAATATATATTTTTTCAAAGGTAATTTTCGTAAAAACCACTGGAGCACATATCTTGAGACATAGCAAAGCCACATCGGGCTACCAGTCCCTACAATTTTGCCAGGTTTGGTGGAAAACCATTCAGCCGTTCGGCCTAAAAGTGAGTCCAACCGCCCTATGGAAATTAACATGGGAAAAACACGTTTTGGGACCCCCCTTTTATCTCGGCCCCCGCTTGACGAATCTCCCCCAAACCTTCAGGGAAGGAGCATAGCGCCGCGAGGCAAAGTTAAGGAAATTTCAGGAAGATTCCTCAACCGGCGCCAAAGTTATTCCCAATAGAATGTTGCGATTTCCCTATGGAAAACAATCCTAACTATATATACCTACTGGCTATCGCCAGTAGGTAATAAAATTTCTATGGCAAAATGAAACCCCTCATTTTGTTCCTTTTCAAATTAAATGTATTAAGTGTTACCACTTTATTCCAATCAAGATGACTTCAGGTGTGCCATACTTTTGTCATAAGTAAGACTGTTAGCGTTCTAGTTGTTCTTTAGAACACTCTGGGACATTCTGTCATTGGGCTATAGTTGGGCTACATCTGGCTGATATTTGGGCTACATTTGGGCTCTTTTGTCTCTGGTGGCCTTCTTGGGAGACTGCATATCAGAATTTTTTAAATGAAATATAAGATGATTTGAGAAGTCACTCAAAATGTGCCCTAATTTTTCTTTCTTCAGCACTAATCATAATTTCTATGGCAAAATAAACCCCCTCATTTTGTTCCTTTGCAAATTAATTGTTTTAAGTGTTAACACTTTATTCCAATCAAGATGACTTCAGGTGTGCCATACTTTTGTCATAAGTAAGACTGTTAGCGCTCTAGTTGTTCTTTAGAACACTCTGGGACATTCTGTCATTGGGCTATAGTTGGGCTACATCTGGCTGATATTTGGGCTACATTTGTTTTTTTTGTCTCTGGTGGCTATCTTTGGGCTACATTGGGCTACATTGGGCTACATTTGGGCTCTAACATATATATAGCCCAATGTAGCCCAATATATATTTTTTCAAAGTTAATTTTCGTAAACACCACTGGAGCACATATCTTGAGACATAGCAAAGGCACATCGGGCTACCAGTCCCTACAATTTTGCCAAGTTTGGTGGAAAACCATTCAGCCGTTCGGGCTAAAAGTGAGTCCAACCGCCCTATGGAAATTAAAATGGGGAAAACACGTTTTGGGACCCCCCTTTTATCTCAGCCCCCACTTAACGAATCCCCCCCAAACTTTCAGGGAAGGAGCGGAGCGCCGCAAGGCAAAGTTAAGGAAAATTTCAGGAAGATTCCTCAACCGACGCCAAAGGTATTCCCAATAGAATGTTGCGATTTCCCTATGGAAAACAATCCTAACTATATATACCTACTGGCTATCGCCAGTAGGTAATATACACATACATATATATATATATAAATGCATATGCATATATATATATATATATATGTGTATATGTGTGCGTGTAGAGAGAGGTAGAGAGGTAGAGGTAGAGAGGTAGAGACTAGCAGAGAGAGAAGTAGAGAGAGGTAGAGAGGTAGAGAGGTAGAGAGTAGAGAGTGAGTAATAGGGAGTAGAGAGTGAGTAGTAGAGAGTAGTAGAGAGCAGTAGAGAGAGTAGCAGAGAGTGAGTAGTAGAGAGTAGTAGAGTGAATAGTAGAGTGAGTAGTAGAGAGTAGTAAAGAGTGAGTAGTAGAGAGAGAGTAGTAGAGAGTGAGTAGTAGAGAGTAGTAGAGAGTAAGTAGTAGAGTGAGTAGTAGAGAGCAGTAGAGAGTGAGTAGTAGAGTGTAGTAAAGAGTGAGTAGTAGAGAGTAGTAGAGAGTGAGTAGTAGAGAGTGAGTAGTAGAGAGCAGTAGAGAGTGAGTAGCAGAGAGAGAATAGTAGAGAGTAGTAGAGCATGAGTAGTAGAGTGAGTAATAGAGAGTAGTAGAGAGAGAGTAGTAGAGAGTGAGTAGTAGAGAGTAGTAGAGAGAGAGTAGTAGAGTGAGTAGTAGAGAGTAGTAGAGAGTGAGAAGTAGAGAGTGAGTAGTAGATAGTAGTAGAGAGTGAGTAGTAGGGAGTGAGTAGTAGAGAGAGAGTAGTAGAGAGTAGTAGAGTAGTAGAGAATGAGTAGTAGAGAGTGAGTATTAGAGAGTAGTGGAGTAGTGATAGAGCGCTCAGGTCACCCGACTATAATTTTACCATATACACCTTGGGCCCATAAATTTAATTCACCATATTTATTAATCGGGTAACCTTACACTCTACTACCAGTAACCCAGTTGCTTCCTATTTATTTCCAATGTACCCGACTTACCAATCCACTCTTACGGGTACCTATGATCACTATGGATCAGGGAGCTAGCTGTAAAAGAAAGGCAGACACAAAATACAAATACCTTTTACTATATTTGCACTCATATAATAACCAGAGACACAGGAAGTTTTCAAAGTCTTTATTTAATCTTCTTCAAAGTCAGAAAGTAAAAGATTTACAGCAATTAAACTATCAATAACCAAGAGCATGAATATCGAGTAGCTATGCAAGTAATAGATTAGGACAACCATTTAGAATTCTAACGGGAAGGTAAGAACACGGAACATGCTAGTAAATATTTCAGAAATTAGACTTGGTATGGTGTGTCTAAAGGACGGGAAAGATAAGGAACATGCTAAAATATCACAGTTGAATACCCCTTCAAGGTGGGTAAGGCAAAAGTACTTTAATCAGTCTATAGAAAATTCGAAGGCAACATGTAGCTATAGGGAAGGTAAAAATGGAACACGCTATATACTTCAGAGTACCCACATTAATCAACTAAAGGAATGGGTAAAGAAAAGGAACATCTATATTTCATGAACTGTATGTAGGAAATGTACCTATTGGATGGGGAAGAATGGAACATGATAGTATAACAACTAAAATGTAAGACTTTATCATTTGTCAGCACAGGGAAGGTAAGACAAGGAACAATGTGAAATATGATTTTATTAAAAGCAAAGAAAAGGAGAATGCATAATGGGTTCCCTCAGATTTATATTTACCTAGAACGATGTGGAGACCAACCCTGGCCATGGGTCAGTTAAGGACAGGAGAATACCCCAAGGAAAGGACAGTGGCCAGTAGGCCAGCAGGTGCGGAATGGACACCCAGGACAGGACAGGAAAACCAGATTAGGATCGGGACAGCACCCGCAGGTTGGTAGCAACGCCTGAGCTACACCCTCTCTGCAGCTATCAGTCAAACCCCGATTGGGTTCTCGAATTCCCCAGCAAAGTGCTCCGCCAGCTCTTAAGGTTTCAAAAACCCCGATTGGGTCTCTGGAAATTAAGGACTGAGTGCTTCGCAGCACCTCTGCTTCTGGATCAGCTATTGAGTGCGTTGGGTCAGTGACAGTTCAGCTATTCGGACAAGTCTGACAATTTCTCTAGCTAAACCTAGGCTAGTTATACTGTTTTCGGGTCAGTGTACCACCCCCCAAATGTTGCAAGTGTAAGAATCCCCAATTTTGATTGGTCAAAAGAAAGGACAGGTCAACACACCAACCAGAATTTGACTTTCTCAAGCCATAATTTACATCTTTTGGGACCGCCTATTGAATTTGGGGTTCCCATGACATGTTTTGCACATTATAATGAATAATGCAAAATTCATATACAATTGTTACAAATGCAGTACAGTTCAGCTTCGTCTTGCTAGGTTACATGTCGGTTCCCAGGAGCATCTTGGCTGTGGCAGCCAGCTGGCTGGGTTCCACTGGTACAAGGTTTTCTTCCCTCTGCCAGGGTGACATGTGCAGTAGGGACTTCTAATATGGAGTAGTAAGCACCTCCCAGGCCCAAATGATACGATACATGAAAAGTAAAGGAAAACAATTTAGAACACAGAAATAAATGAGTACACTGTATACCAGTAATCCCTATATAATTCCCTTTACTTTATAATAACTATAGCATTTAGGATTAGTGCAGACAAACAGTATAGCAAAGAGCTGCAGTGCAAGCATCAGACATGTGAGGACACAGAGCGGCCATTTTAGAGCTAGTGCGCAAGTACGAAGATTTTCCACCAGAACTGCGAGTACGTCACGTCACGTGAGTGCGACCGACGCATGCGCAGAAGAAATTCCCGCGTAGCAGCAGCCATTTTAATCTGCAAGCGTATTACTATTAGTAAACACATATGCAAGCTTCGCTGGGACACCCCATGTAATGTAAAATGTGCAATATAAGTAACACAAACAGGTTTTTTATACTTATTAACATTATTTGAAGTTCTTGATTCAAGCAAGTCGCTGTACGTGCGAATCCTTGCTCCATCAATCCCCTCTTTGATGATATTTTATATCATCACAAATTAATGGAACCAGATGCCAACTTTGTCACATTTTTGCCAGTTCAATCTCTTCAAACATTCTGTTCAGCTTTTCTTTAGTCTCTTTATTAGGGTGAGAATTGTTCACCTTTTTATAAATCTGAATATTCAGTTCCTCTAATTCAAGTTCATCCACATTTCTCTTCACTCCTTTCTTGTTCACAGTGTATTTCTTTTGGTGTTTGCGACATTTGCAGCAGATAATAATTATAAACACTATTAAACCTATTCCCGCAATTGGCATCAGTACTTTACTCAAAACACTTTTACCTAAGTTAGAAAACCAATGACCTGTGGCGGAGAGACCATCAGTAAGTCTCTTCCAGGCACTGTCAACCTCAAGTGGTTTGAGCTCTTTTGCCAAATTAGTAATGTTCCTCACATACCCTTTGATCTCCACACTTTTGTCAGGTATGTAAGTGCAACAATGTTGCACTTTCAGCATTCTGCAGACTCTGCCCTCTTTTGCCAATAATGTGTCAAGAGCAAGTCTGTTTTGTAAAGCCATTGATCTGATCGAAACCATTTTGGTATTGACCATCAGGAAACCTCCAGCAATGTCGGTTGATAACCGATCTACAACTGTTGACAATTTGCAAATTCTGTGTGTATTCAGAACCACTCCCACTGTAGGTATCAGTGCTCTAAAAATATCTCTGTCTATTTCACCAGCACTTTCTCTTTTGGTACGCGCTAATTCATTCGTTTTTTCAGTGCTTCCAGTGATTTTCCCCACATGGTATATCTTTGGGAAGACAATACCAAAATGACAACTTCCGTACCAATGGTCGGGCAATTTGAAATAAGCCTTGTTCCCACATATAAAATAAATCCCCGGAAACACAGGCTCTGACCCATCTTTGAAACCCCAACCTCCAATTACCTTGTAATTATGTTCGCATTCACTGGAACCAATGAAAATATTGTTATAATAACTATTTTTCTCTTTTTTAAGACAAAGTTTCCCTTTCTTTTCGAAATCCAGCAACATTGCAGCGATAGCTCCACCATTTGAGGTGCTCCCTATACTTTCTGCCCATTTAGGGATTTTCTGGTTCTTATCTTTGGCTTTCTTTTGGAAACTTTCTCTTCTTTTCTCTACCATATCCAGAAATTCTTTCTCTTTTTCATGTAAAGAGCATGTCAAGTTATTTTTGTGTGCGTCATCTATATTTATTTTTCCTACAGTTAGAAAATAATCACTCATGTATTTAGCTACGTCTCTAGTTGTATGTACAGGGTTCAGGTTTCTTCGAACAGGAAGTTCAGCAAATGTCAAGTCAAGGTTTGAGTAATAATACTGTAAAGGTCCTTTTTTATAAAATAAACTAGTCAGTATACTACAGGAAATTCCATAGGTTAAGGGCAGGTGATGATAAGTCACACCTTCGGCCAAAGAAGTAGGTACCTTCATGCAGACATAACAGTTGTCTATCTCCATAGTTTCTACATAATGTACTAACAGGTTTGCGAAAAGATTTAAAGTAGTCTTGTTCTTTATTTTGTTAAAGTGTAATCCTTTTTCATCTGGTGCTTCTAAATCTATGCTTGATTGTTTCAGGCTAAGCGGTTTGTCTAGTACTGGTAATCAAAAAGGTCCACCTCCGAGAAGGTTAGTGTGTATCCTGTTGTTGTTGGAATACACTAGATGTGTTAAGATACCCCTCACACACCAAAAGGGCCCTTGGTGTCATGCTTCATCATCGGGGTCTTCCCGCCCGGCTGCCGGACGGGGCAGTGCTGCAACAAGCGACTACGCCGGAGCACCTTTTTAATGTGGGTGCTATGTGAGTGAATGGGAGTGAGTGTCAGTAGGGTCGGGGGTGATAAGTGATGTTAAAAAATACCTGGCCTAGTGGAAAGAAAATTTTTAATAGGCACTGGCTGGTATTATTACAAAAAGTGATATCGGAAAGGTTAAGCTAGTTAGTGGGCTCACTTTCCTGTGCGGGTCAACATGTTTCGGGGCGTCATGCCCCTTCGTCAGGACCGGGGTCAGATCCCCCTGTCACTCACTAAATGTTGTTTCCACAGTGTGTGTGTATACCTTACAATGTGAAGTACTAATTTATCAATGTGTATTGAACATATATTTTATGTAAATACACTGCCCTTGCTAATGCTAGTATACTTGGTTGTATGCTTTGCAAGGAGGGGTGAAATGCCCCATGAGCCAAAACAGGACAGATGGGTAATATTGGGTCCAGTAAACCCAAAGCCTCGTGGTGCTTCCTCCTCTGTCCGTGGTTTCCGTGAATATCCCGATGATGAAGCATCCTACTGACACTCACTCCCATTCACTCACATAGCACCCACATTAAAAAGGTGCTCCGGCGTAGTCGCTTGTTGCAGCACTGCCCCGTCCGGCAGCCGGGCGGGAAGACCCCGATGATGAAGCATCCTACTGACACTCACTCCCATTCACTCACATAGCACACACATTAAAAAGGTGCTCCGGCGTAGTCGCTTGTTGCAGCACTGCCCCGTCCGGCAGCCGGGCGGGAAGACCCCGATGATGAAGCATCCTACTGACACTCACTCCCATTCACTCACATAGCACCCACATTAAAAAGGTGCTCCGGCGTAGTCGCTTGTTGCAGCACTGCCCCGTCCGGCAGCCGGGCGGGAAGACCCCGATGATGAAGCATCCTACTGACACTCACTCCCATTCACTCACATAGCACCCACATTAAAAAGGTGCTCCGGCGTAGTCGCTTGTTGCAGCACTGCCCCGTCCGGCAGCCGGGCGGGAAGACCCCGATGATGAAGCATGACACCAAGGGCCCTTTTGGTGTGCGAGGGGTATCTTAACACATCTAGTGTATTCCAACAACAACAGGATACACACTAACCTTCTCGGAGGTGGACCTTTTTGATTACCAGTATCTTGACAAGAGGAGGACGAGCCCACCTCGGTGCAAAACCAGCACCACCTCTTCCTTCCCTCCTTTTTTGATTTCCTTAATTGTTTGTCTAGTACGTCTACTCTTTGTGGTGTACTTCTAGTGTGTGATTCTACAGTGTCATCAGGGAGATTATTATTTGGGTACCGACTCGGGTTTTTACTCATCATAGAAGGAATACTTATAGTTAGTCCTATCCAAAGTATTAATACTATTGCTACACTACATATACATACTTGGCAGCATGTTTTTAAACAACTTCGTCTCGGTCTCCCATTCACAGAAGAATCAGACATTTTGGCTTCAAAAGAAGCTTCAACCCCTCTTTGTAACTCTGCACAGCTTGCTTACTCGAGCAACTTTCAGGTTGGTTCTGCTTCTTCTTCGGTCTGTTCAGCAATCAATTCTTCAACACTTTCGTCACTTATTTCCAGATTCTCAAATTCCTCCAATACAAAGTAAGTCGACTCGGGTATTTGCTATTCAGCTTTTTGATACGAGCACTTCTTCTCTTAGGCTTTACCACAATTGGATCAGTCTGCCTTGAGACTTCATTTATCTGTTCAGGCTCTTCGTTTATCGTCTTTAGACGCAATCTCAGTCTTTTCACAAATCTAGGTACTGAGTCACCTTTTCTGAGTCTTTTAACTGGCACTGTGTCTTGGCCTTCTTCAAACACTCTTGTTTTCGTTTAGTTGTGGCACATTGGGATCAAGTTCGTCCTCTGTATTGTTTCCTAACTGACTAGGTCCAGGTCTTTCATCTGTTTCTTCTGCCTGGTCCCTAAACTGGCCTTGTTCAGGTGTATGCTGATTTTGTCTTTGATCTGTTTCGATCTCTTCTTCCTGAACACAATTGTCTAGTCCTATATGTTCCTGCTCAACCTCTTCGAACTCTTGATTTTCTTCAGCTTGAACTTCCACCCTAGTTTCTATCTGTCCCTCTTCTGGTGCAGGTGTTCTTGGTGGAGTGTCAATTACCTGCTCTTTCCCTATCTGGTCCTCCTCAGAATCAGATTTAACGTGGGTTTCTATGATCTGAGTAGCTTCTTCTTCACCTGTCTCGTCCTCACTATCCCACTGTCTATCTAAATAGGTCTCTCTTCTGGTTCGTATAGGGTCGATTGTCAGATTCATTATTGGGACCCAATCTTCTTGACTGGAGCTCGGTTGTTTTTCTTCAGCTACTTCAGGACCGATATCTTGGGATCCTTCAGCTGCGCAACCTTCAGCCTCAGTTTCATCAGGTTCAGTCACTTTCCTCGTGTGGCTGACATGGATCCAGCGAGGTACTCCTGCACACTTCACAGCTGTGGTGGTTACCAGTATCACCTGTCATGGCTTTCCCCACCTCGGTTCAAGGCAACTTTTCCGAGTGTGCTTCTTTATTACGACCCAGTCACCTGGATTCAGGTCATGTGCTGGAGTCGTCGGCCTGGCGACGGCGTCTCCCCCAACCTGGTGAGAGATAGAACGCACTTGGTCAGCCAGCTCTTTACAGTATTTCAGTACCAAATCATCAGATATGCTTATTATTTTGTATCCTGGTACCCATGCTTGCCGCATTGCTCTTCCCATCAGGACCTCGTGGGGACTCAAGCCCGTGTTCCGGTCTGGAATACTTCTGAGTCCCATTAACACAAGAGGCAGAGCATCTGGCCATTCCAATTGAGTCTACTCACACATCTTTCCCAATCTTGATTTGATTGTGCCATTTATCTGTTCTACCACTCCAGAAGCCTCTGGACGATATGCACAGTGCAGTTTTTGCGTGATTTTGAATGCTTCACAGATTTGTCTTATTATTTCATTCTGGAAATGACTTCCTCTGTCTGATTCAATTGTGACTGGGAATCCGTACCTAGGGATTAGTTCCCTGAGTAACAATTTTGCTACTGTGATGCTGTCATTCCTACGGGCAGGGTAAGCTTCACCCATTTTGAAAACAGGCAGACAATGACAAGCAGATATTTCATTCCTCGACAAGGGGGCAACTGAATGAAGTCAAGTTGGAGTCTAATAAAAGGGCCCTCTGCCTTTCCAATATTCCCTGGTAATACTACAGTTTTCTTTCCAGGGTTAAATTGTTGACAGATAAAACACCTCTGGCAGAGTGCTTCTGCAACGTTTCTGAACTTCGAATTGAACCATGTCTGGCGGAACATGCAAATCATCACATCTCTGCCTATATGTGTGTCTCCATGTATTAACCTAGCCATAGGAGCAAGCATACAGGCTGGCAACACAGGCATATCATCAAAGTAAATAATGACACCATCTTCACTTCTCCTTCGGCAACCAAAGTTTCTCCATCTTTGTTTTTCCTGTGGCTCTGCTGCTTCCTGTAAGTCTCTCACTTCCTCTCAAGTATTCACTCCCTCTAGCATCATAAGTTGGCAGCTGTTTCCGTTTCCCCCAAACTTTATATTGATTGAAATTCGGTGCATTGCACAATGTTGGGCTAATTGGTCAGCATATCGATTACCTGCTGTCCCTTTGTCATCGCCAGATTTGTGAGCAGCACACTTGACCACAGCCAATTCTTTTGGTAACTGGATTGATTCCAGTAAATCCTGCACATATTTTCCATTTCTGATAGGGGTGCCTGAAGAAGTCAGGAACTCCCTTTGTAGCCACAACTGGCCAAAATCATGCACAACCCCGTAACCATACTGGCTATCAGCATGAATGGTTATTTTCAAGTTCCTCCCAAATTTACAGGCTTTTGTTAATGCAACCAATTCAGCTATTTGTGCAGACTTGACTCCATGTAAATAAGATGCTTCCACTGGACCTCCTACAGTGCACACAGAGTAGGCAGCGCTTAGGCCACCTTCCTCATGTCTCATGCATGAGCCGTCTACAAACAGCTCATAGTCTTCACTAATCAGAGGGTTCTCTTTTATGTCTGGGCGTGGTTTTGTACTGAACTCAGTCAAATCAACGCAATCATGTGCAAATTCTTCCCTTACCTCTGCTGCGAATGAGCTAGGTAGTAAGGTAGCTGGATTCAAAATGTTACATCGTTTGATGGTCACGTTCCCTGCACCTACAAGGATTCTCTCATACTTAGTCAGCCGACTAGGGGTGAGATACTGAGCCTTAGTTCTTGTCAGTAAAATTACAACAGAATGTGGAACATACACAGTTACCGGATGTCCCATAACAATGGACTCACTCTGTTCAAGACTCGTGCAGGTTGCAGCTACAGCTTTCAAACATCCAGGTAATCCAGCTGCTACTGGCTCCAATGTGGAAGAAAAGTATGCCACTGGACGTCTGGTCAAACCATGAATTTGGGTCAGGACTGCAAGTGCACATTTGTCTCGTGTGTCACAGAACAGTGCAAAATCTTTTGAATAGTCAGGCATTCCTAATGCAGGAGCAGTACAGAGACATTCTCGCAATTTTGCAAAGGCAGTCATGCTTTCGTCATCCCATTCCACAGGATCCTTTGCTCCTTTCTTCGTCATTTTTATCAATGGTCTTGCTAGGACTGCAAATCCCACAATCCACTGCCTACAGTACCCTACAACTCCAAGGAACATTCTGATTTCCTTCTGGGTATTTGGCAATTCCATATTTCGAATTATTCTAATTATTTCTGTGGTGACTTTCCTGATACCTCTCTCTATCTGGTGCCCCAGATATTTCACTGATGTGGTACAGAACTGCAGCTTTTCTGGTGACACCTTATGTCCACCTTCACCTAAATGGTTCAGCAAGGCAATGGTGTCAGTAACACAGTCGTTTCTGCTCTTAGACGCCACCAAGAGGTCATCTATGTATTGTACCAGAACTGATTTTACGGGCAATATTAGGGTTTCAAGGCACTTTTTCAGAATCTGATTAAAAATTGAGGGGCTTTCTGTGTACCCCTGAGGAACGCGATTCCAGACATAGACGTGACTGGTGAACTCAAATGAGAAAAGAAATTTGCTGTCTGGATGCAATGGAATTGAAAAGAATGCGTGACATAGGTAAATGACGGTAAACCATCCAGCATTCCATGGAATTTGGTATAAAATCACTGCAGGGTTTGGCACAACAGGACAACAAGGAACCACAATTTTGTTAACCTTGCGCAGGTCCTGTACTACCCTGTACTTCCCACTAGGTTTCTTGATTCCAATTATGGGCGAATTACAAGGACTGCTCATCACTTCTTGTATGATTTTTGCTTCTGACAATCTTTTCATTTCAATGGCAACTCCTGCTTTCACTTCTGCTCTCATTTTATACTGTTTAGTATTTGGGTGGACTGCACCTTCTTTTATTGCTATTTTAATTGGGTCAACATTTGCCATTAATCCTACATCTTTTCCAGTAAAATCCCATACTTCCGGTTTCACTGTCTCTTGGAGTTCTTCAGGTAAGTCTTGTATTGTCAGTCTTTTAATCTCTGAGTCAGGTCTTGCTAACATTAATTTGTTTATCCCATCTTCGTCTGGGGTCTGAATTTCGACACCATTTGGTGTGCAAAAGATAGTACAGTTCATTTTACACAACAAATCTCGTCCTAGAAGGTTTACGGGACTGGAATCACAAACAACAAATCTATGAATCTCTTTAAAATTTCCAATTTTAATTTCCATAGGTTCTGTAACTGGGGTACTAATTAGCTGATTAGAAATGCCCACTACTTGGATCGCTTCTCCCGAGAGGGGTAGGTTTGGAACGTCTGCTGTTCTTACAGTAGAACGGGTAGCACCAGTGTCCAACAGAAAAGTGACATCATTTCCTTCAACCTTTCCTTCAATGTATGGCCCTGTCCGGTCTACCAGTAAGGAGGCGCCAAGCATGCACTCCTTGTCCTCCCCCCTCAGGCACCGTCAGTAGGTGTCATCACAGAGAAACGTGTCATTTAACAGAAATTCTGAAGTTGCTGCATTTCTATCCTTCCCACACTTCGGTGTCTTCACCCTGTTGTGCTTTGCTCCTATAATTTGGCCTGGGTGCACGAGGCAACTGATTCTGTTTACCTGCTGCTGGGTCTTTCGTGGTTTCTCATTCTGCATCTGTGGATTTAAATCATTGTTTTGCAAATTACCATTTTTTATAGCTGGACACTCGTCTCTCCAGTGCCCTATCTGTCCGCACCCGTGACAGGGGAACTTCTTTTTGGCCTCCTCTCGGCTCATCTTTACTCTGGGCTTTCCCCCACCCCCCGGGCCTTGATTCTGATTACTAGTTAATTTTTTTAGCTGCTGTTCCTGGTGTTCTGCTAATTTCACCTGTGCCCACATGACCTTTTCCTTTAACTCTTCCCGTTTATCTGCCAATTCATCCTCACAATACTAAGCATACTTCAGGACCTCATCAATTGGTTTAGACTGCCAGCAGATTTTATTGTCTTTTATCCACTGTGAAATCTCAGGCCTTAACCCTAGCACAAATCGATAAATGAAGTGGGTCATGTCCTTCATCTCGATGTTGTCCAGACCACTGTACGTTTTGAACACTTGTAACAGTCATTCATAATAGGAATGCACAGTTTCATCTCGATTCTGGGTAGTTCTGTCTATTCGGGTCCAATCAGTTTCCTTTGCAGGCACCTTTCCTTTTAGATGCAATATTACCTGATTGTATCTTTTCATAACATCTGCTGAAGGAGCCCCTGTCTTTGGGTCCCTCGGGAACTCATCACTAGGCCAATCAACAGCAATTTTACATTCTGACCATAGATCTACAGGAACTACAATGTCAAAGAACCCATCTAGATCTTTTAGGAGACATTTCTGCACTTTCACAAATCTCTCGACCTGTCTGTACCAATCTACAGGTTTTTCTCGTAATTTTGGGAAGTCATTTGTAAAGGACACAATATCCTATCTGGACCATGGAACATGTACATATCCTCCACCTGGCACTTCTCGCATCAGACATAATTTTTCTGCCTTGTCTGCTTCTTTTAAGACATACTCAGAAGCCATTTGTTTTGACCTAATTTCTTCTTTTTTCTTTGCCCACCTGGCTTTCCATATTTCTAATTCACCCCATTTTTGTAACAGGTTTAACAATTCTCTGATCTGTACCTTTTTCCCTGACACATTCATGTTTTCCAAATCTTTGTCTGAGAATTCTGTTCTGTAGGGTTTTTGCAACACTTTAGATTTACCAATATCTATTCCCATACTAGCCGCTGTGTCCATTAATTTCTCATGGAACACTCTGGTATTACGGGTGATACTTTTGCAAATAAACAGCAATTCTTCTTCAGTAAAGGTGTTCAGTCTGTCCAAACCCACATTTCCAGCCATCAGTTCTTCCAATTCTATTCTTAGTTTGTAAATAACTAGTGGTTTTGGCTGAGGATTTTGTTTTTCTAATTCCCGACTCCACCTTTCAATTTCTTCAGGGGTCACTACCGTGGCACTTCTAGTACCCGTAGATGACTCAATCTGCACTTCTCTCGAAGTGAAAGGACTGTTCTTCCTCTGTGAACCCCCTTCTGGTTCCCTTATCGGTAAATCCATCAAGGAAATCACAGATTCACATTCACTTGCCTGATCATCTACAATTAAGGGCTCTTTTCTTGGCTGTACTACAGATGGGGTAATAATTGGAGTTTTTGGGCTATTCTGCTTATCCCCGTACAAAGGAACAACTGGTGCAATGGTTACTGGAATTGTCAGAGCTTCAGGACTTGTATTCAATTGGGAGATTTTCTGAATTAATTCTGTTTTTTGTCTAATTATAGCTTCTCGTTCTCTATCCTGCAGTACTCCCTCCAGGGTTGTTTTGTGCACTACTTGCGGAGTTAGGGTAGGAGTATAATTCGGGGCAGTCAAATGTGTCAAACTTGGTCCTTCGCCTTAATTAGGTTTCAGGAATGGATTTCCCGTACTTAAAGGTCTCGACTCTTCCTGATAAGGAGGTCTTAGACAGGTGTCTCTCGCACTTATAGGTCTTGATCCCTCATTATAAGGAGGAGGATTCTTCATTAACAATTCCTCCAAATAATCATCATCTGAATCCCCACTGGTCATCAAATGCTTTGTTTTCTCTGTCCTTTTCTCTCCCAGGGGCGCTTCTAGGGCTATTACAGGGTACAGTCCTTCTACCATCATATTCTGTCTCCATTCTCTCATTCGTTTCTCCCGGGTCTCTTTATTTACTTTTGGATACCATTTTGTTAACCCTTTGTCCATTCTGGGTTTGTCTCGCTCAAAAGCCTATATCTCCTATTCCTCCAAGGCCTCATATTGCGTTAGTCTGGGCCTGGGATGTAATTCATTCATTCGGGTTCTCAGATTGAACAGAATCCTACGGTTAAATGTACCATCTAACGGAAATGCCAAAATTCCGTCTTCATTAGTATATTCCACCCAATTTTCCAACCATACGCAAGCATGGTAGCCCCTGTCAAACATCATAAATGATGCGGGAGTATTAGGCGGTGGAATGATAACCCCTTCTCTAGTTTTGATGGGTTTATCTTTCTTGAAAGAATTCGCTACACGCCCTCTGTTTCGACCAATACCAGCGCGGCACTGAGTGACGTCAGCGCAGCTCCGCAACTGACTCCCTCCTTCACAAGGTAAGGAAAACTCATTTTCTACCCTTAAAAGTGCAAGTGCTCTGTTTAATTTACAACGCAAACACATTCCCCACTGTACTCGAGTGTCTAGAAAGAAAAGATTTGTTTCACTGCAAGTAAACCTCTTCCGTTTACTTTTCAAATACTGCGAGTAGAGCCTTTCTGCCTACTCTTCACACTAGCATTAGAGAACCTGCTACTCCTTCGACTCATCCACTCAGGGATATATACTAAGCCAAAAGTTTCACCAGTGAACCCCTTTGCTATCAATCAAGCTCAGATGAACCTGCTACTCCTTCCGTGTGACCCTTACTAGGTTATATCACAATAGAAGTTTTGCCAGCGAACTCTTTGCTATCATTTATTCATATATTTATACAGAAAACACTAATTAGTGCTTCCAGTTCTACCTAACCTGCACCAATTTTCCTCAGGTAAGTGACCTCACTACGGCGTGGATTCTCCTCACCACCCGCTATTCTGCCCCCGGGGATTCTAGACAAACATATAACAATCACTAACAAGTGTATTAGTACATATATCAATATAACAGCAAGAAAAACAATGTAAAACATTTCATAATTTTCAAACCAAAAAACATTTACATTTGATTGATCGATACTTTTAGCAGCAATAACATTTTCACAGTTAGCAACAAATAACCTATCTACCTATCTTAACTAGTCCTACCTAACTTTAACTAATCCCTAACCATTTCCTCTGCTACCAGAAAATTACTGATAGAGCGTGCAGGTCACCCGACTATAATTTTACAATATACACCTTGGGCCCATAAATTTAATTCACCATATTTATTAATTGGGTAACCTTACACTCTACTACCAGTAACCCAGTTCCTTCCTATTTATTTCCAATGTACCTGACTTACCAATCCACTCTTATGGGTACCTATGATCACTATGGACCAGGGAGCTAGCTGTAAAAGAAAAGCAGACACAAAATACAAATACCTTTTACTATATTTGCACTCATATAATAACCAGAGACACAGGAAGTTTTCAAAGTCCTTATCTAATCTTCTTCAAAGTCAGAAAGTAAAAGATTTACAGCAATTAAACTATCAATAACCAAGAGCATGAATATCGAGTAGCTATGCAAGTAATAGATTAGGCCAACCATTAGAATTCTAACGGGAAGGCAAGAACAGGGAACATGCTAGTAAATATTACAGAAATTAAACTTGGTATGGTGTGTCTAAAGGACGGGAAAGATAAGGAACATGCTAAAATATCACAGTTGAATACTCCTTCAAGGTGGGTAAGGCAAAAGAACTTTAATCAGTCTATAGAAAATTCGAAGGCAACATGTAGCTATAGGGAAGGTAAAAATGGAACATGGATTTTATTAAAAGCAAAGAAAAGGAGAATGCGTAATGGGTTCCCTCAGATTTTTATTTACCTAGAACGATGTGGAGACCAACCCTGGTCATGGGTCAGTTAAGGACAGGAGAATACCCCAAGGAAAGGACAGTCGCCAGTAGGCCAGCAGGTGCGGAATGGTCACCGAGGACAGGACAGGAAAACCAGATTAGGATCGGGACAGGACCACCAAGGAAAAACCAGCACCCGCAGTTCGGTAGCAACGCCTGCGCTACACCCTCTCTGCAGCTATCAGTCAAACCCCGATTGGGTTCTCGAATTCCCCAGCAAAGTGCTCCGCCAGCACTTAAAGTTTCAAAAACCCCGATTGGGTCACTGGAAATTAAGGACAGAGTGCTCCGCAGCACCTCTGCTTCTGGATCAGCGATTGAATGCGTTGGGTCAGTGACAGGTCAGCTATTCGGACAAGTCGGACAATTTCTCTAGCTAAACCTAGGCTAGTTATACTGTTTTCGGGTAAGTGTACCACCCCCCAAATGTTGCAAGTGTAAGAATCCCCAATTTTGATTGGTCAAAAGAAAGGACAGGTCAACACACCAACCATAATTTGACTTTCTCAAGCCCTAATTTACATCTTTTGGGACCGCCTATTGAATTTGGGGTTCCCATGACATGTTTTGCACATTACAATGAATAATACAAAATTCATATACAATTGTTACAAATGCAGTACAGTTCAGCTTCGTCTTGCTGGGTTACAGGTCGGTTCCCAGGAGCATCTTGGCTGTGGCAGCCAGCTGGCTGGGTTCCACTGGTACAAGGTTTTCTTCCCTCTGCCTGGGTGACATGCACAGTAGGGACTTCTAAGATGGAGTAGTAAGCACCTCCCAGGCCCAAATGATTCGATACATGAAAAGTAAAGGAAAACAATTTAGAACACAGAAATAAATGAGTACACTGTATACCAGGAATCCCTATATAATTCCCATTACTTTATAATAAGCATAGCATTTAGGATTAGTGCAGACAAACAGTATAGCAAAGAGCTGCAGTGCAAGCATCAGACATGTGAGGACACAGAGCGGCCATTTTAGAGCTAGTGCGCAAGCGCGAAGATTTCCCACCAGAACTGCGAGTACGTCACGTCACGTGAGTGTGACCGATGCATGCGCAGAAGAAATTCCCCCGTAGCAGCAGCCATTTTAATCTGCAAGCGTATTACTATTACTAAACACATATGCAAGCTTCGCTGGGACACCTCATGTAATGTAAAATGTGCAATATTAGTAACATAAACAGGCTGATTATACTTATTAACATTATTTGAGGTTCTTGATACAAGCAAATCGCTGTACGTGCGAATCCTTGCTCCATCAGTAGTAGAGAGTAAGTAGTAGAGAGTAGTTGAGAATATTCCAAAGTTTGGCACAACACCACTTACAAAATAAGTCCAATCAAATCATATCACTTAGAGTCCTTATTGAAGCGCTGAATCTTGGTGTATATTCAAATGCTTTTATTTTCCTTAAGTTTATGTACCACAGCCAGCCGACACGTTTCGTTCTGTACAACAGAACTTCTTCAGGGCGTTCTTATTTCCTTCAAGTTATGTCGGTATCCTGTTGTCATATAACTAGATATTTCTTCCAAATGTTAGACGAGACGTAAGTACATTCTTATTCAAAGCGACTAGGTATCAATTTTACCCACACAATTCGGGCAGACTTGAGTAATTTATAGCATCCTCAAAGTCAGTCTTTCAAAAATTCCAAAGTATAGGACATGATAATCCAAATCCAAATGTTTCTCAAGAAAAGTCATTTTCAATCATTCGGAATATCGGCGTTTGGGCCGATATGACCCAGGGACCCCCAGTATGCAAGGGGAATTAGTCCCCCCTCTGCAAACGCGCGAGTGGCCTGCGTTGCAGAGAGGTGTAAAAAGGGGCATAGCCTCATTACACCTCTGTGCAATGCAGCCCCCTGGCGCATACTAGAGGCTCCAGGTGGGCTAGTGGCCCCCAGGGACCTCCAGTATGCAAGGGGAATTAGTTCCCCCTCTTCAAACATGCACGGGGCTGCGATGCAGAGAGGTGTAAAAAAGGGTGTGGCCTCATTACACCTCTCTGCAATGCAGCCCCCTGGCGCATACTGGAGGCTCCTAGTGGGCTAGTTGGCCCCCAGGGACCCCCAGCATGCAAGGGGAATTAGTTCCCCCTCTGCAAACGCGCCAGGGGGGTGCGTTGCAGAGAGGTGTAACAAGGGGCATAGCCTCATTACACCTCTGCAATGCAGCCCCCTGGCGCATACTGGAGGTTCCAGGTGGGCTAGTTGGCCCCCAGAGGCCCCCAGTATGCAAGGGGAATTAGTTCCCCCTCTTCAAACATGCACGGGGGCTGCGTTGCAGAGAGGTGTAAAAAGGAGCGTGGCTTCATTACACCTCTCTGCAATGCAGTCCCCTGGCGCATACTGGAGATTCCTAGTGGGCTTTCAGGTCTTATATAGTTAGGAATTAGCATTAAAAAAACCTTTGAAATTCACTGAAAAAACCATAGGTTTCAGACCTTATATAGTTAGGAATTAGCATTTAAAAAACCTTTAAAATTCGGGTGTTGTAGTTAGCTGGACATTTCACTCGTACAAAACCATTGAAATTGCTCCTATATAGTTAGTTGTACTAACTATATTTCGCGCACCCGCAATCCACTGCTGATGATGTCACATATTACATCATTCATGACATGGTCAGTGACATCACTGATGACATCTCAAATGACATCACTGATGACATCACTGATGACATCATCCACTTGACAATCACATACACCTTTTCGTACACTAGTAAAATCTTTCATCACTCTTTGTAAAATACAGAGTATCATATTTGAATCCATTGTTACAGCAATACAAGTATCTAAAAACCCACTCAGTGATTCATAGATGTATACACACATCTAATCACTTACCTGTAGATTCACTCATACATGCTGTCAATGAACAATAGAACACTATCAAAAATACTTATACACCTAAATTGACATTACACACCAGCACACATCCTATTCACATATGAAGTCATCCTACTCACTTATCCAAACAATGGATCATACTTACATATTTACTTAGCTACACACTTATACAAACACAACTTCATCTATTCATTTAGATAGTAAGTCATACTTAGTGAATTATAAAATCATTATTACAAGTATAAAGTTATCCATACAGTCACTCACACAATCATTGAATCTTATGCATACTTATTTATATACAACAACTGACACATACACTTCCTTTTATTTTTCTAGTTTGTTGGACATGTACCATTGAGAAATATATTTGCTCATCACCACACCCATAAAGATATTCACTCACCCAAACAACTGTTAGAACATGTAGTTTTAGCTTGATATATCTAGTGAATCAACTATTCACACATCTTTGTGCAGTCACACACCCCCCACCGAACCACACACACATTCACTCTCCCATACAAATACTCAGTTAACTGATCAATAACTAATATAGACTTTCACATAGCTAGTAACCAACTGGAGAACCAGTTTACACAACAACTGACAAAGTGATACAGATATTCACACAGTTTAGTCACTATCCACTATATTTAGTGAGACACTATAAATTGGTCAAGTAAACTACTAAATCCTCCATCCAAATATTTATTTTTATATATCCACTCATTCTTCAATGTAAATTGCTATATATATAATGCATATTTAAATAATGAAGCAAACCACATTCACTGGATGATGTCATCAGTGATGTCATCAGTGATGTCATTTGAATTGTCATCAGTGATGTCACTGACCATGTCATGAATGATGTAATATGTGACATCATCAGCAGTGGATTGCGGGTACGCGAAATATAGTTAGTACAACTAACTATATAGGAGCAATTTTAATGGTTTTGTATGAGTGAAATGTCCAGCTAACTATAACACCCCTAAAACTTATAGTTTTTTTAGTGAATTTTAAAGGTTTTTTAAATGCTAATTCCTAACTATATAAGGCCTGAAACCTATGTTTTTTTCAGTGAATATATATATATATATATATTGGTTGCAGCGTGAACAAGGGCTTTTTAGCTCGAAACGCGTCGCTGGTTATGTTTTGTAATAAAACCATCTTTGCTGACTCTGTTGGTCCGTTCCTCATTACTGCTGGCGTGGAGGCGGTGTCTGCGAGCGCAGAGCGTGCTGAGGAGGAGCTCTAATTTCATATATATATATATATATCTCCCGCAAAAACACCCTTGTGCTTCGAGAGGGAACACAACACTAATTCCAACCATCCGGTTTAATAGTCTCGCTGCAGCTCGCTTGCCTCCTCTCCATTCATTACTCCCAAGCACGACACGTTTCGAGGCTGAAATGCCTCTTCCTCATGGGCTGTTTCACAGAAGCTTCGATGACTCTCCTGGTGATTCATTGTATTTGTACTGAATCTCGCCGCCCTCAGTGGGCGTGGCTCACATTGTTAGTCATAAGGCATGATGGTCTTTGTGGTCCATTCAGGTGAGTATTAAATCATTTCCGTAAGTAGGATCGGAGCTCTTGTGCACATTAATAGTTACTTTTCTATCCTATAGTAGGAAGGAGAGTCAGGCAGCGAGTTGTAATTCGCCTGGAAAAACGTGCTTCGAGGCGGGAAGGTTCTCCCTCACAGCCTTTCTATAGCGTAGAAATTGTTCCCCTCTCCATGACCAGGACAGCCGTGTATAATTACTTCTCCCGCAAAAACACCCTTGTGCTTCGAGAGGGAACACAACATTAATTCCAACCATCCGGTTTAATAGCCTCGCTGCAGCTCGCCTGCCTCCTCCCCATTCATTACTCCCAAGCCCGACGCGTTTCGAGGCTGGAACGCCTCTTCCTCATGGGCTGTTTCACAGAAGCTTCGAGGACTCTCCTGGTGATTCTTGTATTTGTACTGAATCTCGCTGCCCTCAGTGGGCGTGGCTCACATTGTTAGCCATAAGGCATGATGGTCGTTGTGGTCCATTCAGGTGAGTATTAAATTATTTCCTTAAGTAGGATCAGAGCTCTTGTGCACATTAATAGTTACTTTTCTATCCTTTAGTAGAAAGGAGAGTCAGGCAGTGAGTTGTAATTCGCCTGGAAAAACGTGCTTCGTGGTGGAAAGGTTTTCCCTCACAGCCTTTCTATAGCGTAGAAATGGTTCCCCTCTCCACGGCCACGGCAGCCGTGTACAATTACTTCTCCCGCAAAAACACCCTGGTGCTTCGAGAGGGAACACAACGTTAATTCCAACCATCCGGTTTAATAGCCTCGCTGCAACTCACCTGCCTCCTCTCCATTCATTACTCCCAAGCCCGACACGTTTCGAGGCTGGAACGCCTCTTCCTCATGGGCTGTTTCACAGAAGCTTCGATGACTCTCCTGGTGATTCATTGTAATTGTACTGAATCTCGCCGCCCTCAGTGGGCGTGGCTCACATTGTTAGCCATAAGGCATGATGGTCTTTGTGGTCCATTCAGGTGAGTATTAAATCATTTCCGTAAGTAGGATCGGAGCTCTTGTGCACATTAATAGCTACTTTTCTATCCTTTAGTAGGAAGGAGAGTCAGGCAGCGAGTTGTAATTCGCCTAGAAAAACGTGCTTCGTGGCGGGAAGGTTCTCCCTCACAGCCTTTCTATAGCGTTCAAATGGTTCCCCTCTCCATGGCCAGGACAGCCGTGTACAATTACTTCTCCCGCAAAAACACCCTGGTGCTTCGAGTGGGAACACAACGTTAATTCCAACCATCAGGTTTAATAGCCTCGCTGCAGCTCGCCTGCCTCCCCTCCATTCATTACTCCCAAGCCCGACGCGTTTCGAGGCTGGAGCGCCTCTTCCTCATGGGCTGTTTCACAGAAGCTTCAAGGACTCTCCTGGTGATTCATATCATAGTGTCTTCTGCGAGAAAGCTTTCTTGGGTGCTGCAGTTTCTTTTCGCTCTCAATAGTTCTCCAAATGGATTGCTCCATTTCAGCGTTTCTGGATGGCTACTGAGAGCATGAAGCAAGCTGTTCCCTGCCGTGGATTTCCTATGTAGTTTGGTGTTTATTCTGTTTTCAGAGATCTCCACTACTACATCTAGGAATTCTATTTGGCTAGTGCTGATGTTGTATGTGAGGGTGAGATTAAAAGTGTTGTTGTTCAGTTCCCTGATCATTTTTTTAGCACTTTCCTCGTTGCCATTCCATACAACGAAGAGGCCGTCGATGTATACCATTTGACGACTTTGCCACCATTTGGGCTTTGATCAAGTTTCTTAAGGACCTCCCCCTCCCATACCCCCAGAAATAGGTTGGTAAAACTGGGGGAAAAGCACATGCCCATCGCCGTGCCAAGTACTTGTTTAAACATGGTGCCATTAAATATGAACATGTTATTAAGAAGACAGAACTGCATCAATTCTAATAACATTTCTGTATGTTCGAGGTAGCACATTTCGCCTGTGTCAAGATAGTGCTGGCAGCATCTTATTCCTAGCGAGTGATCAAATATAGAATAAAGTGCGTTCACATCCAGGGAGATCATATGGTAACCATCTTCCCATACAATATCCTTAATTTTGTCCCAAAAATCCCTAAGATAAGATGCCAATTTCTCAACATAATCACGGAGAAAAGGGTCAATATATTTTGAGATATTTTCAGTGACACACCAATGGATGACACAATGGGTAACAATCATATCAGAGCAGATGGTATGATCTTATACGTATGCTGACATTATTCGTGGAGATGTATTCTCATCTCCTCATCCTGATTCAGCCCATCCGGGCTCTAAGTCTGGAGGTCTATTATGTGCCATGATTCTTTCTTGTGCAAGTGTATGACTCTATTGTCCCCTCTCTGTGGATATTCGATCTGTTCAATAGCAAAGAACATTAAGAGGGAGCTATTTGAGCGGTGAAACTCTGCGAAGTGCCTTGCTACAGGGTAGTGGGGATCTTTGTTAGTTATAGCCCTCATATGCTCCAACACCCTTTTCTTGTTGGCTAGAGTGGTACTGCCTACATACCTCATCTTACATGGGCATTCAAGAATGTAGATGGTAAAGATAGTGCCACATGTGAGGAATTGTTTTATGTTTCTTTCTCCAGTAGGGGTGCTGTAGCTCTTTCTCATTGAGCTGTTCTTACAGGCTTTGCAGTGGCCACAGGGGAAGAAACCTTGGAGGTTAATCTGTGAATTTAAACTCTTGTTAGTTATACCCCCTTAACTAAAAGGTCTTTAAGGTTTCTCCCCTTCCTATAGGTGATTCGTGGTTTCTCCTGTATAGCTTGGCCTATCACTGGATCAGTGGTGAGAATGTTCCAGTTCCATGTGAGTATTTTGGATATGGCCATTGATTCTTTATTGTAGGTTAGAATCACTCTGGTGGTATTATCCTCCTCACTAGCTTTCTCACTCAACGTGGCCTGCCTTTCAACTTTCCCAACTTTATCCCTGGCTCTCTGTAGGACCCAGTTCGGATATCCTCTTTCTCGAAATCTTTTTATCATAGTGTCTGGCTCTGCGAGAAAGCTTTCTTGGGTGCTGCAGTTTCTTTTCGCTCTCAATAGTTCTCCAAATGGAATGCCTCATTTCAGTGTTTCTGGATGGCTACTGAGAGCGTGAAGCAAGCTGTTCCCTGCTGTGGATTTCCTATGAAGTTTGGTGTTTATTCTGTTTTCAGAGATCTCCACTACTACATCTAGGAATTCTATTTGGCTAGTTCTGATGTTGTATGTGAGGGTGAGATTAAAAGTGTTGTTGTCAGTTCCATGATCATTTCTTTAGCACTTTCCTCGTTGCCATTCCATACTACGAAGAGGTCGTCGATGCATACCATTTGTCGACTTTGCTACCATTTGGGCTTTGATCAAGTTTCTTAAGGACCTCCCCCTCCCATACCCCCAGAAATAGGTTGGTAAAACTGGGGGCAAAGCACGTAAAAGATGGTAGAGGTATTATTTCTAAGGTTTCTGCTTTTCTGAAAGTTCATCAAGTCCTGGATGGTGGTCTCATGAAAGGCATCTATATTATCATGTGGCATGATGGGTGAGAAAATTGATTTAGGCTTGAATTTGGTATTCACCGATCTATCTGTTCTTATTTCTGATTCGGTTTCCAGGTCATGTGGACCTGATTCCTGGTATAACCCTTCCATCGCCATCATTGCATCCCTGTCTCTTATGCTGAGATAAGTGTTAGCCTCATTACTAAAAGAGGATTGTGAGACCTGGGTGTTCCTTTCAGCATGTGCCACTTTTTCAATTAGATTTTTCTGATAAATTTGAACATATCAACTCTGGTTTCGGGATAGTTAAAGGAGTTGATAGGGCAGAAGGAGAGTCCTAAGCAGAGTGTACATTTTTTGAACATAGATAGTGGTCTGTAGGATAAATTAGTCACTGTAGGACACAACATTCGTCTAAAAAAGTCAGTTGGATTTTCTGTCTCCCTTCCTTTCCAGTTTGGGGTGTTTGTTCCTGTCATTCTTCCACTTCTACGTCACTGCTTGCCACAGAGTCAGTGCCACTTGCCCCTTCTGTTTCACTCTCCAGTGGTTCTCCCAGTGATAATTTGTCCTGCAAGTGGTCATACTTGCGAGAGTACATCAGTATCCTGCCACTTTCATACTCTATGCACTCGCGATGGAGTTTGCGCTGCTTACGTGCTTTGATGTCTTCCTCATAGGTCTTGAGTCTAATCTTGAGGTCATCCATAAATATTGTTATTATCTCCTGTTCTTTGTGGTTTTTAAGTTCTTCTTCAAGTTTTTTTAATTCCTCTAAAAGTACCTTCCTGTCTTCCCAAGCATACTTGACTAGAATGTGTAGCATCTGTTTCGAGCTCTTTGCTGAATTTTCTGACCATTCATCAAGCAGAGTTGGGGGATTCATATGAGGGGTTAATGTAAATTCTAAGTCCCCTGGAAACCATATCTTTCTCCATATAATCCTGTAGTGAGATTGCTTCCCACCACTTGGATGTTTCGGCTTTTTTGATTTTCTCCAATCTTCTCAATTTCTCCTGTAGTGTGATGTCTTTAGGTTTGTTATGTATCCTTGTGGATTGTCCTGTGTTGGGCGCTCTGGCAAAGAGACTAAGGGCAGCCGCCCTTCTCTCAGATTCCTCATCCTTGTTATCCCTTTAGTGTACACCGCTTGTGTAAAACAACTGTGAACTGCGTGTAGATCTGAAAAAAGTCCTGATGTATGCTGCTCTCCACACCACATTGTGAGGTTCCTGCTGGTAGAAGTATCTGTTCCTTGAAAAGCGTGCTCTCTTTCTTAGCACAATCTCATTTTATGAAATGCACAAAGTGAGAAGGAAAAAGGAAAGGAAATGATGTAAGGAGAAACAGCTCTGTTGGAAATGCATCAATTTATTTTGTTATTTTTCTGTCTAGTTCACTGTTTCTAGACAGATGCGTTCACATTAGAGTAGAGCCAATGAATCAAAACTTCTTCGGTATGAAAAATATTTCCCCCGATCGTTTGTGTACGGGAAAATATTATAATGTGTCCAGGCAGAGACAGCAGCAAAAAACAAAACAATAACAATCTACCAGGTAGGTGTTTCCCCTATGACCAGTATCTTCCCAGTGTTTGAAATTGCTGCCTGAACGGAGGTTACACAGTTACACAGTTTCACTACCATCGAGTGCAGCGGCTTCCCGATAAACAGAGATCTTTAAAGGGCGGGGGAGGCAGAAGGAGCAAGCAAGTCTTATATTTATATATATATATATATATATATATATATATATATATATATATATATATATATATATATATATATATATATATATTGCTGCACACTTTTCGTATCCCATAAAGTCTCCGAAAAAGAAAGGCCGGCACGCTGGTATCCAGTTGCAGAATTTTTAATCACCAAACCCCCCTCACCCCTTACAGACGCGTTTCGCCTTCACAGGCTTCGTCAGTGTAACATTACTGTGTAGTAAAAATCACCATTTTAAAGACATTGGTTGTCTACCCTCTTCATTAACATAAACGAAGGACATCTTTTTTTAAATACATTGTAGTCGCCATATTGTAGTGGGCAAATAGCATTGCTTTGCTTACTTTATCATGGTGATTAGTGTGAAAGTGCATAGTGCTCAGTTTAAAAACAAGTAACATTATTCAAATAATTCAATACTTTTTTCACATTCATTCAGTTAATGCAGTAACTTAGATTGGGATACACTTTGGGTGTTTCTGAACCATTTCTTTCCCAAGTTATCCTCTTTATGTTATTTCGCCCTGAATGGGCGTTCAGTTAAGCAGTGCAAAATCAACAATACAAACCAAAAACACAAGGCATTGGATGTCAAAAGGGAAATAAAGCTGTTACTCAGTTCTAATCCTTTGATTATGGTTTCTTTCCCATTATTGACCCCCTCGTGATTACAAGTGAACCCAAAGTTCGTCGTTATTGTTCAAACCCCAAGGAGCTATCGTTTTTAAATTAATGATGTGTTTTGATTCTAAGATGCGCAGGGCCTTTTCCCTATCGCCTCCCCGTTCTGATTTGGGGACCTGATCCATGCAATAGTAGCTTAATTTTTCCCACTTGCTCTGATGGTGTAAAGCAAAGTGGCGGGCTACCGGATATGCTTTGTCATTATTGGTAATGGCCCGCATATGTTCAAGGACCCTAAGTTTCGCGGGTTTGATGGTACTACCAATATATCGTAGTTTGCATGGACAGGTTAGACAGTACACCGTATACTCCGAGTTGCAATTGAGCAGCTGTTTTATTTTCAAATTGGGTTTGTTATCGCCTGTGCGATTTGGGTATTCAGATGTTTTTTCACTGAATTTACAAGCCTTGCATTTCGAACAAGGAAAGAACCCCACCGATTTAGAAATTTTGACAGGTTTGATCACTGGTTTAAAGTGGCTGTGGACCAGATGATCCGCCAAAGACGGACATCTTTTGTATGTGATTAATGGTTTTGGCGGCAGATTTCCCTTGAGGATTCTGTCAGAAGTTAGTAAATGCCAGTGTTTACGAAAAATGTTCGTTATTTCGCCTGATTTTGTGTTGAATTCCGTAATCATACGGATCTCATCAGGTGCCTCAGTTTTCAATTTAGGAACTAGGAGATCCCTCCTGTTAGCTATAGAGGCTTTTTCACTGGCCTGGGACAGGATATTCCTATTGTACCCCCTATCCTCAAATCTGTTTTTTGCCTCAGCAGCAGCAAGAGTATAGTCTTGAGTAAGAGAACAATTTCTCTTAAGGCGTAAAAATTCGCCATATGGTACATTTTTTATTAAGCTTCTTGGATGGTATGATTTTGCATGCAAGACTGCATTCCCTGCAGTGGGCTTTCTGTACAATCTGGTGTGCAAGATGTTATTGTGTACAAATACCTCCAGATCTAAATAATTAATACAGTCAATGCTGATGGTACTAGTAAACTTTAAATTAAGCGTATTAGTATTTAGTTGGGAAATGTACTCTTCTGCTGATTGGCGGTCTCCCTGCCAGATTATAAAGAGGTCATCGATATACCTCGTCCACATAAGTATCTTATCCGTCCACTGCCGATTTGAGTCGTTCCAGGCTTCGTGCTTCTCCCACCATCCAACGAAAAGATTCGCATAGCTGGGGGAGAAGCACGAACCCATGGAAGTACCTCTTTTTTGATTATACAGTGTCCCGTCAAACAAGAAGATGTTATTATACAGGCAAAACCTGATCATGGACAATATCATTGCACTGTGGGTATTAAAATGCTCCGGTTTGGTGTCCAAAAACCATTTAACAGCACACAGACCTTGTTCGTGATTAATACAGGTATAAAGGTTAACCACATCCAGTGTGATCAACAGCATTCCTGAATCCCAAGTAACATTGTCCATGATATTTAAAAAGTCTTGAGTGTCTTTCAAATAAGAAGGAAGGTTTCTTACAAAGGGAGACAGATAGGAGTCCACAAATCTGGAAGTGTTTTCAAGCAGGCTTCCTATAGAGGACACTATTGGACGCCCTGGAGGCCTTTTGGCATGTTTGTGCACCTTTGGTAGGTGGTAAAACGTTGGTACTATAGGTGCATCACATTTTAAAAAGAGGTATTCGTCCATTGATAGCATTCCCTCTTTTTGCCAGTCATCTAACATCTTGTGGAACGTTACAATGCTCCTGTTGTATTCTGTTCTCGATATAGGAGTGTAACATTCTTTGTCCTTTAATTGTCTATGAGCTTCAGTTAGATAATGCTCTCGGTCAAATATCACGATGTTACCTCCCTTGTCGGATGGTTTAATTTCAATTGAGGTGTCCTCTTTTAATGATCTGATCGCTTGCCATTCTTTTTTCGTTAAATTTGATCTTTTGTCGTTTATCTTATTTCTTGTTCCAGAAGCTATTTTATCAAGATCCTCTAGTACTGCTTCGTTGAAAAGATCGATTGCATCAAAATTAGTGATGGGTAATTTTTTTGATTTATTTTTCAGGTGACTAGGGTCACGTTTTTGTGCAATGTCATTTTGCAAAGAATTGTCTCCAGATGTCGAGTTCAATGTCCACTCTTGAGTTGGTGTCAAAAGAATGTTTGCCAGTGCTTCACATGTTTGGCTTCCAGTTGGATTAACAACGGAGGCTTCAAGATTAAGTGTCTCACGTACTTGACTTCCACTTGGATTTATAGCGGAGGCTTCAAGATTGGATGTCTCACAAACTTGACTTTCAATTGGATTTACAACGGAGGCTTCAAGATTGGGTGCCACACTCTTTTTAGTAGGGTTCTGAAGGTAGATTTTTTTGAACTTCAGCTTCCTGGTGTATTTAAACAGATCGATCCGTGTATTGACCGGATCAAAATCGCTGGCTGGACAGAAGGTTAGTCCTTTCTTTAGAATAGAAATTTCATCATTCGTTAAAGATCTTTTCGAAAGGTTGATAACGTTGTTGTCTTGTTTATCCACTACCTTCTGCGGTTCAGTCCGCTCCTGGTGACTCTTGGGGATGCCACCGCTTGCTGGCCCCCACCTCTTGCTCCTTTTGCCCCTCCGCGTCCTCCTCTTTGTTTTTGTTGAGGTACTGGTGGATGATTTCTCTGTTGGGGGCGGAGACGGGTTTCCTTGATTACCTCGAACTCGTCTAAAAAAGGATCGTTTGTTGTTGCAGTTCTTTCCGTTCTTTCCATTTGTTCACCTTCTGAGACTTCTGATTCCTCAGTTTCCTCCTCAGTCGGGGTTACATTTGCTTGTGCCATACGTTTTCTTGTAGCGTCAAACTTTTTTGCAAATGTGAGAATTCTACCGGTGAGGTAATCTTGCTCGTCCCTGAGGAATTTTGCCTGTTTACGTTTACGGATGGTTAATTCATATTTCTTGATTCTTTGGTTCATAGTACCCCTTAATTCATCTTTTTCTTTAGAGTCTTTTTCCTTTGTGATTAACTCTTCTAGGTCCGCAATTTCTTTGAGACATTTGTTTCTGTCACTCCACGCATACTTTATTAGCATCCTTACCATGCCTTTCGCCGAGTCAGCAGTATACTCTGCCCAATCTCTAAGTAATTCCGGATCAGGGTTCTCGTACGATGGTACGGTGTAGATGCGCAATCCTCTCGGTATTCTACCGCATTCGATATATTTTTCCAAGGAGGTGGCCTCCCACCACTTACGAATTTCTCTTTCTTGCATTTTTTCTAATTTCGAAAACAGTGTCTTAAGCACACCCCCGGTGGTAGTTATCCCTTTTGTTATGTTTGGTTGCGTTTGTCTGCTCGTGGAGGTTCTGAACATGAAATTAGCGGCTGCTTCTCTTTCTCCTGAGATACCATCCTCGTTTTCCATGTTGATTATAATGCACTGTTTGTTACTGCATAAAGAAGTTAAAGAAAGGGGTGGTGACGTGTCACTGCGGTTCGGGGTTTGGTGTTTAACTTGTACGGAACCTTCGGGAATGAGGCTAAGCGTGATGTTTAAAACATTAAAGTCAGCGTTCACTCACCCGGCTCGCTGTCCGTTGAGGGTCGTCGTCAGCAGCTGCTGGCGTCTCGCCCGTGTGCGTCCGGTAAGCCGGTTTGTTCTCGCTGTCGTGTGGAGTTCAGCCTTTCAGCCGCTGCACTTTTTCCCGATGTGTTCTCGGTATCGTAGCTTATATCTCCTCGGGGCCAACGGTCATATTAGTTTGAGGCACGGTTTCTGATCACCGCCGTCGCTCCACTACTTCCCGGGTGCCAAAGACGCCAGCGTTGGTGAGACGCTTCAATATTGCTGCACACTTTTCGTATCCCATAAAGTCTCCGAAAAAGAAAGGCCGGCACGCTGGTATCCAGTTGCAGAATTTTTAATCACCAAAAAAAAAAAAAAAAAAATATATATATATATATATATATATATATATATATATCTCCAACAAAAAAAGGTGTCCCCTTAAAGAAGCCTTACACAGAAGGGTATGATTCCGCGCTTTATTTGTGAAAAATGGCAGCCTGGAAATCAGCAACATTCACCCAAAGTTAAAAGCCCGACGCGTTTCGTGCAATCCATGCACTTCTTCATGGGCTATGTTCAATAACAATCACACAACGAGGAGAGCACCTGTTGTAGTCTATGGACTCGCCCCAGTGGGTGTAGACAACACTGCTGCCTGCCGGTCCTCGTAGTGCTCAATACAATTGTCCTCAAGTGCCAAATTAAACACCAATTCCTCCCCAGTGGGTCGATGAAATGTCCTTTTTAAATCAAGCTGCCCTGTAAACTTTTCACAGCGCACCTCCTGTCCGTGCATATACTCTCTGCCTCCTGGCTTCAGTATCGGTCCACTGCTTTGGGACACCCTTTTTTTGTTGGATATATATACATATATATATATATATATATATATATATATATATATATATATATATATATATATATATATATATATATATATATCTACATTACCTACTGGCGGTCACCAGCAGTAGGTAGTTATAGTTAGGACCTACTTTCCATAGGAAATCCACAACATTTTATTTGGAATAACTTTGGTGTCGGTGGACGAATCTTCGTGAATTTCTCCAAGAAAATGGCCTGCTTGGTTCTGCTCCCTCCCTGAAAGTTTGGGGTTGATTCGTCAAGTGGGGGCCGAGAAAAAAGGGGGGTCCCAAAACATGTTTTTCCCATGCAATTTTCCATAGGGACCTTTAGCCAGGGCTACAGCCCGAACAGCTGAACGGAATTACACCAAATTTGGCAGACAGGTAGAGTTCGGTTCGCAGATTGTGCTTTTTGTTAAATGGTGTAAATCTGTTGAGGAGTTTCTGAGAAAATTACAAGTAAAATCATAGCGATATCTAGAGACAGAGTTCTACACGAGGACGGGAAGGGAAGGGTGCAGGCTAAAAACATTCTGACCTTTTACGCTTGCTCAGGGGGTCACACATGGATGTTTAGGCTATTATAAAAAAAAATGTAAAAAGAAAAATCTCGGCGTACGCGTACGGAAATATGTACAATTACGAGCCAGAGCTGCATGCTGATTGGATGTCAATACTCCAAACCAGGAAATTTTAGCAGCCATCTTGTATGTTGCGAGAGCCGAGTGAGAAGAAAACAGTAAAACAAAGTTGAGAAATAAGGAAAGGGGGCATGGTAGAAACATTCTCACCCTATAGTCTTGGTCAGGGGGTAGTACATGGATCTTTAGGCTCAATTTAAATTTTTTTTTTAAATAAAAATTGGTGGGGTACTCGTGCAGTACTTGTACGCGGTGGAAAAGGTGAAAAAAAACTAGAAGTCCGTTTTATTCATTAGGTCCCGGGGAGGGGGCAAATTACGGGGGCAACACGCCAAAGTTTTTTCTGATCATGTTTTGCTTTGGCTCCGTTATATTGATGACGTTTTTGTGTTATGGCAGGGAGATCATGACAGTGCAGAAATGTTTATTAATTCCATCAATATCAACAACGAAAATCTTAAATTCACGAGTTCTATCAGTGACAGTGAAGCTGACTTTTTGGATGTGAAAGTTTTCATCCACAATGGTCAGCTAGCCACAAAACTACACCGGAAAAGCACTGCTGGCAACAGTATTCTTCATGCCAGCAGTGCACATCCACGACATGTGGTTGACAATATTCCTTTGGGCGAGCTCTTAAGAATTAAGAGAATTTGTAGTACAGAATCTGATCTTAAAATCTGTACTGATGAAGCACTGAACAGGTTTCGAGAAAGAGGTTATCGTGAATCAGTGTTAAAAGCAGCAGTGGAAAAAACTAAATGCAGATCCCGTGCTTCTTTAATGGAGACAAAAAACACTGGGGAGCCTTCGGAAACGTTGGATGAAAATACCACGACTCCTAAGTTCATAACCTCATACAGCAGGCAGGCCAGACAAATAAGATCTATTGTAACCAAGAGATGGCCAGTCCTTAAAACTGATCCAGTACTTAAACCTCAACTCTCAGATGCACCTGTTGTGACCTTCAGGAAGGGCCCCTCACTCAAGTCCCATATCTGCCATGATTTTCCAGAACTCAGGAAAAAACAGGAATGGATGAAATCCAGATCAGGTTTTAAACGCTGCACCTCCTGCAGGGCCTGCAAATTTGGTAAAAGTACACGGCAGTATTATACGCCATTTAGTCCTGACCCAATTCAGATCATGGGTCAATACAATTGCAAAACGGAATTTGCTATCTATGTTCTAACTTGCACATGCGCGTTGAGATATGTCGGAAGTACACGACGGCCGGTGCATGTTAGAATCCTTCAGCACTTACGAGCCATCGTAAATAATGACTCAGCTTACCCGGTGGCCAGGCACTTCAGGGCTGTTCATAACAATAATTTAGAGTGCCTGTTTTATTATGTTATCTCTGCAATAGAAAAACCAAGAAGGGGCGGAGATAGGGATAAGATGCTAAGAAGGATGGAATCCCAATATATTCTCGAGCTGGATAGCAGATCCCCTAATGGACTAAATAATACAGATGACTTACATGTGTTTCTGTAATTAAGTCCTGTACTGGCCCGTGTATAAAATAGAGTCTTGGTGGGCTGCCGCCCATCCTCACACATGATTAATTTTAAATTCTCCTTGTTTGGTTTATGCACTTAAATCTTTTCTTTGATAGTGATTCATGGTGATTTGTAATTATATCATTTTAGATTATTAAAATTTTTTTGGGGCAACGCTAGTTTTTTTGAGGACATAGACAATAGGCATTTGATGTTATCCCCAAAATATATTCCGGATTTGTAATATTAATAATTTGTGACTTTTTATATTATGCAGTCCTTGCCCTATTAATATGCTGCTATGAGTCATATGTTTACAAACAGCGTGGATTTGCACATATTATGAAGAGATGCAATATGAGATGTTTACAATATTGTGTATTTTGCACAAATATTTGCTATTTGATTGCATCTATATGTATATAGATTTTAAATCATGCACTATGCACTTTATTGCGTATTTTTGCACTGTGATATCGATCTACATATGCTGGGGCATTGACTGTTAATATTTGGTATAATGGAATGTAAGCATTTTAGGCTTTGAATTTTTTTTCCATTATTTTCATGAACTATATATATATATATATTTTTTTTTTTCATTGTCACATTATGTTTGGATTTTATCCATGAATTGTACTTTATTTCCGGTATAAGAATTTGCAAACGGTCGGAAAACATACTACAAGATGCAGTATTGGTAGTTTTTCCTCTCTTTCAGTTATCACGTGGTACTGAGCAAAAAAACGAAAAAAATGCATTTTCACTGTGAGGCACAGGGTATTTAAATGTGGCCATTTCCAACACTGACTATCTGTGAGCAAGGGCGGATGCCCGAAACGCGTCAGATTGTTTGGTTCAGCTCGTAAATAAATTTGTGCCTGTAAAAAAAGCTGCATTGGATCTGCGTGATTTCCTGGGTCGCTACGGTTGGAGCTTGGGAGGTTGCATTTGTTGGATATATATATATATATATATATATATATATATATATATATATATATATATATATATATATATATATATATATATATATATATATATATATATATATATCTACATTACCTACTGGCGGTCACCAGCAGTAGGTAGTTATAGTTAGGACCTACTTTCCATAGGAAATCCACAACATTTTATTTGGAATAACTTTGGTGTCGGTGGACGAATCTTCGTGAATTTCTCCAATAAAATGGCCTGCTTGGTTCTGCTCCCTCCCAGAAAGTTTGGGGTTTATTCGTCAAGTGGGGGCCGAGAAAAAAGGGCGGTCCCAAAACATGTTTTTCCCATGCAATTTTCCATAGGGACCTTTAGCCAGGGCTACAGCCCGAACAGCTGAACGGAATTACACCAAATTTGGCAGACAGGTAGAGTTCGGTTCGCAGATTGTGCTTTTTGTTAAATGGTGTAAATCTGTTGAGGAGTTTCTGAGAAAATTACAAGTAAAATCATAGCGATATCTAGAGACAGAGTTCTACACGAGGACGGGAAGGGAAGGGTGCAGGCTAAAAACATTCTGACCCTTTACGCTTGCTCAGGGGGTCACACATGGATGTTTAGGCTATTTTTAAAAAAAAAATGTAAAAAGAAAAATCTCGGCGTACGCGTACGGAAATACGTACAATTACGAGCCAGAGCTGCATGCTGATTGGATGTCAATACTCCAAACCAGGAAATTTTAGCAGCCATCTTGTATGTTGCGAGAGCCGAGTGAGAAGAAAACAGTAAAACAAAGTTGAGAAATAAGGAAAGGGGGCATGGTAGAAACATTCTCACCCTATAGTCTTGGTCAGGGGGTAGTACATGGATCTTTAGGCTCAATTTAAATTTTTTTTTTAATAAAAAATGGTGGGGTACTCGTGCAGTACTTGTACGTGGTGGAAAAGGTGAAAAAAAACTAGAAGTCCGTTTTATTCATTAGGTCCCGGGGAGGGGGCAAATTACGGGGGCAATTTTTTTGCATAATGGGGGCTTGTAAGGTGCCCGAGCACTGGGGGAACGACACTCCTCTGGTTTTATTTTGAAGTATGCGTGGGGTGTTACAGTCCTACTCCCCGCAGTCTTGGGGAGCGGCAACCCTCGGGGTTTTAAAAAAAAATATATGTTTTGAGCTGACCTTCTCTCTCTCCCCGTACACGTCGCGGGGAACGCCACCTTTCTGGGGTAGTAATATGTAAAATGACCTTCCAGCTCCGGGTACCTGCATTGTCTGGGTTTTTTTATTAATGTTGGGAGGGTGGGCTTGATAATACGTCCTTGTTAATTTCCATAGAAACCTATGTTCTGGTGTTAACATGGGCTTCTATGGGAAATAACAAGGCCGTATTATCAAGCTCATTATCGCCTTTTTATCGGCAGTTTCTTGCCAATAAAACGGCGATAATTTTAACACCGGTCCTTGATAATATGCACCTAAGTTTACTGGTCAAAACAAGAGCAATGGGCCATATTATCAACAAAAGGCGATACATTATAGCCGCTTTTATCGGCAGGAAATTGCCGATAAAGCGGCGATAATGGGCTTGATAATATGCCCTCGTAAATTCCCATAGCAGCCCAGGTTAACATCAGAACCTGGGCTGTTATGGGAATTTACCAGGGCCTATGGTTTTTTATTAATGTTGGGAGGGTGGGCTTGATAATACGTCCTTGTTAATTTCCATAGAAGCCTATATTCTTGTGTTAACATGGGCTTCTATGGGAAATAATAAAGGCCGTATTATCAAGCTCATTATCGCCTTTTTATCGGCAGTTTCCTGCCAATAAAATGGCGATAATTTTAACAGCGGTCCTTGATATTATGCACCTAAGTTTACTGGTCAAAAAAAGACCAATGGGCCATATTATCAACAAAAGGCGATACATTATCGCCGCTTTTATCAGCAGGAAATTGCTGATAAAGCGGCGATAATGGGCTTGATAATATGCCCTCGTAAATTCCCATTGCAGCCCAGGTTAACATCAGAACCTGGGCTGTTATAGGAATTTACCAGGGCCTATGGTTTTTTATTAATGTTGGGAGGGTGGGCTTGATAATACATCCTTGTTAATTCCCATAGAAGCCCATGTTCTGGTGTTAACATGGGCTTCTATGGGAAATAACAAGGCCGTATTATCAAGCTCATTATCGCCATTTTATCAGCAGTTTCCTGCCAATAAAACAGCGATAATTTTAACACCGGTCCTTGATAATATGCACCTAAGTTCACTGGTCAAAAAAAGAGCAATGGGCCATATTATTAACAGAAGGCGATACATTATCGCCGCTTTTATCAGCAGGAAACTGCTGATAAAGCGGCTAAAATGGGCTTGATAATATGCCCTTGTGAATTCCCATAACAGCCCAGGTTAATACCAGAACCTGGGCTGCTATGGGAATTTACAAGGACTATTATCAAGCCCATTATCGCCGCTTTATTGGCAGTTTCCTGCCGATGAAAGCGGCGATAATGTATCGCCTTTTGTTGATAATATGCCCCTTCATTTCTATGATAGTATGTAAAACTTTCCTTTTTTTGTGTAGCAGCTGTACCCTCTACACATGCGCAGCCTCGTTTCGAAGCCCACTTTTTTTTCTTCAAATTCAACAAGCAAACCTTTATTTATTTCAGGTAGTAAATTTGTCGCTTTCTTTTCCCGGGTCGTGCCTGTGTGTCACCCGCTGCTGTACTTTTGTAATATATTAATAATCATATTTTATCTATATTTAATTTAAACGTGGTGGCGAGGCGCCAAACGTTGATTACGTACTCCGTCCACCTCCATTTTAGTCGTTTTTCACCATTATTTTTATTATATCTGTTACTTTCATTTTACCGTCCTCCTATTTTCTCTGTGATCGATGAGATTTCGTGCTAGAGACACCACGGTGTTTGTCCTTAACCTCTGATGTTATCAAACTTGGTCACACGTATACCTAAAAACTAATTTGAAGGACGTAAGCCACAGCGATTACATCGCGTGTTTCTCAACACAAAGACATTATTAAGATTATGCGTTTATCATGCGTGGTAAATGGATAGTAGTTGTAAAAGCATGCGTGGTAAAGGCATGCGTGGTAAAACCATATGCGTGTTAAGGGCTTCGTGGTGATGATCACTCGTGGTTATGACCGCGTTGTAATAGCTGTTTCCCCCAGGACACTGCAGGAACCGGGTTTGGGTGTTGTGGACTCCAGGGCAGTAAGCGGAGGGCGACGCAGCTCCTCATACAATATAGAAATCTTTGTGAGGTGATTGTTTCCGTGGTTTAAGGGGTGTGATTGAGGCCCACACATTTAATTTTGTAGGGGGTAAGTTTGCATGGGAAAATGTTGCAAGAGGTTTGTAAATGTGGTACACATTGTTTCGTATTATTTTGATTTATTTTCTAAGTTGTGGTCTATCCAGAGGAAATAGAACTCAGTAGTTTTCAATCCTAGTCTTGAATATATTACTATAGTAGTTCAACATTTTTTTTATTGAGGACCGTCATACCCCCCCACAAAATAAAAGAAGTATGTAGTTTTTTTAATGAACTTTTATTAAAACAATAAATGTAAACGAAACTCAATTATACCTATATTAGAAGCAACTAGAAAAATAACTTTAACAACAAGCAATATTATAAACAAATTGTTAAATGGACTCCAAAAGATGTCCGATTGGTGATCTGCAAAATAAAAAAGAAAACTGGAGTTTAGAATTATGTAGATGTGAGTAAATGAGCTGAAGCATTACAAGTCTTGGTAACTCTACGTTTTTACGTGTGCAGTGTGCCTCGTACATTTCAGTTCTATTATAGTGCTGTGTTCAAGTGGTGTCTATATGGAAGTGCCTACTGCGTTACTGACGCAAAAGTGGCATAACGGAATTTTAAATATGCCGACTTATTTCTAATGCATTGCTATGAAGACATTGTATATATAGGCTGCTGTGCTTACCTTGTATAAACAGTGCGGCCACCGGAGTTCACCACTCGACTTGGACTCTGCTTCTATACGTCAAAGTATATTCAATACGTTGCAGACAATTCCATTGCTGTTGCTCGATAGGCGGTGGTTGCTTCTGAAGTATGTTTGGTGAAGGAAACAATAGGACATTTTGATTAGTCATCGTAAACTGAGTTGCGAAACTACTGTCAAAAGTGAATTTTAATGTGGGTTCTTAATATTCCGTACTTAGACTGTTGCAGCTCCAGCCGCGGCCGGTAGTGGGAGTACCGGCCGGGCGGTGACTTGGGGAGGGGGTGGGGCAGGGTGGGGGGTAGTAATGTATGGAATACGGACTTTAATAGATAAGTAAGCATAAAAATAAATAAAACGTATTTCGTTGCGCGCACTGCATCACGAAATGCGATGCAGTGCAAGCAATGAAATTTGTTGGGCCTTTGATGGCCCTGGGGAGCACCGGGTCGGCTCTTGTAGTGTTATAGGGTGCCTATTCGTGTTTGCTATGGTTGGGCGAGAGTTCTCTTTGAAGTAGGAAAGCAGATTGTTTTTTGTCTGAGAGAGCAGTATGTAAGGTAGTTTCTCTGACCAAAAGCAATTCCGGCTCCCGAATGATGCAGGGAGCCGGCTGGTACCATGGTGGATTTGGGGCTCTACCTACGGTCTTGAACATTATATTTGAGGCTTGGTGGATGGGGTGTCCGGTGATTGTAAAAAATGAGTGATATTTATTGTGCGCGTACAGTACGAATTTTGAAAGTTGTTCCATAAGTTCCATAAGTGTAGGTAAGCAAGAAAAATGAATTAAAAATACATCTTTTACAGATATTTATCAAGTTTATGTGTTTATATCTTTGTTGCTTGTAATGAGACCTTTTTGCTTTATTGGTACTTATAAGTAAGTGCTTATGCATAGTCTAAATTTGTTGAGGAGCAGTGTTTTATACAGTGCTGAACTTTTTACCTCTGTTGACAGTTGCCTTTTGCATGATCTGTTGGGGGGAGGGTGGAAAGTTATGTCAGTTGGAAATGTTTGGAATGTTAAACCAATAGAAATGTGTGTTTTGTTTTGAATTAATGTGTACAGGATTTTAATTGGTTATTTATATGTATGTATGTGTAAAATGAGAGGGAAAATGCTCCATTTGACAGTTCTGCTGCAAACACGGAACTAGAGAGATTCTGTATAAGAATATCCACTGTGTGAGTGGTATTCTTCTTAATCTACAAATCAATTTGAAAGGTGAGTTGATAAGTTGTATGGGAGTGTGTGCGGTGCTTCTTTGTACATTAAGGAAGGGGGAGGGTCAGTGTGGGGGGTGATAAACAACGGAATCTGAATGATTGTATTATGCAAAAAGTCCAGCACTAATGTTAAAAAAGTTGAACAGTGCTCTTTTGCGTGGATCTGTATCAGGTGTAACAAATGTTTCTGATGAAATTCAGATTAGTTACTTTGGTCCTCAGGAAGACAGTGCAAAAACTGAGACATTAATAAAAGAAAATGTGGAAGAGAATGTAGAACATTGCAGTGTAGAAAATGTTTAGCCCAAAATTATAAAGTTTAAGGTAATTTCAGGTGAAAGGCCAAATTATTCTTGTATCTGTTGTCGACGAATTCATTAGAAAAATCAGACCAGGAGTGTTGATTTGTATTTAAAAAGTGAAAAGGAAAATAATAATGAGTGGAAGGATTTTGCAACTTATTTGTTGGTTGAGAATTGTTTTGATTTGGGTTCTGATCAGCGTATTTGTAAATATTGTTATAACAAAGTAGATGAGAACAAAATGCCTGCTAGAGCTATGCATAATAATCTTGAGTTGGTAAATATTCCTTCTGAACTGATGGATTTAAATACCTATGAGTCTATTCTTCTTCAATGTGTGCATCCATTTCAGACTATTGTTCGTATGGAGCCTAAGACAGGAAAATTGCCTCCTTCAGATTTACAGAGAGGATTAAAGGGAAGAGTTGTATATTTGCCTCTAGATTTAAAGAAAAATATTGAAACTATTGGTGTAGAAAATGTAGAGGATGAACCTCTAGTTATTCTTGTTAATGGCGTTCCTACTAAGAGTAAGAAAATCTGGCATGAATTAGTGGATGTTAGGAAAGTGAAAAAGGCAACGTTGTATCTGATAAAAAATAATCAATATTACAAAAATGTGTCTGTGGGAGAAGAAGAAATAACTGCACAAGAAGATAGTGACTTGCCATCTGGACAAATTGAAAAAGTGGATGTGTCCAGAACTGTAGAAATCTACGAACATTACAGTGTTCATCCATTGCATTCCAAAGAAGTGATGGGGAATAATATAGAGTTATTCCAAATGAAAGACGCAAATGGAAGTCCCATTAGTGTATGGGAAAAAAGCTTGTAAGCTCATTGTTTCCCTCAAATGTTTCCTACAGGAAAAGGAGGACGACATGATGAACGACCTGTGCAGATTCCTGCATATGAATACCGGACATCAAGATTATATGCAGAAGATCCAAGATTTCGACAGTGTATTCCGTATTTGTTTCATCTTTTGTTTGAGAGTGATTTGTCTGGACTTTCTTATGCAGTAAACCATATATTGAAAACAGGTGTACATCTGCAAAATGTTTCGGCAAAGGAATTTATGGATAAAGTACAGCAGAAAGATAATGTTTTGGAATCTCAGCTGATTAATCTGATGGCATGTCAGCGTGGTACTAATGAGTACTGGTACCACCGTCGTCACGGAGAACTCAAATGTATGCTAAGGAACTTAGTAACTCCTACATGGTTCCTTACTCTAAGCTGTGCTGAATATGCTTGGGATGATTTACTTCAATTTCTTCGAGAGGCAAATCCAAATATACTAAATATCGAATACAAGACACCTGGAGAATTGTGCTCTTTGGATCCTGTTAATGTATGCAGGTATTTCAATCATAGATTCGAATCTATGATGTCTTTTATCACCAATAAAAACAATCCTCCTCTTGGAGAGGTTCTGGATTTCTTTTGGAGAAAGGAGTATCAAGCGAGAGGTACTCCTCACATACATATGCTATTATGTATCAAAGATGCTCCCAAATTTGGAACAGACTCAGACGATACTGTGTTGTCTTTTATTGAAGAATATGCTACATGTGATGTACCCAAAAGTACACAAGATAAGGACTTAAGACAACAAGTCTCATGATTCCAAAGCCATCGTTGTAGCAAATACTGTCGTCGAAAGTACAAATCTAAGGACAAATTCTACACCAAATGCCGTTTTGCATTTCCACGACCTGTAATATCGAAAGGAAGAGTGAACAGTTTTATGTCATCTTTGCGACGTATTATCACAAGAAAGTCTCCAAAAAATACCTACAACTTAAGAAGAAATGAAGAGTCAAAATACATAAATGACTATAACTCAGTCATTTTGTCCATGTGGAATGCTAATATGGATATTCAATATGTTGCAGACAATTCCATTGCTGTTGCTCGATATGTGACATCGTACATAACAAAGTCAGAAAAGACGGAATTGAAGGAAATGTGGGAAGAGATTTCCCATGAGAAGAGTCTAAGTGAGAAATTATACCGTTACAGTTTGAAGATGTTATCTCATCGAGAAATTGGAGCGTATGAATGCTCGGATGGCTTATCATCTGCAAATCTGTACTCCAAATCTAGAAGAATCATTTGGGTGAGTCTAGGTCTTGCTGCACCACGAAACCGAGTACTTAAATCTGTACAAGAAATTGAATATTTAGCTGAAAAAGAGCCAGAAAGTACAGATATTGTGAAAAGAAATATGTTGGATACATATTATCCAAATAGAAGTCATCATCTTGAGAACATTTGTCTCTATGAAGTGCTCCAAAACTATATTTTTAAATGGAATATTACAGAAAACATCAATAATGGTGTATATGCTGTGATTGGTTCTGAGGGATGTCTGGTGAAAGAAAGAAAAGGACATTTGATTAATCACCGTAAACTGAGTTGCGAAACACCTGACAAAAGGGAATTTTACTATTTAGCTCTTTTTCAACTTTTTAAGCCATGGTGTTCAGAATTGGAATTACTTGGAGATTTTGAGAGCTATGCAACTAAATATACTATAGAATGTCCTGTTTTTGCTAATTATGTGAAAATGTTGAACGACGAAATTGAGCAAGAAGCTACAATTGCAGCTGAGATTGCTAGAGATAGTTCTCAAGACAGTAAACGTTCTGCTCCGTTGAGTCAGGACCCACTAGGAGAACCAATTGTTCAAAATGAAGCAGCAACTGCTATGGAAGAGGTGGAAACAGCAATGTATCAAGCTCAAGAAGATGTAACAAACTTAGGAAACTTGGAAGAACAACTAAATCTTGAGCAGAAATAAATATATGAGCAAGTGCGAGAACAGATTCAGCATGGATTACTTCATGAGAAGAAAGAGTGCTCTTCCTCATCGTTTGACCCTATCCGAATGTACGTGAGTGGACAAGCTGGAACAGGCAAAAGTTTTTTAATTAAAGTAATCACAACTTTTCTACAGAAAACAACTGAGTCGCATTTGTCTTGTGTTGTCACTGCTCCAACTGGATTAGCAGCACACAATATTAAAGGAATTACTTTACATTGTTTATTAATACTACCGGTAGAGCATGAAAACAAATTAGAATACCACAAGCTATCAGGAGAAGCTTCTTGTGAAGTTTCAAGAGTGTTGAGGAAAATGAAACTTCTCATTATTTTTTATTTTTTTATTTTTTTTATTTTTATTGTTTTTAGCACAGCAAACTAACAAACACAACTCAAGTTGACTTTCAGCCTATACATCATGCAATAGTAAAGTCCAAAATAAAGTCCAAGTTATTTATATTTTAGCTTTCAAGAGAGACAAATTCATGACTCATAATAGTCTCGGAAGGAACCCCAAATTTTGATGCCCAATCTTTTTTTCCTTGATCCTTTGATTGAAAATAAACTCCACTCCAAATATATAAGCTCAGCATTTTAGCACACCTTTGCAGAAAGTCCGGTGGTTTTTCCTGTAACCATTCCCTGGCGATTCAGAGGTGTGCCACTGTCATTGCAAAAAAAATAAAATGCCGGTGTGGAAAAAGTATGTCCAGGTTGTTGTCTTTCTGTATTTTTCCTAACAGCATCATTGCTGGAGAATTAACTATCGTTGTTTTAATCACTGAAGAAATAAACTTTTCCAGGTGCTTAATAAATCCCTTTAACTTAAGACAATTATAAAAAACATGTACCGCTCCGGCGTCCTCCTCACCACAGCGGAAACATTTACCCTGACTTCTCACTATACATTTCGCCATTCTCTTGGGCGTGTAATATAAATCATATAGTGACTTAAAAAACTGAGCTTTCAAATTTGCCGACATGAGCCCTTCCTTAGACAAGATTAACAGATCTTCTACATTAATCTCGGAATCACCTAGTAACTCTCTCCATTTCAACTGCACTCTATCTGTGTCATCTTTTTTAGCAGAGATCAAGGATTGATAAATTACTCCAATTTTAGCTGATCTACGTATTTCTTCAATAACTTGATGTTGATTTAAACTCCCACCCCTTCAAATTAAATAATCCCGTATTTGGAGGTATTTAAAAAAGTACCATCTAGGCAGTAAATATTCATCCTTGATCTCTTCAAAAGATTTACACTTCCCATTTATGTTAACCATGTGTCCTAACGTCTTAATACCTTTTTGCTGCCACTTATTAGCCATTACATTAGAAAAAATGCCTGGTAACATCCTATGTGCATTGAACGGAGTGTAGTATGACACTCTTGGTAATTCCATGTTTTTCATGAACCATTTCCAAACCTTGAAAGCCCCCATGATTACCTTGAACCTTGTTCGCTTGAAATAACTCCCATCAATTTCTTTTACAAGAATAAGTTTTGCATTGGAACCCAACTGCATATCAAAAATAGTTGGCATGTTAACATCATCCATTTCATTAACTCCTGTTATTAAAATTTTCATTTTCAATAAAAAACAAGTGACGTAATAAAGGAAAAAATTAGGTACCCCCATTCCTCCCCTTAAGATTGGCAACGTCATGTATTTCATTGCCCTTCTAGGTCTCCCCGGGCTCCATATAAATTTCCCGCATTTAGATTGCAAGTTCTGTATTTTATCCTTAGTGATTTCTAGAGGTATCGATCTAAACAAATACAATACCTTTAGCAGTATATTCATTTTTATCACATTTGTTTTCCAATGATAGTCAAAAACAGCCTTTCCCATCTATCCAGGGATACCGTAATTTTTGCCATTAAAGTATTCCAATTAACTTGCACTATTTCCGCCATATTTGCCCTGATTAGAATTCCCAAATAGGTCACCTCTTTAACCACCCTACTATCGGCCCAAACAATTGTATCAGAACAAAGAATTTGAGTTTTGGTCTCGTTCAATTTATAACCTGTTATCAGTCCAAAAATCTGTGCTAATCGTTCAATTTCTTTAATTGCTGTTGCATGATTAGTTGTTGCCACTGCTATGTCATCGGCGTATGCAAACACAGAAAAATAAAGATTCTGAACTTTATAAGGGGTGATCAAAATATTCTGGTCTAATAACTCAATAAAAGTTTTTATATAATGAGCAAATAAAAGAGGAGAGCATGGGCAACCTTGTCGTGTACCTCGTGTTATAATGACATTGTCAGAAAGTTGGCCCATGACTGATATCTTTGCTACTGGTTTTAAATACAAAGATTGTATTGCTCTAATGAATCTTCCCCCAAATCCCATTTTACTCATAGTTTGCCAAAGATACTCCCATTGCACGCGATCAACCGCTTTTTCCGCGTCCAGCAGAATCAGCGCTAAGTCATTCTTATATACTGAAGCCATATCAAAGAGAGATATAACTGTATTTACATGTTCTGTCGTCCCCCTTCTAGGGATAAATCCATGTTGATGTTGTGAAACTAAAGGGGTAATACAATCTGACAGCCGATTAGCTAAAATTTTAGAGTAAATTTTATTGTCAGAGTTTAACAGCGAAATCGGTCTATATGACCCTACACAATCTGCCGGTTTCCCTTTTTTACAAAAAACGGCAATAGTAGCTTCCGCCCATGTTCTTGGGGGATTCCCCACCTGCGCTTCCCTCACTGTTTTTAGAAGTTCTTTTTTAATGTCATGATAAAATTGTAAGTATATTTCACTTGGTAGTCTGTCGGGACCAGCGGCTTTACCCTTTGCTAAACTGTTAACAGCTCTATCCAACTCCTCCTCTGTAATTATATCCTCTAGGCCCAGAGAGACAGTTGAGTCCACCTTTTTTAAGCCCTTTGCAAATAGTGTGTTCCAGTTTAATCCAGCACAAAGTGGTCCCTCATATAGCTCAGAATAAAATCGTTGGAAAATTTTAAGTATCTCTTGTGGTGCCGACTGTGTCGTGCCTTCAGAATCTCTCATTTGAGCAATATTTCTGGCCGACTCTTTGATGCGTAATTGAATCGCCAGCCTTCTCCCGATTGTTTCACCATATTCATGACTATCCATTTTTAAAGAGAGATGCTTCCTAGCATTTTCCTGAGACCAGATACCTGTTATTTTTGCTTTGTCCCTAGCAACCTTATCCTCCAATTCAGTTAGACTTGGCCCTTTGTTGATTATCTCCTGCATTAATAATGTTTCCGACAAAATTAATTGATCATATAAGCTATCTAGCTCTAATTTGGCTTTTTTCCGAGCCCTGGATGAAAAACTTATACATTCTCACCGAAATCTAGCTTTAAAAGTGTCCCATATTATGGCTTGTGAACTGGATCCCTCATTCTCTTCAAAATATAACTTTATCCATTTTCTTATATGTTCTTGAAACTCCTCGTTAAAAATTAGCTTCCTATCAAATGTAAAACTAGTTTGTCTGGGTTTGTTTAAATCCATATCAATCTCTAATAATAACGGGGAGTGATCAGATGATATTCTAGGATATATTGAAATAATTGCACCTGACGTGATTGAAATAGGGGAGAAGAAATAATCAAGCCTGACTAATTTTTTATGTGGGTAGGAGTAGAACGTGTACCCATTATCTTGTGGTCTTAGTTGTCCCCAAACATCCACTAACCCATGATCTTGTATCAAGCTTGCCAATGCCTTATATACTTTTGGTTTGCGGCCTTTATACATGGCCCGCCCTTCCTTTATAGCAGTGTTAGTCAAATTTATGTTCATGTCCCCACAAATAATTATGGGTTGAGCCCATGTAGTTAGCTCAGTGTTCATTTCCGCTATTATCTCTGGGTCATCCAAATTTGATCCGTAAATATTGCAAAGCGTTAGATTCTTACCGTCTACACTTATTTCCAATATTGCCCATCTACCTTTTTTATCCGCCAAAGTTTTGCCAATTACAGCAACATTCCCTTTAACCATAATGGCTACACCCCTAATCGTGCTTGTTTGACCCGTAGCGACTACAAGTGTATATCCCAATTCTGTTAAGACCAATCTCTTAGGCCAAGGTATATGAGTCTCCTGAATGCATACTATATGTGGTCCTATATACTTTAATTCAGCAGCGACTCTCTGCCTTTTGTTCACATTATTAAGTCCTGATACATTTAGAGAACATATTCTTAAGCGTTTCGTTGCCATTGAAAAATTTGAAATAAATTTACCTTTATTCTGATATTTCGAGTTATGTTCAAAATCCAAATCATTTCTATACAATCATTTAAATCAAAAAGCGTAATACTCCATGCCAAGGTTAAATCAAAAGTAGACTTCTCGCTTTGTAGTTCGCTGTGCCCAAGAACTGTTTTTCCCCACTTTTCCTCCCCACAACATCCCACTGTGCCACCCTCAACACCCCCCCAAACTAGAGTGCCCCTCCCCCCCTCCCCTACCCTTTCTTGAGGCGTTAGGACTTATGGTCCTCTTGATTGTGAGCTTGCCCTATACTCCCTACCTTCGCCCACGGACTTAATGCTAATTTAAAAAAAAAAAAGACATAGTATACTCAAATGCGTCTTCGAGCTAGCCTGAAGGCTAAACAGTATACATAATTACCCACCTCTTAGATAAGCCTCTAAAGATATAGTAAAATCATTATGTAGACTTTTCGCTATGTAAGCTTACACATAAGATAAGTCAGGTTACATTGAGTCCAAAAAGGTCTTAGCTGCCAATGATGTTATAAAATAGAGAGTACGCTCCTTATAAACAATTTTCATTTTGGCAGGAAACATAAGGTAGACCTGAGCTCCTTTGGCTTGAAAGAGGGGAATAAGCTGTCGCATTTGCCATCTCAAGTCCACCGTCTGTTTACATAAGTCTGGGCGGACAAAATATTCACAATCAAATGCGCTGAGGAGGAGGCAAGATGGCGACCGCACTGGTCGTGTGAGCTAGCATGCCTGCCGGACCTCGCGGATTTTGGCGTCTTCGGTTATACTGCGGGCTGAGAAAAAGCCTCAGGAAACCGAGGAACGACTCCTGCATAGACACTTATTTTATCGCTACCGGGAGCTGTGCTCGTGTTCCGCAGGACTGGGATAGTGAGGTGCAGAGCCTTGAGGTGGGTCTGTGGCGCTACGGAGGTCACGGAGGTTTGACCAGCAAGACGGCAAAGACGGCACACCTGTGCTCGCTGCAGCGCGGGAGCCAGAAGGTAGCAGAGCGGAGCTGGGAAGAGCCGTGATTGAAACAACAATGGAGACACGGCTTTATTTTTCAATGGATTTTTAATGAAATTGACAGACCTTTGAACTTGAACACTTTCGGTAGCTGTTCTTGTGGCCTGCCTCGAACCTGGCATAAACACTTTCTTTATCGCTATCAGCAGCTGTGCTCGTGCTCGGTAGCAGGAAAGGCAAGATGGCAAGACGGCAAACGGCACACCTGTGATCACTGCAGCTCGGGAGCCAGAAGTTTGCAGAGCGGAGTTGGGAAGAGCCGCGGTTTTAAGAAGCGATAAGTACCTGCGAGAAATGGCTCCTAAGGGGAGAAGAGGCCGGGGACAGCCCGCTCCCGGGACCGAGACACAAGATGAGGGTCAATATGTGAGAGCAGACAACGTGGCTTTAACATCAATGCAGAAAACCCCGACTAGAGGCAACAGTCGTGTGGAGACCCTGGCCAAGGAAACTGGAAAGTCTGCTAGAGGTAACTCGCGATTTCCTGGTAATGAGCTGGAGAGTGCGGTGCATGCAGCATGTAATAATGCTAAGACTGTGAAAGCTACTACTAAAAGTATTCCTGAACTCTTTAATACTTTAAAAAATAAGGAGACTCTAAAAGGCACAAAGAATAAACTAAACCAGGTTACTGATAACGGTAGTGAGAACATGCCGGTTGAATCTGTTGCAGCTCTGATACAGCGCGTTGAAATTAGTCAGGAGGCGCAGGGAGGCTGAGATAATGCTCTGACTGAAGAGGTTCAGCTATATTTCGATGAAGGAGAAGGATTGTGTGAAGAGAATGAGAAACAGCCGGCTGAAACCGTTATAGCTCAAGAACTTATGGGTAATACTGGTAATTCCGGTCCCCCTGAGGGTAACATTCCTGATAAATACATTGAGAGCATAGATTCTGTAGAATTTTACTCTTTATCAGAGCATTCTATATCATCCACGGAAGATCTCGTCCAACAGTATGCTGAGCAAATGAGTTTGGCTGAAGGAAGCTTAGATGGTAGCTATGAGACTGAAGGGGCGAACTCTGAGCAAACTGAGGGTCAGTCTGGGCAAACTGTACGCCGACTGCGGATGACACAGCTTGAGGATTTTGATCATACCAGGGCTGCCTCACAGACTGACGAGGAGCAGGGCGATGAGATATCACTTGAACTTATTTACAAGACTATGATGAGACATAGTGAGGAGCACAAACAAGACAGCCTAAGAGTGCAAAATTCATGCAAGAAATTACAAAGCTCTGTTAGGCGGCTGGCTAAATCTCATGCAGAGTTCTTGGGTAGAGTTACCGAGGCGGAGACACGTATAGCGACTTTGGAGGACGAGGTACTACAACAGAAGAGGATCATAGCCGAACAACTTACTCACAAAGAAGAGATTAACTGGAAAGTTATTGATTTAGAAAATCGTTCGAGGAGAAATAACTTGCGATTCTTACAAATAAAGGAAGGAAAGGAAGGGACAGATCCTCGTGGCTTTATAGTTGAGCTTCTTAAAAAATCATTCCCAGACTCAACTAGATGGGACTGGGATCGGGAAGTTGAAAGAGCGCATCGTTTCCCATTTAACATACGATTCAACAATCCGGAACAGCGAGATCAAAGACCAAGGGCTTTATTAGTGGCATTCAACAGTTTTTTAGCGCGAGAGGAAGTGTATAAGAAAGCAAGCCCAGATAAAAAATTGAAACTTCTCATTATTGATGAGGTAAGCATGGTATCAAAATTAATGCTTCCCTTTGTGCATTTAAGAATGTAGCAAATTCTTAAAACAGAATATGAAGTATTATTCGGAGGAAAACACGTCATAGTTTTTGGAGATCTTCTACAACTTACTCCTGTTAAAGGACAACCAGTGTTTAAAACACTGGTGCATGAAGATACTAGAAAGTCTTTGGGGAGCATTGGAAATGTAAACATTTGGTCATATTTTCAGTATAAGGAACTTATTACAAATATACGACAGGCAAATGATGCTGATTATGGAACTATTCTTCAAGATATAAGAATTGGAAAAATGAGCGAACATGGCAAACAAGCTTTACGGAGACGATTACTTTCCAATTTGTTTCCAAATGAAAATATTGTCCCAGAGAAAATATACATGAGAATTGCAGAAAACAAATCTGTAATCTGCTTAATTCCAACACTGCATGAATGTGGTATATTCAATTAAGAAATGTTAAAGTTGGAAGCAATTGATAAAATAGAACATGAAGGAATCACTATTATTTTGGGTTAAAAGTTGAAGAGGAAATTGGATTCTTTAGAGAAATCGATAAGTAAAACTGCTGGTTTAGAAAAGAATTTATATGCATGTGTAAACTGTAGGGTCATTTTACAATGTAATTTGAATGTGGAAAAAGGTTTAGTAATTTGAGCAATGGGTAAAATTGTTGATTTTGTTAATTATGTAAATGGAGGTGGGATTGAATTTTTGAAAATCAAATTTGATGAAATTGTTGAAGTAGAACAATTTAGTCGTTCTGCAGCTCGATTTTGCTTGTAAAAGATATGTATGTCTGCAGAAAACAGTTTCCTGTTTCTTTGGCATATGCGGTGACCATTCATAAATCTCAAGATTTAAGTGTAGATAGTGCTTTAGTGAATATTGGAAGTACCGTGTTCAAAGAGGGGATGGCATATGTTGCTTTGTCTCAAGTCAGAACTTTATCTGGATTGTACTTTATTGATTTTGATGAGACAAAGGTTTGTGCAGAGGCAAATTGTGTGAAAGAGTATAATAGGTTAAGAAGAGAATATGCACCCAATTTAGGTCAATATCCAGTATTTGAAAAGCGTGTGGTATGTAGAAGAAGAAGATTTAAGAATATCTGTAGTGAAACTGTAGAGAAAGAAAAAAAACAAGATGACGTTGCGCCTGCAAGCAAAAAGAGAAAGGAAAGTGTTGACGAGAATGTTGGTTATCAGTTTGAAAATAGTTGTGGTGTCAACTGCTATGCTAATGTAGTTGTTAATGTTTTTTTTCTTGAAAGTTTGCAACAGCAAATTGTAGAAAATCGGGACAAAAGATTCTGTTCATTGTTGAATTCTGTTTATGAGAAATGTAGTAGTGATAAAAGTAAAATACAAAGTGTTTCTGATATTCAAAATATTTTGGACATATGTTCTGGTTCAACTCATTTTACGCAGAATATTCAGCAAGATTGTCAGGAATTTTTAATGTTTATGCTTGGTGTACTGGAAGATGAAGGTATAGATGTTGAAAACCTTTTTGGCCTTTCTTATAAATGGCAACATGACTGTCAAAATTGTTTGTTTACATGTAGCACTAACATAGACACTGAAAGATTCATATATTTGACTTTACCTGACTGTGAATCAGTTTCTTTTAACAATCTAATTAGAGGAGCAAGTCAAAACATGGAGTGTAGCCAATGTAAATCAGAAATGTCATCAACATTACTTATACAAAGATATGGACAGTATGTTATTTTAATGCTGCAACGTTGTAGAGCTGATGGAAGAAAATTGGAGACTTTAATAAAAATTTTTGTAGCTGGTCAATGTTCAATATCAGGAAGCACTTTTGTAGCTGTTGCAATTATTTTTCATGATGGACCTTCTTTTTTTTTTTTTATTGAGATGGTTCCGGGTATCACAAAAAATACATTAGTACATTAATCAACAGGATAAAATCAGACATTGAAAATACAGTCTACATCTTATAAATACAATCGTAGGAGACATACAACCATGTTTGTTTCGGACAATAATACATAAGGGAAGACACTCAGCTTCACCTCTAGATCTGTAAACTCTTATTCATCTAATTTCTCTCCAATTCCTAAGAGGAGCCCATATCTTATTACCAAATTCTTTCAACCTCTTTCCTTTAAAATCGTACAAACATTCCTCTATATTATGAATTCCCAGAAGCCTAGTTAACCACATCTGGAAAGTGGGAGCTACAGAGTCTTTCCAACCAGCCGAGATTAAGATCCTAAAAACAGCCATACATAGAAAAATAAGTGCTTCGGCCTCGTTCTCTAGTTTTAGATTTTCGTCTCTACCAATCAAAACAATAGTAGGGGATAGAGTGATCTGTTGCTCTAGCAGCCCCGTTAAAAACCTTTCAATTTCTTTGAGGACTGGAGTAAGATTCTGACAATTAAAAACATGTGAAATAAATCTGCAGGGCCTTGGTCACACCTGGGACACCTATCGTTTTCTCTCTTACCCCACTTGAACAGCTTGGCAGGCGTATAATATAAGTTAAAAATAGTCTTGTAGTGCTGTGCCTTTAAATTTGAAGCTCTTAATATTTTCTTATTCAATGCAAAGGCATAGTCTATATCTATATCCGGATCTCCAATTCTTTCCGCCCAATCAGATTCAATTTGTCCGATGTCATCCCCCAAACCCTGCAAGAGAAAGCTATACCCGATTTTAATCTTCTTGCCGCCCTTCCTTACATAGTTCATAAACGAATTAGGCTCCTGAATTGAAATCCTAGGTCTAATTGACTTAACTGTTTGCTCCAGTTGTCTATATAAGAGCCATTGACTAGCAGGTATACCAAACTTTTGCTGAAGTGTGTCAAATCCCAGTAGTTCATCCTCAACCATGACATCCCCCAAACTACTAATACCCAGCTCCTTCCATAACCTACTATTACTATTCTGTCCAAGATGCACAAAAGGATTTGACCGCCACAGGTCTAATATACTATTAATCTTCGGAATCTTCAGGAACCTCATTATTGACTTCCAGGTGCCCCAAGCACTAAGCATCACCCTACTTTTACTCCTTTTAAAATACCTAAGATTTATTTCTCGCGTTAGGAGCCCCAAAGCTTTCCCTCCTACTAACAATTCATATATTGTAGGGGTTCTGTCCAGACCCATCGGCACAGCCATATTGTCATACTTAAATAGAACATTCATTTGCATCATTAGACACACCCAGTGATACAGCCTCAAATTTGGTGCAGACAGTCCCCCTCCCTCCAGTGGTGCCGATAATCGAGCCAAAGATCGACGAATTTTCCCATATTGCCACACAAATTGGGAGAAAACCGCTTCCATTTTCTTCAACAGACCCTCTTCTACTAGCAGAGGTATAGCACGAAATAAGTACAATATTCTCGGAAACATTGACATCTTTAAAACATTCACTCTACCAATCAGAGATAAGTGTAAAACCTCTATTCTTCTTAATTCTTTGTCTATTGCGGCAATCAAGGGTACATAATTTTCTTGTATAATTTTCTCCACATTTGCATTAATCCTCACCCCAAGATAAACTGCAGACTCCACATACCTCTGGTCGACTTTATAGATATTATTAGTGCTGATTATTATAGTTTTTTCTTCATTCAGCTTATACCCAGAGAGGGTTCCAAAAGCGTTAGCCAGTTGACTCAGTTCTTCTAAAGCCGTCTGCGGATTGGTAGTGACAATTACCAAATCGTCCGCATAAGCCAATAATTTGGTGGTATGCCCATTTAAGATAACAGGACAGATTTTATCTGAAGCTAGAATTTCCCTAATTAGGGGATCTATATAAAGTGAGAAGAGTAAAGGAGAGCAAGGGCATCCCTGGCGAGTTCCTCTTCTAATTACCACCTCTTCCGACTGAGGGCCCATAGATGTAATTCTAGCTACCGGATCCAAATACATAGCCTTTATTGCTTGCCTACACTTCACTCCGAAACCTCTACTGACCATAACTTCCCACATAAATTCCCAGACCACACGGTGGAAGGCTTTTTCAGCATCTAGGAGGATCATGGCCATTTCTCCCCCCGTGACAGCGATAGCATCAAATAGCGAGATCACACGCGAAGTGTGATCCGTAGTACCTCTCCCTGGAACGAACCCATGCTGCCACGGAGAGACAAGCTGGCCAATGATCCCCCCTAGCCTCTATGCCCACACCTTAGAATACAATTTGGTGTCAGCGTTTATTAGCGAAATTGGCCGATAAGAGCCCGGATTTTCCTCAGGTTTACCCTTTTTATGGAACACTACAATATTGGTCTGTTTCCAAGAGTCAGGGATCTTCCCAGAGCAGATTATTCCGTTAAACAGATCTACGAGCAATGGAAGAATTTCCTCCCCTAAGATCTTATAAACTTCCATGGGTATCCCGTCTGGACCTGCAGCTTTACCTGCTGCTAAATCCTGTAATGCAGTCCTTATCTCCTCTGGGGTTATATCATTTTCCAACTGCTCCCTGTCTTTGTCCTCTAGAACCGGACATACATATCCGGGCCCTTGCCTAGATGGTACCCAGCCCGCCTCCTGATCATATAGTTTTTGGTAAAATTTCTGGAACACACCCATTATCTCTTTCGGGTCCGTATATTCTATTCCATTATCTTCAATCTTGCGGATGTTATTTTTATTGGTTTCTTGTCTTATACGCAACGCTAGTTCTCTACCGGCTTGTTCCCCTGTCTCATACCGTTTTGCTCGAGACGTCTGATAATCTCTAGTCTCCCTTTGCGTGACCACTTTTAAGATGTCTCCCTTGATCAGAGCCATAGTTCTGGCCGTTTCGCTACCATCCTTGCCTAATCCTATTTCCTCTATATGCCGATTCTCTGAAACTGCTAACTCTGAAATGAGCTTCTCCATTTTACTTCTATCTTCCTTCTTTAGCCTGGCGGAGCAACTGATCGTCTCCCCCCTTAAGGATGCCTTGAAGGCTTCCCAAACTCCGTTCCGGGATGAGCTATATCTATTTATGTCAAAAAACTCCTTCGCCCACTGTTTAAGATGCTTAACAAACCTATCATCGTTTAGTAGTTTCCTTTCGAATGTCCACTTAGTAGTTCTCCTAGGAATATTATGCGCTTTGTATGTCAATATCAGAGGGTTATGATCCAAGACTATTCTTGGGAGCTTGGCAATTCTAACATTACATAATTCCCCCGTCGAGACAAAGAAATAGTCCAACTTAGAGTATTTCTGAGCTGGATATGAAAAATATGTAAAACCTGGATCCCCAGGCAGTTTTTCCCCCCATACATCGGTCAGACCATGCGACTGTAAAAGGGAGCCTAAAGCCGTATATACCTTCTGTTTGCGTCCTGTATATTTATCTCCCTGCCTCCAATCAGCCAAAATATTCATGTCTCCGCACAATACCATAGGGGTACCCCAATTAGCTAACTCCTCTTCTAGCTCGTCAAATACTGCTGGCTCATCTTCATTTGATCCATAGATCACACACAATGTAATGCCTAAATTCAATTCCACCAGAGCCCATCTGCCGGACCCATCCGTTTTGGTGCGTCTTACCCCTCCCAGATTGCATTTCCCCATAATGGCCACCCCCCTTATTGTAGATGATTGTGTCGAGCATCCTAGCATACTATATCCGTGCATATTCAATAACTTCCTTTTTGCCCAGGGTAGATGAGTCTCTTGTATACACAGTATGTCAATGTTATTAAATTTAGCAAAGTGGCTCAATCTCTGTCATTTCTTCCATTCATTTAGCCCCCCTACATTGATGGTACATATCTTAATGTTTGACATTGTTAACAAAGTTTCTAATTCTGACCTGTCTGTTATCCATGAATCTACTATATACCAACATCAGACCCATTTCCATCTCGAAGTTTTTCTCTATTTTATTCCCCCCCACTGCTCCCTCTCTTCCCCCCGCCTCTCCCCCTCCCTCCCCACTTCCCCTCCCTTTCCCCCCTTCGATCTCTCCCACCCCCCCCTGCCACCCCCTCTTTTCATAGGCGCTCAGACCTACTGGTCTGTGCACGTGATGGTTCGCAGTAATGACCAAGGAGATTTCTAAGTAACCCATGATGGACCTTCTACCACATCTATACATTACATTGTTTATTTAAAATGTGTGAAAGGTTGGATACATTGTAATGATAGTCAATTAGTTTTTAAGCAACGTTTGCCCAAAGAGTTACGAAATTCTTACCTAATATTTTTAAAGGCAACATTTTAAGATCAAAATTTGCCCATTAGGATTACTGCCGTGAAGGTAGATTAGTCTGGTGTTGTAGAGTATTTTGTAAGTGAGGGTGAGGAGCTTGAAGGTGATCCTCTTGTTGATATTGAGGCAGTGTAGGTGTATCAGGTGGTGAGTGATGTGGCTGCAGCAGGGAACATTCATAATCACTCAGGTGGAGGTCTTTTGGATTTGTTGTAGTTGTTGTAGGTGTTTGGCTGGAATTCCTGTGTAGAGTGTTTTGCCACAGTGTAGTCTGCTGCTGATGAGGACATGTGTCACTGTTTTTCTTCTTTTGGATAGGATCCACTTGTAAATGTTGTGGAGCAGGTGGAGGGTGTTATAGCAGTACGAGGAGATGGTGTAGACTTAGTTACACATGGAGAGGGAGGAGTTGAGGTTGAATCCTATGTTGTGGATATGGTTGGTAGGTGTTGGTACTGTTCACAGTGTAGTCAGGTTGTAGGAGTTGTCTGAGTCTGAGTGGGTGGGTCTGAGGATGAGTACCTTGATCTTGTGTGAGTTTATGTTTACAGACCTGCTCTTTATGTAGTTAGTGACGTCTTTCATTGTGTCGTGGAGGTTGCTTTTGGTGGAATGTGGCTTCTTGGTGAGGAAGAAGATGAGCTCGGTGTTGTTGATGTAGGAGATGATGTTGAGGTTGTAATGGTGGGCTACTTGTGTGAGGGTGGCCATGTAGATGTTGAACAGCGTCAGACTGATGGATGAGGCCTGGGGGACCCGTAGATGATGTCGGTGGTTTTGGATTAGAAGGCTTGGAGGCGGACGTTCAGGATTACTATTGAACAACTTCCAAACAAAGGATTTGATGCATACTATTTGGCCGTGTGGAATAGTGTGTGAAACCATTAAGGACTTTTTGTTGTGTATTTTGTCAGCATATATTTGTAAGTAACATTATTTACAGTGTAAGAAAATTAAGCATAATGTTTTGTTATTTTATGATTGTTTGAGATGTGTCATATTTATGTAAGAAATTGCTCTTAGAAAAAAACATTTAAGATATGTTTTATTTCTATTTTTTAAATTGTTATTGAGAATGTTGAATGTTTTTTTTTAAGATAATCTTATTGATTGTCTATTTTTTGCCCGCTGTTATGTGATGAGTACTATTGAACTCACTGTTTCTAGTGAAATTCAATATATTCTGAGAACAGCAAAAAAGGCAAATGAAATTGTTTACAAATTATTTTGTGTTGTAAAATATATATTGTAACTGTTTTTTTTGTGTCTTCCACAGGTGATAATTTTATGATATATAATTTTTTTATTATTTATTATGCTTAAGGTAAGTACAAGTAACTGTCAGCTGCGGCCCGTGGAGGGAGTTGAGGTTGGGCAGGCAGGTGGGGCGGGGGGGCAGGGTGGGGGGTGATAAGCAGTGGAATCTGGATGATTGCAGGTAAGTAAACAATTAAATGAATAAAATGAATTTTGTACCGCGCCCTGCATCGCAAAATGCGATGCAGGGCACGGAACGAAGGGGCATATTATCAACAAAAGGCGATACATTATCGCCGCTTTTATCGGCAGGAAACTGCCGATAAAGCGGCGATAATGGGCTTGATAATAGGCCCTTGTAAATTCCCATAGCAGCCCAGGTTCTGGTGTTAACCTGGGCTACTATGGGAATTCACAAGGGCCTATTATCAAGCCCATTATCGCCGCTTTATAGGCCGTTTCCTGCCGATAAAAGCTGAGATAATCTATTGCCTTTTGTTGATAATATGGCCCGAAATTCGTTTTATTAATTTAATTGTTTAGTTACTGGCAATCATCCAGATTCTGTTGTTTATCACCCCTCACCCTGCCCCTCCCCCGCCCCGCCTGCCTGTCCCACCGCAAGTCCCTCCACGGGCCGCGGCTGAAAGACGCGGTAGTGATCTAGTCATTTACCACAGAGTTGTGGGGAATCCTTGGTGAGACGGGCGCTCACTAACGAGTGCGCACTTCACCGAAGACGTTTCAGAATTCAGACCCGTTTTCAATTGCTCCTTCGACATTCCTGAAGAGAAAGTGGAAATATTTCTGTGAGAGTTAAAGAACGTTGTATGACAAGTTAGTGAGTAAGTAAACTTACCTGACATTATAGACAATATTGAATGTACTCAGTCGATGTATTTTCTCTAACTTAAAACAAGAAACGATAAAAATCGTGTTAAGCAAGGTTTTAAGGGAAAAGAACACATTGAGGAAGGAATACTACTAGAAAGACTTTTGAATTAGGAAGGAACATTAGTGAAAAGCATAAGATATTCAAGGATTGACAGAATAGGTAACAAGCAACTGCTTAAAGAAAGGTTAGTAGAGGACCATAAGGAAATTAATAATATAAAATTTAGACAATAAACTGAGAGGCCTAGGTTAATGAATGTTACGTAATTATAGGTTATAAGCAGTGAGAAAAATAAAGAACCGCAAGCTAAAAGGTTGCAGATGAATACTAGAGGATAGCCTAGTTCGAAATTTGAAGAGGTAGGTAATTAGTAGGGTTAGACTAAGTTATAGATGAGGAATAGAGATAGAGTAAAGACATGAAGTATTCAAAAAGTAGTGTGATAATGATGTCTAAATATACACAGATACACAGTGTTATTCTGGACAATGAATAGTATCTTTTGCATTTTACTAAAACACATTTATTATTTTGGAATGGGTAAGGTGAATAGATATATTCTACATTTATTAGTAGTGTATTTTAGTGTAATAGCCTGAGTCTTTTCCTATAGTCATAAGGAGTGACTGGTTTCAAAATTTAAGGAAAGCTACGAACAGGATATTGTTATAAGTAATTTTATTTATATAGCTTTGCAAAGGAGTAAAACTGTAGTAATGGAATGTTATTAGATAATAGTATTTATATAGTATTTTTTGTAGGCCAAAATAGGTGAAAACTCTAGTTTTGTATTATATCTTATGAAAAGTGATAAAATTAACTGTTTATATTTTTATAGAAGGAGCAAGAACATAAAGGAAAAATTATGGAAAGAGAACAGGCTCATACTGAGGAGATTTTGGATATTATCTTGAGTATAATTGAAGAATTAATCGTATCTGTCACAGGCAATGAGAGTGAAGAAGGGGAAATTAGTGCTGCAAACATGATGTGTGATTTCAAAGACGAAAGCTTTGATGGAGAATTTCTAGAAGTATTAAATGATGTTGAAATTTTAGAACAAATGAATTCAGAAACTGCTAACGAGGCATTGATCTGAATGACATAACTGATGAACTTGTGTTGGAATGTCTGTTCAATTATGAGATGTTACAAAAATAAATGTATTGTTTAAAAATAATAAAGGTTTGAGAACTATCTACTACTGTATTTATTGTACTAAAAGTGTAGCACTTATAGATTCAGTTATATATTCTTTAAATGTTTGTATTGATGTACAATATGCAAAGTGGGTCCGAGGGTATGGTTTCCTTAAAATTCGTATGGAGTATACAAGCAGTCTTGTATGCTCCTACAAACTTGTGTTTTATGGTTTCAATTTCCCAGACTGTATCCTTAGACTTGCTCCAAACACTCTATCACTGTTGTTTTAGTTTTGTAGTGAGTCATTTATCGGTATGTAGTAATCCATTCACTACATTAAAACACTAATGGGCACATATATAATAACTGGCATATCCCCAGGAATATGTTAGTTATTGTGCTCCGTGATACCACCACCATGGATGTGAAGTATTTACAATGCGGTGTACCGTGGGTCAAAAATGGCACATATATGTGATGTATCTGTGCTGTAAGGGTGGTGCATTGTTTGAGTTATGTTGAAAGTGGAACACATTTCCAGCAATGGTCTGGGGGCCCTATGCTGAGAATGCTGTGTCAATCCTCAGACCTGCTTCAAGCTAGTGCAGTGTTTTGACACAGCATGAGCCCTAAAATGACAAAGTGAAATTTTGTAGATTTCAGTCAGCCACTTTTAGGAGGTGCTCCTGCGCCGGAACGCCCCCCACCCTCCTATGAAGGAATGTCTTCTTCTGGTACAGGGTTTTACAATGTGACTCACCTCCCAGAGACATCACATTGTAAATACCACATACCGCGGCGCATCTTTTGCACCACCGCTTCATCAGAAAAGTGATGCAACGGCGGTGTAGAAGAGGCACAAGGGTGTTGTAAATCTGCCCCTAAAAAACACTTACAAATTCACCCAAGCAGTTTCACTAGCAGTGCATTCTTTTTGAATTTACTTTTGTTATTATTTTACATTAAAAATATGAAATGTAACATTAAAAATAAAATAAATATAAGTATTTATAATAAAATTGCAGGAAATTACTATAAAAAGAAAGAAATATAATATTTAATACATTTTAAAATTATCATTTACAAAACCTTTGAAATTCACTGAAAAAACCATAGGTTTCAGGCACGTTATAAATAGGAATTAGCATTTAAAAAACCTTGGAAATTAACTGAAAAAAACATAGGTTTCAGCCACGTTATAGTTAGGAATTAGCATTTAAAAAACCTTAGAAATTAACTGAAAAAAACATAGGTTTCACCCATGTTATAGTTAGCTGGACATTTCTCTCATACAAAACCATTGAAATTTCCCCGTTATAGTTAGTTCAGCTAACTATAACTCGCGCGCCCACAATGCACATTCTATTGGGAATAACTTTGGCACTGGTTGTTGAATCTTTGCGAATTTCTCAAAGAAGATGGCCCCTCCTTCCCTGAAAGTCTCGGGAAGATTCGTCAAGCGGGGGCCGAGAAAAAAGGGCGTCCCAAAACGTGTTTTCCCCATGTTAATTTCCATAGGATGATTAGACACGGCTACAGCCCGAACCGTGGAACGGAATTACACCAAATTTGGGGAAATGGTAGGGTCTGGTACGCAGATCACCTTTTGGTTAAATGGTGTAAATCCCTCCAGTAGTTCATGAGAAAATCAAAAGAAAAAATATATGTATCTGGGCGGAGCCTAACCACACATCTCATCGTGAGATCTGATTGGCTGTCAGCACTTAATCCAAGAAGTGTTGGCAGCCATCTTGGGACCAATATGCATGATAGCACCTAATTAAAAAGCTTTGCAGTTAATAGAAGGTTTTAGGACTTTAGTTACATTATAAATCATTTATTAATGGTACCATACTCATTTTAGGAATTGTGGTGTGTTCTAAGGTGATTATACCATGTGAAAAAGCCTTCTGCTGAGATATCATGAATCATGTTTGAAAGAAAACTATTATCTCATGCTTTTCCCACAGTGGTTTGGAAGGGGATCTATAAGTTAAACTGAAAGTATATTTTCTGTAAATTCACATTATCTTTCTCAGTCATGTGAGAGTGAAGTCTGACATTCTCAGTAAAGCATGTACATCCAACAAGGACAGAGACTTTCAGTTGATTCCTTTGTGTTCTACTGCAGCTTCCCAGAGTGTTCTAAAGAACAACTAGGTGCTAACAGTCCTACTTATTACAAAGGTATGGCACACCTGAAGCCATCTTGATTGGAATAAAGTGGTAACTCTTAAATCATTCAATTTAAAAAGGAACAAAATGAGGGGGTACATTTTGCCATAGAAAGTATGATTAGTGCTGCAGAAAGAAAAATGAGGGCACATTTTGAGTGACTTCTCAAATCCTCTCCTATTTCATGAAAAAATTCTGACATGCAGTCTCCCAAGATGGCCACCAGAGACAAAAGAGCCCAAATGTAGCCCAATTATCACCCAGATGTAGCCCAAGTATAGCCCAATGACAGAATGTCCCAGAGTGTTCTAAAGAAAAACTAGAGGGTTAACAGTCTTACTCATGACAAAAGTATGGCACACCAGAAGCCATCTTGATTGGAATGAAGTGGTAAGTCTGAAAACATTTAAATAAAAAAGTAGCAAAATGAGGGGGTTCATTTTGTCATAGAAAGTATGATTAGTGCTTCAGAAAGAAAATTTAGGGCACATTTTCAGTGACTTCTCAAATCCTCTTCTATTTCATAAACAAATTCTGACATGCAGACTGAAACATGCACTTTGAATACCAGCAGCAGACTTCCCTGGTGAGCAGTAGCTTTACTACAGTGATCTAATGAGCAACTAGAGTGCTAACATTCAGAATTTATGGCAAATGTGTGACATGGAATCAAAGTAAACAAGCATTGAAAATGCAATAGATCTCGCCCTCGTTTAAGTTAAAGCCATTCTGTTTGTAATGAGATGGCTTTTTAGCTTTGCTTTTATTTACATAAAATGCATATGTATGCATATATGTATATGTATGCATTTATATTTGTATTTGTATTTATATAGATATGCAGATTATATATGTTTATATATGTATCACTAAGAACTTCGATCCCACACCCTTCACTGGATGTGATAAACGAAACGGACCCAAACAGATGAATTTGCTTATTCCTTTATTCTCTGCAACCCATGATCGCCATGACGCGTTTCGCTCCCTGGAGCCCTTGATCACATGACTTGGCCAAAAATAACTAGTGATTTTAAAATGCGTAGTGGGATCACGTGATCTTGGGCCTATAGACAAGGAAAACAGACTTCTGCCTAATCCAACTATGTACACAGTATCGAATCACATTTGTGTCTCAAGATAACACCTCCCTTGACAACCAAGTAATAATTTCCATTATGTACATTTCATTAAATAATGAGTTGGTTAATTAATATACAGATATATACACGGTAAATGTATAATGCAGCCTAATTCATCAAATCTACATCAACTGTAACATTTCGGCTAACATTCCATCCGTTATAAATGCAATCCTCTAAGTAGAAGCAGCAAAACATTATGCAGTCTTTAATAGAAATTCATCGTTTAACAGGGAGTATCATGAGAAAATCCAAAAATTCCGCCCATGTGGGCTCACTGTGATTGTGGAAAATTGCGTCTATACTGCCCACGTGCTCACACACCTATCCACGCAAGAATCAATAAAAGGTGATGAAAATGATATCCCCTGTGAACAAATATAACTTGTAAAATTAAATAAATACCAGCTGCAGTTTTCTGTTGACACTGCCCCCCCACTGAATTTCACGCACACGATTCCATTCTGATGCTAAGGGCGCTTGCTTAAAGATTGTTGATACAGTTAGAATTGTAAGCAAGTATATAAATCTTCGGTCGCATTGAGACCATTAGGTGTCTTTGTATTAAGATTGAGAATGTAGCTGGTCTCCAACAATCTTAACCGTGCCTCTCTGTCTCCCCCTCTTCGCAGTGGCAACACCAAATCAATTGCGAAGTAACTTAGACAGTATATATGTATGTATATATATATTCACTGAAAAAACCATAGGTTATAGACCATATATAGTTAGGAATTAGCCTTTACAAAACCTTGAAAATTCACTGAAAAAACCATAGGTTATAGACCATATATAGTTAGGAATTAGCATTTACAAAACCTTATTTTACTCACACAAAACCATTGAAATTCCATATATAGTTAGTTGCACTAACTATATATCGCGCACCCGCAATCCACTGCTGATGATGTCACATATTACATCATTCATGACATGGTCAGTGACATCACTGATGACATCACTGATGACATCTCAAATGACATCACTGATGACATCACTGATGACATCACTGATGACAACATCCAGTGACTGTATGTTTCTGTAAAGTTAAAATGTGTCTTACATATTGAAGAATGAGTGGAAGTATAAGTGTCTGGACAAAGGATTTAGTAGGTGCATGACTGAATGTATGAGTGAGTGATTAAATGTGTCTCACTGAGTGCATGGGTTAGTGACTAAACTGTCTTAATTTGTGCATCATTATGTCTGTTGTTCTGTAAACTGCTGCATGTGTTGATCAGTAGCTATATGATTAACTATATGGGTTACTGATTGATTGTCCAAGTATTTGTATGGGAGACTGAGTGTGTGTGTGGCTGGCTGGGAGGTGTGTGACTCTGTGCAGATCAATGTGTACTTGTATCAATGATTGTATAAGAAGGTAAGTATGTGTTACTGTATAGACAAGAAAATGGAAGTGTCATTGATTCTTTACAGGACTGACTAGGTGTGTGAGTAACTCCATGGATGAGTGGCAGACTGTGAGTGTCTGTATAGGTGTATGAGTGCATATGATAGTGTTGTAAAGATGAGTGATTGTATGTATGAATGATTGTATGGGTGAATGAGTGAATGTGTGTTTAGACATAGGAATCAGTGAGTGCGTATGTAGTAACTAGTATTGGTGTGTCAATGGTTTCAAAAATTATACTCTGTATTTAACACTGGGTGAAACAGAGGTTATATTAAAATGTGAGGAGATGCATTGTATTGTCACATGAATGATATCATCAGTGATGTGGTCATTGATGTCAAATGAGATGTCATCAGTGATGTCATCAGTGATGTCATTTGAGATGTCATCAGTGATGTCATCAGTGATGTCACTGACCATGTCATGAATGATGTAATATGTGACATCATCAGCAGTGGATTGCGGGTGCGCGATATATAGTTAGTGCAACTAACTATATATGGAATTTCAATGGTTTTGTGTGAGTAAAATAAGGTTTTGTAAATGCTAATTCCTAACTATATATGGTCTATAACCTATGGTTTTTTCAGTGAATTTTCAAGGTTTTGTAAATGCTAATTCCTAACTATATATGGTCTATAACCTATGGTTTTTTCAGTGAATTTCATTGGTTTTTTAACAGCTAATATCTGTAGCTGTAAAATGTATTCTTCTTTAAATCCAAAAATGTATTTTATATGTTTATGAATAATTTTTTTTTTAAATATTTTTTTTTCTTCGTTCCCGCTTCGCGAATCGGGAAGCTTCCCGTTAGCTGACCTTGATGCCGCGAAATAGACCGCGAGCCGGTAAACGTTTCTTTACCGCAACTGCTGCGTTAGAAAACAACATCGTGACGCCTCCCGTCCGCATGACGTTTCACGTTGTCGCGTGATACGTCATATGACGTGCTACGTTAGCGAACTGGTACGCGAAGCGAGTCGCAAAGCGCAGGTTTCTGGAAGCAAACCGGGAGGCCCTGCAAAGCGCTTAACGTAAACACAGCAGGTCATGTGACTTGGTAATAACACTTTTCATTGGTTCATTTCACTTTTGGTTTCCTAATGATGTAAGACTAGGTCATATAATCTAAAATGAACACTTTTCATTGGTTGAGAACTCTTGTTTTTCCCAATTGATGAAAATCCCTCCTTCTTTCCTCACTCTGACTTTCATCATTGTGAGAGAAAGACCCTTTGTTACCAGTGAGCAATGGCTTCTTTAGTAGCTTCAGCTGGTGCTTCCCCACCACCTCCACCACATCCAAGGAAGAGTGGACCACCTGCTCAAGTTATAATTCAACAAGAAGAGGAAGAAGAGGAACAGGACGACGAGCACGAAGAGAGGCAGTTTTTGCCTGAGGAGCCCAGGACGTCTCACCGGAAAGAAAACTTCATTTGGCAATTTTTTAAAATTCCCAAAGGTCAGGAAAAAGTAAATGCAAGATACGTAACTTGCCTTATATGTCAAGATAGACTGTCCAGAGGGACCGAGAAAAAATACAGTTTCGGAAACTACACAATGCATCGCCATATGACTAGGTGGCATCCTAACAACTACAGTGCTGCACAGTTTCGGAACGACCTAGATAATCTCCCTATTATGGCCAGAAGATCTGTTGTACCGGAAGTAACGGGACCAGAGGGCAGGGAGATGGTGCCAAATATACAAATGAGATTTGGTGAAGTAAAACACGTCTGCGTACATTGCAATGGATTCATTTGCTACGGAGAAAGAAGCATCACTCTGATCAACAGAGCTATTGACTATCATATGCAAGTTTGTACGAAACGCCCAAAATAATAAATACTTTTTTTTTGTTTTGTTGCTCCTGTTGAGCCCTTTACAATGAATCGTTTTCATTGCCCCCTCCAAGAAAACCCCAAAAAAATATAAAACTGTTCAGAAAAATTCAAAAAAAGTAAAAAAATGTTCAGAAAAATAATAAAAAAAATATAAAACAACAAAAACAATAAAAAAAAAGTTCTTTTCAGAACTACCTCCCCGTTATTAAAAAATTGGTACAATATTTGGAACTGTGCCAACCTCTATTTCTCGTAGTTCGCTTCCCAGTTCGCTCGCCGGTACGCGAACCGGAAGTGAACCAAAACATTTTTTTAAAAAAAAGAACAGTAAGTATAAGGGAAGGAAACAGACACTTAGTGGAGTAGTGTGGCTCACTGGTTAGAGGCGGCAGGCCTGAGAGCAGAAGTCAGCCTGGGACCAGGGTTCAATTCCCGACGCGGCAGGGTCGTGGACCTTGGTCAGCGGACTCGATAATTCTCGCTTCGGTGCTTACTCTAATCAGGGGTTCCACTCGGCAACTCTGGGCATTAGCTTGCCTAATCTCCACAACGGCCCAACCAATTCCGGGGATGCCTGGCTCCACCTTAGGGACTCCCAGCAAGGGACCATCCCACAGGGAAAGCCAGGACGGGTTCCCCAGAGTTATACAGCGCCGGGACGCCCCGTTGCTGGGGCAGCTGTGCGCTTTACAAGTATACTACATTTACATTTACATTTACATTTACTTATGTTAAAAGAAAGACAGCTATAAGGGAGTAAACTAGAGATACTATTACCCGTAATCCACTGCTGATGATGTCACATATTACATCATTCATGACATGCTCAGTGACATCATCAGCAGAGGATTGCGGGTTTTTTGGCAACGTGCCTTATCCACGGTTTAATAACGCTGCCTTTTGCTTTATATAAGTTTTCAAATTGTATGAAATATATACCAATAGGTCGTTATGAACCTTTAGGTAGTGCTTTTCTTCATGAGGTCTGGTCGCTTCCATACACATACAGATGTTTCAAAGATGATCAAGAAGTTTATCTGAATGGAGAGGAATGCACTGAGACGCCACATCATTCACTAATGTGTAGGCACATACAGTTACACGGTTCATGCAACAAACACCGACCAAATATGGCTTGCGTGTTGCAAGGCACGCCAGTTCCTGCTATCATCCCCACGTTCAAGTTGTTGGAAAATGGTAGTTATTTGATGCTCAATAATGAAGATTGTTCTGGGTTAATTAAAAGTATTCCTTTTATCGTAACAGTAAGTGAACGGGTTATTTGCTGCAGAAATGTTCTATTTCCTCCCACACATGAACATAGGGAGTTTTCAATCTCGCCACAAATACCAACCTTGGGAGCAGATTTCAACGGCATGGCAAGAATAAGAGCTCTTTTGTCTCAGAGAGAGGTGGCCTTGAGTTCGGCCCGTGAAACTTTCGTGCTTCACATAGCGAACACCCGTACAGAGGTGCAGACCCTTTTCAATACAGATTTGCCTTTCCATTTCAGCAAGATGGTTCGGACTATCTTTAACGCGTCCTCCACAAAGGCCCTGGCGCACTTTTTTAAAGTTGTTACCAGTGGTCTCGTGACTTCATTTGAGAAAATCTTTGGAGTCATCCCTGCTTTCTTTCATTCTATTTTTTCCACTCTGCTTCGTGGATTCCCATTTTTACTTGCATTACCAGCGGAGGCTCTTGTGCTTTTTTACATTTTTAAATATGGATGTCCCTCCTGTGCAAGCTCCCGCCCTGCAGCTGCTGACACTGTTCCGCAATCGCATGCTAGAATATTATGGCACAATGCCGTTGGCGATATTAAGCACGGCATATGGATTATCTTTTCGATTCTCCTACTTCACCTGTGTCCAGCCTGTATTTCACTGCCTGACCTGTGATTTCGATTGGGCCATTGATTTGTGTCTCTGCGGACCGGTTTCTCCTGACGTCGACTTTAATCAGCTGATGACTCCTATCATTACTCACGAGTTGGTTTGTCCTGGCGAAAGGATTATGGCTGTGGCATTGATGCATGGACTAATTGGTCCCTGGAATTTACTGGCGGCAACACAGTCTTTCTTGGAACAGAGCTTTCTTGAAAACCCACCGAGCTGTCCTCTGATGGTGATAGAGGATCCGGTGCTGGGAAAGCACGTATGTTCTTTTCCGCTTTTAAATTGGATGGCTGAACTCTTTTCGGATGAAGACGGTGACTTCCTATTGGAGGCTGTTGCAGCTTATTTTGCATACACAGTTATGTCATAGACCTTTTTCATGTTTGATATGCTGAGTACTAGCATTTCATTGACAATTCATTGACTTATTTGTCAAGTTTTTATTATTTAGCTTGCCTATTGGCTTAAGACTCGATAAAGTACTTGGCTGTTTTATTTTTCTTTAGCATTAAATTTTCCTAGTTTTTAATGCTTTACCTTGCGGACCGTCCACATATAAACTTGCAATCTGCTCTCATGAGATGGCACTTCTATTATCTTATTCAGTTCGTTTCCGGATTATGGGGAGGTGTCATCTAGGTCCTGGATATCTTTACACCGTGTTAAGTTAGCATGGGCTCATTACCGGTTTAAACGCCATTTTTCCTTTTTTGCAACTTCTGCACACGACACTTAGTTGTTGCTTTAGCTTTCAACCTAGTAGTTCATCGTGGTTTACATGAGAATAATATGTTATTGCTCTACTATCTGCTTTGCTTGTTAAACTATATCTGTACAGCGAGTGCTGAAGTTTCAAGAACAACACGATACAGAATTGTTATGAGGTCTGATCTCCACGACTTCATACTCATAACATAAGTGCAACTTCTGCCAATTCTGGGCATGAGGCGGGTTTTATATTGCTTTGCCGAACACACATACACAACAGTTGATGCGGTTCACATGAAGAGAGAGCTGGTGTATGCTGATGTGATTCCTTCAAATCTAAGACACTAAAGTATGGGCACGCCCTAAACCAACACAAAGAGACCTTCTTAGCAAATAATATAATATGTGTATTAGGGAGGGTGAGATATAAGCAGCCGCGGGCCGTGGAGGGAGTTACGGTGGGGCAGGGAGGCGGGGAGGGGCAGGGTGGAGCCCTCTCCACCCTGCCCCTCCCCCTCCCCGCCTCCCTGCCCCACCGTAACTCCCTCCACGGCCCGCGGCTGCTTATAAGTGTTGCTAACTCTTATTCATTTACAGCATGTTAACATACTGTCACCATTCGCTTTTTATGTACTAGTAACTATGCTGGTAATTTTGCTACTGATAATATGTGTACTTGTATTATCTAAGATACTACGCCTGAGAAGACGGCATTAGTAAATAAACATTTCAAATACACATGTGTTCTTCTTAACTCCATGTTCTGGTTTCTAAGAAATATATAACGACCGACTGTTCATGAGTTCCACGTATCCTGAGGTACTATAAGTTCATATTCTGGATTGTCTAAACATTGAGAGTTTGTTATATCCAATGTGACACTGTACCTAGCTTGCTAAGGGGTTTTTGATTACTAAGGTGAGTTTTGGGACACCCTAATTCGCCGAGGTTCCAATCCTCTGTCCACAGTTCTGTGTGAGAACAGAAACCCTGCGACAGGGGCACCCCCGACCCTTGCTGGAGCTTCATCACACTTGCGATACAACTCCAGCAATGCGCCACCTTTACGGCACAGATACATCACGCATCTGTGCTGTTTTTGCCCCATGATGCGCCGCATTGTAAATGCAGCACACCATAGGTGACGGAACAGCGGCACAGAATGACTAACACATCCCTGGTGATGCGCCAGTCATCATAAATCTATCCCTATGCTTCTTATCTTGTTAGAGATGAACCGCCATATGTATCATCAAAGTTTTTTGCATTTCCTAAATAGCGAACTTTAAGGAATAAATAGCGATTCTTTACCATTCCTAGTTTGCGATGAGCTATTTGCTAATTACAAATTACCCATTCATTTCCTTCATTTCCATAGGGCGGTTGGACTCACTTTTAGCTCGAACGGCTGAATGGATTTCCACGAAACTTGGCAAAATTGTAGGGACTGGTAGCCCGATGTGCCTTTGCTATGTCTCAAGATATATGCTCCAGTGGTTTTTACGAAAATTAACTTTGAAAAATATATATTGGGCTACATTGGCCTATATATATGTTGGAGCCCAAATGTAGCCCAATGTAGCCCAATGAAGCCCAATGAAGCCCAATGTAGCCCAATGTAGCCCAAAGATGGCCGCCAGAGACAAAAAAAACAAATGTAGCCCAAATATCAGCCAGATGTAGCCCAACTATAGCCCAGTGACAGAATGACCAATCAGCTTCGCAAACCTCCGTTACGCGAAGCGGAGCGCTGTTACAGATATATATCTTTTTTTGAACGTTAATTTCTCAAAATCCACTGGAGCACATATATTGAGACCTAGCAAAGGCACATCGGGCTACCAGTCCCTAATATTTTACCAAGTTTCGTGCAAATCCATTCAGCCGTTCGATTATTAATATAATTTTTTTTTTTGCCCCGCGGGGCCCTTTTAAAACCTCCACATCAAACCTAGGGGGTCAGCGAGGATCTACTATGCCCCCTTATGGTCATTTGCCCCTTCGCTTTGGCCTCCTCTTCTCTCTCGATCCTACCGAGAGACAAGATGGCGGCCGCTACGGACTGTTTGGAATGTTTACAGACGCCGGAGAACCAATCAGCTTCGCTTCACAAAGCTCCGTTGCGCGAAAAGTACGCGTACTGGAGCGCTGCCCGGTCCGCTGTTACAGATATATATCTTTTTTTAAACGTTAATTTCTCAAAATCCACTGTAGCACATATATTGAGACCTACAAAAGGCACATCGGGCTACCAGTCCCTACAATTTTGCCAAGTTTCGTGCAAATCCATTCAGCCGTTCGGGCTAAAAGTGAGGCCAACCGCCCTATGGAAAACTCAATGTTAAAAACACGTTTTGGGACCCCCCTTTTTTCTCGGCCCCCCCTTGACGAACCCCCCCCAAATTTTCAAGGGCTGCTCAGAAACAAAATGTGCCATTTTCCTGAAAATTTCAGCCAATTCCGTCCACAAACGCCAAAGTTATTAGACATAGAATTTTCAAAAATCCCATAGAGAAAAAATCCTAACTATATATACCTACTGGCGACCGCCAGTAGGTAATATATATATATATATATATATATATATATATATATATATACACAAACATATATATAAATGCATATGCATATATATATGTGTATATATGTGCGTGTAGACAGAGGTAGAGAGGTAGAGGTGTAGAGGTAGAGGTGTAGAGGTAGAGAGGTAGAGGTAGAGAGGTAGAGAGGTAGAGACTAGTAGAGAGAGAAGTAGAGAGAGGTAGAGAGGTAGAGAGTAGAGAGTGAGTAATAGAGAGTAAAGAGTGAGTACTAGAGAGTAGTAGAGAGCAGTAGAGAGATTAGCAGAGAGTGAGTAGTAGAGAGTAGTAGAGTGAATAGTAGAGTGAGTAGTAGAGAGTAGTAGAGAGTGAGCAGTAGAGAGTGAGTAGTAGAGAGTAGTAGAGAGTAAGTAGTAGAGTGAGTAGTAGAGAGCAGTAGAGAGTAAGTAGTAGAGAGTAGTAAAGAGTGAGTAGTAGAGAGTGAGTAGTAGAGAGTGAGTAGTAGAGAGTGAGTAGTTGAGAGTGAGCAGCAGAGAGAGAGAATAGTAGAGAGTAGTAGAGAGTGAGTAGTAGAGTGAGTAGTAGAGAGTAGTAGAGAGAGTAGTAGAGAGTGAGTAGTAGAAAGTGAGTAGTAGATTGAGTAGTAGAGTGAGTAGGAGGGAGTGAGTAGTAGAGAGCAGTAGAGAGAGAGTAATAGAGAGTGAGTATAGAGAGTAGTAGAGAGTGAGAAGTAGAGAGTGAGTAGTAGAGAGTAGTAGAGAGTGAGTAGTAAAGAGTGAGTAGTAGAGAGAGAGTAGTAGAGAGTGAGTAGTAGAGAGTAGAGAATAGTAGAGAGTGAGTAGTAGAGAGTAGTAGATAGTGAGTAGTAGGGAGTGAGTAGTAGAGAGAAAGTAGTAGAGAGCAGTAGAGTAGTAGAGAATGAGTAGTAGAGAGTGAGTATTAGAGAGTAGTGGAGTAGTACAGAGTGAGTAGTAGAGAGTAGTGGAGAATATTCCAAAGTTTGGCACAGCACCACTTGCCCAACAAGTCCAATCAAATCATATCACTTAGAGTCCTTATTGAAGCGCTGAATCTTGGTGTATATTCAAATGCTTTTATTTTCCTTAAGTTTATGTTCCACAGCCAGCCGACGCGTTTCGTTCTGTACAACAGAACTTCTTCAGGGCTTTCTTATTTCCTTCAAGTTATGTCGGTATTCTGTTGTCATATAGCTAGATATTTCTTCCAAATGTTAGACGAGTCGTAAGTACATTCTTATTCAAAGTCACTAGGTATCAATTTTACCCACACAATTCGGGCAGACTTGAGTAATTTATAGCATCCTCAAAGTCAGTCTTTCATAAATTCCAAAGTATAGGACATGATAATCCAAATCCAAATGTTTCTCAAGAAAAGTCATTTTCAATCGTTCGGAATATCGGCGTTTGGGCATATATGACCCACGGACACTTTTTATGACTTTTCTTGAGAAACATTTGGAATTGGATTATCATGTCCCATACTTTGGAATTTTTGAAAGACTGACTTTGAGGATGCTATAAATTACTCAAGTCCATGGATGCTGCTGGGAACACCCCCAGCAACACCCATTGCACGCCCCTTTAACACAGGACACTGCGTTAAAGGGACTGATATTTATCAGGCAGGATTATGCCACAAAAGTGGCTTAGTCCTACCTGATAAATATTACTCAGTCTTCTGCACCACCGGAACGTCACAAAAAGTGACGTTCCGGAGGCGCAAGGGGCTCGTAAATAAGGCCCCATAGGTTTCACACTCGTTATAGTTAGGAATTACCATTTAAAAAACCTTTGAAATTCACTGAAAAAACCATAGGTTTCACACCAGTTATAGTTAGCTGGACATTTTACTCATACAAAACCATTGAAATTCCCCGTTATAGTTAGTTGTTCTCACTATAACTCGCGCGCCCGCAATCCACTGCTGATGATGTCACATATTACATCATTCATGACATGGTCAGTGACATCACTGATGACATCACTGATGACATCTCAAATGACGTCCCTGATGACATCACTGATGACATCATCCAGTTAATGTGGTTTGTTTTGATATTTAAATATGTATTATAAATACACTACTTTTCATTGAAGAATGAGTGGATATATAAATATAAATGTGTGGATGGTGGATTTAGTAACAGTGTCATTTATTGTTTCCTTGACTAATTTGTAGAGTCTCACTATATATAATGTGTAGTTACTAAACTGTGTGAAAGTCTTTATTGCTTTGTCTTAATTGCTATGTTAAAGACTATATTTGTTATTGGTTTCTTAACTGAGTATTTGTATGGGTAAATGAATGTCTATGTGGTTTGGTGGGGGTGTATGATTGCCAAAAAATGTGTGAAAAGTTCATTCAGTAGGTATATGAGGTTAAGACTACATGTTATAACAGTTGTTTCCGTGAGTGTATATGTTTATGGGTTCGGTGGTGATGAAATATTTCTCTCAATGGTACATCTCCATTAAACTTGAAAAAAAAGGCAGTGTATGTGACAGTTATATCTAATTAAGTGTGCCTAAGACTTAGTGATTGTATGAGTCACTATATGGATAACTGTATACTTGTAATAGTGATTTTATAACACACTAAGTGTGAGTTACTATCTATATAAATAGATGAAGTGGTGTTTGTATAAGTGTGTAGGTGAGTAAATGTAAGTATAATAAATTGTTTGCATAAGTCAGAAGGATGTCTTTATAAGTGAATACAATGTGTGCTGGTGTGTAATGTTGAAATAGGCGTATAAGTATATTTGATAGTGTTCTGTTGATTATTCACTGCAAATAACACTGAATCTATAGGTAAGTGATTAGATGTGTGTATAGTTCTATGAATAACTGAGTGGGTGTTTAGAAATTTCTATTGGTGTGTCAATGGTTTCAAATATGGCACTTTCTATTTTACAGTGAGTGATGAAAGATTATACTAGTGTGTGATGAGGTGTATTTGATTGTCACATGGATGATGTCATCAGTGATGTCATCAGTGATGTCATTTGAGATGTCATCAGTGATGTCATCAGTGATGTCACTGACCATGTCATGAATGATGTAATATGTGACATCATCAGCAGTGGATTGCGGGCGCGCGAGTTATAGTGAGTACAACTAACTATAACGGGGAATTTCAATGGTTTTGTATGAGTAAAATGTCCAGCTAACTATAACTGGTGTGAAACCTATGGTTTTTTCAGTGAATATATATATATATATATATATATATATATATATATATATATATATATATATATATATATATAAAACCTACTATGGGACCACGTTTCCATAGGAATATTTTTTTTCATGTGATTATAACTTTGGCGTCATTTGATGAATCTTTATGAAATTTTCCAAAAAGTTTTTCTTTATTGATCAGCTCCTATCTTGAAAGTTTGGGGGCGATTGGTCAAAGGGAGCTGAGAAAAAAGGGGGTTCCCAAAATGTGTTTTCTCAATGCAATTTCCATAGGAAACTTTAGACAAGGCTACAGGTCAAACTGTTGAACGGAATTACGGCAGATTTGGTAGGGAGAAAGGTCTTTGTCCAGAAAGCACTCTTTTGTTTAAATGGTGCAAATTGGTTCAGTAGTTTTTGAGAAATATCAAATTTTACAGATATCGATATTTGAGAATTCTGACATCTGAATGGCTGAGGGGTTACGAGCACAAGCTTGCGGCTCATTGGCGGTGAACGGTTGAAACTAGGAAGGGTTGGCAGCCATTTTGTGATTCAGTCCGTCAGCTCGCCTCTCTCCATCTCTAAGCCATCAGGTCCGTAGTTCTGTCTCTGCAAGGCAATACTGAAAATATACCGCAGCTCTGTCTCCCTGAGATACCCCTTTCACGGTCCCTCTCCCCTCATCACCAGCTCATGGTTATGCTTTTAGAAGCCAGTGAGTCGGCTTGCAGCTCTGGGTGTGCGAGTTGGCAGACATTTTGTGACTCAAACCGGCAGCTTGCATCTCTCCTTCTACAAGCCATCAGGTACCTAGTTCTACCTTTGCGATGCGGCATCAAAAATATACAGTAGCTTTGTCTGTGCGAGATACCCCTTTCACTCTGCCTCTCCCCACATCACCAGGTTGCGGCTATGCCTTTAGAAGCCAGTCCGTTGGCTCGCAGCTCTGTGAGTCAGCCCGTTGGCATGACCCCCTACACTACCCAAACACCACTGCAATGACGTAAATTCTAAAACACTACACCCAGCACGATCTCCTACACTACACAAACACCACTGCACTACTCTATACCCTAAAATACTACTCCCAACACGACCCCATACACTACCCAAACACCACTGTGCTACCCTAAACTCTGAAACACTATCCCCAGTATGATCCCCTACACTACGCAAACACCATGGTGCTACCCTAAACCATAATACACTACCCCAGCATGATCCCTTGTACTACCCAAACACCACTGTGCTTCCCAAAACCATAACACACGACCCCCAGCATGATACCCTACACTACCCAAACACCACTGCAGTACCCTTAACCCTAAATCACTACCCCAACGCGATCCCCTACACCACCCAAACGCCACTGTCCTATCCTAAATCATTAAACACTGCCCCAGCACAATCCCCTACACTACACAAACATCATTGCACTACCCTTAACCCTAAAACACTACCCCAGCACAATCCCCTATACCACACAAACACCACTGCACTACCCTAAACCCTAAAACACTACCCCATCACGATCCCCTACACTACCTCCAGCATGACCCCCTACACTACCCAAACACCACTGCACTACCCTAACTTAAATCCTAAAACGCTACCCCCAGCATGACCCCCTCCACTACCCAAACACCACTGCACTACCCTAAATCCTAAAATGCTACCCCCCAGCGTGATCCCCTACACTACACAAACACCACTGCAGTACCCTAAACCCTAAAACACTACCCCCAGCATGATCCCCTACACTACTCAAACACCACTGCACTACCCTAAACCCTAAAACGCTAACCTCAGCATGACCCTCTCCACTACCCAAACACCACTGCACTACCCTAAACCCTAAAATGCTGCCCCCAGAGTGATCCCCTACACTACACAAACACCACTGCACTATCCTAAACCCTAAAACACTACTCCAGCGTGATCCCCTACACTACCCAAATATCACTGTGCTACCCTAAACCCTAAAACACTATTCCCAGTACGATCCCCTACACTCCCCAAACACCACTGTGGTACCCTAAACTATAAAACACTACCCCAGCACGATCCCTTACCCTACCCAAACACCACTACAGTACCCTAAAACACTACCCCAGCGCGATCCCCTACACTACCCAAACAACACTGTGCTACCCTAAACCCAAAAACTCTACCTCCAGCGCGATCCCCTACACTCCCCAAACACCACTGCACTACCCCATACCCTAAAATACTACTCGCAACATGACCCCATACACTACCCAAACACCACTGTGCTACCCTAAACTCTAAAACACTATCCCCAGCACAATCCCCTAAACTATGCAAACACCATGGTGCGACCCTAAACCATAATACACTACTCCGGCACGATCCCTTGTACTACCCAAACACCACTGTGCTTCCCAAAACCATAAAACACGACCCCCAGCATGATCCCCTACACTACCCAAACACCACCACACTAACCTAAACCCTAAATCACTACCCCCAATGCGATACCCTACACCACCTGAACACCACTGTGCCACCCTAAATCATAAAACACTGCCCCAGCACAATCCCTTACACTACACAAACATCACTGCACTACCCTAAACCCTAAAACACTACCCCAGCACAATCCCCTACACCACAGAAACACCATTGCACTACCCTTAACCCTAAAACACTATCCTATCACGATCCCCTACACTACCTCCAGCACGACCCCCTACACTACCCAAACACCACTGCACTACCCTAAATCCTAAAATGCTACCCCCAGCGTGATCCCCTACACTGCACAAACACCACTGCACTACCCTAAACCCTAAAATACTACCCCAGCACCCCCCCGATACTACCCAAACACCACTGCACCACCCTAAAACACTACCCCAGCTCGATCCCCTACATCACACAAACACCACTGCACTACCCTAAAACATTATCCCCAGCGCGACCCCCTACACTACCTAAACACCACTGTGATACCCTAAACCATAAAACACTACCTCCAGCACGACCCCCTCCACTACCCAAACACCACTGCACTACCCTAACCTAAACCCTAAAACGCTACCCCAGCATGACTCCCTCCACTACCCAAACACCACTGCACTACCCTAAACCCTAGAACACTACCCACAGCACGATCCTCTACACTACTCAAACACCACTGCACTACCCTAAACCCTAAAACGCTAACCTCAGCATGACCCCCTCTACTACCCAAACACCACTGCACTACCCTAAACCCTAAAATGTTGTCCCCAGCGTGATCCCCTACACTACACAAACACCACTGCACTGTCCTAAACCCTAAAACACTACCCAGTGCGATCCCCTACACTACCTATAGACCACTGTGCTACCCTAAACCCTAAAACACTATCCCCAGTAGGATCCCCTACACTCCCCAAACACCGCTGTGGTACCCTAAACCATAAAACAGTACCCCAGCACGATCCCCTACCCTACCCAAACACCACTGCAGTACCCTAAAACACTACACCCAGAGCAATCCCCTACACTACCCAAACACCACTGCACTACCCTAAACCCTAAAACAGTACCCGCAGCATGACCCCTACACTACACAAACACCAATGCACTACCCTAAACCCTAAATCACTACCCCAGCGCGACCCCCTACTCTACCCAAACACCACTGCACTACCATAAACCCTAAAACACTACCCTAGCACGATCCCCTACACTACCCAAACACCACTGTACTATCCTAAACCCTAAAACACTACCCCAGCGCAACCCCCTACACTACACAAATACCACTTCACTACCCTAAACCCTAAAACACTACCCCGAGCACGACCCCCAATACCACCTCCAGCATGACTCCCTACACTACCCAAACACCACTGCACTACCCTAAACCCTACAATACTACCCCCAGCATGACCCTCTATACTACCCAAACACCACTGCACTGTCCTAAACCCTGAAACAATACTCCCAGCATGACCCCCTACACTACACCAATACCACTGCACTACTCTAAACCCTAAAACACTACCCCCAGCACGACCCCGATACCACCTCCAGCACGACCCCCTACACCACCCAAACACCACTGCACTACCCTAAACCCTAAAATACTACCCCCAGCACGACCCCCTATACTACCCAAACACCACTGCACCACCCTGAACCCTAAAACACTACCCCAGCACGACCCCCTACACCACCCAAACACCACTGCACTACCCTAAACCCTAAAATACTACCCCCAGCACGACCCCCTATACTACCCAAACACCACTGCACCACCCTAAACCATAAAACACTACCCCAGCACGATCCTCTACACTATGCAAACACCAGTGCACTACCCGAAACACCAGTGCACTATCCTAAACCCTAAAACACTACTCCCAGAGTGACCCTCTACACTACCCAAACACCACTGCACTACCCTAAACCCTACAAAACTACCCCCAGCATGACCCCTATACTCCCCAGAAAACCACTGCACTACCCTAAACCATAACACTACCCAAAGAAAACTGCACTACCCTAAACCCTAAATGTACCCCCAGCACGACCCCCTACACTACACAAACACCACTGCACTACCCTAAACCCTAAAACACTACCCACAGGATGACCTCTTACACTACACAAACACCACTGCACTACCCTAAACCCTAAAACACTAGCGGTCCATCTGCTCGCAGCTCTGCATCTGCGAGCCGTCGGGTCCGCAGCTCTACCTCTGCGAGCCAGCCCATTAGGCCATAGCTGTGTCTCTGCTAGCAGGCCTGTCGGCCCATTGCTCTCCCTCTACCAGTGAGCCTGTGGGCCCGCAGCTCCACCTCTGCGAGTCAGCCCATTAGGTCGTAGCTGTGTCTCTGCTAGCAGGCCTGTCAGCCCGTTGCTCTCCCTCTACCAGTGAGCCAGTGGGCCCGCAGTTCTACCTCTGCAAGCCAGCTCGCTAGCTGTGTCTCTGATAGCAGGCCCATTGCCCCGTTGCTCTCTCTCTGCGAGTCAGAGGACAGCTCTCCCTCTGGGCGCAAGTACGCTGCTGTGTATTTGCGAGCTGGTGGCCCGCAGCTCTCCCTCTGCGAGCCTGCCCGATGGCCCACAGATCTCCCTGTGCTAAACGGGTTGCAGCTGTCACTCTGCAAACCGATATTGGGAATATAAGGCCGCTCCAAAAATAGCCCTTGTGTTTATTAGTTAGAGCTACATATAAGTGCGGATGCATAGCTTCAGGTTATTCAGAAAAACTTGATTTCCCTGATCTGTGAAGTGTACTCCATCACTTCTGTGGATATCAGCCATATCTAAACATATGTTGTTGTTGTAGTTCAACCCCATTCTATGGTCTCTGATGTGAGCAGACGCAGCTTTGTTGACATTCTTCCTAGATTTTTCAATCTGAGGCCCAAATTGGTTTTACCATTTCCACTTCTGTCTTTGGCACATACTGGAATATACAAAGACAGTTTGCGGCAAACGCAACATCAATTGTCCAAAGGTGTCCTTCATTAGCATTTGCAAACCTACCTCAGTCAATGTGCCTAGGTCGTTACCACCACAGTTCACAATCATGAGGTCAGGGAGTTGGAGATGCAAACAGGTTTTAACCAAAGGAAGCAATTAGTGCCACTTCAGTCCTCTCTGTGCAAACCATTTAGTAACCACATTTTGTAAACCTAGGTCTAAGTCAATACGTCTCTGTTCTGCAAACCACTTGCACCAGAAAACATAGCTATGACCTACGATCCACACTGGCATTTTGAAGGTATGGCTGGAAGGTATGGATAGATGTCTGTAACTCATGCAGTCTGTTTGTAGAATAAGAGATATGTTTAAAGATGGGGAACTATTTTTTTCCCCGTACAAAACGATAACTGATTGGGAGATGAAAAGCATTGTTTTCTAAAAAGTAGGGTGCATATTAGATTTGAGGAAAAGCATCTTTGTCATTAGTTAATAAAAAGCAGTTCGAACGTGGAGTACATATCACAGGATAAAAATTGCTCAGCTCAACCACACCTGCTACTTGCATCAGGATGGCACTTTTCAAACTTTAAAAAATGGTGAACTTTTAACCTGAACATGTGTAATATGTGGTTTTGTATTTTATGTCATTTTTACTTTAAGGAATGTTGAATGTTGTAGAATTTGCACTGGTGGAATGTTAGTGATGGGCTCATTGGAGAACCTGCTGTGAAGCTGTAAGCAGGAGGCCATGGGTCCTGTTCTTCTAATAAACATATCTTACATTTGGATTACCTCGTCTTGGATTTTCCTCATTAAAACCATACTACATTTTATGGCGACGATTCTAGATTTGGACCCACCGACGCATTGGTTGGCTGCGTGAGTTTTTGATTCATTTGATTTTTGACACTCACAGCAAAAGAAAAAATAAATATACAGAGAAAAAAGGAGAGGAAGAAGCTGAAAGTTAATTGTGGACCTGGGCAGACTATTGGAAATCCTGTGGTGATGTACTGTTCACATTCGTTGCTGTTGCTCATAGAATAACTTTGCCAGCTTTTCTTTATTTACTTTTAAATCGCTGCATGTTTTGAGCGCATCCTTCGAAGGGGATTTTAGCGCTGACTGTGTGGAGCTTGTCTGGTAATGCACGCAGTGGATATTTATGTCAATTTTTCTTTGTGTTTGCTTTGAAAATGGCTATGCGTTTGGATGCGCGTCTTTTGAAATTGGAGATAACAATTGCGCTATACCTCGGCGGCATTGTTGCTGTGGCTGTTGTCGGCTGCATTGTTCGAGCGGCAGAGAGGTTTCTATAAGCTGCAATTTCTGAGCGGCTGTGTGTGCATGGGAGCGTGCCAATGTGTGTTCTTAATGGAAGCTGACTCATGAAGATCTACATTATCAAGTGAGGTCACGCTACGTGACCTTGCATGCCTCCATTTTGTTTTGGAAGTCAATAATTGTATCCTAGCAACCGGAGTTTGCACGTTCTTACGCTGATAGCACGTCTAAAAGCATTTATTCTCTTGTTTTTTTTAATTATGCTTTATTCAAATCGTGCTTTACTATCTGACACAAGATTGCTGAATCATTTGTAGTAATTTTTTCCTTTCTCAAGAACACATAAACAACTTTAAAATTGTTTATATTTGAACTGTATTTTATCATATTTATCCCTAAATTACAATTTTGTTTGTCATTCTGGTCAAAGTATATTTTGGTGTCATGGCTTCTAGTAGTAGCAACAATGTTATGCAACCACCTTCATTTCTTGAGTCACCTGATAAACCAGTAAAGCCATGGCATACATGGTTTAGGGTTTTTGAGAACTATTTTGAAGCTATAGATGCTAGCAAATACGCATCACACAAAAAAGCATTGCTGTTTAACCATTTAGGCAACGCTGGGTAAGACATTTTTGATAATTTGCTTGTAGTTCCTGCCCCATCTGGAGATGATTCATGGGATGTCTTTAAGGAGGCCTTTGCACAGATTGGGAAACAGTATGTGGATGAACCATCAGTAATGGTGGAGAGACATAAAATCTTCAAATGTAAACAATCATCTGAAGACTATTTAGCAGTATTGCGTGTTCTAGCGTCAAAATATGTTTTTGCCAATTATCTGGATACTGCTCTACGTGATCAATTGGTCTTCAATTGTTTTAATAAGAAAATTCAGGAACGCATATTGACTTGTAGGAATCCATCTCTTGATGAAGTTATGGATATAGCCAGGAGTATAGAACGTTCAGTTGTCTCTTCAACAATTTTGATTGAATCTTCCATTAATATGTCTTCAGACACTTCAAAAGTGGCTGTAGTAGAAACAACATCTGGTAATAGCGATACTAATGTACATTTTGTCTCACATAAGAATGTAGTTAACAAAATAGTGATCAGAGAATAGGTGGAACTTGCTATAGATGTGATTCTAAGTTTCATTTGGGCAATTTTCCTAATTGTCCTGCTCAATGGAGGCAATGCAACAATTGCAAAAAAATTGGACATTTTTATAATGTTTGTCATTCTAACAAAACAAGAGTTAAAGTCAGTCAACTTGATGTTGAAAATGATATATTGTCAGTAGCAATTAGTAATGTGTCTTTATCATCAGTTGAAGTTAATGCATTAGGGGATTCTGAGAAACGTTGCAAGAGTCCCATATGTGATGTAAAAATTGGTGCAATTGATTTAGATGTTATGGCTGATTCAGGGTCTCCCATTACAATTCTACAAATTTTGGTCAGGAAAGTTATTGAAGTCTACTACCATTAACCCTACAGCTTTTGGTGAGTATGACATAATAATGAGGGATTACTTTGATGATAACATTTTGTTTAAAGGGAGAAATATTTTTTTTAAAATTTACGTTGCAGTTAATGGACGTGATATTTTGGGATGGCAGGAACAAGCTAAACTAGGAATCATACTAAGAACAGGGCATGAGGAACCTGTCACACTTGGTGATATGCCTATTTTAGCGATTCAGGAGACAAATATGGATGATAGTTTGACAAATAAATTACAAACTAAATTCCCAGAAGTATTTTCAAACAAAATTGGTGTTATTAAGAATTTTGAACATACTATTATATTGAAAAGTAATGCTATTCCTGTTATACAAAAGGTTAGACCGGTTCCCCTTTCAGCCAGGGAAGATCTCAAGAAATTACTAGATGACGTGTTCTCAAGGCATTATTAGGCAAGTAGAGTCCTCCGAATGGATTTTGGCCGCTGTTGTCGCATGCAAAAGTTCTGGGGATATACGCTTATGTGCTGATCTGAGAGTCCTCAATAGAAACATCCTGGTAGACTGCCATCCCCTACCAAGATTTCATGAAATGTTGGCTAGATTAGGAGGTAGTAAGTATTTTTCAACAATTGATTTACGCTATGCGTATCATCAAATACCCTTATCTGAAAATTCCCAGCATCTTACTACGTTTGTAACATCTTTTGGTGTATATATGTACAAGCGTATGCATTTGGGTTGGCACCCGCAGCCAGTGTTTTTCAATGCTGAATGGATCAAATCTTTGGGGATCAGAAGGGTATACAAGCCTTCCAGGATTACATTTTAGTTCACACAGAGAGTATGGATCAACATATTACATTGTTAGAGGAAGTTCTGAGAAAACTAGGTTCTCATGGTATGACAGTCAATGTTGAGAAATGTAAATTTTTATTACAAGAAGTTAATTATTTAAAGCATAATATCTCGGGAGAAGTTATAAAACCTAAGGTATCCTTGTTGAAAGGAATTAATGAAGCAGCTATTCCCAATGACAAATACTCACTTAGAGCTTTTTTAGGCTTAAGTGAATACTCTGCATGGTTCGTTCAGGGATATTCTGTTATTGTCCAACCTTTAAGCAATCTTTTGAAGAAAAATGTCAAATTTGTTTGGTCCGATGAATGTCAACAAGTATTTGAATCTGTAAAGAAATTGATTACTACAGCTTCAGCCATTAAACCATTTACGCATGGGGCAAAATGTATAATTACTGTAGGTGCTAGTGCTAAAGGTTTGGGTGCAGTTCTTAGCCAAATGGTTGGAGGCCAAGAGTGCACAATTGCTTTTGCTTCACGCACATTAAACGTTGCTGAAAAGAACTATAGCACAATCGAACGTGAAGTACTGGCATGTCCATGGGCATCCGAGAAATTACAATTTTATATTTGGGGAATGAAATTTGAACTGCATACTGATCACAAAGCTCTAATATATATGTTAGGTGATAGTTGCTCAAATAAGGCTTCTTCCAGACTGATAAGATTATTGGCAAGGTTACAGGAGTTTAATTGTGATATGAAATACATTCCAGGAGGCAAACATATAAGGGCTGACTGCTTATAACGTTTACTGGTTGTAGGTGACTGTGTTTATGATGGCAAGAACACTGATTGTGAAGATTTGGAGTGTGTATTCATAGTTAGTGACATTAATGAACAGTTTAAGATATCAGAAAAAGAGTGGTTGGAGAGTTGTGACAAAGATGATTGCATGGTTCTGGTAAAGCAATTTCACATAGAAGGTTGGCCAGGTAATAGCTTTATGTCCATTGATGTAAAAAAAAATTCTCACGTTGCATCAGAATTATCTCTAGTTAGTAATATCTTAGTTAGACAAGATTTATTTGGTCCTTCCGTTAGTCTCAGGTCTAAAATTATTTCATTAGCCCATGAGTGACATTTGGGGATTTCAGCTACGGTGAAGAAAATCAAACACATTTATTGGTGGCCAGGTAATTACGGTCAAGTTAAAAGATATGTGGAAAGGTGTGCTGAATATTTATGCTCTGATAAACATTGGAGAACCTCTACAGCTCCTTTATGTCCTTTGAGTTGGCCAAATAATGCTTGGGAAACAATTGGTCTCGATTTCACTGGTCCGTTTAATGTGTTTGGATGTGATAAAAGATTTCTTATAGTTGCCATTGATTACTATTCAAAGTGGTTATATTTTACTTTTGTGAGTCGTGCTATTTCTTCTTCAGTGGTTTCCTTTTTGAAACATTTGTTTGGTATTGAAGGTAGAGTCAAGGAGGTGGTTACGATTATGGGTCTCTTTTTGTTTCTGAAGGGTTTACAAGTTTTCTTGACAAACATGATGTTAAGCACATTAGGGTACCATTATATAGTCCAGCTTCTAACGGTCTTGTAAAAAGGGCCAATAGGCTAATTAAAGAGGGTATTTAAATAGCAGTTGCTAACAATCTAGATGTAGTGGAATATTTACATTTTAAAGTTTGGAATTACAATATTACTCCACAGAGTACCACATATGTTGCTCCATTTGTTTTGCTAAGAGGAAGAAAACCAATTTCTGCTATTAGTCCAACATGGTTTTGGACAAAGTCAAACGTTATCATAATATTGACTTACAAGGTGTGCGAGAACATGTCAAAGAAAAACAGAATTGTTATCAATGGAATTACGATAGAAGAATGCATGTAAAAGAAGGAACATTGAACATAGGAGATTGGGTTTTAATTAAAAAAACCAATAAAGTTAGTAAAGGACAGTCCAAATTCTCGGAACCTGTAAAGGTTTTGAAAATTAACAAAACAGCTGTTTTATTACAGGACAGAGGATGGTGGAATAGTAATGCTTTAGTTAAGGTAACTGGTGAGCAAGCTAAATTTATTGTACAAAAAGTAGGTTCCTCTAGAGGCTATGAAAGACAGGATTGGTTTGATGTAGATACTTTAACATATTCTAGTCACAATGGAATTGTGCAAACTTCTGAAGATCACAATAACTTCAACAGAGGTGATTTTGAAGCTAATGTGGATAGGGCTGCAACATCATCTAGCTCTTTTCCTAGTAGTGGTGGAGAAAATTTGGTTAGATGTAGTTCAAGAGTAAAATCTGCTCCTATCCGCTCCAGAGATTATGGGCCATATGTATCAAGCTAATTAGCATTCGCAAAGGCCGAAATTCGCAGAATTTCGGCCTTTGCGAATGCTAATTTGCTAAATGGTATGTATGTAACAATTTTGCCGCAAAATAAGGAATCGCAAAATTTGCTATTCCTTATTTTGCGATTGCACTTAAGGAATCGCAAATTTTGCGATTCCTTAAATGCAATGTATCAAAGATAAAATACTTCAAAAATGCCCATAAGGATTCGCAAATTACCACCAACTTCTAGTTGGTGGTAAGTTGCGAATTCTTTTCAAAAAGCAATTTTCAAAACAACAAAAGGTGTCATATGACGCTCATACATGCCCTTATGGCATGTATGTGCGCCATATGCCCCCACATATCATTTTCAGGGGTGCAGCAGGGTGTTCTTGAGACACCCCTGCCCCCTTGAAAATATTCCTAATTTGTGATTAGCAAATTGCTAATCGCAAATTTCCCCTTCATTCCTATGGGCCTCCTGGCCCATAGAAATGAATGGGTAATTTGCGATTAGCAATTTGCTAATCGCAAATTAGGAATGTTAAGGAATCGCTTGCTAATCGCAAATTAGGAATGTTAAGGAATCGCTAAAAAGAAGCGATGTTTTACATACATACCGTTTTGCGATTTCTAAATAGCGATTCCTTAAAAATCGCTATTTAGAATTCGCAAAACGGAACTATGATACATATGGCCCAATGTGTATTATTGATTGAACATTGTCTATGTAAATAATATTTTTTTAATTTCTTTTTTTTTAAGGAAAGGGGGGTTGTAATATGTGCCCACCAAGTACCTCCAGCCACGGAGCTGTGTTGCAGTGTTGTAAAAAGGGGCGTGGCCTCTGAACACCTCTTTGCAACTCAGCTCGACCGCAGGGCAGAGGCGGTGGCCTTGCGATCATTTACAAAGAGAGCTATGTCTGCCGCTGCTTGACGGAGAGAATTGAGGATTGCAAAAGTCTCCCCTTTGTGATTGAATTCTCTGCTAATTCCAGCTTCTCTGGCATTCTCATCTATCGCCCTCCTGGACCCATCGGACAATTTGACACCTCTCTTCTGTCGATGGTCTCTCAATCCGTTATTTCCCCCTCAAATTTTACTCTTCTTGGAGATTTTAATGTCCATTTTGACTGCCTGTCAGAACCTACGGCACGAGAGATGCTGTCAAGTTTAGCCGCCATCCAATTAGAACAACTAGTCCCCTCTCCTACGCATGAAAAGGGCCACCTCCTGGATCCCATCTTCAGTAACTGCAACCAACTTAAAGTGGGCACCATTAGCAGCCTACCATGGTCAGATCACTTCCTGATAGCCTTCACCTGGACCACAAGCAAACCCCCTCCATCTCTTTTCACATCTCGGAAAACTCGCAATTGGTCCAAAATCTCCGTAGATGACTGGACCAAGGCTCTTAGCACCACTAGACCTTCACTCTCCCAGGACCCAATGGTAAACAATAAGAAATATAACGACTGGATCACGGCCTCCCTTGATCTAGTCCTTCCCTCCTATCCATCTGGGTCTAAGAGACAAAGCAAATCTGCACCGTGGTACACAGAGGACCTTAGGGAAAAAAAACGCTCCTGCAAGAGACTAGAAAGGAAATGGCGTATGACCTACAACCCTTTTGACAAAACCACGTACAGGGACGCCATCAGGAAATACAAATTGGCAATAAAAACCTCAAAAGCAGCCTACTACAGTGACAAAATCACAATGCCTAAGTCCAAACCGAAAGAAATATACCAGATAGTGAGCTCCCTGATAAAACCACCCCCACCCGCCGTAGAGAACAGCAGCTCCCCCTCTAAATGCAATGAGCTGGTTGACTTCTTTTTTAACAAAGTTAATAAAATCTACCTCTCCTTCCCTGATCCAGCCACTGAATCACCCACCCGACACTCCGGCTCTGCCTTGGACATGGTAACTCCCTCTCATAACAAGCTAGAGTCTCTTCCACTGTTGAATCTGGAAACACTGGAATCCTAAGCACAGCAAATTAAATCTGGCTCACCGCGTGACCCCGCCCCCCCGGGCTCGCTGAGGCTGGCTAGTAAAACCATCTTCCCTACTTTGATGGAGCTGTTAAACTCCTCCATCCTCAGTGGGACAGTACCATCAACATGGAAGCATGCGATGGTACGGGCCTTGTTAAAAAAACCTGCCCTTGACCCAGCCAACCCCAGCAACTACCGCCCGATTTCTCTGCTCCCATGGGCGTCAAAAATCTTGGAGAAACACGTTAACTCCATTCTAACGAAGTTTCTTGAGGAAAACTCCCTCCTCGATGTCTCCCAGACGGGTTTTCGCCCAAAACATGGGATGGAGACTGCTCTACTGGCCGTGACCGAGGAGGCGAGATGGATCTTGGATCGAGGGGGGTCAGTGGCAGTGATCCTCCTCGATCTGAGTGCCGCTTTTGATACGGTACATCATACAATTCTGATGAACCGCCTTGCCGACCTAGGAGTGTCCAGAGAAGCCCTGGCTTGGTTCAAGTCTTTCCTATCAGACAGAACCTTCCAGGTCTTTGACGGCACTTCCGTCTCATCGAGCAGGCCTCTGGGATGTGGAGTCCCTCAGGGTTCTTCATTGAGCCCCACGCTCTTCAATGCGTACATGAGTCCGCTGGCTGGGATTGTTCGTCCGCATGGTATTGACATCATTTCCTACGCGGACGACACCCAGCTGGTGGTCTCCCTTGTGCAGAAGAGCGGCCTCCAACTGCCGCCCAATCTATCGGCGTGCCTGGAGGAGGTGAGGAGCTGGATGATGAGCTCATGCCTGAAGCTCAACGACGACAAAACCGAGCTCATGCTCCTAGGCCCGGCAGCCCCCTCCACTCTAGAGCTGCTATGGCCAGCGAGCATGGGGGCGGCCCCTGCCCCCAGCGATAACATCAAAAGTCTGTGGGTATGGTTAGATAAGTCTCTGAGCTTCAATACCCAGGCCACGAAGGTGGCGGCCACCTGTTTTGGCCTCCTTAGGGTAATTAAAAAAATCCTCCCCCTTCTTCCGTTTGAGGCCAGGCAGATAATTATACAGGGCCTTGTCCAATCCCGCTTGGATTTTAATAACGCCCTGTATCTTGGAGCACCGGATTACACCCTACAGAAACTGTGCTGCTCGTGCGCTACTTGGAGTCCCACGAAGGACCTCAATAACTGCTGGCCTAAGAGCGCTGCACTGGCTGCCTGTTAGGAACAGAGTTAAGTTTAAAGCCTTGTGCATTGCCCACCAGGCTTTCTGGAAAATGGGCCCAGAAATTAACTCTTCCCTCATCTCCCCCTACCTGCCCAACAAGGCGCTTCGATATTCCTCTGCTTTTCTGGCCAAAGTCCCTAGAATCTCTAGAGCCAGAGCAGGGGGACGTTCCTTCTCTTTCAATGTGTCAAAACTGTGGAACTCCCTCCCCCTTCACATGAGAGGTAATCCAAACCTAACTCTGTTCCGCAAACAACTCAAAACCTTTTTCTTTCAGTAACCCAAAACCTCCTGTTCTTTTGAGGGCATCTCTGTGAGTCATAGCGCCTGGACGCCTGAGGGCAACTGTACAAATCGTATTTTCATTTCATTTCAGCTCCCTGGCGCATACTGGAGGCACCTGGTGGGCTAGTTGGCCCACAGGGGACCTCAGGAATGAAGAGGAATTAATTCCCCAACTTAAAACGTGCCACAGGGTGTGTTTGTACACATGTCACCTCAGGCACCGCCCCCTTCCTTCAGCATTGTGCAAATATTCCTCTAAAATCTGCCGAACTACGAATTCCGATTTACTCACCTGTTATCAGGAGTGACCTCAGAGCTGCTTCTTTTAGCCCAGCACTGACCCTGAAAAGAAATTCTAACCATACTTACCAGAAACTTGTATTTCCTTCCATAGGAATCCATTGTGTGGTTTTCAGCAGAAAAGTTTCTGAGTGTTGATTTTTGTAATGTACAAATATTCCTCTAAAATCAGCCGAACTAAGAATTCCGATTTACTCACCTGTTATCAGGAGTGACCTCAGTGCTGCTTCTTTTAGCCCAGCACTGACCCTGAAAGTAATTCTAACCATACTTACTAGTAACTTGTATTTCCTTCCAGAGGAATCCTTTGTGTGGCTTTCAGCAGAAAAGTTTCTAAGTGTTGATTTTTGAAACGTATAAATATTCCTGTAAAATCAGACTTACAACGAATTCCGATTTACTCACCTGTTATCAGGAGTGACCTCAGTGCTGCTTCTTTTAGCCCACCACTGACCCTGGAAAGCAATTCAAACCGTACTTACCAGTAACTTGTATTTCCTTCCATAGGAATCCATTGTCTGGTTTTTACCAGAAAAGTTTCTAAGTGTCTATTTTCACAAACTAAAAATATTCCTAAAAAATTGCCTGTATGACTTAAACACATTCTTTCAACTGTTTACAGGAGATGTACCAGTGCTGGATCCAGGATCCACCACTGAGTAAGAAAAGTAATGATAACACTACTAATCTGCCAAGTGAATTTCCTTCCATAGGGTAACATTGAGTGGTTTTACTTGGAAATTCTTCTAAGTGTGGAGTTTTGGAACTTTAAAAAATTCCTCTAAAATCAGCCGAACTATGAATTCCGATTTACTCACCTGTTATCAGGAGAGACCTCAGTGCTGCATCTTTCAGCCCACTAATGATCCTGAAAAGTAATTCTAACCGCGCTTACAGTAACTTGAATTTCCTTCCAAAAACTAACATTGACTGGTTTCACTTGGAAATTTTTCTCTGTGTGGAGTTTTGGAACTTTAAAAAATTCCTCTAAAATCAGCCGAACTATGAATTCTGATTTACTCACCTGTTATCAAGAGATACCTCAGTGCTGCATCTTTCAGCCCATTACTGATCCTGAAAAGTTATTCTAACCATACTTAGGGTAACTTGAATTTCCTTCCATAGGATATCATTGCCTGCTATATAAAATATTAAGCATGGGCTGAAAATTCGTCCCGCTCGTGGAATTTGGGGATTTTCTGCGATTTCGCGATCCGCGAATCTCACGAAATCGCGGTAAAATCCGCGAATCCGCGGGGACGAATTTTCAGCCAAGCACTTACAGGGTTACAGCAGCAGGTGCAAAAGTTGAAGCTAATTTTTTGTAACCTTTTACAAAAGGGTTACAAAGAAATTAACTTCAACTTGGGCACCTGCTGCTGTAAGCCTGTAAGTGCTTCCTGGCACCTCGTTGCCTACTTGCAACTATTTTCTGACCCTGCTCTGACCCTTGAAGCAGGGTCAGAGAATAGTTACAAGTAGGCAATGAGGCGCCTGTCACGAAAATTAAACCTCAACAGGAAGCACTGACAGATATAAAAACAAGCATTTGCAATGCAATAGGTCTCGCATTAGGAAAGTTTGAGCTATTGGTCTTGTAAATGACAATTTTTTTATTCATGTGTTGGTTTTGAAAATAGCTAAATTAATAGCTTTGTCATTTACAATGCCAATATTTATAACTTTCGCAAATGTGACACCTATAGCATTTGTAATGCAACGTGTTTTGTATTTACGTGACTTAGCTGTATTGATATTACAAATTACAATGGCTTTTAATTTTTTGTAAATAATTAATACTTAAATAAAAGTGATTTTAATTTACAATGGCAATAGCTTAAACTTTTGTAAATAACTTTTGTGAAGATTATGTTCAGTGCATTTTATTGTGACGAAAATCGAAGAACAGAATTGAAATATTAACATTTTTTTGTGACATTTGTAATAAGGTTTGAAACATTGAGAGAGCATATTTGAACCAGTTGTTGTTAAATGGTTGCGCAGATTGATGGTGGATTGGCGCTGAGTGGTGCTGTGGTGGTGCTGAGTGGTGCTGTGGTGATGCTGAGTGGTGCTGTGGTGGTACTGAGTGATACTGGGATGGTGCTGAGTGATGCTGGGGTGGTGCTGAGTGGTGCTGTTGTGGTGCTGAGTGATGCTGTGGTGGTGCTGAGTGATGCTGTGGTGGTGCTGAGTGATAATGTGGTGGTGCTGTGGTGGTGCTGAGTGATACTGTGGTGGTGCTGAGTGGTGCTGATTGGTGCTGTGGTGGTGCTGAGTGATGCTGTGGTGGTGCTGAGTGATGCTGTGGTGGTGCTGAGTGGTGCTGTGGTGGTGCTGAGTGATAATGTGGTGGCGCTGAGTGATGCTGTGGTGGCGCTGAGTGATGCTGTGGTGGCGCTGAGTGGTGCTGTGGTGGTGCTGAGTGATAATGTGGTGGTGCTGAATGATAATGTGGTGGTGCTGAGTGATGCTGGGGTAGCGCTGAGTGATGATGTGGTGATGCAGAGGGCAGAAAGTCACAAAAAACCAGTCTAACAGAGGACAGAAGGGCAGAAAAACAAGGGAAAAAGGAGTCTAACAGAAGGCAGAAGGGCACAAAAAACGAGTCTAACAGGGCAGAAAGGCACAAAAACGAGTCTAACAGAGGGCAGAAGGGCACAAAAAACGAGTCTAACAGAGGGCAGAATGGCACAAAAACAAGGGAATAACAGGGGACAGAAGGGCACAAACAAAGAGTCTAACAGAGGGCAGAAGGGCAGAAAAACAATGGAAAAATGAGTCTAACAGAGGGCAGAAGGGCACAAAAAACGAGTCTAACAGGGGGCAGAAGGGCAGAAAAACAAGTGAAAAACGAGTCTAACAGAGGGCAGAAGGGCACAAAAACAAGGGAAAAACGAGTCTAACAGAGGGCAGAAGGGCACAAAAAACGAGTTTAACAGGGGGCAGAATGAATCCCGCCCTGCGTGTTTGTCCACGAAGATGCCAGCTTTTTGTGCAATACCTCTACTCAACTGGAGTACTTTCTACTGTCTAATCAGTAAGTGCTCCCTCGTTGTCAAAATGTATAGGGGCAGATTTACAATAACTGGCGCATCCCCAGGGATGCGCCAGTTATTGTGCGCCGCAGCTCGGCCACCCATGGTGCACCGCATTTACAATACGGCGCACCATGTGGCAAAAACGGCACAGATGCGACACGCATCTGTGCCGTAAGAGCAGCGCATTGCTGGGGCTGCGTCGCAGCTCCAGCAATGCTCTGGGGGGCCCTATCTCCCCAAGCGCTTCAAGCAGGCGCAGGGTTTTGACGCAGCATTGGCCTAAAAGTGACTGAGTGAAATCTTGTAGATTTCACTCAGCCACTTTTAGGAGGTGTTCCTGCGCAGGAATGCCCTCCCTTGCGCCGGAACGCCTCCTGATGGCTCAGGGCTTTACAACGTGAAGCATCTCTGAGATGCGTCACGTTGTTAATACCCAGCACCATGGCGCATCTTTTGTGCTGCCGCTGCGTCACAAAAGGTCTCGGTAGAGGGTGGCAGTGGTGAACCAGACGGTGGCAGTGATGAACCAGAGGGTGGCAGGGGTGAACCAGAGGGTGACAGTGCTGAACCAGAGGGTGGCGTTGCCGAACCAGAGGGTGGCAGTGCTGAACCAGAGGGTGGCAGTGATGAACCAGATGGTGGCAGGGGTGAACCAGAGGGTGGTAGTGGTGAACCAGAGGTGCTGTGATGAACCAGAGGTTGGCAGTCGTGAACCAGAGGGTGGCAGTGGTGAACCAGAGGGTGACAGTGCTGTACCAGAGGGTGGCAGGGGTGAACCAGAGGGTGCTGTGATGAACCAGAGGGTGGCAGTGGTGAACCAGAGGGTGGGAGGGGTGAACCAGAGGGTAGCAGTGGTGAACCAGAGGGTGGCAGGGGTGAACCAGAGGGTGGCAGGGGTAAACCAGAGGGTGGCAGGGGTGAACCAGAGGGTGGCAGTGATGAACCAGAGGGTGGCAGTGGTGAACCAGAGGGTGCTGTGCCCATACACGACCACATGGGTAACTTCGCAATACAAGCGGCCCGCGAACACGCAAAAAGCCCCGCGAACATGCAAAAAAAACAGCGAACACGCAAAAAAACCCGCGAACACGTAAAAAAACAAAAATCCACGAATTCGCAGATTTTGCGGATTGCGATTTCGATTTCGCGTGAATTCGCGGAACACAAATTTGCAAATTTCACCCATACTTATAAAATATATTTAAATTAAAAAAAGATATAAAATAAAAATAACAAATATTACAATTTCAATATTTTTAAAAACCTTTTTTCAATGTATATTAAAAATATGTAATGTAATTTAAAAAATAAAATATCTAAAAATAAATAGTTTAAAAAATTTAGTAAATCAGTATAAAAAATAAAATAACAATTAATACATTTAACATTGTCATTTACAAAACCTTCGAAATTCACTGAAAAAACCATAGGTTTCAGACCTGATATAGTTAGGAATTAGCATTTAAAAAACCTTTGAAATTCACTGAAAAAACCATAGGTTTCAAGCCTGATGTGGTGATCTGCACTGTCAGCCATTCTATATGATGTCATCTATGGAAGTTCTATGGAAGTTCTATGACCAATGTTCCCCGTTTGGCAGTTGCAGCTGCTGTGTCCTGTCCCCTGGCTGGATGGCTCTCTTGTCCTGAATAAATACTGTTTGACTACTTCCTGCCTCAGCACCATCATTACACTGGCGACGGAGGATGGGATGCTGTTTCTCAGCTGTCACAACAACTTTAATTCACCGAGCGATGTAAGATCCAGGACTTCAATTTCGCTTGATTTCACAAAGCACTGTGAAATCAGAATATTCTACATCCTCGTGTGAGTACATTTTCAAATTATCTTTACCCCGGCATACCCCAGCAGAGAGCCGTCGCAGCCACAAAACTTCTTCAATTAACATTTAAAATAAACTCAAAGCGCTCCCACGCGCCAACATACTACGAGCATTGCCTCATACATCAGGATTCCTTCCCCATACTTAGATTCACAGTTCCTACTGACTGTTAAGAATTCTCCACCTTTCGCTACATCCTACCCTCGTATCTGTCTCCCAGCGTAGCGTGTGCCTTTCGAGTGGGCCCAGCGTGTGTATATCTGGCAGCTTGTTCTCCGGTGAGCTGCGCCACTGAATGATGACGTAGCAGAATCATTGCAGCCCAACGTCATCCGCTCATGCGCACCAGCCACACTGATCACCTTGACAACGAGCTCCACACGCTAGTCCAATCAGCGCCTTTCTCTTGCCTTGCGACGTCACAGAGGCTTTACCTTCGGTGTTGGATTCTTATTACTACAATCCACAAGTACAACACGTCACAGAAGCCGGAGTTTTCGTGCTTTTCACAGTGCACAACCAATTTTTCTCCGCTGATACACACAGCTTTCCAAATAAATTAATACTATTACTTTAATTTACAGTGCACAGCCAATTTTTCTCCGCTGATGCACACAGCTTTCAAATTGAATTAATACTATTACTACAACCTGTTTTTTTTTTGCGCTAACCAAAACAGCCAATATTTACATTTACAATAGAAAAGCATCTTTGCAAACTATGTTTTCACACTGATGCGCACAGCCAATATTTAAACCAACTAAAATATTTTGTTACCGACGCTGATGTGCACAACATTTTCACGCTGACGTGCACAGCATTTCACGCTGACGTGCACAGCATTTACACGCTGACGTGCACAGCATTTACAGACTAAAGTGCACAGTATTCACTTATCTATGTGCACATCATTTATTCAAAATACTTGATATTGTTTTTAATACTTTTTCTTTATTCACCAAAATTTTAGTCTATAGCATTACAATATTATTTGTTGCTTTTATTCTATTTGCACATACTTCCTTACAAAAAAAAGCAAAAATTGAAAATACTATAATGCAAAGTGTTACTCCTCCAGCTCCATTTCTTCAAACTCCTGGAGATCCCCCTCTTGAGTGGAAACTCTGGTTACGATCTTTCATGGCCTATTTAGGTGCAATTGATGGACTCAGATTTCGTGCAGAGAGAAAAAAAAATCTGATGTACTACCATCTCGGTGTGGAAGGCCAGAACGTTTTCGATCATCTACCCCCTTATGTTGCACCCACTGGTGAGACTCCAGATGAGTTTGACACAGCCATTGCCAAATTGGATAAATACTTTGTCAAAACCAAGAACATGGTCGTTCATCGTTACAAATTTTTCACCAGAGTTCAAAAACCTGAAGAGAGTATTGACACCTTTGTTACTGCCTTAAAAATACTTGCTTCCAAATGTGAATTTGACAACTTCACTTCGCAACTTATCAGAGATCAGCTCATTGCTCGTTGTACTTGCAAACAAATTCAGGGGAAACTATTGTCCTGCAAAGATCCTTCTTTAGATAAGGCTATCGATATAGCCAAGAGTATAGAGACATCCTTGGAGGATTCCAAACAATTAGAAATTTCTCTTTCTAATACTTCTATTTCTAGTGCAGCATCCGCACCTATTAAAACTCCCAACTTTACTCCTCGGGATTCACGTGGTTACTATAGAAGAATGGGAAACACTAGTACCAGAAGACCTTTCATGCCCGGCAGACAATTCAGCCAGAATACTTTTTGTTTTAGATGTGGTTCCTCTTACCATGTATCTAATTTTAAAAATTGTCCAGCTGCCAATCAACAATGCACTCAGTGTGGTAAACATGGTCATTTTTCAAGAGTTTGCATGAGAGGTAGAAGAGGTAGTGTACGTTGTGTATTGAACGAATATGATTCTTCTTCTGATTCAAACACTCTTGAACAGTCAACTGAATATCCTGAAAGTGATGTTACCACCCAAGAATATGTAGTTGTTGTGAAAGATAATAGTGATGTCAGTCGCACCTATCATGTTCCTGACCCAGAAGTTGACACTACCATCGAGAAGCATCACGTTCAACTATTAGTAGACACTGGTGCTCGCATCACTATTATTTCTCATGATAAATATTCTCATTTTTGGCATGATAAATGTCTTCTTCCTCCTGATGTTCTCACTATTGCTTTTCAAGGGAGCAGAATTAATCTTTTAGGCTATTTCTGGGCTGAAATTTCTATATTTGGCAAATCTATTAAAGGGAAGGTTTATGTTGCCAAACGCGGCATTAATGTTCTAGGTCTTATACATCAAGCAGAATTTGGTGTCACCATTAAACCTGGTCTACCCAATCCTGTTTTCATTGAAGAATGCAATCTTCCTTGTGTTACATCTCCATCTTCTGTCCCAGTATGCAATATTGTAGATAATAAATTGTTAGAGCACAAATATAAAAAAGTTTTTGAAGATCGTCTTGGTAAAATCACTGATTTTCAACATTTTATTAAAGTTAAAGATGGCATATCCCCAGTCAAACACAAACTTAGAAACGTTCCACTTAGTATCAGAGAAGATTTATCCAAACACCTGACGTCACTTTGTGAACAAGGAATTATTGAAAAGGTTGAATCCACCTTGTGGCTTTCTCCTATTGTTCTTGCTAGGAAAAGGTCTGGTGATCTTCGCATGTGTGTGGATTTGCGCAGCCTCAATGGAGCTATCTGGGTTGATGGTTTTCCTCTTCCTCGCATTGAGGATTTGATAGCAAAAGTTGGATCATCCACGTGGTTTTCCAAACTCGATTTAAAAGCAGCATACCACCAAATTGAGTTACATCCCCACTCACGCCATCTCACGGCTTTTGTAACACCGGATGGTGTATTTCAATTTCGACGCCTTCCTTTTGGATTGGCTTCTGCCGCTGCTGTTTTTCAGCGCATTATGTCTGAAATGTTTAAAGAACTTTCTAATGTTGTTGTCTTTCAAGACGATATTCTCATATTCACCCAAACTGAGAGGGAACATGATGAAGTCATTGACCGAGTTTTTAACATTCTTGAACAAAGAGGTGTAACTCTACAAAAAAGCAAGTGCATTTTCAAGACCAGAGAAGTAGAGTATCTTGGTCATAACATCTCTGAAAGTGGCATCAAACCCAGATCAGGTCTGATCAAGAGCATTATTGAAGCTCCTGCTCCCTCCAACAAGGAACAACTATTGTCGTTTCTTGGTCTTTGTGAGTTTTACTCTAAATTCATGCGAGACTATGCTAAAACTACTGAATGTTTTAGACTCCTACTTAAAAAAGGTGCCATCTTCAACTGGTCTGACGAGTGTGAAAAAGGTTTTCAGCTCATTAAAAAACATATCACCAATGCTCCTGCTCTGCAACCCTTCAATGGTAACAGGGAAACTGTCGTTACTGTTGATGCTTGTGAATACGGTCTAGGAGCTGTTCTTTCTCAACTAGATTATGGTAAAGAATTCACTGTAGGGTTTGCTTCCAGGACTCTCCGTCCTGTTGAAAGGAAATACTCAGTAATAGAAAAGGAACTTCTAGCTTATGTTTGGAGTGTCGAAAAGTTTAAATCTTATTTGTGGGGTAGACCCTTCATTCTTCAAACTGACCATCGACCTCTTGTCGATATTTTATCAGGCAGAAACGTCAATCGCACCACAGCACGATTAGCTAGACTTTCCACCAAATTGTTAGAGTTTAACTTTAAAACTATTTACATACCTGGTGGGAAAAACAAACGAGCAGACTGTTTGTCCAGGTTACCTATACATGAGCCTGATGAGAATGATTGGGAAACAGAAATTGAAGAATGCTTTGTAGCCAACATTTCCCAGAACTTCATTTCTTTAGCTGAGAATGATTGGATCAAAGCTGTTGAGAACGATACCATTCTCAAGGATGTAATTTTGTTTATAAAAAAGGGGTGGCCTAAAGAAAAATCTCTTTCTCATGAACTTCAAATTTATTGGAAGATTAATCCAGAGCTTTCTTTGGAAAATGGCAAAATTGTTAGAGGTGACAAGTTTATTCCTCCTTCTGATTATCGTGAGAAAATTATTGCTGATGCACATTCTGGGCATCTAGGAGCCACCATCACCAAGAGAAATGTCAGATCGAACTTTTGGTGGCCTAAAATGGATAATCAAATTGTAGAGGCCATCAAACTATGTACACGCTGTAATACTAGTGACAAAGTTCTTGTCTTAGAAGGTGTTTATGATTCTGTAGTTCCTCCACCCGTTAGAGCCTGGCAAAAAATTGGTCTAGACTTTCTGGGTCCATTTCATGTGCTTCCCAATACTTCCAAATATTTTCTTGTTCTTATTGATCATCTATCTAGGTGGGTTGAAGTGGAACCTATCAATGTTCCCAATCCTAAAAGTGTTATTGATTGTCTAAGCAAAATTTTCTTGAGGGAGGGTTGTCCGGAGGAAATCCTCACTGATAACGGAGTACAATTTATTTCGAAAGAAATGAGTGTTTTTCTGAACAATTGCTGTATTAAACATACCAGGACCCCATTGTATCATCCCCAGAGTAATGGCAAAGCTGAGAGATTTAATAGAGTTATTGTTGAGTGTGTGCAAGCTGCTTTCAGGTCGAATAATTGTATTTTTCAAGCTGTGAAAGATCTTATCTGGTCTTATCAGATTTCTCCCCATGTTGCCACAGGTTTCTCTCCCTTTGAGTTAATGAGAGGGAGAAAAGCTTGTTCTCAAGCTTTCCCATTTTGGATGGTCAAAAGTGTTCACCGGGGCTGTGACTTGGAAAAAGTCTGGGAATGTGCTAACAAAAAATCTTCCGCTTCACTACCCAACAATGTGGATTTAAGCAAAAAGTCTCAAAGTATTCGTGCTGGTGATTGGGTCAGGATTAAGAATCCAGTTACAGTTAAGAAAGGTTTCTCAAAATTTCTTGATTCGCAACAAGTTGTAGAAGTTCGCAAGAATGCAGTTAAGTTGTCTAATGGCAACTGGTGGAGCACTTCGCGTGTAGCCAGAGATCCTTCTCGTGCAAGTGCTTTTCCATCCAATGTTAATGCCAATGATTCAATGAAAAGTTCTGATGTGAATTGTAACAGTGGTCCTAGGAAAAGTTTGAGAGCTATTGTTAGGCCTAGCAAATATCGTGATTTTATTTGATTTGTTCCATCACAATTGCTTTATGTTTTCTTATTATTTTTGTTGCTTTAAAAAAAAAAAAAAGGGGGGAGGTGTGTGGTGATCTGCACTGTCAGCCATTCTATATGATGTCATCTATGGAAGTTCTATGGAAGTTCTATGACCAGTGTTCCCCGTTTGGCAGTTGCAGCTGCTGTGTCCTGTCCCCTGGCTGGATGGCTCTCTTGTCCTGAATAAATACTGTTTGACTACTTCCTGCCTCAGCACCATCATTACACCTGATATAGTTAGGAATTAGCATTTAAAAAACCTTTGAAATTCACGGAAAAAAACATAAGTTTCAGGCCTGATTAAGTTAGGAATTAGCATTTAAAAAACCTTAGAAATTCACTGAAAAAACTATCAGCCAGATTCATCAATGTCAAATTCTGCGATTCCTAAATTGCGCGAAAAAGCGAATCGCAGAATGGCATTCATTAATATTTGCGAGAAAAAAAGCGATTCGCAATCGGCCGCAATCGCCGATTGCGAGTCCCCGAAAATCTGTAAATATTCGCATAATCGGCCGATACCCGTGTTGAAATTGCGATCTCACAATTACCGAAATCGCAAATTGCGATCTCGCTAACTGCGAGATCGCAAAAACGGGAAGTCGCATCCTGAGCAGAGTGATGACATCACAACCAGGAAGTAGGCAGGTTCCACCCTCATTCAGCAGTGAGAGCTTGAACTGGAAGCAGCATTATCAGAGCTCCCCTCCAGTGTGCCTACAGGAGTAAACCAGGAGACACCCCAGTGGCAAGCATGTCACAGGAAGCTGCAGGTGGATCTTCCAGTGGGAGAAAGAGGAGGAGCTCGAATTTTTGATTGAAGGAGTCTGCAAGGACTACAATCGGCTCTTTGGTAAAGACTCCAGAAGGGTGCCCGAGGCCGATAAAAGGCGGTTATGGTTGCGCATCCACGCTAAAGTAAACTCTGTGGGGGTGACCCAGCACTCCGTGGACGAGCTAAAAAAACGCTGGTATGACCTCAGAGGGCGGTCAAAGGAGAAGATTGCGGAGAGGCTGGGGGAGCGTGTGGCGACAGGTGGAGGGGAGCCCACTGTCCCACCGAACACACCACTGGAGGACCGAGTGGAGGACACCATAAATCCACAGGCATGCGTGGTTGTGACCCAGTTGGACTCCTCCCGACCCACCCAAGACACACCAGGTAAGTGCCATGCGACTGCGACCCCCTGTCCCCTAACAATGTCCATGACTCCAGAGCATCCCATATCAAACCCCAGTCATGCAGCCAAAGCACACCACTAAAGCGCTATTGCATTGTGGGACATGTAGTCTGACCACAAATACCATCTTGCCCCATTAAGCCAGACATGTTTAGTGAGAGTCAATCCTGCAGCGAGTCAGGGAATGGTAGTCTGCATGCATGTAGGAAGCCTAAATTTGTAAGAAACATGTCACTATTCAACGTCCCCTTTACATCACAGGTGGCGCAGAAGTCCCCAGCACAGACAGCGATGCCCTGGTAATTGAGGACATCACGGAGGACACAGAGGGAGACACACATCTATCCCCACAGCCCGGACTATCAGGGCAAGCTGCCGCACCAGCGGTCATTACACCACCTTCCCCTGTGGCCAGTGCCACCCCTGTGCAACCAGGCGCTGCAGTACCACTGCACATCACACAACCACCAGTGGGGCTTGCAACACCAGCAGCAGTTCGCCAACCAACCCGCCACCCTGCGGCTGTGAGGAGCCAGTCAAGCAGACTGGTGAGGGAGCAGCGCACTAACAATTCCCACGCTGGCAGGGGACAAAACGTGCGACCAGGTGGGCTCTCCATTGAGCGCCGTATGCCACATGTGCACCAAACCCAGGCTCGTCATCTTGCGGCTATCCACCTCCAACTGAACAAGACCGCCCGAAATGTAGCACAAATGTCAGACCACATGGAGAGGATGACAGCTGCTATGGAGGCCAACACACAGGCCATGTACAGCCAGCGGGATCTCAGCTGCCGCAGACACTGCCAGCTGCTGACCCGCCTGTCAGCATACACGGGGTCCGACTATATAATTGGGAATGCGACCTCCCAGCTCTCGCGACGCTCCTTGGCCATGCAGGTCCAAATGGTCCAGTGCTGCCAGGACGTCGCGAGAGCTCTGGAGCATGTGTCAACAGCAGTGCAGGGCATGCAGGCTACCGACCATGGCGAGGCGGGGGGGCTGACAACACTAGTGAGGCTACATCCATCCATAGCAGTCAGTCCGTTCCACTGGTGGTAGCACCCCGCCGCAGCAGCAGGCCCTCTGCTGCCTCACAGCCTAATCAGGAGGAGGAAGGAGGAAGGAGGTTGGGAGCATCTGCCCGGAGGCGGCATTGAACTATAGAACATTTACATGAGGGGCCATGCTGATGCTACAAGCATGCCCTCCTGAAGAACAGACATATGACGCAATATGTCATTCATGTACAAGTTTGCAGAATGCCCAGTTTATTGTGCTGTAACAATTACAAATATTCTGACTAACTTAATCTGACTCATGTCATTATTAATGTTGTCATGCATGAGTTAAGTAATGAGTGTGGGGAGTGGGTGCACTAGAAATAGTTCATGCAGATTTGGTTGCGGCGCCTGTGTCCTTCTGCAGGGTTCTCACCGCGTGCGTGACGCACATGTGCAGGTGGTCGGTTGTCCCCTTCCGACTCACTGCCAGAGATGTCTACAGGTATCCTGCGCTTGGTAGCAATGATGTGGAGGATTGCACACACGGCCACGATGCGGTAGCAGACCTCTGGCTCGTATTTGATGGCCCCACCAGTCTTGTGCAGTATGCAGAATCTGCTCTTCAAAAGGCCAAATGTTCTCTCAATGCAATTTCTTGTGCGTATGTGTGCTGCATTGTAACGCCGTTGCTGTGGTGTTGCAGGGTTAAGGTATGGTGTGAGGAGGTACTCACGGAGAGCGTAGCCACTGTCACCTGCATGATAGGAGCAGAGGGTGAGTGCCTGTGCTCCGCAGCTACATTATCTCAGTGTAATATTGTGGGGCATGTGTACTTACCCAGTAGGTGTCCTTCACCAAAGTCTGCCCTGGCCAGTCGTGTGTGAATGCCACTGTGCCGGAATATAAAGCAGTCATGTGTGCTCCCCGGGTATTGTGCCACTATGTCCGTGATGATTGTCTTTGCATTGCACACCATCTGGATATTGAGGGAGTGGTAGGACTTGCGGTTGCGAAACATGTATTCCGTTTGTGCTGGTGGGCAGATGTGGATGTGGGTACAGTCAATGCATCCTATTATATGTGGAAATTGTGCTACATTGTAAAATTGCAGCTTGGTGTCATTCAAGTCCTGTTGGCTGGTGGGGAATGAGATGTAGTGGTGTAGCTGGGTCAGCATGGCCTCCAGGAAACTCCTTAGGCTGCGGGACATGGTGGGCTGGGATATCCCCCCTGCGACAGCGACTATCCCCTGGAAGCTTCCGGAGGCCAGTAGGTGCAGGCTGCACAATACCTGCACATGGGTGGGAACGGCATTGGTCCTCCTTGTTGGGTGCTGCATCAGGGGGTCTAGGTCCCGGATCAGCTTGATGATCATTGCCCCATTTAGGCGGTACTTTGCGTAAATATGCTCCCTGGTTTGGCCCAGAAGGGTGACCCGCACACGGAATATCCGCTCCTGGATCCTACGTCTGTTCCGTGCTGCTCGCTGTAGCCTTCGCTGCCTGACCACCATGTAGAGTCCTGGCATTGTGAGAGTCCTCAGGCTCCAGCTGCATGTCCTTAAGTGTGTTTGGTCAGGCCTGCACCTGTTGGTAGTTTGCTAACGTTTTTTTTTCTTTTTTTTTTTCTTACTGGTTACCACCTGGTTTGGGTTCTCCTTAAATTGCGAGTGGCAAATAGCGAATTTGGGTTTTTTCGCAGTTAGCGATTTTTCATGAATGGCGATTGCGAATATTTTGCGAGGTCGCAAATGATTTCGCAGAATCCATGGTTTCTCGCTATTTCAGAATCGCAAATGGGCTTGTTCCAGGATTCTGCGATTTTATTTGCGGATTCGCAAAATTTTTTTTTGCGAATTCGCTATTTTGGTTTTTTCACTATCATGAATCCCTTTCTTTGAAATTGCGATCGCAATTGCTAATTCGCAGCTATTGCGATCGCAATTTGGCTTCATGAATCTAGCTGCTAAGGTTTTAGGGGTGTTATAGTTAGCTGGACATTTCACTCGTACAAAACCATTGAAATTCCTCCGATATAGTTAGTTGTACTAACTATATCTCGCGCACCCGCAATCCACTGCTGATGATGTCACATATTACATCATTCATGACATGGTCAGTGACATCACTGATGACATCTCAAGTGACATCACTGATGACATCATCCACGTGACAATCACATGCACCTCTTCATAAACTAGTAAAATCTTTCATCACTTATTGTAAAATACAGAGTATCATATTTGAATCCATTGACACAACAATACAAGTATCTAAAAACTCACTCACTGATTCCTAGATGTATACACACATCTAATCACTTACCTATAGATTCACTCACACATGCTGTCAATGACCGAGGCCGTAAATACACCGGAGGAAGAAACGAAGCCGAGTGATTGCAATTCCACGCCGTTGAAAAAATCTACCACGAATAGAAGAACCAAAGAAGTAAAGATGTAAGATGTACCTTCGAACCACCGGGCCCCGGTGAAAATGACCTTGCAGGCGATAAGGACAAAAGGTGGGGTATCCTTAGGCTGAACTTACCTCCGGTGAACAGATGGACGGATGCAGCCATACAATTAAAGAAGTTCTTCTTAGAGAAAGGGCTAAGGGCAGCAAATGGGCGTACACCCTCGGACCTTCATGGAACCCATACCTTCATTAATGGCCGATCTAGTAGCAGAATAGACTATCTGTTTGTTAATCTCAAATTTTGGCATCTCCAAAAGGACATGTCCATAGAGGAGCGTATGGAAAGCGACCACCACCCTCTATGCTCTACTTTTGAACTCCACGGTCAGCTCAACGCGAGCAACCACGGAGAGAGACTAACTACTCTGGACTTGATTTGCTCAAATGACTCACAGCATTTGAAATGGGCAAAACTTGTCGAGAGTCCTGAAACGCTGACTGCCATCAATAAGGATATGATTGACACCCTAGCCGGTCTCGAGGCTGGCTTGCAAAATAATCCCGATTTCCAAAAGGAAATTACTGGCATCCATAACTCTTTGTTCTTAAGGTTACGCACTCACTTTGTAAGGCAAATGCCTAGACCAAAAATTACTGCCCAGACTCAGAACTCATGCTTGAATGAGGCTTGTAGAGCGGCACAAAATAGATTAGGGATGGAGCTTAAATCAAGGAATCCTGTGAGAGTCTGCGAGGCACGAAATAACTATAGGAGGACTCAGGTTTTGTCTAAAAAAGAGTATGATGAGAATAGGTGGCAGGACCTAAGAGTGGCATGCACAAATAGAGACTCTAAATTGTTCTGGAATCTCGCCAAATGGGGTAATGGGGGCCACCCGGAATGCCCGCAGAATCATGTCCATAAACATCAGTGGGTGGATTTCTTCAAACCTCAGTATGCCTGTAAGGACGATAATGTAAGGGCACCGGAGGATTGTGTGCATACTCTTTTTAGAGATGCACCCTTTGTACCGGTCGATACAGAGAGAGCGTTGGGAGCTGTAACAGAGGGTAGAGCTCCAGGTATTGACGGAATCCCCGCTGACCTTTTTTTAAATGATAAATCTAACTGGGTCCAGTACATCACTATTTTGGCTAATGCCATTGCTCAAGGTGCTCCAGTCCCAGCATCATGGAAAGGGGCTGAAATTGTACCCATCTTTAAAAAAGGCGACAAATCGAGACCAGAAAATTACAGGCCCATAAGCTTGATAGATTGCTTACAAAAAGTTGTGGGTCATATGGTCTTGAATATTGTTCAGGAGCGGATTGACAAACATATAATTCTGTCACCCTTTCAGGCGGGCTTTCGGTCAAAAACCAGCACAGTGGACCAGATCCTTCATTTTATAACACTATATTGGCGCACCGTGGTCTTGGGCAATGGTTCACTCTACGTGGCTTTTGTTGACCTTAGGTCAGCTTTTGACCTAGTTCCTCGCAACAAATTATGGTCTGTCCTATCTGAGCCAGGAATGGCACCTGAGTTATTAACATTAATCATTCACCTGCATGAGGACAATTTTGCCCACATAAGATGGGGTGACCAGGGCAGTGTCACAGACTCGTTCCCTGTGACCCGAGGAGTCCGACAAGGATGCATGTTAGCGCCAACACTATTCTCTCTTTACATTAATGGTATAGTGGACTCCTTTATGCATGTAGCCACTGATGCCCCAGCTGTGGCTGGTATCCGCACACCTATTTTACTATTTGCGGATGATACGCTCATTTTATCTAAACCCCCAGCGGCCTCCAACGTGCCCTGAAGTGTTCTAACGATTTCTGTACTTCTCGGGGATCGGAAATTAATAATAATAAAATTATTAAATATTAATTAAACATGTTCATTCCCACTATTGAATTGGATGGCTATATGTTTTCAGATGAGAACAATGACTTCCTCTTGGAGGCTGTTGCTACATACTGTGCTTATACGCTGGTGGAATAAGACTGTTTGATTTTTCTACCTATTCTTTATTATTTAGTTACTGCTTTTTATCAAAGATCGAATAATTTTTTTTGCAAAATTGAACTTGACTCTGCTTTTTAGGCTTGGACTCTGCGTTCGTAATTTGCCCACGTTTATATTATGTGCTTTTGTCAAGGAAAGGTGATGTGGGCTGAGCCTTGCACTTACACCGTGTTAAGTTAGCATGGGTTTATTAGAAGCTTAAACGCCATTTTTGTTTTCCTGCTCCGGTTTGCACACAACACGCACTTGCAATATTGTTTAGAGAAGGGTGAGTATTTTGCTTCATATGAGAATAATTTGATATACTACATTTGTAGACTGCCTCGCTACTTTAGTGTGTATAGTGAGAGCATGAAACATCAAGGTTATCTTGGATACTGTGTGTGTTATTCGGAATGATTGTCGCACGTTCGAGCCATAAGACATATGCAGCTGTGGCATCTCTGATACTGGCGTGTTTAGTAATGCACTGTGCAGGCATGATTACACACATGTGGAGAACATTCGTATCTTGACAGTTTGTGTAGAACTCAATGTGATCCACTACTGCTGAGTAACAGAGGTATGGGTCTGCCTATGTAGTCGTATGAGATCTTCTGTAGTTATAAACTAACCTGCTAAGTAGGGAGGGTGAAATCTAGGTATATTTTAAATCTGTTTCCCTTTTGCATTATAGGATGCTTTCTCCCTTTGTATTTTATGGAATAGTAACAATGCTGACAACGTTGTTTCTGATTATATGTTTGCTTGTATTATCTAAGTTACTGGGCATGAGATTACGGTGTTAGAAATAAACATTTCAAAGTTGCAGGTGTCTTTATTTAGTGCTTGTTTTGGACTGGTGTAAGACTGTAACGAAAGAGTGCTCTTGTTATCTACCTTACCTGAGGTAACCTAAGTCGCATGTTGTGGGTTGACTAATAATTGGTGTTTTTGCTATAGGGTGAAGAACCAATGAGTCACTGATTGCTAGTCTGTTAGGGGGTTTGGGTACTAGGTGGGGTTTGGAACACCGTAATTCACTGAGGTCGTAAGTCTTTATGCTCAGTTGTGTGTAGGAGCAGAATCACTGCAACAGTAGTTACCACAAAAAGGCTCGATAAAGGGCCTTGAGTTTGAATCAAAATATGAAATTGAAGAATAATTGATAAGTGCAGCCAAGAAAGGGAGAAAGTGTGCAAATTTCATAGTGTCTTCGGCCGGGGTAGTTGTTATAATAAAAAGCGTCGTTAAGGGCCTGCACTTTGAATTTGAATTAAAGAAGAATGATTGATAACCCCAGGCAAGAAAGGGAGCAAGTAGGTGTGTGTATGTGTGGATGATGTGTTGATTGAGCAGAAGATGAATAAGGTAAAAAATAAGAAAGGCTGTAGACATGTAAACTTTGTACTTCTTTGTAAGGGAAGTGGCTGTTTAGTTTTCCTGTGCATATATGTGTGTGTATATATATATATATATATATATATATATATATATATATATATACATATATACATATATATATTAGGTATATATAGTTAGGATTTTTTTCCTATGGGATTTTTGAAAATTCTATGTCGAATAACTTTGGCGTTTGAGGACAGAATTGGCTGAAATTTTCAGGAAAATGGAACATTTTGTTTCTGAGCAGCCCCTGAAAATTTGGGGGGGTTTCGTCAAGGGGGGGCCGAGAAAAAAGGGGGGTCCCAAAACGTGTTTTTCCCATGCAATTTTCCATAGGGCGGTTGGCCTCACTTTTAGCCTGAACGGCTGAATGGATTTACACCAAACTTGGCAAAATTGTAGGGACTGGTAGCCCGATGTGCCTTTGCTATGTTTCAAGATATAGGCTCCAGTGGTTTTTACGAAAATTAACTTTGAAAAATATATATTGGGCTACATTGGGCTATATATATGTTGGAGCCCAAATGTAGCCCAATGTAGCCCAATGTAGCCCAATGTAGCCCAAAGATGGCCACCAGAGACAAAAAAAACAAATGTAGCCCAAATATCAGCCAGATGTAGCCCAACTATAGCCCAATGACAGAATGTCCCAGAGTGTTCTAAAGAACAACTAGAGTGCTAACAGTCCTACTTATTACAAAGGTATGGCACACCTGAAGCCATCTTGATTGGAATAAAGTGGTAACTCTTAAAACATTTAATTTAAAAAGGAACAAAATGAGGGGGTTCATTTTGCCATAGAAAGTAGGATTAGCGAATATATGACGAAATACCATCAGTCCGCGAATATGCCTTTAGCATACACTAAACAACTAAACTACCCTAAACCCTAAAACACTACCCCCAGCATGACCCTACACTACACAAACAGTACAACACTACCCTAAACCCTAAAACACTACCCCCAGCATGACCCTACACTACGCAAACACTACAACACTACCCTAAACCCTAAAACACTACCCCCAGCATGACCCTACACTACGCAAACACTACAACACTACCCTAAACCCTAAAACATTACCCCCAGCATGACCCTACACTACGCAAACACTACAACACTACCCTAAACCCTAAAACACTACCCCCAGCATGACCCTACACTACGCAAACACTACAACACTACCCAAAACCCTAAAACACTACCCCCAGCATGACCCTACACTACGCAAACACTACAACACTACGCAAAACCCTAAAACACTACCCCCCAGCATGACCCTACACTACGCAAACACTACAACACTACCCAAAACCCTAAAACACTACCCCCAGCATGACCCTACACTACGCAAACACTACAACACTACCCAAAACCCTAAAACACTACCCTCAGCATGACCCTACACTACGCAAACACTACAACACTACCCAAAACCCTAAAACACTACACCCCAGCATGACCCTACACTACGCAAACACTACAACACTACCCAAACCCTAAAACACTACACCCCAGCATGACCCTACACTATGCAAACACTACAACACTACCCAAAACCCTAAAACACTACCCCCAGCATGACCCTACACTACGCAAACACTACAACACTACCCAAAACCCTAAAACACTACCCCCAGCATGACCCTACACTACGCAAACTACCCTAAACCGTAAAATACTACACCCCAGCATGACCCTACACTACGCAAACACTACAACACTACCCAAAACCCTAAAACACTACCCCCAGCATGACCCTACACTACGCAAACACTACAACACTATCCTAAACCCTAAAACACTACGCCCAGCATGACCCTACACTACGCAAACACTACAACACTACCCTAAACCCTAAAACACTAGCCCCAGCATGACCCTACACTACGCAAACACTACAACACAACCCTAAACCCTAAAACACTACCCCCAGCATGACCCTACACTACGCAAACACTACAACACTACCCTAAACCCTAAAACACTACCCCCAGCATGACCCTACACTACGCAAACACTACAACACAACCCTAAACCCTAAAACACTACCCCCAGCATGACCCTACACTAAACAACCACCACAACTCTACACTACACTAACACAACACTACACTACACAACACTACACTACACTACACAATCACTAACCCACGAAAAAATTAACACAAACCCACTTACCTCTCTCGTCATTGTGGTTTTCACAACGCAAATGCATTTACCATACATGCCTTTAAAACGTAATTCTTTGTAAAGGCATGCGCGATAAATGCACATGCGTTTTGAAAAAATGCGGGATTTCTGGTATGCGAGGTCAATGACCTTGCGGGATAATGGTATGCGGACTGAAAGTCTGCGGGATAAAAAATGCGGGAAAATGGCTGCAAACCATTATTAGCAGTAGACTTCCCTGGTGAGCACTAGCTTTACTACAGTGATCTAATGAGCAACTAGAGTGCTAACATTCAGAATTTATGGCAAATGTGTGACACATCTGAATGCCTTCTTGATAGAACCAAAGTAAACAAGCATTGAAAATGCAATAGATCTCGCCCTCGTTTAAGTTAAAGCCATTCTGTTTGTAATGAGGTGGCTTTTTAGCTTTGCTTTTATTAGTGTTTTTAAAACTTTCATGTAAATAACATGCATATGTATGCATATATGTATATGTATGCATGCATTTATATTTATATAGATATGCAGATTATATATGTTTATATATGTATATTACCTACTGGCGATAGCCAGTGGGTATATATAGTTAGGATTTTTTCTCTATGGGATTTCTGAAAATTCTATGTCTAATAACTTTGGCGTTTGTGGACGGAATTGGCTGAAATTTTCAGGAAAATGGCACATTATGTTTCTGAGCAGCCCCTGAAAATTTGGAAGGGTTTCGTCAAGGGGGGGCCGAGAAAAAAGGGGGGTCCCAAAACGCGTTTTTCCCATTCATTTTTCCATAGGGCGGTTGGACTCACTTTTAGCTCGAACGGCTGAATAGATTTACATGAAACTTGGCAAAATTGTAGATATGGTTTGCCCGACGTGCCTTTGCTATGTCTCAATATATGTGCTCCAGTGGATTTTGAGAAATTAACGTTTAAAAAAATATATATATCTGTGACAGCGCTCCGGTTAGCGCCCCGGTTCGCGTACCTGACGCGTAACGGAACTTCGCGAAGCGAAGCTGATTGGCTCTCCGGTGTCTGTCAACATTCTAAACAGTCCGGAGCGGCCGCCATCTTGTCTCTCGGTACGATCGAGAGACAAGATGTGGTGAAAAACGAAGGGGGAAATGAAGGAAAGGGGGCAAGGTAGACCACTCCTGACCCCCTAGGATTGATGAGGGGGATATTAAAGTGCCCCGCGGGGCAAAAAATAAAAAAAAATTTTTTTTGCGATTTTACGCCGTAGAGGCGCGTCCCGGTACGCGAACCGGTACGCGAACCGGGCAGCTAACCGGGCAGCTAACCGGCAGCGTAGCTGTCAACATTGTAAACAGTCCGGAGCGGCCGCCATCTTGTCTCTCGGTAGGTTCGAGAGACAAGATGTGGTGAAAAAAGAAGGGGGAAATGAAGGAAAGGGGGCAAGGTAAACCCCTCCTGACCCCCTAGGATTGATGAGGGGGATATTAAAGTCCCCCGCGATTTTTCGCGGTAGAGGCGCTTCCCGGTCCGCGAACCGGGCAGCTAACCGGCAGCGTAACGGGAGTCCGCCATCTTGTGTTTTTGGAGCGTCCGGTTCACGTACCGGGTAGCGTCCCGGTAAGCGTAACAAGGGGAAAACCAAGAGAAACAGTAAAAAAAAATTAAGGGAATAGATTTCCAGCAAACTTGGCAAAATTGTAGGGACTGTTTGTTTGATGTGCCTTTGCAAGGCCTCAAGATATGTGCACGTGTGGATTTTGTCTAATTAAGGTTAAAAAAAATATATATATCTGTAAGCGTGCTCCGGCACGCTTACATTACGGGTTTTGTTTGCTCTGCAGAGCCGATACGTCACGGTTATGCGACGCGTCATGAGGCGTCTCACGTGGCTACGTGATACGTCACGTAATAAAGAATATATTTTACAGCTATAGATATTAGCTTTTAAAAAACCAATGAAATTCACTGAAAAAACCATAGGTTATAGACCATATATAGTTAGGAATTTGCATTTACAAAACCTTGAAAATTCACTGAAAAAACCATAGGTTAGAGACCATATATAGTTAGCTGGACATTTTATTGACATAAAACCAATGAAATTCCATATATAGTTAGTTGCACTAACTATATATCGCGCACCCGCAATCCACTGCTGATGATGTCACATATTACATCATTCATGACATGGTCAGTGACATCACTGATGACATCACTGATGACATCTCAAATGACATCACTGATGACATCACTGATGACATCTCAAATGACATCACTGATGACATCATGACACACCAATACCAGTTACTACATACGCACTCACTGATTCCTACGTCTAAACACACATTCACTCATTCACCCATACAATCACTCATACATACAGTCACTCATTATTACAACACTATCATATGCACTCATACACCTAGTCAGTCCTGTGAAGAATCAATCACACTTCGATTTCCTCATCTATACAGTTAAACACAGAACACCATACTTTTCACACATATACTAACACATACTTACTCTCTTATACAATCACTGATACAAGTACACATTGATATGCACAGAGTCACACACCTCCCAGCCAGCCACACACATACTCAGTCTTCCATACATCCACTCATTCTTCAATATGTAAAACATATTTAAACTTTACAAAAACACACAGACACTAGATGATGTCATCAGTGATGTCATTTGAGATGTCATCAGTGATGTCATCAGTGATGTCATTTGAGATGTCATCAGTGATGTCATCAGTGATGTCACTGACCATGTCATGAATGATGTAATATGTGACATCATCAGCAGTGGATTGCGGGTGCGCGATATATAGTTAGTGCAACTAACTATATATGGAATTTCATTGGTTTTATGTCAATAAAATGTCCAGCTAACTATATATGGTCTCTAACCTATGGTTTTTTCAGTGAATTTTCAAGGTTTTGTAAATGCAAATTCCTAACTATATATGGTCTATAACCTATGGTTTTTTCAGTGAATTTATATATATATATATATATATATATATATATATATATATATATATATATATATATATATATATATATATATATATATATTCACTGAAAAAATAATAGGTTTCACATATGGTATAGTTAGGAATTAGCATTTAAAAAACCTTAGAAATGCACTGTAAAAACCATAGGTTTCACACACGTTATAGTTAGGAGTTAGCATTTAAAAAACCTTAGAAAATCACTGAAAAAACCATAGGTTTCACACATGTTATAGTTAGGAATTAGCATTTAAAAAACTTTAGAAATTCACTGAAAACAACATAGGTTTCACACATGTTATAGTTAGCTGGACATAACACTCATACAAAACCATTGAAATTACCCCGTTATAGTTAGTTAAAAAACCATTGAAATTCCCCCGTTACAGTTAGTTCAGCTAACTATAACTCGCGTGCCCGCAATGCACTGCTGATGACGTCAGAAAAAAACATTCACTGGATGATATCAACAGTGATGTCATTAAAGATGTCATCAGTGATGTCATGAGTGATGTCACTGACCATGTCATGAGTGATGTTATATGTGACGTCATCAGCAGTGCATTGGATCACATTGTGGCAAACTGAATTTATGCAGAGAGAAGCGCCCGATTTTCAGAGGAGACTACTTCCTGAATTACACGCCCTCTATCCGATGAGCAGGAGAACCGTGCGGCTGTGTGGAACTGCGGCAGATACATCTGAGGAGAGGTCAGTGAACTAAATGAACTGTATTCTAAGTAGCAGAAAATCGAAGTGGCCGTGTGGTGTATTTGTTTAGAGACGCCGTGAATGTTTATCAAACGCTCGGCTGACATTTACATACCGGACCGGATTCCCAAGCCTTAAAGGAACAGCTTTAAGGAAATCACCATTAAAGTAAATGGTGTGAGAAGCTGACATTAAAATGGAAGCGCGAGTGGCAAAACGCGACTCCAAGGCATCGACAATGTTTAAATCCGGGGCAGTGACGGCTAGCATAAATCAGGATGCCGTAACAACAGATAGAAACAACGTAACGCTCAAACAACAAATTAATATGCTTGAGCGACTTTACAAAAAAGAAATCAATAAAAGCTGGGAGGTGATAGCGCTTGAAAATTATGTCGAGGTCAAACGTATCCCACGGGGCCTTCGCATTTTTGCAATACCTACATATCCGGATACAAAAGAGGAGTTACTATTAGAATGGATGGAAAATAATACCATTTGCTCATTAAACATAATGCGCATATTGATTAAACATGCCAAAATTGATCTCGATGGGCTGACTACCAAAATCAAGGAAGCTGAAGATAAATTTCAAAGCGAAACAAATCAGGATGAAATCACTAAATTAAGGCAAGAAATGGAAGCCAGACTTGACCTTTATGAGAAGGAAATTGAGGAAAGAAAAGAACGCAAGTTAAAACGTGATGAACAAGATTATCTGTGTGGCAGAATCCTGACGTTTGCTAGACGCTATGACAATTTGAAAAAGAATTACCCTTTGCATAAAGTAGCATCCAGTGCAAGTGAATCAGATATAAGTGAAAACGGAGCAATACAAGAAGCACCCCAGACAAAAATCTTGTCTGTTTTAGACGAAGTAACGTTGATGAATCTGGAAAAGAGTATCACACGTGGCGGAGGAAGGGGAAGAAGACCATATCAAAGCAGAGGACGGGGAAGAGCAACACAAGTACAACAAACCCCCGCGTCAGTACCCGAAAAATCCGCAGATCAAAACAGCGTAAGAAGGCAATATCATTTTCCCCAAATTATGCAAATACTACCATGGGTTGCTGGGAAAAGACAATTGCGTGGAACATAAATAATCAACAAGAACTGGATCGGATCATTTTATGGGTCCGTTATATATTATAGACAACTTGTTTATAATTTGGCATGGATCAGATCTTGAATTTCAAAATTATTTTTTAAAACTCAATGAAAATAATGTTGGCTTACAATTCACATGCTCAACAAGCAAAAAACAAATTGACTTTCTGGACACACAAATTTACATCTCGGAAGGAAAATTAGAATCCACTCTGTTCCGCAAATAAACAGCCACCAATAGTGTGCTACACGGCACTAGTTTCCATCCGAAGGCCCTTTTGGAAAGCATACCATATGGAGAATATATAAGGCTTAAAAGAAACTGTTCCAAACCTGAGGATGCAGAAATAAAAATGAAAGAAAGCAAGATGAGATTCAAGTCAAGGGGATACGAAGACCGTGTCCTGAAGAAATGCAAAAAGAAGGCTGATCAAAAAACAAGAACAGAGTTAATGGTAGAAAAGCCAAAAAAAACTACTGAAAACGATCCACCAAGATTTGTGACCACATACAATAAAGAAAGTGGAATCATTGCCAACAAAATGAAAAAATATTGGCATCTCATATCTGGGGACCCGGATATAGGAGAATTAGTAGGCAAGCAACCACAAATAACTTACAAAAAGAACACTTCTCTTCAAGATCTCCTAGTGAAAAGCCACTTTCAAATGAAACCACAGAAAAATTGGCTAATGGATCAACGCAAAGGATTCAAACCTTGCTCCACCTGCAAAGCATGCAAAATTGGAACCAGTAAAAAAAGCATTGAGGAGCCTAATGGCAAGATTACGTACATTGACCAACAAATTACGTGCACATCTAAAAACGTGGTATATGTAATCGAATGCAGATGCGGGATCAAATACATAGGCAGTACTACCTGCATGTTAAAAAAGAGGATCCTAGAACACATCAGGGCAGTAAAGAACAAAAACATGCTTTATGCCACGGCAAAACATATCAACGCATGCCAGGAAGGAGACTGGAGAACAATGAGATTTTATGGACTGAAAATGCTAACCAAAATGGAGAGAGGTGGTGACACAGTTCGTAGATTGCGACAAATTGAGTCCCGCTTAATCATCCGGTTATGAACAAAAATACCGAAAGGCATGAACTTTGGGGAAGACCTACACGTACATTTAGAGTGACTGTGACAGTACCAGTTGACATGCTTAAAATTGAATAGGGTACTATACCCGATAACACAAGAGACATTTATTGGGAACTATTCCATTTATAAACTTTAAAAATTAAGTCTGCCCATGTGATTTAACATGTACCGTATTGCACTAATGTATGTACAAAATAAGATACACACCTGTCTTTCTTTTATGGGTTTATTATTTTGTAAATAACTGTTTCCGGACTACATATCCCATAATGCCACCTAAGGCTAAGATGGGCCAGTATTAAAAGGAAAAGGGTAGAAGGACTAACTGACCGTGAGCAAAGCCTTGTTTGGCTGAAACGCGTTGGTGGGGTGAAGCTCTGATTAAAAGGCTTCAATAAGTAATCTGGTTGTGCCGCTCCTTTTGTGATAAAAAAGTGATTTTTGGGTCAGGATTCGACCCCTGGGCTGAGCACACACTGTCGAGCGCTCTCGATATCTGCTGGATCACATTGTGGCAAACAATATATATATATATATATATATATATATATATATATATATATATATATATATATATATATATATCGCTGCTCCAAGCTGCACCTTGCTCTGCACTCCCTCGGTGGGTGCCTGAACGCGGCGGTGCGTGCCACGAAATAAATTGCGCTACCAATTCCATCAGTTCCAACAGAAATATAGGCACTCAGGAAGCTTGCATCGAAAGTTATTTATTTCAGCGAGGTATGAAAAACAGACGCGTTACGGATTGCTCCTTCGTCAGTGTTACATCGGTTGGTATGATCAGACACCATTTTTAAATGTTCCGCGTCACCGTGTAGACAACAACAGCGATGACGGGTCTATTCGTCAATTTGTTTAGCAGTGATGGTCGCCATTTTAACCTAGTCAACATTTCGTTATACAACAATAAATGTGTCAACAGAGGGACCTTAAGAATAAAGCATACAATGTATTCCTCAATTATAGTTTTCATACATTATTATACTGTGGTCAGCGACACTGGTTTGTTGCAAATCTTGCCGTGGATCGGCAAAGGTCCACATCTTAATGGGGTCAAAGTCTAACTGAGATAATTGAAACAATTTTCAAACAGTACGATACTGTACCCATTTTTGGGTCCCAAGCCCCACATGTGGACACACATCAAGCCGTGTATCGGCAATACCTAATAACTCTGGGTTAACCACTAAGTATGCAGTTAGTACAACATATTACGAGCCTCTGTCGCACATGTAAAGAAAAAAGAAAAAACATTACAAAGGAAGCAAAAAATTCATACTCTCTCACTTCAAAACTTATGTACAACTACAGAATCAATACAGTTCATCAGGAAAACCCTATACTTTAACCCAGGTGTACAGTTAACTCTTCACTCCTGTTCAACCCCCCCGGTGCCTTAGTTTGCCGGTCTATGATATAGCGGGATTCGAGCCTCCTAAGCCGTTGAAGCCTATTGCCCCCTCAGGGGTCAGCTGGAACATGATCAATACCATGGTATTGTAGCAGTTCTCTGTTGCTTTGATGCTTCAAGGCAAAATGCCGGGCTACGGGGTAGTTTTCGTCTTTATTTGCTATCGCCCGCTGATGTTCCAGAATTCTGATCTTTACGTTGTGGACCGTACTCCCTATATATTTTAGCCCACAGGGACAAATAAAACAATAAACAACGAAGGGGGTGAGGCAGGAGATGAATTTACTGATCTTTTTCGGTTTCTTACAGCCAGGGATAGTGTATTGGAGAACTCTTTTACTCGTGGCACAGGCCTTACATTTCCCGCATGGGAGAAAGCCCTTCATGTCTCTTATTCTTCCTGTACGTGACATCATAGGTGGTAGATGGCTCTGTACCAGGATGTCCTTAATGGACCTAGCTTTTCCGAAGGTCATCAGTGGTGATTTTGGGATGTCAGAACCTATGACTGGATCAGTCTGTAGGATGTGCCAGTTACGTTTGAAAATACGTCTCACGTTCTGTGCATCCTCAGAATAACCAGTGATCATGCAAAACTGTCCTTGTTGACCCTTGATAGAGGCTCTACCATTGTCTGAGTTGTCCTCCCGATCCTTTAAGAGATCGACACGAGACATGCTTTGGACTTTCTTGTAGGTGGATAGTAAAAGCCCTTCCTCATACCCTCTGACCTTGAATCTAGATATACATTGTGTTGCCGCTTTCTCAAAGTTAGAGTCATGAGTGCAGTTACGTCTCAATCGGAGAAGTTCCCCGTATGGGATACTTTTGATCAGATTGGGAGGATGGCTACTCTGTGCATGAAGAGTGGAGTTGCCAGCAGTAGGCTTTCTGTAAAGTTCTGTACAGAGGACTCCCTCTCTGAAAAATACTCTTAAATCAAGATAATTGACTGAGGTCGTACTTATCTCATATGTAAATTTGAGATTCAAGGAGTTCTTGTTTAGGTTGTTAACAAACTCCTCTACCTGACTGGAAGAGCCCTTCCAAATCAGGAAAAGATCATCGATATATCGACGCCATACGATAACATTTTCACCCCATCTGGCATGTGTGCCGGCAAGGGCCACCTGCTCCTCCCACCAGCCTACGAAAAGGTTCGCATAGCTGGGGGCGAAGCAGGTGCCCATCGCCGTCCCTGATATTTGCCTATACAGGTCACCCTGAAACAAGAAAAATTATTTTGCAGACAACATTTTATACATTCCAATAACATGGTATTGTGTTCTGCAAATTTCAAGGGTCTCTTCCTCAAGAAATAGGTGACTGCTTGGATAGCAAGGGAATGATCTATACAAGTATATAAACTTGTGATGTCGAGGGTAATCATCAAAAATGCCGGGTCCCAGTCGATGTTGCTCAATTGTACAATAAAGTCCTTAGAGTCTCTGACATAGGAATCAAGCTCAATTACCAACGGTGAAAGAAAAGAATCTATGTATTTGGAGAGGTTCTCGGTCAATCCTCCCTTGGATGACACGATAGGTCTCCCCGGTAGATCCACTAGATTTTTGTGTACTTTCGGGAGTTGATAAAAGGTCGGGATCACTGGTTCATGGTTTTTCAGGAACAGGAATTCATCCATTTCGAGCATTGAAAGAGTTCTCCATTTGGTGATCAATTCATGATAAGAAGAAATACTCTCCTGATATCGATCTTGTGTTGTCTTCTCATAATGTATGCCATCATTTAGTTGTCGTAACACTTCACGACCATATTGCTCTCTCGTAAGGAGGACAATATTCCCCCCCTTGTCCGAGGGTTTACAAACAATATTCTCACTCTGGCTGATGGTACTGAGAATATTCCTTTGTTCTTTGGTCAAATTTTGTTTCCTTGAGGGTACAGGATGATTCCTGTGTCTCAGTTTGTTAAGATCCCTTTGGATAGCCTCAGAGAAAGTGTCAATCGCATCATACGTTAGCTTGGGATTGAATTGAGAAGGAGGTTTAAAGGTAATTATCGGTGCTTCTTGATCAATACCCACTTTTCTCGATCTCACAGCTAAATCTGTTTGCGATTGTTCATTGTTTTGGTTCTCTGTGCGTAGATCTTCCAAGTGTTCCACCATGCTGAGATCATTAATAGCCAGGATGTCAGTATCTTTGACCAAGGATTAGATTTTAATTTTCTGGCTTCAATTATGGAAGGTTTCATTTTATGCCATTTGTGTAATTTCATTTTTCGCGTAAATTTAAATAAGTCAATTCTAGTTTGGGTGAACTCAAACTTATCATCAGGAAAGAATGTAAGTCTGAGTTGCAGTGTCTCTTCTTGTGCAGTTGTGAGTTCCGTGGGAGTCAGATTGATGATGGTGAGATTTGTCCCAACATCAGACTCTACCATCTGTTGCCCCTGTTGCTTCTGGTCGTTCGCTGCACCGATCGTCCTCTGCCTCTTCCCCTTCCTGCCGCCTCTTCTGGTTCGTCTTCGCTTTCTGGCGGTTTGATTTTGCCCCCCCGGAGCCAGGTTTTTCTGATCAAATTGAACTCCAGTTGAAAAGGAGTCTTCGCTTTATCTGTCCCTGGAGTCACCATTTCTTCTCCAGTTTGTTCGTCCTCAGTAATCTCCGATTCCGAGGTCTCCACTCTAGGTGGGGGCTGTTTGGTTTTGTTCTTTTTATTCATCTCTTTGCGAGGGCCATCGAACTTGCGAGAAAAGGTGAGGATTCTGCCTTGCGCATAATCGCACTCATCCCTTTCGAATTTCTCTTGTTTACGCTGGCGTATCTTTAGTTCGTATTTCTTAAATCGTGTTTTCATTTCGTTTCTGAGTTGGTCAACCTTGCTAGTATCTGTTTCCTTTGCGATTTCCTGTTCAAGTGTATCAATTTCTTCGAGAGCCGCAGCTCTATCGCTCCATGCGAATTTGACGAGGATGTCCAACATCCCTTTGCAGGACGCGGCAATATATTCCGCCCACTGTTCTAATAGTCGTGGGTCCGGGTTCTCATATGCGGGTACCGTATAAATACGGAGCCCGCGTGGGACTCTGTCAAAATCCATATAATTCTGTAGAGAGGTGGCCCACCATTTTCTTATCTCCCTCTCGCACAGTCTCTCAAGTTTGAGGAAATGTTGTTGTAGCTGATTACGAACATTACTTCCTGTGGTCACCACCACTGGTGTTACAATTGACGATTTCTTTTTAAACATGCCAAGCGCCGCTTCGCAGCGGTCTGACTCGTCAAACATACCCCGATTTAAGCTGAAAATGTGAGGTAAATGTCCACTGACTGTATCGATGCAGCTTCACACGCCAAGCCGCAGTTCCGTGCTGCTCCAATGCTTCTCTCCGGGAACGCCACCTCCATAAACCGTCACTCGAGACTCCTCCCAAGTCGTGGTGGATGTAGTTTTCTCCAAGAATACCGGAAACCTTTGCTCCTGCGGCGGTGCAGAGGTATTTGTATCGCTGCTCCAAGCTGCACCTTGCTCTGCACTCCCTCGGCGGGTGCCTGAACGCGGCAGTGCGTGCCACGAAATAAATTGCGCTACCAATTCCGTCAGTTCCAACAGAAATATAGGCACTCAGAAAGCTTGCATCGAAAGTTATTTATTTCAGCGAGGTATGAAAAACAGACGCGTTTCGGATTGCTCCTTCGTCAGTGTTACATCGGTTAGTATGATCAGACACCATTTTTAAATGTTCCGCGTCACCGTGTAGACAACAACAGCGATGACGGGTCTATTCGTCAATTTGTTTAGCAGTGATGGTCGCCATTTCAACCTAGTCAACATTTCGTTATACAACAATAAATGTGTCGACAGAGGGACCTTAAGAATAAAGCATACAATGTATTCCTCAATTATAGTTTTCATACATTATTATACTGTGGTCAGCGACACTGGTTTGTTGCAAATCTTGCCGTGGATCGGCAAAAGTCCACATCTTAATGGGGTCAAAGTCTCAATGAGATAATTCAAACAATTTTCAAACAGTACGATACTGTACCCATTTTTGGGTCCCAAGCCCCACATAACTATAACGGGGGAATTTCAATGGTTTTGTACGAGTGAAATGACCAGCTAACTATAACATGTGTGAAACCTATGTTTTTTCCAGTGAATTTCTATGGTTTTTTAAATGCTAATTCCTAACTATAACGTGTGTGAAACCTATGGTTTTTTCAGTGAATATATATATATATATATATACATAGGTTTCACACATGTTATAGTTAGCTGGACATTACACTCATACAAAACCATTGAAATTACCCCGTTATAGTTAGTTCAGCTAACTATAACTCGCATGCCCACAATGCACTGCTGATGACGTCACATATAACATCACTCATGACATGGTCAGTGACATCACTCATGACATCTCAAATGACATCACTGATGAAATCATCCTTGTGAAAGAGTGGCAGACCTCCTCTCAGCATAATATAACCTTTGATACACACCTTCAAAAATAGAAAGTACAATTTAAAAAAAAAATGGAGATACCAATACCACTTACTAACAAGCTATTCAGTAATTCTGCCATCTACATACACATCCACTCATTCACCAACAGTTCTATATAGTCACTTATACATGTACTCACTCATCATATGTACTCATACACTTATACATCCTGTTACACACCGACACTCGTCCATAGACTTACTCAGACACATACTCACATGCAAATAAACATCCATTTATTTGCATATACAGGATATATACACAGCAATACACTTACTTTTACAGAAACGTACATATACTTACTCTCTTAAACAATCACTTACAGAAACACATATTTATTTATACAGGAACTTTTCCAATCTCTCACTCTCACATATAATCACTTATATACATCAATACTCATATATAGTAGATTAAAACATGTGTAGTTACTCATAAAGATACTATTGAGCCAGTCAATCTCTCACTAACACACCCATACACACTCATGCACCCATACAGTCCTGCATATATGCTGTCTTCAAAACACATACAAACAGTGAGTCACTCATTCATGCATCTATGCGCTAGGTAATACTCCCCAACAAACCATACAGACACTCATACTGATACTCAAAAAGCCAACTAATAACTCATATAGACACTCATGTAGCTACTCACGAACCCATGGAGCCAATTATAGACAAAGTGGGACACTGATACAGATATTTACATATTTAAAAATTACTCGCTAATACATGTATTCACTAAGATACACTTAATAAGTCAGGTATACAATCATTTTTACAAAAAAACATCCATTGAGACATTTATTTATCCATTTATTCTTCCATCGACCTTGCGATACACATATAGAAAACATATTTAAATTTCAGAAAAAAACATTCACTGGATGATATCATCAGTGATGACATCAGTGATGTCATTTAAGATGTCATCAGTGATGTCATGAGTGATGTCACTGACCATGTCATGAGTGCTGTTATATGTGACGTCATCAGCAGTGCATTGCGGGCACGCGAGTTATAGTTAGCTGAACTAACTATAACGGGGGAATTTCAATGGTTTTGTACGAGTGAAATGACCAGCTAACTATAACATGTGTGAAACCTATGGTTTTTTCCAGTGAATTTCATAGGTTTTTAAATGCTAAATCCTAACTATAACGTGTGTGAAACCTATGGTTTTTTCTGTGAATATATATATATATTTTTTTTTTTCTTCAGTGAATGTATATATATATATATATGAAAATCCACACCAAAGTCCTGTATTAGGACGATATGAATCACGGACACAAGCGGCGTATTTTTTTCTCAAATACTTCTTTTATTCAGCGTTTCTTCGGCAGTAGAAACAATGTATCACTCGTGATACATTGTTTCTACTGCCGAAGAAACGCTGAATAAAAGAAGTATTTGAGAAAAAAATACGCCACTTGTGTCCGGGATTCATATCGTCCTAATACAGGACTTTGGTGTGGATTTTCGAATTTACGGGCTCGCTGCCCAGCACGGACCGCTGTTGCGAGTGGAGGGGCCATAGCGAGGTGTGACGGTTGCTTACACCGTGGTGGATATATATATATATATATATATATATATATATATATATATATATATTCACTGAAAAAAACATAGGTTTCACACAGGTTATAGTTAGGAATTAGCATTTAAAAAACCTTATATTCCCCCGTTATAGTTAGTTCTGCTAACTATAACTCACACGCCCGCAATCCACTGATGATGATGTCACATATTACATCATTCATGACATGGTCAGTCACATCACTGATTACATCACTGGTGACATCACTGATGACATCATCCAGTGAATGTGGTTTGGTTTGATATTTAAATAAGTATTATATATATAGCAATCTGCAATGAACACTGAGTGGATGTATAAGTGTCTGAATGGAGGATTTAGTAGCAATGTGATTGACTGTTTAAGTGACTAATTTAAAGTGTCTCACTTAATATATGGGATAGTGATTAAACTGTGTGAATACCTGTATCACTCTATCTCTTGTTGTGTAAACTACTACATAAGTTGGTTACTAGCTATGTGAAAGTCTATATTAGTATTAACTAGTTAAGTGAGTATTTGTATGGGATAGTGAATGTGTGTGTGGTTGGGTGCGAGGTGTGTGACTGTCCAAAGATGTATAAATAGTTGATTTAGTAGGTATAGGAGGTTAAGACTGTATGTGGAAATAGTTGTTTGGGTAAGTGAATCTCTTTATGGGTGTGGTGATGAGTAAATATATTTCTCAATGATACATGTCCAACAAACTAGAAATATAAAAGGCAGTGTATGTGACAGTTGTTGTATATAAATAGGTATACATAAGACTCAGTGATTGTATGAGTGACTATATCGAAAACTGTATACTTGTAATAGTGATTTTATAACACACTAAGGGCCTGATTCTGATGCGGTTAGGAAAGCATTCCCACATAGGGCCTGATTCTGATGAGGTTAGGAAGGCCTCCGAACGGCATTTGCTCCTTCCAAATCAGATCAGGAACATGTCTTACCGACTGATGGCCCAATTATGATGCGGTTAGCAACATATGCTCCCATTGAAGTCAATGGGAGTCCAACAAAATCGGATCCGGAAGCATCCGGATGCATCGTACTCCGTCGGTCGGACTCTCCCGATCCGAGTGGTTCGGAAACGATTTCCAAACCAATCCGGTCAGGAAGCTTTCCAACCCGCATCAGAATCAGGCCCTAAGTATGAGTTACTATCTATAGGAATAAATAATAAATAATAAATAAACAATAAATATTCCTTTTTAACAGTCACAATGTTTTCATAAAGGGTAATTGAAAAGAAATTTACAAAAAAAAAGAAAGATGTAGTAGTGAGGGAGTGTTTGTAGTAGCACTTCTAATCTACTTTATCTGAAAGTAAACCATGCCCTCTTATATTAATAGGAATTTGGGGCAACACTAAAAAAGATCTGAATAGAAAATAGTGTTTGCGGACAATAAAGGGAGTGTGTCAATGTTCCCTCTAATTTTTTTTCTCTGTGTGCGGCAGTGGAGGGTCTCTGTGCGCTGCAACCATGGCTATGTGCACCAGGAACCAAACCGTGTGTGTCTGCGGCGCCAAATGGCACCCAAAATGTTTACTTTAAAAAGTGAAAAGATGGTGCATTTTCACACATACAGGCCCACAATAAGCTTCTTAAGAGCAGTTTGCAAATTGGATAATCACGCCATGACATGAATTGGTTACACTGGCAAGTAGACTTCAAGTTTAGAAAAGCACAAGACTTCAATGGTGGTACCATCATAAGATTTTAATAAATATTCTTAACTGAAGCACAGTTCATTGGGTGGGGAAATGGTGCGAGCCTATACAATATCACATATACACAAGAAAGGAGAGGGCTGTTCAGACATGTCAAGTGGCGTCACTAGAAGGGTGACAGGGTTGCTTCTCACGGCGATCCTTGCCATTTTTCGAGTGCTGATAAACTCGGGCTAGGTCAACTTTCCCATTCAGGAGGTAGGCCTTTGTCCTCATCAGCATATCTAAATGCTTCTGCTCTAGTCTATTCCTCAATTTACTCTTGATAGTATTCATGAGGCTGAATCCTCGTTCACAGTCTGCACTAGATGCTTGAAATGTTGCGCAGACATAAACAAGCTGAGACACCACACCATACTGAGCAGCATTGCGTACTGTGAAATTCACCATGTCTTGAAAGGTGGTAAATAGCCCACCCTTTACATGCTCTGCCACCACATATTTATAGTCTCTGTACTGTCGAACAACATCTTCTGGTGTTTCACAATCACCCAGGGCCAAGAAATGTTTATACTTTTCAACAAGTCTTTCAATATTCTCAGTCCCAAAATCAAAATGTGATTGTGTGGCTATTGTCTGGATCTCAAAACTTGCCCATTCTTTTAGCTCATCTACAGGGAACCTATTTTTGATTGCGCTCGCAAAGAAGGGAAACAAAAGACAATATAGGCCCAGTGTCAAACTCTTGCCTTTCCTTGTTCAACACCATCAGCTCTCTTACAGTGCTGCTCCAAAAGACAGTGTCCCCCAAATACTGTTGCTTAATTTGGCCAATCTTTGCTCTTGTAAACTGTACAGCTTCAACAGTAGTCAAAGAACTTTTTGGGAATAGTTTGCACAAAGATGTAAATTCACCCAGAATGTCATTAAGTACTGCAAGGGAAATATGGTAGTTTGAGTCCGATAGCTTTTTATAACAATATTTAGCAATTGGATCATTCTCCTCAACTGTCTCATGCTCAAAGTACTTAAGAACAGTCTCGTAATTACGAATTAGTGCACCAACAGCAAAATGCCTTAAAAGCCACTGGACTTCATTCAGTGGTCAAAAAGAGACAACTTAACATTCAGTAACTGATGCAATTTCATCCAGCTTGGACTTCCTTGCTGGAGATCTGAAGAACACGGTGTAGACAGTCCTCAATAATGTCTCAATCCCTTTAATCATTGGAACCCTCTTCCAGGCATCATCAACTCCCAAATCTTCTCGATGGGTGACACAATGCTGCTCAACTAGATGAGGAATGGGTTGTTTAAGACGAGTAGCAACACCATTATTCTTACCCAGCATCACAGACACACCATCGGATGTCGACATGACCATTTTCATGAGGTCCAGTTCATTGGCAGTGTAGAATTCTTTCACAGCAGTAGTGATAGCCTCAGCATTACAGCTAGTCAGCTTCACTATGCCCCCAAACTGCGTTTTGTGCTCTGTTGATGTTACAGGTCTGAACTTGAAGTACAGGATGAGCATTTTTGTAACAGAAATATCTGTGCTCTCGTCAATTATCAAGGTGTGATACAAAGCTTGCCGAAGTTCTGTCATAGCTTCACAGTGTATCACGCTATTGATGGCCTAAAGGAACTCAAAGGCATAGTTCTTGCTCCTCCAGCTGTCTGGGATCTTCACATACAAAGCTAGGTGGTCATGGATGTCTTATACAGATAACATTGAAGTATTCATCTTGACTGCCAGCAACGCGTTGTTGATGAGAATCTTTATCTCCTCAGGCGTAGATCTTTGGCGTTCAACTACATGCATTCTATTTGCTTTGTCAGGGGCAGTTTCTGTCAGCATTGCCCGCACTCCAAAACTAAACCTGGCAGCAGCACTTCTGTTTCTCAATATCACCATAGCAGACTCGGGTACTTTGCAAAGTAGATGGCGTTTCATGTAGTCCAGTTTCCCGCCATCACTCCATTTCTTCCCTGTGGAAAAGTCCCCAACAATCTTGGCTTAGGCACATGCTTTGCAAATCAAGCCCACGTCTGGACTGTATTGAAATAGTTCCCCGAGTTGCATACAAACCTTGCTTCGTGACTTCTGTGTCTCAGCCTCCACAATTTCCTTCATCCACTCTTCCTTGAATACAAGGCAACATTTCTTCCTTTGTGGTGAAGCACTGCACTCTCCCGAAGTAACAGCTTTGCGTTTGAACATTTCCGTACCCGCCGGTTTGAACCTGCTGTGCCACAAAGCCTGCAAAATAAGGAAACATGGCTTACGTTGATGCCTAGCTCATAAATGCAATCTGTTATACTACAATGTACAAGATGCACCACAGTTTAACTCAACCAAACAATTACCTCTTCTGCTTGCACTCACATGCGCCTGTTTAAATGTATGGGGTTCTGGCTGCGAAACCCGCAACAGAAGAAAACATGGGTAAGTATATATATTACTACAATGTTCAAGATGTACCAAAGTTTAACGCAACCCAACAATTACCTCTTCTACTTGCACTCACGTGCGCCTGTTTAAATGTATGGGGTTCTGGCAGCGAAACCTGCAACAGAAGAAAACATGGATAAGTATATATGGTACTACAATGTTCAAGATGCACCACAGTTTAACTCAACCCAACAATTACCTCTTCTGCTTGCACTCACGTACGCCTGTTTAAATGTATGGGGTTCTGGCTGCGCAACCTGCAACAGAAGAAAACATGGATAAGTATACATGGTACCACAATGTTCAAGATGCACCACAGTTTAACTCAACCCAACAGTTACCTCTTCTGCTTACACTCACGTACGCCTGTTTAAATGTATGGGGTTCTGGCAGCGAAACCTGCAACAGAAGAAAACATGGATAAGTATATATGGTACTACAATGTTCAAGATGCACCACAGTTTAACTCAACACAACAATTACCTCTTCTGCTTGCACTCACGTACGCCTGTTTGAATGTATGGGGTTCTGGCTGCGCAACCTGCAACAGAAGAAAACATGGGTAAGTATATATGGTACTACAATGTTCAAGATGCACCACAGTTTAACTCAACCCAACAGTTACCTCTTCTGCTTGCACTCACGTACGCCTGTTTAAATGTATGTGGTTCTGGCTGTGCAACCTGCAACAGAAGGAAACCTGGGTAAGTATATAAGGTACTACAATGTTTAAGATGCACCACAGTTTAATTCAACCCAACAATTACCTCTTCTGCTTGCACTCACGTGCGCCTCTTTAAATGTATGGGGTTCTGGCAGCGAAACCGGCAACAGAAGAAAACATGGATAAGTATATATGGTACTACAATGTTCAAGATGTACCACAGTTTAACTCAACCCAACAATTACCTCTTCTGCTTGCACTCACGTACGCCTGTTTAAATGTAGGGGGTTCTGGCAGCGAAACCTGCAACAGAAGAAAACATGGATAAGTATATATGGTACTACAATGTTCAAGATGTACCACAGTTTAACTCAACCCAACAATTACCTCTTCTGCTTGCACTCACGTACGCCTGTTTAAATGTATGGGGTTCTAGTGCGCAACCTGCAACAGAAGGAAACATGGGTAAGTGTATAAGGTACTACAATGTTCAAGATGCACCACAGTTTAACTCAACCTAACAATTACCTCTTCTGCTTGCACTCACGTACGCCTGTTTAAATCTATGGGGTTCTGGCTGCGAAACCTGCAACAGAAGAAAACATGGGTAAGTATATATGGTACTACAATGTTCAAGATGCACCACAGTTTAACTCAACCAAACAATTACCTCTTCTGCGTGTACTTACGTACGCCTGCTTAAATGTGTGGGGTTCTGGCTGCAAAACCTGCAACAGAAGAAAACATGGGTAAGTATATATGGTACTACAATGTTCAAGATGCACCACAGTTTAACTCAACCAAACAATTACCTCTTCTGCGTGTACTCACGTATGCCTGCTTAAATGTGTGGGTTTCTGGCTGCGAAACCTGCAACAGAAGAAAACATGGGTAAGTATATATGGTACTACAATGTTCAAGATACACCACAGTTTAACTCAACCCAACAATTACCTCTTCTGCGTGTACTCACGTATGCCGGCTTAAATGTGTGGGGTACTGTCTGCAAAACCTGCAACTGAAAATGCATTAATTTAACTCTACCAAACAATTACCTGTTTGTTATGCCTGCACTCACGTCTGCCTGAGCAATTGTCTTTGTAGTACGGTCTCACGAACCTGCAAAAGAAAAAGGGGTGCATATTGTGCATCTATTTACCCAGCAACCCCCAACCCAATGAGGAACGTAAACAGAATGACCTTGTCTTAGTGGTACTCGCACCTGACCACTCAAATCCAAATACCTTACAGCCTGGAAACCTACAAGTGAAGACAAGTAAGTCAGCAAACGCCCGAAGAATTACAAACTATGCATGGGACCGGTCTAGAGGCCCAATAGAAAAAATGACCAAATAATTACCTGGGATTCCAGCCTAGGACAAACAGGGGTTCCATGTGTTCCATTATAAGCATCCATTATCTTAAACTGGTCTATAAATCTGAATCCGAGGGGAAAGCGGCATCACAGAAGGTGTAACACAAAATACAAACTGTGCAAATGGTTGAGGTGGGTGAACAAGGTAACCCACAGGCTGGCTGAGAAGCACACAATCCATCAAAAGATCCCACCTGAAGATGCTGCAGTGGGGCGCAAAAAATATGATAACTACGTTCAGGCAATTTTCAGACAACCATAAATATGTCAAGATAACTGAAGAATGAGGGACCTGCTGCAGAGAGATCTAAGTTTTGCCTACTGGATGTTGACTCATTAAATAGCCGAGGAGGTTAAAATGCCTGATGAAAAGCTGGTGAACCATGCAGATCAAAAATCACATGCAATGTAACTAGGTCAGTGCATTACTGCTTCTGTCAGAAAGCTCATTTTGTTACTTGCAGTTTATAACTTTAAATCCTAATACAGAACAGTAACCTATTAACTACCAATCAGCTGCATTTCCATTCATTGCAATGGCAGAAAACCTTCGACAGACCACCCGAGCGGAAGAGTAACAGCTTTAGATTGTAATAACATAAGGGTGTTTTTGAACAGTAAATAAAACAATTTTAAAAACGGAGCCATAAATTTAAAAACCTGCATCAAGAGGAATAACCTTCAATCGTGTTTTACTTGCAGAGATGTTTACATATTCCCCACATCTTCTTTGCTTTGATTTTGTTCACAAGAAAATGTCACCCTTAGCCATCGAATGCTAATCATAAGTACATTGATATTATGAAAATGTCACATAAGCAATCTGAAACCTTGGTCCAGCCTGAGGCGCATGATATTGGCATGTAATTCATGCAACAAACGTCATGTAAAAAATGGCAGACTCACAATTCCAAAAATGGATACCCTAAGGAGTGAAATGCTTTTGTTCTGTACACATACTGAAATTGTGGAATCAAAGCTGCTATCAAATGAAGGAAAAAGGAAGCACTGTGAAATAAAATAACTGCCTAAGATCACAAAGTTTGGTCAAGTGGGGAAGCTGGCAGTCTTTGTTACATTAAAGAGTATGCTTTATATTTAACTATTTGATGGACTACATCAGTACTGTACACTAAATAAATACACAAATAACGTGTCAAATCAAGTTGTGCAGGAAGCCATTCTGCCCCTATATTTCTGTATTCTGTATTTTGCCTCTGTCCCACTCGTTTTTTGTGCCACTCTGCCCTTTGTCCTACTCGTTTTTTGTGCCTTTCTGCCCTCTGTCCCATTTGTTTTTTGTTCCTTTCTGCCCTCTGTCCCACTCGTTTTTTGTGCCTTTCTGCCCTCTGTTTCACTTCGTTTTCCCCTTGTTTTTTGTGCCTTTCTGCCCTCTGTTCCACTTGTTTTTTGTGCTTCTCTGCCCTTTGCGCCACTCGTTTTTTGTGCCTTTCTGAACCTCTGTCCCACTCGTTTTTTCCTCGTTTTTTGTGCCATTCTGCCCTCTGTCCTACTTGTTTATTGTGCCTTTCTGCCCTCTGTTCTACTCGGTTTTTGTGCCTTTCTGCCCTCTGTCCCACTTGTTTTTTGTGCCTGTCTGCCCTCTGTCCCACTCGTTTTTCCCTAATTTTTTTGTGCCATTCTGCCTTCTGTCCTACTCGTTTTTTGTGCCTTTCTGCCCTCTGTCCTACTCGTTTTTTGTGCCTTTCTGCCCTCTGTCCCATTCGTTTTTTGTGCCTTTCTGCCCTCTGTCCCACTTGTTTTTCCCTAGTTTCTGGTGCCATTCTGCTCTCTGTCCAACTCGTTTGTTGTGCCTTTCTGCCCTCTGTCCTATTCGTTTTTTATTTTTTGTGCCTTTCTGCCCTCTGTCCCACTCGTTTTTTGTGCCTTTCTGCCCTCTGTCCTACTCGTTTTTTGTGCCATTCTTCCCTCTGTCCTACTTGTTTATTGTGCCTTTCTGCCCTCTGTTCTACTCGTTTTTTGTGCCTTTCTGCCCTCTGTCCCACTCGTTTTTTGTGCCTGTCTGCCCTCTGTCCCACTCGTTTTTCCCTCATTTTTTTGTGCCATTCTGCCTTCTGTCCTACTCGTTTTTTGTGCCTTTCTGCCCTCTCTCCTACTCGTTTTTTGTGCCTTTCTGCCCTCTGTCCCATTCGTTTTTTGTGCCTTTCTGCCCTCTGTCCCACTTGTTTTTCCCTAGTTTCTGGTGCCATTCTGCCCTCTGTCCAACTCGTTTGTTGTGCCTTTCTGCCCTCTGTCCTATTCGTTTGTTTCATTTTTTGTGCCTTTCTGCCCTCTGTCCCACTCGTTTTTTGTGCCTTTCTGCCCTCTGTCCCACTCGTTTTCTGTGCCTTTCTGCCCTCTGTCCTACTAGTTTTTTGTGCCTTTCTGCCCTCTGTCCTACTTGCTTTTTAGATCGAGCCTAACCCATTCCGCAGGAATGGATAGGGGAGAATTTTAGTGTGCAAAAACGTTCTCAAACCATCGGGCGGATTTCAAACAGTTCACGTGCACAAGCACACGCTTTTCCCCCACAGGCTTTTTATTACCATTTGCTCCTGCCTCCGAGAGCTTCAAAGGGATCCGCTCCCCCGCCCACTGCTTCACACTTTTCACGGACGCCAGGCCGTATCTCGCATTTCTCCTCCCCCCTCCCCACAGCAATGCCAAGACCTTGTTTCACGAGAGTTTATGCAGTGTTTTGTAGCTATGGAAACAACTGCAGATGTCTGCTTCTACAGTCCTCGCCGTGAACACTGCTTCTTCCTGCCAAAAAAGGACAGTAAATGGTTCCTTTTGGAGATTGGAGCACCTACGGGTGCCCCTTTTCATTCACGATTAAAAAGGTATAATTATAATGATACAATTTACAACCATAGGGGAGTAGAGGCCGTGCCGCATAACCAAAGGACTCGCCACCTCTACAGCCAGTATTGGAGGTCTCCGTGCCGCGCCCCCACCATCTGGAAGCCACCCGCCGTCCACAGACCCCAAGGTACGTCTGACCTCAGAAGCGCTCTACGACGCGTCCCCCTTCAGGAGAATCTGACCCAAGAGCGGACGACGCGCACTTCCAAGGACCATCTGCACACAACGGGCTCGGGGCCCGCAACGTTTTCTTTCCCCGTAATTCACTGTGCGCCTCCAACGTGCCCGGTACGCCTATCTGCCGCCTGGACCGCTGGTAGAGTTCGGCGTATACCCGGGAAAGCTTCCCCCCTCTTCGCATCAGCGGGCGAGTCGCAACAGCTCAGTACGACTCGTACCCGCCTTTACAATCAGCAGTGCTGTACGCGGCGTACCGCAGCAAGCGTGAGCATCGGCAGGACTTCGCTACCCGGCCCGTACGACGCGCAGGGAAGCTCTTTAAAGCATACAGTCGGTACGGCCCGTGCCCCAGTGCCAGGATAAAGTGCCCACAGTGTGCAGAACTAGTTTAAGATAAATAAGGACATCGTGACTGAAACCGTGTGGGAGCTGGGAACCTCACCCGTACACTGTGCGCTTCATATTGCTGTTGAGAACTGTACGCGACGTACGAATGCTCACACTAGATGCGTGAGTATTGGTAGGGCCTGCCGATTTCACCCGTTCACAGCGCACCAGACCCCAACAAAGCGTACAACGGGTAAAAGAGGCTCCAAATGGGTTGAAACCCTACCTAATCATTTCTAAAAAAGTACCTCAACATCCTAGAATCAGAATTCTAAAAAGACAGAGTCCCTTGCCAAATAAACCAAAACCGTTTTTGACAACCTCCAAAGAACTCTGGCATATTTAAAGTAGTGTGGCTTTGCCTTGTGTTATAAAAAGGTCTTGTGATAATTTTGCCTGCATAGATATATATACTTTTTACATAAAGTATCCATATTTTTACACAACCACAGCCTGGTGTCCGTTTGTGGGGGGATTAATGTATTTACTGTGTGTACCTACAAATGCTTAACCACTAACGCCTGAAGATTAGCCTTGGCTGCTCACGCCACGCACCTAGAGGGTGAGCAAGGGTAATTCTGAAGGGGTCATCCTGCGCCTTGACTTAGAGGAGAGGGTCCCTGCTTGCCACAAATGAATACTTGCGCCAACCAGTGACCCCCAATTCTAACATTCAAACAGTTCACGTGCACAAGCACGCGCTTTTCCCCCACAGGCTTTTTATTACCATTTGCTCCTGCCTCCGAGAGCTTCAAAGGGATCCGCTCCCCCGCCCACTGCTTCACACTTTTCACAGCCGCCAGCAATGCCAAGAGCTTGTTTCATGAGAGTTTATGCAGATGTCTGCTTCTACAGTCCTCGCCGTGAACACTGCTTCTTCCTGCCAAGATAGGACAGTTTTGAAGATGGGAGCACCTACGGGTGCCCCTTTTCGTTCACGATTAAACATGTATAATTATAATGATACAATTTACAACCATAGGGAAGTTCCAATAGCCAAACCAGACTGCTTGTATAAAAACTGAATTTACAAAGAAACTAGGCTGCTATGAAGAGATTTGTTTTATGCTCATGGACAAGCCACCTTTTTAGATGTCCGCTACGGATGGTCATGGTTCATCCGTGTTTACCCTCGTAATTTCAATGCACCCCCCCACCCCTTTCAATCGGCCGACACGGGCGTCAAGCATAACAGAGATCTCGCCAGCACCTCCATAGCACTGCCTTTATTCATGGTGTAAACACAGCTGCCATAATTTCAGATCAATCAAAACCAGTCGGCCGGGATGCGTCTGAATCTTACTGAGTGAACCACTGTCCACGTTGTTTGCCTCTGTGCCTTCACTGTTTTACGTCAAAAAAAGCACATAGCCTGGCGTGTCTCTGCAGTATGTGAATCTGGGCTGCGCCTTGAGTGTTGTCTTCAGGCACCAGTACCACTACCACCCCAGGTATCAGATTGACCCAGGCAGACGCTGGTAGAGCGGACAGCGCCGTTGTTTTAATGTTGCCTGCCCTCGCCAACAGCAGACAAGTATAGTGCCTCCGTCCACGACCCCTCGCAGTGCTCTCTGTACTGTGGGAGGGTCATCAAGCAGCACGTTGTGTTCCGGTAGCACCCTACTGCTTCTGGAGTCCTGTGGACAGGCAACCCATCACCCTCTCAACAGGCTACAATCAAAAGTCCCCGGCTCCATTGAGCTCCGGCAAAGAGGTGAGCTCTGCTCTTGCAGGGGCTTGAGAAATCGTTCTTCAGAATAAGACAGTTCATTTTGTTTACAAATGTAAATGGCTGTCACTAGTTTCCTGTAGAAAACACAAATATGCACACCCTCTTAATGTGCTAGTGTAGTAACGAGCAATTGAAGACGTATTGCATAGAATATTAAACTGATTTAAGTCAAGTTCAGTAAAATCTCAGCCCGTAGGTTTTTCCATTAAAATAGCTTCTGCCTGACTATGTTCACTCAATTAAAAACATTATTACAGGGTAGCAATGAAAACCACTCCGAGATTAGCAACCTTCAGTTTGCACTTCCTGAACTCCATCTATTGTTAGAGCTACTACTGCAGAATCCTGCACTGCAGAAATCTCTGTGGGCTAGTTTCATTTGTTCAGCTACAATTATTAATTAGCAAGTGTCCCTTTGGAACCGACAACTGGCACCACTGGGGACAAGGCAGACAGAGCCATTCTTATGGGTGTACCCCCTCCCTTCTCCCTTAGCATCGTGCGCATCCGCCTAATCCAGCTCTTTCCTCTCTGCTTGAAACAGACAGCATGCGCCAGCGTGCAACAACATAGACTGAGACATCCTGCTTGGCGATGGGTTTGTCAATTACGTGTTAACACTAAACCGACCCGAGGCGCAAGGAGAGCACAAGCTAGACAGACATCCGCCTTTATTGATGTCCTTAATTCACGCTTTACTCGGGACATTTTGAACCAGCAAAAACATGTACTTTTTAAAGGATACTGTCTTAAACAGTATTGTTAGTGTGGTCACATTTTATTATAAACATGGTGGAATACTTTCAGCCTTTCACTATATAAATTAAAGTCTGCATGAAAGCACATTAAACAGTATTTCGTTTTTAAATACGGCATTTTATTTTAGCAACTTTAAACCGGTCATGATTTAAAACATCATACACTGCAATAGCTTATAATCTCTGTGCTTCTCTATCTCTTCCTTCTCTAATTCTCGTTATACTGAAATAACTACTATTTTGGAGGCTCTCTCTCACCCCTTTATCTGCGTTGCTTTGAAAAACATACTTCCATTCCACATCTTGCTGTCTCTGTATCAAGCACCACATTTTTAGATATGGTGACTTTTTAATTCTAATTTTCCACTATCCTCTTTCAGTACATTATTTTTCACTCTACATTCTTCCTCACACACCTCCACATTATCACTCAGCACCACCATAGCACCACTCAGCACCACCACAGCACCACTCAGCACCACCACATTATCACTCAGCACCACCACTGCACCACTCAGCACCACTACAGCCCCACTCAGCACCACCACAGCATCACTCAGCACAACCACAGCATCACTCAGCACCACCACAGCACCACTCAGCACCACCACATTATCACTCAGCACCACCACATTATCACTCAGCACCACCACAGCACCACTCAGCACCACCACAGCACCACTCAACACCACCCCAGCATCACTCAGCACCACCCCAGCATCACTCGGCACCACCACAGCATCACTCAGCACCACCACAGCATCACTCAGCAACACCACAGCATCACTCAGCAACACCATAGTACCACTCAGCGCCACCCCAGCACAACTCAGCGCCACCCCAGCATCACTCAGCACCCCCACAGCACCACTCAGCACCGCCACAGCACCACTCAGCACCACCACAGCATCACTCAGCGCCACCCCAGCATCACTCAGTACCACCCCAGCACCACTCAGTACCACCACAGCACCACTCAGCATCACCACATCATCACTTAGCGCTACCCCAGCATCACTCAGCACCACCACATTATCACTCAGCACCACCACAGCATCTCTCAACAGCACCACTCAGCATCACCGTAGCACCACTCAGTGCTACCACAGCATCACTCAGCACCACCATAGAATCACTCAGCACCACCACAGCACCACTCAGCGCTACCACAGCATCACTCAGCACCACCACAGCACCACTCAGCACCACCACAGCACCACTCAGCACCACCCCAGCATCACTCAGCACCACCCCAGCATCACTCAGCACCACCATAGCACCACTCAGCATCACCACAGCACCACTCAGCACAACCACAGCACCACTCAGCACCAGCACAGCATCACTCAGCACAACCACAGCATCACGCAGCACCACCACAGCACCACTTAGCATCACCACATTATCACTCAGCACCACCACAGCACCTCTCAGCACCACCACATTATCACTCAGCACCACCACAGCACCGCTCAGCACCACCACAGCACCGCTCATAACCACCACAACATCACTCAGCACCACAACAGCACCACTCAGCACCACCACAGCATCATTCAGCACCACCACAGCATCACTTAGCACCACCACAGCATCACTCAGCACCACCACAGCAGCACCACTCAGCACTACCACAGCATCATTCAGCACCACCACAGCATCACTCAGCACCACCACATTATCACTCAGCGCTACCACATTACCACTCAGCACCACCACATTATCACTCAGCACTACCACAGCACCACTCAGTACCACCACGGCATCACTCAGCACCACCACAGCACCACTCAGCGCTACCACAGCATCACTCTCTCTAGCGACGTCCTGTGTGTGCGCTCCGCGCGAGGTGGTGCGCGCTGACAACAGAGGAGGTGCGCGCGTGCCCTAGAGGGAACAGTGGAGTGTGTGTGCATATTTATATAGCACGTAGTCGACCCAAAACTATATCAGCAATTTACATGAGCACCGTATTTACAGTACCACCACAGCACCACTCAGCATCACCACATCATCACTTAGCACTACCCCAGCATCACTCAGCACCACCACATTATCACTCAGCACCACCACAGCAACACTCAGCACCACCACAGCACCACTCAGCACCACCACATTATCACTCAGCACCACCACATTATCACTCAGCAGTACCACAGCACCACTCAGCACCACCACAGCATCTCTCAGCACCACCACAGCACCACTCAGCACCACCACAGCATCACTCAGCGCCACCCCAGCACCACTCAACAGCACCACTCAGCATCACTGCAGCACCACTCAGCGCTACCACAGCATCACTCAGCACCACCACAGAATCACTCAGCACCACCACAGCACCACTCAGCGCTACCACAGCATCACTCAGCACCACCAAAGCATCACTCAACACCACCACAGCACCACTCAGCACCACCACAGCACCACTCAGCACCACCCCAGCATCACTCAGCACCACCCGAGCACCACCCCAGCATCACTTGGCACCACCACAGCACCACTCAGCATCACCACAGTACCACTCAGCACAACCACAGCACCACTCAGCACCACCACAGCATCACTCAGCATGACCACAGCATCACGCAGCACCACCACAGCACCACTTAGCACCACCACATTATCACTCAGCACCACCACAGCACCACTCAGCACCACCACATTATCACTCAGCACCACCACAGCACCGCTCAGAACCACCACAGCACCGCTCATCACCACCACAGCACCACTCAGCACCACCACAGCACCACTCAGCACCACCACAGCATCACTCAGCACCACCACAGCACCACTCAGCACCACCACTGCAAGAGGCTGGAGAGAATTTGGAGGAGGCACTATGATACATCTGCTAAGCAGTCCTACAGACTAGCAGTGAAAGAATATCACATGGAGATCGTTTCAGAGAAAAAATCCTTTTTAGCTAAAAGGATCGATGAAGCAGATAGCTCCTGCAAAGAGATCTTTAAGATTGTTAAAGAATTCACATCTCCCTCCTGCTGTACTCCTGCGTCTGCTTTCTCGGAACCTTGGATCATGGAGCTTGCAGCATTTTTTACTAATAAAATCTGCACTATTCAGTCAGCTTTGCAAGGAACTCAGAACATCTCGAGTATGGGCTCAGCGATCGACGGCCCCTCCTACCCTTGGTTATGCCCTACGGCAACGCATATGGGCCCCACCCTGCACTGTTTCCCCCCTCTAGAGCCTCAGGCTTCACTTGACCTTCTGTCTAGCCTGAAATCTGGATCTCCACTGGACCCTTGTCCCGCCAAGTGTCTTGTGACCCTGGCGCCTGCCCTTAACCCGATCATCAACCCTCTCATTAATGCTTTCCTGAATTCGGGCAAAGTCCCCTCCTCCTGGAAACAGGCCCTAGTTCTTCCCCTCATTAAAAAACCGAATGCAGATGCCAAACTGCATTCGAACTACAGGCCAATCTCGCTGCTTCCTGCCCTGGCCAAGGTTACTGAAAAATATGTGCACACCACCCTTACCAACTTTTTAGAGGGTAACTCCCTATTACATCAGTCACAGTCTGGTTTTAGATCCAACCTGAGCACCGAAACCGCTCTTCTTGAGGTAACCGAGGCTGTGAAGGAAACCCTCGACAGGGGTGGAAAGGCCCTGCTTATCATGCTTGATTTGTCGGCGGCCTTCGACACCGTTCCCCACGACCTCCTCCTAACTAGACTCTGGGAGGTTGGGATGCGGGGAACGGTGTTCGCATGGTTTCAGTCTTTCTTGGCCGACCGGAGACAAACGATCTGGGCTCCCCCTTTCTCCGCCCTGATGCCGCAGCTTGAAGTTGGGGTCCCGCAGGGCTCCATACTTAGTCCCTCCCTCTTTAATGTCTTCCTTACACCTCTGGCGGCACGGGTGGAGGAGCTAGGGGCCCAGATCATATCCTATGCGGATGATACACAACTCCTGTTCACTTGTGACAGGGGATGTGACTTCGATGGAGCAGCTATTCGGAAGTGTTTGGAGTTTGTGTTTGAATGGTTCGGGAAAAATGGCCTCAAATGCAACTCCGACAAATCCGAAATACTGTTCTTTGGCTGTTCTGCAGACCCAAGATGGAAGCAATGGTGGCCTTCGGCCATGTTTCCCCCTGCCAGCGATTCGGCCACTGCTAAGAATTTGGGTATGATGGTTGATAACACTCTTTCCTTCAAGGCCCAGGTTGTTGGCTTGACTGAGAAGTGCTTTGCCACCTTAAGGATGTTGCGTAAGTTTTTGCCCTATCTATCGTTTGAGCATAAGAAGATCACGGTGCAAGCACTAATAGGATCGCGACTAGACTACGCCAACATCCTTTACTTAGGTCTGCCTGAATATCTGCTGACTCGTCTGCAGATAGTTCAAAATTCTGCAGCCAGGGCAATCTTTGGTCTAACTAGAAGAGCCAGGGCCAGCAATCTCCTTGTCTCTCTGCATTGGCTGCCGATTCGTAAGCGCATCTTTTTCAAGACCTTAATCACAGCTTTTAGGGCGCTTCACAATTTCGGCGCGGAATATATGCAGAGAAGGGTCCATTTCTATCTTCCATCTAGACCTCTGAGATCTGCGGCCCAGGCCAAGGCTATCGTCCCAACAGTGAAGCGTGCTCGCTGTGGAGGCCGTTCCTTTAGTTACCTTGCACCCCGTCTCTGGAACACACTGCCTCTGAGGTTGAGGACGTGTACCCATCTCTCTGTTTTTAGGAAGGGACTTAAAACTCATCTTTTTGCCCTGTAATTGCTGTTATGGTTAATCTTGGTGCCGTTATGCCGTTATGTTAGTTGCTGGTATTTTGGTGTGATGATCTTTAGCGCCGGGACGCTCTTTGGAGCAGCTGAGCGCTCTACAAAACAAATAGTAACATAACACCACAGCATCATTCAGCACCACCACAGCATCACTTAGCACCACCACAGCATCACTCAGCACCACCACAGCACCACTCAGCGCTACCACTGCATCATTCAGCACCACCACAGCATCACTCAGCACCACCACATTATCACTCAGCGTTACCACATTACCACTCAGCACCACCACATTATCACTCAGCACCACCACAGCACCACTCAGCACCACCACAACATCACTCAGCACCACCACAGCACCACTCAGCACCACCACAGCACCACTCAGCGCTACCACAGCATCACTCAGCACCACCACAGCATCACTCAGCACCACCACAGCACCACTCAGCGCTACCACATCATCTCTCAGCACCACCACAGCATCACTCAACACCACCACAGCACCACTCAGCACCACCACAGCACCACTCAGCATCACCCACGCATCACTCAGCACCACCCCAGCATCACTCAGCACCACCACAGCACCACTCAGCACAACCACAGCACCACTCAGCAGAACCACAGCACCACTCAGCACCACCACAGCATCACTCAGCACCACCACAGCATCACTCAGCACCACCACAGCACCACTTAGCACCACCACATTATCACTCAGCACCACCACAGCACCACTCAGCACTACCACATTATCACTCAGCACCACCACAGCACCACCACAGCACCGCTCAGCACCACCACAGCACCGCTCATCACCACCACAGCACCACTTAGCACCACCACAGCATCACTCAGCACCACCACAGCACCACTCAGCACCACCACAGCATCACTCAGCACCACCACAGCATCACTCAGCATCACCACATTATCACTCAGCGCTACCACATTATCACTCAGCACCATCACATTATCACTCAGCACCACCCCAGCATCACTCAGCACCACCACAGCACCACTCAGCACCACCACAGCATCACTCAGCGCCACCCCAGCAACAATCTGTGCAACCATTCAACAACAACTGGTTCAAATATGTTCTCTCAATGTTTCAAGCTTTATTACAAATGTCACAAAAAGATGTTAATATTTCACTTCTGTTCTTGGATTTTCATCACAATAAAATACACTGAACATAATCTTCACAAAAGTTATTTACAAAAGTTTAAGCTATTGACATTATAAATTACAATCACTTTTATTTAAGTATTAATTATTTATAAAAATTAAAAGCCATTGTTATTTGTAATATCAATACATCTAAGTCACGTAAATACAAAACATGTTGCATTACAAATGCTATAGGTGTCACATATGCGAAAGTTATAACTGTTGGCATTGTAAATGACAAAGCTATTAATTTAGCTATTTTCAAAACCAACACATAAATAAAAAAATTGTCATTTAGAAGACCAATAGCTCAAACTTTCCTAATGCGAGACCTATTGCATTGCAAATGCTTGTTGTGCCTTTCTGCCCTCTGTCCTACACGTTTTTTGTGCCTTTCTGCCCTCTGTCCCACTCATTTTTTGTGCCTTTCTGCCCTCTGTTCCACTCGTTTTTTGTGCCTTTCTGCCCTCTGTGCCACTCGTTTTTTCCTGGTTTTTGTGCCCCTTTTGCCTTCGGTTCCACTTGTTTCCGCAGCCGCTGTGGCCTTTTGTTTAAGTATTGCTGTTAATCAGAGCCCCTTCACGGGCTCCGATTAACAGCAATACTTAAACAAAAGGCCACAGTCTGCCCCGCGCTTTACTGACAAAAGTACGCTGTGTTTAGAAACTGTTCTACTCTTTTGTTATTAAAGCGTGGGGCAGACTGTGGCCCTTTGTTTAAGTGTTGCTGTTAATCGGAGCCCGTGAAGGGGCTCTGATTAACAGCAATACTTAAACAAAAGGCCACAGTCTGCCCCGCACTTTAATAACAAAAGCCCGGCCTCGCGCTCATACATAGCCCAAGCGCCGCAAGCGCCACAAGCCCCCCGCCTCCTTACCTGCACTCCTCACGCCCGCTCCGCCGCCACCGCCACGAAAAGTGCCTCATGTTCGCGCCGCTCGCCTCTTTAAAGCAGCGGGCAGCGCGACTCTCTCTAGCGAGGTGGTGCGCGCTGAAATCAGAGGAGGTGCGCGCACACCCTAGAGGGAACAGTGGAATGTGTGTGCATATTTATATAGCGCATAGTCGACCCAAAACTATATCAGCAATTTACATGAGCACCGTATTTACAGTAAATTTCCAGGCACGCGTAGATTACGTCATTTCTCTTCAATAACAGGATGTGGAGGCGACTCAGAGGCTTGAACACTGATTTCCAGCACCAACTTCAACAGTATACCCAAATGACTACATACGTATATATATTAGCTGCACTTCATGTGCCAAAAACTGCATCCTAAAGCTTGCATAACCCTGTATTACTACAGCTACAACACTCCACTGAATGTACACCAAACATTCATATACGCAGAAATGTGTCATGTCCACCATCTTTTATGTATGCAACTATGAATGAAAATAGAGTCAGTGATACCCCTTACCTTCCATGTTGGCCATGTTGTAGGACTTTACTGATATAATGACACATTTGTGTTTAAGACCAGGGTGAGGTCAGCACTAAAAGACGGACACCTGAATCACCTGATTTCTCATATAGCTCACGATGGAACCACGCCCATAGCTCCTGAATCATGGTTCAGAGCCTCGCGCAGCACTGGCATACGTCAGTCCAGCCCACTCCGCTTATGCTTCCAGGGAAAACCAAAAATGTAACATTGCCCAGATTCCCATTGTAGTGATTACTTAGTTCCAGGTCTAGTTGTCAAAACAGCACACACACACACACATTCCCTCATGCCTGGTATATACCCACACCACACCCATCCACCACAAGTATCACTACACACATGACCCTACCAATAAAAAAGATGGGGTGCACGTGCTCTACGCCATTCTAGAGTTGCTCCCATCCCAAGCACTGAAATGGCCCAACCTAGTGGTTCGGACGCCTCATGTAGGCCGAAACCACCGAGTAGGGGGGCCCACCACTACGTGCGTGGCCTCTTTGGTCTTGATCTTTGCTCTTTGGTCACTGAGTTAGTGGTACCGCAAGGACTGAGCGGGTGAGGAACCTGCGATGATGATGGGAGTACGAGTATGTCGTTAGCCATAGCGATATCAAGACTCTGCACCATATGTGAGACTTCTTGGTGGCAAAGCGAGACTGCATGATGTACAAGGTGCCCTGTCCACAAAAAGGTGAGCAGTAAGGCCTGGGTGCGCAGCGGAGGGAGTAGATGGGGTGCAGCAGATTGGATACAAAAAGGTGACACCGCGATTTAGGCCTACGCAGTCCTTTATACCGTAGCTTATTGCATTTGTATTTTTTTCCAATAGCAGGAAAGCTTTTATGATCGGTCAAATGTCCGTCGCTTGTGATGATCCAAAGCACGTGTATCACTGCACACCACTTGCTTTCACAATCGGATAAACAACATTACTACTATAGTAATTTTTCAAAAATCAAAGCCTATCAAACAAGTTAGAACTGTACAAATAGTTGTTTTTTAAATGCGGGAGCGAAGGTGTGTGAAAGGGTGATGTAATTCTACTCCACATTAAGATAGTAACAATTACCAATCATAACATCTTTCTTTTACTATCTTTTAGATGTAAAGCTTCAGGGGCATTATGTCCCGGCACGTGGTGAAAGACACACCAGTGACAGAAAGGTGAGCTGCGAATATTCTTTTCAGTCACTCTTTCACTTCCTTACTCATTTGATAAAGAAATGACGCACAATATTAACTTCTTCTTTATCTTACAGGTTGTGTTTCACAAATTGGGGTCCTCCCCACACCTTCAAAGCTCAACGTTCAAGGATTCTGCGATGATGCGTGGCCATCGTAACAACGTCTGAGAAGGCTGCTTCGACACATGGTGCACCCTCTCTGAATCACGCCAATGGCACAGGGTGAACAAAGAAGCTTGTTTCTGGAGCAATGACAAGTCACCTGTGGGCTGAGAGAGTGGGTAGTGTGCAGCCGCTTGACTGCGTAGGAATGTACAATTACCTCCGGGCAGTGAGAATAGATAGGTTGAAACAGTCTGAGGGGCAGATTTACAACCCCCTTGCGCCACTTTTGCATCACTTTTAACATGGGAAAAGTGACACAAAAGTCGCGCAAGGATTTTATAAATCTTCCCCTGAGTGCGCAAGAAGAAGCACTCACCTCCAGACTCTGAGAGTCAATGGGGTGCAACAGTCTGGGTACACAGTAATGAGAACTCACCGCTATGCAGTGGGAATGCATGGGGTATAGTACTTTGGAAGAAAAACATCGCACAAACACCTCCTTGCAGTGGAAGTTGATGGAATACAGTATCCTGAGTGTACAAAGAAATAAAGCAAAAATATACTTGTGCAGTTGTATGTACTATGCTATTACTAACTCTATATACTATCTTTCAGATCACTAAACTGGAGGATGCACTATGAACCGGCACGTGCTTGAACACACAACAGAGGCAAAAGGTGAGCTACGAAGATTTTCTCCAGTATTAATAGCTCCATCTATAACTTTCTCTCTCTCACAGTTTTAATGTTGTTTCTTCTCTCTTTCTCTCTCTCACTCTCTCTCACATTGTTTCTCTTTCTATTCTAAAGTTATGGACGCTGCTGTCCACTCTGCCGATAAAAAATTCAAAGCTGAATTTAATAGTCTGCAGTGTAGAACCAAAGTTGAGTTGAAGTTGTGAACTCTGTTCATCACTGTGTTTACACAAGGCAAGCAGAGCAGTCTAGATACACAATTCCTCCGATTAAATGCGTTGAAAAGAATCAATATTGTCCTGCATAATGACATGATGTCTCACCTAATTCTGTCTCATGTCTGAATCATTTTAAAGACCTGTTGGTCCATACTGTAAATCTGACGCAATAGGTACTTCCGTACAGACACCTCTTCAATGTGGGCCTATAACAGAGGTGGAATGTTTCAGGCACACTGCAGACGAGCAAATTAACAAATATTGCCAAGTGTTACATTAACTTGTAATCTTTGACCTCCTTCAGTCACATCGATGTAATTTCAAACACTTATTTTCATTTTTTATTTGCAAGTTACCTACCCTACTTCTATTGGAGTCCATATCACATTTTGTTTATTATACTGTTTTGTTAAAGTTATGTTTCTAGTTATTTATTATATTGTTATTTTAAAGTTACGTTTCTAGTTATTTATTGTTGTTTTAATAAAAGTTAAGAAAAAAAAGTATATATGTCTTCTTTTTCTGACAACATTTTACTATTATTTAGTGTGAAAATCATATGCTTAAAAACATTTAAAAATAGAAATGATGCTTATAACTAGAAGTACAATACTGAGGTTAACTCTTTACCAGCTCTTTACCAGAGTCTATAGCTGTGAATAACAGTTCCTATGGAAAATATTTAAAACTACAGCACAGTAACTGTTTCGATTAGGAACATTGTGTGATGAACTTCTAACCTGTGTGCTCAATTAAGTGTTCCATGAACTGTTACTATGGTAACAGGCAGTAAGCAGTTTCGGGGTAGGGTTGAAAGGTACTGGCTGTACAGAAACCATTATATTTACCCAGGATTCTCTACATGACATAGAGGAAAGCAAACTAAGACAGAACATGTGTAGCAGATTTACAAGCCCCTTGCACCACTTTCGCGTCCCTTTTCCCATGTTAAAAGTGACACAATAGTGGCGCAAGGGACTTGTAAATCTACCCCTATGGACATTACAAGCAAAAGAAGTACACAATGGGCAATTCTTTATCGATCACAATTAGACAGTAAATAGTTGCTTTAGGATTCACAGTGTGCACTTCACTAAATATTTTGTGCCTATTTAAATAGGAGACGGGATTGTCGACATTACAAAACTTAGGAGCATATTTATAAGGACGGCGTTAAAATTATCGCCGCTTTAATGGCAGCAAACTACATCTAAAACGGCGATAATGGACTTTAAAATCCTTTGTTGTCTTACCTGAAGATTTTGTCAACACTGCTGTTTGATATGGCAGTGTGAGAGCCGAGGCTCCCGCCATGCCATATCAAACTTGGTTTGCATTTTGAAAGAAAAACACGAAAACCTACTCTCTCTTTATGGGGGTCTCTTCCATCTTATATTGTCATAGAAACACCTACCTTGCCACTGGGAACGCCTACATTGCAACTCATTGGAGATACGAGGCGAGCCGTTAGTAAACAGGCTGCTAACATGCGTTAATGTATCTTAGCGTCGCCTAGTAAATAGGGCGATATAATTTTCACCGCATTTTTGAATTTTTAAAAAAAATTGTGGCGCAATGGCACTTGTTAATATGCCCTCAAGTTTGCTATGACACAGCGGGAACCTCAACTCCCGCCCTGCCATAGCAAACATCAGTATCCATGGGGTAGACACCATGAGACACAGCAGGAGCCGCTCCTGGGGGGTGGTATTCATCAAGGCTTTCAACTGCTCCAGAATGGAGACCATGCGTCCCCCCTCTCAAAATATAAAAAGCCTCGGAGGGTGGTAATCCCCGGGGCTTAGACAGACCTTTGAGCTATCTCACCCATTTATTTTATAGCACCGAGGAATGACGATCCACGGGCTAAAGGGCCCCTCTGGACCCCCATATTATGTAATATTTTTGACCACGGGATTTGGCCCTCCCAGGTAGCTAATGCTTAAACAAGTACAGGAGCCCCCGCTTCATTTTTATTTTTATTACGGCGGATCCATGCACCCAACACACATTTCTCCATTCCCCCCCAAACAACCACTTGGCAGCCAAATAGCATTCAGTGCGTGATCAGGACTGTGCTCTTAGTGTGCATGCAAGATACGCGCATCCACCAAGGCCATAGATATATATGTACTTTTAATTGTAATTTTCTCAAGAACTACTGAACAGATTTACACCATATAAGCAAAAGGCACGAGTCGGAACCAAGGACTACAACTTTGCCAAATTTGGTGTAATTCCGTTAAGCCGTTCGGGCTGTAGCCGCGATGAACGGTACCTATGGAAAATTGCATGGGGAAAACACGTTTTGGGACACCCCTTTTTTGTCAGCCCCCGCTTCACGAATCACCCCAAGATTTTCAGGATAGGAGTGGACCGGAGCGCCCCACCAGTTTTTAAAATTTGTGAAGATTTGTCGACTGGCGCCAAAGTTATTCCAAATAGAATGTTGCAGATATCCTATGGAAAATAGGTCCTAACTATAACTACCTACTGGCAACCGCCAGTAGGTAATATATATATATATATATATATATATATATATATATATATATATATATATATATATATATATATATATATATATATCCTTCACCAAGTAAATATAATTGTCTGCACTCGTCCAATTGCTTTATATGTGGGTTTTTATTCAAGAGACTCAAGGAGCCCCATTCACCTACGCGTTTCGACCGCAGGTCTTGATCACAGTGTTTGCCACTAGTCCATTTTCTCTTTTCATCTTATATACTATTTCTCCCCATCAGCTCATAATGAAGCATCTTGGGAGATGTAGTTTATCAAAGCATTTTGACATCAAATGAAACGTTTTTTACATTGCAATAGAATTCATATTATCATTCTAGTAATCATTTTCTTTCTCAAAGGTGTAAAAGGAAATAGGACAACCATTCGAGGAGTTTGTTTGAAAGTCGGTTCTACATATGGAAAAATTTCCATCTAACCTAAATATTGGTTATACCCACACTTGGTGCATTATTTGTCAATAGTTGAGTATATAATGTCACTTTTATAATCATCCATTTACAGGCTTAGTGCCATAATTCACTCCTTATAGATAGTCCCATATTCCGTTAGACATTATAATGGGCTCAGTGCCCTTCAAGAAAAGTAGAGAAAGAAAAGAGGTAGAAAAAGGTTGTAAAAAAAGTTGTAAAAAAAGTATTTACATAAAGTCCACAAAATGGAATCCAGATCTCTCACATCTGATTTAGTCCCCAATAGTCAATACAAAGTTATTAGAGATGAACATACATCTCATCATCCATGTTCAATCCTCTCGGTGCCTTGGTTTGAAACCGTATGATTAGACGTGACTCCAATCTCCTTAATTGCAGTTTGCGATTTCCTCCTCCTTCATTGGGGAGTATCGTTGCTATCCCACTGTAGCGTATGTCTTTCCATGTTTTACCAATATGCATTGACATATGCTTAGCAATGGCGTATGACATATCCCCATTTTGAATGGCTCGGATATGCTCCAGAATTCTTTTATGCAATGGACAAGTCGTCATCCCAATATAGTTTTTACCACATGCACATGTAAGAATATAAACTACATATGTGGTCTTACAAGTTATTGTCTGTTCTATATTGAAAGTATTTCCATGTGGATCCTTTAAGGATTTAATGGATGAACCTACTGTACACGCCTTGCACAGTAAACATTTAGTGAAGCCTTTTTGTTGAGAAGTCAACCAGTCATTCTTCTTCTTCATCTTAAAGTGACTGTTCACTAGTTTGTCTTGCAATGAAGGAGGTTTTCTAAAGGTTACCAAGGGATGTTCGCTCATTTGGTCACCGATGTCTGGATCTTTTTTAATGATGTTCCAATATTTGTTTAGGATCCTTCTTACATTCTGACTCTCTTTGCTGTATGTCATAATCATTCTGATTGGTTCAGGTTTGGATGATAATTTCATTAGTTTTTTGTCAATCAGAGTGTGTGTTCTGCTAAGTTTTCTAGCTTTTAGTTCTCCTTTTTTGACATCTGCATAGTTGTATCCTCGTCTGATGAATCTTTTCGTAGTTTCCCTGTATTTTTGAATCATTTCTTCTGGTTCAGAGCCTAATGAAATTATCATCCAAACCTGAACCAATCAAAATGATTATGACATACTGCAAAGAGAGTCAGAATGTAAGAAGGATCCTAAACAAATATTGGAACATCATTAAAAAAGATCCAGACATCGGTGACCAAATGAGCGAACATCCCTTGGTAACCTTTAGAAAACCTCCTTCATTGCAAGACAAACTAGTGAACAGTCACTTTAAGATGAAGAAGAAGAATGACCGGTTGACTTCTCAACAAAAAGGCTTCACTAAATGTTTACTGTGCAAGGCGTGTACAGTAGGTTCATCCATTAAATCCTTAAAGGATCCACATGGAAATACTTTCAATATAGAACAGACAATAACTTGTAAGACCACATATGTAGTTTATATTCTTACATGTTCATGTGGTAAAAACTATATTGGGATGACGACTTGTCCATTGCATAAAAGAATTCTGGAGCATATCCGAGCGATTCAAAATGGGGATATGTCATACGCCATTGCTAAGCATATGTCAATGCATATTGGTAAAACATGGAAAGACATACGCTATAGTGGGATAGCAACGATACTCCCCAATGAAAGAGGAGGAAATCACAAACTGCAATTAAGGAGATTGGAGTCACGTCTAATCATACGGTTTCAAACCAAGGCACCGAGAGGATTGAACATGGATGATGAGATGTATGTTCATCTCTAATAACGTTGTATTGACTATTGGGGACTAAATCAGATGTGAGAGATCTGGATTCCATTTTGTGGACTTTATGTAAATACTTTTTTTACAACTTTTTTTACAACCTTTTCCCACCTCTTTTCTTTCTCTACTTTTCTTGAAGGGCACTGAGCCCATTATAATGTCTAACGGAATATGGGACTATCTATAAGGAGTGAATTATGGCACTAAGCCTGTAAATGAATGATTATAAAAGTGACATTATATACTCAACTATTGACAAATAATGCACCAAGTGTCGGTATAACCAATATTTAGGTTAGATGGAAATTTTTCCATATGTAGAACCGACATTCAAACAAACTCCTCGAATGGTTGTCCTATTTCCTTTTACACCTTTGAGAAAGAAAATGATTACTAGAATGATAATATGAATTCTATTGCAATGTAAAAAACGTTTCATTTGATGTCAAAATGCTTTGATAAACTACATCTCCCAAGATGCTTCATTATGAGCTGATGGGGAGAAATAGTATATAAGATGAAAAGAGAAAATGGACTAGTGGCAAACACTGTGATCACTCACTCATACAGTCAGTCACGCACCTACTAAATCTTTTATTTAGACACTTCTACATCTACTCATTTTTCAATATGTAAAACATATTTAAACTTTACAGAAACACACAGTCACTGGATGATGTCATCAGTGATGTCATCAGTGATGTCATTTGAGATGTCATCAGTGATGTCATCAGTGATGTCATTTGAGATGTCATCATTGATGTCATCAGTGATGTCAATGACCATGTCATGAATGATGTAATATGTGACATGATCAGCAGTGGATTGCGGGTGCGCGATATATAGTTAGTACAACTAACTATATATGGAATTTCAATGGTTTTGTGTGAGTAAAATAAGGTTTTGTAAATGCTAATTCCTAACTATATATGGTCTATAACCTATGGTTTTTTCAGTGAATTTCAATGGTTTTTTATTAGCAAATATCAAAAGCTTTAAAATGTCAAGTACGTGGTAGGTAAAAACATTTACGTGTTTATGCACGCTGATGTGCTTTGAATGCTGCCCCCTCTTTTTTTTTAGGAGTATTCTCTCTTTGCAGATAGTGAAGGGTAGGTAACGCAGGCCTTTGCCCCCGTTGTAATCCGTCATGCCTGCTTCCCTCTCCATTTGATTGATTGTTATCCAAGCATTTACTGTTTTGGAATTGGTTCTCTTTGGTTCATTCTCTATTTACAAACGAGCACAGAGTCGCAATACTCTGTTTAGTCTTTGCAGATAGTGAAAAATCGTTAGAAAAAACAAAAGGAATCAAGCAAAATCAGTAGGCCACTAATGGGATCTCTTTTTGACCTCGCTAAAATAGAAACATTAGGAACAACCCCTCATGAGAAATATGAAACTAGTGAGAGGAACCGAGCTCGACGCCATGATGGCTGCAAGACAGCTCGGCTCCGCCGCCCACCCCGCCCAAATTAACGACAAACCCTATGCAAATATTAAAAATATATACAACACACCAGCAAAGTAACAGGGTAAAACATTTTATTAAATAACTATTTACATGGCAGCCTGCTGCAACATCGATCCAAATGCATGCCGCCGTTCCCGGGATTTCTCCCCGACTACTCTGCGGCCTACGAGATGGAGAGGCCAGGGCGTTGACTAGGCGGGGCCTCCGGCCGCAACCACAGCGCCAACGATCGCTGCTGATGGAGGGGAGCCTTGCCAGTGAGACCACTGATCTGAAGAACCGCTGCCTGCGGTGCCTCCCCAAGCCGCTTGACAGAGGCCCCGAGGGGCGGTGTGGTGGCGCGGACTCGGAGGGGGCGCTTGGCTCCTGCCCCCTCCCCAAGTCTTGTTGCCCTGGTGTGGCTTGAGATCGCCCCCGACATAGGCGGCCGGCTCCCGGGGTCCGGCGGAACTTTTAGCCTTTTGGTGACTCTTCCATTCTGGACCTTGTCCCACAATCCGTTTGACCTGAAGACACGTCCTGCGGTGCCCTGGTCCCACCATCACATATACCTGGGCCAGGAGACGGCGTGGGGTGCACTGGAAGGGAGAGGCGGCGCGAACGAGCCTCCCCCACCTCCCCAGGTGGAGGTTTCTCAGCTGCACCCCAGCGCTTCACTCAACATAGGCGGCCGGCTCCCGGGGTCCGGCGGAACTTTTAGCCTTTTGGTGACTCTTCCATTCTGGACCTTGTCCCACAATCCGTTTGACCTGAAGACACGTCCTGCGGTGCCCTGGTCCGACCATCACATATACCTGCGCCAGGAGACGGCATGGGGTGCACTGGAAGGGAGAGGCGGCCCAAACGAGCCTCCCCACCTCCCCAGGTGGAGGTTTCTCAGCTGCACCCCAGCGCTTCACTCGACATAGGCGGCCGGCTCCCGGGGTCCGGCGGAACTTTTAGCCTTTTGGTGACTCTTCCATTCTGGACCTTGTCCCACAATCCGTTTGACCTGAAGACACGTCCTGCGGTGCCCTGGTCCGACCATCACATATACCTGCGCCAGGAGACGGCGTGGGGTGCACTGGAAGGGAGAGGCAGCGCGAACGAGCCTCCCCCACCTCCCCAGGTGGAGGTTTCTCAGCTGCACCCCAGCACCTCACTCGGCCAGCTGAGTTGCGCCTGCTCTTGCTATTACATCGTCTCACCCGCCATCCGGCTGAATTGCACCCACTCTTGTGGTACAGCGACAGGCGGCTGCCACGGAGCTCACAAAATGGCGGTCGGCTCCACAGACTTGGGCCTGGCCTGCAAGGATGGCTCTGGGCAACCCTGGAACTCGGACGCTTGACTGCTAGGGCATGGGCCCCATTCCCAAAAGCGTCCCCTCAGCCTTGAAGATTCTACAAGAGTCACCGGGGCCCCCGACTCCCGCAGACTTCCGGTGGGGAGCGACTGCCATGATTGCTCGCGGAATGGCCACGACGTAGCCACAGGGTGCTCTCATGCTGATGCCAGCTTCAGTCTGAAACATCCAGAAACACTGTAGTATCGCGTTGTCGCGTAATGCGTCATATGACGTGCCGCGTTAGCGCACCCGATGCGCGAAGCGAGGCGCGAAGCGCAGCTTCCCGGAAGCGATCCAGGGCGCGGCGCGGAGCGCGTAACGTAAGCATAACAGGTCATGTGACTTGTTAATAAAAATTTTCATTGGTTCATTTCACTTTTGGTTTCCTAATGATGTAAGGCTAGGTCATGTGACCTAAAAATAACACTTTTCATTGGTTTAGAACTATTTTTTGTCCCAAATGATGAAAACCCCTCCTTGTTTCCTCACTCTGACTTTCATCTTTGTGAGAGGAAGACCTTTTTTCATCACTTAGCAATGGCAAGTGTTGTAGGTTCAGCTGGTGCATCCCCACCACCACCACCACCTCCTAGGAAGAGAGTACCACCTCCTCAGGTGGTGGTTGAGCAAGAGGTGCCCCCCCCACCTTCTTGTTGCCTGATTCGGCCAGCTCAATCGATCGAGCATGAGACTTTGTTGTGATCTGAAGAACCGCTGCCTGCGGTGCCTCACAGAACCGCTTGACGGAGGCCCCCGAGGGGCGGTGTGGTGGCGCGGACTGGGAGGAGGCGCTTGGCTCCTGCCCCCTCCCCAAGTCTCGCTCGGCCAGCTGAGTTGCGCCCACTCCTGCGGCCTACGACATGGAGAGGCCGGGGCGTTGACTAGGCGGGGCCTCCGGCCGCAACCACAGCGCCAACGATCGCTGCTGACGGAGGGGAGCCTTGCCGGTGAGAGCCACTGATCTGAAGAACCGCTGCCTGCGGTGCCTCCCTGAGCCGCTTGACGGAGGCCCCCGAGGGGCGGTGTGGTGGCGCGGAGTGGGAGGGGGCGCTTGGCTCCTGCCCCCTCCCCACATCTTGTTGCCCTGGTGTGGCCTGAGATCGCCCCCGACATAGGCGGTCGGCTCCCGGGTTACGGCGGGACTTTTAGCCTTTTGGTGACTCTTTTCTTTTGGACCTTGTCCCACAATCCGTTTGACCTGAAGACACGTCCTGCGGTGCCCTCGCAATGCGGCCTGGTCCCTGAATGTGTGCAGGGGGACGGTATTGATTGGATCAAGATGGCGGCTTCACACAAAGCTGACTCAAGTGTTGCAGCTGATGCTATGCAAACAAAAACTGGTTTTCAGTTTGTACATTCTTCAGGGCCCCCGAGGGGCGGTGTGGTGGCGTGGACTCGGAGGGGGCGCTTGGCTCCTGCCCCCTCCCCAAGTCTTGTTGCCCTGGTGTGGCCTGAGATCGCCCCCGACATAGGCGGCCGGATCCCGGGGTCCGGCGGGACTTTTAGCCTTTTGGTGACTCTTCTTTTCTCCCCGACTACTCTGCGGCCTACGAGATGGAGAGGCCGGGGCGTTGACTAGGCGGGGCCTCCGGCCGCAACCACAGCGCCAACGATCGCTGCTGACGGAGGGGAGCCTTGCCGGTGAGGGCCACTGATCTGAAGAACCGCTGCCTGCGGTGCCTCCCTGAACCGCTTGACGGAGGCCCCCGAGGGGCGGTGTGGTGGCGCAGACTGGGACGGGGCATTTGGCTCCTGCCCCCTCCCCAAGTCTTGTTTCCCTGGTGTGGCCTGAGATCGCCCCGACATAGGCGGGCGGCTCCCGGGGTCCGGCGGGACTTTTAGCCTTTTGGTGACTCTTCCATTCTGGACCTTGTCCCACAATCCGTTTGAGCTGAAGACACGTCCTGCGGTGCCCTCGCAATGCGGCCTGGTCCCTGAATGTGTGCAGGGGGACGGTATTGATTGGATCAAGATGGCGGCTTCACACAAAGCTGACTCAAGTGTTGCAGCTGATGCTATGCAACCAAAAACTGGTTTTCAGTTTGTACATTCTTCAGGGCCCCCGAGGGGCGGTGTGGTGGCGTGGACTCGGAGGGGGCGCTTGGCTCCTGCCCCCTCCCCTAGTCTTGTTGGCCTGGTGTGGCCTGAGATCGCCCCCGACATAGGCGGCCGGCTCCCGGGGTCCGGCGGAACTTTTAGCCTTTTGGTGACTCTTCTTTTCTCCCTGACTACTCTGCGGCCTACGAGATGGAGAGGCCGGGGCGTCAAGGGTGGTATTGCCCAGAATGTCTTGTTTTCTAGTGCTCGTAATGACGAAGCCAGAACTGCCGAAAGGGATTCTGGTCCTGCCGCTTCTTATTAGAGACATTGAACTATACTCTGGACCTGCCTGACCTCGACCAAAATGGCGCCAGTATAGGAGCGACTTGCAACTCCTTATGACGTTCTAGTTACTTAGCCTTGACGTTATGGGGGATGTATGCGGTCTTTGTGCACATGGCGGGCGGGGAAGGGTACTGACTGGGCATACGGACAACCCTATTGATGTCGGTTTTTCATTATTGATTATTGTATTATTAAAGATTCGAAGTAATGTTACCCATGATACTCGCCCATGGTGTGCGTATGGACGATTTTATTGTAACTAATCCTGTTATACTTTCAATTATAAAATCAACCTTCACTGATCCTGCAACCGTTTGTCACGTTTAGTTTTTTCAATTAAATGGCTCGCTTGTTACATACTCCTATACCCCTGGCTTTTGAAAGACACCATCTTGTAGAATAAAGGGCTGCGTCAAGTGTGGTATTGCCCAGAATGTCTTGTTTTCTAGTGCTCGTAATGACGAAGCCAGAACTGCCGAAAGGGATTCTGGTCCTGCCGCTACCTATTGGACACATTGAACTATACTCTGGACCTGCCTGGCCTCGACCAAAATGGCGCCAGTATGGGAGCGAATTGCAACTCCTTATGACGTTCTAGTTACTTAGCCTTGACGTTATGGGGGATGTATGCGGTCTTTGTGCACATTGCGGGCGGGGAAGGGTACTGACTGGGAATACGGACAACCCTATTGATGTCGATTTTTCATTATTGATTATTGTATTAATAAAGCTTCGAAGTAATGTTACCCATGATACTCGCCCATGGTATGCGTATGGACGATTTTATTGTAACTGATCCTGTTATACTTTCAATTATAAAATCAACCTTCACTGATCCTGCAACCGTTTGTCACGTTTAGTTTTTTCAATTAAATGGCTCGCTTGTTACATACTCCTATACCCCTGGCTTTTGAAAGACACCATCTTGTAGAATAATGGGCTGCGTCAAGGGTGGTATTGCCCAGAATGTCTTGTTTTCTAGTGCTCGTAATGACGAAGCCAGAACTGCCGAAAGGGATTCTGGTCCTGCCGCTACCTATTGGACACATTGAACTATACTCTGGATCTGCCTGGCCTCGACCAAAATGGCGCCAGTATGGGAGCGACTTGCAACTCCTTATGACGTTCTAGTTACTTAGCCTTGACGTTATGGGGGATGTATGCGGTCTTTGTGCACATGGCGGGCGGGGAAGGGTACTGACTAGGAATACGGACAACCCTATATACTTTCAATTATAAAATCAACCTTCACTGATCCTGCAACCGTTTGTCACGTTTAGTTTTTTCAATTAAATGGCTCGCTTGTTACATACTCCTATACCCCTGGCTTTTGACCCTTTCCTATGCGCGGTCTGTACTACCGCCCTCGGGCGATCTATGTAATGAACAGACTACCATTGCCGAAACACAAGGGAATGCATCTCAGAGAGATAAGTCAAGTACGTGGTAGATAAAAACATTTTCGTGTTTATGCACGCTGATGTGCTTTGAACGCTGCCCCTCCCCCCCCTCATCATTTAGATTACCACCGCCCATTGGACAAGAGCGTACCGGGCGCTCCCCACGCAAACAAAATGATTTTTTTTTTTTTTGCCCCGCAGGGCCCTTTTAAAGCCTCCACATCAAACCTAGGGGTCAGGGAGGATCTACTATGCCCCCTTATGGTCATTTCCCCCTTTGTTTTGGCCTCCTCTTGTCTCTCGATCCTACCGAGAGACAAGATGGCGGCCACTCCGGACTGTTTAGAATGTTGACAGACACCGGAGAGCCAATCAGCTTCGCTTCGCGAAGTTCCGTTACGCGTCAAGTACGCGAACCGGAGCGCTACCCGGAGCGCTGTTACAGATATATATATTTTTTTGAACGTTAATTTCTCAAAATCCACTGCAGCACATATATTGAGACCTAGCAAAGGCACATCGGGCTACCAGTCCCTACAATTTTGCCAAGTTTCGTGCAAATCCATTCAGCCGTTCGAGCTAAAAGTGAAGCCAACCGCCCTATGGAAATTAACATGGGAAAAACGCGTTTTGGGACCCCCCTTTTTTTCTCTGCCCCCCCTTGACGAAACCCCCCCAAATTTTCAGGGGCTGCTCAGAAACAAAATGTTCCATTTTCTTGAAAATTTCAGCCAATTCCGTCCACAAACGCCAAAGTTATTAGACATAGAATTTTCAAAAATCCCATAGAGAAAAAATCCTAACTATATATACCTACTGGCGACCGCCAGTAGGTAATATATATATATATATATATATTGCCGAGCTGTGTCAGGGGTTGCTTTTACTCATTTCAGGTTGACTTGAATTGGTATTTTACCAATTCAAAGCTGTAATATATTGTGCCTGGAGTGATAAATGGCTTTTGTTATTTTACAGCTCGGCAAGGACTGCACTGTACTAGTACTATGCTTAAAGACTTTGCTGTTTAAATAGCAAAAGACTTTGTCATTTTCTATCTCGGCGTGGATAGCACTGTGCTAATCCTATGCTTAAAAACTTTGATAGAAAAACAGACATTTGAGGTGAGCAGATCTAGAGTGTCTCTGGTGTTGAGAGTGCTCTAACAGGAGCTGCTTTCCACCTAAACTGAGACCTACCCAGAGTTCTCTCCTTTTTTGCATAAATATATATATATAGGTTTATTAAGGTCATAAACCTGTTGTGACGCGTTTCGCCCTTACAAAGGGCTTGTTCACACAACAAATTGATAATGTTTGTCCTTTAAGTAACATTCAATACAATAAAAATAATGATCATGGAAAGCGGACTGTGTCATACCATCAACAGTACACAAGTGCCATCTTGGCATGGAGTGTAATGTAACAATTGTGTTAATACATCAAAGTAACCTCCTGAACGGGGATAATGTATATTATAAACAGTACTGTAAAAGCGTAAGGTGTAATCAATTGGCATCTGCGGGGCGGATAAACCATTGTGTATAGTACTAGTTTCTGGCGGACCTACCACAGTACTTACAGCTAGTCACATGCTTAAGCAAGACTGCTAGTGACTCTAGGGCTGGGTATTCTGGGCTCAAGCGTAGAGTACAGGCAGAGTGCCTTGTGGGAAATGCAGTCCTGTGAGCGCTTCGGCAATGGCAAAGTGCTCGCCGCGCGTGTCTGACTCGAATACCAGTAGGTATGTAAACGAGTCAAGAACGTGATTAAAGAATGCTCATTAATGCAGTCTTGTGAGCGCTTCTGCAATAGCAAAAAACTCGCTGTGCGTGTTTGACTCGAATACCAGTAGGTCTCTATATGAGTCAAGAATGTGATATAAAAAATGCCCCAATATAACGGTTACTAGGAAAATGCGCTGGGGTCCCTGTACTTTCAATCATGCCACCCTTGTTAATTGGTGATTCCACATATGCCATCATGACTACTGGTTGCGAACAACCCTGGTTAGTGGGTGTATAGTCCTGTGTGTAGATAACGTGGACGAACCAATGATTATAAAAACCCATTCTCCAAAAAAAGTGCCGGTGACTTCAAATTCAAAAATAGAAAATAAGTAAACGTGCACATTTGTACATGTGTGTTTAAAAAGCCATTCATATACAAGACTATGTATATTACTTGTCATGGTGAGGAGAAAAACTGAAGACGAATCACGGAAAAAGGTTTAGGGTACAGGTGCCGTAAGCCTGAGGCATCATCCCTCCCTTCCTTCCTGTGAGAGAGAGAAAAGAAGAAATATAGAACGCACATGTTAGAAGAAATCCACTTTACAATATATGGTTTCTATAACAGTAAGACAATAAAATATCATTGTACCCTGTACATCATATGTTAGAACAGGTTCTATTGATATTGTCACTGTGTTACACATACCAAAAATGTCCTGCACTGGTTGGCCTCATGTGCATGTGCTATCGGGCTCAGACATAAAACGAAAAAATGAAAAAACTTGAAAACTTAAAAACGAGCACCTTCTGGACATGAGTGGGAGACTGGTAGGAAGTCTGTAACAGCTACCCCAAGGTGGATCTATTCTTCTTGTAAATGTATGGCTAGTTCTTCATCCATGTTGTGCCCGTTGGGGTACCAAGTGTACATGCTTATAATGTGTCTTGATTCTTTCTGTCTAAGTCTCAAAGTGTGATTGCCTCTCATTTGGTTCAAATTCATCTGTTCTACGATGAAATATGAAAGTTTGGTTTGGTCTGAGAAGTGGAAAGTTTCAAAGTGGCGTGCTATGGGGTATTGCTTGTCATTCTTACTGATGACCCTAGTGTGTTCCAGGATGCGCTTTTTTGCCATGTGCGTGGTGCTGCCCACGTATTTGAGATTACATGGACATACTAAAACATATATTACAAATGTGCTAGTGAATGTAAGAAACTGGTTGACTTTATTCATGCTGCTAGTGCTGGGATTCCAATATTATTTAACCATATGGCTGTTATTACAAGCTTTGCAGTGGCCACAGGGGTCAAAACCATGGAGGTCTACCGCTCTGTTGGTATTCCTACTGCTGATGTCATTTTGCACTAAAAGATCTTTCAAATTACGACCTCGCCTGTACGTGATACTGGGGCGGTTAGGTAATGTGGCCCCTTTCAGTATGCTCCAGTTTTTGACAATGCATTTCTGGATTTGATTGGAATTCCCATTGTAGTTTAGTATGACACATGTCTGTGCCGTGTCAATATTTTCTCCATGTGTGGCGGTGTTGTTGCCGAGTATGTCCTCGCGTTCCACCAATTTGACTTTGTCAGTTGCCCTTTTCACTACCCATTTGGGGTACCCCCTGGCCAAAAAACTCTGTACCATGATGTTTTGCTCTTTGGTGTAGTCTATCTCAGTGCTGCAATTCCTCTTTGCTCTGAGCAGCTCCCCGCATGGAATGTTCCTTTCGAGATTCTCCGGGTGGCTGCTCAGAGCATGTAACAGGGTGTACCTGCCGTGCTCTTGCGGTAAAGGACTGTTTGTAGTGTGTTATCCCGTACCTTTACCTTGGTGTCCAGGTATTCCACCTCATCCTTGCTGATTTACATGTCAGAGTGATGTTCATATGATTCTGATTCAATCTGGTTATAAAATCAAGGGCTTGTTCTTTTTTACTTCTCCAGACGACAAAAATGTTGTCTATGTATATCAGCCATAAAATGACTTTGGTAATGTCATTTTGAAACGCGGTGCAATTTCTGATGTCATCCTCCCACGCCGCCGTGAACAAATTCGCAAAACTTGGTGCGAAACATGTCCCCATCGCTGTGCCATGTGTTTGTACATAAATCTCATCATTAAACAAGAAAAAGTTGTTAACAAGACAAAATATAATCATGTCTAGGATCATGGTTGTGTGACCTAGGTATCCTATATGTCTTTCTTTCAGGAATCTGGCACATGCTTCGGTCCCTTGTTTGTGTTCCATCACCATGTACAAGGAGTTAACGTCCATTGTTATTAACAAGAAATCACTCTCCCATGTCAGTTTGTCAATTTTTTCCAAAAAGTCTTTAGTGTCCCTCACATGGGAGGGTAATGTCATCAGATACCCTCTGAGAAAGTGATCTTAATAGCGAGATACATTTTCTAAAGCACTCCCTCTGGATGAAATTATGGGTCTACCGGGAGGGTTCTCCCTACACTTGTGAATTTTGGGGAGGAGATAAAGGATGGGAAGAATGAGATGATCCCTCTTCAAGAAGCAGTACTCGTCCCACTCTATCCAACCCCTGTCTTTCCATTCTAGCGATATTCAAAAAACGTTTTTAAAAAATGTGGGCTCCCGTGCGTCTTTGGTAATTTGCATTCTTTCAACTGTTTAGAAGAGATGCAGCAGTGCTGGATGCAGGATGCACCATTGAGTAAGAAAAGGTAACTATAACACTAGTTACCTACTAAGTGAATTTCCTTTCTTTGGCTAACATTGACTGGTTTCACTTGCAAATTCGTGTGGAGTTTTGGAATTTAGAATATTCACCTAAAATCATTCGAACAACGAACAAATTCCCATTTACTCACCTGTTATCAGGAGAGAAACCAGTGCTGCATCTTTTAGCCCAGCACTGACCCTGAAAAGTAGTTCTAAGTATACTTACAAGTAACTTGTATTTTCTTCCATAGGAATCCCCTTCCTATACATTTCTTTTAATATATTTAGATGTGCGGATCAGGCTCTAGGGGATGGTGTCCAGGGCCCAAAAAAAGCAAAAGGTAAGGGGGCCACACAATGTAATGTAATTAAAAAAATAAAATATCTAAAAATTAATAGTTTAAAAAAAATGTAAATCAGTATAAAAATAAATAAATATAAGAATAAATATATTTAAAAATTGTCATTTACAAAACCTTTGAGATTCACTGAAAAAACCATAGGTTTCAGGCATGTTATAGTTAGGAATTAGCATTTAAAAAACCTCAGAAATTCACAGAAAAAACCACAGGTTTCAGGGGTGTGATAGTTAGTTGGACATTTCACTCGTACAAAACCATTGAAATTCCCCCGTTATAGTTAGTTGTACTAACTATAACTCACGCGCCCGCAATCCACTGCTGATGATGTCACATATTACATCATTCATGACATGGTCAGTGACATCACTGATGACATCTCAAATGACATCACTGATGACAGCACAGCACAGATTCTTGGCATCCAGGAGGTATTTATTCAATTTGTTTTTATTGTGTAAACACCAAAACATTCCCATGAAAATGAATAATTAAAACTAAAACGACTTATGCATTTCTAGTGACGCTTTCAACTGGGTCTAACAGACATTGTGGTGCATAGCCAGTCCCGCAGAACTTCTCACATGCCTTAATACCTTCACCATATTCAATGGATGTCTAACGCCACCATTATATATTCCTGTTTCCTTGGAATGTGATCCAGTCAATATATCTAGAACTGTTTTCAAATAGAGTTCCAACTGAGCTCACTATAGGTCTACCTGGTGGATTCAGGATGCACTTGTGTATTTTTGGTAGGAGGTAAATAGTGGCAGTCCTTGCTTTTGTCACTTTAAGATATTGATACTCCTTCCAATCTCAGAGATTTGAGTTGTACCATGATTTCAATTTCAAGTGATAGTCATTCTCTAGTTTTCCCATATGATTTACCTTGAGGCAGGTATAGTGCGCAGTGTTGCTCAATAAATGTTTTGTGGTCAGTCACAACAATATTTCCCCCCTTATCCAAGGGTTTTCTAATCAATGCCAGAATTTTTCTTAATTTATTGATTCTTTTCCACTCCTTTTTGGGAAAAATTGCTCTTGTTGGGATTATTTCGCCATTTTTTTCAGAGCTCATCTAAATCCTCTATGACCAATTCTTGGAACAGACAGATCAATCCGGTTCCCAGGAGGTAGCTGGGGACAAAATCTACTCTGTGGTTTTAGACCACTTTCCATCTCATGGTCGGTTACAAAACCCATGTCTTTCAAGGTGTTTCCAGGCATTGTGCCTCTTGATTCCTGTGTTCTCAACTAATAATCTCCATTGATTGATGTTCTTCCACTTTTGTTTGGGACATTTATTAAGTCCTCCATTACTAAATCATGGATTTTAATCAGCTCAGGCTCATCTGAAACTTTGAATGAGGAGGGTTTAAATTGTGCTTGCGCTTCACTGCTGAGTTTTTCAGGTTTCATCTGATGGTGTTTGTGGAGCTTGCATTTTCTAACATGTTTATATAGTCTAATTTGTGAATCCAAAAAATCAGGATGCACTGACAAACAGAATGTTAGGCCCATGTTGAGCAATCTTTACTGATTAGCATTCAATACAGTTGATGAAATATTTCCTACAAGGGGCTTTTCCATCTTACACGATTCCATTGGGTTTATTTGTACCCTCTGTTCATTCCTCACCCCCTTCCTCTTACCCCTCCTTGTTCTACAGTTTCTTTTCCATAGTTTTGTTGTGATCTGATCCTTTCCCCTTGTGGCATGGTCATCCTCAATAGTCACAGTTCATTGTAAAAATCCATCTTATCAGTTGATGCTTCATCCAGGCTGGATCATGCATCCAAGCTCATTTTACTCTTGCTTTGAGTGTTTCTTGCTTGTAGACCAGTTTTTTCTTTTGCCCTTAAGCTGTACATTTTTATTGGAAATGTGTAATACTGGTAATCCAGCCTGTCCCTCATAAATTTCCTGGCTTTGCATTCCATGATTTCCTCATCATATTCCAGTAAAGATTTTTCCATTTTTGTTATTAATTATCTTATATTGGCTTTATCTTTGTATTTACCCAACTCCTTGTTGATGAGTTCTGTTTTTTCTGTTTGTAATCTCACTTTTCTTCTGGAATATTCTATCTGGGTTTTCATTAATCTACCTGAGCATTCTTCTGTGTTTTAGCACCTTTCATTTATTAGGTCCTCATCCATGCTTTATTATGCCCGCAACGGAATAATTCTTAAACCTCGGAGTATCACTTTACATTCCAAATATTTGGTGAGAGAGGTCATCTCCCATCACTGCTTTGCATCTGCCCATCTGACTTTCTCTAAATCCCTCACCAATTGAGTTGGTGTTTTATTAGCTATATTAGACACACTCTCATTTCCCATATTCCTAGGACTCTCCTGGAATGTACATTCGGTTGCTAGCCTCCAATTTGCTTGTCTTGACTCCATTATATTTATCTAATGAGTTTTGCTAACCACTTTATTTCTCCATTTTCTTTTTCACTGTGTTTACTGTTTATACGTTGTATACATATATACATATACATACATACATATATATTACCATTAGCGGTCACCAGTAGGTAGTTATAGTTAGAACCTCGTTTCCATTGGAAAAGCATTTTTTGATTTGCTAATAACATTGGTGTCCTTTGACGAATCTTCGCAAAATTCTCCCAAAAAAGTCTATCCAGGTCAGCTCCTATCCTGAAAGTTTGGGTGTGATTCGTCAAGAAGGGTCTGAGAAAAAAGGGGGGATCCAAAAATGCATTTTCTCCATGTTAATTTCTATAGGAAATTCTGAGACGGGCTACAGCCCGAACTGCTGAACAGAATTACCCCAAATTTGGCAAAAAGGTAGGGCCTGGTTCACAAAGTGACTTTTTTTGAAATGGTGTAAATCAGTTCAGTAGTTTTGGAGAAATTCAAAAAATAAGAATAAAAAAATCAATTTCCCATTGGAAACTTTGGGCCTGGCTACAGCCGAAACTGCTGAACGGAATTACTCCAAAATCGGCAAAAAGGTAGTGCTTGGTTCAGAAAACGACCTTTTTTTAAAACGGTGTAAATCCGTTCAGTAGTTGCTGAGAAATTAAAAAAATAAAAGTTTTGATATCTAGGCCAGTGGTGGAGTTGCATGCAAACCCTCTCGACCACGAGCTTCATTCTAATTGGCTGCCACAACCACAAACTTCATTCAAATTGGCTGTCAACACTCCAAACCAGGAAGTGTTGGCAGCCATCTTGTGACTCGGTAGAATTGAGTCATCAGAAAACAGACAAACAAAGATATAAAACAAGAGAAGGGGGCATGGTAGAAACACCCTGACCGTCTTGCCCTGCTCAGATGGTCCCAGAAGGACCCCCAGGGCGCAATGCATGCTAGGGTCGCAAATTCCGAAATTGTTTAAAAACATTGAAGCCCGGTTCCCGCATTTTATTTTAATGAGGTCCCCGGGTGGGCTAGGTCTCGGGGGCATTTCTTAAAAAATAATAGCGGGGGTCCGCTGGGGGTCCTGCAGCCCCAGGGACCACCACCTCCCTGAGGCTTTACTCATTTTGGGAGGGGTGGCACGCTGCCTTCCTCCTGGAACCCGTGATGGCCCTGGGGTCCACCAGCCCCCAGGGCCAGCTCCTGCAGTGTCCCGGAGTGCTCACCCCTGGGACACAGCTGTTTGCTTTGACAGGACGGAAGCAGCAAGGCTCCCACCCTGTCATAGCAAACTTGCTTTTGATTTTGGAAGCGAGAGCAGGAAAACCTGCTCTCGCATCTAAAATCCAATGCTGATTGCTTTTCCACACGGGAGCTACATGTCAGCAACTCTCTGTGTGGAAAAGCAATGCCTGCTCCCGCAGGACACGGGTAGCCGGCGGGACCATGGGGGCATTTGTGCTCCCCCCATGGTCCCCAACGGTGAGGCCAAGCCCTGGGGTATGGGGTCTTTGAGGCCGTAATTGGCCTGGGGAGGGGGGCCGACGTGGCCCTCTTCTGGTTTTTTCTTTTTTTAAATAATGAACATGTCGGCATGCTTCAGGGCAGTGGGTCCTCTAGGCAGATGTAAATTAGTGAAAGTGCATGTTTTTAAAAAAAGTAATAATAAGTCGAGACTCTAGCGCGGCTCTCAACGCGGCCCCTCGTGTGAAAGCAATGGGTGCGCGACTCTCAGCGTGGCACTCGAGTACTTCTTAAGTATTTCAAACACCGAGGGGTATATTCTGAAGGACACATCGTTAACAGCACTTTATCACAACCAAAATGGTGATAAATTTAACGCACCATTCACAAGCTCGAGCAAACAGCCCATATCACCAGTTTACCAGTGATAACAGCCTCAAAAAGCATCATCACAGATGACCCCGGCAAATATTGCGAATGAGATGTAGAGTAGGCGTTCCCATGCAAAAAAAAGGCTTAGCAAGTTTCTCAACCACCTGCAAGATTGTCAAAGAGAGTACAAAATAGGGGATAAGGTGTGTTAGTAGCAGTAAGTTTACACCTGCTCTGAGCTGGTGTAAATGTAATGTAATGTAAAATCTCCTTTATATAGCGCTGCTACCACTCCAAAGGAGCATCTTGGCGCTCAAAGCCAACCCAGCTCGAATAGGTTGGTGGACTGAAAGCAACACAAAGCACATTACACACTCTACACTAGAGCCCTACATGCAGCATCAGTAAGGGAGAAGATCCAAGTCTTCAAGGATTTCCTGAAATGGCTCTCCTTGGACATAAGTCGAAGCTGAAGTGGCAGTTTGTTCCAGGCCCTAGAACCCAAGACAAAAAGAGATTTCCCATCTTTAGTGACCAGTCTAAATCTAGGAATTACCAGAAGATTTTGGTTAGCCGACCTCAAGCAACATGCTGGCTGATAATGTTTGAAGCACTTGGACAAATATCTAGGTCCTTGTGACTGAAAGGCTCTAAAGGTGATAACAAGCACCTTAAATAATACACAATTGTGTATTGGTAGCCAATGGAGAGTTTGTAGCGCGGCCGAGGCAGATGACTTTCTTGGCCACTGAAGTACTAACCGGGCAGTGGCATGCTGGACTAACTGCAGCCTGTGAAGCACTGCTTTGTTGGTTCCTGCATACAGGCTCTTGCAGTAGTCCTGTCTGGATTTTATCAAAGCCACTGCCACTGTTTTCCTTGCTGCGAGAGGAAGGAGGTCAAAAAACTTCCTGAGTGATCTGATAATATGAAAGCACATGCTAGCCACACCTACCGCTTGCTGCTTGAAAGACAATTGGTCATCAAACTTGATGACCAGGTTACGAGCAGACGAAATGGTATTTGGAGGAGCTTCAGCATCCTCGGGCCACCATTGTTTAGGGGAAAACAGATTTTGAGGGCCGAAAGGCAGTATTTCCGTCTTTCCGGAATTACATTTGAGGTGATTGTTATTCATCCACTCAAATGTGGCCGTGAGGCAGTTTAAGGTTTTCCTCTGCTACAGGCAGCTCCCTATCCAGTACCAGAATCAGCTGCGTGTCGTCAGCATATGATATTGTACTAATCTGGTAGGAGGCGATTAGATCCATCAGGGGTACCATATAAAGGTTAAAAAGTACAGGGCTCAAGCTAGAGCCCTGGGGGACCCCTGAACTGATGACTTTTTCTTCAGATTTAAATTCGCCTAATATCGTGACTTGACGTCTCTGGTTGAGGAAATTCCTAAACCACGTCAATACCACTCCTCCCATACCTGCGTTACAGAGACGGTCAATCAAGATTGTATGTGAGACCGTGTCGAAGGCCGCCGAAAGGTCGAGTAAAATCAAGACGGCCTTCTTCCCTTGGTCCATAGCCACTCGCAGAGTCTCTGCCGTAAACAAGAGAGCAGATTCGGTCAAATGTTTGGATCTGAACCCTGATTGATTTGTGTGCAGGATGTTATTCTCCTCGAGAAAATTCATAAGTTGGATGTTAACGAATTTTTCGGTCAACTTGAACACCACAGGGAGCAGGGAAATGGGACGCAGGTTGGAGAGAGTGGTTGGGTCCGGTAAAGCCTTTTTCTGAAGTGGAGTAACCGCTGCGAGCTTCCAATTGTATGGGATTTCTGCCGTGGCCAGAGATGAATTGATGATGCTGTTGATGATTGGATTTACCTCCTCAACCAGCGCCCGTAAGACCATAGGCGGACAAGAATCAAATGGAGATCCAGATTTGCTTGCTAAAATTGTAGTGTAGTTCCTATTATCCCAATAGGCTCTGCACATTGGAATAATATCTTCAATAGTATAGACCTAGGGCAGAGGTTAACTAGGTCTTCTACCGACGATATTAGACTTAAAGTTTTGTGTTTGCCAGCTAGCTCAGAGTTCACTAGAAACTTTCTCGAATAGACAAGGAGGATTTTAACCTCCCTGGGTAGACAAGAAGGGATTTAGTTTCTGACAACCATAGAACATGACAACTTTGCTCTCCCCTAATCAAGAGTGTATCTCTAGAGTCGTGTGAAAACAATAGACAACATATTTTACTCAGTCAGTACGTGCATTCTTAGTTTCACCAGTTTGTAGAGAAATAAGAGATGGGCGTAGTTCAATAAAAGATGTTATTTATTGATCAGTCTCTTTTCTCATACAAGAGAAATGAATCGCTATTATTGCAATACTTATAGTTAAGTAAAGTGCATACAGTAGAGACAGAATTATAAAATAATACTGCAAAAGCATTGATATGGTTTCTGAGCCATATGATACTTAATGGATAAAATAGATATATACATATATACATTTGACTAATCGTACTCAACTGGTGCTTCTAACCACGCCTACCCCAATGTACCTGACCTAAGCCTAATATGCGGGCGGGAGTAGATAAGTAGCAGTTTAAGTTAGGTTTGTTTTGCCAAGGGACTGACTCGAGAATTCTCTGCAAGGGGTTATTCAGTTCTGTACCTGAGATCTAGAATGATGGAGGGCTGGTATCTCTTATCCCAGGTCTTGATATTCCAGCTGCCTGCGAGGGCTGCTTGGAAGCGCCGGAGCTGGATTTCTCGGCAGGAGAAAGGCAGCGTCTCGTTCTCAGCGCGTCAGGAAGGCGGGGCAGCGTCTGTGGGCTTCGCTCTCTGCTGGGCTCCTCAGCACGTCTCGCTGCTCCGATCTCGTCACCACCGCATGTGTTTGCTTAAGGCAATGTCGGTAATATTTATACCTGAAAGGTGCCGAGATTGACGTAAGGATGGACATATATACGTCAATAAGGATGTCATATGAACGGGCTCGTTCGCACATTCTTTTGCTGAAGTTCTCGGTGAAATCAAAACAATGGCTATGGGAATTTCCCAGGTCGCTGTAGGTTTGATTTGTTTTGAGAACTCCGTATGCCTTATCAGGGGCTGGAGGAATATCGCTTGTCTAATTAGATGGCATGCGTTATGACCTAATCAGATAACGCGCTTCTGTGCCGTGGTGTGGCTTAATCAGATAACGGTTTTTGCACCGTTGGATGGCTGCTAGTTAGTTATTAACCAAACCAGGGTCAGGAATAGGGGAATCGATACAGTACCTATAGGAATACATCACACCCACTCCACGTAGACTATGTCCATATTTACAAATCTAGGCATAGTAAATATCAGTAGCGTTTGTGTATACCGTACCACCCCAAAAATACATTTATATGCATTCCGGAAATTGAATTTTTCTTAGAATATATGAAACACAACCACATATACTGTCACGTATACTATATGCACAAGCTGTCTAATAATGCTAAACATATAATGCATGAATGAATGCGAAAACTACACATGAAATGGCTCTTAATACAGAAAAAAAAATGCGAGACCATTTCATCACAATCATAAAGTTATGTATAATAGTACTAGAGGATAGCGAATGTCTCGTGATTACCTAAAATAGAAATTTAGTTCTCTAAGAATAATGTCTACTTTAAGCAGAAGATAAGTGTCCCAAAAATCGTAAATATTTTGGAATAGGGGAAAAGTTCTTGCAGTCTGAAAAAATGAATAGAAAAATTCTTCAAATCGCTTTTCTTTAAAAAGTGGAAGGCCAAATCAGGATGTGGGGAACTCTAAGTGCTAGTTTGCTCAAAGTTATTCCTGCTGCTCTGGTGAAAACATCATATCATTTAGACTGTTGAAAAAACTGTCAACAGCTTCTTGCGTAAGTTCCACTAATTCGGAAAAAGATGTTACCATGCATTCATGAGCTTGAGCATGATTGCCTCCATTGATGTTTTGATCAGCATAGCTGACTGAAGGTCGTACCTGATCGATGCTGCTTTCATCTTGTACTTCACTACCCTTCAATCGTAGTGGTGAAGACTCCACGAATGCCGTCATCAGGATTGGTAGCCGCTGGGGACAGCACAATGCATGAGCCGTTACAGGACCCAACAAGGTATCTGCGTCCATTGGCACATCCGATTGTAGTGCCAGACAGGTGTCCAACACGCATTCTTCGCCACATAGCAAGCATCTTAATACAGGCATAACACAATTTTGCCACATTGGTCTAAATGAAAGAAACCAAGTCATGTTCAGGTCTCTAAGCCGGGATAGTCCAAGGATTTTAGTCACCCGGTCCCGGTAGCCAATGGCTAGGATCATTTCTTCCCTTGTCGCAGGTGTTTTGTCTGTGACACGGTTTGCCATAGCGAAATAACAGGATCAAAAATAGAATACCCGCTACTAGTCCTAAAAGGAGAGGGAGTCCGCCAAAAATGGAATGGACAAAGTCTGGAAAAATACCCAGGATGGCTTTGAATGGAGTTAAAGCACCCGAAAACACTGCTTTAAATACACTAAAAATACCAGTGGTATCAGAAATATTTAAGATTTCGTTCAGTATTTCTGCGAAATGTATGGGGGAATTAGTTGATAACAATGAATGAATCTCTTCTGTTGTCCTTGCAACTTGGAGATCATACGTTTCTTTTGATGAGGTGAGCCTCGTCGGCGTCTGTAGGAGCACAGTCTTCATTCTGCTTAGAGTATCTATTCGAATAGAAGCAATTTTCAAATCGGGCCATAACCTTGCCTCTCTGTCCACAGACTCGCTGGGGAACAATACATGTTCACAGCACATGACCTTCCTAGTCACATTTATGAGATAAGGTTTTCCGGGCAGCAAACTACAACATCTGCGATCTACAATTAGAATGTAACTCCCGTTCGAGAGTCTCCTAAAGAATGGTTCTATTCGTGTTGCAGGCGTGCCTAGCTGGTAACATGAAAGGTTATTTGAAGTCCCTTCACAGGCTCCGTGCAAACTAATACCCTGACACAGAAGTGTACCGCTCAGTGATCTTGCACAATTATCGCCACTGAGAAACACTTTCTGGCCTTTATTGCTGACACATTCGTGTGTATAGGGCAAGTTCCATATTGACTTAATGTATCCTTTACCCAACCTTTCATACTGGCCTGTCGGTATATATTTTTGGCAGAATTAAAACTGGAAAGTAGTTATCGGAATATTTATTATTCCATGTATTATCCATTCAATGACAGGTCGTTCTGACATTGTCAATGGTAATCTCTCAAGTTTTTCAATGCTCAGAATTGTATAGTCTATGAAGAAAGAAATGCCGACCCTGCAGTTTTTGATGGCTATTTTAATTCAAGCAACAAACCAAATCTTTGTTATGATTTGTATGGTCTGATTTATTTAAACCATTTACTTTTTATATAAATCTCATTAATTTAAGGCATTAATTGCATGAGAAAAACACTACGTGCATACAATAAAACATATACAAAAAACATTTAGCTCAAAAACATTTGACAAAGAATATTTGACAAAAGAACATGTGACAAAGTAACATACAATCATTTAGTGTACATAAATATGTGAATACAATCATACGAGAAGCGTCAATCGTTATATGATATTTAGCAAAAACTTAATTATAAGAATAAAGCTGTTCGCAGTAAGGACCAAGAGACAAAATAAATTGTAACAAATACAAATTTTTCAATTGTCTGATTAATAAACAGATCACTTAAATCCTTTCTGCTATTGCCGACGCGTTTCGAACTTGCTCTGTCATTTGACAAGTTCTCATCAGGGCTTTCTCGTTTTAGTCGTCTTTATTTTCAAGTTGGCAGCGGGTTTCCAAATGTTCAAGAGATCTTATTCAGTCAGTGTTGGTCGTTTTCTTAGAGCCGGTGGTCTGCACCTTTATTTGGTATGTGTTCAAATCAGCCGTGCGCTGGACAAAAATCTACTCCCAACCGCCAGCCGGCGGTGGCCACGTCTTTTTGCTCCTTATTCTTGGTGATCGGAGTATTTCCTTGCAGTTCCGCTGTTATTCAGACCTTCAGCCGGTTTCAGTTCGATTTTCTTATTCTGTCACTGGTCTCTCTTTCTCAGACCCGCTGCGCCCCTCTGTCTTCACCAATACGACAAATCCAATTGGACAGTGACCTCTCAGTAACGACGCAATCTATTGGCTGAGCGAAGTTGAGGCGCCCTGTTGTAGTGCTGCCACCACCCGGGCAGCAAGGGCCAATGTGTAACCCTGTGACCCAAGTCCCAAAACATGGCCAACATGGAAGATAGGGAGAATCACTGACCCTACATTCATCCATACTTCCACACATGAAAGATTATGCACATGACACATCTGTGTGGATATGAATGTTTATTGCTCATTCAGTAGAGTGTTGCAGCTGTAGCAATACAAGGCCATGCAAGGCCCAAATTTTCTTTTTTGGCACATGGGGGGCAGCCAATTAGAGCCAAGCTTGTGTGTTAGGCTCCGCCAACATATTTACTTATCCAATCACTCCGTCAATTCGAAGCACTTATAAATTCACAATATATCCTATTGCAGTACTCTAATGATCCAGTCTCTACCTATGCACTTATACAATGACCGAGATAAAGTTACATAACCAAAGTTTTCCCCTCTGCCAAAGCTAACATGGTTGCGAGCGCTGTAGGGAAGTCGAATAACCAGGCAAGATAGCGGATGAAGTTAGGGGAGCGTTTATTTGTATCCTCTCGTCTCTTACTCCCAGTTCATAATAATGCAACAGTTTACCCAAGCCTAACTCCCCACATTCTACTTATTTGAAAGTCAACATAACAATCTCTATGCACGAGCTTGTCACGAGCTTCAACACACTTGAGAGCTCGTGACCGCTCCTACGAACATATGTACATCCCAACACACCTTCCCCCTTAAAAAAAAAACAAAAAAAAAACAGAAGTTCCTTATTACATCACAAATTCAATGACTGTACAATATGTTTAAATTACATAAACATTCTCTGTAAAAAAAAACAAGACTAGTTCATCACAAAATCATTAAACCGAACAGGTAAACGATGAGAACGTATGGCTCTAGTATTGTTTAAGTTACATTCAGCATGTGTATGATCCTCATTCTCTCTTTGTTCCCCAACATCTAGAAAAACATTACTGTCAATATCATCCACTAATTGACTAGTCCCATTAAATAAAGAAACTCTACTCAAATTCCACACGGAACCACCATCAATCCTAACCGCATTCCTAAAAACTTCAATAACTTTCCTAGGACTTGACCAAACAGGAAACCCTTTACTCACACCCTCTTTCCTTTTAATCCGAACTAAATCGCCCACCTTAATAGGACGACTAGACATAGAACCAATCCTCTTAACCATGTTATGTTTCATCTTATCCTTGTACAACTGAACTCTATGCTGGACAGCATCGAAATCTACCTTTAAACAATTTTCAAAACCAGCTAAATTCTTTTTCAACCACCAAGGTACCAGCCTTGTACTAGGTTTTCTTCCTCTTAAAAGCTCAAAAGGAGTGACCAATGTTACTGAGTTAGGTGAAGTCCTGTAGGCCAACAACATGGACTGTAACGCCACTCTCCAATTCAATTTACCTTTGATAGAAAGTTGGATGGCCTCTTTGATCACACGGTTGAATCGTTCAACCTGGCCATTTGCTTCAGGATGGAAAACTGCAATCCTTCTATGAATAATTCCACATTTGTCAAAAAACTGTTCTATTTCCTTGCTCACACACTGCGGGCCATTATCAGTCACAACTTCCTGAGGAATGCCCTCTCTGCAGAAAATTTCATCTAAAAACTCTATCACCTGATGAGAAGTAACCTCTTTAACCATCTTGACTTCTGGCCATTTGGAATAATAGTCAATAAGGACAATACCAAAAGCTTCCTGTTTAGGCAAACAACTGAACGGGCCAATAATGTCTATCCCCAGCTTCCGCCAAGGTCCCAAAGGTAAATCAATAGGACAGGGCTCTGGACGTAAAGCAACCGCTGTTTTGTCACTGTTAGAACAAAACGAACAAGAACGCACAAAATGGTCTACGCAAGAGTCAATCCCTGGCCACCAGAACGATTCCTTTAAACGTCTTCTGGTAAAAGATATCCCCAAGTGACCCTCATGAGCAATCTCAAGTAAGGTGTTCCTATAGAAAAAGGAGGAATAATCTTGTCACCACGAAGAATTACATCACTCTCCACAGCCAATTCTTCCTGGACTTTAAAAAAACCCATCATATTGCCAGATAATTTCTTCTGTTCTGGCCAACCATGTACAAGATAGTTTTTAACATTACTCAACTCTAAATCTTTACTCATCTCTTCCCTCCAAACATCCTCCTGCAGAGTAAACTTTCCACCACACATCAAATTGACATCCTGAAAAGTAAAAGCAACCTCACATTCATCATCATTAATCACTTCAGGAGGATTCGTGTCAGAAATCAATCTTGACATGCAATCAGCATGTATATTCGCCTTACCCTGGACATACTCAATATTGCACTGGAAAGATTGCAACCTTGAAGCCAACCTTGCAAGACGTGCCGACATAGTCCTTCCACCACCTGGGGCCATAAGATACACTAAGGGCTTATGATCAGTCTTTATCAAGAATCTCGTACCCCATAGGAAAGACCTAAAATGCTCAGCTCCCCAAACACAAGCTAGCAACTCTCTTTCTATGACAGAATAATTCTTTTCAGCATCTCTCAAAGCTCTCGACGCATACGCAACAACCCATTCTCTCTCACTATCCTTCTGTAAAAGCACTCCACCTAGGCCTGAGGAACTTGCATCAACCATTATGATACACTTCACACCAACCACAAAAAGTTTGAGACACGGAGCATTTACTACAAACATTTTCAAAGACTGAAAAGCTTTTGTCATTTCATCAGTTCAAACGAACTTAACATTTTTCTTCAATAGACACCTGAAAGGGTCAACTTTGACTGAAAAATTTGGAATAAATTTAGCATAAAATTCAATGAGACCTAGAAATGCTATTAGCTGTTCTTTTGATGTGGGCACAGGAGCATTTATGATACTTTTAACATGATTTTTTTTGGTTTAATTCCCATCCCACTAATGGTGTGGCCTAAATATTCCACGTCTTTCTGCTTAAATTTGCATTTGTCAAGGCGTAATGTAAGGCCTTTCTCTGCTAAAGCAGCGATCACACATCTTAAATTTTTGTCGTGTTCTATGTCATCCTTTCCATGCACTAAAATGTCGTCTTGAAACGCTACAGCGCCACTTAGACCCTCCAAAGTTTCTTTCATGAGCCTCTGGAAAACTGAAGCTGCACTCGCTAACCCAAAAGGCATGCGACAAAATCTGTACAAACCCTCAGGTGTGATAAATGCAGTTATGTTCTTAGATTCCTCAGCTAGTACTACCTGATGATATGCACTGGCTAGGTCTACACAAGAAAACACTTGTGCACCAGCTAAGGTTGAAACCATTTCATGAAGATTGGGTAACGGGTGAGAATCTACCCAAATGGCACCATTAACACTGCGAAGGTCAATGCATAGCCTGAGCTCACTATTAGATTTAACAGAAATCACAATAGGGGAAACCCAAGGTGATGATTCTATCGGTTCAATTATATTTTTCTTACACAAATCATTTAGCATTTCTTTAAGTTTCATCCTATAAGAAAGAGGAACATTTCTCACTCTGTGTCTCACTGGAATGGCATTCTCATTCAACTTGATGACATGTTCAAACCCTTTATAACGACCCAAATTCCCACTAAAAACACTAGGAAAAGACTGGCGTAGATTTTCTACTAGCGATGAGCTATCCCCAGCTACACTTGACATATTCAAAGGTTGCACCACATAAACCGGAGGACTAGCTCTGGGATCAATTTTCATCCCTAATTGATGTTGGTGTGGCCAACTTAAAAGTGATAACCCAGACTTTGATACATAAATTTTTCCAGATGTGTGTTGGTCAGAAAATTGTATATTAGCAATAAAATAACCTATCAGGTTAATCTTGTGACCTGTGTAACCACCAGGAGAAACATCAGAGTCAAATAACTTCCTATTTGGAAACTTTTCTCGAAAAACACTTAGAGAAATGATGGTATACCATGCGCATGAATCCACGAAAATCTCCAGACTCACATCATCAATTGTTATCATACAAGATGGAAATTTTGTGCAATCCCCATCTTCACAAACATTGATAACGGTGTTGACTTCAAAATTTTCTTCATCATCCAATTGATAATCATCACAACATTCATGTATACAATTCATCTTCCCTGATGTTGACCTACAACACCTTGTAAAATGGCCTTTCTTATGACATTTCGAACAAGTTTTACCTAAGGCTGGACAGTTCTTACAATCTGCTAAATGTGCATCACTTCCACACCTGAAACATAAAAGTTTTGAGGTTCTCCTCTCATGTTTCTGATTTCTGGATTTGTTATCATTTCTGACAGGAAATTCATTTCTCTGTGAAAAACTTTTCTTAGACTTGTCAAAGTCTTTACACACACTAAATACATCACTTTTGTCATTGCCCCTAATTTCCTTGACAAATTTCTCCGAATGTTCTATTGATTTTGCAATATCTATGGCATTATTAAGAGATAAATCAGAAGTTGTCCAAAGACGTTCCTGTACTTTTTTGTTATTAGTCCTCATCAAAATTTGATCTCTTAAAACTTGTTCATAGGATATGTGCTCGAAATCACATGTAACAGCCAAGGACCTTAATGCTGAAACAAAATCCTCTACAGGTTCATCTGTGCGTTGCTTCCGAGAATAAAAAATAAACCTCTCCATAACAACGTTCTTTTTCTTACCATATCTTAAACTTAACTGTAATGATGCATATTCATATACATTAATATTCCCCGGATTTACTAACGCTGGTAAGGTTTTGAATTCTTTTAAAGCTATTCCACCCAAACAATGTTTTAAAAGCGATAGCTTCCTTTCTGGTTCACACTCCCCTTCTTCTAATACATCTACGTAGGCTAAGAATACAGGTTCCCAAATCTCCCAAGCCATGGGTGGTTCACCAGGTGATGACAAAAATGAAGGAGGAGGTACAATGCCAGACATGTTATTTAGATTGTTAAACAAATTTCACATAAATAAGTCAGAATGCAAAAAAAAAAAATTTTTTTTAAGAATATTTAAATTTTAGTCATAAAAGATAATTTTCATGACACTCATAACCTTCCAGGCTTCCTCATTTAACTGTAAATTATTTGCGCGATGTAATTGTGGCTCTGTCACGTTTGGAACAAGCTTCCGGCAAGGTAAACAAATAATATAGGAAAGATTCCGCTCGTCTTAATTGCTCCCACAGTGCGCAGGCGTCAAATATTTCATAGACGTCAAGCAGCGTGTGGAATCCACGTCGTTCCTTGTGCGCAAGCCTTTGCGCACGTACGTTAGCAATGACAACACGCTCGAGGGTTGAGTCGAGAGGATTTCAAATGATGCACACAAAAGTATAGTAAGTAATCTTTCCACGCCTTTCTACTGAAATGTAGATCAAAACAGCTTTCAAGCAATGGCCATGTATCCGTGCTGCAAGGAAATTAAATCCGCTTCTGTAATTCCGCTTCAGTTTTCTAATGGACATCAGTGGTCCAATACTGCTCGCTTCCCAATATATATAGCAGTGGTTCACGTTGTACACTTTCCAATATATAGCAGTAGTTCAACGCTGTTCAAAACAATACGGCTTCCAATATAATAGCTGTGTTCAGCGTTTTTCACCTTCTCAAAAAAAACGTTAAAAAAAAAACGTGGTTAAAAAAAATTCTTCTAATCCTTGATGCAGGTGACGAATCCCGCCCGTCGCCAGTGTAGGGAAGTCAAATAACCAGGCAAGATAGCGGATGAAGTTAGAGGAGCGTTTATTCGTATCCTCTCGTCTCTTACTCCCAGTTCATAATAATGCAACAGTTTACCCAAGCCTAACTCCCCACATTCTACTTATTTGAAAGTCAACATAACAATCTCTATGCACGAGCTTGTCACGAGCTTCAACACACTTGAGAGCTCGTGACCGCTCCTACGAACATATGTACATCCCAACACACTGTCCACAACAGAATGTAATCTGGTAGGTCCCAGGCACAGCATCATGCATACATAATGAACACATGTACACAGTTAGATAGATAGTGGAATATAGGTACCGGCACATGCGCTTGGCCCCTTTTTATTACCAGGGTCTCATGTCCAGTGACGTCTGTGCTGGATGCGTGTGGGGTGAGTGTAAGCCAGTCCTCAGGGAATGGCTGGTGTTGGCAACAAGTACAACAGTAATCATCAGATCACACACAGAGATTCAATCATAAAGGGTTCATGACTTGTGCTGCACTAAGTTAGGGACACCAGATGTGAAATAATACACAAAATATTCTATCATAAAAGGTTCATGACTTGTGGTACACTGAGGTAGGGGCAGCAGATCTGAAATCATACACAAAAGATTCTATCATAAAGGGTCCATGAGTGGTGGTACACTGAGGTAGGGGCATCAGAAGCATTCCGCGTGTGCACAGCTAGCGATGATGCGTGGTTTGGGCGGGCCACACTGGGAATAATGTCTCTTGCCTACTGAACTGCATTATCTGCAATCGCGACTCCATCTGAATTGTGAGCCCTTCTGTCCGCACTATAGATCGAAGGCAGTAGTCAACACAGACATCGAGGAATACTTTTTGTGACTTCTTCTTGAAAATATCCAACAACATAGAGTACAGTTCACTCTGGAAAAAAGAAATCAAAACTGAAATCAAATTGTGAGCTCTGCTGTCCTCAGTGTGGACTGCCATTCAGTGTTCCTTTGGACTTGCAAAATGGTCATTGTACTAAAGCTATAATTGATATCAATAAAGTTCTTATTATGTAGGTTTTAGGGACGTTGCAGTTAGTTGCCCACTGGAATCTGTAATTAATGAATCAAGACTCAATTTTAATTGTGAACTCTGCTGACCACAGTGTAGGCCGGAGGCAGTGGCCAGCAAGGGCCCACAGCCACGTGGCGTTGAGTTGAGCTGCGCAGTTAGTGGCACCTGAAGCACTCAGCATGTGCGCACCCTGCAATGATGCGTGGTCCGAGCGGGCCGCACTGGTAGCAATGTATTTTGTCTAATGAATTCTGCCTTTATAAGGGTACGTGGCAATGAATTATGGTGCCCTGAGTTAGTGGCACCAGAAGCACCCAGCGTGTGCGCACCCTGCGATGAAGCATGGTCCGGGCGGGCCGCACTGGTAGCAATGTCTTTTATCCAATGAATTCTGCCTTAATAAGGCAACATGGTGTTGACTTGTGGTGCACTGAGTTAGTAGTACCTCTGGCGCTCAGCGTGTACGCAGCCTGCGATGATGCGTGGTCCGGGTGGACCGCACTGGGAGCAATGTGCCTTGCCTACTGGACTGTGTCATCTGCAATCGCGACTCCATCTGAATTGTGAGCCCTGCTGTCGCAATGTAGATCGAAGGCAGTAGTCTGTACAGACATAACTATGTGGTGCTGTGCAGCTGTGTTCGCAGGGGACCTGTGTCCAGGAGGCCCGTGGTAATGGCGGTAGCCAAGTGGCAGCGTGTGGGCCGCCACTCTGGAAGACACGTTGGCCTTCATACAAGTGATTTATTCACACTTCTATGCTGGAGTGGCATAGGTTGGACCTGCCCACTGCGCTTCCGCTTACAGGGGATGACGACACAGGCACTTGACTGAGATCTTCCCCACTGCCTGAGTTAACATGGTTGCATCCACTGTCCACAATACTACAAGCACCAGCAGTATATGTACACATGGAGAGGTTTGTGCTCTGCATAGTGAGGTCTGTCCAGCACATCACCGCTACACTTGGTATTGTGTGCATTATTATTGGTGGGTGACTTGAGTCCTTCACACATGTTTGGTTGCCACATCTCACAACATTCAGCTATTGTGTGGCTGAGGGGCCATGCCGTTTTTGGAAAGTCCGCTGCCCTGTTGTGCGCTGCCTCGGTGATAGTAGGAGAGGGTCCGTGGGGAGGTCCTGAGGGTGGTGGCAGTGGAGTTTGTGGCCTTCTTATGGGTCGGAGGTGCATGAGCAGTAGCTCTATGACATGTGTTGGTCTTCAGATGTGATTCTGGCTGGGCTCCCTTTCACACTGTAGGTAGTCATCCTACTTTACACTAGTAAAAGGCAGATGTTACATTTATCGCCTGTTTTTGGATCGCAACGTAGATTTGGCTGCTCATTGAAAATATTGGGAAGTGGTGTTTTCATGTTATTTTTGCACAAGAATGCCTACTCTGCATATTATAGTTGTGGCTCTCATTGGTGGTGAATTTTTTTTTGCTGAAGCTATTGCTGGAAACTGACGATATCAGCTATTTTCACCAGGTTAAGAATGGAATGATAATTTAAAATCCCTGAAAAAACTATAGGTGTAATGAACATTATAATTAGAAATTAGCATTTAAAAAACCTTTGAAATTCACTGAAAAAAACATAGGTTTCAGGGACGGTATAGTTAGTATTTGCATTTAAAAAAACCTTAGAAATTCACTGAAAAATCCATAGGTTTCAGGCACATTATAGTTAGTTGGACATTTCACTTGTACAAAACCAGAGAATATTCGATCGTTATAGTTAGTAGAGCTAACTATAACTCGCACCCCTGCAATGCACTGGTGATGACGTCACATATTACATCACTCATGACATGGTCAATGACATCACTGATGAAATCTGTGAAATTCACTGAAAAAACCATAGGTTTCACACCAGTTATAGTTTGCTGTAAATTTTATTTGCATAAAACCATTGAAATTCCCACGTTATAGTTAGTTGGACTCACTATAACTTGCGCGTGCACTGCACTGCTGATGACATCACATATTACATCACTCATGACATGGTCAGTGACATCACTCATGACATCACTGATGACACCATCCTTGTGACAGAGTGACAGACCTCCTTTCACTGTAATGTAACCCTTGAAACACATATTCAAAAATAGAAACTAAAATTTTCAAAAAAATGGAGATACCCATACCAGTTACAACAACCAATTCAATAATTCCATCATCTATATACACATCTACTCATTCACCAACAGTTCTATATAGTCACTCATACATATTCTCACTCATGATATGTAGTGATACACCTATACATCCTCTTACACACCGACAGTCATCTAAATAAACTATTGAACATCCATTTATTTGCATATACAGCTATACACACACTACCACTTTACTTCTAAGGAAACGTACACATACTTACTCTCTTAAACAATCACTTATAGAAACACAAACTAATTTAAACAGGAACTCTTACAATCCCTCACTCTCACATATACTCACTTATATTCACCAATATTCACATATACTAGATTAAAACATATGTAGTTACTGATAAAGACACTAGTGAGACAGTCATTCACTCACTAACACACACATATACACTAACCCTGGGCGTAGTGGGGCTTCGCAAAGCTATGCGAAGTGGGCAAAAAACTACGCCCACCCGCGCACTTCGCATAGCCCCACTATGCGCCACCAGCCTCCCTCCCGCCCTCCCTAAATGCTTTAAAAGAAGTTATAAATGAATTATAAAACCACTTACCTAGTCCGCCGCGTCCCCGGGGCTCCTGCTCGTCATCGCGCCGCAGACGCGCGCGTCTTGAATACTAATGCGCAGGCGCGGCTGCCCGCGCATGCGCATTTCTTGTGAGAAAGGCGCATGCGTGGGCGGCCACGCATGCGCATTAGTATCTACGCCGGCGGCGTTGGCAGCACGATGATGAGCGGGAGCACCGGGGACGCGGCAAACAAGGTAAGGGGTTTTATAATTCATTTATAACTTCTTTTAAAGCATTTAGGGAGGGCGGGAGGGAGGCGAGCGGCGGGCAACTACGCTACGCCCACGAAGTGGGCATAGTGTTACCTGCTTCGCCTACTTCGCAAAGGGCGTAGTAGGCAACACTAGGCCCACTTCGTGGGCGTAGCGAAGTTGCCCGCCCAGGGTTAATATACACACTCATCCACCCATACAGTCCTGCACATATGCTGTCTTCAAAACACATTCAAAGAGAGAGTCAGTCATTCATGCATGTATGTGCTAAGTAATACCCCCACCAAACCATACAAATACTCAGACTGATACTAAGAGAAACATCAAATAACCCATATACATACACATGTAGGTGCTCACCAACCCATGCAGCCACTTATACACAAAGTGAAACACTAATACATATATTTACATATCTAAACATTACTCTCTAATATATGTATTCACTAAGATACACTTAATAAACCAGTTAACCAATCAATTAAAAAAAAAACATCCATGTAAACAATTATTTAAACATTTATTCTTCCATCAACTTTTACATATACATATATAACACATATTTAGTTTTTCGGAAAGACACACATTCACTGGATGGTGTCATCAGTGATGTCATGAGTGATGTCACTGACCATGTCATGAGTGATGTAATATGTGACGTCATCAGCAGTGCATTGCACGCGCAAGTTATAGTGAGTCCAACTAACTATAACGTGGGAATTTCAATGGTATTATGCGAGTAAAATTTCCAGCAAACTATAACTGGTGTGAAACCTATGGTTTTTTCAGTGAATTATATATATATATATATATATATATATATATATATACACACACACACACACATATATATATAAATATATACCTTTTCACCTTTCAATTTTTGCCTTGTGGGTGCATGACATACAGGGGGTGAGGTACAGAGATGAGGCCACTTAATGGATTAGGATTAGGAATTGCTCTGGGACTTGAATATATGAGGAGACATGTGTGAAAGAAAAAAGTGTGTTTTAGAGAATATGTCACAGTGCTCAGCCTACCTTCAGCATAAATTATATGCAGTGCGGTAGTATAGAGGGGTGCTTAAATGTTTCAGTACATCTTGCTCAGGGCCTGCTCAGTGGTCTGAGCCCAACACCAACTCCACCACATAGCTAGCAGAGCCCCTTCTCACTCCTCCAGTCGCAGCACAAGCAATAGGAACAGAGTGGCAATACATATGAGAAACCTAAGTAGAGCAAAGAATAAAAATGATGGTGCTCTTGTGATACTCTCTAACCCAAACACTGGGTCATGGATATTTCCAGGCTACTACCACGGCTGGATCAGCCTTTCTTATCAACACACTTCCTAATACTATCAAAAAGATACAGAATATGCTGTTCCTGTTTATAGTCCAGATAAACACCACTAGTGTACCCAAGTGAAGCAAAGGTCGGTGAAAATATTTAAAAGTAAAGAAAACTACAAATGTACAAAGGTTTGTTCAAAGGTAAGCACATGAATTTAGGTAAGCTGTTTAAAGATGAGAAAACAGGAAAATCAATTTTCCTAAAAAGATTTATGTTTTTTTAATATTCAAATAAGAGATGTAGGAATCAAACTTATATTTCAGGAGCTTAGGAGCTTCAAGGCACACAGATATTTTCCACTGCAGTCTAGTATTTGGCTGTCAGCAAAAAATGAGTGTTTGTTTCAAGGCATGTTGCATAAAAGTTTTATTTACTTATAAGAATGCATTGGTTTTTTTTTTAATGATCAGGATCCTCCTAGTGATGATTTTCTAGGACTGGGCTCCTTTTGGGCTTCTTTTGGAAGGCCTTGTGCTAGCTTTAGTCTTCTTTTTAATTGTGGGCGTGGTGGCTTAGTATTTTACCCCAAGGGAGGGACATGTACAGTAGGCAATTGGTGATTGGGTGCACAGTGCTTTGGAACACTTCATATTTTAAATTGAATGAGACAGATTAATGAAGTTCTCTGTAAGAGGAAGTGAGAGCAGGAGACAGGTAAGTAATTGCATCTTGGTAATTCACATGAGTTAAACACAGTTTTTCTTACTGTTCACCCACCAGAGTGGATTTCAGGCAAAGATGCTTATTGGTACCATGTCATGAGTAGCCCCTTCAGCCATACTGACATTTTAGTAACTTCCACAATGTGTCTTGTGAATGGTAGTTTTGATTGTTAACACGCTAAGCAATGTTTTAAGTGGGGAAGGTCCTGTCTCTACCGCGGGTCAGACTAAGGGGGATCCTAAAATAAGGTCGTAAGGATTACATGAACCAGGGTCCCTTGCAATATGGGAACTGGAAGGACTAGTGCCGGAGGGATGAGGAAGATCACACCCAGGAGGACCATTAGTGGTAGAACCATGTTGGAGTGTCAAGGGTCAAATGTAACTCTGGCCGTAAAATCCGCTTTGCTCGCAGAGTTTGCAGAGTTTTGGCAACTCAGTGTTCCACGTAGAATGCGGAGTTACACAATCTCAAAGTGCGTTTTGCGCGCGTGGCAGTGACTTAGTGGGATGCCTGCGATCGCCGCCAGGATTTCCCATCTGTTTGGGATCGCCACGAGAATTGGTAGCTGGCAGCGAGTTCCTGCGAGAGAGTGCGATCGTGAACACGTCATTCTGACACGCCATCAGACTTCCGGCAGAAGTTTGCGAAGATCGTGATCCCGAACATGCAGAATTTGCAACCTGGAGAAGAATCTCTCTCGAGCAGCTTAAAAATTTTCTTGAAACGGTGATTTGGATAAAAAAAAATCCTCATATTGACATTTGGCTGTACTTCTTTATGCAAGGCGTCCTTTTTCTTTTTTTACTTTTTTTTTAAGAGGAAGTAAGTGCCCCAGAGTCTCCAACTTCCTGTTCCTGTCCAGCCGGCTCTTCCCAGTGCTTTGTCTATCTCCTGTTCACTTTTCATTCGGATTTGGGGCTTGAAGGATCACTCTTTGTGGCTGCTGCATCATATATCATTGGATTTGAGGACTTTTGAATCTGGGATTTCACAAGTAAGTTGGAAAATTGGTATTGTTTGTTTGAGTGGCGCATTGCACCAACATTTTTTTTTTACTTTTCATTGTTTAAAAAAAAATATATATTTTGGTGGGTGGCCTGTAGTTCAGTAGGAGCCTAGTTGTTTCTTTGTATGTAATTTTTCATCTTTTATAAAGGAAACATGTTGCAGGAGATAGAGCTTCCTGCAGAGGAAGAAGAGCAAGCCACTCTTTCAGAAGATCCATTGTCTTCCAGATCCCCAGCAAGGAAAAGTAGGGTTAGTCAATCAAGTTTTTCTGCAAGCCCCACTTCTGATGATCTAGATGCCAATTGGATGCCACCACCTCAGTCTGAGAGCAAAACACGCCACAAGAGAAGGCTAGGGAAAAGGAAGGTTCCAGAAAGCCTTAGAGTTATGGAGGTAGATATAGAAGAGGAGGATGATGATGAGCCAATCATCATCATGCACATTAGTCCCGCCCCAGTGGAGACCGACATTATCCCATCTCAAATAGCTGTGAGGAATGTGGCATGGATACGACCAACACAGATAACACCAACACCACCTGTAGCTTCCATATTTGCACTTGCAAAGGCCCAGCAGCGACCTACGTCCAGCACAACCACCTCAGTAGAAGTAGGTACTGTGTCTGAAGAGAGTCAAACACCACCACGCCAACCTTCCAGTTCATCCGGCATTGCAAGTGGCACCTCCAGCAGCACCATAAAGTTCACCTCCCTAGTTTGAGACTTCTTTTCGGTTAGCAGTAAGGAGGAGAATATTGCTATATGCTCCATTTGTAGACAAGGTGTTAGTCGGGGAAGCTTGGTATAAACTATAGTACCGGAGGCCAAACAACCCATCTGAAAAAACACCACTTAATCCAGTGGGACATCCACCTTAAAGGCCACAAAACTGCACCCATTGCTTTTGGTGGTGATGAAGAAGTAGAAGATACAATCGCCATGGAAGGTGAACAAGAGGGAGACATTGTCTCTGGTACACAAAGTAGCCCTGTCCCCAGCAGTGAAGTGGTACCTCCCACATCCTCATCAGCCTCAGCAACATCTCAGTGGCACAAGAGTAAGAGTCAGGCTGAGACACTAAGGCAAAAGAGTACCGCAATGAAAAAACATGCGTCGTTGAGCCAAAGAACATCTGGCGCCAAGAAGTCACCTGCATTAGTGGCACCAGAAAAGCAAAAAATCCAGCTTACCATTCTCAGCATGTTTCAGTCGGAGGGGCAGTACAAATGGAACCACTCAAAGGCATGTTTGTACAATGCAAAGCTGGCTAAAATGTTAGCGCAGGACCTCCTCCTTTTTCTTTTGTGGAAGGGGTGGATTTTCTTGGATTTGGGACAGCCATCTGTTCAAAATCGAAGGTTCCCAGCTGGTCCTATTTTGCCAGAGTTGCTGTTCCAGCACTGCTGGAAGTGCTTGGACAAGCTTTGCAGCAGAGCGTGGTTCTCACTATCCACCTGACAACAGACATGTGATCCAGTTGCCAAGCCACTGATTATATGTGCACCACTGCACACTGGATCTCATTTGTGGGGGTTAGAGAAAAGATATCTGCAGGTGTTGACACGCTGAGCTTTTTGATGCCACTCGGAAACATGCAAATCTAGCCATGTTTGCCATGGAGAAATCTCATACTGCTGCAAACATTTTGGAAGAGTTTAAGAGCAAGGTTTTTGAATGGCTGCACCCAAGAGAGCTTAACATTGGTGTTGTTGTCACGGACAATGTCAGTAATATAATTAGGCTATTCAGTTCAAGGAAAGAGATGCACACCTGGTCATCTCCTTTTTTATTAAATCGCTTTCATTTCGTTAGTGGTCGTGGCGTGCATACACCTGCTTCGCGCTTCGCCTCAGTGCGCTGTATAACAAACATTACACAAGAAATCTCCAATTCCGATTTCGTCAGGTTGCACTGCCCTGTATTACATTGAATCCAGTGAATCAATATTTTTCTCCGCTTTTCTCTTGTTACTTCACCATTTTACAATCATTTAAGTTCATTTCATCTCATATGTTAATCGATTCATTTTACTCAATTGTGAACGAAACTATTTCAAAAATGCTCGGGAGTCCAACGTGGGTTCCACATCCCATACTGTTTATTAAAATGGCCCAATGCATTTCGGAAAGTACATTTCCTTCTTCAGGGGCATCTATAAATATAAATATAAATATAAAAGCCAATTTTTAGCTAATCAATTCAGTACTTCATCACTTAAATCTTTCATATTATAACCGTAAATGAAACTTTAAACTAATTCAACACTTAACACTCCCATTTTTAAATCACTCTCCCGCTTGAATTTCATCTCCGATACTCTGAACTTTTGCCCGCTATGTGCTACACATCGCTAAATGCTATTTTACGCTTACCATGTTTAGTCCATCTCGTAAGTGTTTAAAATCGCGTCTCCCTTCATGTTTTCACAGCGTATACAATACACTTCTGGTGCGAGTGACTTTTCTAACTGTTCGATTCTTTACTTAAAGTAATCCCGCCCATATTACAACGGTTGTGGATTCCTTCCATGTGTGCACATTTACAAGTTTCTATATAAACATTAACAAAGGACTAGTTATACAGTCCGTTGTTAATGTTTATTTAGAAACTTGTAAATGTGCACACATGGAAGGAATCCACAACCGTTGTAAACATGATTAACACATGAGATGAAATGAACTTAAATGATTGTAAAATGATGAAGTAACAAGAGAAAAGCGGAGAAAAATATTGATTCACTGGATTCAATGTAATACAGGGCAGTGCAACCTGACGAAATCGGAATTAGAGATTTCTTGTGTAATGAGTAATATAATTAGGGCCATGTACAATGGTGGCTATTTCAGGGTCCTGTGTTTGGTGCACTGCATTAACATTATTATTCAAGACTTTCTGAAAAAAGAAGACAGAGTTAGCAACTTACTGGCCACTTTCAGAAGAATCTGTACACATTTCAGACATTCTTTTAAAGCCAGGAAGCAGCTGAGGATCATTCAAAGTGAGCATAGCGTGCCAGTTAAAGCACTCATCCAGGATGTGCCAACATGCTGGAACTCAACTTATTACATGCTTGAACGTCTGTTTGAGCTGTATAGACCAATCAATGAATATGTAATGCAAAGAGGGGATGCTACTGTGAAAGCCATGGAAGTTGAGATGGAACAATGGGGCCTAGTTAAATGTCTGACAGAAATGTGACTTCCTTTCAAACTCTTCACACATGAAGTCAGCAAGGAGGACTATACTATGGGTAGGCTATCTGGTTTTAGGTTTAAACCTATATTAACTGATAAAACCCCACCAAAAGGAAAATAACCATCACCGCTTTAAACATATAAACACTGAAAAAACACCTCTGCAACCATAAACTAAGTGCCATTCAAAGAAAGGAAAAGATGAGTGAAAGAGAAATGTTTATTTCTTCATGAAGGGGCAATACAATGTAACGTTGTTATACAAGGTAGCATCAAGAAAGACTGGGAAAACATTATTCTGCTTGAGTTTTGTTGTTTAGGGATGTCACTAAAACATTGCCTCTTCTTCCATCTGCTTTTTTCAGTTTTGTGGTCTTTGGTCTAAAGATGCAGTATTTAGAAGCATGTTTTAGGTCTTATTTAGTTATTTTATAAACTGTAGAGAATCAGGAAATATAAAAATCATATTTGAAATTTTGACTACATTTGATTTCACTGATAGGTAAAATGGCTGGTTTCATAACAATCTTTCCTGATATGTACCATCACATTTACCCACAAACCAGGAATGGGTGAAATCCTGTGATACATCAGCCCCCTTTTCTTGTGAGTCAGTATGGATTGAAAGTGAATTGCCAAACACCTAAAGCTTTAAACATTCAATGCTAGATGTAGTGACAGGTATATGTGAAAAGAATGTTCTCACCAAGCATCTGAGATAGTGGTGACAACATGACCCCAGGCGTTTGGTAAAAAAGAACGTATTGTCACTTGGGACGCTGCTGAAAAAAGTCCCTACCAAGTTCAATAAAGATCGGAGTGATAGTCTTTGTATTTGCAGTAATTCAGCAACGTATGTGAGACAGTTGTATGATGGTCTGTCAAAATCGATACATGTGCTGAAGTTCTTCCCTGTAAGAGATCCTTGTCACTTGCTAAATGGTATGCTGAAAGCATCTTTACTTTCTTCACAGTTAACAAAGAATGCTATTGACTTTTTAGTCCATTCTGGTGCAGTAAAAATGTATTTGGACCTCATATACCCTGTTCACACGCTATCTATACACACGTACTATCAGTGCAGAAAGCAAGCAATAATTAAAATTAAATAAAAATTCCATAAACACCGGAAAAACACTGTTTCTGTTGTTTTCAATGGCGGAAAATGTGTAACCACTGATAACCACTGTTTTTTTAAGGTATTGAAAAAACTGAAAAAACCCCACCAGAATTTACCAAAAATAGAAACTGAAAACAGGAAAGCCTAACTATGGGCCAAGCTATCCCATTGTTGCACATGCTACAGGAACAGCTGAAGGGGGCGTCTGCAATGTATGCAGGTGTGGAGGAAAAAAGAAGCATATATATAGCAGTCACACTGGCAACATATTAGATTGCCCAGTGCCCACCCATGCTTTGCTCAGTAGTATTCTCTATTCTCTTTTTTTCCAGAGGCACATAATTATTAACCCATTATTAATTAATTGCCGGCATCAATTTATCATCCTTCCAGCACTAAAGGTTACACTTGTCCACATCAAAGTCGAGTCAACTATGACTTCAGTTTGTTGTAACTTGAACTAGGCTATCTCTGCCACCATTATGTTTTATTTCACTTTAGCATTATTTATCAATATCATTCATCATCTCTTTCTTCTTGTTTGGCAGTCTTCTTCTTGTGTACTTACTACTTACGATACATTTACTATTCGTTCCCTAGTCTCCCTCAGGTGACTGACTGTCTCTTTTTCTTTTTTTGCAAATTCAACTGTCTACTACTGCTACCACCACACACCATGGCACCTTAGGAAACCAAACTATCACCATGCAGCCATTGCTTCGCCTAAACATCAATCACAGGTAAGAGAAGAAGTGTAGGGGAGTCAGTAATGTATATACTATGGAAATTATTGAAATCACACACCCACAACCTTCCGAGTACATTACATACTACAAAGGGATTTTCGTGGCAGAATGCATAGACTAGTAGGAGAGAATGACAGTAGTAGGACAGGTGAGGGTACTGTACTGCATTTATCTGTCGGTGTGTTACACTATTGGCAGATTTCAAAAACTGGCTGCGGCCCTGCAGCAAAAGGAGGAAACAAACAAGGAGACATAAAAGAGTAACCCCCCCGGAAACGATTTGCTTCATATGTATTGAAATACTATACATTTATTACCCTAACAAATATAAACAAGAAGAAAAACAAACAACACCTCACCCACCCCTCTCCCTAACCCCAACCAATGAACAGTAATAAATAAATGTCCATTTAAGTTGAAGAAAAAGTTAACCCTAAGGTTCCCCAAACAGTCCCAACATCTCACCTACCCAAAAAAAAGATTAAAAAGGGGCAAGAGTCAAAGACTGAGCAGTGACGTCTAGCGGCGGCGGTGCCAGCTAATTTGCTCCTGGAGGACCTCCTCCAGCTTGGCCTCCAGGCGCACCACCCTGAGGAGCATGCAGCACCGAAAGTTCCTGCAGAAACAACAGGGGTGGGCAGTAGTAGATGATGATGTTGATAGGTGCATCGCAGCTGCCAGAACACGACACCCTACCACCGGAGGCACGGGGGGCTGGCTGGGCCTCAGGACATTAGAGGAAGAAGCTGCAGCTGCCGCCTCCTCCTCCTGCTCCTCCGCCAGGGCAACCAGCCAGCGATATTCATATTGGATGGCCTCCAGCTTCCTTTGCCGGGCCCTGGCGGCCAACTCCTGGCTAGTGGGTTGGGACGGAGTAGCTATATCAAGAAAGGAAAAAAAGACAATTGTAACCAATACTCTTAGCATAACAGTAACACAAAATTAAACTACACACACAAAAATTATAGTGGCACAGTAGTAGCATTAGCAGTTGGTGGTAACCTCTCCTCCTCACTTCACTTCCTCTGCCCCTAAGATTTGGATGTGATGATTATACTTTCAGGCACTATGGAGTAAAGTAGAAGTATTATTTCTCTCTCTCTTGTTTAGCACAATTAATCTTGTAGGCAAACCAGCTCAGTCAGCTTGTGCCCTAGACACACATACTCGTGTCGACTTGCAGACTCATGTCACTTTACTACTGATTGCATGTGGGGCAGCTGTACTGCACAATTGTATATTTCCATTACAGCCATACTCTGTTAAATCTCAATGGCAAATCTCAGACAATTTCACTTTCACCCTGACTACTGTAATAGGCCACTTGATGAAGATTAATGATGACATGCTTATGAATGATGGTATACGGTGGCACTACATCATGTAACTCATATGATGATGATGATGCTGACATACTGAGTGATTTGTAAGTACTAGTTACAATGCAGCCAATAGGCCACCCATGGCTGACACAGTCAAAAATTACATGGGTAGGTACTAGAGCGGAAGTAGGCCTCGGAGTCGGAAGGAGGTGATTAATGATAGGTGGGTTTGGTAAATATTAGTCCTGCACAATATATATCTTGTGCTTGCAAACTACTATGAGTCAAGGGAGTATTCCATTCTGAAATACAAGTACAACCTCAAACCTGTGAATCAAAAACCTTGCATAAAAACAGTCCTTGTTCTTCCCAGGGCTTTTTTCATTTATCAGTGCATTGCTCTTCTAGCATTATTATTATTTTATTATTAAACTTCACCCTTGGCTTCGGTACTCTGGCACAGTTTAATTTTCTTTTATATTCTCTTCATCCAATCTGACTCTGTTTTCACCTACTATCTATGATACCATCCAGGCATCCACCCATCCAAACATGGCTATCATAGACCGACTTTCACCGACAACATACATTTGTCATACATATAACTAACCACCACCCATGCCATGCGTCCTTACATGCCTAGAGTTTGACCCCTCACACCCCCGGAGGATTTCTTTCACCCATACCATTTTACCCACCCATGCAGGCATTCTTTCTGCTTTCTTTTTCACCTTTCATCCATCCTGCAACTACCAATGCATCCTACCATCTTCGTCCACCACCTATGTGCATCCCTTCCTTGACCCATGCAAACTTCTCTGCAAGTCATACATGTCATCTGACTGTTTGTCTTCATCATAAAACTGTCTTTGCTGAGTCGAAGATAGAATAGCCATTAGTTACTCAACCCCCACACTAATGTTAAGTAAAGGTATGTCTTCTTCAACGGTTCGGTGTTCATTACAATTTAGTCTCCAGCAGAAGTACAGTGTACTAGACTAGTACTGAATGTACACCCTTGCAGCAAGTGTATTCATCATTCTCAATAATTAAGGAATATGACTTACCACCACACGCCACTGCTCCCCCCTCTGTGGCTGCCACATCCACTCCCTTCAGAGTGGCATGCCTGTCTCCGCTGGCTCTATCACTGGTGGTCGGTACGCCTGGAAAAAAGATTTCACATTTTTGTAGATGCCATATATGCCTTCCCTATTTTCTTTCCTTTAGCAAGATTGAAAATACACAATTGATAATGGATAATAGAGTTTAGTAGACAGAAAGTCCTATGAAAAATAACAAACTAATATCCGGTTGGGCATTTTGTTGGTGGCAATTTTTGGAAAGCATCTCAAGAAGAGGACAACCCAAAGGACTGGACTCAGTGACTAGAGCTATTGGTGCATCTCATTTTTTGAAAAGAAGAAAGAGTGGCCAACTGGGTGGATATGAGGTCTCTTTTAGTTGGAAAATATTTGTGCTGTCCTCCTACTACCTTCCAGCCAAGGTGCACGGTAACAGTTGTTCAGTGTTCACCATCAATTTCTGCTACTAATAAAAGTACTAGGCCTGGATTGGAAAAAGTAAAATACACCAATTTGGGGTGTCCTGTTCCTCTCCAACGTGAGTGACCAACATTACTGATTGAGCATGATGAGACAGTAAAAGAAACTAAAGCCTTCTCATCTAACAAACTTGCAGATAATACCTTAGTTGGGCATGCAATCTGCACAGCAGATTAGTGCTACTAGTAGTAAGGAGTCTATACTAATACTAGTAGTAGCCCAGGACCAATGGGTTCTCTGAGTCTTACTGTACCACTACTAGGTAATCCACATATAACTAAGGGGAGAGGGAAAGCTGAGTGAAACCCAGAAGAAAGCAAGCTACAGACAGATTTGATGTACAAAAAAAACAGACACTAGAAACAATGTTAGAAGTAGTACTAGTATTTAGTAGTAGGTAATGGAGCAAAAACAAGAATTTAGAAATAGATAGATTGAAGAGGATTTTGGAAAAATTTAAATTAGGAAATGGAAATAATAGAGCGGTAAAAGTTAGGGTAATATTAATATATAACAACATCAGGAGGACTTACTGGGGCCAGCAGCAGCGCCATCTGCACCTGAGGCCGCTTCCTGCTGTGCCTGGGAGGCCCCTCCAGCTCCCACACCCACCGCACTGCCAGCTTACCCAGTCTTCTTCTTTCCCCTGGATGCTGATCATGTAAGACATAATTAAAGAGACAAAAAATTATTTGTGGTTCAATAAATAAATAAATAAATATAATTGCTTTAAAAATATTTTTAGACAGGAAAAAGCATTTGCAATAACATTGACCTATCCTAAATCAATCTGATCAACTTATTCAACCAATAGTAGTCGACTAGTATGTATCGCAGTCGAGTACCTAAATATACCTAGTCTGCCTATTCCCGACTTTGGAATGACTTGCAATAAAAATATATTTGCTTCTAAGTTCTGATCTCATTCCTAATCATCTCTCAGTCTCAACTTTAACAACCCCCTTTGACGGGCCAATAATTACTAAGTCAGCATTTATTCTTCTTAATGCAGAGATGGACGCATGCATATTGCATATACGAAAATGGTTTGCTGCTATTCACTCACTACAAGAACTACAAAAGATTCTACTAGGACTGAAGTCATGTGAGAGGACGCGTCACGCAGACAGCTAAATTACCAAATAATACTAACTAACTAACTACTACCTCTATCGTAGTGACAGGAGACAGGACAGCCTAACAGGACAAAGGAAATGATTGGAGTCTTTCCTATCTGGATTACCTACCTAACTTAAATTCTCTACCTCTCTTACATAACAAGTGAGCGCAAAGTTGCAAACAAATATGATTAGTTAGTAGTGCCAAGCACCTGTCTGGAAGTAACAATCACATAACATAAGATTTTTAAACATAAGTTACCTTCATGTAAGCAGCAGCAGCAGCATGTTAGCTATTTGCAAAAAAATATTATTCGCAATAGCACAGAACAGAAGAACACAATTGTAATATAAATACCTACTCACCAAGCCCAGGGACCTCAACACATAGCAGGTCCAGCAGGTCCTGCTCCCGGTCCAGGATATTGGACCACTGGTGCATCAATTGGTTATTGGTGCGCCAGACCCCAGAGCAGCGAACTACTGCCCGCGGCACCCTCACCTACCGCCAGCGATGCTCCCGGAGCCCATACCCGGACCCATGCCTGTTGCCAGGGTAAAGGGGAGGTGGCGCTGGATAAAAAAAACTGGGTGGCCTCTCTGCCTCTATGAATAAGGCCCGTGGCTGCACCCCTTTTGGAAGCAGCCTTCCACAAGGAAGGCGGTCGCAGCTCGAACTCCTCTTCCCCTGGCCCTTGCTCTTTTCCATGGTTCTGGGTAGGCGGGGCGGAAAAGAAAAGGTAGGAAGTAAGTAAGGAAAAATTAACTGAAAAATCAAGTAATAGAAAAAGAGTAAAAACGCACTAAAAACACACAAAAAGTAGAAAGAAATGCAAAATATACAATCAGAGCTAGAGATAATAAATAAAAAAGATTTTAAAAAGTTTCCCGAAACAAAGGATTGAAAAGATAAGGGGAGGATGGAAAAAACAGGGCCAGAACCATAGCAAAGAGTGAAAAACAAGATGGCCGCGCCCATTGGCGATCGTGTGGTGAAGTTTGCATGAGACTTCCCCCCAAGCACGCAAAAAGCGTCCCCGAATATGCAATATGCGTTCCTGAACAGGAAAAACCCATTGCGAACAGGCACAACAAGCAACTCCACATGTTTGCGGAATTCCACGAACCTTGCAGACTTTTATTTACGACTTTGCGGAATTCTGCGTAGCATGACTGCGCAAAATCTGCCCAGGGTTAGTCAAATGGACAAGAACAAGGTGGAACAGGCAAACCGAGAGATCAGGAGGACTAGTAGGACTAGGATGAGGCAGGAGGACCAGGGGACTAGAAGGGCTAGGGAAACCAAGGTCAGTGGGACCAGCACCAGATGACCTTATATATGAGGACCTAACAAAAAGAGTAACAGAACTAGGACTAGGACAACAAGGACCAAGCGAATACAGATCATAGGGGCTAGGAACAGGCAAAACAGGGGTATAGCTAAACTAGGAGCAAGAACAGAAGGACGGATGGATGAGAATTAAGTTGAGGAAGATCAAAAATGTCCAGGACTAGGAGCCTGAGAAATAGAAGACCCAGGATACAAAGGACTAAGTGCAGGAGTACATGTGAATGATGCCCAGACAGACCAGGAAGTACAGGGCCAGGAAGTTGTAAGGCTAGCATGATCCAGATATAAAGGAACATCAAAACTAGGAAAAGTAAGGTTGATTTGTAGCAGGCCAGAACACGTATTGCACAACCTTGAGGGCAAGGAGCAGGAGGATCAGGACCAGATTGAAGAGGACTATTATGATCAGTATCTGTAGAGCAATAGCGAGCATGAACAGGCTTAGGAGGATCTGAACAAGGAGAACCTGGATCAGGAGGGCTAAGAGGGAAAGGCCTAAGAAGACCAGGACACAAGAGTCCAGGTGGGCTGAGGGGACAGGCAGGACCTGGAATTTATTTCCTAGGAATTTGATGAGAAGGATCAAAATGACCAGGTCAAGGGCCAAGAGGATCAGGAAGGAAACAAAAGATCTAAGAGAACGAGGCCTGAAAGGACCTGGATGTCCAGGAGAACTAAATCAAGAGGATTAGGCATACAAAGACCCAACCAAGGCGGACCAGAAACAAAAGGATCAAAGTCCAGCGGGCACAAAACCAGGAAGAGAATACAAATTGTGAGGACCACGAAGAGGAAAACCAGTGCTAGGCAAACAGACTGAGAGTGAGGAAGGAAAAGAAAAAAGGACCTGGAGAATCAGCAGGAGAGGGTTAGGCAACCAGAGCAAGCAGGACAAGAGCTAAGGGGATCAGTGAGCCACAACCAAGGGGAAAAGGAAGATCGAGTCATAGAGGCCCAGAAGTATCAAGACCTGGCATACCAAGATAAGGAAGCAAAGCAGGACAAAACAGGCATGGTAACCAAGCAGGGTGGCTAAGAACGAGATGATCCAAAACGGAGGATCATGAATAAGGAACAAATTAGTGCCATTTCAGATTGCAGGGCAGTCCTCAAGCAGATGGGCAACCCTCTGTAGGTCAAAACAGTCCTCAATCAGAAGGGCAGTCCTCTGGTAGCAGCCGGGTAGTCCTCTAGGGAGCAAGGCACCCTCAAGCAGTAGGGCAGTTCTCTGAGGAACAAGGCAGTCCTTATTCTAATAATTACATGGATGTACAGCAACATTACACGATCAGCATAACTCAGCATTTACAGATATTTTCTCAGCACGCTTGCATCCAAAATGAGTCAGAGGACGCCTTTTGTGCTAAGAAAATAATACTAAGTTCAACACAGCAGCTGCTGCTTGCTAAGTCTATAGTTCCTGTGCTCCTGTGGTAGAATCTTTGCCCCAAATTACTCTTAAGTAAGCAAGCAGGTATAATCATGTAATTTTCTGAAATTTTGCATCGTAAGAGAAATGTGGGATTACCAAAATTACTTCAAATATTCTGGCATAATTTATATTTTGCCCAGGCTACCTATAAGTTAGTACTTGCATCTAAGCTAGTTTTAGAACTAAGGATCTCATGTTGCAAAATCACTGGGATTGTGACCATAAAAGTGATTATCAATATGCATAAAACCCCATTTATGACCAGGAACGTTCTTTTGACTTGTAACAAGACTTTTGTTATTGTTTTAGAATTGCAAATAGGAGGGGTCATGAAAGGAGATTCTGCACTGCACGTTTGATGAGCTAATGTCTCCGGGTTGGAATGGTAACTAATTTGTAAAGGGGAAGAGGTCCCCTTAGGACACCTTTCCCTTTTGGAATCATGTTGGCAACCTCAGGAGGAAGATGTCTTCCAAAGCGGAAAACCCTTTTTTTAAAGCAGCAGTGGTTCCTTTAAGGAACAATGACTACTTTAAAATAAAAAATAAATCTGTTTTGAAATCTAGTCATATTGATGGTTGTGTGCTGCCCTTTGCAGGCCACCATCCTTGTAATTACAATTGCAAATTGGCACCTGCTAATGAATATCAAATAGACAGGTAATTCTGGAATTACCTGTAATTAAGTATTTTGTGAACTGACTTTATAAATCTCAGGTCAGTTTATAAAATACTGTTCCATTTCACAAAAAGTATGTGTGCAAATTGTGACCCCACTTTGTAAATGAAATAAAAATATATAGCAATCATATTCATTCCTTGTTTGCATTTCTACCTGATGGTAAGTCCCTGTTGAAATCTTCACAAGTCATAATAATACAAATTTAAAGCTGTTAGACATAAGCTGGATAAATAGTGAAATATCCACAGCTACTGGCCAAGTTGTTAATATTGTCTGTTATTTATCAAGCCACCAGGTGAATAATTAAGATTCTTTTCTGTTTGAAAGCCCACCAGCCGAACAGTACATCATTTCTGCTATTTAGCTAGCCGCCAGGTAAGTATATATATATATATATATATTTTATTTGCTAGGCTACCAGTGAAATAATACATAATGGATCAATGACCTTAAATCCATAGCAACTATATCGATTCACAAAAATATTGGAAAACAAATATAATTCTCAAAAATATTGCCTTCCTATACTTAACTGATAAGAACTTAAATATTGATAACCAAAATATCGCAGTTAAAGATAACTGTTTTTTTCTTATATCGATAACAAAAATATTGAAACCACAAATATCTTTAGCCTTAAATAAACATATAAGTTGCCAAATATATCACAACACACAATATCAATTACATAAAAAAACAATTCATTGCTAAACATTAAAATAGCATTTTACCTTAACCAAAATTGCAAGTTGGCTTAAAAAATATAAATATTTTAACACTATCATAACAATTTCATATAACTAAAATAAACCCTCAACTGTTCCTAAAAACATTATTTTCTTCAATACATGTATATATAAATATAAAAATATATTCATAAATACTAACATCTAAAGATGTAATAAAAATAATGTTAAACATATATATAAATAATGCATCCAAAATAATTAAAACAAAATAAATGTATATTCAACATTATAAAATAAACACTAATTAGTGTTCATCATAAAAGGCAGTAATCGAAACAAAATTCAAACTCAATGAATACTAACTAATAAAAACAAACCATAAAGCAAAGTAAACAATAAAAATATATTGCCAAGTAAACTAACAATATAAAAGGCACACACAATGCTCCAAAAGTACAAAAGCTGCAACATGATGATGCTCTGCAGATTCGCCAAAGACAATCTGAAAATATAAGCGGATAAATACATACAAATACCTTCTAAAGTAAGTAAAACATTTATTTAAACTAACTTAGAAATCAATTAATTAAAAAATGTAAAATAATAAACAGCTAATAAAACACGCTAACTTAAACTACTCTTAGACTGAAGATACTAGAGAAAAATTACTACACCATTGATAAACTACTAATGCATCAAACAACAACTACAGCAAACACATACTTGGAAAAAGTAACACAAATAGAAAGTAAATAAAAAATACTTTTAAATACAAGGATAAACATTTTACTTCTTCAGTCCCACTAGCTGCCAATAACCAAAGGTTAAAAATAAAACTAAAACAACTTTTTTCCAGCTGACCCACATTACAACACCCCCAACACGAAACCAGAAATAAAAACTGCAATTATCAGCAAGAACATATATTTAAGTAAAAAATAAAAAACGAATATCTTAACTTTGTGTTTCAACATTAAATGTAATCTAATATTTTTTAATATGTAATTATCTGTATTATTACACTATTTTCTGACATAATGACAGAAAGAGCAAGATACATCACATCACAGAAAAGGAAACAATTACTCTTTCACATGAGCTACACTTACAGCGAGAAAGTACAAGCACTGAACATTTACTAAATATTACCCTAATACTAGCAATGGGAAGGTGACTACACAAGCTAATGTTATTAAGGTTTGAGAATATAACCACCCACCAAATTTCACCAAAATAGAAGTAAGGCATGTACTCAAGATACAAGAGAGGCAAGCACTCGCTCCCAAAGTCTCAACTAAAATACTAAAACATACTCCCTAAAGTCCCTGAACACACACAGGTCAGCTACTAGTTATGTGTAAGAAGAGAGAGGTACCCCTTAAAGAACTCAAGGGAATTGAGGTTAAACCACCTAAATGAGACAAAATCCCCTTGATACCTATTCACAGTTTAGCAATGTACACACAATGCAAAAAAACATATAGGAAAACTTGTATCTTTGTGTTATTTATTCCAAATACAATTTCATACATATGAAGTTAAAAATACAAATGATGTATATCATAAAATCAACATACAGACACACAATGTAAAATCACAAGTAAAATATAGCCAATACATAATCAATTATGACCCGCATAATTAAAACGACAGACAGAAACATGTACAACATTCAGCTACTAGTTATACCAGCTTTAAAACACTAGAAGATAGCAAGATATCCACATTCCCAAACACTAAACCACCACACATAACCAAAAACCCTCCTTCTTACAAGATAACTTTAACAATGAAAAACACATTATTATATTTGCTACAGCAGATAACTTATTAAAACTACGTCAATGCCAAACATGGATGATGGATGAGACATTCAAATTGTGCCCCAACTCATTCACTCAGATATACACAATACATGATGAATATCAAAACATTAATATACCATTCATATACACCTTGCTATTTAATAAACACAGTAGTACTTACAATGACCTACTAAACTCTTGCACTGACTTCAACCTTGGCACCAAAATCCACACCAGCTTCTTCTGTATTGGTGCTGATCGATAATCCAATTCTGATGCAGATCTCTGACCTCAAACATCTGCTTGATCCAGGCCTAGGACTCACAATGCACTATGAAATTACAAAAGTGCAACTGAAGGTTATGCAGCCCAATTTCAATCCAGTACTTCTAATACTACCCCGGTATCAGAAAAGGATTTACTCGATTTTTGGTTTTGATTCAATCCCAATGCAAGAGGCGCCCAGTGTTCCTCAAGACACTAATGATGAGGAATTCTTGTCCCGCTACATTGTCTCTTCTTGTTTTGATTTGTTGCCTCAAATTGTAAAGCGCTCTGATATCCTTCGGGATCAAGTTCGCGCTATAAAAACTTTTATAAATAAATAAATAAAACTACTCCCCACATACAATAATAATTGATTTGGAACAAGCGATGATACAAAATGTCCTTAATCTATACCCACACACAGCCATACAAAGCAGTTACTACCAATATAACCAAAGTTTTTGGAGTTACCTCCAGCATGCTGATCTAAGTGTCAAACTATGCAGCAAACAGTCAATTTGCCTTTGAAAATTAAAAACATTATTGCACTAGCCTATGTTCCTGTAATAGAAGTACAGGAGCATAGGCTGGTCCAACCAGTACATCTTACTTATAGAATGTCCATTCTATGATCAAATCAAATTCAAACTAAGGGGCTTATCACAAATTTGGTGGTCTAAAGACTGCAAACTCGTGGATGGGGTCTGACCGCCGTAACATAGGCAGTCTGACTGCCTGATTACAAGTCTGGCAATCGGACAGCCATCAGCCTGCCACAACCCTACCAGTACCACCAAGATCCTAGATCTGACGGTGCTGACGGTGTTCAGAGTGGGGAGGAATGGAGAGGGTGTCAAGCCCGGCACCGCCGTTCATATTCCGACTTGCCTTTTTGCAAGCCTTTTCATGTTGGTGAAACCGCCATGAAAATACAGGCACTGAGGGGCCACCAAACAGGGCCCCCTGGCGTTGTTGCCCATTTTGTGATGTGACTGGGGGTATATGTTGTGACCCTCTATGCTTGCACTGTTGTGCGTGCACTGTGTGAAAAGCACAGCATGGTGCATGCCAGCACTGCATGCATGACAGTGCAGGCTCTGCTGGGCTGCTGCATTGGCTTCAGGCTCACTCATTAAGCTGAAGCATGCAGACAGCCAAGATGTGGCCAGCACACCACCAGCCCGGCAGTCCAGTCATAATGCAGTGGTCTCAAGACCACTGGCATAGCGGTCTTGTGGTGGATGCGGCTTCAGCAGTCCGACCATGAAAGTCATAATAAGACGCTAAGTCACCTAATGTGGGACCAACTTAGGTTGGCAGACTGCATCCCTCTGCACACAAATGACAGTCTAATTCCAAATACCACATTGGCAGATCTAAGATAGCACCATGGCTCAAGAAACCAAAACAAACAATGCAGAAGGATGGCACACTGCCTCGCAATCTACACTATGATAGAAGCCCTAAAAAAATAACAAAAGCTTCCAACAATTATGAATGAAGCAAACGGTAACAGTAAATTACACCTCATATTAGCAAGCAAGCGTAGAGAATGTATGACATGCTACAATGCAAAGTAAAACTCTTTCTTAACAACAAGAGAATATACTATTTAGAATCAATAGCCAAAACCCTATTATAAAAAAACAAACTATCTATATAGTATCCAACAAATTTAAGGCAAAATTTAAACCAGCATAACTAGAATATTTGTAATTAAATATTGAACAAATTATTTTTATAGATCAGTCAAAAATACAAACTAAGGGGCCCATTGGGATCGCGGATGGATTTGAGTCCGTCCGCGACCCCTGAGGAGGATGGAACCTCCGCATGGGCTGCGGCGTTCCCTCCGAGCAGATTAGGATGTGACCGCCAGGGTGGCGGTCACATCCTCTATCTTTAACATTGCGGCGGGTGCAGCTTCAAGCTGCACCCGCCGCAAGGTTAAAAATGCATGCATCGCATTTGCATGTACAAAGCGGCAGGCACCGCTCAGTGCCTGCTGCTTTGTGTGCGCAAATGCAGGGGGGTACCATAGGTACCCCCCATGTGCACCCCCCCGGCCCCCCTTCACCCAGGGGGCCCGCAACGGGCACCCGAAGTGAAAGTCTGTATGCCTTTCCACGGTGGAAATGCCGCCGTGGTAAGGCATAGGACCACCAACATCCTAATATGCCTGGCGGTGTCTGATAGACACCGTCAGACATGTTAGAGCTTTTCCGCCGCGGTCGGAAGGTGACCGCGGCGGAAAAGCTGTGGACGGTCTTCCTGACCCCCCAGCCATCCTAATCTGGCGGGGAATCTTTGAAGGCTCTGCTGCGGTTTTTCCGCATCCTCCGGACCGGCGGACACTTCCGCCGGCCCGGAGGTGCGGAGAAACCGCAATCCTAATCGGCCCCTAAGAGAGCAAATAAGAAAGACGGATACAATTAAAATGTATATTAATAAATTAAAAAAATAAAAAAGTCACCAACCACAAACCTCAAAATTACAAATAAAATCAAATAGAATCAATTAAATATATCACCTACAAAGTAATACATGAACTACCAATCATAATAAATACACATATATAATGAAATATAAACGTTTCCACCCCAAAAAAATATTTTAAATTAAACGTGAGGACTGATTACCAATTTGGTGGTGCTGCACCAGCTTTGCACAATCACAGCACCATCAAAGCCGTACATGGTCCGCCCGCCAGATTACGATTACAACTCTTGTCTGGGGGCTTGGGGAAACTTGAAACATGCTCGGCGAACCGAGGTGGTCTTTCCTTGCATATTGGATACCCCAGTCTGTTGTGCCACCACCAGGAAACGATGGTTCACTAGTGCATTGGTGCCAGTCCAGATGGCTACCTCAGAATAAAGCAGGCTCAGGACCGCCACCAATGTGCCACCGCTAGTCTGCGGTCAAAGCCGCCAGACTTGTAATCAACCCCTTACTGTTTTGTAGCCGTAGATCTTCATCTGTACCCATGTAGTCATATATATAATCCATCAAAAACAGGAAAAATAATTCCAAAAAAGTTCCAAAAACATGAAAGAATAAAACAGGTCCATTTTAAATTTAGTAAAGCAATCCAAAGTCTTAAGGAACCATAAAAAGAACCAATAAAGTGTAAGAAAAGAATTGCTCGTAGAATCCCGAAAAAACCAAGGATAATCAAAATTTAAAATATTTGTTTACTGAAACCAAAATGATTTCCTTTAAAATAAAATGCAACATTCAAATGTCAACATGAAAACTTTGGATCCGTAAACCTGTTAAAAAGATATACAGTACCCCATGCAAAAAACTCTATCTTCAAACACAGCATAAACCTTGCAATTAAACTGTACAAATGCATTCTTTCCCCTTTTGTTATGTATCATGTATATAAAATTGGCTAGAGGAGGTGTTCATCAACATCATTTCAGATTCCAGTACATTCCATTATGATTCCAGTACTTTTATATGTCGAAGATGCAGTTTTAATAACTGGAATAGGTGGAAGCATTCATTGACTTTTGACACTTTTATCGATTTTTAACTACTTTGGACTTATCCACACATTTTAAGAAGCACATTCTATGGTAGTAGGCCCCAAGAATACAAAATATTGCACTCGTTCAGTACAGGGTCAGGTTTTAACTAGAGTGGAAAGTTTCTCTTATCTGGGTCTGTTACTCAATTCGGGTCTCAGTTGGAAATCTCTTCTCACGAAAAACAAAGGGACTCTGCAAAGAGCCATCTCGGGGCTATATGACTTTGCCAGATGCATTGGGCATAAGACCACCAAACTCATATTAGATGTATACAATGCTAAATGTGTCCCATTGGCCACATTTAGATGTGGAATCTGGGGATATGCTAATATTGACAGTGTCCAGGTGATTGAAAATATGTTTTTGATAAACCTACTGCCCGTTGGCAATGGCACTCCCACATTAATTATCCATGAAGAACCAGACATGTTATATTTTGTTAAAAAGTTTGTATAGTGCACCTTATACCCAAGGGTTTCTTGGCACTAAACTGAGTAGAGTACATGAGAGGAAGACTGTGGGGAGTTATAGATTAAAAAGCCAACTTTAGAGAAGTTTTCTGAAAACCTGTAGCAATGATGTGGATCTAATATGTGGAGGCATCATATTCCAGTGTCTAGTAGCTCCAGATAGGAAACTGCTACCAACCCATTTGGTTTTCTTGAACCTAGAGGTTGTAACTCTATGAGTTGCCAAAGATCTGGGGTTCCTGCCAGAAACATATCAGAAGACAGCTTGTTCCACAAATTCCGGACCCATGTCATGCATGGTCTTGAAAGTGAGGCAGAGGGCGTTGAATTTGATCCAATTCTGACAGTGAGCCAGTGCAGATCCTTGATGGTTTGGGAAACTGAATGATGTTTAGGAAGATTAAGGAGTAATCTAGCGACAGAGTTTTGAAGGACCTGCAGTTTACTCATGTATTGTTTCTGTAGATTGATGAAGAGGCCATTACAATAGTCAATTTTAGATAGAATGTGGGTGGATATGACTATTTTCCTAGAATGAATAGGTATGTATTGAAGAATCTTTTTAATGGTTCTTAGAGTATTACAGGAGAAAGATATGATGGTGTTGACTTGTTTCTGTTGTTTAGTTTGTCATCAAGAATCCCTCCCAGACCCTTGACTTTGGAAGTCGGCAGTGGCAGCAGGGACATTTCTGATGGCCAGCTAGCAGTAGTCCAGGAATGGGGATTGTTTCCAAAGAGGACTACCTTGATCTTATCCGAGTTTATCTTAAGGTAGTGCTTGTCCATCCAGGTGCCGATTTCTCTCATGCAGTTATGAAGCTGTGAGCTACTGTGGCTAACCTCATTAGCAGCAAATAACACAATTTGTGTGGCATCTGTGTAAGAGGTAAGTGATAATCCAAAGGATTGAATCAGGGGGGCGAGTTCTGATACGTTTAAGTTAAAAAAGGTTGGGCTCAGTGAGGACCCCTGCGGTACCCAACATGGGGGCGAGAAGGTGTTGGAGCTGAAGCTATCTAGCATCACTGTGTTTTCCCTGTCTTTTAGTAATGATTTAAGTAGCTGCAAGGCTGTACTTTTTATGCCTATAGTCTCCAGACCATAGCATAGTACCAAATGATCTACAGTTTTGGAGGCCATAGATAGGTCAAGGAGAATTAAAGCTGTTTCGCCTCCTCCATCAAGTATGGTTTTAAGTTCATCCATAGCTTTAATGAGTGCTGTGTTGGTGCTGTGTCCTGATATGAAGTTGAACTGAGTTGGGTGTAATAGATTGTTATGTTTAATAAACTGTGTTAATTGAATGTTCCTGATTTTTTTCTATGATTTTGGCTGGGAAAAGAAGTCTGGAGATGGGTCAGAAGTTAGAGGGGGCGTCTGAGTAAGGGTTAGGATTTTTTAGGAGGGGAAGTATAGATGCTTTCTTCCAAAAAGAGGGGAAAATGCCTGCGCAAAACTTAGATTTAAAGATGTTCGCCAGCACCTTTGCTATTAGTTCAGGGATTTTTTTGAGCACTAAAAGGGGGCAAGGATCATTTGGAGATCCCGATGTTGTAGTCTGAATAAGATGCTCACCCTGTGTTGTAGAGACTGGGCCGAAATTGGCCATACAGACCAAGGACGAGTCGGTTTGTATCTTATCATTAACGGTTCTTTCCTCTGGTTGCGACATAAGGTGCTTATTTCCAGGGGCACTCAATAGACTATACATTTGTTTGACCTTATTCCTGAAGTGTTGGGCAATGTGATAGCAAAAGGCTTGTCTATTACTAGTTCCTTTGGCTAAGGGCTGTTTGCTGAAGTTATTTATGACTTGAAGAAGATCCCTGGCTAAATCTTTTGAGGATTCTATTTGAAAAGTGAAGTAAACTGTTTTTTTCATTGGTTTGCAGGGTTTTATAGTTTGACAGAGAGAGTCTATATATTTCCTTCTCATGGGCTTCATAGTCGAGTCTCCATTTCCCCTCTTGTTATCTACAGTTTAGTTTTTTTTAGCCAAAGGGCCTCAGAATACCATGGCAATGAGTGTTTATTCCTATTTTGTTTAATGAATTTAGTAGGGACTAATTTCTAGAAGACCGTGTTTAGCCAATTTGTCCTTCATTACAGATTTTATTCATGTTGGTCTGCTTTTACTGTGGTATTCTGTATGTCATGAGGACGATTTACAATTTCATAGGCTCATACTCCAGGATTGTTTGCTTTTAGGCAATGGAGCCCAAATCCCATGGCTACAATATATTAAGAAATCATTTCATGAATTAGGGTGACCAGGTCTATTTACCAACCCAAAGGACATAGTGAAAAGTGATCTTGCATGCGTCGAGCAGTCTTTCTACCAGAGGGTGGCTGTGGAATGAGAGAGTTCTGCTTTAATGAAGCAGTCAGTACACAAGTATGTCCTGGTCAAATCTGTCAGTGGGATTGGGCCCTGTCTCCTCCTGCAGATGCCTAATAGGCAACGTCACTTCCAGACATTTCTGAGGTTAGACACTTTTCGCCAGATCTTGTTTCGAAGGGGGTTGGGTATAAACCATCCAACTTGCCTGTTTGCAACTGTGACAACATCTCGATGAGTGACACCATGCATGTATTACTTGCTTGCCCGAAGTTTTCCAATCTCTGACATAAGTATATCCGGCCTCTTCCGGTTCCTGAACATTCCAGACATATACCTAAATATCTCTTCTTACAGCTGCTAGCGAAACCTATACTGTGTTTTTTTTGTTTTTCAGGATCTAGCTGTACTAGGATAATGATGGCAATTTTAGTTTTTATTCTATCATTAAGTATCAGTTTTTATGTACTACTGTAAGTTTCTTTTACATTTTTTTGAGATATATTTTTAACTGATGCATGGTTATTGTGATATATTGCTGCTGCTTAACACATAACAGCGTATAAAATAAGAGTACCTTACTACTAAACTCTAACTAGGCCTAGCAAGATTCCTAGTAAACAAAATACCACAAACTAAAAGTAAACTTTCAAGAAACCTACAAAGCAACACTATAACTGCCATTTAGTAGTCCTGCATACATCACACCCTCTACAAAAATCCATAGGAAACCTTAGAAAAGGTCTTTCCTGATTCAATGAACAGCAGCACTTTCCCACAACAAAGGGGCTGATTACGATGGCAGTGAACCCGCCACCAGCAGGATGCCGGTAGCGGGTTCACCGCCATCGCAAGGCCAATTACCGCCCGCCAGATTAAGATGGCTGGCGGTGTGCCTGGCCAGCTGAAAGCCCGTCCGCCACAGGTCTGACGAAGACAATCATTGCGAATGCCTGTCGGACCGTGCCTCATCCCCAGAATGGTGGCGGTGCCTAGCAGGCACTGTCCGCCAAATCAGGATGCTCAATCCCCGCCAGCTTGGCTGGTGGGGATAAGCTTTGGGGGCCCGTTGCGGGCGACCCTTGGGCAGGGGCAGTTCGTTTGTATACTTGGGAGCACCTATGAAGCACCCCTACATTTCCCTGCACCATGTGTGCCACGTAGTTCAGGGAAATGTTAACAGTGCTTTTTTAACATTGCGGCCCGTGCTGCAACCAGCAGCCCCTGCCGCAATGTTAAACATGCTGTTTGCGGCTGCCATGGTGGCGGTCGCATCCTAATTTCATTTGCCAGACCGCCGCCTTTTATTTTATCAGGCCACCCTCGACCCGGAAAGCCAAGAGAGACGTGTTTCGGCTGCCGCAGCAGCCTTTGTCAATCTAGTTAGCGCATTTTTAAAACACCTTTTATATTATCAACATATATGAAATACAGAGTACGTTAAAAAACACAAATGTACAAATGAAAAACAATTATAATAAAAAATTGCGTGTCACAGTATATATATATATATATATATATATATATATATATATATTCACTGAAAAAACCATAGGTTATAGACCATATATAGTTAGGAATTAGCATTTACAAAACCTTGAAAATTCACTGAAAAAACCATAGGTTATAGACCATATATAGTTAGGAATTAGCATTTAAAAAACCTTTTTTTACTCACACAAAACCATTGAAATTCCATATATAGTTAGTTAGTTGCACTAACTATATATCGCGCACCCGCAATCCACTGCTGATCATGTCACATATTACATCATTCATGACATGGTCAGTGACATCACTGATGACATCACTGATGACATCTCAAATGACATCACTGATGACATCACTGATGACATCTCATTTGACATCAATGACCACATTACTGATGATATCATTCATGTGACAATACAATGCATCTCCTCACATTTTAATATAACCTCTGTTACACCCAGTGTTAAATACAGAGTATAATTTTTGAAACCATTGACACACCAATACTAGTTACTACATATGCACTCACTGATTCCTACGTCTACACACACATTCACTCATTCACCCATACAATCATTCATACATACCATCACTCATCTTTACAACACTATCATATGCACTCATACACCTATACAGACACTCACACTCTTACTTTTACTAATCCCACTACAATCTAAACAATTTTGGAGAAAATGCTGACCACTAAAAAGGTTACATTTACTACTCCCACTCCAACTTAAACCATTTAGGAAAGCTCTTGGGCACTAAAAGAGTTACATTTGGTATCCCCACTGCAATCAAAACCATTTTGGGGAAGGTGCTGGGCACTAAAAGGGTTACATTTACTATCCCCACTCCATAGTAAGACACCTTACATACATTTTCTTACATTAAAGAAATTAAAAAAACGTATAACCCACTTTTAACTAATAGATATTTGTAATATAATTAACAGTACCAATTATCTAAAGAAATATTTATTTTACATTTTTTATTCCATTTTATTTGATCTAGAAAGAGGGACAGGCAGCACAAATAATTCATGCATTATTTTCTAAAGGTACAGTTATAAGGCATACATAATCATCTCACAAAATTATCAGCTAATTCATCCAAATAACCTAAACACATATTCCTCACAATAGCAGCATGAATAATCTTTTTGGGAATAATTATTTTTAATTGATATTAAATAAATGATATTCAATATGATTACTAAATACTTAACAAACAATAAAAGTACTACATAACGTCACACATTAAAAATAAGTAAACATATAACAAAATTACAGATATTCTCAAAATATAAATTTTAAATGCCCTCTTTAATCAGAATACATATGTAGCATATCATTCTTTTTGATTAAACACATAAGTATTTAAATCATCTGCACAATTTCCTAATTTATATTATTTTTTTATATTTTATTCTCTAAATGACTTTTTGTAAACTATGTAAATAAATACAATATAATGATAAAACTTGACATAATTTTTAATTTCTAATACACAGTTAATTTATTTTAATACAAATAATTACATACAAACCTAACAAAGCATATACCGTTTTTTAAAATTACATTAACGTTAATAGAGTTTAATATTTTCTTATTTTATACACAAAATAGTTTTAAAAAGTGAAATTCTTATTTATTTTTAAATTAAATCCATTCAAGTATTTATCGTGATTAAATTATAAGGATACAATACACATACATTTGAAATATAATCTTCTTTAGCATTAGTAAATATTACATCATATTTACAAACATAAAACATAAAAAGTATACAACTCTGCAAAACAAATTCTACTATAAAACATTAAAAACAAATATTTTAAATAAATCTCTAAAAGAAGTTAATTACATATACACAAATACACATTTCTAATTCAGATTTTTCATATAACTTATATAAATAATAAACGTTTAAGATAAATTACAAAATAAAAAAATAATTAACATTTTATAAATGTATTCATCCATTTTTAAAATGTAAACAAAATCCAAATGTACAAATATATTAACCCCTTCGTGCTGCCATCAGCCATTGCCCGACGGGAGCACTACCTCCCTAGTGCTGCCGTCGGCCAACGGCCTTAGAACGCCCGCACCGTGGCGGAAAAACCGCCACGGTTAAGGCGTTAAGTAAAATTTAATGTGCAAGCAAATACAAATTTACATATTTTAATGCCCCTACCCATTATCCCTAAAATCCCAAAGTCCTGCTCCTATAACATACTTACATATATATTACTTAAAAAATTAATCACATTTATAATAAACTACTTGTTTAGAGTTTTTAAAATTACAAAAAAATATACAAATCATACTAACATAATTAACTTATAAGTAAAATAAAACATTACAAAAACACTTCCTAATTAACCAATAAAACCAATGTATCATACAATATTAGTTAAAACAATATTTTTTACAATGGGGATATTAAAAATAACACTGACAAAGATATTCTTACCTGCAATATTCCTTTCCACAATTTTTTTGACACCACCATACTCTTGACACAATATTTATGTATCTCTATATTTTTAATTCAATATTTTGAACAAACACATTATATCATATATGATTTTTAACCATTAGCCAGGGAAATAATTATGTGTATTTGCCGTTTGCATGGCTGGTAACCAAATTTTAAATAATGCCAGCGGTTTTTCCAGCAGCTGGGTAGTATGTGAAGTTTCCTTGCTGTATGTTTGACCTCTGCCCATAGTATATGACTTCTGCTAATTAGCCAGTGGCCAGGGATATAGTGAAGTTTCCATGTTATTTGCAAGTCTGCTGTCCAAACAGTGTAGAATCTCTATTATTTAGCCAGCAGCCTGGTAAATAGCAATGTTTTCAAGGTCGCTGGTCATATAGTAAATATTTTCAACTATTTTTCCAGAGGCCAATTAAGTGAAACTTCACTATTTGCTCAGTGGCAGGCTACATAGCTGTTACTGAAAGCATAACCACTGTACCACCAAGATCAATTGCACAGTCTGGGAAGAATGAAAGGTTCAATCTGCTTTTTTGGCCATCAATTGGTTTGCAGGAATAGCCATATACTGTGTCACCCAAACTCATCACAAAGACTGAGAGTCCAAGTATGAGGCAGAAGAGCAGGACAAATTTGGAACAATAAAAAAACTGAGGGTTTTCAGATGTGGCCTTTGCATGCAAAAAAAATGCATTATATGCAGAGACTGCCAGAGACAGCCAGATGGGAAGAAACCAGAAGGAATCCAAAACTGCAGAAGCATTACAGTGAACAAAAACTGAGAATATCATAGAGCACAGATTGTACAGGAGTGCACGTTAAACAGAAACAAAAAACAGTCATGGAGAGATTCAGAAATCGCAAAGATGTACAGGGATGGCTAGAGGCAAGTGCGAGCAGAGGCATCCAGAGGCCCAGAGAGGAAGAGCAGAGTCTCAAATAGAAACAAAGAACTCAAGGCTGCCATTATTTGAATCATGCCACAGCATGTTAAGAACAATGCCTGTGGCAGTTCCCTTACACATTCACAACATCCTTCCTCCCCTAACGTACTGCTAATGTAGTCATCAAGCCCCCCTAAATTGCAGTAAAACTATAGTCGGTATCTGGCAACAGGCTTCCTTGTTCAGACTTTCTGCTGTTTATTCGCAACAACATAAATTGTAAGGTTTTTTCAACAAATGGTACTTAATATCTGCCATTTAAAATAGTGGAGTTTCTTTGCTGTTTGCATGGCCGCTGACCAAATAATATGTGATCTCTGTCATTTAGTTGGCAAATAGTGACATTTCTTTTCTATTTGGACAGCCATTGGCCAAATTGGACATAATTTCTGCTATTTGGTCAGGGACCTTGTAAATATTTAAGTTTCTTAGCTGTTTGCATGGCCACTGGAGAAATAGTCCATGATCTCTAGTATTTTAGGAGGCAGCCCGATAAATAGTGAAGTCTCTTTGTTGCTTGCACAGTCGCTGGCCAAACTGTCCATGATCACTTTATCTAGCCAGTTGCCCAAATAGTAGATAATCTAGGCTATCTAGTAGGCTGCTAGATAAATTGTGATTTTTGTTGCTATTGTTATGGCTGCTGGACAAATATTACATGATCTCTACTATCTAGTTGGCTGTGGGGTATATAGTGAAGCATCTTTGCTGTTTTCATGGGCCCCCGACCAAACAGTACATATTCTCTGCTATTTAGGGGCAATTATGATGTTGGTTAGAGTTGCCTCCCACCAACATCATCGCGGAATTGGAACCTTCTGACCTATGGTTGGCAGGCCCTACTGCAGAATTAGGATGCGACTGCACATGGTGCGGTCCCATACTCCCATTTCCCTATGGAAGCTTGTGCTGCAGCCATAAACGGGCTGTAGCACAAGCTCCCATTGAGAAATGGGAGATTGTGTTCATTCCTACACTGCGTGGCAGGCACCTCAAAGTTTTAGGACAGCATTGGCAGCCAAGCTGGAGCATATTGTAAAGGTTCCTGATTCATCGGGCATATGGTTCCTTCAACACGGGTGCCAGAGCGTAGCTATTTCCAGGCAGGGTTGCACGGTGTGGAAGAGAGCATGGGGCACTCCTAGGAAGATACAAGGGCTCTCCCCCACTATGTATTCATGAGGGTAAAACTGCAAAGGTGTGGTTATTAGTGTAGTTTTCCCCTGATAAATTCTAGTAAGTCAAACCTTCTGAAATTTATCTGGAAGCAAGGCCCTTAAAAAATACAAAATTGGCTGTGATAAATGCTGATTCTGCATGTTATGTCTCATTTTCAAGTTGAAAAGTAGGAATAGGGAGGTAGTTTCCACAGGTGATAGCTACTTCACTCCAAAGTAATGGTATTTACCATGCATGGTAAATACCTCATCCATTCCACTTAACTTCTAATGAGGGCCTAAAAGTATGCTTTTCTTGGGATTTTGGAGATTTTTTTCACGTGTGCACTAAATGCAATCAACTATGAAAGTTCTGTGAGGTTGCTGAACATTAAAAAAACATCCTTTATGAAACAGAACTGTACATATGGCTCCATACATCAAGCACCATTTAGTGCTATTGCAGTCCATCTGATCAACAAAGTCCTCTAGCACTCATATGGCCCAAACATTCTTTGAGTCAATGGATTCACTAGGCTTCGTGCTGAACTGTAATGATCTGATTCATGAAAAGGGTCCCCAATCTAATGCTCTAGAATTATGCATTCCAAACTCCCCTCCCCCTGAAGCTGCATTATCCACACTACTCTGGTTGAAAGCCGCATTCACCACACTAAACTGGTTGGACCACTATGAGTTGTTTTTCATTTTATCTGATAGTTCTCTATAAGTGTCTATAAAGAACCACAAATCAGAACTGCTCTAAATCTTGATTTTGTAATTACAAAAATGTAAACAACAATATCTACTTCTGACCTGCATATTTCCGGAGTAGGTCTTAGGAAGGGTTGCAGTGTTTAGGATTAGAGGCAGATAGGAGATTTGCCATGCAAAATGCAAAGAATGCCTACATCATCAGATGATGAAGTCACTATTATTGGGGAGGTAGTGCCTCTTTTAGGGGATGACACTGATGTGTGTGATAGTGCAGGAAGAGGAACCTGGATTGCAGTCTGGGCTGAAAGTCTTCCCGTTGGAAGTGCTGAACTCTGCGTAGCCCCAAACTTACAACAAACTAACGTTAATGGGAGTCCTCGCAAAGGGACACTCATTGTCCTTGGTTTGATCTGTTCTTGTCATGGGCACTAGGCCTAGCCACACAAGTGGGGCATCATTTTTATTGGGATCAGTGGGAGGATGCTTGATGGAAGGAATTTTGTGGATTATTGCTGATGCTGGACATTTATGGAAGTTGTAAATGGTGTTCTCTAGGTGGAAATAAATGCAGAATGACTCCTGAAAAAGTCTGGACTAAAGCCCAAATTTTCTAAAGTTTAGTGCAGGCACTTGGTGACATACAAAAGAATTGTTATGTCTTGGTTTAGCTATAACACTGTTTTACCCTCACTTTTAATGCTGCAAAGTGCAGCATCTTGGGTAGCTACAAGGCATTGCACCAAATCTTAGTAAATCTTCTTCCCTGTATATTCGCTGAATTGCATTGCACAAATCCATTACAAGTCTACACCTGGGTGTGATTCCACATTACCAAATTGTCAGTCTTTGTAGAATGCAATCCTCAGGAATTTGCTTGTATTCGGGCTCGCAACTCAAGCTCGAAATGGGGCGCTGCTCCTCCGATGTGGCGCTGTCTCTGCTGACGCCGTCTGCAGAGACAGGAGCACATCAGACAATTCGTTTGGACACATATTGAAATAAGAGCTCTTTAATAGCTTCTTCTGCGGAGACAGTGACCAGGAAGATTTTAACCATTATCAGACTTAGCCAAGATTTGAAATTCCATATGGAATGCCCTTAAGGGTCGTCCAACACTTTTAACTCATTGTCCTGAAGATGGTCTAAAGGATGCTCACACCAAAAAGGCTGAAACGTTAACAACTTCATCTATTTCCTCAGTGATTTATTTTCCTTAATGAAGTGAATTTTGTGTTGATCAGGCTCATTTTCCCTTCATGTATTATGTTTGGAATAAATGTTCACACTAATGACTGAGGTATTAGTAATTGTGAATCATTTGTAAACCTCGGTCATTGTGTATTGTTCTAGTCTTTTGTACCCTTTTTAGTTTTCAGCATAAAAGTTTGTATTTTGAAAAATTCACACCTGTTTCAAGAGTATCTTTGGCAGATTTATTGCGACAAAAATGAGCTAATAGAATTGTTGATTGTTCAACTGTAGGTTACCGGTTGGAACTTACAAGCATTGTTGTATGTATCAATTGTTGAATTAAGTGCATTAAAAGAAATCCCTTGTAGGCACAGTTACCAGTTAACAGATGGCTTTCTACAAAACATTCTGTCCAGAGGTCACTCCTCTATTGACTTTTTAATTCCTTCTATAAACTGGGCACGATCCCAGCCTCTATGCTAGAGGCTGTTACAACAGTTATCCCCAATCCTGGGAAAGATAAAAAACACTGAGGCGAGTCCCGGCCCATCTTGCTGCTCATTGTAAATTTAAAGCTATTCACAGGCATATTGGCACACAGACTGAGCCGATACATGCCAGCCCTGGTTGACTCGATCATGCTGGCTTCATCCCCCACAGACAGACAAATGACAATACCAAGAGGGTCTTACATATAGTAGACAAGGCTTCCAGATTCCCAGGCAATTACATGATGATGGCGTTAGATGCTGAAAAAGCATTTAACAGAGTACACTTGCCCTACCTTGAACAAGTCTTGTCCCGTTTTGGCCTCTGGGAATGAATAAACTGGTATTGCTTCCCCACAGCAACTGTGAGAGTTAATGGTCATAGGTCAGCCTCACTCCAGATAGCTCAAGGCACAAGGCAAGTTTGACCTCTGTCACCTCTTATATTTGCATTATGCATGGAGCCGCTGGCGCATAGAGTACGAACACATCCACAGATTCTTGGAGTCCCGTTTGGAGGGGATAAACATATCATAAGTCTCTACAGGGATGACGTCTTAGTGACCCTTAACGAGCCTGACACATTTCTGGGGGCCTTCCTCTCAGAAATAGAATATTTCGGCAGGGCATCCGGATTCAAAGTGAATGTAGGGAAATCTGTAGCTCTAAACTTCTCTCTTCCACCTCTAACGGTGGAACGCCTCAAGAAGCAACATCCATTCAAATGGTCACACAGCACAATTCCTTACCTGGGAATCCAAATAGCAGCATCCACACACATCACTACCACCACCAACTATAATAATTTACTCCAAAAAGTTTGTGCTGATATACACAGATAGAAACACCGCCCTATCTCTTGGCTAGGTAGAGTAGCAGCTATCAAGATGAGGATCCTCCCCAAAATTCTGTATTGTTCCAAACACTTACACTATGGTTTGCTACCAGGCATGATTCACAAACTACAAGATGGGGATCATGCAATTTATATGGCAGGGCAGCAAACTTATGATGAAAAGGAACCTCAGCTTTTTACCACCTGGAGAAGGTGGGCTGGGAATTCCCGACCTCCATTTGTACTATCAAGCAGCGCAGTTAAGGTATTTAGTGAAATGGATCCGTACCGAAACAGAAAAGCACTGGTTATTCCAGGATAGGGCTGTAGTGGGTATGTCACTGATGAAAATCCCCTTACATAGACCACGAAGCCTTTACTTGTCTGACATCACACAGACAACAATGACGACATGGGATCAGGTCAATATGAAGCACAATCTTATGACGTCTCTGTCACCTATGACCCCATTATTCGACAATCCGGATTTTGAGCCATGGGTGGGGGGGAGGGGGGACCAAGTTCATGCTGTGGTGCTGCTCTGAGTGCCGCACCATGGGTCACTTTAACGTTGAAGGGGTACTCTCATTTCAACAGGTTAAAGGAGACTATGGCACCCCAGAAACAGAGCATCTAAGGTACCTACATCTCAGATATTGGGTAATGCAGCCATAAAAACAGATGCCACACTACGTCATGAGAGATGGCTCCTGTCCAAGTCCTTGGACAGGGGACTGATCTCTGACTTATACAAGACGGTGACTACACGGAACACCCACATGCACAATGCAGGGCAAGGTAGATGGGAAAAAGACTTAGGAAGATCCCTAAGTAATAAAGAGTGGGAAGGTATATGTCACAGAGCACATCACACAGCCAGTAACATGGCCTTAATTGACACGCTCATAAAGGTAGCAACCTACTGGTACTAAACACCAGAGAGAGTGCACAATATTAACCCATCAGAAAGCGCAGATTGTTGGAGAAACTGTGCTAAGCGAGGTACACTGGTACATCTATTGTGGGAATATCCCCAAATTCAACACTACTGGACCTAAATATTGGACAAAATTGACAAACAACTTGAGACCCAACTACTTAGATTTCCTGCACACATGAACCTAGGGGCCAGCTGGTTTGATAACTTATTGAGCCGGAGTGTTGGAAGCGCTTGCACTGGATTTAGGACAGCAGCTGACTGTTGAGGCCCATCTATGGCTGGAAATGTTAGCGTGACAGTAATTAGTGCAAGCTATTCAAGCGCTGTAAGAAGGCTGGACTTCTGAACCCATAATGTCTCATATGACACTCCTTCGAGAAGCTCATCTGGGGGCGTGGCAATATGCATCATTAAATTGGGTCGAAGACCGGCTGCGCGTAAACTTTTCTGCCTATACGTCTCTGAGGAAGAAGGAACTCCTTTGAAACGTGTCAGGCATGTTGTGGCAAAATGCAGTCTATATAAAATTGACGGACTGTATGCTGTCTATACCAAAATAAAAGCGTTCTGCTTTAAGGCAAGTGCTGGAGTGCTGATCACAATTTGGGAAACCTTGGAGCTTGTTATATACATATATATATATATTACCTACTGGCGGTCGCCAGTAGGTAGTTATAGTTAGGATTGGCTACAATAGGAAATCCGCAACATTCTATTGGGAATAACTTTAGCGCCGGTGGAGGAATTTGCGTGTAATTTTCCAAAATGTTGGCTAGCTCCGCTCCGCTCCTTCCCTGGAAGTTTTGGGGGATTCGTGGAGTGGGGGCTGAGAAAAAAGGAGGGTCCCAGAATGTGTTTTCCCCATGTAAATTTCCATAGGACGGTCTGACGAGTCTACAGCCCGAACCGCTGAACGGAATTACGCCAAACTTGGCAAAATTGTAGGGACTGGTACGCAGATGTGCCTTTGCTATGTTTGCTGAAAATTGCTCCAGTGTTTTATTTTTTAAATTAACTTCAAAAACACATATATATCTATAAGTGCTCTCCGAGCGCTCACAGGTGCGCGTACCGGGGAGCGCACCCGGCGCGCTACGGGAGTGCGCGAGCGGAAAGCTGATTGGCGGTCGGGTGTCTGTCAACATTCTAAACAGTCCGGAGAGTCCGCCATCTTGTGTCTCGATAGAATCGAGACACAAGAGGTGAAAATGAAAGGGGAGAATAATTAAAAAGGGACAGGGTAGACATCCCCTGACCCCCTAGGTTTTCTGAGGGGGCCCTAGAAGGACCCTGAAGGGCAAAAACAATTTTTTTTTTTTTAAATTCGCGGGGTAAGCGCTGGGTGCGCTCCCAGGTGCGCTCTCCGGCACGCTCACCCTGAGCGCACCACAGGGAAAAACAGTGTAAAAAAATAGAGTAAAAAAGTAATGTAGAGTGTTTAGAGGTAAGTTAGCTCTGAAAAGAGCTGTTGTGTTAAGTGGGTGTTTTTTGTACCTACAAGTAGGTACCAATGCAAGTCTTATATTCAAGAGGAAAACTCTATTCCCCTCATCTGTAAAATGCACACCATCTCTCCTATAGATGTCTAGCATGTTGTAACGCAAGTTGTTGTGGTAAATGGAACCCATACCATAGTCTCTGAGGTAAGCAGAAACAGATTTATTCACATGTTTCCTTGCTTTCTCAATCTGGGGACTAAATTGGTTGGACAAGTTCCATTTTTGCCTTTGGCATATATTAGAAAATACCAAGGCAGTCTTTGGAAAAAGTGACACCAATTGCCCAAAGATGTCCTTTAAAAGCATTTCCAGACCTACACCAGTCAAAGTGCCTAAGTCATTATCACCAGAGTGCACTATTAAAAGGTCAGGGTGTGGTAAATGCATAAAGGATTTTACCAATGGTATCAATTGGTGACTCCTCAATCCTCTCTGTCCAATCCATACAATGTCCACATTTGGTAAATCAAGATTGTAAATACCTCTGTTAGCTGCATATTTTTGACTCCAGTGAACATAGCTATGACCCACAAACCAGACTTTTGTCATTGTGAAGGTAGATGTGCTTCAAGTCAGATGAGTTGTGGAAATGAAATGGCAGTTCGCTTATGAAAAAAAGTGGTTGTGAATCAGTGCAGTTGAATAACCATAAATGATTGGAGCTTTGTTAAAAATCTCCACTGAAAATTAGGGTGCATGCTTTTTTTTTAAGAAGTCATTTCAATGGTTGAGAAAAAGTCATTTAAAGAAACATTGCATTTCATTAGCTAGTAGATTGAGAGGTCAAACAGCCTTGAAGGATTGTTTTGCAACATAGTATGATGAACCTGTGAACTGTGTGCTGGTTTAAGAGGGAGTTACCATGGTTACAGGGTAAATGAGCACTGGGGGGATGGGTGAATGTTATGTGAGTTTCAAAGGCTTGAAATGTACAACCAATTAAAATGTGCAGTTTGGTTTTGAATTTGTGTGGGAACAATTTTTATTGGCTATGTACAAGAATATGGGCTGAAATGAGAAAGAATCTGTGCCATTATTGAAAGGCTCCAGTGAAGGTAGCATTATTCAGAGATTCTGCTTAAGAATATCTGTTGACTGTGACTGACACTGTTTTACATCTTCCAAAGCATTTTTAAAGGTGAGTAATGATTGTTTTAAAAAATAGAGAGCTTAAAGATTTTTTGACACATCATAGTGAGTGTCTGTGTGAATTAAGGAATTATATTTTACCTTTTTCCATAATGTTAGCTATGTGTTTAAAAGGTAGACTTCTTTATAAATTGTTTTTTATGCTTGGATTCAATGCTGGTTTAGAAATTGTGTAATGGTTTCATTGGACTTGTAAATATGCTCCTTTTTTTGAAGCGCCTTCTGCAACCTTTAGCATGGATGGAAGCAGTGAATGTATGGAGAAGGATAGGAATAGCAGATAGAAAACCATATGAAATGGTGTGGGAGATGCATAAAGTATTTCAATAATGGTATCAATTGAGATGGAATATAAGTTAAAGAGGGGTATATTTACAAGACTTTTGCGCAAAGTTTCACATGGGTGCAAGCAGAAAATGCATGCAGAATAATAAAATTGGCACCTAGACAAGAATTTGAAATGCCGTGAGAGATGTTTAAAGGAGTCTTTTAATGGCATAAATTGAGATAGAATATACAAAAAAAGACAAGCATATTTACAAGCTGCGTGCGCAATCTTTGACACAGCTGTGTGTTTAAAAGGTAGACTTCTTTATAAATTGTTTTTTATGCATGGATTCAATGCTGGTTTAGAAATTGTGTAATGGTTTAATTGGACTTGTAAATATGCTCCTTTTTTTGAAGCGCCTTGTGCAACCTTTAGTATGGGTGGAAGCAGTGAATGTATGGAGAGGGATAGGAATAGCAGATAGAAAACCATATGAAATGGTGTGGGAGATGCATAAAGTATTTCAGCAATGGTATCAATTGAGATGGAATATAAGATAAAGAGGGGCATATTTACAAGACTCTTGCGCAATGTTTCACATGGTTGCATGCAGAAAATGCATGCAGAATAATAAAATTGGCACCCAGACAAGAATATGAAATGCCGTGAGAGATGGTTAAACGTTTCTTTTAATGGCATAAATTGAGATAGAATATAGAAAAAAAGAGAAGCATTTTTACAAGCTGCGTGCACACTCTTTACATAGCTGTGTGTTTAAAAGGTAGACTTCTTTATAAATTGTTTTTTATGCTTGGATTTAATGCTGGTTTAGAAATTGTGTAATGGTTTCATTGGACTTGTAAATATGCTCCTTTTTTTAAAGCGCCTTGTGCAACCTTTAGCATGGGTGGAAGCAGTGAATGTATGGAGAGGGATAGGAATAGCAGATAGAAAACCATATGAAATGGTGTGGGAGATGCTTAAAGTATTTCATTAATGGTATCAATTGAGATGGAATATAAGATAAAGAGGAGCATATTTACAAGACTCTTGCGCAATTTATAAAGAAATCTAGCTTATAAACACACAGCTATGTCAAAGATTGCGCACGCAGCTTGTAATGCTGGTCCAGAGATATGTTTAAAGGTTTCTTTTAATGGCAAATTTATAAAATAAAAACTTAAAAAAGATAAAAAATGCAATAGATCTCGCCCTCGGTGTCACACATACTGTTGGAAGAGACAGATATGGTACATTATATCTAAAATCCTATTAATCCACCTAAGATCACACTGTGAGTGAAGCTTGATTCACCCATCATTGTAATGTTAGGCAGAGTCACACATACTGTTGGCAGAGACACACATGGTACATTATATCTAACATTCTGATCATGTGCCTAAGATCACACTGTGACTGAAGCTTGATTCACCCATCACTGTGATCTTAGGGAGAGTCACACATACTGTCGGCAGAGACAGACATGGTACATTATATCTAAAATCTTATTAATCTGCCTAAGATCACACTGTGAGTGCAGCTTGATATAATGAGCAACTAGAGTGCTAACATTCAGAATTCATGGCAAATGTGTGACACATCTGAATGCCTTCTTGATGGAGCCAAAGTAAACAAGCATTGAAAATGCAATAGATTTGGTGTGATGTTAGGCACATGTCCACCATATTACATGTAATCTTCCATCTCTTTCTCTGCAAGCAGTGACACATCTGAATGCCTTGTTGATGCAACTAAAGTAAACAAGCATTGAAAATGCAATAGATCTCGCCCTCGGTGTCACACATATTGTTGGCAGAGACAGACATGGTACATTATATCTAATATTGCGCACACAGCTTGTAAATATGCCAATGAAACTCTTTCATTATCTCTGGACCAGCATTAATGTCAAAGATTGCGCACGCAGCTTGTAAATATGCCTGTCTTTTTTTGTATATTCTATCTCAATTTATGCCATTAAAAAAAACCTTGAAACATCTCTCACGGCATTTCATATTCTTGTCTGGGTGCCAATTTTATTATTCTGCATGCATTTTCTGCTTGCACCCATGTGAAACATTGCATCAAGAAGGCATTCAGATGTGTCACACATATTTCTAAAATCCTATTAATCAGCCTAAGATCACACTGTGAGTGAAGCTTGATATAATGACCAACTAGAATGCTAACATTCAGAATTTTTGGCAAATGTGTGACATATCTGAATGCCTTCTTGATGGAACCAAAGTAAACAAGCATTGAAAATGCAATAGATCTCGCCCTTGGTGTGATACATACTGTTGGCAGAGACAGGCATGGTACATTATATCTAAAATCCTACTAATCTGCCTAAGATCACACTGTAAGTGAAGCTTGATTCACCCATCATTGTAATCTTAGGCAGAGTCACACACACTGTTGGCAGAGACACACATGGTACATTATATTTAAAATCCTATTAATGTGCCTAAGATCACACTGCGACTGAAGCTTGATATAATGAACAACTCGAGTGCTAACATTTAGATTTTATGGTAAATGTGTGACACATCTGAATGCCTTCTTGATGGAGCCAAAGTAAACAAGCATTGAAAATGCAATAGATTTGGTGTGATGTTAGGCACATGTCCACCATATTACATGTAATCTACCATCTCTTTCTCTGCAAGCAGTATGTGTGTCTCTGCTCATATTATTTGAAAGTATATACAGGCCAAAAACAGACCACCTATAAACCTATATAAACAAGACATAAAAATTAATTAGTTAATCGTTATTGACAGAAAAGAAAGCACATGTAATGTAAATGAGCCTTTTGTTGTATACTAGTGTTTATATTGTTTACTTATTGTAATTGATGTGTAATATGTTTGTGGTGGTCTATAATATGTTATTTTTTTCTTTACTACAGATTATAATCATCTACACAAACAAACTAAAAGATGCCTTCTAAAGAAAGAAGAGAAAAAATTCATAAAAGAAAATTAAGGACAAAGGGGAAAGAAAATCAACGACCAACCAAAATAAAATCTTCAGAGAAAAAGAAAAATGCTCCTGGTAAGCAAACTAAAAATTTTCTCAGGAAGTTATTGAAATGCCAAGAATTTTTTTTTTTTAAGAAAGAACAATGAAATACCTGTAATTTCGAAGAAAACAGGATGTCCTTCTAAAAATGTTAGACCTGTACAAGGACATGACATTTTGCATACCAAACGAAGAAGCAAGCAGTTTTCTGAAATACGTAGACAAATGTTTTACAACAGAATAGTATCAAATTTATTAAAAAAGGTATCAAAAAAGACAGCTTTTTACAAGAAAAAAAATATATAGTTAAGATTGTGGATGAAGCATTTAAAGTGAAAAATAAATTGTTTTGTTTAGTAATGAATAGAATTTGTACACTTGATAAGATAATCAATGTGTTCAAATCAAAATGTAAGTGGAGGAGAGTAATTAATCGAACTAATTTCTGTGATGTTTTTTCTGGAGAATGGAAGCATAGTTCAAGTTCTGAGCCATATTTTTAATGAAGAAAGTTACTTTCAAGATAATGATTTGGTGCATGCAGTTGACACCAGTGGTCGAGCATATAAGGTGAAGGACGGTTGTCCGGTTGAAAAAGAAGAGATTGTCCCTAGAAATACAGAAGAGGTGTTAGCTGATGAAGTTTTAGGGAGATGTCCTAAGGCTCCAGTATATACATGGAATTGTAGAAGTATTTGTAGTGTCCAACAGGAATCAATTGATTTGTTTCGCAATTTCTTACGGACATATACTAAAAAAAGTGTGAAACAAAAAAATCTAAATTTTACAAGAGTTAGATCCTTGTAGAGTGAGAGAATAAACAGGTTTGCAAGGGCATTCACTGGCTTGTCTTTCAAGAAAAGTATGTCAGAGTGTTTTTCACCATTTTAGGATGTTAGCAGTGCATCATAATAAAGTGAGGAAATTAGTGAGAAGGTTGTACTATGCAAAAAGTCCAGCACTTAAACTAAAACAGTTAAATAGTGCTCTTTTGCATGGAACTGAATTAGATGTCAAAAACATTTGTGATGAAATTGAGTTTTGTTATTTTGGTGAAAAAGAGGTTAGTGCAGAAATTGATACAGTAATAGAAGGTAATGTAGAAGAGAATGTAGAGATTTTAAGTACAGCAAATTTTGAAAATGAAATTATAAAGTTTAAGGTCAATTCAAGTGAAAGGCCTAATTTTCCTTGTGTTTGTTGTCGACGGACTCATTATAAGCTTCGGACTAGATTAGTTGATTTATATGTAAAAAGCGAAAAGATAAATAATAATGAGTGGAATGATTTTGCAACTTATTTGTTGGTTGAAAATTGTTTTGATCTGGGCTCTGATCAACGTATTTGTACATATTGCTATAATAAATTAAATGAAAACAGAATGCCTGCTAGAGCTGTTCATAATAATATGGAGTTGGTAGACATTCCTTCTGAATTGATGGATTTAAATACCTATGAGTCTATTCTGATTCAATGTGCGCATCCTTTTCAGGCTATTGTTCCCAGGTAGCCTAAGACAGGGAAATATCCTCCTTCAGATTTACAGAGAGGATTAAAGGGAAGAGTTGTTTATTTGCCTCTAGATTTTAAGAAAAATATTGATACAATTGGTGTTGAAAAAGTAGAAGAGGAACCTCTGGTTATTCTAGTTAATGGTGTTCTGACAAAAAGTAAGAAAATCTGGCAAGAAATAGTGGATGTTAGGAAAGTCAAGAAGGCAACGTTGTATTTGGTAAAAAATAATCAGTACTATAGAAATGTGTATGTGGGAGATGAGGAAACAACTGCACAAGACGACACTGATGTCTCTGCTGGACAAACAGAAAAAGTTGATGTCTCTAGAAGTGAAGAAATTTACGAACATTATAGTGTTCATCCATTGCATTCCAAAGAAGTAATGGGGAATGCTATTGACTTGTTTCAGATGAAAAAAGCCGAAGGAAGTCCCATTAGTGTATGGGAAGAAAGTTTAGAAGCTCGTTGTTTTCCACAGTTATTTCCAACAGGTGAAGGTGGACGATATGACGACCGACCTGTTCAAATTCCTGCATACGAATACCGGACTTCAAGATTATATGCAGAAGATCCAAGGTTTCGTCAATGCATTCCATATTTGTTCCATCTACAGTTTGAGAGTGACTTGTCTGGACTTTCCTATGCTGTAAACCATATACTGAAAAGTGGAGCACATCTACAAAATGTTTCAGCAAGGGATTTTATGGATAAAGTCAAACTGCAAGACAGTGTTTTGGAATCTCAGCTAATTAATCTCATGGCATGTCAGCGTGGTACTAACGAGTATTGGTACCGTAGTCATGGGGAATTGAAATGTATGCTAAGAAACTTAGGAACTCCTACATGGTTCCTCACTCTTAGCTGTGCTGAGTATGCTTGGGAAGACTTACTTGAATTTCTACGAGAGGCAAATAAAAACATTCAAAATATTGAATACAAGACACCTGGAGAACTGTGCTCTTTGGATCCAGTTAATGTATGCAGGTATTTCAATCATAGGTTTGAAGCTATGATGTCTTTTATTACAAACAAAGAAAATCCTCCGCTTGGAGAGGTGTTGGATTTCTTTTGGAGAAAGGAGTATCAAGCAAGAGGTGCTCCTCATATACATATGCTGCTATGGATTAAGGATGCACCTAAATTTGGAACAGATTCAGATGAGAAAGTGATGAGTTTCAATGAGCAGTATTCTACATGTGCTGTTCCGAAAAGTACAGAAGAAAACAATTTAAGACACCAAGTTTTACGCCTTCAAAGTCATCGTTGTGGGAAATACTGTCGTCAAAAATACAAATCCAAGGACAAGTTCTACACAAAATGTCGTTTTGCATTTCCACGTCCAGTAACATCGAAAGGAAGAGTCAACAAATGTATGTCTTCTCTGCGACATACTGTGACAAGAAAATCACCCAAAAATACATACAACCTAAGAAAAAATAAGGAATCCAAATTCATAAATGACTACAACCCAGTCATTTTGTCCATGTGGAATGCTAACATGGATATTCAATATGTGGCAGACAACTCTATTGCTGTGGCTCGATATGTGATGTCTTACATCACAAAATCAGAAAAAACGGAACTGAAGGAAATATGGGAGGAAATTTCACATGAAAAGAGTCTAAGCAAGAAATTATACAGTTACAGTCTGAAGATGTTGTTGCATCGAGAAATTGGAGGGTATGAATGTTCTGATCGGTTGTCATCAGCAAGTCTATATGCCAAATCTAGAACCATCATTTGGGTGAGTCTAGGTCTTGCTGCAACACGAAACCGAGTTTTGAAATCTGTACAAGAAATAGAGTATTTGGCGGAGAAAGAACCAGACAGTACAGATATTTTGAAGACAAAAATGTTGGATACATACTATCCAAATAGAAGTACTCACCTTGAGAACGCTTGTCTCTATGAAGTTCTTCAAACCTACATTTTTAAAAAGAACGTCACAGAAGACATCAATAAAGGTGTATATGCTGTAATTGGATGTGAAGGCTGTTTAGTAAAACAGAGAAAAGACCATTTGATTAATCATCGAAAATTGAGTTGTGATTCTCCAGACAAAAGGGAATTGTATTACTTAGCTCTTTTACAACTCTTTAAGCCTTGGAGTAGAGAAGAGGAACTACTTGGAGATTTTCTTACTTATGAAGATTCGTTCAATGCAACCAAGGATACGATAGAATGTCCTGTTTTTTCAAATTATCTGCAAATGTTGAACGAGGAAATACAGCAAGAAGCTACAATTGCAGCAGAGATTGCTAGAGACAGTTCTCAAGACAGTCAGAGTTCTGCTTCATTGAGTCAGGATCCACTAGGAGGACCAATTATACAAAATGAAGCTGCCACTGCCATGGATGAAGTTGAAAGAGCCATGGAACAAGCTCAGGAGGATGGTGTTGACTTAGAAGATTTGGAAAAAGAACTAAACGTTGAGCAGAGACAAATATATGATCAAGTCACAGAACAAATTGAGCGTGGTTTATCTCATGAGAAAAAAGAGTGCTCATGTACATCATTTGTACCTATCCGACTGTATGTGAGTGGAGAAGCAGGAACTGGGAAAAGTTTCCTGATTAAAGCGATTGCAACATATTTGCAGAAAACAACGGAGTCATCGCTCTCTTGTGTTGTTACTGCTCCAACTGGGTTGGCAGCACACAACATTAAAGGGATTACTTTACATCGCTTATTGATGCTGCCAGTGGAGCATGATAACAAATTACAATACCACAAGCTATCTGGAGAAGCTTGTTGTGAAGTTTTAAGAGTCCTAAAGAAAATGAAACTTCTTATCATTGATGAAGTAAGCATGGTATCAAATGTAATGCTTGCTTTTGTGCATTTAAGAATGCAAGAAATTCTTAAAAAAGACTATGATGTGTTATTTGGAGGCAAACACATCATTGTTTTTGGAAATTTACTGCAACTAACTCCAGTGAAAGGGCAGCCAGTGTTTAAAATGCTTACACATGAAGATACCAGGAAGTGCTTAGGAAGCATTGGAAATGTTAACATATGGCTAAATTTCAAATATACAGAACTACTTCAAAATATGCGACCGGCAAAGGATGAAGATTATAAAAATATTCTACAAGATGTAAGAATTGGAAAACTAACTGAGCATGGCAAAGAAGCTTTACATGGACGATTAATTTCAAATTTGTTTCCAAAGGAAAATATTGTCCCAGAGAATATTTTTAAGAAAATTCCTGAAAACAAATCTGTCGTATGCTTGATGCCAACTCTGCAAGAATGTTCAATCTTCAACAACAAAATGTTAAAGTTGGAAAATCAAGAGATTGTGAAACTGGAAGCTATTGATAAAATAGAACATGAAGGAGCCACTATTATTTTGTCAAAAAAGTTGAAAAAAAATTGGATTCTTTAGAGAAGACAATATCTAAAACTGCTGGTATGGAAAAGAATCTGTATGCATCTTTAAATTGTCGTATAATTTTACGACGTAATTTACATGTGGAAAGAGGTTTAGTAAATGGAGCAATGGCTCATGTTGTGGATTTTGTGAATTACTGAAATAGAGATGGAATTGAAATTATAAAAATTAAATTTGATGGTATTGAAGAAGTACAACAAATCAGTCGTTGTTCTGCTCGTTTTTTGCTAGTGAAAGATTTATATGTCCGCAGAAAACAGTTTCCTGTTTCTTTGGCATATGCAGTAACTATTCATAAATCTCAAGGTTTAAGTGTTGATAGTGCTTTGGTGAATATTGGAAATTCTGTGTTCAAAGAGGGCATGGCATATGTTGCTTTATCTCGAGTCAGAACTTTATCTGGATTGTACTTGATTGATTTTGATGAGACAAAGATTAATGCAGATCTAAATTGTGTAAAAGAATATAATAGGTTAAGAAGAGAGTATGCTCCAAATTTACCTCAATATCCTCTGTTTGAAAAGCGTGTGGTAGGCCAAAAAAGAAGAAATCAGAAAAATGGTAGTGAAGTTGTAGCAAAAAGAAAAAAGTAGATGAAACAGTAATTGTAAGCAGAAAGGAAATGGATTCAGTTAAAGATGTTGTTGGTTTTCAGTTTGAAAATAGTTCTGGTCTCAACTGCTATGCTAATGTAGTGGTTAATGTTGTTTTTTTTCTCCAAACTGTAAAAGAACAGATTGCTGAAAATCATGATTAAACACTTTGTTATTTATTGAATTCTGTATTAGAGAAATGTAGCAGTGATAGAACAAAAATACAAAGTGTTTCTGAAATTCGAAATGTTTTAGGCATATGTTCTGGTCTAAATCAATTTTCACAGAATATTCAGCAAGATTGTCAGCAAGATTGTCAGGAATTTCTAATGTATATACTTGTTGTTTTGCAAGATGAAGGAGTAGATGTAGAAAATCTTTTTGGCCTTTCTTATAAATGGCAAAATGACTGTGACAATTGCTCCTTTTCAAGTAGTACTACAGTAGACACTGAAAGATTTATATATTTGACTTTACCAGACTGCAAATCAGTCTCTTTTAATAATCTAGTTAGAGCAGCAAATCAAAACATGGTCTGTAGTCAATGTAAATCTGAGATGCTATTTATTTTTAATAAGATATGGACAGTATGTTATTTTAATGTTCCAACGATGTAGACCTGATGGAACTAAATTGACAACATTAATTAAAAATGTTGTGGCTTCTGAATTATCAATTTCAGGAAGAACCTTTACAACTGCAGCAATTATCTACCATGATGGTCCTTCAACAACATCAGGACATTACACATGTTACTTAAAATGTCAAAAAGGTTGGAAGCTCTGTAATGATACTCAATTGACTTTCAAACAACGTTTGCCTTCTGACTTACTAAATTCTTACCTAGTGTTCTTACAACCGAAATTTTAGGGAAGGTAATTGGCCTATGAAGATTGCAGCAGTTAATATAACTTAGTTTGCTCTTCAAAATTACTTTCTGAATGAGAGTGATGAAGGTAATAAAAAACATGTAGTTCTCATAGAGATAGTATATGTTTATCATATAGTGTGTGCTGTGAGTATTATAGAAATTATTTATAAAAAGTAAACTAGAGGTGGAAGTAAAACTCTTGTTTCATAATGTAAAAGATGTTGGAGCTTTTATTTCAGAAAGTCGGGTAACTGAGACATTAAGAATACTCTGGACTAATTTCCATAGAAAAGGACTTTCCATATACTATTTGGCCTCGTGGAAAAGTGGATGGATCAAAAGTGAGTTTAGATATGGTTTTTAAAATTTTACATTATTTAAGAAATTATTCAATGGGTTTTTTAAACACAATCATTTTGATTGTGTTTTTTTTGCCCGCTGTTATATGATGAGTACTATTGAAGTCACTGTTTTAAGTGAAATTCAATATATTCTGAGAACAGCAAAAATAAACCATTTAACATGTTGTTGAAATTATTTTGTATTTTCTATTATTAAATATATATTATTCTCCCCTTCTCTTATGCTCACTTACCTTTTTCCACCCTCTATCACTCCTCTTAACTCACCCTCACTGGCCTTTTTTCACTCTCCCTCACCTCCCTTCCCTTATTCCATTTTCCTCACTTATTCTCATTAACCACTCCTTCACTGCCATTTCCCTTCCACCACTTTCCAGCTGTCAGTCACTCTACTTCACTCCCCTTCCCCTTGTTTCCTTTCTTTGTTCCGTCAATAATTCCCCTTCTCTCACTCACCTTATTACACTTCACTCACTCCTTCTCTCACTTCCTCTGTCCTCTCACATCCTCACTCCCTTTCCCTCACACCTGTCTCTTAGCTTCAGTCTCTGGATCCTCTCACTGTCTCACTCCTCTTCCGTCATGCGTACTCCCTAAAACTCACCCACACTCACTTACTTACCTTTCTTTGCTCTCTTACTCAGTTCCTTTCTGTCACTCTTTCCTTCACTACCTCTATATTCTCACTCCTTCACTTCCTTAGTCTCAAGCTCACTTGCTTTTATCCTCTCTTTATTTTCCCTTTTTCATCAACCTCCCTGCCCTTCACTCACCCTCCCTCACCCTTGTTAATCTCCTACTTTGTCTCTTGTATTGTAAAATATATATTATAAATATTGTAACTTTTTTGTTTTGTCTTTCACAGATATCAATTTAAATGAAAATATGAAACTAAGTTGACATTACTTATAAGGTAAGTTTTATGTAGAATATTTATTTTCTCTATTCTGTTTCCCATAACCTCACTACTCTTCTTTGATATTCCCACAACTCTGTTCCCTTATTGCACTTGCCTCACTTATTCTGAATCCCCACATTTACTCTCTTTTTTCACACTCTTCTCTTACACTCACCTTCTTTCAGGTCTTCTCTTTTACTTTCTTTCCTCTTCTCTTACTTCTTTGTTTTATTTTTTTCCCTTCCTTTACTCTCCTTACTCCACTTCATTAACTCCTTCTCTTAGTCCCTCTGTCCTCTTACTTCTACACTCCCCTTCCCTCAATCTCTTTCTGTTAGCTTTATTTTCTCCATCCCCTTAGTCTCTCAATTCTCTTCTGTCATGCTCACTGCCTATAACTCAGCCATACTCCCACACTCACCTTCTTTCAGACCTTCTTCTTTAGTTTGCTTCCTCAATCTTTCCTTCCTTACCTCCTTCACTCTTTTGTCTTCCCTTACTTTCTTATTCCAATGTACTAACTCCTTCTCTTACTCCTTCTGTCCTCTTAATTGTACACTCCCCTTACCTCATTCTCTCTCTGTTAGCATCATTCTCTCTGTCCTCTTATTCTCTCACTCCTTTTCTATCATGCTCACTACCTATAACTCAGCCATACTCCTACACTCACCTTGTTTCAGATCTTGTCCTTTACTTTCCTTCCTCTGTCTTTCCAGTATTCGCTCCTTCACTGTTTTCCCTTCCCTTACTCTCCTTACTCCACTTCACTAATTCCTTGTCTTTATCCCTCTATCCTCTTCCTTCTACACTCCCCTTACCTCATTCTCTCTCTGTTAGCCTCATTCTCTCCGTCTCTTTAGTCTCTCACTCCTCTTCTGTCACGTTCGCTCCCTATAAATCAGCCATACTCCCACACTCACCTTTTTTGAAAACTTCTCTTTTACTTACCTTCCTCTCTCTTCCATCCTTTGCTCTTTCATTCTTTTGCTTTCCCTTACTCTTCTTACTCCACTTCACTAACTCCTTCTCTCAAACCCTCTGTCCTCTAATTTACTCACTCCCCTTTTCTCACTCTTTCTCTATTACCCACAAATAATTTCCAGCGATGCATCCTTTCACATGAGGCAAGTCCCATGTGAAAGGGCCTGCGTCAGTCTTACGCCTGCTGTGAGGCAGACGCAAGATTTTGACGCAACAGTGTCCTAAAAGTGACGCAGTGAAATCTCATAGATTTCACTGCGTCACTTCTACGACCTTTCCTTGCGTCAATACGCCCCCTTTGCATACATTATACGTGGTGCAGTTATAATGTGGCACAGGGGTTTACAAAGTGACGCATCTACCTAGATGTGTGACTTTGTAAATATGAGTCAACAAGGTGCAATTCTTACACCACTGGGGCGTCACAAAAAGTGACGCACCGGCCGCGTAAAAGTGACGCATGGCTTTATAAATGAGGCCCTGAAGCGCACCACAGGGGAAAACAATGTAAAAAATGATAGTAAAAAAATAATTTCCAGCAATGCATCCTTTCACATGGTGTAAGCCCCATGTGAAAGGGCCTGCGTCAGTCTTAAGCTTGCTGTGAGGCAGGCGCAAGATTTTGACACAATGGCGTCCTGAAAGCGACGCAGTGAAATCTCTTAGATTTCACTGCATCACTTGTACGACCCTTCTTTGCGTCAATACGCCCTCTTTGCATACATTATAACTGGTGCAGGTATAATGTGGCACAGGGGTTTACAAAGTGACGCATCTACCTAAATGCGTCACTTTGTAAATATGACTCAACAAGGTGCAATTTTTACACCACTGGTGCGTTACAAAAAGTGACGCACCGGCGGCGTAAAACTGATGCATGGCCTCATAAATGAGGCCCTAAAGCGCACCACAGGGACAAACAGGCCTTCTCCTTTATTTTCTTTCTTCTCTCTTCTCTTACTTCATTGTTTTATATTTTTCCCTTCTTTTATTCTCCTTACTCCACTTCACTTACTCCTTCTCTTTCTTTCTCTATCTTCTTACTTCTACACTCCCCTTCCCTCAATCTCTTTCTGGTAGCGTCATTCTCTCCATCCCCTTAGTCTCTCACTTCTCTTCTGTCACGCTCACTGCCTATAACTCAGCTATACTCCCACACTCACCTTCTGTCAGACCTTCTCTTTTAGTTTGCTTCCTCTCTCTTTCCTTCCTTTGCTCCTTCACTCTTTTCTCTTCCCTTACTTTCTTATTCCACTGTATAAACTCCTTCTCTTACTCCTTCTGTCCTCTTATTTGTACACTCCCCTTCCCTAATTCTCTCTCTGTTAGCCTCATTCTCTCTGTCCTCTTAGTCTGTCACTCATTTTCTATCACGCTCACTCCCTATAACTCAGCCATACTCCTACACTCACCTTCTTTCAGACCTTCTCTTTTAATTTCCTTCCTCTCTTTTCCCATCCTTAACTCCTTCCTATCTTTTCCCTTCCCTTACTCCTCTTTCTGCAGTTCAGTAACTGCTTCTGTCAATCCCTCTGTTCACTGTTTTCCCTTCCCTTACTCTCCTTAATCCACTTCACTAATTCCTTGTCTTACTCCCTCTATCTTCTTAGTTCTACACTCCCCTTACCTCATTCTCTCTCTGTTAGTCTCATTCTCTCCGTCTCCTTAGTCTCTCACTCCTCTTTTGTCACGCTCACTCCCTATAACTTAGTTATACTCGCACACTCACCTTCTTTCAATCCCCCTACTTCACTTCCCTTCCCCTCTCGTCCCTTTTTTGCTCCCTCCCTCATTTTCCTTTCCTCTCTTACTAAAATTAGGACTGGGGACGTCAGCGGTGGTTCTCTAATGCTCGAACAATGATAGTAATACTTTGTTCCCTGTAACAAAGTAGGGCATCACAATCTTTGCATTTGATGGAGGCCTCATTAAAAACAGGCTGAATATTTGGGATCAGCTGCTCTGGTCGCCCCCTCACCGATGCAGTTGTTCCTCCAGTTGAAGTAGAGGCACCATCTCTTGGAGCCTCTCGTGCCAGAGCCCTGACACTCTCCCGGGCATAGTTCTGAGGGTGCGTCCTCTGCACGTGCCAAATCATAGTTGGATTATCAAAATTGTACTTCCTTCTGGGGTCTCCTCTGGAAAGTACAGTATGGCAGATATTGCACTCCACCTTTGGAGCATTACATTTCACTGTCTTCTGAAAATACAAAAAATGGCTGCGATAGTGTACATTAGAGAGAGACAGTGAGAGAAAGAAGGCATGAGATGAAGAAGAGATGTGAAATGCACATTGGAGAAAATATAGTGGGAGAAAGGAAGTAACTGTGAGTAAACTTACTATGTAACACAGAAATGTTCCACTCTATTCTACAAGACTCACTTTATACCACAATCATTTCACTACTATCTCATAAATTACAAGTAGAATAATGAAAAATGTCTCAAACAATTTATAATTTCTAAATATAAATTTATTCTTCAGAATTTTCATAATTTAGAAGAACTTCTAACATTAACTGTTCAGGAATCTCCTCATCAGAAGTCTCCATACATGACTCCTGGAACTCAATATAGTCCAAACATTCGATTAATTCAGCATCCAAAGTCTCATCATTAAAATCCTCCATTCCATCTCCTCTCAAAAAAAGCTCTTCTTCTTGGATAGTGTTATCAACAGGATCATTTAAGACGTCAATAAAACTCGCCTCAACAAAAGTCGGAGAAATTTTAAAATTAATATTAACGGTGTCCTCATTGAGATCCATATTTTTTTCAAATTTCTTGCTGTAAATTGCAGGAAAAAAATCACAAATGTACCTCAAAGAGTACTATCACAAAATGGCTGTGTTTCCCTCTCATTTTTCATGGATATTCATGTAGAAAACCAATGAAACTTCATCACACACAAATTCAAAACCAAACAAACATTTTAATTGGTTGTAAATTTCAAAAGCTAATTGGCTCTTGGGTGTCTGTAAACATTCTAAATGGTCTGCATAGTCCGCCATCTTGTGACTCTGAAGAACAGAGACACAAGAGGTGAAAAATAAAGGGGGAAATAATTAAAAGGGGGCAGAGTAGACACCCCCTGACCTCCTAGGCTTTCTGAGGGGGGCCTAGAGGGACCCTGAAGGGCAAAAAAACTTTTTTTTTAAATTTTCACGGGGTAAGCGCTGGGTGCGCTCCCAGTTGCGCTCTCTGGTACGCGCACCCTGAGCGCACCACAGGGAAAAACAGTGTAGAAAAATAGAGTAAAAAACATAAAGTAGAGTGTTTAGAGGAAAGTGATGCATTGCTGGAGTGTGTCACAAAAATGATGCAACTCCAGCAATGCATCCTTTCACATGGGGCCAGTCCCATGTGAAAGGGCCTGCGTCAGTCTTACGCCTGCTGTGAGGCAGGCGCAAGATTTAGACGCAACAGCATCGTAAAAGTGACGCAGTGAAATCTCATAGATTTCACTGCGTCACTTCTACGACCCTTCCTTATGCCAATACGCCCCTTTGCATACATTACAGCTGGTGCAGGTATAATGTGGCGCAGGGGTTTACAAAGTGACACATCTACCTAGATGGGTCACTTTGTAAATATGACTCAACAAGTTGCATTTTTTACAGCACTGGTGCGTCACAAAAAATGACACACCGGTGGTGTAAAAGTGATGCATGGCCTCATCAATGATGCCTTCAGTCTTCTACTCATGCGTCATATTTAATGTATGACGCATTATGTCGCAAGGAGTTACAGATACGTCAGTATTTCTGACGTATCTGTAAGCGCAAAAGTGATGCATTGCTGGAGTGTGTCACAAAAGTGACGCAACTCCAACAATGCATCCTTTCACATGGGGCCAGCCCCATGTGAAAGGGCCTGCGTCAGTCTTACGCCTGCTGTGAGGCAGGTGCAAGATTTTGACGCAACAGTGTCCTAAAAGTGACGCAGTGAAATCTCATTGATTTCACTGCGTCACTTCTACGACCCTTTCTTGCGTCAATACGCCCCCTTTGCATACATTACACCTGGCGCAGGTATAATGTGGTGCAGGGGTTTACAAAGTGACGCATCTACCTAGATGTGTCACTTTGTAAATATGACTCAACAAGGTGTAATTTGTACAGCATTGGTGCATCACAAAAACGGACGCACCGGTGGCGTAAAAGTGACGCATGGCCTCATAAATTAGGCCTTCAGTCTTCTACTCATGCGTCATATTTAATGTATGACGCATTATGCCGCAAGGAGTTACAGACACGTCAGTATTTCTGACGTATCTGTAAGCGCAAAAGTGATGCATTGCTGGAGTGTGTCACGAAAGTGACGCAACTCCAGCAATGCATCCTTTCACATGGGGCCAGCCCCATGTGAAAGGGCCTGTGTCACTCTTACGCTTGCTGTGAGGCAGGCGCAAGATTTTGACGCAACGGTGTCCTAAAAGTGACGCAGTGAAATCTCATAGATTTCACTGCGTCACTTCTACGACCCTTTCTTGCGTCAATACGCCCCCTTTGCATACATTACACCTGGCGCAGGTAAAATGTGGCGCAGGGGGTTACAAAATGACGCATCTACCTAGATGCGTCACTTTGTAAATATGACTCAACAAGTTGTATTTTTTACACCACTGGTGCGTCACAAAAAGTGACGCACCGGCGGCGTAAAAGTGACGCATGGCCTCATAAATGAGGCCTTCAGTCTTCTACTCTTACTTTTTCTTTCACTTTCTATGTTTCTTCACTGCCTTACTCACCTTGTCTCACACTCAATTGTCTTTATCCAGTCTGTATCTCCACTCTTTCCTAAACATCACTGCTCTTTTATTACCCTACCACACCATCGTTCTTTTACTACATTTTCTTCACTTATCCACATTCCCCATGTTCTCTTTCCTTCTCCTCACTCTCCTTCCCCACACTCACCTTCTTTCAGTCCCCCTACTTCACTTCCCTTCTTGTCCCTTTCTTTGCTTTCTCACTCATTTTCCTCTCCTGTCTCACTGCACTCCACTTCAGTTACTCTTTTTCATTTTTTTAAGAATACAGCTCTTTGATGAGAATTGGAGGTAGTTCTGAAAAGAACTTTTTTTTCTTCTTTTTTCCTGTTTATTGAACAAAAACAAAAACAGGGAATGGGAAACTGCTCAACAGGAGCAAAAAAAAAAAAATCAAAATTAGCGCTGGGGACGGCAGCGGTGGTTCTCTAATGCTCGAACCATGAGCATAACACTTTGTTCCCCATAACAAAGTAGCTGATCACATTTTCTGCATTTAATTACGGCTTCATTAAAAGCAGGCTGAATATTAGGTACCAGCTCTTCTGGTCTCCCCCTCACCGATGTAGTTGGTCCTCCGGTTGAAGTAGAAGCACCATCCCTGGGAGCCTCTCGTGCCAGAGCCCTGACACTCGCCCGGGCATAGTTCTGGGGATGCCTTCTCTGCACGTGGCGAATCATGGTAGAATTACCGAAACTGTATTTCCTTGTGGGGTCTCCTCTGGAAAGTACAGTGTGGCAGATCTTACATTCTTCCTTAGGAGCATTTACTTTCTTACGTCCCTCAGGTATATCGAAAAATTTCCAGATAAAATGCTCCTTAACTCTAGGCTGAGGAACCTCTTCATCAATAAATCCTTCTGTGTCATCGCTGCTGCTGGATGCTCTGGCAGCCATGATATTCCAAAAAAGATTAAGCAGCAAAAAGACAGGTCTTGCAGTCACAAAAGTGAAAGAAGAAGTGATGGAAATGGGTGGGGATTTCATTCTTTGTAAAAAAAAACTGTTAGCAACCAATGAAAATAGTTATTTTAAGGTTACATGACTTGACGCGCTTATGCTGCGCGCACCGGAGCGCTTCCGGGGGCGCCTACGCGGCACGAATGTAGGCGCTTCCGGGGGCGCTTACGCGGCGCGCCTGAGTGACGTTTTGATAGCTTTACAGAAATGCTAAATCATTTTCATTTCGTAAATCAAAAATACTGCTTTTATAAATATGGTACTAAATGTCTTGCATTATTATTTACTTTTCATACATATTTTTTTTACGAACGCAGACATAGCGCTCTCGGTGCGCTCTCGGGAGAGCTTACCGGTGCGCGCTCCAAGACAAAATGGTACCGGTAAGCTTACCGGTGCGCGCACCCTGAGCACACCAGGAAAAAATGTTAAAAAAAATATATACATTGAACAAATAATTTATTTTAAAAAAACATATCATTAACTGCTTTAAAAAACAGCTAATAAAAAAAAAATCGTAGGTTACAAAGTCGATAGACAAAGGAATTAGCTTTTAAAAAAACTATGAAATTCACTGAAAAAAACATAGGTTTCAGAAACGTTATAGTTAGGAATTCGTTTTTAAAAAACCTTTGAAATTCACTGAAAAAACCATAAGTTTCACACTCGTTATAGTTAGGAATTAGCATTTAAAAAACCTTTGAAATTCACTGAAAAAAACATAGGTTTCACACCAGTTATAGTTAGCTGAACATTTTACTCATACAAAACCATTGAAATTCTCACGTTATAGTTAGTTGGACTCACTATAACTCGCGCGCCCGCAATCCACTGCTGATGATGTCACATATTACATCATTCATGACATGGTCCGTGACATCACTGATGACATCTCAAATGACATCACTGATGACATCACTGATGACATCTCAAATGACATCACTGATGACATCACTGATGACATAATCCAGTGAATGAGTGTTTCTGTAAAGTTGAAATATGTTTTACATATTGAAGAATGAGTGTATGTATGAGTGTCTGGATGAAAGATTTAGTAGGTGCGTGACTATGAGTGAGTGATTAAATGTGTCTTACTGAATGCATTGGTTAGTGACTAAACTGTCTGAATGTGTACATCAGTATGTCTGTTGTTGTGTAAGCTGCTGCATGTGTTGATCAGTAGCTATATGAGTGGTTATATGGGTTATTGATTGGTTGCCCAAATATTTGTATGTGAGGGTGAGTGTGTGTAGGGGTAGCTGGGAGGTGTATGACTCTGTGCATATATGTGTGAGCAGTTGATTCACTTTGTATATGGGTTCAAGAGTGCATGTGGAAAGAGCTGTATGGGTGGTTGACTGTGTGCATGGGTGTGTTGGTGAGTGAATGGCTATCTCAGTGCTCCATGTCTGAGTACGTACATATGTAAAACACAGTCCATGTGAGAGTTGGCATATATAAATGATTATACATGAGAGTCTGTGATTGCGTAAGTGACTGTATGGATCAATGTGTACTTGTATCAGTGATTGTAAAAGAGAGTAAGTATGTGTTAGTATATGTTTGATTAAGTAAGGTTTAGTGAGTAAAACTGTGTAGTTGAGGAAATTGGAGTGTGATTGATTATTCTTTGCATAACTGACTAGGTGTGTGAGTAACTCTGTAGATGAGTGTCAGCGTGTGAGTGTCTGTATAGGTGTATGAGTGGATATGATAGTGTTCTATTGATGAGTGACTGTATGTATGAGTGATTGTATGGGTGAATGAGTGGATGTGTATGTAGACCTAGAAATCAGTGAGTGCGTATGTAGTTACTGGTATTGGTGTGTCAATAATTTCAGGAATGGTAGTTTGTATTTAACACTGGGTGTATCAAAGGTTCGATTAGAGTGTTAGGAGGTGCATCGTATTATCACATGGATGATGTCATCAGTGATGTCATTTGAGATGTCATCAGTGATGTCATCAGTGATGTCATTTGAGATGTCATCAGTGATGTCATCAGTGATGTCACTGACCATGTCATGAATGATGTAATATGTGACATCATCAGCAGTGGATTGCGGGCGCGCGAGTTATAGTGAGTCCAACTAACTATAACGTGGGAATTTCAATGGTTTTGTATGAGTAAAATGTTCAGCTAACTATAACTGGTGTGAAACCTATGGTTTTTTCAGTGAATATATATATATATATTACCTACTGGCAGTCGCCAGTAGGTAGTTATAGTTAGGATCGTTTTCCATAGGAAATCTGCAACATTCTATTGGGAATAACTTTGGCGCCGAATGAGAGATCGGCCTGTAATTTTCCTTAACGTTGCCTCGCTGCGCTCCGCTCCTTCCCTGAATGTTTCGGGGGGATGCGTCAAGCGGGGGCCTAGATAAAAGGGGGGTCCCAAAACGTGTTTTCCCCATGTTAATTTCCAATGGGCGGTTGGACTCACTTTTAGCCCGAACGGCTCAATGGATTTCCACCAAACTTGGCAAAATTGTAGGGACTGGTACCCCGATGTGCCTTTGCTATGTCTCAAGATATATGCTCCAGTGGCTTTTACGAAAATTAACTTTGAAAAAATTTATATTGGGCTACATTGGGCTATATATATGTTACAGCCCAAATGTAGCCCAATGTAGCCCAATGTAGCCCAAAGATGGCCACCAGAGACAAAAAAAACAAATGTAGCCCAAATACGGGCCAGATGTAGCCCAACTATAGCCCAATGACAGAATGTCCCAGAGTGTTCTAAAGAACAACTAGAGCGCTAACGGTCTTACTTATGACAAAAGTATGGCACACCTGAAGTCATCTTGATTGGAATAAAGTGTTAACACTTCAAACATTTAATTTGCAAAGGAACAAAATGAGGGGGTTCATTTTGCCATAGAAATTATGATTAGTGCTGAGGAAAGAAAAATTAGGGCACATTTTGAGTGCCTTCTCAAATCCTCTTATATTTCATTAAAAAAATTCTGATATGCAGTCTCCCAAGATGGCCACCAGAGACAAAAGAGCCCAAATGTAGCCCAAATATCAGCCAGATGCAGCCCAACTATAGCCCAATGACAGAATGTCCCAGAGTGTTCTAAAGAACAACTAGAACGCTAACAGTCTTACTTATGACAAAAGTATGGCACACCTGAAGTCATCTTGATTGGAATAAAGTGGTAACACCTAATACATTTAATTTGAAAAGGAACAAAATGAGGGTTTCATTTTGCCATACATTTTTATATATATGTATATATATATATATATATATATATATATATATATATATATATATATATATATATATATATATATATATATATCACTGAAAAAACCAAAGGTTTCACACCAGTTATAGTTAGCTGGAAGTTTTACTAGCATAAAACCATTGAAATTCCCACGTTATAGTTAGTTGGACTCACTATAACTTGCGCGTGCAATGCACTGCTGATGACGTCACATATTACTTCACTCATGACATGGTCAGTGACATCACTCATGACATCACTGATGACACCATCCTTGTGACAGAGTGACAGACCTCCTTTCACTGTAATGTAACCCTTGAAACACATATTCAAAAATAAAAAATACAATTTTCAAAAAAATGCAGATACCCATACCAGTTATAACAACCAATTCAGTAATTCCACCATCTATATACGCATCCACTCATTCACAAACAGTTCTATATAGTCACTCATACATATACTTACTCATCATATGTAGTGATACACCTATACATCCTGTTACACACCGATACTCATCCAAAAGATACTCTCACACATACTCACACATGCAAATAAACTATTAAACATCCATTTATTTGCATATACAACTATACACATACTACCACCTTACTTCTAAGGAAACTTAAACATACTTACTCTCTTAAACAATCACTTATAGAAACACATAATTATTTAAACAGGAACTCTTACAATCCCTCACTCTCACATATACTCACTTATATACATCAATATTCACATATACTAGATAAAAACATATGTAGTTACTGATAAAGACACTAGTGAGACAGTCATTCACTCACTAACACACACATATACACACTCATCCACCCATACAGTCCTGCACATATGCTGTCTTCAAAGCACATACAAAGAGAGAGTCAGTCATTCATGCATCTATGTGCTAAGTAATACCCCCACTAAACCATACAAACACTCATACTGATACCAAGAAAAACATCTAATAACCAATATACATACACATGTAGCTACTCACCAACCCATGCAGCCACTTATACACAAAGTGAAACACTAATACATATATTTAAATATTTAAACATTACTCACTAATATTTATTTTTCACAAAGACACACATTCACTGGATGGTGTCATCAGTGATGTCATGAGTGATGTCACTGACCATGTCATGAGTGATGTAATATGTGACGTCATCAGCAGTGCATTGCACGCGCAAGTTATAGTGAGTCCAACTAACTATAACGTGGGAATTTCAATGGTTTTATGCGAGTAAAACTTCGAGCTAACTATAATTGGTGTGAAACCTATGGTTTTTTCAGTGAATTTAATAGGTTTTTTAAATGCTAATTCCTAACTATAACTGGTGTGAAACCTATGGTTTTTTCAGTGAATATATATATATATATATATATATATATATATATATATATATATATATATATATATATATATAATTCTATGGCAAAATGAAATCCCTCATTTTGTTCCTTTTCAAATTAAATGTATTAAGTGTTACCATTTTATTCCAATCAAGAAGACTTCAGGTGTGCCATACTTTTGTAATAAGTAAGACTGTTAGAGTTCTCGTTGATCTTTAGAACACTCTGGGATATTCTGTCATTGGGTCATAGTTGGGCTACATCTGGCTGATATTTGGGCTACATTTGGGCTCTTTTGTCTCTGGTGGCCATCTTGGGAGACTGCATATCAGAATTTTGTTAATGAAATATAAGAGGATTTGAGAAGTCACTCAAAATGTGCCCTAATGTTTCTTTCTTCAGCACTAATCATAATTTCTATGGCAAAATGAACCCCCTCATTTTGTTCCTTTGCAAATTAAATGTTTTAAGTGTTAACACTTTATTCCAATCAAGATGACTTCAGGTGTGCCATACTTTTGTCATAAGTAAGACTGTTAGCGCTCTAGTTGTTCTTTAGAACACTCTGGGACATTCTGTCATTGTGCTATAGTCGGGCTACATCTGGCTGATATTTGGGCTACATTTTTTTTGTCTCTGGTGGCCATCTTTGGGCTACATTGGGCTACATTGGGCTACATTGGGCTACATTTGGGCTGTAACATATATATAGCCCAATGTAGCCCAATATATATTTTTTCAAAGTTAATTTTCGTAAAAACCACTGGAGCATATATCTTGAGACATCGCAAAGGCACATCGGGGTACCAGTCCCTACAATTTTGCCAAGTTTGGTGGAAATCCATTCAGCCGTTCCGGCTAAAAGTGAGTCCAACCGCCCTATGGAAATTAACATGGGGAAAACACGTTTTGGGACCCCCCTTTTATCTCGGCCCCCGCTTGACGGATCATCCCGAAACTGTCAGGGAAGGAGCGGAGCGCAGCGAGGCAAAGTTAAGGGAAATTAAAGGCAGATCCCTCATTCGGCGCCAAAGTTATTCCCAATAGAATGTTGCCGATTTCCTATGGAAAACGATCCTAACTATAACTACCTACTGGCGACCGTCAGTAGGTAATATATATATATACATATATATATATATTCACTGAAAAAACCATAGGTTATAGACCATATATAGTTAGGAATTAGCATTTAAAAAACCTTATTTTACTCACACAAAACCATTGAAATTCCATATATAGTTAGTTGCACTAACTATATATCGCGCACCCGCAATCCACTGCTGATGATGTCACATATTACATCATTCATGACATGGTCAGTGACATCACTGATGACATCACTGATGACATCTCAAATGACATCACTGATGACATCACTGATAACAACATCCAGTGATTTTTTGTTTCTGTAAAGTTTAAATATGTCTTACATATTGAAGAATGAGTGGATGTATAAGTGTCTGGACGAAGGATTTAGTAGGTGCATGACTGACTGTATGAGTGAGTGATTAAATGTGTCTCACTGAGTGCACGGGTTAGTGACTAAACTGTCTTAATTTGTGCATCATTATGTTTGTTGTTCTGTAAACTGCTGCATGTGTTGATCAGTAGCTATATGAGTAAGTATATGGGTTATTGATTGGTTGCTCAAGTATTTGTATGGGAGACTGAGTGTGTGTGTGGGTGCCTGGGAGGTGTATGACTCTGTGCATAGATGTGTGAGCAGTTGATTCACTAGATGTATGGGTTCAAAAGTGCATGTGGAAACAGCTGTATGGGTGGTTGACTGTGTGCATGAGTGCATTGGTGAGTGAATGGATATCTCAGTGCTACATGTCAAAGTAAGTACATATGTAAAACACAGTACATGTGAGAGTTGGCATATATAAATAACTGTGCATGAGAGCCACTGAATGTGTGAGTAGCTGTATGGATCATTGTGAACTTGTATCAGGGATTGTATAAGAGAGTAAATATGTGTTAGTATATGCTTGAATAAGTAAGGTGTGTATAACTGTATAGTTGAGGAAATGGAGGTGAGATTGTTTCTTTGCATGACTGACTAGGTGTGTGAGTAACTCCATGGATGAGTGACAGTGTGTGAGTTTCTGTATACACTGAGTGTATCTAAGGTTATATTAGAGTCTGAAGAGGTTTATCGTATTAGCACAAGAATGATGTCAAATGAGATGTCATCAGTGATGTCATCAGTGATGTCATTTGAGATGTCATCAGTGATGTCATCAGTGATGTCACTGACCATGTCATGAATGATGTAATATGTGACATCATCAGCAGTGGATTGCGGGTGCGCGATATATAGTTAGTGCAACTAACTATATATGGAATTTCAATGGTTTTGTGTGAGTAAAATAAGGTTTTTTAAATGCTAATTCCTAACTATATATGGTCTATAACCTATGGTTTTTTCAGTGAATTTTCAAGGTTTTGTAAATGCTAATTCCTAACTATATATAATCTATAACCTATGGTTTTTTCAGTGAATTTCAATGGTTTTTTAATAGCAAATATCTGTAGCTGTAAAATGTATTCTTCTTTAAATCCCAAAATATATTTTATATGTTTATTAATAACTTTTTTTATTTTTTATTTTTTTTTCTTCGTTCCCACTTCGCGAATCGGGAAGCTTCCCGTTAGCTGACCTTGATGCCGCGAAATAGACCGCGAGCCGGTAAACGTTTCTTTACCGCAACTGCCGCGTTAGAAAACAACATCGTGACGCCTCCCGTCCCCATGCCGTTTCGCGTTGTGGCGTGATACGTCATATGACGTACTACGTTAGCGAACTGGTACGCTTACCAAGTCGCAAAGCACAGGTTTCTGGAAGCAAACCGGGAGGCCCTGCAAAGCGTGTAACGTAAACACAGCAGGTCATGTGACTTGGTAATAACACTTTTCATTGGTTCATTTCACTTTTGGTTTCCTAATGATGTAAGACTAGGTCATATAATCTAAAATGTACACTTTTCATTGGTTGAGAACTATTGTTTTTCCCAAATGATGAAAATCCCTCTTTCTTTCCTCACTCTGACTTTCATCATTGTGAGAGAAAGACCCTTTGTTACCAGTGAGCAATGGCTTCTTTAGTAGCTTCAGCTGGTGCTTCCCCACCACCTCCACCACATCCAAGGAAGAGTGGACCGATGTGTGAATGTGTTCACTGTATGCAACAACTTTGACACTTACAGAAGCTTCACCTTCTCCATGCCTCCTACACAGTTCTACATGTACATCATAAATGCAAACAGAACAGAATTAATTATACATGTTAAATGGTTTATTTTTGCTGTTCTCAGAATGTATCAAATTTCACTAAAAACAGTGACTTGAAGGTATTCATCATATAACAGCGGGGAAAAAAAAACACAATCAAAATGATTGTGTTTAAAAAACCCATACAACATAACAAATCAGAATTCAGAACTCCTTAAAGTTAACTTACTTTCCATGACGGCCAAGGATGTCCTATGAACAGCTTACACTCTGTTGTGCTGTTATTACTTTCAACCCGCCACTTTCTGAAAGAAAACCTCCATCGTTTTCAAAAACATGTTACATACAATAAATGACTTCTTGCTCTCTACCACAAGTTTCCACAAGGCCAAATCTTGTCAGACCCATTTATAACTCTTGGATTTCTTGTAAGCCAATCCCGTCTTTTCGCATTTCTGCAACTTTCAGAATTAAAATGTTGAAGATCATTTACACAATCCTGGACTAGTAATATCTTCCCCTTCTTGCTCAATCATGTTCTACATTTCCTATCACACTGATACTGCTTACTATGAAGCAGACTTACACTACCTTTATGACTAGTACAATTATTTAATTCTCTACATCACTTTTAATCACAAAGCAATGTAAAACAGTAGACAGCATTGCAGACTTACATTCCCTCTACTCCATGTTTTGATTGGCTGCTTCAATTAGCTTATAAAAAGAAATAGTTTTTCTGAACTCATTCAAAGTGCACGTATTTCTCCATGACATCCAGTGTTATGGTAAGAAGTTATGTCTCTGTACTACACTTATCCTCAAGGCCAAATAGTGTAGGAGCCATGAGAACTTCTTGAAATTCCTCAGAGCACATCCCGAGATTCTTTCCCTAAAATTTTGGTTTTAAAAACACCAGGTAAGAGTTTTTAAGGTCATATGGCAATTGTTTTGTGAAAATTAAAACAGAATCATTGCAGAATGACCAGCCATTTCTACACTTTAAATAAGCTGTATAATGTCCTGATGTTATTGAAGGACCATCATGATATATAATTGCTACAGTTACAAAAGTCCTTCCTGATATTGACAACTGTGAAGCCACAAAATTTTTAATTAAAGTTGTCAATTTTGTTCCATCAGGCCTACATCTTTGGAACATTAAAATGACATACTGGCCATATGTTCGTATAAATAATGTGGACATCATTTCAGATTTACATTGGCTACACTCCATGTTGTGATCAGCTGCTTTTACTAGCTTACTAAAAGAGACTGATTTACTGTCTGGCAAAGTTAAATATATAAATCTTTCTGAGTCTACACTAGTAGTACTTGATACCCTACAGTTCTCGCAGTCATGCTGCCATTGATAAGAAAGCCCAAACAGGTGATCTACATCTACACCTTCATCATGCAATACATCAAGCATATACATTAAAAACTCCTGACAATCTTGCTGACTATTTTGAGAGAATTGTGTTTGGCCTGAACATCTGTCTAAAAGATTTCGAATTTCAGACACACTTTCTATGTTTGTTCTATCAGTGCTACATTTCTCTAACACAGAATTTAACAAACTGCAAAATCTTTGATCAGAATTGACCACAATCTCTTCTTTTACATTTTCTAGAGAAAACAAAACATTAACCACTACATTAGCATAGCAGTTGACACCAGAACTGTTTTCAAATTGAAAACCAACAACATCTTCAACAGAATCCTTTTTGTTTCTGCTTATAATTTCAGGTTCATCGAGTTTTCGTCTTTTTGCTACAACCTCCCCAGTATTGGTCACATTTCTTCGTTTCCGGCCTACCACACGTTTCTCAAACAAAGGATACTGAGGCAAATGTGGCGCATACTCTCTTCTCAACCTATTGTATTCCTTAACACAATCTAGATCCGCACAAATGTTTGTGACATCACACTCAATCAAGTACAATCCCGATAAAGTCCTAACTCGTGACAATGCCACATATGCCATACCCTCCTTGAACACAGAACTGCCAATATTCACCAATGCACAGTCTACACTTAAACCTTGCGATTTATGGATTGTCACCGCATATGCCAAGCAAACAGGAAACTGCTTACGACGAACATATAAGTCTTTTACAAGCAAAAATCTAGCAGAACAACGAGCAATTAGCTGTACTTCCTCAATGCCATCAAATTTAATTTTTAAAAATTCAATTCCATCTCTATTTCTGTATTTCACAAAATCAACAACATTACCCATTGATCCATTTACCAGACCTCTTTCAACATCTAAATTCCTTCTTAAAATTATACGGCAGTTCAAGCGCACATTCAGAGTCTTTTCAAAACCCGCAGTTTTAGATATACTCTTCTCTAATGAATCCAATTTTGTTTTCAGATTCTCAGACAAAATAATTGTTGATCCCATATGCTCTACTCTGTCAATAGCTTCCAGTTTCACAATCTCTTGCTTTTCTAAATGCAACATTTTGTTGTTGAATTTGGCACATTCTGCAAGAGTTGGCATCAAACATATTCCAGATTTTTTCTCAGTAACTTTCTGAAAAATATTCTCAGGCACAACATCTTCGTCTGGATATAAATTTGTCAGTAATCGTGCATGTAAAGCTTCTTTCCCATGCTCGGTCACTTTTCCAATTCTAACATCTTGTAGAATAGTCTTGTAAACTTCATCCTTTGCCTGACGCATATTTTCATGCAGTTCAGCATAATTGAAGTTTAACCATATATTGACGTTGCCAATGCTCCCTAAGCACTTCCTGGTATCTTCATGCGTGAGCATTTTGAACACAGGTTGCCCTTTCACTGGTGTCAGCTGCAGAAGATCTCCGAAAACAATGATGTGTTTGCCACCAAATAACACATCATACTCTGTTTTGAGAACTTCTTGCATTCTCAAATGCACAAAGGCAAGCATGACATTGGAAACCATGCTTACTTCGTCAATGATAAGAAGTTTCATTTTCCTCAAGACTCTTGAAACTTCAAAACAAGCATCTCCAGATAGCTTGTGATATTCTAATTTGTTGTCATGCTCCACTGGCAGCATCAGTAAACGATGTAAAGTAATCCCTTTAATGTTATGTGCTGCCAGTCCAGTTGGAGCGGTGACAACACAAGACAGCGATGACTCTGTCCTTTCCTGCAAATAACATGAAATTGCTTTAATAAGGAAACTTTTTCCAGTTCCCGGTTCTCCACTCACGTACAGTCGGACAGGCTTCAACGACGTACATGAGCACTCTTTCTTGTCATGACTTAATCCATGATCAATTTGCATGGTAAGTTCGTCATATATTTTCCTCTGCTCAACGTTGAGTTGTCTTTCCAACTCTTCTAAGTTAACCGCATCCTCCTGAGCATGTGCCATGGCTCTTTCCACTTCATTCATAGCAGTGGCAGCTTCATTTTCGATAAGAGGTCCTCCTAGTGGATCCTGACTCAATGAAGCAGAACTCTGACTGTCCTGAGAACTGTCTCTGGCAATCTCGGCTGCAATCGTTGCTTCCTGCTCAATTTCCACATTCAACATTTCTACATATTTGGGAAAAGCAGGACATTCTATGGTCTCCTTGGCAGCATTGAATGAGTCTTCGTAACAAAGGAAATCTCCAAGCAGTTCCTCTTCTGCACGCCAAGGCTTAAAAAGTTGCAAAAGTGCTAAATAGAAAAACTCCTTTTTTTCAGGAGATTCGCCACTCAATTTTCGATGGTTTATCAAGTGGCATTTTCTTTGCTTGACCAGACATCCCTCACTTCCTATTACAGCATACACTCCTTTCTCAGTATCTTCTTTGATGTTCCTCTTGAATATGTAATTTTGCAGAACCTCATACAGACAAACATTCTCGAGGTGACTGCTTCGATTTGGATAATATGTATCCAACATGTTGCTCTTCAAAATGTCGGTACTGTTTGGCTCCTTTTCCGCCAAATACTCAATTTCCCGCACAGGTTTCAGAACTCGATTACGCGTTGCAGCAAGACCAACACTCGCCCAAACGATACTCCTGGACTTGGCATAGAGACTTGCTGAAGACAACCGGTCAGAACATTCGTAAGCTCCGATTTCTCGATGCGACAACATCTTCAGACTGAAACTGTACAACTTCTTGCTGAGGCTCTTTTCATGGGAAATGTCCTCCCACATATCCTTCAATTCTGTCTTCTCTTTTTTGGTGATGTAAGATGTCACATACCGAGCCACAGCCATACAGTTATCAGCCACAAACTGTATATCCATGTTAGCATTCCACATGGACAAAATCACCGGGTTGTAGTCGTTGATGTACTTAGACTCTTCGTTCCTCTTCAAATTGTATGTGTTTTTAGGTGATTTCTTCATCACATTATGTCGCAGCGAAGACATCAAACTGTTCACTCTTCCTTTAGAAATCACCGGTCGTGGAAAGCCGAAACGACATTTGGTGTAGAACTTGTCTTTGTTCCGGAATTTACGACGACAGTACTTTCCACATCGATGGCTTTGGAAAAGTAGAACTTTTTCTCTTAGGCTTTTTTTCTCCTTTGCGTTTGGAACAGCACAGGTAGAATACTGTTCTATGAAACTCATCACTGAGTCTTCTGCATCCGTTCCAAATTTAGGTGCATCCTTGATCCACAGCAACATATGTATATGAGGAGCACCTCTTGCTTGGTACTCCTTCCTCCAGAAGAAATCCAACACCTCTCCAAGAGGTGGATTCTTCTTATTCATGATGAAAGACATCATACCTTCAAATCTATGATTGAAGTACCTACATACATTGACTGCATCCAAAGAGCACAGTTCTCCGGGTGTCTTGAATTCGATGTTTTCTACGTTAGCATTTGCCTCTCGTAGAAATTCAAGTAAGTCTTCCCAGCCATACTCAGCACAGCTCAAAGTGAGGAACCATGTGGGAGTTCCTAAGTTCCTCAGCATACATTTTTAAATCACCATGACGACGGTACCAGTACTCATTAGTACCACGCTGACACGCCATGAGATTAATCAGGTGAGAATCCAAAATACTGTCTTGGACATTGACTTTATCCATAAAGTCACTTGCCGAGATGTTTTGCATGTGTATACCACTTTTCAAGATGTGGTTCACTGCATATGACAGTCCAGACAGATCGCTTTCAAACAGGAGATGAAACAAATAAGGAATGCATTGTCGAAACCTAGGATCTCCTGCATACAATCGCAAAGTCCGGTATTCAGAAGCAGGAATTTGATGAGGTCGCTCATCATATCTTCCTCCCTGACCTGTTGGAAAAAGCTGTGGGAAACACCGAGCTTCCAAACTTTCCTCCCAAACACTAATGGGACTCCCTTTCGCTTGTTTCATTTGAAACAACTCAATAGCATTCCCCATGACTTCCTTGGAATGCAAAGGATGAACACTATAATGTTCATATATTTCTTCACTAGTACAGTGTTCTACTTTCTCAATTTGACCAGCACACAAATCGCTATCCTCTTCCTCACTTACTTCCTCTTCTGCAACATATACATTTTTATTGTATTTATTATATTTTTTCAAATACAATGTTGCCCTTTTGACTTTCCTAACATCTACTAAATCTTGCCATATTTTCTTATTCTTTGTCGGAACCCCATTAACTAAGATAACAAGAGGTTCCTCTTCCACTTTTTCTACTCCAATTGTGTTAATGTTTTTCTTCAAATCTAGAGGCAAATAAACAACTCTTCCCTTTAATCCTCTCTGTAAATCTGATGGAGGCAATTTCCCTGTCTTTGGCTCCATTCTTACAATAGCCTGAAAGGGATGGATACTTTGAATCAAAATAGATTCATAAGTATTTAAATCCTTCAATTCAGAAGGAATCTCAACCAATTCCAGATTATTATGAACTGCTCTAGCAGGCATCTGGTTTTGATTTAATTTGTTACAACAATAAGTACACACACGTTGATCCAATCCCAAATCAAAACAATTTTCTACCATCAAGTATGTTGTAAAATCCTTCCATTCACTATTATTTTCCCTTTCACTTTTTCCATATAAATCCACTAACTTAGTCTGATTCTTATAATAAGTGCGTCGACAACACACACAAGTGAAATTTGGCCTCTCACTTGATTTCACCTCAAACGTCGCAATTTCCCTCTGGAAATTATCTGTACTGGAAACCTGTACACTATCTTCCACATTACTCTCTTCTTCTTGGTCAATTTCAACATTCTCCTCTTTACTTCCAAAGTAACAAAACTCAATTTCTTCAAATATATTCTTCACATCTATTTCAGAACCATGCAAAAGAGCAGCGCATAATTGTTTAAGCATAATTGCTGGACTCTTAGCCTAATACAACATTCTAACTAATTTCCTCACTTTATTATGATGCACTGCTAGCATCCTGAAATGATGAAAAACACTCTGGCATACTCTCCTGGAAAGACAAGCCAGTGAATGACCATGCAAACCTATCACTTCTCTCACTCTGCAAGGATCTAATTCTTGCAACAACTTAATTTTCTGCTTCAAACTTTTCTTATTAAATGACCGTATAAAATCACAAAGCAAATTGATGGAATCCTGTCGTACACTGCAAATACTACTACACTTCCAGGTGTACACAGGACCCTTAGGACGTCTCCCTAAAACCTCATTACCTAACACCTCTTCTATCTCTGTTCTCACAACTTTTTCTTTTTCAACTGGACAACCATCTTTCACTTCATAAGCTCGACCACTGGTGTCAACTGCATGCACCAAATCATTATCCTGGAAATAACTCTCCTCATTAAAAAATGCCTCAGAGCTTGAACTATGCATCCATTCTCCAGAAAAAACTTCACAAAAATTACTACGATTAACTATTCTCTTCCATCTACTATTTCTTTTGAAATCATAAATTGCCTTGTTTAGCTTCCTAATTCTATTGATTGTCAAAATAAATAACTTACGTTTAATTTCAAATGCCTGATCAATAACTTTCTCAACTATTTTTTTTCTCTTATAAAAAACCACTTTCTGTTGACCTTTCTTAATATTTTTTAACAAATTCCCAATTATCCTGTTGCGGAACATTCGTTTACGAATGTCCCTAAACTGTTGTTTCCTTCTACTTTCATGCATAGAGTTATCTCTTACTCTAGCAGTAACATTTCTCATTGGCCTTTCCTTACCATTTGAATTGTTTCTCCTTTTCTGGACTGAAACATTTTCTGTAGTAATATTTTTTTTACTAGACATATTTCTTATGACTGTTTTTGGACTCTTACCCGGTGCTTTCTTGGTGACTTGACAAATCTTTTTGTTAGAGGACTGCTGCATTATTCCATGGTCCTGCTGTCTTTGACGTTTTGCAGCCTTTCTCACTCTTTCTTTGCTTGGCATCCTAAAATCTTGAAATAATCTGCAGTTGAATCTGTGGTAAAATATAATAAAAAATGTTATTAACCACTATTACCCAATAGTAAATTAATAACAGTCATCAAAAACTTAACACACTACTTAAGTATATAATATACTGAAGCCTATCTCCAATTTTTCACTGAACAGGACTCATCTCTTCTTAACCTTGGATAAACCTCACCTACTCTGTGTCCCCTGCACATAATTAAATGTAAAGGGGCAGATTTATATTAACTAGCACATCCCCAGGGATGCACCAGTTAACGTGCACCGCTGCTCTGCCACCCACGGTGTGCCGCATTTACAATCAGATAGGACAAAGCTACATCAAAACCCTGCGCCTGCTTGAAGCAGGCATAGATCTTGACGCAGGTAGGCTGAAAGCTAAAGCAACAACTAAGTGTCGTGTGCAGAAGTTACAAAAAAGGAAAAATGGCGTTTAAACCAGTAATGAGCCCATGCTAACTTAACACAGAGTAAAAATATCCAGGATCTACATCAGTTTGGGGTTCACGAACCTGGCAGGTACAAGGCACTGAGGCTTTCCACCGTGCATGTCTCATCCCAAATCATATGTTGTTTGTGAATGAAACAATTTCCCAGACCAAATGCTTTGGATTGGCTACTTCTAAAAAATTAAACACCCCTACTATCCCGGAGTTAGAGGAATATGATGGTTGGAGTAATTTTACTCGTTGTCCATTAAAGATTTACAGGCCCTACTCCGTAATTCTTCCTTTAACATTTCCAGTATGAATCCAAAAGGTTGACTGCTTTGGCAACGTGCCTTATCCACGGTTTAATAACGCTGCCTTTTGCTTTATATAAGTTTTCAAATTGTATGAAATATATACCAATAGGTCGTTATTAACCTTTAGGTAGTGGTTTTCTTCATGAGGTCTGGTCGCTTCCATACACATACAGATTTTCAAAGATGATCAAGAAGTTTATCTGAATGGAGAGGAATGCACTGAGACGCCAGATCATTCACTAATGTGTAGGCACATACAGTTACACGGTTCATGCAACAAACACCGACCAAATATGGCTTGCGTGTTGCAAGGCACACCAGTTCCTGCTATCATCCCCACGTTCAAGTTCTTGGAAAATGGTAGTTATTTGATGCTCAATAATGAAGATTGTTCTGGGTTAATTAAAAGTATTCATTTTATCGTAACAGTAAATGAACGGGTTATTTGCTGCAGAAATGTTCTATTTCCTCCCACACATGAACATAGGGAGTTTTCAATCTGGCCACAAATACCAACCTTGGAAGCACATTTCAACGGCATGACAAGAATAAGAGCTCTTTTGTCTCAGAGAGAGGTGGCCTTGACTTCGGCCCGTGAAACTTTCGTGCTTCACATAGCGAACACCCGTACAGAGGTGCAGACCCTTTTAAATACAGATTCGCCTTTCCATTTCAGCAAGATGGTTCGGACTATCTCTAACGCGTCCTCCACAAAGGGCCTGGCGCACTTTTTTAAAGTTGTTACCAGTGGTCTCGTGACTTCATTTGAGAAAATCTTTGGAGTCATCCCTGCTTTCTTTCATTCTATTTTTTCCACTCTGCTTCGTGGATTCCCATTTTTACTTGCATTACGCTCTTGTGCTTTTTTACATTTTTAAATATGGATGTCCCTCCTGTGCAAGCTCCCGCCCTGCAGCTGCTGACACTGTTCCGCAATCGCATGCTAGAATATTATGGCACAATGCCGTTGGCGATATTAAGCACGGCATATGGATTATCTTTTCGATTCTCCTACTTCACCTGTGTCCAGCCTGTATTTCACTGCCTGACCTGTGATTTCGATTGGGCCATTGATTTGTGTCTCTGCGGACCGGTTTCTCCTGACGTCGACTTTAATCAGCTGATGACTCCTATCATTACTCACGAGTTGGTTTGTCCTGGCGAAAGGATTATGGCTGTGGCATTGATGCATGGACTAATTGGTCCCTGGAATTTACTGGCGGCAACACAGTCTTTCTTGGAACAAAGCTTTCTTGAAAACCCACCGAGCTGTCCTCTGATGTTGATAGAGGATCCGGTGCTGGGAGAGCACGTATGTTCTTTTCCGCTTTTAAATTGGATGGCTGAACTCTTTTCGGATGAAGACGGTGACTTCCTATTGGAGGCTGTTGCAGCTTATTTTGCATACACAGTTATGTCATAGACCTTTTTCATGTTTGATATGCTGAGTACTAGCATTTCATTGACAATTCATTGACTTATTTGTCAAGTTTTTATTATTTAGCTTGCCTATTGGCTTAAGACTCGATAAAGTACTTGGCTGTTTTATTTTTCTTTAGCATTAAATTTTCCTAGTTTTTAATGTTTTACCTTGCGGACCGTCCACATATAAACTTGCAATCTGCTCTCATGAGATGGCACTTCTATTATCTTATTCAGTTCGTTTCCGGATCATGGGGAGGTGTCATCTAGGTCCTGGATATCTTTACACCGTGTTAAGTTAGCATGGACTCATTACCGGTTTAAACGCCATTTTTTCCTTTTTTGCAACTTCTGCACACGACACTTAGTTGTTGCTTTAGCTTTCAACCTAATAGTTCATCGTGATTTACATGACAATAATATGTTATTGCTCTACTATCTGCTTTACTTGTTAAACTATATCTGTACAGCGAGTGCTGAAGTTTCAAGAACAACACGATACAGAATTGTTATGAGGTCTGATCTCCACGACTTCATACTCATAACATAAGTGCAGCTTCTGCCAATTCTGGGCATGAGGCGGGTTTTATATTGCTTTGCCGAACACACATACACAACACTTGATGCGGTTCACATGAAGAGAGAGCTGGTGTATGCTGATGTGATTCCTTCAAATCTAAGACACTAAAGTATCGGCACGCCCTAAACCAACACAAAGAGACCTTCTTAGCAAATAATATATTATGTGTATTAGGGAGGGTGAGATATAAGCAGCCGCGGGCCGTGGAGGGAGTTACGGTGGGGCAGGGAGGCGGGGAGGGGGAGGGGCAGGGTGGAGCCCTCTCCACCCTGCCCCTCCCCCTCCCCGCCTCCCTGCCCCACCGTAACTCCCTCCACGGCCCGCGGCTGCTTATAAGTGTTGCTAACTCTTATTCATTTACAGCATGTTAACATACTGTCACCATTCGCTTTTTATGTACTACTAACTATGCTGGTAATTTTGCTACTGATAATATGTGTACTTGTATTATCTAAGATACTACGCCTGAGAAGACGGCATTAGTAAATAAACATTTCAAATACACATGTGTTCTTCTTAACTCCATGTTCTGGTTTCTAAGAAATATATAACGACCGACTGTTCATGAGTTCCACGTATCCTGAGGTACTATAAGTTCATATTCTGGATTGTCTAAACATTGAGAGTTTGTTATATCCAATGTGACACTGTACCTAGCTTGCTAAGGGGTATTGATTACTAAGGTGAGTTTTGGGACACCCTAATTCGCCGAGGTTCCAATCCTCTGTCCACAGTTCTGTGTGAGAACAGAAACCCTGCGACAGGGGCACCCCTGAGCCTTGCTGGAGCTTCATCACACTTGCGATACAACTCCAGCAATGCGCCACCTTTACGGCACAGATACGTCACGCATCTGTGCTGTTTTTGCCCCATGATGCGCCGCATTGTAAATGCAGCACACCATAGGTGACGGAACAGCGGCACAGAATGACTAACACATCCCTGGTGATGCGCCAGTCATCATAAATCTATCCCTATGCTTCGTATCTTGTTAGAGATGAACCGCCATATGTATCATCAAAGTTGTTTGCATTTCCTAAATAGCGAACTTTAAGGAATAAATAGCGATTCTTTACCATTCCTAGTTTGCGATGACCTATTTGCTAATTACAAATTACCCATTCATTTCCATGCAGCAGGAGGCCCATAGGAATGAAGGTGCAATTTGCGATTAGCAATTACCTCATCGCAAATTACGAATTTTTCCGAGGGTGCAGGGGTGTCTCAAGAACACCCTGCTGCACCCCTGAAAAAGAAATTTGGGGGCATATGGCGCACATAAATTTTGAAAACATTCCTTTACCTCAAAAACGATTTTCAACTCATAATTTGAAAACACTGCACATGGGGAAATGACTTAAAATGTCCTTAAGACACATAAAAGCGTTTTTTGATTGCCTTTGCAGCATGTTTCAGTCACCTTTAACATGCCTATGTAACGCAAACATTCAAAATCTAAATTTGCCATGCACAGGTGGGAGCATATTTACAAGCAATTTGCTCCACAGACAAACTTCTTACATTGAAATGGGAAAAATAACATCAGAGACTCTCAATTACCTTATAAAGAAGCAGACACCATTATGTCCTTCTCATCAATATTAAAACCATTGCTTTTTCTCAAAAACGATTTACAAGTCATAATTTGAAAACACTCCACAGCTCCTATGCACATAAAAGCCCTGTCAGTACTAATACTTCACATTTTCTCCAATTACAATTTCTCAAAGAAACAAAATCTATTTGTAAAACACTTGAGACAAAGCAACATTTGAAAAACACAACTTTCTTCATAATTTTCTCCTTAAAGCACACTATTTTCTATCTAAATTAAAGAAATCTTTTCTCACCTTAGCAAATACTTTGAGTTTCAAAACAGTCTCAGAAACACACCAATTTGTCTTCAGCAGAGCAAAAGGTATGCACTCCAGAGTCTGCAGCTATCAAAAGCACAGAAATGCTGTAATTCCTCACACATATCTCTCATGTCACCCAATCAAAACTCTTCCCTCACTTTTTTTCAAAGCAAAACCCTTCCCCCCTCTGCCCCCTCTCTGCTTTTTCTGCATAGCAACCACCTCTTGCAAGACCTCTGGTGTTTCCAAGTTCACACAACAATGTTGCAATTGAACTCTGAACTCTCAGTGCACCTGCATATCCAGAGCATTCTTTCATTTAATGATTTTTTCTTCGCCACTCAAAATACATCTTTCAACGAACTCATCCATGCACACTAACTTTCTGTTTTCAGCAATCAAAATCCACCAATCACTCTTACTGGTTCATTAACACAGAAACTCCTCAGTTTTTTTCATTTTACACTCTCATTTTTTCAACTGCCATTTCATTGCCACACTTCATCTGGCTGCAGGAGAACCTTCTCTCGCCATGTTTTCTGTCTGGATTGTTGGACATAGTTATATCTATTGGGCTCAAAGGTACGCTGAAAACAGGAATTTACCTAACCTCAATTTACAAGATGTGGAAATTAAGTGGTTTGGCCACAGAGGATTAAAATGTCACCAATTGATACCATTGGTGAAAACCTTTATGCATTTGCCAAAACCTGACCTGTTAATTGTGCACTGTGGAGGTAATGATTTGGGCACTTTGACTGGGGTAGGTCTGGAAATGCTTTTAAAGGACACCTTTGAGCAATTGATGGCACTTTTTCCTCAGACTGCCTTGGTATATTCAAATATATGCCAAAGACAAAAATGGAGGTGGTCGAACCAATTTTGTCCACAAATTGAGAAATCGAGGAAGCATGTAAACAAATCTGTTTCAGCTTACATGAGAGACCATGGAATGGGCTCCCTGTACAACAATAACTTGCGTTACTACATGCAAGATATCTACAGAGGAGATGGAGTTCACTTCTCAGATGAGGGCAACAGAATTTTCACTCTGAATTTAAGACTGTGCATTGGTACCTACTTATAAGTACCTAAATGTACCATAAACCCAAAAGCTCTTCTCAGAGCTACCCTACATCTGATCACTCACAATTATTATTTTACTCTAACTTTTTTCACTAATTTTCAAGAAAGTACGCTCCCCAGAACGCTTCCCGGTTCGCGAACCGGGCGCACTCCACGCAAAAAAACTAAAAAAACTGTATATTTTTTTTTTGCCCTGCGAGACCCTTTCAAAGCCTCCACATCAAACCTAGGGGGTCAGGGACGATCTACTATGCCCCCTTATGGTCATTTGCCCCTTCGCTTTGGCCTCCTCTTGTCTCTCGATCCTACCGAGAGACAAGATGGCGGCCGCTACGGACTGTTTGGAATGTTTACAGACGCCGGAGAACCAATCAGCTTCGCTTCACAAAGCTCCGTTGCGCGAAAAGTACGCGAACTGGAGCGCTGCCCGGTCCGCTGTTACAGATATATATCTTTTTTTAAACGTTAATTTCTCAAAATCCACTGGAGCACATATATTGAGACCTACAAAAGGCACATTGGGCTACCAGTCCCTACAATTTTGCCAAGTTTCGTGCAAATCCATTCAGCCGTTCGGGCTAAAAGTGAGGCCAACCGCCCTATGGAAATTAACATGGGAAAAACGCGTTTTGGGACCCCCCTTTTTTCTCGGCCCCCCCTTGACGAACCCCCCCAAAATTTTCAGGGGCTGCTCAGAAACAAAATGTGCCATTTTCCTGAAAATTTCAGCCAATTCCGTCCACAAACGCCAAAGTTATTAGACATAGAATTTTCAAAAATCCCATAGAGAAAAAATCCTAACTATATATACCTACTGGCGACCGCCAGTAGGTAATATATATATATATATATATATATATATATATATATATATATATATATATATATTCACTGAAAAAAACATAGGTTTCACACCAGTTATAGTTAGGAATTAGCATTTAAAAAACCTATTAAATTCACTGAAAAAACCACAGGTTTCACACCAGTTATAGTTAGGTGGAAATTTTACTCGCATAAAACCATTGAAATTCCCACGTTATAGTTAGTTGGACTCACTATAACTTGCGCGTGCAATGCACTGCTGATGACGTCACATATTACATCACTCATGACATGGTCAGTGACATCACTCATGACATCACTGATGACATCATCCAGAGAATGTGTATTTTTCTGAAAAATAAATATTTTTTATATATGTGTATCTAAAGGTTGATGGAAGAATAAATGGGTAAATAAATGTCTAAATGGATGTTTTTTTTGTGTAAAATTGATTGGTTAACTGACTTATTAAATGTATCTTAGTGAATACATATATTAGCGACTAATGTTTAAATATTTAAATATCTGTATCTGTGTCTCACTTTGTGTATAAGTGGCTGCCTGGGTTGGTGAGTAGCTACATGAGTGTGTATATGGGTTATTAGTTTTTTTTTGAGTATCAGTATCAGTGTCTGTATGGTTCGGTGGGGGATATTACTTAGAGCACAGATGCATGAATGAGTGACTCACTATTTGTATGTATTTTGAAGACAGCATGTGTGCAAGACTGTATGGGTGTATGATTGTGTGTATGGGTGGGTTAGTGAGTATGTGTTTTTATAATTGATTGTTTAAGAGAGTAAATATGTTTCCGTAGAAGTATGTGTAGTGGTGTGTATATAGCAGTATAATCAAGTAAATGTTTTTTTGATAGTTTATTTGCATGTGTGAATTTGTGTGTGAGTAACTATATGGATGAGTATTAGTGTGTAACAGGATGTATAGGTGTATGAGTACATATGATGAGTAAATACATGCATGAGTGACTATATAGAACTGTTGGTGAATGAGTGGATGTGTATGTAGATGTTGGAATTACCTAATAAGTTGTTGTAATTGGTATTGGTTTCTCCTTTTTGAAGAAAATGGTAGTTTCTATTTTTGAATGTGTGTGTCAAAGGTTATTTTATGCTGATAGGAGGTCTGCCACTTTGTCACAAGGATGTTGTCATCAGTGATGTCATTTGAGATGTCATCAGTGATGTCATGAGTGATGTCACTGACCATGTCATGAGTGATGTAATATGTGACGTCATCAGCAGTGCATTGTACGCGCAAGTTATAGTGAGTCCAACTAACTATAACGTGGGAATTTCAATGGTTTTATGCGAGTAAAATTTCCACCTAACTATAACTGGTTTGAAACCTATGGTTTTTTCAGTGAATATATATATACTGGTGTGAAACCTATGGTTTTTTCAGTGAATATATATATATATATATATATATATATATTACCTACTGGCGGTCGCCAGTAGGTAGTTATAGTTAGGATTGATTTCCATAGGGAAATCGCAACATTCTATTTGGAAAAACTTTGGCGCCGGTTGAGGAATCAGCCTGAATTGTTCAGCAACTTTGCCTCGCGGCTCTCCGCTCCTTCCCTGAAAGTTTGGGGGGGATTTGTCAAGCAGGGGCCAAGATAAAAGGGGGGTTCCAAAACGTGTTTTCCCCATGTTAATTTCCATAGGGCGGTCTGTCGCGCTTTTAGCTCGAACGGCTGAATGGATTTTCACCAAACTTGGCAAAATTGTAGGGACTGGTAGCCCGATGTGACTTTGCTATGTCTCAAGATATGTGCTCCAATGGATTTTGAGTAATTTAGGTTAAAAAAAATTATATATCTGTAAGCGCACCCCGGTACGAGCACCGGGGCGCGCTCTGGGCGCGCCACGCGACTTGCGCACGGAAAGCTGATTGGCTCTCGGGTGTCTGTAAACATTCGAAACAGTCCGGAGTGGCCGCCATCTTGTGTCTCGGTAGGATCGAGACACAAGAGGTGGCAAAAACAAAGGGTGAAATAACCAAAAGGGGGCAGGGTAGACCCCCCTGACCCCCTAGGTTTGATGTGGGGGCCATAAAAGGGTCCCGCAGGACCCAACATTTTTTAATTGTTTTTCGATTTTCGCGGGGGGAGCGCACGGTACGCGTACCGGGGAGCGTACCAGGGAGCGTACTTTGGTGAAAAATAGTGAAAATAGTAGTGAAAAATAATCATTTTGAGTGATTAGAGGTAGGGTAGCTCTGAAAAGAGCTTATGGGTTCTGTGGCTGTTTTAGGTACCTACAAGTACGTCCCACACACACCCACATGCACACAACCCCACACCCCCACAGTCACACACTCCCCACACATACCTCACACACGCACTCCTCCACCCACACCCAAACACCCCACACCGACACCTTACACATCCACACCCACACCCACACACCCCACACACCCACACACACCTCACCCCCCCAACACACACACACACACGCACACACAGATACGTCACAGACACACCCCACACATCCCACACACACACCTCCCTCCCCCCCACAGACACACACACACCTCACAGACACACCCACACATCCCACACATACACACACATCCTACACACATATCCCCCACACACACACACACCCTACACACACCGCACACACTCACTCCTCCACCTACACCCAAACACCCCACACACCCACACCCACACACACAGCTTAAACAGCCACACCCCCACCCACACCCACATACCCCACACACTTACACACACCTATACACCTCACCCCCCCAGACACACACACACACCTCACAGACACACCCCACACATCCCCCACACACACCTCCCCCCCCTCCACACATGGGGAAAACTCAGTGAAACAGTAAAATAATAATTTAAAGTGCTTAGAGGTAGGGTAGCTCTGAATAGAGTTGTTGTGTTGTGTGGCGTATTTAAGTACCAACATGTAGGTACCAATGCAGAGTTTTAAATTCAATGTAGTCCGTCTCCTTTGTAGATAATGTGTATGTTGTTACAGAAGTTATTGTGGTATATGGAATCCATAGCATAGTCTGTCAGGAAAGTAGAAACAGATCCTTTAAGCACACCCTGAGAAGGTCTAGGGGATCAGAGGTAGTCTATCCTGCTCCCTTATGATGTTTTCCAGTATTACATTTAATCTCTTCTAAATGTATAGAAAATTGGAGGTGATATTGTGCATTAGAGACAGACTGTGAGAGAAAGGAGGCAGGAGATGAAAAACAGATGTCAAATACACTTTGGAGATAATATAGTGGGAGAAAGGAAGTAACTATGAGCAAACTTACTATGTATCACAAAAAAAAATTGCACAGTATACTATAAGTCTCACATTATAATATATTCATTTTGGTACTATTTCATTGATTATATATAAAAAAGAATAATGTCTGGAACAATTTTTAATTATTAAATATAAATTTATTGCTCTGATTTTTCAAAATTTAATAAGACTTCCAACATTATGTCGTCGGGAATGTCCTCATTTGGATTACATGATTCCATTTCTTCCACATATTTGAGAAACTCTTCATCAAGAGACTGATCCAAAAAATCTGAATCGTTATTCTCTTCTTCTGGGTTGTCCTGAAGATCAAGTTCGAATGAAATATTACATTTATTTTGATCTCCTTCCATTATGTTGCTGTAAATTGCATAAAAAATAAATATATCAGTAGAGATAGGGCACTGTTGGGTTTAAGTTCAGAGAGGTACTTTTGAGTTTTTAACAGTCAAGTTATCTTTGGGCAGTGTATGGTATCAGGCAGGAAGTAGAAATATAAAAAAGTGCATGTGAAGAAGCCTTAGTAAATTTATAAATATACTAGAGAAGCCTAAATCAATCCATAACTATAACAGAGAAGCCTATCTGAATCTATAACTATAACAGAGGGACAGTAAAAAACTATCATAAAACGTTTTTCCAATTTAACTTAAAGTGCAGAACATAGTTCCCCTTAAAAATTAACAAATTACCTTTCAGAAAGGAGTTGATGTTTTCAGAGGAAATCCTTTATAAATGTACCTCAGGTAGTAGTACTCAAAATGGCCGTGTTTCCCTCTCATTTTTCATATATATTCATGTTCATAACCAATGAAATGTCAGCACATAAAAATACAAAATGAAAGTAACATTTTCATTGGTTGCAAATTCTAACACTTTCATATGTGTTTTAGTCATGTAATTTACCTCAGGATATTTAGACAGTGCTACAGCTCAAATGGCTCAATGGAATTTCACCAAATTTGGGAAAATGGTAGGGACTGGTATGTAGTATGACCTATTCTATATTTGGTGAAAGTGTCTCCAGTGGTTTTTATGTAAATTAACTTTTAACATTTTTGGGAGCGCTTCCCGGTGCGCGCCCCGGTACGCGTACCGGCAGCTCTACGGAAGTCCTCCATTTTGTGTTTCGGTAGATTTGAGACAGAAAATGGAGGACAAACAACGTTGGGAATGGGTATAAGGGGGCACGGTAGGCACTCCCTGACCCGCTAGGTTTTCTGAGGGGGTGTTAGGAGGCCCATATAGACCAAAAAAATAAACCCATTATTTTCAAATTTTCGCGGGGGGAGCGCCCGGTACGCGCACCGGGAAGCGTACCGGGGAGCGTACTTTGGTGAAAAATAATGAAAAAAAGTTAGAAAAAGATAATCATTTGGAGTGATCAGAGATAGGGTAGCCCTGAAAAGGGCTTTTGGGTTCTGTGGCTGATTTAGGTACCTACAAGTAGGTACCAATGCACAGTCTTAAATTCAGGAGGAATATTCTATTCTCCTCATCTGAAAAGTGCACAACATCTACTCTGTAGATATCTTGCATGTTGTAACGCAAGTTATTATTGTATATTGAACCCATTCCGTGGTCTCTCATGTAAGCAGAAACAGATTTATTCACATGTTTCCGTGCTTTCTCAAATTGTGGACAAAATTGATTGGACCACTTCCATTTCTGCCTTTGGCATATATTGGAATATACCAAGGCAGTTTGAGGAAAAAATGCCATCAATTGATCAAAGGTGTCCTTTAAAAGCATTTCCAGACCTACCCCAGTCAAAGTGCCCAAGTCATTTCCTCCACAGTGCACAATTAAAAGGTCAGGGTGTGGCAAATGCAAAAAGGTTTTCACCAATGGTATCATTTCAATCCTCTCTGGCCAATCCATTTAATCTTCACATTTGGTAAGTCAAGGTTGTGAAAATTTCTGGTAGCTGCATACCTTTGAGGCCAGTGGATATAGCTATGTCCAATAATCCAGACAGTGCTCTTGAATCACAAGCAATGATTGGTAGAATGAGATAGTTGAAAACTGAAAGTTAGGCTGCATGGTTGTGTTCTGTGTAAGAAGTAATTTGAATGGTTAAAAAAAAGTCATTTAAAGAAACATTGCACCAGATAAGCTGGTGTATTCGCAGGTCAAACATCCTTGCTGAGGTGATTTGCAACATTGTAAAATAAACTTTTAACCCTGGGAGCTCAGTGAGGAGGGAGTTGCTATGGTAACAGGTAGAAAGGGCTGAGGGGGGGAAGGGTGTTGGTTTGAAAATACAGAGGGAAGAGATTTGATTGGTTACCATGAGCAATATGTGTGTAGAATTAGAGGGTTTCTGTGCCTTTATGGTTTGCAGTGCCTGGAGAACATACCTTTTGCTCTGCTAAAGAAATATTGGTGTGTGTATCTGACACTGTTCTGAATCTCCTAAAATATTTGTAAAGGTGAGTTATGATTCATTTAATATACATAGAGACTTGTATACTCTATGGAGAATATTTGGAAGCAAATTGTGGTTTTTTAATGTTGCTTTGTGTCATGCTTTTTGATAATGCTTGGTAAAATTTTTTTACTGCATAGAGTAATTGTATTTTGTAAAATTGTGAATTTTTAGTAGTGACATGGAATGCTTCTACATAGGACCCGTGCTGTGTTTTTTGAATGTGATGTCAAAAACGATTTTGGGAAAAATGAATGGCTTTTACATTTTTTAAAAGGAATAAATAATGTGTGCATGTTTAAAGAAATACATTTGACTCTTTACAATGATGTTACCTGTGTTAACTCAGTGTAGGAAGCATATTGAGTTTGTTTGCATAGAGGAATTGTATTTTGTAAAATTGTGAAGCTTCATGTGAAAACTTTTGCCTCATACTTATCCCTGGTTTTTACATTTTTGAGTATAATGTGGCGCAGAGGTTTAAAAAGTGACGCATCTAACTACATGCGTCACTTTTTAAATATGGTGAAAAAAGGTACATGTTTGGGCTTTCCTGGGGAGCGTAGGTGGTGAGGCTTGTGTCTAAGAGTGCAGTGGACTAGGCTCCATGAAGCCTATCCCTGTCTGCACTCTTAGACACAGGTGTCAATTTGACTCTTTACAATGATGTTACCTGTGTTAACTCAGTGTAGGAAGCATATTGAGTTTGTTTGCATAGAGGAATTGTATTTTGGAAAATTGTGAAGCTCCATGTGAAAGCATTTTCCCTTAGTCTTATCCCTGCTGTGAGGCAGATGTTTGTACATAGGATCTGTGCTATTTTGGGGAAAATGAATGGTTTTTACATTTTTGAGTATAATGTGGCGCAGAGGTTTAAAAAGTGACGCATCTAACTACATGCGTCAATTTTTAAATATGGTGCAAAAAGGTACATGTTTGGGCTTTCCTGGGGAGCGTAGGTGGTGAGGCTTGTATCTAAGAGTGCAGTGGACTAGACTACATGAAGCCTATCCCCGTCTGCATTCTTAGACACATGTGTCAATTTGACTCTTTACAATGATGTTACCTGTGTTAACTGAGTGTAGGAAGCATATTGAGTTTGTTTGCATAGAGGAATTGTATTTTGTAAAATTGTGAAGCTCCATGTGAAAGCGTTTGCCTCAGTCTTATTCCTGCTGTGAGGCAGATGCTTGTACATAGGATCTGTGCTATTTTGGGGAAAATGAATGGTTTTTACATCTTTGAGTATATTGTGGCGCAGAGGTTTAAAAAGTGACGCATCTAACTACATGCGTCACTTTTTAAATATGGTGCAAAAAGGTATATGTTTGGGCTTTCCTGGGGAGCGTAGGATGTGAGGCTTGTATCTAAGAGTGCAGTGGACTAGGCTCCATGAAGCCTATCCCTGTCTGCACTCATAGACACAGGTGTCAATTTGACTCTTTACAATGATGTTACCTGTGTTAACTTAGTGTAGGAAGCATATTGAGTTTGTTTGCATAGAGGAATTGTATTTTGTAAAATTGTGAAGCTCTATGTGAAAGCTTTTGCCTCAGTCTTATCCCTGGTTTTTAAATTTTTGAGTATAATGTGGCGCAGAGGTTTAAAAAGTGACGCATCTAACTACATGTGTCACTTTTTAAATATGGTGCACAAAGGTACATGTTTGGGCTTTCCTGGGGAGCGTAGGTGGTGAGGCTTGTGTCTAAGAGTGCAGTGGACTAGGCTCCATGAAGCCTATCCCTGTCTGCACTCTTAGACACAGGTGTCAATTTGACTCTTTACAATGATGTTACCTGTGTTAACACAGTGTAGGAAGCATATTGAGTTTGTTTGCATAGAGGAATTGTATTTTGTAAAATTGTGAAGCTCCATGTGAACGCTTTTGCCTTAGTCTTATCCCTGCTGTGAGGCAGATGTTTGTACATAGGATCTGTGCTATTTTGGGGAAAATTAATGGTTTTTACATCTTTGAGTATATTGTGGCGCAGAGGTTTAAAAAGTGACGCATCTAACTACATGCGTCACTTTTTAAATATGGTGCAAAAAGGTACATGTTTGGGCTTCCTGGGGAGCGTAGGATGTGAGGCTTGTATGTAAGAGTGCAGTGGACTAGGCTCCATGAAGCCTATCCCTGTCTGCACTCATAGACACAGGTGTCAATTTGACTCTTTACAATGATGTTACCTGGGTTAACTCAGTGTAGGAAGCATATTGAGTTTGTTTGCATAGAGGAATTGCATTTTGTAAAATTGTGAAGCTCCATGTGAAAGCTTTTGCCTCAGTCTTATCTCTGTTGTGAGGCAGGTGCAAGATTTTGATGTAACAGTGTCCTAAAAGTGACGCAGTGAAATCTCATAGATTTTACTGCGTCATTATTACGAGGCTTTTCGTGGAGAAATGACCCCTCTCTGTACATTAGACTTGACAGAGGTATAATGTGGTGCAAAAGGTTTTAAAAATGACGCATCTACCTACATGCGTCACTTTTTAAATATGGTGCAACAAGGCACATGTTTTATGACGCCAATGCGTCACAAAAAGTGACGCTTCAGTAGCGCAAAACTGACGCATGGCTTTATAAATGAGGATCAATTATGTCATCTGTGTTACCTGAGATTAGGAAGTAGATTGTGCAGATGAGGTGAGACATGTCCAGAGGGACAGAGGAGGTGAGGTTTATGATCAAGACTGTATTGGGAGAGAGGCCTTTCTCGGGAAGCATAGGTGGTGAAGCGTGTGTATAAGAGTGCAGTGGACTTATACACAGGTCTCATCTTCTTTGTACTTGTGGACAGAGCTGTCTTCCACTATAATCTTCAATACAGGCCTCACGTTTTGTGCACCCCTGGAGAATCCTCACCTGATCTGTAGCCCTGAATAGATCGTTTGCTTTTTGTCATTGCTTTGTTGTTTGGTAACAGTGGTCTATCATATGCTACTTTTTTCTTTAACACAGGTTGAAATCGTTATTTGAAGAGTAAGCAAAGATGCCCACAAGGGAAAGGACAAGAAAACAACGTAACCGGGAAAAATCAAAAACAGCAACGGAATTACAGCACTCTTCCACAACAAATACTTCAAAAAACAGGAACCAAGCTCCTGGTAAGACAACTAAGTCTTTTTTACGTAACATATGTACATCCCCAAAAAATGATGGACAGCATGTAGAAAAAGAAAAGGAGAGAGTAAAATTGAAAAGGAAGGAGAGAACTTCAAAGAATCCTAAAACTGGAGCAGGAGAGAATAATATGTATAGGAATAGAAGGCAGAATCAGTTTAGAGACATTCGCAGACGAATGTTTCGCAATAGAGTGGTTTTAAATTTGTTGAAAAACATTAGGAAAGGTAAACAGAGAGCTGCTTTTTATAAGAAAAAGAAAAGTGTAGAGAAGATTGTTGATCAGGCTTTTGAAGTTAAGAAAAAATTATTTATTTTAATAATCAATAGAATTAGGACACTTAACAAGACAATTGATGTTTTCAAATCAAACAGTAGATGGAAAAGAGTAATTAATCGGACTAATTTTTGTAAAGTTTTTTCTGGAGAATGGATGCACAGTTCAAGTTGTGAGCCATTTTTTAATGAGGAGAGTTACTTCCAGGAGAATGATTTAGTGCATGCAGTTGACACCAGTGGTCGAGCGTATGAAGTGAAAGACGGTTGTCCGATTGAAAAAGAGAAACTTGTGCCTAGAGAACCAGAAGAGGTGTTATCTGATGGAGTTTTAGGGAGACGTACTAAGGGTCCAGTGTACACTTGGAAGTGTAGTCGTATTTGTAGGGTGCGACAGGAATCAATTGATTTGTTTTGTAATTTCTTACGTACATATAGTAAGAAAAGTCTAAAGCAGAAAATGAAGTTGTTGCAAGACTTAGATCCTTGCAGAGTGGGAGAAAAGACAGGTTTGCAAGGCCATTCACTGGCTTGTCTTTCTAGAAAAGTCTGTCAGAGTGTTTTTCATCATTTTAGGATGTTAGCAGTGCATCATACCAAAATGAGGAAATTAGTGAGAATGTTGTATTATGCAAAAAGTCCAGCACTTAAGCTTAAACAATTAAACAGTGCTCTTTTGCATGGAACTGAATTAGATGTGAAGAAGATTTGTGAAGAAATTGAGATTTGTTATTTTGATAAAAAAGAGGATAGTGTAGAAATTGACACAGCAATTCAAGGTAATGTGGAAGACAATGTCCAGATTTCAAGTACAGAAAAGTTTGAGCAGGAAATTACCAGGTTTAAGGTGAAATCAAGTGAAAGGCCGAATTTTACTTGTGTGTGTTGTCGACGAAGTCATTATAAGCATCAAACTAGATTAGTTGATTTATACGTAAAAAGTGAAAAGGTGAATAATTATGAGTGGAAAGATTTTGCAACTTATTTGTGGGTGGAGAATTGTTTTGATTTGTAAATATTGTTATGATAAATTAAATCAAAACAGAATGCCTGCTAGAGCTGTTCATAATAATCTGGAGTTGGTAGACATTCCCCCTGAATTGATGGATTTAAATACATATGAGTCTATTTTGATTCAATGTGTCCACCCTCTTCAGGCAATTGTTCGCATGGAGCCTAAGATAGGGAAATTGCCTCCTACAGATTTGCAGAGAGGATTAAAGGGAAGAGTTGTTTATTTGCCTCTAGATTTAAAAAAAAATATTGATACAATTGGTATAGAAAAAGTAGAAGAGGAACCTTTAGTTATTCTAGTTATTGGGGTTCCGACAAAGAGTAAAAAAATCTGGAAAGATTTAGTGGATGTTAGGAAAGTCAAAAAGGCAACGTTGTATTTAGTCAAAAACAATGAGTATTACAAACATGTTTATGTTGCAGCAGAGGAAACAGCTGCAGATGAAGACAGTGATTGTTCAGGTGGCCAAATTGAAAAAGTTGATGTCTCTAGAAGTGAAGAAATATATGAACATTATACTGTTCATCCTTTGCATTCCAAAGAAGTAATGGGGAATGCAATTGAATTGTTTCAAATGAAAGCAGCAAAAGGAAGTCCCGTTAGTGTATGGGAAGAAAGTTTGGAAGCTCGTTGTTTTCCACAGCTATTTCCAACAGGTGGAGGTGGACGATATGACGATCGACCACTTCAAATTCCTGCATCTGAATATCGAACTGTAAGATTATATGCTGAAGATCCAAGGTTTCGTCAATGCATTCCCTATTTGTTTCATCTACTGTATGAAAGAGACTTGTCTGGGCTTTCTTATGCAGTAAACCAGATACTGAAAAGTGGAGCACATCTGCAAAATGTTTCGGCGAGGGACTTTATGGAGAAAGTGAATCTGCAAGATAATATTTTGGAATCTCATCTAATCAATCTCATGGCATGTCAGCGTGGTACAAACGAGTATTGGTACCGTCGTCATGGGGAATTGAAATGTATGCTAAGAAACTTAGGAACTCCTACATGGTTCCTCACTCTTAGCTGTGCCGAGTATGCATGGGATGACTTACTCCAATTTCTACGAGAGGCAAATGCAACTATACAAAATATAGAATTCAAAACACCTGGAGAACTGTGTTCTTTGGATCCAGTGAATGTATGCAGATATTTCAATCATAGATTTGAAGCTATGATGTCTTTTATTACCAACAAAAAAAATCCTCCCCTTGGAGAGGTTTTGGATTTCTTTTGGAGAAAGGAGTATCAAGCGAGAGGTGCTCCTCATATACATATGTTGTTGTGGATTAAAGATGCACCCAAATTTAGAACAGATTCGGATGAAACAGTGATGAGCTTCATTGAAGAGTATTCAACATGTGCTGTTCCGAAAACTACCGAAGAAAATAGTTTAAGGCAACAAGTTTTACGCTTTCAATCCCATCGTTGTGGAAAGTACTGTCGTTGAAAATTCAGAAACAAAGACAAGTTCTACACAAAATGTGTTTCGCCTTTCCATGACCAGTGATTTCTAAAGGAAGAGTAAATAATGTGATGTCTTCTCTGCGACATAGTGTTATGAGGAAATCACCCAAAAATACATACAATTTAAAAAGAAACGAAGAGTCCAAGTACATCAACGACTACAACCCAGTGATTTTGTCCATGTAGAATGCTAACATGGATATTCAATTTGTTGCTGACAACTCTATTGCTGTGGCTCGATATGTGACGTCTTACATCACAAAAAAAGAAAAGACAGAACTGAAGGAAATGTGGGAGGACATTTCACATGAAAAGAGTCTAAGCAAGAAATTATACAGTTACAGGCTGAAGATGTTGTCGCATCGAGAAATTGGAGCATATGAATGTTCTGATCGATTGTCATCAGCAAGTCTCTATGCCAAATCTAGAACCATCATTTGGGTGAGTCTAGGTCTTGCTGCAACACGAAATCGAGTTTTGAAATCTGTACAAGAAATAGAGTATTTGGCGGAGAAAGAACCAGAAAGTACAGATATTTTGAAGACCAACATGTTGGATATATACTATCCAAATAGAAGTAGTCATCTTGAGAACGTTTGTTTGTATGAAGTTCTGCAAAACGATATTTATAAGAGAACCATCAGAGAAGATATTAACAATGGAATATATGCTATCATTGGGTGTGAAGGATGTCTAGTGAGACAGAAAAAATGCCATTTGATTAATCATCGAAAATTGAGTTGTGAAAATCCAGAGAAAAGGGAATTTAACTATTTGGCTCTTTTGCAACTCTTTAAGCCATGGCGTACAGAAGAGGAACTACTTGGAGATTTTCTCTGTTACAAAGATTATTTTAATGCAACCAAGGATACCATAGAATGTCCTGTTTTTCCAAATTATCTGCAAATGTTGAACGAAGAAATAGAGCAAGAAGCCACAATTGCTGCAGAGATTTATTTATTTATTTATTTATAGTGTTTTATATAGCGCGGACAAGACCCGTGGGTATCAGAGCGCTTAACATATGAGATTACAGATTGGCATTATAGAAGCAATTATAGCAGCAAAACATATATGGAGGTAGAAGGCGATATGCTATCTAGGGTGATTACAAACTGACATAGAAGGTTAATAAATTGACATTATAGTAGCAATTAAAACAGCAAAAACAAATATGGAAGGTAGGAGGCAATATGCTATCTAGGGTGATTAGATAAATATATTCCTAACGCCTGTGCACTTAGCGATAAGTGGTACATATAGTTTAGGTTGTGTCATAGTCATACAGTCAAGTTCGATGAGGTAGGGTTGTAAATTATTATCAGAACAATGTCAGAGTAATTAGCAAAAGTCGAATGGGTATAGCTAGTTGTAACGATCATAAATATTAACATGATAAGGTAGGGGTAGTATCTTTTGGTGTGAGACATAGTGCAGATAACACCTAAATATGAGGTAGAGATAGGGTGTAAAGCCGAGGCTTGAGTGGATAGTCATAGCTTGAGTGGATAGTCATTTGTCTTATTGGTCTTCCGATTGTTTATGATGACTCCAGTCCTCTTTGGCGTAAAGTGTTTATGCCACTGGTCTGGGGTCATCTCTATGTAGGGTAGAGATTGCTAGAGACAGTTCCCAAGACAGTCAGAGTTCTGCTTCATTGAGTCAGGATCCACTTGGAGGACCAATTATCTAAAATGAAGCTGCCACTGCCATGGATGAGGTGGAAAGAGCAATGGAACAAGCTCAAGATGATGAAGTTAACTTAGAAAATTTGGTAAAACAACTAAACTTTGAGCAGAAACAGGTATATGACGAAGTCACAGAACAGATTGAACATGGATTCAGTCATGAGAAAAAAGAGTGCTCATGTACATCATTTAAGCCTGTCCAACTGTACGTGAGTGGAGAAGCGGGAACTGGAAAAAGTTTTCTGATTAAAGCAATTGCAACTTATTTGCAGAAAAGGACAGAATCACAGCTGTCTTGTGTTGTTACCGCTCCAACTGGGCTGGCAGCACACAACATTAAAGGGATTACTTTACATCGTTTACTGATGCTGCCAGTGGAGCATGATAACAAATTGGAGTATCACAAGCTATCTGGAGATGCGTGTTCTGAAGTTTCGAGAGTCCTGAAGAAAATTAAACTTCTTATCATTGATGAAGTAAGCATGGTGTCAAATATAATGCTTGCTTTTGTGCATTTGAGAATGCAAGACATTCTTAAAACAGACTATGATGTCTTATTTGGAAGAAAACATATTATTATTTTTGGAGATCTTCTGCAGTTGACTCCAGTGAAAGGACAACCTGTGTTCAAAATGCTCACACATGAAGATACCAGGAAGTGCTTAGGAAGCATTCGAAACGTTAATATATGGTTAAACTTCAAATATGCAGAACTGCTTCAAAATATGCGGCAGGCAAAGGATGAAGATTATAAAAATATTTTACAAGATGTAAGGATTGGAAAAGTAAGTCAGCAAGGGAAAGAAGCTTTACATGGACGGTTAATTTCAAATTTGTACCCAAATGAAAACATTCTTCCAGAGAATATTTTTAAGAAAATTAACGAGAGGAAATCTGCCATATGTTTGATGCCAACTCTGAAAGAATGTTCCATGTTCAACAACAAAATGTTACATTTAGAAAATGAAGAGATAGTGAAACTGGAAGCTACAGATAAAATAGAGCATATGGGAGCAACAATTGTTTTGTCTGAAAATTTGAAATCAAAATTGGATTCATTAGAGAAGAGTATATCTAAAACTGCTGGTTTTGAAAAAACTATGAATGTGTGTTTGAATTGTCGTGTCATTTTGAGAAGGAATTTAAATGTTGAAAGAGGTCTGGTAAATGGAGCAATGGGTCATGTTGTTGGTTTTGTGAATTACAAAAATAGAGATGGAATTGAAATTTTAAAAATTAAATTTGATGGCATTGATGAAATGGAACAAATTTGTCGTTGTTCAGCTAGATTTTTGCTCGTGAAAGACTTATATGTTCGCCGAAAAACAGTTTCCTATTTGTTTGGCATATGCGGTGACAATTCATAAATCTCAAGGTTTAAGTGTAGATAGTGCTTTGGTGAACATTGGAAGTTCTGTGTTTAAAGAGGGTATGGCATATGTGGCTTTATCACGAGTCAGAACTTTATCAGGATTGTACTTGATTGAGTGTGATGAAACAAAGATTTGTGCTGATCTAGATTGTGTTAAAGAATACAATAGGTAAAGAAGAGAGTATGCTCCACATTTGCCTCAATATCCTCTGATTGAAAAACGTGTGGTAGGCCGAAAAAGAAGAAATGAGAGTAATTGCAGTGAGGTAGTAGCAAAAAGATAAAAAGTAGATGAAACTGTAATTGTAAGGAGAAGGAAAAAGGATTCTGTTGAGGATGTTGTTGGATTTCAGTTTGAAAACAGTTGTCGTGTCAACTGCTATGCTAATGTAGTAGTTAATGGTGTTTTTTTCTTCAAAATTTACAAAAACAGATTGTCAAAAATCGGGAACAAACATTGTGCTGTTTATTGAATTCTGTGTTAGAGAAATGTAGTAGTGATAGAGCAAAAATAGAAAGTGTTTCAGAAATTAGAAATCTTCTAGACATATGTTCAGGTCAAAATCAATTTTCACAGAATATTCAGTAGGATTGTCAGGAATTTTTAATGTATATGTTTGATGTATTGCAAGATGAAGGAGTAGATATAAAAAATCTTTTTAGCCTTTCTTATCAATGGCAACATGACTGTGATAACTGTGCTTCATCAAGTACTACTAGAATAGACTCTGAAAGATTTATATATTTGACTTTACCATACTGCAAATCAGTGCCTTTTAATAATCTAGTTAAAGCAGCGGATCACAATATGGTGTGTACCCAATGTAAGTCTGCAATGCTGTCCACATTATTTCTACAAAATTATGGTCACTATGTCATTTTAACGTTCCAACGATGTAGACCTGATGGAACTAAATTGACAACTTCTATTAAAAATTTCGTGGCTTCTCAGTTATCGATATCAGGAAGAACCTTTGCAACTGTAGCTATTATTTTTCATGACAGTCCTTCTACAACATCAGGGCATTACACATGCTATTTAAAAACTTCTAAAGGTTGGACCCAATGTAACGACACTCATTTGACTTTCAAACAACGTTTGCCTTTTGGCTTTATAAATTCATACCTAGTGTTTTTACAGCCAAAATTTAGGTAAAGGTAATTGGCCTATGAAGACGGGAGGAGTACTGATATATACTCATACATCTGACACTATTTGGCCAAATGGAAAGGTGCAGGAATGAGTAAAGAGTCATGACTGAAAAAAAGGAGTATATGAAAATATTGAAAATATTTCAGATGTTCTTGGAGTTTTTCTTCTAGAAAGTCGATGAAATGGATTTTTTACTGAACAGCAAAGTACTTTGCAATGAGAAAAGGACCTCCATGATATACTATTTGGCCTCAAGGTTAAGTAAGTCAATCAAAGATTAGTGTACATTTGTCATTTGTCAGTATCTAAGGTTTTTTTAAAAACACAATCTTTTAGATTGTGTTTTTTTTTCCCGCTGTCATATGATGAGTAATTTGAACTCACTGTTTTAAGTGAAATTCAATATATTCTGAGAACAGCAAAAATAAACTATGTAACATGTTGTACAAGTTATTCTATACTTTGGATTGTGTAAATTAAATTGTATTCCCATTCTCTGACACTCACTTTCCTTTTTCCATCCTCTTTGAGCCCTTTTAACTCACTTATAATGTCTTTCTCTCACTCTCTGTAACCCCTGTTCTTTTACTCCACTTCTTAGACAAGCCCTCATTCTCATTTCAACTGTCTGCATCCCCTCTCTCCCTTGCATAACGTTTCAGCTTTCAGTCTCTCTGCTTTACTTCCCTTTTCCGTATTTTCCTCCTTTGCTCTTTTAGTAATTCCTGTTTACTCACTCAGCAGTATTATCGCACTCTATCACTATAAATCACCCACTCTCCCTCGCTTATCTTTGTTTGCTCCTTACTTTTGACCTTTTCTATCTATTTTTCGTTCACTACTTCTATGTCCTCAGAGCCTCACGCTCCTTGTGTTATGTTCACTTGTGTTTATCTACCTTCTATCATTTCTTTTACGACAACTTCACTTCTCCTCTCTCATCGTTCTTCATCCCATTTCTTTTACTCTAGTTCCATTACTATCCCTCATTTCCTTTCTTTCAATGTCCTTCTCTTTACTTTCATCACCAAATTATTTTCTCTCAGTACCACTGTTTTAGTCGTCTTCTCCTTTCTTTCCTTTTTTTGATCCCTTACTCATTTCCTTTTCTCACTCATTGTACTCCACCTCACTCAGTTTTTCTCTTAGTGTGTCTCTCTACTAACTTCCTCATTTCATTTCCCTCAATCGTTGTATATTATCATCTCTCCCTTCATCCTTTCATTCTATGAGTGTTCTTCACTTACTCTCAGTTATCTTCTATTCTTCATTCTTCTAAATGCATCCTTAATTAGACTGTTTTTTGTCTCAGTCATTATCTCTTTACTTACTACTGTTTCCTGATTTAGTTTTGGTAACTCACATTGTTTTAGTATCTTTCTTACCTTCATTTCATTTCTCTGTTCTTCTCTCTCTTTTTCTCAGCGAATCTATATGCCTTACTCTTTGTAATTTGCTCTCCTTCTATTTTTTTCCCTCTTTTTGTCCTTCTACCTTAGTTTATTTCCCTTTCTGTGTTCTTCACTCTAACTTTATTTCTAAATAGAGCGTTATGATTTTTAACCTCTTCATTTGGATCTTTAATTTAAAATACATATTTTACTAATTATAACTTATTTTTTCTTCTCTCTTTCACAGATACAAAGTGTAGTTAAAAAATGTATTTATTATATGCTAAGTATGACTAAAAAAATGTAGTTTGTGATCACCCTTTGCTTTAAGCTCACTAACATTTTCTTAATCTACCACACTCCTGTGTCTTTACTCTGCTTCACTCACTTATTCTTATTCTACATGTTTACTCCCCTTTTCCGATTTCCCATCTCATATTCAACTTCATTCGATCCCTATTCTTTACTTCACTTACCCTCTGTTCCCTTCCTTTGCTTCTTCACTCATTCTCTTTTTCTTAATTATTTACCTTACTCCTACACATATACCTCATCCCCCTCCTAACACATACACACACCTCTAACATACATCCCACACACACACCACACACACACCTCATACACACAAAAAAAACTCCCACACACACTCCTCAAAAACACACACACATTCCATACACACACATACCTCCCACACATATACCCCCACACCCACACACCCCTGACACATATCTCACACACCCTCACCTCTACCCACACCGAAACACCCCACACAGCCACAACCACAGAAACACCTTACACACCGACACCCCGACTTACACCCACTGACTCCCTATAACTCACACAAACTGCATTACTTATCTTTGTTTGCTATTTCACTCAAACCCATTCAGGTACTGTTACCTTTATTTTGTCTGTCCTTTGTGTTTGTCACTCCCCATCTCTTATCCTAATTCAATTTTTCACTCTCTTTCACCCCTCTTTACTTATACTAACTGGTCTTTTCTTACCCTCCCTCACCGTTCTTCATTTATCCCAGTTACGCCACTACCGTTCATTCTCAATTTTTTTCTGTCCTATCTTTTTCTTTCAACACCCACTCACATTCTCCCACTATCTCTAGTTTAGTGTTCTTCCTCTCTCTTCCCTTCTTTTGCTCCTTTAGTGATTTTACTTTTCTCATTTTCACCCTATTACACTTTGTCTGTTTTTAACTATGTAGTAAACAATCCTTCTGTGTTTCTCCCTCTAGCTCTCTTTATCTTAACATTACTCTCTTTGTGTTCTTCCCTCATGCTAACTCCTTCATTAATTTTTTTTCTTTTTTTTTTGGTGCGCTCCCCGGTGCGCGCCCCGATGCACGTACCGGTACGAGTACCCTGCAGAAAAAAGATTGACACAGATTCTTTAAAAATATAGGTTTATTTTTATAAAGTAAAGGTAGTTCTAAAAAGAACTGTTCTTTTTCTTCTTTTTGTTGTTTTATATTTTTTTTATGTTTTTTTGAACATTTTGTACTTTTGTTTGGCTTTTCTGAACACTTGTATTTTTTTTGTATTTTTTATGGGGAGAAACAAAAAACAGGGAATTGTAAATGGCTCAACTGGAGCATGAAAAAAATCTGGAAAAATTAGTTTTTTTTTTGGACACTTATGGTTATCACCAGAAACCATGATAAGTTCAATGCTTTGCTCACCATAAGCAAGTAACTTGTTACAATATTTGCATAAAATTTTGTAATCATTAAACTTTGGTTGGATAGTAGCCAATGTGTCTCTTGCCCCCGAACCCGATGGAGTGGGTTCTTTTGATGTTGAGCGTCGAGACGTTGATGGGGGTAGTTTACTGCAGAGGTCCCTTAACTCTGCATTAGAGTAGTTGTTTAGATGCCAACGCATCATGTGGCGAATCATCGTATGATTCCCGAAGGAATACTTTTTGTTAGGGTTCCCCCTGGATAGCTCATCACCACAAATTAAGCAAGTCACCTTTGCTGCCTTGACTTTTTTAAAACCCCTTGGGAGTTTGTAGAACTGCCATATAAAGTGCTGTTTGGGTTTGTAGGGCTGTTTATCTTCTGGCAGGAACTCCCTTGTCTGTGCCTCCTCTTCCTCATCCTCCTCCTCTTCCTGTTCACCACCAATATAATCTTCTTGTGGTCTTTTTGATGGTGGTGGTGGTGGTGGTGGGGCAGATGCTCCAGCTGCTGCTGCAGCCATTTTAAAGTAGAAAAGATTAGAGACAGATCTCCACACAGGTCTTCCTCAGTCAAAGGACAAAGTCAGAATAAGGAAAAAAGGAGGGGGTTTCATCATTTGGAAAACAAAAGTGTTCTGGACCAATGAAAAGTGTTATTTTCAAGTCACATGATCCAAGCTTTCATCATTTGGAAACCAAAACTGATCTGCACCAATGAAAAGTGTTATTTTCAGATCACATGACCCGACGCGCTTACGCTACGCGCCCCGGGGCGCACCTCGGGGCGCGTCACGTAAGTGAATCGAGACGTTGCTCGATCGTATGCGATCGCGTGCTTCCGGGTGCGCTTACGCAGTACGTCATATGACGCATCACGCGACTACGCGAAACGTCATGATGTTGTTTTCGTTCGCGGGAATAGCGCTCTCGGGACGCTCCCCGGTACGCGCCCCGGGGTGCTCCGTAGCATTCTGCTCACCCGTACGTTTACCGGTACGCGCCCCGGGAGCGCCCCGGGGCGCGTACCAAGGCAAACAATAAAAAAAAAAAATATTCACACAATTTAACATTTGTTATAAAAATTATTACTTTCATACCTATAGATATTTGCTATTAAAAAACCTATGAAATTCACTGAAAAAACCATAGGTTTCACACCAGTTATAGTTAGGAATAAGCATTTAAAAAACCTATTAAATTCACTGAAAAAACCATAGGTTTTACACCAGTTATAGTTAGCTGGAAGTTTTACTCGCATAAAACCATTGAAATTCCCACGTTATAGTTAGTTGGACTCACTATAACTTGCGCGTGCAATGCACTGCTGATGACGTCACATATTACATCACTCATGACATGGTCAGTGACATCACTCATGACATCACTGATGACACCATCCTTGTGACAGAGTGACAGACCTCCTTTCACTGTAATGTAACCCTTGAAACACATATTCAAAAATAGAAACTAAAATTTTCAAAAAAATGGAGATACCCATACCAGTTACCACAACCAATTCAGTAATTCCACCATCTATATACACATCCACTCATTCACCAACAGTTCTATGTAGTCACTCATACATATACTCACTCATCATATGTAGTGATACACCTATACATCCTGTTACACACCGACAGTCATCCAAAAGATACTGTCACACATACTCACACATGCAAATAAACTATTAAACATCCATTTATTTGCATATACAGTTATATACACACTACCACTTTACTTTTAAGGAAACTTACACATACTTACTCTCTTAAACAATCACTTATAGAAACACATACTAATTTAAAAAGGAACTCTTACAATCCCTCACTCTCACATATACTCACTTATATACATCAATATTCACATATACTACATTAAAACATATGTAGTTACTGATAAAGACACTAGTGAGACAGTCATTCACTTACTAACATACACATATACACACTCATCCACCCATATAGTCCTGCACATGTGCTGTATTCAAAACACATACAAACAGAGAGTCAGTCATTCATGCATCTATGTGCTAAGTAATACCCCCACTAAACCATGCAAACACTTATACTGATACTAAGAAAAACATCTAATAACCCATATACCTACAGATGTAGCTACACACCAACCCATGCAGCCACTTATACACAAAGTGTTACATTAATACATATATTTAAATATTTAAACATTACTCACTATTATTTATTTTTCAGAAAGACACACATTCACTGGCTGGTGTCATCAGTGATGTCATGAGTGATGTCACTGACCATGTCATGAGTGATGTAATATGTGACGTCATCAGCAGTGCATTGCACGCGCAAGTTATAGTGAGTCCAACTAACTATAACGTGGGAATTTCAATGGTTTTATGCGAGTAAAACTTCCAGCTAACTATAACTGGTGTAAAACCTATGGTTTTTTCAGTGAATATATATATATATATATATATATATATCACTGAAAAACCATAGGTTTCACACATGTTATAGTTAGCGTGACATTTCACTCATACAAAACCATTGAAATTCCCTCGTTAGAGTTAGTTCAGCTAACTATAACTTGCGCGCCCGCAGTGAACTGCTGATGACGTCACATACTACATCACTCATGACATGGTCAGTGACATCACTCATGACATCACTGATGCCATCTCAAATGACATCACTGATGACATCACTGATGACATCACTGATGACATCATCCAGTGAATGTGTGTTTTTCTGAAAATTAATTATGTTTTATATATGTATATCTCAAAGTCGATGGAACAATAGATTGGTGCATAAGTGTCTAAATGAATGATTTGCTTTGTAAAATTGATTGTATAACTGACTGATTAAGTGTATTTTAGTGAATACATGGGTTAGTGAGTAATGTTTAAATATGTAAATATCTGTATCAGTCTCACACATTTTTTGAATAAGTGGCTGCATGGGTTGGTGAGTAGCTACATGAGTGTCTGTATAGGTTATTAGTTGTTTTTTTGAGTATCAGTATGAGTGTATGAGTGTCTATATGGTTCGGTGGGGGATATTACTTAGCGCATAGATGCATTAATGAGTGACTCACTGTTTGTATGTGTTTTGAGACAGCATGTGTGCAGGACTGTATGGGTGGATGAGTATGTGTATAGGTGTGTTAGTGAGTGAATGACTGTCTCAATACTGTCTTTATGACTAAGTACCTATGCTTTAAAATACTATATGTGAGTATTGGTGTTTATAAGTGAGTATATATAAGGGTGAGAGATTCAAAGAGTTCCTGTATAACTAAGTATGTGTTTCTATAAGTGATTGTTTAAGAGAGTAAGTATATGTACATTTCTGTACAAATAAGTGTACTGGTATGTGTATAACTATATATGAGAGCAAATAGATGTTTGAAAGTTTATTTGCATGTGTGAGTATGTGTGTCAGTAACTCTATGTATGAGTGTAGGTGTGTAACAGGATGTATAGGTGTATGAGTACATATGATACCAGACTCCTGAGGCGTGAGCCGAGAGATTTACATCGTGCTTTTAGAAATTGTACTTCTGCCACAAATTGAATTACTGTGTAGGGGGAATTACTATTTTAATCTCCACTGCTATTTCCGCCGATTTTAAAAACGTACCGCATTGCTGCTGCCACCTCTAGGATCGATTGCACTGGATAAGGGAGGGAGGTTGTGTGCCATCTTGGGGGAGGATTGTACTGCTTACAGACTACTGTTTGCTGACTCCCTGCCACTATAAATGACGCCACTTAGGCGCCCGCGCAGCATACCAGACTCCTGAGGCGTGAGCCGGGATCTTTACATCGCGCTTTTAGATATTGTACTTCTGCCACAAATTGAATTACTGTGTAGGTGGAATTACTATTTTAATCTCCACTGCTATTTTCGCCGATTTTAAAAACGTACCGCATTGCTGCTGCCACCTCTAGGATCGATTGCACTGGATAAGGGAGGGAGGTTGTGCACCATCTTGGGGGAGGATTGTACTGCTTACAGACTAGTGTTTGCTAACTCCCTGCCACTATAAATGACATCACTTAGGTGCCTGCGCAGCGGACGTGCGCCTCTGGCGCACCAAAGGCAAGCCTGTCTGTGCCCGTCCGCGCCGGGCCGACGCCAGACGTCAGGACCCCTGCATTACCCACGGGTGAAATTTTTAGATATTCCCGTGAAGAACTGCTGGGGTTGACTACTCAGTGTTCAGGGGTACCGTGGGCCTTTCACAAGCCAAATTTTGCTTGCAAGTTTTGCACCTTTAAGGTCATCGGGGTGGAGCAGTCTCCATGTACTCCTGGTCATACTGTATACAAGTTTCTTAGTTTAAATTGCCACTCTATGGTGAGTCACTATGCACAAATATTTGACCTACTCATGGCGGAGGCCCCTGATGCCCTCTTTCTCACAGAAACTTGGTTGACTCATGACACAGTAGCGGAACCAGGGCTTGCCCTCCCGGATGGTTTTACATTATACAACATCAACAGAGAAGGGGAAAGAGGGGGCGGCATAGCGGTAATAGCCAAAGCCACGTTTGCCGTCAGCCTGTTGAAGGAAGAAATAGCGGGCTGTGAGAGTGCTCTATTTAGAATAGAGCTTAATTGCAATCTGACTATGTCTGGCCTTCTGATCTATAGACCCCCGGGGCCCTCTGGGAATTTCCGTGAGGACCGTATGAATAGAATTGGACCTATAGCTAGTAAAGTAGCTAATTTTACGATCTTGTGAGATCTTAATCTCCACCTCGAGCTGGAAGGCAAGGCTGAGATCTCCAATTTTTTGGCGGATTTAGAAGCCTTTCAGTTACCGCAACTAGTCTTGGAGGGCACTCATGTGGCCGGGCATTTACTTGACCCCATTTTTTCTAACTTACAATGCCTAAAAACTCTTTCCCCGGTTCCATTGACTTGGACTGACCACTCAGTTATTCCATTCTCTCTGCGGTGGCAGGGCAAAGCCGAAGTGGTTCATCCTATAGTCGTGGCCAAATGACCCTGGTATAAGTTGGATCAGGAGTCCCTCGCCACTCAGTTGACAGAGCTGAGACCTCAGCTCCCTGCAGATATTGAGGAGACACAAGAGTGCTTTCAGGACTGGCTGGTAGCGGGCCTGGACAGTTGCATCCCAGCAAAACGGGGAGGTAAAAGACGTGGGCCATCGAACCCTTGGTATACAGACCTACTAACACAGGCAAAGAAGGGTTGCAAGCAACTGGAACGTGCCTGGTGCCGTTCCTATGAGCCTTCTGCCAAAGCAGCATATCGAGAGGCAGTGAAAGATTACCACAAGCTCATCCGCAAAACGCGGGCTGAGTTTGTGGCCAATAAAATTCTGAACGGCGCCATTCCAACTAAATCCATCTTTGCGCTGCTTAAAAACATGAAGAGCGCAGGCATGCCTAACACTTCCCCTGTGGAAGGGAGAGAAGGTTTCCAGAGAGGTTTTGAGGCACGGGCGGGGTGGGCTCTGGCCCAGGGCCCCAGCCTATCAAGGGGGGTGGGAGTGAGTGGGGGGCGGGAGTCCTTCAGTTATTTTGGGAAGGGAGGGAGAGGTTGCAATCCGGGTTTGGGCCATGAATCGGGACGGTGGGCTCTGGTCTGCGGTCCTCAACTCATGAGGATCTTTGTGTGGGAACCGAAGTGTCGGTGTTCAGGGATGTTGGTCTGCAGATTCGAATTTGAATCATCAAATGTGTGAGGGATGTCGAGTGGAGCCGGCTACCAGACGTCCGTTATGTTGCCATGTGGGTGAATAGATGTATGGGTGGAGTGGTGGATGTATGGGTGGGGTGATGGGTGGAATGGTGGATGTGTGGGTGACATGGTGGATGTATGGGTGGGGGTGGATGGATGAGTGAGGGGATGGATGGATGGGTGAAGGGGTGGATGGATGGTGAGTGAAGGGGTGAATGGATGGTGGGAGAGAGGATGGATGCATGAGTGGAAGGATGGATTGGAGTGGATGGATGTGTGTATGATTGGATGGGTGGAGGGGTGGATGGATCAGTGAAATGGTGGATGGATCGATGGGGGTGGATGGTGGACGAGTCGGTGGGTGGATGGATGAGAGAGGTGATGGATGGATTGATGTATTGATGGGTGAAGGGGTGAATGAATGAATGGATGGATGGATAATTGAAGGGGTGGATGTGGGGATGGATGGGTGATTGAGGAGGGTGGATGGACGGGGGATGGATGGTGGAGTGAAGGGGTGGATGAGTGGTCAATGGATGGATTCATGAGTGGATGAGTGGATGGATGAGTGGGTGGATGGGTGAAGGGTTGATGGAGGGATGGGTGGCTGGGTGAGGGGGGAATGGAGAGAGAGGGGGAGGATGGATGGATGGATGGATGCATGAGGATATGGATGAATGATTGGCAGAGTGGATGGGCAGGTGTGTGCATGGATGGGTGAGGAGAGTGGCATGGAGATGGATGGGTCAGAGAGTGCATGCATGAGTGGGGGAGGGTGGAGAGCGGGAGGGATGGATGGGTGGATGGATGAGTGACTGGGTGGATGGATGAGTGGGTGGGGGGATGGCTGGATGGGTGAGATGATGGGTGGTTGGATGGATGAGTGAATGGATGGATGGGTGGAGGAGTGGATGGATGGGTGGAAGAGTGGATGGATGAGTGGAGGAGTGGATGGATGAGTGGGAGGATAGCTTGGGTGAAGAGGTGAATGGTTGGATGGATGAGTGGGTGGATGGATGGGTGGAAGAGTGGATGGATTGGTGAGGGGATGGATTGGGTGTAGGGATGGATGGATGATGGATGGATGGGTGAGGGGGTGGATGGAGGGATGGATGGGTGAGATGATAGATGGAGGGATGGAAGGTGGATGGGTTAGCAAGTGGTTGAAGGGGTTTGGATGTGGATGGGGCACAGATGGAGGGACGGAATGAATGGTGGGGGAGTTGGTGGATGACAAGGTGTATATGATGGATGGGGAGGGTTGTGATGACTTCCTTTGCTTTCTTGGTGCCATGGGAGCTGTGGTTCAGAGTAGGAGGTATTTGAATTGTTTGGCTGCTCCCTTGCCTAGGTGTTAGTGTTCTGTATTCTATGTGTGCTCATGTGTGGGATCTATGCATCATGCGTGTGACATTTTGCATGATGTCCAGCTGCTACTTGAATGCGGGGCCCCCATGGGCAAGGTCGGGGTTCCATGTTTTGGGTTCCGCTTGGTGAAGCACCCATGGTGCGTTCCCTATAGTGGGTTCATCACGGCGGTCCTCCCTTAGGTTCACTTGTGCATTGTGCTTTACATCCTACAATGTATTTGTTTATTTGTTGGGGAGTTTGTGAGATTGGGTTCTCAGCCCTTGCGGTGTTGAAGACTAGGTACCGTTCAGGACTGGATGTGGAGCACAGCCTGAGGATGGCAGTGATCCACCCACAGATTGAGAGTCTAGGTGTGGCTGGGCACCGGCACACCTGTCACTTTCTTGTTGGTGGTGTTGTTGTTGTTCTGTGTCCTGTGTAAGGCAGGGCATCCTAGTGGGGAGAATTTGCGCACATTTTGTCTTGGAGGATTGTGTTTTGAGCTGTGTGGTGCGCCTCTGTCGTTTCGCCACACCCACTCACAAGCCTGCAGTTTGCTAGGCACTCTTGTTGTGTTGAGCATTGTTTGCCGGATATGGCCCGTGGTGTGCGTGTGGCAGTCGATCATGTGGTGTGCCGGATTCCTGAGGTTTCTGTCGGGTAGTGGTGTAGTGGTGAGCCTCAGCAGGGCCTACCAGTGCTAGGGGTTCTCCCTTCTCATGCACAGAGTCCTCAGACAAATAAGAAGAAGTTGGCACAGGAACTGGAATAGAAAAAACAGAGTTTATTAACCTCAAGAGGTGGTACTATATTCACACAGCACCCTTCGGCAACTGTATGAAGTAGCACACTGAATGGAAAGAGCATGGTCCTTTTATACCCACACAGGGCCTCAAAAGAGGGCGGTACAAGCACAGAGTGCTGAGTTTCGAGACATATAAGGTCATACAGAAAATGCAGGGTCGACAAGTAGGAGGAGCTAACAGTGTCCAGTTTCTAGTAAACACATCCTGACTGTCAGAAGTCTCCAGTAACTTCGCAGGAGCAGTATGGATGCTGGTCCCAATTGCCCACCTCCCAGTGCCTCCGCTATAAAAGCAGAATCCACTAGCAAGGAGGAAAAGGGGAAGTGGAGAGAGAAGAGAAAAACCTTGACAATCGCTGGTATCTCTTGGTGCGTCGCTGGTAAGTATGGACACTGCAACCAACTTTAGTGATACCTAATGCACAGAACAAGGGAACATAAGACCAATATCTTCTCTAAACAGTTGTTTCTATTCAATAACTGAAGCTGATCCTACCAGGAATTCTCTAGGCAATGCTTCTCTTCTAATGGTAGTCTTTTCCTACAGGGAGAGTAGTGCTGGAATAGAAAAGGAATTGGATAAGGCTAAGCCTATTATACACTTATGTATTCTTCCTCTGTCTATACAATGTACTATCTTTCTGTACCCTGATGCTCTCCTGTAGATAACTTGGTATTGGGTTTCTTGAATTCAGCAGTTCGCATGCAGCAAGGCACTGTCCAAATTCCTGAAGTACAAATGAAGCGCGCAAAAAGGTTCTGGGAAGGGTAAAAAGGAAGGGAAGGCTAGGGCAAGCGCAATAGGATTCAACAAGGGAAAATATAGTACTTCACCTTTGCCGTAGTAATTGCAGTATTGTCCTTTGTAGGGTACGCCTCAATCCATTTGCTGAAGGCACATACCACCACCAACACATACTTCAGATTATTGCAGCGTTCAAGCTAAATATAATCCATCTGCAAAACTTCAAAAGGTGCAGTCGGTGTAGCAAACCCTTCTGCTGGAGTTCGTGTCCCCTTTCCAGGATTGAATTGCAGACAAATCATGCAGGACTGTACTACTCTCTTAGCTGTGCTAGCAATTTCTGGATGCTCCCTAACTTGCGTAAGCAATTTCACTATTGCTGAAGCTCCAACATGTGCTAGCCCATGTGCCATCTGAACCATAGGTTGTACAAAAGCTATAGGTAACTTCCATTTGTCCATCTGTTTGTTTCGTCCAACAACCTTCATCATCCAACTCTCCATCCTTGGACCATTGCTCTCGTTCTTTGTCAGAAGCGGTCCTCTGTATCTCTAGTACCTCTTTCCTAGCATCGTGCCACCGCTCAGCTTGTGACTTCACTACATACATAGAAGTAGTGTTAGGCTGCATCGCAGTCTCACGTGCCACTTGATCTACAAAAGCATTTCCTTGTCCCACCTTATCAGTCACTTTTTTGTGTGCACTACATTTCACTATAGCTATTTTCTTTGGATATGTTAATGCAGTTAAAAGATTATGCACTAATTCTCTGTGCATTATCTGCATTCCATGTGATGTCAGAAAACCTCTTTCCTTCCAGAGCAGGCTAAAATCATGCGCCACTCCAAAAGCATACCGGCTATCTGTATAAATGTTCACACGCAAACCTGTACTAAGCTCACATGCTCATGTCAAAGCTATTAGTTCTGCTACTTGAGCTGACTTCTGTGGTATGCGAGCTGTCTCCACTATCGTGTGAAGCGTAGTAATTGCATACGCGGCTGAAGTTGTACCATCCGGTAACTTCAGACAAGACCCATCAACCCACAGTTCTCCGTCTACATCTGGAAGGGGCGTATCTTGCAAATCAATACGACCCTTTGTCTGTTCCTCAGTCAGAAAAATACAATCATGTGTTTCTTGCGCCTCAGGCTGAGTCGCCGGAAATGGCAACAACGTGGCTGGATTTAGTGTTGCACATCTCTTCAGTGTAATATGAGGAGCTAACAGCGTCAACTCATATCCTGTTAGGCGAGCACTAGTTAAATGCTGCGTCTTTGTTTGATTCAAAAGGGCATCAACAGCATGGGGTACCAGCACCAACAGCTTATGTGATAAGACTATCCCTTCACTCTGGCGTATTGACACATCTGTTGCTGCAACCGAGCGAAAACATCCAGGCAACACTCGAGCAACAGGATCAAGTACTGCTGAAAAATAGGCACAAGGACGTTGCTTATCACCATGTGTCTGCACTAAAACTGACAATGCACATCCATCTCTCTCGTGTACGTACAATGTAAAAGGCTTCATGTAATCTGGAGTACCTAACACTGGTGCTGAACAAAGAGCTTGTCCTAACTGTTGGAAAGCTTTCTCAAATTCATCTGTCCATGGGAGGGGTATTGGAGTGTCTTTTGTCAAAAGGGCTAACAAAGGTTTAACAACGTATGAAAATCCTAATATCTATTGCCTACAAAAGGAAGTAAGACCTAAAAATGCTCGAACTTCTTTCTGTGTGGAAGGTGCTGGTGTGTCTAAAATTGCCTGAATACGATCTGATGTGAGTGCACGCCCCTCCTTAGACAAAAGGTGACCTAAGTAGGTTACCTTTGGTCTACAATATTGCAATTTTGTCCTTGATACTTTGTGATGATGTGAAGCAAGGAAAGAAAGCAAGGACAAAGTGCATTTTTCACATTGTTCAGGGGTATCAGCTGCCAACAAAGTATCATCGACATATTGTATGAGCGCCACACCTTCGAGCAGAACAAAATAATCTAGTTGTCTTTTTAGTGCTTGACTGTAAATACTAGGACTCTCAGTATAGCCTTTAGGAACTCTACAAAATCTATACGATCGATTATTCAAAGTGAAACCGAACAAATATTGGCTATCAGGATGAATAGGGATCGAAAAGAAAGTGTTCTTCAAGTCTATAACAGAGAACGTAGTTGCTGTTGGAGGAACCAAAGTAAGTAGTGTTGTTATGTCAGAAACCACAGGGTACTGTGGTACTACAATCTTTTTTACCTCCCTCAAGTCGATGATAAATCTATAAATCCTAGTGTCAGTATCTTTTTTCAAAACGGGAAGAATGGGACTGTTACAGACATTAAATGGAACTTCTTCAACAACCCCCACTTCAATGAGATCCTGTACAATTCGTGTAAGTGCTTCCTCACCCTCCTATGATATTCTATATTGGGCCAGTCGTGGCAACACAGCTCCCTCCTTTACACTAATATGTACCGGTGAAATAACCATCTGTCCCACATCAGTATCTGAAGTAGCCCACAAAGTTTTAGGTAGGGAGGCTAATGCAATATCCTCTTTAACAAGACAAACTCTGTCCATCACAGGGTAATTATCATTCAAAATCACACGTACTCCTTCAGGGGAACATCTTATTGTGGCTCTGAAATACTTGAGCATATCAAGACCCACAATATTATCTGGTGTATTTGGGGAAAGCAAAAACGGGCATGGAGCAGCAAATTTATCAACATGAAATGCAAGTGGTTGTGACAATGGGCTAAGGGAAGGTGTTCCATTGAATCCTATCGATGTGATCGTTAAGCCACACAGGGGAGCCCTCGGAACCAATTGTTTAGACAGAGCGCTACGAGTAGCTCCCGTATCAACCAGAAACTGATCAGTAGAACCCAAAACATGTGCTGTAACATAAGGACCCCTCTGATCTACTGGAACTTCAACTGATTCCTTACCCCATCCTACGCAATCCTATGCATAAACAGAATCATGTAAATCAGGCTGCGCATAATCAGACATTTGGTATTGATTACGCCTATCAAAAGTGTTGAACCCATTCTGTGCTTGTGCATTAGAATCAAACCTAGCGCGATCGTTCGTGTTGCCCCTGGGACCTGAATATCCCGCACGATTTCTCATTGGTCCCCGGCCACGAGCATAGCGTTGTGAGCGCAACAGTGGACACTCATCAGCCCAATGGCCAAATTTCCTACAATACGCGCATTGATCAATAGCCAAATTCGAACGAGTATAACAAGAACCATTAAATCCTCGTCCGCCTCTATCATTACCTCTAGAAGGCGAACCATAAACCTGAGATAACATAACCTTTGTTTTTAAAACTTTAGACTTCTTATCCTCACTACCCTTTGCTTCTAATTCCTGACGCTCATAATATTGAGCCATCGTCAGGAGAGATGCCGGAGAAGAGGTAGTCCAAGAGCTTTCACTAGCTTTTAAACGGCTAGCCACTCCTGGTAATAGATTCGTAACATATTTATCTACAAACAAATGTCGGCCCGTATCGTCCGTTAGCGACTGACCACTAAAATCATGAAAGGCTTCCTCAAAACGCGTAAAGAAATCTGAAACCGATTCATCTGCCTTTTGCTTACACGATGCTAAAATAGTCCAATCAATCTTTTTAGGGGGAATGATCGTTTTTAACTTAGTTAATATCGCAGCGGGAAGATCTAAAATCAATCTACATGGCTTTTTCACTGGTTCTCTTTCCTTATCTTCTATCTCTATATCGTCCCATTTCGCCCCATAGGCTGCTTGATCATCATCTTTCCGCACAGACCTCCACATATCAGGCGGTAATATTAGCCCTAAAAATAAATCGATGTCAGCTAATGTCATGGTACAAGAATTTATGGCTCTCTCAACTTCCTCATAGAAAGCGTCTGGATTTTTCCGCGGGTCAGGCAATGCAGCTTTAAGTGCCATTACATCTGCCCTATTCCAGGGAGTATACACCCAATTATAAATAAAATATCCCTTTGCGTCAATGGAAGACTTATCATCACTGGCGCCCGCTCCTTTAGGAGGAACATATAAAGGTGCTGCCTCTCGCATAGGCTTTGCATGCACTATACTAGTCTTATCTGCTCCGAAGATAGATGACTGTTTCCCGTCGACCGGACCCGTCCGTTCATCTGCTTTGGCTTTCCGCTTCTCCTCTCGCAGACGAAGCGCCTCAGTTCGCAGTTTGAACAACCGCCTTATCATATCAGCCACCTGGGGGAGAGTAAAAAGCCCATTACGTATTTGCTTACAATCGGTTATTACATCATCAGGTTCTAAAACACCAGAAACTTTCCGAAACATCTCTACAACTTCTTCAGCAAAATGCTCAGTAAAATATAATTGCTCACTTTCCTGCCACCCCTGTAGACTATCTAAAATATTAGAAACAGTGACAGTATCATCAAGTGCTTGACGAGTGGTCTTTCTTAGTTCAGCCGCACGATCGACTAACAGCATGGAGGGAGAGAAGCGATCTACGTGGTGTACGTCTCCGATGGGCACGGTGTCTATCCCGGCGTCTGTCCCGGCTTTTACGGTAGTGAAGGTGAAGGTAGGATTGGTGGAAGCGGTGGCAGCGGTGAACGGCGCCGACTTTGATAAAAAGCAGCAGCTTCAGCGAGGATGTTGGGCGAGCCTATGGCGGAGGTTGATACTTGCTAAAATCAGCCTCCGTTCACCCCGCAGTTACATCTGAAACTCCACACGGTTGGTAGGGGGGAAGCAGGGCGGCAACCCATGGGCTGCAGGAAGCACTACATTTACGGTGGATACAGCGTGTGTGGTCGGTGCCGAATATTCAGCTTATTTAGATTGTAAGGTGCTCGGCGCAGATACTGTTAGCGTCATCCCCACCCCTTCCAACCTGGCACAGTGCAGGGGTATGGACTTAGCCATAAAACCTGCAACCACACAATTGAAAGTACCTCACTCCAGATTAGAGGTGGCATCTTTACCCGCAGATTTTGGGAGAGGCGGAGGCAGGGACAGAGAAGAGACATTGGTGCCTGCACCCTCCACGGTTCCTGTCTTATCTGTTTTACCTGCTAGAAATAGGTACCAACTTAGGTCTAATTTAGAACTACAGAAGTCTGGGCTCAGTCATCTGAGCACCCCAGCTGGGTCGGAGGTCGTACCACTTACCCCTCAAGGGAGGAGGAAAGAGAAAAAGGACAAAGATCTTAGATCCGGGGAGCCTAAAAAGCGGAGACTGCCAAAAAATTGTCTTTCACAACCAAAGCCCACACCCTCTTTAAAATCATATTTTAAAATTATGGAGCAGGTGGCGGATCCTAAGGGGAGAAAGTCTCCACCCCTCTCCTCTACCCCTATCCTCACTATTCCCCTTCCCGATAAACGGCCAGCAGTTCAGGCTGCAGTACTTCAGCCAGTGACTTTAGGGAGCAGGTATACGGTCCTAGCAGATGATCCAAAAACAGAGGAGCAGACGCAGCTAGAAGAAGATATGCTTAGCTATCAAAATTCATCGCAAGGAGCACATGGGATATCTGTTCCTGTGGTATCCGTTCCTGGGGTGGTAGCTGAAGTCGCACCAGCTGAACCAGCCAAGAAAGACAGAGGTAATGAGACAGTATTGGCTGAACTGGATGGAGGTCTCTCACAGGTGGAGTTACTCCTGCATAATCTGAGAGGCGATCTACTGTCTAAATTTGAAATATCGGAGGCTAATCAAAAACGTCTCCATGAGCAGTGCTCCAATCTAGAGGCCAAATTGGATGATGTCTGTAAGCGGACTGGTATTTTGGAAGAGGAAGTCACCCTGCTCACTGGGGACTCACAACAACATGACAGAGACATCGAGACTCTCAGAACCCAAAATAGAACCCTCCAGATGGACATTGAGAGACTAGAGATTCAGTCCAGGAGAAACAACTAAAAGTTTTTAAAGATTCCAGAGAGGGCAGAAAACGGGGACGTTAAGTCTTTGATATGCAAACTTCTTAGAGAGGGAGTCCTTAAATATAGACCTGACATAGATCTAGAGTCGGAAATCCAAAGGGCCCATAGGGACCCCTTCAGGTTACACACTGAGAGAAAAGCCCCCAGGAAGATTCTGGTAAATTTCCACATGTAAACTGTGAAAGAGTTAATTTTGGGTAGAGCATTGTCAGATTCTACACTCCAAATAGATTCTGCCAAATACCTTATTCGTTCTGATGTAGGGAAAGCAACAGCACTACGACAGTGGGAACTGGGGAATAGGATGCCAGATTTGAGAAGTATGGGTGTGCAGGTCTAGATGAAATTCCCAGATTTTTTAAAAGTAGCCTGGAGAAATAAGACGCACATCTTCTTTTCACCCCAGGAAGTTGACTCCTTTCTAATTCTAATGAGAGAGAGTTCTTAGTAGAGCTCTGCTTGTCCCCTTAAAATTGTTGATATCACAATGTTTTTTATCTTTTTCCAGTTTACTAATTTTTTTTTCACTAAAAAATATAAAATTGAACAGAAATAAAGGGGAAATAAAGGGGAAGAGAGAAAGGGGTCACAAGATAAAATGTTAAAGGACAAAGACAAGGAGAAAAAGGGAAAACAATTAATTTAAAAAAGAAAAGAAAAAGAAGGACATGGTGACTAATACGATAGGGCGGGAAGAAAACACAAAGTAAAAGAAAAAAAAATATAGAGCGTAGTAGAAATAAAAAAAAATAAAAAAATGCACTAGAGATTATTTTAGGTGCCTACTTACCATTTATAAGAGCAGGGAAATCCTGACCCGTCACCGGGGTCCCCAAATAGGCGACAAGATCGCCAAAATAGGTATGGGGGGTTCCTCATGGGAGGTGGGTAGTTAAATGGGGGGTTGGGGGAAAAAGGGGAAAAAACAATCCTCATATACTTGTGAAGAGAAATACGTTTTTTGATGGAAGCGGGCAGTGGTGTACCCAAAAGGTCCATATGGCTAATTTGACATGTAAAATAAAATCATTAGCTGGAACGTCAACGGTTTGAGAGATAGAACGAAAATGCACAGGGTAAACGAGTATCTGCATAAGTCGGGAGCCCACATCTGCCTTCTTGAGGAAACACATCTAGAGATGCAGGAGTGTAAGTCTGCATTTGAAAAGTGTAGGTGGGTTCAAGAGACCATCTGTTCAGACCAAAGCGGTAACACTAGGGGGTGGCAATTTTGATCAGAGCTAACGCTGGGATAAGGCTGGTAAAATTTGAGACAGATCACTCTGGGAGATGGTTTGTGGCATCGTTAACTATAGGTTAGACCCCATTCACAGGTTCCCTTATGAAGCTCAAAGCTAGCTTAATGGAGACTGTAGGACCAGTAATATTGGGGGGTGATTTCAATATTATATTTGATGAAAAATTAGATCGAACTTCTAGGGTCAGATTTATGCCCCCTAAAAGGTCCCGAACGGAGCTTAAGAAAATCATGAAAGACTTTAACCTCATAGATATCTGGAGAGCTAAAAATGATGGAAAAAAGGATTATTCCTTTTATAGTAGAAGATACGGTCATCATTCTAGAATCGATTTCTTTCTCCTGGACCAATCACTCTTTTCAGCGGTCGACTCTATATCTTATATTCCCGCTATTTTGTCTGATCACTCAATTGTCGAAGTTGTAATTTATTTTAAACAGAAGATACAGCAGGATAGGTAGACGCTGGATAGAGCCTTATTACTTCAAGAAGGTGTCAGGCTAGATTTAGCAACACAGGCGGAGGAGTTTTTTAGGCTTAATAATGACTCAACAAGTCAACAGGTGATTTGGGAGACACTTAAGGCCTTTGTTAGAGGTTCTCTGAGCACCCTGATGATTAGGAGAAATAAGGTGATAAGGGAGAAGAAGGAAGAGCGTCTCCTGAAGATTAAATTAAAAGAACAGGAGCTTCAGAAAGCATTGGTAGATCAGTCAGACACTAGACCCCGCTTACAAAAAGAGCTGGATACCTTACGGGCAGAGTATCAAGCAAGTATATACAAGGTATTAAAAGATAGATGGGATGCTAGTAAGCTCCAACATTTCTCGTACGGGGAGAAATGCGGCCGCCTACTCGCATGAAAATCTTGAGCAGACAAGACCAGGAATCAGATTAATAGCCTATTTCTTTCTAGCTCAGGCGTTACCACCTATGATGATGATTTAATCAGAGAAGAGGCTAATTCTTATATGCAAAATCTCTATAAAGCCAACCCGGTTCACTGTATGCAGCGTGCGGAGAATTGGCTAAATAGGATACAGCTCCCGACTCTGTCCGAGTTTGATAGAACCTTTCTTGCTTCTGAGATCAGAGAGGGAGAGTTGAGAACACAGATTTTGAAAATGGCTAAAGGAAAAGCTGCCGACCCCGATGGGCTTCCCGTAGAGCTGTACAGGATAGTCCTAGATCAAATAATTTCTGCTCTAACAACACTGTTTAATGGAATTCTTTTAAGGGGAGAGGAGGCCCCAAACTCATGGTCAGAAGCCACCGTTACGTTAATAATAAAACCAAATAAGGACCCGGTAAAGATAGAATCATATAGACCGATTTCTTTACTGAATTCGGACTATAAGATTTTCGCGGGAGCATTGGCGGCTAGACTGGCTAGAGTTGCTAAAACCATCATCCATTGTGATCAGAGGGGCTTTATCCCTGACAGACAACTCAACGAGTTAACCTTTCAAGTAATCGCTGCTATTGATGTAGCAATTGATAAAAAACTGCCTCTGACTTTGGTGGCGGTAGATGCCGCCAAGGCATTTGACCAAGTGGATTGGTTATATTTATGGAAAGCAATGGGGGGTTTTGGATTTCCAAATAACTTTACGACAGCTATATGGTCTCTCTACTGTGCTCCGAGTGTTAAGATCTTAGTTAATGGGTCTCTTACAGATAGGATACCTATTGCTCGTGGAACCAGACAGGGCTGTCCTTTGTCGCCTCTTTTGTTTAATTTATATATAGAGCCTGTCATTTGTTTGCTTAGGTCTGATCCATTAATTAAGCCCTTTATGATTTCTAATTTGGAATTAAAATTTGCATTATACGCGGACGATTTATTGATGTACACTTCAAATCCGTCTATAGCACTGCCAAGATTAATAGATTTGGCAGAAGGGTTTGGTGAGATCTCAGGGTACACCATCAACAAAGATGAGACTGAGATTATGGAGTGGAACCAAGAAGTAGAGACTCTAGGGTCAAAGACTAGAATGAGATATCTGAGGTACATTTGACCAAAAAGATTGAGGATATACCAAAAATCAATCTGGATAGAGTCTCTAAGGATGTTTGTGGCCTACTTCAGAGTTGGTCATCTCTCCCTTTAAACAGCTTCGGGAGAGTCAATCTAATCAAGATAATCATTCTGCCAAAAATAACGTTCTTGTTTAATTCTATCCCACTATCCTTCCACACACCAGCCATCAAAAAACTACAAGGGAAACTAGGATCCTTTATTTGGAACTCAAAATCTCCACGAATATCATGGAAAAAGCCTAGGAGAAGCCTAGGAACAGGAGGGTTGTCTCTCCCAGACTTATTCGTGTATTGCCATGCATTTCATTTTAAAAATTTCAGATTAAAAGCCGGTAAAATTGATTTATCCTCCCAAGGCATTCTTTTTTCAGCATTATTGCAAGACATTCCGCAGGGACAAGATTTTTTTCTTTTTAAATTTGGGGATCCTAAGTTTTTTAAGAAAGTGAGGCTTAAAATTTTGGGGGCAGCCCTAAAAAATTGGGTTTTCATCAGGAAAAGGCTTGATATCCCATATTACGCAACACAAGCCCCGATTTGGGACTCCCTGGGACCCCTGTCTGTCTAGTTGACCAACTGTCCCGACCCCTGAGGTTGGCAGGATTGGAATGCTGGGGTGATCTACAGGAAGGTGCAAAGTTTTTAAGCTGGGAGGCTCTTTCTAATCTGACTGGGGGAACACTCACCAGATTCTAATACTTCCAGCTATCCGGATGGTGGTCGACTAGAACATGGGACTCTAACGATCCAAGCCCGAAGTTTGATTCAGTATCTAGGTGTGGAAGGTGGAAAAATAAATTTCATATTGGTATTCAGCTATGCTCAACGTTGAAAATGTTACCGAACCAGAGATACAAAAACTTTGGGGTGATGCCTTAAACCCGAATAGTGGAAATATTAAAGATTTGTGGTGTGATTCTTTTGTTATCTTGCAGGCAGTAGTCAAGCCTGCTACATTAAAAAGAAATCATCTGTACACTATGTATAGGGCTTACATTACCCCTAAAAAATTAGCTACATTTTCTAACTCGGAGTATCACTGTCCAAGATGTAGATATCCTGCCGCGGACGATGTCCATATGTTCGTGGATTGCCTAGAGATAAAAGAGTACTGGATCAAGATTCGGGAATTTTTGGAAGAAGTCCTTCAAGCACCGCTGGAATTTAATACAAGAACCATTCTTTCTGGGCTGTGCATGGCCTATAATGTAAATGAACCTCGTACGAGATTTATCTTTTATGTTATGCTTTTGGCAAGGCACGAAATCTGTAGAGCCTGGAAAGATCCAATCTCCCCTACCTTTTCAAGCTGTATAAGTCATAATATTTGTACAAGTAAATCTGACATGGCATGCGACCACACAAGTTTCGACAAGATCTGGGCGGCCTTAGTGGCATGGCAAGACAAATTAATGGTTTTCCTATGATTTATCTGGGGCCCTGATAGTTCCCTTGCCTTCAAAGTAACACAGGGCGCCAATCACGGTGTGAAATAGAGTTGAACTGGGAAAGCAGTGGCTACTTGAGGGATCAGGCTTGCTATCTTTCTAGTGGTCAACGAAATTAGGGCCGGACCAGGATGACCAACTGTATAGAGGCGGCCAGTTTCCCATCAAGACTTCCAGTAATGGTATATGAGGATTACAAAAAACAAGAACTGTTGGTGAATGAGTGGATGTGTATGTAGATTTTGGAATTACTGAATAGGTTGTTCTAACTAGTATTGTTATCTCCATTATTTTGACAATTTTAGTTTCTATTTTTGAATGTGTGTATCAAAGGTTATATTAGGGTAAGAGGAGGTGTGCCACTCTTTCACAAGGAGTGATATCATCAGTAATGTCATTTGAGATGTCATCAATGATGGTATCAAAAAGAGGAGTAAAGGGCTATTACTACTTGGTCATAAGTAGAAGGTCCAGCTACAGCGTGCCCAAAAGGGATACGTATATGCAAAGATTGCTGTGCCGTTCCTAAGAGAAAGAGAAGATTTATACAGTCTGTGGTGCGAATGATAATGGTGGGGTGATACGAGATTAACCCTGTTGAATTTAATGCCCTCACACACCCTTTCAGGTGTCATGCTTCACCATTTGGGCCTGCTCCTCGTTGGGTCCTCGTTGGGTCGGCGGTGCAATACCCAACGGGCAACACCTCATAGAGGGGCTCTTTGGCGGAGATCTTTTTCCAACAGCCGTATGGATGAAGTGCGGGTATGGGGCCAGAATAGGAGGTAGACGTTGAGGAGTGAGTAAAATAAAGCTAGGGGTACCGGGAACGATTTATTCAGAAGGTCCGCTGCTTTAATTAAAAACGGGTTTCTAGAGGAGAGTGCTGGAATATTATGTTTCCAGAGATCCTCCAGATCTTATTATTGTCCGGTCAACATGTTGCTCGCTGGCATTAGAATAACAAGAAATTCTTCAGGACCTATGTGACTATTTAGCAGGTGTCTAAAAAGTGAAAAACTGTCTACTCTAATTCCCTAATGTGTGGTGTGTGTACGCTAGTATGGGTACAACAGCAATTAGGGATGAAGGGAGAACATTCCTATATTACCCTTCATCTATGAAAACTGTGTCAAGCTGTCCATACCTGTTTTGGGAAAGAGGAAGAGCATATCACAATTGGCTTATTAACATTCGCATCGGTGACTGTATTCCATATGTGGGTGGCATGCCAGTATGGTATTCAACAGGCGTGTCACTGCACCATAACACAAGTGTACATGCACTCTCAAATGTGGGAACTCAGTGAGAGTGGTGTCGAAGGAACAATTAAAACATATTTACAAAGAAACAATAAAAATACCGGATTGGTATGGTTAGCAGCAAACTATCCAAACTCACCTAAATTATGTAACAGTCAGATAACAACAGTATCCAGCGGGTAAAGCTTAAGGTTAGATCTTCCACCGCAAGGCTATGTATAGGGAGAGATCTTAGTGCCTATTAAACAGTGTGCAGTAACTGTTGTAATTGCATCGTATGTATAAAATACAGCGTTTTTTCAATGTTCAGTTTGGCCTGCAAACTGTGTTTTGTAAATGGAATAAATTCAGGGATGTATATCTCCTGTGAGGGGGCACTTGAATGATGGCCAGTGTTGTAAGCAGGATATAGATGTATTAGACGCGTACAAAAGAATGACTGTGGTGGCAGAGTATGTCAGTGTTATATGACACGGAAAATGCCAATAAGGGATGATGATTATACGTGGAAATCATAGTGCGTTTATGTGAAAACAGCCCATGGGGAAGGTTAACCATGGCTCCCTAGATGCAAGTGTAATTATACCATCACCCTACGGTAACTAAAGGGCTAGTAAAATCATTGGTAAGTATACCATCACCCTACGGTAACTAAAGGGCTAGGAAAATCATTGGTAAGGGGAGGATAAGTCTGTTGAATACGCATGATGAACCCGCAGTTATGTTAAGTGCTTTGCGAGTTGGTGTCAAAAAGGACTCCTTTCATTAATGGGAGCTCCCGCTGCCGTATTAAACGCATGGCGAGTTCGTGTCAAGATCAGATTAGGCTAGGAAGCAACCCGTATGTGTGAGCCTCCGCTGCCGTATTAACTGCATTGTGATTTAGTGTCAGGACCAGATTAGGCAAGTAAAACGCCCCGGATATGTAATCCGGATTAACAAAGCCATCTCCTTACGTTAAGGGTTGAATTAGATATAGCGGAATCAAAGAGATTGTCCTGATCTAAAAGACATACGCTTACGAGTCTATCGCTGACGCTGCTGCTGACTTACTTGGGAGTTCCTGAGCTGCGTTGCTCGCACCTACCCCTCGCCGCTGGATCCGAGTGGAGGTGGGAGGCGGGGTCGGGACCGGATATAAAGGGGTAAAAGCCACCACGTGATTGAAACGATAACACGGGGGCCATATTGTCACGTCTAGGCTATGGTATGTAGTGGGGCTATCTCGGAGTAATGTCACATACAAGGGGGAGAGCACGGTTATGATACCCCGATTCACAAGACTCCTATAGTGTTTTATGGCGCTATATGTGGAAGTATAGAGTATCCTAAGTGTTGGGTATAGTGGGTTACTGTATTAGTGGCGGCCATCTTGTAGTGGTAAATTCAGATCATAAAAGCCACAGGGTTAGGGGAACAGGAGGGCCTATGTGGTGGATATCTTTGTATATCGAATAAGCACAATCACTCCTAGGTTGTGTTACCTCCCGGTGTGGAAGGCTAGGATGTTGATAACGGGGACCACAGGAATAACTCAACAGTGGAGTATTAGGTAAAATAATTCAGAGGCTGATCCAGGGGATGTCTTTATTGAGGCCACGGCTGTCAGAAGACAATCTGTGGATCCATCGTTGTTCTTTGTAGAACAGGCACTGTTTAGGTATCTTGTGGTTAGATTCAAGGATAAGCCATTGAAGGGAGTCTGGGGTATGGTTCATTTCTAGAAAATGCCTGCACATTTTTGTATTGTTTTTCTTGCACCTAAAATTGCTTCGGTGTTCCGAAATTCTTGATTTCATATTTCGGGTCATCATGCCAATGTAATAGAGGTTACAAGGGCATATGATCAGGTAAATACAATTCGTGCTGTTGCAGTTAGTATGGCCTCTCATTTCCCACTTGAAAGAGTCTGTCAGGGTAATACTTTTGTATTTTTTAGTGAAGGGGCATGCTGCGCACCCCCCACAAGGATAGTGGCCTGTTACTGCCGGTAGATTCCACAATGTAGTCTGGCGATTTGTTTCACTTGCCTTCTTAGGTCTAGTGTGTATCAAGATGTTTTTGATATTCTTAGACCTCTTAAAAGCGAATCTTGGTTGGTGTATAGACCAGTGGCGTCTCACGATTCTTCTCAAGTGGTTTGATGCCGGTGTGAAGGTTGTCACACAGGTCATGGGTTGAATAGCCAGGGGGTCTCTTTCTTTTGGTTCTAACAAGCCCTCCCTGTTGTTATGTTGTGCTCTTTTTCTGCATTTCTTGATTTCTCTGGTAGGGTAGCCTCTCTCTCTCAAGTTCCTTGAGAGAATAGTTGACTCAGTCTTATAATTGGCCATTGTACTGCAATTACGTCGTATCCTAAGGAATTGCCCAAACGGCAGGTTGAATCGGAGGGCCTTAGGATGGTGGCTGGTGTAATGTAACAGACTATTCCGGTCAGTGCTCTTTTTATAGAAAGAAGTGCCGAGGGATCCCCCCTTTGCATATATGTCATCAATGATGTCATGAGTGATGTCATTGACCATGTCATGAGTGATGTAGTGTGTGACTTCAGCAGCAGTGAATTGCGGGCACGCAAGTTATAGTTAGCTGAACTAACTATAACGAGGGAATTTCAATGGTTTTGTATGAGTGAAATGTCACGCTAACTATAACATGTGTGAAACCTATTGTTTTTTCAGTGAATTTCAAAGGTGTTTTTAAATGCTAATTCCTAACTATAACGTGTGTGAAACCTATGTTTTTTTCAGTGAATTTCTAAGGTTTTTTAAATGCTAATTCCTTACTATAACGTGTGTGAAACCTATGTTTTTTTCAGTGAATTTCAAAGGTTTTGTAAATGATAATTTTGAAATATACTAATTATTATATTTCTTTCTTTTTATAGTAATTTCCTACATTTTTATTAGAAATACTTATATTTATTTTATTTTTAAAGTTACATTTCATATTTTTAATGTAAAATAATACCAAAAGTAAATTCAAAAAGAATGCACTGCTAGTGAAACTGCCTTGGTGAATTTGTAAGTGTTTGTTAGGGGCAGATTTACAACACCCTTGTGCCTCTTTCACACCACCATTGCATCACTTTTCTGATGAAGCACTGGTACAAAAGATGCACCACGATATGTGGTATTTACAATGTGACGTATCTGGGAACTACGTCACATTCTAAATCCCTGTACCAGAAGGACACATTCCTACATAGGGGGCCGTTCCTGCACAGAAACACCTCCTAAAAGTGGCTGACTACAATATACAAAATTTCACTTTGTCACTTTTGTGCTAATGCTGTGTCAAAACCCTGCACTACCTTGAAGCAGGTGTAAAGATTGACACAGCAGTCTGAGCATAGGGCCCCCAAACCATTGCTGGAGATATGTTGCACTTCCAACATAACTCAAACAATGCACCACCTTTGCAGCACAGATACATCACATATATGTGCCATTTTTGTCCCATGGTACACCGCATTGTAAATACGGCAGATCCATGGTGGTGGTGCCACGGAGCACAATAACTGACATATTCATGGGGATATGCCAGTTATTGTATATGTGCCCATTACTGTTTTAATGTAGTGATAGGATTACTACATACCAATGAATGAGTCACTACAAAACTAATACAACAGTGACAGAGTGTTTGCTGGAAGTGTAACGATACAAACCAGTAAATTGAACGTATAAAACACAAATTTGCAAGTACATAGAGGACTACATACATGGTCTATAAGGGTTTTGAAGCAGTCTATCCCCTAAAGCCTATTTTAAAGCATGAGTACTTAGAGAGTGAGTGGATGATTACAAAACTGCAAGGAAAGAACCTGATTGAATTTGTAACAGCCTCAGTTGTACCCCAGTATACAGATAAACACATACTGCTGAATGGCTCACTACAATATTGAAACAGTAGTGTGAGAATGTTTGTTGGAAGTATTAGGATACACATTGTGGAATTGAACGTATAAAACATAAGTTTGCTGGTAGATAGAACAGTGCATCCACAGTCCATAGAGCTTTGAACCAATCTATGCACTAAGGCCTATTTTAATCAAAGAGTATCTAGATACTGACTGCATCATTACACTTCTGCAAAGAAAGTCCCTCAGTAAATTTATTACAGCTTCAGTTTTACCCCCGTAAAATCAAAAAGAACATACTGCTGAGTGGCTCACTACAATACTAAAACAGCAGTGTCAGGGTGTTTGGTGGAAGTCTAAAGATACAGACTGGGGAATTGAAGGCATAAAACACAAGTTTGCAGGTGCATACAAGACTGCATGTATACTCATACGGATTTTAAGCAATCGATACCCTCAAACTCACTTTGCATATTTTAAAACAATACAAACATTAAAAGAATATATAACTGAATCTATAACTGCTTCACTTTTACTACAATAAATACATTAGTAGATAGTGCTCAAACCTTTATTATTTTTCAACAATAAATTTATTCTTATAACATCTCATAATTTAACAGACATTCCAATACAATTTTATCAGCTATGTAATTCAGATCCATTTCCTCGTCAACAGGTTCTGATTTAATATGTTCTAAAATTTCAAAATAATTTAAAACATCAACGAAATCTGCATCAAAGCTTTCGTCTTCAAAATCACAATTGATGTCTGCAGCACTAATTTCCCCTTCTTCACTCTCATTGCCCGTGACAGATACGATTAGTTATTCAATTATACTCAAAATAATATCCAAAATTGTGATGTATTCCTATAGGTTCTGTATCGATCCCCCTATTCCTGACCCTATTCTGGTTAACAAATTAACTAGCAACCATCCCATGATGCAGAAACCGTTATCTGATTACGCCAGACCACGGCACAGGAGCGCGTTATCTGATTAGGTCATAACGCTTGCCATCTAATTAGGCAAGCAATATTCCTCCAGCCCCTGATAAGGCATACGGAGTTCTCAAAACAAATCGAACCTATGACAACCTGGGAAAATCCCTGCGGCCATTGTTTTGATTTCTCAAAGAACTTCAGTAAAAGAATGTGCTAACGACCAGCTCGTATGACATCCTTATTGACGTATCTATGTCCATCCTTACGTCAATCTCGGCACCTTACAGGTATAAATATTACCGATATTGCCTTAAGCAAACACACGCGGTGGTGACGAGATCGGAGCAGCGAGACTTGCCGAAGCTCAGCAGAGAGCGAAGCCCACTGACGCTGCCCCGCCTTCCTGACGCGCTGAGAACGAGACGCTGCCTTTCTCCTGCCGAGAAATCCAGCTCCGGCGCTTCCGAGCAGCCCTTGCAGGCAGCCTGGAATATCGAGACCAAAGATGAGAGATACCATCCCTCAATCATCCTAGATTCAAGGTACGGAACTGAATAACCCCTTGCAGAGAATTCTTGAGTCAGTCACTTGGCAAAACAAACTTAACTTAAACTGCTACTTTCTATCCCCGCCCACGTATTAGGCTTAGGTCAGGTACACTGGGGTAGGCGTAGTTAGAAGCACCAGTTGAGTACGATTAATCAAAGGTTTATATGTATGTATCTATTTTATCCATTTTAAATAACGTATGGCTTAGAAACCATATCAATGTTTTTACAGTATTATTTTATAAGTCTGCTTTTATTGTATGCACTTTACTTAACCATAAGTATTGCGATAATATCGATCCATTTCTCTTGTACGAGAAAAGAGACTGATCAATAAATAACATCTTTTATTGAACACGCCCGTCTCTTCCTTTTCTCTACAATCTAGTGAAACTAAGAATGCACGTACTGACTGAGTAAAATAAGTTGTCTTTTGTTTTCACACGACTCTAGAGATACACTCTCGATTAGGGGAGAGCAAAGTTGTCATGTTCTATGGTTGTCAGAAACTAAATCCCTTCTTGTCTATCCAGGGAGGTTCAACTCCTCCTTGCCTATTCAAGAAAGTTTCTAGTGAACTCTGAGCTAGCTGGCAAACCCAAAACTTTAAGTCTAATATCGACACTAGACGACCTAGTTAACTTCTGGTCTAGGTCTATACTATTGGAGGTATTATTCCAATGCGCAGAGCCTATTGGGATAATAGGTACTACACTACATGGCGCCCAACGTGTTTGGATAGGCGATAAAACTAACGCAAGACTTTAGAGTAACTCAGTCGTGCTCTTTCACTCAGACCCTTTTTTCCCATAATACTCCAAAGACGTCTGGAGTGGGTGAGAGGTAAAATCCACCAAACCTCGCAGGAGGGAACTCCTATGTATGGTTCTTGGTTCAATCAACGTTGAAGGACACACTGTTCCAAAATATTGTGCATCTAATCTTTGTTTCCACAAGAAACCTGATCTGCAAACAAACAGAATAACCTTCCTGACAGTAAAATGCCAGAAAGTGATGATGAAAGAGAGAGAGCTAGAGTAGCAGCTGAACTAATAGAAGCTGATAATACTATGCAAGAAGCGGACCCGGATATAAAACTCATCCCGGTCAACATAAGAAGATCTATAACGTTAAAACTTATAGAAAATGGACTGACACCAAGAGGTGGTACAGTCATATTCGTAATTGAGGCACACGAATATCGGCAGACAGAGGTATTCTATTCATGGATAAACTTTCCAGCAGCAAATGCTGTAACGAAGGAGTTCCACTATTATAAAATAGAGGAACCTCCTAATGAGTACACTCCTTTCGAGGAAGTAGAAGTACCACTTAAATTCCAAGAGCACCTGCTCTTGTTTAATGGCACCCTAAAACACAACAAACACATCACCAGGCTCGGTCCACTAGGTAGACCAGGAGCAACGTGGCCGGTCCTAGCCGGATACACACCACATCCAGACATCGAAAGAATGTCTGCAGCAGATGTTTTAGTACAACTAAAACAATTAATTAAAATATATAGACAACTAGTCCAATATGTAATGCGGACTTCAACAATCCAACCTGTAATTAAAAATCCACAGCTGACCCCACATCAGGGGAACACAAATAAAATTACACCACAGAACATACAGTCCTGCCTAGGTAAAGTACCAGCTAAACGGCAACAAATACCATTCTGGTTAGCACAAAAAATCACCCAAATAGAGGCGGTGTTTCCAGACACCACCCCTGTGGATAAACACAGGATTCTGACTATCTGTCTTCCAATGGGAATCGCACCACACGTGGAGGACTGTGACACTTGGGGTACAGTCTTTGCTTCCATTTACACAAAAACATATGGTGTACCATCCATGTCGGTAATACCAGATGTGCTAAAACAAATTCAAGACGAATACGGTCCAGAACCCGCTTTAACTCTCGGTATGAAATTACTAAAAGACTTCAAGCAGGTCTCGGCAATATTACTAGCCAACATAAAAGGAGAAGCAGCGAATGTGGCGATCCGCCAGAGGTTAAAAGAGACAGATATAGCAGACCAACCAGCTGAAATTGCCAGAATTATAGAAAAATCCTATGAAGAACTAGGTAGAGATAGTTTGGGTGGAATACCAGTAAAGCCCCAACTAATTGAAAGTCCTGAAAAAATATTTATTAAAAATAATCTAAACAGTCAAAAGAAGAACTGGGATGGAAACAAACAATCCAATCCAAAAGAAAAGAGATTCCAGTCCAGAGGAAGGTCTCCTCGGCGGAGAGAAAGATCTCCGGACCAAGGACCCAAGTCTCCCCAAAGGGAGCCCTCTGTGAAAAAATACAACCTTAGAAATAGGGATAACATAAAGAAACCGGATAGATATCAAGATTTTGATACACGTCCCTCTCAATCTTTTCAGACTTCCTCGCAGAAATCGGAAAGAAGAGGACGATCGGAACCCAGGGAAGGGCACGTCAAGTCCAAAGACAAGGAACCTGCTCATCCAAATAAAAAATTACAGTTTCCAAAAAAGAAGGTAGCCAGTATTAAAGTATTCAACAATGCCGAGAATACTGAGGACACAGCTGAAAAACGGGGAGTGGGCTCAGACAATGCTAGACAGCGCAGCAGAAGTGAGCATAGCACGCAAAGTCCTTATGAATCATCTGGAGACAGTGGACACGAATGAATACATTCAGGTGGAAACTGCAGACACCAGAGTTAGCAAACCTCACAAAATATATGAAATAACTTTACGTATAGAAGGGGATAAGACTAGGAAAATAAGGGGCCTTTTTTGAGATAATCTCTCCAAGGGCTATGACATCCTTCTAGCTGAAAAAGATTGGCCACCAGAGTTCGTCAGGGAGTGCCCACATGGCGAAGAAATAATTATGCCTGCCTTCTCAAATCATATTCCAATTCATAAAAAATATACACTTGCAAGAAAGTGGGCAGTAGCTCAAGCTCCTGCTTTATATAAAAATCATGTAGGATGGGATGAGGAGTCTCCTCCTCACAAAATCCAGTTAAAATCACAACCAACTGCACAAAGGCAGTATCCAATCAAGCAAGAAGCTAAAAAACAGGTAAAAGAAATTCTAGATCAACTAGAATACCAGGGGGTGATTGAAACTTGCACCTCACAAATGAACAACCCTTTGTTTCCTGTCTCCAAACCAGACAATTCATATCGTCTAGTTTTGGATTACGGACACCTAAACTCATGTTGCAAAACTTTTGCAGTACAAAACTCGCATAGTGCTGCACTAATGAATAACATAGTGCGCAAAAAATATAAAACAACATTAGACATCTCTAATGGATTCTTTTGTCAAAATATAGCACCAGAGAGCAGATACTTGTCAGCGTTCTCAATAAATGGCGCTCAAAAAGAATTCTGTCGGTTACCCCAGGGGTACAAGAACAGCCCAGGATTATTCTCAGCGAGAGTAACAGAGTTACTACAAACATATGATGACGAAGCATTATCATATGTCGACGACATATACCTAACAGACGATGACTTGGATACTCACTTGAAGAGAGTGAACACCATAATACTTGGGTTCGCGGCAGAGGGTTACAAATTCAACTTTAAAAAATCTAGAATTGCCCATCTAACAGTCCTGTTCTTAGGATATGAATTATCAAGTGAAGGCAAAAGCCTGGCTGACAATTTCCTAGAGAAATGTGCCGTACTCCAAGCACCTAGAACACTAAAAAACCTACAGTCAATTCTAGGAAGCCTAGAATTGACTGTAGGTTTTTTAGTGTTTCGGAAGAACATACATTGCAAATTACGCAGAAAGGGTCAAACCCCTTTATGATCTAATAAAACCAGATTTAAAAAAAACAATTGGACTCAAATACACACAGAAATTCTGAGATCCTTACAAACAGATATGTTAATTAAAACAAAACTAGAAACACGTGATAACACACGCAACCTTGTGATTCGAGTCATCCCAGGAAGATGCGGATTCACATACCTGACCTCTAATGAGGGAGAAAAGGTACCAATTGCATTCAAATCACACTTGTACACTAAAGCTGAAAAGAAATTCAGCATTAAAGAAAACATTGTTCATGCAGTTCAAACCGCAATAGCTAGAGAAAAAGATAAAGCTGACGGTAGACACATCACAGTCAGAACAGCAGAATCAGCCTTTGAGGCATTAACAACCCCGTGTAATTTACCAACAACAGCATTGAATCCGGAATGGATACAATGGGTGAATTCCATTACAATGGACAAAGTAAAATACTACTTTGATCCAGAACTAGGGGAACTAAAATATCTAGAATATGAAAGAATATTCCCTCTGCCAATCGACATTCTGCCATTACGACAGTACGCTTGTGTAATCTATACAGACGGACATGCTCAACCCTCCGTTTGGGGAGAACAAGCATACAACCCCACATGTGAGATTACAAAAGAAGTGTGGCGCGGAGGTATACTAAGACCTCTATTAACAAAAACACACTCAGTAGAAACTAATTCAGAACAACAGACTGAAATAATAGCATTGAAAATGGTGCTAGATAATGCAGATCGCGAATTCCCGACACTCATAGTGTCCGATTCGTATTACTGCGTCAAATCATATAACAGCGATTTACAGAAATGGATTCAAAACGGTTACAAAGATGACACAGGTGCAACAATAAAGCAAAAACTGCTTTGGGAACAAATAGTTCTGTTAAAAAAAGAACTACCAAAGACTCACGTGATACACTCACTGAGTCATCAGCGTGATGGCGTTCACGTTGCAGGGAATTCATTGGCTGAGAAAGCCACAGCGGTAGCAACTAAATCGGCTTCCGTAGCTAGGAAAAAGCGTGCAGTAAAATACATTGACGTGAAACAATGCTGGCGGTGAAAACGTCATCAAAAGGCGACTGCTCAGTGTTACCGATCAGTTACCCACTCGAATATACATACATAATCGATGCGAACTCCGTTCCTTTTGCTCGAATCCCTGGAGTGGGGGATAGAGTAATTCCAAACAAGGACAGGAGAACTTTGTTAATAGCAGACGCACATATGGGCGAGGGTCTCAGACACCTCCAACTAAAAGATTCTCTGGAAGAACTACAATCAGTGTACTGGTGGCCAGGCATGAGCCTGCATCATCACATTTTTGTAAAAAAATGCCCGGGCTGCAACAGAGATCGCAGCGGCGAGAGGAACGGGGTAATACCATGGCGTTTCACTCAATAAGGGCTAAACAATAATCAGTGAAACAAGTGTAAATAATGCGTCCCATTAACAAATAAAGAACTAGTTTCCACTTATAAATGTAGACCCCAGCACTCGGCTGACGTCGGGACTGTTATACAAAGATTTGCGAGTCTAAATGGCATATACGCTAGGAGCATGCTACGTTTGACCAATGTTTTCACTTTAGCCCTCAAGCTTGTGGGAAAGCACGGCCAAATGAGCATACCGAAGCGGGATTCTTCTCACTTCCTTCCTGAGGGATACGGGATGGTGTAAAGAAAAAACCAAGGCATAAAGCAATCTATAACAGCAAAGGTATTAGGTTCGGGAGCTGGGTGGGTCAAACATCTAATAAGTGTCCAACGTAGTCTAAACAACTTGCCAAGAAATTCTCTGAGGGGATTCAGTCCGTACGAATTACTGTTTGGGACTAGGAAGCTAGTCTTAGATCTTGACAGTCAGACTTCAGTGGTGAAAGAAAAAAGCTTTGATATCAAAGATCGTTTGGCTATTTTACAGGACTTAAACGAAACAAGAAAAGACCTGAGCAACATAAAGTTGAAACAGCAGCCAACAACCACTGAAGAACCACCACCTGTCCCAGCAAGACCTGTCTGGATTCCAAAAATCGGGGATCTAGTCAGAGAAAAGATCGCGGTAAAGAAGGAATTTGGGCCTTCTTACAGAAAAGCAGTTCCTGTCTTGTCCATCAACGGGACGAGATCAGTTGTACTACCGCCACTTGCTGGTAAAAAGGAGAACCGAGTTGTATCCATCGACCTGGTAAAACCAAAATCATGTGGCCGATAACAAACAGTAGGCCAAGTGGACTCCCGATAAGTAGTAGAACACCGAGGTTTGCTACAAGTACAGAGGTGCTAACTAAAAGGCTAATCACATTCGAAACGCCTACAGAACAACAACAAGGAATATGCAACAATGCAATGGAACTCACACCTCTGAAAACCCAAATAAAAACATTTAGTAGAGACACACCAACCTACAATGAAGTAACAAATGAATATGCTGAAGCTGCAAGAAACAGTAATCCTGAAGCAATTGGAACAATAGACAGAACGGCATCCGGCTACTTCATCAACTTTGATGATTCTTCTGAAGATCTAAGTGAATCAAAGACACAGCCATCAACAAAAACTTTTAAAGACAAAGCTAAGGAACTTTTGAAACAGCTGAAAGAAACCTATCTGATTTCTCCATGGATTGAATTTTGGGTGTCCTTTGGTGTATTTATCCTGATACTTTGGCTCATCATGATACTATGTTTGGGACGCTTCATTGAGGGAAAATATGCAAAAATGGACACAGCAAGCCAGAAAATCAACTTGATCCTCAAGCCACACACGTCTTCACACGTCGAGAAAAGAGAACTTTCTTCAGTCAACTTCACAGCCAATCCTATACCGGGTGGGGTAGCATGGGACAATACTGACTATGAAATCTATGGTCCGGTTGAAATCCTCAAATATCCACACCAAATCAAGATCTCGTTGAGTGACTTTGTAAAACCAAACTCATTTGCTGATGATTGGGACTTTGAAAGTATTAATGACATGATGTCTGACCTAGTGATGTCTGCTAAATTTACCAAACATGATTATTTGCAGGGTTTATCTAATTATGACAGTATGTACTGCTACAACCACTATGGTAACCATTTTTTACATAAATCAGCACAACCTAGAAATGTTTTAAATTATAATCAATGGGAACATTGTGCAACCCCTCCAAAAGGAAGCTCAAGAACCTTTTATGACAAATATTCATACTTTTCAGGGTTCAACACAAGTAATGCTGAAACATTTTATTTCAAATTGTCAAATAGGACAGGAACAAAAACCATGCTTACAAACACGAAATTGATATATTCAGACTCATTTGAACAAATGAATACATTTGGTTTTGATTATTGGGACAAAAATGTTGAAGTACAAAAGAATGGCAAGAACAAGGTATAGAATCATTGTTTAGAGCCTGCATGATCCCAGAACAAATTATATTCTTGAATGAAACTATTCAACAAACTACCTGTCTTGGATTAGCCAAAATCAAAGACTTGAATAAACCGTCTATTCTAAAACCAACAATGAACAGCAATAACTCTGCAGATGAAGAGATAGACGTAAACTTTGTATTAAATCAAAACAGAACAAATCCTGATTGGAAACAATGGATGATCTGGCCCACAGATACTAATAACTGTCAAGACAGATTCCTGAACAAAACACAGGGGTTCACATTGACCAGGCCAGACCCTAGATATTCCCAAAGACAACACCCAGGGATAATCACCACCTACAGTGTGGGCAAACTCTGCCTTCAATGGCTACAAACTTCCACACTGACAGAGATTAAGCAACACCTAACTTTACTTACTGATGGTGCTGACTTGCGTGATTTCATTATGGGACCACGCAAACAGCGTCAAAAACGCTTCATAGCAGCCTCTATAGATGCAGCTTACAACGAGGCCTGGAAGATAACTCAAATTGAGACAGCAGAAAGTATACGAGAAATTGACCGTATTAATTTGGAAAAATCGCTTTCTGTAGTGGACAATGGGTTAATGACTCTGTCCTCCAGAATCTTTTCATTGGACAGCATTGTGTCATCAGCAATCGACATAATATCGCAAGACTTACTGTTGTTACAACACGGTCAGTCTCAATTGCGTTCTATTGTACAGCTTGGCTGGACGTTACAAAATCTGCGTTCAGGCTATGTGCCTTGGCGTTTAATCAACACAACGTCACTATTCAATATCTTTAACCTTACTGATAAACAAATCAGTATGGCACAAAAGGGTGCTGATTATACAATCCTGAGCATTGAGAAACTCGAGAGATTACCATTGACAATGTCAGAACGACCTGTCATTGAATGGATAATACATGGGATAATTAATATTCCGATATCTACTTTCAGGTTTCAATACTGCCAAAAATATATACAGGCTGGCATGTACGAAAAATTGGGTAAAGGGTACATTAAGACAACATGGAACTTGCCCTATTCACATGCATGTGTCAGTAATAAAGGACAGAAAGTGTTTCTTAGTGGCAATAATTGTGCGAGGTCACTAAGCGGTACACTTCTGTGTAATGGAATTAGTTTGCATGGAGCCTGTGAAGGGAATTTAAATAACCTTTCATGTCACCAGCTAGGCACACCTGCAACAGAGATAGAACCATTCTTTAAAAGACTCTATAACGGGAGTTACATTCTAATTGTGGATCACAGATGTTGTAGTCTACTGCCCGGGGTTCCTTATCTCGTTAGTACGACTGCGAAGGTCATGTGCTGTGGACGCTTATTGTTCCCCAGCTCCTTTCCAGACAGGGAGGCAAGGGCATGGCCTAACTTGAAAATTACTTCTATTCGAGTTGATACTTTAAGCAGAATGAAAACAGTGCTTCTTCAGACGCCGACCAGGCTCACGTCATCAAAAGAAACGTATGATCTCCTAGTCGCAAGGACGACTGCAGAGATTCACTCATTATTATCAACTAATTCCCCCGTACATTTAGCAGAAATCCTGAATGAAATCTTAAATATTTCTGATACCAGTGGAGTCTCAAATGTATTTAAGACAGTATTTTCGATGTCATTAACACCATTCAAAGCCATACTGGGTATTTTTCCAGACTTCGTCCATTCGATTTTTGGAGGAGTTCCCCTCATTTTGGGACTAATTGCAGGAATCCTATTCTTAGTCCTTATATTTCGTTATGGCAAACCATGTCACAGACAAAACACCCGCGACAAGGGAAGAAACAATGCGAGCCATTGGATACCGGGACCGGATATCAAAAATCCTGGGACTAACCCGGCTTAGAGACCTGAACATGACTTGCTTTCTTTCATTTCGGCTGATATGGCAAAGATGTGTTTTACCTGTACTAAGGTGCATGCTGTGCGGAGAAGAATGCGTGTTGGACACCTGTCTGACGCTACAATCGGATGCGCCAATGGATGCAGAAACATTGTTGGGTCCGGTAAAGGCTCATTCATTGTGCTGCCCTCAACGGCTGCCAATCCTGATGACGGCATTCATGGAAACTTCACCACTACGATTAAGGGGTAGTGAAGATCAAGATGAAAGCAGCATCGATCAGGTACAACCTTCTGTCAGCAATACTACTCAAAACGTCAATGGAGACAATCATGCACATGAATGCATGGTTACATCCTTTTCCGAGTTAGTGGAACTCTCACAGGAAGCTGTTGACAGCTTTTTCAGCAGTCTCAATGATATGATGTTCTCACCAGAGCAGAAATAATGACTCTTGAACAAGCTAGCACACGGCGTTCCCGACACCTTGAATTTGGCCTTCAACTTTAATAATAAAGTAGCAAGATCAACTTTTCCTCCAGTCCACGGACAGCAATTTTTTTAGCAGCCCCAAAATATTTTTTTTTAATTTTACGGGACACTTTTCTTCTGCTTAAAGTAAGAACTATTCTTAGAGAACTAATTTCTATTTTTAGAAACTTCATAGACATTAGCTGCCCGCTGGTATGTTCATAAATATTTTTGAACTGTGATGAAGTGGTCTCGAACTTTTCTTTTGTATTAAGAGCCATTTCATGTGTAATTCTAATATTCAATTACTAATAATGTATACATATGCGTGATTAATTTAGCATTATTCTACTGCTTGAGTGCATATAGTACATATGACTATTTTTTTCCCGTATGTTACATAATTTCAAAATGCATTATGTGTATTTTGGGGTGGTAAGGTATACACAATACTCTACAGTATGTTTTACTATGCCTAGATTCGTAAATATGGCCATAGTTAGCGTGGAGTGGGTGTGATGTATTCCTATAGGTTCTGTATCGATCCCCCTATTCCTGACCCAATTCTGGTTAACAAATTAACTAGCAGCCATCCCATGATGCAGAAACCGTTATCTGATTACGCCAGACCACGGCACAGGAGCGCGTTATCTGATTAGGTCATAACGCTTGCCATCTAATTAGGCAAGCAATATTCCTCCAGCCCCTGATAAGGCATACGGAGTTCTCAAAACAAATCAAACCTATGACAACCTGGGAAAATCCCTGCGGCCATTGTTTTGATTTCTCAAAGAACTTCAGTAAAAGAATGTGCTAACGACCAGCTCGTATGACATCCTTATTGACGTATCTATGGCCATCCTTACGTCAATCTCGGCACCTTACAGGTATAAATATTACCGATATTGCCTTAAGCAAACACACGCGGTGGTGACGAGATCGGAGCAGCGAGACTTGCCGAAGCTCAGCAGAGAGCAAAGCCCACTGACGCTGCCCCGCCTTCCTGACGCGCTGAGAACGAGACGCTGCCTTTCTCCTGCCGAGAAATCCAGCTCCGGCGCTTCCGAGCAGCCCTTGCAGGCAGCCTGGAATATCGAGACCAAAGATGAGAGATACCATCCCTCAATCATCCTAGATTCAAGGTACGGAACTGAATAACCCCTTGCAGAGAATTCTTGAGTCAGTCACTTGGCAAAACAAACTTAACTTAAATTGCTACTTTCTATCCCCGCCCACGTATTAGGCTTAGGTCAGGTACACTGGGGTAGGCGTAGTTAGAAGCACCAGTTGAGTACGATTATTCAAAGGTTTATATGTATGTATCTATTTTATCCATTTTAAATAACGTATGGCTTAGAAACCATATCAATGTTTTTACAGTATTATTTTATAATTCTGCTTTTATTGTATGCACTTTACTTAACCATAAGTATTGCGATAATATCGATCCATTTCTCTTGTACGAGAAAAGAGACTGATCAATAAATAACATCTTTTATTGAACACGCCCGTCTCTTCCTTTTCTCTACAATCTGGTGAAACTAAGAATGCACGTACTGACTGAGTAAAATAAGTTGTCTTTTGTTTTCACACGACTCTAGAGATACACTCTTGATTAGGGGAGAGCAAAGTTGTCATGTTCTATGGTTGTCAGAAACTAAATCCCTTCTTGTCTATCCAGGGAGGTTCAACTCCTCCTTGCCTATTTGAGAAAGTTTCTAGTGAACTCTGAGCTAGCTGGCAAACCCAAAACTTTAAGTCTAATATCGACAGTAGACGACCTAGTTAACGTCTGGTCTAGGTCTATACTATTGGAGGTATTATTCCAATGCGCAGAGCCTATTGGGATAATAGGAACTACACTACAAAATCTCCTGAGTATGAGGCTGTTCTCTTTCCATAATTTTTCCTTTATGTTCTTGCTCCTTATATAAAAATATAAACAGCTAATGTTATCACTTTTCGTAATATATAATACAAAACTACAGTTTTCACCTTTTTTGGCCTACAAAAAATACTATATAAATACAATTATCTAATATCATTCCATTAGTACAGTTGTACTCCTTTGCAAAATTATACAACTATAATTACTTATAAGGATATTCTGTTCTTAGCTTTTCTTAAATTTTGAAAGCAATCACTCCTTATAACTATAGGAAAAGACTCAGGCTGGTATAGTAAAATACACTACTAAAAAATGTAGAATATGTCTATTCACCTTACTCTTTCCAAAATAGTAAATGTGTTTTATTATAATGGAAAAGATAGTATTTCATTGTCGTGAACAACAATGTGTATCTGTGTATATTTAGACATCATTATCACACTACTTTTTGAATACTTCATGTGTTTACTCTATCTCTGTTCCTCATCTATAACTTAGTCTAACCCTACTAATTACCTACCCCTTTCAATTTCGAACTAGCCTCTCCTCTAGTATTTATATGCAACCTTGTACCTTACGGTTCTTTATTTTTCTCACTGCTTTTAACCTATAATTACGTAACATTCATTAACCTAGGCCTCTCACTTTATTGACTAATTTTTATATTATAAATTTCCTTGTGTTCTTATACTAACTTTTCTTTATGCAGTTGCTTGTTATCTATTCTGTAAATCCTTCAATATCTTGTGTTTTTCAATAATATTCCTTCTTAATTCAAAAGTCTTTCTTCTATTCCTAACTCAATGTGTTCTTTTCCCTTAAGACCTTGCTTATCACGAATGTTATCGATTCTTCTTTTAAGTTAGAGAAAATACATTGACTGACTACATTCAATATTGTCTATAATGTCAGGTAAGTTTACTTACTCACTAACTTGTCAAACAACGATCTTTAACTCTCACAGAAATATTTGCACTTTCTCTTCAGGAATGTCTAAGGAGCAATTCAAAATGTGTCTGAACTCCGAAATGTCCTCAGTGAAGTGGGCACTCGTTAGTGAGCGCGCGCCTCACCAAGGATTCCCCACAACTCTGTGGTAAATGACTAGATCGCTACCGCGTCTTTCACCCCCGGCCCGTGGAGGGAGTTGCGGTGGGACATGCAGGGCGGGCGGGGGGGGGGCAGTGTGGGGGGTGATAAATGAATGGAATATGGCTGAATGCAGGTAAATAAATAATTACATTAATAAAACTAATTTCGGGCCACATTATCAACAAAACGCAATATCAACAAAAGAAGACACATTATCCCCGCTTTTCACAGCAAGAAAATGCCAATAAAGTGGCGATAATCCTTCTAGTTTTGTTGATAATATGACCCGAAATGCATGCTAATGGCTTCATAGTGACGATCACTCGTGGTTAGGGGGTCGTACATGCATGTTTAGGCTCAATTTTTATTTGTTTTTTAAATCGCAACCTACGCGTACAGAAATATGTACAATTACGAGCAGGAGCTGCATGCTGATTGGCTGTTAATACTCCAAACCAGAAGTGTTGCAAGCCCTCTTATTTGTCATGGCAGCTGAGTCACAAGGAAACAGTAAAACAAACTTGACAAATAAGGAAAGGGAGCACGATAGAAACATTCTCAACCTATAGTGTTGCTCAGGGGGCGGTACATTTATTGTACGTGTACCAACCACGTATGGACGACGTACAGCTGTAATGTTGAAAGTCGTCACGTATGCGTACATAACCAAGAAAACTAAAAATAATTTTAGATATTTATGTGTATTTGTTTATGTGTTGTGTGGCTCTAAAAAGAGCCGTTGTGTTTATTACGAGATTTTAGTACCTACAAGTAAGTACCAAAGCGGAGTCTTAAGTTTATGAGGAACACTCTGTTCCCCTCATCTGTAAATGTACACCATCTCTCCTATAGATGCCATGCATATTGAAACGCAGATTATTGTTGTAAACGGACCCCATTCTGTAGTCTCGGAGAAAGGCAGAAACAGATTTATTCACATGTTTCCTAGCTTTTTCAAACTGTGGGCAATAGTGGTTGGACCGCTTCCATCTCTGCCTTTGGCATATATTCGAATACACAACAACAGTTATCGGGAACAGTGTCATCAATTGGGCAAAGTTTCCTTCATGAGCATTTCCAGAGCAACCCCAGTCAAAGTGCCTAGGTCATTGCCACCACAGTGCACAATTATGAGGTCAGGATGTTGGAGATGCATAAAGGATTTCACCAATGGCATCAATTGGTGCAACTTGAATCCTCTCTGTCCAATCCATTTAATGTCTGCATTTGGTAAACCTAGGTCCTTGTGAATTCTTCTCCGTTCTGCGTACCTTTGACTCCAGAAAATATAGCTGTGTCCCACATTCCACACTGTAAGCATTTTGAAGAGAGGTCTGATTGCACTCTGATGGAGTCTGTAAATGAAATGCTAGTTTCAAAAGTAAGATTTTTCTAAAATGGTGGACAACATGTAGTTTTGGAAAAAGAAGAGACATGATTGGTTGTTTGACAACATTTTACAGAAAACTAGGTTCCATGTTCCTCTTATTTGAAAGCCATATTTTTATTGGTTAAGAAAAAATGATAGAAAAGACTGTTACATAAGATAAGCTGGTATATTCTCCAGTCAAGCACACTTGCTGTTTTAATTTGCAACAATGTATGATGAACTTTTCACCTGTGTGCTGAGTTAGGTGTTCCCTGAAGTGTTTCTATGGTAACTGGCAGATTGTGGAACGGGGGAAGGGTTGAAAGTTCTATTAGTTCGAAAGCTTTGGAATGTTAAACCAATCGAAATGTGTGTTTTCTTTTGAATTAATGTGAACACAATTTTAATTGGTTATTTATATGTATGTATATGTAAAAAAAGAGGGAAAATGTTTCATTTGACGGTTGTGCTGCAAACACTGAACTCCTGAGATTTTGTAGAAGAATATCCACTGTGTGAGTGGTATTCTTGTTAATCTAGAATTCAATTTGAAAGATGAGTTGAAAAGTTGTATGGGAGTGCGTCTGTGTGGTGTATCTTTGTACATTAACGCATTAATGAATTATAAGGTATATTATCAAGACTCGGCGATACAATTATCGTCACTTTATCAGCAGGAAACTGTCGATAAAGTGTTCATAATATTATCGCCTGCATTGATAATATGCTCCTATATTCGTCCGTTGTTAAATGTTTTATATTAGTAAACGTGTTTTGCTATAATGCATGCTGTTATGTTTTTTTCTTTAATATCATTTTGTGCCTCTGTACATTAAGGGATTATGGGCCATATTATCAGTAAAGGACGATACATTATCGCTGCTTTTATCGACAGGAAACTGCAGGTAAAGCAGTGATAATGGTCTCGATAATATATCCTTGTGAATTCCCATAGAAACCCAGATTATGGTGTTAACCTGGGCTTCTATGGAAATTCATAAGTATATACTATCGACACCATTATCGGCGCTTTAGTGCCAGTTTCCTGCTGGCAAAACCGGCGATAATGTATCGCCCTTTATTGATAATTTGGCGCTGACGGGCATATTATTAAGAATCAGTGTTAAAATTATCAATGTTTTATGCACAGTAAACTGCTGAAAAAACGGCGAAAATGGGCTTGATAATAGCTTCTTGTAAATTGCTATAGAAGCCCAAGTTCTAGTGTTAACCTGGGCTGGTCTTATGAATTCTCAAGGGCATATTATCAAGCTCATTATCGTCGCTTTATCAGCATTTTCCTGCCGATAAAAACAACAATAATCTATCGCCTTTTGTTGATAATATGTCCCAAAATTCATTTTATTAATTTAATTGTTTACTTACCTGCAATGATCGAGGTGGCATATTACCAAGGGGGGTGATAGGCAATTATCATCGATTTACCGTCCGTTTTCAGCCGCTAAGCAGCTACAATTCTATCGTCCTATGAGCAACCAGTCGCTAAGCGACAGCTTTTACGCGATAGCGGGCAGTTTGAGGCCCTTTTTGCATGTCAGCGATGTTTATCGCTAATGACGTGCAAAGTGGGCGTACCCAACCAGTTAGCGACTGAAAGCTGTCACTAACGTCGCTATCACCTATTAGCATGGCAGGCGTACCGTTGGAAATATTCGCGTTAACTGCGATTATCTCCAAATACTAACACCTGTCCAGACCAGTTCTTAGCCAAGTTATCCAATGGCAAGTGGATAACATGGCTAAGACCATTTCATCTCTAATGCGTGAATATCGCTGTATTCTCAACGATATTCACGCATTTCGCTGCTATCCCTGGACATTTTACCACAATGCAGAAAAACGTTGCTAATAGCATGTTTTCTCCGCTAACATATCCAGCGATAGGCAGCAATAAAAAAAATCGTCGCTAACCCTATTTAGAGATAAATATCGCCACTTGTTGGTAATATGCCCCCAGATTCCGTTGTTTATCACTCCTCACCCTGCCCCTCCTCCGCCCCACTTGCCTACCCCCTTGCAACTCACGGGCCGCGGATGTTTCTATACTCCGTTATATTGTACTGTCTATTTATACTCTCATTTTTTATTACATTTTCCTTGCTTCATAATCCTTGTTCTTTTACTGTAAGTCCTCTTATTTTTATACTCCGAGCTTTGTCCTCATACTCCTCCCTCTCTTCTTGTAAGTAATATAATAGAATATTTGCTAAACTTTTTTTGTAATGTTACATATATATTTTTATATAGGTTGTGTTTATTGATACTAAAAGTACTGCATCATGCCAACGAAGTACCAACAGACGAAGCAACGAAAAAAAGTGTGTATTTGAAGAGAACTCACCAAAAAGATTTACTTGATGAGAGATGTCTTAACAAACAGAAAGAAACTCCTGGTAAGAGCAGGAGCACTTTTTTGAGGAAAATACTAAAGACTAAGAATAGTGTTCAGAAACAAAAAAATGTCCTTAGTGTATCAGCAACGAAGAAAAAAAAACTACTAATAAACAAAAGAATAATGGAAAATCAAGTGCAGACAAAACTGTGTATATTACAAGGAGAAAAAATCAATTCATAGAAATTAGGAAATAAATGTTTTATAATAGATTGGTATCAAATTTAATAAAATAAATTAAGGTATATAAGAAAAAAACTGGATTTTAATATAAGAAGAAAGCTATAGAAAATGTAGTTGAGAAAGCTTTGGAATTGAAAAGAAAACTGTTTATATTAGTAATCAATAGAATTAGATCACTAGATAAACCAATCCATTTAATGAAGAGCAAAAGTAGGTGAAGACCAATTAACAGAAGTAATTTTTGTGAGTTTTTTTGGGTGAATGGAAACATACTTCAACTTCTGAGCCTTTTTTAATGAAGAAAGTTATCTTCAGAGTAATGATTTGTTGCATGCAGTTGACACTACTGGTTGTGCTTATGAGGTTAGAAATGGTTGTCCTATTGAGAAAGAGAAAATTGTTCCTAGAAATGCAGAAGAGCTGTTAGCTGCTGAGGTTTTAGGGAGAAGTCCTAAAGCTCCAGTGTGCACTTGGAATTGTAGTAGTATTTGCAGTGTCCAGCAAGAATCTATTGATTTTTTACGCAATTTCTTACGTAATTACACCAAGAAAAGTGTTAAACAAAAGATTAGGATGTTACAAGGACTAGACCCTTGCAGAGTGAGAGAAAATACTGGTTTACAAGGTCATTCTCTACCTTGTGTTTCTAAAAAAGTATGTCAAAGTGTTGTCCACCATTTCAGGATGTTAGCAGTTCATCATACTCAGATGAGGACATTAGTCAGAACATTGTATTACGCGAAAAGTCCAGCACTAATGTTAAAAAAGTTGAACAGTGCTCTTTTGCATGGATCTGTATCAGACGTAACAAATGTTTGTGATGAAATTGAGATTAGTTACTTTGGTCCTCAGGAAGACAGTGCAGAAAGTGAGACATTAATAGAACAAAATGTGGAAGAGAATGTAGGACAGTGCAGTGTAGAAAATTTTGAACAAGAAATTATACAGTTTAAGGTGATTTCAGGTGAAAGGCCAAATTATTCTTGTATCTGTTGTCGACAAATTCATTATAAAAATCAGACCAGGACTATTGGTCTGTATTTAAAAAGTGAAAAGGAAAAAAATAATGAGTGGAAGGATTTTACAACTTATTTGTTGGTAGAGAAATGTTTCAATTTGGGTTCTGATCAGCGTATTTGTAAATATTGTTATGACAAATTAGAAGAGAACAAAATGCCGGCTAGAGCTGTGCATAATAATCTTGAGTTGGTAAATATTCCTTCTGAACTGATGGATTTAAATACCTATGAGTCTATTCTTATTCAATGTGTGCATCCATTTCAGGCTATTGTTTGTATGGAGCCTAAGACAGGAAAATTTCCTCCTTCTGATTTACAGAGAGGATTAAAGGGAAGAGTTGTATATTTGCCTCTAGATTTAAAGAAAAATATTGAAACTATTGGTGTAGAAAATGTAGAGGATGAACCTTTAGTTATTCTTGTTAATGGCGTTCCTACTAAGAGTAAGAAATTCTGGCAAGAATTCGTGGATGTTAGGAAAGTGAAAAAGGCAACGTTGTATCTGGTAAAAAAATAATCAATATTACAAAAATGTGTATGTGGGAGAAGAAGAAATATCTGTACAAGAAGATACTGACTTGCCATCTGGTCAAATTGAAAAAGTGGGTGTGTCCAGAACTGAAGAAATCTAGGAACATTACAGTGTTCATCCACTGCATCCCAAAGAAATGATGGGGAATGCTATAGAGTTATTTCAAATGAAAGAAGCAAAAGGAAGTCCCATTAGTGTATGGAAAAAAGCTTGGAAGCTCGTTGTTTCCCTCAGTTGTTTCCTACAGGAAAAGGAGGACGATATGATGAACGACCTGTGCAGATTCCTGTATCTGAATACCGGACATCAAGATTATATGCAGAAGATGCAAGATTTCGACAATATATTACATATTTGTTTCATCTTTTGTTTGAGAGTGATTTGTCTGGACTTTCTTATGCAGTAAACCACATATTGAAAACAGGTGTACATCTGCAAAATGTTTCAGTAAAGGAATTTATGGATAAAGTACAGCAGAAAGATAATATGTTGGAAACTCAGCTGATTAATCTGATGGCATGTCAGCGTGGTACTAATGTGTACTGGTACTGTCGTCACGGAGAACTCAAATGTATGCTAAGGAATTTAGGAACTCCTACATGGTTCCTTACTCTAAGCTGTGCTGAATAAGCTTGGGATGATTTACTTCAATTTCTTCGAGAGGCAAATCCAAATATACCAAATATCGAATACAAGACACCTGGAGAATTGTGCTCTTTGGATCCTCTTAATGTATGCAGATATTTCAATCATAAATTCGAAGCTATGATGTCTTTTATCACCAACAAAAAAAATCCTCCTCTTGGAGAGGTTCTGGATTTCTTCTGGAGAAAGGAGTATCAAGCGAGAGGTGCTCCTCACATACATATGCTATTATGGATCAAACATGCTCCCAAATTTGGAACAGACTCAGATGATACTGTGTTGTATTTTATTGAAGAATATGCTACATGTGAAGTACCCAAAAGTACACAAGATAAAGACTTAAGACAACAAGTCTTACGATTCCAAAGCCATCGTTGTAGCAAATACTGTCCTCGAAAGTACAAATCTAAGGACAAATTCTACAGCAAATGCAGTTTTGCATTTCCTCGACCTGTAATATCAAAAGGAAGAGTGAACAGTTTTATGTCATCTTTGCTACATACTATCACAAGAAAGTCTCCAAAAAATACCTACAACCTAAGAAGAAATGAAGAGTCAAAATACATAAATGACTATAACTCAGTCATTTTGTCTATGTGTAATGCTAATATGGATATTCAATATGTTGCAGACAATTCCATTGCTGTTGCTTGATATGTGACATCGTACATAACAAAGTCAGAAAAAACGGAATTGAAGGAAATGTGGAAAGAGATTTCCCATGAGAAGAGTCTAAGTATGAAATTATACAGTTACAGTTTGAAGATGTTATCTCATCGAGAAATTGGAGCGTATGAATGCTTGGATCGCTTATCATCTGCAAGTCTGTACTCTAAATCCAGAAGAATCATTTGGGTGAGTCTAGGTCTTGCTGCAACACGAAACCGAGTTCTTAAATCTGTACAAGAAATTGAATATTTAGCTGAAAAAGAGCCAGGAAGCACTGACATTCTGAAAAAAAATATGTTGGATACATATTATCCAAATAGAAGTCATCATCTTGAGAACATTTGTCTCTATGAAGTGCTGCAAAACTATATTTTTTTACGGAATATTACCGAGAACATTAATAATGGTATATATGCCATTATTGGTTCTGAAGGATGTCTGGTGAAACAAAGAAAAGGACATTTGATTAATCACCGTAAACTGAGTTGCGAAACACCTGACACAAGGGAATTTTACTATTTAGCTCTTTTGCAACTTTTCAAGCCATGGCATTCAGAATTGGAATTACTTGAAGATTTTGAAAGCTATGAAGATTCCTTCAATGCAACTAAAGATACTATAGAATGTCCTGTTTTTGCTAATTATGTTAAAATGTTGAATGACGAAATTGAGCAAGAAGCTACAATTGCAGCTGAGATTGCTAGTGATAGTTCTCAAGACAGTCAAACTTCTCCTCCGTTGAGTCAGGACCCACTAGGAGAACCAATTGTTCTAAATGAAGCAGCAACTGCTATGGAAGAGGTGGAAACAGTAATGTATCAAGGTCAAGAACATCTAAAAAACTTAGGAATCTTAGAAGAACAACTAAATCATGAGCAGAATATATGAGCAAGTGAGAGAACAGATTGACCATGGATTTCTTCATGAGAAGAAAGAGTGCTCTTGATCATCATTTGAACCTATCCATATGTATGTGAGTGGACAAGCTGGAACAGGAAAAAGTTTTTTAATTAAAGTAATCACAAGTTTTCTACAGAAAAGAACTGAGTCGCATTTGTCTTGTGTTGTCACTGCTCCAACTGGGTTGACGGCACACAATATTAAAGAATTACTTTACATCGTTTATTAATGCTACCAGTAGAGCATGACAACAAATTACAATACCACAAGCTATCTGGAGAAGCTTCTTATGAAGTTTCAAGAGTAATGAAGAAAATGAAGCTTCTCATTATTGATGAGATAAGCATGGTCTCAAACTTAATGCTTACCTTTGTGCATTTAAGAATGCAGCAAATTCTTAAAACAGAGTATGTCGTATTATTCGGAGGAAAACACGTCATAGTTTTTGGAGATCTTCTACAACTTCTTCCTGTAAAAGGACAGCCAGTGTTTAAAACACTTGTGCATGAAGATACTAGAAAGTCTTTGGGGAGTGTTGGCAATGTAAACATTTGGTCATATTTTCAGTATAAGGAACTTACTACAAATATGCGACAAGCAAATGATGTTGATTATGGAACTATTCTTCAAGATATAAGAATTGGAAAATTGACTGAACATGGAAAACAAGCTTTACAGACACGATTACATTCCAATTTGTTTCCAAATGCAAATATTGTCTCAGAAAAAAAATACATGAGAAAATTGCAGAAAACAAATCTGTAATCTGCTTAATGCCAACACTGCGTGAATGTTCTATATTCAATGAAGAAATGTTAAAGTTGGAAAATTAAGAAAGTATAACATTGGAAGCAATTGATAAAATAGAACATGAGAGAATCAGTATTATTTTGTGTGAAAACTTGAAGAGGAAATTGGATTGTTTAGAGAAATCGATAAGTAAAACTGCTGGTTTAGAAAAGAATTTGTATGCATGTGTAAATTGTAGAGTAATTTTGCGACGTAATTTGGATGTGCAAAAAGGTTTAGTAAATGGAGCAATGGGTAAAATTGTTGATTTTGTTAATTATGTAAACAGAGCTGGCATTGAATTTTTGAAAATCAAATTTGATGAAATTGCTGAAGTACAACAAGTTAGTTGTTGTGCAGCTCGTTTTTTGCTTGTAAAATATTTGTATGTCTGCAGAAAATAGTTTCCTGTTTGTTTGGCATATGCGGTGACCATTCATAAATCTCAAAGTTTAAGTGTAGATTGTGCTTTAGTGAATATTGGAAGTACAGTGTTTAAGGTATGGCATATGTTGCTTTGTCTCGAGTCAGAACTTTATCTGGATTGTACTTGATTGATTTTGATAAGTCAAAGGTTTCTGCAGATACAAACTGTGTGAAAGAGTATAATAGGTTAAGAAGAGAATATGCACCCAATTTAGGTCAATATCCAGTGATTGAAAAGCGTGTGGTAGGTAGAAGAAGAAGATTTCAGAATATCGGTTCTGAAACTGTAGAGAAAGAAAAAAAACAAGATGAAGTTGCGCCTCCAAGCAAAAAGACAGAGGACAGAGTTGAAGAGAATGTTGGTTATCGATTTGAAAATAGTTCTGGTGTCAACTGCTATGCTAATGTAGTTGTTAATGTTGTTTTTTTTCTTCAAAGTTTTCCAACAGCAAATTGTAGAAAATCGGGACAAAAGATTCTGTTCATTGTTGAATTCTGTTTATGAGAAATGTACTAGTGATAAAAGTAAAATACAAAGTGTTTCTGATATTCGAAATGTTTTGGACATATGTTCTGGTTCTACTCAATTTACGCAGAATATTCAGCAAGATTGTCAGGAATTTTTAATGTTTATGCTTGGTGTACTGAAAGATGAAGGTATAGATGATGAAAACCTTTAAGGCCTTTCTTATAAATGGCATCATGACTGTCCACATTGTTTGTTTGCATGTAGCACTGACATAGACACTGAGAGATTCATATATTCGACTTTACCTGACTGTGAATCAGTGTCTTTTAACAATCTAATTAGTGTAGCCAATGTAAATCAGAAATGTCATCAACATTATTTATACAAAGATATGGACAGTGTGTTATTTTAATGCTGCAACGTTGTATAACTGATGGAACAAAATTGAAAACTTTAATTGAAAATTTTGTAGCTGTTGCTATTATTTTTCATGATGGACCTTCTACCACATCTAGACATTACGTTGCTTATTTAAAATGTCTGAAAGGTTGGATACAGTGTAATGATACTCAATTAGTTTTTAAGCAACGTTTGCCCAGAGAGTTACCAAATTCTTACCTAATATTTTTAAAGACAACATTTTAGGATCAAAATTTGCCCTTTAGGATTTGTGCTGTTAGGGTAGATTAGTCTGGTGTTGTAGAGTATTTTGTAAGTGAGAGTGAGGAGCTTAAATGTGATCCTTTTCTTGATATTGAGGCAGTGTAGGCGTATCAGGTGGTGGGTGATGTGGGTACAGCCGGGGACATTGATGATCAGTCAGATAGTGGTCTTTTGGATTTGTTGTAGTTGTTGTAGGTGTTTGGCTAGAACTCATGTGTAGAGTGTTTTACCACTGTGTAGTCTGCTGCTGATGAGGGCCTGTGTCACTGTTCTTCTTTTGGTTAGGATCCACTTGTAAATGTTGCAGAGCATGTGGAGGGTGTTATAGCAGTACGAGGACGCGGAGTAGACTTGCTTACACATGGAGAGGGAGCAGTTGAGGTTGAATCCTATGTTGTGCACATGGTAAGTAGGTGTTGGTACTCTTCACACTGTGGTCAGGTAGCAGGAGTTGTCTAACGCTGATGCAGTGGGTCTGAAGATGAGTACCTTCATCTTCTGCCAGTTTGTGTTTACAGTGCTGCTCTTTATGTAGTTGGTGACGTCCTTCATTGTGTTGTGGAGGTTCCTTTTGGTGGTATGTGGCTTTTTGATGATGAAGAGTATGACCTGGGTGTTCTTTGTGTAATAGATGTTGTTGAAGTTGTGATGGTGGGCTACTTGTGTTAGGGTGGCCATGTAGATGATGAACAGCGTCGGATTGATCGATAAGTCCTGGGAGACCCGTAGATAATGTTGATGGTTTTGGAACAGAAGGCTGGGAGGCGAACGTTCAGGATTCCTATTGAACAACTTCCAAACAAAGGACTTGATGCATACTATTTGGCCGTAAGGAAAAGTGTGCGAAACCATTAAGGACTTTTTGCTGTGTATTTTGGCAGCATCTATTTGTAAGTACCATTATTTACAGTGTAAGAAAATTAATCAGAATTTATTGTTATTTTATGATTGTTTGAGATATGTTATATTTACGTAAGAAATTGCTCTTAGAAAAAAACATTTAAGATATGTTTTATTTCTATTTTTTATATTGTTATTGACAATGTTGACTGTTTTTTTTTAAGATATCCTTATGGATTGTCTTTTTTTTGCCCGCTGTTATGTGATGAGTACTATTGAACTCACTGTTTGTAGGGAAATTCAATATATTCTGAGAACAGCAAAAGAGGCAAATGAAATGTTTTACAAATTATCTTGTGTTGTGAAATATATCTAGTAACTGTGTTTTTTTGTATCTTCCTCAGGTGGCAATTTTACAATATATACTTTTTTTTATTATTTATTATGCTTAATGTAAGTACAAGTAACTGACTCAGCCGCGGCCCGTGGAGTGAGTTGTGGTGAGGTAGGCAAATGAGGCGGACCCCATTCTGTAGTCTCGGAGAAAGGCAGAAACAGATTTATTCACATGTTTCCTAGATTTTTCAAACTGTGGGCAATAGTGGTTGGACCGCTTCCATCTCTGCCTTTGGCGTATATTAGAATACTCAACAACAGTTTCGGGAACAGTGTCATCAATTGGGCAAAGGTGTCCTTCATGAGCATTTCCAGAGCTACCCCAGTCAAAGTGCCTAGGTCATTGCCACCACAGTGCACAATTATGAGGTCAGGGTGTTGGAGATGCATAAAGGATTTCACCAATGGCATCAATTGGTGCAACTTTAATCCTCTCTGTCCAATCCATTTAATGTCTACATTTGGTAAACCTAGGTCCTTGTGAATTGTTTTCCGTTCTGCGTACCTTTGACTCCAGAAAATATAGCTGTGTCCCACAATCCACGCTGTAAACATTTTGAAGAGAGGTCTGGATGCACTCTTATGGCGTCTGTAAATGAAATGCTAGTTTCAAAAGTAAGATTTTTCTAAAATGGTGGACAACATGTAGTTTTGAAAAAAGAAGAGACATGATTGGTTGTTTGACAACATTTTACAGAAAACTAGGTTCCATGTTCCTCTTATTTAAAGGCCATATTTTTATTGGTTAAGAAAAAATGATAGAAAAGACCGTTACATAAGATAAGCTGGTATATTCTCCAGTCAAGCACACTTGCTGTTTTAATTTGCAACAATGTATGATGAACTTTTCACCTGTGTGCTGAGTTAGGTGTTCCCTGAAGTGTTTCTATGGTAACTGGCAGATTGTGGAACGGGGAAAGGGTTGAAAGTTCTATTAGTTCGAAAATTTTGGAATGTTAAACCAATCGAAATGTGTGTTTTCTTTTGAATTAATGTGAACACAATTTTAATTGGTTATTTATATGTATGTATACTTAAAAAAAGAGGGAAAATGTTCCATTTGACGGTTGTGCTGCAAACACTGAACACCTGAGATTTTGTAGAAGAATACCCACTGTGTGAGTGGTATTCTTGTTAATCTAGAATTCAATTTCAAAGGTGAGTTGAAAAGTTGTATGGGAGTGCATCTGTGTGGTGTATCTTTGTACATTAACGAATTATAAGGTATATTATCAAAACTCGGCGATACAATTATCGTCACTTTATCGGCAGGAAACTGCAGATAAAGTGTTCATATTATTATCGCCTGCATTGATAATATGCTCCTATATTCGTCCGTTGTTAAACGTTTTATATTAGTAAACGTGTTTTGCTATAATGCATGCTGTTATGTTTTTTTCTTTAATATCATTTTGTGCCTCTGTACATTAAGGTATTAAGGGCCATATTATCAATAAAGGACGATGCATTATCGCCGCTTTTATCGACAGGAAACTGCAGGTAAAGCAGTGATAATGGTCTCGATAATATATCCTTGTGAATTCCCATAGAAACCCAGCTTATGGTGTTAACCTGGGCTTCTATTGAAATTCACAAGGATATACTATCAACACCATTATCGCCGCTTTAGTGCCAGTTTCCTGCCGGTAAAACCGGCGATAATGTATCGCCCTTTACTGATAATATGGTGCTGACGGGCATATTATTAAGTACCAGTGTTAAAATTAACGACGTTTTATGCACAGTAAACTGCAGATAAAACGGCAAAAATGGGCTTGATAATAGCTTCTTGTAAATTGCTATAGAAGCCCAAGTTCTAGTGTTAACCTGGGCTGGTCTTATGAATTCTCAAGGGCATATTATCAAGCTCATTATCGGCGCTTTATCAGCATTTTCCTGCCGATAAAAATGACAATAATCTATCGCCTTTTGTTGATAATATGTCCCAAAATTCATTTTATTAATTTAATTGTTTACTTACCTGCAATGATCGAGGTATCATATTACCAAGGGGGGTGATAGGCAATTATCATCGATTTACCGTCCGTTTTCGGCCGCTAAGCAGCAACAATTCTATCGTCCTATTAGCAACCAGTCGCTAAGCGACAGCTTTTACGCGATAGCGGGCAGTTTGGGTCCCGCTTTGCATGTCAGCGATGTTTACCGCTAATGACGTGCAAAGTGGGCGTACCCAACCAGTTAGCGACTGAAAGCAGTCGCTAACATCGCTATCACCTATTAGCAAGGCAGGCGTACCGTTGGAAATATTCGTGTTAACCGCGATTATCTCCAAATACTAACACCTGTCCAGACCAGTTCTTAGCCATGTTATCCAATGGCAAGTGGATAACATGGCTAAGACCATTTCGTCTCTAATGCGTGAATATTGCTGTATTCTCAACGATATTCACGCATTTCGCCGCTATCGCTGGACATTTTACCACAATGCAGAAAAACGTTGCTAATAGCATGTTTTCTCCGCTAACATATCCAGCGATAGGCAGCAATAAAAAAAATCATCGCTAACCCTATTTAGAGATAAATATAGCCACTTGTTGGTAATATGCCCCCAGATTCCGTTGTTATCACTCCTCACCCTGCCCCTCCTCTGCCCCACCTGCCTGCCCCCTTGCAACTCCCTCCACGGACCGCAGCTGTTTCTATATTCCGTTATATTGTACAGTCTATTTATACTCTCATTTTTTATTAAATTTTCCTTGCTTCATACTCCTTGTTCTTTTACTGTAAGTCCTCTTATTTTTATACTCCGAGCTTTGTCCTCATACTCCTCCCTCTCTTCTTGTAAGTAATATATTAGAATATTTGCTAAACTTTTTTTTGTAATGTTACATATATATTTTTATATAGGTTGTGTTTATCGATACTAAAAGTACTGCATCATGCCAACGAAGTACCAAAAGACGAAGCAACGAAAAAAAAGTGTGTATTTGAAGAGAACTCACCAAGAAGATTTACATGAAGAGAGATGTCTTAACAAACAGAAAGAAACTCCTGGTAAGAGCAGGAGCACTTTTTTGAGGAAAATACTAAAGACTAAGAATAGTGTTCAGAAACAAAAAAATGTCCTTAGTGTATCAGCAACGAAGAAAAAAAACCTACTAATAAACAAAAGAATAATGGAAAATCAAGTGCAGACAAAACTGTGTATAGTACAATTCATATAAATTAGTAAAAAAATGTTTTATAATAGATTGGTATCAAATTTAATAAAATAAATTAAGGTATATAAGAAAAAAACAGGATTTTATAAGAAGAAGAAAGCTATAGAAAATGTAGTTGAGAAAGCTTTGGAATTGAAAAGAAAACTGTTTATGTTAGTAATCAATAGAATTAGATCACTAGATAAACCAATCCATTTAATGAAGAGCAAAAGTAGGTCGAGAAGACTAATTAACAGAAGTAATTTTTGTGAGTTTTTTTGGGTGAATGGAAACATACTTCAACTTCTGAGCCTTTTTTAATGAAGAAAGTTATCTTCAGAGTAAGGATTTGTTGCATGCAGTTGACACTATTGGCCGTGCTTATGAGGTTAGAAATGGTTGTCCTATTGAGAAAGAGAAAAATGTTCCTAGAAATGCAGAAGAGCTGTTAGCTGCTGAAGTTTTAGAGAGAAGTCCTAAAGCTCCAGTGTACACTTGGAATTGTAGTAGTATTTGCAGTGTCCAGCAAGAATCTATTGATTTTTTACGCAATTTCTTACGTAATTACACCAAGAAAAGTGTTAAACAAAAGATTAGGATGTTACAAGGACTAGACCCTTGCAGAGTGAGAGAAAATACTGGTTTACAAGGTCATTCTCTACCTTGTGTTTCTAAAAAAGTATGTCGAAGTGTTTTCCACCATTTCAGGATGTTAGCAGTTCATCATACTCAGATGAGGACATTAGTCAGAACATTGTATTACGCGAAAAGTCCAGCACTAATGTTAAAAAAGTTGAACAGTGCTCTTTTGCATGGATCTGTATCAGACGTAACAAATGTTTGTGATGAAATTGATTTTAGTTACTTTGGTCCTCAGGAAGACAGTGCAGAAAGTGAGACATTAATAGAACAAAATGTGGAAGAGAATGTAGGACAGAGCAGTGTAGAAAATTTTGAACAAGAAATTACACAGTTTAAGGTGATTTCAGGTGAAAGGCCAAATTATTCTTGTATCTGTTGTCGACAAATTCATTATAAAAATCAGACCAGGACTATTGATCTGTATTTAAAAAGTGAAAAGGAAAATAATAATGAGTGGAAGGATTTTACAACTTATTTGTTGGTAGAGAATTGTTTTGATTTGGGTTCTGATCAGCGTATTTGTAAATATTGATATAACAAATTAGAAGAGAACAAAATGCCAGCTAGAGCTGTGCATAATAATCTTGAGTTGGTAAATATTCCTTCTGAACTGATGGATTTAAATACATATGAGTCTTTTCTTATTCAATGTGTGCATCCATTTCAGGCTATTGTTCTTATGGAGCCTAAGACAGGAAAATTGCCTCCTTCTGATTTACAGAGAGGATTAAAGGGAAGAGTTGTATATTTTCCTCTAGATTTAAAGAAAAATATTGAAACTATTGGTGTAGAAAATGTAGAGGATGAACCTTTAGTTATTCTTGTTAATGGCGTTCCTACTAAGAGTAAGAAAATCTGGCAAGAATTAGTGGATGTTAGGAAAGTGAAAAAGGCAACGTTGTATCTGGTAAAAAAAATATCAATATTACAAAAATGTGTATGTGGGAGAAGAAGAAATATCTGTACTAGAAGATACTGACTTGCCATCTGGTCAAATTGAAAAAGTGGGTGTGTCCAGAACTGAAGAAATCTACAAAAATTACAGTGTTCATCCATTGCATTCCAAAGAAATGATGGGGAATGCTATAGAGTTATTTCAAATGAAAGAAGCAAAAGGAAGTCCCATTAGTGTATAGGAAAAAAGCTTGGAAGGTCATTGTTTCCCTCAGTTGTTTCCTACAGGAAAAGGAGGACGATACGATGAACGACCTGTGCAGATTCCTATATCTGAATACCGGACATCAAGATTATATGCAGAAGATGCAAGATTTTGACAATATATTCCATATTTGTTTCATTTTTTGTTTGAGAGTGATTTGTCTAGACTTTCTTATGCAGTAAACCACATATTGAAAACAGGTGTACATCTGCAAAATGTTTCAGCAAAGGAATTTATGGATAAAGTACAGCAGAAAGATAATGTGTTGGAAACTCAGCTGATTATTCTGATGGCATGTCAGCGTGGTACTAATGAGTACTGGTACTGTCGTCACGGAGAACTCAAATGTATGCTAAGGAATTTAGGAACTCCTACATGGTTCCTTACTCTAAGCTGTGCTGAATATGCTTGGGATGATTTACTTCAATTTCTTTGAGAGGCAAATCCAAATATACCAAATATCGAATACAAGACACCTGGAGAATTGTGCCCTTTGGATCCTGTTAATGTATGCAGATATTTCAATCATAAATACGAAGCTATGATGTCTTTTAGCACCAACAAAAAAAATCCTCCTCTTGGAGAGGTTCTGGATTTCTTCTGGAGAAAGGGGTATCAAGCGAGAGGTGCTCCTCACATACATATGCTATTATGGATCAAACATGCTCCCAAATTTGGAACAGACTCAGATGATACTGTGTTGTCTTTTATTGAAGAATATGCTACATGTGAAGTACCCAAAAGTACACAAGATAAGGACTTAAGACAACAAGTCTTACGATTCCAAAGCCATCGTTGTAGCAAATACTGTCCTCGAAAGTACAAATCTAAGGACAAATTCTACAGGAAATGCCGTTTTGCATTTCCTCGACCTGTAATATCAAAAGGAAGAGTGAACGGTTTTATGTCATCTTTGCGACATACTATCACAAGAGAGTCTCCAAAAAAATACCTACAACCTAAGAAGAAATGAAGAGTCAAAATACATAAATGACTATAACTCAGTCATTTTGTCTATGTGGAATGCTAATATGGATATTCAATATGTTGCAGACAATTCCATTGCTGTTGCTCGATATGTGACATCGTACATAACAAAGTCAGAAAAAACGGAATTGAAGGAAATGTGGGAAGAGATTTCCCATGAGAAGAGTCTAAGTAAGAAATTGTACAGTTACAGTTTGAAGATGTTATCTCATCAAGAAATTGGAGCGTATGAATGCTTGGATCGCTTATCATCTGCAAGTCTGTACTCTAAATCCAGAAGAATCATTTGGATGAGTCTAGGTCTTGCTGCAACACGAAACCGAGTTCTTAAATCTGTACAAGAAATTTATTATTTAGCTGAAAAAGAGCCAGAAAGTACTGACATGCTGAAACAAAAATATGTTGGATACATATTATCCAAATAGAAGTCATCATCTTGAGAACATTTGTCTCTATGAAGTGCTGCAAAATTATAATTTTTTTACGGAATATTACTGAAAACATTAATAATTATATATATGCCATTATTGGTTCTGAAGGATGTCTGGTGAAACAAAGAAAAGGACATTTGATTAATCACCGTAAACTGAGTTGCAAAACACCTGACACAAGGGAATTTTACTATTTAGCTCTTTTGCAACTTTTCAAGCCATGGCGTTCAGAGTTGGAATTACTTGGAGATTTTGAAAGCTATGAAGATTCCTTCAATGCAACTAAAGATACTATAGAATGTCCTGTTTTTGCTGATTATGTCAAAATGTTGAATGACGAAATTGAGCAAGAAGCTACAATTACAGCTGAGATTGATAGTGACAGTTCTCAAGACAGTCAAACTTCTCCTCCGTTGAGTCAGGACCCACTAGGAGAACCAATTGTTCTAAATGAAGCAGCAACTGCTATGGAAGAGGTCAAGAACATCTAACAAACTTAGGATTCTTAGAAGAACAACTAAATCATGAGCAGAAAGAAATATATGAGCAAGTGAGAGAACAGATTGACCATGGATTTCTTCATGAGAAGAAAGAGTGCTCTTGCTCATCATTTGAATCTATCCATATGTATGTGAGTGGACAAGCTGGAACAGGAAAAAGTTTTTTAATTAAAGTAATCACAAGTTTTCTACAGAAAAGAACTGAGTCGCATTTGTCTTGTGTTGTCACTGCTCCAACTGGGTTGGCGGCACACAATATTAAAGAATTACTTTACATCGTTTATTAATGCTACCAGTAGAGCATGACAACAAATTACAATACCACAAGCTATCTGGAGAAGCTTCTTATGAAGTTTCAAGAGTAATGAAGAAAATGAAGCTTCTCATTATTGATGAGATAAGCATGGTCTCAAACTTAATGCTTACCTTTGTGCATTTAAGAATGCAGCAAATTCTTAAAACAGAGTATGTCGTATTATTCGGAGGAAAACACGTCATAGTTTTTGGAGATCTTCTACAACTTCTTCCTGTAAAAGGACAGCCAGTGTTTAAAACACTCGTGCATGAAGATACTAGAAAGTCTTTGGGGAGTGTTGGCAATGTAAACATTTGGTCATATTTTCAGTATAAGGAACTTACTACAAATATGCGACAAGCAAATGATGTTGTTTATGGAACTATTCTTCAAGATATAAGAATTGGAAAATTGACTGAACATGGAAAACAAGCTTTACAGACACGATTACTTTCCAATTTGTTTCCAAATGCAAATATTGTCTCAGAAAAAATATACATGAGAATTGCAGAAAACAAATCTGTTATCTGCTTAATGCCAACACTGCGTGGATGTTCTATATTCAATGAAGAAATGTTAAAGTTGGAAAATTAAGAAAGTATAAAATTGGAAGCAATTGATAAAATAGAACATGAGAGAATCAGTATTATTTTGAGTGAAAACTTGAAGAGGAAATTGGATTGTTTAGAGAAATCGATAAGTAAAACTGCTGGTTTAGAAAAGAATTTGTATGCATGTTTAAATTGTAGAGTAATTTTGCGACGTATTTTGGATGTGCAAAAAGGTTTAGTAAATGGAGCAATGGGTAAAATTGTTGATTTTGTTAATGGCATTGAATTTTTGAAAATCAAATTTGAGGAAATTGCTGAAGTACAACAAGTTAGTTGTTGTGCAGCTCGTTTTTTGCTTGTAAAATATTTGTATGTCTGCAGAAAATAGTTTCCTGTTTGTTTGGCATATGCGGTGACCATTCATAAATCTCAAGGTTTAAGTGTAGATTGTGCTTTAGTGAATATTGGAAGTACAGTGTTTAAAGAAGGTATGGCATATGTTGCTTTGTCTCGAGTCAGAACTTTATCTGGATTTTACTTGATTGATTTTGATAAGACAAAGGTTTCTGCAGATACAAACTGTGTGAAAGTGTATAATAGGTTAAGAAGAGAATATGCACCCAATTTAGGTCAATATCCAGTGATTTAAAAGCGTGTGGTAGGTAGAAGAAGAAGATTTCAGAATATCGGTTCTGAAACTGTAGAGAAAGAAAAAAAACAAGATGAAGTTGCGCCTCCAAGCAAAAAGACAGAGGGCAGAGTTGAAGAGAATGTTGGTTATCGATTTGAAAATAGTTCTGGTGTCAACTGCTATGCTAATGTAGTTGTTAATGTTGTTTTTTTTCTTCAAAGTTTCCAACAGCAAATTGTAGAAAATCGGGACAAAAGATTCTGTTCATTGTTGAATTCTGTTTATGAGAAATGTACTAGTGATAAAAGTAAAATACAAAGTGTTTCTGATATTCAAAATGTTTTGGACATATGTTCTGGTTCTACTCGATTTACGCAGAATATTCAGCAAGATTGTCAGGAATTTTTAATGTTTATGCTCGGTGTACTGGAAGATGAAGGTATAGATGTTGAAAACCTTTAAGGCCTTTCTTATAAATGGCATCATGACTGTCCACATTGTTTGTTTGCATGTAACACTGACATAGACACATTCACATATTTGACTTTACCTGACTATGAATCAGTGTCTTTTAACAATCTAATTAGAGGAGCAAGTCAAAACATGGAGTGTATCCAATGTAAATCAGAAATGTCATCAACATTATTTATACAAAGATATGGACAGTATGTTATTTTAATGCTGCAATGTTGTAGAACTGATGGAACATAATTGAAAACTTTAATTGAAAATTTTGTAGCTGGTCAATGTTCAATATCAGGAAGAACTTTTATAGCTGTTGCTATTATTTTTCATGATGGACCTTCTACCATATCTGGACATTACGTTGCTTATTTAAAATGTCTGAAAGGTTGGATATAGTGTAATGATACTCAATTAGTTTTTAAGCAACGTTTGCCCACAGTGTTACCAAATTCTTACCTAATATTTTTAAAGACAACATTTTAAGATCAAAATTTGCCCTTTAGGATTTTTGCTGTTAGGGTAGATTAGTCTGGTGTTGTAGAGTATTTTGTAAGTGAGAGTGAGGAGCTTAAATGTGATCCTTTTCTTGATATTGAGGCAGTGTGGGTGTATCAGGTGGTGGGTGATGTGGGTACAGCCGGGGACATTGATGATCAGTCAGATAGTGGTCTTTTGGATTTGTTGTAGGTGTTTGGCTAGAACTCATGTGTAGAGTGTTTTACCACTGTGTAGTCTGCTGCTGATGAGGGCCTGTGTCACTGTTCTTCTTTTGGTTAGGATCCACTTGTAAATGTTGCAGAGCACGTGGAGGGTGTTATAGCAGTACGAGGACGCAGTGTAGACTTGCTTACACATGGAGAGGGAACAGTTGAGGTTGAATCCTATGTTGTGCACATGATTAGTAGGTGTTGGTACTCTTCACACTGTAGTCAGGTAGCAGGAGTTGTCTGAAGCTGATGCAGTGGGTCTGAGGATGAGTACCTTCATCTTCTGCCAGTTTGTGTTTACAGTGCTGCTCTTTATGTAGTTGGTGACGTCCTTCATTGTGTCGTGGAGGTTCCTTTTGGTGGTATGTGGCTTTTTGGTGACGAAGAGTATGACCTGGGTGTTCTTTGTGTAATAGATGTTGTTGAAGTTGTGATGGTGGGCTACTTGTGTTAGGGTGGCCATGTAGATGATGAACAGCGTCGGATTGATCGATAAGTCCTGGGGGACCCGTAGATAATGTTGGTGGTTTTGGAACAGAAGGCTGGGAGGCGAACGTTCAGGATTCCTATTGAACAACTTCCAAACAAAGGACTTGATGCATACTATTTGGCCGTAAGGAAAAGTGTGCGAAACAATTAAGGACTTTTTGCTGTGTATTTTGTCAGCATCTATTTGTAAGTAACATTATTTACAGTGTAAGAAAATTAATCAGAATGTATTGTTACTTTATGATTGTTTGAGATATGTTATATTTACGTAAGAAATTGCTCTTAGAAAAAAACATTTAAGATACCTTTTATTTCTATTTTTTATATTGTTATTGACAATGTTGACTGTTTTTTTTAAGATATCCTTATGGATTGTCTTTTTTTTGCCCGCTGTTATGTGATGAGTACTATTGAACTCACTGTTTGTAGTGAAATTCAATATATTCTAATAACAGCAAAAGAGGCAAATGAAATGTTTTACAAATTATTTTGTGTTGTAAAATATATCTAGTAACTGTGTTTTTTTGTATCTTCCTCAGGTGACAATTTTACAATATATACTTTTTTATTATTTATTATGCTTAACGTAAGTACAAGTAACGGACTCAGTCGCGGCCCGTGGAGGGAGTTGTGGTGAGGTAGGCAATAGGGCGGGGGAGGGGCAGGGTGGGGGGTTATAAACAGCGGAATCTGGATGATTGCAGGTAAGTAAAGAATTAAATTAATAAAATGAATTTCGTATCCTGCGCCCTGCTTGCCAAATGCGATGCAGGACACGGAACGAAGTCGCATATTATCAACAAAAGGCGATACATTATCGCCGCTTTTATCGGCAGCAAAAATTCCGATAAAATGGCGATAATGGGCTTGATAATAGGGCCTTGGAAATTCCCATAGCAGCCCAGGTTCTGGTGTTAACTTAGGCTGTTATGGGAATTCACAAGGGCCTATTATCAAGCCCTTTATCGCCGCTTTATCTGCAGTTTTCCTGCCGATAAAAGTGGCGATAATCTTAATATTATCTTTCTGTTGACGAACCCGCATTGCAATGCCTGTGACTTACGTCCTTCAAATTAGTTTTTAGGTATACGTGTGACCAAGTCTGATAACATCAGAGTTTAAGGACAAACACCATGGTGTCTGTGACTCGAAATCTCTTCGATCACAAAGAAAATATGAGGACGATAAAATGAAAGTAACAGATTTAATAAAAACAACGGTGAAAAACTACTAAAATGGCGGCGGACGGAGTACGTGCTCAACGTTTGGCGCCTCGGCACTACGTTCCAAAGAAATGTAGATAAAATACGATTATTAATATATTACAAAAGTACAGCAATAGATGACACACACGACCCGGGAAAACAAAGCGCCACATGTAATAACTGAAATAAAGAAAGCTTTGTTTGTTGAACTTGAAGAAAAATAAAAAAATGTGGGCTTCTGAACAAGGCTGCGCATGCGTAGAAAGTACAACTGCTACACAAAAAAAGGAACGTTTTACATACTATCATAGAAATGAAGGGGCATATTATCAACAAAAGGCGATACATTACCACCGCTTTTATCGCCAGTAACTGCCGATAAACCGGCGATAATAGGCTTCATAATAGGCCCTTGTAAATTCCCATAGAAGCCCATGTTAACACCAGAACATGGGCTTCTATGAGAATTAACAAAGGCGTATTATCAAGAACATTTTTGCCGTTTCATTGCCACTTTCATGCCCATAAAACAAAGATAATTTTAACACCTTGATAATATGCATGTCAGTGCCGTATCATCACTAAAGGGCGATGGATGTACGATGTAACAACACGTGTTATTACAACGTGTGCTGTTACATCGCAGTCGTTACAACGACTGCATGTTACAACGCTATACCTTTACAACGCAAGTCTTTACATCGACTTGCGCTAGGTGGCGTGCTAACATTAAAAAAGTGTAATTTACTATTCCAACTCCAGTCCACTTATCAGTAGGGAAGGTGTTGGGATAGTAAACTACACTATTTTTAATGTTAGCACGCCATCTAGCGCAAGTCGATGTAAAGACTTGCGTTGTAAAGGCATAGTATTGTTACATGCGGTCTTTGTAACGACCGTGATGTAACAGCACTGCGGTGTACTGACCGCGTTGTAAAGGATGTTTCCCAAGGGCGATACATTATCGCCGCTATTATCAGCAGAAAACTGCCGCTAAAGCGCTGATAATGGGCTTGATAATAGGCCCTTGTAAATTTCCATAGCAGCCCAGGTTCTAGTGTCAACATGAGCTTCTATGGCAATTCACAAGGATATATTATCAAGCCCATTATTGCCGCTTTATCGACAGTTTCCTGCCGATAAAAACAGCAATAAGGTATCGCCTTTTCTTGATAATATGGCCCATTCCTCTTTTTCTTGACAAGTAAACTTAGCTGCATATCCTCAACCACCGGTGTTGAAATTATTGCCGTTTTATTGGCAAAAAACTGCCGATAAAACAGCGATAATGAGCTTCATAATACGACCTTGTTATTTCCCATAGAAGCCCATGTTAACACTAGAACATAGGCTTCTATGGGAATTTACAAGGACATATTATCAAGCCCACCCTCCCAACATTAATAAAAAACTCCAGACAATGCAGGTACCCGATGCTGGAAGGTCATTTTACATATCACTGCCCCAGAAAGGTGGTGTTCCCTACGACGTGTACGGGGAGAGAGAGAGAGAGCACAAAACATATATATTTTTTAAAAAGACCCCAGAGGTGCCGCTCACCGAGACTGCGGGGAATAGGATGGTAATCCCCCCCCACATACTTAAAAAAAAAACAGAGGAGTGCCCTTCCCCAGTGATTGGGGCACCTTACAAGCCCCCATTATGCAGAAAAATTGTCCCCGTAATTTGCCCCCCCGGGACCCAATGAATAAAACAAACTTCTAGTTTTTTTCACCTTTTCCACTGCGTACAAGTACTGCACGAGTACCCCGCCATTTTTTATTTAAAAAAAAAAATGAGCCTAAAGATCCATGTACCACCCCCTGACCAAGACTATAGGCTCAGAATGTTTCTACCCTGCCCCCTTTCCTTATTTCTCAACTTTGTTTTACTGTTTTCTTCTGACTCTGCTCTCCCGACAAACAACATTGCTACCAATACTTCCTGGTTTGGAGTATTGACAGCCAATCAGCATGCAGCTCCTGTTCGTAATTGTAGTTATTTACATACGCGGATGCCACGATTTTTCTTTAAAAAAAATAAAATTAAAAATAGAGCCTAAACATCCATGTACGACCCCCTAATTAAGCCTAGAGGGTCAAAATGTCTCTACCCTACCCCCTTCCCTTATTTCTCAACTTTGTTTTACTGTTTTCTTGTGACTCGGTTCTAGCGAGGCACAAGATGGCCGCCAACACTTCCTGGCTTCGAGTGTTGACACACAGTTCACAGCCAATCAGCATGCAGCTCGAGCTCGTAATTGAACAGATTTCAGTATGTGTACTGAACTCCGACTCTAGATATCGCTATGATTTTACTTCCGATTTTCTCAGAAACTACTGAACGGATTTACACCATTTAACAAAAAGCACAATCTGGGAACTGAACATTACCTCTCTGCCAAATTTTGTGTATTTCCGTTTAGCCGTTCGGGCTATAGCCCTGGCTAAAGGTCCCTATGGAAAATTGCATGGGGAAAACATGTTTTGGGACCCCCTTTTTTCTCAGCCCCCACTTGACAAATCACCCCCAACTTTCATGGAAGGAGCGGAACCAAGCAGGCCATTTTCTTGGAGAAATTCACGAAGATTCACGAACTTATTAAAAATAAAATGTTGTGGATTTCCTATGGAAACTAGGTCCTAACTATAACTACCTAGTGGCGACTGCCAGTAGGTTATATATATATATATATATATATATATATATATATATATATATATATTCACTGAAAAAACCATAGGTTATAGACCATATATAGTTAGGAATTAGCATTTACAAAACCTTGAAAATTCACTGAAAAAACCATAGGTTATAGACCATATATAGTTAGGAATTAGCATTTACAAAACCTTATTTTACTCACACAAAACCATTGAAATTCCATATATAGTTAGTTGCACTAACTATATATCGCGCACCCGCAATCCACTGCTGATGATGTCACATATTACATCATTCATGACATGGTCAGTGACATCACTGATGACATCACTGATGACATCTCAAATGACATCACTGATGACATCACTGATGACATCACTGATGACAACATCCAGTGACTGTATGTTTCTGTAAAGTTAAAATGTGTCTTACATATTGAAGAATGAGTGGAAGTATAAGTGTCTGGACAAAGGATTTAGTAGGTGCATGACTGAATGTATGAGTGAGTGATTAAATGTGTCTCACTGAGTGCATGGGTTAGTGACTAAACTGTCTTAATTTGTGCATCATTATGTCTGTTGTTCTGTAAACTGCTGCATGTGTTGATCAGTAGCTATATGAGTAACTATATGGGTTACTGATTGATTGTCCAAGTATTTGTATGGGAGACTGAGTGTGTGTGTGGCTGGCTGGGAGGTGTGTGACTCTGTGCAGATCAATGTGTACTTGTATCAATGATTGTATAAGAAGGTAAGTATGTGTTAGTATATGTTTGAAAATGTAAGGTGCTCTATGTTTAACTGTATAGACAAGAAAATGGAAGTGTCATTGATTCTTTACAGGACTGACTAGGTGTGTGAGTAACTCCATGGATGAGTGGCAGACTGTGAGTGTCTGTATAGGTGTATGAGTGCATATGATAGTGTTGTAAAGATGAGTGATTGTATGTATGAATGATTGTATGGGTGAATGAGTGAATGTGTGTGTAGACATAGGAATCAGTGAGTGCGTATGTAGTAACTAGTATTGGTGTGTCAATGGTTTCAAAAATTATACTCTGTATTTAACACTGGGTGAAACAGAGGTTATATTAAAATGTGAGGAGATGCATTGTATTGTCACATGAATGATATCATCAGTGATGTGGTCATTGATGTCAAATGAGATGTCATCAGTGATGTCATCAGTGATGTCATTTGAGATGTCATCAGTGATGTCACTGACCATGTCATGAATGATGTAATATGTGACATCATCAGCAGTGGATTGCGGGTGCGCGATATATAGTTAGTGCAACTAACTATATATGGAATTTCAATGGTTTTGTGTGAGTAAAATAAGGTTTTGTAAATGCTAATTCCTAACTATATATGGTCTATAACCTATGGTTTTTTCAGTGAATTTTCAAGGTTTTGTAAATGCTAATTCCTAACTATATATGGTCTATAACCTATGGTTTTTTCAGTGAATTTCATTGGTTTTTTAACAGCTAATATCTGTAGCTGTAAAATGTATTCTTCTTTAAATCCAAAAATATATTTTATATGTTTATGAATAATTTTTTTTTTAAATATTTTTTTTCTTCGTTCCCGCTTCGCGAATTGGGAAGCTTCCCGTTAGCTGACCTTGATGCCGCGAAATAGACCGCGAGCCGGTAAACGTTTCTTTACCGCAACTGCCGCGTTAGAAAACAACATCGTGACGCCTCCCGTCCGCATGACGTTTCACGTTGTCGCGTGATACGTCATATGACGTGCTACGTTAGCGAACTGGTACGCGAAGCGAGTCGCAAAGCGCAGGTTTCATTGGTTCATTTCACTTTTGGTTTCCTAATGATGTAAGACTAGGTCATATAATCTAAAATGAACACTTTTCATTGGTTGAGAACTCTTGTTTTTCCCAAATGATGAAAATCCCTCCTTCTTTCCTCACTCTGACTTTCATCATTGTGAGAGAAAGACCCTTTGTTACCAGTGAGCAATGGCTTCTTTAGTAGCTTCAGCTGGTGCTTCCCCACCACCTCCACCACATCCAAGGAAGAGTGGACCACCTGCTCAAGTTATAATTCAACAAGAAGAGGAAGAAGAGGAACAGGACGACGAGCACGAAGAGAGGCAGTTTTTGCCTGAGGAGCCCAGGACGTCTCACCGGAAAGAAAACTTCATTTGGCAATTTTTTAAAATTCCCAAAGGTCAGAAAAAAGTAAATGCAAGATACGTAACTTGCCTTATATGTCAAGATAGACTGTCCAGAGGGACCGAGAAAAAATACAGTTTCGGAAACTACACAATGCATCGCCATATGACTAGGTGGCATCCTAACAACTACAGTGCTGCACAGTTTCGGAACGACCTAGATAATCTCCCTATTATGGCCAGAAGATCTGTTGTACCGGAAGTAACGGGACCAGAGGGCAGGGAGATGGTGCCAAATATACAAATGAGATTTGGTGAAGTAAAACACGTCTGCGTACATTGCAATGGATTCATTTGCTACGGAGAAAGAAGCATCACTCTGATCAACAGAGCTATTGACTATCATATGCAAGTTTGTACGAAACGCCCAAAATAATAAATACTTTTTTTTTGTTTTGTTGCTCCTGTTGAGCCCTTTACAATGAATCGTTTTCATTGCCCCCTCCAAGAAAAACCCAAAAAAATATAAAACTGTTCAGAAAAATTCAAAAAAAGTAAAAAAATGTTCAGAAAAATAATAAAAAAAATATAAAACAACAAAAACAATTAAAAAAAAAGTTCTTTTCAGAACTACCTCCCCGTTATTAAAAAATTGGTACAATATTTGGAACTGTGCCAACCTCTATTTCTCGTAGTTCGCTTCCCAGTTCGCTCGCCGGTACGCGAACCGGAAGTGAACCAACATTTTTTTTTTTAAAAAAGAACAGTAAGTATAAGGGAAGGAAACAGACACTTATGTTAAAAGAAAGACAGCTATAAGGGAGTAAACTAGAGATACTATTACCCGTAATCCACTGCTGATGATGTCACATATTACATCATTCATGACATGCTCAGTGACATCATCAGCAGAGGATTGCGGGTTTTTTGGCAACGTGCCTTATCCACGGTTTAATAACGCTGCCTTTTGCTTTATATAAGTTTTCAAATTGTATGAAATATATACCAATAGGTCGTTATGAACCTTTAGGTAGTGCTTTTCTTCATGAGGTCTGGTCGCTTCCATACACATACAGATGTTTCAAAGATGATCAAGAAGTTTATCTGAATGGAGAGGAATGCACTGAGACGCCACATCATTCACTCATGTGTAGGCACATACAGTTACACGGTTCATGCAACAAACACCGACCAAATATGGCTTGCGTGTTGCAAGGCACGCCAGTTCCTGCTATCCTCCCCACGTTCAAGTTGTTGGAAAATGGTAGTTATTTGATGCTCAATAATGAAGATTGTTCTGGGTTAATTAAAAGTATTCCTTTTATCGTAACAGTAAGTGAACGGGTTATTTGCTGCAGAAATGTTCTATTTCCTCCCACACATGAACATAGGGAGTTTTCAATCTCGCCACAAATACCAACCTTGGGAGCAGATTTCAACGGCATGGCAAGAGTAAGAGCTCTTTTGTCTCAGAGAGAGGTGGCCTTGAGTTCGGCCCGTGAAACTTTCGTGCTTCACATAGCGAACACCCGTACAGAGGTGCAGACCCTTTTCAATACAGATTTGCCTTTCCATTTCAGAAAGATGGTTCGGACTATCTTTAACGCGTCCTCCACAAAGGCCCTGGTGCACTTTTTTAAAGTTGTTACCAGTGGTCTCGTGACTTCATTTGAGAAAATCTTTGGAGTCATCCCTGCTTTCTTTCATTCTATTTTTTCCACTCTGCTTCGTGGATTCCCATTTTTACTTGCATTACCAGCGGACGCTCTTGTGCTTTTTTACATTTTTAAATATGGATGTCCCTCCTGTGCAAGCTCCCGCCCTGCAGCTGCTGACACTGTTCCGCAATCGCATGCTAGAATATTATGGCACAATGCCGTTGGCGATATTAAGCACCGCATATGGATTATCTTTTCGATTCTCCTACTTCACCTGTGTCCAGCCTGTATTTCACTGCCTGACCTGTGATTTCGATTGGGCCATTGATTTGTGTCTCTGCGGACCGGTTTCTCCTGACGTCGACTTTAATCAGCTGATGACTCCTATCATTACTCACGAGTTGGTTTGTCCTGGCGAAAGGATTATGGCTGTGGCATTGATGCATGGACTAATTGGTCCCTGGAATTTACTGGCGGCAACACAGTCTTTCTTGGAACAGAGCTTTCTTGAAAACCCACCGAGCTGTCCTCTGATGGTGATAGAGGATCCGGTGCTGGGAGAGCACGTATGTTCTTTTCCGCTTTTAAATTGGATGGCTGAACTCTTTTCGGATGAAGACGGTGACTTCCTATTGGAGGCTGTTGCAGCTTATTTTGCATACACAGTTATGTCATAGACCTTTTTCATGTTTGATATGCTGAGTACTAGCATTTCATTGACAATTCATTGACTTATTTGTCAAGTTTTTATTATTTAGCTTGCCTATTGGCTTAAGACTCGATAAAGTACTTGGCTGTTTTATTTTTCTTTAGCATTAAATTTTCCTAGTTTTTAATGCTTTACCTTGCGGACCGTCCACATATAAACTTGCAATCTGCTCTCATGAGATGGCACTTCTATTATCTTATTCAGTTCGTTTCCGGATCATGGGGAGGTGTCATCTAGGTCCTGGATATCTTTACACCGTGTTAAGTTAGCATGGGCTCATTACCGGTTTAAACGCCATTTTTCCTTTTTTGCAACTTCTGCACACGACACTTAGTTGTTGCTTTAGCTTTCAACCTAGTAGTTCATCGTGGTTTACATGAGAATAATATGTTATTGCTCTACTATCTGCTTTGCTTGTTAAACTATATCTGTACTGCGAGTGCTGAAGTTTCAAGAACAACACGATACAGAATTGTTATGAGGTCTGATCTCCACGACTTCATACTCATAACATAAGTGCAACTTCTGCCAATTCTGGGCATGAGGCGGGTTTTATATTGCTTTGCCGAACACACATACACAACAGTTGATGCGGTTCACATGAAGAGAGAGCTGGTGTATGCTGATGTGATTCCTTCAAATCTAAGACACTAAAGTATGGGCACGCCCTAAACCAACACAAAGAGACCTTCTTAGCAAATAATATAATATGTGTATTAGGGAGGGTGAGATATAAGCAGCCGCGGGCCGTGGAGGGAGTTACGGTGGGGCAGGGAGGCGGGGAGGGGGAGGGGCAGGGTGGAGCCCTCTCCACCCTGCCCCTCCCCCTCCCCGCCTCCCTGCCCCACCGTAACTCCCTCCACGGCCCGCGGCTGCTTATAAGTGTTGCTAACTCTTATTCATTTACAGCATGTTAACATACTGTCACCATTCGCTTTTTATGTACTAGTAACTATGCTGGTAATTTTGCTACTGATAATATGTGTACTTGTATTATCTAAGATACTACGCCTGAGAAGACGGCATTAGTAAATAAACATTTCAAATACACATGTGTTCTTCTTAACTCCATGTTCTGGTTTCTAAGAAATATATAACGACCGACTGTTCATGAGTTCCACGTATCCTGAGGTACTATAAGTTCATATTCTGGATTGTCTAAACATTGAGAGTTTGTTATATCCAATGTGACACTGTACCTAGCTTGCTAAGGGGTTTTTGATTACTAAGGTGAGTTTTGGGACACCCTAATTCGCCGAGGTTCCAATCCTCTGTCCACAGTTCTGTGTGAGAACAGAAACCCTGCGACAGGGGCACCCCCGACCCTTGCTGGAGCTTCATCACACTTGCGATACAACTCCAGCAATGCGCCACCTTTACGGCACAGATACATCACGCATCTGTGCTGTTTTTGCCCCATGATGCGCCGCATTGTAAATGCAGCACACCATAGGTGACGGAACAGCGGCACAGAATGACTAACACATCCCTGGTGATGCGCCAGTCATCATAAATCTATCCCTATGCTTCTTATCTTGTTAGAGATGAACCGCCATATGTATCATCAAAGTTTTTTGCATTTCCTAAATAGCGAACTTTAAGGAATAAATAGCGATTCTTTACCATTCCTAGTTTGCGATGAGCTATTTGCTAATTACAAATTACCCATTCTTTTCCTTCATTTCCATAGGGCGGTTGGACTCACTTTTAGCTCGAACGGCTGAATGGATTTCCACGAAACTTGGCAAAATTGTAGGGACTGGTAGCCCGATGTGCCTTTGCTATGTCTCAAGATATATGCTCCAGTGGTTTTTACGAAAATTAACTTTGAAAAATATATATTGGGCTACATTGGCCTATATATATGTTGGAGCCCAAATGTAGCCCAATGTAGCCCAATGAAGCCCAATGAAGCCCAATGTAGCCCAATGTAGCCCAAAGATGGCCGCCAGAGACAAAAAAAACAAATGTAGCCCAAATATCAGCCAGATGTAGCCCAACTATAGCCCAGTGACAGAATGACCAATCAGCTTCGCAAACCTCCGTTACGCGAAGCGGAGCGCTGTTACAGATATATATCTTTTTTTGAACGTTAATTTCTCAAAATCCACTGGAGCACATATATTGAGACCTAGCAAAGGCACATCGGGCTACCAGTCCCTAATATTTTACCAAGTTTCGTGCAAATCCATTCAGCCGTTCGATTATTATTATTATTTGTTTTTTTTTGCCCCGCGGGGCCCTTTTAAAACCTCCACATCAAACCTAGGGGGTCAGCGAGGATCTACTATGCCCCCTTATGGTCATTTGCCCCTTCGCTTTGGCCTCCTCTTCTCTCTCGATCCTACCGAGAGACAAGATGGCGGCCGCTACGGACTGTTTGGAATGTTTACAGACGCCGGAGAACCAATCAGCTTCGCTTCACAAAGCTCCGTTGCGCGAAAAGTACGCGTACTGGAGCGCTGCCCGGTCCGCTGTTACAGATATATATCTTTTTTTAAACGTTAATTTCTCAAAAGCCACTGTAGCACATATATTGAGACCTACAAAAGGCACATCGGGCTACCAGTCCCTACAATTTTGCCAAGTTTCGTGCAAATCCATTCAGCCGTTCGGGCTAAAAGTGAGGCCAACCGCCCTATGGAAAACTCAATGTTAAAAACACGTTTTGGGACCCCCCTTTTTTCTCGGCCCCCCCTTGATGAACCCCCCCCCAAATTTTCAAGGGCTGCTCAGAAACAAAATGTGCCATTTTCCTGAAAATTTCAGCCAATTCCGTCCACAAGCGCCAAAGTTATTAGACATAGAATTTTCAAAAATCCCATAGAGAAACAATCCTAACTATATATACCTACTGGCGACCGGCAGTAGGTAATATACATATATATATATATATATATATATATATATATATATATATATATATATATATATATATATATATATATATATATATATATATATATATATATATATATATATTCACTGAAAAAACCATAGGTTTCAAGCAATAGGTTTTGTGGGTGTTATAGTTAGCTGGACATTTCACTCATACAAAACCATTGAAATTCGTCTGTTATAGTTAGTTGTACTAACTGTAACTCTCGCGCCAGCAATCCACTAGTGATGATGTCACATATTACATCATTCATGACATGGTCAATGACATCACTGATGACATCTCAAATGACATCACCTATGACATCACTGATGACATCATCCTCATGACAATCAGATACACCAGATCAGTTGTAAAACGCTCCTGAGGCGGAAGCCGGGAGATTGTGTGCTCGCAACTTTTGTCTTTTAAAAATTACCTGATTTTAAATTGTTGAAGTGCTTTGCGCTTGCTACTCTGCTCAAAGGGCTGATATGCCCTAGCTCCACTGTGGCCCCTATCCCCTGTCCTCGCGCAGCAGATTGCTTGCTGACGCCGGACTGTGGAGGGGCGGGCCGCCATCTTGGGGGAAACTGGAGGGACGTGGACTAGCTGTCATTCTTCCCGCCCTCCCAGGCAGTTAAAACCCAGCCCATAGCGCTCGCGCGCAGATCCTTTGTAAAACGCTCCTGAGGCGGAAGCCGGGAGATTGTGTGCTCGCAACTTTTGTCTTTTAATAATTACCTGATTTTAAATTGTTGAAGTACTTTGCACTTGCTACTCTGCTCAAAGGGCTGATCTGCCCTAGCTCCACTGTGGCCCCGATCCCCTGTCCTCGCGCAGCAGATTGCTTGCTGACACCGGACTGTGGAGGGGCGGGCCGCCATCTTGGGGGAAACTGGAGGGTTGCAGACTAGCTGTCATTCTTCCCGCCCTCCCAGGGAGTTAAAACCAAGCCTATAGCGCTCGCGCGCAGATCCTTTGTAAAACGCTCCTGAGGCGGAAGCCGGGAGATTGTGTGCTCGCAACTTTTGTCTTTTAAAAATAACCTGATTTTAAATTGTTGAAGTGCTTTGCGCTTGCTACTCTGCTCAAAGGGCTGATCTGCCCTAGCTCCACTGTGGCCCCGATCCCCTGTCCTCGCGCAGCAGATTGCTTGCTGATGCTGGACTGTGGAGGGGCGGGCCGCCATCTTGGGGGAAACTGGAGGGTTGCGGACTAGCTGTCATTCTTCCCGCCCTCCCAGGGAGTTAAAACCCAGCCCATAGCGCTCGCGCGCAGATCCTTTGTAAAACGCTCCTGAGGCGGAAGCCGGGAGATTGTGTGCTCGCAACTTTTGTCTTTTAAAAATTACCTAATTTTAAATTGTTGAAGTGCTTTGCGCTTGCTACTCTGCTCAAAGGGCTGATCTGCCCTAGCTCCACTGTGGCCCCGATCCCCTGTCCTCGCGCAGCAGATTGCTTGCTGACGGCGGACTGTGGAGGGGCGGGCCGCCATCTTGGGGGAAAATGGAGGGTTGCGGACTAGCTGTCATTCTTCCCGCCCTCCTCACGACCTATAAATGTGCATAGGACCTCGATCGCGCAGCGGGTGCGCCGGTAGCGCCGGTGGCGCGCCAAAGGCAAGCCCGTCTGCGCCCGTCCACGCCAGTCCTGCGCCGCTCGCCAGAGATGCTAGTGGAATTAGGCCAGGTAAGCGAGCTTATTCTAGAACTGAGATACTTAGCCTACGCCCGCCATAATTAAGGACTGTCTCCCCCCCTTTGAGCCCTTGAGCGGCCCGGTCACCTGCTCCTGTAACCTATTTAGTCTCCCGGTCCCTATTACTACAGGAGCCTTTATTCTTCCCTTGTCACAGCATCAATTGAAAGTACTTCAGCTAAATATTAGATCTTTACCTAAGCACCATGCTGAAATATTCGATCTTATAGTGGACGAATTTCCGGATATACTTTTCATTACTGAAACGTGGATGAGTGATGATCTAACGACTATTTCTAACCTAGCACTCCCGCCTGGTTTCTCGATTACCCTGATTAATAGGGCGTCAAGAGGAGGCGGTATTGCTGTAATTACTAAAACTATCTATTCATGCTCCTTTGAGAAAATTAATCTAAAAGGGGCTGAATGTGGATATTTTAATATTTCTATTAACGCCCATTTTACTTTCTCGGGGCTACTTATATATAGACCTCCTGGTCCAATATGTGGATTTAACACATCTCTTTTGGAGATCGTGGAAGCTTGTGCTATGAGATCAGCCAATTTTAGCATTTTGGGTGACCTCAATCTCCAATTAGTGATAGGTCCCACACATACTGGAGGCCACACGCTGGATCCTATCTTTACCAACATTGAATCATCTAGCTCCCCTGCTCCTATACCTATTGCCTGGTCAGATCACTCAATGGTTGCACTGTCCTTCTGTACATCTACCCCCAACAACCGTAAAACTCAAACAGTCATATGTAAAAGACCCTGGCGCAAACTCCGTCTTGCGGATTTTTATGCGCTTCTGGAAACCGATCCTTTGAATTCCTTTTCTGACGTCGACTCAGGTTATGACTCGTTTTGTACTTGGCTTACCCAGGCACTGATTAGGCTCATTCCAGAAACGTGGTGCACAAGACGTACTCAGGATGCCAATCCCTGGTATGACGTGACTTTGGCGGGCCTTAAAAAGATCTGTAAGCGATATGAACGCAATTGGAGGAAAGAATATTCCACCGAAAAAAAAGCTGACTACCTAAAACAACATAAACTTTATCACAAAGCCATTTGTAGGACTCGGGCAGCATATTATGCCACCAAGATAAAAATTAGCCCCAATCCGGCTAAAGTGATTTTTAAAATCCTAAAGGAACTCAACACAAAGAAATCCGCAGTCAATGTTGTTACCTCAGCGGCACAATGTGAAGAGATAGCCTCCTTTTTCGTGGAAAAGATCCGGGGCATCTACCTGGCCTTCACCCCTGAGATTCAGCCCAGCGGATGCTTAGATCCTATACCTAGTTCTGTCTCTAGGTTATCTACTATCCCCGAAATTTCCAATGAAAGGTTCAATCAGCTCACTAAGCTCATTAAATCGGGCTCTCCGATGGACCCTCTTAAACCTGCCCAATTCCGAGACTCCTCCCTGTGCTGTTTTGCTTCATTACATAGTATAATCAATGCCTCCCTTTCCACCGGAGTGGTGCCAGCTAAATGGAAACAAGCGTGGGTCTCCCCTATACTAAAGAAGCCTACCCTAGACCCCCAGAAGCCCGAAAACTATAGACCCATATCGTTGCTACTCTGGGCCACCAAGATCGCTGAGGCCCATGTTAATACCATTCTTACTAATGTCCTAAACATTAATAACACTCTGGATGACACCCAGCACGGATTTCGCGCTGGCCATAGCACGGAGACGGCGCTCCTGGCTATGACGGAGCACCTTCGGGCCTCCCTGGATCAGGGCCAAACAGCGGCATTGATTTTACTAGACGTCAGTGCCGCGTTTGACACTGTGTCCCACCAGATCCTGCTCCGCCGGCTTGAAGAGCGAGGGGTCACTGATGTGTCTCTTGCCTGGGTTAGGTCATTCTTGGCCAACAGGTTTTTTCGGGTCTCCACCCCTCCCTTCCTTTCCAAGGCTTACTCTATTGGACAGGGGGTCCCTCAGGGCTCGGCTTTGAGCCCCACCCTGTTCAATTTGTACGTCCAGCCGCTGGCTGCCGTCGCTAAAGCGTGGGACCTTAACATCGTGTCGTTCGCTGACGACACGCAGCTAGTGGTCGCTTTATCTGAAGGAAGGGACATGGACCCTCTCAAATTCAATTCAGGCCTGGCTGCTGTAGCAGAATGGCTTACTGCAAACTGTCTACAACTTAATGCCGCCAAGACGGAGGTGCTATTGGTGGGCAAAAATCCGGAACTTTGGGGAGATCACTGGTGGCCTTCCAATTTGGGAAAAGCTCCTACACCTAAGCCAGAAGTAAAATACCTGGGAGTCTGGTTAGATCCTGCTCTAAGTTTTATCACCCAAACTAAAAAAGTTGCTGCAACATGCTTCGGCATTTTACGGAGTTTAAAAACTAATTTGAAATTTTTGACACAGATACCAGACAAGTGATTGTCCAATCTACGGTGTTGTCCAGATTGGATTACGCGTCTTCTCTGCTTCTTGGGACCAACAAAACAGAAACTGCCCGTCTGCAACGCGTTCAGAACGCGGCTGCAAGAGCTTTAGTAGGCCTGCCCCACTTTAGCTCTACCTCCAACACCATTCGCAAACTTCATTGGCTTCCAGTAGCCCAGCGAATACAATTTAAGGTCTTATGTATCTCCTTTAAAATCCTAAGACAGTCTATCCCTAAAATGCTAAAACCTTTACTGAAGATTTATATGCCCACGCGAGCCCTTCGCTCAGCTGGTCAGAATCTGGTTGAAGTCCCCCGGTTCAAGCACAGTAGATCCGGCGGACGCTCTTTTCGGTTCCTAGCAGCAAAGCTATGGAACACTCTACCAGACCACATTCGAGAAATAAATGAACTGTACCAATTCAGGAAAGCCATTAAAACTTTTTTATTCCCTTAATTTCCTGATGTCTCCTTCTGTTCTCTGTTGTGTTTTTGTTCAGGATCAGCGCCGGGACGCCCCTTTGCTGGGGCAGCTGTGCGCTCTATAAATCCCCATAACATAACATAACATAACATAACATAACATAACATACACTACTATAATCTTTCATCACTCACTGTAAAATACAGAGTATCATATTTGAATCCATTGACACACCAATACAAGTATCACAAAACCCACTCAGTTATTCTTCGATCAACACACACACCTAATCAATTACCTATAGATTCACTCAATAGAACACTATCAAATATACTTATATACCTATATTGACATTACACACCAGCACACATCCTATTCATATAGATAGTAACTCATACTTAGTGTGTTATAAAATCACTATTACAAGTATACAGTTATCCATACAGACACTCATGCAATCACTCAGTCTGCTCACACACACCTATAAAGCCCTCCACAACATCGGACTCCAATACCTCAATCTCCTTCTACACCCCCAAAAGAAACCTCCACTCAGCTGACCAGGTCTTGGCAGAAATCCTCTGCATCCACAGAACCAGACAGGAGGCACACGCTTCTCCTACATCATGGCCAAGACCTGGAATTAACTCCCTCTCAGCATCAGATGAACCCCCAAATTAAAAGCATTCAGGAACAGCCATAAGGCCTGGCTTTTTGAATCACCAAAGCTGCACAAATCCCCCCACATACTCCCCCAGTGCCTGGAAACCCTCACAGGTGAGTACTGTGGTCTATACATCCCTAATTGATTAATTGATATGCCACCACAGTGTGTGTTTGAGTGTTATCAACAGCCCCTGCCATTGGTTTGGCTGTCTGAAACTCTTAAGGGTAGTGAAATGAGCAGTACTACCTTCTTTAATATACACAGAATCTCTGAGATAGGCTTGGTTTGGATTCACCTCTGAGAGCTTATGTTAGGGTGCTGGTGAGCGACCTGTAGCTCCAGAGCTACTAGTTGGAGACTCCTGGTATGTATAGTGAGCGGGAAATTGTAGTCCTGAAGTACAAATGTGAAGGTTATTATAACACTACATGCATAATACATAGCACTTTGAATCACTCCATTACCTAAAGCGTAGCTCACAGCATGAGTACATGCTTACTGACTGAATGATTACATTAATATAAGTAAAGACACTGGGTTAATTCTTAATTGGTTGACTTTTACTTTAGTGAATGAATTACTACATGGTACTGCAAGAATCATTTTGAAATTGCAACAGCAGTCACACTGTGTTTGCTAGAGTATAAAGATAGTGACTCGGGAATTGTAGGCCTGAAGCACAAGTGTGAACGTGGTTACACCACTACATGAATAATGCAGAGTAGTTTGAAGCACTGCATACCCTAGCCTGGCTTACTGCAAGAGTATATGTACTTATATAACTGCAAACACATCAACCGACCAAATTATTCTCTCTCAATTTTGCCAAAGGAACACTGATTCATTATGTGATTCTAGACAAATAACAGTATCCCTTGCAGAATATGAAGAAAGATTAAAAATATTAGATAAATAAATGTATTAAAACTCGAAGTAATGGAATTGAATAAATTAATAGTTGGATTTAAATTAGAATACTCAAAGTTTATTAGAGCGTATATCTGTCACGGGATACAGGGAAAATAGGGGTTTAGGGTAATGAAGAATAATAAAAAAAGTTTTACAAAATAAGCGAAGTTATTTGAATGATAAGTTGAAAAAAAAGGGGAATGAATGTTAATACTCGTATTAAAAAAAAGTAACCGATAGAAATGCTTTAATAAGAAAAAAGAATTTAAATAAAGCATTTTAGAAATTATACGAAAGTTAAAAAGTATGGAAAGAGGCACGTTTACATAAACACGTGAAGTACTAAAACAGTGGAAATGAGAACACCTATCAACTGAAAAATGTGACATAAAAGTGGGAGGAGCAATAAATTGATCCCATAGAGTGTTAAGTAACCAAAAAGTATATAAACCACACCCGTGGGATAACTACTTTTGTTTCAGAGAATCAATACGTGCGAAGAAACTACGAGCGAGGTAATGATTCGGGGCTGCAGAAGCATCTCGAGAATATCTTTCATTTCCTCAGAGGGAACATATTGTTAATGTATATTTAAAAATACATTAAACATATGTTCCTTTCAGAGGAGTTGGATGAATTTCGACGGAGGAAGGAAAGAATATCGAAGAGAGGTAAATTATCTGAATGGGTATATGTTTGATATTTTAAAAAAGGAAAGCAAAATAATTTAAATGATTATAGAATGTGGTATGATTAAGTTTAAAGGGAACATAATAAAAAGTTGATGAAAGAACCATTACAAGAAAAATAAGCTAATTAAGGAATTACTATGGTCAAAGTAATAATTAGGAGTGACGCCATCATCTTAAATTTATCTTTCATTTCCACAGAGGGATCATATTGTTATTGTATATTGTAATTTATATCAACTTTATGATCCTTCAACTGGAGTTGGATGACTTTCAACCGAGGATTTCAAAACATAATGACAAGGCTACAGCCCGAACCGCTGAACGGAATTACGCCAAACTTTCCAAAATTGTAGGGACTGGTACGCAGAAGTGCCTTTGCTATATTTGGTGAAAATTGCTCCAGTGTTTTTTTCGAAAATTAACTTCAAAAACACATATATTTCTATAGGCGCGCTCCGAGCGCTCACTGGTACGTGTACCGGGAAGCGCACCAGGCGAGCTACGGTAGTGCGCGATCGGAAAGCTGATTGGCTGTCGGATGTCTGTCAACATTCTAAACTGTCCGGAGAGTCCGCCATCTTGTGTCTGGGTAGAATCGAGACACAAGAGGTGAAAATAAAAAGGGGGAAATGATTAAAAGGGGCAGGGTAGACACCCCCTGACCTCCTAGGTTTTCTGAGGGGGGCCTAGAAGGACCCTGAAGGGCAAAAAACTATTTTTTTTTAAAAATTCGTGGGGTAAGCGCTGGGTGCGTTCCCGTGTACGCTCACCGGTACGCGCACCCTGAGCGCACCACGGGGAAAAACTGTGTAAAAAATTAGAGCGAAAAAATAATTTTGAGTGCTTAGAGGTAGGGTAGCTCTGAAAAGAGCTGTTGTGTTATGTGGGTGTTTTTTGTACCCACAAGTAGGTACCGATGCAGAGTCTCAAATTCAAGAGGAAGACTCTATTCCCCTCATCTGTAAAATGTACACCATCTCTCCTATAGATGCCTTGCAAGTTGTAACGCAAGTTGTTGTGGTATATGGAACCCATACCATAGTCTCTGAGGAAAGCAGAAACAGTTTTATTTACATGTTTCCTTGCTTTCTCAATCTGTGGACAAAATTGGTTGGACCAGTTCCATTTTTGCCTTTGGCATATATTAGAAAATACCAAGACAGTTTTTAGAATAAGTGACATCAATTGCCCAAAGATGTCCTTTAAAAGCATTTCCAGACTAACCCCAGTCAAAGTGCCCAAGTCATTGCCACCACAGTGCACAATTATGAGGTCAGGGTGTGGTAGATGCATAAAGGATTTTATCAATGGTATCAATTGGTGACTTCTTAATCCTCTCTGTCCAATCCACACAATGTCCACATTTGGTAAATCAAGATTGTAAATACCTCTGTTACTTGCACATTTTTCACACCAGTAGACAAAGCTATGACCCACAAACCAGACTTTTGGCATCTTGAATGTAGATGTGCTTCTATTCAGATGAGTTGTGGAAATGAAATGGCAGTTTGAAAGTAGGAATTATGAAAAAAGTGGTTGAGATTCAGTGCACTTGAAAAACAAGAAATGATTGGTGCTTTCTTAAAATTCACCACTGAAAATGAGGGTGCATGCTTTTTTTTTAAAGAAGTCATTTTAATGGTTGAGAAAAGGTAATTTAAAGAAACATTGCACATGATTAGCTAGTACATTGAGAGGTCAAACACCCTTGCTGGATTCTTTTGCAACATACTATGATGAACTTTTGAACTGTGTGCTGGGTTAGGTGGGAGTTACCATGGTTACAGGCTGAATGAGCACTGGGGGGATGGGTGAATATTATGTGAGTTTCAAAGTGTTGAAATGCACAACCAATTAAATTGTGCAGTTTGGTTTTGAATTTCTGTGAGAAGAATTTTGATTGGTTATGTACAAGAATATGGGTCTGAAATGAGAGGGAATCTGTGCCATTAATCTAAGGCTCCAGTGATAGAAGCATAATTCAGAGATTCTAATGCTGTTAAAAAACTTGAATGGTGCATATTGGAAATGTATTTTGGAAATGAGTTAGGTTTCTGCTGTGTTTTTGTAGTGGTCATTTAAATGGGCTGTGCTTTGTGTAAAAAACGATTTACTATGGAAAATGTTTTCTGGTAAAATGTCTGGCTTTTAAATTTTGGTCAAGGTTCACACTGAGTGTCTGTTTGAAATAAGGAATTACATTTTCACATTTTTCAATAATGTCACCTGTGCCTTCTAACAGTTTGCCTCTCTTAGCTTAAAGGGTACTCTGTGTCTGTGTCTCATGTCACTTTGCAAGTGCATAATCTCTCTTTTTCTGTGTGTCATTTCTCTCTTTGTGTGTGTGTCATGACATGTGTCTCATGTGCCTAAGATCACACTGTGAGTCAAGCTTGATTTTAAATGGATCTGGGTGAATAATATGCTTAGTTGATGTCTTTAAAAATATGGACGTACATGTTTTTTTAAAGTCAGTTAGGTTTTACCATATGTATTAGTAGGTAATCTTAGGCAGCATGTCTGTTAGGCCTCTAACTTCAGAAATAGGCTCTAAGCTGTGCAATCAAGATCCAGGGTGTGCCTTTAAAATGAAAAAGGAATGTTATATCTTGCTTATATATATGTGGGATGTTTTTTGCCAGTAGAGACAGTGAGATAGTATTAGCACAAACACACATATTGCATGCAGAGAGAGACATGGTAGATTACATGTAACATCCTGGTCATGTGCCTAAGATCACTCTGTGAGTCAAGCTTGATTTTAAATGGATCTGGGTGAATAATATGCTTAGTTGATGTCTTTAAAAATATGGAAGTACATTTTTTTTAAAGTCAGTTAGGCTTTAGTATATGTTCTAGTAGGGAATCTTAGGCAGCATGTGTGTGAGGCCTCTTACTTCAGAAATAGGCTCTAAGCTGTGCAATCAAGATCCAGGGTGTGCCTTTGAAATAAAAAGGGAATGTTATGACTTGCTTATATATATGTGGTCTGTTTTTTTGCCAGTAGAGACAGTGAGATAGTATTAGCACAAACACACATATTGCATGCAGAGACAGACATGGTAGATTACATGTAACATCCTGGTCATGTGCCTAAGATCACACTGTGAGTCAAGCTTGATTTTAAATGGATTTGGGTGAATAATATGCTTAGTTGATGTCTTTAAAAATATGGAAGTACATGTTTTTTAAAGTCAGTTAGGCTGTACCATATGTACTAGTAGGGAATCTTAGGCAGCATGTCTGTTAGGCCTCTTACTTCAGAAATAGGCTCTAAGCTGTGCAATCAAGATCCAGGGTGTTTCTTTGAGATGAAAAAGGAATGTTATGTCTTGCTTATATATATGTGGTCTGTTTTTTGCCAGTAGAGACAGTGAATTACTATTAGCTGAAACACACATATTGCATGCAGGGACAGACATGGTAGATTACATGTAACATCCTGGTCATGTGCCTAAGATCACACTGTGAGTCAAGCTTGATTTTAAATGATCTGGGTGAATACTATGCTTAGTTGATGTCTTTAAAAATATGGAAGTACATGTTTTTTTAAAGTCAGTTAGGTTTTACCATATGTACTAGTAGGGAATCTTAGGCAGCATGTATGTTAGGCCTCTTACTTCAGAAATAGGCTCTAAGCTGTGCAATCAAGATCCAGGGTGTGCCTTTGAAATGAAAAAGGAATGTTATGTCTTGCTTATATATATGTGGTCTGTTTTTTGCCAGTAGAGGCAGTGATTTACTAATAGCTGAAACACACATATTGCATGCAGAGACAGACATGGCAGATTACATGTAACATCCTGGTCATGTGCCTAGGATCACACTGTGAGTCAAGCTTGATTTTAAATGGATCTGGGTGAATAATATGCTTAGTTGATGTCTTTAAAAATATGGAAGTATATGTTTTTTTAAAGTCAGTTAGGCTTTACCATATGTACTAGTAGGGAATCTTAGGCAGCATGTCTGTTAGGCCTCTTACTTCAGAAATAGGCTCTAAGCTGTGCAATCAAGCTCCAGGGTGTGCCTTTGAAACGAAAAAGGAATGTTATGTCTTGCTTATATATATGTGGTCTGTTTTTTTTGCCAGTAGAGACAGTGAGATAGCACTAGCACAAACACACATATTGCATGCAGAGAGAGACATGGTTGATTACATGTAACATCCTGGTCATGTGCCTAAGATCACACTGTGAGTGAAGCTTGATTTTAAATGGATCTGGGTGAATAATATGCTTAGTTGATGTCTTTAAAAATATGGTAGTACATGTTTTTTTAAAGTCAGTTAGGCTTTATCATATGTACTAGTAGGGAATCTTAGGCAGCATGTCTGTTAGGCCTCTTACTTCAGAAATAGGCTCTAAGCTGTGCAATCAAGATCCAGGGTGTGCCTTTGAAATGAAAAAGGAATGTTATGTCTTGCTTATATATATGTGGTCTGTTTTTTGCCAGTATGAATGAATGAATGAAATTACACTTGTATAGCGCTATCTACCCGGAGGCCTCGTAGCGCTTATGACTGAAAACTTACTTAGCGCTGGCTCAGGGCAGATCAGCAGGCTTTAGCATACAAGTGAGTTTTCAGGGCTTTCCTGAAGGAGAGATGATTAATAGTTCCCCGGAGGGGTAAAGGGAGGGTGTTCCAGAGCTTGGCTGCCGTATATGAGAAGGAGCGGCCTCCCCAACGGGTTTTCCTAACTCTGATGGAAGAAGCCAGCTGGAGGGTACAGGAACGAAGGGAGCGGGACGGGACATAGGGAGTGACCAAGGACTGTAAGATTGCAGGGCCAGTGGGATGAAAGGCTTTGTGTAAAATACACATAGCCTTGAATTGTACTCTAGCCGCGATGGGGAGCCAGTGAAGCTCCCTTAAGGCATTCCTTGCTGACTGCCAGCGGGGAAGATTGTAGAGTAGGCGCGCCGCACTGTTTTGGGTGACTTGGAGCTTCTGGATGACAAAGGAAGGGGCTCCCATAAAGAGGACGTTCCCGTAGTCCAGGCGAGATAGTATAAGGGCCTGGACCAGGATCCTCCTAGCCTGGAATGGAAGCAGGGGGAGCACCTTCCGCAACATCCTCATCAGCCCAAAACAGGTAGCCGCAGTCTTAGTGGCTTGGACCGAGAAGTTCAAGACTGTATCAAACCAAATCCCCAGGCTTTTTATTTGGGGCTTGGGAACAGGGGGCAGGCCCAAACATGGTGGCCAGATGGATGCAAAGACAGAGGGTGAAGAGTTACCCAATAAGATGACATCTGTCTTCTCCCCGTTGAGTTTTAAACAGGAAGATTGCATCCACCTGGCAACAGCCTCCAGACAGGGGCCTAAGGTGTGGGACGATCCCTCCGCGTGGTCTAAGGAGACTACCAGTTGGGTATCGTCCGCGTAGGTGACAATACGCACACCGAAGGGCTGGACTATCCTGTCTAGGGGTTCCATGTAGGCATTAAACAGAGTGGGGGTCAGGGAGGAGCCCTGAGGAACCCCACACCTGAGTGGATGTTTAGGGGACACTGCCTCGCCCTCAAAGACCTGGAAGAACTGGTCAGCCAGGAAGGATGTCAGCCATTCCAGGGCCACGCCCGACACGCCCATGTCCGCCAGTCGTTGCAACAGCGTGACATGGTTGACCGTGTCGAACGCGGCGCTAAGGTCCAATAGGATAATGGCGACTTTTCCACCCCGGTCCAACACTGCTCTTGCTTCTTCCGTTACCGCTAGGAGAGCGGTTTCAGTCCCATGTAAAGGACGAAACCCTGTCTGAGAGGCGCGCAGTAGACTATTTGACTCCAAATAGTTCGTCAAGATGTTATTTACGTGCCTCTCAAGCAGTTTGCTCAGCCAAGGGAGCAAGGAAATAGGACGATAATTCGCCAAGTTGTTCTGGTCAAGATTGGGCTTCTTCAACAAAGCCCTCACCATCGCGCACTTCCATGAAGGGGGAACAGATTTAGAGGAGATGGAAGTGTTGAGAACGTCCAATATGACCGGGCGAATCACGTCCATAGCCAAAATGAGGGTCTGAGGGGGTGCTGGATCGTTAGGAGAACCGGAGGTGATTTTGGAGATAAGTTTATCTAAGACCGGAGTATCCAAGAGTGGAATTATATCAAGCCTACCGGAGACCGAGGCATCAGAAGCTGTAGAAGTGGGGTGTTCCAAATCATTGTTGACCTCCCTAAACGAGGAATATATAGTCTGAATTTTTTGAGAAAAAAAATTGGCCAAATTATTGTAACGGTTTTGGGCGCCATCAGCAGAAGGGCATTCCACAGGGGGTGAGATAAGGGATTTAACAATTTTAAAAATTTCCCTGGGGCATTGGCGGCTGCATTGATTTTGCTACCATAAAAGGAAGCTTGTGCCGCCTTTATCTCTTGTTTGTAGAGCCTGATAGTGGCTCTATATTCATCCTTCCTAAGTTGGGAGTAGTCCTGTCTCCAGGCTCTCTCATATTTACGACAGGCTAATTTCATAGTCTTAAGAGTGGGTGTAAACCATGGGGCAGCTTTAGGTCTTTTCATAAGGTTATTAGTTTGTTCGGGGAGGACTATGTCAAGTGAAGAAGAGATCCAACCATCGAAGTTGTTGGCTGCTGTATTGGCATTTAATGCCTTTCTAGGTGGATCTCTAACCAAGGCAGCTTCCCATGCAGGGAGGGGGAGAGAGGACCATTTCCTACCTTGATGTTTAGCAAGGCAGTGAGAGGAGGGGAGGGGGTTTATACGCCAAATAAAGGGTATCAAAAAATGGTCGGTCTAAGGTAATGGAATAGAGGGCTCAACCGTAATATCATTAATATTGCTAAAAATGTGGTCAAGGAGATGACCTCTATTGTGCGTTACATGAAAGCCCTTTTGATGAAGGTCCAGCGCTTGAAGGTTGGAGCAAAGAGAATTAGCTGCAGTATCGAGAGGATCATCTAGATGCAAGTTGAGATCCCCCAACAAGGTGAAATTAGGTGAGGATAACACGATACTTGCAGCAAGATCAGTTATTTTAGTAATAAAATTGTTAAGAGCGCCAGGAGGACGATAGGCTAGGATGCCGGAAAAGGTGGTGGTGGGGGAGAATTCTAGTGAAAAGTGAAAACTTTTGCAAGTGGATGATGTGGTGGGGGTAATTCGGCATTTATAGCTGTCTCGATAAACAATGGCCAGTCCCCCACCTCTCCCAGTCTGGCGATCCAATCTCTTTAACGTAAATCCTTGTGGAATGGCCCAGACAATAGCTGGATCATTCTCTGTCTGAAGCCACGTTTCCGTTAGGAAGAGAGCGTGAGGATTAAGCTCTTCAATCAATATGTGTAGTTCTGTATGATGTTTACTAACAGACCTACAGTTTAAAAGAAACATTCTCCATTCCTGAACAGAAGATGAAGGACAGGCAGGGCGAAAAGAAGGGCTCCAATTACAGTTTTTACAGGTGTAATCAGTGTAAGTAGGGAGGAACGAATGATCACATGACAGGCTAGTAGAAGGACGAAGGGCAAGAAGCGAGGGAAAATCATAGGAAAGCGGAAGACCTACCATAGCGAATGAACCTAGCCACCAGGAAGCAGGAAGCGTCTGGACGCGGACTGGCGCAGACTGGCTTCTCTTTGGCGCCTCTTCGGCGCGTCTAAGGCGCTACCGCTGCGCGTCACCGCTGCGCGGCGAAAAAGGGACTATATAGATTAGGCAAAGGGGTAGACTAGCGCGTCAACCCTCCTAATATGGCCGCTTATGCTGGAGCAACCAGGAAGTGGTGCCGCTTGCCTCCCTCCACAACAAACAGCACAGGTTGCTGCGGTGGACCGGGGAGTGAGCGAGCAGAATACAAGTGAGGAAACACAATTTTTAAAAGTTTACAAGTTAAAACACAATAAACGCTTGTAACAGTCCTAGCTCGCTGCCAAGCGCTAGCGCAGCGAAATTAGCAATCAATTTCGAGCGCGAAGAACTCTGACCCTTAAGTAGTCAGGGCAAAGGGTAGACTAGCGCGTCAACCCTCCTAATATGGCCGCTTATGCTGGAGCAACCAGGAAGTGGTGCCGCTTGCCTCCCTCCACAACAAACAGCACAGGTTGCTGCGGTGGACCGGGGAGTGAGCGAGCAGAATACAAGTGAGGAAACACAATTTTTAAAAGTTTACAAGTTAAAACACAATAAACACTTGTAACAGTCCTAGCTCGCTGCCAAGCGCTAGCGCAGCGAAATTAGCAATCAATTTCGAGCGCGAAGAACTCTGACCCTTAAGTAGTCAGGGCAAAGGGTAGACTAGCGCGTCAACCCTCCTAATATGGCCGCTTATGCTGGAGCAACCAAGAAGTGGTGCCGCTTGCCTCCCTCCACAACAAACAGCACAGGTTGCTGCGGTGGACCGGGGAGTGAGCGAGCAGAATACAAGTGAGGAAACACAATTTTTAAAAGTTTACAAGTTAAAACACAATAAACGCTTGTAACAGTCCTAGCTCGCTGCCAAGCGCTAGCGCAGCGAAATTAGCAATCAATAGAGACAGTGAGATAGTATTTGCACAAACACACATATTGCATGCAGAGAGAGACAAGGTAGATTACATGTAACATCTTGGTCATGTGCCTAAGATCACACTGTGAGTCAAGCTTGATTTTAAATGGATCTGGGTGAATAATATGCTTAGTTGATGTCTTTAAAAATATGGAAGTACATCTTATTTTAAAGTCAGATAGGCTTTAGTATATGTTCTAGTAGGGAATCTTAGGCAGCATGTGTGTTAGGCCTCTTACTTCAGAAATAGGCTCTAAGCTGTGCAATCAAGATCCAGGGTGTGCCTTTGAAATGAAAAAGGAATGTTATGTCTTGTATATATATATGTGGTCTGTTTTTTGCCAGTAGAGACAGTGAGTTACTATTCGCACAAACACACATATTGCATGCAGAGACAGACATGGTAGATTACATGTAACATCCTGGTCATGTGCCTAAGATCACACAGTGAGTCAAGCTTGATTTTAAATGGATCTGGGTGAATAATATGCTTAGTTCATGTCTTTAAAAATATGGAAGTACATGTTTTTTTAAAGTCAGTTAGGCTTTAGTATATGTTCTAGTAGGGAATCTTAGGCAGCATGTCTGTTAGGCCTCTTACTTCAGAAATAGGCTCTAAGCTGTGCAATCAAGATCCAGTGTGTGCCTTTGAAATGAAAAAGGAATGTTATGTCTTGCTTATATATATGTGGTCTGTTTTTTGCCAGTAGAGACAGTGAGATAGTATTTGCACAAACACACATATTGCATGCAGAGAGAGATGAGGTAGATTACATGTAACATCTTGGTCATGTGCCTAAGATCACACTGTGAGTCAAGCTTGATTTTAAATGGATCCGGGTGAATAATATGCTTAGTTGATGTCTTTAAAAATATGGAAGTACATGTTTTTTTAAAGTCAGATAGGCTTTAGTATATGTTCTAGTAGGGAATCTTAGGCAGCATGTCTGTTAGTCCTTTTACTTCAGAAATAGGCTCTAAGCTGTGCAATCAAGATCCAGGGTGTGCCTTTGAAATGAAAAAGGAATGTTATGTCTTGCTTATATATATATGTGGTCTGTTTTTTGCCAGTAGAGACAGTGAGTTACTATTAGCACAAACACACATATTACATGTAGAGACAGACATGGTAGATTACATGTAACATCCTGGTCAAGTGCCTAAGATCACACTGTGAGTGAAGCTTGATTTTAAATGGATCTGGGTGAATAATATGCTTAGTTGATGTCTTTAAAAATATGGAAGTACATGTTTTTAAAGTCAGTTAGGCTTTACCATATGTACTATTAGGGAATCTTAGGCAGCATGTGTGTTAGGCCTCTTACTTCAGAAATAGGCTCTAAGCTGTGCAATCAAGATCCAGGGTGTGCCTTTGAAATGAAAAAGGAATGTTATGTCTTGCTTATATATATATGTGGTCTGTTTTTTGCCAGTAGAGACAGTGAGTTACTATTAGCACAAACACACATATTACATGTAGAGACAGACATGGTAGATTACATGTAACATCCTGGTCAAGTGCCTAAGATCACACTGTGAGTGAAGCTTGATTTTAAATGGATCTGGGTGAATAATATGCTTAGTTGATGTCTTTAAAAATATGGAAGTACATGTTTTTAAAGTCAGTTAGGCTTTACCATATGTACTATTAGGGAATCTTAGGCAGCATGTCTGTTAGGCCTCTTACTTCAGAAATAGGCTCTAAGCTGTGCAATCAAGATCCAGGGTGTGCCTTTGAAATTAAAAAGGAATGTTATATCTTGCTTATATATATGTGGTCTGTTTTTTGCCAGTAGAGACAGTGAGATACATGAGAAACATAGTAAAGATTGTGGATGAAGCATTTAAAGTGAAAAATAAGTTATATGGATTAGTAATGAATAGAATTCGTACACTAGATAAGGTAATCAATGTGTTCAAATCAAAATGTAAATGGAAAAGAGTAATGAATCGGACTAATTTCTGTGATGTTTTTTCTGGAGAATGGAAGCATAGTTCAAGTTGTGAGCCATTTTTTAACGAAGAAAGTTACTTTCAGGATAATGATTTGGTGCATGCGGTTGACACCAGTGGTTGAGCATATGAGGTGCAGGACGGTTGTCCGGTTGAAAAAGAAAAGATTGTGCCTAGAAATACAGAAGAGGTGTTAGCTGGTGAACTTTTAGGGAGATGTCCTAAGGCTCCAGTGTATACTTGGAATTGTAGTAGTATTTGTAGTGTGCGACAGGATTCAATTGATTTGTTTCGCAGTTTCTTACGGACATATACTAAGAAAAGTCTAAAACTAAAAATGAAAATTTTGCAAGAGTTAGTTCCTTGTAGAGTGAGAGAAAACACAGGTTTGCAAGGGCATTCACTGGCTTGTCTTTCAAGAAAGTATGTCAGAGTGTTTTTCACCATTTTAGGATGTTAGCAGTGCATCATAATAAAGTGAGGAAATTAGTGAGAAGGTTGTATTATGCAAAAAGTCCAGCACTTAAACTAAAACAGTTATACAGTGCTCTTTTGCATGGAACTGAATTAGATGTGAAAAACATTTGTGAAGAAATTGAGTTTTGTTACTTTGGTGAAAAAGAGGACAGTGCAGAAATTGATACAGTAATACAAGGTAATGTAGAAGAGAATGTAGAGATTTCAAGTACAGAAAAATTTTAACATGAAATTACAAAGTTTAAGGTGAATTCAAGTGAAAGGCCTAATTTTACTTGTGTATGTTGTCGACAAACTCATTATAAGCATCAGACTAAATTAGTTGATTTATATGTAAAAAGCAAAAAGGTAAATAATAATGAGTGGAAGGATTTTGCAACTTATTTGTTGGTAGAAAATTGTTTTCATTTGGGTTCTGATCAACGTATTTGTAAATATTGTTATAATAAATTAAATGAAAACAGAATGCCTGCTCGAGCTGTTCATAATAATCTGGAGTTGGCAGACATTCCTTCTGAATTGATGGATTTAAATACCTATGAGTCTATTCTGATTCAATGTGTGCATCCTTTTCAGGCATTTGTTTGCATGGAGCCTAAGACAGGGAAAGTGCCTCCTTCAGATTTACAGAGAGGATTAAAGGGAAGAGTTGTTTATTTGCCTCTAGATTTTAAGAAAAATATTGATACCATTGGTGTAGAAAAAGTAGAGGAGGAACCTCTGGTTATTTTAGTTAATGGTGTTCCGACAAAGAGTAAGAAAATCTGGCAAGAATTAGAGGATGTTAGGAAAGTCAAAAAGGCAACGTTGTATCTGGAAAAAAATAATCAGTACTATAAAAATGTGTAAGTGGGAGAAGAGGAAACAACTGTAGAAGAGGACAGTGATTTCTCAGCTGGGCAAATTGAAAAAGTTGATGTCTCTAGAAGTGAAGAAATTTATGAACATTATAGTGTTCATCCATTGCATTCCAAAGAAGTAATGGGGAATGCTATTGACTTGTTTCAAATGAAAGAAGCAAAAGGAAGTCCCATTAGTGTATGGGAAGAAAGTTTGTAAGCTTGTTGTTTTCCACAGTTATTTCCAACAGGTGAAGGTGGACGATATGACGACCGACCTGTTCAAATTCCTTCATCTGAATACCGGACTTCAAGATTATATGCAGAAGATCCAAGGTTTCGTCAATGCATTCCATATTTGTTCCATCTACTGTTTGAGAGTGACTTGTCTGGACTTTCTTATGCAGTGAACCATATACTGAAAAGTGGAGCACATCTACAAAATGTTTCGGCAAAGGACTTTATGGATAAAGTGAAACTGCAAGACAGTGTTTTGGAATCTCAGCTAATTATTCTCATGGCATGTCAGCGTGGTACTAACGAGTATTGGTACTGTCGTCATGGGGAATTGAAATGTATGCTAAGAAACTTAGGAACTCCTACATGGTTCCTCACTCTTAGCTGTGCTGAGTATGCTTGGGAAGACTTACTTGAATTTCTACGAGAGGCAAATAAAAACATTGAAAATATTGAATACAAGACACCTGGAGAACTGTGCTCTTTGGATCCAGTTAATGTATGCAGGTATTTCAATCATAGGTTTGAAGCTATGATGTCTTTTATTACAAACAAAAAAAATCCTCCGCTTGGAGAGATGTTGGATTTCTTTTGGAGAAAGGAGTATCAAGCAAGAGGTGCTCCTCACATACATATGCTGCTATGTATTAAAGATGCACCAAAATTTGGAACAGATTCAGATGAGAAAGTGATGAGTTTCATTGAGCAGTATTCTACATGTGCTGTTCCGAAAAGTACAAAAGGGGGTGGTGATGGACGGAGCATCTGAACCAATCAAACACTCACACCCAGTCAAAAGACCTGGGTTTAATCCATCACCGTTCTTTAGCCCACTCTGCCACCCCAGTTCAGACATGGCTATATGCAAATCAGTCTGACCCTGTGCCTCATGGGAACAGTCCAGCCCGAACTGCCAAGCCATGTCTTCCCTGGACCGGAAACAAGCTTCCGAGGACCGGTTTCTGGCATTCCAGCCGTCTTCGGCCCGGCTTGCTTGAATCCAGTGGCAAAGTGAGCAAGGGACTCACGTCTGAGCATACCCTGCCACACTTATGGTGGCCAAAAGCGGTGCAAAAGGGGGTGGAGATGGACAGAGCATCTGAATCATTCAAACAGTCACACCCAGTCAGAAGATCTGGGTTTAATCCATCACCGTTCTTTAGCCCACTCTGCCACCCCAGTTCAGACATGGCTATATGCAAATCAGTCTGACCCTGTGCCTCATGGGAACAGTCCAGCCCGAACTGCCAAGCCATGTCTTCCCTGGACCGGAAACAAGCTTCCGAGGACCGGGTTCTTGCATTCCAGCCGTCTTCAGCCCGGCTTCCTTGAATCCAGTGGCAAAGTGAGCAAGGGACTCACGTCTGAGCATACCCTGCCACACTTATGGCGGCCAAAAGCGGTACAAAAGGGGGTGGTGATGGACGGAGCATCTGAATCAATCAAACACTCACACCCAGTCAAAAGATCTGGGTTTGATCCATCACCGTTCTTTAGCCCACTCTGCCACCCCAGTTCAGACATGGCTATATGCAAATCAGTCTGACCCTGTGCCTCATGGGAACAGTCCAGCCCGAACTGCCAAGCTATGCCTTCCCTGGACTGGAAACAAGCTTCCGAGGACCGGTTTCTGGCATTCCAGCCGTCTTCAGCCCGGCTTGCTTGAATCCAGTGGCAAAGTGAGCAAGGGACTCATGTCTGAGGATACCCTGCCACACTTATGGCGGCCAAAGCGGTACAAAAGGGGGTGGTGATGGACGGAGCATCTGAACCAACCAAACACTCACACCCAGTCAAAAGATCTGGGTTTGATCCATCACCGTTCTTTAGCCCACTCTGCCACCCCAGTTCAGACATGGCTATATGCAAATCAGTCTGACCCTGTGCCTCATGGGAACAGTCCAGCCCGAACTGCCAAGCCATGCCTTCCCTGGACCGGAAACAAGCTTCCGAGGACCGGTTTCTGGCATTCCAGTTGTCTTCAGCCCAGCTTGCTTGAATCCAGTGGCAAAGTGAGCAAGGGACTCGTGTCTGAGCATACCCTGCCACACTTATGGCAGCCAAAGTGGTACAAAAGGGGGTGGTGATGGACGGAGCATCTGAACCAATCAAACACTCACACCCAGTCAAAAGATCTGGGTTTGATCCATCACCGTTCTTTAGCCCACTTTATTCCACTTCCCTCACTTATCCTCATTCCCCATTTCTTCACTGACCTTTACCTCTCTCCCATCCCCAACTTTCCAGCTCTCAGTCACTCTACTTCACTCCCCCTCTCCTTCTTTCTTTTCTTTGCTCCATGAATAATTCCAGTTCTCTCACTAACCTTACTCCACTTCACTCACTCCTTCTTTCACTCCCACTGTCCTCTCACATCCCCACTCCCCTTCCCTCACTCCCTCTCTCTTAGCCTCACTCTCTCGCTCCCCTCACTCTCTCACTCCTCTTCCATCATGCTCACTCCCTATAACTCACCCACACTCCCTCACTTAACTTTCTTTGCTCCCTTACTCAGTCCTTTTCTCTCACTCTTCCCTTCACTACCTCTATGTCCTCACTCCCTTAGTCCCCTTCTCTTACAATCACTCGCCTTTATCCACCCTCTATCACTCCTCTTTCCTCAACCTCACTGCCCTTCTTTCAGTCTACTTCACCCCGTTCCCTTACTCCACTTCCCTCAGTTATTTTCATTCCTCATGTTTACTGCCCTTTCCCTAACTTCCCTCCCACACTCAACTTCTTTCAGTCTCCCTTCTTCACGTCCCTTCCCCTCTCTTTCTTTCCTTTGCTCCCTCACTCATTCTTCTTCCTTTACTCACCTTACTCAAATTCTCTCACTCCTTAAGTCACTCCCTCTGTCCTCTCACTTCCTCAGTCCTCTTTCCTCAGTACCTCTGTTTTAGCCTTATTTTCTTCGTCCCTTCAGTCTCTCACTTCTCTTTTTTCTCACTCACTCCCTATAACTCACCCACACTCTCTCACTTACCTTTCTTTGCTCTCTCACTCAGTCCCTTTCTGTCTCTCTTTCTTTCACTACCTCTATGTCCTCACTCCTTCACTCCCCTTGTCTCATGCTCACTTGCCTTTATCCTCCCTCTATCTTCCCTCTTTCCTCAACCTCACTGCTCTTCACTCACCCTCCCTCACCCTTGTTCCCTTACTCCGGTTCCCTCAGTTATCCTCATTCATCATCCTTAACTCCCCTTCCTCTTTCTCTCCTCAAGCACTCACCTTTTCCCAGTCCCTTTGCTTCACTTCTCTTCCCCTTCTTTCCTTCCTTTGCTCCCTCAGTCATTCCCCTTCCCTCACTCACCTAACTTCTCTTTACTCACTCTTTTTCTCACTCCCTCTATTCTCTCATATTCTCACTTGTCTTCCCTCACTCCCTCTCTGTTACCCTCATACCCATTGTCCCCTCACCGTCTTATGACCCTACATTCACCCTCACTCACCTTCCATCCCAAAATGTCATGAATCCACCATCAATCACTCCTGCTTCCCTGTCATCACTCCCCTTTCTTTATTCCCCTTTCGTTCTTTAGTTTTCCTAATGCACATTCCTTTAGTATCCTACCCACTTTCATTTCATTTCTCTCTCCTTCTCTTGTTCTCTGTCACTGAATGTATCCATGACATTATCCTCTTAATAATTTGCTCTCCCTCTAGTTCTTTTTCACTCTCTCTAACTTTCACCATTCCTTTGTTTTCCTTTCTGAGTCCTTCACTCCTACTTTATCTCTTACTACCCTTTTATGACTTTTAATCTCCTGCTTTCTCTCTTGTATTGTAAAATATATATTATAAATATTATAACTTACTTTTTTCTCTTCCACAGATATTAAATTTACTGAAAATATGTAAGTAAGTTTACATTACTTATAAGGTACGTTTGACGTACAAAATTTAGTTTCTCAACAGTCTTTTCCTTAACCTCACTACTCTTCTTTCACCCACCCACACCCCTGTTCCCTTACTGCGCTTCCCTCACTTATTCTCAATTCCCGTGTTCACTCCCCTTTTCCTCACTCCCCTCCCACACTCACCTTCTTTCAGACCTTCTCCTTCATTTCTCTTCCTTTCTCTTCCCTTCCTTCGCTCCTTCACTCTTTTCCCTTCCCTTAGTCTCCTTACTCCACTTCACTAACTCCTTCTCTTACTCCCTCTGTCCTCTTACTTCTACACTCCCCTTTCCTCATTCTCTCTCTGTTAGCGTCATTCTCTCCGTCCTCTTAGTTTCTCACTCCTCTTCTGTCACGCTCACTCCCTATAACTCAGCCACACTCCCACACTCCCTTTCTTTCAGATCTCCTGTTTCATTTCCCTTCCTCTCTCTTCTCTTCCTTCGCTCCTTCACTCTTTTCCCTTCCGTTACTCTCCGTAGTCCACTTCACTAACTCCTTCTCTCACTCCCTCTGTCGTCTTACTTCCTCAATCCCCTTCCATCACTCTCTCTCTCCTACCCCCATTCTCTCTGTCCTCTTAGTCCCTCACTCCTCTTCTGTCACGCTCACTCCCTAAAACTCAGCCACACTCCCTCACTTATCTTTCTTTGCTCCCTCACTCAGTCCCTTACTGTCACTCTTTCCTTCAGTACCTCTATCCCCTCACTTCCTCACTCCCTTTGTCTTACCCTCACTCACTTTTATCCACCCTCTTTCATCCCTCTTTACTCATGCTCTCTGCCGTTCTTTCACTCCCATTCTCTTAGTCTGGTTCCCTCACTACCCCTCATTCCCTATCTTTCTCTCCCTTTCCCTTTACTTTCATCCCCCACTCACCTTCTCTCAGTACCTATGCTTCAGTCCTCTTCCCCTCTATTCCCTTCATTCGCTTAGTCACTCATTCCCCTTACCTCACTCACCTTACTCCACTTCACTCACTCTTTCTCTCACTACCTCTGTCCTGTCACATCCCCATTCTCCTTCTTTCAGTCCCTCTCTCTTAGCTTCACTGCCTCCATCCCCTCACTCTCTCACTCCTCTTCCGTCACGCTTACTCCCTATAACTCACCCACACTCCTTCACTTACCTTTCTTTGTTCTCTCACTCAGTCCCTTTCTGTCTCTCTTTCTTTCACTACCTCTGTGTCCTCACTCCTTCACTCCCCTTGTCTCATGCTCACTTGCCTTTATCCTCCCTCTATCTTCCCTCTTTCCTCAACCTCACTGCTCTTCACTCACCCTCTCTCATCCTTGTTCCCTAACTTCGGTTCCCTCAGTTATCCTCATTCATCATCCTTAACTCCCCTTCCTCTTACTCTCCTCAAGCACTCACCTTTTTCCAGTCTCTTTGCTTCACTTCTCTTCCCCTTCTTTCCTTCCTTTGCTCCCTCAGTCATTTCCCTTCCCTCATTCACCTAACTCCCCTTTACTCACACTTTTTCTCACTCCCTCTATTCTCTCATATTCTCACTTGTCTTCCCTCACTCCCTCTCTGTTACCCTCACTCCCATTGTCCCCTCACTATCTTACGACCCTACATTCACCCTCACTCCATCCCTCAATGTCATGAATCCACCATCACTCACTCCTGCTTCCTGTCACTCACTCTCCTTTCTTTACTCTCCTTTCTTTCTTTAGTTTTCCTAATGCACATTCCTTAAGTATCTTACTCACTTTCACTCTATTTGTCTCTCCTTCTCTTGTTCTCTGTCATTGAATGTATCCATGTCATTATCCTCTTAGTAATTTGCTCTCCCTCTATTTCTTTTTCACTCTCTCTGACCTTCACCATTCCTTTGTTTTCCTTTCTGAGTCCTTCACTCCTACTTTATCTCTTGCTACCTTTTTATGACTTTTAATCTCCTGCTTTCTCTCTTGTATTGTAAAATATATATTATAAATATTATAACTTACTTTTTTTTCTCTTCCACAGATATTAAATTTACTGAAAATATGTAAGTAGGTTTACATTACTAATAAGGAAAGTTTGACGTACAAAATTTAGTTTCTCAACAGTCTTTTCCTAAACCTCACTACTCTTCTCTCACCCACCCACACCCCCGTTCCCTTACTCCGCTTCCCTCACTTATTCTCAATCCCCATGTTCACTCCCCTTTTCTTCACTCCCCTCCCACACTCACCTTCTTTCAGACCTTCTCCTTCATTTCTCTTCCTTTCTCTTCCTTTCCTTCACTCCTTCACTCTTTTCCCTTCCCTTACTCTCCTTACTCCACTTCACTAACTCCTTCTCTTACTCCCTTTATACTCTTACTTCTACACTCCCCTTCCCTCATTCTCTTTCTGTTAGCGTCATTCTCTCCATCCTCTTAGTCTCTCACTCCTCTTCTGTCACGCTCACTCCCTATAACTCAGACACCCTCCCTCACTCACTTTCTTTCAGATCTCCTGTTTTACTTCCCTTCCTCTCTCTTCCCTTCGTTCGCTCCTTCACTCTTTTCCCCTCTGTTACTCCCTTACTCCACTTCAAAAACTCCTTCTCTCAATCCCTCTGTCCTCTTACTTACTCACTCTCCTTCCGTCACTCTCTCTCTGTTACCCCATTCTCTCCGTCCTCTTAGTCTCTCACTCCTCTTCTGTAACACTCACTTCCTATAACTCAGCCACAATCCCTCACTTATCTTTCTTTGCTCCCTCACTGAGTCCTCTTCTCTTACTCTTTCCTTCACTTCCTCTGTCTCCTCACTCCCTCACTCCCCATGTCTCACGCTCACTTGCCTTTATCCACTCTCTATCACCACTCTTTCTTCAACCTCACTGCTCTTCTCTTACCCTTCCTCACCCCCGTTCCCTTACTCCGCTTTCCTCACTTATCATCATTCCCCATATTCACTCCCCTTCCCCTCACTCACCTCCCACACTCACCTTCTTTCAGTCCCCCTACTTCACTTTCCTTCCCCTCTCGTCCCTTTCTTTGCACCCTCACTCATTTTCCTTTCCTCTCTCACTGCACTCCACTTCACTCACTCCTTTTGAATTTGTAAAGAATACAGCTCTTTTTGAAGAATTGGAGGTAGTTCTAATAAGACCTGTTTTTTTTCTTCTTTTTTAGTTTTTTTTTTTTTTTTACTTTTTCCGAACGTTTTTAAATTTTTGGGGTATTTTTTTCAGAACAAAAAAAAATAGGGAATGCCAAACTGCTCAACAGGAGCAAAAAAAAGGTGAAAAATTAGGGCTGAGGAGGGCAGCGATGTTCTTCCCTTTTACGTACAATTAGCAGAATACTCTGCTCTCCGTAACAAAGCAGTTCATCACACTGCTTACACTTAATTGTGATGTCCGTATAAACAGGTTGAATATTGGGAATTAACTCCACTGGTCTTCCTCTTACGGATGTTGTTGGTCCTCCGGTGGAAGTTGAGGCACCATCTCTGGGGGATTATGTGCCAGGTCCCTGACATTCGCCCGGGTATAGTTCTGGGGATGCCTCCTTTGCACATGCCTAATCATTGTTGAATTTCCAAAACTATATTTTCTTCTAGGGTCACCCCGTGAAAGAACAGTTTGGCAAATTTTGCACTCCACCTTTGGAGCATTAACCTTTTTCTCTCCTGGTGGAATAGTAAAAAAAAATCCAAATAAAGTGCTCCTTTACCTTCGGCTGAGGAGGGTCCTCTTGAAGAAACTCATCAGAGTCCTCACTGCTGCTTGGTGGTTTTGCAACCATTGTTTCCACTGAATTGAAGAGCAGAAGAGAATAGGTCTTGAAGGAAATGGGTGGGGTTTTCATTAGTTGTAAAAAAAACTGTTAGCAACCAATGAAAAGTGTTATTTTAAGGTCACATGACTTGACTGCGCTCTCGGGTGAGCTTACCGGTGCGCGCACCCTGAGCGCTCCGAGACAAAATGATAAAAAAAACACATGAAAAATACATTGAAAAATTTATTTTAGAAAAAATAAATAAAAATAATTAATAGTTATAAAAAAACAGCTGCTAAAAAAATTAATAATTCACTTTAAAAATCGGAGGTTACAATCTTGATATAGCAAGGAATTAGCTTTTAAAAAACCTTTGAAATTCACTAAAAAAAACATAGGTTTCACAATCAATATAGTTAGGAATTAGCATTTAAAAAACCTTTGAAATTCCCTAAAAAAAACATAGGTTTCACAATCGTTATAGTTAGGAAATAGCATTTAAAAAACCTTTGAAATTCACTGAAAACACCATAGGTTTCACACCAGTTATAGTTAGCTGAACATTTTACTCATACAAAACCATTGAAATTCCCACGTTATAGTGAGTTGGACTCACTATAACTCGCGCGCCCGCAATCCACTGCTGATGATGTCACATATTACATCATTCATGACATGGTCAGTGACATCACTGATGACATCACTGATGACATCCCAAATGACATAACTGATGACATCTCAAATGACATCACTGATGACATCATCAATGCGATAATACGATGCACCTCTTCACACTCTAATCTAACCTTTGATACACCTAGTGTTAAATACAAAATACCATTCCTGAAACCATTGACACACCAATACCAGTTACTACATACGTACTCACTGATTCCTAGGCACACACATCCACTCATTCACCCATACAATCACTCATACATACAGACACTCATCAATACAACACTATCATATGCACTCATACACCTATACAGACACTCACACACTGCCACTCATCCATGGAGTTACTCACATATCTAGTCAGTCATCCAAAAAATCAATCACACTCCCATTTCCTCATCTATACAGTTATACAGACAACACCTCAATTATACAAACATATACTAACACATACTTACTCTCTTATACAATCACTGATACAAGTACACATTGATCCATACAGTCACTCACACAATCACTGGGTCTCATGTATAGTCATTTATATATGCCAACTCTCACATGCACTGTGTTTTACATATGTACTTACTTGGACATGTAGCACTGAGATATCCATTCACTCACCAACACAGCCATGCACACAGTCAACCGCCCATACAGCGGTTTCCTCATGCACTCTTGAACCCATACACCTAGTGAATCAACTGCTCACACATCTATGCCCAGAGTCACACACCTCCTACCACCCATACACAAACTCAGCCTCACATACAAATACTTGGGCAACCAATCGATAACCTGTATAGCCACTCATATAGCTACTGATCAACACATGCAGCAGCTTACACAACAACAGACATACTGATGCACACATTCAGACAGTTTACTCACTAACCCATGCATTCAGTAAGACACATTTAATCACTCACTCTGGCCCGGGACCAGGGTTCAATTCCCGCCTCTGCGGCTCTTGGACACAATTTCCCCGGACCTGATAATTCTCGTCTCCGTGCCTAGTCTAATCATGGGTCCCACTCTGTGGCTCTGGGCAATAGCTTGCTTAATCTCCACAACGGCCCCAGCAGCGCTTGGATGCCTGGCTTCACCTTGGGGGTGCCCAGGAGTGGACATTTCACAGGAAAGCCAGGAAGGGTTCCACAGCGGTATGAATACAGTGCTACGAGACCTCAGGGTAGAAGGCGCTATATAAATACAAACACATTTACATTTAGTACTCCGAATCTACTGCAGATTGCAAGTACATTGTAAGACATACACTGCATGATCTGTCTTACAGGTGTACAGACTATTGATCTTACTAAGAGTCTCTGAAAATGCTTCATGATATTCTGTAGTGTTAATTCCAAACTTGCACGCTCTACAAGTGCTGCATTTGTAGAATCCAGTTAGTTTGGATAACCAATTAGGTGTTATAGTAACTTCAGCTCTTGTTTTAACCAAGGCATCCCTCATAGAGGGTGCTCTCCAAAATGTTATCGCTAGATGGTCCTACAATAGGGGTGCTAAAGTGATGTCTGTCTTAAGAATAGCATGAAGAAGTGGGACTGTCTCCAGTCCCCAGAAAAGCACAGCTAAAACTGCCACATTGGGCTGTACCTATATTCTAACCTTTTGATCCTGCATTAATCCATAGTAATCCATAGTTTTTTTCCTTTATTCCAAATTTCTCCTCCAAATGGGAACACGCACGTCGTGTATACGTTGTTTGTCAAGTTTCTATTATTCAAATGGTGCCGCTTAGGGCTTCAACCAAGAATAAGACTGGTGACGCAAAATTCATTCCAGGCAGTCTTTATTGAAGTCACATAACCCAATGCATTTCGGGGCTCCAGCCCTTCTTCGGGGGTCACTGTAAACAATGGTGATATTGCATCATTACACAGCTGTTTGTTTGCATTAAACATCATCATAATCCATAGAGCAGTATATATATCTCTAGTTACCTATGATAAATAAAAACGGCATGCTAAAAATATAATCTTCATGAATTGAAAAACCCCAGATTAGAACCCCTGTATTCTGCGCATTGCTACCCACCCCATTATTTCACTGCGCCACCGCTACTGTTGAAAACCTGCTTCATCAAATCTTAAAACAACCGGCTCCTTTTTCCGTCCACATTAAACATGTAACGTATTGCACTCCTTTTTATCTGCATGTTAAATCGTTTATAAAGATCTGTGTTTTATGCCGTCCAAATAAATACCAACGTTAGCAAAAGATGACATGCACTTGACCTATAGATAACGTTTGGACTCGCGGTACAAAAACCTGCTCCATCTAGCTGAGAAACACTATTCTCTTTCTGTTGAAATGCAATCTAATCTCCCGCTAACACATACCTGCCATAACGATATTTCAAGGTCACATCCTTCCGATACTGACTCAAAAAGTCCTCACCCTTCCCATGTTCCCTCGTTTTTAAACACATATCATGAGCTCCAGTTGGTTCAAACACTCGTATTAGTTCCCACCCCCTCTAGTCTTCACAAGTGATTTCACCTGGGGTCCTTGATTAAAAAACTACCTCTCCCAGAATTCTTTATTTAATACATTGTGCAACAAAAGATCAACGTTTTTGCAATCAAGTCTATCTAGATATGATACTGCATATTGAAAACATTCCAGATTCTGTCCTTATTCTCAAACAGTCAAAAATGTAAAATAATGCAATAACAGTTCTATGTCCACCGATGTCATGAACCACGATGCTGTTCATTGTGCGTGAACTCATATTCTCCCCAACTCTCCATTCTTCTTATGGGTGCAATCCTGTAGTTTGGGCAATAGTTATGATGTCTGTTTATGTAGGCAGGATGCACACCTTTAATTATCCGATATTCAACCATATTTTGTCGTCATCTTTTTGTTGTAGGTGCGTGCAATTTTCTGTAGTGCTATGCCCAAAGCACAGAGGTACTAATGCGCAGAATACAGGGGTTCTAATCTGGGGTTTTTCAATTCATGAAGATTATATTTTTAGCATGCCGTTTTTATTTATCATAGGTAACTAGAGATATATATACTGCTCTATGGATTATGATGATGTTTAATGCAAACAAACAGCTGTGTAATGATGCAATATCACCATTGTTTACAGTGACCCCCGAAGAAGGGCTGGAGGCCCGAAATGCATTGGGTTATGTGACTTCAATAAAGACTGCCTGGAATGAATTTTGCGTCACCAGTCTTATTCTTGGTTGAAGCCCTAAGCGGCACCATTTGAATAATAGAAACTTGACAAACAACGTATACACGACGTGTGTGTTCCCATTTGGAGGAGAAATTTGGAATAAAGGAAAAAAACTATGGATTACTATGGATTAATGCAGGATCAAAAGGTTAGAATATAGGTACAGCCCAATGTGGCAGTTTTAGCTGTGCTTTTCTGGGGACTGGAGACAGTCCCACTTCTTCATGTTGTTAGTACCTCTGTGCTTTGGGCATAGCACTACAGAAAATTGCACGCACCTACAAAAAAAGATGAAGACAAAATATGGTTGAATATCGGATAATTAAAGGTGTGCATCCTGCCTACATAAACAGATGTCTTAAGAATAGGCCAGTTAGATTTCAAGATTTGCCTGATTTTACGTTCCTGGCAATTAAAAGTCGTGTTAAGCCTAATTTTACTTTTCTCAGCCCCATTATATTGGGTTTCTTCCGGAATATCATTAACAATCAAAGTTTCATCAGAGGAGACGGGCCATTAGCCATCATTTTATTCAAAGGTTTTATAAGCTCCATTTTGTTATAGCCTCTAGCTAAAAATCTCTGAAATGAATCCTCCAGACATATACTTAAATCCCCCTCATTGTTGCAAATTCTCTGTATTCTTAAAAATTCCCCATATGGGATACTTTTAATTAGGTGGCGAGGATGATTGCTTTGGGCATGCAGAATGGAATTACCTGCCGTAACTTTTCTATGCATCCTGGTCTTGATCTTATTATCCACAGTGTAAACTTCTTCATCCAAAAAATCAACTTTGATATCATTTATATTGGCTGTAAATTCAAGATTCAAATCATTGGTGTTGATCTTTTTGACAAAATCTTCAGCGGACGCTTTAGAACCCTGCCAGATTATGAATACATCGTCTATATAAAGCGCCACATCTTGATGATGCGTATCTCAGTATCCTCCAAATAGCTACAGGGCCGACCCAGAACGTGCTTGTCCCACCATCCCACGTGTAAACACTCGTAACTGGGGGAGACGCACGCCCCCATGGCCACGCCCCGCAACTGTTGGAAAACCTTGTTGTTAAAAAGAAAATAATTATTCTTGAGGCATAAATCAATCATTTGGATCAACATCTTACTATGGTTAAAGAATCGTATATCCTTTTCTGACAAGAAATGTTCAATTGCTCTTAAACCATCACTGTGATTTATAGATGTATAGAGAGAACAAATGTCCATTACCACAAATTGATAATCTGGTTTCCAACAAACTTCATTCAATTTATTGAAGAAATCACTAGTGTCTCATATATGTTGGAAGAGCCTCCATAAATCTGTGAAGAAAAAAGTCCACATATGTAGATATAGGCTCCAATAATCCTTTTTGGGCTGAGCCCCGGTATAGGAGAGGTGCCTTTGTGGATTTTGGGCAATAAGTACAATGTAGGAGTAATCGGATGATCTTTCTTTAAAAACTCAAACTCCTTTTTACTTATAAACCCATCTCTTTTCCATTGATTCAGATTGTTATGGACTAGTTGCTTCACCTTATTAAGTTCATTGAACGAGGCCTTTCTGTAACATAATGGGTCATTTAACTGTCTCTCAGCCTCTTCAATATAAACATCCCGTGGCCATAAAACAACATTACCACCCTTGTCAGCTTTATTCAGTATGATGTTGCCGTGGTTGTTGATTTTGCGAATAAGAGAGGTATATTGTTTATCTCTGTAGCTCCTATGATTCTGATTTAGTGCCACAGTACGATTCAAACTCTTAAGATCCTCAATCATTCGATCGTTAAAAATGTCAATTGCGTCCCTAGGCATCAATGGGACAAGTGTGTGAACTTGAGTTTCCCTACTTTATTTTTCCTTGCAATATTATATAGCGCGAACTCGACAACATGGCATGAACACAATTTACATTACAGAAGAACATATTCTTTTGTGGTAGGCACTGGGAGACAAACCGATTTGCCTGGATTCACAGGATGTTGAGCTGATGCCAAGATTCAAACGTATCTTCCCAGCTCTAAAGTTCGCAATTCTAGAACTTGTGGCGGGAGGTGTGTCTAAAAGTGTATGTCGGTGCTGGCCATCAATGAGAGAGACCTGTGCATTTTTCAAATGGGTGGTGAAAAAATATTAGTATGTTGCTGGAGATGTGGGCCGCCATGCCACCAATGTACTTACCGGGGGAGGGTAAACACCCATTATTCCGCAACTTTCTTTCCGCATACCATCACTTTCGTAATGAAAGTACAATGACTCCGCAATGCCATTATAACGCATGGCATTACATTTTATATGCTTTTACCACGCATACATTTACAACGAAATTCGTTGTAAATGCATGAATGGTAAAAGCATGTTTTTTAAAAATGTTTGGATAAGGTAAGTATGGGTATAGGGGTATATGTTTTGGGATACTGAGGTATATGTTTTGGGGTGGTTGGGTATTTTAAGGGTTCAGATATAGTTTTGGGTTATGGGGTACAGGGGTAGTTTTAGGGTTTAGGGATAGGTATGGGTTTTGGGGTACAGGGTTATTTTTAGGGTTCAGGGCTAGGTTTGGGTTTTGGGGTACAGAGGTATTTTTAAGGTTCAGGGGTAGGTATGGGTTTTGGGGTACAGGGGTATTTTAAGGGTGCAGGGCTAGGTTTGGGTTTTGGGGTACAGGGGTATTTTTAGGGTTCAGGGCTATGTTTGGGTTTTGGGGTACAGGGTTATTTTTAGGGTTCAGGGCTAGGTTTGGGTTTTGGGGTACAGGGGTATTTTATGGTTCAGGGGTAGGTTTGGGTTTGGGGTACAGGGTTATTTTTAGGGTTCAGGGCTAGGTTTGGGTTTTGGGGTACAGGGGTATTTTTAGGGTTCAGGGCTAGGCTTGGGTTTTGGGGTACAGAGGTATTTTAGGGTTCAGGGGTGGTTTGGGGTACAGTGGTATTTTTAGCGTTCAGGGCTAGGTTTGGGTTTTGGGGTACAGGAGTATTTTTAGGGTTCAGGGGTAGGTTTGGGTTTTGAGGTACAGGGTTATTTTTAGGGTTCAGGGCTAGGTTTGGGTTTTGGGGTACAGGGGTATTTTTAGTGTTTAGTGCTAAGCTGGTTCACTTCATTTCTCCAAAATCGGACACAACAATTCAAAGTCAATAACACCCTCTCCAAGTCCGTTCCAGTTTCCCTGGGTGTACCGCAGGGATCCACACTATCCCCAACACTGTTTAATCTCTTCCTGGAACCCCTCACCGAAATTTTACAAACATCTAATGTGCAATATCACATGTACGCAGATGACACACAAATATACCTCAAGATACATTCCCTAGAGGAAATAAAATTACTAAATACAGCTCTTAGGAATACCCAAACTTGGCTGGCAGAAAATCATCTGAAACTGAATGCCCTAAAGTCTGAATTTCTACTAATTGCTCCACCGGCTCAAATCCCGAAAATGCAAGATTTGATCAAACATATTACGGCGTTCAACGTTCAACCTATCATTGTGGACTCAGAAAAGTCACTAGGAATAACGTTAGACAGTAATCTCAACATGCAAAAACATATCAGTACTGCTACAAAGGGAGCCAACTTCCAGATAAACACACTGAGGAAACTGAAACCCTTCCTACCACAGAATGACTTCAAGCAGGCAGTACATACTCTGGTTATACCCAGAGTTGAATACTGATGTTTCTCTCTCTGTGGCTTACCCAAGGCAACTACTGCACCTCTGAGAGCCTCAATCAACGCCTCAGCAAGACTCATAACTGGATCTAAACGTAGCTCCCACATCTCTCCGGACCTTCAATCCCTGAACTGACTACTCCTAGAGGCGAGAATCCAGCTGAAAATTGCGTGCATGACGCACAGAGCCATACATCTTAAGACTCCCAGTTACCTGACACAGAAATTGACGATCTCAGGTGGTTCCAGAACCTCTAGAAATGCGGAAAAACTACTACTGAAACCACAAAAATTCCATAAGAAAAAAACTTATAACAGATCCTTCTCTGGGATGGCACCCAGAATTTGGAACGCCTTACCACCAGAAACCAGACATAACCCGTCCACTACCTCTTTTAAAAAGGAAGTTAAAGCCATCCTCATGGCCAAATACACTTGAGTAGGACTTGCTGAAACCCTGATACAAGACGCACTCGCGCTCCCATCCACAAGACAACTCTTGATGTTAAATCTAGCTATGTTGCAATGACTACATGTTTTATTCACTTGTGTTGATCTGCGCTTTTTTTGATGTATAAGTAGCATTTATTGTTTGTATAGCGCTCTGATATCCGCCAGGATCTTGTTCGCGCTTTATAAAACTCTCAAATAAATAAATAAATATGAGACATGGCATGAAGGGCGGAACGTACCACACGCCCCCAGCGTTTGACACGCCCCCAGCACACGCCCACAGCACAACGCAGACACGCCCACAAGGGACTACTTTGCTGGCACGGTTCTTTTACCTTTTAAATGTATATGGTGGGCGTCTGCATAGCCTATGTCCTTCTGCTGCAACTGCCCTTTCCAACGCTGTATTGGGTGTTGTGGTTGGTGCTGTGGTTCCTGAGATTACCCGCCTCAAAGGTTTGGGCTCTCTCTTTATTATATTAGTATAGATATATATGAAACATTCGCTACCAACAGCTGCTTCACTTAAACAGGAATGACGATAAGCGGACCCAAAGTTCTTAGTGCCAATCAAAGTGATTTATTAGTGCCCAGCAAGTCTGCCATTAAGCATTTTGACCCCCACTCGGGTCTTGATCACATGACATATATATATATATATTAAACACAAAAGCGTTCAGCATTATTCAACAAATTATAATAACCAACATCAGTATTCAGAAAGCAGTGAGCACGCAAGAAGATGTCCAGATCCCAGATGTGGATTTCTTAAAGGATTTCTCTTTATTGTGTTTTTTTATAAAAATAGAAGACCATACCCGACACGTTTTGTCTCATGAAGAGACTTCTTCAGGGCTTCACTGGAGTAAAAATGTGTGTTCACAAGGACGTTGTAGTTTTCAACATGCTATCAAAGAATCCAAGTTTCGGTAGTCTTTTATATAGAAGACATTATCAGCAATGGCTTAATTAAAATCCTTTATTTAAAAAGGTATCAGTTCACTAAAAAATTTTTGTAAAATTCTATTGGGAAGCCATCATTGCCATAAGCCGTGCCACTAGGCATTGTGGCCAGGGCAAGTTGGATTTCTTTTGCTGTAATATCTGCCAATAATTCTTCTAACAGTAATCTTGTCAATTGTGAGAGTTTTTTGGAGTGGAAATAATAAGATAAAGTCTCCTTTGAGACCGTATATTTAGCTGCATATAAATCATAATAATGCTGCAAAAACATTTTGGCTATCCTATCCTTTGCAGAAACCTCAGCATTTTGTCTTTGGTTCAGCGAGTGCCATAATCATTGCCGCTTCCTGCTTAATCCTGGTTGAACGAGCAAGGAACTGCCCTATCATCTGGCTTTCCTCATACTCCCTGTGCTAATATAGCTGTAAGCTCTTTATTCCCCCTAGAATAAAAAACTCTCTTAACTCATGCTTTGCTTTGGTTAATTCCTATCAACAGCATTTTGTGTCACCAGCCGGCTAGCCCTGTGCTATAATAGATCGTCGAGGGCAGATTGCAATTGAGCTATATGTGTTTCCCGACTTTTGAATTGTGCAGTCATAAATGCCACCATTTGTCCACGGATTGTTGCCTTTAAGGCCCCCGAAACTGAAAAAAGATGAAGTGCCCTTGTTTGTCAGAAAAAAAAATCTCTATATGCTTTCTCATATCTGTTACCCATTGCTGATTAGAGAGAAGGGAGTGGTCAATCTGCTACCAGGACCTCTCCTTTTTTCTAATTTCAACCTCCTGATTGATACTAACCAAAGACCAAAGAATGAGCAGAAAAAGCTTTAGCCCATATTACAGAACCCACACAGTTAAAATAACGTGAAAATAAAAATAAATCCATACAGGATGCAGATTTAAAGAACTGTGAATAACAAGTATTTTGTGAAAACCCTGTATTAGCTCTACGCCATGGATCCACCAGTTGATACTCCCTTTTCAGTATAACAAATATGTTCTTGGTATAAGGCTTTAACTGCTTCTTTGTTTTGTCCTGTATGAAATTTAAACCCCCTCCTATAGTTATGGGGCCTTCTGCTCCCATGGCCACCTCACTAATCTAGAAGATTGCTTTAGAGTGGTCCACTACTGGGGCAAAATAGCTCACTAAGTTAGTTGAGTTCCCATTTATATGGGTTGTGACCCGGGTCCATCTACCATTAGGACCCCGACAAACTTGTATGTCCTCCCAATCTAACCCTTTACTAAGATACACCACTACCCCCCTCACTGCCAGCCCAGCTGAAGCAAAATATGCCCCATAATATTATTTAGGGATAAAAAGTTTTGGCGTGTTGGTTTTTAGGTGGGTCTCCTGAAGCATTAAAACTTGTGGAGAGAAAGATGTTAACCACCTGATTAAGCCTCCATGCTTTTGTTTTTTGGATACACCATAACATTGCAAGATAATATTCACATTTTAAAACATTGACTTCTATAGGCTTTTTTTCCCATAAGATCCTATATTTTCTATACCAACTCTGTATTCTTTTGTTACCTAGTACTCTGCTTATTTGTTTCCTGCTGATGCGCCCCAACACCCCCACCACCCTGAAACCTATCTGAGCCCCTCTAAACAACCCACACTCCAAACCTCCACAACCCAATTTGAGAGAGAATAGACCATAATACCCCTCTCAAGGTGGTATCCGGCCCTTTTGAGTGCCATGGTCTTGTACCCGGTAGACGGCACACTCCCACATCCCAGTCATAAAAAGAGCACTATACTAACATCTATTGTATACATCAATCTCTGCCCCAATTAAGTTCTCTCATGTCTTGACCTTCTGCCATCATTTTTTTTCAGTTTGAGATCACTTGTAACATTTCCTGGGGTTCATTCAAACTTGAAAACAGATGAAAATTTTCTTTTACCAACACTCTTAATTTAAACTGTTGGGCTATTGCTACTTGTGCACCCTGAGCATTAAAGAGCTGTAGTAACTTTACAAATTCATTTGTGCGACGCGCTGCTGCTGACATATCTGAAAAGATGCGACAGCAGGGTAATTCACAAAATTTATCAAGATTGTCGGAGGCAGCTTTGAATTTGGAAATGGTTGAGCCAGAACTTGATGTGCTTGTGTAATTGTAACATCCCCAAGTACTCTGGCAGTACATTTTTCTTTATAAATGACTCAACCTATTGGGAGAACTTGCAACCCCGTGCACCCTTCCGCTACTCCTACCAAGTGTTGTGAATGGTTTTCCAATTCATCGATTTTAACTGCAAGTGATGATTTTTCTTTTCTTACAACGCTGACCTGTTGCTGCATGGCATTCATATGGTCCTCAAGATGCGAGATCCTTTACTCTGCCTCCTGGATTCTTGCTGGGAAAATGCCCACTGCTTCTTCAATCTTGGACAACCTCTGATGCACAGATGCTATCTTGCTGGCCTGCGAAGTCTTTAATTCTCTAATTTCCTCCAGAACGAGGTTCAGCATAGTTTTTATAGCCCACTGAACAGTGGTCTCTCCGCCTTGTTGTTTTACTAGTGGCATCTCTTGGGGTTCCCCTTGTTCTACAAGGATCTGTTCTTGCTGACTCTGTATATCAGTAATTATAGTAGGAGACTGCTCCTGAAGCTGAATTGACATTAGAAAATGTACTTGGTTCAGCGGATGATAGCTGAATACCTTCATCCCACTCAGCTATCTGTTTTGAATATATAAGGGGAAAAGGGGTTTTGCTATATAGATTAGTTCACTGCTTAGAGGATCTCCATGTAATGCTTTTGTAGGTGTTTTTGCTTTTACAAAGAGTAGATAATCTTTTGCCCTGTCTGAAGTCACCTTAGTATTTGTTTCCTGAGCATTCAGTTGAAGATTTTCTCCCCCTCACTGATTTTTTTACTTTCCTGATCCGTGACATTCACAATGGGGTCTCCCACCCCTGATCTCTCTGATATCAGTAATCTTTGAGAATCTGGGGCCGCTGCCACTGCTCTGGCCTCAACAATATTATCTGGGGTAGCTTAAGGAACTTTTTGCAGAACCCTGGCGTACTTTTTGGCTCCGCTCTGACCTTGCCGCAGCTGCATTTTTCATTTGGGCTGTTCGGGCATTGGTTTTATGAACAGTGTCCATATTGTCCATCATGTTTGTCATTTTTAAGTTCTTCCCCATTATTTCCAATTCCCCTGTTCTATCCTTAATTAAATTTAGCATTAGAGGTCTTAGAGGAGAGACCACCCAGCGACCCAACCCCAGTCAGACTTTCAAATGAGACCTCATTCACATAGGTACTGGTGTGAAACTTGGTGGTCTCTCCTTATTGCCACTCTGATGACTTCTCTCCTTTTATTTCCTTTTGCGTTTTTTTGCTGAGCCAGGCCAGGAAAGAGCAGAAAAATGAGATGTCCAACGTTGGCCTTTTCCTCCACTAGACTCACTTCCACCTCTGTCGAAATATGCCTGCTCTAGCCAGAAGCAGGAGAGACCAGGATGAAGGAGACTCCGCTGCTCCAACAAGCTCCGTCCCAGGACCTAGAGCAGCGGCCCTTCGGAGAAAAACAAAGCCATGTCTCCAAGTCTCCTCAGGACAGTGTCCTCAACCCGTAAGCCGAAACAGAAGCGGGAGCCTGTCAATGGAGTTCATTGTTGGATAGGAGGACGGCAGAAGTAGCCTCTTAACAACAGCGCCAGTGGGATTGCCTGCCACCTGCTTCCTATTCCCCGTTTGATCAATCTTCATGACATTTCCCCCCAAAAAGTGTCTAGGTAGGTTCTGGTTGTCATTGAAAGTTTGAGGGTGATCTGTGATTGTTACTGTGGCATAAACTAGAGTGGTTTTAGTATATTTAATTTTCTTAGACTACAATAGTTTTTAGAATATTGCTGAAATAAATGTCATAGCATTAATTGTTTCTTGCATTATATTTTATATTATTTGTTTTTATATTTTAAAGTTTAAAGTATTTTTATAAAATATTTTATTCATGGTTTTACATTTTATATATATTCATAGCAATACATAAAAAATATAAATAAAATTAATATACTGTAAGATAAATATTTTTATTAATTATGTTTCACTATATATAAATGGGAGCTGGAAGTGTTCGAATCAGAGGAGAAAGAATTATCCACAAAACCCCCACTACCCTGTACAGAATTTTCAAGGGCAGCAGCCTCCTTTTTGGCCTTTCCCGAAGTATCTCCAGGGCCAACCGCAATACATCCCTGCCAGCAATTCACCTTTTTTAGGCACAGGCTGGGGCAGAGGAGGAGGGCACAAAAGAGGAGGATAAAAACAAGTCCAGTGGCAGAACCAGGAACTGAATTTGATGGAAACCAGGAGTAAAACACAGGGCAAGAGAGTCTAGTGGTAAATTTGTCACATAGACAACTGACACCTACAGAACAAATAGTACTTGAGAAAGGCCTTGGCTCTGTCCCCACCCCCAAAGAGGACAGTTTTCAGGAACAATGTGAAACCCAGAAACTGTTTAGAAAAATATGCCTTAAAGCCCACTTCGAAGATACTGAGGAACCATCCAGACTGGATTTAGGCCTTCGCAATCCCTCGACCTTCACACCTACCGTTGGCATGGTACCTGTGGAGGTAGTGACATTTGATAAAGCTGTCTTAAAAGACTTGAAGAACCAGGATACCAGAGTTCTTTTCCATAATCTCTCTAATCAAGAGCAGGCAGCGATTAGATCATTGACGGAGGACAAAAGCATTACGATAAAGCAAACTAACAAAGGGGGCGCCACGGTCATACAATCCACATTTCGGATTACAACACCAAGTGCCAACGCCAACTACGGAATAGTACATTCTATACTCCAATAGCAACAAACCCCACGACTCGATTGACAACTGAGATAACCACCATGGTCTATGAGGCAGAGAGTAATGGGTGGATCAGTGGTAATGAAGCTGATTTCTTGATTACCAAATATCCCAAAACACCCAATAGTTTCAGGAATCGACTAACTCTTAGAGCCGCTCTCAAAATTCTGCGACCATTACCTACAACCTTTGGTCAAACAGACACCATCATACATTAGGGATACAACAGATATCCTCTGTGTTATAGGTGAAAAAGAAAACACAAGCGATATTGACCTCCTGGTCACCTTGGATGTGGAACAACTGTATACCAATATCCCACAGAGAGAGACATAGGCAGTAATAGAATCTGCACTAAGTGGGAGTGAATGGACAGCAGCAACACCCATTTCATTCATCATGCAATGTGCCACCCTGGCCTTAACAGAAACCTTTTTTGAGTTTGACAGCCAACTCTTCCACCAGTCTCAGGGTACTTCGTTGGGGAGTACCTTTGCCCCCAGTGTGGCATGTTTGTATATGGCGGCGTTTGAACAAGAGACCATTCAACATGCGAGTAACCCCTTCGGAGCTAACCTGAGACTGTGGAAGAGGTACATAAATGACATCCTCATCTTTTGGCAGGGTGACATACAGAGATGCGCTGGATTTTGCGAGTGGAATAACACAAAAAAAGCACTTGAAATTCACCCACACTATATCTGCCACGAACATTGCCTTTCTAGATCTCACCATCAGATTACAATAGGGTAAAGTAATGACATCCCTATACAAAAAGCCTACCAACAGAAACAGCTTGCTACTGTACAGCAGCTAACATCCTGCTACACTGAGAAATAACCTTCTCTTCAGCCAACTTCTAAGAATTAGAAGAAATTGTAGTTCTACAGAGGACTACAAAATTGAAGCAGTGATACTGGCTGACAATCTGCTGAAGAGACAATACCCTAAGAAACAGGTTCACGCTTGCATGAAACAAGCAAGACACAATAATCGTGAAAGCCTCCTAGAGGAACATGAGAAAGGACCCACTGACATTTTGACCTGTGTGGCCACGTACACACCTAGATCCAATCTAATAAAGAAAGCAGTGAACAAACACTGGGCAATTCTGAACACGGGTACACTGTCAATACCCAAACCAAGGTTTGCGTTTAAAGTACCAACAATTTAAAAGATATGTTGGTGCACACTAGACCCAAGAAGAGCAACATCCCTAACCAGAGGCAACTGTGGGATCTCCCACCCATGACAGGACACTACCTCTTGTACTGTGTGCCCACAGACCAGACACACCAAACAATTGGTTCTATCAGACACATTTACGTGGACTCTAATCAAACACACTAACTGTAACACCCCACGTTGTGTGTACATGCTGACCTTCCCTTGTGACAATAGGTATGTTGGCATGCCCATGAGGCCCGTTAAGGTCAGAATCACTGAGCACACGAGCAATATTCGTTGCCATAAAACTACCACCAAACTATACACCCACTTCTCTGAACTCCGACACCCCCCAGAGAGTCTAGGCTGGGTCATCCTAGAATCCCACCAATAAATGACACAGACTGCTTTGTTCAGGATTGAACAAAGGTGGATGTTCCGTCTTGACTTAGCAAATGACAGCCTGAATGACGCCATACCCTGGAGCACCATTAATTAATCTGATATATACAACCATTGTCCGCAACTTTAACGGATGAGTATTTCAGTTTAGGACTCCACGCTAGTCTCTCACCTCTTAATACATCTCTGCCACATAATATCGACATCAGGCTAGTCAGATATGGAGATTAGGCTATGTTAGGACGATATATCTAATAACTAACAAAAGAGTACAATACTACACTCTAAGATGGCCGACATACGAATCACCCAATCGGCAGATGCCAGCAACTTATGCACAAATTTAGCGCAGTGACGCGAGCATTTTTGCACTGTATAAATTCTTGTTCACATTGTTGATAAAACAGCGCCACTCAATACCAATTTTGAAGCCTTTGATGCGCGTCCACATCAAGGTAATAGCCAGAACTATATACTTTTTTTTTTATAGCGCAAACTAGACCCGAACCGAATCAGGTATCAGAGCGCTTTACATATTTTCCAGTTACGTTACATGAGGACACACTTTCATTTTAGGCACGGGGAGATTAAGTGATTTGTCCAGAATCACAGGAGGTTTTGGCGTCGTTACCGAGACTCGAACACAGATCCCCAGGTCCGAGGTCGAGCGCCCATTCAAAGATGGCCTCTATAGTTACACTGTAGATGATATCATGCCGACACCAAAACACACAAGATGATGGATGGAATGTTTCACAATGGCAAAACATTCAGCCCCAGTCACAGATCTTGGTTTAATCCATCGTTATTTTATCCACCAAGCCACCCCAGATGACAGCTGATAGCCAGACACCGGTCCTAGGATGATTGATTCCGGTCCAGGGAAGACATGGCTTGGCAGTTCGGGCTGGACTGTTCCCATGAGGCACAGGGTCAAGGCTGATTTGCATATGGCCATCTCTGAACTGGGTTGGTGTGGTGAGCAAAAAAACAATGGATTTAGGCCCAGATCTCTGTACTGGGGTGAATGTATGACATTGTTCTGCATTCTGTCCATCAACTGTTGTTTTTGCATTTGTCACCCCGAGTGTGACGGGTATGCTCAGACATGAGACTGGTGCTCTCCACACCACTGGAGTCAAGCTATCCTGGCTGATGATGGCTGATAGCAAGAAACCGGTCCTAGGATACTTGATTCCGGTCCAGGGAAGACAGGGCTTGGCTGTTCGGGCTGGACTGTTCCCATGAGGCACAGGGTCAAGGCTGATTCGCATATGGCCATGTCTGAACTGGGTTGGTGTGGTGAGCAAAAAAACAATGGATTTAGGCCCAGATCTCTGTACTGGGGTGAATGTATGACATTGTTCTGCATTCTGTCCATCAACTGAAATTTTTGCGTCATGCTGACACCATCACACCACACACCAGGTGCGGCTGATTTACCATGCTTAACAGCACCAGGAGAGGGTATTTAAGACAGGAACTGGCAACCTGTATTTTCCTTCCTGATGCAGTGGAGCTGGTAGGTGAACCGGACTGCTCTGAGTGGGAGCAGGTGAGTATGGATTACGCGTTGAGACTGTGCCTGGTCACAAGCTTTTAAGAGAGGTAAAAGGTGTTGTTAATTGCTGACAAGTTACCGCTGGTCTTTGGGAAGGGTACACTGACTCTGATGTTCTATAGAGCTCTGCACTAAGACATAGCTTGGGCGCTCTAGACACTCTTAACACACCGCACGATTGGCTTAATGTCGGCACCATGGTGAAGGCACCAGCAGCTATGCAGGCAGTTCTAGGGCACTTTTGAGTTTGTTGAATAACCTTGACAATGATACCAATTTCACAACTATGAGCTTACTTTAACCTGAACCATGCCCACTGTCACTCTAGAGTCATGGCCTTTGCAACTAAAAGTTGTGCCTACAAGCCCACACCCAGCATATTTTGTTGTTTGTTTTTTCCTTTTAATAAACAGCAACACTACATTGAGTGTCCATATACTCTGCTGCGGTCTGATGAAGCAGCACTTGAATCCTTAAGAGGTGAGCTGATACACACTCACCATGATGTTCAATTACTCTAACTGGTTATATAGAGATTTTTATATTCTAAAAAGAAATGAAGGCACACTTAGAATGTGATATGCATGAAATCACATTGTTTTTATCACTTGTATAGATTCAGAGAGGTTGTGTACGGTGAAACACACACACTGAAATTAATAGGACCATGTACCAAGAACTCCATTTGGTTTTTTGATCCTTTTTGTAATCTAGGTTGGCTGCTTTTCTCCGGGGCAACGTCCTACTGAGAGAAGAATTGGTATGTAGAACCACCCCACACACTGTAGATAGTTTTCATTTAGTCACTAGGTCCTGCAGAATCACCAACTGATTTGTTAGACACATTTTATAGGCGAGAAACATGTTGACCACTAAGAGGTAGAGCGTAATTTTTGTCATATTAAAACAAAATAGTCACCCTCCTTCTTCTTTTTACTTTTTAATCAGGTTGTGACTTCTCCAGAATAGAAATATTTATAGAGAATTCCCTTACCTGTTTTAACCCACACACCACATCTACATCTTACCAGGCCCCTCACACCCACGGCACCTATACGGCAAGGAACAAAAGATCTCCGATAGAGAGCATTGAAGCCCCGGCTTGAAAAGGACCAGACTCATATGATGAAGCATGACACCTAGCTTGCTGGGTGTGTGAGGGTCCTGTTCCGAAAGGAGGTATGCCCCACCAGGTGGCCAACTGGCCACCCAGGAACACCGTACCTCTTTTGTCTTCTAGTTCTACCCAGGGTAAGTACGGTGGACCTTTATCAAGCCCTCGTTGTCCCCCTTGTTGTTTACTATATATAAATGCACATAATTTTGTTAATATATATATATGGCGTTCGCCAGTAGGTAGTTATAGTTAGGAAAAGAGTTTTATCTTTTCCCAATAACTTTGGCGCCAGGTGTTGATTCTTCGCGAAAGTTTCAGCAACAGTGGCCAGCTCCAGTCAGCTTCTGTCTTGAAAGATTCGGGCTAATTCGTCAAGCAGGGGCTGAGAGAAAAGGGGTGTCCCAAACATGTTTTCCCCATGTTAATTTCCATAGGAATCTTTAGAAAAAGATACAACCCGAACTGCTTTAAATGGAATTACACCACATCTGCCAAAAATGTAGGTCTTAGTTCAGAAAGAGCTCTTTTTTTTAAATGGTGTAATCCGTTCAGTAGTTCCTGAGAAATTAGAAAAAGAATGGGTTTGATATCTGTCCTCCATAAGAAACTTTAGACAAAGCTACAGCCCGAACTGCTGAACGGAATTACACCAAATTTGGCAACAATGTAGCCCTTGCTTCAGAAAGAGCCCTTTTTTGTTAAATGGTGTAAATCCATTCAGTAGTTGTTGAGAAATTAGAAAAAGAAAATGTCGATATCTGAGCATCAAGGAGGGTTCGCGTACCCTGATTGTCTGCCAACACTCCAAACCAGGAAGTGTTGGCAGCCATCTTGTGACTTGGTAGAACCAAGTGACAAGAAAAAGTGGAAAAAAGAAAAAGAAAAAGGGGGCAGGGTAGAAACACCCTGACCCGCTAGGCCTGCTCAGGGGGTCCCACAGGGACCACCAGGGCCCAAAAAAGCATTAATTTGTTTAAATTGGCAGAATTTGCACTGGGTGCACGAATGCTGATGAAAATTAAAAACAATAAAGCGCAGGCTCCCTCGCTTTATTTTAATGAGGTCCCCAGGAGGGCCAGGTCCCGGGGATATTGTCAATAAATAATAGCAGGGGCCCTGGGGGCCCCCACAGCCCTGGGGACCACCACCTTCCCAGGGCTATGCTGCTTATGTGAGTGGGGGCATGTGGACCCCCACAGCCCACAGCCCCGACGACCACCAACTCCCCGGGGGCTGTCTTTTAAAAAAAATAATACAAGTGTGGGGGGATAAGAGCCCCCCACATGCCCCAGGGACCACCATCTCCCCGGGGCAATCTTTCTTTAAATGCAGGGATCCGTTACAGACCCTGGGGACCACCACCTCCCCGGGGCTTTAAATTTTGGGAGGAGTACCGTGCAGCTACCTTCCTGGAGCCCTTGATGGCCCTTGGGACCGCCACCACCCATGGCCAGCTCCTGAAGGGTCCCGGGGTGGCCACCCCCTGGCTCGTTGCAAGTTGGGGAATTAATTCCCCTTGAATACTGAGGGTCCCTGGGGGCCAACTAGCCCAACAGCTACCTCCAGTATGCACCACAGAACTGCGTTACAGAGAGGTGTTCTGAGGCCACACCCCTTTTTACACCTCTCTGCAACACAGCTCTGTGGTGCCTACTCTATGTACCTGGTAGGGTAGTTGGCACCCAGGGAACCTCAGGACTCAAGGGGAAGTCATCCGCCAATTTACAACGAGCCAGAGGGTGCATTTGCACAGTGGTGGAGGGAGGGAACGGGGCCTAATAAAACAAGTGTGTAAATGTGCCCCCTGGCCCATTTTATATTGGGATTAAGTCGCCTTCAACTAGCCCACCAGGTACCTCCAGTAAGTGCCACAGAGCTGCGTTGCAGATAGGTGGTCCAAGGCCACACCCCTTTTTATACCACTCTGCAAACGCGGCTTCTGGTGCACTTCTGCCTCGGAGGATGAAGTCCACTTGTGTCCTGACGTCCTCAGAACAGAAGAGGACCTCATCGCCCCACCAGGAGTGCACCAGAAGCCGCGTTTGAAGAGTGGTGTAAAAAGGGGCGTGGCCTCGGAACACCTCTCTGCAACACAGCTCTGTGACACTTATTGGAAGAACCTGGTGGGCTAGTTGGGCCCCAGGGACCCTCAGGATTCAAGGGGAGTTAATCCGTTAAGTTACAACTCACCAGGGGGAGCATTTGCACAGTGGTGCAGGGAGGTGGCAGCCCTGATATAACAAGTTAGTAATCTTGCTGTGTGGGACTTACTGGAGGTAATAAAAGTGGTAGTTGGCCCCCACAGTTGACGTTGGGGGCTAACTACCCCTACTGCTGCCTCCAGTAAATCCCTCACAATGGAATTGCTAAAAGGTCTTTGGAGGCTACTCTCACCTTACTCCACCACTCTAAAAACAAGACTGCTATGTCATAGTTAGAAATGAACATTTAAGGTCGACGTGGCTTGCGCCCGACAGTGATGGCGGCGTGTCCGTAGTTCCCCGAGGCAGACGGGAATGTAGACGGACCAACGCGGTGTCTATACCTCGTGTATCGACTCCAAAACGGAGGATGAGGTACATGAGTTGGCCGTGACCTCTATGGAAGCTGTTTGGACGCTCAGTGACTCGAGGTAGCCAGCTATCTGCCAGTTTTACTCTCAGCGCAGCTCCAAGGATTTCCCGACTGCCATTTTAAGGAGTTTGTTGACGGACCGGCTTTCCCGCAGCGGTTTTGTTCTCTCTACGTATTGCTCATTTCTCAACCACTGCACAAGTCTTCCAGGGCACTACAGATATTTTTACTCAGGATGAGACTGCCTCCTTACTTGTGACTCTTTCTCCACAACTTTGGCGCTAGTTAACTTTCCTCAGCATTCACCCGCCATCTTGCACAATACTTTCTTTTACCGCTGACGGAACATTTATCCTACACAGTATTCTGCTGAGCAAAATAACTGTTATTTTGGGCTAATGGGTCACTGGTCACTTAGAATTCCCTCGAATGCGCCACAATAGATGACTGCATCCACTGTCATGTTGTATTGTATTTTATATTTATGAAGACGCGCTGACTACTTCTTTCTGATTTTTCTGACCCCCTTCTCATTCATACCTGTCTTGTTAAGTCTCTATATTCAGTTGCCTTATTTACTGCCTATTAAATGCACAAAAAAATTCTATTTATCCACTGTGGTTATGCAACTCATTAGCGCTGGGACGCCCATTGCTGGGGTAGCCATGCGCTTTACAAGACAACATAACATAACATAACATAACATGGTCTCCTATGGCATATTTTTAGACATGCATCATCCTAGTCTCATGCAAACCCCTTGTAATCCTTTTTTCATGATTGTTTACTGAATAATTATTTGTATATTCATTTATCAGTACTATTGCAAGATTTTATTCAGTTATTTGTGCATTATATACCTTCTTGAATGTTTGTATATTCTGTTGAAAAAAACTAATTTTTTTTACCTCTTTACTTGGTAGTGATACCATCAATACTCTTTAATTGCAATTTAGAATCTCTACATGGGAAAACAACTTAAAGAGGCACTCCTATCCAAATCTTCATCCCGCAGTTTTCCAATCCATACTAGTTCACGGTACCAGTGTTTAGATATGGATGACCTAGCTGACTCCTCGACAAAAAGCGCGTCATCAGCGGTGAATACTCTGGCTTCTAGGGGAAATAAAGCATCGACCAAAAGACTGAAAAAGGACCCTACCTCTCCTCCTAAACAAGCCTCTTCCGTTACTATGGACCTATTGTTAGAGGAAATTAGAGCTTTACGTCCATTTGTTGAAGAAACCACTACCACACTCCAGGAAACTACCTCAACACTGCAGGAACTTTCCAATAAATGGTCGTGTGTAGAAAAAAGCGTCACCACATTAGAATGAAATGTCGACTCTTTGAATCCTTCCAATTCTAAAATTGATTCTTTGTGCTCTCAAGTATCAAACCTACACAAGCAAATAGAACATTCAGAAAACAGAAATAGAAGAAATAATCTCTGTATTTATGGCTTGCCGGAAGGGTCAGGAGGGTCAGATTCAATTGCATTTTTCAAGTCCTTTCTTCCCAAACTTTTCAAGCTTCCGAAAGGTACCAATTTGAATACCCAAAGAGCACATCAATTGGGTTCATCATCACACCTAGCCTCTAATTCGAATAAACCAAGAGGAGTGATACTATATTTTCTTGAATATACTGACTTAATAAAAATTCTTTCTGCGGCTAGAGCATTGAGTACAACTACTTGGTCAGGAAGTTCATTATTTTTCAATCAGGACTATGCTAAATTAACAGCAGACCGACGCAAAGAGTTTTTAGCAATGAGACCTCAGTTACGGTCGATGGACGTGAGATATGGTGTCTTCCACCCATGCTTATTTAAAGTGACTATTAACAACAAGACTACTACTTATGAGGATCCACTAAAACTTAAAAGTTTCCTTTATTCTTTTCAGGCTGACTCCATAGACACCTCTTCTTCGTCAAACTTTAAATAGTCACTTTTGACTCTAATTTGTCTTCACTCCTTGCATGCGCCTTACCTTACTTATGGTGTAGTCACAAATTTACCCATGGACCTTTCCATGGGCTGATATTAATATTGTTATATGTTGATGTCACAGTCATAGTGACACATTTGCGTTTAAGACCCTGGTGACAGCTTAACTACAACATGGACACCCGAATCAGTCGATTTCTCAAATAGATCACAACGGACAACGCCCATACCTCCGGAGTTATAGTTCACATCTTCGCGCAGCACTGGCATACGTCAGGCCAACACACTCCGCTTACACTTACAGTAAAACACAACAACGCTACATGGCCCAGATTTTCATTCTAGTGATCTACTAGTTGCAGGTCTAGTTGTCAGAATGGTGCACACACTCCCTCATAGCTGGTATACACCCACAGCACATGTGACTCTACCAATAAATAGACAGGGTGCACGTGCTCTATGCCATTTTAGAGCTGCTCCCATCGCAAGTGCTGTGATGACCTGTCTTGGTGGTTCGGACGCCTCATGTAGGCCCGAACCACCGAGCAGGTGGGCCCATCACTACGTGCATGGCCTCTTTGGTCTCTCAGTTAGTGGTACCTCAGTGACTGAGCGGGTGAGCAACCTGCGATGATGATGGGTGCACGAGTATGTCCTTAGCCATAGTGATATCAAGACTCAGCACCATATGTGAGACTTCTTGGTGGCAGAGCGGGACGGCGAAAAGGTGAGCGGTGAGGCCTGGGTGCGCAGTGGAGGGAGTAGATGGGATGCAGCAGACTGGATACAAAAAGAAGATGCAGAGTTTATGGCATACGCAGTCCTATATACCCTGTCTTATTACATTTGGATATCTTTTTCCAATAGCAGGAAAGTTTTTATAGTCGGTTAAATGTCCATCGCTCCCACATGTGTAGCAAAGTAGATGAGTATTTATTTTTTTATACTATGTACCCTTAAATTTACTATCTTATTTTGACAACCTTTCCTTTCTCAAGTCATTTAGGAGTCGTGCCTCTGTTGCTGTGCTCAGTACAGCTTGTGCCTTCGTTGTAGTGCACATCACTACTCACGCAGTGCTAGACATTTCCTAACTGAAAAAACAGGGATATGAATCTAACCTACGAATCATAGACGCTTGTGCATGTCTGTTTCCCTCCGTGCTACCCCATTGGCCTTTGTGTGCGACTTATTCTAAAAGATGGTACGCAATTGGCCAGAGGCGGGCTCATTGCTCCCCCCCATTGCCTATTCGTGTCTATTACGCGCTTGCTGTGCGTAAAAGACTCCAATACGACATGGGGTTTCAATTATCACGCACAGACACGGGCGTGATGATTGAAACCACGTGTATGTCTGCGCACCCTTGTTTCCTATAACCAGATGGAAAACATTACAACTCTACTAATAGTTGATACATCGAAGCCCATTAAACATGTTACAGGTGTACAAATGGTTGTATTTTTAATGGGGGAGGGGAGGTGTGTGAGAGGGCGAGTTTAATATACTCCACATTAAGATAGTGGCAATTACCAATCATAACATTTTTCTTATACTATCTTTCTTTAAGATGTGGAGCTTCAGAGTGCACTATGTCCCGGTACTTGGTGGGAAACACACCAGTGGCAAAAAGATGAGCTGCGAATATTCTTTTCAGTGTCACTCTCTCACTCTCTATCCTCCTCTCTCCTTTGATGAACAAATGATGCACAATCTTATCTTCCTTTTTATCTAACAGATTGTGCTTCACGAATTGGCGTCCCTCACCACCCCCCCAACCCCACCAAAGCTCAACGTCTGAGTAATCTGCGATGATGCGTGGCCATCTTAATAACGTCTGAGAAGGTTGCTTGGCACGTGGTGGACAGTCTTTGAAACACGTCGGTCGGGCAAGGTGAGCAGCAAGCTTCTTTCCGCAGCAGCGAGAAGTCATCTCTAGGTGGTGAGAGTGGATAGTGTGCAGCAACCTGAGTGCGTAGGAATGGACAATAACCTCCAGGCAGTGGAAGTGGACAGGGTGCAGCATTCTGGGTCCGTAGGTACGGGCACTCACTTCCGAGCACTGGGAGTGGATGGGGTGCAGAAGTCTGGGTGCCCAGTAATGACAAGTCACCGCTGTGCAGTGGGAGTGCATGGGGTACAGCACCCTGGGAAGAAAAGAGTGCACAGACACCTCCTTGCAGTGGGAGTTGATGGAATACAGCAGGCTATGTCAGGTACGCTCCACAGGATCCGGGCGACGAGTATAAAGCCCACCTCCAAACGTCACAAACACTCTGATAATTGTCAACAGAGGATTTGAGCCATTAGGCGAGGGGAAAAGTAAAATAATAAACAGGGAAGGGAAGGAAGGGAACAGCTGGGAAAGGGATGTACCTGAAATGACAGAACATACAGGGGTAAGACCACCAATCGTACAACACCGCAAAAGCTAATGTACTACTACGTAAACTAAATACCTGTGGATTAAAAGGCAGGTCTTTTCTATGGGTTTTCTCTATTCCCCTTTTTTTGAGAGACAGGCTTGAGACCTATAGGGAACATATACAGGTTAACTTCAGTCTGATAGCAAGTACTGATACACACATGACCCAAACAGGACACTTCCTTTCATACCTGATTCATATTCTAAGAACGCAGGAAAAGGGATTCTGGTTATAAGTCACCACCATGAAAGAAGAACAGGACTGAAAAGGAACCCTGTAGCAGTGAAAATGCCAACCTTCTGGACACGGTAATGCGTGGGGAGCAAGAACCACAGCATTCCGCTCCGTTGGAACAGTACACTCAAAACACAAGGCAGTCCTTTGGTATCAGACAAAAGGAGAGTTCAAAGTAAATGATACACGAAGTTTGTTGTAAGCCCAAACACATAGGCTCCGCCAGGACAACACTACCTTTTAGGCGTGCCTATGAAACCCACGGAAACGCGTAGCTGCGACCGCCACAGCGCTCCGCCTGTAAATAGGGACAAAAGGTCCAAAAGAATAACCACAAGCGCTTGCTCTGGCTACGCGGAGCTGCGACCGCCACCGCGCACCACCTACTGTCCGTGGTATGGAAAACGAGTATGGCCACAATGTACACAAAAAGGAAGAAGACACGGCAGCGTGTGGCTTCCTACCACTCCGCTCCGCTCTTCCACATCAATCCAAAAACAAAGAACAAGGCGCGGCAGTTCTTGCACTGCACGCACCAGGAAACGGCAACGCGTGGACACCCACAGCGCTCCGTTCAATGACGGGCAATCAAGATGCGGGAGGGGCCGCTCCTACCTGAACTGCAGAACAACCGCTGCAACCGTCCAGGACGAGCCCCCCAGCAAGGCGGCAAGACGCGACCTTCCTTCTCGGACTCACGAGCAGGAAACAGGATAACACGCAACAGGAAGCGTGTCTCACGGACAGATGTAGCCTCAGCCGAGGCTTCTGGGAAATGTAGTCTTTGCAACCTAGAGGTGAAGACGATCGTTCCTGCCACACAGCGCAGTCATGCAGGCGCTCCGACAGGCTCTGACAGGCTAGGTATGCATAGGCGTAACACAGAAAAATACGTGTTCAGTTGTATGTACTCTGCAATTACTAATTGTATACTATCTTTCAGATCACTAAACTTGAGGGTGCACTATAACTCGGCATGCAGTTGGACACACACCAGTGGCAAAAAGGTGAGCTGCGAAGATTTTCTCCAGTGTCAACATTCCCTACCCTGCTCCATCTCTTCCTTTCTCTCTCTCACACTTTCAATGTCTTTTTTTCTCTCTTCCTCTCTCTCTTTCTCTCTTATTCTTTCTTTCTCTCTCTTAACTCTTTCTCTCTCTCTTTCTTCCCCTCTCTCACACTATTTCTTGTTATCTTTTCAAGTTAGGAACCCTGCTGTCCACAGTGCAGATTAATAAATCCAGGCTAAATTCAATGCTGTCCGCAGTATAGATCCAAAGCAGACTTCAAGTTGTGACCTCTGCTAAAAGTAGTGTTTGCAACAGGTAAGCAGAGTGGCCTAGATGCACAAGGCCTACAATTAAATGCGGTGCGAACAAACTATATTGTCCTGCATAATGATGTGATCTCTCACCTCATTCAGTCTCATCTCTAAATCATTTTAAAGACCTGCTGGATCATACTGTAGATATCAGCCACCAGGGCACTTTCCTACAGACACCTCTTCAGCGCGAGCCTGCGAGAGGGGTGGGATGCATAAGGCAGTCTGCACAAGTGCTAATAACCAATATTGCCAAGTGTTATGTTAATTTGTGATCTTTCACCTCATTCAGTCACATCTCTGTCACATTTTAAATACTATCTGCACCATAAGATAGGCCAAAGCCTACAGACCACCCTGCCCTACAGACTCCTGTTGAGGGTGATTCTGCAGGAGGGGTGGGGTATACTTCCCTGGGTGTGCATCTGAGAAAAAGCGATGTTATCGTCTGTAAGCATGTAATCTCTCACCTCATTCAATCACATCGATCTAATTTTAAGGATCTCCTGCACCGTAGTATAGACCTCAGCCAGCATCCAGCGCTGCTCTACAGATACATGTTGTTGGCTTTTAGGACACTGTAGTTAGCTCCTTACTGAGTGTACATGCACACAGGCTCCCGCCACTGCATTCCACATGAACATTAAGCTTCTAGCATACGATATATTACTATATATAAAAACATTAGCATGATATATTATTAGTTAACCTCGTGTTTTCTCGTGCACTCCAACTCCTCTTGAACCACGATTATCACTAATGATTGATCATACTTCAAAAACGAAGAATGCACTCAACTCATATTTTTTATCAAGCTTAAAATAAACATTCATGTACCTCCAAATTTTTCTATCATTAAATTAATTCTCTCTTTACAGATTGGCTGAAAGGGGCTGAGTGGGAACTCTCACCTGCAATGATGCCCTGAGCAGTCTAACACCTACCATTGCAGTATCAAGACACCGTACCGCTGTGGAGACCTGCTTTTCTATACAAATGTACCCCGGACTCGGAGCTTGCACTAACACGTCAAGGGACATCAGTGGTGGCAGGTGAGCTGTGAAGCCTCAGTGTGCAAGACCTACAATTGAACACATTGCGGGGTAGGGACTGGGATGCAGCACTCTATGCGCACAGGTGCATCCAAGCGATTTTACAGTAAGTACTAAAGTACGACTATATTATCAAACAACGACGATAACATTATCACCACTTTAGCGACAGGAAACTGCTGGTAAACCGACTATAAAGGATTGATAATATGCCCTTGTAAATTCCCATAGAATTCCAGGTTCACACCAAAACCTGACCTTCTAAAAAAATTCACAAAACAATATTATAAACCCCTTATTGCCGCTTTAGCGGCGGTTTGCTGCCGCTAAAACTGTGATAATGTTATTGCCCCTCCTTCATAATATGGCCCAAAATATCTGGCTTCATATATTTAATTTTAAAGACTTCTTAAACCACACTCTATATCGCAGATCCCTGCGTCATAGACAAACGACTGACAAACAGTAAACACTAAGGACTGAGTGCAATAATACGACGCTCTATCTCCTCCTGCCTCACTACTTTTAATTCTACCTCCCCTTCTCACTTCCACCCACTACCCTCCCTTCCATTTTCACTATGATCCTTTAATTCGAACTAGCTTTTTTTACCTCTTCCACATAGCACACATACTTATGTTTCATTTTAGTCTTGCAGGTTACCTACTCTGCTACCGCTGGAGTCCATCCAATATTTTGTTTATTATACTGTTCTATTAAAGTTACGTTTCTATTTATTTATTTCTGTTTTAATAAAGAATAATTAAAAAAATTAAAACATAACTGAGTGTTTTTCTGACAACATTTGACTATTATTTAAAGTCAAAACTATTTAACATTACAGTGCATTTACAAAAAATAACTCTTAGGCACATAAATTCTGAGTAATTATACAACTACAAGAGTTCTATGAGTGTATCACTTTATAACACCATAAGTACTGCCCGTGTGATTACAAAACAAATAAGGCACTGCCTAGCACCACCGAGGCTTCAGCTGAGTCACACCCTGCATATAAAAATAAAGTCCTGAGTATGACAATCCCCGGACTTAAATTGCCTCGTACTCCTCAAACAATTAGTAAATAATTCTCGGGAAGGTGGCTGTCTCCTAGACTACAAAATGTCTCTGTACCCTTCGGCGCCCAATTCACATTAACACAGTACTTAGGGGCATATTTACAAAGAAGCCGTTAAAATTATACCCCTTAATATGTAAAAGAATAACTGACGGAGCTCAAAGTTTTACTAAGAAAAGAATGGTGTTTATAACTGGAAGTGTATTACACCAGATGACTCTTTACCAGCTCTTCTACCTGTTCAATAAGAGGCTGTAGCTGCGATTAACGGTTCCTGTGGAAAATTTTGAAAAGTCAAGCACACTTGCTGTTTCGATTAGCAACACTGTGTGCTGAACTTGTGATCTGTGTGCTCAGTTGAGTGTTCCATGAACTGTTACTATGGTAACAAGCAGTAAGCAGTTTGAGGGTAGGGTTCAAAGGTGTTGGCTGTACAGAAGCTGCTATATTTACCCAGCATCCGCTACATGGCAGAGGGGAAAGCAAACAGAGAAAACAGAACACTGTATACATTAGGAGCAAAAGAAGTACACAACTTTTTGAATTAACCTCAAGAGAGGGCACAAGCAATAGCCACTAGCGTTACAAAACCCAATGTACAATTTGCCTACTCTGTACTCAACAATTCTTTCTCTATCCCAATCAGACACTGCTGCTTCACGTTTCACAGTGTGCACTTCACTAAATACTTCGTGGCTATTTAAATGGGAGACGGGATTGTCGACATTCCAAAACTTAGTGGCATATTTACAAGGGCGGCGTTAAAATGATCACCGCTTTAGCGGCAGCAAACTGCTACTAAAACGGCGATAATGGACTTGAAAATCCTTTGCTGCTTTACCTGAAGATTTTTTCTACACTGCTATTTGCTATGGCAGGGTATGAGCCAAGGCTCCCGCCCTGCCATAGCAAACTTGGTTTGGATTTTGAAAGAGAGAGGAGGGCAACCTGCTCTCTATTTCAAAATGCAAAGCAGATTTCTTTTCCCCACGGGTAGCTGCATATTAGCAGGTCCCCGTGCGGAAAAGTAATGGCGGCTTCCGAAGGAAGCGGGGAGCTGACTGGGACTAAAGGGACATTGGGGCTCCACCCACGGTCCCCAGCATTGTATATACACCCATTGGATGGGATCCCGGGGAAGAATAAAAATTAGTAGTAGGTGATAAAAATAATTACGGTAAAATTAGGAGTCTATAATGGGCATATTTACAAGGACAGCGTTAAAATGTTCTGGTGTAAACGTGGGCTTTTTTTGGAGTTCTCAGGACTTCTCAAGAGCCTATTATTAAGCCCATTATCGCCGCTTTAGCAGCACTTTCCTAATGCTAAAGCAACAATATTTTAACTGTGTCCTTGTCAATATGCCCCAATATTGCGAAAAATACAGCGATAATTCATGTTCGCAACTGAAAAGCTTGTTAATATAAGACTGTGGACTTAACATATCAATCTACCTTGCACATCAAACATGCTTAAGTCTGCTTCAGAGCAGATGTTAGGATCCAGCATAAACCACAATTAGCGAGAGTTTCGGTTTCGCTCTTCAAGTCCAGCGCCGCCTTCTAAATACAACGCTGTTGTCGTACCTCCCTCTTCCATGTTCTATTGTCATAGGAACACCTACCTTGCCTATGGGGAAGCCTACATTGCAACTCATTAGCAAACCGGATGCGAACATGCGTTAATGCATCTTAGCATCGCCTAGTAAACAGAGCGATATAATTTTCACCACATTTTTGGCTTTTTTTTAAAAAAATGCGGCGAAATGGCCCTTGTTAATATGCCCTCAAGTTTGCTATGACAGAGCGAGAACCTCAACTCCCGCCTTGCCATAGCAATCAGCAGTTTCCCAGGGGTAGGTACCCCGAGACACAGCAGGAGCCAGTCCTGGGGGCTGGTGTTCCCCAGGGCCCTCGACTGCTCCAGAATGGGGGCCACGCAGCCCCCCTCCCACAATATAAAAAGCCCTGGAGGGTGGTGATCCCCGGGGCTTAGAGGCCCCCCGCCCATTTTTCTCAAAGCCCCGGAGAGTAGCGGTCCCCAGGGCTGGAAGGAGCCTTGAAGCCCCCCTACCCAAGTATTTCACTGGGAGAGTAGCCTTTGAGCTCCCCCTTTATTTTGTAGCACATAGTGATGCTGGTCCACGGGCTACGGGACCCCTGTGGATCCCTATCAAATGTAATATTTCAGACCCCATGATTTGGCCCCCCGGGGGCTAACTTTTAAACAAGCGTGGGAGGCTGTGCTTTGTTTTTATGGGGTTTTTTTTACGGCGGATCCGCGCACCCTGCGCACAGTTTTCAGTTTTTTCCCCCAAAAAATTGGGCCCCGTTAATGCGTTTTGCACACTTGTTCCACTGATTTCCTGTGCCTGCTAACAGAGACATTTCTGCCTTCCTGACACCGGGTGTTTCTTGCCGTCTTTGCTACCCACGCCTCACGGCCCCCGCTGCGCGGGGGCCGTTTGAGGCTTTGTCATCACCGGATTGCCTGAAGTGAGAGGTGACCGCCGAGGGAACAGCGCAGGAATAGGGACTGCGAGGACCAGCGGGCGTTGCGGTAACAAACTCGCCTCAGCTGGCCCTCTTCCCGCCCCCTCCGGACTTCAAGAGTGGAGGATTGTTCCTACCTTGTGTGCCTGCTAACAGAGACATTTCTGCCTTCCTGACACCGGGTGTTTCTTGCCGTCTTTGCTACCCACGCCTCACGGCCCCCGCTGCGCGGGAGCCGTTCGAGGCTTTGTTATCACCGGATTGCCTGAAGTGAGAGGTGACCGCCGAGGGAACAGCGCAGGAATAGGGACTGCGAGGACCAGCGGGCGTTGCGGTAACAAACTCGCCTCAGCTGGCCCTCTTCCCGCCCCCTCCCTCCGGACTTCAAGAGTGGAGGATTGTTCCTACCTTGTGTGCCTGCTAACAGAGACATTTCTGCCTTCCTGACACCGGGTGTTTCTTGCCGTCTTTGCTACCCACGCCTCACGGCCCCCGCTGCGCGGGAGCCGTTCGAGGCTTTGTCATCACCGGATTGCCTGAAGTGAGAGGTGACCGCCGAGGGAACAGCGCAGGAATAGGGACTGCGAGGACCAGCGGGCGTTGCGGTAACAAACTCGCCTCAGCTGGCCCTCTTCCCGCCCCCTCCCTCCGGACTTCAAGAGTGGAGGATTGTTCCTACCTTGTGTGCCTGCTAACAGAGACATTTCTGCCTTCCTGACACCGGGTGTTTCTTGCCGTCTTTGCTACCCACGCCTCACGGCCCCCGCTGCGCGGGAGCCGTTCGAGGCTTTGTCATCATTGGATTGCCTGAAGTGAGAGGTGACCGCCGAGGGAACAGCGCAGGAATAGGGTCTGCGAGGACCAGCGGGCGTTGCGGTAACAAACTCGCCTCAGCTGGCCCTCTTCCCGCCCCCTCCCTCCGGACTTCAAGAGTGGAGGATTGTTCCTACCTTGTGTGCCTGCTAACAGAGACATTTCTGCCTTCCTGACACTGGGTGTTTCTTGCCGTCTTTGCTACCCACGCCTCACGGCCCCCGCTGCGCGGGAGCCGTTCGAGCTTTGTCATCACCAGATTGCCTGAAGTGAGAGGTGACCGCCGAGGGAACAGCGCAGGAATAGGGACTGCGAGGACCAGCGGGCGTTGCGGTAACAAACTCGCCTCAGCTGGCCCTCTTCCCGCCCCCTCCCTCCGGACTTCAAGAGTGGAGGATTGTTCCTACCTTGTGTGCCTGCTAACAGAGACATTTCTGCCTTCCTGACACCGGGTGTTTCTTGCCGTCTTTGCTACCCACGCCTCACGGCCCCCGCTGCGCGGGGGCCGTTCGAGGCTTTGTCATCACCGGATTGCCTGAAGTGAGAGGTGACCGCCGAGGGAACAGCGCAGGAATAGGGACTGCGAGGACCAGCGGGCGTTGCGGTAACAAACTCGCCTCAGCTGGCCCTCTTCCCGCCCCCTCCCTCCGGACTTCAAGAGTGGAGGATTGTTCCTACCTTGTGTGCCTGCTAACAGAGACATTTCTGCCTTCCTGACACCGGGTGTTTCTTGCCGTCTTTGCTACCCACGCCTCACGGCCCGAGCTGCGTGGGAGCCGTTCGAGGCTTTGTCATCACCGGATTGCCTGAAGTGAGAGGTGACCGCCGAGGGAACAGCACAGGAATAGGGACTGCGAGGACCAGCGGGCGTTGCGGTAACAAACTCGCCTCAGCTGGCCCTCTTCCCGCCCCCTCCCTCTGGACTTCAAGAGTGGAGGATTGTTCCTACCTTGTGTGCCTGCTAACAGAGACATTTCTGCCTTCCTGACACTGGGTGTTTCTTGCTGCCTTTGCTACCCACGCCTCACGGCCCCGCTGCGCGGGGGCCGTTCGAGGCTTTGTCATCACCAGATTGCCTGAAGTGAGAGGTGACCGCCGAGGGAACAGCGCAGGAATAGCGACTGCGAGGACCAGCGGGCGTTGCGGTAACAAACTCGCCTCAGCTGGCCCTCTTCCCGCCCCCTCCCTCCGGACTTCAAGAGTGGAGGATTGTTCCTACCTTGTGTGCCTGCTAACAGAGACATTTCTGCCTTCCTGACACCGGGTGTTTCTTGCCGTCTTTGCTACCCACGCCTCACGGCCCCCGCTGCGTGGGAGCCGTTCGAGGCTTTGTCATCACCGGATTGCCTGAAGTGAGAGGTGACCGCCGAGGGAACAGCGCAGGAATAGGGACTGCGAGGACCAGCGGGCGTTGCGGTAACAAACTCGCCTCAGCTGGCCCTCTTCCCGCCCCCTCCCTCCGGACTTCAAGAGTGGAGGATTGTTCCTACCTTGTGTGCCTGCTAACAGAGACATTTCTGCCTTCCTGACACCGGGTGTTTCTTGCCGTCTTTGCTACCCACGCCTCACGGCCCCCGCTGCGCGGGGGCCGTTCGAGGCTTTGTCATCACCGGATTGCCTGAAGTGAGAGGTGACCGCCGAGGGAACAGCGCAGGAATAGGGACTGCGAGGACCAGCGGGCGTTGCGGTAACAAACTCGCCTCAGCTGGCCCTCTTCCCGCCCCCTCCCTCCGGACTTCAAGAGTGGAGGATTGTTCCTACCTTGTGTGCCTGCTAACAGAGACATTTCTGCCTTCCTGACACCGGGTGTTTCTTGCCGTCTTTGCTACCCACGCCTCACGGCCCCCGCTGTGCGGGTGCCGTTCGAGGCTTTGTCATCACCGGATTGCCTGAAGTGAGAGGTGACCGCCGAGGAAACAGCGCAGGAATAGGGACTGCGAGGACCAGCGGGCGTTGCGGTAACAAACTCGCCTCAGCTGGCCCTCTTCCCGCCCCCTCCCTCCGGACTTCAAGAGTGGAGGATTGTTCCTACCTTGTGTGCCTGCTAACAGAGACATTTCTGTCTTCCTGACACCGGGTGTTTCTTGCCGTCTTTGCTACCCATGCCTCACGGCCCCCGCTGCGCGGGAGCCGTTCGAGGCTTTGTCATCACCGGATTGCCTGAAGTGAGAGGTGACCGCCGAGAGAACAGCGCAGGAATAGGGACTGCGAGGACCAGCGGGCGTTGCGGTAACAAACTCGCCTCAGCTGGCCCTCTTCCCGCCCCCTCCCTCCGGACTTCGAGAGTGGAGGATTGTTCCTACCTTGTGTGCCTGCTAACAGAGACATTTCTGCCTTCCTGACACCGGGTGTTTCTTGCCGTCTTTGCTACCCATGCCTCACGGCCCCCGCTGCGCGGGAGCCGTTCGAGGCTTTGTCATCACCGGATTGCCTGAAGTGAGAGGTGACCGCCGAGAGAACAGCGCAGGAATAGGGACTGCGAGGACCAGCGGGCGTTGCGGTAACAAACTCGCCTCAGCTGGCCCTCTTCCCGCCCCCTCCCTCCGGACTTCGAGAGTGGAGGATTGTTCCTACCTTGTGTGCCTGCTAACAGAGACATTTCAGCCTTCCTGACACCGGGTGTTTCTTGCCGTCTTTGCTACCCACGCCTCACGGCCCCCGCTGCGCGGGGGCCGTTCGAGGCTTTGTCATCACCGGATTGCCTGAAGTGAGAGGTGACCGCCGAGGGAACAGCGCAGGAATAGGGACTGCGAGGACCAGCGGGCGTTGCGGTAACAAACTCGCCTCAGCTGGCCCTCTTCCCGCCCCCTCCCTCCGGACTTCAAGAGTGGAGGATTGTTCCTACCTTGTGTGCCTGCTAACAGAGACATTTCTGCCTTCCTGACACCGGGTGTTTCTTGCCGTCTTTGCTACCCACGCCTCACGGCCCCCGCTGCGCGGGAGCCGTTCGAGGCTTTGTCATCACCGGATTGCCTGAAGTGAGAGGTGACCGCCGAGGGAACAGCGCAGGAATAGGGACTGCGAGGACCAGCGGGCGTTGCGGTAACAAACTCGCCTCAGCTGGCCCTCTTCCCGCCCCCTCCCTCCGGACTTCAAGAGTGGAGGATTGTTCCTACCTTGTGTGCCTGCTAACAGAGACATTTCTGCCTTCCTGACACCGTGTGTTTCTTGCCGTCTTTGCTACCCACGCCTCACTGCCCCCGCTGCGCGGGTGCCGTTCGAGGCTTTGTCATCACCAGATTGCCTGAAGTGAGAGGTGACCACCGAGGGAACAGCGCAGGAATAGGGACTGCGAGGACCAGCGGGCGTTGCGGTAACAAACTCGCCTCAGCTGGCCCTCTTCCCGCCCCCTACCTCCGGACTTCAAGAGTGGAGGATTGTTCCTACCTTGTGTGCCTGCTAACAGAGACATTTCTGCCTTCCTGACACCGGGTGTTTCTTGCCGTCTTTGCTACCCACGCCTCACGGCCCCCGCTGCGCAGGAGCCGTTCGAGGCTTTGTCATCACCGGATTGCCTGAAGTGAGAGGTGACCGCCGAGGGAACAGCGCAGGAATAGGGACTGCGAGGACCAGCGGGCGTTGCGGTAACAAACTCGCCTCAGCTGGCCCTCTTCCCGCCCCCTCCCTCCGGACTTCAAGAGTGGAGGATTGTTCCTACCTTGTGTGCCTGCTAACAGAGACATTTCTGCCTTCCTGACACCGGGTGTTTCTTGCCGTCTTTGCTACCCACGCCTCACGGCCCCCGCTGCGCGGGTACCGTTCGAGGCTTTGTCATCACCAGATTGCCTGAAGTGAGAGGTGACCGCCGAGGGAACAGCACAGGAATAGGGACTGCGATGACCAGCGGGCGTTGCGGTAACAAACTCGCCTCAGCTGGCCCTCTTCCCGCCCCCTCCCTCCGGACTTCAAGAGTGGAGGATTGTTCCTACCTTGTGTGCCTGCTAACAGAGACATTTCTGCCTTCCTGACACCGGGTGTTTCTTGCCGTCTTTGTTACCCACGCCTCACGGCCCCCGCTGCGTGGGTGCCGTTCGAGGCTTTGTCATCACCGGATTGCCTGAAGTGAGAGGTGACCGCCGAGGGAACAGCGCAGGAATAGGGACTGCGAGGACCAGCGGGCGTTGCGGTAACAAACTCGCCTCAGCTGGCCCTCTTCCCGCCCCCTCCCTCCGGACTTCAAGAGTGGAGGATTATTCCTACCTTGTGTGCCTGCTAACAGAGACATTTCTGCCTTCCTGACACCGGGTGTTTCTTGCCGTCTTTGCTACCCACGCCTCACGGCCCCCGCTGCGTGGGAGCCGTTCGAGGCTTTGTCATCACCGGATTGCCTGAAGTGAGAGGTGACCGCCGAGGGAACAGCGCAGGAGTAGGGACTGCGAGGACCAGCGGGCGTTGCGGTAACAAACTCGCCTCAGCTGGCCCTCTTCCCGCCCCCTCCCTCCGGACTTCAAGAGTGGAGGATTGTTCCTACCTTGTGTGCCTGCTAACAGAGACATTTCTGCCTTCCTGACACCGGGTGTTTCTTGCCGTCTTTGCTACCCACGCCTCACGGCCCCCGCTGCGCGGGAGCCGTTCGAGGCTTTGTCATCACCGGATTGCCTGAAGTGAGAGGTGACCGCCGAGGGAACAGCGCAGGAATAGGGACTGCGAGGACCAGCGGGCGTTGCGGTAACAAACTCGCCTCAGCTGGCCCTCTTCCCGCCCCCTCCCTCCGGACTTCAAGAGTGGAGGATTGTTCCTACCTTGTGTGCCTGCTAACAGAGACATTTCTGCCTTCCTGACACCGGGTGTTTCTTGCCGTCTTTGCTACCCACGCCTCACGGCCCCCGCTGTGAGGGTGCCGTTCAAGGCTTTGTCATCACCGGATTACCTGAAGTGAGAGGTGACCGCCGAGGGAACAGCGCAGGAATAGGGACTGCGAGGACCAGCGGGCGTTGCGGTAACAAACTCGCCTCAGCTGGCCCTCTTCCCTCCCCCTCCCTCCAGACTTCAAGAGTGGAGGATTGTTCCTACCTTGTGTGCCTGCTAACAGAGACATTTCTGCCTTCCTGACACCGGGTGTTTCTTGCCGTCTTTGCTACCCACGCCTCACGGCCCCCGCTGCGCGGGAGCCGTTCGAGGCTTTGTCTTTACCGGATTGCCTGAAGTGAGAGGTGACAGCCGAGGGAACAGCGCCGGAATAGGGACTGCGAGGACCAACGGGCGTTGCGGTAACAAACTCGCCTCAGCTGGCCCTCTTCCCGCCCCCTCCCTCCGGACTTCGAGAGTGGAGGATTGTTCCTACCTTGTGTGCCTGCTAACAGAGACATTTCTGCCTTCCTGACACCGGGTGTTTCTTGCCGTCTTTGCTACCCACGCCTCACGGCCCCCGCTGCGCGGGGGCCGTTCGAGGCTTTGTCATCACCGGATTGCCTGAAGTGAGAGGTGACCGCCGAGGGAACAACGCAGGAATAGGGGCTGCGAGGACCAGCGGGCGTTGCGGTAACAAACTCGCCTCAGCTGGCCCTCTTCCCGCCCCCTCCCTGCGGACTTCAAGAGTGGAGGATTTTTCCTACCTTGTGTGCCTGCTAACAGAGACATTTCTGCCTTCCTGACACCGGGTGTTTCTTGCCGTCTTTGCTACCCACGCCTCACGGCCCCCGCTGCGCGGGGGCCGTTCGAGGCTTTGTCATCACCGGATTGCCTGAAGTGAGAGGTGACCGCCGAGGGAACAGCGCAGGAATAGGGACTGCGAGGACCAGCGGGCGTTGCGGTAACAAACTCGCCTCAGCTGGCCCTCTTCCCGCCCCCTCCCTCCGGACTTCAAGAGTGGAGGATTGTTCCTACCTTGTGTGCCTGCTAACAGAGACATTTCTGCCTTCCTGACACCGGGTGTTTCTTGCCATCTTTGCTACCCACGCCTCACGGCCCCCACTGCGCGGGTGCCGTTCGAGGCTTTGTCATCACCAAATTGCCTGAAGTGAGAGGTGACCGCCGAGGGAACAGCGCAGGAATAGGGACTGCAAGGACCAGCGGGCGTTGCGGTAACAAACTCGCCTCAGCTGGCCCTCTTCCCACCCCCTACCTCCGGACTTCAAGAGTGGAGGATTGTTCCTACCTTGTGTGCCTGCTAACAGAGACATTTCTGCCTTCCTGACACCGGGTGTTTCTTGCCGTCTTTGCTACCCACGCCTCACGGCCCCCGCTGCGCGGGAGCGTTCGAGGCTTTGTCATCAACGGATTACATGAAGTGAGAGGTGACCGCCGAGGGAACAGCGCAGGAATAGGGACTACGAGGACCAGCGGGCGTTGCGGTAACAAACTCCCCTCAGCTGGCCCTCTTCCCGCCCCCTCCCTCCGGACTTCAAGAGTGGAGGATTGTTCCTACCTTGTGTGCCTGCTAACAGAGACATTTCTGCCTTCCTGACACCGGGAGTTTCTTGCCGTCTTTGCTACCCATGCCTCACGGCCCCCGCTGCGCGGGGGCCGTTCGAGGCTTTGTCATCACCGGATTGCCTGAAGTGAGAGGTGACCGCCGAGGGAACAGCGCAGGAATAGGGACTGCGAGGACCAGCGGGCGTTGCGGTAACAAACTCGCCTCAGCTGGCCCTCTTCCCGCCCCCTCCCTCCGGACTTCAAGAGTGGAGGATTGTTCCTACCTTGTGTGCCTGCTAACAGAGACATTTCTGCCTTCCTGACACCGGGTGTTTCTTGCCGTCTTTGCTCCCCACGCCTCACGGCCCCCGCTGCGCGGGTACCGTTCGAGGCTTTGTCATCACCAGATTGCCTGAAGTGAGAGATGACCGCCGAGGGAACAGCGCAGGAATAGGGACTGCGAGGACCAGCGGGCGTTGCGGTAACAAACTCGCCTCAGCTGGCCCTCTTCCCGCCCCCTCCCTCCGGACTTCAAGAGTGGAGGATTGTTCCTACCTTGTGTGCCTGCTAACAGAGACATTTCTGCCTTCCTGACACCGGGTGTTTCTTGCCGTCTTTGTTACCCACGCCTCACGGCCCCCGCTGCGTGGGTGCCGTTCGAGGCTTTGTCATCACCGGATTGCCTGAAGTGAGAGGTGACCGCCGAGGGAACAGCGCAGGAATAGGGACTGCGAGGACCAGCGGGCGTTGCGGTAACAAACTCGCCTCAGCTGGCCCTCTTCCCGCCCCCTCCCTCCGGACTTCAAGAGTGGAGGATTATTCCTACCTTGTGTGCCTGCTAACAGAGACATTTCTGCCTTCCTGACACCGGGTGTTTCTTGCCGTCTTTGCTACCCACGCCTCACGGCCCCCGCTGCGTGGGAGCCGTTCGAGGCTTTGTCATCACCGGATTGCCTGAAGTGAGAGGTGACCGCCGAGGGAACAGCGCAGGAATAGGGACTGCGAGGACCAGCGGGCGTTGCGGTAACAAACTCGCCTCAGCTGGCCCTCTTCCCGCCCCCTCCCTCCGGACTTCAAGAGTGGAGGATTGTTCCTACCTTGTGTGCCTGCTAACAGAGACATTTCTGCCTTCCTGACACCGGGTGTTTCTTGCCGTCTTTGCTACCCACGCCTCACGGCCCCCGCTGCGCGGCAGCCGTTCGAGGCTTTGTCATCACCGGATTGCCTGAATTGAGAGGTGACCGCCGAGGGAACAGCGCAGGAATAGGGACTGCGAGGACCAGCGGGCTTTGCGGTAACAAACTCGCCTCAGCTGGCCCTCTTCCCGCCCCCTCCCTCCGGACTTCAAGAGTGGAGGATTGTTCCTACCTTGTGTGCCTGCTAACAGAGACATTTCTGCCTTCCTGACACCGGGTGTTTCTTGCCGTCTTTGCTACCCACGCCTCACGGCCGCCGCTGTGAGGGTGCCGTTCAAGGCTTTGTCATCACCGGATTACCTGAAGTGAGAGGTGACCGCCGAGGGAACAGCGCAGGAATAGGGACTGCGAGGACCAGCGGGCGTTGCGGTAACAAACTCGCCTCAGCTGGCCCTCTTCCCGCCCCCTCCCTCCGGACTTCAAGAGTGGAGGATTGTTCCTACCTTGTGTGCCTGCTAACAGAGACATTTCTGCCTTCCTGACACCGGGTGTTTCTTGCCGTCTTTGCTACCCACGCCTCACGGCCCCCGCTGCGCGGGAGCCGTTCGAGGCTTTGTCATCACCGGATTGCCTGAAGTGAGAGGTGACCGCCGAGGGAACAGCGCCGGAATAGGGACTGCGAGGACCAGCGGGCGTTGCGGTAACAAACTCGCCTCAGCTGGCCCTCTTCCCGCCCCCTCGTATTATAACCAAACGGTTAATGACGCGCTAGCGGGACGCGCGCGGGGCACAGCGTGGAGCGAAGCCCGGGCAAAGGGCGGGCCCTCTGAGGCCCTCAGAGAACTGAGGAGAACTGGACTGGACACCACCCCCTGGTATTTTATTTTCGTTGTTTAAGCATTAGTTACATTGCGTTGGGCTTTTGTAATCCTTGTGTCGTACCAACATATTAGAACATTCACCATGTCTGACAAGCAGGGAGGGTTGTTAAACAAAACTCTTGATGACTACTTTACCAAGGCTTCCACAGACATCCCTCTGGAAATTGCCTTAGCAGAGGGCCGTGCTGAACGCCGTCGCTGTGTGGAAAGCATGAAAAATTGCCCACTCTCACCTTTACTTTTAGCCCCTGCCTGCATTAATGGAAATCTTCAGTTAGTTAACGCTATCGTACACATATCAGACAGTCAGCCACTAGAAGCAACTAATATTACACCGTCTTTAATTGCCTCCCCTGAACTGGTTTCAAATGGCATTCCATCAACTATCCATATGAGTACTCCCAATGTCACAAAGCCATCTGCCCTTATACCAACCAAAATAATGCGTAATAGGGGAAATAAACCCATGCCAGTACTAAGGATTCATGGACCCCCACCCTGTAAGAGGAGGCGTAAAGGGGGGAATGCACAACAACCTAAGTTAAGTCACGCTGACTTTGGGAAAAAGGCGAAGAATCCTGTTAATAACACTGATAATGCATCAGTAGCTACAGTTGGGGTTACTATTACACCACCGCCACCACCTAATATGCCTATAGTTATAGAGGGCGACATGGAAGCCTCTATGATGGACCAAGTACCTCAAGTAAATTGTGACCCTGTTACCCTAGATACACTAGGAAGCTTAATTAAAACCTACTCTGCTTTCAATTCTAGAGAGGCTGATTGAAGTGGAATTCAGACTAAGTACAATTGAGCGGGCACTGGGAAACAAGGGTGTCGAAAACATCTTAACTCCCAAGACAGCAAAGGATAAGATCGTTACTCAAGCTGAATCCATCCCAGTAGCTCCAGCTCCTACAGTTAATTCTACCTCGTTGGTAAAACCTTCCACTTCTATGTCTAAAGGGAACAAAACTATTGCTCAGCTAATTCCATCATCTAAAAACTCACAAAATAAACCGGATTCTATGCTGGGTAACTTAATGAGTAAACAGCCAAATGGTACGGTTAACACTACCCAGGGAAAAACTACGGGAGAGGCGGGGGGCCCGAAGCCCAGTTGGGGGAGACCCAAACAGGCTCCCATTCCTGAATTACCACCAGAGGCAGTGCCCTTTGTGGTAGTTCTAACAGGGGTCCCTGTGTTACAATCCAACAGACGGGAGGGTTTTGCACAATTAAAAAATAAGATCATGCATTGGTTAAGTCTTTATAGGCCAATAGCGAACCATATAAATGGTGAAATTGTGCATGTTCGTCGTCTTCAATGGGTGGGAGGTAGACCTAAAAACAGTGAGGGCGACGTGGTGGTTGTGAATTTTAGGGACCCCAATGCTGTACAATTTATACTAAACTGCCCGCCAGGCACTACCAGCAATTGCATAATCCCTAGACCACTGACATATTTCTATCCTAGGTCAGTGGTATTCCCGTTCCAACACCAACCACCCCCGCTTATAGCACCCCAAATCCAGCCCAGCTGTTATCCACCATTCATACAGAGGGCTGGTAACACTCAACATACACTGCAACCGCCAACCAGACAAAATTCTGGGGACTTCTACTACCCGTTAAACCCCGTGTCTGTACCTGATCCCCTTGGTTGGAATTGTGTTCCTTACAGACCCTTCAATCCCAACAGCAGAAGAATGGATCATCTGAAGCCCTTCACACCTCTAGAAACCACTAATAGATTCAATATATTTGGTGGACTAGATGATTGTGATTGATGCCATATGTCTGTTGGGAGTGGGGGAAATGCACTTGAAACTGTGAATTTGTGTGGGGAGGGGGTTGAGGGAAAAGAATCTGATATTTTGAGAGTTGGTGTTATTTCTAATGAAACTGAACCTGTGATGATTACACGTTCCCTACCCATGGCTATACTAACAATTGGGGATAGCCACACATCAAATGAAAGTGATATTCACCCAAATGATCTATTGCTTCCCCAGGATGATTTGATCAGACCAGAGGGGTCTTTGGATGAGCAACTTGAGATTTTCCACAATTGTCATGAGGCGGGAAAAGTTTCCTTGGTAAAGGCACCGGAAATAAGACAACCATTTAAACTAATCTCTTGGAACATAGCAGGGGTCCAAAAAAAACTAAGGGACCCAGAATGGGCAAGTTTTATCGATTCCTTCGACTTCTGCATGTTGCAAGAGACCTGGTCAGTTGAAATCAAACATAGACTAGGGTATAAATCATATGGTATTGGTGCTATTCCATCCAGGTGCGGAAGACCATCGGGCGGGCTGATAACCTGGGTGAAAGTTAGCCTAAGGGTGAATATCGAGGTGGTGGATGTTAACTCACCAGATATATTGGTCTTAAAAATTACTGTACGAGATGGGAAAAAACTTTTCCGAGTAAACATCTACAATAGGCCATCACCCATAACAAGAGAATCTTCAACACTTTCTTATTTAGATACCCTCTTGAGCAAGCTGGACATTAGGGAGGACTTTATTATCGTGGCTGGCGATTTTAATTGCAATTACGAGCCAGTTGTGGGACTCAGTGATATCTTTCTAGAAGAAGATGAGGCTAATAAAATCCCTGCTTTAGGCAATATCAAACCAGTTAAATGTAGTACTATGGCCCTCCAAATGACGAAAATATGCACAGAATATTGCCTTAGGGCCTGTAATGGACGTTTACCGTCAGATATTTTGAAGAAGCCTACCTTCTTTAGGGGGAATTACAAAAGTAATATAGATTTTGTCATTGCCTCTATATTAACTTGGGCATACCTCCTTGATATGGAGATAATAGAAAGATTAGAAAGCGATCACCTCCCTCTAGACCTTAAAATAGAGTCCTCACTGTTAGAAGTTACAGCTTCCTCCAGGTCCCATGAAGGAACTAATGGTGACGACAATGAAACCCAAATTAGTAATAACAGACGATCCTTAAAATGGCCGTTTATATTGGACAATGGCGAAATTGTCGCAGAAATATATACACTTTTTGCATGTACTTTTGGCCCATACTTAAATCACTCACTAGACGAGGAAAATAATAGCCACTTTAAGGTGTTACACCAAAAATTCTTTGATGCCTTAAAGTTGCTAGTTACCAAGATGCCCAAGAAAAGTCAGCAGAAGACACACAATTTGTCTCATTGCAAACCCTGGTACAACAAAGCTTGTAGGGAGTCCAAAAGGGCACTTATAACTGCAATTAAATCTAAGGCACTTTTAGATATTAAATCAGCTAGGAACAATTATAAGTTGGTTCAAAACACATCCAAATCAGTTTGGGAAGAAGAGAAATGGGCTGATTTGCTCCATGCAGCAAAAACACGTGATAACGTAGCTTTCTGGAGGCTAGTAGCGAATGGAAATCACAAAGGGAGAGTGGCCAAGGACGTCTATTTGGACGAACAGACCTGGGTAAATCATTTCACTAGCCTTTACAAAAGACACGAAGAACCTCCCACTGATATGGTAGTCTTAAACAATACTCTTCCAATAGAATATCTGAACTTTACGCTAGGAGAGACAGAACTGGCAATAAGCCAAATTAAACCTGGCAAAGCCCCTGGGTTAGACAAGATTCCGGGAGACCTGTACAAACATGATCCAAAAATATGGGCACCCTACATTAATTATCTGTGCAATGAGTTATCCCGAAACCTAGACTTCCCAGAGAGTTGGAAGGGAGCTGAAATTGTTTTAATTTTTAAAAAAGGAGACAGGATGGACCCCTCAAATTATCGGCCAATAAGTCTAATGGATATACTCCATAAAATTTATGCACGACATATTTTATTTCTTGTTAATGACTGGTTGGACGATAAGGCAATTCTGACTAGATACCAAGCGGGATTCAGACCCAAAGTAAGCACAATAGATCAAATTTTCCGATTCTGTTGCCTGTATTGGAAATATGTTAAGATCAAAAAGGGCCAACTATATGTTGCCTTTGTCGATCTAAGGGCAGCATTCGACTTAGTGCCGCGCAAATTACTATGGGAAGCATTGAGTGTAGCAGGGATGCCAACCACCCTAATAGTGCAAATTAAAGAGCTCCATAGAAACAACTTTGCGAGAATTCGCTGGGGCCCAAAAGGAGAACTAACCCCAAAAATTCCTATCGAGCGTGGTGTGCGACAGGGGTGTGTCCTGGCCCCTACACTCTTTTCCCTTTTCGTGAATGATATTCCATCACATTTAGAGGGATGTAAAAACGATTCCCCCAAGCTCAATGGAGAAAAGGTAACTTCCCTATTATTTGCTGACGACACTATTCTGATTTCCCAGACAAAAAAAGGTCTCCAAGCTCTTCTAAATTCCTTCAGCGAGTATTGTAGCATGAAAGGATTGGAGATAAATGGGAAAAAGACTAAGTGTATGGCCCTAAACCCAACTAAAATAGATAAAGGCTGTTTAACCCTTAATGGTTTAAAACTAGAATCGGTTCCTTACTTTGCTTATTTAGGGGTGACACTGGATTCCAAATTTTCTTGGAAGGCTCAATTGGAAAAAAGTAAGATGACATTTCACCAGAATGCAAAACCGATTCTCAGGGAACAAAGTCTGAGTACCAGTAAAGCCGTGTCTCCTGCGGTTGAACTTTTTAAATTTAAAGTCCAGCCAGCAGTACTTTACGGCTCAGAAATTTGGGGTCCCGGGTTGAAAGGCACTTTTAGTGTCCTAGATAACAACTTTCTGAGAAGTCTGGTCAGGGTTCCTAGAAGTACCCCCCTGGTGCCTCTTCAACTGGACCTACATTTTCGAAGAACGGACCACCATATTATTTTATGCCCTCTGCTGCTATGGATAAGGCTATGGCAGGTACCAGAACTACAAGACTATAGAAATGGCCTTAAAGAAATTATGGAGCTTGATAACTACAAAGTGATACCGTGGTTCAAACATGTAAAAACCTGGCTTCATAATTTAGGCCTGAAACATTACTGGGAAAACCCGGACCTATTACCACCTAACTCAAAAAAAATAGCAAAAAGGGCTTTTTGGTCATATATCATAGACATGACCACAAGTGTTTCATCTAGTGGAACACTAGTAACAAAGTTCCTCACCTTTAAAGACGAACCAATCTTTAAGACCTTTTTGGATGAAATAGAACCACCGCTTGCAAAAACACTATTTTTAAAATTTAGATATGGCAACCTCCAAATAGGCTCAACATTGGCTCGTTGGACTGGTGGTACAAATACCCCAAATCAAGTGGTAGATGAATTCTGCCCCATGTGTGGAAGTCACCAAAAAGAAAACGAGCAACATATCCTCTTTTTCTGCCCACTATATGCCCAGGCCAGGAAAAGATGGATCAAACCAATATGCCTAGTGTTAGGTGTGAGATCATGTACTCAGGCTCTGAGAATCCTTTCTACCAACACAAGCCAACCCATAACATTTAGTGTCAGTAGATTTTTGCATTCTATCTTTTTCCAAAGAAAAAAATTGGGCTATCGATTGTAAATAGCTAGAAATGCCAAAATTCCCTTTCAATTTATTAATGAGGGACCAACTGCAGAATCAGAATGCTGTTGTTTACAATTGTCTCCTATATAAATGAATTGTTCCTAACAATGGTTTTATGTTCCACGCTGTACAGTTTTTAATATGTTTTTGTTGTATGTATTGGAATTGTTTATTTTATGGCATCCATGCCGAAATAAAGATTGTTGAATTGAATTGAATTGATTTCTTGAGCCTCACTTCTACCGAGACACAAAATGGCTGCCAACACTTCCTGGTTCGGAATGTTGACAAACAGTTGACAGCCAATTAGCATGCAGCTCGTGATCGTATGGGTGCACTCACTATGCGCTCAGGATGCGCGGATCCACCACGGCCATAGATATATCTATGATTTTATTTTTGATTTTCTCAGCAACTACTGAACGAATTTAGACAATTTAACCAAAAGGCACAAGTCTGCAACAAGGTCTACCTCTTTGCCAAATTTGGTATAATTCCATTTAGCAGTTCCGGCTGTAACCACGATTAATGGTTCCTATGGAAAATTGCATGGGGAAAACACGTTTTGGGACCCCCTTTTTTCTCAGCCCCTGCTTGACAAATCACCCCAAGACTTTCAAGACAGGAGCGGACCGGGCCAACAGTTTTGAAAATTTTGCGAAGATTCGCCATCCGGCGCCAAAGTTATTCCAAATAGAATGTTGCTGATTTCCTATGGATAATAGATCCTAAGTATAACTACCTACACTTGGCAGTCGCCAGTAGGTAGTTATAGTTAGGAAAATATTATGACTTGCATATAACTTTGGCGTTATTTGACCAATCTTCATGAAATTTTCCAAAAAAAGGGTCTAGGTAGTTTGGGGGTGATCAGTGCAGTCAGGACCAAGAACTTGCGGTGCGAAATAGGGGTGCGTTTGTAATGTTAATTCCCATAGGAACCTTTAGCCACACCAACAGCCCAAACCGCTAAACGGACTTACATTAAATTTGGCAGGGAGGTAGATGTAGCTTCAAGGAAGTGCCCTTTGCCTATTTAGTGAAATCTGTTCAGTAGTTTTTGAGAAATTTAAACCAAATATTATAGTGATATCTCTGGCCACAGATATTTAGCGGTGATTTAGCAATTACTCGTGAATGCATGTGCCAACATGAATGCTTTGATTGTCTGGACGCAACCTGAACAAAAAGTTGCGGCTGCCATTTTATCTATCTTTCGGGAACGGTTCCCGGGGCTGAAAATTTGAAAGCCCCCATAAGGGGTCAGAGTGGAGATACTCTGACGCCATGGTTGAGAAATGGGGTTGTTAGTGACACAAGTTATGCGTATAAATGTATTTTTTAATTGCGCAGGATATGCACAATGACATTGCGAACGACAGTGTGTCTCTCCATGTATCATTGCGGGGACATCGCGACTATCAAAGTCGTCGTGAATATTGCTGGAAATATAAAAATACATATCAGTGAATCATTTATACGCATAGTTATAGAGATATTGTGATTCTGATAACTGTTTTTATAGAGTTTTTATAGAGTTATTTATATAGTGAGCTATCTACTGTGATGGTTAAATTAATTATATAGTTCAAATTTTTGGATGTGCTGGTGGCTATTGAATTCCTGCTTATGTTTTCCGTTTTTTGTGATGTATCTGCGGGGAACGCGATTATCAACGTCATTGCGATCTATGGCCTCAGTGCAAAAAGAAAAAGTAGGTTTTAGAAATGTTTGTCCTAGAAACTCTCTAGAAAAACATGACTTTAGAGAATACTGTAAGAAACCCCTGGTGTTTAAAATACTGTAATATGTGTGGTAATATGTATTTCACACTTTATGGAAAAGCCGCAATTGTCCCAGGTAACGATTTCATCGCAAAGTCCCGAATAACTCAGAAAACAGAAAAACCGGTCTGAAAGATGGTTTTTAAAGAAACTAAGTACAAAAATATGAGTTTAAACATGCTTTGATAGAGATATGTACATATGTGTAGGGCAATGTTCACAATGGATTTTTTTTTACATATTATTTTTGGATGTGTTGGTGGTTACTGAATGCCTCCTTTTGTTTTCTGTGTTCACGACGTGTTCGCAGAGAATGCGACTGCATCATGAAGATTGTCAAAAACTAAAGAAAAAAACTTTTTTTTAAAAATTCACAATATTTCAGGTACTCGGGTGGCTCTGACAAGAGCCATTGTGTTGGTTGTGTGTAAATGGCTGCAATACATAAGACTGGATACAGAGTTTCAGGTTACTTAGAAACACTCTGTTGCCTTCATCTGTAAAGTGCACTCTGTCATTTTTATAAATTCCTTGTATGTCAAAATGCAGATTATTGTTATAGATACAGCCCATGCGATGATCTCTGAGGAATGCAGAAACAGTGTTATTAACATGGTTAATGGATTTGACAATCTGTGGACAGAATTGATTTGACCACTTCCATTTCTGTCTTTGTCAAATATCAGAGTACACCAAGACAGTGTGAGGGAAAAGCGACACCAGTTCTGCAAAGGTTCCTTTCATTTGGATTTCCAGCCCTATCTCATTCAATGTGCCTAGGTCATTGCCACCAAAGTGCACAATCATGAGGTGAGGAGCTTTGGGAATCCACAATGGATTTAACCAAAGCCAGCAACTGATGAAACGTTAACCCTCTCAGGTCAAACCAAGTAATCTGCACATTTGGCAAACCCAAGTCCCTTTCAATACCTCCCTTTTTTGCAGTCTCTTTAGCCCAATAGATATAGCTGTGGCCCATGATCCATACTCTAAGCATTTTGAAGTGAAGGAGCAATAGCAGTCAGAAGTAGGCTGGAGCTGAATGAGGTACTTTTCCAAAGGAAAGGCAGTTAAAATGTAGGTGTTTAAAAAACAAAGACATTTTTAATTGGATGCTGCCAGCATGAAATGTAATAAAATTAGGTAGTGTGTTGGGGGCCCTAGCAAGAAGTCTTATTATTGGCTGTTATTTACACAAAGAAATGTAATACACATATGGATATGCTTTTGAATCAGTGGAGTAAAGCACACCTACTGTATCTTATTTGGAAGTAGCATGTTCCATCTAGAATGTGCTATGAACTTGTGACCTACTGGTTCCACTGGGTTGCTAGGTTACACTGAGCTACCTTGTTTTGAAAGAGAGGGAAAGAGTTACCAGATGCTAACCATTCGCAAGTGGTGATGCAGTAGTCTAAAATGAAAGACAATATTTAATTTACAGCTTTTCTCATGATTAGAGAGTGGAAAATTGAAGAGGTTGCAATTTTAGAGTGGATTTCTATGAGAGTGGTGTACCATTCTTGTGCTTAGTTTTTTCAAATCTTAAGTCTCACAACTATCCAGAAAGAGCTAAAACAACAATATAATCTATGAACTCAATTCAATGGTATGTATATAACTTTTGAATTATAGAAAAAATGTACTTTAGGAATAAAGATATACATGGGAGCTTGATTAAAGAGTATCACAGTAATGTGAAAAAAAATATAAGATGAACTGTATGTGACAGAGGGTATGTGTTTAAGATGTTAGTACTGTTGAAAATTACAATGAGCAATGCCTTTAACAATGACAATGTTTTAAATGGCTAAGCATTATGTGCAGAATATATATATATCTATATTATTTGCATTCTGGGAGTTGTGGTAGTTTTAGTCACATTATAAAAGATGAGTACTGTAGTCATGAATAAAACATAAGAAAATGTGCTGTGCCTGTATAGAAATTATAAAGTGGTAATACTTGTTAGGTAGTGTTTGTCAATGTGTTTTTTTAACTTATATGACCGGTTTTCATATGGTGGTGAGATGTGTTTTTTCTAATTGCTGATAGTTCTATGTACGATGAGCCTGCCGAGTGTATTTAAAGATGCAGAGAACTATATATTTTTGAAAGATGGCAGGTAGGTGTATTTCTTTTATGAAATCACATATATGTTTACATGGTGATCCATGTTCTTCAAGGCTGTTGAAAGTTTAATGTATATAGTGAGGCTGGTGCATTTCTTTCAACATGCTCTGTTTAGAATTGGGGAGGGGTGATAGTGACAAACGTCTTTTGAGAGCTCGTATGCTAGCTTCACTTGGTATGTAACCTTTCTTTGAGAAATTCTAAATATATGTTTTAAAGACACAAGAAATATTTGCAAAATGATGTAGGTATTCGACTAGGAAAATGTTTTGTGCTTTCAAAAGGTACAAATTGTTGTTTTTAGTTTTAGAAAGATACTGATGCATGTGGACGCTGAGTAACAGAGCAATGTATATTATTAGGGATATTATTAGGGAGCCAAGTATGCAATTATATACCCAGTGAGATTTCTATACTTATTCAATCACTCAGGCATTACACATGTACTCTTCTGATCACTCAGACACTAATTATGTACTCATTGAACTACACAAGCAACACACATGCATTCACCCAATCACCCAGATATTAGCAATATGGTTATGTGAATGCACAGGCAATAACTGTGCAGATATGGGACCACCGGTGTAGTTCGTACATATGCAGGGACTCATGTAGGCACTGTCTATGCACTCATCCACTCACCCAGGGAGTATTGTTGTAGTCAAAGACAAACACACAGTATTAGTGAGGAATACATACTCTTTTAGAACTATCTGGTCAATTATATATATAACCTGTCACACACTTTGAATGTACTCGGGAGAACTAGAGTGCTCTATGCTGTGATACAGTTTAATGTGCAGATTTCTATATGCAGTGTTTCTCAAAATCTGACACATCTAAGTAGAAAAGTACTGAAACACTAAATCTACCCGTGACACAGTGGTAGAGAGACACAGAAATAGCTCTTATGTTGTGTTTTTAGATTTAGACTATTGAGACACTGCATGTACTTTTACACTTTAGTTGATGTTCATTTTAAAATTAATTACAAAAGATGTAAGGTGGTCTTTTACCATGTATAAGTACGAACTGAGATATGGAGCAGCAGTGTTGTAGAAGAGGTTGCTATAATATTAAAAGTAAGTAATACATTGAGTTTTGTGTTTTGGTTTGGCATTGGTACATTGAAGTAAGTGCTTGTAGTTATGTCGGTAGGTTGATTTGCAGATTTAAAACTACAACATAACATAAAAACTATTTTTGTATTATGTGTAAGCCAGTAGTAAAGGTGCTGCTACATTGAAAACAATATCTGCATAATTATAGACAGATTGCCTACAAAAGCTTGGAGGGAAAAGGAATAGAAACACGTATAGTATATCTGCACAACTAATACTCAATAGGGTCAAAATGAAGAAAAAGTGGTGAATGAAAACATATCTATTGGTAAGAGCACAAACTCATATAAAAAATATATATATGGACATTTCTAAAGATTATGAAATAATGAAAATAAAATTCAAACTATGAGAAAGAATAACAATGGACAAAATTAGTGTAGCAAAAACAGGAAAGAATGTAATAAAGATGTATACACCATAACCAGGAGACAGAAGCAGTTTAAGGAAATTAGAGCTAGGATGTTTCGTAGTACAGTAGTTACAAATCTACTGAGAAATATTAAGATGCATAGAAGAAGGAGACATGCAGTCAAACAGAAATAACATGTTGAGAGAGTAGTTGATAAGGCCTTTGCTTTGAAGAGGAAGCTTTTCTTTTTGATTATAAATAGAATGAAGACTCTTGACAAAATGGTGCTGTGTATGAAGAGACAAAACCAGAAAAAAATATTAGAGAATAGAAGTAACTTTTGTACAGTTTTTAGTAGAGAATGTATACATAATTCTACTACAGAGCCTTTCTTTATTGAAGAAAGCTATCTGCAGGAAACATATTAGTTCATGCTAATGATGAAAGATGACCATGTTACGAAATGAAGAATGGCACTTCTATTACGAAAGAGGTGATGGTACCTACAAATTTAGAATAAGTTATTGGAGAACAGGTACAGAGAAGGCGGAGTCAGGCGCCTGTACAGAAATGGAATTGTGTTACTGTTTGTAGTATTTGGGAGCAATCCATTGATATATTAAGGAGATTTCTACATATCTTTCCAAGGCATAGTTTAAAACAAAAATAAGTACTTTACAAGGATTGAACCCTTGGAATATTAGAAAGCATACAAAGTTGCAGGGACACTCACTAGCTTGTTTATCAAACAAAGTGTGCCAAAGCACCTTTCGTCATTCCAGGATGTTAGCTGCACACCACTCAACAATGCGAACTTTAGTTAGGAGGCTGTTCTATATGAAACTCCTGCTTTATGTTTAGGAGAAATGAATAGAGCACTTTTGCATGGTACTGTTGTAGACATAGAAAAGGTTTGCGTTGATGTACAGTTTCATTTCTTTGGTTGTAAGCAGGATTGTAGGGGAAATGAAGAGTTGTTAAGAGGGGGAGTTGCAGAACCGGACACATATATTACAGTTGATAGTTTTAAAGAATGGATTACAAAATTTAAAACAGTTTGTTCTAAAAAGCAGAGTGTGTTTGTAAATGTTGTCCATGCACTTGCTAGAAAATTTAAACACAGACCGTTGACTTATATTTAAAAAGTGAAAAATTAAATAATAATAGCTACCAAAAGTTAGCCGTGTATTTATTTGTGGTGGAACAATTTGACTTGTCTATACGGCAAGTTATATGTAAGTACTGTTACACGAAATTTGAAGATAATCAAATGAACAACACACAGATAGTAGGTACCTATTTTGTAAGATAATAAAATGCCTTCTAATCTAGCAAAACTATGAAGGGCCGAAAAAAAAAAACATTTCTAATTCTGTGCAGCATTGCAAGAGGCCATTATGGACTGCTCTCCAGCTCTCACTACAACTCCACTATCCATGCAGTAAGATGTTATTTGGGAACACTGTTGAGCCAAATCTTGAAGTTGAGATTGGACCTCTGAATGGACTCTCTGCCTACTATTGAAGTCGAGGGTCCTTTAGCCTTGAGTTACCTTCTTGCTGCTTTTACACTATTGCTATGGTATGTTTTTAGATGGTAGCGCATGAACATAGTCCTGCAATAATATTTTTTATTTGCACTTCTTGATAATGTCTTGTGAGATATTGTGCATTGCCCAAATCTGCTCACTGCGAACTCCTCTCAAAGTGTGTTCTAGATAGACAAATGGGTGTGTTCCTCTTATTGTTTTAGTTGAAAAGTGTATTATCCAATGATATTGCTTTATTTCCCGGTGACATGGTTTTCTACTTTATGTTTTAATTCGTTTTTTTGTGGTTTTTGTAACGTTTAAAAACAAATGTTCTTTTTTATGGTAACAAAAATGGCAACTGGGACAGAAGGAATAAAAAAAATTGCACTAAGAAATGTGCAAAAAATATAAAAGGGGAAAAACATTTAGCATGTATGATTTTTTGCAGCAATACACATAGGTGTAACACGCTGCTCACATCACTTATACCAGCACTACTGCCCATGCAATATGCAGCCATTCTTGAAAACTCTGGAGCCATATCTGTTGTAGTAGTCTATACTTCTGAAGGGACTTTCTGGCCGGGAATTGTTGCTGCTGCCACTGATGTAGATGATCCTCCAGCTTCCCTCTGTTTTATGTCCAGTTGGAGACATTTTCTATGCTAGGTTTAAGATGATATAACATGGATGTTGTCCCACATGAGTGTTTTTGTTCATCCCTCTAGAGAGGGTCTTGTCACAGACTATGCATTGCACTAGTTTTGCAGCAGGCTTTGATTCCCCAGATGGGATTTAAAAAAAAAATCAAGCCACACTGGCCCTCTTCTGGGGAGGCCCCTCATCTTCAATATCTTCTGCTTTGCCCTCTTCCACATACTGCTTCTGCTGTTCTTGTAGCTGATCCCCATCTCCTTGCTGTGTTGCCATCTGTGGTACAAATAAAGTCCCCAAAAGGACTCCAGACAAAATCTAATACCTGGTCACAATAACGTTTGGAAAGGAGATTGATGAAGGAGGAGTGGGTGTATACTTCCTATGAATTTTAATGAAAAGTATATTATCCAATTATATTCCCTACTTTTCCAGTCATGTGATGTTTGCTGATTGTGCATTGCACTAGTTTTGCAGCAGTTTTTGAATTCCCTATGAGTTTGGGTACCAATGGGTAGTTTGATGGGTGTTTAGTAGTTATGTTCTATTTGTGAGTTCAGATGTTGAAAGTTATTTTTTGAAACTGTTGTTTTTTTTTTACAAATGTTTTGTTAAAATAAATTAAACCAATAAGCTACTAAACAGCTAGACTCAAACTTTGTGCAAAATATGTCTATATAGCTGTTTTACTTTGTATTCATGACTACTGATGTCATTGTGACATCCGGTATTGCTGTGAAGAAGGGAAATGCATTTTTGCTTTAGCTATTTCGACAAATGAATACAAAGGGGAAGTTAAATTAGTATCTTACTAATTAGCTACACTGATACCTTATGTAAAATATGTCTATATATGTGTTTTACACTTTGTCAAAAACATCTGGTATTCGCATTGTGTTCTTGGTAATTGAACTCATAGAATTATACAGGCACTACATATTCAATCATACAATCACCAAGGCAGTCTTCATGCACTTACTTAATTACCCAGACATTACACACTTGATCGATTGATATTAAGTTTATTTTGGTTCGATGAACCATAAAAGTGCACAGTACCAAGACATTTTTTGATTACATAAAAACGTAATCAAAACAATCACATTTCATGCCAGTGTACATATATTAATCAATTACCAACATAGTATATCAATTTATAAAACGCAGCCCTATTACTACAGTCAGATCGAGGGAGACAAAACCTCAAAGCGCGAAACCTCGAAGGTGGGCTCCTAAGGGTCCTTCATGTGACTCAGGTTATCTGCATTATTTCCAAATGAGGGTGGCTCAGGTACATACTAACTACCGACCCATACAGCCACTCACACACCCAGTCACTAACCTATACAGCGACTCACACACCCACTCTTAAATTTTACAGGTTACAGTTAGGAAATAAAATTTAAAATGCCTTCGAAATTCACTGAAAAAAATAAAGGTTACAGGGACCTTATAGTTAAGAATTAGCATTAAAAAACTTAGAAATTCACTGACAAAAACAAAGGTTACAGGGACGTTATAGTTAGGAAATGTAATTTTTTTTAAATCTTGGAAATTAAGTGAACAAAAAACAAAGATTACAGGGACATTATAGTTAGGCTGACATTTCAGTCATACAAAACCAGAGAAATTCAGCAGTTAGCTAACTATAACTATAATTCACGCCTCCACAATGTACTACTTATGACCTCACATATTACATCACTCACGAACTTGGTCAGTAACATTACTGATGACATCAGTGATAATGCTGCTATATAATGAAAATAGATATTTGGAGTAGGTGCAATATTGCAACCCTAGAAAAGATCTGTTTACCATGTCGATGAATTTAGATCTGTTTATCGGAACTTATGATTCTATAATTTTGGAGATGTTACAGATGGGCTTTTTTAATTTTTTACTGTATTTCTCATATGGCATGCACTTTGTTATCAAATTTTGATCAAGGATAAAACGCTTTTCATTATAAAATTGTTTCTTTTGGGCTATAGTTGCATGTTATAAGATGACCGCTGTAGGAGAGTAGGGTCTGCTATCCTATGGTCACCCCAAATTTTTGCTTTTTGCTTCACTGGTTTATGACTTAATGTGGCTGTGGGCCTGCTAATCAGACCCACAGCCTGCTGTTCTCTCTCTAAATTAATGCCAATGCACTCTAGGTGCATTACGAATTGGAATTGGTTCACCTTATAGGCCCCTGTAACAGTGTACCCAGGGTACCCAGGGCATAGGTGTTTCCAAGGCCTACCAGGGGCTGCAGCACGTATTGTGCCCCCCCTGGCCTGGCCTCCATATTTGACACAACTGGCTGATCCCTCAGCTGGGGTAAGTCGGTGTAATCACCCCTTACTTAGGTATAGTATGCCTATACCTAACCTAAAATGGACACATATGTTCCTATCAGCCACTCCTATGGAAGGCCTCATCAATCCTGGAGGCAGAGTGCTTGGAAATATGTGAGATGGTGCTCTAGCATGAGCTGAGCCTGTCTGCAGCTTTCGGAACCACTTCCTGTAGCTGTTCCATGATACTGCCATACCATATACTCTTAAGTGCATTATAATCCTCGCGGTTGTTTGCTAACTTTGGTTTGGCTTTATCAAAACATGTCGAGTAAGGTGTCATACGAATTGGAATACTACCCCTTCACCAGTTCTGGCAACGGGGGTAGCATTCCACCCTTCTAGAGGGACACGACATGTACATAACCTGAACCCTGGTTAAAGTTAAACTAGAGCCTCAGCATCACAAAATGGATGCTGCCACCACAGACACAAGTCTGACCTCCTGCTGCTGGGAGTCCTTCCAGCGAGGGAGGCTTGGACAAAGGGTTTCCTGCCTTGGGAGGTGCTAGCACCACCCCAGACAGGATTTTGTGTATTGGGTAGGACAGGGCTGAATAGAATGAGACATGCCTGGGGCACACAAGTGTCCCTGTGCATATGCCAGTTCAAACCGGTGCTGGGGCTCTCCAGCCCCAGTCTTGGCGTGAAGCTGGACAAAGGAAAGGGGGTGTAACCACCCCCCTTCCTGGTCCCACCCAGAGGAGGGACCTAGCAGGTAATCCGGCCCCTAGATTTGGAATAGGAGTAGGAGCTGTGTCCCAAGACTTCAGATCATCCTGAACTCGACTTGAAACAAAGAAGAAAACTGGACTTCGACATTCTGCTGCACAGAAGACTGAAGAGAATCTCCCTTGTGGCCAAGGAGTGACCACCCTGTGAATACAGGCACCAACCAGCAACTCGATGTCTGTTTTGCCACCGCCTCCCGCCGGAGCCCGAGCCCAGAGCCTGACAAGACCTGGATTCCCAGACATCTCACAGCCCGATCCACAGTCCCTGAAAAGAAGAGACCCGTGGAGGCATCGAGAGACGTGGGACCAGCCATCTTGAAAGACCCCCGAGAAGCTGACTGCGCAGCACCCAAGGCACCCTCGATGCTGTGCTTTGGGGTGTGAGAAGCCCCACCACCGAGCAGCATTTGCACCGAAGATCAGCCCCCCAGCATCTCCACAATCTGCGTGGGGCCCTTTTGCACTTTGCCACTTGACGCGTCATCCTGGTCACTTGCCACGCGGCTAGTGGCCATCTTGGTGACGAAATCTACAATCTAAACCACTGGCCTGATTGCTTTAGACTGGCCCTCGCTCCTGTAAAAAGGAGCAGCACCTCTGACTCTGCTGGTTTGAGAATTAAGCTTTCTTCACTTCCTGCGTGGCTTGCATTAGCCAAGGCATGTTTGCTTTAATCAAGTTGCCGACACCGCCATCAGCTAGAGCCTTTGTGGGGCAGCTTGTGATCGACTCCTAGACGTCCTAGACCTCTTCGTGTCCACGTGGCTGCGGAGACAAGCTGCACCTCATCGCCTGTTTGCACCCGACATTGCCTGGTTCCATCCTGGTGCCTCGCCATTCACTGGCTAGTGACTTCTGAACATTGTCCCTTCTGCTTTCAGGTCTTCACATCTTCAATCCACACTTGGATCACACCGGACACTTCTCGCCTGGACGCCTGCAGCATCTTCATCCTCAGGCACCATCAGACTGCGTGACGAAACCCGACACACTTTGGCACCTATGCACCCGCTTCCTGTGGGTGAGGTAACTTACTAACGCCAGTGTTCTTACACTGGTACACCCTTCTAGTGCCTAACTCTAAAGTTTGGTAGTCCTAGTCCAGTCGGAAGGCTCCTTTTGCAGTAACTTTGTAACTTTTACGCACCATTGACTTTGCATTGGTGCATGCGTGCACTTTTAGCACTGCACCCGAGTCCCGCGGGCCTTTCCCGACTTCTTCACTGTTAGTCCCGAACAGCTCCTGCGATTCCTCCGGCCCTAGGCATATTTCCTTTCAGATTGGTGGTTCTTATACCACTATTTTAGTACATGGTTTAAGTGGCCCCTAGGGCTCATCCATATTGTGCAACTTTTGTGTATTTAAACGGATGTATGACGTTACTCCGCATACCGTTACAACTACCTACCATTACAACGCGACCATTACAACGCATACCATTACAACGCATAGCGCTTTGGGGTGCTGGATAGTGGTAAGTATAATTTACTATTCTAACTCCAGTCCCCGTGGACCCTAGGGAAGGTGTTGGATAGTAAATTATACCATTCCCTATCCTATAGCGCCCCCCAGCGCAATGCGTTGTAATGGTATGCGTTATAAAAGTCGCGTTGTAATGGTAGTGCGGAGTAACGAATGCGTTGTAACAGGTGCATACCATTTAAACTGTGTTTTGTTTTAACGCATTTGCTTCTGTGCTCTTAAAGAGTACAGCGGATATTTGTAGTAAATAAATATATATATATTTTCAATATATATCTGTGTGGTGTCCTTTCATTTGGTATTCAAGGGGATTGTGTATGGTAAAACAGCTTGCTTCACATGCCTTTACAGAGTTTAGCCTAAGACTGCTTTGTCCACGCTACTAGGATAGCTGGTCTATAAGGTTGACTTACAACCAATCATCATAAGGGTTGCTTGGCATGGTACAAGGTGATCACTAGAACTAGTGAGCATCATATACCAGGCCAATTTCTCACATTGGTGAGCAGCGGTTGGGATTTGAGCTTGCTGTTGTTTTACCATTTCAATCTTTGAGAGTATCATTTGAAAGATCATACAGGTACCTGTTAGGTACATATAAAACAAGACTAGTATACTTAAGTTCTACTGAACTTAGTTGTTGTAGAGGATAGGGAGTAGCACACCCTGACTACAACTACTGGATAGGTTTAGTAGGTAAACACAAGTGTAGGTAGATTGCAACATATCCACCCACACTAGAGCAATGTCTCGAGCAGAGGGGTCCACTGGACCTGTCCCTGTTGAGAGTGACCCTCCAAGGGCACCATCCAAATTTGCTATGTTAAATTTTAAAGAAATGAGGCAGCTGTGTACCTTAAGAGGTCTCAAGACGGGTCCAGCCCCTACCACAGCACACCTCAGAGAGCTTTTAGACCAGTCTGAAGCTCTAAAGACCTCTAAAACAGACCCCACAGGGAATGTTGAAGGAGGCTCTCCCACTGAAGATGTAAATACTGACAACCCTGTCCCTGTTGTCCAGATAGATGAGGAAGACCAGAACACTGGAGATACTCAGCCTGAGGATGATGAAGAGGAAGAGGAGGAGGAAGAAAGTGATTCTGATGATGAGAGACTTAGTCAGGTGCCAGCCAGAGGGCTTAGCCAGGCTAACTTAAGCCTATTTGGGACTGAGTCAGGGTCAAACCCACTCAGGCCCCCAAGTGGACTTAACCAGGAGCAAAGGAGGAGGAGGAATCACTCAGGTGAATCCAATACTTCCCAAGCTTCTAGAGGTTCTCATGGTCACTCCAGAAGGGGGTTGACTAGCCCTCAGACAAGGGAACATGAGGCCAAAATGAGAGAGGCTGAGCTTAGGATCCAGAAGCAAGAACTAGAAGTTGCCCTGGCCAAAGAGAAACTTGCTAGAGCAAGACAGCCTAGAGAGGGTGGATTAGGATCCACGGGTGGCAGCACTATCCCTAAGGATAAAGACAGGTCCTATGACAATAGAAACCTGAGTAAGATTGTGCCCAACTACAAAGCTGGGGATGATATCCACAAATGGATGACTGCACTTGAGAGGGCCTGCAGAGTACAGAAGATCCCTCAGGAGCAGTGGACAGCAATCTTGTGGCTCTCCTTTGAAGGTAGAGGCCGAGACAGACTCCTCACAGTTAGTGATGGGGATTCTAGAAACTACCTGGTCCTGAAGAGTGCTCTGATTGATGGGTTAGGCTTAACCACTGAACAGTACAGGTTAATGTTCAGAGACACCAGAAGACACAGACTCAGGACTGGTCTGAATTTGTTGAATGTGCCACTAAGGCTCTGGAGGGATGGTTGCTGGGAAGTAAGGTTACAGACTATGAAGGATTGTACAATTTGCTTATGAGAGAACACATTTTAAATAATTGTCAGAACCAGCAGTTGCATCAACATTTGGTTGACTCAGATCTGACCTCTCCCCAAGAATTGGGAAAGAGGGCAGACAAATGGGTTAGAACCAGAGTTAAGCAAAAGAACCAGAACCAGAACCAGGGTGGTGACCAAATGAAAACAGACCAGAAGGGTGGGGAGCAGAAAGCTAAAGACCAGAAGTCTTCAACAGGGCCCCAAACTAATACTGAGGGTGGGTCCCAAACTTCCAAGAAGAAGAAGAAAGAAGGTCAAAGAAAACCTTGGTGTAGTACTTGTAAAAACACCTCTCACTGGACCAGTGAGTGTAAAAAGGGTGGAGCCCCCAACACTGCAACCCCTAAGGCACCTGCACCCAATAGTACAGTCAGCAGTGTTGGTCCACAAACTAAGGGGGTAGAAGGTATCACCTTGGGAACTGAGGGAGATTCTGGCCTAGTCAGAACCTCTACACAGGCTGTTCTGATCTGTGATGTGGACATAGATTTGTCAACTACTGTCAGCCCCAGTAATCTGGGCAAGTACAGGCAGACGCCTTTGATTAATGAAAAAGTGGCTCAAGCATACAGGGATACCTGTGCCAGTGTTACCATGGTGACACCTAGCTTTGTGGACCCTGGACAATACATACCAGGTAATAATTACCTGGTGACCAATGCCAGCAATGTCACTACTACACATAGTGTGGCACTTGTTAACTTTTCCTGGGAGCGGTAACTGGCCTAAAAAGAGTTGTGGTTAGTGCTGATCTCCCAGTAGAATGTTTGTTGGGCAATGACCTGGAGAACTCTCTATGGTCAGAAGTTGAGTACAGGACTCATGCAGAGATGTTAGGGATATCATCACATGTCCTTGCTGTGACCAGGTCACAGGCCAAAAAGTGCCTCTCTGAACCTCAGGTCTTGGATCCTGGAACAATGGACCAAGCACCTTCCAAGAAAAAGAACAGGAGGGTAAAGGCTGTGCCTTCCCAACTGCCTACAAGTGAGAATCAGCCTTCACAGGAAGATGATCTTGAGACCCCTGAAGGAACTGTCCCTGAAGAGCTTGAACCTGATCAGGTTGAGTTTCTGGGGACAGGGGGACCTTCTAGGGCAGACTTGGGGCAGGCTCAGTTAACCTGTCCTTTTCTTGAACCCCTCAGACAGCAGGCTGCTGCTGAGGATACTGGGAATGCTCAAGGTGCCCATAAAGTATGATGATGGGCTCCTTTATTCAGAGGGTAGAGACCCCAAGCCTGGTACAACCAGGAGGTTGGTTATACCTCTGCAATTTAGGGGCTTCCTTCTAACCTTGGCCCATTATATTCCCTTAGCAGGACACCTAGGCCAGAACAAGACTTGGGACAGGCTTGTCCCTCACTTCCACTGGCCTCACATGTCTGAAGATACAAAGGAGTTTTGTCGCTCCTGTGTGACCTGCCAAGCCAGTGGCAAAGCAGGTGGAACAACAAAGGCCCCCCTGATACCACTACCTGTGGTGGGGCTCCCCTTTGAAAGAGTGGGGATTGATATTGTAGGTCCAATGGATCCCCCTACAGCATCTGGGCACAGATTCATACTGGCGCTGGTGGACCATGCCACCAGGTACCCAGAGGCAATTCCCCTTAGGACCACAACAGCTCCTGTTGTGGCCAGGGCCTTACTTGGAGTTTTCTCCAGAGTGGGGTTTCCTAAGGAGGTAGTATCTGATAGAGATGCCAACTTCATGTCAGGATACTTAGCAGCTATGTGGAAGGAATGTGGTGTCAACTACAAGTTCACCACTCCCTATCATCCACAATGCAATGGGCTTGTTGAGAGGTTCAACAAGACCCTAAAGGGTATGATCAAAGGATTACCAGAAAAGCTCAGGCGCAGATGGGACATCCTTCTACCCTGCCTTCTGTTTGCTTACAGAGAGGTCCCACAAAAGGGGGTTGGCTTCAGCCCCTTTGAATTGTTGTTTGGGCACCCTGTAAGAGGACCCCTGTGTTTAGTGAGGGAAAACCCAAGCAAGACATAGTGGACTATGTACTTGGTCTCTGCTCCAGGATGGCTGAGTATATGGAGAAGGCATCCAAAAACCTTGAGGCCAGCCAAGAATTACAGAAAGCTTGGCATGACCAAAAGGCTGTCTTGACTGAGTACCAGCCTGGAGAGAAAGTATGGGTGTTGGAGCCAGTGGCCCCAGCAGCACTCCAAGACAAATGGTCCGGACCCCATACTATTATTGAAAAGAAGGGAGAGGTTACCTACTTGGTGGACCTAGGAACTCCCAGGAGCCCCCACAGGGTGCTCCATGTTAACAGGCTGAAAGCATATGTTGACAGGGCAGACATGGGCTTGCTCATGGCTACAGATGAGGGGCAGGAGGAAGAGAGTGACCCCCTACCAGACCTGCCCACTCAGAACCCTGAAGATGGCTCAGTTGATGTTGTGGCCTTAGATGGCAGCCTCACTGAACATCAGCAAAAAGACTGTAGACAAGTTTTGCAGTCATATAGACATATGTTCTCATTGACACCAAGTCAGACTAACTGGTGTACCCATGTGGTGGACACTGGTGACAGTCTTCCTGTGAAAAACAAGATTTACAGGCAACCTGACCATGTCAGCGACTGTATAAAGACTGAGGTGCAAAAGATGCTGGAATTAGGTGTTATTGAGCCTTCAGAGAGCCCCTGGGCTAGCCCAGTGGTTCTGGTCCCCACACCTCACACCAAAGATGGGAAGAGAGAGATGAGGTTCTCTGTGGATTACAGAGGACTCAATGCTGTCACCAGGACAGATGCACACCCTATTCCAAGGGCAGATGAGCTCATAGACAAATTGGCTTCTGACAAGTATTTGAGCACATTTGACTTGACAGCTGGCTATTGGCAAATCAGGTTAGCTGAGGAGTCTAAAGCCAAAACTGCATTTTCTACCCCAGGTGGGCATTACCAATTTGTGGTGATGCCCTTTCGTTTGAAAATGCACCTGCCACCTTCCAAAGGTTGGTGAATCAAGTCCTTACTGGGTTGGATGACTTTTGCGCAGCATATCTGGATGATATTGCTGTCTTCAGCTCCACCTGGGAGGATCACCTGGTCCATCTGAAGGAAGTGCTAGAGGCTCTGCAAAAGGCAGGCCTCACTATCAAGGCCACAATGTGCCAGATAGGGCAGAGTAAAATTGTATACTTGGGCCACCTTGTAGGTGGAGGCCAAGTTCAACCACTGGAGAGTAAGATCCAGACCATAAAGGACTGGTCCCCTCCAACCACCCAGACTCAGGTCAGAGCTTTCTTGGGCCTGACTGGGTACTACAGGAAGTTTGTTAAGAACTATGGGTCCATTGTGACTCCTCTTAATGATCTGACATCCAAGAAGATACCCAAAAAGGTTCAGTGGACAGTAAACTGTCAAAAGGCATTTGACGACCTGAAGAAGGCCATGTGCTCTGCACCTATCCTGAAGAGTCCTGACTACTCAAGAGAGTTCATTGTCAAAACAGATGCTTCTGAGTTGGGAGTGGGAGCTGTGCTTTCACAACTTAATGTAGATGGTCAAGACCAGCCCATTGCTTTTATTAGCAGAAGGCTGACCCCCAGAGAGAAACGTTGGTCAGCCATTGAGAGGGAGGCCTTTGCTGTGGTGTGGGCCCTGAAGAAGTTGAGACCATACTTGTTTGGCACTCACTTCAAGATTCAGACCGACCATAAGCCCCTCTTATGGCTTAATCAGATGAAGGGTGAAAAACCCAAACTGCTCAGGTGGTCCATTTCCCTACAGGGGATGGACTTTACAGTGGAGCACAGCCCAGGGACTGACCATGGTAATGCAGATGGTCTCTCCAGGTACTTCCACTTAGAACATGAAGACACAACTGGTCAAGGTTAGTCTAATGTCCCTGCGTTTGGGGGGGGGTTGTGTAGGAGAGTAGGGTCTGCTATCCTATGGTCACCCCAAATTTTTGCTTTTTGCTTCACTGGTTTATGACTTAATGTGGCTGTGGGCCTGCTAATCAGACCCACAGCCTGCTGTTCTCTTTCTAAATTAATGCCAATGCACTCTAGGTGCATTACGAATTGGAATTGGTTCACCTTATAGGCCCCTGTAACAGTGTACCCAGGGTACCCAGCGCATAGGTGTTTCCAAGGCCTACCAGGGGCTGCAGCACGTATTGTGCCTAACCCTGGGCGTAGTGTGCGGAGTGGGGCTCCGCGGAGCTACGCGAAGTGGGCACACAACTACGCCCACCCGCGCACTCCGCATAGCCCCACTCCGCGCCGCCCGCCTCCCTCCCACCCTCCCTAAATACATCAATAAAAGTATAAAAAGCTATTAAAAACACTTACCTTGTCTGCCGCGTCCCCGGGGGTCCCTCTCGCCGTCCCGCGATTCGCCCCTCCACCGACCCGGATACTAATGCGCATGCGCGGGCGGCCGCGCATGCGCATTCCTCATGAGAAATGCGCATGCGCGGCCGCCCGCGCATGCGCATTAGGACCCGAAATGGCGGCGAGAATCGCGGGACGGCGAGAGGGAGCCCCGGGGACGCGGCAGACAAGGTAAGTGTTTTTAATAGCTTTTCATACTTTTATTGATGTATTTAGGGAGGGCGGGAGGGAGGCGGGTGGCGGCCGGCTACGCACCATCTGCGGAGCGCGCGTAGTGCCGCCTGGCTACGCCCGCTACGCAAAATGCGTAGGAGACGGCACTCCGTGCACTCCGTGCACGGAGCGTAGCTGGCCGCCCACCCTTAATTGTGCCACCCCTGGCCTGGCCTCCATATTTTACACAACTGGCTGATCACTCAGCTGGGGTAAGTCAGTGTAATCACCCCTTACTTAGGTATAGTATGCCTATACCTAACCTAAAATGGACACATATGTTCCTATCAGCCACTCCTATGGAAGGCCTCATCAATCCTGGAGGCAGAGTGTTTGGAAATATGTGAGATGGTGCTCTAGCATGAGCTGAGCCTGTCTGCAGCTTTCAGAACCACTTCCTGTAGCTGTTCTATGATACTGCCATACCATATACTCTTAAGTGCATTATAATCCACGCGGTTATTTGCTAACTTTGGTTTGGCTTTATCAAAACATGTCGAGTAAGGTGTCATACGAATTGGAATACTACCCCCTCGCCAGTTCTGGTGACGGGGGTAGCATTCCATCCTTCTAGAGGGACACGACATGTACATAACCTGAACCCCGGTTAAAGTTAAACTAGAGCCTCAGCATCACAAAATGGATGCTGCCACCACAGACACAAGTCTGACCTCCTGCTGCTGGGAGTCCTTCCAACGAGGGAGGCTTGGAAAAAGGGTTTCCTGCCTTGGGAGGTGCTAGCACCACCCCAGACAGGATTTTGTGTATTGGGTAGGACAGGGCTGAATAGAATGAGACATGCCTGGGGCACACAAGGTGTCCCTGTGCATATGCCAGTTCAAACCGGTGCTGGGGCTCTCCAGCCCCAGTCTTGGCGCGAAGCTGGACAAAGGAAAGGGGGTGTAACCACCCCCCTTCCTGGTCCCACCCAGAGGAGGGACCTAGCAGGTAATCCGGCCCCTAGATTTGGAATAAGAGTAGGAGCTGTGTCCCAAGACTTCAGATCATCCTGAACTCGACTTGAAACTAAGAATAAAACTGGACTTCGACATTCTGCTGCACAGAAGACTGAAGAGAATCTCCCTTGTTGCCAAGGAGTGACCACCCTGTGAATACAGGCACCAACCAGCAACTCGACGTCGGCTTTGCCGCCGCCTCCCGCTGGAGCCCGAGTCCAGAGCATGACAAGACCTAGATTCCCAGACATCTCACAGCCCGATCCATAGTCCCTGAAAAGAAGAGACCCCTGGAGGCATCGAGAGACGTGGGACCGGCCATCTTGAAAGACCCCCGAGAAGCTGACTGCACAGCACCTGAGGCACCCTCGACGCTGTGCTTTGGGGTGTAAGAAGCCCCTCCACCGAGCAGCATTTGAACCGAAGATCAGCCCCCCAGCATCTCCACGATCTGCGTGGGGCCCTTTTGCACTTTGCCACTCGACGCATCATCCCGGTCACTTGCCACGCATATTGTGCAACTTTTGTGTATTTAAACTGTGTTTTGTTTTAACACATTTGCTTCTGTGCTCATAAAGAGTATAGGGGATATTTGTAGTAAATAAATATATATATATATATATTTTCAATATATATCTGTGTGGTGTCCTTTCATTTGGTATTCAAGGGGATTGTGTATGGTAAAACAGCTTGCTTCACATGCCTTTACAGAGTTTAGCCTAAGACTGCTTTGTCCACGCTACTAGGATAGCTGGTCTATAAGGTTGACTTACAACCAATCATCATAAGGGTTGCTTGGCATGGTACAAGGTGATCACTAGAACTAGTGAGCATCGTATACCAGGCCAACTTCTCACAACCGCCATCAACTTATATCAACCAACTTGTTTCCATAGTCCAACTTTTATTTCTTTGATTGAACTGCTGCCCAATGAACTATGATTTTGTTTTAGGTGTCATTCTACATAGAGTTACTGACACTGACAAAGAAATGTATTTTTGTTGTAATCAAAAAGAGAGAGGAGAACTAGAGAGGCTAGTCCGTTTCCCCAGTTTATATGTTAGCAATCAATGAGAACTAGCTCTTCTTTAAATTGTTTGTATATCTGGGGGTGGAGGAAAACCATTAGGTTTTATGAAGGCCCTCACCCACCAACCTAGTTGGTGGCATGCTTCATCATCGGGCCCCACCCGAGGTACCGAGTGTACCTCAGGTGTGCTTCGACGCCAGATTACTGCGGAGCGGGTTTTTGGTTCGTGAGGGTGCTGTGAGTGTGCTCTGAGTGAGGTTTAAAATACTGTCCTGAGTGTCCCAAAGACTGTTTTAATGGTGGGCCCCAGGCAGTCAATAAAAACAAAGGCTTTCGGACGTGCATGGTAGGTTTATGGCCTCCGACGTCTTGTGCGGTCAACTAGTTTCAGCCAGGCCTTTTCTTCTACTGGCTGTCGTCAGGACCTTATATGAGTAGGGTGTTACAGGGGTTTGTATGAGTTTGTCAGTGCCCTATATGAGAAATTAGGCCTAAGTGCCGTGATCGGAGTTGGCGCAAACAGTGGTGAAGGAATAAAAAAACATTAAAATGGAGTTGCTTACACCTGATTTTAGCGAACAACTCAGCATGGAGCTCAGCCAGAGGCCAGGACAATATGCACTCTAAATTGGGGGAAGAAAAGGAAAAAGGCTGTTGGGGGAGGGGGTTAGTCTGGACCCAACAAGGTAAAGGTAAAAGGATGCACACACAGACACGGCCTGGGGCAGCATGAATGGTGGCTGTACCGTTAACAAAGTCGAGTTCAGGTACTTACTGCGCGATGTCGCTGAGCCCACAATGAACCTGTTGTCCGGGCAGAGGCTCCGTGAGAAGTGAGCTTCAGTGTAGAGAGCGCTTAAATACCAGTAGAAAGCGCCAGGTGTTGCTTGTTAGCTGTGTCAGGTATTCTGGCCTGGGCATGTGTAACGGGGTGTGTTCAGCTTCCTGTTGTCTCGAGGAGATGCCTGTAGTAGAGGAAATAGAAGAAAGACTCGCATGCAGGTGTATGTAGCGCTCTCTCTATTTATTTTCATGGCGCAGTTGAATGTCTAGATCGCTTACAAGCGCGTGCAAATGTGCCGTCATCTAGAAGAGTGCTAATCCATATAGGGGAGTCGCGCTCCATCTATGCACTATAATGGAGGGGTTCCCTCTCTACTTGTGTATAAAGCGGCAACTAGGCGGGGCTAAGGTGGTAACGTACGCTAATGTGCGGTGATGTTGCTGCATATTGGCTCTGCCATGAGTGGAGGTGATGAACCCACTGTGTGGGGGGGCTCATGAGAATGTGCAGGGGGATTACACATGGGGGGGTCATGTGCTCTTCAGGGAAGGGACCTCGCGGGGTCATAATGGTCTCGTGTGGGTGTATACCCTGGCACAGTGTAGTGGGTCCAGGTGGGCTGTGGAGGATAAGTGCCCTGCCGGGTGGAGTAATGTTCAGGGGGCATCAGTGGGCGGGATCTGGTGTCATCCCACAGAGTGATGGTTTAGCGCATTTTGAGAAGGAACTGTGAGTGAGTTGGTCACAACCTAGGTGTTAGAGCCAGTACGTCGCACTGAGGACGTTTGGTGTTGGGACATGTAATAGGGCAGGGTCATCCCAGGCCCTGCGAGGGCGCTGTTGGTGAGATGGCACTGGGAGAGTGGAAATGATGTGTCAGGTGTTGACAGAAGGGGGGCCTCATCTGCTGAGGCTGTTCCACGGAATATAATCATTCAGCCCCTCCGTGTGGGTTGACAATCTGTAGATCCAGCGTTGTTCTTTGGACAGTAGCTGCTTTTGTTGTCTGTAGGGTGGACAGGGATCTGTTCGATGACGGTCCATCTGAGGTCATTGGTGGTATGTCAAAGCATAAGGAAGTGGTCTGTGAGTTTGCTGATAGTCTTCTTGCACTGAATCGTACTTCTGTGTTCAGTGATTCTGGTGCGTACTTTTCTCATGGTCATCCCCACGTATCGGAGCTGGCATGGGCACTCAATCAAGTACACTAGTTTGGTTGAATTGCAGTTTGTGTGCTTGCGTTGGTGCCATGTTTTTTCCGTTTCCAGATTGAGGGTTTTGGTATATGTTGTGAGATGGCAAATACTGCAATCGCCACAGGGGTAGTGACGACCTGTGACTTTGGGGAGGTTCCACACTTGATGTAGTGTAGGGTTGATGGTGGTTTCCGTGGTTCTAGGCCGTGTAGAGATGAGTTGATCCCATAGGCTGTTCGATTTTTTATAGGCAATGAGGGGCAGGTCCCAGTCTTGTTTGCCCGTGTTGATGATTCTCCAATTTGTCTTAATGATTTTAGCCACTGTATTGGAGGTAGGGTTGTTCGTGGTGACACAAGACAACGGTGTTGTTGTTTCTTGACGGGTCGGTGTTTCCAGGAGGGCGTCTCTATTTTGTTTTTTTGCCCGTTTCTTGGTCCTGTCGATGATCCTTGTTGGATAGCCCCGTTGTTGTAGTCTGTGGGAAAGGTCTGTGACCTGTGTGTTGTAGTCCTCTTTATTGCTGCAATTGCGCCTTATGCGTATAAATTGGCCATAGGGCAGGTTCTCCCTTAGTGGTTTTGGGTGGAAACTTTCAAAGGCCAGTAGTGAATTTCTTGCCGTAGGTTTGTAATACGTGGTGGTTGACAGTTTACCATTGGTGGCCTTGATCAGTAGGTCCAAGAAAGGTAACTGGTCTTTGGTGCTGGTGTACATGAAGCGTAGGTAGGGATCACGTGTGTTGAGCCAGGTCAGGAAGTTCTTCAAGGACTCCACCGAGCCTTCCCATATCATGAGGACGTCATCAATGTATTGACACCAGAAGAGTATTGATTCCATGAAAGGGTTGTTGGGTTCGAGGATGTGTGACTGTTCCAGGTGGTAGACGTATAGTCCCGCCACACTGGGCACAAAAATACTGCCCATGGACCTTCCTTTTTGCCTGGAGGTAGTATGTTCCCTCAAATTCAAAAAAGTTTTCTTTTAATGCCAATCTTGCGCAGTCTAGGACAAATTCTCTCTGTGTGGTGTGTTCCCATTGTGAGTTGGTCAGGGTTTCTTCTAGGACCTTCAGGGTGTCGTCTTGGGGAAGGCTTGTGTACAGGCTTTCAATGTCCAGTCCCACTAGTAACTGTGTTGTGGAGTTAAAATCCAGATCTTGAAGGAGGGACAGGAGATGTTTGGTGTCCTTGATGCAAGTGTTGCAGCCTGTACTAGAGGGTTAAGAAAAAAGTCACAGAACATTGAGAGGGGCTCTAGGAGTGAGTTGCAGCCTGAGACAATCGGTCGTCCCAGGGGGTGGTCTCGTTTCCTTGTGTACTTTATGTACTGTGTAAAAGTACGGTATCCGGGCTTGTGTGTTGCAGAGGAAGGTAGCCTCCTGTTTGGAGATGTGGTTGTTGTTTGCCGCTGTGGTCACCAGGTTGGTGATTGCTAGCTTGAGTTAATTGGAAGGGTCGCCGTCGAGGCGTCCGTAATTGCGGTTGTCATCGAGAAGTCTCTGGCACTCTGCTCGGTAAGCCTGGGTGTCCTGTATCACAATCCCTCCGCCTATGTCGGCGGGTTTGATGGTAATGTTGTCGTTGTCTCGGAGGGTTTTCAGTGCTGCCCGTCCCTCTTTAGAATGGTTGTTGTAAGTCTCTGTTTGATTGATTTTCTCCACTTCATTGTAGACCAACCCGTCAAGAAACAACAACACCGTTGACCTGTGTCACCACGTACAACCCTATCTCCAATACATTGGCTAAAATCGTTAAAAAAAATTGGAGAATCATCAACACGGGCAAACAAGACTGGGACCTGCCCCTCTTCGCCTATAAAAAATCGAACAGCCTATGGGATCAACTCATCTCTACACGACCTAGAACCACGGAAACCACCATCAACCATACACTACATCAAGTGTGGAACCTCCCCAAAGTCACAGGTCACTACCCCTGTGGTGATTGCAGCATTTGCCATCTCACGACACATACCAAAACCCTCAATCTGGAAACGGGAAAAACATGGCACCAACGCTAGCACATGAACTGCAATTCAACCAACCTAGTGTACTTGATTGAGTGCCCATGCCAGCTCTGATATGTGGGGATGCCCACGAGAAAAGTACGCACCAGAATCACTGAACACGAAGTATGATTCGGTGCAAGAAGACTATCAGCAAACTCACAGACCACTTCCTTAGGCTTGGACATACCACCAAAGACCTCAGATGGACAGTCATCGAACAGATCCCTGTCCACCCTACAGACAACGAGAAGCAGCTACTGTCCAAAGAACAACGCTGGATCTACAGATTGTCAACCCACACGGAGGGACTGAATGATAATATTCCGTGGAACAGCCTCAGCAGATGAGGCCCCCCTTCTGTCAACACCCGACACATCATTTCCACTCTCCCAGTGCCATCTCACCAACAGCACCTTCGCAGGGCCTGGGATGACCCTGCCCTGTTACATGTCCCAACACCAAACGTCCTCAGTGCGACGTACTGGCTCTAACACCTAGGTTGTGACCAACTCACTCACAGTTCCTTCTCAAAATGTGCTAAACCATCACTCTGTGGGACGATACCAGATCCCGCCCACTGATGCCCCCTGAACCTTACTCCACCCGGCAGGGCACTTAATCTCCATGGCCCGCCTGGACCCACTACACTGTGCCAGGGTGTACACCCACACGCGACCATTATGACCCCGCGATGTCCCTTCCCTGAAGAGCACGTGAACCCCCATGTGTAATCCCCCTGCACATTCTCATGAGCCCCCCACACAGTGGGTTCATCACCTCCACTCATGGCAGAGCCAATATGCAGCTACATCAGTGCACATTAGCGTACGTTACCACCTTAGCCCCGCCTAGTCGCCGCTGTATACACAAATAGAGAGGGCGCCCGTCCATTATAGTGCACAGATGGAGCACGACTCCCCTATATGGATTAGCACTCTTCTAGATGACCGCACATTTGCACGCGCTTGTAAGCGATCTAGACATTCAACTGCACCATGAAAATAAATAGAGAGAGCGCCACATACACCTGCATGCGAGTCTTTCTTCTATTTCCTCTACTACAGGCATCTCCAGGAGACTACAGGAAGCTGAACATACACCTGCATGAAAGTCTTTCTTCTATTTCCTCTACTACAGGAATCTCCTCGAGACAACATGAAGCTGAACACACCCCGTTAAACGTGCCCAGGCCAGAACACCTGACACAGCTAACAAGCAACACCTGGTGCTTTCTACTGGTATTTAGGCGCTCTTTACACTGAAGCTCACTTCTCACGGAGCCTCTGCCCAGACAACAGGTTCATTGCGGGCCCAGCGACATCGCGCAGTAAGTATCTGAACTCGACTTTGTTAACGGTACAGCCACCATTCATGCTGCCCCAGGCCGTGTCTGTGTGTGCATCCTTTTACCGTTACCTTGTTGGGTCCAGACTACCCCAATCCCCCAACAGCTTTTTTCCTTTTCTCCAACCAATTTTGAGTGCACATGGTCCTGGCCCCCGGCTGAGCTCCATGCTGAGTTGTTCGCTAAAATCAGGTGTAAGCAACTCCATTTTAATGTTTTTTATTCCTTCACCACTGTTTACGCCAACTCCGGTTACGGCACTTAGGCCTAATTTCACATATAATTACGCATATTGTGAGACCGGCCACACTTTCACTGCCCGCCACTGATGCCAACACTATCGCCTTCTCCGTGGTCACCTCTAGGCACCCAGAGCGGCCTCACTGAATGCTTTTAGCCCGCTACAAGGAGCCTTGACTTAAATGTTATGTCTGTCCTTTTTTACCGCCCTCAGGTACAACTCGATAGGAAACACCTCTTGCACATATAAGCACCGTAGCGTGTGCTTTACACACAGGGCACTGACAAACTCATACAAACACCTGTAAAACCCTACACATATAAGGTCCTGATGACAGCCAGTAGAAGAAAAGGCCTGGCTGAAACTAGTTGACCGCACAGGACGTCGGAGGCCATAAGCCTACCGTGCACATCCGAAAGCCTTTGTTTTTATTGACTGCCTGGGGCCCACCATTAAAACAGTCTTTGGGACACCCAGGACAGTATTTTAAACCTCATTCAGAGCACACTCACAGCACCCTCACGAACCAAAAAACCCGTGCCGCAGTAATCTGGCGTCGAAGCACACCTGAGGTACACTCGGTACCTCGGGTGGGGCCCGATGATGAAGCATGCCACCAAATAAGTTGGTGGGTGAGGGCCTTCATAAAACCTAATGGTTTTCCTCCACCCGCAGACATACAAACAATTTAAACCAGAGCTAGTTCTCATTGATTGAAAAGAAATGTGTTTGTCATTTGGATTTTTAGTGCCAGGATATTAAATAAAATAATCATTGAAATTCATTAGCCCGGGAGTGCGCAGCATTGTCCATCGATTGTCTTTGAAGAATATATATATATATGTATATGTATATATATTTATATTACCTACTGGCGGTCGCCAGTAGGTATAATTAGTTAGGATTTTTTCTCTATGGGATTTTTGAAAATTCTATGTCTAATAACTTTGGCGTTTGTGGACGGAATTGGCTGAAATTTTCAGGAAAATGGAACATTTTGTTTCTGAACAGCCCCTGAAAATTTGGGGGGGTTTTGTCAAGGGGGGGCCGAGAAAAAAGGGGGGTCCCAAAACGCGTTTTTCCCATTCATTTTTCCATAGGGCGGTTGGACTCACTTTTAGCTCGAACGGCTGAATGGATTTCCACGAAACTTGGCAAAATTGTAGATATTGTTTGCCCGATGTGCCTTTGCTAGGTCTCAAGATATGTGCTCCTGTGAATTTTGAGTAAATTAGGTTTAAAAAAAGATATATATCTAGAGCCGCGCCCAGGTGCGCGTACCGGGGAGCGCTCCGGGCGCGCCACGCGACTTGCGCACGGCAAGCTGATTGGTTCTCGGGTGTCTGTAAACATTCGAAACAGTCCGCAGCAGCCGCCATCTTGTGTCTCGGTAGGATTGAGACACAAGAGGTGGCAAAAATCAAAGGGGGAAATGAGCAAAAGGGGGCAGGGTACACCCCCCTGACCCCCTAGTTTTGATGTGGGGGCCATAAAAGGGTCCCGCGGGTAAAAAAAAAAAAAAAAAAAAATTAGATTTTCGCGGGGGGAGCGCCCGGTACGCGCACCGGGGAGCGTTCGGGGGAGCGTACCATGGAGATAAAAAATGACAGACTTTTTTTTTTTTTTAAAATAGCATTTTTTTATAAATTGGAGGTAGTTCTGAAAAGAACTTTTTTTTGTTTTTGTTGTTTTATATTTTTTTAGACTTTTTAAAACGATTTTATATTTTTTGGGGATTTTTGTCAGGGGAAAAACAAAAACAGGGATTCCAAAACTGCTCAACAGGAGCAAAAAAATGTGAAAATTTAGGGACTGGCAGGGCAGCGGTGTTGCTGTTTCTTTATGGCAATGAGTTCAACACTCTGCTCCCCATAGCAGAGCAGTTCGTCACACTCCGTGCACAGAAATTTGATGCCTGCAAACACCGGCTGAATGTTAGGGACCATTCTTCCACGGGGTGGTCCCGAAGGTGTTGCTCCACCAGTGGAGGTGCTGCCGCCATCTGTGGGTAAATTCCGTGCCAGCTCTCTGACACTCTCCCTGGCAAAGTTGTTAGGGTGTCTTCTTTTGACATGCCTGATTAAATTGGCATTCCCAAAACTATATTTTTTCAGAGGATTGCCTCTGGATAAAGTACTACCACATATTTTGCAGGTTACTTTTGGAGCGTTGACTTTTTTTGTCCTTCAGGGATGTCATAGAATTTCCAGATGAAATGGTCTTTTTTCTTCTGCTGAGGAGGGTCCTCATCTAAAAATCCGTCGGAATCACTGCTGGATGACTCTCTTGCAGCCATTGCTGTAGATCAGAAAAGTAGGAGATGAACACAGTACACAGAACAGCTCTTGCTCTCTCCAAGTACAAAGCAATAGTGAGAGAAATGGTTGGGTTTCACACAATTTGGAAAAAAAAAAGTTCTGAACCAATGAAAAGTGTTATTTTAAAGTCACATGGTTTGACGTGCTTATGCTACGTGCCCCGGGGCGTGTCCCGGGGCGTGTTTCGTAAGCGCATCGGGGCGTTTACGTTGCGCGATCGTATGCGCTTCCGGGTGCGCTTACGCGGTGCATCGTAAGACGCATCTCGCGGCTACGCGATACGTGTCTTATGACGCAAGGCGTGGCGGCTACGCAATACGTCACGATGTTGTTTTCATTCGCGGCAATAGCGCTATCGGGACGCTCATCAGTACGCGCCCCGGGGCGCGCCGCAAGATTGCGCTTACCCGTGCGTTCACCGGTCCGCGCCCCGGAAGCACACCAAAAAGAATAAAAAAAAAAATGACATAATTATACAATATAAAATTCGATTTAAAATTTATTATTTTTATTATTTTTTAAAACTATAAACATTTGCTATTAAAAAACCTATGAAATTCACTGAAAAAACCATAGGTTATAGACCATATATAGTTAGGAATTAGCATTTACAAAACCTTGAAAATTCACTGAAAAAACCATAGGTTATAGACCATATATAGTTAGGAATTAGCATTTACAAAACCTTATTTTACTCACACAAAACCATTGAAATTCCATATATAGTTAGTTGCACTAACTATATATCGCGCACCCGCAATCCACTGCTGATGATGTCACATATTACATCATTCATGACATGGTCAGTGACATCACTGATGACATCACTGATGACATCTCAAATGACATCACTGATGACATCACTGATGACAACATCCAGTGACTGTATGTTTCTGTAAAGTTAAAATATGTCTTACATATTGAAGAATGAGTGGATGTATAAGTGTCTGGATGAAGGATTTAGTAGGTGCATGACTGACTGTATAAGTGAGTGCATGGGTTAGTGACTAAACTGTTTTAAATTGTGCATCATTGTGTCTGTTGTTCTGTAATCTGATGCATGTGTTGATCATTAGCTATATGACTAACTATATGGGTTATTGATTGGTTGCCCAAGTATTTGTATGAGAGACTGAGTGTGTGTGTGGGTGTCTGGGAGGTGTATGACTCTGTGCATAGATGTGTGAGCAGTTGATTCACTAGATGTATGGGTTCAAAAGTGCATGTGGAAACAGCTGTATGGGCGGTTGACTGTGTGCATGAGTGTATTGGTGAGTGAATGGATATCTCAGTGCTACATGTCAAAGTAAGTACATATGTAAAACACAGTACATGTGAGAGTTGACATATATAAATAACTGTGCATAAGAGCCAGTGAATGTGTGAGTGGCTGTATGGATTATTGTGAACTTGTATCAGGGATTGCATAACTCTGTATAACAGAGTAAATATGTGTTATTATATGTTTCAATAAGTAAGGTGTGTATAACTATATAGTTGAGGAAATGGAGGTGTGATTGATTCTTTGCAAGACTGACTAGGTGTGTGAGTAACTCCAAGGATGAGTGACAGTCTGTGAGTGTCTGTTTACACTGAGTGTATCTAAGGTTATATTAGAGTCTGAAGAGGTTCATCGTATCATCACATGAATGATGTCATCAGTGATGTGATCAGTAATGTCAAATGAGATGTCATCAGTGATTTCATTTGAGATGTCATCAGTGATGTCATCAGTGATGTCACTGACCATGTCATGAATGATGTAATATGTGACATCATCAGCAGTGGATTGCGGGTGCGCGATATATAGTTAGTGCAACTTACTATATATGGAATTTCAATGGTTTTGTGTGAGTAAAATAAGGTTTTTTAAATGCTAATTCCTAACTATATATGGTCTATAACCTATGGTTTTTTCAGTGAATTTTCAAGGTTTTGTAAATGCTAATTCCTAACTATATATGGTCTATAACCTATGGTTGTTTTCAGTGAATATATATATGTCATGACATGGTCAGTGACATCACTGATGACATCACTGATGACATCTCAAATGACATCACTGATGACATCACTGATAACAACATCCAGTGATTTTTTGTTTCTGTAAAGTTTAAATATGTCTTACATATTGAAGAATGAGTGGATGTGTAAGTGTCTGGACGAAGGATTTAGTAGGTGCATGACTGACTGTATGAGTGAGTGATTAAATGTGTCTCACTGAGTGCATGGGTTAGTGACTAAACTGTCTTAATTTGTGCATCATTATGTCTGTTGTTCTGTAAACTGCTGCATGTGTTGATCAGTAGCTATATGAGTAACTATATGGGTTATTGATTGATTGCCCAAGTATTTGTATGGGAGACTGAGTGTGTGTGTGGCTAGCTGGGAGGTGTGTGACTCTGTGCAGATCAATGTGTACTTGTATCAATGATTGTATAAGAAGGTAAGTATGTGTTAGTATATGTTTGAAAATGTAAGGTGCTCTATGTTTAACTGTATAGACAAGAAAATGGAAGTGTGATTGATTCTTTACAGGACTGACTAGGTGTGTGAGTAACTCCATGGATGAGTGGCAGAGTGTGAGTGTCTGTATAGGTGTATGAGTGCATATGATAGTGTTGTAAAGATGAGTGATTGTATGTATGAATGATTGTATGGGTGAATGAGTGAATGTGTGTGTAGACGTAGGAATCAGTGAGTACATATGTAGTAACTAGTATTGGTGTGTCAATGGTTTCAAAAATTATACTCTGTATTTAACACTGGGTGAAACAGAGGTTATATTAAAATGTGAGGAGATGCATTGTATTGTCACATGAATGATATCATCAGTGATGTGGTCATTGATGTCAAATGAGATGTCATCAGTGATGTCATCAGTGATGTCATTTGAGATGTCATCAGTGATGTCATCAGTGATGTCACTGACCATGTCATGAATGATGTAATATGTGACATCATCAGCAGTGGATTGCGGGTGCGCGATATATAGTTAGTGCAACTAACTATATATGGAATTTCAATGGTTTTGTGTGAGTAAAATAAGGTTTTTTAAATGCTAATTCCTAACTATATATGGTCTATAACCTATGGTTTTTTCAGTGAATTTTCAAGGTTTTGTAAATGCTAATTCCTAACTATATATGGTCTATAACCTATGGTTTTTTCAGTGAATTTCAATGGTTTTTTAATAGCAAATATCATAAGCTGTCGAATGTCAAGTACGTGGTAAGTGAAAACATTTTCGTGTTTATGCACACTGATCTGCTTTGAATGGTGCCCCCCCCCTCATTTCTATTAGGAGTACTCTCTCTTTGCACATAGTGAAGGGTAGTTAACGCAGGCCTTTGCCCCCGTTGTAATACGTCGTGCCTGCTTCTCTCTCCATTTGATTGATTGTTATCCAAGTATTTACTGTTTTAGAATTGGTTCTCTTTGGTTCATTCTCTATTTACAAACAAACACAGAGTCGCAATACTCTGTTTAGTCTTTGCAGATAACGAAAAATCGTGTAAAAAAAAAGAAAAGGAATCGAGCAAAATCAGTAGGCCACTAATGGGATCTCTTTTTGACCTCGCTAAAATAGAAACATTAGGAACAACCCCTCATGACAAATACAAAACTAGTGAAATGAACTGAACTCCACACAATGATGGCTGCAAAACAGCTCGGCTCCGCCACCCACCCCGCCCAAAATAACGATAAAGAGCGGCTGCCATGATTGGTTGCGGAATGGCCACGACGGAGCTACGAAATGGTACTGCTCTCATGCTAACCCCAGCTTCAGTCTGAAACATCCAGAAACACTGTAGACTACCAATTCGATCAGTTCCAGTAGCGCCCCAATGTAACCCGGTAGAGAAGAACTAGCCCTCCCCTCTTTGACTGATGGTTCTTGTTGCCTGTCCCTTCTGTTGTCATTTAACAGAACTATTTAGCCTGCTGAAAGGGGTTGTGTTCCGACCGCTGGTTGGTGGAGACATTTTGACTATATTCTGGACCTGCGTTGTCGCGTAATGCGTCATATGACGCGCCGCGTTAGCGCATCCGGAAGTCATCCGGGGCGCGCAGCGCATAACGTAAGCATAACAAGTCATGTGACTTGTTAATAAAACTTTTCATTGGTTCATTTTACTTTTCTTATTCTAATGATGAAAGGCTTGGTCATATGACCTAAAAATTACGCTTTTTATTACTTCCGAACATTATTTTTTCTTAAATATATGTTATAATGTTCCAGGCTAATGTACTTTCCCGGAAAATTTACAACTGTCCTGCAAGTAAAATATATTCTTTTTTCGAGAAAAAGAGCGTTTCTTTGTCTCATGACGGAGCCGTTGAGCAAAAGAGGGTCGACCTGCTGTCTTAGTCGCCGATACGCCTGAATATGAGATTCTTATCGATCACTTTATGTTGCAGGAATAGAAAACCCAACAGCCCTTGACCATTTATCTTTACTGCGTTCCTTCGTATTATACCTTTTACCCTTCATGTAATTGGTCTGCTTTATTTCACTTGCCTTTTAATGATTCTAAAACAGTGACTATTATTAAAAACTTTACCAATGTATATACTACTACCATGTTTTCTTTTAAAAACCTTTATTGTGAAAATTTCATTATACAAATACGAGCCTATAACCACGTGGGCCGGCCACGGAGCAAACTGTAATCGTATATGATGAGTAGACATTTACACTGTAGAGGAACGTAACGGGCGGGCCATTAGGTTGCAAGAACTAAGGTGTCTAACAGTTACGGAATCGGTGGACGTACATTTTATAATTAAAATACGACAGGGCCAGTTACAATAAAATTATCTAGATATACATTTGCGGGCAAGTACCATGGGTGACGTTAATTCGAACTTTCAATAGTACAGTAATCAATAACACATCAGAACTTAATATCAATAGGGATGTCGAGATATTCAATCAATTCTCGTCCCCGCCCGCCATGTGCTTCAAAACTGCATACGTATCTCGTGATTTCAAGGTTCTGCAACCAGTACACAACAAGGAGTTACGAGTCCCATTTATTCCGGCGCCATTTTGGGCGAGGACGGGCAGGTCCAGGATATAGTCAAAATGTCTCTACCAACCATCGACTATGATGATGTTCATATGCTGTATTTATTAGAGTAACACTCATCTGTCCACATGAAATTAATTTGCCACAATCTAAACATGTCATTTTAATCTTTCCAAAGTTCTTCTAAATATTTGGGACCATTTCCCTTGCCTCTGATGCTGTCAGTGCCACTTCTTTGATGAATGTACTAGCAGGTCAGGGGTTCTCCTCCAAATCTCTCTTTTATGCAGCACTATAATTAATTGGTGCCACCTCTCCATATGACGATGCATGGTATAGTTACCATAACTATATTTTTTTCGGTTCCTCTGGAGAGTTCATCGTGGCAGATGAAGCGTGTAACGTACCGGGCATTTACCTTTTTTTGCATGTACAGTAAAGGAAAAAAAAATCGAGCGTCCGAGTTCTAAGGTGTCCCAGGGCCATTTTAGTGGACCAGGCCCAAATCCAAAGAACAGGCCGCCATTTTGAGAGTCCTGTTGCAGCCGCCTGTCACTGTAGCATCAAGAGCAGCCGAAACTCAGCTGAATGGCAACTGAAACGGTAAAGGGGCGCCCCACTACAGCAGACGAGCCTCCACCTAGGAAGGCCCATTCACGCCGCCTCCCCCCCCCCCCTTCGGGCACCCCACGCCGTTATTCGGAGCAGTATTTTAGGATGGCCACACCAGTGCGGCAACTTGCTAGACATCACCTCGGTGGTAACCGAATCTCAACGCCTTGTGGTGTCTTCTATTCAGAAAACATTGTTATGCTGCCTTCGACCTATTCGCCGCAAGTGCGCACGCAACTCAGCTGCATAGCTTGCTAGACACCACCTCGGTGCCATCCGGATCTTGGAATCTCAGCGCCTTTTGGTGTCTTCTCTTCAGAAAATATTGTTGCGCTGCCTTTGGCCCCATTCGCACATCGGTCCGCTACTGACGCCATCTCACAGGCTAATGGGGCGCCCCACGCCGAGTTTCAGCATTGTAGGATGACCACACCAGTACAGCAACTTGCTAGACATCACCTCGGTGCCATCCGGATCTCGGCGCCCCACTGCAGATGAAGTGCCTCTCAACTATGAAACCACCACGGTGACATCCGGATCTTGGCGCGTTGTGCTGCCTTCGGCCTATTCGCACATCGGTCCGCTACTGACGCCATCTCACAGGCTAATGGGGCGCCCCACGCCGAGTTTCAGCATTGTAGGATGACCACACCAGTACAGCAACTTGCTAGACATCACCTCGGTGCCATCCGGATCTCGGCGCCCCACTGCAGATGAAGTGCCTCTCAACTATGAAACCACCACGGTGACATCCGGATCTTGGCGCGTTGTGCTGCCTTCGGCCTATTCGCACATCGGTCCGCTACTGACGCCATCTCACAGACTAATGGGGCGCCCCACGCCGAGTTTCAGCATTGTAGGATGACCACACCAGTGCACCTTACTAGACACCACCTCGGTGCCATCCGGATCTTGGCATCTCAGCGCCTTGTGGTGTCTTCTATTCAGAAAATATTCTTGCGCTACCTTTGCCCCATTCACACATCGGTCCGCTACTGACGCCATCTCACAGGCTAATAGGGCGCCCCACGCCGAGTTTCAGCATTGTAGGATGACCACACCAGTACAGCAACTTGCTAGACATCACCTCGGTGCCATCCGGATCTCGGCGCCCCACTGCAGATGAAGTGCCTCTCAACTATGAAACCACCACGGTGACATCCGGATCTTGGCGCCTTGTGCTGGTTCCGGCCTATTCACACATCGGTCCGCTACTGACGCCATCTCACAGGCTAATGGGGCGCCCCACGCCGAGTTTCAGCATTGTAGGATGACCACACCAGTACAGCAACTTGCTAGACATCACCTCGGTGCCATCCGGATCTTGGCATCTCAGCGCCTTGTGGTGTCAGTCAGAAAATATTGTTGCGCTGCCTTTGGCCCCATTCGCACATCAGTCCGCTACTGACACCATCTCACAGGCCAACAGGGCGCCCCACGCCGACTTTTACCATTGTAGGATGGCCACACCAGTGCGGCAACTTACTAGACACACCAGTGCCACAACTTGCTAGACACCACCTCGGTGCCATCCGGATCTTGGCATCTCAGCGCCTTGTGGTGTCTTCTATTCCGAAAATATTGTTGCGCTGCCTTTGGCCCCATTCGCACATCGGTCCGCTACTGCCGCCATCTCACAGGCCAACGGGGCGCCCCATGCCGACTTTCAACATTGTAGGATGGCCACACCAGTGCGGCAACTTACTAGACACCACCTCGGTGCCATCCGGATCTTGGCGCGTTGTGCTGCCTTCGGCCTATTCGCACATCGGTCCGCTACTGACGCAAACTCACAGGCCAACGGGGCGCCCCACGCCGACTTTCAGCATTGTAGGATGGCCACACCAGTGCTGCAACTTGCTGGACACCACCTCGGTGCCATCCGGATCTTGGCGCGTTGTATTGCCTTCGGCCTATTCGCACATCGGTCCGCTACTGACGCCGCCTCACGTGCCAACGTATTTTCTCCGCATTTTATACCCTATGCCGCATAACAGGTCATGTGACTTGTTTATAAAACTTTTCATTGGTTCATTTTACTTTTGGTTTCCTAATGATGGAAGGCTTGATCATATGACCTAAAAACAACACTTTTCATTGGATGAAAACTTTTTTTTGTTCCCAAACGATGAAAGCCCCACCTTGTTTCTGGATGTTTCAGACTGAAGCTGGCGTCAGCATGAGAGCACCACCATCTCGTAGCTCCGTCGTGGTCATTCCGCGAGCAATCATGGCAACCGCTCCCCACCAGAAGCCTACAGGAGTCGGGGGCCCCCAAAACTTTTGATGAATCCTCAAGGCGGAGGGGACGCTTTCGAGAATGGGGTCCAAGACCTAGCAGTCAAGCGTCCGATTTCCAAGGTGTCCCAGGGCCATTTCAGTGGACCAGGCCCAAAAAGGAAACAGCCTGCCGCCATTTTGAGAGTCCTGTGACAGCCGCCTATCGCTGCACCGCAAGAGTGGGCGCAACTCAGCTGAATTGCGGCTTTTGACACAGTGGACCAAAAACGGACGGAATGGCAACTGAAACGGTAAAGGGGCGCCCCACTACAACAGATGACACTCCACCTGGAGAGGCCGGTTCACGCCGCCTCCCCCGGGGCGCCCCACGCCGTTATTCGGAGCAGCATTGTAGGATACCAAAACCAGTGCGGCAACTTACTGGACATCACCTTGGTGCCATCGTTCTGCTGCCTTGGAACTATTCGCACAACAGTTTGCTACTGATGACCCACCCCCCGCGACGCCCCACGCCGGAAATCTGGACGTTGTGCTGCGTTGGGACTATTCGCACAGCCGACCGCTACTTCGTTGTTTTTCCCTAAAAATGTTTATATGTTATTACTGTTTTTGTTTTCTTGTATATATTTATAAGTTATTAAAGTTTTATAATCTTACTACTTTGTCGGAGTGCTATATATTTTTAATGTGACACATAATTGTAAAAACTTTGATGTACAAAGAGTCATCCCTGGAATCTTCCGCTTCAGGCTCGGTCCCCTCCCCAATCACAATACAGGATGGTTTTCAGATAATAGGAACGCGTCTGCTGTGACGGATCTCATCGAGTGTGGGCCTTGATCTACTATAACTCCTTTGAAGAGGGGTGATTCTTTACAGCTGGGGCCATAAACTACATCTGCAGGGCTAGCTGATACCCTAGGACCGGCCTGAACAAACGGACACAGAGGAAAAGGAGTGTCAGAGGGTGCGGTAGTGAATAGGGCGAAAGGGAGGTGTCGGGCGGGCACAGGGTGTGATTCTCAGGGAAGAGCAGCGCAGATGGGGGGAGGTTTATTACCCATGCATAAGACAGAGAGCGGGGGTGACCACTGCCTGGGGGAGATGCTTGCGAGGGTGGGGAGCCATGCTAAGGATCGACAGCGTGCACAGAGTGGGTCTGGTCAAGGCATCTAAAATGGCTGCCGTGCACGACAAAAGTGTGGCATTTGAAAAAAGACAAGATGGCGCAGACAATGTTTTTCAACACTTCCTGATTTCCTTCGAATCGAACGTTAACAGACGTTGGGGCATATTACCAAAGTTAAGCGATATTTATCCCTAACGATGCTTAGCAACAATTTTTTTTACCGCTAAGCATCGTCAGAAATTATCGCAGATAAACCTTGCTATTATCAAGGTTTATCGCAAATACGATAAAAAACGACCGCAATGCATTAATATCGCTGAAAACTCAGCGATATTCATGCATTACCGAGCTAATGCTCTTAGCCATGTTATCCACCTCCCATTGGATAACATGGCTAAGAACTGCTCAGGGCAGGTGCTAGCTTTTGGAGATATTCGCGCTTATCGCGAATATTTCCAAAAGTTGATAATAGGAGATAGCGATGTTAGCGACTGTTTCCAGTCGCTAACATCTTGGCATGCCCACTTTGCATGTCATTAGTGATAAATATCACTCACATGCAAAGTGGGGCCCAAGATGGTCGCTATCTCCTACTAGCCGTCGCTAACTGGTGTTAGCAACAGCTAGGTAATACAGATATAATTTTATCTCCGCGAAGCGGAGCGCTGTTACAGATATATATCTTGTTTTTGAACGTTAATTTCTCAAAATCCACTGAAGCACATATATTGAGACCTAGCAAAGGCACATCGAGCTACCAGTCCCTACAATTTTGCCAAGTTTCGTACAAATCCATTCAGCCGTTCGATTATTATTATTATTTTTTTTTTTGCCCCGCGGGGCCCTTTTAAAACCTCCACATCAAACCTAAGAGGTCAAGGAGGATCTACTATGCCCCCTTATGGTCATTTGCCCCTTCGCTTTGGCCTCCTCTTGTCTCTCGATCCTACCGAGAGACAAGATGGCGGCCGCTACGGACTGTTTGCAATGTTTACAGACGCCGGAGAACCAATCAGCTTCGCAAACCTCCGTTACGCGAAGCGGAGCGCTGTTACAGATATATATCTTTTTTTGAACGTTAATTTCTCAAAATCCACTGGAGCACATATATTGAGACCTAGCAAAGGCACATCGGGCTACCAGTCCCTAATATTTTACCAAGTTTCGTGCAAATCCATTCAGCCGTTCGATTATTATTATTATTTTTTTTTTTTGCCCCGCGGGACCCTTTTAAAACCTCCACATCAAACCTAGGGGGTCAGCGAGGATCTACTATGCCCCCTTATGGTCATTTGCCCCTTCGCTTTGGCCTCCTCTTGTCTCTCGATCCTACCGAGAGACAAGATGGTGGCCGCTACGGACTGTTTGGAATGTTCACAGACGCCGGAGAACCAATCAGCTTCGCTTCACAAAGCTCCGTACCGGGAAAAGTCCGCGAACCGGAGCGCTGTTACTGATATATATCTTTTTTTGAACGTTAATTTCTCAAAATCCACTGGAGCACATATATTGAGACCTAGCAAAGGCACATCGGGCTACCAGTCCCTACAATTTTGCCAAGTTTCGTGCAAATCCATTCAGCCGTTCGGGCTAAAAGTGAGGCCAACCGCCCTATGGAAAACTCAATGTTAAAAACACGTTTTGGGGACCCCCCTTTTTTCTCGGCCCCCCCTTGACGAACCCCCCCCAAATTTTCAAGGGCTGCTCAGAAACAAAATGTGCCATTTTCCTGAAAATTTCAGCCAATTCCGTCCACAAACGCCAAAGTTATTAGACATAGAATTTTCAAAAATCCCATAGAGAAAAAATCCTAACTATACATACCTACTGGCGACCGCCAGTAGGTAATATATATATATATATATATATATATATATATATATATATATATACATATATATATATTTTCATCATACCAAACTTTCCATCAAAAGAAGGCGCTATATATTCCTCTGGGGAGAGAGGTAGCAGCATTGGACTGTGAGATGGTGACAGCAGAGGAACTTACCAATGATGTCACGCACGAAGTCTGCTCTGTGAGTAAACCGTAGAACACATCAAAAGGAACACAAGCTGATTTTAGTTCTCAAGAACTAAATAAATTGATTAGAAATCAATTTTGTTCTTTTTGTGCCACAAGACAAGGAGAAATCAGGACATTGAAAAAACAATACCAATGGAGAAAAGTAAGAGAAAGCAAAGTTCTAAGAGCTCGTGGCTGGGTCGACATCCAATTTTCATTAAAACATAGAAACACTAAAATGTTCTGGAAAATAATTTTTGCACAAATGGGGATGCGAAAATCAATTCAAGCCACACCAGTATCATCAACTGACTGTGAAAAGCATATTCTCAGGCTTTATAAACCTAACCTTCAGAACCAGACCGTACCCAGACAGCGTAATATACAGAAGAGCCAAGGCGATCAAGAGTTAATGAAAATTACAGCCACACAAATATCAGCTTACATAACCTCTGCTAGGTCTTCTGTAGCAATGGACCCAGATAGAATCCTAATCAAGGTCCTACAAAATAATGCTGATGACTGGGGAAAATTCTTAGCCCCAGTCTTTCAAAATTGTCTGAAGAACGGGGAAATACCAGAATATTGGTGGGGGAGTGTGGTGGTCCCTCTCCTGAAAAAATGCTCAAGAACGAATTCTGCCAATTACAGACAAATAGCACTTCTTGATGCCACTGGCAAGAGTTTTGCTTGTGTCCTGTAACATTTAAGAGGCTGGGCTTTTTCAAATAAAGTGATTCCTATGTCTCAGGCTGGGTGTCCTCCAAAGCATTCAACATTGGATAACAACACTGTACTTCAAACAGTTCTTGACAAATATGTTAGGACTAAGGCTCAAATTCTGTATTGTGTTTTTATAGACTTTTCAACTGTATTTGACGGTGTAGATAGATCAATTTTATGGAGAAAGCTAGAGAATCTGGGGATTCCTACAGATTTTTTAGCAATAATAATCCCTCTCCATATGGCAACATGGTGTAAAGTACAAATGGGGGAGAAGAGGTTCTAACCAAACCATTCCCCAAGGAGAAGGGCTTGAAACAAGGATGTCAGTTAGCTCCTTTATTATTCTCCATTTATATTAGTGATTTACGCGGGCGTTTCTCTCAAATTAAAAACTATCCACCAAAATTAGCTCAAGTTGACATACACTGTTTAATATATGTCGATGATATTGTGATATCTGATCGTACCGCAAATAGGTTTGCAAAGAAACTTGAATGAACTAAATCAATATGTAACTGAAGATTTTCTGGTGCCAAATATTTCTAAAACTAAAGGTCTTCCTTTTAGTGGCAGAAGGAAACCTCTATCTTATGTTTGGTCATTAGGAGGTAAACCAATCGAGACAATAAACGAGTATGTCTATCTGGGCCGCATCTTTACGTATAATCTACAAGATGTAGCGCACCTTCAACATTTAAGTCGGAAGGCAGACTCCCATGTTGGGTGCTTTAAAACATCTGTATCGCTCTAAGGGAAATAGACATTTTATACTGATGCTGGAAGTCTATGGTATGAAAAGCAAACCGATTCCATCATATGCCATGGAATACACACAAATTAAAACATGGCAAGCCATAAAAGTAAAGGAGGGTAGCGTACTCCGAAAACTGGTAAATGTGTCTCATTTGGTACCAGTTCAAGCTCTTTGCCTTGAGTCATCTCTAAAAAGAATTTTCGTCCTTGTAATCTCTAACATCATAAGGTGGGCATATAACCTCCTACATGCAGAACCAAATACATTAAGACATTTAATAAAATTGGAAACTTTTAGAGAGGAATCATCTGGGTATACTTTTAATAGGAATTTGATAAAAGCTTCTGAGATTTCACTGTGCACTGTAGCACTGTTACAGGAGTGGTCACTTGCACACCTGAAGCTCTTTTTCTAACATATGTCACAAGAAAGCACATAATTGCGGGTCTGTTTATATAAACCACGCCACCAGTAACGCTGCTGAAAAAAAGAAACAGTAGCAGACACTCCAGCATGTGCTGAGGCCATGCCTTCATGTGCGGTTTTAATCAAAGTGTGTCTGCGGTCTGCGTTGGGAATCAGTCGATCTCCAACGTCTGGTATTCTAGCAAGAGGAACTTGTTCGGGAGTTAACTGATAAGAATATTTTGTAGGGAAACCCTGCGGGTGATTAAGGTCCTCTTTTGTTGCAGCTGTCGCTGCCAAAAGTCATTATCAATCTTCATCATGGATCTAGTGACAGCTGCTTCGGAACACGTGGATACTGCAGATTTGGCTGCTTCATCAGCCAAACTATTACCAACAGCGTGTGTCCCGACACACTAGTGGCAAAGAGTATGTATGTATAACATGTGTGAGTGGCAAACATTGTTTAAGATCTGCCACTCGAGCAAAAGCATTTTTTGCTTAATTGTGCTGCCTTCAGAATCTCGATAATCATTTTGAGACCAAAAAAATAAGTTGTCATTGAAAGACTACACTGTAATAAGAATTGCAGACAATAAGGGTCGAAATGTTTGTATCAGAAAACTCAAGAACAAGAACTAAGGCACGCAGCTCAGCTAATTGTGCAGTACAGTCTCACAACGCCTGTGTGCACACTATGGAAGATTTGAATTCTCCATTCACCATTGTACCTGCAACTATAGCACACGCTGCTGAGTAAGCATGTTAAGAACCAGTGGCCGGTTGAGCCGAACTATCGGTGTAAATAATACACTCATAGTTTTCCAAAGGAAGTAAAGATAAAGGAGGTGCATGAACATGTTCATACTGCAAGAACTCCAGTGTTTGAAGAGAAGTGTCAAAGATAAAGGTGACATCCGGGGACATGAAAGAAGTAGCTCATTGCATGCAATGGGGATGTAAAGCTTTTGAGTTTGGAACACTTGCCTTCATAACTGCCTCTAAAGCAGGATATGGTGTAACCACCAAAATGTGTTTTCCCTGTGCCAAAGCATGTTCTTTCAGAACCGCCATTTGTACAGCTGTCAAAACGTTCTCGACAGTTGAAAACCTCATTTTGGTGAAGTGTACAAATTTGATTTGTACGCGATTGGCACTGTGTCTCCTTCATTGTACGTCAAGTAAGTGAAACCCACTGCGCCTGGTACGATTCGTATCACCAGGTAAGTGTGGTTGTCACATGTTAACAAGTATTTAGATTTAAGCAAATCAGATTGCAAAGAAAGTAATTTAGCAGAATGTTCCGGTCACCAGCTGGCTTTTGAAAAAGTAGGTTGTATCAAGACATAAAGTGGCTTGATATGCTGGGCACAATCGGGAATATAAGTATGCCCAAAATTTAAAAATCCCAGCAATTTCTCCAAGAAATGAGGAGCCAGGCCTCGACCTTCATTGTTGAGCTCGTAGCCGAAGAAGAGCACCGCATAACATGCGATGTGAGACTTGGCCAAATTAAATTTTTAACCGTAATCTGCAAAATGCAGAATTATGTGGTCAACTCGACAGATGCAGCCATAATTTGTCATCTGGGAGATAGATATCATCAACATACGAATATGCGTCTCGGTCTGTGCTGTCTAATAAAGAGACAACAGTTGAAGCGAAAACTCCGGGGCTATTTTTGTAGCCCATTGGGATACGCAGGTATTTTTTCTGGACTACACCCGTTGTGAATGCAGTCCATTGGCTGCATTCAGGGGACAGATTATGGATGCAAAAATCATTTGAAATATTCAGTTTCATCTTGTATGTTTTACGAACTAGGTTGCCACCAAGGCGGAGCTATGGGTATTTTGTACTTCAAAGATCCGGCAATGGGAGTTCAAATGCAGTACAACCCGTCAGGTTTGGATTCAGCAAAGAGCGGATTGTTGGCGATATACTTGTCACAATCACTCCTTGATATTCCAACTGAGTGAGAATGTCGGCAACATGACCATTAGCTTCCCACTTAATTGGATATTGGGGTTGCGGTTGAGGCATTGACGTGACGGTTAAGGAATATCATATGGCGGTGATTCTTTATCCCGGGCCAATCTGACTAGGGTACACAGCCAGAGCAAGGGCCAAGGCACACTCTGCTGCAAAAGCGTCCACATGCGCTTTGGGAACGTAACATGAAAAACTAGGAAGTATCACGCCTTCACCAAGAGCCGTGGCCAGAACAAAAGGAGGGGCCAGTCTGTCTAAACTAGCAAAATTTGATAGGAAGCGGTCAGATTCTCAAAAACATCCCAGTAATAACACGCTCAATGTCACCCTCTATACGAAAAACTATTTTGTACAGCCATTCCTTGGGGACTACCCGTGTATCAGCTGTCTCTACAGTAATGAATGTTTCAGTTGCTTTCACCTCCAGACAAGGACGTAGTGCCTCCCGCACTACTGTAACTTCCGCTAGGCTGTCTAGCAGGGTTAACGCCCAAGTCTAATCCAGTAGTCATATTCTCACTGTCTGAGGCATATCTCGCTGTTAAAGCGGCAACGTGGCTGCTCTTCCTGTTTCTCCTTGCCGTCAAACTGACAAGTCTGATCATGTCCCCTTGGAACTTGCTGACTCTTGCCTCGATCCTGGCGATCCCCACCACCAGCTTGTGAGCTGGATGTGTCCTGTGAAGAATGAGGAGAACGCTGATCAGGGACTTGAAATCTATCAGGAATCTTCATTTTCACGCAGTTGCGCAAATCATAAGTACACTCAGAAGCTTTAGGAGTTGGGTAACTAGCACGGGAACCTTGTTTCTGTTGTTGTTCTTGCCCCTTTTTCTTATTTCTCCAGTTCTTTTTAGAAAAGACTGGGCACCCATCTGTATCAGATGGGACTTTAGGCTGTGATTTAGCTTGTGTTTGCGATTGAGGAAATGGTTGGTTCCTCAAACGTTTGCAACCAATGGTTTTATATGCCTTAGCAATGATGTTTGGTAATCGTGTGGTTTGTCCATCCCAGGGACTGCTGCCAAGCCATTATTGACTTGAAAGCTCACAGCATCGCCCTTGACATTGGCATGGATCATATCAGCCACCATGTTGAATACTCCCACCAGACGCATTCCCAATTCCACAGCTACTTCAGCGCCATGTTCATCCTGAACCCGCTTTATCACGGAGGGGAGGACAGTCATAGATGGAGTGCCGAAACACTTTGAGTATACAGCTGCAAACACCTTTCCCCAGGTGTTATAATCAGCTAACTTGGGAAGCAAATCTTGAGGCAAACTAATAGTTAAAATTCGATGTTTCTCTACAGGAGAGGTATTAGGAAAAACACCTTCAAGCTGTCCAAATTTTTTGGCAAGCCAATAAGGTAGTTCATCCTTATTTGTCGGACGCTTAACCATTACCGAATTAGCCATAATGGGACTGATAGTCACACCACCAGTCACCGCTGGGTGCACGACAAGCCCTGCTGGAGCTGCCTGAAAAGCATGGGACACAAACTGTATAACAGCAGTATGTACACGAATTAAGGAAGTATGCAACACCCGCAACTCATCGAGATCAGCGTTTGTTAACGCACGTGGGTGCGGTGCATATCCAGCCAACACCGGATATGAGGCTTCTTCAATGGATAAAGGACCTAACCGGGCAGGTGTAAATGAGTGAGGAAGGGTACCATTAAACCAAATACTGTGTTACCAAGATGATAGGGAACCTCTAGAGTCTGATCTGGACGATACGTGACCGGCATCGTAGTGTAAGTATACTCATGAAACAGATTATCATCTGCTTCAACTGCCGGAAAGGTTACCCAAGAATAAAAGACCTCAAACGGATGTGTAGGATCTGTTTCAATGACAATAATTAGATCCACCCCAGTATCAGGGACCCCCATAATTCCTTAAGTAGTTCTTGAGCGAGTTACGACTGTGTGCAGCAATCGCATGCCCCATCACAAAAGTAGGATGTACAACTTAACTTAGGCAGCACAGCATGGGCTAATAATAGAGAGTAAACATTTTTATATAACTTCAAGCTTGAAAGAACTTATAAAACTTCAATATAGGAGGGATTCCTGTCACAGCCCATTCCGGAGGCGAATGTGAGGGTATTGTGGACAAGCACAAGCACTACTCAAGCATCTTTAAGGTAAGAACCAATGTTGGTGGTGCCAAGTTGCAGGGATTCTTGACATACATAGAATTGTGCACAGGAAAACAGGACCTCTGTGAATAGGAGGTGTACCAACCTACCATATCCGTACCCAAAATCTCTTATAGACTGGCTATAGGATCTCATTCGCTCTCCATCTACAGCGAAGCTCCCAATGATTAGACAAACCAGAACACATAACTCTATCTTGGGAATCGCGGAAGCCAGACACTCTTTCTCTTAGCCACTCATACTTGTCCACAATGTGAGTAATCAGAGACGCAGTATAATTTAAAATGTTTATTTAAACTAAGGTGCTCTATAGTGCAGTACTTTGACCAATAGTAGCAGCAGAATGCATAAACACAATATAGTCAGCATTGTTACAATTCCATAGAACACAAACCGCGGTTGTCATGTTATAGAAAACAATGGAAAAGGACGGAAAGACCTAAGCACCCTCTCCATGACAAGAGATAGTTTATTATAAAACAGAAGACCTCTGGGCTTTGTCAGCAGACCCCCATACCTCACCGCCTAGACGCAATGTTCACATTGCAGGACAAACACGGGTCTTCTCTCTGGAAAGGTGTCTCTCCGTGTGTGTGAAAATAGCATATGTTTGCAATATTAAAGCACACGATTTCCAGAGGTGAAGCTGTGTGAAGCCTGTTATGTCTAGGTGTGAGGGACAGATCAGAACAAAATAACAAGGGGCATTGTTTTTAACCTTGAAAATCATGTGCAGACTAAACCTCAGAGCACAGCATAGAACCTGCAAAGCAGACAGTTCTCATGTGTAAAAGGGGCACAAATAAGTATTGCAAAATAGATGATTTCAGTGTCGTGCACAAAAGCAGGTTCATGGCAGTGAAGCTCGAGGTAATTTAGCAATTGTCGACAATCGACCTATAAGCCTTACTACAGAAAAGGGGAAACAAGGGTGCAAGAGAGGTACAGAAAGAGGGAAGAGGGGTGCAGAAATAAGCAAGAGGGGTGCAGAAAGAAGTAAGGGAGGTGCAGAAAGAGGCAAGAAAGCTGCAGAAAGAGGGAGGAGTGGTACGAAAACAGGCAAGAGAAGTGCAGAAAGAGGCAAGAGAATTGCTGAAAGAGGAAAGAGGTGCAGAAAAAGGCAAGTGAGGTACAGAGACAGACAAGACGGGTGCAGAAAGAGGCAAGAGAAATACAGACAAAAGTCACAGAGGTACAGCAGGAGGCAGTAGAACCACAGAAACAGAAAAGAGGTGTAGAAAGAGGAAAAAGGTGTGCAGAAAGAGGCAAGAGGGGTCCAGAAAGAGGCAAGAGAAGTGCAGAAGGAAGCAACAGAGGTGCACAAAGAAGCAAGAGGGGTCCAGAAAGAGGCAAGAGAAGTGCAGAAGGAAGCAACAGAGGTACACAAAGAGGCAAGAGGGGTGCAGAAAGAGGTTGGAGGGTGCAGAAAGTGATAAGAGAGGTGCAGAAAGAAGGAACAGAGGTACAGAGAGAAGCAAGAGAGGTGTGGAATGAGGCAAGAGAGGTACAGAAAGAGGCAAGAGAGGTGCAGAAAGCAGGAAGAAGGGTAAAGAAAGAGGCAAGGGGGTACAGAAGGAAGCAATAGAGGTACAGATAGATGCCGGAGACGTACAGAAAGAAACAACAGGGGTGCAGAAAGAGGCTAGAGGGGTGCAGAAAGAGGTAAAACAAGTACAGAAAGAAGCAACTGAGGTGCAGAAGGAGGCAAGAGAACTACAGAAAGAGGCAAGAGAGTTGCAGGAACAGGCAAAAGAGGTGCAGAAAGAGGCAACAGGCATACAGACAGAGGCAATAGAGGTGCAGAAAAGGGGTAGAGGGTGTAAAAAGAGGCAGGAGGGGTACAACAATTTGCAAGAGAGGTACAGAAAGAAGCAGGAACTATATAGAAAATAGCAACAGAGGTGCAGAAAGAGGCAAGAGGGATATAGAAAGGGGCAAGAGGGGTGCAGAACCAGGCAAGAGAGGTACAGAAACAGGCAGGAGTGTTGCAGAAAGAGGAAACAGAGGTGCAGAAAGAGGGAAGAGAGGTGCAGAAAGAGGCAAGAGAGTGCAGAGAGAGGCAAGAGAGTGCAGAAAGTGGCAAGTGAGGTGCCGAAAGAGACAAGAGGTATGGATAAAGAGGTGATAGAAGTATTAAAATAACTACTAAAAGAGGCAATTGAAGTGCAGATAGAGGCAAGAGAGATGCAGAACGAGGCAAGAAAACTGAAGAAAGAGGCAAGAGAGGTGCAGAAAGAGGCAAGTGAGGTGCCGAAATAGATAAGAGGGAAGCAGAAAGAGGTGATAGAAGTACATAAAGAAGCAACAGTGGTAGAGAAGGAGGCAGGAGAACTGCAGAACGAGGCAAGAAAGGTGCAGAAAGATGAAAGAGAACTGCAGAAAGAGGCAAGAGGAGTGTAGAAAAAAGCAAGTGAGGTACAGAAACAGGTGAGAGGGGTACAGAAAGAGGCAAGAGAGGTGCAGAAGGAGGAGAGAGAAGTGCAGAAAGAAGCAACAGGTGTGCAGAAAGAGGCTAAAGGGGTGCAGAAAGAGACAAGAGAAGTGCAGAAAGAAGCAAAGAGATGCTGAAGGAGGCAAGAGATCTGCAGAAACAGGCAAAAGAGATGCAGAAAGAGGGAACACGGGTACAGACAGAGGCAAGAGAGATAAAGAAAGAAGAAATAGGGGTGCAAAAAGAGGCAAGAAAGGTGCAGAAAGAAGCAAGAGAGAAGCGGAAAAAAGCAAGAGAAGTGCAGAAAGAACCAATGGAGGTGCAGAAAGAGGCAAAAGGGGTGCAGAAAGATGCAAGAGAAGTGCAGACAAAAAGTGACAGAGGTGCACAAAGAGACAAGAGAACTGCAGAAAGAGAGAACAGGGGTGCAGACAGAGGCAAGAGAGGAGCAGTAAGAGGGAAGAAGGGTACAGTAAGTTTCCAGAGGTGTTCATAAATTTGAAAGAGAGGCACAGAAAGAAGCACATGCAGTGCAGAAAGAACCAATGGAGGTGCAGAAAGAGGCAAGAAGGCTGCAGAAAGAGGAAAAAGACGTGCAGAATGAAGCAAAAGAGGTACAGAAAGAGGCATGATAAGTCCAGAAAGATGCAAGAAAGGTGCAGAAACAGACAACAGAGGTGCACAAAGAGGGAAGAGGGCTGCAGAAAGAAGCAAGAGAGGTGCAAAAAGAAGCAAGAGAAGTAGAGAAAGAAGCAACAAAGGTAGAGGAAGAAGCAATAGAGGTACAGAAAGAGATATGAGGGGTGCAAAAAGAGGCAAGAGAAGTACAGAAAAAAGCAACAGAGATGCAGAAAGAGGCAAGAGAACTGCAGAAAGAGGCAAAGGAGTTGCAGAAACAGGCAAAAGAGGTGCAGCAAGCGGGAACAGGGAGGCATACAGAGGCAAGAGAAGAGCAGAAAGAGGAAAGAGGGTTGCAGAAAGAGGCTAGAGAACTGCAGAAAGAGGCAAGAGAGGTGCAGAAAGAGGCAAGTGAGGTAAGAAACAGACAAGAAGGGTGCGGAAAGAGACAAGAGAAGTGCAAAAAGATGCAACAGAGGTGCAGAAAAAGAAAAGAGGGGTGCAGACATAGGCAAAGGGGTGCAGAAATAAGCAAGAGAGGTGCAAAAAGAAGCAAGAGAAGTAGAGAAAGAAGCAACAAAGGTAGAGGAAGAAGCAATAGAGGTACAGAAAGAGATATGAGGGGTGCAAAAAGAGGCAAGAGAAGTACAGAAAAAAGCAACAGAGATGCAGAAAGAGGCAAGAGAACTGCAGAAAGAGGCAAAGGAGTTGCAGAAACAGGCAAAAGAGGTGCAGCAAGCGGGAACAGGGAGGCATACAGAGGCAAGAGAAGAGCAGAAAGAGGAAAGAGGGTTGCAGAAAGAGGCTAGAGAACTGCAGAAAGAGGCAAGAGAGGTGCAGAAAGAGGCAAGTGAGGTAAGAAACAGACAAGAAGGGTGCGGAAAGAGACAAGAGAAGTGCAAAAAGATGCAACAGAGGTGCAGAAAAAGAAACGTGGGGTACAGACAGAGGCAATAGAGGTGCAGTAAGAGGGAACAGGGGTGCAGACAGAGACAATAGAGGTGCAGAAGGCCCCATGGTTCACCGACGAACTCAAGAGCTCCAAGAAGAACTGCCGAGCCCTCGAGAAAGTCTGGAGAAGGGAACCGACACCGGACAACAGGACCTCCTTCAAACTTGCCACCCGGAAACACCACCAGCTGATCTGCGCCGCCAAGAAAACAGCATTCAAGGACCGGTTGGACAACAACGCACACAACTGCAAGGAACTCTTCAACATCGTGAAAGAGCTCTCCAACCCCAGCGCAGGAAACAACGACATCACCCCATCGCAAGACCTCTGCAACTCCCTCGCTTCATACTTCCACAACAAGATCACGGACATACACAACAGCTTCAACAACCAACCTACGCACACCATGACCGAACAACCACCCCCCACCACCACCCTCCACGCCTCGACCCCGATCAGCACCGAAGACACCATCCGCACGATGAACTCCATCCACTCCGGATCACCGACCGACCCCTGCCCTCACCACGTCTTCAACAAGGCCGACGCTGTCATCGCACCCCACCTGCGAGACATCATCAACACATCCTTTGACAACGCCACCTTCCCTGAGAGCTGGAAACACGCCGAACTCAGCGCTCTACTCAAGAAACCAACAGCGGACCCCACCGACCTCAAGAATTATCGCCCCATCTCGCTCCTCCCGTTCCCAGCCAAAGTCATCGAGAAGACCGTCAACAAGCAACTGGCCGCCTTCCTCGAGACGAACGGATCCCTCGACCCCTCACAGTCCGGCTTCCGAGCCAACCACAGCACCGAGACCGCCCTCATCGCCGCCACCGATGACATCCGAGCCCTGATGGACAATGGAGAAACAGCGGCCCTCATCCTCCTAGACCTCTCCGCGGCATTCGACACGGTCTGCCACCGCACCCTAGTTCGGCGCCTCAGCAACATCGGAATCCAGGACAAGGCGCTGGAATGGATCATCTCCTTCCTCGACGGAAGAACACAGAGAGTCCGACTACCACCGTACAAGTCAGAGGCCTCCGAAGTCATCTGCGGCGTCCCCCAAGGATCATCTCTGAGCCCCACCCTCTTCAACGTCTACATGAGCCCCCTCGCGGCCATCGTACGCAAACACAACCTCAGCATAATCTCCTACGCCGACGACACCCAGCTAATCCTCTCCCTGACCAACGACCCCTCCGCCGCCAGAGCCAACCTGCACGAAGGGATGAAAGAGGTAGCCGAGTGGATGACGACCAGCCGCCTGAAACTGAACTCGGACAAGACGGAGGTCCTCATCCTGGGCTCCTCACCCTCCGCCTGGGACGACTCCTGGTGGCCTCCCGCCCTGGGCACCGCACCCAAACCGACGGACCACGCACGCAACCTGGGCTTCATCCTGGACTCCTCCCTCTCCATGACCAGACAAGTCAACGCCGTCTCCTCATCATGCTTCAACATCCTACGCATGCTACGGAAGATCTTCTGGTGGATCCCCACCGAGACCAGGAAGACCGTCACCCAGGCCCTCGTCACCAGCCGACTGGACTACGGCAACGCCCTCTACGCCGGTACCACCGCCAAGCTCCAGAAGAGACTCCAGCGGATCCAGAACGCCTCAGCCAGACTCATCCTCGACATCCCACGAACCAGCCACATCTCCGGACCTCTGAGAGACCTTCACTGGCCCCCCGTCAACAAAAGAATCACCTTCCGCCTCCTCACCCACGCACACAAAGCCCTACACGACCAAGGCCCAAGCTACCTCAACAGCCGAGTCAACTTCTACGCTCCGAAACGCCACCTCCGATCAGCCAACCACGCCCTCGCCGCCGTCCCCCGCATCCGAAGAGCGACAACAGGAGGAAGGTCCTTCTCCTACCTGGCCGCCAAGACCTGGAACTCCCTCCCGACTGACCTGCGCCTGACCCAAGACCACCTCTCCTTCAGGAAGAAGCTGAAGACCTGGCTGTTCGAGCAGTAGCGGCACCCCCCCCCCCCCCAGCGCCTTGAGACCCTACGGGTATGTAGCGCGCTATATAAATGCCACTGATTGATTGATTGAAAGAAGGAAGAGGGGTGTAGAAAGAGGCAAGAGTGGTAGAGAAATTTGCAAGAGAGGTGCAGAAATAAGCAAGGGCAGTGCAGAAAGAACCAATAGAGGTACAGAAACAGGCAAGAGAAGTGCAGAAAGGAGCAAAAGAGGTGCAGAAAGATGCAAGAGAACTGCACAAAGAGGGAAGAAAGGTGCAGAAAGAGGCAAGAGAACTGCAGAAAAAGGCAAGATAGATGCAGGAAGAAGAAAGAGGGGTACAGAAAGAGGCAAGAGGGGTGCAGTAAGAAGCCAGAGAGTTCCTTAAAAAAGCAATAGAAGTGCAGAAAGAGCCAACGGAGGTGCAGAAAGAGGCAAGAGGGGTGCAGAAAGATGCACAAGGGGTGCAGAAACAAGCAAGTGGATAACAGAAAGAGGCACGTTAGGTGCAGAAACAGGCAGAAGGGGTGAAACAGCAGAGGGTAGAGGGGTGCAGAAAGAGACAAGAGAAGTGTGGAAAGAAGCAACAGATATGCTGAAGGAGGCAAGAGAACTGCAGAAAGAGGCAAGATAGTTGCAGACACAGGCAAAAGAGATGCAGAAAAATGGAACATGGTGTAGTAATGAAGTCCACAACATCGAAGTAAGTGGATAAACAGAGAGTTTAATTCGGCACAGGTGCTGCGCAGCAGCCAACGTTAAGGACGGCAACTGTAAATCTCTCATTCAAATCAGAGTTCCACTTAGAACAATACTCAAGAATCTTACTGAAGAATCTAATAACAACATTCTAGGAAAACTAGAACACTACATTATCCTTTTCCTTACAATCAATTAAAAACTTTAAAAAAAATCAAAGAAAACAGAACAAAGAAAAGAAGGAAAACCACACATAAATATACATATTTGTAATGCAAAACATATCAATACTCATGTTGTAAGTTACAAGAATTGGTAAAGATAATCATTAACGATATCTAGCAGGGATACAACGTTGACGAGTGCTTCTGCGCAACCCATCATTGGAGAAAGAAACATCATTACAATACGATGGATCTTTTCTTGCACATGATGAATCTTTCCCATGAACAACATCAGGAATAGAAGAATGATCAGATGGTTTGGTACTTTTTACAATTCTCACAACATTCCTCCAGCTCTTAAAATTCACTCTTATAGCATTACCACAAACGTTGTCTATGGTGAAAATATCTGAGAATTTAAAACCACCTTTGCTCCTATGAGTAGGTATCTTGATGCAAACTTTGTCACCAAAAGCAAAATCTTGCGAAATTGCCCTTTTTCTTGAATCAAAAATCAATTTTTGTTTTATTTGAGGTTGAGTAACGTTGTGTCTTACTACCTCATGCATATTTTCTAAGGAATTTAATTTCACCCAAGGTGACATCCACCCTGGACAAATCTTAGAACAAGGTTTCCTTCCACGAAGAAGTTCATAAGGAGACACCTTTGTGGAGGAATGAGGTGTAGTACGATAGAACCACAACATTGATCCAACAGCATTCTGTACATTACAATTCTAAGATAAAGCCCACTGTACGCAATTGTTCAAATCCCTGTTCATGCACTCTACCAAACCATTTGTTTGTGGATGATAAAGAGTGCTCTTTAAATGACTGATACCACTTTGATTTAAGAACAAATTGATATCTTGACTCACAAATTGCACCCCGTTGTCACTCACTATAGTAGAAGGAAAACCTTCACGTAAGAATAAATCCTTCAAAAAATCAATCACTTTCTTTGAATTAGGTTCACTTATGAACCGTACCTCTGGCCATTTAGAATAATAGTCAATGGCGACTATAGCATACCTGGAGGTGGAAGGCAATAAATAAAATGGTCCAACTAAATCAATTCCAATTTTTTCCCAAGGTCTAGCCGGAAAAGGAAAAGGAATAGGTTGAAGAGGTGGAGAACGTATTTTAAAACGCTTCTCTGCACTTGAACCTACCACACATTCTTCTACTATCATGTCAATCTCTTTGTCCATCTGCGGCCACCAAAAGTGTTCACGAACCCTTCTCTTGGTAAATGTTTTTCCCAAATGACCTTCATGTGCTCCTTTCACAATTCTAGCTCTGAGCACATCTGGAGGTATCAATCTGTCACCACGTACTAGGAGACCCCCTTCAACAGAAAGTTCCTCCCCAACTTTTATAAAGGTTTGTAATGAATAATGAGCATTGTTCTCTCTTGGCCAACCATTCCTCACGTACTTGATGACTTCTCCAAGAAGAACATCCGTAGAGAGCTCCTCTCTCCATTCAGCTTCACTAATTGAACACATGTCATCTAAACCCAGAGACGCAACAAAACAATCCTCATCTTCATAATCCTCCTCTCCACCTTCATTTTCACACTCAGAATCCAAAGGATGTCTAGACAAACAATCCGCCCTCACATTCTTGTTCCCAGGAATATACATCATTTCAAAATCAAATTGTAACAACTTAGTTGAAAGACGAGCAATTCTCGGAGTATGTTCTTTCAACTTGTCTAGAGAGAATTGTAACCAATGGGCTATGATCAGTTCTCAACTGAAAATGTTTACCCCAAATGTAAGGAGTGAATTTTCGTATGGCCCACCAGCACGCCAGAAGTTCTCTATCAATAACAGCAAACTTGAATTCTGCCCCACGCAAAACCCTTGAGGCATAACCCAAGGTATGTTCAGAACCATTGACCTTCTGGGTGAGAACAGCTCCTAAACCTACCCCACTAGCATCAACTGTAATAGTGCACATAGCATTGGGATCAAAAGGTTTTAGAATTTTTGTTCCTACAAGTTGCTTCTTGATCCATGGAAAAACAGAATCACATTGAACATCCCAAATAAAAGGAACATCTATTTTTAGCATGTTGGAAAGAGGTTGTACTTTTGACGCGTAATCAGGGATAAACCGTGAATAAAATTCACACAAGCCTATAAAAGATTTCAATCCAACTTTATCTTTGGGAGGAGAACTATCAACAATAGCCTTAACCAAACCTGGTCTTGGTTCTACTCCATGTTCAGACAAAACATGACCTAAGTATTCCACCTTTTGAGTCCTGAAAACACACTTTTCCTTCTTCAAAACCACTCCTCCATTCTGTAAAGCTTCCAAAACCTTAAACATAATGTCATCATGCGAATCACAAGTAGGACAATCAATCAAAAAATCATCTTGGAAAACAACAACTCAAATAATGTCTTTCAAAAGGTTGGACATAATTCTTTGGAAGACCGCTGCCGCAGAGGCCAATCCAAATGGCATGCAACAGTACTGAAAAGAACCAATTGGAGAAATGAAAGCAGTGAGGTGCCTAGAAGATGGATCCAAAACAACTTGGTGGTAAGCCGAAGCCAAGTCCAGCTTGCTAAACCATTTTGAACCATTGATCAGAGACAACATATCAGGGATCTTCGGCAGCGGGTGCAAGTCCACCCAAATGTTTTTATTTAGACAGCGTAAATCCACACAAACGCGAAGATCACCATTTCTCTTCTTAGCAACTACTAAGGGAGAAAGCCAAAGAGAAGACTCTATTGGCTCGATAATCCCTTTCTTGCAAAGACCATTGAGTTCCTGTTCGAGCTGATCTCTAACACTAAATGGTATATTCATTAGCTTATGTTTAACTGGAATAGCATTATCTTTCACTCTAATAGTATGCATAAAACCTCTTACTTCACCAAGTTCATCACTAAAGACAGTCGGAAATCGTTTCTCTAATTTATCCACAAAATCGCCAGTTTGAACAACAGAAATAGGATCCTTAGTGCCCGGTCTGAGCACCATCTTAAACAAACCTTGATGGAACCATCCAAGGATATTTAATCCTTTGATTGAAACATACATTTTCCCAAAAAACTTTCTCCCCCTAAATTCTAGCGTGTCGTCAAAACATCATCTTGGAAAACAACAACGCCAATAATGTCTTTCGAAAGGTTGGACATTATTCTTTGGAAGACCGCTGCCGCAGAGGCCAATTCAGGTACAGACAGAGGCAAGAGAGGTGAAGAAAGAAGAAAGAAGGGTGCAAAAAGAGGCAAGAAAGCTGCAGAAAGAAGTAAGAGAGAAGCGGAAAAAAGCAAGAGAAGTGCTGAAAGAACCAAAGGAGGTGCAGAAAGAGGCAAAAGGGGTACAGAAAGAGGCAAGAGAAGTGCAGACAAAAAGTGACAGAGGTGCAGAAAGATAAAAGAGAACTGCAGAAAGAGAGAACAGGGATGCAGGCAGAGGCAAGAGAGGAGCAGTAAGAGGGAAGAGGGGCACAATAAGTTTCAAGAGGTGTTCATAAATTTGAAAGAGAGGCGCAGAAAGAAGCACATGCACTGCAGAAAGAACCAACAGAGGTACAGAAAGAGGAAACAGGGGTGCAAAAAGAGGCAAGAGAGGTCCAGAAAGAGGGAAGAGAGGTGCAGAAAGAGGCAAGAGGGTGCAGAAACATGCGGGAGAGGTACAGAAAGAGTAAAAAGGCGTACAGAAAGAGACAAGAGAGGTACAGAAAGAGGGGTGCAGGAAGAGGCAAAAGAGGTACAGAAAGAGGGAATAGGGTACAGAAAGAGATAAGAGAAGTACAGAAAGAGACAAGATAGGTACAGAAACAGGCAAGAGAAGTGCAGAAAGAGGCAAGAAAATTGCTGGCAGAAGCAACAGAGGAATATAAAGAAGCAAAAGAAGTGCTGAAAAAGGCAGGTGAAGTGCAGAAAGAGGGAAGAGGGGTAGAGGAAGAGGCCAGAGAGGCACAGAAAGAGGCACGAGAAGTACAGAAAGAGGCACGAGAGGTGCAGAAACAGGCAGTAGAGGTGCGGAAAGAGGGAAGAAGGGTGGAGGAAGAGGCAAGTGGAGTTCTAACTATGGGCGACATTTACGAATTTGTGGTACGCGAATTCGCGCGAAAGCAAATTTGCGGTCCGCAAAATCCGCGAATGTGTGCGAATTTGTGGATTTTTTATTTTTGCATGTTCGCGGGGAGCTTTGCGTGTTCGTGGGGTTTTTTCAGCGCGGCAACCGCGAAGATGCCCATGCGGTCGTACATTGGTGCGGCCATTTTGTTTTCAGTGTTCGTATTGCGTATTTCCGTTTCTGGCCGCCAGTTGCATGCTCAGGTTGTGCATTTCCTATGTGGGGGCCGCAATTACGTGTTTGCATGCTCGTGAGGGAAATATCGCGCAAACTTACCCACGCGGTCGCAATGGGCGCGGCCATCTTGTTATTCATTCATTGCTATGGTTCTGGGCACGCTTTTTCAATCCTCCCTTAATCTTTGCAATCCTTTGTTTCTTTGGACTTTGTTTTAATTTTTTTACTCATTATCTATCTCTTTATTTTTCTACATCTATATTTTGTGTTTTTTTCTACGTTTGGTTACTTAAAACTACATTTTTAACTCTTTTCTTTTCTTTTCTTTTCTTTTATTTACTTTTTCCCTATTGTTTCTTTCCTATTTTCTTTCCTTTTCCTGCCCTGGACCATGGCAAAGGGAGCCGGGAAGAACATGAAGGGGAAGGGTCCAGCACCCCATACCCGGCTCCCTTGCGGGCGCTTAAGGGGGCAGGCAGTAGTAGCCCGGGAGATCTTCAGCGGGGTGGAGGTGGCCACACTGGCTTTCTTCGTCCAACACCACCTGCCCAAGACAGTCGCGGCAGGCGGCAGGCCCGGTGCCGGGTACGGGGGAAGGTGTGCCGGGCCATGTATCGGGAGTCTGGGGTCCGGCTCACCTACAACCAGGCGACGCACCGGTGGTCCGACACCCTGGACCCGGAGCAAGACCTGCTCAACCTGCTTGGAGTCGAGATCCCGGGCCTTGGTGAGTAGTAGTAGCTAGTATTTAATCACTACTTTGTTTTCTCCTGCTCTGTGTTATGATATTGCAATTTGTTTTTTCCGTAGAGCAAGAATGCTGCCGATTACATTGCAGGTAAATTATGTTTCAAAAGCTTCTGTGATTGCAGGTGATCGCCTGCTCACTTGCGGTGCTACTATGCTTACTTGTTTTCAATGTTGTGCTCATTTGGCCTGAGTGATTATGTATGAGTGAGTACTTTACAGAACTGCGTAATGCTAGACACTAGAGACTCAAGTCCAGTCCTTCCTTTGTACTCCTGCCAAGAGATAGTGGTGGTGGATTGATAGTTCGAGTATATTATGTCTGGTTATTTAATAGGAAACTTTTTAGTGGTCTGCAATCATGACGGACTGTGTCTGTCACTTCGTGTGCTGCAGAGTGCTGCTGCCAGTCCTAGTAGAACCTTTTTGTAGTTGGTTTAGTGAGTTACATAACTTTCCAAGTAGACGGTCCGCGAATCCAGCAATACTAATATCCTAGTAGACCACATCAGATAGGTCAATAAATTTAGTGCAATTGTTGTCTATTTCCCCGAAATAATTTGTTATTGTTTTTTTGAAATGTTTGATTTGGTTGACAACAATCATCCATGTTTGTGTCTTTCTTTCATGTTGTACATCAGTTTCCCCCAGGGGCAAGAGGTCAGAGGAGGAGGTAGTGGTGTCGGCGGAGCAGGAACAACAACAGGAAGGCCAGTATAGGTCTGCCGAGGGCTCCTCTGCTGGCCCCAGTAAGTTTTCCTGTTAATGTTATTAATTATACTTCCCTATCTTTAACAGCACCTATTTATTCCAAACGTTCCTCATAATTCTATTTTTTCCTAAATTGTCTTTGATCTTCTTGTAGACTGTTTCTAAATTCTTATCCTGCCTCTACTATGACTCTCTGTGCTACTACTAGATTATTATTAGTCTGTCTGTGTAACTAGCTAAGCTTGTACAGTTGGCAAAAGGTGTACTGTTAAACAAAACTCCTATTCAGCAATAGCTCTAGGCACTGAGTGCAGTCGTCTGGGTTGTCCATAATGTCTATTGAAGTCTTCTAAATGTTTATGCTTTGACAATTCCCAATAATAAAATGTCAATGGCCACCAAGAATAAGATACTAGTTTACTTTTTGATTGGGTAGGAGGACATACTACTACTGTTGCAGGGACTATTCTGCACATACAGAACTATGGATAAGAAATATGGCATTGGTTATAAATTATAATGGGCGCAGTTAGACTTTCCACATACCTCAGTCATGCCAGAAGTTGAACCCCCAATCTCCTTAGTGACTAGCTAGTGTGTCAGAGAGTAATTATTTTGCTCCCGAATGCAGCGATGATCCCCAATGATTATACAACCCAGAGAACATAAGACTATGTAGTCAGAGTCCCGACCTCTCAGAGTCACGGACTCATGCTTGCAAATTGCAAACCCTTTCGCTCACTCACTCATGACCAAAAACCACAGAGTCTATGTAAGTTTTAAAGCTTTATTAAAAGTAAAACAAGTAGCTCTGTGTGTACTCTGTAAACATTTAAATTGTGCATTATATAAAAACATGTATTAAAATCAATGTCCTATAACAAACGGAGAATGACTGAAAAGTGGCTGATTTCACACATTAATTGTGGGAGAGCCCTCACCTGGTTGGAACTTAAAGTCTTGGTGGGGATGAATCGTTGACGGCTCTGACTAAGAAAAGATGATGATCTTGCTCTTGTTCGTAGAAGGGAAGCTTTTGTCTGTTATAATAAAAATTGTGCATGTTAAAAAGCTAGCATTCATCAGTTGTGTCAAAACGTGTAGCATCACATGTTATAGCTAAGCATAAATAAAAAACACCCTTCCCTGAAGAAAGTGAAATTTTTAGTTTAGACTAGAGAGTCACAAATTATTGAATTTGTTTATGTAGTACTAGTAACTTTTTTTCATTCCTAGACAAAATAGGGAGTAGTGTATATGGCATCTAAAAATATTAAATGTTTTTTCTAGGCGTAACACCATCGGCACAGCCAACCACCAATGCCGGGGACAGCGCGCAGGTGGGCACTCCAGGGTCGGATGCGGTGCCACAGCCAGCCGGAACTGCTGTGGGGATGCCACGGTAGTGGCGGGCATTGGTAAGCTATTATATTCCTTACTTATTGAGATTGCAGAGTGGGCTCTCTGCAGTGGTGTATATGTTGTACAGTACAAGTACACTTTACTGTTAAGAAGACTTACAAATTTAGAACTACGTTTTTGTCAACCAGGTAGAAGACTGTCACCCTTGACTTCTCATTAGCAATAGCGGCAGGAGTTGACGAGTAACCAATGGCCTCCTCTAAATTTTACTTCAACTCAGCTGTGAAAGTTTTATCGAGAAGCCAAATCAGATCAGAGATTAACTTGATGGATGGGATGAACGAAAAGGGAAAGAAGGATGTATGGAAGGACGAGCAAGTGAAAATTAATGACTGGCAAAGAATGATACTTGTTTTTGAATGCTGCCCAAGGTGGCTGGGAATCTGATGCATGGTCTGATGCATGGCCGTTTGAAGGCTGAAGCAAGGATGGTTGGAAGGAGAAAGAAAAGAGGACTGCCTGGGTGGGTAAACAGAAACTGTATGTGTGCGCAATATATCCTTTGGTTCAAATTCAAATGCAAGTCAAGCACGGATGCATGGCTGGCGTTTTACAAAAAAAAGCAAAAGGTTGTTTTTCAGTGAGAAAAACTAAGGTTTGTCCAGTTGAGAGTCAGACATTAAGAAGAATGATTGACACTTACTTTGAATGGATTGATGCCTGCCTGCCTGGATGGTATCTTCCTCATAGTTAGCATAGGTGTATGTAGTAGACAGAGTAGTCGGTCACTGGATGAAGAGTGTTACTTTGAAGAGCATGTAACACCGCACGTCCGTGCCAGAGTAGCAAAGTCGAGGAAAGTAGAAGTTGTAATTTTTCAGAATACTACCATGACTAGTAACAGTAGTTTGCAAGCACAGCATATATCCGGCAATTACGGTGACCACTCACTCACTACCTCTGTTAATAATTTTTTTACAACTCTGTCATTCATGTGTGGCCTATCGGTGTTCACTCAATCAAAAACAAAGCACCTAAATGTCATCCCATATGTAAGCAAATATCCTGTGAAGGGATAGATGATCATATTATCTTCTTCATTTTCCTTTTGTAGTAGTCAGGGGCAGGGCAGGTTGAAAGTTACATTAATTAAGCAGTAGCCCTTGTAACAGAGTATGGCCAGTGCCACCCGTAATAGAAAAGTAAGAGCTTCACCACCTGCATGTACTAGACTGGTAACAGTAACGCAAGTCTGTGTCATCATGGCTTGCGTCTGTTTTTTTCGGGTGCAAGTTGACTGCGCTGGCAATATGCCAGCTTCCACAAGTTTACGTACCAATTTCACTAAACAAGAGAGAAGAAGAAGACTAGTGTACTGTCTGAGTCTAATGTAGTGAGTTCATATAGTGCTAGCAGAATTCCTGAAACTCCCACTAATGTTAGAGCAGAGGGCGACGAAGTGGGAGGTTAGATAGATACGTGCCACAAATGTTATCTACTGTGCTTGCAAGTTGCTAGTGCTACTGTGACACAACTTTCTGCTGAAATATTTTGTGTTAATCTTAAAGAGCATTGGTTACAGTATGTTTTTCTTTCTTCATATAGATGCTCCTTCCAAATTAACACGGAAGGAGTTGGCTAGACAGGCCCGGCAACGGAAACTGGAGGCAATTGTCGCCGAATATCGGCAGCTGGTGGTCCAGGAGGAGGACGACACGCAGTCGCAGTCGACATCAACATCCACGACAGCTGCATTCTCCTCCGCCCACCCTGAGTCATCCAGTCAGCGCAAGCCTTCAGAGGTACGGAGCCGTGGTCCCGCAGCCACCCACCTGTGGAAAAGTAAATTTTGCCATGTTCTGTGTCCCTACGCGTCCTCCATCATATGTTATGTGTGCATGATTAATATGCATATGTATTCCCCATGTTCGATTAAAGACGCAATTATATTTGTGCCCACTTCTAGTATGCCAGTTTCCAGTTCTCGTGAATACTACGAATATCAGGCCTATGTAAAGCTACATTGCCACGTTTCTCAGTGTGCACGTTATTTCATTGTAAAGTTCCCGTTTCTAGGCCTCAAAAGGGCCTGGACACCAGATTCAGCTTCTGTCTCCTGAGCCTCGCTGAGGAGCGATACAGCCCCCACCTGTGTTCCTGACCCTTCACTTACTTCCTGCCTTGCAGTGCCCGGTTCAGCCTGGCTCTGCCTCTGAGTCTGCCAAGAGTATGTTATGATTCTAGTTATCAGTTCAGCCCTCCTTCTCTGCATTCCTAAGCTACTGAATCGTATCAATAGTTTCCGTCATTGTCTAGCCTTTACGTCTCCATGTAAGAGAAATACTGCATTTAATGGTCATTTAATATTCTTCATCACGCACTACATGTAGAATAATGCATGCTCTAGTCTTGGAGTCCGTTAGCCTCTCCCCTCCTGACTCTTAGTTTATATCAACATGTTCTCTAAACATCAGATACTAGATACTGTTTAGGTACATGTCGCCCTGACTCTCCAGACTTCAGTCTCTGCTCCTAGCACAGAGTTCATAGCCCCCAGCTTCTCCTAGTAACACGTCATTGTCAGTTTGCGCGCACCATTAGGTTAGAGGTCCCGGCTCCTTAGGTAGCCCCCTCCATGTTTCCGCCCCATTTATGACATATTCTGTTACGTTTGCATCACATGTCTATGTATACGCCCCTGTTACACCCATTTTCACCCTTATCTTTCGCGACTGCTATTGACCACACCCACTGCTCCGCCTATCATATGTACTGTAATGCAACTGTTTTACTATATATGTTCGTGTATTGTTATTAAATGTTAGCGCGCTCATCCCAGATCCTGCCCGGCAGCTGTCGGGGCCCCCCTGCCGGGCCCTGCCATTCTATTCCTGTGCAGGTTGTCCTGTTCCTGTCCTTTATGCTGTAATAAACCTGCAAAACTCCTACTACCTCGAATCTTGACTCTTATTTATTGAGCTATATGTTATTCATTTATCCATTCAAAAATAGAGGTATTATTTATTTATTTACCACATAATGGCGCCCGAACAGGGACTTGCCCTTTCCCCACGCGTCGGTGAAGCCACGCCGGCCCCCTGACCCTCTGCAGTCGTGACGGAACTCTTCTGCGCACCGGCAGATATTTCTGCTTTAAGTATCCCTCAGGCCCACGGAGGAGACGGAGGAGGCGGTCCAGCATCCAGACGAGACGGTGGAGGAACGCGGCGAGTCCCGACCAGAGCCCAAGCCGAGAGTCCAAGGTCCGAGGTATCCGGAGGCCCACCCGTAACAGAAGTCCGAAGTTCGTCCGTCCGGCGTCGAAACAGTCCAGTCCAGTCCGAGGCCTTCCGTTCTTGCTGCCCGGTGAGTACCGTTGCTGGGGTAGTATCTAGACAGGGTCAATCTAAATTGTCTCTGGTCCGATGGGTCTGGGTACGCAGATCTGAAACGAAGTGTTCACCTAGGTGGATACGGGTCTTGATGCGTCCCTTTATGGGACCGGTATGTTCCGTGCTGTTTCAGCAGCGCATCCAGTAATTCTAGTCTGTTCCGTTCTCGAGAAATTCATGTGTTTCTGTTCTCAGTGTTCCAGGTAGTATTCTGTCCGAACTGTTGCTTCATAATGTTATTCAATGTATTTTCAATGTCGTGGTATGCCTGAATTGTTTTCTCAATTGTTATTGTTCCTCGTGTATTGTATTGTGTTCAGATTCAAGTTTGCAATGTCCCTCTTTTCGAGATTACGTCAGTTAAAAACTAGAAAGGGTCTGCTAGAAGAAGCAGTTCCTGTCCCGCCTAGGGACAGTCCAGGTCATTTTATGTATCAAAAGCATGGCATAAGTGCCATACTATATCTAGATTTATGGGTAGAGTATACCAAACAGTTAGAAGAAAAGTATAGATGGCCCGTATCGGGTACATGGGATGCCGAGTGCATCATGAGAGTAGAAGAAGCATTATGGAAAAAGAAAGCCAGACAGTCACAGAAAGATGCCATCGAGTTATGGCGCAAAGAATCTCATAAAAGAACCGAAAAAGAAATCAGAAAGTCAGAACTAAGTAGAGAATCCTTGGAACGAGCCCAGGAAAGGGAACTAATCGAGATAGGTGAACGAGTTAAAACAGAACAGTCAGACAGACAGAGGCATGCCCTCATCAAGGGTATGTATCCTCTTCTTGCCGAGGGCTTGCCAAAAGCGACCCCGGAGGCATCCAGTAATTTCCCGCCACCATTAGTTCCGCTCAAGCTACGTCACAAACCAACCGCAGCTGATATTTTTATTTCGTCCTATTTGGACGACACAGTCCCAGAATATGCAAATCCCGCTCCGCCAGTCCCTGTAAATCAGGCACTTCCCGCTCCTCCAGACACCGGAGTACCTGTTACGGTACCCCCGGTCCAGCCCGCCATACAAGTCCAGCCTGCATTTCCATTTCCCACTCTGCCAGGACGAAGAGCATCAGTAGACGACTCTAGTTTAGGGGCCGCAGGAGGAGGTCCTCCTCAGACCCCGCCGCCAAATAGACGTCCAGGAGCAGTCGAGTTACATGAACGTGCGTTACAGCGTACGCCTAAATATCAGTCCATTGCAGAAATCAGGCGAGCTCTTACTGAATGCTGTTATGATCCAGTTCCAGGCGAGGATAGTATGGTTATATTTTCCGTGCGTGTTAGGCAGGTGTCCGAGTACTTGGTCACTTTACCGAATATGAAGGAAGATCTAGACAGAATATATCGTTTCATCCGTACAGGGGATGATCCAGAAAGTATTAGTGAAGTCATGTCTCAAAGGAAAGTTGAGATCCAGCTCATGATATTAAAGTTTCTGATTAATTGTCTAATAAGGGAACAAGATTATCCGACCAAAGATCAAGTCGAAATGAGAACCCTGACAAGGTGGAGTGAGAATATAGCCGAGGGTAAGCACAAGACTATCAGTAGTATAGAGAGTATGTACAAGAAAATCCATAAAGAAATAATAAAGTTACACGAACAACGTAAAGCAGCACACGTAAGCGAGAAAGAAAATGACTCTGCGGAAGAGGTAGAGGACGAGAATCCCGCCAGAATAGCGTATGTAGGAAAATCTAGATTTCCAGATCGCCATTTACGCCTAGAACACAAGTCAACTTTCCATCATCCAGCACCAGAACAAGGTTCTCTAGAACAAGTATTTCAAGCTACCGATCACATTCTGAAATCACGAATCGGTTATAATGAGTTAAGTACTATGCATGAACAAGAACTAGTCCGATCAGCAGTCCGATGGATTACTGATTCTACCACTTTTCCAGACGAAATAGTGGCACAAATGTTTCTGAAATTGCCCCCAGCCGAGCAGCGACTGGCGGGTATGTATATGATCCAGCACCTCATTACATTGTATGAGGGTCAACATTCTGATCCAGGTCCGTTACACGATGTCCTGAATGAGTTACTCCAGTATAGATGGAAAGGTTTAGGTACCGATTTGATTAGTGTCATTCTAGAACAGCGCCACAAATACAGAACGTTTTTGAACCCGCATTTTGTTCATGTCTCACCTCCAGAAAGTAAACCCTTTTACATAGACAGACAGAATCCGTTACGAGAAGTGCATCCAGTTAAGACAGAGGGTGGTGAAATGCAACGAGTGTTTGTTTACACCCCTATCACAAAGATGGAACTCTTAGAGATGAAAAAGTTAATTCCCTGTCATGATAAAGATCCAGCAGGGTTCCACCGAGAATTAAAAGACATGCTCCGTATGGGAGAATACACGTATCCAGATATCATTAAAATGTTAAAAGTCTTGTTGCCCGCAGGGGTATATGAGAAACTCAAAGAAAAAGAATGGGAGGTGGGAGAGAAAAAGATCGATTGGGCAGTTCTAGAAGCTGAAGATAAGGCACGAGTACCAGGTACCGGTCTTGGAGATAAATGTAAAGAATTACCTGAACTGTTAATACAAGTTTTGCCCAGACTATTAGCAACTAAAAAGGAAGACTGGGATGCAATCTCAGCATGTAAACAGAAACAAGACGAAGACACTAGTGATTTTTATTCTAGATTCGAGAAATGTTTTAGTATAAACAGTGGCCTCAAGACAAGTAGCGAGTCATACCCTCATCTTTTTGTTACTAAATTAGTCGAGAATTCAAGTCCACAAGTTAAGAATCGAGTTTTGAAAGTCGAAAGTACCTGGCAAGCTAATACCCCGTCCCAGATGTTACAGATGCTTCAATACCACCAGAATAGAATCAGAGAAGAACAAGATCATGAAAGAAAACGTATGAAAGACACGAAAATGAAAGTACTAGTTGCACAATCTGTTCCACAAGACAGTCAGAAGAGGGGTACGAATCAAGCCAGTCATCCTGCAGCTCCCGTTAAAGGGAACTGCAATTATTGTAAACAGCCAGGTCATTTTATAAACGAGTGTGCAGTTCTGAAACACAACATAGCTACCGGTAAGACTAAAGAAAGACCACATCCGCCTAGACAAGAGCAAGTTGCACAGACTCCTCAGCCACAGAATGCACAACAGACAGTTACAGTACCGCAGCCTATTGCTGCAACACAGCATGTTACACAGCAGATGTACCAGTATGCTCAGTCAGAGTATCCAGAGTATCAACCGTATTCATGAAACAGCCTAGAGAGGGAGGTAGGCTTGCCTCTCATCGAGATACCTGTAGATCAAGAAGGTCCCTATGTTCACAGTCAAGTATTAGGGAAAGACAGAAAGTTTCTGATTGATACAGGGGCAAGTAGGACCACTATAAGTCACGCCGAAGTTCCAGGGGCTCCGCTCTCAGGCTCTAGAAATGTTTCCCTTGGATTTTCAGGAAAACCTATCGTAAATGAAATTTCAAAGCCAGTTACTCTAGAAGTAGGTCCATTGTCCCGCACTACTGATCTGTTACTTACTAAGTCATGTCCAGAAAATCTATTAGGCATTAAAACACTGAAAGAATTAGGTGCAGTTATATGCTGTTCCCCAGAGGGAATACGATTGTTCCTACGTGACTTCAAGGGTCACTATGTATTACGAGATTTTGATCCAAGATTGTCTAATGTTCCGCAGCATCTATGGGCGCAAGGTCCAACTGATGTTGGCTTTATGCAAATCACACCCCATCGTGTGACTCTTAAACCAGGTGTAGTGTTACCACGAATCAGACAGTACAGATTGCCACCTGAGGCTGTAGCAGCCTTATCCAATATTATTGACGAGCTTATGGCTCAAGGAGTAGTTGTAGAAACTGACTCCAATGTATGTAATTCTCCGATCATTCCTGTCATGAAACGTACTGATCCAAATGCACCCCCAGTATATCGATTAGTGATTGACCTACGAGAACTCAATAAATGTATTATTCCCCAGTACCCAGTTGTCCCAGATATCTCTTCCCTATTGACAGCCATTGATTCCGAAGCTTCATTTTTCACTGTCATAGACCTCAAGAACGCATTTTTCAGTGTCCCCATTCATCCAGACAGCCAGTTTCTTTTCGGATTTTGTTTAAATGGAAGGAGCTATATGTTCACGCGCGCTCCTCAAGGTTTCACAGAAAGTCCTAGTATTTACAGTCAAGCACTCAAGAGACAACTAGACAACATTCACATGCCAACTGACACTGCCCTGCTCCAGTATGTCGATGATCTACTGATCACAGCCCGTTCTGAACGTGCTTGCGAGCGAGCATCCCTTACAGTCTTGTATTTCCTAGCCGAGATGGGGCACAAGGTGTCCCCTTCTAAGCTTCAATTCTGTGTCCAGCAAGTGATCTATTTAGGCCACTTACTGTCCAAGAGGGGTAGGCAGTTGACACCAGACCGTATCCAGTTAATAGCGAGTCTTCCTCAGCCCAAGACCCAGAAGGAGGTACGTGCTTTTATCGGCCTTACTTCTTATTGCAGACAATGGATTCCTCAGTATGCATTTCTAGCTAAACCACTGATACAGTTAACGACACAGGAGGCAGCCGTATCGACTGTCCTCCCTTGGACATCTGAACATACACTTAGTTTTAATGAGTTAAAGAAAGCTCTATGCCAAGCTCCAGTTCTAGCTACACCGAACTACAGTAAGCCTTTTACACTTTTCGTCACAGAACGCGAAGGTACAGCATTATCTGTTCTCACACAAGATCAAGCAGGACAATACAAGCCCTGTGCTTATTTTTCGAGCACATTAGATCCTGTAGCCCAGGCTCTGCCTGCGTGCCTCAAGTCAGTTGCAGCCACAGCACTAGCTATCAGACAAAGTGATTCCATAGTGTTAGGACACTCCCTGACAGTACAAGTTCCACACTCCGTGGAAGTTCTTTTAAACCGAACACAGACTCAGCACTTGACAATTGCACGTTTAACAGGTTATGAATTGACACTGTTTCAGCCACACATAGAAATCAGACGCTGCAACGTTCTAAATCCTGCTACATTGTTACCATCAGTTACTTTGAATCCTGCCACACACGACTGTGTGGAAGTAGTTAACATCATGACAAAGCCAAGACAAGATCTGACAGATATTCCATTACCAGATCCCGACCTGACGCTTTATGTGGATGGTTCATGTATGAGAACAAGTACAGGAGAACTAGTCGCCGCGTATGCAGTGACTACCGACACCGAAGTTATAGAGACACACCGTATTGACACCCTGTCTGCTCAAGCGGCGGAGCTAGTTGCTCTGACACAAGCCTGCATACACGCCAAGAATCTGAAAGTTAATGTTTACACAGATTCACGTTACGCATTTGGAGTCGTACACGACTTTGGAGTGCTCTGGCAGGAGAGAGGTTTCATGACTTCTCATGGAACCAAGATTCAGCATGGTCTCCTTATTCAGGCTCTGTTAGATGCTATACATTTACCGACATCTATTGCTATCATGAAGTGCAAAGCACATACGAAAGTTACTGACATTATTTCCCAAGGTAATGATCTAGCAGATCGCACAGCCAAGCTTACAGCACAGACACCAGACATTCCAGTTAATAAGACACCGACATACACTCCAGATCTGACTACCTGTATGACAGTTAAAGACCCTACTCAAGATGTCATAGATATCCAGTTACATGCTACTCCCGATGAAATCAAGAAATGGTCCGAACAAGGAGGGGTCCAGACAGATCAAGGATGGTTAACGAAGGGTAGAACCACATGGTTTCTCCCCGACTCTATGGTTCAAGTCATTATTAATACTGCACATAGTCCAGCACATTTAGGAGAAAAAGCTATGTTAGACAGTATCCAGAACATTTGGTTCAACAAGCATTTACGAGCTGCAGCCAAGCAGAAAGTCCGTACCTGTATGATATGTTGCCAGTTTAATCCAGGTAAAAGTGTCCCGGTGGAACAAGGGGAATTCCAGCCTCCTGACCACCCTTTTGAAGTCCTCCAGATGGATTACATTCAGATGGAGCGATGTCGAGGTTTCAAGTATGTCCTTGTAGTTGTATGCGCTTTGTCCAGGTGGACAGAAGCATATCCAGTTCCAGATTACACAGCCGCGACCACTGCCAAGCAGTTGGTTCGTGAGTTCTTCCCCCGTTATGGACTCCCTAGAGTCGTATATTCTGATAACGGCCAGCCATTCTCATCCGAGCTAATGAAACACGTTTCCCTTTTGTTAGGGTACCAGTGGAAGTTCCATTGTGTACGCCATCCAGAAGCAGCCGGTCTCGTAGAGAGACATAACCAGACCCTGAAAATCCGAATTGCAAAAGTTTGTCAAGAGAAAGGTGTGGACTGGCTAGTAGCTCTGCCAGTTGCTCTGTTCTACATGCGCATGGTCGCACATTCCAGATCAGGTCTGTCCCCGTACGAGGTCGTATTCGGCCGCCCCCCTAACATGTGGGGTACACCTAGACCCCGAAGTATTACCGATGTTTCAAGTAATATGCTGACAGATTACCTAGCTTCCTTGATGTCTGCCCTCAACTCTTGTCGTTCACAGGTTGCCGCCGCATTTCCAGACAATACCGAGGTGGCACCGCATGAAATCGTTCCCGGATCCATGGTCTTAGTGCGAAACTTTGATCGTTCAAGTCCACTGGAGCCTCGCTGGAAGGAGCCCCGACAGGTCCTCTTGGCCACCCGTACAGCCGTGAAGTTGGAGGGACGAAAAGGCTGGGTGCATCTTTCGCACATCAAAAAATTTTATGGATTGAAGCCAGTTTCAAAGAACATTTCCGAGCATTTAAAAGACTGCCAAAGTACTATTCTTAAGGACTGTCCCGCAAAAGACAATGATACTGCACCCTCCCTGTTAGAGACAACTCCGCAACAGGAGTATAAGAAAAAGTTACGGTCTAGTAAAATAAGTCAGCCAGTTTGATTGTCTAAGTCCTCCCCTAGGTGAAACGGTTAGACCGGTTTCTGACATGTATAAAATAGACCCCCATAGTGAGAGAGTTAGTCAAAACTCAATCCGATGTATCGTTTTTCTAAGTTTCATATTATTTCTCAGTATTATGATTTCCTGCACCAGTTATGCGTTTTATCTGTATTTTCCAGTTTCTCATGTAAATAAGTCTGCCAATGTTACAGTAGAGCACACGTTTAGTGATCTGCCTCCTCATGAACTCTCTTATCGCCTCGCTATGCGTAACAATTCTTTTATCCGCATGTTACATTATTCACACCAGACCAGCAATGCCACAAATTGTTGGGTGTGTGGTCGACTCCCCCCTTTCCAGACACCGAAGGGAGTTCTGCCACTCTTTCCTTATCCATTTTCACATAATGGTTCGTGTGGAGCATGGTCCACGTTAACGTCATCCTTAACAGATATGTCTTTTCTTAACAGTACATGTTTCCCAGACAAGCAAGGTCTTCCCCACAGAACAGGGTTAGATCTAGAAAATGAAGTTTATAATTTGGGTAATTATTCTTCGAATTTCATGGTCCTGAATGTTCAGTCTGATTCTACTCCAGACTTACCTGCTATTTCAGTACTACCAGTCAAAGGTGAATTATGTGTCCGAAATAATGGTTCCATACATGTAGGCCATAGTGATTGTACTACTATTGTCAAGTATAGTGACAGTAGGAAATCTATTTTCAAAGCTTCACGTCATTCTTATTTTATTTGTGGTCAAACCGCATATGTTCGTCTGCCCCTCGATTGGAAGGGAACCTGTTACATTGCCTTCCTACTGCCACAAGTTTTCCTAGCCCCATCTGATTATCATAGAAACACACATCTAGTACACGTTAGACATAGAAGGGAGTCCCCGATTGTCGATTATACTGAAACTGCTCTAGAACAATATACAGATTTCAATAGAGGTTTCTTCTTCTTTATAGGACCTATCCAGAACAGTAAGCTAATCCGTAGGTTAACCAGAACCCTTGAAGCTGTAGTAAATGAGACTGCCTCTGCTCTAGGTAACTTAACCGAAGAGCAATCTGCTATGAGATTTGTCGTTTTGCAAAATCGTCTCGTCCTTGACGTCATACTGGCCGATAGGGGCGGGGCATGTAGAGTCATCGGATCTAGTTGCTGCATTTTCATTCCAAATAACGCACCGTCTGTTTATTCAGCTATAACCAGACTCCATAAAATTGCCCATCTGTTACACCAAGACCCAGGCACCTGGACATGGTCCGGTTGGTTCTGGAATATAATTTCCGCCTGGGGATGGAAAGTATTGTCCTTTCTAGGTATTGCAGTAGCGATCATATTCAGCTGCTGCCTCTGTATACAATGTGGCCCTGCGATTTGCGGCATTTGTGCTACCTCTTGTATTCCTAGTCCCAAGCCCCGTCCTAAATCCAGTTCCCAGAAAATTCGAGACGAGCAAATGATACTGTATGAAATGATAGATGGTATCATGAATATTGATGTTTCCTGATGGAAACGTAGTGACAAGGAGGGAATGTGGAAAAGTAAATTTTGCCATGTTCTGTGTCCCTACGCGTCCTCCATCATATGTTATGTGTGCATGATTAATATGCATATGTATTCCCCATGTTCGATTAAAGACGCAATTATATTTGTGCCCACTTCTAGTATGCCAGTTTCCAGTTCTCGTGAATACTACGAATATCAGGCCTATGTAAAGCTACATTGCCACGTTTCTCAGTGTGCACGTTATGTCATTGTAAAGTTCCCGTTTCTAGGCCTCAAAAGGGCCTGGACACCAGATTCAGCTTCTGTCTCCTGAGCCTCGCTGAGGAGCGATACAGCCCCCACCTGTGTTCCTGACCCTTCACTTACTTCCTGCCTTGCAGTGCCCGGTTCAGCCTGGCTCTGCCTCTGAGTCTGCCAAGAGTATGTTATGATTCTAGTTATCAGTTCAGCCCTCCTTCTCTGCATTCCTAAGCTACTGAATCGTATCAATAGTTTCCGTCATTGTCTAGCCTTTACGTCTCCATGTAAGAGAAATACTGCATTTAATGGTCATTTAATATTCTTCATCACGCACTACATGTAGAATAATGCATGCTCCAGTCTTGGAGTCCGTTAGCCTCTCCCCTCCTGACTCTTAGTTTATATCAACATGTTCTCTAAACATCAGATACTAGATACTGTTTAGGTACATGTCGCCCTGACTCTCCAGACTTCAGTCTCTGCTCCTAGCACAGAGTTCATAGCCCCCAGCTTCTCCTAGTAACACGTCATTGTCAGTTTGCGCGCACCATTAGGTTAGAGATCCCGGCTCCTTAGGTAGCCCCCTCCATGTTTCCGCCCCATTTATGACATATTCTGTTACGTTTGCATCACATGTCTATGTATACGCCCCTGTTACACCCATTTTCACTCTTATCTTTCGCGACTGCTATTGACCACACCCACTGCTCCGCCTATCATATGTACTGTAATGCAACTGTTTTACTATATATGTTCGTGTATTGTTATTAAATGTTAGTGCGCTCATCCCAGATCCTGCCCGGCAGCTGTCGGGGCCCCCCTGCCGGGCCCTGCCATCCTATTCCTGTGCAGGTTGTCCTGTTCCTGTCCTTTATGCTGTAATAAACCTGCAAAACTCCTACTACCTCGAATCTTGACTCTTATTTATTGAGCTATCTGTTATTCATTTATCCATTCAAAAATAGAGGTATTATTTATTTATTTACCACACACCACCGCCAAGCAGCAAAAAAATCAGCTGCCCCCCACAGCAGGTGCAAAGCTCGTCTGCACCGCTTGAACCTTAGAGTTGGAGGTGGCGAGGCTGAAAACCCTGCTCAAGGACCTCCGCAGAGAGCATCGTGACCACCTGGCCAAAGGACACTGCTGGCGGAAGTAGAGGAGAGACTGTCCCTTGCCCCTTTTTTAAAGACTTTTGGGGGGGTGGGAATTGGGCATTGGGGTCTTGGAACTTTTCTTCGGGACATTTCATGGACATTGGTTGGGGTTAGGGAGGGGGGTGAGTCGGGTCTTGTGGGATAGTTTATTTTCGTTAGGGTGTAAATAATTATTTATTTTCAACTTAAACATGGCATACGCGTTTTTACTGTTTTGTGGGGGAGGCAGGAGGGGTTAACTCAACTGTACGTTTTTTTTCCTGAAACTTAACTGGCTGGTTGATTCAAATTGTCTAATCGCCCAAATTTGTAGAAAAGTGCAGCTGACAGAGTTAGTGAATTCAATTGTCCTGCTACTTTACTAGTACTACCGTCAGTCTCTCCTCTCCTCCTACTCCATTATTCTTCCTACCCCAAAATGCTTACCTTACCTGTGATTCGTGTTTGAGAATAGGGCTAGGCACAGGGCTGGGTGCATGGCAAATGGCGATTAAGGTTGGCTCTGGAAGTAGTAGTGGTACACACTGGCAGTGGCAGCATATGAAAAAAAAGGAAATGAAACATTGAGTGGCCTGAGCGTAGCATTAGAACAGTATGATAGATAGTACAGTACACAGTAAGAATATATCCTCGGATTCCTTCACCATCCTTGAAATTGATTTTCTGTTGCTTTGACCTTATCCTCCCAAGCAAGTGTTTGGAATAATTGTTGTAATTTAGTCACACCTCAATGAAAACCACACAGCCCGGGGGAAGAGGGCTAGGGTTTTAAAATTGGATGGGATTGGGGTTTTTGGGAAAGTTTTGTGGAGAGAGGAAAAAACCCACAGCATGGACAAACAACAAATGAAGAAAAACAAATCTTGTGATACGAAGATATCCATAAATCTTTTAAGGGACATAAAGGAAGTGCAGTACTGCATGCATGAATTTGTTTGCTAAATGCATGGTTAGGTTACTGAAAAGTAACTTACTACAACTTACTAACTATGAAGAAACATTATTTGACAGTACAGGGCTGCAGTAATTATGCAATTTCACTTGCCTATCTGCCCTCAGAGAGAATAAACACTTATTAGTACATTAAATTAGTTTTCGAACTTGCAAAGAAACGTATCAAATAGCTGGAGGGATGAATTTGAAGCAGAGAGCAAACAAACGCACAGAGTCACACTCATAGAAGTTCACAACAATAACATTATTTAAAAGATAAGGAGAAGTGAAGAGGATACTGTAACTGTATGTTGTAGTTGTCCTGTTCAATTTGGGAAGTTGCATGCATCCAGCCATTCCTCTTATTCGGGTTACTCCTCCATTCCATCTGACGCCCCGTTGATCAATCTTGGCGACCAGACACACTGTCCACTACCTGCCTGGCGGATGCAGAATTGCTAATGGTAAGCCTGAGTTAATGATTGTTTTTCCCATCGCAACAGGGTAAAAGCCGGCCTGTAATTGTTGAGGGAAAATCAGGAAGTGATATTAAAAAAACACCACAGAGAAAAAATATAAGGTACGGAGTGTAGTGCAAAAATAACACTTTCAGTTTCAGAGGCAACAGTATTACATACAACAAGCATCATTTCTAAAGTGTGTACTCTCAGTCTCCTTTCCAAGGATAGTAATATAATTAGCACACAGCAGGCCAGGGCCATGCAGAGGGTCAAGGCAGGCACCACTGAGTGAACCAACCTGATGAAGCATACCTCTTTGACACTGACAGACAAAGCATATCTAATTGTATACAGCAAGCCACATACCCGCAATTTTACATGAACTGCTGTCTGGACTCTGGCATAACAACACTACACTGGCTCGACCACTTCATACCGCGACTAGACAGACATGTAGTTCTGCAGTGGTTGTTGTTGACTTGTTTAGCTGTTTGCCACTCACGAAATGGCCATAGTTCTTCCGTAAACTGACGAGGATGATTCAGCATCCATCCCAGTGAGTGACTTTAAAGAATAAAGATATTATGTAACTTTGATCATCAAGACTCATCATTATCATGGTATATTGGCAAACTCAATGTTGTTCATGCAGTCACAGTCTACACACAGTGAGTCCAAGGACATTTTCCATATTAAAGAATGCAACGCAGTGGCCCCTGCAGTACAAGTACAATTTGAATTAAACAAGGTAAAAACAGAGTAGACTTGAGTTAGATTTATTGTGTAAAAGTAAAAGATTAAATAATAACAGAACACATATGTTTCATTTCATGCACAACAAACAAACAGCAATTGCTTTCAACATAGCCAGGCAGCCAGTGTTGTCCACTGCAGTGCATGCCATCTTAACATTATTATTCATTACCTGTTCCACTTTTTGTCCGCATCTTCTTCTTAAAGTTAAGCCCCACAGGGCAGCCTCTTGTGTCAATTTCCGAAGTAACAATCAGCATCAGCAATCAGCATATAGTCAGTAATTCCAGTCCCACTTCTTTTGAGGGGTCTCGTCTACGAAGCGACAGTTTCTTGATTCTGTGTAATCCAGCCATCTGCCTTGAGGGAAATAGATAGGGGGAGTCTGGAAGAGGAGGAGAGAGGAGCATGACTGGGTTGTGAAATTGTGAACTTCAGGAATGCAGACAGCGGCACCTTCCATAAGGAAATAAGACAAAGATAGTTCTGGTGATGGATTTGTTGTGAGTAGAGTTTTCTTGTGGTAAAAGTTGCAAAACAAAGAAAGACACACAGGAATAAAACGTGAATAAGGACGAAAAAAAAGGAAGTCAGTATTTCAGACCTAGGTGTCAGGGAAATAGAGCTCGTCCTCAAACTCTGTGACTTGCAACGGGAGTAGGTCAGCTAACAGAGAAGAACTTCCGCCACCTAAGTCTGTGTCCTCCTCTTCTTTCTACGTGGATTCACATATTTTGTAATCTAGTGGTATGAAGTGCTGATTCATCTTGATCATTGTTAACTTCTCCACATTTTTGGGTGAGAGGCGGGTCCTTTTTGAAGTTACAATGGCACCAGCTGCACTGAAAACACGTTCAGAAGACATGCTTGCAAGTGGGCAAGACAAATAATTTAGAGCCAGCTTGGTGATCAGTGGCAATTGACCCCTTTTCCCAAACCAATACATCAATGGGTTGTGATCAATGTAGACCTCTGTTGGGTCATCCAGATAGGCCTGCACCATCCACTCAAGGCCATCCAGAGATTCCAGGGGTGCTCCACTTTGCGTATCATCTGTGGCCTTTGCATCAGCACTTGATCAAGCAAACCCTTGATGAGTTATCCAATCCGCTTACGACAACATTATGGATGGGCCTGGTGCAGGTGAGGAGGATGATGATGATACGGTTGCTGCTGTTGGTAACGGCTCTGAGGGAAAGTGACTGCCTTCGGCCACTGAAGTAGACCTTGACGCCAGATGTCCTGCTGATTCAGTAGTACTTGTGGCGTTTTGTTCAATTTCCTGCCGCTCTTTTTCAAACCGAGTGGCTGACAGAGCTGGCCAACGTTTGTACTTTGAAACATCTGCATCTTTAAAAGGAATGAATCTATTGCTGGCCACTGCCTTTTTGTAGCGTGGATCCAGAATAGTGGCACAAATGTAATGTTGTTCTGAATGTATTGCTTTAATCCTTGCATTGTCATGTAGGCGGGTTAATAAGCTCTCTGCCAACTGATATGCGTCTTGCTTGTCAGTATCAGCTTTGAACGTTGAAGACACCGCCTTCAGTTGGTGCTCTAGCATGCGCAGCAATGGAATAGCACTGCCCAAAGTACAGGCCCCCCTGCTGGCTTCACACGCGAAGAACTCAAAAGGACGAAGCATGTCTGTCAGGCTTTTAACTAGGTCCCATTCCTCTACCTCTAGCCTCATGTCTTTCATAGAAGAACCCAGTGCAAAGACATACTCATTGATTACCATGCACTGCTCAAACAGACGCTCAAGCATGTAGAAGGTTGAGTTCCAACGTGTTGCCACCTCCTGGACGAGTCTTTGACTGGCACTCTACGGTCACGTTGAATGATCCTCAGCTGCTTTTGTGCCTTAAAAGAATGGTTGAAATGTGTGCAGATTCTTCGGCAGGTGGTCAGTAACTTGCTGACTGTGTTTTCTTTTGTCAAGAAATCTTGAACAACAATGTTAATACTGTGCGCCAAACACGGCACTCTGAAATAGCCACCATCATTCATGGCCTTAACTATATTACTGCCATTATCTGTTGGAACATAACCAATCATGTGCTTTCTTGGCACCAGCCATTCAACGACCTTACTGTTAAACTCCTCCAAAATGTTTACTGCAGAATGAGATTTCTCCATGGCAAACATGGCTACTGTTGCATGTTTCCGAGTAGCTTGAAAAATTGTGTCACAGTTAACACGTGCAGATAGCTTCTCTCTAACCCCTGCAAAAGAGACCCAGTGTGCAGTGATGCACATGTAATCAAGGGCTTGGCAACTGGTCCACATGTCTGTTGTCAGGTGGATAGTGTGAACAGCACTCTTCTGCAAAGCTGCCCCAATCACCTCCAGCACATCTTGATGTAGTGCTGGAACCGCAACTCTGGCAAAATAGGACCGGCTCAGAACCTTCCATTTAGGAAAGACTGTTGCCACAAATTCTCAAAAACCCACCCCTTCCACGAAAGAAAAAGGGAGAAGGTCCAGCGCTAACATTTTAGCCAGCATTGCATTATAAAGACTTGCCATTGGGTGGTTGCGTTCAAATGGCGCCTCCGGCCAAAACATGCTTTTAATGCTGGTCTGGACCATTTTCATATGTGATGAGGAGGTTCCAGACCTCTTCAAACCAGTTAGGCTTATTGATATACTTTTTCGCATTGGTGTCTCTCCCAGACTCTTAGTGTTCCTCATAGATGTTGCTGGGGTAGAGGGTGTGGGCGCTACCACTGCAGTGCTGCTGCTAGGGGTACTGTGTGTACCAGAAAAAATGTCTGTAGCTTCTTCACCACCCCCGCAAGATCAGCCCCTCGTCATCATCTGATGCAATATCAATGGATACATTTGGATTTGTTGTACTTTTGGCTGCCTGGATCTTACTTAGGTGCGCCTCCAACTGGATAGTGTGGTGTTTCTGGAGATGATCTATCTGGCCTCTGGTACCATAGTTGGTATCAAGCTTACCCTGACTAACTACAGTTTTACAAATTGAACAAATAACTAGGTTTTCTGCCTTTTTGCTAATACTAAAGAAGTCCCAAACTGGGGAGTTGAGATTTCTGGTGGTGGTGGTGGAGGTGCTACTTTCAATGCCAGATGAAGTGGAGGATGGGTGTGGCCGAATTTGACTCTGTTGTGCACTTACAGTTACAGCACCACTACTTGAGGAAATGGAGGTCGAGCTGGATGGAGGTCTCTGCTGGAACTTCTGAAGAAAAAATATGGCAGCTGCAGGTCGTGTTGGTGTTGTAGTTTCCTGTGTTGGTGGTGGTACCACTGCCATGCCGCCCACATCCCGCTCAGCAGCAATTCGGGATAAGGTACAAATGTCTGTCTGCTGCATGCCCGCTGGGGCTGGAGTAACGACTGTGATAACTGGGTCGTCATCATCAGACTGTTCATCAGCAGCAGAATACACCACTTCTACTTCTTGTTCGTCGTCATCACCCATAAGTGAAAGCCTTGCGGGAACCTTCCTTTTAGGCTTAGCTACCTTTATCGGCTCATGGTGTGCCTCCCTCTCAGACTGCATTGGTGGGTTCCAATCAACATTGAGATCATCAGAAGGAAGGGGGCTTGAAGAAGAACTTGTACTAGACCTCCTTGACCTTTTTCTTGCTGGGGATATGGAAGACAATGGTACATCAGGAGGATTGGCTTGCTCGGATGATACCTCCGCTTGAATCTCGATTTCCTGATGTACCCCTACTTCTGGAGGAACAAGCATTGTGGGCAGTTGTGCCTCTCCATGCGCATCTCCATGCGCATCTCAATGCGTCTCTCCATGCGCCTCTCCATGCGCCTCTCCATGCGCCACTCCATGCGCTTCTCCATGCGCCACTCCTTGCGCCACTCCACGCGCCTCTCCATGCGCTACTCCATGCGCCTCTCCATGCGCCACTCCATGCGCCTCTCCATGCGCCACTCCTTGCTCCACTCCTTGCGCCTCTACTTGCGCCACTCCTGGCGCCAGCGCCACTCCTTGCGCCACTCCTTGCACCTCTCCTTGCGCTGCTCCTTGTTGCACCTGTGGTTGTCGTTGCGGCTGTGGTTGAACACTCGTAAGATGAGTCACACCCTGCGTTGATTGGATGCTACTTTCTTGCGATGAGTCAACGCCAACATCACTGGTCGATGATGATTAGGCAATTAAAGTGGCTGCCTCTGCAGCACTCATGGCCTTGGGCCTAACTTGGCGTGGTGGCACTGAGACCAATGAAGCTGAGGTGCTGCTCCCAGCATGGTCCCCGGCGGACACCGCTGCTGCAGGCATAGTGGGCACACCAGTCTCCTTGGTAAGTGGCGCCACTTGCTTCTTCTGCTCCTTCTTATTGGCAGTGGCACTGGCAACTTTCTTGGTAGAGGAGCTACGGCCACCTTTCTTTGGGCCCATCTTCTTCAGATGTCAGAGCAGCAGGCCGCAGTTGCACGAGTTGCAGAGTTGTCTGTGGCCACACATGACGTCACGTGATGTTGGGCACACACCACAGCAGAACTTCTTCCTGGCACTGATGATGAACGATGAGGATGATTTGTGGATCTCTTTGTGCACCTAAAAGCAAAGGAAGCCAGAGGAACATCAGTTAACCCTTTAACCGCGGAGGAAATTCTGCCGCGGTGCGGGTGATTTATGGCATGGGCGTGGTTTGGACGGCCCCCGGCCGTCCTCCGCACTTGCCCACCGTGACGCCGGACGGCCGGCGGCCGTCCGACGCACGCAAGGGGTTAAATAAATGCTGCATATGTCATGCTTCAATTAATATTTGCAACTAGGCATTTATTATTATTACAACACACCCAAAAACGGAAAGACCAAAAATAAAAATTTAAATTATTTCTATTCAAAAATGGATGTTTACATTAATAGAAGAGAGACCACACAGAGATAGTTGTTTCATGCACCACTGAGTACCCCTGGGCATAATGTATGAAAGGAGGCAGACTGGGTGCAGGCCTATGGCACAAAGCACACTGCCTGGCTTCGAAATGGCCCCTTAACCCCCACCCACATGGCCATGCCCTGCCTGGACCAGGCCTCAAAATGGCCCCACCCACATGGCCAGGCCCCAACAACACCCCAAAAATCGAAAAACACACAAAAATCACCACAATCCAATGCCATCCATGCCCTAAATGATGTTTAAAATCAAGAGAACACACAGAAAGCCTTGGTCCATGCACCACTGAGTACCCCTGGGCATAATGGATTAAAGCAAGGCAGATTGGGTGCAGGCCTATGGCACAAAGCACACTGCCTGGCTTCAAAATGGCCCCTTGACTCCCACCCATATGGCCAGGCCCTGCATGGACCAGGCCTCAAAATGGCCCCCACCCACATGGCCAGGTCCCAACAACACCCCAAAAAATGAAAAAACACACAAAAATCACCACAATCCAATGCCATCCATGCCCTAAATGGTGTTCAAAATCAAGAGAACACACAGAACGCCTTGGTCCATGCACCACTGAGTATCCCAGGGCATAATGGATGAAAGCAAGGCAGACTGGGTGCATGCCTATGGCACACAGCACACTGCCTGGCTTCAAAATAACCCTTGACTCCCACCCACATGGCCAGGCCAGAGAGGTGCCAAAAGAGGCAAGTGAGGTACAGAATGAGGAGAGAGAAGTGCAGAAAGAAGCAACAGGTGTGCAGAAAGAGGCTAGAGGGGTACAAAAAGAGAAAGAGAAGTGCAGAAAGAAGCAAAGAGAGTTGAAGAAACAGGCAAAAGAGATGCAAAAAGAGGGAACACGGGTACAGACAGAGGTAAGAGAGGTGAATAAAGAAAAAATAGGGGTGCAAAAAGAGGCAAGAAAGGTACAGAAAGAAGCAAGAGAGAAGCGGAAAAAAGCAAGAGAAGTGCAGAAAGAACCAATGGAGGTACAGAAAGAAGCAAAAGGGGTACAGAAAGAGGCAAGAGAAGTGCAGAAACAGGCAAGAGGGTGCAGAAACAGGCAGGAGAGGTACAGAAAGAGTGAAAAGGCGTACAGAAAGAGGCACGAGAGGTACAGAAAGAGGGGTACAGAAAGAGGCAAAAGAGGCACAGAAAGAGGTAAGAGAAGTACAGAAAGAGACAAGAGAGGTACTGAAACAGGCAAGAGAAGTGCAGAATGAGGCAAGAAAATTGCAGGAAGAAGCAACAGAGGAATATAAAGAAGCAAAAGAAGTGCTGAAACAGGCAGGTGAAGTGCAGAAAGAAGGAAGAGGGGTGGAGGAAGAGGCACAATAGGTGCAGAAACAGGCAGTAGAGGTACAGAAAGAGGAAAGAGGGGTAGAGGAAGTGGCCAGAGAGGTACAGAAATAGGCAAGAGGGGTGGCGGAAGAGGCAAGAGAAGTACAAAAATAGGCAAGATCATTGCAAAAAGAAGCAACAGAGGTGTAGAAAGAAGCAAAAGAAGTGCAGAAAGAGGCAAGTGAGGTACAGAAAGAGGCAAGAGAGGTACAGAAAGAGGCAAGAGTACTACAGAAAGGTGAAAGAGAGGTGCTGAAAGAGGCAAGTAAGGTACAGAAAGAGACAAGAGGGATACAGAAAAAGGCAAGAGAAGTACAAAATGAAGCAATAGAGGTGTGGAAGGAGGCAAGAGAACTGCTGAAAGGGCGGGAGAGGTGCAGAAAGAAGAAAGAGAGGTACATAAAAAAGCAGAAGAAATGCAAAAAGAACCAATGGAAAAGCAGAAAGACTCAATAGAAGTGCAAAAATAGGCAAGAGAATTGCTAAAAGAAACAACAGAGGTGTAGAAAGAAGCAAACTAAGTACAGAAAGAGGCAAGTGAGGTGCAGAAAGAGGCAAGAGTACTGCAGAAAGGTGCAAGAGAGGTGCAGAAAGAGGCAAGTGAGATGCAGAAACAGACAAGAGGGGTGTAGAAAGATGCAAGAGAAGTGCAGAAAGAAGAAGGAGAGGTGCATACAAAGCAAGAGAACTGCAAAAAGAACCGATGGAGGTGCGGAAAGAGGCAGGAGTTGTACAGAAAAAGGCAAGAGGGGTACAGAAAGAAGCAAGTGAGGTGCAGAAAGAGGCAAGAGAGGTGCCGAAAGAGGCAAGAAAACGGAGAGGTACAGAAACATAGGGATGCAGAAAGAGGCAAAAGAGGTGCAGAAAGAGGGAAGAGAATTGTTGGAAAAAGCAAGACAGGAATAGAAAGAATTAAAAGAAGTGCTAACAGAGGCAATTGAAGTGCTGAAAGAGGCAAGAGAGGTGCAGAACGAGGCAAGAAAACTGAAGAAAGAGGCAAGAGAGGTGCAGAAAGAGGCAAGTGAGGTGCCGAATCAGACAAGAGGGATACAGAAAGAGGTGATAGAAGTACAGAAAGAAACAACAGAGGTGCAGAAGGAGGCTGGAGAACTGCAGATTGAGGCAAGAGAGGTGGAGAAAGAGGAAAGAGAACTCCAAAAAGAGGGAACACGGGTAAAGACAGAGGCAAGAGAGGTGAAGAAAGAAGAAAGAGGGGTACAAAAAGAGGCAAGAAAGGTGCAGAAAAAAGCAAGAGAGAAGTGGAAAAAAGTAAGAGAAGTGCAGAAAGAACCAATAGAGGTGCAGAAGGAGGCAGGAGAACTGCAGAATGAGGCAAGAGAGGTGGAGAAAAAGGAAAGAGAACTCCAAAAAGAGGAAACACGGGTAAAGACAGAGGCAAGAGAGGTGAAGAAAGAAGAAGGAGGGGTGCAAAAAGAGGCAAGAAAGTTGCAGAAAGAAGCAAGAGAGAAGTGGAAAAAAGCAAGAGAAGTGCAGAAAGAACCAATAGAGGTGCAGAAAGAGGCAAATGGGGTACAGAAAGAGGCAAGAGAAGTGCAGACAAAAAGTGACATAGGTGCAGAAAGAGACAAGAGAACTGCAGAAAGAGAGAACAGGGGTACAGGCAGAGGCAAAAGGGCAGCAGTAAGAGGGAAGAGGGGCACAGTAAGTTTTAAGAGGTGTTCATAAATTTGAAAGAGAGGTGCAGGAAAAAAGCACATGCACTGCAGAAAGAACCAACAGAGGTACAGAAAGAGGAAACAGGGGTACAGAAAGAGGCAAGAGAGGTACAGAAAGAGCGAAGAGAGGTGCAGAAAGAGTCAAGAGGGTGCAGAAACAGCCATTAGAGGTACAGAAAGAGTAAAAAGGCGTACAGAAAGTGGCAAGAGAGGTACATAAAGAAGGGTGCAGAAAGAGGCAAAAGAGGTACCGAAAGAGGGAAGAGGGTACAGAAAGAGGTAAGAGGTACAGAAAGAGTAAAAAGGCGTACAGAAAGTGCCAAGAGAGGTACAGAAAGAAGGGTACAGAAAGAGACAAAAGAGGTACAGAAACAGGCAAGATAAGTGCAGAAAGAGGCAAGAAAATTGCTGGAAGAAGCAACAGAGGAATATAAAGAAGCAAAAGAAGTGGTGAAACTGGTAGGTGAAGTGCAGAAAGAGGGAAGAGGGTGGAGGAAGAGGCCAGAGAGGTACAGAAAGAGGCAAGAGAAGCACAGAAAGAGGCACGAGATATGCAGAAACAGGCAGTAGAGGTGTGGAAAGAGGGAGGAGGGGTAGAGGAAGTGGCCAGAGAGGTACAGAAAGAGGAAAGAGGGGTGGAGGAAGAGGCAAGAGAAGTGCAGAAAGAGACAAGAGAATTGCTGAAAGAAGCAACAGAGGTGTAGAAAGAAGCAAAAGAAGTGCAGAAAGAGGCAAGTGAGGTGCATAAAGAGGCAAGAGAGGTACAGAAAGAGGCAAGAATACTACAGAAAGGTGCAAGAGAGGTGCAGAAAGAGGAAAGAGAACTGAAGAAAGAGGCAAGAGGGGTGCAGAAAAAAAGCAAGTGAAGTACAGAAACAGGCGAGAGGCGTACAGAAAGAGGCAAGAGAAGCGCAGAAAGAAACAAGAGCGGTGCAGAAGGAGGGGAGAGAACTGCAGAAAGAAGCAACAGGCATGCGGAAAGAGGCTAGAGCAGTGCAGAAAGAGGCAGGAGAAGTGCAGAAAGAAGAAACAGAGGGGCTTAAGGAGGCAATACAACTGCAGAAAGAGGCAAGAGAGTAGCAGAAACAGGCAAACGAGATGCAGAAAGATTGAACAGGGGTACAGACAGAGGCAAGAGAGGTAAAGAAAGAGGAAAGAGGGATGCAGAAAGAGGCAAAAGGGCTGAAGAAATAAACAAGAGAGGGGCAGAAAAAAGCAAGAGAAGTACAGAAAGAACTAATTGAGGTGCAGAAAAAGGCAAAAGGGGTGCAGAAAGAGGCAAGAGAAGGGCAGTCAAAAAGCAACAGAGGTGCAGAAACAGACAAGAGCACTGCAGAAAGAGGCAATAGAGTTGCCGAAACAGGCAAAAGAGGTGCAGAAAGAGAGAACAGAGCTGCAGTAAGAGGAAAGAGAAGAGCAGTAAGAGGGAAGAGGGGTGCAGAAGGTTGCAAGAGTGGTTCAGACATGTATAAGCGAGGTGCAGAAAGAAGCAAGTGCAGTGCAGAAAGAACCAACAGAGGTGCAGAAAGGGGCAAGAGGGGTGAAGAAAGAGGCAACAGACATGCAGAATAAAACAAAAGAGTTACAGAAAGAGGCATGAGAAGTGCAGAAAGAGGCAAGAAAGTTGCAGAAACAGGCACCAAAGGGAACCTATGAGGGAAGAGGGGTGCATAAAGAAGGAAGAGAGGTGCAAAAAGAAACAAGAGAAGTAGCGAAAGAAGCAACAGAGTTGCAGAAAGAGGTAAGAGGGGTGGAGAAAGAGGCAAGAGAAGTGCAGAAAGGAAGCAACAGAGGTTTGGAAGGAGGCAAGAGAACTGCAAAAAGAGGCAAGAGAGGTGTAGAAAGAAGCAAGAGAGGTGCATAAAAAAGAAAGAAAAGTACAGAAAGAACCAATGGAGATGTAGAAAGAGGCAGGAGAGGTACAGAAAGAGATTAGAGAGGTGCAGGAAGAAGGAAGTGAGGTGCAGAAAGAAGCAAGAGAGGTGCAGAAAGAGGCAAGAAAACTGAAGAAAGAGGCAGTAGAGGTGCAGAAAGAGGGAAGAGAATTGCTGCAAAAAGCAAGAGAAGAATAGAAAGAAGCAAAAAGAAGTGCTGAAAGAGGCAATTGAAGTGTAGAAACAGGCAAGTGAGGTACAGAAAGAGGCAAGAAAACTGAAGAAAGATGCAAGAGAGGTGCAGAAAGAGGCAATTGAGGTGCAGACCCAGAAAAGAGGGGTGCCGAAAGAGGTAAGAGAAGTACAGAAAGAAGCAACAAAGGTACAGAAGGATTCAATAGAACTGCACAAAGAGACAAGAGAAGTGCAGAAAGAGGAAAGAGAACTGAAAAAAGAGGCAAGAGGGGTGTAAACAAAAGCCAGTGAGGTACAGAAACAGGTGAGAGGGGTACAGAAAGAGGCAAGAGAAGTGCAGAAAGAAGCAAGAGGGATGCAGAAGGAAGAGCGAGAACTGCAGAAAGAGGAAAGAGAACTGAAAAAAGAGGCAAGAGGGGTGTAGAAAAAAGCAAGTTAGGTACAGAAACAGGTGAGAGGGGTACAGAAAGAGGCAAGAGAAGTGCAGAAAGAGGCTAGAGGGGTGCAGAAAGAGGTATGAGAAGTGCAGAAGTAAGCAACAGAGGGGCTGAAGGGGGCAATAGAACTGCAGTAAGAGGTAAGAGAGGTGCAGAAACAGGCAAAAGATATGCAGAAAGAGAGAACAGGGGTACAGACAGAGGCAAGAGAGGTAAAAAAAGAGGAAGGAGGGGTGCGGAAAGAGGCAAGAGGGGTGAATAAAGGAACAAGAGAGGTGCAGAAAGAAGCAAAAGGGGTGAAGAAAGAGGCAAGAGAAGTGCAAACAAAAAGCAACAGAGGTGCAGAAAGTCACAAGACAACTGCAGAAAGAAGTAATAGAGTTACAGAAACAGACAAAAGAGGTGCAGAAAGAGAGAACAGGGATGCAACAAGAGGCAAGAGAGGAGCAGTAAGAGGGAAGGGTACAGAAGGTTGCAAGAGTTATTCATAAATTTGTAAGAGAGGTGCAGAAGGTAGCAAGTGCAGTGCAGAAAGAACTGACAAATGTGCAGAAAAGGGCAAAAGGGGTGCAGAAAGAGGCAACAGGCATGCATAATGAAGCAAAAGAGTTACAGAAAGATGCATGAGAAGTACAGAAAGAGGCAAGAAAGTTGCAGAAACAGACACCAGAGGTGCACAAAGAGGGATGAGGGGTGCAGCAAGAAGCAAGAGAGGTGCAAAAAGTAGCAAGAGAAGTAGAGAAAGAAGTAACAGAAGTGCAGAAAGAGGTAAAAGGGATAGAGAAAGAGGCAAGAGAAGTGCAGAAAAGAAGCAACAGAGGTGCAGGAAGAGGCAATAGAACTGCAGAAAGAGGCGAGATAGATGCAGATACAGGCAAAAGAGGTGCAGAAAGAGGGAACAGGGGTGCATACAGAGGCAAGAGAGGAGTAGAAAGTGGGAAGAGGGGTGTAGAAAAAGACATGAGGGGTAGATACATTTGCAGGAGAATTGCAGAAATAAGCAAGAGCAGTAAAGAAAGAATCAACAGAGGTGCAGAAAATGGCAAGAGGCAAGAGGCGTGCAGAAAGCGGCAAGAGAGGTGCAAAAAGAGGGAAGAAAGGTGAGGAAAGGTAGAAGAAAAGTACAGAAGGAGGGAAGAGAGGTGCAGAAACAGGCAGGAGATGTGCAGAAAGAGGAAATAGTGGTGCAGAAAGAGCCAAGAGAAGTGCAAAAACAGACAAGAGGGGTGCTGAAAGAAGCAACAGAGGTGCGGAATGAGGCAAGAGAACTACAGAAAGAGGTGAAAAAGATACAGGAAGGGGAAAGAGAAGGGCAGAAATAGGTAAGAGAAGTGCAGAAGGAGGCAAAAGAGGTGCAGAAACAGGCAGGAGAGGTGCAGAAAAAGGAAACAGGGGTGCAGAAAGAGGCAAGAGAAGTGCACAAACAGACAAGAGGGGTGCAGAAAATAGCAAGAGAAGTGCGAAAAGAAGCAACAGAGGTGCGGAAGGAGGCAAGCGAACTGCAGAAAGAGGCCAGAGAGGTGCAGAAAGAGGCAAGAGGGGTGCAGAAAGAGCCAAGAGGGATGCAGAAAGAAGCAAGTGAGGTGCAGAAAGAGGCAAGTGCGGTCCAGAAGCAGGCAATAGGGCTGCAAAAAAAGGGGACTGGTTCAGACAGAGGCAAGAGAGGTACAGATGACAGGAACAGGTGTTCAGACAGAGGCAAGAGAGGTGCAGAAAGAGAGAAGAGGGATACAGAAAGTGGCAAGAGGGGTACAGAAATGTTCAAGAGAGTTGCAGAAAGAAGCACCAGAGGTGAAGAAAGAGTCAAAAGAACTGCAGAAAAAATGGAAGTGAGGTGCAGAAACAGGCAGCAGAGGTGCAGAATGAGGAAACAGGGGTACAGAAAGAAGCAAGAGAGGTATTGAAATAGGGAAGTGGGATGCAGAAAGAAGCAATAGAAATGATGAAAGAGGCAAGAGAGGTGCAGAAAGAGGCAAGTGAGGTGCAGAAACAGAAAAGAGGGATGCAGAAAGTGGCAACAGAAGTGCAAAAAGAAGCAGCAGATGTGCAGAAATGGACAAGAGGGGTGCAGAAAAAAGCAAGAGAGGTGCAGAATGAGGCACAAGATTTGCTAAAAGAAGCAACAGATCTGTAGAAAGAAGCAAAAGAAGTGCAGAAAGAGGCAAGTGAGGTGCAGAAAGGGGCAAGTGGGGTGCAGAAATAAATAGGTGATGTGCAGATAGAGGTGAGTGAGGTACAGAAACAGGCAAGAGGGGTGCTTAATGAGGGAACAGGGGTACAGACAGAGGCCATAGAGTTGCGGTAAGAGGGAACAGGGGTGCAGACTTAGACAAGAGAGATGTAGAAAGAGGTAAAATGGGGGTAGAAAGAGGCAAGAGGGGTAGAGAAATTTGCAAGAGAGGTGCAGAAATAAGCAAAAGCAGTGCAGAAAGAATCAATAGAGGTGCAGAAAGAGGCGAGAGAAGTACAGAAAGGAGCAAAAGAGGTACAGAAAGATGCAAGAGAACTGCACAAAGAGGGAAGAAAGGTGCAGAAAGAGGCAAGAGAACTGCAGAAAGAGGCACAAGAGGTGCAGAAAGAGGATAGAGGGGTGTAGAAACAGGCAGGAGGGATGCAAAAAAGGGACAAGGGTGCAGACAAAGGCAAGAGAGGTACAGAAGAAAGGAACAGGGGTTCAGACAGAGGCAAGAGCTGTGCAGAAAGAGGGAAGAGGGGTACAGCAAGTGGCAAGAGGGGTACAGACATTTTCAAGAGTGTTGCAGAAAGAAGCAAAAGAAGTGTAGAAAGAAGCAACAGAGGTGCAGAAAGAGGCAAGAGAGGTGCAGACAGAAGCAAAAGGGGTGCAGAAAGAGGGAAGAGAAGTGCAAACAAAAAACAACAGAGGTACAGAAAGTCACAAGAGAACTGCAGAAAGAAGCAATAGAGTTGCAGAAACAGGCAAAAGAGGTGCAGAAAGAGAGAACAGGGATGCAACACGAGGCAAGAGAGGAGCAGTAATAGGGAAGAGGGGTGCAGAAGGTTGCAAGAGTTATTCATAAATTTGTAAGAGAGGTGCAGAAGGAAGCAAGTGCAGTGCAGAAAGAACTGACAAAGGTGCAGAAAGAGGCAAAAGGGGTGCAGAAAGAAGCAACAGACATGCATAATAAAGCTTAAGAGTTACAGAAAGAGGCATGGGAAGTACAGAAAGAGACAAGAAAGTTGCAGAAACAGGCAAAAGAGGTGCCGAAAGAGGGAACAGGGGTGCATACAGAGGCAAGAGAGTAGTAGAAAGAGGGAAGAGGGGTGCGGAAAGAGACAATTCCAAGAGAGTTGCAGAAATAAGCAAGAGCAGTAAAGAAAGAACCAACAGAGGTGCAGAAAGAGGCAAGAGGCGTGCAGAAAAAGGCAAGAGAGGTGCAAAAAGAGGGACAAACGGTGCAGAAAGAGAAAACAGGGGTGCAGAAAGAGGCAAGAGAAGTGCAGAAAGAAGCAACAGAGGTGAGGAAAGGTGGAAGAGAAGTACAGAAGAAGGGAGGAGAGGTGCAGAAACAAGCAGGAGATGTGCAGAAAGAGGAAACAGTGGTGCAGAAAGAAGCAAGAGAAGTGCAGAAACAGACAAGAGGGGTGCTGAAAGAGGCAAGTGAAGTGCAAAAAGAAGCAACAGAGGTGCGGAATGAGGCAAGAGAACTGCAGAAAGAGGTGAAAAGGGTACAGGAAGAGGAAAGAGAAGTGCAGAAATAGGTAAGAGAAGTGCAGAAGGAGGCAAAAGAGGTCCAGAAACAGGCAGGAGAGGTGCAGAAAAAGGAAACAGGCGTGCGGAAAGAGGCAAGAGAAGTGTACAAACAGACAAGAGGGGTGCAGAAAGTAGCAAGAGAAGTGCCAAAAAAAGCAATAGAGGTGCGGAAGGAGGCAAGAGAACTGCAGAAAGAGGCAAGAGGGGTGCAGAAAGAGACAAGAGGGATGCAGAAAGAAGCAAGTGAGGGGCAGAAAGAGGCAAGTGAGGTGCAGATGCAGGCAAGAAGGGTGCAAAAAAGGGGACGGGGTGCAGACAGAGGCAAGAGAGGTATAGATGGCAGCAACAGGGGCTCAGACAGAGACATGAGAGGTGCAGAAAGAGAGAAGAGGGGTACAGAAAGTGGCAAGAGGGGTACAGACATTTTCAAGAGAGTTGCAGAAAGAAGCAACAGAGGTGCAGAAAGGGCAAAAGAAGTGCAGAAAAATGCAAGTGAGGTGCAGAAACAGGTAGCAGAGGTGCAGAAAGAGGAAACAGGGGTGCAGAAGAAGCAAGAGAGGTACTGAAATAGGGAAGTGGGGTGCAGAAAGAAGCAATAGAAATGAAGGAAGAGGCAAGAGAGGTGCAGAAAGAGGCAAGTGAGGTGCAGAAACAGAAAGAGGGGTGCAGAAAGAGGCAACAGAAGTGCAAAAAAAAGCAACAGAGGTGCAGAAATGGACAAGAGGGGTGCAGAAAAAAGCAAGAGAGGTGCAGAATGAGGCACAAGAATTGCTAAAAGAAGAAACAGATGTGTGGAAAGAAGCAAAATAAGTGCAGGAAGGGGCAAGTGAGGTGCAGAAAGGGGCAAGAGGGGGGCAGAAATAAATAAGTGAGGTGCAGATAGAGGTAAGTGAGGTACAGAAACAGGCAAGAGGGGTGCTAAAAGAGGGAACAGGGGAACAGACAGAGGCCATAAAGGTGCGGTAAGAGGGAATAGGGGTGCAGACATAGACAAGAGAGATGCAGAAAGAGGTAAAATGGGTGTAGAAAGAGGCAAGAATGGTAGAGAAATTTGCAAGAGAGGTGCAGAAATAAGCAAGAGCAGTGCAGAAAAAATCAATAGAGGTGCAGAAAGAGGTGAGAGAAGTGCAGAAAGGACCAAAAGAGGTGCTGAAAGTTGCTAGAGAACTGCACAGAGAGGGAAGAAAGGTGCAGAAAGAGGCAAGAGAACTGCAGAAAGAGGCAAGAGAGGTGCAGAAAGAGGAAATAGGGGTGTAGAAACAGGCAAGAGGGATGCAAAAAATTGACAGGGGTGCAGACAGAGGCAAGAGAGGTACAGAAGCAAGGAACAGGGGTTCAGACATAAGCAAGAGCGGTGCAGAAAAAGGGAAGAGGGGTACAGAAAGTGGCAAGAGGGGTACAGAAAGTTTCAAGAGAGTTGCAGAAAGAAGCGAAAGAAGTGCAGAAAGAAGCAACAGGGGTGCAGACAGAGGCAAAAGAAGTGCAGAAAAAGACAAGTGAGGTGCAGAAACAGGCAGCAGAGGTGCAAAAAGAGGGAACAGGGGTACAGACAGAGAGGGAACAGGGGTGCAGACAGAGACAAGAGAGATGCAGAAAGTGGGAAAAGGGGTGTAGAAAGAGGCAAGAGGGGTAGAGAAATTTGCAAGAGAGGTGCTGAAATAGGCAAGAGCAGTGCAGAAAGAATTGATAAAGGTGCAGAAAGAGGCAAGAGAAGTGCAGAAAGGAGCAAAAGAGGTGCAGAAAGATGCAAGAGAACTGCACAAAGAGGGAAGAAAGCTGCAGAAAGAGGCAAAAGAACCACAGAAAGAGGCAAGAGAGGTGCAGAAAAAGGATAAAGGGGTGCAGAAAGAGCTAAGAGGGGTGCAGAAAGAAGCAAGAGAGGTGCATAAAAAAGCAATAGTTGTGCAGAAAGAGCAAATGGGGTGCAGAAAAAGTCAAAAGGTGTACAGAAAGAAGCAACAGAAGTGCTGAAAGAAGCAAAAGAGGTACAAAAGGAAGCAAAACAAGTGCAGAAAGAAGCACCAGAGGTACAGAAAGAGACAACAGGGTTGTAGAAAGAGGCAAGAGGGGTACAGAAGAAAGCAAGAGAGGGGAAGAAAGAGGCAAGAGAGGTGCGTAAAAAAGCAAGAGAAGTGCAGAAAGAACCAATGGAGGTGCAGAAAGAGGCAAGAGGGCTGCAGAAAGAGGGAAGAGGGGTGCAGAAAGAAGAAACTGAGTTGCAGAAAGATGCAAGTGAGGTGCAGAAAGAGGCAGGAAAACTAAAGAAAGAGGCAAGAGAGTTGCAGAAAGTGACAAGTGAGATGCAGAAACAAAGGGGTGCAGAAAGAGGCAAAAGATGTACAGATAGAGGGAAGAGATGTCCTGGAAAAAACAAGAGAGGAATAGAAAAAAGCAAAAGAGGTGCTGAAAGAGGCAATTGAAGTGCAGAAACAGGCAATAGAACTGAAGAAAGAGGCAAGAGAGGTGCAGAAAGAGGCAAGTTAGATGCAGAAACAGACAAGAGGGACACAGAAAGAGGCAAGAGAGGTACAGAAAGAAGCAGAGATTGGGCTTGAGAGTATAGCACTGGCCTGGTTGAGAAGCTTTCTGTCAGATCTCACTCAGTGTGTCAATATGGGCACTTTCCGATCTGCTGCGGTAGAGGTCAACACCTCCTTCGACACCGCCACCTTCCCGGAGAGCTGGAAGCACGCCGAACTCAGCGCTCTACTAAAGAAACCAACAGCGGACCCCACCGAACTCAAGAACTACCGCCTAATCTCGCTCCTCCCGTTTCCAGCCAAAGTCATCGAGAAGACCGTCAACAAACAGCTGGCCGCCTTCCTCGAGACGAATGGATCCCTCGACCCCTCACAGTCTGGCTTCCGAGCCAACCACATCACCGAGACCGCCCTCATCGCTGCCACCGATGACATCCGAGCCCTGATGGACGGAGAAACAGCGGCCCTCATCCTCCTAGACCTCTCCGCGGCATTCGACACTGTCTGCCACCGCACCCTAGTGCAGCGCCTCAGCAACGTCGGAATTCAGGAGAAGGCACTGGAATGGATCGTCTCCTTCCTCGACGGAAGAACACAGAGAGTCCGTCTACCACCGTACAAGTCAGAGGCCACCGAAGTCATCTGCGGCGTCCCTCAAGGATCCTCGCTGAGCCCCACCCTCTTCAACGTCTACATGAGCCCCCTCGCGCCCATCGCACGCCAACACAACCTGAACATCATCTCCTACGCCGATGACACCCAGCTGATCCTCTCACTGACCAACGACCCCGCCGCTTCCAGAGCCAACCTTCACGAAGGGATGAAAGATGTAGCCGAGTGGATGACGACCAGCCGCCTGAAACTGAACTCAGACAAGACGGAAGTCCTCATCCTGGGCTCCTCGCCCTCCGCCTGGGATGACTCCTGGTGGCCCCCCGCCCTGGGCACCGCACCCACACCGACAGACCACGCATGCAACCTGGGCTTCATCCTGGACTCCTCCCTCTCCATGACCAGACAAGTCAACGCCATCTCCTCGTCATGCTTCAACATCCTGCGCATGCTACGGAAGATCTTCCGGTGGATCCCCACCGAGACCAGGAAGACGGTCACCCAGGCCCTCGTCACCAGCCGACTGGACTACGGCAACGCCCTCTACACCGGAACCACCACCAAGCTCCAGAAGAGACTCCAGCGGATCCAGAACGCCTCAGCCAGACTCATCCTCGACATCCCCCGACGCAGCCACATCTCCGGACATCTGAGAGACCTGCACTGGCTCCCCGTCAACAAGAGAATCACCTTCCGTCTCCTCACCCACGCACACAAAGCCCTACACGATCAAGGCCCGAGCTACCTCAACAACTGCATCAACTTCTATGCTCCCAAACCCCACCTCCGATCAGCCAGTCACGCCCTCGCCACCGTCCCCCGCATCCGAAGAACGACAACAGGAGGAAGGTCCTTCTCCCACCTGGCCGCCAAGACCTGGAACTCCCTCCCGACCGACCTGCGCCTGACCCAAGACCACCTCTCCTTCAGGAAGAAGCTCAAGACCTGGCTGTTCGAGCAGTAGCAGCACCCCCCCCCCCCCAAGCGCCTTGAGACCCTCCGGGTAAGTAGTGCGCTCTATAAATGTCCTTGATTGATTGAGATTACAAAGGGGGTACCACAGGGCTCATGTTTAAGCCCCACCCTTTTCAATATCTACGTAGCCCCCTAGGCTAGGATTATGAGAGCTTTTGGTTTCATCCCAGTGTCATATGCTGATGACACTCAGCTCCTTTCTCCGATGGTATGAAGTCGGTCTCCCAGTGGATGACCTCGAACTTCCTGCACTGCAATGTGGGAAAGACGGAGGTCATGCTCTTTGGGGCAGCCAAAATTACATGGACCCCTGACTGGTGGCCGTCCGATTTAGGTCCTGTCCCTAGTCCCAAACAGGTGGTGAAGAACCTGGGGGTATGTTTGGACCAGGATCTATCTCTAGAGGAGCATGTCAACAACGCAGTGGGATCCTGCTTTCATGTGATCGGACTCCTCCGCAAAGTGTTCCCCCTTCTTTCAGATACGACCAGGAAAACCCTGGTGCAGGCCCTAGTGCTTAGGGAAGACCTTGAAAAGGCTGCACAACTAAAAGATAGTAGGCTCTTCTGGGAGGTCCTAAATCGCCCCCTTTTCAAGAGCGACAAGAAAGAATCTATAGTTGTGCAGGTTACCGCTGAACAGTGGGTTCAACATTTTACTAAGATTTTTAATCCAACTTCTACCTCATTAATGTCAAGCACGGATAGAACAGGGGAATTAGTGATATCCCCCTCGGCTTTGACCCTCAGCTCTTCTCTTACATTGATCGAGATTGAGGAAGCCTTAGAGAAGGGATCATCACTAAAAGCTCCAGGCCCAGATACTGTCCCCCTGGATCTTTTTAAACACAATGTTAGTCTGTGGGCACCCATATTACTGAATGTTTTCAAGGCTGTTGTGGTCGGGCGCATCCCTGGTACTTGGGAGGAGTCAATTGTAGTGCAATCTTTAAGAAGGGCGACAGGTGCGACCCATGTTGCTATCGCCCGATTTCTTTAATAGACGCCTCATGTAAAATCCTGGGTAGGGTAATCCTAGCGAGATTAGAAAGTTGGGCAGACTCAACAGGACTTATAGTTGATTCCCAATACGGATTTAGGCGTGGAAAGGGGACCGTCGAGCAGTGTCTGAACCTGGCACTAATTATAGGCAAGTACATGAAGGCAAAAAAGTCCTCAATACATCTTGCCTTCATGGACTTATCAAGTGCGTTCGACACTGTTTGTAGACATAAGCTGTGGCGGATGATGGATGACGTGGGCTTTGAGGAACCGTTGGTCACATTGCTCCGCAGGTTACATGCAGCAACAACTGTATCAATTAGATTTGGCCCTGGTGGTGAAATGACAAAATCAATTCCTTCCACTGAGGGCGTGCGTCAAGGATGCATTTTGGCGCCTTTTCTTTTTCTGGTTTACACAAACGGGCTAGAAAAGTATCTATTAAACCAGGGTTGTGACTTTCCAAAAATCAATGGCAAAAGTATTCCCATGCTTTCTTATGCAGACGATACTGTCTTAATGACCCTAACTGGAAATAGCATGCAAGTATGTTTAGATGCCTTTAATACTTTCATGCTTGACCTCGACTTAAAGGTGAACTTTGATAAATCCTTTGTAATGTCTTGTGGTCCTAAAGGGTCCAACATCAGGAAGTTTGTGGTAAATAAACGCACAATTGGAAAGGTGGAAAATTTTAATTACCTTGGTAACTTGTTCAATAGTAAATTAAGCTGGACGCCACTCATGAAGGTTCGAGCCCAGAACCCGACCCGGGCTATAGAGGGCATCTTTCGTTTCTGTAGCAAACTGGGGCAAAAACATGTTACGCACCTCAAAACCCTTTATACATTGAAATGTTTATCGGTGGCCACCTATGGGGCAGGGGTATGGGGTACTGAAATACCATCTGTGATACAGGTGGTGGAAAATAACTTCATAAAAAGGGTTTTATCAGTTCCCAAAGGTTGTTCAAACATTTTCTGCCACAAAGAAATTGGAATGGTAAGAGTTTCTGATACAATCCGTATGTCCCCTTTATTGTTATGGGGCAAAATATGGCAATCTGAAGACCTGCAACTCACTAAAGATATCATTATTGATTGCATGGTTCTAGAAAATTCAAAACAGATTCCCTGGTTGTCCTATGTTTGTAACATGCTAAATAAGATTGGATTGGGTTCCTATTATGACAATCCTGAAAAAATAGAGGGAAACCCAAAGGTGGACATAAAGGCAATGTATTGGAAATCGTTGAATCCGCCTTCCTTGGACGATGCTAATGTCTATGTTCATAAGCCCCAACCTCAGTTTTATCTAACATTTACTCTTAATGTGCAATGGCGATTCTTGCTAACAAGGTTTAGACTGGATATTTTGCATTTTTTGCTTGCTTTCCCGAAACAGGGGGGTTGGTGTGAGAGGCTGCCCCCTTGTCCATGTAACAATAGGGATAGCCAAAGCACTATACATGTGGTTCTTTTTTGCTCTTTATATCAAGAACCAAGGAGCCGGTTTATTAAACCAATCCTGAAGGGGAGGCAACCTTGCACCTACAAGGAAGGGTATGATTACCTGTCAGCACTATCCTCTGTTGAAACTTGCTGTGCCATGCTAAATTTTATTAAAGTTTCGCTAAAGATTAGGAAGGCCTATGGTTAGTACCAAAATGTATAGAACATTCTCTGGTGAAAATTGTGTATGTGTATATTTTTTACAAAAAGTTATTTTACTATTTGGGAAATTGTGTATTTAAAAACTTTTAATTTTGTTCCATGAGGTACGATGAATTGTATGTTCTGTACTTTTATGATTCATTTTATGAACCGAATAAAGTTTTGAAATGTGAAAAAAATGGGTGCAGAAAGAGGCAAGAGAAGCACAAAATTAAGCAACAGAGGTGTGGAAGGAGGCAAGAGAACTGCAGAAAGAGGCAGGAGAGGTGCAGAAACAGGCGGCCATAGAGGTGCAGAAAGAAGCAAAAAAGTGCAGAAAGAAGCAATAGTGGTACAGAAACAGACAGGAGAGGTGCAGAAAGAAGCAACTGCAGTGCAGGCAGAACCAACAGAGGTGCAGAGTGAGGCAAGAGGGGTGCAGAAAGAGGCAAGGGAGGTGCAGAAAGAAGGAAGAAGGGTATAGAAAGAGGCAAGAGGGATGCAGAAAGAAATAAGAGATGTGCAGAAAGAAGCAAAAGAAGTGCAGAAAGAAGAAACAGAGGTGTAGAAAGAAGCAAACAAACTGCAGAAAGAAGCAAGTGAGGTGCAGAAAGAGGCAAGAGTGGTACAGAAAGAGGCAAGTGTATTGTAGAAAAGGGCAAGAGAGGTGCAGAAATAGGCAAGTGAGGTGCAGAAACAGACAAGAGGGAGGCAGAATGAGGCAAGAGAAGTGCAAAATAAAGCAACAGAGGTGTGGAAGGAGGAAAGAGAACTGCAGAAAGAGGCAAGAGAGGTACAGAAAGAAGAAAGATAGGTGCATAAAAAAGCAAGAAAAGTGCAGAAAGATCCAATGGAAGTGCAGAAAGAAGAGGCAGAAAGGGTGCAGAAAGAGAAAATAGGGGTGCAGAAAGGAGCAAGTGAGGTACAGAAAGAGGCAAGTGAGGTGCAGAAACCGAGGGGTGCAGGAAAAAGGAAGAGAGCTGTGTGAAAAAGCAAGAGAAGTGTAGACAGAACCAATGTCGGTGCAGAAATAGGCAAGACTGGCGAAGAAAGAGGAAAAAGAGGTGCAGAAAGAGGGAGAGGGTACAGAAAGAGGTAAGAGAAGTGCAGAAAGAGGTAAGAGAGGTGCAGAAACAGGTAAGAGAAGTGCAGAAAGAGGCAAGTGAGGTGCAGAAAGAGGCAAGAGAGATGCAGAAAGAGGCAAGTGTATTGCAGAAAAGGGCAAGAGAGGTGCAGAAATAGGCAATTGAGGTGCAGAAACAGACAAGAGTGATGCAGAATGAGGCAAGAGAAGTGGAAAATGAAGCAAAAGAGGTGTGGAAGGAGGAAAGAGAACTGCAAAAAGAGGCAAGAGAGGTACAGAAAGAAGCAAGAGAGGTGCATAAAAAAAGCAAGAAAAGTGCAGAAAGATCCAATGGAGGTGCCGAAAGAAGAGGCAGGAAGGGTGCAGAAAAAGACAAGAGGGGTGCAGAAAGGAGCAAGTGAGGTGCAGAAAGAGGCAAGTGAGGTGCAGAAACAGAGGGGTGCAAGAAAAAGGAACAGAGCTGTGTAAAAAAGCAAGAGAAGTGTAGAAAGAACCAATGTAGGTGCAGAAAGAGGCAAGACTGGCGAAGAAAGAGGAAAAAGAGATGCAGAAAGAGGGAAGAGAATTGCTAAAAAGGAGCAACAGATGTGTAGAAAGAAGCAAAAGAAGTGCATAAAGAAACAAGGGATTTGCAGAAAGAGGCAAACGAGGTACAGAAAGAGGCAAGAGGAGTGGAGGAAAAGGCAAGAGAAGTGCAGAAATAGGCAAAAGAATTGCTAACCGAAGCAACAGAGGTGTAGAAAAAAGCAAAAGACGTTCAGAAAGAGGCAAGTGAGGTGCAGAAAGAGGCAAGAGAGGTGCAGAAAGAGGCAAGAGAGGTGCAGAAAGAGGCAAGAGATATGCATAAATAGGCAAGTGAGGTGCAGAAACAGACAAGAGGGGTGCAGAAATAGGCAAGAGAAGCGCAACAACAAAAAGTAACAGAGGTGTGGAAGGAGGCAAGAGAACTGCAGAAAGAGGCAGGAGAGGTGCAGAAACAGGTGGCAAAAGAGGTGCAGAAAGAAGCAAAAAAAGTGCAGACAGAACCAACAGAGGTGCATAGAGAGGCAAGAGGGGTGCAGAAAGAGGCAAGGGAGGTGCAGAAAGAAGGAAGAAGGGTATAGAAAGAGGCGAGACGGATGCCGAAAGAAATAAGAGATGTGCAGAAAGAAGAAAAAGAGGTGCAGAAAGAGGTAAGAGAAGTGTAGAAAGAGATAAGAGAGGTGCAGAAACAGGCAAGAGAAGTGAAGAAACAGGCAAGTGAATTGCTGGAAGAAGACGCAGAGGAATAGCAAGAAGCAAAGGAAGTGATGAAACAGACAGGTGAGGTGCAAAAAGAGGGAAGAGGGGTGGAGGAAGAGGCCAGGGAGGTACAGCAAGAGGCAAGCGAAGTGCAGTACGAGGCAAGAGATGTGCAGGTACAGGCGGGAGAGCTGCAGAAAGAGGGAAGAGAATTGCTAAAAAGGAGCAACAGATGTGTAGAAAAAAGCTGGCGAGGTACGGCCGGTGGTGATGCAGCTGACGTGAACCAACGCACGCCGCTGAAGCGCTTCCTGTCTCACCGAACCCCGCCCCCTAGAAGCCGCAATGCTGATGCTCCTCGCCGCTTCTCCGTTTCCCTGCCTGGTGCAAAACGCGGAGACGGACGCCTGAAAACACCCCGAGGTTCGAAGTTTGTAACCCCTGCTCTCGCTTCGAATGTTCCGTGCAACCTGAGCATGAGATCCTATTGAGAACCTGATCAGGCTGCCAAAACTGTAGGACTACTGAGACCGCCGAGGCCGCCGAGACCGGGACCAGCAGCGCAGAGGTGAGCGCCACGGAAAAAATCTTTTTCCACTGCATACATGTGGCAGCTGAAGATCAACGAGCCCAGAGCCTATGTCTGCCTAAGGCACTGTGAGTCCAAAGCTCGGCTGCCTCACGGCAACTACCGGACTGTCTATATTGTTTATATTGTGGCATTTGGCGTAGAGGACATTGCGCAGAGGCTATTCTCAGTGGAGATACGGCTGATTTAAGAGTTTCGTGACCTTGAAGTGGATCCCACAGCGGCTCTTAACAGAGGGCTGCTAATATTAACTATAGTATTAGCCGGACTATCAGCTCCAGCATTCAGAGCGGTCCAGCAGCGAAGGCCTAGACGGAGGGGACAGAAAACTTATTGGAATTGCCTATATTACTAGCGGGACTGCTAGCTCCAGAATGCACTGCGGCTCAGCAATGAAGGCCTAGTTGCAGGACAGGACAGAACATTTGCTTTCATTTTGAGTTCCTGTGCTTTTGCCCATGGAGTTTCCATTCGTCTATTGAGTTCCCACTGCTCTCAGCTGCTCATTTTTTTTAATGCTTGGGATAGTTGCTTATTTCCATCCAGTACAAAAGGGGGTGGTGATGGACGGAGCATCTGAATCAATCAAACACTCACACCCAGTCAAAAGATCTGGGTTTAATCCATCACCGTTCTTTAGCCCACTCTGCCACCCCAGTTCAGACATGGCTATATGCAAATCAGTCTGACCCTGTGCCTCATGGGAACAGTCCAGCCCGAACTGCCAAGCCATGTCTTCCCTGGACCGGAAACAAGCATCCGAGGACCGGTTTCTGGCATTCCAGCCGTCTTCAGCCCGGCTTGCTTGAATCCAGTAGCAAAGTGAGCAAGGGACTCACGTCTGAGCATACCCTGTCACACTTATGGCGGCCAAAAGCGGTACAAAAGGGGGTGGTGATGGACGGAGCATCTGAATCAATGAAACACTCACACCCAGTGAAAAGTTCTGGGTTTAATCCATCACCGTTCTTTAGCCCACTCTGCCACCCCAGTTCAGCCATGGCTATATGCAAATCAGTCTGACACTGTGCCTCATGGGAACAGTCCAGCTCGAACTGCCAAGCCATGTCTTCCCTGGACCGGAAACAAGCTTCCGAGGACCGGTTTCTGGCATTCCAGCCGTCTCCAGCCCGGCTGGCTTGAATCCAGTGGCAAAGTGAGCAAGGGACTCACGTCTGAGCATACCCTGCCACACTTATGGCGGCCAAAAGCAGTACAAAAGGGGGTGGTGATGGACGGAGCATCTGAATCAATCAAACACTCACACCCAGTCAAAAGATCTGGGTTTAATCCATCACCGTTCTTTAGCCCACTATGCCACCCCAGTTCAGACATGGCTATATGCAAATCAGTCTGACCCTGTGCCTCATGGGAACAGTCCAGCCCGAACTGCCAAGCCATGTCTTCCCTGGACCAGAAACAAGCTTCTGAGGACCGGTTTCTGGCATTGCAGCCATCTTCAGCCTGGCTTGCTTGAATCCAGTGGCAAAGTGAGCAAGGGACTCACGTCTGAGCATACCCTGCCACACTTATGGCGGCCAAAAGCGGTACAAAAGGGGGTGGAGATGGACGGAGCATCTGAATCAATCAAACACTCACACCCAGTGAAAAGTTCTGGGTTTAATCCATCACCGTTCTTTAGCCCACTCTGCCACCCCAGTTCAGCCATGGCTATATGCAAATCAGTCTGACACTGTGCCTTATGGGAACAGTCCAGCTCGAACTGCCAAGCCATGTCTTCCCTGGACCGGAAACAAGCTTCCGAGGACCGGTTTCTGGCATTCCAGCCGTCTTCAGCCCGGCTTGCTTGAATCCAGTGGCAAGGCGAGCAAGGGACTCACGTCTGAGCATACCCTGCCACTCTTATGGCGGCCAAAAGTGGTACAAAAGGGGGTGGTGATGGACGGAGCATCTGAATCAATCAAACACTCACACCCAGTCAAACGATCTGGGTTTAATCCATCACCGTTCTTTAGCCCACTCTGCCACCCCAGTTCAGACATGGCTATATGCAAATCAGTCTGACCCTGTGCCTCATGGGAACAGTCCAGCCCGAACTGCCAAGCCATGTCTTCCCTGGACCGGAAACAAGCATCCGAGGACCAGTTTCTGGCATTCCAGCCGTCTCCAGCCCGGCTGGCTTGAATCCAGTGGCAAAGTGAGCAAGGGACTCACGTCTGAGCATACCCTGCCACACTTATGGCGGCCAAAAGCAGTACAAAAGGGGGTGGTGATGGATGGAGCATCTGAATCAATCAAACACTCACACCCAGTCAAAAGATCCCTTGTCGGCTGGTTGCATAGTGATGGAAGGATCATTGGCTAGTAAGGAGATAATTCTCCTTTCATGTTTAGTGTTTGGATATCTTGATGAACCAATGCCTCAAATGTGTCTAACATTTTATGAGAGATGGGAGGTATGAATGTGCTCCTGGGCTTAAAGGGACGAATTGTTTGAGTCAGACTTAAAGGGTCTTCTGGCACCACGTTGCTAAAAAAGTGCCGCAGTCTCAAAAGTCTCATGAATTTGAACAAATCGGCTTGTGCTTGTAATGGAGTGGTGGTATTAGTAGGTACAAAAGATAAACCTCGATTCAATACAGCCAACTGTGAAGGCTCAAGCTGCTTAGAAGAAATATTCATGACTAACTCACTTTCTTGCTGCTGCGCAAGGATCGTCCTGTTTTTTCTTTGTCCTCTCCTGGTTTTGAGATGGATTGTGTTGTTTCCGAAATATATTCCAAAAAGTGGTTTGACTAACGCAAAACAACTCCTACTATGGGTTCGTCTGATGAAAGTTTGGTATCCGACAAGGACACCATGATGAGTCGTACACCAGCACACCAATTGACTCAATCCCAAACAGCCGGCCCCTCTACCAAATCCATTGAAAAAACAAAATCAGTACCCTCCGTGTCTTTTTTAAAACAGGTTCCAGATTTAGACCGACCACCGACTATAACCGAAACCGAAACAACACAATCCATCTCAAAACCAGGAGAGGACAAAGAAAAAACAGGATGATCCTTGCGCAGCAGTAAGAATGTGAGTTTGTTGTAAACGTATCTAGGACCCTAATTAAATATTCCCGATTTATGCCCTTATGTGGTTATAACTAATCATATCCTTATAAAGGCATAAGAATCAAATCCATATTTAGTCATAGCCAATGCAGTCCAAATACGGCAAGGCTACTCCCATAGACTCCTAGAAAGTACAACGTGTTCTTTAAACAAACCAAGACTCCAGCAGCCCGGGAATTCCCCCTGCTTTTGTTTTGATTTGTCCAAGAACTCCTGGAGTCCTGAAAGAACTGTAAGTTCTTAGTGACGTCTTATGTCCAACCTTACCTCAATCTCGGCACCTTCCAGGTATAAATGTACCAAACAGCTGCCCTAACAAACACACGGTGGTTTGGAGCAGATTGGCTATCTACTTACCCGATGCCCAGCTGATGCGAGTGCTGTAGAAAGCCGACCCTCCCATTTGACGCACTGAGAGAGACGCTGTCTTTTCTCCTGCCAAGAAATCCAGCTCCAGTGTTTCCAGTCACCCTTGCGGGTTTCTGGGAGATAGAGTCCTGAGAACGAGATACAAGACCTCCTTCATTCTATAACCAAGGTACGGAGCTGATTAGGGGCCCGATGTAGGTAGCCCTTTACCGATCGGAATCGGCCGAAAATACCGATTTTCGGCCGTTTCCGATCGGTAAAGGGCTATCGAGATGTAGGGGCACATTTTCGGTAATTTTACCGAATCGTTATCATTTCCGAATCGGTAAAGTTACCCAATCGGTAATATTTACCGATTCGGTAATGATGACGATTCGGTAGAACTACCGAAAATGCAATGTAGGTAGCCAATGTTCCATCAGCACATGGCCTACAGAATCGGTATTTTACCGTGGAATACAAATCCATGGTAAAAAACCGATTCCTGTGTACATGCACATCTGTGCATGTACACATGTGCCATGTGACAGACAGACGTGCCCTTAGGGCATGTCTGTGTGCCACATTGCACACATGCCCGTTTTGGGGGTGCTAGAGGGTGTCAAAGTGACACCCCCTGCACCCTTGTGAATTCTTTAATTACCGATTCGGTAAATACCGAATCGGTAATGCCTAATCATTCCTATGGGCTTTAAAGCCCATAGGAATGAATGGGCATTACCGATTCGGTATTTACCGAATCGGTAATTATAGAATTGTTAAGGATTCGGTAACGAATCCAGATGTTGGGACCTACATCCCATTTACCGATTTTTGAATACCGATTCGGTAGGATTCGGTATTTCAAAATCGGTAAATGGGATTTACCTACATCGGGCCCTAGATCCTTAGAGAATTCTTGATTCAGATTCTTGCCAATCCTATCTTAACTTACTTACTCCTTCCCACGTATTAGGCTTAGGTCAGGTACACCGGGGTAGGCGTATTCTAGAAACACCAGTTGAGCACGTTTAGTCAACTTTTATCATTGTATGTATTTTATCCGTTTCAAGTATCTTATGGCTTAGAAAACATATAAATGCTTTTACAGTATTATTTCATAATACTCCTTTTACTGTACGCACTTTACTGTATGATAAGTATTGCAATTGTGGCAATTCACTTCTCTTGCATGAGAAAGAGGACTGCTCAATAAATAACAACTTTTATTGAAAACGCCCGTCTCTCTATTTCTCTGCACTCCTGGTGAAACTAAGCATGCACGATTGACTGAGTAAAACAGCTGTCTATTGTTTTCACACGACTCTGGAGATATACTCCTTATTCTGGAGAGAGCAAAGTTGTCATGTTAATGCGGTTGTCAGAATCTAATCCATTCTTGTCTATTCAGGGAAGTTAACACCTCCTTGTTTACTCGAGAAAGTTTCTAGTGACCTCTGAGCTAGCTGGCATTCATAATTAGGTCTAACATATTCAATGGAGACCTAGGCGACCTCAGTCCTACGTCTAAACTATCGTTTATGTTATTCCAATGCACAGAGCCTATTGGGAATATAGGAACTACACTACAAGTTAGTCATGAATATTTCTTCTAAGCAGCTTGAGCCTTCACAGTTGGCTGTATTGAATCGAGGTTTATCTTTTGTACCTACTAATACCACCACTCCATTACAGGCACAAGCCGATTTGTTCAAATTCATGAGACTTTTGAGACTGCGGCACTTTTTCAGCAACGTGGTGCCAGAAGACCCATTAAGTCTGACTCAAACAATGCGTCCCTTTAACCCCTTTGCTGCTAGGCCTTTTCCCCTCCTGTGCTAAACCTTTTTTTGGCGATTTGGGGTAGTGCGTGCTTAGGCCCCTGTAACTTTTTGACCACATAAGGTATCCACGCCAAATTTGCGTCCTTTTCTTCCAACATCATGGGGATTCTAAAGGTGCCCAGGGTTTGTGGATTCCCTTGGAGGGGAAACAGAAATTAAGCAAAATACAGTAACATTTTTGTTTTTTTCAGAAAAATTGGAAAAACGGGCTGCAAATGAAAGCCTCTGAGTTTTTCCTTGCAAATGTTATCAAAAAAGGGTTTGTGGGGCTGAAATCTCCATTTTCTCAGCTTTTAGGGAATGACAGTCTTTTGTCAGAGAACCAACATTTTTCACACAGTTTTGGCATTTTTCTGGGACATAGCCTATTTTTGCTATTTTTAGAGCTTTCAACCTCCTTCCAGTTAATGGTAGAAATGAGTTTAAAAGCAATACTGGATCCTGGAAAGCTATACATTTTCGAAAAGTAGACACAATTCTGGATTCAGAAAGGGGTGATTTGTCTAAATCCATGAAGGTTTCTTTATAGAAACTAACAGTTAAATATTGGAATAATTGAAAATTAGTTGAAAAAAACAGCCTTTTGTTTCAACGTTTTCACCTGCAACTTCTTGTAATTTTCACAGCTCTTTGAAAGCAATATACCGTTACATCCATTTGACCTTCCTGGTTGTGGGGATATATAGGACTTGTAGATTCACCAAGAAATCGATGAACCCAGACCCAAAAAACTTAGAAGCAACTTGCAATGGTATTTTATTAATTACCGGGTAAAGAGCACTTATTCTTGGAAAATGTATACATTGAAAAACCGGTACAAAAGACACCTATGTATTTCTGAATTGGGTACAAAATATAGAGTTTAGAAACAGTATGTATTTGCACATTTTCAAAATTGGGAATAGTCATACTAGCATGAGAATTATTGGTCATTTTTCAATTTTTTTTTTTTTTACAGAATGCCTATCATTGGGAAGGGAGAAATGCATGAAAACTCAATAGGTAATAACAGTTGATTTACAAATCTGAATTACCCTAAGTCTCCCGATAAAAACGGTACCTCACTTGTGTGGGTCGGCATTGTGCCTGCGACAGGAAACAGCGCAAAATGCAACGTGGTCACACCTCAATTTTACAGTTAAAAATTGACCCTTTTATGGCAAAGTGCCTAGCTGTAGTTTTTGCACCCTAGCTCTGCTGGCACCAAGGGAAACATAGCAAACCTATAAATTTTTTAAAACTAGACACCCAGGGGAATTCAGGATGGGGTGACTCGACTGCCTCCCACCAGGTTCTGTTACTCAGAATCCCTTGCAAACCTAAAATATTGGAAAAAAAACCCATTTTCCTCACATTTCTGTGGTGGAAAGTTCTGGAATCTGCGTGGATCAACAAATTTCCACCCACTCCGCGTTCCCCCAAGTCTTATGAGAAAAATGGTACCTCACTTGCCTGGGTCTGCCTAGTGCCTGCGACAGGAAACAGCGAAAAACGCAACATGGTCGCACCTCAATTTCGCAGTCAAAACTGGCCCTTTTTTGGCAAAGTGCCTACATGTAGTTTTTTAACCCTAGCTCTGCCGGCACCTAGGGAAACCTAGCAAACCTATACATTTTTGAAAACTAGATACCCAGGGAAATTCAGGATGGGGTGACATGACTGCCCGCCACCAGGTTCTGTTACCCAGAATCCCTTGCAAAGCTAAAAAATTGACAAAAAAAAGCATTTTCCTCACATTTCTGTGATGGAAAGTTCTGAAATCTGCGTGGATCAACAAATTTCCACCTACCCAGCGTTCCCCCAGGTCTCCCGAGAAAAATGGGACCTCACTTGCCTGGGTCTGCCTAGTGCCTGCAACAGGAAACAGCACAAAACGCAACTTGGTCACACCTCAATTTCGCAGTCAAAACTGGCCCATTTTTGGCAAAGTGTCTACCTGTAGTTTTTGAACCCTAGCTCTGCCGGCACCTAGGGAAACCTAGCAAACCTATACATTTTTTAAAACTAGACACCCAGGGGAATTCAGGATGGGGTGACTCGACTGCCTCCCACCAGGTTCTGTTACCCAGAATCCCTTGCAAAGCTAAACAATTGACAAAAAAAAGCATTTTCCTCACATTTCTGTGGTGGAAAGTTCTGAAATCTGCGTGGATCAACAAATTTCCACCTACCCCACGTTCCCCCAGGTCTCCCAAAAACAATGGTACCTCACTCGCCTGGGTCTGCCTAGTGCCTGCGACAGGAAACAGCACAAAACGCAACGTGGTCGCACCTCAATTTCACAGTCAAAACGGGCCCTTTTTTGGCAAAGGGCCTACCTTTCGTTTTTTTACCCTAGCTCTGACGGCACCTAGGGAAACCTAGCAAACCTATACATTTTTGAAAACTTGACATCCAGGGGAATTCAGGATGGGGTGACTCGACTGCCTTCCACCAGGTTCTGTTACCCAGAATCCCTTGCAAAGCAAAAAAATTGACAAAAAAAACGCATTTTCCTCACATTTCTGTGGTGGAAAGTTCTGGAATCTGCGTGGATCAATAAACTTCGACACACCCGGCGTTCCTCCAGACCTCCCAAAAAAAATGGTACCTCAATTTTCTGGGTCTGCCTAGTGCCTGCGACAGGAAACAGCGCAAAATGCAATGTTGTCGCACCTCAATTTCGCAGTCAAAACGGGCCCTTTTTTGACAAAGTGCCTACCTTTTGTTTTTGAACCCTAGCTCTGCCGGCACCTAAGGAAACCTAGCAAACCTATACATTTTTGAAAACTAGACACCCAGGGAAATTCAGGATGGGGTGACTCGACTACCTTCCACCAGGTTCAGTTACCCAGAATCCCTTGCAAATCTCAAAAATCGACAACAAAAACACATTTTCCTCACATTTCTGTGGTGGAAAGTTCCAGAATCTGCGTGGATCAACAAATTTCCACCCACCCCACGTTCCCCCAGGTCTCCCGAAAACAATGGTACCTCACTTGCCTGGGTCTGCCTAGTGCCTGCGACAGGAAACAGCACAAAACGCAACGTGGTCGCACCTCAATTTCGCAGTCAAAACGGGCCCTTTTTTGGCAAAGTGCCCACCTTTCGTTTTTTAACCCTACCTCTGACGGCACCTAGGGAAACCTAGCAAACCTATACATTTTTGAAAACTTGACACCCAGGGGAATTCAGGATGGGGTGACTCGACTGCCTTCCACCAGGTTCTGTTACCCAGAATCCCTTGCAAAGCTAAAAAATTGACCCAAAAAAAACGCATTTTCCTCACATTTCTGTGGTGGAAAGTTCTTGAATCTGCGTGGATCAACAAATTTCGACACACCCCGCGTTCCTCCAGGCCTCCCCAAAAAAATGGTACCTCAATTGCCTGGGTCTGCCTAGTGCCTGCGACAGGAAACAGCGCAAAATGCAATGTTGTCGCACCTCAATTTCGCAGTCAAAATGGGCCCTTTTTTGACAAAGTGCCTACCTTTTGTTTTTGAACCCTAGCTCTGCCAGCACCTAAGGAAACATAGCAAACCTATACATTTTTGAAAACTAGACACCCAGGGAAATTCAGGATGGGGTGACTCGACTGCCTTCCACCAGGTTCTGTTACCCAGAATCCCTTGCAAATCTAAAAAATCGACAACAAAAACGCATTTTCCTCACATTTCTGTGGTGGAAAGTTCTGGAATCTGCATGGATCAACACATTTCCACCCACCCTGCGTTCCTCCAGGTCTCCTTAAAAAATGGTACCTCACTTGCCTTGGTCTGCCTAGTGCCTTCGACAGGAAACAGCACAAAACGCAATGTGGTCGCACCTCAATTTCGCAGTCAAAACGGGCCCTTTTTTGGCAAAGTGCCTACCTTTTGTTTTTGAACCCTAGCTCTGCCGGCACCTTGGGAACCTAGCAAACCTATACATTTTTGAAAACTAGACACCCAGGGGGATTCAGGATGGGGTGACTCGACTGCCTCCCACCAGGTTCTGTTACCCAGAATCCCTTGCAAAAATAAAAAATTGACAAAAAATTGCATTTTCCTCACATTTCTGTGGTGGAAAGTTCTGGAATCTGTGTGGATCAACAAATTTCCACCCACCCCACGTTCCCCCAGGTCTCCTGAAAACAATGGTACCTCACTTGCCTGGGTCTGCCTAGTGCCTGCGACAGGAAACAGCACAAAACGCAACGTGGTCGCACCTCAATTTCGCAGTCAAAACTGGCCCTTTTTTGGCAAAGTGCCTACCTTTAGTTTTTTAACCCTACCTCTGACGGCCCCTAGGGAAACCTAGCAAACCTATACATTTTTGAAAACTTGACACCCAGGGGAATTCAGGATGGGGTGACTCGACTGCCTTCCACCAGGTTCTGTTACCCAGAATCCCTTGCAAAGCTAAAAAATTGACAAAAAAAACGCATTTTCCTCACATTTCTGTGGTGGAAAGTTCTGGAATCTGCATGGATCAACAAATTTCGACACACCCCGCGTTCCTCCAGGCCTCCCAAAAAAAATGGTATCTCAATTGCCTGGGTCTGCCTAGTGTCTGCGACAGGAAACAGCGCAAAATACAATGTTGTCGCACCTCAATTTCGCAGTCAAAACGGGCCCTTTTTTGGCAAAGTGCCTACCTTTTGTTTTTGAACCCTAGCTCTGCCGGCACCTTGGGAACCTAGCAAACCTATACATTTTTGAAAACTAGACACCCAGGGGGATTCAGGATGGGGTGACTCGACTGCCTCCCACCAGGTTCTGTTACCCAGAATCCCTTGCAAATCTAAAAAATCAACAACAAAAACGCATTTTCCTCACATTTCTGTGGTGGAAAGTTCTGGAATCTGCGTGGATCAACACATTTCCACCCACCCGCGTTCCTCCAGGTCTCCTTAAAAAAATGGTACCTCACTTGCCTTGGTCTGCCTATTGCCTTCGACAGGAAACAGCACAAAACGCAATGTGGTCGCACCTCAATTTCGCAGTCAAAACGGGCCCTTTTTTGGCAAAGTGCCTACCTTTTGTTTTTGAACCCTAGCTCTGCCGGCACCTAGGTAAACCTAGCAAACCTATACATTTTTGAAAACTAGACACCCAGGGGAATTCAGGATGGGGTGACTCGACTGCCTCCCACCAGGTTCTGTTACCCAGAATCACTTGCAAAACTACAAAATTGACAAAAAATCGCATTTTCCTCACATTTCTGTGGTGGAAAGTTCCGGAATCTGCGTGGATCAACAAATTTCTACCCACCCCACGTTTCCCCACGTCTCCCGAAAACAATGGTACCTCACTTGCCTGGGTCTTTCTAGTGCCTGCGACAGGAAACAGCACAAAACGCAACGTGGTCGCACCTCAATTTCGCAGTCAAAACTGGCCCTTTTTTGGCAAAGTGCCTACCTTTCGGTTTTTTAACCCTAGCTCTGCCGGCACCTAGGGAAACCTAGCAAACCTATACATTTTTGAAAACTTGACACCCAGGGGAATTCAGGATGGGGTGACTCGACTGCCTTCCACCAGGTTCTGTTACCCAGAATCCCTTGCAAAGCTAAAAAATTTACAGAAAAAAACGCATTTTCCTCACATTTCTGTGGTGGAAAGTTCTGGAATCTGCGTGGATCAACAAATTTCCACCCACCCCACGTTTCCCCAGGTCTCCCGAAAACAATGGTACCTCACTTGCCTGGGTCTTTCTAGTGCCTGCGACAGGAAACAGCACAAAGCGCAACGTGGTCGCACCTCAATTTCGCAGTCAAAACTGGCCCTTTTTTGGCAAAGTGCCTACCTTTCGGTTTTTTAACCCTAGCTCTGCCGGCACCTAAGGAAACCTAGCAAACCTATACATTTTTGAAAACTTGACACCCAGGGGAATTCAGGATGGGGTGACTCGACTGCCTTCCACCAGGTTCTGTTACCCAGAATCCCTTGCAAAGCTAAAAAATTGACCCAAAAAAACGCATTTTCCTCACATTTCTGTGGTGGAAAGTTCTGGAATCTGCGTGGATCAACAAATTTCGACACACCCCGCGTTCCTCCAGGCCTCCCTAAAAAAATGGTAGCTCAATTGCCTGGGTCTGCCTAGTGCCTGCGACAGGAAACAGCGCAAAATGCAATGTTGTCGCACCTCAATTTCGCAGTCAAAACGGGCCCTTTTTTGACAAAGTGCCTACCTTTTGTTTTTGAACCCTAGCTCTGCCGGCACCTAAGGAAACTTAGCAAACCTATACATTTTTGAAAACTAGACACCCAGGGAAATTCAGGATGGGGTGACTGGACTGCCTTCCACCAGGTTCTGTTACCTAGAATCCCTTGCAAATCTAAAAAATCGACAACAAAAACGCATTCTTCTCACATTTCTGTGGTGGAAAGTTCTGGAATCTGCATAGATCAACACATTTCCACCCACCCCGCGTTCCTCCAGGTCTCCTTAAAAAAATGGTACCTCACTTGCCTTGGTCTGCCTAGTGCCTTCGACAGGAAACAGCACAAAACCCAATGTGGTCGCACCTCAATTTCGCAGTCAAAACGGGCCCTTTTTTGGCAAAGTGCCTACCTTTTGTTTTTGAACCCTAGCTCTGCCGGCACCTTGGGAACCTAGCAAACCTATACATTTTTAAAAACTAGACACCCAGGGGGATTCAGGATGGGGTGACTCGACTGCCTCCCACCAGGTTCTGTTACCCAGAATCCCTTGCAAAAATAAAAAATTGACAAAAAATTGCATTTTCCTCACATTTCTGTGGTGGAAAGTTCTGGAATCTGTGTGGATCAACAAATTTCCACCCACCCCACGTTCCCCCAGGTCTCCTGAAAACAATGGTATCTCACTTGCCTGGGTCTGCCTAGTGCCTGCGACAGGAAACAGCACAAAACGCAACATGGTCGCACCTCAATTTCGCAGTCAAAACTGGCCCTTTTTTGGCAAAGTGCCTACCTTTCGGTTTTTTAACCCTAGCTCTGCCGGCACCTAAGGAAACCTAGCAAACCTATACATTTTTGAAAACTTGACACCCAGGGGAATTCAGGATGGGGTGACTCGACTGCCTTCCACCAGGTTCTGTTACCCAGAATCCCTTGCAAAGCTAAAAAATTGACCCAAAAAAACGCATTTTCCTCACATTTCTGTGGTGGAAAGTTCTGGAATCTGCGTGGATCAACAAATTTCGACACACCCCGCGTTCCTCCAGGCCTCCCTAAAAAAATGGTAGCTCAATTGCCTGGGTCTGCCTAGTGCCTCCGACAGGAAACAGCGCAAAATGCAATGTTGTCGCACCTCAATTTCGCAGTCAAAACGGGCCCTTTTTTGACAAAGTGCCTACCTTTTGTTTTTGAACCCTAGCTCTGCCGGCACCTAAGGAAACTTAGCAAACCTATACATTTTTGAAAACTAGACACCCAGGGAAATTCAGGATGGGGTGACTGGACTGCCTTCCACCAGGTTCTGTTACCTAGAATCCCTTGCAAATCTAAAAAATCGACAACAAAAACGCATTCTTCTCACATTTCTGTGGTGGAAAGTTCTGGAATCTGCATAGATCAACACATTTCCACCCACCCCGCGTTCCTCCAGGTCTCCTTAAAAAAATGGTACCTCACTTGCCTTGGTCTGCCTAGTGCCTTCGACAGGAAACAGCACAAAACCCAATGTGGTCGCACCTCAATTTCGCAGTCAAAACGGGCCCTTTTTTGGCAAAGTGCCTACCTTTTGTTTTTGAACCCTAGCTCTGCCGGCACCTTGGGAACCTAGCAAACCTATACATTTTTAAAAACTAGACACCCAGGGGGATTCAGGATGGGGTGACTCGACTGCCTCCCACCAGGTTCTGTTACCCAGAATCCCTTGCAAAAATAAAAAATTGACAAAAAATTGCATTTTCCTCACATTTCTGTGGTGGAAAGTTCTGGAATCTGTGTGGATCAACAAATTTCCACCCACCCCACGTTCCCCCAGGTCTCCTGAAAACAATGGTATCTCACTTGCCTGGGTCTGCCTAGTGCCTGCGACAGGAAACAGCACAAAACGCAACATGGTCGCACCTCAATTTCGCAGTCAAAACTGGCCCTTTTTTGGCAAAGTGCCTACCTTTCGTTTTTTAACCCTCCCTCTGACGGCACCTAGGGAAACCTAGCAAACCTATACATTTTTGAAAACTTGACACCCAGGGGAATTCAGGATGGGGTGACTCGACTGCCTTCCACCAGGTTCTGTTACCCAGAATCCCTTGCAAAGCTAAAAAATTGAAAAAAAAAACGCATTTTCCTCACATTTCTGTGGTGGAAAGTTCTGGAATCTGCGTGGATCAACAAATTTCGACACACCCCGCGTTCCTCCAGGACTCCCCAAAAAAATGGTATCTCAATTGCCTGGGTCTGCCTAGTGCCTGCGACAGGAAACAGCGCAAAATACAATGTTGTCGCACCTCAATTTCGCAGTCAAAACGGGCCCTTTTTTGACAAAGTGCCTACCTTTTGTTTTTGAACCCTTGCTCTGCCGGCACCTAAGGAAACCTAGCAAACCTATACATTTTTGAAAACTAGACACCCAGGGAAATTCAGGATGGGGTGACTCGACTGCCTTCCACCAGGTTCTGTTACCCAGAATCCCTTGCAAATCTAAAAAATCGACAACAAAAACGCATTTTCCTCACATTTCTGTGGTGGAAAGTTCTGGAATCTGCGTGGATCAAAACATTTCCACCCACCCCGCGTTCCTCCAGGTCTCCTCAAAAAAATGGTACCTCACTTGCCTTGGTCTGCCTAGTGCCTTCGACAGGAAACAGCACAAAACGCAATGTGGTCGCACCTCAATTTCGCAGTCAAAACGGGCCCTTTTTTGGCAAAGTGCCTACCTTTTGTTTTTGAACCCTAGCTCTGCCGGCACCTAGGTAAACCTAGCAAACCTATACATTTCTGAAAACTAGACACCCAGGGGAATTCAGGATGGGGTGACTCGACTGCCTCCCACCAGGTTCTGTTACCCAGAATCACTTGCAAAACTACAAAATTGACAAAAAATCACATTTTCCTCACATTTCTGTGGTGGAAAGTTCCGGAATCTGCGTGGATCAACAAATTTCCACCCACCCCACGTTTCCCCAGGTCTCCCGAAAACAATGGTACCTCACTTGCCTGGGTCTTCCTAGTGCCTGCGACAGGAAACAGCACAAAACGCAACGTGGTCGCACCTCAATTTCGCAGTCAAAACTGGCCCTTTTTTGGCAAAGTGCCTACCTTTCGGTTTTTTAACCCTAGCTCTGCCGGCACCTAGGGAAACCTAGCAAACCTATACATTTTTGAAAACTTGACACCCAGGGGAATTCAGGATGGGGTGACTCGACTGCCTTCCACCAGGTTTTGTTACCCAGAATCCCTTGCAAAGCTAAAAAATTTACAAAAAAAACGCATTTTTCTCACATTTCTGTGGTGGAAAGTTCTGGAATCTGCGTGGATCAACAAATTTTGACACACCCCGCGTTCCTCCAGGCCTCCCAAAAAAATGGTATCTCAATTGCCTGGGTCTGCCTAGTGCTTGCGACAGGAAACAGTGCAAAATGCAATGTTGTCGCACCTCAATTTCGCAGTCAAAACGGGCCCTTTTTTGACAAAGTGCCTACCTTTTGTTTTTGAACCCTAGCTCTGCCGGCACCTAAGGAAACCTAGCAAACCTATACATTTTTGAAAACTAGACACCCAGGGAAATTCAGGATGGGGTGACTCGACTGCCTTCCACCAGGTTCTGTTACCCAGAATCCCTTGCAAAGCTAAAAAATTGACAAAAAATTGCATTTTCCTCACATTTCTGTGGTGGAAAGTTCTGGAATCTGGGTGGATCAACACATTTCCACCCACCCCGCGTTCCTCCAGGTCTCCTTAAAAAAATGGCACCTCACTTGCCTTGGTCTGCCTAGTGCATTCGACAGAAAACAGTGCAAAACGCAACGTGGTCGCACCTCAATTTCGCAGTCAAAACGGGCCCTTTTTTGGACAAGTGCCTACCTTTTGTTTTTGAACCCTAGCTCTGCCGGCACCTAGGGAAACCTAGCAAACCTATACATTTTTGAAAACTAGACACCCAGGGGAATTCAGGATGGGGTGACTCAACTGCCTCCCACCAGGTTCTGTTACCCAGAATCTCTTGCAAAGCTAAAAAATTGACAAATAATTGCATTTTCCTCACATTTCTGTGGTGGAAAGTTCTGGAATCTGTGTGGATCAACAAATTTCCACCCACCCCGCGTTCCTCCAGGTCTTCTGAAAAAAATGGTACCTCACTTGCCTGGGTCTGCTTAGTGCCTGCGACAGGAAACAGTGCAAATCCCAACGCGTTCGCACCTCAATTTCGCTGTCAAAACGGGCCCTTTTTTGGCAAAGTGCCTACCTTTTGTTTTTGAACCCTAGCTCTGCCGGCACCTTGGGAACCTAGCAAACCTATACATTTTTGAAAACTAGACACCCAGGGGGATTCAGGATGGGGTGACTCAACTGCCTCCCACCAGGTTCTGTTACCCAGCATCCCTTGCAAAGATAAACAATTGACAAAAAAACGCATTTTCCTCACATTTCTGTGGTGGAAAGTTCTGGAATCTGTGTGGATCAACAAATTTCTACCCACCCCATGTTCCCCCAGGTCTCCCAAAAAAAATGGTACCTCACTTGCCTTGGTCTGCCTAGTGCCTGCGACAGGAAACAGCACAAAACGCAACGTGTTCGCACCTAAATTTTGCAATGTAACCGGGCCCTTTTTTGGCAAAGTGCCTACCTTTCGTTTTTGAACCCTAGCTCTGCCGGCACCTATGGAAACCTAGAAAACCTATACATTTTTGAAAACTAGACGCGCAGGGGACCTCAGGATGGGGTGACTCAACTTACTCCCACCAGGTTCTGTTACCCAGAATCCCTTGCAAATCTAAAACATTGACAAAAAAAACGCATTTTCCTCGCATTTCTGTGGTGGAAAGTTCTGGAATCTGCATGGATCAACACATTTCTACCCAACCAGCGTTCCCCCAGGTCTCCTGATAAAAATGGTACCTCACTTTTGTGGGTAGGCATAGTGGCTGCAACTGGAAATGGCCCAAATCGCACGGTGGAGACTTAAAAATAACCTATAGCAAAACAACCTTATTTTTTGGTGGGGGCACCTGAGTTTTTGGCCCGGGGCTCGGCGGCAAACTTGGGAAACTACCAAACCGAAACAGTTCTGAAAACTAGACACCCGGGGGAATCCAGGGAGGTATGGCATGCGTGGGTCCCCCATCGTATTCCTACCCAAAATTACCTGCAAACCTTAAAATTAGGTAAAAAAACACTTTTCTATACATTTTTGCGTGGGATCTCTGTGCCGGCAAAAATGTCCTACCACCCAGCGTTCCCCTTGTTCTCCCGAGTAAAATGATACCTCACTTGTGTGGGTGGGCCAAAGCAGAACAGGCCAAAAATGTATTTTTAAGAAATTGGAGCGTTCAGGAATGTCAAATAAAGCACAGAGAATTCTACTGTTTTGGGGTCATCCTAGTCACAGGCCTTTGGCCTAGTTAATAGGTCAAAGCTGTGGATGATGCTTCTGGAGCTGGGACTTGACCAGGCTTTGGTGAATTATTTAGCAGAACTGCACAGAGACCTTTCTGCATCAATTAGAATGAGGCAAGAGGGAAAATGTACAGCTGAGGTTTAAATCTGGTAGAGGGGTGCGTCAAGGGTGTATATTGGCCCCAATGCTGTTCACACTTTATATAAACTCCCTTGAAGATGCGTTGGTAACTGTGACATCTGATATTCCGCGTATGGGAGGAACGTCCATTCCTGTACTCCTATACGCGGACGATACAGTGTTATTGGCTAGAACACCAAATGCCCTACAACGACTCCTTGACTCATTCGGGAAGTTTATGAAAAAACTGGACTTGGTTATCAAATCAGAAAAATCCCATGTCATGTCCCTAGGGAATAGAAGAAGGTCCTTTAAAACAGTCTCCTGTAATGACTCTATAATAACCAAGGTTAAAGTTTTTACCTACCTAGTGGTTGTGTTTGATGATGCAGGCTCATGGGCACCCCAAGTCCTGAATAAAGTAGCTGGCTTAAGAAGATCAGCGGCCGCTATTTTAGGTTTTGCAAAGAGAGAGGGTGGTAAACCGGGGAAGGCAATCTTGTCTATCTATAAAGCAAAAAGTGTGGCCATTGCTAGGTATGGGGCCGCAATATGGGGCTTTAAGGACACAGCTCTCATCCAGAGAGAAGAAAATAAATTCCTGCGAGCCCTTTTAGGTCTCCCTCAATCAACTGCTAGTTATGCAGTACATCTGGAGCTTGGGATGGGATACATTTCAGATTTATTGAACATGGCTCCCATCCTGCAATGGATAAGAACCTGGGTGAATCCCAATCTCACTTTCAACCATAAGATTATTAGGGACTGTATGGCTCTTGATAGAGCGGCGGAAATACAATGGCTGTCCTTTATTAAATCCATATCTATCTATCTGGGACGTCCGGAGATTTACTCCAACCCAGAATGTCTAACTAAGGCCGATATCAACTGGGTAAAAACACATTTTTTAAAATCTAGAGAATTGGATTGTGAAGCAAAAGAACTTTATAAAGCAACTGTGAGAGCCCATTATATGTTGATATTGTCATTGTCTATTCAACCGTACCTGACAATTGTTACCAAACCCTTTCACCGATGGTTGCTCACTAAATTTCGATTTAACCAGTCACACTTGTTATTGGGAATCTTCAAGGAGTGGTGTAAACCAGAGGAAGCAGCTCCCTGCAAGTGTGACGATTATTCATAACAGGACACGATGCATTTCGTGTTTTTTTGCCCTTATTATATGGAAGGAAGGAAAACGTTCATTACCCCATTGCTAACAAATAGGGGTTTTGTGCAAGTAAAACCTGCTATGCTATATCTACAATTAATGGAATCCCCTGTTGTTATGTTTGGGATAGCAAATTTCCTGGTAGCTTCCATTCGTAACAAAAAAATGAGATCATTAGGGCAAAACTCCTTGGAGAATGTAACATCATAAATCGTAATTATTTCCAACAACGAATTGAGAATATACATCCATAAATCGAAATTATTTCCAACAAGTAATTGAGAATACATAGGAAGCTAAAAATCTGCTTGTAAATTTGGTGTTTCACTGATCATTGTGTATAATTTGTAAGACATAACGATTAATTATTACTCCAACAACACTGTGTGTTTTATATATATGAATTGTAGATATATGTAAAATAATTTTTAAATACATTTGTATTTCTGATTTTAACATGTGATTGAATAGTATACTTTTATGAATTTAAAATAATCGAATAGAGTGGATTTGACTTGACTGAATTAAGTTTTCAATTCGAGAGCGTGAGAGTCTTGGGACAATATTGCATGGAAATTATGACAGACATTTTCAAGTTTGCAGGACATTGTGGATAAAAAAAACTATAGAATTCACAAGAAAGACATGACCATATACTCCCATGGTTTAACAATAATATCTACATTTAGTAAGTTATTTATAGCTGTAATGTACACCTTAACAGAGTTACTCAAAAGTCAAACATTCCAGCATGGCTATCTATTACTCAAAGACACAGACATACAGGTTGAATTTGGCACGAGGGCGAGTGATGGTTCAGTACATAAAATATCATTAACAAGATATTTCAACTAAATGAAATGCTCTGTCAATAAATAAATGCATAAACACCGAACCAGTGACTCGCAACTCGTGAGCTGCAAAGCCACGACGAGGCACCAACCGTTTTACAGGCCATTCACGCACCTTTCATACCGGTTACACACCAGACCATTGACACCATTCGGAAGGAAAAGCAACACATTACAACATTCACAAAAAGGGACAAGGTACACCCTACTTCAGAAAGAGAAAAAAGACAAATATTACTGCACAGCCATCATATCCGCAAGCACACACACATACTGGTTGGATTTGGCATGAGGGTGAGTGATGATTCACTCCATACAATTGTATTCGCAAGTAATTTCACAAAAATGAAATGCACTGCGAATAATTGAAAGTATGAGAAACGGAACCACTGACTCACAGCTCGTGAGCTGTAAAGCCACGTCAAGGCACCAACCTCTTTACAGGCCATTCATACACCTTTCATACGTTTGACAGATACAAAACATTCACACCGCCAGCCGCTGACCCATCACATTACAACACTCACACCAGCAGACAGCGCCAATTCAAGGGCCCATCACTTTCACACGCCCACTGTCCTGACACGGCAACTACACAAAATGATGGACTGCGTGGAGTGTCACTCAACTAGCAGTGTGTGTAGTGACCCACAGAAAGTAACTACTCACACACCGCCAGCCAAGCGCCAGTCCACCCACACCACCATCCAAGCACCAGGCCATGCACACTGCCAGCCAAGCACCACTCCGCGCACACCGACAGCCAAGTACCACTCCACGCACACCACCAGCCAAGCACCACTCCACACACACCACCAGCCAAGCACCACTCCACGCACACCGCCAGCCAAGCGCCACTCCACACACACTGCCAGCCAAGCACCACTCCGCGCACAGACAGCCAAGTACCACTCCACGCACACCACCAGCCAAGTGCCACTCCACGCACACCACCAGCCAAATGCCACTCCACGCACACCACCAGCCAAGCACCACTCCACGCACACCGCTAGCCAAGCGCCACTCCACGCATACCGCTAGCCAAGCACCACTCCATGCACACCGCTAGCCAAGCGCCACTCCACACACACCGCCAGCCAAGCACCACTCCGCGCACAGACAGCCAAGTACCACTCCACGCACACCACCAGCCTAGCACCACTCCACGCACACCACCAGCCAAGCGCCACTCCACGCACACCACCAGCAAAGCACCACTCCACGCACACCGCCAGCCAAGCGCCACTCCACACACACCGCCAGCCAAAAGCCACTCCATGCACTCCTCCAGCCAAACACCACTCCACACACACTGCCGGCCAAGCGTCAATCCACGCACACCGCAAGCCAAGCACCACTCCACGCACACCTCCAGCCAAGCACCACTCCACGCACACCGACAGCCAAGCACCACTCCACTCACATCTCCAGCCAAAAGCCACTCCACGCACACCGCCAGCCTACGCACACCGCCATCACATTTTGAATTTGTTTTAACAAAACAAACAAAATAATTCCAAATAGATAAAAATCTAGAAACACAAAATCTGTAACTAAAAACATTGCACAAATGCCAACCTTCAAAAAGAATACAAATGTTTTAAAAAACAATAGACCAGGCAGTACATTTTACCGCTCATGGATACTCCCAAAAAGTATTTTGTGTGTGGTAAGCTCTATAACAAGCAGGCACACACAGCCCAGGGTTAGAAGGACACCCAGGGCAGTAAAGATGAGTCTCCTTCCGCAAACCTCTTCGCCAACAGACTCTACATCTCCTAGTGGGAAAGTCTCTTGAAGATGTGGGAGGAATGTAATCAGGAAAGTGGTGATCTTTCAATCGAGCCACATCCTCCACCACTCCAAATCTAGGAACACTTACTTGCTCCACAACAACAAGGCTAGATATCACAGAGTGGTGAAACGGAAGAAAGGTCAACTTTGACCCAGGAGAACACGCCTTGAACACAATAAAATCATTGAAAGTTGCTAGGTTGAAAAAATGGATGGCAACTTCTTACACCAAACATAAGCCTTTCGAATAGCAGTGTAAGGTTCCAACCTCTGATCTACTCTGTCAACACCACCCATGTGCTTATTGTAGTCCAGAATGCACACAGGTTTGTGCACTTCAGCAACCGGACCCCAAACTGGCAGAGGTGAAGTACTCTCATCATGGATGGTACTCAGCATGTACACATCCCTCCTGTCCACAAATTTCACAGGTAGTAGTTCGCCACAACGTAAGGAACTGCACTGACCCCTCTGAAGTTTCTTGCAAACAAGCTCCTTTGGAAAACCTTTGCGGTTAGAGCGGATTGTGCCACATGCAAACGTGTCCACTTTAAACAATTCCTTAAACAATTGCACAGCAGTGTAGAAGTTATCAAGGTACAAATGATGGCCTCTGTTGAACAGTCTTCTAGCAAGATCCCACACAATTTTCTCTGACACTCCAAAAGTGGACGGACAACCAGGGGGGGTCAATAGTGGAATCTCTACCAGTGTACACACGAAAATTAAAAACATACCCTGTCTTACTCTCAGACAACATATACAGTTTAATTCCATAGCGTGCCCTCTTGCTAGGGATGTACTGCCTAAAAACCGAACGACCCTTGAACAAAACCAAAGACTCATCAATAGAAATTTCTTTCCCAGGGATGTAAATCTCTGAAAAATGATCAACAAAGTGATCAAGAAAAGGCCGAATCTTAAAAAGACGGTCACAGTCAGGGTGACTACGTGGCAACGCCTCAGAATTATCCACAAAATGCAACATGCGTAGCAAAAGTAAATACCGATCACGAGTCATAACAGCTGGAAATATGGCTGTTGCCATCAAAGGACTGGTAGATCAATATGGAGCCAGGTTCGGCTTCTTTAACAAACCCATCAATAAAGTAAATCCCAAAAACTTCTTCAGCTCTTCCAGATTTGTGGGAGTCCACCGGGTAGCTCTAGAGTGGGGCCTAAGTTTGTCACTGTTGACCCTCAAAAACTGTTCAGCATACAAATTAGTCTGCTCAACAATCTCACCCAAAAACACATCATCCATAAACAACTGAAAATACTGTATAGGCAAAAAGTTTTCACAATCCACTCTACACCCTGCATCACCGCTAAAGGCAGGCAACACCGGCTGCCCCATGTTAGGATCAACCCAGAGTCCAACACTTCCAGTAGGAAGACTAGCAGCCTCAGGCTGAAATCCAGCTGCCTCTTGCACCATCGGCACAGCAGTGTCCTCCTCTAACACTGGCCCTTCATCTGCACTGAGAGTACCTTCATCATCCGATGATTCCATGTGGAGAGAAAACTCACTGCCAGAATCTTCCCCTCCCTCCTCTCCCTCAGACGCACTGTCAGTGTCATAATCCGGCTCAGAGGAAGATTCAAGAAGCATACCTACCACCTGCTGACCAGTCATTCTACGGCTAGCCATAATGATTACTAACAAAGGTAACTTGACACACAAGTCAACAACTATAATCACTATGTGAAATAAGCAATGAACAAAATTCACCTTTATCAAAAATAACTACACAGTGCAAAACAATACCACTCACTTGCCAGAAGCAACTAAACTCACCACCACGTAGTCTGCACTGACACAGTATGGATCAACAATATCCCACTAAAAAAGAAAGAGAAAAAACAATAGACGTATGACAATGCAAAACAAATCACAAAAATGTTCATGCTCAAAACACTAACTAAATGCCACTAAGATACCACTTACAAAAAAAAATCCAAACATTGCAATATTACTCATTTGGAGCACATACAACAAAAATAATTCTTGTACCTACAAAAATGCAAATACACAAAACTGCAGAACAGCCACTGTCGAAACCGCAAACAGGAATACAAAAGCTTGAGACTAGATTTAAAAAGAAGAAAAAAAAACATTAGATTCACATACACAAAAAATACACTAGTCCAACATGCCAAGTTAAGGGGTGGGTGGGCCTAACAGTATAACATCAATAGGGGAGCAACCCTTGCCCTTGAGGCCACCCCCAAAAAGACAAATTTTTTAAAAATGCTGGTGTCTACTGGCTTCTGCCCCCCTTGGGAACAGATGGGACTGCTACTCTGCCACTCAAAGAGGGCAGAAAAGGCCACAATCATCCTCCCATAAAGGAAGGGGACCGACCCATGACCATGGGGCGGATCACCAAAATAAAAATAAACCCTGGTGCCCTAGTGGCCCTAAAAAAAAAAAAGAAGCAGAACTGCCCTTCCAGGTGTTACCAAAGGGGATGACGGACGGAGCGCATGCGCAAATCTAACACTCACCCCCAAGCAACTGATCTTGAAATAATCCATCATCATTGTTTAGCTCACTTCACCAACCCAGTTCGGACATGGCCATATACAAATCAGACTGACCCTGTGCCGTTTGATTGCCCTAAGTTGGCAGACGGGGGTACCTTGCTCACTTTGGCAATGCACTCAAGCTAACCTGGCTGATAATGGCTGATTAGCCAGTAACCGGTCCCATTATGGTTATTTTTCTAAAAATTTGACCCCCCCCTGGGGGCAGCCAAAAGCTTGCAACATGCCCCTTAAAGGGGAGCGACCCTTGTCCAAGGGGTTGCTCCCCAAAACAAAAAAAACATTAAGGCTACTCAAAATGGCCCCCAAAATGAAAGTGACCCTTGCCCGAGGGGCCACTCCCCTGCTCTTTGCCCCAATGCATGGTTTCTATGAAAAAAAATATTTAAATAATGCCCCCCCGGGGGGCAGACAAAGCAAAAGTAATTGCCCCCTAAAGGGGAGCAACCCTTGTCCAAGGGGTTGCTCCCCAAAACAAAACAAAAACATTAGGGCTACTCAAAATGGCCACCAAAAGGAGAGTGACCTTTGCCCGAGGGGCCACTCCCCTGCTCTTTTCCCCAGTGCATAGAAACATTTGTATGCTACTGCCCCCGAAAGGGAAGCGACCCTTATCCAAGGGGTCGCTCCCAAAAACTAAAAAAAACAATAGGGCCACACAAGATAGCCCCCAAAAAAAGAGTGGCCCTTGCCCAAGGGGCCACTCCACTGTTCTTTGCCCCAGGAAAAAACCATATAAAATTTGTGATGCCCTCCAAATACAGGAGCGTCCTTTGTCCAATGGGACGCTCCCCAAAACAAACATAAACAAAAGGGCTGCACAACATGGCCCCCATAATGAGAGTGACCCTTGCCCAAGGGGCCACTCTCCGAACGCACAAACAATGCCACAAAATGCCGTTTTAAAAAAATATATAGGCAACTTCTGGCCACCCCGGGGGCCAGAGAAAGCGAAACTATTTGCCCCCAAATGTGGGAGCGACCCTGGCCCAAGGGGCCGCTCCCCAAACCAACAAAGTTTGCCATTTAAAAAAAAAAAAAAATCCATGGTGTCTAGTGGGCATTCCTGCTGCACGATTGCACGATCGTGCAGCAGAAATGCTCTAAAGAGGCATCGAGGGAAAGGAAAACGCTTTCCTTTCCCTCGATGACTCTTTAGTATAAATCCCACCCGCCCCAGGCCCCAAACTTACCTCTTTCTCCTCAGACGCGCAGGAAGCAAATGGCTTCCCTGTGCGTCGGAGGAGAAAGGGAACCTCCAATGATGTCAGCGCGCCTCGCACGCTCACGTCATTGATGACATGGGCGGGGGGGGTTCGGGGGGAGGCAGGGGAAGGTCTTCCCCTGCCTTCCCCGCAGAAACTTAGAAAATCGGGCCCCCGCGGGTGGGGCTCATGACGAGCTGAGCTCGTCATGAGCACCCGAGCACTGTATGCCATGACGAGCTCTGCTCGTCATGACCATACAAGGGGTTAAGCCCAAGAGCACATTCATACCTCCCATTTCGCATAAAATGTTGGACACATTTGATGCATTGGTTCATCAAGATAACCAAAAAGTGTCCTTCAGGAACAAAAAACATGACAACCTGACTAAACATGAAAGGAGAATTATCTCCACACTAGCCAATGATCCTTCCATCACTATGCAACCAGCCGACAAGGGCGGAGCTCTTGTCGTCATGGACACCCAATTCTATGAAGCAAAGGTTAACGCTCATGTAAGTGATTCAGCCACATACATGCTATTGTCGTATGATCCTACATCACAACTTCAACATTTGCTGAATGTTATACTGCAAGAGGCTCACACCAACGATTGGATTGATGACCAAACTCTAGCATACCTAACCACTACCAATCCTAGACGACCAAGCATCTATATGATACCTAAGATGCATAAAAACGCAATCGACCCACCATTCCGGCCCATCGTGTCGGGGTGTGGATCGATTTTTGACCCTGTCGGCAAGTTTCTAGATTTTTACCTTCAACGCTTTGTGCAAAACTGGTGCACTTATCTTAAAGACACGACTCATTTTCTTCATAAACTTGATGCCATAGAAGTTGACCCACACACTGCCATTCTTTGTACAATAGATGTGACAGCTCTCTACACTTCGATCCCCCATGAAGCAGGTTTGGAAGCTGTTGAATGGGCGTTGCTTCGCTCAGACAATATTCACATGGAGAAATTGTTCATCCTTAAGCTATTGAAATTCTGTTTACACAGCAGCTACTTTCAGTGGCAACAACACTTTTACATTCAGTTAACAGGGACCTCCATGGGTTTTTCGGGGGCACCGTCATATGCTAAAATGTACATGTCACAGTACAAATTTGAAAATATCATTTCCAATTCTCAGTGGTGGAAGAATATTTTATTTAACTGCATATTCATTGATGATATTTTTCTTTTGTGGCAAGATTCTGAAGACAGACTGAAAGAGATGATTGACACCTTGAATGGTATCAACACACACATCAAACTAACCTACAAAATACAACCTGAAATTATCCATTATTTGGATGTACAGGTTCACAAAACCAGTCTCAACCAATTTCAAACTTCTGTATATTCTGAACCCACAGACCGCAATAGCATGCTTTTACAATCAAGTTTTCACCCAACAAGCCTTCTCAACAATCTTCACAGTTTATACGAATATGCAGGATTTGTTCAGATCCAGAAGTTTCTAATATCAAACTCAATGAGTACTCACAGAAATTCAATGATCGTGGGTATCCACCTACTACTGTCCAAACATGTCTGCATAAAGCTCTGCAAAAACCACGCCTTGAACTGTTATCGAAAATACCTACACAGACGAGTCAACGCATAGTGTACGTCTCTAAGTTCTCCAGTCTTTCTCAATCTATCAAAACCATCATTTGTAAACGTTGGGATCTCCTTCAGCACGAGGCAGACTTTCACGGCATCTTCAAAGAGTGACCTTTGCGTACACGAGAGGGAAGAACTTACGTTCCTTGTTGGCTAGGCCCCATCAGATACAAACTACAGGCAAATGGTTGGGCACACGCAGGTGCAATAACTGCACTCATTGTCATAATGTCACGATTGGGAACACTTTAACTCATCCTACTTCAGGCCAACCCATTAAGTTAAAACACACCACTGATTGCAATTCCTCTCACGTGATCTACTGCATCAAATTTCCATGTGGCAAGGCATATGTCGGCAAATCTTTACGTAAAATGAAAATCAGGATTACTGAACACAAGAGTCAGATTCGCACCAAGAACACAACCTCAAGCTTAGCCACTCATTGGGATGAGGCAAAACATTCTATATCTCAGTTAAGGTTCCAGATTATTGAACAAATCACTTTCAGATCAGGCACTGACAAATTACTTCTTCAAAGGGAACTCTTTTGGATACAAACACTAGGAACAATGCACCCGACAGGCCTCAATAATCGTTTTGATATGTCTTGTTTCCTGTGATGATGTTTTTAATGTTACATTATCTATTGTCATTACATTTTTCACTGCAGTAGTGTTTTCATGTATCTTTTTCCCTGTGGCCCTACCATATGTTTGGCCTGAATGTATCTCTTGATTTTGAGCTATGATAATATTTTATTTGTTGTTCATCTACTTTCCATCCAGAGAAATGTTGTCTTTACTTTCCTCTCTTGCTTTGATGTTATAATTTTTTAGCACATGCCCTTTTGTTTCTATTGTAATCATTATAGCACTTACTGTCCCTTTTCTCTTTCCATTTCTTATCCATTTTTCATTAGTTTGGTATGTAAGGAACTCTTGTCTCAACACCCCAACCCCAGTATCCCTGTATACCAGCTGTCCCTTATGCACTCCATACAGTCCTTGCCCTACGACTGTCATGCAAGTTAGTTACCCCAGCAATAGCGTTTTTCCTTCGGCCTGTCAGGCTCACATCATCAGCCTGAGTAATTGCCACTAATACACTGCACAGTATTCAGCCAAATACTGATATTTTTGTTATAGTCCTTCTTATCATGCGGCGCTTTATACGTTGCGTTTGCACCTTTTACACAGGTATACCGTTCCCAACACCCCTTCCCAACATGGCGACTTATATTACACCTCTAATCGTCCTCCGTTTATGTTGACTACTCTACTTCGTCACGTGATTTGTTTAAACATGTACGCCACTAGCGACGTGCATTCCCTGAAGACGGAGGTAATCACCATAGGACACGGAGCTATAGTTTGTTTCACGGTAAATTGAGAGCCACAGGTTCACCATTTTTACATTTTATGAGTGCCACAGGAACCTTTTTTCACCATACGGCTCACAATCTCGTTCCCAGGGTTTTCCCAGACGCATTGGCAAATTGTACAGAGATACACTAGTGGGTTCGTTTGGAGCATTATCATCAGTTTGCACACCATTCACCTGGAGGTTAGCTCCCCGTTTGGCACTTGCCACCATCATTAAGTATCATCACTTAATATTCTGACTAGTGGTAATATCAGTTGTGTCTTATTGCAGCTTTCTGCCACTTCACAGACGCTTCCATTTTATACCCGAGTCGGTTGCTGCTTGCACCTTAATAATCCCACGAGTCCATTCAGCCAGGTACCCCCGGCGTCCACCATCCGTCTCTTTACACTCACTGTTTTTGGGTTGTACCATCATTGCACCATTTGTTTTACCGTTCTTTATAGTCACCTCATCACTCATTTCTGTTAGTCATTCATCACCTTTTTTACCACCCTTTCGTTTGCTGGAACTTTTACTGCACCATGGTAGCTTGATCAATCATTTTCTTCCACTCTGGACATCTACGTTTTTCTTTACTCTCTGGATTCCTTATCAGTTATCAGTATTCTTACAGTTACAAACAGTCTGTGTTCTCTTCACAATCTTCATAGTAACACTTTTATCCCTCATGGATGTCTTGTATATAGTCATATAATGTGTTTTTCAACATCAGTAAGTCACATCTTGTTTTCCTTGTAGATTGTCCCTGAAGAAGGGACATCAATGTCCCGGAATGCACGGGCTGTTCTCAAGCATTTGTAAATTGTACTACGTTTATGTGTTTGTCACTGCTAATGTCATGAAGTTATGACTGCACATGGTTAATTTTTGAAGTGCCTTCAAGCTATCTACAACCATTGTATAATCACTAGTCCATTATGATGTATTAATGTATATTCGATGAATACAATCATTTCTGCAACTACACAAAGGATTTTCTTTATTGATATGGTAACTGTTTACTAATCATCAATTCATTATATTGTTAAAGTCCTATGGGACATAGTGCACAGTGCACAGTGTGTGTTACCGTCTCCGGCAGCACCTTTTTTCAATTCTTCAGTCCACACTTGATAGACAGCAAGTGTCACACTGTCGCACCATTGGATTACATATGTTATATATTTACATTTTACTCATCAATATTATTTAAACAGCGGTGTGCTCTCCTACCCCGATTTCTCCAGTTAGAGGTACAGTCACGATATGGGAGAAATTAGTAGCAAATTAGTAGCAGTAGTTTGCTTTATGCTGATGCACTTTTATTGCACTGAAAGGCACTTTAAGATTCAGAGTGGGGGGCTATATTACAAGTGCCGGTCGGAATAATGTATAAACCCATGGCAGCTTGTCTTTGTTTAATATTGGAAACTATCAAAAGGTTTAAGTTCTACGCCATTTGCACTTTAATTATTGACTTTGCACAGAGGCCAGGTATAGGAGGTTATAACTTTTTCTCTTTTAGCGATGTTTTCGTACACTTGCTTGCCTCCAATATTATATCTCAGGTTTTTGTATATGATGCACTTTATTCGCACTTTTAATGCTGATTTTGTACAACTGTTTGCTGCTATATGGAATGGTGGTTTGCGTATTTTGCACAGAAAGTTCCTCAAACTCATACGATCTCTGTGTCTAATATTGGAAACTATTGCAAGGTTTAAGTTATATGCCATTTGCACTTTAATTGGTGACTTTGCACAGAGGCCAGGTATAGGAGGTCATAACTTTTTCTCTTTTAGTGATGTTTTTTTACACTTGCTTCCCTCTAATTTTATATCTCAGGATTCTGTATATGTTGCACTTTATTCGTACTTTAGATGCTGATTTTGCACAACTATTTGCTGCTAAATGGAATGGTGGTTTGCGTATTTTGCACAAAAAGTTGCTCAAACCCCTACGATCTCTGAACTATATGCATATATTTTGCACATATTTCCCGGGTCTCTTCTTCTTCTTTAATTCCAGTCTTTGCTGTACTTTGCACACAATTAGTTTTATACTCGATATATAAATATTAATGAGAAATAGGCTGAAGTTTTTGTCTTTTAACACAAATGGGTTGAATAATGCTCGTAAAAAAATCGCTATTGAATGCTGGCTAAAAAAACTCTGCCCGGATGTTATTTTTTTACAAGAAACCTATCACAGAGACCAGGCTGAATCCGATAAAACTTTAAAGGGCTGGGCGGGCTATAGAGTTTCATCAGTAGCTGGGTTGGCACAGAAGGTAGTAAGCATCATAGTAGGAAGGCATGTAGGCTTCTTTCCGGAAGGGTCACTCACAGACCATAGTGGTAGATGGGCATTTGTATATGGTAAATAAATCAGGTAAATATAATATTAGCCACAATATACGCACCAGTGATAGATGACCCACTCCCAATTCTACAACTGAAACAAGCATTGACGGGTATACCTGGGCAAATAATATGGGGGGGGGGTTTAATTTTTTACAGAATACTTTAATTGATTCATCTAAAAAAGACCGGCGCCAAAATAGACCTAAATTTGCTATTGCCTTACAAAGTTGTAAATCAGACCTTGACGTCATTGATTATTGGCGATCTCGCAATACATCTAAACACGAATATTCTTGCCATTCTGCAAAATATAATTCAGCATCTAGGTTGGACTTCTTTCTAACATCCTATGGGTTAGAAGTTCATAAATATGATCACCTACCAAATCCATTCTCAGATCACGCAGCACTTTATATGGAGTTAACTATAGGGAATCAAGAAACAGAGACACCTAGAAGATGGTATTTTAATAAATTGAACCTTTCAGAGGCACAATGGTGTACAGACATCGAGGAGGAGATAGAGTAGTTTTTTATGCGGAATAGAGGGTCAGCTCCAATTAATGTAATTTGGGACGCTTTTAAGGCCACTTTGAGGGGCATAATTACCTCCAAAGAAATACCGAAACAGAGGGCAAAAAGGGAGGAGAAAATTAATTTTTCAGACAAATCTTGTGAAGGCGAACCAAGAGCACTATAGAGCGAGATATTTGGTCTCGGGGCAAAAGGTAGTAGAAGCAAAGAGAAAAATGAAGGAATTCTACTATGATTTAGGTGATACAAATAGTAATCTCTATGCCCAGAAGCTCTATAAGAGAGTGAATACACAGGTAAACTCTTGGCGTGGCAAGCTAAAGAAAATCAAGTCCGCAACAAAATAGAGCACCTTTTGGACCCCGTTACCAAAGTACAGGTGAAGACTACAGCTTCTGTAGGTGAGATGTTTTTAAAACATTATGAGGGTGTTTACCAAACTAGTGAAGGGGTCGCAACAGAAAATATTCAGGAATTTTTAGATGCACTCCAAATTCCCAAACTGGGTAGCGATGATAAAAAATCTTTGGTTGAGGAGTTTACAAAGATTGAACTAGATGAGGTAATTAGCTCCCTCCCCAGTGGCAAGCCTACTGGTGAGGATGGGCTTCCTGCAGAACTTTTTAAAAAATTTGATGGTATTCTCCGTAAGGAGCTCCTTCTACTAGCTAATTTCTTATTACAAGGAGGGCCCCCTCCGGACTCTTTCCGCACTGCAGTGGTCGTTAGTATTTTAAAAAAAGGAAAGGATAAGGAAAACACGAATTCATACAGGCCTATATGTCTTTTAAACATAGACTATAACATTTTTATGAAACTTCTTGTGAATCGGCTGAATAAAATAGTAGGGTCTCTTATAGGCCCAGATCAGTGCTGTTTTATAGCAGGAAGATACCTCCACACTAACACAAAATTTGTATTGGAGGCATTGGACTATTTTAAGATCAATAAAGTGGAAGCACAAATCTGGCTTTTAGATGCCGAAAAGGCTTTTGACCTAGTGTCATGGGACTGTCTCTTGCGATTTTGCACAGCTTTGATTTTCCGATTGATTTTATCTTCCTCCTGAAACAACTATATGAGAATTCTAAGGCACAGATTATCATTAATAACATAAATGTTGGGACATGTAAAATTAACAGAGGCACGCATCAAGGTTGCCCCCTGTTGCCAATTGTATTTGCATTATTTATCGAACCTTTGGCGATTGCAATTAGGGGGAAAATGACTGACACAGTACCTGTAGCCGGAATGACAAATATAAAACTATATGCCGATGACATTGTCCTTTTTGACTTATATTATTGAAGGAGGTATGCCATCCCTCTATGTCATTATTGCCCTTTGCTCCACCCTCTAAGCAGGCCGTGTAACAGTTCAAAATTTGCTTAGGAAACCTTGTGTTCCTCCTGCGACCTGATCTGCTTAGATTGCCAATCCAAGTGTCCTTAAAGTAATTTAGAATGGGGGCCAATTTATCCTCATTAGTTACAAAATACTCTTATTCTTTTATTGATGTGTAGTACTCTTCTACAAAGCACAATGCAGTGAGTTTTTTAAATTCAAATTGAAGTTTACTGTCAGACATGTAATCCTCAACTTATTACTTTTCTCGGACTTTTGTTTTGTGTTTTAGATTTTATAATTTTTAAGAATTCAGTATATGTTGAGGGTTGTTTATCTTAGAATACACTGTAAGCTAAGGACACTACTATCTGGTTAAAATCAAAGCTTCTGCCCACTGTGGATTACACCACCTCACATGGGTAACAAAAGTACAAATCAATTAAGAAATGTCCATCTAATGTTGTTATGGTTTAACGTTTTCTTTGAATCTTTTTTTATTCAAATAGATTTTCATCGGGCATCCAATGTGTTTCATTCTTACAAAGAACTTCGTCAGGGCTGTAAAAATATTTAAAAATATATATGTGTAGTAACATTAAAAAGCCAATTTGACAAACATTTACACACACAGATTACATCAAGGCAGGAAGATACTTTGAACACCCGTAAGTACCCTTTTTTATGATACACAATTAGAGCGGTCCACATATCCCAATCTCAAGAGTTAAGGTATGCACACCTATCCCTTTACCCAGTTAACAAAATCAAATTCCTTTCTCGCTCCAGAACACACAAAAAATTAGATTAATATAGAGTGTAAATATAGCTCTCTTAGGCCAGTCAAGAAATATTAATTGGTCTCATTTTGAGTTTCTCATGTAGACATTTCATCTTAATCCCCTTATTCACAAAATTATACAAAACGCCATTACTCATATTTTATGCAGCCCATATTCCGCTTCTTGTGTCTCTGCTTCAGACATTATATCTCACAGTGGTAAAAAAATGGACAAGGCTTGTATCAAATCACCCACATAACTGCATCCTATTTCTCAGCTCCAAAGTTTTGATATTCAATTCCCAATAAAGGTTGTTCTTAACTTGGGATAAATTTGAAACCCTCATATCTTGATTCCTGAATATTTAGGACATGCACTGAACTCAATTATAGCGAACCCTATAGGTATCTGCACTGGTCCTACTACCAACATTGCTGATATGGCATGGCCCATTTAAATCTCAGTATTCCAGTTCCTTACCGATGTTAATATCCAAAATTCACTGGTCCCGGAAATTACAGCACTTGCATGATAGTTGCATAATATATGGCTTCTGTGCCTGTAATAAATGATAAAAGACGAGATACTAGTGCTTGCTTAATTACTTCTTGATATATGGCTATCATGCCTATGGTGTACAGTAAACCACAAGATTCTTTATAATGTCAATTATTTGATTCAACTAGTGCATCCCTCTGCCTAATGGTTCTTGCAATATGCAATCATTGTTTCATAGTCTTTTATAGCACCAATACGGTGGGCCACACTACTCATATTGCAACTACTTCTATTTTAGAGCCCGGTTGTTGTTCTTTAATTATATATGCAGCATATAATATGGTTTGCAGAGTTTGCCCCGGAAATATACATCCTACACCCCAATGACAACCGATGTCGATAAAGAAAATGAGTTCTTGTGTCCAATATAATGCCATCATACACGTAAATCCCCTCTTCAGTATTATTTATGTCCTCGATATTCTCACCTGATTACTACGGTGCAGGGAGCTCTAGGTGGTTGGACACGGTTTTGAAAACCACGCAAGGTTCATGTAACAAATTGCATCATGGGTTATCAACAGTCTACTTTTTTGTATTCACACGTGCTCACACCACTTTAAAAAACGAGCCCTTTGGCGGTTTAAAGCAGAAGACCCAACTATGTAACCCTGTGCGTGGTTGTTTGTATCACACCTGACCCGAATGCCACACATCCATAGGTTGTGCTCAATTCATTCATAACTTTAATACATGGCCATTCATGTACAAGGAATTTGATTGTGTTAACCGGGTAAAGGGATAGGTGTACATACCTTAACTCTTGAGATTGGGATATGTGGACCTCTCCAATGGTGCATCATAAAAAAGTGTACTTACGGGTGTTCAAAGTATCTTCCTGTCATGATGTAATCGGTGTTTGTAAATGTTTGTCAAATTGGCTTTTTAATGTTGTTATACATATATTTAAAAAAAAAATGTTTTTACAGCCCTGATTTGTACTTTTGTTACCCATGTGAGGTGGGGCAATCCACAGTGGGCAGAAGCTTTGATTTGGATCAGTGTGATCACCCCTTGGGGACAACAGGGGCAGTGGAAGTGCACACCACAAGAGCTAGGAGCTCACAGTTTAGTTTCTACTTTGAGAGTTGGGCGTGCTGCCATTTGAGAGGTGTGACACACACAATTTGATTGTGTGTAGTGTTGGGTTGGTCCACTGTTGGGTTGCTTACTATCTGGTTAATATAGGCAGGGATAGTGTATATTTGAGAATATGAATGCGACGTTGATTTAAAAGTGCCATCCGTCATCCAAATATCACTACTCTCCAATTTTAAAAAGTTATGGGGTGTGCTAAAAATGTGAATACGCTTTTGAGGGGTTTCGTTGTTGTATAAGATAAAGTTTTCATTAGTAACATTGAGTATTAGTTCGGGAGGAATGTTAATATCTGAAAACGTTTGGGGAGTTATGCGTTGCGGTGTACTTGCCTGTTTTTTGCGTTGTATAATTCTCTTAAAATTTGGAATAGTAGGCATAGAACTAGCAACATAGGAATATGTTGTGAGACCTCCCCCAAAACTGAATCACAGGGTTCATTGGATGTGCATGCAAGCTGTTTCTTCTCATTTATATTTTCTCTAATCTCCATCTCCATTGCAGAGGCAGAGTGGTTATGCTCTGTGGTTTTCTCAACAGTGTCCACCAAGTTCTGCCTGTGCAATGGGATGAGTAATTGCACACACCTCCAATGACTGCTGGGTTCAGTAAGTCTATCCTTACAATAAAGGTAGCCAGCATGATTTAAAAATCTAGTGCCTTTAGCTGATGTCACATATGTTGCTTCTCTACTTGCTGTATTGTTAATATGTCTGAAAAAGAAGGGAGAGAATAATTTCTAAAATGAGAATTTCTGCTTAAAAAATGTTTATACTGTGGAGAGAATGTTTATACACAGAAAAATAATTCATATTTGATTTTGCAAAAATAGTTTTATTTACATTGTAGTGGTATAAGTATTTAAAACCTGTTTAAAAATCTGGGATTTGTGTCTTCTGATAAAAAAAGAAGTATATTGAATTTCTCAACATATCTTTCAAATTTGATGGTAAAAATTGTAGGTACCTGTAAAATGAAATATGACAAGTTTTAAGTTTAATCTACTATGTCTCACCTTAGATTAATTAGTAGTCTTCTTCAGCCTTTTTGGAGGAGCTTTAGGTAGATGTTTTGCACTTTTTGAATATAGCCTTTTCAATCTGTTGAATTCTGTAGGGTTGACGTAAAAAGAAAAGTTGATTCAAATACTTGTTTGGGTATTGTCTTTTCATTTTTTTGGGCAAAAGACAGTTATTGTCTAGGATGGTATATTATGTATTACTGGTAACTGACCTGGTTTTACATTTTAAAATGAAGATCCTTTGTAGTAGATGAAGACATGTTTTGGGTTTTCTTTGTTTTGAAGATTTTGAATCTGTGAGATATAAGAACAAGACCGTGTTAGAATGCTGATTCACGTACATTTCTAGATTATGTTCATAGTACCATTAATATTCTGCTTATTTGTTCTTCATTTTCTGTTCATCATATTGTTTCATTGAACGTCAACCGCTTTCCCTGCTGTAAACTCCTTTGGAGTAAGAATACCTTTTTGCCACCCAAATATTGACCTGCACTTTCCCTGTTGTACTCACCCTTTGGATTTGAAATAGCTTTTTGCCACCCAAACACTGACAAGCACTTTCCCTGCTGCAAACATCCTTTGGAGTTAAAATAGCTTTTTTTGCCCTTCCTTCAGTGTCAAGCACTTTCCCTGCTGCAAACACTATTTGGAGTTAGAAAAGCTTTTTGGAGCCCTAACACTGTCCTGCACTTTCCCACAAGCACCCTTTGGATTCAGAATAGTTTTTTTGCCCTTCCTTCAGTGTCAAGGAGTTTGCCTACTGCAAACACCCTTTGGAGTTAGAATAGATTTTTGTCTGCCATGCACTGTACATCACTTTCCCTTCTGCAGACACCCTTTGGAGCTAGAATAGCTTTTTTACACTCAAACACTGTCAAGCACTTTCTCTGCCGCAAACACCCTTTGGAGTTTGAATAGCTTGTTGCCACCCAAACACTATCAAACACGTTCCCTGTTGCAGACACCCTTTAGAGCTACAATATCTTTTTGCCACCCAAACTCTGACCTGCACTTTCCCTGCAGAAAACACCATTTGGAATTAGAATAACTTTTTGCCACCCAAATACTGACCTGCACTTTCCCTGCTGTACTCACCCTTTGGACTTAAAATAGCTTTTTGCCACCTCAACACTGTCATACACTTTCCCTGCTGCAAACACCCTTTGGAGCTAAAATAGCTTTTTTGCCCTTCCTTCAGTGTCAAGCACTTTCCCTGCTGCAAACACCCTTTGAGGTAGAATGTCTTTTAGCCACCCGAACACTGTCAAGTACTTTCCCTGGTGTAAACACTCTTTGGAGCTAGAATAACATTTTGGCACACAAACACTTTCAAGCACTTTCCCTGCTGCAAACACCCTTTAGAACTAGAATAGCTTTTTGCCACCCAAACACTGACCTGCACTTTCCCTGCTGCAGACACCCTTTAGAACTAGAATAGATTTTTGCCACCCAAACACTGACCTGCACTTTCCCTGCTGCAGACACTCTTTAGAACTAGAATAGCTTTTTGCCACCCACACACTGACCTGCACTGACCTTTGGAAAACACCCTTTCGGAGTTAGAATAACATTTTGCCACCCAAACACTGTCCAGCACTTTCCCTACTGCAAACACACTTTGGAGTTACAATAGCTTTTGGCCACCCAAACACTGTCCAACACTTTCCCTGCTGAAAACACCCTTAGGATTTAGAATAGCTTTTTGCCACCCACACACTGATCAGCACTTTCCCTGTTGAAAACACCCCTTTGAGTTAGAATAGCTTTTTGCCACCCAAATACTGCTCAGCACTTTACCTACTGCAAACACACTTTGTAGTTAAAATAGCTTTTGACCACCCAAACACTGTAAAGCACTCTTCCTGCTGAAAACACCCTTTGAAGTTAGAATAGCTTTTTGCCTCTCAAACACTGTCCAGCACTTTCCCTGCTGCAAACACCCTTTGGAGTTAGAATAACATTTTGCAACACAAACACTGTCAAGCACTTTCCCTGCTGAAAACATCCTTTGTATTTAGAATAGCTTTTTGGCACCCACACACTGACCAGCACACACACTGTTGAAAACACCCTTTTGAGTTAGAATAGCTTTTTGCCACCCAAACACTGCCCAGCACTTTCCCTACTGCAAACACACTTTGGAGTTACAATATCTGTTGGCCACCCAAACACTGTAAAGCACTTTTCATGCTGTAAACACCCTTTGGAGTTAGAATACCTTTTAGCCACCCAAATACTGACCTCCACTTTCCCTGCTGTACTCACCATTTGGATTTAAAATAGCTTTTTGCCACCCAAACTCTGTCAAGCACTTTCCCTGCTGCAAACACCCTTTGGAGTTAAAATAGCTTTTTTGCCCTTCCTTCAGTGTCAAGCACTTTCCCCGCTGAAAATACCCTTTGGATTTAGAATAGCTTTTTGCCACCCACACACTGACCAGCACTTTCCCTATTGAAAATACCCTTTTGAGTTAGAATAGCTTTTTGCCATCCAAACACTGCCCAGCACTTTCCCTACTGCAAACACACTTTGTAGTTACAATAGATTTTGGCTACCCAGACACTGTAAAGCACTTTTCCTGCTGAAAACACCCCTTGAAGTTAGAATTACTTTTTGCCTCTCAAACATTGTCCAGCACTTTCCCTACTGCAAACACACTTTAGAGTTACAATAACTTTTGGCCACCCAAACACTATCAAGCACTTTCCCTGCTGAAAACACCCTTTGGATTTAGAATAGCTTTTTGCCACCCAAATACTGACCTGCACTTTCCCTGCTGTACTTACCATCTGGATTTAAAATAGCTGTTTGCCACCCAAACTCTGTCAAGCACTTTCCCTGCTGCAAACACCCTTTGGAGTTAAAATAGCTTTTTTGCCCTTCCTTCAGTGTCAAGCACTTTCCCTGCTGCAAACACCCTTTGGAGGTAGAATAGCTTTTTGCCACCCAAACACTGTCAAGCACTTTCCCTGCTGTAAACACCCTTTTGAACTAGAATAGCTTTTTGCCGCCCAAACACTGACCTGCACTTTCCCTGCTGCAGATACTCTTTAGAACTAGAATAGCTTTTTGCCACCCAAACACTGACCTGCGCTGACCTGTAGAAAACACCCTTTTGGAGTTAGAACAACATTTTGCCACCCAAACACTGTCCAGCACTTTCCCTACTGCAAACACACTTTGGAGTTACAATAGCTTTTGGCCACCCAAACACTGTCAAGCACTTTCCCTGCTGAAACCACCCTTTGGATTTAGAATAGCTTTTTGCCACCCACACACTGATCAGCACTTTCCCTGTTGAAAACACCCCTTTGAGTTAGAATAACATTTTGCCACACAAACACTGTCCAGCACTTTCCCTACTGCAAATATACTTTGGAGTTACAATAGCTTTTGGCCACCCAAACACTGTCAAGCACTTTCCCTGCTGAAAACACCCTTTGGATTTAGAATAGCTTTTTGCCACCCACACACTGACCAGCACTTTCCCTGTTGAAAACACCCTTTTGAGTTAGAATAGCTTTTTGCCACCCAAACACTGCCCAGCACTTTCCCTACTGCAAACACACTCTGGAGTTAGAATACTTTTTTGGGCCATTCTTCAGTATCAATCACTTTCTCTGCTGCAAACACCCTTATGAGTTAGAATAGCTTTTTGTCACCCAAACACTCTCCAGCACTTTCCCTACTGCAAACACACTTTGGAGTTACAATTGCCTTTGGCCACCCAAACACTGTAAAGCACTTTTCCTGCTGAAAACACCCCTTGGAGTTAGAATAGCTTTTTGCCTCTCAAACACTGACCAGCACTTCCCCTGCTGCAAATAACGGTTGGAGTTAGAATACCTTTTTGGCACCCATACACTGGTCATCACATTCCTTACTGCAAACACCCTTTGGAGTTAGAATACTTTTCTTGGCCTTCCTTCATTGTCAAGCAATTTCCCAGCTGCAAACACCCTTTGGAGTTAGAATAGCTTTTAGCCATCCAAACACTGTCAAGCACTTTCCCTGCTAAAAACACCCTTTATAGTTAGAATAGCTTTTTGCCTCCCAAACACTGACCAGCACTTTCCCTGCTGCAAGCACCCATTGGAGTTAGAATACCTTTGTGGCACATATACACTGGTCATCACGTTCCCTACTGCAAACACCCTTTGGAGTTAGAATAGGTTTTTTGGCCTTCCTTCAGTGTCAAGCACTTTCCCTGCTGCAAACACCCTTTGGAGTTAGAATAACATTTTGCAACACAAACACTGTCAAGCACTTTTCCTGCTACAAACACCCTTTGGAGCTAGAATAGCTTTTTGGCACCCAAACACTGACCACCCAAATACCGTCAAGCACTTTCCCTGCTAAAGACACAGTTTGTAGCTAGAATAGCTTTTTGCCACCCAAACATTGTCAACCAATTTCTCTGCAGAAAACACCCTTTGGATTTAGCATAGCTTTTTGGCGCCAAAACACTGATCTGCAGTTTCACTACTGAAAACACTTTTTGTGTTAGACTACTTTTTTTGCTCATTTGACTGTTATGCATTTACCCTGCTGCAAACATACTTTGGTTTTAGAATAACTTTTTTGCAACCATACACTGCACACCACTTTTCAAGCTGTATAAGTGATTTTTGGGCCCAATTACGATGCGGTTAGGAAATCTTCCTGACCGAATCGGTTTGGAAATGGTTTCCGACACACTCTGATTGGGAGAGTCTGACCGACCGAGTACAATGCATCCAGATGCTTCCAGATACGATTTGACTGGACTACCATTGACTTCAATGGGAGCCTATGTTCCTAACTGCATCGTAATCGGGCACTCGGTCGGGAAGACAAGTTCCCGATCTGATTCGGAATGAGCATATGCCGTTAGGAGGCCTTCCTAACCGCATTGTAATCGGTTGAATGATGCTGCAAACAAAAAGTATTGTGAATATAAGAATGCTCATCTGGAATTTAGGAAAGCTGATCGTTTTATTGAAAAATAACTTTGATTTCAATATATGTGGTATTTCTATTTTCTTTGTGATGTTTTATAGTTTAGTACATTAACTATTAACTGCACATTTTTTCAATAAAAGTATTTCACTTAGTTATACTCCCCACTCTTATTACAATATAATTACATTAATTCTGTAACTACTTTTTTGAAAACAAAACATTTGAGCACATTTAAAAAAGCTTACTTCCAAATGGTTCTAGATTTGCGAATGGTTGTGACAGCTATTTTGACAGTCTAAAAGTAGATATACATAAAATAAGGAATTTCCATACAATATTAAGTTTACTTATATTAATTGTTGTTACTTATTTTAAAGGATACTTACTGTGTTCAATAGATGGCAGTGTTTCAATGGAAATGCATATAGTTGGCTCTGTGACTAGCAAGTCCATGTTGACATTGTGGTAGTTAGTATACAACTGAAAACAAAATGGTGGATGGCTTAATTTATTTTTATATTTATTTTTATTTGGAGAAAGTATATCAATAGGAAAAGACATTTACATTTCATAAGCATTATAATATATACATGTAGCTAAAATCATGTAGCACAAGAGCAAATTCATATACATTTACAAAACAGAGCAGTCAGAATGGGAAAAGAGGAAACATAAAAATAAGGGGGGCCAAGAACAGAGAAAACTTAAATAGATATATGGGTATTATTTCATTTTAAAGGGTTTTCTGACCAAGAGAAAAAATACAACCTTGCTCTTTAAAAAACATTTTGCTTTGTAATCCAGTTATTCATAGGGGCCCGAATTGCCCTCCCTCGCCTTTTTGCACTATGGCCTTTACACTGTATAGGGCTTCCTCAAGATGATAGATAGCCAACAAATGACCCAGCCAGGCCTGAAATTGAGGGGGATCTGCATCCTTCCAGTGTGTGGCAATAAGGAGTCGAATTACCACTATTGAGACAAAGACAAACTTGTCCTTGTGATGATCACTTTGCGCCTTCTCGTCACATCCCAGAAACATTAGGGTTGGGGTTATAATAACACTCATGTCAATTGCAGTTGACAAGTATTCCCCTATCTGATTAATCAATGGACCCAGTGTCTCACAGCCATAGAACATATGTACTATATCTGCTGGCCCTTGATCACACCGCATGCAGTTATCATCCTCTCTTTTTCCCCACCGATGTAATTTTGCAGGGGTGAAATAACGATCATATACCGTGTAGTAATGTTGAGCTTTCAGATTAGCTGCGAGGAACGCCCCTTTGGCTAAAGCTAATGAGTTGTACACAGCGGCGTCGGGATCTCCTACTTTAATAGCCCATTTGGTTTCTACTGCCTCAAGGTCATCTGAGAAGGTATCTGTCAAGATCTTATATATATTTTTGATTTTGCCTGCCGAAGGGACATGGTTTCTATTAGCAGATTCCTGGCTAGAAAAGACCTCTCTTCATTAATTTGATTTATAAAGCAGGTAAGATGCCTGTATTTAAGATATGTTCCAGCCGCAATGCCAAACCTTTGTTGTTACTCAAAAAACAACAGCCTTTGTTCATTAAAATAGATATTCCCCAACTTCAATGTTTCTTTTTCTTCCCATTGCATGGCAAGATTATCATACATTAATGCGGGAAAGAGGGGGATCGCCACAGTGGTGTATACTTGTTGTATTTAGGTATCTTCGTGAGCTCTACCATTTTTTTCCATATACTCCAGATTGCAATTATTATCTTAAATTTAGTTTTCTTATAATAGCTGGCCTCTAGTTGTCGTAAAAGTACTCTTTGTGCGTTTCTTCCTATTGTTAGCTCCTAGATCCAGGGGAGGTCCCTATTTATAGCATGTTGACTGCTGCCCACACCAGGGGAAATCACTAGAGCCATTTGTTGTAGAAAAGTTGCATAATAATAATATCTAAGATTAGGAACGGACCATCCATCTCGATCTTGTGGTAGTGCTAGGAATTTGAGGGAACGTCGAATTTGTAAATACTTCCATACAAAATTACTAAATATACAATCTACTTTTTTTAAAATCAAAAGTCTTCAATTACTAATGGAATCGATCTGAACATATAGAGGACCTTAGGGAGCATAACAATCTTCAGTATGTTACATCTTCCTATAAGGGTTAGGTGTAGTCTATCTAATTACGTAAATCTGTGCTGATCTTATCAATCATAGGGACCATGTTTATATTCCAAATTGCTTCTACTTTACTACTGATTTTAATACCAAGATAGATTACTTCATCAACTCTTCGAGAGTCATTACACAAGGTTTTAGAGTTGCATAGGATCTGTGTTTTCCCTACGTTTCATAGATAGCCAGATTTACAGCCATATTCTTAAGCTAAATTCTCAATTCGGCTAATTGCTTTTACTGGCTCAGTAGTGACCACTGCCAAGTCATCGGCATAAGCCATTATCTTTGTTTCAGATCCATTGCTCTTAACTGGTGTAATTACTTGATCTTGAAGTATTTGCTTTATAAAAATACCAATACAAAGAGCGAATAATATTGGAGAGCAGGGACAGCCCTGCCTTATCCCTTTTGCAATGTCGATAGATTTTAATTCCAGAACCATTATATTTAACCTGGCGTATGGCCTATGATACATTGCTTTAATAGCTGTCAAAAGACCAGGCCCAAACCCTCTCTGTACCATAGTTGTCCGCATACCTAAAAGATTTAGTCAGCCGATATGAACCAACTAGGACCCTCCGTTCGGAGGGTGCCGGACTGCTGACAGTCCCCAGGACAAGGAAGGCTAGATTAGGTGGACGATCCTTTGCGCTCCAAGCAGCTCAACAATGGAATAAACTTCCCCCTGCTCTGAGACTGGAGAGCAGTGAAGCGAGGTTTAGGGCCATGCTTAAAACACTACTATACACTGCGTAGATCATAGGCTCTTATGTCATGCTGTTTCACTGATAGCTTCAGCGTGGGGACACGCCGCGATGGCGTTACTGAGCGCTCTATAAGCTCTTTATTATTATTATTAGATATTGCCATGAAACGCGATTAAATGACTTCTTGACGTCTAGGAAGATCATAGCCATCCTTTCACTCGTTATCTCTGTTATGTCAAATAGGGCTCTAGCGCGTCTAATATGGTCCGTGGTGCTTCTTGGAGGTATGAAGACATGCTGCCACGGTGAAACAAGGTCGGCTATGATCCCCCTAATGGAGATGCAAGAATTTTTGAATAGAGCTTGGCATCTGCGTTCATGAGGGATATAAGCCTATATGATGCAGGGTTGTCAGCAGGTTTCCCCTTCCCCTCCCCTCCCCCTCCCAAGACTTTGGGGGGTCCCACTATATTGTATTCCGAGATATAAATCCAAGAGTATCAGAGTTATTTCCTCTTGAATTAACTTATATAGTTCAAGTGGAATTCTATCTGGGCCTGCCACTTTCCCTGAGACCATTGATTTCAGAGCTATTAAGACTTCTTCTATTATAATTTCCTTATTGAGCTCTTGTCGCTGTGCTTCACTGAGCCTACAATGGTTTCCTAAAATTATCTTAGTTTCATTAAAGAGCATCAGATCAAAGTAGTCCTGTTGATCTTGATAAAACTTTTCAAAAACCTTAATAATATCTTTTAGTTCTGTGTGATGTTCACCCTCTCGGGATCTTATATCAATTATATTATGTCTAGCTGTTCTTTGCTTGGTCCGTAAAGCAAGTATCTTATAAATGGTCTCACCATATTCATTTCTTTCATTTTTATGTGTCTGATAACTGCCTGCCCCCTTCCTAATGTAGTAGCTGCTTATTTCTGCTTTTATAATCATTATATTTTGTTGCAGTGATAATTCTCCATCCTCTTGCTTTTGTCTAATTGCTGTAGTATGTTCTTCTTCTAGTTGCCCCAGTGTAGTTATCAGATCAGCTATCTCTTTCTTCTCTTGCTTTAACCTCTTTCTCACAAAACTTATTGTTTACCCCCAGAGGCCTGCCTTGACACTATCACAAACTATGCCCCTCATGGAGCTGAATCACTTCACTTCATAGTATTTTATGACCCATTGTTTGATATGTTTGATATAATGATTGTTGGATAATAAAGACGTATTAAATGTACACTTTGACTGTGGTTGGTCTTGTGTCTGAAATGCTAAGTCTATGAGTAGGGGATTGTGATCTGACATTAATCTAGGCAATTTCTTTATCCCGGCAGTCGGAATCAAAGAAGGTGACACCCAAAAATTATCCAGTCCTGGATACTTCTTGTGGGGATTTGAAAAGTAGGTATAACCAGGATCAGCGGGATGTTTTACCCCCACACATCTTTCAGGTCGTAGGTAGCCCGCTGGGCCGAGAGGGCACGATGAACTTGGGTTTTCCTGCCTTGGTGCTCTGGATTCCCCCACACCCCTTATCATAATGGATGTTCAGATCCCCACATATTACTAAAGGGTCTGACCATGATGCTAACTCAACTTCTAAATTGTCAAGAATTTGCGGGGCATCCTCATTAGATCCATAGATTGTACAAATAATCAATCCCAAATGGAGGTGTACAATAGCCTATCTACCTCACTTATTTTCCAATACCCATATGGCAGAGCCAATACAGTTCTTCACATGAATCGTTACTCCCCTGATAGTTGAAGTTTACGTAGAACAGGCAAAGAGATTATATCCCCTTATAGCTAGCATGTCTCTTTTCCCCCAAGGGATGTGTGTTTCTTGTTGGCATATTATATCAGTTTTTAGGCCTTTTAATATTTTACCAACTCTACAATGTTTTTGTTTATCATTCAGACCACCAACATTTACTAAAAAAAATAGTTATTCTACCCATCTAGATTGATGACTTTTTGCTGAATTAAATGTTCTTGCTTACTTAAGGTTACTATCGGATTCCTTTTTGATGTACCCTATCAGTTTCTTTCTTTCTCCACCCTGTGCCCAGCCCCCCAACCTCCCAACCCCTTTGCCCCATCCCCCTCCCCTGCTCTCCCCCACCCCGTGCCCTTGAACCCTTCCCCACCCCTCCCCCTGTAGAAAGGCATCCGGACTAAGAAGTATGTTGTGATGAGGGCTGCCCCCAACCCAGAATAAATTTCCCGGCAGCTAGATTCTCAGTTCTGAAGAAAGACAAAAACCAGAAAAAACAGAACCTTTTCTTCCTCTCCCCCAAACTCCCCAAGCAAGTTTAACCTCAAGAACCCAGTGAAACCTGATACAAAGCACCGGGCTATACTAGTCTATTTTTTTAATTTCTTATTGCGACACGCGATATATGATAAAGCAAAGCCAACATCGAAGCGCAATGGAGGGGACTATTTGTTTTTGTTCAACCAGACTTTTGCCACTATACAGTGGAGAGACGTTGACCCTTCGTCAGATGTATAAGCAGATACAAGATCGGGGAGCAGGCATACCTGTTGCATCCTGCGCATCTGAAAGTGATCAAGGGGGGGGTCATAGTCAATTTTTCACTCGTGAAATCAAAGTCAAGGAGTATTTGGAGGCCTGGGACCATAAGTCTTAGACTATTCTTCAGACTGAGTGGTTATGTACTCGAACTTGTTAATTCTCCCCCTTCCTCTTTTTGTTTTTTCTCTCTCTCTCTTTCATCCGAGTATAATAGTAGCCAATGAACACTTCACTTGGAGGATGCTTTCAATATGCTTGGGGACGGCTTAATTTATATGTTTTAGCATGCTTGTTTTTTAATTTAAAACATGTTTTGGATTTGTTGTAATAACGCTAACAGAACGAATAATGTAAAATGTGGTTTAAAAAAAAAGGTTTATTTTATTTCCCGTTTTGATATGGTCACCATTTTGTGTAGGTGCTGACACTGCCTCTGTAATGGAAATAGTAGAAGGGCAGCTTTTTCCTCAGTTCGAACGTGCTTTGTTTATTGTCATATTTTCAGAATAGCGTCATTTTTGTGTATTATTTTCTTTATAAAATGATCTGTAATGTTATTCACTTTCAACCAACACTTACTTGATGTGCAAATGCACTTACAATTAATGTATTTGTAAAAAAATATTTAGGGAAGTTATTCAAATTAATACTTGTGTACACATCGCATTATAGTGTTTAGATTACAATTTTCAAATTAGTAATAATAAAATCGCAGTACTAATTAATATTAAATCTTGAATATTCAAAATTTCAAACATATTTTAAAATGAATCACCCACTCCAAAACACTACTTTACTAGCATTCTGTCCCAGTGGTTATCTGCCAATTTTTTTTAAATATTTAAAAGTGAGGTATTATTAAATGATACTCAAGGACTCATTTTATTAAAACACATTTTAAATTACTCAAACATCCCGTCCCAGTGGTTATGTGACACATTATTATACATAATCTAAATATAAATAATAAAAGAAGTAATTTTAAATAATAATGGAGAGCTAATTTTATTAATACCCATTTTAAATTACTTTCCTACCCAAAACCCCCATTTTCCTCGCATCCCATCACAGTGGTTAAGAAACAAATTGAATTAACTTAAAGAAATGAGTAATTATAATAAATACTCAAGTATTAATTTTATTACAATCCATAATAAATTAATTCCTCATCCAAAACACCTATTTCCCTTGCATCCTCGGCCAGTACTTAAGATTCAAAATGGATTGATTTTCGTTGTAATGGTATGCGTTGTGATATTTTGCGTAGTGAACATAATTTTGATATTATTCTATTAATATGTGTTGTAATGTATTTGTGTTAAAAACTTGTGTTGAAAAGTATTTTGGTTGTAAAAGATTAGTTGTAATAGTATGTATTGTAATTGTTTGCGGGTTAACATCATATATTCCCTGGTACACTTCTGCTTTGGCGATGAAGTCCACTTTAGTCCTGAAGCCCTCAGGAAGCAAGGGGACCTCATCGCCCTACCAACAGTGCGCCAAGAGGCGTGCTTGCAGACGGATGGGAAAAGGGACATGGTCTCCAACCACCTCCCCGCAATCCCACTATGTGGGGCTTACTGGAGGTAAGAGGAAGGCTAGTTGGCCCCTAGGGTCCCTCAGTAGGGAAGGGGACTTAATCCCCCAACCTAGAACACACCAGGAGACACGTTTGCAGAGTAGTGGTAAAAAAAGGGCAGGCTTCCGTTGAGTTGCGATGAGCTCCTGAGGATGATTCTGGCCCCAGGGGCCCCATCCCCTAGTGCTAGGCCTTCACTTATATCATTTTTTAAAGGGGTTGGGGCCGTGCAGCCTTTTCATTTTTTTTATTTTAGGAAGGGGGCTGTGTGACCCCCTTCCCCTGACACTTTTAGACCCTTGGGACCCCATCCCCTGGGCCAGACCCACTTTCATTTTTTTAAATACAAAGGGAGGGGGCCAGGCCCCCCCTCCTAAGGCTGATTCCGGCCCCGGAGACCCCATTCCCCCGGGGCCAATTTTTGAATTTTCATTTTCAGGGAGGGGGTGGGGGGCGAGTGGCCACCATCCCGAACCATGTTCGGCCCTGACGACCCCATCCCAGAGGGCATGACAATATTTTAAAGGACCACGGGGAGCCCCAATGTCCCTGCGGTCCTGGCTGTCTCCCGCCTCCTACAGGGGTTGGCATTGCTTTTTACCCACAGAGAGCTTTCTGAACCAAGTGCTACCTTTTTGCCAAATTTGGTGTAAATTTGTTCAGCAGTTCGGGCTGTAGCCTTGTCTAAAGTTTCCTATGAAAATGAACATAGAGAAAACCAGTTTTGGGACCCCCCTTTTTTCTCGGCCCCCACTTGATGATTCACTCTGAAACGTTCAAGACATGAGCTGCCCGGAGAGCCCAATTAGTTTTGAAAGTTTAACGAAGATTCATCAACCCGCACCAAAGATATTGGCGAAAGAAAAATCATTTTTTAAAAAGAAACAAGGTCCTATCACTCTACTGCCTACTGGCGACCGCCAGAAGGTAATATATCTCTCTGTCTCTCTCTTTTTATATATATATATATATATATATATATATATATCTCAAAGAAGATGAGAATATCATAATCAAACCCAGTGACAAAGGCGGGAATATCGTCATTTTAAGACGCAGCCAATACGAGGATGAGGCACTTTCTCAACTGAGAAATAAAGAACATTATATCCAAATCAAGAGAAACAAACATGTGGAAAGTATTGTGACCTTCAACAAATTGATTACCAAATGGAAGGATGATGGCATTTTGGATTTCAAAGATTGGAAGTACCTTAAATGTGAATTTCCCCAAATAGCCACGTTTTACCACCTACCTCAGGTGCACAAGTGTAAAGTGTGGCCACCAGGAAGACCAATCGTGTCTGCGAAGGACAGCCTGCTAGAGAATACCCTAACATACATTGACAGTTTTATCTCTCCATTTGTTAAGGACCTCAGTTCATATTTGAAAGACACAAAAGACTTTCTAAGAATCATTCGGGGTGTGAAATGGGAAGAGGATATGATCCTAATCACACTAGACATTGCCAGCTTATATACCTCGATCAGGCATGAAGATGGACTATTGGCAATGAAGAGTTTCCTAGATAAAAGGGCTCTCAAATTTCGCAGTCACAATAGACTGTTGTTAGAATTAACAAACTTCTGTCTGAGAAATAACATCTTTTTATTCTCAGGACAGCTTTATTTACAACTCCAGGGGACCGCAATGGGCACGTGCTTCGCCCCCAGCTACGCGAATCTATTCGTGGGCTGGTGGGAGAAGCACATGGCTTGGGCGGGGAGGAATGAGCGATGGATGAATAACATCATGCTGTGGACCCGCTATATCGATGACTTGTTCTTGGTATGGCGGGGATCACAGAGTGAGGCTGAAGAATACATCAATGACTTAAACAACAATAGTTTAAATCTCAGCTTCACCAGTAATATGAGTAAGAATGAAGTCTTCTACTTGGACCTTCGAGTCTATGTCGAAGATGACATTATCCAAACTGCAGTCTATCGCAAACCCACAGCGGGTAACACAATTTTACACTCGGGAAGTTATCATCCGCGAAGTGTAATTAACAACATCCCATTGGGAGAGTTTTTGCGCATGAAACGCAACTGCTCAACAGACGAAGAATTTGAAAAAGCAAGAGGAGAATCTAGGAAAAGATTCAGACAGAGGGGATATTGTAAAGGAATCCTGGAACAAGCAGAAAAAAAGAGCAATGCAGTGGGGAGAAATGACCTACTGATAGACAAACCTAAATCAGGCGAGTCAGAAATCAGAATGATCACAGGCTATTCAGAGAAGTCACCAGAAGTCTTCAATATCATGAGAAGAAACTGGAAAATTTTGAAGACAGACTCTGTAATAGGGAAAATGCTACCTAATTATCCCCTCATCTCCTATAGAAAAGGGAACTCATTGAAGGACCATCATGTCGACACTCATTATGAGTGCAGAAGTAGGAAGAAACCAACGTTTTTTTTTTTCCCTGTATGAAATGCAAGGCCTGTAAGAATTCACACAAGGTCAAGGAATACCAAGTACCGGGGAAAAAGAACAAAACTAAGATCTCCAAATTACTTAACTGTAATTCAGAATACACTGTGTATTGCTTAATGTGCCCCAGTGGGAAAAAATATATAGGGAGCACAATTAAACAAACAAAACTTAGGGTCCTTGAACACATGAGGGCCATTCCCTCGAAGGACCAAAGCTACCCGGTGGCTCGGCATTTTCGAGATAATGCATAATAGCAACAGCAATCTGCTTACCTATTTCGCACTGGATCAACTAGTCAGAACTGAGAGGGGAGGGAACTGGGTGAAAAAACTACGAACTCTAGAATCTAGGTTCATCATCCAGCTCCTGACTAAGAGCCCAGGAGGGATGTGCAACGAAGAAGAAATGTGGACACATATCTGAAGCGTTGTCATCTCAAATCTTTTGGCAAACTAGAATAGATAACTTGAGGAGAATATTTTATCCCCAAGACTAATGTATCTGCCCAACCATAGTGAAAATGAAACAATGAAACTTTGTTATCTGATAAATGTTGTAATGAAATATGACAAAACATGTGGAAATAGCCCATTCAGGGCTTGATCGGAAAAAAATCATAATCAGTTTATAAATTTCAAAAAAAAAAACACAATCAATTTATAATTAAAAATGATCCCTGTGTCACAAATCCGTGAATTACTCGACAATGTTCCCAACGGGATCGTTGGGAGTTTTGCGAGTCAACGGCACCAGTAGACAATAATAGGCGACCAACTATATGTTGAAAATATCACAAATGCATATCGAAAAAATTGTATATAAATAGATGTACATACCTATAAAAATGAAACGTATAAATGCTTGATAATGATAATGAAATGCTTTGAAGTGACATTCTGTGATTGACTGCTCACATTATTTATCACTATAAGATGGCCGCCATGATCAATGCTTAAATCACATAAATTGTGCCGTTTTTTATGTTTATTTTTAAAGCACGTGACTGGAAGTCACAATGAACTTTATTTAAATCACAACAAAAATATATGCTGGTTTACACTGACGAAGGCGGCAACGCCGAAACGCGTTTGTAACCTTGCTAAACTGCAAACTCTGGAATAAAACATGGCAAACCACGCTGGAGCGACTCTGAGTGCTCTTTTTTGAAGTCAGTCCCGAGGATTGAGGGACGTTGTGTTGAGAATATATATATATATATTCATTGAAAAAAACATAGGTTTCAGGGGTGTTATAGTTAGCTGGACATTTCACTTGTACAAAACTATTGAAATTCATCCTTTATAGTTAGTTGTACTAACTGTAACTCGCGCACCCGCAATCCACTGCTGATGATGTCACATGTTACATCATTCATGATATGGTCAGTGACATCACTGTTAACATCACTGATGACATCAGCCACGTGACAATCAGATACACCTCATCATACACTAATATAGCCTTTCATCACTCACTTTAAACTACACAAAAAGATATCTATATGTATTTAATATAATATTAAGGTAAAAAAATAATATTCTTTTAGTTGTAATAAACTTATATTACTTTTAAATGCAATTTCGCAGAGTCACGCTAGGTTTGTGTTGCTTGTACGCACCCAACGCGGATCCTATGTGACCAAAAAGAAGAGATTTGATTAGTTTATAACACTTACTGTTCTAACTATTGAAGAACCCCACCCATTTTAATTACTCTTCTTAGACCTTCCTTAGGAGAAGACCTGTTCTGGGGAGAACCTTACTTTTTCTTCGTTGGAAATCTGAATTTCTTTTTTGGAGAAAAAAATGGCTACACCGCTGGAACAATCATCTGATTCTGATTGATGATATTGTTGCTGAACAACAAGCTTCTCCAGATAAGTTGTGATAGTCCAATTTGTTTTCATACTCCACAGGAAGCATCAGTTAACGATGTAATGTAATTCCTTTAACGCTGTGTGCTGCTAACCCAGTTGGAGCAGTAACAGCACAAGCCAAATGTGACTCAGTTGTTTTCTGTAGATAACTGGTGATTACTTTAATTAAGGAACTTTTTCCTGTTCCAGCTTGTCCACTCACATACATTCGGATAGGATAAAAAGATGAGCATGTACATTCTTTCTTTTCATGAAGAAATCCATGATCAATCTGTTGTGTCACTTGCTGATATATTTCTTTCTGTTCAACAGTTGTTCTTCTAAGTTTGCTAAGTCCGTTACATCTTCTTGAGCTTGATGCATTACTGTTTCCACCTCATTCATGGCGATTGCTGCTTCATTTTCAACAATTGGTTGTCCTAGTGGATCTTGACTCAAAGCAGCAGAACTTTGACTGTCTCGAGAACTGTCTCTAGCAATCTCTAGTCACCTTAAACTTTGTAATTTCACCTTCAAATCTTTTTGTACAACTATGTTCAACATTCTCTTCAACATTTTCTTCCAATAATGTCTGAGTTTCTTCACTCTCTTGTTCAGGACCAAAGTAACAAAACTCAATATCATCACAAATCTTCATATCTGAAACTGACCCACTCAAAAGTGCACTGTTCAACTCATTTAACTTTAGTGCTGGACTTTTTGCATAATACAATCTTCTGGCTAACTTCCGCATTTGAGTATGATGTACTGCCAACATCCTGAAATGATGAAAAAACTTTGACATACTTTTCTAGAAAAACAGTCCATGTCCTAAAGCATGTTTTTTTTTTTTTTTTAAATGGAGAAATGTGCGCAGGGTGCATGGATCCGCCGTAAAAAAATAAAAACGATGTACGGGCTCCTGTGCTTGTTTAAAAATTAGCTGCCTGAGGAGGTCCAAATCCTGGGGTCTAAAATATTACATTTCATTGGTGTTCAAAGGGGCCCTGTAGCCTGGGGACCGCCATTCCTCGGTGCCACAAAATAAATTGGGAAGAGGTGTGCCGCCGCGGCCAGGCAGCAGGGGTCTGCCCAGCACCATACGACTTTGGGAAATAGCTCACTTAATCTTCCCAACGGCCCCCAGTGCCGAGATACCCCTTCGGGGATAATTCCTGCGCTACACAAGTACTGGATTTGAATTTACATTTACAAATATGTGGGGAGGCTCAAAGGTACTCCCCAGAAAAATACTTAGGTAGGTCGGCCTTAAAGACCCAATCCAGCTCCGGAAACCGCTACTCTTCAAGGCTTTGAAAAACAATGATCCACAGGGCTCAAAGGTTCCTTTAAGCCCCGATGATCACCATCCTACGTGGCTTTTTATATTGCAAGAGACATGCCGCGTGGCCCCCATTCTGCAGCAGTCAAAAGCCTTGTGAAACACCACCCCCCAGGAGCGGCTCCTGCTGTGTCTTGGGTGTCTACCCCCGGGATACAGGTTTTTTGTATGGCCGGGCGGGAGTCGAGGTTCCCGCTGTGTCATAGCAAACTTGAGGGCTATTAACAAATGCCATTTCACCACAATTATTTTTTTTAAAAAGCAAAAAATGCGGTGAAAATTATATTGCCCTATTTACTAGGCGACGCTAAGATGAATTAACGCATGTTAGCAGCCGGTTTGGTAACGGCTTGCCTCGTACCTCCAATGAGTTATAATGTAAGCATTCCCAGATGCAAGGTACGTTTTCCTATGACAATAGAACATGGAAGAGGGGAGTCCGACAATAGCGTTATATTTACACCCTGCACTTGAGGAACGATACCAAAACTCTTGCTAATTGCAGTTTATGCAGGATTCTAACAGCAGGCACACTTATAATTCTAGACAAGCAACACTACTACCTGGATTTTACCACACAAATTACTAGTTTACCTTTCAAATTGATTTGTAGATTAAGAAGAATTTCAGTAACACACCAGATTTTTTTATACAGAATCTCTGTACTGCACTACTTAGCAAAACCAAAACATGGCAAAGTTTCCCCTCTCATTCTGCACACATATACATGCAAATATCAAATCACTAACACACATTTATATTGGTTACACATTTCAGCCCTTTCCAATTGACATAAGTTTGAACCCTACCCCCAATCTGCTTACTGCCTGTTACTGCCTGTTACAATGGTAACAGTACATGCAACACTGAACTAAACACACAGGTCACAAGTTCAGCACACAATGTTGCTAATGCAAACAGCAAGTGTGCTTGACTTTTCAAAATATCACTTAATTTAATCTAACATTCCATTCAAACAGTTTCTCATAACCAATAAGAAATATGCTTTTAAAAAACAGAAACATGCACCCTATTTTTCAGACCATAATGTTTTGAAACAGCCAATCATTTCTATTGTTTTTTCAAAACTACACCTTATCCACCATTTTAGAAAAATCTTAGTTTTCAAACTGCAATTTCATTTACGGAGACCATCTCAGGTCATTCAGACCTCCTTGCAAGATGCTTTGAGTATGGATTGTGGGATTCAGCGATATTTTCTGGAGCCAAAGGTACGCAGTAAATGGAGCCATTGACAAAGACCTAGGTTTACCAAATGTAGACATTAAATGGATTGGACAGAGAGCGTTAAAGTGGCACCAATTGATGCCGTTGGTTAAATCCTTTTTACGTCTCCAACAACCTGACCTCATAATTATGCACTGTGGTGGCAATGACCTAGGCACTTTGACTGGGGTAGGTCTGGAAATGCTAATAAAGGACACCTATGGAGAATTGATGTCACTTTTCCCCCAAACTGCCTTTGTCTATTTTAACATATGCCAAGGACAGAAGTGGAACTGGTCCAAATAATTCTGTCCACAGATTGAGAAAGCTAGGAAACATGTAAATAAATCTGTCTCTGTTTTCTCCGAGATTATAGAATGGGGTCCATTTACCACAACAATCTGCGTTTCAATATGGAGGGCATCTATAGGACAGATGGTGTACATACTACGGATGAGGGTTACAAAGTCTTCTTCTTGAACTTTAGACTCTGCATAGTACCAAAATCTCTCAATAAACACAAGGGCTCATTTTAGAGCCACTCAAAATCTCAACACATAAGCTTCATGTATATCTGAAAAATATTACTTTTTTTTGTCCCTTGGAGTCGCACACCCGATGCATTAGAGTTGTGCACTCAACGCGTGCACACCAGAGAGCTACAGCAAACAGAAATGGCAGTCCCTAGGGCTGGCGGGTCCTTTAAGCCCCCTCAACCATTTTTGAAAAAGCCAGAGGGGGTAGTGGGTCTTTAAGCCCCCCCAACCCATCTATTTTACTGGTAGGGTGGCGGTTGAGCCACTCCCCGCCACCCATTAATGTTTTAGCCCCGGAGGGTGGTGATCCCCGGTGCTAGGAAGCCCCTCTGGGACCCCATAAAATTTAAAACTTTTGCCCCCGGAATTTGGCATACCCGGTAGCTAATTATTAAAGCCCGTGCTTCCTTTTATTTGTTTGGTTACGGCATGATCCGCGCACCCTAAGCCTACTTTGCCATTTTTAGAAAACAGCATATTTTTTGGGGCCCTGAGAGTCGTTGTGGGACCCTCTAAGCAGGTATAGAGGGTCAAGATATTTCTACCCTACCCCCTTTATACGTTTTCCACACTTCTTCTACTGACTTCTTCAACCTTGCTTCTACCGAGGCACAAAATGGCTGCCAATTAGCATTCAGCGCGTGATCAGGAAGGTCCGCTTAGAGTGCGTTCAAGATGTGCGGATCCACGAGGTCATAAATGTATATGTATTTTTTATTGCAATTTTCTCAGGAACTACTGAACAGAGTTACACCATTTAAGCAAAAAGCACGAGTCTGAATTTAGGACTACTACTTTTCCCAATTTGGTGTAATTCCGTTCAGCCGTTCGGGCTGTAGCCGTGATTAACGGTTCCTATGGAAAATTGCATGAGGAAAGCACGTTTGGGACCCCCTTTTTTTCTCGGTCCCTGCTTCAAATGCAATATTTTAAACCCCGGGATTTCTCCTTCCTATGTAGCTAATTTTTAAACAAGCAAAGGAGCCTGCGCTTCGTTTTTAATTTTTTTTACGGCGGATCCATGCACCCAGCGCACATGTCTCTGTTTTAAATATATATATATATATTTTTTTTTTTGGGCACATGGGGTCCTTGTGGGACCCCCTAAGCAGGTCTAGAGGGTCAAAATGTTTCTTACCTGCCCCTTTATACGTTTTAAACACTTGTTCCACTAATTTCTAGATCCTCACTTCTACCAAGGCACAAAATGGCTGCCAACACTTCCTGTTTCGAATGCTGACAACCACTTCACAGCCAATCAGCATTCTGCGCGTGATCGGGACGGTGCGCTTATAATCCACGCATACACCATAGACATATATGTACTTTTAAAAGTAATTTTCTCAGGAACTACACCATATAGGCAACAGGTACGAGTCTGAACCAAGGACTACAACGTTGCCAAATTTGGTGTAATTCCGTTCAGCCGTTCGGGCTGTAGCCGCGATGAATGATACCTATGGGAAATTGCATGGAGAAAACACGTTATGGGGCCCCCTTTTTTTCTCAGCCCCCGCTTTTCGAATAAGCCCAAGACTTTCAGGATAGGAGTGGACCTGAGCGCCTCGCCAGTTTTTAAAATTTCACGAAGATTTGTTAACCGGCGCCAAAGTCATTCCAAAAAGAATGTTGCCGATTTCCTATGGAAAATAGGTCCTAACTATAACTACCTACCAGTAGGTAATATATATATATATATATATATATTTCCTGTACAGACACTGGCCACTGATTAAAAATTACACAGTCTTTGGTCAGAGTTGTGCCAAACTACCGCAGTTGACTTTTAGAAGAGCAACTTCAATGAGCCAAGAATTGGTCAATTATGCACCATCTGCTCCGACCAAAAAGATCTGGTTACATTCCCAACCTGGTTTCTACAAGTGCACCAAGTGCAAAGCCTGCCAACATGGGGTCAACACAAAATCGGTCACATTCCCATTTAGGAAATCCCCTTTCAAAATCAGACAACACTACACTTGCAAAACAGACTTTGCAGTGTACGTGCTCAAATGCTCCTGCAATTTAATCTATGTGGGGAGCACCATACATCCAGCCCATGTGAGGATCCTCCAACACCTTAGGGCAATCGCCAATGACGATCCGGCATACCCTGTGGGTCGCCACATCAATGCTCACCACAGCGGGAAAAGTGAGGATCTCACCTATTTTGTTTTGGACAGTGTTGCACCCAACATCAGGGGAGGGAACAGACAACAAAAACTGAGACGACTCGAATCCAAATACATCATTGAGCTCAATAGTAAGATCCCCTTTGGGCTCAATGCTGATGAGGCACTTAGTGTACATCTATGACATGTCACTAGTCTTCTGTGTAAATATCCCTACTCACGTTTTCAGAGACAAACCCAACTACTGATTAACATCTTGTTTCACCATCCAGGACTTGATCCTTTTTAACTCACTTAGTGCACGTATTATTTCATTTATACAATTTTTTCTTTCCACCTTTATCATACACACATATCACTTATTACAACCATGAAGCGCCAAACATGCTCGGTAGCCACCATGACATCGTAGTCCCCCCCCTCTTTTCGCATGCAACACGTGTCTGCCCCGCCACTAATGACACCCGCTACATCTAACAGAATCATTCATTTCATATTGTGACAAAATCCAGGCATCTCTCCAACGAGACTTGAGCCCAAGCCCACTTGGGCAGGACTCAAAGCACGCCGACTATCATCCCCCTAACTTTCAAGCACATGCGATGAATTTCAACCTTGAGGCCCCAAACAATTCAATCTTTGACACCTCAAGTCAAACCGAATAGATTTCGAGCAGTCACGACTCCCACGTGCATCAGCACCATTACACACTTGATTCTGAGACAGATATCAGGCGGCATAAGGATAGGGATTGCACTGACAAGCCTTGTAGAATTTATTAATCACCTACTAAGCGCATTTCTGCCTAGACCATGTACCGGAACACATCAGGGGGTGCAACCGACTCCTTAAACTCAGGAGGTTGGAGTCCCGCTATATTGTGGATCTAGAAACCAAGGCTCTGGGTGGTTTTAATATCGGGGAGGAAATGTCTGCACATTTGGGCTAAGAAGGAATCTTTTTACCTCATGTTGCGAATGAAGAATATGTTACCACAACTGTTATATGTTATTGTTGATAAAACTGAGTTTTTGTAGAATTACCTATCTGCTTCTCGGATTAATGAATTATTCGAGAAAGTAGATCTGGCGGCGATGATGCGATGTTGTTTGGGACAATTTTTCTAATAAGCGGAAAGAACTGAGTTGTACAATTTATATTGTAGAATATTGAAGTGATTTTTTCTGTGGGCAACCATTTGGTTGCCATGGCCCATCCACGGCTAGATTACGATTTGAACCAATAGGGCTATGATCATTTATTATGAGCAATTAGTCCAATTAGATAAAAGTGCAAAGATAATATCATGGCATATTTAGTCAAAAATTATTAGAACTCTGTCACTTCAATATAATGTATGATACAAATTGATTGCAAAACATACTCACGGATTGGGACACAAAGCAACACTAATAAGTGTTGCAAATGCCGATCCACCGCAAGATGTTTATCTAGGATATGTATGTAATAATGTTGTTACATTTCTCGATATACAATGGTAAATTATGTTACTATGCGGGAAAAACATGTTCCAAGATGGCGCCCATATGAAAATACGAGGCCTGGTCCCTTGTTTGTGTTTACATATGTACACCTACGTGCTTTTAAAAATGGTGCAGCGAAATGCATTGTTCACGACACTGACGAAGGGAGTCTTTCCTGAAACGCGTTTGTCTGAATAAAAAGTTTGGCATTTCAAGCCTTATTGATCCCGTGAGTGCTGCGTGTCTTGTTGGATTAAATCAAGGGGACACAGTGTGGAGCTTGTATATTTGCGCGGAACACCGCCGCGCTGCAGCACCCGCCTTTGAGAGTGATTCGCGAACGGTGGAACACTGGAGCGAAATATATATATATATGTATATATATATATATTCAACAATTTGGTTCCTGTTTTCCCTGCAATGGCGCTTCGTAGCGGTGCGTAGCTCCTGCGGCAGAACCAAGCAGCTTGTAAATCCAACAACGTCAGTGCCAAGGAAAAAAACGAAACGAGCCGCAACTCACAGCCACAGTTCTTTTCAAAACAAATATTTTCTTTCTTTGTCAAGCACAGATGTAACCAACGCGTTTCAGTAGCTCCATCTACCTTGCTCACGGTCGATTACTCCTGAAGTTACACATTATTTAAAACACACCCAATTTACCCAGAAAGCATGTGATTTCCATGCTTCCTGTTTCTGTTAATGCTGGGAATTCTGGACTACGTAGTTTTCCTACATTATCATTGATGAATCATTCCCATCATGATTATTGGTATTTCTAGACACTCTGTCTATTTATTCATATCATTTACGCTGCGCCATCAATTAGTACACAGTGTTGGTATTTCTAGACACCCTGTCTATTTATTCATACGATTTACACTGCGCCATCAATTGGTACACAGTAGAATACTGCCCTCCAGTGGGCCACGCAACTTGTTATTCAAGGTTGATAATGCCCTCCAGTGGGCTGTAGAGAGAAAGGAAAAGGGGGATGGGGTAAGGGTGTGAGGAGAGACAGTTGGATCAGAGAAGTTAGAAACAATTTCTAATTTATAGATGAATGTACAGTTCCTCCGACTGATTCAAACCTAAGGGTGTCATGGTTCGAAAGTTCAGAATATGCCGTGACTCTTTTTGTCTCAAAAGTTTTTCCCGATGGCCACCTCAATTGGAAAGGGACATTGTTTCTATTCCCCAAAACTTTAAGAGTTTCTAATTTCCATCGTGGTGGCTCTCCATATGCTTTGCTACCGCGTTATTCCGGTCCTTGTTGACTGTAGCGCGGACAAGTTGCAGGATTCGTATTTTTAATTCACATATCGTGCTCCCTATGTATTTTAGCTTGCATGGGCACTCTATCATGTAAATTGTATACTGGCTTTTGCACGTTATTAGTTCTTTGATTGTCCAGATTTTGTTGTTTGCCATAATTAGTTCTTTTGTGGGTTTGGCAATCTCACACACCTTGCAATTATAACATTTGACGAATCCCTTCGTTTTCAGCCATATGTTCTTTGGCGTCTTGCTTTGGAAATGGCTGTGGACCAACTGATCTTTTAAGTTTGTTGCTCTTCTGTACGTTATAATTGGGTGAGCCCCCATCCTTTGTCCCACAGTGGGATCTAGTTGCAGTATCTTCCAATTCTTTTTTAAAATCTGAACGATTTTTTTAGATTCTTGGCTGTAGTCCAAAATAAGTCTTATTGGTTCTTCTTCTGGTTCGTTTAAATTTTCTTTTGGTTTGAGGCACTCCAATCTTAGTTTTGCATTAGCTTTTTCCCAACATTTATTTATCAGTTGTTTTCCATATTTTCTGTTTTGAAAGCGTTTGATCGTACCTGCACTGTGTTTTTTCCACTCTGATTCTTCACTACAAATCCGTCTTAAACAGGGAAATTCCCCGACGGGAATACTGGAGATCAACGAAGGTTGATGAAAGCTTTTTGCTTCCAGGGTTGCATTGGTTGCTGTGGTTTTTCGATGTAAAGTTGTTTCCATCCGATTATCTTTCACGTACACCTCCGTGTCCAGAAATACCACTTTGGTTTTGCTTAGTTCGTAAGTGAATTTCCGGCACGGTGTGCTTGTGTTTAGGATGTCAAAGTACTGTCGGAACTCGGCTTCACTCCCGCTCCAGATGATGAATAAATCATCAATGAACCATTTCCAGGTCACTATGTGTCGGGTGAAGTGTTTATTTTGACTGTTCCATGCCACTTCTTCCTCCCACCAGCCCATTGCTATGCACGCATAACTTGGGCTGAAGGAAAAGCCCATTGCCGCTCCGTTACGTTGGCGGTACGATTGGGGGTAGCGTATGGGGGTGAGGGAGGGGGGATGAGCGGCTGATCCCCCTGACCCCCTTTCTCCCACGCCTTCCAAGCCCTGAGCTTTCACAAAACCCCAAAGGGTTAAGCTTCCAACCAAAAATCTATACAAAATTCTCATTCATCAAGGACGCAGGCTCGGTCCTTTGCCTGAACACTCGGCAGCCCAACAACCTGCCAACACCAATACTACCGGTCTCCTACGCATCAGAACTAGAGATTCAGACTGAGCAAACAAAAGAACCAATGAGAGGGTTGAAAAGAAAGCCCCCCCTGCAGGCGTTGGATGACGAAGACGGAGATGGAGGAGGAGAAGAAGAAGATGTCAGAGAAGAAGACAGCGACGAGAGGGACTGCCCTGACACTTCACAGACCGAAAATCACAGTGGAAATTACAGCGAATCCCACAGAGGGGCAACCTTTTCGATGACCATCAGAAAGTGGGGCCTCAATCCTGACCCGGGCTTAAATCAGTCCCAGGTGCATGAATTAAAATCAAAGTCATTCACGAGCAAACAGCAAGAATCTAGTCAGAGTGCCCTTAGTATGGGTTCTACAATAAAATCGGACCAGAAGGTCTTCACCAAACCATCGGGAGAAAAATGCTCCCCAGAAGACTGGTCCAAGATCGCCAGAGATTCTGAGAAAAATCCAGGGGTTCAAATGGGTCTTAAGGTGCCTAGCATCCCTGGCACTCCAGAAGTCCCGGCTTCTCCGGCACCAGCTCCTAGCACATCAAGCAACTTGAATGTGAGGATCCTAGGTCCTGCAACAAAGGCAGGGCAAGGCTCCTCCGGACCAATACAGGACCTTACGGTAGAGAAAAATATACCCTCTTCACAAGATCTCGGGGAAGAGCAACCAGAACTTAGTAAGCGCTCTGGGGTAACCGTAGAATATGTTGATATAACATCGGGACAGTCTCGGTCGGGGGACCTGTCTACGGCATCGGAGCCGCTCGTGCTTCAGGCACAAGTTCATCATTCGGCACAGGTTGAGCAACCCCTAACCCCTCCTCGAGGTCACCTCCCGGTGCAGGCAACCACAGTCACCACTCCATCAAAAGCTTTGGTCCCAGTGGCTTCGTATCCCACGCAAGAAGAGTGGGAAGAATTGGTCGCCCGCTACACCTCTCAGCCTCATGTGGCCCCAAAAGAAGCTGTAACAAGCCAAAAAGGCAAAGCCCCACAGTTCGGCCCCACGATCGCATCGCCGCAAACCAAGGTAGACGTATGGGAATCTCTCTTGCATACAATGCAACTGTCTGTTAACGCCATCCAGTATCAATCGGACAAAATGGACCTTCAGCTAACAGTTCTACACTCACTATCAGTTTTTGTCTCCAACATCGACAATAAGCTAGCTGAACTGAACAGTCTGGTCAAAAGAGCACAAGAGGAGACAGAACTTATACAATCAAACTGTCCTGGCATCGCAATTGTGGACAAGCAGGCTACACTGCCTGGAGCAATGGACAACCTCCTTACAGGTATCAGAGAGGCCGTCAAAAACAGTTTACCAACGGGTCATCTGGAGAGAACAAATAGAGCATGGCAAACAAACAACAGAGAAATTTTAACTCCTACTGAGGGCTCCCCCCCCTAATACAAAAAGACAAGCTGGAAAGGGAAGAGGAAAATGCAACGCCATTGAGAGCGCAAGGACATACCAGGGATGGAGAAACCCTGGTAGCAGTGAATAATGGCTCATTCCCGACTTGGGAACCCAACCAAAAGGATGTCCCAAGAGACCACGGACGCTCCCCAAAGCGGAGCAGAAAGCAAGAGAGGAAGGGCTGCAAGTCAAAGCTAGGCACTTTGGCTGAAGGGAAAGTTAAGAATAACCAAGTCAGCATCCTGCCTTCAGACCCAACGCCTGACAAGTGGGCCCTATCGAGTCCAGAGACAGACACGGAATTGGACTCACGCCCCTTCCCTATTCAGGACCAGTGGCATACGAGCCAAAGGAAAAAGAATCGAAAAACAAACACTTCTAACACGATGATCCCAACAAAAGTTGACGACCCCGCCCCGAGGGGCAGCGCAAATATTATAAAATCTAACACGAGCGAGGGTCTGATCGATTGTGGGGAAAGAACTATTATTAGCACAAGCACCATAAGAACCAAAAATCTAGCTCCCAAAACGGACAAAGGGGTACAATTAGATCATGCCCCTGAAGCCATACCAACCGAGAGTTCTTCAAAACAGGTTGTAAGTGAAGCAGATGAATCAAAGGCCCCTGATCAGAGAATGCTACCAGAGGAATCCAACAGGGTTGAGATTACCCCCACAAGCCAGCTGAGTAGCCCCAAACGGATAAAGGAGCATTTAGGCAACCTCACAATTTTAATATTCCCGGAATACATGTCAAGGGGCGCTTTTGACATCCTAAACAGGGGTAACATTCTACGTCTGCTAAACTCCATTGATACCCTAACAAACATATCCACCAAGGATCTCGACTCAGTCGAATTCACAGTCTCACCGTAACACCCGGGGGTGGAGGTCACCAAAACTGTATGGGCCTCAACAGAGGTGGCTGAGCGCGTGCTCAACGAACAAGCGAAATTTAATAGCTGGGGCATAATACTTTGCCCATTTGTAAAACCGAGATACCCAGATCCCTTGGCAAGTGACTTTGTACACCGGAACGCACAAAATCAGGCCAATCAGGACCATCACTCACTCTCTGTATTGCGAGGGGCTCGCATCAACTCCCCGGCCAGTTCAGAACCAAAAGGACCACGCGTAATAAGGCAATACTCCGGGATTGAGCGATCTAACTCAGACTGGACATGGTTATCGAGGACTATAAATAATAAGCTGGAAAAACATTGACATGACAAGTCTGAAATTGGGAATTCTCTTAAAAACTTCAAAGTCTGCTCCTGGAACATCAACGGCATTGGGGATAAGTTTATGGACTCGGAACTAAATCTCTACTTGCAAAGCTTCAACATCATAGCCTTGCAAGAAACTTGGTCAGATTCTCCCCCACCACTTCCAGGATTTACCTTGCATTTCATCCCTCCAACCCATGCTGCAAGATTTGGCCACAAAAAAGGGGGCCTCGTCACTTATTGTTCATTAAAAAGAACGCGTACAGTAGTCCCACTACCATACAATCTAGACTCCCCCAATGCAATGCAAGTATCACGAATCTCCATTCGAGACCAGGGAAAGATGGAAGAGTTAATTTTAATCAACCTTTACCTACATCCCCGAGGTAAGAAGCAAGGAGCCCTGCAACTGAAAGAAGTGCTTATAAAGCTATTAACTGCAGAGGATACTAATAGTCTGATTGTTAGCGGCGACTTCAATCAGAACATGCTTAATAAATCGGCCACCGAAGTCAGCACCACTAAGGACCCATTTGCAATGGAACATTACTCTCAGGACAACTCATCAGGGGGAAGAAGTACTAAAGCAGCACAGCGACTTTTAGTAACTCTTGAAGAAATTGGTCTACGAGCGCTTAATGGGAGATTCCCAGGGGATCGTCCCCAAGCAGCAACATTCCACAGTACAACAACCAGTTCAACAATTGACTTCACCTTCCTCTCTGGTAATTTGTTTCAAGTGACAACTGACTTCCATATCGGTTTACTTGATTACAGTGACCACTTACCACAAGAAGTGACTCTAGAGGCTTCTGCAATATCAAGTCCAGCACGCGCCATTGGGCATGAACTAGTTTATACAGCAAACGACAGGCGACTAAAGTGCAGAACAGACGACCCCGTGGGCCTCCTGCTCTATGCAAAGCAAGCACTTGGTGAAGCCCAAAATGAAACAACAGATCTAATTGCCAGCTGGGAGAAATTTACAGAAACACTACGCAAAAACATGGGAAAAACACTGAGGAAAAACCAGCGTTGCGGAGGGGGAAAGTCTGTCAATTCGACGCGGTATCTCAATCACGCTTTTACAAATAATGTTCATCTAAAACATCTAAAAACTCTCATCTGCCAAAAGTTACGAAGGGTAAGGACAGACCCTGTTGCCAAGGACGAACTGAGGCTGTTAAAGCGTGATCGCGGAAGGCTGGTTAGGTGGCTTAAGCAAGAATTTGAAGAGTATCTGTGGGCAAAACTGCTATATGACGCCAAATCAAACAACAGCGCTCAATTTTGGAGAAAAATCAACAATTTGTCTACGGGGAGGAATCAAGGCATTAATTCCTTCGTCCCTGAAGATGATTGGATAATATTTCTTAGCACTCACTTCAAGGGTACTGACACTAACACCCAATGAACGTCCAAATTCATAAAAGACACCGAGGAACGTTTAACACTCAGCTGTGACCATTACGAGCCCCAGCAGCAAGACCAGACAATTAAAATTAAGTGCGCCTCGATCTGTCATCGAATATCAAAGGGAAGGCGTGAGGGGGCCCCGGGGCCAAACGGGATCCCCCCCATTTTATTTAAGCAAGATCCCGATTTTTGGGCAGCTGCCCTCAGACCAATGTTTGTCAAGATTTTGCAGACGTCATCAATCCCGTCATCATGGAGGGGAGCCATTATTTCCCCCATCTTCAAAAAGGGTGACCAAAGCGACCCAAAAAATTATCGGCTAGTGGCTCTGCTCGATAACGAAGCAAAATATTTCGCAGGTCTGCTTCTAGAGGAACTGTCATCCTGGGCAGCCGAAGTTTCAGCAATCCCATACAACCAAACAGGTTTCTGCAAAGGTATGGGAACTACCTCTAACATCTTAGCTCTTTCTTTATTAATTGACGCGGCCCAAGAAGCGAACCACCCACTCTACTTGTGCTATATTGACTATAGCTCGGCTTTTGACCACGTGGACAGAAACCTTTTGTGGGAAAAACTACATAAGTTAAACATTCCCCCGCTGCTTTTAAACCAACTAATTCTCCTACACAGCGAGACATGGGTGCAAGTTATGCTCGGCACCGGTGATTTTCTAACAAAAAAGATTCCAACATATACAGGAGTAAAACAGGGCTATGTACTAGCCCCAATACTTTTTAATCTTTTTATGGGGGATTTACCTATACTATTAAATGAATGCAACTCGCACGCTCCAAAGTTAGGGGGCTCACAGATTTCAAATTTACTCTATGCAGACGACCTGTTACTCATCAGCCGACTCCGGTTGGCCTTCAGCGGCTGTTGGACATCACCTCAAGATATTCCGCTGCTAACAGGCTTACCATCAATCGTGAAAAATCAAAAATCATGTGTATTAACCTTTCTAAAAAGAAAGCAACACAAAACTGGCTCTTGTCATCCAGAAAGCTAGAAAAGGTCAGCGAATATCGATATCTGGGGGTCATCATAGATCACAAGGGCAATTTCAAGCCGCAATGTGAAGCCATAAAAAGGAGAGGACTAATCACTGCAGCGGCGCTCAGAAATCTAAAAAACACAGTTTCGGGGCCAAGCTTGCTTCCTCTCATAAAAGTAATCCAGGCAAAATTAGTTCCAGCAATCACCTATGGCAGCGAAGCTATGAGGGGGAGGGATGCTCCCTTACTAGACAGAACAGTAGCAAAAGCACTGCGCATGATCTTCAGCCTTCCAAGGTATGCATCGCCTGCCCAAATGAGATTAGAGTTCGGGTTACAAAAAGAAGAGCTGGCGCGCAAGGGAGCCTACATAAAAACCTGGCATAAAGTAAGCAGGGGGGACCCGAAGACCCTAAATGCTCTCCTGTGGAAGGAGCTTCAAAATAAAGAAACATGCCCGGCAAGGCGGTACTTGGAAGCAGCCATTGAGGACCTTGGCTTGCAGCAACTTTGGGAACTTTCAGGCTCCACAGCTCTCTTCAAAAAGGTGGTCAATAAAATAGTACGGAAGGAATCATTGCTGCAGGACAAAGCCGCCCTAATAGAGCGGGCTCATGGCTGGCTCACAGTTCAATCATACAATATGCTCTTGCCTCAAACCTATCTGCAGATAGGCTTCACTAAAAAAACAAAAGAGAAATTCTTGAAATATCGCCTAGGTCTACTGCCGTCAGTGGCTCACCTACCTCCATGGTTACGGCCACATCTACCTATAACATACCGACTCTGCGGGATTGGCAAGGAAAATATAGTTAATCTGATCTCTACCTGCACCAAGCTCACCCAAGATCGCCGCGTCCTCCTGCGACCACTTTTCAACATCCGTAACATACGGACCTGCAGGCAAGCGGCGCTAGCCTGCTTCAAAGGAGATGACATCCAACTGAGTTGAAGAATGGTAAAATTTCTTGAAACAGCTGAGGCCCGCTTTAAAATTTTGAAGGAACGAACAATTCAAGTAGCACCGTAAAGGGCCATAATGATGAGCTAATTGGTACCTCAGAAGCCCTTCCTCCAGAGTGACACCGTTTGCCCTCCCTTACACTGTCCAGTATTGATTGGCAATAGGGCTCCCCTGAACTGTTATCATAATTTAACTATCCTCTCCTCCACCTTGGCATCTTTTTTTTTTTTTATCTTCCCTTGGCAGGCAAGGAGGAAGAATCTATTCCTTAATTTTTTACTTTTTGTGCTTTTAGGATATATAGGCAGTATAACATGATGTTAAGCTTCTTTTAATTCTGCTGCTGCTACCTCACCATGGAATCTAGTGTCTTGTCAGAATCTCTGTTTTAACACGCTAAAATTTGATTTATGTTTTATTGAATCCTTTTTGATTTATATTGTAAAGGTTTTAAATAACCATGCACAATAAAGTATTCCTGTGACTGAATGTCCATTATCATGTCATTGTGTTCTTTGTAGTGAATGTTACGATCTTGCAGGTAATAGTGGCATGCTTTCAAACCTAAATTATTATCAATGTTTGTATAAAGGGCGATGATGTCCATTGTTATCATCAGATATTCTTTTTGCCAAGTCAATTTTTGTATGGTGCATAAAAAGTCAGTCGTATCTTTTATGTATGATTTAAATTTTTGGACATAAGGGTTTAGATAGTAATCGATTAAGTTAGCCATTGGTTCTAGTATTGAGCCCTTTGCTGACACTATCGGTCTACCTGGTGGTCTTTTAGGATCCTTATGTATTTTTGGTAAAAAATACATTGTTGCCATTCTCGGAAAATCCACCACCAAGTATTTCTTTTCATCCAAATCGATTAAGTTCTTTGTTTCCCAAATGTCAAGTTTTTGATCAATTGCTCTTTTGATCTTGTCCATTGGACTTGTCTGAAGTTGTTCGTAAAAGAGGGGATTGGTTAGTTGATGCATTGCCTCCGTGATATAAGCCTTTCTGTCCCATAATACCACGTTTCCCCCTTTGTCCGCCATTTTAATTTCAAATTCTTTGTCGTTGATCAGACATATGACAGCTTCCCTTTCTTGTGAAGTTAAGTTGTTATTGCCCTTCGTTTTGGTGATGTTGTACAAATCATGTGTTACCGCTTCTTGAAAAATGTCAATTTTATTGCCTGGGGGTAATTGTGGATAGAATTTTGATTTTGCCCTTTTTGTACTGGTTCCCGCCCCCATCTGTTGTATTGCGGCTTCCAGCTTTATTTCCTGACCCTCCTCTGAATTAAAATTTAGTAATGTTAAGTAGCTTTCAGTTTCTTTAACCTAACTAAAGGTTAAAGAAGCTGAAAACTACTTAACATTAGATGGAGCTACCGAAACGCGTTGGTTAAATCTGTGCTTGACAAAGAAAAGAAAATATTTGTTTTGAAAAGAACTGTGGCTGTGAGTTGCGGCTCGTTTCATTTTTTCCTTGGAACTGACGTTGTTGGATATATATATATATATATATATATTCACAGAAAAAACCATAGGTTTCACACACGTTATAGTTAAAAATTAGCATTTCAAAAACCTTAGAAATTCACTGAGAAAAACTATAGGTTTCACACATGTTATAGTTAGCTGGACATTTCACTCCAGTAGTTCAGTTAACTATAACTCGCACGCCCGCAATGCACTGCTGATGACGTCACATATTACATCACTCATGACATGGTCAGTGACATCACTCATGACATCACTGATGAAATCTCAAATGACATCATTGATGACATCACTGATGACATCATCCAGTGAATGTGTGTCTTTCTGAAAAATATTTTTTTTTATATATGTATATTAAAAAAGGTCGATGGAGGAATAAATGGGTAAATAAATGGATTTTTTTTGTAAAATTGATTCTATAACTGACTTATTAAGTGTATCTTAGTGAATACATGTATTAACGAGTAATGTTTAAATATGTAAATATCTGTATCAGTGTCTCACTTGTGTATAAGTGACTGCATGGGTTGGTGAGTACCTACATGAGTGTGTATATGGCTTATTAGTTGGTTAGTATCAGTATGAGTGTCTGTATGGTTCAGTGGGGTATATTACTTAGCGTATAGATGCATGAATGACTGACTCACTGTTTCTATGTGTTTTGATGACAGCATGTGTGCAAGACTGTATGGGTGGATGAGTTTGTGTATGGGTGTGTTAGTGAGTGAATGACTGTCCCAATAGTGCCTTTATGAGTAAGTACATATGTTTTAAACTAGTATATGTGAGTATTGATGTATATAAGTGAGTATATATGAGAGTGAGTGATTGGAAGAATTCCTGTATAAATAAGTATGTGTTTCTATAAGTGATTGTTTAAGAGAGTAAGTATGTGTATGTTTCTGTAGAAGTAAGTGTAGTGGTGTGTGTATAGCTGTATATGCAAGTAAATGGATGTTTGATAGTTTATTTGCATGTGTAAGTATGTGTGTGAGTAACTCTATGTATGAGTGTCCGTATGTAACAGGATGTATAGGTGTATGAGTACATATGATGAGTGAGTACATGTATGAGTGACTGTTTAGAAATGTTGGTGAATGAGTGGATGTGTATGTAGGTGTTGGAATTACTGAATAGGTTGTTGTAACTGGTATTGGTATCTCCATTTTTTTGAACATTTTATTTTCTATTTTTGAATGTGTGTATCAAAGGTTATATTAGGGTGAGAGGAGGTCTGCCACTCTTTCACAAGGATGATGTCATCAGTGTTGTCATCAGTGATGTCAATTGAGATGTCATCAGTGATGTCATGAGTGATGTCACTGACCATGTCATGAGTGATGTAATATGTGACGTCATCAGTATTGCATTGCGGGCGCGCAAGTTATAGTTAACTGAACTAACTATAACTGGGGAATTTCAATGGTTTTGTATGAGTGAAATGTCCAGCTGACTATAACATGTGTGAAACCTATAGTTTTTTTCAGTGAATTTCTAAGGTTTTTGAAATGCTAATTTTCAACTATAACGTATGTAAAACCTATGGTTTTTTCTGTGAATTTCTAAGGTTTTTGCAAATGCTAATTTTTAACTATAACGTGTGTGAAACCTATGGTTTTTTCAGTGAATTTCTTTTTTTTTTTCTACAGTCCTCATATTGCCAAAAAAGAAGAACTCATAATAGAATACCTCCATCCACTCCTTGCCTTTTGCCAACCCTCCGGATAGGCCTCAGAGAAAGATAGGGCGTTCTTTTCTTAGTTCCACCGAGACCTTCTCCAGTCCCGTTCACTGTATCCGGTTCCAGCCCTCTTAGTTACTAGGGAAAATAGGATCCACGGTGTTCTCTTTTTTGCTTAATCATTGGACCCATTGTCACTTTCTCTCCAACATAACAAGTTTGCCCATATCTTCACCTTACTTTTTATATCACATGCCATGTCAGTCTCACCTATACATATTACATTTCCTAAAAATTCTGAAAATACCAGGGGATCTTCTGACTTCCAGAGCCGGCAAATCTCTCTCCTAGCTAAAATGATCACAAAAAATATAAAGTTATACATAGGTGAATTCATTTGATAATCATTTGGTAGACCGAAGAAAACCATACCAATGCTTAAATCTATTGGTCTCTTCAGAACAGCTTTCAAAAAAGAACATATTTCTTTCCAGTAAGGTTTGATCTCTAAACACTCCATAAATACGTGGATATCATCCGCCTCTGGAAATTTACATCTTGGACAGCAATATACTGTCCCTATTACCTTAGTCAGCTTTTCTGGAGACCAATATACTCTATAAGCCATAAAGAGGGGATTTCTCTTCAGAGCAGCCGGTTTCACTAATTCCTGTAGCATTAAGAAAGAGTCAGTCCAAACCTTGTATATGTCTCTTGCGTTCCCTGCATTCTCTCTATAGTCCTCCCCCCATAATCTAGTTACATCAGTTTTTGCCTGGTCTTCCTGATTAAGTAATGCACCATACCAGTATGCAACTTCTTTTTTCCGGATTCCTCCTCTCACTATTTGGTCTAAAACTTCAGAATAAGTTTCTTCCTCTTGCCAAAGTTGGGTTGACCACCATGAAGCTATTTGATAATATTTAAATCTTGTCAATAATCCATGAGTGAGCTTACAGAATGCTTCCCAACTCATCAGGTTACAACCTACTTGTAAATCCCCTCAACACTTTATTCCCCCTCTTTTAAGTGGTTCACTCAATTGATCCTTTAAACATTGAGGAGTCCCAGGTGAGTCCCACACTGGTGCTTGCGTCGCATAGTATGGTATGTTCATTGTTTTCCTTATAAACATCCATGTTTCTAAGGCCGCCCTTAATATCTTTTTTTGTAGAATTTGGGATTGCCATACTTATATAAAAAGGAGACCTGACCTTGAGGCATGTTTCGTAACATGACCTTATATAAAAGACCTAATGGTGAAGTATCTGAGTTATTCAGCAGAATTCTAAAGTTTTTAAAATGAAAAGCATAACAGTAAAATAATTAATCTGGTAGGGCTAGCCCGCCTACTCTTAGGCCTCTTCTCAACTTTTTCCAGGCTATCCTAGAACCCCTTGTTGCCCATATAAATGTACCGATTCTACCTTGCAGTTTAGTGATATCTTTTTTGTTAAAGGCTAACGGAATAGTATTAAATAAAAATGTTATCTTAGGCAAAATAATCATTTTAACTAAGTTCACTCTTCTATATATATTTAGAGGGAGATTCGCCCATCTAGTTAAAAGGTTTACCACTTCCTTTGAGATCCTCTTCAAATTTTCTTTTGGGATATCTTCTAGGTTCTGCTCTAAATGGACCCCTAAATATCTCATCTCAGTTTTTACCCCAGGATAATTATTAACTTGATTCCATTCCATTATTTCTGTCTTATCTTTATTGATTGAGTATCCAGAAACATGCCCAAATTCTTCTGCCAACTCGAATAACCGTGGTAGAGAATGTACAGGATTTGTTGTATATAAAAGCAAATCGTCTGCATAAAGAGCAGTTTTAAGTTCTATCTCCCCCATCCAATAGGGTTGTATATCCTAATCTTGCCTCAACTTATTAACAAAAGGTTCAATGTACAGATTAAACAATAATGGTGAAAGAGGGCACCCCTGTCTTGTCCCTCTCTCGACACTAAACCAATTTGTCAATACACCATTCACTAAAACCCTTGCCCTGGGGCTCAAATAAACTTTCTTCAGAGTTTGGACAAAGTTATCTGAGAATCCAAATTTTTTAATGACTTGCTAGAGATAAGGCCACCTAACCTGATCAAACGCTTTGGCAGCATCTATAGCTACTATTGTAAGTGGGTTTTCATTTTCTACAGCCATGTCAATGGCTCCCATTACCTGGAATGTCAGTTCATTCAATTGTCTCCCTGGTATAAAGCCTCGTTGATCAGAATGCACTATCGTTTTAATAATTTTTGCCACTCTTCCCGCCAAAATTCCAGTGAACAACTTATAATCTAAATTAAGTAAAGATATAGGTCTATATGATTCTATTAGTTTTGGGTCTTTGTTAGGCTTTAAAATTATTGTAACTGTAGCTTCTCCCCAGGAGCTAGGGGTACTTTTGCCTTCCACATATATTTCATTAAACATAGTTTTCAGTATCGGGACTAAACCTTCTAGGGCGAATAAATAAAACTCATTAGGAAGACCATCCGGTCCTGCAGCTTTCCCCCTGGCCGCCTTTCTACACTGTATCCGAATTTCCTCTTCTGTAATTTCGGATTGTAAAAATACCTTAGATTCATCCGGTAAGCTAGGAAGCATTACAGTATCTAGCCAATTCTCAACATCTAGTTCTGGATTTGTTATTACTTCTGTATACAAGTCACTCATAAAACATCTTGCTTCTTCTAATATCTCTCCCTCACTACTTGTTTGTCTGCCAGTGCCTCTCAAGGTTAAGTTCTTTATCCCATTCCTAGCCTTGTCTGATCTGGCCTTCCAAGCCAGCAATGAACCACACCTTTCTCCATATGAAAAATGCTGGAGCTTGCTAACTCTCAACTTATCTGCTAACTTCTTGTCTATCATAGCTTGATATTCTGCTCGTAGTATATCTAAGTCTTTTTTTAAGGTAGCAACCAGTGCTCGAATCCCCGTTTCTTCCCGTGAAGCTTTCTGTAATTCCGTCTCTTTGTTTTTGATCTTAATTATCTTCTCAGATTCTTCTTTTCTCATCGCCCTTATTCTACCTACTGATATTGAACTGAGAACCCCTCTTATAAATGCTTTGTACGCCTCCCATACTATCTGTGTTTCTACTGTACCCATATTAAATTTAAAATATTCTTCAGTTTTATTTATCACCTCTATCTTTACTTCTTCCTCCAATAAGATGACTCTATCTAAGGTCCATCTCTTTTGTGCTTCGATGAGCTTAATTCCAAGAGTCATTTTGACTGCAGAGTGATCTGATAATATTGCTGGTACATGTTTTATATCCACAACATCAGGTCCCAGTGACTGATCTATCAAAAAAAAAATCAATTCTCGAATGATGTTTATACTTTTTACTGTAAAAAGTATAATCATATAATGCGACATTCCGTCTTCTCCATATATCTATTAAATTGAATTCTTTAATTAGATTATTTAATAATGAAAACGTTTTAATGGGTAGTTATATTTTACTCTGGAGGTACGATCTTTATCTTTGTTCAACACCAGATTAAAATCTCTCCCCATTATTATTGGCCCGGTCGAATTCATCGGACAGGCCTCCATTCTAGCTAGGGCACCTGGATTATCATCATTTGGGCAATAACAGACTGCACATACTAAGGGTAGGTCATTAACTGTTAACGTGGCTACCAACCACCTTCCTGAATAATCAGTCTCCCTTTTCACTACCCTAATGCCGGCGTTATTTTTAATAATCAGGGCGACTCCTCTAGTACTCCCTCGTTGTTCTGAGCAAAGAACCTCCTGTACCCATCTCTCCTTTTCAAACTCCAATCTACACTCTTGAGACTCTAAATGAGTTTCTTCTAAAAGAAAAAGATCAGCCATCTTATTTTTTAAGAATTCCCTGACCCTAAATAATTTCTTTTTATTCCGTAAACCATTAACATTCCAAGTTATTACCTTAATACTACGTGGCCTATCCATATACCTTACTTACAAATTTATATACGCGTACGGAAATACCTAGAATTACGAGCAGAAGCTGCATGCTGATTGGTTGTGAACTGTCTGAACACTCGATACCAGGAAGTGTTGGCAGCCATCTTGTTCGTCGCTAGAAGCGAGTCACAAGTAAACAGTAAACAAAGTTGAGAAATAAGGAAAGGGTGCAGGGTAGAATGATTCTGACCCTGTAGGCTTCGTCAGGGGTTAGGTTTAGAATTTTTAGGCTATTTTTTATTTTATTTTGAATAAAAAAATCGCGGAGTAAGCTTATTTATGTGCACGAGCTGTATGCTGATTGGTTGTTGATACTCCAAACCAGGAAGTGTTGGCAGCCGTGTTGTTGGTCGCTAGATCCGAGTCTGAAGAACACAGTAAAAAAAAAAAAAACAAGGTGAGAAATAAGGGAAGGGGGCATGGTAGAAACATCCTGATCTTGTATGTTTGGTCAGGGGGTCGTTCATGTATTTTTAAGGTCTATAGTTTTTTTTATTTTGAATAGAAAAATTGCGGAGTACGTGTATTTACGTGCATGCTGATTGGTTGTCTATATATTTTTTATTAACAATGGAAAAATTGCGGCGTGCGCGAACGTTTAATCACGAGTTGCATGTAGATTGGTTGTCAACGCTTCATCTTCTCGAGGTGGCCTACGTGCCCCGGGGTCTGCCACCTTCCTGGGATGTAATCTTTAAAGTAGGGTGGCCGTGAGGGTATGAATTTCCTAGCTCCGGGGTTACCACTTTTCGGGACTTTTTAATGTTGGGAGGGGGTAGCGGTGATTCCGTCCTGGAGCTCTTGATTGTTCTGGGGAGTCCTGCAGTGTCCCGGGGTATGTACCCCCGGGACACTGCTGTTTGGTATGGTAGTGCGGGAGCGTCGCGGTTCCCACTTCAGCACAGCAAACCGGTTTCCTATTTGAAAGGGAGAGAAAGTTAAGCTGCTGTGTCTTTCAAGTAGGAATTAGATTGCTTTTCGTTAGAGAGCAGCATATAAACTGTTCTTTTTCTTTACTTGTATTCCGTTTTAATTATAGTATGTTTCTACATCTCTTCAGAATGAATTCCACAGGGTAGCGTCTGTGGCAGTTTTGTTTTTTGTTTGCCTCCCTTCACCCTAATTGACAACGTAATGGGGGCATTGCTGTCGTGTCTGTTTTAACTTTGCAACACAGTAGGTAGGATAAATAAAGCACTTGATACAATGTAGAGTGACACTATTCATTGTATTTAATTTTCCAATGTTTTAAAAATAGAATATACTCATGTACAAAGTATTGTTTTATTTCAAAAATAAATATTTAATATAATTTTTTTGAATCACCACATGAGTTGATATTATAGTATAGATAAAAAGAAGTGTTTATGTACAAGGAGCTACAACAGAAGAAATTCAGTATGGAAAAACAACAACATAATTTGAACACATTTTCGAAATTAGTAACAGTGTCATAGAAGAGCTGAACATACTTTTAACAAGTAGCGAGAATGAAGAGGAAGATATAAATGCTGGAGATATCAGCTGTGATTTCCTAGATTAAAAGTTAGATGTTGATTTTCTGGAAGAATTGATAATACCAGTCAAGAAAGGCAGAAAGTTTGCAATTTAAGCACTGTTTTTGGCTGAGGTAGTTCATACTAATTAGAAGATAATGTCAAAAAAGTAATGTTGAGCATAGTGATGCTCCTGATCTATGCATTTTATTAGGACGATAGACTGTTCCCCGTAAGACAAACGTTCATTACAATAAATGCATAGAATGTTAATTTCATAGAAATGACGATTAATTTGTGGGTGTGGATTGCTTGCTGAATGTGCTGCTGCAGCAATCGCTGTGCTTTGTGCAGCAGTAGGTTGGTTCTCTCTGTAAATGAAAAGGAGGAAATTTTTCTGTCTTAGGCTCTATATACGAATAATAGCCTGAAATGGATGCACACATTTAATAAGAATATACTCATAGGTATTTAAATTCATTAGTTGAGTAGGAATTATTACGAAGTCTACATTATTATGCACAGCACTAGGAGGCATTTTGTTCTTATCCAATTTGTTATAAAAAATATTTAGAAATATGCTGATTAGAATGCAATTCAAAACAATTCTGTGAGTAATAAGTTGCAAAATGTTTCGTCATTATTATTTTCCTTTTTAAATACACATGAACAGTACTGGTTTGAATTTTAAAACGGATTTGTTGAAAAGAAATGGAAGAATAATTTGGTGTTTTGGTGTTAGAGAAATCACCTTCAACTTTGTAATATGTTGCTTACAATTATCTGCAGTACAACATTGTACATTCTGTTCCACATTTTCTTCTATTAATATTTCAGTTTCTGCACGGTTTTCCTGAGGCCCAAAGTAACTAAGCTGAATTTCTTCAGAGACATTTGTTACATCTGATCCAGATGCACGGAAAAGAGTACTGTTCAATTTTTTTAACATTAGTGCTGGAATTTATGCATAATACAATGTTCTGATTAATTTTCTGATTTGAGTATGATTAACTGGTAACATTCTGAATAGGTGAAAAACACTTTGGTATACTTTTTTAGAAAGATAAGGCAGGGAATGAGTTTGGAAAGCAGTATTTTCTCTCACTCTGCAAAAGCCTAGTGCGTGCCACATCTTAATCTTTTGTTTAACACTTTTGTTATTATAGTTGGGTAAAAACTTGCATAAGAAAATTAGTAGATTCTTAACTTACAGTATAAATACTACTACAATTGGAAGTGTTCACTGGAGTTTTAGAACATCTCCCTAAAAGTTCCTCAGGTAACACTTATTTTGCATTTGTAGGAACAATTTTGTGTTTCACAATATAACAACCATTTCTAACTTCATAGGTACGAATACTAGTGTCATCTGTATGCAAATCATTACTCTGAAGATAACTGGTCATAAAAAAAGGCTTAGAACTTGATGTATCTTTCCATTCTCATAAGAAAAATGTTTGAAAAATGTGTTAGTTTCTCTTTTCCATTTGCTTTTGGCTTTCATTAAAGGGATCGATGAATGCAATGTTGTCACAGTTAACAAAATCTGTGGACATAGTACAATTATCTGTCTTAAATAAAGCAAAGCTACATTCAATGTTGTCCATAGTATAGATGGAAAGGTGAATTGAAGTTGTTAATCCTCTTGTCCGCAGTGTAGGTCAAAGGCAGTAGTTGACAGAGAAATGGAGGAATGCTTTGTCTCTTTTTTAATACAAAATCTGAAGACATACAGTAGAAACATCTACAATTTTAAGAAATGAAGGCTGAGTTTCGTAATGTACAGACTGTAAGGAAATGTGATGACATTGTGAAATTGTCTGTTTTAAATATATCAAGATTGTATTGAATGTTTTCTTACTAATGGCGGTATTGGTATCTAGTTGTGAACTCTAGTGAGTGCAGAATTTATTGAAGGCTCTTCTTGGTAGACATAAGAGAAATGTACATGTAAAAGTGAATTGAAGTTGTCAGCCCTGCTGTCTGCAGTGTAGATTGAAGGCAGTTGTTGAGACAAAGATTGATGAATTGTATGTAGTTACAGATATCAGAATCTGAGGACATAGAATCGTATTTGTGATAAGGAAAACAGTGTTTAATGTAATGTGGTCCTTCATGTAGAAGGAAAGCTCAATTGAAGTTGTCAACCCTGCTGTCTGCAGTGTAGATTGAAGGCAGTCGTTGAGACAAAGATTGAAGAATGCTATTTAGTTCCAGATAACAGAATCTGAGGACATAGAATTCTATGTGTTATAAGGAAAACAGTGTTTAATGTAATGTGGTCCTTCATGTAGAAGGAAAGCTCAATTGAAGTTGTCAACCCTGCTGTCTGCAGTATAAATTGAAGGCAGTTGTTGAGACAAAGATTGAAGAATGCTATTTAATTACAGATAACAGAATCTGAGGACATAGAATTCTATTTGTTATAAGGAAAACAGTGTTGAATGTAATGCGGTCCTTCATGTAGAAGGAAAGCTCAATTGAAGTTGTTAACCCTGCTGTCTGCAGTGTAGATTGAAGGCAGTTGTTGAGACAAAGATTGAAGAATGCTATTTAGTTACAGATAACAGAATCTGAGGACATAGAATTCTATTTCTGATAAGGTAAAACAGTGTTTAATGTAATGCGGTCCTTCATGTAGAAGGAAAGCTCAATTGAAGTTGTTAACCCTGCTGTCTGCTGTGTAGATTGAAAGCAGTTGTTGAGACAAAGATTGAAGAATGCTATTTAGTTACAGATAACAGAATCTGAGGACTTAGAATTCTATTTGTGATAAGGAAAACAGTGTTTAATGTAATGCGGTCCTTCATGTAGAAGGAAAGCTCAATTGAAGTTGTCAACCCTGCTGTCTGCAGTGTAAATTGAAGGCAGTTGTTGAGACAAAGATTGAAGAATGCTATTTAGTTACAGATAACAGAATCTGAGGACATAGAATTCTATTTGTTATAAGGAAAACAGTGTTGAATGTAATGCGGTCCTTTATGTAGAAGGAATGTTCAATTGAAGTTGTCAATCCTGCTGTCTGCAGTGTAGATTGTAGGCAGTTGTTGAGACAAAGATTGAAGAATGCTATTTAGTTACAGATAACAGAATCTGAGGACATAGAATTCTATTTGTGATAAGGAAAACAGTGTTTAATGTAATGCGGTCCTTCATATAGAAGGAAAGCTCAATCGAAGTTGTCAACCCTGCTGTCTGCAGTGTAAATTGAAGGCAGTTGTTGAGACAAAGATTGATGAATGCTATTTAGTCACAGATAACAGAATCTGAGGAGACAGTATAATTGTCTCTGCCTTAAGGAGAGCAAGGCTGAATACAATGCTGTCCTTAATGTACAAGGAAAGCTGAATTCAAGTTGTGAATCCAGCTGTCTGCAGTGTAGATTGAAGGCAGTTGTTGACACAAAAGTCGATGAAAGCTATTTTGTCACTGTTTGCATAACCTGAGGACACAGTATAACTGTCTCTGCCTTAAGGAAAGCAAAGCTGAATACAATGCTGTTGTTATTGTAGAAGGAAAGCTGAATTCAAGTTGTGAACGCAGCTGTCCGCAGTGTAGATTGAAGGCAGTTGTTGACACAAAGATCGATGAATGCTAGTTTGTCACAGTTAACAGAATCTGAGGACGCAGTACAATTGTCTCTGCCTTAAGGAAAGGAAGGCTGAATACAATGCTGTCCTCAATGTAGAAGGAAAGCTGAATTCAAGTTGTGAACCCAGTTGTCCGCAGTGTTGATTGAAGGCAGTTGTTGAGACAAAGATCGAAGAATGCTATTTAGACACAGATAACACAATCTGAGGACACAGTATGTCGTGTATTTCTATAGGTTCTGAATCGATCCCCCTATTCCTGACCCTATTCTGGTTAAACTACCTAGCTAGTTAACTAACAGTCAGCCCATGAGGCAAGAAAACCCCCATGATGCAGATACCGTTATCTGACGCAGTCACACTACGGCACAGGAACGTGTTATCTGATTAGGTCATAACGCTTGAGATCTAATTAGACAAGCGACATTCCTCCAGCCCCTGATAAGGCATACGACGTTCTCATAACAAATCAAACCTATGACAACCTGGAAAATCCGTGCGGCCATTGTTTTGATTTCACAGAGAACTTTTGCAAAAGAATGTGCTAACGAGCAAGTCGTATGACATCTTTATTGACGTACCTATGTCCATCCTTACGTCAATCTCGGCACCTTTAAGGTATAAATATTGCCGACCTTGCCATATGCAAACACACGCGTGGTGACAAGACGGAGCAGCCATACTTGCCGAAGCCGAGAGCAGAAGCAGACCCCGCAGGCAGCAGCCCCGCCTTCCTGACGCGCTGCTATCTCAAGCCGAGAGACCCAGCACCGGCGCTTCTGGGCAGCCCTCGCAGGCAGCCTGGAATATCGAGAGCAGAGAAAGAGATACCATTCCTCATTCATCCTAAATTCCAGGTACAGAACTGAATAACCCCTCACAGAGAATTCTTTAGTTATTCACTTGGCAAAAACAAACTTAACTTAAACTGTAACTTTCTATTCCCGCCCACACATTAGACTTAGGTCAGGTACACGGGGTAGGCGTATTTAGAAACACCAGTTGAGTACGTTTAGTCAAATGTATATGTGTATGTAAATATATTTTAATCATTTTAAACATCATATGGCTCAGAAACCATATCAATGTTTTTACAGTATTATTTTATACTATTGCTTCTAATGTATGCACTTTACTTAACTATAAGTATTGCAATAATATCGATCCATTTCTCTTGTACGAGAAAAGAGACTGATCAATAAATAACACCTTTTTATTGAACACGCCCGTCTCTTCCTTTTCTCTACATTCTGATGAGACTAAGAATGCACGTACTGACTGAGTAAAATAATTGCCTTGTGCTCACACGACTCTCGAGATTGACTCTTGATTAGGGGAGAGCAAAGTTGTCATGTTCTATGGTTGTCAGAAACTAAATCCCTTCTTGTCTAATCAGGGGAGTTAATCCTTCCTTGAACATTCGAGAAAGTTTCTAGCGAACTCTGAGCTTAGCTGGCAAACCCAAAAATTAAGTCTAGTATCGACAGTAGTAGACCTAGTTAACGTCTGGCCTAGGCCTTTACTGCTGTAGGTACTATTCCAATGCGCAGAGCCTATTGGGAAAATAGGAGCTACACTACATGGCACCCAACGCGTTTGGAAAGGGCGATAAAACTAACGTAAGACATTTAGAGTAACTCAGTCGTGCTTTCTCACTCAGACCCCTTTTCCCAAATACTCCAAAGACGTCTGGAGTGGGTGAAAGGTTATTATATCCTCCAAAACCTCGCAGGAGGGAACTCCTATGTATGGTTCTTGGTCTAGTCAACGTTGAAGGATAAAACAGTTCCAGAATATTGTGCATCTAATCTCTGTTTCCATAAGAAACCTGATCTGCAAACAAACATAATACCATCCTGTCTGTAAAATGGCAGAGAGTGATGATGAAAGAGAGGCAATTAGATTAGCTACTGAAATAGCAGATGCTGATGCTACCATGCAAACAGCAGACCCGGATATAATACTCATCCAGGTCGCCAAAAGGAGATCTATAACCTTAAAACTTATAGAAAATGGACTGACACCTAGAGGTGGCACAGTCATATTCGTAATTGAGGCACACGAATATCGGCAGACAGAGGTATACTATACATGGATACATTTTCCAGCAGCAAATGCTGTAACAAAGTACTTCCACTATTACAAAGTAGAGGAACCTCCTGAAACGTACACTCCTTTCGAGGAGGTGGAAGTACCACTCAAATTCCAAGAGCATTTGCTCTTATTTGATGGCGCCCTAAAACATAACAATCACATTACAAGGCTCGGTCCTTTAGGAAGACCAGGAGCAACGTGGCAGGTCCTAGCCGGATACACACCACATCCAGACATCGAAAGAATGCCTGCAGCAGAGCTGTTAATACAGCTAAAACAACTACTAAAAATTCACAGACAATTAGTTCAGTATGTAATGCGGACTTCAACAATTCAGCCAGCGATTAAACTTCCACAGCTGACCCCTCACCAGGGGAACACAAATAAAATTACACCACAGAACATCCAATCCTGCCTAGGTAAAGTTCCAGCTAAACGGGAACAAATACCATTCTGGTTGGCACAGAAAATTACCCAAATAGAGGCGGTGTTTCCTGACACCACCCCATTAGAAAAACACAGGATTCTGACTATATGTCTCCCAATGGGAATCGCACCACACATAGAGGACTGTGACACTTGGGGTACAGTCTTTGCTTCAATCTACACAAAAACGCACGGTGTTCCATCCATTTCGGTAATACCAGATGTGCTAAAACAAATTCAAGATGAATACGGTCCAGAACCAGCTTTAACTCTTGGTATGAAATTACTGAAAGACTTCAAGCAGGTCTCGGCTATATTATTAGCCAATATAAAAGGTGAAGCAGCAAACGTGGCGATCCGCCAGAGGTTAAAAGAGACAGATATAGCAGACCAACCAGCTGAAATTGCCAGAATCATAGAAAAATCCTATGAAGAACTAGGCAGAGATAGTCTAGGTGGAATACCAGTAAAACCGCAACTGACTACAAGTCCAGAAAAAATATTTTTTAATAATAATAATTCACCAAAAAAGAACTGGGATGGAAACAAACAATCCAATCCTAAAGAAAAGAAATTCCAGTCCAGAGGAAGGTCTCCTAGGCGAAGAGAGAAATCTCCAAACCCGAGACAAAGGTCACCCCAGAGTGACCCCTCTGGGAATAGATATAACCTTAGAAATAGGGATAATATTAAAAAACCTGATAGATATCAAGACATTGATACACGTCCCTCTCAATCTTTTCAGAATTCCTCGCAGAAATCGGAAAGAAGAGGACGATCAGAAGAGCACGCCAAGTCCAAAGACAAGGAACCTGCTCAACTGAAAAAGAAATTACAATTTCCAAAAAAGAAGGTAGCCAGTATCAAGGTAGTTAACAATGCCGAGAATACTGAGGACACAACTGAAAAACGGAGAGTGGGCTCAGACAATGCTAGACAGCGCAGCAGAGGTGAGCATAGCTCGCAAAGTCCTTATGAATCATCTGGAGACAGTGGACACGAATGAATACCTTCAAGTGGAAACTGCAGATACCAGAGTTAGCAAGCCCCACAAAATATACGAGATAACATTACGTATAGAGGGAGATAAGACTAGGAAAATAAGGGGACTATTTTGGGATAACCTCTCCAAGGGTTATGACATCCTTCTAGCTGAAAAAGACTGGCCACCAGAGTTTGTCAGGGAGTGCCCTCATGGCGAAGAAGTAATTATGCCTGCCTTCTCGAATCAAATCCCGATTCATAAAAAATACACACTTGCTAGAAAGTGGGCAGTGGCCTTAGCACCTGCTTTATATAAAAATCATGTAGGATGGGATGAGGATTCTCCTCCTCACAAAATCCAGTTAAAATCACAACCAACTGCACAAAGGCAGTACCCAATTAAGCAAGAAGCTTAAAAACAAGTAAATGAAATACTAGATCAGCTAGAATACCAGGGGGTGATTGAAACTTGCACCTCACAAATGAACAATCCTTTGTTTCCGGTCTCCAAACCAGACAATTAATATCGCCTAGTTTTGGATTACCGACACCTTAACACATGTTGCAAAACTTTTGCAGTGCAAAACTCACACAGTGCTGCACTAATGAATAACATAGTGCGCAAAAAATACAAAACTACCTTGGAAATCTCCAACGGATTCTTTTGTCAAAACATAGCACCAGAGAGCAGATATTTAACTGCATTCTCAGTAAATGGCAGTCAAAAACAATTCTGTCGGTTAGCCCAGGGGTACAAGAACAGCCCGGGGGTATTCTCAGCGAGAGTAACAGAATTACTACAACTATATGATGATGAAGCATTATCTTATGTCGATGACATTTACTTAACAGATGATGACTTGGAGACTCACTTGAAAAGAGTGAACACCATAATACTTGGTTTCGCTACAGAGGGTTACAAATTCAACTTCAAAAGTTGCCCATCTGACGGTCCTATTCTTAGGATATGAGCTATCAAGTGAAGGTAAAAGCCTGGCAGACAATTTCCTAGAGAAATGTGCCGTTATCCAAGCTCCTAAAACACTAAAAAACCTACAGTCAATTTTAGGCTTCCTAAATTTTGGAAGAACATACATTGCAAATTACGCAGAAAGGGTGAAACCCCTTTACGATCTAATTAAACCAGACTTTAAAAGATCCAGTTGGACTCAAACACACACAGAAATTTTGAGATCCCTACAAACAGACATGCTAATTAAGACAAAATTAGAAACCCGTGATAATACACGCAACCTTGTGATCCGAGTCATCCCAGGGAGATGCGGATTCACATACCTGACCTCTAATGAGGGAGAAAAGGTACCAATTGCATTCAAATCACACTTGTACACTAAGGCTGAAATGAAATTTAGCCCAACGGAAAAAATTCTTACAGCAACACAGACAGCTATAGCAAAAGAACGAGCCCTGGCACAAGGTAAACGAATAATAATCGTGACACCAATACCAGCCTTAGAGGCGGTAACAAAGGCAAGCATTCCAAATGCTAAAGCACTCCATCCAAGATGGATACAATGGGCTAACTCTCTTGCTGCAACAGACGTGATGTACGAATTTGATCCTTATTTAAAAACACAAGAATTTCTCCAATATGAATTTGAATGTCCTCCGCCAACCGAAATTCTGCCTCTAGATGACTACGGCTGTATAATATATACAGACGGATCAGCACAACCCGCAGTAGGGGGTAAACAAGCTTACAGTGCTGCGTGCGCGATTGTTAAAGGTCGTTGGCACGAAGGGAAATTTAAACCAACCCTCACTAAAACACAATCCCTAGGAGATTGTACAGCTCAGCGAGCTGAATTACTAGCATTCAAGATGGCGCTTGAAAATACCGATCGAGAATTCCCCACGCTCATAGTGTGCGATTCGTATTATTGCGTTCAATCTTATAATGAATACTTGCAGATCTGGCTTCAGAATGGTTTCAAGGATGCGAAAGGTGGCACAATCAAGCATAAAATGCTCTGGGAACAAGTAGCTCTTTTACAAAAAGAACTACCAAAGACTCACGTGATACATACACTGAGTCATCAACGTGATGGCGTTCACGTTGCAGGGAATTCATTGGCTGATGAGGCCGCGAAGGCAGCTGTGCAAACGGCTTCCGTAGCGGCCGTCACCCGGTCAAAAACAAAAATAGACAGCGAAATATTACAAGCTGTCAGCGCTTCAGAAAAGGATTCGATAGAGCCACTCCCTAAAGGCTTTCCAGTAAAATACTCATACATAACTGATACAAACAATGTTCCTTTTGCTCGAATCCCTGGAGTGGGGGATAGGGCAATTCCAAACATGGAACATAGGTTAGGACTGATAATAGCGGCACACGAAGGGCTTGCTTCTACCCATGCTGGCGTCTCAGCCACTGTATCATTATTAAAACAGAGATACTGGTGGCCACAAATGAGAAGACAAACAAGGAACTATGTTCTAGCATGTGAAATATGTCAAAAAATGAAAGTATCAACTGTGAGACGTCCAGCACAGACGCCCCTTCTAATCTCGGATAAACCATTAGCCTGTGTTTATCTAGACCACTGCGGTCCCTTACAAAGGGATGGTAACTATAAATATATCTTGGTCGCAGTGGACTCATGCACGAGATTCATATGGATGTGGCCCCAGCGAACGGCTGACGCCAGAACTGTTATAAAAGATTTGCGAGTCTTTATCGGCACATACGCAATTGGCATTCTGCATTCGGACAATGGTCCTGCTTTTAGCTCTCGGGCTTATAAGGAGGCCATGGTCAGCATGGGCGTGCAATTGCGGTACTCTTGTCCATTTCACCCTGAGGGGAACGGAATTGTTGAAAGAAAAAACCGTGACATAAAGCAATCTATAACGGCAAAGGCATTAGGTTCGGGATCTGGGTGGGTCAAACATCTAATAAGTGTCCAACGTAGTCTAAATAACTTGCCAAGAAATTCTCTGAAGGGATTCAGTCCGTACGAATTATTATTCGGAACTAGGATGTTGATCTCTGACCTTGATAGTCAGACTTCAGTGGTAATAGAAAAAACCTTTGATGTCAAAGACCGTTTGGCTATTTTGCAGGACTTAAACAAAACAAGAAAAGACCTGAGCAACATACAGTTGAAACAACAGCCAACAACCACTGAAGAATCACCACCTGTCCCAGCAAGACCTGTCTGGATTCCAAAAGTCGGGGATCTAGTCAGGGAGAAGATCGCGGTAAAGAAGGAATTTGGGCCTTCTTACAGAAAAGCAGTTCCTGTCTTGTCTGTCAACGGGACAAGATCAGTTGTACTACCGCCACTTGCTGGAAAAAAGGAGAACCGAGTTGTATCCATCGACCTGGTAAAACCACAACATGTGGCCGATAACAAACGGTAGGCCAAGTGGACTCCCAATAAGTAGCAGAACACCAAGGTTTGCTACCAGTACAGAGGTCCTAACAAAGAGGCTCATCACATTCGAAACGCCTAAAGAAGAACAACAAGGACTATGCAACAATGCAATAGAACTCAGACCTCTGAAAACCCAAATAAAGACATTTAGCAGAGACACACCAATCTACAATGAAGTTCCAAGTGAAAATGCAAGAAACAAAAATCCTGAACCAATTGGAACAATTGACAGAACTGCATCTGGTTACTTCATCAACTTCGATGATTCCTCTGAAGGTTTCAGCGAACAAAAGACACAGCCATCATCAAAATCCTTTAAAGACAAAGCTAAGGAACTTTTGAAACAACTGAAAGAAACATATCTGGTTTCTCCATGGATTGAATTTTGGGTGGGTTTTGGTGCATTTATCCTCATACTTTGGCTCATCATGGTATTTACTTTGGGACGCTTCATTGAGGGAAAATATGCTAAAATGGACACAGCAAGTCAGAACATCAACTTGGTCCTCAAACCACACACATCTTCACACGTCGAGAAACGAGAACTTTCTTCAGAACTTTCTTCAGCCAACTTCACAGCAATTCCAATACCTGGTGGGGTAGCCTGGGACAACACTGACTATGAAATTTATGGTCCGGTCGAGATCCTGAAATATCCACACCAAATCAAGATCTCCTTGAGTGACTTTGCAAAACCAAACTCATTTGCTGATGATTGGGACTTTGAAAGTATAAACAATATGATGTCTGACTTAGTAATGTCTGCTAAATTTACAAAACATGATTATTTGCAAGGTTCTACAAATTATGATAGTATGTATTGCTATAACCATTATGGTAACCATTTCTTGCATAAATCTGCACAACCTAGAAATGTTTTAAATTATAATCAATGGGAACATTGTGCTACACCTCCAAAAGGGAGCTCTAGAACCGTTTATGACAAATATTCATATTTTTCAGGTTTTAACATAACTAATGCTGAAACATTTTATTACAAATTGTCAAACAAGACAGGGATGAAAACCATGATAACCAACACGAAATTGATATATTCAGATTCATTCTTTGAAAAAATGAATACTTTTGGATTTGATTATTGGGACAAAAATGTTGATTTGAAAAGTGTTTGGGGTACAAAAGAATGGCAAGTACAGGGTATAGAAGCTTTGTTTAGAGCCTGCATGATCCCAGAACAAATGATATTTTTAAATGACACTGTTCAACAAACCACCTGTCTTGGCTTAGCCAAAATCAAAGATTTAAATAACCCGTCTATTCCAAAGCCAACAATGTTTAGCAATAGCTCTGATACAGATGAAGAGATAGACGTAAACCATATACTTAACCAAAACAGAACACATCCTGATTGGAAACAATGGTTGATCTGGCCCACAGATACAAATAACTGTCAAGATAGATTCCTGAATAAAACACAGGGTTTCAAAATGACCAGGCCAGACCCTAGATATCCCCAAAGACATCACCCAGGGATAATAACAACATACAGTGTGGGCAAATTATGCCTTCAATGGCTACAAACTTCCACACTGCCTGAAATTAAGCAACACCTAACTTTACTTACTGATGGTGCTGACTTGCGTGATTTCATACTGGGACCACGCAAACAGCGTCATAAGCGTTTCATAGCAGCCTCTGTATATGCAGCATACAATGAGGCCTGGAAGGTTACTCAAATTGAAACAGCAGAAAGAATACGGGAAATTGACCGTATCAATTTGGAAAAATCACTATCTGTAGTGGACAATGGGTTAATGACTCTGTCCTCCAGAATTTTTTCATTGGACAGCATTGTGTCTTCAGCAATCGACATATTATCGCAAGACTTACTGTTATTACAACATGGTCAGTCGCAATTGCGTTCTATTGTACAGCTTGGCTGGACGTTACAAAATCTGCGTTCAGGCTATGTGCCTTGGCGTTTAATCAACACAACGTCACTATTCCAAATCTTTAACCTTACTGATAGACAAATCGGTATGGCGCAAAAGGGTGCTGATTATACAATCTTGAGCATTGAAAAACTAGAAAGATTACCAATGACAATGTCAGAACGACCTGTCAGTGAATGGATAATCCACGGAATCATAAATATTCCAATCTCAACCTTCAGGTTTCAATACTGCCAAAAATATATACAGGCTGGCATGTACGAGAAATTGGGAAAGGGGTACCTTAAAACAACTTGGAACCTGCCCTATTCACATGCATGTGTCAGTAATAAAGGACAGAAAGTGTTTCTTAGTGGCAACAATTGTGCTATGTCACTAAGCGGCACGCTTCTGTGTAACGGTATTAGTTTGCATGGAGCCTGTGAAGGGAATTCATACAACCTTTCATGTCACCAGCAAGGCGCACCTGCAACTGAAATAGAACCATTCTTTCAAAGACTCTATAATGGGAGTTACATTCTTATTGTAGACCGCAGATGTTGTAGTCTTATGCCCGGGACTCCTTATCTCGTCACCACGACGGCGAAGGTCAAGTGCTGTGGACGTTCTTTGTTCCCCAGCTCCTTACCAGACAGGGAGGCAAGGGCATGGCCCGGTTTGAAAATTACTTCTATTCGAATAGACACTTTAAGCAGAATGAAAACAGTGCTTCTTCAGACGCCTACAAGGCTCACGTCATCTAAAGAAACGTATGATCTACAAGTCGCAAGGACGACTGCAGAGATACATACATTATTATCAACTAATTCCCCCGTACATTTCGCGGAAATCCTGAGCGAAATCTTAAATATTTCTGATACCACTGGGGTCTCAAAGGTATTTAAGACAGTATTTTCGATGGCATTAACACCATTCAAAGCCATACTGGGTATTTTTCCAGATTTCGTCCATTCGATTTTTGGCGGACTTCCCCTGATCCTGGGACTAATTGCAGGAATCCTATTCCTAGTCCTTATTTTTCGTTATGGCAACCCATGTCACAGATCAAACTCTCGCGACAATGGAAGATACGATCCTAGCCATTGGATACCGGGACCGGATATCAAAAATCCTGGGACTCTCCCGGCTTAGAGACCTAAACATGACTTGGTTTCTATCATTTCGACCAATGTGGCAAAGGTGTGTTTTACCTGTACTAAGGTGTCTGCTATGCGGAGAAGAATGCGTGTTAGACACCTGTCTGACGCTACAATCGGATGCGCCGGTGGATGCAGATACACTGTTGGTTCCTACCAAGGTTCACGCACTGTGCTGCCCTCAAAGGCTGCCAATTCTGATGACGGCATTCCTGGAATCTTCACCACTACGATTGAAGAGTAGTGAAGTTCAAGATGAAAGCAGCATCGAACAGGTACGACCTTCTGTCAGCAATGCAAATCAGAATGTCAATGGAGACAATCATGCGCACGAATGCATGGTTACCCCTATTTCCGACTTAGTGGAACTTTCCCATGAAGCTGTTGACAGTTTTTTCGAAAGCCTGAATGATATGATGTTCTCTCCGGAACAGAAATAGAGACTTTTGAGTAAACTCGCACACGGCGTTCCCTGAATTCGGCCTTCAACCTTTAAAAATAAAGTCACATGAACAATTACAATCCAGTTCACGGACAGCAACTTTTTTCAGCAAGCCCTTAAAATATTTTTCTATATATTTTTTCCCCGGGACACTGATCTTCTGCTTAAAGTAAGAAACTATTCCTAGAGAACTAAGATTTCTATTTTAGATACTTTATATAGACTTTAGCTGCCCGCTGGTATGTTCGCAAATATTTTATTTTGTGATGAAATGGTCTCGACCTTCCTTTCTGTATAGCTATATTAAGAGCCATTTCATGTGTATTTCTCATATACCAAAAAGCAATAATGCATAACAATGCGTGTTTACTTTTGCATTTAATTCATAGCTTAAGTGCATACAATATATATGACTGCAATTTTTCAGTATATTTGAAAATTTCGAAATGCATTTATGTATTTTGGGGTGGTAAGGTATACACTATACTCTATAGTATGTTGTACTATGTTATACTATGCATAGATTAGTAGATATGACCATAGTTAGCGTGGAGTGGGTGTCGTGTATTTCTATAGGTTCTGAATCGATCCCCCTATTCCTGACCCTATTCTGGTTAAACTACCTAGCTAGTTAACTAACAGTCAGCCCATGAGGCAAGAAAACCCCCATGATGCAGATACCGTTATCTGACGCAGTCACACTACGGCACAGGAACGTGTTATCTGATTAGGTCATAACGCTTGAGATCTAATTAGACAAGCGACATTCCTCCAGCCCCTGATAAGGCATACGACGTTCTCATAACAAATCAAACCTATGACAACCTGGAAAATCCATGCGGCCATTGTTTTGATTTCACAGAGAACTTTTGCAAAAGAATGTGCTAACGAGCAAGTCGTATGACATCTTTATTGACGTACCTATGTCCATCCTTACGTCAATCTCGGCACCTTTACGGTATAAATATTGCCGACCTTGCCCTATGCAAACACACGCGTGGTGACAAGACGGAGCAGCCATACTTGCCGAAGCCGAGAGCAGAAGCAGACCCCGCAGGCAGCAGCCCCGCCTTCCTGACGCGCTGAGAGACGCGCTGCTATCTCAAGCCGAGAGACCCAGCACCGGCGCTTCTGGGCAGCCCTCGCAGGCAGCCTGGAATATCGAGAGCAGAGAAAGAGATACCATTCCTCATTCATCCTAAATTCCAGGTACAGAACTGAATAACCCCTCACAGAGAATTCTTTAGTTATTCACTTGGCAAAAACAAACTTAACTTAAACTGTAACTTTCTATTCCCGCCCACGCATTAGACTTAGGTCAGGTACACGGGGTAGGCGTATTTAGAAACACCAGTTGAGTACGTTTAGTCAAATGTATATGTGTATGTAAATATATTTTAATCATTTTAAACATCATATGGCTCAGAAACCATATCAATGTTTTTACAGTATTATTTTATACTATTGCTTCTAATGTATGCACTTTACTTAACTATAAGTATTGCAATAATATCGATCCATTTCTCTTGTACGAGAAAAGAGACTGATCAATAAATAACACCTTTTTATTGAACACGCCCGTCTCTTCCTTTTCTCTACATTCTGATGAGACTAAGAATGCACGTACTGACTGAGTAAAATAATTGCCTTGTGCTCACACGACTCTCGAGATTGACTCTTGATTAGGGGAGAGCAAAGTTGTCATGTTCTATGGTTGTCAGAAACTAAATCCCTTCTTGTCTAATCAGGGGAGTTAATCCTTCCTTGAACATTCGAGAAAGTTTCTAGCGAACTCTGAGCTTAGCTGGCAAACCCAAAAATTAAGTCTAGTATCGACAGTAGTAGACCTAGTTAACGTCTGGCCTAGGCCTTTACTGCTGTAGGTACTATTCCAATGCGCAGAGCCTATTGGGAAAATAGGAGCTACACTACAAGTACAATTGGGTCTGCCTTAAGTAAAGCAAGGCTGGATTCAATGCTGTCCTTAATTTAGAAGGAAAGCTCAATTGAAGTTGTCAACCCTGCTGTCTGCAGTGTAGATTGAAGGCAGTTGTTGAGACAAAGATTGAAGAATGCTATTTAGTTACAGATAACAGAATCTGAGGAGACAGTATAATTGGAGTGAGTAGAATTGTATCTGTGATAAGGAAAACAATGATAAATGTTATGCGGTTCTTAATGTAGAAGGAAAGTTGAATTCAAGTTGTGAACTTCGCTGTCCACAGTGTAGATCGAAGGTAGTTGTTGACAGAAAGATCGGTCAATGCAAGTAGTGAACCCTGATGTCTGCAGTGTAGATTGAATAATTGATAATCTCATGCAAGAAAGGTAGGACGTGTGCATCTAAAGCAAGAAAGTTCTGTGGAGTTTGCGATGAGGAGTGGTCCAAGCAGGACGCATTGGTAACAAACTGCCAGATTCATCAAAGACCCGTTTTGTGAGTCTTTAATAGCGATTCATAAGGAATCGCTATTAAGGACTTGCAAAACGGGATTCATGTAGGAATTGCAAAAAATATTGCGATTCCTACATGTTCCTTATTTGCGATTAGCAAATTGCTAATCGCAAATAAGTAATAACTCCCCATGCATTCCTATGGGCCTACAGGACTACAGGCCCATAGGAATGCATGGGGAGTTATTCCTTATTTGCGATTAGCAATTTGCTAATCGCAAATAAGGATGCGATTTCAACGGTGCAGGGGTGTCCAAAGGACACCCTGTAGCACCCCTGAAATGTGAATTTACACTGATTTTTTTTTTTTGTCAAAAATTTTTATTGCAGGGTAACATATACATACATCAAGGCTACTAACAGTGTGAGAAGGTACAGAAGCACTGGGTTCTGAGCAGTAGTAAAAATGTGGGAAAACACAGCCATTCAGCCCTCATCCCGGAGGCAGGGCGGCGTGAATGTTCAGAGTAATTAACCACGTACAGTGTTGTGAACATCTCCAACAACGGTCAGTGTTCTTAGTCGTCTGCTTTTATTATGTTGTCGTCCTCTGTGGGTAAAGTAGCCCTGTTGTACTAGTGTAGTGATAGGTAGTGACATGTAATAGCAGCCCCCCACTAATCTACAACTCCCAATCCCCCCCACCCTCTGCGGTGCCAGCGCCTGCGTGTGGTGCAACTATAAGCACTCTTGATCTGGGAATCCGGATCAGTCGCGGTTAACTGCGTGTGTGAAATCCCTGGTAGTGTCGTAGGCCCTTTTACTGTGGTTGGGGCCGATCTACGCTCTCCCCCTCCGCCTCCTCCTCCTCTACAGTGCTATCCCTGAGGGCTTGTACCAGTATTTCCCAGGCCATCGCTGCATCCCGCGCCTTATCATCCGAGTGACGGCGGGCCAATTGATAACGGATTGTGCTCTCCGCAGTGGCCCACTTCAAGAATTCATGCAGCCATCTCCTGTGAGTTGGTCCCACCCTTGATTTCCAGCTTTTTGTCAATTCCCTTTTGGCTAGGAGTAAACCCATGTCTATGAACTTGCTGGACAACTTGTTTTTTTTGGTGTGGGGGAACCAGTGTAGTATAGTGACAGCATCGTCATAGAGTAGCTCCCTGTCTGTGATCGCGTTCAGGGTCTCCCCAATGGTGGTCCAGTAGTCTTGGAGCGCGGGACATCCCCTCAGCATGTGTACTAAGTCAGCACCTATGTGATTGCATCTGGGGCAAGCCGCGTCAGCTACATGAAAGTATGCAGTGATTTTTTGCGGGGTGAGGTAGGCCCTGTGAATGATGTATAGGTGTATGAGCTGAAAACGCGCATTCCTAGTGCTCTTCCTAGCTCTACCCACTAGCTGCGCCCATGTCGTGTCCGGGATGTCTAATTGCAGGTCCTCCTCCCATTTAGTCTTAAGTGCCATAAGAGGCAGCAGTGTTTCGGAAAGCATTCTGCGGTAAAGGCATGTAACGGCTTTAAACGTACCCGCCGCCATCATCGTGTATTGGCATGCTAATGACGTTGTGGGTTCCGACAGACCTCCTCCCCAGTGCCTCTGCATGGCTCTTACCACTGCTGCGTGTAATAAATAGTCACCTCTGGGGAGGTCGTACCGCTCTTGTAGAGTCTGGTATGGGGAAAGCACTCCGTCCTCGTATAAATCGCCCAGCATCTGGAGCCCCGCTTCTTCCCAAAGGCGTAACCCCGACCAGTCACCGCCATGCGGTAGAGCCGTCACCATACCTAATGGGATTTCAGGGGCATACGGGTGACCAGGCCCGACCCGCCTCTGGGCACGATTCCAGCATTGTCGGAATGTACGGTCCTCCTGAGACAGTCCCCTCAAGAACAACTTCTGTTGTAGAGTGATATACGCCAGGATATGGCGAGGGGTGCCCCTTTCCCTGTCCTGCTCCGGTCCCCGATAGACTTTCGCCACCTCCTGCGTAAAGCACTGCAGCTGTCCCGCCAAGTAGTACAACTCAAAGTCCGGGACTGCTAGTCCCCCCTCGTCTCTAGGGCGGGTCAGCGTCGCTAGCGCGATCCTACGTCTACCCGTGCCCCACAGGAAGGACACTAATATAGTCTTCAGGTGTTTGAAGGTCGACCCTGGTATCCACACAGGGAGGGTTCGGAAGTAGTAGAGCAGTCTCGGCAGGACAATCATTTTCAGGAGTGCCACTCGGCCGGCCATCGAGAGGGGCAAGGTGGCCCAGAAGGATATACAACCCTTGAGGGCACGGATACATCGGCCGATATTACCGTCTAGGAGGTCAACCGGGTCGTGATAAATGTGGACTCCCAGGTAGCTCAGACAGCGGGGTTCCCACCGCAGGCGTGAACGAAGTGGAGGGCTTTCCGCCCCTCTCCGGAGTGGGAAAAGACACGTCTTCGTCCAATTAACCCTCAGTCCCGACATATCGCCAAAGCATTCTAAGAGTTTCTCAGCGCCCGACAACGCCCCATCCGGGTTGTCCAGGAAGAGGAGCAGGTCATCTGTATATAAGGAGATATGGTGGAGGTCTCCTCTGAAGGTCAGGCCCGTATAGTAATCCCCGCTCCTGGCCGCAGCCGCGAGTGGTTCCACCGCTATCGCAAACAGGAGCGGGGACAACGCGCACCCCTGTCGGGTCCCCCGCGTCACCTCGAATTGGTCCGACACCAGCGGACCAATCCTCACCCTGGCCCTCGCAGTGGAATAGAGCACTCTAGTCCATTGTATGTAACCCTCACCCAGACCAAATAGGTGCATCACTTCGTATAAATAGTTCCACTCCAGGCTATCAAAGGCCTTTTCTATGTCTACAGCCAGTACGAGGGGGGAACCCGCCTCCAGTGGTGGGGCATCTACCAGTCGCAGCAGTCGACGAATGTTATGCGAGGTATTCCTCGCGGGTATGAAACCCGATTGGTCCCTATGGATCAGTTCTTGCATATGGGACAACAGTCTGGTGGCCAGCACCGTACTTAGAATTTTGTAATCAGTCGTTAGCATAGCTAGCGGCCTGTAAGAAGCAGGATCAGTGCTTTCTCTCCGTGGCTTCAGGAGAGGGACCATTATGGCCTCGCTCATCGACTGGGGGAGTCGGCCTGCCTCCTTTGCCTCATTATAGACTAGTTGTAGTCTCGGGGCCAAGAGATCCAGGTATTTCCCATAAAACTCGACGGGCAGTCCATCCATCCCCGGTGTCTTGTTACGCGCCATACGTTTCACAGCACTGCGTATGTCAGCCAGTGTAATGGGACCCCCCAGCGCTTCAGCCTGCTCCTGTTCTAGGTGTGGTAGTGGTAGGTCGGCCAGGAAGGCGTCCAGCATGTCAGAGCGGTCGCCCGACCCAGACTTGTATAACCTCTCATAGTACGATCTGAAGCAGTCCGCTATTGCGGGTTGCGTGGCATGAACGTGACCTCCAGGTCCCCGCAAGGCCAGAATCGATTGGCTGTTTCTACTGGTATTTGCTAGCCAGGCCAGGAGGGAGCCCGTTTTGTCACCCTCTGCAAGGGTTTTCGTGAGGTATGTCCTGTAATCAAAGCTGCGGAGGCGCTCCACCTCCACAGCTACCGCCTCACGTGCCTTACACACCGTCTCCTGCAGTTCTGGGCGATTGGGGCGGGTGAGCTCCGCTTCCCGCAGCGCATTCTCAGATCTCTCCAGGTCTTCTATCAGTGATCTACGTGCCCCCGCATATTTCCCGATACAGTGGCCCCGTACCACTACCTTAAAAGCATCCCACTCCGTTGCTCGGGAGGAGGCTGTGCCCTCGTTTTCCCCAAAGTATTGCCCGATACGCTCCTCCAGTTCTGCACGGAAGGGCGGGTCATCCAGAGTGTCGGGACGCAGCCGCCACGTCGGTATTTTTGGGGGCACGGTCATCCAGTCTAGGGACAGGAGGAGCGGGTTATGATCCGACAATGTGCGCGCTAGATACTCCGTGCGGAGCACCGCAGTGAGCACTGCAGGGGAACACAGAAAGGAGTCGAGGCGCACATGTAGGTCATGTAGGCTGGAGTAGAATGAGTAATCTCGCACGGTGGGATGCTGCGTGCGCCAGCAGTCAGATAGGGCCCAGGGATCCTGCCATTCGGTTCTACTTTTCGCTAATCGACACACAGGGGAGGTGCGCAGCGGGGGGTGTGATCTATCTAGCGCAACATCCGCTATGGAGTTGAAGTCCCCACCCAGTAAAGTAGGACCAGAAATATAACTGGCAAGTACCCTGGAGAGTGTGGTGAAATAGGTAGCCTGATCTACATTTGGCGCATAGATGTTGCAGAGCGCAATGAGTCAGCCCCTGAGCAGACCCTCTACAGCCACATACCTCCCCTCCGGGTCCTCAGTGTGCCTAGTGACCTGCAGTGGAGTGCCCGCCCTTATCCAAATCAGCACTCCCCTAGCGAATGCAGAGTAGGTAGTGTAGAACAAGTGGCCCCTCCATCTCCGCTGAAGTGCAATACCCTCCTGCTTAGTTAAGTGTGTTTCCTGCAGGAATGCAATTTGCACTCCGCGACGTATCAGATATGAGTGAATTTTGTGTCTCCTCGCCATTGTGTTTAGGCCCCGCATATTCCAGGTCACACATTTCAACGGGCACATGTTAGCCATTATCCCATACAGTGAACGATGAAGGTCTAGTAAGCAGCATCCAGACCATAGGCACTGACACACACATTCCCCCCCCCCAGCCCCACACCCCAACTCCCCCCCCAATGCTACGCCCAGAGAACCCCCAACCGCTCCAGGCCCCCCCTCCCCCAGAATAGGACCCCTCTGCAACAGAGATACTCCCATCCAAACAAGTGAGCAACGGCTCACAGAACCTCTATTCCGTAGGCGAGCTACGGTGGCCTTATGGGCCTCGGGGAGCGTGCACTAGCCACTAAAGCCCGTGAGTACTGCCCTCAGGCCTCTGCCCTATAAGACTCATCACAGTTTGCAATAGTACAGTCTCACAGCAGCCTGCTCCAGAGTTCGCAGCAGGTGTGGTAGTTCCCCGCCTCCCCACCTGGTACCTTGTCGAGGGTTCAGCTCTCGATGATTTCACCTGACGTCTGTGGTGTGACTTTCGGGCCCTTGGCTCCACCCAGCTCCGACAGGTCAGAATCTGAGCCCGTACCCTGGCCCTCCGAGCCCGAGCCCCTCTCAGAGTGGGTCAGTGCAGGCCCCGAAACCTCTTTAACCGCCTGCAATGCCGCTCTTCGCTCGTCCGCCGTTTGGGTGCTTGTTGGTCTCTTAGGGCCTTGGCCTCGACCCCGGTGACGCCGCGATCGTCTGAGGGATTGTTCCTGGCGTTCCTCTTCCTCCCTGCGCCGGGCACCGTCCGTGCCAGCCTTGTAGGTGTCCCACCAGGCCCAGGCCGCATCAGATGTTTGGAAGAACAACGTGTTCTCATCCACCACAACTCGGAGTCTAGCCGGGAACAGAAGCGAGTACTGGATTCCTTCCACCCGGAGTTCCCGCTTGATGGAGAGGAAGGAGGCCCGCTGTTTTTGGGTTTCAAATGTATAGTCTGGAAACAGGGTCACCCTACTGTTGTCCACCTGAAACGGGCCGGCGTCCCTGGCGCGCTGTAACAACCAGTCTCGGTCTTTGTAGTGCAGGAGCCTTATGACCACCGGGCGAGGCGGGAGGCCCGGTTTCGGAGGTCTCGCCGGTACCCTGTGCGCTCTTTCCAGAGTGAAGAATGGGGAGAGTCCCTCTGGGGCCACCACTGAACGCAACCAGCCATCGAGGTATCCCACCATGTCTGTCCCTTCTGTTTTTTCCGGCAGGCCCACGAGGCGCACGTTGTTCCGGCGGCTGCGATTTTCGGCATCTTCGGCTCGCCTTTCTAGGGTGCTGATCCGGTCCATCGCCTCCGTGAGCCTCCCCTCCATTGATTTCTGCGCCGGCGCGATTTCCTGCAGGGAGGCCTCCGCGACCTTGACTCTGTCCGCCAACTTGGCATGGTCGGCCCGCAGGAGTCCCAGGCTTGCCGATACCTGAGCGATGTCGCTGTGCAGCGACTCTTTCGTGGCCGCAATAGCTTCAAGTATTTTGTCCTGCATTTGCTGGAGTTCCATCGCCGGGTGCACGGGGCCCTCGGTCTCTTCCGAAGGGGGAGTCCCCTCCGTCCTTGCGCCTCTCGTTGTCTTGCCCATTACGCTCCTCTGTCCGTCGTCCCAACGTTCGAGGGGGCCCGGGGCTCCCGTGAGACCCGCCGCCCATGCCTCCTGCGCTCCGCGGGCTCTGTGATGGGGCTAGCAAAATCCCCCCCCGTGAGCCACAGCAGCAGTGAGCAGCACTCCAGGCGTCCTCTCGGCAAGCTCACCCTCCGGGCGTCCCCAGCCAGGCAGGCGGCGGGCCAGCCGAGAGCGCCGCCGGAATCCGGCAGGAGGGATAGGGCCCACCAGCTGTTCCCCCAGGGGGCCCCGCAGATGGTCGCTGTGCCAGTGGTCTCGGTGGCAGGGGCCACCCGTGGGCAGCGGGGGTAAGTCCTGGGATGGGTCGCAGTGCCAGGCGACGCGCCGTGTCGTGGGGGGGGCACCCCACTCCCAGCTATCTGTGAGGCGGGGGTCAGTGGCGTCCCATGAGATGCAGGCCCAAGGGCAACGGAGCGGGGTCGCAGGCAAGTCGGGCCGGCCCTGCAGTGGTGGAGCGCCGCACACCCACAATCTCGCGCCACTAACCGGTCAGCTGGGTACTGGGGGCAGCCAGCCCGCGCCACCATCGGGCAGGATCCAGGAGCTCGGGGGAGAGGGAGGATCCCCGCCGTGCGTGAAGGCCTCCGCGCCGGGGAGTGAATTTGCAGTCCGTCCCCGAGAGGCGGGGCTCCGCCGGCGCTCCGGTGGTGAGACCCCGAGGGTCGAGGACGAGCGCCCGCCAAGTCGGCCCAGGGCGCGGCGCTCAGTGCTGGTCTCCGCAGCGCCGGTGAGGGACACCTCCGTTCGGGAGTCCCCGGCTCGTGGTCAGCAGGGTACTCCTTCCCCAGTGGGTGGTCGCAGACAACCAGGCGGCCAGGCTCCAGGGGGGTCAGCCAGCTCCCGTCACTCCTAAGGCGGTGGGGGAGCCACGCACAGCAAGGCAGGTTCCAGGAGCCCAGGGCAGGGGCAGGTGCTCACCAATGGTGTAGGCCTCAAAGCCGGGGAGTAAATTTTGGCACATCCCGGAGAGGCAGGGCCCCGCCGGACCCCCGGCGACGAAGCTCCGGTCAGGATTCGGCGTAGGCTGAAAACGATCGCCCGCCGGGGCGTCCCAGGGCACGGATCTGCAGCCCGATGGCCTCCTCTGCACGGGCGGGCGCTGACGAGGGGCCCTCCAGGATGCACGGCTCGCCTCAGTCAGGGAGCCCGGGTGTCGCCATCTTGGGAGCCAGGAGCTCCGTCCCTTCACAGCGTTTTGTCGAGCTAGCAAGCAGCACCCAGGCGTGCAACTCGCTCCGGAGCAGGGTCAGTGGTAGTACCCGGGATCTACCCGAGGTGCGCGGGGATCCCGGGATAATGTCAGGATATTCGGCGGATTTCGGGAGCCTCGTTAGGCTGCGACCGTCCTCATCGGCTGCTAGCCACGCCCCTCATGTGAATTTACACTGATGTTGTGCACACACATGTCCAAAGGACATGTGTGTGTGTGTAACATGCAACTTAGAAAAATGCATTTAAATGCATTTTTCTAAGTTTTCGCTATTTACCACGAGGTTTGACTTCGTGGTAAATAGCGGTCCTGAATTGCGAATTCACAATTTTTAAATGTTTCATGAATAGCATTTAAGGAATCTCTAATAGAGATTCCTTAAATGCTAATCCTCGCAAGTTTGCGAATTCTTTATTAGCGATTTTTGCATTTGGGATGATGAATCCCAAATGCAAAAATTGCACTCGCAAAGGGCCAGATTCTCAGAATCTGGCCCTTTTGCGAGCGCATTTCGCTTGATGAATCTGGCTGAAAGTCTTTATAATCAAGTGTTCTAATAAATATTGGTTGTTTATTTACAGAAGTAAGTTGAAGTATATCTCTGAAAAGTTTGATATATTTTTTTTCAAATTAAGTCATTTCATTCAATATGGTGATTTGTTGATTTTTGGTGCACTGAGTTAGTAATATTTGGTGCCGAGGTTGAATGTACCGAGTGATGATGTGTGATTGGGTGGGGTGCAGTAATTGAAGTAATGTGTTATGTCGATTGAATTCTGCATGCATTTCATTTAAAAGGTATAGTATGTCTCACTGTGACATACAACTGTTCACTCTTTTTTGTGATGATTTATGGTGCAATGAGTAAGTAGTATGTTTGGTGCTGAGCTTGTATGTTCTCTGTTCAGTGTATATTGAAGGTAGTTGTTAATAGAGCTAGACAAATGGTATTTGTCACTTATTTAAAGAAAATCTAAAGACATACGGTAGAAGCATCTCTAAAATAAATAAATGAAGTCGGAATTTCGATTTCTTCAAACTGTAAGGAAATGTGAGGACATTGTGAAATTGTCTATGTTTTAAATAAGTTAAGATCGTAGTGATTTTTTTCCATAGTGTTGGTGGTGTTGGTATCTAGTTGTGAAGTTTACTGAGTGCAGAATTTATTGAAGGCACTTCTGAGGACACATAGTGAGGAGAAATTTACGTGGAATACTGAATTGAAGTTGTGAATTTTGCTGTCTGTAATGTAGATCGAAGGTACTAATGCATACAAACATTGATGTATGCTATTTTGTACAGTTAACAGAATTTGAGGACAGAGTACAATTGTGTCTGCCTTAAGTAAAGGAAAGCTGAAAAGAATGTGGTCTTTAATGTAGATGGTAAACTGAATTAAAGTTGTGAACTGAGCTGTCGGTAGAGTAGATTGAAGGTAGTGTTCAAACAAAGATCGATGAATGCTATTTAGTCACAGATAAAAGGAACTGAGGACACAGCATAAATGTCTGTCTTAAATAAATCGAGAGTAATGTGTCATACTCTGTTTTACGAATTTTTTGCATTTTTAAATGCACTAAGGCAAGCATTAAGTTTGATACCATGCTTACGTCATCAATATTGACAACTTTAATTTTCTTCAAGAGTCTTCACAACAAGCTTCTCTAGATAGTTTGTAGTATTGTAATTTGTTGTCATGCTCCAGAGGTAGATTAAGTAAAAGGTTTAATGTAGCATTTGAAATGTTAATCTCTGGTCATATTTTGAATATATGGAATTTATTACAAATATGCGACAAGTCAATGATGTTAGTTATGGAAGTATTGTATAAGATATAAGAATTGGAAAAAAGAGTGAACATGGAAAGCAGTTTTACAGATACGATTCCTTTGCAATTTGTTTGCAAATGAAAGTATTGTTTCTGAGTTTGTAGTTATTTTTTGAATGATTGATAACCCTGGTTAAGAAACACAGGTAGTGTGCAAATTTCGAACTGCCTTTGGCGGGGGTAGTAGGTACAAAGAAAAGGCTCGATAAAGGGTTTAGAGTTTGAATCAGAATATGAAATTGAAGATTAATTGATAATCCCAGCGAAAAAAGGCAACAAGAAGGTGTGTGTATGTGTGGATGATGTGTTGATTGAGTGGAAGATGAATAAGGTAAAAAATAAGTAAGGGTGCAGACGTGCAAAGTACCCACTGTTTTGTCAGGGAAGTTGTTCTGTAGATATTCAGCTCATTATACAGACTGTGTGTGGCAAGAAAGGATTAAAGTGTGGACATTAACCGCTGCTATTTAAGGGCAGGTAGTTATGAAGAAGGCTGAATAAAGCATCTGTAGTTTGAATTTGGATTATAAGAATAATAATTCTTAACTGCTGTGAAGAAAGGCAGCAAGTGCAACATTTTCAACTGTCTTATGTTGGGGTAGTATGTATATAAAAAAGTTCTTAGCAGAAATACTGAAGATAAATTTGGATTCAAAGCTGAATTTAAGTTGTGAACTCTGGTGTTTGCAGTGTAGATTGAAGGCAGTTGTTGACAGAAAGATTGATGAAAACTATTTAGTCACAGATAACAGAAGCTAAGGACACAGTATAATTTGTTAACCGTAGATCATATTGGTTCTTTTTTAATATTGTTAGATTTATTTTTATTAAGCTTTTTATTATACATGAATGGTAGGAAGTGTGGAAATTACCCACTGCCAATGATGAGTAATAGTTACGAAGAAGGTTCAATAAAGTGTCTGCACTTTGAATTCCAATTTGAAGAAAATAATTGATAAACACAGCTAAGAAAGGCAGCAACTGTGCAAATTTCTCACTGCCTTCTGGCCGTGCAATATATACATGAAAAATGTTTGATAAAGGGACATGAATTTGAATCAGAATATGAAATTGAAGAGTATTTGATAATGTTAGTCAAGAAAGGGAGGAAGAGTGCAAATTTTGCACTGCCATCGCCTGGGTTAGTAGCTACAACAATAAGGTTCGATAAAGGGCCTGTTCTTTAAATATGGATATGAAATAGAAGAATAGTGGATAACCATAGCCAAGAGATGTTGCAAGTTGGTGTGTGTATGTGTAGATGATGTGTTGATTGAGTGGAAGTTGAATAATGTGAAAAAATAAAAAAGGATGCAAGAGCGGAAATTATTCACTGCAATTCATTAGTAGTAGTTACGAAGAAGGGTCAATAAAGGGTCTGTACTTTGAATTAGGATAAAAACAGTAGATTTGATAAACATAGACCATAGTGGCTCTTTTTTTAATATTGGTAGACTTTTGTTAAGCTTTTTATTATACATGAATGGTAGGAAGTGCGGAAATTACCTACTCATTGACGAGTAACAGTTATCAAAAAGGCTCAATAAAGGGCGTGCAGTTTGATTTTTAAGAGGAATAATTGATAAGTCCACTTAAGAAAGGTAGCAAGTGTGAAAATTTCTCACTGTATTCTGGTCGTGCAATATCTACATGAAAAAGGCTTGATAAAGGGACATGAGTTTGAATTAGAATTTGAAATTCCAGAGTATTTGATAAGCCTAGGAAAGAAAGGCAGCAAGTGTGCAAATTTCCTAGTACTTTCGGCTGGGCGAGTAGCTACAATCAAAAAAGACTTGAAAAAGCACTTTGAATCAGAATATGAAATTGAAGAATAATTGATTATGCCAGGCACGAAAGGCAGTAAGTGTGCAAACATTCCAAAGTCTTTGGCCGTCGTAGTAGCTACAATATAAAGGTTTGATAAACGGCCTGTATTTTGAATATGGATATGAAATAGAATATTAGTTAATCATAGCAAAGAAAGGTAGAAAGTAGGTGTGTGTGCATGTACATGATGTGTTAAGTGGAAGTTAAAAAAGGTGATAAATAAGAAAGACAGCAGATGCAGAATCTACCCACTGCTTTGTAAAGAAAGTGGGTGTTTGGTCTCCCAGTCCATTACACGGAGTGTGCGTCGGATTGTGCAGTGGGAGCCTGAGAAATGGGTATATCATCTAAGGAGTCTAGCGAGTGCACAAAGTACGCACACTGTGCGGTAGAAAGGACGCAAAAAAGGATGCATGTGTACAAATTACCCACTGCCATTCATGGGTAGTAGTTACGAAGAAGGTTCAATAAAGGGCCTGCACTTTGAATTTTAAGAGGAATAATTGATAAGCCCACTTAAGAAAGGTAGCAAGTGCGCAAATTTCCCACTGCCTTCTGGCCGTGCAATATTGACAAGAAAGGTAGCAAGTACGCCCATTTCTCACTGACTTCTGGCTGTGCAATATCTACATGATAAAGGCTTGATAAAGGGACATGAGTTTGAATTAGAATTTGAAATATAAGAGTATTTGATAACCCTAGGAAAGAAAGGCAGCAATTATGCAAATTTCCTACTACTTTCATCTGGGGTAGTAGCTACAACAAAAAGACTTGAAAAAGGACTTTAAATCAAAATATGAAATTGAAGAATAATTGATAATGCCAGGCAAGAAAGGCAGTAATGGGGAAAACTTTTAAATGTCTTTTGCCGCGGTAGGAGCTACAATAAAAAGGTTTGATAAACGGCCTGTATTTTGTATATGGATATGAAATAGAACATTAGTTAACCATAGCAAAGAAAGGTAGAAAGAAGGTGTGTGTGCGTGTACATGATGTGTTAAGTGAAAGATAAAATAGGTGAAAAATAAGAAAGAGAGCAGATGCACAAAGTACCCACTGCTTTGTAAAGAAAGTGGGTGTTTGGTTTCCCAGTCCATTATACGGAGTGTGTGTCGGATTGTGCAGTAGGAGCCTGAGAAATGGGTATCTCATCTAAGGAGTTTAGCGAGTGCACAAAGTACGCACATTGTGCGGCAGAAAGGACGCAAAAAAGGATGCAAGTGTACAAATTACCCACTGCCATTCATGAGTAGTAGTTACGAGGAAGGTTCAATAAAGGGCCTGCACTTTGAATTTTAAGAGAAATAATTGATAAGCCCACTTAAGAAAGGTAGCAAGTGCGCAAATTTCCCACTGCCTTCTGGCCGTGCAATATTGACATGAAAAAGGCTTGATAAAAGGACATGAATTTGAATTAGAAATTCAAGAGTATTTGATAACCCTAGGAAAGAAAGGTAGCAAGTGTGCAAATTTCCTACTGCTTGCGGCTGGGGTAGTAGGTACAACAAAAGGACTTGAAGAAGGACTTTGAATCAGAATATGAAATTGAAGAATAATTGATAATCCCAGGCAAGAAAGGCAGTAAGTGTGCAAACTTCCCACTGTCTTTGGCTGCGGTAGTAGCTACAATGAAAAGGTTTGATAAACGCCCTGCATTTTGAATATGGATATGAAATAGAATATTAGTTAAACATAGCAAAGAAAGGTAGAAAGTAGGTGTGTGTGCGTGTACATGATGTGTTAAGTGGAAGATAAAATAGGTGAAAAATAAGAAAAAGAGTAGATGCACAAACTACCCACCCGTTTGTAAAGAAAGTAGGTGTTTAGTTTCCCAGTTCATTACACAGAGTGTGTGTCGGATTGTGCAGTGGGAGGCTGAGAAATGGGTATCTCATCTAAGGAGTTTAGCGAGTGCACTAAGTACGCACACTTTGTGGTAGAAAGGACGTAAAAAATGATGTAAGTGTACAAATTACCCACTGCCATTCATGGGTAGTAGTTACGAAGGGTTCAATAAAGGGCCTCCACTTGGAATTTTAAGAGGAATAATTGATAAGCCCACTTAAGAAAGGTAGCAAGTGTGCAAATTTCCCACTGCCTTCTGGGTGTGCAATATCTACACGAAAAAGGCTTGATAAAGGGACATGAGTTTGAAAAAGAATTTGAAATTCAAGAGTATTTGATAACCCTAGGAAAAAAAAGGCAGCAAGAGTCCAAATATCCTACTGCTTTCGGTTGCGATAGTAGCTACAACAAAAAGACTTGAAAAAGGACTTTGAATCAGAATATGAAATTGAAGAATAATTGATAATCCAAGGCAAGAAAGGCAGTAAGTGTATAAACTTCCCACTGTCTTTGGCCGCGGTAGTAGCTACAATAAAAAGGTTCGATAAACGGCTTGCATTTTGAATATGGATATGAAATAGAATATTAGTTAACTATAGCAAAGAAAGGTAGAAAGAAGTTGTGTGTGTGTGTGTACATAATAGTTGATTAAGTGGAAGATAAAAAAGGTGAAAAATAAGAAAGAGAGCAGACGCACAAACTACCCACTGCTTTGTAAAGAAAGTGGGTGTTTGGTTTCCCAGTCCATTACACGGAGTGTGCGTCGGATTGTGCAGTAGGAGCCTGAGAAATGGGTATCTCATCTACGGAGTTTAGCGAGTGCACGAAGTACGCACACTGTGCGGTAGAAAGGACGCAAAAAAGGATGCAAGTGTACAAATTACCCACTGCCATTCATGGGTAGTAGTTACGAAGCATGTTCAATAAAGGGCCAGCACTTTGAATTTTAAGAGGAATAATTGATAATGCCAGGCAAGAAAGGCAGTAGTGTGCAAACTATCCACTATCTTTGGCTGCGGTAGTAGCTACAATAAAAAGGTTCGATAAATGGCCTGTATTTTTAATATGGATATGAAATAGAATATTAGTTAACCATGGCAAAGTAAGGTAGAAAGTAGGTGTGTGTGCGTGTACATGATGTGTTAAGTGGAAGATAAAAAAGGTGAAAAATAAGAAAGAGAGCAGACGCACAAACTACCCACTGCTTTGTAAAGAAAGTGGGTGTTTGGTTTCCCAGTCCATTATATGGAGTGCGCGTTGGATTGTGCAGTGGGAGCCTGAGAAATGGGTATCTCATCTAAGGAGTTTAGCGAGTGCACAAAGTACGCACTCTGTGAAAAATAAGAAAGAGAGCAGATGCACAAACTACCCACTGCTTTGTAAAGAAAGTGGGTGTGTGGTTTCCCAGTCTATTACACAGACTGTGTGTCGGATTCTGCAGTGGGAGGCTGAGAAATGGGTATCTCATCTAAGGAGTTTAGCGAGTGCACAACGTACACACACTGTGCGGTAGAAAGGACGCAAAAAAAGATGCAAGTGTACAAATTACCCACTGCTATTCATGGGTAGTAGTTACAAAGAAGGTTCAATGAAGGGCCTGAACTTTGAATTACTTTAAGAATAATTGATAACGCCGGGGGAAAAAGTCTGCCGGTGTGCAAATTTTCCACTGCTTTCCGCCGTGGAAGTAGCTAGAACAGAAAGGCTCAATAAAGGGCCTTGAGTTTGAATCAGTTCATCAGGTATTTCATACACATCAATTTTCTCGTTAGCAGTATCGGAATTCATTTGTTCTAAAGTTTCAACATAATTTAATGCTTCTGGAAAGTGTGTATCAAAGCTTTTGTCATTGAAATCATAGCTCATGTCTGGAACACTAATTTTCCCTCTTCACTCATTGTCTGTGATAGATACAATTGTTCTTGATTACACTCAAGGTAATATGCAAACTCCCCTCAGTATGAGGCTGTTACTTATAAGGATATTGTGTTCTTATGTTTTCTTACATTTTGAAATCAGTCATTCTTTATGACTTTAGGAAAAGGCTGAGGCTGTTATAGCAAAATACAGTACTAAAAAATTTAGAATATGGCTATTCATCTTACCCATTCCAAAATAGTATTGTTTCCACTTTGGTTAGAACAAAAAGGCTTGATAAAGGGCATGAGTTTGAATCAGAATATAAAATTCAAGGATAATTGATAAGCCTAGCAAAAAAAAGGCAGCAAGTTGGTGTGTGTTATGTGTAGATGATGTTTTGATTGAGAAGATAAAAAAGGTGAAAAATTAGAAAGGCTGCAGAGGTGCAAAGTACTCACTGCCTTGTCAGGGAAGTGGATGTTTCAGATCTCATTACACAGATAGATTGTCGAATTTCGTAGTGGAGTGTGAGAAATGACTACCACATCAAATGAAGGAATGTAAGTGTACTAAGTTACCAATGCGGCGGTAGGGCTGAAAAATTGCAACACTGGGCCCATTTCAGGGACTCCATTTTGAATTACAATAATACTTGGCAAAGGCAGCAAGAAATGTAGTAGGTAGATGTATTTGAGGTAGTGGATGTAGAATAAGATGAAAAGGAAGAAAGGTAGCAGATGTGGAAAGATCCTACTGTCTTGTAAAGGAAATGGGTGTTTTGATTTCCAGTATATTACAGAGTGTTAGTCGGATTCTGCAGTGGGAGTGTAAGAAACGGTTGTTAACCATAGGCAAGAAAGGTAGAAAGTAGGTGTGTGTGTGTGTGTGTACGTATAGATAATGTGTTGATTGAGTGAAAGATGAATAATATAAAAAATAAGAACGGCTGCAACGTCATGAAGTACATATAGAGCAGCTCCCTAAACATGAAGTCTCACAAAAGGAAGGTACTCTTCCTCAGATCCACTCTCGGATGACTTACGCTAGCTGAGTACATTGTGGACAGTACCAACAGCTATCAAGCATGTACACAACCTAGAATTCATCCTCAACTCCTCCCTTTGTATGTGTAAGCAAGTCTACTCCGTCTCCTCGTAACACCCTCCACATGCTCTGCAACATTTACAATTGGATTGTAAACAAAAGAAAAACAGCGACAGTCCTTTATGAGCAGCAGACTACACAGTGGCTAAACACTGTATATAGGAATTCCAGTGAAACATGTACAAGAGTTACAACAAGTCCAAAAGACATCCACCTTAGAGATTATCAATGTCCTCTGCTGCAGGCACATCATTCACCACCTGATAGACCTACACTACCTTAATACCATGAATAGGATCATCTTCAAGCTGCTCACCCTTACTTTTAAAATACTCTAGAACACCAGAGTAATCTACTTTAACAGTAGTAACTCTAAAAAGGCCAAATTTTGATCTTAAAATTTTGACTTTGAAAATATTTGGTAAAGTTTTGGTAACTCTTTAGGCAAACGTTGCTTATAAACTAATTGCCTATCATTGCAATGTATCCAAGCTTTCACTGATTTAAATAAACAGTGTAATGTCCAGATGTTGTGGAAGGTCCATTATTAACCGCATGCGCGCTAGCGGTTTTCCCGCTGCGCGCTGCGTTTTAAAAAAAGCCGCGTTACATGACGAGCTAAGCTCGTCATCAGCGTAAGAGTGTCGTCGCTCATGACGAGCTGAGCTTGTCATGAGCGCGGAAGTGGTTAAAAAGAATTGCAACGGGGGCATGGCCAAGATGGCGGCTTGACTGGACGTGTCTCGAGAGGCTCCCCGGCCCTAAGCCCCATTACCACGTAATTTCCAGCTATCACCCCCCGTGCCTCAGCCCAAATCCAAGCTCGACCCTCTCTACTGCCTTGGAGAGCTGCCGCTCGGACTCCTCTGGGCGTTTGACCGCCAGCGGCCCCGCTTTCCCGGTCGCCGGGGAGGACGACGTGATGGCGACGGGGGTCTGAGCTCTTCCACAGCGCGGCTACACCGCGGAGGCTGCATACACCACGCCGGAGCGCCGTGGCATAACACGCCGGACTGCAGCGGGGCGTGCCCAGCGGCCGCGGGAGCTCTCCGGGGGACGCGGTGTGTCCCGAACCCCCTGGACATAGAGCGCCACGCAGAAGGCCCCTGGCAAATCTAAGCCCCGGCGTGGGCCTACCGGGAGACCGGACTGGCCCGACTCCGGCGGCCCCACAGCGCCCACATCCCGCGCACATCCACCCTGCTCCGCCGAGGGACCGCCGACCGGAGACTTGGGCACCAACGGACACCGACAGCCCGCGGCTTCTGCTCTAGCTGGGCCCGGTGCACCGGCGAAGAAGGTTAGAGCCCTTCCGCTGTGCGCCGGCTTCCCGGTGGCTGCGGGAGTAGACGGGCCTGCCAGCCCTGCGGTCGGCCGCCCGAGCACGGACGCCCAGACCACTTCACGGCGGACCACCTGAGGGCCGGTGATCTCAACCTTCCCGGGCGGCCTCATCAGCAGCAGACCGCCGACCTCGGGCCCCGGCGTGGGCCTCCAGGCGCATACCCGCGCCCTCACCTGGCGGGCCTACGGATCCTTGACCCGTGGGGTGCGCCAGCCTCCGGTCCTGCGCACTTTCGCTGGCCATCCCCCATCTCATCAGTGGCCCCTGGGGGGGGCGCGCCGGGATCGGTGGCTCTGCCCCACGGGTGCCTCGTGTGCCCCAACGGGAGCCCTCTGGACACTCTGGGCCCGCGCACGGGCCTGTCGGGCGGCGGCACAGACTCACCCTACAGCGCCATTTACCAGGCGGGGAGCCGGCCACCCGCCCCCACGCCTCTCCGGAGTCTCCCCCGCACCCCTGCTCGCCAGCGGAGAGTCACCACCTGAGCTGAGGCCTGCTCTTCCGGCCCCTCCGGGTACTGCGAACCCCGCCGGACGCCTCCTGCCACTTTACGCCCCGGCGTGGGCCTGCTCGGGGGCCGGAGGGGTCTCCAACCGCCACCCCACCCACAGCGGACGTCTCACTGGGCGGCGTCGGCCCGCTACCGGAGGAACCCCGGAACCCCCCATCCCCTGATTTCCCGGCGGAGGGATACGCCGACAACGCGAGGAGCCACACAGCAGTACACCCCCGCATTGGAAGCGACCCCTTGGACGAGGGGCATCAGGTGAGCGGCGCCCTGCGACCTGGACTATCGCTTGCTTCACCCCCCTGGGTCCCTGCACTCTAGGCTGGGTGTCCCTCGACAGCTGAGGTCGGTGTCATAGCCCGACTGGACATTGCCCTGGGCCCCCGCTGACCGGAGCAGTCGATCCGGGCCTCCTCCCTGCTGCCTGCTGACCGCTGCCCACCGGATCCCCCGCTTGGTCCAGAAGTGGACACCTCCGCGACCTTCGGTTGCTCCAGGGGCACTGCTCTTCAGCCTGGCGCCTAAGCACTCTTCCTAGATCCTCGTTGCTCTTCCTCACTCAGGCATAATCTTGCCCAACGAGGCGCAGTGGCCCCAACCTGACTGGCCTGGTCGCCTCTACCCCCACCACCTCACCGGCCACGACGCACCCTGAGCGCCACCCTTGCGGCGCCACACGAGAGACTTTTCCTCTGGCCGCCCCCACGGCACCCCGCGGAGCCTCTTCTTGGGTCGCAGCTCCTCGCCTCTTCACGGGTCCCGGCGCCAGCTCTGGTTCGTCCACTACCCTTCACGGTTCATTTCCTTGCTGGGCGATCACTCGACGACCTCCGACGACGCCCGCCAGCTGGCCCACCACCCTGCTCTGGACACAATGACGCACTCTAGTCGCAAAGGGAACCGGAACGTGGTGGAACTTATGCATAAAGCAGCGTCGAAAGGTGACAAGACCCAACCACAGCCGTCCCCGAAACCCCCCGCGAGCCCTCAGCCACAGGATGAAGACTCCGCTCCGATTACAAAGGCCTTCCTGGCCTCCCTCTTCAAAACACTACGTGAAGATTTCCAAACTCTAAAACAGGACATGGCCGGGGAACAGCGCGAACTCCGTCGCGACATTGACGGCCTAGGTGAGCGGGTTGCCTCTTTGGAGGAGGCTGATCGGTCCCGCAGTGAGGAGGTGGAGAGACTTCAGCAGGACATCCTGCGACTTCAGGATCAACAGGTGGACTTACAGTCGCACTCTGAGGACTTGGAGAACCGCTCCAGGCGGAATAACATAAGGGTCAGGGGTGTCCAGTTGAACGCTGAAAAGGACAGTGTGACCACCTACCTGCAGGACCTATTCAGGCACATCCTAGGGGAATCGGACGACTTCGACATCCGAATCGACAGGGCGCACAGGGTGGGCATGGCACGCAGGGCGCCAGCACCACCTCCGGACATCCTAGCATTCCTGCCGGACTTCCCCCTGAAGGAACACATCCTTAGAGAGGCCAGGAAAGCACAGCCCATCAAATTTCGCGATGACCCTGTGGCCCTTTTTAAGGATCTCTCTAATATCACCCTCCTGAAGCGCAAATCCTTCAGACCTGCGACGCACTTCCTGAGAGATGCCGGGATACCCTACTCCTGGGGCCACCCGTTCCGTCTGATCTTCAAGTGGAACGGATCCCTTCACCAGCTTAGATCACTCCGCGACACCTGCTCCCTACTTGGGATCGACATGCAGGACAGCTCAACCTCCAGGGACGCCTCTCCGTCCCGGCCGCAAGGAGACCCACTTCGCCCTGCAGCTGACGGCTGGCAGACGGTCCGCAGGAGGAGGACGCCGAGAACCATCCCAAAGCCAGACCCGATCACGGCCGCCCAGGAACGAGAGGCTGCGATTCAGGAAGTGGCAGATAACACAGCACCCGACCTGTAGAATACTGCCCTTGTGAACCTTGACTAGCTTGGGGGTGTTCTCTCATTCGCACATGGCTTAACTGGGGTCTGGGCCGGGGAGCCGCCAATTGGGCTGCAACCACGGTACCCCTTTCTTTGACATTCTACGGACCTGTGCCCTGCACGACTAGGCCCGAGACTTTTCCTGGTTTCTGTTGGGGGGAATGTTTTGGGAGGGGGTGGGGAAGTTGGGGATGGGGGGCTCTGCATTTGAGGGGAGTTGGGGAGGTCCACTCTGTTGGGGTTAGGGTGGCCACGGGGGGGAGGGAACTGTTGGGGGGGACCAGTACGCCTTGGGGGGTGGGGACCAGTACGCCATGGGATCTTTACACACACCAGAGTTTGCCCACGTTCTCCACCGCTGCGCAGCCTCTTGCAAACCTGAACCCGTTCGCCCCTGTGTGCCCCAGTGATGGCTGACACGCTCAAAATCCTGTCCCTTAACGTCAAGGGACTCAATAACCCGATTAAGCGCAGGGCTATCGTCTCCTACCTGGAGAACTCTGAGGCCGACGTCTGCCTTCTGCAAGAAACCCACCTCTAGGCTAAGGATTGGCACCGGCTGCGCTCCCGCGCTTTCCCACAACAACTCTTCTCCTCTCTCACGTCCAAAAAAGCTGGGGTGGCTCTGCTCATTTCACGGCGCTTCAAAGGCAAGGTAGGGGCTAAAATAGGGGAAATTAAGGGACGCCTTCTAGCCCACGCCTTCCAGATAGGCAACACCACCTACGCGATAGGCTCCATCTATTCCCCCAATACGGGTCAGGAATCCTTCTTGCTTTCCGCAATCTCAGAAACGCTTCAAGCACCTCACACCTACATGATACTAGGGGGGGACCTTAACCTCGTCATGGATACAGTCAAGGATAGATCGGGGCACCGTTACGGAGACACAGGGGCGATCTCGCAGAAAGGCACTACTTGGCTGCATGATAGGGACATCTCGGACCTTTGGAGGCACGCACACCCACTTACAACGCAGTACACATTCTACTCACACGTACACCACACCTACGCACGCATAGACCACTTCATGGGCTCATCGACCCTCATTCCCCACATCGCCACAGTGTCCATAGTCCCGGCTGCCCTCTCCGACCATCAAGCTGTGGAGCTGACGCTTAACGTGCCCCGCACGCCACGCACTCCGGGGTCGTGGAGGCTTAACGAAACCCTCTTACAAAAACCGGCGGTCACCCGCCAACTTCATAAATGCATCTCAGACTACCTGGCCACCAATGACACCCCTGATGTGTCGATGTCGTCCTTATGGGGGGCTTTGAAAGCTGTCGTTAGAGGGGAGCTGATAGCGATATCAGCTGCAGACGCCAAACTTCGCAAAGAAAAGAGGAGCGACCTCTCCGACAAAGTCGCGGAGTTGGAGAGAGTTCACAGCCGCACTGGCGCCCCGAGAATTTGGCGCCAACTTAAGGCCGCCCGAGCTCAGTTGGCTAGCCTCGATACCGACAGAGCAGAATTTGCTGCTCTTCGCCTCCGCCACACGTACTACGTGGGAGGCAACCGTACTGGCCGGCTCCTGGCCAGCGCCTTGAAAGCCAAACTCCAACGCTCCAAAATCACGACGCTGCTAGACGACGCCGGCGATGCAGTTACTGAGGACGCACAGATTGCCTCGACCTTTCGCTCCTACTATGCCTCTCTGTATAGCGCAGATAAGGCATTACCGACAGCCATTGACGCTTACTTGCAATCGGCCAACATTACGCCGTTATGTTCAGCGAGCGTGGAAACCGTTGATGGCCCCATTCGCCCCGACGAGGTCCTCGCTGCCATTGCACGCCTCCGTCCGCTTAAATCCCCGGGCCCTGACGGCTTCTCATCGGGCTTTTATAAGTCCTTCAGCCATGTCTTGGCGCCTATTCTTGCCAGGCTCTTTAATTCCTTTGAAGGGCCAAGCTCCATCCCGCCCGATATGCTTGCAGCCGACATTGTGGTCTTGCCTAAACCGGGCAAACCCCCAACGCACTGCTCCGCATTCCGCCCCATCTCCTTACTCAATCTAGATCTGAAGCTGTTTACGGGGGTACTGGCGGCTCGCCTGGGCCCCTGTCTCCCGGGCATCCTCGAACCGGACCAATCGGGCTTTGTCCCGAACCGCCAGTGCAGTGACAATACCAAACGACTCCTGCACCTCGTGGACAAGGCTCATTTTCAGGTTTCCGACTCTGCCCCATTAGCCATCGATGCAGAGAAGGCTTTCGACCGTGTCGACTGGACCTACATGCAGGCTGTGCTGCAACGCTACCGCCTGGGCGACCGATTCCAGGCCTGGATCGCGAGCTGCTACCATCGTCCCTTGGCGCTTGTCCGGCTGGGTGGCCTCAAGTCCGACCCCTTCGAGATACAGAGGGGAACCCGCCAGGGTTGTCCCCTCTCACCACTCCTATTTGCTCTATACGTGGAGCCCTTGGCACAGAAGATCCGCAATAACCCCCACATTTTAGGTATGTCTTTCGGCGGCGAACCCCACACGGTGGGACTATACGCAGACGACATTATCGCCGCGTTGGACCGTCCATCTAGCTCCATACCAGCACTTTTGACTGAGCTGGAACAATTCGGCGCGGTGTCGGGTTTCAAGGTCAACCAGGGGAAATCCCTGATATTGCCCCTTGGCAGCCATGCTCTTTCCAACAGCCCGCCGGCCACCTTCGGTTGCCAACTGCGGTCCACCACTCGACTGCCTTACCTGGGGATTACCCTGACCTCCTCCACGGTCTCGACGGTTACTCACAACTACTCTACCTTATCATCCCAGATCCGGGCTGACCTCGCGTGATGGTCAAAGCAACCCCTCTCCTTACTTGGGAGGATCGCGGCGGTAAAGATGTCGGTTCTACCCAAAATACTATACATCTTTCAGACCCTCCCGGTGTCGCCGCCAATGGGAATACTAGCTGACCTCCAACATGATCTTCACCAATTTGTGTGGGAGAGGAAACGCGCCAGGCTACATCGACGAGTAGCGCACAGGACTGTGGACGAGGGCGGCCTCGGGATCCCAAATTTGCTGCAGTACTTCCAGGCCTCGCAAATTCGATATCTAGTGGAGTGGTATCGGCCCGAATCAGAGAAGAGATGGCTCTTCCAGGACAGGGCCATGGCACAGACCTCCCTGTGGAAGATACCGTTTCTTGCTCGCCGACACAGGCCACGTTATCTCCTCCGTTCCCCTATTACTCGGACCACTATGGCGACCTGGGACATGGTGGCGGTCAAACGGGGCCTCACGACCTTCCCGTCCCCACTTACTCCACTCTTTGACAACCCCGCATTCCCACCCGGCACGGATACTCGAGCTTTCTTGCAATGGCGTGACACACCGTGCCGATCAGCTGGGCACCTCTTTGATACGGAGGGATTCCTCTCTCTCGCCGACATCTCGCGAGACTATGGAGTGGATAGCCCTCACATGTATCAATATTTCCAAATCCGCCACTGGCTCTTGAGCCCGGACGTTGCCCCCCTGGTGGGCCGGCAAATGACGCCGTTCGAACGCTGGCTAGTGTCCAAAGACTCAGATAAGCATCTTATCTCAGACCTCTATCGGATGCTCTCCCCTGCTGCTGACCCTGCTAAAACCGCTGGGCAGCGGCGATGGGAAACGGAATTTGGAAGACCTCTTTCCGCGATAGAATGGAACCACATATATTACAGGGCCGCCCACACTACCCGCAACACCAAAGCCAGGGAATCGGCGATAAAATTGGCTATCTACTGGCACCTTACCCCAGCGAGACTCAATCAAGGCAACCCGACCCGTAGCGCGTTGTGTTGGAGAGGATGTGGCAGGCGGGGAACACTGACTCACCTCCTGTGGGACTGTCCCGCCTTGCAAGAGTACTGGAAGGTCGTCCTGGACGATATTGACTCCACGTTCGACACTGAGATCCCGCGTTTCCCAGCATATACACTCCTAGGCCTTCCCAATGCACTTACATTCCCCCTAAGATCAGCTCGCGGCAAACAGATGGGCATCGCCATGCAGGCGGCATCGCAACACATCCTGTCGCTGTGGGGCTCTACTATCCCACCCACCCACACGGGCTGGCTACACAAGCTGTGGTTCACGTTGTGCATGGAACGGATCCAGGCAACACTAACACATACCACTGACGCATTCCGCACCACTTGGCAGCCGCTCCTGATGTTACTCTCCAGGGAATTCCACGAAATCACCTGCCCGAAGTACCTTCGTATCCTACGACTTACAGACTGCATGATGGACCGAACGCAAACAGAGGCACCTTGATATATTTAGGCTACTTGTACCTCATAAGACTTCTATGGAGGACTGGCGTACTGGTGGGGTGGGGGGGGTGTTGAATTGGGATGTTAGGGGGGGAGGCGGGTTCTTAAGGCTGGCTTGTTTACCTGTCGCCCCAACTGGGGGCATCTTTCGACTTCCGGGCACTGCCTTTACGTTTGAGCATGCTTGTCCTGCTCACCTAACGCTTATTAAGAGAAGACGTGTCTGTCTGTCTCGCTTGCCTAAATTGCCTGTTGATTGTCCTTCGCAATGCCATGCCTTTTCTTTTTCTCCTTGTTCTAAAACTCAATAAACATACTTTGAAATTAAAAAGAATTGCAACAGTTGCAAAAGTTCTTCCTGATATTGAAACTTGACCAGCTACAACATTTTTAATTAAAATTTCCAATATTGTTATTGGCTGCAAAAGTGGAAATGACCTAGTGTTTATTTGGGGAAGTAGTTAGAACAAAAAGGCTTGATATCGGAATTTGTGTTTGAATTAGAATATGAAATTGAAGAATAATTGATAACCCCAGCGAAAAAGGGAGCAAGTAAGTATGTGTACGTTCGGATGATGTCTAGATCGAGTAGAAGATGAATTAGGTGAAAAATAAGAAAGGCTGCAGATATGCAATTTACTCTCTGTCTTGTCAGGGAAGTGGATCTTTGGATATCCTTTTTTATTATACAGAGAGGGTGTTGTATTCCGTAGTGGGAGGCTGAGAAATGACTACACAATGTAAAGAAAAACTGGAAATTGGATAATACAACCAGGGAGAGGTGACATATGGAAGGCACAACAGTCAATTAAAAAACAAAGAATTGCATTTATTTCTGAATGTACATATTCATAATAAAAACATTTTAATTCAAAAACATAAAAACCGAATAATTATATGAACAATTAATCAAATACAAACAATCTATTTATAACACAATTGCACAAAAATTCATAAAACAGTGGCGGACAATTATAGTCATCGACGCGCGTTTCGGCGTATTAAAGAAAACGCCTTCTTCAGGAGCCACCTTAAAATCTGAAAAACATATGTAAAATGAATTAAAAACATATAGGGGAGTATCTCGTACTCCTATCATTATCATATTAGTACATATACATATAGCTGTGCTTGCATATCAATATCTCCCTACTTATGCAGCTAGCCATGGTAGCTACAAAAGGTACAAACTAATTAATTTATATTTGAGCAGTGGTATGGGGTTTCCTGAGAAGATCAGAATAGGGAAGTTCCACATGGGATTTTTCTTAAAATTAGGGCAAGTGACTCATGTTACACACAATAAAGGAATGAAAAAACATAAGCGTGCATATTTAGTTAAATTCATGCATAAACTAAGGGAACACAGGATGAGTGTTCTCTTAGTATTCCTTATTTAAATAGGTCAGGACGAGATGGAATTTATTTTGAACCTAAAGCAGTTAAATCTTATTGCTCGCAATGAGAGATTGAGGAAACATGTGCATGCATACTTAGTTAAGTTCATACCTGACCCGAGAGAACACACGGTGAGGGTTCTCTTAGTATTCCTTATTAAAACATCAAGGCCGGATGGAAATCTTGTATCTTTGTTTTCCTATCGCCTGGGTGGAATCACATCTCACTCCAATGAACTTGTTATCTAGAGTGGTACAAATACAACTATCGTTAATATAGGCCAGTATCAAATCCTGTGCCTTTGGATTAGTCTTGGGTATAATGCGGTCAGGCAAGGTATTTTTATTCATATCCGGTGGTATTATCGAACTGATGTTGGAATTTAAGCAACACCTAAACATTATTTCAAAAGATGCCCCTGTATTGTAAGAGCTTCCATCTACATTTGGAATTAGCTACAGTTTGACTGAAGCTTCAAGTCTACCTAGTGTCTAAGATATCACATATTTTTCTTACCAAGATTGTGGAGGCATCCGTGATTCCAAACAATGAGGGGACATAGAAAAAACCCGCTCTTAGTCTTTTAAACAAGGTGCTAGTCTATGTCTGCATACATTCGTTATACTAGTGAACAACCAACCAGCGTTATTGCTGGAAAGAAGAAAAGGGACACTAATTATGTTTCTATATACGAATGCTGCAAGTTTGCAAAACTATTGCGAGCTGCAGGTGATAAAATCTTACCGAGTCTGGAGCGGAAAGCTAAGATATGCCTGGGTACGCAATGAAGCCTTCGTCAATCCTCGACACTAAGAATGAAAATAGGACAATAATTGTCAGCAGATACTTGTCAGCGGATACAGGATTGGTTTAATCTATCACAGTAATTTCGCAAGTGAAGGCATCGAAACTTACCGAAATATTTTGAAAATACAAAAACAAAGGAGCCACATTCAGGATATTCACTGGCGTCCCTTCACTAACTCTTCGATACTGCGGTTAAGAATGAAATAAACCCGCAGTTACTAACAGATAACAGGGTGGTGTAATTACAAATGCACTGCCGATATTGTTATCTTACCGAGTCTAGTGCAGTGTAGAAAAATAAGCCTGAGTACTCGAAGAAGCCTCCGTCAGTCTTCGGTACTAAAGGCAAAAACCGTGCGGTAATTATCAACGGATACAAAGATGCATCGAATTGCAAATACAATGTCACGGACTGGAAGTGACAAAACTTACCAGGTATCGCTAAAGAAATAGTAGGAGATGTCGAAACGAGGGAACCGCGTACTGGATATTAGCTAGCGTCCCTTGACAATGTCATCAATACTGTGGGTAAAAATAGATAAAACAAACCTGCAGTTTACTACCACATAGCAGGATGATATAGTACCAAATATATTCTAAAGTTACAGAGGGGAGCTGCTCGCTTACCGAATATATTTGACGACGAACGGTAACATCAACCCGCGGGCGCCACGTTCAAGGTATATGTTGGCGTCCCGCAGCCGTTGGAAAAGATGATTAACCAGGCCGGCTGTACACGCCCCTTCTTAAGTGTGCGCCACGGAAATGCCTGTGCTGACGCGTCAGATCGTCGTAGCTTCTACTTAAAGGGAAAGTCCCCAGATTCAAGATTCGAGGGATAAACTTACAGTTCGTATATAAAGATCCGAATATTAGACTCTACAACGTGTGTCATGCCCACAAGGGGATATACTCTCGGAATATACTGAGAAATGACTACCACATCTAAGGAAGCAAAGCAAGTGTACTAAGTTCCCATTGTGGGCCGTAGAGTTTAAAAATAAGAACACCCGACCATTTTCAGGGTCTCTACTTTGAATTTTAATAATAGTTAGCACAGACAATCAAGAAAGGCAGCAGGTAGGTGTGTTTGTGCTAGTGGATGCAGAATAAGGTGAAAATTAAGAAAGGCAGCAGACGTGCAAACTATCCACTGCTTTGTAAAGGAAGTGGGTGTTTGGTTTTTCAGTCCATTACACAGACTGTGCGTCGGATTCCACAGTGGGAGCCTGAGAAATGGGTATGACATCTAAGCAAACAGTACATGTGCAGAAAGTACAGTCACTGTGCGGTAGAAAGGACGGAAGAAAGGACACACGTGTGCAAATTACTCACTGGTATTCACAGTAGTTAGCATGAAGGCTGAATAAAGGGTCCGCATTTTGAATTTGAATTAATTTTAGAATAATTCATAATTCCAGTCAAGAAAGGCAGCAACTGTGCAAATTTTCCACTGCCTTTGGACGGGGTCGTTTTTAGAACAAAAAAGTTTGTTAAATGTCTAATAACTAATGTTAAGGACAGGGACGCTTCGGTTTGTTGTTTTTAATGAGATTGATAGACTGTTTTGCGTAACACAAACGTCATTCGTAATAAATGCATAGAAATTTAAGTTTACCAAATTTAAGATCAATATGTGAGTATGGACGGTTTGCTGAAGATGGTGTTGCAGTAGTTGATGTGCTTGATGCAGCAGGACGTTTGTTGTTCCGCAATCTCTGTGTTACAGTGAAGCTAAGTTGTTGGGGTGCAAGTTGTTTAAGTGTTGCACTATATTTGCTGTGCCAAAGGAGGATTTTTTGGATTGATCACACCTTGAAAGAGTTGTTTGATAAATTTAACAGGTTACTAATGGTTGTTGTATTTCAGTTAGTATGTGTGTGGACTTTGCTGGAATCTTTAAAGGGACATATTAGAGCTTTCAGAATACAGAAACACTTTGTACTTAGTGACGTCGAATTCTATTTTGTGAAGAACTGTTGAATTGTAAACCCGCCTTTAGAACTAGTGGGAGGGTAGCATTTTAAAGTGTTTGATAGGTTACACTACATGTGTGCATGGAGGTAAAGAAAACTTAGCATGGTTATGCATGGGCATTGTCTCAGAGAAAACGTAGCATTCAGGATTGTAAAAGCTTGAGATACTAATCTTTTTAGAGTTGGAGCAGAGTTCCTGTAACATAGGTACTTCATTTTCATTTTAATATTCAGCAATCATTTCCTGTACCTGTTGAAATATACATTTAAATGTTCCTCTTTGAAGGTCAAGAAGCAACACTGCTTAAGTTTGGGTGAATTTTGCGAATCAGCGGTTCGCGAATTTGCGCGAAATCGCAAAAAAATCTGCGCATTCGCAAATTTCCCCGTGAAATCACAGATTTTTTGTGATTAGTTGTCTCCAGTGACCATGTGTGTGTTACTATGCCATCGCGCCGAAGGGCGCAGGGGTCCCTTGAGTGAGCTGTCCACATTAGTGGGTAAATGGCGGGAAGACGGTGCACACCGCTAGTGTGTGGGCGGGGCTTCCATGCGAGTTCACATGCCTCTTGTGTGTATAAATGGTCAGAGACCGATCAGAGCAGCAGATGGGGAGAATGAAGCTCCAGTGACCATGTGTGTTACTATGCCATCGCGCCGAAGGGCACAGGGGTCCCTTGAGTGAGCTGTCCACATTAGTGGGTAAATGGCGGGAAGACGGTGCACACCGCTAGTGTGTGGGTGGGGCTTCCATGCGAGTTCACATGCCTTTTGTGTGTATAACTGGTCAGAGACCGATCAGAGCAGCAGATGGGGAGAATGAAGCTCCAGTGACCATGTGTGTTACTATGCCATTGCGCCAAAGGGCGCAGGGGTCCCTTGAGTGAGCTGTCCACATTAGTGGGTAAATGGCGGGAAGACGGTGCACACCGCTAGTGTGTGGGCCGGGCTTCCATGCGAGTTCGCATGCCTCTTGTGTGTATAAATGGTCAGAGACCGATCAGAGCAGCAGATGGGGAGAATGAAGCTCCAGTGACCATGTGTGTTACTATGCCATCGTGCCGAAGGGCGCAGGGGTCCCTTGAGTGAGCTGCCACATTAGTGGGTAAATGGCGGGAAGACGGTGCACACCGCTAGTGTGTGGGTAGGGCTTCCATGCGAGTTCACATGCTTCTTGTGTGTATAAATGGTCAGAGACCGATCAGAGCAGCAGATGGGAGAATGAAGCTCCAGTGACCATGTGTGTTACTATGCCATCGCGCCGAAGGGTGCAGGGGTCCCTTGAGTGAGCTGTCCACATTAGTGGGTAAATGGCGGGAAGACGGTGCACACCGCTAGTGTGTGGGCGGGGCTTCCATGCGAGTTCACATGCCTCTTGTGTGTATAAATGGTCAGAGACCGATCAGAGCAGCAGATGGGGAGAATGAAGCTCCAGTGACCATGTGTGTTACTATGCCATCGCGCCGAAGGGCGCAGGGGTCCCTTGAGTGAGCTGTCCACATTAGTGGGTAAATGGCAGGAAGACGGTGCACACCGCTAGTGTGTGGGCGGGGCCAAACGGGCGAAGCTTCCATGCGAGTTCACATGCCTCTTGTGTATATAAAAGGTCAGGCACGATCAGAGCAGCAGGTGGGGAGAATGAAGCTCCAGTGATTTTTTGGGGCTGACTGAATTTGACCTTCAACTCGGGCACCTGCTTTATCTGTAAGTGCTTCCTGTTCTCCTGTTCACGGAGCCTACTTGTCTACTTGTAACTATTCTCTGACCCTGCTTCGAGGGTCAGAGCAGGGTCAGAGAATAGTTGCAATTAGGCAAGGAGGAGCCAGGAAGCACTTACAGGGTTACAGCAGGTGCCCAAGTTGAAGTTAATTTCTTTGTAACCATTTTGTAAATGGTTACAAAGAAATTAGCTTCAACTTGGGCACCTGTAGTAACCCTGTAAATGCTTCCTGAGTAAAACCCGTCCTGCTCGCGAATTTGCGGATGTTGCCGCGATTTCCCGCGATTCGCGGATCGCAAAATCACGGAAAATCCGCAAATTCCTCAAGCAGGACGAATTTTCCGCCCATACTTAAACACTGCTCCTCTATACAATATTGTTCGATGGGATTACTTGTTCCAAAGACAAAGTAAATGTGAATTTTTGATAGCCCTGGCCCCAATAAATATATCATGGTGATCATTGAGAGGTGGAAGAGTTCCTGATAAGTATACGTGGGTCAGACGTGTTTCAGAGCTGTATGCTTTTGTATACTGCAGGCACTGATAGTAGTGCAGTGAGAGCTTACAACATTTACTTAGAGTGTCTGGCTGAATAATAAAGGCATTGAATTATTGAAGCATAAATACAGGTTTGAAAAGTATTAACAAATGGGCAAACATATTACCTTAACTGCAGACAGTGCCCTTCCCTGACCTATTATGTGGTACTGCTAAGTGGTAGAGAAAGGGTTTGTGCTGCTGGGAGTTGGGCCTACTTGTTCCAAGGATATAATACACATGAAAACTTGTGGTCCTTGATCCCAACCAATATGTCCTGTGCATCGGGTATAGCAGGGGTCTCCAACCTTCTCTGTAGTAAGAGATAATTCTGATGAAGGATAGTCCTGCTGAGCTACTAGCATATTTTATCACTGTAAAATGCCTATGATATGTATTAACATTACACTATGACCACCCTAAGCACAGTTATCAGTAGTAACCCCTAAAAATTTCAGGTGAAGTTATCAGCAGAATGCTAGGAAAATGTTTATCGATATTAAATGTTTGTAATGAAGTAAAATTCAAATCTTCATATGCTGTGTTGCACAAAGGGTAGTACCACAGCAGTAAGTCTCTCCAACTCAAATTGTATTATCATTCAGCTAACAACTTTAAATGTGTTTTAGAATTGCAATATTATGTCTTCATTCGCATATTAGTTTTTGAAAATACACATAGTTTTCTATCAAAATCTCTTTCAGCTTTGAGCAATCAAACTCAATTTTCCCGAAGAAAAACTTTTTTTAAAAAAAGCATAATTTAATCTTTTAAAAATCAAATCAGTTTTCATTGTTAGAGAATACACAGTCCCTAAACATCAGCTTTTGCTTTTCATTGAGTACCGCCATGTAAAAATGCCTCTCATGGACACATTGTGCTTCAGATACCCAGGTATTGGAATCATAGGCCATGGTTCTTCACCATAACACTAAGAATGCCTCTGTTATGGTAATAATGCCCACCATTAAACCAGGGCTACCACTATGCCACAGCTGGATGCCCAACATATATCAGTTATGGCCATTATTATGGGAGAAGATGCTGCCACTCTGTCAGGAATGGCTAAAAGCAGATCAGTCATGCTCTTAATATGTCAGTGATGGCAGCAAGTATGTAATTACTCTACTTATGTGCCCAAAATAGTTAAGGACGAAAATATTATAGCTATGGCACAATTATACATGAATGCGCACAATTGCTTTAGAGATAATACTTTTTTGATGGAGACCAGCATACATATTTGGTAGTCCTTGACGCTAGGAGTAGTTTTGAGGAATGCACACTGTTTATTTAGGAAGGACACAATGTCACACACCCACATAAAAATGAATGTGATGTTTTTAATTTTCCCTGCTCTGGATGCATACTCTGTTCTCTTTGGCTCTTTGGTTGATCATGGTCCCAACTAACATATTTTCACTTTAGTTTTTGAATTCACACCCTTTGGTGGGTCATCCCTGGTTACTGTTGTTACTATTCTTTGATGCCACATATCGTGCGACTGATGAAGCCGGGTGGATAATATGGCCAATCTCTTTTTAGGTAGTTTTAAAGTGGATAAAGATGGTTCATGTGGCAGACCCATAGGCCAATACTGTTTCTTCCACATGCTTCAACACCCTCCGCTTACTCAGCAAGACTTTCAAATGGACCCACCCCCCGAATCCAGGAAGACCGTCACCTATGCACCCATTATCAGCAGGGTGGACTATGGGAACACCCTCTATGTCGGAGTCAACAAATCTCTACTACAAACTTTTGACTGTCCAAAACGCTGCAGCTAGACTCATTCTCAGTATCCCATGAGAAGACCACATTACCCAGCATATACAAGACCTCCATTGCCTCCCCGTCGAAAAACAGAGTGATTCTCAAGCTGCTCACACACACCTATAAAAGGTCTCCACAACACCGGACCCCAATACCTCAACAAATTAATGTCCTTCTACACCCCCAAAAGAAACCTGCGCTCTGCTGACCAGGTCTTGGCCGAGATCCCCTGTATCCACAGAACCAGTACAGGAGGTATACCCTTCTACTACATCATGGCAAAGACGTGGAACAAACTACCCCTCAGCATCAGATGAACCACCACACTGAAAGCATTCAGGAAGAGCCTCAAGATCTGGCTTTTCGAATGAGCTGAGGTGCCCAAATCCCCCGACACACACTCCCCCAGCGCCTTAAGAACCTCATAGGTCAGTAGTGCGCTCTATAAATCCCTGATTGATTGATAGGCCACCAAAGTGTGTGTTTGAGTGTTATCAAATGGCCCTGGTATTGGTTTGGCTGTCTGTAACTCTTAAAAGGGAGTGGAATTAGTAGTGTTGCCTTTTACAATATAAAGAGATTCCCCCAGATTGGCTTGCTTTGCTTCACCTCTGAGAGCTACTTTGAGGGTGCTGGTAAGCTACTAGTAGGACCCGAGCTACTGGTTGGAGACCCCTGGGCTATAGGAATTCCACATCCCTACCGGTACATAGGCAGCTTTCGAATATAGTGAAGGCAACTCAGAAAAGATTCTTACCATAAAGTTTTCAGAAGAAATTGCTGAAACTTTTTGGTTGTAGACAGCACAAGACTTTTCAACAGACTGCAAATGTAAAAAAGATGTACATAAGGTCATCATAATAGCAATGCTAACCATTGGAAAGTTAATTTGCAAATTATTGTACATGTTTTGAAATCAACGCAATGGGACTGTGGCAACTATTCAAAACAACAATAATTATTCGTATTGGGGTTGGAAACCGATCGTAGATTTGATAGCAACTGTGTTAGGTCCACAGTAGTGGTTAGACAAAATGATGTTCAAGTAGCAATATGGTTCTGACAGGCACTATAGATTTGTTTGGTAGCCGTTCATAAATGTTATCTTTGAAAACCCTGTTTGCTATTTACAAGTATTTTAAAGAAGTAAACTATTAAGATGAGTTACTGCCATTGGTCATAGTCGTGAGGATTCAATTGTTGTAGAGAAAGCCTTTAGAGAGATACGAATGGTTATGTTTAATAGTTTGCTTTTTTTAATTTCATAAAGAGAAATGATATTGGCAATTTTATGTTTGTGCAATATAATAAATAATAAAGAGATTAAGTACATTGTTTTGTAGGGAAAAGTTACTTATAATTTAATGAAAAGTCTTGATAGGTCTGAATTTTGTTACTCCGTGAATCATGACCCATTATCTTTGTTAAAGGTTTGGAAGTGTATAGAAAACATTGTAGAAATATAATTTTTAGTGTGGAGAGTTTACATTTTACGGTACAGATGTCTACATTAGATACATTACAAAATTATTTTAAAAGAGTATCCTTTAAATTATTTGATAAAATAAATTTAGATAGTTTAAACTATTACAACCAATTATATTTTTCAAGAATAACTTTGAAAACGGAGTAATAAATGTTGAAAAACTTCTACTTACCAGAAGTATCCAATGACAGGCAGTAATTGTCGGAGTAAGAAGAATGTCCATTTTCTGAAAAGGTACCTGTAGAGTTAAAATTCAATAATTAATAGGTTTACATTACAACCGAATTACATTCGTTTAGAGTTATAAGTATTAGAAAAAGTGAATAATTAATTATTATATTTTTAAAAGGAACATAGTTTCTTTAAAAAACTTTTAAAAATATCTTACATTTGTCATAGTCTTCTAAACGTTACTCAATTCTACTCTTAAACATTAATTTAAATAGAGGTCTGAGAGGGCCATATGAGGTAGCAGTAACTATTACAAGCATGTAGGCATCATTTTAAAGAATATAGGTTTGGGAGTGTCACGTGACGCAGTAATAAATATTAAAACTAATAGGAGCATTAGGAGGGGGCAAATACGATGAACTAGAAAGTATATATTCCACAAAAATAAAGGAAAACAGAGCTGGGAGGGCCACGTGACGGATTAAAAAAAATAATACTATTATGAACGCACAATTTGTATCAATACAATCTAAAGCACGTGACAGTTTAAAAATACGACACTGAAATTTATGCACAGAGAATTTTTACAATTAGAGGTCTGGAGGACCTCGTGACGCAGAAAGAAACATTTATACTATGTATATACAATTTAAAATTGTTGAGGGGTAGGGGGGCCACGTGATGGAGGAAAGAATATCATCATGTACATACAATAAAAAGAACAGATTCCAAAGCACGTGAGACTCTTCAAAAATACGACACAGAAATTCATGCACGCTCAGTTTATAAAAAAAAGAGAACTGGGAGTGCTCCGTGACACAGAAGGAAATATTAGGATCAACAAAGGAAGATCAATAAGAATACAGGCCCGGGAGGGCCTCGTGACGCAGAAAACAAAAAAATACCATCATACACGCACAATTAATAATGGAGGCCTGAGCACGTTGCGTAGTACAGAAATACGACACAGAAATGTATGCACGCACAATTTATAAAAATTAGAGGTGTATAGGACCTCGTGACTTATAAAGAAACATTTCAATTATGTAAGCACACTTTGAAACTGTTGAGGGGTAGGAGGGTCACATGATGTAGAAAAGAATACCATCATGTACATACAATAAAAAGAACAGATTCCAAAGCACGTGAGACTCTTCAAAAATAGGACACAGAAATTCATGCACGCTCAGTTTATAAAAAAAGAGGACTGAAAGTGCTCCTTGACACCGAAGGAAATATTAGGATCAACAAAGGAAGATCAATAAGAATACAGGCCCGGGAGGTCCTCGTGACGTAGAAAAAAAATACCATCATGCACGCACAATTAATAATGGAGGCCTGAGCACATGGCGTAGTACAGAAATACGACACAGAAATGTATGCACGCACAATTTAAAAAAATTAGAGGTGTATAGGACCTCGTGACTTATAAAGAAACATTTAAATTATGTAAGCACACTTTGAAACCGTTGAGGGGTAGGAGGGTCACGTGAAGTAGAAAAGAATATCATCATGTACATACAATAAAAAGAAAAGATTCCAAAGCACGTGAGACTCTTCAAAAATACGACACAGAAATTCATGCACGCTCAATTTATAAAAAAAAGAGGACTGGGAGTGCTCCGTGACACAGAAGGAAATATTAGGATCAACAAAGGAAGATCAATAAGAATACAGGCCCGGGAGGGCCTCGTGACGCAGAAATAAAAATACCATCATACACGCACAATTAATAATGGAGGCCTGAGCTCTTGGCGTAGTACAGAAATACAACACAAAAATGTATGCACGCACAATTTATAAAAATTAGAGGTTTATAAGACCTCTTGACTTATAAAGAAACATTTCATTTATGTAAGCACACTTTGAAACCATTGAGGGGTAGGAGGGTCATGTGATGTAGAAAAGAATACCATCATGTACATACAATAAAAAGAACAGATTCCAAAGCACGTGAGACTCCTCAAAAATATGACACAGAAATTCATGCACGCTCAGTTTATAAAAAAGAAGAGGACTGGGAGTGCTGCATGACACAGAAGGAAATATTAGGATCAACAAAGGAAGATCAATAGGAATACAGGCCTATGAGGACCTCGTGACAGAAAAAAAAATACCATCATGCACGCACAATTAATAATGGAGGCCTGTGCTCGTGGCGTAGTAGAGAAATACGAATAAAAAAATCATGTATGCTGAATTTATAAAAAGCGAGGCTTAGGACGGCCTCGTGACGCAGAAAAAAAAATACCATAATGATCGAACAATTAATAATAGAGGCCTGAGCACGTGGTGTACTATAGAAGTAGTACACAGAATTTCATGGACGAACGCTTTATAAAAAAAATAGAAGTGTTGAGCAAGTCGTGACGCAGAAAGAAACTTTTAAACTATGTGCATACAATTTAAAACCATTGAGGGGTAGGAAAGCCATATGAAGGAGAAAAAAATAGTATTATGGATATACAATTTACAGTGGAGGCTGATGTTGTGACGTCTTCTCTTACCTTTGCTTCTGTCGTCTTTTGTCGTGTCTTCAAAGGCTGCGGTTCCGCTGAGTCTGGGGTGTTTTGCATGCGGGCGGCGCCGCCTCCGCGCCTACGGTATTGTGGCTGGGCGGCGGCAGCAGCAGTGACACCACGTCGAGTGTCAGGAGTCCTCTTCCGCTCTAGCAATCAGTTCGTAGTAAAGTTGATGACGACACTTTGTTTGTCACCGCAGCACAGGCAGGGAAAAGAGAGCGTGCTCACGTCAGTGCCTGCATTATATGGGAACCGCGGGGGCAGAACAAATGAAGCCGAGGGCCGTGATTGGTAGCGTTTTCGCGGTCTGCAAGAATGAAGGTCCTGGGGGACATCCCGTTGGCTAATGTATTAGTTTGCAGGGTTAGTGATAGGAAGCATGCTAGGTGGTGGCATGTGTGGAGTGTGGGCAGGCGCGCACCGTGCATGTGCAAGTATGAGTGTGTGCACTAACAATTAACAACAGAGAGAGAAGGGGGCGGTGTTATCATGTGCGCAGAGGCAGGCCCAGAATCAGATCTGCAATGAGTCAGCACTTCTAATCATTGTCCTTAGCGCGCCCTGAGCTCTGATTTGTTACTGAGAGGGTGATTGCACCATAGTTTGTACTGCGTATCATACTCAGCGTGTACCCGCACATACAGTACGAATATGCTTTGATGTTACGCGTTGCATTAAAGCTTCGGTGTGACGTCATGTACGGCGTTCTGTATGCGAAAGGGGGCAATGTTTGTACTTGGTTTAAAACATTTATTTATGTATTTAATGTACATACTAAGGGCAGACATTTGGGATAACTATGATTTTTTTTAATACTTGTAACAATCATATATCACTTTTAAAAACGATTACACAAATTGCGGTAGAACAAGATGCGTACTCGTATTGAAAGAGCTGCATAAGCGCATCATGAGCGTACGCAAAGTCATGTGACTTTAAAAGTAGAAGATTGATTGGTTCATAACTTTTCCTATTATGACTGTTGAAAGTTCCGTCCCATTATAATTATTCTACTTTGAGTTTCTAAGAAGAAGCATTTCTTCTGAGAATCTTTCTCAAATAGAAGGAAGATCACAATAATAAGAGCAATGGACTCATGTTTCAGTAGTTCTTCAGAGGGAGATTTCATTCCTAAAGATCCTCCAAAGAAGAGGGAAGAAGCTCTAATTTGGAAGTTTTTTACTTTTCCAGAAGGACAAAAAAAGGTTAATGCTCCAAAAGTAACCTGTAAAATTTGCGAACCAACTTTTTCAAGGGGTGATCCATATAAAAAATACTCCTTTGGCACATCAAATATGGTGCGACATGTGAAGAACTTGCACCCCAACAACTTTGCTCCAGCTGCAAGGCACATGTTGCACGAGAACCCACCTGCTGCTACACCAAGCACATCAACTGCTGCAGCAGCATTTTCAGCAAGCAGTCCACACCCACAAATTGATTCTGACTTTGCTAAAGTTAAAATTCTATGCATTTATTGTGATAAACTTTTGTGTTATGGGGGACAGTCTATGGACCTGATGAAATGCAGGATGCAGGAGCATCGCTGTCCTCGACATTAGTTGTTTTTTTTTTTATTCTTTTGTTCCGCTTGGAATTTGTTCATAAAACACAAAAAAAAACTAAAAAAAAACAACAGTTCTTTTTAGAACTACCTTCAATGGTCAAAGGAAGAACTATATTTCTATGTTAGTGTGTAAAAGTTTGTCAGAATGAATGTGTAGTTGATAAATGAATAAATGAATATATTACTAGTTTATGGAGAATATGAAAGTGCAGAAGTATAAGGAAGTGCTACAGCATAAATCTATAAGGTGTTTACCTATAGTATACTATAGTATGTCCGAAGTACTTGAATGTAATATATGTACATAAATATATTAGAAGTCTATGCTTCAATTTGCGCTGCTGATGAAACTGCCTGGGTGAATTTGTATGTGTTAGGGGCAGATTTATAATCCCCTTGTGCCTCTTTTACACAGCCGTTGCATCACTTTTGTGAGACAGCGGTGGTGCAAAAGATGTGTCATGGTGTGTGCTATTAACAATGTGACGCATCTGGAGGGTGCATTACATTTTAAAGTCCTGTGCCAGAAGAGGCTTTCCTGTGCAGAAGGGGGTGCAGCAACGCCTTCTAAAAGTGACTGAGTGAAATGTATAACATTTCATTCAGTCACTTTTGAGCTTATGCTGCATCAAAACCTTGTATATGCTTGAAGCAGGTGTGAGGATTGATACAGCTTTGTGAGCATAGGGCCCCAGGGCAATGCTGAAGTTGTGTTATACTTGCAACCGAAGTCAAGCTGTAATTAATCCAAAAATTACTTTGCAATTTAGTTTTGCTATTATTTTATAATATAAATATGAAATATAATGTAAACAATTAAGTACATATAAATATTTATATTAAAAATATAAGAAATTAGTATAAAAAGAATGACATAATAATTAATACATTTATAAATTATCATTTACAAAACCTTTGAAATTCACTGAAAAAACCATAGGTTTTACACACATTATAGTTAGGAATAAGCATTAAAAAACCTTAGAAATTCACTGAAAAAAACCATAGGTTTCACCCATGTTACAGTTAGCTTGACATTTCTCTCATACAAAACCATTGAAATTCCCCCGTTATAGTTAGTTCAGCTAACTATAACTTGCGCACCTGCAATGCACTGCTGATGACATCACATATTACATCACTCATGACATGGTCAGTGACATCACTCATGACATCACTGATGACATCATCCAGGGAATGTGGGCCTTTCTGAAAAATAAATATGTTTTATATATCTATATCTAAACGTCGATTGAAGAATAAATGGGTAAATAAGTGTCTGAATGGATGTTCTTTTGTAAAAATGATTGCATAACTGACTTATTAAGTGTATCTTAGTGAATACATGTATTAGCGAGTAATGTTTAAATATGTAAATATCTGTATCAGTGGGGCAGAGCTATCCAGCAACAAAGATGGCCGCCTGATCCGTCGGCTCCTCCGCCGTATAAACTATCCTTACAAATATCCTGCGGGTGACGGTGCCCTTCGTGCCCCGAATTGCTGAAATATGGAATCGGAGCAGTGTGGCTGCATATTGAACACTTTTGGCCGACAGGAATTGCGGAGAAACGCCTCTATTTGACCGTCCTCGCTGACGTTGGCGGCTTGGTGAGCTGCGGCCTGCATGACACTCCGGAGTGAGAGGCGCTGGATCTGAGGAAGCCTTCTACCCTCGCACCCCTGGTGTGACGGGGAGAGCGGAATACCCGGCGGGAACAGACCGGGGACAGACAGAGCATCGCCAGGCGGGGCCGTGGAGGGCTGCGGTGCCGAGCCGGGTGTGCTGCGGTGCGCGGGGCCTGAGGCGGCTGCGGCTACTAACTCGGGGCCTCTGCGTCTTGAGTCCTTAGGGGCACTGTCGGAGAGTGGCGCCTGTGGCTGTGTCACCTTACCGTCTCTCCCGCCACTCGGTGGAACTGGGCGCCTGCCTGACTCACGCCAGGAGAGGGACGGGATATTGGAGGCGGCCCACTCCGGTGCGGAGGGGTGACGAGCGAGGAAAGGCCCGACCTCGCGGCTGTGAAAAGGCCGGAAATACCGCGCTTGGGGACTTGATGAACAAGCGTGAGTTGAGACGCATGGGATGTCCTCTGTGAGTACCAGACACAGCGTTGACCATGGGCCCTGGCGCTGATGGTGTAGTATATTGGTTCTGCCCCGCTTTGCTGCTGTATACTCCATCGCGGTGAGGCCCAGCGCCCATCCTCATTGCCTGGCGCGGCTGACTTGGTACCTTCATGCTGGGCCCTACGGGTGAGTGCTCTGCAAGTTTCCCGGGGACTCTCGGCTGAGGGCAGAGTGGCTGGCTCGGAGTGGCATATCTTCTTCTCCTGTAACACGACGGTCCTGCGGAGGGGCAGAGCATGGTTGGACGTAGCTTGGGAGCAAGAAACTTGGGGCCAGATGTAGGACGGCAAATACCGGTCGGTAACGGATGATTTTGGCTGTTACCGACCGCTATTTGCTGTTTGACATGTAGGGGGCCCTTATAGTTACAGAATCGGTATATTTACCGATTCGGTAAATACAGATGTAGGTGGCACTTTAAACAGTGCCACAGGCCCTTACCGATTTGTTATTTACCACCAAATACTATTTGGTGGTAAATAACGAATACCTGTGGCATGTAGGTGTGTCACATGGCACACAAGCCTGTATCAGGGGTGCAACAGGGTGTCAAAGTGACACCCTGTCCCCCTTGCAAAATTGGTAATTTTACCGAATCGGTATTTACCGATTCGGTAATTGACATTGATTCCTATGGGCCTTGAGGCCCATAGGAATCAATGGAAATTACCGAATCGGTAAATACCGATTCGGTAATTACCGAATCATACAGATTCGGGAAAAAATTACCGATTTTTTACCTACATCTGATTTACCGAATCTAGAATACCGAATCGGTAAAATTCGGTATTCTAGAGTCGGTAAATCAGATTTACCTACATCGGGCCCTGGGTCGTGGGCTTGATCTCCGACTCTTGAGTGGCACGCCTGGTGCACCGAACAGTGACTGCACGGAAACTGGAACGGCTCATTTAGTTCGGCCCTTTCATCAGAGTTTTTGTGCAGGTGGGCTCCACTGCAGGAACGGAGGCGGACGCTTGACCGCCGATTCTCACGCCTTACTAAGGGGGCGGTGACAGGATTGAACACCACTTGGTTATGCTCTCTCATCTACATTTTGTCTGGAGGCGCAGAGTAATCGCTCTAAGCTGAACGTGCCTGCCCCTTGCAGAAGCCGCTACCTGCCCTAGGGTGAGGCCTGAGTTTGTTCCTCATAAATTGTGCACTACTGCTTTGGGCCGCAGGAGAAAAGAGCGATTCTGGTGTGCGGGCTCACTTAAGGGGGGACTGAGTTGTGACGTCATGGGTCGCCCAGATCGCACACAACCTAAACTGACATTTGATAACGCCAAGAAGTCCAAGGCCATGGATCCTCCGCCAACAGAAGTGATTGATGGTGCTGGGGGCTCAGGAGGTGGAGAAGCGATGGCATATTAATGGCTATGGAGAAGAACTTGCAGAGTGGCATAACTTCCCTAGGTACTAAGATGGATGGGCTCACGTACCGCATGGACCGGATGGCGGAACGGCTCGACAAGCTCGCCGAGCGAATAGATATGTCGGAGCGAAGAATAGGGGAGGTGGAAGAAGCGCAAACGACTTTGGATTCGGAGCATAAACAACTGGGCAAAGTGCTCCAAATCTTACAGGATAAGGCAGAGGATTTGGAAGCGCGCTCACGGAGATGCAATATACGTATTACGGGACTTCCAGAGAACACCCAAACGGGCAATATGGAACTGTTCATCGAGGCCCTTCTGAAAAAGTTGCTGGGGGATAACGTCTTCTTGGAAATGTTTGTCATAGAGAGAGCCCATCGCAACCTTGGCCCTAGACCGAAGCCAGGGGCTCCTCCGTGCCCTATAGTAGCCAAACTCCTTAATTATAAGGATCGCGATACTGCTTTGTGACTGGCCCGCGAGAAACAACCACTTAAATATGAGGGGGCTACATTGTCCTTGTTCCCGGATTGCACTGCCAGGGTTCAGGAAGCAAGACGCCAATTTGTTCCCATGAAACAACAACTTCGTGATCTTGGAATTGACTACGCGATGCTGTATCCTGCAAATTGAGAGTCAACAGACAGGGAAGATCTACTATCTTTACGGACCCGAGGGCACTGCAGAAGGCCATAAAGGACTGGTGCAGGGATGTACGGAATGCGCCCAAAGACGGAAAAAATGAGGAGGATGCTGGTAGCCCCATGTAGGAACAGGATTGAGGACGCTTACTGCTGCTAAGGGAGGTATTTGTGACAAATTGGCCTGCGCTTAGGTGGGTCTCTGTTTCTGCTGAGTCCAGGGGGATGGCGCTGCTCTGGGCTGTGACCTGGGGAGGGTCTGTGCCCACATGTTGCGGTGAGAATTGTAACAGTGGGCTAGGATGCAGGACTTTGGCAATGAGGGAGCGATCTCCCAACGCTGACATTTCTACAATGATACTTTGGCTGTACCTTGCCCTATGATGATGTACATAAAAAAGGTCTGCTGATAGATTAGCGCTGTATGCTGTTTCTATAGAAAGAGCGGGCTCTCCTGGGGTTCATGGAGTACATGGCGGGGGGAGCGGTGAGATTGTACTTTCTTTCATTGAGCATAGAAGCCCAGCACTGCTATAGGATATGGTGTGACATTTGGGGGAGCACTGTTCACCTGCCTTTTTTCCTTCTTTTTTTTTCTTATCGCAGTGGCGGAGGGGCGGGATCCTGAGGTGGTACTGTCGCATTGATAGTGTTATAGACTCATTATGAGCAAGCTACCTAAGCCCCTGTGTGTGCACCAAACTTTCCCGAAAAATTCGCACTTTTGGGAGTTTTATTTCTGCTATGTACTGTTTTGTATTTCACATTCAGTATTGAGGTTGATGAGGGGTCGAGGGGGGGCGGGGAGAGGGGGAATGTCTCGGAGAAAGGGGTGGAGGGATGGGGGTCTCAGGGATTTGGAGCGCAGCCATGTTGGGGTTGGGCGTGCGTGGGTGGGGGGATGGGCACTGCTGCAGGATTTATTCTTGTTGATGTTTATGCAATTGATTGAATGCATGTATGTTTGGGTTGTATTTGTTATTATTATTGGCGATGACTTTGACGGAAATATGGGTTGCTCTGTGGCAGGTTGTGAAGCGCTTACTGCCCTGCATCCACAGCTATGGACGACTCACTTTGTTTTTCACATGCACGATGCCACCTGAAGTGACACAGTTGACACGAGACAGGGACACCATTACGCTGCTCACATGGAACGTACGTGGTCTAAATGATCATAGAAAAGTCAGACGAGTTTTACAGTGTCTCTCTAGACACTCGATTGATGTTGCACTCCTGCAGGAGACCCATTTACGCCTGGATAGCCCGATATTGTCCTATAGGGGACTACAGAGACACATACACGCTGCAGGGTTTACATCACACGCTAGGGGTGTTCTGACATGGGTTAACCCAAAGTCCAATATGGTGCTGACTCCTGTGGTATCGGACCCAGAGGGGAGGTTTGTTATATCAAAGTGTGTTGGTAAGGGCATGACTTTTCATGTGGTCAACTCGTATGGTCCGAATTATGATTGCCCTTCTTTCTACTTGAACTTAGCATCTACGATAAGGGAACACTGCGGGGAGCAGGTCCTCTGGGGGGGTGATTTTAACATGGTACGACACCCAGAACTGGATAGATTGGATGGCCCGGCACGACGCCCGTCTGGTTCTGCCCGCACTCCTGATACGGAAATGATCAGACTGGGTATACAGGATGTTTGGAGGTCTCGGTCCTCAATACAGAGAGGATATACACACTATTCTGCGCAACATGATATACACACGCGTATAGATTATTGGCTGTTTCCCACTTCTCTCCTGTCTGCAGTACTGTCGTGTCTGACATTGCCTCGCATGTACTCTGACCATTCCCCTGTCCTGGTTAAGGTCAGGGCTGTGACAAACTGCCCCCTTCCATTCAGTTGGCGATTGCCTCCGTATGTGCTGCAAGATGCAGCTTTTCGCAAAGATTTGGCAACAGCTGCTGAGGAATTCTTCGAAACCAATATGGGCTCGGTGGACTCCTACCTTACGGTATGGGAAGCATTTAAGGCTCATATGCGTGGGCGGGCTATAGCTAAGCATGCGGGGGTTCTAAAATCGATAAGGGCTTGTCTTTCCATGCTGGAATCCAAACTGAAAGACATCGAAGCAAGACGATTGCGGGACTCTAGTGACTGACTGACCAGTGAGTTAGCTCAGATGCTACGTGAATACCACGAGAAGGCTGATGCGGAGGTAAAGCATTTGGGGAAATATGGGATAGCTAGGTCATACGGGGAGGGAGAGCGCCCAGGTGCGGTGCTGGTACACATGGCGAGACAACGCAGGCAGGGAACCCTGGTACCCACGATGAGAGATGAACACACGGGTGAGGTATTATCTGACGATCAGGTGGTGGCGGGTTTTCGAGATTTTTATGCAGCGCTGAACGCATCAAGGGGTCCTGCCTCAGATGAACGCATATTAGACTATCTGACGCATATACAACTGCCTGGACTGACCAACACGCATCAGTAGTTTCTAGTCAGGCCGTTTGAGAGGGAAGAGATAGTGTGGGCGCTTTCTTCCATGAAAGCTGGCAGTGCCCCCGGAAGTGATGGATTCCTAGCATCTTTCTATAAGACGTTTTCTGACTTTCTAATTCCTAAATTGTTGACACTGGTGGAGGAGATGGCGGAGGCGACAGTGATGCCACCAACGATGAGGGAAGCCATTATTGTGGCTATCCTTAAACCTGGAAAATCCCCTGATGACTGCGCTTCCTATAGGCCGTTATCGCTGCTTAATGTAGATGCAAAGATCTTTGCCAATATTGTTGCCAATCGACTGAGCCCACTGATCCCAACGCTAGTGGCGCCCGAACAGGCAGGCTTTGTGCCTAACCGTAATTTGACTTACAATACTCGTACAGTGTTCGCGGCCTTTCAGCATACGAGGCAGGATGTGCCTGCTGTTGCCGTCTTCCTAGACATGGAAAAAGCTTTTGTTTCAGTGGAGTGGCCTTTCTGTCGACTAGTGCTGCGGCGCATGGGAGTGGGAGACCTTTTTATACAGCTTCTAGATATGTTGTACGCTTCCCCGGTGGCCAGGGTTTGCATAGGTTCCCTTACGACAGAACCCTTCTCAGTGGAGCGTGGTACCCGACAAGGTTGCCCATTGTCGCCTCTTCTATATGCCTTGGTGTGGAACCTTTGGCATGTGTGCTTCGAGAGTACCATAGCCATCGCAGTCTCGGTTTTCCCACGCACAGTTTGATTGTGTCCACGTACAGTTTGATCGTGTCCACGTACGCGGACGATACTTTATTGTATGTGAGGCACCCTGAAGACAATCTTTCGACGGTGCCACGGGAAGTGGTACTATTCAGCTCGCTTTCGGGGATACATGTAAATTGGGGTAAGACCATAATGTTTCCTCTTACTCCCGCGACAAGGAGGGTGGATTCAGACTACCCCATACAGTGGACTACTGACTCGGTCCGCTACCTAGGCATTCAGCTGCTCATGGACTCCGAGAGAGTTCTCAGAGAAAAATACGGGGTAGATGTATCTCGGCTGAAGGACGATGTAGACAAATGGATAGCACTGACTTTATCTTTGATGGGGTGAATATCCTTGCTAAAAATGATTGTGCTTCCCCGTTTTTTATTTCTTTTTTGTAACATACACATGGTCTTGTCGTGCGCGTTCTTTCGTCAAATTCATGCCTTAGTGCTCCGCTTGGTGTGGGCTGGGAAATAACCCAGGGTTACTTGGAATATCCTTATTCGGTCGTATGAAGATGGGGGGCTTAATGCCCTGGACTTTGAATTGTACTATAGGGCAGCGCAGGGGGCACATGCGTATGGCTGGATACATGGTCCTGCTGATGCGCCGCATTTGAGAATTGAGACGCTGGTTGCTGCTCCGGCTCCGCTGCCGGCCCTCTTATCTCGTCCTAGAGATCGATGAGCCGGCATTCTGGATTCTATGAATGTGGTGATGCACGCATGGTATCATCTCATGGATGCCCAGGCATGCTCACTGCTGTACGCCCCGGCGGCGCAGTTAGCGTGGTGATCGTGGCTTTTCCCCTGCAGGGACAGAGCGGTGCTGGAGGCCTTATGTGAATTAAATGTCACTACTATGGGCGATCTCTTTGTATCTGAGAGGGCCTGCACGTGGGATGATCTTAATCCGAAGGAAGGCACTGGAGCACAGTTGCTCCCACGCTTTCAATTTCACAGAGTTCGTCACGCCCTGAGGGGCCTCCTTGGTGAAGACAAGACAGAGCCCCCAACGGTATTGGCGTATGACTATGTCGTCACTGCCAAAACCTCTACTAAATTAATTACGAACCTCTACCGTATCACGCTTGCTGAAAGAACGGCGGATTACGCTAAGCCGTATTTGGCTTGGCAGATGGATTTAAATATCGAATTACCAGAAGCTACGTGGAAATATTGTTGCGCTAGCGTCCGTAGGGTTTCTCTTAACGGCAGACATAGACTATTGCATTTAAAAATTTTAAATAGGGTTTAATACACCCCGGAGCGATTATTCCGATACGGCCTGCGTGACAGACCGAGCTGTAAGAGATGCGGAGCTCCATCAGCTGATTTTCTACACCTGGCTTGGCTGTGCCCTAGGGTGGCGGACTTTTGACGTCTGGTATATGACGAAGTTAATATGGTTACTGAATTGACACTGTCCCCAAACCCGTTGTTGGCCTTGTTGCGGTATTCAAAGGACGTGCCACCAGTAGCCCGCGTCTGGTAGATATGGCCTTCATAGTGGCTGAAAGGTGTGTGGCGCTCAATTGGATGCGGGGACCGACTCCTACACTAACTCGTTGGTCTACTGATATGTTATATTGTTGCACACAATCTGAGCACTATATTGAGTTATTACCATCACGGAACAGACCTAAAAACTACTGGGCGTTGTATCTAGAATATAGACATACACAGGATGAGGGTGAACAAGATGATACACATACTACACCAGACAGGGAGGATGCATGGGAAGGGGGGTCACCTCGCATGGACTAGGATTGTAAATTGCGTAGGAGGCGATGGGGCCCCGGATGTGTCATTAAACTGTATTTATTGCATTGTGCGGGTGACGTGGGAAATGTACTGTTTTATTCGTTGGGATCGTTCATGCTGATGGATCGCTGTAATAATGATGTCCTGAATGTGTTCATAACACGCTTTATGATTGTATGTTGAAGAAATGCCAATAAACAAATATAAAAATATATATATATATATCTGTATCAGTGTCTCACTTTGTCTATAAGTGGCTGCATGGGTTGGTGAGTAGCTACATGAGTGTATATATGGGTTATTAGTTTCTTTTTTGAGTATCAGTATGAGTGTCTGTATGGTTCGGTGAGGGATATTACTTAGCGTATAGATGCATCAATGAGTGACTCACTGTTTGTATGTGTTTTGAAAACAGCATGTGTGCAGCACTGTATGGGTGGATGAGTGTGAATATGGGTGTGTTAGTGAGTGAATTACTGTCTCAATAGTATCTTAATGAGTAACTACATATGTTTTAATCTAGTATATGTCAGTATTGACGTATATAAGTGATTATATATTACAGTGACATATTGGAAGAGTTCCGGTATAAATAAGTATGTGTTTCTATACCTGATTGTTTAAGAGAGTAAGTATGTGTACGTTTCTGTAGAAATAAGTGTAGTGGTGTGTGTAGACCTGTATATGCAAGTAAATGGATATTTGATAGTTTATTTCCATGTGTGAGTATGTGTGTGAATACCTCTATGTATAGGTGTAGGTGTGTAACAGGATGTATACGTGTATGAGTACATATGATGAGTGAGTACATGTATGAGTGACTATATACAACTACTGCTGAATGAGTGAATGTCTATGTAGATGCTGGAATTACTAAATAAGTTGTTCTATCTGGTATTGCTTTCTCAATTTTTTTGAAAATGTTAGTTCCTATTTTTGAATGTATGTATCAAAGGTAATGTTAGGGTGAGAGGAGGTCTGCCACTCTTTCACAAGGATCATGTCATCAGTGATGTCATCAGTGATGTCATTTGAGATGTCACCAGTGATGGCATGAGTGATGTCACTGACCATGTCATGAGTGATGTAATATGTGATGTCATCAGCAGTGCATTGCAGGTGCGCGAGTTATAGTTAGCTGAACTAACTATAACGGGGGAATTTCAATGGTTTTGTATGAGAGAAATGTCCAGCTAACTATAACATGGGTGAAACCTATGTTTTTTTCAGTGAATATATATATATATATATATATATATATATATATATATATATATATATCTTGATTACTCCACTGCCACACGGCTTTGTAGTGCCTCAAAAAATGGAGCACGGAGCACAATTGAGTGCACATCATCTATTTTATTGTTCCCAAAATTCTGTCAGCCATTACGCGTTTCGGCTCCGGGGAGCCTTGATCACATGACACGTAAGTCAGCCACCTGCCATTTTTTTCTTTTTTCCCCTCTTCATTTATTTCTTTTATTCTCACAATGTTAAAGTGCCAGTGCATATCTTTTGTGAATAGTACCCATTTAGTCATAGTCATAGTCAAGAATCTTTATTCGGTGATTAAAAAACACCATAAAAGCACACATACATGTACATAAATAAAAAAAGACATTAAATATTAGTCAAGATCCTTGTACATAAATAATACAGTAAAAATACCAACATACAGGGCCATAAATTTAAAACAGAGAGTCCCAAGTCTTTCATTCCTCTCCCCTCGTCATCCTTAGTCGAACCGCCACCTTGATAAAATTCATAACACAACATAAGGTTAGCGGGTCAGAGGCTTTTTGCAAATAGACTAAAGCATCCCTGGCATGTTCCAATTGGGCTTTTTTTAAGATGTTTACTAGGAATCTACGCCTGGGCATAGAAAAATAGGGGCAAAGCAAGATAAAATGAAGGGAATCCTGCGGAGACCGGTTGTCGCAGCCGCAGGGTCCCTTCTGCTCAATTGACGTGGTGAAACCTGCTGGAGAAGCCAACATAAAAGGAAGTAAGTTCAGTCTAAAACGACACATAAGAAATCTGTCCTGTGTGTTATACACAAGATACAGATAGGGCTCCATACCCTCCACACTCTTCACCAAGTTATAAGCCCTCACAGACTTTTTCTCTCCTTCAACCTCAGCACGGCGTAGGGTTTTCCGCTCTAGGAAAATTTCCCCTACTTGTTTCTTGTGCTGTGCTGAGATGGTTGTGGGGTTCCTGAAGAGGTTTCCGAACCCTAGATCTTCAAGAGTGTTTCTCACATATTTAAGCCTGGGGATGCGCATGCAGTGAGTCCTACCCAAGCAGTCCAATAAAATTTCTCTGCTTAAGTGCGCATCTGGGTTTGCCCAAATTTTTAGCCACGCCACAATTGGCCTAAATTTTAACAAGTCAACCAGGTATGGCCTCCCTAGCTCCCTATGAGCTATGTGTCCAGCAGTACTGGGTGGTACCCTCAGGATAGATTTCAGGTGTCTGTTTTCTTCCTGTTCAATTCCAGCAGTGTTCACAAAGCCCCAAACTTCTGCCCCGTAGCTTACTTTAGAGCATGTTATGGAGCCGTACAGGTTCATCACCTGTTCCGGGCTCCATCTGCCCAACCTCCTGCCATATCCGGCTATTGCCCCATTAGAGGCAATCATTTTATTACAGCGTTCTGCCACCAAGGAGTTGAATTGGAGAGCACCATCAAAGGTTACTCCGAGATAGGAGAACGTTTTAACCTCCTCTAAACAATGGGTACCTATTGTGTAAGAGAATTTAGAAGAAGGTTTTTTGCCTGCCAGGAGCACGTATGACTTGCCTAAGTTGACAGATAGGTCCAGGTCACTCATAAACTTGACGAACCCATCTATCAGAATTTGTAGGCTTCGGGGTGTACGCGCAAGCAAGACCGCGTCGTCTGCATAAAGCAGGACAGGGATATGCCGCGTCCCAACCCTTGGGGAATCTGCTTTTAAGCCCAAAAGAGACTGCTCCAGATTATTAATGTAGAGGGAGAACAAAAAAGGGGCAAGAATACAACCTTGTCTGACTCCACTTTTACATGAAAAGGAGTCAGACAGTCCACCCTCCCTATTAAATCTTACTTTAGCCGTAGTATCGCTATGCAGCTCTCTTAATATGGTGATTAAACCCTTCTCGATCCCCAAGCCTGCCATCATGTCCCACAACTTCCCTCTATTGACGTGGTCGAATGCTGCTGCCAGGTCCATGAATCCCATATAAATGGGTTCATCACTGGCCAGAGTGTATTTGGCAGTCAGCATATATAGGTTCAGGCATTGATCGCTAGTGGACCTCCCTGACCTGAACCCATATTGAGTGTCCGAGAAGATGTTATTCTCTTCGGTCCACTCGGACAATCTGTTCAGAATTGCCCTTCCCAAAAGTTTAGCCGAAACGTCAATCAGGGAAATAGGCCGGTAACACCTAGGGTCGTCCTTGTTGCCCTTTTTAAAAATTGGCACAATGATCGCTTTAGACCATGATGGAGGGAGACCACAGGAGATAGCGGTGTTTAAGACCCTAGTCATCAGGGGGGCCCATAGGTCTATATTGCTAAGAAAAAGGTCAGGGGGAATTCCATCCGGACCCGGGGCTTTGTTCTTAGTTAGACTCTCCATCCCTGCCACGATCTCCTTAAGAGTAAATACTACCGGGGGAGCCTGACTTGGGTTTGCTGATGGCTCTACAAGGGTGCCCGGTTCATGGTTGTACAAACTCCTGAAGTGGGTAACCCACTGCTCCGGTAGGATATTGGCCCCTATTTCCGGAGAATCATTTTCTAGAAAGGTCGGTTTATTAATGATTCTCCAGAACCCCGCTAGGTCCCTTCTTTCCCCTGCCTCTCTCAGATCTGCCCAGGCTTCTGCCTGCAGGGTGAGTTTCCTCCTTTTGGTCTCTTTTTTATATTTCTCTCTGCTTGCCCTAATTTTTTGTGGATCCCGTGGTTTTGACTTAAGAGAGCATTTCAGTTCCCTCAGTGCCTTAGAACAATTCTGATCAAACCACCGGGGATTGACCAGGTTACGTGTGGGCACATTGGACCTTAGTAGTCCGTCTATCAGATTTGCAATATGGTCGAACGTTTCTAGTAATCTTGGACCCTGTACTTCCAGATCCAAACAGTCGTTTATGGCCCGCAAACCCTTATTGCTCAAGTTTTTATAAAACTTTACCCCATCTATTCTAGACCATTTCAGTCTCCTGCCTTGATCGGTGACCCTCTCCCCAATTAAACGGTGGACATTGGATCCAGAACCCGCCCTATATACGAGCATTAAGACAAGCGGGTTATGGTCACTGAAGCTGTTCCAGTCTATCCCTACACTAGTTACTTTGTTAACCAGGGATCTCGAAACCAGAATATAATCTATAATAGATGAACAGCCCCTGCCCTTAAAAGTTGGTGGGAGTGTGCCGTCCGACTGTGGGTCTATCATGTTGATGGTATGCTCTAGGTCGTACTTAAGCCGAAGCAACCTAAGAGCCGACCCAGTAGGCGAGTGAGAAAAATGAGGCCCCTTCTCAATTGGGCATTGCGCCCAATCTGTGTTTGCTTTAATCAGTGCCGGGCAGAGGTGACAATTAAAGTCCCCCACCACAAGCAGCCCGTGTGATGGGCCCTTGTTCTGGGATATGATTTCTTGTCCTAACCTTTGGTCGAGTTCAGTCAATACCGGGGTATGGTTATTTGCTATCTCGGTGTTATACAAGTTAAAAACAGAGAATCGTAACCCCTTTCCATGGAACCGAACTGCCTGGATCCCGTGTGAGGACCAGTCTGGGAAGGACCAGGTGCCTGGGAAGTCTAAATCTACATAGAGGGACAAACCACCCATTGCTCTCCCAGAACTGGATTTTCGGGCGGGAACAAAAAAGCACTTGTACCCCTGCAGATGGTAATTATTCTCCACAGCCCATGTCTCCTGTACACATATGATATTAAATTTTCTAATGTAGTCAACCCATTCCTTATTGTAAAATTTGCCCGCTATGCCAGCTATGTTCCATGAGATAAATCTCACACCCTCTCCACTCCATTCTGCGCCCCCCTGGTCCCTTGGTCTTATTTCCAACATTGGCCTTTGCGTTGCCTGCTCATGTCCCCCTCCTATACTGTTTTTAGCTATTACCTCAAGTTCAACACACATTAGATCCCCCACACCAATCGCCGAGGTTTGCTGAGCCTTGAAACTTTGCTCCTCCAATGTTTCTACCAGAGCGCCCTTTTCTATACAACCCTGGGGGGTATTATCTGTTTGTCAATCGACCCCCTCTAGGCCATTCAGGCAATTGAACCGGTTGTAGGTATAAAAGGGTTGTTCTGGTCGGCCAGCTATCGGTCTGGGGTATAAGGCCTGGTGTCTCCCCCTCCTCCCAACCCTCTCCCAACTATCATGAGTTTGGGGTTGCTGAAATGGGACTGGGGTAATGGGAAAAAAGAACGACACATGGAGGGTTTGGATGGTGGATTCCCTAGATCTATTTTTCCCCTGACATATATAGGACACCGTACCTGTATCCCTAAAACTCACCAGTATACAGTCCCCTTTAATGGATTTTTGTGTTCTCCCCACCCATGGTACCCTTCTTACCATTATAATTTCATTATTGAAATGTGTCGGGAGGGGTCTGTTTATGTTTAACCACTTAATTACCCTACTTTTCAGGGCACAAAAGTCCTCCATTTCACCTTCCTCGAGTGGGGGGACACCCGCCATGACTACAGTAAAAGCGTTAGTCTCTGGGGGTAAATTAGGTCTACGTGGTCTCAGGGTGAGCTTCATTAAAGGGGTCGGGATGGTGTTATCTACCGGCTGTGCCGGAGGTACAGGTCCTGGCGGATGGTTGGGCATATTGGCATTAAGGGGTTTAGATGTTGCAGGCTTCGGCCTTAAGGGTTGTTGTGAGGGTGCCACATTCGCGGCTTGTAGAAGGACTGGATTGACAACACTATTTGCCGTCGGTTGAAGGACTACGGTAGGGAGATTGGGATCTGGTTGCCTTCCCTGTCGACCAGCTGGAGTTTTCAGACTACCTAATGTGGCCTCCAGAATAGTTAGTCTGATCTCAATCTTTTTAATACTCTCGCTGATCGGCAATAACAGAGACCTTAGCAAAAATTCTAAATTTCCAAGCGGGACAACAGACAAGGGGATATTGGCAATAACAGCTCCTGTATCTTTTATCGTAACAGGAGCTGAATCCTTATGAGCAATGGGTTTAGGATGTAAATCATCCGGTGGTTTTTCTACTAACGTGGGGGTTTTTAGGGACTTGCCAAAGTCCGAATGAGGAACCTTGGGTTTACTCTTTCCTTGAACTCCCTTAGATTTCCTCCTGCGTTTATTGGGAGGGGGTCCAAAAGCTACTTGAGTGTTAGTTGGCTTGGATTTAGCTTTCCTAGTTTTGGGGGCTGGGGGGGGTTGGGACACTAAATCAATGGTCACCCTAGTTGGGCTAGGACTAATGGCTGGAGCTATACTCATGACTGCACCTGATGAAATATTAGTGCAATCCCTCAGCAGTAGTGGGACATCGTCAATTCGAGACAACTCCTCCCTGGGTGTAATAAGTTGGTCTCCGAGGGGGGTATTTTTCATGTTGTCTATTGAGCGTCTCCGTTCTGCCCTTAGCCTGGACAGGTTACACTCTTTGTCCCCCTCCCCTACTGCCCGGGAGAAATAATTTTCAAGAGTCCTATTTTTAACTCCGCCCGGTTTTAATGGGGTACTCTCTCTTGCCGGGGACGGCATGGTGTTCGTAGTGGGTTATACTCCGCAGGGGGTTCTTAACCAGTAGTTAAGATCAGAGGTCGAATGCACAATCCAAGAGGGTAGGCCCAGCCCAGCCTCCTTCGGCCCCTGACGGCCACAGACGGTCCCGCCCTTGTCCCGGGCTTCTCCCGGCGCCCTCCCGCGCGCTCCCGCACCGCGGAGGAAGCTGCACCTAATATAGGGGGAGGGTGTTTATGGGGCGTGTCCAGCAGGGAGAGCGTCCAGGTGCAGGAAATGATGGCAGCACAGGGACTCCTGGGCAATGGAGGCCCTGATCCTCACCTGGCGCTCGCAGCCCTGCTCCCCGAGATTCCAGCAGCTCCCCTGTCCACAAGCAGCAATGGTGCGCCCAAATACACGGGCGAAGCGGGACCCGCGGAGCGGGTACCGCGAGGTACAGCAGCAGAACAAACAATCCCAGCAGACCGGACCTCGCAGGGCAGAGCTCGCGCTCCCAGGTCAGTCAATGTCTCCCAAAGAGCTAGGGGCGAGCAGGCTCTTTTCAGCGGAGCTTAGGGGGCGTGTCCAGCAGGGAGAGCGTCCAGGTGCAGGAAATGATGGCAGCACAGGGACTCCTGGGCAATGGAGTCCCTGATCCTCACCTGGCGCTCGCAGCCCTGCTCCCCGAGATTCCAGCAGCTCCCCTGTCCACAAGCAGCAATGGTGCGCCCAAACACACGGGCGAAGCGGGACCCGCGGAGCGGGTACTGCGAGGTACAGCAGCAGAACAAACAATCCCAGCAGAACGGACCTCGCAGGGCAGAGCTCGCGCTCCCAGGTCAGTCAATGTACCCATTTACAAAATGAGCACATAACCTGATTCACGTTGTAATTCTCTTTTTACATGATATATATGCCGATCATTTTGTAATTAAAACTTAGTTTGGATACCTTGATGATAGATTATCGATCATACATCATGGTGTCAATACCAGAAGATTCAATTGACCCACATAACTTTATGGAGCAAACATTTTGTGCAACATATACAAAAATCCAACATAGTACAATCTAAGTATCTACGAATATATCAATAGACTTTAAAATACTATAAAATCTATGTTTGATCATGAAAAGGTATCGACCATTCCTTTTTCAACCCACTTGGCGCTTAGTCACATTATGTGTAAGGCATCCGCAGTGCAACATCTTGACAAATAAAAAGACTTTAAAATATCATAAAACCTACCAGGATGTGTTGAAATAGAGACTGTGCAAAGTCCAGGAGTAAATATCCATAGATGCTCCTACACTTCATTAAAACTAGTATCCATAGGATGACATGCAAGATAAAAGTCATCATAAATATGTAAGCATATAGGGCTGATTATAAATAGACTTCAGATTTAATATTAAAATCATCCACCTTTTAAAATCATTCTCTAAATACCAGAAAACATAAATCTTAATTCATACCATCCATTATATATAATCTTATGTTGTTGCTGCTCAGTTGGTTGTTTGAAGGTATAACTATATCATCGTATACTTTTTAGATGACCCCAATACTAATTTATAAACCCCTACTAATACGTCAGAGGCCTCTGACGTTAGTTGCGTGAAATATAGTGAGATGAAATTTATATGTGCAAAAAAGAATATTTTTATAAAACCAAGATAAAAGCCTTTATCTTGAGGTGAACTTATTTAGTCCATTAGCGTGATTTAGAATTGCTCAGATGTTTTTGTATATATACATACTATTTACACTACCCATATAGATGATCATATAATCTCTTTTCAGTATATTCCATTCCACATCACTAGAATACTTGCTTCTTTAGTTTTGATGATATGAACCCAATATTAAAGCAGAGATATTCCTACCAAATTTATATGATATTAAAACTTGAAGTTTAAAACAATCTGAACAGGTCCATGAACTATAATAATTGCTTATAACTATAGGCATGTGTACAGGTCTTCAGTGATATTAAGACCATGGGGGCTCTTGGAGTCCAGTTCTAAAATATATCTTGTTTCCAATTTCCGCAAGATTCCTTCTCTATTGCCCCCTATTTTGTTATGCGGAACACAGTCAATTATATAGTACTTCAGATGTTTTGTGTCAGCTTGGTGGAATTCATTAAAATGTCGGGCGACAGGGTGTACTGGTTCTCGATTCTTTATAGCTATAATATGTTGTACTATCCTTTTTTGCCTCTGCAGCTTGGTACTTCCCACGTACTGAAGCCCACAGGGACATTTCAGGACATACACAACATATTCGCTTTTACACTACAGAGATTTATTGATTGTCCAGTCACCCCCCCCCAAAAAAGCTGTTTTGTAGGTCGTGGTGTGTATATTACTTATTGATTAGCTGGGTGAGTATTTGTATGGGACACTGAGTTTGTGTGTGGTTGGATGGGGTGTGTGTAACTCTATGCATAGATGTGTGAATGGTTGATTGACTAGGTGTATAGGTTTAAGATTGCATGTGGAAACAGTTGTTTGGTTGACTGAGTGTATGTTTTAGTTGTACATCTTCAACAAAGTGAAAAAATAAAAGGCATTGTATGTGACCGTTGGTGTCAATAAATAAGTATATGTAAGAGTCAGTGATTGTGAGAGTATATGAATGAGTGTATAATTGTGATGGGGATTTTTTAACATATTAACTATGAGTTACTATGTGTTTGAATAAATGAGGGGTTGTGTGTATAATTGTGTAAGTGAGTAAATGTAAGTGTCATTAACTATTTTCATGAGTGAGTAGGATGACTGCATAACCAACTAAGATGACTGCTGATGTGTCAATCTCTATATATGTGTATAAGTGCATTTGGTAGTGTTCTAATAATTAGTGACTACATGTATAAGTGATTCTGTTGTTGAATGGGTAGTTGTGTGTGTAGACTTAGGAATCAGTGAGTGGGTATGTAGTAACTGGTATTGATTGGTGTGTCAATGGTTTCAAATATGGTGCTCTGTATTTTACAGTAAGTGATGAAAGGTTATACTAGTGTATGATGAGATGTATCAGATTGTCACGTGGATGATGTCATCATTGATGTCATCAATGATATCATTTGAGATGTTATCAGTGATGTCATCAGTGATGTCACTGACCATCTCATGAATGATGTAATATGTGACATCATCAGCAGTGCATTGCGGATGCGCGAGTTATATTTAGCAGAACTAACTTTAATGGAGGAATTTCTATGGTTTTGTACGAGTGAAATGTCCAGCTAACTATAAAACCCTGAAACCTATGTTTTTTTCTGTGAATTTCTAAGGTTTTTTAAATGCTAATTTCTAACTACAACTTCTCTGAAACCTATGGATTTTTCAGTGAATTTCAAAGCTTTTTTAAATGCTAATTTCTAACTATAATAAACTGTTTTTCAAAAAATATCAAACAAAATGGCATCTGAACAGCAGCAGCAGGAGGAGGAAGTATCTTCTGAAGAAGAATTCTTGCAAGAGGCACCATGTCCGCAGAGGCCATAATCTTTTGTTTGGAAATTCTTCACTTTTCCATCGGGAAAGAAGAAAGTAAATGCGAGAAAGGTGACGTGCAAAATTCGTGACCGAGTCCTGTCAAAAGGCAGTGAAAAAAAATACACTTGTGGCACTGCTTCTTAGTACAAGCATCTCCGGACCACACATCCTCTCAAACTTACTCGGGAGGAAATGAGGCGAGCTGCTTCGAACCCTATTCTGTTCTCATATAATGATATCCCACGAATGAAGAGAGTAGAATTAATCACAGGGCTTTCATGTATTTCCCCTGACAGACTAACAAGCTCCAGGCAATAGAAAACATTAGGTAAGCCCATTGAAATGGACCGAATGTCTTAGACTAAATACCCTCAATTATATGTCTCAGATGTAACTTTGGGTTTCGTGGTCTTTTTTCAGCTGACAAAACACAGATAGAACACCAACAGGTATGATACGGCACAATTCACAAATTATTACTCCCATGGCACACATTAAATATATAACACTCACACAGTTTATTTTTACTTATTTTTTCAGATCAGCCCCTGATGAAGGTACCAGTTGGTACAGAAATGCATTGGGCAAGGAGAGAAAAATTTGATATGTGATCAATGGTTACGCTGTGAAAATATTAATGTCACCAAATAATGTATTGTGATTATATTAAGTTTGAAAATGTCAAGTGATCATACAATGTATTTCATGATGATAATTTGAAGAAATCAAATTATGAAAATAAATAACTGATGATTAACTGTTTAAAATTGTGAAAGAGTAAAACATTTAAGGTGTAGGATAACACCAAGTGCACAGTGCGCAACTGGATGAGTTTTAAACCCATCTTATCTTAGCATTCATGGACACATTCACACTTTTTTACCACTATGCATGTGTGTTATCACTAAGTGTGGGCGAAATTTGTGAATTCGCGGTTCGCGAATTTGCACGAAATGAAATTCTCGATCTGCAAGATTCGCGAATTTGTGCGAATTTGCGGATTTTTTTCTTTTTGCGTGTTCGCTGTTTTTTTGGCGTATTCGCAGGCCGCTTGCAGCGCACCGACCAAGAAGTTACCCATGCGGTCGTACATGGGCGCGGCCATCTTGTGCGCGTTGCGTATTTCCGTTTCCAGGCGCTATTGGCAATCTGCGTTGTGTGCGGCGCACTATTACGAGTTTGCCTGTGTTTTTGCGTGCTTGCGGGGGAAATATCGCACAAACTTACCCACGCGGTCCCCAATGGGCGCGGCCATCTTGTTTTTCATTCATTGCTATGGTTCTGGTCATGCTTTTTCTATCCAGCTTCAATCTTTGCCATCCTTTGTTTGTTTGAAGTTTTTTTAATCTTTTTTACTTATAATCTATCCCTCTATTTTTCTAGATCTATATTTTGTGTTTTCTTCTACTTTTGGTTACTTTAAAACTACTTTTTTTACCTCTTCTTTTATTTACTTGTTCCCTATTCTCTTTCCTATTTATTATTTCCATTCCTGTCCAGGACCATGGCAAAGGGAGCCGGGTAGGACAAGGGGAAGGGTCCCACACCCCGTACCCGGCTCCCATGCGGGCGATTGAGGGGGGAGCAAGTCATAGCCCGGGAGATCTTTAGCGCGGAGGAGGTGGCCGCACTTATTTTTTATGTTCAGCGCCGCCTCCCCAAGACCAGCGGCAGGATCGCTGGTGGGTACGGGCTCCTGGAGCGTTGGCAGCTGTGGGGGAAGGTGTGCCAGGCCATGTATCGTCAGTCTCGGGTCTGGCGCACCTACAGCCAGGCCACGCACCAGCGGTCCGATATCCTGGACCGTGAACACAACCTGCTCGACCTGCTTCCGGTCCAGGGAAGGCATGGCTTGGCAGTTTGGGCTGGACTGTTCCCATGAGGCACAGGGTCAGACTGATTTGCATATAGCCATGTCTGAACTGTGGTGGCAGAGTGGGCTAAAGAACGGTGATGGATCTAACCCAGATCTTCTGACTGGGTGTGAGTTTTTTGATTGGTTCAGATGCTCCGTCCATCACCACCCCCTTTTGTACTGCTCAACCTGCTAGGCATCGAGATCCCTGGGCTTGGTGAGTAGTAGTAGCTATTAAATCACTACTCTGTTTTCTCCTGCTCAATGTTATCATATTGCAAATGTTTGTTTTTTCCGAAGAGCAATAATGCTGCCGATTAAATTGTAGGTAAATTATGTTTCAAAATCTTCTGTGATTGCTTTGCAGGTGCACTGCTCGCCTGCTCAGTGGTGGTGCTAGTATGCTTACTTGTTTTCGATTTTGTGCTCATTTCATTGGCCTGAGTGATTAAGTATGAGTGTACTTTACAGAACTGCGTAATGTTAGACACTAAGGGGCAGATTTACAATTACTGGCGCATCCCTGCAAATTAGCAGGGATGCACCAGTAATTGTGCGCCATGCCTTCACCACCCATGGTGCGCGGCATTTACAATGCGGCGCACCATGGGGCAAAAATGACACAGATGCGCCACGCATCTTTGCCATAAAGGCGGTGCATTGCTGAAGTTGCGTCGCAAGCACGACGCAGCTCCAGCAATCCTCTGGGGTGCCCTATCTCCCTATTGCTTTTTTTTTTTTTATTTTTTTTTATATAACAAAACGAAGGCCAATGCTGAGAAACCCGACTATCAAATAATAATTAACCACAACAGCTGTTAACGAATCAAACAAGAACAGCCTGCTCATAGTATAGCATCATATGAGATTTATTCTCTTTCGTAGAATTTTTTACTTTTTTCAGCACAATATTTTTAGTGCATGGGAATACAAAGAATTTATATACAATATATACAAACATAAACATCAATTACAAAGAACAATTTATACATTACATACACACTTGGCCAATCAATCATACAAAAAGCATTCATACAAATGGTACAAAAACAATCTGTCCACGTATTGGTAACAAATGAATCGGAAAAATCCTTTCGTGATTGTCAATTTAAAGAGTCTGTATAATTCACAGATTTATCAGAGAATCTCTTGTAACTAATAAAAGGACTAGTATCACATCAGTAATACACCAAATACGGGACAGGGCTGGTCGACGCGTTTCGAACCCCTGTTTGTTGTCGGGGTTCTCCTCAGGACCGGGTGGGTTCTGAAAGAATGACAAAAGCTTACTTAGGATTGCTTACTACAGAAAGAAAAAAGAGCCCAGCTCCAGAATAACCATAGCTGCTCCCTACCTTGAGATGGTTGTCATAAACTGCTATTCAATTGTCTGAAAAGTAGGTGTCCAAACTGTAGTTTTAGTTTTGTATCCCACAAAGGAAGTGTTCACGGGGACTGTGAAACGAAGAATACATACATGAGCTGTATTTAATCATGCATACCAACCCACACTCGCTCTGATGGTTCTGACTAAGGGGCGTCATGCTTACCCGCTGCTGATACGGCTTCTAGCTCGCCGGCATCTCCACATTTGTTTTGGTCAGTCTCTCCTTAGCTGTAAAACATACAGGGGGAGAGTCTTACATGCTGAGCGTCTTGGTAATGCTAAGCGAGTTAGAGACTTGCGGAACGTCCCTCGCGTTACCGGCAGTGCAAGCCGCATAGATGCGAAACATAAAGCGGAGAGTCTAACATGCTGCGCGTCTTGAAAATGCTTGGCGCGTTCGAGACCTGCGGAGTGTCACTCGGGCAAATGACAGTACATACCGTTTGAAGGCGAAGGAGTCCGTCCTTAACTCCGGTTTAGTCGAATGGGTCGTCCGGACTGATTGTGCCTCTGGAAACAATACTTCCTGGTTCCCGGGTGATCATGGGACTTGTAGTTTAGTCTCTCTACACCAAAAATGGTTTGATGGATGCAAAAGCCGGACTGGATGGCAGTCCATTCTGATAAAAGAAACAGGGCAAAATTCAAGCAAAATTAAACAGTCGGCTTATAAATTTCTGAGATCTCATTTAACCCCCTAATGGCTGTGTTGAACTTCATTATTAACATTGCCTCACGTTGTGACAATTTTGCTTCCAAGTCACCGCCTCTTGGATCTTTTTCGATTTTAGAAAGCACGGTCCATTTTAAATCACTTTTCACATGTTTATGTTTTGACCAGTGATTAACTAGTGGGGCATTTTCAACTCCTCTGTGTATTCGTGATTTATGCTGCGTTATACGGTGCCTTACTTCTTGTGTCGTCTTCCCGATGTATAGTAAAGGGCAAGGGCAGATGATCGCATATACGACATTTTTTGTTTTACAATTCGTAAAAACGTCGTGCTTCCAAAAAATGTTTTCAAACGTAAACACAGAGTCTTCAATGGTTTCGTTACAACAAGTGCATGTTCCACATTTGTGGTGCCCTTTTGGTGGAGGGAAGCCAAATATGCTTTGTACTGTTGGAGCTTTCAAAACTGGTAAAGCATGTAAGACTCTCCCCCTGTATGTTTTACAGCTAAGGAGAGACTGACCAAAACAAATGTGGAGATGCCGGCGAGCTAGAAGCCGTATCAGCAGCGGGTAAGCATGACGCCCCTTAGTCAGAACCATCAGAGCGAGTGTGGGTTGGTATGCATGATTAAATACAGCTCATGTATGTATTCTTCGTTTCACAGTCCCCGTGAACACTTCCTTTGTGGGATACAAAACTAAAACTACAGTTTGGACACCTACTTTTCAGACAATTGAATAGCAGTTTATGACAACCATCTCAAGGTAGGGAGCAGCTATGGTTATTCTGGAGCTGGACTCTTTTTTCTTTCTGTAGTAAGCAATCCTAAGTAAGCTTTTGTCATTCTTTCAGAACCCACCCGGTCCTGAGGAGAACCCCGACAACAAACAGGGGTTCGAAACGCGTCAACAAGCCCTGTCCCGTATTTGGTGTATTACTGATGTGATACTAGTCCTTTTATTAGTTACAAGAGATTCTCTGATAAATCTGTGAATTATACAGACTCTTTAAATTGACAATCACGAAAGGATTTTTCCGATTTATTTGTTACCAATACGTGGACAGATTGTTTTTGTACCATTTGTATGAATGCTTTTTGTATGATTGATTGGCCAAGTGTGTATGTAATGTATAAAATGTTCTTTGTAATTGATGTTTATGTTTGTATATATTGTATATAAATTCTTTGTATTCCCATGCACTAAAAATATTGTGCTGAAAAAAGTAAAAAATTCTACGAAAGAGAATAAATCTCATATGATGCTATACTATGAGCAGGCTGTTCTTGTTTGATTCGTTAACAGCTGTTGTGGTTAATTATTATTTGATAGTCGGGTTTCTCAGCATTGGCCTTCGTTTTGTTATATACATTTGGTTGGACTCAGCCTTGCTGAGGTAGGAGTCAAGACCCTTTTTTGATTCTTTGATCATTTAGCGGGCGGCTGCTCGCGAGGTCCTGATAGGTAGGAGAATGTCTACCGCAGGGTATTAGTGTTTGTTATAATAGGTCCGTGACGTGCCCATTGTAGGGGCAAGTGTGTATGGTGACACAGGAGGTGATCTTTCTCCATTCTGTCGGGTTTCACTATTTCTTCACTTACCTTTCCCATTCACTTGTTTTGTGTTTTTATTTAAACGTGTAATTCTTGTGTTATGGCTGAAAAAGATACACTTGCTTTCAGTGAGGAACACATACAGAATTTGATTAGGGACCCTCCAGTTTTTGCCTCTGCAGCTCTAAGCCTTACCGCTAATACTCAGAACGAGTCGGATAAACTAACTCGTCTCCGTAAAAAACAAATCCGGACAGACCTGCATGGTCACTTTCTACTCCAGCACCTTCGGTCAGGCACCATCCCAGCAGGACTGGTCATTCGTAACATACCGGTGGTGTTCACTGACGACCCGGTGTATAAGAAGGGATTCAGCGGGATTGAAACAAAGTGCAGCAGGGACCTTATGATCCTAACCATTGAAACTGCACATAGGACATCAATCAAAGAATTGGAGGAAATAGCAACGTTACAAAGAGAAATTGAGTCAAACCAGCTTATCACAGATTCCAAGACACTCCTGGAAAAAATTGATAAGGAAATTCTGGAATTCAAGGATTTTACAGTCACTCAAAAAAACAACAAATTCGAGTTGGATAAAAAGAACTTCTCATTAGAATCCATTTACCCGTATCTTAATAAGGATTTCTACACGCATTCTGACTCACAACGGTTCTTACAGGATAACCAGGGGCGATCACGTCGTGAATTTCTGACTTTCTCAGATACTACTTCATCATCAGGAAGTGAATCAGATAATACTAACCGACCACCCCAAAATAGAACAGGGAATCGAGCAGACCAATATCAACAACAACCACAAAACCAACAACCTTTTTTAGGACGGGGCCAACAAAAAACCAGAGGCCGAGTACGCTACACCCAACCATGGGAAATGAGAACACGGCAGAAATTCTACAAGAATTAGATAATTCACCAATCTATAATCTTTCAGACAGGACACTCACGGTAGCTGAAAGATCCGTTCTGACTAAGGGACTTAACTTCGTGCCATCCAGACCAACGGATTTCGTCAAAATGAAACTTGAGACACTAGAATTCTGCCGAAAGATTCGTCTTAAAACATTTTTTCATGATGCAATTGACAACTCTCAAGAGGAAGCGACAGGCCTAAAAAGAAAATCAACTTTTTGCCCAAAAGGACCCAAAATCCCTAAGGAGGTTATAACGTTTGAACGAACTGTTCTGTCCGGAATATCCTCAATTGAAAAGAAAAAGACATTTGTGAAGTACAATTTATCTAAAGCCGAGAAAGAAGCATTGATGACTGTAAAAAATGACAGTACCATTGTAGTCAAGCAGGCGGACAAAGGCGGAGCCGTGGTAATTTGGGACATCAACAAATACAAACAAGAAGTACACCGCCAACTTGATGACCAGAACTGCTATAGGCGCATTGGGAAAGACCCAACATCAGAAATAAAAAAACAACTGTTTGATGTGATTCAAAGAGGCTTTGATGATGGATTTGTAGGACCTAAAGAACTGATGTTCTTACAAAATAAAAATCCCAGAACACCAGTGTTCTATGTGCTCCCTAAATTGCACAAGGATGAGAACAACCCCCCAGGCCGCCCAATAATTTCTGGATGTGATTCACTCTTTGAACCTATAGCAAAATATATCGATTTCTTTTTGAAACCTTTCATTCAGACCATTCCTGCTCACCTCCAAGACACCACTGCATTTCTAAATCGAATATCTACCATCAGCTTCGATCAGAATAAACAGCTTCTTGTTACACTGGATGTGGTGTCTTTATACACCCAAATACCGCAAGAACAAGCATTGGAAATGCTGACGGTATTTCTGGAGAAAAGAGAAAAACCAGTTAGAGTGCCCACTGATTTTATCCTCGATCTTGCTCGCTTTGCACTACAAACATTTTTTTTCACGTTTGATGCAGAGTTTTTCTACCAGATAAAAGGGGTGGCGATGGGTTGCCCCTTTGCTCCAGAGCTAGCCATTATGTTCATGGGACTTTTCGAAGACAAATTTATATACAATGACAACCCTTTTGGCAACTGCATTTCCAACTATATGCGGTACATAGACGATGTGTTCCTTATATGGACAGGAGGACACGAGGACCTGAACCAATTCGTCTGCTGGTTAAACTCGAGAACATGTGACATCAAGTTCTCTATGACAGCATCTAAGGAATCCATTACTTTTTTGGACGTCAAAGTAGACCCAAACGGAGAAGGCCTGAATACAACCTTATTCCGCAAGCCCTCAGACAGGAACAAATCACTGCATTTTAACAGTAACCACCCACGCAGTCTCAGACAAAACCTACCCTATGGACAATTCCTAAGGATCCGTCGTAATTGTTCGGGGAAGGAAGAGTACTTCAAACACGCTGACCACTTGAAAAATCGCCTTATCCAAAGAGGGTACCCCAAAAAATTACTCAAAAACTCCCTGAAACGAGCCTGGTGGACTCCACGAGAGACCTTATTGGAGAAAAAAACCAAACAGGACCTTAAAAGGATGGTGTGCGTAACTACGTTTTGCCCAGCTGCCAATCAACAGAAGAAACTCATAATGTCAAATTGGCATTTACTCAAAAACCTCCACGAGGATTTTTCTGCACCCCCGCTCTTCGCATATAAGAAAGGAAAGAGCGTAGCCAACCATGTCGTAAGGGCGGCTTTACCAGTTTTGAAAGTTCCAACAGTACAAAGCATATTTGGCTTCCCTCCACCAAAAGGGCACCACAAATGTGGAACATGCACTTGTTGTAACGAAACCATTGAAGACTCTGTGTTTACGTTTGAAAACATTTTTTGGAAGCACGACGTTTTTACGAATTGTAAAACAAAAAATGTCGTATATGCGATCATCTGCCCTTGCCCTTTACTATACATCGGGAAGACGACACAAGAAGTAAGGCACCGTATAACGCAGCATAAATCACGAATACACAGAGGAGTTGAAAATGCCCCACTAGTTAATCACTGGTCAAAACATAAACATGTGAAAAGTGATTTAAAATGGACCGTGCTTTCTAAAATCGAAAAAGATCCAAGAGGCGGTGACTTGGAAGCAAAATTGTCACAACGTGAGGCAATGTTAATAATGAAGTTCAACACAGCCATTAGGGGGTTAAATGAGATCTCAGAAATTTATAAGCCGACTGTTTAATTTTGCTTGAATTTTGCCCTGTTTCTTTTATCAGAATGGACTGCCATCCAGTCCGGCTTTTGCATCTACCAAACCATTTTTGGTGTAGAGAGACTAAACTACAAGTCCCATGATCACCCGGGAACCAGGAAGTATTGTTTCCAGAGGCACAATCAGTCCGGACGACCCATTCGACTAAACCGGAGTTAAGGACGGACTCCTTCGCCTTCAAACGGTATGTACTGTCATTTGCCCGAGTGACATTCCGCAGGTCTCGAACGCGCCAAGCATTTTCAAGACGCGCAGCATGTTAGACTCTCCGCTTTATGTTTCGCATCTATGCGGCTTGCACTGCCGGTAACGCGAGGGACGTTCCGCAAGTCTCTAACTCGCTTAGCATTACCAAGACGCTCAGCATGTAAGACTCTCCCCCTGTATGTTTTACAGCTAAGGAGAGACTGACCAAAACAAATGTGGAGATGCTGGCGAGCTAGAAGCCGTATCAGCAGCGGGTAAGCATGACGCCCCTTATTCAGAACCATCAGAGCGAGTGTGGGTTGGTATGCATGATTAAATACAGCTCATGTATGTATTCTTCGTTTCACAGTCCCCGTGAACACTTCCTTTGTGGGATACAAAACTAAAACTACAGTTTGGACACCTACTTTTCAGACAATTGAATAGCAGTTTATGACAACCATCTCAAGGTAGGGAGCAGCTATGGTTATTCTGGAGCTGGGCTCTTTTTTCTTTCTGTAGTAAGCAATCCTAAGTAAGCTTTTGTCATTCTTTCAGAACCCACCCGGTCCTGAGGAGAACCCCGACAACAAACAGGGGTTCGAAACGCGTCGACCAGCCCTGTCCCGTATTTGGTGTATTACTGATGTGATACTAGTCCTTTTATTAGTTACAAGAGATTCTCTGATAAATCTGTGAATTATACAGACTCTTTAAATTGACAATCACGAAAGGATTTTTCCGATTTATTTGTTACCAATACGTGGACAGATTGTTTTTGTACCATTTGTATGAATGCTTTTTGTATGATTGATTGGCCAAGTGTGTATGTAATGTATAAAATGTTCTTTGTAATTGATGTTTATGTTTGTATATATTGTATATAAATTCTTTGTATTCCCATGCACTAAAAATATTGTGCTGAAAAAAGTAAAAAATTCTACGAAAGAGAATAAATCTCATATGATGCTATACTATGAGCAGGCTGTTCTTGTTTGATTCGTTAACAGCTGTTGTGGTTAATTATTATTTGATAGTCGGGTTTCTCAGCATTGGCCTTCGTTTTGTTATATAAATTTGGTTGGACTCAGCCTTGCTGAGGTAGGAGTCAAGACCCTTTTTTGATTCTTTGATCATTTAGCGGGCGGCTGCTCGCGAGGTCCTGATAGGTAGGAGAATGTCTACCGCAGGGTATTAGTGTTTGTTATAATAGGTCCGTGACGTGCCCATTGTAGGGGCAAGTGTGTATGGTGACACAGGAGGTGATCTTTCTCCATTCTGTCGGGTTTCACTATTTCTTCACTTACCTTTCCCATTCACTTGTTTTGTGTTTTTATTTAAACGTGTAATTCTTGTGTTATGGCTGAAAAAGATACACTTGCTTTCAGTGAGGAACACATACAGAATTTGATTAGGGACCCTCCAGTTTTTGCCTCTGCATCTCTAAGCCTTACCGCTAATACTCAGAACGAGTCGGATAAACTAACTCGTCTCCGTAAAAAACAAATCCGGACAGACCTGCATGGTCACTTTCTACTCCAGCACCTTCGGTCAGGCACCATCCCAGCAGGACTGGTCATTCGTAACATACCGGTGGTGTTCACTGACGACCCGGTGTATAAGAAGGGATTCAGCGGGATCGAAACAAAGTGCAGCAGGGACCTTATGGTCCTAACCATTGAAACTGCACATAGGACATCAATCAAAGAATTGGAGGAAATAGCAACGTTACAAAGAGAAATTGAGTCAAACCAGCTTATCACAGATTCCAAGACACTCCTGGAAAAAATTGATAAGGAAATTCTGGAATTCAAGGATTTTACAGTCACTCAAAAAAAAAACAAATTCGAGTTGGATAAAAAGAACTTCTCATTAGAATCCATTTACCCGTATCTTAATAAGGATTTCTACACGCATTCTGACTCACAACGGTTCTTACAGGATAACCAGGGGCGATCACGTCGTGAATTTCTGACTTTCTCAGATACTACTTCATCATCAGGAAGTGAATCAGATAATACTAACCGACCACCCCAAAATAGAACAGGGAATCGAGCAGACCAATATCAACAACAACCACAAAACCAACAACCTTTTTTAGGACGGGGCCAACAAAAAACCAGAGGCCGAGTACGCTACACCCAACCATGGGAAATGAGAACACGGCAGAAATTCTACAAGAATTAGATAATTCACCAATCTATAATCTTTCAGACAGGACACTCACGGTAGCTGAAAGATCCGTTCTGACTAAGGGACTTAACTTCGTGCCATCCAGACCAACGGATTTCGTCAAAATGAAACTTGAGACACTAGAATTCTGCCGAAAGATTCGTCTTAAAACATTTTTTCATGATGCAATTGACAACTCTCAAGAGGAAGCGACAGGCCTAAAAAGAAAATCAACTTTTTGCCCAAAAGGACCCAAAATCCCTAAGGAGGTTATAACGTTTGAACGAACTGTTCTGTCCGGAATATCCTCAATTGAAAAGAAAAAGACATTTGTGAAGTACAATTTATCTAAAGCCGAGAAAGAAGCATTGATGACTGTAAAAAATGACAGTACCATTGTAGTCAAGCAGGCGGACAAAGGCGGAGCCGTGGTAATTTGGGACATCAACAAATACAAACAAGAAGTACACCGCCAACTTGATGACCAGAACTGCTATAGGCGCATTGGGAAAGACCCAACATCAGAAATAAAAAAACAACTGTTTGATGTGATTCAAAGAGGCTTTGATGATGGATTTGTAGGACCTAAAGAACTGATGTTCTTACAAAATAAAAATCCCAGAACACCAGTGTTCTATGTGCTCCCTAAATTGCACAAGGATGAGAACAACCCCCCAGGCCGCCCAATAATTTCTGGATGTGATTCACTCTTTGAACCTATAGCAAAATATATCGATTTCTTTTTGAAACCTTTCATTCAGACCATTCCTGCTCACCTCCAAGACACCACTGCATTTCTAAATCGAATATCTACCATCAGCTTCGATCAGAATAAACAGCTTCTTGTTACACTGGATGTGGTGTCTTTATACACCCAAATACCGCAAGAACAAGCATTGGAAATGCTGACGGTATTTCTGGAGAAAAGAGAAAAACCAGTTAGAGTGCCCACTGATTTTATCCTCGATCTTGCTCGCTTTGCACTACAAACATTTTTTTTCACGTTTGATGCAGAGTTTTTCTACCAGATAAAAGGGGTGGCGATGGGTTGCCCCTTTGCTCCAGAGCTAGCCATTATGTTCATGGGACTTTTCGAAGACAAATTTATATACAATGACAACCCTTTTGGCAACTGCATTTCCAACTATATGCGGTACATAGACGATGTGTTCCTTATATGGACAGGAGGACACGAGGACCTGAACCAATTCGTCTGCTGGTTAAACTCGAGAACATGTGACATCAAGTTCTCTATGACAGCATCTAAGGAATCCATTACTTTTTTGGACGTCAAAGTAGACCCAAACGGAGAAGGCCTGAATACAACCTTATTCCGCAAGCCCTCAGACAGGAACAAATCACTGCATTTTAACAGTAACCACCCACGCAGTCTCAGACAAAACCTACCCTATGGACAATTCCTAAGGATCCGTCGTAATTGTTCGGGGAAGGAAGAGTACTTCAAACACGCTGACCACTTGAAAAATCGCCTTATCCAAAGAGGGTACCCCAAAAAATTACTCAAAAACTCCCTGAAACGAGCCTGGTGGACTCCACGAGAGACCTTATTGGAGAAAAAAACCAAACAGGACCTTAAAAGGATGGTGTGCGTAACTACGTTTTGCCCAGCTGCCAATCAACAGAAGAAACTCATAATGTCAAATTGGCATTTACTCAAAAACCTCCACGAGGATTTTTCTGCACCCCCGCTCTTCGCATATAAGAAAGGAAAGAGCGTAGCCAACCATGTCGTAAGGGCGGCTTTACCAGTTTTGAAAGTTCCAACAGTACAAAGCATATTTGGCTTCCCTCCACCAAAAGGGCACCACAAATGTGGAACATGCACTTGTTGTAACGAAACCATTGAAGACTCTGTGTTTACGTTTGAAAACATTTTTTGGAAGCACGACGTTTTTACGAATTGTAAAACAAAAAATGTCGTATATGCGATCATCTGCCCTTGCCCTTTACTATACATCGGGAAGACGACACAAGAAGTAAGGCACCGTATAACGCAGCATAAATCACGAATACACAGAGGAGTTGAAAATGCCCCACTAGTTAATCACTGGTCAAAACATAAACATGTGAAAAGTGATTTAAAATGGACCGTGCTTTCTAAAATCGAAAAAGATCCAAGAGGCGGTGACTTGGAAGCAAAATTGTCACAACGTGAGGCAATGTTAATAATGAAGTTCAACACAGCCATTAGGGGGTTAAATGAGATCTCAGAAATTTATAAGCCGACTGTTTAATTTTGCTTGAATTTTGCCCTGTTTCTTTTATCAGAATGGACTGCCATCCAGTCCGGCTTTTGCATCTACCAAACCATTTTTGGTGTAGAGAGACTAAACTACAAGTCCCATGATCACCCGGGAACCAGGAAGTATTGTTTCCAGAGGCACAATCAGTCCGGACGACCCATTCGACTAAACCGGAGTTAAGGACGGACTCCTTCGCCTTCAAACGGTATGTACTGTCATTTGCCCGAGTGACATTCCGCAGGTCTCGAACGCGCCAAGCATTTTCAAGATGCGCAGCATGTTAGACTCTCCGCTTTATGTTTCGCATCTATGCGGCTTGCACTGCCGGTAACGCGAGGGACGTTCCGCAAGTCTCTAACTCGCTTAGCATTACCAAGACGCTCAGCATGTAAGACTCTCCCCCTGTATGTTTTACAGCTAAGGAGAGACTGACCAAAACAAATGTGGAGATGCTGGCGAGCTAGAAGCCGTATCAGCAGCGGGTAAGCATGACGCCCCTTATTCAGAACCATCAGAGCGAGTGTGGGTTGGTATGCATGATTAAATACAGCTCATGTATGTATTCTTCGTTTCACAGTCCCCGTGAACACTTCCTTTGTGGGATACAAAACTAAAACTACAGTTTGGACACCTACTTTTCAGACAATTGAATAGCAGTTTATGACAACCATCTCAAGGTAGGGAGCAGCTATGGTTATTCTGGAGCTGGGCTCTTTTTTCTTTCTGTAGTAAGCAATCCTAAGTAAGCTTTTGTCATTCTTTCAGAACCCACCCGGTCCTGAGGAGAACCCCGACAACAAACAGGGGTTCGAAACGCGTCGACCAGCCCTGTCCCGTATTTGGTGTATTACTGATGTGATACTAGTCCTTTTATTAGTTACAAGAGATTCTCTGATAAATCTGTGAATTATACAGACTCTTTAAATTGACAATCACGAAAGGATTTTTCCGATTTATTTGTTACCAATACGTGGACAGATTGTTTTTGTACCATTTGTATGAATGCTTTTTGTATGATTGATTGGCCAAGTGTGTATGTAATGTATAAAATGTTCTTTGTAATTGATGTTTATGTTTGTATATATTGTATATAAATTCTTTGTATTCCCATGCACTAAAAATATTGTGCTGAAAAAAGTAAAAAATTCTACGAAAGAGAATAAATCTCATATGATGCTATACTATGAGCAGGCTGTTCTTGTTTGATTCGTTAACAGCTGTTGTGGTTAATTATTATTTGATAGTCGGGTTTCTCAGCATTGGCCTTCGTTTTGTTATATAAATTTGGTTGGACTCAGCCTTGCTGAGGTAGGAGTCAAGACCCTTTTTTGATTCTTTGATCATTTAGCGGGCGGCTGCTCGCGAGGTCCTGATAGGTAGGAGAATGTCTACCGCAGGGTATTAGTGTTTGTTATAATAGGTCCGTGACGTGCCCATTGTAGGGGCAAGTGTGTATGGTGACACAGGAGGTGATCTTTCTCCATTCTGTCGGGTTTCACTATTTCTTCACTTACCTTTCCCATTCACTTGTTTTGTGTTTTTATTTAAACGTGTAATTCTTGTGTTATGGCTGAAAAAGATACACTTGCTTTCAGTGAGGAACACATACAGAATTTGATTAGGGACCCTCCAGTTTTTGCCTCTGCAGCTCTAAGCCTTACCGCTAATACTCAGAACGAGTCGGATAAACTAACTCGTCTCCGTAAAAAACAAATCCGGACAGACCTGCATGGTCACTTTCTACTCCAGCACCTTCGGTCAGGCACCATCCCAGCAGGACTGGTCATTCGTAACATACCGGTGGTGTTCACTGACGACCCGGTGTATAAGAAGGGATTCAGCGGGATCGAAACAAAGTGCAGCAGGGACCTTATGGTCCTAACCATTGAAACTGCACATAGGACATCAATCAAAGAATTGGAGGAAATAGCAACGTTACAAAGAGAAATTGAGTCAAACCAGCTTATCACAGATTCCAAGACACTCCTGGAAAAAATTGATAAGGAAATTCTGGAATTCAAGGATTTTACAGTCACTCAAAAAAAAAACAAATTCGAGTTGGATAAAAAGAACTTCTCATTAGAATCCATTTACCCGTATCTTAATAAGGATTTCTACACGCATTCTGACTCACAACGGTTCTTACAGGATAACCAGGGGCGATCACGTCGTGAATTTCTGACTTTCTCAGATACTACTTCATCATCAGGAAGTGAATCAGATAATACTAACCGACCACCCCAAAATAGAACAGGGAATCGAGCAGACCAATATCAACAACAACCACAAAACCAACAACCTTTTTTAGGACGGGGCCAACAAAAAACCAGAGGCCGAGTACGCTACACCCAACCATGGGAAATGAGAACACGGCAGAAATTCTACAAGAATTAGATAATTCACCAATCTATAATCTTTCAGACAGGACACTCACGGTAGCTGAAAGATCCGTTCTGACTAAGGTACTTAACTTCGTGCCATCCAGACCAACGGATTTCGTCAAAATGAAACTTGAGACACTAGAATTCTGCCGAAAGATTCGTCTTAAAACATTTTTTCATGATGCAATTGACAACTCTCAAGAGGAAGCGACAGGCCTAAAAAGAAAATCAACTTTTTGCCCAAAAGGACCCAAAATCCCTAAGGAGGTTATAACGTTTGAACGAACTGTTCTGTCCGGAATATCCTCAATTGAAAAGAAAAAGACATTTGTGAAGTACAATTTATCTAAAGCCGAGAAAGAAGCATTGATGACTGTAAAAAATGACAGTACCATTGTAGTCAAGCAGGCGGACAAAGGCGGAGCCGTGGTAATTTGGGACATCAACAAATACAAACAAGAAGTACACCGCCAACTTGATGACCAGAACTGCTATAGGCGCATTGGGAAAGACCCAACATCAGAAATAAAAAAACAACTGTTTGATGTGATTCAAAGAGGCTTTGATGATGGATTTGTAGGACCTAAAGAACTGATGTTCTTACAAAATAAAAATCCCAGAACACCAGTGTTCTATGTGCTCCCTAAATTGCACAAGGATGAGAACAACCCCCCAGGCCGCCCAATAATTTCTGGATGTGATTCACTCTTTGAACCTATAGCAAAATATATCGATTTCTTTTTGAAACCTTTCATTCAGACCATTCCTGCTCACCTCCAAGACACCACTGCATTTCTAAATCGAATATCTACCATCAGCTTCGATCAGAATAAACAGCTTCTTGTTACACTGGATGTGGTGTCTTTATACACCCAAATACCGCAAGAACAAGCATTGGAAATGCTGACGGTATTTCTGGAGAAAAGAGAAAAACCAGTTAGAGTGCCCACTGATTTTATCCTCGATCTTGCTCGCTTTGCACTACAAACATTTTTTTTCACGTTTGATGCAGAGTTTTTCTACCAGATAAAAGGGGTGGCGATGGGTTGCCCCTTTGCTCCAGAGCTAGCCATTATGTTCATGGGACTTTTCGAAGACAAATTTATATACAATGACAACCCTTTTGGCAACTGCATTTCCAACTATATGCGGTACATAGACGATGTGTTCCTTATATGGACAGGAGGACACGAGGACCTGAACCAATTCGTCTGCTGGTTAAACTCGAGAACATGTGACATCAAGTTCTCTATGACAGCATCTAAGGAATCCATTACTTTTTTGGACGTCAAAGTAGACCCAAACGGAGAAGGCCTGAATACAACCTTATTCCGCAAGCCCTCAGACAGGAACAAATCACTGCATTTTAACAGTAACCACCCACGCAGTCTCAGACAAAACCTACCCTATGGACAATTCCTAAGGATCCGTCGTAATTGTTCGGGGAAGGAAGAGTACTTCAAACACGCTGACCACTTGAAAAATCGCCTTATCCAAAGAGGGTACCCCAAAAAATTACTCAAAAACTCCCTGAAACGAGCCTGGTGGACTCCACGAGAGACCTTATTGGAGAAAAAAACCAAACAGGACCTTAAAAGGATGGTGTGCGTAACTACGTTTTGCCCAGCTGCCAATCAACAGAAGAAACTCATAATGTCAAATTGGCATTTACTCAAAAACCTCCACGAGGATTTTTCTGCACCCCCGCTCTTCGCATATAAGAAAGGAAAGAGCGTAGCCAACCATGTCGTAAGGGCGGCTTTACCAGTTTTGAAAGTTCCAACAGTACAAAGCATATTTGGCTTCCCTCCACCAAAAGGGCACCACAAATGTGGAACATGCACTTGTTGTAACGAAACCATTGAAGACTCTGTGTTTACGTTTGAAAACATTTTTTGGAAGCACGACGTTTTTACGAATTGTAAAACAAAAAATGTCGTATATGCGATCATCTGCCCTTGCCCTTTACTATACATCGGGAAGACGACACAAGAAGTAAGGCACCGTATAACGCAGCATAAATCACGAATACACAGAGGAGTTGAAAATGCCCCACTAGTTAATCACTGGTCAAAACATAAACATGTGAAAAGTGATTTAAAATGGACCGTGCTTTCTAAAATCGAAAAAGATCCAAGAGGCGGTGACTTGGAAGCAAAATTGTCACAACGTGAGGCAATGTTAATAATGAAGTTCAACACAGCCATTAGGGGGTTAAATGAGATCTCAGAAATTTATAAGCCGACTGTTTAATTTTGCTTGAATTTTGCCCTGTTTCTTTTATCAGAATGGACTGCCATCCAGTCCGGCTTTTGCATCTACCAAACCATTTTTGGTGTAGAGAGACTAAACTACAAGTCCCATGATCACCCGGGAACCAGGAAGTATTGTTTCCAGAGGCACAATCAGTCCGGACGACCCATTCGACTAAACCGGAGTTAAGGACGGACTCCTTCGCCTTCAAACGGTATGTACTGTCATTTGCCCGAGTGACATTCCGCAGGTCTCGAACGCGCCAAGCATTTTCAAGACGCGCAGCATGTTAGACTCTCCGCTTTATGTTTCGCATCTATGCGGCTTGCACTGCCGGTAGCGCGAGGGACGTTCCGCAAGTCTCTAACTCGCTTAGCATTACCAAGACGCTCAGCATGTAAGACTCTCCCCCTGTATGTTTTACAGCTAAGGAGAGACTGACCAAAACAAATGTGGAGATGCTGGCGAGCTAGAAGCCGTATCAGCAGCGGGTAAGCATGACGCCCCTTAGTCAGAACCATCAGAGCGAGTGTGGGTTGGTATGCATGATTAAATACAGCTCATGTATGTATTCTTCGTTTCACAGTCCCCGTGAACACTTCCTTTGTGGGATACAAAACTAAAACTACAGTTTGGACACCTACTTTTCAGACAATTGAATAGCAGTTTATGACAACCATCTCAAGGTAGGGAGCAGCTATGGTTATTCTGGAGCTGGGCTCTTTTTTCTTTCTGTAGTAAGCAATCCTAAGTAAGCTTTTGTCATTCTTTCAGAACCCACCCGGTCCTGAGGAGAACCCCGACAACAAACAGGGGTTCGAAACGCGTCGACCAGCCCTGTCCCGTATTTGGTGTATTACTGATGTGATACTAGTCCTTTTATTAGTTACAAGAGATTCTCTGATAAATCTGTGAATTATACAGACTCTTTAAATTGACAATCACGAAAGGATTTTTCCGATTTATTTGTTACCAATACGTGGACAGATTGTTTTTGTACCATTTGTATGAATGCTTTTTGTATGATTGATTGGCCAAGTGTGTATGTAATGTATAAAATGTTCTTTGTAATTGATGTTTATGTTTGTATATATTGTATATAAATTCTTTGTATTCCCATGCACTAAAAATATTGTGCTGAAAAAAGTAAAAAATTCTACGAAAGAGAATAAATCTCATATGATGCTATACTATGAGCAGGCTGTTCTTGTTTGATTCGTTAACAGCTGTTGTGGTTAATTATTATTTGATAGTCGGGTTTCTCAGCATTGGCCTTCGTTTTGTTATATAAACTTGGTTGGACTCAGCCTTGCTGAGGTAGGAGTCAAGACCCTTTTTTGATTCTTTGATCTATCTCCCTATTGCTGCGTCAAGCCGTACGTCTGCTTCAAGCAGGCACAGGGTTTTGACGCAGCATTGGCCTAAAAGTGACTGAGTGTAATCTTGTAGATTTCAGTCAGCCACTTTTAGGAGGCGTTCCTGCGCAGGAACGCCCTCCCTTGTGCCGGAACGCCCCCTGATGGCGCAGGGCTTTACAACGTGATGCATCTCCCAGATGCGTCACGTTGTTAATATACCCCGCACCATGGCGCCTCTTTTGCGCTGTCCCTGCGTCACAAAAGTCATGCAACGATGGAGCAAAAGAGCCGCAAGGGGATTGGAAATCTGCCCCTAGAGACTCAAGTCCAGTCCTTCCTTTGTACTCCTGCCACTAAGAAGAGATAGTGGTGGTGGATTGATAGTTTGAGTATATTATGACTGGTTATTTAGTAAGAAACTTTTTAGTGTTCAACTTCTCACTGGTCTGCAATCACGATGGACTGTGTCTGTCACTTCGCGTGCTGCGGAGTGCTGCCTGCCAGTCCTATTCGAACCTTTTTGTAGTTGGTTTAGTGAGTTACATAACTTTCCAAGTAGGCGGTCCGCGAATCCAGCAATACTAATATCCTAGTAGACCACATCAGATAGGTCAATAAATTTAGTGTAATTGTTGTCTATTTCCCTGAAGTAATTTGTTATTGTTTTTTTGAAATGTTTGATTTTGTTGACAACAATCATCCATGTCTGTGCCTTTCTTTCATGTTGTACATCAGTACCCCCCAGGGGCAAGGGGGCACAGGAGGAGCTAGCGGCGCCGGCGGAGAAGGGACAAGATCAGGAAGGCCAGGATCGGTCCGGCGAGGGCTCCTCTGCTGGCCCCAGTAAGTTTTCCTGTTAATATTAATAATTATACTTCCCTATCTTTTACAGCACCTATTTTTTCCTAACGTTCCTCATTCGATTGTTTCTAAATCGTCTTTGATCTTCTTGTAGACTGTTTCTAAATTCTTATCCTGCCTCTACTATGACTCCCTGTGGTACTACTAGATTATTATTAGTCTGTCTGTGTAGCTAACTAAGCTTGCACAGTTGGCAAAAGGTGTTAACCAAAACTCCCATTCTATTCAGCAATAGCTCTATGCACTTAGTGCAGTCCTCTGGGTTGTCCATAATGTCTTTGGAAGTCTTCTAAATGTTTATGCTTTGACAATTCCCAATAATAAAATGTCAATGGCCACCAAGAAAGAATAGGATACTAGTTTACTTTTTGATTGGATAGGAGGACAATCCATACTACTACTGTTGCAGGGACTATTCTGCAGAAACAGAACTATGGACACCAAATAGTGCATTGTTTATCAATTATAATAGGCGCAGTTAGGCTTTCCACATACCTCAGTCATAACAGAATTTAAACCCCCAATCTCCTTACTGACTAGCTAGTGTGTCAGAGTCATTTAGCTCCAGAATTCATCAATGATTGATCCCCAATGATTATACAATCCAGGACATAAGACTACGGAGTCAGAATCCCGACCTCTCAGAGCCACGGACTCATGCTTGCAAATTGCAAACCGTTTCGCTCACTCACTCGTGACCAAAAACCACAGAGTTTATGTAAGTTTTAAAGCTTTATTAAAAGTAAAAACATTTATTAAAATCAAGTTCATCATACAACATAAACGGTGGATTGAAAAGTGCTTAGTGATTTCACACATTAATTGTGGGTGAGCCCTCACCAGGTTGGAACTTCAAGTCTTCTTTGTGGTGGTGAATCATTGCTGACTCCGTCCAAGTGATGATGATATGATCTTGCTCTTGTTCTTAGAAGGGAAGCTTCTGTCTGTTATGAGAAAAATGGTGTGTGTTAAAAAGCAAGTATTCATCAGCTGTGCCAAAAAGTGTAGCAAGACATGTTACGGCTAAGCATAACTAAAAAACACTCTTCCCTAAAAAAAAGGGCAATTTGTAGTTGAGACTAGAGAGTCACAAATTATTAAATTTGTTTGTGTAGTCGTAGTAAAATGTTTTCATTCCTAGACAAAATAATAGGGAGTGGTTTATATGGCATCTAAGAATCTGAAATGTATTTTCTAGGCGGAACATCGGCACAGCCATCCACCGGTGCCGGGGCCAGCGCGGAGGTGGGCACTCCTGGGGCGGAGGCGGTGCTACAGCCAGCGGGAACTGCTGTGGGGGATGCCACGGGAGTAGCGGGCAGTTGTAAGCTATTATATTCCTTACTTATTGAGATTGCAGACTGCAGAGTGTGCTCTCTGCACGAGTGTATATGTTGTACAGTATAAGTATACTTTACTGTTAAGAAGACTTACAAATTTAGAACTAAGTTTTTATCAACCAGGTAGTAGCCTCCTCTAAATTGACTTCAACTCAGCTGTGAAAGTTTTATCGAGAAGCCAAGTCAGATCAGAGATGAACTTGATGGATGGGATGAACGAAAAGGGAAAGAAGGGTGTAAGTTAGTGTAGAAGGACGAGCGAGTTAAAAGTAATGATGACTGGCAAAGAATGATACGTGTTTTTGAATGCTGCCCGAGGTGGCTGGGAATATGATGCATGGCCGGTTGAAGGATGAAGCAAGGATGGGTGGAAGGAGAAAGGGAAGAGGACTGCCTGGGTGGGTAAAACTGAAACTGTATGTGTGCGCAATATATCCTTTGGTTCAAATTCAAATGCAAGTCAAGCAAGGATGCATGGCTTGCGGTTTCCAAAATAAAATGAAAATGTTGTTTTTCCGTGAGAAAAACTAAGGTTTGTCCAGTTGAGACATTAAGAAGAATGATTGACATTTACTTTGAATGGATGGATGCCTGGATCATGGTACTATCTGACTCATAGATAGCATATGTGTATGTAGACAGAGTAGACGGTCACTGGATGAAGTAAGTGTTACTTTGAAGAGCATGTAACACCGCACCCGCACGTCCGTTCCAGTGTAGCAAAGGCAAGGAAAAGAAGTTGTAATTTTTCCGAATACTACCATGAACAGTAGCAGTAGTTTGTATTGCAAGCACAGCATATATCCGGCGATTACGGGGGCCACTCACTACCTCTGTTAATAATTTTAGTACAACTCTGTCATTCATGTGTGGCCCTCCAGTGTTCACTCAATAAAAAACAAAGCACCTAAAGTCATCCCATATGTAAGCAAATATCCTGTGAAGGGATAGATAATCATATTATTCATCTTCTTCATTTTCCTTTTCTAGTAGTCATTGGCACTGTAGGGTGAAAGTTAAATTAATTAAGCAGTAGCCCTTGTAACAGAGTATTCTCATTGCCACCCGTAATAGAAAAGTAAGAGCTTCACCACCTGCATGTACTGGACTGGTACAGTAACACAAGTCTGTGTCATCATGGCTTGCGTCTGTTTTTCTCGGTGCAAGTTGACTACGCTGGCATTATGCACTAGTTTACGTACCAATTTCGCTAAACAAGAGAGAAGAAGAAGAATAAGACTGGTGTACTGTCATAGTCGACTCTAATGTAGTGAGTCCATATAGTGCTCGTAGAATTGATTCCTGAAACTCCCACTAATGTTAGAGCAAAGGCTGACGAAGTGGAAGGTTAGATAGATACAGGCCACAAATGTTATGTACTGTGCTTGCAAGTTGCTAGTTCTACTGTGACACAACTTTCTGCTGAATTATTTTGTGTTAATTTTGAAGAGCATTGGCTACAGTATGTCTTTCTTTCTTCGTATAGATGCTCCTTCCAAACTGACACAGAAGGAGCTGGCTAGACGGGCCCGGCAAAGGAAGCTGGCGGCGATTGTTGCCGAATATTGGCAGCTGGTGGCCTAGGAGGAGGAGGAGACGCAGTCGCAGTCCACCACAACATCCACCGCGATAGCTGCATCCTCCTCCACGCTCCCTGGGTCAGCCAGTCAGCGCAAGCTTCCAGCGGTACGGAGCCATGGTACCGCAGCCACCCACCACCGCCAAGCAGCCGAAAAATCAGCTGCCCCCCACAGCGGGTGCAAGGCCCGCATCCACCGCCTAACCCTCAGGGTGTCCAACCTTGAGCAGGAGATGGAGAGAATGAAGAGCCTGCTCAAGAAGAACCTCCGCGGGGAGCAACGGGCCCACCTGGCCAAAGGACACCGCCGGCAGCAGTAGAGGAGGAGAGACTGTCCCTTGCCCCTTTTTTAAAGACTTTTGAGGGGTGGGAATTGGGAGTTGGGTTTTTTCTTGGACTTTGGGGACTTTTTCACAGACATTCTTTGGGGTTAGGGAGAGGGGTGGGTCGGGTCTTGCGGGATAGTTTATTTTTGTTATGGATTTAAATAATTATTTACTTTCAACTTAAACATTGCATACGCATTTTTAGTGTTTTGCAGGGGAGGCGGGGGGGGTTTAACTGTTCATTTGTTTTCCTGAAACTTAACTGGCTGCTTGATTCAAATTGTCTAAGTAATCGCCCAAATGTTTACAAAAGTAAGTGGCACTCACAGAGTTAGTGAATTCAATTGTCCTACTACTTTAGTAGTACTACCGTCAGTCTCTCCTCTCTCCTCCTACTCCATTATTCTTCCTCCCCCCCAAATGCTTATCTTACCTGTGATTTGTGTTTGAGAATAGGCCTAGGGCTAGGCACAGGGCTGGCTGCATGGCAACTGGCGATGAAGGTTGGCAATCCTCGGCGGATGAAATGGTATCGTTGTGGTGGTAGAGGTGGTACTCAGTGGCAGTAGCAGCATATGAAAAAAAAGAAAATGAAACCTTGAGTGGCCTGAGCGGATCATTACAACAGTATGATAGATAGCATAGTACACAGGAACAGTGCCATCATTTAGCCTGACAAATGCTAAAGTTTCCAAAGTATACTAGTTACGTGGAGTTTGGCTTTGGCTACTACAAGAAATAGTACTGAAGGTGAAGGGCACAGCAGCGTAATCATTCGCCACGTGTAGGAGGAGGATGTTTTCTGTTGCTTTGACCTTATCCTCCCCAGCAAATGTGTGGAATTATTGTTGTAATTTACTCACACCTCAATAAAAACCACACAGCCTGAGGGAAGAGGGTTAGGGTTTGAAACTTGGATGAGACTGGGGTTTGTGGGGAAAGTTTTGTGGAGAGAGGAAAAAAAACACAGCAAGGACAAACAACAAATGAAGATAAACAAATCCTTGGATACAAAGCTATCCATACATCTTTTAAGGGACATAAAGGAAGTGCATGCACTACTGCATGCATGAAGTTGTTTGCTAAATGGATAGGTTACTGTAAAGTAAGTAGTACTTTCTACAATGTACTAACTACGTAGAAACAATGTAACAGTACAGGGTTGCAGTAATTATGCAATTTCACTTGCCTATCTGCCCTCAGAGAGAAGAACCACTTAGTACATTAAATTAGTTTAAAAAAGCAAAGAAAAAAGTTTACAATGGATGGAGGGATGAATTGAAGCACAGAGCAAACAAATGCACAGAGTCACACTTACAGAAGTTCACAGCAATAACATTACTTAAAAGATAAGTAGAAATGAAGATGGATACTGTAACTGTATGTTGTTGTAGTTGTCATGTTGAATTTGGGAAGTTGCGTGCATCCAGCCATTCCTCTTTTTCGCGGTACTCCTCCATTCCATCTGACGCTCCGCCGATCAATGTTGGGGACCAGAAGACACCTTGTCCAGTGCCTGCCTGGTGGATGCTTAATTGCGGGTTGCTAAACCTGAGGTCATCCTTTATGCCATTGCACAGGGTAAAAGCCGGCCTGTAATTGTTGATGGAAAAACAGGAAGTGATATGAAAACACCACAGAGAAAAAAGTATAAGGTACGCTGTGTGGTGCAAAAATAACACTTTCAGTTTCAGAGTCGACAGTATTACAAAACATTCAAGCATCATTTCGAAAGTGCGTACTCTGAGTCTCCTTTCCAAGGATAAATAAGTGTGGGCAAATTTGCGGATCTTTCCCCTCAAGCTAGGTGTAAAGTGTAAACTGCGATTTTAAAACCCTAACCCTAGGCCCTAACCCTAGGCCCTAACCCTCCTTTTTCACCATGGATTTTCTCCAAACAACTTGCGCCCGATATTAGACCTTCCCAGCAATGCCCCCAGACCCGTCAACCCACCCGCAAAAAAGTAGAACACCCCCAAACAGACCAAAAGCAAAAATGGAAAATGTGACACTTAATAAATTTTCGGCCTACCAGTCAACATCACTCCAAACGCACTCTGCAGCTTGGCCCTAACTCCCCTTTCCCACCATGGATTTTCTTCAAACCACTTGCAATCAAAATTAGACTGTGCCAGCAGTGCTCCCAGACCACAAAACCTACCCCCAAAAACCTAGAAGCCCCCCAAACAGCCCCCCAGAAACAGGCAAGTGAGCAAAAACGGAAAACTTTTTCACCATGGATTTTCTCCAAACCACTTGCACCTGATATTAGACCTTCCAAACAATGCCCCCCGACCCGTCAACCCACCTGCAAAAAAGTAGAACACCCCCAAACAGGCCAAAAGCAAAAATGGAAAATGTGACAGAAATTTTTCGGCCTACCTTCAATTCAGTCCAAACGCGCTCTGCAGCTAGGCCCCAACTCCCCTTTTCCACCATGGATTTTCTTAAAAACAAATGCAATCAAAATTAGACTGTGCCAGCAGTGCTCCCAGACCCCAAAACCCACCCCCAAAAACCTAGAAGCCCCCCAAACAGCCCCCCAAAAACAGGCAAGTGAGCAAAAACTGAAAAATATTTTCACCATGGATTTTCTCCAAACCACTTGCGCCCGATATTAGACCTTCCCAGCAATGCCCCCAGACCCATCAACCGAGCCGCAAAAAAGTAGAACACCCCCAAACAGGCCAAAAGCAAAAATGGAAAATGTGACACTTAGACAATATTTGGCCTACCTTCATTTAAGTCCAAACGCGCTCTGCAGCTAGGCCCTAGCTCCCCTTTCCCACTATGGATTTTCTTCAAACCACTTACAATCAAAATTAGACTGTGCCAGCAGTGCTCCCAGACCACAAAACCCACCCCCAAAAACCTAGAAGACCCCCAAACAGCCCCCCAACAACAGGCAAGTGAGCAAAAACAGAAAAACTTTTTCACCATGGATTTTCTCCAAACCACTTGCGCCCGATATTAGACCTTCCCAGCAATGCCCCCAGACCCGTCAACCCACCCACAAAAAAGTAGAACACCCCCAAACAGGCAAAAAGCAAAAATGGAAAATGTGACAGAAAATGTTCGGCCTACCTTCAATTCAGTCCAAACGTGCTCCGCAGCTAGGCCCTAACTCCCCTTTCCCACCATGGATTTTCTTCAAACCACTTGCAATCAAAATTAGACTGTGCCAGTAGTGCTCCCAGACCACAAAACCCACCCCCAAAAACCTAGAAACTCCCCACACAGCCCCCCAAAAACAGGCAAGTGAGCAAAAACGGAAACACTTTTTCAGTATGGATTTTCTCCAAACCACTTGTGCCCGATATTAGACCTTCCCAACAATGCCCCCAGACCCGTCAACCCACCTGCAAAAAAGCAGAACACCCCCAAACAGGCCAAAAGCAAAATTGGATAATGTGACACTTAGAACATTTTCGGCCTACCAGTCAACATCACTCCAAACACACTCTGCAGCTAGGCCCTAACTCCCCTTTCCCACCATGGGTTTTCTTCAAACCACTTGCAATCAAAATAGACTATCCCAGCAGTGCTCCCAGACCCCCAGAACCCCCCCCCCACAAATCTAGAACACCCGCAAACAGCCCCCCCAAAAACACGCAATACTGCTAGGCCTCAGTTTAAATTGTGCCAAAACGCTGTCTGCAACTAGGCCCAAACCCCCCTTTTCCACCATGGATTTTCTTCAAACCACTTGCAATCAAAATTAGACCTTCCCAGCAGTGCTCCAAGACCCCCCGACTCACCCTCACAAATCTAGAGCACCCCCAAACAGCCCCCCAAAAACATGCAATACTGGTATATTCAAAACATGGCAAATTGAGCTGTTCACAAAAAATTGCTGTTCAACTTTTCAGCACTTCCACTACTTCGATCCTCTTGAAACTTACCTGGACACTTGTTCCAGCGATTCCCAAGAATCTCAGCAAAGCAGAACAAAATCGAACCACTGTGCTCTTTGAAGAAGAAGAAGAAGAAGAAGAAGAAGAAGAAGGTAATCCATCTGCCTTGAGGGAAATGGATAGGTGGAGTCTGGAGGAGGAGGATAGAGGAGCATGATTGAGTTGTGAACTTGTGAACCTCAGAAATGCAGACTGCGGCACCTTCAAATCAATAAGGAAAATAAGATGAAGACAGTGCTGCTGATGGACTTGTTGTGAGAGTTTCGTTGTGGTAAAAGTTGCAAAACAAAGTAAGACACACAGGAAGAAAAGAGAATAAGGATGAAAAAAAGGAAGTCATTTTCAGGCCTCGGTGTCAGGGAAGTAGAGCTCATCCTCAAACTCTATGAATTGAGATGGGAGTAGGTCAGCTAACAGAGAAGAACTTCTGTCACCTAAGTCGGTGTCCTCTTCTTCCTGCGTGCATTCACGTATTTTGTAATGTGGTGGTATGAAGTGCTGATTCATCTTGATCAGTGTTAACCTCTCCACATTTTTGGGCGAGAGGCGGGTCCTTTTTGAAGTTACAATGGCACCAGCAGCACTGAAAACACGTTCAGAAGACACGCTTGCGAGTGGGCAAGACAAATAATTTAGAGCCAGGTTGGTGATCAGTGGCCATAGAGGCCTTTTCCTGTACCAATACAGCAATGGGTTCTTATTAACAAAGACCTCTGTTGGGTCATCCAGATAGGCCTGCACCATCGACTCAAGGTTCCCCAGAGTTGCTCCACTTTGCGTACCATCTGTGGCCTTTGCATCACTGGAACGAGCAAACCCTTGATGAGTTAGCCAATCCGCTTCCGACAATATTATGGCTGGGCCTGGTGCAGGTGAGGATGATGATACGGTTGCTGCTGGTGTCGTTAACGGCTGTGAGGGAAAGTGACTCCCTTCGGCCACAGATTCAGAAGTGGAACTTGACGCCGGATGGCCTACTGATTCAGTTGTACTTCTGCCGGCTCCTTGAATTTTCTGCCGCTCTTTTTCGAACCAAGTGGCTGACACAGCTAGCCAATGTTTGTACTTTGAAACATCTGCTTCATCAAAAGGAATGAATGCTTTGCTGGCCACTGCCTTTTTATACCATGGATGCAGAATAGTGGCACAAACGTAATGTTGTTCTGGATGTATGTTTTTAAGCCTTTGATTGTCAACTAGGCGGCTTAATAACCTCTCCGCCAACTGATATGCGTCCTGCTTTTCAACATCATGTCGGAACGTTGAAGACACCGCCTTCAGTTGGTGCTCTTGCATGACCAACAATGGGATAGCTAGGCCCAAAGAACAGTCCTCCTTGCTGACTTCACGCGTGAAGACCTCAAAAGGACGAAGCATGTCTGTCAGGCTTGCAACTAGCTTCCATTCCTCTAACTCTAGCCTCATGTCTTTCATAGTAGAACCCAGTTTATAGACATAATCATTATTACCCCCCACTGCTCAGACAGACGCTCAAGCATGTAAAAGGTTGAGTTCCAACATGTTGCCACCTCCTGGATGAGTCCTTTGACTGGCTGTCTACGTTCATGTTGAATGCTCCTCAGCTCCTTCCGGGCCTTAAAAGAATGGCTGAAAGGTGTGCAGATTCTTCAGCAGGTGGTCAGTAACTTGCTGACTGTGTTTTCGTTTTTCAAGAAATCTTGCACAACGATGTTAATACTGTGCGCCAAACACGGCACTCTGAAATAGCCACCATCATGCATGGCCTTAACTATATTACTGCCATTATCCGTGGAAACATAACCAACTATGCTATTTCTTGGATGCAGCCATTCAGAGACCTTCCTATCAAACTCGTCCAAAAGGTTAGGTGCAGTATGAGTTTTCTCTACGGCAAACATGGCTAATGTTGCATGTTTCCGAGTAGCTTGAAAAACTGTGTCCGGGTCAACACCTGCACTTGTCTTGTCTCTAACCCCTGCAAAAGAGACCCAGTGTGCAGTGATGCACATGTAATCAAGGGCTTGGCAACTGGTCCACATGTCTGTTGTCAAGTGGATAGTGTGAAGAGCACTCTTCTGCAAAGCTGCCCCAATCACCCTCAGCACATCTTGATGTAGTGCTGGAACCGCAACTCGGGCAAAATAGGACCGGCTAGGAACCTTTCATTTAGGGCAGACTGTTGCCACAAATTCTAGAAAACCCACCCCTTCCACGAAAGAAAAAGGGAGACGGTCCAGCGCTAGCATTTTAGCCAGCTTTGCGTTATACAGACGTACCGTTGGGCGTTTGCGTTCAAATGGCGCCTCCGACCAAAACATGCTTCTAATGGTGGGCTGGACCGTTTTACGTGATGATGATGATGATGCAGACTTCAAACCAGTTAGGCTCATTGATGTACTTTTTTGCATTGGTGTCTGTCCCAGACTCTTAGTGTGCCTCATACATGTTGCAGGGGTAGAGGGTGTGGGCGCTACCACTGCAGTGCTGCTGCCAGGGGTACTGGGTGTACCAGAAAAAATGTCGGTCGGTTCTTGACTTCCCGACCATGTTTTCTGCCTTTTCGCTAACAGTAAAGAAGTCCCAAACTGGGGACTGGAGATGTCTGCTAGTGGTGGAGGTGCTACTTTGACTTTCAATGCCAGATGAAGTGGAGGATGGGCGTGGCTGAATTGGTTTCTGTTGTTCACTTACAGCACCACTACTTGAGGTAATGGAGGTCGAGCTGGATGGAGGTCCCTGCCGGCCCTTCTGACTAAAAAAGATGGAAGCTTCAAGTGAGGATTTTAAATGAGTACCTTGAAAATCTGGAACTCCCAGAGTTAACAAGTTTGGAAAAAGAGGAGTTGAACTCCTCGATTACCAAGGATGAGGTAGAAGAAGCGTTGAACGGCCTAAAGAGAGGTAAAGCAGCAGGGCCAGACGCTCTTCCTAATGAATTATATATCAAACTAAGTGAGGTCCTGGTTATCCCACTAACAAACCTGTTAAACAAAATCTATTTAGAGAAGGGGAAACTTCCTGACTCCTGGAATGACGCTACGGTAAGCATCTTGTTAAAATCCGGTAAAAACCCTGCAAAATGTGAATCTTATCGCCCCATAAGCCTACTTAATTGTGATTATTAGATCTTCACACAAATTCTAGCAAAAAGGATAGGGAAAATTGCAGGAAACTTGATAAAAGAAGACCAGAAAGCGTTTGTAAGGGGCAGGCAATTGCAAGATCTAACACAAGAGCTTATCAGGTCAATAGACATAGCGGTAAGTGAAAAAACTCCTCTGACTATAATAACACTGGACGCGGCCAAGGCGTTTGATAGAGTGAACTGGGAATTCCTGAATGAAACACTAAAAAAATATAATCTGGGAGAAAACCTTCATGGAGCGATTAAAGAACTTTATCGAGCACCAAAAGCCATGGTCCTAATAAATGGGAATTTAACAGAGAATATATCTATATACAGAGGGACTCGACAGGGATGTCCCTTATCCCTGCTTCTATTCAATTTATATATCGAGCCGCTGGCAAACAGGCTCAGATCTCACCCCTAAATAACTCCTTTTAAATATCATGGATGGGATGATCTTTACTGACAATTATGTAGGGTCCCTCAAAGCAATTGAAGACACCTTAAAAGATTTTGGGAGTATCAGGTTATCTAACCAATCAATTGAAAACGGAGATTATGAGCTGGAATACCCATGTAAATAGTAGCTTTACCTGGGAGAAAATCAGATATTTAGGAATAGATCTTGTTAAAAACCTAGTTAAGATAACTAAGACAAACCTGGATAGGACAAGAGCGGAAGTAAGAAAGCTGTTAAAAGCATGGGGAGGCCTCCCTCTGACCTTTCTCGGCAGATCTAACATAATGAAAATGTCTATCCTAACAAAATTCACATTCTTATTTAGTGCAATACCATTAGAATTCAAGAGGGAAACCCTGAAGAAAATACAAGGAGAACTAGCAAGTTTAATCTGGGCGTCCAAAAGTACACAAGTAGCCTGGGGAAAACTGTGAAGAGGAAAAGCAGAAGGAGGAATTGCTAGTCCTGACCTATTAGAATAATATAGGGCCTTTCAATTTAAGCATATGAGGATTCTTCTGAGTAATTATGATCTGTACCGGGAACACCTTAAAGCTATGACTGAAAATACTGGGCACTTCCTGTACACATTTGGTCATCCAACGTACTTTAAAAAAGTGAAACTGAAGACTTTGAGATCAGCAGCAAAACTCTGGTACCAGATAAGGAGTACATTGAATATACCATATTACAGTGAGTTTGCGCCAATATGGGATTCACCAGGAACCCCAGATTGTCTCAAAGATAAGTTGGCAAAACCTTTGAAAACATCAGGCTTCCAAGTATGAGGCTTCCAAGTATGAGGCCAATTAATGGTTGATAACATCATAGTAGACTGGGAAACTCTGTCTACAAATACAAACGCATCCCTCTCAAAGTTCAAATTCTATCAGCTCACTAGTTGGGCAAAAACATTGAAAGAGAAAAACAGCGGAAACAAGATCATAGAAACAACCAGGATAAAGAATTCCCCGAAGAAAAAAGAAATAGCATCTTGGTACTGGGCACTTATTGCAGCTGGGGAGGAGGACTTCCTGATTCCAGAAGCGACCTGGGGGAAAGAACTGCCTTCACTGGATCTCCAAAATCTGTGGCAAGTATCTATGAACAAATGCTGGTCCATTGTGAAATCTGCTACCCTAAGGAGAAATCACCTTTTTACTACCCACAGAGCCTACTGGACGCCGAAGCGACTATCTAAATTTGGTGGACCGAACATGAACGTGTGTCCCAAATGTGGCTTTTCGAGGGCAGATGATGTGCATATGTTCTGGCAGTGCCCCAGCTCGACGGCTTCTGGCAGGAAGTGAGTAAAATCATAGAAACGGTACTGAGAAGACCAATAATAGTAAGTATGGATCTTGTTATTTTTGGGGTCAGCAGGCAAGAGGGGACAACAACCTTAACAACTAAGGAAGAGAATCTCTTGTTCAAGTTGATTTTGCTTGCTCGTAGGGAACTTTGTATTAAGTGGATAAGACCTGTTCCCCCCACACACATGGAATGGGTGGCCTCTATAAATAGAATAAACAAGTGGGACAGAAAAGGGAAACCTAGCAGGAAGTATAACTATTGGGAGATTTTGGAAGATTCCCAGTTTGCAAATTAAAAACCGTATACTCAGAACACAATTACCTTATGGCCCATATAATTCGAATGATTATGCAATGGCAATAAAAACACAAGCAAAATGCTTGTGCGAGTGGCCAGGGTGGTCAGCTCCCCCAGTTTGAGTAAAATTTATTGAAAGGGTTAAGGACGCAAGGGGACCCCACTCTGAAAACAGGCATTGTGAGTCTCTGCAAATCCAGGGGTCGTGAAGGAACAGAAAGTAGAGAAGCGGGTCCCTGACAACTCCAAATACACTATATTGCAGAATGAGGAAAGAAAAAAAAAAAAAAGATGGAAGCTGTAGGTCATGTTGGTGTTGTAGTTAACTGCGTTGGTGGTGGTACCAGTGCCAGGCCGCCCACATCCCGCTCAGCAGCCATTCGGGATAGGGTGAAAATGTCTGTCTGCTGCATGCCCGCTGAGGCTGGAGTGCCTCACTCTCAGACTGCATTTGTGGGTTCCAATCAGGATCAAGGTCATCAGAATGAAGGGGGCTTGAAGAAGAACTTGTAGTAGTAGTAGTAGTAGCCCTCATTGACCTTTTTCTTGCTGGGGATCTGGAAGACAATGTATCATCCTCAGGAGGAGTGGCTTCCTCGGATGATACCTCCGCTTGAATATCAATTTCCTGATGTGCCCCTACTTCTGGAGGAACAAGCGTTGTAGGCAGTTGTGCCGCTCCATGAACCTCTAGTTGCACCTCTCCATGCACTTCTCCATGCGCCTCTCCTTGCACCTCTACTTGCGCCTCTCCTTGGGCCTCTCCTTGCGCCTCTCCTTGCGCCTCTCCTTGCCCATGTACTTGCGCTTGTACTAGTTGCACCTGTGGTTGTCGTTGCGGCTGTGGTTGTTGAACACTCGTCAGCTGAGTTACACCCGGCGTTGATTGGATCGTACTTTCTTGTGATGAGCCAACATCACTGGTCGATGGTGATTGAACAACCAAAGTGGCTGCCGCAGCAGCACTCATGGTCTTGGATCTAACTTGGCGTGGTGGCACTGAGCCCAATGAAGCAGAGGTACTGCTTGCAGCTTGGTCCCCGGCGGACACCGCTGCTGCTGCAGGCGTCGTTTTTTCCCCCCAAAAAAAGGTGTCAGTGGGCACACCAGTCTCCTTGGTAGGTGGTGCCACTTGCTTCTTCTGCTCCTTCTTACTGGCAGTGGCACTGGCAACTTTTTTCACTGAGGCGCTACGGCCACCTTTCTTTCGGCCCATCTTCTTCAGATGTCAGAACTGCAGGTCGCAGTTGCACGAGTTGTCTGTGGCCACACGTGACGTCACGTGACGTTGTGCTGCACACACCGCTGCAGAACTTCTTCCTGGCACTGGTGGTTCTCTTGTGCACCTAAAAGCAATGGAAGCCAGAGGAACATCAGTTAAACACCTCAAAAAGTCAAAAAACACACAGAAATCACCACAATCCAATGCCATCCATGCCCTCAATGATGTTTAAATTCAAGACACCAATGGAGTAAATGGGAGTCCCATTTGCAGGTGGAGGTGTGCACAAAATTAACAAGACCTCAGTGGTCTATTGCTGATTCTTTCATCGTTTATATCATAAAGAATCTCGATTACTTCCAATTTTGATTAACTCATCTTTATTTATTCGTTTTCTTAATTTTCAAAAAATCTCTGTTCTTACTCACAGTTAAATATCCAGCTTCGCGCGCCGTGTTCGTTCTGCCAATCGCTATGCGCCAAAGATTTACCATTGTGTTTTAACTTATTATCACACTCGTGATTGGTTCTAGTCCCGGTCACATGATCGCTACGCGATCTCTAGCGAGTTGTTTCTTTTATGTCAAGAACATAACTTATACTCATCAAACAAAGCTGTGAGGCATGATAGCAACATTTAAACAATTGTTTATGAGTACCTCCTAATTTACGCAGTTGGCGCGAACAATTAGTGGCAAACCCTTATTACGGAGATCTTACTCAATAAACTGTTTTACCAAATTATCAAATCACTGTGAATTACCCTGTTCATAAACAAAGTATTTAACTGAAGACAAAGCGGCAATATCAACGTTAAACATTAAGACATGATGTTATGTGTCGGCCATCTTGGAATGGGATCATGGTTCATGCTCTATGTTATGTACAGGAATATAGTAAAGCCTTTCCAAAATGTTCATAAGAAACAGGATAGTTCTATCCTGTCATTTAATCCATGAGGATATAAACTTCCCAGTCTATGAATCCAGAAGTATTCGGATCTTAGTCTCTGTTTGTATGTGTCCTGATCTGCTCTTGGTTTAATCACCTTTACACGCCACAACACTGATACACTATCACAGAAATAAAAGAATCCCAAGGGGACTAAGAATTGCCTTAAAACCTATGCTATGCAGGAACAATAAAGCTTTTCTAAACAGATGGTACCAAATCTTAAATAAATGCAGTTTGGATCTAATTCTTCTGATCGTGGAGGAGCTCTCGAAAGAACTAAAAATAGTAGAAGAGGAACTCAATGGCATCAAACAAGAACTAAATCAACATGAAGACTTAACAGAATTACTTGAGGAAACTACCAAAAAACTGGAGAAATATGCGAAAGAAATTGAAGAAAGGAAAATCAAAAAGTATAAAAGAGATACCATTGATTATAAGCTGGAAGAAGTTTACAGTTGGGCAGAGGTTTATAATCAAAGGAAGTGGCAACAACCCTCAACCAATAAAAGCTCATCACAAGAGAGTGTGGTATCTGACTCTGAAACAACTCAAAACCGACAACCGATGAATAAACCAACACAAAGGGAACGAAGAGAACAATTGGAGAAAACGGCTTTTTTAGATATAAGTCCGGCGGCAAACAGTGCCCCGTCTACGAGTGTACCAACAGGAGCACCATCAAAACCAGGAGGGGAAAAAGAAAAAGCAAAGGAATCAGAAGCAGAACGAGAATTGAGATCGAAGAAAAAGAAACCAATCTTGTCATAAACATATCTGACAAACAATTAACCAAGGCACAAACGAATGTGTTAAACAAAGGTTTAACTTTTGTCCCAATCTACAGATCGAATGCTCAGGAAACCGAAATATCTGTTTTTAAATTTCTTCGCGTACTAAGGCTAAAAAACTTCTTCAGTAATGTACAACCTACAGAAGGACCATCAAGTGAACTCAAAGAATTCAGGATTAAAAGCACATTTTGTGCACCAACATCGCACAAAACTATTGATGCCTATGAAAGAGTGATCACTAGCGAGATGAAAAAGATTAATTATGGTAGTGGATCTAGAAGTAATTTTTCAAGGAAGGAATGGCAAACTTTGAAATCTTTAACAGAAATGACAGAAATCACAATACAAAAAGCTGACAAAGGGGGAGCGATTGTAGTAATGAACACTGAATTTTACAACGAGAGTGTACGGGCTCACCTTGGAGACACTAACACATATCAGAAAATGGAAGAAGATCCAACTAACAAATTCTCTAGTACTCTAAAAACCATTCTTGATAGAGCTTTAGAGATGAAATGGATATCGAATAAAACATATCAATTCCTGAACAGTAAACATCCCAGAAGGCCACAGTTCTACATGTTGCCTAAAATTCATAAGAATGCCAACAAACCACCCTTCAGACCAATAGTGTCAGCATGTGGTTCACTATCAGAACCACTGGGTCAATACCTAGATTGGTTTCTACAACCCATTGTACAGAAATGGAGCACTCATATTAAGGATACTACTTCTTTCTTGAATCTATTGAGGACACTTGACATTCCATCTAACCAGGAAGTGTGGCTATGTACAATCGATGTGACAGCATTGTACACATCTATCCCTCATAACGAGGGAATTGAAGCAATGGAGTGGTGCCTACTAGAAAATGAGATTGTTGGAGCAGAAAGAGTGTTCTTACTTGAGATACTACAATTCGCATTGCTACACAGCTATCTCCAATGGGAAGGGGAATTTTACGGACAATGTAGTGGAACATCCATGGGGTTTGCGGGGGCACCATCCTACGCGAACACCTTCATGGCAAAGTTTGAGTATGACCACATTTTGAACAACCCAGACTGGACACAAAGTCTGATCACAATCAAAAAATATATCGATGATATCTTTATAATCTGGCGTGGTACCAAAGAGAAACTTATGGAGAATATTCAGGTCTTGAATTCACAACATGAGAGATTGAAATTTACCTACCAAATGGATCAAAATGAATTACCATTTCTGGATGTGTTGATAAACATCGAACAAGGAAAGATCAACACAAGTGTATTCACAAAAGAAACAGACAGAAATAGTTGTTTACACTATACTAGTTTTCATCCTCATTCGCTCAAGAAGCACTTACCACTATCTCAATTCATCCGACAAAAGAGGATTACATCTGACCCCACTAATTTAGCAGCCACGTTCGAAAAACAGATCCAAAGATACTTGAAACGAGGATACCCAGAGCCTTTGTTGGAAGATTCTAAAAACAAAGTAATAGCTATGAATAGAGAAACACTACTGCACTCTAAAGAAAAGTCGGATAATAAACCAACAGTATGTGTACTGAAACATTCTATGCAATCAGTGAAAATTGCTAATATTATGCGACAACATTGGAGTTTGATTACGGAAGAGCCAGATCTGCAAACATTGTTTTCCAGAAACATCACATTTGCATACCATCGGTCTAAGAATATGAAGGAATTAATGAAAAAGAAAACACCTGAGGATTTGGAAGTAATGTATAAAGGCATGCAGAAATGTGAAAATTGTATGCATTGCAACAATGTAATGGTGGGAAGGACATTCACACATCCCATGTCAGGAAAAACGATTTCATTAAAACATTCAAGTACTTGTGACACCAAAGGAGTAGTGTATGGGATCAAATGCCCATGTGGGAAATTATATATCGGACAAACCGAACGCAAAATCAAAATAAGGATTACGGAACATAAAAGCAATATTCGCTTGAAGAATGTGAAATCAACACTGGCAACTCATTGGGCAGAATCCGGTCATAACATAGCACAGTTACGTTTCACCATATTGGAGGTGATTAAACCAAGAGCAGATCAGGACACATACAAACAGAGACTAAGATCCGAATACTTCTGGATTCATAGACTGGGAAGTTTATATCCTCATGGATTAAATGACAGGATAGAACTATCCTGTTTCTTATGAACATTTTGGAAAGGCTTTACTATATTCCTGTACATAACATAGAGCATGAACCATGATCCCATTCCAAGATGGCCGACACATAACATCATGTCTTAATGTTTAACGTTGATATTGCCGCTTTGTCTTCAGTTAAATACTTTGTTTATGAACAGGGTAATTCACAGTGATTTGATAATTTGGTAAAACAGTTTATTGAGTAAGATCTCCGTAATAAGGGTTTGCCACTAATTGTTCGCGCTAACTGCGTAAATTAGGAGGTACTCATAAGTAATTGTTTAAATGTTGCTATCATGCCTCACAGCTTTGTTTGATGAGTATAAGTTATGTTCTTGACATAAAAGAAACAACTCGCTAGAGATCGCGTAGCGATCATGTGACCGGGACTAGAACCAATCACGAGTGTGATAATAAGTTAAAACACAATGGTAAATCTTTGGCGCATAGCGATTGGCAGAACGAACACGGCGCGCGAAGCTGGATATTTAACTGTGAGTAAGAACAGAACGCGCGTTTCAGAGCAGCGTTGTATGAAGAACAGAAATGTTTTTTGATAAATTGGTTTAACTGAATGTTGTAAGAAGGTGACAGTGGGCTATTGCCTATCCATCGTTCATTTTGGTAAACGGTTAGAGAACGTGTACACACTCGGTCATGGTGCAGGGTGCGATTCATATTTTATTTGTGAATATTTACGAGGACAATCGAACTAAAGTATCTTGCATGTATATGTTTTATGCTTTCACAGTATCTTTTATGTTGTCATAGTATTGACATAGAGCTGTCATTAAGATAATGAAGTGTTAGTAACCGATTAATGTGAGAAATTGAGAGTAGCAGCAACACTCATGTAATTCTTTGTTTTCCTCACAGACCCCCGAAGAAGGGTCATCCTTGACCCGAAATGCATTGGGTAGGAGTTAAATGTCTGACCAGCAAACTGCTTTGAATGAATGAATTCAAAAGGATTTTTTGAAAATTAAGAAAACGAATAAATAAAGATGAGTTAATCAAAATTGGAAGTAATCGAGATTCTTTATGATATAAACGATGAAAGAATCAGCAATAGACCACTGAGGTCTTGTTAATTTTGTGCACACCTCCACCTGCAAATGGGACTCCCATTTACTCCATTGTTGTCCATTGAAGAAACAGTGCCCTTAGACAAAGCACTAAAGGAGAGAGTAGCACACAAATGAATGGTGAAATATTGGTGAACAGATCAAACTAGAGTGCCAGACGTAACACAATTAAGAGATAAATTCAAGACACCCCAGAGAAAGACTAGGTCCATGCACCACTGAGTACCCCTGGGCATAATGGATGAAAGCAAGGCAAACTGGGTGCAGGCCTGAGCACACTGCCTGGCTCCAAAATGGCCCCTTAAGCCTTGACCCCCACCACATGGTCAGGCCCTACCTGGACCAGGCCTCAAAATGCCCCCACCCACATGGCCAGGCCCCAACAACACCCCAAAAAGTCGAAAACACACAAAAATCACCACAATCCAATGCCATCCATCCCCTCAATGATGTTTAGATTCAAGACACCCCACGGAAAGACTAGGTCCATGCACCACTGACTACCCCTGGGCATAATGGTTGAAAGCAAGGCAAACTGGGTGCAGGCCTGAGCACACTGCCTGGCTTCAAAATGGCCCCTTGACCCCCACCACATGGCAAGGCCCTGCCTGTACCAGGCCTCAAAATGGCCCCCACCCACATGGCCAGACCCCAACAACACCCCAAAAAGTCAAAAAACACACAAAAATCACCACAATCCAATGCCATCAATGCCCTCAATGATGTGTAAATTCAAGACACCCCACAGAAAGACTAGGTCCATGCACCACTGACTACCCCTGGGCATAATGGTTGAAAGCAAGGCAACCTGGGTGCAGGCCTGAGCACACTGCCTGGCTTCAAAATGGCCCCTTGACCCCCACCACATGACCATGCCCTGCCTGTACCAGGCCTCAAAATGGCCCCCACCCACATGGCCAGGCCCCAACAACACCCCAAAAAGTTGAAAAACACACAGAAATCACCACAATCCAATGCCATCCATGCCCTCAATGATATTTAAATTCAAGACACCCCACAGAAAGACTTGGTCCATGCACCACTCACTACCCCTGGGCCTACTGGCTAGTGAGGCTTTACAGGCACCCCAAAATTAAAAAAAAAATCAACATATAACAGTGAGCTAAAATTCCATGACATAAATGAGAATTAAGTTTAAAACAAAATCACAGAAACAGTTGTATCATGCACCCATGACTAACCCTGGGCCAACTGGATACTGTGGCTACCCACAATATATATTTTTTTAAAGTTGTGAAAAAAGTTTTAAAACTGTAGTTGCAGCGATTGCAATGCCCCAAACAAACAACACCAACTTACTTGTAAAATCTCAAGTCCAAAAGTGATCCAAACGCCAAAGTCCAAAAAGTCCTCAAATACAAATATCCAGCAGCAGCCACAAAAAGTAATCCTTCCAGCTCCAGATCCAAATCAAAAGTGACCAGTACATGGACAAAACACTGGGAGGAGCCTGCTGGACAGGAACAGGAAGTTGGAGACTCTAGGGCACTTCCTTCCTCCCGCCCCCCCCCCAAAATGGACTACTTGCACCAAAAAGTGCAGCCAAATGTCAATCTGAGGAGTTATTCTGATCAAAGTCATCATTTTCAGAAGGTTTATGCTTCCTGCGGTGGATTTCTTGTGCACAATTGCAATTTTTGCAATTTCGGGAAAGCGAGCTGTTCAAATCTCCCGCTGGAAGTCACCTGCACGCCGCATCTACGTGTTCGACATTGTTTACTCCCGCAATGCGTAATCGCAGGCACTTATGATGTACAATAGCGGCGAGTTAGGCTGCTTAATACTCACTCTGCGCTAGCCTCCTTCGTGCGTGTATGAAGTCTGCTCTATTGCTATGGTGTGAATTTGCGACACTTTGCATTTTTAAAACTGTATTTTACTTACCTGCTGTTTCCCTTGCTCTTGACCCCGTTCCGCCGCGGCTGTGTGCCGAATGAGCGGAGGGTCATTCATTTAGCAACACGCCCTTCACTACTTCCTGTCTGCCACGCTGCTGACGCAGGTTAGCGTGCTAGCTCCTCCCTTCCCTTGGGGTATTTAAAATGGTGACCTGGCGGAAGCGCAGCGGACGAGCGCAGCGGGCGCGCCGACTTCGCGCCAAAGTTGCGACAAAGTTGCGACAAAGTTAAGCCCGTCTGCGCCCGTCCGTGGCCGATCGCGCCCATTGGCCTCCCACTATGCCCATCGTATCACCTATTCCTCCAAGGATCTCATCACTCTCCAACACTCCGGCCACTCCAACCCTGTGCTATTGGCGCTGCCCGGGATTGTGGCATCTTGAGTTCCCTGGGATCCTGTCCAGGCACACAAGATTCATTGCCCCCCACTAGCTGTAGTGATCCTTCCGCTATCTCACCAGCTGCTGGGCCATCAATACCGCACTCCCTGGCAATAGTCTATCTTAACACTCGCTCGCTGGTGAAGCATCAGCTTGAAATATTCCAGAGGTTGGATGACAATAACGTAGATATTCTTCTCCTTTCGGAGACCTGGTTAACTGATGACTCTACCCCTGACATTCTCGCTGCTATCCCGACTGGCTATTATATTTTACAGACAAACAGAGCAGCCGGTAGAGCAGGCGGGGGGGTTGCTGCTATTATCCGCTCCCAATATAAGTTTACCATTTTGGAAACCAGTATCCTTCCAAAAATTGATATTCTTACTTTGAAATGTATTTCTCCTAAGTTTTCTTTCATTTGTGTCCTTGTCAATAGACCCCCTGACAACATGCCTCTTTTCTCCCAACAGTTTGGTGACATCATCTCCCGGCTAGTTATTAATTCCGCCAAAATCCTCGTCATTGGCGACTTTAACTATTGGCCGTCAGACCCTTGTGAAGGTGGCCTTTCCGAGGACTTCACGGATCTTTTATCTGACCTGAATTGCAAGCAGCACATCACTGCAGCCACCCACAGCAAGGGCCATATCCTCAATCAAGTTTGGACAGCCAATCTTGACATTTCCCCCCCCTTTAGTATATCCTTGCTCCTGGTCGGATCACTTTTTTATTTCTTTTTCTGTGAAACTTATCTTACCCTGTCGTCCTTCTCTTACCACTAACTTTACCGCACGTAACTGGAAACGAGCCAACATTACAGAATTCCACTCAATCTTAGCCACGTCTGTCCCTAGTGACACGACCTCGACATCTGCCCAGGCTGATGCTCTTGATCAGTGGCTGGGACATGCGAGCGATGTAGTGGCCCCGTTAAGAACAATCAAAAGTAAACGTCCTCACGACGCTCAGCGTTGGTTCACGGATCAGCTGAAACTGGACAAATTGGCTCTCCGTCAAGCAGAGCGTCGTTGGAGGCGTAACTATGACCCTCTATTAAGAATTGCTTATGTTGATCTATTAAACCTTTACAAAAAAATCCATTTTACAAGCTAAAACTTCTTATTTTTCGCAGAAAATTCTTAATTCTGCCTCTAAAACTAAAGATATTTTTTCAATTGTAGAGGAGCTCTCTGTCCCAGACCGTGTCACTGCCCAACCTTTACTCACACAGACTCTCTGTGATTCCTTAAATTCTTTCTTTATTGATAAAATTATCACTATTAAAAATAACGTCCCCCTTCCTTCCCCATCCACTGTTTTTTCTGTACCCCCTCCGAATCCCTGCTGTTTTAATGCATTCCCTCCTATTTCCCTGACTGAGTTTATCTCCTTACTATATACGGTGGGCTCGGGCTCCCCCAATGACTGCTGTCCCCCTCAAATCCTGAAAGCCGCCTTTTTGGCATGCCCTGATCCTCCCTTGGCACTTCTTAACAGCTCACTTGCCACAGGCTCTGTCCCTGATGCTTTCAAACAGGCGGTTGTGGTCCCCATACTCAAAAAACCGGGTGCTGATCCTTCTGTCCTGAGCAATTATCGGCCGATCTCCCTTCTCCCCTATCTGGGGAAAACTTTTGAGACCTATGTTACCCGCTGCCTAGGTGCATTCATTAAAGGGTCTTCTTTTTTAGATGACCAGCAAGCCGGTTTTAGACCGGCTCACTCTACTGAAGCTGTCATCGTGGCTGTAATGGATGTACTGAGGCAAGGCGCCGATAAGAACCTGGCTCAGGCTCTTGTTTTATTAGATCTGTCGGCTGCCTTTGACACGGTCAATCATGCTATCTTGATCGACCGTGTCAACAATGCGGGCATCCAGGGCATGGCTCTAACCTGGATTAGGTCTTTCTTGCACCAACAATCTCAATCAGTTCATTTGTCTACCTTTTCAGCCCCTTATTCTGCGCTTTCCTGTGGTGTTCCTCAGGGTTCTGCTCTCTCACCTCTTTTATTTAATCTTTATATGCAACCTCCTATTGTCTCTCTCCGTCACACCCCTGTCACTATATTCAATTACGCGGATGATTTACAATTGATTTTCCCTGTTGATTCATCCCCTTCTTCCTGTGCCAATTTTCAATCCACCATGCTTGCCATCTCTGAGTGGATGCATTTTAGCCAGCTGAAGCTCAATCCTAACAAGACAGAGTTAGTACTAACAGGAGGGACGGCCAACCCCTGGATCCCCAGTTTCTGGCCCTCAGCTCTTGGCCCTCCGCCAAGCCCTGTCAATTCGGTGAAGAGCCTCGGTGTGATTATATCTAGTGATCTATCTATGAGACCTCTAATCAATGCAGTTACATCCTCCTGCTTTTTCCATCTACGCAGGATCTGCAAAATCCGTTGGTTTCTCACGACTGAGGCTCTCTTACTTGTCATCATGGCTCTGGTCACCTCCCGTATTGACTACGCTAACTCTCTTTACGTTGGGATTCCTGCTTACCATCTTCATCGGCTTCAGCTGGTACAGAACCAGGCAGCGAGACTGGTCTTTCAGCAGTCCAAATATCAACATGTCTCGCCCCTGCTGAGGAAATTGCACTGGCTTCCAGTGGCCTCCCGCTTCATTTTTAAGCTGGGCTGTACTGTCTTTAAGGCCCTTCTTGCTCCTGCTCCGGTTTTCATTTCCTCCAGCCTCAAGCATCACATTCCCTCAAGAAACCTTCGTTCCACCACCCACAACCTCCTGACTGTCCCCAGATACAAACGTAAAAAGCATGGTGGCTCGTGCTTCTCGTTTCTTGCCCCTGCAATGTGGAACTCCTTTCCTACCTCACTCCGACTCTGCCCTAACTATTCTTGTTTTCGCAAACTACTTAAAACTCATCTTTTTCAATTAGCTTTTGAGTAATCCTGCTGTCTGCCCCCCCGTTATTGTTTATGAGCGCCATGAAACCATTTGGTGACCGTGCGCGGTAAAAGTAATTTTAACATAACATAACATAACATAACATAACATAACTCACGTTGTCAAACTCTCGCTGTGCAAGATGGCGAGCCGCGATGACCTAATTGCGTTCAAAAAACTCTCACGCGATCACGCAGCAAGATGCAAAATGGCGCAGCACACGCAAACAACTCGGCGGACTCAGAATCACGGTAAGTCAACGCCGCGTGCGCAATTTTGTACTTTTCAAGCGCGACCAAGCAAAAAAATCCACAGCTTGTGAATTTGTGGATTTTTGGGCAAATTAGCAAGATTCGCGGACCGCGAATGTGCCAAAAATCTGCAAATTCGCGAACTAAACGGATTTTACGCCCACGCTTAGTTATCACAGCCTACCCCTATGTTGGGAATTGTTCTGCAGGGTATTTGGGCACATGATTCACAATTTTGTGCATTGTATCTAAGGGGTTTCAACCCTACTCCTTCCATGAGAGACTACATCTTGGTGGTCTGACCACCACCTGGACATTCATATCAGCCCTGGGATGCATGTGACAGTGTGTGTTCCCTTTCACTCTCTTTGTTTGGTGGGCTGGTACATCACTATACACCATTGTGTCATGATGGTAGGGTGTGTATTTCGCCTGCAGCCTCCATGGGTTGGTATGCATGTAGAATTTGACTTCACATCCACATGTGGTGTGTCACACAGTGTGTGACAGTAATACATCCTCCAGGCAGTCGGACCCTGCTGTAAGTGATGTGTTGCTCTGGCACTATCATTATAGTCACAAGTTAGGGATGAGCACATACACCCATGCAGTTGTGGTATGGTGATGATGATGTACCCCCCCTATATCTAAGCACTGCTGGTAGTCATATCCACCCACCCCCATACTGTTGGCCACTGCTGGGAGTCCTCTGCACCTACCCCCATACTGTTGGCCTCTGCTGGGAGTCCTCTGCACCCACCCCTCATATGTCTGACCTCTGTTGGGAGTCATATGCACCCACCCCTTATATGTCTGGCCACTGCTGGGAGTCCTCTGCACCCACCCCTCATATGTCTGACCTCTGCTGGGAGTCATATCCACCCACCCCTCATATGTCTGGCCACTGTGGGAGTCCTCTGCACCCACCCCTCATACGTCTGGCCACTGCTGGGAGTCATCTGCACCCACCCCCATACTGTTGGCCTCTGCTGGGAGTCCTCTGCACCCACCCCTCATATGTCTGACCTCTGCTGGGAGTCATATCCACCCACCCCTCATATGTCTGGCCACTGCTGAGAGCCCTGTGCACACACCCCCATACTGTTGGCCTCTGATGGGAATCATATCCACCCACCACTCATATGTCTGGCCACTGTGGGAGTCCTCTGCACCCACCCCTCATTTGTCTGGGCACTGTTGTAAGTCCTCTGCACCCACCCCCATACTGTTGGCCTCTGCTGGGAGTCCTCTGCACCCACCCCTCATATGTATGTCCTCTGCTGGGAGTCATATCCACCCAACCCTCATATGTCTGGCCACTGTGGGAGTTCTCTGGACCCACCCCTCATATGTCTGGCCACTGCTGGGAGTCCTCTGCCCCCACCCCCATAATGTTGGCCTCTGCTGGGAGTCCTCTGCACCCACCCCTCATATGTCTGACCTCTGCTGGGACTCATATCCAACCACCCCTCATATGTCTGGCCACTGTGGGAGTCCTCTGCACCCACCCCTCAAATGTATGGCCACTGCTGGGAGTCCTCTGCACCCACCCCCATACTGTTGGCCTCTGCTGGGAGTCCTCTGCACTCACCCCTCATGTGTCTGACCTCTGCTGGGACTCATATCCACCCACCCCTCATATGTCTGGCCACTGTGGGAGTGCTCTGCACCCACCCCTCATATGTATGGCCACTGCTGGAAGTCCTCTGCACCCACCCCCATACTGTTGGCCTCTGCTGGGAGTCCTCTGCACCCACCCCTCATATGTCTGACCTCTGCTGGGAGTCATATCCACCCACCCCTCATATGTCTGGCCACTGCTGGGAGTCCTATGCACCCACCCCCATACTGTTGGCCTCTGCTGGGAGTCATATCCACCGACCGCTCATATGTCTGGCCACTGTGGGAGTCCTCTGCCCCCACCCCCATACTGTTGGCCTCTGCTGGGAGTCCTCTGCACCCACCCCTCATATGTCTGGCCACTGTGGGAGTCCTCTGCACCCACCCCCATACTGTAGGCCTCTGCTGGGAGTCCTCTGCACCCACCCCTCATATGTCTGGCCTCTGCTGAAAGTCCTGTGCACCCACCCCATACTGTTGGCCTCTGCTGGGAGTCATATCCACCCACCCCTCATATGTCTTGCCACTGTGGGAGTACTCTGCACCCACCCCTCATATGTCTGGCCACTGCTGGGAGTCCTCTGCACCCACCCCCATACTGTTGGCCGCTGCTGGGAGTGCTCTGCACCCACCCCTCATATGTCTGGCCAGTATGGGAGTCGTCTGCACCCACCCCCATACTGTTGGCCTCTGCTGGGAGTCCTCTGCACCCACCCTTCATAAGTCTGACCTCTTCTGGGAGTCATATCCACCCATCCCTCATATGTCTGGCCACTGTGGGAGTCCTCTGCACCCACCCCTCATATGTCTGGCCACTGCTGGGAGTCCTCTGCACCCACCCCTCATATGTCTGCCCACTGCTTAGGAGTCTTCTGCACCCACCCCCATACTGTTGGCCTCTGCTGGGAGTCCTCTGCACCCACCCCTCATATGTCTGACCTCTGCTGGGAGTCATATCCACCCATCCCTCATATGTCTGGCCACTGTGGGAGTCCTCTGCACCCACCCCTCATATGTATGGCCACTGCTGGGAGTCATATCCACCCACCCCTCATATGTCTGGCCACTGCTAGAAGTCCTGTGCACCCACCCCTATACTGTTGGCCTCTGCTGGGAGTCATATCCACCCACCCCTCATATGGCTGGGCACTGTGGGAGTCCTCTGCACCCACCCCTCATATGTCTGGCCACTGCTGGGAGTCCTCTGCACCTACCCCCATACTGTTGGCCTCTGCTGGGAGTCCTCTGCACCCACCTCTCATATCTCTGATCTCTGCTGGGAGTCATATCCGCCCACCCCCATATGTCTGGCCACTGCTGGGAGTCCTGTGCACCCACCCCCATACTGTTGGCCTCTGCTGGGAGTCCTCTGCACCCACATCTCATATATCTGGCCTCTGCTGGGAGTCCTCTGCACCCACCCCTCATATGTCTGGCCTCTGCTGGGAGTCCTGTGCACCCACCCCAATACTGTTGGCCTCTGCTGGGAGTCCGATGCACCCACCCCTCATATGTCTTGCCACTGTGGGAGTCCTCTGCACCCACCCCTCAAATGTATGGCCACTGCTGGGAGTCCTCTGCACCCACCCCCATACTGTTGGCCTCTGCTGGGAGTCCTCTGCACTCACCCCTCATGTGTCTGACCTCTGCTGGGACTCATATCCACCCACCCCTCATATGTCTGGCCACTGTGGGAGTGCTCTGCACCCACCCCTCATATGTATGGCCACTGCTGGAAGTCCTCTGCACCCACCCCCATACTGTTGGCCTCTGCTGGGAGTCCTCTGCACCCACCCCTCATATGTCTGACCTCTGCTGGGAGTCATATCCACCCACCCCTCATATGTCTGGCCACTGCTGGGAGTCCTATGCACCCACCCCCATACTGTTGGCCTCTGCTGGGAGTCATATCCACCGACCGCTCATATGTCTGGCCACTGTGGGAGTCCTCTGCCCCCACCCCCATACTGTTGGCCTCTGCTGGGAGTCCTCTGCACCCACCCCTCATATGTCTGGCCACTGTGGGAGTCCTCTGCACCCACCCCCATACTGTAGGCCTCTGCTGGGAGTCCTCTGCACCCACCCCTCATATGTCTGGCCTCTGCTGAAAGTCCTGTGCACCCACCCCATACTGTTGGCCTCTGCTGGGAGTCATATCCACCCACCCCTCATATGTCTTGCCACTGTGGGAGTACTCTGCACCCACCCCTCATATGTCTGGCCACTGCTGGGAGTCCTCTGCACCCACCCCCATACTGTTGGCCGCTGCTGGGAGTGCTCTGCACCCACCCCTCATATGTCTGGCAGTATGGGAGTCGTCTGCACCCACCCCCATACTGTTGGCCTCTGCTGGGAGTCCTCTGCACCCACCCTTCATAAGTCTGACCTCTTCTGGGAGTCATATCCACCCATCCCTCATATGTCTGGCCACTGTGGGAGTCCTCTGCACCCACCCCTCATATGTCTGGCCACTGCTGGGAGTCTTCTGCACCCACCCCTCATATGTCTGCCCACTGCTTAGGAGTCTTCTGCACCCACCCCCATACTGTTGGCCTCTGCTGGGAGTCCTCTGCACCCACCCCTCATATGTCTGACCTCTGCTGGGAGTCATATCCACCCATCCCTCATATGTCTGGCCACTGTGGGAGTCCTCTGCACCCACCCCTCATATGTATGGCCACTGCTGGGAGTCATATCCACCCACCCCTCATATGTCTGGCCACTGCTAGAAGTCCTGTGCACCCACCCCTATACTGTTGGCCTCTGCTGGGAGTCATATCCACCCACCCCTCATATGGCTGGGCACTGTGGGAGTCCTCTGCACCCACCCCTCATATGTCTGGCCACTGCTGGGAGTCCTCTGCACCTACCCCCATACTGTTGGCCTCTGCTGGGAGTCCTCTGCACCCACCTCTCATATCTCTGATCTCTGCTGGGAGTCATATCCGCCCACCCCCATATGTCTGGCCACTGCTGGGAGTCCTGTGCACCCACCCCCATACTGTTGGCCTCTGCTGGGAGTCCTCTGCACCCACATCTCATATATCTGGCCTCTGCTGGGAGTCCTCTGCACCCACCCCTCATATGTCTGGCCTCTGCTGGGAGTCCTGTGCACCCACCCCAATACTGTTGGCCTCTGCTGGGAGTCCGATGCACCCACCCCTCATATGTCTTGCCACTGTGGGAGTCCTCTGCACCCACCCCTCATATGTCTGGCCACTGCTGGGAGTCCTCTGCACCCACCCCATACTGCTGGCCTCTGCTGCTAGTCCTCTGCGCCCACCCCTCATATGTCTGGCCACTGCTGGAAGTCCTGTGCACCCACCCCTATACTGTTGGCCTCTGCTGGGAGTCATATCCACCCACCCTCATATGTCTGGCCACTGTGAGAGTCCTCTGCACCCACCCCTAATATGTCTGGCCACTGCTTAGGAGTCTTCTGCACCCACCCCCATACTGTTGGACTCTGCTGGGAGTCCTCTGCACCCACCCCTCATATGTCTGGCCACTGCTGGGAGTCATATCCACCCACCCCTCATATGTCTGGCCACTGCTGGAAGTCCTGTGCACCCACCCCTATACTGTTGGCCTCCGCTGGGAGTCATATCCACCCACCCCTCATATGTCTGGCCACTGTGCGAGTCCTCTGCACCCACCCCTCATATGTCTGGCCACTGCTGGGAGTCCTCTGCACCCACCTCCATACTGTTGGCCTCTGCTGGGAGTCCTCTGCACCCACCCCTCATATGTCTGATCTCTGCTGGGAGTCATATCCGCCCACCCCCATATGTCTGGCCACTGCTGGAAGTCCTGTGCACCCACCCCCATACTGTTGGGCTCTGCTGGGAGTCCTCTGCACCCACCCCTCATATATCTGGCTTCTGCTGGGAGTCCTCTGCACCCACCCCTCATATGTCTGGCCACTGCTGGGAGTCCTCTGCACCCACCCCCATACTGTTGGCCTCTGCTAGGAGTCCTCTGCACCCACCCATCATATGTCTGGCCACTGTGGGAGTCCTCTGCACCCACCCCCATACTGTTGGCCTCTGCTGGGAGTCATATCCACCCACCCCTCATATGTCTGGCCACTGCTGGGAGTCATATCCACCCACCCCTCATATGTCTGGCCTCTGCTTGGGAGTCGTATCCACCCACCCCTCAGATGTCATGCACCGTACCCCAACATTCCTGGCGTGTGTGCACATCGTATCACTATTGCAATGGTGCCATACGCGAGCGCGTGTGACGCACCGTACCCCAACATTCATGGCGTGAGTGCGCATCGTATCACTATTGCAATGGTGCCATACGCGAGAGCGTGTGACGCACCGTACCCCAACATTCATGGCGTGTGTGCAGAACGCGTGACCCGTACCGTACCGCAACATTCATGGCGTGTGTGCGCATCGTATCACTATTGCAATGGTGCCATATGCGTGCGCGTGAAACGTACCATACCCCAACATTCATGGCATGTGTGCGCATCACGTGACCTGCACCGTACCCCAACATTCATGGCATGTGTGCGGCTAGTATCACTATTGCAATGGTGGTATAGGCGAGCGGGTAAGACGCACCGTACAAGTACACTTCCGTTGTTGTGGTACGTTGTTCTCACCGTATGCGCTGTCGTCAGTTTCTGTGCACCAGGTCGTAGGCGTCCAGAACTGGATTGACACAGATGATGGGTTTCATGGCCTGTATGTCGCGTACCGGGAGTGCGGTTTTTGTCGGAATCTGCATGTAGCGGTCCCGCTCACCCAATTAGGATGCAACTGCTACCATGGTGGTCACATTTTGCACTTTAACATTGTGGTGGGTGCTGCTGACTGCAGCACCCGCCGCGATATTAAAAATGCATGTTGTGCATTTCACTGCACTACGTGGCAGGCACCACACGGTGCCTGACACTTATTGCAGTGAAATGTAGTGGGTACCATGGTTGCCCCCAGTGCACAAACACCATCCCCAAACACAAGGGGGGCCCGTAACGGGCCCCCCAAAACCAATACTCACCAGCCTTTGAATGGTGGTTTACCCACCACGGAAAGGCTGGCTGAAGACCACATCCTAATTTGGCGGACGGTGCCTGCTAGGCACCGCCACCATTTGTGGATGCAGAAAACTCTGCCAGGCACTAGAAACCTGTGGTGGTTCCGTGTTGAATCCGCCACTCTCGCAGTCTGGATACCCAGCGATCGTAATGAGACTGGAAAAAATCGTGGTCTGTTGGCAGAAAGCACGCCACCGCACGGCTGGTGGTTGCGCACCTTCCGCCATCATAATGACCCCCATAGTTACGTCCCACCCTATACCCCTACAAAACCCACAACCCACACTAAAATTTAACAGAAAAAAAAGAATTTACACAATTAACATAATTAATTGTCAATTAAATAATAAAAATCAATTGTTACTTAATAAAAAATTATTTACTTCCCACTCTATACCCCTACAAAACCCACAACGTAAAAAAAGTAATTGCACAATTAACATAATTATCAATTAGTAATTCATATTAATTTTAAAGTAATTTTTAATTCACTGTAATTAATTTACCTCCCAACCTGTACCCCTATAAACTCCACACCCCACACCTAAAATTTTACTTGCAGAAGTAACACAATTACTTATCAATTAAATAATACATATTAAATAAAAACTAATTACTAATTAATTATAATTTAATGAATTCTCATCATGGGCCCCATAAACTCAAACCACACCTAAACTTTAACTTTAAAAAACTAACTACACAATTATGGCGGTGGCGATCCGCCCTAAACTCACTACTGCCTACCACCCATTTCCCCCCCACCATATTTGTATGGTGGGGGGGGGCGTCTGCCGGTTTTCCGCCGGTTGACCAGTCGACCGGGCGGAAAAGGGGCTAGACACCGCCATCCATATTAGCATGGACAGCGGTGCATGGCTTTCCATGGTGGTAACCCCGCCATGGAAAGCCATGCGGAGTCTGCTTTCGGGGGCGGGGGGTGCACATGCCCCAACATTTTCATGGACAAGGTGCCAGGCACCGTGTGGTGCCTGTCACCTTGGGCATGACAATACACACAGTGCATTCCCAGCATTGTGGCGGGCGGTGCTGTGAGCACCGCCTGCCACAATGCTGGGACAGAGGATGCCACGGTGGCATCATAATCCACCGCTGCGAACATCTTATTCTAACCCTCCAGTGGGTACGTCGAAATTAATTAGTAATGCCAAAAACCCCTTTTCCATTTATCATTGATTGATCTTCAAAAATATCCAAATGAGTGTTTAACTTATTTTTGTACGCTCTTCTGCTGTTAGCTCTCATTCTATATCCAAAACCTTTGAATTACCTATCATCCTGTTCATTCATTCCTATACAGTTGTTAGACAGGGCTTCATAATTAATGTGCAGTACTTCAGTGATGTGAGTTAAGTTAATAAAATTATATAATTTCGAAGCAAAAATGAGTTCCAGAATTTTTACAAATGTACATATAATTCTTCACTCTGATTCAACCCATACAGTGTGAAGGTCCACAAGATCAAAATGTCTGGACATTCTCTTTGTCTCAGTCTCCTTTCCCTGTGTCCGCCTCACTCACGGTGGTCTACACTTTCAATTGTGAATAATTTTAGTAATTTCCAATCTCCACCGTGATGTGACTCCATATGTTTTGTTACCAAATTGCTGCGGTCTTTATTAATAGTCGCTCACACATGTTCCAAGATATGTTTTTTTATTTTGCAGATGGTGCATCAGACATATTTTAGAGCGCAAGGACATTCAACTATGTATACTACGTATAGACTTTTACATGTGATTAGTTCTTAAATTTTCCAGATTGTATTATTCGCCAATTTGATTTCCTATGCATTTTTCACAATTTGAAACAGTTTGCAATTGTAGCAATTTACAAAGCCCTTTGTGTTAAGCCACTGAATTGGTTTACTGTTCTTCTTGCAAAAATGACTGTGAACTAATCGATCTTTTAAATTCTTTGCTTTTCTAAATGTCATATTCGGATGTTTACCCATTATTCGAGCTGTCGTTGAATCCAGTTGGAGTATTTTAAAATTCTTCTTTAGGATTCCCTTAATCTTTTTAGATTCCCTCGAATATGTGGTGATCAACCGGATTGTTTCAGGATCTTAACTAGTCATCAGAACTTTTGCTTTTAGGATTGCTTCTATTACTTTTTCATTTGACCTTTCCCATCATCTTTTTATCGAACCATCAGGGTATCCTCTTCGTTTGAATCTGTGTGCTTTATTTTACTGTGTTTGTACCATTCAACCTTTTCCCCACAAATTCTTAGAATCCTTAAGCACTCGCCATATGGAATGTTTTCAATGAAGGTCTTCTAATGGAAGCTCTCTGCGTGTAAGGTCGCATTTATTTATTTATTGAAAGTTTTATAGAGCGCGAACCAGACCCTTGCGAATATCAGAGCGCTTTACAAGCAGAGAAAAATTAAACAACACAATTCAAAATATCAATGTATATCAGGCAGTGAGAGTTATACAACATAATACAGGTTAATCCAAATACAGAATAATACAAATATATATGTACAAAGTGTGCATAAATATAACAAACGAGAGATGTAGATCGACACTGGATCCTACGTTGTGCAAAGTAGGAGACAGAGAAAGGTGCGGGCTGAGAGAGTCTAAGTGTCATGTAGATTGTTTGTTTGCATCTATATATGTCATGTCCTTCAATTAAGTTCATGTGAATTTTTCCATGAGAATCGCCTTTACTTCCTTTTTGAACAGTGCAGTAGATGTGGTAAGTCTGGTTTCTGGGGGTAATGCGTTCCAAATCCTGGGAGCCATCCCTGAGAAGGAGCGTTTATAAGTTTTCGTCTTATTTAATCTTTGTTGTTTCAGTAATAGGCTTTCTGCACTTCTTGTGGATCTCTTGCCTCCAGAGATAGATAGTTTCCGAGAGAGATAACTGGGTGCTTTATGGTGAATGGCTTTGTGGGTCATGCATGCTATTTTTAGGTGAATTCTGGCTTCCCATGTGAGCCAGTTCAAAGCTTTTAGGTCAGGGGAGATGTGGGACCTTTTTTTCGAGCCCGTGATAAGCCTGGCTGCCGCGTTGATGGTGGCTCTTAGTGGTGCTGTTGTAGCTTTGGGGAGACCACAAAGAGAGACACTTCCGTATTCGATCCTGGGGATAACTAGAGCTTGATCTGCCGTCTTGAGGTCATTTTTTGGTAGGAAGGGTTTAAGTTTCCTTAGAATATTATTTTGGAAATTTGCTCCTTTTGTTGCATTGACAATGTGTTTATGCATGTTGAGATTGCCATCAAGGGTTATACCCAGAGATTTAGCTGAGTTGATGATTGTAGGTTGCACGTTGAATGCCGTGAGGTGTTTGAACCAATGAAGCATTGTTGCTGTTTCCCTCTGATGTAAAGTTTTGTGTAGTTTGTTGTCTTGTATGTAGATTTCAGTATCCAGGGATGTCACTATCGTTTGACTGATATTGTAAGTAAATTTCAAATTTGCTGGTGTGGAGTTTAAGATAATAAAATACTCACTAAATCATCCAAGATATTAAAAAGGGCATCAATGAACCTTAGTCACAGGATTGTTTTGTTTACAAATGTATCATTATCTGGTTGTCAAGCAAAGTTCTGCTCCCTTTAGCCCATTGCCAGACAGGCTTAGCTAAGACTAAACAAAAATCCCATCGCTGTGCCTTTCACTTGTTTGTAGATCTCATTACCAAAAAAGAAGACATTTTGAGTTAGGCATCATTGTATAATTTCAAGTAGCATTGCATTATGTTGGACGTAATGTATGTTTCTCTCCTTCAGGAAATGTTCACAAGCTGAAATGCCAATGTCATTCTCTATATTGGTGTACAATGAGACTACATCCATTGTTATTAACCCATACGTTTCTTGCTATGGGGTCCCTTGTAAGTGTCTTAAAAGGTCACCGGTGTCTTTAATGTATAAATTAAGGCTTAGGACGAAGGGCATTAAGAAGTGATCAAAATAATTTGCAACCGGTTCAGAGAGATCCTCTTGCTGATATAATTGGTCGTCCAGGTGGTTTTGTTGGTTGGGTGTGGATCTTTGGCAAAAAATATATAGTTGCTTTATTGGGTTCTCTGTTGTTAAGTACTTACATTCGTCTTCGTCAAAAAAGTTTGCTTATTTCCTTATTATCCAGTTCAATTTTCAATCTTGGAGTTGAATTGTCTTGGAGTTTTTCATAGTAGTTGGTATTTCTCAATTGATGGCGTGCCTCCTTTATATAATCAATTTTCTCCCAAATAACAATGTTACCTCCTTTATCCGTCATTTTTATTTCAATTCGTTCCTCCTTTGGTCAAATTTAATAATGCTTTTCTTTCCTCCATGTTTTGGTTGTCTGAGTATCTTGTTTTTTTAACTTGTATAGGTCTTGTACTACTGCTTCATGAAAGATGTCAATCTTGTTGCCTGCTGCAAGTTGCGGATAGAAGCGCAATTTTGATCTTTTTCCATTCATACCAGCACCCATTTCAGGAAAAGCTTCCTCTAAATTAATGCTATTTGTGTCCCCTGTTGTATCCAGATTGATTAGTGTAAGCAGATCATTTGAGTCTTTTGCTATAAGCTTTGAAATAGTTTTTTCAAGGTTCTTATTAAAATCTGGCATTTGTTTGTTCGGTGCAAAGGCTTTGGCCAATTAGATTTTTCTCACATATTGATATAGGTCAATTCTTGTTTGCGCTATGTCCATTTGACCTATTGGGCAAAAATGTAGACCTCGTTTTAATAATGATAGTTCTGATTCAGACATACATCTTTTTGATAGATTTACCATTTCCAATTCTTGCATTGACTCTACTATGGTTTCTTCTGTAACATGCTCCTCATTGTTGGACCCAGCTTTTCTGTTTCACAGGCTCCTCTATCCACTTCTTGTATGTTTCTGTACCCCCGGGAATGTCCACTTCCCCTTCCTTTGTGTCCTTGTGGCTGGGTTTTTGTCAAAAGTAAAAAAAAAAAGCCAAACTGTGGAGGATATATATACATATATATATATATATTACCTACTGGCGGTCGCCAGTAGGTAGTTATAGTTAGGATTGGCTACCATAGGAAATCCGCAACATTCTATTGGGAATAACTCTGGCACCGGTTGAGGAATTTGTGTGTAATTTTCCAAAATTTTGGCCAGCTCCGCTCCGCTCCTTCCCTGGAAGTTACGGGGGGATTCGTGAAGTGGGGGCTGAGAAAAAGCCCGAACCGCTGAGCGGAATTACGCCAAACTTGGCAAAATTTTAGGGACTGGTACGCAGATGTGCCTTTGCTATATTTGGTGAAAATTGCTCCAGTGTTTTTTTTTTAAATTAACTTCAAAAACACATATATATCTATAAGCGCTCTCCGAGCCCTCACAGGTGCGCGTACATTAATGCTGGTATACAGATAGTGTAATGGTTTCATTAGCATATTTACAAGACGCTTGTGCAATGTTTGACAATAATGCTGGTATACAGATAGTGTAATGGTTTCATTAGCATATTTAAAAGCCCCTTGTGCAATGTTTGACATTAATGCTGGTATAAAGATAGCGTAATGGTTTCATTGGCATATTTACAAGCCCCTTGTGCAATGTTTGACATTAATGCTGGTATACAAATAGTGTAATGGTTTCATTAGCATATTTACAAGACCCTTGTGCAATGTTTAACATTAATGCTGGTATACAGATAGTGTAATGGTTTCATTAGCATATTTACAAGCCCCTTGTGCAATGTTTGACATTAATGCTGGTATACAGATAAAGTAATGGTTTCATTAGCATATTTACAAGACCCTTGTGCAATGTTTGACATTAATGCTGGTATACAGATAGTGTAATGGTTTCTTTAGCATATTTACAAGACCCTTGTGCAATGTTTGACATTAATGCTGGTATACAGATAATGTAATGGTTTCATCGGCATATTTATAAGCCCCTTGTGCAATGTTTGACATTAATGCTGGTATACATATAGCGTGATGGTTTCATTAGCATATTTACAAGCCCCTTGTGCAATGTTTAACATTAATGCTGGTATACAGATAGTGTAATGGTTTCATTAGCATATTTACAAGACCCTTGTGCAATGTTTGACATTAATGCTGGTATACATATAGTGTAATGGTTTCATTAGCATATTTACAAGACCCTTGTGCAATGTGTGACATTAATGCTGGTATACAGATAGTGTAATGATTTCATTAGCATATTTACAAGCCCCTTGTGCAATGTTTTGCATTAATGCTGGTACACAGATAGTGTAATGGTTTCATTGACATATTTACAAGGTGCTTGCGCAATGTTTGACATTAATGCTGGTATACAGATAGTGTAATGGTTTCATTAGCATATTTACAAGCCCCTTGTGTAATGTTTGACATTAATGCTGGTATACAGATAGTGTAATGGTTTCAATGGCATATTTACAAGGTGTTTGCGCAATGTTTGACATTAATGCTGGTATACAGATAGTGTAATGGTTTCATTAGCATATTTACAAGCCCCTTGTGCAATGTTTGACACTAATGCTGGTATACAGATAGTGTAATGGTTTCATTGGCATATTTACAAGCCCTTTGTGGAATGTTTGACATTAATGCTGGTACAGAGATAGTGTAATGGTTTCATTGGCATATTTACAATGCTGGTACAGAGATAGTGTAATGGTTTCATTGGCATATTTAAAAGCCGCTTGCGTAATGTTTGACATTAATGCTGGTATACAGATAGTGTAATGGTTTCATTGGCATATTTACAAGCCCCTTGTGCAATGTTTGACATTAATGCTGGTATACAGATAGTGTAATGGTTTCATTAGCATATTTACAAGACCCTTGTGCAATGTTTAACATTAATGCTGGTGCACAGATAGTGTAATGGTTTCATTGGCCTATTTACAAGCCCCTTGTGCAATGTTTGACATTAATGCTGGTATACAGATAGTATAATGGTTTCATTAGCATATTTAAAAGCCCCTTGTGCAATGTTTTACATTAATGCTGGTACAGAGACAGTGTAATGGTTTAATTGGCATATTTACAAGCCCCTTGTGCAATGTTTGACATTAATGCTGGTACAGAGATAGTGTAATGGTTTCATGAGCATATTTACAAGCCGCTTGCGCAATGTTTGACATTAATGCTGGTATACAGATAGTGTAATGGTATGTGTGACTCAGCCTAAGATCACAGTGATGGGTGAATCAAGCTTCAGTCACAGTGTGATCTTAGGCACATGATCAGAATGTTAGATATAATGTACCATGGCAGTCTCTGCCAACAGTATGTGTGACTCTGCCTAAGATTACAGTGATGGGTGAATCAAGCTCCAGTCACAGTGTGATCCTAGGCACATGTCCACGATATTACATGTAATCTACCATCTCTGTCTCTGCAAGCAGTATGTGTGTCTCCGCTCATATTATTTCACTGTATCTACAGGCCAAAAACTAGCCAACTATATATAAGCAAGACATTACATTAATTACTAAATCGTTTTTGACACAAAGCAAAGCACATGTAATGTAAATCAGCCTATTGTTGTATACTAGTGTTTATATTGTTTACTTATTGTAATTGCTATGTAATATGTTTGTAGTGATCTATAATATGTTATTTTTGTTTACCACAGAGTATAATCATCTATACAAACAAACAAAAAGATGCCTTCGAAAGCAAGACGTGAAAAAGTTTATAAAAGAAAATTAAGGTCTAAGGAAAAAGAAAATCGAGAACCACCAAAATAAAATCTTCAGAGAAAAAGAAAAATGCTCCTGGTAAGCAAACTAAAAATTTTCTCAGGAACCTATTGAAATATCAAGAAAAAAAACGTTTTTTGCAAACAAGCATGAAACACCTGTAATTAGAAAGAAGACAGGATGTCCTTCTAAAAATGTTAGACCTGTACAAGGAGAAGATATTTTGTACAACAAAGGAAGGAGCAACCAATTTACTGAAATTCGTAGACGAATGTTTTACAACAGAATAGTATAAAATTTGTAAAGAGGTATCAAAAAAAGACCGCTTTTTACAAGAAAAAAAAGCATAATTAAGATTGTGGATGAAGCATTTAAAGTGAAAAATAAGTTATATGGATTAGTAATGAATAGAATTCGTACACTAGATGAGGTAATCAGTGTTTTCAAATCAAAATGTAAGTGGAGGAGAGTAATTAATCGAACTAATTTCTGTGATGTTTTTTCTGGAGAATGGAAGCATAGTTCAAGTTGTGAGCCATTTTTTAATGAAGAAAGTTACTTTCAGGATAATGATTTGGTGCATGCAGTTGACACCAGTGGTCGAGCATATGAGGAGGTGAAGGACGGTTGTCCGGTTGAAAAAGAAGAGATTGTGCCTAGAAATACAGAAGAGGTGTTAGCTGATGAAGTTTTAGGGAGATGTCCTAAGGCTCCAGTGTATACATGGAATTGTAGTAGTATTTGTTGTGTCCGACAGGAATCAATTGATTTGTTTCGCACTTTAATACGGACATATACAAGAAAAGTGTGAAACAAAAAATGAAAATTTCTTTGTAGAGTGAGAGAAAAAACAGGTTTGCAAGGGCATTCACTGGCTTGTCTTTCAAGAAAAGTTTGTCAGAGTGTTTTTCACCATTTTAGGATGTTAGCAGTGCATGATAATAAAGTGAGGAATTTAGTGAGAAGGTTGTATTATGCAAAAAGTCCAGCACTTCAAATAGAACAGTTAAACAGTGCTCTTTTGCATGGAACTGAATTAGATGTCAAAAACATTTGTGATGAAATTGAGTTTCGTTACTTTGGTGAAAAAGAGGTCAGTGCAGAAATTGATACAGTAATAGGAGGTAATGTAGAAGAGAAAGTAGAGATTTTAAGTACAGAAACATTTGAAAATGTAATTACAAAGTTGAAGGTCAATTCAAGTGAAAGGCCTAATTTTTCTTGTGTTTGTTGTCGACGAACTCATTATAGCATCAGACTAGATTAGTTGATTTATATGTAAAAAGCGAAAAGATAAATAATAATAAATAATAATGAGTGGAAGGATTTTGCAACTTATTAGTGGGTTGAAAATTGTTTTGATTTGGGCTCTGCTCAACGTATTTGTAAATATTGCTATAATAAATTACATGAAAACAGAATGCCTGCTAGAGCTGCTCATAATAATCTGGAGTTGGTAGACGTTCCTTCTGAATTGATGGATTTAAATACCTATGAGTCTATTCTGATTCAATGTGTACATCCTTTTCAGGCTATTGTTCGTATGGAGCCTAAGACAGGGAAATTGCCTCCTTCAGATTTACAGAGAGGATTAAAGGGAAGAGTTGTTTATTTGCCTCTAGATTTTAAGAAAAATATTGATACAATTGGTGTCGAAAAAGTAGAGGAGGAACCTCTGGTTATTCTAGTTAATGGTGTTCCGACAAAAAGTAAGAAAATCTGGCAAGAATTAGTGGATGTTAGGAAAGTCAAGAAGGCAACGTTGTGTTTGGTAAAAAATAATCAGTACTATACTATAGAAATGTGTATGTGGGAGAAGAAGAAACAACTGTAGAAGAGGACACTGAGGTCTCAGCTGGGCAAATAGAAAAAGTTGATGTCTCTAGAAGTGAAGATATTTATGAACATTATAGTGTTCATCCATTGCATTCCAAAGAAGTAATGGTGAATGCTATTGACTTGTTCCAGATGAAAAAAGCAGAAGGAAGTCCCATTAGTTTATGAGAAGAACGTTTAGAGGCTCGATGATTTCCACAGTTATTTCCAATAGGTGAAGGTGGACGATATGACGACCGACCTGTTCAAATTCCTGCATCTGAATACCGGACTTCAAGATTATATGCAGAAGATCCAAGGTTTCGTCACTGCATTCCATATTTGTTCCATCTACTGTTTGAGAGTGACTTGTCTGGACTTTCCTATGCAGTAAACCATATACTGAAAAGTGGAGCACATCTACAAAATGTTTCGGCAAGGGATTTTATGGATAAAGTCAAACTGCAAGACAGTGTTTTGGAATCGCAGCTAATTAATCTTATGGCATGTCAGCGTGGTACTAACGAGTATTGGTACCGTCGTCATGGGGAATTGAAATGTATGCTAAGAAACTTAGGAACTCCTACATGGTTCCTCACTCTTAGCTGTGCTGAGTATGCTTGGGAAGACTTACTTGCATTTCTACGAGAGGCAAATAAAAACATTGAAAATATTGAATACAAGACACCTGGAGAACTGTGCTCTTTGGATCCAGTTAATGCATGCAGGTATTTCAATCATAGGTTTGAAGCTATGATGTCTTTTATTACAAACAAAAAAAATCCTCCGCTTGGAGAGGTGTTGGATTTGTTTTGGAGAAAGGAGTATCAAGCAAGAGGTGCTCCTCATATACATATGCTGCTATGGATTAAAGATGCACCCAAATTTGGAACAGATTCAGATGAGAAAGTGATGAGTTTCATTGAACAGTATTCTACATGTGCTGTTCCGAAAAGTACAGAAGAAAACAATTTAAGACATCAAGTTTTACGCTTTCAAAGCCATCGTTGTGGGAAATACTGTCGTCGAAAATACAAATCCAAGGACAAGTTCTACACGAAATGTCGTTTTGCATTTCCACGTCCAGTAACATCGAAAGGAAGAGTCAACAATTTTATGTCTTCTCTGCGACATACTGTGACAAGAAAATCACCCAAAAATACATACAACCTAAGAAGAAATGAGGAATTCAAATTCATAAATGACCACAACCCAGTCATTTTGTCTATGTGGAATGCTAACATGGATATTCAATATGTGGCTGACAACTCTATTGCTGTGGCTCGATATGTGACGTCTTACATCACAAAATCAGAAAAGACGGAACTGAAGGAAATGTGGGAGGAAATTTCACATGAAAAGAGTCTAAGCAAGAAATTATACAGTTACAGTTTGAAGATGTTGTCGCATCGAGAAATTGGAGCATATGAATGTCACGATCGGTTATCATCAGCAAGTCTATATGCTAAATCTAGAACCATCATTTGGGTGAGTCTAGGTTTTGCTGCAACACGAAACCGAGTTTTGAAAGAAAGAACCAGACAGTACAGATATTCTGAAGACAAACATGTTGGATACATACTATCCAAATAGAAGTACTCATCTTGAGAACGTTTGTCTCTATGAAGTTCTGCAGACCTATATTTTTAAAAAGAACGTCACAGAAGACACCAATAAAGGTGTATATGCTGTAATTGGTTGTGAAGGCTGTCTGGTGAAACAAAGAAAAGGCCATTTGATTAATCATCGAAAATTGAGTTGTGAATCTCCAGACAAAAGGGAATTTTAATACTTAGCTCTTTTGCAACTCTTTAAGCCTTGGCGTACAGAAGAGGAACTACTTGGAGATTTTCTTACTTATGAAGATTCGTTCAATGCAATCAAGGATACGATAGAATGTCCTGTTTTTTCAAATTATCTGCATATGTTGTACGAGGAAATACAGCAAGAAGCTACAATTGCAGCTGAGATTGCTAGAGACAGTTCTCAAGATAGTCAGAGTTCTGCTTCATTGAGTCAGGATCCACTAGGAGGACCAATTATACAAAACGAAGCTGCCACTGCCATTGGATGAAGTTGAAAGAGCCATGGAACAAGCTCAGGAGGATGGAGTTCAGTTAGAAGATTTGGAAAAAGAACTAAACATTGAGCAGAGACAAATATATGACGAAGTCACAAAACACATTGAGCATGGTTTATGTCATTAGAAAAAAGAGTGCTCATGTACATCATTTGTACCTGTCCGACTATATGTGAGTGGAGAAGCAGGAACTGGAAAAAGTTTCCTGATTAAAGCAATTGCAACTTATCTGCAGAAAACAACGGAGTCATCGCTCTCTTGTGTTGTTACTGCTCCAACTGGGTTGGCAGCACACAACATTAAAGGGATTACTTTACATCGCTTATTGATGCTGCCAGTGGAGCATGATAACAAATTACAATACCACAAGCTATCTGGAGAAGCTTGTTGTGAAGTTTCAAGAGTCCTAAAGAAAATGAAACTTCTTATCATTGTTGAAGTAAGCATGGTATCAAATGTAATGCTTGCTTTTGTGCATTTAAGAATGCAAGAAATTCTTAAAACAGACTATGAAGTGTTATTTGGAGGCAAACACATAATTGTTTTTGGAGATTTACTGCAACTAATTCCAGTGAAAGGACAGCCAGTGTTTAAAATGCTTACGCATGAAGATACCAGGAAGTGCTTAGGAAGCATTGGAAATGTTAATATATGGTTAAATTTCAAATATGCAGAACTGCTTCAAAATATGTGACAGGCAAGGGATGAAGATTATAAAAATATTCTACAAGATATAAGAATTGGAAAACTAACTGAGTATGGCAAAGAAGCTTCACATGGACGATTAATTTCAAATTTGTTTCCAAATGAAAATATTCTCCCTGAGAATATTTTTAAGAAAATTCCTGAAAACAAATCTGTCATATGCTTGATGCCAACTCTGCAAGAATGTTCAATCTTCAACAACAAATTGTTAAAGTTGGAAAATGAAGAGATTGTGAAACTGGAAGCTATTGATAAAATTGAACATGAAGGAGCAACTATTTGTCAGAAAAGTTGAAATCAAAATTGGATTCTTTAGAGAAGACAATATCTAAAACTGCAGGTATGGAAAAGACTCTGTATGCATCTTCAAATTGTCGTATAATTTTACAACGTAATTTAGATGTTGAAAGAGGTTTAGTAAATGGAGCAATGGGTCATGTTGTAGATTTTGTGAATTACTGAAATAGAGATGGAATTGAAATTATAAAAATTAAATTTAATGGTATTGAAGAAGTACAACAAATCTGTCGTTGTTCTGCCCGTTTTTTGCTTGTGAAAGATTTATATGTCAGCAGAAAACAGTTTCCTGTTTCTTTGGCATATGCAGTAACTATTCATAAATCTCAAGGTTTAAGTGTTGATAGTTATTTGGTGAATATTGGAAATTCTGTGTTCAAGGAGGGTATGGCATATGTTGCTTTATCTCGAGTCAGAACTTTATCGGGATTGTACTTGATTGATTTTGATGAGACAAAGATTAATGCAGATCTAAATTGTATAAAACAATATCATAGGTTAAGAAGAGAGTATACTCCAAATTTACCTCAATATCCTCTATTTGAAAAGCGTGTGGTAGGCCGAATAAGAAGAAATGAGAAAAATTGTAGTGAAGTTGTAGCAAAAAGAAAAAAGGTAGATGAACCAGTAATTGTAAGCAGAAACGAAATGGATTCAGTTAAAGATGTTGTTGGATTTCAGTTTGAAAATAGTTCGGGTGTCAACTGCTATGCTAATGTAGTGGTTAATGTTGTTTTCTTTCTCCAAACTGTACAAGAACAGATTGCTGAAAATCGTGATCAAACATTTTGTTGTTTATTAAATTCTGTATTAGAGAAATGTAGCAGTGATAGAACAAAAATACAAAGTGTTTCTGAAATTCGAAAGGTTTTAGACATATGTTCTGGTCTAAATCACTTTTTACAGAATATTCAGCAAGATTGTCAGGAATTTCTAATGAATATGCTTGTTGTATTGCAAGATGAAGGTGTAGATGTAGAACATCTTTTTGGCCTTTCTTATAAATGGCAACATGACTGCGACAATTGCTCCTTTTTAAGTAGTACTACAGTAGACACTGAAAGATTTATATATTTGACTTTACCAGACTGCAAATCAGTGTCTTTTAATAATCTAGTTAGAGAAGCAAATCAAAACATGGTCTGTACTCAATGTAAATCTGCAATGCTATCAACTTTATTTTTACGAAGATATGGACAGTATGTTATTTTAATGTTCCAACGATGTAGACCTGATGGAACTAAATTGACAACATTAATTAACAATTTTGTGGCTTCTCAATTATCAATTTCAGGAATAACCTTTACAACTGCAGCAATTGTTTACCATGATGGTCCTTCAACAACATCAGGACATTACACAGCTTATTTAAAATGTCAAAAAGGATGGAAACACTGTAATGATACTCAATTGACTTTCAAAAAACGTTTGCCTTCTGACTTACTAAATTCTTACCTAGTGTTCTTACAACCGAAATTTTAGGGTAGGTAATTGGCCTATGAAGATTGCAGCAGTTAATATAAGTTAGTTTGGTGTTCAAAATTACTTTCTGAATGAGAGTGATGAAGATAATAAAAAGCATGTAGTTGTCATAGAGATAGTATATGTATATTATATAGTGTGTGCTGTGAGTATTATACAAATTATTTATAAAAAGTAAGCTAGAGGTGAATATAAAACTCTTGTTTCATAATGTAAAAGATGTTGGAGCTTTTCTTTCAGAAAGTCGGGTAAATGACCAATAAAGAATACTCTGCACTAATTACCAAAGAAAAGGACTTTCCATATACTATTTGGCCTCGTGGAAAAGTGGATGGATCAAAAGTGAGTTTAGATATGTTTTTTCAAAAATGTTCCTTTATTTTAGAAAATATTTCATGGGTTTTTTAAACACAATCATTTTGATTGTGGTGTTTTTTGCCCGCTGTTATATGATGAGTATTATTGAAGTCACTGTTTTAAGTGAAATTTAATATATTCTGAGAACCGCAAAAATAAACTATATAACATGTTGTTGAAATTATTTTGTTTTTCTATTATTAAATATATATTATTTTCCCATTCTCTTATGCTCACTTACCTATTTCCACCCTCTATCACTCCTCTTAACTCACCCTCACTGGTCTTTTTTCACTCTCCCTCACCTCCCTTCCCTTATTCCATTTTCATCACTTATTCTTATTAACCACTTGTTTACGGCCTTTTCCCTCTCTCCTATCCACTACTTTCCAGCTGTCAGTCACTCTACTTCACTCCCCTTCCCCTTGTTTCCTTTCTTTGTTCCCTCAATAATTCACCTTCTCTCACTGACCTTATTACACTTCACTCACTCCTTCTCTCACTTCATCTGTCCTCTCACATCCTCACTCCCTTTCCCTCACACTCTGTCTCTTAGCTTCAGTCTCTGGATCCTCTCACTGTCTCACTCCTCTTCCGTCATGCTTACTCCTTAAAACTCACCCACACTCCATTACTTACCTTTCTTTGCTCTCTTACTCAGTTCCTTTCTGCCACTCTTTCCTTCACTACCTCTATATTTTCACTCCTTCACGTCCTTTGTCTCAAGCTCACTTACTTTAATCCTCTCTTTATTTTCCCTTTTTCATCAACCTCCCTGCCCTTCACTCACCCTCCCTCACCCTTGTTAATCTCCTACTTTGTCTCTTGTATTGTAAAATATATATTATAAATATTGTAACTTATTTTGTTTTGTCTTTCACAGATATAAATTTAAATGAAAATATGAAACTAAGTTTACATTACTTATAAGGTAAGTTTGATGTACAAAATTTACTTTACCTATACTCTTTTCCTTAACCTCACTACTCTTCTCTGATGCTCACACACCTCTGTTCCCTTATTGCGTTTGCCTCACTTATTTTGAATTCCCACGTTTACTCCCCTTTTCAACACTCCTCTCTTACACTCACCTTTTTTCAGACCTTCTCCTTTACTTTCTTTCCTCTCTCTTCTCTTACTTCATTGCTTTACTCTTTTCCCTTCCCTTACTCTCCTTACTCCACTTCACTAACTCCTTCTCTTTCTCCCTCTGTCCTCTTAGTTCTACAATCCCCTTTCCTCAATCTCTTTTTGTTAGCCTCATTCTCTCTGTCCCCTTAGTCTCTCACTCGTCTTCTGTCACGCTCATACCCTATAACTCAGCCACACTCCCACACTCACCTTCTTTCAGACCTTCTCCTTTACTTTCCTTCCTCTCTCTTTTCTTCCTTTGCTCCTTCACTCTTTTCTCTTCCCTTACTTTCTTATTCCACTTTACTAACTGCTTCTCTTACTCCCTCTGTCCTCTTACTTCTACACTCCCCTTCCCTCATTGTCTCTCTGTTAACCTCATTCTCTCCGTCCCTTTAGTCTCTCACTCCTCTTCTGTCACACTCACTGCCTATAACTCAGCCATACTCCCACACTCACCTTCTTTGAAACCTTCTCCTTTACTTCCCTTCCTCTCTCTTCCCATCCTTTGCTCCTTCACTGTTTTCCCTTCCCTTACTCCCCTTACTCCACTTCACTAACTCCTTCTCTTTCTCCCTCTGTCCTCTTAGTTCTACACTCCCCTTCCCTCAATCTCTTTTTTTTAGCCTCATTCTCTCTGTCCCCTTAGTCTCTCACTTGTCTTCTGTCACGCTCATACCCTATAACTCAGCCAAACTCCCACACTCACCTTCTTTGATACTTTCTCCTTTACTTTCCTTCTTCTATCTTCCCTTCCTTCAATCCTTCACTGTTTTCCCTTCCCTTTCTCTCCTTACTCCACTTCACAAATTCCTTCTCTTACTCCCTGTGTACTCTTACTTCTACACTCCCCTTCTCTCACTCTCTCGCTGTTACCGCCATTCTCTCCGTCCCTTTAGTCTCTCACTCCTCTTCTGTCACGCTCACACCCTATAACTCAGTCACACTCCCACACTCACCTTCTTTCAGACCTCCTCCTTTACTTTCCTTCCTCTCACTTCCCTTCCTTTACTCCTTCACTGTTTTCCCTTTCCTTACTCTCCTTACTCCACTTCACTAATTCCTTCTCTTACTCCATCTGTCCTCTTACTTCTACACTCCCCTTCCCTCATTCTCTCTCTGTTAGCCTCATTCTCTCCGTCCCTTTAGTCTCTCACTCCTCTTTTGTCACGCTCACTCCCTATAACTCAGCCATACTCCCACACTCACCTTCTTTCAGACCTTAACCTTTACTTTCCTTCCTGTCTCTTTCCTTCTTTTGCTCCCTCACTCTTTTCTCCTCCCTTACTCTCCTTACTCCACTTCACTAACTCCTTCTCTTACTCCCTCTGTCCTCTTAGTTCTATACTCCCCTTCCCTCTTTCTCTCTCTGTTAGCCTCATTCTCTCTGACCCCTTAGTCTGTCACTCCTCTTCTATCAAGCTCACTCCCTATAACACAGCTGCACTCCCTCACTTATGTTTCTTTCCTCCCTCACTCAGGGCCTCATTTATGAGAAATGACGCATCGCTGCGTGAAAGCAGCGATGCGTCACTTCTCAGTGCGCTCTCCTTGCGACATTCATGATGCGTCATATTTAATGTATGACGCATCATGTCGCAAGGAGTTACAGATACGTCAGTATTTCTGACGTATCTGTAAGCGCAAAAGTGACGCATTCCTGGAGTGTGTCACAAAAGTGACGCAACTCCAGCAATGCATCCTTTCACATGGGGCAAGCCCCATGTGAAAGGGCCTGCGTCAGTCTTACGCCTGCTGTGAGGCAGGCGCAAGATTTTGTCGCAACGGCGTCCTAAAAGTGACGCAGTGAAATCTCATAGATTTCACTGAGTCACTTCTACGACCCTTCATTGCGTCAATACGCCCCCTTTGCATACATTATTCCTGGCGCAGGTATAATGTGGTGCAGGGGTTGACAAAGTGACGCATCTACCTAGAAGCGTCACTTTGTAAATATGACTCAACAAGACGCATTTTTTACACCACTGGTGCGTCACAAAAAGTGACGCACCGGCGGCGTAAAAGTGACGCATGGCCTCATAAATGAGGCCCTCAGTCTTCTACTCTCACTTTTTCTTTCACTTTCTCTGTCTCTTCACTCCCTTACTCACCTTGTCTCACACTCACTTGCCTTTATCCAGTCTGTATCTCCACTCTTTCCTAAACATCACTGCTCTTTTCTTACTCTTCCACTCCTCCGTTCCTTTACTACATTTTCTTCACTTATCCTCATTCCCCATGTTCACTCTCCTTCTCCTCACTCACCTCCCACACTCACCATCTTTCAGTCCCCCTACTTCACTTCCCTTCCCCTCTCGTCCCTTTCTTTACTTTCTCACTCATTTTCCTCTCCTCTCTCACTGCACTCCACTTCAGTTACTCTTTTTGATTTTTTTAAGAATACATCTCTTTTTTGAGAATTGGAGGTAGTTCTAAAAATAACTTTTTTTTCCTTTTTTTCAAAACAAAAACAGAGAATGTCAAACTGCTCAACAGTAGCAAAAAAAAAGAATCAAAATTAGGGATGGGGACGGCAGCGGTGGTTCTCTCTTGCTCGGACAATGTTCATGATACTTTGTTCACCATAACAAAGTAGTTCACCACAATCTTTACAGTTGTTTGTGATGTTATGAAAAACAGGCTGAATATTTGGAATCAGCTGCTCTGGTCACCCCCTCACCGATACAGTTGCTCCTCCAGTTGAAGTAGAGGCACCATCCCTTGGAGCCTCTCGTGCCAGAGCCCTGACACTCTCCTGGGCATAGTTCTGACGATGCCTGCGTTGAACGTGGCGAATCATAGTTGAATTTCCGAAACTGTACTTCCTTGTGGGGTCTCCTTGGGAAAGTACAGTATGGCAGATCTTGCACTCCACCTTTGGAGCATTTACTTTCTTTTTATCAGCAGGTATTGAGAAAAATTTCCATATGAAGTGCTCCTTTACTCTAGGCTGAGGAGCTTCTTCTTCAATGAACCCATCTGAGTCCTCACTGCTACTGGTGGGTCTAGCAGCCATGATAATTCCAAACAGGGTGAGCAGCAAAAAACAGGTCTTTCAGTCACAAAAGTGAAAGAAGAAGTGAAGGAAATGGGTGGGGTTTTCATTCTTTGTAAAAAAAAACTGTTAGCAGCCAATGAAAAGTGTTATTTTAAGGTCACATGACTTGACACGCTTACGCTGCGCACACCGGAGCGCTTCCGGGGGCGCTTACGCAGCACGAATGTGGGCGCTTCCGTGGGCGCTTACGCGGCGCGCCTAAATGACATTTTGCTAGCTTTACGGAAATGCAAAATCATTTCCATTCTGAAAATCAAAAATACTACTTTTATAAGTATTGTACTGAATGTCTTGCATTATTATTTAGTTTTCATACATATTTTTTTACGAACGCGGAAATAGCGCTCTCGCTGCGCTCTCGGGAGAGCTTACCGGTGCGCGCACCCTGAGCGCTCCAAGACAAAATGGTATGTGTAAGCTTACCGGTGCGCGCACCCTGAGCGCACCAGGAAAAAATGATTAAAAAAAAGAATACATTGAACAAATAATTAAAAAAAATAATAATTATAATTAATAGTTATAAAAAACAGCTAATAAAAATAAAAAAAAACTTAGGTTACAAAGTCGATATACAAAGGAATTAGCTTTTAAAAAAACTATGAAATTCACTGAAAAAAACATAGGTTTCAAAAACGTTATAGTTAGGAATTAGCATTTAAAAAACCTTTGAAATTCACTAAAAAACCATAGGTTTCACAATCGTTATAGTTAGGAATTAGCATTTAAAAAACCTTTGAAATTCACTGAAAAAACCATAGGTTTCACACTCGTTATAGTTAGGAATTAGCATTTAAAAAACCTTTGAAATTCACTGAAAAAACCATAGGTTTAACACCAGTTATAGTTAGCTGAACATTTTACTCACACAAAACCATTGAAATTCCCACGTTATAGTTAGTTGGACTCACTATAACTCGCGCGCCCGCAATCCACTGCTGATGATGTCACATATTACATCATTCATGACATGGTCAGTGACATCACTGATGACATCTCAACAGCCAGTTAGCATACAGCTCGGCAGGGTGCGCGGATCCTGTGTGGCCATAGATATATATGTGATTTTATTTAGATTTTCTCAGGAACTACTGAACGGATTTACACCATTTAACCAAAAGGCACAACTCTTATTCAAGGTCTACCTTTCTGCCAAATTTGGTGTATTTCCGTTCAGCAGTTCGGGCTGTGGCTGAGATTAAAGGTTCCTAAGGGAATTTACATGTGGAAAACATGTTTTGGGACCCCCTTTTCTCTTGGCCCCAGCTTGACGAATCACCCCTAAAGATTCAGGATAGTAGCGGACCGGAGCGCCCAACTGCCACAAAGGTTATTCCAAATACAATCTTGCGGATTTCCTATGGATAATAGGTCCTAACTATAACTGCCTACTGGCGACCGCCAGTAGGTTTTATATATATATACCAATATATATATATTCACTGAAAAAAACATAGGTTATAGACCATATATAGTTAGGAATTAGCATTTACAAAACCTTGAAAATTCACTGAAAAAACCATAGGTTATAGACCATATATAGTTAGGAATTAGCATTTACAAAACCTTATTTTACTCACACAAAACCATTGAAATTCCATATATAGTTAGTTGCACTAACTATATATCGCGCACCCGCAATCCACTGCTGATGATGTCACATATTACATCATTCATGACATGGTCAGTGACATCACTGATGACATCACTGATGACATCTCAAATGACATCACTGATGACATCACTGATGACATCTCAAATGACATCACTGATGACATCACTGATGACATCTCATTTGACATTACTGATCACATCACTGATGACATCATTCATGTGATAATACGATGAACTTCTTCAGACTCTAATATAACCTTAGATACACTCAGTGTAAACAGACACTCACAGACTGTCACTCATCCATGAAGTTACACACACACCTAGTCAGTCATGCAAAGAATCAATCACACCTCCATTTTCTCAACTATACAGTTATACACACCTTACTTATTCAAACACATACTAACACATATTTACTCTCTTATACAATCCCGGATACAAGTTCACAATGATCCATACAGCCACTCGCACATTCACTGGCTCTTATGCACAGTTATTTATATATGTCAACTCTCACATGTACTGTGTTTTACATATGTACTTACTTTGACATGTAGCACTGAGATATCCATTCACTCACCAATACACTCATGCACACAGTCAACCGCCCATACAGCTGTTTCCACATGCACTTTTGAACCCATACATCTAGTGAATCAACTGCTCACACATCTATGCACAGAGTCATACACCTCCTAGACACCCACACACACACTCAGTCTCCCATACAAATACATGGGCAACCAATCAATAACCCATATAGTTACTCATATAGCTACTGATCAACACATGCAGCAGTTTACAGAACAAAAGATATAATGATGCACAAATTAAGACAGTTTAGTCACTAACCCATGCACTCAGTGAGACACATTTAATCACTCACTCATACAGTCAGTCATGCACCTACTAAATCCTTCATCCAGACACTTATAAATCCACTCATTCTTCAATATGCTAGACATATTTTAACTTTACAGAAACATACAGTCACTGGATGTTGTTATCAGTGATGTCATCAGTGATGTCATTTGAGATGTCATCAGTGATGTCATCAGTGATGTCATTTGAGATGTCATCAGTGATGTCATCAGTGATGTCACTGACCATGTCATGAATGATGTAATATGTGACATCATCAGCAGTGGATTGCGGGTGCGCGATATATAGTTAGTGCAACTAACTATATATGGAATTTCAATGGTTTTGTGTGAGTAAAATAAGGTTTTGTGAATGCTAATTCCTAACTATATATGGTCTATAACCTATGGTTTTTTCAGTGAATTTTCAAGGTTTTGTAAATGCTAATTCCTAACTATATATGGTCTATAACCTATGGTTTTTTCAGTGAATTTCAATGGTTTTTTAAAAGCTAATATCTATATCTGTAAAATATATTCTTTATTACGTGACGTATCACGTAGCCACGTGAGACGCCTAATGACGCGTCGCATAACCGTGACGTATCGGCTCTGCAGCGCAAAAAAACCCGTAACGTAAGCGCGCCGGAGCACGCTTACAGATATATATATTTTTTTTAACCTTAATTAGATAAAATCCACACGTGCACATATCTTGAGGCCTTGCAAAGGCACATCAAACAAACAGTCCCTACAATTTTTCAAAGTTTTCTTGATAATCTATTCCATTATTTTTTTTTTTTACTGTTTCTCTTGTTACGCTTACCGGGACGCTACCCGGTACGCGAACCGGACGCTCCAAAAACACAAGATGGCGGACTCCCGTTACGCTGCCAGTTAGCTGCCCGGTTCGCGTACCGGGAGCGCCTCTATGGCGAAAAATTGCAAAAAAATGTTTTTGCCCCGCGGGGCACTTTAATATCCCCCTCATCAATCCTAGGGGGTCAGGAGGGGTCTACCTTGCCCCCTTTCCTTCATTTCCCCCTTCGTTTTTCACCGCATCTTGTCTCTCGATCCTACCGAGAGACAAGATGGCGGCCGCTCCGGACTGTTTAGAATGTTGACAGACACCAGAGAGCCAATCAGCTTCTCTTCGCGAAGTTCCGTTACGCGTCAGGTACGCGAACCGGGGCGCTGCCCGGAGCGCGCTTACAGATATATATATATTTTTTGAACTTTAATTTCTCAAAATACACTGGAACACATATATTGAGACATAGCAAAGGCACATCGGGCTACCAGTCCCTACAATTTTGCCAAGTTTCGTGGAAATCCATTCAGCCGTTCGAGCTAAAAGTGAGGCCAACCGCCCTATGGAAAATTGCATGGGAAACACACGTTTTGGGACCCCCCTTTTTTCTCGGCCCCCCCTTGACGAAACCCCCCCATATTTTCAGGGGCTGCTCAGAACATTTCAGCCAATTCCGTCCTCAAACGCCAAAGTTATTCGACATAGAATTTTCAAAAATCCCATAGAGAAAAAATCCTAACTATATATACCTACTGGCGACCGCCAGTAGGTAATATATATATATATATATATATATATATATATATATATATATATATATTTATTTATTTTAAACACTGCAATTTTAACTGCCTGTCCTTTGGAAAACTACCTAATTCAGCTCCAGCCTCTTCTCCTGACTACTATTGCTCCTTCACTTCAAAATGCTTAGAGTATGGCTTGTGGGTCACAGCTTTATCTATTGGGCTAAAGAGGCTGCAAAAAAGAGAAGTATTGGCAGGGACTTGAGCTTGCCAAATGTTCAGATTAATGGGTTTGTACAGCGAGGGTTAAAGTTTTATCAAAACCATTGTGGATTCCAAAGCTCCTCACCTCATGATTGTGCACACTGATGGCAAAGTCCTAGGCACATTGACTGTGGTAGGGCGGGAAATCCTAATGAAAGAGACCTTTGCAGAACTGATGTCGCTTCTCCCTCACACTGTCTTGGTGTACTCTAATATATGCAAAAGTTTAAAAATGGAAGTGGTCAAATCAATTCTGTCCACATATTGTCAAAGCCAGGAAATATGCTAAAACAACTTTTTCTGCATTCCTCATCACATGAGCTGTATCTATAACAACAATCTGAGTTTTGACATTCATGGAATGTATGGAAATGATGGAGTGCCCTTTACAGATGAAGATGAAGGCAACAGGGTGTTTCTAATTAACTTGCAACTCTGCATCCAGTCTTATGTGTAGCAGCCAAATACACACAAGGAACACAAAGACATTTAGAGGGTCGAAACGTCAAAAACTGTCTTTTGTTCGTCAGCTTCACACCATTATTGATACACATTGATGTGTTATGTGGAGTATGATTTTGATTAAGTGATGTATTGAACCTATGGTCTTTTGTTGGTTTACATTTGAATTTACATACAATTGCCGTTGCGCCATTTGGTTGTTTTTTACAGTCACTATTCCCTATCACCACCATCCTCACCTTATCACTTCCCTTACCCCTTGGGGCACTGCACAGTCTATGAATGTTCATTCAATGATATGATATTGAATATACACCTACATTGTGAATAAATACAGTGTAGGCTTATCTCTTATCTACTGTCTCAAAAAAATTGTTATGTTTATTAATTGATTGTGCTTTACTGGGACCCCTTTTCTCTCAGTACTGTTATTACCCAGGTCCCAGTGACTATGATTGGGTGAACCCTTTTGCTATACTCTACTTCGAGCAGACGCTGGTCTGCGAGGTTTTTTCTCTTCCCCCCTTGTGTTTTCAGTTCAGTCTAGTACACCATGGTTGAAAGAGAACTTCTTTCATATTCAGAAGAATACATTGAAAAACATCTTGAGAATCCTGACAACATCTTCCTGTCCACCAATATCCCCGCCATTGATTTCACTCTCAAGGATAAAATATCGCGCTTAGAACGGCTGGAAAAGAAACTAGTCCGCACTCGGTGGCATGGTCACTTGTTAACCAGATATCTTAAAGAAAACATTATCCCAGTTGGCCTTCAAATCAAAATGAACCAGCGATCTTTATTGAGGTGCCCAAGTTTAAGTAGGGCTTCTTCATCAGCAGTGGATTGCGGGTGCGCGATATATAGTTAGTGCAACTAACTATATATGGAATTTCAATGGTTTTGTGTGAGTAAAATAAGGTTTTGTGAATGCTAATTCCTAACTATATATGGTCTATAACCTATGGTTTTTGCAGTGAATTTTCAAGGTTTTGTAAATGCTAATTCCTAACTATATATGGTCTATAACCTATGGTTTTTTCAGTGAATTTCAATGGTTTTTTAAAAGCTAATATCTATATCTGTAAAATATATTCTTTATTACGTGACGTATCACGTAGCCACGTGAGACGCCTAATGACGCGTCGCATAACCGTGACGTATCGGCTCTGCAGCGCAAAAAAACCCGTAACGTAAGCGCGCCGGAGCACGCTTACAGATATATATATTTTTTTTAACCTTAATTAGATAAAATCCACACGTGCACATATCTTGAGGCCTTGCAAAGGCACATCAAACAAACAGTCCCTACAATTTTTCAAAGTTTTCTTGATAATCTATTCCATTATTATTTTTTTTTACTGTTTCTCTTGTTACGCTTACCGGGACGCTACCAGGTACGCGAACCAGACGCTCCAAAAACACAAGATGGCGGACTCCCGTTACGCTGCCAGTTAGCTGCCCGGTTCGCGTACCGGGAGCGCCTCTATGGCGAAAAATTGCAAAAAAATGTTTTTGCCCCGCGGGGCACTTTAATATCCCCCTCATCAATCCTAGGGGGTCAGGAGGGGTCTACCTTGCCCCCTTTCCTTCATTTCCCCCTTCGTTTTTCACCGCATCTTGTCTCTCGATCCTACCGAGAGACAAGATGGCGGCCGCTCCGGACTGTTTAGAATGTTGACAGACACCAGAGAGCCAATCAGCTTCGCTTCGCGAAGTTCCGTTGCGCGTCAGGTACGCGAACCGGGGCGCTGCCCGGAGCGCGCTTACAGATATATATATATTTTTTGAACTTTAATTTCTCGAAATACACTGGAACACATATATTGAGACATAGCAAAGGCACATCGGGCTACCAGTCCCTACAATTTTGCCAAGTTTCGTGGAAATCCATTCAGCCGTTCGAGCTAAAAGTGAGGCCAACCGCCCTATGGAAAATTGCATGGGAAACACACGTTTTGGGACCCCCCTTTTTTCTCGGCCCCCCCTTGACGAAACCCCCCCATATTTTCAGGGGCTGCTCAGAACATTTCAGCCAATTCCGTCCTCAAACGCCAAAGTTATTCGACATAGAATTTTCAAAAATCCCATAGAGAAAAAATCCTAACTATATATACCTACTGGCGACCGCCAGTAGGTAATATATATATATATATATATATATATATATATATATATATATATGTATATATATATATATATATATATATATATATATATATATATATATATATATATATATATTTATTTATTTATTTTAAACACTGCAATTTTAACTGCCTGTCCTTTGGAAAACTACCTAATTCAGCTCCAGCCTCTTCTCCTGACTACTATTGCTCCTTCACTTCAAAATGCTTAGAGTATGGCTTGTGGGTCACAGCTTTATCTATTGGGCTAAAGAGGCTGCAAAAAAGAGAAGTATTGGCAGGGACTTGAGCTTGCCAAATGTTCAGATTAATGGGTTTGTACAGCGAGGGTTAAAGTTTTATCAAAACCATTGTGGATTCCAAAGCTCCTCACCTCATGATTGTGCACACTGATGGCAAAGTCCTAGGCACATTGACTGTGGTAGGGCGGGAAATCCTAATGAAAGAGACCTTTGCAGAACTGATGTCGCTTCTCCCTCACACTGTCTTGGTGTACTCTAATATATGCAAAAGTTTAAAAATGGAAGTGGTCAAATCAATTCTGTCCACATATTGTCAAAGCCAGGAAATATGCTAAAACAACTTTTTCTGCATTCCTCATCACATGAGCTGTATCTATAACAACAATCTGAGTTTTGACATTCATGGAATCTATGGAAATGATGGAGTGCCCTTTACAGATGAAGATGAAGGCAACAGGGTGTTTCTAATTAACTTGCAACTCTGCATCCAGTCTTATGTGTAGCAGCCAATACACACAAGGAACACAAAGACATTTAGAGGGTCGAAACGTCAAAAACTGTCTTTTGTTCGTCAGCTTCACACCATTATTGATACACATTGATGTGTTATGTGGAGTATGATTTTGATTAAGTGATGTATTGAACCTATGGTCTTTTGTTGGTTTACATTTGAATTTACATACAATTGCCGTTGCGCCATTTGGTTGTTTTTTACAGTCACTATTCCCTATCACCACCATCCTCACCTTATCACTTCCCTTACCCCTTGGGGCACTGCACAGTCTATGAATGTTCATTCAATGATATGATATTGAATATACACCTACATTGTGAATAAATACAGTGTAGGCTTATCTCTTATCTACTGTCTCAAAAAAATTGTTATGTTTATTAATTGATTGTGCTTTACTGGGACCCCTTTTCTCTCAGTACTGTTATTACCCAGGTCCCAGTGACTATGATTGGGTGAACCCTTTTGCTATACTCTACTTCGAGCAGACGCTGGTCTGCGAGGTTTTTTCTCTTCCCCCCTTGTGTATTCAGTTCAGTCTAGTACACCATGGTTGAAAGAGAACTTTTCATATTCAGAAGAATACATTGAAAAACATCTTGAGAATCCTGACAACATCTTCCTGTCCACCAATATCCCCGCCATTGATTTCACTCTCAAGGATAAAATATTGCGCTTAGAACGGCTGGAAAAGAAACTAGTCCGCACTCGGTGGCATGGTCACTTGTTAACCAGATATCTTAAAGAAAACATTATCCCAGTTGGCCTTCAAATCAAAATGAACCAGCGATCTTTATTGAGGTGCCCAAGTTTAAGTAGGGCTTCAGCCACTGGATGGTGTTGGGTGTCGAAACTGCAGCTGAACAGATCCAGCTTATTTCAGCGGAAATTGAAACACTGAAGGCAGAAATAGCAGTCAATGCCAACTTTGCCAGTGCTAAGGATACCCTAAGCAATCTTCAAGCATCCATTAAGGACTTTGATCTGACCACACAGAACAGAAAATTGGAGAAACTTGCACGTGATCTGCGCCTATATGATAAGAAAAAAACCTATCCTTACCTGCAAGACGATTACTACCGCCAGGATAGTCAAGGGCGCTTCACCAACAGAGGACGTGGATCCTACCGCGGTAGACGTAACTACACCTACTTCTCTGATTCATCATACAGTTCAGAGGGCAAACAAGATCAAGCTGGCCCTAGTCACTCCTACAACTATCCTGCCTACGGGTATCATCAAAATCAATACTATCCTTTTTTAGGACAATGACAAGCACCATGGAGATCCCCGAGAGGCAGGGCCAACAATTGGCCCAGGGGCTAACAACGTGGTCAACAACAGAACACCACCACTTGGGATGGAGGCCGAGGCCAAGCTCAGAAGCAGGTGCATTTCCAGCAGGAGCAACACGGCGAGAGGGTAACACGCAACAAGACATACCGGTGGTGAATCCTACATCTACCCCCGGTCCGGTTGTCAATATATCTCAGTACAACCTGAATGATGATGAACAAAAAGTATTAAGTAAAGGGCTATCCTATGTCCCCACCAACACACCAGACAACTTTACAGTACGGACCGAACTTTTTAAATTCTTTAGAAAGATCCGTTTGAAATACTTTTTTCGCAACTCTGCATCTTATCTGAATTCATCATATACGGGTCTTTGGATACCATCTACCTTTGTTCCTCCTTCCAGTGCGATGTCACGTAAGATCTTGGCATATGAAGCCGTGGTGTGGAGAGATGTGCAACAAACCTTGCAAGAAAAATCTTATATCAAGTACAACATAAGCAGAAATGAGAAGGCTGCACTTCAATCTCTTGCTCGGAATAACAAGGTTATCATCAAGCCAGCCGACAAAGGCGGGGCCATTGTCGTCCAAGATGTTTCTAAATATGAACTAGAGATCGTTCGACAACTGAATGATGGTGTAAGCTATCAACAATTAAGAGCAGATCCGTCCAAAGCATTGGCCCTTGAAATTTTGGAATTGACCCAGGAAGGCCGGGACCAAGGGTTCCTCTCAGAGAATGAGTTCCAGTATCTCAACCAAAAGAGCCCTAGGTTAGCCACCATTTATACCGTACCGAAAATCCACAAAAGTATGGTTGACCCCCCTGGACGTCCCATCGTCTCGGGCTACGGCTCCATGCTTGAGCCACTTGGGAGATACATCGACTTTTTCCTGAAACCCCTTGCAGAATCTACACGATCATATCTACGGGATACTCTGCATACCATAAACATTGTGGAGAATTTACCTTTTGACCCGCAACATCAAATTCTGGCTACATGCAATGTCGTTTCTTTATACACCAGTATTCCCCAGGAGGAAGCCCTAGCTGTGATAACTAGATGTCTCCAACAACGACCTGCACCAGTGACAGTTCCAACTGAGTTCATTATTGCTTTACTAAGGATAGCCATGACCAAAAACTTTTTCATATTTAAAAACCAGTTCTTCCTTCAAACTAAGGGAGTAGCGATGGGTGCCCCATTCGCTCCTGATGTGGCTATTCTTTACATGTCAGCATTGGAGGATGACACCATCTTCAATAACCTCAATCCGTTCAGAGACCAGTTAGGTCTCTGGATGAGATATATTGACGATATCCTGTTGATCTGGCATGGGGATTCAAATGAATTGACATCTTTTTATTCATGGCTCAACCAGCAATCCCGTCATCTTAAATTCACGATCCAGTCTGATAATCACACCGTGAATTTTATTGACATCACCATCTATGAAAACTCTGGAACTCTACTCACGACACTTTACCATAAGCCAGCGGAAAGGAATTCATTGTTGCAATACAATAGTCATCACCCTCGAGCCTTACGAGATAACTTGCCTTTTGGGCAGTTCCTACGTATCCGTAGGAACTGTTCCAATAAAGATCATTATTTTGCAGAATCAGAAGATCTTTCCAATCGACTACAACAACGTGGCTATCCGAGACGACTCATCAAAAGAGCAAGGAAACGTGCGTGGTTCTATCCCCGAGAGCACCTTCTAACACCAAAAGATAGAACAGATCAACAACAAGACAGAATTGTGTGTGTGACAACATTTTCAACTAAAAGCAACAAAATAAAGCGCATTGTGAGCCAACACTGGGAATTGATTTCAGATGATGTGAACCAAAAGAATACACCTTTACACGCCTTCAGGAAAGCGAAAAGTGTAAAAGATTACGTGGTACCATCTCTCTTGCCAACACAAGAGGACCCAACCATAACCTCCCTATGGAACCTGCCAACGATCATTGGCCATTTCAGGTGTGGACAATGTAAGGCCTGCAACACTACAATACAAAATAAGGAGTTCGAACACAATCATCGGAAAGTCCAGCTCAAATCTCACAGCAACTGCAATACTTCCAATATAATCTATGCTATAACATGTCCTTGCAATCTGATTTATATTGGCCAAACACAGCAGAAGGCGAAAGTGCGGATTCTCCAACATATGAGTCGCATTAGATGCGAGGTACTGGGTGCACCACTTGTTGATCACTTCAAATCGAGTGCCCATCCCTCTGAAAGCCTCAAGTGGGTTGTGCTAGAGAAGGCGAGCTTAGGACCCCGTGGGGGTAACATCAGCAGTATTCTCAATACCCGAGAGCTAAAGTGGATGCTTTTCTTTGATTCAATTCAAACTGGCCTGAATGAACATGATAGCTCTTTTTCCCAATTAGCTACTCTGCCCTAATCTATCCTTAGGGACCCTTGACTGGACACCATCTATTAGATCTACTTGATCTACTCTATTATGTTGCCACAGGGCCTTTACCATCAACAGACAGGTATGCTATATGAATAATTACATCTATATTTGTTTCATAATATGTCACCTGACTTTTGATAAACCTATTGTCCCAGGACTGTCCACGTGTTTATTGTCATTAATAAAGTTATGGGTAACCCCTGTGATCTTAACAAGTTGTGTTAAGGTTCATCATAATTGTTTCTTCACCTTTGTGGTTTTTACCATCATGTGATAGGAACACCACTGTGACTTTTACAATAGCATCAATTAATTAATCCAATGGTCGATGTCTTTAGAATTCTTCTCCCCTTGTCATCAGGACCAACTAAATTGTAATTCAATCTTACTTGACCATCTAGGTGTTTCACAATTTCCCCCATAAGTTTCTGATCTTTTTACTACAGTGTTCTATAACATCACCGATGTTCATTAATTGGCCCATCGCTCCCCAGCAACCATTCTACTATCTGTAGTCTTTTTTCGACCTCTAAACGCAACCCTGGGGTCAGGTGACTCGGTTACCCGAGTAACTGTTCCAACAGGTTGCTCCGTTCGCCATTGTTAGACGCGAGCCGATTGAGAACACAGATTAATTCTGCCTCCGCTAAGCTCCAACCTTTTTTGCCGATACGACCGATTTAACGTTCACGATCAGCTGTTAAAAATTGTGGCCCTATTATCTCTCCCCAGATGCTGCATTATTGCGGTGTTTCTCGATGTTACACATGAACGGGGATTGACATAGTAAAGGTCTACCCTTGGGTAAGCTTTTTTCCTAAACCCTGTTTTTCACGAAATGCGGCACTGCTTCGTGCTCTTGAGTGAATGAATCCCTCCTTTTCCTCCTCAGACTCCCTGGCCTGAACTTGTGCCCTGCCTTCACCGCGAACGCTCATCCTTACTGTGAGTCAATGTTTCCCTTTCAAACAACAATTAACTGTTCATAACCTGTAATCTATATCAAATGAGGGCCGGAAATAATATTATATCCGTTCCTTTAATTCTAGACCTGAGGGCCTTTCAGCATCGACACAGCATGTAAGTGCTCTCTTAGTCCAACTCCATTCAACGATGTAATTTAATGTTAGTTTTCAGTCTTCACTTTTTTGAAAAACTCTCTCACCCTTAGGATTCGAAGTTAATAGCACCAGATGTATCTCACCTTGTCCACCTTCAATCTGAAGACGAGCAACAATTAATTTGGTATGCTTTGTCTATAAGAGTGTGCTTAAGAGTAGCGTATACTGTGAATTATTACAAGGCCTAAAATTTATTTCAATTAATTATTGATATATATTAAATAGGTTGCCTGCCCCCTACCCCGTCCGGATGAAGACCCCGAAGCAAGGGTACTATTAAAACCTGCGACATTTAGAGGGTCGAAACGTCGACAACTGTCTTTTGTTCGTCAGCTTCACCCCATTATTGATACACATTGATGTGTTATGTGGAGTATGATTTTGATTAAGTGATGTATTGAACCTATGGTCTTTTGTTGGCTTACATTTGAATTTACATACAATTGCCGTTGCGCCATTTGGTTGTTTTTTACAGTCACTATTCCCTATCCACACCATCCTCACCTTATCACTTCCCTTACCCCTTGGGGCACTGCACAGTCTATGAATGTTCATTTAATGATATGATATTGAATATACACCTACATTGTGAATAAATACAGTGTAGGCTTATCTCTTATCTACTGTCTCAAATTTTTTTTATGTTTATTAATTGATTATCCTTTACTGGTACCCCTTTTATCTCAATACCCTCTTTAAACACAGTACTTCCAATATTCACTAAAGCACTATCTACACTTTAACCTTGAGATTTACGAATGGTCACCGCATTCGCCAAATTAATAGGAAACTGTTTTCTGCGAACATACAAATCTTTTACAAGCAAAAACCGAGCTGAACAACGACTAAATTGTTGCACTTCTTCAATTTCATCAAATTTGATTTTCCAAAAATCTGTACCATCTCTATTTACGTAATTAACAAAATCAACTATTTTATCCATTTACTAAACTTTTTTCCAGATGCAAATTATGTCGTAAAATTACACTAGAGTTTACACATGCATATAAATTCTTTTCTAAACCAGCAGTTTTACTTATCAATTTCTCTAAAGAATCCAATTTCCTCTTCAACTTTTCAGTCAAAATAATAGTGATTCTATTTTATCAATAGCTTCCAATTTTATAATTTCTTCATTTTCCAACTTTAACATTTCTTCTTTGAATAGAGAACATTCACGCAGTGTTGGCATTAAGCAGATTACAGATTTCTTTTCTGCAATTCTCATATATATTTTCTCTGGGACAATATTTTCATTTGAAAACAAATTAGAAAGTAATCTTCTCTGTAAAGCTTCTTTGCCATGTGTAGTCACGTTCCCAATTCTTATATCTTGAAGAATAGTTCCATAATCAACATCATTTGCCTGTCGCATATTTGTAATAAGTTCCTTATATTCAAAATATGACCAAATGTTTACATTTCCAATGCTCCCCAAAGACTTTCTGGTATCTTCATGCGTCAGTGTTTTAAACACTGGTTGTACTTTCACTGGAGTAAGTTGTAGTAGATCTCCAAAAACTATGACGTGTTTTCCTCCAAATAATACGTCATACTCTGTTTTAAGAATTTGCTGCATTCTTAAATGCACAAAGCCAAGCATTAAGTTTGATACCATGCTAACCTCATCAATAATGAGAAGTTTCATTTTCCTCAAGACTCTTGAAACTTCACAACAAGCTTCTCCAGATAGCTTGTGGTATTCTAATTTATTTTCATGCTCTATTGGTAGCATTAATAAACGATGTAAAGTAATTCCTTTAATATTGTGGGCTGCTAATCCAGTTGGAGCAGTGACAGCACAAGACAAATGCGACTCAGTGGTTTTCTGTAGAAAAGTTGTGATTAATTTAAGCTAAAAACTTTTACCTGTTCCAGCTTGTCCACTCACGTACATTCAGATAGGTTCAAATGATGAGCAAGAGCACTCTTTCTTCTCATGAAGTAATCCATGGTGAATCTGTTCTCTCACTTGCTCATATATTTGTTTCTGCACAACATTTAGTTGTTCTTCCAAGTTTCCTAAGTTTGTTACATCTCCTTGAGCTTGATACATTGCTGTTTCCACCTCTTCCATAGCAGTTGCTGCTTCATTTTGAACAATTTGTTCTCCTAGTGGGTCCTGACTCAATGGAGCAGAAGTTTGACTGTCTTGAGAATTGTCTCTAGCAATCTCAGCTGCAATTGTAGCTTCTTGCTCAATTTTGTCGTTCAACATTTTCACATAATTAGCAAAAACAGGACATTCTATAGTATCTTTACTTGTGTTGAAGGAATCTTCATGGCTCTCAAAATCTCCAAGTAATTCCAATTCTGAACGCCACGGTTTGAAAAGTTGCAAAAGAGCTAAGTAGTAAAATTCCCTTTCGCAACTCAGTTTACGGTGATTATTCAAATGCCCTTTTCTTTGTTTCACCAAACTTCCTTCAGAACCAACCACGGCATATATACCATTATTGATGTTTTCTGTAACATGCCGTTTAAAAGTATAGTTTTGAAGCACTTCATAGGGACACATGTTCTCAAGATGATGACTTCTATTTGGATAATATGTATCCAACATATTTGTTTTCACAATATCTGTAATTTCTGCCTCTTTTTCAGCTAAATATTCAATTTCTTGTACAGATTTAAGTACTCGATTTCATGTTGCAGCAAGACCTAGACTCACCCAAATGATTTTTCTAGATTTGGAGTAAAGACTTGCAGATGATAAGCGATCTGAACATTCATTCGCTCCAATTTCGCGATGAGATAACATCTTCAAACTGTAACAATATAATTTCTTACTTAGACTCTTCTTGTGCAAAATCTCTTCCCACATCTCCTTCAATTCTGTCTTTTCTGATTTTGTTATAAAGGATGTTATATATCGAGCAACAGCAATTGAATTGTCTGCAAAATATTGAATATCCATGTTAGCATTCCACATGGACAAAATGACTGGGTTGTAGTCATTTATGTATTTTGACTCTTCATTTGTTCTTAAGTTGTAGGTATTTTTGGGAGATTTTCTTGTGATAGTATGTCGCAAAGATGACATAAAACTGTTCACTCTTCCTTTAGAAATTACAGGACGTGGAAATCCAAAACAACATTTGGTGTAGAACCTGTTCTTTGATTTGTACTTTCGACAACAGTATTTCCCATAACGATGGCTTTGGAATCCGAAGACTTGTTGTCTTATGTCATTATCTTGTGTACTTTTGGGTATATCTCATGTAGCATATTCTTCAATAAAAGACAACACAGTATCATCTGTGTCTGTTACAAATTTGGGAGCATCTTTGATCCATATTAGCATATGTATGTGAGGAGCACCTCTCACTTGATACTCCTTTCTCCAAAAGAAATCCAGAACCTCTCCAAGAGGAGGATTTTTTTTATTGGTGATAAAAGACATCATAGCTTTGAATCTATGATTGAAATACCTGCATACATTAACTGGATCCAAAGAGCACAATTCTCCAGGTGTCTTGTATTCAATATTTAGTATATTTGGATTTGCCTCTCTAAGAAATTGAAGGAAATCATCCCAAGCATACTCAGCACAGCTTAGAGTAAGGAACCATGTAGGAGTTCCTAAGTTCCTTAGTATACATTTCAGTTCTCCATGGCAACGTTACCAGTACTCATTAGTACCACGCTGACATGCCATGAGATTAATCAGCTGAGATTCCAAAACATTATCTTTCTGCGGTACTTTATCCATAAATTCCTTTGCCGAAACATTTTGCAGATGTACACCCGTTTTCAATATATGGTTTACTGCATAAGAAAGTCCAGACAAATCACTCTCAAACAAAAGATGAAACACTACAAATACTACTACAATTCCAAGTGTACACTGGAGCTTTAGGAAGTCTCCCTAAAACTTCATCAGCTAACACCTCTTCTGCATTTCTAGGAACAATTTTCTCTTTCTTAATAGCACAACCATTTCTAACCTCATAAGCACGACCACTAGTGTCAACTGCATGCAACAAATCATTACTTTGAAGATAACTCTCTTCATTAAAAAAAGGCTCAGAACTTGAACTATGTTTCCATTCACCCAAAAAAACTCTGAAAAATTACTTATGTTAATTACTCTTCTCCACTTACTTTTGGCCTTCATTAAATGGATTGGCTTATCTAGTGATCAAATTCTATTGATTACTAAAATAAACACATTTTTTTTCAATTCGAAAGCTTTCTCAACTACATTTTCTATATGTTTTCTTTTCTTATAAAAAGCTGTTTTTTTTACATTTCTTGACTTTTTTCAACAAGTTCGACAAACCTCTAATATGAAACATTCTTTTTCTAATTTTCTGAAATTGATTCTTCCTCCTTTTACTATACAATTCTTTTCTACAAGGTGAATTTCCATGGCTGTTCTCTTTCTTCTTGCTTTTCTTTTATTTGCAGATACACAATTTATATTTTTCACATTGTGCACACTACTCTTAGTGTTTGATAATTTCCTGAGAAAAGCCTTCGTTCTCTTACCAGGACTTTTTTTCTTATTCTTAACACATTGTTCTTCATGTAAATTTTGTGGACGACTTTTCTTTAAATAAACACCTTTCTTTCGTTGTTTCCTCTTTTGAGCTTTTGTAGGCATGATGAATTATTTTCAGTGTTGATATAAAAATATATATAACATTACAAAAATAAATATATGAAATATACTACTATATTACTTCTAAGAAGAGAAGGAGGATTATAAGGACAAAGGTGGGACTATGAAAATAGAAGGACTTACAACAAAAGAAGAAGGAGTATGACACAAGGGAAAATATGAGGAGAAAGGGGAGTATAAGCAGACACTGCAATATAAAGAGATAAAGGGAGTATGAACAGACTGGAAAGTATGAAGAGGTAAGAGGGAGTATGACGTGAAAGGTGGTATTTTGAGGAGAGAAGGAAGAGTATAGGACAAAAGAAAGAGAGTGTGAGCAGAGAGGGGGCAGTATAAAAAGAGAGAGAAGTACTATAAAGAGAAAAGAAGTAATATGAAGAGTGAAAAGTGTATAAAGAAAGAGGCAGGAGTATGACAAGAGAAACAAATACAAAGAGAGAGGTCAGTATGAAAAGACGGAGAGTATGAGGAAAGTGCTGCAGAGTGTATGAAGGGAGTCAAGGAGGAGTAAGACAAGAGAGCAAGCACTATCAACAGAAAGAAGAAGTATAAACAGAGAGAACAGAAAATTAAAATATAAAAGGGATATAAAGAGAAACAGGAAAATATGAAAACAGAGAGAAGTATAGGACAAAAGGGAATGAAACAAAAAGGCAGTATTGAGGAGACATGGAGAAGTAAGAGAAGAGAGAAGAGAATATGAAAACAGGAGGGAATATAAGGACAGGGGGGACAATGAAGAGAGGAATGTCACAATAAGAAAAGAGGGCAATATCAGTAGAGAGTGGGAAGTTTAAGAAAAGAGAGAAAAAGTGTGAGCAGAGTGAGGGGAGTATGAGAAGAAAAAGAAAAGTATGAGAAAAGAATAGGGAGTATGTGCAAAGAAGAGCGAGAATAAAAGGAAAAAGAGAATATAAGGAGAGAAGTATATATATGAAGAAAGAGGAAAGAATATAAAGAGAGAGAGAGACAAAAATGTGGTGAAAAGACCAATATAAGAGAAGACTTAGGGGTCCATTAGGATGTCAGGCGGTGGCACCACCGCGGTGCTGGCGGGGTGGAAAAACGCCTTTTTCCACCCGCGAGCTGCTGAACTCACGTCCGCCACATTAGTATAGCAAAACATAGGTAATTTCCTTTCCGCCGCGGAGCGATGCGTACCGACACGCACCGCCATCAAAGTGTGCCCGCCACCGCTGCGGTGTGAGCCAATCGAGACTCACCGCCGTGCGGAATGACATCCCCACCGCTTCACAAATTAAGATGGTCCAAACAGGCAGATGCACTGCAGCGGAGACACCGCATAACCAGAGCCGGCGGAAAGTCGATAGCGGAGCACTATAGCCGAGACCCGGCCATGAACGCCATGGACCCAGCCCTCCACATGCATCCGGTCATGTACCTGCTACTGCACTACCATCAACAGGGCTGCTGCGGACGACACCGCCGGTATGCAAATACACCTTTACAACACATAACACACGGCCCGACACTGGGTCCAAGTCCACCACAGACACCCTGCTGGGGGTCACAACACATCTACAAGGGCACCCCTATATTACCCACCTGCCAACAAGTCACCCCTCTGCATCCGGGACACACATTGACCGCGAACTAGCAGCAATGAAAGTCCCCCACCCGGACATGTCACCGCCGCGGTCTACACATGCGCACAATGCAGAAGGCAGGGCCAGTCCAAGGCATGGCCAGGGCACTAACACCACAGGGATATACCACCCCCAACCACACTTCTACACACAGAATCAAGTCACAGGCCAGGTGCATATCCTGTACACCCCCATGCACAGCAACAAGCACAGGTACAAGCAAGCACAATGCACACCATGCACCACACAACAGACAACCAGGGAGACTGCCACTGCTGGAGTAGCTGACAAGGAACACACTACACCAGTGCCACACACACTCAAGGCTGACAATACTTCCCAGCACATACACACAACCTTTAGTTTAACCACAAACAGAACACACACACACAGGGTAGCCTGAACAGATGCCTGCACAAAACTATACACAAACACCACAGGACATCAGGGGATGCACATCAGCCAATGCCAAGCACACAGACACACAACACTGTATGCACAACAGGCAGGGTGTGCACAACAAGCACAACAGATGCACACAGACATGACTGGCACAACCACAACACACACCACGAAGCAGCACAGCACAAAAACAACAGCACACTCAGGAAGTGAAGCTACACCACAGCCAACACACAGACACCCAACACAACAACAAGAGGGTGCATCACTCTGGGATACAACAGCAGACCCAGCAATACCAGAGCACTGGGCAGCACACACAGCCCAAATGCACAAGGGCAAGCAACACTAATGACTACCACAAGAACCTCACACATAAAACAATGGAGCCATGTCCAGAGTGGAACAGCACACTTGGCCCAAAAAATCCACCACAAGGCACAGTCTCACAAATGAAGAGATGTGGAGGCACATAGACATGGAAACAAAGGGGGCAGTTGACATCAAAACCAACGGATTTGCATGTCAGTATCAAACATGTGAGGTGTGTCCAATACACAAATAGAGTGAATGCAGACCCACAATGTCGACGCACAAGTGGCACACATAGGGGATGGAATCACACTACACACCATGCCTTACAGGAAGAGAAAAGGCACCATGTGCCTGCAGTGCTAGATAAAGTAACACACAATGCCAGTGATGACCAGCAGGGTCACACAGTCCACACAAACATACACAACACACATTGATGAGTAAACAACCACAAAACTGATGTGCAAATAACACGCTTAAGTTACAAATACAAAAGAGATGCACGTGCCGCTATGACTTTGACTATTTTTTTCTAAAAACATATGAGCTGAAACACCATGTTTCGTGTGTATTAACACTTCTTTTATTTGTTTTTGAATTTTATTTGTATATTTCCCTTATTTGGTATCTTAGTTTGCCAAATTCACATTTTTAAGACATTATGTACACAAGAAAAATACATTCATATTTACATAGACAAAAAACAACAAAAAACTAATTTCAATATAAGCTTCAAAAATTGGGAATCATTCAAGCCACCATTCATTCGTCAAACATACCACCACAAACAACAATAACAATATATTTTTAAACAAACCGGAATCAAAGTATTCTCAGTAAAGCCATATACAATTAATATTCTCTAAAAGAGATCAAATTACAGAATTATTGGAACCCTTTTTATGATTTTTTAGGCTTGTTGAAAGGTCTACGCGTTTCAAACTCGTGCTATTTTAGAGTTATCATCAGGACCGTTATCTGTGAAGAAAGAAAGGAAACTTTCTTTAGGTGAAATATTATTATTAGGAGGAGCTGCCTGTTCCAAAATACAACTGGCTCTGCATCTTACCTCTTATTAATCAGAGTGAGGGGGGCTGCCCAAGACTCCCGTCGTGTACAGGTTATTCTGAAGGAAAAAATGATGTGGTGATGTCTCTATCACACTTCGTCACACTACTTGCTTTCACAACTCACTCGTGCCTTACACTTACTTGATTGAATAGGTCCGTGTTGTTTTAATGCCAGTCTATCCCTGCCTCACTGCACACTATGGGGGGGGGAGAGAAAAAGAGGCTTTCAGGACCGGTTTCGGTCGGACATGGTTTCTACACGTTCCAAGGGGGGCGGTTGTGTCTTACCTAGCAGGAGGGCACGGGTGTCTGTATTTAGGGATTCTTGTGCCTCCGCCTGAAGAAAAAAAAATAAAGACGGGATGTAGCAGATCCAAGAATTTGTCCTCGACACATGCCCTCTGTCTATCAGGAGCTGTATTCTATGAATATTCAAAAAATTTACCTTCGGTAAAGGGGGCACGGAGTGTACAGCTTGTCTGCTTCGAATCACCGCAGTCGCGTTTACTTCCGGGTCCGCAAAGGATCAAGGGAGTTGTAGTCCTTGGAATCCTCGACAATATGTACGTTCAGAGGTCTCGTTGTGTGTGTGAATTGTATTTCAATATAGAAATCCAAGTTCGTGCTTAATAGATATATTGTGTGTCGTCATTTCATTTTTTAAATATTTAACGACGGGGTCCACGGGTTCAATAGACGGGTCCTGGGGGTTGTGATTCAGCTTGTGGGGAAACACGGTCGTGATTTCCTCTACTAGGGACAGTTTGAGTCCTGGGATGTGTAGTCCGACTTGTCGGTGATAGGCTATTCGACTGCAGAATCTGCATTTATTCTTTTTGTCTTATAGCCACTGGACTTTATAGCTTGAACATTTCAGAAAGTTCGTTCAATCCATCCATGGCAGTGTTGAATTTTACTATTAATAAAGCTTCACGTTTTGAAAGTTTTGACTCTAAGTTTCCAACTCTTGTCGTCATTTTCTACTTTTGACACAACTGTCCATGTGAGGTCACTGTCTTTGTGATTGAATTCTCGCCAGTGATTGACGAGAGGGGCTGTCAAGATATTATTTTTTATTCTGGATTTGTGTTGCTGTATCCGAACACGCACTTCTTGACTGGTTTTCCCGATGTATAAGAGATTGCAAGGACATGTAATCCCATAGACAACGTACCGCGATTTACAATTTGAAAACGTCTCATGTTTCCAACTTTTTTCTTTATGCTTGAATAGGTTTCCTTCTTTTGTTGAATCACAGCAGGAACATGTCCCACATCTGTGATGACCTTGGATGGGTGGTAGTCTTAACATCGTGCGAAGATCTGTATTATTTTCTTTTTTTGGTAAGGCAGCTCTCACCAATTGGTTCGCAATACTACTGCTTTTTTTGAATGCGAACAGTGGTTCAATTGAAAACACATTATCCACATCTCTCAATAGGTGCCAATTTTGTTTGATCACTTTTTTCAGAGAGTTTGAATTGGGGCAAAATGTTGACACCAAGACCATCCTTTCACTTCTTTTTTGGGTCTTTTTTCAAGCAAAGTTTCACGCGGGGTCCACCATGCTCTCTTTAAAGATGTTTTTAGGAGCTTTTTTGGGTACCCACGTTGTAGTAGATTAGTTGTTTGTCTGCATGTCTGAGATATTCGTCCTTGTATTGGCAGTTGCGTCTTATTCTCAAATATTGCCCGTACGGAAGATTGTCTTTGAGGCTCCGAGGGTGGTTGCTTTTGAAATGGAGTGACTTGTTTCTATCCGTCGGTTTTTTGTATAGTGTTGTGACTAATCCTCCTTCCGAGGCATAAACCTCAACATCCAGAAATGGCATCTTTTCTTTTGAGTAGTCCAGGCTAAATTTGATCGATTGTACTCTGTTGTTAATCCAATCATGAAATTTGTTTAGATCTTCCTCTGTGCCTGTCCAAACAAAGAAAATATCGTCAATATACCGATACCAGTGATTAATCCACTGCGAAAAGGGATTATTCTGATACACAAATGCCTCCTCATATTTTGCCATCAATAAGACGGCCAGCTCTGGAGCAAATGGACATCCCATCGCTACACCGCTTACTTGGAAAAAGAAGTCTCCGTCAAAGTTGAAGTAATTCCTTTTTAAGGCAAACTCTGCCAGTTTCAAGATGAAACCCGTTGGTATTTCATGGGGTCTCACTCTTTCATCCAAATATATCTCCAATACATACATTGCCTCGTCCTGTGGAATTTTTGTATAAAGCGACGTGATGTCCATTGTTACCATCAGATGTTTCTCTTTATCAAATTCAATCGCAGTCAATTTGTTAATGAAGTCTGTCGTGTCTTGTACAAATGATCTAACAAAAGGTAAAAAAGGTTTTAGGAAAAAATCAACAAATTTGGAAATCGGTTCCAATAAAGACTCACAACCGGACACTATGGGGCGCCCTGGTGGAGTTTTTTCGTTCTTGTGTACTTTAGGTAGCACATAGAACAGGGGTGTTCTGGGATGTTTAATTTTGAGGTATTCACACTCTTTTTTACCTAAGAACCCCTGTTCGAAACCTTCATCAATAATTTTGTGTAACTCATTTTTTAGGTCAGATGTAGGATCCTTATTGATTTGCCGATAACAACTGTCGTCATTGAGCGAGGACTCACTGCTCAGAGTTTCAAGTTCTTGTACTTACCTCACTGATGTAAAGTTCCTTGTCCCAAACCACAATCGAACCGCCTTTATCGGCCTGTTTTATGATGACCGAAGTATCTTTTTTCAGATTGTTTAATGCCTTTACTTCTGCTATGGACATATTATGTTTGATCCACTTCTTTTTAGATTCCATATTGGTAGCTGCAGATAGTATGGTTCTTTCAAATGTGATGACCTCTTTAGGTATTTTACTAGTGGGAGGGCAGAAAGTAGATTTATTACGTAATCCTGTAGTTTCATTTGGTGCGAGATACGTATTCGTAGCAAAAAAGGCCTTTAACCTCACTTTGCGGAAAAATTCGATCACTTCTGTCTTTAATTTGACAAAATCAGTCTGTTTGGTGGGAACAAATGTGAGTCCTTTTTTCAATACTTGTTCTTCTTCGGTAGTTAAATTTTTTTGGGATAGATTGAAAATTGGAGAGGCGGTCAGTTTTTGTAATTTTGTCGTCTCGTCGACATCTCCCATGGCTGGTTGAATCTTGTTTTTCCACGTGGTTTCGTTTGGCCTCTGCCTAAAAAAGGTCCTTGATGTTGTTGATATCCTTGAGGTTGCTGTTGAAACCCTCCTCGTCTGTTATTATTTCTACGAGGGGTTGAATTGCCGCCCTCACTGCTACTGCCAGACGATGAGGTATCGGAAAAAGTGATGAAGTTGTGCGTTGATCTCCCCTGGTAATCTTGTAAGTTTTTCTTTGCCTCTGGTCTAGTATAAAAGTCTGATTGAAGGTACGGGTATACTCTGTCTAGACTGAAATTCTTTTTGTCCTTCTCAAATTGAGCTGTTTTTTGATTTATTGTGTAGTCCTTAAACTCTCCGATCTCCTTTTGGACTTTCTCCAATAAACCTTTGGCGTCTGTGATCAATTGATTTGTTGAAATTGCCTGTTCTAAAGCCTCGATTTCTTCACACTGTAATTTGGAAAGTCTCTGAGCTGTTTCAATTGTTAGCACCATTAAGTCACGGCTACACTTAGTCTCTATATAGCTGTATCCCTTTTTGTATATTGGATCTTCTGTGAAGATCACTGGCACATTTTTAATCTGTAATCCACTTGGGATTGTCCCACTTCTCAGGTGTTGGAGCAAAAAATGGCCGTGCAAGTCCGTGCGTATTTGTTTCTTTTTTAGCCTCGTTAGTTTATCAATTTCATTCTGATTTTGAGCAGAAGTGCTCAAAGATGCAGAGGTGAATAATGGGGGGGCAGAAAGCAAATTTTTTATGTGTTCCTTGTTCTACGCAAACGTTTCGTTGTCAGACATACTCATGCAAACTCCACTCTAATCATACATTGAGGTCACCATACACGCTGTGAAGTCATGGACGCAGAACCCTAATTCCTGCTGACAACAAAGATTATGAAAAAACGAGAAAAAACAAAATCCTTACTCAACTGTTTGGCTGGAATTTTGAACCACACAGGCCGGCGCCTGCAAATACCATAGAAAAACCACCACTGGGTTTGGGCTCCCAACGGCACAGCTTGCCACAAGCTATAATGAACAAAAGAGATGCACGTGCCACTATGACTTTGACTATTTTTTTCTAAAAACATATGAGCTGAAACACCATGTTTCGTGTGTATTAACACTTCTTTTATTTGTTTTTGAATTTTATTTGTATATTTCCCTTATTTGGTATCTTAGTTTGCCAAATTCACATTTTTAAGACCTTATGTACACAAGAAAAATACATTCATATTTACATAGACAAAAAACAACAAAAAACAAATTTCAATATAAGCTTCAAAAATTGGGAATCATTCAAGCCACCATTCATTCGTCAAACATACCACCACAAACAACAATAACAATATATTTTTAAACAAACTGGAATCAAAGTATTCTCAGTAAAGCCATATACAATTAATATTCTCTAAAAGAGATCAAATTACAGAATTATTGGAACCCTTTTAATGATTTTTTAGGCTTGTTGAAAGGTCTACGCGTTTCAAACTCGTGCTATTTTAGAGTTATCATCAGGACCGTTATCTGTGAAGAAAGAAAGGAAACTTTCTTTAGGTGAAATATTATTATTAGGAGGAGCTGCCTGTTCCAAAATACAACTGGCTCTGCATCTTACCTCTTATTAATCAGAGTGAGGGGGGCTGCCCAAGACTCCCGTCGTGTACAGGTTATTCTGAAGGAAAAAATGATGTGGTGATGTCTCTATCACACTTCGTCACACTACTTGCTTTCACAACTCACTCGTGCCTTACACTTACTTGATTGAATAGGTCCGTGTTGTTTTAATGCCAGTCTATCCCTGCCTCACTGCATACTATGGGGGGGGAGAGAAAAAGAGGCTTTCAGGACCGGTTTCGGTCGGACATGGTTTCTACACGTTCCAAGGGGGGCGGTTGTGTCTTACCTAGCAGGAGGGCATGGGTGTCTGTATTTAGGGATTCTTGTGCCTCCGCCTGAAAAAAATAAATAAAGACGGGATGTAGCAGATCCAAGAATTTGTCCGCAACACATGCCCTCTGTCTATCAGGAGCTGTATTCTATGAATATTCAAAAAATGTACCTTCGGTAAAGGGGGCACGGAGCGTACAGCTTGTCTGCTTCGAATCACCGCAGTCGCGTTTACTTCCGGGTCCGCAAAGGATCAAGGGAGTTGTAGTCCTTGGAATCCTCGACAATATGTACGTTCAGAGGTCTCGTTGTGTGTGTGAATTGTATTTCAATATAGAAATCCAAGTTTGTGCTTAATAGATATATTGTGTGTCGTCATTTCATTTTTTAATTATTTAACGACGAGGTCCACGGGTTCAATCGACGGGTCCTGGGGGTTGTGATTCAGCTTGTGGGGAAACACGGTCGTGATTTCCTCTACTAGGGACAGTTTGAGTCCTGGGATGTGTAGTCCGACTTGTCGGTGATAGGCTATTCGACTGCAGAATCTGCATTTATTCTTTTTGTCTTATAGCCACTGGACTTTATAGCTTGAACATTTCAGAAAGTTCGTTCAATCCATCCATGGCAGTGTTGAATTTTACTATTAATAAAGCTTCACGTTTTGAAAGTTTTGACTCTAAGTTTCCAACTCTGTCGTCATTTTCTACTTTTGACACAACTGTCCATGTGAGGTCACTGTCTTTGTGATTGAATTCTCGCCAGTGATTGACGAGAGGGGCTGTCAAGATATTATTTTTTATCCTGGATTTGTGTTGCTGTATCCGAACACGCACTTCTTGACTGGTTTTCCCGATGTATAAGAGGTTGCAAGGACATGTAATCCCATAGACAACGTACCGCGATTTACAATTTGAAAACGTCTCATGTTTCCAACTTTTTTCTTTATGCTTGAATAGGTTTCCTTCGTTTGTTGAATCACAGCAGGAACATGTCCCACATCTGTGATGACCTTGAATGGGTGGTAGTCTTAACATCATGCGAAGATCTGTATTATTTTCTTTTTTTGGTAAGGCAGCTCTCACCAATTGGTTCGCAATACTACTGCTTTTTTTGAATGCGAACAGTGGTTCAATTGAAAAGACATTATCCACATCTCTCAATAGGTGCCAATTTTGTTTGATCACTTTTTTCAGAGAGTTTGAATTGGGGCAAAATGTTGACACCAAGACCATCCTTTCACTCTCTTTAAAGATTTTTTAGGAGCTTTGTTGGGTACCCACGTTGTAGTAGATTAGTTGTTAGCCTGTCTGCATGTCTGAGATATTCGTCGTTGTATTGGCAGTTGCGTCTTATTCTCAAATATTGCCCGTACGGAAGATTGTCTTTGAGGTTCCGAGGGTGGTTGCTTTTGAAATGGAGTGACTTGTTTCTATCCGTCGGTTTTTTGTATAGTGTTGTGACTAATCCTCCTTCCGAGGGATAAACCTCAACATCCAGAAATGGCATCTTTTCTTTTGAGTAGTCCAGGCTAAATTTGATCGATTGTACTCTGTTGTTAATCCAATCATGAAATTTGTTTAGATCTTCCTCTGTGCCTGTCCAAACAAAGAAAATATCGTCAATATACCGATACCAGTGATTAATCCACTGCGAAAAGGGATTATTCTGATACACAAATGCCTCCTCATATTTTGCCATAAATAAGACGGCCAGCTCTGGAGCAAATGGACATCCCATCGCTACACCGCTTACTTGGAAAAAGAAGTCTCTGTCAAAGTTGAAGTAATTCCTTTTTAAGGCAAACTCTGCCAGTTTCAAGATGAAACCCGTTGGTATTTCACGGGGTCTCACTCTTTCATCCAAATATATCTCCAATACATACATTGCCTCGTCCTGTGGAATTTTTGTATAAAGCGACGTGATGTCCATTTTTACCATCAGATGTTTCTCTTTATCAAATTCAATCGCAGTCAATTTGTTAATGAAGTCTGTCGTGTCTTGTACAAATGATTTAACAAAAGGTAAAAAAGGTTTTAGGAAAAAATCAACAAATTTGGAAATCGGTTCCAATAAAGACTCACAACCGGACACTATGGGGCGCCATGGTGGAGTTTTTTCGTTCTTGTGTACTTTAGGTAGCACATAGGACAGGGGTGTTCTGGGATGTTTAATTTTGAGGTATTCACACTCTTTTTTACCTAAGAACCCCTCAAACTCAAAAGTCAAAAGTAGAAAATGACGACAGAGGTGGAAACTTAGAGTCAAAACTTTCAAAACGTGAAGCTTTATTAATAGTAAAATTCAACACTGCCATGGATGGATTGAACGAACTTTCTGAAATGTTCAAGCTATAAAGTCCAGTGGCTATAAGACAAAAAGAATAAATGCAGATTCTGCAGTCGAATAGCCTATCACCGACAAGTCGGACTACACATCCCAGGACTCAAACTGTCCCTAGTAGAGGAAATGGTATTTGCAGGCGCCGGCCTGTGTGGTTCAAAATTCCAGCCAAACAGTTGAGTAAGGATTTTGTTTTGTCTTGTTTTTTCATAATCTTTGTTGTCAGCAGGAATTAGGGTTCTGCGTCCGTGACTTCACAGCGTGAATGGTGACCTCAATGTATGATTAGAGTGGAGTTTGCATGAGTATGTCTGACAACGAAACGTTTGCGTATAGCGAGGAACACATAAAAAATTTGCTTGCTGCCCCCCATTATTCACCTCTGCATCTTTGAGCACTTCTGCTCAAAATCAGAATGAAATTGATAAACTAACGAGGCTTAAAAAGAAACAAATACGCACGGACTTGCGCGGCCATTTTTTGCTCCAACACCTGAGAAGTGGGACAATCCCAAGTGGATTACAGATTAAAAATGTGCCAGTGATCTTCACAGAAGATCCAATATACAAAAAGGGATACAGCTATATAGAGACCAAGTGTAGCCGTAACTTAATGGTGCTAACAATTGAAACAGCTCAGAGACTTTCCAAATTACAGTGTGAAGAAATCGAGGCTTTAGAACAGGCAATTTCAACAAATCAATTGATCACGGACGCCAAAGGTTTATTGGAGAAAGTCCAAAAGGAGATCGGAGAGTTTAAGGACTACACAATAAATCAAAAAACAGCTCAATTTGAGAAGGACAAAAAGAATTTCAGTCTAGAAAGAGTATACCCGTACCTTCAATCATACTTTTATACTAGACCAGAGGCAAAGAAAAACTTACAAGATTACCAGGGGAGATCAACGCACAACTTCATCACTTTTTCCGATACCTCATCGTCTGGCAGTAGCAGTGAGGGCGACAATTCAACCCCTCGTAGAAATAATAACAGACGAGGAGGGTTTCAACAGCAACCTCAAGGATATCAACAACATCAAGGACCTTTTTTAGGCAGAGGCCAAACGAAACCACGTGGAAAAACATGATTCAACCAGCCATGAGAGATGTCGACGAGACGACAAAATTACAAAAACTGACCGCCTCTCCAATTTTCAATCTATCCCCCAAAAAAAATTTTAACTACCGAAGAAGAACAAGTTTTGAAAAAAGGACTCACATTTGTTCCCATCAAACAGACTGATTTTGTCAAATTAAAGACAGAAGTGATCGAATTTTTCCGCAAAGTGAGGTTAAAGGCCTTTTTTGCTACGAATACGTATCTCGCACCAAATGAAACTACAGGATTACGTAATAAATCTACTTTCTGCCCTCCCACTAGTAAAATACCTAAAGAGGTCATCACATTTGAAAGAACCATACTATCTGCAGTTACCAATATGGAATCTAAAAAGAAGTGGATCAAACATAATATGTCCATAGCAGAAGTAAAGGCATTAAACAATCTGAAAAAAGATACTTCGGTTATCATAAAACAGGCCGATAAAGGCGGTTCGATTGTGGTTTGGGACAAGGAACTTTACATCAGTGAGGTAAAAAGACAGCTCAATGACGACAGTTGTTATCGGCAAATCAATAAGGATCCTACATCTGACCTAAAAAATGAGTTACACAAAATTATTGATGAAGGTTTCGAACAGGGGTTCTTAGGTAACAAAGAGTGTGAATACCTCAAAATTAAACATCCCAGAACACCCCTGTTCTATGTGCTACCTAATGTACACAAGAACGAAAAAACTCCACCAGGGCGCCCCATAGTGTCCGGTTGTGATTCTTTATTGGAACCGATTTCCAAATTTGTTGATTTTTTCCTAAAACCTTTTTTACCTTTTGTTAGATCATTTGTACAAGACACGACAGACTTCATTAACAAATTGACTGCGATTGAATTTGATAAAGAGAAACATCTGATGGTAACAATGAACATCACGTCGCTTTATACAAAAATTCCACAGGACGAGGCAATGTATGTATTGGAGATATATTTGGATGAAAGAGTGAGACCCCATGAAATACCAACGGGTTTCATCTTGAAACTGGCAGAGTTTGCCTTAAAAAGGAATTACTTCAACTTTGACGGAGACTTCTTTTTCCAAGTAAGTGGTGTAGCGATGGGATGTCCATTTGCTCCAGAGCTGCCCGTCTTATTTATGGCAAAATATGAGGAGGCATTTGTGTATCAGAATAATCCCTTTTCGCAGTGGATTAATCACTGGTATCGGTATATTGACGATATTTTCTTTGTTTGGACAGGCACAGAGGAAGATCTAAACAAATTTCATGATTGGATTAACAACAGAGTACAATCGATCAAATTTAGCCTGGACTACTCAAAAGAAAAGATGCCATTTCTGGATGTTGAGGTTTATCCCTCGGAAGGAGGATTAGTCACAACACTATACAAAAAACCGACGGATAGAAACAAGTCACTCCATTTCAAAAGCAACCACCCTCGGAGCCTCAAAGACAATCTTCCGTACGGGCAATATTTGAGAATAAGACGCAACTGCCAATACAAGGACGAATATCTCAGACATGCAGACAGTCTAACAACTTATCTACTACAACGTGGGTACCCAAAAAAGCTCCTAAAAAAATCTTTAAAGAGAGCATGGTGGACCCCGCGTGAAACTTTGCTTGAAAAAAGACCCAAAAAAGAAAGTGAAAGGATGGTCTTGGTGTCAACATTTTGCCCCAATTCAAACTCTCTGAAAAAAGTGATCAAACAAAATTGGCACCTATTGAGAGATGTGGATAATGTCTTTTCAATTGAACCACTGTTCGCATTAAAAAAAGCAGTAGTATTGCGAACCAATTGGTGAGAGCTGCCTTACCAAAAAAAGAAAATAATACAGATCTTCGCACGATGTTAAGACTACCACCCATCCAAGGTCATCACAGATGTGGGACATGTTCCTGCTGTGATTCTACAAAAGAAGGAAACCTATTCAAGCATAAAGAAGAAAGTTGGAAACATGAGACGTTTTCAAATTGTAAATCGCGGTACGTTGTCTATGGGATTACATGTCCTTGCAATCTTTTATACATCGGGAAAACCAGTCAAGAAGTGCGTGTTCGGATACAGCAACACAAATCCAGGATAAATAATAATATCTTGACAGCCCCTCTAGTCAATCACTGGCGAGAATTCAATCACAAAGACAGTGACCTCACATGGACAGTTGTGTCAAAAGTAGAAAATGACGACAGAGGTGGAAACTTAGAGTCAAAACTGTCAAAACGTGAAGCTTTATTAATAGTAAAATTCAACACTGCCATGGATGGATTGAACGAACTTTCTGAAATGTTCAAGCTATAAAGTCCAGTGGCTATAAGACAAAAAGAATAAATGCAGATTCTGCAGTCGAATAGCCTATCACCGACAAGTCGGACTACACATCCCAGGACTCAAACTGTCCCTAGTAGAGGAAATCACGACCGTGTTTCCCCACAAGCTGAATCACAACCCCCAGGACCCGTCGATTGAACCCGTGGACCCCGTCGTTAAATAATTAAAAAATGAAATGACGACACACAATATATCTATTAAGCACGAACTTGGATTTCTATATTGAAATACAATTCACACACACAACGAGACCTCTGAACGTACATATTGTCGAGGATTCCAAGGACTACAACTCCCTTGATCCTTTGCGGACCCGGAAGTAAACGCGACTGTGGTGATTCGAAGCAGACAAGCTGTACGCTCCGTGCCCCTTTTACCGAAGGTACATTTTTTGAATATTCATAGAATACAGCTCCTGATAGACAGAGGGCATGTGTCGAGGACAAATTCTTGGATCTGCTACATCCCGTCTTTATTTTTGTTTTTCAGGCGGAGGCACAAGAATCCCTAAATACAGACACCCGTGCCCTCCTGCTAGGTAAGACACAACCGCCCCCCTTGGAACGTGTAGAAACCATGTCCGACCGAAACCGGTCCTGAAAGCCTCTTTTTCTCCCCCCCCCCATAGTGTGCAGTGAGGCAGGGATAGACTGGCATTAAAACAACACGGACCTATTCAATCAAGTAAGTGTAAGGCACAAGTGAGTTGTGAAAGCAAGTAGTGTGACGAAGTGTGATAGAGACATCACCACATCATTTTTTCCTTCAGAATAACCTGTACACGTCGGGAGTCTTGGGCAGCCCCCCTCACTCTGATTAATAAGAGGTAAGATGCAGAGCCAGTTGTATTTTGGAACAGGCAGCTCCTCCTAATAATAATATTTCACCTAAAAAAAGTTTCCTTTCTTTCTTCACAGATAACGGTCCTGATGATAACTCTAAAATAGCACGAGTTTGAAACGCGTAGACCTTTCAACAAGCCTAAAAAATCATAAAAAGGGTTCCAATAATTCTGTAATTTGATCTCTTTTAGAGAATATTAATTGTATATGGCTTTACTGAGAATATTTTGATTCCGGTTTGTTTAAAAATATATTGTTATTGTTGTTTGTGGTGGTATGTTTGACGAATGAATGGTGGCTTGAATGATTCCCAATTTTTGAAGCTTATATTGAAATTTGTTTTTTGTTGTTTTTTGTCTATGTAAATATGAATGTATTTTTCTTGTGTACATAAGGTCTTAAAAATGTGAATTTGGCAAACTAAGATACCAAATAAGGGAAATATACAAATAAAATTCAAAAACAAATAAAAGAAGTGTTAATACACACGAAACATGGTGTTTCAGCTCATATGTTTTTAGAAAAAAATAGTCAAAGTCATAGCCGCACGTGCATCTCTTTTGTTCATTATAGCTTGTGGCAAGCTGTGCCCTTGGGAGCCCAAACCCAGTGGTGGTTTTTCTAAGTTACAAATACAACAAGGAGGAGTCACACAGAACTGCATGGACACACAAACACACTGCACAGTGCACAACAGACAACTCACACAAAAGCATCAAATCATTTACACAGGGCAGGACAATCAAAAACACAGGCACACAACTCCTGGCTGACACATGTGTGTCTATCACAATCCAGGGGCACAGACACATACACAACAAATACAAAATCACACCCTTCACACTGCACACCTCCTCACCACCCAAGAGCACACATCACATGTATGCCATGGGACCAGGACTATGGGCCAACACAGGATGTCCATACACATACACAGCTGGGTATATATACAGGAATAACACATATACATCATGACATTGCACAGCCAGCATGCTAACCTGGACACAGCATCACACCCTGTGCTGGAAGTGTACCCCAAACTGACATGGCAACCACGTAGCCAACAACAGAAAACCACTCAAAAAATAACAGCATGACAGCTAAAAGAGCCAACACAGGTAACACAAGTATCAGTGTCAGAATGGACTGAAGCCCCTGTCACCCCTGTCTATAAATGTGATGCGGACAAAGAGCTTAACAATGTCGAAGTGATACATAGAACATGTGGCCCAGTCAATTAAATGCACACACAAAAAAAACTTGAATCAGCAAAGACACCGACAAAAGACACAACAGGAGTAACTGTCTTTATTCACATATTGCACAGATGTGAAAGTGTAACAACTGTACACAACATCAAGGTACAAAAAGCAGAGCAAAAGCAAGATATCCTGCTCAGGCAAAGTACAAGCAGGAAGGCCAGTGTCCATGGCACAGGGGAGACTCCAACACAGCAGAGCAACAGGGTCAGTGTCCAGGGCAGGTGGCCCAGTAAGTACATGAGAGGCTGCAGAGGGGAGACTCCAACACAGCAGAGCAACATGGTCGGTGTCCAGGGCAGGTGGCCCAGCAAGTACATGAGAGGCTGCACAGGGGAGACTCCAACACAGCAGAGCAACAGGGCCAGTGGGCATGGACAAGTGCAGAGTCAGGACATGGGAAGCTGCACAGTGAGTGTGTATGACTGTACCCTTTCATGGCCAGAAACACAACCATGTGGCAAACAATGGTTAGGACTAGCACACCTCAATGAGAGACAGGTGTATGAGGGGGACTAACACTCACATCTGGCTGTCAGGTTGACTTGGAGCGGGCTGTGTTTCGGGCTCACCAGGAACACCTGACTGGGGAGACAGAGAAACAGGTGATGTAGGGCTATCAGTCGTCTGGCAAGCTGGAGGGCTGTTTGGACCAGGTGGTATAGTAGCACGTGGAGGTGGAGTCATGCAGACCGGGGACACAGTATGGGTGAGAGAGGTTGGAGGGGTGCCCTTCTACTTTTTGGGAATACGGAAGGGCTTCTCTGTCTAGGTGTTAATAGGAACAGGTGATGACACAACAGGTACACACACCAACTGGCCCGCATCTGGTTCAGACACAGGCACTCCCTCTGGTGATGTGCTAGATCCTGCAGGATGCTTTGTCTGGCTTCGCCTCTGGACCACCTTACCCTGCTTGCCAGGTGTCCCACTTACAGTGCCCTCCTTTGCTTGTCTGCCTGGTGTGGCACCTACAGTGCCCCCCTTTGCCTCTTTGCCTGGGGTGGCAATTATAGTGCCCCCTTTGCCTCTTTGCCTGGGGTGGCAACTACAGCGCCCTCCTCGACCTGCTTCATTGGGCTTTGAATTGGAGTTGATGTGGTGGGGTAACTGGGCCTGTGCCCTTCCTGGGTGTACCCTTGCTATGCAACACCTCCTCGTTGGACACAGACACTGCATGCCTAGCTCTATGTGAAGGATAATGGACAGGAGAGTCCTTTGCTGGAGATGCTTCTGAGGTTTGTGAGGCTATTTTCTGCCTCATTGCTTTTTCTGCCTTGCTCTTCCCTGAAGGGCTCTTGTCAATGCATTCTGGGCTGGCTCTGTTCTTATGGGGGATGGTGTCAGTGGGCGGGATCGCTTGGCTTGCGTCTGCTTTGTGCTCCTTGTGCTGTATCGCCCCTGTGGTGTATGTCAACCATGGTCACTGTCCTCTGATGTGGCCACTGACTGGGGGGTGGACAAAGGTTCTGTGAGTGGCGCGGAACGTCCGTGCCACAAAGGAGTTGCACAGCCGTCTGCACAAGTGTAAATAATATTCACACGTATTCGTATTTTCACCAAATTCATCAATTTTTATTCCAAGTTTTTTCAAGTTTTGTTTCAAGGTTAACTCCTTTATTCCACCATCACGTCAAAGACATAAAGTTTTCATGTTTTATGCATCTTGATACTCTGTGAACGCCCATCCGGGCTTTATCGCAGGCTTTAACTTAAAACTTCATAGTTTTCCAGAACATTCCATTCTACCCAATGCATTTCGGTCTGCACGACCTTCTTCGGGGGTATCTATAATATTAAAAGCATGTTTTAATGAACGCTCCATTTGCCTGACACTGCTACAACTTACACTCCGCCCAAGTGTCCCTCCCAATACGCCGGTGATATACCTAAATAATATATGGACAAAGGTACCTGAACAGGAATCTGAGGATGTGCCTGTTGAAGGGCAGACGTCACTGCGGCTGACAAACCCTGGACTGTACGGTGGAGCCCACCCACGTCAGAGTGTATGCCCTCCTTGTAAGCAACCACCTGACCTAATTTTTTGTCATGGTCGCTGAAGGCATTGAGCAGGGTGGTCTGGCCCACACTAAGGTGATGCAGGAGCTCTACACACTCAGCATTGAGGGCAGCAGGGGGGCAGGTGCTGGCTCAGCGGTGCCAGGTGTGAATGTAACACGTCCCCTCTTACGGACACGGTCAGTACCAGAGGAAGTGGATGGGAGGCTGGGCACTGGCCGTTGAGTGGCAGATGATGTAGCAGACTCCCCATCCCCTGTGCCTGACAACATGGATGCATCACCACTCGCATCAGGTCATGTAGTACTCTGTGTCTCTGCCACAGATTCCTCCTGCATACTCCTGTCCCCTTCAGATGCCCTGGTGAGCTCTGTGTCACTCGCCTCCGGTGCAGCTGTAGTGCTACTCTCCCCTCCACTGGTTTCCGGCTCCGGTTCCTCTGTTCACACTGGCAAATCTGCATGTGAGACAGATGCAGGGTTGTATAAATGACATCATCAGGACCAAGCTAATTAAACCATGCATACAGGGGATGCACAAATGAACATGCTGACCACCACACCCCGCATAAACATTTCAGCAACACACTACATACACTACAATAGTTCCTGCAACACTGACTACCTGCCATGACTGAGCCATGTTCAGGCCACACAGCACAACACCTTGCCGGTGGATGAAGTGTACCACACACAACTTCACATGACCACAAGTATCATGCACCAGAACTCTGTGACATTGAGATGCCTCCATGGAACCGGATGGGAGGAGACACACACCTATTTGAACATGACAGTCCACAATGCCAAGTAGGCCGTACCATTCAACATGTGCTACTCAGGGGCACCTTGTAGTCAGACGTGTAACCCTCATCAATCATGGTGCATGTAAAGTAGGAATACATTAGTTCACACTCTGATACTGGACACTTCTGTTCACCCCCTAATACATTTCCAACACCATAACAATGCAGAATGACCATATGCATCCCAACACGCCTGGCTATGATTAAGCACAGCATGGATGATCAACCTTTTCATGAGCTGTTAGGCACAATGCCTAACACTAGCACACATCCCTGCAGCCACTCACATGACACATCACTGCACCAGACCGCCAACATTAAATGGCTCACCACTGCAACTAGCTCTGTACACACGCATTGGCTCTCAGGCAAAGTCACCCTCACCCAAAACTCACCCATGCCTTCCTGCCTATGCTGCTTGAGACATCCATCCAAATCCGGATTAGTCACTGCCAATATGCGGTACATCAGTGGTGTTAAGTTTCGCCGTGCCAGACGCCCAGTGCGTGGTAGTAGCCCCAAGGTCATTTTGGCCACGTTTTTTGCCAGCTGGCTGATGTCGTTCCACCTCTTGTGGCAGTGGCTGGACATCGGTTCGATACCTCCAGGGCCTGTACCTTGGCAGCAATGGCCCTCCACATGGCCTTACGCTGGTGTACCTTGAGCTGCAGGTATGGGAGAAAAGTAGGGATAAGTTACCAGTTGCAGCGTGTCATGTTCACACATCTATTACTATGGTAGCATTATGCAGAGTCTGGACCGATTGGAATCCCACATATACCCAAACTGGGGGACACCGCACAAGGGCACTCTGCATGGGCCTAATAGTCCTCACAACATGCAAACATGAGGGCGTACAGGCTACATGCCAAACACAAACACATGCAGGATGACTGCAATGAAAGCCCTCTGTGTGTCGCACACATCACCAGGGCCATGCATGTATGACCCCCCTGCCCAACAGCACACTCAATGATACTTACCATGACATTGGGGCCACCATACAGCCTTGGGTACTGTGCCAGCACCTCATCCACTAGCACCTCCAGCTCTTCGCTTGTGACTGGGCTGGCACGGATCTTCTCTGTTCTTGCCATCCCTGGGGACAAGTGAGACCTGTGGTTGAAGTGAGTGTTGATGAGTCCCAGGCGGCAGGCACTTCAGGCAGCAGCAGGAGAGGGTCCCAGGCAGCAGCAGGAGAGAGTCCCAGGTAGCAGCAGGAGTGAGTCCCAGGCAGCAGCAGGAGAGAGTCCCAGGCAGCAGCAAGAGAGAGTCCCACGCAGCAGGCACTTCAGGCAGCAGCAGTAGAGGATCCCAGGCAGAAGGCACTTCAGGCAGCAGCAGGAGAGAGTCCCAGGCAGCAGCGGAGGAGAGAGTCCCAGGCAGCAGGCTCTGTGAGCAGTGGAAATGTTGGGCTCACTCCTACAGATGTATAGCCCCATGTGCTCGTTTGTGAGGTGCAAAGCTGTAATCATTAGTTGTCCTGGTCTGCCTCATTCAAACCCATCCAGTGACCGGCTCCGCAGTGGCGGAGCACGCCTTCTGCTATTTTCAAACCTGCATCATGCCACCGCAATCGTCGCTCCCATCGGCTGTAAGCTATGCCCCATGGCAGTGATGCACCGCAGGGGCCCGGGGTGCGCAACCGCGATGGTGCATTTTTCAAACCCATCCAATGACTGGCTCCGCAGTGGCGGAGCACGCCATCCGCTATTTTCAAACCTGCATCATGCCACCGCAATCGTCGCTCCCATTGGCTGTAGGCTATGCCCCATGGCGGTGATGCACCGCAGGGGCCCTGCGTGCGCTACCGCGATGGTGCACCTTTCAAACCCATCCAATGACCGGCTCCGCGGTGGCGGAGCACGCCTTCCGCTATTATCAAACCTGCATCATACCACCGCAATCGTCGCTCCCATTGGCTGTAGGCTATGCCCCATGGCGGTGATGCAATGCCGTGGACAGGCGGTAGCACCGGCCATATGTGTGGCGCAGCCTGCCCACCGCCAGCAAGCCATGCCAATAGCTACCGCACTTGTGGATGGGGTGGTGCTAGTGTCCAGCTATCGCCTGTCCACGGTGGTATGAGGCCAGCACCACCCCGTTCACAAGTGCGGTAGCTATTGGCATGGCTTGCTGATGGTGGGCAGGCCGTGCCACACATATGGCGGTTGCTACCGCCTGTCCGCGGTGGTGTGAGGCCAGCACAACCCCCGTCCACAAGTGCGGTAGCTAATGGCATGACTTGCTGGCGGTGGGCAGGCTGCGCCACACATATGACGGATGCTACTGCCATATGTGTGGCGCAGCCTGCCCACCGCCAGCAAGCCATGCCAATAGCTACCGCACTTGTGGACGGGGTGGTGCTGGCCTCACACCGCCGTGGACAGGTGGTAGTTTCCGCAAATTAGGTCACATGCAATGTGAATTAGAACCGTGAACTCAGCATCAGTACCCAGCAGCTACAGGTTTAATGGCACATCATTGTACACACAATTGCATCTCTTAGCATCAGGCACAGGTGGTTGCATGGTATGTGTGACACACATTGCTCTGTGTTCCTGCCTTGTCACTGATGCATTTGATGGTTGTTGATGGCTGACAGTGTTAAGCTTGTCTCGATTATGTGCAACCAAGCACTGTGCTGTGTGTCTGTGCTGACCTTATCAAGACATGTCTCACTGTATGTTGTCCTTCCATACTTGTGCTGCCATATGAGCCCATGAACACAAGTTTAACATCGACTGTGATCATTGTGCTCTTGATGTGCGCCAGCTTCACATGATGCGTTGAGGTGTGACAGGTAAAGCAGATGTGTGTGAGGCATTCATGGTCATCTCACACACTTTTGTGGATGTTACTGAGTGAGTCATGCGCATGTTGAATGTCCAGTACACGAACTGTGCTTTTTACATTGATATTCTGTTATGTCTGTGGGACATGTTTTAGGTAAATGGATTGGTGTGTCATCAATTTATACACATGTAACCTTTTGTGTCACGCATCTCACATGGAATTTATAATGTTTTGCGTAACATCAACCACAGTATGTTCTGGGTCAACTTCTTGATGGTTGTCATTGACATGTGTCCATGTACATCACACCTAGGAGGAGGCCAAATCTCATACACCACCTGACAGTGCTAAGAGACATGGAGGATGTTGCGATAATCCAGAAGTTCCACCTCGACCGTGCGAGCCTCAAGACCCTTTGTGACCAGGTGGAGCCCCACCTGCAGCCTTGTCGCCACTACCCAACTGCCTTCACACCCACATACAAGGTGATGGCAGCCCTCCACTTTTTTGCTACTGGTTCCTTCCAGGAGACCGTGGCCGCCGCTGCAGGGATGTCGCAGCCCATGTTCAGCATTGTGCTGAGGGATGTTCTTGCAGCCATGATGTTATATAAAAATCAATACATACATTTCCCGAGGGGAGCTGAATTGCCAGGAGTGAAGGGTGACTTCTATACCCTTGGGCACATACCACATGTAGTGAGGTGCCATCGATTGCACCCATGTAGGTCTGGTGGCGCCACTGGCCAATGAACATATTTTTAGGAATCAGAAACATTATCATTCTATAAATGTGCAGGTGGTGTGCCTTGCGGGCATGACAATTTCGCAGGTGTGTGCAAAATTCCCCGGCTCTGCCCATGATTCCTACGTCATGAGGAGCAGCTTGGTGCCCCATATGATGGCTAACCTGCATCCCGATCGTGCTTGCATTGTGGGTAAGTATGACCTGTGATATGGCGTGAGGTGTGTTTGTGACCTGCTGCACTCAGCCTGTGCGACGTTGCAATGTGTGTTCTTATTTCCTAGGTGACTCAGCGGTAAATGGTCTAAATATCGATTCCAAAATATCGAGTAACCTAAATATCGAGTCCAAAATATAGAATGGACAAAATATCGACTGGACAGAATATAGACATCCAAAATATCGTTTTGAAGGTAAGTACTGTAATATCGAATTTAAAAATATAGACATTCAAAATATCGAAGTACATAATATAGGTGATTAAAATGATCTGCTTTTTAATATTATCGAATTTTTTAAGTGTTTTATATGTTAGTTTATGTGTGAAAAGTGTATAATTATTTGTAATTTATTGTAAGTAATTATTTTATGTTATTTAATTTTTGCGTAATTTAATTCTGCAGCAGGTTGTGGGTTTATAGGGGAATAGGGTGGGAAGTAATTTAATTATAATTAATTAAATATGTTAATTAATTAATTGGTATTTATTTAGAATATATTGTCAATTAATTTGTAATTGGTAATTAATTAAGTGTTAATTGATAATTAATTTGTATTAATTGATTGATTGATAATTAGGTGAATAATATCATTTTATTTTTAGTAGCGGGTTGTGGGTTTATTGGGGAATAGGGTGGGAAGTAATTTAATATAATTAATTAAACATGTTAATTAATTAATTGGTATTTATTTAGAATAAATTGTTAATTAATTTTTAATTGGTAATTAATTAATTCTTAATTGGTAATTAAAAAGTAATAATTGATTAATGTAAAATTATGTGATTTATATTAATTTATTTTCTGGGGAATAGTAATTTTTACCCCTACGCTATCCAACGCTTTCCATACTGTTGCACTCACTGGAGTGGGAATAGTAATTTTTACCCTTACGCTATCCAACGCTTTCCCTACTGTTGCACTGTCTGGAGTGGGAATAGTAATTTTTACCCCTACGCTATCCAACGCTTTCTCTACTGTTGCACTCTCTGGAGTGGGAATAGTAATTTTTACCCCTACGCTATCCAACGCTTTCCCTACTGTTGCAGTTACTGGAGTAGGAATAGTAATTTTTACCCCTACGCTATCCAACGCCTTTCCTACTGTTGCACTCTCTGGAGTGGGAATAGTCATTTTTACCCCTACGCTATCCAACGCTTTCCCTACTGTTGCACTTACTGGCGTAGGAATAGTAATTTTTACCCCCACGCTATCCAACGCCTTCCCTACTGTTGCACTCTCTGGAGTGGGAATAGTCATTTTTACCCCTACGCTATCCAACGCTTTCCCTACTGTTGCACTCACTGGAGTTGGAATAGTAATTTTTACCCCTATGCCATCCAACGCTTTCCCTACTGTTGCACTCTCTGGAGTGGGAATAGTAATTTTTACCCCTACGCTATCCAACGCTTTCCCTACTGTTGCACTCACTGGAGTTGGAATAGTAATTTTTACCCCTACACCATCCAACGCTTTCCCTACTGTTGCACTCTCTGGAGTGGGAATAGTAATCTTTACCCCTACGCTATCCAACGTATTCCCTACTGTTGCACTCGCTGGAGTGGGAATAGTAATTTTTACCCCTACGCTATCCAACGCTTTCCCTACTGTTGCACTCACTGGAGTTGGAATAGTAATTTTTACCCCTACGCTATCCAACGCTTTCCCTACTGTTGCAGTCGCTGGAGTGGGAATAGTAATTTTTACCCCTACGCTATCCAACGCTTTCCCTACTGTTGCACTCTCTTGAGTGGGAATAGTAATTCTTCCCTACTGTTGCACTCTCTGGAGTGGGAATAGTAATTTTTACCCCTACGCTATCCAACGCTTTCCCTACTGTTGCACTCACTGGAGTGGGAATAGTAATTTTTACCCCTACGCTATCCAACGCTTTCCCTACTGTTGTACTCACTGTAGTTGGAATAGTAATTTTTACCCCTATGCCATCCAACGCTTTCCCTACTGTTGCACTCTCTGGAGTGGGAATAGTAATTTTTACCCCTACGCTATCCAACGCTTTCCCTACTGTTGCACTCACTGGAGTTGGAATAGTAATTTTTACCCCTACGCCATCCAATGCTTTCCCTACTGTTGCACTCTCTGGAGTGGGAATAGTAATCTTTACCCCTACGCTATCCAACGCATTCCCTACTGTTGCACTCGCTGGAGTGGGAATAGTAATTTTTACCCCTACGCTATCCAACGCTTTCCCTACTGTTGCACTCACTGTAGTTGGAATAGTAATTTTTACCCCTATGCCATCCAACGCTTTCCCTACTGTTGCACTCTCTGGAGTGGGAATAGTAATTTTTACCCCTACGCTATCCAACGCTTTCCCTACTGTTGCACTCACTGGAGTTGGAATAGTAATTTTTACCCCTACGCTATCCAACGCTTTCCCTACTGTTGCAGTCGCTGGAGTGGGAATAGTAATTTTTACCCCTACGCTATCCAACGCTTTCCCTACTGTTGCACTCTCTTGAGTGGGAATAGTAATTCTTACCCCTACGCTATCCAACGCTTTCCCTACTGTTGTCCTCTCTGGAGTGGGAATAGTAATTTTTACCCCTACGCTATCCAACGCCTTCCCTACTGTTGCACTCTCTGGAGTGGGAATAGTAATTTTTTACCCCTACGCTATCCAACGCTTTCCCTACTGTTGCACTCACTGGAGTGGGAATAGTAATTTCTACCCCTACTCTATCCAACGCTTTCCCTACTGTTGCACTCTCTGGAGTTGGAATAGTAATTTTTGCCCCTCGCTATCCAACGCTTTCCCTACTGTTGCACTTCCAGGAGTGGGAATAGTAATTTTTACCCCTACGCTATCCTACAGTAATAATATTGTGTATTTTTTATTAATATTATGTTTATATATATATATATATATATATATATATATATATATATATATATATACATATATATTTTAACAGATATGATTATATATTTTTTGTTTATAAGTTAAATTAATTATTTTATAATTTTAAGGTAATTTAAGTATTTTTAAGTATATTTTAGCTATTTATTTTTTACATTTTTTTATTTTACATTATTTTGAACAAATTCAATATTTTTATAATGTATATATATATAAACGATATTTTGGACTCGATATTTTGGTACTTACCTGTTCGTAGATAGGAATTCGATTTTTTGTCCGTCGATATTTTGGCCTCGATATTTTGGGTAGTCTATATTGTGTCCGTCGATATTTACTCAATGATCCGACTCAGCATATTGCAGTCGACCCTGGCTGCTGAGTTCAGTGCAACATCCCAGGACCCTGGCTGACGTCAGGTACAATGAGGCACATGACAAAACCCGACGTGTCATTGAGCAGACTTTTGGGCTACTCAAGTCAAGATTCCGTTCCCTTGACCGGACTGGAGGAGCACTGGCATACTCGCCTGGGAAGGCCTGCAAGATCGTTGTGGCATGCTGTATGCCGCACAATTTGGCCATTCACAAGAGGATTCCCCTGCTCCTGGATGATGGAGAGGAACCAAGGCCCACACCTGCCCAAGGACCTGAGTCCAGTGATGAGGACAGTGCAGAGGAGGAAGGAGTTGACATTCGTCAACAGCTCTTGAACCGCTACTTCACTTGAAGGTGTGTACAGATGTTCAACTTGTACATTATCTGTTGTGTTGGTAGTTGTTGTGCAGGGCTATCTGCGGATGGTAGAAACAGGCACACGTTCAGTCACCTGTGTGTGTTACATGTGACATTGAGGTTCCATATGGGGACGTATGCTGGACTCTATTTGCTCACACCTGAAGCCCATTGTCTTGTATGCCAGTAGTCTCTTGTGTATGTTTTGTGTAGTGTTCTGTCTGTGCTGCCACAATGACACCAGTGACTGTTGTTCTGTTGTGTCTCCCTAGGTGCTTCAAAATAATCCAGCCCTACTTACTGTACATATTTTGGACACATCATGGACATTGTCAACACTGTAAATATTGCACTAAAGACAATACTGCACACAATCTGGTGCATCAGGTATTTTATTTGGAAAGTGGACATGTGATTTGTGCGTGAATATTTACATGAAGGTGGGGAATGGGCAGTGAGTTGACAGTCATGGTCGATGAGATACAAGAGTAGACACCACATGGATGTGGTGACCCAGTCCAACAGACAAGTGCCATTGCCAAGGAAATGTGGGGAAAGACAGTCCATACAAAAAACAAAAGAGGGACCCTGAACCTAAACAGGATAAGGGAAGGGGGAACAACCCACCAGGGTAGTAAATATATATAACAACATGAAAAGGCAGTTCCCAATAATATAAAGGACCAAAAGGTTCCAATAGTAACGATTGCCCACAGAACAGCTGGTTGTATTCAGATTATTTTATTATCATTTGTATTAATAAAAAATTCATAGAGCAAAATTCATACTTCAATGAATGAGACAGCACATATAATTCATATAGCGTCAGCCCAGAAACACAAGGAACAATAAAAGAAGCACATACACCATTCACTCATTTTACCAATCACAAACTCACTTACACACCGATACATCCATGTAAACTACAAAAACTCTCAACAGCCAGACAGAAAGAAGCGCCGACGCGCGTTTCGAAACAGTGCCACAGTGGGGAATTCCTTCATCAGGGCGCCAATCAATCGGGTACATAGGAACACCACAGTCTTCCAGATGTCCGGATAGATACATTTAGATCATATTCATACGTTCTGGGCAAACAACAGCATATCAGGAAAGAAGTTCCCACGAAGCCAGGACCAAAGGAATGGTTAACGGACAGCCTCACGGTATAAGGTCAGAGTAGTTTCGAGAGCGGAAATATCGGGAGAATCTGTGCTGAATGTTCGAAAGGACAAGAATTCGAAGAATGTATTAATTCCCAATGTTTCTGGTTCATGTAACGTGAGGTTAAATATTCGAGTGATGTACTCTCTTTTATAGAGGAAGGCGGGCCATAATCAAACATCGGGGTCAAAACTCAAACCGATGCAGTCACCAGAGTTAGGGAGACATATAGCTTTAGCACAGTCCTAACAAAAAGTTAGCGAAAATATCATGATTCACGCCAAACGGGTCTGTCTTCTACACCAAACTGGGAAGACAGTCGAAACAGTCAATGCAGTGGGGAAGAGGGTTGCCATCAGGGATGGCTCAGTGACTGGTGTCTGGCAGGTTCTTTGCCTCCGGAGACTCCCAGGCTCTTCTTTGGACGCCCCCTTGATCTTTTTGGTGGTGGGGGGGTCTGCTGACTGGCCAGCGGCATAAGGGGACTCGCCCCTCTCTGTTGGCACAGGGGAGGATGGTGCACTGTCATCCTGCGGCACAACAGGAGGGGGCAGAGGTATTGTTTGGGACACAGGCCTGTCCCTCTGCAACGCCACTTGCTGCTCCATGAGGTCCACCATTTGACCCATACGTCTGTCGATGGACCTCATCAGCAGTATGAGCTCACTTAATAGTTCGTCCGACCGTCCACTTTGTCCCTGGACCTGTTCATATGCACCGATGACTCGGGTGAAGTGGTCCAGGGATGGTGTGCCAGCCTCCTGAAGTCTGGGGGGTACCCTGGCCCTTCCACCTGCCCTGCTGCCACGGACCTGTTGCCTCGCCACGGTGGGACCTCGCACACTCTCCCTGCCCTCTACAGTTGGTGGTGTGTCCTGCTTGTCCCATTGGACAGGGAGGGTGCTGGTGGTGAGAGGGAAGAAAATGAGGAGACAGAAGGAATATGAGCAGAGACAGGGAAATATAAACACGAACAAGGGCAGTATGAGGACAGAGGAGAATATAAGAAAAAGAGGGTACTTCCAGGAGAGGAAGAACTAAGAGGAGAGAGGGTAGAAAATATGTAAAAAGGGTCAAATATAATTCCTTAATGTACACAGACGCACAGTGTATATTAAACAAAAAAATATAATACCATGCATTATACCACAACACATTTACTTCTGTAAAACGTTTAAAAAGAGGCGAATATAATTCCTTAATGTACACAGATGCACAGTGTGATACTAGACAAAAAAAAATCAGACCATGCATTTTACTATTTTCTACAGAAAATCGTTTAACTTACTATACACATTCCATGTATAGAAATAATACGCTTCAGTAAACAACCCTGACTCATTTTGCAAATACATATGCAATTTACATTATTTTCGCCAACATTACATAAAAAAAGTGACACAATAAAACAACAAAAACGCACAAGGGTGTTCATAAATCTTCCCAGAGTATATACAGAGAGAGTGAAAGGAAAAAGAGGAAAGAACAGAGATTATCAACAGAGAAGACAGCTGGAATATGAGGAGAGATAGGGAAAAATAAACACAAAGAAGGGCAATATGAAGACAGAGAAGAATATAAGAAAAAGAGGGTAGTACCAGGAAAGAGGAAGAAATAAGAGTAGAGAGGGGGAAGTATGACAAGAGACGTTAGAAAATATTGAAAAAGGGGCAAATATAATTCCTTAATGTACACAGATGCACAGTGTGATATTAGACAAAAAAATGAGACCATGCATTATACGAAAACACATTTACGAATGAAAAATGTTTAAGTAAGTATACACATTCCATGTAGATAACTACTACATTTCAGTGAACAACTCTGACTCATTTTGAAAATACATATGCAATTTACTACATTACATTTGCCAACATTACATCAAAAAAAGTGACACAATAGAACAACAAACACGCACAGGGGGCTTGTAAATCTGCCCCAGAATGTAAGAAGGGAGAAAGGAAACAGTAAGAAGACAGATCAGGGAGTATGTAGAGAAAAATGAAATATGAAGAGACAGGGAAGAAAATAAGTAGACACAAAGAATATGAGGAGACACAGGAACATATAATCACAAAGAAGGGCAGTATGAAGACAGAGGAGAACATAACAAAAAGAGGGTAGTACCATGAGAAAGGAAGGAGTAAGAGGAGAGAAGGGGGAGTATCACAAGAGAGGGTAGAATATATGGAAAAAGGGGAAAATATAAATCCTTAATGTACACAGACGCACAGTGTGATATTAAAAAAATATATATAACACCATGCATTATACCAAAACATATTTACTACAGTAAAATGTTTCCAAATGGGCAAATATAATTCCTTAATGTACACAGAGGCATAGTGTGATATTACAGAAAAAAATTAGACGATGCATTTTATCAAAACACATTCACTACTGTAAAACGTTTCAAAAGGGGCAAATATAATTCCTTAATATACACAGATGCACAGTGTGATATTGCAGAAAAATTATGAGAGCATACATTTTATCAAAACACATTTACTACTGTAAAACGTTTCAAAAGGGGCAAATATAATTCCTTAATGTACACAGATGCACAGTGTGATATTACAGAAAAAATATGAGACCATGCATTTTATCAAAACACATTTCCTACTGTAAAACGTTTCAAAAGGGGCAAATATAACTCCTTAATGTACACACGTGCACAGTGTGATATTACAGAAAAAATATGACACTATGCATTTTATCAAAACACATTTACTACTGTAAAACGTTTCAAAAGGGGCAAATATAATTCCTTAATGTACACAGATGCACAGTGTGATATTACAGAAAAAAATATGACACCATGCATTTTATCAAAACACATTTACTACTGTAAAACGTTTCAAAGGGGGCAAATATAATTCCTTATTGTACACAGATGCACAGTGTGATATTACAGAAAAAATATAAGACCATGCATTTTATCAAAACACATTAACTACTGTAAAACGATTAAGTAACTATACACATTCCATGTATATAACTACTACATTTCAGTGAACAACCCGAACTCATTTTGCAAATACGGTATGTAACGTTTACAACGCAATTTTTACAACGCACTACCATTACAACGAAACTTTTACAATGCAAAATCCATTACAACGCATACATTTACAACGCAGTCATTACAACGCATGACACTACAACGCACACCACTACAACGCATACCATTACAACGCAGTCATTACAACGCATACCATTACAACGCATAACTTACCATCCAACACTTACCCTACTGTTGCACCCCCTGGAGTTAGAATAGTAATTTTAACCCCTACACTATCCAACACTTACCCTACTGTTGCACCCCCTGGAGTTAGAATAGTAATTTTAACCCCTACACTATCCAACACTTACCTTATATGCAAAGTAGTGTAATGCGTTGTAATGGTATGTGTTGTAAATGTACTATGCGTTGTAGTGGAATGCGTTGTAAAGGTAGTTTTAAAGTATGCGTTGTAATGGTATGCGTTGTAATGGTATGCGTTGTAATGGATGTTGCGTTGTAAAAAATGCGTTGTAATGGTATGCGTTGTAAAAATGTGTGTTGTAACGTCATACATCCTGCAAATACATATGCAATTTACTACATTTCTTTGTCCAACATTACATCAAAAAAAGTGTTACAATAGAATAACAAAGACTCACAAGAGGCTTGTAAATCTGCCCCAGACTAAATGAAAGGAGAGAAGGAAAAGTAAGAGTACAGATTAGGAAGTATAAAGAGAAAGATAAAGTATGAACAGAGAGGCAGGAAAAAGAGGAGATAGAATGAATATGAAAAGAGACAGAGGAATACCAGAACAAAAAGTCAAAAAGGGCTTATAAATCTGCCAAAAGTGTATGCAGCAGTGTATGTATACTGACTGCAAAATTGTAGATTTAGAACACAAACCTAATTCTAAACAACCAACACTATTAACTACTCAACAACTAAAAAAGTGTCGGCACACATTCTAAATCATTTAGTACTGCACTTTATTGTACAAAGGTGACTCACAAAACAAATTAACTTAGCAAATGATTTTATCATAATAGTTATCCAAATACATTACTCTTACTAAAAACAAAATGTACCACATATATTCCCTTACAATTTATCATCTCACCTTAGATATTCTTATACAGAATCTCTCTAGTTCAGTGTCTGCAGCAGAACCAAGAAATGGTACATTTTCCCTCTCAATTTACTGTTATTTACCTGTAAATAACAAATCAAAATCCTTCACACATTAATTCAAAACCAAACACAAATTTCTATTGGTTCAACATTTCAAACATTTCCAACTGACATAACTTTCCACCCTAACCCCAACAGATCATGCAAAAGTCAACTGTCAACAAAGGTCAAAAGTTCAGCACTCTATAAAACACTGCTCCTCAACAAATTTACACTATGCATAAGCATTTACTTGTAAGTAACATTAAAGAGAAAAGGTCTCATTACAACCAACCAACATATAAACACACTTGATAGATATCTGTAAAATATATATTTTTTAATAGATTTTTTCTTGCTTACGTACGGTTATGGAACGACTTAGAGAATTCGCACAATACGTCGTCCGTACGCGCATGGTACACGTACGATAAATGTACCATAAAAAAAAAAATAGCCTCTATCACTATTTTTTTATTATCCCCAGGAACCCCATTCCCCGGGGCTCAAATATAACGTTGGGCACCGTGGGGGGAGCTCCAAAGCCCCCACGATCCCAGCCAGCTCCGTGCGTCCTTCAGGAGCCGGTATTGCTTTTCGTCAGAGAGAGCCGCTTACATGCTGCTGTCTCTCACGAAAAGCAATCCGCTTTCATACTTGAAAGACAGAACAGCCCTAGGGGATCAGGAAGTCCTATAGCAAATAGCAAACTTTTCCTCTCAATCTACACACTCAATCTACACACAAATACAAATAAATAACAAATCACATTTATTCCCACACTAAATCAAAATGAAACACACATTTATATTGCTTGAACTTTTTAACCTTTTTCCAACTGACAAAACTGTCAACCCTTCCCCCATTCCACATTCTGCCAGTTACCATAGAAACACTTCAGGGAACACCTATCTGAGAACACAGGTGAAAAGTTCATCAAACCATGTTGCAAATAAAAACAGCAAGTGTGCTTCAGTTGTCAATATAGCAGCGTATCTAAAGTAACGTTCTTTTCTATCACTTTTTCTTAACCAATACATTTCAGGCTTTCAAAAAACAGATAATTGCACCCTAGTTTCTGTGTAAAGTTTTTTTCAAACATCCAATCATTTCTTTACTTTTTTCAAAAACTACATCTTATCCACCATTTTAGAATAATCTTATTTTTCAAACTGCACAGCTATATTTTCTGGAGCCAAAGGTACGCAGAACAGAAAGGACATCACAAATACCTAGGTTTACCAAACGTAGACATTAAATGGATTTGACAGAGAGGGTTAAAGTGGCACCAATTGATGCCATTGGTGAAATCCTTTTTGCATATCCAACACCCTCACCTCATAATTGTGCACTGTGGTGGCAATGACCTAGGCACTTTGAAAGGGGCAGGTCTGGAAATGCTTATGAAGGACACTTTTCGACAACTGATGACATGTTTCCCCTTTGTCTATTCTAATATATGCCAAAGGTAGAAATGGAACTGGTCCAACCACCATTGTCCACAGATTGAGAAAGCTAGGAAACATGTGAATAAATCTGTTTCTGACATTCTCCGAGACTATAGAATGGGTTCCATCTACCACAACAATCTGCGTTTCAATATGCATGACATCTATAGGAGAGACGGTGTACATTTTACAGATGAAGGGAACAGAGTCTTCCTCATAAACTTAAGACTCTGCATCGGTACTTACTTGTGTAGGTACTAAAATCTCCCAATAAACACAAGGGCTCTTTTTAGAGCCACTCAACATGTAAACACATACACTTGATAAATCTCTAAAAAATATTTTTATTTTTCTAGCTTACGTACGCTTATGGCACGACTTACAGACTTCGCACCGTACGTTGTACGTACATGCATAGTACGCGTATGCTAAATCGACCGTAAAAAAAGTAGACTTTATCACTAATTTAAATGCTGCTCTCACCCATTTAAAGATTATCTAGGTTCTCAACCTCAACACGTCACAAATCATCTCTCATCACTTTGTCTTCTTTTTTACTGTATTGTATGATGTAGAGTGTGTGACCCTATGCCCAGAGCAGTAGAAGGTTCTGGAGACTGCCACGCCTCAGGATCAGCTCCTGCAGTGTCCCGGAACCGGGCGGCCCCTCTCCCAACATTTGAAAACCCCGGGGGGAGATGGTAAAATAACCAAGACTGAATACGTTAGTACAGGTCACTCTTACGCTACCAGGAAAACACAACAACAGTATAAGGCCCAGATATCCATTGTACTAATTTCTTAGTTGTAGGTCTAGTGGTCAAATCGGCACACACAATCCCTCATGGCTGGTACACACCCACACCACACCCATCCAGCAAATTCGTCACTACACACGTGACAATATGTATAAACAAGACGGAGCGCACGTGTTATACGCCATTTTAGAGTTGTTCCCAAAGTATCGAACAAGGGGCCCACTACTACATGCGTGGCCTCTTTGGTCACTGAGTTAGTGGTGCCCGAAGCACTGAGCGGGTGAAGAACCTGCTATGATGATGATGGGCGCACGAGTATGTCATTAGCCATAGAGATATCAAGACTCGGCACCATATATGAGACTTCTTTGTTGGAAATCGGGACTACATCATGCATAAGGTGTCTTTTTCACAAAAAGGTGAGCAGTGAGGCTTGAGTACGCATCGGAGAGAGTCACGGTTGTAGCAGTCTAGATACAAAAACGCGCTTACCGTTTTAGTCGAACGCACTCCTATATAGTGTATTAATTTACATGTATAAATTTTTTTCCCAATATTAGGAAAGTTTTTATAATTGCTGAAATGTCCGGAATATTACCAATACAAACAGTTCGTAAAAATGTGAAAAGGAACGTGTATAAAAGTGCGATGTTATCTAACTCCAAATTAATATAGTAACAATAACCACGTAAAATGGACGACGGCAATGGCACAAGGTGAGCAAACCAGCTTGTTTCCGAAAGAACGACAAGTTATCTGTGAAACAAGAGAATGTGTAGTATGCAGCAGGCACGCAAAACACACATTGGGCTAACAGGGCTTCAGCTAAGATCAGATACCTTCCTGTGCCCACACACAGACGCACCCGAGTACTTCACAGGTCTTTTAAAGACATTTTGCTTGTTAATGTGACTTTGATGTCCCCCCTCCCCCCGCTTACAGCCCCTGCAGCTCCACTCTTCTTTTTGCTAGAAGTTAAGCACCCCCTGATTTTTTTTTGGCCCCCCCTGATGTTTTTGACTGTGGTTGCGCCTCCGGCTTCAGGCACCCCCCATATCGTGTGTGTCTCTCCCACGTTTTAATGTCCTTTTTTCTCTCTTTCTCTTTCTTACTCTCTCACATCGTTTCTTTCTTTTTTAAAGTTTTGTACGCTGCTATTTCCAGTCTACTATATACAATCTTATCTGAGCTGAAGTGGTGAAATCTCTTGATTATTGTGAAGGCTTCTTCAACACGTAGAGCACCCTCTTTCAATCACGCCAATGGCACTAGGTGAGCAAAGAATTTTGTTTCCGAAACAACAACAAATTAGTTGTGAAAAGAGAGACTGAGTCCTGTGCAGCAACTTCACTATGTAGAAATATATAATTACCTCTGAGCAGTGACAACAGATAGGTTACAACAGTCTGCGAAACAGATCTACAACCTTATTGCGCCCCTTTGTGCAACTTTTAACATGGGAAAAGTGGCGCAAGGAGCTTGTAAATCTGTGTCTGACTTTTCAAGAAAAAACCTCAACTCAAGACTCTGCGAGACAGTTTTAATGTTGTTTTCTCTCTCCTTCTCTCTCTCACTCTCTGTGACATCATTTCTCTTTTAAAGTTACAGATACTGCTGTCTACTTTGACGTGTAGAAGCAGGGGTGTATTGAAGTTGTGAACTTTGGTGGCCGCAGTGTTTGGCCGCAGTGAATATACAAGGTAAGCACAGCGGCCTAGATATACAATGCCTCCATGGCAATGCATTAGAAATAAGTCGGCGTATTTACAATCCCGTTGTACCACTTTGATGTCAGTAACGCAGTAGGCACTTCCATTTAGACACCACTTGAACACAGGACTATAACAGAAGTGAAATGTACTAGACACACTGCACATGTAAAATCGTAGTGTTACCTTCACTTGTAAAGCTTCACCTTATTTAGTCCCACATCACAATTTGTTTATAATACTGTTTTATTAAAGTTATTTTTCTAGTTGTTTATTACATTATCTTTAAGTTACGTTTACAGTTATTGTTGTTTTAATAAAAGTTACTTAAAAAAAACTATATACTTGTTTTTGTTTTTTTGGTGGGGGGGGGGAGGGGGGGGGGGGGACGGTCCACAACAAAAATATTTATAATTTGAAATACTATAGTAAGATGTTTGACAGTAGGGTTGAAAAGTACTAGCTGTACAATAACTTATATTTTCTCTGAATGGACTACAACATACGAAGGAAATCAAAGTAAAACAATGTGTACCACATTTACAAACCTCTTGCGACATTTTCGCATGCAAACCTACCCCCCTACAAAATGAACTATGTGGGCCTCAATGACGCCCCTCAAAACACAAAAACTACCACCCCCCGGAGATTTCTATATAGTGTGAGGGAGGCTGCGTGGCCCACCGCATAATGCCCTGGAGTCTGCCACACCCAGACCCGGTTCCTGCACTATCCTGGGGGAAAACAGCCATTACAACGCGGTCATAACCACGAGTGATCGTCACCACAAATTCATTAGCACGCATATGGCTTTACCACGCATGCCTTTACCATGCATGCTTTTACAACTAGTATACATTTACCACGCATGATAAAGCTATAAGCATGATAATGGCTTTGTGGTGACGGACGCGCGTTATAATGGCTGTGGCTTACGTGCTTCAAGTTGGTTTTTAGGTATGCGTGTGACCAAATCTGATAACATCAGAGGCCAAGGACAAACACCGTGGTGTCTGTGGTAGGAAATCTCATCGATCACAGAGAAGATAGGCGAAGGGTAAAATGAAAGTAACAGGTACAATAAACATAACGGAGAAAAACTACTAAAATGGCGGTGGGCGGAGTATTTAATCAACGTTTGGCGCCTCGGCAATATGTTTCAAATAAATATAGATAGAATATAATTATTAATATATTACAAAAGTATAGCAGTAGATGACACACACGGCCTGGGAAAAGAAAGCGGCAAATTTAATACCTGAAACGAGGAGAGGTTTGCTTGGCGAACTTGAAGAAAAAGAAAGAAACGTGGGCTTGGAAACGAGGCTGCGCATGCGTAGAGAACACAACTAGTGCCCAAAAAAAAGGAAAGTTTTACATACTATCATAGAAATATAGCTCTAGTTGTTTCCTTTTTCACCTCGTACGCATACGATACACGTACCCTTTGATTTCTTATTTTAAAAAAATATATATTTTGGGCCTAAAGATCCATGTGGGACCCCCTGAGCAGGCCTAGAGGGTCGGGATGTTTCTACCCTGCCCTCTTTCCTTATTTTTCAACTTTATTTTACTGTTTTCTTGTGATTCGGTTCTACCGAGGCACCAGATGGCTGCCAACACTTCCTGGTTTGGAGTGTTGACAGACAGTTGACATCCAATCAGCATGCAGCTCGTGCTCATAATTGAACGGATCTCCGTACGCGAGCAGTACTTCGTCTATAGATATCACTATGATTTTACTTTTCATTTTCTCAGGAACTACAGATTGGATTTACACCATTTAACAAAAAGCACAATCTGCGAACCGAACTCTACCTCTCTGCCAAATGTGGTGTAATTCCGTTCAGCCGTTCGGGCTGTAGCCCTGACTAAAGGTCCCTATGTAAAATTGCATGGGGAAAACACGTTTTGGGACCCCCCTTATTTCTCGGCCCCCACTTGACGAATCACCCCCAAACTTTCAGGGAAGGAGCAGAGCAGGCCATTTTCTTGGAGAAATTCACGAATATTTGTCCACCAGCGCCAAAGTTATTCCAGACAGAATGTTGTGGCTTTCCTATGGAAAGTAGGTCCTAACTATAACTACCTACTTACTGGCGACCGCCAGTAGGTAATGTATATATATATATATATATATATAGATAGATATATATATATATATCTATATATATATATATATATATATAGATATAGATATAGGTATAAAAAAGTAACACCAATACCAGGATGACCCATAATATCTGCACAACGTAGTCTCCTTGAACAAGTATCTAAGTACGTGGATTATTTCCTACATGAATTTGTGGAAGATCATCCCTCATATGTCAAGGACACAGGTCATTTCCTGTCAAAGTTACAAACTATTATGTGGCTACAGGATTATGTATTGATTGTAATAGACATTTGTGCCCTGTACACTAGTATCCATCATATGAACTGCCTAAAAGCGGTCAAGTATTTTTGGGAAAAACACAATATTAATTTCTGCCTACACAATTAAATGATTTTAAAGATGATTGAGATGTGCTTATTGAATAAATATTTCATGTTCAATAAGAACATTTTTCAGCAGCTCCATGGGGTGGTGATGGGGGCATGCTTCTCCCCCCAGCTACGTATGTCTTCACATTGGGTGGTGGGAGGAGCATATCCTCAGAGGCACCCATAGAGGGTTGTGTGTTGTAATTCTGGGGATTTATTGGCGATGTGTGCATAATTTGGAAAGGAACTGTTAAATCAACCTGTCTCTTGTTACCAAACGCGGTAATCCAGGACTTTAGATATAATATATATATATATATATATATATATATATATATATATATATATATATATATATATATATATATATATATATATATATATATATATATTACCTACTGGCGGTCGCCAGTAGGTATATATAGTTCGGATTTTTCGCTATGGGATTTTTGAAAATTCTATGTCTAATAACTTTGGCGTTTGTGGACGGAATTGGCAGAAATTTTCAGGAAAATGGAACATTTTGTTTCTGAGCAGCCCCTGAAAATTTGGGGGGGGTTCGTCAAGGGGGGGCCGAGAAAAAAGGGGGGTCCCAAAACGTGTTTTTCCAATGTTAATTTCCATAGGGCGGTTGACCTCACTTTTAGCCCGAACGGCTGAATGGATTTGCACGAAACTTGGCAAAATTGTAGGGACTGTTAGCCCGATGTGCCTTTGCTAGGTCTCAATATATGTGCTTCAGTGGATTTTGAGAAATTAACGTTTAAAAAAAGATATATATCTGTAAGCGCGCTCTGGGCAGCGCTCTGGTTCGCGTACTTTACGCGTAACAGAACTTCGTGAAGCGAAGCTGATTGGCTCTCCGGTGTCTGTCAACATTCTAAACAGTCCGGAGCGGCCGCCATCTTGTCTCTCGGTAGGATCGAGAGACAAGAGGAGGCCAAAACAAAGGGGGAAATGACCATAAGGGGGCATAGTAGATCCTCCCTGACCCCCTAGGTTTGATGTGGAGGCTTTAAAAGGGCCCCGCAGGGCAAAAAAAAATAAAGATTTTTTGTTTTTTGCGTGGGGAGCGCCCGGTTCGCGAACCGGGAAGCGTACTGGGGAGCGTACTATGAGGAAAAAAGAATGATAGACTTTTAAAATATTGTATGTTTATTGATTGTTCGTTTTGTTGTTTTTTTTTAATTTTTTTATTTAAGTAGCAATATGTAGGTACCAATGCAGAGTCAAAAAATTAATATACACCGTCTCCTTTGTAGATATCTTGCATGTTGTTTCAGAAGTTATTGTGGAATATGGAATCCATATCATAGTCTGTCAGGAAAGCAGAAAGAACATGGAGGCAGGAGATGAAAAAGAGTTGTTAAATACACATTGGAGATAATATAGTTGGAGAAAGGAAGTAACTATGAGCAAAATTACTATGTAACATAAAAAAGTTGCACAGTATACTATAAGTCTGACTTTACATTATAATCAATTAGGTACTAGTTTATGAATTACATATAAAAATGATTAAAGTCTCGAACAATTTTTGATTATTAAATAATTTTATTTTTGTGATTCTTTTTCCAAATTTAACAGAACATTTAACAACAAATTGTCGGAAATGTCCTCATTTTCAATCAGCGAATCTACTGCATCTACACATTGAACTAATTCATGGTCCCGTGATTCATCCATGAAATCTGAGTCATCATTGTCCTCAATAACTTTTTCTGTGTTGTTCTCCAGAACAATTTTGAAGGAAATAATCTGCTCTCCTTCCATTTTCTTGCTGTAATTTGCATAAAAAATAAATATATCAGTAGAGATAGGGCACTGTTTGCTTTAAGTTCAGACAGGTACTTGTGAGTTTATAACAGAGAAGTAATCTATGGGCACTGTATGGTTTCAAGCGTGAAGTAGTACTATTAAAAAGTGCCTGTGAAGAAGTCTAAGTAAATTCATAATTATAGCACAGAAACCTAAATCAATCCATAATTATAATAAACAAGCCTTTCTCAATGTCTAACTCTTACAGAGGGACAGTATATAACTATCTGAAAATGTTTTCCCAAATTAATTTAAAGTGCATGACATATTTCTCCTTTCAAATTTATAAAATAACATCTTACCTATTAAAAACAAGTTTAAGTTGTCAGTGAAAATGCACTTGCAATGTACTTCAGGAAGTAGTAGTCAAAATGGCTGTGTTTCTCTCTCTTTTTTATATATATTCAGGTACATAACCAATCAAATGTCAGGTAAAAAAAGTAGAAAATGAAAGTAACATTTTAATTGTTTGTCAATTAAAACACTTCAGATGTGTTTTGTGAAGTAATTTACCTCAGGGTATTTAGAGAGGTCTACAGGCTAAATGGCTAAATGGAATTCCAGCCAAATTTGTGAAAATGGTAGGGATTGGTATGTAGTATGAGCTAATCTATATTTGGTGAGAGTGTCTCCAGTCGTTTTTCTGTAAATTACTTTCCCACCTTTTTTGATGGTGCGCTTCCCGGGGAGCGCCCCGGTACGCGAACTGGCGAGCGCCCCGGTACGCGAACCTTAAGCGTTACGGGAGTCCACCATTTTGTGTTTCGGTCGACTTAAGATACAAGATGGAGGGCAAATAATGTTCAGAATGAGTAGAAGGGGGCACGGTAGACTTATCTTGACCCCCTAGGTTTTTTGAGGGTGGCTGAGGAGGCTTATATGTGCGAAAAATAACATTTTTTTTGAAAATTTCGCGCGGTTAGCTTCCGGTTCGCGTACCGGGTAGCGCCCCGGGGAGCGTACTTTGTTGAAAATTAGTGAAAAAAGTTAGAGTAAAATAATAATTGTGAGTGATCAGATGTAGGGTAGCTCTGAGAAGAGCTTTTGGGTTTATGGTACATTTAGGTACTTATAAGTAGGTACCAATGCACAGTCTTAAATTCAAAATGAAAACTTTGTTGCCCTCATCTCAGAAGTGAACTCCATCTCCTCTGTAGATATCTTGCATGTAGTAACGCAAGTTATTGTTGTACATGGAGCCCATTCCATGGTCTCTCCTGTAAGCTGAAACAGATTTGTTTACATGCTTCCTCGACTTCTCAATTTGTGGACAAAATTGGTTTGACCACCTCCATTTCTGTCTTTGGCATATATTTGAATATACCAAGGGAGTCTGAGGAAAAAGTGCCATTAATTGCTCAAAGGTGTCCTTTAAAAGCATTTCCAGACCTACCCCAGTCAAAGTGCCCAAATCATTACCTCCACAGTGCACAATTAACAGGTCAGGTTTTGGCAAATGCATAAAGGTTTTCACCAATGGTATCAATTGGTGACATTTTAATCCTCTGTGGCCAAACCACTTAATTTCCACATCTTGTAAATTGAGGTTAGGTAAATTTCTGTTCTCAGCATACCTCTGAGCCCAATAGATTTAACTATGTCCAACAATCCAGACAGAAAACATGGTGAGAGAAGGTTCTCCTGCAGTCAGATGAAGTGTGGCAATGAAATGGCAGTTGAAAAAATAAGAGTTTAAAATGAAAAAAACTGTGGAGTTTCTGTGTTAATGAAGCAGTAACAGTGATTGGTGGATTTTGATTGCTGAAAACAGAAAGTTAGGGTGCATGGATGAGTTCTTTGAAAGATGTATTTTGAGTGGTCAAGAAAAAATCATTAAATGAAAGAATGCACTGGATATGCAGGTGCACTGAGAGTTCAGAGTTCAATTGAAACATTGTTGTGTGAACTTGCAAACACCAGAGGTCTTCCAAGAGGTGGTTGCTATGCAAAAAAAGCAGAGAGGGCAGAGGGGGGAAGGGTTTTGATTTGAAAAAAGTGAGGGAAGAGTTTTGATTGGGTGACATGAGAGATATGTGTGAAGAATTACAGCATTTCTGTGCTTTTGATAGCTGCAGACTCTAGAGTGCATACCTTTTGCTCTGCTGAAGACAAATTGGTGTGTTTCTGAGACTGTTTTGAAACTCATAAAGTATTTGCTAAGGTGAGAAAAGATTTCTTTACTTTTGATAGAGAATAGTGTGCTTTAAGGAGAAAATTATGAAGAAAGTTGTGTTTTTCAAATGTTGCTTTGTCTCAAGTGTTTTACAAATAGATTTTGTTTCTTTGAGAAATTGTAATTGGAGAAAATGTGAAGTATTAGTACTGACAGGGTTTTTTTGTGCATAGGAGCTGTGGAGTGTTTTCAAATTATGACTTGAAAATCGTTTTTGAGGAAAAGGAATGGTTTTAAAATTTATGACAAGGACATAATGGTGTATGCTTCTTTATAAGGCAATTGAGTGTCTCTCATGTTATTTTTCCCATTTTAATGTAAGACCTTTCCCTGTGGAGCAAATTGCTTGTAAATATGCTCCCACCTGTGCATGGTAAATTTAGATTTTGACTGTTTGAGTTACATAGCCATGTTAAAAGTGACCCAAAAAAGTTGCAAAGGCTTTAAAAAAACGCTTTCATGTGTCTTAAGGACATTTTAAGTCATTTCCCCATGTGGAGTGTTTTCAAATTATGATTTGAAAATCGTTTTTGGGGAAAAGGAATGGTTTTAAAATTTATGACAAGGACATAATGGTGTATGCTTCTTTATAAGGCAATTGAGTGTCTCTGATGTTATTTTTCCCATATTAAATTAAAAGCCCTTTCCCCGTGGAGCAAATTCCTTGTAAATATGCTCCCACCTGTGCATGGTAAATTTAGATTTTGACTGTTTGAGTTACATAGCCATGTTAAAAGTGACCCAAAAAAGTTGCAAAGGCTTTAAGAAAACACTTTCATGTGTCTTAAGGACATTTTAAGTCATTTCCCCATGTGGAGTGTTTTCAAATTATGATTTGAAAATCGTTTTTGGGGAATAGGAATGGTTTTAAAATTTATGACAAGGACATAATGGTGTATGCTTCTTTATAAGGCAATTGAGTGTCTCTGATGTTATTTTTCCCATTTTAATGTAAGACCTTTACCTGTGGAGCAAATTGCTTGTAAATATGCTCCCACCTGTGCATGACAAATTTAGATTTTGAATGTTTGCGTTACATAGCCATGTTAAAAGTGACCCAAACATGCTGCAAAGGCAATCAAAAAACGCTTTCATGTGTCTTAAGGACATTTTAAGTCATTTCCCCATGTGGAGTGTTTTCAAAATATGACTTGAAAATCGTTTTTGGGGAAAAGGAATGGTTTTAAAATATATGACAAGGACATAATGGTGTATGCTTCTTTATAAGGCATTTCAGTGTCTCTGATGTTATTTTTCCCATATTAAATTAAAAGACCTTTCCCCGTGGAGCAAATTCCTTGTAAATATGCTCCCACCTGTGCATGGTAAATTTAGATTATGACTGTTTGAGTTACATAGCCATGTTAAAAGTGACCCAAAAAAGTTGCAAAGGCTTTAAAAAAACACTTTCATGTGTCTTAAGGACATTTTAAGTCATTTCCCCATGTGGAGTGTTTTCAAAATATGACTTGAAAATCGTTTTTGGGGAAAAGGAATGGTTTTAAAATATATGACAAGGACATAATGGTGTATGCTTCTTTATAAGGCATTTCAGTGTCTCTGATGTTATTTTTCCCATATTAAATTAAAAGACCTTTCCACGTGGAGCAAATTCCTTGTAAATATGCTCCCACCTGTGCATGGTAAATTTAGATTTTGACTGTTTGAGTTACATAGCCATGTTAAAAGTGACCCAAAAAAGTTGCAAAGGCTTTAAAAAAACACTTTCATGTGTCTTAAGGACATTTTAAGTCATTTCCCCGTGGGCAGTGTTTTCAAATTATGACTTGAAAATCGTTTTTGAGGTAAAGGAATGTTTTTAAAATTTATGTGCGCCATATGCCCCCAAATTTCTTTTTCAGGGGTGCAGCAGGGTGTTCTTGAGACACCCCTGCAACCTTGGAAAAATTCCTAATTTGCGATGAGCGTAACTTTGATCTGCAACCCTGAGTAGGCCTCACCTTAAACAAACCTCTGGATAGGCCACACCTTATCGTCATCCTGAATTAATCATTTAAAATGCTAGGGACAGATTTATGATAGGTGTATGCCTCTTTTGCGCCACTGTGCGTCACTTTTCTGATGCAGCGGCGGTGCAAAAGATTTGCTATGAGGCGACAAAATTACAAATTGATGCATTTAGGCAGATGTGTCATGCTGTAAAAAAACCGTGCCACATGAAACCGATGCAGCAGTGATGCAAAAGATGCACCATGTTGCAAGACAGGCCTCACTTGGGGCCTTATGTATCAAGCTAATTAGCATTCGCAAAGGCCGAAATTCTGTGAATTTCGGCCTTTGCGAATGCTAATTAGACAAATGGTATGTATCAAAGAAGTTTGATGCAAAATAAGGAATAGCAAAATTTGTTATTCCTTATTTTGCGATTGCACTGAAGCATTTGCAAATTTTGCGATTCCTTAAATGAAATGTATCAAACAAAAATATGCAAAAAATGCCATTAAGGATTTGCAAATTACCACCAACTTCTAGTTGGTGGTAATTTGCAAATTCTTTTCAAAAAGCTTTTTTTCCAAAAAACAAAAGGTGCCATATGACGCCCATACATGCCCTTAGGGCATGTATGTGCGCCATATGCCCCCAAATTTCTTTTTCAGGGGTGCAGCAGGGTGTTCTTGAAACACCCCTGCACCCTTGGAAAAATTCCTAATTTGCGATGAGCTAATTGCTAATCGCAAATTACACCTTCATTCCTATGGGCCTCCTGGCCCATGGAAATGAATGGGTAATTTGCAATTAGCAATTTGCTCATCGCAAATTAGGAATGGTAAAGAATCGCTATTTATTCCTTAAAATTCGCTATTTAGGAAATGCAAAATAGTTTGATGATACATATGGCGGTTCATCTCTAACAAGATAAGAAGCTTAGGGATAGATTTATGATGACTGGCGCAATGAGGTGGACATCACTTACTTCATTGGTAGGCCTTTACATGTATTATCTCCTCTGTATTCTTCAACAAGCGTAACTTTGATCTGCAACCCTGAGTAGGCCTCACCTTAAACAAACCTCTGGATAGGCCACACCTTATCGTCATCCTGAATTAATCATTTAAAATGCTAGGGACAGATTTATGATAGGTGTATGCCTCTTTTGCGCCACTGTGCATCACTTTTGTGATGCAGCGGCGGTGCAAAAGATTTGCTATGAGGCGACAAAATTACAAATTGATGCATTTAGGCAGATGTGTCATGCTGTAAAAAAAACGTGCCACATGAAACCGATGCAGCAGTGATGCAAAAGATGCACCATGTTGCAAGACAGGCCTCACTTGGGGCCATATGTATCAAGCTAATTAGCAGTCGCAAAGGCCGAAATTCTGCGAATTTCGGCCTTTGCGAATGCTAATTAGACAAATGGTATGTATCAAACAAGTTTGATGCAAAATAAGGAGCTTAGGGATAGATTTATGATGACTGGCGCATCACCAGGGATGTGCCAGTTATCCTGCGCCGCTGTTCTGCCACCCATGGTGTGCTGCATTTACAATGCGGCGCACCATGGGGCAAAAACGGCACAGATGCGTGACGCATCTGTGCCGTAAAGGTGGCGCATTACTGGAGTTGTATCGCAAGTGCGATGCAGCTCCAGCAAGGCTCAGGGGTGCCCCATCTCCACAATGCTGCGTCAAGATCTATGCCTGCTTCAAGCAGGCGCAGGGTTTTGACGCAGCTTTGTCCTATCTGATTGTAAATGCGGCACACCATGGGTGGCAGAGCAGCGGTGCACGTTAACTGGTGCATCCCTGGGGATGTGCCAGTTAACATAAATCTGCCCCTTTACATTTAAGTATGTGCAGGGGACACAGAGTCGGTGAGGCTTATCCAAGGTTAAGAAGAGATGAGTCCTGTTCACTGAAAAATTGGACATAGGCTTCACCTCCTCAGCATCGCTGGACATGGCTAAATAATAGCTGCAAAATGTTACTCTTGTTAAACAATTTTACTATTATAATCTCTGAGATTTGTCTCTTACTCTGCAACATCTCATTGTTGTTATCTTTCTTTAAAGATAAAGACAACATCAACATGAGCGACAATCAGCAATCAGTTGATTTCGACCTCATCATTGAACTCGTAATTGAAACATCAGTGGATGTTGATCCCTTGGATGATTTAAATCCTGAGGATGAAGAAGAACGTGATGAGGATGCAGATTTGTCAGAATTGTATGACATAGGATGGGAAGCTGACGTGCTTGAGCCTATGGAACTATAAACATTTATTTTAAAAATGTATAATAAATAAAAAGTAAAAATGTAAACCGTTTGATTTAAAATTAAAAACACCTTTAAAAACAGGTTATGTCTAGTGTCTTCAATAAAATATTAAAATATGCTCATAAAATTAGATCAGAATCACATATAAAATAGTAGAGGTAAAATGAATATAAATTCCATTTATTTTCTGCTATTTGTGTATTATATATTTGCCAAGCACTAAAAAATATTCTATGTAAAAATGTCAAGTAGTGTGTTAAGTTTTTGATGACTGTTATTGATTTACTGTTTGGTAATAGTGGTTAATAACATTTTTTATTATATTTTACCACAGATTCAACTGCAGATCATTTCAAGATTTCAGCATGCCAACCAAAGAAAGACTGAGAAAGGCTGCAAAACGTCAAAGACAGCAGGTCAATGAAAAAAAGCAGCAGTCCTCTAACAAAAAGATTTGTCAAGTCACCAAGAAAGCACCGGGTAAGAGTACAAAAACATTCATAAGAAATATCTGTAGTAAAAAAAATATTACTACAGAAAATGTTTCAGTCCAGAAAAAGAGAAGCAATTCAAACGGAAAGGAAAGGCCAATGAAAAATGTTACTGCTAGAGCAAGAGATAACTCTGTGCATGATAGTAGAAGGAAACAACAGTTTAGGGACATTCGTAAACGAATGTTCCGCAACAGGATAATTGGCAATTTGTTAAAAAATATTAAGAAAGGTCAACAGAAAGTGGTTTTTTATAAGAGAAAAAAAATAGTTGAGAAAGTTATTGATCAGGCATTTGAAATTAAACGTAAGTTATTTATTTTGATAATCAATAGAATTAGGAAGCTAAACAAGGCAATTTATGATTTCAAAAGAAATAGTAGATGGAAGAGAATAGTTAATCGTAGTAATTTTTGTGAAGTTTTTTCTGGAGAATGGATGCATAGTTCAAGCTGTGAGGCATTTTTTAATGAGGAGAGTTATTTCCAGGATAATGATTTGGTGCATGCAGTTGACACCAGTGGTCGAGCTTATGAAGTGAAAGATGGTCGTCCAGTTGAAAAAGAAAAACTTGTGACAACAGAGGCAGAAGAGGTGTTAGGTAATGAGGTTTTAGGAAGACGTCCTAAGGGTCCTGTGTATACCTGGAAGTGTAGTAGTATTTGCAGTGTGCGACAGGATTCCATCAATTTGCTTTGTGATTTTGTACGGTCATTTAATAAGAAAAGTTTGAAGCAGAAAATGAAGTTGTTGCAAGAATTAGATCCTTGCAGAGTGAGAGAAGTGACAGGTTTGCATGGTCATTCACTGGCTTGTCTTTCCAGGAGAGTATGCCAGAGTGTTTTTCATCATTTCAGGATGCTAGCAGTGCATCATAATAAAGTGAGGAAATTAGTTAGAATGTTGTATTATGCTAAGAGTCCAGCAATTATGCTTAAACAATTATGCGCTGCTCTTTTGCATGGTTCTGAAATAGATGTGAAGAATATATGTGAAGAAATTGAGTTTTGTTACTTTGGAAGTAAAGAGGAGAATGTTGAAATTGACCAAGAAGAAGCGGGTAATGTGGAAGATAGTGTACAGGTTTCCAGTACAGATAATTTCCAGAGGGAAATTGCGACGTTTCAGGTGAAATCAAGTGAGAGGCCAAATTTCACTTGTGTGTGTTGTCGACGCACTTATTATAAGAATCAGACTAAGTTAGTGGATTTATATGCAAAAAGTGAAAGGGAAAATAATAGTGAAAGGAAGGATTTCACAACATACTTGTTGGTAGAAAATTGTTTTGATTTGGGATTGGATCAACGTGTGTGTACTTATTGTTGTAACAAATTAAATCAAAACCAGATGCCTGCTAGAGCAGTTCATAATAATCTGGAATTGGCTGAGATTCCTTCTGAATTGAAGGATTTAAATACTTATGAATCTATTTTAATTCAAAGAATCCATCCCTTTCAGGCTATTGTAAGAATGGAGCCAAAGACAGGGAAATTGCCTCCATCAGATTTACAGAGAGGATTAAAGGGAAGAGTTGTTTATTTGCCTCTAGATTTGAAGAAAAACATTAACACAATTGGAGTAGAAAAAGTGGAAGAGGAACCTCTGGTTATCTTAGTTAATGGGGTTCCGACAAAGAATAAGAAAATATGGCAAGATTTAGTGGATGTTAGGAAAGTTAAAAAGGCAACATTGTATTTGAAAAAAAATAATAAATACTATAAGAATGTATATGTTGCAGAAGAGGAAGTAAGTGAGGAAGAGGATAGTGATTTGTGTGCTGGTCAAATTGAGAAAGTAGAACCCTCTACTAGTGAAGAAATATATGAACATTATAGTGTTCATCCTTTGCATTCCAAGGAAGTCATGGGGAATGCTATTGAGTTGTTTCAAATGAAACAAGCCAAAGGGAGTCCCATTAGTGTTTGGGAGGAAAGTTTGGAAGCTCGGTGTTTCCCACAGCTTTTTCCAACAGGTCAGGGAGGAAGATATGATGAGCGACCTCATCAAATTCCTGCTTCTGAATACCGGACTTTGCGATTGTATGCAGGAGATGCTAGGTTTCGACAATGCATTCCCTATTTGTTTCATCTCCTGTTTGAAAGCGATCTGTCTGGACTGTCATATGCAGTGAACCACATCTTGAAAAGTGGTATACACATGCAAAACATCTCGGCAAGTGACTTTATGGATAAAGTCAATGTCCAGGACAGTATTTTGGATTCTCACCTGATTAATCTCATGGCGTGTCAGCGTGGTACTAATGAGTACTGGTACCGTCGTAATGGTGATTTAAAATGTATGCTGAGGAACTTAGGAACTCCCACATGGTTCCTCACTCTGAGCTGTGCGGAGTATGGCTGGGAAGACTTACTTGAATTTCTATGAGAGGCAAATGGAAACATCGAAAACATCGAATTCAAGACACCCGGAGAACTGTGCTCTTTGGATCCAGTCAATGTATGCAGGCACTTCAATCATAGATTTGAAGCTATGATGTCTTTCATCATGAATAAGAAGAATCCACCTCTTGGAGAGGTGTTGGATTTCTTCTGGAGAAAGGAGTACCAAGCAAGAGGTGCTCCTCATATACATATGTTGCTGTGGATCAAGGATGCACCTAAATTTGGAACGGATCCAGAAGACTCAGTGATGAGTTTCATACAACAGTATTCTACGTGTGCTGTTCCAAATGCAAAGGAGAAGAAAAGCCTAAGAGAAAAAGTTCTACGTTTCCAAAGCCATCGATGTGGAAAGTACTGTCGTCGTAAATTCCGAAACAAGGACAAGTTCTACACCAAATGTCGTTTCGGCTTTCCACGACCGGTGATTTCTAAAGGAAGAGTAAACAGTTTGATGTCTTCGCTGCGACATAATGTGATGAAGAAATCACCTAAAAACACATACAATTTGAAGAGGAACGAAGAGTCTAAGTACATCAACGACTACAACCCGGTGATTTTGTCCATGTGGAATGCTAACATGGATATACAGTTTGTGGCTGATAACTGTATGGCTCTGGCTCGGTATGTGACATCTTACATCACCAAAAAAGAGAAGACAGAATTGAAGGATATGTGGGAGGACATTTCCCATGAAAAGAGCCTCAGCAAGAAGTTGTACAGTTTCAGTCTGAAGATGTTGTCGCATCGAGAAATCGGAGCTTACGAATGTTCTGACCGGTTGTCTTCAGCAAGTCTCTATGCCAAGTCCAGGAGTATCGTTTGGGCGAGTCTTGGTCTTGCTGCAACGCGTAATCGAGTTCTGAAACCTGTGCGGGAAATTGAGTATTTGGCGGAAAAGGAGCCAAACAGTACCGACATTTTGAAGACCAACATGTTGGATACATATTATCCAAATCGAAGCAGTCACCTCGAGAATGTTTGTCTGTATGAGGTTCTTCAAAATTACATATTCAAGAGGAACATCAAAGAAGATACTGAGAAAGGAGTGTATGCTGTAATAGGAAGTGAGGGATGTCTGGTCAAGCAAAGAAAATGCCACTTGGTAAACCATCGAAAATTGAGTGGCGAATCTCCTGAAAAAAAGGAGTTTTTCTATTTAGCACTTTTGCAACTTTTAAAGCCTTGGCGTGCAGAAGAGGAACTGCTTGGAGATTTCCTCTGTTACGAAGACTCTTTCAATGCTGCAAAGGAGACCATAGAATGTCCTGCTTTTCCCAAATATGTAGAAATGTTGAATGCGGAAATTGAGCAGGAAGCAACGATTGCAGCCGAGATTGCCAGAGACAGTTCTCAGGACAGTCAGAGTTCTGCTTCATTGAGTCAGGATCCACTAGGAGGACCTGTTATCGAAAATGAAGCTGCCACTGCTATGAATGAAGTGGAAAGAGCCATGGCACATGCTCAGGAGGATGCGGTTAACTTAGAAGAGTTGGAAAGACAACTCAACGTTGAGCAGAGGAAAATATATGACGAAGTTACCATGCAAATTGATCATGGATTAAGTCATGACAAGAAAGAGTGCTCATGTACGTCGTTGAAGCCTGTCCGACTGTACGTGAGTGGAGAAGCGGGAACTGGAAAAAGTTTCCTTATTAAAGCAATTTCATGTTATTTGCAGGAAAGGACAGAGTCATCGCTGTTATGTGTTGTCACCGCTCCAACTGGACTGGCAGCACATAACATTAAAGGGATTACTTTACATCATTTACTGATGCTGCCAGTGGAGCATGACAACAAATTACAATATCACAAGCTATCTGGAGATGCTTGTTGTGAAGTTTCAAGAATCTTGAGGAAAATGAAACTTCTTATCATTGACGAAGTAAGCATGGTTTCCAATATCATGCTTGCCTTTGTGCATTTGAGAATGCAAGAAGTTCTCAAAACAGAGTATGATGTGTTATTTGGTGGCAAACACATCATTGTTTTCGGAGATCTTCTGCAGCTGACACCAGTGAAAGGGCAACCTGTGTTCAAAATGCTCACGCATGAAGATACCAGGAAGTGCCTAGGGAGCATTGGCAACGTCAATATATGGTTAAACTTCAATTATGCTGAACTGCATGAAAATATGCGTCAGGCGAAGGATGAAGTTTACAAGACTATTCTACAAGATGTTAGAATTGGAAAAGTGACCGAGCATGGGAAAGAAGCTTTACATGCACGATTACTGTCAAATTTATATCCAGAACAAGATGTTGTGCCTGAGAATATTTTTCAGAAAATTACTGAGAAGAAATCTGGAATATGTTTGATGCCAACTCTTGCAGAATGTGCCAAATTCAACAACAAAATGTTGCATTTAGAAAAGCAACAGATTGTGAAACTGGAAGCTATTGACAGAGTAGAGCATATGGGATCAACAATTATTTTGTCTGAGAATTTGAAAACAAAATTGGATTTATTAGAGAAGACTATATCTAAAACTGCAGGTTTTGAAAAGACTCTGAATGTGTGCTTGAACTGCCGTATAATTTTAAGAAGGAATTTACATGTTGAAAGAGGTCTGGTAAATGGATCAATGGGTAATGTTGTTGATTTTGTAAAATACAGAAATAGAGATGGAATTGAATTTTTAAAAATTAAATTTGATGGCATTGAGGAAGTACAGCTAATTGGTCGTTGTTCTGCTAGATTTTTGCTTGTGAAAGACTTATATGTTCGCCGTAAGGAGTTTCCTGTTTGCTTGGCATATGCGGTGACAATCCATAAATCGCAAGGTTTAAGTGTAGACAGTGCATTGGTGAATATTGGCAGTTCTGTGTTCAAGGAGGGTATGGCATATGTGGCATTGTCACGAGTTAGAACTTTATCGGGATTGTACTTGATTGAGTGTGATGTCACAAACATTTGTGCGGATCTAGATTGTGTTAAGGAATACAATAGGTTAAGAAGAGAGTATGCGCCACATTTGCCTCAATATCCTTTGTTTGAGAAATGTGTGGTAGGCCGGAAACGAAGAAATGTGACCAATACTGGGGAGGTTGTAGCAAAAAGACGAAAAGTCGATGACCCTGAAATTATAAGCAGAAACAAAAAGGATTCTGTTGAAGATGTTGTTGGTTTTCAATTTGAAAACAGTTCTGGTGTCAACTGCTATGCTAATGTAGTGGTTAATGTTTTGTTTTCTCTAGAAAATGTAAAAGAAGAGATTGTGGTCAATTCTGATCAAAGATTTTGCAGGTTGTTAAATTCTCTGTTAGAGAAATGTAGAACTGATAGAACAAAAATAGAAAGTGTATCTGAAATTCGAAATCTGTTAGACAGATGTTCAGGCCAAACACAATTCTCTCAAAATATTCAGCAAGATTGTCAGGAGTTTTTAATGTATATGCTTGATGTATTGCATGCTGAAGGTGTAGATGTAGATCACCTGTTTGGGCTTTCTTATCAATGGCAGCATGACTGCGAGAACTGTAGGGTATCAAGTACTACTAGTGTAGACTCAGAAAGATTTATATATTTAACTTTGCCAGACAGTAAATCAGTCTCTTTTAATAAACTAGTAAAAGCAGCTGATCACAACATGGAGTGTAGCCAATGTAAATCTGAAATGATGTCCACATTATTTATACGAACATATGGCCAGTATGTTATTTTAATGTTCCAACGATGTAGGCCTGATGGAACAAAATTGACAACTTTAATTAAAAATGTTGTGGCTTCACAGTTGTCAATATCAGGAAGGACTTTTGTAACTGCAGCAATGATATATCATGACGGTCCTTCAATATCATCAGGACATTACACAGCTTATTTAAAGTCTAGAAATGGCTGGTCATTCTGCAATGATTCTGTTTTAATTTTCAAAAAAAAATTGCCGTATGACCTTAAAAACTCTTACCTGGTGTTTTTAAAACCAAAATTTTAGGGAAAGAATCTCGGGATGTGCTCTGAGGAATTTCAAGAAGTTCTAATGGCTCCTACACGATTTGGCCTTGAGGATAAGTGTAGTACAGAGACATAACTTCTTACCATAACACTGGACGTCATGGAGAAATAAGTGCACTTTGAATGAGTTCAAAAAAACTGTTTCTTTTTATAAGCTAATTGAAGCAGCCAATCAAAACATGGAGTAGAGGGAATGTAAGTCTGCAATGCTGTCTACTGTTTTATATTGCTTTGTGATTAAAAGTGATGTAGAGAATTAAATAATTGTAGTAGTCATAGAGATAGTGTAAGTCTGCTTCATAGTAAGCAGTATCAGTGTCATAGGAAATGTAGAACATGACTGAGCAAGAAGGGGAAGATATTACTAGTCCAGGATTGTGAAAATGATCTTCAACATTTTTATTGTGAAAATTGCGGAAATACAACATGACGGGATTGGCTTACAAGAATTCTAAGAGTTATAAATGGCTCTGACATGATTTGGCCTTGTGGAAACGTGTGGTAGAGAGCACGATGGAGGTTTTCTTTCAGAAAGTGGCGGTCTGAAAGTAATAACAGCACAACAGAGTGTAAGCTGTTCATAGGACATCCTTCGACGTCATGGAAAGTAAGTTAACTTTAAGGAGTTCTGAATTCTGATTTGTTATGTTGTATGGGTTTTTTAAACACAATCATTTTGATTGTGTTTTTTTTCCCCCGCTGTTATATGATAAATACCTTCAAGTCACTGTTTTTAGTGAAATTTGATACATTCTGAGAACAGCAAAAATAAACCATTTAACATGTATAATTAATTCTGTACTGTTTGCATTTATGATGTACATTTAGAACTGTGTAGGAGGCATGGAGAAGGAGAGGCTTCTGTAAGTGTCAAAGTTGTTGCATACAGTGCTCATATTCTACGTAGTCTTTCATATGATAGACTACATTTCCACAATGAGATACCTAAGCAAAGGAAACACAGGTGATATGATTGTGGAATGAGCAAAAAAAATTGCACGTTTTTCAATTATATTACCTGTGTTTCCTAACATTACACATCACATTGTGTACATGAGGTTTAGGCCTGTTCCTGGAGACAGAGGAGGTCTGACATTTGTTCAAGAGTGCAGTGGACATGACACACTTGGTTGGTAGGCCTGCACATGTATTTTCTCCTCTGTATTCTTCAACAAACCTAAATTTCATCTGCAACTCTGAGTAGGACTTACCTGAAACAAATCTGTGGATAGGTTACACCTTATTGGCATCTTAAAACAATCATTTAAAATGTTAGGGTCAGATTTATGGTGGCTGTGCGCCTCTTTTGCTCCATTGTGGGTCACTTTTGTGTAAAAGATGCACCATGTTGCAAGATAGGTTTCAGTTAATCTCTAGCAAGATACCATTAGTTTAAAATGTATATAATTAGCACTGTGTAGGGGGCATGCAGAAGCTGAAGCTTTTGTAAGTGTCAAAGTTGTTCCATGCAGTGCTGCACTTCTGGGTACTGTTTAATATGCTGCACTACATGTGCACTATGAGATACCTAAGCAAAGGCAACACAGGTGATGTGATTGTGAAATGAGGAAAAGAAACTCCACATTTTTCAATTACATCACCTGTGTTTCCTAAGTTTACGAATGACATTGTGCAGATGAAGTTTAGGTCTGTCCATGGACACAGAAGAGGTCTGGCCTTTGTTCAAGAGTGAAGTGGACATGACTTACTTCATTGGTAGGTCTTCACATGTATTATCTCCTCTGTACTCTTCAACAAGCGTAAATTTCATCTAAAACCCTGAGTAGGCCTCACCTTAAACAAACCTCTGGATAGGCCACACCTTATCGTCATCCTGAATCAATCATTTCAAATGTTAGGGACAGATTTATGATAGGTGTATGCCTCTTTTGCGCCACTGTGCGTCACTTTTGTGATGCAGCGACGGTGCAAAAGATTTGCTATGAGGCGACAAAATTACAAATTGATGCATCTAGGCAGATGTGTCATGCTGTAAAAAACCCGTGCCACATGAAACCGATGCAGCAGTGATGCAAAAGATGCACCATGTTGCAAGACAGGCCTGACTTCATCTCCAACAAGATAAGAAGCTAAGTCTTCTGTAAATGTCAAAATTGTTGTATATTTTGCTCAACTTCTATGTACTCTTTGATATGCTAGACTCCATCTGCACTATGAGATACCTAACCAAAGGCAACACAGGTGATGTGATTGTGAAATGAGGAAAAGAAACTCTGTTTCTCCTTCAATCTTTTCCCTTGTCTTTTCTAATTTTTAAATACATGTTTTAATATTTTTCAAATGTTTGTTCTCTCTTTCACAGATTGAAAGTATAAAAACAAAAAGTGAGTAAGTTAACGACAATTATAAGGTAAATGTTTTGTACTCTTTTCGTTACATTTCTATCACATTCACCTACTAGTAGTTCGACAGCTTCATTTCTTTAACCCTCAGTTTCCTGCCTTTGCTACTTCCCTCATTCCTTTCTCTATTACCTACTTACTCTACTCCTTCCACTCCTTTTCTCAGTCCCTCTCTTCTCATAGTTCCTCACTCTTGTTCACTCACTCCGTCTCTATTACTCTTAGTGTCTTTGACTGATCACTCTTTCACTACTTGTTCATTATGCTTTCTCTCTGTAGTTCAAGCACACTAAGGGGCATATTATCAACACAGCCAATAAAATTATTGCTGTTTTAATTGGAAGAAAACTGTTGCAAAAGTGGTTTTAGCAGCAGTTTTCTGCCGCAAAAGCGGCTTTAGCGACACATTTCTGCCGATAAAAGCTGCAAAACTTTTATTGCCTATGTTGATGATATGGTTCTATGTTATTTACATTTCTTTGCTGTTTCAATTAATCTTTTCTGTTATTTTTTCTTTTCTGTTTTCTGTTTTTTCTCTCTGTTATTCCACATGTTTTAATCTTATTTTGAACATTCACTCACATTCTCCAAGAAACTCTTCTTTGTTATTGTTCTACTATCTTTTTTTTCTTTCACTTCCTTATCTATTTTGTTTTTCACAATTATACCCTCTTCCATCTTTTCTTCGGTAAATAGATCTATTAAACAGTATCTCTGGATTACTCCCTATAGCTGTCTTTCTTTTAACATTACTCTCTGTTTATTTCCCTTATACTTACTCTTCTTTTTTTTTTTTTCTTTTTTTTTGGGTTCGCTCCCGGTTCGCGTACCGGGAAGCGAACGGGGAAGCGAACTAAAAAAAAAAGAGCTTGCCAGAGTGCTAAACATTCTAGCAATTTTTTTTGAAAGGGGAGGTAGTTCTGAAAAGAACTTTTTTTTTTATGTTTTTGTTGTTTTATATTTTTTTTTATTTTTCTGAACATTTTTTCTTTTTTTGTATTTTTTGAACATTTTTATGGTTTTTTTTGTTTTTGATGGAGGGGAAACAACAAAAAACAGGCATTGAAAAGGGCTCAACAGGAGCAAAAAAAAAAATTACTGTCTGGGGCAGTTAGGGCAATTGTGATTGTTAATAGCTAGGTTGATTAAATTAATGCTCATGTTACCACATGACAGCAATGCACCGCAATACATACAGGTATGTTTGATATGAGCAAAGTTCTCCTGAATGTTTGGCACGGTTTCCCGTGCCTCTGCTGCTGTCAATGATATTAGTGATGTTGACCTGGCCACAGGAGTTGTTGTTGGGTTATCTTGCATGTCACGTATCTCCACGTGGCTGTAGTTCAATGGATGCCACCTGGTCATGTGACGATGCATTGTATGGTTTCCGTAGCTATATTTTTTATCAGTGCCTCTAGATAACCGGTCTTTACAAATCAGGCAGGTGACATACCTAGCATTTACTTTTTTTTGCCCTCGAGGGAGTGAAAAAAACTGCCAAATAAAGCTGGCTTTCCGACGTGAAACCCGGGGCACCTCCTGTAAGAACTGTGGTCCTTCGGTCTCCTCTTCCTCTAGTTCATCCTCTTCCTCCTCTGTCTGGCTGATAAACTGGGGAGGTGGTCCTCTCTTCCCATGAGGAGGTGGAGGTGGTGGTGGGGGTGCACCAGCTGAAGCAACTATTGAAGCCATTGCTCAACTCTCAAAAATGGTCTTCCTCTCACAAAGATGAAAGTCAGAGTGAGGAAAGAAGGAGGGGTTTTCATCATTTGGGATAAACAATATTTCTAAACCAATGAAAAGTGTTATTTTTAGGTCACCTGACCTAGCCTTACATCATTATGAAACCAAAAGTGAAATGAACCAATGAAAAGTTTTATCAACAAGTCACATGACCTCTTACGCTTAAGTTACGCGCTGCGGAACGCGCCCCGGATCGCTTCCGGTTCGCTGCGCTTCACGCCTCGGTTCGCGCTCCGGAGCGCTTCCGGGTGCGCTAACGCGGCACGTCATAAGACGCATTACGCGGCAACGCGATACGTCGCGCTTTCGCGACGTGCCGCGGATCGCTTCCGGGGAGCTGAGCTTCGCGTCTCAGTTCGCGTACCGGAGCACTTCCGGGTGCGCTAACGCAGCGCGTCATAAGACGCATTACGCGACAACGTGATACGTCGCGCTTCCGCGACGCGTCACGATGTTGATTTCTAACGCGGCAGTTGCTCTAACGGAATGTTTACCGGTTCGCGGACTGGGTCGCGGCATCAAGATGAGCTAACGGGAAGCTTCCCGGTTCGCGAACCGGGAGCGAACAAAAAAAAGTATTAAAAAAAATTATTAATAAACATATAAAATATATTTTGGGATTTAAAGAAGAATACATTTTACAGCTACAGATATTAGCTTTTAAAAAACCAATGAAATTCACTGAAAAAACCATAGGTTATAGACCATATATAGTTAGGAATTAGCATTTACAAAACCTTGAAAATTCACTGAAAAAACCATAGGTTATAGACCATATATAGTTAGGAATTAGCACTTAAAAAACCTTATTTTACTCACACAAAACCATTGAAATTCCATATATAGTTAGTTGTACTAACTATATATCGCGCACCCGCAATCCACTGCTGATGATGTCACATATTACATCATTCATGACATGGTCAGTGACATCACTGATGACATCACTGATGACATCTCAAATGACATCACTGATGACATCACTGATGACATCTCAAATGACATCACTGATGACATCACTGATGACATCACTGATGACTACATTCAGTGACTGTATAATTCTGTAAAGTTAAAATATGTCTTACATATTGAAGAATGAGTGGATGTATAAGTGTCTTGATGAAGGATTTAGTAGGGGCATGACTGACTGTATGAGTGACTGATTAAATGTGTCTCACTGAGTGCATGGGTTAGTGACTAAACTGTCTTAATTTGTGCATCATTATGTCTGTTGTTCTGTAAACTGCTGCATGTGTTGATCAGTAGCTATATGATTAACTGTATGGGTTATTGATTGGTTGCCCAAGCATTTGTATGGGAGACTGAGTGTGTGTGTGGGTGGCTGGGAGGTGTATGACTCTTTGCATAGATGTGTGAGCAGTTGATTGACTAGATGTATGGGTTCAAAAGTGCATGTGGAAACAGCTGTATGGGCGGTTGACTGTGTGCATGAGTGTATTGGTGAGTAAATGGATATCTCAGTGCTACATGTTAAAGTAAGTACATATGTAAAATACAGTACATGTGAGAGTTGACATATATAAATAACTATGCATAAGAGCCAGTGAATGTGTGAGTGGCTGTATGGATCATTGTGAACTTGTATCCAGGATTTTATAAGTCAGTAAATATGTTTTAGTATATGTTTGAATAAGTAAGGTGTGTATAACTGTATAGTTGAGGAAATGGAGGTGTGATTGATTCTTTGCATGACTGACTAAGTGTCTGAGTAACTCCATAGATGAGTGACAGTCTATGAGTGTCTGTTTACACTGAGTGTATCTAAGGTTATATTAGAGTCTGAAGAGGTTCATCGTATTATCACATGAATGATGTCATCAGTGATGTGATCAGTAATGTCAAATGAGATGTCATCAGTGATGTCATCAGTGATGTCATTTGAGATGTCATCAGTGATGTCATCAGTGATGTCATTTGAGATGTCATCAGTGATGTCATCAGTGATGTCACTGACCATGTCATGAATGATGTAATATGTGACATCATCAGCAGTGGATTGCGGGTGCGCGATATATAGTTAGTACAACTAACTATATATGGAATTTCAATGGTTTTGTGTGAGTAAAATAAGGTTTTTTAAATGCTAATTCCTAACTATATATGGTCTATAACCTATGGTTTTTTCAGTGAATTTTCAAGGTTTTGTAAATGCTAATTCCTAACTATATATGGTCTATAACCTATGGTTTTTTCAGTGAATATATTACCTACTGGCGGTCGCCAATAGGTATATATAGTTAGGATTTTTTCTCTATGGGATTTTTGAAAATTCTATGTCTAATAACTTTGGCGTTTGTGGACGGAATTGGCTGACATTTTCAGGAAAATGGCACATTTTGTTTCTGAGCAGCCCCTGAAAATTTTGGGGGGGTTCGTCAAGGGGGGGCCGAGAAAAAAGGGGGGTCCCAAAACGCGTTTTTCCCATGTTAATTTCCATAGGGCGGTTGGCCTCACTTTTAGCCCGAACGGCTGAATGGATTTGCACGAAACTTGGCAAAATTGTAGGGACTGGTAGCCCGATGTGCCTTTTGTAGGTCTCAATATATGTGCTCCAGTGGATTTTGCGAAATTAACGTTTAAAAAAAGATATATATCTGTAACAGCGGACCTGGCAGCGTCCCAGGACGCGTACTTTTCGCGCAACGGAGCTTTGTGAAGCGAAGCTGATTGGTTCTCCGGCGTCTGTCAACATTCCAAACAGTCCGTAGCGGCCGCCATCTTGTCTCTCGGTAGGATCGAGAGACAAGAGGAGGCGAAAGCGAAGGGGCAAATGACCATAAGGGGGAATAGTAGATCCTCGCTGACCCCCTAGGTTTGATGTGGAGGTTTTAAAAGGGCCCCGCGGGGCAAAAAAAAATAAAATAATAATAATCGAACGGCTGAATGGATTTGCACGAAACTTGGCAAAATTGTAGGGACTGGTAGCCCGATGTGCCTTTGCTAGGTCTCAATATATGTGCTCCAGTGGATTTTGAGAAATTAACGTTCAAAAAAAGATATATATCTGTAACAGCGCTCCGCTTCGCGTACTTTTCGCGTTACGGAGGTTTGCGAAGCTGATTGGTTTTTCGGCGTCTGTAAACATTCCAAACAGTCCGTAGCGGCCGCCATCTTGTCTCCCGGTAGGATCGAGAGACAAGAGGAGGCCAAAGCGAAGGGGCAAATGACCATAAGGGGGCATAGTAGATCGTCCCTGACCCCCTAGGTTTGATGTGGAGGCTTTGAAGGGGTCTCGCAGGGCAAAAAAAAATATACCGTTTTTTTAGTTTTTTTGCGTGGAGTGCGCCCGGTTCGCGAACCGGGAAGCGTTCTGGGGAGCGTACTTTCTTGAAAATTAGTGAAAAAAGTTAGAGTAAAATAATAATTGTGAGTGATCAGATGTAGGGTAGCTCTGAGAAGAGCTTTTGGGTTTATGGTACATTTAGGTACTTATAAGTAGGTACCAATGCACATTCTTAAATTCAGAGTGAAAACTCTGTTGCCCTCATCTGAGAAGTGAACTCCATCTCCTCTGTAGAAATCTTGCATGTAGTAACGCAAGTTATTGTTGTACAGGGAGCCCATTCCATGGTCTCTCATGTAAGCTGAAACAGATTTGTTTACATGCTTCCTCGACTTCTCAATTTGTGGACAAAATTGGCTCGACCACCTCCATTTCTGTCTTTGGCATATATTTGAATATACCAAGGCAGTCTGAGGAAAAAGTGCCATCAATTGCTCAAAGGTGTCCTTTAAAAGCATTTCCAGACCTACCCCAGTCAAAGTGCCCAAATCATTACCTCCACAGTGCACAATTAACAGGTCAGGTTTTGGCAAATGCATAAAGGTTTTCACCAATGGTATCAATTGGTGACATTTTAATCCTCTGTGGCCAAACCACTTAATTTCCACATCTTGTAAATTGAGGTTAGGTAAATTCCTGTTTTCAGCGTACCTTTGAGCCCAATATATGTAACTATGTCCAACAATCCAGACAGAAAACATGGTGAGAGAAGGTTCTGCTGCAGTCAGATGAAGTGTGGCAATGAAATGGCAGTTGAAAAAATGAGAGTGTAAAATGAAAAAAACTGAGGAGTTTCTGTGTTAATGAAGCAGTAAGAGTGATTGGTGGATTTTGATTGCTGAAAACAGAAAGTTAGTGTGCATGGATGAGTTCGTTGAAAGATGTATTTTGAGTGGCGAAGAAAAAATCATTAAATGAAAGAATGCTCTGGATATGCAGGTGCACTGAGAGTTCAGAGTTCAATTGCAACATTGTTGTGTGAGAGGTCTTGCAAGAGGTGGTTGCTATGCAGAAAAAGCAGAGAGGGGGCAGAGGGGGGAAGGGTTTTGCTTTGAAAAAAAGTGAGGGAAGAGTTTTGATTGGGTGACATGAGAGATATGTGTGAGGAATTACAGCATTTCTGTGCTTTTGATAGCTGCAGACTCTGGAGTGCATACCTTTTGCTCTGCTGAAGACAAATTGGTGTGTTTCTGAGACTGTTTTGAAACTCAAAGTATTTGCTAAGGTGAGAAAAGATTTCTTTAATTTAGATAGAAAATAGTGTGCTTTAAGGAGAAAATTATGAAGAAAGTTGTGTTTTTCAAATGTTGCTTTGTCTCAAGTGTTTCACAAATAGATTTTGTTTCTTTGAGAAATTGTAATTGGAGAAAATGTGAAGTATTAGTACTGACAGGGCTTTTATGTGCATAGGAGCTGTGGAGTGTTTTCAAATTATGACTTGTAAATCGTTTTTGAGAAAAAGCAATGGTTTTAATATTGATGAGAAGGACATAATGGTGTCTGCTTCTTTATAAGGTAATTGAGAGTCTCTGATGTTATTTTTCCCATTTCAATGTAAGAAGTTTGTCTGTGGAGCAAATTGCTTGTAAATATGCTCCCACCTGTGCATGGCAAATTTAGATTTTGAATGTTTCCGTTACATAGGCATGTTAAAGGTGATTGAAACATGCTGCAAAGGCAATCAAAAAATGCTTTTATGTGTCTTAAGGACATTTTAAGTCATTTCCCCATGTGCAGTGTTTTCAAATTATGAGTTGAAAATCGTTTTTGAGGTAAAGGAATGTTTTCAAAATTTATGTGCGCCATATGACCCCAAATTTCTTTTTCAGGGGTGCAGCAGGGTGTTCTTGAGACACCCCTGCACCGTCGGAAAAATTCGTAATTTGCGATGAGGTAATTGCTAATCGCAAATTGCACCTTCATTCCTATGGGCCTCCTGCTGCATGAAAATGAATGGGTAATTTGTAATTAGCAAATAGCTCATCGCAAACTAGGAATGGTAAAGAATCGCTATTTATTCCTTAAAGTTCGCTATTTAGGAAATGCAAAAAACTTTGATGATACATATGGCGGTTTATCTCTAACAAGATAAGAAGCATAGGGATAGATTTATGATGACTGGCGCATCACCAGGGATGTGTTAGTCATTCTGTGCCGCTGTTCCTTCACCTATGGTGTGCTGCATTTACAATGCGGCGCATCATGGGGCAAAAACAGCACAGATGCGTGACGTATTTGTGCCGTAAAGTTGGCGCATTGCTGGAGTTGTATCGCAAGTGTGATGAAGCTCCAGTAAGGTTGAGGGGTGCCCCTGTCGCAGGGTTTCTGTTCTGACACAGAACTGTGGACAGAGGATTGGAACCTCGGCGAATTAGGGTGTCCCAAAACTCACCTTAGTAATCAAAACCCCTTAGCAAGCTAGGTACAGTGTCACATTGGATATAACAAACTCTCAATGTTTAGACAATCCAGAATATGAACTTATAGTACCTCAGGATACGTGGAACTCATGAACAGTCGGTCGTTATATATTTCTTAGAAACGAGAACATGGAGTTAAGAAGAACACATGTGTATTTGAAATGTTTATTTACTAATGCCGTCTTCTCAGGCGTAGTATCTTAGATTATCAAGTACACATATTATCAGTAGCAAAATTACCAGCATAGTTACTAGTACATAAAAAGCGAATGGTGACAGTATGTTAACATGCTGTAAATGAATAAGAGTTAGCAACACTTATAAGCAGCCGCGGGCCGTGGAGGGAGTTACGGTGGGGCAAGGAGGCGGGGAGGGGGAGGGGCAAGGTAGAGAGGGCTCCACCCCGCTTCTCCCCCTCCCCGCCTCCCTGCCTCACCGTAACTCCCTCCACGGCCCGCGGCTGCTTATATCTCACCCTCCCTAATACACATATTATATTATTTGCTAAGAAGGTCTCTTTGTGTTGGTTTAGGGCGTGCCGATACTTTAGTGTCTTAGATTTGAAGGAATCACATCAGCATAGAAAAGATAATCCATATGCCGTGCTTAATATCGCCAACGGCATTGTGCCATAATATTCTAGCATGCGATTGCGGAACAGTGTCAGCAGCTGCAGGGCGGGAGCTTGCACAGGAGGGACATCCATATTTAAAAATGTAAAAAAGCACAAGAGCGTCCGCTGGTAATGCAAGTAAAAATGGGAATCCACGAAGCAGAGTGGAAAAAATAGAATGTAAGAAAGCAGGGATGACTCCAAAGATTTTCTCAAATGAAGTCACGAGACCACTGGTAACAATTTTAAAAAAGTGCGCCAGGCCCTTTGTGGAGGACGCGTTAGAGATAGTCCGAACCATCTTGCTGAAATGGAAAGGCGAATCTGTATTTAAAAGGGTCTGCACCTCTGTACGGGTGTTCGCTGTGTGAAGCACGAAAGTTTCACGGGCCGAACTCAAGGCCACCTCTCTCTGAGACAAAATAGCTCTTATTCTTGCCATGCCGTTGAAATGTGCTGCCAAGAATGGTATTTGTGGCCAGATTGAAAACTCCCTATGTTCATGTGTGGGAGGAAATAGAACATTTCTGCAGCAAATAACCCGTTCATTTACTGTTACGATAAAATGAATACTTTTAATTAACCCAGAACAATCTTCATTATTGAGCATCAAATAACTACCATTTTCCAAGAACTTGAACGTGGGGATGATAGCAGGAACTGGTGTGCCTTGCAACACGCAAGCCATATTTGGTCGGTGTTTGTTGAATGAACCGTGTAACTGTATGTGCCTACACATTAGTGAATGATCTGGCGTCTCAGTGCATTCCTCTCCATTCAGATAAAGTTCTTGATCATCTTTGAAAATCTGTATGTGTATGGAAGCGACCAGACTTCATGAAGAAAACCACTACCTAAAGGTTAATAACGACCTATTGGTATATATTTCATACAATTTGAAAACTTATATAAAGCAAAAGGCAGCGTTATTAAACCGTGGATAAGGCACGTTGCCAAAGCAGTCAACCTTTTGGATTTATACTGGAAATGTTAAAGGAAGAGTTACGGAGTAGGGCCTGTAAATCTTTAATAGACAACGAGTAAAATTACTCCAACCATCATATTCCTCTAACTCCGGGATAGTAGGGGTGTTTAATTTTTTAGAAGTAGCCAATCCAAAGCATTTGGTCTGGGAAATTGTTTCATTCACAAACCACATATGTTTTGGGATGAGACATGCACGGTGGAAAGCCTCAGTGCCTTGTACCTGCCAGGTTCGTGAACCCCAAACTGATGTAGATCCTGGATATTTTTACTCTGTATTACGTTAGCATGGTCTCATTACTGGTTTAAACGCCATTTTTCCTTTTTTGTAACTTCTGCACACGACACTTAGTTGTTGCTTTAGCTTTCAGCCTACCTGCGTCAAGATCTATGCCTGCTTCAAGCAGGCGCAGGGTTTTGATGTAGCTTTGTCCTATCTGATTGTAAATGCGGCACACCGTGGGTGGCAGAGCAGCGGTGCACGTTAACTGGTGCATCCCTGGGGATGTGCTAGTTAATATAAATCTGCCCCTTTACATTTAATTATGTGCAGGGGACACAGAGTAGGTGAGGTTTATCCAAGGTTAAGAAGAGATGAGTCCTGTTCAGTGAAAAATTGGAGATAGGCTTCAGTATATTATATACTTAAGTAGTGTGTTAAGTTTTTGATGACTGTTATTAATTTACTGTTGGGTAATAGTGGTTAATAAAATTTTTTATTATATTTTACCACAGATTCAACTGCAGATTATTTCAAGATTTTAGGATGCCTAGCAAAGAAAGAGTAAGAAAGGCTGCAAAACGTCAAAGACAGCAGGACCATGGAATAATGCAGCAGTCCTCTAACAAAAAGATTTGTCAAGTCACCAAGAAAGCACCGGGTAAGAGTCGAAAAACAGTCATAAGAAATATGTGTAGTAAAAAAAATATTACTACAGAAAATGTTTCAGTCCAGAAAAGGAGAAAGAATTCAAATGGTAAGGAAAGGCCAATGAGAAATGTTACTGCTAGAGTAAGAGATAACTCTATGCATGAAAGTAGAAGGAAACAACAGTTTAGGGATATTCGTAAACGAATGTTCCGCAACAGGATAATTGGGAATTTGTTAAAAAATATTAAGAAAGGTCAGCAGAAAGTGGTTTTTTATAAGAGAAAAAAAATAGTTGAGAAAGTTATTGATCAGGCATTTGAAATTAAACGTAAGTTATTTATTTTGACAATCAATAGAATTAGGAAGCTAAACAAGGTAATTTATGATTTCAAAAGAAATAGTAGATGGAAGAGAATAGTTAATCGTAGTAATTTTTGTGAAGTTTTTTCTGGAGAATGGATGCATAGTTCAAGCTCTGAGGCATTTTTTAATGAGGAGAGTTATTTCCAGGATAATGATTTGGTGCATGCAGTTGACACCAGTGGTCGAGCTTATGAAGTGAAAGATGGTTGTCCAGTTGAAAAAGAAAAACTTGTGAGAACAGAGATAGAAGAGGTGTTAGGTAATGAGGTTTTAGGGAGACGTCCTAAGGGTCCTGTGTACACCTGGAAGTGTAGTAGTATTTGCAGTGTACGACAGGATTCCATCAATTTGCTTTGTGATTTTATACGGTCATTTAGTAAGAAAAGTTTGAAGCAGAAAATGAAGTTGTTGCAAGAATTAGATCCTTGCAGAGTGAGAGAAGTGATAGGTTTGCATGGTCATTCACTGGCTTGTCTTTCCAGGAGAGTATGCCAGAGTGTTTTTCATCATTTCAGGATGCTAGCAGTGCATCATAATAAAGTGAGGAAATTAGTTAGAATGTTGTATTATGCTAAGAGTCCAGCAATTATGCTTAAACAATTATGCGCTGCTCTTTTGCATGGTTCTGAAATAGATGTGAAGAATATATGTGAAGAAATTGAGTTTTTTTACTTTGGAAGTAAAGAGGAGAATGTTGAAATTGACCAAGAAGAAGAGAGTAATGTGGAAGATAGTGTACAGGTTTCCAGTACAGATAATTTCCAGAGGGAAATTGCGACGTTTGAGGTGAAATCAAGTGAGAGGCCAAATTTCACTTGTGTGTGTTGTCGACGCACTTATTATAAGAATCAGACTAAGTTAGTGGATTTATATGGAAAAAGTGAAAGGGAAAATAATAGTGAATGGAAGGATTTTACAACATACTTGATGGTAGAAAATTGTTTTGATTTGGGATTGGATCAACGTGTGTGTACTTATTGTTGTAACAAATTAAATCAAAACCAGATGCCTGCTAGAGCAGTTCATAATAATCTGGAATTGGTTGAGATTCCTTCTGAATTGAAGGATTTAAATACTTATGAATCTATTTTGATTCAAAGTATCCATGCCTTTCAGGCTATTGTAAGAATGGAGCCAAAGACAGGGAAATTGCCTCCATCAGATTTACAGAGAGGATTAAAGGGAAGAGTTGTTTATTTGCCTCTAGATTTGAAGAAAAACATTAACACAATTGGAGTAGAAAAAGTGGAAGAGGAACCTCTTGTTATCTTAGTTAATGGGGTTCCGACAAAGAATAAGAAAATATGGCAAGATTTAGTAGATGTTAGGAAAGTCAAAAGGGCAACATTGTATTTGAAAAAATATAATAAATACTATAAAAATGTATATGTTGCAGAAGAGGAAGTAAGTGAGGAAGAGGATAGCGATTTGTGTGCTGGTCAAATTGAGAAAGTAGAACCCTGTACTAGTGAAGAAATATATGAACATTATAGTGTTCATCCTTTGCATTCCAAGGAAGTCATGGGGAATGCTATTGAGTTGTTTCAAATGAAACAAGCGAAAGGGAGTCCCATTAGTGTTTGGGAGGAAAGTTTGGAAGCTCGGTGTTTCCCACAGCTTTTTCCAACAGGTCAGGGAGGAAGATATGATGAGCGACCTCATCAAATTCCTGCTTCTGAATACCGGACTTTGCGATTGTATGCAGGAGATCCTAGGTTTCGACAATGCATTCCTTATTTGTTTCATCTCCTGTTTGAAAGCGATCTGTCTGGACTGTCATATGCAGTGAACCACATCTTGAAAAGTGGTATACACATGCAAAACATCTCGGCAAGTGACTTTATGGATAAAGTCAATGTCCAAGACAGTATTTTGGATTCTCACCTGATTAATCTCATGGCGTGTCAGCGTGGTACTAATGAGTACTGGTACCGTCGTCATGGTGATTTAAAATGTATGCTGAGGAACTTAGGAACTCCCACATGGTTCCTCACTTTGAGCTGTGCTGAGTATGGCTGGGAAGACGTACTTGAATTTCTACGAGAGGCAAATGCTAACGTAGAAAACATCGAATTCAAGACACCCGGAGAACTGTGCTCTTTGGATCCAGTCAATGTATGTAGGTACTTCAATCATAGATTTGAAGGTATGATGTCTTTCATCATGAATAAGAAGAATCCACCTCTTGGAGAGGTGTTGGATTTCTTCTGGAGGAAGGAGTACCAAGCAAGAGGTGCTCCTCATATACATATGTTGCTGTGGATCAAGGATGCACCTAAATTTGGAACGGATGCAGACGACTCAGTGATGAGTTTCATAGAACAGTATTCTACGTGTGCTGTTCCAAACGCAAAGGAGAAAAAAAGCCTAAGAGAAAAAGTTCTACGTTTCCAAAGCCATCGATGTGGAAAGTACTGTCGTCGTAAATTCCGGAACAAAAACAAGTTCTACACCAAATGTCGTTTCGGCTTTCCACGATCGGTGATTTCTAAAGGAAGAGTGAACAGTTTGATGTCTTCGCTGCGACATAATGTGATGAAGAAATCACCTAAAAACACATACAATTTGAAGAGGAACGAAGAGTCTAAGTACATCAACGACTATAACCCGGTGATTTTGTCCATGTGGAATGCTAACATGGATATACAGTTTGTGGCTGATAACTGTATGGCTGTGGCTCGGTATGTGACATCTTACATCACCAAAAAAGAGAAGACAGAATTGAAGGATATGTGGGAGGACATTTCCCATGAAAAGAGCCTCAGCAAGAAGTTGTACAGTTTCAGTCTGAAGATGTTGTCGCATCGAGAAATCGGAGCTTACGAATGTTCTGACCGGTTGTCTTCAGCAAGTCTCTATGCCAAGTCCAGGAGTATCGTTTGGGCGAGTGTTGGTCTTGCTGCAACGCGTAATCGAGTTCTGAAACCTGTGCGGGAAATTGAGTATTTGGCGGAAAAGGAGCCAAACAGTACCGACATTTTGAAGAGCAACATGTTGGATACATATTATCCAAATCGAAGCAGTCACCTCGAGAATGTTTGTCTGTATGAGGTTCTGCAAAATTACATATTCAAGAGGAACATCAAAGAAGATACTGAGAAAGGAGTGTATGCTGTAATAGGAAGTGAGGGATGTCTGGTCAAGCAAAGAAAATGCCACTTGATAAACCATCGAAAATTGAGTGGCGAATCTCCTGAAAAAAAGGAGTTTTTCTATTTAGCACTTTTGCAACTTTTTAAGCCTTGGCGTGCAGAAGAGGAACTGCTTGGAGATTTCCTTTGTTACGAAGACTCATTCAATGCTGCCAAGGAGACCATAGAATGTCCTGCTTTTCCCAAATATGTAGAAATGTTGAATGTGGAAATTGAGCAGGAAGCAACGATTGCAGCCGAGATTGCCAGAGACAGTTCTCAGGACAGTCAGAGTTCTGCTTCATTGTGTCAGGATCCACTAGGAGGACCTCTTATCGAAAATGAAGCTGCCACTGCTATGAATGAAGTGGAAAGAGCCATGGCACATGCTCAGGAGGATGTGGTTAACTTAGAAGAGTTGGAAAGACAACTCAACGTTGAGCAGAGGAAAATATATGACGAACTTACCATGCAAATTGATCATGGATTAAGTCATGACAAGAAAGAGTGCTCATGTACGTCGTTGAAGCCTGTCAGACTGTACGTGAGTGGAAAAGCGGGAACTGGAAAAAGTTTCCTTATTAAAGCAATTTCATGTTATTTGCAGGAAAGGACAGAGTCATCGCTGTCTTGTGTTGTCACCGCTCCAACTGGACTGGCAGCACATAACATTAAAGGGATTACTTTACATCGTTTACTGATGCTGCCAGTGGAGCATGACAACAAATTAGAATATCACAAGCTATCTGGAGATGCTTGTTTTGAAGTTTCAAGAGTCTTGAGGAAAATGAAACTTCTTATCATTGACGAAGTAAGCATGGTTTCCAATGTCATGCTTGCCTTTGTGCATTTGAGAATGCAAGAAGTTCTCAAAACAGAGTATGATGTGTTATTTGGTGGCAAACACATCATTGTTTTCGGAGATCTTCTGCAGCTGACACCAGTGAAAGGGCAACCTGTGTTCAAAATGCTCACGCATGAAGATACCAGGAAGTGCTTAGGGAGTATTGGCAACGTCAATATATGGTTAAACTTCAATTATGCTGAACTGCATGAAAATATGCGTCAGGCAAAGGATGAAGTTTACAAGACTATTCTACAAGATGTTAGAATTGGAAAAGTGACAGAGCATGGGAAAGAAGCTTTACATGCACGATTACTGACAAATTTATATCCAGACGAAGATGTTGTGCCTGAGAATATTTTTCAGAAAGTTACTGAGAAAAAATCTGGAATATGTTTGATGCCAACTCTTGCAGAATGTGCCAAATTCAACAACAAAATGTTGCATTTAGAAAAGCAAGAGATTGTGAAATTGGAAGCTATTGACAGAGTAGAGCATATGGGATCAACAATTATTTTGTCTGAGAATCTGAAAACAAAATTGGATTCATTAGAGAAGAGTATATCTAAAACTGCGGGTTTTGAAAAGACTCTGAATGTGTGCTTGAACTGCCGTATAATTTTAAGAAGGAATTTACATGTTGAAAGAGGTCTGGTAAATGGATCAATGGGTAATGTTGTTGATTTTGTGAAATACAGAAATAGAGATGGAATTGAATTTTTAAAAATTAAATTTGATGGCATTGAGGAAGTACAGCTAATTGCTCGTTGTTGTGCTAGATTTTTGCTTGTAAAAGACTTATATGTTCGTCGTAAGCAGTTTCCTGTTTGCTTGGCATATGCGGTGACAATCCATAAATCGCAAGGTTTAAGTGTAGACTGTGCATTGGTGAATATTGGCAGTTCTGTGTTCAAGGAGGGTATGGCATATGTGGCATTGTCACGAGTTAGGACTTTATCGGGATTGTACTTGATTGAGTGTGATGTCACAAACATTTGTGCGGATCTAGATTGTGTTAAGGAATACAATAGGTTGAGAAGAGAGTATGCGCCACATTTGCCTCAGTATCCTTTGTTTGAGAAACGTGTGGTAGGCCGGAAACGAAGAAATGTGACCAATACTGGGGAGGTTGTAGCAAAAAGACGAAAAGTCGATGAACCTGAAATTATAAGCAGAAACAAAAAGGATTCTGTTGAAGATGTTGTTGGTTTTCAATTTGAAAACAGTTCTGGTGTCAACTGCTATGCTAATGTAGTGGTTAATGTTTTGTTTTCTCTACAAAATGTAAAAGAAGAGATTGTGGTCAATTCTGATCAAAGATTTTGCAGTTTGTTAAATTCTGTGTTAGAGAAATGTAGCACTGATAGAACAAACATAGAAAGTGTGTCTGAAATTCGAAATCTGTTAGACAGATGTTCAGGCCAAACACAATTCTCTCAAAATAGTCAGCAAGATTGTCAGGAGTTTTTAATGTATATGCTTGATGTATTGTATGCTGAAGGTGTAGATGTAGATCATCTGTTTGGGCTTTCTTATCAATGGCAGCATGACTGCGAGAACTGTAGGGTATCAAGTAGTACTAGTGTAGACTCAGAAAGATTTATATATTTAACTTTGCCAGACAGTAAATCAGTCTCTTTTAATAAGCTAGTAAAAGCAGCTGATCACAATATGGAGTGTAGACAATGTAAATCTGAAATGATGTCCACATTATTTATACGAACATATGGCCAGTATGTCATTTTAATGTTCCAACGATGTAGGCCTGATGGAACAAAATTGACAACTTTAATTAAAAATTTTGTGGCTTCACAGTTGTCAATATCAGGAAGGACTTTTGTAACTGTAGCAATTATATATCATGATGGTTCTTCAATAACATCAGGACATTATACAGCTTATTTAAAGTGTAGAAATGGCTGGTCATTCTGCAATGATTCTGTTTTAATTTTCAAAAAAAAATTGCCATATGACCTTAAAAACTCTTACCTGGTGTTTTTAAAACCAAAATTTTAGGGAAAGAATCTCGGGATGTGCTCTGAGGAATTTCAAGAAGTTCTCATGGCTCCTACACTATTTGGCCTTGAAGATAAGTGTAGTACAGAGACATAACTTTTTACCATAACACTGGACGTTATTGAGAAATACGTGCACTTTGAATGAGTTCAGAAAAACTATTTCTTTTTATAAGCTAATTGAAGCAGCGAATCAAAACATGGAGTAGAGGGAATGTAAGTCTGCAATGCTGTCTACTGTTTTACATTGCTTTGTGATTAAAAGTGATGTAGAGAATTAAATAATTGTACTAGTCATAAAGGTAGTGTAAGTCTGCTTCATAGTAAGCAGTATCAGTGTGATAGGAAATGTACAACGTGATTGAGCAAGAAGGGGAAGATATTACTAGTCCAGGATTGTGTAAATGATCTTCAACATTTTAATTCTGAAAGTTGCGGAAATGCGAAAAGACGGGATTGGCTAACAAGAAATCCAAGAGTTATACATGGCTCTGACAAGATTTGGCCTTGTGGAATCTTGTGGTAGAGAGCAAGAAGTCATTTATTGTATGTAACATGTTTTTGAAAACGATGGAGGTTTTCTTTCAGAAAGTGGCGGGTTGAAAGTAATAACAGCACAACAGAGTGTAAGCTGTTCATAGGACATCCTTGGCCGTCATGGAAAGTAAGTTAACTTTAAGGAGTTCTGAATTCTGATTTCTAATGTTGTATGGGTTTTTTAAACACAATCATTTTGATTGTGTTTTTTTTTCCCCGCTGTTATATGATGAATACCTTCAAGTCACTGTTTTAGTGAAATTTGATACATTCTGAGAACAGCAAAAATAAACCATTTAACATGTATAATTAATTCTGTTCTGTTTGCATTTATGATGTACATGTAGAACTGTGTAGGAGGCATGGAGAAGGTGAGGCTTCTGTAAGTGTCAAAGTTGTTGCATACAGTGCTCATATTCTACCTAGTCTTTTATATTTCATTACTTTCACTGTTTCTGACTGATCTAAATTTTTTTTTTTTAAAAGAACAGTAAGTATAAGGGAAGGAAACAGACAGTTATGTTAAAAGAAACACAGCTATAGGGAATAAACTAGGGATACTGTTACCCGCAATCCTCTGCTGATGATGTCACTGAGCATGTCATGAATGATGTAATATGTGACATCATCAGCAGTGGATTACGGGTAATAGTATCTCTAGTTTACTCCCTTATAGCTGTCTTTCTTTTAACATAAGTGTCTGTTTCCTTCCCTTATACTTACTGTTCTTTTTTTTAAAAAAAAATTTTTGGTTCGCTTCCGGTTCGCGTACCGGGGAGCGAACTGGGAAGCGAACTAAGAGAAATAGAGGTTGGCACAGTTGCAAATATTGTACCAATTTTTTAATAACGGGGAGGTAGTTCTGAAAAGAACTTTTTTTTAAATTGTTTTTGTTGTTTTATATTTTTTTTATTATTTTTCTGAACATTTTTTTACTTTTTTTGAATTTTTCTGAACAGTTTTATATTTTTTTTGTTTTTTTTTCGGAGGGGGCAACGAAAACGATTCATTGTAAAGGGCTCAACAGGAGCAAGAAAACAAAAAAAAAGAATTTATTGTTTGGGGAGTTTCGGACAAACATGAGCATGATTGTCAATAGCTCTGTTGATCAGAGTGATGCTACTTTCTCCGTAGCAAATGAATCCACTGCAATGTACGCAGACTTGTTTTACTTCACGAAATCTCGTTTGTATATTTGGCACCATCTCCCTGCCCTCTGGTCCCGTTACTTCCGGTACAACAGATCTTCTGGCCATAATAGGGAGATTATCTAGGTCGTCCTGTTCCTCTTCTTCCTCTTCTTGCTGAATTATAACTTTAGCAGGTGGTCCACTCTTCCTTGGATGTGGTGGAGGTGGTGGGGAAGCACCAGCTGAAGCTAGTAAAGAAGCCATTGCTCACTGGTAACAAAGGGTCTTTCTCTCACAATGATGAAAGTCAGAGTGAGGAAAGAAGGAGGGATTTTCACCATTTGGGAAAAAAAATAGTTCTCAACCAATGAAAAGTGTTCATTTTAGATCATATGACCTAGTCTTACATCATTAGGAAACCGAAAGTGAAATGAACCAATGAAAAGTGTTATTACCAAGTCACATGACCTGCTGTGTGTATGTTACGCGCTTTGCAGGGCCTCCCGGTTTGCTTCCAGAAACCTGTGCTTTGCGACTCGGTAAGCGTACGAGTTCGCTAACGTAGCACGTCATATGACGTATCACGCGACAACGCGAAACGTCATGCGGACGGGAGGCGTCACGATGTTGTTTTCTAACGCGGCAGTTGCGGTAAAGAAACGTTTACCGGCTCGCGGTCTATTTCGCGGCATCAAGGTCAGCTAACGGGAAGCTTCCCGATTCGCGAAGCGGGAACGAAGAAAAAAAAATATTAAAAAAAAAAGTTATTAATAAACATATAAAATATATTTTTGGATTTAAAGAAGAATACATTTTACAGCTACAGATATTAGCTGTTAAAAAACCAATGAAATTCACTGAAAAAACCATAGGTTATAGACCATATATAGTTAGGAATTAGCATTTACAAAACCTTGAAAATTCACTGAAAAAACCATAGGTTATAGACCATATATAGTTAGGAATTAGCATTTAAAAAACCTTATTTTACTCACACAAAACCATTGAAATTCCATATATAGTTAGTTGCACTAACTATATATCGCGCACCCGCAATCCACTGCTGATCATGTCACATATTACATAATTCATGACATGGTCAGTGACATCACTGATGACATCACTGATGACATCTCAAATGACATCACTGATGACATCTCACTTGACATCAATGATCACATCACTGATGATATCATTCATGTGATAATACAATGCATCTCCTCACACTCTAATATAACCTCCGTTACACCCAGTGTTAAATAGAGAGTATCATTTTTGAAACCATTGACACACCAATACTAGTTACTACATACGCACTCACTGATTCCTATGTCTACACACACATTCACTCATACAATCATTCATACATACAATCACTCATCTTTACAACACTATCATATGCACTCATACACCTATACAGACACTCACACTCTGCCACTCATCCATGGAGTTACTCACACACCTAGTCAGTCCTGAAAAGAATCAATCACACTTCCATTTTCTCATCTATACAGTTAAACACAGAACACCTTACATTTTTGAAACATATACTAACACATAGTTACTCTCTTATAGAATCACTGATACAAGTACACATTGATCTGCACAGAGTCACACACCTCCCAGCCAGCCATACACACACTCAGTCTCCCATACAAATACTTGTGCAACCAATCAATAACCCATATAGCTACTTATATAGCTACTGATCAACACGTGCAGCAGCTTGCACAACAACAGACATACTGATGCACACTTTTAGACAGTTTAGTCACTAACCCGTGCATTCAGTAAGACGCATTTAATCACTCACTCATACAGTCAATCACGCACCTACTAAAACCTTCATTCAGACACTTATACATCCACTCATTCTTCAATATGTAAAACATATTTAAACTTTACAGAAACACATAATCACTGGATGTTGTCATCAGTGATGTCATCAGTGATGTCACTGACCATGTCATGAATGATGTAATATGTGACATGATCAGCAGTGGATTGCGGGTGCGCGATATATAGTTAGTGCAACTAACTATATATGGAATTTCAATGGTTTTGTGTGAGTAAAATAAGGTTTTTTAAATGCTAATTCCTAACTATATATGGTCTATAACCTATGGTTTTTTCAGTGAATATATATATATATATATATATATATATATATATATGTATATATATATGTGTATATATATATATATATATATATATATATATATATATATATATATATATATATATATATATATATATATATATATATATATATATATATATATAACCTACTGGCGGTCGCCAGTAGGTAGTTATAGTTAGGATTGTTTTCTATAGGAAATCCGCAACATTCTATTGGGAATAAGTTTGGTGCCGGTTGAGGAATCTGCCTGTAATTTTCCTTAAATTTGCCTCGCTGCGCTCCGCTCCTTCCCTGAAGGTTTGGGGGGGATTTGCCAAGCGGGGGCCGAGATAAAAGGGGGTCCCAAAACGTGTTTTCCCCATGTTAATTTCCTTAGGGCGGTTGGACTCCCTTTTAGCCCGAACGGCTGAATGGATTTCCACAAAACTTGGCAAATTTGTAGGGACTGGTAGCCCGATGTGCCTTTGCTATGTCTCAAGATATGTGCTCCAGTGGATTTTGAGTAATTTAGGTTCAAATAAATATATATATCTGGGCGGAGCCAAACCACACATCTGATCTGATTGGCTGTCAGCACTTCATCCAAGAAGTGTTGGCAGCCATCTTGGGACCAATATACATGATAGCACCTCATTAAAATGCATTGTAGTTAATAGAGGGTTTTAGGACTTTAGTTACATAATAAATAATTTGTTGATGGTACCATACTAATTTTAGGAATTGTGGTGTGTTCTAAGGTGATTTTACCATGTGAAAAAGCCTTCTGCTGTGATATCATGAATCATGTTTGAAAGAAAACCAATATCTCATGATTTTCCCACAGTGGTTTGGAAGGGGATCTATAAGCTAAACTGAAAGCATATTTTCTGTAAATTCACATTATCTTTCTCAGTCATGTGAGAATGAAGTCTGACATTCTCAGTAAAACATGTACATCCAACAAGGACAGGGACTGTCAGTTGATTCCTTTGTGTTCTACTGCAGCCTCCTAGAGTGTTCTAAAGAACAACTACAGCGCTAACAGTCCTACTTATTACAAAGGTATAGCACACCTGAAGCCATCGTGATGGGAATAAAGTGGTAACTCCTAAAACATTTAATTTAAAAATGAACAAAATGAGGGGGTATATTATGCCATAAAAAGTATTATTAGTGCTGCAGAAAGAAAAATTAGGGCACATTTTGAGTGACTTCTCAAATCCTCTGCTATTTCATTAATAAATTCTGACATGCAGTCTCCCAAGATGGCCACCAGAGACAAAAGAGCCCAAATGTAGCCCAAATATCACCCACATGTAGCCCAAGTATAGCCCAATGACAGAATGTCCCAGAGTGTTCTAAAGAACAACTAGAGCGCTAACAGTCTTACTTATGACAAAAGTATGGCACGCCAGAAGCCATCTTGATTGGAATGAAGTGGTAAGTCTGAAAACATTTAATTTAAAAAGGAACAAAATGAGGGGGTTCATTTTGCCATAGAAAGTATGATTAGTGCTTCAGAAAGAAAAATTAGGGATCATTTTGAGTGACTTTTCAAATCCTCTTCTATTTCATTAAAGAAATTCTGACATGCAGACTGAAACATGCACTTTGAATACCAGCAGCAGACTTCCCTGGTGAGCAGTAGCTTTACTACAGTGATCTAATGAGCAACTAGAGTGCTAACATTGAGGATTTATGGCAAATGTGTGACACATCTGAATGCCTTCTTGATGGAACCAAAGTAAACGAGCATTGAAAATGCAATAGATCTTGCCCTCGTTCAAGTTAAAGCCATTCTGTTTGTAATGAGGTGGCTTTTTAGCTTTGCTTTTATTAGTGGTTTTTTATACTTTCATGTAAATAACATGCATCTCTATGCATATATGTATATGTATGCATGCATTTATATTTGTATTTATATAGATGTACAGATTATATATGTTTATATATGTATGTATATTACCTACTGGCGGTCGCCAGTAGGTATATATAGTTAGGATTTTTTCTCTATGGGATTTTTGAAAATTCTATGTCTAATAACTTTGGCGTTTGTGGACGGAATTGGCTGAAATTTTCAGGAAAATGGCACATTTTGTTTCTGAGCAGCCCTTGAAAATTTGGGGGGGGTTCGTCAAGGGGGGGCCGAGAAAAAAGGGGGGTCCCAAAACGTGTTTTTAACATTGAGTTTTCCATAGGGCGGTTGGCCTCACTTTTAGCCCGAACGGCTGAATGGATTTGCACGAAACTTGGCAAAATTGTAGGGACTGGTAGCCCGATGTGCCTTTTGTAGGTCTCAATATATGTGCTACAGTGGATTTTGAGAAATTAACGTTTAAAAAAAGATATATATCTGTAACAGCGGACCGGGCAGCGCTCCAGTACGCGTACTTTTCGCACAACGGAGCTTTGTGAAGCGAAGCTGATTGGTTCTCCGGCGTCTGTAAACATTCCAAACAGTCCGTAGCGGCCGCCATCTTGTCTCTCGGTAGGATCGAGAGAGAAGAGGAGGCCAAAGCGAAGGGGCAAATGACCATAAGGGGGCATAGTAGATCCTCGCTGACCCCCTAGGTTTGATGTGGAGGTTTTAAAAGGGCCCCGCGGGGCAAAAAATAATAATAATAATAATAATCGAACGGCTGAATGGATTTGCACGAAACTTGGTAAAATATTAGGGACTGGTAGCCCGATGTGCCTTTGCTAGGTCTCAATATATGTGCTCCAGTGGATTTTGAGAAATTAACGTTCAAAAAAAGATATATATCTGTAACAGCGCTCCGCTTCGCGTAACGGAGGTTTGCGAAGCTGATTGGTCATTCTGTCACTGGGCTATAGTTGGGCTACATCTGGCTGATATTTGGGCTACATTTGTTTTTTTTGTCTCTGGCGGCCATCTTTGGGCTACATTGGGCTACATTGGGCTTCATTGGGCTTCATTGGGCTACATTGGGCTACATTTGGGCTCCAACATATATATAGGCCAATGTAGCCCAATATATATTTTTCAAAGTTAATTTTCGTAAAAACCACTGGAGCATATATCTTGAGACATAGCAAAGGCACATCGGGCTACCAGTCCCTACAATTTTGCCAAGTTTCGTGGAAATCCATTCAGCCGTTCGAGCTAAAAGTGAGTCCAACCGCCCTATGGAAATGAAGGAAATGAATGGGTAATTTGTAATTAGCAAATAGCTCATCGCAAACTAGGAATGGTAAAGAATCGCTATGTATTCCTTAAAGTTCGCTATTTAGGAAATGCAAAAAACGTTGATGATACATATGGCGGTTCATCTCTAACAAGATAAGAAGCATAGGGATAGATTTATGATGACTGGCGCATCACCAGGGATGTGTTAGTCATTCTGTGCCGCTGTTCCGTCACCTATGGTGTGCTGCATTTACAATGCGGCGCATCATGGGGCAAAAACAGCACAGATGCGTGATGTATCTGTGCCGTAAAGGTGGCGCATTGCTGGAGTTGTATCGCAAGTGTGATGAAGCTCCAGCAAGGGTCGGGGGTGCCCCTGTCGCAGGGTTTCTGTTCTCACACAGAACTGTGGACAGAGGATTGGAACCTCGGCGAATTAGGGTGTCCCAAAACTCACCTTAGTAATCAAAAACCCCTTAGCAAGCTAGGTACAGTGTCACATTGGATATAACAAACTCTCAATGTTTAGACAATCCAGAATATGAACTTATAGTACCTCAGGATACGTGGAACTCATGAACAGTCGGTCGTTATATATTTCTTAGAAACCAGAACATGGAGTTAAGAAGAACACATGTGTATTTGAAATGTTTATTTACTAATGCCGTCTTCTCAGGCGTAGTATCTTAGATAATACAAGTACACATATTATCAGTAGCAAAATTACCAGCATAGTTACTAGTACATAAAAAGCGAATGGTGACAGTATGTTAACATGCTGTAAATGAATAAGAGTTAGCAACACTTATAAGCAGCCGCGGGCCGTGGAGGGAGTTACGGTGGGGCAGGGAGGCGGGGAGGGGGAGGGGCAGGGTGGAGAGGGCTCCACCCTGCCCCTCCCCCTCCCCGCCTCCCTGCCCCACCGTAACTCCCTCCACGGCCCGCGGCTGCTTATATCTCACCCTCCCTAATACACATATTATATTATTTGCTAAGAAGGTCTCTTTGTGTTGGTTTAGGGCGTGCCCATACTTTAGTGTCTTAGATTTGAAGGAATCACATCAGCATACACCAGCTCTCTCTTCATGTGAACCGCATCAACTGTTGTGTATGTGTGTTCGGCAAAGCAATATAAAACCCGCCTCATGCCCAGAATTGGCAGAAGTTGCACTTATGTTATGAGTATGAAGTCGTGGAGATCAGACCTCATAACAATTCTGTATCGTGTTGTTCTTGAAACTTCAGCACTCGCTGTACAGATATAGTTTAACAAGCAAAGCAGATAGTAGAGCAATAACATATTATTCTCATGTAAACCACGATGAACTACTAGGTTGAAAGCTAAAGCAACAACTAAGTGTCGTGTGCAGAAGTTGCAAAAAAGGAAAAATGGCGTTTAAACCGGTAATGAGCCCATGCTAACTTAACACGGTGTAAAGATATCCAGGACCTAGATGACACCTCCCCATGATCCGGAAACGAACTGAATAAGATAATAGAAGTGCCATCTCATGAGAGCAGATTGCAAGTTTATATGTGGACGGTCCGCAAGGTAAAGCATTAAAAACTAGGAAAATTTAATGCTAAAGAAAAATAAAACAGCCAAGTACTTTATCGAGTCTTAAGCCAATAGGCAAGCTAAATAATAAAAACTTGACAAATAAGTCAATGAATTGTCAATGAAATGTACTCAGCATATCAAACATGAAAAAGGTCTATGACATAACTGTGTATGCAAAATAAGCTGCAACAGCCTCCAATAGGAAGTCACCGTCTTCATCCGAAAAGAGTTCAGCCATCCAATTTAAAAGCGGAAAAGAACATACGTGCTCTCCCAGCACCGGATCCTCTATCACCATCAGAGGACAGCTCGGTGGGTTTTCAAGAAAGCTCTGTTCCAAGAAAGACTGTGTTGCCGCCAGTAAATTCCAGGGACCAATTAGTCCATGCATCAATGCCACAGCCATAATCCTTTCGCCAGGACAAACCAACTCGTGAGTAATGATAGGAGTCATCAGCTGATTAAAGTCGACGTCAGGAGAAACCGGTCCGCAGAGACACAAATCAATGGCCCAATCGAAATCACAGGTCAGGCAGTGAAATACAGGCTGGACACAGGTGAAGTAGGAGAATCGAAAAGATAATCCATATGCCGTGCTTAATATCGCCAACGGCATTGTGCCATAATATTCTAGCATGCGATTGCGGAACAGTGTCAGCAGCTGCAGGGCGGGAGCTTGCACAGGAGGGACATCCATATTAAAAATGTAAAAAAGCACAAGAGCGTCCGCTGGTAATGCAAGTAAAAATGGGAATCCACGAAGCAGAGTGGAAAAAATAGAATGAAAGAAAGCAGGGATGACTCCAAAGATTTTCTCAAATGAAGTCACGAGACCACTGGTAACAACTTTAAAAAAGTGCGCCAGGGCCTTTGTGGAGGACGCGTTAAAGATAGTCCGAACCATCTTGCTGAAATGGAAAGGCAAATCTGTATTGAAAAGGGTCTGCACCTCTGTACGGGTGTTCGCTATGTGAAGCACGAAAGTTTCACGGGCCGAACTCAAGGCCACCTCTCTCTGAGACAAAAGAGCTCTTATTCTTGCCATGCCGTTGAAATCTGCTCCCAAGGTTGGTATTTGTGGCGAGATTGAAAACTCCCTATGTTCATGTGTGGGAGGAAATAGAACATTTCTGCAGCAAATAACCCGTTCACTTACTGTTACGATAAAAGGAATACTTTTAATTAACCCAGAACAATCTTCATTATTGAGCATCAAATAACTACCATTTTCCAACAACTTGAACGTGGGGATGATAGCAGGAACTGGCGTGCCTTGCAACACGCAAGCCATATTTGGTCGGTGTTTGTTGCATGAACCGTGTAACTGTATGTGCCTACACATTAGTGAATGATGTGGCGTCTCAGTGCATTCCTCTCCATTCAGATAAACTTCTTGATCATCTTTGAAACATCTGTATGTGTATGGAAGCGACCAGACCTCATGAAGAAAAGCACTACCTAAAGGTACATAACAACCTATTGGTATATATTTCATACAATTTGAAAACTTATATAAAGCAAAAGGCAGCGTTATTAAACCGTTGATAAGGCACGTTGCCAAAAAACCCGCAATCCTCTGCTGATGATGTCACTGAGCATGTCATGAATGATGTAATATGTGACATCATCAGCAGTGGATTACGGGTAATAGTATCTCTAGTTTACTCCCTTATAGCTGTCTTTCTTTTAACATAAGTGTCTGTTTCCTTCCCTTATACTTACTGTTCTTTTTTAAAAAAAAGAATTTTTGGTTCACTTCCGGTTCGCGTACCGGCGAGCGAACTGGGAAGCGAACTACGAGAAATAGAGGTTGGCACAGTTCCAAATATTGTACCAATTTTTTAATAACGGGGAGGTAGTTCTGAAAATAACTTTTTTTTTTATTGTTTTTGTTGTTTTATATTTTTTTAATTATTTTTCTGAACATTTTTTTACTTTTTTGAATTTTTCTGAACAGTTTTATATTTTTTTGGGTTTTTCTTGGAGGGGGCAATGAAAACGATTCATTGTAAAGGGCTCAACAGGAGCAACAAAACAAAAAAAAAGTATTTATTATTTTGGGCGTTTCGTACAAACTTGCATATGATAGTCAATAGCTCTGTTGATCAGAGTGATGCTTCTTTCTCCGTAGCAAATGAATCCATTGCAATGTACGCAGACGTGTTTTACTTCACCAAATCTCATTTGTATATTTGGCACCATCTCCCTGCCCTCTGGTCCCGTTACTTCCGGTACAACAGATCTTCTGGCCATAATAGGGAGATTATCTAGGTCGTTCCGAAACTGTGCAGCACTGTAGTTGTTAGGATGCCACCTAGTCATATGGCGATGCATTGTGTAGTTTCCGAAACTGTATTTTTTCTCGGTCCCTCTGGACAGTCTATCTTGACATATAAGGCAAGTTACGTATCTTGCATTTACTTTTTTCTGACCTTTGGGAATTTTAAAAAATTGCCAAATGAAGTTTTCTTTCCGGTGAGACGTCCTGGGCTCCTCAGGCAAAAACTGCCTCTCTTCGTGCTCGTCGTCCTGTTCCTCTTCTTCCTCTTCTTGTTGAATTATAACTTGAGCAGGTGGTCCACTCTTCCTTGGATGTGGTGGAGGTGGTGGGGAAGCACCAGCTGAAGCTACTAAAGAAGCCATTGCTCACTGGTAACAAAGGGTCTTTTTCTCACAATGATGAAAGTCAGAGTGAGGAAAGAAGGAGGGATTTTCATCATTTGGGAAAAACAAGAGTTCTCAACCAATGAAAAGTGTTCATTTTAGATTATATGACCTAGTCTTACATCATTAGGAAACCAAAAGTGAAATGAACCAATGAAAAGTGTTATTACCAAGTCACATGACCTGCTGTGTTTACGTTAAGCGCTTTGCAGGGCCTCCCGGTTTGCTTCCAGAAACCTGCGCTTTGCGACTCGCTTCGCGTACCAGTTCGCTAACGTAGCACGTCATATGACGTATCACGCGACAACGTGAAACGTCATGCGGACGGGAGGCGTCACGATGTTGTTTTCTAACGCGGCAGTTGCGGTAAAGAAACGTTTACCGGCTCGCGGTCTATTTCGCGGCATCAAGGTCAGCTAACGGGAAGCTTCCCGATTCGCGAAGCGGGAACGAAGAAAAAAAAATATTTAAAAAAAAAATTATTCATAAACATATAAAATATATTTTTGGATTTAAAGAAGAATACATTTTACAGCTACAGATATTAGCTGTTAAAAAACCAATGAAATTCACTGAAAAAACCATAGGTTATAGACCATATATAGTTAGGAATTAGCATTTACAAAACCTTGAAAATTCACTGAAAAAACCATAGGTTATAGACCATATATAGTTAGGAATTAGCATTTACAAAACCTTATTTTACTCACACAAAACCATTGAAATTCCATATATAGTTAGTTGCACTAACTATATATCGCGCACCCGCAATCCACTGCTGATGATGTCACATATTACATCATTCATGACATGGTCAGTGACATCACTGATGACATCACTGATGACATCTCAAATGACATCACTGATGACATCACTGATGACATCTCATTTGACATCAATGACCACATCACTGATGATATCATTCATGTGACAATACAATGCATCTCCTCACATTTTAATATAACCTCTGTTTCACCCAGTGTTAAATACAGAGTATAATTTTTGAAACCATTGACACACCAATACTAGTTACTACATACGCACTCACTGATTCCTATGTCTACACACACATTCACTCATTCACCCATACAATCATTCATACATACAATCACTCATCTTTACAACACTATCATATGCACTCATACACCTATACAGACACTCACAGTCTGCCACTCATCCATGGAGTTACTCACACACCTAGTCAGTCCTGTAAAGAATCAATGACACTTCCATTTTCTTGTCTATACAGTTAAACATAGAGCACCTTACATTTTCAAACATATACTAACACATACTTACCTTCTTATACAATCATTGATACAAGTACACATTGATCTGCACAGAGTCACACACCTCCCAGCCAGCCACACACACACTCAGTCTCCCATACAAATACTTGGACAATCAATCAGTAACCCATATAGTTAATCATATAGCTACTGATCAACACATGCAGCAGTTTACAGAACAACAGACATAATGATGCACAAATTAAGACAGTTTAGTCACTAACCCATGCACTCAGTGAGACACATTTAATCACTCACTCATACATTCAGTCATGCACCTACTAAATCCTTTGTCCAGACACTTATACTTCCACTCATTCTTCAATATGTAAGACACATTTTAACTTTACAGAAACATACAGTCACTGGATGTTGTCATCAGTGATGTCATCAGTGATGTCATTTGAGATGTCATCAGTGATGTCATCAGTGATGTCACTGACCATGTCATGAATGATGTAATATGTGACATCATCAGCAGTGGATTGCGGGTGCGCGATATATAGTTAGTGCAACTAACTATATATGGAATTTCAATGGTTTTGTGTGAGTAAAATAAGGTTTTCTAAATGCTAATTCCTAACTATATATGGTCTATAACCTATGGTTTTTTCAGTGAATTTTCAAGGTTTTGTAAATGCTAATTCCTAACTATATATGGTCTATAACCTATGGTTTTTTCAGTGAATATATATATATATATATATATATATACGTATATATATATATATATATGCCGCAAGGCCCGCTCCAGCCATCACGATGTGTTTCGGCAGATCCCTGCCTTGATCACATGAAACATTTGTGTGAACCACTTGCTTTTTTAAAGTGACAGTGCAACAATAGACATAGAAGACATATGCGCTTTCAAGCTCTGGTATTTCATCATTGATGTCATATTTGTTCAACATGATAATCATTGTATAATACATTTTGATTCAAATATTTGATAATGGCATAAATGCTCATTTTTAATTTTTATATACGGATCATAGGAATCTAATCCTAACTAAAAAACAATTCCACTATAAATTAGTTAATACATTCCTAATCATGTACTTCATGATATGCTTATATGTGGGCGGGGACTGGGGATAATATGGGGCATCTGTAAGTAGCAGACATCTATGCCACTGATGAAGAGAGCGAGGTCTCTCGAAACGCGTTTGGCAGCAATAGTTGGAAGAACACCGATGCAAGAAGCCTGCTGGCAACCCTGTGAAATAAAAGAGGATTGCATTTGATTTCGTGTTGTGGCTCCTTCCCAAATGGGTTACTGTGTTTTGTTGGATTTAAACGGCCGTCCTGGTCGGGGGAAGAAGCCCGCTGCTGTTCCAGCAGAACCAGCGTTGTTTCCCACACAGGCCAACGAGGACATGAACATTCTGATGGCTCTGCAGGGGAGCCCCAGAAAAACTCTTTCATAAGCTTAGAAGCGGGGCCGGCTGATGGCGGAGGTGAACTATCCAATCCACTTTGATTTTTTTATTGAATTAGTCAAGTCACGACGCCCCACTGAAAGTATCAGGACTACAGAGCCCATAAATGCCACTGTGACTGCACACGCCCAGTGGGCGGGGACTGGAGATAATATGGGGCATCTGTGAGCAGCAGACATCTATGCCACTGATGAAGAGAGCGAGGTCTCTCGAAACGCGTTTGGCAGCAATAGTTGGAAGAACACCGATGCAAGAAGCATGCTGGAAAGCTTGTGAAATAAAAGAGGATTGCATTTGATTTCGTGTTGTGGCTCCTTCACAAATGGGTTCCTGTGTTTTGTTGGATTTAAACGGCCGTCCCGGTCGGGGGAAGAAGCCCGCTGCTGTTCCAGCAGAACCAGCGTTGTTTCCCACACAGGCCAACGAGGACACAAAAATTCTGATGGCTCTGCAGGGGAGCCCCAGAAAAACTCTTTCATAAGCTTGGAAGCGGGGCCAGCTGATGGCGGAGATGTACTATCCCATCCACTGTGATTTTTTTAATTGAATTAGTCAAGTCACGATGCCCCACTGAAACTATCAGGACTACAGAGCCCATAAACGCCGCTGTGACTGCACACGCCCCTTGGGCGGGGACTGGAGATAATATGGGGCATCTGTGAGTAGCAGACATCTATGCCACTGATGAAGAGAGCTAGGTCTCTCGAAACGCGTTTGGCAGCAATAGTTGGAAGAACACTGATGCAAGAAGCCTGCTGGCAAGCCTGTGAAATAAAAGAGGATTGCATTTGATTTCGTGTTGTGGCTCCTTCCCAAATGGGTTCCTGTGTTTTGTTGGATTTAAACGGCCGTCCCGGTCGGGGGAAGAAGCCCGCTGCTGTTCCAGCAGAATAAGCGTTGTTTCCCACACAGGCCAACGAGGACACGAACATTCTGATGGCTCTGCAGGGGAGCCCCAGAAAAACTCTTTCATAAGCTTAGAAGCGGGGCCAGCTGATGGCGGAGATGAACTATCCCATCCACTGTGATTTTTTAATTGAATTAGTCAAGTCACGATGCCCCACTGAAACTATCAGGACTACAGAGCCCATAAACGCCGCTGTGACTGCACACGCCCAGTGGGCGGGGACTGGAGATAATATGGGGCATCTGTGAGTAGCAGACATCTATGCCACTGATGAAGAGAGCGAGGTCTCTCGAAATGCGTTTGGCAGCAATAGTTGGAAGAACACCGATGCAAGAAGCCTGCTGGCAAGCCTTTGAAATAAAAGAGGATTGCATTTGATATCGTGTTGTGGCTCCTTCCCAAATGGGTTCCTGTGTTTTGTTGGATATATATATATATATATATCAATAGGGCACCCAGTCTCGCATTTGACTGCCCCCACTCAACATTTTACCTGGTGCGACTGGTCACTGCAGTCAGAGGGGACTCAGAGGGAACTCGGCTGTTTCAATTGATCTTCGATTCGCCCTACTCACCTGAAAAGCCTGCACCGATCCCACGATTACTCACTCCCCTATACTACCATCTCGGCAATGCAAACACACTGCATGCTGGGACTTGAAGTTCGCTATACTTAACACGAACTTTGATTGGTGAGCTGACTGCTAGGGGGAGGAGACTCTGGTGCTAGCAGAGATTTCAACAGGAGGAGTTAATGAAGGACGATATCCTCACAGCATGGGGCGCTGAAGAAGGCCCACTCGCCGAAATGCATCCGCCTCCGCTGGGACCCTTGAAATAAAGCTGCTGTTTTCAATGAACTCCCCTCGTGGCCTCTGTTTCTTCTCCTCGGATAAGAATCCCCTTCATACATACTGTGCTCGCCAAGGCACGGTCCGGAGGCCCTGCAGCATCCAAAAGACCCGGAATGAATTTGGCAACACGCTGCTTGCAGTTATCTTGTATCCAGGGAACTGGAAATTCCGAAGTCTGCCAGAAACGTCAGGAAGACGAGAGAGGACCGAGATAATTTATCTCAATAGGGCACCCAGTCTCGCATTTGACTGCCCCCACTCAACATTTTACCTGGTGCGACTGGTCGCTGCAGTCAGAGGGGACTCAGAGGGAACTCGGCTGTTTCAATTGATCTTCGATTCGCCCTACTCACCTGAAAAGCCTGCACCGATCCCACGATTACTCACTCCCCTATACTACCATCTCGGCAATGCAAACACACTGCATGCTGGGACTTGAAGTTCGCTATACTTAACACGAACTTTGATTGGTGAGCTGACTGCTAGGGGGAGGAGACTCTGGTGCTAGCAGAGATTTCAACAGGAGGAGTTAATGAAGGACGATATCCTCACAGCATGGGGCGCTGAAGAAGGCCCACTCGCCGAAATGCATCCGCCTCCGCTGGAACCCTTGAAATAAAGCTGCTGTTTTCAATGAACTCCCCTCGTGGCCTCTGAATCCCCTTCATATATATATATATATATATATATATATATATATATATATATATATATATATATATATTCACTGAAAAAAACATAGGTTATAGACCATATATAGTTAGGAATTAGCATTTAAAAAACCTTATTTTACTCACACAAAACCATTGAAATTCCATATATAGTTAGTTGCACTAACTATATATCGCGCACCCGCAATCCACTGCTGATCATGTCACATATTACATCATTCATGACATGGTCAGTGACATCACTGATAACATCACTGATGACATCTCAAATGACATCACTGATGACATCACTGATGACAACATCCAGTGACTGTATGTTTCTGTAAAGTTAAAATATGTCTTACATATTGAAGAATGAGTGGATGTATAAGTGTCTGGATGAAGGATTTAGTAGGTGCGTGACTGACTGTATGAGTGAGTGATTAAATGTGTCTCACTGAATGCATGGGTTAGTGACTAAACTGTCTTAATTTGTGCATCATTATGTCTGTTGTGATGTAAACTGCTCCATGTGTTGATCATTAGCTATACGAGAGGCTATATGTGTTATTAATTGGTTGCCCAAGTATTTCTATGGGAGATTGAGTTTGTGTGGGGGTGGCTGGAAGGTGTGTGACTCTGTGCATAGATGTGTGAGCAGTTTATTCACTAGGTGTATGAGTTCAAGAGTGCATGTGGAAACAGCTACATGGGCAGTTGGCTGTGTGCATGAGTGTATTGATGAGTGAATGGATATCTCAATGCTACATGTCATAGTAAGTACATATGTAAAACACAGTACATGTGAGAGTTGGCATATATAAATAACTGTGCATGAGAGCCACTGAATGAGTGAGTGGTTGTATCGATCATTGTGAACTTGTATCAGGGATTGTATAAGAGAGTAAATATGTGTTAGTATATGTTTCAATAAGTAAGGTGTGTATAACTGTATAGTTGAAGAAATGGAGGTGAGATTGTTTCTTTGCATGACTGACTGGGTGTGTGAGTAACTCCATGGATGAGTGGCAGTGTGTGAGTGTCTGTATACACTGAGTGTATCTAAGGTTATATTAGAGTCTGAAGAGGTTTATCGTATTAGCACAAGAATGATGTCAAATGAGACGTCATCAGTGATGTCATCAGTGATGTCATTTGAGATGTCATCAGTGATGTCATCAGTGATGTCACTGACCATGTCATGAATGATGTAATATGTGACATGATCAGCAGTGGATTGCGGGTGCGCGATATATAGTTAGTGCAACTAACTATATATGGAATTTCAATGGTTTTGTGTGAGTAAAATAAGGTTTTTTAAATGCTAATTCCTAACTATATATGGTCTATAACCTATGGTTTTTTCAGTGAATTTTCAAGGTTTTGTAAATGCTAATTCCTAACTATATATGGTCTATACCTATGGTTTTTTCAGTGAATTTCAATGGTTTTTTAATAGCAAATATCATAAGCTGTCGAATGTCAAGTACGTGGTAAGTGAAAACATTTTCGTGTTTATGCACACTGATCTGCTTTGAATGGTGCCCCCCCCCCTCATTTCTATTAGGAGTACTCTCTCTTTGCAGATAGTGAAAGGTAGTTAACGCAGGCCTTTGCCCCCGTTGTAATCCGTCGTGCCTGCTTCTCTCTCCATTTGATTGATTGTTATCCAAGTATTTACTGTTTTAGAATTAGTTCTCTTTGGTTCATTCTCTATTTACAAACAAACACAGAGTCGCAATACTCTGTTTAGTCTTTGCAGATAACGAAAAATCGTGTCAAAAAAAAGAAAAGGAATCGAGCAAAATCAGTAGGCCACTAATGGGATCTCTTTTTGACCTCGCTAAAATAGAAACATTAGGAACAACCCCTCATGACAAATACAAAACTAGTGAGATGAACTGAACTCCACACAATGATGGCTGCAAAACAGCTCGGCTCCGCCACCCACCCCGCCCAAAATAACGATAAAGAGCGGCTGCCATGATTGGTTGCGGAATGGCCACGACGGAGCTACGAAATGGTGCTGCTCTCATGCTAACCCCAGCTTCAGTCTGAAACATCCAGAAACACTGTAGACTACCAATTCGATCAGTTCCGGTAGCGCCCCAATGTAACCCGGTAGAGAAGAACTAGCCCTCCCCTCTTTGACTGATGGTTCTTGTTGCCTGTCCCTTCTGTTGTCATTTAACAGAACTATTTAGCCTGCTGAAAGGGGTTGTGTTCCGACCGCTGGTTGGTGGAGACATTTTGACTATATTCTGGACCTGCGTTGTCGCGTAATGCGTCATATGACGCGCCGCGTTAGCGCATCCGGAAGTCATCCGGGGCGCGCAGCGCGTAACGTAAGCATAACAAGTCATGTGACTTGTTAATAAAACTTTTCATTGGTTCATTTTACTTTTCTTATTGTAATGATGAAAGGCTTGGTCATATGACCTAAAAATTACGCTTTTCATTACTTCCGAACATTATTTTTTCTTAAATATATGTTATAATGTTCCAGGCTAATGTACTTTCCCGGAAATTTTACAACTGTCCTGCAAGTAAAATATATTCTTTTTTCGAGAAAAAGAGCGTTTCTTCGTCCCATGACGGAGCCGTTGAGCAAAAGAGGGTCGACCTGCTGTCTTAGTCGCCGATACGCCTGAATATGAGATTCTTATCGATCACTTTATGTTGCAGGAATAGAAAACACAACAGCCCTTGACCATTTATCTTTACTGCGTTCCTTCGTATTATACCTTTTACCCTTCATGTAATTGGTCTGCTTTATTTCACTTGCCTTTTAATGATTCTAAAACAGTGACTATTATTAAAAACTTTACCAATGTATATACTACTACCATGTTTTCTTTTAAAAACCTTTATTGTGAAAATTTCATTATACAAATACGAGCCTATAACCACGTGGGCCTGCCACGGAGCAAACTGTAATCGTATATGATGAATAGACATTTACACTGTAGAGGAACATAACGGGCGGGACATTAGGTTGCAAGAACTAAGGTGTCTAACAGTTACGGAATCGGTGGACGTACATTTTATAATTAAAATACGACAGGGCCAGTTACAATAAAATTATCTAGATATACATTTGCGGGCAAGTACCATGGGTGACGTTAATTCGAACTTTCAACAGTACAGTAATCAATAACACATCAGAACTTAATATCAATAGGGATGTCGAAATATTCAATCAATTCTCGTCCCCGCCCGCCATGTGCTTCAAAACTGCATACATATCTCGTGATTTCAAGGTTCTGCAACCAGTACACAACAAGGAGTTACGAGTCCCATTTATTCCGGCACCATTTTGGGCGAGGACGGGCAGGTCCAGGATATAGTCAAAATGTCTCTACCAACCATCGACTATGATGATGTTCATATGCTGTATTTATTAGAGTAACACTCATCTGTCCACATGAAATTAATTTGCCACAATCTAAACATGTCATTTTAATCTTTCCAAAGTTCTTCTAAATATTTGGGACCGTTTCCCTTGCCTCTGAAGCTCTCAGTGCCACTTCTTTGATGAATGTACTAGCAGGTCAGGGGTTCTCCTCCAAATCTCTCTTTTATGCAGCACTATAATTAATTGGTGCCACCTCTCCATATGACGATGCATGGTATAGTTACCACAACTATATTTTTTTTCGGTTCCTCTGGAGAGTTCATCGTGGCAGATGAAGCGTGTAACGTACCGGGCATTTACCTTTTTTTGCATGTACAGGAAAGGAAAAAAAATCGAGCGTCCGAGTTCTAAGGTGTCCCAGGGCCATTTTAGTGGACCAGGCCCAAATCCAAAGAACAGGCCGCCATTTTGAGAGTCCTGTTGCAGCCGCCTGTCGCTGTAGCATCAAGAGCAGCCGAAACTCAGCTGAATGGCAACTGAAACGGTAAAGGGGCGCCCCACTACAGCAGACGAGCCTCCACCTAGGAAGGCCCGTTCACGCCGCCTCCCCCCCCCCCCTTCGGGCACCCCACGCCGTTATTCGGAGCAGTATTGTAGGATGGCCACACCAGTGCGGCAACTTGCTAGACATCACCTCGGTGGTAACCGAATCTCAACGCCTTGTGGTGTCTTCTATTCAGAAAACATTGTTATGCTGCCTTCGACCTATTCGCCGCAAGTGCGCACACAACTCAACTGCATAGCTTGCTAGACACCACCTCGGTGCCATCCGGATCTTGGAATGTCAGCGCCTTTTGGTGTCTTCTCTTCAGAAAATATTGTTGCGCTGCCTTTGGCCCCATTCGCACATCAGTCCGCTACTGACGCCATCTCACAGGCTAATGGGGCGCCCCACGCCGACTTTCAGCATTGTAGGATGACCACACCAGTACAGCAACTTGCTAGACATCACCTCGGTGCCATCCGGATCTCGGCGCCCCACTGCAGATGAAGTGCCTCTCAACTATGAAACCACCACGGTGACATCCGGATCTTGGCGCGTTGTGCTGCCTTCGGCCTATTCGCACATCGGTCCGCTACTGACGCCATCTCACAGGCTAATGGGGCGCCCCACGCCGAGTTTCAGCATTGTAGGATGACCACACCAGTACAGCAACTTGCTAGACATCACCTCGGTGCCATCCGAATCTTGGCATCTCAACGCCTAGTGGTATCTTCCATACAGAAAATATTGTTACGCTGCCTTTGGCCCCATTCGCACATCAGTCCGCAACTTAGACATCACCTCGGTGCCATCCGGATCTTGGCATCTCAGCGCCTTGTGGTGTCAGTCAGAAAATATTGTTGCGCTGCCTTTGGCCCCATTCGCACATCAGTCCGCTACTGACACCATCTCACAGGCCAACAGGGCGCCCCACGCCGACTTTTACCATTGTACGATGGCCACACCAGTGCCACAACTTGCTAGACACCACCTCGGTGCCATCCGGATCTTGGCGCGTTGTGCTGCCTTCGGCCTATTCGCACATCGGTCCGCTACTGACGCAAACTCACAGGCCAACGGGGCGCCCCACGCCGACTTTCAGCATTGTAGGATGGCCACACCAGTGCACCTTACTAGACACCACCTCGGTGCCATCCGGATCTTGACGCGTAGTGAAGCTGCAGCAGCTGCAAATAAGCTTCAGACAGTGTTACAACCGCTGCTCAGAACTCTCAACTATGACACCACCTCGGTGCCATCCGGATCTTGGCATCTCAGCGCCTTGTGGTGTCAGTCAGAAACTATTGTTGCGCTGCCTTTGGCCCCATTCGCAGATCGGTCCGCTACTGACGCAAACTCACAGGCCAACGGGGCGCCCCACGCCGACTTTCAGCATTGTAGGATGGCCACACCAGTGCGGCAACTTGCTACACACCACCTCGGTGCCATCCGGATCTTGGCATCTCAGCGCCTAGTGGTGTCTTCTATTCCGAAAATATTGTTGCGCTGCCTTCGGCCCCATTCACACATCGGTCCGCTACTGACGCCATCTCACAGGCCAACGGGGCGCCCCACGCCGACTTTCAGCATTGTAGGATGGCCACACCAGTGCGGCAACTTACTAGACACCACCTCGGTGCCATCCGGATCTTGGCGCGTTGTGCTGCCTTCGGCCTATTCGCACATCGGTCCGCTACTGACGCAAACTCACAGGCCAACGGGGCGCCCCACGCCGACTTTCAGCATTGTTGGATGGCCACACCAGTGCGGCAACTTACTAGACACCACCTCGGTGCCATCCGGATCTTGGCGCGTTGTGCTGCCTTCGGCCTATTCGCACATCGGTCCGCTACTGACGCAAACTCACAGGCCAACGGGGCGCCCCACGCCGACTTTCAGCATTGTAGGATGGCCACACCAGTGCTGCAACTTGCTGGACACCACCTCGGTGCCATCCGGATCTTGGTGCGTTGTATTGCCTTCGGCCTATTCGCACATCGGTCTGCTACTGACGCCGCCTCACGTGCCAACGTATTTTCTCCGCATTTTATACCCTATGCCGCATAACAGGTCATGTGACTTGTTTATAAAACTTTTCATTGGTTCATTTTACTTTTGGTTTCCTAATGATGGAAGGCTTGATCATATGACCTAAAAACAACACTTTTCATTGGATGAAAACTTTTTTTTTTCCCAAACGATGAAAGCCCCACCTTGTTTCTGGATGTTTCAGACTGAAGCTGGCGTCAGCATGAGAGCACCACCATCTCGTGGCTCCGTCGTGGTCATTCCGCGAGCAATCATGGCAGCCGCTCCCCACCGGAAGCCTGCGGGAGTCGGGGCTCCCAAAACTTTTGATGAATTCTCAAGGCGGAGGGGACGCTTTCGAGAATGGGGTCCAAGACCTAGCAGACAAGCGTCCGATTTCCAAGGTGTCCCAGGGCCATTTCAGTGGACCAGGCCCAAAAAGGAAACAGCCTGCCGCCATTTTGAGAGTCCTGTGACAGCCGCCTATCGCTGCACCGCAAGAGTGGCCGCAACTCAGCTGAATTGCGGCTTTTGACACAGTGGACCAAAAACGGACGGAATGGCAACTGAAACGGTAAAGGGGCGCCCCACTACAACAGATGACACTCCACCTGGAGAGGCCCGTTCACGCCGCCTCCCCCGGGGCGCCCCACGCCGTTATTCGGAGCAGCATTGTAGGATACCAAAACCAGTGCGGCAACTTACTGGACATCACCTTGGTGCCATCGTTCTGCTGCCTTGGAACTATTCGCACAACAGTTTGCTACTGATGACCCACCCCCCGCGACGCCCCACGCCGTTATTTGCTGGGTGGCAACTTACTAGACATCACTTTCGTGTCATCTAGATTTCAACGCGTTCTGCTGCCTTGGAACTATTCGCACAACAGTTTGCTACTGATGACCCACCCCCCGCGACGCCCCACGCCAGAAATCTGGACGTTGTGCTGCGTTGGGACTATTCGCACAGCCGACCGCTACTTCGTTGTTTTTCCCTAAAAATGTTTATATGTTATTACTATTTTTGTTTTCTTGTATATATTTATAAATTATTAAAGTTTTATAATCTTACTACTTTGTCGGAGTGCTATATATTTTTAATGTGACACATAATTGTAAAAACTTTGATGTACAAAGAGTCATCCCTGGAATCTTCCGCTTCAGGCTCGGTCCCCTCCCCAATCACAATACAGGATGGTTTTCAGATAATAGCAACGCTTCTGCTGTGACGGATCTCATCGAGTGTGGGCCTTGATCTACTATAACTCCTTTGAAGAGGGGTGATTCTTTACAGCTGTGGCCATAAACTACATCTGCAGGGCTAGCTGATACCCTAGGACCAGCCTGGACAATCGGACACAGAGGAAAAGGAGTGTCAGAGGGTGCGGTAGTGAATAGGGCGAAAGGGAGGTGTCGGGCGGGCACAGGGTGTGATTCTCAGGGAAGAGCAGCGCAGATGGGGGGAGGTTTATTACCCATGCATAAGACAGAGAGCGGGGGTGACCACTGCCTGGGGGAGATGCTTGCGAGGGTGGGGAGCCATGCTAAGGATCGACAGCGTGCACAGAGTGGGTCTGGTCAAGGCATCTAAAATGGCTGCCGTGCACGACAAAAGTGTGGCATTTGAAAAAAGACAAGATGGCGCAGACAATGTTTTTCAACACTTCCTGATTTCCTTCGAATCGAACGTTAACAGACGTTGGGGCATATTACCAAAGTTAAGCGATATTTATCCCTAACGATGCTTAGCAACGATTTTTTTACCGTCAGAAATTATCGCAGATAAACCTTGCTATTATCAAGGTTTATCGCAAATACGATAAAAAACGACCGCAATGCATTAATATCGCTGAAAACTCAGCGATATTCATGCATTACCGAGCTAATGCTCTTAGCCATGTTATCCACCTCCCATTGGATAACATGGCTAAGAACTGCTCAGGGCAGGTGCTAGCTTTTGGAGATATTCGCGCTTATCTCGAATATTTCCAAAAGTTGATAATAGGAGATAGCGATGTTAGCGACTGTTTCCAGTCGCTAACATCTTGGCATGCCCACTTTGCATGTCATTAGTGATAAATATCACTCACATGCAAAGTGGGGCCCAAGATGGTCGCTATCTCCTACTAGCCGTCACTAACTGGTGTTAGCAACAGCTAGGTAATACAGATATAATTTTATCTCCGCGAAGCGGAGCGCTGTTACAGATATATATCTTGTTTTTGAACGTTAATTTCTCAAAATGCACTGAAGCACATATATTGAGACCTAGCAAAGGCACATCGGGCTACCAGTCCCTAATATTTTACCAAGTTTCGTGCAAATCCATTCAGCCGTTCGATTATTATTATTATTTTTTTTTTTTGCCCCGCGGGGCCCTTTTAAAACCTCCACATCCAACCTAGGGGGTCAGCGAGGATCTACTATGCCCCCTTATGGTCATTTGCCCCTTCGCTTTGGCCTCCTCTTGTCTCTCGATCCTACCGAGAGACAAGATGGCGGCCGCTACGGACTGTTTGGAATGTTTACAGACACCGGAGAGCCAATCAGCTTCGCTTCGCAAAGCTCCGTAACGCGAAAAGTACGCGAAGCGGTGCGCTGTTACAGATATATATCTTTTTTTGAACGTTAATTTCTCAAAATCCACTGGAGCACATATATTGAGATCTAGCAAAGGCACATCGGGCTACCAGTCCCTACAATTTTGCCAACTTTCGTGCAAATCCATTCAGCTGTTCGATTATTATTATTTTTTTTTTTTTTTGCCCCGCGGGGCCCTTTTAAAACCTCCACATCAAACCTAAACGGTCAGGGAGGATCTACTATGCCCCCTTATGGTCATTTGCCCCTTCGGTTTGGCCTCCGCTTGTCTCTCGATCCTACCGAGAGACAAGATGGCGGCCGCTACGGACTGTTTGGAATGTTTACAGACGCCGGAGAACCAATCAGCTTCGCTTCACAAAGCTCCGTTGCGCGAAAAGTACGCGTACTGGAGCGCTGCCCGGTCCGCTGTTACAGATATATATCTTTTTTTAAACGTTAATTTCTCAAAATCCACTGGAGCACATATATTGAGACCTACAAAAGGCACATCGGGCTACCAGTCCCTACAATTTTGCCAAGTTTCGTGCAAATCCATTCAGCCGTTCGGGCTAAAAGTGAGGCCAACCGCCCTATTGAAAACTTAATGTTAAAAACACGTTTTGGGACCCCCCTTTTTTCTCGGCCCCCCTTGACGAACCCCCCCCAAATTTTCAAGGGCTGCTCAGAAACAAAATGTGCCATTTTCCTGAAAATTTCAGCCAATTCCGTCCACAAACGGCAAAGTTATTAGACATAGAATTTTCAAAAATCCCATAGAGAAAAAATCCTAACTATATATACCTACTGGCGACCGCCAGTAGGTAATATATATATATATATATATATATATATATATATATATATATATATTTCGCTTTATAGTCCACCTTAAGGCGCAGCTGCACTCTTCACGACGGGTTGCATGCACGCACGGAGGTGGGTCCATGCCAAATATCAACGCTCCAGTTTCAAAGAAACTTGCTGCACTCGCGGGGTCCTTTTTGAAATAACTTTATTTGCAAGGACGCATTTCGGCTGTGTGCCTTCTTCTGCTTGCTTCATAAATAAAACATCACTGGCATGATTGTGCTTTTAAGTTCATACCTGGATCTTCATTGGTCCCTGCACAGAAACAGGAGAGAGGATTAGATGATCACGGGCCAATGGCAATGCCCCATTTCAGATTTGCAGCAAGTTTCTTTGAAACTGGAGCGTTGATATTTGGCATGGACCCACCTCCGTGCGTGCATGCAACCCGTCGTGAAGAGTGCAGCTGCGCCTTAAGGTGGACTATGGAGCAAAGTATTATTTACATGGCGTTCTGCACCGCCTGAAGGGAATCCTGGCATGAAACGTCGATATTGTCGACAGGCATACAGACTGTTGGAGTTACGGCTATCTACCGACTCCTGTGTGACGTGCTGAGAACCCTGGCGGTTTGACGAGGGGTCCCACTAGATAACCGTCACCACAGCGTAAATGGCCAGTACAGGAGGATGTGTGTGTGTGCTTCGGAGGTGCCCATCTGCGGGTGCAATATGAAAAAGAACATTGACATTGACATACAGTTAAAGAACTTAATATTGAAAATGCCGAAGTACGCCGATAATATGTAAAATCTGAAATGGGGCATTGCCATTGGCCCGTGATCATCTAATCCTCTCTCCTGTTTCTGTGCAGGGACCAATGAAGATCCAGGTATGAACTTAAAAGCACAATCATGCCAGTGATGTTTTATTTATGAAGCAAGCAGAAGAAGGCACACAGCCGAAACGCGTCCTTGCAAATAAAGGTATTTTAAAAAGGACCCCGCGAGTGCAGCAAGTTTCTTTGAAACTGAAGCGTTGACATATATATATATATATATATATATAACATTGAACAGGCAAAGTACGATCCGGGGGCCCAATGAAGGGCTATAAAATATATTTCAAAAGACTTGAACAATCTGGTCCCACTGGAGGGTGTAAATATGCATGATTAGAACCACAGGAACCAGCGTGCATTGCAAAAGAACTTTAAAAGAAAAAGGCACACCTGAGAGCAATTTGTTTTGTTTCATAGACACGCCTGGTATCCTGTGGGGACGCAAGCAAGCTACGGACTGTTCAAGAGCCTCTGAGGAAGGAGGGAGACACCCTCTGAAACGCGTCAGGCAAAGAAAGAACTAATACGGGATCGTAAGCTGCCTGTTGACAGAAATGAAGGAGCCTCCTTACTTGTGTGTTGTGCGGCCTCATTCTGCTGGGAATTGTGATGAATATATATATATATATATATATATATATATATATATATATAAATACTTGAGGCATTACTTGACGAAACCCTCTGGCGAAACGCGTCGTATGCTGTGAGGTTCCTCATTAAAAATCTTTTGAGGAATCACCCCCTGCGTGTGCTGCTTTCTATACAAACTTATTGTTTGTGGATGCTTGGAGCCGTGATATATATATATATATATATATATATATATATATATATATATATATGTCCAAACTATCTCCCCATGCGAAGAGAAAATGAGTCGCACACGGAACTTCGTTTTCAATTTTAGCCGTTTGTTTTATTTGGACAGCAGGATTGGGACTTTTTCGACGCGTTTCGTTTCTTCCTGGAAACTTTTTCAAGATGTGTCCTGCACCTAAAAAAACATGCCGTACGTTCCCCAGTCCGATGTTTTAGCATTGTTTCACTTCCTCCGCTGGTATCTTTTTTAACCATTTCCTTTTTGCGCTGCATTATGGGACTTCTTTTTGCGCTGCATTGTGGGACACGAGGTTCAGACGGTTGTTGCTTGTTTGTAACCCTCCGGTGGGCGGTGATTAAAATCCTGTTGAACATTGTCCATGCAGTTCAATATTTTCGGCAAAAAGTTATCAGCAGTGCATTACACACGCAAGTTATAGTGAGTCCAACTAACTATAACGTGGAATTTCATTGGTTTTATATCAGTAATATTTCCAGCTAACTATAACTGGTGTCAAACCTATGGTTTTTTCAGTGAATTTCATAGGTTTTGTAAATGCTACTTCCTAACTATAACGTGTGTAAAACCTATGGTTTTTTCAGTGAATTTCATTGGTTTTTAAAATGCTAATTCAGAAATATCTCGTGTATACAACCTATACTTTTGTCAATAAAGTTCTGGCAATATTTTTTTCGGAAACAAGCCGTTTTCTTCACTGTTCAAGTTGCATAGAGACTCCTTGTAAAGCGATACAGAATTAGAAAGTCTGTACCTTGCCTTTTTTTCAATGCATTAAAATTTGCCTGTAAATAAAAATAGCCTTTCTAAACTTTCGTGCACGACCCGGTGTGCGCACTCTCAGCAACAGTTCTCAATAAAATGGATAGCGCATTTCCAGGCTTTCGTGCGCGACCGACTGCACGCACCCGCCTATATATTTCGTGAAAACTTTGCAATCTGAACTTATTGAATTTCTTCATAGACCCATCAAAGAAATTATACTACGTCAAAGAGACTAAACCTAGGCTTCTTTTTTAATATTATGAACATTTTCATTAAATGGAGCCGAATGTCTTTTTAAACTTTCGTGTGTGACCGAATGTACACACCTTGGTATTTAAAAAAAATATATAAAAGGTTTTATACTTTATCAATTGTATGCTTGAATCGAGCTCAGAAGATATATTAAATCCGGATATGTTTGGATTTACTCCTTTTCACGTTTTGAAACTTTGCTGAATTAGACCGCTACTTCCAAATGGCGTACGTGACCAGATACTATCACCGCGTACACGTCCTGAGACGCGCATGTGAAGTCATGTGACTTGAAAACAACACTTCCAATTGGTTCTTAGTAGTTTCTATTCTGCAATTTACACGGAGCACTCCACCCACTTGTCTCACTATCTTTTCTACTCTCAAAAGAGAACGACGTTCAACACCCTTCGGAAGACTTTGCTGAAATGGCTGCCGCCCCGCATTCATCTTCCGAATCTGAAGGAAATGAGCGACTACCTTTAAAAAGAAAAAAGGAATCTTTTATTTGGCAATTTTTCACTTATCCTGAAGAACAAAAGAAAGTGAATGCGCCAAAAGTTACCTGCACGATATGCAATTCGGTTCTCTGAAGAGGAAATCCAAGAAAAAAATATTCCTTTTCCATACATACCATGGTGCGGCATGTCAAACAAGTGCACCCTGTGGAATTTGCAAAGGCATCGACAAGAGCCCTGGCCACGCTATTACCATCAGAGGTGGCCAGCACATCTTCTGGTGGACGACCTGTATCTCCATCGAGTGCTGTGATGGACTTGAGACCATATCTTGCAAAGGTGCACATGAAATGCAACGAGTGTGGAGAAATTCTTCTGTACGGAGAGCAGAGCCTCATTCTTACTAAACTAAAAATTGAGAGTCATAAATGCCCCGAGAAAAGATAAATTTCTTCATTTCATTTTGATCCTGTGTCACACATGAAAATGTTGTTGCAAGTTTAAAAAATCAAAAACAACATAACACTTGTTTTAAAAAAAAAAAAAAAAAGTTATTTTCAGAACTAACTCATTCTACCAAAAAGAGCTCCAGGAGCATATTATAAAGGGGGTTTATCTCCGCTTTTTTGGCTTTCGTTCGTGCGTGACCGTGTGCGCGCACCCGCCTATATATTTCGTGAAAACTTTGCAATTGCAACTTATTAAATTTCTTCATAGACCCATCAAAGAACTTATACTACGTCAAAGACACTAAACCTAGGCTTCTTTTTTATTATTATGAAAATTTTCATTAAATGTAGCCGAATGTCTTTTTAAACTTTCGTGCGTGACCGAATGTACACACCTTGGTATTTAAAAAAAATAAATAAAAGGTTTTATACTTTAACAATTGTATGCTTGAATCGAGCTCAGAAGATATATTAAATCCGGATGTGTTTGGATTTACTCCTTTTCACGTTTTGAAACTTCGCTGAATTAGACCGCTACTTCCAAATGGCGTACGTGACCAGATACTATCACCGCGTACACGTCCTGAGACGCGCATGTGAAGTCATGTGACTTGAAAACAACACTTCCAATTGGTTCTTAGTAGTTTCTATTCTGCAATTTACACGGAGCGCTCCACCCACTTATCTCACTATCTTTTCTACTCTCAAAAGAGAACAACGTTCAACATCTTTCGAAAGACTTTCGAAAGACTACTGAGATTGTTACAGGATTTTCTATCAGTATTGTGTTCCCATTGCTGTAGAAGCACTAACACCGTGGAAAATTCCACCGATAGCAGTGATATTTTTAACGCCGAGCACCGGCGATTTTTATCACTTAGAAGCCTTCCTATTATGAAGGTTTATCTCCTAAGTCTCTGATTCTCAAACTGTGCAACGCGGCTCCCCTGTGTGCCGTAATGAAGTGCTAGGGGCGCCGCCCACACTCTAGTGTGACTAACCATCTATAAATTCCACAGACATCTTTACCCTGTTATCTGCAATTGTGAGCATCAAAAGGAGCTGCGCTACGCCCCTGTGAGAGGCCTCACTCCCACTGCTGCAACGGCTTGGCAGTCCTCCAGATGCACAGGAACAGCCCCTCCGATCCATTGAAGTTCTCTGTCGTGAGAGGCCTCACTCCCACTGCTGCAACGGCTTGGCAGTCCTCCAGATGCACAGGAACAGCCCCTCCTATCCATTGAAGTTCTGTGTCGGTCTCAATACCACTTACGAAATGAAAATAAGCACTGAAGAATATTCAAGCATGTAGTACTCCTCCTGCTACAGCATACAGAATGCATTGTATTACCTATAAAAAAGTGAAACACCCACGCTACAATCATATAGAATACTTCCTCTAAAGAAGCCTGTGAATAACTTTAAAACATCAGGTTAACCTTTTTTTACTCTCTCATCATTGTTAAAGATAAGTATTTACAATACTATATTAAACAATGCCATGGTTGTTGCTTTTTAATTTTAAAAATCTTGCAATCTTTCACAAACCCAATACTCATGGCTTCTTTTTCGTGACAAAAATATTGCAATATTACATACCTACATAGAATAACAGAAAAAACATAAAACTACAAAGGCCAAACAGTCTACTAAACGCGGATTTGTAACCTATGGGGCAGATTTATGTTAACTACTTCATACCCAGATATGCACCAGTTAATGTGCACCACAGTATGCTAGTGCTCCGTTACCCATGGTGTGCCACATTTGAAATGTGGCGCACCATGGTACAAAAACACCATACATGCGTAACACATCTGTGCTGAAAAAGTAATACATTGCTAGAGTTGCATCGCAACTGTGATGCAGCTCCAGCAAGGCTCACCAATGCACTATATTCACAATGCTGCGTCAATACCTACGCCTGCTTCAAGCACATGCACAGTTTTGAAACAGCATGGGCCTGAAAGTCACTGAGTGAAATATCATGCATTACAGTCAGCCACTTTGAAGACGCATTCCTTCAGAGGAACACTTCCTTATGGTGCAGGGCTTTAGAATGAGACATATCTCCTAGATCCATAACGTTGTAAATATGGTACATTATTTCCACTGTCATTGTATTAAATAAACTGACGAAATTGTGGCGCAAAGAGACGCAACGTCAACATAAAGCTGCTACAATGTGTTTTAAAGTGCCCTTTAAATTACAACCAACACTCTCTTTGAAGAGACCCCTCATGTTTTTTTAACACCTGTTAAGTCCTTCCATGCTCATGACAGAGCCGCTCCATCACGAGCATTTCCTCAGCTGTCCTCAGAATAGACCAGTTTTGTCATGGGCTTGCCGCTGTGCTTGCACAGCACTAATATTGTACCTCCATGACACGTTCTATTGACTAAGCAGAGCCATGACAGAACCACTGTATCATGAACAGATCTCAACCGTGGCTCATGAAGGAGTACCTCTATCATGAGCATAGAAGTACCACTCAGCCCCCCGGCCCCCTAATGCTGAGGCAGAATTGCCACTTCAGCAAAGGACTTAAACTCCTGGAAAGAACAACATGTAACATTTAATATCATTTCCCACCAATGTTTTCATATATCAGTGTTGCTGAACTCACTCAGTAAAATGTCGCTCATTTCATTAAATCACTTTTAAAGCATGCCTTATAACAATGCACCCAATCCTATGTGGAAGTGCTTATATTAAACATGACATTGCTTTAAGTAGGATAGACAAAGAAATGACACAGTGATGTAAAAGTTTCTTTATTTTTTATACTTACCTAAAAAATAGTAAAAAAGTAAAGTAAATTTCTTTTAAAAACGTAGTACCTGTGGAAGAAAAGTAAAAATAAGAATATAATGTACATTTCATAAAATAAAAAAAAGTAGGAGTCAATAAGAGAGAGGCAGAGAAAACTCTCGGATGTTATTAGTTGTACTTACCTTATAAATATAATATCTGTGGAAGACAGTAAAAAAATATGTTTTAATACATATTTCTAAATTCAATGTAACAAAATAACTCAAACAACATATTAAATGGTTTATTTTTGCTGTCCTCAGAATACATTGATTTTCACTATAAACAGTGATTTCAATATTAATCATCATATAACAGCGGGGAAAAAAACCACAATCAAAATGATTATGTTTAAAAAACCCATCCAAAATCTCCATACATATTATAAATACCTGAAAAAAACATATCTTAAATGTTTTTCTCAAATTCGCAATTTCTTGAGTAAGCACACTACATCTTCCACAGTTACAAACTAATTAAACTATACGACCTATTTTTAAATATATCTCAAAAAAACACCGTGCAAGTATCTAATATAAAAATCTATCTTAACTATACATTTTCTTCTCTCATACCTTTCCGCGTGGCCAAATTGTATAGGTTAACTCATTATCTTTTAAATACCTCTCCCAAAAACTTGTGTCCATATATGTTCTAAAATAATTATCTAAAGTACTCATTTTCTTCTCTCATATTTTTCCACATGGCCAAATACTATGAGTTAAGTAGTTTTTTTCTGAAATTTCTTAATCTTAATCTTATCTATTCTTTTGTGAACCTTTACAGTAACAATGTGTAACATGTTTTATACCATCAAACATTAACTAAATTTCTACCTGATGTTATCACTATACCAAACACAAATTTCATTTATAGATTTGTAGACCCTCAGTCACATGATATTTGTAAACAAGAAAGTTTCATATCTTTACAGTATTAATCTTCCTACAGCAAGTGATTCTACTGAAATTTGGGTTCCAAAAATAGCAGATAGGAGTTAGTTAAGGCAAAAGGCAAACGTTTCTTAAAAGTCAATTGGGTATCATTGTAACGCGTCCAGCCACTTCCACACTTCAAATAAGCTGTATAATGTCCTGATGATGTGGAAGGCCCTTCATGAAAAATTATGGCTACAGTTACTTGAGTAGCCACAAAATTTTTAATTAAAGTTGACAATTTACTCCCATCAGCTCTGCATCGTTGAAACATTAATATTACATATTGTCCATATCTATGGATAAATAAAGTTGATAACATTTCAGACTTACATTGAGAACAGACCATGTTCTGATGCGCATCTTTTACTAGTTTATTAAAATAAAAGACACTTCTTTACAGTCTGGTAATGTTAAATATATAAATCTTTCACTGTGTATATCAGTACTACTTGAAAATGAGCAATTATCACACTTATGTTCCCATTTATAAGAAAGGCCAAAAAGATTATCAATATCTACACCTTCATCTTCCAAAACTGTAAACATATACATAATAAATTCCTGACAATCTTGCTGAATATTCTGTGAAAATTGATTTACTCCTGCACATATGTCTAAAACATTCCTTAGTTCTGAAACACTTCCTACTTCACTTTCACCACTACTACATTTTTCAAATATAGAATTTAAGGAATAACAAAATGTTTGCTCTTGATTTTCTACAATCTGTTCCTTAACATTTTTTAGAAAAAAAACAACATTAACTACTACATTTGCATAACAGTTGACACCAGACCTGTTTTCAAACTTAAATCCAACAATCTCTTCAATACTAACCGTTTTCTTATGCCTACCAACAACAGCTACATCTTTTTTTCGTCGTTTCTCAACTACTTCAGCACATTACTCCTCATTTTTCCTTTTCTGACCAACCATACGCCTTTCAATGAAAGGATATTGAGGTAAACTTGGAGCATATTCTCTTCTTAACCTATTATACTCCTTCACAAAATTTAAATCTGCACTAATCTTTGTCTCATCATAATCAATTAAATAAAGTCCACATAAAGTTCTAACTCGCGATAAAGCAACATATGCCATACCCTCTTTGAATACAGTGCTTCCAATATTTACCAAAGCACAATCTACACTTAAACCTTGAGATTTGTGAATAGTCACTGCATATGCCAAACAAATTGGAAATTGCTTCCGACAGACATATAAGTCTTTCACAAGCAAAAAACTATTTGAACAGCGACTAATTTTCTGAACTTCCTCAATTCCATCAAATTTTATTCTTAAAAATTCAATCTCATCTCTATTTGTATAATTGACAAAACCAACAACATTACCCATTGCTCCATTTACCAATCCTCTTTCTACATGTAAATTTCTCCTTAAAATTATCCGACAATTTAAACATACATACAGATTTTTCTCTAAACCAGCAGTTTTAGATATACTTTTTTGAAGAGAATCCAATTTTAACTTCAACTTTTCAGACAAAACAATAGTACTACCTTCATGCTCTATTCTATCTTTAGCTTCCACTTTCCTAATTTCTTGATTTTCTAAATTCAACATTTTCTCATTAAAAACTGAACATTCTTTCACAGTTGGCATCAAGCATATCACTGATTTATCTGCTACCTCTTTACTATATATTTTCTCAGGTACATTATCTTCATTAGGAAACAGCTTGGAAAGTAATCGTGTTCGTAGAGTGTGTTTCGCATCTTCAGTTAGTTTTCCAATCCTTATATCTTGAAGAATATTTCCATATTTAGTATCCTTTGCCTGTCGCATATTTTGAATCAGTTCAGTATATTTGAAATGTGACCATATATTAACATTTCCAATACTGCCCAGGCACTTTCTAGTCTCCTCATGCGTAACAGTTTCAAATACAGGTTGTCCTTTCACTGGAGTTAGTTGGAGTAGATCTCCAAAAACTATGACATGTTTACCTCCAAGTAACACATCATACTCTGTCTTAAGTATCTGTTGCATTCTTAAATGCACAAAAGCAAGCATTAAATTAGATACCATGCTTACTTCATCAATAATAAGAAGTTTCATTTTTTTAAGCACTCTAGAAACTTCAAAACAAGCTTCTCCAGATAGCTTGTGATATTGTAATTTATTTTCATGTTCAACTGGCAGCATCAGTAAACGATGTAAAGTAATACCTTTAATATTATGTGCTGCCAATCCAGTTGGAGCAGTAACAACACACGACAGTGTTGACTGAGTTCTTTGCTGTAAATATGTAGTAATTCCTTTAATTAGGAAACTTTTACCAGTTCCAGCTTCTCCACTTACATATAATCGAATAGGTTGAAATGACATACATGAGCAATCTTTTCTCTCATGACGAAAGCCATGCTCAATGTGCTCTGTCACTTCATCATATATCTGTCTTTGCTCAACATTAAATTGCTTCTTTAATTCTTCTAAGTTGATTGCTTCCTCTTGACCTTGCTGCATTGCTCTTTCCACCTCATCCATGGCGGTGGCTGCTTCATTTTGGATAATTGGTTGTCCCAGTGGATCTTGACTTAATGAAGCCGAACTTTGACTATCTTGTGAACTATCTCTAGCAATCTCCGCTGCAATTGTCGCTTCTTGCTCTATTTCATCATTCAACATTTGGAGATAATTACTAAAAACAGGACATTCAATACTAGTCAAGTCAAAATGTATGTTTATTATGACCGTAGTCTTTAAACAAAGCAGTGAGCATAACGCAATAGGGGTGTCTACAATAAATATCTATGGTTATTTTTAAAAATGTTGTTCATTAAAAGCAATTCTACATTTCATTTTCAAAAATACAAAGTCCAAACTATAAAATACTAACAACCAGTAAAAAATTACAAATACCTTAAAACTTGTTTATGAAAGTTAGAACCTATTCACTTTCTTACCACCATAACCATTTCAATCAGTTAAAATTCATACAGTACTACATTTTTTCCTTGGTTCTCAGTGCACTCAGGGCCACCTTTAAGAATTTCCCAAGGGCAATTACAATATCAATAAAGGGTATTTCTGTTAGAAGGCTGGCTGCCTGCAACCTTGTTTTTATTCCATATTTTAGGAAAACCGGGCGCAGCCATAGTTCACATACTACTTTTAGAAGCGTTGAATGAATCTTCATAACTATGAAACTCCCCAAGTAGTTCCTTTTCTCTACGCCATGGTTTAAAGAGTTGGAAAAGAGCAAAATAGTAAACTTCTCTTTTGTCAGGTGTTTCGCAACTCAGTTTCCGATGATTAATCAAGTGTCCTTTTCTTTGTTTCACCAGACATCCTTCTTGTCCAATTACAGCGTATACACCTTTATCAATGTTCTCTGTAACATTCCTTTTAAAAGTGTAGTTTTGAAGTATTTCATACAGACAAATGTTTTCTAGAAGAGTACTTCTATTTGGATAGTATGTATCCAACATATTTGTTTTCAGAATGTCTGTACTGTTTGGTTCTTTCTGGGCTAAATATTCAATTTCTTGCACAGGTTTTAGAACACGGTTTCGTGTTTCTGCAAGACCCAAACTCACCCAGAGAATAGTCCTTGATTTAGCATAAAGACTTGCTGATGATAATCGGTCACAACATTCATATGCTCCAATTTCTCGATGAGACAACATCTTCAAACTGTACGTATACAATTTCTTGCTAAGGCTCTTTTCATGAGAAATGTCTTCCCACATCTCCTTCAGTTCCGTCTTTTCAGATTTTGTGATGTAAGACGTTACATATCGAGCCACAGCAATAGAGTTGTCTGCAACATATTGTATGTCCATGTTAGCATTCCACATGGACAAAATGACTGGGTTATAGTCATTTATATATTTGGATTCTTCACCTCTTCTTAAATTGTACGTATTTTTAGGTGACCTTCTTCTGATGTTATGTCGCAAAGATGACATCAAATTGTTGACTCTTCCTTTTGAAAGTACCGGTCGTGCAAATCCAAAACGACATTTGGTGTAGAATTTACTCTTTGATTTGAATTTTCGCCGACAATATTTTCCACAACGATGACTTTGAAAGCGTAACACTTTTCCTCTTAAGTCCTTATCAGTTGTACTATTAGGTATGTCACAAGTGGCATACTGTTCAATAAAAGACAGTACAGTCTCATCCGAGTCTCTTCCAAATTTAGGAGCATCCTTGATCCATAACAGCATATGAATATGAGGAGCACCTCTTGCTTGGTATTCTTTTCTCCAAAAGAAATCCACTACTTCACCAAGAGGCGGATTTTTCTTGTTTGTAAGAAAAGACATCATAGCTTCAAATCTATGATTAAAATATCTGCAAACATTAACCGGATCTAACGAACACAGTTCTCCGGGTGTCTTGTAGTTTATATTTTCTATGTTTGCATTCGCCTCCTGAAGAAATTCAAGTAAATCTTCCCAAGCATACTCTGCACAGCTTAGAGTTAAAAACCATGTTGGTGCTCCTAAGTTTCTAAGCATGCACTTCAAATCTCCATGACGACGGTACCAATACTCATTAGTACCACGCTGACAAGCCATTAAATTAATTAGATGTGAATCCAAAACACTATCTTTCTTTTGCACTTTATCCATAAATTCCTTAGCTGAAATATTATGCAGATGAACTCCACTTTTTAAGATATGGTTTACTGCATAAGAGAGACCAGATAAGTCACTCTCAAACAGAAGATGAAACAAATATGGAATGCATTGGCGAAACCTCAGATCTTCTGCATATAATCTTGTTGTCCGGTATTCAGATGCAGGAATCTGCATAGGTCGATCATCATATCGTGTACCTTCACCTGTAGGGAATAACTGTGGGAAACAACGACCTTCCAAACTTTCTTCCCACACACTAATAGGATTTCCTTTCGCCTTTTTCATCTGAAATAATTCAATAGCATTCCCTATTGCTTCTTTGGAATGCAGTGGATGAACACTGTAATGTTCATAAATTTCTTCACTTCTGGATAGGTCAACTTTTTCAATTTGTCCAATAGACAAATCACTCTCCTCTTCTTCACTTACATCTTCTTCTTCTACGTATACATCTTTATAGTACTTATTGTTTTGAACTAAATACAACGTTGCCTTTTTGACTTTTCTAACATCCACTAAATCTTGCCAGATTTTCTTACTCTTTGTAGGTACACCATTAACTAGAATAACTAGAGGTTCCTCTTCTACATTTTCAACACCAATTGTTTCCATATTTTTTTTTAAATCAAGTGGCAAATATACAACTCTACCCTTTAATCCTCTTTGTAAATCTGAAGGATTTAATTTACCAGTCTTAGGCTCCATACGAACAATAGCCTGAAAAGGATGTACACATTGGATCAGAATAGTCTCATAAGTATTTAAATCCATCAATTCTGATGGAATATTTATCAACTCTAGATTATTATGAACAGCTCTAGCAGGCATTTTATTTTCATTTAATTTATTATAACAATATTTACAAATACGTTGCTCAAAACCCAAATCAAAATAGTTTTCCACCAACAAATAAGTTGCAAAATCTTTCCATTGACCATTACTTTCATCTTCACTTTTTAAATATAAGTCAACTAACCTAGTTTGACTTTTGTAATGAATGCGTCGACAACAGACCCAAGAAAAATTTGGTTTCTCACCTGCAATTACCTTAAACGTTATTATTTCCTGTTCAAAATTTTCAATATTAACATGTCCAACATTTTCTAACACATTTCCTTCTATAATTATATCAGTTTCTGCATTATCTTCCTCTGGACCAAAATAACTTACCTCAATTTCTGCACAAATCTTCTTAACATCTAATTCACATCCATGCAAAAGAGCACTATTTAACTGTTTAAGTTTAAGTGCTGGACTTTTTGCATAATACAACTTTCTCACTAATTTTCTCATTTTAGTATGATGCACTGCTAACACCCTGAAGTGATGAAACACACTCTGGCATATTTTTTTAGAAAGACAAGCCAGAGAATGACCTTGCAGACCTATTTTTTCTTGCACTCTGCAATGATCTAATTCTTGCAACATAACAATTTTTTTTCTAAGACTTTCTTTAGTGTACTTACGTAAGAAATTGCGAAAGAAATCAATTGAATCCTGTCGTACACTACAAATGCTACTACAATTCCAACTGTAAACAGGAACATTAGGACGTCCCCCTGAAGCTTCTCCAGCCATCACCTCTTCTGCATTTCTAACCACAATTTTCTCTTTCTCAATTACACATCCCTCCTTCACCTCATATCCTCCACCCCTGGTGTCAACTGCATGCAACAAATCGTTACTTTGAAAGTAACTCTCTTCATTAAAAAATGGTTCAGAAGTTGAAGTATGCATCCACTTCCCAGAAAACACTTTACAAAAATTACTCCTATTTATGTGTCTCTTCCATTTACTTTTAGCTTTTAAAACTCGTATTGCCTTATTTAGCGTATTTATTCTATTAAGTACTAAAATAAATAATTTTCTTTTTGTCTCAAACGCACGCTCAACAATACCCTCTATATATTGTTTCTTCTTAAGAAAAGCAGATCTTCTTTTAGAAACTTTCTCCTTTTGTAATAAATTCGAAACTACTCTGTTGTAAAACATACGTTTCCTGATTTGGCTAAATTGATTCATCCGAGTTTTACTGTACAGATTTTCCTGTCTGCTGATTCCAGAAACATTTTTATCTTTGGTTCCATGTCTCCTTCTCGATACTGGTATACTTTTTTCCTTGTGGACTTCAATACTAACATTTTTCCTTCCACATATTGCTCTCAAAAACTTTTTGGTTTGCTTACCAGAAGCACTCTTCTTTTTATCCGTCCTACGTTCTTTTGATACTTCTTCAATTCCTTTCTTCTTCAAATTGTAAGTCCGTTTATTGAGCTTTCTTTTTTCAGTTCTGGTCGGCATCTTAATTTAAGATTTAGATGAAATTCTCAATCTGTAAAACACAAACATAACAAATATTATAGTTGACTACTAGCATATAACGTACAAATTTAAACCACAGATTCATTTTCTAAGTAGAATAAAGAAAATAACAGAAAGTCTCTGAACAGAGTAGGAAATCCTGTAGTAAATGTTGGTTCTTAATTTTATCACACTCCATATCTGTTTTAACATTATAGACAGTTTTTAATTCTAATTTTTAAAGCATACAAACAGTACACTTTTTTCAAGAACTATGGGTCATCGTAGATGTTTTAACCTTTTTTACTACAATCTCTTTTACACTTCATGAGAACATGTCTTATCACTCTCATAAAGCACATCATCGATGAATAGGACAAGAAAACTGTCTTCAAGAATGCTTTACTATAAAAAAAAAATGTATTCATTGAAAAGTTCATAATCTAGTAGAACTTCCAGCATTATATCATCAGTAACTTCTTCAAGTCCAAAGTCCTCATCTCCTTCTACCATCTCTAAGTAAGCTGAGTCTAAAGACATGCCCATAAAATCATTATTTTCATCAATTTCCTCTTCAAAGACTGCATCTAAAATTTCCTCCATCACTTCGTTAATGATTTCAAAATGAATTTGTTTCTCTTCTGAGGAATTCTCCATAACTAGACTCAGTTTATTCTTCTGTATCCTTTTAAAAAAATATACAGACTAAATGATATCTTTTTTCATAAATGTATAACTTAAAAGTACCTTTACTAATTTTTAAACTACATATATTTTTATAATTTCTAACTTATTAACTGTATATATATTAAGATACCACGTTCCGCTTGTTTTGAAAAGAAATTGGCAATATAACCCTAAACATTAACACTGATCTTTTTTTTCCATTAAATAATTACTGTTCTTAAAAGACATTTTACGGTAACATTTCTTTTTAGATTTTCTAGATATCACAAATATTGATTAACTGTAGAATTAATTTTTAGAGACCCATTTTTTCAGTTCACCAGTACAAAGAGCTATTTAAACTATATGCACTCTGAAGAGAAGGCTCACACTATACAAACCATAGCATTCACTTAACAGATTACTACTTTCCACAGAGACAGTTCCTTTTATGTTTCAACAGCATACTCACCATGTAAATGTCATAGCATATACAAAATGTCATACTAAGCATGAAGAACAACCTCATAATAAAGCTCTGCATGAATATGTAAAACAATACCTATACATAGTATAATCACAGATATGCAGGAAAGATACCCATCACACCTAGAACCATATCATAATACCTCTCTGTAAATAAAGGAGAAAGACTGCCAAACATAATGCAACAAGATTTCAAAAATCATGAGCACTTCACAAGATTTAAGTAATGGAAACATGAAAGAATTATACCCCAATGATCCATAAATCTGAACTCCATCAAAAACAACACATGCACCAAGCCCATTAAAAGATAATTTCAACTGTCAGTGGAGAATATCTCAAAATACATATCTAGTATAAGCAGATACAACCCATGTGAATAATTCAAAATAAAATCATATTTCAAAATGAAATTTTACAAACATTTAAAAAAATCTTCTTCATTATTTTCATGTGCACCCAAAAAAATTGCCTAAGCAAAAATACCAACTCACCTGAAAAAAAGAATATAATTCCTCAAATTGTGTAATTCAGAAGGCAGGTTGTTGCTTTTCACCACCAAACACTGTAAAAAAGAAAATAATAAAATGTAATTAACTTATTACAGACTTATTTCTTACACAACATAGAGCCATTATAGCAAAGAACAAGCATAACAGATAAATTTCCCAAGATTCTCTATCATTACAATAAGATACAAAATGTCTCATTTATGAAACCATTGCGCCACAGATATGTCACTTTTTCCCATGTTAAAACTGATGCACCAGCGACACAAGGCCTTCATAACTAAAAGCCCATGTGACGGAGAACAAGTGCATAGACAGAAAATACAGGGCCAACCTTGGGCATATGCAAGCAGTACACCTGCACAGGACCACCAAACCCCAGGAGCCACCATATTAATATATATCCTTAATATAATAATCCTCTAAGGATGCATACATATTTGCGTAGCGGCCCATGGCAGCAATTTTGCGTGCTCTGGCTCTGTTCCACTTCCAAACACCTTGATCCACCCCCCCCCTATTCAGTGGGCTGCACGCTCCGCCCCGCCCAAACCCCCTGTTACAGAGCCCCCTACCTACGCTCCCTGCCCAGGGCTGCCATGACCCTATACCCACCCCTGGAAAATGTATAAGACACAGCAACAGTAAAAATCAAAGAATAGGCAACATGCAGAAAAACTGCACAGTAGATAAAGAAACATATGTTTAAGATAACCCCATTGAAAAACATGTAGTAATTTTTTTAATCTGCCATGCATCTGGCCCTCCAGGACCGCTTTGGAAACTCCTGCTTTAAACCTTTACATTTCATTTTCACCACACACACGTTTTGTAAAAACCCATGTAACGGACAACAACTGCATACACAGAAAATGCAGAGCTGGCCTTAGGCATATGCAAGCTGTACACCTGCACTGGATCACCAAACCCCAGGGGCCACCATGCCAATATATATCCTTAATATAATAATTCTCTGACAATAGATACATGTTTCTGTGATGGCCCATGCCAAGAATTACGCATCCTCTGGCTCTGTTCCACTTCCAAACACCCTGACCCCCCCCTCTTCACTGGGCTCCGCACTCCGCCCCGCCCGGACCCCCTGTTACAGGGCCCCCTACTTACGCTCCCTGCCCATGGCCACCATGACCCTAGATCCGCCCCTTGAAAATGTATAAGACACAGCAATAGTAAAACTCAAACAATAAGCAACATGCTGAAAAACTACACAGTAGATAATGAAACATATTTTTTAGATAACTCAATTGAAAAACATGTAGTAATTTTTTTAATCTACCATACATCTGGCCCTCCACGACCGCTTTGGAAACTCCTGCTTTAAACCTTTACATTTCATTTTTAAACCATACACACGTTTTTTTTCAAAGCTGCATATTAAACGCCTAAACATGTATTTAGTCGTCCACATGCAGGCACTTTCAATTACATGACTTATTTAAGTGGAATCCCTGTAATGTTGCATATCTTTCCAAAAATACACCAGTGCCTATTATTATAACGATTTTTTTTCATTCTTCATCAGTGATATTATTTTTTACATATAATGAAAATCACTATGACTTTTTAAACGACAAAGCTTACGCGGTAAAAATCACTCTGCATTTGCTTCCCTTTAAGAATGTAGTTTATCTACCCCACGCATTTGAACCTTGATGTTTCCATCTGGCAGCGAATTCGGGCCTTGAATCACAAGACATGAACAACAGCCTTATTGTCACAAAAAGAAGTTAGCGTAGCATCTGTTCGCGAACATATCTTTCACTTAGCTAATATTCACAGACAGCACCATTCCTTATAAAAGAGTGACCTTCCTTTACAATGTACTGAGGTGACTCCCTTAATTTTAAACGCATCCTCCACTTCAAGACAGGCTATTTTTTTTATAACTACTAAGCAATGGTTTAGTGACCGGACTGCCAAAAATTATATCAAGTCATTCTGCTACTCTTCACTCCATGCTCTGCGACCTATTTCTGCGGACTTCCTATTGAACTGCCAGTGCTGCGACGTTTGTGTTCCCATCTCGTTTATTTCAAAATGGATGTCCCTCCTGTCTTTGCAAACAAGCCGGAACACTTAGAACTATTTCGCCAGAAGATGCTTGACTACTACGGCATCTTAGCACTCTCGACTCTGAATACTTCATATCGATTATCATTTCGATATTCCTATTTCACCTGTGTACAGCCTGTATTTCATTGCCTGCGCTGTGATGTCATGTGGGCCCTGGACTTATGTCTCTGCAACTTGGTACCTCCTGAAGTGAATTACAATCATCTCATGAATCCGTTAATTGATCATGAACAGCTATGTTGCAACGGAGGGATTATGGCCTTTGCAGCGATACAAGGAGTTCTAGGTCATTGGAATATATTCGCAGCGGCGCAAGATTTCCTGACAGACAGCTACATTGAAAACCCACCGAGCTGTCCTCTGATGGTACTAGAGGCTCCGATAATAAAAGATCATGAATGCTGCTTTCCTCTTTTCAATTGGATGGCTGACATGTTTTTGGATCATAACAGTGACTTCCTGTAAGAAGCAGTTGCTGCCTACTTCGCCTATACAATACTTGGATGACTGTTATACAAGCCATTGACGTCCACATTTCGTTTTGCCTCCCTATCTTTTTCACGTTTTCTTGGATATTTTCTTAACATGAACAGACCTATTGGCTTTACTAACAGTGGACATTATGATTTCCTGCTGGTTAAATTTTGATCTTTTCTGTGGACAAAATTTTTTTTCTTCAGCTACTCGATTTTGAACTTTATTTTTTATTAAAGTTCAATCTCAACAATTCTATTGTATATCTTATCTTATGTTCTTTCAAACGTACTCGAAGCAAAACTCGGTAATATATGCTACATGTGCCCTAATTATTGTGTAAATATAGAATGAGTTTTTTATAACTGTAAACGCCATTTCGCATTTGAACTGCTTATTTCCGCCTCACACACCTCTGCTCGTTTAATTTTCCATAAACTAAAATATTTTTTAATACATAAGAGAAAATATTCAATAATATTTCCATTGTTTTTCGTACTGTACTTATAATGCAATACTGCAACCTTCAAAAGATATCTCAATACAGTAGTTCTTCTCAACACTGATTTGCGAACGATCCAACACATTACATACATGCACCTCTCGCCATTTTGTCGGTTTTGGCGCGTTTTTTTCCCTTACACAATAGCATAACAGAAACGTGATAGTGCTTCGCATGCAGAGAGCTCATTGATAAAGACATATTGTCTAACCACTAGCATTTTCATGTATCGTTCCTAAACTGAAAGGCCAGAGACCTTCTTCCATTTATTAACATATAATGAGCCTTATTTATGAAGGCCTTGCGCCGCCGGTGTGTCACTTTTTCCCATGTTAAAAGTGACGCACCGGCGGCGCAAGGCCTTCATAAATCTGCCCCAGTATACTTCCTCATAAGAGTGTATAATTAATTTTGCTAAACCATATTAATTTTTCATCAACTATACCGTTTGTATTTTATGTACTAGTGGCTATACCGATTACTTTGTTTTTTGCAATGTCTGTACTCGTATTAGATAAGAAACTTGCCTTGAAAACAGTGCATTTCTGAATAAACATTTCAAATATACACGTTCTCTCTTTTAATCCATAATCTCAACTAAAATGATTGTATATTGAAACAGTATTCATGTGTTCCACGTAACTTCAGCTGTACTAACTTAATATTTTCTTTTGTCGACCTGATTTACTCATACTAGAACCCACAGGCCTATAACAGCCCGTGAACCCTTTCTTACTAGGTCGCGCACCATGCAGACAGTTGTACCTCTGTAAAAAAATATTTTATTACTCTTACCAAGCACTACCGCAGTCTTGCTTCTCTCAGTGTTAATCACTGCTCCCACGCTTCTACAGACCAGACGCTATGTCGTATTTCACTCCTTATCACGCTTTAATCTCCACAATAACAAACACTTCTCCGCCAGCCACCAGAGAACAGAGTGCAGATGCAGAGGCACTAAGTAGTGAAATACAACATACCCTCTGCTCTATGGAAACAACCGAGCGGTAATTGTGAAAGAAAACATTCACTAGCGCTTCAAAAAAGCATTTCAATTATATAAATAGTTTTTTCAAAACGTTCCAACTACTTTGATGAGACTATCTGTGTGTGCCTCCACAGCAAAGTTCCTCAACCCGGACTGAAGGCAGACACAGACAGACACACACACAATAAGATAACACAGGGCAACGGAGACGGAAAACAGAAGGGAGATGAAGATGCACTCAAACAGCAGGAGTGAGAGAGATATTTTTATACTCCGTTTGGTACCTCAATTTACGAACACATTTACTGCACAAATCTGTGTACAACCTCATGGTCAGAACTTTTCATTTTATTTTACTCGACCACCTCCCCCTCTTACCCCAGCAGTGCAAGCCGCGGCCACAAACTACAATGTAATTTTGTCGTCTGTCAGAAAGTTTAAGAATTCATTATGCATTACCACTTTTTCAAGACGATATCACATGTAATGTACCAACTTTTCATTTTATTTTACTCGACCACCTGCCCTTCTCACTCTACGCCCACCATCGCAGGCCGCGGCCACAAACCGCACTATAATTTTGTCGTCTGACACAAACTTTAAGAATTCATTAAACATTACCACTTTTTCAACACCGATCCAACACATTACATACATGCACCTCTCGGCATTTTGTCGGTTTTGGCGCGTTTTTTTTCCCTTACACTCTAATTTTGTCGTGTGACAGAAAGTTTACGAATTCATTAACCATTAACATTTTTTCACGACGGTATCACATGTAATTTACCATTTCTCTCTCTACCTGCATTATCTGTCTCTCTGCTAATATAATTTTTTCACTTCATAAACAACTTCTCTCATTATATATAAAGGCTTCAAAATCACACAAATAATTACTCTTTATATTAAACATATTTTATACTTCATATTTCACATTTAAATTAAAAATAGTTTTAGAAATACAACACATTATGACAGCCAACAATGAGTTTAGTTTCAAACTATGAGGAAAATCAATCATTGTTTGTGAGTAAACCATATTTTACGGTACATGACAAAACAAACAGTTACAGACTTACCTTTACCAATGCTTTGTACGATGTACAACAGTGACAGTCACAAAATAGATATTCGTTTGACGGAAGTCTCAATTATGCTGCTATCACTGCAACCAAAATTCAATGGCACAGATATCCAGTCAATACAGACTCATATATGTCTCTTCAGCCAATCATATTTCCTCCCGCAAAATTTTGTATTCAAATTTACATTTCAGTTGGTTGTCCCTCACAATATTTTCAATGTCACATAAAAGTCACCCATCACCCACTGCCATCTCTGGCTGTTTCCATGGTAACACCTCATTCTGCACCTGGCTGAAGGCACAGGTCAAAAGTTCATATCTCAACGTTCTACAGCAAACTAACAACACTGTTTTCCCTCCAGAAACACCTGCCTATCCACAGCTCTGTTACATGTCATTTTTTTCACACCCAATACTACTTTTTCTTCCAGAACCCATCGGAGTACGAGTGCATCTGCCTTGAAAATGAAGGTTTGGCTTTTAGGACACAGCTATATTCACTGGAGTGGAAAATATGCAGCAAGCAGACAAATTTCCAACCTTGATTTACCAAATGTGCAGATAACGTGGATTGGGCAAAGAGGATTAAGATGTCACCAATTAATACCATTGGTGAAAACTTTTATGCATCTCCCAGAACCAGACCTTATAATTGTGCACTGTGGTGGGAACGATCTAGGCACATTGACTGGGGTAGGTCTGGAAATGCTTCTAAAAGACACCTTTCGACAATTGATGACACTTTTACCTCGAACTGCCTTGGTATATTCCAATATATACCAAAGACAGAAATGGAATTGGTCCAATCAACATTGTGCACAAATTGAGAAAGCAAGGAGACATGTTAATAAATCTGTTTCTGCTTTCCTCAGAGATTATAGCATGGGTTCTATTTACCACAACAACTTGCGTTACCACATGCAAGACATCTATAGGACAGATGGTGTTCATTTCACGGATGAGGGAAACAGAATCTTCCTCTACAACATCAGACTCTGCATCGGTACTTACTTATAAATGCAGAAAAAACTCAATTAACACAAGGGCTCTTTTCAGAGCCACCTTATATCAAAGCACTCAAACTTCTGATTTATCTCCATTTTCACACTCTTGTAAATAGGTGTGCGCGCACCCCGCAACTTAAAAAAAAAAATATATATATATATTTTCGCGTTTAAGGGCCTTACTGCACACCCTGAGAGAACCTACGCAGCAAAACAATCTCTACCTTCTCCCCTTTCCATGTTCCAACGCTTTGAAATGACAATATATTTACTCGCAGTGACAAAATGGCGGTCAACACTTCCTGATTTCCTTCGAATCGAACGTTAACAGACGTCACGCAGCAAAAAAAAATTCCGCTCGCGCGCAGCCGCTTGAGTGCGCGCACCCGTGCGCGCTTATAGATATATATTTGACTTTAACTTTAATTTTCTCAGCAACTACTGAACAGATTTACAACATTCCAAAAAAAGCGTAATCTGCGAGCCGAACTCTACAGTTTTGCCAAATTTCTTATAAATCCATTCAGCCGTTCGACCTGTAGCCGTGTCTAAACGTCCTATGGAAAATAACATGGAGAAAACACGTTTTGGGACCCCCCTTTTATCTCAGCCCCCACTTCACCATTCCCCCTCAAACTTTCAGGGAAGGAGCGCAGCGGACCGAGCCATCTTCTTTGAGAAATTCGCAAAGATTCATCCACCAGGGCCAAAGTTAATCCAAATAGAATGTTGAGGATTTCCTATGGAAACTAGGTCCTAACTATAACTACCTACTGGCGACCGCCAGTAGGTAATATATATATATATATGTATATATATATATATATATATATATATATATATATATATATATATATATATATATATATATATATATATATATATATATATATATATATTACCTACTGGCGGTTGCCAGTAGGTAGTTATAGTTAGGATCCTTTTCCATAGGAAATCCGCAACATTCTATTGGGAATAACTTTGGCGCCGAATGAGGGATCTGCCTGTAATTTTTCTTAACTTTGCCTCACTGCGCTCCGCTCCTTCTCTAAAAGTGTCGGGGGGATCCGTCAAGCGGGAACAGAGATAAAAGGGGGGTCCCAAAACGTCTTTTCCCCATGTTAATTTCCATAGGGCGGTTGGACTCACTTTTAGCCCGAACGGCTGAATGGATTTCCACCAAACTTGGCAAAATTGTAGGGACTGGTACCCCGATGTGCCTTTGCTATGTCTCAAGATATATGCTCCAGTGGTTTTTACGAAAATTAACTTTGAAAAAATATATATTGGGCTACATTGGGCTATATTTATGTTAGAGCCCAAATGTAGCCCAATGTAGCCCAATGTAGCCCAAAGATGGCCACCAGAGACAAAAAAAAACAAATGTAGCCCAAATATCAGCCAGATGTAGCCCAACTATAGCCCAATGAAAGAATGTCCCAGAGTGTTCTAAAGAACAACTAGAACGCTAACAGTCTTACTTATGACAAAAGTATGGCACACCTGAAGTCATCTTGATTGGAATAAAGTGGTAACACTTAATACATTTAATGTGAAAAGGAACAAAATGAGGGGTTTCATTTTGCCATTATTGTTATTATTAATATATATAAGTTTATAAAGCGCTCAGCTACCCGTAGGTTTCCCGGCGCTAAAAACCATATGAGAGGGGAGAGCCAGAAAGGAGGACTGTTACATGTTAAATAACCAAGTTTTTACCTGTCTGCGAAACTTAAGATAGCAGGGTTCAGTTCGCAACAGGAGAGGAAGGGAATTCCAGAGTGAAGGGGCCAGCAAGGCGAAAGAGCGGCCACCCATTCTGGATCATTTAACTTTTAATGCAGGTGCGCTTCAGCTCCACAGCGCTTGCAGTAACTAACCAGTATGCCGCAGATGAAGGGACGTGGAAGTCCCGAAACGCGTACGGCTTTTAATCCTGATGGGGAGCTGACGTTTTACCATGTGACCATTAAACCCTGAACTTACCTTTCCACGTGTGGCCTCCCTCAATTGAGCGCCTGCGAAGGTTTGGATGTTAGCGGCTAGCTACGGTCGCGAGGTGAGGCCCCAGCTACAAGCAGTCCTTCCTGACATCCCATGATGCCGGGAATTTAAGGAGCGTGGAAGTGAATTTGCAAACCGAGGCAGGACGGTGCAAATTCACCAGGCTGGAACACACACAAAGCGGGGCACGGAATGACGGCGGCCTCCCGATCATCCCACTTGGGCAAGAACTTTGGGTATTTATTATTGCAGGCGCACCCACTGGGGATGATGAGCAGCGGACCACAACTCCAAGAGGCTTTGCATTCAGCCACGCCCGTGGCTGGCAATGAATGCAGGTGCGCTTCAGCTCCACAGCGCTTGCAGTAACTAACCAGTATGCCGCAGATGAAGGGACGTGGAAGTCCCGAAACGCGTCCGGCTTTTAATCCTGATGGGGTGCTGACGTTTTACCCTGTTATGGCAGTGTGACCATTAAACCCTGAACTTACCTTTCCACGTGTGGTCTCCCTCAATTGAGCGCCTGCGAAGGTTTGGATGTTAGCGGCTAGCTACGGTCGCGAGGTGAGGCCCCAGCTACAAGCAGTCCTTCCTGACATCCCATGATGCCGGGAATTTAAGGAGCGTGGAAGTGAATTTGCAAACCAAGGCAGGACGGTGCAAATTCACCAGGCTGGAACACACACAAAGCGGGGCACGGAATGACGGCGGCCTCCCGATCATCCCACTTGGGCAAGAACTTTGGGTATTTATTATTGCAGGCACACCCACTGGGGATGATGAGCAGCGGACCACAACTCCCAAGAGGCTTTGCATTCAGCCACGCCCGTGGCTGGCAATGAATGCAGGTGCGCTTCAGCTCCACAGCACTTGCAATAACTAACCAGTATGCCGCAGATGAAGGGACGTGGAAGTCCCGAAACGCGTCCGGCTTTTAATCCTGATGGGGTGCTGACGTTTTACCCTGTGCTGCAGTGTGACCATTAAACCCTGAACTTACCTTTCCACGTGTGGTCTCCCTCAATTGAGCGCCTGCGAAGGTTTGGATATATATATATTACCTACTGGCGGTCGCCAGTAGGTATATATAGTTAGGATTTTTTCTCTATGGGTTTTTTGAAAATTCTATGTCTAATAACTTTGCCGTTTGTGGACGGAATTGGCTGAAATTTTCAGGAAAATGGCACATTTTGTTTCTGAGCAGCCTTTGAAAATTTGGGGGGGGTTCGTCAAGGGGGGGCCGAGAAAAAAGGGGGGTCCCAAAACGCGTTTTTCCCATGTTAATTTCCATAGGGCGGTTGGCCTCACTTTTAGCCCGAACGGCTGAATGGATTTGCACGAAACTTGGCAAAATTGTAGGGACTGGTAGCCCGATGTGCCTTTTGTAGGTCTCAATATATGTGCTCCAGTGGATTTTGAGAAATTAACGTTTAAAAAAAGATATATATCTGTAAGCGCGGACCAGGCAGCGGTCTGGTTCGCGGACTTTTCGCGCAACGGAGCTTTGTGAAGCGAAGCTGATTGGTTCTCCGGCATCTGTCAACATTCCAAACAGTCCGTAGCGGCCGCCATCTTGTCTCTCGGTAGGATCGAGAGACAAGAGGAGGCGAAAGCGAAGGGGCAAATGACCATAAGGGGGAATAGTAGATCCTCGCTGACCCCCTAGGTTTGATGTGGAGGTTTTAAAAGGGCCCCGCGGGGCAAAAAAAATAATAATAATAATAATCGAACGGCTGAATGGATTTGCACGAAACTTGGCAAAATTGTAGGGACTGGTAGCCCGATGTGCCTTTGCTAGGTCTCAATATATGTGCTCCAGTGGATTTTGAGAAATTAACGTTCAAAAAAAGATATATATCTGTAACAGCGCTCCGCTTCGCGTACTTTTCGCGTTACGGAGGTTTGCGAAGCTGATTGGTTTTTCGGCGTCTGTAAACATTCCAAACAGTCCGTAGCGGCCGCCATCTTGTCTCTCGGTAGGATCGAGAGACAAGAGGAGGCCAAAGCGAAGGGGCAAATGACCATAAGGGGGCATAGTAGATCGTCCCTGACCCCCTAGGTTTGATGTGGAGGCTTTGAAAGGTTCTCGCAGGGCAAAAAAATATATACCGTTTTTTTAGTTTTTTTGCGTGGAGTGCGCTCGGTTCGCGAACCGGGAAGCGTTCTGGGGAGCGTACTTTCTTGAAAATTAGTGAAAAAAGTTAGAGTACAATAATAATTGTGAGTGATCAGATGTAGGGTAGCTCTGAGAAGAGCTTTTGGGTTTATGGTACATTTAGGTACTTATAAGTAGGTACCAATGCACATTCTTAAATTCAGAGTGAAAACTCTGTTGCCCTCATCTGAGAAGTGAACTCCATCTCCTCTGTAGATATCTTGCATGTAGTAACGCAAGTTATTGTTGTACAGGGAGCCCATTCCATGGTCTCTCATGTAAGCTGAAACAGATTTGTTTACATGCTTCCTCGATTTCTCAATGTGTGGACAAAATTGGTTCGACCACCTCCATTTCTGTCTTTGGCATATATTTGAATATACCAAGGCAGTCTGAGGAAAAAGTGCCATCAATTGCTCAAAGGTGTCCTTTAAAAGCATTTCCAGACCTACCCCAGTCAAAGTGCCCAAATCATTACCTCCACAGTGCACAATTAACAGGTCAGGTTTTGGCAAATGCATAAAGGTTTTCACCAATGGTATCAATTGGTGACATTTTAATCCTCTGTGGCCAAACCACTTAATTTCCACATCTTGTAAATTGAGGTTAGGTAAATTCCTGTTTTCAGCGTACCTTTGAGCCCAATAGATGTAGCTATGTCCAACAATCCAGACAGAAAACATGGCGAGAGAAGGTTCTCCTGCAGTCAGATGAAGTGTGGCAATGAAATGGCAGTTGAAAAAATGAGAGTGTAAAATGAAAAAAACTGAGGAGTTTCTGTGTTAATGAAGCAGTAAGAGTGATTGGTGGATTTTGATTGCTGAAAACAGAAAGTTAGTGTGCATGGATGAGTTCGTTGAAAGATGTATTTTGAGTGGCGAAGAAAAAATCATTAAATGAAAGAATGCTTTGGATATGCAGGTGCACTGAGAGTTCAGAGTTCAATTGCAACATTGTTGTGTGAACTTGCAAACACCAGAAGTCTTTCAGGAGGTGGTTGCTATGCAAAAAAGGCAGAAAGGGCAGAGGGGGGAAGGGTGTTGATTTGAAAAAAAGTGAGGGAAGAGTTTTGATTGGGTGACATGAGAGATCTGTGTGAGGAATTACAGCATTTCTGTGCTTTTGATAGCTGCAGACTCTGGAGTGCATACCTTTTGCTCTGCTGAAGACAAATTGGTGTGTTTCTGAGACTGTTTTGAAACTCAAAGTACTTGCTAAGGTGAGAAAAAATTTCTTTAATTTAGATAGAAAATAGTGTGCTTTAAGGAGAAAATTATGAAGAAAGTTGTGTTTTTCAAATGTTGCTTTGTCTCAAGTGTTTCACAAATAGATTTTGTTTGTTTGAGAAATTGTAATTGGAGAAAATGTGAAGTATTAGTACTGACAGGGCTTTTATGTGCATAGGAGCTGTGGAGTGTTTTCAAATTATGACTTGTAAATCGTTTTTGAGAAAAAGCAATGGTTTTAATATTGATGAGAAGGACATAATGGTGTCTGCTTCTTTATAAGGTAATTGAGAGTCTTTCCCATTTCAATGTAAGAAGTTTGTCTGTGGAGCAAATTGCTTGTAAATATGCTCCCACCTGTGCATGGCAAATTTAGATTTTGAATGTTTCCGTTACATAGGCATGTTAAAGGTGACTGAAACATGCTGCAAAGGCAAAGGCAATCAAAAAATGCTTTTATGTGTCTTAAGGACATTTTAAGTCATTTCCCCATGTGCAGTGTTTTCAAATTATGAGTTGAAAATCGTTTTTGAGGTAAAGGAATGTTTTCAAAATTTATGTGCGCCATATGACCCCAAATTTTTTTTTCAGGGGTGCAGCAGGGTGTTCTTGAGATACCCCTGCACCGTCGGAAAAATTCGTAATTTGCGATGAGGTAATTGCTAATCGCAAATTGCACCTTCATTCCTATGGGCCTCCTGCTGCATGGAAATGAATGGGTAATCTTGCTGAAATGCAAAGTCGAATCTGTATTTAAAAGGGTCTGCACCTCTGTACGGGTGTTCGCTATGTGAAGCACGAAAGTTTCACGGGCCGAACTCAAGGCCACCTCTCTCTGAGACAAAAGAGCTCTTATTCTTGCCATGCTGTTGAAATGTGCTCCCAAGGTTGGTATTTGTGGCCAGATTGAAAACTCCCTATGTTCATGTGTGGGAGGAAATAGAACATTTCTGCAGCAAATAACCCGTTCATTTACTGTTACGATAAAATGAATACTTTTAATTAACCCAGAACAATCTTCATTATTGAGCATCAAATAACTACCATTTTCCAAGAACTTGAACGTGGGGATGATAGCAGGAACTGGCGTGCCTTGCAACACGCAAGCCATATTTGGTCGGTGTTTGTTGCATGAACCGTGTAACTGTCTGTGCCTACACATTAGTGAATGATCTGGCGTCTCAGTGCATTCCTCTCCATTCAGATAAAGTTCTTGATCATCTTTGAAAATCTGTATGTGTATGGAAGCGACCAGACTTGATGAAGAAAACCACTACCTAAAGGTTAATAACGACCTATTGGTATATATTTCATACAATTTGAAAACTTATATAAAGCAAAAGGCAGCGTTATTAAACCGTGGATAAGGCACGTTTGCCAAAGCAGTCAACCTTTTGGATTTATACTGGAAATGTTAAAGGAAGAATTACGGAGTAGGGCCTGTAAATCTTTAATAGACAACGAGTAAAATTACTCCAACCATCGTATTCCTCTAACTCCGGGATAGTAGGGGTGTTTAATTTTTTAGAAGTAGAAATTGTTTCATTCACAAACAACATATGTTTTGGGATGAGACATGCACGGTGGAAAGCCTCAGTGCCTTGTACCTGCCAGGTTCGTGAACCCCAAACTGATGTAGATCCTGGATATTTTTACTCTGTATTACGTTAGCATGGTCTCATTACTGGTTTAAACGCCATTTTTCCTTTTTTGTAACTTCTGCACACGACACTTAGTTGTTGCTTTAGCTTTCAGCCTACCTGCGTCAAGATCTATGCCTGCTTCAAGCAGGCGCAGGGTTTTGATGTAGCTTTGTCCTATCTGATTGTAAATGCGGCACACCGTGGGTGGCAGAGCAGCGGTGCACGTTAACTGGTGCATCCCTGGGGATGTGCTAGTTAATATAAATCTGCCCCTTTACATTTAATTATGTGCAGGGGACACAGAGTAGGTGAGGTTTATCCAAGGTTAAGAAGAGATGAGTCCTGTTCAGTGAAAAATTGAAGATAGGCTTCAGTATATTATATACTTAAGTAGTGTGTTAAGTTTTTGATGACTGTTATTAATTTACTGTTGGGTAATAGTGGTTAATAACATTTTTTATTATATTTTACCACAGATTCAACTGCACATTATTTCAAGATTTTAGGATGCCTAGCAAAGAAAGAGTAAGAAAGGCTGGAAAACGTCAAAGACAGCAGGAGCATGGAATATTGCAGCAGTCCTCTAACAAAAAGATTTGTCAAGTCACCAAGAAAGCACCGGGTAAGAGTCGAAAAACAGTCATAAGAAATATGTGTAGTAAAAAAAATATTACTACAGAAAATGTTTCACTCCAGAAAAGGAGACCGAATTCAAATGGTAAGGAAAGGCCAATGAGAAATGTTACTGCTAGAGTAAGAGATAATTCTATGCATGAAAGTAGAAGGAAACAACAGTTTAGGGATATTCGTAAACGAATGTTCCGCAACAGGATAATTGGGAATTTGTTAAAAAATATTAAGAAAGGTCAGCAGAAAGTGGTTTTTTATAAGAGAAAAAAAATAGTTGAGAAAGTTATTGATCAGGCCTTTGAAATTAAACGTAAGTTATTTATTTTGACAATCAATAGAATTAGGAAGCTAAACAAGGTAATTTATGATTTCAAAAGAAATAGTAGATGGAAGAGAATAGTTAATCGTAGTAATTTTTGTGAAGTTTTTTCTGGAGAATGGATGCATAGTTCAAGCTCTGAGGCATTTTTTAATGAGGAGAGTTATTTCCAGGATAATGATTTGGTGCATGCAGTTGACACCAGTGGTCGAGCTTATGAAGTGAAAGATGGTTGTCCAGTTGAAAAAGAAAAACTTGTGAGAACAGAGATAGAAGAGGTGTTAGGTAATGAGGTTTTAGGGAGATGTCCTAAGGGTCCTGTGTACACCTGGAAGTGTAGTAGTATTTGCAGTGTACGACAGGATTCCATCAATTTGCTTTGTGATTTTATACGGTCATTTAGTAAGAAAAGTTTGAAGCAGAAAATGAAGTTGTTGCAAGAATTAGATCCTTGCAGAGTGAGAGAAGTGATAGGTTTGCATGGTCATTCACTGGCTTGTCTTTCCAGGAGAGTATGCCAGAGTGTTTTTCATCATTTCAGGATGCTAGCAGTGCATCATAATAAAGTGAGGAAATTAGTTAGAATGTTGTATTATGCTAAGAGTCCAGCAATTATGCTAAAACAATTATGCGCTGCTCTTTTGCATGGTTCTGAAATAGATGTGAAAAATATATGTGAAGAAATTGAGTTTTGTTACTTTGGAAGTAAAGAGGAGAATGTTGAAATTGACCAAGAAGAAGAGAGTAATGTGGAAGATAGTGTACAGGTTTCCAGTACAGATAATTTCCAGAGGGAAATTGCAACGTTTGAGGTGAAATCAAGTGAGAGGCCAAATTTCACTTGTGTGTGTTGTCGACGCACTTATTATAAGAATCAGACTAAGTTAGTGGATTTATATGGAAAAAGTGAAAGGGAAAATAATAGTGAATGGAAGGATTTTACAACATACTTGATGGTAGAAAATTGTTTTGATTTGGGATTGGATCAACGTGTGTGTACTTATTGTTGTAACAAATTAAATCAAAACCAGATGCCTGCTAGAGCAGTTCATAATAATCTGGAATTGGTTGAAATTCCTTCTGAATTGAAGGATTTAAATACTTATGAATCTATTTTGATTCAAAGTATCCATCCCTTTCAGGCTATTGTAAGAATGGAGCCAAAGACAGGGAAATTGCCTCCATCAGATTTACAGAGAGGATTAAAGGGAAGAGTTGTTTATTTGCCTCTAGATTTGAAGAAAAACATTAACACAATTGGAGTAGAAAAAGTGGAAGAGGAACCTCTGGTTATCTTAGTTAATGGGGTTCCGACAAAGAATAAGAAAATATGGCAAGATTTAGTAGATGTTAGGAAAGTCAAAAGGGCAACATTGTATTTGAAAAAATATAATAAATACTATAAAAATGTATATGTTGCAGAAGAGGAAGTAAGTGAGGAAGAGGATAGCGATTTGTGTGCTGGTCAAATTGAGAAAGTAGAACCCTGTACTAGTGAAGAAATATATGAACATTATAGTGTTCATCCTTTGCATTCCAAGGAAGTCATGGGGAATGCTATTGAGTTGTTTCAAATGAAACAAGCGAAAGGGAGTCCCATTAGTGTTTGGGAGGAAAGTTTGGAAGCTCGGTGTTTCCCACAGCTTTTTCCAACAGGTCAGGGAGGAAGATATGATGAGCGACCTCATCAAATTCCTGCTTCTGAATACCGGACTTTGCGATTGTATGCAGGAGATCCTAGGTTTCGACAATGCATTCCTTATTTGTTTCATCTCCTGTTTGAAAGCGATCTGTCTGGACTGTCATATGCAGTGAACCACATCTTGAAAAGTGGTATACACATGCAAAACATCTCGGCAAGTGACTTTATGGATAAAGTCAATGTCCAAGACAGCATTTTGGATTCTCACCTGATTAATCTCATGGCGTGTCAGCGTGGTACTAATGAGTACTGGTACCGTCGTCATGGTGATTTAAAATGTATGCTGAGGAACTTAGGAACTCCCACATGGTTCCTCACTTTGAGCTGTGCTGAGTATGGCTGGGAAGACTTACTTGAATTTCTACGAGAGGCAAATGCTAACGTAGAAAACATCGAATTCAAGACACCCGGAGAACTGTGCTCTTTGGATCCAGTCAATGTATGTAGGTACTTCAATCATAGATTTGAAGGTATGATGTCTTTCATCATGAATAAGAAGAATCCACCTCTTGGAGAGGTGTTGGATTTCTTCTGGAGGAAGGAGTACCAAGCAAGAGGTGCTCCTCATATACATATGTTGCTGTGGATCAAGGATGCACCTAAATTTGGAACGGATGCAGACGACTCAGTGATGAGTTTCATAGAACAGTATTCTACGTGTGCTGTTCCAAACGCAAAGGAGAAAAAAAGCCTAAGAGAAAAAGTTCTACGTTTCCAAAGCCATCGATGTGGAAAGTACTGTCGTCGTAAATTCCGGAACAAAGACAAGTTCTACACCAAATGTCGTTTCGGCTTTCCACGATCGGTGATTTCTAAAGGAAGAGTGAACAGTTTGATGTCTTCGCTGCGACATAATGTGATGAAGAAATCACCTAAAAACACATACAATTTGAAGAGGAACGAAGAGTCTAAGTACATCAACGACTACAACCCGGTGATTTTGTCCATGTGGAATGCTAACATGGATATACAGTTTGTGGCTGATAACTGTATGGCTGTGGCTAGGTATGTGACATCTTACATCACCAAAAAAGAGAAGACAGAATTGAAGGATATGTGGGAGGACATTTCCCATGAAAAGAGCCTCAGCAAGAAGTTGTACAGTTTCAGTCTGAAGATGTTGTCGCATCGAGAAATCGGAGCTTACGAATGTTCTGACCGGTTGTCTTCAGCAAGTCTCTATGCCAAGTCCAGGAGTATCGTTTGGGCGAGTGTTGGTCTTGCTGCAACGCGTAATCGAGTTCTGAAACCTGTGCGGGAAATTGAGTATTTGGCGGAAAAGGAGCCAAACAGTACCGACATTTTGAAGAGCAACATGTTGGATACATATTATCCAAATCGAAGCAGTCACCTCGAGAATGTTTGTCTGTATGAGGTTCTGCAAAATTACATATTCAAGAGGAACATCAAAGAAGATACTGAGAAAGGAGTGTATGCTGTAATAGGAAGTGAGGGATGTCTGGTCAAGCAAAGAAAATGCCACTTGATAAACCATCGAAAATTGAGTGGCGAATCTCCTGAAAAAAAGGAGTTTTTCTATTTAGCACTTTTGCAACTTTTTAAGCCTTGGCGTGCAGAAGAGGAACTGCTTGGAGATTTCCTCTGTTACGAAGACTCTTTCAATGCTGCCAAGGAGACCATAGAATGTCCTGCTTTTCCCAAATATGTAGAAATGTTGAATGTGGAAATTGAGCAGGAAGCAACGATTGCAGCCGAGATTGCCAGAGACAGTTCTCAGGACAGTCAGAGTTCTGCTTCATTGAGTCAGGATCCACTAGGAGGACCTCTTATCGAAAATGAAGCTGCCACTGCTATGAATGAAGTGGAAAGAGCCATGGCACATGCTCAGGAGGATGCGGTTAACTTAGAAGAGTTGGAAAGACAACTCAACGTTGAGCAGAGGAAAATATATGACGAACTTACCATGCAAATTGATCATGGATTAAGTCATGATAAGAAAGAGTGCTCATGTACGTCGTTGAAGCCTGTCCGACTGTACGTGAGTGGAGAAGCGGGAACTGGAAAAAGTTTCCTTATTAAAGCAATTTCATGTTATTTGCAGGAAAGGACAGAGTCATCGCTGTCTTGTGTTGTCACCGCTCCAACTGGACTGGCAGCACATAACATTAAAGGGATTACTTTACATCGTTTACTGATGCTGCCAGTGGAGCATGACAACAAATTAGAATATCACAAGCTATCTGGAGATGCTTGTTTTGAAGTTTCAAGAGTCTTGAGGAAAATGAAACTTCTTATCATTGACGAAGTAAGCATGGTTTCCAATGTTATGCTTGCCTTTGTGCATTTGAGAATGCAAGAAGTTCTCAAAACAGAGTATGATGTGTTATTTGGTGGCAAACACATCATTGTTTTTGGAGATCTTCTGCAGCTGACACCAGTGAAAGGGCAACCTGTGTTCAAAATGCTCACGCATGAAGATACCAGGAAGTGCTTAGGGAGTATTGGCAACGTCAATATATGGTTAAACTTCAATTATGCTGAACTGCATGAAAATATGCGTCAGGCAAAGGATGAAGTTTACAAGACTATTCTACAAGATGTTAGAATTGGAAAAGTGACCGAGCATGGGAAAGAAGCTTTACATGCACGATTACTGACAAATTTATATCCAGACGAAGATGTTGTGCCTGAGAATATTTTTCAGAAAGTTACTGAGAAAAAATCTGGAATATGTTTGATGCCAACTCTTGCAGAATGTGCCAAATTCAACAACAAAATGTTGCATTTAGAAAAGCAAGAGATTGTGAAATTGGAAGCTATTGACAGAGTAGAGCATATGGGATCAACAATTATTTTGTCTGAGAATCTGAAAACAAAATTGGATTCATTAGAGAAGAGTATATCTAAAACTGCGGGTTTTGAAAAGACTCTGAATGTGTGCTTGAACTGCCGTATAATTTTAAGAAGGAATTTACATGTTGAAAGAGGTCTGGTAAATGGATCAATGGGTAATGTTGTTGATTTTGTGAAATACAGAAATAGAGATGGAATAGAATTTTTAAAAATTAAATTTGATGGCATTGAGGAAGTACAGCTAATTGCTCGTTGTTCTGCTAGATTTTTGCTTGTAAAAGACTTATATGTTCGTCGTAAGCAGTTTCCTGTTTGCTTGGCATATGCGGTGACAATCCATAAATCGCAAGGTTTAAGTGTAGACTGTGCATTGGTGAATATTGGCAGTTCTGTGTTCAAGGAGGGTATGGCATATGTGGCATTGTCACGAGTTAGGACTTTATCGGGATTGTACTTGATTGAGTGTGATGTCACAAACATTTGTGCGGATCTAGATTGTGTTAAGGAATACAATAGGTTGAGAAGAGAGTATGCGCCACATTTGCCTCAGTATCCTTTGTTTGAGAAACGTGTGGTAGGCCGGAAACGAAGAAATGTGACCAATACTGGGGAGGTTGTAGCAAAAAGACGAAAAGTTGATGAACCTGAAATTATAAGCAGAAACAAAAAGGATTCTGTTGAAGATGTTGTTGGTTTTCAATTTGAAAACAGTTCTGGTGTCAACTGCTATGCTAATGTAGTGGTTAATGTTGTCTTTTCTCTAGAAACTTTAAAAGAACAGATTGTGGTCAATTCGGATCAAAGATTTTGCAGTTTGTTAAATTCTGTGTTAGAGAAATGTAGCACTGATAGAACAAACATAGAAAGTGTGTCTGAAATTCGAAATCTGTTAGACAGATGTTCAGGCCAAACACAATTCTCTCAAAATAGTCAGCAAGATTGTCAGGAGTTTTTAATGTATATGCTTGATGTATTGCATGATGAAGGTGTAGATGTAGATCACCTGTTTGGGCTTTCTTATCAATGGCAGCATGACTGCGAGAACTGTAGGGTATCAGCTACTACTAGTGTAGACTCAGAAAGATTTATATATTTAACTTTGCCAGACAGTAAATCAGTCTCTTTTAATAAGCTAGTAAAAGCAGCTGATCACAACATGGAGTGTAGCCAATGTAAATCTGAAATGATGTCCACTTTATTTATACGAACATATGGCCAGTATGTCATTTTAATGTTCCAACGATGTAGGCCTGATGGAACAAAATTGACAACTTTAATTAAAAATTTTGTGGCTTCACAGTTGTCAATATCAGGAAGGACTTTTGTAACTGTAGCAATTATATATCATGATGGTCCTTCAATAACATCAGGACATTATACAGCTTATTTAAAGTGTAGAAATGGCTGGTCATTCTGCAATGATTCTGTTTTAATTTTCAAAAAAAAATTGCCATATGACCTTAAAAACTCTTACCTGGTGTTTTTAAAACCAAAATTTTAGGGAAAGAATCTCGGGATGTGCTCTGAGGAATTTCAAGAAGTTCTTATGGCTCCTACACTATTTGGCCTTGAGGATAAGTGTAGTACAGAGACATAACTTCTAACCATAAGACTGGACGTCATGGAAAAATAACTGCACTTTGAATGAGTTCAGAAAAACTATTTCTTTTTATAAGCTAATTGAAGCAGCGAATCAAAACATGGAGTAGAGGGAATGTAAGTCTGCAATGCTGTCTACTGTTTTACATTGCTTTGTGATTAAAAGTGATGTAGAGAATTAAATAATTGTACTAGTCATAAAGGTAGTGTAAGTCTGCTTCATAGTAAGCAGTATCAGTGTGATAGGAAATGTAGAACATGATTGAGCAAGAAGGGGAAGATATTACTAGTCCAGGATTGTGTAAATGATCTTCAACATTTTAATTCTGAAAGTTGCGGAAATGCGAAAAGACGGGATTGGCTTACAAGAAATCCAAGAGTTATACATGGCTCTGACACGATTTGGCCTTGTGGAATCGTGTGGTAGAGAGCGAGAAGTCATTTATTGTATGTAACATGTTTTTGAAAACGATGGAGGTTTTCTTTCAGAAAGTGGCGGGTTGAAAGTAATAACAGCACAACAGAGTGTAAGCTGTTCATAGGACATCCTTGGCCGTCATGGAAAGTAAGTTAACTTTAAGGAGTTCTGAATTCTGATTTGTAATGTATGGGTTTTTTAAACACAATCATTTTGATTGTGTTTTTTTTTCCCCGCTGTTATATGATGAATACCTTCAAGTCACTGTTTTAGTGAAATTTGATACATTCTGAGAACAGCAAAAATAAACCATTTAACATGTATAATTAATTCTGTTCTGTTTGCATTTATGATGTACATGTAGAACTGTGTAGGAGGCATGGAGAAGGTGAGGCTTCTGTCAGTGTCAAAGTTGTTGCATACAGTGCTCATATTCTACGTAGTCTTTTATATTTCATTACTTTCACTGTTTCAGACAGATCTAAAAAATTTTTTTTTAAAAGAACAGTAAGTATAAGGGAAGGAAACAGACAGTTATGTTAAAAGAAACACAGCTATAGGGAATAAACTAGGGATACTGTTACCCGCAATCCTCTGCTGATGATGTCACTGAGCATGTCATGAATGATGTAATATGTGACATCATCAGCAGTGGATTACGGGTAATAGTATCTCTAGTTTACTCCCCTATAGCTGTCTTTCTTTTAACATAACTGTCTGTTTCCTTCCCTTATACTTACTGTTCTTTTTTATAAAAAAAAATTTTGGGTTCGCTTCCGGTTCGCGTACCGGGGAGCGAACTGGGAAGCGAACTAAGAGAAATAGAGGTTGGCACAGTTGCAAATATTGTACCAATTTTTTTATAACGGGGAGGTAGTTCTGAAAAGAACTTTTTTTTAAATTGTTTTTGTTGTTTTATATTTTTTTTATTATTTTTCTGAACATTTTTTTTACTTTTTTTGAATTTTTCTGAACAGTTTTATATTTTTTTTGTTTTTTTTTCGGAGGGGGCAACGAAAACGATTCATTGTAAAGGGCTCAACAGGAGGAAGAAAACAAAAAAAAGAATTTATTGTTTGGTGAGTTTCGGACAAACATGAGCATGATTGTTAATAGCTCTGTTGATCAGAGTGATGCTACTTTCTGCGTAGCAAATGATTCCACTGCAATGTACGCAGACTTGTTTTACTTCACGAAATCTCGTTTGTATATTTGGCACCATCTCCCTGCCCTCTGGTCCCGTTACTTCCGGTACAACAGATCTTCTGGCCATAATAGGGAGATTATCTAGGTCGTCCTGTTCCTCTTCTTCCTCTTCTTGCTGAATTATAACTTTAGCAGGTGGTCCACTCTTCCTTGGATGTGGTGGAGGTGGTGGGGAAGCACCAGCTGAAGCTAGTAAAGAAGCCATTGCTCACTGGTAACAAAGGGTCTTTCTCTCACAATGATGAAAGTCAGAGTGAGGAAAGAAGGAGGGATTTTCACCATTTGGGAAAAAAAATAGTTCTCAACCAATGAAAAGTGTTCATTTTAGATCATATGACCTAGTCTTACATCATTAGGAAACCGAAAGTGAAATGAACCAATGAAAAGTGTTATTACCAAGTCACATGACCTGCTGTGTTTACGTTACGCGCTTTGCAGGGCCTCCCGGTTTGCTTCCAGAAACCTGTGCTTTGCGACTCGGTAAGCGTACGAGTTCGCTAACGTAGCACGTCATATGACGTATCACGCGACAACGCGAAACGTCATGCGGACGGGAGGCGTCACGATGTTGTTTTCTAACGCGGCAGTTGCGGTAAAGAAACGTTTACCGGCTCGCGGTCTATTTCGCGGCATCAAGGTCAGCTAACGGGAAGCTTCCCGATTCGCGAAGCGGGAACGAAGAAAAAAAAATATTTAAAAAAAATAATTATTCATAAACATATAAAATATATTTTTGGATTTAAAGAAGAATACATTTTACAGCTACAGATATTAGCTGTTAAAAAACCAATGAAATTCACTGAAAAAACCATAGGTTATAGACCATATATAGTTAGGAATTAGCATTTACAAAACCTTGAAAATTCACTGAAAAAACCATAGGTTATAGACCATATATAGTTAGGAATTAGCATTTAAAAAACCTTATTTTACTCACACAAAACCATTGAAATTCCATATATAGTTAGTTGCACTAACTATATATCGCGCACCCGCAATCCACTGCTGATCATGTCACATATTACATCATTCATGACATGGTCAGTGACATCACTGATGACATCACTGATGACATCTCAAATGACATCACTGATGACAACATCCAGTGATTATGTGTTTCTGTAAAGTTTAAATATGTTTTACATATTGAAGAATGAGTGGATGTATAAGTGTCTCAATGAAGGTTTTAGTAGGTGCGTGATTGACTGTATGAGTGAGTGATTAAATGCGTCTTACTAAATGCACGGGTTAGTGACTAAACTGTCTGAAAGTGTGCATCAGCATGTCTGTTGTTGTGCAAGCTGCTGCATGTGTTGATCAGTAGCTATATAAGTAGCTATATGGGTTATTGATTGGTTGCACAAGTATTTGTATGGGAGACTGAGTGTGTGTATGACTGGCTGGGAGGTGTGTGACTCTGTGCAGATCAATGTGTACTTGTATCAGTGATTCTATAAGAGAGTAAGTATGTGTTAGTATATGTTTTAAAATGTAAGGTACTCTATGTTTAACTGTGTAGATTAGAAAATGGAACTGTGATTGATTCTTTACAGGACTGACTAGGTGTGTGAGTAACTCCATGGATGAGTGGCAGAGTGTGACTGTCTGTATAGGTGTATGAGTGCATATGATAGTGTTGTAAAGATGAGTGATTGTATGTATGAATGATTGTATGGGTGAATGAGTGAATGTGTGTGTAGACGTAGGAATCAGTGAGTGGGTATGTAGTAACTAGTATTGGTGTGTCAATGGTTTCAAAAATTATACTCTGTATTTAACACTGGGTGTAACAGAGGTTATATTAAAGTGTGAGGAGATGCATTGTATTGTCACATTAATGATATCATCATTGATGTGACCATTGATGTCAAATGAGATATCATCAGTGATGTCATTTGAGATGTCATCAGTGATGTCATCAGTGATGTCACTGACCATGTCATGAATGATGTAATATGTGACATGATCAGCAGTGGATTGCGGGTGCGCGATATATAGTTAGTGCAACTAACTATATATGGAATTTCAATGGTTTTGTGTGAGTAAAATAAGGTTTTTTAAATGCTAATTCCTAACTATATATGGTCTATAACCTATGGTTTTTTCAGTGAATTTTCAAGGTTTTGTAAATGCTAATTCCTAACTATATATGGTCTATAACCTATGGTTTTTTCAGTGAATATATATATATATATATATATATATATATATATATATATATATATATATATATATATATATATATATATATATATATATTCACTGAAAAAACCATAGGTTTCACACCAGTTATAGTTAGGAATTAGCATTTAAAAGCCTATTAAATTCACTCATCCATAGAGTTACACACACACCTAGTCAGTCATGCAAAGAATCAATCACACATCCATTTTCTCATCTATACAGTTATACACACCTTACTTATTCAAAGATATACTAACACATATTTACTCTCTTATACAATCCCTGATACAAGTTCACAATGATCCATACAGCCACTCACACATTCACTGGCTCTTATGCACAGTTATTTATATATGTCAACTCTCACATGTACTGTGTTTTACATATGTACTTACTTTTACATGTAGCACTGAGATATCCATTCACTCACCCATACACTCATGCACACAGTCAACCGCCCATACAGCTGTTTCCACATGCACTTTTGAACCCATACATCTAGTGAATAAACTGCTCACACATCTATGCACAGAGTCATACACCTCCCAGCCACCCATACACACTCTCAGTCTCCCATACAAATACGTAGGCAACCAATCAATAACGCATATAGTTAATCATATAGCTAATGATCAACACATGCAGCAGTTTATAGAACAACAAACATAATGATGCACAAATTGAGACAGTTTAGTCACTAACCCATGCACTCAGTGAGACACATTTAACCACTCACTCATACAGTCAGTCATGCACCTAATAAATCCTTCATCCAGACATTTATACATCCACTCATTCTTAAATATGTAAGACATATTTTAACTTTACAGAAACACACAGTAACTGGATGATGTCATCATTGATGTCATCAGTGATGTCATTTGAGATGTCATCAGTGATGTCATCAGTGATGTCATTTGAGATGTCATCAGTGATGTCATCAGTGATGTCACTGACCATGTCATGAATGATGTAATATGTGACATCATCAGCAGTGGATTGCGGGTGCGCGATATATAGTTAGTACAACTAACTATATATGGAATTTCAATGGTTTTGTGTGAGTAAAATAAGGTTTTTTAAATGCTAATTCCTAACTATATATGGTGTATAACCTATGGTTTTTTCAGTGAATTTTCAAGGTTTTGTAAATGCTAATTCCTAACTATATATGGTCTATAACCTATGGTTTTTTCAGTGAATTTCATTGGTTTTTTAAAAGCTAATATCTACAGAAGTAAAATGTATTCTTCTTTAAATCCAAAAATATATTTTATATGTTTATTAATAATTTTTTTTAAATATTTTTTTTGTTTCGCTCCCGGTCCGCTAACCGGGAAGCTTCCCGTTAGCTCAATTCGATTCCGCGATCCGGTCCGCGAACCGGTAACAAATCAACATAGTGACGGTATCGCGTTGCCGCGTAATGCGTCTTATGACGTACTGCGTTAGCGCACCCGGAAGTGCCCCGGGGCGCGGACCGAGGCGCGAAACGCAACTCCCCGGAAGCGATCCGCGGCGCGAAAGCGCGACGTATCGCGTTGCCGCGAAATGCGTCTTGTGACGTATCGCGTTAGCGCACCCGGAAGTGTCCCGGGGCGCGGACCGAGGCGCGAAGCGCAGCGAACTGGAAGCTAACCGGGGAGCGTTCCGCAGCGCGTAACATGAGCGTTAGAGGTCATGTGACTTGTTAATAAAGCTTTTCATTGGTTCATTTCACTTTTAGTTTCATAATTATGGAAGGCTAGGTCAGGTGACCTAAAAATAACACTTTTCATTGGTTGAGAAGTATTGTTTTTTCCAAATGATGAAAACCACTCCTTATTTCCTCACTCTGACTTTCATTATTGTGAGAGGAAGACCTATTTTGCTTCTTGGAAGACCTATTTTGATTGTATGAAAATGGCTTCACTGATTGCTTCAGCTGGTGCACCCCCACCACCACCTCCACCTCCTCATGGGAAGAGAGGACCACCTCCCCAGGTGGTTACCAACACTGAGGAGGAAGATGAAGAGATGGATGAGGAGGGAGAACAACCACAATTTCTTGAAGAGTTGCCCCGGGTTTCAAGAAAGAAACCCAGTTTCATCTGGCAGTTTTTTTCCATCCCTCGTGGCCAAAAAAAGGTCAATGCCAGGTACGCAACATGCCTCATATGCAAGGAACAATTGTCCAGAGGGACGGACAAAAAATACAGCTACGGTAATCATACCATGCATAGGCACATGACGAGGAAACATCCCTTAAATTACAGCCGGGCGGAATTAAGGGATATGATGGACAATCCTCGACCAACTCCTGTGACGAGACCAACAACATCGGTTTCTTTATCACCAGAGGAGGCACGGGAAACTGTGCCAAATATCCAACCCAATTTTGGGAACATGATACACTTATGTATGCGCTGTCGTGCATTATTAGCTTGTGGCAACATGAGCATCAATGCACTGAACCTGGCGTATGAACACCATGATTGCCCTAACCGCCCCCAGTAATTTTTTTTTGCTCCTGTTGAGCCCTTTTCAACGCCTGTTTTTTGTTGTTTCCCCCCCCCCCAAAAAACCAAAAAAAATATAAAATCGTTCAAAAAATACAAAAAAAACAAAAAATGTTCAAAAAATACAAAAAAAATATAAAACAACAAAAATATTAAAAAAAAAGTTCTTTTCAGAACTACCTTCCCTTTCCAAAAAAATTGCTACAATGTTTAGCACTCTGGCAAGCTCTCTTTCTTTTGGTTCGCTCCCGGGTTAGCTTCCCGGTACGCGGACCGGGAGCTAACCAAAAAAAAAAGAGTAAGTATAAGGAAAGTAAACAGAGAGTGATGTTTCAAGAAAAACAGCTATAGGGAGTAAAGAAGAGATACTGTTTAATAGATCTATTTACCAAAGAACAGACAGAAGAGGGTATAATTGTGAAAAACAAAATAGATAACGAAGTGAAAGAAAAACAAGCATTGGCATAGCCAATAGGTATCGACTTTGGGACCTTCTAAGTATTTAGTTATGCAGCATAATATCCTTGGTGCAGCAACATCAACTGTTGCATGGCTAAACACGTATAAGGTCCCAAAGGCGAGACCTATTGTCTATGCCAATGCTTGTTTCTTAAGTAGAATTGCAATACGTATGGCTCTTCCATGTAAAAAAATCTTATCTTGTGCTCTAAAGATTGCTAAAGTCTCGACAGAGAACAGGCTAGATTGTAAGTAGGGTAAATTGCGCTTGGTGATCTGTTTGAGGGAGCGTCTGCTTTGCCTGGTGTCTTTGGAGAGCAATTTTGATTGTTATACTGGACAATATAGCCCTAATGTAAATAACATAGGGGCATATTATCAACATAGGCAATAAAAGTTTTGCAGCTTTTATCGGCAGAAATGTGTCGCTAAAGCTGCTTTTGCGGCAGAAAACTGCCGCTAAAGCCGCTTTTGCACCAGTTTTCTGCCAATAAAAAGAGCAATAATTTTATTGGCTGCATTCATAATATGCCCCTTAGTGTGCTTCAACTACACAGAGAAAGCATTATGAACAAATAGTGATACAGTGATCAGTCAAAGACACTAAGAGTAATAGAGACGGAGTGAGTGAACAAGAGTGAGGAACTATGAGAAGAGAGGGACTGAGAAAAAGAGTGGAAGGAGTTGAGTAAGTAGGTAATAGAGAAAGGAATGAGGGAAGTAGCAAAGGCAGGAAACTGAGGATTAAAGAAATGAAGCAGTGGAACTAATAGTAGTTCAATGTGATAGAAATGTAACGAAAAGAGTACAAAATACTTACCTTATAATTGTCGTTAAATTCCTCACTTTTTATTTTTATACTTTCAATCTGTGAAAGAGAGAACAAACATTTGAAAAATATAAAAACATGTATTAAAAAATTACAAAAGACAAGGGCAAAGATTGAAGGACAAACAGTTTTTCAATAACTTTGACACTTACAGAAGCTACACAGTCCTAAAGATATACATTTTAAACTAACACTATCTTGATGCAGATGAAGTGAGGCCTATCTTAAAACATGGTGCATCTTTTGCATTGCTGTTGTCTCAGAAAAGTGTCGCAAGACACTAAAATTTAAAATAATTGCTTCAGGATGCCAATAAGATGTCTACTATCCAGAGTTTTGTTTCAGGTGAGGCCTACTCAGGGTTGCAGATGAAATTTCGAGTTGTTGAAGAGAATAGAGGACATAATACATGTGAAGGTCTACCAATGAAGTGAGTCATGTCCACTGCAATCTTCAACAAAGTCCAAACCTCCTATGTTTCCCTGGACAGACCTAAACTTGATCTGCACAATGTGATTCGTAATGATAGGAAACACAGGTGATGTAATTGAAATACATGCAATTTATTTTGCTCATTTCACAATCACATCACTTGTGTTTCCTTTGCTTAGGTATCTCATTGTGCAGATGTAGTCTAGCATATGAAAGAATACGCAGAAGTGCAGCACTGCATGCAACAACTTTGACACTTACAGAAGCCTCACCTTCTCCATGCCTCCTACACAGTTCTACATATACATCATAAATGCAAACAGTACAGAATTAATTATACATGTTAAATGGTTTATTTTTGCTGTTCTCAGAATGTATCAAAATTCACTAAAAACAGTGACTTGAAGGTATTCATCATGTAACAGCGGGGAAAAAAAAACACAATCAAAATGATTGCGTTTAAAAAACCCATACAACATCAGAAATGAAAATTCAGAACTCCTTAAAGTTAACTTACTTTCCATGACGTCCAAGGATGTCCTATGAACAGCTTACACTCTTTTGTGCTGTTATTACTTTCAGCCCGCCACTTTCTGAAAGAAAATCTCCATCGTTTTTAAAAACACGTTACATACAATAAATGACTTCTTGCTCTCTACCACAAGATTCCACAAGGCCAAATCTGGTCAGAGCCATGTATAACTCTTGGATTTCTTGTTAGCCAATCCCATCATTTGGCATTTCCGCAACTTTCAGAATTAAAATGTTGAAGATCATTTTCACAATCCAGGAATAGTAATATCTTCCCCTTCTTGCTCAGTCATGTTCTACATTTCCTATGACACTGATACTGCTTAATGTGAAGCAGACTTACACTACCTCTATGACTACAACAATTATTTAATTCTCTACATCACTTTTAATCACAAAGCAATGTAAAACAGTAGACAACATTGCAGACTTACATTCCCTCTACTCCATGTTTTGATTGGCTGCTTCAATTAGCTTATAAAAAGAAACAGTTTTTCTGAACTCATTCAAAGTGCACATATATCTCCATGATGTCCACTCCTATGATTAGAAGTTATGTCTCTGAACTACACTTATCCTCAAGGCCAAATTGTGTAGGAGCCATTAGAACTTCTTGAAATTCCATAGAGCACATCCCGAGATTATTTCCCTAAAATTTTGGTTTTAAAAACACCAGGTAAGAGTTTTTAAGGTCATACGGCAATTTTTTTTTGAAAATTAAAACAGAATCATTGCAGAATGACCAGCCATTTCTAGACTTTAAATAAGCTGTGTAATGTCCTGATGATATTGAAGGGCCGTCATGATATATAATTGCTGTAGTTACAAAAGTCCTTCCTGATATTGACAACTGCGAAGCTACAAATTTTTTTATTAAAGTTGTCAATTTTGTTCCATCAGGCCTACATCGTTGGAACATTAAAATGACGTACTGGCCATATGTTCGTATAAATAATGTGGACATCATTTCAGATTTACATTGGCTACACTCCATGTTGTGATTAGCAGCTTTTACTAGCTTATTAAAGGAGACTAATTTACTGTCTGGCAAAGTTAAATATATAAATCTTTCTGAGTCTACACTAGTAGTACTTGATATCATACAGTTCTCGCAGTCATGCTGCCATTGATAAGAAAGCCCAAACAGCTGGTCTACATCTACACCTTCAGCATGTAATACATCAAGCATATACATTAAAAACTCCTGACAATCTTGCTGAATATTTTGAGAGAATTGTGTTTGGCCTGAACATCTGTCTAACAGATTTCGAATTTCAGACACACTTTCTATGTTTCTTCTATCAGTGCTACATTTCTCTAACACAGAATTTAACAAACCGCAAAATCTTTGATCAGAATTGACCACAATCTCTTCTTTTACATTTTTTAGAGAAAACAAAACATTAATTACTACATTAGCATAGCAGTTGACACCAGAACTGTTTTCAAACTGAAAACCAACAACATCTTCAACAGAATCCTTTTTGTTTCTGCTTGTAATTTTAGGTTCATTCACTTTTTGTCTTTTTGCTATAACCTCCCCAGTATTGTTCTAATTTCTTCGTTTCCGGCCTACCAGACGTTTCTCAAACAAAGGAAACTGAGGCAAATGTGGCGCATACTCTCTTCTTAACCTATTGTATTCCTTAACACAATCTAGATCTGCACAAATGTTTGTGACATCACACTCAATCAAGTACAATCCCGATAAAGTTCTAACTCGTGACAATGCCACATATGCCATACCCTCCTTGAACACAGAACTGCCAATATTCACCAATGCACTGTCTACACTTAAACCTTGCGATTTATGGATTGTCACCGCATATGCCAAGCAAACAGGAAACTGCTTACGGCGAACATATAAGTCTTTTACAAGCAAAAATCTAGCAGAACAACGAGCAATTAGCTGTACTTCCTCAATGCCATCAAATTTAATTTTTAAAAATTCAATTCCATCTCTATTTCTGTATTTCACAAAATCAACAACATTACCCATTGATCCATTTACCAGACCTCTTTCAACATGTAAATTCCTTCTTAAAATTATACGGCAGTTCAAGCACACATTCAGAGTCTTTTCAAAACCTGCAGTTTTAGATATACTCTTCTCTAATGAATCCAATTTTGTTTTCAGATTCTCAGACAAAATAATTGTTGATCCCATATGCTCTACTCTATCAATAGCTTCCAGTTTCACAATCTCTTGCTTTTCTAAATGCAACATTTTGTTGTTAAATTTGGCACATTCTGCAAGAGTTGGCATCAAACATATTCCAGATTTCTTTTCAGTAATTTTCTGAAAAATATTCTCAGGCACAACATCTTGTTCTGGATATAAATTCGACAGTAATCGTGCATGTAAAGCTTCTTTCCCATGCTCAGTCACTTTTCCAATTCTAACATCTTGTAGAATAGTCTTGTAAACTTCATCCTTCGCCTGACGCATATTTTCATGCAGTTCAGCATAATTGAAGTTTAACCATATATTGACGTTGCCAATGCTGCCTAGGCACTTCCTGGTATCTTCATGCGTGAGCATTTTGAACACAGGTTGCCCTTTCACTGGTGTCAGCTGCAAAAGATCTCCGAAAACAATGATGTGTTTGCCACCAAATAACACATCATACTCTGTTTTGAGAACTTCTTGCATCCTCAAATGCACAAAGGCAAGCATGACATTGGAAACCATGCTTACTTCGTCAATGATAAGAAGTTTCATTTTCCTCAAGATTCTTGAAACTTCAAAACAAGCATCTCCAGATAGCTTATGATATTCTAATTTGTTGTCATGCTCCACTGGCAGCATCAGTAAACGATGTAAAGTAATCCCTTTAATATTATGTGCTGCCAGTCCAGTTGGAGCAGTGACAACACAAGACAGCGATGACTCTGTCTTTTCCTGCAAATAGCATGAAATTGCTTTAATGAGGAAACTTTTTCCAGTTCCCGCTTCTCCACTCACGTACAGTCGGACAGGCTTCAACGACGTACATGAGCACTCTTTCTTATCATGACTTAATCCATGATCAATTTGCATGGTAACTTCGTCATATATTTTCCTCTGCTCAACGTTGAGTTGCCTTTCCAACTCTTCTAAGTTAACCGCATCCTCTTGAGCATGTGCCATGGCTCTTTCCACTTCATTCATAGCAGTGGCAGCTTCATTTTCGATAACAGGTCCTCCTAGTGGATCCTGACTCAATGAAGCAGAACTCTGACTGTCCTGAGAACTGTCTCTGGCAATCTCGGCTGCAATTGTTGCTTCCTGCTCAATTTCCGCATTCAACATTTCTACATATTTGGGAAAAGCAGGACATTCTATGGTCTCCTTGGCGGCATTGAAAGAGTCTTCGTAACAGAGAAAATCTCCAAGCAGTTCCTCTTCTGCACGCCAAGGCTTGAAAAGTTGCAAAAGTGCTAAATAGAAAAACTCCTTTTTTTCAGGAGATTCGCCACTCAATTTTCGAAGGTTTACCAAGTGGCATTTTCTTTGCTTGACCAGACATCCCTCACTTCCTATTACAGCATACACTCCTTTCTCAGTATCTTCTTTGATGTTCCTCTTGAATATGTAATTTTGCAGAACCTCATACAGACAAACATTCTCGAGGTGACTGCTTCGATTTGGATAATATGTATCCAACATGTTGGTCTTCAAAATGTCGGTACTGTTTGGCTCCTTTTCCGCCAAATACTCAATTTCCCGCACAGGTTTGAGAACTCGATTACGCGTTGCAGCAAGACCAAGACTCGCCCAAACGATACTCCTGGACTTGGCATAGAGACTTGCTGAAGACAACCGGTCAGAACATTCGTACGCTCCGATTTCTCGATGCGACAACATCTTCAGACTGAAACTGTACAACTTCTTGCTGAGGCTCTTTTCATGGGAAATGTCCTCCCACATATCCTTCAATTCTGTCTTCGCTTTTTTGGTGATGTAAGACGTCACATACCGCGCCACAGCCATACAGTTATCAGCCACAAACTGTATATCCATGTTAGCATTCCACATGGACAAAATCACCGGGTTGTAGTCGTTGATGTACTTGGACTCTTCGTTCCTCTTCAAATTGTAAGTGTTTTTAGGTGATTTCTTCATGACATTGTGTCGCAACGAAAACATCAAACTGTTTACTCTTCCTTTAGAAATCACCGGTCGTGGAAAGCCGAAACGACATTTGGTGTAGAACTTGTCCTTGTTTCGGAATTTACGACGGCAGTACTTTCCACATCGATGGCTTTGGAAACGCAGAACTTTTTCTCTTAGGCTTTTCTTCTCCTTTGCGTTTGGAACAGCACACGTAGAATACTGTTGGATGAAACTCATCACTGAGTCTTCTGGATCCGTTCCAAATTTAGGTGCATCCTTGATCCACAGCAACATATGTATATGAGGAGCACCTCTTGCTTGGTACTCCTTTCTCCAGAAGAAATCCAACACCTCTCCAAGAGGTGGATTCTTCTTATTCATGATGAAAGACATCATAGCTTCAAATCTATGATTGAAGTACCTACATACATTGACTGGATCCAAAGAGCACAGTTCTCCGGGTGTCTTGAATTCGATGTTATCTACGTTAGCATTTGCCTCTCGTAGAAATTCAAGTAAGTCTTCCCAGCCATACTCGGCACAGCTCAGAGTGAGGAACCATGTGGGAGTACCTAAGTTCCTCAGCATACATTTTAAATCACCATGACGACGGTACCAGTACTCATTAGTACCACGCTGACACGCCATGAGATTAATCAGGTGAGAATCCAAAATACTATCTTGGACATTGACTTTATCCATAAAGTCACTTGCCGAGATGTTTTGCATGTGTATACCACTTTTCAAGATGTGGTTCACTGCATATGACAGTCCAGACAGATCGCTTTCAAACAGGAGATGAAACAAATAAGGAATGCATTGTCGAAACCTAGCATCTCCTGCATACAATCGCAAAGTCCGGTATTCAGAAGCAGGAATTTGATGAGGTCGCTCATCATATCTTCCTCCCTGACCTGTTGGAAAAAGCTGTGGGAAACACCGAGCTTCCAAACTTTCCTCCCAAACACTAATGGGACTCCCTTTGGCTTGTTTCATTTGAAACAACTCAATAGCATTCCCCATGACTTCCTTGGAATGCAAAGGATGAACACTATAATGTTCATATATTTCTTCACTAGTAGAGGGTTCTACTTTCTCAATTTGACCAGCACACAAATCGCTATCCTCTTCCTCACTTACTTCCTCTTCTGCAACATATACATTCTTGTAGTATTTATTATTTTTTTTCAAATACAATGTTGCCTTTTTGACTTTCCTAACATCTACTAAATCTTGCCATATTTTCTTATTCTTTGTCGGAACCCCATTAACTAAGATAACCAGAGGTTCCTCTTCCACTTTTTCTACTCCAATTGTGTTAATGTTTTTTTTTAAATCTAGAGGCAAATAAACAACTCTTCCCTTTAATCCTCTCTGTAAATCTGATGGAGGCAATTTCCCTGTCTTTGGCTCCATTCTTACAATAGCCTGAAAGGGATTGATACTTTGAATCAAAATAGATTCATAAGTATTTAAGTCCTTCAATTCAGAAGGAATCTCAACCAATTCCAGATTATTATGAACTGCTCTAGCAGGCATCTGTTTTTGTTTTAATTTGTTACAACAATAAGTACACACACGTTGATCCAATCCCAAATCAAAACAATTTTCTACCATCAAGTATGTTGCAAAATCCTTCCATTCACTATTATTTTCCCTTTCACTTTTTGCATATAAATCCACTAACTTAGTCTGATTCTTATAATAAGTGCGTCGACAACACACACAAGTGAAATTAGGCCTCTCACTTGATTTCACCTCAAACGTCGCAATTTCCCTCTGGAAATTATCTGTACTGGAAACCTGTACACTATCTTCCACATGACCCTCTACTTCTTGCTCAATTTCAACATTCTCCTCTTTACTTCCAAAGTAACAAAACTCAATTTCTTCACATATATTCTTCACATCTATTTCAGAACCATGCAAAAGAGCAGCGCATAATTGTTTAAGCATAATTGCTGGACTCTTAGCATAATACAACATTCTAACTAATTTCCTCACTTTATTATGATGCACTGCTAGCATCCTGAAATGATGAAAAACACTCTGGCATACTCTCCTGGAAAGACAAGCCAGTGAATGACCATGCAAACCTGTCACTTCTCTTACTCTGCAAGGATCTAATTCTTGCAACAACATCATTTTCTGCTTCAAACTTTTTTTGTTAAATGACCGTACGAAATCACAAAGCAAATTGATGGAATCCTGTCGCACACTGCAAATACTACTACACTTCCAGGTGTACACAGGACCCTTAGCACGTCTTCCTAAAACCTCATTATCTAACACCTCTTCTGCCTCTGTTGTCGCAAGTTTTTCTTTTTCAACTGGACAACCATCTTTCACTTCATAAGCACGACCACTGGTGTCAACTGCATGCACCAAATCATTATCCTGGAAGTAACTCTCCTCATTAAAAAATGCCTCACAGCTTGAACTATGCATCCATTCTCCAGAAAAAACTTCACAAAAATTACTACGATTAACTATTCTCTTCCATCTACTATTTCTTTTGAAATCAAAAATTGCCTTGTTTAGCTTCCTAATTCTATTGATTATCAAAATAAATAACTTACGTTTAATTTCAAATGCCTGATCAATAACTTTCTCAACTTTTTTTTTTCTCTTATAAAAAAATAGTTTCTGTTGACCTTTCTTAATATTTTTTAACAAATTGCCAATTATCCTGTTGCGGAACATTCGTTTACGAATCTCCCTAAACTGTTGTTTCCTTCTACTATCATGCACAGATTTATCTCTTGCTCTAGCAGTAACATTTTTCATTGTCCTTTTCTTTCCATTTGATTTCCTTCTCGTGTTATGGACTGAAACATTTTCTGTAGTAATATTTTTTTTATTACAAATATTTCTTATGAAATATTTAGAGCTCTTACCCGGTGCTTTCTTCGTGTCTTGAGAAATCTTTTTGTTAGAGGACTGCTGGGTTTTTGTTTTCACCTGCTGTCTTTGACGTTTTGCAGCCTTTATCTGTCTTTGTATTGTAGGCATGTTGAAATCTTGAAATGATCTGCAGTTGAATCTGAGGAAAAATATAATAAAAAATGTTAATAAACATTATTACCAAACAGTAAATCAGTAACAGTGATCAAAAACTTAACACACTACTTGACATTTTAATTTGAAGATTTTTTAGTCATTGGCAATCTTACAATACAGAAATACCAGAAAAGAAATGACATTTATATTTATGTTACCTATGCTATTTTATATGTGAATCTGATCTAATTTTATGAACATATTTTAATATTTTATTGAAGACACTACACATAACCTGTTTTTGAAGGTGTCTTTATTTTTAAATTAAACGGTTTACCTTTTTACTTTTTATTAATTATAAAATTTAAAAATAAATGTTTATATTTCCAAAGGCTCAAGCAGGTCAGCTTCCCATCCTATATCATATAGTTCGGACAAATCTGCATCCTCATCACGCTCTTCTTCATCCTCAGGATTTAAATCATCCAAAGGATCAACATCCACTGATGTTTCAATTACAAGTTCAATGATGAGGTCAAAATCAACTGATTGCAGATTGTCGCTCATGTTGAGGTTGTCTTTATCTTTAAAGAAAGATAACAACAATGAGATGTTGCAGAGTAAGAGACAAATCTCAGAGATTATAATAGTAAAATTGTTTAACAAGATTAACATTTAGCAGCTATTATTTAGCCATGTCCAGCAATGCTGAGCAGGTGAAGCCTATGTCTAATTTTTCACTGAACAGGACTCATCTCTTCTTAACCTTGGATAAGCCTCACCGACTCTGTGTCCCCTGCACATACTTAAATGTAAAGGGGCAGATTTATATTAAATGGCACATCCCCAGGCATGCACCAGTTAACGTGCACCACTGCTCTGCCACCCATGGTGTGCCGCATTTACAATCAGATAGGAGAAAGCTGCGTCAAAACCCTGCGCCTGCTTGAAGCTGGCATAGGTCTTGACGCAGCATTGTGGAGATGGGGCACCCCTGAGCCTTGCTGGAGCTGCATCGCACTTGCGATACAACTCCAGCAATGCGCCACCTTTACGGCACAGATGCGTCACGCATCTGTGCCGTTTTTGCCCCATGCTGCGCCGCATTGTAAATGCAGCACAACATGGGTGGCGGAACAGTGGCGCAGGATGACTGTCACATCCCTGGTGATGCGCCAGTCATCATAAATCTATCCCTAAGCTTCTTATCTTGTTACAGATGAACTGCCATATGTATCATCAAAATATTTTACATTTCCTAAATAGCGAATTTTAAGGAATAAATAGCGATTCTTTACCATTCCTAATTTGCAATGAGCAAATTGCTAATTGCAAGTTACCCATTCATTTCCATGGGCTAGGAGGCTCATAGGAATGAAGGTTGCAATTTGCGATTAGCAATTACCTCATCACAAAATAGGAATTTTTTCAAGGGTGCAGGGGTATCTCAAGAACACCCTGCTGCACCCCTGAAAAAGAAATTTGGGGGCATATGGCGCACATACATGCCCTAAGGGCATGTATGGGCGTCATATGTCACCTTTTGTTTTTTGGAAAAAAAGCTTTTTGAAAAGAATTCACAAATTACCACCAATTTACCACAATATGCGAATGGTAATTACCTTCATACATATGGCCCCAAGTGAGGCCTGTCTTGCGGCATGGTGCATCTTTTGCATCACTGCTGCTTGGGTTTTATGTGGTACGTTTTTTTTACACCATGACATATCTGCCTAAATGCATCAATTTGTAATGTTGTCGCCTCATAGCAAATCTTTTGCACCACCGCTGCATCATAAAATTGACGCACAGTGGCACAAAAGAGGCATACACCTATCATAATCTGTCCCTACCATTTTAAATGATTAATCCAGGATGACAATAAAGTGTGTCCTATCCAGAGGTTTGTTTAAGGTGAGGCCTACTCAGGATTGCAGATTAAAGTTACGCTTGATGAAGAATACAGAGGAGATAATACATGTAAAGTCCTACCAATGAAGTAAGTAATGTGCACTTTTTTGCGCTAGTCATCATAAATGTATCCCTAAGCTTCTTATCTTGTTACAGATGAACCACCATATGTACCATCAAACTATTTTGCATTTCCTAAATACCAAATTTTAAGGAATAAATAGCAATTCTTTACTATTCCTAATTTGCAATGAGCAAATTGCTAATTGCAAATTAACCATTCATTTCCATGGGCTAGGAGGCTCATAGGAATGAAGGTTGCAATTTGTGATTAGCAATTAGCTCATCACAAAATAGGATTTTTTTCAAGCGTGCAGGGGTATCTCAAGAACACCCTGCTGCACCCCTGAAAAAAAAATTTGGGGGCATATGGCGCACATAAATTTTAACAAAATTCCTTTACCTCAACAACGATTTTCAAATCATAACTTCAAAACACTACACATGGGAAAATTACTTAAATTGTCCTTAAGACACATAAAAGCGTTTTTTGATTGGCTTTCCTGCATGGTAGGGTCACTTTTAACATGGCTATGTAACACAAACATTCAAAATCTAAATTTTCCATGCACACGTGGAAGCATATTTACAAGCAATTTGCGCCACAGAGAAAGGTCTTACAATAAAATGAGAAAAATAACATCAGGGACAGTCAATTGCCTTATAAAGAAGCATACACCATTATGTCCTTGTCATGATTTTAAAAACAATTCCTTTTCCCCAAAAACGATTTTCAAATCATAATTTCTAAAAACTGCACATGGGAAAATGACTTAAAATGTCCTTAAGACACATAAATGCGTTTTTTGATTGGCTTCCCTGCATGGTAGGGTCACTTTTAACATGGCTATGTAACACAAACATTCAAACTCTAAATTTTCCATGCACATGTGGGAGCATATTTACAAGCAATTTGCGCCACAGAGAAAGGTCTTACACTAAAATGAGAAAAATAACATCAGGGACAGTCAATAGCCTTATAAAGAAGTATACACCATTATCTCCTTGTCATGATTTTAAAAACAATTCCTTTTCCCCAAAAACGATTTTCAAATCATAATTTCTAAACACTGCACATGGAAAAATGACTTAAAATGTCAATAAAACACATGAAAGCATTTTTTGATTGCCTTTCCAGCATGGTTGGGTCACTTTTAACATGGCTATGTAACACAAACATTCAAAATCAAAATTTTCCATACACATGTGAGAGCATATTTACAAGCAATTTGCGCCACATAAATCATAATTTTCTCCTTAAAGCACACTATTCTCTATCTAAAGTAAAGAAATATTTTCTCACCTTAGCAAATACTTTGAGTTTGAAAACAGTCTCAGAAACACACCAATTTGTCTGCAGCAGAGCAAAAGGTATGCACTCCAGAGTCTGCAGCTATGAAAAGCACAGAAATGCTGTAATTCTTCACACATATCTCTCATGTCACCCAATCAAAAGTCTTCCCTCACTTTTTTCAAATGAAAACCCATCCCCCCTCTGCCCTTTCTGCTTTATCTGCATGGCAACCACCTCCTGGAAGAACTCTGTTGTTTGCAAGTTCACACAACAATGTTGCAATTGAACTCTGAACTCTCAGTGCACCTGCATATCCAGTGCATTCTTTCATTTAATGATTTTTTATTGACCACTCAAAATACATCTTTCAAAGAACACATCCGTGCACCCTAACTTTTTGTTTTCAGCAATCAAAATCCACCAATCACTGTTACTGCTTCATGAACACAGAAACTCCACAGTTTTTTTCATTTCAAACTCTCATTTTTTCAACTGCCATTTCATTGCCACACTTCATCTGACTGCAGGAGAACCTTCTCTCACCATGTTTTCTGTCTGGATTGTTGGTCATAGTTATATTCACTGGGCTCAAAGGTACGTTGAAAGCAGGAATTTACCTAACCTCAATTTACAAGATGTGGAAATTAAGTGGTTTGGCCACAGAGGATTAAAATGTCACCAATTGATACCATTGGTGAAAACCTTTATGCATTTGCCCAAACCTGACCTGTTAATTGTGCACTGTGGAGGTAATGACTTGGGCACTTTGACTGGTGTAGGTCTGGAAATGCTTTTAAAGGACACCTTTGAGCAATTAATGGCACTTTTTCCTCAGACTGCCTTGGTATATTCAAATATATGCCAAAGACAGAAATGGAGGTGGTCAAACCAATTTTGTCCACAAATTGAGAAGTCGAGGAAGCATGTAAACAAATCTGTTTCAGCTTACATGAGAGACCATGGAATGGGCTCCCTGTACAACAATAACTTGCATTACTACATGCAAGATATCTCCAGAGGAGATAGAGTTCACTTCTCAGATGAGGGCAACAGAATTTTCACTCTGAATTTAAGAATGTGCATTGGTACCTACTTATAAGTACCTAAATGTACCATAAACCCAAAAGCTCTTCTCAGAGCTACCCTACATCTGATCACTCACAATTATTATTTAACTCTAACATTTTTCACTAATTTTCAACAAAATACGCTACCGGGGCCGCTACCCGGTACGCGAACCGGGAGCTAACCTCGCGAATTTTTTTTTAAAAATGTTTTTTTTTCGCACATATAAGCCTCCTCAGCCACCCTCAGAAAACCTAGGGGGTCAAGATAACTCTACCGTGCCCCCTTCTACCCATTCTGAACATTATTTGCCCTCCATCTTGTATCTTAATTCGACCGAAACACAAAATGGTGGACTCCCGGAACGCTTAAGGTCCGCGAACCGGGGCGCTCAACGGTTCGCGTACCGGGTCGCTCCCTGGGAAGCGCACCATCAAAAAAGGTGGGAAAGTAGTTCACACAAAAGCCACTTGAGACAATTTCACCAAATATAGATTAGCTCATACTACATACCAATCCCTACCATTTTCACAAATTTGATTGGAATTCCATTTAGCCATTTAGCCTGTAGACCTCTCTAAATACCGTGAGGTAAATTACTTCACAAAACACATCTGAAGTGTTGGAATTGACAACCAATTAAAATGTTACTTTCATTTTCTACTTTTTTTACCTGACATTTGATTGGTTATGTACCCGAATATATATAAAGGAAGAGAAGGAAACACAGCCATTTTGACTACTACTTCCTGGTGTACATTTCAATAGGATTTTCATTAATAACTTCAACTTCTTTTTAAAGGTAAGTTGTTATTTTTAAAACTGAAGTATATTGTGCACTTTAAGTTAATATGGCAAACTTTTTCTGTTAGTTATATACTATCCCTCTGTAGTACTTATAAATTTAGATACAATTTTTTATATTCCTACTTCCACTCTGATACTATACACTGCCCAAAGATAAATTCACTGTTAAAAACTGCCTATCTAAAATTAATCCCAACAGTGCCCTACTTCTACTAATATATATTTTTTTTATGCAAATTTCAGGGAAAATGGAAAGCGAACAAAAAATTTCATTTGAAATTGTCCTTCCAGAGTCCAACACAGAAATCATTGATCCAAATGAGATTGAATTTATGGATGAAACTTGGGACCAAGAACTACTGCAATGTGTACAAGCAGTAGATAACCTCCTTGCAAATGAGGACATTTTACAACCTCAGAGACTACAATGTATATTCCACGATAATTATGAAATTTCTGACAATGAAATGTTAGAAAGTTTAATAAATTATGAAACACAATAAAAAATGCTTAAAAAAAAAAAAAAAAAAAAAAATAATCAACAAAACCAACAATCAATTAACATACAGCATTTGAAAAGTCTATCATTCATTTTTCATTGCAGTACGCTGCCCAGAACGCTTCCCGGTTCGCGGACCGGGCGCTACCCACGCAAAAAAACAAAAAAAACATTTATTTTTTTTTGCCCCGCGGGGCCCTTTTAAAGCCTCCACATTAAACCCAAGGGGTCAGGGAGGATCTACTATGCCCCCTTATGGTTATTTCCACCTTTGTTTTGGCCTCCTTTTGTCTCTCAATCCTACCGAGAGACAAGATGGCGGCCGCTCCGGACTGTTTGGAATGTTTACAGACGCCGGATAACCAATCAGCTTCGCTACGCGAAGTTTTGGTACGCGCCCCGGTCCGCGAACCGGGAGCTGCCCGGTCCGCTGTTACAGATATATATCTTTTTTTAAACTTTAATTTCTCAAAATCCACTGGAGCACATATATTGAGACCTACAAAAGGCACATCGGGCTACCAGTCTCTACAATTTTGCCAAGTTTCGTGCAAATCCATTCAGCCGTTCGGGCTAAAAGTGCGACAGACCGCCCTATGGAAAACTCAATGTTAAAAACACGTTTTGGGACCCCCCTTTTTTCTCGGCCCCCCCTTGACGAACCCCCCCCAAATTTCCAGGGGCTGCTCAGAAACAAAATGTTCCATTTTCCAGAAAATTTCAGCCAATTCCATCCACAAACGCCAAAGTTATTAGACATAGAATTTTCAAAAATCCCATAGGGAAAAAATCCTAACTATATATACCTACTGGCGACCGCCAGTAGGTAATATATATACATATATATATATATATATATATATATATATATTACCTACTGGCGGTCGCCAGTAGGTAGTTATAGTTAGGATTAGCTACCATAGGAAATCCGCAACATTCTATTGGGAATAACTCTGGCTCCTTCCCTGAAAGTTTCGGGGGATTCGTGAAGTGGAAACGTGTTTTCCCTATGTTAATTTCCATAGGACGGTCTGACAAGTCTACAGCCCGAACCGCTGAACGGAATTACGCCAAACTTGGCAAAATTGTAGGGACTGGTACGCAGATGTGCCTTTGCTAAATTTGCTGAAAATTGCTCCAGTGGTGTTTTCCAAAATTAACTTCAAAAAGACATATATATCTATAAGCGCTCTCCGAGCGCTCACAGGTGCGCATACCGGGGAGCGCACCCAGCGCGCTACGGGATTGCGCGAGCAAAAAGCTGATTAGCTGTCGGGTGTCTGTCAACATTCTAAACAGTCCGGAGAGTCCGCCATCTTGTGTCTCGGTAGAATCGAGACACAAGAGGTGAAAAAGAAAGGAGGAAATATTTAAAAGGGGGCAAAGTAGACACCCCCTGACCCCCTAGGTTTTCTGAGGGGGGTCTAGAAGGACCCTGAAGGGAAAAAAAACTGTTTGTTTTTTTTAAAAAAATTTCGCGGGGTAAGCGCTGGGTGCGCTCCCAGGTGCGCTCTCCGGTACGCGCACCCTGAGCGCACCAGGGGGAAAAACAGAGTAAAAAAATAGAGTAAAAAAATAATGTAGAGTGTTTAGAGGTAAGTTAGCTCTGAAAAGAGCTGTTGTGTTAAGTGGGTGTTTTTTTTACCTACAAGTAGGTACCAATGCAGAGTCTTATATTCAAGAGGAAAACTCTATTCCACTCATCTGTAAAATGCACACCATCTCTCCTATAGATGTCTTGCATGTTGTAACACAAGTTGTTGTGGTAAATGGAACCCATACCATAGTCTCTGAGGTAAGCAGAAACAGATTTATTCACATGTTTCCTTGCTTTCTCAATCTGTGGACAAAATTGGTTGGACCAGTTCCATTTTTGCCTTTGGCATATATTAGAAAATACCAAGGTAGTTTTTGGAAAAAGTGACATCAATTGCCCAAAGATGTCCTTTAAAAGCATTTCCAGACCTACACCAGTCAAAGTGCCTAAGTCATTTCCACCACAGTGCACTATTAAAAGGTCAGGGTGTGGTAAATGCATAAAGGATTTACCAATGGTATCAATTGGTGACTCCTCAATCCTCTCTATCCACTCCATGCAATGTCCACATTTGGTAAATCAAGATTGTAAATACCTCTGTTAGCTGCATATTTTTTACTCCAGTGGACATAGCTATGACCCACAAACCAGACTTTTGTCATTGTGAAGGTAGATGTGCTTCAAGTCAGATGAGTTGTGGAAATGTATTGGCAGTTTGATTATGAAAAAAGTGGTTGTGAATCAGTGCAGTTGAATAACCATAAATGATTGGAGCTTTGTTAAAAATCTCCACTGAAAATTAGGGCGCATGCTTTTTTTTTGTTGTAAGAAGTCATTTCAATGGTTGAGAAAAAGTCATTTAAAGAAACATTGCATTTCATTAGCTAGCAGATTGAGAGGTCAAACAGCCTTGAAGGATTGTTTTGCAACATAGTATGATGAACTTGTGAACTGTGTGCTGGTTTAAGAGGGAGTTACCATGGTTACAGGGTAAATGAGCACTGGGGGGATGAGTGAATGTTATGTGAGTTTCAAAGGCTTGAAATGTACAATCAATTAAAATGTGCAGTTTGGTTTTGAATTTGTGTGGGAACAATTTTTATTGGCTATGTACAAGAATATTGGTCTGAAATGAGACAAATCTGTGCCATTATTGAAAGGCTCCAGTGAAGGTAGCATTATTCAGAGATTCTGCTTAAGAATATCTGTTAACTGTGACTGACACTGTTTTACATCTTCCAAAGCATTTTTTAAAGGTGAGTAATGATTGTTTTAAAAAAGTTAGAGAGCTTAAAGATTTTTGACAAGTATCATAGTGAGTGTCTGTGTGAATTAAGGAATTATATTTTTACCTTTGTCCATAATGTTAGCTGTGTGTTTATAAGGTAGTCTTCTTTATAAATTGTTTTTTATGCTTGGTTTCAATGCTGGTTTAGAAATTGTGTAATGGTTTCATTGGACTTGTAAATATGCTCCTTTTTTTTAAGTGCCTTGTGCAACCTTTAGCATGGGTGGAAGCAGTGAATGTATGGTGAGGGATATGAATAGCAGATGGAAAACCATATGAAATGGTATGCGAGATGCATAAAGTATTTCAGTAATGGTATCAATTGAGATTGAATATAAGATAAAGAGGGGCATATTTACAAGACTCTTGCGCAATGTTTGAAATGGGTGCAAGCAGAAAATGCATGCAGAATAACAAAATTGGCACCTAGAGAAGAATATGAAATGCTGTGAGAGATGTTAAAGCTTTTTTTTATTGGTATAAATTGAGATAGAATATACAAAAAAAGAGAAGCATATTTACAAGCTGCGTGCGCAATCTTTGACATAGCTGTGTGTTTATAAGGTAGACTTCTTTATAAATTGTTTTTTATGCTTGGATTCAATGCTGGTTTAGAAATTGTGTTATGGTTTCATTGGACTTGTAAATATGCTCTTTTTTTTAAGCGCCTTCTGCAACCTTTAGCATGGGTGGAAGCAGTGAATGTATGGAGAGGGATAGGAATAGCAGATAGAAAACCATATGAAATGGTGTGGGAGATGCATAAAGTATTTCAGTAATGGTATCAATTGAGATGGAATATAAGATAAAGAGGGGCATATTTACAAGACTCTTGCGCAATGTTTCACATGGGTGCAAGCAGAAAATGCATGCAGAATAATAAAATTGGCACCCAGACAAGAATATGAAATGCCGTGAGAGATGTTTAAAGGTTTCTTTTTATGGCATAAATTGAGATAGAATATACAAAAAAATAGAAGCATATTTACAAGCTGCGTGCGCAATCTTTGACATAGCTGTGTGTTTAAAAGGTAGACCTCTTTATAAATAGTTTTTTTATGCTTGGATTCAATGCTGGTTTAGAAATTGTGTAATTGTTACATTAGACTTGTAAATATGCTCCTTTTTTTGAAGCGCCTTCTGCAGCCTTTAATATGGGTGGAAGCAGTGAATGTATGGAGAGGGATAGGAATAGCAGATAGAAAACCATATGAAATGGTGTGGGAGATGCATAAAGTATTTCAGTAATGGTATCAATTGAGATGGAATATAAGATAAAGAGTTGCATATTTACAAGACTCTTGTGCAATGTTTGAAATGGGTGCAAGCAGAAAATCCATGCAGAATAATAAAATTGGCACCCAGAGAAGAATATGAAATGCTGTGAGAGATGTTAAAGCTTTTTTTTAATGGCATAAATTGAGATAGAATATACAAAAAAATAGAAGCATATTTACAAGCTGCGTGCGCAATCTTTGACATAGCTGTGTGTTTAAAAGGTAGACCTCTTTATAAATAGTTTTTTTATGCTTGGATTCAATGCTGGTTTAGAAATTGTGTAATTGTTACATTAGACTTGTAAATATGCTCTTTTTTTTGAAGCGCCTTCTGCAACCTTTAGTATGGGTGGAAGCAGTGAATGTATGGAGAGGGATAGGAATAGCAGATAGAAAACCATATGAAATGGTGTGGGAGATGCATAAAGTATTTCAGTAATGGTATTAATTGAGATGGAATATAAGATAAAGAGTTGCATATTTACAAGACTCTTGTGCAATGTTTGAAATGGGTGCAAGCAGAAAATGCATGCAGAATAATAAAATTGGCACCCAGAGAAGAATATGAAATGCTGTGAGAGATGTTAAAGCTTTTTTTTAATGGCATAAATTGAGATAGAATATACAAAAAAAGAGAAGCATATTTACAAGCTGCGTGCGCAATCTTTGACATAGCTGTGTGTTTATAAGGTAGACTTCTTTATAAATTGTTTTTTTTGCTTGGATTCAATGCTGGTTTAGAAATTGTGTAATGGTTTCGTTGGACTTGTAAATATGCTCTTTCTTTTAAGCGCCTTCTGCAACCTTTAGCATGGGGGAAGCAGTGAATGTATGGAAAGGGATAGGAATAGCAGATAGAAAACCATATGAAATGGTGTGGGAGATGCATAAAGTATTTCAGTAATGGTATCAATTGAGATGGAATATAAGATAAAGAGGGGCATATTTACAAGACTCTTGCGCAATGTTTCACATGGGTGCAAGCAGAAAATGCATGCAGAATAATAAAATTGGCACCTAGACAAGAATATGAAATGCCGTGAGAGACGTTTACAGGTTTCTTTTAATGGCAGAAATTGAGATAGAATATACAAAAAAAGAGAAGCATATTTACAAGCTGCGTGCGCAATCTTTGACATAGCTGTGTGTTTAAAAGGTAGACTTCTTTATAAATTGTTTTTTATGCTTGGATCCAAAGCTGGTTTAGAAATTGTGTAATGGTTTCATTGGACTTGTAAATATGCTCCTTTTTTTGAAGCGCCTTCTGCAACCTTTAGTATGGGTGGAAGCAGTGAATGTATGGAGAGGGATAGGAATAGCAGATAGAAAACCATATGAAATGGTGTGGAAGATGCATAAAGTATTTCAGTAATGGTATCAATTGAGATGGAATATAAGATAAAGAGGGGCATATTTACAAGACTCTTGCACAATGTTTGACATGGGTGCAAGCAGAAAATGCATGCAAAATAATAAAATTGGCACCCAGACAAGAATATGAAATGCCGTGAGAGATGTTTAAAGGTTTCTTTTAATGGCATAAATTGAGATAGAATATACAAAAAAAGAGAAGCATATTTACAAGCTGCGCGCGCAATCTTTGACATAGCTGTGTGTTTAAAAGGTAGACTTCTTTATAAATTGTTTTTTATGCTTGGATTCAATGCTGGTTTAGAAATTGTGTAATGGTTTCATTGGACATGTAAATATGCTCCTTTTTTTGAAGCGCCTTGTGCAACCTTTAGCATGGGTGGAAGCAGTGAATGTATGGAGAGGGATAGGAATAGCAGATAGAAAACCATATGAAATGGTGTGGGAGATGCTTAAAGTATTTCAGTAATGGTATCTATTGAGATGGAATATAAGATCAAGAGGAGCATATTTACAAGACTCTTGCGCAATTTATAAAGAAATCTAGTTTATAAACACACAGCTATGTCAAAGATTGCGCACGCAGCTTGTAATGCTGGATATGTTTAAAGGTTTCTTTTAATGGCAAAATTATAAATTAAAAAATTAAAAAAGATAAAAAATGCAATAGATCTCGCCCTTGGTTAGCAGAGACACACATGGTACATTATAGCTAACATTCTGATCATGTGCCTAAGATGATACTGTGACTGAAGCTTGATTCACCCATCACTGTGATCTTAGGGAGAGTCACACATACTGTTGGCAGAGACACACATGGTACATTACATCTAACATTCTGATCATGTGCCGAAGATCACACTGTGAGTGCAGCTTGATATAATGAGCAACTAGAGTGCTAACATTCAGAATTTATGGCAAATGTGTAACACATCTGAATGCCTTGTTGATGCAACTAAAGTAAACAAGCATTGAAAATGAAATAGATCTCGCCCTTGGTGCCACACATATTGTTGGCAGAGACAGACATGGTACATTATATCTAAAATCCTATTAATCTGCCTAAGATCACACTGTAAGTGAAGCTTGATTCACCCATCACTGTGATCTTAGGCAGAGTCACACATACTGTTGGCAGAGACAGACATGGTACATTATATCTAATATTGCGCACACGGCTTGTAAATATGCCAATGAAACCATTACATTATCTCTGGACCAGCATTATTGTCAAAGATTGCGCACGCAGCTTGTAAATATGCCTGTCATTTTTTGTATATTCTATCTCAATTTATGCCTTTTAAAAAAACCTTTAAACATCTCTCACGGCATTTCATATTCTTGTCTGGGTACCAATTGTATTATTCTGCATGCATTTTCTGCTTGCACCCATGTGAAACATTGCATCAAGAAGGCATTCAGATGTGTCACACATATTTCTAAAATCCTATTAATCTGCCTAAGATCACACTGTGAATGAAGCTTGATATAATGACCAACTAGAATGCTAACATTCAGAATTTATGGCAAATGTCTGACATATCTGAATGCCTTCTTGATGGAACCAAAGTAAACAAGCATTGAAAATGCAATAGATCTCGCCCTCGGTGCCATACATACTGTTGGCAGAGACAGACATGGTATATTATATCTAAAATCCTACTAATCTGCCTAAGATCACACTGTAGGTGAAGCTTGATTCACCTATCATTGTAATCTTAGGCAGAGTCACACATACTGTTGGCAGAGACACACATGGTACATTAAATTTAAAATCCTATTAATGTGCCTAAGATCACAATGTGACTGAAGCTTGATATAATGAACAACTAGAGTGCTAAAATTTAGATTTTATGGCAAATGTGTGACACATCTGAATGCCTTCTTGATGGAGCCAAAGTAAACAAGCATTGAAAATGAAATAGATTTGGTGTGATGTTAGGCACATGTCCACCATATTACATGTAATCTACCATCTCTTTCTCTGCAAGCAGTATGTGTGTCTTTGTTTATATTATTTCAAAGTATGTACAGGCAAAAAACAGACCACCTATATATAAAGAAGACATAACATTAATTAGTTAATCGTTTTTGACAGAGAAGAAAGCACATGTAATGTAAATGAGCCTTTTGTTGTATACTAGTGTTTAATATTGTTTACTTATTGTAATTGATGTGTAATATGATTGTAGTGGTCTAAAATATGTTATTTTTTCTTTACTACAGATTATAATCATCTATACAAACAAACTAAAGGATGCCTTCTTAAGAAAGTAGAGAAAAATTCAGAAAAGAAAATTAAGGACTAAGGGAAAAGAAAATCAACAATCAACCAAAATAAAATCTTCAGAGAAAAGAAAAAATGCTCCTGGTAAGCAAACTAAAAATTTTCTCAGGAAGTTATTGAAATGCCAAGAATTTTTTTTTTTTTAGAAAGAACAATGAAATACCTGTAATTCCGAAGAAAACAGGATGTCCTTCTAAAAATCTTAGATCTGTACAAGGAGATGACATTTTGCAGAGCAAACGAAGAAGCAAGCAATTTTCTGAAATACGTAGACAAATGTTTTACAACAGAATAGTAACAAATGTATTAAAAAATGTAAAAAGGTATTAAAAATGACTGCTTTTTACAAGAAAAAAAACCATAGTTAAGATTGTGGATGAAGCATTTAAAGTGAAAAAATACATTGTTTTGTTTAGTAATGAATAGAATTCGTACACTTAATAAGAAAATCAATGTGTTCAAATCAAAATGTAAGTGGAGGAGAGTAATTAATCAAACTAATTTCTGTGATGTTTTTTCTGGAGAATGGAAGCATAGTTCAAGTTCTGAGCCATTTTTTAATGAAGAAAGTTACTTTCAAGATAATGATTTGGTGCATGCAGTTGACACCAGTGGTCGAGCATATGAGGTGAAGGACGGTTGTCTGGTTGAAAAAGAAGAGATTGTGCCTAGAAATACAGAAGAGGTGTTAGCTGACGAAGTTTTAGGGAGATGTCCTAAGGCTCCAGTATATACATGTAATTGTAGTAGTATTTGTAGTGTCCGACAGGAATCAATTGATTTGTTTCGCAATTTCTTACGGACATATACTAAAAAAAGTGTGAAACAAAAAATGAAAATTTTACAAGAGTTAGATCCTTGTAGAGTGAGAGAAAAAACAGGTTTGCAAGGGCATTCACTGGCTTGTCTTTCAAGAAAAGTATGTCAGAGTGTTTTTCACCATTTTAGGATGTTAGCAGTGCATCATAAAAAAGTGAGGAAATTAGTGAAGGTTGTACTATGCAAAAAGTCCAGCACTTAAACTAAAACAGTTAAACAGTGCTCTTTTGCATGGAACTGAATTAGATGTCAAAAACAATTGTGATGAAATTGAGTTTTGTTACTTTGGTGAAAAAGAGGTTAGTGCAGAAATTGATACAGTAATATAAGGTAATGTAGAAGAGAATGTAGAGATTTTAAGTACAGAAACATTTGAAAATGAAATTATAACGTTTACAGTGAATTCAAGTGAAAGGCCTAATTTTTCTTGTGTTTGTTGTCGACGGACTCATTATAAGCATCAGACTAGATTAGTTGATTTATATGTAAAAAGCGAAAAGATAAATAATAATGAGTGGAAGGATTTTGCAACTTATTTGTTGGTTGAATATTGTTTTGATCTGGGCTCTGATCAACGTATTTGTACATATTGCTATAATAAATTAAATGAAAACAGAATGCCTGCTAGAGCTGTTCATAATAATATGGAGTTGGTAGACATTACTTCTGAATTGATGGATTTAAATACCTATGAGTCTATTCTGATTCAATGTGTGCATCCTTTTCAGGCTCTTGTTCGCATGGAGCCTAAGACAGGGAAATTGCCTCCTTCAGATTTACAGAGAGGATTAAGGGGAAGAGTAGTTTATTTGCCTCTAGATTTTAAGAAAAATATGGATACAATTGGTGTCGAAAAAGTAGAAGAGGAACCTCTGGTTATTCTAGTTAATGGTGTTCCGACAAAAAGTAAGAAAATCTGGCAAGAATTAGTGCATGTTAGGAAAGTCAAGAAGGCAATGTTGTATTTGGTAAAAAATAATCAGTACTATAGAAATGTGTAAGTGGGAGATGAGGAAACAACTGTACAAGACGACACTGATGTCTCTGCTGGAAAAATAGAAAAAGTTGATGTCTCTAGAAGTGAAGAAATATATAAACATCATAGTGTTCATCCATTGCATTCCAAAGAAGTAATGGAGAATGCTATTGACTTGTTTCAGATGAAAAAAGCTGAAGGAAGTCCCATTAGTGTATGGGAAGAAAGTTTAGAAGCTCGTTGTTTTCCACAGTTATTTCCAACAGGCGAAGGTGGACGATATGACGACCGACCTGTTCAAATTCCTGCATCTGAATACCGGACTTCAAGATTATATGCAGAAGATCCAAGGTTTCGTCAATGCATTCCATATTTGTTCCATCTACTGTTTGAGAGTGACTTGTCTGGACTTTCCTATGCAGTAAACCATATACTGAAAAGTGGAGCACATCTACAAAATGTTTCGGCAAGGGATTTTATGGATAAAGTCAAACTGCAAGACAGTGTTTTGTAATCTCAGCTAATTAATCTCATGGCATGTCAGCGTGGTACTAACGAGTATTGGTACCGTCGTCATGGGGAATTGAAATGTATGCTAAGAAACTTAGGAACTCCTACATGGTTCCTCACTCTTAGCTGTGCTGAGTATGCTTGGGAAGACTTACTTGCATTTCTACGAGAGGCAAATAAAAACATTGAAAATATTGAATACAAGACACCTGGAGAACTGTGCTCTTTGGATCCAGTTAATGTATGCAGGTATTTCAATCATAGGTTTGAAGCTATGATGTCTTTTATTACAAACAAAAAAATCCTCCACTTGGAGAGGTGTTGGATTTGTTTTGGAGAAAGGAGTATCAAGCAAGAGGTGCTCCTCATATACATATGCTGCTATGGATTAAAGATGCACCAAAATTTGGAACAGATTCAGATGAGAAAGTGATGAGTTTCATTGAACAGTATTCTACATGTGCTGTTCCGAAAAGTACAGAAGAAAACAATTTAAGACATCAACTTTTACGCTTTCAAAGCCATCGTTGTGGGAAATACTGTCGTCGAAAATACAAATCCAAGGACAAGTTCTACACGAAATGTCGTTTTGCATTTCCACGTCCAGTAACATCGAAAGGAAGAGTCAACAATTTTATGTCTTCTCTGCGACATACTGTGACAAGAAAATCACCCAAAAATACATACAACCTAAGAAGAAATGAGGAATTCAAATTCATAAATGACTACAACCCAGTCATTTTGTCCATGTGGAATTCTAACATGGATAATCAATATGTGGCTGACAACTCTATTGCTGTGGCTCAATATGTGACGTCTTACATCACAAAATCAGAAAAGACGGAACTGAAGGAAATGTGGGAGGAAATTTCACATGAAAAGAGTCTAAGCAAGAAATTATACAGTTACAGTTTGAAGATGTTGTTGCATTGAGAAATTGGAGCATATGAATGTTCTGATCGGTTATCATCAGCAAGTCTATATGCCAAATCTAGAACCATCATTTGGGTGAGTCTAGGTCTTGCAGCAACACGAAACCGAGTTTTGAAATCTGTACAAGAAATAGAGTATTTGGCGGAGAAAGAACCAGACTGTACAGATATTCTGAAGACAAACATGTTGGATACATACTATCCAAATAGAAGTACTCATCTTGAGAACGTTTGTCTGTATGAAGTTCTGCAGACCTATATTTTTAAAAAGAACGTCACAGAAGACACCAATAAAGGTGTGTATGCTGTAATTGGTTGTGAAGGCTGTCTGGTGAAAAAAAGAAAAGGCCATTTGATTAATCATCGAAAATTGAGTTGTGAATCTCCAGACAAAAGGGAATTTTAATACTTAGCTCTTTTGCAACTCTTTAAGCCTTGGCGTACAGAAGAGGAACTACTTGGAGATTTTCTTACTTATGAAGATTCGCTCAATGCAACCAAGGATACAATAGAATGTCCTGTTTTTTCAAATTATCTGCATATGTTGAACGAGGAAATACAGCAAGAAGCTACAATTGCAGCTGAGATTGCTAGAGACAGTTCTCAAGATAGTCAGAGTTCTGCTTCATTGAGTCAGGATCCACTAGGAGGCCCAATTATACAAAATGAAGCTGCCACTGCCATGGATGAAGTTGAAAGAGCCATGGAACAAGCTCAGGAGGATGCAGTTGACTTAGAAGATTTGGAAAAAGAACTAAACGTTGAGCAGAGACAAATATATGACCAAGTCACAGAACAAATTGAGCATGGTTTATCTCATGAGAAAAAAGAGTGCTCATGTACATCATTTGTACCTATCTGACTGTATGTGAGTGGAGAAGCAAGAACTGGGAAAAGTTTCCTGATTAAAGCGATTGCAACATATTTGCAGAAAACAATGGAGTCATCGCTCTCTTGTGTTGTTACTGCTCCAACTGGCTTGGCAGCACAAAACATTAAAGGGATTACTTTACATCGCTTATTGATGCTGCCAGTGGAGCATGATAACAAATTACAATACCACAAGCTATCTGGAGAAGCTTGTTGTGAAGTTTCAAGAGTCCTAAAGAAAATGAAACTTCTTATCATTGATGAAGTAAGCATGGTTTCAAATGTAATGCTTGCTTTTGTGCATTTAAGAATGCAAGAAATTCTTAAAACAGACTATGATGTGTTTTTTGGAGGCAAACACATCATTGATTTTGGAGATTTACTGCAACTATCTCCAGTGAAAGGACAGCCAGTGTTTAAAATGCTTACGCATGAAGATACCAGGAAGTGCTTAGGAAGCATTGGAAATGTTAACATATGGCTAAATTCCAAATATGCAGAACTACTTCAAAATATGCGACAGGCAAAGGATGAAGATTATAAAAATATTCTACAAGATTTAAGAATTGGAAAACTAACTGAGCATGGCAAAGAAGCTTTACATGGACGATTAATTTCAAATTTGTATCCAAAGGAAAATATTCTCCCAGAGAATATTTTTAAGAAAATTCCTGAAAACAAATCTGTCATATGCTTGATGCCAACTCTGCAAGAATGTTCAATCTTCAACACCAAAATGTTAACGTTGTAAAATCAAGAGATTGTGAAACTGGAAGCTATTGATAAAATATAACATGAAGGAGCCACTATTATTTTGTCAGAAAAGTTGAAAACAAAATTGGATTCTTTAGAGAAGACAATATCTAAAACTGCTGGTATGGAAAAGACTCTGTATGCATCTTTAAATTGTCGTATAATTTTACAACGTAATTTACATGTGGAAAGAGGTTTAGTAAATGGAGCAATGGGTCATGTTGTGGATTTTGTGAATTACCGAAATAGAGATGGAATTGAAATTATAAAAATTAAATTTGATGATATTGAAAAGTACAACAAATCAGTCGTTGTTCTGCTCGCTTTTTGCTAGTGAAAGATTAATATGTCCGCAGAAAACAGTTTCCTGTTTCTTTGGCATATGCAGTAACTATTCATAAATCTCAAGGTTTAAGTGTTGATAGTGCTTTGGTGAATATTGGAAAATCTGTGTTCAAGGAGGGCATGGCATATGTTGCTTTATCTCGAGTGAAAACTTTATCTGGATTGTACTTGATTGATTTTGATGAGACAAAGATTAATGCAGATCTAAATTGTGTAAAAGAATATAATAAGTTAATAAGAGAGTATGCTCCAAATTTACCTCAATATCCTCTGTTTGAAAAGTGTGTGATAGGCCGAAAAAGAAGAAATGAGAAAAATTGTAGTGAAGTTTTAGCAAAAAGAAAAAAAATAGATGAAACAGTAATTGTAAGCAGAAAGGAAATGGATTCAGTTAAAGATGTTGTTGGATTTCAGTTTGAAAATAGTTCTGGTGTCAACTGCTATGCTAATGTAGTGGTTAATGTTTTTTTTTTCTCCAAACTGTAAAAGAACAGATTGCTGAAAATCGTGATCAAACACTTTGTTGTTTATTAAATTCTGTAATAGAGAAATGTAGCAGTGATAGAACAAAAATACAAAGTGTTTCTGAAATTCGAAAGGTTTTAGACATATGTTCTGGTCTAAATCAATTTTCACAGAATATTCAACAAGATTGTCAGGAATTTCTAATGTTTATGCTTGTTGTTTTGCAAGATGAAGGAGTAGATGTAGAAAATCTTTTTGACCTTTCTTATAAATGGCAACATGACTGTGACAATTGCTCCTTTTCAAGTAGTACTACAGTAGACACTGAAATATTTATATATTTGAATTTACCAGACTGTAAATCAGTGTCTTTTAATAATCTAGTTAGAGCAGCAAATCAAAACATGGTCTGTAGTCAATGTAAATCTGAAATGCTATCAACTTTATTTTAAGTAAGATATGGACAGTATGTTATTTTAATGTTCCAACGATGTAGACCTGATGGAACTAAATTGAACACATTAATTAAAAATGTTGTGACTTCTCAATTATCAGTTTCAGGAAGAACCTTTACAACTGCAGCAATTATTTACCATGATGGTCCTTCAACAACATCAGAACATTACACATATTATTTAAAATGTCAAAAGGGTTGGAAGCTCTGTAATGATACCAAATTGACTTTCAAACAACGTTCGCCTTCTGACTTACTAAATTCTTACCTAGAGGTCTTACAACCGAAATTTTAGGGAAGGTAATTGGCTTATGAAGATTGCAGCAGTTAATATAACTTAGTTTGCTCTTCAAAATTACTTTCTGAATGAGAGTGATGAAGATAATAATAAAAAACATGTAGTTCTCATAGAGATAGTATATGTTTATCATATAGTGTGTGCTGTGAGTATTATGGAAATTATTTATAAAAAATAAGGTAGAGGTGGAAGTAAAACTCTTGTTTTATAATGTAAAAGATGTTGGAGCTTTTCTTTCAGAAATTCGGGTAAATGAGACATTAAGAATACTCTGGACTAATTTCCATAGAAAAGGACTTTCCATATACTATTTGGCCTCGTGGAAAAGTGGATGGATCAAAAGTGAGTTTAGATATGGTTTTTAAAATTTTACATTATTTAAGAAATTATTCAATGGTTTTTTTAAACACAATCATTTTGATTGTGTTTTTTTTTTGCCCGCTGTTATATGATGAGTACTATTGAAGTCACTGTTTTAAGTGAAATTCAATATATTCTGATAAGAGCAAAAATAAACCATTTAACATGATGGTGAAATTATTATTAAATATATATTACTTTCCCATTCTCTTATGCTTACTCACCTATTTCCACTCTCTATCACTCCTCTTAACTCACCCTCACTGGCCTTTTTTCACTCTCCCTCACCTCCCTTCCCATATTCCACTTTCCTCCCTTATTCTTATTAACCACTCCTTCACTGCCCTTTCCCTCTCTCCCATTCACTACTTTCCAGCTGTCAGTCACTCTAATTCACTCCCCTTCCCCTTGTTTCCTTTCTTTGTTCCCTCAATAATTCCCCTTCTCTCACTCACCTTATTACACTTCACTCACTCCTTCTCTCACTTCTTCTGTCCTCTCACATCCTCATTCCCTTTCCCTCACACCCTGTCTCTTAGCTTCAGTCTCTGGATCCTCTCACTGCCTCACTCCTCTCCCGCCATGCTTACTCCCTAAAGCTCACCCACTCAGTTCCTTTCTGCCACTCTTTCCTTCACTACCTCTATATTCTCACTCCTTCAGTTCCTTTGTCTCAAGCTCACTTACTTTTATCGTCTCTTTATTTTCCCTTTTTCATTCACCTCCCTGCCCTTCATTCACCCTCCCTCACCCTTGTTAATCTCCTACTTTGTCTCTTGTATTGTAAAATATATATTATAAATATTGTAATTTTTTTTGTTTTGTCTTTCACAGATATAAATTTAAATGAAAATATGAAACTAAGTTTACATTACTTATAAGGTAAGTTTGATGTACAAAATTTACTTTCCCTATACTCTTTTCCTTAACCTCAATACTCTTCTCTGATGCTCCCAAACCTCTGTTCCCTTATTGCGTTTGCCTCACTTATTCTGAATTCCCATGTTTACTTCCCTTTTCCACACTCCTCTCTTACACTCACCTTCTTTCAGACTTTCTCCTTTACTTTCTTTCCTCTCTCTTCTCTTACTTCATTGGTTTACTCTTTTCCCTTCCCTTACTCTTCTTACTCCACTTCACTAACTTCTTCTCTTTCTCCCTCTGTCCTCTTAGTTCTACACTCCCCTTCTCTCACTCTCTCTCTGTTACCCCCATTCTCTCTGTCCCTTTAGTCTCTCACTCCTCTTCTATCACGCTCACTCCCTATAACTCAGCCACACTCCCACAGTCACCTTCTTTCAGACTTTCTCCTTTACTCTCCTTCCTCTCTCTTCCCTTCCTTCACTCCTTCACTGTTTTCCCTTCCCTTACTCTTCTTACTCCACTTCACTAATTCCTTCTCTTACTCCCTCTGTACTCTTACTTCTACACTCCCCTTCTCTCACTCTCTCTCTGTTACCCTCATTCTCTCCATCCCCTTAGTCTCTCACTCCTCTTCTGTCACGCTCACTGCCTATAACTCAGCCATACTCCCACACTCACCTTCTTTAAGACCTTCTCCTTTACTTTCCTTCCTCTCACTTCCCTACCTTTACTCCTTCACTGTTTTCCCTTCCCTTACTCTCCTTACTCCACTTCACTAATTCCTTCTCTTACTCCCTCTTTCCTCTTACTTCTACACTCCCCTTCCCTTATTCTCTCTGTTAGCCTCATTCTCTCCGTCCCTTTAGTCTCTCACTCCTCTTCTGTCACACTCACTCCCTATAACTCAGCCATACTCCCACACTCACCTTCTTTAGAAACCTTCTCCTTTACTTCCCTTCCTCTCTCTTCCCATCCTTTGCTCCTTTACTCTTTTCCCTTCCCTTACTCCCCTTACTCCACTTCAGTAACTCCTTCTGTCAATCCCTCTGTCCTCTAACTTACTCACTCCCCTTCTCTCACTCTCTCTCTGTTACCCACATTCTCTCCGTCCTCTTAGTCTCTCACTTCTTTTCTATCACGCTCACTCCCTATAACTGAGCCATACTCCCACACTCACCTTCTTTCAGACCTTCTCCTTTACTTTCCTTCCTCTCACTTCCCTTCCTTTACTCCTTCACTGTTTTTCCTTCCCTTACTCTCCTTACTCCACTTCACTAATTCCTTCTCTTACTCCCTCTGTCCTCTTACTTCTACACTCCCCTTCCCTCATTATGTCTCTGTTAGCCTCATTCTCTCTGTCCCTTTAGTCTCTCACTCCTCTTCTGTCACGTTCACTCCCTATAACTCAGCCATACTCCCACACTCACCTTCTTTCAGACCTTAACCTTTACTTTCCTTCCTGTCTCTTTCCTTCTTTTGCTCCTTCACTCTTTTCTCTTCCCTTACTCTCCTAACTCCACTTCACTAAGTCCTTCTGTTTCTCCCTCTGTCCTCTAACTTACTCACTCCCCTTTTCTCACTCTCTCTCTGTTACCCACATTCTCTCCGTCCTCTTAGTCTCTCACTCCTTTTCTATCATGCTCACTCCCTATAACTGAGCCATACTCCCACACTCACCTTCTTTCAGACCTTCTCCTTTACTTTCCTTCCTCTCACTTCCCTTCCTCTCACTTCCCTTCCTTTACTCCTTCACTGTTTTTCCTTCCCTTACTCTCCTTACTTTACTTCACTAATTCCTTCTCTTTCTTTCTCTGTCCTCTTACTTCTACACTCCCCTTCCCTCATGTTGTCTCTGTTAGCCTCATTCTTTCCGTCCCTTTAGTCTCTCACTCCTCTTCTGTCACGCTCACTCCGTATAACTCAGCCATACTCCCACACTCACCTTCTTTCAGACCTTAACCTTTACTTTCCTTCCTGTCTCTTTCCTTCTTTTGCTCCTTCACTCTTTTCTCTTCCCTTAGTCTCCGTACTCCACTTCACTAACTGCTTCTCTTACTCCCTCTGTCCTCTTATTTCTACACTCCCCTTCCCTCACTCTCTCTTTGTTACCCACATTCTCTCCGTCCTCTTAGTCTCTCACTCCTTTTCTATCATGCTCACTCCCTATAACTGAGCCATACTCCCACACTCACCTTCTTTCAGACCTTTTCCTTTACTTTCCTTCCGCTCACTTCCCTTCCTTTACTCCTACACTGTTTTTCCTTCCCTTACTCTCCTTACTCCACTTCACTAATTCCTTCTCTTACTCCCTCTGTCCTCTTACTTCTACACTCCCCTTCCCTCATTCTGTCTCTGTTGGCCTCATTCTCTCCGTCCCTTTAGTCTCTCACTCCTCTTCTGTCACGTTTACTCCCTATAACTCAGCCATACTCCCACACTCACCTTCTTTCAGACCTTAACCTTAACTTTCCTTCCTGTCTCTTTCCTCCTTCTTTTGCTCCTTCACTCTTTTCTCTTCCCTTACTCTCCTAACTCCACTTCACTAACTCCTTCTGTTTCTCCCTCTGTCCTCTAACTTACTCACTCCCCTTCTCTCACTCTCTCTCTGTTACCCACATTCTCTCCGTCCTCTTAGTCTCTCACTCCTTTTCTATCACGCTCACTCCCTATAACTGAACCATACTCCCACACTCACCTTCTTTCAGACCTTCTCCTTTACTTTCCTTCCTCTCACTTCCCTTCCTTTACTCCTTCACTGTTTTCCCTTCCCTTACTCTCCTTACTCTACTTCACTAATTCCTTCTCTTTCTTTCTCTGTCCTCTTACTTCTACACTCCCCTTCCCACATTCTGTCTCTGTTAGCCTCATTCTCTCCGTCCCTTTAGTCTCTCACTCCTCTTCTGTCACGCTCACTCCCTATAACTCAGCCATACTCCCACACTCTCCTTCTTTCAGACCTTAACCTTTACTTTCCTTCCTGTCTCTTCCCTTCTTTTGCTCCTTCACTCTTTTCTCTTCCCTTACTCTCCGTACTCCACTTCACTAACTGCTTCTCTTACTCCCTCTGTCCTCTTATTTCTAGACTTCCCTTCCCTCATTCTCTCTCTGTTACCCCCATTCTCTCCGTCCTCTTAGTCTCTCACTCCTCTTCTATCATGCTCACTCCCTATTACTGAGCCATACGCTCCACTCATCTTCTTTCAGACCTTCTCCTTTACTTTACTTCCTCTTTCTTCCCATCCTTCGCTCTTTCGCTGTTTTCCCTTCCCTTACTCTCCTTAATCCACTTCACTAATTCCTTGTCTTACTCCCTCTATCCTCTTACTTCTACACTCCACTTACCTCATTCTCTCTCTGTTAGCCTCATTCTCTCCGTCTCTTTATTCTCTCACTCCTCTTCTGTCACGCTCACTCCCTATAACTTAGTCATACTCACACACTCACCTTCTTTCATTCCCCCTACTTCACTTCCCTTCCCCTCTCGTCCCTTTTTTTGCTCCCTTACTCATTTTCGTTTCCTCTCTCACTAAAATTAGGACTGGGGACGGCAGCGGTGGTTCTCTAATGCTCGAACAATGATCATAATACTTTGTTCCCCGTAACAAAGTAGGGCATCACAATGTTTGCATTTGATGGAGGCCTCATTAAAAACAGGCTGAATATTTGGGATCAGCTGCTCTGGTCGCCCCCTCACGATGCAGTTGTTCCTCCAGTTGAAGTAGAGGCACCATCTCTTGGAGCCTCTCAAGCCAGAGCCCTGACACTCTCCCGGGCATAGTTCTGGGGGTGCCTCCTCTGGACGTACCGAATCATAGTTGGATTACCAAAACTATACTTCCTTCTGGGGTCTCCTCTGGAAAGTACAGTATGGCAGATATTGCACTCCACCTTTGGAGCATTACATTTCACTGTGTTCTGAAAATACAAAAAATGGCGGCGATAGTGTAAGTTAGAGAGAGACAGTGAGAGAAAGAAGGCATGAGATGAAGAAGAAATGTGAAATGTACATTGGAGAAAATATAGTGGGAACATTTCTTGCTGTAAATTGCAGGAAAAAAAATCACTTTAATTTATCTTTTTTATTAATAGATAATATTAAACTAGCTTTATCAAGTATTAAATTCCCCTTACTAATTAACAACTCACCTTTTAGAAAGCAGTAGAAGAGTTAGTACTGTGTAAATTTCACACCAGAAATAGAACACCAAAAATTCCTCACAAATGTACCTCAAAGAGTACTATCACAAAATGGCTGTGTTTCCCTCTCATTTTTCATGTATATTCATGTAGAAAACCAATAAAACTTCATTACTCACAAATTCAAAACCCAAGAAACATTTTAATTGGTTGTAAATTTCAAAAGCTAATTGGCTCTTGGGTGTCTGTAAACATTCTAAATGGTCTGCATAGTCCACCATCTTGTGACTCTGAAGAACAGAGACACAAGAGGGGAAAAATAAAAGCGGAAAACGTTGATTGGGGGCAGGGTAGAGACACCCTGCCCCCCTTATGTTTTATCAGGGGGTCCTAGGAAGACTCCGAAGGGCAAAAAAATTTGCGGAGTAAGCTCAGGGTGCGCGCACAATTGTCATTTGAGATGTCATCAGTGATGTCATCAGTGATGTCATTTGAGATGTCATCAGTGATGTCACTGACCATGTCATGAATGATGTAATATGTGGCATCATCAGCAGTGGATTGCGGGCGCGCGAGTTATAGTGAGCCCAACTAACTATAACGTGGGAATTTCAATGGTTTTGTATGAGTAAAATGTTCAGCTAACTATAACTGGTGGGAAACCTATGGTTTTTTCAATGCATTTGAAAGGTTTTTTAAATGCTAATTCCTAACTATAACAAGTGTGAAACCTATGTTTTTTTCAGTGAATATATATATATATATATATATATATATATATATATATATATATTACCTACTGGCGGTCGCCAGTAGGTATATATAGTTAGGATTTTTTCTCTATGGGATTTTTGAAAATTCTATGTCTAATAACTTTGGCGTTTGTGGACGGAATTGGCTGAAATCTTCAGGAAAATGGCACATTTTGTTTCTGAGCAGCCCTTGAAAATTTGGGGGGGGTTCGTCAAGGGGGGGCCGAGAAAAAAGGGGGGTCCCAAAACGTGTTTTTAACATTGAGTTTTCCATAGGGCGGTTGGCCTCACTTTTAGCCCGAACGGCTGAATGGATTTGCACGAAACTTGGCAAAATTGTAGGGACTGGTAGCCCGATGTGCCTTTTGTAGGTCTCAATATATGTGCTCCAGTGGATTTTGAGAAATTAACGTTTAAAAAAAGATATATATCTGTAACAGCGGACCTGGCAGCGTCCCAGGACGCGTACTTTACGCGCAACGGAGCTTTGTGAAGCGAAGCTGATTGGTTCTCCGGCGTCTGTCAACATTCCAAAAAGTCCGTAGCGGCCGCCATCTTGTCTCTCGGTAGGATCGAGAGACAAGAGGAGGTCAAAACAAAGGGGGAAATAACTATAAGGGGGCATAGTAGATCCTCGCTGACCCCCTAGGTTTGATGTGGAGGTTTTAAAAGGGCCCCGCGGGGCAAAAAAAAAAAATAATAATAATAATCGAACGGCTGAATGGATTTGCACGAAATTTGGCAAAATATTAGGGACTGGTAGCCCGATGTGCCTTTGCTAGGTCTCAATATATGTGCTCCAGTGGATTTTGAGAAATTAACGTTCAAAAAAAGATATATATCTGTAACAGCGCTCCGCTTCGCGTAACGGAGGTTTGCGAAGCTGATTGGTCATTCTGTCACTGGGCTATAGTTGGGCTACATCTGGCTGATATTTGGGCTACATTTGTTTTTTTGTGTGTCTGGCGGCCATCTTTGGGCTACATTGGGCTACATTGGGCTTCATTGGGCTACATTGGGCTACATTTGGGCTCCAACATATATATAGGCCAATGTAGCCCAATATATATTTTTCAAAGTTAATTTTCGTAAAAACCACTGGAGCATATATCTTGAGACATAGCAAAGGCACATCGGGCTACCAGTCCCTACAATTTTGCCAAGTTTCGTGGAAATCCATTCAGCCGTTCGAGCTAAAAGTGAGTCCAACCGCCCTATGGAAATGAAGGAAATGAATGGGTAATTTGTAATTAGCAAATAGCTAATCGCAAACTAGGAATGGTAAAGAATCGCTATTTATTCCTTAAAGTTCGCTATTTAGGAAATGCAAAAAACTTTGATGATACATATGGCGGTTCATCTCTAACAAGATAAGAAGCAGAGGGATACATTTATGATGACTGGCGCATCACCAGGGATGTGTTAGTCATTCTGTGCCGCTGTTCCGTCACCTATGGTGTGCTGCATTTACAATGCGGCGCATCATGGGGCAAAAACAGCACAGATGCGTGATGTATCTGTGCCGTAAAGGTGGCGCATTGCTGGAGTTGTATCGCAAGTGTGATGAAGCTCCAGCAAGGGTCGGGGGTGCCCCTGTCGCAGGGTTTCTGTTCTCACACAGAACTGTGGACAGAGGATTGGAACCTCGGCGAATTAGGGTGTCCCAAAACTCACGTTAGTAATCAAAAACTCCTTAGCAAGCTAGGTACAGTGTCACATTGGATATAACAAACTCTCAATGTTTAGACAATCCAGAATATGAACTTATAGTACCTCAGGATACGTGGAACTCATGAACAGTCGGTCGTTATATATTTCTTAGAAACCAGAACATGGAGTTAAGAAGAACACATGTGTATTTGAAATGTTTATTTACTAATGCCGTCTTCTCAGGCGTAGTATCTTAGATAATACAAGTACACATATTATCAGTAGCAAAATTACCAGCATAGTTACTAGTACATAAAAAGCGAATGGTGATAGTATGTTAACATGCTGTAAATGAATAAGAGTTAGCAACACTTATAAGCAGCCGCGGGCCGTGGAGGGAGTTACGGTGAGGCAGGGAGGCGGGGAGGGGGAGAAGCAGGGTGGAGAATACAAGTACACATATTATCAGTAGCAAAATTACCAGCATAGTTACTAGTACATAAAAAGCGAATGGTGACAGTATGTTAACATGCTGTAAATGAATAAGAGTTAGCAACACTTATAAGCAGCCGCGGGCCGTGGAGGGAGTTACGGTGGGGCAGGGAGGCGGGGAGGGGGAGGGGCAAGGTAGAGAGGGCTCCACCCTGCTTCTCCCCCTCCCCGCCTCCCTGCCTCACCGTAACTCCCTCCACGGCCCGCGGCTGCTTATATCTCACCCTCCCTAATACACATATTATATTATTTGCTAAGAAGGTCTCTTTGTGTTGGTTTAGGGCGTGCCCATACTTTAGTGTCTTAGATTTGAAGGAATCACATCAGCATACACCAGCTCTCTCTTCATGTGAACCGCATCAACTGTTGTGTATGTGTGTTCGGCAAAGCAATATAAAACCCGCCTCATGCCCAGAATTGGCAGAAGTTGCACTTATGTTATGAGTATGAAGTCGTGGAGATCAGACCTCATAACAATTCTGTATCGTGTTGTTCTTGAAACTTTAGCACTCGCTGTACAGATATAGTTTAACAAGCAAAGCAGATAGTAGAGCAATAACATATTATTCTCATGTAAACCACGATGAACTACTAGGTGGAAAGCTAAAGCAACAACTAAGTGTCGTGTGCAGAAGTTGCAAAAAAGGAAAAATGGCGTTTAAACCGGTAATGAGCCCATGCTAACTTAACACGGTGTAAAGATATCCAGGACCTAGATGACACCTCCCCATGATCCGGAAACAAACTGAATAAGATAATAGAAGTGCCATCTCATGAGAGCAGATTGCAAGTTTATATGTGGACGGTCCGCAAGGTAAAGCATTAAAAACTAGGAAAATTTAATGCTAAAGAAAAATAAAACAGCCAAGTACTTTATCGAGTCTTAAGCCAATAGGCAAGGTAAATAATAAAAACTTGACAAATAAGTCAATGAATTGTCAATGAAATGCTAGTACTCAGCATATCAAACATGAAAAAGGTCTATGACATAACTGTGTATGCAAAATAAGCTGCAACAGCCTCCAATAGGAAGTCACCGTCTTCATCCGAAAACAGTTCAGCCATCCAATTTAAAAGCGGAAAAGAACATACGTGCTCTCCCAGCACCGGATCCTCTATCACCATCAGAGGACAGCTCGGTGGGTTTTCAAGAAAGCTCTGTTCCAAGAAAGACTGTGCTGCCGCCAGTAAATTCCAGGGACCAAGTAGTCCATGCATCAATGCCACAGCCATAATCCTTTCGCCAGGACAAACCAACTCGTGAGTAATGATAGGAGTCATCAGCTGATTAAAGTCGACGTCAGGAGAAACCGGTCCGCAGAGACACAAATCAATGGCCCAATCGAAATCACAGGTCAGGCAGTGAAATACAGGCTGGACACAGGTGAAGTAGGAGAATCGAAAAGATAATCCATATGCCGTGCTTAATATCGCCAACGGCATTGTGCCATAATATTCTAGCATGCGATTGCGGAACAGTGTCAGCAGCTGCAGGGTGGGAGGTTGCATAGGAGGGACATCCATATTTAAAAATGTAAAAAAGCACAAGAGCGTCCGCTGGTAATGCAAGTAAAAATGCCAATCCACGAACCAGAGTGGAGAAAATAGAATGAAAGGAAGCAGGGATGACTCCAAAGATTTTCTCAAATGAAGTCACGAGACCACTGGTAACAACTTTAAAAAAGTGCGCCAGGGTCTTTGTGGAGGATGCGTTAAAGATAGTCGGAACCATCTTGCTGAAATTGAAAGGCAAATCTGAATTAAAAGTATTCCTTTTATCGTAACAGTAAGTGAACGGGTTATTTGCTGCAGAAATGTTCTATTTCCTCCCACACATGAACATAGGGAGTTTTCAATCTGGCCACAAATACCAACCTTGGGACAGATTTCAACGGCATGGCAAGAATAAGAGCTCTTTTGTCTCAGAGAGAGGTGGCCTTGAGTTCGGCCCGTGAAACTTTCGTGCTTCACATAGCGAACACCCGTACAGAGGTGCAGACCCTTTTCAATTAACTCAGAACAATCTTCATTATTGAGCATCAAATAACTACCATTTTCCAACAACTTGAACGTGGGGATGATAGCAGGAACTGGCGTGCCTTGCAACATGCAAGCCATATTTGGTCGGTGTTTGTTGCATGAACCGTGTAACTGTATGTGCCTACACATTAGTGAATGATCTGGCGTCTCAGTGCATTCCTCTCCATTCAGATAAACTTCTTGATCATCTTTGAAACATCTGTATGTGTATGGAAGCGACCAGACCTCATGAAGAAAAGCACTACCTAAAGGTTCATAACGACCTATTGGTATATATTTCATACAATTTGAAAACTTATATAAAGCAAAAGGCAGCGTTATTAAACCGTGGATAAGGCACGTTGCCAAAAAACCCGCAATCCTCTGCTGATGATGTCAGTGAGCATGTCATGAATGATGTAATATGTGACATCATCAGCAGTGGATTACGGGTAATAGTATCTCTAGTTTACTCCCCTATAGCTGTCTTTCTTTTAACATAAGTGTCTGTTTCCTTCCCTTATACTTACTGTTTTTGGTTCGCTTCTGGTTCGCGTACCGGCGAGCGAACTGGGAAGCGAACTAAGAGAAATAGAGGTTGGCACAGTTCCAAATATTGTACCAATTTTTTAATAACGGGGAGGTAGTTCTGAAAAGAACTTTTTTTTTTATTGTTTTTGTTGTTTTATATTTTTTTTATTATTTTTCGGAACATTTTTTTACTTTTTTTGAATTTTTCTGAACAGTTTTATATTTTTTGGGGTTTTTCTTGGAGGGGGCAATGAAAACGATTCATTGTAAAGGGCTCAACAGGAGCAACAAAACAAAAAAAGAAGTATTTATTATTTTGGGCGTTTCGTACAAACTTGCATATGATAGTCAATAGCTCTGTTGATCAGAGTGATGCTTTTTTCTCCGTAGGAAATGAATCCATCGCAAAATACGCAGATGTGTTTTACTTCACCAAATTTCATTTGTATATTTGGCACCATCTCCCTGCCCTCTGGTCCCGTTACTTCCGGTACAACAGATCTTCTGGCCATAATAGGGAGATTATCTAGGTCGTTCCGAAACTGTGCAGCACTGTAGTTGTTAGGATGCCACCTAGTCATATGGCGATGCATTGTGTAGTTTCCGAAACTGTATTTTTTCTCGGTTCCTCTGGACAGTCTATCTTGACATATAAGGCAAGTTACGTATCTTGCATTTACTTTTTTCTGACCTTTGGGAATTTTAAAAAATTGCCAAATGAAGTTTTCTTTCCGGTGAGACGTCCTGGGCTGCTCAGGCAAAAACTGCCTCTCTTCGTGCTCGTCGTCCTGTTCCTCTTCTTCTTCTTCTTGTTGAATTATAACTTGAGCATGTGGTCCACTCTTCCTTGGATGTGGTGGAGGTGGTGGGGAAGCACCAGCTGAAGCTACTAAAGAAGCCATTGCTCAGTGATCACAAAGGGTCTTTCTCTCACAATGATGAAAGTCAGAGTGAGGAAAGAAGGAGGGATTTTCATCATTTGGGAAAAACAAGAGTTCTCAACCAATCAAAAGTGTTCATTTTAGATTATATGACCTAGTCTTACATCATTAGGAAACCAAAAGTGAAATGAACCAATGAAAAGTGTTATTACCAAGTCACATGACTTGCTGTGTTTACGTTAAGCGCTTTGCAGGGCCTCCCGGTTTGCTTCCAGAAACCTGCGCTTTGCGACTCGCTTCGCGTACCAGTTCGCTAACGTAGCACGTCATATGACGTATCACGCGACAACGTGAAACGTCATGCGGACGGGAGGCGTCACGATGTTGTTTTCTAACGCGGCACTTGCGGTAAAGAAACGTTTACCGGCTCGCGGTCTATTTCGCGGCATCAAGGTCAGCTAACGGGAAGCTTCCCGATTCGCGAAGCGGGAACGAAGAAAAAAAAATATAAAAAAAAAAAATTATTCATAAACATATAAAATATATTTTTGGATTTAAAGAAGAATACATTTTACAGCTACAGATATTAGCTGTTAAAAAACCAATGAAATTCACAGAAAAAACCATAGGTTATAGACCATATATAGTTAGGAATTAGCATTTACAAAACCTTGAAAATTCACTGAAAAAACCATAGGTTATAGACCATATATAGTTAGGAATTAGCATTTAGAAAACCTTATTTTACTCACACAAAACCATTGAAATTCCATATATAGTTAGTTGCACTAACTATATATCGCGCACCCGCAATCCACTGCTGATGATGTCACATATTACATCATTCATGACATGGTCAGTGACATCACTGATGACATCACTGATGACATCTCAAATGACATCACTGATGACATCACTGATGACATCTCATTTGACATCAATGACCACATCACTGATGATATCATTCATGTGACAATACAATGCATCTCCTCACATTTTAATATAACCTCTGTTTCACCCAGTGTTAAAAAGAGAGTATAATTTTTGAAACCATTGACACACCAATACTAGTTACTACATACGCACTCACTGATTGCTACGTCTACACACACCTTCACTCATTCACCCATACAATCATTCATACATACAATCACTCATCTTTACAACACTATCATATGCACTCATACACCTATACAGACACTCACAGTCTGCCACTCATCCATGGAGTTACTCACACACCTAGTCAGTCCTGTAAAGAATCAATGACACTTCCATTTTCTTGTCTATACAGTTAAACATAGAGCACCTTACATTTTCAAACATATACTAACACATACTTACCTTCTTATACAATCATTGATACAAGTACAGATTGATCTGCACAGAGTCACACACCTCCCAGCTAGCCACACACACACTCAGTCTCCCATACAAATACTTGGGCAATCAATCAATAACCCATATAGTTACTCATATAGCTACTGATCAACACATGCAGCAGTTTACAGAACAACAGACATAATGATGCACAAATTAAGACAGTTTAGTCACTAACCCATGCAGTCAGTGAGACACATTTAATCACTCACTCATACAGTCAGTCATGCACCTACTAAATCCTTCGTCCAGACACTTACACATCCACTCATTCTTCAATATGTAAGACATATTTAAACTTTATAGAAACAAAAAATCACTGGATGTTGTTATCAGTGATGTCATCAGTGATGTCATTTGAGATGTCATCAGTGATGTCATCAGTGATGTCACTGACCATGTCATGAATGATGTAATATGTGACATCATCAGCAGTGGATTGCGGGTGCGCGATATATAGTTAGTGCAACTAACTATATATGGAATTTCATTGGTTTTGTGTGAGTAAAATAAGGTTTTCTAAATGCTAATTCCTAACTATATATGGTCTATAACCTATGGTTTTTTCAGTGAATATATATATATATATATATATATATATATATATATTAACATTTAAATTAACACCTGCTGAAACACTACCTACCGAGAGCGCACTGTTATTTGGTAATCGTTTTGGAACATTGAATTGCCGGCCGTGGCTCTGGCGGTGTTCGTGCGCCACCAGACGAAGGGCGGTTCTTCCGGCAGGAGCTGGAAGCGTGACTTGTATATATACATATATATATATATATATAAAACACTGCCGTGAACAGGAACTACGGTTCGAAATGCGTAGGAGCTTTTATCACATTTTGAAATAAATAACTGCTTATGAACCAAGAAGTGTGCCGCGATATCTCATTTTTGTATGGAATTAATTTGAGACACTGCCCTGGTCTCTACGAATGCACCCACTGGATTGTGCTCCCGCCGCTACAGGACAATTTGCATCATTATATATATATATATATATATATATATATTACCTACTGGCGGTCGCCAGTAGGTATATATAGTTAGGATTTTTTCTCAATAGGATTTTTGAAAATTTTATGTCTAATAACTTTGGCGTTTGTGGACGGAATTGGCTGAAATTTTCAGGAAAATTGAACATTTTGTTTCTGAGCAGCCCCTGAAAATTTGGGGGGGGTTCGTCAAGGGGGGCCGAGAAAAAAGGGGGGTCCCAAAACGCATTTTTCCCATGTTAATTTCCATAGGGCGGTTGGCCTCACTTTTAGCCCGAACGGCTGAATGGATTTGCACGAAACTTGGCAAAATTGTAGGGACTGTTAGTCCGATGTGCCTTTGCTAGGTCTCAATATATGTGCTCCAGTGGATTTTGAGAAATTAACGTTCAAAAAAATATATATATCTGTAAGCGCGCTCCGGGCACGCCCCGGTTCGCGTACCTGACGCGTAACGGAACTTCGCGATGCGAAGCTGATTGGCTCTCCGGTGTCTGTCAACATTCTAAACAGTCCGGAGCGGCCGCCATCTTGTCTCTCGGTAGGATCGAGAGACAAGAGGAGGCCAAAACAAAGGGGGAAATGACCATAAGGGGGCGTAGTAGATCCTCCCTGACCCCCTAGGTTTGATGTGGAGGCTTTAAAAGGGCCCCGCGGGGCAAAAAAAAAAAAAAAACAATTTTGTTTTATTTGCGTGGGGAGCGCCCGGTACGCGCACCGGGAAGCGGTCTGGGGAGCGTACTATAAGGAAAAAAGAATGATAGACTATGATATTTTGAAATATTGTATGTTTATTGATTGTTCTTTTTGTTGTTTTTTTTAGTTTTTTTTTATTTAAGTAGCAGTATTTATGATTATTAAATATAAATTTATTTTTGGGATTGTGCACAGTATACTATAAGTCTGACTTTACATTATAATCAATTTGGTACTAGTTTATGAATTACATATAAAAATGATTAAAGACTCAAACAATTTTTTAATATTAAATATAATTTTATTTTTCTGATTCTTTTTCAAAATTTAATAGATCGTCTAACATTTGACTGTCCGATATGTCTTCTTTTTGACTGAACATAACTTCCCACATTTGACCGTCCTCATATTGAAGTAAGAAATCTACAGATTCTACACATTGTAGAAGTTCATGGTCTCGTGATTCATCCATGAATTCCAAGTCAATGGGTTAAATGATTTCCTCATTGTTCATGTCTAGGACAATTTCAAAGGAAACGTTCTGTTCTCCTTGCATTTTGGGCTGAAATTTGAATACAAAATAAATATATCAGTAGAGATAGGGCACTGTTGGGTTTAAGTTCAGACAGGTACTTTTGAGGCGTGAAGTAGTACTATTAAAAAGTGCCTGTGAAAAAGCCTAAGTAAATTCATAATTATACCACAGAAACCTAAATCAATCCATAATTATAATAAACAAGCCTTTCTCAATGTGTAACTCTTACAGAGGGATAGTATATAACTATCTGAAAATGTTTTCAAATTTATAAAATAATATCTTACCTTTTAAAAACAAGTTTAAGTTGTGAGTGAAAATGATCTTGCAATGTAGTTCAGGAAGTAGTAGTCAAAATGGCTGTGTTTCTCTCTCTTTTTTTATATATATTCAGGTACATAACCAATCAAATGTCAGGTAAAAAAAGTAGAAAATGAAAGTAACATTTTAATTGGTTGTCAATTCCAACACTTCAGATGTGTTTTGTGAAGTAATTTACCTCAGGGTATTTAGAGAGGTCTACAGGCTAAATGGTTAAATGGAATTCCAACCAAATTTGTGAAAATGGTAGGGATTGGTATGTAGTATGAGCTAATCTATATTTGGTGAAAGTGTCTCCAGTGGTTTTTCTGTATATTACTTTCCCACCTTTTTTGAGCGAGCGCTTCCTGGTGCGCGCCCCGGTACGCGAACCGGCAGCGTTACGGGAGTCCTCCATTTTGTGTTTCGGTATAATTGAGATACAAGATGGAGGGCAAATAATGATCAGAATGGGTAGAAGGGGGCAAGGTACACGTATCCTGACCCCCTAGGTTTTCTGAGGGTGGTTGAGGAGGCCCATATGTGCGGAAAAAAAACATTTTTTTTTAAATTTTCGCGTGGTTAGCGTCCGGTGCGCGTACCGGGTAGCGCTCTGGGGAGCGTACTTTGGTGAAAATAAGTGAAAAAAGTTAGAGTAAAATAATAATTGTGAGTGATCAGATGTAGGGTAGCTCTGAAAAGAGCTTTTGGGTCCTGTGGCTGATTTAGGTACCTACAAGTAGGTACCAATGCACAGTCTTAAATTCAGGATGAAAATTCTGTTCCCCTCATCTGAGAAGTAAACTCCATCTGCTCTGTAGATATCTTGCATGTAGTAACGCAAGTTATTGTTGTACATGGAGCCCATTCCATGGTCTCTCATGTAAGCTGAAACAGACTTATTTATATGCTTCCTCGATTTCTCAATTTGTGGACAAAATTGGTTCGACCACCTCCATTTCTGTCTTTGGCATATATTTGAATATACCAAGGCAGTTTGAGGAAAAAGTGCCATCAATTGGTCAAAGGTGTCCTTTAAAAGCATTTCCAGACCTACCCCAGTCAAAGTGCCCAAGTCATTTCCTCCACAGTGCACAATTAACAGGTCAGGTTTTGGCAAATGCAAAAAGGTTTTCACCAATGGTATCAATTGATGACATTTTAATCCTCTGTGGCCAATCCACTTGATTTCCACATTTTGTAAATTGAGGTTGTGTAAATTTCTGTTATCAGCAAACCTTTGAGCCCAGTGGATATAACTATGTCCAACAATCCAGACAGAAAACATGGTGAGAGAAGGTTCTGCTGCAGTCAGATGAAGTGTGGCAATGAAATGGCAGTTGAAAAAATAAGAGTTTATGATGAAAAAAACTGTGGAGTTTCTGTGCTAATGAATCAGTAGCAGTGATTGGTGGATTTTGATTGCTGGAAACAGAAAGTTAGGGTGCATGGATGAGTTCTTTGAAAGATGTAATTTGAATGGTCAAGAAAAAATCATTTTATGAAAGATTGCACTGGATACGCAGGTGTACTGAGAGTTCATAGTTCAATTGAAACATTGTTGTGTGAAGTTGCAAACATGAGAGGTGGTTGCTATGCAAAAAAGGCAGAAAGGGCAGAGGGGGGAAGGGTGTTGATTTGAAAAAAGTGAGGAAAGAGTTTTGATTGGGTGACATGAGAGATATGTGTGATGAATCACAGCATTTCTGTGCTTTTTTTGGCTGCAGCCTCTGGAGTGCATACCCTTTGTTCTGCTGAAGACAAATTGGTGTGTGTCTGAGACTGTTTTGAAACTCATAAAGTATTTGCTAAGGTGAGAAAAGATTCATTTAATTTATATAGAGAATAGTATGCTTTAGGGAGAAAATTATGAAGAAAGTTGTGTATTTAAAATGTTGCTTTGTGTCAAGTGTTTTACAAATAGATTTTGTTTCTTTGAGTTACATAGCCATGTTAAAAGTGACGCAAAAATGGTGCAAGGGCCTTCAAAATACGCTTTCATGTGTCTTAGGGCATTTTAACTCACTTCCCCATGAATGTGGTTGAAAAATTGCTTTACATGATGTGTTTAAAAACGTTTTTTGAAATCAATTAGGTTTCTTGATATGTACTGCTAGAGTTTCATAGGTTGCTTGGGGCATATTTATAAGGCCTTTGAGTCTCTCTGATGTTATTTTTCCCATTTTAATTTAAGACATTTCCCCGTGGTGCAAGGTCCTTGTAAATACGCCCCCATCTGTGCTTGGCAAATTTAGATTTTGATTATTTGAGTTACATAGCCATGTTAAAAGTGACGCAAAAATGGTGCAAGGGCCTTAAAAAACGCTTTCATGTGTCTTAGAGCATTTTAAGTCACTTCCCCATGAATGTAGGTATATAATTGCTTTACATCATTTGTTTAAAAACGTTTTTTGAAATCAATTAGGTTTCTTGATATGTACTGCTCGAGTTTCATAGGTTGCTTGGGGCATATTTACAAGGCCTTTGAGTCCATTTGATGTTATTTTTCCCATTTTAATTTAAGACATTTCCCCTACGGTGCAAGGTCCTTGTAAATACGTCCCCATCTGTGCTTGGCAAATTTAGATTTTGATTCTTTGAGTTACATAGCCATGTTCCATACAGTGCTCACCTTCTGCGTAGTCTTTGATATGCTAGACTCCATCTGCACAATGAGATATCTAAGCAAAGGAAACACAGGTGATGTGATTGTGAAATGAGCAAAAGAAATTCCACATTTTTCAATTACATCACCTGTGTTTCCTAACTTTACTAATCACATTGTGCAGATGAGGTTTAGGCCTGTCCACGGACACAGAAGAGGTCTGGCCTTTGTTCAAGAGTGAAGTGGACATGACTTACTTCATTGGTAGGCCTGCACATGTATTATCTCCTCCGTACTCTTCAACAAGCTTAAATTTCATCTGCAACCCTGAGTAGGCCTCACCTCAAACAAACCTCTGAATAGGCCACACCTTATCGTCATCCTGAATCAATCATTTAAAATGTTAGGGACAGATTTATGATAGCCGTGTGCCTCTTTTGCGCCACTGTGCGTCACTTTTGTGACGCAGCGGCAGTGCAAAAGATTTGCTATGTGGCGACATATTTACAACTTGATGCATCTAGGCAGATGTGTCATGCTGTAAAGTCCTGTGCCACATGAAACCGATGCAGCAGTGATGCAAAAGATGCACCATGTTGCAAGACAGGCCTCACTTCATCTCCAACAAGATACCGTCAGTTTAAACTGTAAACATTTAGGATTGTGTAGGGGGCATGGAGAAGCTGAATCTTCTGTAAAAATGTCAAAATTGTTGTATACAGTGCTCAACTTCTGTGTACTCTTTGATATGCTAGACTCCATCTGCACAATGAGATACCTAAGCAAAGGAAACACAGGTGATGTGATTGTGAAATGAGGAAAAGAAATTCCACATTTTTCAATTACATCACCTGTGTTTCCTAACTTTACGAATGACATTGTGCAGATGAGGTTTAGGCCTGTCCACAGACACAGAAGAGGTCTGGCCTTTGTTCAAGAGTGAAGTGGACATGACTCACTTCATTGGTAGGCCTGCACATGTATTATCTCCTCTGTACTCTTCAACAAGCCTAAATTTCATCTGCAACCCTGAGTAGGCCTCACCTCAAACAAACCTCTGCATAGGCCACACCTTATCGTCATCCTGAATCAATCATTTAAAATGTTAGGGACAGATTTATGATAGCCGTGTGCCTCTTTTGCGCCGCTGTGCGTCACTTTTGTGACGCAGCGGCGGTGCAAAAGATTTGCTATGTTGCGAAATATTTACAACTTGATGCATCTAGGCAGATGTGTCATGCTGTAAAGTCCTGTGCCACATGAAACCTGCGTCAGGTTTCATATAGGCGTTTTGTTGCAGGCTGGGCATTCATTTGCATGAAAGCCCTGTAAAACTAACACAGTGAAATTTAGAAGATTTCACTGAGTCAGCTTTATGGCATTGCTGAATCAAATCCTTACGCCTGTTTGAAACAGGCATAAGGAGTGATGCACCATGCAATGTGTGGTTTGCCCCTGTGCATTGCAGTAGACATGTCGCGCTTACGTCGTGATTACTGCAATGTGCCGCTTTTGCGGCACAGATGCGTGACGCATCTGTGCTGTTTTTGCTCAATGGTGCTCCACATTGTAAATGCGGCACACCATGGGTGGCAGAGCAGCGGTGCACGTTAACTGGTGCATCCCTGGGGATGCGCCAGTTAACATAAATCTTCCCCTTTACATTTAAGTATGAGCAGGGGACACAGAGTCGGTGAGGCTTATCCAAGGTTAAGAAGAGATTAGTCCTGTTCACTGAAAACTTGGACATAGGCCTCACCTCCTGAGCATCGCTGGACATGGCTAAATAATAGCTGCAAAATGTTACTCTTGTTAAACAATTTTACTATTATAGTCTCTGAGATTTGTCTCTTACTCTGCAACATCTCATTGTTGTTCTCTTTCTTTAAAGATAACGACAACATCAACCATGAGTGATAGTGAGCAATCCGTTGATCTCGATCTTATCATTGAACTTGTCATTGAAACGTCAGTGGAAGTAGATCCCTTGGATGTTTTAAATCCTGAGGATGATGAAGAACATGATGAGGATGCCGATTTGTCAGAATTGTATGACATAGGGTGGGAAGCTGACCTGCTTGAGCCTATGGAACTATAAACATTTATTTTTAAAAGTTACTGGAAATGAAAAGTAAACATGTAAACCGTTTCATTTAAAATTAAACACAACTTCAAAAACAGGTTGTGTGTAGTGTCTAATAAAATAGTCAAATATTCTCATAAAATTAGTGCAGATTCACATATAAAACAGCACAGGTCAAATGTAGAAGCATTCCATTTCTTTGCTACTATTTGTGACTACTAAATTTGCCAATGCACTAAAAATTATTGTATGTAAAAATGACAAGTAGTGTGTTAAATTTTTGACAACTGTTATTGATTTACTGTTTGCTAATAGTGGTTAATAACATTTTTAATTATATTTTACCACAGATTCAACTGCAGATCATTTCAAAAGTACATAATGCCATCTAAACAACGAAACCGAAAGGCTACAAAACGTCAAAGACAGCAGCTTAATAAATTCTTGCAGCAGTCCTCTACAATAAAAACTCGTCAAGTCACCAAGAAAGCTCCGGGTAAGACAACGAAATCATTCATAAGAAACATTTGTAGAAAAAAAAGTAGTACTACAGAAAATGTTTTAGTCCAGAAAAAGAGAACCAATTTAAACGGAAAGGAAAGGCCAATCAAAAATGTTACTGCTAGAGCAGGAGATAACTCTGTGCATGGTAGTAGAAGGAAAAATCAGTTTAGGGACATTCGTAGACGAATGTTCCGCAACAGGATAATTGGCAATTTGTTAAAAAATATTAAGAAAGGTCAACAGAAAGTGGTTTTTTATAAGAGAAAAAAAAGTTGAGAAAATTATTGATCAGGCATTTGAAATTAAGCGAAAGTTATTTATTTTGCTAATCAATAGAATTAGGAAGCTAAACAAGGCAATTTATGATTTCAAAAGAAATAGTAGATGGAAGAGAACAGTTAATCGTAGTAATTTTTGTGAAGTTTTTTCAGGAGAATGGATGCATAGTTCAAGTTGTGAGGCATTTTTTAATGAGGAGAGTTATTTCCAGGATAATGATTTGGTGCATGCAGTTGACACCAGTGGTCGAGCTTATGAGGTGAAAGATGGTTGTCCAGTTGAAAAAGAAAAACTTGTGACAACAGAGGCAGAAGAGGTGTTAGGTAATGAGGTTTTAGGAAGACGTCCTAAGGGACCAGTGTGTATCTGGAAGTGTAGTAGTATTTGCAGTGTGCGACAGGATTCCATCAATTTGCTTTGTGATTTTGTACGGACATTTAATAAGAAAAGTTTAAAACAGAAAATGAAGTTGTTGCAAGAATTAGATCCTTGCAGAGTGAGAGAAGTGACAGGTTTGCATGGTCATTCACTGGCTTGTCTTTCCAGGAGAGTATGCCAGAGTGTTTTTCATCATTTCAGGATGCTAGCAGTGCATCATAATAAAGTGAGGAAATTAGTTAGAATGTTGTATTATGCTAAGAGTCCAGCAATTATGCTTAAACAATTATGCACTGCTCTTTTGCATGGTTCTGAAATAGATGTGAAGAATATTTGTGAAGAAATTGAGTTTTGTTACTTTGCAAGTAAAGAGGAGAATGTTGAAATTGACCCAGAAGAAGAGGGTAATGTGGAAGATAGTGTACAGGTTTCCAGTACAGATAATTTTCAGAAGGAAATTGCCACGTTTCAGGTGAAATCAAGTGAGAGGCCTAATTTCACTTGTGTGTGTTGTCGACGCACTTATTATAAGAATCAGACTAAGTTAGTGGATTTATATGCGAAAAGTGAAAGGGAAAATAATAGTGAATGGAAGGATTTCGTAACATACTTGATGGTAGAACATTGTTTTGATTTGGGATTGGATCAACGTGTGTGTACTTATTGTTGTAACAAATTAAATCAAAACCGGATGCCTGCTAGAGCGGTTCATAATAATTTGGAATTGGTTGAGATTCCTTCTGAATTGAAGGATTTAAATACTTATGAATCTATTTTGATTCAAAGTATCCATCCCTTTCAGGCTATTGTAAGAATGGAGCCAAAGACAGGGAAATTGCCTCCATCAGATTTACAGAGAGGATTAAAGGGAAGAGTTGTTTATTTGCCTCTAGATTTGAAGAAAAACATTAATACAATTGGAGTAGAAAAAGTGGAAGAGGAACCTCTGGTTATCTTAGTTAATGGGGTTCCGACAAAGAGTAAGAAAATATGGCAAGATTTAGTGGATGTTAGGAAAGTCAAAAAGGCAACATTGTATTTGAAAAAAAAAAATAAGTACTACAAGAATGTATATGTTGCAGAAGAGGAAGTAAGTGAAGAACAGGATAGCGATTTGTGTGCTGGTCAAATTGAGAAGGTAGAACCCTCTAAAAATGAAGAAATATATGAACATTATAGTGTTCATCCTTTGCATTCCAAGGAAGTCATGGGGAATGCTATTGAGTTGTTTCAAATTAAACAAGCCAAAGGGAGTCCCATTAGTGTTTGGGAGGAAAGTTTGGAAGCTCGGTGTTTCCCACAGCTATTTCCAACAGGTCAAGGAGGAAGATATGATGAGCGACCTCATCAAATTCCTGCTTCTGAATACCGGAGTTTACGATTGTATGCAGAAGATCCTAGGTTTCGTCAATGCATTCCCTATTTGTTTCATCTCCTGTTTGAACGCGATCTGTCTGGACTGTCATATGCAGTGAACCACATCTTGAAAAGTGGTGTACAGATGCAAAACATCTCGGCAAGTAACTTTATGGATAAAGTCAATGTGCAAGATAATATTTTGGATTCTCACCTGATTAATCTCATGGCGTGTCAGCGTGGTACTAATGAGTACTGGTACCGTCGTCATGGTGATTTAAAATGTATGCTGAGGAACTTAGGAACTCCCACATGGTTCCTCATCAACAAGTCCTACGTTACAGAGAACACGTGGTAAGCTAAGACTAGCATTTAGTAGGGTCAAGAGTGAATACTTTTATTTGATGGAATAGAGGTTACATAAGGTTATTGTGGTTTTGTTTTACAGCTGACTGATCATAAACACACGAGAAACAGGTATGACATTACAACATTTGAGAGAAGACACACCCATGGGCAATAACGTACAAAACACTCATATATGTTTATTTTATATCTTTGCAGATCAGCCCCTGATGAAGGTACCTTGTGGTACCGAAATGCATTGGGCATGGCAGTGAATACTGTGAAATGTAACAAATGGTTATAATTTAAAATGTTGGCATAAACAGAAAATTTACTGAATACATGCAATTGAATGTGAACAAAAGTACAAGCAATGAAATATGGTTACGGTTCTTTGAGTAATCAGATTATGTAAATAAACAACTGATAAATAATTGTGAATACGAATGGTTTACGAGTTCAAATGATTAAGGTGTAGGAAAACACCAAGTGCACAGTGCGCAACTAGATGAGTCTCTAACCCATCATAACGTGGCAGACATTAGTGAACCACACAGCGCTACATCACTGTGCCACACAAAATGCTTTGCTGTGACGCGCACTACACTTGCATCCAGCGCCAGGCGGGTGCAGAGGGGAGGACGAGGCACTGTAGCAGCTCCCCAGGGGGCCTTGTGCAGTGTGCCCTCTGCGCTGACAGATTATACAGAACACAATTAGCTTTTAGACACAGCCCTCCCACCCCTGAATTTGTGTGCAGCTGGCTGCAGAGGATTAAACACGGCCCCTGTCCAGGCACTGCTGTCTCTTGGCACTTTGTGCCAGCGTAGAAGCTGCTCCCCCCATCAAGCAAGCCAGTCTAGCAAGAGCAGTAAATATATCATCTTGAGAATGTAATGATACATGCCAGCACTCCCTGTCTGTTCTGCCTGGTAGCCGCTGTTGATTCTAGGTGCCACTTCAGTTTACAGTGAGGGGTGTATGGTGGGAGGGGGGGTTGAAATGCTCCCTGTAATCCGAATGCACTCTGCGACAATGGAAACTGTTGCCACTCTAGTGAACGGAAGAGGAAAGGTGCACAACGACTCAATAAAAAATAAATAACAACACCACCACAGACTTGTGCCTGCCGTCTTCTGAGTTCATAATCTGGAATACAACAAAGCAATTGACGTCTGAAAGAAAACGAGAGCACACATGGGCGCTCAGAGAAATTAGTTGAAAATACAGACAAACGTTTATGTCTCGATATTCAGACTAACTAAATAGTTATAGAGGAACTGATCAACAACAACATGCGGGATATAATTGCATGAAAATAAAAATAGCCAACTTAATATTATCAAATACACTACGGGCATATTATAGAACGATATGAAACAGTATCCGATGCGTGAACGTATATGTTTAGTGAAATAAAAGAAAATATATATATATATTGCAGAGATTGGCAAAATTGTTCACGGAAAAATGATGAGAGTTGAACTTTGTAAAACACAAATGCACACAGCGCTCGGAATTATCAATTTGATCGATGCAAAATGAGTATTATATGTTGTCTTGTTCTGTGTTAAACTGGTCTCTGCTCACGACACCAGAGCCAGGTTTCCCCAAGGCTCCCGGTAGCGGGCTGTAGGAAATGCCCTCTCTGAAGGCGCTATGAAACCCCTCTGAGTGGTACAGCGCCCCTCTACCCTCCTAGGATGCCCGACTGCGGCTAGAAGCCCATGGAGGCGCTGGACGCCCCCTCTGAGCGCTGCCTGCCGCAGTACCAGCCCGGCACGGCCTTGTAGCGACGCTGATCCCACCTAAGAGTAGACATGCAAAGAACAAAACTAATTACCGAAGTAAGGTGTAGCGAAGCTCGTGGTTGGTATGTGTCGGAACTGGTTGAGTGGTCGAATTTCCAGCAGACATTCAAGGAAGAGCGTTTATACAGGCCAACAAATTCATTCCAGCGATTGTTGAACCATGATTCTTGATTAAACCAGCACCGCCTCTCCCCTACCTCCTCCACCACCGAGGAACGCGCAGGAATGACTGCAAAAATGCAAAAACAAAATTTAGAAAAATAGCCGGAAATGCGATATTGAATCCCGCCCCTCCCGGACTGGTGACCTGACTCATGGTTGCCATGGCGATATTTTAGAAAATACGGTTGCGACACCGTAAGTCACATCACCCAGTCCTCGAGAGGCAGGATCACAGCCGGACAAATCATCCGAACACGGGCTTTGTCCAGTGGCAGGCCTCCCTTTGGCGAGGCCGGCCAATGGAAGAAGGGGCGTGGTTTATGCCCCTTCTTGCTAACAGGAACTCTCGCCTGCGACAGTGCATGCGCTGCAACGCAGGCTTCAACCTAAAAACGAAGCACCTAGTCTAGCACCTCAGTGTCCACGGCCGCATTATTCCGTCTTCCCCCTGTGTCGAAGCTGTAAGTGGCTAACTTCTGGGTCGAGCCACCTTCGTTTATCAAGCAAGGAGCACCAGGCTTGGCCGATGTGACCCTAGCCTTCACTTCTGCATCGATTATACGTGTTTTTACGTGTACCTACACCTTTGCCATAACCTCCTGCCGATATTTGAGCCCAACTAGGCACTGTCAAAAACTCCAACGTGGTGACTTCTATGATGAGCCAGCACCTGAGCAGTCGAACTTACTTTCACCGCGACAACTGTTTTCCATTTTGGACGTGAAGAGTCATCTATTTACTGCTGTGGAAAATATTCATACTAGAGGTTGGTTTCCCGAGAATTACAGGGAGGGGTAGTGATAATCTAAACTCTGATGGTCACGTGACGCGGCATTCGCCTGTAAACTTCTCACACTTGCTTTCGCCAGCTCCACAGTAGCTCGCTCGCGAGGGACGCAGCTCAGCCACACCCAGCAGCCATGGAGCAGCGCTGTGTCGCTGTCAGCAGCTCTATGCCTTCATTGTGGGCACACTCTGTTTCTTCTTCCTCGTCAGATGCGTCGGCTTCCTCAATTACTTACTTTCGCACGCATGGAGAGGGCTGCCCGCTGGAATTGCAACATAGAACAGGCACTCATCAACATGTCTTTTTAAATGTACATTATTAGACTCCTTTTGGGTTCCTATACAGAAGCACTTATCTATAATCTTTAATACACCCATCATTCTCTCCTTCTCCATGACTATGCTGGGTCCATGGGCTGCAGTTGCTCCCCTAGCTCTTAATAATATAGATTTGGAAGGATTAGATTTACTCTTTTCCTTTGCAGTCAAAATCATACTCACAGAATGGAAATCTTTCCATCCCCTGTGGTATCACACTCATGGGCGTAGGAAGTATGGGGGATGTGGGGGATATATCCCCCCAGATTTTGGAGTGGGGGGACATGGGGGACAAGAGTGGGGAGGGTGAGGGGACAAAATCATTTCTCCTCTCCCTTCTGTTATTCGCAGGGCCATTAGTGCGTGAAAGCACTACCTAATGGCCCTGCACTTGACCTGTGACCTGCCTACAGTCAAAAAGACCACCCACCCTCTGCCTATTGTTATGCTGCAGTAAGGCTCCGCGTTCTGGGAAGAGCAGAGAAGGAAAACAACTCTGTGTCTTTTCCTTCATGCCCAGAGAAGGCAAGGACAGTGTCCACTTCTGATCTGCCTCTGGCAGCTGCCCTCCCCCCCTCTCTCTCTCTTTATTCCTCCATCTCTTTCTGTCTCTGTCTCGCTCCTCCTTATGGGCTGATTTCAAGATACAGCTCTTATGTACTCTCTCATACCTCTTGTTTCTTTATTTGTTCCCCTGTGAAATGGATCCAAAAAGAGAGGAACACTTTGGCTGGAAATGTCCTCTTATTCTGACCGTTTTGTATTCCAAAGTACAACCTCGGATGGTTAGAAAAAAAGTATCAAAATAGGAAAAATAATGAAATAACGAAATAAAGCAATACAGAGTGGTCAGCAGACAGGCCAGATTGTTGTTATTTACACCCACACACATTAGCGCCACTTTAAAGAGTTTAACAGTGAAGCGCTACTTTCTTTTTATCTTCTTTCTTTGAACAACATTGTTTTCCCTGGGTTGGGAGTGCACCATTCCGAAAGGGACTGCAATACCTGATTGATGGGTGGAGAGGACAATGTTTAATATGATCGTTTTCAACTGTTTTAATTATTTGAGCTTATAAAATGTGTACCGCGGCTCTGTGTTCAGGGATGTGGTCTTTTTTAAAACAAACTGCTTACATTTTGGAAGGATTTAAGCAATGGACATTGAAACGGGTCCCTTCCTGGTCCTGTAGTAATATCCTGAACTTTTCAGGCAAAATCACTTACTGATTTCTGAATAATGAGTTTAAAACCGTTAAGGTAACCATGTTGTTCCTGATTACATTTCACATGCTTTGCTTATTCTTGCATTCCCTATGAGTGTTTGCTTTTTCCAGGGTGTTATTACTTTTTTTTCAGGCAGCATTTTACTGTTGTCTAGTGTATAATTTGAATCGAGTTGCAGCACAATTGAGTTGTAGCTGAAGGCAGTGCAAGTTTCTCTCAATGGGGAAGTATGGTGTTCAGAGTGGGAGAGGATGCTGCACTCTGGCCAGAACTGCTGAATTTGGAACTGGAGAACCATGTTCAGCCTTCATGACCAGTCCACCAGACCACTCTCCTGACATAGCACATTCTGACACTGCACCTTAGAAGGCCCAGTAGACCTTAGAAGCCCTGGTGTCTTAGCACCCGCAAGTGGACCCTAATGGTGGCAAGTGTGAGTTAACCTTGAGGCCTGTCCACCACAATCCATACTGCAGTTCACCTCCAGTCTTGCGGGCAGGCATTCGAAGAAGCACACCCTAGATTGACAGTGACTCTGTCACTGAGGTCACAAGACCCTTGAGGTCAGTCCAACTCACCCATTGGTACCTTCATTGGCCTTTTTCAGCAGTAGTAGTGCAATTTATTTTATAGCATTTATAAGGCGCACAGCTACCCACAAAGGGTTTCCCGGCGCCGAAACCCTTTGTGGGTAGCTGTGCGCCTTATAAATGCTATAAAATAAATTGCACTACTACTGCTGAAAAAGGCCAATGAAGGTACCAATGGGTGAGTTGGACTGACCTCAAGGGTCTTGTGACCTCAGTGGCAACCCTACCAGGGGTTGCCAATGTAGGATTTGCATGCACACCAAACTTAGAAGTTGATTATAATGGCGGTGGGACCACCACGTCATCCCGTCGGTGGCGGCTCGTGGGTCCTACAATGCTGATGGTGCCTACCAGGCACCGCAGTAGGGATTACGATGTCCCTTACCCGCCAGCCTATCCTTGCAAGCTGGTGGAAAGGGACATTGGGGCCAGTAGGGAGTCCCTTTCCCTCCGGTCCCCAGACATGGGCCCTAGGGGACACCTATGATGCCCCCCTACATATCACTGCACCATGTGGTAGGCACCTCATTGTTCCTGCCACGAAGTTCAGTGATATATGTAACAGGTCACTTTTTTACATTGCGGAGGGTGATGCAGCCAGCAGCACCTGCCGCGATGTAAAAGATAGGCACTGCGAATACCATAGTGGCGGTCGCATTGCAATGCCTATCGTCGAGCCGCCGCCTTGTAGGCCAGCGGTGCCATTCCCCGATTCAATGGCAGACAGACTGAAGTCCGCCTGCCATCGTAATCAGCCCTTAAGTTCGCAAAGTTCATGGTATCTGCTTCATGTACAAACACTCTTACCATGTGCAACCTACTTTCGGGCCACTGGAGTTATGCAGCAATGAGGGCCAAAATTATGTTGCAGTGTTGACTAAATTATGCAACAATAAAAAGGCTGCCGCGTAATGTGGTACATTTTATGATACTTTAATATTTTGGCAAATTTATACATACTAACAGCCTCTGCAAAGCTTTTGTCTCATTAGTACCTGTGTAACATACAAATGCAGCAGTGGTAAAGGTGATCAGTCAACCTTTGCAAAGGGCCCTACACTTCACAGAAACGTGAGTTGCATTTCTTTTAGTCGTTTTTGATCCGTTTGAGCTACAAAATTGTTTTGGGTGAAATTGTTAGATTATGCAGCAGGTGATGTAGTATGTGGCAAATATGGTACAGCCATAATTACGTGGAAACATATTTTAAATTAGGATATTTTACCATTCATGTTTGAACTGCACTTGAGGAATAAGGGAGTAGAAGTGCTGATGACAGAAACTTCATGGCTTGGATACAAATGGCTTGTGATTCCACTTTTAAGCGTATTAGGCACATTCTGTAATTGAAGACATATCCCTCTTTGTGAATGTATTTCAATGTCAAAAACTCACACTAAACCTTAAATAAACATATGTATCTATTGGTTGAATTAACTGGTCAGTGAAATGCCAAACAAATACTAAAAATAGGGAAGTTTTGCTGTTTCTGGCCACACCTCTGACTCCGCCCACAGACCCAAATCTCAGGTTATTCTCGCCCTCTGATTCTCCGCCTACAGTTCTCCTACTTTTTTTCTCTACTTCGACGACTGCTTCTTGCCTACTGTGTTTTGAATGTTGAGGCCTTTCGAACTGAAGTATTATCGGAGCCTGACTGTGGGGTTAAGCGCGGCAGTCGCAGATCACAGTTGGCTCATGTGGAAGCTGGAACTTGAAATTAGGAGTCAAAGACTGCATAGGGTACTTTCCCTGGGCCTTCCCACTTCACTAAGAAGCCTAGTAAAGGTACCAGATGACACTCTATCAGGGAAAACGCTATATTGCAGTGCACGACTTTCCTTAAACAGAATATTGCATTCTGGGATAGATAGTCTTACATTCCATCAGCTTAACCAAGTGGATTAATGTACTGAGAGCAATGTCAGGAAAAGGGAAAGCCCATGATGATGTTATGGAGTCCGCTGGTAACATTAAAGGTAAGCCACACTTATTCAGGCAATACCACTGTGAACCCGGATATAAATATGAGGGCCCTTTTTGCAGGCACACTAGGTGTAAACCAAGTTGCCCCATTATCGAGTCTGTACTATTAATGGCCTGACAATGTTACCAATGTAAAACTTAATTTTCTCACTTAGGCCTATTGTGCTTGTGTTTGTGATTCGCAAAACGTGCAAGAGATTTACTCACTGTATTGCACCAACAATCAAAATGTGAGCAGCCCTTATGACCCCACTAAGCCAGTTGCCCGCCCATCCACCTTTAGAATTTCCATGCCTGCTTGGGCATGTTCTTGAAATACTCAATAAAACATGTGCTAAGTGCTTTAGCACCACATGCCCTCTATGCCGTCTCTTTTTGTCTGTCTGTGACAGCTGTGGGTCTTATTGAATTAGGGACACTCAAGTTGGCTCCCATTAAGAAGCTATGCTTTTGAATACTATACAAATTAGATTTTCAGCTGAGTAACTTTACATTTTAAAACTCTGAGTGGACAAGAATCACAGATGAGGTTATTAGCCAGTCTTGACTCTTTAGACAGCAGCCCTTTGCATACTGGTACTTGTAGTTTTACATTTTCTACTATAGGCATGGACTTTGAAATCCAGGCATGCAAAGTACAGTGGGACCAAAATCCAGAATGCCTGAAGGGCCTACTTTTGACATGCGGCCAACTGACAGCTAGGAGCGTAATAGCTCCAGATATAAATCCGGGTCCAGGATAACAGAGGGATGGTGGCTCTCAAAGAATGCAATCTGGATTGAATATTGGGCTGAAAACTCAGCAGACAGTTGTAAGTTCTGTACACATCACTGTTGAGGCCTCATCTGCAGTTTCAGGCCCAGTCATGCAGGTCACATCAAACAAACAATGCAAAATTATCAACGGGCCAGTCAGGGACATATTCAGACACCCTCATAAAGGGGGACACAGATTGTCAAGAACCAATAAAACTATGAGGAAACAGGCCTACCCCATTCACACACTCAGGATATGTCATTACATCCCAGTGTCCATTAGGACCACCCCAAGTATGCTTCAAGTTAGGAAGGAGCTGAAGATGCATATCTTTAAAGAACACTTTATCACAACACAGTAAAGAGTCCACCTCCCCTCACAGAACCCAAGACCTCCCACCCAGATTCACTTTCTGGTTGGATCTCTGCCTTTGACCATGTAAAGCACTCCATTGCCTTTCAACTACGTGTATACTTTACAAATACAGTTAATGTGAACAGCCGCTGCCCGAACAGGTAAGAGCAGAGGGGCTGGGTAAGAGGGGGAAATTTCGAAAAAAGACGACAAGGGAAAATGAATTATTTATTTATTTTCCCCTTGTAGATGTCGGTCAAATCCCCCCTCAACCCAGCCCCATTGCTCTCACCTCCACACGCCAGGGCTGAATGTGAATATGATGGCACAGAGTTCAAGCAACAAGTCCTGCCTGTGGAGGCTCTATATTTTTACATACCATGGGAGGGTACGTGGGGGAAGGCATAAATGAGAAATTGCAGAAGCTGTATGTAGTATGTTGCTTTAAGAGCTAGAATGCTTGTTGTGTTCTGGAATTGTTTACTTCTGTGTGGGGTTCGTGGGAGTCAGTTATATGAAGATCCTGCATTCCTGTTGATGTACCTCTGCTGTCTCCTGTACTGGGGGTTTAATAAAGAACCTGACTTCTAAAAGATACCGGTGTCACTTTCAATTACTACACCGATTTGGCGACGAGGACCTGGAGCCCTCAGTACAACCGTCCAAGGAGAGCTTTATTTATTTATTTTTAAAAAAAATAATAATAATTACATTCAAGAAACGGACTTTGGAAAACTTTCAAATCACCTCAGATTGAATCTATCGGCACTAAGAAGATTTCGGCACTAAGGAGAAACATCTGGACTCTGCTTCGTGAGTTTTTGTTTAAGAAAAAAGAAACGTATAACGTCTTTCATGTGCCATTCAAGCCTTATTTACATACTTCTCTGCACAAGCTAATTTATAGTTAAAAGACTCTTGTACCAGTTAAAGCTATTACTTGAAATTGGATTTATCCTTAAATTTGGCGAGAGAGCAAAGAGCAAAGAGCTGTTACCGTTGGTTAGAGCGTGCCATATTTTCTTTTGAAATTGCCACCGCGCGCGCATATTCCTTCGGTGCTTGCAGTCTTCTCTGAGACTTCCATTAAGACTCTCTCTACGTCACAGTTCTCTCGAGACCTTACGTCTTCACCCTCAAGGTCACGCTGGATCACGCAGCGTAGCGGCCATATTTATTTAATTTTTTCCTTCCTCGCTAAAATTGCTTTATCGAGTACTTTTCTTTAACAATAAGCTGCGCAGTCATACTAATTAGCGCGATTTACAAGAAGTCATCGCTGTCATCGATTGGGACATTAACAACTCAACATTACTTCTGGATTGATTGTGTCAGTTTTCTTCTGAGTAAGACTACAGATTTATTTTATTTTGTTTGGATTTCTTATTATTAACAATGAGTCGAGATTTGGAAGCAACTACTGCTGCACAAGGTGACAATCCTGTTCCACTCTCTACTCCTTCTAGCAACACTACTCCTTCTGGCAACATGGGTATTAACCTGAGTGACCCTAAAGAGTTTTTAATCAACCCAGGAGAGCCAATCATTAAGTGGCTAGATTGGAAAGAGTACTTTTTAAACTATGTGGCTACTCTAGAAGATAATGGCAGCATTATGTCTCCTGAAAGGAAAAAGAGAATTCTTTTGCACTGTTTAGGACCTGAAGGTCTCAGAGTATATTTACAAATGCAAAAAACTGAAAGGGCTGGTGATGTTGATGTTTTTAAAAGTGCTATTTCAGATCTTGATGATCATTATTCCCCTATTGTATGTGTGGCAGTCTCCAGACGTAGTTTTTACAAAAGAAAGCAGGATACGAATGAGAGTATTGAAGATTACGTTTCTGCACTTAAAAATTTAGCCATTAAATGCAAATTTGGTTCACTTCATGATGATATGATTAGAGATCAAATTGTTATGTGCAACAAAAATAAGAATGTTCAGGATAAATTGTGGATAGAAGGGGATGCATGCCTTAAAGACATAATTACTTTAGTAAAGAAAGCAGAACTTTCTGACAGGTGTGCGAAAGCTGTTTCTAGTTCTAGCTCCAGTGATAAAATGTCTGTTAATAAGATTATTGATACTAGGAGAGATAAAAACCCAAATTTTAAACAGTCTAAACAATATCAAAATTGTAAACCACGCCAGAATGTTAAGAAAGAGGATAAGCCTTCCCAAATTTTTGCTTGTTACAGGTGTGGTAGTACTTCACACTCTGCAAGATTTGATAAATGTCCTGCTCTGTCTTCTAAGTGTGCAGTTTGTGGCCTCATTGGTCATTTTACCAAACAATGCAGAAGGGGTTCTCACAAGAAACTAAAGTCACTTGTGTGACAAATGAGGATTTCGATTTATCTGATGAGGATGGAAGTTTTTATGAAGAGAATTCAAATACCCCTAGTAACAAAGTTAGACATGTAGTTGTGAATATTACATGCGATGACACTAACAAACCATTATGCATAGTTTCTTTTGGTGGTATAAACGTTCAGGTGGCAGCTGATTACGGCTCACCATTTACTATTATACCTAAATCTATTTGGGTAAAAAAATTTGTGGGTGAGATTGGTTCACAGTTGCAACCTTCAGATATAATTCCTTCTAGTTACACAGGGCAAAATATTGTCATGTTAGGTTTTAGAACCTTGAGGTTTGAATTCAAGGGTAGAAGGGCTATATGCAAACTTTATGTAGCAGAGGATGGACCACCTGTTTTAGGCTGGAGAGATCAGCGGTCTCTGGACATAATTTTAAACCCCAATAGTCCTGAACCAGTCTTGGTTGTATGTGAATCTGAGATTACTAAAGTTTGGGTTATGAAGGAATTTCCCGAAGTTTTCAATAGGAGTATTGGAAACCTCCAAGGTTTTTCTCATAAGATCAGGGTCAAACCTAATTCCATTGCAAAAATCCATAAGGTGCGTCATATACCCCTAATTGCCCGTGATGAAGTAAAACTGGAAATTGACAAATTACTAAATGCTGGTATAATTGAACCCATTGAAGCATCCGATTGGATTTCTCCGATCGTGATTGCCAGACGTTCCAACGGGAAAATCCGCATGTGTATTGATTTGAGGTATCTAAATGACAATATCATTGTTGACCAATTTCCTCTTCCCAGGATTGACGAGATGTTAACTTTGACCCGTGGTGCTAAGTGGTTTTCAACCATTGATTTATCTTGTGCTTATCACCAGATTTCCTTGCATCCTTTGAGTAAACATCTTACTGCATTCTGTACCCCTTTTGGATGCTATCAATTTTGTCGCATGCCATTCGGACTTGCGTCCGCGGCTGCGGTTTTTCAGCGTTTGATGTATGAACTGTTTGGCAACCTCAAAGGGGTGATATTTTTTCAAGATGACATCTTAATTATGGGGTCTAACAAGAGTGTGCATGATGAGCGTTTGAGGAAAGTCATGAGTATTCTCCAAAGTAAAGGTGTTACTGCAGAACCATCAAAGTGTAAGTTTGCAGAGAAAAGTGTCACTTACCTTGGGCATGAAGTTAGTGCCTCAGGGATAAAGCCTAAGTCTAGCTTGGTAAATGCCATCAGAGATGCCCCTGCTCCTAAGTCAAAGGAAGACCTTAGATCGTTTTTAGGTCTTGCGGAGTTCTACGCAAAATTTGTTGACAAATTTTCTGAGAAGACTCACACCATGAGATATCTTTTGAAAAACAAAGTACAATTTAATTGGTGCAATGTGTGTCAGAAATCTTTCGAGGAGATAAAAATAGCTATTGCTCAAGCTCCCAGTTTACAAGGTTTTGACCCTACAGCTGATACTTTTGTCACAACTGACGCCAGCAGTAAAGGTTTAGGCAGTGTCCTTACCCAGGTAAATGAACACAAAGAAGAGGTTATCATTGCATTTGCCTCGCGCTCTCTCACTCCTACTGAAGAGCGATATTCTGTAGTGGAAAGGGAAACACTTGCCGTTGTCTGGGCTTTGAAACATTTCCGTAAGTTCCTATGGGGACGGAAGTTTGTAGTTCGATGTGATCATAAACCTTTAATCAAGTTGTTAACGACAGATGGTCTCACCAATGCCACTGCTAGGATAGCTAGACTATCAATGAGACTTCAAGATTTCTTGTATGAGATTCGTTATGTTCCGGGTACAAGGAATTTCACTGCTGATTTTTTGAGTCGCATGTCTTTGCCATTGATTGAGTTGGATAAAAATCAGTGGAATTATTTTTCTATTGCTCTTGTATCTTTCGACTCTGCTCAGGGTAGTTTTAGCAAGGAAGAGTGGTGTGATGCAGAGAACTCTGATCAGATCTTGAGTGTGGTAAGACAACTAATTGTTAAAGGTTGGAAGGGCATGGATAAAAAGATTGTCAATGATGATTTAAGAGGATTCTGGGAAGTTCGGGATGAACTCAGTATCTCAGATATGTTAGTTGTTCGTGGTGATAGAGTTGTTCCACCCAAAGACTTGAGGAAGAAGATTATTGATCTTTGTCATGAGGGTCACTCTGGGATTACCCGTACCAAACTTCGTGTAAAGGAACTGTATTGGTGGCCTAGGATGGACGTTGAAGTTGAGAGGTGTGTTAGGTCTTGTGTCCAGTGTGAGGTTTCTGATAAGACCTTTAAAACCTTTAATCCACCATTGGCGTCACCAGATTGTCCAAAGTTTCCTTGGGAAGTATTAGCCATTGATTTTATGGGTCCTGTTATGTGGCAAGATGGTGTACAGAAATACATTTTAGTTTTGATTGACACATTTTCAAGGTGGCTAGAAATTAGTGTTGTTAATGTTATCAACACTAAGACCGTGGTTAATTTCTTGGATGAAATTTTCTTGAGGGAAGGTTTCCCTAAGTACATTTTGTCAGACAATGGGGTACAATTTAAATCCCAAGAAATGAAAAATTACTTATTGTCTTCTGGTATTCAACAAAGATTCACAGCTCTTTACCATCCTGCTGGTAATGGTATTGTAGAAAGGGCTAATCGCAGTATTAAAGGCATGTTACAATTAGCAAACAAAGGCAGTTTGTCATGGGGTCTTGAGTTAAAAAAGTTACTTTGGGCTTATAGGAACACTGTTCATGGTTCTACAAATCAGAGTCCATTTTCCCTGATAAAAGGCAGGAACCCACATTCTAAAGTTAATCCTGGTTGGATGAATAAAGGTGGCATGGTTAATTGTGATTTGTCTAGAGTGAGAGAGGATATTAAAAACTCTCAGTTGAAGAATAAAATCTACTATGATTCTAGACATGGTGTTAAAGAGGTCAATTTGTCCAAGGGCCAATGGGTTCGTGTTAAAAGTGCTAGGAAAACCATCAAGGGTGAGAGTTGTTACAGTGAACCTAAATTGGTAGTCAAGGTTATGAATAACACTGCTTTATTGCAAAATGGTGAAGTGTGGCATTTTAGTCGTCTCGCTCCTGTATCAAAAGGGGGCAACAAAGTGGAGGAAAGTCAATGTTCACCGTGTTGGTGGGACATTAATGTTGAGAGCTCTCAATACAGAGATTCCTCATCTAATTTCCCTCAACCCAGGAATGATTCTTTGAATTCTGAGTGTTTGGATCCTGATATTCATCACTGTGATTCCTCTCCCGAGTGTGATTTACAAGTTGATGGGAATGTGTTACCTGGTACCTCCCGGGTAATTCCTGGTATTTCCAATGTGTATCCTGGTGACTTATCTGACAAAACTGTGTCACCTAATACTTCCAGTGTCCCTAGTGATACCATTGTTAAAACCTCAAGTGGTAGAATTATTAAAAAACCCAAGAATTTGGAGTTGTTTGATTGTACCTGATTGTTTTTTTTTTTTTTTTTTTATTGTTTCATTAAAAAGGGGGATTGTGTAGTATGTTGCTTTAAGAGCTAGAATGCTTGTTGTGTTCTGGAATTGTTTACTTCTGTGTGGGGTTCGTGGGAGTCAGTTATATGAAGATCCTGCATTCCTGTTGATGTACCTCTGCTGTCTCCTGTACTGGGGGTTTAATAAAGAACCTGACTTCTAAAAGATACCGGTGTCACTTTCAATTACTACACTGTACACAGTGCAGTTAGCAAGCATTCTTTAGTAGTGGAACCCTCCGACAATTACAGACAAGATACTGGTAGCTTGTGATGCTCTGAAGCAGCATTCACTCCGATGGAAATAGTAATATAAGTACCAAAGCAGAAGTAACAAGGATTGGAAAAGATACATTAAAATGGACTCAGATTTACGCCACAGTCAGTTGGGCTGTGTATGAACAGTTAACTTGGGCGACTGTTTTGGATAGACAGGAGGCAGGGACTTTGAGATGAGGTTGACCAGTTGGCCCTTATTTTTGGTCATATGTAATGTTTCTGTGCTACGTCATGGGGCAGGGAGAAGGAAGGAGACAAAAGGGTGTATCTGCTCTTCAGCCAGGATATGCAGAAAGGGCCAGACTAGCCACTCTGCCATTTCCTTTGTGAGCTGCAAGCCACTGATGCTTAATTTAACCTGGTGCCTGCAGATGAGGCCCAACTGCATTCTTTTTTAGAGACCGGTACATTTTTTCAACCATCAGACTGTAAAACCGAAAAATAGAGACAAAGGCAGCAAGGGATGTGGGCAGAAGGAGGAAGGGAAATATGGAAAACAAAGGAAAGGGAGAAAGCAAAGATGAGAAAGAACCTGCAATAGTGAGATAATGTGGAGGGAGAGTATGTTGGTGGAAGAAGGAGGCATGAGCTGAAATCACAGCCTTGGTATTTAACAAGCTCCGCCAGGGATTCCCTCACTACCACCCGTTAACAGTGCCGCTCAAGTCTCCATAACCACTCTCTCAGATGCATTTAATCCGTTATATAGCGCCACACATACCCGTTCAGGGTGTCAGCACTTGACATCACACACACTACACAAAGGCAGTCAATCATAGATGTGTAAATCTGTGTATAGGAAATGTAACATAAAACTACAGGGTGTAGGAGTCACGTCATCCATACTTGTAGACAGTATTGTTTAAGAATGCATGGTCTGGATGTTGGAAAGTGGGTTATTAGTAGGTGCAAATGTATATCTGTCCCCTGCAATAAGGCCACTACCTCAATATATGGCTCAGTACCGTTCTTAGAAGATTATTCCCATGCTCAACCCTTGGTAGCTTGGCAGTGAACAGGCCGGCTTAACTTCAAAGACAGGTATGTAAAGCATTTAAAAACACCAATTCAGTAAATAATTAAGACACAACACACAATAAAAATCCAACACCGATTTTTAAAAATAGGAAATATATTTTTCTCTTGAAAATGAAAAAAATCCAATGTAGGGAACCGGGGATATGACTTTTTAAAGATTTAGCACTATATAGGACATAGAAACGTATAGCGCCTATTGGTACAGCTGGTCACACTAGACCTGCTCACTGTCAAAGTTTCAGGCCGACCACGATGAAGTCCAGCGGGGCTACTCCTTGCGGTAGATCTCGGTCAAAGTTTTGACCTTCTGACTTGGAAACTTTTCTGGAGCTTTTCTTCCCAGGATCCCTTGAAGCTCTCAGCCAGTCCTGATTCGGTGAAGTTTCGCCGGCTTGCCTTGCGACGAGCTCCCAGTCAAACTTATGGAAGTCCAACCTCTAGAGCTTTCCAATGGGATGAGGTAGGAATCCAGGCCGGCACACAGTTGAAGGTGAGTGGCGTTGCTCTCGTGGTTGGTCCTGGTCACCCTTTCTACGTTCAAAATTAGAAACTTTTACAGAGCTTTTTCTTGCTTGATGCTCTTCACTAGGCCAGATTCAGTGAGGGTTCGCTAGCTTGGGTCAAACTCTGGAAGTCGGAGCCCTGGAGCTTTTCAGGGGGAGGGACGGCAGGCCAACTCATGGTTGAGGGTTGCCGGCCTGGCTGACCATGGCGCATCCGTCCACTTATGGAGCTTTTTTCCAAAGTTGCTCCAAACCTCTGGAAACTTCTTCCTGAAGTTTCCCAGTGGGTCTCAAAGTGTCCAAAACTTACTCCAAGGGTCTGGAATCTCAAAGATGGTCCTTGAAAGTAACCTCAGTTTCCACAATCGACTTGGACAAAACCCTTACAAGTTCACTGGTACTTCTCCAGGCTGGGGATTCTTGGTGGTGGAGGTCCAGGTGAGATCTGTTAACCGTAAGCTTGCAGGGAGTCCACTCTTTAGTTCTTTTGAAGCAAGCTGGTCCACGGGGCTGTAATTCCAAATTGTGCAACAAGCACAATCTTCAGTCCAGGACCTGGTTGATGCAAATCAAACTCCAAAGCAGGGACCCTTCGTCTCCCAAGTTTGAAGCAGCATCATCTGAGAGGTTCTGTCCCTTTCAGATACTTATTGCAAGTTCTCTGTGTCAAGATGGAGGTCACGCCGGTCCAATTAAGTGCAGGGCAATGCTCAAGGGTATGAAAACATCCTCTAAAGTGTGCCATTGTTTTCTCCCAGAGAGCACAATGTCTCCAAAAAGTATCATGGTTGATTTTCCAACAGAGGGAGCAGAACTAACTAAACCAGCCTACAGGGTGGCTTCATCTACATAGGTCCACTACCCCTACATCTAGGAATTCCTCCTTAATCCCCCATACGGCTGTGGGGCAGGGGGAGACGTGTGAATGAAAGTGATTTCTCCAGCTTGTCTCCTCCTTCTCTTGAAGAGCATTGTTTACTACCCCTTCCCCTGGCATTGGCTTTTCTATGCTCAGGAACCTCTCCTTTCAGAAAGGCTTCCTAACCCCAGGGGTAATTTATCACCTCTTCAAACAACCAGGCTGATCCAATTACCTCTGATCAATCAAGGCACAGCACTAGAGGGCTGAATTGTAGCTTACAGACAAGAAAGTCTTATAACTTCTTGTCTGAATATTTTAGAATAAATTCAACAATACCACATTGTTGCATTTATCATTAACATCTTCTGAGTCCCTTGATCCTAGTATTATGGCTTTCCTTTCTCCGGTTATTAATTAATAACCTCTTGCAATGTTAACCGATGGGCTGGGGATCTGCAATGGAAAAATTAACTTGCCAATTTCTCCAATACCGTTGCCTATATAAGGACCCTGCTTGCACCTTTAGGACTCCCCACCCCTGGAATACCTAGGAAAGACTTTAGGGGCTCTCATTATATCAGAATATTACAGATCCTCACCTCACAGTGCTCCTAGCGCAAAAGCTAAACCCATAGGGCACCCTAGTGTATGTAGGTATTTTCACAGCAAAATGTTGGGGAGTGTCCTGGGCACAGGATGGCTTTGCAACACTAGAGCAGCACAAACTCAGAATGTAAAACATAATACCATAGTTGGAGGGGTTCTCTTTAATAATCAGAATTAATTTCTATTCTAATGAACCCATTTTCCAACATTAGGATAATGAAAGACTGGGGAAAAATCACAACGTTCTAATCTATACCTTGCAGTTTTCATGCAGATGTTTGATGGTGGTTACTAGCTCACTGTTCAATGTTAGGATTTTAACTTATAAACTGCAAATACCAAAATAATCTCTCAGACAAAAGCTATAACTCACTGACCTATTTAAAGGCATTTTGTGATCTGCGTGGTACACGTTCTTTGCAGCAGGAATATTACCCCACTGTGGCTACCTTACCATGAGTCAAAACTTCCACTAGACAAACCTCTGATCTCTCTCAATAAAGAACATTAATCAACGAAGTTATCTTCACATTTTCACTGTTGCCTGAAAATTGCTGGAGACCAGGAATGCCGCAGCAGGTACTTTTCAAACCATAATGCACTTGCAAACATGAGTCCCCCACCCCAAAGTCAGCGACCTTTGTTTGCTTGGTGCATGAAGATGCAAGATTCATATACATGTTTTTTTAACATTTGATCTGATTACTTTGTGAATGTGAATAACAATAAAGCATACATGCAAACTGTGACTATATGCCTGCTTTTCTCAATACTTTAAAAGCATGCGATTGTATTTGTTTAAAAGGTGGTGATTTGTATAGGGTCACTAGAAAGGCCACAAGGTTGTCCCTGCCCTCCCCCCCCCAAAAGAATGTTAGTGTCTTCTGAGCCCCTGATCACACTCTCTGTGCATGGGTGTCATATCTTCGAGGACACTTATAGAGTGCAAACAGTCTACACCTCCAATCGCTAGCACTGTATGGTGTTCCCTGGATAACTACATGCATTTGTCTTCCCAGGGCCTAGTTGCTCAGCATCCTTTTGGATCCCTCTCTTGATTTTACCAATATAAGTGAAGCAGATCCCCCATTATACCAGCCCCCAAACACCATCTTTCCCTCCTTTCCTTCTATTCTTCCCCTTCTCCCTCTCTTTTTGTACCCCCTTGTCATATCCCTTATTTCTCAGGCGATACTTTTTCTGCTGCACATGGCATTATTGGCATGGTGGTCTTTGGTCTACATTTGTCTCCTCATTCTTTAGACTCCTCTACTTTGGAATGATAATTAATATCTGGAGGATTTGAATGTATTTGCTTTCTGTAATTATATATCTGGTCATATTCATACAATAATTCTGTCCCACCATTAATCTTATACAAGAGTATTTTCTACGAATCTCACAATGCTGTCATGTGGCCATGTTTAACTTCTTAGGTATATTTATCAATGGTGGCATGCATGTATTGCTGTATACCTTGATTGTATATCCTTTTCTCTCAATACAACAAAATACTTGAACCCAAAATGAAACATACACCTCGAAGCAAAAGGAAGCCACTTCTGCAGGGGAAAAAACGGAGACCCACAGTCTATCTAGCGCCTCGGCGTCCACGGGCGCATTATTCCGTCTTCTCCCTGTGTCGAAGCTGTAAGTGGCTAACTTCAGGGTCGAGCCACATTCGTTTCTTAAGCAAGGAGCGCCAGGCTTGGCCGATGTGACCCTAGCCTTCACCTCTGCGTCGATTATACGTGTTTTTACGTATACCGACACCTTTGCCATAACCTCCTGCCCTGATCTTTGAGCCAAGGTACTCACTGTCAAGAACTCCAACGCGGTGACTTCAGCCACCCAGCGGTCGAACTTACTTTCACAGCGACAACTGTTTTCGATTTTGGACGCGAAGAGTCGTCTATTTACTGCTATGGATAATATTCATACTAGAGGTTGGATTCCAGAGAGGTACGGGGAGGGGTAGCGATAATCTAAACTCTGATGGTCACGTGACGCGGCATTCGAGTGTACTTCTCACACTTGCTTTCGCCAGCTCCGCAGTAGCTCGCTCGCCAGGGACGCGGCTCAGCAGCACCCAGCAGCCATGGAGCAGCGCTGCCAGCAGCTCTTTGCCCTCATTGGGGGCGCGCTCTGTTTGTTCTTCCTCGTCAGATGCATCGGCTTCCTCAAGTACTTGTTTCCGCGCGCGTGGGGAGCGCTGCCCGCATCATTCTTTAAATCAATGGGAGAGTGGGCAGGTAAGTCAAGCTTTCCTCATTGTATCCGTTTTTTTGTTTACTGTTTTGCTGTGTGATTACGTGATTCATTTAACTTCCTAAAAGAAATGCAGGGTGTAGTGTCTTGATCACACTTTCAACATGCATATATGTTACGTATATATTTTTATTTAATAGTTGTGACGGCTGCGCTTTACAAAAAAGATTCATTGACAACGTATACAGAAGAGAGTCGGATGAATGATGTGTACATTTACAGCATTTAGTGCTAAAGTGAATGGGATTCTACCCTCTAAATCGTGGCATGCTTGCAGTGCTAGAATTTAAAACATTTACTGCAGGCACCCATTGATTGGGGGCCAAGGTGTGCCAGAGGAAAGGGGTGGAGTCATGAGGGGCGGAGCTCGACCTGCAGAGTTCGACAGTCAACTTATGCATTTATTTTAAAAAGAAAAACTGCATAGAGATTGGCAACAAGTACATATTTTGGCAGTACATTTGTTCTATCTTACTTAAGTATCCCCAAAAAGGATGCATTTTAAAATATCTAACAGGGTTAAAGCACCTGCTGCAGAGATCTTTGTGAGCCCATCGATTTTGAGGGGATAATAATAGCGGTAGGATAACTTTAGTGGTTAACGCAGTTCTGGGCGAGTTCTGTGGTTTGCCCAGTGACAGTTTGACTCATAAAGTAGCATAGTGGTTTAATGTACCTGCTGCAAGTACATTGTGTAACGTGCACATCACAGATTTGTATTTTATGTGTAGGTTGGCTATGTCTTTTGAGACTGAGATCGTTATGTTAATTCAAAGTTCATAAGTTCCAATCCTTCTAATATAGCACAGGGAACTATTTACCGGCATCAGTGAGCTGCATGCAAACTGTAAGTCATAGGTTTAGATCCTTATTGTTAAAATTGCAATAATAATTTATTGCATCGTTTGGGATGCAATTAAATTATTATTAGTAAAGTTAACCACAATCACTGAATTTTGTTTTATATCCTATTGTTGTGCTTCACTCAGTCATTCACTCTTAAAATATGTGTGGACAACGTGAAACCTGTCGCATATAACCCTCATTGTCTTATGTAACATTTCCTTTGCATTGCTTTGCACACTTGTATGATTTATTTTTCCTTTGTGTGTGATGTAAAGTAGTCTGACATTGAATACTCATGTGAGTAGTATTGTACAATAATTAAATCAAAAATTAGTAGGTAACGTTTAAATCATTATTTGTGTAATTACTAATGCACAGAGATAAATCTTGCATTCTTACAGTGCATGCACAGCTTTTACATATGGGGTTGAACTAAGTCAAAAACCTGCCTCCAAGTCATAGTTTCTCTAAAGTACTTGTGAAGGGATAAGTTGTGTGCCCTTGTTCCCTTCCATTGCATTGGCATCTAGGTGTTAGATTACAGATGTCTTCCAGTCAGAATGATACTTGAACAAAAGAAAGGCAAATGGCCCTTTAAATCAGGCCTTTGTTTCACACCAGGATGCAAGTGAAAAAAGAAAGCCCCCTTGTTTCCTGTAGGTTGCTGCTTCAAACACAATGCAGGCAGTGTGGGGGGCTGCTGAATTATATCCCGTTGTCGGAAAATGACATCAGGACAAAATAGGAATGTTTGTCTGGGCCAGAAATAGGTGCTGGAGCCAGGATCTCGCGGGATCCCCCTACTTCCCAGCACTGCATGCGTGCAATAAGACACAATGTGGTGCCAGTACAAACATCATAATTGTCTTTTAGACATGGAAATAAAAAGATTTAGAAGTTTTGATCAGCAGCATACAGCAGTAAAGAATACAAATATATATCCTGAATAAAATATGTTAATCACCATGTCGGTGTGGAGTGTTAGTAGATGGACCTTCAGCTTGAATTTGAAGATTTGAAATAAAGGAACATGTTTTATATAGGCTTCAGGAGTATTCCAGATCCTAAGGGCATTTCAAACAGAAGAAGTTACGTTTGAGAGTAGACTTCTGTTTGAAAAGAGGTGCAGAGTTTCATCTCATTGTCTTGTTTTTACCATAGAGCTTTAGTTTTTGTGTAACATAAAGGCATGACTTTAAGTCACTGCCTTGCAATTGAGACATACATCACTACAGGGGCAAATGACAAAATGTTAAATATTTATTCAATGTATTAGTTAATGTGAGAAATTGGGTTGCTGGTTGACTGGGATGTGAACCTTATTCACAATCACTTGCAGGGTGAACCACTAAAAATCACTATTTTAACCTGTGCTTAATCCTGCGTAGCTTGGCACACAGTCAGGCTTAACTTAGAGGCAACATGTAAAGTATTTATGCAGTACACAAACAGACTATATTTTAATAAATTATTTGACAGCAAAAGGAGAAAAATCCAGTAAGTAAAACCGGAAATATTGATTATAGAAGAATTAAGTGAAAAAGCACCAAAGAGCACTAAGTGCCAACAATGAATATCAGGTCGTGCTGGATGAGGACAAAGTCAAAAGTTCAGGCTGACTGTTATGGAGCGTAGGCCCAGCTACAGGGACAGGGTTGGACCCGCTGAGCAAATGTACCTTAGTCTGACGATGTCCATGTCAGGAAAGGCTAAGGAGTGCGGAGTGGGCAATGCTCTGATATCAATCTATGCGTTCCGCAGCGATGCGTGGGTCCTGGTGGTGCAACAATGGCAATGTGTCTGTTGCGATGTGAAGCAGAGTTTCAGCTTCGACGACGATGTTGTCGTCAAGACAGATGCGAGGACTTTCCTTGAAGAGAGTCACGCAGTGGTGGTTCCGAAGGCAGAAAGAAGGCTCAGAGTCACGCAGATGCAGCAATGCATCAGTTCTGGTCGATGCAAGCAGGAGCGATGCACCAGTTCTGTTCTGTGCAGTGTTAAATATGCATCGGTGCTGACCACACAGTAGCGGAGATGCACTGGTTCCGTCTCCGCAGCATCGATGAAGGGTAGAGCAAGCACCTTAGGTGCACTTCCAAGGGTCCAGGACTTGGGCGGCGCCACTTTGCAGAATAGACTCACAGATTGCAGAGTCCACGTGCAGAAGCAGATTACTTGAAAGTCTGTTACGGCCCTGAGACTTCAGATCAGGAGGCTAACCCAAAAGCTTTTGGAGTCACTCTGGGTCCTGTGGGGTCAAATGATGCAGGTCCAGTCCTTCTCACCCAGACCAGAAGGGCATCAGGCAGCAGGTCAGCATAACAAGAAAACTGTTCTTCCAGAGCAGCAGTCCAGCAGAATGTTGATCCATCAGCATCACAGCAGTCCTTCTTCCTAGAAGAGTATCCATAGGTCCAGAAGTGTACTGAAATGGTAGGGTCTGAAGTACAGTTCTTCTACCCACGGGTCCCTTTGAAGTGGGGTATACTTAAAAGAAGGATCTTTGCAGTTTGCAGAGGTCCTCTCTTCCTGCCCTGGCTCCAGATTCCCTACAGGGGGGTATGCAGCCCTTTATGTAGAGAAGGAAACAGCCAATTCAGGAAGAAGTGTGAGCCTGTGTACAGCTCCTCCCTCCCATCCTCCCAGGGTTGCCCATCACGTCACACCTAAGCTCCCATTGTGTGTGGCTATATAGGCAGAATGCACAAAGTCCAGCTGTCACCCTCTCCAGACCTTTATCAGAGTCAGGCTGCAGGCAGACAGGACTAAGTGCATAAAAATGGAATCTTTCTAAAAGTGGAATTTTTAGGTCAAGCCTAGCAGCGTGCATGCACTGCTCTGCGAGGCATGGTGTATCTACTCTGGGGGCGTAGACCGCACCCACCGCTTTCCATTTGTTCCTTTGCCTGTCAAAATTGCCTTCTTTTCATTCAAGAAAAACTGCTAGCTGTCCCGCCTATGGGTGTGTTTTGACTATCGTGGCGACTGCCCCTGTCTCTTGGCTTATCATATGTTTAGCGCTTTCCTTTTTTTCATTCATTGGTCCTGCGCCATTTCTTTTTTGTTTGCCTGCCTTTGCTTTGTCTTTCTTCACGGCCCACTGCTGTCATGCATACTATCATGGTCGTTCATCGGGATAAAGCAGATTCTATCATTTATTTACAACCATGGAAAGAGTCCCCCAGCGGCTGAATGGAGAAGATGAAATAGTACCTGTCCATGAGAGCAGAACAGCAGTTCAAGTGCTTTCTCCCACAAGCCTGGACCCAACAACACCCATGCTCTCCTCTTGCCCTCAATTGAGTCACTGCTGCTGTTTCCCGGACGGACAATCAAAGCTGTTCTTTCATCTTCCTCCTTAATTAGCAGCTACTTGAATGACTGTTGGTGCGGAGAGGAGGGCTTCCCTAGAGGGTAACCTGAAGCTTCCCAGAGAAGTGGGACTGGCTGCTCAGTGGGGGCTCGTTGCAGCATGGCAGCACTGGCATGTTCGGAATTATCAGCAGAATTAAGGGTCACGGGAAGCCCCAGTGCCTTGCCTGTCGTTTACCTCAGTCATGTTACGGTTCCTAAAACGGCATCTACTTTTTCATTCTGCTCCGACCCGCTCTCAAGAGTATCGCTGTTTGAAGTGCACGTTAAAAGGCCAGTAAAACTACTTTATAAGTGGGAGAAGATTTTAGGGCGGGAATTAAAGTAAACAAGCTTGCTTGTTGTGTGGTAATCATTTCGCTCCAGTCAGAATTTTATAATACTTCACAAGTAGTCCATTTCACGTAGCTATTTCGAGGCTTAAAAAAAAAATTGCCATAAATATTCAGAAGAGTTGACTAGCACGAGAGATCACGGAGCTAGAGACCAAGGGGTCTATTAGGATGGTGGGCGGACACGGTGACAGTGCTGGGACCGGCCGCCAGTGGTGCGGTGGTCCTGCACCGGCAATTAGGAAGCCACCGCCATGGTGGCATACCCCATCCACAACATTGTGGAGGGCTTTGCTGTGAGCACCACCCGCCACAATGCCGTGGAACCACCTTGTGCATTTGCATGCACAACGTGGCAGGCACCGCGCGGTACCTGCCACGTTGTGCATGCAAATGCAAGGGGGTACCATAATTACCCCCTATGTGCACCCCTCACCCCCCCCAACACCCTGGTGGCCCGCAACCTTGCCCCCACATTCAGGCGCTACATACCTTTCCATGGCAGCATCGCCGCCATGGAAAGGCACTACTCCGCCTGTAATGTAATATGGATGGCGGTGTCTTGCAGACACTGCCACCATATCCAGCCCCTTTTCAGCCCCGTCAACTCGTCGACGGGCGGAAAACCAGCGTACGGTCTTTCCGTCCGCCAGGGTCCCCCCGACATCGTAATATGGCGGGGGGAAATGGGAGGCGGGTGGCAGGTAATGGCGGGTGGATCGGCACCGCCATACGGGCAGTGTTGATCCGCCCGCTATTATAATAGACCCCTTAGTATCTTAGAAAGTGGTATTTGGGAGTGCTGGCTTCCACATTACAAATTCTTCACACCTCATCAGGGTTAGTAAGCACTTTATAATACCACAGGAAAAGCAAAGAAAATAACTTCTTTGTTTATGTGGAACCTAATAGCACCCTTCTGCAACTTTTAAGTAGTACTTTAAATGTAAGTATATAAGTGCTGGTACTCACTCTCCACAGTACCTCTTTGCTCCTGGGAAGTGCAGGTACTTTCCCATTAAAACTCACTTGGCGCAACCTTTTAGCCAAACCAAAGCCACCATGTGCTGCCTCTGTTTCCCAGACTTCCAACTTTTAGGGCCCAAACACTGTACTGCTCTATCCATTGCCATTCGCACCTCCCAAATCACATAATGCGTTCAAATTAGTATTAAAGTGTAGGGCATCAGCCTAGATATATATGTCTTAGTGTTCGCGATTCACAGCCTTTTTCTGGTTCAGTCAACCCAGACCTAAGCCTTTACTTCTCTAATGAGGTCACCTGCCCTCTTACCAATCAGCCCCTTTAATTTACATCACACCAAATGATCCGACCGGAGCTGCGCTAAGCGGGGTTCCGGGGCGGCTCTAGGCTCATGGCGGCCCGAGGCAGGGAGCGTAGGTAGGGGGCCCCCAGAGGAACAGATAGGGGGCCCCCGGAGGAACGCAGGCGTGGAGGCGAGTGAAGAGGGGGGGGGACCGGGGTCGGGGTGTTTGGAAGTGAAACAGAGCCGCCAAATCCCTGCCAGGGGCCGCCACGCAAATATGTATCCATCCTCAGAGGATTAATATATTAAGGATATATATTGACGTGGTGGCCCCTGGGGTTTGGTATCCCTGTGCAGGTGCACAGCTTGCACATGCCTAAGGCCGCCCCTGCGGGGTTAATTCTTCTGTGCTCACTGCCCTGGCTCATATAGCTCTTTATACCAGACCGCTGTTTCTAAAAAGTGTGAACTTTGTGCGTTTCTATTACAAAGTATATTAATATCGGGGTATTCAAGCGTACAAACATTAAAAGCTAGGTTCAAGTTCCAGTGCTGGCTTGCTAAAGTTATACTTACAGTGCAACTATTTGACAACATCGTGTGAGTGCCTAGCCTGTACTTGACCCCCCCACACCTTCTGTCCCCCATCTGCAGGGACCCTGTCACTGAAAAGTATGCATACTGTTTTTCTTAGAATACAATTTGAGCAACTTACATAAGAACAGAACATTCAGGAAAACTCTAATCTCAACATTTCCTCCTACATTCCCTAGTGCTTAAATTCATGCTGGGGTTGTGGGGGGTTCTGTGCACTCTGTGACCGGCTCCTCTGCGTGCTGCAATCACGTCAGTGTCTCTTTCCAGCACACGAACACACATTCAGCGCTTTCCATCCAACAAGACTGACTGCATCATTCTGCAGATCGGCGCCAACAAAATTATTTTTGCACCTCACCCCCGCGCCTATATACACCTGAGCCTTCACTTCCATATAAATCTGGTTAGAACCCTTAACATCAGATTTGAGGTTCACCTTTTCGAAATATTCACGTCGTTTTGTTTGCTGTTTTCCAGTAGAAAAATATAAAATGACTCTGTTTCTTGTTTTGATGTGTTTTGTTTTCAGGCTTTCACATTACATCACTCAGGTGAATGATTTTTTGATTGATTAGCATGCCATGGTGTGTGAGATTAGTTTACCAAACTAACATTTGAAACTTTTCTTTATTACTTTTTATTGTTTTACAAAGCCACATAGTGATTTTACAACTCCGAGTCAAGTATTAGTTTGTCATGTTTTGTACTTTTTCTAGCGCATATTTTATGTTGGTTTATTTTTATTTAATTCAACACTGCACATCCATAAAAATCATTCACAAACAAAATCATTGTTAAATTAAATCAGTAGGTGCCTTTTTAACCAAAATAGTATGCTTGCCCTGTCATTGCTGGGCTACACCCACGTGTTGGGTTACTTGCAATGACAACAATCATGTCAGTGGAGGTTAGAAAGACCACAGCTTTTAATATCGCAAGACCGTCTATAAAAAAATATATATATTACGAATTATTGATGGTTGACTCAAAACTTGCTGAAATTGTCAAATGTGCATCAAGATCAATTTCACACAGCAAACACAAGGTTTTAAGCTGCCCAGAATGCTGTACATGTGTTGTACTGCATTCACATGGTTGGAAGAGGATTGCGTGGGACGTCGTTATTGGCTCTGCTGTGAAGGCACACACTGCTGCAATTATCAGAAAAGGAAAATGCCATCATTAATTTTTAGGTTTGGCTTTTGGCTTTGCCAGTGCTTGTTTATCTTCTTCTACAATGGAGCACGGTGTGTGCAATCTTCATAGCATTTCTCACCGAAGTCATTAATATTCAGAAAAGTTAAATTTATTAAAACATTCTGCAATTAATAATTGAGCCCACACTAAGTTTGTTTTTAGATTTTAGATGTATCTAATGACTGGGTTTACTGTTATTCCCAGCATTTCTAGTCTGGTGATTCAGAGACAGCCTGAAAATTCCTATAGCAAGGTTCATGCCCTGCTCAAACAATTGGGCTTTTGGAAATATTGTGTATTGTTTACAGTGGGATGTGTGTTAAATCTGTCATCTTATTATGGTAAGCATAACTTGCCACGGACAATCATTCTTTAAGGGTGTTCAATACTCTAGTGATGCAGTTGTACACAGAACGTTATAGTGCTATTGACTTGCATCGAATCACGTGACTTTTTATCTGTGCTATAATAGGCCTTGGAATGTGGCCATAAATGTTACCAGAGGCAAGTATGTTTTCCTGAATCAGACTGCCCGAACCAGTGTTTAGTAACTGTATAGCTCTTTAATCCCTAATGACACAGCACTCAGGATAATGTGCTGCATGGCTAAACACTTATAAGGTCCAAAAGGCAAGACCTATTAGTTATACCAATACCTGTTAAAATTGTAATAATAAATTTGACTTTGCCGTTAAAGAGGATTTATCATCACAATTCCATAGGTACTAAACATGACAGATCTACCTTCTTCCAATTGGGAATTACAGCTTATTAGATATAATGAGAAAAACCCATGTTAACCTATGGAAGGGGTAGGCCTCACAGTAGTGAAAAAACAAATTTGGGACTTTTTCACTTTCAGGAAATGTAAAACTAAAATGTACACGCCCTATCCTTTAATTACACAGCACCCTGCCCTAAGGGCTACCTAGAGTCTACCTTAGGGGTGGCTTACATGTAATAAAGGGGGAGTTTAAGATTTAGCATGTGTTTTAAATACCAAGTCAACATGGCAGTGTAAACTGCATACACAGGCTCTGCAGTGGCAGGCCTGATACATGTTTCAGGGGCTACTTAAGTGGGTGGCACAATCAGTGCTACTGATCCACTAGTAGCATTTGCTTTGCAGGCTCTGGGCACATGTAGTGCACTCTACTAAGGACTTATAGATAAGTTAAATATGCCAATTGTGTATAGGTCAATAAAACCACATTTAGGGGAGTGAGCACAAGCACTTTAGCACCGGTTGGCAGTGGTAAAGTAAACAGGGTCCTAAGGCTAACAAAAATGAATCCCGCAAAATTGGAGACAAGTTGGCAAAACGTTTGGGGGAGACCACCCTAAGTCTGACAGGTCTAACAGTTAACCCACCCACTGTCTTTTTTTCCTTTCCTTTTCCCTAACAGTTGACTTGCAACTGCTAAGCAGCATCTGAAACATGCACTTGTTAAAATAATGGGAACCCATTAAAATTAGTTGGGGTTCTAAAATATCTCACTTAAGCTGCAGTGGCGGCCGCTGCAAAACTCAAGAGGGGGGCAGGAGGGAGAAGGCGGATTGAGGAAATAATATTGATTTTATTTTTATGTAACTGCACTGCCACCAATGCAGCCGGCCGCCTCGGTGGGCCTCTTCTCTCCTGTTCCTGATGGTGTCCCTGCAGTCCCTCGGACACCAGCACAGGCTCCCCACCCAATCCCAGCGCTGCTGTCAGTAGTTTGAGATCTGCACCAGGTTTGGTCTGAGCAGCGTGTTTTGCTGTTCAGACAGTGCCTGGGGGTCCTTGCTGTTTCTCCAACCCAGCTGTGCAACACAGCAGGGTTAGAGAAACCTAAGTGATTATATCTGTTTGTCCAGCCTAAGACGGCCGGCCAAACCTACATGCACACTTTACAGTGCACCTACTAATCCTCCTCACTGCCATGGCCCAGCTCCACCCAAGACTCCCTGGCTCAGTCAGTCAGCAGAAAAAAAAGAAAATATTATTTTATTATCATTTTATTTTTTGATAACTGACTCAGTGAGACGACGCTCCTCTGGCATTACGGAGGAGCCGCCCCCGTAGACTGCATTCCTTTCATAGGTATACAAAAAGCTTAGTCAGAGCAAGTTAAACCACTTATTTGTGCACACCACAGATGGGAGATGCCTACATCACACTCAGAACAGTTGCTGTGAATAGTTATGTTTGATTGAATTACTTACATTTAAAGAGCAGTTTTTCCATTCTTCAGGTGGAATGTGTCCTTTGTAGGTGCTTGGAAGTAGAGCGAAAGCTTGAAGACATACAGATAAACTGTTGGTGTGGTCCTCTGGTATCAGTGTGTTGCTACATTGCATCAGTTTTCCCGGGCTCCTTTCCTGCCCATCAGTGGTAGGCACAGAACGGGATTAACAGCTTTAGCACTTATGCTATCCTTTGATTAATTTCTCCTCTGTACTTGCTGCCATTTGCTGCTTGTAGTGGAGCTGAGGGATTTGTGCATTGTGAAAAGATAGAAAGGAAGAATATCCTTGTTTACAAATCAATATTTTTCCAAATAGATTTAGAAGCGCTGCCGGGGCCGTAGCCACAGGGGGGAGGGGGGCACTAGGGCCAGACCAGCCTATATTTTTTTGTTCAGTCTTGTGGTGTGTAGAGTTATCACCTTTAAACTGTCTGCAGGCAGGCCTCTTTATAATCTGGTCTGCTGGGGCATGTCATGCGTGGACCTTGGGCTTGTGTAGCGAGGGGATTGTGGGCCAGCATTACCAAGCTCTATTAGCTCGGACACCGAAAATGAAGGTGAGGGATGAAGGTGCTGAACCTTTACGCGCCCATGCTTGTCTTTCCTTGTGATTAAATAAACGGCTTCAGTACAAGCTGCTACTCCCTTGTCCCACCATGTGTTAGCATCACAGAATCTGTACGGGTACTGCTGCTGCACAAGTCAACAGCTTCCGTTCCTGAGTATTCCTAGCATGGTCACCATGCAGGATGGACATTCAAATGTATGCATCTGGGCCCCACATTTGATTTGCAGCTTATGTTATCACCTTCCCTCAAAGCTGTGCCTGGCTGTCAGCATCACCTGCACAAGGAAACTGAAACTGGTAGGGAGAATGGGGGTTGGGAGCACACTACCTCACAGTCCCAGCACAGTTCGCCCCTTTGCATCCTGGTAAATGCAGTACACAGTTCAAACTTACTTCAAAATTAGCTGGAGTTTTTCACCAAAGTTGGTGCAGACTTTGCTGTGTATCTCTAGACACATGTTTCTGGGTTAAGCCCTTCATCAGTAGAGAGCAGCAGTTTTAGAGAGCAAAGAAAAATCATCTTGTGTTGCTGGAAATGCTGCCAAGTTCCTCTCAGGCCACAGTACCACTCACAGGCACACAGGTGAATTTCCAAAGCTCGTCAGCTTGCTGGCTCAAGGGAGCCTTTTAAACAGAATGGGGGTTGGGAGCACACTGCCTCACAGTCCCAGCACAGTTCGCCCCTTTGTATCCTGGTAAATGCAGTACACAGTTCAAACTTACTTCAAAATTAGCTGGAGTTTTTCACCAAAGTTGGTGCAGACTTTGCTGTATATCTCTAGACACATGTTTCTGGGTTAAGCCCTTCATCAGTAGAGAGCAGCAGTTTTAGAGAGCAAAGAAAAATCATCTGGGGTTGCTGGAAATGCTGCCATGTTCCTCTTAGGTCACAGTACCACTCACAGGCACACAGGTGCATCTCCAAAGCTCGCCAGCTTGCTGGCTCAAGGGAGCCTTTTAAACAGAATGGGGGTTGGGAGCACACTGCTTCACAGTCCCAGCACTGAAACTGGTAGGGACTCTTGAATTCCTTTCCTTTAATTTTTTTTTTTTTTTTAAGAAGGCTGACTTGTGTCAGATTAGTGTACCGTGTGACCACAATATTTAATTGACAGGGTGTAATATTTATCTCCTGTGAGAAGTGTGGTCCGTTGCTGTCAAATGTGCCTTGAAAGAAAATAGTGGCTGAATAGCTCTTACCAGAGAACACTGAGTTCAAATTTCGGTTTCAGCTTGAGTAAATAGTGTGATCTTAGACAAATTAATGACCAGCTCCTAAGGTGTCTAAATGCCAATTATCCTGCTTCTAATCTACCCATCTGGGCCCCACATTTGCAGCATGTGCCACTGCCTGCGCCCCTAGGTTGTGCCATCAGAAAGTGCATGTACCTTCTATGCATCATATCACTAGCCCTTCACACTCCTCTATCAGCATTACCTGCGCAGTGAGACTGATATCAGATCATAACTTCCTATACCTTTGTACTTTTTTGTTTTTAATGTAAGAAGACTTGTGCATGATTAATTTACCATGTGATCAGTGTAATCATTTAACACAGTGCACAATTTGACTCTTTGTAGAATTAAACAAAATCTCTGTTCTTTGATGAGAAAGACAACATGGGAGACAATATGAATCCATTTACTAAATAGAACATTCTGTGACCAGGAAACCTGGTGTCCAAATCCCTGCTTCTCGCCTTTACCAAGTTGTGTGATTGTAGACAAATCACCTTACTTCACTGTTTATCACTGTCCTTGAATATCACATTTGAGAGTACCTTGAAGTAATTCAGTTTGGTATTTGACATACTCTTACACTAATGTTACTGATCTAACATAACAATACAGGCCATATATAGGAGAGTACATAACATCTGAGTTGTCTTTTAACTTGCTTGTGGCATCATCTTAGAGTGGTAACGGGTGGTGGGCAGAGGAAGCGGTTTATGAATGCTTCTATATACATATTTAGGAGCTTCATTTTAAATAAATGTCACTAAATGCAGTTACGTAATCTACTTACTATATTGAAACCCTTCTAAATGTTTAAGAAAAACATGTTTGGAATTGTAATTCATGTTTTTACACATTTGTTGTATACTTTACAAAACAAATTACACAACAAAAGTAAGTTAGTACTGAGGTAAAAGAAAAACCCCTGGGCCTTGCTTGACTCACCTGTTCCTATTAAATTGCAGTCTTGCCTGTCTCTAGTCCTGACTTCTTCAAGGTTTACATTAATGCTGCATGCAAGATGGCAATACAATATAACTTTTGGTAGTATAACTTTAGAATGTACAGCATTGTCAAAAGTGAGATGTGTACAACGTTTCTTAGATATTGAGGAGGTGTATTAGTTATTCATTTAGCACGTTCAATACCCATTGTGAGACCTAAAGTACAGATGGCCTAGTGCATTATTTATATAGCGCCTAATACCCCGGTCAAACGCATCAATTTGCACTGGGTTCCTGGGCACCCTTTGGAGTGCATGGTTGGAAGGGAGTTGCTTGTGGTTTGGGTAATGTGGGATATATCGATGAGGTATGTGTGGTTTTATGGAGTGGAGTGCTGCTGCGCATAAGCATGGGTTATGCATATACATAAATCAGTGGAGTTTCATTGTGGTGTATGGAGATCACTCAGTAGTGTCAGAGGAACTGAACCATTGACAGCACTGATGCACAGACAAGAGGAATTATATGGAATCTCCCAGGAGCAAGAGAAAAGAAACACATTGGAAACACTTTTTAAGAGCACAAAGGTCTATCAGATACCATCACAGAAATCAACAGTAGGACACACTGTTAACTCTCAGGGTTGCTCGAGGGAGTCTGCCCCGGAGCACCAGAGAAGCAATGGAAAAACAACCCTTTGGAGACATCATTAAAATATCAGGTACTTTATATGGAGACTAACCAAAAGCAACAGAGGTCTGACCCGTTACAGACCCGAAGGACTATTATATGGAGTCGGCCTAGGAGCAAATGAGGAGCAACAAGCTGAGGGCAATGTTAAACCAACAAGGCAATTACGTATGTTGTTCACACAGGATTAAATGGAGTGTGGTTGAGGGATGGACAGGAGAGATTAAGAGCAGAAGAGAAAGGGGTTATTGCCCCACACCTTTCCTGGCCTCAACAGATCCAAATGAGTAACATACCACATGAAGATGCCCTCAACATTCCACCCTCACTTGAATGCCTTGGCTGGAGTCCCATATATAAGAGGATGAAATAGCTGAAAGGGTGAGGTCAGAAGATAGAGGGTAGCAGATAGAGGGAGAAATAAGGAGATTCAGAAAACAAGACAAAAAGGAATGAAAGGGAAAACGAGAAAAATAGGAGAGAAAGAAACAGAAGGGCCGGTAAGGGAAAGGGAGACAGAAGATGAAAGATAGATGAAAACAAATGTAAAGAAATATACCACAGGTATGAATTTTGTTGTACATTATTGACTTTTAAGGGGGCCAAAGTGGATTGATAATTTTCTATAGGACCTCGAAATGGTGGCTCTTAGGTTGCTTTGAGGATGAGGTGTAGCTTTTTAAAAAGAAAAGTCGTGTTCTTGATTTTCACAGCAACAACTGGCACATTGTGTCATCTATCTCACAACAGTTTCTTGTGTATTGTGACTTGTGTACAATTGCAGGATCATATCCAAATAGCATATAAACAGATACATGTCTCAACTCTCCCCACTCCCCGTAGCTGCTCATACTGGAATGTCATAAACTTTATTACTGTCATTTAGTCACAAATTAAGAATTGTGTGGTATAAACTCTTTATCCCATATTTGTTATGTAGGTTTTTCAAGTCTAGTTGTCCGTACATCAGACATCGTATCTGTGAGGATGAGGTGTAGCTTGTCACTGAATATATTGCGGAGTTATGTTCAAGATCCCCTCCTGGTCCTAACAGGGCCAAACCAGGAAGTCACTTCAAGGCAACCAAACAAAACCCAGGCAGTGGTATGACCTGGGGGAATATGAAGAACAAAGCATTACTTATAGAGCACAGGAAAAAGAAGGAGGAATATAGAGAGAGCACTAATTCCATGCTCTTTATTTCACTCTGCAATTTTTTTGTTGTGTGGTGAATGTCAAACCTCATCACAGCTTCCTCAACTTTAGTCTTCCTTATGTTTTCATGCACTTCTAAGTATATAACACCTTTTTCTTATGTTTCATTTCACCTACTGGATTCTCTTTATCAGTTTCGAGGTCTGTCTGTACGTGTTTTTCTCTGTCATGTTTATAGAGTATTATTTTGTGTTTGTTCGTAGTCTGATTTCACTATTTTCTTTTTATTATTGCAAAGCTTTAAGAGCAAGATGACACTTATGAGCTTGCTGTCCTTACCATAAGTTATCTTGAAGATTGTGAGCCACAGAACTAGAGCCTCATTCACATGACAGGCAATGTGAGGTGCTGAAGTGGGATTGAATGGGAATGGGTACCAATATTCAGTGCCGTGAGAATCCATCTGCTTTCCACACAACTCCCTTTATCAATTGCTGAACTGTTGTGTGGTGGTGCCAAAGTTCAAATTCATCATTAAGAAACCGGCTAGGGTCGGATACAATGACCTAGTTCCTCCATGTGAAATGTAAATGTAAATGTAGTATACTTGTAAAGCGCACAGCTGCCCCAGCAACGGGGCGTCCCGGCGCTGTATAACACTGGGGAACCCGTCCTGGCTTTCCCTGTGGGATGGTCCCTTGCTGGGAGTCCCCAAGGTGGAGCCAGGCATCCCCGGAATTGGTGGGGCCGTTGTGGAGATTAGGCAAGCTAATGCCCAGAGTTGCCGAGTGGAACCCCTGATTAGAGTAAGCACCGAAGCGAGAATTATCGAGTCCGCTGACCAAGGTCCACGACCCTGCCGCGTTGGGAATTGAACCCTGGTCCCAGGCTGACTTCTGCTCTCAGGCCTGCCGCCTCTAACCAGTGAGCCACACTACTCCACCTATCAACTATTACTATTACCTATCAACGTCTACAGCCTTCAGTGAAAGTAGGCAGGTGCCTGGCACAAAGAGAAGCATCTTGACCTTGACTGTTTCCTTCGTCAAGATGGAGCCTCAGGGAAACAGCTTGTTTATGCAAGAAAACCTCTGGCAGGAGAAGTTCAGATTTTCACTCCCTGGAGGTCTTCGGCAACGATAGGGCCTTCTTCAATGGCAGCTCTGATGCAGCTGGGATTGGGAACCAAGGAGAGCTTCATGTCAATGGATTACAGAGACAACAGGAGACCAGTGATGCATCATCAGTGGATGGGCTGCCAGGGTGGCCCCAGTCCCTCAGCAGTTCTCCAGGTAAAAAGTTAGCAAGAAGTTTCTAAGTCCCCCTTTTTTGCTGCTAAGCATCAGGAGTATCCTCTGAGATAAACCAAGAGTTCCAGGACCTCAGGAAGTGAGGTTTAACTCCAGAGGAGCCACCAGGAGGGCCCAGGGCAGTTCGGCTCTTCCAGGAAAGTGAACTTCTTACAGCTTTTGTATCCCTGTAGGTCAACAGGCGGTCAGCGAGCTGGCCCTTGTAGTCCACTTGTTTCTCCCGGATACAGGTGGGAGCAAGCCCAGGTGTAGTATTCTCATGTTGCAAATATGTTCATTTACTCCTCTGCATCTAGCTGCTTAGCCAGTGTGAGTGTTCCAGTTAGAATGTTAGTGTGAGTGGAATGTTTGGGTGCATGAGTGTTGTCAGTTGAGGATGGGCTGAGCAGCTAGGAGGCTGCTCCTGGTGGGGCTGCTTGTTCCAGACTTATACTTCCTGTTATCCTATTTATGGCTGAATAAACCTTCTACATAACTCAACCACATCTGCCTCGGCACCATCTTTATATGTATGTATGGACCAAGATACTACATATATTATGGCGACGAGGATGGGATAAAATATGTAAACAGGGTGATGGGACTATGACCCACTCCCATCCCTATAGCCCCATTTCTTTATTTAAAGGGGGTGTCAGTCCCACCTTTGTTATTTGTGTGTTGGGTGTCTCTTCACTTCGATGTTCGTTGTTGTGTGTGGGTTTTCATCTTTTGGTGCCACATTGTGCTGCATTCTGTTCTTTATTCTGCACAAGTCCTTGGGTGTTAGTCCCATGAGACGTATTCCGTACAATTGGGTTTCAGTCCCAAACAATGTTTGTTTTTCACTTGGGTTTTAGTCCCATAGTGTCCCTTACATGAGGGGTGGCGTATCGGGTTTTCGCCACAGTCTTCTCACATGAGAAGTACTTCCTTGGGTGTCGTTCCGCTCATTGTATTTTGTCTGGGGTTATGTTTTCCCCTTACTTATGTCATGTTTGTCTTGCTCACTTGTAGTATGTGAGCTTTTCATTCTCTAATTACTTATTTTATTTGTTCATTAAAGGAGGAGGATAGTGTTAGTGTTTTTCTATCGCTTTCTTCTTTCTGTTTTTTCTTGGTTGTCTGTTTTCCCTCTCGCGATGTTATTTTACATTCATCCCTGGGTTTACATATTTATTGCAACAATTCTATATTTTTACTGTGTATCGTTTTTCTCTTCATAGTTATTTTCTCCTTTTGTTTTTCATTTTGAGAGGAAGAGGATAATGTAGTATTCTCATGTTGTAAATATGTTCATTTACTCCTCTGAATCTAGCTGCTCAGCCAGTGTGAGTGTTCCAGTTAGAATGTTAGTGTGAGTGGAATGTTTGGGTGCATGAGTGTTGTCAGTTGAGGATGGGCTGAGCAGCTAGGAGGCTGCTCCTGGTGGGGCTGCTTGTTCCAGACTTATACTTCCTGTTATCCTATTTATGGCTGAATAAACCTTCTACATAACTCAACCACATCTGCCTCGGCAACATCTTTATATGTATGTGTAGACCAAGATACTACACCAGGCCTTAAAAGTTCTCCTCTCATATTTTGACTGGCACTAGCCTGTGGGTATAGGTGACTCTTTGCCCCTCCCTAACCAAATGAGAAAAAGTTGCCAGGGTATACTTACACACCTTTACTGCAGTTTCCGAGTGCTCTTCAGTAAGCATTCCCACAATACCCCTCACTACCAAATTCCAACATGGCTTAAAGTTCCTTCGCCTGTGTGGAGCTCTTATGCCCAAAAAAGCAAACCCTCCTCTGTGGTCACTCAAAACTGTTTACGGCGGCAGCTCCTCTCCCACTGGGATTGGTACATGGCTGACTAGAGGAACAAAACAAGGGCCCAGCCCCATGTGTTTGCAACATCTGCCTGTGACAGGATAGACCTCTTTGAGGTATATTAGGTGCTTAGGCACTGCCCGGATGGGCATCTTGTCAGAGGAAGATAGCACCCCAACAGCCAAGGCCTTTGTCTCCACTCCAGGAACAAGTTTACACCTCATCAAAGGAGCTCTTAAGCTCCTTGGTGACATTTGGAAGTCTATGAAAATGGGCTTCCAGAACCTTTGGGCAGGTAAAAGGTGCCTTTTTTAAAGTACTTTTTGTACAATATTTAGTGCAATTTCGACTTTAACAATGAATTGGTTTCATAATAAATATTTCTTTAAAGTCCAAGAATTAACTTTCTAGGTGGTTCCTAGGCAGAGATAACTTTATTGACTTGAACAGTTAAGCCCAATGCCTGTCTATGGAACAGGTAACCATGCTACAGAGAAAGTAGCTGTTAAGGCCTTGTCACTGTAGGGACTTGTTTAACATTAACCTTTAACATGTCCTACCTTCAAATACAATCTCCCTGCCCTATGTGTGATAGAACTGGGGTCTCTAGTTGGCAGAGGTAGGTACCACTGTCCAAATAGGGACCCTTGCTTCTAGTCAGGGTAAGGAGGAAACACTCTTTAGATAACCTCTGCTCACCCCCTTTGGTAGCTTGGTACAAGTGATCAGCTTTGAGGATCGGAGAGGAGGTAACAGAAAGACTAAATCGATGAGGTGTTTTCCTTATCTGGTTGACCTGGAAAAATGAAATGAGGGTTTTTCTCCATTGGGCTCTTCTGTTCGTGAAGAAGATTAGGTCGTTCAGGATTTTGCCAATAGACGTACAGAAATAAGACTCCGATATAAGTATTTCTGGGTGTCTTTTGATTATGTTGTGTTTTAATTGTTTTGCTGCATTCTTAGTAAGGTCAGGCAGATAAGTAATCTTAAGGGCACTGAAGCCTACTTGAGAGAGTGAGCTTTCAATTGGGGTGATGATAGATGCAGCCATGGTGGGGAGAGGGCACAATCCGAGGAGACGGTGGTGTCAGGGTCATTTCTGGTCACTCATCGAGCAGAATGTTAGAAATAGAACGGAATATGAGTAGAAGGACTAATAACTAAAAGCACCATAGAACCATAGTGCTGCAATTTGTTAAGCGACACTTGCCGGACGTAGTGCTCCTGCAGGAGACCCACCTCTTAGGTAACACTTGCCATACGCTGAACAGATGGGGGTACTCTCTTGTTATTCATGCTGGCTTTACTTCGGGATCCCGCGGGGTGGATATTATGGTGAGACGTAGCTTTCCCTTAGTTATAGACCATACAGATTCGGACACATTGGGTTGATATGCGGCCATCTCGGGTACATGGGAGGGCCGTAGGCTCAACCTGGTCACTAGTTACATCCCACCCGGGCTTCAAACCCAATCCTTTCAGGATTTAGGAAAGTTACTCCTTTCCCTCCCGGACTGGCAGCTCTTTGTGGGGGACGATTTTAATGCTGTGATCTCCGGGCACTGGGACAGACACCCTCCAAGGGACATACCTACTGGTCACATGTGGTTGGCTGACTTCATTGAGACATTTGGTTTCACTGACATATGGCATTTCAAACACCCCGACGACAGACAGTACACCTTCTTTTCAGGTCCTCATGGTTCGTTCACCCGCTTAGATTACATACTCACACCTTTACAGTACGGTACCACCGTTCAGGAAGCCACACATTTAGCGCGGGGAATCTCTGACCACTCCCCTTTATTGGTACATCTCACTATCGGAGACAAACGGGAGGGAGGTATAGCGCCTATCAATGCCTGGTATCTCCGTAATGCAGCCACACGTAAAGTTCTTACACTGGCGATTGACCGCTATTTTGAGGATAATGATGGTACGGTGGACTCCTCGGTGGTGTTATGGGAGGCTTTGAAAACCGTGCTTAGGGGGGAGGCCCTCTCAGTGATTGCGGGCTGTCACAAGGAGCGGGAGGCACAGCTGGTTAAACTGGAAGGAGAGGTACGGGACCTGGAGGCGGCGGTGCTTGACAGGGGGGTTCCGAAGATTACCCACCGGTTGCAACTCAAAAGGGCTGAGTAAAAGGCGCTGGCCACTGACGCCGCCAAAACCAATCTTAGAGACAGGGAGGGCAGGATCTACGACCAGGGCGACAAGGCGGGCAAACTCATAGCCTGGTTAGATAAGAAGCAGCAGCAGCAGAAAGTAGTGGCGGAACTCAGGACTGAGTCAGGTTCAGTCGTTACTGAACCTCGTGAGGTGGTCAAAGAGTTTGAGCTACACTACCGGAAGGTCTATAGCAGAGGATCTGACCGGCCTGAGGAGGACTTGGTTGACTTGCTGGCAGACATCCGTCTGCCTACTCTCACAGAGGCAGAGCGGAAAACCTTAGAGGCTCCGCTCTCGGCTGAGGAGCTAGGTCAAGCCATCTGCGACCTCCGCTCAGGGAAGGCCATGGGACCCAACGGGCCCAACGGGCTGCCCATTGAACTCTATAAGCTCAAATCAGACGGCCTCAGCCCATATCTGAAGCGGATGTTTGAGGAAAGCAAGGAGTCTTGCCGAGAGACCAACGTATAGCCACCATTGTGGCCATCCCGAAGGATGGCAAACCCACGGACGTATGTGCATCTTATAGACCTATCTCTTTGCTGAACGCGGAACCTAAGGTCCTGGCTAAGGCCCTGGCCAATAGGCTCAAGCCAGTCCTGCCGTCACTTGTACATCCGGACCAGTCAGGCTTTAAGCCACATTGCAATACGGCGCTCAATCTCCGCTGACTACATGGCGTGCTGAGGCGCTGCCCTACCCTTCGTGAGGAGGCAGTTGTGGTATCGCTTGATGTCGCTATGGCGTTCGTTACCTTGGAATGGCCATATATGATGGCGTTCCTCTGGAAATTGGGCTTTGGTCCTGAATTTATAAGGTGGGTTAACAATAAAATCTCTGAGGTCTTCCGTTTAAAGAGAGGGACGCGACAGGGGTGTCCCCTCTCGCCTCTGCTTTTTGCCCTGTCTCTGGAGCCACTAGCTGCCTGGATCAGACAAGACCTTTCCCTAAGGGGGTTCCGAAGGGCAGACGGATGGGAGGAAAGGATATCGATTTATGCGGATGACATACTTCTGTACCTAGCTAGTCCTCGCAAGTCACTCATGGTGGCCATGGACATTTTTGCTAGCTTTGGGAGGAACTCGGGACACAGTATAAACTGGGGCAAGTCCGTCATGTATGTCCTCAATGGCGACTCTCCGGTGGTCCCTCGTAACTGCCCGATTAAGATCGCCACAGATGGGTTTAAGTACCTTGGGATTTTTGCTTCTAAAGACGCGGCTACCCGGTATGAGAGGAATCTCTTGCCCCCTCTACAACAGTTTAAGAGGGACTCGGCCTCTTGGCGGAAGCTCCCATTGTCCCTGCTAGGCCGGGCGTCACTCTTTAAAATGATGGCACTGACGAGGTTTTTATATGCTCTACAGAACTACCCCGACTTGGTGCCGCAGTCGTATTTTGCATCTCTTGAAACTGCGCTTAGGGAGCTACTGTGGGCCAGAGTGCCTCGTATCTCCCTCCAGAAGCTTACATTAGGCTGGTTCGATGGCGGTATAGCGCTCCCGGACATTCGTAAATACTATTGGGCTGCTCACCTTTCAGCTATCAATCAAGGCACATACTGCGATGGTAACGACCCGGGGGATGGAATGGACAGGTGGCTTCTACCGGGGGGGGGGGTAATTTCGAGGCGGCATTGCACTCTAGGCCTGGCAGGTACCCGCTCACCGGGCCCACCAAACACTCAGTACAAATCTGGCACATAGTGCAACGGAAATTGGGCTGGGCTGACACTCTGACTCTGGCTATCCAGTTATGGGCTTAGGAAAGACTGGGTACCCTGAGCCACACCAAGGGGTTCCGCAATTGGGACATGATTGGGATCTCCCACATCAAAGAGTTATGGGGTTCAGGGGGTGTAGTGTCCTTCGCTTCACTCCAACACACATATGAGCTTGCACAAACTGAACACTATCGTTACATGCAGGTCCGACACTCCCTCGAATCCAACATTCCCGCAGGGACACTTTCCCCAGCCTCATCACCTCTGGAGGACAGATTACTGGATGGCCACCTCCCTGAACACGCCATCTCCCTCACGTATTCAAAAATCATTAACAACTCCCCAGATCTGTTTAAATTCCTGAAAACTAAGTGGGAGTCCGATGGGTTGAAAATAGACGAGGAAGAGTGGAAAAGTGCGCTAGCGTCCCCTAAGGAAGTGGCCATCTCAGCTAGACTTCGCTTGATTCAGCTCAAGATTCTCCATCGGGTCTATATTTCAGGGACTAGACTGCAATTGTTGGGCCGCAGTGTGGATGGGCTTTGCCAGAGGGGGTGTGGAGAGGCAGGGACATTCTACCACATCATATGGGATTGCCCAGTGCTCCAGGTCTATTGGCAACGGATACACCAGTGCATGCGGGAGGTATGGGAGGTGGAGCTCCAGGTTGAGGCAAAGAGGTGTCTATTAAATATATGGGAGCCCACTGATTTGTCACCCCGTGGGAGGATCTGGGCCACACTGGGCTTTGCTATCGCAAAAAGGAATATTGCTAGGCTGTGGGGGGCTGCAGGGCCTCCTAAACTTGTTCCCTGGAAAGCGGACATGGACTGGTGCATCCTCCAGGAGAAGACGGTTTATGTAGCCAGGGCATGCCCACAGAAATGGGGCGGAATCTGGTCCAACTGGAATGAGTACAGGGGGTCACATTTGCAAACCCCCCAGATCACCCGGGTTGACGAACCACTCGCACTGCTGAATGTACAACGATGAACTGTAAAGAGTAATGTCAAAGGTACCAAACCCCTTGCTTTTGCTTGATTTCTTAAGGTACAATTGTATGTCTTGCACTGTATGATTGTGATGAACACCACTGTTTCTTGAAAAGTTAATAAAAACTTAAAAAAAAAAAAAGTAAAATGCGCGGTCGCATTGATCTAATACTTAGCAGCAAGTTTAAGGGGATGGGCGGAAAGCTGGAGAGAATGCCTCATATGAATAAAAAGTGCAAAGTGCCAGGGCAGCAGGTGTTACATCCTCAAGATTCTAATGAAAAGCGTAGATATTCAGCCTAACTTGCAACAGAATAAAGTGCTAAGTGCAAAAAGTGCTGTTTTGCAGAGATCTTACAGTAGAGTAAAATAATGCATTGATTAGAGATCATTGGGTGTTGAGTGCAGAACTATATACAGAGTCTTGCTATAAAATTTAACAATGCATGCGTTATAAAAACATTGAGTATTTGGAAAGAGAGATTGGTCAGCATAAAAGGTAATTAAATAGGACAGTCTACCTAGAGCAAGTCGTTATAAAGTGCATGGTATGCCAATCTTTGACATTACTAAAGTTCCCATTTAAGGCAGCAGCACAGACAGCGTCTTGTGAGTATTGGATCAGAGTACCATGGTCTGTTCAGCTGTAATAAAGTCTTCAAACTGGTTGGCCTGTCTTTTTATGCTCATTTCAGCAGCGGATAGGTATTTTAGCAGGAGACAGCTTAGTTGGACATCATCGCCAGAAAAGCATGCGAACACTGCAAGGTCTGTAGGAAACTGGGTTACTTGTTGAGGGGGTTTAAACTCTTCTCAAGCAGCAACCACAAATTCTGTCACAGTGAAGTCACAAGTAAACTAAAAATTAACTGGTGTTTAACCTGTCGGTAACTTGACACAAGATCAGCCAGGCTTAACTTAGATTATTTACAACAAGGCTTAACTTAGAGGCAATGTGTAAAGTATTAGGAAGCACTTGAAACAGTAATAAAGTTAAAACCGCCACACAAGAACATCCCACACCAATTTAGGAAAAAAAGAGTAAAATGTCATATGTTTTTGAGGCCAAAACAAACAAAATCCAATCAGTATAACCTGAGATTCTCAGTTATAAAGATTTCAGGTAAGTATATCACCTAAAAGCACAAAGCGTCACCTGCTGTTATCTGGTCGTGTGAGAACGGGTGAAAGTCACAAGTTCAGGTGGGCTGGATATAGGGACCAGGCTACTTCAGCTGAAAGAGTTGCCTTCAAAGGTCCTGTGCGAAGAGTTCCATTTGCAGTGGAGGGGGCCGCGAGGAGCCGGGAAAGTGTTGCAGATAGTCGTCTCTACAGTGCGAAGAGCGTGCTGGGCATCGCAGACAACCTTTGCTGTAGCACGAAGATCCCTTGAGGTGTTGTGGGTGATTTTTGCTGGAGATTCATTGTCAATAGGGACTGCCAATGCGGGAGCTCAAGGTGCAGACCCTGCGTTGCTGGTGATCACTCCACGTTGCTGTAGCGCAAAGAGTCAGGTTCGCCAGCGCTTTGCATTGGTGGGCGACAAGGTGTTGGTGCAAACAGGCCCATTCACGTTCACAATGAGCCCCCAAACTTCAAAATGTCTCCTTTTATTGGAGAGGGAGCTCAGCTGTTGCCACACCCAGGGTCGAGGACCTGAGGGGCACCTCTTGGTAACAAGGAACTCACTCCAGCAGAGGCCAGCATGGCTCTAGCAGGTCCAGTTGCAGGTCAGTTGGGCAGATGCAGGGAGGCCTCTGGAGCTTGTTACCTCCATGTAGCTCAGAACAGGAGGTCAGTCAACTGATCCTTGGAGTCACTTTAGGCTGGGATGCAGGGTGCAAGTCCAGTCTACTTTATCATGCAAGCAGGAGGTACGACAACAGAGTAGCACAGCGGCTAAATAGCATTCCCTAGTGCAGCAGTCCTTCTTCTGTAGTATCCATAGGTTCAGAGGTGTACTGAACAGATGGGTCTGAGAGTCCACTATTTATTTTAGGTGGTAGCTTTGAAGTAAGAGAAGAGGATTCCACACCCAGAAGTGCTAGGAATTTCCTGCCTCTCTGCCCTGGCCCCAGCTCATCTGAGGAGACAATGATTTAGTGTCAAACCCTTTGAGATTGTGATCAGGCAGAGACTTTACGATGTGCAAGGATGATGGGTGTCAACCCTATTCCCCCTATATCTCACTGTCTGGGAGCAATAGACAAGCTGCCAGCTACACTAAGTCATGTGAACCAACATACAGGCTGCAGGCACAAAAAGGTTGGAAGAAGAAAGTGCCAACTTTTCAAAGTGACATTTTTATAATTGTGACTTAAAATCCAACTTTACCATTACTGAGAGCACCAAACTCGACAATACAACTAGCTTCCATTTGAAAGTTATCACTTATTAAATGTAATATGGTAGCCCAATGTTATCCTATTGGAGCGGTAGGTCTTGCAGTGGTGAAAAACGAATGTAAGAGTTTTTCACTACCATGATATCTAAAAGTTAAAAGTACATGTCCAACTATTTAAATACACTGCACCCTGCCCTATGAGCTATTTAGGGCTTACCCTTGGTGTGACATATATATTAAAATACATTTTAGGCCTAGCAAAAGTTTTATTTTGCCAGGTCAAAATGGCAGTTTTAAAACTGCAAACACAGACTGCTATGGCAGGCCTGGGGCACATTTAAAAGGCGACCTAAGTTGGTGGCACAATACGTCCTGTGGACCCACCAGTAGCATTTAATTTGCATGCCCTAGGTACATGTAGTATTACTTTACTAGGGATTATACAGAAATTAAATGTGTTAATTGGGTGTACGCCAATTTTGCCATTTTTAAAAGAGAGAGCACATCCACGTTAGCAGTGGTTAGCAGAGGTAATGTCCGCAGTGTTCTAAAAGCCAACAAAAATGGGTTCAGAAAACAGCAGAATTAAGGCAAAAATGTTTGGGAAAGACCATGCAGAGAGATCCAAGTGCAACACTATCAATTACCTGACACAGATGTGAAATGTGTTTATTTTAGTTGAAATATGTGGCCACTGTTGATTGCTCTTATGTTGTATAAAATGTAATTTGATCTTCCTCTAAGTCATCCCAATATACTATTTCCCAATGAGTATATTCACTTATTGGTATTGCAATCGCCGAGATATTTGAGATTAATCAGAGTACCTTTATGTCAATGTCGATGAAATAAAACTGACCCTGGTATTACACTATTGCGATTATGCAGTTATGGCATGGAAATAATCCTGACTTATCTGGTTTTCCTGTACTATGGATTCTACAGATAATCAATTCTTTAAGATTTTTGTTTTTTTTAAGAAAACAATGGTGGTTTCTGAATAGTTATACGTTGAGGCTCAATTTGCAACATATCTTTATGTTGTGTTTTATACACTGAGCAAGAAAACAGAAAAGCATTCTGACACTGGCAGAACACAACTATCAGACATTGGTATAATGTGAATGTTCAAACAGACGACAACCCCTGATATCAACCTAAGTCTCTGTATTTTCTTTATTGACCCTATACTTTTTTAGATTTCCTGGGTATACTGTCTGTTCGGGCTGCTTATACCAATCCATACCCGCTGTTCACAGCAACACGGATGTAAGCACCGGATTTCCCCACATCTGGGCAATATCTCTCCTGGCTACCATGAGAGCTACATTGCAAAATTGTTAAGTGAATTTATGCATGTTTTGATCCTAGTATGGCCAATTTCTGCTTTAATTCCAGCATTTTTTCTGTGAGTGGAAATAGGCACCTACCCACCTGTGACCACAATGGTTGTATTCTAGGGCAATCACAGAGGGTCTGCAGTAGCGTCCCACACTGACCACATCTCCATATACACCTGTCATTCTCTATTTTACCCGTTCGAAACAGCCTGGTTCTAGTGTAGTATGTGCAATGTAGTATTTTTCAATGCACTAACCTAAACCCTGACTTGATGGTGACCTCTCTTATGTGATGGCATGTCTCACCTCAGTCCTCTCCGGTTAGTACACATGTCACCCTCTCATTTACATCACAGTGTGTCAATGGTCGATTGGCAGTTGGTCACCAGCATCCAGTATGTTTGTGAAATGGTATATTTGTGGAAAGGGGCTGCTAATAGTCAGAACTCCATCAGTAGTTCATCTGTCACATCGTGCAGCACATCCATGTTCCCAATGTTGGACTTGCATGTATCGAAAGAGCTGATTGGCTGCCAGTTCATACTGTCCCTGCAGTTCCATAAAGGAAATGAGACCCTGCGGTCCCCAGCTGTCATACAGTTTTGTTATCCTGATCATATCCGACTGTCTCCTACTCTTCAATCCTCGGAGGCCCGTCTGGACATCAGATTACCACAAGGGGGTCTCTAGTGTCAGCCGTCTCCTACACCCATTTTCCCAGTAGCCCTCTTCCATATTTTGACCACCAGGTCTGTCAGGGATGGATGATGGGCCGGCCTGTTTCTGTCATGTTAGTTCCTTATAAACCCATGTATCCAATAGTTTTGTATGAGGTAGCCCTACCCATCAGGGATATCTGCAATGTCCTCCAGTGCCTCACCTCCTTCCTGTACTCGGCAAGGACTTGCCCCAGGCTATTTCATTGGAACCGCCTGGGATCCCAAAAAACTTGAACCCTGAGATATCGGAATTGTTGGACTTGGCCCTTTTGGCAGGTTCGCCCCTGAACTTTTTGCCTTTTAATATTACATACTTATAGTGATTTTTGGTCTTTGCGCACTTTAACACTGTGTCCCAGTGTAAAGTGCGTGCGCAGTCTAAGTGCGTGTGATGAGATTAGCCTGCCCTCCCATAGGAATGCATGGGGAATATGTGTGTCCATGGTAGTTCCTGATGTGTTTGGAGTGCAGGGTCGAGTCTGGTATGTGCGAACTCATGAGATTAAATGCTGCGCGATTTTGTGCGCAGATTTAATGTGTCTAGTGTGGAAGTGCCACTTTTAGAAGTTGGCATGTCTGAGCAGTGAATGTGAATTGACTGTCTGACTTGTGATTGACTGGAGCTGGCTGGTATGCCTGGCTCCAGGAGTCAGAATGGGTCTGCCCCGGTGGTGAATGGAGAGATCTGCATGTTGATGGGAGGGAGGAGTGGCCCTGGGACCTGAATAGGGCTGGGCCTTCCCTCCACAATGCTGCCTCCACCCCCTGTGGTGTGGGTGAATAGGGCTGGGCCTTCCCTCCACAATGCTGGCTCCACCCCCTGTGGTGTGTCTGATGTCCCTGGCCCATCCTGTGAATAGGCAGAGGGGCTGAGCAAAACAAAGTGCTCAAAAACCAGTTGCATCTGGTTCGCCCCTTGCCTGCACCTTTGACAATAAAGTATTTCTGTGTATGAAAGAGGGGCTGTGACCCCAAGTAAATGTTCTTGTTTCCAACTCGAATCTACCAGGCGCGTGCTGCTGCTAGGGCCCAGGGGAAGGCTTGCCTCCCAGGGCCTGGGCCCTGCCCAGCCCCTGGATTGCTGGAGGACTTCTTTCTGGGGCCCCTTCTGCCTGGCTTGAGGATGGCTGGGAGACTTTCTCCTTGCCCTGGAAACATTTTCCTGTGTTTCCCTGCTTGTTGCTGGGACCCTTTGCTCTAGGGGTCCTTCCTTGAGGGCTTAGTGGTTGCTGTGCCCCCAGCGCCTCTTGAGTGCTTTATTTTTCATTTATGGGCAGAGCGCTGTTGTTTTCCCTCGGGGGAAGCGCTCCTGCCCTTTTGTTTCCAGCGCGGGTGCCACCCCGCTTATTTAATTATTTATTACTGTGGGTGCCCACCCCGCTATTTACTTCCTATACCGAGGGAGCCTACTCCTCGTTTTGGCCCCCGAGAGTTCACCGCCGCAGCCCGAGCTGCCTGGCGAAATGGTGCTGGGCCACTGCCTACCGCGACCCGGAAGTGAAAGAGGTGGGCGGTGCCAGTGCCTGAAAATACGTCCGGAGCCTCGCGGGCTCCCTTTTCAAAAGTCTCGGTCCCCGAGGAGTGAGGACCGGGTGAAGCAAGCATGGTGCCTAGCTGAGGCGGGGCTCCCGGAAGCGAGGGAGATCCCCGCAGGCGCCACCGAGAGTTGCTGAACAGCAGAGGGGCTCGAGGCACATTGCCGGTGCCTGCCCCACCGCACGAATGAGGATAGCCCGAGAGGAACCCAGCGAGTCTCCAGAGCCCGGTAAGCGAGGGCTTTGAGGAGGGTTGTCCCGGGTCATTTCCTGAGCGGCCCCACTTGCCAGAGGGCCGCTCCAACGTGGGGGACAGTCGTGTTAGGGCCCCAGGTGTACACAGGGCCCGCCGTTGCGGGACGCTCCCAGGTGATGGCCCGTCTTTGTTTAAAAGTCGCAGTGAGGGGTTTGGGGGCATTTATGTCTTTAAGGAGCCAGTAGGCTCCAGGGGGCAAGTTTCCATTGCAGAGCACCGTGGCTCCGAGGCCCCAGTTATTTTGAGAGCCAGATGGCTTACAGGGGTACAGTGTTTATTTTACAGAGCCCCGGGTGGCTCAAGCGCTCCACCGTGTTTTAAGTGCAGCATGGTGATATCCAGAGCCTAGATGGCTCCAACCCAAGGCACATTTGTGTTCAGAGCCTAGAGGGCTCCAATGTGCTCAGTAATTATTTTTAGAGCCAGATGACGCCAACCTGTGGCGCAGCTTGTTCCTAAGGGCCCGTGAGGGCCCATGCCGCAGTTTTACATTCACAGCTGCCCAGCAAGTAGTGGGCAGCTGCACCGTTTAGGTATTTCCTTCTAGGGGACATGTGCCTTTGGACTCAGGAGTGAGACGCACTCCTTCGCCCCTACCTTGGCCTTCCACAGCTGCGCAGCACTTAGAGCCAGCTGCAGCGTTTAGGCCCCAGTTTATTGTTCTCAGCTGCCCAGCAAGTAGTGGGCAGCTGCAACGTTTAGGTTTGGCGCAGTGGCACAACCTTGACCTTCGCTGCTTAGGCAGCAGCCCTGACTCTCTGGATATAGGGCGTTTGAGCCCCCTTATTTTAGAGGGCCAGTTGGCCAAGGGGATTGTTACATTTATAGGGCGCAGGCCCTAATGTTATTTATGTGCTAATGTAATTTATGTGCTATTGTGATGTAGGTGCTAATGCTTTGGGTGCTAGGAAATGTATTGTATGTAGTATGTTTTGAGCACCCTGTTTTGATACCTCTAGATATGGTTTATGGATAGGAGGTTGTTTTACCTGTTTAGGTTTGTGTTAGGGAGATTATACTTCCCTGTGTGATTTACGCCCCTAGGGTAAGGTTTACTTAGGTGGTGAGGGTCTAATGTAGTTAGACTTGTGGGATACTGTGCATGATGGATTTCATGTCACAGACTGTTGCAAAGTGCAGTGATTATCAGTGTTTCTGTGCGTTCTATGACCTATTTTTACTTGTGTGTTTATGATTTAGCTCACTTTTACCAAGTTACCTATTTTACTATTTCTTTACCAAGTTCATCTTGTGATGATCCTGACAGTGGTCCATGTGGCCCTGTCAGGGGTAAATAATCCCTTGTAAATATTTCCTGTGCCAGTTGGCACAATGTATATTGTGTGATTACTATCTGATGTGTATTGAGAATACAGAGGCTATTTTTGATATAACCTTGTGTGGAGTTCCTTTTGTGGGGGGCCTGGGATGTTTTTGCTGGTGGGTGCGTGCGCAAATGCTTTACACATTGCCTCCGGGATAAGTCTTACTGCTCGTGTCATGTTGCCAAGGGGGTGAGCAGGGGTTATCTTGGCGTGTAACTCCCTTGCCCTAACTAGAGTGGTGGTTTCTGCCTGGCTTTGGCGCAAGCCTTAGCCAACCAGAAATCCCATTTCTAACACTGGAAGCCAGCGGAAGGGATGAGGACTTGTGTTTTCGCAGTACCACTGAAAGCCAGCGGAAGGGATGAGGACTTGTGTTTGCACAGTACCACAGCGTCAACTGGCTCCACAACAAAACTCTGCATTTTAGATAGTCACATGGAAAGGGATTATTGTTTTTAAGTTGGTTCTAAATGTAATTTCTTTGGAAATGTGTTTTCTTGTGCACTGTGAGTTGGGTGTCCTGCCAAGGACAGAAACCAGAGAATCTGGAGGAGAGACTGCCCTTGAGCCATTGTCCTTGTTCTTGGGTTGGCCTACAGTGGGGACTTAATTGGTATGGTATCACTAGCTCGGGAGGGTAGATTATCCCCTAAGTGCAGCGTGAGTTTCTGGATTCACCAGTAAGGGTGGGATCCAGTGGAAGAAGCAAAAATGGGTCTGGATTCACCAGTAAGGGTGGGATCCGGTGGTAGCAGCATGAGTGTGTCCAGTGCATGTTTTCCCCATCCTGTTCCCAGAGTGTGGTACCTGGTGCTCAGTAAGAGGGGTGCAGGTTGAGATTCAGGGGCAGTAGATACTGTCTCACCGGTCGGGGGGTGTGGATGAATGGTGTGTTGCACTGGACGAGTTGGTGTGAGTTCTCTGGAATAAGGAGCTTGCTGAATACTTTGGTGTGAGTTCTCTGGAATAAGGAGCTTGCTGAATACTTTGGTGTTAGTTCTTTGGAATAAGGAGCTTGCATTGGGGAGTGATTCCAAAAGGAGTGGCTGAGGTGTCTTCCAGCCCAGAGTGGTGGAAGAGGTTCAGAGTAGCCCAGCTAGGTCCCGGTGTAGGGGCCCACGTCCTGTCTCTGAGGAGAAGGAGTGGGTGGGACTGCTTGTCTCCATGTGCCTGAAACCCTGTCTCAGGACCTGGATGGTTTCTTTAGGGAACACCAGGTGGGGATCCTAGGCTGTATTTGTAGATCATTTGAGGAAGATCTCCCAGTGTTTAGAGAACGTGGAACATCTGTAAGCAGGGTTCCAGTAGTTCTGGTGTCTGGCGGTACCGCTCCAGTTGGGAGGATGCAGAAGTCCAGATGGAGGGGTGAGAGGGGGAAAGGCTCTCCAGTGGAAGAACCAGTGGGTCAGGGGCCAGCCAGAAGGGATGTGTCGCCAGTGAGTGACCATGGTGACACCACTTCTGTCCTGAGAGACAGGCAGACTTGTCACACAACACATTAGTTATGTGTCACCCTCATGAAGTCCTGGTGCGCCAGGCATCTGACCAAAGGGTACGTCCCTCGGTTGGGGAGCCAGTAGCCGGTGGTTCCGGATCTGGACGTAAGGGCAATTGTAAGTAGTGTCCTTGACATTAGTTTTATGTCACATTGTGAAGTCCTGTTGTGCCAGGCATCTAACCAAAGGGTAGCGTCCCTAGGTTGGGGAGCCAGGATCAGGTGTTTGCCTGGATGGCAGGGCGACTGTGATTATCAGTGTTTACTGGCTGTACATTCTATGGCCTATTTGTACTTGTGTTTTTATGATTTAGCTCACTTTGACCAAGTTATCTATTTTACTATTTCTTTACCAAGTTCATTTTGAGATGATCCTGACAGTGGTCCATGTGGCCCTGTCAGGTGTAAATAATCACTTGTAAATATTGCCCGTGCCAGTTGGCACAATGTATATTGTGTGATTACTATCTGATGTGTTTTGAGAATACAGAGGCTATGTTTGATATAACCTTGTGTGGAGTTCCTTTTGTGGGGGGCCTGGGATGTTGTTGCTGGTGGGTATGTGCGCAAATGCTTTACACATTGCCTTCGGGATAAGCCTTACTGCTCGCGTCATGTTGCCAAGGGGGTGAGCAGGGGTTATCTTGGCGTGTAACTCCCTTGCCCTAACTAGAGTGGTGGTTTCTGCCTGGTTTTGGCGCAAGCCTTAGCCAACCAGAAATCCCATTTCTAACAGGAATCTTTTGCGGGACCACTGCAGATGGTACTGACAACTAGTGGCCGGACTCTAGTGGCTCAGTGGGCAGTCCACCTACTCATGTCAGTTGATACAAACCCCCAAGTACATGTCAAAGGTGTCTAAAATCTAAAGGGCTCCGGAGATAGAATGTAACAGCTTGTCTAAATACAGAAACATCTCATCAGCATAGAGGTAGATGACTTCTTCCCAGTGCTTATTTTGTAAAAACATAAGTGCCAGGGCCCTTGTCAGAAGACCAATGCAGCTAGACCCACCCCTTGCCCCTGCCAGCACTGCCGATTACATTACCAACACAATTAACCATCACACTCCTACAAGTGTGACTTTAAATATAAATAAAAAATTACTACTACCAGCCGTCCATGCTCTTCTTATACTTTTAGATGGCAGGTATTAGTTATTTTAAGGTATATTGAATTATTAAACAACTGTTGTTTTGGATCCTTAGAAAATTAGACAAGCAGCACAACAATGTGGGAGGCTGTCATAAGTACCAGTGTTAACAATAAAGTGATGGTGCTGAGCACCAGAAACCGCCAGCTCAAATTAAGCACTGCTTGCTCCTACTCTTGGCCCTACTATAGCCCTCATGTAATTTATGCTACACATATTCAGGAGATTAACTCCTTTCCAAACCCAAAACCTTTAGTAGAAAACTCAATTCAACCTAATCAAAGACCTTTTGACATCTAGGTCTAATAGTATAGCAGGTTCTTCCAGGATCTATCTTCTTGCCAGGCACCCATAGAGAGGCCTTAGGTTATGACGGGTAGAGCACATGGGCATGAATCCCGTTAGCTCAGGGTCACTAATTCACCAATCACCTGTATCAGGCAATTCGGTAGATCGTTCAGTAAGATTTTTACTTTGGTGTTTAGTCAGGTGAATAGCCTGTAGGAGGCACATTGGTCTGATGCCATACCCTCTGTGTGAATAAGGACGACAGTGGCAGTCCTAGTGTACTATGGCAGGCCCCCCCTCCCGCCCCAGCTTCATACCATATCTTACGTATCAGTTTGCTCACTATTTTCCCTTTACATCTTTAAAACTCGGGAGGGAAGCCACTCACCCTGGGAGATTGCCCAACATCTGTAGTTGTTATATGGCATCCTGGATATCCTCAATACTAATTGCCCTGTCCGGGCCTCTGAGTCATCCAGGTCCTACACTGGGGTGGGTAAATCCCTCATGAATCTCCTGAGGTCATCTCCCCATGCCTGCCCCAGGGCTGTATAATTCCACTATATGAGTTGCGAAGGCAGTGGAAATTTCTCCCGTAGTCTGTACAAACACCCCCTCTCTGTTCACTACTAGTTTTTTCTAACTTCTCTCCACCTCACCAGCTATGCTAATATTTACTGCCTTTGTTTCCCACCTCATACAGTTTATGTTGTTTGGACAGATAGTGAGCCCTCGCCTCATCCTTTACCAAACGCCTATACTCGTACCTGAAAATGGCGATACAATGTAGGAGTTTTTCAAGGTTGGTGGGTGTACTTACCTTGTTAAACTGGACTCCAGTAACCTCGCTTAATTTCTCCTTCCTTTCCTGGATATTAGACTCTCCCTTATTACAGACTTAGATAGAGGGATATTAGACTCTCCCTTATTACAGACTTATAGGACTCCCAGGTCACTGTGTCAGATGGCACCGAGCCCACATTCTCCTTAGAATATATAACTCAGTACTGGTCATAAGTAGCTTTCTAGTATTCGATTCGCCCAACTCCCATGGGTCTAACCTCCATTCCATCCGTCACTGAGAGACTGCCACCCAAGACATGTTTAATTGAGTAGTGGGTCGAAATTCCTCCTGGCAAGTAGCTAATATCTAAGTGCCACACCCCTTGTGATTCGGGGAACGCGAAAATAATCCAGTCTGGACCAAAATCTGTCTAGCCCCACTGCATAGGAATATTGTCATTCTGTGGGGTGAGTATACCTTAATATATCAAGTAGTCCCATCGCCTCTGCGAACGTGCATAGTTCTATGTCCCACCCAGGGTGCCACTCCATGTGAGGGCCTATCAAGCTCTTCTTCGTTGGTGCAATTGAGATCCCCCCTATAATTGTGGTTTGTGGAGCCTGCACCAACCATGTCCATATTTTGGAGCATTTGGGATTGGAGCCCAGGTGAGAAATACCAGAAGGCAATCACCATTTGTTCCCTGTTGCATTCTCCCAGAAGCGCTGCGTAACACCCTTTTGCATCGACCCACGTCTTTGAGACCATAAACGAGAGTGACCTCTTGCTGAACATACCCACACCCCTTGAACCCTTTGAGAACCATGAATGCAGCAGAATAATGTATTGACCTCTTCCCTGGAAGGTACTGTTATTCCCCACTGACTGAGTCTCCTGTAACAGCATAATGTCCAGGCTGTGTCCGAACAGAATTCGGGACGCTACTACTCTCTTCAGTTTGCTCCCCAGTACATACAGGCAAGGACATTAAGTCCCTGTCTTAGGGTATCAGGCTCCATCCCCATTTGCATCCCTGAAGTTCAAAGTGTAGTCCCCATGTTGTCTGCGTCCCCAGATGTGTCTGCTGAAGTGTCAAATCCTCCATGAAGAACATCCCCCACTCTAATGCCCCAGGCTGCAAGTGTAGAACTAATCGCCTCCCCAATGCATGCGGTGTCTGTCCCCCCCCCCCCAGCCCAACATGAAATCTGTTTAGATGATAGTGTCCACCAGCCTCAGTCCCCAGCTGTAGGGGGTGTGCTCACTACTTCAAGTCTAAAATGTGATCTCAATTCCCAGCACATGTCTCTCCTCTGGTTGCTACTGCCCTTGACCTTCATGTCAGTCACCAACAGCCTGGCTTCTCCTTAGGTCCTGCTATTGTTTCCCACTGTTGCCGTACCTTGCCACTGCAATTGGGGATTTATGTGGGCTCCCCAGCCTTGTTTTTCAGGCAGGGCACCAGCCCTCCAACTGGTTCTAGAGATTGGAACAGTACCAGGATTTCACCTCATCCAGGATTCACAATTTCACTGGGAATTGCATTGAATATTTCAAATTCCATTTCCTGAGTTCTTCTTTGACCTTACCTTCATTTTCTGGTGATGCCAGCGCCTAAATTTTGTACAAGAAATCTGTGGTGCATTTCAGAACATATAAACAGTTCGGAAATCACTTTTTTTCTATAATTCTGAAGTGTGATGGAAACAAGATTTTAATAGCCTCAAAACAAATCAGAACACCTAACTTGGTGATGTGCAAATGATAAATAGTTGCTAATATCCGATATCCACACATTCGTGTTTGTGCATCTTATAGTTTTATCAATAAAACTGCATGTCAGTGAGAAACTTTGTGGCCATTTCAATGGAAAATGTGATATCTGTAAATGACAGTGCGCTACTGCATCATGCTTTAGTAATATATTTATTAAAAGTGAGTTTTTTTATATAAATCTTTTTGCTGTTGTAAAGTAAATCTGGTTGTGCATTGACATATTAAAAAAACTCAATAGCATCTCAGCATTCATCAATAGGAACGTTTCCTCCTTCCTCACCCACTGTGCGGACAGTAGTTGAATTTAATCCCAAGTTTTCAGACATAGATCTCTCCCCAGCATGTGGACCAAATGAGTCACAGGTAAAACCTCAATATTTGTTCCAGCATCCCCAAACTTTAGCCATCTCTGTTGGCATTCCCAGCCCTCATACACCACTTTCTCCACTAGCATACACTTTATTTATTTATTTATTTTGGAGTTTTATATAGCACTAGCCAGACCCAAGGTATCGGAGTGCTCTACAGCATAAGTGGTAGGGAAATACCAGTAGTAAACATGTTGACTCAATGGTGAGTCAAAATACTCGGATCGGAGTACACATTGCATAGCAGGAGATCATCACAGAAAAATAACAGTGGTATACAGGTTGGCATGTGGCGAGTCAAACTACTCAGATTACACCAGTCCATATCACTCTTTCAATCCAATATTTGCTGCACCTGTTCCGCACCCTGGATGCGTGCAATGTTTCTTTTGTCCACTACCCGTCCCAATGTAACCCATATTCGTTCCATACGAGTTAGGTCAGTTTCCCCCCATAAAGCATATCCCATTTAGCAGAGAAGTAACACTGTGTTTGCTAAGATAACCCATACATCTGGCAACTAGGTCCTAAAATTGCTTTACCAGCGAGCCGTCCCAGTGTATGTGGTAGACGGTACTGGCTTTCCCACATCTACATCCACACCTACAACCTTCACCTATCACCCTATCCATTTTGAACATAGGGTCTTTGTTCGTAGTAGGAGACATGTGTTCTTTTAACTGTTGGACAAGGCGAAACCCTGCATGTATGGCCACTTCTTTTCGTGACGCTAAGGCCTCCATCCACTCTTCTGCCTCCAAGCCATCTAAACTTTCAGTCAATATTTCCTGTAGGTGTATCAAGGCGTCGGGGACGTTGTTGATCAGCTTTTTTATATGTCAGGGATATGGCTTTGGGGGGAATACATTTGTCCAGCAATCTGTCTTCCGAGGGCGAGGACTCAGAGCGTTCCATCCCTTTTGGTAGTGCTGTTCTAAGTGCATGTTGTATTTGTAAGCACTGGAAGGTCTCGGAGGGAGCCAGTATGTACTCATGCTGTAGGTCTACAAAGGTGATTACATCCCAGAGTCCATAGATCTCCAACATGGGAGAGGCCTATGAGATCCCACTTGTCAAAGCCTGCTTGCTTGCCTTAGAAGTCCAACACTGCTGTACAATACGGCTGCATCCCAGAGTGGCGTCACATGCATGATTTACATTTTACATTTTGCCCTTCCAGCCCAATGCTTTCATGGTTATGGCCGAGGTGCACCACCATAGTTGTTGGATTGTGGACCTTGTGCTTTCGAATAGTACACTAGAGAGCACCAAGGAGTCCTCTTGGGTGCATCCTCAGTGTGTTCATTTGGTATGCAAGTTTGTCTGGGGGCTGAAAAACCCAGCCATTTACGGTAGTCAGCTGCACTGTCCTATAATATTTTTGTATTTCAGAAATGGCGATCTCGCCATCATACCATCCCCTTGTGAGTTAAAAAGAAAGCGTACAGAAAGCGGGGCAGAGACATAATTTTAAATAAAGTGGCTCTACAAAGGAGCGACAATGGCAGGGATCTCCAGTGACGGACATCACATTTTAGTTTATTCCGTGGGGATAGCAAATTTTGAAAACCAGTTCGGGGGTCAGTTGTGATATAGATTTCAAAGTATAGGAACCCCATAGCTGCTATAATGGTCTCGCATTCACATGGTAACCTTGGTGGTGGACCCTTCAGGTTGGAAATTAAGTATTTATGCCAGTTTATCGAATAGCCTGAGTAGCAGTCAGACAAAGAGAATGTCTGCATCAGTCTTGCCAGTGTAAAATATGGATCCATGATGTAGGGCAGTATATCATCTGCATACAATGATAGTCTGCCTTCCCAGTCATCTATCCAGTGGAGGACGTGAACCAGCAAATCCTGACGAATCCAGGCCGCAAGAGGCTCCAGCATCGATGGAAATATGAGCAGTGACAAGGAGCAGCCCTGTTGCATTCCAGTTTGAAGTTCGAACACCTGAGAACAACCCCCACTGACCTGCACCTGGGCCAGTGGGCCAGGGTATAGTAAGGGCACCCACTTCGAAAGGAACAGGCCAAAGCCCAACCTGGTCAGGACTTCAAACACGTATGTCTGCTCTAGCTTATTGAACATCTTGGCATCAAGTGAGAGTACTAAGGCACTTTGATAGAGGTTACTTGCCTGACTCAATATGTCATAAAGGCATCACAGGTTAAGGGAGGCATTTCTGTAGGGCATAAAACCAGATTGGTCTGGCTGGATCAGCATCATAATTACTTTTTTTAAGCATGAGGCTAATACTTTTGCTAGGATTTTAACCTCAGCATTGAGAAGCGAGCGATATCAGTCACTATTGGGAGCATTCATCAGGAATTTGACCTCTTTGTGGACTATAATGGAGGCCAGTCTTTATTCTCTGGGAAGAGTGCTGAACTGACAACTGTCTTTGTACATACAGTGGAGTTGGTGTGTAATTGTTAGAGGCTGTAAACTTGTACAATTCAATTGGTAGTCCATTCAGGCAAAGAGCTTTACCGGAGCTCAGGTCATGTATTTTCTTCACTACTTCATCTTCTGTTATCTCTTCCTAAAGCAGGGCTTTATCAGTAGGTGAGAAGCTAGGGAGAAGGATATCGATAAGTAACTCTTTATATTCCTGTTCTGTGGAAGGTGTTACAGATGAATAGAGCCAGACTTAGTAGTCAGCAAAGGCGACTGCTATTCCTTGTTTGTCTCTGACAGTGGTATCGTCATCAGTCTTGACCTCCAGTACCCAAGGGTCAGCCTGATCTTTTTTATCTAACCAAGCCAGGAGTTTTTCCCGCCTTATTGCCCTCTTCATAGAGGCGGTGCTGAGTGGCTCTGACTCGCTCTGGCTGCATCTATGTATTCTTTTTGTTTAATTTAAAGTGCATGTTTAGTGTCTGTGCATTGTCAGTCAAGCAGGTTGTGTTCCAATGCCTACATTTGTTTCTCAAGCTGTTCAGCTTTGGCCCTCTTATCGCATTTGTGACCCACTATTAAGGAGAGGTTTTGCCCTTTTAAAACAGTTTTATATGCATCCTGTCTGGGCAGAGTCAACTGAGTTTTAGTTATCAGAAAAGTCTTTTTCAGTTGCTGTAAGTAGACTTTCTCCTACATGGGGGACTTTGAGTTACCAGGCATTAAGCATTACGTTGCAAGGAGTCAAGCCTAGGCCCAGGGCAAACTCTGCCCATGTGGGCAGTGCTCTAATATCCCTCGTGCTAGAAAACAGACCCCTGAATACTTCTGTAGTTGGTACTTGAGGGTGTGCGGGTAATCGATACGTGAGATGCTGCTGTGTACTCTCAAGTGGAACGTATACTGTCGGGCCTTGGGGTTAAGTGCTCACATTATATCAGTCATTTCAGGGAGGTCAGGAACTCTGCCAGTGGGCTCTGGGAATATCCCACCAACTTGTGGGGCCAGCAGTCTTGTTGGTCACATACAGTTGTATTAAAGTCAACCCCCATTAATAAATTACCGTCCACCATTTGAAGGAGCAGGACACTCTGGTTGGGGAATGTGAGGTCATGCAAGCGTGGTGGGACCTAAACCAAACATATGTTGAGCATAGTTCCCTCCAAGCTTCCAGTAATGGCCACATATCTTCCATGTTTGTCAGACCAAATCTGCTGCACAATGAGTGGGAGTTACTTCCTTATTAAAATGCCCACACCCCTGAAGCCAGTCGTATATCCCGCATGGCAACCATTTTGTATCCTCATCAACCTAAAGCACGGTAAGTAGTACCCAGCAAATGGGTCTCCTGGAGGAGGACCACGTCAGGTGCCTGATGCGTAATGTACTGTAGGACAAATCTCCCCTTGATGATGTCCACTAGGCCGTTCTCATTCCAGGATAACAGTTTTATTGATGATGTGTCACAGAGTTTTCCATCGGTGTGTGTAGTGGCTGGGAAACTGTAAGCTATTGAACTTAATAGCAAGTTTAGGGAGGTATGTAAGGATATCCTGCATATGTGTACGTGAACCTGCAGTGTCAGTAATTCACAGGACCTTGACGGCAAGCTTGGCTACGTGGCTATGTTCCTTTGACTAGCCTCCAGTCAATCCCATGTCACCTCTGGGGTCATAAAGTGCCAGGTGATTGCTTTTGCCACTATGCGCAGCTGTGCCTGTAACATCATAGAGTATTTCAGATTCTGCACTCCAAGGGCTTCTGTAAAGCTGTGATGCAGTCTTAGTACATGAAGCTTAAAGTCCGTATGGAAATTGAACTGCGTACTTGATTGGCGGGGCACTGAGAGCCTTCTGAAGGATTACATCTTGATCTCTTAAATTAGAAATCAGGACTTTGAGTGTACATGGTGGCACCCCGGGTTTAGACAAGGCCCCCGGAATTCTGTGGATACATTCCACAGGAAATAAGTTGGATAGAACTCAGGGATGTAGCTTCTTGAGGGTAGGGTCTTCCATGAAAAGGTCCACTGCTGGACCCTCTGCCCTCTCAGAAACCCTAACAATATGAACGTTGTTTGTCCTTGATCTCCCTTCATATTCTTCCAGTTTGGCCTTTGTGATCGTGCACAGAGCTTTGGCTTGCTGTTTAATGTTAATGTTATTTGTAGAGCGCAAACTGATACCCAAGGGTGTCCTGGCGCTGAAGAGAAGATCTACTGTAAGTTGAGAGTATAGCTAGCTGGTTACCTTGAGAAAAGCTATGTTTTTAGTGCCTTTCTGAAAGGCAGGAGGTTAGAAATGTTTCTGATGTACAATGGAAGGTAGTTCCACGACTTAGCCACATTGATCGTGAAACTTCTTCCGCCCCAGTTAGCTTTTTTGACTCGAGGGATGCTGATAAGTTTTTGGTCTGCAGACCATAGTACTCTCTTAGGCATATACCAGGTAAAGCGTTGTTGTAGAAAGTCTGGTCTGATGCCAAGAAGCACCTAAAAACAAGGCACAGTGACTTAAATTAGATATGTTTACCGATCGTCAGCCAATAAAATTGTTTTATTTTGGCTGAGATGGATTTGTATTTTGGTGTGGCTGTTATAAGTCTTGCTGCCGCATTTTGCAGCTTCTGCAGCTTGTTTATTGATCCTTTATGAACCGTAAGATGTAGAATATTACAATAGTCTAGTCCAGACAGTAGCGGTCAGCAGTATGTGTTTCTGTAGGGCGGTGACGTGGGCAGGAGGAGGGGCAGGGTGGGGGGAAATAATGTATGGATTACGGAGTTTTACCAGTAAGTAAACATTTAAATAAATAAAACGAATTTCGTTGCGAACACTGCATCACCAAATGTGATGCAGTGCGTGCAACGAAATTCTGAAATTAGAGTTCCTTGTTGCACAGATAGTTCATAGTTGCTTTGGGTTATTGGTTGAGTGGGTGTGTAAACCCTTCTAAAGCAACAGCCACAATCCTTGTTAAGGTGGACCACAAAAGTCACTAAATCAACATGTGCCTAACCCTCTGGTAACCTGATTTTTCAGGGCTCCCGCTGGCTGCCCTTCCCAGCTCTTCTAACACCAGTGGTAACTAAATTCCCAGAATGCAGTCAGTGGGCATTTGGATGCTAACTATGACCCTCAGGGCATGCTCTGAGATCTAATCGTGCTGGCTTCCATTTGGCCAAACAGAAGAAAGGAGCGATCTGCTCCCTATGGGCCACACAACAATAGCCACACAAGCAGTTATCCAGCTTAACTGTCATTTCAGAAAGCAGCGGCGTGTTCCAGTTGTCCATCTTCTTGTAGTCTTTTTGTAGTTTCCCAGTCTGACAGCCTACTGGTTCCCCCAGCATCCGCTGTATCAACAGCGCTAGTGTCCTCAGCTCCCTGCAGTGTTTCCTCACTCAACTGTGTCTGTCCCTCGGAAAGGGTGCTTTGGGCGAATCTAAAGGCTCCGCAGCCCATGAGGCTACAGAGGAATTGGGAGAAGGTGATGCTTGACCCGAATCAGCCCATGCCGGTGCTTTACTTTTTGGAGTGGGAAGCATGGCTGTAGAGTTTCAGAGGTGCAGAGTAAAGTGTCAGAAAGGTGAGTTGAGTTGTGGCTTCATGAGTATCATGAACCTTAAATTAAGTATTAGGTCTTACCTGGTGGTTATTTTGTTAGGCTTTTGGAGTCCTATAGAATTTGACCTTGTTCTAAAACTAGAAAACCCACCTTCAGACTGTAGCTAGTATGCAGTGAAGATTGTATAGGGCAGCCAGAGCAGTACTCAAACGAGCCCTGGTCCGTAAAGGCACATTAAAAGTGTTCAAGGCGCAGGAGGGACATGTCACTGACACTGACTTTATCCTTGAGAATTGTGTGGTATTATCTAAATTTTTCATCCACAATCTTTTGCTTCAATCATTCTCTTGAAGCACACGTGTAGACCTCTGAATGTAGACCATGAAGACTGTTGGGAATGCTTGGAGTCCAGCAAATGTTAGTGGAGGCCACATTAAAACACACTCACTCTGTCAGAATGGAGTGCAGTTTCCACTCATTTGACCACTGTGTACTTTCTCAAAACTGTTTTTTGCCATTTTTGATTTTTCTTTTATTTGAAACCTGCCTGCATACTTCAGGGGTCCATTAATCAAGTTGTCTACCATTTGGCTGAAACAGAAGAAAGGAGCTGTAGACCATCACGCGGAGCTATGCCGCTGTTTAAAATCACACTTCCTAAGGGCTTTTTACAAACGTAGTCATCCTCAAAGTCTATGGCTGCATGCTCAGCGTGTACAACATCTTGCTGTCCACCCACTTGAGCGCCCTTTTTTAAGGCAATGGGAAACCGCATCGGCTACAATGATAAATCCTCTCTAAAGTATCCCTCTCCTACTTATGGCTGTGCACCATCTGCATTTGAAATTAGGTTGAAATCCAACTTGGCAGCATTAATTCTTCTCAACTAGATCCCGGGCCTACTGCAGCCACTAGGATTGATTAACCCACTTTCCTTTGAAAAGTTTTATCAACGCTAATAATAACATTGCTTGCCACAATACTGTTTGTATTAACACTTGCATGTTAATGTCGCCACCTCTTGTTCCTGGCCTGGCTGATGAACCCCTCTGTAATCTTGACAGTTCCCATGTTTTGATGGTAGGCTTTTGTTAAAATTATGCTACCTTTTCAATCCCACTACTGCCCTCAGTGACATATTAAGGATTTGTGGGGACATGGGCAAGATATATTTCGGGGGCCCCCTATTTGGAACAACTTAGAAAGTATTACCCTACTATGGCTAAGCAATAATGGATTATATGTAGGTCTGGTCAGAATTATAATTGCTCTTGTTGAATTTGGGTAACGTCGCGTTACGCTTGTAATCCGGAGTCCCTGCTAAATTCCGCCAATCAATGCATGGCCGAATTATTCTTCCTTTCAGGCTTCACCGAAACAGTGAGAGGCTTCACAATGAACGCTTGCGAGTGCAAGTGAGATTTGACAGCCCCTGGATGATGTAATTCATGCTGAGTTTCAGCAGTCTCACACTACCGGTGCTGAATTAAAGCACAAGCAGCATTTTGTCTGCCAATTGGCAGAATTCTGCTGAATTTCACAGAGATTTTCCGTAACTCTGCAGAATTCCGTGGAGGGAAACTTTGCGAGTTCCACCCAACCAAAAATGTTACACCTTCAGAAACAGTTGAATGCTTGAGCTGCTTGGTGTTGGCCAGCCAAATAGTACTGAAAGAAAGCTTGATCCATTTCTTTTTGAGTTTGGATAAAAATTTTTTACTTAAAACAAAACAGAACTGTTTAGCGAGAGAACAGAGATAGAATGAGAAAAAGGGGAGGTGGCGCAGAGAGGTAGGAAACTAGTGGGGTGGGCATTAAATAGCGCTGTGGAGCTGAGAAAGGCGAGGAAGTGATGGAGATGTGAGATAGAGAGAGGTGATGTAGAGAAAAGGCTGAGAGAGGTAAGCTAGTAGAGATATATATACATAGAGAGACAGGTGATACAAAGTATGAGATGGGGTTGTGTGAGAAGTGAAGTAGATTGAGGAGATATACAGGGAGATTAGAAAAAAATTATCAGTAGGTACGCAGGTAGAGATGAGGCATAGAGAGGAGATTGAGATTGATAGATATAGAGATCGGCTCAGAGACTGAAAGAAAGGCAAAGATACGAGTGAAAGTTAGAGAGAGATGAAGTTGAGTGAGATATGTTGAGTGAAATATATTGAGAGAAAGGTAAGGTAGATGAAGGTGTGTTAAAAATTACTGAAATCGAGAACGCGGATGTAGGTACTTGCAGATCTCGAGACAGGGAGAGTGCTTAAGGGAGAGAGAGAGGAAAGGTAGAAGAGGTGAGGTGAGGTCAAGTAAGAGGGGAGAAATTACAAAGAAAGAGAAATTACAAAGAAAGATTCTTTCCCATTCTAATTACCACCAACTGTCTGAGATGTGTTAAGGCTGAACAAGCCAGGCATGATCACTAAGAGCCCGACTTATCACCACTTTCAGCCACTGCAAAGTCACCAAATTTGCTGCACACTAGTGCCAAGTGCTGATTTTTGACTGTGACATGGAAGATAACTTGTGTGAAACTGTGCCCTGGCTCTCTCCTTCTAATCACAAACCAAAAGGAGCAAATATTGCACTTTCACAGGAAAAAAACGATTAATTATTTCTTTAAGCCTTATTCCACAGAGCCAGAGGGTGTGGTACTCAAACCTTGGCCCTGGAGGATGGATCATTATTTGAATGTGCTGCAGACGAGAGAGGAACACTGAGAAGACACGCCCCTCGAGGAAAACTCCAAAGATGCAGCACTGCTTAAGAGGGAGAGAATCCATCTGCATTTCTGAGATAAGGAGGCAAACCCACCCTGCTCACCTCTCTTGTAGGAACCACCCGCTCCAAAGAGGGAGAAGAAGCCATCGAGCTTGAGCACATAGTGACCTGTGGTTTTTCTAGCTGTCCCAGCCAGGCTCCGAGAGGAGCGTGGCTAACACAGATGCATGCCAGGATCCGGGCTGGCGGTTGGATGGAAGGAAATATAAGGGGCCCAACTAATGATAAGAAGCGGAGTGAACCCTGTGAACTACATGGACTACAATCACTTGGTGCACTTGTTAAACGATATAAAGGGGGATCGGTTTTCTTCTTAGCACGAGTACTTGTGAGCACTAGTCCCCTATTCAAGGCACTTCTGTTTGTCTCGCACTGAGGAAAAGATGGTGGAAGCAATGAGTTCAGATAAAACAAGAAAGGAGACTTACCTGCATTGTTCTCCTTCATCCCCAGAATACCGGTGGGAAGACTCCTGACTTAGGACCTGGAAGAAGAGAGCAGTGAGGGATGCGTAGTCCCAGAGAAAGTATCATATAATCTTTGTCAGAATACTTGATAATAAAATAGAGACAACTACAACTAAGCTCTGTCTCACTCTGGATATATGCAAAGAATACCATCAGTAGGGTTACAGCAAGTTGGAATGGGCCCTCCAGAAGCATGTGACCCAAGCTGAGATCGACTGCACCAATTTTACCATTGCTATCAGTTCTTAAGGCGAGTACATGACCAAAATGTCAAAGGATCAGATACAATTGGCTGCTGGGATAGCGCAAGGATAGGGGTATACCGTGCCAGGAGCCATGATTCCATTACAGAAATACGCATCAGGTAAAGACCCAATGGCATTTTTCCTGAATTTCAAATGGCCCACCAGAGCAAGCACCTGGATGGTAGAACGTTGGCCTTTTTATCCTGCCCCTTTGTTGACTGGTGAAGTACAGGCTGCTTACCTGATCGCTAACAAGGTTGGGAGATCTATGTATGATAATATAAAGAAGTTCATTATGGATCATTTATTAGGGGTTGATGATGAAACTCATTGGCTTAAGTTCTGCAAAGAGAGTGCCAGATGACACTCCAAAAACGCTGTTCTTCAAAATGAAGGACACCACCAATAGATGGTTGTAACCCCTCAACTCTAACAAGGATGAAATCATGGACAAGATTTACTTTGAGCAGTATCGTGAGGAGCTACCCTGCCATATCCAAAAATGGTTAAGGCAGCATGTAGGTTTAACCCTCAAACAGGCTGTAAATATAGCCTGTACCTTTGCTCAAGCCAAGTTTCGGCCAAGTGTCGAACAAATAAACCCATTCCGTCCACGGGATGTAAGTTTGAGGAAAAACCTCATAAAGTAACCCAAGAGTCTCCCAGAGTCAAGGTAGGACAACCAGTCTCTATTGTAAAACCCTGGCCTCGTGTGGGGAATAGGGCCACATAGCCCAGTTCTGTAAAAAGAAGAAAGAAAAGGAGAAGAGGAATCCATGGACATCAGGGATGCCCCTCACTCCATCCTTTACGCCCAGGATATGGGACCCATATACTACGTGAGTTGACTTATCAATGGTAATTGGGTAACTTGCTGTTAGACTCTGGTTGCAGACAGTCTGTGCTCAAAGACGACTTAGTCTATCTCTCTCCGATAATGCCTAATAAATATGTGGGGTTCATTGTGTACATGGGGACACCAAAACATACCCTGTAGCTTGACTAACTCTGACCAACAAAATGTAATAGGTAAGTTTTGTACTCCCCGCTCTTCCCGAAAACATTATCCTCTTGACAGATAATCCCTATTTCTTTGCTTTGGTACAGAACAACCTTAACATCTGAGTGAACCCTCCGGAGAAGAACCTGAGGCAAAAACTAGAGAGGCAAATAAAACCAAACCTCAGAATGCTCTCGTCACTCCAGAACCATGGATGCTAGACACGCATTTCAGGGTAACACAGTTGAATGATACATCATTACGGAATGCGTGGCAAAGTACTAAGGACAGTCAAAACAATCCCAGCCCTGTCTATCCCCAGTTCATATTAAGAAAAGGATTGCTCCATTTGTTTGTAAAATAAATGAGAACCCCAGATTTTGGTACTGCTTGAATGTACGTGCTCTTCTTTGCACACTGGCACATGTTGGCTGGCTATTGTGATTTAGAGAAGACCAGCCAAGCCATTTAAGGCATTTTTTGGCCAGGCATATACCCTCAGATCAAACAATATTGTCAGGAGTGTGAAATATGCCAGAGGAAAAACCCATTTCAACCTCCCGTGGTACCTGTACTACCACTGCCTAGCATAGGGAAACTCTTTGATAGAATAGGAATGGGTCTCATTGGGCCTTTACCTCGCTCTGTCAGAGGGTTCTAATACATGTTAGTCTTAGTCAACTATACTACACGCTATCTTGAAGCCATGCCCTTCAGTACTACTACCATTAAAATCAGGCCCATAGCCAGGAATATTTGTTTTGGGTAGCATGGCCTCCAGTAGTGAAATAAATGAAATGGCATTGGGCTGTGTGCACAGGGCAGTAAGTTCATAGTATCAGAATATCATGGCCTAAATATCGTTTGTTAAATATATATTGTCCTAAATATTGTTTATTATCAGATTTAATAATATACACATCAAGTTGCCAATTTAGTAGGGGCTTCTAGGAAGTATGTAGTAGGACATTGTGAATTGGGATAAACTGTCTGCATGTGATCAAGGATACACCATACCCCCTAGCCCATATAGTTCAACAGGCATACATCCAGGGTACTAACAGAAGTAATAAGCAATGCAGTGCGCACAACAAAATTTGTTTTTTTTCTCGTTACTTACCTGAAATCGTCAGCTTGCCTCATTTTACAACCCCCCCGACCCTGCCCCTCCCCCGCCCCACTTCACAGCCCGGTGGCACGCCCTATACGGGGCGTGGCTGTTTGTACTCCTTCTTGTGTATTGACTTACTTTTGCCTATGTTGTGTGGGACAGTGTTTGAGTGTCTGAATGTTTCTATACTCCGTCTTTGCTTTGGTGTCTGGGTTAGTGGACATACCTACCTGGATTGCCATGGCATCCTTCTAACAGTCTACCATTATTATATATATGTTGACCCCTGATTCAGCACATAAAAGTGAAACCTGTTGCTTTTGTCACTTCTTACACCCTGTAGTTAAATCCCTCTTTTGGCATGATCACCACTTTTTTGGACTGATGCTGCTGGTTGTTTGTGCACTGGGACTCTGCTAACCAGGTTCAAGCATATGTAGTCTGAAGCCTAAAACATGTCAACATTGGATATACTCTTAATTGCCATATTTAACTTACCTATAAGCCCTAGTATCTGGTATAAAGTATACTCAAGGTCTGTAAATTAAGTGTCACTAGTGGATTGCTGCACACATTTTGCCACCACTAGAGTGACATTGCACAACATATGTGCAGGCCTAATACTGTAGCCTGCTTGTTCAATTTTAAAACTGCAAATTCGACTTGCCAAAATAAACCCTTTTAACAGGCTTATACCCTACTTTTAAATATTCTTAAGTCGTCCTAAGTAGATCTTAAATGCTCTAAGGTCAGGGAGATTGTATTTAAAAGTAGGACAGGTTAATGTTAAACAAGTCCCTACAGTGACAAGGCTCCAAAATCTATTTTCTCTGTAGCATGGTTAGCTGTTCCATAGGAAGGCACTGGCCTACACTAGTCAAGTCAATAATGTTATCTCTGCCTAGGAACCAGCTAAAAGCTAATTCTTGGACTTTTAAAAGTATTTATTACAAACCAAATGAATTGGTAAAGTCGGAAGTGCACTACATATTGTGAAAAGGGTACTTTTAAAAGGCCACCTTTAACCTACTTAAAACCTCTGGGAGCACATTTTCAAGGTTTTCCAAATGTCTCCCTGGAGCTGATTAGCTCCTTTGATGAGGTGTAAATTTGTTCCTAGAGCTGAGATAAAGGCCTTGGCCTTGGCCTCGGGGGTGTTATCTTCCTCTGACAAGATGACTATCTGGGCAGTGCCTAGGAACCTAACTAACCTCAAAGATGTATTTCCTGTCACAGGCAGATGTTTCAAACACCTGTGCCTGTGCCTTGTTTTGTTCCTCTAGTCAGCCATTCACCAATCCCAGTGGGAGAGGAGCTGCCACCAGAAATGGTTTTGAGTGACCACGGAGAAGGGTTTGCTGTTTTCCACCCACCTCTAGGGTGGGCATAAGAGCTCTGCACAGTGGAAGGAACATTCAGCCATGTTGGAATTTGGTAGTGTGGGGTATTGTGGGATTATTTACCAAAAAGCACACAGAAACTGCAGTAAAGCTGGGGAGTGTTACCCCAGGCAACTTTTACCCTTTCGGTTAGGGAGGGGCCAGGAGTCACACCCACCCACAGGCTAGTGCCGGGCAAAAATGTAGCCCTGCTGAGCACCCCTCTTCATAATGCTACTGGACCTGTTGAAGACAGAAGGAAGATAGTTTCTGCTATTGAAACTTGTGAGGAGAACCTTTAAGGCCTGGACTTGCTACCACCTGTACCCAGGACAAACAAGTGGACTACAAGGGTCAGTTGACTGACTTGCTATTAAGCTACAGGGACACATTAACTGTAAGAAGTCCACTTCACTGTAAGAGCCGAGCTGTCTTGAACCCTCCTGGTGGCTCCTGTGGAGTTAGTCATGACCCCCAAGTACTCTTCCTGAGTTCCTAGAACCGTTGGCTTTTTGTCTGGGTGTACTCTGAATGCTGTGCAGTAAAACATGGGGACTTAGAAACCTCCTGGTAACGCTTTACCTGGAGAGCTGCTGAGGGACTGGGGCCACCCTGACAGGCCATCCACTGAGGGTGCATCGCTGGTGGGTCTGACTTCAGCACAGCTCCCACCACGTTCACCTGTTGACTCTGCAATCCTTTGATGCAAAGCTTTCCTTGCTTCCTAACCCCAGCTTCATTGGTGCTGCCAGCAAAGAAGGCCATATTGACGCCGAAGAACTCAGGGGAGTTAACATTTAAACCTCTCCTGCCAGAAGTTTTCCTGCATAAACAAGCTGTTTCCCTGAGGCTCCATCTTGATGACGGAAATAATTGAGGTCAAAATCCTTCTCCTTGTGCTAGTCTACTGCCTACTTTCTCTGAAGGCTGTTAACGTTGGGAGGTATCTGTTCCACAGGTAGGAACGCGGTCATTGTATCCAACCATGGCTGGTCTCTTAATGATGAATTTGAACTTTGGCACCACAACACTACACTTCAGCAATTACTAAAGGGAGTTGAGTGGAAAGCAGATGGATTCTTATGTCACTGAATATTGTGAGTCATGGAACCCATTCAATCCTACCTCAGCACCCAACACTCACATCACCTGTCAAGTGAAGGAGGCTCTAGTTTTCTGGCTCACAGTCTTCAAGATAAGTTATGCTAAGGACAGAAACTCATAAGGATCATTTTGCTCTTAAAGCCTTGCGATAATAAAAAGAAAATAGTAAAAGCAGACCACTAACAAACACACAGGAACAGTTCATAAACATAATAGAGAAAAACACGTACAGACAGACCTAGAAACTGATGAAGACAATCCTGTAGATGAAATGGCACATCAGAAAAAACTGCTAAATACTTAGAAGTGCATGAAAACATAAGAAAGACTATAGTTGAGGAAGATGTGACGAGGTTTGATATTTGCCACACAACAAAAACATTTGCACAATAAAATAAAGAGCATGGAATAAGTGCTCTGTCTTTATTCCTCCTTATTTCGCCTGTGCTCTATAAGTAATGCTTTGTTCTTCAAACTTCTCCGGGTCAACTCACTGTCCTGGTATTGTTTGGTTGCCTTGTGGTGACTCCCTGGTTTGACCCTAATAGGACTAGGAGGGGACTTTGGACAGAACTCCTCATTCTCCAGTGACAAGCTACACCTCGCCCTCACAGATACGATGTCTGATGCACGGACAACTAGACTTGCAAAACTACATAACAAACATGGAGAAAGGTACATACAACATGATTCTTAATTGGTGACTAAAAGACAGTAATAAAGTTTATGACATTTCAGTTTGAGAAGCCACGGGGAGTGTGGGGAGGTTTGACATTCATCTATTTATATGCTGATTGGATCTGATCCTACAATTGTACACAAGTCACAATGCACAAAAAAATGTTGTGAGATATATGACAAAGTGTGGCAGTTGTTGTTGTGCTGTACAGTACCTAAGAGCCCCAATTTTGAGGTTCTGTAGAAAATAATCTGTCCCCTTCCATGCTAGTTTTGTCTTGTTTTATGTATCTTTTATTTCCTCCTTCACTCCCTTTGTTTTCCTTTGTCAAACTACTGGAGGCCTTCCTCTAGTGTTGTCTGAGACTTCTCTATCTTCTGATCTCACCCTTTCAGCTATTTGTTCCTCTTTTATACGGGACTCAACCCAAGGCATTCACGCAAGGGTGGAATGTTGAGGGCATCTTCATGTGGTGCGTTCCTCGTTTGGATCTGTTGGGGCCAGGAAAGGTGTGGGGCAATAAACCCTTTCTCTTCTGCTCTTAATCTCTCCGGTCCATCCCTCAACCACTCTCCATTTTATCATATGTGAACAACATACATAATTGCTTTGTTGGTTTAACAGTGCCCTCAGCTTGTTGCTCCTCATTTGCTCCTAGGCAGACTTCATATTATAGTCCTTTGGGTCTGTAACGGGTCACACCTCTGTTGCTTTTGGACAGTCTCCATATAAAGTACCTGATATTTTAACAATGTCTCCAAAGTATTGTTTTTCCATTGCTTCTCTGGTGCTCCGGGTAGACTCCCCTGAGCACCCCCTGTTGAGTTAACAGTGTCTCCTACTTTTGATTCTGTGATGGTATCTGATAGACATTTGTGCTTAAAAAGTGTTTCCAATGTGTTTCTTCTCTCTTGCTCCTAGGAAATTCCATATAATACCTCTTGTGTGTGCACAGTGCTGTCAATGGCTCGGTTCCTCTTACACTACTGAGTGATCCCCATACACAATCCACTCAGGGGCCCCCATGGACCCCTGCCCCCACCACATCTTCAACAGAGCCGCCAACACCATCGCACCCATCCTCCGCCAAACCATCAACCGCTCCCTGGCGACCGCCTCATTCCCCGACGACTGGAAACACGCCGAGGTCAACCCCCTCCTAAAGAAACCCTCAGCGGACCCCACCGACCTCAAAAACTACAGACCCATCTCCCTGCTCCCGTTCCCAGCGAAAGTCATCGAGAAAGCCATCAACAGCCAACTCGCCACATTCATTGAAGAACACAACATCCTCGACTCCTCCCAATCCGGCTTCAGAAAAAACCACAGTACGGAAACCGCCCTCCTCGCCGCAACAGACGACATCCGCACCTTACTGGACAAAGGAGAAACAATAGCCCTCATCCTCCTCGACCTATCAGCAGCGTTCGACACAGTCTCCCACCGCACCCTAATACGCAGACTCTACGATGCAGGAATCCAGGACAAGGCCCTCGACTGGATCTGCTCCTTCCTCTCCAGCAGGACGCAGCGGGTCAGACTCCCCCCTTTCCTCTCGGACCCCACACCTATCACCTGCGGAGTCCCCCAGGGCTCCTCCCTCAGCCCGACGCTCTTCAACATCTACATGGCTCCACTTGCCCCCATCGTCAGAACCTACGGACTCAACATCGTGTCATATGCAGACGACACCCAGCTCATCCTCTCCCTATCCAACGAGCCCAACACCGCCAGACGCAACTTTCGAGAAGGCATGGAAGCCGTCGCCAAATGGATGAAAAACAGCTGCCTACAACTAAACACCAACAAAACAGAAGTACTCATCATGGGCCCAAACCCCGACGCCTGGAGTGACACCTGGTGGCCCACCGCCCTCGGAAACCCTCCAACCCGCACAGACCACGCACGCAACCTGGGAATCATCCTGGACTCCGAGCTCAAAATGGACCGCCAGATCAACTCTGTCTCATCTTCCTGCTTCCACACCCTCCGCCTCCTTCGTAAGACCTTCAAATGGATCCCCCTCGAACACCGAAAGACAGTCACTCACGCCCTGGTCACCAGCAGACTCGACTACGGCAACGCACTCTACGCCGGAATAAACAAAAACCTCATCTGCAAGCTACAGAACATCCAGAACGCCGCCGCAAGACTGGTCCTCAACCTGCCAAAACACTGCCACATCTCCCAGCACCTGCGCACACTCCACTGGCTCCCCGTCGAGGCGAGAATCACCTTTAAGATGCTCACCCACGCACACAAGGCCCTCCACGGCACCGGACCAGCATACCTGAACAGCCGACTCAAATTCCACGCACCCCAAAGGACCCTACGATCAGCCCAGCTTTCCTACGCTGTGGTCCCCCGCACCAGAAAGACCAGATCGGGAGGCCGCTCCTTCTCCTTCCTCGCGGCCAAAGCATGGAACGCCCTTCCGCTCCACCTCAGACAGACAACATCGCTCCCCATCTTCACAAGAAACCTCAAAACATGGCTCTTCGACAGACCCCCTCCTTGATGGAATGGAATCTGCATCCCCCCAACCCCCCCCACCCCTAGCGCCTTGAGACCCTTACGGGTGAGTAGTCGCGCTTTAACAAACTCCTGATTGATTGATTGATACACCACAATGAAACTCCACTGATCCACATATATGTAGAACTCATGCTTAAGCGCAGCAGCACTCCACTTCATCAAACCACACATACCTCATCAACATGTCCCACATTACCCAAACCACAAGCAACCGCCTTCCCACCATGCACTCCAAAGGGTGCCCAGGAACCCAATGCAAATTGATGCGTTTGACCGGGGTATTTGGTGCTCTATAAATAATGCAACTGGGCCATCTGTACTTTAGGTCTCACAATGGGTATTGAACGTGCTATATAAATAACCAATACAACTCCTTAATATCTAAGATATGCTGTAAAACTTCTAAATTTTGACAATGCTGTACATCTCAAAGTTATGCTACCAAAAGTAATATTGTATTGCCATCTTGCATACAGCATTAATGTAAACCTGGATGAAGTCAGGACTAGAGATAGGCAAGACTTCAATTTAATAGGGACAGGTTAGTCAAGCAAGCCCCAGGGGGTTTTCTTTTACCTAAGTGCTAACTTACTTTTGTTGTGTAATTTGTTATGTAAATTATGCAACAAATGTGTAAACACATGATAACGTCTTACAATCCCAAACATGGTTTTCTTAAACATTTGGAAAGGTTTCAATATAGCATTTAGATTACGTAACTGCATTTAGTGGCATTTATTAACACACATTTGCAATGCAATAGGTCTCACATTTGCAAGACTTAGAGCTATTGGCATTGTAAATGACAATGGGCCCGATGTAGGTCGGTCGGTAACGGACGAAAATCGGTATTTTCGGCCGTTACCGATCGGTAAATAGGTGATTGGCATGTAGGGGGCTTTATTTTACCGAATCGGCAAAATTACCGATTCGGTAATTTTACCGATTCGGTAAAATAAAAAATCGGTAAATTTACCGAATCTGAGCCACCCATATGTAGGTGGGACTCTTCAGAGTCCCAGGAGCCTTACCAAATCGGTATTTTACCATCAAATACATTTGATGGTAAAATACCGATTCCGGGGTGCATGCACATGTGTGCATGCACACCTATGCCATGTGACAGGCAGACCTGCCCTTAGGGCATGTATGCCTGCCACATGGCACCCGAGCCTGTTTTGGGGGTGCCAGAGGGTGTCAAAGTGACACCCCCTGCACCCTTGTGGAAATCGGTATTTACCGATTCGGTAAATACTGATTCGGTAATGCCCATTCATTCCTATGGGCTTCATAGCCCATAGGAATGAATGGGCATTACCGATTCGGTATTTACCGAATCGGTAAATACCGAAATCATCAGATTCGGTATTCCAGCACATCTGGAATACCTACATGTCGACCCCATAGATTTACCGATTTTTAATTACCGAATCGGTAAAATTCGGTAATTTAAAATCGGTAAATCTATTTCACCTACATCTGGCCCAATATCCTTAATCTATGTGTTTTTGTTTGGAGTGGAGTGGACAAAGTGAGGAGGAAATACAGAGGGAAATGTTGAGAGTGCATCGCAAGATACACTGGCAGAGAGCTGGAAGAGTGGAAAAAGGAGGGATATGGGACAGCATGGAAACAAATGACAGTGGGTTTTATTTATGTTTCAAAAGTAAAAACATAAATTTACAACGCCAATAGCTCAAGCTCGGGTAAATGCGAGACCTGTTGCATTTCGGCGGGAGGGTAGCAGAGTCAGGAGAAGACCTTTCCACATGGGAGCCGCCGAGATGGACCTGAGCCCTGCCTTGATGTAAACAACATAGAGAAACTATTCTCAACTCTTGTGCCCCTTGCTAAACAAAGTCATACAATACCACACTTCTCTTTGTTAATATATGTTTATATGAGCGTGCATGGAGGCAGCCAAAAAGAAAGCATTTTGCCTGACAAGCAGCAGAAAATTTTATGACAGCATTTGAAGTACAGAGACAGGTGCAGCTAATGTTACTGGAGAGAATGTGTAATACTCCTACGTGACAAATAGGTGGCTGTAATTACCGCTTGAAAGATAGCGTAACGCGGCGAGTCAGTCCCAGGGAATAGTGGGAATAGTAATTTTTACCCTCCCACTATCCAACACCTTCCCTACTGTTGCACTCTCTGGAATGGGAATAGTAATGTTTACCCCTACGCTATCCAACGCTTTCCCTACTGTTGCACTCTCTTGAGTGGGAATAGTAATTTTTACCCCTACGCTATCCAACGGTTTCCCTACTGTTGCACTCTCTTGAGTGGGAATAGTAATTTTTACCCCTATGCTATCCAACGGTTTCCCTACTGTTGCACTCTCTGGAGTGGGAATAGTAATTTTTACCCCTATGCTATCCAACGCTTTTCCTACTGTTGCACTCACTGGAGTGGTAATAGTAAATTTTACCCTTTCCGCTATCCTATGGTAAAAATATTGTATAATTGTTATTAATATTACGTTCATATATGTATATGTATTAACAAATCAATTTGTATGTTTTTTTATCTTACATTAATTATTTATTCATTTCGATATTTTGACTAACTATATTTTTTACAACTATATTTTTGATTCAATGTTTTTGTACTTACCTGTTTGGAGATAGGAATTCGATATTTTGGCATTCTATATTTTTTACTCGATATTATGATAGTTCTATATTTTTGTCATCGATATTGTTTCAGTGATCCCATCTGTTCAACAAAGAAATGTAAAACATTTGGAAAAAATGGAAAAAGAGGGGGAAAGAAAGGAAAACAATGTGATAACAATGCTAGGCATGTACTACAGGTTTCCACTGTCGGTGACTTGAAAACATTTGAGTGTGACAGTCATTTATACCGGATAAGGTATCATTTAAACATCATTTAGCCAAGGTGATGGAGATGTTCATTCCTTGCAAATTGGTGCATGTATCTAGGACAAAAGTGACGCGTTCAATCACTAACATGTGGGTTACCAATTAAAGAATTGTTATTAGCATTATTTCAGTGCTCTTTTGTCCCTACCATTTGTCCAAATTATCTGGATGCACAGACTGAATTGTTGATATTTTTCAGGAAGGTTTGGCTACATAGCTACTTCCTACTGAATCCCTCACCGACTAAACCCTCTAATACCCCATTCAAGCCACCATCCAAGTTCTCCCCAACTGGAGGAATGATCCCACCCGAAATTCCCACCTTCGAGAAACTTGTTCTCAATGATCTCACTGTCATGGAGAGTCAAAAACCATTTGTACCCTATAATATCTCCATCGCTGAAAAAAATGCCCTTGCATCACTTAAAAACAATTCATCCCTTGTCATAAAACCAGCTGACAAAGGCAGTGGAATTGTGATTCAGGGAGTAGACAACTACCGAAATGAAATCCTTCGCCAACTCAGTAACACTGACCATTACTGCAATCTTCCTTGCAATCCCGCAAGAGAAATACAAAAACTGATCCTAGACGTCACCAATGGCGCGCTCAAATCTGGGTACCTATCTAAAAAAGAACATGAATTCCTCAATACCAAGGCACCCAGAATACCAGTGATCTACTGTCTACCCAAGATCCACAAAAACTCTGAACCCCCCCCTGGTCGCCCGATTGTCTCAGGGTGTAGCTCCATATTGGAGCCCCTCGGACATTACATTGATTTCTTTATCAAAGAGTTCATCCCTAAAACCCAGTGCTTCATAAAAGACAGCATGTCCATGATAAACATAATAGAAGAATATCCGTTGGATCCCACATCCAGTACTATGTGTACGCTGGATGTGAAATCACTCTATACAAATATCCCACAACTCGAGACATTATGCGTGATCGAGGGAGTCCTGAACACATGACCACGACCACATAATGTCCCCACTTTGTTCATCCTCCAACTCCTGGACATTTGCCTGAAAAAAAATGTCTTCCTATTTGAGAACCAATTTTACAGCCAGGTACGTGGGACATCCATGGGAGCTATTTTTGCTCTAAACCTTGCCATCCTTTACATGGATGACATCGAAACATGCGGTATCCAGAATACTTCGAATCCTTTCCACAGTGGCATAGCCCTGTGGAAACGATACATTGATGACATTTTTATGTTATGGACAGACTCTGCCGATTTCCTAACCCAAATGCTGCACTGGCTTAATAACAACAGCGGGGGACTCAAATATACATTATCTAGGAGTAAAGATTCCATCCCCTTTCTTGATCTTGAAATTAAGCACATTGATGGCGGTCTAACTACCTGTCTCCACCGTAAGCCCACAGAGCGTAACACTCAGCTACAGCAGCCACCATCCTCGTGCTTTGAGAGACTCCCTCCCATACTCGCAGTTTCTTCTTATCCAACGAAATTGCTACTTTAGGAAGAATACTTTGCTGAAGCTAAGACACTCAGCAACAAACTCCGTAACTGAGGCTACCCTAGAATATTAGTACGCCGCTCCCTCAAACGAGCATAGTATTGCCCACGCGAGGTCCTTTTGGAACCTAAGCCTAAGAAACATCAAGACAGATTCATATGTGTCACAACCTCCTCCCCTGCGTACAACGCCATATGAAGAGTATACTAAAACATTGGCCAGTACTCAGTGCAGGCAACTTAGATATTGAACGTCCCATGTTCGCTTTCAAAAGAGCCAAAAATATCAAAGACCATCTAGTAAGGGCTGCGCTGCCTCAACCTTCAACTAAGGTAACACTCAATTACGCTTGGGGCCTTCCCACCCTGACAGGCCATGTGAAGTGTGGTGATTGTATAGCATGTGACTCTACAATTGAAGGAAAAACATTTTCATTTGGCACGATTAAGTATGAGAGAAGATACCTCACCAACTGTAATTCAGTTGTATATGCCATCTTTTGCCCATGCATGAAAATCTATGTAGGACAAACCACGCAAAAAGTCAAGCTTCGCATCGGCCAGCATCGTAGTAGAATAAGATGCAACACTGTAAATGCACCTCTAGTGGAGCACTTCAAGGACATGGGACACAATGGACAATCATAACTGTGATGAAACCCCCACCGCAAGGAGCAGATGTCTCCCAACTACTGAACAAAGAGGAATTGAATTGGATTTTACGGACTAACAGCATCCGCAATGGACTGAATCGCCTTGAAGATTGGACATCCCTCCTATAACATGACAATTCACTGATCCAAACCACCTCCCCTTATAATGCAGTGTCTGGTTTTCCTTCTGGTTCCTTTTATTTTTTATTTTTTATTATTACGAACCAAAACACAGGCAGAGCCAGACAAAATCTATACAATGCTTCATATAAAACAAAAAAAAAACAACAAAAAAAACAATACATTACAGATTCATTTAAAGGAAAAGGAATAACAAAAATACATCAGAAAGCATGGGAGCTAGTGACTGGGATGGAGCGATCTGAGACCTTTATGTAGTCATAGGATTGTGTTTGGATTTCCACTTCGTTATTGGAAGCCAAAGTGACTCCCCATGTTTCCTTGCTCTTTTTCCCCTTGTATTATATATGGCCGTCTCTATGCTATAGATTGCCAGAAAATGGGAGAGCCACATATGAAAGCTTGGAGGTTCTTGCTCTTTCCATCGAGCTGCCAGAATGATTCTAAAAGCAGCGGTACCAATATAAAGTATTTTTTGCTCTGATTTTGACAATTTTAGAGTAGTATCACAACCTAAGACATAGAGTGTATCAGAGTCTGGTACCCTGTGCCCAAAAAGCTCTTCCCAGAAATTCGAAAGCATATTCTTAATTAACACAAGTGAAGGACAGCTACTTTAGTAGCTGTTCCTTCTGGTTCCTTATGGTTTTTCCTTCAAAAATTGTACTGTAATCATTGGCGTATGTATATTTGTATATAGTGAATTGATGCTCACGTCAACCTTTGTCACCACTCCCACAACATCACATTGTCTATGACCACAACACACCTCTCACTCCCTGCCGTATTCAGAATGGTCCCCCCGTTGCCCTTATTTTGTTCCCCGCTGCCTTTATTAATTTCCAATATTCATGAGCTCCAATATAAGATGGCCGTCACACTTCGTCCAATTGAGCACACTGCCTCCTCCTAATCCCTCGAGGATATGAGCTCCACCTTAAGATGGCCGCCCTATTTGACATGGAAGTAACTCTTCCATTTCTCTTGACTCCCCCATGTGGTAGTTTCGTTTTAAGCCGGCCAACTATTGTGGCACGGAAGTGATCCCCGCAGCACACGCCTGATGAAGCGATCCTGCTTTTCGGTTGTTTACAAGTAAGCTGATACCTCACTTGGGTCTCCCCGACTCCCCACACCGCCCTCTTGCTCCACAACTTAATCCCGACCTGTTCTCCTCCCTTCCTTTTTAGCGGGCCGCAGTCTTAACGGCATCATTATTAAAAGCGGGAGACGTGCACCCGCTATCACTGGGTAAATATAACCACCGCGCCCGTTTTTAATGCAGCGTTGCACCACATACCTTGGTCTAATTGTCCGTTCATAATTCCTTTAGGTCAGCTTCCCGCACAGCACTCTGAATAATTGACTGGATCTCCAGTCCACCGTTACCTTGCCTTGGTAATTTTCCCCCCCCTTTATATTCGCCACATTTCAATGTAATGTCTCGCACATTCTAGACACTGCGCCGATTTTTTAATTATGTCATCTCTTACAGACACCGCGCCGACTTCTTTATTATGTCACTTTTTCTTTAACAGTCACCCAATATCTATGATCTGCCTAGCTTGTACAGACACTTTCCTTCCGTGAACAACCTTTCTCTGTTGGCCTGCTAGGTGCTGTAATTGCTCAGTATGTTTTAACCAACACGGTAGCCGTCCACTGCGCCGTTTTTCTTCACTAAGGTCCTATTTGAAAGGAAACAAATACCACACCAGTCACTGCGCCGAAATAATGCTAATAACAATTCTTTCATTGGTAACCCACATGTTAGTGATTTAACGCATCACTTTTGTCCTAGATATATGCACCAATTTGCAAGGAATGAACATCTCCATCACCTTGGCTAAATGATGTTTAAATGATACCCTATCCGGTATAAATGACCGTCACACTCATTGTAATCACATTGTTTTCCTTTCTTTCCCCCTCTTTTTCCATTTTTCCCAAATGTTTTAAATTTCTTTGTTGAACAGATGTAGTAAGAAAGGCAAATGTATATATTCAAACAAACAGGTTTTATAAAATTGTCCTGAAGATGATGCCACATATCTGAGGTCCGGCATCGAAACGTCAACACCCTAGTACCATATGTTCCCATAATACTCACAATGTATTGTACAATGGTACCTTAAAGCAATCAAGTCTGCACACTGAATACTAGTACACAGACCGCCTCGTTCAAACTTGCCTCAAATGTGTTGTTTTGTCTTGCTTCTTGTGGGTCACAGGTTGTGCCCCCTTGATAATACCGCTGATTAATTTTTACTGTTTGCAACTTGTAAATTAAATTCTTGTCCGGCTGGACAAAGGACATATTGGCTATTTAGCGTATGTTTATCTTCACCCTGATTTTTCAAATACTAGGGTCCACTGTCTTTAGTAACAAGCAAATTAAGAGGCAACTCAGATGTTAAGTAATCCCCTACATATTACCTATATCGTTATCATAGATGAGTAAGATTATAGTGATTAAACCATACACAAAGTTTAAGAGTATCTCACATGCCAAACCGACTTACTTCAAGGTGCTCTCAAATGTGATATTTAGGGACATCGATGAACAGTGAAGTAAAGTGATTTGTCTACAATCACACAACTTGGTAAAGCAAGAAGCAGGGATTTTGACCCCAGGTTTCCTGGTCAGACAATGTGCTATTTATTTATTGGATTGATATCTTCTTCCATATTGCCTTTCTCATAAAAGAACAGAGATTTTATTTCATTCTAAAAAGAGTCAAATAGTCTACTTTGTTAAATTATTACACTGATGACATGGTAAATTAATCATATGCAAGTCGTCTTTATTTAAAAACTAAAAAGTGCAAAGTTATAGGAAGTTAGGATCTGATATCGGTCTCACAAAGCAGGTAATGTTGATGATCAGAGGAGTGCTAAAGGGCTAGTGATGTGATGGATAGAAGGCACATGTACTTTCTGATGGCACAAAGGTGGGGGGCAGGCAGTGGCACATCCAGCAAACTTGAAGCCCAGTTGGGGGCATTAGAAGCAAGACTATCAGCATGACAATTTTGTGTTTAGACACCTTAGGAGCTGGTCAGTAATGTGACTAAGATCACACTATTTATTCAAGGCCATAACGAAATTTGAACTCTGTGTTTTCTGGTAGGAACTATTCAGCCACTATCTTCTTATAAGGCATATTTGACAGCAAAGGACCCCGCTTCTCACAGGAGCTAAATAGTACACCCTGTTAAATAAATACTGTGGTCACGTGGTGCATTAATCTGACACAAGTCATCTTTCATTAAAAAAGTATAAAACTTAAGGAAAGGAATTCAAGAGTCCATACCAGTTTTAGCTTTCTTTTGCAGGTGATGCTAACAGCATGGCCCAGCTTTGAGGGAAGGTGACTACATGAACTGCAAATCAAATGTGGGACCTAACTGCTTTCATTTGAATGTCCATCGTGCATGGTATATTCAAGCATGGGTTTCCCTAGAGAAATTCTTACAGACCAAGGTACACCTTTTATTTCTTACTTGAGACAGATTTGCAATCAATTTGGTGTTGTATATTAAACACGTGAAAATCTCTGTGTACCATCCCCAGACTGATTGTCTTGTAGAGAGATATATTGGAAGTCTTAAGCTAACCCTTAAGAAAATGCTCTCTGGGGATGGCAAAAATTGGGAGCAGTTGTTGCCCCTGGCCCTCTTTGTCCTTTGGGGCCAAGTATAGAGTAACTTTGGGGTTTCTCCCTTTGAACTGCTCTTCTGTAGGGGGCCCTGTACTCTCATTGAAATCACAAAGGAATTCTGGGAGAATGATGCCAAGGACAAAGCAGATTCCCTGTTAGATTATACCAATCAACTCAAATCTTACGTAGGCAAACTGAGGGCTTTTGACTCATTAAAACCTAGAAAAAAGTCAAGAAGACAGAAATTCCTCTATGATAAGGGGAGAAAATGCTGTAGGAGAATAGGCCCTAGTTCTTCTACCTACATCTAATACCAAAATGAAAGAGAGTGGCGAGGCCCCTACAAAGTCACTAAGAAAATAGGATGGGTTATATGCCAATTACAACTTTCTTCCAAGAAGGAACAAATGTATCATATTAATCTCATAAAAATGGTTACGCCCACCCCCTAGAGCGATACAGACAATAGTGCCACTTGGACAGTTAGGTCTCACCATAGGGGTCACTAACATCAACGACGCTGTTTATGAAGGGAAAAAGAAAACCCTTTTCAGGCATCTTTTTTGACATACCAGGCAGTACCACCCTCACAGTACATTCAGTCCTTACCCAGGATGTTATGTTATTAAACAACGGCCCTGTCAGGTTCCTGCCGACCGCTGTCAGACTCTTCAGGCCGAAATAGAACAGATGTTACACATGTATTTGGTGTTCCCTAGCCGTGCTAGTGCCAAAGCTTGATGGAAGCATATGCTTTTTATAGACGTTAGGGCCATCAATAGCGTCTCCAAGCTGGATGGTTATCCCTTACCCAGGGTAGATGAATTGACTGAGAAGGTAGGAGAGGCACATTGCATCACAATTATTGATCTAACAAAAGGCTACTTGAAGGTCCCCTTGAAACCCAGTGACACAAAAAAGCAGCCTTTGCCACCTTTGATGGCCTCTACCAGTTCACTGTTCTACCCTTTGGGCTCCATAGTTCTCCGGCCCCCTTTCAGATGCTCATGAACTCCTTACTACAACACTACTAAGGTTATTCATCAGCCTTCTTGGATGACATTGTATATAGTAAAAGCTGGCTGCAACACCTAAAACACTGCCAGCCAATTCTGTCAGAGTTACAACAAGCCCAGTTACACATCAATGCCAAGAAATCCAAATGTGTGCACAGGAAAGTCAAATACCTGGGCTATCTTCTTGGAGAAGGAGTTAAAGAACCACAGAAAGAAAAGGTCAAAGCCACAAAACAAACCCCCTTTCCAATGGCTAAAAAAGAAATAAGGGTTTTCTTTAGTCTCCAATGACACTACAGGAGATTCATTCCACAATACTCTGTGTTATCGGCTCTTTTTCTGATCTGCTGAAAATCTAATTTCCCCTAAAGTCTTCAAACAACTACCTCCCTGTGGTCTTGATACCTTTCAGAGATTTAAAAAGGCTCTCACCACCAGTCCCAAGCTGGTGTCACCCGATTTCAGCAAGACCTTTATTGTGCAAGCAGACACATCTGATGTGGGAATTGGCGTGGTCTAATCGCACAGGGACTTTGAGGGAAATGAAAGACTGATTGTCTATATCAATAGATAATTATTCCCCCATGAATATGTATACCCTACAATAGAAAAGGAATGCCTTGTCATTGAAAAGCTTTGTTGCTACCTGGAGGGGAGACCGTTTGTACTATATATGGATCATGCTTCCCTTACATGGCTTTATCGTTATAAGGGGAATATTGACTGGGTCTTATGATTGTTTTTGTCCCTGCAACCATTCTAATTTGAGGTGAGACATCAGAAGGGCAAGGACCAGGGCAATGCTGATTGCCTCTGTTTCCCAATCGGAAAAATCCTAAAGAGGGGATGTGCGACATTGAAGAGAACTTGTATGAAATTGTGCCCTGGCCTTCTCCTTCTAATCACGAACCAAAAGATGCACTCTCGCTCTTTTACAGACCAAAAATGAATCCGGTTTCTTTAAGCCTTATTTCATGGAGCCAGAGTGGGCAAAACTTGATCCTTGGCCCTGGAGGACAGACTATTATTTGAATATGTGAGAAAACCGGAAAAAAACGTGCCGTAGATAAGAGACGAACACAGAGAAGACCCGCCCCTCGAGGAAAGCTATGAAGACACTGGACTGCTGCAGGAGGGAGAGAAGCTAGATGGCTCTCTGGGACAAGGAGACACAGCTGCCCAGCTTACCCAACAGGAAGAAACCATCTTCTCCAAGGATGGAGAAGAAGCCATCAAGCTTGAGGACGGAGTGACCCGCCGGTATTCTAGTTGTCCCATCCATGCTCTAAGATGAGCGTGGCTAACACAGGTGGGTTCCAGAATCCGGGCTTGGTGTTGGAGGGAAGGAACTGTACAGGGCACCGCTAACAATAAAAAGAGGGGTGAACCCTGTGAACTACACTGACTACAATCACTTGAGGCACTTACTAAACATTAGAAGGGGAGGCTGTGTTTCTAAGGAGCCCAAGTACTTGTGAGCACTATTCCTCTACCCGATGCACTCCTGTTTGTGTGGCACTGAGAAAAAGATAGTAGAGACAATGAGTTCAAATAAAACAAGATAGGTGACTTACCTACATTGTTCTCCTTTATTACAAGGACACCATTGCAGGACCCCTGACCTAGGACCTGGAACAGGAGAACAGAAAGGGATAATTAGTCTGGAGAAACTGTTGTATAATCTGTGTAACAACGCCTGATAATAAACTACAACTAAGCTGTTTCTCACTCTGGATACATGCAAAGAACACTGTCAGTAGGCTGGTATATGACAAGGACTTACTGTCCAGAGCAATACTTGTTTTGCACTGGAAAGGTACCTAAAAAGTACAGCAAAGCAGCACAATGTGCTACTTTGCATCAATATGTGCATTGTATGTTTAGTTCATACTCATTTCCATGCTACTGCACATTTTTGTATGCAAAGCCCCAACTACTAACATTTGGAGACAGGGCTTTGAGCCAAATAATATGCATCCTTGAGGCAAGAAGTGCAAAGCATGAGGTACAATTTCTTTCTCTCTTTCTCACAAATTACATGTGTGCTGCAAGTTACAGCAAACATATAAAGTAGGGATAGTTTCAAAGTTAGTCTAAGCATGGTGTTTTGTACTGGAAAGTTCCATTCCAGAACAAAACCTATGCTAGACTCACTGACACGTCTTTGAACAAAGGTGCTCAGGAATGACCATCAGGCAAGGCAGCCAAATTGTGTGCCAAAGCTTGGGAAGAAAGCAGTAGCACCGTAACTTACCTAAAATATGACACTGTCCTGTTCTCTCCCTTTCATGCAGCGCTGCAACCAGAGTTGCATGTAAAAATAGTGAATTGTCCCCATCTTTCTGTCAAGCATGCTCACTTGTCAAAAATATAAGCTGTCTTATATGTCCCTGCCTATTGTGCCAGGTATTTTGACTCTCACTCTCACTTTACTTGGGGCCCCTTGGAAGGTGGGGGCCTTGAGAAATTGTCCACTTTGCCCATTCCTTAAAACATAACTGCCGTTCCTTTCTCATCAGTCAGATAACCTTGATCTGCAAGTGAATCTTTCACAGACCCTAGTTGCATACTTATCTACTATTGACAACTGTATTGTAAGACAAATCTCTGTTCTTGACTGTCCTGAGGAGGAGTATACTCAATCAAAGAGATTTTTTTAACTTTTCTCCTGTATTAGATAAGCTCTGGACTCTCCCTCAAATTCTCAGTCTGTTATTGATGATCTGCGATCAGGACTTGCAGCTGGCACTTCCAGTACTAAACCCTGACTTCTCTAACTTACTTTCCAAACTATGGCTGTAGTCTGGCGACTGGAGAGGAACATATGGAGGAATCCATGTGAGCAGTTGCTATTACCAGAGTTCTGTCCCATTCTACGGTTCAGGCAATATTCATCCTTCCATTGAATTGAAAGAACCCTTCAGATTTTTAGTCTGATCTGCCAAAAAGGCAGCACAAAATATTAAACAAATTAAAAAATAAAGCCACTATGTCCTTGAACATGCCCATCCTCACTTCTGCACTGGTAAGAGCTGCTCTTGAACTCTTTCTCATTTTCAAAAAACTAAAATTCACTCTTTTGCCCCCGAATACCTTAAAAATGGCACCCTTTCCATTTTCATCTTATTCAGCAAAGCCTAAATAGAACTACGCTGCTGTGGCAGTTCAGCCGCTTCATGCTTCTCAATCACCCTCCACTGTTATTACTCCCTCTGCCGATGGAGCCAATATTGATTAGAAAACTTTGAATTCTGTGTCTGGTTCATTTCCCCTCCCCCCCTCCAGACCTATCAGATTGCTACAACTCTGATTTTGAATTATTCAGTTCCAGCACATGTTGCAGACACAAGCTCTTTGAAACCTCTGCTGGTGGCCCCAGTACGGACCTTTGGAGTACAGGTGAATTGATTGGACTAGGTTTTTCCCCTAAAGTACCGACAGACTTAATTAGGTCATGATAGATGCAGTAATGAGCCTTTTATAACACCACTGCCCAATAAGGTTTGTAGTGATCCATCACAGCTACCTGTCCTGTCCTCATCCATAGTTACTAACCAGGATGTTCTCCTCCATTCAACAACTGTCTCCTTTACCAGGGTTTTCCAGCTGTGGTTTAATCCAACTAATTTAACTTCTAGCAGTCAGTTGTGTTCCGGATCACCCTTCAAAACAATCCTTTGTACCCAATTCATTTCTGTAGGACCCCTTGACGTTTTGAATATAGGCAATTTTCTGTGCTTATTAACATTTGATTCCACACTTGAGCTCAGCCAGTGTTCATAATATAGGGTTTGCCACACTGTTTTCTGACGAAAAACTCACATAATCGCTCTTGACCTGGGTAAGTGCTAAAGTGAAGAACTCTGTCTTAGCTACCTCAAAATTAATGAAAGACTGTGGTATCAAAGAGAATCTTCCAAGCGATTTCTGTCCTACTATTTAAATCCAGCCAAACAGTGTGCATTCTTCCAGTGAAACTACCAGGACTGACCCCCCCTGTTGAACCCACTGCTAATGAGTGCCCAAGGGCTTTATCAGTGTTAGCAGCTGCACTTATACCAGTTCCTAATGGCTTTTGCACCTCTCATAAGCCGTTTTCTAATAGTAATGATGATGACTGGGCATGCCTTCTGTTAGCTTTACACCAGTAACATGTGTAAATAGCAATATACAAAATAAGACATGCTTTCTTTCTGCTCCTCGAATGTGAATAGTTTAGGAAGAATTTAAAAGACCCATATGTTTGTGACCTTGTAGCTTGCAAGATGTTCCATGTTTCCAAGAGATTAACCGCATCGATGCTCGCAGATTTACAACCATGCGCTGGGATTTTCAAAAACCCATTATTCATGACGAGCTGGGCTCGTCATGAGCGTGTGAGCAGGCTACTGCATGACGAGCCCAGCTCGTCATGAGCGTGGAAGGGGTTAAGTGCCAGATGTAGGTAAATTCAATTTAGCGAGTCCTTAATAACGATTTTTACCGAATCACTATTAAGGACTCGCTAAATTGAATGTAGGTAGGAATCGCTAAAATATTAGCGATTCCTTAATATTCCTTTATAACGAATTGCTGATTTGTTAATAAGGAATACCTAGCCATTCATTCCTATGGGCTAGGAGGCCCATAGGAATGAATGGGAACATATTCACTATTTGTGATTCGGTATTGAAGAATCGCAAATAGCGGGAGCTATTTCAAGGGTGCCAGGGTGTCCAAAGGACACCCTGTTGCACCCCTGAAATGTGCATGTGTGCACATGTGGTGCAATTACATGCCCTAAGGGCATGGATGTGTGCCACATGACACTTTTAAAAAAGCAAAAAAGTGCTTTTTTAAAGGAAATCGCTATTTACCACCAACTTGAAGTTGTTGGTAATTAGCGATTCCTTAAGGCTGAAGTGCACTTTTTTTTAGTGCTACTTACATTGCATAAGGAATCACTATTTCCAATTCCTTAAATGCAAGAGCGAAATAAGGAATCGCAATTTTGTGATTCCTTATTTTGCAAGTAGGCTTCAACTCGCCTACATTGCTCTCAGCCAAATACCGGTCGGTAACGCAGAAATTCTTTATTTTATTTTTTTTATTTTTTTGTTGTCCTCATATTGCCAAAAAAGAACTCAAAATAGAATACCTCCATCTACTCCTTGCCTTTTGCTAACCCTCCGGATAGGCCTCGGAGAAAGATAGGGCGTTCTTTTCTTAATTCCACCGAGACCTTCTCCAATCCCGTTCACTGTATCCGGTTCCAGCCCTCTTAGTTACTAGGGAAAATAGGATCCACGGTGTTCCCTTTTTTGCTTAATCATTGGACCCATTGTCACTTTCTCTCCAACATAACAAGTTTGCCCATATCTTCACCTTACTTTTTATATCGCATGCCATGTCACTCTCACTTGTACATATTACATTTCCTAAAAATTCTGAAAATACCGGGGGATCTTTCTGACTTACAGAGCCTGCAAATCTCTCTCCTAGCAAAAATAATCACAAAGAATATAAAGTTATACATAGGTGAATTCATTTGATAATCATATGGTAGACCGAAGAAAACCATACCAATGCTTAAATCTATTGCTTTCAAAAAAGACCATACTTCTTTCCAGTAAGGTTTGATTTCTACACACTCCATAAATATGTGGACATCGTCCGCCTCTGGAAATTTACATCTTGGACAGAAATATACTGTCCCTTTTACCGTAGTCAACTTTTCTGGAGACCAATATACTCCATAAGCCGTAAAAAGGTAATTTCTCTTCAGAGCAGCCAGTTTCACTAATTCCTATAGCATTGAGAAAGAGTCAGACCAAACCTTATATATGTCTCTTGTGTTCCCCGCATTCTCTCTATAATCCTCCCCCCATAATCTAATTACATCAGTCTTTACCTGGTCTTCCTGATTAAGTAATGTACCATATCAGTATGCCACTTCTTTTTTCCGGATTCCTCCTCTCACTATTTGGTCTAAAACTTCAGAATAAGTTTCTTCCTCTTGCCAAAGTTGTGTTGACCACCATGAAGCTATTTGATAATATTTACATCTTGTCAATAATCCGTAAGTAAGCTTACACAATGCTTCTCAACTCATCAGGTTACAACCTACTTGTAAATCCCCCCAACACTTTATTCCCCCTCTTTTAAGTGGTTCACTCAATTGGTCCTTTAAACATTCAGGAGTCCCAGGTGAATCCCACACTGGTGCTTGTGTCGCATAGTATGGTATGTCCATTGTTTTCCTTATAAACATCCATGTTTCTAAGGCCGCCCTTAACATCTTTAATCTTACTTTTTTGTAGAATTTGGGATTGCCATACTTATATAAGAAGGAGACCTAACCTTGAGGCGTGTTTCGTAACATGGCCTTATATAAAATACCTAATGGTGAAGTATCTGGGTTATTCAATGGAATTCTAAAGTTTTTAAAATGAAAAGCATAACAATAAAATAATAAATCTGGTAGGGCTAGCCCGCCCACTCTTAGGCCTCTTCTCGGCTTTTTCCAGGCTATCCTAGAACCCTTTGTTGCCCATATAAATGTACTGATTCTGCCTTGCAGTTTAGCGATATCTTTTTTGTTAAAGGTTAACGGAATAGTATTAAATAAAAACGTTATCTATGGCAAAATAATCATTTTGACTAAGTTCACTCTTCCATATATATTTAGAGGGAGATTCGCCCATCTAGTTAAAAGGTTTACCACTTCCTTCGAGATCCTCTTCAAATTTTTTGGGGGGATATCTTCTAGGTTCTGCTCTAAGTGGATCCCTAAATATCTCATCTCCGTTTTTACCCCAGGATAATTATTAACTTGATTCCACTCCATTATTTCTGTCTTATCTTTATTGATTGAGTATCCCGAAACATGCCCAAATTCCTCTGCCAACTCGAATAACCGTGGTATAGAGTGTACAGGATTTGTTGTATATTAAAGCAAATCATCTGCATAAAGAGCAGTTTTAAGTTCTATCTCCCCCATCCAATAGGGATGCATATCAGAATCTTGCCTCAACTTATTAACAAAAGGTTCAATGTAAAGATTAAACAATAATGGTGAAAGAGGGCACCCCTGTCTTGTCCCTCTCTCAACACTAAACGTTAGCAGCGTCTATAGCTACTATTGTAAGTGGGTTTTTATTTTCTACAGCCATGTCAATGGCTCCCATTACCTGGAATGTCAGTTCATTTAATTGTCTCCCTGGTATAAAGCCTCGTTGATCAGAATGCACTATCGTTTTAATAACTTTTGCCACTCTTCCCGCCAAAATTCCAGTAAACAACCTATAATCTGAATTAAGTAAAGATATAGGTCTATATGATTCTATTAGTTGTGGGTCTTTATTAGGCTTTAAAATTAATGTAACTGTAGCTTCTCCCCATGAGCTGGGGGTACTTTTGCCTTCCACATAGATTTCATTAAACATAGTTTTCAGTATTGGGACTAAACCTTCTAGGGCGAATAAATAGAACTCATTAGGAAGACCATCCGGTCCTGCAGCTTTCCCCCTGGCCGCCTTTCTACACTGTATCCGAATTTCCTCTTCTGTGATTGCAGATTGTAAAAATACCTTAGATTCATCCGGTAAGCTAGGAAGCGTTACAGTATCTAGCCAATTCTCAACATCTAGTTCTGCATTTGTTACTTCTGTATACAAGTCTCTCATAAAACATCTTGCTTCTTCTAATATCTCTCCCTCACTACTTGTTTGTCTGCCAGTGCCTCTCAGGGTTATGTTCTTTCTCCCATTCCTAGCCTTATCTGATCTAGCCTTCCAAGCCAGCAATGAACCACACCTTTCTCCATATGAAAAGTGCTGGAGCTTACTAACTCTCCACTTATCTGCTAACTTCTTATCTATCATAGCTTGATATTCTGCTCGTAATATATCTAAATCTTTTTCTAAGGTAGCAGCCAGTGCTCGGATCCCCATTTCTTCCCGTGAAGCTTTCTGTAGTTCTGTCTCTTTGTTTTTGATCTTAATTATCTTCTCAGATTCTTCTTTTCTCATCGCCCTTATTCTACCAACTGATATCGAACTGAGAACCCCTCTTATAAATGCATTGTACGCCTCCCATACTATCTGTGTTTTTACTGTACCCATATTAAATTTAAAATATTCTTCAGTTTTATTTATCACCTCTATCTTTACATCTTCCTCCAATAAGATGACTCTATCTAAGGTCCATCTCTTATATGCTTCCATAAGCTTAATTCCAAGAGTCATTTTGACTGCAGAATGATCTGATAATATTGCTGGTACATGTTTTATATCCACAACATCGGGTCCCAGTGACTGATCTATCAAAAAAAAATCAATTCTCGAATGGTGTTTATACTTTTTACTGTAAAAAGTATAATCGTATGATGCGACATTCCGTCTTCTCCATATATCTATTAAATTGAATTCTTTAATTAGATTATTTAATAATGAAATCGTTTTTGGTGGGTAATTATATTTTACTCTGGAGGTACGATCTTCATCTTTGTTCAACACCAGATTCAAATCTCCCCCCATTATTATTGGCCCGGTCGAATTCATCAGACAGGCCTCCATTCTAGGTAGGGCACCTGGATTATCATCATTTGGGCCATAATAGACTGCACATACTAAGGGTAGGTCATTAACTGTTAACGTGGCTACCAACCACCTTCCTGAATAATCAGTCTCCTTTTTCACTACCCTAATGCCGGCGTTGTTTTTAATAATCAGGGCGACTCCTCTAGTACTCCCTCGTTGTTCTGAGCAAAGGACCTCTTGTACCCATCTCTCCTTTTCAAACCCCAATCTACACTCTTGAGACTCTAGATGAGTTTCTTCTAAAAGAAAAAGATCAGCCATCTTATTTTTTAAGAATTCCCTGACTCTAAATATTTTCCTTTTATTCCGTAAACCATTAACATTCCAAGTTATTACCTTAATACTACGTGGCCTATCCATATAGCTTACTTACAAATTTATTTAAAAAAACTTTTTGGGGCATATATGAGAACATTTTTTTCTTTCTTTTTTTTCTTCTATCCCCCCCCCTGCTTACCCCCTCCTCCCCACCTTCCCAGTTCCCACCCTCCCCTCTCATAAGGAACCCCCCTCTTATCCCTTTTGCGGTCTCCCAACCGCCTTCGGGACCTTCCTTTCGCAGCCGATACCTCAAATCAAAATGCCTAGCACATCCTTTTTTAACTAAATCCAACAAACCCTCCCAAAATCATCATATGTACAAATGCCTACACTTCCACCCATCTATTCTTCTACCCTATAATTACATAACCCTTATTCAAACCTATTTTCTTTTTTTCTTTTTTAAAAAAAATTATTATTATTATTATTTTTTTTTACCTCTTTCCCTCTTCTTTCCATTCTATTTTTCCTTATTCATTCCATATGGTCTCGACTGTATTTAGGAGTCTTCACCCCTACTCCTGCTGCATTGTTTTCAAAAGAGAATCAACTTCCTCTATGGAGCTGAGATTATGCATTTTGTTTTTCCACATTATCTTAAGCATAGCCGGATATCTCATCTGAACTTGTGCCCCCCGACTTCTCAGCTCTGGCATTCTTGTACCAAGTTCCCATTGCCTCTGTGCTGTTCTTTTTCCAAGGTCTGACCTTATTTGGTATGGTATGGCACCGTATACTTGCTTAGGTTCTCTCAAGGCTCTTCCCATTAAGTATGATAGGAAGTTTTCAAGATTTTCCTCGGTGCCTTCCTTGCTGAATTCAGTCTAAAGGGGTCTCTATGGACTCTCTGGACTTCTTTATCCAAATCAATATCTGGTCTATCTTTTAATACTCCATCTTTAAGAATCCGGCAGATGAAAGATTTTATATCTCCCCCTTCAGCCCGCTCCGGGATTTTTAAGAGCCTAAGATTATTCTGTCTTGCCTGCGTTTCCAACCTCTCGAGTTCATCCTGTAGAGTCTTGTTTTGAGTCTTTAAATTTTCTATTTCTCTAGTATTAACTGTTACAGTTTCAGAAAGACTCTTAACTTCGGACTCCAAAGCCCCTGTGCGGCAGGCAATGTCATCTATTTTATTTTCCAAAACCTCACATTTATCGTGTATACCTTTTTGATTAGCCTTTGAGATCTCAAATTTCAGAAACAGCTCTTTCCTCAAATTCAACAGAATGGACTCCAAACCCTGGTTTCCACCCTCTGACTTCTGTGCAGGACCTGTCTCTGTCTCTCTCCTGGACTCACAGCTATGATCTTTTAACAATAAGGTCTGGGGTACAGGTATAGTTTGCATGGACGCACCCGTTAATTCTGCTTCATCATTTTCCTTCTCCTTCTCCTTCTCCTTCTCTTTATCTTCTCCTATAGCCCCACTATCTGCTAGTGGGGTATATCGATTCTCTAAGGGGAGGGGAGGAAAAGACTGCGATGAGACCAGCTCACCCCCTGGTGAAACTACCTCCTGCTCCATAACCTTGAAGTATGTTTTTAGGGATGGGGTGGTCTTTGCCTGAAGACTCGCGGCTTTAACTTTAGCTTTAGCCACTCTTTTCTTCCTACACTCCCCTGCTTTAGTAACTTTCTCCTTTGGGGTTAATGGAATATGTTTTTCGCCTAGGCCGCCTGGATTCGCTACTGATCTCCCAACCTCTCCCTTCTTCAGCTCAGGCTGTGAGCGGAGATTGTACCTACTCCTTAGAGGGAGTTCGCTCCCCCTCTCTCCGCTCGGCAGAGGGACCTTTTTTAGGGATTTTTCCAGCGTTTCAGGTTCCAACAAACTTTTCCGTACCGCCTGTATCCCCTGCTGTGGGCTGCCTTGCCTCTGAGTACCTCTGCCCCCACCTGATCTCCCTCCTAAACTCCCCTCCACCGGACCTGCCAGGGACTGACCCTCACTCCCGGGGGAGACCTCAACACAAAATTCGGCTCCTTCCTCGTTGTTATCTTTTCTCTTTGAACAGAAAATGAATGGTGAAATTTCCATCTGCCGAATCTCAAACAAACGCAAACAAAAATAGTCTTGGGGCTTACCCGAGTCTCGGTTGTTTTACTTAAAAGGAAGACTTTGCTGTTTCCCCGCGTATGCTGCTACAGAGAGCCAATGCCTTGAAGCCCCCCCTCTACCCGAAAACCCGGTCGTGCAGTCCCAGCCGACGCTCTCCACCACAACTCTGCTCTCCGTTCTGCTCCTGACGCTCCACAACCAGAATCAGCTGCGGTGAGTAAGCGACCGACTCTGCCTCCTCTCTCCGCTCTCCTGCGGTTGAATCAGTTCCACACGAGCCTCTCGAGCGGGAATAGAGCACAAAAGCAAAAAAAGATATTTTTTAAGAACCGCTACATTTTATCGCGACTATCGCATCTCTGTAATTACCGTTCGGAAGGCTTCCATACTCGATGTGCTTAACACAAACTCTTCATATCTCGCTGCTGCTATGGTAGCTCCCGCGACTGGTGTTAACCCGCCGCCATGTTCCTCCCGTAACGCAGAAATTCTGTGAATTTCTGCGTTACCGCTCGGTATTTAGCCACCTACATCTGACCCAAAGCCTGGTAACAATATCCATATTTGTGGCTACTTTGGTGTTTGCAACAAGGCAATCAAGGAATGTTGAAATGGGAGATCACCTGGAGGTTTTTCAATATTAATTTCAAATGCACGTTATGTATCAATCACACAACTTGATGACAACCATTATTTTGAGTCTGCACTTCTGATAATAGGGAAGGGTTTTTCAACCTTGTGAGCCTTTCTCTTAATCAATGCATACATCAGTCCTGGGCATAAGACAAAAATCATATAGGTGAAAGATCTAGCTACGCTGTTGACAGATCTCAAGCTCCATTATACAAACACTGCCATTGTCTTAACTGGCAATTTGTATCATTATCTGATTATTCAAATTTAGATAATAGTTGGTGCCACATACAAAATGAATTTTGGAAGGTCCGCCAGCCAGTCCTTTCCTACATGTAATGATGGTAAAGACACACAACTGGCTAATTTCTTCAATAATCTAAGCTTCACAGATGACTGGAAGATTTGTTGGAGATATTCCCATCAGCAGTGCTTAGTTTGTGAAAAGAAAAGTGAGCAATGGTGCCCAAAGCTCTGCTCAGAAACCCAGAGCCAATCCTGTTAAATGTCAGTGTGCCGAATATCAGTTCTTAGTAGTTTTCAATCCACCTCATGCCTCTTCGTCCACTATCAGACACCTCCTTAACCTTTATCTCACTCTTGCTGGTTCCTGCTTTCTTCCTTTGTGTTGGGCTTTAAGTCTTTCTCGTCTTCCTTTTTTCCCCCTTTATGTGTTTTTCTCTCTTTTGTCTCTTGGCGAATGTCAGATCAGGAAAAATATGTGCTTGTCCCCAGATTTGAGAGCTGAAGGCCCCCACCGACAACCACTGGCTCAAATTAAGCACCGCCCATCAGCACCCCCAATGTTTTTACCACAAGCAAGATAATTTTGGATTATACTGTTACTTCAGTAAAGCTTTTCACATAGTCCTGGATTTCACAATATGCTGTTGACCTGAAAGCGATCATTTGCTGCAAATAATTTTGCACTCTTTTTGCTTGGGAGCAAGAGGTCTTCAAGATTAAATTTAGTTATCCGTGGGTGTTCAACAGATAAATTGCATAAGGTGGTCATTAACAAAATTCGAGCACATAACATCTGTCAACTATTTTACTGCCACCATTACAACACGAAGAAGGAGGTTCTTCAAAACACATGAATAAAAAAGCAGGAACACAATAGAGCTGTTAGATCACTGTCACAGCACTATGATGTACCATAAACCATACTTAAAATGAGAGAATATAGAAAGTTAATCTGGGAGGCTAAACAAAAGTTTCACACCTCAGTTTGGGTAAATGAATCCAATGTTTGCAAATCAAAACACTCTGCAGGAAATTTGGGGAATTTTAGGGAATTAATAGTTCCCTAGATTCTACAAATAAACATATTCTCGGCTGAGGAGTAAATTTAACAGACTGGTATTGTTATATTCAGTTTTTTATGTGGAAGGTACATCAAAACAGAAGTGCACACTGTCAAAGCAGTGGCTTTTGAGCTTATTATGGAACAACAATTAACAAGATAACGTTATTAATACTCATTGATAGCATTTTCAGTCAGACCAATATTTGTATGAAGGCCTTATTGACTTTAAACCTGCTTTTGATTGCATTGAAGGGGATATATTATGAACGAAACTGCATAATTACAGTCTTATTTCATGTAGCCCTAAAATCCGCCTTGCATAGACAGGTTAGAGACCAGGTAGAGGTGAAGAGGGAAAGAGTACTATACAGAACTATGATCAGAGACCGTAAGGAGACCATAAGATAAGAATTATGGCAGGCACTCCATAAAGCATCTGAATTCAATGTTAGCAAAAGCTTCTGGAAAGCAGTGAATGCCCCGTTTTTGGCCCCCAATGGTGGACCCTCAATTGAATCCACCATTGGGGAAGATCAGTGGGTAACCCATTTTTCTAAACTATATGGTAATAATACTGACACCGGCCTGCGATTGGATACCAAGATAAGTCATGTGAACTATCATCCAATTGAAATTGACATCAGTGTGGATGAGTTGTTATTGGCCATCAACTCAAGCGTAGGGTGAAAAGCCCCCGGACCTGACTCTATTCCAATAGATCTATATGAGGCCACTCCCCTGTTATGGTGCCCTCTACTAACTTCCGTGATAAGGGCATGCTAGAAACAGGGATTCATCCCAACGTGGGTTGAGTCCATATTAGTCCCCATCCTCAAGAAAGGAGCCAGCAATGATCCAGCGTGTTACAGTCCTATTTCGTTGCTGTACTATCTCGCGAAGGTGGTTGGACGAATCGAATCTATGACAGAATATCGACAGACAACATATCGACCGACAAAACATCGATGCTGGAATATCGTAGGCAAGTATATCGACATCCTATCTACAACATGGTAAGTACAAAAATATCGAAACAAAAATATCGATGTTAAAAATATCGTAATTAAAAATATCGTTTTATATCTGTTAAAATATAATGTGTAAAATAATACTTATCAATAAAATAAACATAGTTAAAAATATTTACCAAAGTTTAAAATTAATAAATAATAGATATATAATAATATAACATTAATTAAACACATATGTAAAATATATATATATATTTACTTAATATTAAATTTTAATAATTACTTTAATTAAAAATACTTTAAATTACAAATACATCTCCACACATAAAATAATTACATAAAAAAGTAAATAATTATTTTTAATAATTAAAAAAATATATATATACTTTAAATATTTTTTACATTAGTAACATAATGCATTATCTAAATTCATTCTGAATAATAAATAAAACTACTATTTAAAGTCCAAAACAAACTACAGTATTAAAAACATTGGATAGTGTAAAACATAAAATTACTATTCTCACTCCAGAAAATGCAAAATTAGGGAAAATATTGTCTAGCATAGAAATAAAAATTAATATTACCACTCCAGAGAGTGAAACAGTAAAGAAAACATTGGATAGCGTAGAAGTAAAAATTACTATTCCAACTCTAGAGAGGGAAACAGTAGGGAAAGCGCTGGATAGCGTAGGGATAAAAATTACTATTCCAACTCCAGGGAGTGAAACAGTAGGGAAAGCGCTGGATCACGTAGGGGTAAAAATTACTATTCCAACTCCAGTGAGTGCAACAGTAGGGAAAGCACTGGATAGCGTAGGGGTAAACATTACTATTCCAACTCCAGAGAGTGAAACAATAGGGAAAGCGCTGGATAGCGTAGGAGTAAAAATTACTATTCCCACTCCTGAGAGTGCAACAGTAGGGAAAGGTTTGGATAGTGTAGTGGTAAAAATTACTATTCCAACTCCAGTGAGTGCAACAGTAGGGAATGCGTTGGATAGCGTAGGGGTAAAAATTACTATTCCAAATCCAGAGAGTGAAACAGTAGGGAAAGCGCTGGATAGCGTAGGGTTAAAATTACTATTCCAACTCCAGAGAGTGAAACAGTAGGGAAAGCATTGGATAGTGTAGGGGTAAACATTACTATTCAAACTCCAGAGAGTGAAACAGTAGAGAAAGCGCTGGATAGCGTAGGGGTAAAAATTACTATTCCAAATCCAGAGAGTGCAACTGTAGTGAAAGCTTTGGATAGCGGGTGGGAAAAAATTACTATTCCCACTCCAGAGAGTGCAACAGTAGGAAAAGCATTGGATAGCGTAGGGATAAAAATTACTATTCCAAATCCAGAGAGTGCAACAGTAGGGAAAGCGTTAGATAGCGTAGGGGTAAAAATTACTATTCCACCTCCAGTGAGTGCAACAGTAGGAAAGGCGTTGGATAGCGTAGGAGTAAAAATTACTATTCCAACTCCAGAGAGTGAAACAGTAGGGAAAACGCTGGATAGCGTAGGGGTAACAATTACTATTCCAACTCCAGAGAGTGAAACAGTAGGGAAAGCGCTGGATAGCGTAGTGGTAACAATTACTATTCCAACTCCAGACAGTGAAACAGTAGGGAAAGCATTGGATAGCGTAGGGGTAAAAATTACTATTCCAACTCCAGAGAGTGCAACAGTAGGGAAAGCGTTGGATAGCGGGTGGGTAAAAATTACTATTCCCACTCCAGAGAGTGCAACAGTAGGGAAAGAGTTGGATAGCGTAGGGGTAAAAATTACTATTCCAAATCCAGAGAGTGCAACAGTAGGGAAAGCGTTGGATAGCGTAGGGGTAATAATTACTATTCCACCTCCAGTGAGTGCAACAGTAGGAAAGGCGTTGGATAGCGTAGGAGTAAAAATTACTATCCCAACTCCAGAGAGTGAAACAGTAGGGAAAGCGCTGGATAGCGTAGGGGTAACAATTACTATTCCAACTCCAGAGAGTGAAATAGTAGGGAAAGCGCTGGATAGCGTAGGGGTAAAAACTACTATTCCAACTCCAGAGAGTGAAACAGTAGGGAAAGCATTGGATAGCGTAGGGGTAAAAATTACTATTCCAACTCCAGAGAGTGCAACAGTAGAGAAAGCGTTGGATAGCGATTGGGTAAAAATGACTATTCCCACTCCAGAGAGTGCAACAGTAGGGAAAGCGTTGGATAGCGTAGGGGTAAAAATTACTATTCCAACTCCAGAGAGTGAAACAGTAGGGAAAGCAATGGATAGCGTAGGGGTAAAAAATACTATTCCAACTCCAGAGAGTGCAACAGTAGGGAAAGCATTGGATAGCGGGTGGGTAAAAATTACTATTCCCACTCCAGAGAGTGCAACAATAGGGAAAGCGTTGGATAGCGTAGGGGTAAAAATTACTACTCCCACTCCATAGAGTCCAACAGTAGGGAAAATGTTGGATAGCGTAGGGGTAAAAATTACTATTCCAACTCCAGAGAGTTAAACAGTAGGGAAAGCGCTGGATAGAGTAGGGGTAAAAATTACCCATTAATATGTACAAAAAAATATAGATTATAATAAATCATTAACAATACATTTACAATAAATATCATTAAATAAATAATAGTTACCAAATAATAAATATTAAGCAATATAATACTGTAAAAAAATAATAATATATTATTAATAATTAATTACCAATTAAAAAACATTAAACAATATAATTATTTGTATACAAAAAATATCGTTTTATAACACATTAATTATGAATTATTGACAAATTATTTCCCATAAAAATGTATTTAATTACCAATTAAATAAAGTAATTAACAATTACAAAAATTAATTACACATTAATACATTTATTACAAATTACAAACAATAACTACCAATTACAAACATTAACTACCAACTACAAACATTAATTACCAAATAAATAAATTAATTACCAATTACAAATATTAATTACCAATAAAACAATTAAATAGCAATTAAATTAATTAATTGGCAATTAATAATTTATAAAAAACACATTAATTATCAATTACAAATATTAATTACCAATTTAAACAATTAATTACCAATTAAATGTATTGCAAATTGATAATTAATTAATAATACAGTAATTATCAATTACAAATATTAATTACCAATTAAAACAATTAATTACCAATTGAATGTATTCATTGCCAATTAATAATTATTTAAAATTACATTAATTATCAATACCAATAAATAAAAATAATTCATTACTTAATTACAATTAAAACACTTCCCTCCCAATTCCCCTATAAATCCACTACCCGCTACAGAACTTAAACGCAAAAATGATTTAACATTAATTTATATTTCCTAAAAAGTAATAATTATTTTAATATAATTAAATTACTTCCCACCCTATTCCCCTATAAACCCACAACCCGCTTAAGACTTAACAAAAAACAAATAACACATACATATTAAATACATACTAAAATACATAACAATAGTACAAATATCGATATTAGTAACATCGAAATTCCTAACATCGATATGTTTGATATCGATATTACTGACTTCGATATTACTTACATCGATATAAAGAAAATCGATATTACTTACCTTAGTGTCGATATTCTGTCCAACGAAATTCTTGACATCGATATTCTTTACCTTCGATATTTCTGACTCGATATTTGTGTAGGTCGATATTTACAACTCGATATTTTGACTGTGTACCGGACGAATCATCTTAAATAGACTGCAGACATGGGCCAAAATCAGGGGCATGATTTGGGATTTTCAATATGGATTCTGACAAGGACTTGGAATAGTTGAGCAGGGCCTAAACTTGAGCCTGCTCCGGGGGAAGTATATACTCGCCAAACAGGAAAACCTTTTTTTGATGTTTTGTTAATTTAAGTTCTGCATTTGATTGTGTTAACCACGGGAAACTATGGAGTATTTTAGGGTTCATGGGGGTTGAAGGTCCGCTTATTAACTTTTTATGGCAGATGTACCATGGAGCACAGGCCAGTGTACGTTATGGTAGAGCAGGTGAGCGTAGCCGAACTTTCCCAGTAAGGAAGGGGTTTAGACAGGGATGCGTGCTAGCCCTCTTTTTTTTACTCTGTATATAAACGGCCTAGATGAAACATTGTCACAGGAATGTCAAGATCTTCCTCGTTTTGACAACCAGTCAATCGGAGGCCTAATGTATGCAGACGATGCTGTTCTCCTATGCGGGACGCAAGTAGGGCTACAGAAATTTTTACTAGGTTTGTAACCTACATGTCCAGCCTGGATCTCAATGTAAATATTTCAAAAACCTATGTTATGAAGTGCTGTAAACCGAGAGTAAAGTGTTGTGACATCATTATTAATGACAGGAAACTTGAATTTACTAAATGTTTTTCTTACTTGGGAATTGTTTTGGAGCACAGGGGTTCATGGGCTAACGCAATTACCACAAGAATATTACTATTTGCAATAGCCAATTTTGGTCAATTTTGCAAGAAAATTGGGACTGCACCCAATCTGCGAATTGATAAAAATCTGCAAAGCTAAATGCATTTCTACGGCAATATATACGGAGCCGGGATATGGGGGTTTGCTAATGTGGACTCACTCCAATTAATTTTTAACAAGTTTTTAAGATATCTCCTAACAACCCCAAATAGTACTGCCACGTATATATGCCACGCAGAATTGGGAATGCCATATTTATCACATCTGATCAAAATGCAGCCTGTGTTACTGTGGCATAAGATATGGACCAATACAGCAAAAGGCCTTAACCGGGATATCATTAACGGTTGTCTTAATTTGCAACAGGCAAATCGTATCCCTTGGTTGAATTACGTTAAAGAGTTTGTGGCCAAAATAGGCAGCCCGGAATATTTTATTAATACCGAGAGTATGAGCTCCATTACCAGGCAAGATCTAAAGTTCGCATGTGTTAAGTTCTTGGAGACGGTCAGATTTCAATATCATTTTGGTAACATTTCTGTCATAGAAAATCAATTGCTTCTGACGCAAGCAGGGATACAGCCATAGTTACTGCACATTCAAGGGAGTTATGAAAGGATGTTATTGACAGGTCTTAGACTAGGTAATTTCCATATTATGGTAGCATTCCCAAATGTGAATGACTGGTTGCGCACACCAGGCTTTTGCCCATGCAACGATTTTTCTGTCCAGGGCACTATACACATAATTTTTTTCTGTAAATTGTATTCCTTACTTAGGAAAAGGTGGATCCTGACGATTTTGAAAGTGTTAAGTTTTAGACAATGCTGACCCGCCTTCTGTAAATTACAACTATTAGATGACAATAGATTTATCAATCACATAGCCAAGTACTTGAAGGGAATCCTTCGATGTAGAAAAACCTTGTAAGGTTTTCCCTTATCAAATGTACGAATCTGTGGGCTTCATTCAATGTGAATCGGATAATATTTTAAGTATCCTGGCAGGTGTCATTTAACATTTGTAATTGGGAAAATACGAATTTTATGGATTTCATGAACTATTGTATTTTATATATGTTTTTAATTGTTAACTTCTATAATGTATTGTGCTTTTAAATTTTTTTTTTTTTAAATCGAATAAAGCTTTTTGACTTGACTTGACTTGAGTACTCAGTTTAACAGCTCATTCAGATCGTGCTCATGACATAACATTATTGAATAATGATCTGAAATACTGGGATTACTGTCTTTTTCCACCTTTTAATAATACCATTTTAAAATATTTAATCCCATATTCCTGGATGCACAATTTCTCATTGTTTGCACAAGAAGCACCCACACAATATTACTTTGCTGGACGTGAAAGCAAAATGGTATGCCAAGATATGTTTACAGGTCTATCTGATCAGATGATAGCAAACTGCAACCTCCTCTTTCAGACATGCTTTTGAGCTTATTATGGAAAAACAATTAACAAAATAACGTTATAAATACTCATTGATAAGCATTTTCAGTCAGACCTATATTTGTATGAAGGCTTTACTCATTTTAAACCAGATTTTGATTGCAGTGAAAGGGAGATATTATGAAAAAAATGCAGAATTACAGTCTTAATTCTAACTTAGTATGTGATGTATGCCAGATACTTGATAGCCCTTATATATTGCTGACCAAAAGCTAGCCCTTATTATTGCTGGTATTTCTTTGCCAACCCTCAGGTTAGGTGGTACTCTTTTTTTGAAAACTATTTTTATTGAGGTGTTTTACACTTTTAAATACTGAAGTGGAAAACATCTCACAAGAAATAGGTATATCACATTGGATCTGGATATTCGCTTGACATACAGGTACATGAATGGTGTCGCGTCCAAACAACAAAATAGTGAGACAAAATGAGTACAGGGTTGCAATTTGTTTTGTGTTATCTGTATGGGCTGGGACTGAGACTGTACTTATTTGGAACCGATTTGCTAGGTTAATAAGGATATGAAGATATGAATCTCCAAGAACTGTGGGGGGGCAACCAAACATCACTGTTGGACCTGGCCTTTTTGCAGGGTTATCCCCAAACTTTTTGCTTTCCTCCTGTATTCTTTTACTTCTTTTTATTGGTTTTAGGACTCTGGGTACTTTACCTCATCTAACCAGTGAAATAGTGCATATTCTCTCTCCTCTAAACCATGGTATGATTGGTTTCTCCATGATTAACCTATTTGATTAACTAGTAAGTCCCTAGCACAGGCCACTATGTGTGCCCAGGGCCTGTAAATCAAATGCTACTAGTTTGCCTGCAGCGCTGATTCTGCCACCCAAATGAGTAGCCTTGCAAATATGTCTCAGACATGCCAGTGTTTGTGTGGGCAGTTTTAAAGTGCTATTTCAACCTAGCAAGTGCACCCACTTGCCAGTCCCAAACCTTTCCTTTTAGTACATGTAAGTCACTCCTAAGGTAGTCCCAAGGCAGCCCAGTGGGCAGAATGCAATGTATTTAAAAGATAGGACATGTACTGATGGGTTTTGCATGTACAGTGAAATACTGCTAATTTCGTTTTTCTCTATTGAAATTCCTATATCCCCCATAGGATAACACTGGGATTGCCCTGAAATATCTTCTAAGTGTAAGTTCCCATTGGGAGCAGATAGAGATCTGAAGCTTGGGAGTCGATTTTTATATAGGCATGTTTGAAAATGGCACTTTTAGAAAGTGGGCATTTTCTTGCTAAACCATTCTGTACTGTCTGTAGATTACATGTCTGGCTTGGATGACAGTTGAGCTCTTGTGCATTCACTCTAAATAGTCACACAGAGGAAGCTGAGGTGTGCCCTGCATATCCTGTTGGCCCATCGCCAGGCTGATGGGCCTTCCTGATCTACCGTGGTGGGAGAAGTTGTCATTGACACCTGAGAAGGTCTGTGCCTGTGCTCACAAAAAGCAGTCTCCACCCCCTGTACTGCTGTGTCTGGAGTAAGGCCAGGGAAAGGCAGGGTATTGTGCACTACAAAGACTTTATTTTGACGTTTGCCTGCTTCAAATGCAGAAAGGTGTATACGTATTGGACCTCTGACACTCCAGAATCAGAACACCTCTGGACTGAGGACATTCTGCTGGAAGAAGAGCCGGAGAAGCTGTCAGGAGTGACTGACACTTTGCTGTTTGCTTTACGTGTTGGCCTGCTGCTTAGTTGCTTCTGTCCTGGGAGTCAAAGGCCTTGACTTTGCTTTCTGTATCCTGATTCCAAGCTTCTCCAAGGGCTTGAGTTGAGCTTGCCTCTTTTTAAGAAGTCTCAGGGTCATCAAAGACTTCACCTGCCAGTTTTTGGGATCTTCTGCTGACAGTGTTGGCTTTCCAAGTGGTGCCAGATCCAGTTCCTGGGTCCTTGGTAGTGTAACCCAGTGATCTTAAAGAGAAAATCCACTCATCGACTCCCAGCACCTGTTTGATCTACGCCTCTCTGTAAAAGATCAATGCATCACCACTACCTGCCCCAAAACGTGGTTCCCCTCTCGATGCAGTAACCACAGCTTTCACTGTAGGCCCCATCGTGCCATAGCAGTGAGGCGGAAAAATCATTGCAGCCTGAGTCCCAAGAACTATGGGCCAGATGTAGGTAAATCATATTTACCGATTCATAAATACCGAATTTTACCGATTCGGTATTTATGAATCGGTAAATATGAAGGGGGGAGATGTAGGTATTTCCAGATGTGGAAATACCGAATCGTTACAAATCGGTATTTACCGATTCGGTAAATACCGAATCGGTATTCCCTATTGATTCCTATGGGCTGTGAAGCCCATAGGAATCAATGGGAAATACCGATTCGATAATTACCGAATCGGTAAATACCGAATTCTGCAAGGGTGCAGGGGGTGTCACTTTGACACCCTCTGGCACCCCACAAATAGGCATGTGCGCCATATGGCACACAGACATGCCCTAAGGGCACGTCTGTCTGTCACATGGCTAGGTGTGCATGCACACATGTGCATGCACACCTGAATTCGATATTTTAACACCCAATTGGATTGTGTGTTAAAATACCGAATTTGTAGGGCCTTTGGGACTCAGAAGAGTCCCACCTACATCTGGGATTTACCGAATCAGTAAAAATACCGATTCGGTATTTTACAGAATCGGTAAATTTACCGAATCGGTAAATTTACAGATTCTGTAAAAATATGCCCCTACATACCAATTCTTAAATACCGGTCGGTAACGGCCGAAATCGGCCGTTACCGACCGGTATTTAGGCTCCTACATCTGGCCCTATGTCACCAATGTCTGTGGCACCCACTCTGACGCAGCATCTGCTTCGCGGCTGTGGAATCCATACAGCATCTGCTTCGAGGCTGTGAAATTAACGCAGCTCCTGCATTGCTTCTGTCGCGTTGACGCAGTGCATCTGGATTTTTTGACGCATCATTCCTGGGCACAAATTCTTCATCAACACCGCATCGCAGTAAGGAACGGAAGCCTCATGTCCAGAAACAGACGCATTACCTCCCATACCAGTAAAGAAGTGATGCATCACCTCCCCTGCCAGTAAGGAACAGATGCATCACCTCCCCAGTGTAGTAATGAACTGACGCCTCGATTTGCTTTTCCGACGCCTCACCTCCCCTGTGCTTAAAAAATACATCCATTGAGTTTCATAGACTTAATTTGCCTATCCTTTTGAGACTGATATTTTGACTTGTGTATGTTAGTATTTGTTGTTTTGGTTTAGTTTTATTCAGAAAAATATTGGCTACATTTCTAAACTGGTGTGGACTCCTTTTGTAGAGTTTTTACTGTGTTACTGTGTGTATGTATGTGTACAAATACTTTACACATTGCCTCTGAAATAAGCTTGACTGCTCGTGCCAAGCTACCAAGGGGGTGAGCAATAGTTATCTTAATTGTGTGACTCCTTTGCCCTGAGAAGAGTGAGGCTCCTTACTTGGACAGGGTGCAAACCACTGCCAACTAGAGACCACATTTCTAACAATCAGTATGAACAAAGTCACTAATAATAGCTACAGGGGGACAGTTTATGATTGAGAGGTGACAAGGGCCAGAGGCGCCAGTGGCTTACACTCAGCTCACTAGGCTTGCAACATACTTGGCAGTTGTGGTAACTGATAGGTGTGAATGACTGGCAGCAGTGTCCCTGCAAGGGTTGGGGGGCAAAGGCTAGGAAACTTATTGCAGGATGACAGGACGCTTAAGCACCAGGTTTTTAAGGAGGGCGGCATTTATACGCACCAGCTCTTGAAACTGTGGACATAGCATTCCAGGGCACTGCTGTGAGTTCCTTGTAGAGATGCCTCACTTCGTCATGATGCAGGTTGATGCTTTCAGTTTCTCTCTCTTATGTGCCATAGTGTGATTGCGAGAAGCTGGTCCTCTCTCTAGTTTAGTGTAAGGATCCACTTGGATAGCAATAAGGCCAGGTTTGCAAATCATACTCGCTCTTTGTATACTTTGTGTGGCTTGAAGACACCAAATGCAGTCGCTGCCCATGTGTTCAGGTTGATGATTTCCATGACAGTGGCAAAGTTGTCATGTATGGAGTGTCAGTAGTGCGCTAGCGTGGGGCATAACCATAGCATCTGATGTAGATCGGCAGAACTGGAGTGACATCTGGGGCATGTAACGTTCACTGCAGGATTACATTTGATTCAGCTTGGTTGGCATTAGATAGGCTCTATCGAGTATCGTGTATTCTATGCTCTTGAATCTCACGTTACGGGAGACCCCATGTTGGAACTCTATTATCGCATTTATTAGGTGGTACTCTTATTCTCATTCTGCATTATGTGGATCTCCAGTGCTGTGTGGCAAAACCAGGATAAGCTTACAATGTTAACTGGAGACTCTTAACAATAATCGCAAATTGAATACGTTCATCATCAACCTGGAGAAAATCAATGTCAATTTCAGCAGGAAACTATAGAAAGAAGGGAGATGAATTTTGAAAAAAGGTTGAAAGGACTGCCTTTTATAAATACCTTGGTGTTTGGTTACATAAGCAGGACGTCATACATATCATCTTACCAGCTTGAAATCAAAGGATGCTTCCTTAACATTTGCTTTTCCAAATTGCTTAAAGATTTATCAGGGCCATATGTCGAAACATTCTCTTAGTCACCATGGACACTCCTGCCACGCGCATGCAGGATTTCTTACCTTGCATCCCGCCGCCCAAATTTCTATTGTAGCGACAACAATTACTGAGAAAAGCCCACAAGCCAGCAACAACCTGGATATTCACTGTTCTTGTTGAGTAAGTCAGTTCACAATTGCATTCCAGGAATTCATTCTCTGAAATTCACAGGTTGCTTTAACGACCATGCTTACCACACAGTTTAGTATGTTCCCTTCCCAATAATTATTTGAGGTGTCAATACTCAGAGACGCCCCTGTTGTGGTGCTCCCGGCGAGCTTGGAGGTCCTATAATGTGCACATAAACCCAGTGCTCTTTTTGAATAGTTGTCTTCTGTCTGTAGTAAGGATTTGAGCAAATTAAAAACAGATAAGGCTAGACCGCGCTCATATTTTCTTCACATTAATTGCATGCATTGAGTAGTTTTTGTGCCAAAAAGAGAGATGAGCTCCAGATGAACCACTGTGTTGTTTATTCCTTATATGTCCAGGTTCTCATTGGTATAAATACAGTTTTTGTAAATTACAGTATCTGGGCATCAAATGGGGCAGAGGAGATGTCTGAGTAACTAACTATCCATAGTATCAAAAGAAGACTGATTCACTGTAGGTATATAAGAGGGAATATGTTTCTGAGTAAGTTTACTTTATCAAGAATTGAAATCTGATATGAGTGGGCTCCATGAGCAGAGCTCCGAGTAGCTTCGCTGGTGTCAAGAACAGAGCTTTCAGTGACTGCATGTTGGCAGCATCACCGGGGTGGTTGGAAATAAACCTGGGAAATATCATCAGCAAGGAACTGTGTGTTTCTGGGTATTGAAACGCAGAGTGAGAAACTGTGTTCTCAGACGTGGAACTGTGAGTGACAAGGTACAATCAACACCGTTTTATGGTATCCTAGCAGAATGGAACAATAGTTCATCGTACACATGCGCTGCTCAACCTTACACAAGCTGACCATGTTTGTGACCTACCTGCGACAAAATAAACAGGGAGAATCAAAAACAAACTTATTCTAACATTCCAGTTTCAATAATATGCGGGTATTCTTTGTCAAGCAATAGGCTTTCTCTCAACATTAATCACCTCTTAAGATTTTCATTGCAATTATGATTTTAAACATTTCTATATTTCAGCAGAAACTGTTATGAATACTTTATTCCACTTCGCAGTAATCTGAGACCTCTTTCTGTGCCTCAGTCAACCATGGCCATGCTATGGATTCAATATTAGGAGAGCAATTAGCCTGTTGCACAGTACTACCATAGAGCATTATTACAATGTCTCACACATGAATGTTAATCTTAGTGTTATTCCTGGCACTGTAATGCATCTTGGACTACATTATGCATTGTGATTGTTTGCGCCCGGCGCACTTTTTAAAAGGTGCGCTCGGTGCAAACAATCTCAATGCCCCCTATTATGATCTATACGCTGCCCTGGGGGCAGTCGCGAACTCGCACTGCCCCCAGGGCAGCGCATTCATGTGAAAACACGGAGCAGCTGCTCCATGTTTTCACTGTGCAGCCCCCCCCTGCATTTTTTAATGGGTAATACAGATCCCCTTGCAGGCGGGTGCAGTCAGTGGCTACACCCGCCTGCAAAGGGATGTCTGGGGGTTCCATGGGACCCCCTTTTTCCCCCAGCAGAGGGCTGCTCTCAGGAGGCGCACTGACAATGCGCCACCTTTTAAATGGCACACTGTCAGTGCGCCTTCTGAGGGCTCCTTTGATTCTGCGCCTGCTTCTTTAATATGGCACAGGCGCAGAGTCAAAGGAATTCCCTAATTTGCATAGGGCATGCCCCTATGCAAATGAGGAAACACCCTCTGAAGGTAGCTCTGGCGCTTTAAGTACTCCAGTGCTATCGGTATTATAGAAGAGGACTCACAAGCGCCTGCGCCCCCTTCTGTAATACCAATGTGCCCGGGGGCTTGCAAAGTAGGCGCAAACGCCCTTTGCACCCCAGGGCCCTTATTGTAATATGGCCCCTAGTGTTGTTAATGTTTTTAACCATAACGCAGTATGTATTCCTGGTGCCATTATTTCTCCTCATGTCATAATTATTGTGTGCCGTACTTCAGCTGAGGCTTCAGTTTTATATGCAAATATTCTTTCTCTGTCTCCAAGAAACACCTAAATCAATGTCTACCACTTAGAACAACATATTCCTTGTGGATGTACCAAGTTATTTGTCTGATTGGTGAAGTAAAATTACAGTGGGGCTGTGCTGAAAAACATTAGTAAATGTATTTGTGTTATTACTGTCAGATATGCCTTTAAAAAGGAATATTGGGCTAGATGGAGAAAGCGTTTTTGAGGCTGAAAACGGCCCAACTCGAAGAATCGGGACGTTTCCAAAGTAAAAAGGCATTTCCCAGTGTACAAAGCCCTATTCATGTTTTGCTGACCTGTTTACGAATCACAATTTGGGTTTGCGAATCAGTATTTGGAGGGGACGTGTTTAGGGCAACCCTTCCAAATACCGATTCAAATTGTTATGTACAAATGTTTTGCGACAGAAATGTGGTTGCAAAACATTTTCTTTTTGTGTTATAATTCTACATTAGTCTTTTGCAATAAATTACAAATATTATAGCATGAACCATACACTTATAATGGATGAATAAACAAGTGCATTCAAACTTATATAGTACTATGCTTTTATATGATTAATAAATGACATAGACATTTGAATATATATATTAAATGGAAAGGTAGAAGTAAAATATTCACTATTAAATTGCAATTTTACATAAATCAGATAAAATGTAGCCTCAAGTTCAGATATGGCTATTTATCAACATGTTGGGAAAATTCCCCTAACTCACCTATGCATATTTAAATTAAATTCATAAGACATAAATAACAGTAGTATTAGAAGAGATTATTATAACGCACACATATGTGTCTTTCTTGAAGATTAACTTGAAATTTCAGTAAACGATTTAAAACCATTGAACCATTCTTATTATAATATTGCCTTTACTGTGAGTTCATATCTGAAAAGGAATAAGAGGTATAAAAAAGGATGCATGCAGAAAAGAAAGAAAAGTAAAGGGGAAGAGAAGAGAAAAAACGAAAAAAAAACGGGTGGAAATGAAAAAGATATGGCGGTATATCATTAAAAGCAAAATATACTTTAAAATAGAAACTTGATAAATTAAAATGCGGCAGAATGGGAATTGAAGCCACATCTGGTACAATAATAATCATATTAATGATAAATAAAGTGAAAGAGAGTAGCTCCCAGACCTCTATTGAACTACGTAAACATGTATGGGAGTTTGATGGTTATGAGAGGTGATATTAACAGTAGCACATCTCCATTCTCAATCTTGCCCGCTTTGGTCGCTTTCTAAATGCAAGAAAGGATCCCAGACTTGTAGAAATAAAGCCGTCTGGTCCTGAATATTATAATTAGCATGTTCATGGGAGGCAGTATGTATCATGGCTACCAGCCAGGTCTCTTGTGATGGTGGGTTTGGTGACTTTCATTGTCGTAATATACATATTCTAGCAGTGGCTAGTGCTGTGTGCATAAGACGACGTTGTGGTTTGGAGAGGCTCTGGTAACCTCGGAAATCATGTAAGAGAATGGTGGCGGGCGTAAGTGAGAGATGTATAGGTAGTGTATTATTCAAAATGTGGCCTCTATAAGACCAATTGGATTGAACCATAGGACAAATACATATAATGTGAGTCATGTCGCAACCAACTGCAGCGCACCTCCAACAGTTTGAAGCAACCCTGCACTGTGCAATTTTATCGGTGACCAATGCCATTCGTGTAGAATTTTAAATAAACAAAATTTCATTCTGGCCTCACGGGCACCCTTATTTAGATTTTCCAATATGTCCATCCATTCTCCATCTTCGCAAGAAACCGATAAACGGGTTTGCCATCTGATACGAAGATCTCTGGATAAAGACTGTGAAAACAGATGTAACTCCTTTATGCTTCCCCCAAGTGTGCAGATATGACACTACTGATGAACATTGTAGTAACCAGGGATGTGATCCTAAACTCTTATTTAAGCAGTTACGAAGTTGTGTGTAGATTTCAGCTTGCTGCGCCGGAAGATCAAACTCTTCTGTTAGTTGTTCAAAAGATTTGAGGCGTCCATCCTGGAGAAACTGGAATAATGTGAAAATACCTGCTGATTCCCACTGGGGCCAGGATAATACTTTTCTTTGAGGCGGATACCTGTATTATTCCACACAGGGGCTTTCTTGTGTATACGCAGGTTAAAGCCCATCAGACGATGTGCCCTTTGCCAAGTTTTGCGCATTGCAGACAGTAATGGATTATTAGGGTCAAGGCACTTGTTCCTGTCCCATACAAGGCTGGAAGGCCCACTTATGTGGATAGGAGGCGTTGTTCTATTTGTACTCATTGTGGTGTACCGGAGATGTCAGTTACCATGTACGCCACTTGGGATAACTGCAATGCAAGGGTGAAATGTTCTATTGATGGGGGAGACAAACCTTCATGAGAGTGATGTGCTTTCAGCTTTGTGACAGCTCAGCGGGGTTTATTGATCCCCATACAAAAGATTTAATCTTAGAATCTATATTACGTAATGTGGACAAAGGAATCTGAAGGAGAAGCATTCCAAGGGTATAAATAAAACATGGAAGGGTGACCATTTTCACAGCTTGTACCCAACCCCACATGGATAATCCCAGTATGTGAAATAAACTCAATAAGCATCTCCTAACTAGAGGATGTCCCTTAGTGCACAGCCGTCTGGCCTGAAAAGGCATACAATGTTCAAATCCAATGATTGTAACAATCCAAACAGGATGTAGTTTGAAAAAAACTTTAATAAAGTATGTTTTTCTTGCTTTGTTATTTTCCAATCTGATATATAATCTCAGAATTTCTTTCTTTTCACAAACATTTTTTATCTTTCAACATAAAACATTCCCGATGCATTTTGGGCAACTAAGTGCCCTTCTTCAGGGGTCCCATCTGTAAATGAAACCAAATAATATGTGCTATTCATCAACTCATGTTTTAACATGCTCATCAAGTGTTAAGTTTCAATATGTTCAGATGATATTCACATCTACAGTGGTTACACATGCATTTATAGTTGCTCAGTAATTTAGTGAAGCTGATAGTCTCTGTAACGTTGAAGATTGTGAGTAACGTACCCATGGTGAACCTGCTCTCTTTTAAACTCACCACGCCCAAAGCATTCCTCCAAATCCCATATCCCCTTTCTATCCACATTCATCCTGCTTGCACGTCAACACACTATCGTACTCCTTTCGTCATTCCCAACTTACCTGACTTGCACCCCAGTCGCCCATAATACATACCAGTCATACTAACCTCTGCAAACACCCCCCCACCACTCGTACGTCGTCAGTCAGCCTCCTGTTGTTTACCCTTCCGCACAACTCGTGTGTAGCAAATACGACTCTCAATCCCTTATGCTCTGCGCTTAGCACATGTGGATTCGGGGTTTGGAGGAATGCTTTGGGCATGGTGAGTTTAAAAGAGAGTAGGTTCATAGTGGGTGAAAAGCAAGGTATTCACAAAGTTTCACGAGGTAATAGGGGTATGTAATTGGGTTTTGTTTGATATTTTGTAGGATGACAAATGTAGTAATGTGCACGGTAATGCACAACATTAACAATATCACGTTGTTTTCTTAAACAGTTTTTCAAATAATTCATATGTATTATTGCATACGTAAGCAAGCAGTAATGGTGTAATATTTCACTTGTAGTTACCCGTGAGGAAGGACTCACGCAGTCCGAAATGCATTGGGTTTGAACAAAGAACATGCCTTGGACAAATTATGCGTTGGTCGTGTTTTTGATAGAGGTCCGGATGGTCACATCAGGAACACTTGAAATTTGGAAAATTGCATGATTTCCCACGTGTTGATTGAAGATGGTTGAACATACAAAGAGGAAAAAAGCACCGAGTACCTGCTGAATAACTGATAAACTTCTAACGTTGTATATTTTTGAATTAAGCTGTGCCACTGGTCTTGGGGCGTAATGTCGCCTCATACATTATGTTACACAGGGGTGTGTGCCAGGTCGACTCTTTGTTTAGTTCTGCACCAGGACCTCTAGCCTGCAAAGGCAGTGTGTGTGTGTCAGGGTAAAGGGCCCCTGAGGGTGGCACAATATGTGCTGCAGCAATTAGGGGTCTTCTCTGGTCACAATGCACTGGGTACCTAGGGTACCATTTACCAGGGACTGACATGTGGCCAGAGATGCCAATTGGGGTTTAGCTTCAACACAGTTTTAGGGAAGGAACACAGGCCCTGGGCACCTGATTGGCAGGAGCCCAGGGCACACTCAGTCGAAGTACATCAGCAATTCAGCAAATAGTGGGGGCATACCATGCAAGAAAGATGGCACTTTCTCACACATACCATGGGGCCAAATAAGATAATTCTCTTAAACCTGTACTAGGTCATATGACCCTAGACCACCACAAGATAAAGACACAATAACCAGATGGTGCCATTATGTTTAAGCACTAACTTGCATTAACGTCAACATGTGCAACAATTCCCTTAAATACATCAGGAAGAGTTAATTAATGAAGCATCATCTATTATCACACAGTGTACTTACAAACTTATATCTATACCCCAGGGTTTCATGCATTACTCTGCAACCTTATTACCCATTACATACATCCACCTTTTAAACATTTGGGAGTGTGGGCATTCATTTGGCCAAAGTACTATCCAGTAGTACTCATGTACACATTAATCCACACGCACTACGCCAGCCCTAGATAACTGGAACAGAATGAATGCATTAAGGGAGCGAGTTGCATAGGTCAGCAAGAAGCATATTTCACTGTGAGTGACAATACCCCTGTTCTTTCCACAAGGAACTAATAATGCATTACAGTTGATCCCAATAATAATAAATATATTTTGTTTTATGCCAAAACCACCCTCATACTGTTTTTGGATTTAATTGATATGCACATCGGTGTTCGGATAGCTGCCGCTGCCGCAAACACACATCCTAGAATTTTTCCAACCAGGAAATGGAGCCATTTGGAAGCGGCTATCTTGGGGAGTTTAGCATTCTACTCTTTCTAGCACCCAGAAGCAAGTCATTGCCGCATCTGTACAGAGTTCCATGACACTGATTGAAGCTCGCTCCGGATACAAATACCAGTACTCTTTGAGCATTCAGTGTTCAACTGAGCCACGGGCAGGCATTGTCTCTAGTTATGTACTCAATATCCTGCATGAAGTGAAAAATATATCACAGAAAAAATATATCAATCAATCATTTGTAAAGCGCACTACATACACGCAAGGGTATCAAGGCGCTACTGATCGAACAGCCAGGTCTTGAGTATACTCCTGAAGGTCAGCAGGTCTTGAGTCTGTCGTAGGCTCAGTGGGAGGGTGTTCCATGTCTTGGCGGCGAGGTGGTAGAAGGATCTCCTACCGGTGGTTGTTCTTCGGATGTTCGGGACGGTGGCGAGTAAGCGGTCGGCGGAGCGTAGCTGGCGGTTGGGGATGTAGTAGGAGAGCTGTCTGTTGAGGTAGGCTGGGCCATTCTTGTGGAGTGCCTTGTGTGCGTGGGTGAGGAGCTTGAAGGATATCCTCTTGTTGATGGGGAGCCAGTGCAGGTTTCTCAGGTGGGAGTGATGTGGCCGTGGCGTGGTACGTCGAGGATCAGTTGTGCCGAGGCGTTTTGGATGCGTTGTAGTCGTTTGATGAGCTTGGTCGGGGCTCCCGCGTAGAGGGCATTTCCGAAGTCGAGTCTGCTGCTGATGAGGGCCTGGGTGAAAGTCTTTATTGTATCTGTCGGGATCCATCTGTAGATCTTGCGGAGCATGCGGAGCATGTTGAAGCAGGAGGAGTAGACGGTGTTGACTTGCTTGGTCATTGAGAGCGTGGAGTCGAGGATGATTCCCAGGTTGTGTGCATGGTTGGTGGGTGTCGGGCTGCCCCCAATGCCGTCAGCCACCAGGAGTCGTCTCAGGCTGAAGGGTTTGAGCCGAGGATGAGGACCTCCGTCTTGTCTGAGTTCAGCTTCAGACAACTGGTCTTCATCCAGTCGGCGACAGCCTTCATTCCTTCATGGAGGTTGGCTTTGGCTGTGATGGGGTCCTTGGTGACGGAGAAGATCAGCTGAGTGTCGTCTGCATAGGATATTATGTTGAGGTTGTGCTGTCGGGCTACGTGTGCAAGCGGGGCCATGTAAATGTTGAACAGTGTCGGGCTGAGAGAGGATCCCTGAAGTACGCCGCAGACGATCTCGGAGGCTTTGGAACAGAATAGGGGGAGGCGGACGCTCTGGGTTCTGCCGGAGAGGAAGGATGTGGTCCAATCCAGAGCCTTGTCTCGGATCCCTGCGGTGTGGAGGTGTGTGCGTAGTGTGTGGTGGCAGACGGTGTTGAAGGTGGCAGAGAGGTCTAGGAGGATGAGTGCTGCAGTCTCGCCGTTTTCCAGCAGGGTCCTGATGTCGTCGGTGGCGGCGATGAGGGCAGACTCGGTGCTGTGGTCCCTGACTGGGAAGGGTCCAGGATTCTGTTTTCTATGAGATATCGGGTTAGCTGTCTGTTGACGGTTTTCTCGATGACCTTGGCCGGGAAGGGGAGTAGAGAGATGGGACGGAAGTTCTTGAGATCTCTTGGGTCTGCCTTAGGTTTTTTGAGTGGGGCGTTGATCTTGGCGTGTTTCCAGATCTCTGGGAAGGTCGCGGTCTCGAGGGAGAGATTGATGACTTTGCGCAGGTGAGGTGCGATGGTGCAGCTTGCTCTGTTGAAGACGTGGTGAGGGAATGGGTCCTATGGAGAGCCGGAGTGGATTGAGCACATGGTCTTGATGGTGTCATCGATGCCTATGCTGGCCCAGGCTAGCAGGGGGTCGTGGTCGATGGTGTACGGAGGGTCTGTTGTGTTGCTGTCTGTTGGGGCTGTCTGGGTGTTGAAGCTGTCGTGGATGTCTGCTATCTTGCGGAGGAAGAAGGTGGCGAGGGAGTCGCACAGGGCTTGCGATGGCGGGATGTCGTTGGTGTTGGAGCTGGGGTTGGAGAGTTCCTTCACGATGTTGAAGAGCTCCTTGCTATTGTGTGCGTTGTTGTCAAGGCGGTCTTTGAAGGAGGTCCTCTTGGCCGCCCTGATGAGGTGGTGGTGGTTGCGGATGGCGTCCTTGTGTGCTGCGTGGCTGTCCGGAGTTTGTTCACTGTGCCATTTGTTCTCTAGTTTCTGGCAGGCTTGCTTGGAGGCTAGGAGTTCCGGGGTGAACCAGCTGGCCCTCCTGCTGTTGTCTCTGTGGGGGCGTTTCTTTAGCGGGGCAAGGGTGTTGGTGCAGTCCTCGATCCAGCATCTGAGGCTGTGGGCAGCGACATCGGTGTTGGAGGGTTCGGTGGGTGGGCTGAGAGCAAGGTTTGCGTGTAGTTGGTCTTCTGTGATTTTGCTCCAGCAGTGGCGGGGGATCTGTTGGGTGCGGTGGTGTGTGGTGGGTTTCTGGAAGGCGAAGTGGATGCAGCGGTGGTCGGTCCAGAGGAGTTCGGTGGTGTGGCTGATGGAGACGTATGGGCTTGAGGAGAAGACTGGGTCGAGCGTGTGGCCCGGCGGAGTGGGTGGGCGTTGTGACAAGTTGCTTCAGTCCGAGGTTGGCAAGGTTATCGATCAGGGTTGTGGAGTTGTTGTCGTTGTTGTTCTCAAGGTGAAAGTTCAGGTCTTCGAGTAGGATGTAGCCAATGGAGGTCAGTGCGTGCTGATCAAGTCGGCGATGGAGTCGCTGAAATGGGGGCGGGGTCCGAGGGGTCGGTAGACGAGGGTGCCTCTGAGGGTAGAATTAGGGTCTGTGTGGATCTAGAAATGCATGTGTTTTGCGGTGGTGAGCACGTTGTCGGTGCTAGTCGAGACCCTGATGCTGTTCTTGTGGACGATGGTGATTCCTCCTCCGACTCCGTTGGTGCGGTCTCTGCAGGTGATCTTGTAGCCGTCTGGGAATGCTATGGTGATATCGGGTGCGGAGGAGTCGTTAAACCAGGTCTCTGTCAAGAAGGCGACGTCCGCGTCTGGCATATATGGGGAGGTGGGAAGGAGGAGCAGGTGGGAGGCGGGATGTGAGGGCAGCGAATGGGTAGTGGGCAGTCAGGGGGACAGGGCCGCAGCGGCGAGGGCGGTGAGGGACAACGAAGGTAACAGAAGGCAAAAGAGGCACAGAAACAATGGAAAAACGAGTGGCACAGAGGGCAGTAGGGCACAAAAAAACGAGTGGAACAGAGGGCAGAAAGGCACAAAAAAACGAGGGGAAAAACGAGTGGAGCAGAGGGCAGAAAGGCACAAAAACAAGGGAAAAACGAGTGACACAGAGCGTAGAAAGGCACAAAAAAGCGAGTGGAGCAGAGGGCAGAAGGGCACAAAAACGAGGGAAAACTAGTGGAACAGAGGGCAGAAAGGCACAAAAGATGAGGAAAAAACGAGTGGAACAGAGGGCAGAGAGGCACAAAAAATGAGGGAAAAACGAGTGGAACAGAGAGTAGAACGGGCAGAGAGGCACGGGGCAGCGAGGGAACAGAAGGGAAAACCGGGTAGAGACACGGGGCAGCGAGGGGTACAGAAGGAAAGACCGGGCAGAGAGAGCACGGGGACAGCGAGGGGAACAGAGGGAAGACAAAGGGGCACGGACCACGTACAGGCAGCGGGGGAAGACAGACAACAGCAGTCACAGACACAACATTGAAAATACAGGCAATACAATAAAAGCAATTAAGCGGAGGATGACCAAACCTACCTACGGCCTACCACTGGCCACCAGGGAGGAGGCGCAGGTGGCAGCCTGCGGGTGGTGGAGGGCCTCAAATGTCCTCAGCAGCGGCAGCTGGGGCAGGGAGGCACAGGCGGTGCTGTGTGGAGGGGGAACGACCTACATGGTGGGGTCAAGGGTTGCTCCAAATCAAATCAAATTACTTTCTCACAAAATATGTAATGAGAACACTCATAGTATGTCAAGACTACTAATTATTTTCCCTCTATCCTTCCAGATTGTCAATTAAGAAATTGCTTATTCATTCTGTTAAGAATATTGCCAAGTAGGTATTGAACGAATGTTTTGCATAGAAGTCTATTAATTCAAAACACCTACAAGGCTAACAGCACTAGGCAGCAGTCAGAGTGGTAACAGGGATCATTGTATTTGGCCCTGAAGAAGGGCTAAGCTTTGAAACATGTCAACCAGCGAGGGAGTCGCTAATTAAGACTTTTTCCCTCCGCTTTCTCCACTTTTTAAATAATATCATCTATAGGGAGCATTAAAGTTTAGTTTTTCCACAAAGCCAGGTATTTTTAAATGTACTAATTCCTGACCCTCCCACTCTCACACCAATACACATAACTTCACTTCAATTCAAAGTGCTCCCACGTGTCCGTCTGGCAAAGCACGCCCTTCCTGCAGCGGGCAGGAAGAACCCGATGATGAAGCCTGCCACCAAGGGACCTTTTGGTGGGTGAGGGTTATTTTAAGGAACTCCATTGCTTCCCCATGCTAGTAACCAAACGGTTTGCTTGGGTTTAGTCACTTTTCAGCACTTCATTTTGTAACTCACAGTGGACTCTTTTTGTTTTTTCATAGTTTACAGGGGAGATTGAGTCCATGAGTGATATATCTCTTCACTCCCTTCTTTGTTTCCTGATAACAATGTTGTATAGCATCATTAAGAAAAAACACAGACACAAGGCGCTTTGGGGCAGAACAATTTTGGAGTTCGTGAAAGTAGACCACTCCAGCTCAAAGTTTACCAAAGGACACCATTTGTAGAAACATACATTTTTAATGGCCATTTTAAGGCAGTGTTGTTTTGCAATCTTCTTAGGAGTTGCTCTGACGATCATAGGTCCATCACACTGTGTATGCTGTGATCTCTGCACAGTGGCATTGCAAATACTCATCAGTGTAATAATTGGTGCAAGCTCTGCATGCTTCATGTGACTGACCTCTCCCCTGTATCCTCACAGCATCACTGCCAATTAATATTAACTCCAAGAAGCAATCATGCCTGCAGTTTGAATCTTAGAATATGACACACTTTTAGCTCTGTCGGTTTCGTACAGACTTCGGCTGCACTGAAGGTTATGTTTTCAGGCACATTAAATGGAAGCAAATGTTGAAGTGCATTAAAAAGTATGGGGACTATAATGAGTGTAATGGGGGTGGGGACAACGAATTTGAGAGCAAGGCAACTGTTACAGTAAAATTAAAAAAGAGTTGGAACATTGTTCCCAATAGACCCTGACCACTATAACCACTACTTGGAAGAGGAGAAAACAGTGAAGAATGTAGAATTAGTTAAAGTGTTATGACATGGAATAACAACAGAATGGCTCGGCTTCAGCAATTCATCCGCAACCACCTTTTTAATGTATCCCTAAAATACAAAGGGGCTTATTTACAAGCCCTTTGTTCTGCTGGCTTGTCATTTTTTCACACATATAAAAGTGAGGCACCGGCAGTGCAGGGGACTTGTAAATAAGCCCCGAAGTGCTCAATAACTAGAGATGCTGTTGATAATAACTAGAGGGGCGAGTCACTGAAAGCTGCCCATGTACTGGTTGATTTGGACTTCGTGAAGCTAGAAAATCTTGAGTCAATCCCGGTGTCCCTGTGACCATATTTTGTGGTTGTACACTTGCGTAACAATAGCCCTCGAAGTGCCGGGTGGTCGAGGTCCAGGAAGCCTCCTCACCACAAATACAAATTGTCTCTGCAACTGAACTGAGAGCAGAGCCTCTGAGCCTGGGACTGGGTTGGGGGACGACACCTACGGGGTGGGGGCAATGCGTTTAAATATCAAAGCAGCAGCAAGGGCACTGTCACGAGAACTGAAGCTCCACTCACAGTCTCTGTGCATTTTAATTGCCTGCCGCAACGCCTGTGCAACGCACTTGCTGTATGTATATGGCCATGGGCCTGGGCAGTAGGGCATTTTTTATTTATTATGCCCCTGGGCCTGGAGACGAAGGTTCAGCAGCTCGTGCGGCCACACACTTGTGCAGTGCCTTGCGTTCACATTTGTGCAAGGCTTGCACGCTTTGCTGCCTGCATGCCACTGCTGCACGGTGACAACCACACACCGTGGTCTTCAAGGTGGGACAAAAGAAGGGTGGGTCATGCGCGCACCGCACAGTGGAATTGGAATGTGCAAGACCGGTCCGAACCAGCTGTAGAGCGGCGGGACCTAGGGGCATAGGCCGCAGCATCGCTGTAATAAGTGACACTTGAGACAGTGGATCACTGCTGGCTGGAAGACCCAGAGCGGTCTACGACCCCTTTATTTATATCCTCGTGGCGAGCCCACCCCGAGAGGTGTAGGGATGCATGGATGCAAAAGATACATTTTTTAGGAGAGGCCGGGTGGCTCTCTACATCCCTTCCTTCTTTTAGTCCTGTCCACTCAGAAAAACTGCACAGTTCACGGAGAGGTATATACAAAGTCTTTCAAACGCTGGCTGGGTGCTGGATTCGGCCGGAGACCATTCCGCTGGCTCCGGAAAGACGGGGATGTTAACACCCCAGCCGGGGTGCCTTCCACAGACGCTGCGCCAGTATTCGGAGTCATTGGTCCTGCATTTTCCGCAATCCCTGGACTTGCCGTCCTTGGTGACTCCGGCCCCGTGCCTCCTATTTCCGGTGACCTCGCGGGGGAGAAGGCCAACTGAGAGTCTTGACACCCCCATGTCTCAAGACCTCCATCTGTTTCCAGTCTTCTTGAAGCTTGTTCCTCATGACAGACTGTTGTCCTCTTCGGACAGTAACCATTGTGCCTTGGACATTCACCACTTCCTATACTTCAGGCTCATAGGGCGTCCGGAACTTCCACCCGGGGTGTCGGTCTTTGATCACCACCCGGTCTCCCACTCTCAGCTGGGGCTCCTGAGCTCTCCGGGCCTCACTCGCCTTCTGATTTGTGGTCTCCCTCCATGCCTGAACAGCGGCATCATCCCTCTCCACGGGTACCCACGCCGGGTCAGCCGGAATGCTATCCCTTGGAGCCCGCTTGAACAGGAGATAAGCCGGGGCACACTTGGTGGTGCTTTGGGGAGTCGGATGGTGCACGCCCAGGAACTCTTCTAAGGCCGCCTCCGGATCTTCACCACCCTCCACTGCGATGCGTAGCACCCGGTTGATGGTTCTCATGAGCCTTTCTACTTCGCCGTTTGCCTGAGGCTACAGTGGGGTGATTTTTCTGTGCCTTACTGCTCAGCTCTCCAGGTACTCTTGAAACTCTCTCCCCTGAAAAGGGGGTCCGTTGTCAGACTTGACTTCTTCGGGTAACCCCATCATTGCGAATGCCTGATCCAATACCTTCTTCACAATTGGGAACGCGGTGGAGGCCTCAACGACGACAACAACGATCGGAAACTTCAAGTATGAATCAACTATTGCCAGCATGTGTCATCCATCGGGAAAACAACCGAAATCCACACTGTGTCCACGGGGCATTGCTCGGCTCTTCTGTGAGCACCGGTGCCGGGGCAGGGTCTCCTCCGCTGATTGTGCAGGCATGGCACTGGGTCACCATCGTCTCCACCATGGAGTCCATTGCCGGGAACTGTAGTCTGACCTTGGTCATGGCCATTCCCTGGTGGCCGACGTGAGCCAAAGCGAGGATCATCTTCTGGAGCTTTTTGGGTATTACGATGAGATGCCCTCTCAAGATCACCCCTTCTGCTCCTACACTCAACTCACTTCTCACTTGCCATAGCTGCTGACGTGCATGACTGACCTGCAGCCGGAGGGCTCGAGCCCCCTCCATGAAATGAGTCCATCCATTGTTCTCCAGGGCTTCACAAACTCGGACGAGCGTAGGGTATTCTTGAGTGGCGTAGCTGATTTCTTCAAGGGTCATGGCTTTCGGACATGCGCCCTGTGACACCATGTGTATGAATGCCTCTGTGTTGCATGTGTCCACAGATTACGTGGAGGACGTCAAAGATTCCGGGTGACGGGACAAGTAGTCGGCGGGGTTGTGCGCCCCGGGGCAGAACACCACCTTGAAGTTGTAGCCTTGCAGCTGCACGGCCCAACGTTCAATCCTGGGTGAGGCCAGTCGGGAGGAGCCCGCAAACAGCGGGAGCAAGGGCTTGTGATCAGTCACAACACTGAATTCTTGGCCACACAGATACAGATGGAAGTGCTGGCACGCCCATTTAATCGCCAGCGCCTCTCTTTTGATTTGGGCATATCTGGTCTCCGTATATATGAGTGCCTTGCTGGCGTAGGCCACTGGCTTCCATACGTCGGGCCTTGTTCCTGGAGAAGGGCTGCGCCGAGGCCCACCGGTCTGGCGTCAACGACCTGTTCCGTTCGGCGTTGTGGGTGGAAGTATGCCATCATCATCTTGTCCAGCAGGCCCGCCTTGACATCCTGGAACGCTTTGTTGGCCTCTGGTGTCAATTTCCACTTCTGATCGTGTCTCGTGAGTGCGCGTAGCAGCTCAGATATGGCTGCCAGATTGGGGATGAAGCGTCCACAATATATAGCCATACCGAGGAAGCTCCTCACCTCAGTGGGGTTTTGTGGCGTGCTGGCGGTCCTGATCGCTTCAGCCTTCCTCTGGTCAACCAACAGCCCTTCCCGGGTGAAAGTGTACCCAAAGAAGTCCACACTCTCTTGGTAAAATGAACACTTGGCCTTGTGCAAAGTCAAGCCACAATCTGCCAGTCTCCTCGGCGTGGTGCGGAGGTGAGTATGATGTTCCTCAAGTGTGTGGGAGTATACCAAGATGTCGTCGCTTAGATTGATTACGCCCTGCAGCCCCGACAGCGTCTCCCGAATGGTGTTCTGAAAAACTTCAGTGGCCGAGGACACTCCGAAGCTGAGCCTCTTGTAAGGGCGTAACCCCACGTGCAATCAAAACGTGGTGATGTATCTGCTTTCGGGGTCGAGCTCCAACTGGTGGTACCCAGCATTCAGGTCCAGCTTCGAGAACCGTTTTGCGCCGTTCAAATCGGCCACGATGTCTTCCATCGTAGGGGTGATGTGGTGCTCTCTTTTTACTGCGGTGTTAGGTAGTCTCATATCGAAGCAGCGTCGAATTGCTCCTGGCTGCTTGGGCTTGGGCGCCACGACCAGCGGGGACACCCAGGGTGTGGGCCCAGATACCTTTTCGATTACTCCTAGTTCCTCAAGCTGCCTCAGCTCCTCCTCTACTTGCGGAATTAAGTTGAAAGGTACACGTCGATGCCTGAGGACCACAGGCCGTACTGTCGGATCAATTTGCAGCTTGAACCTTTTGCCTTTTAGCTTCCCCAGTCCTTTGATAAGCTCCGGGAACTCCTCTAGCATCGCCTCTGCATGAGATTTGTGGACTTGGTTAGCAAAGAAGACGAGCCCCAGGCCTTCGGCAGTGTGACAGCTCAGCTGAGTCCCCTTCTTGCCATCGGTGACATGGAATCTCGCCTCCATGGTGAAGCTGCCGCTGACAACCGTGGCCTGGATGACGCCCCTGAGAGGGAGCGGGTCCGTCCCTCCATAGGTGTAGATGCGGGTGGTGGACGGTGCCAGAGGGGGTCGCGGTGACAGGTGGTCATATTGATCGGAGTCCATGATGTTGACCAAGGCACCGGTGTCAATGAGGGCTCTCACATCCGTACTGTCAATGGACACTGAGCACATAGGAGGGGGCCTCCGACGAGTTCCTGTTCGGCTGACATAGGAGACTACGAATACTTCTTCATCGTCTTCGTCTTTGTACATGGGGCGCCTTTCCGGCGGTTGGTCGTCCGGCACCGGTGCCGGGTCTACCAGCGACATTTGTCGGCCCGCTGCGACATGTTCCGCGGCCTTCACGTCGTCGGTCGAAACCGTCCACCACGGCACACTCGGGCATAGTGATGTTGTCTTCCACACCGAGAGCACGTCTTCCCCTTCGCTCTGCACATAGCCGTCGCAGGGTGATCCTCACCGCAATACCCACACAGTCCTCCTGGGCTTGGTTTCGGCACTTGGCGTGATGTCTGGGGTCGCCTCTGGATGGCCTCTACCTTCTCTTCTTTGATGGCCGGGATCTTGGGCGCCTGCAACGTGACAACTGGTGTATGTAGGGCTGCCTCCATTTCTTCCGCCCTAGCGTCGGACAGCTCATGGGAACGAGCATGGACCAGGATTTCGTCGAGAGAGATTCCCGGTTGCCAGAGAATGAGCTTCCTCAACAGTTTAGATCTACAGCCCAGAATTATCTGATCAAGAATCTCTTCCCGCTGATCTGTGAAGGGGCATGTTTATTTATTTATTTATTTATTTATTACATTTATATCGCGCATTATCACCGATTGGTCTCTAAGCGCTTTTTCATTGGTTTATTTATCATGTGCTAGCAAGCCGGCGTAGGTGCGCGTAGAACATGTCGACTGATTCTGTCGCAGTTTGCCACGCCCTTCTGACTTTGAAATTTTCGAAATCGTGATCGGTCGAAATGTCTGTTGAGTGCGGCCACTGCTGCTTTGTAGTCATCTTCTCCCCCCCGTGTTGGGGAGTGTCTCGAAGAGGTCGTATATCTCGGCTCCGCCGTAGTAGATGAGGAGCAACCGTTTCACGGTGCCATCCGTCTCCCTTGTCCCCTTGAAATAGTGGTTGAGTCGTCCGACCAAGTTCTTCCACCGGTCGGCGGCTTCGCTGAAGGGTGGGAGCGGCGCAACCATGGTATGAGTGCGCACCGGGGGTGGGGGATTTGCGGCGACCGCTGGGTTCCATCCTCCGTCTTGCTGAGCAGCGCCACCTGTCGTCTGGTCAGTCATCCTAGCGTAGACATACAACCGATGGATAGCAACCTCCATACCTCGGGTCAGCTCAACTCCTGTATTAGGCATCAGGTTTCTGAATGGAACTGTGTAAATGGGTGACAGAGTGTGGAGAGACCCCCTTCCCGCGCCGATTTCAATACAGGGAATGCAGGCTTATAGGTTGTACTGTAATCATTCATTCAGAGACTCTTAAGTCATGGGCAAAGTGGGCACCAGGCCAAGGCCCCAGCCTTCCAGGGGGCCCCCGATAGAGCCAGCTCTGTTCTGCAGAGTCAGAGAGTCTTGCCCTGATGACCTTGAATAATTTTAGAACAGTTTTAAATACCGTTTTCCTCGAATTTATTCTTAATGTGGGTGACGTGTGCGAGTTTCTTACAGGAATTATGCAGATACATGTTGTTTTTATGTTTCATGCAACATCCATAACATTTCTTTTTGATCAAAACAGAACCTCACATATGCGAAATGGGTGTCACAGAGATTATTTGCAGTAATATTAAATAGCTGCTTATTTGGTACAATATTAAAAACACTGGTCACTATTCCTAAATATTAGATGTAAACACATTTAGAATTTGGACAAGTGTGCACTGCCTGTGCACTGTCTGCGACCTGGCCAAAGAGGGCATGGAATTGCTGAAATTGAATAATAAATTTAAGTCTGTTACAGACAGGGGCCCCCAAAATACATTTGCAAAAACAACAATGATGGACAGAATGTGGATCAATGTCACACATTCACCCCAGTCAAAAGATCTGGGCCCAAATCCATCGTTTTTCCACTCCACACCACCCTGGGTTAGACAATGGCGATATGCAAATCAGCGCTGACCCTGTGCCCCATGGGAACAGTCCAGTCCGAACTACAAAAGCCATGTCCTTCCCAGAACGGAAACAAGCATCCGAGGACCGGCCCGGTTTCGAGGTAACACCTCTCATCAGCCCGGCTAGCTTGCTTCCAGTGGTGTGGAGTGCCTGGGACTCACGTCTGAGCATCCCCAGTACACTTAGAGCTTAAAGATATGGCTGTTGTAGTTCGGACTGGACTGTTCCCATGGGGCAACAGGGTCAGAGCTGATTTGCATAAAGCCATTATCTGACCCAGGGTGGTGTGGAGTGCAAAAAAACGATGGATTTGGGCCCAGATCTTTTGACTGGGGGAGTGTGTGACATTGATCCACATTCAGTCCATCACTTGTTGTTTTTTTCCCAAAATACATTTGGCACCGAGCCCCCAAATCCCTTAAGATGTCCCTGTAGACATGGTGCTTTGTCTGGCCTGTCTTGTTGAAGGCAGAACATGGTGTCCAAACTTGTGCCCTGGCTGAGGATGCTGTTTTTCTGGGCATATCAGCTCGACAGGAAAAAGTGTGTAATGCTTTTACGGTGCAGAATTTTGGGCTTCCCTTCCAAAAAGTGCATTGGACTTTGCCTATGTTATTTACGGTGCTGTGTGAGGTTCTCAGTGTATCACCCTAGTACCGCCTTGTGGAAAGTGTCTCTGAGCTCTATGGTATGTATGGGTGGTATTTGTCTGAAGATGCAGTATGTGGGACGTTTGTATATTCTCTCTTTGCCTCTATTTGTATTTTAGTTGTGCCCTTCATGATGTTCAGTCTTGCCACAAATTCAATCTGCATAGGGGTATATCTCAGGGCTACTGTTGCTGCGTGTTGTTTGACAGACCACTCACACTGTTCTTTTTGATGCCTCTGCTTTGTGAGCTCACTCACCCTCTGCAGTCAGTATAAAGTTTTCTTACACTATTTTCTTACAACCATACATAATCTTATGTGTTTGTATTTATTTAATTGCTGAGTTTTTTGTAAAGCACTACGTCATAGTGGCTATCCGTGGATGGCTGTACTCTATGTCAAGCCACTTATCTGCAGTGTGATATTTTTAATCTTTGACAATTCATGGTATTTGAGGTGTCCCTGAATAAAATGCCCATCATGATATATTTTCTGATTTTGGGGTGATGGTATTGTTGGAGCTTTCCTTTAAATTTGTAAACATATCTGTATTATTCTGACTTTCCTATGCTGACTGGGCACCCCTTGCATTTCAGGTTCTCTTGAATCCATCACTTTTATGTGAGCAAAGTAAACAAAAAAAATGATTTCTTTACAGCTGGTTTGATTTTTATGCTGCTGAACTTTTAATTGTGCTACCAGTCACTTTGCAATATTTGCACCTTCATGCACAAACCAGAGGGGCATAGGTTGACTAAACTGGATTTATTTTTGTATGCTGCTGCATGCTGCCTGCTGTACTTGTTATTTTTTTAACAGTCACATGGAAATCTTTGCAGCTTCATGCACAAACTAAAGGGCCCTAGTATGATTAAACTGGTTTGATTTGTGTAAGCTGTTGCACCTGTTTTTGTTTGACAAGTCACTTTAAAATATATGTGCCTTCATGCCCAAACTAAAGGGGGAATTGTTTGACTAAACTTGCTTCATTTTTTCATACTGCTGAACTTGTTTTTATCATGCACTTTGAAAGCATTTAATTTAATTTATTTATTATACTTGTAGAGCGCAACATTCATCCTAGGGGATATCAGAACGCTAAGAAAGCAAGAACCTGCTTGAGAGGCGTTTAGATGAGACATCAGCAATTGGGTCTTAAACAGCCAACCACATGGCGTCAGCAATTGAGTCCTAAAAATAGCCACGTTTTCAGATTCTTCCTGAACCTCATATGGTTGTCGATGAGACGAAGCTCTAAAGCAAGTTTATTCCAGTGTGTGGCCGCTAGATATGAGAAGGAGCAACCCCCAGCTCTAACCTTTACTGTCTAGTTTTAGCCAGAGCACGATTGCAAGACCTCAAGTCTCACGAGGGAACATAAAATTCAACTTTGTCCTGCAGGATTCTGGGGACAAATGTATGTAAAGCTCTATGCGCCTAGCACAATGATTTAAACTCAGCGTTTTCTCAAATAGGCAGCAGGTGAAGCTCCTTCGAACACTCTGAAGCTGAGCTGTACTTATTCTTGCTATGAACCAGTTTAGCTGCTGCATTTTGGATTACTTGCAGACGAGAAAATAAGTAGTCGGCCATGCCAACATAAACCGCAGTCCCATAGTCCAGTCTGCTGGTCAATAAGGCAATGGTTTTTCTCCAGTTCAAAGCAATGCATATAAAAAGTCTCCTTAGTAATTTTAGCATGGCAAAACATTTACCACACAGTACTCAGGCTTGATTTTGCATGGCTGGGAATTATCTACCAGAAATCCCACATTTTGTATGACCCGTTTAGGCTCAGGAACGGTACCTAGTGACTGAGGCCACCAGGTTGCGTCCCAGACTAGGTGTGCTCCTCCAAAATACAATATCTCAGAGTTCTCTGCCTTTAGCTTCAAGCAATGATCTGACATACATTTCACAGTTTGTGAGAGACAGTTGATCAAATTGCTCCTATCGTCCTCATACCTTTCCTCTATAGCTATCAGGAGCTGCGTATCATCCGCTTAGGAACAGATATTAAAAAAAACATTTCTTACTGATCATTACCAAAGGGCAGACATAAGCATGGAAAGGAGTTGGGCTCATAGAGGCTCCTTGCCGAACACCCCACTTAAATGTTTTTGATTTGATTTGCTTTCTATCCTGGGGGCACATTGATGCCATGTGTTGGTTATTGCTGAGTTTGGAGTTTCTATCTCTACCTGATCGGGGAATGCCTTTAAGGCAATTTGATCTCTTAAACAGTAGTGGGAAGCAAACAGATCTGTAGTTATAGGAGTCCACTGCCTTTTTATCCCCATAGAGGGTGTGATTGGGCTGATTTTCTGGGCCGGCAGAGTAAAGGAAAATCAATTAAAGAATGATCAGTCCAGTTAAGGGACTCCATTCCTGCAACATTTATGGACTCTATATTAGAAAATAGGAGATCAAGTGTATGCCTAGCAATTTGGGTGGGTCTTTTGACCCATTGTTTGAGCTGTAGTATCTGCATATCACTTTCCGTTTGTTTGACCACAGAATCTTCCCTGTTTTCAAATCACCTATGACCAGGTAATGATTATGTTTCAAGCAAGCAGGGAACAGCTGAGGCCCATAGGAATGAATGGGGAATACCGAATCGGTAAATACCGAATCGGTAAATACCGAATCGGTAAGAGGGGGAAGACCTACAAGGGTGACAGGGTGTCACAATGACACCCTGTTGCACCCCTGAATAGTGCATGGGTGCACATGTGGCACACACACGGCACTGTTAAAAAAGCATGACATTTCTTTTTTAACGGTTTTTGTTATTTACCACTAACTTGTAGTTGGTGGTAAATAACGGATCCTTACAAGTGAAAAGCACTCACTTGAGTGCTTCCTACATTAAGGATTCGGTAATTTACCGAATCCTTAAATTACCGATTCAGTAAATTACCGAATCCTTAAATTAGGCCCCTACACCTCAAATGCCTAATACTGGTCGGTAACGGACGAAATTCAGTAATTTCGGCCGTTACCAACCGGTATTAGGCTTCCTACATCTGGCCCTTAGTCTAAGACTCAAATTCAGAATAAAACTTAAAAACCAATCAGGCAGTTAAAAAAACAAGTGCAATGTGTCTCACGCATATGAGAACAGGTGATGGCTATCCTTTCTGCTCCCGCGCCGCGGACCCATTTTTTAATCCCCCCATCCTCAGCATCTAGACCGCTGACCCTCCCTCAGCGCTACTTCCTGTAGCGCTGCACCCTGGTCACAGTCTCTCACCCTCTCACCCTCTAAAAAACGAACGCAGGGTGGCATGTCAATTCAAGTGGCAAATTCAAAAATCGAGTGGTAAGTTTTTTTGTTTTTTTAAGATTTAGTCTAAGACTCAAATTCCGAATAAAACTTAAAAAAACAATCAGGCAGTTAAAAATAACAAGTACAATGTGTCTCACGCATATGAGAACAGGTGATGGTTGTCACCTTGATGCAAGAAGAAAAGGGGACTGTTTTATAAAACAAACTTGATTTTTGTATATTGCAGGACTGGTGGTTGTGTTATTATGCACTTCGAACGGTTTTTGCACTTTTACTGTTGCTTCACCAACTACAGTATTTATTCTGTCTTTAGGTAATTGCTAAAATGGTTTGTTTTTATTCTACGTGATGTGTTATTTATGGTGTTGTTCGCACTTGTCTGTAATATGTGTACCTTAAATCTTGTAATTAGCATTATTTATTCTACAGACATGATAAAGAAATCCAGTATTTGTAATGCACAGACTACTCACCCCTTAGGGTCTCAAGGTGCTGGGACCGTCGGGGAGATTAAGTGAGCTACTGCCCAGAGTCACATGGTGCTGACCTGAGCTGCCACCTGGATCGGACCATGAGTCCTGTGCTCCGGAGTCAGCCATTCTAGCTACTGCACCACACCTCTCCCTCAAACAGACAAACATCTGCATCAATGTTCTGAAGCATCCAAGCAGTTTTCATCCTCAGCCTTGATGGTCTGCCTGTTTTTGTCCTGCTCAGTAAGGACGCCATGTGGAAACGTGTAATATTTTTCTTAGCATAAGCTACAGCCATTTTAACTGTTGTGTTCATTTTGTTTCCTTCGTAATTCTGTCGTACTCTGCTGTTTGCCTTTTTACTCTGCTTTTGTCATCTATTTAGTTGACCTCCTGACATGGTTAAACAATGTATGTGCTGGGGGTTTATAGCTGACAGTGCACCTGGTCTTAGATGTTATCTGTTGACTGTTTACTGCTGATAAGCATTCCTGCTCTCCCTCCTTATTTGCTGAACAAGTGGTTATCCATCTGCCCTTGTTTGCTGATAGCTATTTCTAAACTTGTTCTTTCCATTTCTGTTCATATGCTAACATTGCAGAAAACCAGTATATAAGGACGATGCTCTGTGAATTCAGTGTTCTATCTCCAGCAGCACTTGAGAGTGTTGTGTGGATGTGGTCCCACTTATAAGTGATTAATAAACTTGTTATTTAATTCCAACTCCAATGCCGATATTTTTGTTAGTCTTTGGAACCCGTGGACAAGAGGGTGACCATGCACCAGGGTACCCCTAAAAAGGTACATGTCCACAGCCATGATGGGAGGAATTGAAATTGCATCCTCAGTTCATTTTAAATCCTAGAGAGTAGTTATAATCATGCACAACTCCAGACAGATGTGTGTGTGGCATGCACATAATTCACACCAGTTTATCTTGGAGCTGGCATGATACTCAGTTATACCTTGTGTACTCCTTATGTATATTGTGAGTCAAGTCTGCGAAATTGCAGGTTTGGGTTTGTCTTTTAAATGTTCAAAATATTTTCTAGTAATGTCAATTCCAATTCAGCCCCTATGTAGTTGTTCTTTGTTCTCCAACGGTAGGCAGTTCCTGAGACAATAGGACCGCTCCTTGGCATTGTTCTGATTCTTGTCTCAATTAAGTCATCTGCTCTTGACAATGTTACAAATGGCTTACCTTATATGTTGAGAGGGTTTCTCACTTTCTTATTACAACTTTGATCAAGACAATAAAGAGGCATTTCATTAAATATTAGAGGGTCCAATTAAAATATACCAGATGTTTTAGAATTGGGGCAAAGTGATAGGTGGTGGGCTGGGGGGGGCTCCATGTACTTCAAAGGGGGGATCCTTCAAGTTTCATTATGCCACTGTGGTCATAGGCAAATATTATGTCACTGAAACTCCTTTTTAGGTCTCACCTGAGCCAGCACATGCGCTGCTCTGGCCAGACATTTAGTAAGGGAACTTCAAAAAGCTGACCACATGCTTTTGCTTGTGGCCTAAAGCTTGAGGTTACGCACACAGTTACGTGCACAGGCGCATCTGACTTTCCTCTTTCGTCATAGCTCATTAAGTGCATTGCTCGCACACACATCGCACACCACTCGCCAGACGTGCCTTCTTTTTTTTTTTTTTGCACTTGCAGCGCGAGGCGCGCGTGCTTGTTAAACATGGCTGTTGCCTGCCTTTTGTTTTCTATTTATTTACTTTTGTAGCATGCCGCGGTTTAGATAGCGCCGTACAACTTGCAAAAGCTATGCAGCTTGTACCATGGCTTTAGTTTTAAACATGGCAGTTACCCGCCTTTCATGATAATTTTAGGGCAGCACACAGGTTAGTACTCTTTGCTGGAGGCATATACATAGCACTGTATGCTTGCTCCCACTACCACACCCATCAGCTCGCATCCTCCTCAAAGCTCTGCATGGGTGCCGCATCCTTATCTTCCCACGTCTTTACGAGTGGGGCCTTCATTTGATGACCGATTCTCAGATTGAGAGTTCACTTCTGTTCTAATTGGCAACACCAGCCTGCTCACATTCAGGACCTCCGGCTGCATTTTCCATCAATGTATGAACAAGGACTGCTTTGTCTACTAAGATTAACACATTGTTGCACTTTGTGCCCCATTGTAGCCTTAGTTCTGGCAAGTGGGGCTGCTTCATATTTGCTTCATCTTTATGTCTAGGACGGTTCATGCAATTGGTGATCTGGGCATACAGTCAACAGGTGCAGGGTTCGCTCCCCTACAGTTCCTGTAATTTTCTTTTTAAGGAATTGTCCCTGTTTCATTTATTGTGCATTGCCAAATTCTTTGCAAGAGGCGGTCTTCGGCTGCATTTTCTTCGCACGCATGAGTAAGGACGACTGGATGCAAGGAAGTCTCCAGTCCTTTCGGAAAGGGCCGGCTGCAGTCCTCTGTCAGCACCAGCAGTGTTTTCATTACACACCCAGCATTGCACGACAAGATCACAGGGGAAACAAAACACACGTTCTTTGGCTTTGGCTTTTATAGCACAGACTCATGCTTCTTCCCAGACAATTTGAATAGCATAAAAAGGCCTTCTGCTTCGTCAAACACTGGTCAGAACTCCACGAAAACCCAGAACTTGCACAGAGGCACTTGAGTGATTGTTTAAAATTATGCTGCCAATGTTGTCTGTTACAGCCAGAAGAAAAACCACAGAGGCTTAGGTTTTGCCTTTTCATTCCCGAGACTAATACGACTAACACATTTGAAACGCTACCCTCTCTTGATATAGTGCCTTGAGAAAATCCTGGGACTGCCAGCCACTTGGGGCGAAACACGTGTCGCTGTCTCAGTCACAAGCTCTCACCCTGATGTTTCTAAATAAAATCAATCAAAAATACTACGGACTTCTTCGGACATTTATTCCTGGAGCACCACAAATATTCCTTGGGCACAGCCTGTTTTTTTAAAGCTACAAATACATTAACCTGGTTAACATTGGGGGTGTTCCACTTGATAGGATTCCTACCTCTTACAGAATACGGGACCCTACCCTTCCAGCCTCACCCCTGCTCCCAAAATCAGCATTCATTGATAATGTCATTAAGTTATAATCCTGGGTTCATAGTCACCAGTCCTCATTGCCTTTAGTGTTACATAGGAGCCATAAATGTGCATGTTTTATATTGGTGCCTAATTTAGTGATGCATTATCTCTATTGCATAAAAGCTTTGTTCACGCTTGTCTGGTATAGCGTGCACCTATGTTCTAAATGATCACTCCACTGCAAAGAAAACAAACATTGGCATAGCCAATAGGTCTCGCCTATGGTACCTTATACATGCTTAGCCATGCAACAGTTGATGTTGTTGCACCAAGGATATTGTGCTGGATAACTAAACACTTATAAGGTCTCAAAGGCGAGACCTATTGGCTATGCCAATGATTGTTATCCATTATCACATAGCAGAGCACATTCAAATGCATGAGTTCACAGTGTGCTCATTGCCTGTGTTTGATTTGAAAAACTTTAATGTTGCTTTGTGTATATTGAAAATCTAGACAACATATTGGGTGCATATTACAAGTAACTGCCCCTTAGTTCATAAATAGCATTGTCATCATGATGGGAGCAGGGATGTTTCTCAATTTCAATTTAAAAACTATCAATCTTAATAAATTGTTCTTGAGGCAGAGATACAATCTGATGTACTAATGTGAAACACTTTTGTGGTTAAAGAAATATTTTGTTTATGCCACACATAAGGCCTCTAAAACCTGTAAATACCCCACACAAACTGAAATTGTGGCAGATATGCTTACAGTGGTATGACTGAGACAGCCCCAAGCCTAAACACCCCAAAAATATCACTCTGTGACACGTCTCACCTTGTTGAGTATAAGGACCATCAGTGCCAACTTGTTTCAGTACAGAACTCTGACTCTTTGCCATCACATGCATAAGTCAAAGCCCAACTCTGTCACTTTTGCTCGATGTCATCTCAGACGTTATCCCTTACTCACACACTGGGAAACAGAGATCTGCATATAGGATTTAAAGATTTTAGGCCACATGTACTAATATTTCCATTTGGAATTTCCTAATAGTGAATTTTTGCAATTCACTATTAGGAAATCGCAAACATCTATATACAACAGTGTGTTTCCCAGTGGATCGTAAGTGACCTACCTCATTAGTATTCATGAGGTAGGTTAAAATTTGCGACCCATGGGACAAGCTAAAAACACAGGGATGGCGGCCTGCTGGGGACACTAGACCACCATGCCTGTGTTTGCTTTGAAGTAAAGCATCATTTTTTTTCTGGAAATGTAGCCAGTTTTCCTTAAAAGAAGATGGGATGCATTTCATTTTTTAGGGGTAGGCAGTGTTCCCGGGGACCACTGTCTGCTCTTAAAATAGAAGTTTTCACATAACATTCCCAAAAGGGAAAGTGGTCCCTTGGGGACCCCTTCCTGTTTGCAAATGTGTTACCAGAAAATTGAATTTGGTAGTAAAAAGCTAATGTTTTCGCATTTCGGTCGCATACCACTCCGAGTCGCTATTAGGAAGGGGAGCCCTTAACACGCCCCTTCCTAAAACTGAATTGCTAACCTATTTTGCGATTCGGTAATACCGAATCACAAAACAGGGTTTTGTACATAGAAAAAGGCTTTTTACCAGTCACAAACAGCCCGATTAGGTGAATCGATTTGTTTGTGACCGAGACTAAGCGGTTTCATGTGGCCCTAATGTAATTTAACCAATGTCAGTTTTGATTGGGTATTTTGCTCCCAGAGCAGCTAGATCTATTAGAGCAATCTGACAGGACAAGCAAATCTTACGTCCAAGATCATCCCTTGTTCTTCTGAGGACTCTCTTAACCCTCCTTCCGAATGCAGCAGTTCATGCCTTCCAACAATGCGGGGTGGCTTCAGTGGTGGCATTAGAAGGCTGCTATATGTTGGAGAACCTGTATTTGTGTCAAATTGCTGAATATATCAGAAATATGTTGCAGTTACAAACATCTGTGAGGCTAGTAACCTAGAAGGAATGAAATGCAGCAGGGAACTTCTGTTGTGCAATCAGTAGAGCACTGTGTGATCTACTAGATCCTGTAATCGCAGGGTGTACTTCAGACTAGGATTGTGGAAATCAGTAGCATTGTTTAAGCATCCGTACTGGAATATCAAACATTGTTGCAGGTTAGGATTAAAGTTCATTAGCAGCATTTTGTAGCACAGGCAATATAGCATGTTGCCAATTTTGCCATTTGGGGCAAATTTAACACAAATTGTTGCAGTGTGGCATCATCTTGTGTTCTCTTGTGAAAGAGCTTTAAGACAGTGCTTATAGTTATAGTTGAACCTAAATATGATCTGGAAAGCTGTAGAATAGGCCTGCTTATACATTAGCAGGAATTGCTGCATGTGAGGATTTTGATGCAAAAGCCGAGTTTTGTGTTGGGCCAGTATGGCCATAGAATGCAGTTCTACATGTCATGTAGGAGGTGCATCAACAAAGCTCTACATATGATACAACATACTAGTGTAGAGGGCTTTGCTGGACGACTGGACCGTGGTGGCACATTACCAGAACCAAGGTGTAGAAGGTGCAGCTGTATGCCAAGAATGAGTTACATCAGCAGAACAGTGTGGTGAGACCAGCGACTGATGTAGAGAGCACTGCTTTATGCCAGAATCAAGGTGCATCAATGATGCTTCTTGTGAGGGTGACATATAGGAATAGAGGAGGCGGATGCTCCTCATTGTGGCCATAAATTGTTGAAATTATGAGATCTGCATAGCTGTATTAAGGTGCATAAGTAGCCCTGGGTGACACTAGACATTGTAGGATTTTTGGATTGAGATACATCTGTAAATCTCCTTGTGATCCTTAATATTGGTAGAGATTTATTATCCCAATCTAATGTTTACAATAACAATGTTCGTCTGTGAGTACTAACCCAGCAGAGATTTCTGTCTTCTGCCATTCTGGAAGCTAATAGGACTGAAAACAGAAATGTTTGCATGAAATGGTTTCTGAACGGCATGTGTAATGAACAGACGCGTCTCAAACATACATTGTACTATCAGTGCAGAAATCTACTAAAAACAACAAGGAAAAAATGTTTGCCTGAATGAGCAGAGAATGGCCACTAATAAAGCAATTAATCAGTATTTGGTCTAAGCTCTATCAAAAGGCCAAACATGAGGAGAAAATTAAACCATGTGTGCTGACCCCGACGTGCTGACTAATGTCAAGCAAGGAAATAAGAGCGACAATGTAGCCAATCAATGGTAAGTAGTGGCCAAACTCTAAGCATATTTAAGTTAAGTTCAATACAAAACATTGTTGCAAAACCGTCGGCACGTTGGTGAGTTTTGAAGCTGTTAACTGTGAGTAGAGTCTCAAGGGGCTCCATGTAGAGACTGAAGAGGAAAAAAGTATTCAAACCTCTGGCCTGCGCAGGTAATGAGGTTGTTTTGGATCTGGAGGTCCCTGTGTGAATGAACAGGTGTTGGTTGGAAAGGAGAACACATGAAGGGCATTTCTTTGTGATTTCAGAGCGCATTGAGATATGTATGCCCGATCAAGGGTCCTGCTGCCATGCACACGTATTGCACTCAGAGGATGTGGCTTAACGGCTAGAGCGGTTGACTTTTAAACTAGAGAGTCAGGTTCAGGTCTAGGGAGAGGCTCACACATCCTGTGATTCTGGGAAAGTCACCTAATCTTCTCATGCCTTAAAATTAACAAGATCGTCGGTAATGGAACTGATGCTCATGTAAAGCGCCCTGATATTTTTGGGTCGAGTTTGCACTATATAATACTGCAAAAAAATTAAAATTGTGCCACGACACGTGGCAAACAGAATATGAGTTACAAGCTCGCAGCATAGATTACGAACGCAAATATTTGTCTGCTTGAGCCCAAGTCCATTCTTTACCCCATCGACATTACAGGGATTAACCTTAAGCTTTTTAATTTTCAACTTGCTTGCATTTTGCAGGAGAAATCCGGCGTACGTATCGAAAGATCAGTTAATTTCTTCCTTACTATTTCAGAAAATATTGTTTTCATTATGCATACGTTTTTAGCAGAGTTTGAAATTTTCGGGCTTGTGAAAAGACATCCCACCTCCGTGCATTCACATGTGCAATGGATTTAGGTTGGCACTGACTAAATAAGCACCCGTACACAGAGGCAAGGCTGAAGAAGAAAAGGGTTGATATTCTCGACATTGTATTTCTGTGAATTGATTACTGCTAGAGAGAAGTTATCAGAATTTTTCAGGCTGCTTGCCACTGTTTATATGGGTATTGCTCTCACACCAGTAACAAAAGCGATAATATATAGAAAACAAGCATTAGAAATGCAATAGGTCTCGGATTTTTTTGAGTTAGAGGTAATGGCATTGTAAATGGCAATGTGTTTTATCCATGTGTTCACCCTGCACACTCATACACTGCAGTCACTGTCACTCCGCAGTCACTGTCACTCTGCAGTCACTCTGCACTCACAGTCACTCTGGCACTCACTCTGCACTCACAGTCACTCTCGCACTCACAGTCACCCTCGCACTCACAGTCACTTTGCACTTACTCTGCACTCACAGTCACTCTCGCACTCACTCTGCACTCACAGTCACTCTGGCACTCACTCTGCTCTCACTCTGCACTAACAGTCACTCTCGCACTCACTCTGCACTCACTGTCACTCTGCACTCACTCTCCACTCACTCTGCACTCACTCTGCACTCACAGTCACTCTGGCACTCACTCTGCACTCACAGTCACTCTGGCACTCACTCTGCACTCACTGTCACTCTCGCACTCACTCTGCACTCACTCTGCACTCACAGTCACTCTTGCACTCACAGTCACTCTCACACTCACAGTCACTCTCGCACTCACTCTCGCACTCACTCTGTAATCACAGTCACTCTGCACTCACTCTGCACTCACTGTCACTCTCGCACTCACTCTGCACTCACAGTCACTCTGGCACTCACTCTGCACTCACTCTGCACTAACAGTCACTCTCGCACTCACTCTGCACTCACTGTCACTCTGCACTCACTCTCCACTCACTCTGCACTCACTCTGCACTCACAGTCACTCTGGCACTCACTCTGCACTCACTGTCACTCTCGCACTCACTCTGCACTCACTGTCACTCTCGCACTCACTCTGCACTCACTCTGCACTCACAGTAACTCTCGCACTCACAGTCACTCTCGCACTCACTCTGTACTCACAGTCACTCTGCACTCACTCTGCACTCACAGTCACTCTCGCACTCACTCTGCACTCACAGTCACTCTGGCACTCACTCTGCACTCACTCTGCACTAACAGTCACTCTCGCACTCACTCTGCACTCACTGTCACTCTGCACTCACTCTCCACTCACTCTGCACTCACAGTCAATCTCGCACTCACTGTCACTCTCACACTCACTCTGCACTCACTGTCACTCTCGCACTCACGCTGCACTCACTCTGTACTCAGTCACACTCACAGTCACTCTCGCACTCACTCTGCACTCACAGTCACACTCACAGTCACTCTCGCACTCACTCTGCACTCACTCTGCACTCACAGTCACTCTCGCACTCACTCTGCACTCACTGTCACTCTTGCACTCACCATGCACTCACTCTGCACTCACAGTCACTCTCGCACTCACAGTCACACTCACAGTCACTCTCGCACTCACTCTGTACTCACAGTCACTCTGCACTCACTCTGCACTCACAGTCACTCTCGCACTCACTCTGCACTCACAGTCACTCTGGCACTCACTCTGCACTAACAGTCACTCTCGCACTCACTCTGCACTCACTGTCACTCTGCACTCACTCTCCACTCACTCTGCACTCACTCTGCACTCACAGTCATTCTGGCACTCACTCTGCACTCACTGTCACTCTCGCACTCACTCTGCACTCACTGTCACTCTCGCACTCACTCTGCACTCACTCTGCACTCACAGTAACTCTCGCACTCACAGTCACTCTCGCACTCACAGTCACTCTCGCACTCACTCTGTACTCACAGTCACTCTGCACTCACTCTGCACTCACAGTCACTCTCGCACTCACAGTCACTCTGGCACTCACTCTGCACTCACTCTGCACTAATAGTCACTCTCGCACTCACTCTGCACTCACTCTGCACTCACAGTCACACTCACAGTCACTCTCGCACTCACTCTGCACTCACTGTCACTCTCGTACTCACTCTGCACTCACTCTGCACTCACTCTGCACTCACAGTCACACAAATTCGGCGTTTTCTTGCCGCCCAAATATACCCTCTTGGTCCAGGTGGCGCTGTATCAGCTGCACCAATAGAAGGTATGATGACGACCCTGACAGTGACAATGATGAACGTGAAACCGCATGTCACAGAGAACAGCGCGCTCTTGGTTATGAAGCCAGGGCTAACTGAGAGTGTCACACTTAACATGCCAGCTGTCGCTCTTCTTTCCAATGTGCCACTCGTGACTGTTCCGAGAAGGGTCCGTCCCCATGTCTTTAATCTGGGGTGTTCTTAGCAGTCCGCTGTTATCAGTTTGGTGCCGGTGCGCAACCACATGAGTTCGCAAATCTCCCTTTTCGATCACAGAAGCTGGTAACTATGAGTTTTAAGTGATGTAAGGGATATTTTATTGTCAAGGAACTTGCTTCCTATCCCTTGGCTTTCAGTTCATTATGTAACGCGGAGTTGGTCCTCGACTGCACTGTACTGTGCACTGTACTGAGGCTTTACGGAGTGGGCGGACGAAGTGCGTGGGGAGGACACGCTCCTCCCCGCTCCTGTCGGTGGCCGGCCAGGGTGTGTGTGTATGTGAGTGTCCGGACAGAAGGAGGAAGTGCGGGGTGCTGTAAGAGTCTGTCGGTGTGGGCTGTTTCAGACTGGACAATGGGGTCCAGGGGAGAAAGATATACCACAATTCACAGTGAAGCAGAGGGAGCGGCGCGTGAGGAAGGGATATTCTTCAGAAAAGAGGGCACCTGCCCTGCTGTTTGGAGAGAAGGCGCCCGCCTGCATTGGAGAGGAAAACACACCAAACAGCAGGGTCCACTGAAAGTGTGCATAGTTACCCCGAACCTGTTCAGGCGAGAGTTGTATATACGCGTAAGAGGCGGAGAGTTCCCATTTGGACCTCGTGTGTGCTAAGTAAAGCACCGCTGTGCCAGGAGCCCTGCTCAGGAGAGACGGTGGAGGGAAAAGAGCATCTCCCAGCGGAGAGCACAACTTTCTGGTGGAGGTTACTCACTGGGACCCTGGAAGGCGTCGAGCCAGAGCAGGTACAGTATATGACCCCATGCCTTTTGATGTTTACTTTCGGACCGCCCCCACTTGACAGTCGTGACGCAGTCAGTGAGCCTCCACTGTTTATTTGGTAGCCCAGTGCATTCTGGAACTTATAGGTTTTTTTGTCGAACAAGTGGCATTCACGCCTTGGTGATCACGATTCTTTTGGCGAAAATACTCGAAGAGATGGAAGGTGTCAGCATGGCTGGAGGCCTGTTGGCGGTAAGGAACATACTTACAGAAAAGAAAGTGTTCGAGGGTGTCTGCAGCCGGGTTGCATGTGGACAGTAGCAAGGCCACTAGATAATATACGGATCTAATATTTGGTTTCTCTCTTTGGAGTATGGTAGTGCCGCCTATGCAAAAGCAACGCATCGAAAAGCAAGAGAATGAACAATGCATATAGTCACAAATGGTGCCTTGTGACAGTGTAACTCCAAGGTGATGTTCATTCTGGGCATAAATATTGTGCAGAGGGAAGGGAGGTATTAAGAGGTGATGAGTTCTCGGCTGCTAGAAGACCTCTCAAAAATATACCACTCGAGGTGAGACGGAGAGCAGTGCAATCATATGGTGCTCGGCCAAAATAGGTGAATGCAGCACAGCGCTCCTCACAACTGATGGAGAAGTTGCGTGTAAGTGTGTACTTTGTAATAAAAACACATCGCATTCACGAGCAGTGGTGCGCGCCCGTAGCCCCGAGCCCTAAAAACTCGAGACTGGTGCCCTGCGCCCAGCATCTGTCTTCAATTACCGCGGCCCCTGACAGCCGCGATAATTGAAGAAATATGCCCTTCTGCTGCGCGTGTCCGAAAGTAATATGCAATAGGCGGAGATACTCTCCAGCCTATAGCCTATTGCATGCTCTCTTCCGAAAAGACACGCACGAGAAGCCCAATCAAAATGCAGCTGCCAAAACAAAGGACGAAAAATTCACGAGCAGCCAGGAATTTTTAGGTTAGTTTTCGGAAACGCTAACTACAGGACTCTTGGGCTCCGCCCACACTGCTGACGCAGTGTGACGTAGGCCCGAGCCCTAAAAAGCCCTGCAGAGCTGAGAGAGCCCCTCTGGGTGTTCTTCTGGCCTTTGCACCTCTTCAGATTCATCATTGGAGGCCTAGACAGAGGACAGGCTTTACAGCTCGAGGATAAAATAAATCCAGCTTTCATCATGCTCTGGAAGTCAGTGTGTGAAATCACCATACCTAACTAACTCGGACACACAAACATGCTTCCGGGGTGTTCCATACAGCAAGACAAATTATGTGCTACTTACATTTGTGCTAAAGAAGTTGCACACACTCTGAAATATTTTATTCCTAGAAGATAAAGCCATGCACTAAACTCCAGCTTATCACTTAGTTGTGTTTCCTTCCAATGAATGCATGCTCTATTTTTGTGGAAGCAGTGGTGTCAGTGATCCAATTGTCCATACTAAATTCAACTAGCTGTGTTTGTGCTGGTCCCACGAATCATGCTGAGGTTGTCAACTTATTTTTTATCCACTAGTTTAAAATTACTCGACAGTTTCTGAACATTTTAAATTTTTCATTTTTTATTTTTATGTATATGTACGTTCTTAATCTGCGAATAGTACTTAATTTTTTTAGCAGTTGCAGGCCCCCCTCAGTAGGATTTGCTGTGCCCAGGTTAGGAGCCAGTGTGCTAGACACCTGACTGGAATGATTGCTTTTATTTTCTTTGGTTCTCTATGGATCGCCTTATCTACATGTACATATTGGTCTAGAGTATCTCTCACTTTCTCATACAAGAGGATTAATACAATCAGTTATATATTTATAAGTCCTCCAAAGTATTTTGGTTGCCAAGTTGCTGCCCTTTTGTACAGGACAGGGCGCAGAGCACAAAATGTTTTGAAGCTTTTACATGTGTACCAACGTATTGCCTGTTGTAACAGTACAATCTGGCCCTCGGGCTTGCATATCGGGGAAGAGCACCACTTACCTACTTTTACTTTTATGTTTCAAAAGGTTTTTCTTGCTGTATATAACATGGAGCAGTCATCCCATTCTCGAATCAAATCATTCTTCCCAAAAACAGAAAGAACATTCAACCTATCCTAGCCTCCCTACACATTTCAGAAAGTGTGTCCAATAATGTAGCTGCCCAAGTCCCCAACATGGCTTCTTCCGTTTGCGCTGTTATTTACCAGTCGGTCCACTAGGTCTGCTGTAATTCGTAATTCCTTTTAAAAGATGCAGAGGCTCTCAACATATCCTCATCCAGTCCCTTTAGGGATTGATATCTGCGTCACAGACATAAACAGAAGGATTACAGCTCAGATTACAGACCATAAAGGTTTAGAGTGCAGACGTATAGCTTAGTTTAGAAGGGAATCTGACAGGGATTATCTATTTCTTGTAGTTTATGTTACATTGTTTTTTCGGCCAGTACTTTACGGTTTTATCAGTCACTTTGGTGAGGCTACAAACAGGTGGATAAATTGCGGTCGAAGGCCAGAGCCTACAGGCTTGGAACTAGTACTGAAGTGTCAAAGGAGAGCGGTACCCACATATGCTCTGTCTAACCCCATCCAGGGTAACATTAATCAAAGTCTCTAGCAGTATTAACCCAGGAGTAGCCCTTTCTTGGTGTTTCTCATGTTGCTTGTAATACCCCCCCCCCCCCCACCCAAGGCATTTCTTTTTGCCAGCAATTTAGTGAATTGTTGGTCAGTGTGTACATAATTGTACAGTTTCCTGAAGACAAAAGACTGGTAAATCTTTATAAAATAACTGGAAAGTGGGTGTTTTGACTGTTTTGGTGAAGGGAGGTGTGAATGCTGCATGCCGGTGTCTGAAACTTGACGGGAGACCGGGGACCTAAGTCAATGAATTAGTTGCAGAAAGGATGAAGTTGAGAGCTGCCCATGCATGCTCTGACCTTGCCCTTCCAAGATTTAAATTCCAACATTCGCAGACACTGAGCATCAGCGTTGAGTGCAGAAAGTGAATGGTCAAAGCAAATAGCAAATAAGCATCACCCCATTTTAAATCTGGGGTGACAAATCATTAATTTCGAGTGACGGCCATTAAGGTGTACACCAGCCTATAAGAATATGGCAAATCAAACACAAAATGCAATGAGTAAAACCAAAAACTTTTCGCTAACCTTATTTATTTATTTATTTTTGGCATTTATACAGCGCGCTATTACCCGGAGGTGTCCTGGCACTCGATGAATACTCCTGAAGTAACCAGCAAGAATCTATTGATTAAACAACCAAGTTTTAATACTTCTTCTAAAAGTCATCAAATCTGTCAAATTCCTCACAGCGAAGGGCAGGTCATTCCAGGCCTTTGCTGCCCCTAGCACAAAGCTCCTACCGCCCCACCGGGCCTTCTTTACCCGAGGAACTTTAACCAGCCGCAGCTCTGAGGATCTTAGCTGCCTAGGAGGAGTATACCATTGAAAGTACTCCCTCAAGCAGGCAGGCCCCAGGCCTTGTAGGGCCTTGAAGACCAGGCATAGGGCCTTAAAGGAAATCCGCTTCCGCACTGGCAACCAGTGTAGTTTTCTGATTTGGGAAGAAATGGAAGCGAAATTTGGTACACCGGTCAAAAGTCTCGCTGCAGCATTTTGCAACAACTGCATTTTGTTGAGCAGCCCCTGTTGGGCATTCAAAAGCAGGCTGTTGCAATAATCTAGGCATGACAGGGCTAAAGCAGTAATAACCGTTTTTTTACTACATTCCGGAAGGAACGGGAGGATCTTCCGAGTGGATTTGAGTATGAAATAAACTGATGATGCTACGGCATTACCTGGGGCTTAAAAGAAAGTTGATCATCAATTAAGACACCCAGGTTCTTAACCTTGGCGACCGAAAGGGGCGGCAAACCCATCTCCTCAGGCCACCAGCTAGGGCTCCAGAAGTTCTTCCTTGCCCCAAATATAATGACTTCCGTTTTTGCTGTGTTTAATTTGAGGCAGGAAGGACCATCCATTAAAATAATTTGATGAAAACAATACTTCAAAGCATTTGTTTTACTATTGCTCCTAAAATGCTGCTATGTCTAAATCTGTGAGTAGGTTATCAGGGACTCATGCGAAGACAACCAATACGTTATTTTCAGAAGAGGGAGAAAATAGTGTAGGGTTTATGACTGACATAATAGGCATCATGTATTCAGGGCCAGTATCAGACAACGGTGTGAATTTTAGCACTGGTTCATTATTTCAGGAAAAGGGTCTGGGACATGCAATGTTGGCACTGGAACTCAAGAACCTTTGGAGGTAATCTCAGAAAGCCTCATATTTAGCTAAACACTGATAGACTTAAACGCAACTAATTTGAATTTGTTCCTCGAGTAGTCCCAGTTGACAATGGAAAACAGGGATAGAAAATTGGTCTTGCTAAGCTTAATTTGTAAAACACTAAACTTGAGAGAATATCCTTCTGGGGAATTATTTCTTGTGCCTGTCTACAATCATTACTGCATTGGGATGGCATAGTACACTAGTTGGTATACGGATAGGAAATTTGCAGGTAATATGGTAGGACTGTCAAACCCACAGGTGGTTTTATAAGATGCTAAGATGTAGCGGTTAACATATATTTCGAAAAGAGACCTGGAAATAACCAAAAGCCTAAATGCTGATCGAGGTAGAGCGTTAGAGCAACTGGAGTCCTAAGAAGTTTGGCTAGCTGTTGTAAAGTAGAAAAAAATGAGACGAAAGTTTTAAAAAATCAGAAAATGGAACAGGGGAAGCCTAGCAGGCACACAAGAAATACATATACTACTAAGCAAATATGTAACCAACAACACCCACTCTCACTCTACACGGGGAGACCAGGGCTATCTCGAAAATGGCCAGTAAAGTAAGCAAACATAAATTATATCCAAAGAGGAATTGTTTCGAACATGACATAAGTCAGAACTTAACAATAGGATAAGATAAACTATTAAATAGGAAATATAAAAAAACTGCGAGTTCATTGAGTAAATGAAGTTAAAGTCCCCCCTTCCCCACCTTAGCAATATGTACCCTCAGATAAACAAGAGTCGTGCTAAATCAACATACAAACACATTGGTAAGTCTCAAGGAAATGATAACCTTGCACTTGGGAAATGAACGAGAAGTATTGGTATCAAAGTAGATAAAAAATGTGAACTAGTTCTATCAAGTAGATCAAGGCCAAATAAGCAGTGTATTAGTTATTCAAACATGAACCCTAAGTAACGCAAAGGGAAGAAACTGCGTATTTGATCTTAATGCTAAGTCACAGCCGCCTGACCTGTTAAACCCTTGGTCAAAAGCCTTTCACACTAGAAATAATTCTATGGAAGGAATCCAAAACACGTCAGAAGGGCTACAGAAAGCATTTTCAGCCCTGTTTAAATCTCGGAGAGACGCACAATAATTTAAATTGAGGAAAAATATTAAAACATTTCAGTACTATTCTTCCTCTGCATATATAAATGACCTCACCAAATATAGAACAGGTTGAATTTATTGCGACGTCCAAGAGACCATAGATCAAAGTTCACTAGTTACATTTTCAGAAATCTGCAATGCGGTGGACTGGAGTTGTATAAGAATCTTGAGGATATTTGAAGTAGGGGTGTAGCATCACATGAGTCCATTTATCATGAGTGTTTGCTCCCACATCAGAAATCCAAAGCAAACGTCACATCAAAGATGAATTACATCTTTCAACGTTATCCTTGGAGTGTTAAAGAGCGTAACTGAAGGCCATATGTCTAATCAAAATGATGTAAGTGTACAAGTGCACCTGATGTCAGGCTGGTAAATTCAATCGACAGGGTTACCACTGAAAATAGAAGGAAAACGATTCTCGAGCTCGATGATAATATTTATAAGTCATCATTCATATGCCATAGACAATTTTGAACAAGAGGAGTTACTTTATTTCCACTTTTCACATTGATGTTGTTGGATATCAGTGGAACGTGAACATGCATGGATGTCCAAGGCCTGAATAGGTTCCTTGGTGAGTTTCGTGTCATTTCTATGCGAGGAACATGGCCTTTGACTCCTATTTGGTTCGAGGACTTTTCTGTTTGACTACAAAGCCAAAGAGTCATCACATTTCCGTTAGAGAGGCGGTTTCATTACTCTGTAAAATATCAAATGGCTGTACACGAATTCAATTAAGTCACACGAGTAATCTACCTTTAATAACTCTGATTAGAATCAAAACTCATTAAAACCTGCATAGCGTAGTGGTAATACACATGCCCTGATCAGCAAACATGTTAATGGAAGTCATGTTACATGCAATGAAGTTGTATTGTAGTGTAGTTCCTATATTCCCAATACGCTCTACGCATTGGAATAATATACACTATAGATTTGACATAGGACTGAGGTTAGTATGACTCTAACGAGTATATTAAACTTAATTGTGTGTGCCAGCTACCTCAGAGGTCACTAGAAACTTTCTTGAATCAACAAGAAGGGATTAGTCTCTGACAACTGCATTAATATGACAACTTTGTTTCCTCTAGCACCGGAACAATATCTTCAGAGTCGTGGAAACAATAGATAACTATTTCACTCAGTCAATCGTGCATGCTGCGTTTCTACAGAGATGCATAGAAATAGAGAGACAGGCGTTTCAATAAAAGGGTTTATTGAACAGTCTTATTTCTCATGCAAGAGAAATGAACTGCTACAGTCGTTAGACAGAATGCAAAGTATAATGTGGACAGCATTAACAGTAATATGACATAATACTGTAATAGCATTGTCTGTTGCTATGACATATATAAAAATACATACATAAATAACAAAGGCTAAAATACTCAACTGGTGCTTCTAAAATACACCTACCCCAGTGTACCTAACCTAGGTCTAGAATGAGGAAAGAAGTAAGTGCTGTCTTTTAGCATAGGTTTAGTTTTGCCAAGAATTGCCAAAGGTTTCTCTAGGTTCTAATCCGCTCCATACCTTAGAATGAGAGAGGTTGGTATCTCTTTCTCTGGACTCGATTTCCCAACACCCTGCAAGGGGAGTCAGAAACACTGGAGCTGGATTTCTCGGCAGGAGGATGACAGCTTCTGGTCAGTGCGTCAGCTGTAGAGTTGGCTACCTTCAGGACTTGCTGTGGCGAGCTGCGTCGTGCAAGTAGGTAGTCGAACTGCACCGAACCACTCCGTGCTTTGCCATAACAAGTGAAGGTATATTTATACATTGAAGGTGTTTTGAAATGCCAGCATTGACGTAAGAGTAATGCATATGAACGTCATGAATGAACCCCTGAGGAATAGATGTTCATGCATAGTAATGAGTTTCTTGGAGAAATCAATATTCAAGCAAGGGGGAAGTCCCTAATGGCTTAAGAGTCTGGTTTTCCAAGAACTCGTTGTGACCTAGATGAACGGATGTAAGGAGCCATGACTGTATTTGGGTAGCATGAGCTATGCCTAAATAAGGACTGGATTTCTATGCCTATATAAGGGCAATGTGAATTGTACCTATATAAGGGAATGAATCTGGAAATGCATACGGAATCTAAATCGACATACAACACCCACTCCACTTTCTTATGTATGACTAAACACGTCTAAACAAATCTAAAACATATCTACACATGAATTGCTATAACCCATCCGAAATACATAAAAAATGCATTAGAACTGGTTGTAAGCGTAAAAAAATGCATTGGTGCAGTACACATTAAAGTAAGTATTTATTCATAGCATATTTCCGACATTTGAAATGCAAACATGAATGAATCATAAAAATATACATTTATGAAATGGCTCGTAAATACAGAAGAAAAAAGGCCGAAACCATTTCATGTCAGGTTACATAAAACTGTTTGTGCACAAGGTCATATATTGTCTCAGGAAGTATTCAAAGAATTCTTGTTCTCTATGAATAGTTCTACTATAAGCAGGTTACTTGTGCCAAAAAATGAAAAAGTCTCTCAGAACAATGTGTGCCAAATTCAAAAGTCAGTGTTAGGCTTGAAAAAAACATGAAATCTTCTCAGTCTGTAAAAAAATCGTCTATCATTGTAGGTGATAGTTGGTTTACCTCGTTTAGAAGATTAACCGCACATAGATGTGAAGCATCGCCTTTAGCATTGGTCGCATCAACAATGTTCGAATCAGATGTTACCTGTGTGCCTGTAGTTTCCTCTGATACCTCAGCATCAGCATTTTGCGTCTGTGAGATAACAATGAATGCCGTCATCAGAATTGGTAGCCGCTGGGGACAACACAGAGCATGGGCCGTTACCGGTTCAAGCAAAGTATCAACATCTGTTGGCATGACTGATGGAAGTGTTAGACAGATGTCTAGCACGCATTCTTTTCCGCATAGCAGGCAGCGTACAACAGGTAAGATGCAATCTTGCCAGATTGGTCCGAATGACAGAAACCATGTGGTATTTAATTCTCGTAGACGAGTTAATCCCAAAATTTGGATGATGCGCTCAACACACTTCATCTCCTATATAGCTCTCTCTATGGTGCTTGGAGGGGCGCTGGTGTCTTGGCTTGCCATATTGTAGCAGAAGGTGCAAAAATAGTATCCCTGCAATGAGTCCCAAAAGGAGGGGCAGTCTGCCAAATACAGGGTGCACGAAGTTTGGAAATATTCTGAGGACTGCTTGAAAAGGTGCTAACAGTCCGGAACATACGTTCTTAAATAGATGTACAATACTGCTCGTATCAGACATGTTTAATATACCACTTAACATTTCTGAGAAATGTATGGGGCAGTTTGTAGTGAAGAGGGCATGTATCTCGGCAGAAGTTCTTGCGACTTGTAGATCATAGGTCTTTTTGGCCGAGGTCAGTGGCACAGTTTTTTGCAAAAGAATGGCTTTCATTCTGCTTAGAGTATCAATTCGTATAGAAGAGATGTTCAGTGAAGGCCATAAATGCGGCTCCCTGGCTGTCTTGGTTTTTGTAAACAACACTTGCATCCTGCAAGTGACTCTGGATGACACAGTTACTGGTTATGGTATGCCTGGCAACATGCCACAGCAGCTGTGATCGTTCAACATGAGGTAACTTCCATTTGAAAGTTGTCCAAAAATTGGATCAATCACCGCAGCTGGTGAACCTTGCAGGTGGCAGGATAAATTGTTAGAGGAACCACCTCAGGCCCCGTGTAAGTTTATACACTGACAAAGGAGAGAACCGCTTAGTGCTTTTTCACAGTTTGAACCGCTAAGAAACACTTCACGTCCCCCACTCCAACATCTGTGTGTGTATGGTAATTCCCAGGATGTCTTGATGTATTCTTTACCCAACCTTTCATATATGCTTGCTGGTATGTGTTTTAGGCAATACTGAAAATGGGAATTTGTAACAGGTGAGAGTGATTGTTCCATGTAGTATCCATTCAGTAGCTGGTTTCTCTGCTACCGTAAATGGCAATCTTTCCAGTTTTTCAATGCTCCGCACCGTATAGTCTGCTCCCCTTGGTGCTAATTTGATCTGTTTATCAGTGAGATTGAATTCTGAAAACAGTGATCGAGTGTTGATTAAACGCCAAGGCACATAGCCTCAATCAAGGTTTTATAACGTCCAGCCTAATAGCCTGATAGCCTGATAGAACCTAATTGTGACTGACCATGTTGCAACATGACCAAGACCTGTTCCATGATGTCTATGGCAGAAGACACTATACTGTCCAATGGATATATCATGGACCCATTGTCAACTACAGAGAGAGTTTTCTCTAAATTAATACGATCAACTTCTCGTATTCGTTCTGCAGTCTGTGCTTGTGTAATATTCCATGCTTCCAAAGCACAGACTTAACTATACTGTCTACATGTGCCAGGTATCAAATTGGGTGCGCTGCTTTGAATGAGCTCCCCACTAACCCCCACTGCCAGGATCGAAAGGACTGTAGGGGTGGGTGGCAAGGATTAATAGTGGTGTGGCAGTTAAAGCCAGAGGCCTTCAGTGATGCTGTGTTTAAATCGGAAATCGAAGCAAGCCTGGTGGGGTATCTAGAAACGATTATGCAAGACACATATACCTGCGCAGTGGAATGGAAGGCTCTCAAAACAGCAGTGCTCTTGGAGGAATCTATGTCTGAAACATATAGTATTAAGTAACAGTTAGAACATACCCTAACAGCGCAAGAGGCTATATTTGGTCCAAATGCATCACCCAGGCGCAATGAAGCTGGAACTTAGTCGGATATAGCAGACATCTGGAATACAGTAGATAAACATACACTAAGGGATACTTTTGGCCTGGCTTCTTCCACTGGCTACCCCACTGACATTAGCTCTGAACAGAATAGACTGGACACTAGCAGTGACACAGACTAGCATCAGTGACACCTTATCAGAATACCTAGCATGCCGGCATGAAAGTCTGTAGACACTAGTAGCATCACAAATTAAGTTCTACCCTGGAGCACCTTGTGCTCCTGAGGATACCCCAAGAGAATATTGATGCACTGGAGTTCGAAATTACTAGGGAGTTTGCAGCCTCCACCCCTGGAAAGCCTTTGGAGGGGACAGGTATGTGGATATAGGGGCTGGTAAACATTTAGAGGTTTACTTGGGAGCTAAGCAGAGGGGAACACTACTGGATACTGTGTGACAGGACATTTTTGTAATGGTGCCCAAGCCTGAAAAAGGCCATACACAGCTTGGATCATGTAGATCATTATCCATGCTGAGTTTAGGCACACAAATGCTCACTAAGATATTAGCAAATAGATTGCTGACCAGGGTTGGAACCCTCACGCAAGAGGACCAGTGCGGCTTTATCCTGGACCACAACATTCTTGTGAGTATTAGATGCCTGAACCATGTAATTGCCTCGATAGAGACGTTTGTGGAGGACTGTGCTCTAGTGACACTTGATGTCAGAAAGGCAGTTGCCTCCCTCAGGTGGGAGTACATGTTTGAAGTTCGCACTAAAGTGGGATTTGCCCCCAGTATTGTAGGCTGGGTGAGACTCCTGTACAAGGACCCAATCACTAGGGTCAGATCAGGAGGCAGAATATCCAGGGATTAAAGGGTAGAAAGAGAGATCAGACTGTAATGTCTTCCGTTGCCACTGTTGTTCCCTCTTGTGATGGAACCACTGGCTGTATGGCTAGGATTTTAGTTGCGACCCTGGGGAATGTAGTCTCTATGTATGCAAACAACACATTGGTGTACTTAGCTGAGCCCCAGGAATAGGTTCCCATCCTCATGCAGGGTCTGGACACATTTTCATAAGTCTCAGTGCTGTGTGTTAACAAACTGCACAATGAACATAACCTTGATAGGATCCTTAAGTGGGTTAGATCCTCCATAACTTTCGGGAAATCTACTTTGCTTTCTTTTATGGGAAGAGTGGCAATAGCAAAAATAGTGCTGTTACCCTGATTTTTATATATACTGCAAATTGCTATGCAGCCCTTATGGAAGTCAGTCTTCTGAGAAACAGATTATCTGTTAGTCTTGATGGTGTGGGCGGAGAAAGATAATTTGAGCCCGACTGGAGATGTTAAAACTTCACAGAATGCAGAGAGGACTGGGTTTCCTGACTTTGAACTCTATTACATTTTTGCACGCTTCAGCCCAAGATGTGATGAGCAAGAAGCCACTTTTCAGCATAGGACATCTACTTGTAGGGTACTGTTGACATACTGGATAGAGTTGCTATAATAACTCAAACCAGTTATGGGCATTAGACTTGAAACATCAATGCAATATTGTCAACTGAGTATTACACCTAAATCCACGCCATGGAAAATGAAACATACATTTGCAAAGCTTGGTTGGTTTTATTGGCCATGCTCTTTATTGTAATTAATTGGTTAGCCAACAGGCGCCCCAGCTGCTAACAAGGGGTATTGAAAGCTATTAGGACATATGAGAGGGCTGCAGATAACCTAAGTGAGTGAGCAGACATGGTGAGTAACTTGATATACCATCATGAAGATAAGTAGGATATATACGGTGATGTGTCAAGATTAGACTAATTGGTAAGCTACTGCAGGGTGATAAGAACCCTCATCGCACCACTAAAGTTGCAGTGGGCAAATGGGAAAGGGTTAATAAATAATGTTTAAAAGAGTGATGAGAGAAGCGATGGGTATGCATGGGGATGATTGGCAGAGTGCAGGATTCTACATTTCGGCATTCATAAATTATATGTATAAAGATCAATGTATAGATGCCAATAATGCTGAAAATGATTTGCAAAGCTTTTCTGTTATGTACATAGGCAGTTTAATGTTTAGTTAAAGGATACTACCGTTCTCCAGGCAGTGCAAACAGGTCTCTTGATTGCCGCTCATTTCATCTATGACAGTGGCTTCAACGTGTTTTAAGCTGTGATCCCCCGTGACAAAACAATAATTGAGCTTCCCCCCTCAGAATGTTTCACAATTATTCTTTTAAAATTGGCAATGTTTAAATATGTCTAGACTTATTTAAACATTGCAGTTAAGTTTTATTATGCAATCAAATACATGGTGGCTAAACATACTGTTCTGGTCATGCAGGCCACACTGACATGTAAAAGAATCCACTGTGTGATTGTAAAAAATGTGGGTGGGAGTTATGATGCATATTTTTAATCCCTTCCCTTTTGACACATACTCCCAGCTTGGATATAAATTAGAAAGATGTTAGTAATGTCCCATTACAGAGCGGCTTATTGCTGCTAATTTTTTTCTGTTATAAACAAAGCACTGTTATCAGTATAATGTTTCTTTTGGCCAGAGCCTGGCACCTGCCCTGGGATCACTTGTGGCACCCTACGGGTGTCCGCCTCATAGTTTGAAGATCCCTCATCTATAGTGTGCAGCATCCCATGTGGTCACTTCCTCTAAGGAGATCATTATTGAATGCTGTTGTCCATAGTGTATCATTGTTCTGCCATTCCATGATGGCCAACACTTTGGTTCTAAAAGGCCATGCTTGAACTTTTAAAACACCAGTGCACTATTTACAATACCTTTGCAAAGTGGACAGACATTATATATGTTTAGGTTTGTTATTGCAAGCATATTCAATTGATGTTTAGATGGTAGCATGTTTTCTTTTTTCTCCTTGTATTCTTTTAATTTATCATGCATATGTTGTTGAGTTTGTGTGCATTTTATTGCAGTTGTGTGGTGAATGCAATAATGATTTTGCAGAATGGATACACAAGTGCAAAGATGAGTGGCAGAGTGCATGTATGATGACTTATTGAATGCCTAAACCAGGGGTATCTAACCTTTTCTGTAGTGAGAGCTACATCTGATCAGTACAAATCATTGTAAGCTACTAATGGCTAAGCAACTCATGCATTGTTAGCAGATGTCCCCACACCCAGCTAAGTTAACTTTAGAGTCAGATGATGTAGGAAAGTAGTATCTGCTTCTTATGGTTACCCCCACTTTTTGCTGATGTCACCCTGTTTTTGGCCTAGTCTGACTGGTATCCTGCTATCCAGGACCCCAGTCTATCGGCTTTCTCCCTTTAATTGAAATGCATGTACTTTAGGTACACTTCAGATTTGATTCTGGGGTACCTTTATCAGTCCTTAGTATATGGTACACCATATACCCAGGGCATAGCTACCCCAGAAGTCTCCCTTGGGCTGAAGGATTTATGAAGCATGCCACCTCTGAGAGGCCATCCAATTGACACGACAGGCCTGATACTGAAGATTGTGTAAGATGGTGATTGCACCACTTACTGAGATATAGGTTCACTATATCTCTCTAAATCCCTTAAATACCTATCAGTCACCCCTGTGGGAGGCCTTATCAATCCTAAACGCAGGGTGCTGAGTTTTCAATGAGAGGGTGCCCCTGCATGAGCAGAGCCCATCTGCAGCATTCTGAGACCATTCTCCAGGGTTGTCTGTGATGCAGCCAGACATATATGTTTATTTTGCATTATAACCCCGCAGTAGATGCTAACGTTAAAACAGCTGTTTAGAAACATGTTGTGTTTGGTGTCAAACACCTTGGAATCATACCTCCATGCCAGTATCTGGAATGGGAGTTATGATTCCACCCTTCTGAAGGGCCATATGTGGGACAACAGTATACCCGGTACCAGCTTACTCGACCTGGGAAGCACTAAGTGGATGCTGCCAGCCACAGACACTGGTCTGCCCTCATGCTGCTGAGCCAAGCTCATGCAGAGGAAGGCATGACAGCAGGCATCCTGTCACAGGGAGGTTTTACCACCTCCCAGACAGGATTTAGTGTATTAGGGCTGGGTGGGTACATGCTCTGAGTACCAGAAGGTCTGCACTGGGGGCACATTTGGAGTCCCTGTGCATAGTGCAGCTCAAACCAGTTCTGGGAGTCATTGGCTCCTGCTTCGGCACAAAACTGGACAAAGGACATGGGTATAACCACCCCTCTGTCCTGTCCCTCCCATAGGAGGGTCCACAGAATCTATTCAACTCCTTTCCGTGGGTATAAAGTGGGTTAACTGACAACAGGACTTTAGATTTTACCTGTACAAGATTCTGCTAAGAAGAAACCAAATACTTTGACTGCCTGCATGACTCCATTGGGGTAAATGAGTTACTCCCCTGCAAAAGCAGGCAACTAAATGCATCTACCTGGTTTGCTTCTCCTAAGCTCCTGAGGACTCTGAAGATTTCAGCAACACAGGAGGTGCGTTCCTGAAGGTCCCTGAGGTCGATATGCCCTCTTAGTGGTTCTGAGACCAGTATCCCTTGTGGGGACCGTGCAACCCAAACACCTGTGCACCATGTACTTTTGCAGTGGCATATGCTTAGTGACGATTCCTGAGACTGTGCTTTGGACTCCTTGTAGTCCCGACCCCGAGCAGTATTTGCACTGAATATTTACGGCCTCTACTCTCCGAGTGTCCTCTGAGCTGGTGCTTTGCAGACTTGCTTGAGGTCACCTCGCGATCCGTGGTCTGTTGGCCTGTGGGTCCTAGCGCGGGTCACCTTGGTATTCTTGGGCTTACCTGGTTGCTCCAGATGTGCCCTGACTCTCCATTGCTTGGAGAGGCCCCTGGACTTTGCTGGTCCACACCGTAACCTGTTTCCTCTGACCTATGGGTTGCAGTTGCCAAGGCTTTTTGGTGCTCAACCTGAATATCGACCCTTCAGCTCTCGACATCCTTTGTGGGACAGCTCACTTACGGATTCTGGTTGTCCTAGACATCTCCTGGTCCCCGTGGTTGCAGAGTCAAACAACCCTTCTCACCTGAAGCACCTAACATCAGTGGGCATTCGACTACCGAGCCCCGGTCACCAGAAGTGACCCAGACTCTGTCCCCTCTGCTTTCAGGTTCCTTCACCTTAGGTCCAGGCTTGGATTTCACAGGACACTCTTCGCCTTCCTGACAGCAGTACTTCTTTGCAGCTCTCCATTGAAAAAGACGAAGGTTTCCGACCACACTTGACACCTACGAACCCGGCTCCTCTGGGATAGGTAACACGGGTACCTTGGTACTCACTGGTGGGTTGGCCTTAGAACCTCCTATGTTCCAAAGGGTTTGCTTGAAGGCCTCTTAGAAGTGTCCTTAACTTGTAGATTTCCAACTGCGACTTTCCCATAGAGTTGTTTGGAGAACGCGTCTGTGTTTCCTCACTGCACCCGTCCTCCGTGGGCTCCATGTGTCACTCCTCTGGGTGGTTCCTTGGGGTCCCAGTGATTCTATGTGCTCTTGGCACTGTGTCTAGTTAAGTCTTTGTTGTTATGAAGTGGTGTGGCTCACTGGTTAGAGGCGGCAGACCCGTAAGCAGAGGACGGCCCGGGACCAGGGTTCGATTCCCGACGCGGCAGGGTCGTGGACCAGGGTCAGCGGGCTCGATAATTCTCACCTCGGTGCCTACTCCAGTCAGGGACCACACTCGGCAACTCTGGGCATTAGCTTGCCTCATCTTCACAACGGCCCCCCCAGACCGCCGGGGATGCTTGGTCGCACCTTAGAGATACCCATTAGGGACCATCTCTCAGTGTGAGCCAGGACGGGTTCCCCAGCGGTCGAAGCGCGGAGATACTCCTCCGGGAGTTGATTCTAGCGCTATATAAACCCACAATTAAATTAAATTAAATTAAATTATAACAGTTTTTTAGTATATGGTTCTGTCTCCCCCTGGAGTCCACTTTGTATTGTGCTATTTACGAATGTTCTATTGATGATTCAGTATTGTGTGCTTTATGCCCTGGTCTCACATAGAGACTAGTAGAGAGTGTTATATTAATAAATACATATTTTTATATAATCACTGTGTGGTTCTCCTTTCGTTTATTCATTTAGGAGGTGATATTCTGGTAAAACAAGCTGCCTTACAGTCCTTCAAGATTAAGCCTGAAGGCTGCGCTCCATAGCTACCACTAGGATAGCTTTCAATAAGGTTATCTTTGACTTCATGCATCATAAGGCGCGTGTAGACTGGTACAAGGTGCCCACTTTAATTAGTGGACAGCATATACCAACCCACCTTCTCACAGACGCTATGGTTTAAACATAATATTTCACTAGATACACTATGACAAGACTGCCATGTGTGTCAGTTAGATGTGGTCTTTGGCAATGTATGAACATGTGTGCGTATGAATGGAATATATGTGTCTGTGTGACTGAGAGACTGTGTCTAACGTTTTTGTGGCACAATACATACCTCAGCCCACATGTGGCACCCTTAGATGTATAACATAAATGGGAAAACATTTCTGCAGAAATGTTTGGAATATTGAACATTAATCTGCATATTTCTCCAACTTAAAACAATGGCTGTATTTTGTACTTATAATTATGGCACTGTATCGAAAAAATTAAACTGAAGAGTTAACATTGTTTATTTGGATTCCTTAAAACTCTTCATTTAAATGTTCTCCCAATACCAAGTGTCACATTTACAAACACCAAGCATCTTGCTCCCAGTTGTGGAGGGAAGTGAATGCCCCACCCCTCCCCCCTAATTCCTCCAGTGTGCCTACCTTCCCACTTCTGTACAACTCCTGATTGTTGCTGCTATCTTTGTATCCCAGACATTCACTTCTGTCTGTTTCCTTCGTCCTTGCTCCCCTCCCTTTTGAATATTCACTCCATAACATACCTTTTGCCTTATTACCCTCATTCCACCCTCTCTAAATCTGCCTGAGGTGCCTGTCTTCCCTTTGCCCCTTCTGGAAGCACTAAATAGAAACTGTGTGAGTCCAGGAGTGAGGAGTAGATCAAGGGCTGATGGAGCAGCAGCAGGAGCTGTTCCAAAGGTAAGTAAAAAACAAAAGAAGTTTGTGCACTGTGTTGTATGGGTGTAAACATTTGACTCTGCAAGTGCATATATGTGTGTTTGTGTTAACATGTCTGCACAAGTTCATCATGCCTGTGTGTGTGTGTGTGTGTGTGTGCATATAATTGTGTATGTGGGTCACTAGCCAGTATTTTGCCCATTGCTGCAGCCTGTGACATGCTGATCCTGGCACAATGATAGTAACCCCTAGTAAAATGCTGGCACTGCCACAATGGTGCAAACCCTGGGACAATGCTCACCATGGCACATTTGTGGTAATTTCTGGTATAATGCGGGCCCTGGCACATAGGTAGTAATCTCTAACAACATACTGATCTGGACACATTGGTGGTAATTTGCAGCAGTGTTATGGCCCTGGCGCATTGGTGCTAATTGTTGGCTGTATGTCACTTGGGGCTGGTTTTGCAGCAGTGCTGCCATATCGACCCCTTGTAACCCTGTAACAAAAGCAGGAGCGGTGCTTTTTGCTAGTACCCCCTGCTCCTCCCCGCTCCCAGGGCCGGTTGAGCAGCAATCTGCCAGGGCTGGTTACTCTTCCCAGTACAGCTCTGATTGTGGTAATCCCTAGACACTTGCCGGCACAGCCTCAATGGTGGTAATACTTGGAAACATTCTGGCCATAGTACATTGGCAGTCCTTTCTGGCAATATGCTGTGCCTGGCTCATAGGATGTAATCCATGCCACCTGACAGGACCAGGCACCACGTTGGTATTTCCTGGTAAAGTCCTGGTCCTTGTACGATGGCGCTAATTCGTGGTAAAATGTCAGCCCTGAAACAATCGTAGTAAACCCTGGCAATAAACTGACCCTGGAACAATGAAGGTAATCCTTGGTAACATACTGGCACAGTAGGGGTAATGCCAAGAAATACGCTTGCCCTGGCTCACTAGTGGCAATTCCTGATAACACACTGATCCTGGTACATTGGTGGTAATACCTGACACCGGGTAACCCATAGCACTATGCTTATTATTACTGGTAATATCCTTGCCCTGGCACAATAGTATTCCCTCATAACACGCTGATTCCGACCTAAATGGGTTATTCGTGGAAATATGCTGATCCTTGGCTAATAGTTGTAACGTATTGACCCTGGCACTCTGATGGGAATCCCTACCAACATTATGCAACTGACACAATGGTGGTGCATCTTAGAAACATTACTACACCGGCACAATAGTGGTAATACCAAGCAACCTGCTTCCCTTGGCAAATAGTGATAAAACCTGGTAACTTGCTCGCTATTTATTTATTTATTTATTTGTTAAGCTTATAATGCGCGCAGCTACCCAAGAAGGGTTTCCCGGCGCCATGACGGAGCACATCATTTTTGCAGGAACCTAGCAAAAAGTTTATTGGTCAAACAACCAGGTTTTGATATTTTTTCGGAACCTCGAGTAGTTTTCTTCTTTGCGAATATGTGGAGGTAGCGTATTCCAGAGAGATTGTCCTAGGTGTGAAAACGATCTACCTCCCATTCTTGACAGTTTAAATCTAGGCACACAGAAGTTGGCTGCGGATTGTGATCGTAGGTTGCGTTTAAGTGTATAAGGATGGACTAGTGCTTGCAGATATTTAGGCGCTGTACCTGCTTTTATCCTGAACATATAACTCAGGGCTTTGAACTTAATACGGTTCTCCACCCTGAGCCAGTGTAGATCTCGTAGATGACCCGAGATGCTGGCGGTTTTTGGGACTCTGCAAAGCAGTCTGGCAGCTGAGTTTTGGACTAGCTGCAGTCTCCGCACTACAGTTTTATTTGAACCCAGGTAAAGGATGTTGCCGTAGTCAAGCCGAGAAGTAATGAGAGCATTGACTACGGTCTTTTGGGTGGAGGTAGGTAACATCCAGAGGATTTTTCTGAGCCATTTGAGAATGCTAAAGCATAGAGCTACTACTTTGCCGGACTGTTGCTTCATGGACAGGGTGTTATCAATGATAACCTCAAGGTTACGGACATGGCTGGTTGGGACAGGGTGATTTCCCATTTGAGTAGGCCAGTGGAAGGAGTTCCACAGGTCTTTTTTTTTCCCAAAGTGAGAACCTCTGTCTTGTCTCCATTCAGTTTCAATTGGTTGCTAGTCATCCAGTTGAATATGTCGCTAAGACGTTGTTTGAGATGTGAGGGAGATAGTGGGCTGGATTCCGAAAGAGAGAAGATGATTTGTGAATCATCCGCGTAGGTCATAAGAATGAGAACTTCTTTGTCCGCTAGGTCTGCTAATGGTTTAACATATAAGTTGAAAAACAGAGGGCTCAGAATTGAGCCTTGGGGCACTCCATGCGATGAGACAAAGTTTTCTAAGCATGCTGAAGATGACATAATTTGGAAAGTACGAATTTCCAAGAAAGAGCTGATCCACTTTAGTGCATCACCACAGATCCCAATACTTTCCAGTGTGTTTACCAGCCTTTGGTGTGATATGCTGTCAAAGGCCGCACTGAGGTCTAATAAAATGAGGGCTACCGTTTGACCCTCATCAAGGAGTTTACGAATCTTTTCGGTGACTCCCAAAAGTGCTGTTTCCGTGGAAAAGCCGGCTCGAAAACCTGATTGTGAGGGGTGAAGGAGATTGTTGTTTTCAGTAAAATGAGTTAGGACTGAGTGAACATGTCCCTCGAGGATTTTTGTGAACACTGGGAGGAGCGAAATGGGTCTGTAGTTTGACAATGTTTCGGGGTCCGCCGTAGGCTTTTTTAATAAAGGATTTACCATTGCGTGTTTCCACAACGTAGGAACCGTGGATTGTGAAAAGGAGGTATTCAAGGTGTCTAGTATCACCTCCAGTAGTGGAGAGTCCAGTTGTTTTAATACGTTTATGGGGATTGGATCAATTGGGGATCCTGATTTAATAGTATTGAGAATGGTCTTTAGTCCATCCATTTTAATAGGAGGCCAGCACTCTAGCATGGCCTTGGCGACAGAGGAGCTTTCCATGTCCTACTGCATAGTAGTGTTGATCTTATTGTTATTTATTTCGATGATTAAGTTGTCAGTTTTTCCAATAAAAAAGTGTGCAAGATCCTGACATTGTTGTTCATTTAGAGGTCGGGCGGTCGCTGTAGTTTGAGCACCTGCCAGTTCTTTGACCGTATTGAACAGAGTTTTAGATCGATTTGTCGCTTCCATGATGGTATTGGACACATATAGGGCTTTTGCTTTCATACAAGAAGCATGATATTTGTTTCTTGCATTATTATATGACCCTTCTTTTCGGGTGCATAGTCTTTCCACCATTGTCTCTCCAGTGCTTTACATTTGTTTTTTTCGATTTTTAACGAATCATTGTACCATGGGGCTGGGGGACGGTGGTTATTTCCTTTTATATGAGGTGTGGGTAGGCATAGGTCGGCAGCATTGCTGAGCCACTCTTGAGTTGCCTTTGCTGCACTTTCCATGCTTAGGCCCTTTGGGGGAGGATTTTCACCAAGAGCTTTATTGAAGTTTGATAGCTTTAAATTTTTCCAGTTTTTTCTTGATGTTGTTTGAAAAGAGGACAACGGAAGTGCCGCAGCTAGCAACTCGAGGCTGAATTTAGTTACATAGTGGTATGACCAGCAAATAGGGGTAGTAGGGTAACATACCAGCTCAGTGAGACTCGAGAAAATAGGATCTAATAGGTGCCCTGCTTTGTGAGTGGGGCCAGAGTTAAGTAACTTGATATTTAGGGCTGATAGGTCATCTATCAAATTTGCACATGAGATATTGGATAAGTCATCCAGATGCAGGTTTAGGTCCCCAATCAAGGAAAAAAAATGTGAAAAGGGGTAATGTAATTAGCCAGAGTAGATGTCCACTGAGTGAAATTTCCAGGGGGCCGGTAGATCAGCATACCAGCTATTGTAAAGTTGGGAGTCAGTGGTATTTTAAAGAAAGCTGCTTCGCAGTCTGGGATGTTCACGCGGTCCAGGCTGCATTTCAGCTGCCTCTTGAAAATAATTGCAATGCCACCTCCTGTTTTTGATGTTCTGTCTCTCCGTACAATAGCATAGTTTGTGGGGAGAGCTGTAGCAACATCGGGGCCAGCACTATCATGTAGCCACGTTTCAGTCAGAAAGAGTGCGTCAGGTTGCTCTTCTAATAAGAGGTTAAAAATATCCAGTTTGTGTTTTGGCAAAGAGCGGCAGTTTAGACTATAAAAAGAAAAGAAAAAAAAGAAAAAACTTGAGCAGTAAAAACAGTCTGCTCTTCCTGATTTCTATGACCCCTCTTGTTTTGGTTGGATATTCAGAAGTGAGAGATTACAGTTTGGCCAGGAAATATTTTTTGCATGGTCTGCCTTTAGTGTAGTGCATCCACTGTGTTTAAGGGGACGTAAAGCCTTTAGCTGGTTTGAGGACATTATCTGTCTATTTGTAGGTAGTTGAGCATGGTTTCGTGCTCCGTGCCCCGTCCTGGCCCAGACGGGCACAGACGGGCTGGTCTTTGGCTTGTCTTCGGCGCGGGGACGGCGCGGACACTGCGCGCATCCGCTGCGCGTACTTGGCAACATCAGGTTTTGTAGGGGACGGGCTCTCAGTCAGCTCCGCCTCCACACACTCGCTCAATCACTGCCCAACACCGGGAGGGAACCCGGAAGAAGGTAAACGCCCTGCACCCTCCACGACAAACAAGCCTAGCGCTTGCGGTGGAACGGGGCTGCAGAGGCGAACGTGATCAGTAAGTTTTAGGTTATTATAAAAACGAAGTGCAACAGTGAATTTTAAAATCAAAACACAATTTTTGCTCAATACATTCCAGGTCACGCTGCAGTAGTTCAGAGTGCGCGCAATGAGGGTAATTCCAGGTAGCATATTAGTCCTAGCATGATGGTGGTGGTGTCTGGCAGCATGCTGGTAATAGCACAATTATGGTAATCCCTGTAAACTTGCTGGCCCTGTAACAGAAATGACAATAAAGAAAATTGATCCATAAACATGTTGGTCCTGTCACATTGGTTATAAATTCCGGTAATCTGCTCGTCCTGGTAATATGTGGGTAAATCCTGGCAACATGCGGTCCATAGCACAATGATGGTGATTCCTGGGAACATGCAGGCCTTGACACAGTGAAGGTATTTTCTGGTCAAATGCTGGTCCTAGCACCAGTGGCCGCCAGTTGCAATTAACACAGGTGGAGTGAGAGGCACACTAACAGGCTCTAATAAAAACCAGCAGTGCCCTTAGGCCCAAAGCCAAAGCTCTGAATTGTGGTCTGTTTTAAACTGTGTTTATAATGGGTCACGATTGAGAGCTCTGAAGTTGAAACTGAAGGCACTGCGAGCTTCTCACAGTGCTTATCAGTGAATTAAAACAACTTAATTTTAAAAAAAAGCAACATATTTACTTATCTGTTGCCTCGTACTGGGTGTTCCTCTTCATCTCAGCAGCACAGGAACCCCAAGCTCCAGCAACTTCTCTCCTCCACTAATCCAGATCCTTCTCTCAGCAGAATGAGAGAAGCAGTCGGGGCTGGCATGACTCACAGGTGGGGGAGTGCGCGGGAAGGGAATTCGGGTGGGGAGGGTGGAGGGGATCATTTAAATTTGAAAAAACAAATTCAGACTTCCTTCGCCTCCGGTCCCGCTCCCCGTCTCCTTCTCTTTGCTCCTTGCAGGAAGCAGGAAGCAGGCAGCCTCCCACTCCTCCTCTAAGCCAATCACAATGCTGCAATGGTGGTGTTTTGAAAGGCTGGGATGCCAACCTCACAGGTATCTAGGGGAGGCCGTTTTCTCCATGCAGGCTGCATGCATCCTACATGCAGAAAACAGAGAGTGTGCATGAGTGGTTTGGCCACTCCTCTCCTGCCTGGAGCAGGACCGGCCACCCACCCGCCCGACCCCAACCAAACCCTGCCTTCTTCTTTCTTGCAGTGCGTGAAGCAGAAACATAAAATTGTATTCATAATACCATTTTATGTTTCTTCTGCTCGCACAGCGAGAGAGCAGTGGGCGACGCTTCTCCACCCATGTGGAGGAGCCGCCCCTGGAGAGAAGCACCAGGATTAGCTGGAGCACACTGGTGTGACGCTCCTTAAAGCACTGGGGTTCTGTGCTTGATCTCCACCCAGCTGTCTGAGACAGCTTGGGTTGGAGTCTTTAAAGTGTGCATGTCAGACTGGCCATCGCAAGGCGGCTGTCCAAAGTGACATGTGCAGGGCCGGACTTGCCATAGCGGGCACCGGGCTATCCCCCGGTGCGCCGCACGGGTGGGGGCCGGTTTTGGGCCCCCCTGGGGCCGTATTTGTTACAGGGCCGGTTTTGCTGCATAGCTGCAAAATCGGCCCTGTACCAAAAGCGGCCGAAAACCGGCCCTGGCAAAGAGCTCGGCGACACCTCCAACCCCCCCGAGCGGGGAGGGGGAGGCCGGCCGAGCAATTTGCCAGGGCCGGTTTTGGTTCCCAGTCCGGCCCTGGACATGTGCACTTTAAACGAAGTGCACAGCATTCTTCTCTGCTGCTGCCCCTCCCCCAGACTTGGCTTCTGCCAGCACTAAAAATAAAATGGTAATAAATGTGTTTTATTACCATTTTCATTTTCCTGCTCTCCAGCGGAGTGGAGACACTCCTCCACTCTCATAGAGGCACCACCGCTGCCTAGCCCAGTGCTGGCAGTCCCTGGGACATGCTGATCCAGGCACAATGATGGTCACTTCTGCAACTGGTAGGTCCTTGTGCAGTGGTGGCAGCCCCTGGCAACATGCTGATCCTGGCACAATGATGTTAATCTTTGGCAACATGTTCACTGTGACACAGTGGTGGTAGTCACTTCATATTATGGGCAGACATGGTATGATAATGCATAGATACACATGTATATAATTTAGAAAACATTAACATTTAGACAGGTGCATAAAAGAGAAGAATCAGTGCAAGTGAACATATGTAATGGTTATGCTATTGTATATGCTTAACTAACCAGTCCAAAACCCTAGACAAATATCTTTATTATTGTCTGGGTTAAAGGGGGAGGATTGTTCAAGGGGGAACCTAGCCGTTATTAAATGGTTCTTTCATATTTTGCACTGTAATAACTACTAAAGCTTGTGTCCCATGCGAAGGCAACTTGAGCTTTTTATTTTCATTACTTGGGAAAAGGTGCATTGGAAACATTTGCTCTATGTATCTCAGAAATTGGTGCACTTCTGACAGTTAGTGATTCCACTCTGCCCAGTAAATAAGCGTCACTACAGGCAATAAACTATTCTTAACTGTGCCCTCTTTTGGTGTACTGTGCTATCTCATAACTTAGTCATTTTTGAAGGGCCATCCAAGGAAAAGCCTTGTGCTCTTCCCCAATCTCACGTCAATCTTACGTCATCAACAATCACTACGAATAAGGGTTTCAGAATGCTCCTTTGTCAGGGTGGTTTTTGAAACCTATTGCGACAATATTTATTAGCTGACGACTTTCAGAAACACTGTCCAATCCATCATCTTGAATATAGGTCATAGAGGTGTGACTTGGCCCCGTCGGCCTGTGGAGTGATTGGCCCCCAGACCTCCCCACTGTGGTAAGGGCCCTTTAACCACCTCATTAGCAAAAGTTTCAGGATGATTGCAAGACAGGCAGTGAACAGCAGTCTCTGTCTGACTGCAATTTGCTGTATGGCAAGTTCTTGCTCAGAGACCTATCTCTGCAGAAAAAAAGTAAACTTTTAAATGATTGCTTATATTGTTGTCGGTGCAAAACGACATCAGGAAAAGGCATCCCGGTGCCTCGTTCTTTCTTTTTTTACATTTTTTTTTATTTGAGCAAGTTCCATCATATACAACAATAAAGAAACATAGTTAAATTCATATGTATCAAGCATCATAAACAATTACTAATACAGAATATATCTGAGGTTCTCAAATCATGATCTTCGATTACAAAAAATAAGGCCTGAGAAAATGGAAAAGAAATAATAATAATGATCATATGCACAGTTATAATACATTTAAAAAAACTAATAGTAATATAGAGTACATGTTTCTTGTCCTAAGATCCCATTTCATTCTCATACCAGAGAGTAATGGGATCCCATATCTGGGCCCCGAGCAATCTAGATTTGTTCCCTTTTGTTTTATATATAGCTATTTCTTGTTTATAAGTCCCGAAAAACCGGCTTAGCCACATTTGAAAGGTAGGTGCCTCTAGATCTTTCCATCGGGCAGCAAGTATAATTCGAAGGACAGCCATGCCTAGAAATACAGACATACTTCCTCCTTATTATATCCCAGAGAATCATCGTAGCCAAATATGTACAGGGTCAATGAAGTTCTTAAGTTATGTCCAAAGATTTCTGCCCAATAATCAGAAATAATTTTTTTGATTAGGTCTAATTTGGGACAGTCGGCAAACATGTGTACAAGGTTCGCTGGAGACAGACCACACCTTGGACATTGATCGTTAGGCCTTTGGCCCCAAGTAAATAATTTGGCAGGTGTATAATAAAGGTCATATACAGTTCGATAGTGTTGTGCTTTTAAATTAGATGCCAAAAATAATTTAGAGGATAGCATCAGTGACATATCTAAGTCAATATTCGGGTTATCTAGTTTTATTGCCCATCCTCTCTCAACTCGCTCCAAATCATCACGATGATTCTCTATTAAAAGATCATAGATATTGCCTATCCTAGTGGCCCACCTAGCTATAATTTCAAAGAAAGGGATGGTCTCTGATTGTACATTGGGTAAAAGTTGTTGAATAATAGTGTGTACTTGTATGTATTTTAGATAGTCAGTGGGAGGGATCGAGATTTTCTGTTGTATATCCCCAAATGGTGCTATAGAACCTTGTTTAAGAAAGTCACCCACCGTCGTAATTCCTAAATTCTCCCATTTTCGAGAAGTGGAATCAATAAGCCAAGATGGTAAAATCGAGCTATGTCAGAGAGGAGTATAGTTGGTATATTTTAGAATTACTAGATGCTTCGATGCACGTTTCCAGATCCTCCATGAGTCGGTAATAATTTTAAATTTAATTTTTTTAAAGTATGAAGGCTCTATTTGCCTTAACAACAGCCCTCTAGCTTTGTCCCCTAATGCCAGTTCATATATTGATGGTATATTATGTTCTAGTAAAGCAGCTGCTGTTGGCTTGATGTTAAATAGAGGGACCATTTGCTGAAGGAGAGTCGCCCATAGGTATAGAGTCAGATTTGGAATGACTAGCCCTCCCCTACATTGTGGTAAAGTCAAATATGGCATCGCCCTCCTGATTTTCCCATAGCTCCATACAAATTTAGACATACAAGAATCCATGATTTTAATAATTTTGTCATCGACCATCAGCGGGATTGGCCGAAATAGATATAATATTTTAGGGAAAACGTTCATTTTGAGGTAATTCCCTCTACCTACAATTGAGAGATGGAGATTATTCACTCTTGAAAGATCTTTTTTAATTTTCTTTATCAGTGGGTCGTAATTAAGTTGGTTAATGTCTTTCACCTTAGGAGAAATACAAACACCGAGATAGATGGCCTGATTAACTCTATATGGACTTTCAAAAGAGGTGTTTTCTGTGCATAGAACCATTGTCTTGTCCCTATTCAGGGAATATCCTGAGTAGGAACCAAAAGTCTGAGTAATTTGTTCTATCTCTTGGATTGCCTCAGTAGGGTTTGATGTTAATACCGCCACGTCATCGGCATAAGCCAGAATTTTGGTATGAAATATACCAACTGTAATGGGTTGAATTAGATTGGAGATAAGGAGTTTTGAGATTAGTGGGTTGACGTAAAGGGCGAATAGTATTGGGGAGCACAGACATCCCTGTCTCGTGCCTCTTTGAATATTGATAAACTCCGATTCGATGCCCTTTATGGTAAGCCTGGCCTTTGGGTCAACATATAAAGCTTTGATGGATTTAATGAAGCACGGTCCAAAGTTATTTAATTCCAAAACCTGCCATAGAAATTGCCAAGAGACTCGGTCGAATACCTTCTCGGCGTCAAGCAGGATCATCGACATCTGGCCCCCCGATACTCCTATGATGTCAAAAAGGGAGATGGCTCTACGGGTGTGATCTGTGGTGTCTTTTCCGGGGATAAAGCCATGTTGCCACGGGGAGACCAGATGTTCGATAATCCTGCTGAGCCGGTTAGCGAGAATCTTGGCATAGAGTTTCGAATCGGAGTTTATAAGAGAAATAGGCCGATATGAAGATGGCAGCTCAGGGGGTTTTCCTTTTTTTGGGAATATAGCTATATTAGTAAATGTCCACGATTCAGGTGGATTGCTGTGCCATTGTACACCAAGAAACAAGTCTAGTAAATATGGCAGTATTTGCTTTCCAAGTATTTTATATAGATCCAGGGGAATTTTATCTGGACCGGCGGCTTTGCCATTAGCGAGCTCGGAGAGTGCTAATTCGAGCTCGGTAAATGAAATCTCTTTGTCCAGATCGTCCTTGGTTGATCCATCAATCATCTTAAGTGAGTCAGAGTCGCCTAGCCAGTCCCTTAGGAAATCTTTAGTGGCTACTACTGCAGCATGGTCCTCATTCTGATAAAGCCTTTGATAATAACATTGGAAAGCACCTGTAATATCTAGAGGTGACGTGTGTTTCTGCCCCTCAAAGTCAATAGACTGTATAGCACTATAAGATTGTTTTTGGCGTGTACGGAGGGCGAGCTGTTTTCCCACATTTTCCCCATTTTTGTAAACATTGTTTTGGTTTACCTGAAAGATTTCGGCTGCTTTTTGTGTCAAACCACTATTGATCTCTGTTTTTAGAACCAATATTTTACGCAGTGTGCTCTCACCATCCTCCCCACGGTGTATTTGCGTGGTATGTTGTTCTTCTAGATTTATTAATTCAGTGCTAAGTTGTTCTCTTGCACTATCCTGGTCCTTCTTACGTTTGGCAACAAAAGCAATAGTCTCCCCCCTTAAGGCTGCTTTAAAGCAATCCCAGACCACCAGTCTAGGGGCACTATACTGATTGTAGTCAAAAAATTCCTGTGCCCAAAGCGTTATGTATGTTATGTACTCCTGATTTACCAAAAGCTTCTGCTCAAATGACCATTGAGAATAGCGCCTTTTATAATTGATAATGTCAAGGGTAAGAGTGAGTGCGTTATGGTCTGACAATGTTTTGGGGGATTTAGTTATGGCCGCGGTTATAGAGTTCTCTATAGATGTCATTATATAATCGATCCGGACATATTTATTATGGGGAAAGGAAAAATAGGTATATCCGGGATCATATTTATTTTTCAGGTTCCAGATATCGATTAGGTTGTGACTATCCATAAGTTGCCTTAGTGCCCTAAAGACTTTAGTCTTACGGCCCTTATAAATCTGCTGTAAAGATGTATTCTGTGATAGCCCAAGAGCTATATTAAAGTCGCCACAAACCACTAATGAACCTGGCCAAGACGCGAGTTCTAACTCAAGATCATGGAATATCTGAGGATCGTCTTGGTTTGACCCGTACAGTGAGCAGATGGTGATGCCCAGCTCCCGTTGGGCTATTGCCCACCTGCCGTGGGGATCAGCCAATCTACGTCTGGGTTGCCCCAAAGCGGTTTTTGCTTAAATAGCCACCCCTCGTGTCTTAGATGTTTGTGTAGTTAGAACAAGGACGTTATATCCAGGTATCTTCAACAGTTCTTTATCTCCTACAGAAATGTGGGTTTCCTGTAAACAGAGCACATCATATGACTCTTGTTGAATTATCTGATTGAATTGTGCTCTTTTACCCTTATCATTGAGACCTGCAACGTTCCAGCAATAAAGTTTTAGCTTCCCCATCTTAAATATTGAACAATCAGCCTATCAACTGCCTCATATATCCCCATTTGTTTAAATAGAAAAAAAAACATCCAACTCGGCCTTTGATCGTTCCTTAAGCAAAATTGTATGCTTTTTGTAAACGGTTTTTGTATGGTCTTTGTACATTTGAACTTGCTCTCTTTTTTTTTCTCTTGCCACCCCTCCCCCCTCCCCTTCAGGGCCCACCCAGCCCTGTACCCCCCCCCCATTAGCCCCAGAAATTGGGCAATGAGACTCTGTGAGAGTCTGTGGTGATGGAATAGTGCTACCTAACCGGTGCTCGATGGACTTAAAATAGTGAGAGAGAAAAAAAAAAAGAAAGATTACTACACAGGTATAAGAGAGACAGGCAGCGAGATCAAGAATGAAGGAAGGATAAGAGGAGTGGAAAAGAAAAGAAATAAGCGCATATGCGATATAGCTTCCAAAGTTGTTCTACCATATCACAACTATACATTTATTATTCTTCACTATTAAGTACAGTTTCCTATCTATTCTCTCTAGTTCTCAAAGGACGATAGATTAGTCTTAATTACATTAAGCCTTAGAGGGAAAGAGAAAAAAAGAAAAAGGAACTTGTACATCACATACAATGCCTCGTTCTTTCAATGAGCATCCTAATGGAAAAATTAAAAAGGTTAAAGAGACCTGAAAGAAAATCAGCAAAGGAGAAGGGGAAATGGCAAGAGAACTGAGAACAGTTTCACTGTCGAATCTGAATTGCTACACCATCCGGTGTACAATAAATTAAGCGATTCATTGTAAACAAAAAGACACAACCCAACAAACTCACTGGACTTGTGTCACAAATTATGAACACATGATTATTTTCTTTAGATTCTATTTTTACAGGAACATATGCTGACACTTTATTTGTGATCTGTCTGTTTGAAATATCTACACCCTGGACTACTTTTCCTGGGAAGGGTAGGTTTGGAACCTCCATTGGTCAAACAGTGGAGTAAATTGCACCTGTTTCAATTTCAAATGTTACTGGGTGGCCATTCACCTCTCCGTCTACATATAGGCCACATATGGACGCCAAGCATGCAATCCTCCTTCCTCAGGCACGGTGATTGTCCTTGGTTTAAACCCGGTTCAGTAGGGATACCGAGTTTTGCGGCAATGGACCGAAAAGGGTTCCTCATCATTGAAGGATTTTGCTGAAAACCAGGATTCTGTTGAAAAATCTGCATTTTACTTTACATATTATAATTCATCATTGGGGCTGAAGGAAAGTTTTCATTGCACTGCCTTTGATTTTGCATATTCTGCACAGAAGCTGTTTAGGCTGGGGTAGCTAAACCATTCCGTGCCATTTGATTCATGTTTCGCCACATCTGTGGAACCATTTGCGATTCATTAGTACTCTATCTGGGTTAGATTTACATTCTTGTTTCCAATGGCCAATTTTCCAACAGAAATGGAAGGTGTTGTCTTTTTCATTATATTAATTTGCATTACATACATTTGAACCATTGACAAACCCCCTTACTCTACCTTGAGGAACATTATTTCCAGCCTTCATAAACTAGAAATCATTAGTCTGCACACCAACTCCCTGCATTCCCGAATTCCCACCTGAAACAAAACCAGAATCAAAACTAGGATCTGACAGCTGAGAACCTTCCCTAACACTATAGGTATCAACCAGAAGCATCTGGGGTGGTTAAGAGAGTGAATGGAACTCTCAAATCAAAGCTATAAAAAATGTGAAATTCAGCATCTCTAAAGTGGCCAGATGCTTTGCCATTAGATTTAATAAGCATAAGAGTCACCCTATTAAAGTGACTCGGTTCTTACCACATGATATCTTCATGGGGAAATTGATACAAGTCCCTGGTTTTCCTGCTTTGGCACTTATAAACATTACTGATGACATTGTGTTGAACCGATGTTTCCGTTACAGAGGGGGTTAATCATAATCAATTACCCATCAGCTATGGCCTCACCTGCAGTATCTTAACATAAACTCTGTGTAATCAAGACTACCTAGAGGATGAAGATGTAGTTTTAGATTTTGTTTGAGACAGATTGCTTAATATACAGGGTCTAGGTTCTGTTTCAGATCACCTTAAAGTAAATGATCCTGTTGGCACAATGGATACTAACAATGAGAAGAGTATGTGTAAATTTAGTTGTTTTGCACAACATTTTACTAGGCAATTTAAGGAGAGAAAAGTGCAAATTTGCAGAAATTGGAATGAAGCAATAGAGACTGAGTTTCAGATTGAGGCTGAAGAGAAATTCAGGCATTCAAAGTTGCATCCAAGGCTTATGATCGAGCAAGAGAGAGAAGCCATTGTGGTTTTTTTTGTCCTCATATCACTGCAACTGCTGCAATCTCAAGCATTAAATACGGTGGGAGTCGACCACAAACCTGATGCATATACATGACACCACCAATTAGGACAGGCTGTAAAGCCTGAATACGTTGGTATGTTTGTGTGATCACATGATTGCTTGGTCTTATGAAACCGACATGCGATTCCAACTAAAAAATCTGGGCCAGATCGTATCAGCCCTAGCTGGAGTGCTCTCTAAGTCTAACCGACAATTCCGACGAGAAGGCATCAGCCGTGCCTCTGGGAATGGGTGAGTTGGGTTTTGCCAATTTTTGCAGATCTCCCTTCTAGCAAGGAGCAATAAATAAAATAGCAGACACTGCTGAGATCTATAGTGTCTACACTAAGCAAGACAAGCAGGAAGCTCATCTTATTTGTGAGTTCCAAGATCCAAGAAATAGTATTACTCATGGTCTCCTAGTAATAGGAAATCGAGGGATAAATGAAGATCATGTGATCATCGTTCGATTCAGGCAGACAACATCTACTTCATCCGGGATCAGTTTTTTTGCAAATGTTGCTATCCTTCGCGGGGTCCAGAATATCCTATTAAGGGTGAAAAAATTATTTCTTTTAAAATTTTCAGGCCTAACCGTGTAGTACATTAGTTTTAAGGATACTTGCCAAAGGTGTGATGGCCCCAACTCAGGCAGCATCTCTTCCCACACCAAGTGAGGGGCTTTCTGATTTCTGTCGTTTGCATCCAAAAGCTTCTAATACTATATGGAGACCTCTTTTTTCATAGGCTACACATCTTGCAATCCTACTTCAATTTCCCAAGTGCCCCCGGTCTCCTGTTTCCCGCTAGGGTACCAGGAATTGAGCTGCAAATATTTATATCTGGATAAAAGCCCACCAGTCATGATCTTAAATGCCTCCCAGGGTAGTAACCCTTGTATGGTTAATATTTCCACCCAAAGTTTTCATTCCAGCATTCCTTAAAGGGTTTGTCAAGCTATCTAACAGAAACTCCGCAGTGTCTGGGAAGTCCCATATAACGGAAAAGTTGGAGTAATAATTAATGCCCGGGGTCTAACTGAATGTGTACCAAAGACTAATGGCGGGCTTCAAGACCTTTAATGCGACTTTTTAAAAGTATTTCAGGCCCTATATTTATAAAGAAAGCCAATATAACCCAGCTCCTTAGTGCTTTCAGTTAATATCCTGCCCTAAGTTGAATTATCCGGTGTTCCCAGGAACATCCTACAGTCCTTAAATTGGAAGGCATCGAAATAGTCGCAAATCTGGCAATGTGAGGCCCAGTGATGGCTGGTGACATTTGAATGTGGTAGGGTGTAAAAGTGTGTGACGAGTGCCCTGTGGCAAGCAAGCAAGTGATCTAGTTTGACTGCCCTAAGGGGGCTTTGGGGGGAGGGGTGTTCTCCCCTGGGAACATTTAAAAAAAGAGTGGGAAAATAGTGCATTCTCAAGCAAATGTGAGAAAGAAAGAAACTTAATAAAGCAATTGTGAAAGCGTAGTTATGATATCATAAATTGATTTCATATGATAATAACAGTGAGATAACAATGCTCCTTTTAAAAACATATCGCCATAGTTTTTCCCCAAAGGCTTTTTTACAATCAGAAGGTATTACAAATTTAAACATTACATTCTTTTGTGCCCTACTGTGGGATTTGGCAGCAAAGTTCCTGCTCCATGCCACAGCCCCCATGTGCAAAGACTCACCTCACAAATCAGAGGTCCGATTTCTCTTTTGCCTCTGATTAATATGTTTATTACTGTGGGAGAGCATCTGAATAAATCATTCATTTGCCTTTAAGCTGCGCTCATCACTTTGATGTTGGTGTGCCTCTGTCATTCAGTTCCTAAAGAGAATATACAGGATCTGCGGTTTTAGACAACATACACTGTAGGAATGATGTCAGACAAACTCTGATCACCCCATCGGGTATGTTTGCCATTTTTGTACCAACTAGCTCACAGTGCCACTTGACTCTCCTCCTACCAAGGAGATAGTAGTTCTTGGCAACCATCGAACATGACAACTCTGATCCTTCAGGACCGTGGAAACAATATACTACCTTTCGCTCAGTCACTCGTGCTTACATAGTCTGTCTCAGAGAGATAAACAGACTAAATAGGCTGAACATTTCCAAGAATAATTTATTGAACAGTTGATATTCTGGTGTAAAATAGATGTGCTGCAACAACTGCTAGACAGTATAAGATATCAATAATTAACGGTACTATTAAGGTAAAAGGATGGTAGAATTTTACCATCTTACTAAAATCATGAATACATTCAAGTACGTAAAATACACGATTAAAGATGCGTACTCCTACGAAGCCCCCCTCACTAGATATACCTAGGTGTACCTAGCATGGGTGTAGGTGTTAAGCCAAGAACCCCTCTAGGATTTAGTCAACCCCATTACCTGAAGTGTGAGACTATGGGACCCCGTCCTGATCTCGAGTTGGACACCCGCAAGGGATGTTAGACCACTGCGAGCTGGAGCTTCTGCATGCAGGAACCTCAGTGTCTAAGTTCAGTGTGTCGGCTGGGAAGTCTCTGTCTCCTCTGTCTATCTTAGCAAGATAGGATGTATATATACCCATTGGTCTCCCCAGGGTTCCTACCTTGCTGTATTACTATGTCGACCTAAGGATGACGTTGGAGATGAACTTTATACATAGATTTTATACAGGAGATGGTAGTCCTGCTGTGCATCCAAGAATCCTCATGCATAATGTATGAGATTTCGAACTAGGGAGAAGCCGCATTCTGAATGCAGTGTAATATCTAGGTAAAAGGCCAGTCCCTGTAAACTGTGACAGGTGTAATGTAGGAAGAGAATACAGGTGTGCGGTAATGAGTTTACTGAGGCCTATATTATACTACCTATATGGAATATAACACCCACTCCTCTTCCGAATGGACGACATAGTTTAAATTCTAAATGTACTACTAGGTGTACTAGATACTTGTACGCAAATATACAAAACATTAGTTTCTTATTGTGTTAAAAACATTTGTTTTAATCCGTTAAAAAAATCTAAAAAAAAGTTGTTAAAAAGGAAAAACTACTAGAAATTGACAGTTAGGCTACTGCTCTAATATGTCCGTATGTATAGTCCGAACTACTACAAGCATTTTGAAAGGCATACATGCTCGAAAGGAATGTCAATTTTAATATAGAGTTTTATTTGTCTTTTTTGTTTTCCAAAAGCCGAATTTCTTCCCAGCACACGACGGGCCAAATGAGTCAATTGTTTATGTGTCCTCGCTGGTAGACACAACATTCTCGTTGCTTGCTTCTGCAGTTGGCGGTCCCTGTAACACCTCGCATATTATGTCAATTGAGCACAGATGATTTTCCGTACTTTCCACAGCCAGTGCTGGGGCAGCCTTTGCGTTATCAGTGGCCTGGGTGTCTGAGGAGCAGCCTGTGTCTGTACCAATAGGTGCTGATACTACCTGCGATGGCTCTAAGAATGCTGACATCAACATGAAAATACGCTGGGGACACTGCAGAACAAGGGTCCTTATCGCGTCCAGTAAAGCATCAATGTCCGGTCGCGCACATGACGGGAGTGTTAGACAGAGATCCAACACGCATTCTTCTCTGCAAAACAGGCATCGGATGACAGGTAAGATGCAGTCCATCCAGACTAGTCTAAATGACAAAAAACAAGAAGCACTTATTTCCCTTAGGCAAGGTGTGCCTAAAAGTTGTGCCATGCGATCATGGTATTTTCGCTCCAGGAGTATTTTTTCCATCTCCTTGGTGACTGGGACATCCATTGCGTAGCAGAAATACAACAATCAGGATGCCTGCTATTAGAAACAGGATCATCAGCAGTCCTCCAAATATACTTCCAAAAACAGAGTGTATAAAGTTTGGTATACCTCCGAGGACCGTCGGAAAGGTGCTTAACAGTCCAGAACCTATACTCTTAAATAGGTGGACAATGCCTGTCATGTCAGACATGTTAAAGATACGATTTACCATTTCTGCTAAATGGAAAGGGCAATTTGTATGTATAAATGCCTATATCTCTGCTGAAGACCATGCTGCTTGGAGATCAAAAGTCTCTCGAACGGAGGTTAAGGACACCGATCTCTGTCTAAGCATGGCTTTCATTCCGCTCAAAGTATCCAGCCGTATTAGTGAAATATTTAATGAAGGCCATAGCAGCGCCTCCCTGACTATATGTGTAGGGGAAACAATACTTGCATACAGCAAGTAACCCTGGACCTCACAGTTACCAGATATGCGATGCCCGGAAGCATCCCACAGCAACCTTGGTCGTTAAGCATCATGTAACTCCCATTTGAAAGTAGTCTGAATACTGGAGTGATCACGGCAGCTGGGGCACCCTGTAAGGGACAGGACAAGTTTGCTACTGAACCATTACAAGCCCCATGAAGCATTACATCCTGGCATATAAGTGAACAAATGAAGGTATTCTCACAGTTAGTACCACTTAGAAACACTTCTTTTTCCCCACTCCGGCATCGAAATCTGTACGGCAGTTTCCAAGATTCCTTGATAAATTCCCTACCCATTTCTTCATATCTGCCTGCCTGCATTTGTTCCAGGCGATATTGGAATTGAAAGGTTCTGACCGGAAGAGTTATGTGGCGATGGATTAACCATTCTGTGGACGGTGATTGCGCCACTGTAAAAGCTAATCTGTCCAGTTTTTCATTGCACAGCATTGTATACTTTGCTCCCTGCTGTGCCATTTCTATCTGTTTTTCTGTTAGATTTTACGAGGAATACAGAGACAAGCTGTTTATGAAATGCCATGGCACATAGCCTGCACGCAAGGATTACAGCGTCCAGCTTAATAACATAATAGAAAACAATTGCGATTGCCCGTGTTGTTGTATGGACAAATCTTGTTCTAGTATATCTATAGCAGATGATACAATGTTGCCCAGTGAATATATCCTGGATGTTAATGTTGTTAACCCATAATCAACTGCTGCTAGAGCTTTCTCTAGATTAATACGATCTATTTCTCTTAATCTTTCTGTGGCCTCCTATTGTGAAATCTTCCAGATCTCATTATAGACAGCATAACACCGGGGTCAGATGGGCTCCCTATAAATTCTATTCCATATTTGCAAAACAACTACTTGTCAGACGAAGTCTTCCTCAGGATCTGATGTGATGATATAAGGGCCCACCTCTCGATACCTCCAATTCTGATTGTAATAATTACACAGAATATTGAAGTGATCAAGCGGGGGGAATTAGGGAATTAGGAAGGAAACTGCTGGGAGAGAGATCTGAAAAGGAAAAGTTATTGCTGCGAGTTTTCTTTATGATTCACTCGACTCTAGGACACAATATAAATAATAATATCTTTGCACTTGAAAAACCAACTTAGCCTGGAAACAATACATGTATATATATATACTTCGGTTGTCTATAGAAAAGACTGTTGTCTCTTTAATACAATGATATAAACTTGTTCCCAAAAGAAATAACGCAATAAGACTTGCGACTGAGTTATGTTGTAAATAGCCTCTTTACAATCTGCGCAACATCTAAAAGTTGCAACTTTAAAACATCAGCAAATAACCACTTTTGCTTATTCACATACTTTTGCAAAATAACCAATTTCAAAATGTTGCAGCTAAGCAGTTCTGAATTTGCGACTATGCAGTTCTGAATTGCGACTAGGCAAACTACCAAGCGCCTCTATTTACCCATAGAACATTGAATTGGAGAAATTGTAACGTCACTTAAATTCCAACAAAAGGTATTGAGTTGCTCTTAGTATTGAACCAAGAAATTTCACTAATAACCTTAGCACATAATATCTCAGAAAATCAGAAAATACAATCTTCGCTCACTTTAACAAAAGACTTTAAATCTCTTATTGAAAGTTTTTACTTTCTCCTACCTGTAGAGTACGACCTACTCTACTAACTGGAAAGGAGTGTCAGCCTCTCTGGATTCTCGAAATCAGACTTCTAGAAACTAGAATCAGCTTCTCCTCTGCAGCCCTTGAAAGGAAAACGCCTCAAAAAACCTGGTAAAATGCTGCCAAAGACTCGAACCCCTGAAAGAGACTTAAAACTCTTCTTCTAGAAACTTCCCCAGATTGGAGCACCTGGGACAAGCTGCTGCACCTTCAGAATCCTCAGAATAGTGAGCACGAACGTTTGGGCGCGGTCGCATACGTTAACGCGACAACGCCCATGCTAAATCCCACGCATGCGACCGGTATGCTAAAGCTCACACATCCGGCGGACGCGATAAGAGTGCCAAACCTCACGCATTAGGCGGACTATACCCAATTGGATTGTGACACATGTACAAAAACAATAGACCATCAGACAACATTTTCACTAAGGCCTTCTTGCACATTTCTGCCACCAACGTCCTCCCAGATTAACTTGATGCATTTTGCCACATAGTGGTAACAGACATGGCGGATGATAGTGACGCCTGCAGAGTGGGGCGGGCCCTAGACCGCAAGCCACCCTAGTCCTGACAGTATTCCCCCCTCCCAAGAGCGGTCTAGGGCCCGGCTTTGAAGGATGAAGGAGGTGGAATCTTCGCAAAATGCGAGATGCGTGAATGTTCTCAGCTGGTTCCCAAGAGTTATTCTCGGACCCATACCCTTTCCAAGACACAAGATACCACAGCTTTGTACCCCTACGTTTAGAGTCCAGTATAGACTGTACTTCGTATTCCCAATTGGAGTAGATTGACATGATAGTGGATTAATGGTTAATGACCAGGGACATCTAGGTTTGACAAAGGTTATTTCACTCTCAACTCTAAATTGTACACGGGAGCTAGTGGAAGATGCCATCTCCCCAGGATCTGATGTGGTGGAAATTTTGGACGACCACTTGAGTAATAATTCTCTTGTTGTCTCGATGGTAGAAGAATATACTGAGGGTTTGTGTTCTATTGTGTCTAATGTGTCGTGTGAAGGTCCAGTTGAATTAATAGACCTACCAGTTCTTTTACCGATTGATCCCCCTTGTGAGCCTGTAAATTGTTTAAAGGTACTGTCTTGGAATATTGCAGGGCTAAGGGGTAAAATGGCTGAGATTGACTGGGGGATTTTTACAGAGCAATATGATGTCATAGTTTTTCAAGAATCGTGGTCGATGGAAGCACTTTTTCGGCTGGGCTTTTTGAATTTTTACAAACCAGCTGACAAAGGCCCAAGGGGACGGCCGTCTGGGGGGCTTGTAATTTGGGTTCGCCAATCGCTAAATGTCAGGATATATGAGTTACCAACTTCGAATGATGATCTCATGGGTTTGAAATTGACTAGGGCTGAAACTCGGGATCTATTCGTGATCAACGTTTATGCAAGGGGAAGACCTGGGGGAAAATGCCCTGAAGTGATGAATGATCTTGAACTCTTGTTAAATGACATTGGTACTGACAATTGTGTAATGTTACTGGGTGATTTGAACTGTACAATTGAGCCCATATTGTCTATGGATGATGGTTGCTATGAGGAAGCTGACCAGCTTTGGAACATTCCCAGCCTAACTCTACCACCAGTTACTAAAGCAACAGAGGCAGTGCTACATTGGCTTGGGCTATGTCTGGAGAGGAACTTGAGGGCAGCCAATGGGAGGTCCAAGTCTGACTTTGCAGGAAATCCCACTTTCGACAATGGCTATAGTAACAGCCGTATTGACTACTGCTTATTTAAAATGGAGTACTGGAATCTTTTGGTAGATATGGAAGTAATCGCACGTCCCGAAAGTGACCATAACCCCTTGTCAATCACGTTAAAAATGAAATTGGGCATAGATAGAAAACAAAATGTTGATATCTATACAACAGCGAATACAGTCCTTAGTAACAATTGTCGTAGGCTTCGCTGGGATAAGATTGTGGAAGACCCTAGAGTTCTGTCTAAGATCTCCAAGGATGTCATATTGGCTACTGAAAAGCTGGAGCTAATATTGGCAAATAGGGGCATTCTTGATCAGGTAGGCCCAATTCATGAATCATTATTTACCACAATAAAAACCCATTTTACGTTTAAAGGTGGTCTTAAACATAATAAAAAAGGTAATTTGGGGGCAAAATGGTATGATGCAAGCTGTAGGAAGGCGCATAATCGCCTGATATCTGTAATTAAAACTAGGGATACTCAGGCAATTAAAGTTGCGAGGGCGGAGTACAGAAAAACCCTAAAACTTGCCAAAACTATATAGGATGATAATCGTTGGCAGGACCTTTATGAGGCCAGTCTATCAGGTAACCAATTGAAATTCTGGCAGGTAGTTAAATGGGGAGGATGTGGTGACCAGCAAACCCCAACTAACCATGTCTCGGCGGATACGTGGGTTGAGTTTTTTTCAGCCCAGTTTTGTGGTAAGCAAATAAATGATAATCCCAGCGAGGAGGGAATGTTGATTCTTCCACAGTTGGTGAACTGCGGACATGTGGTCTTTAGTGAACATGAGACGGAGGTAGCGATACAATTAAGTAAAAATGGCAAAGCACCCGGGATGGACTGTGTCCCAGTAGACCTTTTTAAATATGATATGGAAAATTGGGTCCCGTATATCACTGCCCTGGCTAATGCCATTGCTTTGGGAGCAGATATCCCGGTATCTTGGAGAGGGGCAGAGATTCTTCCAGTACATAAGAAAGGAGATAAGTCTAGTGCGGTGAATTATCGCCCCATTAGCCTTATCGACGCACTACAAAAAGTAATGGCCAGATTGCTGTTAGGCAGAATACAGTCATGGGCGAGGGAAGAAAATATCTTGTCCCCACTACAGGCAGGCTTTAGAGCCAACACAAGCACTATCGACCAGGTAGTCAGATTCACCATGATTTACTGGAAGACGGTGCATCTAGGAGGAGGTACATTATACGCTGCGTTCGTAGATTTAAAATCTGCGTTCGACCTGGTCCCTAGATACAAGATGTGGTTGGCACTAAGTAAAATGGGAATGCCTCCTGACTTATTAGACTTAACGATTAGGTTACATAATCACAACTTTGCGAGAGTGAGATGGGGATCCCAAAGCCAAGTAACGGAGCCATTCCCTGTTACGCGGGGAGTTAGACAAGGGTGCGTCTTGGCACCATCCCTCTTTCTTCTCTTTATTAATCAGGTAGTGGAGTTCCTTTCGTCTGTTTCATCTGATGCCCCCGTATTGGGAGGGACTAAATTCCCACTTTTAATCTTCGCCGACGATACCCTGATTCTGGCCAAAACCCAGGTGGGGTTGCAAACTGCCATTAATAAATTCACAGAGTTTTGTAAACTAAATGATCTGGAGATTAATGTCTCGAAAACCAAGTTTATGGTATTTACAAAATATAAACCACGTAAGGGTTATGTTACCATGAACGAAGTATCATTAGAGCAAGTATGGGTAATGACCTACCTAGGCGTGTCTATTGATTATAGACTGCGGTGGAAAGAACAGATTGAGGCTATGTGCCTCAAACTAGCTAGGTTATCAGGGTGTCTCGTGAAGGAACAGCGTTGCTCCCTCACGAAAAGAGTACTTCCTGCCACGAAAATCTATAAGGCCAAAATTAGTTCGGCCGTTCTTTATGGCTCTGATCTATGGGGTCATGCTGATCTTGTACCACTAGATAAAATACAGAACAAATTTTTTCGAAGTTTGGTAGGTTTACCGCCCTCAACCCCCGCAATCCCACTATTGCTCGATATGGGCTGCCAATCTCTTAAAAATCAAGCTCTGTTTAGAATGGTTGCTTTATGGAGAAGAATTTGGTCTACCCCAGAATTGATAATGTTCGCTAATGAGCTTCGGGAGGTTCAACTGTCTTTTGGCTCAGGATATATACCCTGGTTCAAAAGTATTAAAGCAACCCTCCTTAAGATGGGTCTACCGTTACATTGGTCAGACCCAGGTAATCAAACCTTTCCCTCAAAGAATGAGTTTAAACAGTTGTTCTGGTCAGTTGTTAAAAATGACATGATTTCACTTTCAGCTGGTTCTTCACTTACCAGTACCTTCTTAGTTTATAAAGTAATTCCCCAACTTGAGACGTATTGGGATAACATCACCAAAGGCCTAGATAGAAAACTCTATCATCAATTCAGAGTAGGCACTTTACCAATTAGGGAATTTACTAACAAATGGCAGAATAGTCCGAAAATGTATTGCCCCTTTTGTCTAGATGTTAACGAAACTGAGAGCCATTTCTTATTCGAATGTCATGCCTATCGCGCACCCCGTCTGAAGTGGCTCAAACCAGTTTGTCGTCGAACAAAAATACGGGTGTGTAAAGAAGCAATACACATTCTAAGAACTAATACAGCTGAGTGGATGTCTATTGGTTTGGCAAAATATCTTGGATGGGCTTGGGTAATCCGAGCAAGGTATATCAAAGAAGCTAGCAAGTAGCGTCCATCATTAATTTAACTAGATTATTTCGAAATTGAAATTGACTGATTATGATCTGGGACATATTGTCTGTTATATTCGTTGGTTCTAACATTGTGTATAATGGAAACTGTTCCAGATATTGTTGGTATAGTTTTTTTTGTTGATAACTGCTAAAAGAAAAAATGTATTAAGTGGTTATTTGCTTATATTAAGGTTTATCCTTTTTAAATTTTGATTTTGATTAATATCATTCTCTTCTTTTTGCTTCTGATAAATATTTATGTATGTTATGTCTTTTATGAAGGAAAAACTTCGAAATAAAGACTATAAAAACAGAAACTGAACTGTTTAGAGTCCAGTATAGACTGTACTTCGTATTCCCAATTGCCATGAACCAAAACTGGAGCCGGTCTGGGCTTTACATCCTGTCTAGCTGGTTTTAACAAGGACGTATGGAACACAGGATGGATTCGTAAGTTCTTGAGAAGTTGTAATTTATATGTCACTGGATTGACTTGACGGAGTACTGGATATGGGCCGATGAATTTGGGATGAAACATGTTCTTGTGTTTAAAATGCAAATTCTTTGTAGACAACCATACTTTATCTCCAGAAGTATACATTGGTCCTGATCGATGACGTTTATCATATTGCTCGTTGTATTTCTCTTTACTTTGTAATAAACGTTGGTGAATCTTCTGGTGAACAGTCTGCATGTGTTGTACTGTATCTTGCACTGCAGGTGCAGTACTCTCATCTGTGGGCAAGGTCAAAGGAATTGTCTTTGGTAAGTAACCATAAAGAGCTTCAAAAGGAGAAGATCCTGTAGAAGCATGAGGTGAAGAATTATAAGCTATTTCAGCAATCCACAGCAAATCCAACCAGGACCTTTTGGAATCCTCAACATAACATCTCAAGTATTGTTTCAATGTTTGATTTAATCGTTCAGTTTGACCGTCTGTTTGCGGATGATAGCTTGTAGACATGTTCGATGTGATTTGTAAACTATGACACCATTGTTGCCAAAATTTAGATGAAAACTGAGATCCTCGGTCTGATAACAACACTGAAGGCAAACCGTGTAAACGCACTATTTCTTTTAGGAATATTTGTGCTAATTGTCCTGCTGTTGGCAATCGTTTACAAGCAATAAAATGTGCGTACTTAGTTAGACTATCCACTATAACCAAAATGACTGAATGTTGATTGATCTGCGGAAGATTTGTAATAAAGTCTAACGAGATGTTTTCCCATGGTTTGGTTGGTGTTGGTAAAACCTGTAACAAACCTTTTGGTTTACTATGATCTGTCTTGAATCTTGCACAAGTTTCACAGTTTTGAGCCTTTTGTGTAACGTCTTTCTGTAAATTTGGCCACCAGAATAGTCTTTGTACTTTTTCTACTGTCTTCTTGTGACCAGGATGACCAGCCATAGGATGGGAGTGTAACCAATTGAACACAGTTTCTTGTAATTCTTTGGTAGGAAGATAAACCTGTTTTCCGTGGAATGGTATTCCTTCTTTGATTGTTTGATTTTCTTCTTTATTCTCCCACTTTTTCCATTGAGACGGAGGAAAATTTTCATGAATATTTTCTAGAAATTGGTCAGGAGACAATAAACAGATTATTTTGTCAGGATCTATTATTGCTTGTGGAGCTCCTTCAAACCTGTGCAAAGAAGAATCTTTTCTAGAAAGAGCATCAGCTTTTTTATTGTCTTGTCCAGGACGGTAAGTTACTTTGAAATCATTTTCAGCAAAGAACATCATCCATCTTAACTGTCGAGGAGTTAACAGTCTAGCAGAACTCATAAATTGTAAATTTCTATGATCCGTATATACTGTTGCTGTGAACTTCGCTCCCATTATATAATGTCTCCATTCTTTGAATGCTTCTAGTATGGCAAGTAGTTCTTTCTCTGCTATTATGTAGTTTTGTTCTGCTGGGTTCAGTTTTCGAGACATATATGCAACTGGATGCATCTGACCTGTTTTGTGATGTCTCTGAGACAAAATGGCTGCTATTTCTACGTCCGAAGCATCCGCTTCTATTATGAAAGGTTCATTTACATCAGGATGCATTAGGATTGGAGCTGCAGTAAAAGCTTTTTTCAAATTCTGAAATGCATCATTGGCTTCAGAAGTCCATTCAAATTTCACCTTTTTCCTTAGTAAACGAGTGATGGGAGCTACCACTGCTGAGAAATGATCAATAAAACGACGGTAAAAATTTGCAAAGCCCAAAAAACATTGTACATCCCGAACTGAATTTGGAATGGGCCATTCTGCTACTGCCTGAATTTTTCTATCTGTAATTTTCATACCAGTTGGTGTGAGTAACGCTCCCAAGAATTCCACTTCAAAAACATGAAAGTCACATTTAGATAATTTGCAATATAGATTATGTGATTGCAAGGTGCTCAAAACCTTTTTGACATGTCCCTCATGTTCTTCCACTGAATTTGAATAGATTAAAATATCATCTATGTAGACGATAACGAACAAATCCAAAAATTCTCTCAAAACATCGTTTAGGAAAAACTGAAAGGCCGCTGGCACGTTGCAAAGGCCAAATGGCATTACCAAATATTCAAATAATCCATATCGAGTTTTAAATGCAGTTTTCCACTCGTCGCCTTGTCTGATTCGCACCAAATTATAAGCTCCTCTAAGATCAAGTTTTGTATAGATTACTGCGGTCTTAACTTGATCCAAAAGGACGGGGATAAGTGGCAAAGGATATTTATTTTTGATCGTTATTTTGTTCAACGCCCTATAATCGATACAAGTTCTTAATTCCCCATTTGCTTTTGGGATAAAAAACAAAGGGGAGGCGGCTGGTGACTTAGAAGGGCGGATAAAACCATTCTCCAAATACTGATCCAGATATTGTCTTAGGTGTTGATTTTCTTTTTCGGACAGAGCATATATTCTGCAATTTGGTACACAAGAACCTGGGATGAGATCAATTTGACAATCGTAACTGCGATGAGGGGGAAGAATTGCTGCCTTTTCGTCACTGAAAACCTCTTGATAACTTTTGTAAACTGTGGGTAAAATTGTTTCTTTTTCTTCAGCCGTCGAGATTTGACTAACAGTTGGCTTGAAGGAACTTAAACAGGAAGAATGACAAAAATCGGAAAGAAATACAAGTTCTCTTTTTTGCCAATCAATCAAAGGATTATGTAGACAAAGCCAAGGCATTCCTAGAATAAATCCATATTGAGGAGCTTGGATTACGTCAAATTGAACCTCCTCCTTATGTCTTTGCCTTTTCGAGTCTTCACAAATCATAGTCACTTTAGAAGTTTGCATAGTTATTGGCCCTCCTGACAAGATTTTTCCATCTACTGCCTGAACGATTTCTGGTGTTTCTTTTTCTTCACAAATTATACTTAATCATAGTGCAGTTTCCAAATCTACAAAATTTCCTGTGGCTTCTGAATCTATTAATACTTCCATTTGCCAAATCTTTTGAGTTAACTGTATTTGAACCGCTAAACGGAAGTGAGCTTTATAATTGGTCACACAAGAGTTGATTGAAGGGTAAGCGATGGTTCCCAAGAGATCCCCCTCTAAACATCTTGGGCAAGTTAGTTTTCCGACTGTCTATCTGTTGTTTCAATAGCCGTCACCTTGTTGACGTTTGGAAACTTGTTTTTAGGTTTCATCATGCAGTCTTTCACAAAATGTCATTTTCGACCACAGTAGAGGCATTGTCCATTTTTACGTCTGTTATCCTTTTCTTCTTTTGACAGTGGTTGTCGAAGGGTTCCAATTTCCATTGGCTCAGGACTTGATTCGGAGTGTGCAAATTGGGTTTAGATCTGATTTCATTTTTCCAATTAGGTTTGTCACCTTTTTTCTTGTCCGTTCTTCTTTCAGAAAGTCGGTGATCTAAACGTAATGTTACATTTATCAAATCTGAACAAGCTGTTGGTTGTGGGTCAATTTGGGCTAACACATCCTTTAATCCGTCTTTCAGTCCCTGATAGAAAAGAGCTGCTCTCTTTTCTTCCGGCCAAGAAGTTTCTGCAACAAGTCTATTAAAGTCTGATAGATAAGTAATGAGGTCTCTGTTTCCTTGTTTTAACTGAAGCAGTTCTCGATCTGCAGATAAAGTTACTGTTCGCCTATCAAACACTTTCTCGAATTCTTCAATGAAGCGTTTCCAATTATACAATATTGTACTATCTTGTCTAACAAATGGGACAGCCCAAATAGCAGCATCTCCGGACAAATATGAGATTAAAAACGCAATTCTAGATTGTGGGGTAGGAAACGCTGAAGGTCTACAGGAAATATGTAACTCAATTTGTGTTAAAAAGGTTTGTACATTAGAAGGGTCTCCAGAGAAACGCTCCGGAGTAGCCAAAGGAATTTGTGGGCGAACAGTAACTGATATGTTTGTGGAAGCCCTTGCACCAAAGTCTTGAACATCATCTGGAAGGGGAGTATTCTGAAGTTGAATATTGTCTACCTTATCAGCTAATAACGCAGTTGCATTCATAGTGTCTTTTAAATCAGCCTGCATCTTAATAATTACAGCCATTAAATCATCGATGGTGGCCATTATGGCAACACAATCAGATCGGGAGGAAAATGATTCGTGGGCTCACTATTCTGTCAGACGAAGTCTTCCTCAGGATCTGATGTGATGATATAAGGGCCCACCTCTCGATACCTCCAATTCTGATTGTAATAATTACACAGAATATTGAAGTGATCAAGCGGGGGGAATTAGGGAATTGGGAAGGAAACTGCTGGGAGGGAGATCTGAAAAGGAAAAGTTATTGCTGCGAGTTTTCTTTATGATTCACTCGACTCTAGGACACAATATAAATAATAATATCTTTGCACTTGAAAAACCAACTTAGCCTGGAAACAATACATATATATATATATACTTCGGTTGTCTATAGAAAAGACTGTTGTCTCTTTAATACAATGATAACAACTTGTTCCCAAAAGAAATAACGCAATAAAACTTGCGACTGAGTTATGTTGTAAATAGCCTCTTTACAATCTGCGCAACATCTAAAAGTTGCAACTTTAAAACATCAGCAAATAACCACTTTTGCTTATTCACATACTTTTGCAAAATAACCAATTTCAAAATGTTGCAGCTAAGCAGTTCTGAATTTGCGACTATGCAGTTCTGAATTGCGACTAGGCAAACTACCAAGCGCCTCTATTTACCCATAGAACATTGAATTGGAGAAATTGTAACGTCACTTAAATTTCAACAAAAGGTATTGAGTTGCTCTTACTATTGAACCAAGAAATTTCACTAATAACCTTAGCACATAATATCTCAGAAAATCAGAAAATACAATCTTCGCTCACTTTAACAAAAGACTTTAAATCTCTTATTGAAAGTTTTTACTTTCTCCTACCTGTAGAGTACGACCTACTCTACTAACTGGAAAGGAGTGTCAGCCTCTCTGGATTCTCGAAATCAGACTTCTAGAAACTGTAATCAGCTTCTCCTCTGCAGCCCTTGAAAGGAAAACGCCTCAAAAAACCTGGTAAAATGCTGCCAAAGACTCAAACCCCTGAAAGAGACTTAAAACTCTTCTTCTAGAAACTTCCCCAGATTGGAGCACCTGGGACAAGCTGCTGCACCTTCAGAATCCTCAGAATAGTGAGCACGAACGTTTGGGCGCGGTCGCGTACGTTAACGCGACAACGCCCATGCTAAATCCCACGCATGCGACCGGTATGCTAAAGCTCACGCATCCGGCGGACGCGATAAGAGTGCCAAACCTCACGCATTAGGCGGACTATACCCAATTTGATTGTGACACATGTACAAAAACAATAGACCATCAGACAACATTTTCACTAAGGCCCTCTTGCACATTTCTGCCACCAACGTCCTCCCAGATTAACTTCTTGCATTTTGCCACATAGTGGTAACAGACATGGCGGACGATAGTGACGCCTGCAGAGTGGGGCGGGCCCTAGACCGCAAGCCACCCTAGTCCTGACACTACTTCCAAAATTATTACAGCTCTATACTACCTTGCTCACAGAGGGTGCCCTGTCACCCATAGCAAGGGAGGCAATAGTGACCTCCTTATTGAAACTCGACATGCCACCGACAGATCTCACTTCCTATAGGCCCCTGTCAATTCTTAATACAGAATATAAAATTCTCAGCAAAATCAGGGCATCAAAGTGGCCTCATACCCAAGCGTAGCACCTCACTAAATATTCGTTGTCTTCATGCTCTGTTACACGTAGCTCATACTCCACAAGCGGGCTGCCTTTCATTGGATTTACGTCAAACGTTTGACACCCTGGATAGTCATATATGCTGGCTGTGCTTGCCAAGTTTGGGATTCCCCCAGAATTCTGTAGATGGGTGAAGTTGCTCTATACTGGACCCAACACACGTGCAAAGACTGGTGCCACCATTTCTCCCGCATATCATATTTATCGTGGTACACGGCAAAGATGCCCTTACTGTTTATGCTGGCCTAAGAACCTCCAGCGCAGCATCTTCGCTGTGTTATGGCACCATATGGCATCTCAATTGGACCGACAACTCATTCTGTGTCGCTGTATGCAGACGATATGTTGTTGTATTTTAAAGACCTAAATACAGACATGCAACCTTTACCCTCTCTATTCAAGCAGTTTGGGGAAGTATCTGGCCTACATCTCAACGCCTTAAAGTCAGTGGCATACTCCTTTTATGATACTTATAATATGCCCAATCTGCAGTTTGGTTCGCTGCAGTTTAGGCTAGAGCCCACCACTTTTAAGTACCCATGAATCCACATCTACAGGACCACTTCCGGTACCATAGATGGATATGTGGTTAGAACACTCAATTCCCTCCGATCTCAGGAGGCGTTATGGAACACCTTACCATTAATGATAGCTGGCCGACTGGCAGTTTCCAAGATGGCCATACTGCCCAGACTCTTATATCAATTTGTGAACCTCCCTGTAGCCCTTCCAGCATGGATCTTTAAAGCTCTTGATATATTACTATCGTTATTGCTTTGGGGGACAGGCCGACATAGATTGGCCCTTGCCAAGATGCACTTGCCGAGCACCACAGGGGGTATGGGGGCACCAGATTTTAAGGCATACTGCATTGCCAGGCAACGGCAGTGGTTGGCATACAGGTTAGCCAGCCACAACCTATTTGAAATTGGTTACTCTTCCAAGGGGCTGCAAGTTGGAACGCTACAGGCATTGCTTTGCCCCGGGGTGGGAAGGGTAAGAGATCCACCCTTTCTTCTCCATATAGCACTCCATTATTGGAAACTGGCAATAAAATATGCAAAAATGCCCCCACCCCATATGCCCCAAATGTTCCACTTTGTGGCCAACAAACCCTGTGGAGAATACTATCAGCTGCTAGATTAGAGAGTTGAACAGGGCCGGAATTGAGACAGTGGGTGGCTTATTTTTAGATGGAAATTTGATGCCCCATGATGAGTTTGTACGAACCAATACTGTCCCAGACTCATACTGTTCCTGACTCACGCTGCTGTCACACAGTATATACGCAGACACTGGTTGATAGACCAAATGGATCCCCCTACTTTCCAATTGTTACAGGCAATATACATAATGGGTCACAAGAGCCACCTTGTCAGATGGTTATACCGGGAGATACAGGAATATTTGGGCACCCCATTACTGATCCTTCGTCAAAAATGGAAAACTGCGATAGCCAGGGAACTAAATAACAGAAAATGGGTGCTGGTCCTAGAACATCCAAGACGAGTCTCTTGCAACATCCGACTTTAAACAATACAGCTACTAATCCTGCATAAGGCTTCCCTAACACCATGGGCGATACAGAGAATGTACCCTAACACTTCCTCCGATTGTCCTAGATGTTTCCGTCCGGAAGCTGACTTTATCCACATGTTATGGGCTTGCCCCGCATTGACAGGGTTTTGGGCCAAAGTAACACTGGGCCTTACCGAAATTACTGAGCGCTCCCCTTGGACTACTATTGAGGCCTGCCTTTTGGACCTTTTCCCTCTCCAAAAAAGGCGGTTGTATTGCACCGCTTTACAGGGCTTGCCCTGATGCTGGCTAAAAGGCTAGTCACACAACGCTGGAAACCCTGTGCAGCACAGCACAAGGGAAAGTGATGGGTAGAAGTTATCAAAAAGGGCCACTGCCGAAAGGGAGGTGCTGCAGTGCGAGGAGTATAGGAGACTGAGGAAAAAAATGATTTCCATGGAATGGGCCCAATTAATAGAACAATTTAGATTAAATACTGCAGATGAGCCTGAAGACTAAAAGAATATTTGTGCCGCCCTTGCGTGGACCTCTTGTTTTGTGACCGATATTCTAAGAAAGAAGACATGTTCGCTCAATCTCCTCCCCCCAAACTCCCCCCTCCCCCCTCCACTCTCCCCCCTCCAACTCCACTGTTCCAGCAATGGCATCCCAGATTGATGTAAACTTTGATTTGGGAGATCAGACCATAGCGGCATTGTTTATTAGTTTACGGACGGTGTTTTTTTTTTATGGGAGGGGTATAGAGGGGGGGATAACTCTATTAATGTGAAAACATATCCTGACAACTGTATGTAAGTCTATCAATATGAATACCATTATTAGTAATATGATGCAATGACTTAAAGTACTGTTAAATATATCCAATGAATCTTGTAACACTTGCTCATTAACCATTTTATAACAAAATTAATTATTATCTACTTTAATGTGAACTTGCAAACCCTGAAAATGAATAAAGTTTGTGTTAATAAAAAAAACTTCTTCACAAATTAAAAGCAATAGACAAGTATATGTCCTGTCTGAAAAGTGTTTCAAAGTCTATAATCAATTACATCTATAGTCTTGCAGAGAAACATTCCATCTCGTCTGGCCTCTTAGCCATATCTCAGTTTATTAGGTATAAATGCTGCATCATTATATTCTTATCCCATGGCATATGAATTACATGCATTTCTTTGCAGGCAGTCCATGGAGCCAAATGCCTGCCCTTACGTCTTTGGTCCGGTGGATGGAAACTTCTAGCCTTAAGGGGTCAGGACAGTACATCCACTTTCTGTATGTTGACCCATGTTCACCTGCTCTGTCTAATAAACTGGACCTAGACGTCCACATCTGGAGTGTTGTAGCCGAACTCTAATAAAGGTGAAGGAGCAGTAGCCAAAATTGCAATCTTACCAAAATTAGAGGAAAGCCAGCTTGAATTAGCAGATGCCAGCCCTGCTTATCCTAATTATGTTACTTGGTGTCCGGTTGTGTAAATCTGTGCTCAATCATCTGAACCAAACTGGAAAAGCAAGCCAGCTTGAATTAGCAGATGCCAGCCCTGCTTATCCTAATTATGTTACTTGGTGTCCGGTTGTGTAAATCTGTGCTCAATCATCTGAACCAAACTGGAAAAGCAAGCCAGCTTGAATTAGCAGATGCCAGCCCTGCTTATCCTAATTATTGTATTGTATTGTATTGTATTGTAATTGCATTTTATGATGTTATTTGGTGTCAGGTGGTGTAAAGCTGTGCTCAATTATCTGAACCAAACCGTTAAAGCAAGAAAGTCCTGTCTAAATGTTATATGTAGGTTAGCATACTACGTGGAAAAGAGCTCTCCCTGTGAGTGTTGGACAGATTAATTACATAGTGAATCCTGGTCTGGCGCATACCTTCGTATGTGGTGAATGCCGTGGAGGAACCATTGTTTGCACAATGGCTATCTCGGACTGAAACTAATTTAACATGCCCTGATTAATTGCTTATTGAAGTGCCAGAGAGACGACAGCCCACCAATGCTAGAAATTACCTGGGCAAATGCCAATTATGAGGCCTCGCTAGTGTGATGTCATTGTGGTAAAGTGACATTATACCGGTTAGGAGGTGCTTTTAGCTATACGTGGACCCGCAGATGATGCCGCATAACGTCGTTAACCATGGGTGCCATCATGGAAGTAAGCCTGTGTTGTATCGTGAAGGACTTTGGATGATGGCTCAATGGGGTGCCTATTACAGAATATACATATACATCAATAGTGAAATTCAATTCTGTGCATAATTTTTATGTTGAATTGTACACAACTACACAAAACTGCAAACGCCACGTCATTTTAATACAGTCAAGCAGAAGAGATGAGCAAATGACATTAGTGCAATTTAAAAATGTTTCCTGATATATAATTTATCTATGTATATATCACCCCTGCCTGGCATGGGGTAGTTTGATGGTGCGCTGCCCTAATGATAGGTAATTCTACCATAGTTAGTTGCTACTCTATAGTAATATCACATCAAAAAGAACAACTGATCGTGGTACTTCATGCCTTTCTGTACAGTATCACATTTTACAATCAGTCGAGCATTCTGTCTTGTAAGCGTTGTTTCTTACAACCCTCCTCTGGGATCTTAAGTTATGACTGATAATACGGTTGAGATGGAGAGCTGCAGCATACTTCTTAACAGGCATAAAAGGGTCAACGAAAAAAAATACAATAAATCCACAAGGTTCAGATGATAAGCAGGGATGGGGAATGCAAATTCCAGGAAACAAACAGATGGAGCAAAGTAAGGCGTAACAACTAGGAGAAGGTGCCAGACATCAACCCATTGCCTGCACTTATCTTTTATAGTCCCTGACTCATACAGCCCCAGAAGTCGAGTCCACAACCCTTAAGTGAGAACTACCTAGGTTCAGTGTTTCCGTCCTCCGTACTCACCAAGCTAGACCTCTTTTGAACTTAAATGAGCGTCTAAACTCTGTATGCCTAGGTAAAAGTACATGATAGCACCCATCCTTCCAAAGAGTTCCTCCCCTTGGAACTTCCTGGGATCTCATTTCTTTTGAAACTGTTGAAAACATCGAGATATAAATTATGGTGTAAGCACAAAAGAGGTAGCTCCCAGCATCTTTTTGAGACCTCATATCCTTTCCATGGTATTAAAAAGTAGAGCTGACCAAAAGGAATATGGGAATCAGGAGTATCCTCCACCCTATGTTCTTGAGAGCCATCAGAGGATGTGGTGATATTCCTCTCTTAATAATTGCAGGTTTCATATGGGACACATGGAACACGGAATGTATTATTCAGGTCCAAGGGAATTCAGGCTCCAACACAAATTCTTGTACTAATCTAAGAATAGGAAAGTTACCTACAAATCTGGAAACAAACTTAGGGGCCGATTAGGATGGCGGACGGACTTGCGTCCGTCCGCCACCCCTGAGTAGGAGGGACCGTCCGCATGGGCAGCGGCGGTCCCTCCATGGCAATTAGGATGTGACCGCCAGGGTGGCGGTCACATCCTCTATTTTTAACATTGCGGCGGGTGCAGCTTCAAGCTGCACCCGCCGCAATGTTAAAAATGCATGTGTTGCATTTACATGCACAAAGCGGCAGGCACCGCACGGTGCCTGCTGCTTTGTGTACGCAAATGCAGGGGGGTACCATAGGTACCCCCCATGTGCACCCCCCACCCCCCATTCACCCAGGGGGCCCGCAACGGGCCCCCAAAGTGAATGTCCGTATGCTTTTCCATGGCGGAAAAGCCGCCGTGGAAAAGCATATTTACACCAACATCATAATATGGCGGACGGTGTCTCATAGACACCGCCTGCCATGTTATAGCTTTTCCGCCGCGGTCGGAAGCCGACCGCGGCGGAAAAGCGGCGGACGGAATTCCAGACCCACCAGCCATCCTAATTTGGCGGTGGGTCTTTGGAGTCTCCGCCGCGGTTTTTCCGCATCCTCCAGGCCGGCGGACACTTCAGCCGGCCCGGAGGATGCGGAAAAACCGCCATCCTAATCGGCCCCTTAGGGTGGCATCCTGGCAGATGTAAATATTTCAGACTGTCTCTTATTCTGCCTTTGGCTTAAGAAGGTGCTGATGGACCCTTCTTCTAACGTTGCTGATGTGTAAATGGAGCTGTGTGATCGAGAGAACTGCGGTAGGAGAAAAACATGCAGGAAAAGGGAGGGGGTAAATAACAGAAGGTCAATAGAAAGCAAAAGTTCTCATTGATCAGTGCAAAGATTTATTATAGTTCAACTCTGTCATGAAAATGCAAGTGGCTCATTCATTCTGATGCTGCATCAAAACTCACCAGATATAGTGTTCTATGACTTTGTGAAGGTCTTCTTGCTGCCCACCAATTTGTGGATGATACCTGGGAGCTCAAAAATGTCTACCAATCATGGTTGTCATTAATTCTGTCCATCCAAACATTGTCAATTAATTTAGCTCCTCAGTCACTGATGATGACATTGGGGAATCCATGAAAGGTGAAGGTGTTGACCAAGAATATTTGAGCTAGTATCACTGCTGATAGTAATCCTCTCAGAGATGTTAGTGTAATAATCCACCAACAACAAAAATAAACCCTTGTGACAATGGTAATTCCTCAACCAAATCCATACAGATCAACGACTATGTCCGGGCTGGACCAGGAGAGGTTGCATTAATGCCATAGGTTTGATTTGTCTGTTATTGCACCAGTTTAAGCTAAACATTGGTTGATATTATCCTTGCCAGATCTGTATATATAGGGCTACCCAAAGCTACCTTATAGTAGTAACTCTTGGATCTTTCCTTGTCCAGGGTGTCCTACAATAGAAGAATTGTTACACCAGTTCATGACCTGTAATTGCAACTCCCGATTAGCTAAATATAAGGTATCATTCCAGTTTAAAGGTGTTTTGTCTTCCTTCATCCCTGCAGACCTTTCTTTAGCTTTTGTTCATCATTGATCTGTCCATATCTGAATTGGACTTGGTTATAGATTGATCTAAATGGTTTCTTACTTGAGTGGTAGCCAATAAGATTTTAGGAACAGACTCAAGTTATTATCTTTTTTCACCTTGTCTAGACAATGTGTTGGCCTTACCCTTCTTAACTCTTCTCATGTAGATAACGTTCTATTGGAATTGGGAGAAGAACAAGGCCCTTGTTGCATATCTTGCGTTCAAACATTTAATAAATCTCAAGTATAGTACAGTCTTGAATAGTCTGTCAAGACTGTGATGTTATGTGTTACTCCTTGCAAGTAATGTGAAAGCCTCTATAATTGCCAGATGTTCTGTCATAGATGGTATACTTGCATTCAGAAGTGAAAGTGTACTTGTGTAATATGCCATCAGCTGTACAGCTGCACAATTGTTGTCTCAAGTTCTCTCTTAAACAAGAAAGCTCAAATTGCAAATACTAAGGCATTGGTTTCAACGACGAATGGCCGCTGCATATTAGCATTTAGAAGAATGGTTCAAATGTTAATACTGCGTTCAAGGTCTGAAAGATGGCCTCCTTTTCCTTGCCCTATATAAAAGGTAGCCGATTTTTTGTGAGCAGTTTGATCAGACTCTCAATGCTGGAAAAGTCTTTTCCTTAACGATGTTGGGAGCTTACTTTATAGAATGACTCTGACACTTACACTTTCTTTACTTAAGCCTTCTATGGATAGTTGAACGCCCAAAAAGGTAACCTGAACATTTTAAAATGCATATTTCTGCATTAGCTTACAGTGAATATTTCCTTAGCATTACAGTACTTCCCAGACATAAGTTTGATACTGCTGGATATCTTTGGAGTAAATCAGTATATTGTTCAAGTAAATGATCAGATAAGTATCTCAGAGGTCTCTAAAAATAAACCTCTTTTTCAAGTATTTTGCAGATATTTTAATACTTGTTAAAGGACTTACAGGCCCATGCATCAACCATTTTTGCGAGCGCAAACAGTGCGATTTGCAAAAATCGGCCGTTTGTGCCCGCATAAAGGACAATTGCGATGGAGCAAGGTTCAAGGCACTTGCAATTTGCGAATTCGCAAATAATTGCAATTTCTCAAATTGCGATTTCATTTAAGGAATCACAATTTGCGATTCCTTAAATGCAATGCAAGTACCACTTTAAAATAGTGATTTCACTCTTAGGGGGCGCAAATTACCATGAAGTTGAACTTGATGGTAATTTGCAAAAACTTTGAAAAAAGTTGTAGGTTACACACAAACAGATGTCTTTGGGGCATGTGTGTGCGCAACATGTGTGCACAGAGCAATTTCAGGGGTGCAACAGGGTGTTCTTTGTTAGTCACAAATTGCGCATGCAATCTCCCATTCATTCCTATGGGCCTCTAGGCCCATAGGAATGAAGGGGAAGGCATTGCTTAATTGCGACTCACAATTTGCGAGTCAGAATTAAGGAATGTTTAGGAATCGCTATTTTAATAGCGATTCCTACATGCATAGGCTTTTGAGAGTCCTTAATTGCGATTCCTTAATTATTGCAATTAAGGATGTGCAAAATCTTTCTTGATGCATGTGCCTGATAGTCTTTCATGAGGAATGGGTGCCTCTATTATTTTTCTACTAAAACATCTGAATTCTTTATAGATCTCAGGGTTTTGTTTCCTCCGAACTCTCACTTGTAGCTCGAGTATTGATTGCCTTGTGTACAAGTATACAGTTGAGATTCAGAGTAATTTTCAAATCCTTTTAAGGAACACTGTTGTGTTTGCAATACAGAGAACAAAAACTGATAATGGTTCCCAATCAGTCCTTTGGGTTATGCTGCCAACGCCACAATGTTCCTAGAATAACTGAAAAAGCTGCTACATCAGAGATATAAAAGACAATAGTGACTTCGTGGCTGGATTAGGTAGACGAGAATATTGTATTTGCTTCTTTGTAAACAGTGTCTGATGTAAGATCTGTTCTGCCTATTCATAGAATCTCTTTGGCCTCATATTTCACCATAACATTATGCCTTTGTTGAAATTGGATATCAGTAAGGCAGCCAGTAGATCAAGAATCAATTGCAGCGCAAATCTGCAAAGGTAATTTTGCTGTTGAGAAGACAACATCCTTGTAAAAGTGTGCCTTCATGTTGCCGTACGAATTTGCTAATTTCATTCTCAACCTCTGCGTATTAAGGTCAAGCTTTCCTGTCTCTTGGCAACACAGGGCATTTCTTAAGTCGTTCTCTCCATGTCCATTATTTCTCTTCTATTGGCAAATATATTTTTGTGTTCCAAAATTGTTAGGTTCTGTTTTCTGTCAGAATTTTTCAGAAGATATTCCATTACAATTTCTAAGGGCCTTGTCATTTTTGCAAATCTCTTGTGGCACATCGATTTGAAGGGTCAAATCAATGAAATCCACTTTGGTGATGGGATGGTTAACTAGGGATAATTAATCTTTCAATTATTCTTTTAATCCCTGATAGAAGGCAGCTGCCATTGCTTCATCTGTCCAAAAGAGCGTAAACTGAGATTTGATGAAAGCAGCTAATAGTGGTGACCAAATCTTGCTTACCCTGTTAAAGCGTTAAAACTCATATGTCTTTTTTTTTTTACCAAACATTGCCTGGACTTGTAAAAAAATGTTATCACAATTGTTTAACCATAGGCTCGGATTTATGATAAGCATTGTGACCCATATTCACACAGCTACTGTAAAATAAGATAGAATAAATGAAATATTCAAAATATTCATAGGAAAGGTAATTGCCTTTGTTAGAAATTCTAGTTGGCGTTATGCAAAAGAGATTTAGAGCAAACATTGTTCACCAGAAAATGTATCGGGTAGTGTGATATTAATTGGGACTCTCTCAATATGAGGACCCGAATTACAGACTGATCCATTGGTCATGCCTTTTGTGGCAGTACTAGACTCCTCATGAGCAACATTGGTGGTCTCCCTAGAAGCAATCATTAACTGATTTATCCAAATAAGCTTGTACTTGTGCTGAATGGTGTCAAGTTCTGTTTGGGTCTTTGAGATGACTTGCACATGACAGGTAATTGATTATTGGCGGAATCAATAATGTGTAGAATAAGGAATCTGCAAACGGTGGGATTTGAATATAATAGAGTCATTTCTCAAAAGAGATATAGCTGACAGTCTGATCATTCACTTGTTCCAACCAAGGCACTCAATAATAATATGTCAGCTAGGAACCCAAGGAAAATGGGAAAAAGGGAAAAGACAATGGAAACACTGATTCTGAATGGCACCAACAACAACCTAGGATTATCTAAGAACCAGTGCTTGAGAGAGAGAGAGAGAGAGAGAGAGAGAGCGAGAGAGAGAGAGAGAGATGTGAGAGTTTGTAAATTAACCAACACTGAATGTGTCTCATAAATAGCCTTTATAGTTTACTTCTCATAAGGCCCCAGATGTCCTGACAGTCTTGGTAGTATTGTGATTATGTGTCTGATTTCTGGAAGGAGGATTTTGCACATCTAAGTTATACTGTGAACATGGATCTCTCTCTGTGGCAACATTGCCAAGAGGAGATGGACTCAGATCTATACATGTTCACATATAAATGCATATTTTGCGTTGTTATCAAAAGAAAATCTTAATGTTGAAAACTTGTTTGAATTATTTAGCCCATCTACTCATCATGGACAAATCTTTCTGTAGACAAAATGCACTCCATACACTTTTGAAGCAATCTGGAATACAATTAATTACTCATATCGAATATTGATTAACTCTTGAATGTTCTTTTTATTATTTGCCATGTATCTGTGCGCCCTGTGTTTTTGTACAGGTTGGCAGTGAAGGGTTTTCAAGGGATGAAAGGTAAACTGACAATAGAAATTTAATACAATACCCCTCAAAACAAACGTATACAATTTAATGTTTGGAATGCATTATTTTTGTTCCAACATTGGCAATATGTGTGATAGTAATTTAAATATTTTTAGGAAGTGATTGCTATCAGAAGAAAAGGCATGACCAATATAATAGTGACTGTGTACCCACATCTGGGCATAATCGTCGCAGTTAGGTTGTAAACTGCAACAACAAAAAGGTGATGGAAGGAATCGCTCGGGCTGCATCCCAATCCATTGTTTTTCGCCCACCATGCCACCTCAATTTGGACTCAGCCATATACAAATCAGTTTTGACCCCAGCGGTGGTTTCTGCCTTAGGGCACTGGGACGTTGCCCTATTGATATTTTGGGCCCCTTTTCCCCCATATTTCTTGTGAATCAATAATAATAAAAACAACTATCTTGGCAAATTAATATGTTATTGTCGCACCTGCTGCAGTCAGCCTTCAGCCATGGCCGTTATCTGTTCGACTCTGTAGGAGGTCGGGTTTCAGTAGACTGATACAATACTACTCTGGTGGTGGCAGACAGTGCAACATCTAGTGCGCATGTCAGGTTGTATGGCTGCCTTTCTTCGGCCAGCCTGACATGCACACTAGAGGCCTCTCTCCACCTACACATTAGGAGACTGGGGGTTGATAAAAGCTGCCCCCCCAGTCTTCTAATGAGTGGTGAATTTGCCTGCTCACACCAATTCTGGCACTGCTGTCATGCTGTGTAACAGAAAGGGAGCAGCGTCTGGATTTGCTGAGACGCGGTTTATAAACCTGGTGCAGTTTGTGCACTAGACACCGCAGAGGTGGGAGGCTCTGCTTGCCATCAGAGCATGACCATCCCTGTAATGGTTTATTATGAAGCCAAGCAGTGATTGACCATTTCTGCCATTGCTGGGCAGGGCTGACTCTCCCCCTCTCAGCGACGGTGGCGAGCAATTCGGAAATCATATTTGTGACCGGAGCTCGTGCTGTAGGCTGTGCCAAAGCTGGAGGAGAGTCCAGTCGCATTTGTCCTCCTGACTCTGAGCCATCACGATTGGAGTGGCATTGACTCGAGTGGGCCCATCTACACTATTGGTCACGACGACCAAACTACTTACTAACAGCCAGACGCATTTACCCTGAGAGAAGCAAACGTTGGTGGCACAAGTTTCAGGCTATTGGAATGATTTAAATTTGATATTACATTAAACAATTCTGGCCAGGGGGTGAACACCGAATGTGAAAAGATTGCAGACTTTTTCACCTGGTCTGTTTCCTACTGTGAGTCGACTCCGTTTTGTGTGGAGTTTTTTTCATAGCACTCGGGCTTACTAAAGAATGCTGTATGGAATGTGTTCTGGAGTATTAATGTTGCATTGGAACTGCAAAATGAACAGTTACGACTTGAGCCTGGTGTCCCATTTGACATGTAACCATCAGGTAGCCAATCACGCTCTTCCCCCTACAGGCAGTAGGTGCTCTGTTCCTCTAAGGTTTGGTTCTCACCTCTCTCTGCTAAAATCAGATTTGACCCTGACACTTTTGAAACTCGTGCCCTGCAGGTCATAGGCAGATGTCAGCAGCTAGAACTAAACTCAAAGCGCTTTCTGATCAGGTTCCTGTTATGGAGACCGAAAAGCGCACGGGAGACAGGTAGAGAGTTGTTTTCCCCTCGAGACTGTGCAAACACACCGCCTGCTGAAACGTTAAAGCTATGGCACTCCAACCATAGCTAGTTGACAGTTAACCACGCTCACTTCCTGTGCTGTGTACACAGAAAGGACCTGAAATGACCTCAGGGGTGGATGCTGTTGCCATGTGAGTAACTTAACACGTGCAGTGTAAACGCCTTTGAGTGTCAGCTGTCACGAGCGCAGCCTTGTGTGTAAAAAGAGTACCAGGCTCTGTTCTTTGGAAGGATTTCTTTCAGAACAGAAAGGAAAGGGCTCGGTAAACAAATGTCACCTCGCTGTGAATAGTCCATGCCAAGTGTAGTAAGATGGGTAACTCCCTTTACAAGCAGACACTAAAGACTCGTCACAGGGCACGACCAAGAAGAAGTTCAAGAAAGCAAGTGGGTGGTGTTAGGTGTACGGGTCATTCACATGAATCACACATTAATTGGGTTAAGTGCTGTTCTGCTCATGTTTGTTTTTAAGTACTGTGAATTATAAATGCTGCTTGCTTTCCTGGGTGGAAGAAAGCGCTTTAGCTGTGAGACAGGCGCTGGGTTAGATTAGGTCTGTAGTTGGGAAGGGATTAGTGATTGGTGCCAATGGGTGACCTGAAGGTTACTAGCGACGAGGCCAGGCTGATATCTGGGCCCCTTGGAAGTCTGTCTTTTTGACACCCTTGTGCAACTGGACGCACCCCACTGCAGTTTATGTAACTGCATAATTTTCTTTTTTTTTTTATTTATTTTTTTATTTCAAATATTTTTATTGAAAATAAATTTTTACATATACAAAAGCATACAGTTGTCTTGCTTGGGCTGCTCATCGAGGGCTTCCCACATGTCCTCTTTGGCTGTGTGGTTTGCCGCCTTGTGTTTTCAATGTTTCTAAATGGTGCAGCTGATTTTGATGATGTAGTGGACCAGCAAGGTGAGCTAATAGAGTTCCATCATCAGGAATGGGGGTGATGTGATCATATTTCTTCATCCCCTGAATGAGGCTTACCGTGCCTTGCAGGGTACCCTACTGCCTTTCAGTGTCTATGCCTTGCTGTCTCAATGTGTCCAGTAGGACAAATCACAATAACTTATATCTCTCAGATTTCACTTGTAAAGGTATATCAATAAGTAAAGAAATATCTATGGTACTCAGCATTGTTATGTCAAAGTCTGTTATGAAGTTGTGTGATTATATTGAATAAGATGCAATCTACGTCATTATCCTATAAACTCACTGTATTTATGTCATAACTACACTTTTACATTTTCTTTATTAAACTTCTTGCTTTCTCAAATATGCTTGAAAATGCACCATTTACACACTCTTTTTTTCAAATTTTGTTGGGGGGAGAACTCCCTGAGCCCTCCTTATGACGGTCAAGCTCGCTAGCCACCGGGAAATCTTCCTGAACTTTTATGCCCCACCGCTTTCAAACGTCACCAGCCACCGCTGCTTGACCCTGCCCCAGTTGGGACAGTCCAGCTCAAACTGCCAGGTCAGGTCCTTCCTGAGCTGGAAAGCTAGCATCCCAGGACAGGTTTTGCCCTTATTATGGGCTTATTATATTGCTCCTCTTTCTGGGCTGCTGATTAGGCTGTTATGTTATTATGGTCAAAGCGCCTTGAGACCTGCCGGTGAGTTGGCGCTATACAAGCACATAGTAACAATAACAATAACAATTATTAGCCAGGTGCAGCTTGAGTCCAGTTGTACAGTGAGCAAGGGACCCACATCTGGGCATACACGCGAACTTAGGGCAGCAACTGCAACAACAACAAGATGATCGTTGGAATGCTTGAATTAATCTCAGCCACTGGCAATCACTCGGGCCAAATCCCAATCTATAATTTAATCCCTGCATGCCACCTCAGTTTGAACCTTTTATGTAGACTTTTAGTTAGGAAAACATCAGAATGCAAAATGGGACTCCAACTCCCATAAAGCCCGGATAGCCCTGACAGTCATGTGACAGTCATGTGACACGCATTGACGATCACATGTCTGCTTTTTAAGATGGCGACTTAGTCAAACGAGTGACTCCCTGGATTGGTTTGGAGTGCACTTGGGAGCGTGTGTTTCTTCAAGATCACCAACATTTAGGTAAGCACAAAGATAGGTAACGCTTAGTGATACCGCGCATGACACAGGAGCGGGCTCACACTGTCCGTGTTTGTCATTTTAGAACATAAAAACGAACATAAAAACGAACTGAAACCGGCTAGAAGTTAGAAAAACAGGGGAACTGCATTTAAACAGCCCAAGCGCCAACAATAAGGTAGGCACCCGGTTCTGTTACCCGTTCTACTCGTTCTAACCGCTGTTTGTAAAACCGATTGGAATAGTTGAGTGACTTTAAACTCTCCTTGTAGGTGCAATAAGACGTGTCCACCGCCGGCTGGCGGGTGGGAGCTGATTTTTGTCCCACGCACGGCTGTTTCAAATATTTACCAAACAGAAGTGCAGACTACTGGTTTGAAGGTAATTTTCCAAGATTGTCCTCTGGCCATCTAGGCGCAGGCTGTCCTGACCATTACTATATTGTAATTTGGTTCGTTGTAATTTTCTAGAACCGAATCTACATTGATTGAATAAGATCTCTTGAAAATTGAAAACCCGCTGCCAACTTGAAAATAAAGGTACACGTTTTCTAGAAAGTCTTGGTAGGGGGCAATGTATATAGGGGACGAAAATGAGGATTGCAAAATCTCACTCATTTTCTTTGTACATAATTTTCAGAAGAATAATACGAGAAAGCCCTGATGAGAACTTGCCAAATGCCAGAGCGAGTTCGAAACGCGTCGGCAATAGCAGAAAGGAATTTGCAATAGCAGAAAGAATTCAAGTTTATTTATCAGACAATTGAAAATTTGTATTTGTTACAATTCATTTTGTTTTCTTTTCCTTACTGCAAATAGCTTCATTGCTTAATACTACATAACGACTGATGCTTCTCGTATGACCGTATTTGTATATTTATGTACACTAAATGATTGGATGTCATTTTGTCATATGTATTTATGTATTTTTGTTAAAATTCTTTGTCAAATGTTTTTGTATAAATTGTATGTACGTAGTGTTTTTCTCATGCAATCAATGCTTTAACTTAATGAGATTTATATGAAAAAGTAAATGGTTTAAATAAATTCGAACATACAAATCATAACAAGGATTTGGTTTGTTGCTCAAAATATAGCTATCAAAAATCGCAGGGCCAGCATTTCTCTTTTTATAAAAAAAAACCTCAGTTTGGACTCAGCACCATGCAATTGAATATTTTGTGACCTATTAGTACACAGGTCAACTCTTCACAAAATGTAAGTGCGAGGTGTGCAACCTCTTATTGTGAGCGCCTTTTGCAACATCTGGCCCTTTAATCCTTATAGCATATACTCAATTTCTAGTTCAAATCTTTGTTATGCCCCCGCTTCTTTTTAAAATATTTCGTTGGTCACCCACCTTCAACCTAGTCGACTATGCTTTCAGTTTTATCATTTCGTTTCTTTTTAAATTATTTTTGGAGTTGTTTTTCCTGTGCTAGTGTTCTTTGTAAACTATATGTAGTGGGACATATGTAGCACTCCTGCTATTGAATTACGATGTGGGAAATCCATCAGACCATGTGCAATTAGCAGGAAGTAAATCCAATTGGATTTTGTAAATCAGACAAAATGTGTAAATCGTCAACGCTCATACAGAGATCTAAAATTCACAATTGTGTGCATGTTTAATGATTTGGGTTCTTTGAGACTCAATTCACGGGCCTATGCTGCTTTTTCTGTGTCAACGTGCAAGGAAAGGTGGATACCCCCTCTGTGCAATCTGTAATGATGGGGAATACTAATACCACTAGTCCATGTCAAATGATATTACTGAGGACTTAAGGAATCATTTGCTTATCAGAGGTTCTTGTATATGTCAAAACTTCTCTGAATATATGAAAATTATTTACATATATAAATCTCCTATATTTATAGTAATTCTTCAAGATTCCTTCAGCTTTCCTTGAAATCGAGTGATAGTGGCTTTGGTGGGAGAGAGGTGCACATCAGACACAACATAGCCATAACTAGTGGCTTTCACATACAAAATCCTAATTCAAAATTGTAAAACGCCTTACTTTCTTTGTTTTTTTTTGCAGTTGTTACAGGAGCAGGAGATGGGATTGGAAAAGCATACTCATTTGAGGTAAGGTAAGAATATGGTGGCTGACTTGTTTTTTGAGCTTCTATGAATTATTGCAACTACACTGATATATTAATATTGTTTTAAGAAATGACACAAACTTGACACTTGAGATGAAGGATCTGAGCAGGTTGGGTACTAGGTTCTTTTGTTTAATCTCTGTCAGTTATCTCCTGCACTAAAGTCTGTGTTTATAATACGTGGACTTACTTTCTGCACAAACCAATTTAATACGATATCTGAGCATAACCAAGCATACTAGTAGGGGTGTTTCATCATATGTCAAGACGTGCAACTATGAAACTTGGTTTTCTTTTTAATAGTGAAAGCAAAGACCATGTCACTCTCTATGGTTGTTCTCCTTGTGAGCTATATTTGATGTTTTGCAGTTGGTATCTGCTTTCTAAACATGATCTGTCCATTGTGATTTGTCATGTTTGCCTTGGTTTATTCCACTTTTTTTGATTCTTGCAAGTTTTATGCCACTGTATTTAGCTTGCTACGCTTCTTGCCTCAAACATTCTGTAGCAAATAACGAAATGAAAATATATTGCATGACTAATAACAATCTCCTGACCATTCCTGCCCCAACACACTCATCTCTATCTCATTTTACCACATCATTAAATACCTCCATCCCAATTCAATACCCCCGATATCAGCCTCTTGCAATACCCTGTTTTTGTTACGAAAATCATGTCCTTATCCTTGATATCCTCTAATTCTTCACTCTGCTTCCACTAATCAATACCGCATGGTAAATCCCCAACTCAGTGCAATCGTCTCTGAACATGCTCTCACAAGCAACACCTTCATGTCCAATTCTCTTTGTGGCAAACCATTAAATCTGACAAATAATCTTTAGCTACCTAATGACCTTTTATCTTATAGTCTAGCTCACCCTTTCCATTCACTTCCTCATCCACATGACCATACATTTCCTTCCTCTGTCTCCTCTCCAGTGCCTATTGTCCTCACCAATCCCATGTCTACTTTCAAATACTCACACTGCTCCAAGAGCCCCTCATTGTTTTGCCAAACTCACCTTCTAACCTCTTAATCATTAGTTCACCTCTTTCATCGCCTACCGTGTTGGCATGAAGACCATTTCATGGCTTTGGAAATCTGTGCAGGCCGCTGTAGCAAGCTTTTTTGGCTTAACTTATGGGAGAGTAGCTACCTCCTCTTACTCAAACTTTACAGTGACTGGTGGTGGTTGCTCTTTGATTATATGCTGTTCTCCATTTTCTTAGCCTTCTGATGTCCATCCTAGAGATCCCAGCTTGTGTATCCTCTTCCTTTCCCTTTTTAACTGTACCCTTCTGGATAGGCTGCACGGGCTTTCCCCATGAAAAGTTCTTCTAGTTCCCATTACTGGTGTAATTTGCCTCCATACTATCTGAGAGATGCATTATGAATGTATGATGTGTGTGGGATGTGTGGTTCACGGGTTGACTAGTGAAGGTGGAGTGCATTTTGACCTATAAACAGTTGACACTGTCCTGGGCAACAACATGGCATCTGCAGGTGCAAATCTACACATGCACATCTTTGAACTAGAACATATAACAGAAAATATAGAATCCAACATGAAAATTGCCAAGTTGTGGCATTTTATAGATGATGTTCTAGGAATCTGGATTTGCAATAAAGAGGCAGTAATGGTATATAAGGATTATTTGTTATCTTTCAGTCAAGTTTAACGTTAAAGAAGAGTAATCCAGAACTCCATTATCTGGTCACTAGCTGGCAATAAATTGTACATGGATTTGTATATGTAACCCAGTGATAGTAATAGCTTCCCATATGCATCATGCTTTCACCCTAAATGTCTCACAGAGAACTTGATATGTGGCGAATTGTTAAGGTTTAAACTTATAGTTATGGGTCAACAAAAGTATGTGCAGGTAAACCAAGACACACTGGAAATCAACCAAGCACAAGCAATGAGTGGCTTAAATTGATATTCAACAAGCTGATTAAAGAATTAAAGATGTTAATAAACACTAAAACTTATTATGAAATGATCCAATGTACAGAGTATATACAACTAAAACCATTGAGAGTATACAAAAGTAAAAGAAACCTCAAATATATATTAATCACACCTGGAATAAGATAGTTTTATGACTCACAGTTAGCAACCATATGCACTGGAACATGTTTGTGCTAAGGAGACTTAAACTTTAATAACATCTTGAACGAACCAATGGTGAAACATTTATATAAAAATATGAGTAAAGTGTTATTGGTAGACTCCCTCTGTCCCTATATAATAATCAGTAATCATCAGTATCTATTTTTTTTTCCTCATCAAGCAAAGTTTTAGGAGTTGGAGGAGTCGGGGGCCGCTTAACCCATCTGTTCCCAGTAAGGCGGATGCATTCATTTATGAATGGAGACTGTACCTAGCCTTTTCCATCAGGGCCCCTTTTTGTCTGCTTCCAGGCACAAGTTTGGTGGTTATGGGGAGCTTGTCATTATGACTACTCAGTTCAAGGCCCAGCTTGAAGTCTTTGTTGCCATTGCCTTAATCATTGGACATACTGTTGTTCATTTGATTATAACGTTCCCAAATACTCAAGAATTTAAACCTCTTGCTCTTTTTCCCTTTTTTGTCTAACATGTACACCCTGTGTATGGAAGTCAACCATTCATTATGTGTTGGTGGTACATCTTTCACCCATTTAATACCTTTCTCTCTTCTGGCTAGCAATATTAATATGAAGAGAATATTTTCCTGGCCTTTATTCATTTTAGGGTAATTTGAGTTATGTTGATTAATCCCAAAAATAACTGCTTCCACGCATACCTCTACATGTTGTTCCAACATCTCGGATAGAGTCTTACCCATTTGTCCCCAGAATGCCTCCAACTGTGTACAATACCAGAACATATGCAGATCCTCTGCTCTTTCCTTCCCGCATTTGGGGCAACATTTTACCTTATTACTGTTGAGCTTAGTCAGCCTTTTCGGATTCCAGTATGATATATGTGTTGTAAACAAGTGGTTTTTCCACAGGGGAGCGGATTTTACCATGCACCAACAGGTTGCCATTGATCTTTGCCAATATTGGAGTATATCTAGCTCTGGCAAGGCTTTTCCCCAGATTTCATTCAGAGCGTTGTATTCCGTTTCACCAGCTTGTACAGGCGCCCAGTACAAAAATGAGATTTCCTTTTTAAAAAAACTTTTTCTCAATGTTATCATCCCCTTGTAGATCTTCCTTTTTGTTTCTTAACCAACTATTGAGTTGGTAATATTTAAATCTTGCTATCGCACCTTGGGTCTTTTCATTTAGGATCTCCCAGTCTATGATTCTGTTGTTTTCTATTAGCTGTCTCCAGTTATTGATGTTCCTTTCTCTCAAAGGGTTCACCAATCTGTCCTTTAGACATTCAGGAGTTCCTGGGGATCCCAGATTGCTGCAAGCTTGCTGTAATAATGGATTTTTAAGGTTGTTCTTACTCCATACCAGGTTTCCGTGGCTCTCAAGGTCTTTAGTTTAATCTTCTTGAAGTATTTATGATGACCAAATTTATAAAGAAAGTGATTTCCTGCTGAATCGACTAAGGCTTTCATATATACCGGCCATGACTCCCAATTAACTAGTAGTTTCCTTATATTTTTTAATTGGAAGGCTCTGCAATATTCGAGGATGTCAGGACTCATGATTCCACCCTGCGCCTTATTCCTTCTTAATTTCTTCCAACTAATTCTTACCCCTTAGCGGCCCAGATAAATCTAGTTAACTCCCCTTGTAATTTTTTTATCTCCTCTATCTTAAAGTCTAACGGGATAGAGCTAAACAAATATGTGAACCTTGGTAGTATGATCATTTTAATAATTTTTGATCTCCCTAAAAAAGACAGCTGTAGACCTGCTTAAGCTTTAAGAAGCTTCCTTGCATCTTTGTAAACTGTCAAAGTTCATGCTGGCTATTCCATCTATATCCTTTATAAGATCTATCCCTAGATATTTTATTCTTTCTTTCACCAATGGGTTTCCAGAGTTGCTATTCCACTCTAGGATTTCAGATTTATATTGATTGATTCACCAGATATCCTGAGACTTCCCCAAACTGATCTATAATCTCTTGTACTTTGGGGAGAAAGATAGTTAAATCACTAGTGAATATTATTAAATCATCTGCATATAATGCTACTTTTTTCCCCAGCTTTGGTGTTTAAATGGTAGTATCCCCTCTTCCTTTCTTAGAAGGCACGCTAGGGGCTCTATATAAAAGTTAAAAAGTAATGGGGAAAGAGGGCACCCTTGTCTTGTGCCTCTCCGTATCTTTATTTTATCAGTATCTATTTTCACAGTCATTCATATTTAGCATAGTTAAGCGTTTGAGAAAACTGGTCACTCACAAGGTTTCTATACAAGAACTTGTACACATTCCAAACTAACAAAAATATAGCTGCTTGCACGCTGATTAGAAAACTTAAAATTCTATTCAGAAATTGTTTATTTCATACAAGACACTATTTTCAATACCCCTTTTCCATTAGAATTCCAGCCAATATGTTTCTTTATCTGGGTCACTCTTCCTAAGACTTTCTCATGGCTATGTATTTCTCAGGGCTCCACATTGTACAGCATTGTAGACAAATATCATTATATAAGACTTGAAGGTATGCACCAATTAAAGATATCCACTGAAGCAAATGACAAAAGTTGTCATGCACAACAAATGCATTAATATGTTCAACACCCAGACCACAATGACTAACAACTTGGCAAATGAACACAAGCGTTACTGACATAAATAGGAACTGAAGCTCAAGTGAACTGAACTGGAAACAGACAGCAGAACAAGCACTTCAAAATATCGTCGGCATATGCATGCTCCTTTCCTGTGTTTTTGTTGAAGGAAATCCAGGTATAGAGGGGTTCGTTCGGATCTTATGGAGTAGGGTCTCTAGGGTCAGAATGAAAAGGGACGGGATAGGGGGCAACCTTGCCTAGTGCCTCTTTCCAAATTAAAGGCTGTGGACAATAGGCCGCCTGATCTCACTTTGACAGAGGAGCCACTGTATAGGGCCAAGACCATCTTGGTGAAGGCCTCGCCTAGGTTATACTTAAGTTGGGTCTTCCAGAGGAACACAGGTTGCCAGATAATAACAAAGTACAAAATAATATCAATTAATACAACTGGTAAAAGAAAGGAACCCATACCCAAAAGCGCTCCCCGACCTCCCCCTACTCACCCTACCCACCCTGGACATTAAGCATGAGGGAAACAACAGCAGGTTGAGTCCCGCCACAGAAGTGCTACAGCAAGCAACAACAAACCAAATGATTAAGTGATGGATCCGTTGACAAAAAAGGCATTGTACCAATACATGCCATAGTCACTAACAATAGTGGCAGCGCCCAGGTAACGATGTGTGCTGTGTGTTCATGACTTGATAAAGGTATCAAAGCTGTGAGCTTCAGGTGGTTGGAGCATGTGCAGGAGTGTGTGTGTGTTCGTACATCAAACAAATAAGCGTAGATTAGGATAGACAAATAACCTGGTTTAATGGGCCCCCAGGATTTACATAGTTGTCCTTTGAAAAAAAGTGAGAACTAGTGATGTCCTGTGACGCGTGTGCAACATAACAGACACCGCCTTCCCAAAATATGGGTGCCAGGAATGTGAGGTAGAGAGTCTACATTAGGCTAAGGTTGGTACAATGCAGGATCCCCGTGCAGGGAAGCTGATGGTAAGTTATGACTGGGGCAGCCAGAACTAGTGTCACAAAGAGTGTTGAAACACGTCAGAACATTGAAAACAGTGAGCAACACTGAGCAATTTGTGTACAGGAATAGTAATGCATTGAAACAGTAAAAGTCCCTATGAAGGGTACAGAACCACAAATAGTATAAGGACACTGTGTCGTGCCAACTGGAAATACAGCAATTTTAAACAGCCAGGCAGCCTTGAAGTAATGGATATAGCCAAGGCTGGTGGCAGCCTTTATGTTTCATGACTTGGGCTTGACGGAGTGTGTTGGGTGGGTGTCTATTGAGACACCATCTCTTTCATCTAGAAAAGTTTGTAGTTCTCTGAGGTTGCAGAATATATGTTCTCTCTCTTCCGCCTGGATTCTGAATTTCGCTGGACCGAAGAAAGAAAACTGTAGATTTGAGTTCTTAAGCCTGGGTCAAAGTGCAAGGAAGCCCTTTCTGATCTCAATCATAGGTTTGGAATAATCATGCAGAGATGAAGATTTTTGGGCCTTTCCATAATGTATGGTTGTTCTTACGCACATAATAGTGTTGATGTCAGACCTTATAGAACAAAGTTCCTGGTGCACCATATCCATGTTAATTTTGGTGGATTTAGCCAGGCCGTGCACTTCTGCTAGTTTATTATTTTTAAAGAATGATGTCCATGGAATTGTTTATTTCAGTCTTACCTTTAATAGGTGAGTCAGGAAGGGGCGGTTACACCTTGGTGCGTTTGTTATTTGGTTTGGATTCTTTATCTGCCATGGTTTTGCCAGCAGAGAGACGAGGCGAAGTGCACGCCAGATTCGCACAATATAGATATTAGGGTCAGTGGCACCACGACTCAGTTCTGTAATAGGTAACAACAGTAGTGGTCATATGGCATGGTGGTGATCCGGCTCTGAGGGCCCAAATGTGAGGAAGGCATGTTGAGTGAGCAACTAGTATGGATTACCACCCCAGCGGAATAATAGAGACTAAGAGCACAGGTGTATGTGAGGATCCAAGCATGTGGGACATAAGCACACTTTATGGAGATGGGACTACTGTCAGCCTGGCAGAACCAGGTTAAAATGGGGATACAGGGTTCCTCAGGAAATAAGTTCGAGCCATGGAAGAAGAGGCCAGCAGGGTTCTGGTTAGAGGTGCTTAGTCGGTTCTGCTCAATTGGTTGTCAGACTAAGATCAATTGGGTCAACCGCTGCCCAGGAGCTCAGCGAATGTTGGAGAATATCAAGCTCTTCCCTAGAGCAGAGCTTCACATTAGGGTATGTTTCAAGGCAGCGCTTTCACTTTTCAATACCAATTTTGGTGTTGTCCTTGCATATTACCACTGAGTTGCCTAGATCATACATGTCACTGTGGAAGTGGCAAACTGCAGATAATTGGTGGGATCAGCGTGAGAGATTTGCTAGTGATCTGTGCTTGCCTCAGGGTGATTACCAGGTGGGGATCATCTGTGAAAAATTCAGTGCACCTCATGTTTGGCCATCATTTTAAGGTCAGGCATGTCGGTAGGCAGCTTCGATGAGATCAAGGAAGCAGCCACTATCCCCAAGGGAGATCCTACAATATGTAGGCTGCGAGATGTACTTTAAGTCTCTGGGGGCCATGTAAAAATCTTACTTGCCGCTTGTGGGTCAGCTGTGTCCCGACATCAGCGCCAGAATAGAACAGGTCGACCACCATCTCGTTGGTCCCTGCTTGCACGTGTCCAACATCCAGCATTCAAAAGGCAAGAACACCAGTATGTGCCAGCATTTCAGTGAGTAGGATTAATGTTGTCGTGCCACATGTGTTCTGATCCCCAGATCCGCTGGTTGTGTGCGTATTTAGGGCTGCAGGTTACTGTAGATTTTCGCTGATGTCAGTGGTGGAGGGAGCAGCGCAGTTAAGCTGCCGTACACCGTGCTGTCCAAGCCAAGCCCCCTCCTTCAGATACTTATAAATGCAATTTGTAAATATGCAGGCAGAGATATCTACCTTATGCTGGTCCTATACCATATGTGAGGAGTTTTCACCATATGCCCAGATATGGAGTTCTATGCTTTAGATGTAAATGTAGCAGTGGTAAGGGGAAGTGGCTGGAGAATGGGGAATATCTTCAACAAAGGAGTAGAAAAAGGTGAATTAAGGTTGGACACAGTGAGTGAAATACAATTGTTAAAACACACCTATAACACTGGAAGTCAAATGCAATTCACAAACGTTACATCCAGGTTTGCTCCCTTCGTACTACAGCCCTATCAGCCTCACATCTACTCTAATCACAACTTAAGTAAGTCAAACACCAAACATGGCTACTCACAGGTACTGCAAGGAAAGCCATAAATAAAGTTAGACATTGCAAATGTACTTTATGCATGACTGCTTCACTCTAAGTCAGAGGCAGGCAGTGAGACACTTTTAGTAGCTGCACTGCATGTCTGAGTTTGTTCCTGACGGTGTGTGGTAGCATAAGTAGGGCTTACAGTCCTTGTGTGGCCTCAGATCCCAGGTGACATTGCTCCCCATTCTCCTCCTCTTTCTGGCAGTGCTGTAGAATTACCCTCGGGCATTTCACTCTTCAGCTCAGGCTATTGGAAGATGAACGTCAGTCAAGAACAATTTCCCCATCTTAACCCATTTTGTCATAGGGCAGTAATGATTAAAAGGTCAGTTTATAACATGTCATGGTCAGTGGCGGCTGGCATGGCTCGCAGGTGGTGAGGCAGGGGCAGAATGTTGCAGGGAGGGACACGTGGGTGGATCGCAATTGCGGGAGGTTGCGCATAATAAAAAATACAAAACAAAAAAATTCACTTATCTTGCCGCCGAGTACCGCGTGTCTGCACCTGCTCTCCTTGAGGAACAGGAGCACAACCAGGCGCCACGGACCAATCACAACGCTGCAATGCAGCATTGTGATTGGTTTTGAGTGTCCTGATTGAGTGACAGTTATGCAGCCTGCATGGAGAATGGCGAAAGTGCGCATGACTGGTATGGGCGGCTCAAGAGGGCCGACCAAACAGTCATTGCGGACTTAGGAGTGGGCACACCACTCCTCCCCTGCCCTGCTCCGAGAGCAAAGCAGTTTCCCCACCAACCCACATGCAAAACAGCATAAACATCAAATGATAATAACTGAAAGTTATTATCATTTTATGTTTCTACTTCTCACACTGCTTGAAAGCAGTGAGGCGACGCACCTCCACCAAAGCGGAGGCGCCCCCAATGGTTAGGGTTTTGAGGTGACAAAATAGTTTTGATTAGGAATCATAGTTAACCACACCCCACCCTGTGACCAAATGGAAAGGGAAGAGTTAAGCAGAGAGTAAAATGCTGCTACTCCTTGTTCTCTGATGCCAGGTTATATCCACTTTCAGTTTTTCATCTAAGTATACCTGTTTTTCTCCCACGAACATTGTTTCTAGTTTTGCGACTCTTGTTTGGTAAAACAATCTGTGTTTTTTCTCCTACGTCAGGTGAGTGTTTGGAAAGAAGGCCAGCGGTGGTTACATTTGAAAGGTAGACACTGTTTGTGTTCACGCTAAGTATTATTTGGCTAAGGATATATTGTATACAGAGTTGTCTCATTGTTTTATGTCCTTGGAACACTGTATCCAGCCCTGGGGTTTCCGTTAAAAAATAATTGCTATGATGAGTCTAAGAAAAGGGGTTATGGCACATTATGGTTTGGAAACGAAGGCCCCAGTGCAGAGCTGTGCAAACAAACAGTACATGGTTAATATCCTGTATGACTTTGCTACTAAGATCACTTACTCCATCCTTTGCCTGCGTCTTTGACCAATTAGCAGTTCTGCATTTCAAAGGGAGTGTGTTCAATAGTAACATTATCAAGGAACACCGAATTCCATGATCAATGTTCCAGGATAGATATTTTTGTGGTTTCTTCACAGTGCATGATACAATTGTTGCATCAAATGTATCCTTATTAATACAAAATTCAGATTCCAGAGTTACACTTAAAAAGACCAAAAGACTGATTTAAAAATGTTTTAGCTGCTAAGCTGACCATGTACTACGAGTCTCCTGATTTAATGTAAACAGTTTTAAAGCAAAAAGAAAGTTTGTATAAAAAAACACAGGTTTCTTGAAGCAATTCAAACATTTCTGTACGCAAAAAGCACCTTAATGTATTTTTTTTACTTGTCAACATCCGATATCCCCATTGTACAACCACCGCCAGGCCTTGCACATAAGCACTAACCAACCAACATCCTAACTATTGCTTGTACTGCTGCAAGCGTATTCAAATTACTTCATTTCCTTCAAACTTTACTTTCTATTTTGTGTAAAAAAAAATCCCGTTTTAGAATATCAAAAGTTTATATAGCAGGGTTAAAGGGACTTGCTCAATGAACAGATAATAAGTGTGAAAAGTGCCTACGTACTACCACAGTATTATAAAAAGCTCTTCGTCCATTTGCTTGTGATGTAGCCTTACTTGTGTTGTATGATATGTAATTGCAGAGTAAATTTTACCAAGATGGACGTAGGCTTTCACCACTTTTAGCTTATCTTTACCAAGATGTCAAAAATACTTATAATGTTTACCAGATATGTATCTCTTGAAAGTTTATATTTCGCTTTTGGAAACACTAGTGTTGGAAATGGGATCCCCGGCTGGCCAGGGCTTTCGCCAAAGTCAGTCAGAGACCACCACCCCCAAGTCAGGGCAAGGGAGTTACACGCCAAGATAACCCCTACTCACCCTCTAGGTAACGTGGCGCGAGCAGCAAGGCTAAACTTGGAGGCGATGTAGGCTAAGTATTTGCGCACGCACCCCAGCAACAACAACCAAAGGCCCACCACAAAGGAAACTCCACACAAGGTTATATAAAAATAGCCTTTGTATTACACCAAAACACATTAGATAAAACACACACTTTACAATGTGCCAGAGGCACGGGCAGAATTTACAAGGGATATGTACAAGACAGGGCCACCTGGACCACTGTCAGGAATCAGAAGTAGCACTTTCAGAAATAGCACTTAGAAGGTAAAATATAGCACAAAATAGCACACAATATAACAATAGAGCGCACACCCAGTAATTACTGGTAACCAGGATCTCACTAGCACCACCTGTACTAGGGAGAAAACAACCACCTATGTATTACAATACCTGTAGGGGTGTAAGAGGAAAACACATGATGCAATGCATAACATTCATTCAGAGGTGTAAAGAGGAAAACACATGATGCATAATCAATACATTCAGAGGTGTAAGGCACATGACGCATAAAAACACATTCAGAGGTGCAGAAAGTACAATTGCGCCAAACCCACGTAAGTCACCACCTGTGACTGTCCCTAGGCCAACTGGCCTCTCTGGGGCTAGGACGCCCTGTGTCCAATGTCAGGGGGGGCCTAAACGTAGCAGTTGCCCACAAAGTGCTGGGCAACTGGTGCAGGGAAATTAGGGCAACGTTGGAGCCTCTCTGGCTCAAGAACCACCACCGTGGCACTGCAGAGCCTCTCTGGGCTCACAAAACGAATGGCCCTCTCAGAGCCTCTCTGGGCTCTTAAAGCAAGAAAATGTCCCCTCTGAGCCTCTCAGGCTCAAACACAACTGTGGCACCTTTTTGTGGTAGTCTCCCCTCTGGGGGACTCGAGGACAATGGCCCACGCTAGCTAGGAGCCCCGCTCGGGAGACTCGCTGTGCCTAAAATGCCCCTGGAGCCTCGTGGCTCTACACAAAAATGCCCCCGGAGCGTCGGAGTCCCCTCCCTGGGGACTCGAAATGCTCAGATGCCAGCAGGAGCCTCTGTGGCTCTAAACAGAAAATGCCCCCGGATACCGGAGCCTCGTGGCCCCAACAACCACAGCAATGCACAGGGGGGCGGGGCGCGGGCACCGGCAGTGTGCCCAGACACCTCCCCCTTCCTCTTGAAGCACTCACCGGGTCTGGCGCGGGGGCTTCCTCTCCTCTCGCGGGCGGGGCTCTCTCCTGGCACGGGAGCCCCGCGGCCTCACGCGCTGTTTCCGCTCTCCCCTGTCACCCTCCGGGGCTCACCTCTTCACTTCCTTGGAGCCCCGGGGAGGGGCGGAATGTGCCGGCTTCTTCTTCTGCTGCAGGAGCGCGGGGTGGGCTCCCGTCCGCTTCCTGTTGTCCCGCCGCAGCTTGCCTGACTTCCGGGTCAGACCTCGGGGACGCGCTGCAATTGGCCGGCCGGCCAAGCACTTCCGGGTCGTCGCGGGCAGCGCGGCGGCCCGTTCCAAACACTCGTAGGCGGGGGATGAGTTTACCGAGGAGTGGGCTCCCTCGAGGTAAACTTAAAATATAGCGGCAAGGTCCCTGGCAGGGTGGGCACCTGCCAGGGGGCAAATTAACCAAAATAAGCGAGGTGGGCACTCGCTAGGCAGGCAAAGCGCTCCTCAGCGCTAAAAGGCAATTTACAGCGCTCCCTGCGCTAAATGCCAAATACAGCGCTCTCAAGCGCTAGAACAAAATCAAGCGCTCCCAAGCGCTAGAGGACCAACATAGAGCGCTCCCAGGCGCTATAAGTAAAATAAAGGTCCCAGGTGCCCTCAGCAAGCAGGGCAGAGTTCCAGCAAGCCCTGGCCAGCCGGGGATCCCATTTCCAATAACGAGGGTCTATTTAGTAAGATGTAATACTATGTTTGGATCACAAAAGAGATGCAAAAACAAGGCTAAATCTTTTTTTGCTCATTTACTTTCCAGTGCTAAACTTGCTCAGTGCTGGAAAACACTCGAAAATAGTAGTGCTAAGCAGCGCATACGGCTGCTTTGAATTACTTTGCGCCAAGGCAGCGCACCACGGGTGATGCACAGTCGTTCCCATGCTACCACCCATGTTTTATGATGTTATGTCTTATTTACTTAAAAAAGTAGACAGGATGTAGTGTGAGAAAACAGAGCCCATTTCAAATAGGTGCTATTAAGGAGAAATGCTTTTGTTTCTTCTTTCTTTTCCGACTTTGTATGTGTGCTGTACTGTACAGGGCACTTACAAAGTGGAAAAAGGTGTCTGGTTAGTCTAAGCATGGTATTTTGTTTTGGGACGTTTCACTTCAAGTACAACACCTATGCTAGACTCACGAAGACACCCTTGCACTATGGTTCAAAGGTGTGTCTGTGGCGCATGGCACTAGGGAGAGGGGAGGAGAGTGCCATATATATCCACTCAGTTGAATGCTGTGGAAAAATATATAAATGCTGCATAGACTAGACACATAGTTTTCCAAATCAGTTGAATCATAGCAATATTATCCAGGCTACAGTAATTTTTCATGAAGCCTGCTTGTTCCAATGGGATTACCCTTTTTCTCCACCCAAATATGGAGATGTTCCAGTATGCTTTTTGTTAAAATCTTTCCAACTAAATCTAAAATAGTATTTGTCTATAATTTTGGTCTGATTTTTTGATCCATTTTTATGGAATGGTAGTATAACACTGCCTGGCCAGGATGAAGGAATATTACATTGTTGATAACAGTATCCGAATACTGGGGTTAGGAAGATAAACTACAATATATCTCCTTTTTTTACAGATATAGGTATCTTTCCAGTCCTATTACACTATCTCCTATCTCCTATTCCGAATGAAACTTTAAAAATAAATAATGTAGGGGGGCCATATTTTAAGAGGGTAATTGGAGCTAACACTGTATGCAAATAAGTCAGTTCTTGAGCATGATTAGGGTCATAGAGCTCAGTAATATAATGTAACCATTAGTCGTCCCTGATTGGAATTGGACCCGATCGAACTCTACTCCAACAGTACTCAGAAATAATCTCCCAACATTTCCGGGCACCTTAAGGTAATCAGCTTCTCTTAGGGCTATCCATTTGTGATCTCTTTCCTGATTTTTTATGATAGCTTTTAGTCTGGCTCTTCCCATTTTCAACAGGCCAATAAATTGTCTCCTTTTATGATAAAAGGAGAGAATTGTTATGTTATGTTATTTATATTTTTTGTAAAGCGCAGTGGTTACCCAGTGGTGCTGTGGTGCTAGCTATAAGCATCTGAACAGAGGTTGACATTGGAATCCTATATACTGAAAAGCCAGGTTTTCAATCCCTTCCTAAACGTCATTAGATTGTGGTAGTTATTATATATATCATTCCAGGCTCTTGCGGCACAGGTGAGGAAGCTTCTCCCTCCCCAGTTGACTTTTTTTAACAGAGGGTACTAACACACTCATGGCACCTAAGGAGCTTAGGGCTCTTTTGCGGGCAAAGAATTGAAAACAGTGTTTTAGATATTCCGGCCCTGTTCCTTGAAGGGCTTTAAAAATGGCGCACAAGGATTTCAAAATGCACTCGTTGTCTAACTGGCAGCCAGTGCAGCCTTTTGATTTCCTTGGTGACAGATATAAATGTTGGTGTTCTGGTGAGCAGTCTTGCTGCCGCATTTTGCAGAAGTTGAAGTTTATTTAGCTGTCACTTTTGAATGTTCAGTTAGAGGCTGTTGCAATAATCCAGCCTTGATAGAATGAGAGATGTTATAACTATGCGTTGACTGCCCTCCGCAAGAAAGGCATTATTTTCTTGCCACCGCATTTATATGGTCACTGAAAGTGAGCTAATCCTCAACAATAATTCCCAAATTTTTTACTTTCCTAGTGGGTTTTGGGAGGGTGCCTAATTCTTGCGGCCACCAGCCTGAGTCCAGAAATTGGCATTATTTTCAAAGATAATGACCTCAGTCTTGCCCGAATTTAGCTTCAGGCAGTTCTGGATCATCCACATCTTGAATGAATTCATGCAGTCATGGAACCTCTTCCCCTTCTCTGACTACTGTCCCGGCAGCATGGACACCACAATTTGCGTGACATCCGCATATGAAGTAAGCTGTAACCCGAAGGATCTAATCAGGTCCGCCAGTTGAGACACATACACTTTGAAAAGGGTAGAACTGAGGGAAGCCTACTGTGGCACTCCGCAGGGTAGGGAAAAATGTTTATAACACAATTTGTCCAAAGCTACAATTTGAGTTCTCTTATTCAGGAAGGATTTAAGTAGCTGCCAGGCTGTACCCGGAATTCTGCAGGCCTACAGATGGTCCATCAGGAGAACATGGTGGACAGTGTTGAAGGCTGCAGAGAGATCCAGCATAAACAATGCTGCATTTCCTCCCTGATCCAGGGCTTCCCTTACTTTTTCGGTGAATTTTATAAGGGAAGACTCTGTGCTGTGCCCTTCCCTAAACCCATATTGTGTGGGGTCTAAAATGTTATTTGCCTGGAGGAAGGAACTGAGCTGTGTATTCATGGTCTTCTATACCAATTTAGCCGTAGGCTGAATGCGAAGGATGTGCTGGAAGTTATTAGGATCCTTAGGGTCCAGATTTAGTTTTTTCAGCAATGGCAGGATAGATGCTATCTTACTTGTTTTCGGATAGTGCCCTGACTCGATCGTGGCATTAAATAAGAAAGTAAGTGTGATGGCAATAGGTTTAGGGGCTAGTTGGATCACAGAGACTGGACAGGGGTCATAAGGTGAGCCTAATCTAACAGGGGCAAGGAGGTGCATGGTATCTTTGGTGGTCAGTGGGGAGAACTTGTCCATAGTAGGCGGTAGGTCAATTGCTAAATTGGCCCCCAGCGGGGAGGAACTAAAAGATGAGAAAATAAGCTTCACCTTTTGCAAAAAGAAGGTGGCGATTTTGTCATATAGCTCTTGACTGCTCTGAATTTTAGGTGGACCGGAGGCGGCAATCTGGTTACGGTCCTAAAGAGTTCTGTGGTTGAAGATTTGGCCAGTTTAGTTTGATTTACGAAAAACGCTCTTTTATTAATAAATAAGATCCTTTCATAGAGCGTAAGATTTTGTTTGTAAGGTTCTATCTCTGCTTCATTGTATTCTCCACTTCAGTTGTGTTCTAAATGCTTAAAAGCTTGTTTTTGTTTATTTACTTCATTAGAGTACCGGGGAGCTGTTGGTTGGGAACGTTTAGGAAACTACATTATCACAAGGGCAAATTTTTTACAAGCTGTCTCTATCCACTTTGTATAACAGATGGTAGCTCCCTCAACCTTTGTGGGTAAGGAACAAGCTGATGTCGTAAGAAAGTCTTCTAGCTCTGTGCCCTTAATTTTATTACATGCTCTTAATTCTATCTGACTCTTAGAGGCTCTCTTGCTATCATGTCGATCAGGAAGGACCAGCTCAAAAAGAATTGCTACATGATCTGTCCAAGCAAGTGACAGCAACCCCGTAAAAGTTAGCTATGGATGGTTGGAGAAAATCCCATCCAGGGTATGCCCTGCAACATGGGTGGGGCCTTCTACGTGTTGCCTTAAATCGACGCTACTCATCACATCGACAAGAGGGATTGTGTCAGGGTCAGCAGATGCTTCAAAATGAAAATTCATCGATCCTGGTGGTCCGTACAGGAGAATGGCCTTAAAGGAGTGCTGGTGGGGGAGGTAAAAACTAAAAGAAAGTACTTCACAAGCCGAATTGGATGCAGTCTGAAAGGCACTGTGTAATAAATTATGAGAAATTATGATAAATTATTGCCCCCCCCCCCCCATCCTGAGAGGCCTATCCTGTGTATGACAAAGGGCACCATGCAGAGTGGCTTTGACTAGATCTGGTCCTGAGGCATCATCTGTCCAGGATTCAGTAACAAACAACAATTAACCTGATAATCTCCTTATTTAAGGGGGCAACAAGTTGTGGGCCTGACTTACGTGCAGCAATCATGGAAGTCTTATTATCCTTGTCTGCAAATTGTTTTATACACAGTTCAGAATTATGGTTAATATCACGGTTCACAGTAGGACTCTTCCTAGGGATTACATAGGATGCGTTTTTGAGTTTAATACTTTTATTAGGCCTCCAAGGAGTTCTTCCATTAGACTTATTAAACTTCAAAGATTCTCCTTTATAGTTCCAAAACTCTACATCTATCATTCTAAAGTCTAACCAAAATGAAACATGTTGTGGTTGCTAAGGGATTTTTCGATTATATTGAAATTGGAAATCAGAAAAAAATCAAATAAAAAATAATCAATGGTAGAACAACCATCTTTTGACAGTTGTCATTGTCAATTCGGCCATTCACAGTCAAACATTCATGTTCTTTTAAGAAATCAAAGAGGATTACCCCTCTTTTATATGGTGTTATATTTTTTCATGGAACTTAGTGGAAGAATATTTAGGGCTTCATCTCAACTCAGGTCGGCAAAATCCTCTAGCGCATGATCAGACACTTTAGCGTTATCATCTCCTGCTACTAGAATCTGGCCACATTCCTCTAATTCCATAGTCTCAGAAATGAAAGAAAATAAAGCTTTATTCAAAGGGGTATAGGAGGCATTCATATACATTTGCAATACATAAAAAAAATACCTATACAATTACCGAAATTCCTAGTAATTTTTACAAATTGAATTAGGTTGGTTGAGTGAGTAAAATTACTATGAGATGTTATACTTATTACTTAAAAATATTACCACTCCCCACTAGCATACCCTTTCCTAGAGGAGTTAGCTTGACACCTAAATGCATAGTAGTTACCTGTATTAACATAGGTGGTTTGCCAGGTTTCCTGAATGCAGAAGATATCTGCCTCAAAAGTCTTTAAAGACTAGTTTACTTTGATCACAGGGAAAAGCCTGGCTTATTTTGGGTAAACACTTTTAGACCAGAATTAACTATGCTGATGGCTCTTGCTTCCCAGAGAAAGATTGTAATTGAGTGCACTTTCATGCCATGTCCACCTTCTATCCTCATCCTCAGCCTCCACTGGAGATAACTCATCATCTTTGTCTAAGATGGATATCCGTCGATTCTGCTCTGTAACAGCTACTGACATATTGTTTGCTTTCTCCCTCATTGACTCTTTCTCTGCAACAGTAAATATGGTATTCTCATGATCCTCAACCTTGCCATTATTTTCAGATCGATTACAATTGTTATCAATCTTAGGTGCAAAATTAAATTCCCCACCACCTTAGAGTAAAGAGTAACTCTTGGTCTAGTACCTGAATGAAAGTTCAATATCTGTACTAAGTGTATATCATTACTTTGTACCATTCTCAGTTCCTCAAGATGAGAAAAACAATTCAACAGAGTAGACCTATTCAAGAACATTTCTTGGGCATACAATAATACAGTAAAATCCATATTAAATGGAACATCCAGAACATGCAAAACTGACTGTACTGGAAGAATTTTAGCTTTTTTTTTTAGCTATGTTACTATTCATCTGTGAGAAAATGATTTAGCATGTGGATTAAGAATACCATTAGGGCTAAAATCTGAACTTCCAGCATTTAGAGGTCCAATATTTGTCACAACTGGATTAGCCTGTAGAACACAAACTACTGACTAACAGATTAATTACCAGCTGTCACCCTTGATATTTTTCCATAATTTTCTTCTTTTTCTACTGACTCCTGAATTGGAGAAAAGTGTAGTTTTCTAGGCCTTTTTTTTAAGTATCGTTTTTTTTTTTCTTTTTTTTTTTCCCGTGTTTTTTCTTTAGTACTTCCATTAGCTTAACTTTCGAAGCTGTGATGGCATCTTTACTCTGAATAATTGAAAATATAGGACCCTTATACACGGTGTCAGGAGAAGCAGATGCTAAGGCAGTGGATGACTCTCTGGAAGGAGAATCAAAGAGATCTTTTTAGGAATAGTTCTTTATATTCTCTCTATTATTATTACTATTCGCCTTGCTTTTTTGAATGTTTTGTAGGAGGCTGGTTTATTATGCCCACTTCTTGAAATTTTTGTTGTTGATTCATAGTTTTTACTCTGTTCTCCCCTGCTTTATTAACCAAGCACTTATGGATCAGCATAAGAGAGTCCAAAATGTAATAAGAGTTATTTGTGGATTTTTCCATTTATAACAAGATGGAGGATTAGATTTTTTTCAGATATTGCGGGGACTCAGAAAACTGAACATAGTACCCAGGCAAATTACAAAGTTCCGGCGTCGCTAATGTTTTACAAACTATGGATGAGTTATGACTTGGGGTACTACCAAAGGGTTTCATAATGTTGTTTTTTTTTGCTTATTGGCTGGAGCTATAGCCATAACGTCTGCGCTCCCAAACAAAGCTGGTCATTTTGTGTCCTCAATATCAATATCAGATAATGTAATACCAGTCTGAGATACAGCAGGTGTTTCGCCATCTCTAAAAGATGCCAAAGGGTTTTCCAAAGGTATAACCGTACCAGAAGGATTAGCAGATGGGGCTGAGAACTCCATGACTACCTAAGCCTCTGACAACTGATTTTCAGTTCAGGTAATCGAAAACCATTTCCTTCTCTCTCAAACTTCTGAAAAAAGGTAAGGATTGGGTTAAGGCCTTTCAGTGCATTTACATGTAGAAAATTATTTCTGAGCCGATTACACTTTTTTTTCTTACAAGCCTTTATCGAAACCATCCTCCCAGATCAAAGTTTTCTAGTTTTCTTTTGGAAGCTTCTGTTGAACTCAGCTTTTATACTTTAAATTCTTTATAGCTTAAATTCACTGGCCAATTGAGTGGCATGTTGACCGTTCACTCAGTCCAATCATAGAACACTATCAATATATTCAATCAGTTGACAAAATCTTTGCTGATCACAGCCAACAAAACCATATAACCACCTCTGTCACAAAACCATCTATCCTCCCCATACCTCTGATGTCACCCTCCTGCCGCTTGACTCTTCAACCTGCAGGTGGCAGCATAGGAGGTGGGTTTGTCATGGCACTCAAGGCAAGTGGGGTAAAGGACACGCTGGCCCAGGCCCCTGTCACCAGCAGCTTTCATAGAGTAAGATGTTGCATATAAGAACAGTTCACTGTAAGATCACATAGGGAAATCCACAATGTAATCCCTAAATCCTTTGCCACCCTTCATTGACGACATAGCAGGCAGCTCTCCCTTCTGGTATCTTTAATTCCTCAAACAGAGACGACTGAATGGGCACAAGTTGGATAATCATATGGAAGCAGTGAGTTCGTGATAGAGCAGTGACTCAATGACTCTGAAACTTAGTGACTCTAAAACTTAGTGACTCCATGAATCCCAGGCTACCTGGCTGACAAGAATTGATAAATTAATTAATTGTATGTGCTTTCTCCTTGTTCCCTCATCATCCGCATTTCCTTCAGGTGTTCTGTCGTAGCAAGTCCCCTTCCTCATGGGTTGGAGCACGGGCATGTGGTTTGGAGATTTATGGAGGATTTGGAACGTAGGTCCAAGTGAACACCTCCGATAATCTGCTGCCACCCCGCAGCTGAGGCGGTGGCCATGCTTACACAGCAGCCCAGAGACCCCACAATGACTGCAGCAGAAGCTGCACCCCCACCGCATCACCATGTCCGCATCCTTTCTCTTCCTCAGCGGTGCTCACTGGTGCTCAACAACTCTCAGTAGCACCCAGCGGCCCCCAGCAAACCAACAGCATATGTCCCAATGCAGCTTCTCCCCACCAAGCGCCCTTCCTCACGTCCTTCCTCTTTCTGCCCCCACTAGCTTGCCTTCAGATGTGATCCTGAATCACAACAGACATACTTACCAAAAAGTAATCTATTCATATGTGTGTCTTATGAACATCAAAAAAGAAAGAGTAGCCCCTTTCACCAGCATGTTCCAACTGCCATCAAATAAATCCAGGCCATATATTCTGTGCAACAGCAACACAGACAAGTTCAGGTCATATATTTGCTCTATGGACTTATCCAAATGAGAGTTTAATGTTGATTTGAAATCCCCTTCTAACATCAAGTTCCCATTTGTGACAACAGGGAACAAGCCTGCATAAAAATGGTCCTCATTGCTTGAGCCACATATTGGCGATAAGGTCAAAGTTACAATATCAAGCATGGCTAACAACTGACCACCATCGCTGCTGGTAGACACAGTCCGGAGTTGGTTGAGAATCTCTGAAGCCATGGTGGAGTGAGTCTGCATTGTGGCCGAGGGCTGGGTACTGAGCTACTGTGCACTGGCGGCTACGTGCGGTGTCTTAGCAGCTCTGATGAGAAGGAAAACGGCGGCTGCAATGAGTATTCAGCGACTGCTCCCGTCTGCACATAATGATCAGGAACTTTAATAAAGATGCGCTCGGAGGGCGCAAACAAGAGAGCGCTATGGAAGGAGCGGGCACGGTGAGGGTTGCCATAATAATTGGGAGCCCCCGGGCGATATCTGGTGGAGGACCCGGGGAAGAGAGCTGACTGCCTACTGGTTGGAGACGCTGCCACGGCTGGAGGGAGGCGGAGGCTGGCCGTATGCTACAGACTGCGGGCCAAACGTGACTTCCGCTTGTGAGTCCCCTTGCCGATTCACTGCTTAGCTTACACCCACTTTTCTTCTGGGTCATAGAGAATAATTGGGACAGACTGAATTCGAACTTCAAGGACTCATCCCCCTTGCCTGACCTCAAGATGGCCGCCACACTGGGGGACCCTTCTCAATGTTCTATCTCTCCTGGTCTAAATTCATTGGTCAGGGTCCTGATCTTCATCAGCCCTCACCCGGCCCTGTTCCTGCTCACCCATCAGGACATTTACTCTGAAAACGTTCCCTCGACAGCTGAGACCTAGCCATTTTGACTGATGACCGGTGGAGCTACCTCGCGAGCTAAAGGGGAGATGTCCTATGAATTCCATCCTTGACCTTCACCTACACCGCCAGTCTTTGTGCAAACTCTCCTGCGTCTCTCCTGACCTTATACCCCTCTCCCCCTTCACCCTACCCCTCTACTATTCTGCTCTTTCCAGCTATTGACCTTTGCCCTCTCTCGACCTTGCTCATAGTTCCCACCCTGTTTATCCACTGGACTTTCTTCTGTGAACTTTCCCTGTCAGTTGAGACCTAGCTATTTGACTAATGCCAGATGGAGCTTCCTTGTTTAGCTTTAGGGGTGTATGGCTGTGGATTCCCTCCTCGGACGTCACCTACCCAGTCGGTCTTTGGGCAGACTTCCTTTCGTCTCTCCTGCTGTCTTTTCCCTCATACTCCCTCTTCACACTTTGCCCTTCCCATCTCCACTCAAAGGTCATCGAGAAAACCATCAACAAGCAACTGGCCGCCTTCCTCAAGATGAACGGTTCCCTCGACCTCTCGCAGTCTGGCTTCCGGGCCAACCACAGCACCGAGACCGCCCTGATCGCAGCTACCGATGACATCCGAGCCCTGCTCGACAACGGAGAAACAGCGGCCCTCATCCTCCTGGACCTCTCCGCGGCCTTCGACACTGTCTGCCACCGTACCCTAGTACAGCGCCTCAGCAACGTCGGAATCCAGGAGAAGGCACTGGAGTGGATCATCTCCTTCCTCGCCGGAAGGACACAGAGAGTCCGCCTCCCCCCGTTCAGATCGGAGGCCACCGAAGTCATCTGCGGCGTTCCTCAAGGCTCCTCGCTCAACCCAACACTCTTCAACGTCTACATGAGCCCCCTCGCAGCCATCACACGCCAGCACAACCTCAACATCATCTCCTACACCGACGACACCCAGCTGATCCTCTCCCTCACCAACGACCCCGCCACCGCCAGAACCAACCTGCACGAAGGGATGACAGACGTAGCCAAATGGATGTCGAACAGCCGCCTGAAACTGAACTCGGACAAGACGGAAGTCCTCATCCTGGGATCATCACCGCCGCCTGGGACGACTCCTGGTGGCCCCTCGCCCTGGGCAGCGCACCCAAACCCACAGACCACGCACGCAACCTGGGCTTCATCCTGGACTCCTCCCTCTCCATGACCAGACAAGTCAACTCTGTCTCCTCGTCGTGCTTCAACATCCTGCGCATGCTACGTAAGATCTTCCGATGGATCCCCATCGAGACCAGGAAGACGGTCACCCAGGCCCTCGTCACCAGCCGTCTGGACTACGGCAACTCCCTCTACGCCGGAACCACCGCCAAGCTCCAGAAGAAACTCCAGCGGATCCAGAACACCTCAGCACGACTCATCCTGGACATCCCCCGCCCCAGCCACATCTCCGGACACCTGAGAGACCTACACTGGCTCCCGGTCAACAAAAGAATCACCTTCCGGCTCCTCACCCACGCACACAAAGCCCTACACAACCAAGGCCCAGGATACCTCAACAGCCGCCTCAACTTCTACGCTCCCAAACGCCAGCTTCGATCGACCAGCCACGCCCTTGCCACCGTCCCCCGCATCCGAAGAGCCACCACAGGAGGAAGGTCCTTCTCCTACCTGGCCGCCAAGACTTGGAACTCCCTTCCGACCCACCTCCGCCTGACCCAGGACCACCTCACCTTGAGGAAGCAGCTTAAGACCTGGCTGATCGAGCGGTAGCGGACCCCCTCCCCCCAGCGCCTTGAGACCCTCCGGGTGAGTAGTGCGCTATATAAATGCTTTGATTGATTGATTGATTGATTTTTATCTCACCTTTCTTTCCTCTCTCAATGTGTTGCTTATTTTTGATGTAATGTGTAATTGTTATGATTTTCTGTAACATTGTGTAACCTAATGTAAAGCGCTCTGATACCTACGAGTCTAGCCAGCGTTATATAAAACTCAATAAATAAATGGCTCTAATATCCATTATCCTCCCCTGTTCATAATGATATTGAACCTCAGCACTGAATGGAAGGACATATCTCATCAAACCAGCTACACATCTCTCCCTATTTTGGTTACTAAAGTGGTATTGTAAATGATACCAGTGTGAACGAAGGAGAAACGTATTCACTTCGAAAAAGGGTTTTTATGTACTAATGCAATATCAACATTTTTTTAGTGCAACCTTTTCAGCAGTGCTTGTCCCTACACAAGAAGTTCAGCATTTGTGCATTCAGGATCGTTACATTACAATGATTCATTGAGAGTAGCGCATATTGGATCACAAAGTATTTTTTAACCACATTGTTAACATGTTACATAATCACAGAATAGTGAGTTAGCTAGTGTAAATAAGAGAAGAAGATAAAGAAATGTAAGAGCCAAGTGAGGACAGGGGCTATTGTGGTACAAAGTAGGGTAAATCATTGTAAATAAGGGTTTGACACTGGCCTCCAGGCATGTCCAAACACAATCTTCATCTCCAGACTTACAGACGGAATAGGAAAAGGTGATCACCATCAAATACACACAATCACAGCATCAAGAGATCATAATAGGGTGCCTCTGGGGCAGTTATAATCATACAGTAAAGTATCATTTGACGATTCACTCTCATGCAATCCTATCCATCTCATCACCTCCAACAGATGAAATTTGGGACTTGACCAGGTGCACGATGCATGAAGCATCAGGATGAACAGATTTTTCATCATGACTTCCTGGTCAAACCACACTGTCAGTGGTGAAGTCTGGATATTTTCATTTCTGGGTTGTTGTGTATCCAGACTTGCAGTCAAAGTCCTGAATGATGTTAGTCGGCTAGCAGAAGAAAGAAATGGGAACTCCCCATCATCTCTTTTATAACCAAACACTAATAGCAGGGGGTTTAACATTAGGAAGAGAACTTCATCCATTCATCCAATAGCTCTGTGTCTAAGGAAAGTGCTGCCATAGGTTTGCAAGTGTATCCTTTAAACCATAGCCCTTCCAGTATATATACATCTGCAACATAATCATTTGGGGATCGCTGAATATTTCAAGTCTAGACAAACACGAACCGTCACCAGTAAACAATACTGCTTTGTGGTGTCCCGAGGGCATTCTTGTTCTGCTAATGCCATATGCTGGGTTGATTTTTGAAGAAGAGGTTCCAGGGTAAGAACAAAAAGTAAAGGAAAGGCGGGATAGCATTGAATGTTCCATGAGACTCGGTCATCTTGGGTAACAAGAGGCATTTGTTTTCAGCCTTGTCTGAGGCACATGGCATTGGTTTTGTAAAAGTTTTTAACTTCGGGCCTTGCCATGTTTTGTCATGCATTTTTAGGAGATTGCTCCTCTCAACATTTCAGCATTTACAGACAGAACTGTCCTGGAGAGTTTGGTGCGTTCTGATATATCGATCGAACTTGAGGCCAGTCAACTATTCATATTATTCCTTCTTAATCATAATGTCACAGTCCAAGAATGCTATTAGTTTATAAAAATCACACTCATATGAGTCCCTATCATGCTTCAACAATGAGGTCAACATTGAGCCCATCATTGAAGGACTAAAACAGAGAGTCGTAAGAAAATGATCAGGCACATTCATGAGGGGTCTAAGTAATAGTAATAATAACTTATTGTACAGTTAGTTAAAACTCACAATGTAAAAAAACATAATCATTCAGCGATAAAATTGTTTGGCAATATCTTACACTATTACATTTAAAACGTTTTCACTCTCAAGTAAATGTCTTATCAATCTCAGTTTCTGTTTATGTGCTGTACTTTTCCAGGGTAATAAGGAGCTTGCGCTTCGGAATACAGGACACAAATGTAACAACGCATGGTTCTAGATGGGCTATCTCAGTTTGTTTTCAATGCTTCCAATTGGAGGACAATAAAGTGCTTGTGCTTCTGAGTACTAGACACGATTTGGCAAGGCCTGTTTCAGGACTGGCTATCACAGTTCTTGATTAAGTGCTATAGCTGCTTACTGTCTTCCTTGCGCCTTTTGCTAGGCCTTGAGTTTTCTAGCCACTACCTCAAAGTACTTTGTTAACCTGCAATTTAGTTGGATCTCGTCTGGGTTAAGGCACAGCTTTACAGCCTGCCTGCAGCTTCTTATGCCCTTTTGATTCCATATTACTTGAAGAAAGGCACACCTCATGTCCATCAAGCTTGGGCAGATAGAGATTATGTGTGTTAGATCCTCTTTTCCTTATCCACAAAAACGGCAGGACTGTTCTTCTTCTTTCCTTTTCCAGGGTGCCAGGTGAGAAAGAATTGGTAGAATGCCAAAGAGCAGTTTAAAAAAAAAATCTTTTGTCTTCTGTGTCAGTTCCATTTTCAGATATGCTTGAGGCTTAAGAGCTTAATAATCATTCAGCACTGTCCATCCATGGGCCCTCTTGGCCAGGGTTTCCTTATCTTCTATTGTTGATATTAGTTTTGTTGTTTTTGTTACTAACTTTTTGAAACTTTTATTATCTATTGGATGACTCTCAAAGGTTTGTCAGTTCGAGGGATCACTGACTAAATATTGACGGACACAATATAGACTACCCAAAATATCGAGGCCAAAATATCGACGGACAAAATATCGAATTCCTATCTACAAACAGGTAAGTACCAAAATATCGAGTCCAAAATATCGTTTATATATATATACATTGTATAAATATCGAATTTGTAAAAAATAATGTTAAATAGAAAAATTATTAAAAATAAATAGCTAAAATATACTTAAAAATACTTAAATTACCTTAAAATTATTAAATAATTAATTTAAATCATAAAAAAATACAATCATATCTGTTAAAACATATATATATATATACACATAATATTATTAAAAATACACAATATTATTAACGTAGTATAGCGTAGGGGTAAAAATTACTATTCCCACTCCTGGAAGTGCAACAGTAGGGAAAGCGTTGGATAGCGTAGGGGTAAAAATGACTATTCCAACTCCAGAGGGTGCAACATTAGGGAAGGCGTTGGATAGCGTAGGGGTAAAAATTACTATTCCCACTCTAGCGAGTGCAACAGTAGGGAAAGCGTTGGATAGCATAGGGGTAAAAATTACTATTCCCACTCCAGAGAGTGCAACAGTAGAGAAAGCGTTGGATAGCGTAGGGGTAAAAATGACTATTCCAACTCCAGTGACTGCAACAGTAGGGAAAGCGTTGGATAGCGTAGGGGTAAAAATTACTATTCCCACTCCAGCGAGTGCAACAGTAGGGAAAGCGTTGGATAGCATAGGGGTAAAAATTACTAATCCCACTCCAGCGATTGCAACAGTAGGGAAAGCGTTGGATAGCGTAGGGGTAAAAATGACTATTCCAACTCCAGAGAGTGCAACAGTAGGGAAAGCGTTGGATAGCGTAGGGGTAAAAATGACTATTCCCACTCCAGAGAGTGCAACAGTAGGGAAAGCGTTGGATAGCGTTGGGGTAAAAATTACTATTCCCACTCCAGCGAGTGCAACAGTAGCAAAAGCGTTGGATAGCATAGGGGTAAAAATTACTATTCCTACTCCAGTGAGTGCAACAGTAGGGAAAGCGTTGGATAGTGTAGGGGTAAAAATTACTATTCCCACTCCAGCGAGTGCAACAGTAGGGAAAGCGTTGGATAGCGTAGGGGTAAAAATTACTATTCCCACTCCAGAGAGTGCAACAGTAGGGAAGGCGTTGGATATCGTAGGGGTAAAAATTACTATTCCCACTCCAGAGAGTGCAACAGTAGGGAAAGCGTTGGATAGCGTAGGGGTAAAAATTACTATTCCCACTCCAGTGAGTGCAACAGTAGGGAAAGCGTTGGATAGCGTAAGGGTACAAATTACTATTCCCACTCCAGAGAGTGCAACAGTAGGGAAAGCGTTGGCTGGCATAGGGGTAAATTTTAATATCCCCACTCTAGTTAAAATAAATTAATATAAATCACATAATTATAAATTAATCAATAAAATTTAATTACCAATTAAGAATTAATTAATTACCAAATAAAAATTAATTAACCATTTTTTAAATAAATACCAGTTAATTTATTAACATGTTTAATTAATTATATTAAATTACTTCCCACCCTATTCCCCTATAAACCCACAACCCGCTACTAAAAATAAAAAAATATTATTCACATAATTATCAATTAATCAATTAATAAATATTAATTATCAATTAACAATTAATTAATTACCAATTAAAAATTAATTGACAATTTATTCAAAATAAATACCAATTAATTAATTAACATTTTTAATTAATTCTAATTAAATTACTTCCCACCCTATTCCCCTACAAACCCACAACCCGCTATTAAAAATAAAATGATATTATTCACATAATTATCAAACAATAAATTAATAAAAAATTATTAACAATTAACAATTAATTAATTACCAATTAAAAATTAATTGACAATATATTCAAAATAAATACCAATTAATTAATTAATTAACATATTTAATTAATTATAATTAAATTACTTCCCACCCTATTCCCCTATAAACCCACAACCCGCTACAGAAAATAAAATAATATTATTCACATAATTGTCAATTAAACAATTAATAAAAATTAATTATCAATTAACAATTAATTAATTATCAATTAAAAATAATTAACAATTAATTCAAAATAAATACCAATTAATTAACATATTTAATTAATTGTAATTAAATTACTTCCCACCCTATTCCCCTATAAACCCACAACCCGCTACAGAATTAAATTACGCAAAAATTAAATAACATTAAATTAGTTACAATAAATTACAAATAAATATACACTTTTCACACATAAACTAACATATAAAACACATGAAAAAATTAGATATTAAAAAGTCGATATTTTTAATTAACTATATTATGTACTTCGATATTTTGACTGTCTATATTTTTAAATTCGATATTAAAGTACTTACCTTCAATTTTGGATGTCTATATTCTGTCCATTCGATATTTTGTCCATTCTATATTTTGGACTCGATATTTAGGTGACTCGATATTTTGGATTCGATATTTAGACCGTTTACCCAGTTCGAGATATTCCAATGATTCAAAAAGGAATTCCTGGCTGGTGATTTATCTCTGGTTGACAGTTCAGTCCAGAGGTGGGACCTTAAGGATCCTTGCACTGCTCCTCTGATTTTATGGCAGCTTTTTATGTAAGTGCCTCTTCTCCCCACTGTTTGTCTCTGTAGGCCAAATTCAAGTCGTATTTGGGCAGGCGACACGTAGTTGGGCAGCTGGAAAATAGCTCTGTATGTTCTACTGAATATTTTTTCCCAAACTGTCGCGTCTTCCCCTTGCATTGGTTCACTCCCGTATGTGAGCATTGGCTGCAGACGTGCCCTGATCACTTGTAAGAGAGGATCCAAGGTTCGGTCTGGAAGGACCTTCTTCGAAGGCTTCATTGAGAAGTAGAATGTGGTACCTTTCCGACGCAGGGCCTCTAGTTGTGGTATAAACGATCCTCTGCTGTCCAATAGTACCCCAAGGTATTTGTAGTTGGTTACCCGGTCTAACCTCTGCCCTTTCAGGTAACATGAAAGTTTCTTTGATTTATTATGATTCACTGTAATTACTTTTGATTTGTTTAAGTTGATCTTTAATGCATTAATTTGTGAAAATGTATTTGTGGTGTCCAGAAGGTGTTGGAGTCCAATTGGAGACCGGCTTATTAAAACCAAGTCGTCTGCCTATTCAAGGTTTGATAACAAGATATTTCCTAGCCGTGGGGTATGCGATTTGGCTTGATCAAGTTTTCCTGGAAGTTCTGCTAGAAAAAGGTTAAACAACATGGGTGCCAGAAAGCACCATTGGTTTAGGCCTTTTTTTGGTGTTAATTCGCCTGAGAGGTGCATTCCAGATGCCAGCTTGATCTTGAGTGTCGGTATGTTATAAAATCAGCTGTTTCAAGAGGGGCCTTGGTATCCCCCACTTTTCCAGCTTCAGCCAGAGTTTGGTGCGATCTACCTGATCGAACGCTGTGCTGTAATCTATGAAGCATATGAATGGCAAGCTTTTTGCTGTTTTAACCGCATCTATCAGTAGGCTAGTGCCGTGCTGTTCTTTTTTGTTCCCTGTCCACTGCAAAACCCTGTTTGTTTTGCGGGAATGATGCGTTTTAAAGTTGCTCAAGGTGTTAGTTCCTCCAAGAGTAGTCCCGCCTAATACATTGCCTCTGTGTCGATTAAGGCAATAAGTCAATAATTGGTAGGATTGCTACTTTCGCCCTGCTTATAAATTCGGCTTATTATCGATCCTTTCCAGGACGATGACATGTCGCTGCCTTCTTGATTCTCTTGAGGACTGGTACCAATGTTTTGCTCCAAAAATCAGCGTTGTGTTCATACATTATTGGTGGTATTCCATTTGGACCAGAGGCACCTTCCAATTTCCCTCTTGATATTTGTAACTTGATCCTGGCTGCTGTTATTTCGTTGTTTTTTTCCTTACTGCTTGATGGAGATTTTAAGTGCTTTGTTCCTTCCTCTTTCTGATTTGCATCTTTGCCCTCGAGCTCAACCTGGTGGACGCCTTTGTTTTTTACATCTTTTCCTCTGGATAATTCCACCACTGGGTTTTTATCTTTGAAGTAACTCGATAAGTAGCGTGCCCAGTTGGGTTCTGATATGTACGAGTTTACTCCGCTATGTCCTGGCCGTTGAAGGTTGTGGATTGTCTTCCAGAACCTAGCGCTGTTCTTCAATTTCAAGTCATGCATTAGTTTTACCCAGAGTTCCTCTTTCATTTGCCTTTTTTTTCCCAGATCTTCCTTTTTTGCAATGCCTTTAAGTTCTATACCTCCTCTTGCAGGGCTTCGTTGTGTGGTCATATACGGAGCTGCCTTAGAGTTTGGTTTATTTTTCGTTTTAGATTTTTAATCTCAGGTGTTGTTGCCTTACTTAGTAGGTTGCCTAAGGTACTCCCCTTTGGTATTTTTGGTTCTGTTGCATATGTTTTTCCTACATCCTTTACAAATCCTTCACAAGCCTCTAATTAATTTGTTGTAATGTTAGTTTTTTGATAGATAATAGTCTTTGCATTGTTTGACAGCTGCTCTATTTTGTTGGCATTACACCTTATCTGTCTAAAATTCGAGGTGTACTCTGTTCCCGCACTTTTCCTTACTTCCATGTCGTGCCCTCTGGTTACACGTAGTGTCACTTCTTGTGGTAAATGGTCACTTTGACTGTTTTCACCTATTCTGAATGAACCTTTGTTGTCGAACAGTGGAAGAGTTACCAGGGTAAAGATGAGGTAGAAAGAGGTGGTTGAAGAGAAATATGTTAATGCTGGTGGGGTATCCTCTTTGAAAAAAGTGAGAAATGAAAATATATTGATAAATACAAATACATTTGTAGCGGTTGGAAACGATACAACCGGATCACCTGTAATCAGGAATGTATAATCCCTCCTCTGCAAAACCCATACAGCTAACGGAATCTGTAACACAGTGAAGGACATAAGCGCAACATTTTTTAGAGAGTGCAGAGCTTTCATGCTCAGAACAAAACATCAACTGTAGTGACAATCTCATTATCATCTACCAAAACCCAGTTGTGGGTGCATGCTTCTCGTTCTTACCCGATATGAATGAGAAGGATACCTCACCTCACCTGGCTGCGGCTCAGGGAAAAATGAGGCACCGCTCTATGAGAAAAAAGTAGGAAAATACCCTGTTCACTTTGGCATCCTACCAATCTCAACATCCCAAAAGTTGCCCATATGCTGCAATCACGACACGTAAACACACACAACACAAGATTAAAAACTATTATATATACTGTTTGATATGGCTGCTTAGTTTGAAGGATATAGTGTTCATGAAATGATAATCACATACCTTCATCACATTCATCAAACTGGATTGTAAGGTGGCTAGTCCTACTGTCTTAATGAGTCTAATGGTAATGCCTATGGTGTTATTGCTAAAACCCCAGAATTCACCTGGCGTGTCTAAATCCTATATTCAAATTCGAGGATTCACAATATAACACATGCTGATTGAGAATCAAAAATCAACACATGCTGATTAAAAATCAACGTTGTCCCCCTCACCCCAAAGGTGTATAATGTTAAGCAGAGGGTGGGAAGCGTAAAAAGTTATTTGATTTGCCTGCTCAAATTCACAAGCCCCATGGCACAATAGCCCATGTCTCAAAGCAGATGTCGTATGGGCAAATTCATAGCATAAAACGAGATTACACGCAGCCCTGCCGCGTGTTATCCAATCCATCCAATTTCTAACCTGGTTGAAGCACCCATACTGCAGAGTGTCACTATTCCCAAAATGTAAAAATGATCTCCTGTCACACCCCACACCCTGTTTGAACCCCTTTTTGACTGTTTCTGAATCATGGGATGGTATACATATGTCCCCCCATTGTTATGATCAATATTAGTTGACACATGGGGTGTGACAGGAGATCATTTATAAATGTTGGTAATAGTGATACTCTGCAGTATGGGTGCTTCAACCAGGTTAGAAGTTGGATGTCTTGCCCATACGTATTTATAACATCTTTAGGTATCACCTACTGGCCGTTGTAAATATGCGAGGGGAGTGGATGGTAATTGGCTAGGCATACTCCAAGATAGATAAGAGCTCGTGAGAATGAGCGTGATCTCAACCAACACATAAGGGTCATTTTGATTTCATCTGGTAGTACTCTCCAAACAAACTTTCTGATTATAGCGTTTATGAAGACTGCTGGTTTATACTCAATAATGGATATGCTGATACCCAGTTTTATCTTTTATGAGTAGAAACACGTTGTATATGTATGACAGAACACTTGCGCTATTTGTAATCTAACTTGGGTCATTTTTCCATCCAAATGAATCATTAGAGCATTACATCTTGATTGAATGCTTGGAGACTACAAATCAAGACATTCATGTATATTTGTTTGAGCATTAGTGTTGATAAAGATTACGAGTGTCATACATGGGCGCAACGCTAGCGGTAAACTACAATTTCCATGATGCTCGTGACGCGTATGGGACGTGTCACGAGCACACAGTTTCCCAGGCGCATGCGACTCCCACAACGCTAAGGCAGGAGTCTAGTGCTTTAAAAATGGCGGCGCGGAACCACCGGTACCTCCCCGATGGCTTGGATGACCACCAAGAGGTATCAACGGACAGGTAAGCCTGTGTGCTGCCCGTCTTCATGTTGGGTATACTGCTCCCCTTTCAGGGTTTTTGACAACACGCGGCAGGGCTGCGTGTAATCTTGTTTTATGATATGACTTTGCCCATACGACATCTGCTTTGAGACATGGGCTATTGTGCCAATGGCCTTGTGAATTTGATCAGGCAAATCAAATAACTTTTTACACTTCCCACCCTCTGCCTAACATTATACACCTTTGGGGTGATGGGGACAACGTTGATTTTTAATCAGCATGTGTTGATTTTTTATTCTCAGTCAGCATGTGTTATATTGTGAATCCTCGATTTTGAATATAGGATTTAGACACGGCTGGTGAATTCTGGGGTTTTAGCAATAACTCCATAGACATTACCATCAGACTCATTAAGGCAGTAGGACTAGCCACCTTACAATCCAGTTTGATGAATGTGATGAAGGTATGTGTTTATCATTTCATTAACACTATATCCTTCACACTAAGCAGCCATATCAAACGGTATATATGTTAGAACTGGCTATTTCTGGTAGGCTAAGGCTGACGCCAAAGCCAGGCAGAAACCACCATTCTAGTCAGGGCAAGGGAGTCACACGCCAAGATAACCCCTGCTCACCCCCTTGGTAGCTTGGCACGAGCAGACAGGCTTATCCCGGAGGCAATGTGTAAAGGATTTGCGCAAGCACACAACAGCAACAACATCCTAGGCACACCACAAAAGGAACTCCACACAAGGTTATATAAAAATAACTTTTGTATTGTCAAAACACATCAGATAGAAATCACACATGTACATTGTGCCAACTGGCACGGGCAATATTCACAAGGGATTATTTACAAGACAGGCCCACATGGGCCACTGTCAGAATCAGCACTTAGTAGAAATAGCACTTCTAGAACATAGAATATAGGATATAAAATCACTGTAGCACAAATTAGCAAGTATAGCACACAACCAGTAACTACTGGTAACAGGTAAGTACCACCTACGCAACCCTAACCACCTTAGGAGAATGTCACGCAGGGAACCAGGACCTCACTCGGACCACATGTACTGGAAAGAACAACCACCTAAGAATAAAATACATTTAGGGGTGTAAGCAAGAACAAAACACATGATGTATAAACAACACATTCAGAGGTGTAAGGAAAGAAAACACATGCTGCATAAAAACATTCAGAGGTGTAGGAACAAGGAAGACACATGATGCATAAAACATTCAGAGGTGTAAGGAAAGAAGACACATGATGCATAAAAACATTCAGAGGTGCCAGAACACAACTCAATAGCGCAAAAACACATGATGCCTAAAAACATTCAGAGGTGCAAGGAAAAACCACACAATTGCGGAAAAACTTACATAAGCCACCACCCGTGGCAGTCCCTAGGCCAACTGGCCTTGTTGGGGCTCGGACGCCCTGTGTCTAAAAGTCAGGGGCCTAAACGTGGCAGCTGCCCACGAAGTGCTGGGCAGCTGTGAAGACAGTGATGGGGCCAACGTTGGAGCCTTCCAGGCTCTGAACAAACCGCTTGTGTCCCTCAAGAGCCTCACTGGGCTCTAAACATCATATGGGCGGTGAGCCCCTCTGGACTCTAAATAAAAAATGCCCTCAAGAGCCTCACTGGGCTCCAAATACAGTAAATGCGGCCACGACCCTCGCTGGGCTCTAAAACTGATTAATGCCTGAGCCCCTCGTGAGCTCCTTAACAAATGTGGCGCCTGAGCCCCTCGTGGGCTCCTCGACAAATGTAGCACCTGAGCCCCTCGTGGGCTCCTCGACAAATGGGGCGCTGTGAGCCTCTCGGGGCTCTCACAAATATGGCCGGTCGGTGGATTCCCCCTCCCTGGGGGACTCGAGAACAGATATGCCCCCTGAGCCTCCTGGCTCAAACCACCAAGGCCCTCACGCGGGAGGGGAGGGTCGGGCACCGTCAATGTGCCCCGATGCCCTCCTCCTTAGGAATGGACCCCCCAGGCCCCACTCACCGGCTGCTCAGGGGCGCTCGCGGAGATCCGGGTCTCCCAGCAGGCCTCTCTTCTTCTGGGCTGCGGGACCGGCAGCGCTCCACATGCGCAGGGCTCTCACCGGGACACGGGAGCCCTGTTTGGCAGACACCGACATCCTCCCTCTCGCGGCCAGCATTTCCGGTCTCCCTCTCCACACGGGAGACCGGCAACGAAAAAAAGACAGGCTTCCGCCGGGCAGGGGGAAGCGGAAATGACCGCCTCGAGGCCCTGCCCACGTTGCGCCACTGCTTGCCTAGCTTCCTGTGACTGAGGGCCGCCAATGGCAGCGCGGCCCTCGGTCGAGAGGCGGGCCCAGCGCCCTCGAGGCAAACTCCGGGCTAGCGGCGACGATTTCGAGGGGTTGGCTCCCTTGTGAAAGTAAAATTATAGCGGCAAGGCCCCCGGCGGGGTGGGCACCTGCCAGGGGCTTAACTGGGCATGAAAAGCGGGCAAAAATGCCGGGTGGGCACCGGCTATAGCACATAAAGCGCTCCCAAGTGCTAAAGGACAATCCACAGCGCTCCTAGCGCTAGAAAACAGATAGAGTGCTCCCAGGTGCTCAGGGGGGAAATACAGCGCTTCCAGGCGCTAGCAGGCAAACAGAAGGTTCAAGTAAAAATAAAGCGCTCCCAGGCGCTAAGGGGGCAGAGTCCATCAAGCCCCCAAGGCAAAGACTCCCATAGCAAAGGGGTCCCAGCAACAAGTCCTTCAGGTATCCAGGGGCTGGTCAGGGCCCAGGGAGGCAAGCCTTCCCCTGGGCCCAAGCAGCAGCACGCCCCTGGCAGGATTCAAGTCAGAAACAAGAACATTTTCAGAGTGTCACAGCACCCTTTTTATACCCAAAATCCTTTGTCTAAAGGGTGCAGGCAGTGTGAAAACCAGCTACAACTGGTTATAGGGAACTCCTTTCAGTGTGAGGGGCAGAGGCGACAGCCGCCCAGCAGGAGGTGGAGCCAGCATTGTGGCAGGCAGGCACAGCCCTATTCACTCCCAGGTGCTATCTCCTCCCACCACTCTAGTTGCAGATGCAGTCATTCAACCAAGGGCTGACTCAGTCAACCTCCTGGGGGCTCCCCAGCCCCTGTCACCCTCAAACCAGACAGTCAATCCACAAGCAGGCCCAGGCACACTCCTGGAGCCAGGCGCCAGCCAATCACGTGCCAGCAGACTCACTACACACGCACACCCATGTCTAGAAGTGGCACTTCCACACTAGACACATTCCTGCCACATACATCATTACGCAGCATTCAATCTCACGAGTTCGCACATACCAAACTCGACCCTGCACTCCCCACACATCAGGAACTACCATGGTCACACATATTCCTCATGCATTCCTATGGGAGGGCAGGTCACTCACCACACATACACAGAAAGCTCACGCACTTTACACTGTACCGCAGTGAAAAAGTGCGCAAAGGCCTAAAATCACCAACACCAGGTTCCAGAAACAGGCTAGGAAAAAGCAAAAAGTTTCGGGGTGAACCTGCCAAAAAGGGCCAGGTCCAACAATATATAATAGTTTTAAATCTTGTGTTGTGTTTGTTTACGTGTCGTGATTGCAGCATATGGGCAATCTATGGGATGTTGAGATTAGTAGGATGCCAAAGTGAACAAGGTATTTTCCTACTTTTTTCTCATAGAGCGGTGCCTCCTTTTTCCTTGAGCCGCAGCCAGGTGAGGTGAGGTATCCGTCTCATGCATATCGGTTAAGAACGAGAAGCATGCACCCACAACTGGGTTTTGGTAGATGATAATGAGATTGTCACTACAGTTGATGTTTTGTTCTGAGCATGAAAGCTCTGCACTCTCTAAAAATGTTGCGCTAATGTCCTTCACTGTGTTACAGATTCCCTTAGCTGTACGGGATTTGCAGAGGAGGGATTATACATTCCTGATTACAGGTGATCCGGTTGTATTGTTTCCAACCGCTTCAAATGTATTTGTATGTATCACTATATTTTCATTTCTCACTTTTTTACACTGTGCAGTAGCAATATTCTAGTTGGTCCTGAAGAAGGCATTGGACGGAATGCGGTCCGGATGTGCTGAAACATGTTGACCTCTTTTTGAAACATAAGACAGTTATTTGTTATAAACTGTCATTTGCACTGTTTTTAGTTTGGATTGCGAGAGACAAGAATAAATACGGGGTCTGTCGTAGCTCAATTTTAAATTCACATATTACTCTTGTTATTTTGCACTGCATTCATTTCCCACACAAGTCAATTGCTCTCTTCTGGTAACTTACCATTAGAACAAAAAACATTCTCAGGCTCCCCGGTCCCTATGATGGGGTTGTAGCCCTTAGTGTCACTAGAGTGGCCTAAAGAGGAGACCCAGATGATGAAGCATGTCACCAATTGGTGAGTGATGGGAATCCGTTCATCTAAATAGGTCTTCTCATTTAGATAAGACTCTGAATAGTAGTAGCGTAGACATCCAGGTTTTTGCGGGGTTTGGAATACTCAGAACATTATTATTGTATTTTAGACCCCTGGATATTTGTAATATTGAAGCCTGTAAATTCTCTACCAGAAAGAAGGACTGCTGGGCTGCCTGAAAGGACTGCCTCTCTGCCAGGCTGCTGCTCTAAAGGACTGCTGCCTTGCTGTGCTGACCTGCTGCCCTCTTGCCAGGGTAAGTTTATGACTAGACAGCCATTTGTTGAACTCATGCCCCAGAGTGACTCCAAGGGTTAGTTTGCTGGCCTCCTGACTAGAGCCTCAGGGGCAGATGGCTCCAGCAACCTAGAACCCACCACCTGGTCTCTGCCATTGATTGGACTGATTTACAAAGGTAAACTTACAATCTAGTGTATGTTTACGATTGTTTGATATTCACAAAGGGATTACGAGTGCTCAGTCTATGCACATAAAAAGATAGATCTTTTAATGTGCGGACACTCCGCACTTGTGAAGATACTACTCGTAAATTCCTTTGTGAATAGCAAGCAATCGTAAAATTACACTTTCATGTAAGTTTACCTTTATGATTCAGCCCTGTGAGTCTGACCCTGCCAAGTGGTGACATCCCAGTCCTAAACCTTTCTAAGTGGGTCGGAAGGATCTCTGCCAGCCCATCTGTGGACCCACCTGAACAGGCCCATTACCTGTGCTGCGTGGCGCAATCCCACATCGCCTAAGCCGGAAATGTTCTCCTGCTGCAATGACTTAATTAGTAGTGGTAAATAATTTAGAGCCACCCCAGGACCATGCCAGAAAAACCCAAGCAGGTTTCAAGGTGTGGATCAATACCTGGTGTACAACTGTGCTGAATCTTCAAGGAGGTCGAGAAGAATCAAGACTCAGTGTCTAGGAGGGCAAATCTCTGCACTGATCGTCAGCGACTGGTCTACTGTAGCAGTTTATAAGTATGTCTCCCCCTTTATTCTTTCACTCCACTGGATTAGGTAGCATATTTTGACATACCCTTAATTCTTATTTTTGTCAATAGACTAGTCAACTATCCACAAATGCAACTATTCTCTCCACAATGTTAAGACAGCTCTAAAACAAACCTTCTCTAACAAGAAGGAATGGTTAACTAAACCCTCTTTATAATCCCATCTCACACCCTTTTAACACTTTCTTCAATCCCAGCCAAGCCCTGATATCAACTATGTCCCTAAGCGAGTGGACATATCGTAAGGTATACCACTGTATGCAATTTCTTACATCACCATTCACTTACCACTAACATTAACACTATTCTGTTTGTGCAACCCACAAATCTGTATATTTGTGAGCTGCAAATCCTGTTACTATATATATAATTTCTGGAGAAAATGTTCTTGCTGCAAAAAGAAATCTGATAAATAAATAAATTAATACGGACTGCTGATGTGCCTCAGGGACAAAAACTGTTCAAGGGCTCTAGTATATGGGAAGGAATCAGCTGCCCAGTGGAGAGCGGGCTATTCTAGACCGAGGGAGCCGCAGAAAGCGAACAGACCAGGAGCATTTCCTGGACGGCCATGAACTGTGGGAGAGATGAAAAGTTACTTTTACAACGTTTTCAAATGGTGTCATTTGTTTGGCTTCTGAAGGATCACAACAAAGCCCTACAAATCCCACTAATATATTTTCCAGTGACGTTTGGAGCACTCTCACATTTTCCAGTGAAGTTTGAGGCAAGAGTTCAACAGCAGTAAGGAAATATCCAAACTCATGAAGCCTTCTTGGTCTATGTCCTCCTACTTTACCTGGCTGGAAAGTGATGAGAATCAAAAAAGGCAATGATGACAAACATAGGACTTGTGAACGAGGCAAGGCAGCAAAAGCATCTGAAAGGACTTTTGCGGCTGCAACGTCCATCTTTATCCTGACTGGAGCTTTTGGTGCCAAACCCTAAGGTTTCAGTGGCGATGCTCATTCTATCTGATTTTGAGGAACACTTTCCTGGTTCAGCATCCTGACATGCCCCCCTTGATGAGTTTAACTTCCAGCAAAATTACTAAGGGACTACTTTAACGCTAATAGAGTGGGAGTAGTGGCATAAATTGGTCAGGCTTCCGACTTGTTAAATTTGCAGTATCTCCACTTTGTTGAGAGTCGGAGGAAAGCACAGTATTTACACGACTGGAGCTAACACTCGTAAACCTTGACCTGGAGGCCTGTCAGGGAAATGTAGCATTAACCCCCAAGCGCAGGAAGTAATCTTCTTGCATATTAGGCCATCTTTTTGATATTTTGAGGAGCGGGTACTTTAACATGGCATCCACTTGGCAAACCTTCAGTGCTGTGAAGGTTCTCTTCATAGCGCAGAGGTTCTGGCTTGTAGGCAGGGATCTTGAAATACGGGGGACACTCATATGGCAGGGTTGTGGAGGTCCTGCAAACCATCCACAAAGTTCTTAATGACGCCCTAAGTTCCAAAGTAATACTATGACTGTTCGACCCCAAAAATGTGTACTTGAATTCTGCTCCACAGTCATTGTCCAGAATTTGCAACTAGGTCCTGGCCAACAGTGAACATTGCCTTTGATTGGTGCTCAACTGCTTTTTGGTGCTTTTTTACCTTAAAGCTTTACAGTTCCTATCTTCAGTTTGAATAATCCTGATTAAGTAGTTTTCTGTTGGTTTGTCTTTTACTTGTTTGTGAATTTTTTTTATTGTGCTGCTTTCTTGCAGTTAATATTGTTTTGTACTGTTTGACAACTGCATGCATTTTTCTTAGGAAAAGCCTGCTGCTTGTACCCTGGGAACCACGGGCTGAGAAGTATTTTGTAAAACAGTCGGAGAAATGTTTTATAACCTAACAAGGTTGAGTCTTATGAAATTGGTGGGATATCCCCACCCAAATTAATAATTCACTTTGTAGAAGAGTAGGATCTGCTTCTTATAGTTACCCCCACTTTTTGCTGATGTATCACTGTTTGTTACTTGCTATCCAGGACCCCAGTTGAGCTGCTTTCTCCTTTAAATTGATTGCATGTACTTAAAGTACACTCAAGATTGATACTGGGGTACCCTTATCAGTCCCTAGTATATGGTACACTATATACATAGGTACCCCAGAGGCCTCTCAAGGGCTACAGCATGTATTATGCCACCCCTGAGAGACCATTCAAACTGACAACACAAATCTGCTACTACAGCCTGCTTAAGGTGGTGCATGCACCCCTTACCTAGATATAGGCTCACTATATCAATTCTAAACCACTGCACATATAAACCTATCAGTCACCCGTATGGCAGGCCTTATCAATCCTGCAGGCAGGGTGCTGGGTTTTATGTGAGAGGGTGCTACTGCATGAGCAGAACCCCTCTGCAGCCTTCGGAACCTATTTTCCCGGGGTTGCAGCCAACCATATATATTTAAGTGCATTATAACCTTGCGGTAAATGCTAACTTTAAAACGGCTGCTTAGAAACATGTTGTGTTTGGTGTCAAACACCTTGGAATCATACCTCCACACCAGTAACTGGTGTGGGAGGTATGATTCCTCCCTTGTAGACCCACTACTGTGGGTCACCGGGTTACCCGTACCAGCTTTCTCGACTAGGGCATCAGAAAATGGATGCTGCCAGCCACAGACACGCGTCTGCCCTCCTGCTGCTGAGCTGAGCTCGAGCAGGAGAGGCTGGACAATAGGTTTCCTGTCTCACGGTTGTGTGACCACCGCCCAGACAGGATTTAGTGTATTGGGGCTGGGTGGGTGCACTCTGGGAGTGCCTGACAGTCTGCACTAGGGGCACATTTGGTCTCCCTATGCATAGTCCAGTTCAAACCGGTTGCAGAAGCCATTTGCTCCTGGTCTGGTGTGAAACTGGTCAAAGTTCATAGGTGTAACCACCCCTCTGTCCTGACCCTTCCATAGGTGGGTCCCTAGAGTTTGTTCCACCACTTCCTTGGGTATAAAGTAGGAACCCTGACTACAGGACTTTAGATTCGACCTGTACTAAACTCTGCAAGCAGAAACCAAGTACTTCGACGAGCTACACTAGTCTGGATGACTGAAGATCTCCCTTGGAGCAAAGGAGTTACTCCTCTGCAAGGCAGGCACCTTAAATACATCTGACTGGTTTGCATCTCCTGAGTGCCTGAGAACTCTGAAGATTTCTGCAACACAGGAGGTGGGTTCCTGAGTGTTCCTGAAGTCGATCTGCCCTCTCAGCAATTCTGTGACCAGTATCCCTCGTGGGGACAGTGCAAACCAATCCCCTGTGCACTGGGCACTTTTGCAGCAGCATAAGCTTTTTGGCCATCCCTGAGGCTGTGCTTTGGGCTACATGTAGTCCTGATCCCGAGCAGCAATTGCATGGAAGATTTCCGGCCTACACTCCACGAGTGTACCGTGGACTGGTATTGTGTGATTCAGCTTGAGGTTCCTTTGCGATCCCTGGTTCCTTGGCCTGTGGGTCCCTGTGAAGGTAACTTAGATTTCTCTTGGGCTTCCTTGGTTGCTCCAAACATGCTTTGACTCCCCATAGCTTGGAGAGTCTCCTGGACCTTGCTGGTCCACATCATGACTGGATTCCTCTGCCCGCATGGGTTGCATTTGCCAAGGCTTGTTGGTGTTCAATCTGGACACTGACCCCTCAGCATTTGACATCCTTTGTGGGAAAGTGCACCTCCGGACTTTGGTCATCATTGACATTTCCTGGTCCCGGTGGCTGCAGAGTCAAGCATCCCATCATCTCACCTGAAGCACCGGACATTGGTGGGTATTCGTCTACCGAGCCCCTGGTCACCCTAAAGTAATCCAGACTCTGTCCCCTCTGCTTTCAGGTTCTTCTCACCTCGGATCCAGGCTTGGATTCCACTGGACACTTTTCATCTTCCCGGTAGCAGCACTTCTTTGAGTCACGCCATTAAAAATCGGCGAAGGTTTCCGACATCACTTGACACCTATGCACCCGGGTCCCCTGGGATAGGTAACACGGGTACTTAGTGTCCTTAAACTGTAATTTCCAAACGCGACATTCCCTTAGAGTTGTACGGAGCTCGCGTCTGTGTTCTCACACTGCACCCGTCCTCCGTGGGTCCCCTGTGTCAGTACTTTGGGTGGTTCCTTGGGGTCCCAGCAATTCTACGTGCTCTAGGCCTTGTGTCTAGTCAAGTCATGGTTGTTATACCACTTTCTTAGTATATGGATCGGTCTACCCCTGGAGCCCGCTGTGTATTGTGCTATTTACTGTCATTCTATTGATTAATAATTGTGTGCCTTGTGCTCTAATCTCGTATAGAGGTTAGTAGAGAGTGTTTAGTAATAAATACATCTATTTTATATATATCGTGTGTGGTTCTCCTTTCTTTTGGTTATTTAGGAGGTTCTAATCTGGTAAAATAGCCTGCTTTACATTCCCTCGAGACTTAGCCTGAAGGCTGCTCTCCACAGCTACCACTAGGTTAGTTTTCTTTAAAGGATGTCTTTGACCTAATCATCAATAGGGGTCATTTAGACTGGTGCAAGGTGCCCACTTTAATTAGTGGACAGCATATACCAGGACAACTTCTCACACACTTTGTTGCAGACATTATTAATTGCATTCATTATTATGCATTCTGTGTTGAGAATATAGGCTATTAGTCCAAGGACTAGACACATTTGTGATGTGGAAGCTAACTGCAAGATCCACAATTCAAGGGCATTTGAGACAGAGAAAGGGCGATCAAGGAAAAGGTTTGCAGGTGAAAGTTCTTAAAGGCAGTTACATTGGAGTGGACTCATATTAGCAAGCCAGTTCACGAAGGTAACTCTAAATGTACCGATCCCCGCCTAGACATAACTCTCCACTTAGATGCTATTCACAAATCCCATGGGAAGATTTACACCTAGCAATAGGAGTATGGTTTGTTACCACTTACATGAGGGTGTAAGGACACATACAACTCAAAATACAACTGGAAAGTTACTATGGGTAACTTTTGGGTGTATACTAGGCACACCTCACATAACCATAGTTCTACATAGCGAAAGCAGAAATGGGCGCCTAGGTAAGCTAGAACTACGAATTGGAGAGAACAGGCATCATACTTGGAAAATCACACACATCTAGCAATAATTACCACTGCAAGCACAAACATTGAAATCACCATCCTGGGCTCTGCACTCTTTCCCTTTTGCTGCAAGGTGAGCCAGACACCAGCCACAGTCGTCATGATGCAGTTCATCCTTCATTAAAAGGAAGAGGATCTTCACTGTGGTGGAGGCAGAACTTGTAGTTAATTTTGTAGTGGATAGACCACAATAGTGATCTGCATAGTCTGCATCTACACAACCTCAGTGGAATGGGTACCATGTAGCAGGTGGTGACAGACACTGTGAATGCATTGGGTTGTTGAGGTGCATACTCCAGGTCACACCAAAAATGGAAGGATGAGAGCAGATGGGCAAAGGCTCTTTCTGGCAGTTGACTTGGATCCTTACTCTATTGAACCCCACCAATGAGCGTATCCTCCCACCATGCACCCTGCCCTCCTATATAGCCTTCCCATTCCATGGAATCCCAACATCAAGCTAGGCAACCTCTACCTTTCAAACGGCTCGCGACTCGCAACTCAAGTCATCCTTTTCGCAAACAGCAGACATCTACCCTTCATACACAGTCCATCAAGTAGGGCATATATAACACATAAGCCAGTGACACACAGCCTGTCCCATGTGACTATAATAATATTGATACCTTCTAACTTTCCTTTCCACATCAGAACTGACGTCACAACACATTCTTCTCACCCTGCCAACTATGCGTCACTGCTAGAATTGTCACAAACACTCAAGTGAGAAGTGTCCAGCTTCGATTTTCTTTGCTCAACACTGCCATAAAGGACAGTAGTCTGCATTTGCTGAGACAATGTCCTCATCACATATGGAATATGTGAGTGAATAAGCTTCAAATATGTACAGGTCCGTCATGTAGTTTCCTCCTTTGAGGGCGCTGTGTTGCCAGTGCCTCCGTCACCTGCTTTTTGATGTTCCTCTGTATACACTGCCCAGTGGAATAGCCTATGGACATTAGACAGATGTCAGAGCCTGGTAAATCAACATCAGTATCAAATCTATATAAAAAGATAATATTCTAGGCATGTCTACCTCTGCATATGTGTGAGGATATGCAACTGTGAATCAATGACAAACCAATGAGTTGATGTTTAGCATGTCACCCTAACAGGTGCAATTGGTGAACTACCAGGTCTGATGCCTGTGTTCTTAAATGCATAACATAAACCCCAGAATTTTTGAACTTCATTGGTAAATAGATTTGTATGTCATCCACTAAATCTGCCCATGTACCCACTACAGGCAAATATAAGACTAATATGTCCTTTGTCACATACCTACCACATTCTCATGTCACATGAACATCTGCTGCAGAATAACACATTTGTTCCTGTAACTGTCATCCAGGATATGGCTCTGTGGTTGTTCAGTCCGTGTGTAACATTTATATCCATCTTTTTCACATATTATTTGTGTGGCTATACTTCAATACTCAGTATTGCCACTCTCCAAGCTGCAGTGGCACAATGTTCCCTGTTGACCATACTACAGACCACCATTAGCCCAGATCAGTGGATATCGTTCAAGCAACAATTCAGCCCTCCACCATCACTCGCTCAAGTACGTTCTGTGGTCCTAGACCAGCTCCTACAGTGTACGTCTATATGCGTCTTTATTGACCCCCTCGATCATCTAAAAAAATAGCAGGTCCAATTATTAACTTGTCCATATGTAAGAAATATGCTATGTTTTTACACTTCTATCAGTTGTCCCAGTCACTGTCATAAATCTGACATCGCTCTTTTTCAGCTGTTGCATCAACTGACAAGTCCACAGCCACTGGCAGGCAGCAATAGTCACTAGTTGACGTCACTGTGTTTGTCCAGACAGGAAGCAATAGGTGACATTACCAGGTACAATCCTATTGTGTGCCCATGGCTCTATACCAAGCACCAGTACCAATATAATGCTGCTTCTCTGTTGAAGTGTCATGTGTACCTTTATGTTACATTGCATCTGTTGCTGTTTGAGAAAGTATGCTTCTACACACTTACTAATGTCAAAATACCAGCTGTCATTTCTTTTCCATTGCGGCACATGGGGATGATGAGCCTGACATAGATGTGATTCCACCCACAAAAAAAGGATGGTGGTCAATCTCAGGACAGCGCTCACTGGCCCAGAACTCTACCATCACTGAAAGCTCTAACACAGCAAAGGAAGAAGGGACTGTATGCCCCATGCATGATGACAGCTAACAGACCACCTCAGTGCCAGACTCCCTTATGAGGTAGTCTCCTCGATTGGAAGTCCTGAGGAACAAAGAAAGACGCCACAGATGCTAGTCCTGACTTTGGAAAACTCATCTCAACTCTCCACCAACCCTGCAGGTCATCCAGTTGACTACTTCCTTCAACCCAGTAACAACCCCAGACTTCTATCCATCTTCTAATGCAAAGGAAACTCCAGGTGAAGCATGGATATCTCTCTTTGATACATTTCTATCTCTCAGTCTTCCAGGTGATGACTCTGGATCTGGAGGAAAAGAAGGTTGCTATATCAGCTGCCAATAATTGATATGGTGTGTAGTCCTAAGTGATTGTGGGGAATCCCCATTATCCTCAACCTGATGTAGTGGACGTCAGTGACTGATGCTCCTGTAGTCATCAACTTCAACCACCACCCCATTAACACTGCAATAACCATTTGCTCCCCATTTTAACAATTCACCAGCTAACTACATGTGTCAACACATTCACCACTGTACGTATGTATAAACAGAGTCCATGCGCTCATTTGAGAATTAAATTGGTTTTGCACATACCTTTATTTTGAGTATGCATTTGTATCTGTGTGTAAGTATGGGAGAATTTTGCAACTCTAATGTAAGGTGTGAACAAATCCTATCATGTGCGAAGTTCCCTCTGGTCATCACATACACACATATATCAGCAGACATTCTCATTCAGAGAGAACAAAAGGAAACATAATCAAGGTAGAACTATAATATAATATTGTTTCTATAATCTGTAGTTAAAAATGTTAAATCAAGGGCATGCAGTCGAAAAGTAGGTTACAGGGGTTAGGTGAAAACTGTCCTCAAGGAGGAACATACCTAACTAAAATAGTTCATGAGTCTGGATTGAGAAACTAAAGTTGGAGAGCTGAGCAAAGCAAGATAAACATCAGCCCTGTTGACCAGCCTGCAATTGGTTAATAAACTTTTGACTCCTGCTGACAACACATAAATGAGAGGCTGGGGGAAGGTACACAGAAGAGGGCTTAAGGGTGCTAGGAGCCCTACTGTAATGAGTATGTTCCTGGCTGGTCTCATGCAGGGTGTACACTTCCTGTATGCCTTAGACCTCTACCTGGTGACATTTTGTGAGGGATTGCTCCTGCTTCTGTGTGGGCTCCCTCTCGCCCTCCCTTGGGTTGTCATCATCATCATTTGACTCCACCTATGTAGTGGAGTTTGGCAGTGGCAGCACTTCAATCAAGGTTCTTCTACACCTTTGCCCTAAATCCTTTGACCACGTTTGCTTTCTGTCTACCAGGCGCAAAGGAAAAGGGAAGAGTGGGAAAGGCTCTATCATAGATTAACATTTTCATTTGTCTTCGTGGAACTATGTGCTAAGCTTCCAAGTTCACAATGGTTAGATATCTGTGCTATGTAAGGTTGATGTTCCACAAACAAGGATAAGTGGAGGTCATCAAGGCCAAACAACTAAGCTGCAGTTGCACATTCCCTCATCCCCTCATCCATTAACCACGAGGAATTTGGTCTGGAATACTCAGATGAAATGGTAGCTGAAATACTTAGAGCTGACTATGGGTCTTAATGTCATGCTGGTGACTGGGAACCTCTATGGAATATAACATGGCATCAGATCAAACCTGAAAAAGAGTGGAGCCTTAGGACAACAGTAACCCTGGCCACATGTAAGAAACATCTAGAAGAAATCAATTAACCGAACCAATTTAAAACTTTCTGGACCATGTCAAAGGTTACAAGGTAAAAAGGAATGTAGAAAAATTTACACAAACGACTACTTATTCCTCTGTGCCAGCTAGACCTGGTAGTGGAAAGGCGGGTCTCCCCAGGTCAGTACACCGGACGGGTGTGCGGTGTGTATGGTAACTCAGGCCCAGGGGCAGGACTTCTTCCGCCCAGTAGCTCTCATATCCCTGGAATGGTGTGGGGAGCTGACAAAGAGGAGGGTCCCCAGATGCCCATTGACTACATTCTGGGGAATGAGTTGCCACCGGTATTTGAAGACCTGAGAGGGTGTCTTCCCAGTGTTCCCTGAAAGCTCTGATTTCTGGGTGCACCACTCTCAAATGGATGATACAGAGGCCCAGATACAGGGGAAGGGAGGAGAAAGGCTTACCCCTGACCCATGCTCAGCCTCAGTGTACAGAACAGACCCTGGACTGGAGAACCATTCTCAGGTTACCTCCACTGGGCTGGTGGGAAGAGAGTGGGATAAGGGTGCCTAATTTCCGGGAGCTTTTGTCCCTACTCCGAGAATCCTCAGGGATCAGAGAACCCTGGACGTCCTGGAGCCTGGCTCTTGACACTAAAAGCAGTCATTGGCATCTGTTGGCTGCTGCCCTTATTATTAATTTTCCTTGGGGTGGGAATAGAAGTCTGACGGACCCAAAGGGAGGACTGGCCTGCATCACTGTCTACCTACTGGGATGCATCAGTGAGCAGGTTATGATTAGGTGCTTCACAGATGGGGTCCACAGGTGAGAAGAATGATTCCCTAAGGGTTAGTTCAGTGGCTCAAGAGAGTGGGCTGTGGGATCCAATTGAATTCAGAGGGGCATAGAACTGGCAAGGGCAGGAAAGCCCATCCAACTATTGATTTGTCTCCCCTGGCTTCTGACTGGAGGGTAATTGTGTTAGACTTGGCCCTCTCTGTAGGTTCAGTTCCCCAAACTTTTTGCCTTTACCCCGCCTGCTTTGCTGAATTTGTTTTTGTTGGCCTTTGGACTCTGTACACTTTACCCCTGCTAACCAGTGCTAAAGTCCTTGTGCTCTCACATGGTAACATTGGCTTACAGCCAGGTGGCACATTTAATTTATTTGTAAGTCCCTAGTAAAGTGGTACTACATGTACCCAGGGCCTGTAAAATAAATGCTACTAGTGGCCCAGCAGCACTTACTGTGCTGCCCACTTAAGTAGCCTTTTTGAACATGTCTCAGGTCTGCCATTGCAGCGAGTATGCAGTTTGGAACTGTTAATTCGATTTGGCAAAATAAACCTCTTGCCTGGCCTTAAACTCCCATTTTAATGCATATAAGTCAATTCTGGGCTTGGCCCTAAGCAGCCCATAGGTCAGGGAGCATTGTATATATGTCCTGGTAGTAAAAAACTCCTAAACTTGTTTTACACTACTACGAGGCCTACCTCTGATATAGGTCAGCAAAGGTCTGCCATCCTAGAGCGCGAGTGCGTGTAGAGCTGCCCTTATCCTCCAACACAGGAATTTGTGGATTCTGTGCAAGTGTGATTGAGGGGCTATAGAGAACCGAGTGATGTGCACAAGTGCAAAGTTTGTCCCAGGCCCATCGCTACATGTCTGGTGTGTGTATGATAGCCTGATGGCCCCTGAAGGGTTTATACAGGGCCACTGCCCATGGCAAGAGTGCAAAGGTCTCGGCCTCTATGGCAATATGGGGTTGGGAGGGGGTCGGGAGTATCCAATGGTGTTGGTAATTGTGCTTGTGCCCAAACAACATAGAGTGCCAAGTCTGGAGCCCCAAGTCTGGCCTGCGTAAATGCCAGTGTAAGCAACTCCCATGCTATACGCAGTTGCTTTCCGGCCCAGACCAGGTAGATCAGCGAGGATCTTAGGGATTTCAGAAATGATTGAGTGGGCTGTAGGGGGAGATCAATAAACAAATATAAATATTTAGGCAGCACAATCATTTTAGCTATAGCGATACAACCAGCCAGGGAAATGGGGAATTGAGACCAGACCACCATCTTTCCCTACAACCAGGCCACCGCATGGCCAACATTCATGTCCCAGAGTTCCTGAATGTTAGTGCTAAACCAGATCCCCAAATATCGTACGGGCCGTCTACCCATTGAATGGGATAGTCTGGTTCAGAAGTGGGGAAGTTGGGGTAAGGGGGAGTAGGGTCGACTTGGACCAGTTGATATGCATCCCTGAAAGACCCCCTAATTTGGTGAGTTCCCAAAGAACCAGGTTGAGGTTATCTAGCGGGTCACAGAGGTAGAGGATGATATTGTCAGCGTAATGCGATATAATAATGTCTCTCATGTTGTCTGATTCTGGCTGCTAGGGGTTCCATAGCGATGGCGAATAGCAGGGGCGACAGAGGACATCCCTGCCTGGTGCCACGTGTAATTTTGAATGGAGCTGATTTCAATCCATTGGCGTGGAGTCTAGCAGTTGGTTGTGAATACAACAGCCTGATCTGTGTAATGAATAAAGGACTGAGGCCTAGCCTGGCCAGAATGGTAAAGATGTAGGGCCATTTGAGCGAGTTGAAGGCCTTGGTGGCGTCCAGAAAGGCTGCCAGTGCTGGAGTGTGCGGGTCTAGGTGATGTAAGAGGGAGAAAAAGGTCCATAGGTTGTGGGAAGTAGAGCGCCCCGGTATGAAGCCGGATTGGTCTGGCCGAACAATTAAAGGTAGTAGGGGTTGGAGCCGGCTCGCAAGGAGTTTAGCATATATTTTGTTGTCTATGTTGATGAAGGAAAGAGGTCAGTAAGAATCACATTTATTGGGTGGTTTACCAGGTTTAAGGAGAGTGGAAATAACCTTTTCTCTTGTTGTAGGCAGGAGTGTGCTGTTGCCTAGGGAATCGAAATACATTTCCGCAAGATGTGGTGCTAGTATGGTGGCAAAGGTCTTATAGAACGTGGTAGTCAGGCCATCATGGCCAGGAGCTTTGTCCAGTGGGAGGCTTTTTATGACACACACTATGTAATCTTCGGTAAAGGGTTCGTCTAAGTATTCCCTATGTGCATTCCCAAGCCATAAAAGTTCTAGCGAGTCCAAATACGTAATGAGGTCAGATTCTATTTGTGGTGTGAAGGAGTTGTATAGCGCAGAGTAGAATTTAGTTAGATGTTTGTGAACCTCCCTGGGACCCCTGATCGGTTTGTCGTTATCTTGCAGAAGCTCTGTGACATGGGGGAACAACGAGAAGGTTTTAGGAGATTTGCAAGTGTTTTTTCCGGGAGGGTCTCCTTCTCTGTACCTCCTAGGAGTGGCATATTTCCAAAGAAATTAAAGTTCCCTGGCAAGCTTCTTCATTAAAGTCGGAAATTTTGCCCACGTATAGTGCAGTCTCCAGACTTCAGGTGAGGTGGGAAAAATCCTACATTTTTCCCCTTAGTGTCTGGCGTGGAGCCCGCTTCCCTAGACGTAGGCGAGGGCCTAATTCACTGGGAGCTCACCTCCTTTCACTAACTTGCCAACTGCATGTATTACAAGGTGCAGAACTTGCTTGACGGGAACCTGACAACAGCGGTCTCGACACTCCAGTCTCAGGTGACCCTTTGGCAGTCACACCCATTGCCTATAATGGGCTGCATTATGGTCTCCAAGATGGTGATATTCCCCTGCCTTCTGTACTATTTGCCAACCTTCCAGTCGTTCTTCACTGGAAGTCCTTTCAGGAGCTACACAAGCTTCTAGGTGATCTAATCTGTAACACCTCTAGGAGGAGATTGTCCCTCTTGAAATTGCAGCTCCCACATATTCACGGATGTCTTGGGGCCTGCAACTTTAAATATTATTCCATGGCAGCTCAACTGCAAGAGTCATCCTATTGGCTTCTGGATCGCCACCGCGAGGAAACTTGTATGACAGGGCCTTTACTCACCAGAACTGAATTATTGTTGCTACTGACTGGGGACCAAGCCTAATAGCAGCCACCCCTTACTCCTTTAGGTGGGCCTTGCCTGCCCTTTCAAACTTTGAGAGATACAAAAGATAATCCTCCACATACACCCACAATGCCTTCTCCTGGCCTATAGACAAAGCAGGACCTCTCCCCAGAGCAAGAACTACAGGCCTGGAATAAGGCTGGGATTTAATTCAAAATGGTCAAATCTACACATTCCCATCCCTAATGGGACAAAAGGGAATGCAAGTGGAGCAATGTCTCCTCTATGCTTCCCTAAAAGGTACCCTGAGGGATACCCATCCATCGTATGGAACCGGCCACTACTGCAAGCCCTACACATGCTTGTCAGTTGTCCCAGATTAATCAGCTGACTCACTAACACTCTAGTGGCTCAGGCACACACTATGTTGATGTCTTGGAGGGACACCTATGAGACAGAGTTCGAATGACCATTCCATGATAGAGAGTGAGATAATATGTTAGCATACACCAGGAAAGTTGCTGAATGCCCGGCTTCATCTTACACAGTTCTATTTAATCTAAATGGCCTACTTCTCATCAAGGTGCAGCACCCAGACCTTTGCAATAGGTGTGGTGTTCCCGCAGTAGACATGAAGCAAGTATTGTTGAACTGCCTCCAGCTGCGCCCCTGCCTGGATGATGTACTTCATAAATGTGAGAGGTTCACAGGCATACAAGGATGACGATAGCCCTAGAGATATACTGCAGGTCCTATCGGCAAAAAGGTTGCAGTGTGTTTCTTTGATCTTGCTCTCATTGTTGCCAAAAGGAACATAACCGTGAAGTGGAAACTTCTGGTGCCCCCTTTGGCCAAAGCTTGGTCCCAGGCACTATGCCACTGGGTAAGGGCTGAGGCGTAGCTTAGCGTTTATGCTGCTGCGCCATTCCCCAGGACTGAGAGGCATTACTTTTGGGGTGGACCGACCCCCTGAACACAGCAACTTTGTGGCTGAGACACCTGAATCCGTGCCCAGTCCCTCAATCAGTGACACTAACTCCACCTTCCCCCCCACCGATCTCCCCATTACCCTAGATGAACGTCTTGGGCCACCTTTCAACACTGAGCAGTAGCATTACATATTGGTTGAATCCGCTCTATATAAAACTGCCATCCAGGAGTTCAACTTTGTCCCCCTATTCCACCAGCCTCTTGGAGCATACACAGCTCCCTTAATACTAGTTGTCGGACCCACAGGGCTTGAAAACCATATCATCCTACCTCCACCCTTACTGGATAGCGGATCCTGCCTCGGGGGCTGCTGTTGGGCAAAGTGGCCAAGTCATCATTTGCCTAGACCCACATTACAAGCTACTGTCCTCAGAGGTCCCAACATCATCATATTCATGATGTAATGCTCTGGTATAATATATAAGTTGTAAGAAAAAACAATAAAAATGTTTTTTTATTTTTACATGGTTGTACACATTTTGTTATGTTTAGGTTACACATAAAATGGCTTGGAGACATGTAGCTGGTAGAACACAAAGATACTATGCATACATGAATGCTAACTGTATTACGTGAATATTTATGTTACACTTGTATATTTTCTGATGCCAATATAAATACATTTAAAACCAAAACAGGTGTAAGGAACTGCCTCTTATTGTATGATCAGTCTCAAATATTTTGGACTAATGCTGCTGGTCTTTCAATTCGTGCTAACCAGACCTCAGTGCCAGTGTTTTAACCCCTTGCACTGTGTATGTTAAATTGGCTGACCCCGATTGGTATAAGCTGGCTTACTTACAAGTCATTGGTATATGGTACCAAGGGAACCCAGGGAATGTAAGACAGAATGTCAGCCAGGGCTGCAGCACTGAATGTGCCGCTCTGTGTGTGACCAAGTGCAAAAATGGCTCCCGGCCTGAAACTGCAGTTTGGAAGTGTAGTTTTAAACTGCTAGTTCGACTTTGCCATGTAAATCAATGGGAAAGCCCCAACTTCCCCTAACAATATATTTAAATCTCCCCTTAAGAAGGCCTGTGGAGCTCTGAGGCAGGGATCTGTGTATTATTGTGGGATACTTGTAAAGCGCACTGTTACTCTACCCGAGTGTCCTGGCGCTGTAGACCGCTGGGGAACCCGTCCTGGTTTTCCCTGTGAGATGGTCCCTTTCTGGGTATCTCCAGGGTGAAACCAGGCATCCCCGGCGTCTGTGGGGGGCCGTTGTAGAGATGAGGCAAGCTTAATGCCCAGAGTTACCGAGTGTGTTCCCTGGTTTGAGTAGGCACTGAGGCGAGAATTATCGAGTCCGTTGACCCTGGTCCAAGACCCTGCCGCGTCGGGAATTGAACCCTGGTCCCGGGCCGTTCTAGGCTTACAGGTCTGCCGCCTCTAACCAGTGAGCCACACCTCTCCACAGGTATTAAGTGGGACATATACTTTTTATGTGTTCTGACAACAAAACTTCCAATTTGAAGCTTTAGTTGTGGAAAAGTTAGTAGTCCCATTGGCTAACACAGAGTTACCAGCTGATCACTCAGCCCGGATAACTTGTGAATGGGACTACTAAGTGGGGTACTTCAAGGTATCAAATTAATCGTGGCATTAAACCCGACTTTATGCTCAAGTCGAATTTAATGTCACTTTTATAGAAAAACTACTTTTAGAAAGTTGCCACTTCGTAGCCCAGTTTGTCCAGGGCCTCACACGGTAGCTGGCCACCAGACAGCATTCTGCCCTCCTGGGAAGTAGTGTGAACGACTCCCAGGCTCAGGAATAATAGTAGACTGATACAAAGGGAAGTGTTACCTCCTTCTTGCAGGAAGTCACTCAGGGTGTTAGCCATAGAAGTAAGATTCAAAGGTGGAGCAACCTTTGAATCTTGCGATCACACTCCCCTTTGTTCCCCTTTGTTCAGGTAGGCAGGCTGGTGGTGGGAACAGAGAGGGAAGACCAGTGCTTAAATTGTTTTTCCCGCAGGCGTGTAGCCCACATGTAGCCACACCTCTAGGGTGGGCAACCAGGATCCTAATGTCCAAGATAGGGTTTTGACATGTGGAGAGTGAGTAGAATTGTGCACTCTGGGATTGCTAGATGCCACACATCCCAGGGATCGTGGTAGCTCATTGGCTAGTGACTGTATCATTCCCCCATAGCTCTTTCTTGGCATAAATATGGCACCCCTCGCACCCTGAACCTCAGATCACGCTGGAATTGGAGAAAGGACTTAAGAAGTACTGCCCTGCTGACCCTTGGACCTGGCAAGAGAGACTGCAAAATCTATTGGACTGCACCTGCCGCAACTTGGGCTAGCAAAGAGAGGACTGTGCCTGTGACTCTATTGGCTCGAGAGAAAGTGACTTTCGAGCCCCAGACCAAAGAAGTGACACCAATGGTAAGCTGGCTGACCCCATAGAACCAGCACGAGGGCAAAGATGAAGAATCCCTATCTGACAAGTTGGTAGTCACATTTCTGGAATTGTCGCTAACCTCCGCTGGGACCTATCTTTGGAGGCCATAAGTTGCACCCAAGTCCGCTGGACCCAGAAGTGCCATCTGAGTACTGATTGGCACACTCCAAGGGACACAAGCCTCCACCAAAGGATACAGCTGGACCCACTGTATACAGAACGTGGTATCAAAGCAGCAGCTGGAATTCTACTGGCTTAAAGAGGACTTTTAGAACCCTTACCTCTGTGGATAAAGTCACCCCACCTCATCCGTGAACTGAGCAATAATCACAAGAACACTCCGGTCAACCGCACAGCACCCAGATAATCCTCAGCATCAGGATCACTCCATTAAAGTTTATGGCAGTTTTGATATAAAGCATGGAACTGGACCTGGAACTGCTTTGGTGGCCAGAGAACTGTCCAAATACTCCTTAGTGGCCCTCCTAAACTTCTCCCTGCTGGATTTGGTTCCCCCCCTCGGGCCGTAGTAACCGGACACAATTCTTTCAAACTTTCAGAAGTTTCTATACTTTACAGTTAGCAATGCTTGTTTGCACTTCGGACTAAAGAGTTGAGATTTGCATTTTACTCTGAAATCTACATCTCCTGACCCCTCTGGTGGATTTAACTCATCTAAAGATTCATCAAAATAAAATCTATTTTTATCAATTGGTGTTGGATTTGTTTGTGTCTGTTGACTTTCTTATTTCGTTGTTTGGTGATTTTAAATGCTTTACACTAGTTACTTTGTTTAATCCTTGCTGCTCGAAGCCACTGCTACCTAGAGTTGGGCTAAAGATTTTTGCAAACGAGCCTAACTGGACCAAAGACAGTTTTGAGAGTGTATTATGTGGTAAAGTCGTACAGCCATACCATATAATACACCACAGTCCTCCCAACTGGCTACTATGATGTTGTCAACTACTTCTGGAGAATACTGGAGCACACCGCGTATGATCATGGCACTTGAACAATGATTTGAGGATACCAAAAGTAAGTCAATTATGATTTGTATGTCTATTTAATCCCAGTTGTACCTCTGCTGGAGCTTGGTGGTTGGACGTCCCAAAGGGGTGAGGTGATGGGAAGAGAGGCCATAACCAGCATCACCTACAACAAAGATGTGATATTTAGTTTACATACATACATGAGAATAACCCAGACATTCTATATAGACTTGCAATTACTATCATGGATGTATTGGACTGCGGTGAAGTGATGAGAGAATATCTTTTTGAAGCCAGTCCCTCTGTAAACTTTTCCTAACAGCCACAAGCCAGTTAAATCCCCACCAACCAGCTTATATGCAATAGCTGACAAGGGGAAAATGAAGCTCTCATGTGTACACACCCAGGAACTTCACCATACACATCCCTGAATCAGCCCCTGGCATCACATACAGCTGGCATACTGAAGGAGTGTCAGCGTTATCTCTTACAGAAATGCTACTGCCTGAAGTGGGGTGGCTAGACTGCCACAATGTAATCAATGGCACTTAAGGCCTGGTGGAACAAGACAATGACTTATGTTTGCCATGCCACTCATTGCCTTTCATCAGTGACGAGGCATGATGATATATTGGTATGCGATTCTCAGTACTTTGTGCAGGCATTGGGAATGTTATCTCTGTGATATGTCAGCCATGTCCCTAGTAGTACTCTGGAAATATCCAGTGGCTGCAAAGTTGAATGCAACCAGTATTTTGACATAGGCATTAATGGCCTGGAGGAGGGCTAGGCTTGAAATTCAGTGGCGGCTGGTGGAATTAAAAAGAAATGGGGTATGCACCACAAGTGCAATTTATGAACTTTGGCGCACATCTGACCTAGTGAGCTTGAAATTTTCTTGAAGGGTTTGGTAGGGTTCTGCCCCACAAGAGCATGTTTGAAGATAGGTGTATAATTATGCATTATGCAACACAATTTCTATATTAAATTGACAAAAAACACAATTCTTACAGCCATTTTTAAAGGAAAATGTAGAAAATAGTGCACAGAATTTCAGGTTTCCAAGCTCCATATTTGAGAGGTAAAGGTGGGTGCGCCATTGAAAGCTTGAGACAGCTGCTTGGCTCTGACTCAACTCGAGGTCCTCTTGGACACTCAAGCCCAAAACGAGCAAAGCCTTTAAATGACATCCGGCTCCTGCCCACTCTCTAACCTTATGCGCCAAAAATTGAAGAAAGAGCACTAACCTTCAGTGTAAGATAGAGCAGGGAGAGACATATCCATTGAATGGTTAATTGTACATAGGGAAACCAAAAACCCAGGGATCAGTCCTGGCTTCCCTATATAGTCAAATTGTGTGATCCTAGGCGTTAGAGTTCGGCTGGTGCACTCAAAATAACAGAAGGTGTCAGACACCTCCCCAGACCTGCACACAGACCCGGGGACACCTGCCCCTGCTCTCCTTTATGCAGAGACCAGCGACTCTCGGGTACTCTCCTGTGAGACCTAACTTTACAAGCTTAAAGTATAAATGCACTTATTGTTCACATCCCAGCAAAGCCTGCCTTGGAACTTTCTAAATCCACGGCCCCAGCTTCTATGTTGGCGTTTACAAACCACCTTTGGGTCTGCCGATGTGAACGTCTGCACCAGGGCACGAGTCCGGGGTACACGCAGGTACACGGCGTCCACCATTATTTTCACAGGGTGGATGCCATCCCCCTGTCAAGAAGTTAGGCCCCACATATGTTGAACTTGTCCCATGTAAGACACTGAGACATGTTCAACAGCGCCTGCACTTTGTCTGCTTTCTATAGTGCCATTATTGGCAACACTCCCCACCCACACAACAACAGAGCATGCATGCTGAATAAATAAATACGCAATACAACTTTTGTTTGGGAAAATATTGCTGCAGGTTTATACCATACAAAAGTAAGCAATATGGTGCGTTATCTTATGGGCGATCCAATGGCAGGCAGCTGTATCCAACCTATGCTGCCATGCCCTTCTGATGAGCCAAGCACTGTGGAGAACCCAATCAGTGCTACACCTTATGGGGTGATCTTCTTTCCGGATCACGTGACACATTGCTTCTTTTTTACTCACGCCCTTTTCAGGGCGGAGCGTAGCAAGGCAAGCCCCCGGTTATTCAGGCCCACAACCGCCCAAAGGACTAACGGGGCGCTGACGCGGTTTTCCAGGAACCTGCCATGAGGCTCCTGGTATTTGGCTCTTGCACCCCTATTGTGCCGCGCAGAGGTACCCTTCTGTACCCATCTGCTTCCAGATCACCCTGTAACTCCACCTGCAACACAAAAACAAACATTACAACATTCCATGAAACTTGCTTGCCACCCCATGCCGGGTAAGCAGTAGGGTGGGAGACGGTGTGCCTGGCGCAACAGAGGACGCCTGAATGGCCGGGGGAGGCATATATACTCTCCCCAGTTCCTCGTTGCGCAGGAAGTGACACACCTAGCAGGCCACAGGCAAACGAGTACTCCTCCCTGAATCCCGTCATCAGAGGGGGTGGGTTGGTGTCCCAATGGCACTAAAGGGCCACCCTCTTAGGGTGGCCCCCTGCGTGGGCCGTGGGCAGCCGCATTCCCAGCAGTAACGTGCAGACAACAGCGAGCCTTTTTTCGCCTCCAGCTGGCCGAAGTTCAGGGGTCATCCAGCCTCCTTTTGTTTGTATATGCTCACTGGGGGCCGCCTGGAACCGACACTTAAATGTCAATGCCACAGAGGGAAACAAAAGCACACAGCATGCCTTCTCTTCACAGGTACTTAAGAGAAACATGTCCCTGTATATAAATGCAGACACTGTAAGACTGTCAGATGGGTTGGTCTGTCCAAGTATTTACACAAATAATTTAAATAGCACTGTTTTATTACTTTTATAGCACTACGTCGTGACGTCATGCTGTCTTTTGCATACTGTCCTACTTGTCAGTACCCCCTCTTCATTTTATAGGACGTGTGCCCTGGTCTGCACCTGTGGTACAGTTCCCCTTTTAAAATGGCGATAATCTTTAGCCCTGAGGTGGGCAGAGAGATTCCAAAGCATACCTGCCACGTCCATGGTGCTGCTGTGCGTCTGGAACACAGTCTAAGCCCCGCCTTGAGACTGCAACTAGTGCCACGCTGTAATTCAACTGCACATCCTGTGCACTACTTTCAAAGGGAAGACGGGTTGCCCTACTGCAAAACTGCACAAACAATGCACTGTGGACAGATGTCACAAATGCACACCTTGTGCCCAGAAGTAAAATAACGGTCTGTACCATTATGTGCACTCTCCGTGCTTTGCAGCTGCAAAACTGCAGGATGTACCCTGGTGTGACATTGTACAATTTGTGCCCTGCTGGAAACTGTACATTTTAAGCTCTACTGCTCAGCAACGCACGAGCTGCTGCACTCGACTCTGAGGTAAATGTATAAGTCGTGCCCTTCAATGTACCAGCATGAATAATTCCCAGCTGCCGTAGACAGAGGAACAACACAGGGTCTGGACAGCCTACTCAACCAGCGCATAAAAAAGCAGAAGGAAAAAAGAAAAGATTCACACGGGAGGAGACAGAAATCAAGAACGAAGAAGTGTGAAAAATGAAGGGAATTTTCGTGACGCAAAATGTGCAGCGATAACAAGTTGCTACATGAAAACTATGATGAGAACATATAAAGAGGGGACAGAGCAAATGTGAAAAAGAAATTCGGCGTGAACTAAAGAAAAAGACCCGGCTAAAAGATCCTGCTCAAGGAGAAAGAAGGGAAAAAAGAGAACGAGAAGAAAGGAGAGAAGAGAAAGATGTAAGGGAAGAAGAATGAAGGAGGAAACGAGTGGAGCCGCATGACCCCACTACTGCAGGCACCTGTGACCGGGGTCTGGAGTGCCACGTGGCAAAGACGTCCTTCTCCCTTCCCCCTGTAAATCATGGCACTGTGCCTGCTCCAGGTTCTTCGGCTGCCCGGGGCGCCTTTTCCAGGCGTCCTCTCTTCGGTTAGGCTCGCACTTATTTACAGCAAGACACGCGACTCCACGCAGACTCCTGCTTAACCTGCAAACCTGTCCTTTCCCAACTCGTCACAGACGTGGTGGGGTTAGTGATGTTTGCTGACCCCACTCCACCCTGTGACACCTAGGGAAAGAGTCTGGGTCTTTTGTGAGGCAGCATTGATTGGCATGCAGCCCCAGGCACTACAGAGAGCTGATGCCCACAGAGCCCGAGGCTGCTAGGAAAAAGTAATAGCGTGTTGGTTCCTGAAGACACCAATGAATGGAAGGACAGGGCTCGTGAAAGGTAAGCCCATGTAGCAAAGGACACATTTGTACACTGTCTAACACGTGCACATAGTGCGCGTGCCTGTAAAAAGTCAATCAATCAATCAAGAAATTTGTATAGCGCGCTACTCACCCGGAGGAGGGGGGTCCGCTACTGCTCGAACAGCCAGTGTCTGGCTTTCACTCATGTTAGTAAGAGACGTAGAATGTCACCTAGGCACTGTATTGTGTAGTGTTGCGCATTCCAAATTTTAATAAAGGAAGATGGATGGTAATAGAGATTACCATCCTCGTGACTGACTGGGAGGGTGGAACCCCTACGCCCAAGCTCACTGGCCACCCCTGACTTTCCCCCTGACATCCAAGGCAAATCCCATACTGAATATGGTTTGCACCAGTGTGTTGAGGTGGGCCCTATGTAATCCTTTGAGTTGTGTAAGAAAACTAGCATCGTGCCTATGTGGAACCAAGATGGGCCACATATATCCTATTTAAGACTACCTTTTAGGTCTTTATATGTACAGCAGCCATAGCTTGTCTGAAACATGTCATCGATGTCTGCTTGAGTAATATATTTCTGTCCCTGCTTAGCAACTATTTGCACTATTTCCATTTTCAACAGCCATGTCTACATTTTCCCTGATTAATTACCTTCTCTTAGGAATCTTTGTCGACATGGAGTGTAAATTATGTTCTGTAATTTTGGTGAGGTGTCCCAGCACACACACACCCTCAGTCTCCAGCTGTGCCACCCTAAGCTGAAGCTCAAAAATGTCTGCTCCACCTTCGGTATCTGTCACGAAAGACTCTCAAGGATTCCGAGCCCCAATTATTTTCAAATAATTCTGTTGCTTCTTTAAGCATGATATTAGGCACCTCACTCTGGAGTGTCTTGGTTCTAACTGCCTTATGCAGGCATTGGTAGGCATCCCACTATGGCGGTGGAGGTCACAACCTCGGTCATCTTGGGGGCCGGCCACCCACTATTGAGGAATCTCCGACTGCCTGCCGGCTATCTCTGTGCTGCAAAGGGAGCATCCATCAAGGCAGTTCCCTTCACAGCATTGAAGTTTGCAAAGCAGATGCCAGGTCTAAAGCACCCAATTGGCAACTGTGTTTGCTCAGAGAAAACAAAACCCCGAAGCAGAAGATTGTTTGTTTCTGTCATAGTATGTAAGCCTCAGGCTAAATTATATGTCAACCCTGTTTTATAATATTTGCCTATTTTTTGTTTATCCCCCTCCGACTCCCCCATAATATTCCATTACTAACATTAGAATAGTGATTATGGCTCCTTGACTATATTGGAGAAAGTTGTACTTCCCCCTATTAATTCTATAACTGAAGATACAATAGCTAATTGGCCTTCCCAGGAGCCACAAAAACCCCTACTGCCTTCCGGGTGCAACTTAAGTCAAGTTGTTTTATGATTTTTGAGGGCAGTAATCATCTTAACCTTCTTATAGAAGAAAATGTGTGTTTGTTTGGCCTTCCTTTCAAGGGGGGTGATTTTTTTTAATTTCAGACCAGGAAACTCAAAAGCAGAAGATAAGCAGCCACAAACAACCAGCACAGAAACACATTGGGTGTGAGTCCCACTCTTTTTAATGTACATATGGCCCCCCTTGCAAAGATTGTTTTGCCATTTGGGGGGCATATAATTACGTATGCTGATGATACCCAATTAGTGGTGACATTCAATCATAAAAGCGGCCCTTCAGCCTGTCTGGGGCCCTGCCTCGAGGAGGTGATGAGATCGATGTGTCATTCCCATCTTAAACTGAACCGGGACAAGACTGAGTTCATGTTGCTCGGTAATCCCTCCCCCCTCGAGGTTGCCTCCATCTGGCCAGCCCTCTGCCGGTTCTCAAATCGGAAATAAAGAGCTTGGGTTTCTGGCTTGATTCTGAATTTAACCTTAAAACTCAAGCCAGGAAGGCAGTTGCCTCCTGTTTTGGCATCTTGAAATTGTTGCGTAAAGTGCTGCCACTGCTTCCCCCTTTAGCAAGGAAGCTCGTAGTCCAGGCGCTTATTTTATGTCGCCTGGACTATGGTAATGCTCTTTATCTTGGTGCCTGTGGTGAGGTTTTAAAAAAACTCCAAACTATGCAAAACTGAGCCGCCCGGACCCTTGAGGGTGTCCGCCCCTAGCCGTCAATCAGCTAAACCCGCACTCAGATCCTTACATTGGCTCCCTATCCAGGAAAGGGTTCATTTTAAAGCTCTGTGCACCACCCACAAGAAGTTTGGGGGTAAGGGACCGGATATTTTCTCATCTTTTGTCCGAACCTATAAAGCTCATAGACAGTTATGCTCTAATGATCTTCATCTGGCATCTGTTCCCAGAATTAGGAGGTCCAGAAGCGGCGGCTGACTTCTTTCCTATAATGCCTCCAAACTTTGGAATACTTTGGAATACCTTCCCGCTGCATCTGCTTAAAGAATGAGACCACTCCATCTTCCATGAGAGGCTTAAGACCTGGCTCTTTCCACACTGATTGCCTTAGCCTATTGCGGTTTTGACCCTAGCGCTGAGATGCCTCCGGGTAACCACTCGCTTTATAAATGCTACTTCGTTTCATTTCATGGGATGATTGGGTCTCAGAAGGTGGGCATACCTAAATATGGCAACTGGTGCTAGGGAGCACAGTGGCATGTGTAGAAGGTAATTTGAGGGGCACAGAGAGTAGGTACTGGGGCACCGAGGTATTTAGATCCTCTGGACGGGTAAGACAAGAAGTTGGATACCTGCCATCAAGAGGCAGCTGTGCTACAGAGTGAATGATTAATGAATATAGGATCTTTTGTGTGTGCTTGTATAAAATTAGAGAAGGCAGATGTAGGTAGGAGACATCTGGAACACTGGGAGGGGATGAAGGTGGCAATTAAAGGGTGCATCTTGGACAGGGCGTGAGGGTGCACATAAGGGTACTTACTACCGTTTGGAGGCTGCAGACAGCTAATATGTGGGGCATAGAGTGATGAGACACCTGTGGTGATTTGGGTGGGCATGGAGAGGGAAGTGTGATAAAGAGAGTGAACATCTAGAGGAACTGATAGAGGGCAATCAATATGGTACACAGAGAAAGGAACTCTGAGGCATAGGAGTTTCTGGTGGCATTTGATGTGGACAAATGAAAGGGAACAAGGAGAGGGGGCATCTGGGACACTTTTAAAGGGTAAAGGGTTTGGTGTAACCTCCCTCATTTGGGGGGCACATGTTGTTGCATTTCGCCAGCCCCCAGAGTACAGAATATAACCAAGTCTTTGCTGATAGAAGGAAAATGCACAGACATCTCACACTCCCCCTTGGGCTACCTTCATTTGGAAGTGATGGGAACACACCATGCCTGCTAGCAATTATGAGGCATTTACACTGTTTCAGCCCCCCAAAGTCAATACACAACAACAGACAATTGTATTAGTTTGGATTTGTTATACTCTAATATATAGTAGACATTATTTATTCAAATCACCATGATTATAATGCAAACATTGGCAAAAGGCAAACAAAATCAGTCAATAGGATAATAACACAGAACATTATGCTTGATATTGAGAATGTCTGCCTCTAATGAAAATGCCAAGGGCTAGATTTATCAGAGTGTTTGTTGGACTTGGCCCTTTTTGCAGGGTCATCCCTGAACTTTTTGCCTTTCTCCTAGCCTTTTTTCTGACATGGTGTTGGTGGTTTTAGGACTCTGGGCACTTTAACACTGCAGTTCGGTGTAAAGTGTGTGTGCTCTCTGTGGTAAATATGGAAAGATTGGTCTACACCTGTTTGGCACATTTAATTTACCTATCAATCCCTTGTAAAGTAGTATCTCAGATACCCAGGGCCAGTAAATTAAATGCCACTGGTGGGCTTGCAGCGCTGATTGCGCCACCCACTAAAGTAGCCTTTCAAACCTGTCTCAGGCCTCTGCCATTGCAGGGCCTGTGCGCGCAGTGCTACTGCTGCTGTGATGTGGCACCTAAAGTGTGTGATATGTCTGTGACCCCCCTTTTACTGCATGTCAGTCACCCCTAAGGTAGGCCCTGGCTAGCCCTATGGGCAGGGTGCATTGTAGGTAAAAGTTAGGACATGTACCTTAAGTGTTTGACATGTCCTGGTAGTGACAAACAGCCATTTTGGTTTCTAACTGCTGTGAGGCTGCCCTCCCATTGGAATGCATTGGGGATTCCCTGATAAGTGTTTCAATGGTAATTCCCTATATGAAAGGAGCAGCATGGTAAAGTTTGGTATATTTGGAATGGTAATAATAAATGCTGCGCAATAGTGTGCGCAGATTTATTATAACTTTTAGAAATGCCACTTTTAGAAGTTAGCATTTCTGTGTGATATGTGTCTGCCTGCCTGATTTGGATTGCGTGTCTGGCTTTGGAATGACAGGGGTTGGTGAGGTCTATGTGGCTCCAGGAGGGGCAGGGTGAGTCAGAGCTAGGCTGAATAGGGGATCTACATTTGGACTAGTGGGAGGAGTAGTGCCCTGGCACTGAATAGGTCTGTGCCTGCCTATGTCAATGCTGGCTCTCCCCCCCTGTGGTGTGTCCTATGATAAGCCTCCACCTGACAAAGGGGAAGAGGAGCCTTGTCAACAAATTGCTCCAAAAAATCCCAGAACCAGTTTAGGCTGGTTCCCCTAGCCCTGTGCCAGGGCAGACAAAGCACATTTTGGTATAAATATTGGGGCTGTGACCCCATGAGATGCTGTGTGGTTCCTATGCTTCCTGGTGACGTGGAGCTTGCTGATGCTGGGCATCCAGGAGGAACCGCTACAAGGGACTGCCTCCCTGCTGGAGGGCCCTGTGTGCTGGCCTGCCTGGGCCCAGCTATGCCACTTAAACTTTAAGGACTCTTAGCGCCTCATGAACGCTATCTTTCTATTGCCAAAGAGAAGAGGCGCGCTGGTGCCTTGCAGTGTGCTGCTGCAGCGTCTGCAAGGGGGAATCCCAGCATAGGGACTCCCCCGTGTTGCTGGGGTTGTAGCAGAGCCCACCCCACATTTGTGCCGAGGAGCGGGAGCCCACTCCGCATTGTTTAATTCTCCTTGAAGCGGGAGCCCACCACGCGTTTTGCCAATAGATCTGAAGCCTAACCCGCAATTGTGGATCTCCACCACATCGATGCTGATTCCATAGCGGGAGCCTACCCCGCGTTTTTCCTTGTGAGCAGGAGCCCGCCCCGCATTGGATGTTTATTTTCGGAGTTATCCTACCCCACACTTTGCCAAGAAGAGACAAAGCCTCCACTCCAAGAGCGACCCAGAACCCAGGCGACCATGCCTGGTTGTGGGCGGGAAAACAAGGCCGTCAATTGCAGCGCGGCTACAGAGGAAAAGGCAGCGCAACGCTTGCAGGGCTCTCGTGTTGTTGAGCAGAGCTGGAAGCTTCAGCAAGATGCCCGGAGAAGTCCCCAGGTGAGTGGAGCTTGAATCTGCGCAGTGTCTGTGCTCGCAAGGCACCGTGGTATTAGTGCCTGTTTCCCTGAGTGGTCCAGCAGGAGAGCGGGCCACTCCAATGTTGGGGGCAATTCTGTTCTGAAAGTCCCAGAGTGGGGCTTCAGTGGCACTGTGGTGCCCAAGCCAGTTCCTACAGCTGCCCACCGGATAGAAGCAAGCTGCATCAGTGGCATTTCTTTTTGAGATCACCGCAGTTCAAGCCCTGACATTTCTGGACATAGGGCATTGGAGCACCAGTGAAAGGCCAGTTGGCCTGGGGGTCATTTTAGATGGTGATGCCTAATATGAATACTGCATACTGTGTCTATGCTGGTGATTTATTGCCTAATTGGTTTGTTCCTAATATGTTTTATGCCTAAGCTGATGCAGACATAATGCGTTTATGTCGCCCATGCTATTGCTGACTACAGTATTCTGCCAGTAGTTACTGGTTGTGTTTTACATTTGCTAATTGTACTTTCTAAGAGTTCTGACAGTGGCCCAATTGGCCCAGTACTGTGTATATAGTCACCTGTAAATATTGCCTAGTGCCAGTTGGCACTGTGTATATGTGTGATTATGATTCTAATGTGTTTGGATAATACAAAGGCTATTTTTTATATAACCTTGTGTGGAGTCCCTCTTGTGGTGTGTCTAGTGTGTTGCTGCTGTGTGTGTGTGTTGTGCAAACGCTCTACACATTGCTTCTGGGATAAGCCTGACTGCTCGTGCCAAGATACCAAGGGGGTGAGCAGGGGTTATCTTCAGTGTGTAACTCCCTTGCCCTTACTAGAGTGGTGGTTTGTGCCTGACTTAGGCGCATGCCCTAGCCAACCAGAAATCCCATTTCTAACAGTGTTCAATTGTCCTTGCGTCACACAAGAAAGTGCAAAACAAAAGTCAGCTTTGCCAAGCCACGCAAGGCCTTCTTGCGCGGCCCTGCTTTGCTTGGTAAAGATGATTGGCAGGGACCCAGGGCACATCAAGTCAAAGTGCATACAAAATCTGTCAAACAGAACCCTGATCCTTATCCTTCTGCATCTATGGTCAAGGAGTCAAAGAGGATAGAGGCAACTTGGAAGGAGATCTTCTCTTCCAGAACCTGCACCCTTGATCTCCTGAATGCAAGAAGCCTGGCATCTTATTCCCATTTCATATGACAGTGTCACCCCGAACCTCCCAGATCATCGATACGATGATTTTGCAGAAGTTGTGCGTGATGAGCCAGACATAGTCAAACAGAGCTTTCACTCTGGTCTGGACACAGTGGATTTTGTGGCACAGTCCATGAGCTCTTTCATTGCCATATGCCACTATGCCTGTATATGTTTCACTGGCTTTTTAGGGATATCCAAGCAAATGTTATGTACATTCCCTTCGATGGAAAGGGCCTCTTTAGAGAGAAAGGTAAATTGTTTTTAGAGCTCTTCAAGCAAGTTTGGCTATCCCTCAATATTTTGGCTGGCTTCCCTTGATTGTCAGTTTAATTAGCAGCACCGAAAGTTCAGGGAATATTCAGAAGGCTTACCCTCTCAGCAGCGCCATCCCTCAAAGCCAGTGCAGTAGCCCAATTAATTATTTAGTGCTGCGGGAGGTGTGGTGAATCCAAAGGCCAATAAGGGCAGCGGTCGTCTGCCAAAACTGCTTTAATATGCCCTTTCAGGAGCACTGGGCAATCTATCACTTTGGGCCGTAAGGTCCTCAAAATTGTTGATTGAGGCTAAGACATTAGCTTCCAGAAGATGCTCTCTCCCATTCCCCCGTTTCTTTTGGCACCTCAAATGACTGTGCCCTCATTCTACAGAAAGAGGTTTTCTCCTTATTGAGCAAAGGGGTGATGTAATTAATTCTAGAGAATCTCGCTATGTTCTTGTTCTCTAGAAAGGCGGTTGTCTCTGTCACACTGTGAACCTGTGGTGTGTGGACATTTTGCCATATCTGTGTTGCAGGACTTATTGGTTTGATCATCTTATCAGGCCCATCTTCTTAGTGCAGGGGTGTTCAACCTCCAGATTTACTAAGAGAGTGGCCTCAAGTGACCCGGGGAGGGGGGGGGGGAGTGTACCAGGCTCTGGGCAAAAGATGCATTTTGCATTATGCAGAGAATTGTGTTTTGTTTTAAGCAGAAACAATTAGCAGCAATAAGGCTCTCTGTAATGGGCCATCACTAACAGCTTTTGTTATTCATATCCTAGCTGGGAGAATGTGTAAAAAGGGAAGGTACACCAATATTCTTCAAAACCCCAACCGCCTTTTCTAATAATAACACTGTGGATACTTTCACATGTTAATGAAGGCAACCTGAACGGAATAGTATGTTTAGCAATCATGAATTTGATTTCATTTTTAAAAAGTGAACAGAACTTAACTACAATGTTTAAATAAGTCTAGATATATTTAAAAGTTACTAATTAAATAGAATAATTGTGAAGAAGCCTGAGGGGGGCCTAGATGATTTTTTTCCCCACAGTGGGAGGCACAGCATTAAAAAGTTTGAAGACCACTGCCCTAGAGGTACTGAAGCTTAGTTCAAGAGGTGTGTAATTTGTAGGTAGAAGTATTTATTTAAAAAAACAAGTTACTTATCTTTGGTATCGATTGTTATGGTGTATATTCTATCTATCTATCTGCAGATTCCTCACCAATACCATCCACCTCCCTGTTCTGAGGAGTTGTTTGCACTTTTTAATAATGTCTCAACTTTCAGTACAGTACAATTTCTGTCAATCTTGTCTGTGTTATATCTGTCTCTGAGGGTGTGGAGAAACAAAAAAGACGAGTAACTAACGTCAGCACCCTAGGGTGCAGTCTTGTATGACTTTGTGATAACACATCATGGATGGATTCCAGAGTCGAGACTGAGCTGTGGTCCCACCTGTTGGCACAGACCTATTTCAAATTCCAGGATCCATTTTGGTTACTGGTGGAAATTCAAGTGGTGAGGAATCTGCAGGTAGATAGTGTATACACCAGGAATTTCATTACCAAAGGTAAGTATTTTGTTCTTCCAATTTGCACTCTCCATTGGCAAAAGTGAGTAATCCCTGGTATTTTGTCAGAAGCTGCTTGCATGACAGAGAAATATCACTACTTACCCAGTGGCCAGTTGAGTAGCCTCCAAAATTAAGTAAACAAGTGAATGTGGATAGGGGGATCCCTTGCACGGTGTAGTGGAGTAGAGGAACTATGGACATGTTTAGCAGCCAGCAGGAATTCCCATCAGTGTAAGCATCTGTGCACCCTGAAGGAGAGAAAATATATTTTCAAATTAACTAAGCACATAGGTTGAGGGCACTTGCTTCTGCCCATGTGCATGTTAGGCATCTCTGGCTTACTCACCCCTCTGAATGTAGGAAGTCAATGAATAGTCCTAAATAATAGTAATTGCTGACATGACCGTACTGAAATTAAGTTATGAATGTTTCTGTTCTACTAACTAAGGGAGTTAAAATTTTCCGAAACACAAAATCGTCTTGAACCTGGTACTTTAAGAGTTAGGTAAAGCGGGGAAATGTGTTCCAGATGGAGTCATTGTTTCAACCCCATTTTATATACTAAATTATGTTTCACGGATGAAGCCTCTTGCCGTGTAATATTTGACTAATGAGGCTCCTTGACTTGATTATGTTATCGCCACCCAGCAGCAGTTCAGTGTTTTTTTCAATAGTTGTCCATTCACTAAGAACCCCGGTTAAGCAAATGCCAACATTACAAACAAGGGTGACAAGTTAACTGAACATGCTGTCTAAAAAGGGAGGGAGTATTTGCAGTTCCTACAGACACATCCTGGGTGTATGGTATAATTTTGACGAGGCTAAGGTGAGGAATGGTGTGATTTAGTGCATATACATTTTTGGAAGAAAAGTGGGGAAGGAGAATTGCTGGGCCCTCGCCCCACAGGGACCAACGGGAGCATGAACAATGAAATAAAACCAGCACTGGCATTGTGAAAGGAAGTGTTCTCTCTGGAGCACTGCTAAAGCCAATATATAAGCCTGAAGAGAAAAAGGCTTCACTTTCTTGTTCCATGACTTGAGTATGGACCTGGTGGATCATATGTGAGTGCGTCACAGATACCGTACCATTGCTGAGCAACCCAGATGCCACTGGCCTATAATTATTTTATGTTTAAAAATACTTTATTTAATTCAACAATGCACAGCACAGAATAAATATTATTGTTGTAACAAAAATAAGAAAAATCATCAGTAAATGTACTGTACAAAACAATGGACTAAATAGATACTTAAGTCTTTATAATTTATATAAGGGGGAAAGACAAGATAAAAAGGAAAGGGAAAAAGCATTATATACATACTTAACAAAAAGAGCAAAAAGAAGAACGTTCTCATCAACTTTATCATCCTATACAAAAAATAAACAGAAGCATCCAATCAAAAGAACAATAATATAGCAAGTGAATAATAATAAAGAACAGAGAGTTATATCTTTTATAGAGGTTGAAAATTCTCAGATAATATAGCAGCTGTGGTTGAATCATCATTACCAATCCGAGTAAGAAACATGGTTAAGGCTAACCATAATAATTGGACATTATGGGAGGATGTATATTGATTAGCATACAAAAAAATCCAATTTATGATGTGAAAAAGCACAATCCCACCACATCTTGTTAGATAATTTAGATGATGATTTCTAATGAAAAGTAATTTGCTGAACAACAAAACAGCATATGCATAAAGTAACTTACAGGAAGCTCACTAGACCAGCATTGAAATGAGGCATCTGCTGAAAGTTTTGAACATTGTACAGAAGTCAAATATTGTCTATGATAAACAAAAACAGGGATTGAGTAATACTGGCTGACCTAGAAGCTTGTGGCCAATTTTTATTCCAAAAGGAGACATCATAATTCACTCTTAAATCATTTTCCCATTAAAGTTCAGTCTTGGATTTGGTCCAAGAAGAAGCTGGAAAGGAAATATGTATTCATAAATAGCAGAAGCTGTAGGACAGGTCTTTATAAAATTGGTCAAATCAGATGAAAGAGAAACATGAAAAGGAGTATGTTGCAGGAGAAAACAAAAATAACAATAAAAAGACTGGGGACAATGAAAATTATGATTACATTGGGGAAAGCGATTAGAGTAATATTATAAAATAATTGATGAATCAACATGAGGCCTTTATCTTTCTGAGCACACTAGAAGAAATGTTTATTATTAATTTTGCTAAGTTTATTATACCATATTGGCATGTTCAGAAACCAAGAAGAAGTTAGAATAAGTGAAAGGAACGTAGATTTGATCAATGAAACAGTATACTGTAAGATGGGAGAACCTTACCATTAACCAATACTGACACACGAGGAGGTTGATAAAAAAGTGAAATAAGGGTAATAAATGTGGGGCCAAATCCATGCCAATGTAATGATTGGAGCATAACATCCCAATTTATCCTTTCAAATGCGTTTTCTGCATCAATTGTAATAGCAGCAAGGAAAGATTAAAGGGAAGGATATTTACTGATGTAAGCATACCTTTGATAAATCCTGACTGTTCTTTCCCTTTAAGATGTGGAAGAATGGATTCTAAGCAAAGAGCTAGACGTTTAGCATAAATCTAATAATCCACATTTAACAATGACATGGTTTTAGAATTCTTACAGTCACCGGAATCTTTTCCTTCCTTGTGAATAAGACAAATTGTAGCTTCATGAATCATTCCAGAAGTTGAGTTACACTCAATAAAATGATGAAAGAGACAATATTAATAAGGGAAACGAATGTTGGAAACATTAAGGTAAACCTCCACTGTAAAACCATCAGGGCCTGGTGTTTTCCCTAATTTAAATGTTTTTAATGCCTGAAATGTTTCTTAAGAAGTAAGATTCACTTCTAAGGATTCAAAATCCAAATTCGAGGAGAGCTGATGATGAGTAATTTTCGGGTGTATATAAAGATTCATAAAATTTGGAAGTATCAATGAATCAATCGTACATCTGTCTGTTCGTGCTTTCAAATAATTAGCTAGAAACTTACCTGCTTTGTTTTTCACTCCATAATAGCATGCATTTTTCCAAAGCATAATGGAATTGTTTTCATTAGTAGATAAAGTATTCAAATGTAGTTTAGATTTAAGTATATTTTGAAGACCAGAGGATGATTGAGAAGAAAAATATTGCTGCTCTAGGGACTTGATTGCGGTAAGTAACGCAACATGTTCTTTGACAAAACCCTTCTTTTACTTGAATACATATCTTAAAATAAAATCTTTTGCAGATGCTTTAAGCATAGCCCAAAATAAAGAAGGGGAAATATTATAAAAAACATTAAAGAAGAAAAAGTCTGAGGCAAAAGATCTAAAGGAAGCAGAAAATTGCACATCTTGTAATAAAGAGTGGTTAAATCTCCATCTATGTGAAGAAGAATGAGGAGGAACCAAATCCAAGTCTGTATTTACCAAAAAGGGCGATTGGACTTATATGGGACTGTATAATAAACTGCTATAGAGAAGTAGAAAGAAATATATGATCCAACCTTGTGAGTGTAGCATGTGGTGAAGAATAGAAAGTGTAATCTCAGGATGTAGGATTAGATAGTCGCCAAGAATCAATCAAAGCACTCTTAGAAATAGCAGAATGAAACTGCTTGTGCATTCGGTGAGAGGTAAAAGTAATCGGAGATTGTCAGTCAAGAACAAGAAACAGATCTATAATTTGGTTGCAATCTCATCACAAAATGAAATTTGAGTCGCCTAAATATATAATATAGTTAAAGAAATATTATCTATCAGAAAATTAACAATAATCCATCTGCCCATGTCATTCTTCTCTTGTGAAAGCATTGTAACATTTAGAGATTTTTTACATAAAACCGCAACTCAATTTTTCTTGCTGGAGAAACAAATACACAAACCACCCAATTCTGTTTAAGCTTAAAAGTTTAAACTTCAGAAAGGTGAGTTTGAAGGAGAACTAAATCCAGATTGGATTTTCCAAAATGTGATAATACCCTCTGTCTTTTAACTAGATTAATAGAACCTTTAATATTCCATGAAATTACTCTGAATGATACAATATAGATGAAAGATAAACTTCCTGAATGCAATTAAACAAATAAGGAAATTACAATGCAGCTCAAGAACGATATTAGAAGTGAAATAACCACGAATGAAGGAAGAAAATAGCAAATGGAGAAAAGAGAAAAAGGGGAAACAGAGAGAGAGGAATAAAAGGAGAACACATTGAACAAGAATAAGAGACAGTACATGTCTAAGAAAGACGACTGAAAACACATACCTGAATGAGCCACAATGGGAGATATAGGGTGGGGACAACACATAATAAGATGACACATCCAAAAAGGGGAGACTATGTGTCACATCAGGATAATCTACAATTGAGGAGGGAAGTCGTACAATGCAAACATATCTGACGAACCTTTACAAATAAAAAAAAATAAAAAATCAAAATAGAGATTACCAGAACCTTAAAATATAAGCTAGAAACATGTTATAAGATATATATCCATGGAAATTATATGTCAAGAATGCACCAGACATATGAAAAACAAGAAAACCACATCAGAGAACAACAATCAACGTGTACAAGGACCAGCTGTGACCATGGTGTCCAAAGTATGAACATCAAAAAATCTTGTTTTGATAAGTAACTTTGAAGATGCAAGTATGTAAAAGACCATACCGAGGCCCCAAATAACATAAAGCAGGTCAGAGGCTAAGGAATTCTTTGCATCTGGCAGCAGTAGCATTGGCAACATCTTGTGACAGGAAAATTGGCAGCTGTAAGAACCTTCAATAAGTCAGTAAATTTCAGGAATAGAATAATAACTCCTCTTGGTTTAGCAGCTGACACAGAGGAAGAGAGGTGAGGACCCAACCTATGAGCTCTTTGTATATTAACTTAAGCAAAGTTGAAGCAGGTATGTCCAGCAACTTTGAGGAAAAAGAGGTAAAGAAAGAGACAGGATCACTTCACTCTGTCCCGTCAGGAAGGACATAAATGCAAAGATTATTCCAAAAATATATTGAAGGGCAATAAGGCAAATTATCCATGTAGAATTATTGGAACAGTCTCATCATAACAGGAAAATGCCATCAGGCAAGCAGAAATTACAGTGGTCTATCAAATTATGGAATTCTTGTAAGAATATTTCCAAGCATGTGTTGCCAAATGAAGAGACAAATAACTAACAGCTAGGTTCATGAAGCCAAATTGCGATCGCAATAGCTGCGATTTAGCAATTGCGATCGCAATTTGATTAAAAGGAATTCATGATAGTGAAATCCCCAAAAAAGTGAAATCGCTAAAGAAAAATTGCGATTTCGCAACTTAATTCGCAGAATCTTGGAATAAGCCCATTAGCGACTTTGCACAATTTCCAAATGTAATAGGATGCATTGACTGTACCCACATCCACATCTGCCCACCAGCACAAACGGAATACATGTACCGCAACCGCAAGTCCTACCACTCCCTCAATATCCAGATGGTGTGCAATGCTAAGACAATCATCACGGACATAGTGGCACAGTACCCGGGGAGCACACATGACTCCTTCATATTCCGGCACAGCGTCATCCACACACGACTGTCCAGGGGAGACTTTGGGGAAGGACACCTACTAGGTAAGTACACATGCCCCAAAATAGTACACTGTGATCATGTTGCTGCGCAGAACAGGCGCTCACCCTCTGCTCCTTTCAATCAGGTGACAGCGGCTACGCTCTCTGTGAGTACCTCCTCACCCCATACCTCAACCCTGCAACACCACAGCAACGGCATTACAATGCAGCACACATACGCACAAGAAATTGCATTGAGAGGACATTTGGCCTTTTGAAAAGCAGATTCTGCATACTTCACAAGACTGGTGGGGCCATCAAATACGAGCCTGAGGTCTGCTGCCGCATCGTGACCGTGTGTGCTATCCTCCACAACATTGCTACCAAATGCAGGATACCTGCAGAGATCTCTGGCAGTGAGTCGGAAGGGGACAACCGACCACCTGCACATGTGCGTCATGCACGCAGGGAGAATCCTGCAGAAGGACACAGGCGCCGTAACCAAATCAGCATGAACTGTTTCTAGTGCACTCACTTCCCACACCCAAGACTTCACTCATGTATGACAATAGTAATAATGACATGAGTCAGATTAAGTTTAACAGAATATTTCTTATTGTTTTTTGCACAATAAAGTGGGAATTCCCCAAACTGTAACATGATTGGCATATTGCGTCATATGTCCCATGTTCTTGAGGAGGGCATGTTTGTAGCAGCAGCATGGCCCTTCACGGTACCTATCAAATGTTCAATGCCACCTCCGGGCAGATGCTCCCAACCTTCTTTCCACCTCCTCCTCCTGATTTTGCCATGAGGCAGCAGAGGGCCTGGTGCTGCGGCGGGGTGCTACCACCAGTGGCACGGATTGGCTACTATGGCTGGAATTAGCCTCACTAGTGTCGTCCCCCCCCCGGCTGGCCATGGCTAGTTGCCTGCATACCCTGAACTGCAGTTGTCACTTGCTCCAGAGCTCTCGCAACGTCCTCACAGCACTGGACCATTTGCGCCTGCATGGCCAAGGAGCGTCATGCCAGCTGGGAGGTCGCGTTGCCAATGATATAGTTTGACCGCGTGTATGCAGACAGGCGGGGCAGCAGCTGCCGGTGTCTGCGCCGGTTGATGTCCCGCTGGCTTAACATGGCCTGGGTGTTGGCCTCCACAGCAGCGGTCATCCTCTCCATACGGTCACTCAGCTGACCTACATTCCTAGCGGTCTTGTTGAGCGGGAGATGTATAGCAGCGAGATGACGGGCTTGTGTCTGGTGGACGTGGAGCATACGGCGCTCAATAGAGAGCCCAGGTGCCCGCAGGTTCACCCCCCTGCCAGCGCGTGATGTGGTATTGTGCGGCTCCCTCACCAGTCCGCTTGACTGGCTCCTCACAGCCGCTGGGCGGCAGGTTTGTCTGCGTGCTGCTGCTGGTGTTGTCAGATCCACTGGTGTTTGAGTGACTCGCTGTGGTACTGGTGCGCCTGTTGGTGCAGAGGTGGCACTGTCCACAGGGGCAGGTGTTGTTATGACCGCTGGTGCGGCAGGTTGCCCTGATGGTCCTGGCTGTGGGGATGGATGTACGTCTCCCTCAGTGTCCTCTGTAATTTCATCAATTTGCAGGGCATTGCTGTCCGTACTGGGTACTTCAGCGCCACCTGTGATGTAAAGTGGACGTTGATTAGTGACATTTTACTTACACATTGGAGCTTCCTACATGCATGCAGGCTACCATTCCCTGACTCGCTGCAGGATTGCCTCTCACTTAACAGGTCTGGCTGTATGGGGCTAGATGGTAATTGTTGTCAGACTACATGTCCCACAATGCAATAGGGCTTTTGTGGTGTGCTTTGGCTGCATGACTGGGGTTTGTAATGGGATGTACTGGGTCATGGCCATTGTTAGGGGACAGGGTCGCAGTCGCATGGCACTTACCTTGTGTATCTTGGGTGGGTCGGGAGGAGTCCAGCTTGATTACCCCCACGCATGCCTGCGGGTTCAGGGTGTCCTCTACTCAGTCCTCAAGTGGGGTGTTGGGTGGGACAGTGGGCTCCCCTCCACCTGTCGCCACACGCTCCCCAGCCTCTCTGCGATCTTCTCCTTGGCCCGCCCTCTGTGGTCATATCAGCGTTTCTTCAAGTCATCCACAGAGCGCTGGGTAACCCCCACGGAATTCACTTTTGCGCAGATGCGCACCCAAATTCTCCTTTTGTCGGCCTCAGGCACCCTTCTCGAGTCCTTCCCGAAGAGGCGGTTGTGGTCCTTGGACACTCCCTCTATAAGATGTTCTAACTTTTGTTCAGAAAATTTGATTTTCCTTTTTCTTCCTGTGGAAGTTTCACCAGCAGCTTCCTGTGCCATGTTGTGCACTGGGGTGTCTCCTGGATTTCAGCTGTAGGTACTCTGGAGGGAGCTCTGGCAATGCTGCTTCCACTTCAGGCTCACAATGCTGAATGAGGGTGGAACCTGCCTACTTCCTGGTTGTGATGTCATCACTGTGCTCAGAATGCGACTTCCCGTTTTTGCGATCTCGCAATTAGCGAGATCGCAATTAGCGATTTCGGTAATTGCGAGTTTGTAATTTCAACAAGGGTATCGGCCGATTCTGCGATTTTTCTGCGTTTTTCGGTAACTCGCAATCGGCGATTGCGGCTGATTGCGATTCGCTTTATTTATCGCATTTTTTCATGAATGCCATTCTGCGATTTCTAAATTGCGATTCGCATTTTCTCGCAATTTAGGAATCGCAGAATTTGACATTGATGAATCTAGCTGTAAGTGAGTTAAAAATGAAGGACTCGCCTTTGGAGATACTGCAACCTTCTGACGGTGCTCCTGGGCTGAAGAGAATCAAAATGGCACCTGCACCCGAAGCTGCATTTTTTACAAGAAAAACTGATGCAAGGAAATACTTCAGTGCCAAAAAGAATAGCCTCCAAGCATCCTGTTTTCTTCCACTCGTGCCAGAAAGTGAAAGTGCCTAAAGAACGGTTGAAAAACCCACACCAAGCTACTGTTGGTCCTTTCTGTGGCAGAGCTCCCAACACAGGCGGTCATCTTAGGTGGGGTCGAATCCATGCCCCGACCTATAGTTGTTGTAAAACTGAGATGACGGGGCAGAGCAGGAGACAGGACCGTGACAACCCCAGATCTGAAAAGGAGGATGAAGTGTTCACAAACTCAAGTGACCTTCTTTGACTGTTCATGCTTGTACTTCTGGATGAGAGAAAGGAGACTGGCCTACTATCTCTTACCTTGAATTGGCCTACTTTATAGATAGATGCGCCCACATTCAACAGCAGAATGCTTGTAACTCAGTGGAATAAGCCAGTGGTGACGCGGTCTGACTGATTGCCCCATGCTGTATGTTGTAGTGGGAGGAAGGAAAATGTAAATGGCAAAGAGAGCTCGCTTAAATCTCCTTTATGTAAGTATAATGTACGTAGATTCAAATTTCCTTGAATCAAAAGGCCCTCACTCTCGCCAGACATAAAAATGATGAGGGAAGCACACAGCTTTTTCTAACAAAAATAAAGCTTGTTTTAATTGAGTTTCAATTAGTTGCGTGTTACAGTGTTACATGATTCATTAACGTCAACGCTATGCATGTCTATTTCTTCAGTATACCAAGCTGCAGTTGGGTGCCAAAATTATGTTAACAATCAGTTATCAGTTTCAGTGACGCTCAACATTATGTAACGTGTGATGGAAGTTGATCAGACATCTCAATGATTCTCAGGGAAATTTATAACAAGAATAAAAAAAAAGGAATAAGAACAAATATCAAAAACACTCGCCCCTAGGTCCAGCTCCAGTCTATTTAACGTTGAGAATATTTGCATATTTTGCATATTCTGCTCCCCAGGTTTGATCTATATTCTCTGCAAGCAGGGAGATCATAAAACGGCACTTGAGTCCCCTCTAACATCATCTGCTTTAAACTGCTGATGTGTCTAAATGCCTTGGGACTAAACATATTTGATCTGAGCAAAAATAAACAGGCACAAAAGTTGGACAGCGAAGAAGTGAGAATAACTTGGATTCCCAACTAGAACTCCGTGTCACTTGCTGGTGACGTGAACAAGAACAAGTCCCAACAGGTATTATTTGAAAGACTGTTTCAATAGGGGTATGCCACAGGCATTACTAAGAACAGAGCACAAGGAGTCAGAGGATTTGAAAAAAGGTGGTATTATTCACCAAGGACAAGGGGTAATGCATTTACAGTTAAAGACAGCACTGTAAAGATTAGATCTTGTGACAACCCAGTGGCACTTGGTGCAAGGTGCTATATACATTTAGAGTGCTTTAAAAACAGCATAAGTGGCGCATATATGAAATTATGTACATCATTTAAAGCTTCAGTTACAGAACAAGTTACAATCACTTGGACAATAGTTTTCACAAAAAAGCTTTAAGTGTGATATGCGTCGTATGGTTCAAGCTGCGTGGTCGACGGCGTTTCGATCCCCTTGATTTAGGATCGTCATCAGGACGGGGTTGTCGATAGGTACAGTGCTGTGGACAAAGGAGGGGAGTAATGAGCAGGGGCATTTGACGGGCGGGGAGGGGTAGGTGAGGGGTGGGGGATAGGTATTGAACCGAATCTTGTTAGACCTATTGTGCAAAGGGGACGTGACTGTGGTGGTGGCCAGATAGGGAAGGAGAGTGCTGTTTGGGGTGACTAATGTGGAAGTTGGCCCGGCGGGGAAGAGACCCTTAAGTGGAAAGGTGAACCACACATAAGGGGATTACACTTACAAGGTGCCTGAAATGGAGGCGAGGCTGGCGGCACACACGATTGTTGATAGCGTCAATTTACTAAAAAGAAATATTGACGTGAGTATTTATTTTACTAAAAAGAATTATTGACGTGACCGCAACCTGGACATAACCCAGAACACAGGTAATGCGCGGTCTGTTCCCGCATTCACTGCCGACCAGCCACGCCAGATGAGCGCCTGCCTTCTGTGCTGTACACTATCTCTGGTAAGAACATCTCGTAGGGTCTAGACTTCCAGATCGTACGTAGGATGTAGCTCCAGCTCGATCTCTGAGCGTCTAACAGCCTCTCTGACTGCATGCGCGCTCTCTCTTTCCAGACGCTGCCCTACTTTGCGAGCAGTACTAGGACGGAAATGCGACCAGGTAATTACATCGCCAGTCCGCCCCGCATTTTTTCCTGTGACATCATTATTAAATACTCACGTCAATAATTCTTTTTAGTAAAATAAATACTCACGTCAATATTTCTTTTTAGTAAATTGACGCTATCAACAATCGTGTGTGCCGCCAGCCTCGCCTCCATTTCAGGCACCTTGTAAGTGTAATCCCCTTATGTGTGGTTCACCTTTCCACTTAAGGGTCTCTTCCCCGCCGGGCCAACTTCCACATTAGTCACCCCAAACAGCACTCTCCTTCCCTATCTGGCCACCACCACAGTCACGTCCCCTTTGCACAATAGGTCTAACAAGATTCGGTTCAATACCTATCCCCCACCCCTCACCTACCCCTCCCCGCCCGTCAAATGCCCCTGCTCATTACTCCCCTCCTTTGTCCACAGCACTGTACCTATCGACAACCCCGTCCTGATGACGATCCTAAATCAAGGGGATCGAAACGCCGTCGACCACGCAGCTTGAACCATACGACGCATATCACACTTAAAGCTTTTTTGTGAAAACTATTGTCCAAGTGATTGTAACTTGTTCTGTAACTGAAGCTTTAAATGATGTACATAATTTCATATATGCGCCACTTATGCTGTTTTTAAAGCACTTGCACTTCTCATTTCACTTCTAAATGTATATAGCACCTTGCACCAAGTGCCACTGGGTTGTCACAAGATCTAATCTTTACAGTGCTGTCTTTAACTGTAAATGCATTACCCCTTGTCCTTGGTGAATAATACCACCTTTTTTCAAATCCTCTGACTCCTTGTGCTCTGTTCTTAGTAATGCCTGTGGCATACCCCTATTGAAACAGTCTTTCAAATAATACCTGTTGGGACTTGTTCTTGTTCACATAACGCACCCTCCCCAACGTGGTCTATGGGTTACCTCCTGTACTTCCTATAACTTGCTGGTGACAGCCGTGTCTGTGCAGCTAGTAGCAACGAGCACGTGGGGCGGCTGCCAGGTTCAAGCGACCCATCTTTATGTCAGGCTGAATTATCCTCTCACAGAGACATTCTAAACAACTTACATTTTTCCAACAAAAATGCCACAATATTTTGCTTGACGTAAATGTATTCCAAAAATATAGCCCCCTGCTTATCAAATGTACCCAGCTTATATTCAGACAAGTCCACTACTCCCAACTGTAACTCCCAACTTCCCTTTTTCAAATCCAATTTCATTAATATATCCCTCCTCAAAACACTACGAGGGCACAAATTTACCACAATACATCCACAAGTAAAAAAAAGGAAACGCATATTATAATCTACTACTTATTTGATTCTCATTTTGGGACCAAGGGTCGTGTGCTACTCGCCACAGAGTTCTTCAGTGGCTCGCCAGATGAAGAAAGCACTACATATATACAATTTCCAATTGCAATCACAAAACCTGCATCTAGTGCACATTGCAGGAAACTAGACTCCAAATTCTGGAATGTGTGCATCAGCCGAACAGAATGTTCCCTAACTGCGATAGGCCTTTAATTAGTATGGGACGAAAACAGTGTTTGCCTTGGAATAGTAACTGTTCAGTTCTTGTCCATCAGCAAAGCACAGAAGGGATGTTCTTCATTTCAAGGGACCCTGATCAGCTTTACTTCCGCTCCTATTGACTCAGTGGTCAATGGCATAACCCTGTTTCTTCTAGCCCTGAAAAATAACACAACTACTTCCATGTGAATATTTTTTATCGTCCTAAAATACCGTTCACATACATCAATTCAATTGAAGACACGTTTGTCATGTAGCAAAATCATTTTTGTATTCAAGGTATGCTTTGAATCCGTTTCCAGAAAAACACCAGAAGAATGCTTGTTTTTTTACCATCTTGAATGAATTTGAGGTTGGACCAAGGCAGGCATTTCTGCAGAGTACTGGAAGGAATGCTGTGAAACCAGGCAGGTGTCTGTCTGCATGACAGCCAGTCTCCTCGAGGTGAAGGGACGTCATTTGAAGTCTGTTTTCCCTGCTGGAGGAGCTGAGGGTCTGCCTAGCATCTGGAAGGCTGCCTGTCAGCCTTCTGAGAGAGGGATGGAGAGTGCCTGACACTGCAAGAGAAGAGACAGTCCAGGTAGAAAAAAAAGTGTGTTCCTGGCGTGAGAATCACTCTGAAGAAGCAGAACGACCCACGTTGTGAACTGTGGCACGCTATTCAAATGAGAATCAACATTGTGTCGTCCAGGGCCTTGCCATGTCTGTATGACTGATACTGCCTCTGCCTGTTGTTGGAACTGCCCTAAGAACAACCACTTTCACTACTGATGTGGAATCGCTTTTCAGCCAGGAAGGCCGCATGTGACAAAGACTAGTGCTTGTGGAAGATTCTTCATAGAGGCAGCAACTGCTGTGACTAAGTGTCTGTCTGCAAACAACCTGGGAGACTGCAACTGATCAACACGAGCCTGACTTGCAAGCCTGCCATGCTGATTCCCGGCCTAGCAGCCTATGACCCGAATGAGGCTTCTGCAGCAGTGCCACAGCACTGCAGCTGCTGTAATAGGGGCAGGTTTGCAGGTTGCACACACCAGGGCCATTAGAGCCACAGCTCCTCCCAGATAGTAAACTAGGGCCTATGCATAAATAAACTGAATGACTGATTGCGCACAGAAGTCTGGCAAGTCAGGAAAATACTTTGTGGGCACTCGAAGCCAATTAAATAGATTAACTCAAAAGCCAGTAGGCGTACACAAATCGAATTACACCAGTGCTTACTTATTTCATGCTTAGTCCCAATGTGACGTTCTTGTGATCGTAGACATTAGAACTTCTAGAGAGAGGAGGGAGCACCAGAGGTTAGTGCAAAACATTACTGGGGATGATAGATTGCAGCTCTGTAATTATACCCTTGTAGAACTCTGTGGTATTTCGGTTTGCTCTGAGATTAAAGTATTTTCGGTTTAACATTATTGCGTCTGTTGTTTGGTTGTTGAGTTCTGCTCTCTTGCCTCCCACACTACCTCACTAAGAAGACATTCACTGCACCCCCTCTCCACCCTGATAGTGAAGGGCAGAAGAAATGTACCTGACCCTGTTTGCTGAGACATATTACGACGGACACCAATGCAAATTGATTCCAACCACCACAGTTGCGGCCTAGTAGCCCCTGTGGCCTCCCAAAATGGGTCTGACAAGCACTTTCCTCTAAAAGTTCCAAAAGCGGCAAGAGAACCGTGAACGAGTATTGTTCAACTTTAGTTCTCCAACTGTTGTGAACAGTGAATTAGTTCCCGTTGAAAATAGTTTGCTTCTCAGGTTTGGCCTGCTTTTAACACTTTCGTATCATTAATAGAAAGTGTGAAGTTCTTCATCCCACACAGCAGGCTGATATTCATGGTAGCCTCCAGTATAGGCATCCATGTTTTGTTAATTTTGTATCTGCATAATTGAGCTCCCAAGTTCAGCCTGACATCATGCCTAAAATGTGCTTATGTCAGCATGGTTTCTTCCTATGTCTTTTATATATGGTACCTATTAATGTAAACGGATCACTGACATAATATAGAATGACAAAATATAGACTTACCAAAATATAGTCACCAAAATATAGAATGCCAAATTATCGAATTCCTATCTACAAACAGGTAAGTACAAAAATATTGAATCCAAAATATAGTCTGTAAAAAATATAGTCAGTCAAAATATCGAATTTTTTAAATGTCTTAAAAGTAATTTAAAATTAATGAAATAATACATATAATTAACTAAAACATACTTAAAAATACTCAAATAACCTTAAAATTAAGATATAATTAATCTAGGTTATTAATAAAAAAGTACAATATTTTACCGTAGGATAGCAGGAGGGTAACATTTAATATTACCACTCCAGTGAGTGCAACAGTAGGGAAAGCGTTGGATAACGTAGGGGTAAAAAATACTATTCCCACTCCAGTGAGTTCAACAGTAGGGAAAGCGTTGGATAGCGTAGGGGTAAAAAATACTATTCCCACTCCAGAGAGTGCAACAGTAGGGAAAGCTTTGGATAGAGTAGGGGTAAAAATTACTATTCCCACTCCAGAGAGTGCAACAGTAGGGAAAGCCTTGGATAGCGTAGGGGTAAAAAATACTATTCCCACTCCAGTGAGTGCAACAGTAGGGAAAGCGTTGGATAGCGTAAGGGTAAAAATTACTATTCCCACTCCGGAGAGTGCAACAGTAGGGAAAGCGTTGGATAGCGGGAGGGTAAAAAATACTATTCCCACTCCAGTGAGTGCAACAGTAGGGAAAGCGTTGGATAGCGCAGGGGTAAAAAAATACTATTCCCACTCCAGAGAGTGCAACAGTAGGGAAAGCGTTGGATAGCGTAGGGGTAAAAATTACTATTCCCACTCCAGAGAGTGCAACAGTAGGGAAAGTGTTGAATAGCGTAGGGGTAAAAAATACTATTCCCACTCCAGTGAGTGCAACAGTAGGGAAAGCGTTGGATAGCGTAGGGGTAAAAATTACTATTCCCACTCCAGAGAGTGCAACAGTAGGGAAAGTGTTGGATAGCGTAGGGGTAAAAAATACTATTCCCACTCCAGTGAGTGCAACAGTAGGGAAAGCGTTGGATAGCATAAGGGTAAAAATTACTATTCCCACTCCAGAGAGTGCAACAGTAGGGAAAGCGTTGGATAGCGGGAGGGTAAAAATTACTATTCCAACTCCAGAGCGTGCAACAGTAGGGAAAGCGTTGGATAGCGTAGTTGAAAAATTACTATTCCCACTCCAGAGAGTGCAACAGTAGGGAAAGCGTTGGATATTGGAAGGGTAAAAATTACTATTTCCACTCCAGAGAGTACAACAGTAGGGAAAGCATTGGATAGCGTAGGGGTAAAAATAACTATTCCCACTCCAGAGAGTGCAACAGTAGGGAAAGCGTTGGATAGCGGGAGTGTGAATATTACTATTCCCACTCCAGAGAGTGCAACAGTAGGGAAAGCTTTGGATAGCGTAGGGGTAAAAATTAGTATTCCCACTCCAGAGAGTGCAACAGTAGGGAAAGCGTTGGATAGCGTAGGGGTAAAAAATACTATTCCCACTCCAGAGAGTGCAACAGTAGGGAAAGCGTTGGATAGCGGGAGGGTGAAAATTGCTATTCCCACTCCAGTGAGTTTAACAGTAGGGAAAGTAATGATTTAATATATTATTAAAAATAAATTAAATATCAATACCAATAAAACATTAATTGAAATTAATAACCAATTTAATATTATGTAATAATTAATTAGAAATACAACTACATATTAGTTATTAAAAATGAATAACCTATTCATAATTATTTAACAACTAATTAATTTTCTATAACAAAAACTAATGAATAATAAAATATAATACCAATTAAAAATTAACAGTAAATTAATTATCAATACACAAAAAGTATTTTTAATATGTAATTAATTACAATTACATTACTTCCCACCCTATTCCCCTATAAACCCACATCCCACTACAGAAAATACATTAATACAATTATCATAAATATCAAATATTTAATTAATACAAAATAATTACCAATTAATAAAAATTAATTGCCAATTAATAGAAATTAATTACCAATTAAAAATTAATTAACAATAAATTTAAAATCAATACCAATAAATGAAAAAAATGATTTACTTAATTACAATTAAATTACTTCACACTCTATTCCCCTATAAACCCACAACCCGCTACAGAAAATAAATTTAGAAAATTAACATAATTAACAATTAATCAATTAATACAAATTAATTGGCAATTAATAAAAATAATTACCAATTAAAAAATAACAATAAATTCAAAATGAATACCAATAAATAAATAAAAATATTTAATTAATTACAATTAAATTACTTCCCACCCTATTCCCCTATAAACCCACAACCCGCTCCAGAACTAGAAAGCAAAATTTAATTAAAAATTAATAATAATTGCAAAAAATTAATATTTAATTCAATATAATTAAATTACTTCCCACCCTATTCCCCTATAAACCCACAACCCGCTACAGAATTAAATTACGCAAAAATGAAATAACATAAAATTAATTACTTAAAATACATTAAACATACATTACAAAAATTAATATACACTTCTCACACATATACTAACATACAAAACACTTTAAAAAAAATTATATTATTAAAAAATCGATATATTTAATGCCTATATTGTATACTTCGATATTTTGACTTCTATATTTTGAAAATCGACATTACTTACCTTAAATTCGATATTTTTAACCACTATATTGTGTCCATTCGATATTTTGTCCATTGTATATTTTTACTTCGATATTATGTCCATTCTATATTTTGGAATCGATATTATGACTGTTTACCAATGTGAACATGTGGAGAAAGCTTACGTGTTTTAGGTCATGATAATTTAGTCTCAAGAGATAACAGCGTCTCAAAACCTATTTTTTTTAAAAACATTTGCTCAAGTCAGTGGTCAAAATCCTTTAAAAACACTGGGATTTGTCCATTAAAACCATTGTTCATTAAGTCTTTGCACTACAGATTGTCGCCAGAAGCTGGGAGCCATGCTGGGACTCTTGCACTTCATCCGCCTTAGAAACTCGACAGGCAGGTATGCTAGTCATAATCTTAGCAAAAAAAAAGATTAGTGTACCTTTTGGAAACAGCAGTAGGGTGTAGGATGTTATTTAACTCACTGAAACGCTAGAGATGTTCTTATTTTTCTCATTGACTGTTACCGTATTAACTGCTGTTTTATTTTCCTTCTGTGTGGTGACTATTCATATTTTATGCATGAGATTAGGACTTCCAAAATAAACGTTTTTAAACTACATGTCCAGTCTCTCAGTACAGTGATTGAGGTCCTGATTCACAAATGTAAACTTACACATCTGTGTAACTTTACGATTGTTTGTGATTCACAAAGGTATTTTACTAGTAGTACCTTTACGACCGCTGAGTCTCCACACATAAAAGGATAGGACTGTCCTAGAAACCGCAGTTTCTAAAATGGATAAAATACCTTTGTGAATTCCAAACAGGCTTACACTTACAACAAATTGTAGGTTTACCTGTGTGAATCAGGCCCTGAGTGTGTTATTCACAGCAAGGAAAAAATTGTTTGAATTTCCACTGTGTCCCTGAACTTGTTTACTGGGATCACTGGTAGTCATCTTAAAACACTGTTTGGACAAACGTAGCTTGATGGGTTAGTGCTGGGACTATGGTCAATTCCGATTTTCGGACTTGGCACATTAAACAAAATTCTTGCACCAGTAAATTTGAAGCCCTAACCATGCAATTCTGGTGAAATTCCAGAATTTATATCACCACCTCAAGATGTCCTATGTACTATGCCTGTTCCTTTAACCGGGTACTGAACACTGCCCCTTCATCCCCCCTCTAGGTCTGATCCGCATTGCCAAGTCTGGATAGGTTCTTTTGACCTTTATGTGAGATGAGAATTGGTTCGGGCTGGATTGATATCTGTGCAAAAGTGTAGGAACCCTGTAACAACTTGCTGTCCTTTGGAGTGGTGGGCAATTCCCTATTCACATGAAACGCACTGCTTAATTCCCGCATAAAAGTACAGATGGGAGTGTGGGGCCACTGAATTGTAGCTCGTGACAACTGAGATTTTTCTTTGTACTTTTGACTATTGTTTAGCACCTAATGCCTACGGACTGTAATACCATTTATACTCAGACCATTGGCTAGGATGGGGCTGGACAGTTCTGCATTTTTTTTGTCGATACCACTTCTATTTGTAGAATTCAGAGTTGTGTGTATTAACCCGTTCCGTGCGGCCAACGGGAGCCTCGCCCACTCTGTAGAACGCCCTCACCGCAGCGGAAAAAACGCTGCGGTTAAATGAAGGGACTGACTTGACATTCCATTATTAAGGGCAATTAAGAGTGTTGTACTGTGTTCTAAGTGTCTAGCCCACACCACCTCTTTGAAGAAGCTCTGGACTAGTCTGCTTTGTCACTATTAAGAGTCAACTATTAAAGGGGAGTTTTTACACATTGCCTCTAAGTTAAGCCTGACTGCTCCTCTGTGCCAAGCTGCCAGAGGGTGAGCATTGCCTCTAAGTTAAGCCTGACTGCTCTATGCCAAGCTGCCAGAGGGTGAGCACAGGTTAATTTAGGGTTTGCATGCTTCTTACTCTGGCTAGGATTATGATTGCGGCTTGACTATGGCTCATACCATAGTCAACCTACGACCCAAATTCTAACATGGGTGATCAGTGGTTATGATAGATCTTGTGTTTGTGCAAATGCCATATGGTAAATTGGTTTACACTATCAATCCACATCCAAGACCAATTTGAATTTTAAATTGTCCCTAGTTGGCATTTTCCCCCCTCAAAATCCTTTCTCTAGCTGCTGGGTCTACAACTGCACATACAAGACTGGGATTTGACCTGGCCATCACATAGCAGTATTCATTGTGACGCAGCTCAAGGACTTCTGTAAGGAGATTGGACTTCCTGCCAAGAGCACCACCAGGAAGTTGGAGTTGCAAAAGGCGCTGAGGGCATAGGCAGAAGCTTTCTGTGCTAGGTGAGACCACAGGAGTTGATGATTGGATGGAGGATGACCCTTCTGAGGAGCCACCTGCAGTGGAAGGGGAGGAGATGATCCCTGATTTGAAGCATCCTACCATGGCAGGGAGCAGTGTCTCTTCCCACAGCCTGTCCCCAGAGCAACTGGCTGAGAGCAGGGAGGAGAGAGAATTTTAGCTGCAGATGCCTAAATTGAAAATGGAGGCAGAGGAGAAGAAAAGAGCCTTTGAGGAAAGAAAAATCATACTGGCTCATGAACTGAGTCTAAAGGAGCTGGATAGCAAGGCCAAGCAGGCAGATTCCAGCAATGATGGTGGCAGCATACTTACAGTACTTGAAGGAGACAAAGGGGTTTGTATACCTAAGGATTTGGTGCTCAATTATGTGGTGAAAGATGACATTGATAAGTAGTTTTCTACTTATGTAGTTGCACTGAAGGTTTGCAGGATTCATGAGGAGCACTTAGGGGGAGGGGTCTATGGAAATACTCGCCTACTGTGGGAGGGACACAATTCTCACAGTAGAGGTTAGGGGCCAAACCAAGTCTAGCTCCACCAAAGCCATTTCAGTTGCGAAACTTGGGCTGACCCCTAAGAGGTATTTCCAAAGATTCAGGGACAGCCAGATGCTCCCCAACCAATCCCGGGTAGATTTTGTGGACTACTCCAGCAAGGCACTGAATGGTTGGGTGCCGGCAGCAAGGTTAATGATTGTGTTGGGTTGTACAATTTAATCAAACCTCTTACCAGTCCCAAACCTTCTCCCTCTTTGTATGTAAAGGTCACCTCTAAGGTAGGCTCTGTACAACCCACAGGGCAAGGTTCAATGTATTTAAAAGGCAGGACATGCACTTTTAAATTTTACATGTCCTGTTAGTGAAACACTCTCAAATTCATATTTCACTACTGCACTGCCTATGTTTCCCAAAGGCTAATGTTGGTATTAACTATTACATGATTAAGTGTGATTCCCAATTGTGAAGGGACAGACTTTTCAAGGTTGGTGTCTCTGGAATCAGAATTTAAATTCACAATTTATTGTTAAGTCAGATTTTAAATTGCAGTTCTGAAAATGCCACTTTTCAAGAGTTGGCATATTCTTACTAAAGCCATTTGATTTCTGCTCCTTGTCTCTGATACACATCAGGAGACGGTACCAGATATGCTTTGTGTATTCCCCCTAGACAGCCACACACAATGGGAGCTTAGATGTGACTTTATGGAATGGGCAGGAAGGGAGGGAAGTGTTGGACCCAACCTCACTTACGCTTGAATAGGCTGTGTCCTGTCTCCTCACCAAGGGCTGCATAATCCCCTGTAGTGAGTCTGGAGCCAGGGCAGGAACGGAGAATCTCTGTGCACATCAAAGACATGTCTTTGAAGTCTCCACCACTTCAAAGTCACAACTGGGTTTAGGCACTGGACCTCTGACACCATCACTTCAGTACACTTTGGACCTGTGAAGACTCTGCCATGAAGGAGGACTGCTGTGCTACTGAAGGACTGCAACCCTCCTTGGCTGCTGCTTTGCTGGACTGCTACCTTGCTGTGCTGCCCTGCTGCCTGCTGTTCCCCAGCTTGGGTAAGAAGGACTGGACCTGCATCACATGAACCCAGAGTGACTCCAAGAGCTACCTGGCTGGCCTTATCTGAAGTCTCAACGACATAAAAGACTAACAACTTGCCTGCTTCTGTCCCTGGCATCTTTGAGTCTGCCCTGCCGAGTGGTGCCACTCCAGTTCTGAACCATTGGAAGTGTGGCCTAAGGTGCTTGCTTCCAGGGAAATCTTAAGGATTTTGGTGGCCCTGGGCCAAACATATTTTGGGGACCCTGTTCAAAACAGTTCTGAATTTGTGATCCAGTTACAGCTCTTCCATGTCCTCTTTGGCCAGGCCACTGACAGTGCACATGACACTCTTCCAAACTGTAAATGTGTTTACATCAAATATTCAGAGATGATAATGTGTGTTTTCAGTATTGTAACACAGCAGCAGATCACTAATATAATTGCAAATAATCTCTATCTTCCCATTACTCATATGTGAGCTCCTGTTTTGATCTATAGATGATGCTTGAAACATAAACACAATTTTCTACAACATTTCTGTGATAGATTCTGACACATCACCCACATGAAAAAATAAATTAAAGGAAAATAGTATGTTTAAGAATTATTCAAGGTCACTAGGGCAGTGCTCTCTGCAGAACAGAGCTGCCCCCCCCCTGAAAAGCTAGAGCCCTGGGAAAGACCCACTTTGCCCATGCCTTAAAACGTCTCTGCTTGCTTAAAAAAAATCCACGTGTCCTCTGTCCAACCGGCACATTAGCGCTTTTGCATGAATCAGAACCAGCACATTGCCCCTCTTGCTTGGATCGGAACCAGTTCATCGCTCCTGTTGCGTGACTCGAAACTAGCGCATCATTCCTATTGTGTGATCAAAACTGGAGCATCATCTTCGGAACTACCACTGCACAAAGTCTCCGCATCTCTGTCAACGACCTCTTCGACGACAACAATAAATTTCCATGTTACAGCTCTTCACTCATTCGAGCTGGTGCATTGTTGCTGTTTCACAGATCGGGACTGGCACATCGCCCTCACTGCGTGGATCGACACTGACGCATCGCTTTGGCCTGCATCTTCGACATTGACACAAACAGGATCAAGGTACTTTTGTTCAGCGGGCTTCACTTGGTCCCTGTATCCAGCCTGTGCTCTATCGCTTTGGACCTGACCATTTGACTTTGTCCCTATCTGGCACGACCAGATATCCCAAGTAAACGCGTATAGCTTCTAAGTGCTATTTTACAGATTATTCTTTAAAAATTCATATCTCAAGTTCTACTTATTGGGTATTTGTCGTTATGGCCTTGTTTTACTCATTAAAATAAGTTATATTCTTCTAACCTGTTGTTTAATCTTTTTGTGCAGTGTTTTTACTGCTTTACTGTTTGAAGTGTTGCACAAATACTTTACACATTACCTCTAAGTGGGTGAGCACAGGTTACTTTAGGGTTTGCCTACTTCTTACCCTGACTAGGATTGTGGTTGCTGCTTGACTTGGGCTCAGACCCCATTCAACCTACACCCCAGTTTCTAACAGGAGTATTTGGTATTCAGTTTGCGGCCCATGGTCATAGTTGGAGCTCACTAACACATGACTACCATGGCACACTGGGAACAAAATCTCACAGTTGCCTCATATGCTAACTAAGCCAATCTATGCACCTGGCCACATTATTGGTACATATGTGAGGCATTTGTCCCACATGCCTGTCATATCATGATGTAACCATCGTTTTCCATAGATCAGCATAGCAGTATCTGCTCATGCTTATTTCATCCATGCGTAAGCAAAATACCTTGATGCTTCCTTTTCTACCATGTGCTATAGTGTCTCTGCCCTCTTCCATATAGGAGACGTGATGATATGTCAGAGAAGAGGGAGAGGTTGCTGATGTTAAAGGGAAAAGAAAAACACACATGCCCCAGTCCCTCAGCACTGCGGCCATTTACCACTTATGCACCCGCATCAATTTCACTGTGCAAGGCTTGTTTCTGGGGTGGTCCAGTGGGGCCCAACTACCTGGCACTCCAGTACTGTAGGAGCTGTCAGGGATTTGGATGAGGAGAGCTGCAGGGTGTTGTTCCCTTTCCAGGGTCAATCACCACTTCCCTCGTTGTCTAAGGTCCGACAGGAAGCCAATCTCACCCACTGAGATGAAAATAGAGTCGCGGGGAAGGTTTTCCTTGTGCCAAGAGCTCATTCATTCACAGCACACAATCCAAGGAAACCGCTGTCCTGCAGAGAGCACTTGATTGCACGTTGTGCCCCGGAAGTACAGCTGCAAATGTATTCACCCTCCATTCACACCCTCACAGTCGGCACGCAAGAGTAATAATACACTACGCCTGCCAACCTCGTTAATGTCACAGTGGCAGTTGTATGGATTGATGGTGCTATGTCAAGCACGCCCTAAAAAGAACAAGCAGCCACTAGTCCAGTGTCTTGCAAGGTCTACTACACCATGAAAGATAGTTTTGTGTTTCGTTGTAACGCTGCTGCTCCTGCATTACAAGAATTTCGGCCCATCTTTGTCGCGCACACCTCTCCAATTCCTGCAGGCCAAAATGTTACATCTGCTTTTGCAGTTCGTGCTCAAGTTTTCACCTGCGTTTTCATCTGAGTATTTAATTCAGGCCCTTAGGCATTTCTGAGGGGAAGATTATCAGATAATCATTCTGAGTGACTCCAGCCTAGCTCCCCGGGGGGGTTCTCTTGGATGCAGGCTATAGAAGTCGTTCAGTGGTATGCTCAGAGGGGGCTCTTATTTTGAAGTTAAACCGTGTGTTTGCCTGCACAATTGTGTTGCTGGCACAGTAACTGTGTTATGTCATCTAATATAACAATTTAAACGTATATTGTGTTCAGCTCATGACGACCTTCAGCATTCGGAGAGCGGGGACGCCATTTAGTATGGTAGCATCATTGCTCTTGTGAGATAAACATAGGCTTAAAGCATTTAGATGATGCAGGTTAACAGCCATCACTATCAAACTGTCAGTGACATGGCTTTGGCAGATGCATGACTTTCTTTTGCACGACAGAGTAACTCAGAGCCTCGAACTGTGCAAGCAGGCATTGAAATATGTAGTGGGGGAGTTCCTGTCGGACAGACCTTTCTGTACCAACAAATGTATGGGGAGGACTTTTTGATGTAGTCTTGCACATAATCCAACGGGAAAATCAGAGCGTCAGAAGTGTCCATCAACTGAGATGTTAGGGGAAATGGTACTGGCATCGCAAGTGATAACACATCTAACATTCAGAATCCTTTACAACACCTTTGAATTAATTTCTTTCAGGGCGTTGACCGCTGTGTGCACTTTCTTCATTCTGAACATTATAATAGCTGCTTGCTTATACATGCTTTGCATGGCAGTGTTGGTGAAGGTTGCCCTCAAGACAGGTGTCTTAAATTCATTTAATTGGCATTGATGCATATTTAGGTTGTAGCCGGGCTGCTGCGTCAATTGTCTATTTTAAAAGGTAAATGCTGAGCACAGTGTTTCCATCAGTGCCTTAACAACCGAACCTAAGCTATTCATCTGCAGCTATGGTACAGTGACAGAAATAGGTCTGACGTGGAACCTTCCAAATTTTAAACATGGCCTCCAGATATTGAGAAGCCCGTTTTTTCCACCAAAAAAGGGAGGAGGTAAACCACCAACCTTTTTGGCCAGCTTCCTATTGAACAAACAGGCTCCTAGATGGTGTTGTTCCTACTGTGTCACCTTAAAAGTAATTTCGTAAATTACTTTGCCCCTTATTATCTATGTGAAGTTTTGGAATATGAACAGGAAAGACCAGGGGTGACATCCCTGTGCCATTTAGAGATTGTTGATTCAGAGACACAAGAGGTTACATGGCATGGTGTTTTCCTGACATTTGGATGTAGTCTTTTGTGCACAATCAACACATCCTCCTAGCACTGTGGATTGAGAAACTGAACCAGCAGTTGTCCCTACTCAGGTGGCGTTTGGTCTTTTTTGCTGTTGGCCTGATGGGCCAGGCTGAAAAATGTGTGTTAAATTGCATCAATTTTGTCCACCATGAATTTCTCCTGGTGCTTACTGCTATTTTCGTGCTTGGAGTGTGGCCTCTGTCTTCATTTTACTCAAATGTCAAGCTTAAACTTTCCAGTTTTTCTTCTAGGGCTTTAGGTGCGGGAGGGATATTGTGGATCATACCCAAATTTTCCATGATTGCTCTGGATTTTCCCCAGTCCTTCTGATAGGTCACTGAATGTGGGAAATATGTTGCAGCTACCACTGAAATGATTCTAAATTTGGTTATTTTATTATTTTAAAAGTCAACCTTTTGTGCAGTGACTTATCATGGGCTCTACTTTATTGAGTAGTAAACTTACATGCGCAGTGATCTCCCATTAGATACAATAGGAGAGGTGGAGGTGAAGATTTCTACCCACTGGTTTAAGAATTGTATTTTGTAGTACATTTTCTGTGGAACTAGCTTATGTACTCCAAATGCAGTGGGAGAATGAAACCCATAGAATTTCACTTTACACAAAACCATGTTGCATTGTTTGTGTTAGGAAACAGTAGACAGGCAACACACTCAGGAGGTACACAACACATGCCCTGAAAACATTCCAAACAATAACAAAACAATATTGAGCATTTAAATGCTAAAAAATCATAACCCACAAAAATAAAAAGATCCATCTGTTTTGTAACCAATTGTTACTACTTGTGGACATAGGAGATGATGGTTGAAGATGATCTTTTCCCATTCATCATCATCTTACCCCCAAATCAGAGTGTAGATTGATAGATGATGCGGATCACAGAGGCAGTGACAATGTGTTGAAAAACTCACCATCCACATCTACAGTCTGTGCAGTTGCATCCTTAGGGACTGAAACAGATGTGGATTGTCTAACACAGTATGATGTGACTGTATGAAACCAAACTCAGCACTTCCACCAGTGTGAACATTTTCCTATTATTTTGCAAATGTTGACACACTCAATGCGGGAAGCACATCTAATGCTGTGATTGTGTGTGTCAAAACATTGATGTTGTGCCTAAATGTTATTTTATTTTTCTCATGCCTTAGCACATTAATACATACATTGCAAGTTGTGTTTTCTGCTAGGTGATATTCCATATCTGTACAATGGGACCATACACAGGAGTTGGTTGAGCCTTTTATTCCAACTTGGGCAGTGACAACAACAGCTGCCGCAGGCCCTCGTCATATCTTCACAGCCACCATAGCATGGGATCCAGTATCATAGCCACTTTAATTTACAACCGATTCTTGCCCCATGAGCTCTGCCATTATAAAAGGCACACCTAGAATCTAATATGGTGCCTCTGCAGTGGGAATGATCCTGCTACATGCAATTGTTAAATAGCAATGACTTCTATAAACAAAGATTTTTGGCCTGAAGCCATTTTTTTAGGTCCTTTTTTTGAGCTCCTCTTTGCAGGGCCCCTTCCAGCGCCATCCTGACCCCCGGACAGTAGTCTAGGGGCACGAATCCTGAGAAAGCACTGTCCGGAGAATTCAACAGAGCACCCGACATTGGAATTACCCTGCTCGTGGACAAGCCCGGAGCTGATCAAGAGCGCTGATCTCCAAGATGGCAGCATCAGGCCAGAGAGGGCCTGCGCTGGGCAGAATTTTAGAAGAGGAGAGCAGTGGGCTTGGGACTTGGCCCTGAACAGGCCCACACTGAGACTAGTAGCTGATGGGACCACCTAAGGAACTAGCGAGAGGCTTGCCGACCCGGACGAGTGGCTGTGGCATATGAAATCCAGAACCGCTGGAGCCCGAGGTTGGACTCGTTGATTGCCTGGAGGGAGTGCAGCCAGCAGATGATGCCGCTTTGCTGATCCTCCTGCTGCCAGGCGAACTGCGATGTGGGAGGTGCCTGCAGGAAGGTCTGACGGCCATTGCTGACATTCCAGAGGGGACGTGCGTGGCGGGAAACCTTGCATGGCCGGAGCTCCGCCTGCCCAGGTGGACGCAGATGGTGAGAAGAAGGCCGGACCCCCGGCGGCGTCCGCATCCACAAGTGAGAAAAGTGACGTGTAGTCGAGATGAAGGGAAACGCCCCCCCTCCCCCGATCCCTGCATGACTGACCAGGAGAGACCTGGAGAAAGCAGCTGGGCCTGCTGGGCCTCAAGACAGCGAATAGAAACTCGATGAGGGAGGACTTGGCTGGCCGCCGGTGCCATTGATCAGCAGGACTAATACCCTGGAAGCACCAGAAGCTGCATGTTACATTGCTCACCCACCAACACAGGCTGTTTACCTGAGGAGGGCTAGCTCATTACATCACCTAAAGCAGCATGGTTGGACCTGACCCCTGCCCATACAACTTGGGATTACCTCAACAGCACAGAAAACTATAACCTTGCACGCCAGGACCCTTGCCTCCAAAGTCCTCTGGAGGAACCACTGATGCGACCCCCCCAAGAATAGTAGAACCTAGGGCACGGAGCCATCCAGTGGAGTGTGACGCCAATGAAGGCCGGGAAGATGCAGACCCTGAAAATTGCTACATCTAACTGTTAACTGAGACTAGTAGACGATGGGCAAACCATCCCGAAAAGAGGAGCAGGACTAGGAGGAGCCGGGCCCCAGCGGCAGGGGGGGGAGACAGTGGCACCTGCTGCATCTGGTTCCACTGGCAATCCCACGCTTTAAAACATTGTGCATGCCAACACAACCTCGCAGGAAGCACTAGAACTTAAAATTGACACCATTGACACCTCAACTTTCTTAGGGATAACCATAAGAAACCGGCGGAGTGAGTAACAGCCACAGAACACTCTCTGGAAGAACTCCACCGACCGCGGCAGTAACCGAAAAATGACTGCAAATGATGGAAGCCAAAGTGTAAAGACTGGAGATCAGGGCGGAAGATGCTGAAAATCACTCACGGTGTAACAACATCCACGTAGGTGGCCTCCTGGAGAAGAGAGAAGGCCTGGATGCGGAAGTCCAGAGACAACGAGCCTCCAACCAGGAGGTCAAGAAGAAGCGTCAGCAACTGAATCTCAAGTACGGCATGTTATTCCCAGCAAAACTGAGAGTATCAGCCCCCGGGGAGCATGGTTCTTTCACACCCCACAGGAAGTATGAGACTGGCTGTAGAGTCAACCTGAACCGGGAGAAGCTGCAGATGGAGAGGGGTGGCAACAACAGCAGCTAAGCTCAAGATGTAGGCGTTCACTACACATCCGGGTGGCGCCCTCACGCAGTGAGGTTCAACTGGGGGACGTCGGGTGATGGAAGTAGTGGTCCAAGTCAGTGGAAGCCAGGTGAGGCAGGCGGCTCTGGAGCTGGGATCCCTCCACCCGAGCTCAGACTTGGATCCAGAGACTATCGCATCAGAAGCCTCGAGCCTGGAACTGCCCAAAGTCACAATGAGTGGGCAGGAGAACAGCATGGTCAGACGTATCGGCTAAATATTGCTCCCAATAATTAGCACAAATACCATGCAGTGCACATCATCCATACTTGCTGTAGCTGGATTTGGGCCGGCTTGCCGACGAGACTCATGGAGCACCCTCCTCCTTTTTTCTCTCTCTCTCTATTAAGCATTGTGGACCCACTTCAAAAAAAGTTATTAACTGTTAATGTGGTTTGGATGGGTGGTGTTCTTCTAGTCATCCCCGGGAGGGGGCTTTGGGATTGTTTAGGACTATTTTTTAAATTGGGAATTGATGAGTAACGCTTTATGAGGCTATGTGCTTGCATTACAGTGATAGGAAAGGGCACACTGGGTATCGCACTGAGAGACGAAAGGGCCCACTACCTCCTCTGTGATCTAATATGGCAGGACACCGATATACAAGTACCTGACATGGCACATTAGGGGCATGCACACTATGGCAACGTGCTATAAAGTATTCTTGTTTATCCAAAGAATAGGGGTACAAATAGCATTGCTACAATAAACGCACCTCACAGACAAGGAGGAAATAGCGCTGCAACAAAGATCAGGGGGTCAGACATATTAGACCACATACTCTGCATATGCCAGGAGGGTCATTATATGGATCCAAGCAGGGCTCCCATTCCAACTCACTGAAACACTGATAGACACTGAAGGCAGGTACGTAGCGATACGGGGAAGACTGGAGGGCAGAGAACCAACAATAGTCAATATGTATGCCCAAACATTGGACAGAGTGAATTATTCTCCAATTTATGAAAACTGGCGCCACTTTTAATGGTGGTGACTATCATTGGGGGAGACTTTAACTGTATAGCTGATGTCCTACTGGACCACTCGCAGCCTCCCTTGAATGATTCCCAAACAGTCTACATGGCAAAAATGTTCACAAGTTGGCAGCAGCAGTGGGGTATGATAGACTCCTGGAGACGCCTAAACCACGCCTAAACCCCGCACACGCAGGACTACTCCTTTAACTCAGGTCTACACAAGGGGCATGTCCGATTGGACCTTTTTCTTTTCACCCCTGACGTGAATATCTAAGTTCATAACCCCGTTTTAATGCAGTTACAATGGGCCCAGCCTAGACCTTCAATACCTATGTTGCGGCTCCAACCAGACTTTATTGGAGGACCAGGTCTGCCTGGAGTCTATTAGAACGAAAATCAAGCAATATTTTCTTGACAATGCAGGCACAGTGACCACCCCCCAGATAGAGTGGGATGCCTTTAAGATCAAGGATACTGCATTGCTGAGGCTAAGGTAGTTAGACAAACACAGTTGCAAGATATAGACATAGCTGAAAACCACCTGAGCACCATAGAGATCCAACAACCTGGCCGCCCTGAGCTCCAACCTGATCTCCTGACAGCTAAAGAGGCTGTAGCGAAGCAGGTGGAATGGCTGCGATGTTTTGATTATAAATGCTACTTAGACAAGATACATACAGAAAGGGACAAGTCAGGCTCTTTGCTGGCTTGGCTGGCAAATCCGGATAAGCAGGGTTCACCAGTCGTAGAATTAGAAGATGGGGAGGACGTTTGGTATATGAAACATTTGCTAGCTACTACTCAGAGCTCTAGGCTAGCTTCCCCACTAGAGACCTGCAAGAGACACGAGAATACTTAGTAGTCCTCCCGCTTATGCGAATCACTGAGGATGTTGCGGGGGAGCTAGAAAGGGATCTTACCATACACGAGATAGCTGCACCCATCAAACACATGGTGTGTAGGAAAATCCTGGGTACGGATATTCTACCAGTGGATTTTATGCAACATTATCTGCTGAGTTGACACCACAACTCGCTGGACTATATAAGGCAGCTAAGGAAACTGACTGCCTCCTAGACACCATGAGGGAAGCAGTCATAGTCCCCATCCTGAAACCTTATACATGACAGAACAGCATACCGCCCACTCTCGATGCTCAACATCGACTATAAAATACTATGTTGAATTCTAGCCGCTCGACTATTGCCTCACATGACCACTCTTATACACCTGGAACAAGCCGGGTTTCTCCCAAGCCACAGTACAGCCGGAAACATTAGGCAACCGTTGTATATCATGGGGACGGACAGAGAGGACCGAAGAAACGCAGCGATATTTGCTGTAGACATAAAAAGGCATTTAACAGCCTAGAATGGGGGTATCTGTACGAGGTAATGACAGGTATGGGACTGGGTGAAGATTTTATTAGATGGACCCAGCTGTTATACACAGGACCCACAGCTAGAATACACAAGAGACACACTATATCGCAGAAATGGCTGGTGGAGTTAGGCACCAGACAGGAATGCCCACTCTCCCTGCTATTAGTCACGATTGCTATGGAGCCACACACGATTGTGGCCAGGGCTGGACAACGTTACAGGGGACTTCGCACAGCGCATACTATTCATCAAATAGCACTTTGCTGACAACCTGTTACCCTTCCTGCATGAGGGGGGGGGACCTACCGGGCGCCCGCTCCCCACTAGAGGAGTTTAGCTCCTTTACTGGACTAAAGGTGAACTGGCAGAAGTCGAGGCTCTTCCGAGTGACGTCCACTGGGCAAACTCTAGCTGAATTAGTGCAACTGCAGTGGGAACCGGGCTTGCTGCCCTACCTGGGAGTCAGAATATAACACTCCTTCCCAGATTTATATGAGGGAAATATAGGGCAAACACTTGGCAGGATTTCACTTCTCAAAATGGTGGTAACTGGTGGGACCTACAAGCAAGGACAGAGTTTGGGGCGACAAAGATGGGGGCTATGTACAGGAACACAGAGCTGCGCCACTTTGAGGAGTTCTGACCAGAATTCAACCTGACCCGTGGTCATTTCCTTCTACATAGAGTGGTCATATAGGCAGTTCATAAGCATGAGCAGACGGGAACTGCAGAGCCCCCACCGCAACAGAGCTGCTTCTACATGGTCCTATCAGCAGGCACTACTAAGGTGGTATCCTGCCTGTACAAAGTTCTAAGGGCAGACCAGCAGAGCCCATTGGGGAGACTACGAGTCCAGTGGGAGACAGATTTGGGTGTCCCATTCCTGCCGAAGGAGTGGGATAGTATCTTAGCTAGAGTACCCAGAGTATCCAGGAATGCACGCTTTAAACTTATTAACTATTATGTACTGCATAGATCCTATCTGACCCCAGGGAGGATACACAGATACTTCCAGGTGGAGGAGGCAGCCTGCCCTAGATTTAAGGAGGCAAGGGTGCACATTCTCCATATGTTCTTGTCCTGCCTGAGATATATTATCTTTGTTCGTCTGCTTTCCTACAGGGGCCCTGGGTATGGTGGTGAGGTAGGGCGGGGGTCTAGTGTTCTTCACGGGCGGGAAGTCTCTTCCGGGCTTCCGGTGGCAGTTGGAAGAGGGGAGACATAGATGGAGGCTAGGTCCATAGCTTCTTCATCAGACATTGCTGCTGTAGATCTGAGAGGTCTATTTGATTGGATCTCCACATCTTTACTGGTGTGTGTCTGTGCTTCAGATGCGGGGGCTTTGATTCTTGTGGGAGATTGAAGTGGGATCCCCGTGTCGGTACTAGGTGGCCTTGGCGGGCGGTTCTCGAGGGCGGGTGAGTTCCCGAAACGGGGTTTAAGAGGGAAAGAGTCAGTCGGACCGGAAGCCCTAAATTGAACATATTGGGGCATATGAGCCTTGTCTAGGTTGGAAAGGATTTAATCCAGGCCACTGAATATAATTTCTAACTGACTTTCTAGTAAGGCCAGCCGCTGCGCCATATTTTCCAGGGCTGGTGACGTGCAGTATTGGTTAGGGACATCTCGTGAGATGGGGGCAGGGTCACATTTTGAGGTTTAGTGCTGGGAAGGTCAGCCTGGGTGTCACTGTTAGCAGCCCTTGGTAGAGGGTTTAGTCGTGGGCTCTTCCTCCGTGATTCTGCTGGAGTGATGAGGGGGTCAATAGACCGGTCCCTAGGGAAGGTGTTAGGTTGTTGAAGCGGGTAAGATTGATGGGGCGATGGGGCTTGATCCTCACCGAAAGATTGATGGGGGTCAGTGGGCTGAGCCCGTGGGATGCTGGAGTAATGTTGAAGAGGATAGGATAGAGGGGGCTGAGAGGACTGATCGTCTTTAGAGGACTGAAGGTCCCGGTTCGTGGGGACAGAGGAATGGAGGGAGTTTCTGAGGTGGAGGCTGGGGGATCTCATCAGAGGAGAGGAAGTAGATATATGCATCTCCTGCTGGGGCAGCTTGATCGGGGAAGGGGGCTGGGGTGGAGCGGGACGCAGCGACTGAAGGTGTGCCGAGCAAAAAGTAGGGAAGAGGGAGTCGAAGGCCTCTAGGTTCTCGTTATTGGCCTGTATCAAAACTGTGCCATTTGAGTAAATGGTCACTGATGTGTTCCCTTTTCTAGTTGCTTGGTTGGGGAGGGAGGTTGTCAGTTTACAGTTGTGTGCGGTGGTCATCGTTTTTGATATGTGAAGTTGCATTCTCAATGCGGTGTTCCAGATTTCAGGGTTATCTGTGTGGAAGATGAGATCCATCTTAATCTGTCCTTTAGAGGAGCAGTGGTATGTGTCTACAAATAGCGTTTCTGGGTGTTGTCTGATTAGATTGTGTTTGTGGTTTCTTCTCGCTTTAGGAGAGAGGTTAGCGGGGAAGCTTATCGTGAAGGCATTGGTGCCGTGTGGTTTCATGTGGATCGAAATGGGCGGTTCGACGGAGGATGGTGTGCCTGGTGACATTATTGCGAGTTGTGGAGGAGGGACAGGACGAGCTGTTAATAGGGAGGCGGGACTCCTTTGGTTAGGTAGTGTCGGCTATGGGAGACGTACTCACGACGAATGTTAGGTGGGGCCTTGGGGTCTACCCTACTATGGAAGCCGTGATTGAGGGAGCACCGAGTAGACTAAGTGTTTGATGCAGGTGGAAGACAGCGTCATGAAGTAGGTAATGGGGGGACAGGGAGTAGGCTGAGGTATGGGAGTGGTTACTGCAGGGGGGTGAAGGCGACATGGAACAAGACTGGTACCTTAGAGTGGGCTCAGAAACGCTAGCGTCGTTGGAGCATGCGGAGGGTAGTCCTTATTGGACGCCATCATTATTGAGCTTTCTAATGGGTAGGTCACCTGGGGAGGGGGGGGAGCTTTCAACTATGGTTTAATCAAAGGGTCGAACGGATAGCAGACAAACAAAAATTAATAATAACATTTAAATAATTTAACAAATGTAAACAATATAAAAAACTAAATAAACAATATTTTAAAAATAGCAGATTAAATATATTAACCATTAACAATAAATATATGAATTACATATATCAAAAAGGTAAAACTATTATCTAAAATAAATAAATGTATATACAATATCTTTTTTAAAAAAAAAGCAAATATTAACAAACATTTTTTTAAACAATAATGTATTTATTTAAGTTTCTAACCAATAACACCAAACCCAAAAAAAACTTCAACATTTTAATTTTCATTTATTTCCATAATTAACATAATTAATATTCATTTGACAAACTATAATTAATAAAAATAATTAACAAACATTGATTATATATGCAATCTTTAACGCTATAATATTCACAATACACATCTAAAATTAAGTACACACAACCATAATTAATTACTTATTAATTATTTTTAATTAATTAACTAATATTTATTAATACATTACTTCCCACCATTTCCACCCATAAACATCATAGCACAACTAGAATTTGTACAAAATTAACATAATTAATTGACAATTAATTAATTAAAACTAATTAACAACTAAAATATTAAATTATCAGTTAAAAACTAAATTACTTCCCACCATTCCCACCATTTTCTACTATAAACAGCACAACACACATAAAAATATTTACACAAATAACATAATTATTTGCCAATGAATTAACTAAAATTAATTAACAACTAATTAATAAATCATCAAATAAAAACTAAATTAGTTACCACCATTCCCACCATTTTCACCTATAAACAGCACAACACACACATAAAAAGAATTACACAATTAATATAATTAATTGGCTATTCATTAATTTAAATTAGTTAGCAACAAATTATTACATAAGTGATAACAATGTATTTACACATTTAACACTATAACATCTCAATTCAGCAATTATTAATAAATGAAAATTGTTCTACGCATTTTATAAAATTAAATTACTTCCCAACCTATTCCCCTATAAACCCACAACCTGTTATGGTACTAAAAACACAATATTCAAATAAAATAAAATAATAACTACTCAAAAAATTCAATACATTTGATATAATTAAATTACTACCCACCCTATTCCCCTATAAACCCACCCCCCGCTGCAGAACTAAAAACGCAAAATTCAAACCCAAAAATGTAATAACCACTAAACTTTTTACACATATAATAAAAATACAAACAAATCCTATATAAACAAATTCATCACACACATATAAAATATATACAAACATACATAACATTAATACAGAATTGATATTCTTAATATCTATATTTTTGCAAACGATATAAAACATTTACCCAAAGTCTGTATTCTTCATCACGATATTTTGTCTGTCAATATTCTTGAGCCACGATATTTTTGCAACGATATTCAGGCAAGTCGATATTTGGGATTCAATATTTAGTCTCTGCACCATTCCTATGGTCTATCATTTGCATGTTCACCTTCAGTGCTCCTTCATCAAATGAAATGGATGACAAAATGATAGTGTTGGCAAAAGAACTCAGTGAACTCACACAGCTTTCAATTCACAGTTAGAAGACCATATTAGGGATGGTGTCATCTTGCATTACTCTTATGCCTCAGTACCACCTCCAGATGTATTTTCTAAGAGCAACTTCATGTTCAATGAAAACAACTGACACGCCACTGTGATCATCATTGTTTCTTTGATTTCCAAAGCAATCAAAGCACCTGTATGTTGCACCGACCAAGCTATCACCTTTGTAGGTCAAGACCATTACTTGGAAGATCCTCAATATCAACCGACAATGGATGCAACCCTGCGTGGCCCATCTCAAAAACCTTTCTACCAGTGGCATTTGGTTGACTGAAGAGATGCATCTTCACGTTAATATCTTGGAGTTTAGGGTGCTAGATTAGCTCTGAAACCCTTTCTACCTCAGATTGCCAACCAACAAGTAGATATAAGTACAGAACACATGACAATCCTTTATTATCTAAACAAGGTGGAATAAATTCACAAATTCTATCACAAAAAGCTCAAAGTTCTTGGCTTTGTGTTCTCCACCACAAAATAAAACTGATCATAGAGCATGTCCTTGGCCTACAAAATTAAATGGTGGACGTTTTGAGTAGGGCCCCTTGAGAGTTTGACATTAATCAGCTGCAGCTAATTTTCAACAGTTGGGGTGCACCCCTTCTTGATTTGTTGGTTACTCCAGACAATGCCAGATGCCCTGTTTATGGAAGCAGGTGGTGATATTCAAGGACTCAAGGGAAATCACTTTCGAGTTCATAGTCAAGGATTGATGAATATACCTTCCCTTCAGTGCCTCACATCCCATATTTTCACCCAAAACTAAAGAGAGAGTGATGCTTGCTAATCCTCATAGTCTCATCTTGGGTCATGCAGTTCTAGTGTACAGATCTTTAGGTCCTTTCAGTGGACCTCCTAGTTCAATTCAAGGTGGACTCTTGCCTGCTGAATAATTTCTCTGTCACGTTTTGCACCACAATCTTTGATCACTCCACATAGCTGTCTTGCTGCTAGGGACCTAGAATTAAGATCCTTTAACATACCACCTAACTGTTAAAATATACGAAAAGTGTCAATCGCACCTTCAGTAACCAAGACATACGCTCTGACCTTTAAAAAGTACTATACCCAGACAGCAGGTCATAATCTGTATGGTTTAACCTTTGCCTTAACTCTTACATCTGGCACAATATGGATTAAAACATTCCTTCCTCTGTGTTCACATGCCCTCCAATCTCCTAGTATTCCAGCAACCACATCCCTTTTTTCCACCATAGTCAGTGAAAGAATTTATGAATGGTTTACTTCACACCTACCCACAGATAGCAAACAGTCCCTGCCTGAGAGGTAAATACCACCGTGGATACTAATGAAAAGACCATTTGAACCTGTTCACAGATTGACTCTACAAATGTTGTCATGGAAAACGGCTGCTTTGCTGGCTATCACAAGAGCCAGGAGAATGAGGGAGATACAAGCACTATCAAGTTCGAAAACCTCTAGACTTACTGTGGCAATTAACCCCTTTTTCATGTCCATATCATTCTCATCTTTCCACATAAACCAGAAAATACATATCCTTACTTCTTCCCGTAACTAGCCACTCTAACTGAGCGGTCTTTGGATGTGCAACACTGCCTAAAATTCCACATTTACAGGACAAAGACTTTTGTAAAATCAAAACAACTCTTTGTGTCTTGTGTCAAATGCCAGTGCTAACTAAGGCTTTGTCTTATCAAAGCACTACTGCCTGTTGATTTTCAGCATGCATGGCTTCCTTCCATAGGACATCAGCATACATCTCAAAAGCAACATATGAGTGAATCCATCAGAGGCATGATGGCCATAGCTGCACTTTTTGCGGGGCTGTAGACTGTTGATCCCTGTAATACAGCAACTTCATCTTCAGCACACATATAGATCAAGTAGTATTGTGTACTCTGTTTAACTAAGATAACCCCTGTTACCTCTGCTTTATCATATGTCTTGTAGAGTTACTGCTATGATAATTCCTATTCAAAGATATGGGTTTATAAACGATCCATTTATAGATAAGAAAATGTTTCTTACCTGTAACTACAGTTCTCCAACTTTGGGATCTTCTTTAGATTCACATGACCTGCCCACCGCCACAATAAAGAATGGATTAATTAGTATTAAATGTGTTGTGACTGTGTATTGACTAGCTGTGGAAATCTGTTCATTTAAGCCTCTGTTGAAGCTCTGAGTCCCATCACCTCATGTAAATGTAGTGCTTATATAGCACACGTATCACCCCCGAAGGGGTCCCAATGCGCTGTACACATACCGCTGTAGAACCCTTCCTGGCCTTTCCCTGTGAAGTGCCCACTTCTGGGCACCCCAAAGGTGAAGCCAGGCATCCTAGCGCTGTTGGGGCCATTGTGGAGATTAGGCAAGCTATTGCCCAGAGTTGCACCAATGCTTAGAATAGGCACTGAGGCAAGAATTATCAAGTCCGGGGAAATTGAACCCAAGGCCCACCGAGGCAGGAATTGAACCCTGGCCCGGGCCAGACCTCTGCATCAGGGTCTGCCGGTCTAACCATTGAGCCACACTTCTCCACTCATTTGCCCGAGTTTAGGTCACTCAATGAGATGAATTGGCTGCATTTAGTCTTTGGCCGTTTTCAGTATTTTTTGAGTGAGTACATATACTGTTGTATAAAACATTGACTACAGGTGATTTCCGGCATGACGACAAAGAATATTCAAGAATGTGAATCTATGAAAGATACCAATGCTAGAGAACTGTTGTTACAAGTAAACACTTGTTAGTTACTCTGCATGAAAAGGCAAAGTATGCTGCTTCTTATACAATTAATATCAAAATATGGAAAATATTCTGTGATTTTATAGTCTCACCATTTTGAGATTTTAGTACAAAAGGGATTCCAATACTATTAAAATGCCCAGGATTCTTAAAAATGAATACTTTTCAAATTCAGCAGAAATTATTCAAAATGCTCAATAATCTTTTCTTAATATAAAGCACAGGAACGTAATTGTAGTAATGCTGTCATTTCTACCTTCTACAATAAAATTAATTGTGTAAAGAAATCTGTCTCTGCAGAAACTTCCAAGCTTGTAGTAACAAGATATGCTACACTGTTTGGCGCATCCCAGTTATTTCCTAATAGTTGTCTTCAGTTTAAGGTTTAGCATAAATCCACTCTGTCAAGCTTCTGGGAACCCTGCAAAACAGATAGTACCTTTCTTATTTATAATGTACATCTCTTAATAGCACGTACTATAGGATTCTGTGATCGTACCTTATGACAAGCAGTCTTAAATGTTGATTCTTTTAGAGTGTGAGGACCCCAGTGGCGTCACTAGGGGGGTGCGGGGGGTGCGGACCGCACCGGGTGTCACCCCATCATGGGGTGACACCAATCTGGTTATGCTTGCTCGCTGTGGGTCCCAGGGCCGTCAATCTTTAGCGCTACCAATGACGGCCCTGGGACAGCCCGCGCGCGCTGTGCTCTGTCCTCTGACGTGGCGGTCGTGCGCCAGCACCACGTCGGACAGAGATTCGGAGAAGAGACAGTCCCGGCAGGCCAAGAGTGTACGTGTGCTGCAAACATTCAGCCATCTCCCTGTAGACGGGACAGATATGACCTAACGTAACGAGCAGGGCGGCCTTGTTGACGTAGCCCTATTACAGACATATTTTTAGACTCTCCTGTCATATTTCCTCTTGTGCTCAAATGTACAATCGCGTGATTGCTGAACATCAATAAACTGCTAAAGGGACCTTGATGATACGTGGTGTAGTATACCTATTGAATAATAAAGCCAGGCATGGAGATCGATTACCAGCAGTCTGAAAGAATGGCCAGGGATTTCGAATTTCTGTTACTCTCATGACCTTGGTTTTGTTTCCACCATTTTACTTAATTCCTCACCCATAAAGGAAATCTGACCGGTTATTTTGAGCGTTTCACGCATGAGGAACTTCAGCCTGCCCCCATCCCCACGGTAAGGTAAGGCATGGTGTTTGTTACTGAATTTGTGCATTATTATGTAAGCGCTCGGATGATTGTCCGGCAGTATTGGAAAGAGTGAGACTTAGGAATACAGGCCTTGTTATTGACTGCAGAACAGGAAGTTCATTTTGGCTGTGACCACTCTTGGGTAGTAGAAAAAGTGATTCATTGGGCACTGCCAGCGCTGTATTGTAGAAAAGCCCCCAGATAAAATGTGAGTGGTTTTATTTCTCCCCTTGAAAGGAGATATTGAAGTAAAGTTAGACTTACTCACTGTGCTTTAACGCTGTAACACAGCGATATTATGTTTGGGGAAACATTTTTTATTGTAGATAGCAATTTACTTGTGTATGAAGATAGTGTATAGAATTAATATTTAAATTGGAAACATCTTAGAGGTCAGTGTACTTCCTTGTGATGCTTTGCATTATTTAAAAGTATCAATGAAGAAGTGCCTAGGGTAAGAGTGGGTTTAAGTATCCTGAGTACCTGTTGCCAGCCATAATTATTATATGTTCTGTGAATGCCAATATGATGCTGTTACTTTCATCGATTGAGTAAATCAACCTTAGTGGACTTGACTTGCCTGGCTAGTGGCATCACTCCAGAAAGTGCTTCCCTTTGATATATCGCCAATCTCATTGATAAGGTTTGAACTGTAACTGCAGGAAAAATAGGGATTCATGTTTTTTTATGTGTTTGGTGGGTGGGGAGGGGAGGGAGAGGGGTGTCCCTCCTCAAATTATTAGTGCCCTTGACTGATTAAATTCTCTCGAGTTAACTTGAGCTGAATAGGTTTGGGCATGATTGAAGCAAGTGCTTGCCTAATATGTACTACTACTGATCCCATCACTGAGGGTGCCTTCGTAAATAGTGTAAATTAGGGAGCCTGCTAATTACCCATAATGTCTCATCAGACCACAGGGATAAGAATAGCCCAGTCTTCTATAACTCGTGCCCCACCATGTGCTGTTTTCTCACCAATAATTTCATTGCAAATGTTGCAGTGATATTATCAATGATGTCATTGAAGATGTCATGAGTAATGTGGGTCATTGCAGTGCATAGCGAGGGCATGAGTTATAGTTACCTTAGGGCATGCATTATAGTTTCTTGAGATAACTAATGCGTTAGTGTGACGCGAGATGTGTGACACTTGGCAGGACTGAATGTGGCACACAAACACAATCAGATCGCATCGCAATCGCATTAGACTCCCAGTCCCCGAGGCCGGCCCAAGACAGTCACAGTGCTATAAAAAAGGAAGGAAGCTTTAAAGACGTGTCAAGGAGCGATTTATTTTCAGAGCTGCCTGGTGTTCGCTATCGCTATATGAAGCGTCTGTGTCGGGAGCAGCACCTAGCTTTGTATCTAATCTATTATCGTATGTGCTACAGGGTTTCTTCTGCTTAGGGAATCCCCTTGGATAAATCAGATATGGAATGTATTTGGAAGATCTGACGCATGACTGTGTCGGCCTACCTTCTTGGCGGACTCGGAGCAGAGGAGGTCCATGCGGTAAGCCGTGAGGGGGTGACACCATGAGTTACCAGCACCGGGTGACACCAACCCTAGTGACGCCACTGGAGGACCCTCCTGGAATAGTTGCTATTTGTGAACAGTACTTGTGATGTAACAATCAGTTTGCGTGAAAAGTGAAAACATGTTCATGACAAATAAGAAATCATTCTTCCCACCCTGTTTAAATTACATTAATGTGTTTAAGGTTTTTATTTTTTCTGCAGGAAAAAGCCCTTCTCACAGTTAATCAGTTGTGAATGTTTTGCACAAACTCTGCAAAAGGACCCCCATTTCCATTTCTGATTACAGTAATCAAGAGCTGAAAGGTGCCCATTGAGCTTCATAAAAAAATCTGTGTGGTGCTTGAACTCTAGGGCAATGACTTTAATTACTCTGTTAAACAGTTTTTTGCAACTCTTTGTTTTTAGATCTACAGTTTAGGCAGCAGACGTATTATTTGGTAGGAGCGACAAACTCATATTTTCATGGAAAACAAGACTGAGGTCTACATTTGCAGGCAGGTTTTGTTTTAGGCCTGGGCAGAGTTCATGGAGTTCTGCGCTGTGGAACTCAACAAAGTGCTAAGTGCTAAGTGGTAAGTTGCGCTGTTCACACAGATTTTAAGCTGTGGGAGGCTATCATGCGCTGTAAAATCACCATAAATGACACTATGGGGTCTATTATGATGTCGGGCGGATCGCCACAGCCCGCATGGTGGTGGCGATCCACCCAACATCATCCCCCGCCCACCTTCCATTTCCTCCCACCATATTATGATGGCAGGGGGACCGTGGCGGACGGGAAGACCATCCGCCGCTTTTCCGTCCGGTCGACGGGTCGACCGGGCAGAAAAGGGTTGCATATGGTGGCGATGTCTGCTAGACACCACCTACCATATTAGGATGGCAGCAGGAAGCAGCTTTTCCAAGGAAAGGCATGCGGATTCCTGAGTTGGGGGCCCATTCCGGGCCCCCAGGAAGTTTGAGGGGTGGGGCACATAGGGGGCACCAATGGTACCCCCCTGCATTTGCATTGATGACGTGGCAGGCACCGCGCGGTGCCTGCCACGTTGTGCATGCAAATGCACAAATGCCTCTTTTGAATTGCGGCGGGTGTGCTGACAGCAACGCCCACCGTAATGTAAAATATAGGGGATGTGCCCGCAAGTGTGGCGGGCTCATCCTAATTGTATATGCGCGACCGCCGCACCCTTAGCGGGCGGTCCCATTTTCCGGGGCGATTGCGGGCATCATAATAGACCCTTATGTGTTGCACCAGAGGATGCTGGCTGTTTCTGCCACTCGAATAGATATTCAAGCGGCAGCTTCCTCAACGCTAGTGGCCGATTTCTCTAAGCAAGCAGTCGCGACCTGCTCTAACTGCCCGTGTTGAGAATTCCCGCCGGGAGGAGGGCTAGCGTGCAATATTTCTTACTTGCTCCCTGTGAGAGGTAAAACTCCGCTCTGCGTCACTATGCGGAACTCCAGGTAGAGTGGGCACAACTGTGAACTCTGCAGGTGGAGGGGAATTCTTTGCCAACGCCTAGTTTTTTAGGAACAGCTCCTTCATGAAGAAGGTAAAAAAAGCTCTTGTTCGAGGTATTATTTCTGGTGAATGCAGTATTAGCGATTTTTGTATCAGGAATAATGAGAGGGACTCTTGCAGTATAAACATAACAGATAAAGCCATTGCTGCAGTCACATTGTAAAAATACTCATGTTACGCCCTCAGCATTCCAATAAAGAACTAGCCTGCGTACCTAGTTCATAGAATGTTCTAACTCAAGGTTACATCATAGTCACTGGAAATAGAGGCCTGAGGGTGCAGCATTCCGAAAAAAAGAATACTGGAGTTTCGTAGGTGTAAAAACAAAAATGATCCCTTTAAATGTTGTCTTTATCCTGTCACATTTGCTGTGAATTCAGAGACAGAGGTGAAATGTCAGGCTAGTTAGTCTTCAAACAGATTGCTACACATTTTTTTAATACGGACATTGGTTATTAATTTCCTTTCCCTGATGCAAATTGGCAGAACTATATGCCAATCATGCAGCGTTAGAGGGAGTGTGAATTAAATATCTATAAAATCAACTTTACAAGTATTTAACAATATTAAGGCAGTTTGTTAGGGAAGCCCAAATGAATCACTGTTTTTTTGAAATTCTAAAATGTGATGGAAATAAAATTATAATAAAATCAAATCAATACATTTGAGCTGGTGATGCCCAGATGACAAAGTTTGCTGAAACCTGATTTCCACATGTAAGTTTTTGTGGGCCTATATAGTTTTATCTGTAAAACTGTACGTCTGTGTAAATTTAGTGGCCATTTCTATAGAAAATCTGTTGTCTGTAAATGACAGTTCGTTACGAAAGCATGCTTTGCTAATACATTTGTGGCAGTGTGCAGCAAAATGCAATACCAGCTACATACTACACCCCTATTACTCTCTTACAAAATGGGTTTGGCCTATTATGTGATACTTGTAGTTTTTCAGATCCCTATGATTTCTTTGATGTAACATTGATGGCACCACCTCAATCCTGAAAATTGTTCCAGGGCCGGTGAGTCCTATGCTGCTGTACATACCTAAGAAGCAGGCTCAACTTGAGGACAAAAGAAATGCTCTTGTATGTCCTGCCTATATTATAGAACAAGGGGATGCCCCAATTTTCAAGAAGCTGGGGCGATACATTTTTTGAAATTCACTTAGGCCAAATTGCCTTAAGAGTGTTAAGAGCACCAATGGTCCTTCACAATTGTTTGAGGAATCAACAATACGTAATACACAGGTGGCAAGTATAAAAGCAGGACAGTACTTAACGTTGTAATGCAATTGATTTGTTCATTGTATATATTTTTTTCGAGACGTTTTTCGTTATTTATATAATAAATGGGAGTCCAGTTGATCTGTGATCAATGGCGTTTCGATCTCATAAAATTGAGATCATCATCAGTGCAAGGTGTGTGAGCACCTAGTATTTTTTAAGGGTGGGAGTGCCAAAACTACCAAGGTAAACCCATTGTAGGGAGATGCCTATTCTCCTTGCGCTGCCGGACAGGCTAGCAGGCTGGAAACTTGTAAAGCTTCATGATAAACATCCGACTAAAGTAATTAAGAACTGGGCACCGAGTGGAAACTCTGGTGTCTCTGATTAAAACGTGCCGGTAATCAGAAGTGGTCCACTCAAAGGCTGCTTTAGAGTTATTTCGTGTAAATTGAATAGAATCTGAGGGCCCACCTGTGAGGTTGCTGCCAGTGGGGCTAATGAGCCTATGACTTGAAGAAAGTGGTGAGCAGCAGAATTAGCTTAAGTTATCAACAAGTGAATTGGGACGCTGAGCGCACACTGTGCTATGACACCGAAACAGCCGCTCAGTGTCCGGGGGTGTCATAGAGGTTCCTCCTCCATGAATAGCGTAGCGGGGAGAACAAACAAAGGGGAGCCTGCAGGGCCCCTTGTGCCTCCAACACATGTGGATGCACGCCCCCCTGTATGCATGCTCACCAGTTCCTGCACGGCACGGACTTGTCAGTCCATGACGTGCAGGAACTGTTTTTGCCGTTCCTATTGCGGTGTCCCTTTTTATGGGCACCGCCGAGGGAACGTAAAAAAAAAAGCCAGCCAGACATGAGGAAGCTCCTAATCTGGCAGACGGTCTGACCACGGCTTGGGCAGGCGGTGGCAGGGTGGAGTCATTATTAGGCCCTAAATGATCACAGAATGTTGAGCTGAGGAGCACTCCAACCAGAAGATGGCGACCGTGTGAGACGGTCGGGAAGCAGCTCGTGTGAGGAGGAGCGCTATGGAGGAGTAAGGCCCCGTATTTTCCCCACAAAAATCGGAATTGGATATGACAACTGAAGTTCGAGTCTCCTATAACGTTTGACAGAGGAGAGCAGGTGGAAAAGAAGAGTTATCAGAGGGAGCGCGGCTGGATGAAACTGACCTGCAGTTTGCCGCTGAAGCGGCTGCTCCTGGAGATCACGCAGCTGATACGGCGGTTCAGAGGCGGAGCTGTCATCGGACCACAAGCGGAGGCAGCGGAGTTTGTATTCAGCCTGGAAGCCTCGCGGAGTTTGGCTTGGAGGCGGCGAACTCGGCGGAGAGGGAAGCTTTACGAGAAACAAGGGAAGGCAGCTTCAAATCTACCTGGTGACGAAAGGGGGCAGACAAGGAGCACTCTGGAGGGCATCGGAACTCTGCAGATTGAGGCGGAGACAGAGACTATTGAAAACGGTGATTTCCCAACCGGTAAGGAGACATTTGGGCCAGAGGAGAGGCGGAGGGCAATAATGGCTCCTAAGCAGAGCGCCAGTGCGAAGGCGGCTGCTAGGAGGAAGGCAGCGGCGGAGCTAGCAGAGGCGTCGGATATTGATGGCAGTAAGGGGAAAAAACAAGGGTCCCCTCAAGTTAAAAAATCAGTACAGCAGGGCATCAGTAAAGGCAACCCGGATAACGCGGGTACTATCCCAATATCGGATATTTTTCAAAAGTTGAATAAGACCAAGGACACTAAAGAGCAAAAGGAAGATAATATACAGGCTGTCCCTGCTGCCCCTGCTACCCCTGTTGCCCCCGATGTCCCTGTTGATGGTAATGAGGTGGCAACTTCGGGCACTACAGTGGAAGAGCCCGCCGAGCAACCAAATACAGTAATAATGGGGGAAGGTGAACATCAAATGGAGAAGACAGTAGGAGCTCAGCTGGGGGATAGTAATTCACTCCAACCTGGCTTAGAAAAAATTTTGGAAGACAATACTGGGGGAAGTAGTTGCAGTAAAAAAGAGGCACTGAGTGAGGCATTTTTTTCAGTATCTGAAGGCGGTGAATGGTCGGAGGATGGAGAAGATAGTTTGGGACAGGAAAACAGTGACAGTGACATAGAGACTGGTAGCGATTTAGAACCCGAGGAAAATAGCCCCCCCAATACAGCAGTAAAAAATGTGGGGAGAGCGAAAGCTTCTAATCAAAGAAAAGATGTATCACAACTGAATGCCTCAGCAGATAGCCCAGAAGGAGACTCTGCACAAATGTCACTCTTGGAGGTCATTCACCAGGAGATACTGGCTCACAGAGAAGAATCACGGCAAGAAAGTCGGAGATCACAGGCGGCGGTTAGAAAGATGCAAGGGGTGGTGAGGAAACTTACTAAGGCCTGTGTGAACCTGGGGGAACGAGTGACCAATTTGGAAGAGAGAGTGGTATCCACAGAGGCTGATGCCGCAGCAGCAGTTGATAAAGTTGACACTCAGGCAAAAAATCTTACGGACATCCAATGGAAATTGGAGTCGTTAGAGAACAGATCGAGGCAAAATAATCTGCGCGTCCTGGGAATTCCGGAGGGGGCTGAGGGGACAGACATGAAAGGTTTCATTGTTAAACTGTTCTCGTCCGCCTTCATAGAACTGAAAGACTGGGATTTTGATAGGGAAATTCAGAGAGTGCATCGCACCCCATCCAATATCTACAAAAAGGCTAAAGAGGGGGACAAACCTAGGGCGATATTAATTTTTTTGGGCAATTTCAACCTAAAACAAGCAATCTCTGAGAGGGCAAGGCCTGACAAAAAAAAAACAGTAGATGAGTATACCTTTTTTGTCCGTCCGGACTTTTGTCACATTACAGTTGAGAGGCGTTGGAGGCTGCGACAAATGATAAAACCTTTTCAGGACAAGGGTATGCAGGCATACCTGATTAATCCTGCCCAACTGAAAGTAATCCAGGGCGGGAAAGTATTTTATTTCTCCTCAGAGATTAAAGCCAAAGAGTTCTTGCAGGCATAGATGGAATACAGGGAATGCTAAACTGTACTAGGAAATTTGCTTAATGAACTACTGAAATACTTTTAGGGGGAGTGTTCAATTTTTGGGTGAGATGTTTTTCACTGAGGGGTGAAAGGGGGAAATTAAAAAAAAAAAAAAAAAAAAAAAGGGGGAAAGGAAAAACATAAGAAGGTGAGGGGTCTAGATAAAGCATAAAAGGTTGAAGCGTGATCTCTTCTCCTCACACTAAGCTGCAACCATCACGTGCACAGACCTAAGGTCTGAGCGCCTCTATTCAAGCGGGGGGGTGAGGGGAGGCCCTAATTTGGAGCCTCGGAGGGGGAGGGTGAGAGTGCAGAGGGAGGAGTGGGTGGGGGGGGGAGGGAAGGGGGGGTGAAAATAATGAAAAAAAATTTGAGATGGAAAAGAATAATTTTCAGGTTGATATCAGGTATCTGGATATGAATTTTTGGGAGAAAAGTAAACCTGCAAAATATGCCAGACATTAGAATATGTAGTATAAATGCTGGGGGGTTAAATGACTGGAAGAAACGGCAGAGAATGAGTCATCTGGTGAGATCGAATAATATTGACATAGTTTGTGTTCAGGAAACCCATATTCCCTGGAATAATAGGAAGGTCTTAGAACTGTATGGGTTTACCTTGATCGGATGTTCCACCCAGACAACAATGACAAGAGGAGTGGCTATATTAGCTAAGAATCATCTAGGCAGTGCTAAACGCATAAAAACGGATGGTTCGGGTAGATGGATTTTAGCGGAAATGAGTATGGGGTTTACATTATGTGTAATATATGGTCCAAATGAGGATGATCCTACGATGTTCAACAAACTAGAGGAGGAATTGGCTAACTGGACAGCCCCAATGATAGTATGTGGGGACATGAATATTTCTGTGGATTGGCAACTGGGGACTACCTTTACAGGCCGCAAACGTAAAGTTAATACAGCGATTAGCTCCATGTTACAATCCCATGGCCTGCTTGATGTGTGGGGAGAAAAGATGCCAGGTGATCGTGGTTACACGTACTTCTCTCATTCAGCACAAAAGTATTCCAAGCTGGATTATTTTTTTATTACACAAGAGGAGATAGGCAAGGTAAATATTCAGAAATTACCGAGAGTAATTTCTGATCACAACCCTTTGATACTTGATTATAAAGTTCCCAGTGTAGGTAGGAAAATATCCAGATGGACTTTTGAGAGAAAGCTATTAAATGATGAAAGGTTCTTAAAACATATGAAAAGATGGACAAAAGAATTCTTTGATTGTAACAGGTATAGTGCCTCCAGGAATGGGGTTTGGGAGTCGTTCAATGCCGCATTAAGGGGGGAGACGATTAGCTGTTCATCGAGAATCAGGAAAGAGGACAAAATCAAGATAGATAAACTTACAGCAGATCTGGCAGAAAAAGAGAGATACCACATTGATGAAATAATAACTGGTAAGGATAGTAGTGAGACCATAAGAAATATGGCCAGGGTTAAGGGGGACCTTTTAAAACTAATTTCCCAAAAGGAGATTTGTGAATATCAGACTCAAAGAGCTAGGCGTTATGAGACAGGGGAACAAGCTGGGAGAGCATTAGCATTGCGCATAAGACAGGATCTGAACAGAAAGAAAATTAGTAAGATGAAATTTAATGGGAGGGAGTATAATGACCCAAAATCTATAGTACAGGTGTTTCAAGAGTATTATCAAAAGCTTTACGATCATGAACCAGGGAGGGTGTCCCATAGACAAGATCAATTTCCCATAACACCTAGGGTTGGGGAGGATGATAGAGATCGATTGGAAGCGAGCATAACAAGCAAGGAGATAATGAATGCTTTAAGTGAACTGGCATTGGGCAAAGCAGCTGGCCCAGATGGAATTCCAATTGAGGTTTACAGGGCTTTGAGTGAAGAAATTCTCCCAGTTTTTGTGGATCTTGTTAATGGAGTTATAGGTTCAGGAGTTATCCCTGATACGTGGAAGCAGACTAACATTGTGGTATTTCACAAAAAGGGGAAGCCAGAGGATAATCCCGGGTCATATAGGCCAATTTCATTGATAAATACAGATGCGAAATTATATTCAAAAGTTTGGGCTAAGAGACTAGGAGGGATTATAGGTCATCTAGTGTCACCCTGGCAGCATGGGTTCGTCCCAGGGCGAGGTACCACCGAACATACGGCTAGGGCTATTACATTATTCGATGCTGTTACGGCTGCCGGGAGTGACATGGCTATGATTTTATTAGATGCCGAGAAGGCGTTCGATCGGGTTGTATGGAATTTTATGTGGGAGGTGTTGGAGAAAAGGGGCTTCGGAGAAAATTGTAGGAAAGGTATCAGGGCTATGTATGTGAATCCGGTGGCTAGAATTACCACCATGGGGCTCCAATCAGAGGAGATATCGATTAAAAGGGGCACACGTCAGGGTTGCCCGTGCTCACCCATTTTGTTTGCCCTATACATAGACCCTCTGATCAGGAAAATTGTGGCGACGGAGAGAATTTCCCCTGTGATATCTCACGGTCATACTACTAAGATTTTAGCATATGCAGATGATCTAGCAATAGTTACAAATAAACCGGATACTGCAATACAAGAATTAAACAACTTGGCTCAGCACTTTGGTGTATATTCAGGATACAAACTGAATACTGATAAAACAATAATAATTTGCACAAAGAACATTCCGAAAAAAGATCAAAGATATGTTGATGCGGCGATTTATTTAGGAATTAAAATCAATGCTGATGTGGGTAAAATAACTCAGGAAAATTATCTGCCAGTATTAGCGGAGATTGAGAAAGAACTAAAGAGGATTGACGTCTTACATCTCTCCCTGATTGGACGAGTTAATGTGCTTAAGATGACAATGTTTCCAAAATTGTTGTATTTATTCCGGGCTATCCCGCTGCTAATTGATGAATCCCTGATGAAAAAAATGGACTTAGCTTTTTCAAAATTTCTTTGGCAATACGGGAAAGTTAGAAGGTCATTGGCTAAATTGTCATTACCAATAGAGAGAGGAGGGCTAGCAGCTCCTAATCTAAGGTTATATCATTGGGTATGTTTACTGTTACATATGAAACAACTATTTTGTTCTAATATATCTGATGATTCCCCTAGGGTTCCTACAATATACGAATTGGTAGTCGGTGAAAAAGCCAATGGAATTTTAACCCGGGAAGTGAGTGCTCAATTCTTTAAGAGGAGCAAAAGTAAGGTCATGCTAGGTGTTTGGGGGGTTTGGAAGTTAATCTTGAAATTTCTTAAAATCCCTAAAATCAATGGAATTATAGACCTGTGGGAGTCAACCCCATTCATACATCTGGGACAGAATAGAAATAGTGCACTCTGGAAAAGGTTGGGTATTCAGTATTTAGGGGATGTTATGAATAAGGAAGAGATGTTGGGATTTGAGACCCTACAACAAAGATATGGTATCTCAGCGAATCACTGGATGTTGTACAACCAGTTAGAACAATCGGTGAAATCCATAAGACCCAAGATCTCTATTCAGGAGGTTAATCCGATTGTTCAATATGTAAGGAATGGGGGTAGGAAGATTAAAATAGGTTATGGTTTCCTGTTACAGGCCATGGAAGATGATGTTGTACAGGTGGAAAATGCTTGGGCTATTAAAATCGGGGACCCAAATGTGGATGTGGATTATGCATTGGCATTGAATAAGAAAATTTTAAGAGCAACTAACCTAAAAGCTCAACATTATAAGATGATGTTTAATTTATACTACACACCTGCGAAATTGTATCAATGGGGAAAAAGGGATACGGACAGATGTCCAAGATGTGATCAAGGCCCAGCAGATTTAATCCATATGTTTTACTCTTGCCCAAATTTAAAACCGATCTTAACTGAAATGGAGAAGTTTTTATCGGGGCTGCTAGAGGGCCAAATTCTTCTATCCCCAACGAGTGTTTTAATTGGCAGGGATGAAAATCTTAATATCACTCAGGATGCGGAAGCCTTTGTATTCTTGTGTGTTGCAGTATTAAGAATTCTAATAGCGGCAGCCTGGAAAGATCCAATAGCACCTTCATTCCAGATATGGTTAACTAGATTGCTCGGGATTCATAATATTGAGGATTGTCTTTATAACTTCAAGGGACCAAAGAAGAAGGACCTTGGGAAAAAAATTTGGGCACCCCTTAGTAAATGGAGGGAATCAAGAGGATGAAATGGAGTATATGTAAATTTAATAATAAGAAGCTAGTGTGTAGCTAGATATGGACCTTTTTAATTCTCCATGTATATTGACTTTTTTTTTTTTTTTTTTCTCCTCCATGCATATTTCTATGTTTTTTACCCAGCTGATAATTTATACTTGTGTATGTATGTTTTTTGTTTTCTTTTTCTTTTTGTATTCTAATCCATCTCAACCGAAAATAAAATAAAAAAAAAAAAGGAGCACTCCAACCAGTTTTTCCCAGTTCCAAAGTGGGCACATCTCTTTCTAAAGAAAAAGAGCCAAAAATCAAAATAGCACTTTTGTTGTACCAGAAAAGTTATACATCAAATACATCAAAGAACACACCATCGGCCACATGCATCAAACGATTTTGGAGTCGCAAATGATGCGAATCGGAAAATTCGGCCGTTTGCGATTCCAAAATCACTTTTTGGGATGCATTACACTATTTTTCAAAAATCGCAATTTTTTGTGATTTCTAAAAATGCGATTGCATTTAAGGAATCGCATTTTTGCGATTCCTTAAGTGCAATGCATGAATGTTTAAAAAATTTCAAATTCGCAAATAGGAGGAGCAAATTAACACGAGGTTGACCCTCGTGTTAATTTGCGAAATCTTTCAAAAATGCTCAAAAAAGCATTTTTGAAAGTGTCATGTTACACACACACATGTCCTTTGGACATGTGTGTGTGAAACTTGCACTTAAAAAAACATTTCAAGGGTGCAAGGGGGGTCCTTTGGACCCCCCTCAGCACCCTTGAAATGCATCAACAAATTGTGATTCGCAAAATAAAAATCGCAAAAAGTTAATGCCTTTCCATTGATTCCTATGGGCCTCTAGGCCCATAGGAATCAATGTAATGCCATTCCTTAATTGCGATTCGCAATTAAGGAATCGCAAATACAGAAAATTAAGAAATCTCCAAAACTTTTGAGATTTCTTTATGCATAGGATTTTGCAATTCCTAAATTGCGATTCCTTAATTTTCGCAATTTAGGAATTGCAAAATCCTACAATGATGCATGTGGCCGCATATCTCTCAATTACAAGCTACTCACTGAGTTGCATCTACAGTCTAAAAAAAGGGCTACTTTAAACCTAATGGAGCTATATATATATATATATATATATATATATATATATATATATATATATACAGCTGACACTACTAAAGACAGCTGAAGCAAGGACTGTGAACAGTTAAATATACCGAATTGCCGGAGCCCAGGACGAAGGAGCAGACAGCTCAGAAACGCGTTGGCAAACAAGTTTTAAATAAACGGATGTGAAGCCACCCTCGATGTGCCAATAAATGAGGTATTACCTTTAACGCTGTGGAGTGCCTTTCTAAAAGCTGAGCCTTTGCATTTAAAACATTCAACACGACAGCTTCGTCGTGGGAGAAGCACCACCCAGGTACAATGAAGGAGGGAATCTCTGGAGAAAGGGGCCGTCAGACCAGGACTACCCAGAGGTCTAATACACGGCGCAGCGTTTGGTGTGAATTGCGAAGGTGGAATTACAGACCGGGGCACACTGGAGTGCTTTAATTATCACAGTGGTGCTGGATTCAACCACTGTGATCTTGTGTAATATTGCGGTAAAACGGAACCCACTGTGGGTGTTTCAAACAAAGAACTACATGTCCCAATATTCCAAGCTACTAAGCTGACACGCCTACAGCTGACACTACTAAAGACAGCTGAAGCAAGGACTGTGAACAGTTAAATATACCGAATTGCCGGAGCCCAGGACGAAGGAGCAGACAGCTCAGAAACGCGTTGGCAAACAAGTTTTAAATAAACGGATGTGAAGCCACCCTCGATGTGCCAATAAATGAGGTATTACCTTTAACGCTGTGGAGTGCCTTTCTAAAAGCTGAGCCTTTGCATTTATAATATATATATATATATATATATATATATATTCTCGCTCCGTTGCACCAAAATCCGGGTCACTCGCAGGCGGGTGCCTCTCGTGGCGGCGCCCCACGTGTTAAATCACGGCTCAGTTTCTTTCTGGTCTCAGGAAAGAAAGAAACCAACTCCTAAAAGAACAAACTAGGAAATTAGAAAAGGAAGGAAAATTTAGGTTTATAACTACCTTCTCAGAAGATTGTAATCATTTGAGAACCATCCTGAAAAGGAGTTGGCATATCCTGAAAACGGATCAGGTCATTGGAAAAGAGGTTCCAACTTTCCCCCTGATAACCTTCAGGAAAGGAAGATCCATCAGGGATAAAATTGTCCATAGTCACTTACCTGAAAAAACTATAGTGACAGGCAGAATCAAAGATATGCCGGGCTTCTTTCCCTGCGGCAAGTGCAAAGCCTGTGAAAGGAGTAAAAGAAGAACAACTTTTGAAATTCCAGGGTCAGGACATAGCAAGAAAATATCCAAGTTCCTCACCTGCAATACCACATATGTGGTTTACTGCTTATTGTGCCCCTGTGGATTGAAGTACATAGGCAGCACAGTGAAAAATGTCAAGCTGAGGGTACTGGAGCACCAACGTGCTATTATGAATAAAGACTTCAACTACCCCGTAGCCAAACACTTTGCCTTGAAACATAACAGCAATAGGGAACTCTTACAATTCTTCGCACTCGATCACATACCAGCAGACCCAAGGGGTGGAGACAGGTTGCGGAAATTAAGAAGATTAGAATCCCGCTACATAATTGACCTCCAGACCAAGGCCCCGCTGGGATTAAATAGAAATGAAGAATTGTCCTCCCATCTGGGTAAAGCATAAGCTCTGTAAAATGAGATTTATTATACCCCGTGAACAATGCCGATCCACGGCTTAATAACACACTACACAACTAAGGCAAATATACTTTACACTTGTATGCGAAAATGTGGGGGAAACACAAAATACAAAGTGCCTTTAAATTGGATATGTAATTGATATGCCTTAATGATTGTAAATACTGAAATGTTAATGTGAAAAGTAATTTACTATGTTAATAGCGTTTTCACGGAGGTATAACGTCAGTCCTCTTTCTATGGACATGCACAAATGTGATGTAAACAATTTAAACTCGCTTCCTTCCGTGTCAATGGTAGACACTGACGAAGGAAATACCGAAACGCGTTTGTCTGCTGAGCGAGTAAAAACTTACTGAACACTTTCCCTGCGAGTGCCGTAATTTCTTTCCTGAGACTAGAAAGAAACTGAGCCGTGATATATATATATATGTATATATACAAAAAATGCTGTAGCCTTCATGGACATTCCATCAAAACAATAGCAAACCATGAAAGATAAAGGCGTAAAAGGGATGACCCAAAGCCTATTCTCTCTTTGCTTCTCTTTATTGTATATCATTTAAATAACATCAAAATATTTATTGTAGCAAGTATTGCTATAAAATAAATGTACAATGTAAAAACTTAAGATTAAACAAATCAATTACCAATAAAAATGTCACTGTTTGTTCTATAGGGGGGGTTGCCTTCATTTTCACTGAAAATGTTGATATGTTACAAACATATGTCAATAAAGAAATCATCATTGTAAACTGATACTGCTGCCCATAATTGTTTAATATCAAATAAATATTCATCAATTAATTACTACCTTGCTATTGATGATGTTAATATGGAACAATGTAATTTGCAGCATTTAAACAAAATGTCAATTAAATAGTGAAACAGGCTATGAACTGCCAATTGTTACATACAAAGTAATCAGGGGTGTCCTGCGTAATGTGCCCTAAGCTAAGAGACGTACATCAGGAGTTTAAAAATCCTATAGGCAATACACCAAAATAAATGGGCGATTGATTCTTCCTCAGCTCGGTAAAGTTGACTGCAATAACATTTCAACTGTATTTCAGTCCTCCAGCCACATCTCTCAGCTCAGCTATTGTAAGCTAGAGCAATTGGAACCTGATAAATGATAATGTAATATTTTGTTTATTTTACTCTATTAGACACCATTTTGGAAAAAATAACATTATAAGTGGATTGTATTTGCATTATGTGTGTACAATAAATGATTTCCTTTATTGAATAGTTTTTTTTCACAGTCAAAAAGTTTTTATTTGCTTTGGTACTCAGCTGAGCACCACAAAATTAAAAAAAAACATTTACAACAGATATGCATTCTCATCAATATAAAGTTAGAAAAGATTTTAAAAATTTATAGAAATGATAACAAACCCATTCTTCTGTTGGATGTTTACATAAAGATATTAAACTATTTACAGTGGTAATGTTGCATTTTTGATATATTGGTTGAAGATATCTTGTCCGCGCTTTAACTACACTTGCGTTAGGGCAAACAAATAAAATATGCACAATGTCTTGATCACCACCTAAACAAAAATTACATAGAGGAGATTGACCTGGTGACCATTTAGATGTAAAGACGGAAACAGGTAAGATGCCTAAACGCAACATAGTTATGGACCTTCTAGCTCCATGAGTAAGACATAGCCCCAAATATGGCCTCAATTGCTTGTATTCCAGTGACTCTATGAACATTTTATACGTAGATAGCTTACTACAATGCATAAAGTCAAGATCATAACTTAACCTTGGAGTAAAGCATTTCAAGAAAAGTTTTAACTGGGATTTTGACCAGGATAACAAGATCTCTTTTGTAAGGTTCGCAATTTTAAATGCTTCAGACATGTTCTTGGAAAAATTAAGATATCGAGAGTCTAAATTAAATATCTCAGTCTTTAACAAGAATCTTAGTGATCCTTCTTTAGCATGCAAGATGTTATAAGCCCATCGGATGACATTTGCCACAGCTGTGGCGTACGAGCTTGTAAGTGCAAATTCCAGTCTGATAGCCTGCACAGGTGTTGATGCTGAAACCTTTAATATTCTTTTCAAGATCTTTCCTTCTGTTATGTTCATAAAAGACCATTGGGATATTGGTAAGTGTTCTGTTGCGTATGACAGGACCGAGGGTATCTTTACTTTATACACTTTGAGCAGGGAGGAGAAATGTCTATTCCCTGTGGCAGTATACAACCTAGAGAGCGCCCCTGCATGGATCTCAGTTTTTTTCTTTAGATTGATTATTTGTTTAGAATTTTGCAGGTTCTTTGCAAAAATCCTCCCAAGGTAAGTGTATTCTTCTACCTCCTCTACTCTTGTCCCATCAAGGCTCCAGCAATACTTGGCACTTTTTTGCCGGCCAGAGAACGCTACCACTTTAGTTTTTTATAAGTTTGGAACTAAAAAATGATCCTTCGAAAAAACATTTAAGGAGTCCAATAAATTTTGAAGGCCAAAGGGAGTAAGGTCTAACATAACTATGTCATCTGCATACAACAGCGCATGTATGCTCTGAGAAGCAACCTTCGGGGGCAAGCTGTTGCATTGTTGTAGGCATGATGGTAAATCGCTCAAATAAAGCGAGAACAAAATTGGTGCAAGAAGGCATCCTTGCTTTAAACCGTTCATAGTGTTGATTGGTTTTGTCAGACCTTTCTCACTTCCCATTTGCACCTGGGACCAGGTATTAGTGTGTAACATGATTATTAATTGTAATAAGGTTTCGCAGATCCCCAGATTTCTCAATTTTCTCCATAATGTTGACCTATCAACGCGGTCAAATGCGGTGGAATAGTCTATAAATGCAGCATACACTGGTTGCGATTTCCTCCCAATGTATTTGTCAAGTATAGTTTGAAGAATTGAGATATTATCTGTTACTGAGTGATTGGGGCGAAACCCGGCTTGGTACATAGGTATTATTCCCTTCGAAAAGCACCAGTCTTTTAATCTATCAAGTATTTCCGCAGCGAAGATTTATTGAATAGTTTTCTTGAAGAATTGATGACAAAATTATCTGTAGCAACACCTAATAGTGGGTGAGGTGAAGTAAGAAGGTTCAGCGGTGGTAATTTGGGTATTTTATTGAAGAGATCAAAGACATTATGGGGTCTACTCACAAATTGGATTTTGTAGTACATTTAGTAATTTTTATTAAATTACATTTATTTTCAAATTGATTATTAAAATATAGTGTTAATAAAATAATATTTGTTTGTAATTTACATTTTATTCTTTAAAGATTATAATAACGTGTATATCTTTTTAAAAAATTTAAATTAATTAATGTAACAATATTTCCTATAGAGTTCTATTTTAAGTCCCTACCTCCGTTATTTTCTATGGGAGAGTGTTGCAGTAATAGTGGTTTGCCATGTATACTGTGGCATTTACTCCCTCACTGAGCTGGAGTAAATTTACTATTGTACAGGGACAATTTTGTAGTCATTTAAGAAGTGGAGCTTGTAAAGTGCAATGGTCTTGCTCTTGTGTGCATGTCCCACCATAAACCCCTCCCTTTACCCCTCCTTATGATGAAAGTGGAGCAGTTATGTGAGGAGTGAGCAGTCCCATTTTTCCAGCAAATCCCCTGTCCCTCCCTCATTCACTACTAAAACATATACTACGCATGCCCAGAGCTTCGAAGTCGGTGAAGAGATCTCTGCAAATCAAAGATGGAACAAGCAGAGGTGTAGGCCTCTGCACACAAGTTAGTGAATAGGATTTTGTGTTTATTTAGTAGTACTTGTTTAGTACTACTAAGCATTCTACGAATACAGTTCTGGACTAGGCTCCTAAATTGATCTAGAATATGAACACTAATTACACAAGCATTGACAAAGCCAATAGGTCTCGCCTTTGTGACCTTATAAGTGTTTTGCCATGCAACAGTTGATGTTGTTGTACCAAGGATATTGTGCTGCATTATTTAAATACCTATAATGTCCCAAAAGCGAGACCTATTGGCTATGCCAATGATTGTTTAGGACTTGTGCCCTGTCTAGAAACATTAGAGTGGCACAGAGTGCGTTTGCTCACTATTGGGTTCATGGCCCAGATGACTTACCACATCTATGGCTTGAACTTTATGCTGCAGATACCCATACACTGCCCCAGGCATTCTTTAGAGACCCAATACAGCGATGTAGCATATTTGATTCCTTGAAAGCTACGGTTCACTTCTGGTGGTGCCTTCTGGAGCAACAGGCGGGCTCATTGCTGTACACCCCACCCCACCTCTGGCTTGGTGTTCTGATAGGTCCGGAGTGGTGGGCGGCAGATGGATTGGAAGATCTTGGAGTGCCTACTACTAGGTACTTTTTTCAGGATGTCAAGATGTGCACTTGAGAGGTGGCTCAGGAGCAGAGTGATAAGCCCACGACTCTCACTCAATTCCATTACTACAGAGCGTGACACACATAGCTGCCCATGTTGTCTTCACTCCTGCAGACGGCTGATTTATACTTTTGTGCAGGAAGCGCGTAGGCCGGGGGTCATTACAGCTGGTCTCGAATGGTAGAGAGTACTGGGAATAGTCATCAGTGACATGCAGGGGTAATACTGTTGTTTGGTAGTTAAGACTATATCGCTAAACGGTAGGCATAGGCTTCTGCACTATAAGCAAATCAACAATATATTACAACCTGCCCGTCTTCACAGATATGGTTTGTGATAATGCGTACTGCCAGTGCTGGGGGGAGGAGGGTGGTCTTGGGATCCCATTTGGCCTGGTTCTGCCCTAGGGGGTGTGTGGTGTTCCGTAAGCTGGAAGCCATTATAGGTGAGACTCTGGTGCCTGCTTCCTTACTGGCAATGCTAAGTTATGACAGAGATGTGCATAGGGGTGTGAGGTGATTGGTGGCTCTTGGTCTCTTGCACACGATGCGACATATGGCTATGCGCTGGGCCCGTCGATCTCTCCCAACATTGAAAGGCTGGCATACTGACATGTCTTTCTGTAACACGCAATCAGATACATATAGTGAGCTGCTCCCGCCCAGAGTCGCCCCACAGATATATGGAGACCTTACCAGGCCGACCTGACTGGTGTTGTGAGAGGTGACCCTGCAGGGGAGTGTGTTGCTGCTGAGAGTGATGGAGTCAGTATGCTCGTCCAGATTGCAGCTGGAATTGGTGTGCAAATATGCAACAGCACAAGTGTGCCCCCGCATTTCGCCTCATCCCACCCCGATCCATGGTGCTCGTCTTCACACACTGGGTGTGTCTGGTTTGCATAGGATGGATATGTCCTATGTATCTGTCTACTGCCTCTATAACTCCAAATGCACTTTGTCAATGACATGTTTGTGAGTGATACCTCTGCTGCCTGCACACGGCGCCCTCAGAGCACAGCTTGATTGTGCGAGTTGCTTTCTGCTAAAAGTCGAAGCCTAGAGAGGAGGTACATGGCAACTGAGTGAGCTTTCGGTCGTACCTGCTTCCTGTGTTTCCAAGGATCCTGGGATCCTCCGACCAGCATTCACCAGTGGCGGCTGGTGAAGTTTCAAAGTGGTGCGGCTGGAAGGCAGGTTGAGGGGGTCGCAGCGTTGGGGGCACAGACACATTACACAAATCAACTCAACCGCACACAAACTCACAAAAGCACACTAACCACTGATCTGTTAAATATACAACAACCCTATCCACACATTAAACAGACATGACTCATAACAGCCACACATGGAAAAGAAACACGGGGACCTGTTCTCCTTCATCATAATCACACAAGTGAGGTTTTCCCGCTCACTCAAGCCAGCAATGTAAAAAAAACACCTGCTAAGTGTCATAGCAAACACACCAGCAGCCCTCTTACAAATATACAAGATGTAACCTCGGTCAATCAGATGCACACATCCAACACCGCAGTTACTCAAAGTAAGCACAGTTGGGTCACGTCAGAAACTGTAATACACTTAAACCCCCTTAGAACAGACACGTTCACACCCTTTCTCTTCCCCACCCTTCTCACATCAGAGTCACATTGTAGTAAATTACTTCTCTACTGTTCTCCACTAAATAGAATATGCCATGACATCATAGAATGCCATGAAGCTCAAAAACAACAGGAATCCGGCAAATAGAAAAACCACAGTCAAGCTCACAAACGCACGCAAGACTCCAGAGCAAATAAATGACACGATTATATAGTAGTTCTGCGTGGTCAGCCGAGGAGAAATACCAATTAAATTAGGAGATGCTAAGAAACAACCTGTATGGGGTGCTGCTCACAGACATCAGCCACAGTCACCAGCACTAGACCAGGGAACCACCAGCCTCAAACGGAAGAAAGGGAGCATCAAAACCATACCGCCATAAACAACAAGCCAAAAGACAAACCAAAACTATACACTGTAGTTTATATTAGGCAGTATGTTTACTTAAACACTGCAAGTCTGCCATTTAATGCCAGTAAAGCGTTCTGCATTGGGCTTGATTACAAAACACCACACCTACCATAATCTTCCTTCTCCTGTTAATGCCACTTTCTTTTTCACTATGATCCACGCCTCCTTCTCAATTGCTAGTCTTTTGACAACACTAAGACGCTTTCCACCGCTCGATAAATCGCAACTGCTGCCACCTCTTTGTACAAAACAAATGCACCCCTGGCCTTCTCCCCCTCCCCCACTCTCCGCCCTTTCCCTCACCCTGCACTGTGGCCAAACCTATACACTCCCTTTCATGCATGTTGAAAAAGAACTAAAGCCTCACTCGCTAGATGATGACAGCAGGGGCACAATGCTACACTGCTGGCCTTCGATTCTGGCAACATAATTCATTTTGGGAGCTGTAGACTGTGCACTTTAAACCAAAATGAGTTTACTGTGTTTTCACGAATAAAATACAGTCATCTGGCAATTCGACATGTGTCCAGGTACCCAATATGCTACAGACTGGCACCCTGTACTCTCACTTGCCCAGCATGTGGCCTCTGTAACCTGGGAGCACTGCTTCTCCAGCTCTTTGATGTCCGCTCTGCTTAGCCCGGTCTACACAGCCATCATTAAGTACTCACCAGTTTCAGACCGCTCCTTGCTGTGCAATCACCTGAAGCCCTCGGCCTTCTTGATTCGTGCAGTCTCGCTCTCCTGATAGGCCTGGAAGGCAGGGTTTAGCGGGGTTGCAGTGCATGGCAAATCATACTCAAGCTGTGCATGTGATGTATGTGGGCCTGCGGTTGGAAATCTCTGAACACTGGGAACAGACTTGAGGACTCTGGAAGAAGATTGAAAGCAGCGTGGGCAGCAGACAGTTTAAATCGAGTCTGCGTAGTGTGTCTTGAAAAATGGAATTCCTCCACAGCTCAAAATCGATTTTTATACTTCTCTTTGGTAACATTTACCCCACCCTTTCACAGCTTGTCACAGGGTGGCGCCAATCAGTGTGCATCACTGACCCCACCACACCCTGCGACGAGCTGTGAAAGGGTGGGGTGACAATGGTCTCTACACTCCCTGATTGACGTGAAGCCCTGGCACTACAGGGCTTTCTCCTGACCCATCCAGGGCTAACTCTAGCACCACGTCATAAGGGGCTGTAGATTAGACTTGAGGCTATGTGTTTCACGAGCTGATGACCTCACAGGCCTCGGGGCTGTGAGATAATCAGCCCGGCAAAGAGTAGTGCTTGCAGGCAGAATTTGGGCATGCGCCAGTCTGCAGGCAACACTGCAAATAAAATAAAATAAAGTACAATTGGTGTGTGCAACAGCCAACACAGGCCAGCCAGTGCGGTCGAGTGAGTGTTTCTTTTTAAAAAACAGCACTCTCTATAACTACTGCGTGACCGCTACTAATGTAAATTAGTTTCACCACTGCCCTTAAGAAAAAATAAAGGGGCGGAGCCCTTCAGTCCATGCCTAGCAGCCACCGCTGGCATTCACCCTCCCCCAGCGCATTGAAACCCTCACGGGTGAGTTGCTGCGCTATACACGACCCTGACTGCTTGATTGATCGATTGATTGAAGGACAGCAACAACGCTTGTGACAAGGACTCCCTACGTGCCCTTGAATTCACACAGACCCTGGAGAAATGCCTGGCAGGGGGCCATGCCAGGCCTTTTTGTGTATCTACGCAGAAGCTAGCAGGCACTGCTGCTCCCGGGGACAATAACTCTTGTCAGTCCCAAGAAAGAAGCTTACACACTTCTATAGCCCATCAGTCCTTCTTGACGCCATGGTGGCCAGGTGAGCACAACACGAGTAGCTCAGGGTTCATTGAGTGAGCTGACGGTCCTGGCACTGAGCATCACAGGCCCCTCTCCCATATCTGGCGGACATTTGGGCAGTGTGCCTCTGTGCGGCAGCGTGACAAGGGCAGTGTAACAAGAGCCTTGCTGGCATCCTTCTGAAGACGATAGGGGCGGAGAGCGAAAAGGGCGTTCTATTCATATTGCCCCTGTCACACCAATGCCGACACAGGCGGGGCTTAACTTCTGCGTGTGCTTCAGAACGATTGGAAAACTGTGCCACAGGGAGAAATCAGCCTGAAAAGGAACCTGCGACTGCAAGAGTGAGTTGAGCTGAAGAGATGGGAAGTGTAGGTTCGTGGAAAAAGGGGCATTGGGGGGGATTCAAGACTGGACAGCCTGGGTGATCAGCAACAGGTGTTCCCGTGGAGGCCATCTAAGAACAAGCACAAGCGTGTACCGCCTTCGATGGCAGCAGGGGGGAAGGGAGAGAGGAGGGGGCCGGCGCGATACCCTCGCGAGAGCGAGGGGCTGGTGCCTCGATAATTGATAACATTTGGCGCCAGCTGCTCGCGTTGCTATTGGAAGCAATGCAACGCATGCACGTTTTTGACTGGAAAGCTCTACCGATGGCTATAGGTCTCTTTCCTCTGCAGCGCATGTGCGCTGCGGAGACGAGACCTAAAAACGACTGCTGACCTCAGTGGTACACACATAGTGAAGTTGTGCCTAACTAACGTCAACCATATATTTGCAAATAAGGCTTTACAGGTGTAACTTGGACAACTATGTCTGTGTTTTTACGATTTCTTCAGTGTGCTCAGTTCAATAAAAAAAAGTCTTACTCTTAGAAATCCTGACACATCTCTCTGTGGACAGTTTTTAACAGAAGGGATCCTAGTTACTGTGAGAGCAACGCGAAATAGGAGCCAGGGGCCTTTGTCAAAAAAATGACTGCATGCCTTATAAAAAGAAGGCCAACTATTTAGCGGCTGAAACGTAATACAGTGGTTACTGGCTTGACTATTGTGTTACAGATGCTGAACTCACAGATTAATTTCAATCCAGAACTTTAATTAAATTATTATCATTGAAATAAAAATAAAAAAACATAATTATTTATGTCTTTCATAGTCTACTTGGGTTGTATTACAGTCAAAGAAAATCATTTAACAATGTGCTCTTTCATGACTTCAATGTTAGGAATACTAAATAGATCTTGTACAGAATGATGCAAGTCGAGACAGTCAGAATGTATTTACATAGCAACTAGAGCTATGCGGTATCTAATGGGTTTAAACACGTAATCAGCCCAATAGGCAGCCATTAGGAAATTGTATCGAGTTGCAAGAAAGTAACATTAGATAATGTTCATATAAAAATGTCAGACAGACCAAAATGGACATACTAGAAAGGGCCAGTAGTTACCAGCACGATTATCACCAACTATGTAATGTGCGGCTTTGCTCGACAAATGTTTCAGCCCTTTGAGCACCTTCACACGCATTCCTTATCTGTGACGATTCAGCCTCTATTTGATCACTTTGTTCATCAGCATAAGTGAGATTGGCCTCGTTGCTTTGAAAATCATGGCTACAATCTTGACTTTTGCAAAAATGTGTTTACTTATGACTCAGCTTCACTCCATAGTGAAAGCATGGGCCAGTTTCTCCCACACATAGCCACATAATATGCCTTACCTGATCAGCAACTCGTAGTCAGAGTCACAGGTCAATAATGCGTCCTGTGGGAGCACACCTGAATTAAGTGTGCAGGGAGCACTATTAAGATCAACTTTGCTTTATAGTTCCCTCAATTATGCCATCTTCTTCATAGGTCTGGACCCAATCTCTCCATAGCCTGTTCACTAGCAATGTTCTCCCACCTTTAGTACTATTCATTTTTATGGCTATGCTTCACCATCTCACATAAAAATCATTTTATATTTTTATCAAATGTAAATTGTGTTTATTGTCCAGCACAGAACCATAAAAACATAGCAGAATTTATAACACACTCCCAGAAATACATGAATAAATCAAATGTGACAATCACAATTCATCAGCAATTGCTCAGTTATTTTTAAAACATCTACAATAAGTATATAGTATGGCATCAAATATTAGAATGCTTTTTTTAATGTTGACTACTTCTCCATGAACACCGAGGGATGTATGTGCAATATTCAGAGCCCACAATGGCACAGATTCCACCTTTGGCAGCTATGACAAAATCCAAAGCCGTTCTGGTTTGCAATATGACAACTCTGGGCTTCTGAATGATCAAAAATCAGTCTCAACACTGTTGGTGTAGAATTGGCTATCTCGTTGTGGACTTTGGCCCTAGTTTGAACTTCATAAATAGCCAACAGATGATGTATTGGAATCAGGACGGCTCAGAATCAGTGCAGGCCAGTCTTTGTGACTGACAGAATCGATCGGGAGTGTGATGACTCGCAAGCACCACATAAGGTGAGTAGCAAGTCACTAGTCACAGTATACAAAGCTGTTAACGGTGAGAAGGAGAGGCAGCACGTTGTTCGAAGGCATATTTACTTGCCCCCCCCCCCCCATGGTCTTAGAGCACATTGGTTCACCGGAGCAGGCGTGGAAGCCTGGTGCAAGTGATACAGCAAGTGCGCAGCTTGCACCCGGAGGTGCGTGTGCTCATTTGTTGTGGGCGGCGTGCACCCAGGTGGCAATCCCAAGGCATTTCAAAGCAGCATTGGTGCTGAGCTGAAGAGCTGCCTATCAGTAAATGGAGAAATAGCTTCCAAAGATGCCCATAGGCAGTGGGGGTGGTCTTGATACCTTTCCCTACATTGTGAGATTGACACATGACACTGGAGCAACAATAATTGCGTGCAATAGAAGCAAAGAAGGATTCTTACTAGTGGGTTGCTGCAGCATCAGTTTTACCATTTTGGGCCATGCCACGGTACAGGTTGGGCCAGGTTATGGCATAAAAGGTTTGGGGTGCCATTCTTCTGGTGCTGTTCCCTCAATCCTCATTGGAGTCCATTTTACAATTATGCTTAACCCCGATCTGTTTTTCAGCATCAAATCGCTACACCTGTAACACAAAGAGATGATTGAGATTAGGTACAGCAAGACATCAGTTTATATAACAACTATTATTATTCCAACATCAGAAGACAAGGCAGCTTTCTTAACAGCTTAGGGCCAGTTGTAGGTCGCCAAATACCGGTCGGTAACGGCCGATTTCGGTATTTGGTTATTGATATGTAGGGGGCCTTAAACTTACCAATTCGGTAAAATACCGAATCGGTAAATTTACCGAATCGGTAAATCTAGATGTAGGTGGCACTGAAAACAGTGCCACAGGCCCTTTAGAATTTGTTATTTACCACTAAATACTATTTAGTGGTAAATAACGAATTCCTGTGTACATGCACATCTGTGCATGTACACCTGTGCCATGTGACACACATACATGCCCTTAGGGCCCTTGGCAAAGTATATGGCCTGGTACAGAAACCAGGACTCTAGCACGCACAAACAATAATTCCAATTCTCCAATACCAGATTCAAGTTTGATTTTATCTCATCATCAACAGTGTATCATCACAAATTTATTTGAATATCATTCAATATCATATAGTATTATATATTCAATCGGCAGATAGAATATTCCGTTATAAAATGCATAAATCATTTAATGTATTCAAAACAATTCAATAAAACCCAATGCATTTCGGGGCAAGAGCCCCTTCGTCAGGGGTCTGTTACAAAAGAAAGAGAGAAAGAAAAAAAGAAGAAAAAGAAAACTGTGTTACTTCTGATGCTTATGTGGTCTATATCATTTCTGTGTACTAGATTACTTGATGGTTCTTACCATAAATATAGGGTCTCATAGCCAATCATAGATTGGATGATTATGCTTCATGCGACTGCGAAAAGTCTAGAGGGTGAATAAATGATAAAATAAACGAGCCACCACTTACGTTTGGGTAAACACAAGTACCCATGGGTACTTATGAAATATGCATATTAGCTGAATTTTCACATGTGAGCAAACTGTAATAAAAAAGTGCATAATAATCAAAGTTAGGAGAAACCTTAAAGAACGTGCTCTGCGCAATGTTTACAAAAATATATGGTAGTGCTCACCTGGACTGAAATAATTATAAGCAGTCAATCCTGTGGAATTTAAAAAAAGTCTAAATGAGCGTTATGCAGTACATTAACAGTTTCTGTTTATGACTATGCTCTCCTAAGTTAGAAAATCGTGTTTACCTGCTGACCTTTAGGCAGCGTATATCTCCGTCGTTTAGTCAATTGACCCGTCAAACTGCAGATTGAAAAAAATGAAGATCTTCAAAAAACGGTTCCCGTGAGCTTGAGATATTATAAAAGATCTAAGTGTCTGCTCTGAACTTAGAGCTTACCGTGAACCGCAAAGGCGTCTCCGTGTATACAGTCTCAACGCGCGTCCACATCGGCCGAGTCTAATCCTTTCTCTATTGCTTATTTGCTCGTTGGTGTGAGTGTAACAATAAAAGAAGGACAATTTGATATAATGTTTAGACCGACGCCTTTACTAAACGTTGTGTATTCATATTCGCTCGATAGTAGAAGATGCCAGATCTCACTTTAAATCAAACGATAAGTGTCAAGAGTGTGATTGTAGAAAAGAAAAAAAGAAAATAAACGTGAAAATGGAAAACAGATCGTGACAGCTATAAAAAATAACAACATACCACAGCAGTCATTATTTACATTTTCCTACCTATTTACAATCTTGTGCAATGAAGAGTAATCCCACGACATGATTAAGTGAGTGCAGCTCCCGTACACATCCATTGTTTACACTGATTAAGTGAGTGCAGCCCCCGTACACATCCATTGTTTACACTGATTAAGTGAGTGCAGCCCCCGTACACATCCATTCTTAGGGCCCTTAGGGCATGTATGTGTGCCACATGGCACACAAGACAGAATCAGGGGTGCAACAGGGTGTCAAAGTGAAACCCTGTCCCACTTGACAATTCGGTAATTTTACCGAATCGGTATTTACCGATTCAGTAAATGACATTGATTCCCGAATCAATGGCAATTACCGAATCGGTAAATACTGATTCGGTAATTACCGAATCATACAGATTCGGTAAAAATTACCGAATTATTACCTACATCTCATTTACCGAATCTAGAATACCGAATCGGTAAAATTCGGTATTCTAGAGTCGGTAAATGAGATTTACCTACATCTGGCCCTTAGTCTGCAAAGGCAGCTCCCTGTGGCACTTCATCTTGTAAATATTGATGAAAAACACATTTGACAATATTAATTCTACAGGGAAACACTAAGGCATGTAACAGATTTTGAACATGCATGCCATTTTTAATATGGATGCCTGCAGAAGTAGGGAACTCTCTTTGCATCCACAAAAGCCCAAAGTATTTCTGAAATATGAACCATCTACAAAATAAATCATTTTGTTGTTGGGTATTGGTGCGTCACACAGAATTCAGGATTTGGTCTGATAGGGTGATGACTAACAAGTAATCATGCGGCACACCCTCCTGAGTGGCAGGTATCAAAGAGGTTGGGAACAAAGTGGGACAATGAGTCAGCGTGATGGGGGAAGCTGACAGCAACAAAATCTCAGATTGATTCAGTTGGGCAGTAGAAAGATGTTATGTTTTTGGAGTAAGCAGTAGGGCAGCTACGGAATTGGGAAGACAATATTTTTTGAGGATTCCACAATGTGGGCTCTAGCAGCAAAATTGCACAGCTACAGTGGGAGCCCTACAGCCATGGAGCAAGAGCCGGAGAATTATATGCAAAAGGCTTTTTTCTCATCTGTATGACCCACCTCAAATATTCTAAGAGGCTATCCCTTTCCCTCGTGACAATACAAAGAGAAAGGTGTACTGTAGACAGAAAGCCCTAGTGTAGGTACAGAAGCCAGTGATTGTTTTAGCTGAATGTCTGATCTGATTTCTCAGTCCAGTGCAAGGCTTCTGACGAGGTATTTTTGCTATAATTTTAGAGTGGCCATACCATGGTAGCAAGTGCCATAATCCATTATCTATATTAATATCTAGTTTTCCCCAAAAGGTCTGTACCAGAAAGACGGTCGTGGGGCAAGGTACTTATGGATGGTTACAAAAAAGGTTGACCAACAGATGGTACTCGTGAGCTGAAATACCAAATATTGGACATATTTGGCACAACACTCTAATTTCTTTTTAGAAGCCTTATGCCCCTTCCAGCGTAGGATTGGTAACGCAGGCATTCGGGCAATGCCCAAGGGGCCGGCATCCGAGTTCTGCTGTGGGCTGCTTTTTTTTAGCAGTCTGGGGGGCATTTGGACGCTGTCTCTATTGTTCGAATACAGCCAGCGGCCCAGTGGGTGTCTGAGTGGCCTCTCTAGAGGCAGATGAGCGCTCATTACCTCCGTTTAGCAACAGGCAGAGGTATCACTCCCTTTGCCTTGCTGGTCAGCCCATTAACGTGTGCACATACTGAGCGGGGGCAGGGGGCCTGAGTAGAAGTGGCCTCACTTGTTTCGCCAGTGTAAACAAATGCGTGCATTTTCTACCCCCCCCCCCCCTCAAAGTTTTTTTATAAGTTTACGCTAAAGCAGTGATTTGAAGAGTGGTTTATGCAAATGTGGGCCGATTTTATTTTTTTGGGCGTGCCCGGGCCGATTTTCAATCCCAATCCAACCCTGGCCCCTTCTTAGCCAATTCAGTGAGTATGTACACGGGGATGACCTCCTATTGTTTCAATGTGGCAGAAGCAACTAACAGATCGTTAACATATTCTACCCAAATAGACTCCTCAGGAAAGATCAGGGTGTCAAGTTCTTGTTTTAATGCTTGGAAGAAGACTCAGTAAACTCTTATGGGAGCCTGGTTGTCAATGTGAGTTTTCATTTTACAGTTCCAGGAAAGGGAAAAGACGGACTTGAACACGTCATTAATTCATCATCGTCTTTAAATGATGTTGAGGACTATGTTGAGAACTACAGTGTTGAACGTCACAAAGTTGTGAAGTAGGATTAGGCAGCATGACTGCCGGTCATCTGAAATTATCATGGCCTGTTGAAGCCGCCCTGACAGTGCCAATCTCAGTGTTGTGCCTGATCAGAAACCTGATTGAAGGATTCCTAGCAAGTTAGGGGTAGATTTATGATGCCCTTGCGCCGCAATTGCGTCACTAAATGTGACGCAACGGTGGCGCAAACAATGCGCCCTATTTACAATGTGACGCATCTAAGAGATACGTCATGTTGGAAAGCCCTGCGCCATAAGGAGGCGTTCCTGCGCAGGGGGGGGGGGCGTTCCTGCGCAGGAACGCCTCCTAAAAGTGGCTGAGTGATATCTATGAGATTTCACTCAGTCACTTTCTACGTCAATTCCTTACGCCTGCTTGAAGCAGGCGTAAGGGTGACGCAACATGCATTGAATAGGAGGCTCCTGTGCATTGCAGGAGTCATGTCGCACTTGCGACATGACTCCTGCAATGTGCCGCCCGTACGCCGAGAGATGCGTCACGCATCCTCACTGCCTTGCACCATGGTGCGCCGCATCATAAATGCGGCGCACCATGGGTGGCGGAGCAGTGTCGCACTGTGGTGCATGTTAACTGGCGCATCCCTGGGGATGCGCCAGTTAACATAAATCTGCCCCTTAATTTCTTATATGTAGGTTTTGAGTTGATGCGAGTGGTGGCAGACTGGTGATGGGCCCATTTCTGTTTTGGTCAGAAGGGCCCCAGTTGTGCTTTTCAACAATAGGCTTCACATGCCCGACTTGCAGACTGTTGTATACTGAATTAATGACGGGGAGCAATGCTTCATTTAGCTGGGGGCTGAATATTTCTTTTTTGCTGCTGTAGCCAGAATTTTGTGGTCCTTGTAGGCCATGAGTTTAGTGCTAACTTTTACTTTGAGGAGCCATATTGCTTTGAGGAGTGGATTGATGGGTTTGAGAGTCAACCAACAGATATTTCGCCTTGTTGCAATTCAATCTTTTGTCTGAAGTTGGAGATGTCTTGCAGCCACGGCCGGTAGTAGGTGTAACTGCCGGTAGTAGGCGGTAACGTGGGGAGGGGAGGGGCAGGGTGGGGGGTAGTAATGTATGGATTGCGGACTTTAACAAGTAAGTAAACATATAAATAAAACAAATTTCGTTGCGCGTACTGCATCGCATTTGGTGATGCAGTGCACACAACGAAATTCGTTTTATTTATTTATATGTTTACTTACCTGTTAAAGTCCGCAATCCATACATTACTACACCCCAACCTGCCACTCCCCCTCCCCACGTCACCGCCCTGCAGTTATACCTACTACCGGCCGTGGCTGATGTCTTGAGTGAAAAAGTCTGCCAGTTTCATGCAACTAGCGGTTGAAAAAAAGCAGCCTTGACATTATAGATGTTGTTTGTATAAGATCTTCTTCCATATCTGAGAAGGCTAAGATTGCTGTGTGTCTGTTTTTCAGATGTTTTCCCTTCAAGGTGTGTGCTATGCTTCCGTTGATTATTTTACTCTTCAGAGTTCAAATGGGACGATAGTTCAGTATGCTTTTTATTTTAGGGGAGTGGAAATTTACTTGTAGAGAAAGGCACATACACCATCGACCTCCCATGCTGCTGTGCTAGCCTAGGGTGCAGCACCATGTTCTGACCCTCCTTGCCAGTGCACAGCCCCCAGCCAAGGGAATGGGTAGCTGTAACAGTGTTGCAGGGTTTCTGTACTCACACAGAACTGTGCACAGAGGAGTGGAACCTCGGCAAATTAGGGTGTCCCAAAACTTACCTTAGCAACCAACTCACCCCTTACCGAGCTAGCTACAGTGTCTCATTGGACATATCAAACACCCAATGTTTAGACAAACCAGAACATGAACTTACAGTACCTCAGGGTACGTGGGACTCATGAACACTCTTTCGTTATATTATCATTACAAACCAGAACATGGAGTAAAGAAGACACATGTGCATTTGAAATGTTTATTTACTAATGCCGTCTTCTCAGGCGCAGTATCTTTGATAATACAAGTATACTTATTATCAGTAGCAAAATTATCAGCATAGTTACTAAGACATAAAAAGCGAATGGTGACAGCATGTTAACATGCTGTAATGAATAAGAGTTAACAACACTTATATCTCACCCTCCCTAACACATATATTATATTATTATCTAAGAAGGTCTCTTTGGGTTGTTTTAGGGCGGGCCCATACCTTAGTGTCCTAGCATGAAGGAATCACATCAGCATACACCAGCTCTCTCTGCATGTGCACCGCATCAAGTGTGTTAACAATTCTCGTGCAAAGCAATATCAATCCCGCCTCAAGCCCAAGTTGGCAAAGGCTGCACTTGTGTTATGACTATGAAGGCGTGGAGATCAGACCTCATAACAATTCCATATCGTGTTGCTCCTGAAACTTCAGCACTCTCCGTGCAGACATGGTTTATTAAACAAAACTGATATCAGAGCAATAACATATTATTCTCACATACACCACGGCAAACCACTAGGTTGAAAGCTAAGTCAACAATTAAGGGTCGTGTGCAGAAGTTGCAAGAAAGGAAAAATGGCGTTTAAATCCGAAATGTACCTATGCTAACTTAACACGATATAAGGATATATAGGAGCTATACAACACCCCCCCATGATCCGAGAACGGACTAAATAAGGTAACAGAAGTGCCATCACATGAGAGCAGAATCCATGTAAAAACGAGCATGAATAAAAATTCAATTATAAAAATTAATGCCAAAAAATAGCCCACAAATATAATGTGGCTCAAGCCAATAGGCAAGCAAAAAATAAAATGTCTTGACCAAAAGTCAATAAAACAAGGAAATGCTATCAATCAGCATGTCAATTTGAGGCAGTGTCTATGATAAGACTGTATATGAAAAGTAAGCTGCAACAGCCTCCAGGAGGAAGTCACTGTCCTCATCCGAAAACAGTTCAGCCATCCAATTTAAAAGATGAAAGGAACATACGTGATCTTCCAGCACCGCATCCTCTATAACCATCAGAGGACAGCTCGGTGGGTTGTCAAGAAAACTCCGTTCCAAGAAATTTTGCGCTGCCGACAACACATCCCAGGGACCCATTAGTCCATGTGCCACCGCCAAGGCCATAATCCTTTCGTCAGAACAAACCAACTCGTGAGCAATGATAGGACTCATCAGTTGATCAAAATCGACGTCAGAAGATATTGGTCCGCAGAGACACAAATCAATGGCCCAAAGGAAATCACAGGTCAGGCAGTGAAATACAGGCTGGACACAGGTGAAATAGGAGAACCGAAAAGATAATCCAAACGCCGTGCTTAGAGTCGCCAACGGCAGTGTGCCATAATAATCAAGCATGCGGTTGCGAAACCGCGTCAGTAGTAACTGTGCGTGGTCTTGCACAGGAAGGGCATCCATATTTAAAAAGGCAGAAAACCACCAATGCGCCAGCCGCTAATGCAAGCAAAAACGGGAACCCTCCAAACAAGGATGAAAAAATAGAATGGAAGAAAGCAGGGATGACTCCAAAAATCTTCTCAAAGGAAGTCACGAGACCACCGCTAACAACTTTAAAAAAATGTGCTAGGCCCGTTGTGGAGGATGCGTTAAAGATAGAACGGACCATGGCTCCGAAATGCAAGGGCAAATCAGTGTTTAAAAGAGCCTGAACCTCCGTGCGGGTGTTAGCAATGTGAAGCACGAAAGTTTCACGGGCCGAGCTCAAGGCCACCTCTTTCTGGGACAATAGAGCTCTTATTCTAGCCATGCCGCTGAATTCTGCTCCCAAGGTCGGTATCTGTGGCCAAATGGAAGACTCCCTATGTTCACGTGTGGGAGGATAAAGAACATTTCTGCAGCAAATAACTCGCTCACTAACCGTTACTATGAAAGCTATACCTTTAATTAAACCACAGCAGTTTTCATTATTGAGCATTAAATAACTACCATTCTCTAACAATTTAAACGTGGGGATGATAGCAGGAACTGGCGTGCCCTGTAAAACGCAAGCCATATTCGGTCGGTCCTTGTTACATGAACCGTGTAACTGTATGTGTCTGCACATTAAAGAATGATCTGGCGTCTCAGTACACTCATCCCCTGTTAGATAAACCTCTTGTTCATCCTTGAAACATCTGTATGTGTATGGGAGTGACCAGACCTCATGAAGAAAACCGCTACCTAAGGGTTCAAAACGACCTATTGGCACATATTTCATACAATTTGAAAACTTATATAAAGCAAAAGGCAGCGTTATTAAACCGTGGATAAGCCACGTAGCAGCAGTGGTCTCTGCCACAGAAAAAGGTAAAGATTCCAATCTTTCAATATGGAGCATAGAAAAGGAAGCATCACGCATTGAAAGCAAGCGTTGTTTGTCTGTCAAATTAAATGGTGCAAATAAAGAGGAAACGTTCATGTATCCCCAGGGAACTTTACCCATTTTTAGAGTCTGTAGTGTCCATGCAAACTGCATGATTGAACGTAATTGATTTTGACCATGGTATAATACAGACACTTCATCATGCACAATATCAACAACAGACGACACAATATTATCTAATGTGTAAATTCTAGAGGAAAGCACGTTAATGCTATTGTCAACCACTGCAAGCACTTTCTCAAGATTTGCCTGATCAATAGCCCTAAGGCGTGAAGCAGCCTCAATCTGTGAGAGTTTCCAAATTTCATTGTAAACACCATATAACCACCTTTTCGACCTGCCACTAGCTGGGCCCTTAATGAAATCATTCAAATCCACGTCTGCATTCAGTTTGGAAAGGTGATACTTAACCGCAGGTAAAGTTGAATGTTTCAGCCAAGCTTGACACAACTTGCCAACAGAGTAAGAGGTGACAGTATGACTCAAATCAAAACGGGGATCAGATCTAACAGTCTTAAACCCGTCAGTTATATTTAAAAATCTTTTTTGGCAAGAATCAGCACTACGGTGCCAAAGCAGCCAACCCTTGGGATTCATACTGGAAATGTTAAAGGAGGAATTCAGAAGCAGAGCCTGTATAACTCTAATGGACAATTTAGTAAAATTACTCCAATTCACATATTCCTCCAACTCCGGGAAAGACGGGGTGTTTAACCTTTTAGATGTAGCCAATCCAAAGCACGTGGTCTGGGAAATGGTTTCATTTAAAAACCACATATGATTTGGGATGAGACATGCACGGTGCAAAGCCTCAGTGCCTTGTACCTGCCAGGCTCTTGAGCCCCAAACTGATTTAAGGTCTATGGTATCCTTCCATAACTCATACCCTCCAGTAACTAATTGATCCAGGAAGGCCTTTGAATATAACAATTTTGTATTTGTAAGTCGAACCTTGGACAGTGGCTGTTTGTGAAATTTAAAATAAAAGGACTCCGGATTGGACTGATTAAAGTCAGTGAAATAAGTATACTTTTTAAGAAACGTTTCTGAACTCCCTTGTGTTGGTGCTGGGCAATGTTCCCACTGAGTAAAATTAACCGCATCCCTTCGGGAAGATGTCTTGTGTAAGAAGTGATTGCCATAATGTTGGTAACAGAACAATTCACCATAATTAGCAGATTCTAAATATAAATCCTCAGCATCAAAAGCAGCATAATATTTCAAATCAGAAAACAAACTTTCCACAGCATTAACATCCCAATCATCAGAACGAATGTTTTGTTTCACCACATCCCCCATATTAACTCTTAGTACATTAGGGACATTAACGACTTCCGTTGGACCATGAATCTGAAAACGAACTGCATCCCACGCGATTCCATCCAGAACAGGCCACGCTGTGATGTTAACCAAAGTCAAGTCTCTTTTTAATCTGTGTGTAGAATGTGAAGAGGAAAGTGGGGCCAAAGTTCCATTCAAATGAGTAATGCAAGTTCTCTCCTCGACATAGTGTCCATTCATAATCCGAAAAAAATAAAACACAAAACCAATTGACATAAAAAGGTAAACTGAAAAAAGGACCAGCCAAATGTATATCCAAGGAGGTATCAAAAAATGTTTTTTAAACAGGCTAGCATATAATGCAATTTTAGAGGGTTTTTTCGAGGCAAGGGAAGCAGAGTCAAATGAAAACCTGGATTCCGTGGCTAAACGAGCTTGCAGGTCAGGCATGGACAAATCAGTGGGGTATGTATAGTCTGTCTCATCAAGGTTAGTTCCTGGTAAAGTAGTCAATAATGGAGTGGAAACAGCAGGTAAATCGATGGCCACCTCAGGTTCATTATTAGAAGCAGTGGGCATAATTGAATTTCTCACAATGGAAGGACAGGAAACAGCCGGTGTCATGCTAAGAAGAATCGGCCACTCTGTGTATCTTGACATTGTCAATAGAAATAAACCTGTTTTCCTTACGACCTGGAAGTGGTGGTAAAATGACTGTTCTTGTGCCCTTCACTCCAAGCACTGGGACCGGAGCTCGATAGGAGGGACCAAACTCTTTCTTGTTGTCGATCTTCTCTCGAACCAGTTCTCCAACTTGGGGTAGCCAGCCAACTACCGGGATCTGCAACGCATCATCCGATGTGGAGGGCAAATGTTCCTTTGCAAGAGTGTCTCTCGTCTTTTGTAGATTCTGTAAAACATTGCAATGTTCATCTGCGTCAAAGGAAGTGGCGCGAACCACCGAGTCTAGACCGTCAAGGTCAGGGACGAACATCTTGATGCCAAAGAGCAATTCGTATGGGGTCCGCCCACCCAGAGACCTTCTAGGGAGATTATTAAGAGCACGCTGCACGCCATAGAGGTGAGCCAGCCAATTTCTGCCAGTGCCTATAACTCGGGCTGTCAAAGATTGCTTTAAATCACGGTTCATTCGTTCAACTACACTATTACCCTCGGGTCTGTAGGGTGACGAAAACTTGACTTGGACCCCCATCGAAGTCATGGCATCCTCATACGCCTTAGAGGCGAAAGCCGGACCCTGATCCGAATGGAAGGTACCACAGGCAAAAATCCCTATAAAGATACGCAAATCTCTGATGACAGTCCGGGAATCAGCGCTGCGATGTGGCCATAACCACACAAAGCGTGTGCATGAGTCAACTGCTACTAAGATGTATTTATACGCAGTATCAGATGAAAATGGACCGCAGTGATCTAAATAAACACAGCCTAGTGGTTTATTAGAAATGTACAACTGAGTCTGAGGCGGACGCGTAGCAGTTGAAGGTTTAATCTGCTGGCATATGTCACAAAGAAGGACATAATCACGCGTCTGTTTGTACAGTCCCCGCCACCAGAAACGTTGTTGTAGTTGCGTTACAGTGGCTGAGACGCCCGCATGCGCAGACGCCACACCTTCATGAGCCGCTGTAATCAAGTCTGTTCTGCGATCAGAGTTGGGAATCAGCCGTTCCCCAACATCAGGAATTGTCACAAAAGGAACCTTTTCGGGACTTAAGTGGTATTTATACTTCGAAGGGAATCCCGAAGGATGTTTACTTCCCTTCTCAGAGGCAGCAATCGCTGCCAAGATGTCGCTATCAATCTTGGTTTTAGACCTAGTAACTGCTGCAACTAAGTATGTAGATACTGCTGATTTCGCTGCTTCATCAGCAAGCGAGTTGCCAACAGCGTGAACTCCCACGCGCTGATGACCGAGAGTATGAATCACATAAACGAGTGGCAACATAGCCTTAAGCTCTGCCACTCGAACCCAGATCTTTTTATGTTTTATTGTGCTACCCTTGGAATCATGAAAATCATTTTGAATCCAAAAGAACAAGTTTTCATTGTAAGACTGGACACAGTAGTAAGACCACTTACAATTAGAGTAGTAACACTTGGATCTGCGTACTCCAAAGCTAGTAAGAGAGCACGAAGCTCTGCCAATTGTGCGGTGCAATCGCCCAGGGGCAACGTGTGTACCTCCCTGGAAATGAACTCATCATTCAACATAGCACCGACCACAATGGCGCATGCGGAAACGTAGGCATGTTTAGAGCCATGCGCAACCTGCGCCGACCCATCAGTGTAAATGATGCAATGGAAGTCCTCCAAAGGTCGCATCGCCAGAGGAGCAGGATGAACGAATTCATACTGCAAGTACTCCTGCGACCGTAAGGAAGCGTCAAAAATAAACATGACATCCGAGGATGACAATGACGCAGCCCACTGAATCCACCGAGGGTGCAAAGCTTTTGAATTTGGTACACTCGCTTTCGTGACTGCCTCCAAATGAGGACAGGGTGTTACCACTAGCATGCGTTTCCCCTGTGACAGAGCACGTTCCTTTAGAATAGCCATCTGTACAGCAGTTAAAACCTTTTCTATGGTGGGAAACCGCATCTCAGCCGAGGTGTACAAGTGTGACTTGTAAGCAATAGGTACTGTGTCACCTTCATTAAAAGTGAGGTAAGTGAAACCCACCGTCCCAGGAATTATTCTTATGACCAGGTTGGTGTGGTTATCACGAGTCAGTAAATATTTAGAAGCGAGCAGATCAGCCTGCAAGGATTGCAAAATGGCTGAATGCTCAGGCAGCCAGCAAGATTTTGAGAAAGTTGGTTGTATCAAAGCATACAAAGGCTTGATACGCTGGGCATATTCCGGAATGTAAGTTCTGCCGAAATTCAAAAAGCCCAGTAAGGATTGTAATTTTTTCAGAGTTGTTGGTGCGCGCAAATGTGCGCACTTCTCCAAGAAGTGAGGAGCCAAACCTCTACCTTCATTGTTGAGCTCATAGCCCAAAAACAACACTGTGTGTTCAGCAATGTGCGATTTTGCAAAGTTGAATTTGTAACCCATGTCTGCGAAGTTGCAAACAAGAGAATTTACTCGACACAGATGCTCCCAAATATCGTCGTCTGTGAGATATATGTCATCCACATACGAAAAAGCATCAGGGTCGAGTGCCTCCAGAATAGAGACAATTCGAGCGGTAAATACACCAGGACTATTCTTGTAGCCCATTGGAAGACGCCGGAATTGCTTTTGGACTCCAGCGCATGTAAAACTGGTCCATTGGGAGCTAAAGCTGTCCAATCTGTGGGCATAAAAACCATTGGATATGTCAAGCGTTGTCTTGAAACGCTTACGCACGAGACTATCCACTAGGGCAGAGCCGTGGGTATTCTGTACTGCACAGTTACGGCAATGCGAGTTTAAATGCCGGTAATCCAAAACCAAACGATATGATCCGTCAGGTTTATTCACAGTAAAAAGGGGATTATTCATCGGTGACACACACGTTTCAATAACTCCCTGATATTCCAATTGTTCAAGGATTTCCGCGACGGAAGATTTTGCTTCACGCCGAATGGGATATTGAGGTTGAGGCTGCGGCTGAGACCGCAACGGAATTTCGTGGCAAGGCGACAATTTATCCCAACCACATTGGTTACGGTACAGAGCCGGCGCGAGAGCCCGAGCCCACTCTTCTGCAAAATGCTGCGCATGCTCTTTCGAGACAGTGTTCGCGAAACTGGGTAGGATTACCTCCTCCCCTCGCGGCGCCGCGAGCACAAAAGGTGGGGGCCAGTCAGCCTCCGAAAGTAAAATATCATATGTAGAAGACAGATTCTCCCAAAATACACCTTTAACGGTACGCTGTATGTCACCTTCAATTAACAGGACAATTTCATATAGTCTTTCAGGGGGAGCAAGTCTCGTATCCGCCGTTTCTATCACAACGTAGACATCAGTCGCTGTCACCCTCAGTAGTGGACGCAGCGCCTCTCTGACTATGGTTATCTCCGCCGCGCTGTCCAGCAAGGTCAGAGCCCACGTCAGATTCCGAAGCCGCGTTCTCACTATCTGTGGCATATCGATGCGCTGTTAAGGCTGCGACTTTCTTTTTCGCAAACTGCGGACGCCTAGGCGTAGAATCCTCCTGCTTCACTGCGCCGTCCGTCTGGCGGGACTGGCCACGTCCTTGTTGGCCACCACGTCCACGTCCACCCCCTCCTCCTCCACCGGTCTTCGGGGCCGATGTGTCCTGAAAGGAACGAGGAGAGCGTTGATCAGAACCCTGAAAACGATCAGGCGATTTAATCATCGCGCGGTCGCGCAAATCATAAACTTTTTCGGGTGGCGCAGGAGCTTGTATTGCAGGAAAAGTACCCTGAGTCTGCGTTGTCTGCTTCCCCTGTGTCTGTTTTTTAGGCCAATTTTGTTTCTTGGACTTGGGCTGGGCATCTGTCACTGCAGATTGTCCCTGTGGTTGTTTTTTCTCCTTCACTGGAAAATATTTCAGACCCCTACTTGTGCGGCCAATCGTTTTATAAGCGGCCACCACAATTTTTGCTAACTGGCGGGGTTTGTCGGCATCGGGCAGAGCAGCCAAAGCATTCGACACCTGAAAGTTAACTGCATCTCCTTTAACATTGGAGAGAATGAGATCACTTACAATCTCAAAAGAACCACACAGGCGCATACCCAATTCAACCGCTGCCTCTGGACCGTGATCATTCTGAACACGTCTAACGATTTCAGGCAGGGCAGTCATAGACGGGGTGCCGAAACACCTTGTATAAACTGCCGCAAATGTTTTTCCCCAGCTGTCACAGTCAGCAAGTTCAGGAGTAATATCCTTCGGTAGAGTAATCGTCAACATTCTATGTTTATCAGCAGGAGTAGAATTCGGAAAAACCGCCTCCAGTTGATCAAACTTCTCTGCTAGCCAGAATGGGAAGTCATCGTTGTCAACCGGACGCGCACCAAAAACCGAATTTACCATCACTGGATTGAGACGCATTCCGCCTCGTTCCAGGGGAGCGGCCGCACCCCCCTGGGGACCACCAGGAAGACGTCGACCGATGTATTGCACTAAAGCACGAATCACGGAAATGGAAACCACATGCAGCCTGCGAATTTCTGCCAGGGTGCAAGCCCCGTGATTCGGGTGCGGGGTAAAGCCACCCAACGCAGGCCAATTAGTACCTGGAATTGAGAGTGGGCCTAACCTCGCAGGGGACATAGAGTGGGGGAGGGCGCCATCAAACCAAACTCGATGCTGCCAATGATCAATAGGTATTTCCAATGCCCTGTACGGCGTATATTCAGCCGGGACATCCGAGGCGGTGTAGGAGTGGAACAAACCAGAATTAGCGTCCACAGCCGGAAACGTAACCCAAGAGTAAAACAACTCGTAAGGAAACGCCGGATCTGCACATACCACGAAAATCACAGCCATCCCATCTACTGGGACTTGGTACGTCTGAAGATGGTTGCGTACCGCTACGCGACTATGCTGCGCAATAGCCACCGCTGCCGCCATTACAGAATTGGAAATAAGAAAACACAAAGAATACTTTGTAGCACAACTGGGTAGTAATTCAAAGAAACCGTTTAAGAAAGAATCAAGCTTGAAGAAAGACCTATTTCAAAAAATAGGTAGGTTTCACCGACACCCCGTTTTCCGGAAACGGACGTGAAGGGGTTAAGGCATGAACGATAAACTACTCGAGTGTCATGATATAAGACCACCGAAACCGTTGGGCGCCATGTTGCAGGGTTTCTGTACTCACACAGAACTGTGCACAGAGGAGTGGAACCTCGGCAAATTAGGGTGTCCCAAAACTTACCTTAGCAACCAACTCACCCCTTACCGAGCTAGCTACAGTGTCTCATTGGACATATCAAACACCCAATGTTTAGACAAACCAGAACATGAACTTACAGTACCTCAGGGTACGTGGGACTCATGAACACTCTTTCGTTATATTATCATTACAAACCAGAACATGGAGTAAAGAAGACACATGTGCATTTGAAATGTTTATTTACTAATGCCGTCTTCTCAGGCGCAGTATCTTTGATAATACAAGTATACTTATTATCAGTAGCAAAATTATCAGCATAGTTACTAAGACATAAAAAGCGAATGGTGACAGCATGTTAACATGCTGTAATGAATAAGAGTTAACAACACTTATATCTCACCCTCCCTAACACATATATTATATTATTATCTAAGAAGGTCTCTTTGGGTTGTTTTAGGGCGGGCCCATACCTTAGTGTCCTAGCATGAAGGAATCACATCAGCATACACCAGCTCTCTCTGCATGTGCACCGCATCAAGTGTGTTAACAATTCTCGTGCAAAGCAATATCAATCCCGCCTCAAGCCCAAGTTGGCAAAGGCTGCACTTGTGTTATGACTATGAAGGCGTGGAGATCAGACCTCATAACAATTCCATATCGTGTTGCTCCTGAAACTTCAGCACTCTCCGTGCAGACATGGTTTATTAAACAAAACTGATATCAGAGCAATAACATATTATTCTCACATACACCACGGCAAACCACTAGGTTGAAAGCTAAGTCAACAATTAAGGGTCGTGTGCAGAAGTTGCAAGAAAGGAAAAATGGCGTTTAAATCCGAAATGTACCTATGCTAACTTAACACGATATAAGGATATATAGGAGCTATACAACAACAGTTTATGCCCACAATACACTGGGCACTAATGTCAGGCCACCATGATTACCAAGTTGGCACTGGGACTATTCATGCGGAAAGTGTGCCACCTTTCTACTAGTTGCCCCTCACTCACTGGGCCTCAGTAGTCTGTCCGAATGGGGCAGAGCACAGACATCACACCAGCACAGTGCAAATGTTGCCACGTAGGGCCAAGGCTGGGGAGAGTTACCACAACACGGTCAAGCCATGTAGGACACTGCCAGCTACGCCGCCTCCCACTTATGGGGCGCCAATGTTCACCATGGCCTGCTGTTGCTGTGTGGTCACATGACAAACCCACATACCTGGGGTACCCAAGGTATTGTAAGTCAAATACCTTAGGAACGCTGCCTCAGATGTGCACCCTAGTGCCAGTAGTATCTCAGATCCCCACTGAAGCGATGACGTTCCCGCACAGGACAAACACCTGGTGCTAACAATCAGTACAAACAGCGCAACCTAATGCACTCCGCTGTTTGCAGAACTCTGCGTAGCGCAGCTGAGTTTTTTGGTCACTTTGCAGAGTTCCTCGCAGCAGAACTCAGCAAACCCTGCACAGGCACGGTGAGGCCAGACATATTGGTTTTGCCAATGTTTGTTTTTATTTGTATTCGTTACACATTCATATCTATATGACATTGCAGAAAGTTTCAAAGAGGCCTCCGTTGACAGCATACCTAATTCCAGTCATAAAGTAACCTTTGTGATACTCTGTTGGATTCTTAATAGTTTCTTCAAAAATGCCTTTGGTGTTGTCCTTGTAATTGTCCTTTTAGTGTTGTCGCAGGTATAGTATTGGTGTAGTTTTACTGCTATAGTTTCAGTGTTGTTACTGTAGTGTTGTGATAGTTGTAATGTTCGTGCAGTGATTTACGTATGTGTAGCGATGTGTTATTTTGGTTTTGAGTTATCACTTGATCATGGCAGTGCTATCATTGTGGTGTTGTAATTTTATTATTGTGGCAATGTTTTGTGTGTTTCGGTGAGACAAGGCAAAAATAGAAGTCTATGCCAAATCATCCTCTTGCGGACATCCTGGGCCGAGCACTGGGATGTATATCCTGTGCCATGCAGAAGGGAGTGAACGAATATCTTTGAGGAGTTTAAGGGGGGTTACAGGGTACTGGTGTTAGAAATGTGAGGAGAATGCTTCTTATTCCTAAAATACTGTACCTACAGACAGTTGGACTAAGAATGAATCAGCAGACTTTTGATAGGCAACATAAAACCGTGAACAGAACACACTTGAAAAACAAACAAACATAGCATGGCATAATAGATAAACCAAATGGAAAATATATGCACAGAACAAACAAACAGGACACATTGTTTCCATCTAATTGTTCATAAGCGTTCAGGCACATTTGTGATCACATCTGGGGCACTGGTAGAGAAGCACAAAATGTTGTGGCTCTTGTAAAGTGTGTAATAAGCAGTGGCTGCAAGGACCCAATTTACTACAGTATCCGATTTACTACAGAAGTGCAGGTCATAGGATGAGCCAGGGGTCTGATGTGCCAGCCAATTGCAAGCCCAGCAATATCAATTGAACGAACAAACAATGGTTCAAGGTATGGCCTCCGACAATTGACAAGGGACCTAGATGGCAGGAAATGAGGTAGGAGAAGAGGGTCCATTTCATTAGGATTTTGAGACTGAATATTCTTTTTTTTTTTTTAATGTTTTTTTTATTCAATCCATAGCATATTAGACACATAATTAGTTACATAAGTATTTGAGCAGCAATAACACAAGTCGTATAAAATAGGGCAGCAGAGAAAGTAGCACAAAAAATTATGCCTAACAAAAAGGGAACAAGGCAACAATGAACATAAACATGACAATAAAGAAGATACACAAAAGAAAATAAAAAATATTATACAGTTAATTCATATGTTCAATCATTAGGCCCCATATCTGAATGCCCAGTTTATACCGTTTTATTGATTTAAGGCAATAAATAATATAGAATTTGGCCCTCCACATCTTTAACGAAGGGGCATCCTGCTGCAGCCGGGCTGACGCAACACATAGCTGTGCCACTGTTGCTGTGATAAATATAATATATCTAAATGGATGAGCCGGCTGACCTAGCTTAAGGGTATCGCCAACCCATATTAACATTAACTTCTTTATTATATGGATTTCCAACCCTGTAATTCCGGACAGAAACAGATCTATGTGTCGCCTTAGTTGCATAAGAACGATAACATGATAAAAAACATGCACAATGTCAGCCCTCTCCGCGCTACTTTTAAAACACTTCTCATCGTTTGACCCCCCCCCCACTTCATCATCCTCTCTGGTGTATGATACAAGTTAAATAATGTCTTGAAGGGCTGGGCTTTCAAACTAGATGACATCAACATTCTACCTGCAATATCAATTGATTGCTGCATATACACACCTTCCTGTCCTAATCGATCACACAGCCAAATCATCCTGTGGTAGAACAATTAGTATATCGTACAGCCCCCTATCCTTGCCCTTCGTTTAGTCGCCTCAACTAACAAATTAGTAATCATTTCCTCCTGCTTGTGATGCTTAAATAAAAAGTCCTGAATTTGCAAATACTTGAAGAATTCATTTTGTTGCAATCCGTATCCGTCAACTAAACCTTAAAATGAAGCTAGTACACCACCCTCAAATAAGTCTCCTAATTGCCTAATCCCCTTGGCCCTCCATCTCTCCATCCTTAAGTCCCAAAATATAGCGGGGAGTATAAGTGTCAAATTTATCTGAGTGTATGAACAGATCCATCAAATAGCTAAAATATTTTGGACACATTTCCAAGCCTTATATGTCACCAACACTACCTTGAATCGTGTTTTTTTAAAAGAGTTTGGCTCAGAAAACTTAAATAAAGAATTTCTGGCCTCTGCCCTCCAGCAGCATCTGATATATTGATGGTGTTTCCGCCAATACCACATCTTCCCCCGTTAACTATATCCGCATATTTTGGAGCAAACATGCATAACAATAAAATATAAAATTAGGCATGGCCCATCCCCCTCAGTCACGTGGTAGCATCATAAACTTGAACGCCCGACGAGCTTTCCTTTGTCCCCATAAAAACCTATCGCTTATAGATTGCACTTTCTGCAGTTGTATTCTAGTTTACTCTAGAGGTACCTCCCTAAAGTAGTACATGATTTTGGGAAGGATATTCATCTTGAGCACATTGCACCTCCCACCAGCTAAAGATGCAAGCACTCCAACCAAATCTTGCAAAGACATCCTGATTTTAATACCCAAGTACCTGGGTTGGTCAGCTACCCGTTCATCTCCCGGGCATGCCATTTTAGTATATACAATCTGTGTTTTTGTAGGATTCAGTTTATAACCTGAAACCTCCCCAAATGCATAGGCCAGACTTTCTATCTCAAAAAATGCTTGCTCTGGGTCTGACATTGCCACCGCGATGTCGTCTGCATAGGCTAAAACCCGCAGCTGATACTGCCCGCATACCATAGAGGTAATCCAATCGCTCCGTTCCAACATTACCAGGAACGGGTTGATGTATAGAGCAAATAACATCGGGGAGCACGGACAACCCTGTCTTGTCCCCCTACTGATATACACCGGCTCTGATTCTCTACCCATTACACAAAGCCTAGCTTGCGGTGATTTATACATAATTTGCATAGCTCTAATATAGCGCTGCCCAAACTCAATCTTCCACACACTAGCCCAAAAAAAGTGGTCAGGAGACACGGTCAAACCATTTATCCACGTCAAGAAAAATCAAACCTAACCTGCTATGATGTGTATTGGCATAATCTATCAAGGTAACCACTCTATTTATATGATCGACCATGCTTCTGCCAGGTATAAATCCATGCTGATAAATAGATACCAAGGGCGTGATCACTCGCTCCAGCCTTGTTGCAAGTATTTTTGCATATACTTTGCCATCCGCATTTAACAAAGAAATTGGTCTATATAACCCTGGCAGATTTGGGAGCTTATCTTTCTTTTTAAAGACCACTCACTATATTGGCCTCATCCCATGAGGGCGGTGGATTCCCAGATTGTGCCTCTTGATATGTGGCCAACATATCTGTCTTGAGTACTTGAAAGAACATCCGATAAAACGCAAGTTGTAGCTTATCAGGTCCTGCCGCTTTACCACTAGCCAATGACCCTATTGCCTCCTCGAGCTCCTCCATAGTTATCGGGGCATCCAATAGCACCTGCTCTTCTTGTCTTAACCCAACTAAATGCAGTTGTTGACAAAATCTCAATATGTCTTGCTCATTGCAATCACCCTGTGAATACAATTCTTTATAGAAATCATAAAATACCCCCAAGATACCGTTCATAATTTCAGACGTATTACTAGCTGAATCCGGCTGGTGTTCATCCCGGTATGTTCCCCCTCTCTTAACCAAAATGATTTACCTTCTTCATGCAGAGGATTACCCACTAAAGAAGCTAGGACTTACATGCAATACTAACATCTCCAACAGATCCTTCTTCTATATATTCCAATTAATTTTATCACCCTTGACTAATAAGTAAAGCTACTCATACTAATACTCTAAGTGAACCACGGCCAAATAGTCCATCGATCATCATTCCCTACAATGGAAAAGAAAATGATTACAAAACCCAGTTTCCACATATGAGTACGCTACTATCATTCAAACTTAATTTCCTTATCCTGGTGCTCAGTTGTAAAAAAGCTCATTTGACCTTTGCTTATTATTTTCGGCGTAGCCGGATTCAACAAAAAGGCTTGAGTCCCCTCGCCTTGAAATGGAGTGATTAATTGACCTAGCTGTCACCTACTTTCCACAGTGTGATGGCAGAAGTCAGGCCTAACAAAAAACTGTGCACCCTTCCCTTCCCTCTTCCGATCTGGCCTAGCCAGATCATATACAGCTTGACTAGCTAATAAGTTGTTCAAACAGATCAGAATCGCCCGTGGCCTAGGGGGGGGGGGGCAGGCTGCCCTCCTTTGGCTGTTTGTTGTTTAAAAGGGAACCTGTGTGCCCTTTGTACTTCAGTAGCCCGGTTCCACATTGAAAGTTCAGGGAAGGCCTCACCAAACAATTCCAACCACTAATTTATGCATGTCCTGGCCCTCTATTCCTTCAAAAGTATTCTCAGATTGTTTTGAAGTAGCCGATTCTCCAAATCTACCAATTTTAGATGCATGTCCTTCTTCTGAGAGTACATGGCTTCCGTTGTCGCTTTTTGGACCACCATTTCATCTTCAAGCATCGAGATCCGCGCCTCCGTCTCAGTCATTCTCTCCGTGAACTCATTACAAGTTTTAGCACTCCTCCACACAGTATTCTGCAGCTTCCAACAGGCGGTAGGGGTTTTCAGATTTTCTGCATGAGTCTCGATCTTGTGATCTAAGATACTCTGATATATTGACCCCAATGATATTGCTTCATAATGTTTCCCCATGGTAATTTCCATACTCTGACCTACCGCTTTTTCTCCTTCCGACGATAGCTCTGGTGAGGAGGAAAAGTCCCACAGGGGTCTATCGCTTTCAACCATTTGCAGTCCTTGTGCCTCAATTGTCCTCCTTTTTTTGCATACCGGCTTTTTTTTCAAAATCCATATTGACGCTATTATGGTTCATACCAGGAACCCAGTATAGAACTCTCATAGATCTTGATTTAATGTCCAATGTATATTCTTCTTCAGAGGTGTCAGAGGGATCCAACATTGAATCGATCTCTTTAACCAGTCCCCTGATGCTCCTCCATGCACAGCTGTGTCAACCACTCCATAGCCACCTAAATTATATTGCGAGACAGCAGCATTTTCTACATCATGCTCTACCTCCACCTTTTCATTTACAACAACCAGAATCGTATTCTCGTTCTCTGCACCCCCTCTTTCCCTAGCCTCCACTCCACTTTCCTGTGAAGTATCCAGTTTATTTTTAAGAAGGGCTTCTGATATAGTCTGTTCCTGTTCCTGAAGTATGCTGTCAACTGGGGCCTTGCCTAAATTTGCAGGTACTCCCTCTATCATATTCCCGGCCCCTGCTTTCGAAATGGGAGCATGCAAGACAAACTTTTCTTTATACTGAGGAATATCTGTGGGACCCTTTTATTGTCCATTGCCTGCTCACCTTGAAACAGAGTATCCGTGCTTTACTGTTCTCCTTCTGCAGTCGCCCGCTGCATACTGCTCCCGGCAGCCGCGCCTCTGTTCACGGACGCCATGTTCGCCATTGCGCGGGCCTTCCCTCCTCTTTCCGTTTTTGGAGGCATATCGCTGCACCAACGCTTCGAAGATCCCGCCTTTCACCACGCCAGGCTTTCCACCTCTAGGCAGTCCGAGAACTGCAGCATGGTCCCACCCTTCTGGAAAGCCACCACCTCCGCTGTTAGAAACAGTATTGCGACCAGAAATCCTTATTGTAAAGAAAAGAGCCTTATTTCAGTGCCTGCAACACCTTTCCGGATTTCACCGAAAAGTCTTTAGATCTCCCACGCCTGTACACTCATAACGCCGTGGTTAAACCTTGTGTTTCACTCCATAATCCTCCCTAGTACATGCAGAAGGGGGGTTGGACCAGGAGCTCGTTGCTCACTCGTACGAACCATTGGATGCCATCTTGCCCCTCTCCCTTACCAGTTCTGAGACTAAACATTCACACTGAGTCTGGATACGTTTGTCAAGGGTGGCACTACTGAAATGGTCCATCAGTGCCTCAGGGACTAGAGAACCACTTGGAAAGTCTCTGAGACATATTCTTAATATCTTAGAAATCCTCAGACAAGTGGGTGGAAATTCTCTGTGTCCTGAGGTATGAATCTGTAGGATCACCTAAAGAGGAAGCATAAAGCAAAAAAGTCTTCCTTATCCAGTAGGTCACAGCGATCTCTACTGAGATGGCGAAATGTCAGCTAGTGCACATGATGTGGTGAAAAATTGGTGCTGGCCCTGTTTCATGTGTCCATTGTTTAAACCGTCTTTCTAAATTGCCTTAGTTAGTGTCCCCCATTATTTATAAGTGAAATTGTGATTAATACACTTCTCAGGCATTATCATATGGTTTCAAAACCACAACTATCTAAGTAGAGTCATGTTCAACAGTCAGTGTGGTAACGGCACGTTGGTGGCCCCACCTGAAAGGTGCTTTGAAGGGGCATTATTGACATCACATGCTATCTTCATCCCCCACCTTCCACCTTCACAAGGAGTCGCAAGGAGTCGCAAAGCCACAAATATTCCCTCTCTCTCCCTCTCTCTCTCTCTCTCTCTCTCTCTCTCTCTCTATCTCTCTATGTCTCTCTCTCTCATCTGCCTTCCCTTCTCTCATTTTCTCTGGTCTCGCCTCTCTTTGTCTCCCGCAATCATCAGGCTTGTCTCTTCATCAACCCATCTCAAGTGCATTCTACTCAATCACTTGGCAAACTTGCCATAGAGATCTGGGACATGATCTCATACCTCACCCCGGATGTCATCTTCCTCACCACAACTTGGCTGAATCCCTCCTCTTTGCCAGACATAGCCATTGCCATCCCTGAGGGCTACAAGATTACACACTTGGACCGAACCAACAAATACAGAGGTGAAATTGCCATCATCTACAAGGACACCATTTGCTCAACTTCCAACTCCACAAAGACAGAAAAAGCACCATCAGAGGCACCCTCGCCTATAGACCTGTGGAACTCGGCCCACCCCCGACTCAACAGACCATGCCCGCAACCTTGGCATCATCCTGGAGAGCAAGCTGTCCATGAAGCAACAGGTACATGCAGGCTCATCTGCCTGCTTCCTCACCTTTTGCATGCTCCTCAAGATCTTCAGGTGGCTCCCAGTCGACACCAGAAGAACCATCAGGCAGGCCCTTGTCACCAGCAGGCTTGACTACAGGAACGCACTCTACATAGGAATCATCGCATGCCTTCTGAAGAGACTACATACAATACAAAACTTAGCTGGAAAACTCATTCTTGACCTCTCCAGGTGGACCCACATCACACTGCACCTTAAGAAGCTACACTGGCTCTCGATCCAGAAGAGATGCTCGTTCAAGATGACTGCCCACACATACAAAGGACCAGCTTACATCAACAAATGCCTGATCTTCCACCCATAGACCAGACACCTACGATCCGCCTCCATCTTCCTCACAGATGCCCCCCGATCTGGCAAGCCAACAGTAGAGGGCGCTCTTTCTCACATCTGGCGGCCAAAGCTTGGAACAACTTTCCCTACATCTCAGGACCACCTCATTACCCCAGCCATTTAGAAGAGAACTCAAGACCTGGTTGTTCACATGAACTAGATCACATCACAGCAGCTAGCAACTGCAGCGCCATAAGATCCTCAAGGCTGATTTGATATAATGATTTATTGATCTCTCTCACTGGTTTCCTCTTTCCTGTCCCCTCCACTTTTCTCTGATCTCACTAAGCTCTCACTGACAATTCTCTGTCTCTTTAGCATCTCTCCCTCACACTTCTCCCCTTCTATATCATTCAGCTGTCCTGACCTCTCTCCTTATCACACACCTGCCTCTCTGTTTGTCTAATGACTTTCTTTCTCATTCTCTATCAGCTGTCTCTCAACCATTTATCCCCTTTTGTCTCACTCCTGTCTCTTCCTATCACCAAGAACAATGACAAAATAAACAATTTGCTACGCAGGTTATGTATTAACAAAAGCAGGCCACTTTTAAATGCAACAACAATGAATCTAAACATTCCAGACTAGGGCATATTGAACCTTCATTCTTCATAACTCTACTTAAAGAAACATGAACAGCTTCACCTTCTTTTTGTTCTTCTTACATACTCATCAAAGGAGTCTAATACATGAACAGAGCTACTTATAAGCGGTGAAAGGAACCAGTTCATGAAAAAAAAGAAAACAAATACAAACAATGCACTTATTGGACAGCAAAATTATTTATTTTCAAGAAACACATCAACAACACCCACCCCTTTTAATAAAATTAGATAAACAGCCACCAGGTCTTTGGGGCTATTACAGCAAAGTCGTTTCCAGACTTTTTGTAGAACCAGAGAAAGAGGACAATTTTATTTTAGATGAGGCTAATAATCCAACAGATTTGAACCCTACCAGCAATCCAGACAAGGTTACAGACAGCAGTACTCACAGCAACAATACAAGGCTCCACTTGCCGCAGCTTATTCGAGACAGACTTCCAGAACAAAGACAGCAGCGACATGATGAGGACAGGAATTAACAAGACTCCAATGACAACCCCGCGGCATCAGTCACACCCCACTGTTTACCTCTACTTAGAGGCAAAACTCTTTCCACCTTTTACAACAACTGGGGTTGTATCACTTCAAATCGATCGGTATTCAACCTAATCCTATACAGCCATAGCCTCAGATTTATTGAGAAACATCCTCAAAACCCGCTTTGCAGGAGGTAACACCAACATCTTTGTCAGTTAGAAGAGAAAATTAAAGTTGCTTCTGTGCAAAAACGTTATCGAGGAGTTCTCCTGTGCTCTTTGAAACACAGGTTTCTATTCAAATGTTTTCCTCATAAGGAAGAGATCCTGAAAATGGAAACAGGTGTTGCATTTGAGACAGCTCTAAGAAGCAGTTGTTCGGTATGGTCATATTGCAGGATACTTTGGAATTACTAAAACTAGAGGATTTCATAACATCTCTAGAGCTTCAGAATGCTTATTTGAATATCCCTATACATATACAACACAGAAGGTACCTAAGGTTTGAGGTTGCCGAATGCCATTATTAATTCAAAGTCCTTCCCTTTGGTTTAAAGTTCATTCCTTAAATATACACCAAATGCATTGCGCTAGTCACTGCTTATCTAAAAAGGAACAGTCAAGAGATTTCCTATACCCGAATGACTGTATCATAAAAGAATCACTGTTTTGGGCTGTTGAGCACTCCGTGAGATCCTGTCTCCAGGTTTTTGAAAGTTTGTAACTAAAAGTCTGCATAGAGAAACCCTGTTTCCATCCATCCAGGAAGGTAACATTACTGAGAACAGTTCTCAATACAATTTCATGCAAAGCCTTTCCCAAAAAAGAAAGAATTCTAAGAATGCCTAACAAAAATTAATGTGGTCTCTTGTACCGCAACTGGTTCTCTGGTGTAAGGAGCTCTGATACCCGATTCCCTACGGTCAAGTTCGCGCTATATAAAACTTCGTAAAAAAATGACAACTCTAGCATTGACCCTCACGAGAAAAAGGTCCAGTTCAGTTTGAATGTACAAGTCTTTCCTAGGGATGATATCCTCTTTTATCCCTCTTATACCAAACTGCTAACAATCCTTAAGGCACTTCTAAGACCAGCTAGACAAATAGTAAATACAAACACAAGGATCTTTCAGCGATGTTTAAGACGATCACTTCAGAAATTAAATCAATCATGAGATGATGGATGCAGAAAAGCAACATTTCCTCAGGCCTGAAGTTTGTTAGCCCAAAGCCTTAGTGTGTGATGGCCACAAATGCATCCATGCAAGGTGGGGTAACTTATCTTTAGGATATTAAAATAAACAGCAAGTGGTCCCTCCAGGAAGTGAAGATGCACATAAACCGGTCTGAGCTGAGAGCAATAGCTATAGGCCTTCAAGCTTTCCTCCTGAACCTCAAGAAGCATGAGGTACTGGTGTGAACAGACAATACGACCACAATGGTCTAGCTGAACAAACAGGGCAGAACAAAAGTGCAGCTGATCTCTATGGAAGCCCAGAAGATCTATAAATGGATTATACAGAATCAAATCTCTCTGAAAGTGGAGCATGTGCCAGGTATAAACAATCAGTGGGTAGAACATTTAACAGAATATACAAAGAGGGCCACGAGTGGGAACTCAGTCGACATCTATTATCTGAGTTTTCTGGAAATATGAAAACCAAACCTGGATCTATTTGTAACACTTTTGAATAGCAAATGTTGCTTTTATGCCAGTAGATACCCTCACAAGGAATTGCGGGGGTATGCGTTCAAAACAGCATGGACAGGGATATGCCCTCTGGCCGCTGAGACCCAGGCTACTCAGAAAAATGAAAAGGGAGCTGTCTTGAATTCTGATAGATCCAGCGTAGCTGAGAAAATTCTGGTACACAATGTCACATTCCACTCAGACCAATGCCAGGAGCATGCTAAATGAACAAGTTTCATGCATTCTTGCGACACCGGAGTCTCTGAATTTATTGGCCTGGCTTGTGAGTACAGTTAGTTCCATCTATTAAATATCCCCCAGGAAAGCAGGGACGATTTAGCCTAGCTGGGAACTGACTCTCAAAACAAAACATTTAAAGTGCAACTTTGGCAAAGTGGACTCATTTTTGGGGATGGTGCTCTTATAGGAGTATTCATCTTTTTGCATCCACTCCTGAGCAGATTTTGCTACATCTACTTAGTCGGCGCATTCTCGTCTGTTGCATAATTCAGTCAAGGTCCACCTTGCTGCAGTTTCAAGGTTTATTAGAACACTGGAATGTTGGGAACTCCATTGAAAACAGTGGAGTGCCTCTAATGTCTAGTAGAACTCCAACATTACAATGTTTTTTCTCAGCTGTTGTTGTGAACAAAAGGCCTCATGGAGTCCGAGTGGATTTTAATCTACTCATGGTCAAAGAGGACTTTTTTTTTTTACAAATTAGAACATTCTGCCCTCTAGGATTCGAATTTTCTAATAGCCTTAGAGCCCTCCTTAGCGGGCTCAACCGGCCATTTAAGGTCTGCTCCCTAGTTAAAGGCCCTCGCCTCGGGCCTTTAATGCTGGAGCGGGCCTTAATGGCCGGTAGAGCCTACTACAGCGGATTCTAAGGCTATAGGAGATCTTCAAATAAAAAGTCACTGTGGTGAAGTAGATTGATCAAACAATTTTCATGAGAATTCTGTAGACATTTCCCTGCTATTAAAAAAAGTCTATTTCTTGGCAACTCAACACAGTCTTAACCCAACTGACGAGAATCCTTTTGAACCCATTCATAAGGCCAAGCTAAAACACCTTTCCTGGAAAATGGCTGTATTACTAGCCCTCACCTCTGACAGGAGGATCAGAGAAATTCAAGCTTTTACTGCTGAGCCTCCATTCATTCAATTCAAGGACAGTTTGATTGTTTTATGAGTAAAACCTAATTTTATCTCTTAAGTCTCCTTTTACTTTCTTCTTAATGAACTGATAATATTGTACACGTTTTTTCCCCAAACCGAGCTAACACTGCTGAAAGAGCTCTTCATACCTTCGATGTTAAGAGGTGCTTAAAATTCTACATTGACAATACAAAGGGGCCGATTTAAATATTGACTGGTGGCCCGTTTTTTCACTAGAGCAATGGAGTAAATTACTCTATTGCCCTTACAAATGTGCCACCTGCCAAATTTAGTAATTGCCTCTGGCTCAACAGATATTCCTAGCATTGGCAGCAACAGCCATCACAGCACGCCATTAAACAACTGGCAATGCAGTAAGGTTTTTCCTTGCAGTGATGGGCATTGAAAATCGGCTGTATGTTCAAACATCTCAATTAGGTGTGCACAAAAGGGATGGATGGAATACTTGAAAAAATCTCAGCCACTGGTAATTACTCAGGCCGCTTCCCAGTCCATCGTTATTTTGCACATCATGCCACGTCAGTTTGGACCAGCCCACTGCTAGGCCAGGTCCTCCCCGAACCGGAACACAAGCACAAACTGAGGTGGCATAGTGTGAAAAATAATGATGAAGTGGGATGCGGCCCAAGTCATTCCCAGTGCCTGAGATTAATATTGCATTCCATCCATCACGTTTTTTGCATATATTGGCGCCTCTAAATTAGGTGGTCAAACATACAGCCAAACCTATGACGGCTCTTTCCCTGTCGAGCCGTCGGAGTGGTTTGAGCACAGTGGAGGCGTTGTATTATCCGCCATCTTTAGACCTATGGTCCACCCAATTATAAATCAGGTAGGCAGACCATAATGTTGGCGGACAGTAAACTCCGCTGCCATTTCAACGGAGTTCCCACTCTGCCAACATTTAAATCAGGCCCTAAATCATTTGGAAAAATCACACCAGCTCCTCATAGCGTATATCTCTCCTAGGAAAGTACAACCAGTATATCCTGGTGGGTCACAAAAAATCTCAAAGACCTTGAAATGCCAAAGATAGTGCACATTCCACAATGTCTTCAATCTATTTGCTGGAGTTTCAGTGCCTGGAATCTGCAGGGCTGCTACTTGGGAAAACAGGCATATGTTCACTAGGCAGTATCGTCAAGATATCTAAAAAAAGATGAAACTTTGGTGGGTGAAGTGGTTCTTCATTATCTTTTACAATGAGGTGAGCTACCATTTTTATATGTAAGTGCTTCACACGACAGCATTTGTCTTCTTCTCTCAAGTGTGATACTGCTTGCTAATCAGATTCAACCTTGTGAACTGAAATATTCAACTCTGCAGACTAAATACGTTTCTCACCTGTACATTGTGACCTGTTTTATCTCACAAAATGGCAGCCACAGTCTTTGCTGAGCACTATTTTCTATGGGCAGTTGCACTTGTTTTCAGCATTGTGCATCTTCTCTTGGGGAGATGGGGTTTGTTTTGCGCCAGTCCACTGCGAGGCTCATTGTCTGAACACCACAAGTATCCAGACATTTTTTCCAAATAAGTCACCTACACTGTCAATCACTTTTATTCAAGCGCTACGTTGCTTCAGCCTTTCAGTCAGGTATTGTCTCGCCAATATGTTTTCTCTTTTTTTGTACCAGCTTCTTTCTTGTGCAGGCGTTCTGCTTGTCACTACTGTTAAAGAGCAATTACCAAATAAACAATTAGCCGTTCAGGTTGTTTACAGGGCGCAGTAACTGCAGTTATCCACCTCTAACTACGACAGCACTGAAATCTAAACATTCCACACTTGGTCATACTGTCACCTTCATCATAACTTAAAGAGCTATAAACATTACAAACATGAATCAAAGTCCGAGGGGCAGTAGATTGCTTTTCAGAGAACGTGATTGCTCAAACCAGAGCATTTCAAGCTTGAGGTGCGAACCTTAAAACAGTATATTCTGCACCTGGAAGCTAAAATCAAAATGTGATAAGAAGATTGAGAATAGCAGAAAACCTGGTGTGGCAGTTTGGGCTGGACTGTTCCTATTGGACCAAGGGCAAGACTCATTTCCATACAGTTGGTTCCAAACTAAAGTGGGATGGCAGGCAAAAAAGTAATGGGTTGGAATGCTACTCCAAGCCATTGACAGTGGTTAGACTTGTTGCAAGCAGTTCTCCCCTCACCTTTTGTGTGTTTGCTTTGTCAGTGTTCTCATGTCAGAACCCATGCCCATGTTGACATAAACAGTCATCCATCAACCAGTAGCTGACCAATAGAAGTGAGGAACTGAAGCAGGAAGGTCCTGAGGTGAAGATCCTAAACCCTGTTTTAGACAGACCTGGCAAAACATGTCAGTGTTTTCCAGCCTTGTATTGTTTGTCTGGTTCTATCATAGTCTGCCATCTTTATATATTAAGTTGTCACCAAAACAGATATCACTGCAGACTTGATCATACCATTGTAGATATTGCCAGAACAGATTCCTGTGGAAGTGGGGCAAGGTGAAAGAGAGGAGGAGCATGGGACGCAGCAGCAGTTCTTAACCTGTGGTCTGCTGTACAATGACTACTCAGGGGGTCCGCTACTGCGTAGAAAACGAAATATAAAACGATTAATTAAGTAAAATACATAAAACAGCAAAACTAAAAATTGAAAGTTTTAAAACGCTTTGTAAATGCAAAGCGATTTGAAATTGGAAGCTACAAATTAACTTAGTGTTCTTACCTTGATTAGAGGAGCAGCACAATCTCAGCAAACAAAACTGTTACAGATGATTGATGGTCTCAATTAAAGCAACACTGCAATGGTATTGCTGGCAACAGGCGAACATGCATTAGGAGCAAAAATGACATGATATGCCACAATCTAGCATATCGCTTCTTCTTTCAAAAATAAAAATACATTTTGAAAAACTCTAGCCGTCCCATTAACATTAAAATTTCGATTTTTCTATATTTTTGTTTGTGAGTTAAAATGCCCGGTTACTCACCGGTAATATCCATTACTCCGAGTCCTGGTCTCCCCGTCCCATTCCTGATACGTGAGCAGCTAGTCTGCTCCACAGAAACCCCTACCCAGCTGCGCTGTTTGCACTTCCCCCTATGATGATGTCACCATCACGTGACTATACAGGGGGAAGTGCCACAAACAACATCCTAAAAATACCAAAGATACCCAGAATGAAAAACACAGACAATCACCCAAACAAAAAAACCCAAACCAGGGAGGGAGGGAAGGGCTCAGGAATGGGACGGGGAGACCAGGACTCGGAGTAATGGATATTACCGGTGAGTAACCGGGCATTACCTCCTCGTCCTGTCTCCCCGTCCCATTCCTGATACGTGAGCCCATACCCAAGCACACAGTGATTGGCAGAAAAAAACAGACCACACAGGCTTGAGAAAACAAACAGGTCTATTTAATCCATGGAAAACAGTACATTTCAAACATCATGCACCGCAGAAAGGACACTAGCCCCAAAAGCAGCAGAGGCCGCCATCCCCAACTGAAGCCGGTAATGGGAAACAAAAGTATGGGGAGAAGCCCACGTGGCAGCATTGCAAATGTCCCTCAAGGATGCCCCCTTGAACATGGCCCAGGAGGACGAAACGCTCCGGGTCGACCGACCCTGAACAGAGGAAGGCAGAGGACAGCTGGCAGAGTCGTAAGAGGAAACCACAGCACCCCGGACCCACCGAGACAAAGTGGACAAGGAAGGACGCAGCCCCAGCCCCGAGAGGCCATAGGTGACAAAGAGGGAATCAACCTTCCTGAAAGCAGCCGTACGCTCCAAGTAGATGCGGAGAGCCCTCAACACATCCAAAGAATGAAGGAGCACCTCCTCAGGAGAGGCAGGGGCCGGAAAAAACACAGGGAGAACAATATCCCCCTGACAGTGAAAGGAAGACACCACCTTAGGGAGAAAGAACTGACTCGGACGGAGAATCACCTTATCCTCGCAAAAACGCAAGAAAGGCGGGGAGGCCATCAGCGCCCCGATCTCACCAACCCGTCTGCCAGAAGTAATGGCCACCAGGAAAATAACCTTAGCAGAAAGGAACTTCAGGGCCACGGAGTCCAAAGGCTCGAAAGGAGGACCCGTCAAAGCCCGCAGAACCAGGGGAAGATCCCAAGGAGGCACAGGAGAACGGGAGACAGGACGCTGAAGCAAGAAACTCCGCAGAAGGCGAGCCACCAACGGGGAGACAGAGGCAACTGAAGAACCCCGAAAGGCAAGTACGGCAGCCCACTGAGCCCGTAGGGAAGAAACAGCAAGACCCAGGAGGAACCCATCCCGTATGAAGTCCAAGACCCTCACAGCGTCACAGGAGGCAGAAGAGAGACCCTTCCCAAGGCACCAAGAAGAGAAATTCTTCCAGTGACGGGCATACGACTTCAAAGTGGAAGGACGCCGAGAAAGTTGAAGACAATGGGCAACCTCAACCGAGCACCCGAGATCCAGAAAACTCAACCTCTCAAGTGCCAAACCCCCAGCCGGAGGCGGCGCAGAGAGGCAAGGCTCAGAAGAGGAACCCTCAGAGGGGAGGGACACAGGGGAAACCGCCAATGAGGGCGAACAGAAAAGGCCAACAGAAGGGGGAACCAAGACCGCCGAGACCACTCCGGAACAACCAGGAGAACCTCCGCCCGATCCCAACGAACCTTCCGGAGGACCCTCGGAATTAAGGCAAACGGAGGGAAGGCAAACAGCAGACCCTCCGACCAAGGAATCGAGAAAGCATCGGTGGCCCACGCCTTCGGGAGGGAGCGATGCTGCAAAACCGAGGAAGAAGGGCGGACTCCTCCGAGGCAAAAAGATCCAGCCAAGGAAGGCCGAACCGGAGGACAATCAGATCGAACAGACCCGGAGACAGACAGAGGGACACCGAGGACGGGAACACCCGGCTCAACGAGTCCGCAGGCCCATTCTCCGTCCCCGGAAGATAGACCGCCGTCAGAGACAAGAGATTCGATTCGGCCCACAGGCCGATCTTCCGGGAAAGGAGAAACAGGGCATGACACATGCCTCCCTGGTGAGTCACATAAGCACGAACCACCTGATTGTCGGTCTGCACAGAGACCGCCCGACCCCGAAGGAGAGGAGCGAACCAAAGAAGAGCCAACCAGACAGCCCGCAGCTCCTTCCAGTTCGACGACTGGAGAGACTCGAAGCCGGACCACCGACCCTGAGCCGAGGAGGCACCCAGAACGGCACCCCACCCCAGAGCACTGGCATCCGTGGACAAAACGACCACAGACAGGGGAGGAAGAAGATCGAACCCCCGGGACAGGGACAGAGGGGACAACCACCACTGGAGATCCGCCCGAATCCCCGGAGTGACAGGGATGAGAGTCTCGTAGTCCAAGGAGGCAGGATCCCAGTGAGACAGGACAAGATGCAACAGGGGGTAGAGATGCAGCCTGGACCAAGGAAGGAGATGCAGAGTGGACGCCATCTCCCCCTGACTCCGCAACCAGAGACGGGCAGACACCCGGGACTGGGACAGAAGCCAGGAAAGGTGACAAAACAAAGTCAACTGGCGCTCCTGTGAGAGAAAAACCATGGCCATGTCCATACGGAAGAGAGCCCCCAGGAACCTCAGGGACTGGGAGGGCACCAGGGAGGACTTCCTGTGGTTGATAAGGAACCCAAAGGACCCCAGCAGAAAACACACCTGGTCCACATCCAACAGAGCCTGCGAAAAAGAAGGAGAGACAATCAACCAGTCATCCAGGTAAGGAAAAACCACCAGTCCCATGGAATGTAGAATACCCACCAGAGGGGCCAACAGCTTGGTGAAAACCCTGGGCGCCGATGAAAGGCCGAAAGGGAGCACCCGGAACTGATAATGCCGGCTCCCCACAGCAAACCGGAGGAAACCCTGGTCGTCCGGATGGACGGGAACATGAAGATAAGCATCCATCAGGTCCAGCGACGCCAGGAAGCCACCCGGAAGGACCAGAGGCAGGATGGACTGGAGAGTAACCATCTTGAAAGGACGATGGATCACGAAGCGATTGACCCGCTTCAGATCCAAGACAGGTCGAAGATCCGAAGTGTCCTTCTTGGAAACCAGAAAGAGAATGGAGTAGCACCCCATGCCCCTCTCCAGCGGAGGCACCTCCACAATCGCCCGCTTCTCCAACAGGATCCGTACGCCGGCCAACAAAGCATCTCTCCGCAGAGGAAGACTGGGCAGAGGGGTCCGAACAAAACCCGGAGGTGGAGGAGAGGAAAACTCGAGCCGGTAACCCTCTGAAACAGTCTGAACCGCCCAGGCATCCGGAACCGACAACCACTGGGCACGGAAGGACTGAAGGCGACCACCAACCGGCAAAGGCAGACAGTCATTGAGAAGAGGAGGAAGCGGCGGTGGCAACACCAGCAGCGGCCCGGGGCTTGGCACTTCCAGGGGCCCCCCGGCCACGACCCCTGCCACGAAAGGGCTGAGAAGCACCACGAGCAGGAGGCCCAAAGGCGCGACGGTAACCAAACCCACGACCCCGGGAAGGGGGGCGGACAGGAGTCACCAGCTTGCGATTCTCCGCAGATTGCTTGACTAAATCTTCCAACCGAGGACCGAAAACCTTGGAACCTTCAAAAGGCAATTTAAGGAGGACCGACTTCTGGGAAGAGTCCGCCTTCCAGGAACGCATCCAAATATGACGACGTGCAGCGATGGAAGCACCAGAAGCAGCCGCCGCCGCCCCCAAAATGTCAAAAGAAATATCCGACAGGTACCGAACCTGCTGTTCCATCAAAGACAAAAGAGGAGTGGCATCCTCGCCGTCCTGCAGCAAAACCGACAGGGACTGGAAATCCTTAAGGAGCGACTGAACCATATAGTTGGAATAGGCAGTCGCACGGACGGAAAAATTGGAAGCAGCATAAGAACGCTTCACAGCACCCTCAATACGCTTATCCACAGCATCCGCCGGCAGGGCGTCCTCAGAAACGACCAAACCCTGAGAAGAGAGGCCAGCCATCAGATTATCCACCTTCACAGCCTGAGGAAACTCAGCAGAAAAACCCTCAAGAGGGTAACGCCGAGACAGGAAACGAGGAAAGGCAGACTTATCCACCTCCTGCCACTCGTGTGACAACACCTTGCGAATAGCACTGTGCAAAGGCAAAGAATCCGGAGCAGGCTGGACATATTGCGTGAAGAAGTCATCCTCCAAGACATCAGCGGCAGGAGGAGAGAACCCCAAGTTGGACCGAACATGTGCGAATAGGTCAGAGAGCTCAGCACCCTGAACAAAACGTCCACGCACACCCTCATCTCCCTCAGGACCCAAGTCATCTTCAGCTTCAGCCTGGGGATCCACAGAAACACGAGGTCTCTTGGGAGGAGGAGCAGCCGCATCCCTGGCCAGGAAAGCAGCAGCCACTGCCTCACCAACAAGGAGGCGCAGGGCATCCAGAGGGGACGCAGAAGAAGAAGCCGCAGCATCCATGAAAGCACAAGTCCAAAAACCACACCAACAGGCAAAAACAAGGACAAAAAAACATCCAAGAAGGACCCCTTAAATACAGGACAAGGACCCGAACACCTGTGGCAGGAAATGCAATGGGCCGGCATAAAACAGCCCAATCAGCAGGCCACACGCCCCCAAAGTACAAAAAAAACAGGAGCGCCACACCAGCAGCACCAGCAGAGCCCCAGCCCGCTAAAGCAGGGCGAAAAAGGACCGAAGAAAAACCGGGGACGGCCGCTGGAGCAGGCCAACCAGAGCCAGGTGAGGAAAAGCACATAAAACGGCCGCTAACACGAGCCGCGTGAACAAACAGTGCCCCCAGACCACAGACGGCCGCTAACGCGAGCCGCGTGGAAAAATGAAGCCCCCAGAACGGAGATGGCCGCTAACGCGAGCCGCGCAGAAAGAAAACAGCCTGGGGGAAGCAAAAAACTAAAAGGAAAAGACGGCCGCTAAAGCACGCCGCCGACCACACCAAAAACAGCAGGGAACTCACCTCGAGAGTAGACCCAACAGCACAGCCAGGAACGCGGTCCACGGGAACGCAGAAAAAAAAGAACAGGATGTTGTTTGTGGCACTTCCCCCTGTATAGTCACGTGATGGTGACATCATCATAGGGGGAAGTGCAAACAGCGCAGCTGGGTAGGGGTTTCTGTGGAGCAGACTAGCTGCTCACGTATCAGGAATGGGACGGGGAGACAGGACGAGGAGGTAATGTTTTATAATTTGTCTACTTGGTTGATGTGTACTTGTTCTGTATTTGGTATATTGGTTTGAAGTTCCCATCAAAGAAATTGCTTAGATGGGCATAGCTTGGTCAGTAAAAAGATTAGGGGGCTGTGAGCTTCAGATTTCCCACCAATCACGCCTTCGCATCGGGGTCAATTAACCAAATTCTTACGCAGCTCAGTGGCCCAGATCTACTGCCCTGCATGAGAAGCAAAGAGCAAGAGTGCACCATATATACAGTGAAATGGCGCTATCCTCGCATCTTCCTCTTGCCAGCACACAATGAGGTAGCTGTGCATTATGCTCACACCATTGCACCATAGTGCAAGGGTGCCTACGTGAGTCTAGCATAGGTTTTGTACTGAAAGGATTCCCTTCCAGTACAAAATACAATGCTTAGACTAACTTTAAAACTTGCTATACTTTGTATGTGTGCTGTAAAGTGCAGCACACATGCAAAGTTGGAAAAGAAAGGAAAAATAAAAGCATTTCTCCTTGAGAGTGCCTATTTGAAACGGGCGTTATGTTTTGGTGCAATCCTCTGTCTACTTTTTTTTAGTAAACAGAGTTTTGCGCCAAAAGCCATGGGTGGTCACATTGGAAAGCACCCATGGAACGCCCCTTAAGGTAAGTAATGCAAAGCAGCGCTAAATGCTTTTTTGCATTACTTTCAAACGAATTTCCTGCAGAAGACAAGTTTTGCGATGAAAAATAAATTGAGAAAAAAGATTTTGCATCAACTTGCATCATTTTTAGGATGCAAACACAGCACAAAATCTTAGTAAAAATACCCAGTAATTTTACAATACATTATACGACTAGCAGGGGGCACCAGAGGGTCTTCAGGGGCAGTGGAAAGGGAGAGTAGTGCAGATTGGTAGGGGTACTGCTACTAACTGAGAGAAAACACAATATTTTGTAAAATAACCAAATGTTTTTTCATTCTCATTACAAACAGATAGAGGGAGAGTGTGTGTGTGTTTTTAGTTTGTGTGTGTGGAATCCAACAAACACCTCACCATATCCAAAAGAAAGCACCTGTACCCAACTATTTATCACAGAATACATTTATTAGGGGGGTGTAACACACAACACACTCCCCACCCCTGAAGCTACACCCCTGCGGGGCCCCCGGCTTCCCAGTAGTGAAACAGTGGGGGTTCAAAGAATTCAAATGTTAAGAACCACTGGCATCCAGAGACATAGAGAACAAGAGATTAGAGAGAGAGATACCAAGTGAGAGAGAGAAATTGAGAGAAAGAGAATTAGAGACTGAATGGGAAACTTCATCCAGAACAAAATTCATTTGCATAAAGTTTGTTGCAGCAGGCTCAGTTTCCAGCTGAGCTGTCTTGTCTTTATTAAGTAGCTGTGGATAGTTAGACAGCATCAAAGCATAGTCGATGGGTTGCTCAGCCTGTCCTGGAGCTATTGGTTTCCTTTTCAAAGGCCGTGGTGATACCTAGTCCAGAGACGGCAGGCAATGCTGCAATCTATGTGATGCTGTGCCTTGGAACTAAAACAAGACAAGGATGAGAAAGTAATGCAGTCACAGTAACTGCAAAGAGAGAAGGTTGGGCTCACACCTTTCTGTTCTCACTTTACATGACATTTGTGTGCATGGTGACATCACAATATATTTCTTGGGGCACAGGGGAACCATGAATCACTTGGCACATTTTTGTGCTTTCAAACTATATCCCCTCTTCTAAATCAGGCTATTTTAAGAAATACAACGTGTCAGATATTGAGATTATCAAGCATGCTCACTACGCGTACAGTATTTGAGGTTCAAATCCTTTATCACCTCGTGATAACCAAAGCCACTTTTGAGAAACAAGTTTCCAAATGAACAATTCCATTATCAACATGGAATGAAATCATTTGAAGCCATGAAACACCAGTAGTAAATATCAGTATTCATGATCTGTAGTGCCCAGTAATCAGCTATTGCCACAAGATCCAAAGAAAAGGTTTTGCAATCTTCGCATGTCTTTTTCCACACTGTATGTCCATACAAATCACCTCAGCACAGGGCTATAAAAACTTTACAGGACCCATAAAAAGGTGAGCAAGGCTCCGGGGTGGGCCAGTAACCAATTAAGAAGTGGCCAGTGGGTACATGTAAGCCATATAGCTAGGACACTTGACATACAATCAAGACTTTACCACTTCATCTATATTTAGTGGAAATAAGTGATGTATTCTAAGGCTGGGCCGGACTCCCAACATAGTTACATTTCCCTTAAAAGGGCAGTCCCTTGGTCCTGCCATTAGAATCACTATCATCCTAATTGTGGGCTACTTGGAAACTGTGGAACAAAGAAACATTGGCCCTATTCACACTTGGTCATAAACTTTTACAACCAAATGTACCTTCTCTGCGTACACCTGGCAGGAATTCACAAATGGGTTCCTGGACGCCATAATCCTATTTAAGGTGTAAAGATCTCTAACACAAGTGCAGAAATCTCTGCAGCTGTAAATCGACTAAAAGGGTTGGAAAATGGGCGTTTGAAGGCATGGCTTGCTTTGACTTATTAGGAACACACACAAACATGAAAGTTTGTTGGCATGCCCAAACTGCGATCAGACTGATTCTGTGATATACACACTGTGTGTTTAATACTACCCAGCCTAGCTGTTTCCTGCTGCTCAGCCAGAGTGAGAGATGGTAACGAAATGTTGGTGTGAATGTGATGAATGGAATGGGCTGAGCAGCAGGGAGGCTGCTCCTGGTGGGACTGGTAACAGGGCTGGTGTAAGAGCTGGAAGTAGAGCTGGAATGGACAGATGTACATATTACATGGAATCAATAAAGAAGTCTTCAAACTCTACATAACTACCTGTGTCAGCCTTTATGTAAGGACACAACAGATTCCTTCTCTGGAAATTGTTTTAGATTTACTTCAGCACAGAGCATTTGCAGAATGCAATCCATTCCTTTTCTACAGAGTTCTCCACCACAAAGAACACGCTACAGGGGAAGTGGAAATCACGTGATTCCCAAAGGAATGCACGTGGAAACGTGCACCAGGCACAGCATTTCATCATGATTCCAGTAGGAATTGGTGAATTGCAAAAAGTAGTAAATCTGCACCTCCACATAGAAGTAAGTATGTTGTGCAGATTCACTACCTGTTTTATGAAATACACCCATGGTGTTTAATCCCGGCATCCCAATTTGGCCAAACGTTGTGCTCTTGCAAAATCACTTTCTTTGTCCTCTTTTTGGTAAGACTGTGAGTCTTAGAAGCAATGCAAAATCTGCTAGTAAGTGTAGTTAAAAAAATAAAAGGACTGAATAGAACCTGAAGGAGGGGAGACAATGTCAAGTCACATTGTATATTCACCAAAATGCAATATGATGGTAACTGTATAGCATTTGGAGCAAGAAGCAGAAGAAAGCAGATTAGATAGAGAAGATGAAAGACAAGGCCTTCAAGTAGATATTTTTCAATGAAATCGGAAATACCTGACCTCAGGGTGGCTCCCAGAAGTGTTATGTGGTTGTGTCTCTTGTTGATTTCACAAGACTTCAGGAGGCAGTCTTGAGTCCAGCCATCCTCGGCCCACATTATAGATAGGACCTACTGCCGCAGTTAACACTGCAGTGCACTTTTAAATGGGTGTACCAGGTGCAGATTGGGTCTGTGCGCTGTAGCACAATGAATGTGCTTCCCTTAGTGCAGCCACAAATCCGTGACTGCCCTGGGGGCAGCTCATTAACGAAAAGTGTATCAATTGTTTGAAGCAGCCAGGTTGCCTTTCACTGAGAAGGTAGTAGCCGGCCTACATTTTAAATCAGGGGCAGAGATCTCCTAAGTGAGTGCAGTGTGTGACTGCACTTGCCTGCAGGGGAATGTTGGGGAAGGTCCATGGGACCCTCCTTGGCCACCTTTTAAGGGCACACTGAAGGGGAGTACTGACTGTGTGCCACCTCCATGTGACGCACAATCAGTGCGCCTCCTGAAGGCCTTTTTGTCTCTGCCTTGCATCTATAATTTAGAGCAAGTACACAGCCAAATGACTCCCTCATTTGCTTGGGCCACCACCCATGCAAATGAGGGAATGCACCTTAAGTTTGCATTAGTGTACATTTAGTGCAGGTGCACTCTTTAGTACAGAAGGGCCTATGCAAACATCCATGGCTCCTAGGAGGCACACATGCCCAGTGCACCCTGTTGCGGTTGGGTTGTCTCTGCTGGCCGTGTAGAAATATAAAAAAACCCTGTCTCCGAAAAACAGCAAATAGCTGATGTGAAACCTACTAGGGGTGGTCTGGGTCAGGGGGGTCTATTCTTTACCAATCTATAGGCTGTACGTGCCAGTTAGTACCATTACAACCTATTAGAATGAACTTTTGAACACACTTGAGTATACCAAACAAGAAGAGTTTTGTATGTTAAAAAATAATCAATGATGATTTATTCACCTCCCAATAGGGTTACAATCTAGCATGTTATCACAATGTTAAAAATAATTAAAAAACTCATAACTTCAGTTATACAGTCATATATATAAAAAAAGTCAAAATGTAATCAAAAAAACAGTCGACGCAGCGTTTCGGTGCTTTTTTCTTTTTTCACACCTTCTTCAGGACTTTACAACATTTTGACTCCATTGTTTTCTGTATTTAAATCAGAAATGAAGCATTACGAAAAAATCCACATGAATTTACCAGCTACTCAGGTTTGTTGATATCCTTTGAGCTCTGGGTCTAGTCACCTCTGTGTTGTATATGCACGGAGGAGCGTCTTCCTCTAATTCCCAGGAAGACGCCGTCACGGAGGAGCAGGGAGGCCACTTACGACATACAAGAGCCTTGAACCAGTGAAGAGAGAAACCCTGACAGTGAGGCTGTGCACTATCTACTTGCCGTGGATGCCCACTTTTGAATCAGCCAAGAACGCAATAAAGGTTGTGTAATCAACACCTTCTGAAGTACTGCCCGAATTACTGCCCGAATTGATGGTGGCTCCTCCGTGCATATACAACACAGAGGTGACTAGACCCAGAGCTCAAAGGATATCAACAAACCTGAGTAGCTGGTAAATTCATGTGGATTTTTTCGTAATGCTTCATTTCTGATTTAAATACAGAAAACAATGGAGTCAAAATGTTGTAAAGTCCTGAAGAAGGTGTGAAAAAAGAAAAAAAGCACCGAAACGCTGCGTCGACTGTTTTTTTGATTAAATTTTGACTTTTTTTTATATATATGACTGTATAACTGAAGTTATGAGTTTTTAAATTATTTTTAACATTGTGATAACATGCTAGATTGTAACCCTATTGGGAGGTGAATAAATCATCATTGATTATTTTTTAACATACAAAACTCTTCTTGTTTGGTATACTCAAGTGTGTTCAAAAGTTCATTCTAATAGGTTGTAATGGTACTAACTGGCACGTACAGCCTATAGATTGGTAAAGAATAGACCCCCCTGACCCAGACCACCCCTAGTAGGTTTCACATCAGCTATTTGCTGTTTTTCGGAGACAGGGTTTTTTTATATTTCTACTGTTTAATCCCCCTCCCTGTTGCACAAAACCAGGGGTACCTCCAATTGTTTTTGCTTATCTGCTGGCCGTGTGCCTGAGAACGGTGGTACCTTATGTTGTCCCATTGTTCCCAGGGCTGGGAGTTTCACTCCCCTGTGGCCACCTTTCCTAATGCTCCTGGGCTCCAGGCGGATGCTCCTTACTTCTTCAGCTCCAAAAAAGCAATCACTTGCCTGAGGATTGGCAGCTACCTTTTGAAGCTCCCCCTCAGCTATTCAACTTCAGTCTTAAAGTGCCTTTTCTTTTCCTTTTCCATTGTGTCTGTTTCTTTCTATCCTCCTTCCTGACTTTCCCTAACCTTTATATTTCATGTCAGCTGAAGGTGTGATCTCATTTCATTTTCCTGTTCCTTTATTATATAAAGGGTGTGATCTGGTTGGAGGGTATGTCACAACAAAGCAGTGTTCCTTTGCTTGTTTCCTCACTCCCTGCATTTGCTAATGCTGACTCTTCACTCCTGAAGATTTCCACTATTTGAATCTGGATTCCTGGTTTTCTTTAATCCCTTGAAGACTTTGTCCTGCAAAGACGTTTTTACGCCTTTGGCTTTTGCATCCTGAAAAGGTGATGGTTTCTTGAGAGAACTTGTCTACCACATATTCCGGTGTGTGGTGGCATTGGGCTTCTGTAAAAAATTGCCCATACATCGGACAGTGGAAGACCTTGACCTAGATTACGTGTAAGCGCTTGCACTCAAGTCATGACAAAGACATTAAAAAAATAAGGACATTTAGACAAAGTCAGTCCATCTTGTTTGTCACACCTGCTGTCTTTACCAGTCATGGCTGGACTAGGAACCAAAAGCAAACCAGGAAAAATTGTTTAACCCCTTCCACGTGGGACTAATTCCCCCATGGTGCGAGGTGGGGGGGCCACGCGCCGCGCCGTGGTGCCTGTGACAAACTCAGCTCGTCATGCTGCACAGTGGAGCTGTGCTCATGACAAGCTGAGCTCGTCATGACTCCACCCACAACAATAGAACCCCCGCACATGCGGGTTATTAGCCACGCATGGGCCATCCGCGGCTGTTATGACAAGCTCAGCTCGTCATGAGCACAGCTCCACTGTGCCTCATGACGAGCTGAGCTCGTCATAAGCATAAAAGGGGTTAACCCTTCCTTTTCTCCTTCCTCTCTCATCTCTCTCTTCTTTTCTCTCCCCCCTCTCTCTCTCTTTGTCTCTCTCCTGAAGTTTGACCCCATACCTGCTGCATTTGGAAGCTGAAGAAAGTACCAGTTGTGCTAGTGGTGTCCCCTGCTCTGAAACCATGCCTCCAAAAGCTCCAGGCCACTAGTGAAATGTCTGGTGGAAAAAATGGGAATACGGACCTATTGTCAATCTTTATTTCTCCCAGATGCATGGATGTAATTTGGGGTTCTCCAGGGGTCACAGCTGCAACCCCTAGCTTGCCCCTTGCTACCCCTGGCACTGCTTTTGCGAACCCTGGCCTCAGAGGTGGTAAAATCAGTCCCTGGAACACAAGGCCGGCTCTTCCTAATGGACGCCAGTTGGAGCTTCCCTTGCCTGGTTTCTATCAATTTGTTTATTATACAAATAGTGAATAATAATGTACACTATATACTGTATATTATTACACTCAATATACGGACGACACTCAGCTTATTTTCTCTCTTGAGGGTAGTGAAGCAGTGTTTTTCAGAAAAATGTCGTAGCTGCATGTGTAGAACTGAAGACTGGCTGAAAGAAAAATCATTACAATTTAATGGGGAAAAAACTGAAGTCCTGTGTTGTACTGCAGGTAAAACTCTGCGGCCTCTCCCTGCGGATTTTTGGCCAGGTCAGGCTAATAATACCCTATTGCCGGTTAAGACAGTGCGCAATTTAGGAGTGATGTTAGACAGTAATCTACAATTAGACTCCCAGGTAAATAAAACTGTGAACACCTGTCTATCTCTGCTTCGGGCTCTTTGGAAGATACTCCCTTTTTTACCATCCGCAGTGAGATCTCACGTGGTACGGAGTATCGTCATAAGCAGAATGGATTACTGCAGCGCGCTCCTATTGGGCACTCCTGCCTCCTTGATACAAAAACTACAAGGAGTGCAGAGTATGGCGACTAGGCTGGCACTTAACTGGCCACGCAGAGCCTCCGCATCACTTGCCTTACAGGATCAACACTGGCTGCCCATTGCACAAAGAGTCCCATTTAAGACACTCTGTATTGTCTTTAGAGCAAAACATAAAATTGGACCAAAGAAGCTGCAAAGGAAATTCACATGGTAATCTCCTGTTAGATGCCTGCTTTTCCTCCTCAGTTAATTTGATCTGTGTTCCCTGTGTGAATAGGGCCCGTATGGGCGGTAGATCCTTCTCATTCATAGCATCCAGACTTTGGAATGCCCTACCCTTGGAGCTGAGACTAATAAATACCTTGTCAAGTTTTAGAAAAGCACTGAAAACTAGGCTGTTTCCCAGATATTAGCTCCCTATTGTTGTGGGTAGTATTCGCAATAGCTAAGCGCCAGGATACCCTCTGGGTGATAGTGCGCTGTATAAGTGTACCTACATTACATTACACTATTAGTGTAATAAAAAATGGAGTACATTAACTGTGATATGTCCTTATCTGGAAGATAAGTAAAAAATGCTGTTAAATGTATGTTGTTTGCATGCTTTTGGGTGAGAGTGTGTGTATGTGCGCAAGAGCATGTGAATGTGTGAGTGTGTGTTAAGCATGTGTAAGTGAAAGTAAAAGTTTAATCACGTGTGATGTCACTTCCGCTACCCATGACATTTTGGTGAATTGATTTCCATGCCCAGATGGCTGCTGTGCAAGGCACACACTGTAGCAGGCATTCATTCAGGAGTGGTTCTTCTACTGTTTTAATAAAAGAAATACAAAGATCGGCTGCCTAGTTTTAATAATTTGTCTTAATACAAGAAAACCCTTTTAAGACAATCTTTGTGCATATGCGGCTGCCTGCTTGGAAAGGTTTTTCTTTTGCTTTAGGAGAAAACATTCAGAATAGGTCACATCCATGTGAGTGCTCGATGCCCATCTTAAAATACCTTTTAAAACAAAAGAAAACCCGACTCAAGATAGTTTGTTTACACATATTGTGGCGATTTTTCAATTGTTTATCTTTTGTTTTAAGAAAAACATTTTAAAATGGCATCCATGTAATCATGCCCCGCTGTGGCAGTCATTCTCAATTCTTTATCTTAAGACAAAAGAAAAATATTCCAAGATGGCCGTTGTACGTAACACTTACAAGGTAGGTCACTTTGGACTGGTTTTACATACATTTCAAAGATGAGCAGCTGTGGATACAGAGAAGGTCCGGAGCACAAGTTTTGGAGTTAATGATTGAAAAAGAGCACAAAGGCATGGGAGAAGAGCAGGGAGACACACAATTGCATTAAAAACAAGCATTTGCAATGCAATAGGTCTCGCATTTACGCTAGTTTGAGCTATTGACATTGCAAATGACAATGCCTTTGATTTTCGTTTTCGTTTTTAAAACTAAAATAAAAGGCACTGTCATTTGCAATGTCAGTAGCTCAAACTCGCGTAAATGCGAGACCTATTGCATTGCAAATGCTTGTTTATTTTATCGTTATGTGGCTGCAGTAGACGTGGTTGCACCACAGCCCTCTCTTCAGGCGGCTCAGGCCGGGGACATTTGTTTCCTTCCCCCACAGAGGAGCGGAATCCGGAGTGAAATCCTGATTTCACGCCGGATTATGCGGCCTCTGCCCCGGGAGGTGCGGAAATTAGGCCGTGTTGGTCATGGACATCGTGTAACACCAATCCACCGTGTAAAATCTGTTCTGGGAGCTGGGGGGAGAGAGTGGGGAGAGGGGGGGGGGGGGTACAGGGCACTCTGCATCTGCCGCCCCCTGAATCTGCTTCCGCCAGTGATTATGAAGACGTCTCCCCTCACTCAGACTGGTTCTCTCCAGGCTTCTATGTGCACGATGCATCTTACTTCTGTGGGTGCCGTGCATTCACATGACACGTGCACACGTCCTCTGTGCACTATACCACTTCCGCCAGGGATAATGAAGACGTCACCCTGTCACTCTGGTTCTCTCCTGGCTGCTGTGCGCACCTTGTTCCTATGCGCCTCATGCACGCACACGACACGAGCACACGTCCCCTGTGCACTATTCCACCTCCGCCAGTAATAATGTCTCCTGTCATTTTGGTTCTCTCCGGGCTTCTATGTGCACGATGCACGTGCACACGTCCCCTGTGCACTATTCTACTTCCGCCAGTGACAATGACGATATCTCCCTGTCACCCTGGTTCTGTCCTGGCTGCTGTGCGCACCTTCCTCCTGTGCGTGCCGTGCATTCACATGACACGTGCACACGCACTCTGTGCACTATTCCACCTCCGCCAGTGATATGTCTCCTGTCCCTCTGGTTCTCTCCTGGCTTCTATGTGCACGATGCACCTTCCTACTGTGCGTGCCGTGCATTCTCGTGTCACGTGCACACGTCCCCTGTGCACTATTCTACTTCCGCCAGTGATAATGAAGACGTCACCCTGTCACCCTGGTTCTGTCCTGGCTTCCATGCGCACCTTCCTCCGTGCGCATCTTGCACGCACATGACATGTGCACACCTCCTCTGTGTATTGTCACCAGAAGGCAGCAACGCAGCATACAACAGAAACGATGCACTAGTGTAAAATAGGGACAGATGCAGAGTGCAGTAGTGTGCTGCTTGTGTAATACTCAAGAAAAAAAACCAGAGGCCAGTCCGCCATCGGCGTCGCGGCACCCTCCCCTATTACACAAGCAGCATAATTGGTGCAAATGAACTTGCATTGTTTATACCGCAGTGCAAACCTTCGGTAATGCAGCCCCAATGAGATCACCAAGGGTTTGTATTTTGTCTTTTGAGGCGCCTCCAAAAAACAAGCCAGCAACAAGACCGAAAAAATCGCCAGCAGGAAGGAACTATTTGTACATAAAATAAAGCTTGCGATTAACCCCTGCGCTGTCGGTTTCTGTTGGGGATTAGGCGAGATGACTGCAATATCTGCGCGCGCATTCAAAACGAAACCTAGCGTGGGGGCGGGACTTCAGTCTTGTGCGCGAAGCCCGCGCCCACGGAGTTCCTGGTCAAGAGCAGTGCGTGATGCGGGGCTCCCATGCCGGAGAGCCCCGCGGAGGCGTCAGAACACCGGATTGGCGGTAAGTGGGCCTTGGGGGGCGCTCGTGTGTGTGAGTGTGTGTGCGCGCGTGTGTGCGTGTATGTTCGCTCCTGTGTGTGTGTCTCTGTGTGCGACGGCGGGGGGAGTGGGGGGAGGGGGGAGTGTATCTGTCTGTGTGTCTGTCTCTGCTCGTGTGTGTGTGTGGGCGCATGCGTGCAGGGGGAGGTGTGCCTGGGTATGTTTGTGCTTCCCAGGAGACAGCCAGGCAGAGCGCGGCGCGTGGCAGTCGGCGCGTGCCACTTTCAAATCGCCTCAAAGGCGATGCGCGCGGCCAGGACTGTCTCCTGGGAAGCTCACATGCCGACAATAGGGGCTCGGCGGAGACGCGCTTCGCGCGGCTAGCCGAGAACTAAAAACTCCCTCATGAACTGCTACGCAGCATTGTGACAGCAGTGAAAGATTACAATTCAGGCATTCAATACAGGCTGAGACAGAAATGCTCTTGCAGCAGGACAAACGCAAGAATAGGGAACAAAGTCATTGTTTAAGGGTCATGAACCTGATAAAGACAAGAAACCCATCAAATCGTGAATAACGGGCAGAATGAAATGTAGAGAGAGTATTTATATAGCGCACTTCTACCCATAGGCCTCGTAGCTGTATTCATACCACTGTAGAACCCATCCTGGATTTCCTGTGAAACGTCCACTCCTGGGAACCCCCAAGGTGAACAGCATCCAAGCACTGCTGGGGACGTTGTGGAAATTAAGCAAGCTATTGATGATTAGACTAGGCACCAGGGTGAATTATCAGGTCTGGGGAAATTGAGTCTAAGAGCTGCTGAGGCAGGAATTGAACCCTGGCCCCGGGCCAGACCTCTGTATCAGGGTCTGCCGCTCTAAACATTGAGCCACGCTTCTCCACTGCCACAGTAAGTCAATATTTTATATAATAGGTCTGTTTGCCAACATATTGTCTGCAGGCGAGAACTAAAAAGGATACATTTCTGTACAGCATGAGGTTAAAAAAAAATATGTTAAAAAAAGTGTGATGATTGAATGTTTTTTTTTCAGATGTTAAATGTTCCCTCTTCTGTTGCAAATAAAACAATTACCATCAGATGGAATGATATAATAGCAACTAAAATCACAAGGCGACTAATGTAGACTGCTTTAGCTGATGCAAGATGTGATTTGACAAGTGCTTCTTGAATGAAAGGAGCTGACACAAACAAGGTAAAGACCGAAGGGCACTGATCCAAAGGCCACTGTCTGCATATTGAAAACAATAGGTCTTGTAGACAACTGTGCTTTTCAGTCATACCTAAAAATGAGTCTGGAGGACTTTGGATGGCATTCAAAACTGTTATACATTAAAAGAAATTACAGGATCTAACATCACTGGGTATTAGATTAGTGCATGGGATCTGCTCAGGATCCAAAATGATTTAAGACAAAATGGTTCATGCTGGAAAGGAGACGTTAGGGTCATGCTCCTGGTTCAGTAAAAAACAAGTAGCTTATAATAAGAAGATCGTCATGAATCTGCACCTACAAGTTTACACCCTTGCATGGGTGCGGATTTATGAAAATCAGGAGTTTCAATGAAGATTCCAAGAGTACTCCTGGAAACCTGAATCGTTCTCAGGTTTCCAGAAGTCACCGTAAAAAACATTTGTGAATTCTATTCAATTACTATTTGAATAACTTTCCATGTGTAATTGTAGATTAGGAACAATTTCACATGAGGAAAATACCTTCATATTTGTGTAATTTCAATTTTTTCCTCCACTGGAAAAATATTTTCCTCATGAAGAAAACCTTCCCCTACACCAGTTTTAGTTATGTACCATTCCATCTCCCACTGGGACGGGAATTTACTGCTATCCTTGAGAAGAGCTAATCTGGACCATTCCCTTGGTAGGAATTGGTTAAAAAAACAGTTGTGATCTATGGTCGGGAGGCGAGGTACTCTCCTTTGACACGTTGAGGGCGCAATATGACCTGGGAGTGACAGAAACGTACCGATATCTCCAAATTAGACACGCACTCACGTCTGTATTGGGAACCGGGGCGTCGGTCCCGGAGTCGGCTCCTTTGGAAGACCGGCTGCTTACGGACTATATGGAGACAAGTGCTACGTCCCTCACGTATCGTAAACTGTTGAACAACTTGCCGGATCCGTTGGTGCACCTGAAAGAAAAGTGGGTGGGGGAGCTTGGGGATTTGGATGAGTCAGAGTGGAACGAGGCGTTAGCGTCACCCAGAGAGGCAGGCATATCCATGCGATTTCGATTGGTCCAATTAAAAATTTTGCACAGAGTTTATTACACCCGCACAACACTCTATAAAATACACAGGGCAGAACATCCCTATTGCTTGAGGAATTGTGGGGAGGAGGGTACACTGCTCCATACTTTATGGGAATGTCCCAATCTACAAATATACTGGAGGAGCGTAGCGCGCACGATCAGTCAGACGCTTGAGACCCCTTTCACACCTGACCCTCGGATATGCATACTGCATGTGTGGGGACCGACAGACCTGTCACTGCCTGGGAAGCGCTGGGCGATCATTGGTATGATGCTGGCGAAGCGTGATATTGCACAGAACTGGGGAGCACCGACTACCCCGACGCTATCGCAGTGGTGTAAGAACATGGATATGCTTATGTTGAAGGAACGGGAGGTTTATAGACAGAGACTCAATCCACGTAAGTGGAATAAAATATGGACACCATGGAACTCGTATAGAGGGGATATCTGTGCGCCGTTACCAGAAGATGAGGATGCAGATAGCTCTGGGGAGGAGGATGAGATGGACTGAAGTAAGATCTCCGGGATAGACCTTGTAGGGGGGGGTAGTCTGGGAACTAGATTCTGGGTTCATGGACGGAATAGCTAGTGGTCTGCAATGAGAGTAATGTACATGTAGGCTCTACTCACGATGATACTGTAGTTGTTCTATGATGCGGATCGTTCATTTTGACCCTATTATGTAGTATGTTCAGAGTTAGGATGAAAATGGAAATTTGAAAAGTTGCTCCAAGGATTGAATGCAGCTGAATGTTGACGCTGCGATGATACGATGAATATTCGTTAATGCTAATTTGTGATGGCAACAATAAAAACAAATTTTCAAAAAAAAAAAAAAACAGTTGTGAATTCCCACAAACTTTCAAAGGCTTAGACTGAAAGGTGCACTCTACTTTGCATGGGGTAGGATATTGCACCACTGTGATGTGATACTATGCAAACGTGAATGGATTTGAGTTCAAGGTCACCTTTTATATGAGTTCCTTGTACAGCTGTGTGTGTAAACTGAAGTTGCAGTTGTAGATGGCTTTGTGCATCAGACCCCGTGTTTTCTAAATTCTTCCATTATCCTTTCCTGGAAAACCTGATCGCAGTATCATCTAGATTCAAAAGTTGGCGGCTATCGATGTAAAGTGCACAGTTGTAAATCTGCTGTTAGGGAAAAGGCAAAGAATGCTCAGATTGACAGGGTATGGCTTCACCTTAGAAAGGCAGTAAAATGGCAATTTTCTCAAGCCCACAATCCTATTCTTGTCATGAACAGAACATTGTAGTTGGAGGCCCAGAACTCTCGGAAGTTGGCTCGATGGTTCATAAAGTGAGAGGACTGGAGAATCAAGAGTTTTTTAGACTGATTATGCAGGTACATGTATGCAAGAACATCAACTTTGTCTCTATCTTATCACCTTTCTCGCATAATGCTGCATTTTACGTTTTTTATCTGCACAGAGTTTTTGTAAGCACTACATAAATATCACTCGTGTAAGTTAAGGCTAATATAACTATCTAGATAAAATTTAAATTCTGTATTTTATCTTCTAGCTGGCAAGACGCGGACTAAATGTTGTTATGATCAGCAGGACAGAAAGCAAGCTTCAGATTGCTGCCACTGAGATTGGTAAGCGTTCTGCATTAAATGCAAGTTCTTCTAAACTTATCTCATCTCGTTCCCCATTCCTACTCAAAGTCCTACCACCCCATCCGATCCCAACCCATCTAATCCCAAATCCCTTTCATTCTGTCTTATCCCACTCATGCTAATCCCCTAGATTCACCTATCCCTTCCAAGTCCATCATTGTGAAAACGTTCCTGACAATGTATTAAGTGCACAATATTATGGAGAGATGGAGAGATACAGAAAGTTCTTAGTGTCTGATGTATGTATGCCAATGTGACTCCTTAGAATCTTCAACATTACCTTATACAGGACAAAAGTCAGAGAATTGAGAAACTCTCGGAAGACCATATTTTACTATTCCACGACATATTAGACACAGAGACAGAATTGCTCTTTCACATCCTCCCACTCTCACAAACAATTACATTATCGATATTGGAGCTTTGTCTAACCTCTGTATATTGTATTATCACAATACTATTGTTCAAGAAATTTAGCCATCATATAACGTATGCAATGTAAAAGTAATTATCTGGCCTCCAAGATCTAACCATAAGCACCACCAACTGTATCAAATTACAGTCTCATGGGAAATAAATTGAGCGTAAAACATGAAATCACCTCGTTCCAGGAACAAAATGTACTTATACCCATTATTTTGGTCAACTGCCTATCTACTGCATAATATCAATCGCTAAGCTAATAGGGAACGTTGTAATACTGCAGGTATCCTCCCAACCATACAAACAACTTGCTCACTAGTTTTCAGTCATGCTTCCATCTCTGCTATACTATTAAAACCACATTACTGAGCATTAAGGAAGATCTACTCACATCTCGAGAAGTAGGTTGAGCGTCTGTTTTCATGTCATCTAATCTTGTCTACTGCTGTCAACATTATTGATCACAAATGTCACAAATGTCTGCTCAACTGTCAGACATCATATCCCAATGAGTTAAATGGGGTTTCCTTCCTATAAGTACATGCTATAGTCACCTGTTTATGCCCCCAAGGATTAACACTATGTTGTTGTCTCTTAAGTAGCTATCTTGCCCTTGTCACAAATCCTGGGTGTCCAGGACATTGGCTGTCACATATAAATGACACCTCCCCCAAATTTAAAAGGGTATCTGCTACTCCCCTGCAGGTGGGAATTGTTTGACGGAAAGCCAGAACTAGATGCATCAAAACTGGCCCTTTCGGATTAGCCAGAAAACTGAAATCAGATTTCTCCTACTCCCCTGAATTAAATGCAGCTACCAAAAATGCATTTGGCCATTGACGATTGCTAAGGGATAGAATTCCACTCTTGCTTCTCAGCCCTAATGATCCCTAGGTCCTTGTTGTGACCCAGTCTGACCACTGAAACAGCTTGCAAATAGGTTTTCCTCAAGAAGACAGTTTGAAAACTGAAAAGGATTCATGACCACACCACTTGACTCATATTCAGCCTACGATGCAACAACCATTTCACCCTTTCCTTTATGATGCCCGACTTCATTATGTCTATAGATCGATCTGAATTCAAGACTGTCTACATCTCAAGGCTCATCACAGCAATGCCCAAGTTATCATTCCAATATCGTCTAGCCCCACCATCCAACAAGATGCCCAGGTTCAATCTCCTTGAAGATATTGCCATACATTTACCTAGGCTCTAATGATTTAGTGGCAGACCACCTCACATGGCTGTCAGCCACAAAATGAACCATTTTCTTCCCTTGAGCCTGTGGGAGAATTTGTAAATGCCCTGAAGAGGTCTGAAAACGCACCTTTTTGTCCTGACAAGAGTGAACTAAATTGTTAGATGCCTAAAATCAACTGTTGACAGTTTATCTTCCCATACATTTGACTATTAGATATTTTTGACTTCTTAGGAGGTATGCACATTTTTGTACCTCGCTTCTCTGCCCTACTGATGGGCAAGTGCCTAAGACTGGTCCTTGATTTTCTCCTTCCCTATTGTGAAGGTTTTACCATCTGTGTGTGACTTAGTCATATTAAAGGTTTTGAATTCTGTACACAGGCTCTACCCAGGGCTTAGCAAGCCAGATACACTAACAGAAGTTACATGTCTCCTTGCCAGACCTCTTTATGAATCCATTATCTCTAAAGGCAGCCAATATATAGTAAGCAGTATTTCACAAAACTACAAACAAAACACATAATCATATTGAGTTAAGAGAGTTTGCTGGCAACAAAATACAAAAATGCAGCATATCTGATGTTTCTTGTAAACAACGTAGGATTTGATTCACTGAGATAGGACACACCTTCCACATCGCTGCTATGATTTTTCTATGGTTGACTGCACTCGAACTGCTGATCTCTACTGCTAATAAATGTGCAATGATTTTTACTGAGGGTCTGTGTTAAAGTGCTTGAAACAGTTGTAAACCTGTTGAAGAAGAACCTGTGGTGCTAAGAAACAATGTCAGCTGGAGGTTTGTTGGGTACTACAAAGTTCGAAGGCCATAGTGAATCTGTACACACTAGCACATTTTCCTAGTTTTAAGATTTATTTAGAACATTTTTGACTGCAGAATTTGTCCAGTGGTTTATCCATGATCTGTGAGGAATGAGTTTGCTGCACTGACTCTAGTTGCTTGAGGCTGTGCTACTGCTATCTTTGGGGCATATTATCAAGAACGGCGTTAAAATTATCGCCCGTTTAGCGGCAGAAAACTGCAGCTAAAGCGGCAATAATGGGCTTGACAATATGCCCTGGAAAATTCCAATAGAAGTCCATGTTCACACCAGAACATGGACTTCTATTGGCATTCTCAAGGGCATATTATCGAGCCCATTATCTCTGCTTTAGCAGCAGTTTTCTTCCGCTAAACCAGCAATAATATTTAACCCGGATCTTGATAATATGCCACTTTGTGTGTTGGCATTCAGTCCATAAGTCCACCAACGCCTCAGGCCAGTACTTAAAGAAATTGCTGCCTTGAGGTGATTTGGAATGGGGTAATGAAGTATGGCCATCTAGCTCACCTTTCGAGATGTGGTCTAGTGGTTAAGCTATAACTTGGGAACCCGAAGACCTAGGCTGGAAGGCTGGCTTCATTCAGCACTTCATCAAACAATTATGTTGCTATGCTGAAATCACTGTATCTGTTTGCGCCTCAAATTGAAAATGTGTAGAGTAATTATGGGAACCATATAAGCACTCAATGGATAGCTTCATATTAAAAGTCAACTGTATGTACACTTTGCTGTCTAGTACTGTCCTAGTTACATGATTTCTCCCCTCTCCACCGCTCCACTTCCTGGTTTCTCTCATATGGGGTCAACTAACGCTCCACCTCCATAATGTTTGATATACAGCACCACCCCAGTTCAACATGTTCCTGCAGCAATAACAATGCCCACTTTAAAGCTGTCTGCCTTTCCTTGTAGGTAAGGTCGTATTTATAAGACATATTTAATATAAAATGCATTTTCCATTTGTGAGGAAGTTCCTTCTTTACAGGTTTTTCAAAACAAACTTGATAGGACAAACGTAAGGACTTTCCTTTGGCACCCGGAACATAGAAACATATTGTAGCGTACAATTTTTTGGATGTGCAAGGCTCTGAGCCTTCCTTATGGGCTATACTTAGAGTTTGGCAGATGGGATGCTCTGTCAAAACATGATGGATATCACATCCGCTGTATTACAAGTGCCATACGCAGTGAAGCTCTTGACATACGGCGGCCAGTTATCTGTCAAAAATGTGATGTAGTATCCCATCCATCAAACTCTAAATAAGGCTGTATGTGACTCTCTATCCCCTAAAGTTTAAAATAGATGTTCTTCACCATAAAAAGAGGAGACATTCTGACCTTAGTATTAGGGAGATAAACCCAGTGACACTTATTTGTGATTGGCATGCTAGTCTAAGGGAAGTGTAGACCACATCATAGAAACCCATACCCTTTGCTTGCTATTGGGCATTTGTGCCCCAACTTAATTTAGTGGTCAAGGGAGTCTACCTTCATCTCCTCAGTCTTTCTGCTCCTCTCTGCTTACAATTTGATGAAACTGAAGAGAGCGTTGGTGATGGCATGTCTGTGGAACCCCAAAAATCTCATTGGCATCTTGAAAATTCTCCAGAGCCACACAACCAAAATAGTCATGAGTTTACGGAAAATGGACCATGCCAAACTAGCCTTGAAAATCCTCCATTGGCTCTTGGTCGAGTCAAGGTTCAAATGGGAGGCTGTGTGCTTCATGTAGTAATCCTTCTAGAACAAAGGGGGTTGGTAATTTCCCAAATTTGGTGCCCTACTGGGCGAAGGCCAAAAACCTTTCATTAGCCACTGCCAGCCTAATCCTTCAATAAACCTTCAAGTAGTAAAAACGTGGAATCAAATCTCTGACAGTCCGGGTTTCCCAATTTTGACATTCATTAAAGTGCAGTGTAAGGCCATTACATATGAAGTGGAAGTGACGTGCAGGAAGTGACACTGGGAGTGCTAGGTCGTGATGCAGCAGGAGCAGGCAGGGAGCAGCTGTGTTGAGTTGAGTGGCTCTGTGCTCCATGCTCCATGCTCCCTGCAAGAAAGCAAAAGACACACAATTGTAGGACGGAATGCAGAACAATTCAAAACATTCACCCCCAGTCAAGAGATCCGGGTTAAATCCATCATTTTTTTGTTCACCATGCCACCCCAGTTTAGACCTGGCCATATGCAAATCAGTCTTGACCCTGTGCCTGCCTCATGGGAACAGTCCAGCCTGAACTGCCAAGCCAGGTCCTCCCTGGACCGGAAACAGGCATCCTAGGACCGGTTTCGGGGTTTCACCCCTCTTCACCCAGGATAGCTTGATTCCATTGGCACAGTGAGCCCAGGACCCACGTCTGGGCATACCTGGCGCACTCAGGGCGAGAAAGCAGAAGACACACAATTGATGGCCTGCAGGGCATGGCGTGGTAAAGGCGAAATTGTAGAGGGGCTGGAGGGCGCTCGTAGGTGGAGGGACCTCTTGTCTCTCGTCTATCCACCCCACTCCTCACATTGGGAGGTTAGTGTAAACGGGCTGGCGGTGGGGCTGAAGCTAGTGCTGCTGCTCCTTTGTGGAAACGGCCAGCGTTGGATCGATGCAGTTTGTGTATCAGTGAGTTCCTCCCGCTCCTGTCTTTGTTTCCTTTCTGTCAGTGCTCCCGCTCCTGTTTCTTGCCTTCTGCCTCACTGTCACACTCCCTGCTGCACCTATTTTTCACAGCCTTTTATCTCCTTGTATAAGAGGGAGACACTGTTTTGTTCACTATATTGGTCTCCTGAGCTGCCTTGTAATGACATTAGGTCACAGGCTAAAGGCATGTAGCCTTGATGCACTGCAAGTTGCAAGTTGGAGTGCTCTATGCTTGGGCTTAAACATCAACATTATTAGGGCTTAGCCCTGAAAATATATCACCCTGATATTCATCTTGTTATTAATTTCTTTATTCCTTCCTAAGGGAGTAGAGTCACCCTGTTATTGAGTGTGCAGAGGGAGCTGAAATATAATTACAGACTTTAGTTTTTAGTACATAAATGTTTGACTGAGAAGCAACAAACATCAAGCAGGATGTGGCAGCAAGTCTTAAGCAAGAATTCAGCAGGCACGAGGGAGGATAGTTATTGACACGTATCGACATGTATATCATGCATCATGTGTGCTGGGGAGGCCTAGGCTGCAATCCCTCTCCCTGGTGGTGAGGAAGCGGCCAGCATTAGGTTGGTGCGGCTTACGTCTCTTTGGGAGGGGGTTTCTCCTTGTACATATTTATTGCAGGTTCTACGCCCTTCTAAAGCCTCCGCTCCACTTTTTGAAGAGGTTGAATTTATGATTGGAGAAGAAAAGTGCAGCAGAGTTAAGGGCAGAGGGCCTTTATGGCATCAGTGGCATCTGTGGTCAAGTAGAAAGGTGGTAGTCTGTGGCTGATCCCCTTAATTTCTTAAGGTTTAAGATGCCCTCTAGGTGCCTGTGATCTGGTCATTTAATCGCTCCTTCAGGGTCAGCCGGACCTACAATCAGTTATATCAGTTCCCCCAAATTGCTAAAAACCATCTGGTGGAAGAAGATCCAAGCCCATTCAAGCCCTTTTGAAGTCCAATCCCACCGTATTGAACATGTTCTCTAACGGACAGAGGGGTAATGCGGAAAGAAATAAGGAATTGAGGATGCTTCCAGGTGCAGTTAATGAAGATGAGCAGGACATAGTTACAGTCCTTTCTCAGGGTATAGTCCTGCATCAGCTTAACTCCATCACACATAATCTAGTGGAACCTATCCTTCCAACTCAGTTCATTGATCAATATCCGTCAACTGAAGTAGTTGAAGAAATGGAAATGGATATGGAGGACGTTAAGGCTGATACCAAAACAAATGGAGGCACTAAGTTGATGTCTGAGCCTGTGTTTACGCTGGAGTAAATGTTGCTGAGTCAGTACCAGGAATGTGTTCTCCTAAAGACATCTCTTGAGTGTTTTAGAATGAGCTACATGAGGATGAATGCAGGTTTGATCCAGGGGATCAGGAGGACTTCTCATTGCTAGACATTGATATACATATGAAAATAAAATCACGGTTTGGAAGCTAATTTAAAATCATTGCTTGCCTCTCTGAGCCCGTCCTTGGACCATCCTGTCAGTTGCCCTCTTATCCCAGCTTTGTACAGCAGTACTCCTTCAAGTGTATCTTTTACATGCTCACCGGGACTGTCGAAATTAGAGGAGTCCCCAAGTAAAGGGGCTCAAGCCTTATGGCAACTAACGAATGAGGGTGTTAACTGGAATGGGGGATATTCTCTATGGTTCAGAGAGAATTCTGTCCTCAATTTTAACCTTGTTATATAAATTAATTGCCAATTCTGATTATGTGTTGGATGCATTGTCCCCAAAATGTTATGTTATTATGTGGCAGCCTTCCTTCTCCAATAAAAGCGCCGGGACACTCTTTTTGAGTAGCCGTGCGCTATATAAAAGAATAAATAACATAACATAACATAACAATTTTAATAGGGGTGCAGCACCTTACCTCTACCGGTTATTGCTTAGGAAAGGCAGAAACGAGTATTGAATTAAAATCTCAGGCATCCCAGACTAACACAGTGGCATCATCTGAGGTGATGGAAATGGGAGTCCAAGTGGGAGCTTATGATGGCCCGAAGGGGTTTTCAGTTGGGCTGTCCAAAGATATCCCTGTGCTAGATAATATGTTCGGTTCCTCCCCTATCTGGAGATCATCACCCTGTTGTTCAAGGGGAAAATGTAAATGCATGTGTACTCAAGAATTCTCAGCCGATTTTTCCAATTTTTAATAAAGGGGTCACCTGTATAACTCAGGATATAGGCTCATCAAATGACCCTTCCACTGTTAATGAGTCAAGGACCAAATTAGATGATGTTCCTTCTGGAGAGGGTGCCTCTCATTCAGACTGTTATCGGTTAAAAGTACAGAAGGAGAATCAGAAAAGGATTCGGTGTGTTACGAAACGTAAGCCAAAAAATTGAGGCGTCATAATGCCCCTGAAGAACCTGACCTAATCACTCTTCCTCAAAATGGAAAGGAGTCAAAGTCCTTTGGGTCTCATATTGGTCGAGAGCTGGGGTGCCTGAAAGTAAACTCTCACACTTCCCCTATTATGATAGAAGTACCAGCATTAGGTGGACAAGGGCAAGAGAAAGGGCACAAGGGTATGGGGATAACAGGCTATAACAAGTAGTGGGATTGGGCACTGGATTGGAGAACATTAAAGCAAGGATAGATGTTGTTGATTCAGAGAGTATAGCAGTAAAAGTAAATGACGTTCCACCAGAGGTAGGGCGGACCTTGTATAGATTTCCCCAAACCCTCTCTTGCATGGATTCTCTCCCTGTACAGATTGATCATAATCAAGGGAGATCTTTTGATGGGGGGCTGTTTTTACTTCTCCATTAGTACCAATTTTGGAATCGGGAGCTGCGTAAAGGCAGAGCAATAGGGTATTTGTAGGACATGACCTGAGTCAGTATAGTGTATAAGTATATAACAATCTGATTTGTTTGATAGGGAATTGGGTCCATTTAAGAGAAGTTTTATACTGCAGTTTTTATCTGATATTGAGGATCTGAGGTTGGAAACAACTAGAGATATTGAGCGAGTATTCCTAGACCTCGAAGCGGACTCCCGAATTCCAGAGTAACTTTTGGATATGGAATAATTGCTCTGCTAATCCTGGCTATTTTTGATCAGTTTAGGAAAAATGGGATTGGTGTTCTCCCGTTCGAGGAGCCAGTTGTTGCTCAGATAGAATCACATAGGAAAGACTGCCCGGGCTGAGATAGGGTTGTATCTAATAGCAGGGGGGTTGTAAATCCAAAATATATTAAAATCTCGGTTGGCAGTATTACAGGTAAAAGAGTGATTAATATTGCAGGATATGATGACCAAAGGGTCAGTGAATATAGATGGGAAGACGAGTTGTGTAGTTGGTTTGCTGAACGCTTCTAAAGAAAACATAAAAGTCCATATGCTGCATAGGTAGCCCTTTGGGAAAAATTCTGTCCTGGAACATGGCAGGCTTAGGACACCCTAGCTAGGTTTATTAATGATATTTGTTTCAAAGATAATTTGTTTAAAGGAAACATGAAGTTGAGCAGATTTTAATTTTGAGAACTATTTTGTTTTTTGTTGTGCAGCTAAACCTCCAGTACAAGGTCATGCAAGTGGAGGTCTAGCTATTTTAATTAGCAGCAGTATAAATTGGAATCTTCTGTTTTTTGTCCATCTGTTAAATTTCTGCATGTGCATAAAACTGGCTTTGCGTAATGTTATAGGAGGTCAGTACTCAACCTTTTTACTGGTAATTGTATATATTCCCCCTGGGAGGGCATTTGACTCTCTTGTTGAATCCATTTTCTCTTTTGTGCATAAAATGTGTACTTCAGAAGAATGCACATTGATAATTATGGTGGGAGATTTTAATGCCAAAATTACAACTTGCTCCTCTTTGGCTTTTGATAACCAGGAGCTGAAAGATATATGGAACATCCCAGAGACAACTTTGCCCGGTCATATTAGACCAGATAGGCGAGGGTTGAGTTTTTGGATTGTCTGAGAACTAATGATCTTGTTATTTTGAATGGGAGATTCCCATAGGACTCCCCAGCTTCCCTTACTTTTCATTCCTCCCGGGGGTAGTCTCTAATTGATTATATCATTGAATCTCATCAATTGTTTGGAGCATGTACACAGTTTAAGTTTAAGGTACTGAGGTCAAATTTCAGTGACAACAGCATTCTTTCAGTGGAGATCAAAGTGGAACTCAAGATGCTTGAGCCCTGGAATCCTAGACATGATAATATGGGGTTTACTAAAACAAATGGGCATACTTTTTGTTCTAATAAAAATCTGGGAGGGATTTTTAAAAATGCGAGCTTTGGTCCCAAACAGGAAAATCCTATTGTTTGGTTTGAGAAGCATTTGGCTTTATTTATACCATGTGGAAGAAAGAAACAAACTAACCGTACTAACCACTTGATGGCCTCCTCCTGGGAGGAACAATGTTAAACCTTAGTAAGGGAACAATTTAAGCAATCATTATCGATGAGGCAAAGGGAGATCAATATACTGAAGTGAGTAAGAATGAGACTAAAGGCTTCTGATGGTAGAAGAGTGGAGGATGTAAAATGGGCTAATCAGAGGGAGGTTGCTCATTCCGGTGACTCACGTAAATATTAGGCTCTAATAGCCGAATACTTTGACTGTAGAATTAAGGTTGAAGCCATTTTGATATCTGATGCTGAATGGATCCAATACATCTCACATTTATATGCATTACATTCTAGGGTCAGGTTCAATTTTGAGTCAATCAGTGAGTCTCCCTTGGGAAATGTTTATGGCTCCTCTCCTTGTAAGGAGATAGAGTGCTACATTAAAGGAGCAAAGTAATCTGAAACCATTATTAAACAGGATAGCGCTGCATGGGCTCTTTTTCTCTATCCAGTGTTTCATTACTGCTATGCACACTGGGCTATTCCTTCCTCTTGGAAAGGAAGCATAGTGGTACCATTATATAAAAAAGGTCCCAAAACCTCTCCTGTCAGTTTCAGGCAGATTACATTATTGGATGCAATCGGAAAACTGTTTGCTAAGAGTATACTTCTTCACCTTCAGGACTGGGCCTTTGGTAATGATCTTGTACCTGCAGAGGAAGCTGATTTTCGTATATATAGTGGTACTCTAGATAACATCTCTGCCCTGTAAACTTGGATTGAAAAATATCCATTAGGTAAGGGAATGGCCTTGTATGCTGACTTTACAGATTTCTCCACAGCGTTCGACTGGTTTATCCGAGGGACGCTGTGGAGGAAGTTGTCCGCAATTGGGATTCCCATGCATCATCTTAAGGCTGGTTATTGCAGTGACCTCCTCAACTTGGACACAAGTCCTGATGGGAGGGAACCAGGGCCTGTTGAGTAAAGTGGAAACCCATAATGAGTTGAAGCAAAGATGCTTATTAACACCTCTCCTTTTTTCTCTTTATATTACTGTCTTGCCTAGTAGGGTGGGGCACTGGAAAGGGAACCCACCGAAGTTAGGAACAATGAATCTCGGCTGTGTATTCTACATGGATGAAGCCATCCTGTTAGATTTAACCCCAATAGGTTTACAAAAGCATCCTGATGAGCTATCCCATTATGCTGATGATTATTATTTTTTAATATCTCCAAAAGTAAAATCGTGATTTCAAGGTCCTGGAGATGCAGGCTTAGGAAAAATATACACTGGTTGTTGGTGAAAGATAAGTTAGATGCAATGAAGCTGTACCCGTATTTAGGTAGAATTCTTTCAAGCAAGTGCTCTAGCAGTGTTCACATTGGCCAATGCAGAAGTAAGGCAATATCTCAGGCCTCCGCAATTGGCAGGCTATATTAATGCTGTGGGCAAATACATTTTGCACATGTTCTATTGGTTAACAAAATTAAAATCCCACCGTCACTGAGTTATGCTTGCAAATTAGTGGATTAACAGCACTGGGACTTTTTTGAAAAGGTGGATGGGCACATTTGGCGCCAAATTTGTAACCTTAATTGTGCAGCTGCGCCAGCGGCCCTTCGGCTCGGATTCAGGCTTCTTTCAACCTATGTGTTTGTCATGGCAGCAAGCCTAAGGTGGGCTGCGCTAAAACAGGAAATCTTTTGTTGTCTGCAGGGAAAAAAATTAGGAGAAAGCCTAAGACTTGTTTGAAATTAGGCAAAGTGGAACATGCCCTCTTCCAAAGCAGGTATTAAACTCTAAACTAAAAAACAATTTGATTAAGTTAGTCAAAAAAGAGATATTGGACTGTGTTTAAGGCACTCTAGGAATGACACAATAGTGGCGAGAAGTATGTGTAAACAACCTCAACCTTATGTTGTATGGAACCTTCCCCATGGAGTGCTTAGAACCATCCCATTACTAAGGCTGAACTTTGTCCCCTTGCAAATTATAACAGGAGCATGGGACGATTATCCAGAGAGGATAGACTTTGAGACCTGTGTGGAAACTGGGTGCAGAATTTTAATCATGTGTTATTTGTCCGTCCTCCACTACAGCCATTACGACGTTGATTACTAAGACCAGTGTTTCTAAAGTATAACATCACTAGGGCAGTAGAGACCCAGAATTGCCTTTTTGCCCCACCCTCCAAATCAGCATGTTTTTAATTTTTGGTTTTTTTTTAACCAATTTTTAAATGTTTTTTTAGAGAGGAGTATTACATTGTGTTTAGCTCTGGTATGTTGAATGGGGCCCTTTTGGGTAACATATTTGCAAATTATAAGTAGAGTTTCAGGGCATTATGAATTGTACTGTTGAACCTGTTAGAATACTTAAATTGTTTAAAGCCACTTGCAGTGACCTTGCACTCTACAGAAATTGATTTGCGTAGTTATCCCCATATACGTTGTCTGGCGCACTTGCACTTTATACGTTATGGGCTTTTACTATACATGGAGTATGTTTTATTTTGATTATTGCTGTTATGAATTTTGCACTCTATAGACGATCTCTTATTGTTAGGTTCCAGAACATATTTTAGTTTGCTATTAAGAACTGTATGATTTGTTGTTTCGGAGCTTTCTTTGTTTATTGTATGTGGAACTCCATGGAGTTCGAAATCATAATAAAAATTGAGTGGTTGACATTCATTAAGCTCTTTTCTAGCTATATATGCTTTAGGAGACTTCTGCACCAACATGATTGTCTTAGATTACTGGGCCATGACCTCAGGGGTATTAAGTGAAAAATACAGTATATGGATCAAAACATACTGTTTATTGGACTCTGACTGCTTCAATCTTTAACTATCAAGAACAATCACCATGTTGCATTGCTGACAGTTCTTCCTTCGTGCAGTCTAAATGTCTCACCTCAAAAGCTCAAAAAACATCTGGAATAATAAATATCAGCGCCATCCCTATATGTATGTATCCAGAGCCATATTCACACATAGTTGAAGGAACCAATATATCTCAATATATAGCCATATCAATGCTTGGCTGTATCACTGAAAAATAATTTTTAAAGGAAAACTCTAAATGTTTAACAATTTGTTCATTTCCTACACACGTAGCAATCATCTACTGTGGGACACAGTACAAGGGTAAATCTTCCATTTGTCAATGCATTGACCCATAGAAGCAATTATTTTAGTAGCCAGGTCTTCATCAGGACAGATGTTATGTGATACAGAGGAAGCAAACTAGATCACTTCACTGGAATTGCCATTGTTCAAGGATCTAAAGGCCCCCTACAAAATCACTGGAAATGTAAATGCCCAGGGATACAAAGCTTATCAACATAATCAGGTGCTCACTCCACTTGAGGAAGACACAAGCTGCTTGAGTTGTTCTTTTCACTTTCACTACTGTCACAACTCATGAGCACTGCGCTGCTTTACATTTTTAATACTGATATGGAGCACCTGTGTGATATATATATCTATATATATATTGGCACATTTTTCCAAATTAATTTCTCCCAAATTAACTAGGAAGGCTGTGGGTTATTTGATGATTCATTGCTCTGTGAGGACACATTGACGGCCTCTACCAAGTAATATATTTTGTTTTGAAATTTCTTAGCTTTGGCATTGGCATAGGGCCACTGATCATCAGTAAGAGAATAGAACATAGAAATCGGATATCCTACCAGCCCCGAAGTTCTGTAACGTAGAAGACTTATCAGCCACAATAATGTCATACATAGTTGATAATTACGCAACAGAAGCTACTCCTAGAGTGATGACCGAAAAAAGTTCTCTTTAGGTATTCGCTGTGAGCGCTGGCCTCTCACAAAAAGTGAAGGACTGTCATCACACACCACCAAGTGTCATGCTTCATCATCAGCAGCCCTCGCTCTCTGGAAACTTGGTTTGGTAGAGGGTGGGTTTTCACCTGGAGACAGGGAGGCACTTCTAAAACTAAGTGGGGGCCCGTGAGAAAGTGAGTGAAGTTAAAAACAAGTGAAGTTACCAAATTAAATTTAATAACGGTGGTAGCTATATGGTGTTTAAATAATGAAGACGGTGAACATGGGAATATTAATGTCCCCTCACCGTAGTGATTAATGTGGTCGACATGTTTCTGCCTGTTGGCCGAAAGGGTCCGCGGCATTCATCAGGACTAAAAATAAAGGGCTCCGTTCTTACCAAAGTTATGGTTAGAAATTACCACTTGGTGGGTTGACCTTTGTAATGCTCCCCCGGAAGAGGACTCTCAATAAGCCTGTAAAACAGTAAATGGAGAGAGACACAAGAATACCATCAAGAGGTTCCGTCAATGAGAATACATTCGTAACCACATGCACAGGTATATTACAAGGCTAGCTATATGTGTCTTTCAGCTGTGAACACCCTGAAAATAAGGTTAAACAGCAAATTTGAGCATATAGCTTCTTCTGTGTAATCATTTTGTGTTGGAGGTTAGCTTGGGAATATATGATTATACATCGCTTACAAGTACCACGCATGGCATTACCACGCGAATTTTAGTTTGCAAGTGTCTTTACCACGCAGCTTTTTAGAACGCAGGTTTTAACATCGCCCAAAAAAAAACGTTACGAAATATCTAACGTCCCTTAGGCACATATGTCATTGAAATCTACATAACGACAGTGATAGGCTAAATACAATGTTCCTAACTGCATAACAACCCAATCGATCGATTTTTTAAACAATCAAAAACTACAAATTACCTTAGATTTATAAATTCTTTTAATTTAATGTGCGCTTAAATATATATATATTTTTAATAAAGATTATATTCTTACCTGACACCTGCACGCCTTTCACCAGCAGCCCTTACTTCCATCCACCATGGAACCAAGCGTCAAAATACGTCTACCAAAATTAAAAAAGGACTTCTATTTTGACGTATACGGCACGTCTTTGGGGGAGGCTCTTTCCTTTTACTTCAGATGTACTGAAGAGCGTTTTTTTTATTTAAGTAACCCGCTCCTTGGTTTTTGTTTTTTTTGGAGGGGGAGACCCCCCAGCCCCACGGCCCCCCTCAGTCCCCCCAGCCCTCCCCAAGCCCACGCAGAACGTACAGGCAGAGCATCTGGAAGGAATACCACTTTCGTGGTAAAGACGGTCGTGGAAGGCACCAGCGTTGAAAAGACGTTTGCGTGGTAAGTGTACCATTGTAAACGTTATGCGTGGTAATGCCTTCGTAGTAAATGATGTTTCCCGTTGATACCCTATGCTTGGGGTTTACAGAAAATTCACATTTCCAGTTGACTCCCTGTGGCCCTTGAGAACGTAGGACATTTCTAACTCGGAGAAATAATTGCATTACGGAAAAGAAAGAAAATCACAAGAAAATCACCAGGTGTTGAAGTGCCTACAGCCAATCAACGGTAATTCAAATGCCATTAACAAAGAAAATGCCACAGTGTTTCATCCCAAATGCTACAGAAGCATTAACAATCCAGGCTTTGAAGGTCTCAGCCAAAGTAGCTGCCTCAGAGTAATAAAGCAGATATCACCCGTCATTTTCATGTGACCCTGCTACTAATATCCACATAAGGGTTTAATCTTGCTTATAGAGCGCTTGGTATTCCTCAACCAGCGTGGATAATTGGACACTGCAAAAACATTCTTTGTATAGCAGTACTAAGGAGCCCTGGAGGTAAATTTTCGAGAATTAAGCATATTGCGCCTGCATGATCAACTAATATCCGCATACATTTGGTCAGTCAATAGTCCTTTTCGCCTGAGATTTAAAAAATTGTTTGAGAATCCCATCTGCATTTACATTAGGCAGCAGAGAAGATGGAATGTAACACGGTTTGATGAGAGCCACATTAAGACTGGTCCATTAGCTAATGATTCTGGCATTCACATGCGCTGGTTCTTAAGAGTGAGAAGCGTAGTCTAAGTTGCGCCACTGAGACCAGGCAGAAAAGCATGTGCGAGAAGCTTCATTCTCCAAGTTTCTGTTAAGAAGTCTCCCATCTCTCTGGACTGATGTGATAAAGTAGCCCGGTGAAAGAGTGTGAGACGTATAAGGTTTCTCAGCCCAGTGAACAAGGTGGAAGCACCCAGGATTGGGTACCAGCGCTATGAAAACATGTGGAATTTTCATATGAAAAATCATGTGACACACATTTAGCCCAGTGGTGCTTTGGCTGAGAATGCCAAACTGTCCTTGTACAATGTTAGCTTAAATGACCAGCACTTGTGAGCACCACATGCATGTCTTCTGGAACTGCGTCCCACTCATTGGCGTAATGCACAAACGATGTCCACGTGCAGAATATGGTGTGGGACTCCCATGTCTCACATAAATTTATAGAGCTCAGACTACTTATAGACCCCCTCAATGGTAGGCGCCTCTGTTATAGTGGCTGTAGGGCCCGCCTTATGCCCATAGCTCCCACTAGGAGGTACAAAAGGGCTACACCTGCTGTTGATTTCTATTTTACCTGAGCTCTTTTGGCACCAGTCCTGTGTATAAAGAAACATTACAATGAGCCACATACATTAAAACGTATTGAGGTTAAGCACCTAGAGTACTAATCTTTTTCCCAGGTTACCAAGAGTCCCAGTCTTTGATATGGTCTTGTACTTGCTAAGTAATTTACAACATACTTTTCCTTCACAAAGATTTCCTTATTAGCTTATTCTAATTTAAAATTAGCCCATTACAATCTAATTTCTGGCCCTTAACTTGCATCTACATGCTCCCTGCATTTTTTCTCACTCTCCAACATGCATCAGTACTTGCCCATTTCATTTTCCTTGGTCTCTTGCTATTTCCACACTTTTTCCTTTGCTTGCTTTCTACCTTTTAGCATTTCTTGGGAGCAAAGGCCAAACACCTACCTGTGATAGCAGCAACTGCAGGTGTGTAAATCGATAGTTATTTCACTCAAGTGTTTCGCTCTTACTGTAATCTCAGGGCTTCCCCTTGCTTTTGTCTCCTTCCCCTGTCCAACTTTCAGGGGCGGTTTCTCCATTAGGGCGCTGGAGCTGTACAAACCTGAAATTCCTACACATTCCTGTACAAATATTAAATAGATCAATGTATTTAGAGATAGGAATGTATCGCTAAAGAAATTGATGGATTTACGTCTGGGCTGTCTGTCTCATGCTGTCTTTCTGAACTGTGACGCACGACACAGGGATTACTGTATTAAAGTCCTTCTTTGCCACTGTAGTCTTTGGGTGCTGGAGTCTCTGTCCCTGCGTTAGAGCAGCCGTCCATCATTCACAAGCATAGATCCCACCCTTTCCCATTCACCACACATAGGAGAGGATGCAAGCCTGTGTGTTTTGGTGCCTTTTCTTAGAATTGTTAAGTGTTAGAATGCTAATCATTTGTTATGTATATTGTGCTGAGACCCCTTGCCATGCCCCACTGTGAATCCCCAGGCTCTGGTTGCGCGTTGCTGACCCATTAAAAACGGAGCTGCTGTATTTGTTACCGCGCAAAATTGATCCAAAAGACAAGCAGATAAAGGTTCTTGTTCCTTTGTGAAGTTGATCCAAATATCCAAGTCAAGTGCAAAGCGAGAGATATGTGCTTACAGTAAATAGTTATCAGCTGTTTGACATTAAAACTGGCTCTATCTTCATGCCCATGGCATCATTAATGCCAAATACATGGTTAGATTTACGACAATGAATGTTAAAAACATTAAGGCCATGCATGTCAGCGATTTATTTCGTCTCTTATTTCACATTTTACTTAATCTTGCCTTCCTCAAGGATTAGCAATTTAATCATGCTGTCTTTCTGTATTTTTTTTCCGTGCATACTTTGAGCCAAGCCAGGTGTTTATGAGGGGCTTTAATTGAGAGCTCTGAAGCTGGTGCTGAAGCCAAACCAAAGGGCATCTGAGTGAGTTGGCCTCTCTGCAGAATGCACAGAACAGTGTTCATGTATTTCAATTTTAATTGCAATTCTGTGATAATGTGTGTGAAGTGGCTGCACAGATGGCATAATATTTACAGAGCAAAAGCAAAAGGAAATACATTGCTTAAATGTGAGTAAGTGCATGGTATGTTTGGAAGTGGTTAAGGGAGGGAGATGCGAGGCAGTGCGTTGGGGAAGAGTGAAAAGAGGGTGCTGAAGAGGAAATAGAGGTAGTTGAAGATGTCCAGATGGACGAAATGTGCAGAGAAAAAGGGCATACGTATCTACCATAAAGCTCAGATAACTGAAGGCCAAAACTCCTTTCACAGGCCTCAGTACTATTCAAATATCAGAATGTAAAGGTTTTCAAAGTTAATTATTTATAACAAATCCTTGTTGTAAGTCACCTAACAGCCATTGACAAAGTCCACCATGCTCACAGGTTTTAGGTGTAGGTCAGTTGTTGTGTCATATATCTGGATGCAATTAGATCTCAGAGAGAAACCAAAATTCTGGTCGGGTAGCACACTATGGAAATCACAGAAATGTATTTTACATGTTCCCTTTTAGAGAGTTCCCACATTTTTCATCCCTCTTGTAGACCTGTCTCCACATATTTCTATATGACTGAATGCAGTCAGCAGCTGTGGGTCCTTCCGGACGCCTTGTTAGAACATTTTCTTCCAAAGTTAATGCCACATGCAGTGCAAGACACTGGGCAAGCACACAATTTAAAAGGCTGAAGTTGTCACGTTGTACAATTTGCACATTACAGTAACTGTTGAGCATATTACCGCAGTAAGATATAGGGCAATTTTTAATGTGTTTAATATTTCAAGACTGTACTTCCCCACTGCTTTATAAGCCTTGCTTTACAACTAAATAAATTTGCTTTAAAATGCACTATTTGCCAGTCTTATGCTTACATTTTTCCTCTGGAGGAGGACCCAGCCTGGACCCTACGTTTGTCCATTAAGCATGCTCACATCGCTCACTACATACAAGTCATACCAAACTTGTACTACCTCGCCACTTTAAAATGTCACCAGCCAACACTGCCCACTTTTTTCTATTTCCAGAATATTTTTGGATTGTGTTGTTTGGTAGTATTTCTGTAATGCCAGGTATTTTGACTTAATGTATTCTTACACGTGTTTTATGTTTTGTTGCCAAAATATAGTTATGTATTAAGCGCCATCTTCAGGAGATGTGAAGGCAGTTTTCCTCTGTTATTGTTCCTCTTTATGTCATCAGAAATTCAAGCTTTGCAGCCAGGGAGGGGCCCTCGCTGGGGCGGATATTTTCAGTGTCTTCTACCTGTGAGGATTTCTACCTTCAGACTTAGAAACCTTTTGGGAAGTCAAACTTCTTTCAGCAGGATAAACCAGCAAGTTGAGACTGACCAGTCAGGTCAGTCTCAAGGTCAGCAGCTGTGGTTCAGCCACAGTCCGGTGGAAGGTTTTTGCCAAAAATCCTTGGAAATGTTTCTAAGTCCTAGTTCTTAGGGTTGGGCAGGAAGTGTATATTCTGGTATTTATTCAAGGGACCCCGGACCTGAGGGACAGAATTTTGGGGTCTGGACTCACTCCAGGGGAAGCCACCAGTACGGTGCAGGACACGTCCAGTTGGAAATTATCAGGTGGGCTCTTCAGAAAGGTGGACTTCTTGCAGCTTTTTGTGTCCCTGTATCTTAACAGGAGGCTAGCCAACTAGCCCTTGGATTCCACTCTTATGTCCTGAGTTCAATTAAGAGCAGGGTCAGCCCTTGGTGTCTCTCATCACAGGTTACGTCAGGTGCAGTCCTTTTCTGAAGTTAAGGTTCAACAGGTGCTGTTCTTCTGTCTTCCTCAGGTCCAGCTGTGTTCTAAAGAAAGAAGCCAGGCGTGGCCTTGTCCATTCCCACTACTGGGAATGGACAAGGTAGGGTGGATGATTTAAGTGGATTCGGAAAGCCAATGCAGCTTTGAAATGTTTCCAGGCACAGACCCATGATTGCACTTCAGTTAAATATGCTCTGCTCTTGTAGATCCCGCTGTGAAATGGCACACTAGAAAGTTCCCACCACCTTAGATTTTAAATGTCCCTATCCAGGCTTCTGAAATGTCCAGCCCTTTCCCTGCTCAAACTAGATAATTCTACGATTCCCATGGGGGTGGTGTTATGATGGCAGGTTTTGGCAAATCTTCCTTTAAACTAACACCTCCTTAACCACTTCCCCTCTCACTTCTGTGCTGAAACCCTTGAGGTTCCGTAAAAATTATTACGATGTTCTGGGCATTACCGAATATAGACGAGTTTGGTATCTACGAACCGCAAAAGACGAGTTCGGCAAGTGTGCGAATTTTCGCTACACTACCTGCCAGGGTTCGTCTAATATTACGTGTTCTTCATCTGAACCCTCGGGTTCCATTTTAGATACGGCATCCATTTTGTTTCTTGCCCTCACGTAGTCAGCGAGCAGGTAACTGTTCGCCCCTTGACCCTCTAGTTCCCAAGCCTTGCGGAAGACGCATATTCCTTTCATGCGTCTTTATGGCCGGAGGAATGACACAGCAAAGGCAGATGGCACAGCTTGAGGGTAATCTGATTGTACCGGTCTATTGTGACAGCCTTACAGGCAATGGATCCAACTCTTTTGATCTCGCGATCATGCTTCCGATATTACCCCCACACTCTTTTCTCTACACATGTCTGACTTCCTTGCAGCTGCTCTTGTCTCTCCTTCTTGGTCATTTACAACACTAATGGGTGTGCCTAATGGTGGGAAGATGTACTTTTACAGTTGGGAACGGGCATGGCTATTTATAAAGATGTTCCGGGATTCTGAACACATGAAAGCGACCCTTTTTGAAGTCTACTGTGGGAACCGGATTGTAATCTTTTGTCCACATGTTATGCAATGGCAACATTCTGTATAAAAGAGAGCGACCTACATAAGGAATTTGAAGCAGACTCTCAGAACCTACACACTGTTGTACTTCTTGTGACTTTTGCCTCCCTGCAGTAATAAACGCTGATCTTTGACGCCGAAGGAAGTATCCCGTGTCTCTGTAATTTGTGCGCCGAAACAGGTATCCCATGAAGGTTATAGGTGTTGTTCCCTGGCACCGCTGGTACTGTTAAAAGTCCAGTCCTTCAGTTGGCGCCCAACGTGGGGCGACTTCAGCGGTACCGGTCCAAAGCCTGATGATCGTGAGGAACTTCGTGTGAAATCTCCAAGGGAAGGTGCACCCCGCTTCATCGATCCTGTTGTCGAAATAAGTGGCCCGAAGTTTTTCCCTGCGAAGATTCCCGCCTCCTGACGGCTGCGACGGACCGATGCCCTGACTGTCGACCTGTCTTCGACGCCCGGCGCAGACCTTATGTACAAGCGAGACGATAGACGGGCCTTCCTGGTGACGCCATTGAAGTTCTGAGTTAAGTATTTGTGGGTCGCTCCCAGTCCTTAGTGGTTGTTCTAGCTTCTTGAAAGCTTTGTTGTTAGCCTTTAAGGTTTTGTTGTAATAGCTCACCGAGCTTTGTAATAGCCTCCTCAGGCTTTGTGGTTAGCTCTCCGAGCTTTGTGGTAGCCTTAAGGCTTTGTTGTATTGCATGGTTCCATTGCATTTGTGGTTCTTAGTATTGGTCCTTAGTATTATTTGACAGTTGCAATTGCCAAAAACCGAGGGTTTTGACTTACACGAGGTTTAATTACTTCGGTAATCCTTGAAGTTTGATACTAGGTTAGTGTGCACGATGCCTAGCCATAGTGGTTTGTTTCATATTTTCCAATGTTGCGCAATGGATTCCCGGTTGGAGGATTCGTGTCCGATACCTCCAATTGGAACTCCGATACATGATCTTTATAGTCGACATGGGGTGGGTCCTATAATATATAATGATTACTGGGTCCGCTATACAAAGAAAGACGGTGACCTTAGATGGCCACCACATGGAACTTTTGAACTTTCGATTTTAGACAATCTTGAGGCTAAATTATTTTTAAAGAAAGCTAGGCCAGCTATGTTTGATTCCTTTCGGATATGGCGTAAAGAGGCCAAGCAGAAAGAAATCAAACAACTTAAAAAGGATCAAAAGCAAGGGTTCGTTCCGATAATGCAAACTATATGAGAATGTAAACAGGACAAAGAAGAAAAGGAAATGGAAATCTCTACTAGATTGCATCATATGAAAATAGATAAATGTTACCCGGTTTTACCGAATAATCTAGAAAAGAAAGAAGAAGATTTAAAGGAGGATTCCTTGTTATCATATTTGATGAAATCACCACCTCCTTATGTACAGGGTGCTACTGCTCCTGTAGCTGCTCCTGTTATTCCTCCTGTAGTTCCCCTTGTTGCTCCAGCGGCTGCGGGTCAGCCCGTTGTTAACACTACGTTTGTTCCACCTCCTGTCCTTGTTCCTACTGCTCCTGTACCTGTACCTTCGCAGACTGTTGTTTCTGCTACTCCGACTATCTTGTCAGTTCCTACTATGCCTTCCTTCACCTCCAGTGTTGTTGCCCCTGTTTTTCTTTCCCCTTCTGTTCGTAAGCGTGTTCCTAACTCTGTTGCTACCCTTTATTCACCTCTTTCTGGTCCGTTATTTTCGTCTGATTCATCTGAAACTCCTCAGAGACGGAGTCAGATCCCTAGTGGTAGGGAGAAAGAGACATTAATAACCATGGCACATAGGTGGATAAGACATCCTGCTAATTACACTCCTCGTGTGGTCTTTGATACATTTTCTCAGTTTAATGAGCCTACGCAGAGATTCGTGTTTGAGGAGATGTGTAACTTTTTGAGGGAAGAATGGTATAATGATGATGTAGATAATGTACCATCCGACATAATTGAACTTCAGAGTCACTTTTCGAACGGTATGATTATAGGAGACGATGTACGACGTGCCTTGGAACGCTTATTAGCGTTTAGATCCACAGCACATTCTCGGATGTCCTCAGATGATACCACCGAGAATTGGAAAGCGGTTCCTGGTCAATATCCCATGAGAGAGGTTCCGCCACTGTGGGTGCCTGGTGATCCTAATGCAAACCCTGTGGTTCTACCGCATTTTCGAAGGGTATGGATACATCTTCCATGGAAACGATCGGAAGTTTTGCAAGTGAAGCAATCCTTACCCGATCCGCGTAAAAATCCGGCTGGTTATTATAAGGAGTTATCACAACTGGTGGAAGCTTCTATTATGAACCTTGCCGACATCGACATGTTGTTTGGCAATGTTGTACCGCAACCAGTTTGGGCTAAAATTCGTCAAGCCAATCACGCAGTTGAATTAGGGGGTGATTGGGCTGCACTGCTAGCGGCTGATGCATTACAAGTTGGTGGGGCTAAGCCCGACCAGCTAATCTTAGACTTGCCCCAGAAAATCATTACGCTCATGAAAACTATCATGCCAGCGATGAAGGTGAACTGGGATAAATTATCAGCTTGTAAGCAAAAGAAAGACGAGAGTGTCTCGGATTTCTTTACAAGGTTTGAGGAAACGTTTGTCGACCACAGCGGCCAGGACATGGGCGCTGAGGGAGGCCAGCGGTTATTTGTTGACAAATTTGTGTCGAATTTGTTGCCTGAATTAAGCAACAAACTGAAAAATTCAGAGAGTGCGTGGGCAGTTTCAACCCCTGCACAAATACTAGCAACGGCCCAGTATTATGAGAATAGGGAAAAAGAAGAAAGTGATCGTGTAGAGAAGAAAACGAAGGAGCTAAAAACGAAGGTTTTGTTACAGCAAGCATACCCTCCACGATCAAACCAAACTGATTCACAACAGCAGTATCAACCACGAGCACAGCCCGATAGGACACAGCCGCGTTCTGACAACTTTGATTATAGATTTTCCCTTGGGTATAATCAGTGCGCATATTGTAAGAAAGAGGGACACCTAAAATATGATTGTCTTGCCTTACGGGACCGCCTAAATGGTGTGTCAGCACGAGGAAATCGTGGTAGTGGTCCCCAACAGGCATCACGAGGTAGAGGTCGTGGTTCATCCCACAATCAGAGTGATCGTTATCAAAATCAATCAGATGCAAATAATTGTTTTGACCAGCGAAATGCAGGGTCAGTCTGATCTGCACAGTATAATGTGGACGATTATTACGTAGAGCATGAGACTGTTGTAAATGACCATTACTAGGACAGCCAACGACAAAGAGAGGGAGTAGTGTCAGTTCCGGTCGATCAGAGTGGGCCTTACGTTGCAGTGGCTACATTGGGTGTAGTTGAGCTTTTTCTGTTAGACACTGGTGCGACGAAAAGTTCCATCATGCATTCGAAACTCCCTGGCGCACCTTTGTCTGGCTTAACGAACGTTTCCGTTGGATTCTCTGGCGCCCCTGTTAGCAACCCAGTCTCTAGTCCTTTGCCTCTTATGATTGGTCCTTGTGAGCTAACGGCTCCACTGATTCTATCTACAGGTTGTGGTGAAAATCTTTTGGGCCTGGATTTGTTGAAACGATTATATGCAACATTGTATTGTTCCCCCGAAGGAGTGGAGCTTACATTGGGACGGAGAGTGATCTCTCCAATGTATTTATCGGTCGATAAATTCCCACCGGAATTGAGTTCCCTCCCTGCGTCCTTATGGGCCACAGGTCCCAATGATGTGGGCCTGTTAGACATTCCACCCTATGTGATTCAATTGAAACCAAATGCGCGATTACCGCGCTTACCTCAATATCGTATTTCTCTTGAGGGCGAACGAGCGCTGTTAGCAATCGTTCATGATCTCATTGGAAAAGGTGTTGTTGAAGAAACTCGTGGAAATGTGTGTAATAGCCCTGTATTGCCAATTCTAAAACGAACTGACCCAACTAAACCTCCTGTGTATCGTTTTGTAATAGACTTAAGAGAGGTGAACAAAATAGTGGTTCCACAATTTCCTGTAGTTCCCGACATTACGGCTTTACTAACAATGATTCCGGCATCTGCCTCCTGGTTCACAGTGATCGATCTAAAGAATGCTTTCTTTAGCATCCCAATTGCAGAGGAAAGCAGAGACCTATTCGGATTCTCATTAGGTGGTCGCAGTTTTAGGTTAAAACGCGCTCCACAGGGCTACTGCGAGAGTCCGTCAATCTACAGCCAAGCACTTAAAGGTCAACTTGATGCCTTTGTATTACCTAAAGGTGCAGCTTTGATTCAATACGTTGATGATCTTTTAGTGGCAGCTGATACAGAAGCTATTTGCAAAACGGCTACAGTATCATTGTTACATTTTCTACATAACTTACACCACAAGGTATCGCCTTCAAAGCTACAGTATTGTTGTCAAGAAGTTACCTATCTAGGTCACTTATTGTCAAGAGAAGGGAGAAGGTTGACCCCAGAGAGAATTGCAGCGATTACCCGAATGACTGTGCCAAAAACCCAGAGAGATGTTCGTGCCTTTTTAGGTATTACGTCCTATTGCAGACAATGGATTCCAAATTTTTCACTGTTGGCGAAACCATTGATAGCCCTTACGTGCAAGGATGTTTCATCCCCATTGCCTTGGACTGAAGAGTGTCAGAAAAGTTTTTCTGAATTACGTGATGCGTTGTGTTCGGCTCCTGTGTTGGGCACTCCTGACTACAGTAAGCCATTTACACTATACGTTCACGAGAGGGATGGTTGTGCGTTGAGTGTCCTGACACAACCTTTTGGTGGTAAGCAACGCCCATGTGCCTATTTTTCTTCGACTTTAGACCCAGTAGCAAGAGCCTTGCCAAGTTGTTTAAGAGCAACAGCGGCAGCTGCGGCGTCCATTCGACAGTCCGCAGGTTTAGTCATGAATAATATGCTCACGGTAATGGTTCCGCATGCAGTTGACACTCTATTGAATCAAACGAAAACTCAACATCTGACGAGCGCAAGATTGTCTGGATATGAGTTGACGTTGCTGGCCAGTCACATACGGATAAAACGATGTAATGTGTTGAATCCAGCAACATTGCTGCCGATTGACACAGAATCAAATGGTGAAGCAGTACATGACTGCTATCTCAGAACTGAGGAGGAAACTAAGGGTCGTATTGACCTAAAAGATACTCCATTGACAGATCCCGATGGTACTTTGTATGTGGATGGTTCTTGTTTCAAGTTGCCGAACGGTGATGTGACGACTGCGTATGCTGTAGTTACATTGAGAACGATTGTGGAAAGCGAAAGACTAAGTCAGAATTCGGCTCAGGCTGCCGAACTAATCGCTTTGACGAGAGCGTGTGTGTTGTCTAAAGATAAGCGGGTGAATGTGTTTACAGATAGCCAGTACGCGTTTGGTGTGGCACATAGTTTTGGACGACTATGGAGAGAAAGAGGATTCCTTACGTCGCATGGCACGAAGATTCAACATGGTCAGCTTGTAAATGATCTTTTAGATACACTCACATTGCCTAAACAAGTGGCCATAGTCAAATGTAGCGCACATCAGAAAGTAACGGACGATGTGGGTCGTGGTAATGCGTTTGCGGATGAAACGGCTAAAGAGACGGCTAAAGATTTGACAAACAGAATGTATGTTACGAGCTCAGTGAGATGGCCAACAGAGACTGGTATGTGTAAAGACACATTTGAAAGCGTGAAAGGAATACAGAATGAAGCCACTGAGACGGAAAGGACTAAATGGAGAGAGAGCACGGGAAGATTAGATGAGAATGGATGTTGGGTTGATCTATCAGAGAAACAGAGATGGATGTTACCGGATGCGTATGTGCTCGCTGTTGTTACAATGGCTCATGGTATGGCGCACATCAACACGAAAGGTATATGCAAGTTGTTGTCTCATGTATGGAAGAATGATGGGATTACTAAGTGTGCTGAGAGAGTGGTTAAAAATTGTATGGTGTGTTTGATGCACAATCCTGGTAAGGGCACCCCCACTCCACCTGGCCATTTTGCCCCTCCTACATACCCTTTCGAAGTTATCCAGTTGGACTTTATCCACATGGACCGATGTAATAACTTGAAGTATGTGTTGGTTGTGGTGTGTGCATTCTCTAGGTGGATTGAGGCCTACCCCCTTAAGGATAATACGGCTTTATCCACGGCAAAAATTTTGCTCAAAGAGTATTTTCCCCGCTACGGAATGCCTCGGGTCGTATGGTCGGACAACGGAAGTGAGTTTGTTGGGAGTGTGATGAAGAGTGTGTGTCGCGGTTTAGGGATAGTACAAAAATTTCATAGTGCAAACCATCCACAATCAGCAGGCTTGGTGGAGGGATATAATGGCACTCTAAAACTGAAATTGGCTAAAATTCAGGCAACGACTGGTTTATCTTGGCCCGACGCTTTGCCTCTGGCTCTCCTGTCGACCAGGGCAACTGTACACTCTCGAGTAGGGCTCAGCCCATATGAGATTGTGTTCGGCCGTCCTGCTAATGTATGGGGAGTCCCAAGACCTAAGGAGTTTGATAGAATTGAATACCCTATGTTGATCGATTATCTCTATGATCTGACTGCTAAATTGAGTTTGATTCACCAACAGGTCTTTGAGGCTCTGCCATCACAAACAGAGGGTCCTGGTCATCGGCTCCAACCAGGAGACTGGATCCTCGTCAGAAACTACGGACGAAAACGAAACCTTGAACCAAGATTTGTGGGCCCGTTTCAGGTACAGCTGGCTACGAGGACGGCGGTTCGACTACACGGACGCCGGAACTGGGTACACGCTACCCACACCAAAAGAGTCCCGCTTCCTCTGCCGTCGGACACCTGGATGAGAAGAGGTCTTTCTTCATCTGAGACCGACACTCCACCACGTTTCGTTCCATTCAGCGAAGCTCGGCTTGTATCTGACACCGTTGCTGACTCCTCTCAAACAATTTCCTCCACGTCAACCTTGGAAAATTTGACTGTCGAACAATTGCCTGAACAATTGAACACTCCTTTGCCGTCCAATCCATTGTTTGAAGATCAGACTCACCCTGGAAGTAGCCAATATTTTCTTCGTCCACGAACAAGCCATAAATAAAAAGATTTTTTTGTTTATAGGTTCTACGTTACTCTGAAAACAGTGGACATTATATATATTGTGTATCTTTTTTTCTTTTTCGTACAGCCAAGAACATTATCTAGCTAGAACCTACCATCCAGGTTGACCGTAAGGCCGTGCGGGTACTTCCTTCTGTTTAGCAGCTATCGACACAAGGTTGGTTTCTATTATCAATTTCTGGGAACTCCTGGGAATTGATAACCGCTACTCAGAACTAAGTGCGTCAAGAACGTCGCGGACGGTTGTTAGGGGATGGAATCATCATTGTCTGAGCTGTCGAAAAGAGAAGAAATGTTGGCGCAAAGATCTACATTGCAGAAAATATGTCATACAAAATGGTTTTTCTCACAAGTAATCATACTGTTTCTCACCATATCTATGCTATTGGTAGGAGGAATATATTATGGATCTCAGTTCTTATTGTCTTCTGCTACACCTACTCTTCCATCTCATGATCAATATGCCGTTTCTACTGTTTCTCCACATTCCTTTTATCCTCTGCCTCAACACGAACAAATCAGACGTGCGGAATTCAGAAACAACTCTTTTATTCAACTCCTGCATCAGCATCAGTTAGTGGTAAACACTACCAACTGTTGGGTGTGTGGATTAATGCCACATACCATGGATAAGGGTATTCCGTACTTAGTTCTGCCTTATAGTGCACAAGGGTCAGCTCGAGCATTACAAACCATGTTCCATAGCGCACTAGATTCCTACCCCCATCGAGAACCACGCTCAGCAAACTCTGGTCCTGGCCCGTACCACAAGACTCTGGCGAGAGCTATTGCAGACTTAGATAGAGATATTTTTGACGCATCGCTCATCCCAGAGGAAGAGGTGCGAGCATATAAGGAACTAAGTGAAGATGAGTACAGCTTATCAGTAGGTGAGAGGCAGCTCAAAAGCTCGCCACCGATATGGATTGTACCTCACCTTGGTAATTTCTGCTTGAAAGGTCTTGGTCGAAATCCGAGAGCTCAGTTTGGGGAGAGTGCTTGTACCGAGACGTATGTCTTACCGACGCTCTCTTCCCCTGTTTTCCTGCCTGCCAAGGGTACCTACTTTGTATGTTATGATCGAGCCTATACGTGGTTACCTCATGACTTTTCGGGTACCTGCTATATTGCGAATCTATTGCCTCCCACTTTCACTGTGGCCTCTGATTATCACAGAAATAGAATTGTAAGAGGTGTGATTAGCAAAGAAGATACTTCCGGACAAGAGGCGGGAGACTTCTTTAAGGGTTTTCTACCGTTCTGGGGACCGATGGTTAATAGCAGGAACCTGAGACAGTTAACTCGTGTAGTAGAATCAACTGCCAACATAACTGCAAATGCCCTTGGTAATTTGACAGCCGAGCTCCAAGCGGTTAGACTGATGACGTTGCAGAACCGTATGGTTCTAGATATCGTTCTAGCAGATAGAGGTGGGGTTTGTAAAGTCATCCATTCGAGCTGCTGCATATTCATACCTGATAACGCTCCAACGGTTTATCAAGCCATCTCTAAGTTGCACAAAATTTCGGAGTCCATACACGTGGACGAAGGAAATTGGACGCTTCTGGGATGGTTTTGGGGTCTGATATCGACTTGGGGTTGGAAGATTCTGATGATCATAGGGATTGTTGTGACATTTCTGTTCTCATGTTGTCTTTGTGTGCAATGTGGTCCTGCCTTATGTGGCCTTTGCGCTACGACGTGTATAAGACAGCCCGTTGTCACCAAGGAGGCATTGAAGGATAGAATAATGTATCAACAACATCTGGATGATCTGATGAGTATCGAAATCGATTATGATTCCGACTAGTGCTTGCCTACATGAGGGCAAAAGGACCGTCTGAGGTTCCGTAAAAATTATTACGATGTTCTGGGCATTACCGAATATAGACGAGTTTGGTATCTACGAACCGCAAAAGACGAGTTCGGCAAGTGTGTGAATTTTTGCTACACTACCTGCCAGGGTTCGTCTAATATTACGTGTTCTTCATCTGAACCCTCGGGTTCCATTTTAGATACGGCATCCATTTTGTTTCTTGCCCTCACGTAGTCAGCGAGCAGGTAACTGTTCTCCCCTTGACCCTCTAGTTCCCAAGCCTTGCGGAAGACGCATATTCCTTTCATGCGTCTTTATGGCCGGAGGAATGACACAGCAAAGGCAGATGGCACAGCTTGAGGGTAATCTGATTGTACCGGTCTATTGTGACAGCCTTACAGGCAATGGATCCAACTCTTTTGATCTCGCGATCATGCTTCCGATATTACCCCCACACTCTTTTCTCTACACATGTCTGACTTCCTTGCAGCTGCTCTTGTCTCTCCTTCTTGGTCATTTACAACACTAATGGGTGTGCCTAATGGTGGGAAGATGTACTTTTACAGTTGGGAACGGGCATGGCTATTTATAAAGATGTTCCGGGATTCTGAACACATGAAAGCGACCCTTTTTGAAGTCTACTGTGGGAACCGGATTGTAATCTTTTGTCCACATGTTATGCAATGGCAACATTCTGTATAAAAGAGAGCGACCTACATAAGGAATTTGAAGCAGACTCTCAGAACCTACACACTGTTGTACTTCTTGTGACTTTTGCCTCCCTGCAGTAATAAACGCTGATCTTTGACGCCGAAGGAAGTATCCCGTGTCTCTGTAATTTGTGCGCCGAAACAGGTATCCCATGAAGTTTATAGGTGTTGTTCCCTGGCACCGCTGGTACTGTTAAAAGTCCAGTCCTTCACCCTGATGGAGCCTCTTAAAAAAACCTTGACTAAAATTCGCCTAAAGTTCAGAAGTACAGCCTTCCTTTTAACTTCAGTCTGCACACCTTTCTCCTAGTTACTCATGAAAGCTTGTAATCCCAGATGGCGTTTTTAGCATTGGAACATGCAGGCTCCTCCCTGTTGATTCTCAGGTACAGTACTAGAGTCTTATTCACAGAGAGAATATTAATCAGTGGCTTTGGATGAAATGGAGGCAAATTAATAATGTAAGACAACAGGGAATGAATCTGCAGTCTATTTAGTGACTGCCTATCCCGTGAAATTTACCTTTCTCTCCAACTTTTAGATGTCTAGTTCCATTAATACAGCTAGGAGAAGAGGCAACAAGGTGTACCCTTACGTGTTTTCATTGTTTGTAATTGATTATGTATTAATTTACTGTAGTTCTACTGCGATTGAATGTAATGTGAATTTTAGAAGGTTTAGAATTAATTTCCCATATTCAAACCTACCCATGATATCGTGCAGAAAAACTCACTGTTCCTTGTCAAATATTCAAATCAAATCAAATCAAAGTTTCTTTATTCGACTGGCAGGAAAGCAGTCATAAAAGCACATAATACAATAAAATACAGTTCATTCATAAAAGGAAAAATTTATCTTCCAATAATTTTAAAAGAAAAAGGTAGTAAGCGATTATTAAAAAGACATGATACAGTGGTCCTATGTGCATATACTTAATCAAGACGGCATTGTATCTGTATTATAATTCAATTTGGAATCATCCTTCCATACTTGATCTATACTTTTCGACCATAAACTTAAATGGGGCCCCGCCATAATTAAAAAGAAAGGCGATATACTGAGGACCAACTCTGGTATAATGGATTTCGCTCGCAAATTGGGTAATACCCCAGTATCTGCCGTGTTGAAGCTATATCAGGCAAAAAGTGTTGCGGTGGCATGTTACGGAAGTGAACTGTGGGGGTTTTTACCAGTAGATACCCTAGTAGCTCTCGAAAACAATTTTCTGAAACAGGTCATGAGCTTACCAAAGAGTACTGCAAACTTCTCTATACATGAGGAATTGGGCACCCCGTACTTAGCTGACAAAATTGCTGCAAACCCTCTGCTCTGCTGGTTAAGCTGTTGGCGCAATACAGCGATTCCACTAACCCATAACATCCTAGCTGAAGCCCTTACTTGGGAAGGACAATTTAAGTTACCCTGGATGAAATACATTCGTAATTGCTGTAAAGATCTGGGCAGATTAGATCTTTACTTAACACCCCAGAACGCCACCAAGCAAGATGTCAACTTTGTAAAAAACACCTTTTACTTGAAGCGACAACTCTACAGGGAAGAAACTGAGCTTAAAAAGCCCAGCGTAAGGAGCCATGCACTAACAAAGACCTGTGTGTTCCCTGAACCTTATCTATCGTGGAACATATCCAGATACGAACGCTTCCTGCTGAGCAGATTTCGATTTGATCTCTATCATCTGCTTTTAGCTGTACCAAGTGGAGCCCATAGAGCTCAAGTGTTGCCTGCTTGCGGCTGCGACAACAAGTCTCCGCAAGACTTGGCTCACTTTTTATTCCTATGTCCTTATTACTCAAGTCCACGTAATATGTTTTTAAAACCGTTGCTTAAAAAGATGAATTTTACACAAATCAAGCCCGCACTTCTATACCTTCAAATGTTGCATGAAGACAGTACTTTTTTTACCTGCAAGTTTTTAAAAACAGCCTTAAAGTATAGATCAAGTATGGAAGGATGATTCCAAATTGAATTATAATACAGATACAATGCCGTCTTGATTAAGTATATGCACATAGGACCACTGTATCATGTCTTTTTAATAATCGCTTACTACCTTTTTCTTTTAAAATTATTGGAAGATAAATTTTTCCTTTTATGAATGAACTGTATTTTATTGTATTATGTGCTTTTATGACTGCTTTCCTGCCAGTCGAATAAAGAAACTTTGATTTGTCAAATATTTATTTGTCATTAACGTTGATTATGATTCATGGATATCTCTTATGGAAGCTGAGTTAGTGAGCGATGCACCCAGGTTAGTTTGTTGGACTACTTAACAAAAGCAACACCTAGTTGTTCTGATTTAAGTAAATAGGAGATGATAGTCTGTGCATTAAACAATTCCGCAGGTCTTCAAATGGTAATGTAGAAAAAACCTTGACCCTGCAACTCACAGGAGTTTGGATTATTTCACTTTTTTAGAATGCATTTATTGGTTCGTCCTTTCAACTCTCTGGAACCCTAGAGCAGTTGTAGTTAAGAGGGGTAACGATCTTGATGATTTATAAAACGTGTTAGTTTATCTTACCTGTATCTCTATTTATTGTTTGGGTGTATGTCTATGCAGGCAATGCAAACTTTAAAGAAAAATTTAAACATTATAAAACAAAATATATACATAACGTGAGTAAATACATAGAAGTCACCTCAATTTCAGTGTCCTTTCTACTACATTTAAAAACGTTCACAGTTTATAGCATAGAACATTAGTTTCACATTTCATTATAATAAAATGCAATTTATTTGCTTTTCTAATTTGCAAAGGTCTAAATAAAGGAAGGCACAATTCTTTATGAGCAACTTTCAGATAGAGACGAAACTGTATAAAGGGAATTAATAATTCAGTAGCAACACACAGTGGGCACTTCATCTTATTGTCACGCTTTTTTCTGACTTTTTCTACATATTTGTTGGGCTATTCTTATTTTTAACATGCATCTTGTTACTCTGGCCAGCTGCTGAAGCATTTGAAATGTATCGCAAGTTTACCTTTCTGTTCTTGGATTCCATTCTCCAGAGTGGCCACAGTGCTCTCCGATATAATATCCAGTCCGGGAATGCAGTGTCCTAGCAGTAGCTAGATTACATTTCAAACTGAAAAAGTGTCTAATATCCAATTAGCAACTAGTGGGGGGTCCATAGAAAAAGTGCACAGCTCGTCTATCTTGTAATTTAGTCCAGTTTAGGAGTTCCATTCTTGAAATTAAACTGGGCTCAGAATGTTTGAGCTTCATGCAAACTGAATGCGCCGAGTTGATTATTCATATCGACTTAGCCGAGGCCATAACAAATCCTTAAAACTGAGATATGTACATTCTAAAGTGCCATCTTTCATTATCTATTCACACTAATGACAGCTTTAAAGAAAATCCATAACCGCTCCAAAATGTTTGCATTTGTCAGCTTCAGTAACATTTGATAAGATTAGCTTTCTAGAACTAAATTAAAAGATGTCATTTTTTTTTTTTTGGGATGTTATCAAAATGAGATATAGAGCACCCTTTTCACTTCTTAGTCAAAGGCCTGGAAAGTGTCAATAATGTTTTATGCAAACTGGAAGCCATGATGACTTCTTGTCACCAAGGCCGCAATGCTCCAGTGGTAAGGCTTTTTAACAAACCATTGTTTTTAAGTGCTTTCCTTCAATTAGATCAAATTAAAAGAACCAGAACTATAAATCCCAAAATGCATTATGTTGTTAAGCTTATGTCCATGATTGGAGCACTGCGTCCTTTGTTACAGGGAATCATCAGGTGACCTTATATAAATCCCTAGCCATTCTGGCCTTCTCCGTTTTATGGTTTGTTTTAAGCACATGCATTAGCTTAATTGTCTCCAGACAACAGCAACAGTTTAAAAAAAGTTGTCTCCGTGAAGGTATTGCAGATGAATGGGGCACATAACACCCTTGAAGGAGTCAGATTGGTTCCTGAACAAAAATGTTTTACAATGTTTTCGGAAAGGCAATAGTATTTTCTCCTTAAGTCTGTGGGCAAAGAAATCTACATGCTCAAACCCATGACAGCAAATACTCTCATCTCCCTTGCATAGAAGTTTGTTTGGGATGACCTGTATAAAGCCTAAGTGCCTAATAACAAGTTTGGCAGTCCATGGGACCGCCGAACCCATGGTGGCCCACCACAGGACCGCCACAGTTGCCTGGAATCCCTGATCCCACAGCAGTGTCCCAGAGGTGTGAGGCTGTAATATGCTGGCGGTGCGGCTATGACACTGCCAAGCATATTACGAGTTTCCTCACTGCCACCCTTTTCATGGCAGTGAGCCCGCCATGAAAAGGGTGGCAGTGAGGAAACTAAGGGGGCCCTACAGGGCCCCCTTGTTGCTTCTATGCATGGGGGTGCATGCAGGGGGGCACATGGTGTGCACCCCTTTATTTTGCACCCCCTGTTCCTGCAAAGATAGAAATGTACAACATTGTGCATTTTTGTCTGTGCAGGAACAGGCTGCGGCTCTCCTTCTATGGTGCCTTTCTAAGGCTCTCCTACAAGCCTTAGAAAGGCACTGCCATGGGACTGCCGCTGCAGGACCACCCGCCCAGATTACAACTCTTAATTCGGCGGGCGGACTGCCTATGGGTTTGGCGGTCTAGGAGCGGGCCGCTGGCATGGTGGCCTTCTCCAAGACCGCCAAACTCGTAATCAGGCCCTAAATCTGAACTGAGTGAACGGCAGGCAAAATTTGACAATTTTGTCCTGGAAGTATACAGAAGCAGATTCCATGATATATTTCAAGACGAGACAAGTGACTTTGTAGCTAATACAGTTTTCACTTGTAATTGAAGTAGTGAAATAGGGTAATTTTTCCTTATGTTAAAAACTGGTCTTGTAACTGCACAACTTGATATTTTGGGGGAATCTAATTAATATTGCTCTGCAATTGTTCAGTTTTGATTTCATGAATACCCAGTAATTTTTTAATGATACTTCTTTTTGATTATTGGCAGCATCTTTCTTAGCTTTCACATACTAATAAATGCTAACTATACAAGGGAATCAACATGAGCTTCAAAATTAAGTTCAGCGTCCCATACAATCCCCAAATTCTTAATTTTTTTCATCAGGTGTTGGCTGCACAAAAAGATCATGAGACTGGGGAAGGTTGAAGGCAGTATCATGCAGCTTTTGGCTGGATCCTATAGGTCTTGTTTCGTTTTTTTGACCCAGGAGGGCTCAACGTGTTATGCAGAAAGCCACATCTTCTGAACCAGTTGTTAGAGTAAGGATATTGACTTCTGGGTCATTTGCAGGCAGTTAGATCTGCAAATCATTAGCCTATGAGTAATATTTCAAGCCTCTGTCCCACATAATAGAAAACAATGGTTTGTTATACACATTGAATAATGTTGTAAGGGGGCACCCTTATGGAACCACACTCAACACTCACCCTAGATTAATTACAAGGCCTAAGAATAGCACATTGCCCGTCCTGTTAGGAAAGATTTAAACCATCTTAAGGACACATCCGAAATGGTGAATTCTATCATAAACTGAGATCATAGGCCAACATATCAAATGCAGAAGACAAATAGAGAAGCATCATAGTGATAAGTCTCCATCATCAGCAATGCTGAGCAAATCATCTAACAGTGACACTAATATCAAGAGAACTTTGTTATTAAAGTAGCAAACACAGATTATTTTCTAGGCAAGACTTTATTTTTGGACAAGACTTTATTTTTGGACAAGACGGCATCAGTGTTGGATGTCCTTTATTTGTTGTATAGAGAAATGCCTCTGCTAATTCTAAGCATGGGCTAGGACTGGGAAGTAAACATTATGGATTGTATAACCTAGGCCAGATTTTTAGGTGGATGTGTGTACCCTTGTTATGCTATGTTATACAGTTTTGTAGAGCCCACTATCACCCCAGAGGCTATCCTAACGCTGAGCAGGTGTGAGTTTTGCAGGACCTAGAGCTAGTTAGACTACTCGAAAAGCCATGTCTCCAGCTTCTTGCGGAATTCAAGAAGTGAGGAGGAGGCTCTTATGGGTAGCTACAGTCCATTCCATGCTTTAGGGATGATATACGAGAAGGCACAACTGTCAGATGTTGTTTTCCGTATGTGTGGGATTTGTTCAAGTAGGAGTCCAGACGAGCTAAAGTGTCTGGAAGGCTTGTGAAAGCAGATGCAATTGTTGAGGAATGTTGGGCCAGTGCTATTTAATGCCTTGAAAGTATGAATGAGGAGTTTGGATTGTGCTTGTTTGTATATGAAAAGTCAGTGAAGTTTCTTCAGGTGTGGTGTGAATGCAGCGTAGGAGGTTGAAAATGACTCTGGCTGAATTCTGAATTGTTAGCAGTCTTCTGGTGAGGTTTTGGTTGTTCTGGCATTAGGGTGTTCCCATAGTCTAGCTAGCTTGCAACAAGGGCATGCATGACTATTTTCTGGGTGCTGATTGGGAGCCATTTAATAATCATCCTCAGCATATTTGGGGTATGGAAGCATGAGGCTATGATGGCGTTGACTTGGGTGGTCATGTCGATTTTGCTGTCAATGACGATCCTAAGGATTTCGGTGTGGGTGTTGGGGGTAGGTGTCAGTTATAACTCTATTGGCCACCAGGTAGAGTCCCATAGTGAAGTGCTATTCCCAAAGATCACAATTTTGGTCTTGTGTGTGCTCAACTTCACACAGTTGGTCTTTACCCAATGGTCGATTTCTGTCATGCAGGGAATGACCTTGAACTAGGTACTGGGCATCTTGTCCATGAGTGAGAGAATGAGTTCAATCAATCAGGGGTTTATAAAGCCCGCTACTCACACGAGAGGATCTTAAGTTGCTGGTGGGGAGGGGGGCAGCTCCGGGGGGCAGCTCCGGATCAATTGAAGCGTGTCGTCTGCATTGAAGAGGACATTGATGTTTTGAGAGAGTGGATGATACTGGCTAGAGGGATTGTATATGTGCTGAGAGGATCGGTCTCAAGGAGGATCCTTGTGGACCTCCTCAGGTGAGGTTGCGGTCATCCAAGGTGTATCAGTGCCATACTGACTGACTTGGACCTTCCAGTCATGAAGGAACACATCCATCGGAGTGCGTGTCCTTGGGTTCCGATGTCATGTAGGCATTTAAAGTGTTAAATGCTGCGTCGAGTTCCAGGACGATGAGACCTGTCATATCTCCTCTGTCGAGAGTCATGTCGATGTCATCTGTGGCGGCGTTGAGGCCACTTTCCGTGCTGTGATTGGGTCTGAAACAAGACTGAGTGGTGTTGAGGAGTTGGTGGTCATTGAGGTATTTGGTGAGGTGTCTGTTGATGATTTTCTCTAAGGCCTTGGCCTGGAATGGTAGCAGTTTGTAGTTGGCAAGCACTAAAACGTCTGTGAAGGGTTTCTTCAGCAATGGGAAGACAGTTTGTGTTTCTAAGCATCTCGGAAGGTCGAGGAAGAGGTGTTCAAAATGGGTGTAGCATGATGCTGAAGGGTTTCAATCCTCTAGAATCGGCCTGGTGGGGTCAGTGGTTCAATGGGGTCCCTGAGTGGATGGACTTCATGGTGGTGGTGGTTTCTTCATGTATGATGATAGTATATTTGGTTAACATTGGTTCTTCGGATAAGACCGGGAGGCATCTGGCAAGGTCTGTGGTATCCAGTTGAAGAAAGCCATCCAATGGTAATAGATGGGCTGGCTCTAAGCCCAGTGTAAGATGTTGGTTTGGTTGAGAAAAGTGGTTTGACAGCAGGCAGGTAAGTGCTCTCAGAAGGCTAGACCTAATAAGGTAACGTGCCTCCTTCCTGTGCCTCCGCTCACACACGCTGAATCGTCTTCTATGACTATGCAGGACTACACAAGATCACGCCAATGCCCAAGTCCAACTGTCCCGGTCCTGACATATGTCTGTCTATTCTTACTCTAGAGGAAAACAGGACAGTGAACTCATCTCTTTACATACCATAATTTGGTACATTTCCACGCAGGGTAATTAATTTACACAGCCATGGGCAAAGATATACATTAAAAACCCTGGATGGAAACACTCCTGAGGGAGTGACTGCAGCCTCACACGTCAATGCATTTTTTCCTAACGAATAGGCACACATATCAGAGCTGACCAAGGAATGCAATTAAGTGAGCTAGGTTCTCGCTGCTGCTAGCTGTTGTGAATTATATGTCACAAGTACAAATGTTAGCAGCGCCTTTTGTTAAAAATGGTGAAAGGAGTGTCCTGATTTAAGAATAATAGTTGCATATGAAATGTTTTACTATAATAGCTGGTTAACTTTATGAAAAGAGGACACTGGGACATCGTGTGAATGCAGCACTTCATCCTGAGCAACGTGATGAGGTCATAAGTTTGAACCAGCTATGTACACAGCTGAAGACTAAAGTCACTTTAGGAAACAAGAAACACCGGGAAGGTGTGATGTTTCTTTGCCTCAGGCGGAGGCAGCCATTGGTTATAATTGACCGCTGCGGCATGCCAGCCTATTTTATCCACTACTGGGCCTTCTTTCATCACTCTTCCTGACACTGCCTGGGCAGAGTTATGTGACTAGGTTCCCACTGATGTGTTTCTATTCAGAAGGTGTTATGATTAGGAGCAGAGGCTAACAAAAGTGCATTGGGTCCTATGACAAGCAAGGAAAATGCACCCCCACCCCTTGTAGTGAAATACTATCATATCTGGGGTAAAGTCCCTTGAGCCCTGGTGCCTGCATACCTACTGCACTATTTATAGTTGTGCCACAGAGAGCAAGTATTGACTATTTCAGTACTCCAAGCGTCCGTTCTTTATGAACCACCCACACTTATTCACGAACAGTCTGGTGTTCGGGATTAACGGCCTTATTATGTTTCTTCTAATAATGAAATTAAAGTCTTCAAACTACTAAATGTGGTTCCCTTGTAATTATTCAGCCATTTGAAACGTCTTCTTATCCAGTGGGTTGTTTTTTGGGTACCTAGTCACTGTATATCAACTTTCATGCTGAAATATGATTTGCGTTACTAGGTATTCCGATATTTAGTACGTTAGAAAACATGCATTGCAATTTCATGATAAGGATTCTGTTAGACCAGTCAACCTTAGGGTGGTCTCCCCCAACTTTATGCCTTTCTCCTCCATTTTTTCTGATCTTGTTTTTGCTGGCATTGGGACTTTGTGTACTTTACCTCTACTAACCAGTGCTAAAGTGCAAGTGCTTACTTCTTAAAACATGGTAATATTGGCTTATCCCCAATTGCCATATTTCATTTACTTATAAGTCTCCAGTAAAGTGCACTACCTGTGCACAGGGGTTATAAGCTAAATGCTGCTGGTGAACCTGCAGCACTGATCCTGCAACCCACTTAATTAGCTCTTTAAACGTGCCTCAGGCCTGCCATTGCAGAGCCTGTGAGTGCAGTTTTAACCTGGCATGTGACCTGGAAAGATAATCTCTTTGCCAGGCACAAAGCCTTCTTTTTAAAACACATAGGTCACCCCTAGAGTAGACCCTGGACAGGCCCAATGGCAGGGTTCAGTGTATTTAAAAAGTTGGACGTTAGAGTAGACCCTGGACAGGCCCAATGGCAGGGTTCAGTGTATTTAAAAAGTTGGACGTGTACTTTTAAGTTTTACACTTCTGCAAGGCCTAGCTCTTCTATAGGATAACATTGAAGTTGCCTTATTACATTTAATATGTGTAATTTGTAAATGGGAAGAGATAAACCCTTCAAGTATGGTGTCTCTGGAAACCTAATTTAAAATCCTAACATATGGTGAAGTCAGATTTTTAATTATAATTCTGAAAATGCCACTTTTAGAAAGTTGGCATTTTCTTGCCTTAGCCATTTGGTGCCTGCAGCCTGCCTCTGGTCACATGACTGGGTGTAGTTGGCAGTTGGGCCTTCTGAATTCCTCCTACACAGCCACACACATTGAGAGCTTAGGTGTGACTGTATGGGCCATCACTGGCCGGAAGGGAGGGAGGAGCTGGGCACAGCCTTACTTACACCCAAATGAACTTAACATCCCTGCATTGTCACTTCAGCCAGGTAGGAGCCAGGGCAGGGGAGACAGGGAATTCCTTGCACTTCAAAGACAATGTTTAGATGCTTATCTCACCTTCCAAAACTAGGGCACCAATGTATAAAAGAAGTACCTCAAACATCACTTTAATACACTTCTGGACCTGTAGATACTGTGCAAGTAAGAAGTACTGCAGTGCTGCTGAATGGACTGCCACTATGCTGGACTGCTGCTCTGAAGGAGCTGCTGCCTTGTTGTGCTAACCTGCTGTCTGAAACTAGACCTGCAATTCCATCTTGAACCCAGGACCCTGGAGTGTCTCAAAAGGCTAGTCTGCTGGCCTCCTGATCCGAGCCTCAGGGACATAACATGCTCCACACAGCTCCTAGACCTGTCTTCGGTGAGGTCCTCACCCCCAAGATGCTCCTCTCAGGTCCTGAGCCCTTGGTGTGGCTTTCAGCCTTAAATCCAAGCTTTTGGGCTCCTTATATCCACGAACAGGTCTGTTCACAACCGAACCACACCGCTTGTATGAAAAATCAGCACGAGCCACTACTTGTTCCTCTCTTCGCACAGCAACCATCGACCGCTCACTTGGACACCAATTCAAGGCTCCAGCCTGCATGTCCGCGAAGTTCAGCCTGCTCCTTCCGCCACGCCAACCACTGCCCGCAAGGCTCTCCTTTCTTCTGGCGCTCTTATTCCACGTGAACGGGACTCTTGGCACAAAACTTGAGAACATAAACCTTCATCAGGACTAATCTGGGACTGTATTCAACCCATGCTCCATCGCAGTCGGCCTGAACTTTGACCTGGTCCAGCACAACCAGATTTCTCTGGTTAATGCTTTATGCTTTTAGGTATTATTTTACAGTTTAGTCTTTACAAAATTCATAATTTTTTGGTTTTGTTTTAGTTATTACATTTTGCTCTATTTTCCTACCCTGGTGGGGTATCTTTTTCTGTGGTGTTTTCACTCTTTTGCTGTTTGAAGTGTTGCACAAATACTTTACACATGTTATCTAAGTTAAGCCTTACTTGTCCATGCAAAGCTACCAGGGGGGTTGAGCACAGGTTAATTTGGGGTATGTGTAACACTGAAGGACCAAATAATGGTTCATTGTTGACAACATTATGCAGCAAGGAAGCGTACATTATGCTACACTGATAAGAAATTGAGTTCTGGCATATTGTGCAACACACTCTGTGGCACTATTGTCTACTTATGTTTATGGTTTAAAACATTGACACAAAATGGATTCTTATGATATAAAATACATAGGTTTCTTTTGAAAACTATCCTTATTCAGCAAATCATATTCATGATATTATCAGCAAGCATTTTAAACTTTTGTATGGAAGTATTGGAACACTATTTTAATAACACTGTCCTTTTACCACAAACAGCAAAATAGATTGTGCGAAATGTATACAGCATTACAGAAAAAAATAATGCCTGTACACAATATTGTAATAAAAGATGTGCCACATTTATTTTGCTTTTAGGGCAGAGGCCCATTATGTTTGCCAATTCTTGTTTCCAGAGTTACTACTACTATTGAGCTGAGATTTAGTTATTGGAAGATGAGCCAATTGCAACTCTGGTTACTGGGTCTATTGTTACTTAGGTTATGATTTCAAGGACTGTGACGAAAAGTCATAAATATCATTGTAAACACTTTGTTCTTTGGGCTCGACAGAGGAAGGAGAGGTAACTGTGTCAGATGTTTGGAGCTGTAAATTCATACGATTCATAACTTGTTTGAGCTGACCTTTAATGTGCAGTAGGTGTACCAAGGCTGTGGAGGACAAGTGTATCTCAAAGTCGGTGGCTACAATATATGTGGGGGAATTGAGCTCAGCCTAGGGAGATCCCTGAGAATGATGGGGAGAGGAAGAGATGACACATTACACCACAGTGCGCCCTTGCCTTCTTTGCCCAACACTTCACCCACCAGCATGGTGGTAAGCTAGTGGCCACGACAAGATGATAAATCCATACAAACATCAGCCTAAGGGAGAAGCGTGCACATTTTATCCAGATAGTTGTTAATCAGCATAGTACTTGATGGGCTATGAAAATGTCAGATGAAATGGGTGTGCACTAAGGAAAATTTTGTTGCGTGAACTGCATCCCCAAATGCGATCCAGTGCGCGCAATAAAATATGTTTTATTTATTTAAATGTTTACTTACCTGTAAACCTCTGTAATCCATAGTTCACTACCCCCCCCCACCCTGGCCCTCACCCTCCTCACGTCACCGCCCGGCAGGTACTCCCACTACCGACCGCGGCTGAGTAGGAGGAAGAGCTAAGGGAGGATCAGGTGTGTGGTAACTAGAAAATGGAAACATGGCTCTTTGAAGAACGATAGTTGTTTTCTGTTCTTTGGGCTAACCATGTGGCCTCTGAGCCAGCGGTAGCAAGGACAGTGCCAAATTCAGCAAAGTGCACATCAGGGGTATCATCTGCTACATCAGAGAACCCCCAATTGAGGTTCATGCCTTTACAGCAGTGGGGAATGTTCCTGATGTTGCAAGTGGCAATCCATGGAGAACTGGGGGGAAGCTCGAGCGACTTGATAGTTAAAGTTGTTCTCTGCTCTGAATGGTCTCTTCCCACTCCGACAAGTGTTTGAGGACACATCTCTACCATCGCTTTCTGGCCACTCATTGCTGTCTTATGTTGCACCCAAATTCTTCTTCTCAAGGAGCTAGTACGGCTGACATGTATTTCATCTAATTGGCTTTTTTGAGGCTTTAATATTGCAAGCTTAAATTATCAACAAAGATAATTTTTACACATACTTGTGTTTCTTTGCTTACTGCATTATATCGTATAAATTCTTTATTTCGGCCAAAGGTCATAAAAGATTTCATTATAATAGATCATTCTTAAATAATCTAAAATATATCCAGCCACATGTTACATGATTTCAGTAAAAGGATCAAACGATCACCATAAAACAGTTTAGTTCAATAAAAATTCTTTTGAAGTATAGAAAGAATAGATGTCTAATTATTTATACAGTCCAAGAGACGTTCCAAAATCACAGATATCTTAATCTTTAGTACATCACAATTTTAACCCCATTCTCTTCCTTCTTAAACCCACTATAAACAAATATCTTGATAACGCAAATATAACATGTGGTAGGGTACTTGTTGTCAATACCCTCAGCGCCTCTTGATGTTTCCAAATCCCAGCGAATTACATAATGGTTGGATCCATTTACTCCTTGCCCTGTCATACGCCGGGCAGAAAAATAGAATGTGTGCAGTATTTTCGGTGTTATTTATAAGCCCTAAAGTGCGTTTAGTGCATGAAGTACAGGAGCGATCTTCCTTCCCCCCCCCACTTTGCAGTATGGTTCTTAATCTGTAGTATGTTATATCTTAGCTTTAGATACAGAATTCTTGCTAGAAACGGTGTACCTGATCGAGGAAATCCTTGCGATTCGGGTTTGGCTTAATAGAAAGGAATTCAGTTGTTAACCTTCCTAATCTTGGATCGCAATGAAGTGCATTCAATGTGTATTGGCAGTAAATACCCTTCAGGTTGCCTTTACAGCTTGGCATTAAACTGTGCGGATTAGTCAATACGATTCAAGGCATAACTCTATCAGCCATTTCCAGACAAATCTTAACCATGGAAAGGTAAGACATGTATCAATATCCAGTTATTTGCGGGCACCTTCTCTATACACTAGTAATTCCGGCTTTGTCCATAGCTGTATCCAGTAGAGCAGTGAGTGTAGGGTTGTAAGGTGTCCTATTTCCATCAGATTTAGGTTGTGGAACATTGGAACGAGTGGTGCTGATTGGGGTAATCCCAATATTCTCCTTGCAAATTTGTTTTCCCTGATTGTCAGTTGTTTGATATCACTTATGCGCCATAACTCTGATCCATACAATGCTGCTGCCTGGACCTTACATTTGTATATCTCGAGTGCTGGCGTCACAGATTTATTTGTAGTTGAGCTATACTTCTTGAAGATTGCCCCTTACCCTTGGGCTAACCTTAAAGCTGAGTGGCTAAATTGCTGATTCCAGGCTAATTTTGTATCTAATAATATGCCCAAGTAAGTAACATTGGTGGAGTATTCTATTTTCTGATTACTCAGCACAAGGTTCTTTTTGAGGCCCTTTTGTGGGTTTACAGCCATGTACCTTTTCTATGCAATATCTGTTAAAACCGTTCAACATATTTTGTAGCCCCTTTATGGTCTGTGATATCAGAATGGTGTCGTCTGGGTAGAGCAGCGCCAGCATCAAACTCCTATTTAGTGGATCATTTTCTTGATCTTGTAGGTAATCCACCACATCGTTAATGTAGAGTGAAAACAGGGTGAGAGCAAGTACGCAACCTTGTCTCACTCCTCTCTTTATTGGGATTGGCTTTGTGAGATCCCCATTCATACCCCAGCAAACTCTAGAGTAGTTCCTATTATGTAACCTTTTTAGCTGCCTGACCAGATGGGGGGGAGGGGCACCTTGTCTTTCAATTGACTCCCATAACAGGCATCTGGGTATGAGGTCAAAAGCTGCCCTCAGATCTACGAATGCCACATAAATGTGCCCCTTCCTGATTTTAACATATTTCAAGATAATACACAGGAGTCTGAAGACTTGATCTGTTGTGCTAATACGGGATCTGAATCCTGCCTGATATGGGGACAGTATGCTATTAGTCTCTATCCAGTCGTTAAGCCTGTTCAGTAACTGCCTGGCATACATTTTTTGGAGTATGACTATCAGGCTAATTGGCCTGTAATTCTCGGGTTTATGTTTACTGCCCTTTTTGTGGATAGGGACGATTTCAGCCCCTTTCCACATTCCCAGTATTGGGGCACCGGCTGATACGTCATTGCTAATAGCATTGACATATAGGACCCATACCTTTTTGTCATGTTTAAATAAGTCACCAGGGAGTCTGTCTAGTCTCTGTGCTTTTCCCAGTGTAATGGAGTCTATAGCATACTCCGTTTCTTGCATTGAGAAGACGATCACCCCACTGTCTCCCTCTATGTGAATAGGCCATCTATCTCCGCTCAGGGCTACAATGGGTCGAAACATTTAGTACAAATCAGTACTGCATTATACTTCACGGGATGTGCGGTTGATAGAACCAACTGCTATCATTACCCCAGCTTCTGAATGTGTCAGGCTGCAACAAAGAAAAAAAACAGACCCTGCACTATGCTACACGTATTAATTTGTCCAACTATCTTTTATTCCAAATCAGTCTTGTTTGCTTAAAATGTTTACAGGTCACTTTATATGTATGTGTATAGGTATGTTTATCTACATATAGATAAAGTTATATACACATATACAAAGAGTCAGCTGTAAACATTTTAGGCAAACGTGTGTGTATAAATCCTCACAGAGGGCCCCACCAATTGTATCTTTGGCCCAGTCGGTGCCCTTACTCCTGTTGCCTTTCTCAACTCTTCCTACATGGTGACCAGAGGTGCAACTAGAGCCAAATTTAGGGGGGGGGGTACAAAATATTACGGGGGGGGCTGACTCTTCCGGCAATATGCGGAGTGGAGATGCAGGGGCTCTAAGAAGGGGTGAAAAACAACAAAGCCTCGTTGACAAGTAAATGGTCTTTTAAAGACCTGTGAAGTACTTGGGTGTGGCTGTGTTTGTGCCAGGGGAGCTGTCTCAGCCAGGCTGACCATCACGAGAGGGGGAGGCTGAAGCCCTTTGAGCCCAATGGGCGTTGCACGCCTGGTGGTGACTGTGGGAGGATTCAGTGCTGCAGACCTCCAGGATGTTTTCCTTTCCTGTTACAGTTTTAGCTAATTTACAGGGCATTCTGGATCAGAAATTCCTTATTAGAGAGAGGGAGTGAAAACTTAAGCTGACTCCAACTTGGGAAATTAGGCAAAGTCAGGAAAATTTGCTGGGCTTCATCAGGAGCAAGATTTCCAGACTTCACCCCATTACATAGACGTAAAAAAACACCTGTGCCCCCCTTTAGATTCTAGCTTAGCAGTGGTTGCTGCAAAATAGCCTGTCTAACAGGTCGTTTAGAGTCTCTACCCCCCCTTACATCTCTAAGGAGCACAGCATTGGACAGGGAGTGCCGCAGGGTTCCTCCCTGAGCCCGACCCTGTTCAATGTTTATGTCCGCCCTTTGGCAGAGGTGGCTAGAAGAAACGGGCTGGCATTGGTATCCTATGCAGATGATACCCAGTTGGTGGTGGCTCTTAATGACAGCAGTGGTCTGGAGGCACACCACTTTAAACAGACACTTACTGACATCACCAACTGGATGACGGCGAACTTCCTCCAACTAAACGCCGGGAAGACAGAGATACTGCTCTTGGGGAAAAACATCTCGTCCTGGGGTGACAACTGGTGGCCTGATGTTCTAGGCCAACCTCCCAAGCCTAAGGATTGTGTGAAAAATCTGGGAGTCTGGGTGGACTCTGCCTTAAAGTTCACTTACCACACCAAAAAGGTGGCTGCCACGTGCTTCGGCATCCTACGTAACATCAGACCTATTCTGAAGTTCTTTGACTGCCGCACTCGCCAGCTTATTGTCCAGGCAACCATCCTTTCTAGGTTGGATTTTGCCAGTTCTCTCTTACTGGGGGCAAATCTGGCTGAAACAACCAGACTACAGAGAGTCCAGAATGGGGCAGCCAGGGCTCTGGTAGGTCTCCCTCGCCATTCTTCGGTATCCGGAGTCTTGAAAAAACTGCACTGGCTCCCAGTGGGAAAAAGGATCCAGTTCAAGGCTTTGTGTTTAGCCTTTAAAATACTTAAAACCGCCTCTCCCCCAATGTTGCGCCCCCTCCTGTCAGAGTACACTCCTAGGAGACCGCTCCGCTCAGAGGGACAGCACCTAGCGATTATACCCCACACCAGACTTGCCAGAGTAGGAGGCCGTTCCTTTAGATTTCTGGCTGCCAAGTTATGGAATGGCCTGCCGGAAGCTATCCGTGGCATTCAGGGCCTTCTGGCCTTCAGAAAGGCCGTCAAAACTCATCTTTTCCAATAATTCTTCTTTTTCTCTGCGCCTTTAACTCTCTGCATTTTATCTGCTCACAGCGCCGGGACGCCCCTTAGCTGGGGCAGCCGCGCGCTATACAAATTACCATAACATTAACATTAACATTTGGTTATAACACCTTATACAGTATAAAAATGCTTTACAGTTGACTGTGCAGCTTTCTGAAATAACTGCATTGAAGGTATTTGGCTTATGTATTCCCACCATTTAGCTCATTTGGAGAGCTTTGCTTCAGCCTGCCCACCTCACTCTGTGTTACATTAAGAAATGCTGGTGCCCTTCTTACACAGTATTCCCAGTGATGTCACAATAATGTTGACTCCTGGTGGACTTAGTTGAACTGTGACATAAGTGTTAGAGTGTAGTGGAGCGAATGTAGGTTTAGAATGTTGAGTTCGCGGTTACATGCAAACGAATAAAGATATATAAGACTAAGCCCCGTGTGTGGTGTAGCCATTAGCAGGTACCCTGGCTGGGAAGGATACTACAGCTAACGACGAGGTAGGAGTTAAGTGATCCAAAGATCGACAGTGCTGTCCCAGAGAGTTTGTTGTACTACTTATAAATCCAAACAGTGCATTAGTTCTGAATGGTAATCTATTTTATTTTAGATTTTTTATATATTTTTGAAAATATTTACACATTTGAAATATGTCATCAAGAAAGACGATGATCAGACAGTGAAAATATACATACACAAAATGTGAAAAATTGCTGAAATATATACAGGCGCTATACAAATAATCTACAGTGAGTACAATACAATAACACATGTGACACATTTCAAATGTGTAAATATTTTCAAAAAGATATAAAAAATCTAAAATAAAATAGATTACCATTCAGAACTAATGCACTGTTTGGATTTATAAGTAGTACAACAAAAAATCTGTCTGGCACCTTTCTTCGTTTAGTACAGTTCAGTGGTCCAAGCCAGTTCAGATACAGGACCCAAACCTTGGTATTTACCTTGTCCCAGAGAGTTTGCCATGGTCCAGCGTCCCGCGTGTGCCTCTGTCGAAGTGCAAAATCGACGCTTGGTGTATGTAGAGTCAAAGGGCATCTCCAGCCAGTTTGAAGTATTTGCAGATAACGAAAGCCTCACTGAGAAGTCTACATATCATTGGCCAAGACCCTGCTAAGAAGGCAGTAAAGAGAGGTACTGTGATACTACACAGCATAAATATATACATCATATGAAGTGATAAAATTAAAGGTGGATACAACCAGATTTTGAAAGAGCAGCAAATAGTGTCAGCAAATTACAGGATAACACTGCATTCAGATGCTCTGCGAGGTAGAGATCAACCAGGTGTCCGACAATACAAAACAGCACCTAAAAGGAAAATGATTCTGATAAAAGAAATGGTCATCTGCTTACCAGAAGTGAGTAAGAGAGTAATCTAAACACAGCTCTGGATGAAGTGGCACCCAGAGGAAGTGCCCAGGGTTGTGCTTACGGAGCTGTACCTACACGAAGCATCACACCAACAAAGCTGTCGAGTAGTGGCTCAGAACAACTCCAAAGGTCTCCAGAATAGTGAAGGGCTCCAATGGAGAACAAGAAGGAGGTCAATGTTCCACAGACTTTACAAGATGACCCAGAGGCCAGCACAGCAGAGGGCCTTAGAGATGGCATGGATGAAGTGGGTCAGCAGACATTGTCGGAAAGAATTCCACTCTCAGTGGCAGTCACTCCTGTAAATGGTTACAATGCTGCCACGTTCCTGAAACCACCACCACCATTCACTACCACCAAAAGGCAAAATATTGGTGACAGATGGATTGCTTGGATAGAGGCATTTGGAGCTAGATGTACGACCGGGGAATGTAGCGACTCGCAAATTGCGCTCAAATGCAAGTTGCAATTTGCGAGTCACTAAATGCAATGTACAACAGTGTCAGAGACACTGTTTGCGATTCCCAATGGTGTCGCAAATTGCATGCCTCATGAATACTCATGTGGGACTCACAATTTGCGACCCCATTTGGAATGGCTGGCCCTCCCAGGGATGGTGGCCTGCTGGGCTCATTAGACCTTTATGTCTGGGACTGCTTTTAAATAAAACAGTCTTTTTTTGTTTGTTAATGCAGCCTGTTGTCCTTAGAGGAAAACAAGATGCATTGAAAAAAAAGAAACATTTTCGTTTCATTTTTTAAGGGCAGGTAGTGGTCCCGGGGACCACTGCCTACTCTTAAAAAAATGTTGCACATGCATTTCCAAGGCGTAAGGAGTCCCCCGGGGACCCCTTCCCATTTGCGAGTCCTTTACCACCCTCTTGAAGAGAGTGGTAAACTGTGAGTGTTTTGCAACCCCAATTGCGGTCTCAAAACAGGTTTACATGGCTTGTGGGGTCGCTATTAGATAGGGAACGCCCCTTCCTAATAGCGAGTTGCAAAACACTATTTTGATAGTTGCAAATTATTTCAACTCACAAATTAGTGTTATTACATGGCCCAAAGGAATTTTGCATGCGCAAACGGGTCGCAAACCCATTTGTGCATGCAATTTTCCATCTTACACCTGGCCCTTGATAATTTTATTGATGCATTAGAAGAAACAGATAATAAGAAGATAATCAAATACCTTAAGAATCTTGCTTTCTCAGAAAAGAAGGAAGAAAATGTTTGACAATGAGGTAGAGTTGTAGTGTCAGATGTGGAGGATTTTCACCAGTTCAAAATAGTTTTTTGGGACGGTTGAAGTCTGTGTCCAGTTGCTGATGGAAAAATTATGACTTGGCACTTCAGATGCACCTATTGTAGTTACTTCTTTTTTTGCGTGCCAGTTAAAGGTTTGAAAGATATGGGGTCTGTCTCCACTCTCTCTCTGCAAGTCTATGGCACGGCATTTCTCGTTAAGGCTACAGTTGAACCAGGTATTGGTTCTTCTTAGCGGGACTCTCTTTAATCATTTGGGGCAATGGAGTCCATGATGTTAAACATAGAGCTAAGGTAGTGCTTAGTAAGGTCCTGAGCATCAACCATATCAGTGGGAGGAGACAAGAGGTTAAGGCTGGTGGCACATATCATATCTGATTGAGATTGAGGGTGTTTATGATCCAATGTTTAGCTTTCACAGGCTGGTCTTTGTGGATGGTTGCCGTTTCAACAATGGAGAAGGTGATGCAGTGATGATCGGTCCAGTCGCAGGGTGAAATTGAATCCAATAGTATGTTATTTTCCGTGGCTATGATTAAGTCTAAGATGACCCCTTTCATATCAGATGGGCGATTACAGACTTGGGTCAGGTTGCCGTCATGGAGGAAAGCCTTAAAGCAATTCACTAGTGGATCCTTAGTGTCATTCCAGTGAATGTTGAAGTCACCTAGGAAAATCTGGTTGTAGTATGGGTCAAGGTTGGTGGAGATGATCTCCATGATTTGTTCGATTAAGGTAAGATTATCACCTGGGGGATGGTAGAAAGTGTGCAGAGTGCAGGTGAAGTTGTCTTTGGCAGGGATATTGATCATCATAGATTCACAACCAGAGGCTGGAGAGAAAAGTGATTGTTTGACAGAGAGGATTGATCGATAAATACTAGCAATACTGCCCCAAGACGGATAGCGCGATCTTGACGGATGATAGAGTAGCTGGGTGGAACAAGGATATCTAGTATAGTAGAAGAGGAATTATTTAGCCAAGTTTCAGTGAGAAGGATATAAAAGACTACGTTTTGGTGTGTATGCTACAGAACTTTTTCAAAATGTCATTCGATGTATCATACAGCTTGTACTGAATGCTTTCAATTAAAGTGATAAAATATTGTTTTTCGGAGCTACAATGAAAGAGCCGATAAAGCTCTCACGCAAGTGTGACGTTTACTTGCTGATGGAGGTTTAACTTTGAATGCTGAGAAATGTGAGTTCCTTAAGACATAGCTAAAATTCTTTTGCCAGATCTTTTCTGATGGCGGTCATGACATCCAGTCCTGCTAAAATGCAATCTTTGTCAACTGCCCCACAAGATATTTTCATGTTCCATTCATTCCTTGGCACGCCCAGGTACTATTCTAGATACATATGAGACTGTGCACTGTAAGTGCTCTATTAAGAGACTTGAGGAATAAGAATGTTTTATTTTATTGGTCACATGAATGCTAATTAAGCTTCAAGAAAATCAACCAGCTATTAAGAATGCCACAGAAATGGCATACTTTGATCCAAAGCTTCATACCGAGATTGTTGTTGATGCTAGCCCAGTTGGGTTAGGTACAATCCTTACACAGCATAGAGGACCCCCAAATGCTTGAAGACATATTGTTGCAAATGCAAGCAGAAGTTGGTCCCAAACTGAACATCCCCATTCATAACCTGTTTAGCAGTGGTGTTGGCTTGTGAATATTTCCACGTATTCTTATCTGGAAAGCCTTTTATGCTTGTGACTGATCAACAGGCATTATTGACCGTCTTTGGCAATCCGAAGGCCAAGATACCTAATCGCATTGAATGTTGGGGTCTACGATTACAAGAATACAACTAAACAAGCCTGCAGCATCCAGGGAAATATCAACACCCTTCAGATTACTTCTCACAAGGGCCTCTACAGTGCCTTGGTACCCCTTCCAAGACAGTTGAAGCCTACATAAATTTAATTGTGAAATCAAGCACACCAGCTGCCATTTCATTGGAGCAAATTGTCTCTGCCATGAGTAAAGATAGTGACATGTTAAAACTAAAAAGACATTATTACACATCAGTCTTGAAACCAGCACACTCAACCTCTCACCAGTGTCAGTGAATACCAGAATATTAAACATTAGGATGAACTGTCTGTTACTCAAGAAGGCATTGTCCTGAGAAGTTTGAGGATTGTTATTCTGGTAAGTCCCCAACAACAGATAATTGAAGTGGCCCCTGAAGGACATTGTGGAATTGTTGCCACAAAACTAAGCTCTCAGAGACATAGTCTGGTTTCCGTATCTTGATGAGAGAATCGAAAGAGAATTGAAGGTCTGTGCAACTTCCTTTCATCGAAAACCACTCAACGCACCTTAAACATGTGAGAGTTGGCCAAAGCTTGTATGGGAAAGAATTGCCATTGAATTCTTCGGTCCTCTTGACAATGAATATCACCTGATAGGGATTCTCAATAAATATTCCTGTTTTCCATCCATAGGGCATCTTTCATCTGTCACTCAAGAAAGAGTCATTGAGAGATTAGATGGCATCTTCATGGCCTCAGTTGTTCCTGTGATCTTGAAATCTGACAACGGCCCACCTTTTGACAGTTGAGAGTCTAGAAGTGTTCTCAGTTATCTTATTGTGATTAGAAGAGCACATCTTTTTGGCCTCGGGCCAATGGCCTTGTCAAAAGTGTCATGAGTATTTTTAAGAAAGCTGTACAGCATGCTGCATTGGAGAAGCTTGTCCATAAAATGTTCTTGAATTCTACCCTTCAAGCTTACCATTCGACCCATCACTATACCCCAAGGGAAAGCCCTACAACCTTGATGTTCAGGAGAGCCGTGATGAACAAGTTACCTCAGTGGACCAAGAGAAGACCAAGTACTGAGGAAGAAACCCATATAAAAGAAAAATGAACGCCTACACAGACAAGGGCCAACATGCAAATTATATTACTTTCACTAGAAGAAATCGAATGCTTGTACATGAGTCTAGAAAATAAAAATCTGATGCTCCCTGTGATGCTAAGCCATTTCAGGTTGTGACCAACAAAGGACACATGGCGACTTCGCAACGTCCTGGGAAGTCCATTACTCTGGATTCCTTGCATTTCCGACATGTGGCTCATCGCTCATCAGGCATTGATGTTGATGTAGAGACTGAGTCTGAAAGGACAATTGAAAACTCCTTGACTGCTGTTGTTCCCATATCGCCAGTGCAGATCACGGACACTTCTACTGCATGTCCTCAGTTTCCGACAACACAATCAGGACATGAGATCAGAGCACCATGAAGACTCATCGCAGAGCCATGATTGCATATATGTTTAAAAAAATTATTTTTACTTAACAGAGGGGGAGATGTTGTGTTGTGAGAGTTAGCAATGACGGAACCCTTTTGGCTCCTGATGGACTCCGTAGAACTGTGACGTAAGTGTTAGAGCACAGTGAAGTGAATGCAGGTTTAGAATGTTGAGTTGGTAGTTACATGCAGATGAGTAAAGATGTGTAATACTAAGCTCTGTGTGTGGCTTAGTTATTAGCAGGTACCCAGGCTGGGGAGGATGCTACACTGTCCTGTAATTGGATTCATCCTACAGACCTTGTTTGTAGTGCTCTGAAGCATCCTAAAGATGTCATACAGAGCTTTATAAAACTTTATAATAACAATTATAGATATCCCTGTTTGTTGTTAACATTGGGCAGGGGTACAGGTCAGTCTGTGGCATTCAAGGGGTCCAGGTCAGAGAAGCATTTTTGACTGTAAACCAGTGTGTATAGTCATAAATGACTCCATTTATTCCTGTTAGCTATCCAAAGAAGGAGACCTGTCAGGTGTAAAAGGATTTATTATTATGTAATGTTCTGCCTCAAGAGCTTAGAAATACCCAGTTATAAACCGCATGCAGGAGGTGAGGAGTGGGCGGAAAAGGGCACGTTTGTGAACAACAGAGGACTCATGAGCTTGTGGCTTTTCATGAACTACAATCTGTCCTTTCATATCGTGGATACAATTGCAGGTTATTCCAGTAAAAGACTAGAGTAATCCGCTTCCAGGGTGGGGAAGGGAATGAATCAAATGTAAACTTGTTGGCGGTGATGGGGAAGGGATTTCTCCTTGGGAAAAAATGTTTTGTCGAAGGAGAAAGCAACTCGATCAAAACAGGAGCTGAAGAGGGAAAATTGCGAAAGAGGCAGGCCGCCCCCCACTCATATCATTATCTTACAACAATGGCCTTCCCTTAAATACTGTGGAGGGAACACCCCCAGGTGGAATCTACTCTTGATATTATCAGACAGAGGGTACTTGACAAACTTCTATCCAATTGTGCTACTCCTAGGCCTAGATGTATCAAGCCTTTTGCGATTCGTTAAGGCCGAAATTCGCAGAATTTCGGCCTTAACGAATCGCAAACGGACATTTTGCATCTTTTGGGATGTATTAGAAATTAGCAAAATAAGGAATCGCAAAAAATTGCGATTCCTTATTTTGCTTAAGGATTTAAGGAATCGCAATTTTGCGATTCCTTAAATGCCATGTATGAAATTTTTTTACATTGCGAATTCAGGTTAAGGAATCGCAAATTAACACCAATTTGAGGTTTGTGTTAATTTGCGATATCCTTTCAAAAACCAAAATATGACAATTTTGAAGGTGGCATGTGACACACATACATGCCCATAGGGCATGTATGTGTGCCATATGCACACACATGTAAGTTTCAGGGGTGCAGCAGGGTGTCCATGAGACACCCCTGCACCCTTGAAATAATTCTCAAATTGCGATTAGCAAATTGCGAATTCGCAATTTGAGAATTACTTCACAATCATTCCTAAGGGCCTCCTGGCCCATAGGAATGCATGGGAAATTATTCCTTATTTGCGAATTTGCAAAATGCGAATTCGCAAATAAAGATTAATAAGGAATCGCTAAAAAAAAAAGATTTTTTTACATACATTCCGTTTTGCGAATCTTAAATAGCGATTCGCTAAAAATCGCTATTTAAGATTCGCAAAATGGAATCTTGATACATCTAGGCCCTAGTCACTTATCTTAGCTACTGAGCATTGAAATTTAAAGCGTAAATCTTGCACCTCTGGATTCTCCCTTTATTGTACCAGGTGGCCTCTTTATTCCGGCCTACCGGCCCCCGTAGAAGAATTTGGGACTGTGGGGCACCCCTATATCATTACTGGGTCCCGTGTACCGCCTGCTAGTCGGTCTCGTTAGAGTGCACAAGTCTGGCTTCCGCTCACCCTGCGTCCGAACTAAACCCTGAAGAAATCACCGGTTAAGTAGACATTGTTGATGAAACATGTCGGTTTGTGGTTTTTAACAGAGCGAGCAAACAGCACAGAATAAAGGTGTAGTGGCCAGTTTAGGTCAGCTCTTTTTAAAGTGGGTCTTTCAACACGGGTGACACAATTGTTTTTTTGGTTTCTTTGCACACCGTTACTCCCCTTTACTTTTATGGTTGACAGATGCTGATGATGAGAAGTGGGGATTCAGGCGAGTACCAGCCTGTCATGTCCTCCCCTGGGTGTTGCTCCCGTGAGGCTCTGTCAACCTTCCTCTCCCCTTTTTCACAGTAGAAGGGTGCAGTGAGGAGAAAGTATCAGCCGCAAGATACATACACGCACACACATACGTTTTAAATTTCAATGCTCAGTAGCTAAGATAAGTGACTAGGAGTAGCACAATTGGATAGAAGTTTGTCAAGTACCCTCTGTCTGATAATATCAAGAGTAGATTCCACTTGGGGGTGTTCCCTCCACAGTATTTAAGGGAAGGCCATTGAAGGAGAAAGCAAAACAAAAAAAAAGTGAGTTTGCACATCAGGATAACGTTCCACAATGCGTAAGTGTACACTGTGTACAATTATGCATTGGTGAAATAGAAACTTTCAAAATGCCACACGACTCCCTCTGTAGAAAGTCTGGAAGGCTGCCGCTGGTGCATCTTTCACAGGGCGCGAATGCTGAGATTTGTGAATTAAGGAAAATCCTAAATCTACACTAGTGAAGACTAGTACTCCTACCCATGCGAATTTAGGATTCCCCTTGAGAATCGGACCCAGCGTCAAACTGGCATATAGGGCAATCAAGCAGTGGCGGTATAGGACTGGTGTGAAAAGTCAGTGTGTGGGGCAGTTTTGTACCTCTTTGTAGGCCTATTTAATTGTTTGCTGGAGCAGTTTTAATGTTGATTTCCCTGATATTAAAACAAACATTGCCTGCAGCAACCTCAAATCCATGCAGTCTTATATAACTTGAAAAACACTTATACAGGGTGCCTTTGCAAGTTGCCGACTGCTCTACTTTGCAAACATAGAGCACTTTTTTGCTAGCAAATTCACTAATGGGGCCACTTTTATTTTGGTGCCCTGGTCTATTTTCTGTCTCAGTCTGACTCTGATCAGGCTCAGTGTCTGTGGAACGGGGGGCAGTAGGGGTTACAGTTGGCATTCTTGCTGAACGCAGATGGGCACGCTCAGAACTTACAGCCAAGACCTCTGCATCGCTAAATACACCCAAGTGCAGCACAGTTTGTACCAGAAAAAGTGAACACGGTGAAGCTCAGTGGTTGCCCGTAATAAACTGCTGCCCACAGTGGTGTCATAAAAATAGTAACCCTCCCATGCCAATGTTTTCATAAGTTTAAACCGCAAGTTGTACAATCAGTTCTTTAATTAATCTTCTAGCTAAGCCGGTGATTTGGGAGGGTGTCAAAAATATTGAAGCATCACATACCGGAGGTTATTATTAACCAACCGAGCCGTGGAGAAATGTGAAAAAGATAAACGAGGGTTCATCTAGAGTAAATATATGACTCAAAAAAAAGGTATTTCTGGTTCTTGTAATAATAGTAAGCAACGCACTCCACGAACCTGGTAGTTGGCTAGTGGAGTATCAGAGGGCTCACTTCTAATCCAAACTGCAGGGTGCCCCAAAACAAACCGCTGCTACGATAAATTCTGCCTCTTCAATTTCTAGGGTGCATGTGTGTTAGTTAGCTGCTCTCTCATTACCTCGAGCTGAATATGTATTCACGGAAGGGTTAGGGCCCCCTGAAGGATTAGCCCCACTCCCCTTGCCGCAGGGGCTGCCGGGGCCTTTGCTACGACTGCGCCTGGGAGTAGTAAAAAGCCGACAGAATCTCAGGTTCACAGTGAGGTCTCGTTTCGCCCGAAGCCCTACAATACCTCTCTGTGCTGTCAATAGGTGGAGGAAGGCAGAGTGGCAGCTGTCTGAAGTACATATTTCTCTTCGGTCTCGTTTTAACCCCAAGCCTCCATCATAATGTGAATCAGCAATGTCCCATATCGTGCATGATAAAAGTAGACCATATATATATATATATATATATATATATATATATATATATATATAGCGATCTTGTCACATAGAACAGCAAAAAGTTCGAATACTTAGCAACAAAGAGCCGACCCATAAAGTGCTGGTGAACGGTGTTTTATTCCATAGGAGCCAGCGCTGCCGCCATAATTAATAATTAAGTGGAAGTATACAAAAATAAACATTATTTTCCATCTTGCTGTAAGTTTTGTTTCATTTCGACAAATAAAATTCTATTTTACGGTTTATTCTTGTTTATATTTTGAATTATATATATATATATATATATATATATACACATATATACACACATATATATATATATATATATATATATATATATATATATATATATATATATATATATATATATATATATATAATTCAAAATATAAACAAGAATAAACCGTAAAATAGAATTTTATTTGTCGAAATGAAACAAAACTTACAGCAAGATGGAAAATAATGTTTATTTTTGTATACTTCCACTTAATTTATAGGTTGAGCTGCACCATTTGCAGTTTTGCACCATATGGTCCATGGTAAATCCGGCAATGGAAAATATCTGTGGTGCCCCCCACATCCCCCAACCGTTTCCCTTGATGCCCTAAGCAGGTGTTTATTTTGTGTAATGATTAATCCAGCCCTGGGCAAACGGCCACAAGTTTATCAGTTATCGTTTATATTGTTTTTTAAATAATATTTATTAATTTTCAAACAAGCATACCACTGTAGTGAGTTTGACACAGGATACATATTTTGTATTTTTTGTATTTACAATCAGAGATGCAAGTGCCCGCATGGTGGGGTCGTCGGATTGAGATTAGAACACTAGTCCTGGAGCACTGACATTAATCATTGTCAACATCGTTTCCAGGTACTATGAACCTAAGAATTGTACATATTTGCTAAAATAAACATTATCCACTTTAACAGAGGCTGCTGTCCTTGACCGCCGGACATGTATGGCAAAAGTCTCTGCTGTGTGCCAACAACGCCTACAGTCAGTTAGATATGCTTGTATAAAATGCAAGGATGAGAAGGAGGGGGCTAGTCGGAGACATATCTCTGTATGAAGCACCCTGTATATCGGACTTGAGTGTGGAGGTGTGGCTGTCTTGTTACTCATCCAACCTATATAGGGGCATGTTGCAGGCGCATTGCAACACTGTGGTTGGTAGGGGAGAAGGGTGGGGGGGTGGCGGGAGAGTTAGTAGAGGTGGAGGAATGACTGTGTGTATGGGTGTCCTCCATAGAACCTGCATATGTTGTATGTCCACATTAGGAGCGCAATATGGGCGTTACAGTGCTGCCACTGATGTATTACGGGGCGGTGTTTGCCCCGTTTAGTTTAACTTCGACAGAGAGACACAGAGACAGAGCGACACATACAAACAGAGTCACACACACACAGAGACAGAGACGCACACATAGACAACCAGAGACAGACACATAGAGACACACAGAGACAGACACAGAGACAGACATACAGAGAAAGACACACAGAGACAGAAAGACAGACACAGAGATAGACACACAGACATAGACACACACACAGACGCACACACAGAGACAGAGACGCACACACAGAGACAGACGCACACACAGAGACAGAGACGCACACACAGAGATAGACGCAAACACAGAGACAGAGACGCACACAGACAGATACATGCACACAGAGACACGCACACACATGGAGACACACACACACAGACAGATGCACACACAGAGACAAAAAGACAGAGACACAGAGACAGAGACGCACACACAGAGACACACACAGAAGCAGATGCATACAGAGACAGACACACACACAGAGACAGAGAAGCACACACAGAGACAGAGACGCACACACAGACCGGGACACATAGAGACAGAGACACACAGATAGAGACAGACAGAGACACACAGACAGATGCACACACAGAGACACAAAGACAGAGACACAGAGACAGAGACCCACACACAGAGACACAAAGACAGAGACACAGAGACAGAGACGCACACACAGAGACACACACAGAAGCAGATGCACACAGAGACAGACACACACACAGAGACAGAGATGCACACACACTGACAGAGACGCACACACAGACCGGGACACATAGAGACAGAGACACACAGATAGAGACAGACAGAGACAGACAGAGACACACAGACAGAGACAGACAGAGACACACAGACATACAGAGATAGACACCCACACATGTGTATGTATGTTGGGTCTGGTGGCTCAGTGGACTAATGCATCCGTAGCAGCGGCCTGTGTTCAACCTCATGGTCGCAGTTTTTTTAACTTTAGCCCTGCCCCCCACTGACCCCGCCCCCACAGGTGCAGCCCTTGGCGACAAACCACACTCTAAATTTGGCCCCCGAGAGAAAGTTTGTGAGTACCCATGGTCTAAAGCATGTGTTCAAGGCAATAGGCTTTTAAGAGTGATTTGTTATTACACTGTACTGAAAGCCTATATGCAGGTATTTTGTTACATGGAATCTCACAAATAACGATGGTTGGCAGGTGTTTTGGTGTTGGTGGCCCACTTGAATGAACTGTGGAGATAGATCTGCAATATGACAATCCTTCGTATGTCCTATTGGGAAGGATCTTGTATTTTGACAACTGTAATTGTGTGCATATTTGTCATTGTATCATGGGACAACTGATGGTTGCCTTGTGGGGAAGCTTATACACAATACAGTAAGTCTGGTTGGTTAGCCAATCTTGGAGTTTAATAGGTAAGTAAACATTTAAATAAATAAAATGAATTTCGTTGCGCGCACTGCATCACATTTGGTGATGCAGTGCGCGCAACAAAATTCATTTTATTTATTTAAATGTTTACTTACCTATTAAACTCCGTAATCCATACATTACTACCCCCCACCCTGCCCCTCCCCCTGCCCACGTCACCGCCCTGCTGAAACTCCTACTGCCGACCGCTACTGCTTAATAGCTATCTCTTAGAAAGGCCTGACAGGTTTAGTTGTCCACCAGGACTTTGTAATGTAATGTACTGTAATAAAAAGCATTATAAATGACATGCATACATATAGAAATTCAGACCTAGTGGGACTTTTAGGCCAGCTTTTAGGTCAGTTCTCTTCTACCGTTAATCAGCATCATTTAAACTCTGCTTCAATCAATAGGTGCATGGCGATTGGTCAGCCCACTCTTTTCCCCATGTGTGGTGGCATTTGTCTGATAACATGAGTGGGCTTCTTTGTCGAGGTGATGTTAGGGCTGGCGGGCCAGTCCATTCGTTTTCAATTATCTCCTGTACAGACCAGACCCCCTTTTATTTCAATTGTTCTCTTCCTTTTATTTTTTATTTTTTGAGCATACAGCAGCTCCCCAGACAGTGCTAGTGGGCTGCTTCCTTTCAACTCATTTCATCTACAGTGGGTCACATCTCGTGCTGCCACTACCTCTGAGCCAGGCTAACCACAGCATGTCATTGTTTTACCGTTCTAAGATGGCCAACAAAATCATCTAAATGTGGCGGCCATGGTGGAACTTAAAATAACATATGCTCGGTACAGTACTATGGCACGACTGCCAACTGCCGCTCTGTTTAATTCTGTTATTGCAAGTATATGCCCGCCATGTTTAGGCGGCAGCATTTCATCTTTTTTTCTTATTTATTCATTCACTTTATTTTGTATTTGTTGTTGAGTTGGTGCTTTATTGTTGTGTAAGTAAGTGGATGAATGCAAGTGTGAATCAGTGGGTGGATGAATGAATGAATGCTTGTGCACAAGGTGGAGTGACAGAGTGTAGGATGGCTTATTGAATACGTAAATATATTACTGACTGAAGAGGCACTTTAATGTATAAGCCAGACCTATTCGCCATGCCAATGCTTGTTTTTCAGGGATAGGTAGAGCGGGCCTCCTGCTACTTGTCCATCCTGCAAGAAGAACAAGTGACCTATAAAAGGTTGCTGCTTTAACCCCTTCGATGCTAATGACAAAGCCAGCTCGTCATCAACGTTACCTGCGGTGCACGGATGACGAGCTGGCTTTGTCACGATCAAGCCATTTTTGAAATTCCCGCGTACAGCGGGAAACCGCGGTAGCGGTTAAATCAGGGAATCAAGGGGAGTGTTTCACCGAGTCCATGCATGATAGGGGAAGGCAGTCAGGTTTGGGTGTTCTCAAGGCTGGATCATGGCAGCTCATGCAGGCCCAGAATGAAAATGTAAATGTGTTTGTATTTATATAGCGCACTTCTACCCAAAGGTCTCGTAGCGCTGTATTCATACCATTGTGGAACCCATCCTGGCTTTCCTGTGATATGTCCACTCCTGGGCACCCCCAAGGTGAAGCCAGGCATCCAAGCGCTGCTGGGGCCGTTGTGGAGATTAAGCAAGCTATTGCCCAGAGTCACAGAGTGGGACCCATGATTAGACTAGGCACCGAGGCGAGAATTATCAGGTCCAGGGAAATTGAGTCCAAGAGCCGGGAATTGAACCCTGGTCCCGGGCCAGACCTCTGCATCAGGGTCTGCCAATCTAACCATTGAGCCAGCTTCTCCACTCCAGAAGGCTGTCCTCCCCTCCAACCCCCCTGAGAAAATACCAGAGGATTTATGTGGCCAGGAAGGATCTGCCATTCTGGTAATTTAAAGCCCAGGGTGCATCAGGGACTTTGACCGAATTATAAATCAAGCCCGGGAAGCATGAAAGACAAGTGAAAATACTTGTTGTATAAGTTTTCAAATATGGTTCATATTTCATGGACGCGGATTCTTTTCTGTCTAGAAACATATTTTAGAAACATATTTTACAGGAGGGGAAAAAACGTATGTGCTAATGCGCATATGTTGGATAGGGAAGAAAAGTCTAGGTGAGAGGATGCGGCCTAATGGTTAGAGCGGTCGCCCTCGGAGCTGGGGAACCGATTTTGAGTCTCGCAGGGACGCACAACACCGTGTGATTCTGGACACATCATTAAATCTCCCGTGCCTAATAAAATGAATGTGTCTGTCGGTAACGCAACTGTTGCTCATGTAAAGAGTCCTGATACAAGTCGAGGTCGCGCTAAAACACCCCCCATCCCCCACTCGCCCAAAAAACAAGCCTGTAACTAACTAGGGCATAGACCAAGATTCCGAATCTAACTCTTTATGGACTGGTGCTTTGCTATGAGAGTTTCTATTAATAATTTAACATTGCAAATCAAAGTAATAATAAATAGCACATATGGTGGCATAAGGTTATGTTTATTTGGTAATATATTTTATAGCGTAGGGAGCTTACAAGAAATCATAATTTCTATTTTACCACGTGAAGGAAAAGGGACTGCTTTTGTTAGGAATTAAAAGCATCCTGTCTGCCTCCTCACCTAAAATCTGTGTAACTCGCCATGCAAATCTTCAAAAGCTTAGATTCATATTTAGAAGGTCAACACTCACTGTCTGCTGCGCCAAGCAAAACATCAAGCCGCTCAGACTCAGTGACTTTGTTTGATTTCTGATAAAATACCGTTTTCAGCATTTGACATTTGTAACTATCTATACATGGTAACATCTTATCGTGCGCTCAGGGAGTGATGGGAGTGCAGCTGCTATCTCAAGCAGGCCCCAGAACGGATAACTGGCCAGTGCCAGAACTTCCACTGCAGATATTTTATTACTAATGTTTTATTTAACAAGACTGTAAACAGCACGTCATATTTCATTTTGTGATTAAAGACCCTGTGGGTGACCCGAGTCTGAGCTAGACATGAGGATGGGAGGTCACACGGCATTCTGTTAGAATTGCGTCTTCCAACTCCGCAGATAAAATTAGCGTTTTTTGTAGCCTGTTGGTGCAGAAAGGCTGACCCTTCTAAAATAAGATACTTAGAAAAAATATCATTTCAGGGTCGTCAGATAAGATCTGCTGGAGAACCAGACTAACAGTCGCTATTTGCCTTTTTATTCTGTATGGGGCAGTTAAGGATGGCCCAGACATCATTTTGGGTATTTTAAATGGAAAAATGAAAAGTCTACTGCATTTATTTTCGCACGATTGCAGTAAAAAGTTGTTGGTGATGACCTTTCATAAGGAAAAATTGTGAGGCTCCCTTTTGATTGTGATGAGGGATTTCTGAGACTTGCGGGTCCCAGCTATGGCTGTGTGTGGGCGTCCCTATGAAGGGGGGGGGGCACGGCTGTCTTAACAGCATTATAGGCAGCGGCGTATACTATCTAGACCTTTGGCCGTCCGTGACTGTCCATGCGTGTGCCGCCATGCGGCAGCCCCATGTGAAAGCGTGGGCAGGGGGGCCTGGCGATTCCTGTGTTTGCCGCCCTGCCACGGCTGCAAATAAGAGTGGGGGGCACTGACCCCAAAAGTCATGCTGCCCAGGGCAGACCGCCCCCACCCCCTTTGCTACGCCACTGATGATAGACCCTCATACAAAGCAGTCCACTGGGCCCTGCCTACAAAACCACCCACAGGATTAAAAATGTGTAATGGAAAATTAGTGTTAAATTCTGGTCTGCATGGGGCCCCTATGCTCATGGGGCCCGCGGGCAACAGCCCAGCATGTCCATGCGTTAAGACGCAACTGGAGGGAGGTCCACAGCGCCACAGAGCTGCAGGGATCTGTAATACACCACTGGATGTTCACTGCTAAAGAATCATGAGGCATCACGCATTCTGCCCTTGAATGGCTCGTCAGTTTCCTGTCCGATCGGACTTTTCAAGTCTTTTCGGCTTCCTCGACGTCCAAAATTCATACATCTGCTTATGGTGTCCCACAAGGTTCCATCCTGAGCCCCCTCCTTTTTAATTTATACGTTAGACCCCTGGCTGCTATTGCGGAGCAGGCAGGGCTCTCCATATTTTCATATGCAGATGACACACAGATCATCTTCTCTCTCTCCACCAGTCATCTTTCCTCCACATCATCCCTCTGTCATGGCCTCAACAATATTGCCTCCTGGATGCATAACAACAAGTTAAAACTGAACGGAGGGAAAACAGAACTCCTCCTGTTTGGCAACAATCCTGCCTTATGGGGACCCTCTCACTGGCCTGTTAAAATGGGCACCCCTCCTAACCCCTCGAAAACAGCCCGCAACCTGGGAATAATATTTGATGACCAGCTGTCCATGAGACAACATGCTGTGAGAGTCTCTTCCGTTTGTATAACCATCCTCAAATGGTTGAGGAAAATCACCTGGATGCTTCCCCTGGAAACCCAGAAAACCGTAGTCCAGGCGCTAATAACATCTCGCCTGGACTATGGTAACGTTCTTTTTCTGGGAGCGGGCAAAGAGGTAATCCGGAAATTACAAACGGTCCAGAATATGGCAGTACGTCTCTTGTGTAAATTACCTTATAAATCCTCCACATCTCTGCATCGTCGTAGCCTCCATTGGCTTTGCATTAACAATCGCTATAAATTCAAGGCTCTTTGCATTATACATAAGATTAACACTGGTAGGGCCCCTCAGTATTTGAAATCCCTAATTCATCCGTACCTTCCTTCCCGCACTCTTCGTTCATCCAGTCAACACAAACTTCTGATCCCCAGGACGAAGAGAGCCAGAATGGGTGGTCGATCCTTTGCTTTTCTGGCACCCTCCCTGTGGAACTCTCTCCCTCTGTCGATTCGAATTGAACCTAACTACCTAAAGTTCCGGAGAGATGTAAAGACTTGGCTTTTCGATCTATAATGTATGCAACTGTACACCTTCCTTGCTGGTTTAGTGCCGGGAAACCTCCGGGTAGCTGTGCGCTCTATAAAATTAAATATAAATAAATAAATGGGTTTGATCAGGGTTGTATCTGGCTGGCATTGCCAGAGCGTAGAAGTATATAAAATGTTGTGGTACCGTTGCAACATGAGTGGTTAGTTGCCTGGCAGGCATGATCAGTAGGAGTTGATTTAAATGTAGTGACAGACGTATATATTTAAGCACTATACATTGTTGAAAACATGGTAGAATAAATTGGCTAATTTACAGAAGGCTGTGCACTTTTTAATGAAATGTGGAAAAGCAATTTACAGAATTCTTTACGTATCAGGATATTTCAGTAAATGGTAAGTATCAGGATCAAGGGACTGTTTCACCACCAACTTTCTAAAATATTCTAACCAAAAGAGCATTCTGTGTTTACATAACTATCTTATTTAGATATAATTTCACCTAACTAGGAACGGTGCAAGATGTTTGGTGTTCCATTTAAAACAATCTTTGCAGTTGGAGAGCCGCCCATCCTCTAAAAAATACATTTTATTTACTGCTGTTTTCTTGTACTTTGATGCTACTTGGTGACCACTATAAAGGCAAAGACAAGGTTAACCTTCATGGATGTGCCGGACCCGTTAACCATCTAAAACCTAAACCACCAGCCCCTAATATAGAATTCCCTCGTACTACTACATTCTGTACAATTTTTATACAGGTAGCAGCTGCCCTTTACATTATGCATTTCTAATATTGATATTTTCATATATAATGTTAATTTGGAGATTAAACACAAACACATTCAAATGAGGTGACATTGTGCTACATGTCCAGTTTGTATATGATCAAGAAATAGCAAAAACGTATTTAAATTAAGAGCTACAGAAAAAAGAAAGGCAGGGAGACAGCTATGCACATGCCTGTATGTGGCGCACTAACTCCCATGAACAAAGCAGTACCACAGTACAAGTAAAACTATTCTGACCTATTATACATGTGACAGCTAAAGATAAGAAGCAGGAGCATGGCTAAATACACACAAAAATAAATTGATATATATATCCAGGTGCGAACAGCGGGGCTCATTATGATGGCGAGTGGACATCAGTCTGCCTGCCATCATAACGGTGATGGGACCGCCCGCTAGACGTGCAGCGGTCCCACCAGCCCAATTAGGATGCTCCCGCCATACTGGCAAGCGCATCCTGGCCTTTTACCATTGCGGACGGTGCTGCTGGCTGCTGCACCGCCCACAATGGTAAAAGAGCACGCACAGCATTTCCCTGCACCACGTGGCAGGTACCACACAGTGCCTTCCACTTAGTGCAAGGAACTGCCCAGTGCATCCCCCCCAGAAGGGGCCCACAACAGGCCCCCAAAGCCAATCCCCGCCAGCCTTTCCATGGCGGCATTGCCGCCATGGAAAGGCCTATTCATCACCCACATCCTAATATGGAGGACAGTGCCTGCTAGGCACTGCCACCATATTAGTGGCCCAGCTCCGCCCGGCAGGCAACCGTAACGATTGCCACCGGCCGAAAAGGGCCAAATGGACTTTGCGTCCACCACAATACCCACCGCCATCCTAACATGGCGATGGGTAATTCTCATCACGATGGCGTAACGATCGCCCCCACCGGCCCAGCCGTGGCGATCGTTACGCCATCGTAATGAGCCCCAAAGTCTTCAAAGAAGATCCAGCAAAGGCACTTCAATATCATGTCCATGAAGAACTCTGGCCTGGTCTTTTAGTCAATTGCATGTGCATTCCTGAAGTTTTCATTTCGATTGTTTATCCATATGTGACATTCATTGCACATACCACATAACAAATATTGTACACGGAAGTCCAACAAGCAATCTCTGACCCCCTTCTAAGATGAGAAAAGGAAACATAGAAATAATGAATGCCCCATAACCCTCTCTGCCCTCATGGACAAGACTAGTCCTGCTGATGCACACACCTCCTCCTGGGCACTCAAAGGGGGTTTATGGTCCATTCAGATTTCCTATGCAGAAAATTGTGTTATTATTTGAGAGGAATGAGAACTCCACTCAAATAACAAACACTGTCCTTGTTAGGGTGATTTATAAGAGTCACAAATTAAACTTTTGCTTAACTCTCTGGTGGCATGGAACATAAGCAGTCAGGTCTAACTTAGAGGCTATTTGTAAAGGGTTTATATTGCACTTCGACATTAATCATGTGAGAACACAAGAAAAATCCCAAAACAATTTCGACAAATAGAGTGAATTTTAATTAAAAAACACACCAAGATGCCGAAAATCAAATCAGTATAGCCAGAGTTATGAATTTTGAAATGTTGTGGTGAAAATAGCACCAAGAAGTGCCATAAGCAGTTACCTGGTCAGGCTGGACCGGGTCATAGTGACAAGTTAAGGTCGACCACAAAGAAGTGCGAGTCAGATGCAGGGACCAAGTTCATCCCAGTGAAGAGTTTACCTTCTCTCAGTCCATGTCCAGGTGAGGAGCCTGATTTGGAGCCTTGCACGGGTATGGACCACATAAAGATCATTGTCAGTGCGAGGAGCATGTCATGGTTGGAGTTTCGCGTTGGCGGGATATGCAGATGGTCACTGCTGGTGTGAAGGGAAGTGCTTGCCGTCTGAATTTTGCCGGGCCAGTAGACGCAATGGTCATTGCTGGTGCTAGGAGTCCGCTTGCAGTTGCGAAGAGCCCAAATGTCTTGATTTTCACCCAAAATTCTGTTTTTGCAGTCTTGAAGTAGGAAGTGCACTCTCTATGCCAGCCAAGGTTCCAGAACCTGGTGGGGCACAACTTGGAGAGCAAGACTCACTCCATCAGAGGCCAGCAACAGGTCAAAAGCAGTTCAGTTGGTGCTGGTATGCTGGGCAGTTGCAGGGGAGTCCTCTGGAACTTTGTTGTCTCCCTGTAACTCAAACAGGAGGTAACTCTTGGAGTCACTTTTGGGGAACTTGGGTTCAAGGTAAGCAGGCCCAGTCTTCCTTCTTCAGGCTTCAGGCTTTGTCTGAATATTCCACAGGTCCTGCAGTATTATGAGAGGTTTTGACAGTGCCATTCTTATACTGTGTACCAGCCTCAGGGTGGGGGTGCCCTCTTTGTCCATCCTTGCCCCTTTCCTGGGTTTGGCTCAATTCTGTCTAGAGGAACAAATGCAGGCAGGCTTAGGCATGATCTGCATGCAGCTTCAGCAGACAGAAGCCCTGAGATTACCCTTGAAGCTTAGGAAGGGCTGAGTACAACACCCAGACCATCCTACTCAACAGAGGAACAGCCTGTTCCACACCCAAGACACTTTTGTTCCCTGTCTGGAAGGACTACTCATCACACCACAGTAGAGCTGGTATAATCATTTGACCCTGGACACTGGCAGAAATGCACATTTGCTTTAGGCAGAAAAATGCGAACTTTCTAAAAGCTGCTTTTTCAGAATAGTAACCTAAATCCAACTTAACAAATAAAGAGGATTTTAAATTAAAAGTCAAATGAGTGTATCAAGTATGTTTCTATCTGCTCCTAAACGGAAGTTATCACTTAGTAGATATAATAAGGTAACCCAGTGTTAGTCTACAGGAGAGATAGCCGTGCAACAGTCAAAAACGGCTTTACAAGTTTTTTTACTGTCAGAACATAGAAAAGTATGCATATGCTACTTTTTCAAATACCAATCACCCTGCCTTATGAGCCTTTAGAGTCTACCTTAGTGGTGATTTATAAGTGTTAAAACTAGAAGGTTTGGCCTCAAAAAGATTAATTTTGCAATGAAATGGCAGCTTCAAACTGCACTATAGGCTGTAGTGGTAGGCATGAGACATGTTTTACATTGCTACTTTAGTGGATGGAGCAATGAGTGCTTCAGTCCACGTGTAGCATTTAATTTACAGGCACTGTTTATATGTAGTGCCATGTACTAGTGACTTATAAGTAAATTAAATCTGTCATTTATGTCTATACTACTTTTAATATGTTTAAGGAAGAGAGAACACAGATTTTACCACTGGTTAGAAGGGGTAAAGTGCACAGAGTTCTAAGGCCAACAAAACAAGGTTCAGCAAAAATAGAATAGTGAGGGCGACATTTCTGGGGAAATACCACATAAGGTATCAAGTCTAACAGCTCACCAATTTGTCAATGACTAGTATTGACTAGAGTCAGTGAAATCATGCCAGATTGGGGGGGTTTGTTGTTTTTCCATTGCAATCTAATGTTAAGTTTTGCCGCTCCCATGAATTGTAAAGTCATATACCATTCTGCCTAGAAACCTGTGCTCAATTAGCTGGTCATAGAGCCAGTATAAAAACATTTGGTCCAAAAAGTAGAGGAAAACCCAGGACTTTCATTACAATCGCCACCATCGCTGACCGAAACAATATTAGGTGTGGGCAGACCCACCAATTTTTCAAGGTGTCACCCATTCCCCCATGTCCCCTCCAGCAGAACTGTGAGGCCTCAAAGACCATTTGGATCTTAAGTGAGGTATAGTGGATCTTCCAACCTCTAAAACCAATGGAGCTTGGGAAAGGGCATTTGTGAGTGTGAATGTTTCTCCCGGGTTTGATGTGGGACAATTCTACTATGGGTGTTGCCTTTACCAGCAATGTATATTGGTTCCTACTCATTTTCCAACAATTTTCTCAAATGATGTCCTATCTCATGTCACCCCAGGTTTAATATGTGGGTGCAAAACTCAGTGGTGAATTTGAGCATACTGGAGTCTTTATTCACTTCAACTTAAAATCCTGTTTGCATTCTCAATGGATCTAATGTTGGAGCCCTGAAAGATTTTAGAGACCATGCATCATTTCCCCTTCTTCCATCCTACAAATGGTGGAACGAGTAATACTGATGTGAAAGATTGTTTAAAGTGACTTGGTATTCCTAATGTCTTTAAATCTGGCCATTAGACTCTATTCCAACATGGTCCAGGTCTAGGCTACGCACCACCTATAGACTGTGTGGTCAAACCAAGGAGACCATCATCCACATTGCATGCATTTGTCCGACTCTATTCAATAAAAGAAGAGCACTGTTAATACAGTCTTTCAAACAAATGATACATTTGTGCAGACAAGGCATAATGGAATTGTTAAAAGTGACCAAATTCCTGAGTCAAGCGCTTAACAAACTGGAAGGGTCTACCTGAAACCCCCTATGGGAAAAGCCACACCTACTTTAACCTGTTTCTTGCAGACATGTCATAATAGAGTAGAATAGTTAAAAGTGACGGATATTAGTTTCAATGTAGGTTTATTCAAGGTGCTGAGTCTAGCTGAGAATCAACTGGAAGGCTCTATCCGAAGCCCCTTATTGGAGCCTATTTAAAGCTAAATCCTGAACATTTTAATCCTGTAACTCATCGAATCTCTTATTTTTTTGTATATTTGAATATATTTCTAGACCATGGTTTTAATTAACTTTGCATGAAAAAATACATACAAAGTTGTTAATTTCATTATTTCTGTTTTGTGTTTTAAACATTAGTTTTTATATTAGTACAACACCTAGTTATAACGTCACTGTAACCTTTGTTTTTTTCATGGAATATATATATATTTGCAAATGCATATATTTCTTAATAACTTTGTCACAGTTTGACAAATCTGCATGAAGCTTTCCACTTTGAGTTCTTCTCTGCAAGTTTCCTGCATATATGTCTTACTCCCCCCTTCCTCAAAGATGGGGGTGCAGAGAGTAACATTTCCCATTCTCACACCCATGGAAATATTTACTTCTCACCACAGACAATAGAGGGTCTCAAAAGTGACATTTCCCATTTTAAGTCCCATAGAATTCTTTGCTACTCTTTTCAGAAATAATTGATGAATGGAATTACTCTAAACTTGGCATTCACGGAGAACTGTATTCAATGATGTGCCTTTGCTTTGTTGGGTGTAGTAGTTTTCGAGAAATTAACAGGTGGGGCATGAAGAGGTTACATTTGAGAAATATCTAGACCGTTAATGGGCAGAGGTCCGTGAACCCGGTTTTGCTGAATTTCACTGACCTAAAGTACCAAAAATACTTAAATTTGATTGAGGGAGGGAGTGTTTTCTCCTGTCTTCACTTCCAGTTTTTCAAACACAAAATGTAAAAAATAAACGGAAGCTCTCTAATTTACAGGCTGCAACAGAAGGAAACATGTTGTGACAAGCATTATTGGAAGGGGGACAAAAAACAGAAAGGTCAAATAAAGGGGCATGATGAGTACACACTGACCTCCAGGTCCATGTGGGTGGCCCGAGTGTGAATAAAAAAAATTGCTGTTTTTTCCACCAGAGTTTATGGTTTTCGAGGTTAGGTTTGTGACCCCGCCGCTCCTCCACTGTCAGAGCTAATTATCCTTGTTGAGGGCTGCAAACCTATGGTTGTGGCCATCAGAACAACGAAAGATTGCTATGGGCTGCAACCCCATGGCAAGCTTCATGAACTTATGTTGGCCCTTTTGCTTATGCAAATCTGACACCCAGGATCATGGACTTCGATTACGGCTGAACATATGAGTGGCAGTTGAGACCAGAACCTAGAATGGCCACTTGCAGGTCAGCTTCAACTCGTTAGCCAAGTGCTATTTTCAGCAAACCTTTTTCAGAAAGGGTTTTTTTCTCATGTGTCTGGGTACCTCTGGCCATAGATCGCTTGTGGGGTTGCCCCGCCCACCCAAGTGACTGGGTAAAAAGATTTTTCACAATGCAAAACTCACAACTTGGAGCCATCTCACAGAGCTGAACTTCTGAATCAGAACCACTTTGTGAGTTTTCATGATGCACAGAACAAAAATTCAGCCCTAATGGAGCCAAACACAAAATTCAAAATGTGATTGACATAACTCACTAGTCGCGAGTTGAGAGTTAAAACAACAGAGATAAACAAAATTGAGAACCCTTTAAAGCCTCCGCTGGAACAGCTTAGTTTAGTTCAGTTCTTAGATGCGACACTCTGCGTCAATGTACCTTAAGTTGCGTTGCGCTTCCACGACAAGCAATGTCGCAGCGATGGGAAATGTGACAAAGTTCAGAAACCAAGAAATAAAGAGGTGAAGATCTTCCAGATGCGGCACGCTTCTCCGGGATGCGAGAAGTTCTCGGTTCGATGTGTGGACTGCAGCGGCAACACCCTTACGATGCGACGGCAACAGCACCAGCGCTCTTCTCCCACGATGTGTGAAGCTTCCGCTCGATGCGACAACTACAGCGGCGACATCCAAGATGCGACGGCAGCAGCTCCGACGGCGGCGCGCTTCTCGGAAATGCAAGGTGCTCTAGGTCAATGCGGTGCAATGCGACAGTTCCAGCGGCGACACCCTCCTTCGGAGTTGCGACAGCAGGCACAGCGACGGCGACACGCTCCACCCTCGTTGCGAGATTCTTCTCCTGATGCGGTGCAGTGAAACAACTACAGCGGCGACACCCTCTTTCGGAGTTGCGATGGCAGCAGCAGGTACGGCGACAAAACAGCAGCAGGCACTTCCAAAGAACTCTGAGGATCTGGGGGTGAAGTCTGTTGTCCCTGAGACTTCAGCAGGAGGCAAGCTCTTTTACAAGCCCTTGGAGATCCTTCACAAGTTGAAAGCAAAGTACACAAAGTTCCTTTCTCCTTCCTTTGGCAGTAAGGCAACCACTGCAGGCCAATCCCCCAAGCAGCATTTCAGCTTGGGAATAGTCTCTCCTCAGTTTCTTCAGGTTCCTCTCCTCAGTAAAGGTTTCTTCTTGTAGTCCAAAGTGATCTAATTTCATGGGATCAGGGTCCCAATATTTATACCCCAAAATCCTTTGTCCTCTGAGGGGAGAGGGGCCTTTGCCCAGTCCAAACCAGTTCTGAAGCACTCTGTTTACCAGACTTCTCCTTTCCTTTCACAGTGCAGGGCATGCACATCAGACGCCCCACAGGAGGTGGAGCCAACATTGTGGAAGGCAAATACAGTCCTTGAGCACTTTGTTTACAGGACACCTTCTCTTCTTTCAGTGTGCAGGGCCGAGACATCAGCTGCTCCCCAGGGGGTGGAGCCAGCATTGTGGAAGGCAGGCACAGCCCTATTCAAGGTTCAGGTGCAACACTTCCTTCCCATCTAGATGCAGATCTCTATTCACCACTGGGTGACTCAGCCTGTCTCCTGGAATTCCCCACCCTGTCACTCACAAAACCAGACCTAGGAATACACAACTTAGCAGAGCAGGTTTGAATGGTTAGACAAGCAAATACCTACTTTCTAAAAGTGGTATTTGCAAACACAGAATATTAAAATAAACTTCACTAAAAGATGTATTTTATTATTCTGAGTTCAGGCATACTAAACTCGAATTTCTACCATGTTCTCTGAGACAGTTAGGATTATAAAATGTAATAACTCTAACAGCCCATTTTGGCCTATGGAGAACAGGTAGCCTTGCAATAGTGAAAAACGAAAATGGCTGTAATTCACAATTAGGACATGCCACACACATCAGGGCTTGTCCTACCTTATACTTACAATGCACCCTGCCCTTGGGCCTACCATAGGGGTGACTGATATGAAGAAAAGGGAAGGTTTAGGGACTGGCAAGTGAGTGTACTTGCCCAGTCAGCATGGCAGTACCAGACTGCATGCAGGTTCTGCAATGGAAGACCGTAGATATATTTTACAAGGCTGCTTCTGTGGGTAGCACAACCAGTGCTGCAGGCCCACCAGCAGTATTTGGAAATTACACGCCCTGGGCACACTCAGTGCACTGTAGTAGGGTCTGACAAGTAAACCAAATAGCCAAACATGCAACCACTGATTAATACATCAATTTACAATAGGGAGCACTTGCACTCTGGCACTGGATAGCAGTGGCACAGTGCCCAAAGCATCTAACACCAGCAAAAATACATGAGGCAACAGAAAAAATGGAAGGGAGACCCACACCAATGATGCCAGGTCTAACACGCGCCCCTCCAGCTGGAAAGTGGGGAGAACTACCCTAACTCCTGGGAGTTCTCTTCACTAAGGTGGAAAAATCTGGACAGACCATCAGCGTTGGCGTGTCCTGTACCAGGGCGGTGTTCCACCGTAAAGTCCATACCCTGTAGGGAAATAGACCACCTCAACAGCTTTGGATTCTCACCCCTCATCTGCATCAACCATCTGAGGGGCCTGTGATCTGTCTGAACCCGGAAGTGAGTCCCAAAGAGGTATGGTTTCAGCTTCTTCAGTGCCAGACCACAGTAAATGCCTCACGCTCAATAGCACTCCACCTCTGTTCCCGTGGAAGTAACCTTTTACTGATAAAGGCTACAGGTTGATCTAGGCCCTCCTCATTCATCTGTGACAGAACAGCCCCCACACCATGCTCTGAAGCGTCTGTTTGGATGATAAACTCTCTTGAGAAGTTGGATGCCAGCTGCTTCCTGGAAGTCAGCTCTGTCAAGGGTGCAAAAATGTTGCCATACCCCTTGACAAACCTCCTGTAGTACCCTGTGAGACTTAAAAAGGCTCTCACTTCTGTCTGGGTTTTGGGCGGTTCCCAAGCCAGGATGGTTTCAATCTTGGGTTGTAGGGGCGCCACCTGGCCGCTCCCAACTTGGTGTCCCAAGTACACCACGGAACCCTGCCCGATCTGGCACTTACTTGCCTTGATCGTGAGGCCTGCTTTCCATAGCGCCATCAACACTTCCCAGAGGTGGCGCAGATGTTCCTTCCAAAAGGCACTGAACACTGCAATGTCACCTAGGTAGGCGGGACTGTACTCATCCAGTCCAACCAACACCTGGTTGACCAACCTCTGAAAGGTGGCAGGGCCATTCTTCATCCCAAAGGGCATAACACGGAACTGGAAATGTCCATCTGGTTTGGAGAATGCTGACCTCTCCTTTGCCCCATCAGTCAAGGTGATCTGCCAGTACCCAGACGTTAAGTCAAACGTGCTGATGTACCGGGCAGCCCCTAGCCGATCTATGAGGTCATCAGCCCTGGGGATGGGGTGCGCGTCAGTCTTCGTGACTGAATTGAGCCCTCTGCAGTCCACACAGAACTGGAGTTCGGGTGTTGCACCCGGCGCTGCAGCCTTCGGGACCAAGACAACTGGGCTGGCCCAAGGACTGCTGGAGGACTCAATCACCCCAAGCACAAGCATCTTTGAGACTTCCTCTTTGATGCAAGCCCTTACCCTGTCAGTTATCCTGTAAGACTTGTGCTTTACAGGTAAGCTGTCTCCTGTGTCCACATCATGGACGCACCAATCCGTGACACCAGGAACCAGGGAGAACAGATCAGAAAACTGTACCAGCAACTGGCGGCAGTCATTCTGTTGCTCATGGGTCAGGGTGGAAGAGAGGTTAACACCGCCCACTGACCCATCTTACTCTGAGGCTGACAGGAGGTCAGGAAGAGGTTCAGTCTCCTCCTCCATTCCAGCATCTGTAGCCAAGAGCATGCCCACTTCAGACCTCTCTAAGTGGGGCTTAAGGCGGTTGACATGTAGGACCCTCAAGGAGTTCCTAGGAGACCGCAAGTCCACCAAGTAGGTAACTGTACTCTTGCGCTCCACAACCTCAAATGGTCCGGTCCACTTATCTTGGGGCGTGCAGGGCTCCACTGGGACCATGACCCACACTTTCTGGTCAGGTTGAAGCTCTACCAAAGTGGCATTCTGGTCATACCAGTGCTTCATCTCCTCCTGGCTGGCTTTCAGATTCGCCTCAGCGAGTTGCCTGAAACACCTAGTCTGGTTCCTGAAGGCCAGCATGTAGCTATATACATCCTGGGGAGGTTTCCTGGGAGATTGCTTCCAGCTTTCTTTAACCAAACTCAGAGGTCCTCTGACCAGGTGTTCATAGCGAAGCTCAAAGGGACTGAACCCTAGAGATTTCTGTGGCACCTCACAGTATGCAAAGAGTAGGCACGGTAAGAGAACTTCCCACTTACGCCTCATGGGTTCCTCAAGACCCATTATCATTCCCTTCAGGGTCCGGTTGAACCTTTCAACCAGCCCATTACCTTGGGGGTGGTACGGAGTGGTGAACTTGTAGGTTACACCACACTCCTGCCAAAGGGACTTCACATACTTGGAAATTAAGTTGGTTCCCCGGTCAGACACTACCTTGCGAGGGAATCCCACTCGGGAGAAAATTCCCATCAGTGCTCATACCACAATGGGGGCCATCACTGTCCTCAGAAGTATGGCTTCCGGGTACCGGGTGGCATGGTCCACCAGGATGAACCTGTTGCCCATGGCTTTCTTAGGGTCCAGTGGCCCCACTATGTCAATCCCCACCCGCTCAAAGGGGGTACTGACCACAGGGAATGGCTGAAGAGGAGCCTTGTGCTTCCTCCCACTTTTTCCACTTGCCTGGCAAGTCTGACAGGTCCTGCAATGAGTATCAGAACTCTTGTGCATTTGGAGCCAATGAAAGTGGGCGACAAGCCTTTCAGAGGTCTTGTCCTGCCCCAAATGTCCTGCTAACGGCATATCATGAGCCAGCCCCAGTAGGAAAGCTCTGAACTTCTGGGGTACCACCAGCGCACGGGCTGACCCAGGTTCAGCAACCTTTGGTTCACTATACAGGAGACCATTCTCCCAGTAAATCAAGTGTGCCCCAGACTGATCACCTGCTGCCTGGCTTGCAGCCTGTTGCCGCAAGCCCACAAGGGAAGGGCACTCTCTTTGCTCCTTGCAAAACTCCTCCCTGGAGGGGCCTTCTTCTTGCTACCAATGGGTCAGCTCAGGCAGGTCCACCAGTTCAGCTACTTGCTCCCCGGTGGGCTCCAGGGAATCCCCTTCAGGGTCTTCTTCCTCCTGGGCAGTGGGAACTTCTGGGGCCAGTTTCCCGCGCCCCTCAACACTTCTCTCTTCGGCAGGTCCCTGGGCCTCCCTCTCAGGCTCCAGGTCCTCTTGAGAACCCCTACTGGCTAACATTGACCGGGTGGTCACGCACGCCCAGTCAGGCAGTCCAACCACATTCAAGTGAGTTGTTTTCTCCACCTTTTCCCAAGGGTAGCTCTCCAAATCATTTCCCAACAAACAGTCAACAGGCATGGCAGGCCTCACAATTGCCTGAAGAGTACCAGAGACCCCCCCCCACTCAAAGGGAAACTGAGCCATTGGACAATGACTTTCTGTGTTGTCGGCGTTAACATCTCGGCAAAATGCATGAGGGACAATCTGCTCTTGGGATACCAGGTGACACCTGACAGCTGTCACACTGGCTCCTGTATCTCTAAGAGCCTTCACCTTTTGGCCATTGACGGTCACTCGCTGCCCATAATTCTTAGTGTCCCTGGGCAGCTGAGCCTCTGGGACCATCTCACTGTCTCCTAAAGAGACTAAGGTCATCTGTGCGGGACCCCACCCACCTTGGACAACAATCTCCTTCCCCAAGGCTACACTAGCCATCTGCCGGGGCGGAGCAACAGTGGGTGCTTGTTTACCAAACAGGCGGCACCTGGCATCATTCGTCTTATGACCCAGGTCACCACATTTGTAACGTTTCAGGGGCCCAAAGGGAACAGGACTACCTGTCGGGCCCCTTGCTTTCTCTCAGGGGGAGGCTGGGAACCTTTCACGGGGTTCTCTTGGAGACTTCTTTGGGGCCCTTTGCGGAACTCTTTCTATTTGCCCTTGTCCCCTCCACTCTTCTGCTGGGGACCCTGCCCACCTTTGGCTGAGTCTCCCATGTGACCATTGTGGACCTGGGTGTTCACCCAGCGGTCCGCCTCCTCAGCAAGCTTCCTAGGCTTAGTCAGCTTACTATCTATCAGATGCTGGCACAGCTCTGGAAAACAATTATCAGACAAGTGCTCCCATGCAATCAAATCAAAGAGACCTTGGAAAGCATTAACCTTGCTGCCCTTTACCCAACCATCCAATGCTCTGCAAAAGAAAGTGACATATTCAACCCAAGTACTGTTTTCTAACTTTTTGCATTTCCTCAACCTCTGCCTATAGAGCTCAGGTGTCAAACCATATCTAGACATCAATGCATCTTTCATGTGGCTGTATGAATTGTGGACTTCAGAAGGCAAGTCTAACAATGTATCCCGCCCCTCACTAAGGAACCTTCCCCACAACCCCGCTCCCCAATCTCTCTCAAAGACCCGCTGGGAAGACATGGCTACCTCATAGGCTCTGAACCACTGACCAATATCATAATTTTTGTAAAATTCCTTCACCACATCCTTGGGAATATACACTCTACTTTCTGTATGTACTGACGGTATGCTGCTTCCAGAGGGAGTAACTGCTGAACTTTTGGTTTTAAACTCCAACTCCCTCAAAACTTTTTCATGCTCAAACTGCATCTTCTTTTCCTCAAGATCTAATCTTCTATTTTCTAATTTCAGCTGCCTATCCACCTTGAACCTGGTCATCTCCATTTCATGCCTTCTTGATCTCTCTCTGTCCTCCAGCTCCTCTGGGGACAAACTTGTGTTAGAAGCATTGCTACCTGCAGGGGAAGGTATTATCTTCCTTCCCAAGCCCAATGGTTCTTCCTGTTGTACTTCTACATCATCATCCTCCTCAATCTCAGGAGTTTTTCTTGCTTCTACCCAGGCCCTCAGCGCCTTGTGGAATTCTTCATTCTTGGTGCACTCAACAGTGGAAACCTTAAATTTATTGCAAAAGTATTTCATCTGCTTTACTGTGTAGCTTTCCAGCCTCTCTTCTTCCCATTCGCAATTAAGGGAGACTACAGATTCTGCTCTCTCTACTACGACTGAATCAGGCATCTTTCAAAATTATAACAAAAATTCAAAAAGGAATCTATCAAAAAGTATGTGGTATCGTTATGGTCTGCACTCACTAAGTAGTGTTCACTAGTCACTGTACATTAGTCACAAATGCAAATCCAGAATCCTTCCGCTGCTTTCAATGTTAGATTTGGGGGTCTCTAGTTGGCACAGGTAGGTACTTGTGGCATATAGGGACCCTCTCCTCTAGTCAGGATAAGGGGATTACACTCCTAAAATAACCCCTGCTCATCCTCTAGGTTGCAGGGCTTGAGCGGACAAGGCTTATTTCATAGGCGTTGTAAGTTAAACAGTTGTAACCACATACAGTAACCCAGTGACAACACTACAAATGGACACCACACAGGTTTTATATAAAAAATAAGTAGACTTTATATAGAGTTACCACAATACCATAAATGACAACAATACACACTATGATTAATTTAAGATGGTAGATTTAAGCTTAGTTCAGTTCAGTTCTTAGATTTTATTTATTTATTTATTTATTTTAGCGATTTATAGAGCGCCTGGTGACCCGGAGGCATCCCCGCGCTATGAAATCAATGGAGACCTGAGGGGAGGGTGGGGGGGACTATTTAGGAAAGAGGAGGGTCTTCAATCTTTTACGAAAGAGGAGGTGACAGGATTCCAGACGCAGGCTGCGGGGAAGTGAATTCCATTCTGAGGATGCTTTGACAGCAAAGCGTCGCCCGCCGGAGCGTACCTTCCTGAATCTAGGGACGGTGGCCAAGCGTTCGTTGTCCGAGCGCAGGAGTCTAGGAGCTTTATAGGGGGTGACCATGTCTTTAAGGACATCTGGGCCTGTACCGTTGATGAGTTTGTGGGCAGTGCACAAGGCCTTGAATTCTACCCTCTGGCGCACAGGGAGCCAGTGTAAGGCCTTAAGGGCAGGCCTAGCCGAAGCTCTGGGGGGGAGATTCATAATGAGCCGCGCCGCCGCATTTTGGGTCCGCTGGAGTTTCGCCAAGGTGGATTCGGGGGCACCGAGGTAGACGGCGTTACTATAGTCCAGGCGGGCCAAAATGAGACCTTGAACCAATAGTTTCCTGGATGGCGGAGGAAGAAGAGGGAGGATCTTGCGGATGGATCGCATAAGTCCAAAGCAGATTCCAGATGTTTTGGCTGCCTGGGTCTTCATGGTTAGTTCAGGTTCAAGCCAGACTCCTAGTGTCTTAATTTCATTTTTCGGGGTAGGCGCCTCCCCGAAAACGTCTGGCCAGACCGACGGGGGAATGGTTGTCCCTTTCTTGCCCATGAGCATGATTTCGGTTTTTGCTCCATTGAGCTTAAGAGAGGACTCGCTCATCCAGATGTAAATGTCCTGGAGACAATTCAGAAGGTTGTCTGGATGGTTGGCAAGGTGAGATAGTGAGACGACCAGTTGCGTGTCATCCGCGTAGCTCACTATTTTTATCCCGTAAGGGGTAACGACGTCCTCGAGGGGGGCCATGTAAACGTTAAACAGGGTGGGACTAAGCGAAGACCCCTGGGGGACTCCGCTAGAAAGTGGTAGCGGGGCAGAATGTGAGTTGCCGTCCCAAACCTGGAAAGAGCGGCCTGATAGAAAAGAGTCAATCCAAGCCAGTGCTGTGCCCGCGATTCCTGTGACACTCGGCGTCAATGTACCTTAAGTTGCGTTGCGCTTCCACGACAAGCAATGTCGCAGCGATGGAAAATGCGGCAAAGTTCAGATACCAAGAAATAAAGACGTGAAGATCTTCCAGATGCGGCACACTTCTTGGGGATGTGAGAAGTTCTCGGTTCGATGTGTGTACTGCAGTGGCGACACCCTTCCGATGCGACGGCAACAGCTAAAGGGGCGACGATCTTCTCCCACGATGCGTGAAGATTCCGCTCGATGTGACAACTACAGCAGGGACATCCAAGATGCGACTGCAGCAGCTCCGACGGCGGCGCGCTTCTCGGGGAAGCAAGGTGCTTTTGGTCAATGCGGTGCAATGCGACAGTTCCAGCAGCGACACCCTCCTTCGGAGTTGCGACGGCAGGCACAGCGACAGCGACAAGCTCCAACCTCGTTGCAAGAATCTTCTCCTAATGCAGTGCAGTGCGACAACTACAGCGGTGACACCCTCCTTCGGAGTTGCGACGGCAGCAGCAGCGACTGCGACACGCTTCCTCTTCATTGCGGCTCGCTTCTCTCCGATGCGTTACAGTGCGACAGTTCCAGCTGCGACACCCTCCTTCGGAGTTGGGACGGCAGGCACTGCAACGGCAACACGCTTCTTCTCGTTGAGTCGCACTTCCAGCTCCTTGCGACACGCAGTCCCTCAAAAGGCCCAAAAGAGCAATAGGCACTTCCAAAGAACTCTGGGGAGCTGGGGGGTGAAGTCTGTTGTCCCTGAGACTTCAGCGGGAGGCAAGCTCTTTTACAAGCCCTTGGAGATCCTTCACAAGTTGAAAGCAAAGTACACAAAGTTCCTTTCTCCTTCCTTTGGCAGTAAGGCAACCACTGCAGGCCAATCCCCCAAGCAGCATTTCAGCTTGGGAATAGTCTCTCCTCAGTTTCTTCAGGTTCCTCTCCTTAGTAAAGGTTTCTTCTTGTAGTCCAAAGTGATCTAATTTCATGGGATCAGGGTCCCAATATTTATACCCCCAAATCCTTTGTTCTCTGAGGGGAGAGGGGCCTTTGCCCAGTCCAAACCAGTTCTGAAGCACTCTGTTTACCAGACTTCTCCTTTCCTTTCACAGTGCAGGGCATGCACATCAGACGCCCCACAGGAGGTGGAGCCAGCATTGTGGAAGGCAATTACAGTCCTGGAGCACTTTGTTTACAGGACTCCTTCTCTTCTTTCAGTGTGCAGGGCAGAGACATCAGCCGCTCCCCAGGGGGTGGAGCCAGCATTGCGGAAGGCAGGCACAGCGCTATTCAAGGTTCAGGTGCAACTCCTTCCTCCCATCTAGATGCAGATCTCTGTATTCACCACTGGGCGACTCAGCCTGTCTCTTGGAATTCCACAGCCCTGTCACTCACAAAACCAGACATAGGAATACACAACTTAACAGGTAGCCTTGCAATAGTGAAAAACGAAAATGGCTGTAATTCACTATTAGTTCATGCCACATACATCAGGGCTTGTCCTACCTTATACTTACAATGCACCCTGACCTTGGGCCTACCATAGGGCTGACTGATATGAAGAAAAGGGAAGGTTTAGGGACTGGCAAGTGGGAGCACTTGCCCAGTCAGCATGACAGTACCAGACTGCACGCAGGCTCTGCCATGGCAGACCTTAGACACATTTTACAAGGCTGCTTCTGTGGGTGGCACAACCAGTGCTGCAGGCCCACCAGTAGCATTTGGATTTACACGCCCTGGGCACACTCAGTGCACTGTTCTAGGGTCTGACAAGTAAACCAAATAGCCAAACATGGGGACTGTTTAATACATCAATTTACATTAGGGATCACTTGCAATGTGGCACTGGACAGCAGTGGCACAGTGCCCAAAGCATCTAACACCAGCAAAAATACATGAGGCAACAGCAAAAATGGAAGGGAGACCCACGCCAATGGTGCCAGGTCTAACATATGCATTCTGTTGTAGACTTCCAAACGGCAGTATCCACAACCTTAAGTGATTCTTCTGCTCCATTCCTTTCCTTCTGAGTAAAAGAAAATATCTGGATTGCAAACTGGAAAGAGCCACCAGCCAGTAGGGTCCAGTGAAGGGTAGTCACATGCCAAACAACGACAACAATATGATGACCTAGAATTGTCAACCACTTCAAGTAAAGTTATGGGTAGCTTTGTATCAAAGACCTTAATGACTGTTTAAAAAAACCTCAGACATTCACTAACAAAAACACATGTATCTGAAGTCATTGTTATAAACAAAGCCACTAGAATGTGACATTTATGGTTCAGTAAACTAACTATGACTAGTGTCTCTGACATGCTCTGCTTATTCTCTCAAATATGAAATTACTCATGACATGCTAAATGATATGATTGATGATGTCACTGATGACATTACGATCTTATAATCAAAGCTAGTCTGGTAACTTTACATTAAGCTTGTTTTTTCGAGTGACTATATATATATATATATATATATATATATATAAACACCAAATCTTCAATCCTTGCGTAAAAGAAGACACGGACCCCAGGCTGCAGTAAGGGAGATTTTATTCACCTCTCAGGCGACGCGTTTCGAGCAACTCGTGCTCTTGATCACACACCATGCACCTGGTCAGCATTCATTTAAATACATTTTTTTGTTTTGCAGTGCTCCACCCCCTGAGTGAATCACATGGTGCATAGACATGGAAAACACATTTTTCTATGCTATTTACTATGACACCCACCATCACTGCACTTAATTTACATACGGCCGGGAAATTAGTATATATGTATATATTCACTGAAAAAATCAAAGGTTAAAGTGATGTTATAGTTCGGTATGTAATAAGATATAAGCTTATGTAACACTTTTGAATATATATAAATATGTAGAGGCTCAAGCCAAAACGCGCCGGCCGAATACGTTTTTGATTCTCTGCACACTTTTAATCTTGTGACCTAGCATTTCACAAAAAATAATAATTTCACATACTGGATTGCTGTGTGGAGAAATGTATTTGTGGTGCCACTGTATTGGAGGTCAGGGATATCGACCGAAAGTATGAAAAATAAGAAATATATATAGATATATATATGTAAAAAAAATATATTATTACAGTGGATCTATAGACATAGATAATGGGTTTATGAACTGATGGCTAGTCATAGACATAGAAATAAGACGCTTATTGCATTGTTCTCCATCTTCAACATTAATGAATATCATTCATCACAAAAATTAATTCAAATTCATGAGTTTACAGATGTGTTTGTAAACACCCGTCCCTGAGGTCACAACAGTGCGTGACAGGGTGCATGCTTTAGGTGACTGAGTGATGTAATATGTGAGGTCATAAACAGTGCAAGGGAGGCACCAGCTATAGTCTACTGAGCTAACAATAACATGTGCCTCTGCAATGCACTGCTTATAACCTCACTTATTACATCACTTATAACATGTTAAATTACATTATTGATGACATCACTGATGGCATCTCAAATTGTATTACCATACATAGCTTTGTCACTTTAACCTTTTTTTCAGTGAATATATATGCATATATTCACTGGGAAGAACGTTATAGTTAGGTGGTGAAATAAGGAAAAAACAAATGTTTATAATCCAAAATACCTCTGAAATACACCAGTTCTTCTTGGCTCTTTCGATGGAAAAGTTCCTTCAGTGGCCCGATGGCGCGAGGGCTGTCAAAGGAAGGACACTCCACTGCCTGTCCTCTTTGGTGTGTATGATTTAACATCTTTCTTTCTGTCCTTCATCACCTGTAAACAGTTGTGGTGAAAGAAAGAAAAAACAACAATGACTCTCGTACCCTGGGAGGGAGGTCAAGCAATCACAATAATGGTTTGCAAGAAATTTGCCCTTTCTACAGGGTGACCCCAGCTTATTCTATTTTTGCTAGGCCCTATATTTCTGCTTGCTGTAGAAAACTCTGTGTAATTTATCCGTGCCAACTGATGATAAAGTGCCTGTGCTCCCGCTTTCAATGTGGTGAAATTAGCATAACTCCTAATTTGCATATGTAACTTACCTAAAAGTCTCTAATATATAGTAAAAATGTTCCAAGGACCTGTAAGTTACATGACACTATTGGACTCCAGCACCCATTGTGCCACCCGCTATAGTGACAGTGCAAAGATGACTGCAGGTCTACAGTTTGTAGTCTGGCTGTTTCAATTTCAAGCTGCACATTTGATGTGTCACAATAACCCCTTTTGACCCTAGCAAAACCTTTGTTATAAATATTATGTTACCCTATGTAGGCCTTATTGTTCATAAGGCAGGGCTCATGATATTTAAAAGTAGTACATGTAGGAGTTTTAAACATGTCCCTACATTAAAAAGCATCCAAACATATGTTCATTGTAGCATGGCTGTCTGTACCACAGGATATGGCTCCAGTTTTTCCCGCCTAACTTAATTATTGCTATAGGGATTCAATTTGGTCCTGGGGAAAAAGATGATCCACAATTTTTTTTATTTCATTGACTGTATCTTCTTAGGTTATCAATGTATGGGTCTGAATACAAGTTATAGTCTAGTATCACATAAGGAATATTTTTGGCCATGCATAATCTAGATATAATCCTTCCCAATTCCGATACATGTTATTTAAGTTGCCACTTTTCTTTTCTTGTGGCTATATCCCATGGTTCCCCATATTTATAGTGATCCTTCTTCCCACAATCGTTCCAGTACTATTCTTATTCATTTTCTTTTTATGTTTACTTTCTGTATAGTATATAATTTCTTTGTTTTTTTAGCATGATAGTGGAAAGTTCAGTAGCTGCCTTAGTCAATTCATGTGTTTTCTTTTTTCTGCTTTGATAGATATTCTTTTTAAGCGCTACTGTCTATGAAAGAAACTTGAATATATTTATTTATTTATTTATTTATTCAAGAGTTTTATATAGCGCTGGCTAGACCCGGAGGTATCAGAGCGCTTTACATGAGGTTCCACGAAAATTACATTACAAAATTACATCAGTTCCAATTTACATCAGTTGCTAGACAAACAAATGCAAGAGCATAGAAGACGAGATGATTGAAGTGTAGAGGGGAAGGGGGTAAGGGTAAAGGGATAGGAGGGAGATACGGCCAAGAGACGAAAGACGAGTCTGTCTAGAGTCCGGCTGGGTAGGTGACGGTCGAGGGGAAGTCCCAAAACCTATCTCTTCTATAGCTATCAGGTAGCTCCACCGGGCATTGGCCAAATAGCTCGGTCTCAATGGGAAAAATAATTAAAGAAACATGGAGGGCAAAATAAATGGAGCGTAGAGGGGAGGGGGCATGGAAGGAGAGAAAGGGGGGGATAAGGGAAGAGACAACAGGGAGAGACGAAATGAACTCTGTCTAACGGCCGACTGGGTAGGTGACGACCAAGGAGGGAGTCCACGCCCATCTCCCCTATAGCTAAACCAGGTAGCTCCATCGGGCATTCGACAAAATAGTTCAGTCTCAGTACATTGAGTGGTGGATGAACACTATGGTCAAGAGTATGAAGACAACACATTAGACGCCTACAATGTTCTGTAACAAAGTCTTCCACTTGCTCCACCATAGTTTTTGAACTTTTTATTACTATGTTTAAATTAGCTGTGAAGCCTTGTTTCCATCATTTATTTATTTTCTTGTTGAAAGAGCAGTTCCATATTATTTTATTCATTATGATCACAGTGCTAGTGTTTGCAGAATTCAGCCATTTGTATGTTCATTTAAGCTTATGTTCTGTTGGATGTCACTTTCTGCCCTCGTCACAAGTGTACAATGTCCACAAATTTGCAGAATTCTGTAACGTAAATACATGAGTATTCAATTATAGTTTTGAAACCCATAGAATGTAATATGTATTGGACATGGACTGGATTTTCAAATCTGCTATTTGTGTACCGGAATTCTAAGTCATATATGAAGGTGCTAGCAGTCTTTCCGATTGATTTAATTCTAGACTGTTCCTAGGAAAACTACAGAATAGAGTAGAACATGATCTGTGAAATAATTTTAAGTGACAACTTATGTTTTGTAAGAAAGTTGGTGTTGAAATATCCATTTATTACTAGAGTTGCATTGGTAACAGACTTTATTAGATGTTCTAATTCATACAGAAGAAAAAGAACCCTAGATGTTCCAGTAATGACTAACGTTCAGCAGGAATATGGATATTGACAATAACGGATTGATTTTTTTTCTTTACATTTTAGTGATACTTCATGTAGATTTTTTACATTTAAAATCACTTAAATACCCAAATGTCTAACTTGATTAGACCACCACTTGGTCTTCCCATTCGGCTCTATGTTGCTGGTATTTCAAACGTAATAAAGATTAGCTGACGTTCGCACCTTGTGCAAAGAGCTCACTGGGCAGTTCTGAAGTCCATTAACAGTAGTTACTGGGGCAACTGGGGCTTGGCCAGGCCAGTGGGCAAGCCCTCTACCCAGATCCTAGTACACAAGGCAAAAGAACATGCACTGTGGAATCTTGACCCATGAGTTAATGGTGCAGGCCCTGGAATGAACCCACTTCAGAGGTCTATAGCTATACCTAATGCCCAGTGGGTTCTTTTGGCTGGTTATCTTCTGAGCCCATAGTGCATGGCTGAAGTCTGTGTGCACTAGGTTAATGGAGCATGGAGCTGGGCGCAGGAGGCCATAAACTGCTTCCTGATCCTGAGGCTCATAGATAAATGCCATTTGCTGCATGCTCTAGGGGTAGGAGATCCAGTTACAGGGTATGACAACAGATTATACCCTCCATCCAGATCTCACTGTACATAGCCAAAGGGTTTGCAGCTTAGCTGTGGAGGCATGGGGGCTAGGGCACGGTATTGCCACAGAACATGACCTGTACCGTCATCCCATGACTAAAAGCCATCCAGTGCACTAATTGTACATCATGCACAATCAAAGGCTACAACTTTTAAAACCAATTCCACAAGCATACAACTTTGAAACTAAGGGAAAAGCCTGTTTCGAATTATAATCAAATACTAAAATATACCTGCTACTCAGCAGGTGCAGAATTTCTAGTCTGATATTCTTAGTTTTTTTAATGTATCTTTCTGTACAGCTACAATCTATCTATAGATTTTGAACAAAAACATATTGTTATTAGCTCTAAGCATGTGATAAGAAGCTTTGTGGCCTTCATGTTCTGCAATAGTAAGTCCTTCAAATGGAATTGAATGATTCCTTGAGCTATTGACATGCTTGGATAGCATCACAAACCACAGATCCCAAGCAGGAAGCCTCACCCCCTCTGACGTTTGTGATCTGTCCAATCAGTAACTGCTAATTTGGAACCCTATCAGGAAGAGAACTTCTGGTTCAAAATCGTTTGATTTTCTGAGGCTGTGTGCAATAGGCTATGGGGGGCCTGGCGGCTGAGTGTAGTTGAATTTTCTGTGCAGGACATGACCAGAGGCCTAGCGGTCTCTCAGAATTTTGTAGTACATAGCCAAAGTACATCTGCAGTTAATTATTGTGTGGCTAGGGGCTTGGCAAAAGGTCTGGCTGGCGGCCAAGCCGTGCTTCCAGATCCTGCTGTGCATTACCAGAAACTGTGGCTGCGGGTACTGTCTACACTTGGGCAGGGCACAGGGCTTGACTTGCATCCATACCTGCTACTCACAGTCAACGTGCTTTCACAATAAGAGAGCACAAGACTGTAGCATCATACTGTCAAGAGGTCATTGGCATTCACCCAGATCTCATGGTGCACATTTAAAGACCGCAAAATGCTGGTTTGGAAGACAAATGGGCTTGCCGCATAACATGCTTCAAGGCCAAACCTTGCATCTAGTGCCAGGCTGAAAGCTGCAGATGTCCAAACTAATGGAAGGTCTCATTCGGATGGAACTTAAATCTGCAGGTACTAACAACCATTGCTGTTCACAAACTACACTTCTAAAGTTAAAACAGCCTAAAAGTTCCCAAAACAATAGTAGTCCAGTTTTGGAGTGTGCCTGGCACCACAGATGGCCACTCACAAGTACTGCAGCTCATTCCTGTAGAACAAAATGGAAGTAGAGGCTTAATAAAACACTCCATAAGAAATAATATTAAATAAATTCATTTATTTTGACTTTTAAATAAATAAATTTTACATATATATATATATATATATATATATATATATATATATATATATATATATATATATATATATATATATATATATATATATATATATATATATATTACCACAGCTTCTTCTTTCCACATAAAGTAGATCAAAGGACACGGCACAGCAACAGATGGCTTTAGCGTTCTTTTATTTACACACCAGTGCAAAAGTAACGTGCATCAAAAATGGACGGTCAAATATATATATATTCACTGAAAAAACAATCAGTGATGTCATTTGAGATGTCATCAGTGATGTCATCAGTGATGTCACTGACCATGTCATGAATGATGTAATATGTGACATCATCAGCAGTGGATTGCGGGTGCGCGATATATAGTTAGTGCAACTAACTATATATGGAATTTCATTGGTTTTATGTCAATAAAATGTCCAGCTAACTATATATGGTCTCTAACCTATGGTTTTTTCAGTGAATTTTCAAGGTTTTGTAAATGCAAATTCCTAACTATATATGGTCTATAACCTATGGTTTTTTCAGTGAATTTCATTGGTTTTTTAAAAGCTAATATCTATATCTGTAAAATATATTCTTTATTACGTGACGTATCACGTAGCCACGTGAGACGCCTCATGACGCGTCGCATAACCGTGACGTATCGGCTCTGCAGCGCAAACAAAACCCGTAACGTAAGCGCGCCGGAGCACGCTTACAGATATATATATTTTTTTTAACCTTAATTAGACAAAATCCACACGTGCACATATCTTGAGGCCTTGCAAAGGCACATCAAACAAACAGTCACTACAATTTTTCAAAGTTTTCTTGATAATCTATTCCATTAATTTTTTTTTTACTGTTTCTCTTGTTACGCTTACCGGGACGCTACCCGGTACGCGAACCGGACGCTCCAAAAACACAAGATGGCGGACTCCCGTTACGCTGCCAGTTAGCTGCCCGGTTCGCGTACCTCTATTTTATTTTTTGCCCCACGGGGCACTTTAATATCCCCCTCATCAATCCTAGGGGGTCAGGAGGGGTCTACCTTGCCCCCTTTCCTTCATTTCCCCCTTCGTTTTTCACCACATCTTGTCTCTCGATTCTACCGAGAGACAAGATGGCGGCCGCTCCGGACTGTTTAGAATGTTGACAGACACCGGAGAGCCAATCAGCTTCGCTGCGCGAAGTTCCGTTACGCGTCAGGTACGCGAACCGGGCCGCTGCCCGGAGCGCGCTTACAGATATATATATATATTTGAACGTTAATTTCTCAAAATCCACTGGAGCACATATATTGAGACATAGCAAAGGCACATCGGGCTACCAGTCCCTACAATTTTGCCAAGTTTCGTGCAAATCCATTCAGCCGTTCGGGCTAAAAGTGAGGCCAACCGCCCTATGGAAATTAACATGGGAAAAACGCGTTTTGGGACCCCCCTTTTTTCTCGGCCCCCCCTTGACAACCCCCCCCCCAAAATTTCGGTGGCTGCTCAGAAACAAAATGTTCCATTTTCCTGAAAATTTCAGCCAATTCCGTCCACAAACGCCAAAGTTATTAGACATAGAATTTTCAAAAATCCCATAGAGAAAAAATCTTAACTATATATACCTACTGGCGACCGCCAGTAGGTAATATATATATATATATATATATATATATATATATATATATATATATATATATATATATATATATATATATATATATATATATATATATGTATTACCTACTGGCTGATATTTTCAGGACAGGAAAATGGAACATTTTCTTTCTGAGCAGCCCCTGAAAATTTGGGGGGGTTTCGTCAAGGGGGGGCCGAGAAATAAGGGGGTCCCAAAACGCGTTTTTCCCATGTTAATTTCCATAGGGCGGTTGGCCTCACTTTTAGCTCGAACGGCTGAATGGATTTGCACGAAACTTGGCAAAATTGTAGGGACTGGTAGCCCGATGTGCCTTTGCTAGGTCTCAATATATGTGCTCCAGTGGATTTTGATAAATTAACGTTCAAAGAAATATATATATCTGTAACAGCACTCCGGGTAGCGCTCCGGTTCGCGTACTTGACACGTAACGGAGCTTCGCGAAGCGAAGCTGATTGGCTCTCCGGTGTCTGTCAACATTCTAAACAGTCCGGAGCGGCCGCCATCTTGTCTCTCGGTAGGATCGAGAGACAAGAGGAGGCCAAAACAAAGGGGGAAATGACCATAAGGGGGCATAGTAGATCCTCCCTGACCCCCTAGGTTTGATGTGGGGGCCATAAAAGGGGGGAGCGCCCGGTACGCTTTTGTGCAATGGGCGGTGGTAATCTAAATGATGAGGGGGGGGGGCAGCGTTCAAAGCACATCAGCGTGCATAAACACGAAAATGTTTTTATCTACCACGTACTTGACTTATCTCTCTGAGATGCATTCCCTTGTGTTTCGGCAATGGTAGTCTGTTCATTACATAGATCGCCTGAGGACGGTAGTACAGACCGCGCGTAGGAAAGGGTCAAAAGCCAGGGGTATAGGAGTATGTAACAAGCGAGCCATTTAATTGAAAAAACTAAACGTGACAAACGGTTGCAGGATCAGTGAAGGTTGATTTTATAATTGAAAGTATAACAGGATCAGTTACAATAAAATCGTCCATATGCACACCATGGGCGAGTATCATGGGTAACATTATTTCGAAGCTTTATTAATACAATAATCAATAATGAAAAATCGACATCAATAGGGTTGTCCGTATTCCCAGTCAGTACCCTTCCCCACCCGCCATGTGCACAAAGACCGCATACATCCCCCATAACGTCAAGGCTAAGTAACTAGAACGTCATAAGGAGTTGCAAGTCGCTCCCATACTGGCGCCATTTTGGTCGAGGCCAGGCAGGTCCAGAGTATAGTTCAATGTCTCCAATAAGTAGCGGCAGGACCAGAATCCCTTTCGGCAGTTCTGGCTTCGTCATTACGAGCACTAGAAAACAAGACATTCTGGGCAATACCACCCTTGACGCAGCCCTTTATTCTACAAGATGGTGTCTTTCAAAAGCCAGGGGTATAGGAGTCTGTAACAAGCGAGCCATTTAATTGAAAAAACTAAACGTGACAAACGGTTGCAGGATCAGTGAAGGTTGATTTTATAATTGAAAGTATAACAGGATCAGTTACAATAAAATCGTCCATACGCACACCATGGGCGAGTATCATGGGTAACATTATTTCGAAGCTTTATTAATACAATAATCAATAATGAAAAATCGACATCAATAGGGTTGTCCGTATTCCCAGTCAGTACCCTTCCCCGCCCGCCATGTGCACAAAGACCGCATACATCCCCCATAACGTCAAGGCTAAGTAACTAGAACGTCATAAGGAGTTGCAAGTCGCTCCCATACTGGCGCCATTTTGGTCGAGGCCAGGCAGGTCCAGAGTATAGTTCAATGTCTCCAATAAGTAGCGGCAGGACCAGAATCCCTTTCGGCAGTTCTGGCTTCGTCATTACGAGCACTAGAAAACAAGACATTCTGGGCAATACCACCCTTGACGCAGCCCTTTATGCTACAAGATGGTGTCTTCCATTCAGAAAATATTGTTGGCAGCATTTTGAAAGGAAAGATAAACGGCCGTTCTCCTAGTGAGTCTCACATTGTTACAGTTATGAAGAATGTTGAAGAGTAGTATGTTGAAAATCTGAAGCCATCGTTCTACAAACTCTCAACCAGCCTTGGATGGAAAAATCCTGAAGAATGTACAAACTGAAAACCAGTTTTTGTCTGCATAGCATCAGCAGCAACACTTGAGTCAGCTTTGTGTGAAGCCGCCATCTTGATCCAATCAATACCGTCCCCCTGCACACATTCAGGGACCAGGCCGCATTGCGAGGGCACCGCAAGACGTGTCTTCAGGTCAAACGGATTGTGGGACAAGGTCCAGAATGAAGAGTCACCAAAAGGCAAAAAGTTCCGCCGGACCCCGGGAGCCGGCCGCCTATGTCGGGGGCGATCTCAGGCCACACCAGGGCAACAAGACTTGGGGAGGGGGCAGGAGCCAAGTGCCCCCTCCCAGTCCGCGCCACCACACCGCCCCTCGGGGGCCTCCGTCAAGCGGTACAGGGAGGCACCGCAGGCAGCGGTTCTTCAGATCAGTGGCTCTCACCGGCAAGGCTCCCCTCCGTCAGCAGCGATCATTGGCGCTGTGGTTGCGGCCGGAAGCCCCGCCTAGTAAACGCCCCGGCCTCTCCATGTCGTAGGCCGCAAGAGTGGGCGCAACTCAGCTGGATGGCGGGTGAGACGCTGTAGCCGCAAGAGTAGGAGAAACTCAACCGGCCGAGTGAGGCACTGTGCCGCAAGAGCGGGCGGAAATCAGCTGGCCGAGCGAGGCACTGTGCCGCAAGAGTGGGCGGAACTCAGCTGGCCGAGCGAGGCACTGTGCCGCAACAGTGGGCGCAACTCAGCTGGCCAAGCGAGGCACTGTGCCGCAAGAGCGGGCGTAAATCAGGTGGCCGAGCGAGGCACTGTAGGTCTTCCTCTCACAAAGATGAAAGTCAGAGTGAGGAAACAAGGAGGGGTTTTCATCATTTGGGACAAAAAAATAGTTCTAAACCAATGAAAAGTGTCATTTTTAGGTCACATGACCTAGCCTTACATCATTAGGAAACCAAAAGTGAAATGAACCAATGAAAATTTTTATTAACAAGTCACATGACCTGTTATGCTTACGTTACGCGCTCCGCGCCGCGCCCCGGATCGCTTCCGGGAAGCTGCGCTTTGCGCCTCGCTTCGCGCATCGGGTGCGCTAACGCGGCGCGTCATATGACGCATTACGCGACAACGCGATACTACAGTGTTTCTGGATGTTTCAGACTGAAGCTGGCGTCAGCATGAGAGCACCCCGTGGCTACGTCGTGACCGTTCCGCGAGCAATCATGGCAGTCGCTCCCCACCGGAAGTCTGCGGGAGTCGGGGGCCCCGGTGACTCTTGTAGAATCTTCAAGGCTGAGGGGACGCTTTTGGGAATGGGGCCCATGCCCTAGCAGTCAAGCGTCCGAGTTCCAGGGTTGCCCAGAACCATCCTTGCAGGCCAGGCCCAAGTCTGTGGAGCCGACCGCCATTTCGTGAGCTCCGTGGCAGCCGCCTGTCGCTGTAACGCAAGAGTGGGTGCAATTCAGCCGGATGGCGGGTGAGACGCTGTAATAGCAAGAGCAGGCGCAACTCAGCTGGCCGAGAGAGGCACTGTGCCGCAAGAGTGGGCGTAACTCAGCTGCCGAGTGAAGCGCTGGGGTGCAGCTGAGAAACCTCCACCTGGGGAGGTGGGGGAGGCTCGTTCGCACCGCCTCTCCCTTCCAGTGCACCCCACGCCGTCTCCTGGCGCAGGTATATGTGATGGTCGGACCAGGGCACCGCAGGACGTGTCTTCAGGTCAAACGGATTGTGGGACAAGGTCCAGAATGGAAGAGTCACCAAAAGGCAAAAAGTTCCGCCGGACCCCGGGAGCCGGCCGCCTATGTCGGGGGCGATCTCAAGCCACACCAGGGCAACAAGACTTGGGGAGGGGGCAGGAGCCAAGCGCCCCCTCCGAGTCCGCGCCACCACACCGCCCCTCGGGGGCCTCCGTCAAGCGGCTCAGGGAGGCACTGCAGGCAGCGGTTCTTCAGATCAGTGGTCTCACCGGCAAGGCTCCCCTCCGTCAGCAGCGATCGTTGGCGCTGTGGTTGCGGCCGGAGGCCCCGCCTAGTCAACGCCCCGGCCTCTCCATCTCGTAGGCCGCAGAGTAGTCGGGGAGAAATCCCGGGAACGGCGACATGTATTTGGATCGATGTTGCAGCAGGCTGCCATGTAAATAGTTATTTAATAAAACGTTTTACCCTGTTACTTTGCTGGTGTGTTGTATATATTTATAATATTTGCATAGGGTTTGTCGTTATTTTGGGCGGGGTGGGCGGCGGAGCCGAGCTGTCTTGCAGCCATCATGGCGTCGAGCTCGGTTCCTTTCAGTAGTTTCATATTTCTCATGAGGGGTTGTTCCTAATGTTTCTATTTTAGCGAGGTCAAAAAGAGATCCCATTAGTGGCCTACTGATTTTGCTTGATTCCTTTTGTTTTTTCTAACGATTTTTTACTATCTGCAAAGACTAAACAGAGTATTGCGACTCTGTGCTTGTTTGTAAATAGAGAATGAACCAAAGAGAAGCAATTCCAAAACAGTAAATGCTTGGATAACAATCAATCAAATGGAGAAGGAAGCAGGCACGACGGATTACAACGGGGGCAAAGGCCTGCGTTACCTACCCTTCACTATCTGCAAAGAGAGAATACTCCTAAAAGAAAAGAGGGGGGGGGGGTAGCGTTCAAAGCACATCAGCGTGCATAAACACGAAAATGTTTTTACCTACCACGTACTTGACATTTTAAAGCTTTTGATATTTGCTAATAAAAAACCATTGAAATTCACTGAAAAAACCATAGGTTATAGACCATATACAGTTAGGAATTAGCATTTACAAAACCTTGAAAATTCACTGAAAAAACCATTGGTTATAGACCATATATAGTTAGGAATTAGCATTTACAAAACCTTATTTTACTCACACAAAACCATTGAAATTCCATATATAGTTAGTTGCACTAACTATATATCGCGCACCCGCAATCCACTGCTGATGATGTCACATATTACATCATTCATGACATGGTCAGTGACATCACTGATGACATCACTGATGACATCTCAAATGACATCACTGATGACATCACTGATGACATCTCAAATGACATCACTGATGACATCACTGATGACATCTCAAATGACATCACTGATAACATCTCAAATGACATCACTGATGACATCACTGATGACATCTCAAATGACATCACCGATGACATCTCATTTGACATCAATGGTCACATCACTGATGATATAATTCATGTGACAATACAATGCATCTCCTCACACTTTAATATAACCTCTGTTACACCCAGTGTTAAATACAGAATATAATTTTTTAAACCATTGACACACCAATACTAGTTACTACATACGCACTCACTGATTCCTACGTCTACACACACATTCACTCATTCACCCATACAATCATTCATACATACAATCACTCATCTTTACAACACTATCATATGCACTCATACACCTATACAGACACTCACACTCTGCCACTCATCCATGGAGTTACTCACACACCTAGTCAGTCCTGTAAAGAATCAATCACACTTCCATTTTCTAATCTATACAGTTAAACATAGAGTACCTTACATTTTCAAACATATACTAACACATACTTACTCTCTTATACAATCATTGATACAAGAACACATTGATCTGCACAGAGTCACACATCTCCCAGCCAGCCACACACACACTCAGTCTCCCATACAAATACTTGGACAATCAATCAATAACCCATATAGTTACTCATATAGCTACTGATCAACACATGCAGCAGTTTACAGAACAACAGACATAATGATGCACAAATTAAGACAGTTTAGTCACTAACCCATGCATTCAGTGAGACACATTTAATCACTCACTCATACAGTCAGTCACGCACCTACTAAATCCTTCATCCAGACACTTCTACATCTACTCATTCTTCAATATGTAAAATATATTTAAACTTTACAGAAACACACAGTCACTGGATGATGTCATCAGTGATGTCATCAGTGATGTCATTTGAGATGTCATCAGTGATGTCATCAGTGATGTCATTTGAGATGTCATCAGTGCTGTCATCAGTGATGTCACTGACCATGTCATGAATGATGTAATATGTGACATCATCAGCAGTGGATTGCGGGTGCGCGATATATAGTTAGTGCAACTAACTATATATGGAATTTCAATGGTTTTGTGTGAGTAAAATAAGGTTTTGTAAATGCTAATTCCTAACTATATATGGTCTATAACCCATGGTTTTTTCAGTGAATTTTCAAGGTTTTGTAAATGCTAATTCCTAACTATATATGGTCTATAACCTATGGTTTTTTCAGTGAATATATATATATATATATATATATATCCATCAAAACGAAGGTGACCCCTCGGTTGTCCTCATGGAAAGAACCACTCAGCAGGTAAGTATGTTCTTAGCTTTAATCATGAAAGCTGCAGCATCACATCCGAAAACAGCATTAAATATCAAGGGAGTCCATACGCCGACGCGTTTCGTGCGCTGTGCGCACTTCTTCAAAGGCGGACTGTTGAAATACCACACAGCAATCCACGGCACCTGAACACTTTATGACGCTCGCTGGGTAGGGCGGGGACAGCTCGCACTGTCTTCTGGTCAATTGAGTGCAGTGGACAATAAAGTTTTGCTAGTGTGCTGTCATATTCAAATAAAGTTCCACAGTGGGTTAGTGCTCGTTTCTCTTCTGGGAGGCTGCACTGTAGACCTTCCATTTAGCCCTCACCTGCCCCTTCAGCTAGCGTGATTAGGCGCCAGCCTGGGCTGTGGAACACAGCGGGGTTCTTTCCGCGGCTGGACTAGCCGCTACGAATCCATCAAAACGAAGGTGACCCCTCGGTTGTCCTCATGGAAAGAACCACTCAGCAGGTAAGTATGTTCTTAGCTTTAATCATGAAAGCTGCAGCATCACATCCGAAAACAGCATTAAATATCAAGGGAGTCCATACGCCGACGCGTTTCGTGCGCTGTGCGCACTTCTTCAAAGGCGGACTGTTGAAATACCACACAGCAATCCACGGCACCTGAACACTTTATGACGCTCGCTGGGTAGGGCGGGGACAGCTCGCACTGTCTTCTGGTCAATTGAGTGCAGTGGACAATAAAGTTTTGCTAGTGTGCTGTCATATTCAAATAAAGTTCCACAGTGGGTTAGTGCTCGTTTCTCTTCTGGGAGGCTGCACTGTAGACCTTCCATTTAGCCCTCACCTGCCCCTTCAGCTAGCGTGATTAGGCGCCAGCCTGGGCTGTGGAACACAGCGGGGTTCTTTCCGCGGCTGGACTAGCCGCTACGAATCCATCAAAACGAAGGTGACCCCTCGGTTGTCCTCATGGAAAGAACCACTCAGCAGGTAAGTATGTTCTTAGCTTTAATCATGAAAGCTGCAGCATCACATCCGAAAACAGCATTAAATATCAAGGGAGTCCATACGCCGACGCGTTTCGTGCGCTGTGCGCACTTCTTCAAAGGCGGACTGTTGAAATACCACACAGCAATCCACGGCACCTGAACACTTTATGACGCAACTAACTATATATGGAATTTCAATGGTTTTGTGTGAGTAAAATAAGGTTTTGTAAATGCTAATTCCTAACTATATATGGTCTATAACCCATGGTTTTTTCAGTGAATTTTCAAGGTTTTGTAAATGCTAATTCCTAACTATATATGGTCTATAACCTATGGTTTTTTCAGTGAATATATATATATATATATATATATATATATATATATCTCAAAGCGCCAGGGTTCCCACCTGTTGAAGACACACTCCAACATCAACTGCAGCAACCCTGATGAGGTAAAAGCCTGATTGGCAGGCAGATCCAGTCACAGCATGCCTGTCGATTTACGCCTGACGCGTTTCGTGCTCATTGCACTCTTCAGAGGCGTGACAGTCATGTTGGCATAGAGGCCACACCTCCCACTTAAAAATATGAGCCCTCCAATGGACGACTCGAATGAGTCTGCATTGGTTTGTGGGTCTTGTAGTGTGTGCCTCAGTTATGTGCCGCTGTCTGAGATGTTTTCAAGCCCCCCAATGGGCCTCCACTCGCACATCCGGCTGGTCAATCCTCCATGCATGCCTCCACATTGAGACTCCGTGATTCGGAGCTTCGTGGCCCCAAATTTCTGGGCAGTGCATCTCCCGCGGCTGGGATATATATATATATATATATATGTATATATATATATATATATATATATATATATATATATATATATATATATATATATATATATATATTATAGAGAGACAAGAAGAACTTTTAAACTGGGACGAGTATAAGTTTTTCAAAGAGGAAAAACCAGTACTACTGGTCTTCTACATGCTCTCGAAGGTGCATAAAAGCACCACAACACCACCTGGCAGACCGATATTTTCTTCATGTGGCAGCTTGTTTGAAAACGCTTCAAAGTATATTGATTATTTTTTAAACCCCATCGTAAGAACACTAACATCATTTATTAAAGACTCAACTAATTTTCTTAAACGTATATATGATATACATTGGAGTGAGACAACTATGATGATTGCCACTTTATACACCAGTATAAGACACACTGATGGTTTAAAAACCACCGATACTTTTTGAATAGGAGGCCCATGAGATTCTTAAAACACAATCAAATGATTCTGAAATTAATGAAGTGGTACTTGACAAAGAATATCTATTTGCTTAGTGAGGAACTCTTCCAGCAAGAGCAAGGAACGGCGATTGGCACTTGCTTCGCCCCCAGTTATGCTAATTTGCATTTGTTCGGCGGTCCGCCCCTGGAACAGATATTACTGTGGATTAGGTTCATAGATGACGTTTTCATGCTGTGGTAGGGCACGGAAAAGGACATAGAACTATTCATCAGGGACCTTAACCAGAACACTCTCAATCTTAGGTTTGTGGGGTAGTACAGTAAAACTTCCATAGATTTTTTAGATATCAGGATAAGACCAGTGGGAGACACACTAAAGACCACTATTTTCAGAAAGGCCACAGCTGGCAATACGTATCTCCATGCGAGCAGCTCCCACCCTGCACCTCTGACCTGGAGTATACCTTTTGGGGAGTTTTACAGGGCACGGAGAGCTTGTAGTGACCTCGATGAATACTGTAGAATAGAACAGGAAATGATTAGCAGGTTCATCCAGAGAGGGTACTCACTAGATGCTATAAATGGAGCAGCCACTAAAGCCAGGAATCTAGAGAGACAGAAGGTGTTATTCAACCATCCAGAACCCAACAGAGGAAAAAATAAAAAACATCATCAGGGACTGGAGAATCACAGATTTATAACAACGTTTAACATCAAACATAAAGAGAGTAGGCCATTTTAAATAAACATTGGTATCTGGTAAGGGATGATCCAATATTGGCCATAAAGTGAATAAACACCCACATATAACTTATAGGAAGGCTAAATCATTAAAGGATTTGATTGTGAAGAGCGAATATCAGGAAAGGAGGGGGGAGCCCCCACATGGCTTCAACAGAAACCGGGTTTTAAAAAGTGTTTTAAATGTAACGCGTGTCAACATGGTATGAACTGCCTGAATTTTTTTTTTTTTTAACAAAACCATTACAATCAAGAGCTTTTTAACTTGCAGATCACCTTTTGTTGTCTACTTGTTGCAATGTCCCTGCTTAAAAAACTATATAGGAAGTACAACTTTGCCCCTGTATAAAAGAATTTGGCAGCACCGTGGAGGGATCTTTAATCAGGATAGGACTTATCCAATTGCAAGACTTTTCGAAGTCCATCATCAGAATTAATCCCTTAAGCTTACAGTATAGCTGCGTAGCGGAAATCCCCAGAAAAAGAAGAGGAGGGGATAGTTCAATAGCAAAGAACCTCGTGGTCTGAATGTAGATGAGGACTTGTATACCTGCCTATATTAAATGGATGATGAAATTAAGAGAATGAAGATAAGCCTGCACATTATGGTACCATTTTTAAAAAAATCTATTTTTGGGGGGAGGAGCCAAGCTCGCGTCCCAGATGGCGGCGTTTTAGCTCGGCTCCGTTCACTCTCCTGTCTGCAACAAATATCCTGTACTTTATCCTGCCCCGGGAAGTATTCCACGATGTGCAGTGGAACGACGATAACTCACAGGCACTTACCGTTTGCTCCGGTGATTCCTGGGTGTCACGGATCCTGAGTTACGCCCCTGTCTGCTTCGGGGCCTCCGGAACGGCCGGACCTGGCACTCCCTGGCGGCGCCCGGGCTGGACGGGGCGCGGTTGCCGGCCCTTGGTGGTGGTGTGGAGTCGGTCGGAGGGGCCGATGTGCTAATAGACAGATTGCGGCCTCCCGGGCCTGGTCCGGCGTTCCTGCAGCCTGGTGATGGGGCGCTGACTTCCATGGACGGGGTTAACCGTACATCTGGCTCGTCTCCCCTTTGTTCTCCGGCCCGGCCATTTTGAGTTCCTCCGCCCGGACTCGGAGAACGGTGCCGGCGGCGTGTGGGGTGCCGGCGCATCGCCTTCTTCTGGTGGCTTCCTTTCCTGCCCTGGAGGCACCTCCGCTGGTGGTTGCCGGTGTCCTGTTTTGCCCCGCTGATATCCGGGCGGGGGTCAGTGTTCGCAGCGGCCCCGCCGGGCTTCTAAGATGGCGGACGGCCCCATGACTCTCGGCCCTGCTGGGACCGGCGATGCGGATCCGCCGCACGGCACGTTTTCTGAATACTGCAAAGGTGAGCCTACACTTGGCGACATCCTCGCCGCCCTGCGCTCCTGGGGGGCACCCCTGACCGCACCGATCGCTATCCTGGAGAGGGGTCCCTTGGATGGGCCTGCCGGACCCCCCTCGGTTCGTGCGGCGTCATCTCTGTTGTGTGCTGCCGGGACTTTCCTTGGGGTCGTGGACCTGGAGGCTGCTGTTGGTATCGATGTCCGGGGGTCCGCTCCCCTTCTTCATCCTGTGCCTCCTTTTGCTCTGGAGGTTCGCCAGCCGGATCCCGTATTGACCGACCTCGATGGGTCTCCTTTTCCTCTTTCGCCTAGCATGGCCGAACGAAAATCCTGTGACTGCGCCGCTGGACCGGCTTTCTTCATATTCCCATCGGAACTGTGCCTGCTTTGCCTGAGGTGGTTGAGGTACTTTCTGGATCATCCGGGACGCGATCGCTATAACTTGAGTGTTTTTTTGATTCGAATCCCTGTTATTCACCTCCGGTTCAATGCGCTCTGGTTCCTGGTTCGTTGGACTACTACAGTTTGCGAAAAACGAGGACAGGGCTGAGCTGATCTTTCCTCTGTGGACTGTTATTTTGTGGTATGGTTGGGTGATCCGTTCATAATTGTATGATTATGTTTGATACTTCTGTACGTTCCTGGAGCTTATCCGTGTGTTTACTATCTTCCCGTGGGCTCTGAGTGTTTTTGGGCGGGGGGGTGGGAGCTGAAGGGGTTTTGATTATGTGGCTCCTCTCCCGCTGTTTTTTCCCTGTTTTCCCTTCCCCCCTTTTTAATCTACGTGATTCTTACTTTCTATATTCTTCTATATTTCGGGTTCTACTTAGGGCGACAGGCACGCTGCTGGGGGGTAGGCCATAGCCTTCTGCAGGGGTGCAGGGTGGGCTGTGCGGGGTGGTGGGGGGGTCTGTTTTATTGTATCTTCCCTTGTTCCTCTTTTTGGTTCTATGGCTCTCATGTATCCCCTACTTTCGTGGCGCGGTGTCGGCACGTAGCCCCCCGGGGTGTTTGTGCTGGCATGGCCCTTTTGGTATTTCTGGTGTCACGGTTTACTATGCATTCATTTCTCCTGTTGCCACTAGTTCCATGTGCCGAATTAGTATTGGGTGCTTTGTTGACCGTGGGGGACGTGCTCTGATGCTGCGCCCTTACTTTCCCCCTCCCCTTTTTTCGATGTCCTTTTCCTCCCTTATTTTCCCTTTCCCCCCCCCCATTTTCCTTTTCCTCCCTTGGGTTGTTGTAACGGAGGGCTTTTAGTTTTGTAACCGTATTTTTCGTTGTTTTATTATTCTGTGTCCTGGTAGTGGTGGGAGGGTGTTGAGCAGCGATTGTGATTGTTTTTGATGTGGGACTCACGTTCTGCCTTTGCCAAAATATACTGTTCTTTTGGTCTTTTCCTGTGTTCGAGACCTCGGCTTGCTCACGGCTCACCACGGCCCTCTGGCCTTTACAGACTGTCATTATCCTGTGACACCCTAATTTCAATTATAAAATTAACCTACTCTTATCCTGTCCATGATGGCGACTCGAAGACTTGCTACCTTTGCCTTTTATGTGAGCTATTTAGAAATCCTGTTGTCTCTCCTGTGTCGCCTCGTATGTCACTTAATTGTGGTGGCCGGCCCAATGGGTTGTAGGCCCGTATCTGTGAGCGCCTTCTGTACAATAAAGGTTTTAATAAAAAAAATTAAAAAAAATATATTTTTGTAAAGACGAAATACAAAGGACATTGCCACCGGTAACTGATGAAAACCATTTTGACTTAGTTTTTATATTTATTAAGTTACAGTACATTTTGAGAGGTCAAATTGGAGAGAAATGTAAAAAAGACAGACCTCTTCTAAGGGAAATTGTTTGGTATAGTTTTTAAGTGTTTTATGAAGTATATGAGGTATATTTTAGATTTTTATAAAAAATAATATACTGTAAAGCACTTGCACTTTAGTAGTCTAGTACTGTAGAAGAGTATTTAAGAGTCAGGAGAAAAGGAACGGATTCATGTTTACTAAAGCACTAGCACTTTTTTTTGGGAGAGAATGAAAAATAAAAGACCTCTTACAAGGGAAATTGTTTTTTCAAGTGTATTGTGAAGTATATGAAGTACATTTTTGATTTTTATGCAAATAATATATTCGAAAGCACTTGCACTTTAAAAGTCCAGCACTGTAAAAGAGTATGCAGGGGTCAGGTGAGAAGGAACTGACTGATGTATACTAAAGCACTAGCACTTTTTTGATAAAACTGTACTGTATGTAATAAGCACTAGCACCCTAATTTAAGAATCGTCAAAATATTTTGCACATGCACTTTAATTGAAAGATTGACTTTCTAAAACAAATATATGGAATGCACATTAGATTAAAAAACAGGGCAATTACGTGATTAGAAATTGATCAACGAAATACTGGAATGAGAATGCAAGTAATTCATTTTTCTGCAAACTATATAAATCCAAACTTGTCGATCATGCATAAAAGTAGTAACCTGTTGTTAAACTTCAAACAAATACCCATTTTTATATGTCAAACTAAGTACATGTATTAAGTGAATTTGTTCTTCTGTCCATAATGTATTCATATTGACATGTTTAAAGATGGCAGCCACTTTGGAAGTAAAATACGGCTGCGCGGTGGTCAATGAAAATGTAGTCCTTCGTTAATGTCTTTAGTTTAAATATCTATTTTAATGAAAAAGAAATGGTGCTCTGAAATCGTGAACAAGACAGTGTGAGACTGCTGAAACGCGTAGATGTGATCGTTACAAAAATAAATTACCAAGTGACCAATACCCCTTGGAGTGCTGGATGATTGTTATCAAGTGCGATAATCTTATGTACCGGCGCGATAATCTTATGTACCGGCCCGTACCGGGGAGCGTCCTGTTAGCGCTATTGCCGTGAACAAAAACATCATCATGACGTATCGCGTAGCCGCGTCCGCGTGATACGCACGGCGTAAGCGCGCCCGGAAGCACCCACGTGCATACGAACGTGCTACATAAGCGCCCCGGGGCGCGCCCCGGGTCGCGTAGCGTAAGCACGCCGGGTCATGTGACCTGAAATTAACACTTTTTATTGGTTCAGAACAGTTTTGGTTTCCAAATGATGAAGGCCCGAGTCATGTGACCTGAAAATAACACTTTTTATTGGTTCAGGACAGGTTTGTTTTCCAAATGATGAAAGCCCCCACCTTGTTTCCTTCTTCTCACTTTGTCCTTTGACTGAGGAAGACCTGTTTGAGAGCTATTCCCAATTTGCACTTTAATATGGCTTCAGTAGCAGCAGCAGCAGGAGCATCTCAGCCACCACCACCACCACCAAGAGGACCTCCACAACACCACAGTGGCGGAGATGAAGAAGAGGAGGAGGAGGGGAGGAGGAGCTTCCTGCCAGAAGATAATACCCCATATAGGCCAAAGCAGCACATTATTTGGGAGTTTTTTTCTATCCCAAAGGACCAGAAGAAAGTAAATGCGCCAAGGGTTACTTGCCTAATCTGTGGCACTGAACTTTCAAGGGGGAACCCTAACAAAAAATATTCGTTTGGCAATAACACCATGATTCGCCACATGCAACGCCGGCACCCTAACAACTATGCTAGAGCAGAGGTCCGAGAAATGGCAAGGAACCCTCCCCAATCTTCTCCGAGCACCTCCCAAAGTAAACAACCCACTCCATCGGGTCCAGAGGCAAGGGAGATGGTCCCAAACATACAACCCGGGTTTGCACAATTCAAATTTGTTTGTATTTTTTGTGGGCAAACAATTACTTATGGTGAGCAAAGCATTAAGCTCATCAACCGTGCTGGTGACAACCACGTGTGCCCCAAGAAACCTTAATTTTTTCCTGGTTTTTTTTTGCTCCAGTTGAGCCGTTTACAATTCCCTGTTTTTTGTTTGTCCCCATAAAAATAACAAAAAAAATATAAAATTGTTTATAAAAGCCAAAAAAAGTACAAAAAGTTACGAAAAACAATAAAAAAATATAAAACAACAAAAAGAATAAAAAAACAGTTCTTTTTAGAACTACCTCCAATTTATAAATAAAATGCTTTTTTTGAAAAAAAATCTGTCATTCTTTTTTCCCCCTGGTACGCTCCCCGGTACGCTCCCCGGTGCGCGTACCGGGCGCTCCCCCCCTTTTATGGCCCCCACATCAAACCTAGGGGGTCAGGGGGGTCTACCCTGTCCCCTTTTGGTCATTTCCCCCTTTGTTTTTGCCACCTCTTGTGTCTCGATCCTACCGAGACACAAGATGGCGGCCGCTCCGGACTGTTTGGAATGTTGACAGACACCCAAGAGCCAATCAGCTTTCCGCTCGCGTACTCGCGTAGCGCGCCGGTACGCGCCCCGGTGCGCGTACCGGGGCGCGCTTATAGATATATATATTTTTTTGAACCTAAATTACTCAAAATCCACTGGAGCACATATCGTGAGACATAGCAAAGGCACATCGGGCTACCAGTCCCTACAATTTTGCCAAGTTTGGTGGAAATCCATTCAGCCATTCGGGCTAAAAGTGAGTCCAACTGCCCTATGGAAATGAGCATGGGGAAAACACGTTTTGGGACCCCCCTTTTATCTCGGCCCCCGCTTGACGAACCCCCCCGAAACTTTTAGGGAAGGAGCGGAGCGGAGCGGGCCATCTTTTTTGAGAAATCCGCGAAGATTCGTCCACCGGCGCCAAAGTTATTCACAATAGAATGTTGCGGATTTCCTATGGAAATCAATCCTAACTATAACTACCTACTGGCGACCGCCAGTAGGTAATATATATATTTATATTTATATATATATATAAATATATATATTTATATAGATAGATAATTGTGATTGATGTGAAAATGTTATCTTAAATTAGGAATTAAATATGTTATAATTTTACAAATAAATAATTCACTTGTTTTTCAAACATTAAGGGTGTGATTATGATTTTGGCGGTCTGACCTCTGGCGTTGTGTCTGATTCACCACTGCTGACTAGGAAGTCTGATCGCCGCATTGCGACGGTCGTACTCCCATTGCCACCACCGCAGCCACCACCAGCAAATTCCAACCGCGGAGGTGGTGGAATAGGCCAATGTGCCTGTTGGAGGGCAGCTCGCCAGTGTAACCCCCGGCCCAAATACGAGGTGCCTTACAGCTGGTGTGAATGTGGCGGTCCAACCATCACATCTGAGCTCGCGGAAAGGGAGTAATATAAGGCCGAAACTTACCTGTACTTACCTCCACACACCCTGTGCCACCATGAAGCCGATCGTACACTTTCTGCAGCTGCTTTTCCTGCTAGGTGACCTCCAAAACCGACACCCTTGTGGACGCAACCGATGGTACGTTGTACTCTTACCTGTTTCCCTAGACTCCTCAGCAAAACTATGCCCTGCCATGGACCTGGCAAGGGGGTTGGGGTCCTTGGGCCAAACAAATTTTATGGGACCCAGTTCCGAAGTTTTTGTAATGTATACCCTAAACACTGCTCTATGATGCCCTACTTGGCCAGGTCACTGACACTGCATAGTCACACTTTACACAAATAGGCATGTGTTTACCTCTCATAATCAGTGATAGTGATGTGTGCATCAAATTGTGTCAGACAACAGCACCTCCTCATCAGTATCACACCTATCAATCTCTGTGACACCCTCACACTGCACAAATCCTACATTCTGTTGTGAGATCAAAGATGCATCTGTGTGGATGTGTCACGAAACTCAAAAACACCTTCCATGCTACAATTCTGTATCAGTAAATGAGATTACAAATTGTGTGAAGCATTGAATGTGTACAATATAAACACTCTCTGCATAATGTGTATGCCTCTACCAGGGGAAAGCCAGTAAGGCTGGGGTCCAGGTCCACAGACCATTTTGCACATGGCCTAAAACCTCTATGTGCACAGGATCTGTGGATTTAAGTCTATCAGCGACAACCAATAGAATAACTAAGTGCCATGCATGTGTAGGAAATGTGTAAGTAGTGCAAGTCCTGAAAACAAACACACACTAACAGCATTTGTCACACATCTTGATAAAGTAGGTGTAAGGTACACACAGCAAATTTCCTCAAAGGTATGACAGTGTAACAACCTCCATGTTCGGATAACTAAATATCTAACTTGAACCCATCAAACACATATCCAACCCACATCATAAGGAGAAGCATTACCTAAATGATGTTGACATTGGCCAGGCGAACCTGGAATACTTACCATATAGTATAACACATAATGCAATGCCAGCCCCATTTAGATTTCATCCCACAAAGACATCCATTCAACATTTTCCCTTGTCCTGCGTACTCCAGCACTGGGTCCAAGTTCAGATCATAATAATGACTTCAAATAGATCGGCAATCAGGGATGAAACAAACACAACTGTAGTCACACCACACTAACTATACAAGAACATCTAATAAGTAGAAAAGTAATGGCACGACTATGTTTTCCAAACTATGAAACTGTTCAATGAATAACTCATATAATGCACACAAAGGCCAATGGAGTAGGCGCCTTAAAGATAGATGGTGCCTGGGAGTGGCGGGGTATGGTCTTTTACAGATGTGTGGGTTTGGTTTTTGTTGGTCTTAGACTATCTGGGGTATGGCTGTCTTTAGGGGGGGTGAGGAGGAGGTTTTCCAGGGGTGGATTTGGATGCAGAAACAATAGGTTGCGGTTTGGGACGGGTTTTCTTGATCTGTTTTGGGGTATGGCTTGGTTTACTGGGGTGGGAACTAGGTTTCTCAGGGGCGGATTGGGATGTGGAAGGGATGGGATTGGGTTTGGAAGATTTTTTTGGGGTACTTTGGGAGGGGGCGGTTGGCACAGGGGAAAGGAGAACGGCAAACAAGACATCTTCATGGACAAAATGGGTAGGATGTTCAGGAGAAAGTTGGGATTGGGAGGTAGTGGGAGTGGAAATGAGGTGTGTGTGCTATATGTCCTGTGTGTTCTGAAGGTGTCTGTTGTGTGGGTGACTGTGAGTGTTTGTGTTTCTTTAGTTTCTGTGATGTGGACATGCTGGGTGTTGTGGAGGGGTATGTGGGTGTTGGTATGGTGTCTGCGTTAATGATGGGTGTTGTGGAGGGGTCTGTGGCTGTTGCTGTGGTTTTTGCCTGAGTGATAGGTATTGTGGAGAGGTCTGTGACTGTTGGTGTTCTGTCTGCTGAATGAAGGATGTTGTGGAGGGGTCTGTGGCTGTTGGGGTAATGTCTGTGTGAATGATAGGTATTGTGGAGGCGTTTCTGGCTTTTGCTATGGTGTCTGAGTAAATGCTGGGTATTGTGGAGGGGCTGTGTCTGTTGATGTGGGGTCTGGGGGTATGTTGGTGGTGGTGAGGGGGTGAATATCTGGTGAGTGGTTGCATGCCTGCATTTTTTATGTGGTTTGTGTGTGTGTGTGTGGTGCTTGGGTCTGATGAAGTGTGTGCATGTGCACAGGCTTAAACTCTGGATCCCTGGTGTATGCCTTGTGGACTTAAGCCACCAACTACAAAAACAAAGTAGATGTGTGGGAGTGATTTACCACCACTGGAATTTGGCTGTCAACCACTGTTTTTTGTCCTGAGGAAGACCCGCTGTGACGCTTCTCCATTCGCGCACTCTTCAGGGTCGAAACATCAACGTATATTTCATCTCATGTCTATATGTTTTCATGGACCCAAGAAACATATGAATTACAAAGCTTGTTTGAAAATATGTTAAATAATCAGAAAGGACAGGCTCTAACTGATTGGTACTCTGTATAGTTTGTACATATTTGTATGTTGTATATATCACACGCATATCACCACATTGTCACTCAATATCACATTGTTCACCCCAATCACCTTATTTACATGTTATATATGTATTTATAAAAGATGTAACAGCCATACATAAATTTTAACTAATGAGCAAAATGTATTTTGTTGTGTGTTCCATCAAGAAATCTATAAAAGAATGTATTAGACTATTGACAGATTGATGTCTGATGCACTAAGCAATTGGTTTTCTGACAGAAACACTTGTAGACTTTTTCACTAATACCCAGGTTCGAGGGACACAGGGTTTCCCCATTGACTTTAGGAGTCTTTTTTGAAGCACAGAGCACTCAAGCCACTCAAGCTGAGCCATATTATGGTGAGTTCACTTTTGTTTTTTTACTATGCCTGTTGTAATGGTGGGCTGACTGAAACTCAAAATATCTATGGGTTTTTAAAGGTAGCTTTTTTATAAAAACAGCAGTATTCGTGGCCATTGGTTTACAATTTTAATTTTTGAACCTCTATATTTTCACAGTCCTGGCAAGTGTTTTCGAGAAAATAAAAACATTCACCATTGTAATGGTTCGGTTATATCTAAGCCCTGGTAATCCAGGAAGCTCTCAGCAAGTCTTGGTTAATATTCTCCAGGTAACACTAGAAAACTTTTTTGTTTACCCACAGAGTGTCAATGCTGCAAAAACAATACAGGTCTGCTAAATGGTATGAACGTGAGATGTGGGTAGGGTAGTGTATGTATTCTCTTGAGTCACCTTTTGCTAAGTTCTGTGAGATAAGACCCATTCATCAACTTTGCTCATGCGAATGATACAACTGTGGAACTACAATAAACAACCTCGCTGGGCACATCAAGACAAGATAAATGGACTTCGGGCCGTACGTCCGTAAGTTACTTGGTTTCGTAAAGTCATAACTTTTTATACGTAGGTTGGAACATTCAATAAAAACACATCATAAAACAATGCAAGTGCAAGGGTTATGAGTGATAAAAACATTCACACAACGTATTGCACTTTGGTACTAAAGTTGAAACTGGAGCTACGGTAAATACTGTGTTTGCCATAAAACTATGTCATAAAGGCACTAGAAGACACACAGCGGTCAAAGAGTATATTATAAAGGCTGTTAAACAAGCAACATGCTAGCAGAGAGCTGACTTGGATAGCTTCTTAAACATAACTCCAAAGAGTTTTCCAATTTTTTTCCCAGAGGAAAAGTTATAACAATTTAGTTTTTACTCCATTCATTTTTTGGAAGAAACATGAGAGCAGATTTAGAGATTTCACACAATGCAGCACTACAACCAAAGTTGCTGCGCTGCACTCCGTGGAATGAAAGGGAGAGGGCAGAACAGCGCCATATCTTCTAAGATATGGTGTTTCCCCGTGCGCCGGTGCACTTTAGGCTGCCTTGTGCAACCACACATATCCCTGCACCTCAGTACAAGGGTGTGTGTGTGATGCCAAGCATAGGTTTTGTACAGGAAGTCTACCTTTCCATTAAAAAATACTATGGTTTGACATAGTATAGCACTTTTCCCACTTTTTCTGCGTACTTCTGAGTGCAACACACATGCAAAGTTTGAAATATATTTAGAAAAGATAACGCTTCTCAAACTTTAGACATGTCTTGAGGAGGGGAACATTTTTGGTGCAAAGTGCTCTCACTCTTTTATAGTAGATAGGGCTTTGGGTCAATATCTATGAGTTGTTGCATGTGAATGACCATGTACCTACCACTCATGGAACGCCTCATTGATGCAAAGTAATGCAAAGTAGTACATAGCACTACTTTGCTTTATTTTAGGGCAACTCAAATCAGGATTTTCTTTGGAAAGTAAATCTCAATACAACATTTTGTGCTGGGTTTGTGTCACTTTTGTGACCTTTACCCAGTGCAAAGTGTTAGTTAATATACCCCTTTTTCCTTTGCCGCATATGTAGCTGTAGATCACATGCTTAGCATACTCCTGCCTATGTAGTGTTTTGTGCAGCTGTTGCAAGTTGTCTTTGTTCAAAGTAAAACATTTTGGTTCTGAGGTGACTTGTGATCGATCTCTGAAACTCACAGTGAACCAGGACTAAAACTCCATCTTAGCTTGTTTCCTGCTATCAGGTTCTCAAGAACTTTTTGGAACTCTGGAACCATTCAGCTACAGTCTCATTCGACTTCAGTCATGTGAATCTCCTCCGAGTTAAGAAGGCCCCTTACTATTAATGCTTCAGAATCAATCTAACTGGAGCTTTTTTCGAGGCCAGGTCATATGAGAATGACTCATTGTGGACCAGCAAAGGGTATATAACATCTGCCTTCCCAGAGACCTCAAGGACTTGTACTGTTTGCCCTGCAAGGCTTTCAAAAGCAAAAACACTATCTTTTACAGGAGGGAAAGATGGTAGGTGGGCTACAACATGAAGCACTGAAGCTCTTCTGAACCACTGGCTGAGCACAGCATGAAAGGAATATACTTTGACAGAGAGAAGGGAGCCCAGGGTGATTGGAGTCCAGAATATGTGTCCTCAGAGTACTCCGCATTCGGTGCCCAGCCTTCCCCAAGCCGTCCATTGAAGCCCCCAACCAGGAGGTAGACTGCAACTTAGCCTTCCACACCATCAGAAGTGCTTCCCTTCTAGGTTTGGTTTGAGTTCAACAGGAGTTTTGACTCCATCAAAGCATCAGCCTAGAAGACTGTGCCATTGAGTTCAGATGTGCTTTTCGGTATTCTGGGACCATCGAGCTACAAAGTAATTTGACTCCAGACAACTGAATCACTTCCAACGAGTTGAGAAGACACTGTACTATGACTGCTTCATAATAGATCCAACCAGAGATTTTCTGAGGCCAGGTCATAGTAGAATGATTTGTGGAGGAGGGGGTTTATGGAGAACATGCCCTTCCAATTTTGCTCTAAATGCATGTAGGAAAGTGCCCTTTTGGTATGGCAGCTTCCCACTTTTTGCTCCAATGCTGCCCAGGCCCCAGTGCCTGTGCCTTCTTCCCAAAACTGACACATGTGAATTGGTAGCCCCTATTAGCAAGGACCCCCTTATAAGTCCCTGGTAGATGGTACCAGTGGTACAAAGGGCATGAGAGGTAAAGGTGTCACCAGTGCCTGAAGTACTGTTTGTGCCACCCTGAGTAACCCAAGAAAACACATGATAGCAGTTCTGTCATTGCAGATTGTATGAGATATACAAACTGCTCGAACTCGACTTTGTCTTCATCATGTGTGGCAAGGCCAATGCACTATTTTAATATATGCCTGTAACCCCTAAGGAAGGCTTCCTCAGCCCAGGAGGCAGGTTGCATTATATTAAAGACTAGCAGCCCGTCCCGACCTTGTCCGGGTGCAGCAGGCTTGCCCGCCCCGACATTGTGCAGCAGCCGGGGCCCCCACCTGCCCCGACCCCCGCCTGCCCCGACCCCCGCCTGCCCCGACATGGGTCCCCTTACATGAGCCGCCGCACCTCCCTCCTGTCCGCTGCTCGCACCGCCGCTAGCCTGTCCGCTGCTCCTCACGTCACCGCTCCTCCCCCGCGCCATCTCCGCCGCTCCCTTACCTCAGCCGCCGCTCCTCCAGCCTGTCCGCTGCTCGCACCGCTGCTGGCCTGTCCGCTGCTCCTCACGTCACCGCTCCTCCCCCGCGCCATGTCCGCCGCTCCTTGTCGCCCTCCTGGACGCCGCACCTCCCCGCGCTCCTGACGTGAGCACGCACGTCGCGGCCGCCGCTACTTCGGAGGGACTACTTTTTTTTTACAGCAAATTTTTAAAATAATGTTTTTCTTTTTATTTACATAGCCTATAACCATCTACACACCCTGACGATTCCAACGGTGAATCGGGTGTGTGGATTGGCGCTGTGGTTCCCGAGTTTACCCGCCTCAAAGGCTGAAAGTTCTTCCTTTATTATAGTAGTATAGATGAGGACTTATAAGTGCAAGCTTATATGTCTCTAAAGTAGCCTTTTCCATTAATCAGCGGTCCATAGGATAACATAGGCTAGCACCAGTGCATCCCTGAGGTTGCCAGCTACATCATGGGATGGCCAAAATATGTCATGTTTGGTATCAACCAACTTTTCTCATCACTGCTGACTTGATTCTTGTGTTGATGTGGCATGTACCAAGGTGGCTACCTTAGAGGTCGCCCACCTGGTTGCCCCAGCCTTTACTGTCCACTAGTTGTCAGCCCACAGCTGTTGCCGCTAATACAAGACTCTGACCCCCTGCCAGGAGGTGTGAAATCTCCCAGGAGTTAGAAACAATGGCCGAGATGGAAAAGAGGCCACGCCTCACTCCCTGACAGGATGACTAATGAAGTGGCACTTCAAAGCATACACCGCCTATGATATGCAACTAGGCTGCCTCCCAAAGGAGCAAACAGCCCTCCTCTTGCCCTCAAGCACATTTGCGCCCGGGCAGGTGGGAAAATTATGTGTTCAGGAGGCGTACACCCCCAGAAGGCTAGCCACACTTCTAGTGTGGGTTATCTGGTCTGTACAGGTAAGTTTTTGTCATTTTTAAAAGTGATAGAATAGAGGGTTCTGGGTAGAAAAGGTGACACATTCCTGGATGTGGTCACCTCAGGGGAAGATTAGCTGCTGGGTCTAGTAGCCCATTGGCCACTTGCACTCTCACCCCTAGGGTCCCTAAATCTAGGATTTAATGGGCACCCCTGGCAACAACACCTCAGTTATGATTCGAAGTACACAGAAGAGACTAGAGTCTGCGACAACAGAAGCTGCACAAACCAAAGGTGTGTGTAAAGGGGGGTCAGGAATGGACTGGACACGGGGTCTTGGTAACGAGGGTTTTATTTTAACATAAAGTTTCTTTTTGCGTAAAGTGAGTCTTTCTCTTGCAAAACCGGCAGGATCCGTGGTGCTGACTGTGGAGGGGTGTTCTTTCCTCTATAGCGTCTTGGGTCAGGATAGCGCTTCTTCCAGAGGGACCTCTCGCAACAGTTATACCGGAAATAAAACACAGAAAAGGACCAATTACTGCCACGTCCTATACTTTTCTTTTCCGGGGTACCAGGGAGTGAGGGACACCTTCAAGTGTTGTAGACGTTTACTGCGGCTACGTGACAGGCGTGAGGGTGGGTATTTTATAACGGGGAAGGGTAGTGCAGGATACTAAGGGTTTGAAAGGCTTTTTACCGCGGGTGAATGTCCCCGCCGTCCCACCCAGTTCGAGATTCTATCCCGTACCTGTCGTAGCCACACTCCTCCCTCGGGAGTGTGGCACGGCGCTGCGCGGTCTCGTTGGCCTCCTGGCACGTCTTCTTCGGACAGAGCCTCTCCTCTCCCAGCCTCGTCTGCTTCTCGTCCTGGCTTGGCGTTCTCCTCGTCTCTCCGGCGTTCTTCCTCCTCGGGTTCCACCTCGCGGCCTCCTCCCGTGTTGGTGACGACACACGCCGACCTCCAAGTTTCCGGGGTTTTATCCAATGCGATGAAGGATACGTCACGATGGGCAGTCCCGGCGTCCTGTTCCGTCGGCCAGTTAAAGGGGCCGTGTTGTATTTCTTGCGACGGGCTTCCCCAAGCAAAAGGATCGTCCTGTGAAGAAGGAGCAACCATATCCTCATCATGAACAGACCACCAGGAAACTTCACTGCCGCCGCCCTTACTGTTAGACAATGTCCCGGTCACCTCGTTACACACCTCCCCCCCTGGATTCTCCCGATCGGGGAGAAGGGGTGATCTAGACAAAAAGTCCGCATTAGCGTTGTCCCTCCCCTTGCGGTGTTTGATTACAAAAGAGAAGGGCTGCAAAAACAAGGACCACCTGAGGACCCTGGGATTGAGGGAGACGTTCCTTTGCATCCATTGCAAGGGAGCATGGTCTGTATAGAGTACAAATGGACGGCCTTCCAGATAATACCTCAGTTTATCTACAGCCCACCTAATAGCCAAACATTCCCGTTCAATGGTAGGGTACTTCCTTTCTCTGGGGTGCAACTTGCGGCTTAGGAACAGTACAGGGTGTTCGGTTCCGTCCTCCCCTTCCTGGGACAACACAGCACCAATCCCTACCTCAGAGGCATCGGTAGCCAGGGAAAACTCCTTGTTGAAGTCAGGTGGTATCAACACTGGATTTGTAGTGATCGCTCTTTTGAGAGCCTCAAATGCCTCCCTAGCCTCCTTGGATGGCTGCGTCAACTGAGAGGGTTTGGACGCTTTGCTGAGTAGGTCTGTCAAGGGACTGGCTTTAGCAGCAAAGTTCTCTATAAAGCGTCTGTAGTGCCCAATGAGGCCTAGGAATCCCCTCACGTCTCTTTTGGTGGATGGGAAAGGGGTCTGCATAATAGCCTTGATTTTCTCTTCTTGGGGAGCTATGACCCCCTCACCTAGTAGAAAACCTAAGTACTTCACCCTGGGAAACGCTGCTCTTGATTTTTTTGCGTTAACATGCAAACCTGCGTTTTTGAGGGCTTGTAGGACGTTTTGTACATGTCTCAAATGTTCTTCCCAGGTCTTACTGAATATTACGATGTCGTCTAGATAGACGGAATAATACTGCTTGAGGTCAGAGAGGACTCGGTTCATTAACCTTTGGAAGGTGGCAGGGGCACCATGTAAGCCAAAGGGTAGTACATTGAATTCGTAAAGTCCTTCCTCTGTAGCAAAGGCGGTCTTTTTCCGGTCCTCCTCTCTCAGGGGCACTTGCCAGTAACCTTTTGTGAGGTCTAGCGTGGTTATAAATTTTGCTTCTCCAATCCTTTCAACTAACTCGTCCACTCGTGGTATAGGATATGCATCAAAGGCTGATATGGCATTCAAAGCCCTGAAATCCATACAAAAACGAGTGGATCCATCTGGTTTTGGTATCATTACTATAGGAGATGACCAGTGACTATGAGAGGGCCTGATGACTCCCAACTTTAGCATTTCTTTGACTTCCCTTTTTACATCCTCCCGCCTAGCTGCCGGAATCCTATATGGACGTTGTTTGACTATCTTTCCTTCCTCTGTCTGAATGTGGTGTTCTGTCAGATGAGTTAGGCCAGGGGTATCCGAGAAGATGGTAGAAAAGGGACTGAGAGCCTGTAACAAACCCTCTTTTTCATGTGTCGTTAACTCTGGGTTGACTGGTAACTGCTCTATAGTACTTTGTGAATCACAACACGGTAGACCGAAATGGGCTGCTTTAGGAGGGGGTCCAATCCATTTTTTTAGCAGGTTTATGTGAAAGGTTTGGGTTCTGGAGGGAGATAATTGGACTCTGTAGGTGGTTCGTCCTATTGTGTCTATTACGGGGTATGGTCCTAACCACTCGCTTTTAAACTTCTGTGTAGAAGAGGGAAGCAATACCAACACCAAATCTCCCTTGTCAAGAGTGCGCCACCTTTTTCCCTTGTCATAATAGAACTTCTGTTTTCGTTGCCCTTGTTCTGCATGGGAATATGCTAAATCCCTGAGTTTTCCCAACTTGGATTGTAGTTGTTGGGTATATTCTAGGAGCGATCTTTGTTCCTCAAAGCCTTCCTGTTCCCAGGCTTCTTTGGTTATCTCTAGGAGAGACCTGGGTTGTCTACCGTACAATAACTCAAAGGAGGAACATCCCAAACTACTCTGTACTTGAGCCCTCAACACGTACAGGGCTAGGGGTAGAAGCTTGTCCCAATCTTTGCTTTCTACTGCTAGCATCTTCTTCAAGGTTGTTTTCAATGATCTGTTATACCTCTCCACGAGGCCATCCGTCTGTGGATGATATGCTGAGGTTTTAATTTGATGTACATCTAACAGTTTACATACTTCCCTCATTAACTTTGATACAAAAGGGGTACCTTGATCGGTAAGGATCTCTTTTGGGAATCCTACTCTCGCGAACAACTCAACCATTTTGTCCGCTATGTTCTTGGTAGTGGGGGCCTTTAATGCAAAAGCCTCAGGAAACCTAGTATGATAGTCCACTATGACCAGGGCATATATATGACCACTGGAAGACCGGGGTAAGGGTCCGATAAGATCCATCCCGACTCTTTCAAACGGTTTTCCTATGAGAGGCATAGGTTGCATTGGGACAGCTTGAGGACGTGTCAAGTTTTTTTTTGGACAGATTGCACATTTCTTGCAATACAATTCCGCCTCTTTGTACAGGCCTGGCCAAAAGAAATGTCTTACGATGTTCTGGGTGGTTTTTTCTGCCCCTGAATGACCTGCTGTGAGATGTGAGTGGGCGTAATACAGGATCTGTTCCCGAAAGGCAGATGGCACTACTAACTGAAGGACTTCCCCTGCCTTTCCTTCTCTGTACAGTAAATCCTTTTGGATTATGAATCTGGGATACGTCGGGGAAGTGAGTGTTTGTGCCACATGTGCGGCTTCCCAAGCATTCAGCAGTGTGGAGTCATTAGCCTGTGCAAATCTAAAATTCCTATCCAGTACTCATGGTTCCTTTACTAGGTAAGCAGTGGCTGTTTTGTCCTGAGCTGACAACTTATCTTGGAAGAGGGACATAAAGTCGGGGTTATCAACGCCCAAAATGATGTCTTCCGGCAGGGTGGATATAACCCCTACTTTGATTTGCACTGGGGGTCTATTCTGAGGTTCAATGACCAACTGAGCTACAGGGTAAGGTCGCACATCACCATGGACACACCTTATGTGCACTTGTTCATTAGGAATAATCTGTGTGGGTCGAACCAGTTTCTCCTGTACTACAGATTGTCGGCACCCTGAGTCTAACAACCCCCGTATATTGGTATCGTTAATCCGGATACGTACATAGAATGAGAGACCCATTTCTGCAGAGTACATGACGGTATACAACCGTTACGACGCAACTTTTACTCCGCACTACCATTACAACGCGGGCATTACAACGCATGACATTACAACGCATTGCGCTGGGGGGCGCTCTAGGATAAGAGGTAAGTTTAATTTACTATCCAACACCTTCCCTAGGGTCCACGGGGACTGGAGTTAGAATAGTAAATTATACTTACCACTATCCAGCACCCCAAAGCGCTATGCGTTGTAACGGTATTCGTTGTAAATACCGCGTTGTAATGGTACGCGGAGTAAAAGTATGCGTTGTAACGTCATACATCCGTACATGACAGCTCGGGGTATGTAGCCAACCTCCATTGGTTCTTCAGTCGGTTTTCTTTTTGGACACATCCGAGCGATGTGTCCCCACTCCCCGCAGTCAAAGCACTGGGGTCCTTTAAACGGGACGTTATCCACCCTCAACGGTTTTTGCCTGACAGGAGGGGGTAGCTCCGGTTTCTTTTTCTCACTTCTCAAGGTTACCGGTGGTTTGCTGTTTTTTTCTGATTCCCAAGCAAAAGTTCTTGGTTGGGCTCGTGCATAATTGGTAGCCATTTCGATAGCTTGGGCTACAGTTAAACCAGAGTGTTGGCGTAACCATCTTTGGGTACCGTAAGGCAACGCCTCCATGAATTGTTCTAATACTATGCTGTCCATAACCTCCTCTTTACTTCTTTGGCCGGGCTTTAACCATTTTTCTGCCGCCATTTTCAGTCTGAGATACAGGGTTTTGGGGTTTTCCCCAGCCACTCCTCTTTCCTTTCTAAATCGGACGCGGTAAGCCTCGGGATCTAACCCCAGGTGATCCAGGATAACTTCCTTAATTGTTGCATAAGGGGTATTGCCGGCATGATTGGCCACCTGGTAGGCGGCCTGAGCTTCCCCAGATAACAAAGGGGCTAAGAAAAAAGGCCATTTCTCTGGGGGCCAGCCACACGCTTGGGCTGCTCTCTCAAAATTGGAGAGGAAAGCATCCGGGTCTTCCCCAGGAACATATTTTTGTAGTGCTACCCCTGAAGGATGGGGACTTCCGGCTCTACGCTCGACTTCCAGTACTGGGGTCTGGGCCACTTTCTGTAGACCTTCTATCTGGGCTGTAAGAGCGTTCTTGAACAGTTCCCGGTCAGCGTCAGCTACTGTAATCTGATTTTTTATAGCCCATTCCAGCTTGTCTTGTCCCTCGATAAGATGTTGTATTAATTGATCCATCAGTGAGTGCTGTTGGGGGTCAGGCGATCCCACTTCTGACACCACTTGTAAAGGGGGGTCAGGAATGGACTGGACACGGGGTCTTGGTCACGAGGGTTTTATTTTAACATAAAGTTTCTTTTTGCGTAAAGTGAGTCTTTCTCTTGCAAAACTGGCAGGATCCGTGGTGCTGACTGTGGAGGGGTGTTCTTTCCTCTATAGCGTCTTGGGTCAGGATAGCGCTTCTTCCAGAGGGACCTCTCGCAACAGTTATACCGGAAATAAAACACAGAAAAGGACCAATTACTGCCACGTCCTATACTTTTCTTTTCCGGGGTACCAGGGAGTGAGGGACACCTTCAAGTGTTGTAGATGTTTACTGCGGCTACGTGACAGGCGTGAGGGTGGGTATTTTATAACGGGGAAGGGTAGTGCAGGATACTAAGGGTTTGAAAGGCTTTTTACCGCGGGTGAATGTCCCCGCCGTCCCACCCAGTTCGAGATTCTATCCCGTACCTGTCGTAGCCACACTCCTCCCTCGGGAGTGTGGCACGGCGCTGCGCGGTCTCGTTGGCCTCCTGGCACGTCTTCTTCGGACAGAGCCTCTCCTCTCCCAGCCTCGTCTGCTTCTCGTCCTGGCTTGGCGTTCTCCTCGTCTCTCCGGCGTTCTTCCTCCTCGGGTTCCACCTCGCGGCCTCCTCCCGGGTTGGTGACGACACACGCCGACCTCCAAGTTTCCGGGGTTTTATCCAATGCGATGAAGGATACGTCACGATGGGCAGTCCCGGCGTCCTGTTCCGTCGGCCAGTTAAATGGGCCGTGTTGTATTTCTTGCGACGGGCTTCCCCAAGCAAAAGGATCGTCCTGTGAAGAAGGAGCAACCATATCCTCATCATGAACAGACCACCAGGAAACTTCACTGCCGCCGCCCTTACTGTTAGACAATGTCCCGGTCACCTCGTTACAGTGTGATACTCTCTATCTGTGGCAGCCATCTTGAGCTGCACGACTGTGACTCATCTGGTCCAAAAACCGGTTCCCCCAGACAGAGGAACCCATTTGAGAGCCAAAGGCAACTCCAGACTACCTAGACTAGTGGCACTAGTCCCCTCAGTCTTCAGGTAAAAACAACGTACCAGAACCAAAGAATCGCAGGTCATCAGGCCTTCCGAGAGATTGCCCAAAAGTAGATGGTCCACTGCATTGTGGGAAACGTATTCTTGAAAGTTTCAGGTGGCTACCATTTTCCCCATGACCTCCAAATGTCAAAATAACTTCTTGCTGACCATACCGCTCCCAAGGCTTGTTCGTGGCCAATCCAGCAACCAGCAAGTTTAATTGATGCTGCAACTCGACAGAACTCCACAGCACCTTCAGCCAACCACAGCAGTGTCCCCATTATTGACTTTTTGCAACCATTTCTTCTCCAGCATCGTGTAAGCTGTAAAATCCGCTCCACCATGGCTAGCGCTTCAGCACCAAGGACAGCCAGGACAACTCTGCATGCCGACTTCTCAAGCCAGGTAAAATTGAACTGGCTGTTGTGGCTTGGTCCTGGGACCCGCATCACCTTGGCCCCCAGTGGGTTCCACGCAACTTGACCTGCAAGTGACCAATTGTCACTAGTGCCTTTTACCATTTACCACTATGCTGAAGTTTTGCAGTATTTATTTATTTGCACTGATACTCATTTATTTTTGCTTCAAAAATACAAAACTCTGGTTATACTTAACCAAGTGACTTTGTTTTGGTGTCTAAATTTAAATAAAAATATACTTTATTCTTATCAATTGATGTCGGAACAAATCGATTTCTTATCGTCGATGTTGGTACTCTGAAATGCTTAACACATATTCCTCTAGTAAAGCCTGGCTGCTCCTTGCCACTCTGCCAGGACTGAGCTAAGGATTAATTATTGTGAATCCAAGGACCATCTTTGAGGTATTGTGAGAGTATTGCATAGTGAAGCCTAACCAGCATTACTACATAATACTCCACCTCCCTGCAATGAAACTGTAGTTCACCATGATCAGACCAGCACTTGTCCCTAAGACCTCAAAAACAGTTTTTGCTCCAGAGAAGGACTGCACAAGCTGATGCAGCCTCAATGCAGAGAAACTCCCAGAGACCTGTCTTGAAACTAAGGTTGAAATCAAAGTTTGCTTTGAAACAGCAACAACATCTTCTCAACTAGTTGATATACACAATCACAGGAACAAGAACAGCCTGATGTTATTTAGAAAATTATCTAAATCGACTCTAAAAGCAGCCCCATACTTGTATATCCCCACAACATACACCAGGGGGCGAGTTACATACAAAAAAAACACCTGATTTTCAATCATGCCATTTCTGAGGCCCTAAACACACTTCCAATAATAACTAAGAGGCACAGGTTTAGGGATCCTAGTCCACCGCTGTCTTCTCAGTCACATGTGCCCTCTTACGTGCCATCTCATTTGGTAAACACTGATTCTGACACAGAGCAAGTCATAGATATCCCTAACCGCTGCAGAGACTCCATCCCTATGGACAATGGGATGACCAGTCACAATATAGGCCCACAGGAGAACCCATCTTTGAAGCCTTTGCCAGTAAAGCAATTGCTACCAACTGACGTCCATTGGGTCATCCAAAGGGCAGGTGACCACAATACATTTAAGTTATATGTGATTGAGGAGGGATATGATTTCTTCGTGGAGCCCTTTACAAAATGAAATGATCAATGTGCTTCCTCCCCATGCTGAAAAGCATGACAAAACTGCAGGGACCCAGATGAAACAAGAGTAAACCAGCAAAACGGTAGTGGTCAGTGCAGCCAGACAATAGTACATCACCAAATCAGTGGGTCTTTTGCCCACGTATGACAGTTAACACTGTGCGCAGACAGAGAAACTGGTGAAACACCTTCCAGAGGCATATTGGAAGAGAGGAAAAGAGTTGGTTCTAGAGGGGAAGCTCATCTCTTGTGCCAACAACCAGTGTGTGCCGACACTACATCAAGAGAGACAAGAACTACAGTCTTACTCCAAAGACATGCCTGCCTCAGAATCTCTAGATTCCATCCCAAATACAACAGCACCTGTTGAATGTCCCTTTTGCTAGAGAACATCTGTTTGTTCCACAGGTAGACACAATGTTAGAAGGATACAGCTAAGGCTATCGGTCACTCCAAACTCAAACCGTCAAACCTAGTTTTTGGTGCCAACTTGCGAGAGGAGGAGCCAGAGGTGTGTCACATCACAACACGCTGCCTTCTAATATCAGCATCCTTTCATGAGGGACTGACTTCCGAGTATTAGCAAAGAGGATGATTCTGAGGCAACTACTTCAGCAGAAAAGGCATAGTAGCTTAATGCAAAGAGTCTTCTGCCTAGTGACTTACCTGCCATCCCCTATCACACAACACTTGTCGGGAGGAATAAGGTTCTTCCTTCCCCAGTTATAAGAGACAACCTCGGATAAGTGGGTCTCTAATCCGTCGTTGCCAAGGAATACGGCTTGGAATTTCACATCATAACACCAAACATACAACATTATCATCACACCATTAGACAGGAATATCAAAGGCTGCTGAAGGAGAAGGTGAAAGCATTGCTCCAGGCAACAGAACCAGTTCCAGTAAATTAATAAGGAGGAGACAGAAAATATTGCCTCTTCCTAATCCTGAAATAGGACGGGACACTTGGGCCAATTATTTCTCAGGCCGCTCGATTGTTACATCGTGTCAGAGCACTTCAAGATGGCATTCCTATAAAACATCATACTGCTGCTCTGTACATGAGATCACATGGCGCCTACTTCCATTCCATATCCCCATCCATCCAGTTCATCATTGCTGCCTCAGTTTTGTGGTAATTGGCCAACATTACCACTTCAAAATATTTATCTTTGGATTCTTGACAGCCTCACAGGTATTTACCAAATGTACAGCGATTACAGCGTACCTCCACCGCAGCACCATTTATGTCTTTCCATATTTGGATGACTGGCTGATAAAGAGGTACAAAAGGGGGTGGTAATGGACGGAGCATCTGAACCAATCAAACACTCACACCCAGTCAAAAGATCTGGGTTTAATCCATCACCGTTCTTTAGCCCACTCTGCCAACCCAGTTCAGACATGGCTGTATGCAAATCAGTCTGACCCTGTGTATCATGGGAACAGTCCAGCCCGAACTGCTAAGCCATGCCTTCCCTGGACCGGAAACAAGCTTCCGAGGACCGGTTTCTGGCATTACAGCCGTCTTCAGCCCGGCTTGCTTGAATCCAGTGGCAAAGTGAGCAAGGGACTCACGTCTGAGCATACCCTGCCACACCACTGGAGTCAAGCTATCCAGGCTGATGAAGGCTGATAGCCAGAAACCGGTCCTTGGATGCTTGATTCCGGTCCAGGGAAGACATGGCTTGGCAGTTCGGGCTGGACTGTTCCCATGAGGCACAGGGTCAAGGCTGATTTGCATATGGCCATGTCTGACCTGGGGTGGTGTGGAGTGCAAACAAACTATGGATTTAGGCCCAGATATCTGTACTGGGGTGAATGTATGACATTGTTCTGCATTCTGTCCCTCAATTGTTGTTTTTGCATTTGTCACCCCGAGTGGGATGTGTATGCTCAGACGTGAGTCCCATGCTCTCCACACCACTGGAGTCAAGCTATCCAGGCTGATGAAGGCTGATAGCCAGAAACCGGTCCTTGGATGCTTGATTCCGGTCCAGGGAAGCCATGGCTTGGCAGTTCGGGCTGGACTGTTCCCATGAGGCACAGGGTCAAGGCTGATTTGCATATGGCCATGTCTGACCTGGGGTGGTGTGGAGTGCAAAAAAAGATGGATTTAGGCCCAGATCTCTGTACTGGGGTGAATGTATGCCATTGTTCTGCATTCTGTCCATCAATTGTTGTTTTGGCTGATAAAGAGCAGCAGCCAACAGGCATGCCTAGCATGCACTTGACAAGTGGTGGCCTCATACAGAGATTGGGATTCACAATAATTGCCAAGAAGTCACATCTCAATCCTTGGGAGCCATTTTGAACACAGTGACAGGTAAAGACTACCACAACTTAGAGAAAGGGAAGGCATTTCAAATGTTGCTTCCCCTTTACCAGATGCCACATCCTCTGACAGTGAGAATTGATGGTGAGATTGCTGAGGACGATTGTATCTTGAATTGCAATAATTCTAAATGCTCGCCTTCATAAGGGTCTGCTGCAAGTGTGTCTAGCAAAGCAATTCTCTCAGACGACGGCTCAATTGGAGGTTCTAGTATTGTCCCAAACGTTAGCCCAAACTAAAATGATCAACCATTTAATATTGGACATGTAATTAAACAACTGTCAACCACAGGTGACCATTACCATGGACACTTCCCTCATGGGAGAAGGCCAGATTAAGACAACCATACCATTCAAAGCACCTTGACTCAATATTAGCAGAAACTGCACATCATTGTTTTTTAGCTAATGGTAGTACAAATGGAATTTAGAGCATTTACACAATACCATGCAACAAGTCAGTGCTAATCCAGACAGACAACATGACTGCAATGTTCTACATTCAGAAACAGGGGAATGCACTTGTCCCAGCTGTCAGGCATAGCACAAATGATATGGTATTGGACCATTCGTCATCCTAGAGAAACATCTTCTGGTAGTGGACAACAACTCTGTGGACCTCACATCAACTTTGTGGACTTCAAGTCAAACAAACACACAAATGAGAAATTAATCTCCAAGTCCTTCATCAGTACTTTTAGTGAGTGGAAAAGCCCATAAGTTGATCCATTTGCCCTGCAGAAAACAGAAAAATATTCAAGCATCACCTTCATTGACCCTCATTCACAGTACATGTGCCATGTTCTGTGGATCAGTTCAGGAATATTTGTCTAAACTTATCCAGTGATTTCATATGTAGTGAGGAAAATGAGACAGACTTCATGAGGCTTGTTTGAATTATGAACCTCATGGTACTGTATGCTACTCGACATGCCATTCCAATTTACAAGTATCAAGTATCAATTTACCCATACAAGAAACTACCTCTGACTGCAAATCTAACACAGCACAAGGTGAAGCTACGAGAACCAATCGTCAAGTACCTGAATTTTATGACTTGGCTCTCGAGGTTGTAAAATGTGGGCACCTTCAACTTGTACACTCATTCTGAACGAGGCTCTTAGACCCACTACAAGAGTCTGCCATGCTGCCAAATGTAAAAGATATGTACACCACTTTATTAGTAAGAACAAACAAATAACCTCTTTGGCTGCTGTACAAGACATTATAATTTCTGGAACTGCAGAAATGAGCCATAGCATATTTTATTTATTTATTTATACGTTTTTTATAGCGCTAGCTAGACCCGAAGGTATCAGAGCTCTTTAGATATAATGTGAGATCATTAGATTCAAGTACATGCAAAAAAAACAAAGAAAATCGTTCACCCGCAGCGGTAGTTACAGTATGCAGACATAGGAACTTCTTGAGCTAAAAAACATACAAGACATAGTGGACCGCTGAAATACTAATTTAACTGTTACAACTGCTCAAGGCAAAGTGGGTGTGAGCTTTGGGAACATAGCTCAGTTAGGGTGTGTGTTTAAGTATTTGTTGAGCAGTAAGTGTTCAAGGTCCCGTTTGAAACAGGAAAATGAGGGGTTGCAGCGCAGGTCACTAGGGAGTGACTTCCATATTGTGGGAGCATTTCCAGCCAGAGAAAAAACTTGTCTGGGAGGATTTCTTTTTCAGTTTGCGAGGTATGAGAAGAAGTGCGTTGCATATCCTTAGACATCTGGCTCTACCAGCTTTCAAAAGTTTGTTCTCCAGATAGTTGGGGTTATGTGTGTGAAGGGCTTTGTGGGTGATGCAAGCGGTCTTGTAGAAACATCTTCCTTTGATTGGGAGCCAATTGAGGCTCTTGAGGGCTGGTGTTATGTGCTCAAACCATTACTAACCTGTTATTAGCCGGGCTGCCATGTTGAGAACTGAACTTAAGGGGGCCAGGTGAGTTTTCAGGAGTTCCTGTGAAGATGACGTTACCACAATCCACTTTTGAGAGGACAAGTGATTGCACTACCATCCTAAAATCTTCAGGGGGAACGAAAGGTTGGATTTTCTTGAGGTGTTTTAGTGTGAGGAGTGCTCCTTTGGCTGAGTTGTTGATGTGGGCTTTCAATGACATGTTTCTGTCCAATGGCATACAGCTCCATTTGCCAGTGGTAGCAGCCTATATGCAGCATAGACTGCAGAAATCTCTATTTAAGATACAAATGGTGAAGGCATTTCTGGAGGGTTTAAAGATAGTTATATTACCAAGAACACTGCCAGTTCCTTTAGAGGACTTTAATGTCTTCTACACATGGCTCATGGGGCCAACATATAAGCCATTACATTCTTGTCACCTTCATATTCTTTTGTGGAAAGCAGCTTTCTTTGTTGCAATCACCTCCTTGTGTAGTCAGTGAATGGGAAGCCCTAACTAAAAACAAACCCTTGTTTTCTGCCAAAGGAATCTCCCTGTTAAACTGTTGCATTACCAATTTCTTTCCACAATATTGGTCAGTTGAAGAAAGAGCATTACACACAAAAAAGGTCAAAAGAGCTATAATATATTACATTGGTTGTACAAAATCCATTTGGATATCAAAGCAATTGTTTGTGGCTTTTGCAAATCCTATCTCTAAGTTGAGTCTTGCACAATGGATAATTACATGTATTCAGGTTTGTTATATCATGGCTAAGCATCCACTTTATACTGTACCCAGAGCACATTCTACTCACAAACAAGCAGCTACTGTGGCTTACCATGAAACATATTGCTTGCAGACATATGTTAGGCTGCTGAATGTTCTACATTGCACACCTTCACAAAGCACTGCTATGATTTCCTACCAAGAAGCACAGGTCGGGGAGACTGTCCTTAAAACATTGTTCCAATCATCTGCATCTGCTTGCAAGCCGTCCCCTTACAGAGGAGGGTAATGCTTTTCAGTCTATGGAAAGCATTTGATATACAGCTAGACATGCTGGAAATTGAAAGTGCCCTTGCATGTAACTATCGCATGCAACCTGCAGTGCTGTAGATTCCCATGCCCCCTCCCACGTCCCATGATGTAGATTGATATTTATCACATAATAAATGCTCACGGATATCACATTCTCAATGCACCAGCACACATAAGCTGTTCTGCTTTGTTTCACTCCAAATACCTTTGTTGAGCCTATGGGCAACAGGTGGAAACAATCCAAGGTGGAGTATTTGCCCTGGTGCATTTATGGTTTGGGAAGGGATAACGAGTCATCTAGAAACCTGAGCCTTTTACTTTGAAAAAAACACAACTTGCAATGTCCACTAGATGACATAACAGTGCAAAGCATGGGAATGTACAGCACTACAGGCTGCAAACCAATAGGTACAGGTAAGCAATCTTTTCCTTCACCATTATGTATAAAACACCTTACTGAGATTTCCATTTTTGGTATTTGTATGTATGGCAAGTGACAGAAAAATAGATATCAGTTTAGCTTTGGATAAGTCAATTTTATCAGACACCAGAGGATTCGGTAATAAACTACTAGCTGTGTATAATTACATAAAATAATACAATTATATAAAAGTGATGAGAGCTATGTGGCTGAGTTTTGAAACTTTCCGATATTCTATGAGTGGGACCTCCTTAGCCTCTGCTGCCTGGTCTGGGAAAAAAATTTCAGAAATGTTGACAGAAAAAAAAAACTGATATAGAGTGGTTATTCTTTCGTCGTGGGTAGCGTTGTTACCATGTGATACACTGCCACTAAGACAGTGACGGACTTGCACTTGAAGCACAGAATAACTTCCTCGTTTTGTAAGGACACCACCTGCCCCGCCCCTCCCCCCCCCCCACACCACCCCCGGTAGACTAGACATGTGTAATCTACTGACAATGTAACGCCTGGTTAAGAGGTACATGTCCACTGTCCTCACAAACTGGTGGAATTCTTAAAGCACTGACTGCTAGGCATTGGTAGATTTTCTGCCTGGCATTTCTCTACCTAAGGTCTCCTCCTACAGATGGAACTACTCTGGCAGAGAAATCTTGCGAAAACTACAAACAATGGTAGATTTTGGTAGAGCAACAGGAATGGCAGACGGTCGTTCCACAAACCAAATTTTAAATGGGGCATTATTATTTAGCCTAATATTGAGTACTTAGTCAAAACACATTTTTTTAAATCAATGCTGTAGAGAAATAGATGTAGGAAGCAGGTATAAAAATCTGAGTCATGTTATACAGTGTAATACTTGCCACTATTGGTCCAACCCAAAAGCCGGGGAGAGCGGAGCCAAGTAGGTGCAATTAAGGGTACGGACCCTTGAGGAGAAAGGTCTGACTGCAGGGCCAACCCCCACAACTTTCGCCCTGTGGGGCCAGATTCTCCCAATTTCTGAGTTGGACCAGAAGTGGAAAGTAGTACACTGCCAGGGCATGCTCTGAGGATATTGAATGCCACACATAATAAAGAAATCACACAATTAGCCATGTCATTGGGGGAGTGTTACACATATATGTCCACCCTGATGAAAGCCCCAGACATTTTTAGGCCTGTGAGAGTAGGGCTGAAACATGTTAGCAGAGCAAAGGCCATAGGACCATAAAACCCTACATTCCCTTTCCATATTTAGATGTTATTGTTCCCATCCACTCCGTGAATAAAGAGATACCTTGGAGTGCTTGAAGGATTTTTCTCTTTTAGGACTCCCCCAAGTCTATTGACTTCTAAAAGCACCCTGGAACACGGTCGAGCCCACGCTGACCTCGAGGATCCAGTATGAACCCAATGATTACTCATGACACTAATAGAGTGTGTGAGGGTTGTATATAAAGGTATGCATTTTTCTTTTCCCACCCCTTTTGGGTAGTGTTTAGGTGTGGCGGACACCTCTTCTCAACACATTAAGTATTGTGAGGTCCGAAGGGATACTCTCTAGGTAATAATAGTCTTATCTTGGGAGGACGTATCACCCATTTTCCTTTCTTTGCTTTGAAAGGAACTCCCCACCCTCCAGGACTTGTTAGTGTTTTACAATCCCAGATCCTTGTTTTCAATTACTTCAATCCCCATCTGAACCCAAACCTCAAATTTGATATTACATGTGGATTGCGAACAGTAGTGGCCAACCCTAGGTGGGTTGGGACAAACCCAAAAAGACAGCATATTCTCACAGAAGCCTGACAGATATACAAAGCCTCACTCTTCAATGAGGAAGGAGAAACATGTAGATTTCTGTGCATGTGAACTCTTTTATCTTTGTCTCTTCAGAATTAACTTTACAATCATCAGAAATCCCGAGCTGTTCATGGTGTAGTGATAGTGTTCCTGTGAAGTGAAATATGTTAACAAATGCAGTTTTATTGAAACTAATTCTGCACTGTCACACATGCAAATGTGTGTTAAAAGTCATTGTGTGAAGGAGAATGCAACTTAGGTAAAAGTGTGCATGTAAAATGAGTGTTTCTCCCCAGGCCTTACTGAGCCATGTGACAAACGTTGCTCAATACCCCCTTCTTTAATGGAAAATAGTTATGGCAAATTGAGCAACCCATTGGCACACTAAAGAAGGCACTCCAGATTGCTCAGCCTTTCAACAGACCCCATCTACAAGTATTGTGTTAGGCACTTCATAACTAGCAAATGCCAACATAGCACCACAAGCAAGTGCCCATTTGACTAATGTCTGAAAGAAAGTTACAAAATTGTGTTCCTCAAGTACCTAACTAACTGTTAGAAATGGGGGTCTCTAGTTGGCAGAGGTAGGTACCTTTGTCCGAATATGGGCCCTTGCTTCTAGGCAGGGTAAGTAACCTGTGCTCACCCCCTTAGTAGCTTGACTCGAGCAATCAGGCTTATCTCAGAGGCAGTGTGTACAGCATTTGTGAACACATATAGCAATTCAGTGAAAACACTACAAATGGAAAGGGGGTGGGCGCACACTGCCTCACACTCCACCTCTCAGTTTGCCCTGATGCATCATAATAAATGCAATCAAAATGGCATTCTGATCATACCAACGTTTTTTCTCCTCCTGGCTGGCTTTCAGATTCCCCTGAGCGAGTTCTCTGAAGCGCCTAATCTGGTTTCTGAAGGCCAGCCTGTAGCTATATTCATCCTGGGGAGGTTTACTGGGAGCTTTCTTCCGGCCTTCTTTTACCAAACTCAGAGGTCCTCTCACAGGATGGCTGTACAGCAGTTCAAAGGGACTGAACCCTAAGGAGTTATGTGGCACCTCTCTCTAAGCAAACAGAAGGCATGGCAAGATGATGTCCCACTTACGCCTCATGGGTTCCTCAAGACCCATAATCATGCCCTTCAGGGTCCAGTTGAATCTCTCAACCAGCCCATTACCTTGGGGGTGGTAAGGAGTGGTGAACTGATAGGTTACACAGCACTCCTGCCACAGGGACTTCATATACATAGATATGAAGTTGGTATCACGGTCTGACAACATCTCTCTGGGGAACCCCACACGGGAGAAAATCCCAATCAACGCATGACCCACCACAGGGGCCGTCACAGTCCGGAGAGGGATGGCTCCCGGGTACCGGGTGGCATGGTCCACCAAGACCAGGATAAACCTGTTGCCCTTGGCTGTCTTGGGATCCCGAATCCCCACAAAGTCAATACCCACCCTCTCAAAGGGGATGCTGACCACAGGGAAAGGGTGAAGAGGAGCCTTGTGCTTCCTCCCATTCTTACCACTTGCCTGGCAAGTCTGAATAGGCCTACAATGAGTATCTGAACTCTTGTGCATTTGAGCCCAGTAAAAGTGGGTGACAAGCCTTTCAAAGGTCTTGTCTAGCCCCAAATGTCCTACTAAAGGCACATCATGAGCCAGACCCAGTAGGAAGGTTCTGAAGCGCTGGGGTACCACCAGCACACGGGCAGACCCAGGCTCAGCAACCTTAGGCTCTCTATACAGAAGACCATTCTCCCAGTAAATCCAATGTGACCCAGACTGATCACCTGCTGCCTGGTTTGCAGCCTGTTGCCGCAAACCCACAAGAGAAGGGCATTTTTTACTGCTCCTCGCAGAACTCTTCCCTGGAGGTGCCTCCTTCCTGCTGGCAATGGGTCAGCTCAGGCAGGTCCCCCAGTTCAGCCACTTGTTCTCCTGTAGGCTCCAGGACATCCACCTCAAGGTTTGCCTCCTCCTGGACCGCGAAAACTTCGGGCCCTGTTTCCTGTGCCCCCTGCCTCTTCTCTTTAAGGCAGATACCTGGGCCACTCTTTTAGGCTCCAGGTCCTCTCGAATGCCTTACCGGCTGCCAGTGACCAAGTGGTCATACACTCCCACTCAGGCATACCGAACAACTCTAAATGAGACCTCCGTTCCACCTTTGCCCAAGGGGAGCTCTCCAAATCCTTGCCTAGCAGACTGTCAACAGGCATGGCAGGCCTCACAGCTACAGTCAAGGTACCTGAGACCCCCCCCCCACTCAAAGGGAACCTGTGCCACTTTACAGAGTCTCTCTGAGTTGTCAGCATCAACTACTGGGTAGAATGTATCAGGGACCACCTGCTCCTCAGATACCAGCCGACAACTGACAGCTGTCACACTGGCTCCGGTGACTCTCAGAGCCTCCACACTACGGCCATTGATGGTCACTCACTGCCTGTACTTCTTAGTGTTATCAGGCAGCTGAGTCCTAGAGACCATCTCACTGTCTCCGAAAGAGACTAGGGACATCTCTGCGGGACCCCACTGCAGGTCAACCCCAGGCAGCAAACGGCACAGGGGCAGTATTCCTCCTCTGCTTCTCTGACTCTTCTCCTTAGCAAAGGTTTCCTCTTGATTTCCCAAGAAGTGATCTAAAAGCCTTGTGTATGGACCCCACTGTTTATTTACACAGATCCTTTGTTCCCTGAAGGCAGAGAGTGTCTGTACTCAGCCAAAACCAGTTCTGCCCTCCCTGGTGCAGCTTCCTGGCAGGAGGTGGAGACAGCATTGTTGAAAGCAGACCTCGCCTAGGCAGGTGAAAGGAAATCTCCTCCCCCTACTGTAAATGCAACTAAGGTCCTTTCAACCCAGCCCTGACTAATTAAACTTCTGGAGCCACAGCCCTGTCTGGCCCCCTGTCATTCAAAAGCCAGACATGCATTCCCAAACCTAGCAGAGGTACACTGGATGGTTAGGCAAGAAAATACCTACTTTCTAAAAGTGGTATTTTCAAACACAGAATGTAAAAACCACCCTCACTAAAAGATGCTTCTTAACATTCTGAGTTCAGGCATACTAAACTTTATTTTCCCATCTTGTTCCCAGGGTCAGTTATGTTTATAAGATGTTATAAACAGACTGCCCATTCTGGCCTATAGGAACAGATAGCCTTGCAATAGAGGAAAATGAAATTGGCAGTATTTCACTATCAGGACATGCCACCCACATCAGGGCATGTTCTACCTTTCACATACAATGCACCCTGCCCACAGGCGTACCTTGGGTCTACCTTAGGGTTGACTAACATGTAGAAAATGGAAGTTTTAGGGACTGGCGAGTGTGTGCACTTGCCAAGTCGACATGGCAGTCCCAGACTGCACACAGCCTCTGCAATGGCAGGCCTGAGCCACATTTTACAAGCTCCTTGTGTGGGTGGCACAATCAGTGCTGCAAGCCCACCAGCAGCATTTGATTTACAGGCCCTGGGCAAACACAGTGCACTATACGAGGGTCTGACAAGTAAATCAAATATGTCAATCGTGGAATCACTAATCTATATCAACAATTTACAAAGGGGAGCATTTGCACTTTGGCACTGAACGGCAGTGGCAAAGTGCCCAAAGCATGCAGACCAGCAAAAGCACAGGAGGCAACAGCAACAAAATGGAAGGGAGACCCACACTAATGCTGCCAAGTCTAACACTCACCATATAAGGTCCACTCAGAAAATATGAATAAAGTTCATTTCCAGAAAACTAAGATGGAGGAATATGCTAAAAAAAGGCTAAGTGGTTGTATCCTATGAGTGGTAGTGAGAAGGAGATTTTACTTTCTCTCAATTCAAGCCCCTTGCATTCATCATTGGTGCAATCAGTTGAACAAATACTACAATTACGGGAGTGTAAACCCCAGATTCATCATTCTTAAAACTATTCCTTGGGATACCTGTGTCTAGTCCACCCAGACTTCTGACTTCTCTTTGAAGCATCTCATTTCCTCCTTGTTTTACCGATTTCTCTGAGCAGCCACCATGTGCCTGGTCATACCAGGTTTCACGTCTGAGGTCTTGAATAAATAATATTGTGATGCTCTAAAGGAATTTTGTAGTTCGCAATTTCTTTATTTTAGCTGCGGGAGAATTGTAGTCACAGTATGGTTGGGGTATGAGGAAGCGTAAAGGAGGAACCAGAAATGATGACAAGGAGAGCTCTGGAAAACAGAAAAGGTACATGGTTCTGGTCCAGCCTGACTGCATACCTGGCATCACCAACCTTATGTTTTCTTTTTCACTTCCACGTTACATGAATGAGCCTTTAAATAAATGAGAAGAACGTATTATCCTTGTGTTTGATTTTTTTTTTTAGCTATTACAGAAGTTCTTCACCCTGCACCCTCTTCCTACTCACACAAGGGTTTGTGGGTGTTTGGTTCCTCCTGTCTCTCACAGACACAGCGCCATCACTCTGGTACAAAAGCATTCAGTGCATATACCTTTTTCAGTATTTCTGTCAATTTGAAGAACAACTGATAGGAACATGTGATAATTTCACATTTCATTGAGTGCTGGGGTAGTGGTCTTTTTCAAGGTGATTCCTTGTATGTATATCAATTGCATGGAAATATTCCATAAAAATTGGGTATGTTGCTTGCCTAAACCCATTTGAGTTGAGAGAGGCACGGGGTGCCTTATGCCTTGCCAGCGCTCTGAAATAGGAGTTTATTTTTGATAAATGTGTTTAAGGCGTGTTGAGTCATGACCCTACTGAAAGACTATTTATCTGTAGAGGCCGGAGCCTCTTCAGGTCCCCCAAGCCCAGGGCGCACAACCAGTGAGTTATCAGGCAACAATGTCAGAAAAATTCTTATTTAATCTTAGTTTAATCCGTGCGAAATCCAGTTTCCTGCATCTGTTTTCCATACTTTACACTTTTCAACAATAAGTTCTCGAAAATAAAAGTGCAACTTGCAAAAACACAGTGTATCCACTAGTAATCTTAAAAATAAATAAACGGACAATGCCTAAAACATAAAATATACCTGCGACGATATAAATCGCCTGCACTTCCCAGACCACGAGTGAATGCGGTGATTTTGCACGTTGCACGTTTATTTTGGAGAAGACGTTTGGCACAGCACGTTCATTTTATGTTTGTTCATAAACAGGAAGACACGGGATTTAACATGATGAAGAGATCTGCGTTTGAGTGTTTGATGTTGTGTCAAGTATGCAGGTTTAAAGATTTCCATTTTTCAGCACACGCATGGGTCTGATTAGTGGCTTTTCAATTACTGTTGGCATGCAGTGGAGGGCCGATGACAGTAGTGGAGAGGCATGCTATAGAACAGCAGTATGCTTGTTTTGGCGCTGAGTGTTGATTCTCATGTAAAAAAAAAAAATGGTATCACAGTGACCCCTGAGGAAAGGCAGTTTTGCACGCAATGCATTGGGTTTTGCGTTTCCAATTTGACAACAGTGAATCTCCTTCTGCTGTGAAGAAAAGCCTGAACGGCACTGTGGAACGTATTGTTGAAACGTTTAAAGAATGTAAAAAGAATGGATGAAACTGGATTATGCATGGATTAAACTAAGATTAAATAAAAAGAATTTATCTGAACGTTGTTGACTGATAATTCACTGGCTGTGCACCCTGGGCTTGGGGGTCCCGACTAACCTCTAGCTTTTGCACTTATAATCTCGAAGCTTGACTACTTTTATGTAGATGCAGAGCACTGTCTGGTAGGTTTCGACCTAAAAAGCAAGGCCGTCCCCTTTATAAATTCCTCAGGATTAAGTGTGGATGTATGATATTGAAACACGAAGAAGGCCAGTTTGTTATGTAGCTCTGAGTGTGAGAGTAGTTTTAACACTTCTTTGGAAACCGGATATAGCTAGTATGGTTAGCCCCTCAAATTATGGAATCACATGATAGGGTCTCTGATCTAGCCTGACACTTACTTGACCATTCTAAACAATGATGGTTCGAAGTTTTTTTTAATCTCTATGTACGGTATCACCTTCTCACCTTGCAAATTAAGTTGAGGGGGAAAAGTCCCAATTAAATAAGTACTTATTTAAATAACGGTGAATATGTTATAACTCATATCCACATAAGTACTGTAACACTCAAAAGTAATAATGAATATAAAACGTGCATTAAATACTAGCATGCAATGGGAAGTAAGAATTACATACATTATTTGCATTGTTTAGATGTACTTCCTCCGGTCAAATTAGTCACAATACATCTCTCTCTCTCTCTCTATAAATATATATATACATGTATATATATATATATATATATATATATATATATATATATATATATATATATATATATATATATATATATATATCCACGCACTTCTAACTCGGTTGAGTTGACAGATGGCAAGCACTCAGATATCCGTTTTATAGATGTTTTTATTCACAAACTCCTCACCCCCGACAGACGCGTTTCGCTTCCCAGCTTCGTTAGTGTCGATTAGTGTACACAAAAATCTCCATTTTAACCCTTTGCTCCGCCCCACATTTACAACAACATAGAAGATGGTGCATATTACCTCTTATGTCATTGCGGAGACCATCTTAGAATGCATATCAACATGACCATTTCTTAGGGTTATCATGGATTAAAATAAAGTGCTCAGTGCCCATTTTAAAAAACTGTGTCCATAATTCATTCATATAGTGCCTACGCGCTTAGGACATTAAAAGGAAAACATCCTTCTGATTCTATGTAACATCAAGTCTAATTATCTTATGCTTTTATAGCAATCCCTCATACTTCTGTTACTGTTATTTCTCTTGTTTTGTTGTTTTGTCTCGCCCTGTATGGGCAGTTATTTCTGTATAAACACAAACCACATATTAATCGAAGCGCTCATTGAGTTTCTGATAAATATCCTTTAACATTTTTTCCCAACAACAGATTCCAGAAACATTGTTTTCACCGCATGATCCCATGCAGTAATTAGAGGTGCATCCACATTTCTTCATCATTATTAAGGCACCAGGGGGCCATCGTTTTGAGATCTATGATATATTTAGATTCGAGCACTCGGAGTGCCTTAATTCTGTCCCCTCCACGTTCTGAGCGGTCAATTTGATCTATGCAATAGAAACTCAACAAGTCTCTATTACTTGGATGTGACTCTGCGAAATGGCGTGCCACCGGGTATGACTTATCATTTTTGGCGATGGCACGCAAATGCTCTAAAATACGCAGTTTAGTAGGGTTGATTGTACTCCCTATATATCGCTTTTCACATGGATATACTAGAAAGTAAATCGTGAACTCCGAGTTGCAATTGAGGAGTTTCTTGATTTCTCTGTTGGGTTTGCCCTCATTTGTTCGCCCAGGATAGCTAGCAACTTTCTTACTGTTCTTGCACGCCTTACATCTTAGGCAAGGAAAAAATCCCTTTGCTTTGGATATTTTAACTGGCTGTGTTTTGGGGGAGAAGTGACTATGTACTAGGTGGTCTGCTAATGATTGACAGCGTCGATATGAAATCAACGGCTTTTCTGGGAGGTGTTTACTCAGTACATTATCTGTGGCCAAATTGTGCCAGTTTTTCTTAAAAATCTGTACTGGCCCCCCTGCCTTGATGCTGTAGTCTGTAATCATTCTTATTGGTTCCTCACTTTTATGGAGTGTTTTAACAACCAGTAGATCCCTCCTATTGACTTTGGAAACCTTTTCTGCAGCCTGCCTAAACAAGTTGGTAGAGTACCCCATACCCTGAAATCTAGATTTAGCTTCTGTTTTAGCCATTTGGAAATCTCCTTCCGCCGAGCAGTTACGCTTCAGGCGTAGGAGTTCCCCATAGGGCACGTTTTGTATTAGGCTCCGCGGGTGATGGCTAGACGCGTGTAATATCGCGTTTCCCGCTGTTGGCTTTCTATACAGTCTTGTCTGTATGTTCTCATTTTCTATAAAAACCTCCAAGTCAAGGTAGCAGACACTTGTGGCACTTATAGTGCTGGTAAACCGCAGATTACAGTCGTTGTTGTTTAGCGCGGCGATGTAGTCCTCGGCCGAGGCACGGTTGCCGTGCCAAACAGCAAAGAGGTCATCAATATACCTAGTCCATATTAAAATGTTATCTGTCCAATGATCATAGGCCTCCCCCATGCCTCGTGCCTCTCCCACCAGCCCACGAACAAATTCGCGTAGCTGGGGGAGAAGCACGAGCCCATAGAAGTCTCCCTCGTTTGCTTATAGAGTTGGCCTGAAAATATGAAGATATTATTGTAGAGGCAAAACGTAATCATATTTAATAACATGAGATTATACATTTCAGGCTTTCTGTCCAGAAACCATTTGACTGCCATTAGTCCCTTTTCCTGGGCTATACAGGTGTATAAATTCACCACGTCCAGAGTTATCAAAAGCATATTTGGCTCCCACACGATGTTGTCCATTAGTCTCAGGAAGTCCTGCGTATCTCTCACATACGAGGGTAGCTCCTTTACTATTGGCGCCAGGTACGAGTCTAGGAACCGTGATGTATTTTCCAATAGACTCCCAATAGATGACACAATTGGTCGCCCTGGTGGTCTTCTGGCATTTTTGTGGACTTTCGGTAGATGGTAAAAGGTAGGTAAGACAGGTTCTTCACATTGGAGAAAAAGGAATTCATCCATACTGAGCATGCCATTGCTCTTCCATTCTTCTAGCATTTGTTGATATTGTGTTGTGCTCTTAACATATTCAGTTCTCCTTATAGTGGTATAGCACTCCACATCCTTCAATTGTCTCAGTGCTTCCTGTTCGTAGTTATCTTTTGTGAAGATCACAATGGTACCTCCTTTGTCGGGTTAGTAAGTGTTTCATCAAATCACCATTGAACAAACAATAACCGCATGGGCACTACATGTATGCTCTAATTGTACAGTCACTGAGTAATGAGAGAAAGATGTTCTCTTCCTGACACAGCTGCTGCCTAACTAAGTGTTTCTGTTGAACAGTATTTTGTTGCATATGACCTGCCTGGACCAAAAACTTAATATCCTATATCTGCGCAAGTCTAGTTCTACACCCATACAATATTTGGACTGGGTATGACTATGGTTTTAGCTGACCGCACTTTTAAACACTTGATTATTTTCTTCTCCTGCCTTGTGTCCTTAATAATGACATCTCATCATGGTCAGAGGAGAAACATGCCATGTGCTATCTCTCATCTTTCAGTAGGTGCCATACATTCAGGTTAAAACTATTTCCTAGGTTCGAACTACAGATTCTGTGTATGTGACCACTGACATTTTTGTCTGCTAACCCAATAACTTCCTTAATTCTGTGCCAACGTGAGACTAAACAAGGACAACATTCTGAGAAAATAATAAAGGGGTTTGAATAGAATTTTCACGTCTCGTCGAAGAGACCAATTTCGTGTGCATCTGTGACCCCAAACAGCTCTGCGCTTTCCTCAGCTGTTCCCGCCTGTACACAAAGGGATGCTGTCAGCAATGGTTCGTGCTAATTTCTCATACACAATGAATACTTTTCGTTTTCAGTAATTGGGAACGTTTTGACAGCATAACATGGCATATTAAGGGCATTATTTTGCTCAGCGCAAAGAAATGAAAAGCTTGCATTTCACAAAATACATTTTAATGCATAAATTGAGTAGATGACAATGAATTAGTTATATGTTTTGAGGACTCACATGGAATATAAATAAAACACAAAACTCATATAATGCTTTTGACATTTCTGTCAATTCATGTGTGCTGCAGTCGTCATCACTGCCCAAGTGATGCAATAATGCATGCAAGAAATTACTGACACATATCCCACATCTCACATTTCAAAATCTTGGTTCGCATTTGTTCTATAAGAAGTTGACAACACATACATTCTTTACAATGACCCACATTGGTATCTTGTACAAAACCCCTGGGGTACTGTAATTGAAATTAGTCACAGGTTTAACCTCAGTACCTTATCTTCTTTGTAGTAAAGCCATTTCACCCTCTGAGTAAGTGGACCTATATCATCAGAGATGTTAAATGCTACTGAATCTGATACCATGGATAATTAATCACTTACAACTTCCATCTTCACCTACACTTCTAAACAGTGATGACTCCACAATTAATTGCCTGAGAACATCTGGTTCTAGAATGTAGTCATAGAGCAGTTAGAAAACCATATCAGAATATGAATCTTCGATGTCCTTGTGATCCTCGGTCTTCGTCTGATCTTCTCTTGTATCTTTGATTCGGTTGTTTCTTCTAAGACACTGCTCCCTTTTCAAATCCATTTTCTTTGACTTGTTTCAAAGGTCCTTTGTTGGACTGTATTTAGGTCTTGCCTTGTTCTTAGTGGTATTCTTAGAGGACTGCAGCAGTAGCAATATGATTCGTTGTATCTGTCTATTGCCAGATTTTGCTCATGCTTCAGATGTTTGTCTGAATAATTTCTACTTGGGTTAATTCCCCCAAAAAACAGGTGAACTGGTACACAAGCATCACTTCCAAGTATGAGGTAATATCGATAATATCCTGCTGATTCTTTCTTGGTACTGTTATATGAAAGGCCCGGAGTAGACGCATGTTGGCTGCCTTTTTTGTTTCTATTGGTGAGTAGGGTTCCAGCATCCCAGTAGTGTTCACTTGAATCGTTCCTCTGGAACATCTCACTAAGGATGTTAGGGAGTTGTGCGTGTTTTCTTTATGCTTATTAACTTCAATATTTACTTGATCAGATTGGTTTCATAATCAGCTTCTTGGTCTGAATGTAACCTGATTGGCCATAAGATAACATAACATAAGTAAGTATATCACAAAATGATACACAAAATAGCTCGAAATTAAACATAGGAGGTGTTAAGATAAGATATGATAACATAAGATAAGATAAGATTACATAACATAACACAACATAACATAAGATAGCATAGTACAGTATAGAATAACGTAGTATAGGTTAGTTGGCTATTGCCAGGCCTCACAGTAGATCTTGCCTCATGTAAGTAGTTATGGGTCTTCTCTCTGATGGCCCAGTTGAGGGATAGAAACTCCATTTTTTTTGGTTGGGTAGTTCTTACCGAGACAGAAAACCTCTGTTTCTGAAAGTGACTGGTTTGGTTTTATCCCATCTCCTTGATACAGTACTGCACCAGGTCCATCTTGGCTAGCATCAGCTTGGAGATTGTATGATGACTGTGAATCGTCATAAGCCAATAAGAGGTAGTTGAACATTTTTTGATAAGCATGTTGAATTCTTGTTGGCATTGGACAGTCCTTCTGAAACCAGAGGATACCTGCACTTTGTGATAAGAAGCCACTCCTGCGTCCTTTCTTTATTGGTGACCCATATTTTGTTAAGTCAGTCAGTATTTTGTATATCTTGGAAGATCTTGGTCTACTTGTTTTCCTGTGCACATCACAAAAGGGGCTTGGATTTTTCTGACCGTGGGACACCTGTCAAAAAGAGGGGGATATTCTGTACACCCTGTGTAAAGTGTGTAGGGCCTCTACACACTCTAAATAAGGTAATGGGATGTCCACCCCTTTTTGAAGGATGTCCCACATCCTCTAAACTAAAATAATGGCCGCACATTATAATAATGTACTAGAGACACACCTGTTGCACTGACCAATGCTATTTTTCCACTTTTTGCCAAGATATGAAGTTTGCTGTTGATCTCTCAATTATTGTCTCCACTTCCTAGATGAAGGTGACTTGCCTTCTATAGAAAACCCTGTCAGGGAGCATCATGATGAAAGTGCTTTCACCGGTGAGGCAAATATAAATAATAATGGTTCTGTTGGACCAGAATACCTAGTGATGTGGTATCCAAACTATATTACTTTGTCAATATGTCCCATTCGGGGTACATATGCAGTGGTATTTATACACAGAACAGAAACACTGACCACTCGAGGCTCGACTATGGGAACGCACTGTTTCTTGGTGCTCCCGAAGCGACTTTCAAAACCCTCCAACAGGTGCAAAATGCAGCCGCGAGAGTCTTAATGGATGTTCCCAGAAGGCAGTCTGCCGCCCCGGCCCTCAAAACGCTTCACTGGCTCCCCGTGAAGGAGCGGGTGAAATTTAAAGCGCTATGCACGGCTCACAAAATCCTGCATGGTAAGGGCCCCCCCATCCTTTTTAACTTGGCCCGTCCTTATAAGCCCACACGTCCTTTGCGCTCTGACCAAAAATATCTTCTGCAGTCAGCGAGATTAAGGAGAGCTCGCTCTGGGGGCAGGCGTTTCTCAGTGCAAGTGGCGACTCTGTGGAATTCTTTGCCCCTGAAGATTCGTTCAGAGCCCAAGATCCTATTGTTTAGGAAACTTCTGAAGACCTATTTGTTTCCACAGTAATGATTGGACTTGAGCCTTTCCTCTTGGCCTGTTTCGCGCCGGGATGCCCCTGGGTAATCTGAGCGCGCTATAAATTTCATATAATAATAATAATAAGAGTGAAGAGGGTAAAGTTTTAGTCAAATACTCTCTTATTTTTCAAATGTTAGTTATGCTGTCCAAGCAATACATGACCATATACAATACAAAACAAGGAAAATGGTGAAAGACTGGTGTACATTGAAACATACATGCATAGATAAGTGATAAAACAAATATTGCAAATTGTCAACTGTAAACACAACAGTCTGGTAGGTCAATCAATTAGTTTTTTGTTCCTAGTAGACTTTGTACAGTATGATCTCAATAACGATGCATCGACGTTTCGACCCTGGGGGCGATGCAGTGAATTGGCGCATCAAGGTCGCGTTTTCTTCAGGACTGAATGGTAATGGGACAGCCTATAAATGTAATGAAAATGTGTCAGTGGTGTGGTCAGTGTATAGACAAGAAAATAAGGGAACCCTACTATGCTCACCTTCTGAGGTATATGATTCCTCTGTGATGTGGGTCCTATTGTTAGGACGTTGCTAGTCAGCTGACTAAGCACATCTAGCACTAAGTAGCAGGCTTGTCTCTAAAATTAAATTATGGTTGACCACTAATTGGTATTGTCATAACAGCAATGCGTGAAGAATAGCCTGAAACATTGGTTGTATTCCTACCTTTTAATGACAAGGGTACTTCCTGGGGTGGAATACCGGCCGGGGTACCTCAATGATCTGTTGAGTAATGTGGGTGACGTGTTAATCAGAGTAAGCGCTGGGGCTACTGATGGTAAAAAGGCTGCTTAGCCCAGCATGCGGTGCTGATATTAGATCGTGAAGTGCTGATTAAAAACAGGGTGTGGTTGTGCCGCCATCTGGCAACTTGCGCAATTACACGAGTGCGTTAACCCTACATTTATTGGTTGAGAAAAACAGCACACAGCATGCGGTGCTGTGCTGCTAAGTGAAATGTGAATTGAAAACAGCGTATGCATAGGCCTCCAGATAACATCGCCATATGCGTTGTTCCAAAGGTGCTTTTACTCAAACGGAAAGGCTGGAGCTAACCCAACAGTTATTGGTTGAGAATATAGCAGCACACAGCATGCGGTGCTGTGCTGCTCAGTGAAATGTGAATTAAAAATGGTGTAAGCTTAGGCCTCCAGTTAACATGGCCATATGCGTAGTTCCAAAGGGTCTATTACTCAAACAAAATGCCTAGAGATACTCAATTAGTATGTGGACGACGGCCATGAAAGGCTGGAACATAAACGTTCGCTCCTATCGCTTTTCACGAGCAGCAGGTATCGTGTCAGTGTAAATCATTATGTTGGAATAACCACTCGGTTGAAGTGATTAACAAGGGCTCAAATAACCTCGGTGAAGCTAGAGGTCCCGTATGTGGCTAGAAAGGACGCCCAGTAACTCTATGAAGCAGTTAACTCATTTATCCATTAAGGATTACGTCTCTAATCCTGACAGTGAAGAATGCCGTCCATAGGCGATTATGAAAGGTTTCTGACTGGCCACCGGCTCATTGAGCCCATCAGAAGTTAGTCTGAAAGACCAGCTGGTTTACACTCTGACCACCTATATTATAATAGTAAGTTCGGACTGTCACCCTACCATGCCGATCGGTAAGCCTCCGACGAATGGTTGGAGGCTTACTGACCGACATAGTAATCGGCCCCTAAATATATTTTATAAAAACGCTAATTAGCATTTACCTTAAATGGCAAAAAAATCAACCTGTCAAATTAAACTTAACAACAGTTAACAAATAGAAAACATTTTCCAATTAAAAACAATCATAGAAAGATCACAAAAACGCACAACAAAATGATTCCTAAAAAAGAATTACACCATGACAGCATCACTATGCCTTTTTGTAGAACTTCAACACTTTAACAAACCACTAAATACTACAAACAAAGTAAGTTTGACGACAAATGAAAGCTGACAAAAGAATTAAATAACTGAAACAGTGTTAAGAAGGCACATTATTTAAACTATAGTATAGATGTTTTTTTTCTCCAACATACAGGTGCACCTTCTACAAGAACAAAAAAATCATAAAAGAAAATATAAATGCGGGACCAAATTATAAAAAAAAAAAAAAACACCACTTTGAAAGTAAGTCTTTTTATCAAAGCACAAAATTAAATTAAAAATAATGCATTATGAGAAAAAGAAATGTGCAATGAACAAACTCCTGACAAATTTTATATAACAAAATGTATTGCAACAACTAACACGTTTTCTTCTCAAAATGCTGCAACAAATGTAAACTGTGGCAAAAACAAACAACACCAAAGAGGCCTGCAAAGCTAAAATCTACAAATAAAACTATGTAAAGGCAACATCTAAAGGCAAGTTAAAATGTGCACCAGCATTTAAAAAATGTTAAATAAATACTCCAAAACCCACAGATCAATCAATCAATCAGGGAATTATAAGCGCGCTACTCACCTGTGAGGGTCTCAAGGCAGATCTGTTTAGCCAAAGAGCCAGGTTTTGAGGGTCTTCCTGAAGGTGTTCAGGAAGAGGGTGCGTCAGATAGAATGTGGAAATAGCAAGGTACATCTGATCCCAAAATGGGAAGCACCACCAGTGAGACAACACACTGAAAATGAACCAAATATTATTCAGACGAATGCTATAGCACAGTTGCTGCTAAAAAATAAATAGTTAAAAGCATTAGGGAACATAACCATCCTCCTAACATGACTGAAATAGAAGTCAGAAATATTTTAGAGGAACTGAAAGAGGACAATACGTGCTCACAAGAGCCAACAGGAACGATACTTAAAAACACTTTGTGCGTAAAGTGGGGCGGTGTGATCACGTGACTGCAACCCTGAATGATAAGCGCAGTCCGGAGCAGGATTTAGAGCACCAGAGAAGGCAGACAGGGAGGTGGAGGGCAGAAGGTGGTATAGTAGGTGGTGGAAGATCAATGAGGTCTGGCCTCTGTGCAGCCGACAGCTGCGATGTGCCAAGGGCTGTGACCAAAGTAAGACCAAGGCCGCCACAACAGTTTCTCCCGCTGTGACGCTCACCCCTCCCTCTTCTACCTCTACAGCAGAGTGAATTTAATTGGCAATTGATAGTCAATTGATATGCCCCAATTACATACCCTCCACACCTTCACTGAAGCTACTAAGTTGGTAAAGGAAGTAACCAAAATCAAGTATTTTGAGAGGGGGAATCCCCTAACTGGCCAGAAGGAGTAAAGCAGTTGTGCTGGCTATATAAATGAGGCAGAAGGAGAAATAGTTGACTTTGGTCTCGCCAAGCGTCCTGTTAGTTCTTCAGTTTTCCATTGCATTTTAATGGACACATGGGCGATATAACAAGGTTTTCCCCAGAGGCTTAAACTAGCAACAGGAATGTTGGACTTGTCCCTTTTGGCAGGTTCACCCCTAAACTTTTTGCTTTTAAATGTGACCTGGTGTTTGTTGTTTTCGGCTTCTGCGCACTTAAACACTGTGTCTCAGTGTAAAGTGCTTGTGCAGCCTGAGTGCGTGTGGTGAGATTGGCCTGCCCTCCCATAGGAATGCATGGGGGAGATGTGTGTCCATAGTAGTTCCTGATGTGAGAGGAGTGCAGGGGCGAGTTTGGTATGTGCAAACTCGTGAGATTAAATGCTGCGCGACGGTGTGTGCAGATTTATTATGGCTAGTGTAGAAGTGCTACTTCTAGAAGTTGGCATGTCTGTGTGCAGTGAGTGACAGGAGCTGGCTGGTGTGCTTGGCTCCAGGAGTCAGGATGGGTCTGCCCGGTGGTGAATGGGGAGATCTGCATGTAGATGGGAGGGAGGAGTTGCACCTGGGACCTGAATAGGGCTGTGCCTACCCTCTACAGTGCTGGCTCCCCCCCTGTGGTGTCCCTGACCCACCCTGTGAATAGGCAGAGGGGCTGAGCAAAACAAAGTGCTCCAGAACCAGTTGCATCTGGTTCGCCCCTTGCCTGCACCTCTGGAAACAAAGGATATGTGTATATAAAAGAGGGGCTCTGACCCCATGAAAAGGTTTTTGTGCTCAACTTGAAACAACCAGGGGCGTGCTGCTGCTGGGGCCCAGGGGAAGGCTTGCCTCCCTGGGTCCTGCCCAGCCTCTGGATTCCTGGGAGACCTTGTTTCTCTGGGACCCTGCTGGACCTTGGGGACTTTAGGCTTTGTCCCTTGCCTCAGGACTTTGGTTGCCTCTAGTGCTGCTGGATGCGCTATCCCTTTATGACCCAGCGGAGGAGAAGCGTGGGCTGCGCAGCGTGATTCTGCATCCCTTTTACGAGGGAATCCCCAGCGTAGGGATTCCCCCGAAATTGCTCCACTGCGGTGCCCACCCCGCTTATTTAATTATTTTTGTACACGGGTGCCCACCCCGTTTATAGGAGCCCATGCTGGTTCCCACCCTGCTTCTACTTTTATTTCACTCACTGAGGGAGCCTACCCCTCATTTCTGCCTTTAAAGTGATCACCGCAGTGGCGCGGGTCACGGACAGGAAGTCAGGCCACCAGGTACCTGACGGCGGGTAGGACTTCCGGTTTCATGGAGGAAGTCCCTCACACGCCCGGCAGCCTGGGGGAAGTTGCCTGAAGCCGCCGGAGGAACGGGTGATGCGCCGGCCTGCACGGGGCTCCCATGAGTGAGGAAGAGCCCCGCAGGCGCCACCAAGTACAGCGGGGAAGGCAGAGGAGGCGCGAGGCACATTGCCAGTGCCTGCCCCCACCACGAGCGCAAGAGACATCCTGCCACCGCCCGGAGGAGCCCCCGCCAGACGAGAACAGCCCGGTGAGTGTCAAAGGGCTGGGGGGGCTCCGGGTGTGGATTGGGGTGCCTTCGAGGCACAGGCACAGTGGCAGGGTTGCATATAGGGCGGCCGCGGAAGGCAGTGGGCCACCCCAACATTTAAAAGGGGCTATGTTCTTCTCCCACAACTGGGCCCCATTATTCATAGAGCCTGCGGGCTCCAGCGAGGCACAGTGAAGTGGATGCATTTAAAGCGGCCCCGGACGGTAGCGGGCCGCTCCAACTTTGCGGGCAAGTTTATCCCAAGGGCCAGTGGTGCCTGTACTTCCCCAAAGAAGTGCCAGTGATTTCCTGGAGGGCCGGAGGGGCCATGGTTTCCCCCGTGGTGGGGCACAGTGGTGCCCAGGTTTGGGCAGTGATGAAGAGAGTCCCTGAAGCGGCACAGTGGTGCCATGCTTCATTTGGTTATTTACAGCTGCCCAGCAAGTAGTGGGCAGCTGCACCGTTTAGGCACAATTCTTTGGGGGCATGTCTGAGTAGGAGTGAGTTGCTCTCCTTTGCCCCTGACACAGCAGCGCAGCACTTAGTGCCAGCTGCAGCGTTTAGGCCCCATGTCATTGTTCTCAGCTGCCCAGCATGTAGTGGGCAGCTGCAACGTTTAGGTTTGCGCAGATGGCGCAGCCCTGACTGGCGCTGCGTTGGCAGCGCGTACTGACATTCTGGACACAGGGCATTTGAGCCCCTTTTTGGAGATGGCCAGTTGGCCAGGGGGACTGGTAGATGTATAGGGCACCAGGCCCTAATGTGATTTATGTGCTAAAGTGATGTGGTGCTAGGAAATGTATTGTATATATTATGTTTTGCGCACCCTGTATTAGATACCTCTAAATATCGTTTAGGCTTATGAGGTTGTTTTACCTATTTACGTGTGTGTTAGTGAGATTGTGCTTCACTGTGTGATTTTCGCCCCTAAATGTGAGTTATACTTAGGAGTTAGGGTCTAATGTGTTTAGACTAGTGAGGAGATAGCATAATGTGTTTATGCAGGTGAGGTTGGCGCAGGATGTAATTCGCGCCTGATGTGACTGTACATAATGTAAAGTTATGTTACATGCTGAGGTGGAGTACAGTGATTACCAGTGGCTACTGGTTGTAGGTTTATGATCTATTTTTACTTGTACCAATTTCTGCTAAGTGTTGATCCTGACAGTGGCCCACGTGGCCCTGTCCTGTGTAAATAATCCCTTGTGAATATTGCCAGTGCCAATTGGCACAATGTATATTGTGTGATAACTATCTGATCTGTTTTGCGTATACAAAGGTTATTTTTACATAACCTTGTGTGGAGTTCCTTTTGTAGTGTGCCTGGGATGTTGTTGCTGTGTGCGCAGACAAATGCTTTACACATTGCCTCCGGGATAAGCCTGACTGCTCGTGCCAAGCTACCAAGGGGGTGAGCAGGGGTTATCTTTGGCGTGTAACTCCCTTGCCCTGACTAGAGTGGTCGTTTCTGCCTGGCTTTGGCGCAAGCCTTAGCCAACCAGAAATCGCAGTTCTAACATGGATAGATTGGATTTCCTTGGTGGCTCACTAGTCAACTTCATAAAGAACCTGCTGATAGCAGTAAGCAGTGGTTTGGAGAGCCAATACGTGGAACTAAAATCCCTTTTTATTGGGGCCATCACTCAGTTTTTCGGCACACATTGTAGTATAATTTTCTAGACTTTTTACTAGGCTATTCTGGAGAACTCTCACAGAAGCGGCTAGGATGTGCGTGCCCCTGGTAGGTAGTGGGCCATCATCATGTAAATATCAGTCTGGTTTTACCTTACCCCTGGTGTCTCAAAACCGAGGGAACTGTCCTGGTGGACTGAGGGGGAAGTGCACTGCGCTTGCTTGTGACTTGGGAGTGTGATTTGTGTTTTGTGAACTTATGTAAAATCATCCTTCACTTGAAGGCAGCCCTGTTGCATCTTGTAAAGTGGAAAAGATTTTCTCTTGTCTTATGGCTTTTGGCTTCCAGCCTCTGTTACATTTTTAAACAGGGCTTTATTTGTGTAGATATATAGCTATTCCCTGCTGGCCGTTCGTGATCTAATTAGGACACTTTCTTCCATTTGTTTTAAAATTATTGGCAATGGTTACATTACTCAGTGTATCAGAAATAATTTACTAACAAAAGAACTCTGTAATTGGGAACTCATCTGCCAAACTCCCCTGATAGACCTTTCAGTAAACACTCATATGAGAGTGCAATCCCATCATCAAGAGCACTTAAAAAGGGTGATTTCTACATACAAAAAATATACTATTATGAATTATTTTCATACCATCGAAGGAGATAGTAGGCCTAATGAAAAGAACAGTTCTTTGAGAGGACTTTTCTCACCACTGGAAACAGAAACAGTCTCCTCCATTAGAAAGACTATTACTAAATATGTAGAAGTTACAGGAAATTGTAATGTGACATGACAAACTGCTCACAGGATCAATGTTATTTTTTAATGTTTCCCAATCACTTGATGACTTGTTAATCAGAAATAATTGAATTTTTAGCAGGATGATTCACTGACTGGCCAATTACAAATGAAGTATGCCAGGGGCGGCTCTAGGCTCATGGCGGCCCTGGGCAGGGAGCGTAGGTAGGGGGCCCCGGAAGAGGGGGTCCGGGCGGGGCGGAGCTTGGAGGCCAGTGAAGAGGGCGGGGGGGGGTAAGGGTGTTTGGAAGTGGAACAGAGCCGGAGGCCGCCAATTCCCTGCCAGGGGCGGCCACGCAAATATGTACCCATCCTCAGAGGATTATTATATTAAGGATATATATTGGCGTGGTGGCCCCTGGGGTTTGGTGGCCGTGTGCAGGTGCACAGCTTGCACATGCCTAAGGCCGCCCCTGAGTATGCGTCCGTGATGGAACGTACGGGCTCGTTAGCACAACTAGGAGAACATGTTCGGAAGTTACAAATAGCTGATGTTCTCATTTCCCCAGTGATGGCTTCCATGCATTCAGTTTTGTTGTCAATACTAAAACTAACTAATAAACAACTGATGGTTCGTGAACAATCACTATTGACTCTTCCCCTCCTACTAAAGATACTTACAACAGATTATTGCAACCGCAATGAAGTAAAATATATGTTGACTGGGAATGGTAACAATCAGTGTTGAGAAATCCTTGGCTTGTAGTCCCTCAGGTTATTCAAGGAGAAAACAATTAATCTAACGCAGACTAACTTTAAGTGGTGTAAAAAGAGAAGGTATTAAACAGGGCAGTCACTTCTAAAATTATTGCAATTGCTGCCTCAAATATTATTCTGATAAACAAGAATGTAACAAAGGAAAAGAAATTACATCAGTTCAAAGAAAATGCTAAGGCCTGTAATAGAAACAAGTATAAACGTACAAAACTACAGAGAATAAAAAAGAAACCTACAAGGAAAATTAAAGTCTGTAAAGAGTCAAGACTCACATATTAATTCTGCAATTGCAGTGGATAAAAACTTTTTAAATCAAGGAGGCAACACACAAAATAACTATCTTATGGTAGAGAAGCCTGCAAATCAGAAAGTTTTAACTCATGTTATGCAGAGTACCGATATGGAAAACCAAGCAGTGGTCTGAGATGAAAGACCGCAATTGAAAAGGGTCAATAATAAGGGAAAAAAAGTATAAACCTTTAAATTCCATCCTTTTGTTTGGCATCCTCACCTAAGCCAAGTCTCTGATTTAATGTATACTAAAAATCCTTCTATGATACACAGGTCTTCTCAATCATCCCAGTGTTCTATAACTTTTACCAATCTTTTTCGTACCCATGAGGAGGAATATTTTATTTTAACCGACACAACTTTGTAAAACTGTTTTACAAAATCTGTGAGCTGAGATTTATATCATAGAGAGTTCTTGATCTGGTTAAGCCTCCTCTAAATGTATAAATGCCCACGTTTATCATGACACAACTTTCTCAAATGACGCAGCTGCAGAAATTCAGCAAACCTTTTGAAAAATGGGTACTGATATATCTTTAAGCCCATAAGACTCGCGCATTGACCCACATCTCAATATGCTCTGTCATCCTATTTAAATCCCAGGAAGGAACTTTTCTGTCTTCCAGCAGAATTGGTGTAGACAGTCTATTTTTTAAAACAATATTCGATTCCTGTCCATGGGGAAGATGTGGATTGTGCTTCCTGGTCATATCTTCCCTGGGATTTAAACTCAGCCTGAAGCTATCAAAGATAGTTGGTCATTGTGCAGTTGGAACATTGCAGGGCAGAAGGCCTTTCTTGCTTTGTGTGTTTGCTTGATTTGTCCTTAATTATTTGCTTGCAGGAAATATAAATATTTGGGGATTTTGAGATGGATGATTTAAAAACTTTTTTAGGGCTACAACAATTCCCTCAAATAGGGGGCTCATTAAAGGGGATTTTGTGTTCCGCTGAAATCTGAAAAGGGGTGGCTGTCTACGAGAGTGATATTTTGTACAGATTTTGCTTTGATGATATATTATTCAATCTTAGAAACGCATGGTTTGGTTACTAGAATATATTGTTTCCAATGTGTATATTTATCACCCACTTGTAAAATGTTGCCATCGCTTTTTTAGAAATTTAGGGAGCTATTTTAAATGTAGAAAGATTATTCCCAAGCACTATTGTATTAGTGGTTGGGGGGGGGGGGGGTTTATACTAAACTTTCTTAAGACATCTAGTAGAAGAGTGGTTCTAATGAGTTAGACACACTATGGCATCCAGCAAACCTTATTCTCCTGAATAAGATAAAAGGCAAGCCCGATCCATTGCTATTAACATAGGGATTTGAACTAAATTTGACATTAATCAATGGCAGATTTAAAATGACCATCCTATAGATAATTTCTTTTGGCAATGTGGAAATTTGAAATCTTTATTGGACTATGCCTTTATATATTACTGTGAATCTAAATAAGTGCATAGATTCGTGCTAAGTGAGAACTAATGGAGAGATCATCATCAGTTAATTATAGCTATTCATTCACAAGATAAGGTATTACAAGTTGCCACCAAAGTAATGGGTCTATAAATAGAGCGGGGGCAATATTCGTGTAATTTAGTGTAGCGTAAGTATGTGGAATTCCGCAGAAGTTTGCAAAAAAATATGCTTGAATTACGTGAGAAGACGTTTTTTTGTGTTTTGTGACTTCTTTGAAAAAACACATTAAAGAATTTATTGAATTAAATATTAATTCAACCAATATTAATATAGTCTGGGATGCATGTAAGTGCAGTATAAGGGGGTTTGCTCAACAACATATTTATAGAACAAATGCTGAAAATCGTAGAGTCACTATGAGAACTACTTCGAATATATTACAAACTGAACTGAAACTAGCAGACGCAACTAAACTACCCAAAGTAAACATTGATGAGTTAAGATTACAACTTTTAAAATTGCAATCCTCTCTCAAAAAGATACTAAGAGATAGGTATTGTGCCAAAATACATAAGTATAAATTAGCTCAATATGAAGGAGGAGACAGAATTGGCAAAATTTTGGCATATAAGGTTGCGGACAAAAAAGCTAGAACAAGGATTAAAACAATCAAAGGGCCGGATGTGCATAAATACGATCAGCCAGAACAGATTCTGGATCAGTTTGCCAAGTATTATCAAAACTTATATACTCCTGAGAATATTCCCACTAGTACTGCCATTACTCAGTACTTAGATAAATATATGCCCACACAAAGAGATATTGATATAGAATCAGTCCAACAACTTAACTCAAAAATTACACTAGCCGAAATAAACACAGCTATCCTAGCCTTACCACCGGGGAAAGCCACCGGAGAAGATTGCTTGCCCATGGAACTATACAAGACTTGTGCACAGGAATTATTACCACTCTTAGAATCCGTTATTGACTCCATATACAAGTCGGGGAAGGCTCCTACATCGTGGAAAATATCAAAAATAATATTTTTTCTTAAAAAAAATAAACCTCCGGAGGATTGTGGCTCGTATCGGCCGATTTCTCTGCTCAATGCAGATGTAAAAATCTTTTCCAAGATATTAGCAAATCGTTTAGCCCCCATCATGCCGACCTTAGTCAATACTCAACAACATGGGTTCGTGACAGGGAGGGATACTACGGCCCATGTGAATACCGCAATCACAGCCTTTGATGTTTCCTCAACAACTCTCACCCCACTCGGAATGGTTATGTTAGACGCAGAGAAAGCATTTGATCGAGTGGGGTGGGAGTATTTCTGGGAGGTATTAAAGAAAGCAGGTATCCATGGCCAATACTTAGTGTGGGTATGCTCGCTGTACGATAACCCGCAGGCCAAAATCAGCTATTGTGGAAGAGAATCAGCGAATTTTTCAATATGGAGAGGAACAAGGCAAGGTTGCCCCCTGTCCCCTTTGCTTTTTGCTCTATCTTTGGAGCCATTTTTAAACGCCCTTTTTTCCCAAGTAAATATTCTTCCAATTAAGCACGGCGGTGAGAGATTAAAAATTACTGCTTTTGCAGATGACATTGCCGTATTTACTACAGATTTAGTTAAAGCCACACCGCAAATAATAAAAGAGGCTGCAAATTACGGTAAAGTCTCAGGGTATAAACTTAACGTAGGAAAAACGCAGGTTATTGCAAATTATAAGCCATCAGAACTGATCCCTGGCCTATGCCAAAGTGCGATATACCTAGGTATTAGACTAGCGCCTAGTATTGACAAAATTATAATGTTAAACTATGATTCTTTTCTAAAGGAAACAGAAACGACTCTTAAAAAATGGCACAAGACCCCGCTCAGCTTAATGGGACGCATAAATCTAGTTAAAATGAAGATTCTGCCGAAGGCATTATATCGATTTAGATGTATCCCTCTTCAACCTAGCAAATCCTTCTTTAAAAAGTTAGAGGGTATCTGTAGCAGCTTCCTATGGGGCTATAAAAGGGCGCGTAGGGCATTGAAACTCTTAGAACTTCCAATTGAAAAGGGGGGACTAGCGTTTCCAGACTTTAGGCTTTATTTTATAGCCACATTCTTTCGTCGCATTCGAAGCCTGATGAAAAACGAGAGTTCGATATTCTACCACCGATTCATGCTGGGACTAGATTGCAATCAATTTGTACATCGCTTACATGATCCTAATTACTTCAAACGAGTGAAATTCAAGTCAGCCAGGCACATCATTAAAATTTGGAACCAAATTCAGACCATTGGGAAAATATCTTTTTACAACGCTGAGCTTAGAATATGGGGTAATCCAGGACTACCTGATATTTTTTCTGACGGAGCAGGCATTCTCTGGGAGAAACATGGTATTAATACATTGGGGGATTTTTATGGTCCGAATGGCTTTTTGAATTTTGATACACTTAAAACTTTATTTAATTTAAGGGACAATATGTACTTTAAATACATTCAAATAAGGGATTACCTGCTCACTAAGATGAAAATCATGGAAGTAGTAGATTCAGATATACTAACATGCTTGTATTCTAATAAAACAAAATCATTAATAAGTCTGGGGTATGGATACTTAATACAAGGTAAACCAGAAGACAACACGGAAATTGCGGTCAAATGGTCTTCAAGACTGGGTATGATCATTAACCCAACACAGATCTCAAATTCTTTACGTCATATAAATCTGATTGTTCAGTCTTCTAGTTTGAGGCTACAGTCGTATAGAACTATTACACAACTGTATTACACTCCACAAAGAATAGCTAGTTGGGTACAAGCAACTCAGTTAAACAATGAGAAAACTAAATGTCCGAAATGTGATTTAGACGCTGCCGGTATCGAACATATGCTCTTTTCGTGCCCGGCCCTTTCACCATTTTGGAAAGGGCTGACTGATGTTTTAATTTCTAAACAAATAGCTACCCCGCCATTGACAGCTCAATTGGTTCTATTAGATATCCAGGAAATCAACTGTCTTCACAAAGATTTAGTCACTATCATTTATGCATGTGCCAGGTTAGTTATAGCAAGATCTTGGATATCAAAAGATGCTCCAGATGTTTATGAGTGGTGGATCTTGATGAACGAAATAAATACTATGGAACTCTCGCTAGCGAGACTTAGAGGTCCTAAGGCTTTGCAGAAGAAGGAAAAAATTTGGCTAAAGTTTTTTGAACTATGACATATTTGATTTAGCAAAAATGAGGCCAGCTCCAACTTATGTTTATTATTTGCTAAACTACATTCATTTTTAGTTTTCTTTCGTGTTAAGATATTTACTTGTTGGACCTCTGCTTTCAATGCTCCTAATTTCATTGCTAAATTGTTTTTTCGTTTTGTAACCTCATTCTTAGATATACATTACATGTGAATTTTGTTCTTTGTTCTTCCTGCAATAAAAAAAAAAAAAAAAGAATTAAGTGAGAAGACTAATTCTTCATTTAGCGCTATTTCTTAGAGCAAAAATGCCCCCTCATATCCAAAATGAACACACAGATGCATTTTGCGCTGTAAAATAGTGCTAAATACAACAGAACATGAATGGCGAGAGCTTGCTAAATGTGCTCTTGGGGTAGGATTTCCCCCCAGCTTGCTACTGACATTTACTGCTATTGTCCTAGCGTAAAATGCACCCTTGCATCCAAAATGGGCACAAGGATGCATTTTGTGCTAAGAAACATTGCTAATACATGAGAACACAAATAGCGAGCGTAAGTGGCCACTATGCCCTTGCTAAATGTGCTCTCTCGTTAGGATTTTTCCCCCCAAATTACTTGAGAAGGAGTAATCACCTAAATATTGGTAATTCCCCCATCAAGGAGTAATACGGAATTACCAAAATTACTCCAATTACTCCAGCAAAGTTGGTATTCCACCCAAGCCTAGCTATAAGATCTTGTGTGAATGGTTGAGGAGACAGGACTGCAAATAGAACTTGCTGTAGATTTCTTGTCGGAGAATATAAACGTGCACATTTGAAAGCCTTGTTTTCTTTACTCGAAACTTATCAATGCGGTCAAAGAGATTTGCTCTGACATCATCTATATCGTACTAAAACCTGAAAAGAAACCTTAGGGCTCGGCTATAATCTTGGCGGGTGGGATGCACCATCACAAATGTGACGGATATCCCGTCAGCCGTATTAAGAGTTCCATTATATCATATGGACTTGTAATTTGGCAGATGGGATATCCATCATGTTGGTAACGGAGTATCCCATCCGCCAAGATTGTAATCAGGCCATTACTCACTAAAGTGATACAAATGATGGTGGTCAATTCAAAATTCCCTAAGAACAAGGGTCACCAGTAAATTCTGATGTATTATTGAAAAATGTCTGGCCAAAGTCCACTGCATGAAAAGCATTGGAAAGTTCGTGAAGAGAAGTTGTGCACAGTAACCAGCGTACATTTTAAAGAGGTTAATACACATCCTCTGGACTTGGCAACTAAAATAATTTCATTTTTAATGCATGCAGATGAGTTAATTTTAATATCCCTTACAAACATTGGCCTCAAAAGACCGCTAGAGGTATTAGCAGCTTTCTCAGAAAATCTCAATTAAGCAGTAAACAATGGAAAGACAAACATTAGGATTATGGGGTCTTCTGGAGTCAATTTCCATAATCAGTTGTACTACAAGGGCTCTAACCTGGAAATAGTAAAGGTTTATAACCATTTAGGAATTGAAATTTCGAACAATTTATCCTGGACGAATGTAAAGGGCAGAATTACAAAAGTAACAGCATTAGAGTTTTTCAACTCTGTTGGGGGTAGAGATATCCTGTCTTTACTACAGGTTTTCATTATGTGGCTTTTGTGCTGTACAATCTCATTCAATCACTGCCCTGAAAAGGTATTATAGTAAGGAATTTAAATTCTGGAAAACTTATTTATGTATGTGGCAGTTGACTTCGATTGGGATGATTCACTGAGATTTGGCTTTAACAGGATTTCATTTTACTCAAGATCTGTTTATTGGGTTTTCAGGAACATTACAACAAATTTGCAATTGAAAGAGCAATCAATAGGCAATGTTATATTGCATTAGTAACACATACAGAAAGCTATGTAGGTAATACATTACAGCTGTCCCAAGTCCCTGGGAAAGGGGAGGCCTGTGATTTGTTAATTTGCTCCTGGTGAAAAGACCAGGACAGCCACATGTGCAGAAAGCACAGTGTGTTTTCATGTCGGAGCATGCCTGTTTGAAGAATGAAACTAGGAAACAAACTGTGAAGGGGAGAAGGAGAGGGGCAGAGCGGGGAAAGAAGAGGGAGCTCTAATCGCATTGCGAATTCACACTACTAGCCCCCAGATGGGAGTAAAGGGGAACTTCCCCTTACTCCAGCATGTTAAACAGGTGGAGAGCGTGCAGTCTGGGGTGTCGGAAGCATATGTTTTCTAAACGGGACATGTAGTCAATATTAGACGTCCAGAGGTGCAAAAACCTTTTATCCATGAGGGACAATTTGTGCGTATTCTGCTCCATAGCAATGGTGTGTTAAAATTATGTGAACCAAGACGCTGCTGGGGGGGCCAAGAGAGACCTCCAGGCTCAAGCTATAAGCTGTTTGGCTGTGCCCCGGATACGATGTATGAGACATTAGTCTGTATGGGTCATTGCAGCCATTGATATGGGGAGGATACCCAAAATGATTGTGTGATAGTCTGCCGATATAGGATAGCCCAGAGTACCCTTGATGTGACTCAGGATCTCCTTCCAGAAGATGGTAAGAGTAGGGCATGCCCACCATATGTGGTGAAAGTCACCTATCTGTGCTCCACGTCGCCAGCATGTGGCAGGGGCCGCAGGGAGCATGGAATGGGGATGATGCCACTGAAGCATTACCTTATAGGTTGCTCCTTTCTGAGAGATGTATGTATTTGCAGGATCTGTCTCCAGAGCAACTCCCACTATTTCTGAATTATGTCTGGATTATTTTCTGAAGACCATTTCCACTAGTATGGTTTGTGGGGGATGAGGCATGATTATTTTAGAACATTGGACATTTTAGACACCAGACCATGAGTGCCCTCAAAGCTACGAGCAAGTTGTTTGAAGAGGGTGATGAGGCGGGTGGCAGCTTCTGCATTGGAGGGGTGGACGGCCAATGTCGGAGCTGAAAGTATTGATGACTGGTAGTTTCATGGAGGTGGAGCTCTTTCTTACACAGGTCGAAGGGCTCGGCAGTTTGGCCCTTGAACAGGTCCTGTAGTAGTCCTGCACTCGCCCTGGACCCAGTCTGGGAAGGAATCCCAAGTTAGGGCCAGAGAGAAGTCGGGGTTGCGTGCAATTGGAGTGTTCAGGGACGGGAATGTGGTCAGACCCCTTCCGATGGCAAGTTAGTCCCGTATCTCCAGTACTGTGCGTGCCAGGGTAGCACTATAGGGACTACGAGGACAGTGCTGCTTTGGAAGCCATGCATGGTCCCAAAGCAGTTGACAGGCGACCGCTCGGTCCATATGCACCCAGTGTTTCTCGCTCTCCCATACCACCCACTCAGAAATTTAGACAGCTGGGCAGCCCAGTAGTAGTCCTGGAGGTTGGGACAGGAGAGCCCTCCCCAGTTTCTTGGAAGAATAAGGAGGGCAGCGGAAACAATGGGCCTTGCCCTTCTAAATGAAGGAGTAAAAGGCCCCCTGCAGTCACTTGATGTCATCTAAGGTGACGGAAGTGGGCAATGACTAGAATAGATATTGGAGCATGAGGAGAACATTCATTTTAACTATATTGATGCTGCCTAGCCATCGTCAGGTTACTAGGGAGTTTATGGTTGTAAGACCTAAGCATGTGAGGACCACTGGAAGGGGGTAAGTGCCTGTAGGTGATAGAGATTCTGCGGCAGAAGAATGAGGTTGAGTGCTTGTAACTTGGCGATGTTAATCTTATTTCCAGATACCTACTCATAGTCATGTAATACCTGGACCACCGTGGGAAAGGAAGTGTCTGGCTCCTTCAGGGCAAGCATAAGGGCATCCACGTACAGCAGTACGTTGTGATTTTGTCCCCCAAAAGGAATACCCCCTAATGTTGGATGATTGCCGCAGATGGATGGAAAAGGGCTCCACCTCAAGGGCCAACAATAGGGGGAATAGGGGCAGCCCTGCCGGGTGCCCAGTGACAGAGTAAGTGGCCGTTAATTTGGATGGAGGTGGTGGGTGTCAAGTATAAGGCCATGATCTTACTGACCATAACTGGGCCTAGTACTATTTTCTGGTGGACCGATCGCAGGAAAGGCCCAGCTCACCCGGTCAAAAGCTTTCTTGGCATCGAAGGAAAGGCAAAGGGCAGGGATGACGTGTTGTGCGGCCTTTTCGACTTGTTGAGCGAGGCGCCAGACATTGTCCATCTCCAAAAAAGAAGCTGGTTTCCTCACCAAATAATCACCAAGGACCCCTTACTTCTGCACCATTCACAAGATCTACTAGGACCTTGTGCAACCTCCAGAACACCTATAGTATTGGGCATTGATTTCCTTCGCTCACTGGTCCAACAAACTGATACATACCTGAAGGATACAAAGGAAGTCCTACAGCTACTCCAAGGAATTGACTTTGACCCCAACAGACACCTCCTAATGGGACTGGACATGGAGAGTCTGTATACCAATCTCGCACATAATGAGACACTATCATTGAGGAGGTACTCTTCACCACCGATTGGGGATACCACACACCACGTAACGTGGTTATGGAATGTGTGTTCCTGGCACTTAGAAAATATTTCTTTGCTTATGAGGATACCATCTGCCTACAGAAGCAAGGGACCAGCATGGGGAGCACATTTGCTCCTAGTATAGCTGGCCTGTACGTCTACCACCTAGAAGTGAAGAAGATCCTACACCTCAGTAACCTGTTTATCAACAACATAAAAACATGGAAACGTTACATAGACAATGTGTTGGTTATATGGGAAGGAGACATTACATCAACTGAAAACTTTTTGACCTGACTGAACCAACAAAACATTTATCTGAAATTCACCAACACAAACTCACGGACCAACTTGGTCTTCCTGGATTTGAATATCCACCCAGATAAGGGCACTTTAAAGACTACCACTCACTTTAAAGTTACAGCAAAGAACTGTCTGTTGTTATATAACAGCTTCCATCCCCGCTTGTGGAGGTACTGTACTGAGATTAAAGACTTCAAGAGGCAGGCTACTGATATACAAGAGAAACTAAAGAAACGCAACTACCCAACATAAATCATTGACAGAGCTGTGAAGTGGGCATTTAACAACAATAGGGAAGCACTGCTGGAACTGAGAGTCCCTAAGGACCCAGAAGAGAGACCAATATGTGTCACTACTTACAATACCAACTCCAATCAAGTGACAAAAATTGTAAACGAACATTGGAGACTCCTTGCATGCGGAAATCTCAACCTTCCCAAACCGATGTTTGCATACAAAAGGGGAAGGAGCCTGAGGGGCATGCTGGTCCACACAAGACCACGACCCACCTTAGCAATTGAGGCAGAAAATACCCTCCTACCCCCAGTGAAGGGCCATTATCCTTGTGGTAATTGCAGCACTTGCCACCTGACGAAGAAAAACAAAAGTATAACATTCAGGAATGGTACAGAATGGGAGCAGAGGAGATTTACGAACTGCAACAGCAAGAATGTGGTTTATATCATCACTTACCCGTGCGGAATGGAATATGTCGGAATGACAACTAGACCTGTCAAGACACACATAGGAGAGCACATGAGCAATGTACGTTGCAAAAGAAGCACTAGGAAAATGGCTACCCACTACTTGACAACCCAACACACAATGGAAGACCTACAATGGACCATTATCGAACAACTGAACAGTGAACATGGTCTTCTCAAGAAGGAACAGCGGTGGGTGTTCTGCTTGGGGACACACATTACAGGTCTGCACGACGACATCCCCTGAGGACAATTGACCTGATTTGTATCTCTCGTGACTTTTGTCACAATCTCTGAGAAGAACCCTCTTGTTAGCCAACCTTCTATTAAACACTTGGGGCAGGCAGGAAAACACCCCATAAATATTGTGGCCTGTACATTACCCTGTGAAATTTAATGTCCTGCCACACGTTTTTCCACTCCTATTCACTTTTGCCATCATGAGCTCATCCTTCTGCAGAGAGGTGTTATTACCACTATATGTCCTCTACATAAAAATCTTTTGAAGTAACTAGGCAGATACCCGTTTTTTCAGCGTCCTTTTAGTTATCGCACTCGTCTTTTTCGCTCCTAGGGCTATACAACAGGCACCCTTGAGCAACAGGAAGTGGGAAACAAACACCCTCGAGCAACAGGAGGTGAGGAACAAACACATTCAGCTGCAGGTGCCATTCTAGGTCACCATCTTGGATTCTGACGGTCTAGTGTTTGTACCAATTAGTTCCATTTTTGGCGGCAAAACTACCAATTATGCTCAGTATTTAAGGACACTGCCCACACTGGCTCAATGTTCCACGGAGCTGCGGCGAGGCAGTGTCCTGGTGAGGAGGTAACCTTGATATTGTAAGTACGGCACAGCCTATTTGCAACAGTGAAATGCTGCTCAATTAGGAAGGATCTCAAATCCAACAGTTTTTCTTTTTCTTTTTCAATTTGTTTTTAACAGTGTGTGACTATAGATACACCTTCCCTCCCGTTTTGAAGGCTCATGGGGCATTATCTGGGCGATATAAGAGTATGTGAACAGCCTGAACTTTGGAGGCTTCTTTATCTGCCACTAAACTGTTTTTTGAAGAAGAGATATATTTAGGCTGTCCTGTTTTCAGTTTCTATTTTTGGTAAATTCTGGTGTTTTCAATATCTTAAAAAACAGTTGTTATCAGTGGTTACACATTTTCACGCCACTAAAAACAATAGAAAAAGTGTTTTTCCGGTGTTTATGGAACTGCTTGCTTTCTGCACTGAAAGAACATGGTATATAGACAGTGTACGTATAGTGTATATGAGGTCCAAAGAGATTTTTGCAAATTAATCTTATTATAGTACACCATACAATACTTCTTCAGTGAGTCTTTGGTCATGTGTGCTCGCGCTTTCCTTCCCATGTAAACTTCTGTGAAAGGGCCCTCTCAGCATTCATAGCCCATTGGGCTGAGAACCGTCAGCTAAGGGTCACAGTTGGGATGACTCTTTCTTTGATGCCACATAAAGCACAAAATGATAAATATTTGCGTTTTAGTTCCTGGGCATAAGAAAACAGTGCACCAGAATGGAATAAAAAGTCAATAGCACCCCTCATTAACTTTGAAGATTGTAAAGATGCTTTCAGCATACCATCTAACAAGTGGCAAGGATCTCCTACAGGGAATCACTTCAGCTCGGGTATCAATTTTTACAGGTCATCACACAAATTTTTTATATACGTAGCTGAATCGCTACAATAACAAACAATATCACTCCAATCTTTGTTGAACTTGGAAAGAACCTTTTTTGCAGAGCATAACAAGTTCCATGTTTTCCAAAAGTCTGGTGTCATATTTTCACCACTATCCCAGATGCTTGGTGATATATATTCTTGTCACTATACCTTGCATTTAATGTTTAAAGCCTGAGGTGTTGGCAATTCACCTACTATCAATACTGACCTACTAGAAACTATGGTCCGATGTATTAAGTGTTTTTACCCATTCTCTGTGGGCCAATGTGATGACACATATTAGAAAAGATTTATATGAAACTAGCCATTTTACCTATCATTAAAATAATCAAATGCAGCCAAAATATCAAATGTGAGTTTGATATGTCCTGATTCTCTACAGTTTATAAAATATTTCAACTAAACCTAAAACGTGAAACTAAACCCTGCATCTTTAGACCAAAGGCCATAAAACTGAAAAAAGTAAAAGGAAGAAGAAACAATATTTTAGTGGCATCCCTAAAGAACAAAACTGAAGCAGAATAATGTTAGCAGTCTTTCGTACTGCTAGCTTGTAAAACAAAGTTACATTTTATTGACCCCTTCAGTAAGAACAAAATGACTCTTTCACTTTCTTATTCCTTTCTTTGAATGGCATTTAGTTTGTGGTTGTACAGGTGTTTTTTCAGTGTTTATATGTTTTCACCGGTGAGGGCTATTTTTCTTTCAGTGGGGTTTTATCAGTTATTATAGGTTTAAACTTAAAACTCCACAGCCTATATATTTTTAACAGATACTTTCAGTTATACTTATCATATGGATATGCACACCATGCGGTCCATAGATATAGTGTGTGTTTTAGGTTTGGTGTGTGTATATTTTTGTATTGTCCCATTTTGCCGGCATACACAGCACTGATTACCAATTATAATGGATAAAGATAAGAAAAATGCATCACAGAACTATATCACTTTTTCTTTACAGGTCAACACCACATATGGTGCAGTTTAGATGTGTTATGTCACTTTAACTCTGTTTTTATTCTTCCAGAACCCATTCGGCAATATACCTACTCGGGTATAGTATACTGTGCATGTTAAATTTATGTGCACCACTTAGTTAGGATTATATGTAAATACACAGTTGTTTGAGTGTAGAAGGTATCTCTTCTAGGTCCTGATGAGAAGCCAGGGGAAGGCTTCGAAATATGTCGACACAGGAGACACGGCTCATTAAAGCATAGTATCTCCATCTCATTCCCACTTTTAAAGATACCACTTCAAAGGAACAATACAATTTTTTTTTTCCATGGAGCCAGGTATTTTTACATTTCTCACTATTTACCATTCACTCACTTCTGACCCTTCCACTCACACTCCTACACCACACATAATATTGTTTTTCATAACCAGTGCTCCCACGTCATAGTAGGTCGCAGCACGCCCCGTCCCGCAGCGGGCGGGAGGATCCCGAAGATGAAGCATATCACCAAGGGTTATTTTTGGTGGGTGAGGGGTTTTTAAACAAAGCTGTGTGCTTTCCAAAATTATAGGAGACACACGTAGTCTGGAGGAACACTTCTATACTTTCCCATAAGGGTGGATCCCTTTGTTTTTTTTACCTCTTCTGCTCTTTTGAGCATTACCTCTTCGCTCCCTTCTTATGTTATTTTGATTGTCCTATCCCTGCCCATGCCGTATAAAACCCACCTGATCAGGGTCTATTAACCTGGGGCGAAGGGATTCCAAGCAGTTGTCCAATATCTTTGTGTAAAGCTTTGCTTCAGTATTCAATAGGGCAAGTGGGCAATATTATGAACAGAGTGTAAGGTCTTTGCCCCTTTTGGAACAAGTGTATTTTCAGCATTGGACATAGTAGGTGTAAGGCCTGTAGCATGGGCACATTAAAAGTGTGAGCAAGTGGTCTATGAGTTGTGGCAAGAAGACCATGTAGAAGGCTTTGGTAAGGCCATCTGGGCCAGGAGGTTTGCCCTTGGGAATCTCATGGAGGGCCTTGCAGGGTTTGGCAATTGAGAAGGGTTCTTCCAGGTCTCGGGTCGGAGAGGTGTCTAATGGTTGCCAGGGGCATCTCTGGAGGTACTCGACCATCTTAGTTTTATACTATCCCTGGAGGGGTAAATGTTGGTAAAAGGCTTGGAAAGCCTACTGCGTAACCGTTTCTCTGATTGCCCAACCAGAGTCGCTTGTCTGAATCTTTGCAATGTGGACCTAGCATGTTGATGGTGTAGTCTACGTGCTAGAAGTGAACCTCCTTTGTCCCCACCCTCATAATACTTTTTTTAAGGGGGAGTGCTCAGTTTTGTTGACCAGATATTCCTGAAGCTGGCCCACCCGCTGCCGCTTTGACATCAGTGTGGGACGCTGCTTATCTGTGCGCTCTAAGGAGAGAATATCATCTGTAAGCTCCACTTCGAACAAGTGTGCTTCTCGAGCCCTGGCTACAGAAATGGAGGTCATCAATCTCCGGATAGTAGCTTTAAACCCATCTCAGAGGGTATGAGGGGGTGTTGGGCAGAGAGTTAAGTGTGAAGTATTCAGTGATGGCATCTTTTAGAGCTGCCTTGTCAACAGGATCTCTATAGAGTTGAGGGGAAAGGTTCCAGAACAAGGGAGCACGTGGGAAATCGGTGCTGAGTGTTCATGTAAGCTCAACATGCGTGTTATCCGAAATGGAGATGTCAGAAATCTGCTCAGATGTTAGGGCGCTCAGTAAGGAAGAGGTGACAAACAGGAAGACGATGCGGGAGTAAGATAAGTTCACATGTGAGTAAAAGGAGTAATCCTACATAACTCGTTGTAAGTATCGCCAGGCAATGACTAAGCCTGCATCCCGGAGCTCCATGCTAAGTACTCCATACATAGCTTCCGTGCCCTGTACGTGTACTGAGTTTCTGTTAAGGTCAGGGTCCCAGACTATGTCTAAACCACCTCACATCATAATATCACCCGAGACAAACTTTAGCTGCTCTGAGAGGGCCTGCTGTATAAATGCATCCTGCGCTTGGTTCGGGGTGTAAAGGTTAAGGAGCATGAGCGTTTTGCTGTCTCTCTCCACAGTTAAAGTGAGGAATCACCCACCAGGATCCCTGATGACTTTAAAAACATTTGGGTACAAGCCTCTCCTTCAAAGAATGGCAATGCCTAGGGTCTTAGAATAGGAGTACACCAAATGTTGGAGTGGGTATCTGGGATGGTCCATGTAGTGGCAATCGGTTTGAAGCAGGTGGGTCTCTTGCAAGAAAATAACATTGGGGTCGTGTTGTGTGAGATAACGCCAGGCCTGGCATCATTTGCTGGAAAAATTGAGCACCTGGAAACATTGAGCACCCGAGCTTTAAGAGAGAGCAGATTCAGATCATGAGTGGTTCCCATATAAGGGTTAGAACTCTCAGTGCACTTCTAAGAGGCAGATGCTGTTCCGTGTGTGATGGTTAATGGAAAGACACCCCCTCTTCACTCCGTCCATCATCTCCTTGTGTTTGCTATATACATTAAGGGCCACAAAGGTATTACAGGAGAGCAAGCTGTGTGACTAGTCAATCATGATACTGGAGGAGAAAGAAAATGTAAAATACAACAGGTACCTATATAAAGGCTGAGCTCTGCCAAGTGGGCTAGTGTTCGATGGGCCGGTAAGTGCCGGAAGCAGTTCAGGAGCGAGACATGAACATGTTTTGCTTATGTTAGTTTTCCTTGGTTGAGGCATGAGCGCATTCTGACTTCATTTTTTGGAGGTGCACAATAATGTCTGCCTTTGCCGAGTGCAAGTCTTGTGCTGTCTTATTTTTGTGATTCCACGCGCCTGGCTAGACTGTATGCCATTTAGGTCACCAGGAATCAGGACGTGTAGTGGCTGAGGGAGATGTGTCTCTGCTAGGACAGACCCCCGGTAGAACGAGGATTGTCTTGGCCTCCATGAGGGAACTAACCGTTTGTTGCTTTCTGTTCCAGGTGTAAAAGCAGGCCAAAGGGATGGGCTCATTGATATTTGATCTCCTGAGTGTGTAAGTGCTGACTTAAAGTCCTGTAACTTTTTCAGAGTCAGCAGGGAGGGGTCCTGGTAGATCTGCACAATGTGGCCCCAAAGCACAATATTCTCTTTGCCCCTCGTTGCCAGAGCATCGATTCTTTGTCCTGGAAAAAGTGAACCCTGGCGAGAATGTCCAGGGTCATATTTGGTCTGCTAGGAGCTGCAGTGACCATATGTGCTCTGTCGATAACAAGGGGGGGGCTCTGATTCCCCCCAGAAGGCCATCAGCAGATCCCTAATGAAGGACATGATGTCCTGCCCCTTTGTCCCACAAGGAATGCTTCTGATACGCAGGTTGTTACATCAACCCTGATTCTCCAGGTCTTCCTGTTTGGCCTGGAGCATGATATAGTGTACCTCCAACTCATTGACCCTTCTCAAATGGCTCCCACTTCCAGAACGTACCTGCGCAAGTCATTGAGGAAACTTTTAAACTCTGTCTTCAAAGAGCCAATCTCTTTACGGATATCCGCTAGATATTCTCCAAGTCATCCTGCGTAATGGAGAGGGCGGGGTTCGCAGGGGTCTCCTTGGATAGATATTTCTTGCTGCTTATGTCGGAGGCAGTCATTTTAATCTAAAGAGGGACCACAGAACTGCCTTTGGCGGACCTGCCTCAGGGAATTGTATGCCAGACCAAGCATCCAGAGCATTGAATGGAAAGATACAGATCTGTACTCCTGCTGACAATAGGTAGGTTGCTAGTAGACCAAGGGAGAAATGGTTTCAGAGCGTTGAGATCAGTGATGTTGAGGAAGTGCTAAAATATGGCCACAGTGCACATCAGGCGGGTCTGTGAAAATCGCAGTCAGGCCAAGCTGCCCAGAACCAGTAGTGCGAGGGATAGGCAGTCTCAGTAAGGACCAATGCACTTACAGTTCCAAGCAATGCAGTCAGTACACCTAAAATCCGTGAACCGCTAAGAATTCAAGTTCAGAAAGGCAGTGAGGCTGCATTAACTGCGTGCTCCTCAGTGATGCGCAGTTCTCCCCGGATATGCTGAGGAAAGGGGGCCTCAAGGGGCACAAGTGCGCACAGGGCAGTTGCTCCTACTACAGAGTTTGAGAGGGAGGTCAATGTGCCCCCAGGAGTGAGGAAGGCACCAGGAGGGGACCCCCTAGAGACCCCCACAAGGAAAGCACAAGCCCTCAGGGCCAGAGCACAGTTAGAGAAGAAGTCCCTAAGGTCACCTATCCCCACACCATGATGAAAGTCCTGTGCACCACCAACCCCGGGACTGGGCTGGGCTGTCCTTTGGTCCCCCTCAGAATCTGTGATGGCCTGTTGGGGACAGCGAACGCAATGTTGAGTCAATGCAGGGCCCTTCTAAGGAACATGGTGCAAGGTGCCTTCGGATGGCCAGGGATATCTGCAGTAGAACAAGTGCAGAGGAGCAATGGGTACATGAGGAGCAGGTGCCCCACAGGCCACCCCACACCACCGGTCAGGTAGTGCCCACTGCTTACAGCGCCTCAGGCATTTATGGGGAGATGGTCACCCATCCATAAGGCTGCAATGGCCTAAGCTGCAGCAAAAAATGTCCCAGAAGCATCCACAAGTGGCAAGGTCCCTGTGAGCCAAAAGGCGTTTAGAAGCTGCTTTGTATATGGTGTCCACATCCCCCTGGGATGGACCATGCTCCAGGCATCCGTGATCTATGCACAGGTCTCCAGAGGGTCCTTCTCATAGGAATCAGGGTCTCTGCAAGGCCCTGAGCAGGAGCAGCACCTTGCCACCCCCAGGATTTCTATCGGGTCAGCACGTGGGTCCTCCCAGCTGGGAACAAGAGATGGGGAGGGAGGGAAGCTGCCTCACTGATGGCCCACAAACAATCTGAGCCTCTCGTCCACAAGCATGCCGGCCCAGAGTATCACAGGGCAAGAGGGCATCACTGTCCCATGCAGCTTCAGAGACGACCGCAGTACAGCTGCTCAGCAAGTGTGGAGGACACTTAGGGGCCTATTAGTATGTCGGGCTTATCGCCACCGCCCGCATGGCCGTGGCGATCAGCCCGACAATAAACTCCGCCAACATTAAATTTACCCCCGCCTGATTATGTTGGCGGGAAGACCGTCCGCCTCTTTCCCACCTGGTCGATGAGTCGACCGGGCGGAAAAAGTTTGAATATGGTGGCGGTGTCTGCTAGACACCACCATCCATATTACCATGAAGGCGGGAAGCACAACGCCGCCACGGAAAGGCATGCGAATTGCTCAGTTGGGGGCCCATTGCGGCCCCCCACGTTGTTGGGGGTGGGCACATGGGGGGATATCTATGGTACCCCCATGCATTTGCACGGACGACGTGGCAGGCACCGCGCCGTGCCTGCCACGTTGTGCATGCAAATGCACACATGCCTTTTTTGCATTGGCTTGACGGCCAGGTCTGAGTGGAAGATAATTTTGGCCATTTGGTCCTGCAAGACTTTGTGTTCGGAGTTATTCCATAGACCCACCACTGAGGGAGGAACTGGTGCAGTATTTATTTTTCAGGTGAATAGTTCTCTGGAATGGACTTCTCTCCATTTAAAAAGGTCCCAAATCAGAGATTTGCACACTGGAATGAGCAATTCGTTTTTTTGTGTGCTCTGTGTTTGAGAGTGTGAACGGTGTCCAGAGAGAAACTGACATCAGCGCAATGGGATGGTGCCAATAGGCGGCTCCAAGCATCACTTCTGTTGTGGAGCAGAGTCGTTTTTGTGGAGCTGCAAAGTGCCAACTACTGGTGTGCATTCGCTATGTTATAAAATCTTCTGGATCCAGTCCAGCACCTGAGGATAAACTAAAGGGGAGAGATCTGCGGTAAGATAGAGTATACACCAGAAGGAGCCTTACCAAAGCTAAGTACCTTAACGTTCTTTCTATCTCACCCCTTTCCCACTAACCCCATTCCCCTGCACATAGGAACATTTATTTCCAGTATGCAGCGTATTAAAAGTGCTTAATAAGTAAAACAAATTAGTAATAACATTATTATCACTATAAGTGTAAGAGCACAGAACTATATTGATTGCAAACCCTACTCCGTTTACACATACAAAGCTCTTAAAGACACAAGGTCACCACAGATTTCATAGCCTGTGAAGGTTACTCTAGGTGCAGAGCTTCAGTAATCCCAGAGCACCCTGCAGGGGAGGTCATGATCGTCAACTGTGCTGTGCCCTTCCTATAAATCAGTTGCAGTTTTTTTTGTGTTAGGTTGGTTTCATTCATGAGTTACATCTCATGTATTTATGGCTGTTAAGCGCTGTGAGCTTTTAGGGGAAGGGTTTCTGTTAGGGAGACAGATTGTGGTTTATTTTGCAAGAACAGTGCCAGTGCTTCTTTGTGTTTGTAGTTCCCTTGGATGTGTTTTTCGTGCCTTCCCATTTCCATGTATTCTAGTCTCAGTGCTCACATATGTTTTTTTCACACCATGGCCATTATCTGCTATGATGTGTTAATTGGTCTGAGTTTTGCTTACTTCCACGTTGGTATGGTTGAGACATGCTGTGCGCTGCATGACAAGTTTATTGTGGGGTACTTGGGGTCATGCAGACTTGAAACTAATCAAGGTGATGCTGTTTAGTGTCATCTTAAGTATTTTGGGGGCCCTAGCACAGAACAAATTTAAATTTCATTACCCATTTCCTACTAATTCAAGCCCATATGATGTCAAACAGTACTAAATTATTTGTTAACCCCTTGGCCGCAGGGGGTCATTCCCCCGCGGTGCTGGGGGGGAGGGGCGGGGCGCACAGCGCCCCGGTGCTCGTGACGAGCTCAGCTTGTCATGAGCCATGGAGGCCATGTGCTCATGACGAGCTCAGCTCGTCACGGCCACACCCGTTTCTGTGGAACGCTCGCACAGCAGGGGAATTAGCCCCGAGTGCGAGCGTTGGAGCCGTTATGACGAGCTGAGCTCGTCATGAGCACATGGCAACCATGGCTCATGACGAGCTGAGCTCGTCATGAGCATGGGAGGGGTTAAACAGTTACAGGGTCACACAAAGGCAGTTGAAATATGTCTTGCCTGGGACCCGAGATATCCTCATGATGACACAAAGTAGAAAGACAGAGTCAATGATAGCAGTAGAGAGAGAGGGAGAGTAGTTTTGCAGAGAAATAAAATAGGCGGAGATCAAATAGAGAGAAAGTTCAGTTTCCCAGGGGGTCCCCATGAATGTTGGCACCTAAGGCAATTTACCCCAAGGTTTTGCCCCCTCTGAGGCCAAGTGTTGCAAAGGAAGTACCAGGAGTAGCAGGGAGCAAGCTAGAGGTCCTAGCTGCGACCCCTGTCTACCTCCAAATGACTGCATGCCCAGTCCTTTTCGACAGACAGATCATCCACCTTTCTGCTGGCTTATTTCATGACGCCATTATTAAGACAAAGGAATTTATGGCTCTGTATCCTAGACATCGTCAGAAACATATAACAGTTTGATGTTTGAATCCCGCAATCATGATAGTTATAATGGCCCACAAGAGCACTGAGTTCTAAAAGCTGATTTAGAGGATTTTTTTAGACACCATCAGGTTATCACCGGAGGAAATAACAGCAACCTGAATGTAATGAGATGTCACTCAGAAAGAGAAGTAATTTTGTGCTGATGCTGCCAATTCTGCTTGACTGGAACCACCACCCCCCCAGGCTCCGACGAAACCACGGATGCACGACCAGGAGGGTTACATAAGGTATTTTAAACTGCTGCAAGAAACAGAGATAAATCTCAATCCCCTTGAAAACCATATTACTGACTGTGATTCCCAGAAGCAAGCAGCAATGCATCCTCAATTATATCTTTTTTCAGCTTGATTGTGCAGTCACTGTCTGTCATCTCTACTTTCATCAATATTTGCTGAGGCCACCAGAATGCATACTTGTTGATACATGTTGGACCTTTTGCATATTATGCTAGCTGTAACTGATCTCCAAATTACTTGATATTATTGGTAGAATCTCCAATACTCAATACTTGCTCCTCCAATTCCCCTTGGACACCAACCCAGACTTCCCATGAGGCCTTCGTACTTTATTGGATCCTCTAGCACCATTTACTTATCCCATTCTGATATACTAGCTGCTCTCTTCCTACATTAATACATAATTTCTTTGACCCTTTTTAACACACTCAGCCAACATGAGAGCCTAAATGTAACCCTACACGTCAACCAGTTAATGCTGTCATATCTTCTTCATATTTTGTTTCCCCTCATTTGCCCTCTTCAAGAATATCTACATCTTGCCCCTTGTAAAGATCTGTGGAAACACAGCAACGCTGTACTCCGTGGCCCAGTGACTCGAGCCTAAACCATTGACCTTTCTACTTATTACAAAAAGCGTGTTCCCCCCAATTATATACCTCCACACTACCACCATAATAGGCTTATGCTTATCATATGCATGAATGTGAATGGTTTGTCAAACTGTATTAAAAGGGAAAAATGCTACACTATCTTAACATCAAAGGTGTGGACATGGCACTGTTATGGGAGACACACCTATCCATTGAAGAATCAGGTAAACTCGAGCAGGAGTGGGTTAGAAGAGAAGTCAGTAAATGCCATACAACATCCACCCCCAGCTCATCCACACTGAGCCCAAATTGTTATAGGGAATGTGGTGCAATGATACCGATAATAAAATCTCTTATGTTCACACAGTGCCCAAATTTGGTCAGACGCTGGGGGAAGATCTTCCTTAGTGAATTTGAGAACTGCTGATACTGGGATTTGTATATGCACCCACGGCTAGCAAAACAAAATTGCTCATTTGCACTTTCAGACTATTTACTATATTTGGTAAGGTAAATGGTCTAAATATCGATTCCAAAATATCGAGTAACCTAAATATCGCGTCCAAAATATAGAATGGACAAAATATTGACTAGACAGAAAATAGACATCCAAAATATCGTTTTGAAGGTAAGTACTGTAATATCGAATTTAAAAATATAGACAGTCAAAATATCGAAGTACATAATGTAGGTGATTAAAATTATCGACTTTTTAATAATATCGAATTTTTTAAAGTGTTTTATATGTTAGTTTATGTGTAAAAAGTGTTTATTTATTTGCAATTTATTGTAAGTAGATAATTTTATGTTATTTAATTTTTGCGTAATTTAATTCTGTAGCGGGTTGTGGGTTTATAGGGGAATAGGGTGGGAAGTGATTTAATTATAATTAATTAAATATGCTAATTAATTAATTGGTATTTATTTTGAATATATTGTCAATAAATTTTTAATTGGTAATTAATTTTTATTAATTGATTAATTGATAATTATGTGAATAATATTATTTTATTTTTAGTAGCGGGTTGTGGGTTTATAGGGGAATAGGGTAGGAAGTAATTTAATTATGATTAATTAAACATGTTAATTAATTAATTGGTATTTATTTAGAATAAATTGTCAATTAACTTTTTAATTGGTAATTAATTAATTGTTAATTGATCATTTATTTTTATTAATTGATTAATTGATAATTATGTGAATAATATTATTTTATTTTTAGTAGCGGTTTGTGGGTTTATTGGGGACTAGGGTGGGAAGTAATTTAATATCATTAATTAAACATGTTAATTAATTAATTGGTATTTATTTAGAATACATTGTTAATTAATTATTAATTGGTAATTAATTAATTCTTAATTGGTAATTAAAATGTATTAATTGATTAATTTAAAATTATGTGATTTATATTAATTTATTTTCACTACAGTGGGGATATTAAAATGTACCCCTATGCTATCCAACGCTTTCCCTACTGTTGCACTCTCTGGAGTGGGAATAGTAATTTTTACCCCTACGCTATCCAACGCTTTCCCTACTGTTGCACTTACTGGAGTAGGAATAGTAATTTTTACCCCTATGCTATCCAACGCCTTCCCTACTGTTGCACTCTCTGGAGTGGGAATAGTAATTTTTACCCCTACGCTATCCAACGCCTTCTCTACTGTTGCACTCTCTGGAGTAGGAATAGTAATTTTTACCCCTACGCTATCCAACGCTTTCCCTACTGTTGCACTCTCTGGAGTGGGAATAGTCATTTTTACCCCTACGCTATCCAACACTTTCCCTACTGTTGCACTCACTGGAGTTGGAATAGTAATTTTTACCCCTGCGCTATCCAATGCTTTCCCTACTGTTGCACTCTCTGGAGTGGGAATAGTCATTTTTACCCCTACGCTATCCAACGTTTTCCTACTGTTGCACTTCCAGGAGTGGGAATAGTAATTTTTACCCCTACGCTATCCTACGGTAATAATATTGTGTATTTTTTATTAATATTATGTTTATATATATATATATGTTTTAATAGATATGATTATATTTTTTTGTTTATAACTTAAATTAATTATTTAATATTTTTAAGGTAATTTAAATATTTTTACCCCTACGCTATCCAACGCCTTCCCTACTGTTGCACTCTCTGGAGTGGGAATAGTAATTTTTACCCCTACGCTATCCAACGCTTTCCCTACTGTTGCACTCTCTGGAGTGGGAATAGTAATTTTTACCCTTACGCTATCCAACGCTTTCCCTACTGTTGCGCTCATTGGAGTTGGAATAGTAATTTTTACCCCTACGCTATCCAACGCCTTCCCTACTGTTGCACTCTCTGGAGTGGGAATAGTAATTTTTACCCCTACGCTATCAAACGCTTTCCCTACTGTTGCACTCGCTGGAGTGGGAATAGTAATTTTTACCCCTACGCTATCCAACGTTTTCCTACTGTTGCACTTCCAGGAGTGGGAATAGTAATTTTTACCCCTACGCTATCCTACGGTAATAATATTGTGTATTTTTTATTAATATTATGTTTATATATATATATATATGTTTTAATAGATATGATTATATTTTTTTGTTTATTACTTAAATTAATTATTTAATATTTTTAAGGTAATTTAAGTATTTTTAAGTATATTTTAGCTATTTATTTGTAATAATTTGTTTATTTTACATTATTTTTAACAAATTCGATATTTTTACAATGTATATATATATAAACGATATTTTGGACTCGATATTTTGGTACTTACCTGTTTGTAGATAGGAATTCGATATTTTGTCCGTCGATATTTTGGCCTCGATATTTTGGGTAGTCTATATTGTGTCCGTCGATATTTAGTCAGTGATCCATTTGGTAAGAGACGTTATTGTAGGATGGGACTGAAACCTTCCTTATCATTGATCAAATAACAGATTTGGCACAATTGATGAAGCTAACAATGCTGAAACTGTATTGCTGCATGATATGTGACCACAAACTAGACCATATATGGTGTATCACACATACGTCTGGCAAAAAGTACCCATTTCTCTCTTCTATGCATGGTACATCTTCACTCATTAATTACTTTTTAGTGCAGGATACCCTACTACATATGCCCCTATGTTGGAAGATACTACCTTGCAGCATATCTGACTATTCCACAATCCATCTAGAAAATGAAATGGGTCACATCATTTCCCCACCAACATAATAGAGGATGCAAGTGTCTAAAAACAGACTCCATGAGGGCAAAAAGCCTTTAACTTTCACATAAGACCCTATGAAGCTGGGAATTAAGTTTCTGTCTCCTCTGCATAGGTGCTGTGGACAGCAGATAAGGTGACTGGAGAAATCTATTAGTAAATGACCATCACTGAAAGCAATCCCAATTTGAACAATTTAGGTTAGAGTGCTCTATAAAATCAATAACGTCAGACTACAATAGTGACCCTTAGAGTAACGTTAGATGTCATTAAGAGGCTGAAATGTTGTCCTCAATTCATTAAACTCCTCGCTGCTTAGTTGGACAAAAGTGAAGCATTATGAACGAGGAGAAAAAGTAGCCAGGTTACTTGCGTAACACTGTACCAAAATGAGGCACACTTAACCATTCCATTGACAAAAGGGAATTCTTACATGCACACCCAGCAGAATTTAGAAAGGCTGTCCTGTCGTGAACTCTAAATCTTCGGGGCACTAACCAGCGTAGATCTCTAAAGCCTCAAGAGAAATAATATATAGTTTACCCTCTTTGGGAAGAGTAAACCCAGCAGGTGTCTCTTACTGCTCGCTACAATTGAGGGGAGAGCATTATTTAGATTATGAGATCAACATGGATGAGATTAAGTCAACTGTGATCTTCCATTTTGCTGGTCCCCCTGTGAGGATGCATCACCGATTAAATAATAACTTCACAGGGCTCGAAATCCAAAATGGGCTCCGATAGCCCTTACACCCATGGATTGGAAATACCCACTGGATTATGGAAGTTATATGTTATAGCCCCTTTTCACTCATACAATGCGATGTTAAAATACTAGCCTAGCTCCTTGAAGCCAGAATATGTAAAGTCATCCCATTGATACATCATTCTCAGTTGGGCTTTGTGTCTGAATGCTCTCTCAAAACCCATATGAGAACAGTAGCACACTTTATGAGGTGCTTTAAAGATTTTAAAAAGATGTATCAGTTAACACCAATGATGCCTGTGTCAAATAGGAATTTCTGTTCCAAATGTTGGCCAGATTTGGCTTGTCAGAATTACATATCTAAAATCAAATGTTTATATAATCAAATGACTGCTCAAATGAATTGAGATAGCTTTCTGTCACACCCCATCTCAATAAACCTGGTTCAAGACAGTGATGCCCTGTATCACTGTCCTTATTCCTCCTGGCGCTAGAATGTCTGTCACCACCCAATGCTCGAGAGTGATCCATGTTGTTCTCACCCCCGTATGACCTGTGATCCCTTTTTTCTATGAAGACAACTTCCTTATGGCTATTACATCCCCTCTCACTTCCTTATTAGCCTTGATGTCCTAAATGATGTCTTTGATGGAACCCTCCTTTACCAGAAAGACTTACATTGCAGGATTTCTTATAAGATGAGTCCAGGAGTGTTTAAGGTGCTGAGAATGGAGCTAGGAACTTACCAGAGGCCTTGCACAGGCTGAAGTGGAAGGATCGCTGTCTGCATTGACATGCTGCATGTGCTGAAACACTACATTTGGTGTGCTGCCAAGTGGTCATGCCATCTGAACCACCTTCATGTCTCTGAATGTTGACAGAGGCTTCCAACCTAAGATGGAACAGAATTCTCTCCTTCATTGTCAGTTCCAGCTAATACCATATATAAGAATACATTTTCAAGTTCTGGATGCATCGCAACGTTCTTTACTCCTTTTTACAATATTTGTTCCTGATTTTGCTTCTAGCTGTTTTGACCTTTTGACTTCCAGATGGGGAATCTGCATGGCTGTTTTCTCCTTCCTATTTTCAGAAGGAATTTGATGCCTTGCTGATTCTCCAGTACTAATCTCTATCTTTGGTCGAGAGCTACAATATTGCCAAGATCTTTTACCCTTTCTGAGGTTTTCCTCCTAACTGGGACCCTCTTAAGAAGACACTTTATTTCTTCCACAAATTCTGTTCGGTGTAAAGTGGCACCAAGGCTACTGGGTGAAATGACCATTTCCTTGGGCATATGTTACCTATTTTAAACCAATGGAATACAACCAAATGCTTACTGGGTCAAAAGCCAAATATGTGTGGGCCGGATACCAATGCTTGGCTCTCCCTAAGGCAGCACTGTGAAGTATGGAGACAATACATGGTGGTAGTGTGGATGAGATCTTACAGCTGCAGTAGGGGCTAATACATCATCTGCCAACAGCTAAACTGGTCACATCTTTATGATATGTTGGACATAGTGGTAATGTATAACCACAAAGGTTGTAGGGGACACCAGTGGCCACTGTCCATACTTTCGTGTTGGGTCTTTGGGGGAAACCCAGGGTTCTGGCAGTAGAGAAGTGGCTAACTGAACTAGCGAAGGTAGCTACTTCTGAACATATCGGATATAAGAAGAATGACCAGCCGGCCAGGTAGCCAGGTAGACCAGCCAGGTATTAAAATCTTTTCTGTACACCACACCAACCATGCAATAAAGTCATGACAACAAAATTAGTGCACTGCCTACCCTACTGAACTCAATATTCTGATTCACTAATACTCTTAAGATATGTCATACATATGTGTAGTTGTGGTCTTCGAATTTTGTTGATTTCAGTTTTGGTAAAAAGAGGCTATCAAATGCAAAATCTTTTCCTGTTTACCAGCACTTTTGCCCACTTCATTATGGTAACAAAAGTCCAGATTTCGTATTCATTTTCCGCTCATGATAAACTAATTGAAACAAAGATGTCACCACATGCTTCGCTACAACATAGACATTACTTCTTCAGGGCATTCATGTTAAGTGAGCGCTTTTCCATTAATCTTGATAGAATGCAGTATAAATATATCCACAATATGCTATGGTTAAGATTGTAGTACAATTGGCATTGCAACCCCCTATTGGTCATCTGACTATTACTTGTAATGCAATAAGATGAGTATCGGACAGTGCGTAAATAACCCTGTAGGCAGGCGAGCAATCAGAGCAAGAGGAATCCAGTCAAGCGCATTATTGACTGGCTAATTAATGGGTAACTATGCTGCTATGATTCCCCTCCGCTTGCTTTTGCATTCCTTATACCAGTGTCTGTGCACCCCCAGTGTGTGTGCCTGGTGTCTCTCTGTCCCAGTATCTTTGTATAGTGTTTCATACGCATATCTTGTGGTCTTTTTTGCAGATGTAGGTTGTTGCAGGTGCAACTGTATTCATGGTAGTAGAATTGCCATTGGAGGAAGGTGCCATTAAACGGAAAGCACCACTGTGTGCACATCTAGTACCTGTGTCTATGGGTGGAAAGCACCAGTGGGTAGAAAAAGATGTGCCTGCTACAGGGGGTGCGAGGTGTCATTTCATGTATTTGTCAATCGGTGAAAGGTGCAGGCAAAGTACATCCGGCAATGTATTGAATGTGCCATTGGATGCCCCCCTCAACATCCCCCAGAGTTACCAACACAAATGGTGGGGAGTTACTAGGAATTAGAAGACAGATCCTAATGTTTCACTGAGAAATTAGGAATTAGCATGGGAATGGGAATTCTGGGACCAATTCCACTGGTAATTTCTCTTTCTCCTCTGGAGTTCCCCTAAGAGATTTGTAATTCTGGTGGGGCCAGTGGCTCAATTTTTCTGCCCCCAATGGAAGTAAAATGACATTTGTAATCAAAGCCTTAGTGAAAATCTAAAATGAGTTATCTTTAAATATCGTAAGGAAAGGAAGCAAATTAGATCCCATGCGAGGGTAAGGGCATATTGTTCCAGATTGTGGGTGCAAAAGTAAAAAACATTTCCCTACTATTTGTGGTCTGTGCACTAAGGAAATTGTCAACAAATTGTGGGGGAAGTAAACCTGGTGTTTCATTGTTAAACAGAGTGTTGCCTAACTGTAGAGCGAATGATAAATTGGTTAAGGGGCTTTGTAATTGATGCTTTTGGAAATCATGAGTAGTGAAGTGCTTTTAAAATCTTTGAGATATGGGCATATCTTTTTATGCTTACAAAAAGACTGGCTACCGCATTTAGACTTAAATGAAGTGGGCTTAGTTCAAAGATAGGTAGTCCTCAATAAATGGCATTACCATGATCTCGCCAAGAACCAATCATTCCCCGAACAGCTATGGGAGCCATAACCATACCCCATATGTTGAGACACCCAAAAATGTCAGAAAACCCAAATGTACTTCATACTGTTCTCCCAATAGAAAAAAGTTAAAGGGTTTTGTTACAGTATCTTCCGTGCTATTGCCTCTGGAGATGTTTGAAAATATTTATGAAATATTTCCAAATATAATTTTACGTGAATGAATAGGACCCGGTCAATATTTAACTACAGCAGAAAGGTCTTGGAATTTGCAACATGTCAGGAACACGAAAACGTTAATTCTAAGCTCTGTATCCATAACAGTAGGGCATTTATTACACCAGCAGGCTTCACTTCTGCAGAGCTTGTGAGGAGAAAAGATGCACAGGGGAACATGATGGGAGGCTTTGAATGCAGGAGTGTAAGACAGAAACAGCAATCATCTTATCCAAGATGGAGTTTTCATAAAAATGTGGCACAACTAAATTAAGTTAATAAACACTCTATACCTCTTATTAAACTTGTTTAAACTGTAAACACATTACCTCGGTAGTTGAATATTGGATCCAGCTTTAAATTATTAATATTTATGCCTATTTATTACCCAAAATGAAGATTTGAAAAAAACACTTTCACAAAGATATTAAGGGGCTGATTACGAGTTTGGTAGTGCGGGAGCAGACCGCAATGCTGGCGGCTCGCTCCCGCACTGCCAACCCCGTGGTCAGTTTTTCTCGTGTCTGGAGGGCTTTTTTTGGCAGTCCCACGGAGGTACCTCTGAAAATGGGCACCGCAATCGGAACACCAAAAAAAGTTGCTGCACAGCATGTACTGTAAAGTTCATGCTGTGCAGTATATGTCATGCATGCCCACAGGGGGGGCACATGTTGTGCTCCCTTGCATGCACCTTAGGGCCCAGAGGCACAATGGGGCCCTGTAGGGTCCCCTTTGCTTCCTCTGCACAACGGTTTTCATGGAGGAGGAACCCCCATGAAAACCGGGCAGAGAGGAAATTCGTAATGTGCTTGGCTGGACCGTAGCGTTCATGCCAAGCTCTACACCATCGCGCCACCACCAGTGAACAGCTGTTCCCTGGTGACATCAGCGCTGCAATGGCGGTACAACCGCTGTAATCATAATGGGGCAGTGGGAACGCCAGTGCAGTGGTGACTGGACCGTCACTGCTTTCCGCGAGTCTGGCGTTCCTCCGACTCATAATCAAGGCATAAGTGTGTTTCTTTAATGAGGACGGAGCAAATTTTGTAAAAGAAACAGGATGAAGTCACAGACAGCACCAGAGGAATTAAAGATAAAGAGGCACATGCATCAAACCATTTTGCGATCGCAAACAATGCAAAAATATTCGGTGGTTTGCGATCGCAAAATGGCCCTTTCCGATGCATGTACCTTTTTTTCAATTCGCAATTAAAGAAATCGCAATTTTTTGTGATTTCCTTCATTGTGAATGCCGTTAGGAAATCGTAAATTGTGATTTCATAAATGCAATGTATCATGCATTTGCAAAGTGCGTTTTCGCAATTTGGAATCGCAAATTAAAATCAACTTCAAGTTGATGGTAATTTGCAATTCCTTTGAAAAATGCAAAAAAATGCATTTTTCAAAGTGCATGGTGGTGCACACAGATGCCCTTCAAAATGCTTGCGCAATTTCCTAGTACCTATTTGGTACTCACATGTTGAGCAATGCAATTCCATTCATTCATATGGGCCTCTAGGCCCTTAGGAATTAATAAAAAGCCATGCCTTAATCACAATTTGCGAGTCGCAATTAAGGAATGTGTAGGAATCGCAATTTGTTTTGTGATTTCTACATGCATAAGGAATTGCGATTCCTTACTTTGATACATGTGACCCAAAGTCTTTAAACAGCAATACTTACAAAAGTGAACTGAAGAAGGACAAGAACCAATGTAAAGGAGGTACTTTTTCACAGCTCCTTAGAGCCAAGAGCATTCCGCCACCAGAGCATCACTTTTTATAGGACGCTCCAGTGGAGCACATCCCTTTTCCATATTACAAAGCGGCGTTAAGCCACTTTGCATGGCTTAATGATGCTTTGTAAATATCATTTCACACAGTATCTGTGTAAAAGGGGCGTGCAATGGGTATTCCTGTGGGCGTTCCACCGCAACATCCATTGCTTTTTTACACTGCCCCAGATTTACAAGGATGTATAAATCTGAGGTAGTGCCAAACTAAAGCCACTGAATGGCAGGTGTTAAATTGGAGAAATAATTGTATTTCTCCTCGTTTTTGCTCTTTCAATGCAGCACACATAGACAAAGCAAATCACCTTTAAGGTTGTTTATGTGTAGGAATGTGTCTCTTCCTGCACACAAACAATCATCCCTGAAACATGGATGGAGTTGCAGGGAATCTGTCCTGCAATGCAGGCACCCTTGCACCATGGGTATGGTTGTCTGAGTTGGTGCTAGGCAGATTGGTTTAGTGCAAGTGAAAATACAGGAGTGCACCGTATACTTGTAAATACAGCACATCCCTGCATGTTTTTAAATGAGGTTGCGCAGCTAAGTTGCTTGCAGTGACGCGCTGCGCAATTTCTTTGAAAATATATCCCCTGATTTCATAGAGTATGAATTGAAAAAATAATTATTTCTTAGAAACAGGAATTATTGCCTCACTCTCCCCAATTGTCACTGAATGTTTGCCAGTGCCTTGCTCGATTCAGCTCTCAGCCGTTCACAGAGATTCACGTTAATTGTCCTTGAGCTGAGCCTCTATACCTTCTCTAGAAGGCCTTCCCAAAACCCTTCTTCAAATTTATATAGATCCCATTTGTCACTGTTCCTTGATTGAAATCTAAAGTCACATAGTCAAATAAAGCTATTATACTTGGCTTGTGCGACCATCCCATGATGAAGCTTTAATGCTACTCTTCATTTATGTCAAGTCCTCTTAACCTGTTCCACCAACCTTTAATGTGACACGTTTCTATCTCCCACCATAGACGTGCATGCCTATAATTTACATTCTCCCTGATTCTATGTAAATGTCATACAGTAGCCTCTCTCCAGCCTTCTCCCATGAGCCTGACCAAAAGCGAGCAATTTAATTATTCATGCAGTATAGAGCTTATAGCAAAGCACTGCACAGAGTATACAATGGCAGCAAAAGGTGTTAAAAAAACTACACTGCAGACGAAGAGGGTGAAGATGATTAGAGAGGGAGATGGGGGGGGCGAAGTAGGGACAGAAACACAGACCTGGACAAGTAAGGGGGAAGGGGAGAGAGATGGGTGGACTACTCTGTCACACTAGCTTGTAGTAAGATACCGCCCTGGCATGGACGAGAGCGGTAACAGCAAGGTTGAGGGTCCTAGACCTGCCTACACGACACAGACACGTGACAACTAAGGCCGGATTAGGGTTGATACGCCCACTTTCTGTAGCATTGATGACCAGATGTGGTGACTTCATGTTTATTCTGTTTCTTGTTATAAAATACAAAATTAGACCTATACGAATTTGCACTCTGATTGCGAACCACTTGCATGCGAGAAGTTATAACGCCGCCGCACCTCCGGGTTGACGGCTCATGGGCTGTGTAATTGTAAACATACAAAGTACGAATGGTATGGTGGCGGCCGGCCCCGGAGGTTGTAGGCCTGAAGCTGTGTAACGTCTGCAATTGTACAATAAAGGTCTTTTTGAAAAAAAAAAAAAAACTACACTGCTCCATCAGCAATCATGAGTATACAATGAATTACATCATACCAAAAGATACTTTTTCAACAGTTTTGTGAATATTAAAACCTCTATAGCAGGAAAAGCGAAGGGGGGTTTGGTCAGTTTTGTTTCTATAGCAGTCCAAGTCAGCTCTGTCATGTTGCCTCAAGACTCCCCCACCTTCCAGGTGTTGCCATTATCTAGGGGGACAAGTACGCTATTGCTTTAAAATGTACAACGCAGTAGTTAGTCCTCCCGAAGTATGCAATATTAAATGGCTGGGTTTTTGTCTGAGAAACTTGTCCCAGAGTAAGCAGTTTTGTTTGAATGTTCTCATTGCAGGGGACTTAAATGTCTGCTTATATGGGGACCCTAGGTCTGGGGTGGTTAAAGATATGGGATGTGCAGGCGATACCGGTCTTCATATGGAACACACCCATCAGGGCTCTATAATTAACAACAAACTGAATGAGTTTGACTTGTTGTCTCCTATAACAACTTGCCCCCGGACAAAAAGGATGTTGTCCCCACTTTCACTGGGAGAGGTTGCGAGTCTTTTATTGATTTCTTTTTTGTTTCTACACCATTTTTTCTAATATTTTGGATTTTATTGTAAAGGAGAGCATGTACAGTGACCATAACCCGGTGTGTGTCTCTACTGGATGGCCTCGGGTAGAAAAACTTGCCAATAATAGAGCAAGGGGGGCACTGACAGCAGTGGACGGGGGGAGGAGATTGAAGTGGGTATAGATTATACCAGATTCGTTTTATGAGTCCCTGCTCACCCAGTGTTCCAAAGAGTTCACCATTTGCTCAGATAGGGCGGAAACACCTTCAAACATCCTAGAGGCTTTTGGAAGTATGTCAGGAGCCATAGCCAACCTATCGCGGGCTTCAGGCAGGCACCCCTCTTATAGAGGTCCGAGATAGTTTGATTTTAGTGCTCCTGCGCCTCCAGAAGATTGAAGGAAGATTTGAGTGCCACACCTAGAGATTCCCTGGCTGTCAAGAGGTACCTCAGACAATACAGGGTTGCCTTGGCAAAACGTAAATCAGCCCTGAAAGAGGGGGCCTGGTCAGACCTTGTAGAGGCCAGCATTTTTTTTAAAGAGTTTTATATAGCGCGAACTAGACCCGAGACATCGGGTATCAGAGCACTTTACATGAGCACCAGTTTCGTTACAGACGGACACATTCATTTTTGTTAGGCACGAGAAGATTAAGTGATTTACTCAGAATCCCAGGATGTTGAGCATCGTTGCCGAGACTCAAACTCGGTTCTCCAGCTTCGAGGTTGACAGCTCTAAACTCAAGGCTACATCCTCTCCCCAAGTTCTGGAGCAACATCAATAGCCTGTTTCTAGCAGTAGATAGAGCCAATTCACGGAACACCAACATTTCAGAGGATGATTGGATAAGTCATTTTGAGGGCATGTTCCAGTCTGAACCCTCTTCAAGAGTTATCATGGTTATCGGTGAGGGTAAATGTGGGGTCCTATTTACCGCACAGGAGGTTAGAACAGGTATAATGGTTCTAACAAAAAATAAGGCCCCAGGCCCTGATGGGATTCCACCAGACCTCTATATTTCTAACTTGGACATCTGGGTACCCATATCACTGAAACTATTAATGCTGCGGTCATATTTCGCCGCCAAGACACTTGGGCATTATCTACCATTGTCCCGGTTTTTAAAAAGGGAGATCGGGACAGCACTCATTGTTATAGGCCACTCTCCCTTTTGAACTTTGTTGTAAAGGTGGTGGACCGCATGGTCCTTGGTAGGCTCACTAGCTGGGTAGATGACAATAATATCCTGACCAAGGTCCAATATGGTTTTCGACCTGGTTTTTCAATGATGGACCAGAGTTTAAATTTGTACATGGTCTTCAATAACCACACAGACACCCATACTGGCACCATCTACTTAGCTTTCATTGATCTGTCATCTGCTTTTGATTGCGTTAACAGATCCAAGCTCTGGCAGTTAATGCTCTCTATTGGCATCGATCGAGACACCAAAGCTGTGTATACTATTCTAAGGATTTCAAACTATACCGTGAGTTTTGTATACAGAGAGGGGTCCGTCAAGGGTGTATCCTGGTCCCTTTTTTTAAATTTGTATTTATTAACTTGGAGGAGGCCCTTTTGAAATTAAATACTGACTCCCCTTAAGTGGGCAAGTGAAGTTTTCCTGTCCTTCTGTATGCTGATAATGCTGTCCTCATGGGGTGGACAGCAAGGGGTTTAAAATACTTTTTGAACTCCTGTGTACATTTCATGGAGCACTTGGACTTGCTGGTCAATAACAGCAAATCATTTATCATGCATGTGGGCCAGCGTCCAGCTTAGCCCTGCACTTTTTTGGTGGGGGCTACCTAGGTCCCGAAGACCGACGTCTGTTCATATCTAGGTGTGGTGTTGATGCAGCTCTGAATTGGTGCTCATTGACAAGTTGAAAGAAGAGGAAGTTTGCAAGGGCTATTGCGTTTGTCCTTAATTGTACTTCCAGACGAGGAAGTAGACCGATCGGGGCACTTTTGCAGCTTTACAAAGCGAATTGTATATCCAAGGTCACCTATGGGAGTGAGATTTGGGGTTATATCGAGAACGTCGTATTGCAATCTGTTGAAAACACGTTCTGAGATGGATTCTCTGCTTACCTCAGTGTATTCCATTGTTTATGGCCCACAAAGAACTTGGGATGACTTTCCTCTCAGATGTGCTGGCCTATCGTCCATTTTCATTATGGATGAAAATCTGGATGAAGAAGGAAGCCGACCTATGTAAAGAAATTATGAAGGATTGTCTTTCCTTGATTATTCTAACCGTATTTGCTGGTTAGTGTATATTAGAGAAAGTCTTTCCAGCATGGGAAGGGCTAACCCATTTGAGAATCCAGAGGGAATTTGTAGAAAGGATATGTGCTGGGTAAGAATTTCTTCAAAATGCGCACGTGGGTCAGGGAAACAGAGGAGTTGAAGAAGCCCAGTGTTCATAGGTATTCCCTGTTAAAGACAGTGCCGTTCACTGAGCCCTATAACTCTAATGGTTCAAAAGTACTCAAGACCGCTTTTTACTTACTCGATTTTATCTGGACCTCTTTCATTATCTCTTAGCTCATCCCCATGGTGCTTATAGAGGGCAGTGTCTCTTACCCTGTTGCTGCGACGGAAAGTCTCCACAGGATATGATTCACTTTTTAATGTTTTGTGGTTTTTATTGAAGTCCCAAGAAAGTCTTTTATTTTTCCGATTCTTATGAAAGTTCATTTTAGGCAGGTTAGACCAGCTTTTACCCTCTAACAACTGCTTTCAAGCAACTCAGTATTATAAAATCTTAGCTTTTTATGCACTGCAATTAAGCTTCGGTCCAACTGCGATTCGTTTTTTTAGGATAATCTGGGTTACTGTGGTAATGTGAAATTGCTTTTTATTATGGATCCATCAAAAGTGTTTGCTTTAACTCTGTATTATGTATTGTTTGTGTTAAATTATTTGATGGAGTCTTTTTTTAAGGTGTTGTTTGACTTTTATGGTTTTCTTGTAAAAACTGAATAAAGTTGTTGATGATGATGATAATCTAGACACCCATCCATTATAAAGAGAAAGTTAATGCCACTATTTAGTTGACAAAAGAACAAATATACAAAAATTGGATGAGCACAGAGAAGATAGCTACAAGGAGTGGACAGGGAAACCAGAGAACAGAGAAAAGGAGAGTGGACAAATTTACAACCAACAAAACTGAAATCTAAATTGCAAGTGCAGAGGAACCCCAGGAGGCTGAGAAAGAAAAGGAACAATGTGCACATAATAAGGAAATTTAAAGAACACACACACATTAATTTTACATGAATGAAGTGCGTCAGGGATATATTTGGCCAGCCAGACCTAAGTGGTGTAACAGTCGTTGAAACAAGACAGAACAAGTGATTGAACCAGTAGTTGTGTGTAAGAGAAAGAAATCAATGACCTAATTCTACATTAAATATACAGATTAAGGTGACAAGTTTTAAAAAAACAAATACACCACATTATCAAAATTAAGAGTAATCACAAAGCCCAGATTTTGAGCAGAGGGGGAGATAGAACATTAGGCGGAAGAGAAAAAAATAGGTAAAGAAGGAGGCGTGAGAGAAGACCAGGTAGAACGTGAGTCTCGTTTCTTTAGGATTATGTTTAAGAAAGTAGGACGAAATCCAAGCTAGAACTAGGAAAAGGAAGGGAAGGTAAAGAAAAGGGCAGTTATAGACCCTTTCATAGAAACTGAGAATGCGTGGTTCAGTAGATAAGAATGAAACAGGTCAAGAGCAGTACCAGTTGCAAAAAAATAATCCAAGGGAGTAGAGTAATGTACTCCATCAAATATTGCAGAGAGAGCTGTCGGTTTATCTCTGGATTTATCTCTGGTCATAAAGGTTAATACTTCAATCTCAGAAACAGTATGAAAGCATGTGAATGCTCAGTAAAAAAGGGGAAAGTGGAGTAGGAGAAGTAAAATTATGTGCTGCTAATATCTTCTTGCACTACTGGACATTTTTTAAGCTGAGCAGTATGTTTCTCCTTAAAGTCTGCTTTCTCAAAAAGCAAGTCCTTCAGGATAAAGATGATAAATACTTCTTGGGTGAATTACTTTGTGTTTTTATTACAGAGGAGAGCACAGGTCAGAAAGTGAAAATCATCCAGGCTGACTTCACAAAGGACAATATATATGCAGACATCAAAAACGGTCTTGAAGGACTGGAGATTGGGATCTTAGGTAAGGTGTTCACATCTTCTTAAAAACACACAAATTGTTTTTTATTTCATAGGTTGAAAAATGTCTTTTTGTTAAGCGTTGAAACAGGCAAGGGGGCTGTAGTTTCTCTTCTCAGTTGGGGGCATCTGTTCGTTTGTCTATCTGTCTTTGGGATGATAATGTGAAGTTTGCCTGAATATGGCTGGTTCCATAAGAGCTTTGGATGAGTTCCTTTACTTCAATGACTGGGCTGTACTGATTGACTACAGAAGGAACCTACCTTTGTGAGGACTGGCAGATATGGAGTAAAGAAACGCTGCTCCCTGAAGAGTGCCAGGAGTGAAAAAACAAAATGTCCCTAGAGGGAGTATTTCCAGTCTACTTTGAGTTTCGTTGGGATTTAAATTCAACACTATAAGTAATATGCAGAAGACACCATTTGCAATATAACCAATATAATTAAGTAAAACTCAGGTGTACTGTCAAGCACAATTTTTTCTTATTTTGTTTTCACAATTTTTTTATGTATGATACAGAGGTTAATAATCACATAAATAATATATATTCAAGTTAGATTTACAATTGACAATATTCATACAAAAACACTGTTGCCCCCCACATGATCAAATCAACAAATACAAATTAATTCTAAAAAAAAGATCACTGGGGAACAATATATCCTCCTTACAACATGTAGTTTTAAATAAACAGTTCAATTAGGTTTCTTCTTCTTTGCTCCAAGAATCTTATGGACATATAAATGAAATATCACTGTGACTGCTGTTAGAGAGTAGTAACCGTTGACGTTTCGGTCTCTCAAGGCCAAGAGGTTCACAAAACCATCATCAGGACACAGTGTAGAAATGCCCAATAAAGGACCATCACTTGAATGGTCTAATAAAAAGAATAACAATCAGTAAACATGAACAGTACACCAAAGAGCACCATGTGCACCACTTGCCCACAATGTGACACCTCTATACCAACAAACATGACAGCCACTCAATAAAAAGCCAGAAAGTGCCTCCTAATGACTATCCCAAAAGTGCAAGCTCTCTGTGCCCATCCGTCCTTACTTCCACGTGTATCACTACAACAGGTGAGTATACCAAAAACTACTCATGGATATATTAATTAACTCACATACAACTCAACCACCAGTCTGGAAATTCAAGGAAATGTATAAGATCTGGATTTTACAATCAAAAACAAATCAACAAAACACATAAGCACATTGCTATCTTACCTTACTTAATGTGAGCAAGTTCTTCCAGTGTGAGGTAATCTGTAGACATGAATCACATCCAACATCAATATTTGTTGCCCTGACATCATTTCCGCATATAACGTGGAATTGCAGAAAACTACATGAGGTTTTAGGGTCTGATTGCTAGGACATTGCAAGCGAAAACACAGGTATACACTGAGATATCAGTCAACCACTGCCTATTGGGGTTGCTTCCCACCCCCAGGTGCAGGGCCAAAATGTAACATGGATTAACTCTCCTGGGACTGATCCTGGCTAAAAGATTAGTGGCCATTTATTTGTTGCAGAATAGTGTCCAACAGTAGATAGGTGATTGCCAGATATGCTCAAATGAGGCCCAGCTGAAGAGTGATGACTGCGTCTGGTGTGCACAGACAAGAACACAGACTGTGACTTGGCGCTTTGGGGTTCTATGTTGGAGGACCTGTTGGACATGAATCTGAGGGAGGAGGACCCCACTGACATCAAACAGGTGGGGGTGTGGTACGTCCCTAGTAACAGACCGGACTGGTGGTGTAGTGACTGAGAAGATTTGAGTGTACCTTAAGTCTGAGACCTAAGGAGATGGAGGTATTGTATACAGGGAAAACCTTGAGGCCTACTTCCTGCCCCCAGTCTGCCCCCAGAATTTTCAAAATTGCCCTTTTTTTGGAGTTCTTGCTTCTTTCCCCCGTGGCCTGCACCTCCCCCGAGATTACAAATAAAAACATGTTTTAAGAAAAATCAATATATGTTGGCTTCCTAACAATATATATATGACACGCAAGAGGGAGCCTTCCATTAAGCGTCCTCAGCATCACAGACAACAGTGGCTACACTTTTTTGGTTCTCCGAGTTATCGGCAGCTGAGGACTGCCACCCGACCTACGAGGGAAGTGAAACTGCTGACAGTGACATTCCATCACTGAATGGAGAGACGAGGACACTGTGCTGTCGTCTCCAGTTATTTGCCTGCAGTGGGAAAGTGCGGCTGGAAGTAGGTGCACTTGAGGCAGCCTTCCTGACATCTGAACTTGCATAATCATCCCTGACCTTGCTCTCATGTGGCCCCTCACTCACCGTGAGTACTGTAATCCAGGCTTTCAGCATTACCCGCCCCGGACGATCATTGTGCTGCATTGTGAGTGATGCAGTTTTCCATCGTAATTTGCATGGGTGGTCCTCGAGCGAATTAGGGGTCAGGTGTGCTCACTTTATTAGAAAAAGAGGTGGGACTATTTAAAGGAATTGCTAGTAGTCCACTGCAAATTCAACATTTGGCATTTGAGAAAGGGATTGCCCCGAAACGCGTCATGCCACAGATTTGATTAAAGCTGCCTCATTGTGCTCCGCTGTGTCCCTCGTCTTTTCTTCAAAAAAGGAATATTTCTTTTGCATATATATATATATATATATATATATAAAACTCTAACCCACGTGCAAGCCAATTACACCACTTATTTTCGACATGCACTCATCCGCTTTCTTCAACTCGGGGCCTAATGAAAGATTGCAATCTCCATAACCCAGTCGGAAGACTGGGTTAAAAGTGTAGTGCACCGCTGAGGACACTGCTGCGGGCAAAGCATGTGAATCGTCTTTACGTGCTCTGTTATGCTCCAAACCATGCAGGTTTCAGCAGTCAAGACAAGATATTTTATGACAGTTCTAGATTACTCCATCAGTTATTATGTTAGGAGAGTGTACAAAACATGCCCCTCAACTTGCTGGTTAAGATCTTTCTTAATCGTATTGGCCATCCAAATCCACCTGTTCTCCTTCATTGAGAGCAAATGGTCAGCATGATATTTTCTCCTTGAGCACTTTACAACTTCCAGGATACACCATTTCATTGTGTTTGGAGCATGTGGCCCAGATGCATCAAGCTAAACACCACTTGCAAAGGGGCAGATTCTTAGAATCTGCCCCTTTGCGACCGGTATTTTTGCATTTGGGATGCAGCATTCCAAATGCAAAAATCGCAATTTAAGAAATCGCAAAATTGCGATTACTTAAATTGCTATTGCATTTAAGGAATCTCAAATTGAGATTCCTTAAATGCAATGCATTAAAGTAAAAAAATTAGCGATTTCGATAAACGGGGGCGCAAATTACCATGAAGTTGAACTTCATGATAATTTGCAAATACTAGGCCCATAGGCCCATAGGAATGAATGGGGAGGTATTCCTTAATTGCGACTCGCAATTTGCGACTCGCAATTAAGGAATTTTAAGAAATTGCTATTTTTTAAGCGAGTTCTTCATGTATGGAATTTAGCTTTTCCTTATTAACGAATCCTTATTTTTCGCTAATAAGGAATCGCAAAATGGATGCTTGATGCATCTGGGGGATAGTCTTGTAATCGTCAACAAGTGGAGCACTAGCACCATTGCAATGCATCCTGGATTGATGCTGGATGAATCTTTTTATAACTTCTTGTATAATTTTACCAATTAATTGTAATGCACATGGACATTCAATAGAGTAAATTGCATTATTTGACCCACAATTAAAAACTTGCTTCAGTTCCCATGTTCCTTTGTGTAATATGTAAGATTTTGTGACACTTGTGGTTGAGCATGCAGTGCAATTACTACATGCATAGTGTCCTACAAAAAGGGGTAACCAACCTGTCTTTTCAATTTATCGCCCTCTTAAAGGAGAACAAAGGTTTCTCTCATTGAGTATGTAATGGGTCCAGGAGGCGTCAATTTTTAAGAATGATCGTTTTAATCCCAATGGACTCCGTACAGAATGTGGTCACACAAAGTAGGCAAAACTGGTTCTATCTATCCTTCACTCTCAGTAAAGAGTGCCGATCATAACACATGCCTGTTCTAGAGAATTTTTTACCAACCTATATGGGTAAACTCTAGTAGCCAATTTGAATGCCAGTACCTTAGCCTCCTCAAAACAATCCTCTTTTCTGATGTAATTTGGTCTTCTGCATCGGAACTGCCCAAAAGTGAGATTGTCTCGATAGTTTCTCAGATGATGACTTGTATATTTTAGCAAGGTGTTACTTGCTGTAGGTTTGGTATAAAGAGTTATATTCAGGCTACCTGACTCATTGGTAATCTTTAGATCAAGAATGTTGATCCGATCAGTATTATATTCAAGGCTGAACTGTAGATTAACATTCTGACTATTCAACCACTCATGAAACTGAAGCAGTTTGGCGGATGATCCCTGCCATATTAACAAGATGTAATCTATATAGGGTAGCCACTTTTTGATGTTATTTTATATGAATTAGTTATATTAAAGATATTCCTCTCTTCAAAGGGAGCAACATACAGATTACCTGTGTCTGGGGCAAATATTGCACTAATCGCAACTCCTTTTATTTGGGCATAAAAATCACCATTAAAACGGAAGTCATTTTGGGGCATATTACCAAGGGCCTTATCGCCGGTTTAGCGGGAATTTTTCCCGCTAAAGTGGCGATAATTTTATCGCCCTATTACCTAGCTGTCGCTAACACCAGTTAGCATCAGCTAGTAGGAGATAGCGATCATCTTGGAGCCCACTTTGCATGTCAGCGGTATTTATCGCTAATGACATGCAAAGTGGGCGTGCCAAGATGTTAGCGACGCTATCTCCTATTACCTACAAAGGAGTACTTTTGGAAATATTTGCGCTAAGCGCGAATATCTCCAAAAGCTAACGCCTGCCCAGAGCAGTTCTTAGCCATGTTATCCAATGGTAGGTGGATAACATGGCTAAGAGCATTAGCTCGGAAATGCATGAATATCTCGGACTTTTCAGTGATATTCATGCATTACGGCCGATTTTTATCGCTTTTGAGATAAACCTTGATAATAGCAAGGTTTATCTGCGATAAAAATCGGCGGAGCTCGGCGATAATAATATTGCCACTAACCGTGTTAAGCGATAAATATCGCTTAATCTTGGTAATATGCCCCTTTATTCCAAAGCAATCCTTGTACACTCCGAGTTAAAACGAGTAGGTATTTTCTTTGTGGCTTAGGTCTAGTTTCAAGGATATCTCATGTGACTTCCAGCGCTTCAGATTGTAAAATATCTGTGTATAGACTTTTGATGTCCATCATCACAAGAATATTACAATCCACATCAAAAGTCTCCCCTTCAATTTGTGTGCTTACTGATAGGCTATCTCTAGTGTAAGATCTAGTCACAGGGACATATGGTTTTATAAAAATCTACATGTTCTGCCAGCGGTTTTAGAATGGATTGGCACCCTGCAGCACTCTCTGGTTGCTTTTTGTCATTTTTATGTATTTTAGGTAGTGTATAAAATACTGTTTTAGTGTAGTCCTCTTTGTTCAGATAATCAAATTCCTTTTTGCTTAACCACATTGCGATCAAACCTGCAGTGGCTAGTGTTGAAATTTGATTTTTGATTGTTAAAGTCGTATCTCTTGCTAATTGTTTGTAATGCAAAGGGTTCTGTAATTGCCTCAAAACCTCATTATCATAGTCAAGCTTATCTTGAACTATGATCCCTCCATCCTTATCCGTGATTCTTATTACAATGTTCCTACATTTAGTTAGAGTAGGTAAAGCTTCACTTTGGGATTTTGTCTGATTGTAATTCCTATATTTTAGTTGGTTGATCAACAATTTTGCTTGTGTTAATACCACATTTTTAAAAGTTAAAATCTCTGTTGGCATAGGATTTGAGGATTGCTAAAAGGTTGATGGAGAGTGTAAACTTATGATGTCATGTGTACTGCTGTCAGGTGTATTAGTGAAAATATATTTCAATCTTAAAGTCATGAAAAACTGAAAGAACTCAATATTAGTGGTAAAAGGATCATTCCGAAAGGTTAATACAAACAAGACCAGCGCTCAACACCTCCAGTTTTGTAGAACTTAATTGATCTGATAAGTAAAAAATCAGAACTACTTCCAATGTATTATTATTATTAAATGAATCTACCACTCGTAATATTGGTTCCTGGTCTGGTAGTAGACTGGTGTGTACTGATTCCTGAACCATCATCATTTGAGATTTCTCCCTTGGCCCCATTGGGGTATTTGACCTTGAGGTTGACAACTCCAAACCAGAACCCAGATTACTCCCGCATTGATTGGAATTGTCACTATCTGAATCTGATGTAGTATCAGCAAATGTGATGTTTTTCTTTTAGAACCCATCCGGATTAGTACAGCCTTGCTGATAAAACTATTTTCTTAGATAAGGGTAGGTTAGGTCCTTGTTGTACTTTCTAGTATTTTTCTGGAGTTTATAGGTTTTCTTTAGAATACTATTCTGTTTGAATTTTGTGATAGGAGCCTCTAATTTCTTCAAACAGTCCTTCGCATTAATAACACTTTGAGTCTCCATACATTTCTTTTCCATTTCAGCTATTTCTTTCTTGATCTTCTCTATATGTCTCAGTGCTACCTCGATGCTTAGGACCATCCAGCTATGTGAACACTTATGTGATACAAAACTAACACCTGTTTTGAAATCTTCATCATCTACAAAATGATGGGTACATTCCATACCCGGAGGCCTATATGGATAAATTTGCATTGAGACAGTCTGTAAGGAATTTAACATGTTATTTAGTCCTTACTAGTTTTTTATGTAGTCTTATCAAGTTAGCTATTATTGTGTTTTGCTGAACATGGGTTATCGAGGTTCTTTGTTGTCTAAGTAGAGATGGATCACCCTCTATCTTTGCAATATATTCATCAGTATAAATCAGTGTTTCCTGTTCTGTTCTCTAAGCTAATACTGTCTAAACCACAAACAATTACTATACCTAAAACAAAAACAGCTAACACACAAATATTTTCAAAAACCTATATCACAAATAACAAATACAAAAATGAAAGCAATTCAACAGTAAGCCACTTCATCTAGCAAGGGCCCTTGCAGACCAATGTATGCGGAAACTATATTTAACCACACTAGCTCAACCCAATATGCCCCCAGTATACTGGGTAATTAAGTCAAAAAACAAAATGTCCCTGAGAGGGACTATTTCCAGTAACCTTTGCCTTTCATTTGTCTTTAAATACAACATTATATTTAATATGCAGAATACACTATTTACAGTATATCCAATATAATGAAATAAAACTCAGGTGTACTGGTCAAACACCGGTTTTCCTTTTTTTTTCACAATTTTTCTATTTATCGTTCAAAGATTAATATTCACATAAACATTATATGTTCATGGTTAGTTTTACAATTGGCAATATTCATACAACAGTGTTGCACCCCACATGAATCAATAAATACAGGTTAATTCTAAAAAAGATAATTGGGGAACAATATATCCTCCCAACCACACGTAGTCTCAAATACATAGTGAGCACACATCTGCCTCTGTGAGCAGTAGCAGGTGGGCATGCACAAGCTTCATTCCATGACGATGCCAGATGTGGTGCCACTCATTTCTATCCTGAAAGTCTGATTGTTGTGTATACATAATTGGAGAATGATCGATAGAGGAGGAGATCAACATGGCTCCAAGTGATGGCCTGGGGGCATTGTAGAGCACTGAGGTCAAAGGGTCTGGCAACTGAGGGTATTGTAGAGATTTGAGCGTATTCATGAACCACCGGAGGAGACGGAACAAGGTAATGGAACTAGATGGGCAGCCGGGTCAGGAAAGTTTATACATTGATAAGATGGTGTTATGCAGGGTGGCTGTACCAATACAAAAGGCAATTGACTATATGTTTCAATTAAATAAATAAAAACGTTTTAAAAAAAAGACAAAGCTTCAAGTGCAAGTGCCAAAGCAAGCCAACAAGCACTAGAAGCTCACCAAGGGCACAAACACTATGGCCAGAGGAGTATGGGCACAAAATTAGTGGACAACCTCAATAGCGGCCAAAAAGAGCCATTAATAGAGCCATGAAAGCCAAAGGCAACAGCACTAACTCACAGCAATACAGGGAAAGAGACAGATGGGACTAAAAGAAAGTAGCACAAAGACCCTCCAGCACAGCAGGCACTAAACAGCTCAAGCAAAAACGAGATCCCATGGAAGAGAATATCGCCAAACCTGACCATAGGGGAAGAGGCATGAACGATAATGCCAAACCAGAAGGCTGAGATCGTGAGAGGGGACAGAGGCTCCCAAAACAGACCCAACCCCAAGCACACTTGATTTCTCCAGCAGGCACTAACAAGTCAGCAGATCAATTTCCAAAAGATACAATGACTAAACCCAACACAGAGGAGCAGGCACAGCAGGGTAAAAAAAGAGCAAGAAAGCTTAAGGGAATGTATACCATACACAAAGGCAAGGACCAGGTATGCCATTGAAGGAAACAAGCCCAGAAGACGAAATACATGCATGCCATTCACCGAAGCACGCCACCCCATACTAGAGCACAGATAAGGCTAGGCAAATGCAGGACATCAAGAATACAAGCATACTGGCACAGGAAACACTGGGGAACGTGAAGCAAGATAACAAACAGCCAAGTGCAGATGTCCCTGTCCAAGGCCCACATGAAGCACTGGGCAAACTGTGAGCCAAAAGTGACAGTTTGGAAAAGTTAAAGTCCCCAACAAGAAGGCATGCAAGAGCAGGCAAAGCAGGGCCAGCAAATGTCAAGCTTCCATTCCAACAAGAAGCACAGAGAGCGATAGTAATAGAATCCAGAATGAACAGGTCCAAAGTTAAATTGCAGAGTAACCAGATGAAGCACTTCTTGAGCATCCAACAACCTACGCTCATGTTCCAACATGCCATCATCACCATGGAACCCCAAAGGAGCCACGAAAGGTAAAGAAATTAAACGCGTATAGTGAAGGAGCAGAGTAAGCTGCCTTTTGCAGGACGGACCAAGCAGGCGCCACAGTACTGTAATCAACAAAGACGGTGCATACACCACATGCAGAGCAGGGTCAAGACTGATTTGCATATAACTGGGTCCAAACTGGAATGGCAAGGTGAGCAAAAAACTATGGATTTAGGCCCAGAGCTCTGTACTGGGGTGAATGTTTGACAATGTTCAGCATTTCGTCCATCACCTTTTTGTGTCATTATACTCGCCCTTAGTGGGAAAGGTATTCCCAGACATGGGTCCCGTGCTCAGTATGCCATTGGATTCAAGCTAGCCTGGCTGGTGAGGGGGTGATACCCTGAACCCGGTCACAGAGTGCTTGTTTCCTGTCAAGGGAGGGTCTGGCAGTTCAGGCTGGACTGTTCTCATGGGGAGCAAGGTCAAGACTGATTTGCATATGACTGGGTCCAAACTAGAATGGCATGGTTAGCAAAACAATGATGGATTTAGGCCCAAACACTGTACTTTGGGTGAATGTTTGACAATGTTCAGCATTCCGTCCATCATCTTTTTTTGTTGCTATAGTCACCCTAAGCGGTAAGGGTATGCCCAGATATGGGAACCATGCTTACTATGGCATTGGATTAAAGCTAGCCTGGGTGATGAGGGCTGATATCCCAAAACCAGTTCCAGTATACATGTTTCCAGTCCAGGGAGGACCTGGTCTGGCAGTTTGGGCTGGACTGTTCCTATGGGGAGCTGGGTCAAGACTTATTTGCATATGGATGGATCCAAACTGGAATGGCATGGTGAGCAAAACAACTATAGATTTAGGCCCGAGTCTCCGTACTGCAAGTGAATGTTTGACAGTGTTAGGCATTCCTTCCATCATCTTTTTGTGTTGCTGTAGTTACCCTAAATGGGAAGGGTATGTCCAGGCATGGGTCCCGTGCTCACTATGCCATTGGATTAAAGTTAGCCTGGCTGATGAAGGGTGAATCCTCGAACCTGGGCTCAGAATGCTTGTTGCTGGTCTAGGGAGGACCTGGACTGGCAGTTCAGGGTGGACTGTTCCCATGGGGAGCAAGGTCAATACTGATTTGCATGTGGTTGAGTCCAAACTGGAATGGATTGAATGGCATGGGGAGCAAAAAAACGATGGATTTAGACCCAGATCTCTGTACTGGGAGTGAATGTTTCGTCCATCATCTCTTTGTGTTTCTGTAGTCGCCTTAAATGGGAAGGGTATTCCCAGACATGCGTCCCGTTCTCACTGTGCCATTGAATTCAAGCTAGCCTGGCTGATAAGGGATGATACACATAGGCCAGTCCCAGGATGCTTGTGCCCAGTCCAGAGAGGATCTGATCTGACAGTTCAGGCTGGTCTGTTCCCATGGGGAGCAGGTTCAATACTGATTTGCATGTGGTTGAGTCCAAACTGGAATGGCTTGAATGGCATGGTGAGCAAAAAAAATATGGATGTAGGCCCATATCGCTGTACTGAGGTGAATGTTTGACAATGTTCAGCATTCTGTCCATCATCTTTTTGTCTTGCCAACACCACTATCCCAGCATACTATTGGAACAGGGGATACACCACAAAGAGCACAAACTGCAGAACGGAGGTTTAAAAGATTTCCAACATACAAAGTGTGGATACAACAAAGCTGCAAGAGGTAAAAGTTCACAACAAGACACCCCATTGTATTCCATGCACCCAGAAGGAACAGTAGGAGGAGGGTGATAATGATCTAAACTCCAAGACCAGAAGGGAACAAGGCCCAATGCAAAAGGGAAGCAAACACCCAACAGACAAAGGATGCAAGTGGCTAAAACCAAGAACGTAAGCCACCATCTTCAGGTACTCAGAGTGCAAAGAGAGAGACCAGGCATAAAACCCACAGCAACTACCCAGATGGAGCCTAGTGGGACAGTTATGGTTACTCAAGAAGGCCACAATACCCCAAGTGTTGACACAAGGGTAGGGAATACCTCAAAGCAAAAAGCGTGCCAATGCCAAAGGGAACAGGAAGTCAGCCATCCCACCAGGAAGTGAGAAGAGTTCTGCCCCAAAAGAACAAGTGTGCCTCATCCCCAGATAAAATCAGTAATTTAACTACCATATTACTTTTCTACCTAATAGTGTACAGCCTGCGTCCAGTTAGTGGGTGCAAGTATTTACAAAACGTATGTGCTCCTAATGCATCATAGATGTGTAGCGGTAATAAATATATTGTCAATCTTTTTATTGAAGAATAGCTTGGCTGTGTGTGGCGGAGATAGTTGGCAATAGGGCCTGACCTATGGCCAGGCATTGTGGTCAACCCAACTGTAGCTAGCCAACCTCCCAGCAGGCAGAAAACCCCATGCTGCAAAGGCCCTTTGGTTGTGCGTGACAAGGGGTTAGTCTTCCAGCTAGGCACTGTTTCCAACTCCCTGCGGATAGTCTATCCCATGCTGCACACAGCCTTTGGCCATGTACAGCAGGGGTTGGCCACAGGGCTTGGCCTGTTTGCCAGGCCCTGTGGGCAAACCCCTAGCAGGATGCCAACCACAAACTGTGTATAGCCTTTGGCATGGGCTGCGTAGGTTTGGCCTTCGGTCCCTGGGACCCAATCCCCTGGGGTCAAGATATATATACTAAGAGAAAAAGGCTTGCAGCAAACTACCTAACCCTTATTTAGCCAAGAGGAATCTATCCCCTGTAGCCAGTTCCAATAAAAAGTCGGGGAGGGGGCTGCAAGCCTCCTTCACTTAATATATATGTCTTGGCACCAGGGGATTGGGTATGTAACCCTTCCTCAAGTCTTATTAGGTCCTGGGGACCACATCCCCATTGGCTAAGTAATTAATAAGGGGAGGGGGCAAGCGGCCCTCCTCTCTGAGCCTTTTTGGGCCCCAGGGACCCTATTCCCCCGGGCCAAATTATTTTTTAAAAAGGAAGGGGGCATGCAAACCCCCTCCCCGAGCCTTATATGGCCCGAGGACCCGATCCTCTGGAGCTGAGTAATTAATAAAGGGTGGGGGCATGTGCCCCCTCAAGCTGAATTTGGCCCAGGGATCCCATTCTCTGGGGCTGAATTTGAAATAAAAGAGCTATCCAACTAGAGTACTTTCTACCTCGTTGGGTGAATGTCTAGTGCATACCCTACACTACAGCTGCATAAACGACCATTGACCATGTGTACATGTATTTTGACAGTGATTGTTCCTTGAGCGTCTTCATACAGAAATCAGTGACAAAATTAATCCTCGTATAGAGAATTTGACAAAACTACAAGCAAAGAGTGGAATCTCCATCAAACAAGGGTACTGCTGCTTAATTATTTGGAGTAAGAGCTTTTTTGTTTGGTAGAGATGTGCTCATATTCCTTTGCATCAAGAATGCGCCATCAAAATCGTCGGGAATGCGCTCCAGTCACCTTGGTAAGTTGAGTGGTCCATCAGCCTGGAAAATGGCGGGAACACCGTTGCATACTACTAATGTAAAAGGGCCAGGGCCAAACAGGCCAAACATATAATCAGAATCGGCGGGAGATGCTCTCAGGTCACTTTGGGAAGCTGAGCTGTCCATCAGCATGGAAAATGGCAGGAAGAAATTGCATACTACAAACGTGGAAGGGACGGGGCAAAGCGGACGGAGCTTGGCAGTGATTTGGCACCTTGCATACTCAGTAGCAATTAAAAGGGAGAACCATGGACTCTTCTCTCAGACAGGAGAAGACAAGAAAGAACCCACTCATTTTGGATAGTCACTACCGAAGAGATTGCGCTCTAATAAATCAACGATGCACTCACCTCCAAAAAGGATTTCAGTTTATTTTTCAAAATGCAATTGTAGAGAAAACAGACTGTCCATCAGCCTGGAAAATGACGGGAACACCGTTGCTTGCTACTAACGCAGAAGGGGCTGGTCAAAATGGGTGAATCCTGAAGGTAATTTGACGCCTTTACATATTCAGCATATTTAAAAGGGGAAACTATGACTCTGCCCTTGGTAGAGATTGCACTCCAATAAACCAACGATGCATTCACCTCCATCAAGGATTTCAGATCGCTTTTCAATGTGCAATTGTAAAAAAAAATGCACTGTGCATCAGCCTGGAAAACGGTGGAAAAACTGTTGCATACTAGTAACTGGAAGGGGCGGGACTAATGGGCAGAACTTGGAGGTGATTTGTGGTCTTTGCATACTCAGCAGCAACTAAGAGGGAGAACCATGGGCTCTGCTCTCAGATGAGGAGACAACAAGAATGAACCCACTCTTGGACAGTCACTTCAGAAACAATCAATCAGTAATCTTATAAAGCGCGACTACTCACCTGGGAGAGTCTCAAGGCGCTGGGTGGGGGAGGGGTTCTGCGCTTCAGTCAAAGAGTTAGGTCTTGAGGTCCTTCCTGAATTACGGCAGTGATGGTGATTATCTGTGATGCAGAGGCAAGGAGTTCCAGCTCTTCGCAGTGAGGTAGGAGAAGGATCTTCCTCCAATCGTGGTCTTACGGATCATTGTATGGTGGCCAGGACCAGTTGGTTGGAGTGGAGATGTCTGTTGGGAGTGTAGAAGGAGAGCCGGTGGTTGAGGTATGCAAGTCCTGCGTTGTTGAGGGCTTTGTAGGCATGTGTGAGAAGCTTGAAGGTGATTCTCTTGTTTTGAAGGTAGCCAGTAAACGTCTCTCAGGAGGCCGGTGAAGTGGTTGCAGCATGTGATGTTCAGGATGAGTCTGGCGGAGGTGTTCTGGACGGTCTGCAGGTTTTTTTAGTTTCAGGGTGGTGCTGGCGTAGAGTGCATTTCCATAGCCGAGTCTGCTGCTGACTAGCACATGGGTGACCGTTTTCCTGGATTGTATGGGGATCCACTTTAAGATCTTACAAAGGAGGTGGAGCATGTGGAAGCAGGAGGATGAAACGGCATTGATTTGGTGGTTCATTGAGAGCAAGGAGTCCAGAATAATGCCTAGGTTTCATGTTTTGTCCGTGGACGTGGGGGAGATTCTGAGCATTGCAGGCCACCTAGAGTCATCCGGAGCCCAGGATAGGGACGTCGGCCTTGTCTGAGTTAAGCTTGAGGCAGCTGCCCTTCATCCAGGTGGTGACTGCCTTCATCCCATTGTGGAAGTTGCTCTTAGCAGCTGTGTGTTCATCTGTGAGGGAGAGAATCAACTTGATGTTGTCGGCATCACCTATTGTGCCATTCCCTAGTAAAGTGGTACGTGTATGTTGGGGCCTGTAATTGAATGCTACTAGGGTCCTGCAGCACTGATTATGCCACACACTTAAGTAACCCTTTAAACATGTCTCGGGCCTGCCACTCCAGCCTCTGGGTGCACAGTTTTAAACTGCCAATTCGACCTGCCAAAATAAACCTTTTGCCAGGTCCAAACCTTCCTTTTTAATACATATAAGTTACCCCTGGGGAAGGCCCTGGACAGCCCAGAGTGCTGGGTGTGGTAACTTTAAAATGTTGGACATGTATTTTTAGGTTTTACTTGTCCTGATAGTGAAAAACTCTTCAATTCATTTTTCACTGCTACAAGGCATGTCTCCCTATATGATGAAATTGAGGTTACCTTATGTCATTTATTTCCACTCTACAGTAGAAACTGCACCTTTGTAGACAGCGTAACAGTTGGGATGGTGCCAGACTGATTCCATGCACCTCCTCAAGATATGTTGTCCTATAGGCCAGCTAGCTCACAGTGCCACCATAAGCCTCCCCAACCCTAGGCGGGTAGCAAATGATTCTCACAACTGCTGAACATGACAACTCTGATCCTCCAGATCTAGAACCGTTTTGCTCAGTCACTCATGCTCTCTTCCTCTCAAAGAAAGATACATGTAATACACAGTGGGGCATTTTAAATATTTAATGAACCAACGTGATGATTGTATAAAATATATTTGCTGCAATGATCAATAGATTGAAGCTAATAAAAGCTATTATAAGTCTTAGGACAGAGAACAGAATGAAAAGTTCCACCAACGTGCTAAAATGTATATATGCAAGAATTTAAAATAATATAGAAATCTGTTGTACTGCTAGTATGCATCCCCTAACCTAAATGGGTAGGACGGGTGTACGTGTTCTGCCAATAATCCCTGAACTGGATGATCAAATCACAGTTACCTGAAGGGAAAGAATGTAGGTCCCTGACCTGGTCTCGAGCTGGACATCCCGCTTAAAGATATCAGCAGGCTGCTTGGTCCAGGTATCAGAATGTAGAGACCTTGCAAACGACAGCAAAGTGCTTCTCTGCCAACACATGGAAACAGATGTTTATTTAAAACAAAAGGCATCCTTGCCTTGGGCCAAGATCTTGGTCAGGCTGCCATTGTTTATGTGTAATAGATAGCTCTGTTGCCATATGTATAAAACAAATAATCGTATTTGCAGAATGTATGTATTAGCCTTGTACATGATCTGTCAAGGTATCATGATAGTGTTCTTGTGAAGTTAGTTTGTAAGCAAGTATACTACCCTAGAAACTAATTCTGACTGTCACGGTTGCAAATTTGTGACAAACGTCATTGGACCTGATTCACAAAGAGTCCCCGCAGTCATGGGGGAGTCTCTGCACTCGGGCTGAATCTCCATAATGAGAATTCTGCTTGCTGAGACACCCCCACAACTGCGAGGCCTCCGCAATGAATTTGGGGCCCCTTTGTGAATCAGGCCCTTAGTGTGAGAGTGAAAGCAACTTTAGGAAGAAACCTCTGTACATGTAAGAATGGCAGTGTATCCCTCTAGGCCTTACTGGGACACATGACACTTATTACATTTAATAAGCTGTAATTTCCAAATGAGAACAGGTAATCAGTTCATGTTTGGTGTCTTTGGAATTGTAATGAATAATTTCTATCTTATTGGACAGTTGGTTTCTGAAATATAGTTTTGAAAATGGCACTTTTAGAAATTGGCATTTTCCTCCCTTGGCCATTTGGTGCATGCAGCCTGTCTCTGGGTCACAAGACTGGGTGAAATTGACAGTTGGGCTTTGTGTATTCCTTCTAGACAACCGCATAGAATAGAGAGCTTATGTGTACCTGGATGGGCCATCGCAGGCATGATGGGAGGGAGGAGCTGGGCACAGCCATAATTACACTTGAAAAGGCTGTGTTCTGCCTCCAAACAAAGGGCTGAATAACCCCTACAGCCAGGCGAAAGCCAGGACAAGAAAGGCAGGAAGCTGTGGACTTCAAGGGGAACCTCTAGTATATTCTCCCACTTCAAAGGAAGAAATAAGCATAAATATTGGACCTCAAACATAAACTCTTCAGTATGCTTCTGGACCCATGTGGAAAATCTGCTGTGCTGTTGAAAGAACTGCCACTCTGCTGGACTGCTGCTTTGCTGGACTACTGCCCTGCTGCCCACATGCCTGAGTTAGAGGGATTTGGACCAGCTGGATTGCTGCCCTGCAGCCCTCATGTCTGAGTTAGAGGGATTTTGACCTGCACCTGAATCCAGGACTCCCAGAGTGACACAATGGGTAGTCTGCTGGCCTCCTGTTCCCAGCCACAGGAACATAACATTCTCCCAACCACCTGAACCAGCACCCAGATCTAATTGGATTAAGCCCCTGAGCCCCAAGTGGTATCCCTCAGGTCATTGAACCTTGGTGTGGCCTCAGAGATGTTGAAGTTAAGTTTTTGGGCTCGTCACAACTGAAACGGCCCTGTTGGCCTCAAAATCTTGTCACTCGCGCAGCCCACCTAACTTCCGACAGCCTGACCCTTTGTGCTACAGTATCAAGCACTCGCAGAGAACGCCATCACGAAGAGCCAGCCCAACCATCCGCAATGACAATAGGAACTCCATGCTATAGGGATGCCTGCTCGCAATTCCCAGCCTGCTCTTCACACTACATTGACGACCATTCACGGTGCTTACCTGCTCATCATGTACCCACTACTGTGAAAGGGACTCTTTGCGCTGGACCACCCTTGACTCTCAAATACCTGTAGGCCAGCAGGCCAAGTCTTAACTAGAGAGTGCATGGGATAAGTCTAGATAAAATACAACAGTAATTCAAGCAGCAATAAAGCCTTACTACCTAGCAAATTGGTTTGCATTCAGAAAAATCTATCTCAGATATAGAGATATATAAATATTTACAGTATAAACATTAAGTCACTGAAAATGCACAGTAAACACCATGATAAATACAAGGCTAATGGTGTACGGGAAGTTTATAATGAGCCAGTGTTCTCATTATGAGAATCAGGTCTTCTCGTAGGGTCACTGGACACAATAGAACAGTTATACATAATACAATTCATAAAACCAAAACCTTGGCTAAATACCGTATAGTTTGTTTATGTGGTCCAGATTCTAATATTTGCACATGCTAGCTTCCTGTGCCTCGGGATAAGCACAGGACAACCTGAAACAGAAAGGACCAGGAGCAGGCCATCCTTAAGGGTTGGGGGGCCCCGTCCCCACTTTTTTTCAGCTATAAAGAGTTTCTGTTAGACTCAACAAATGCCGGCCTGACAGACACTCTTTATATTCAGGTCTAGCAGCCATGCGTTATATATGGGCTAAATGCACAGGGGCCTGGCTGCCTGAGCTGAACTTTGCTGGGCTGAGAATTTCACAGCCCTTTGGGTGTGACATCTTCAGCCCTGCAAAATGCCATGAGATCCTCCCCTCATGACGATGGGGAGCACCACTAATAACCTTAGATATGGGCGCTTCCGTTTTAAGCTCTGCAGTGCTCTGGTGTGAGTGTCAATCAGTGACACCTAATCACAGGGTGGGGTGGGAACAGTAACTTTCACTGACCCATCCCACTCTGTGACAAGTAAGGGACTGGTGCCTACTCGGTCAGCCAATGAGAGAAGACAGCAGTCCCAACCCCCAAGGATCCTCAGAGGCTTCACCGCTGCAGCACAGAACTTTTTTTTATGTTGATGCATGCATGCATGTGTATGTGTATGTGTGAATATATGTTTATTAGTGCATGGGTGCTGTAAATGGGTATGTGTGTGTGTGCATATGGGCGTGAATTGTGAGTGTATATGTGCATGATGGTATATATATAGGTGTGAGTGAGTGTGGATGTAGATGAGTGAGTGGGAGTATGTATGTGTGTGTGTGGCACACCCACACCCCATGCCTGCTTAAATTACCGGCTGCCACTTGGAAAGGTACAACACAGTGTAAAGATACTATGTCCATATTTCACTTTATATTTACTCACACCATGCATATCACAGAATTTCTCCTAATCATTCTAATATGAAGAGTCTAAGAACAAGACGTCAATTGTGAGTTTCATAATGACAGCCCAGAAAACCTGAATCTGTGAACAATCGCATACAATGTGATAGAATTCTGCTTCCTTCTGTTGACACCTCGGGCAAGATTCAAGCACCCAGGGGAACATCTTGCCATTCTCAGAAGGAACAGATCGGTCTGATATCTGATGTAAATAGTTTATTTGAGATAAGTGTATCTGAGGACTCCTTGTCACTGTTTTGGTTTATTCTAGTATACTTGACCAGGTACTATCGTTGATCTCCTTCCCAATGTACTGTTTCCAACAGCCCCTCAACTTAGTATATGTCAGTATAAATTTTAGGGACCTATTATTGCAAATAGGACAGTCACTGCTTGTTAGCATGTCTCCAATGTTATGATTTTTGTTATTTTTGGGGCTCCACCCTCTCTGCATCCCATGTTAGTTTTGCAGTTTATACTAAAACACAACACATTGCCCTGCAGAATCCAGAATTTGTCTCTCAGACTTTCACAGGAGTCCAGCGTTCCCCCCAGGGTTCTGGGATCTAGACAAGGTTTTTTGTCATATATTTTTATCAGTTCCCTGAACTTTGGCATGCAACACAATTGTACCTCTGGGGCATTAACCATGGGGCCTTCAAATCTACATGTATATTTCTTCCAACAGTATATAGCAACTTGAATGCCCCTGGTGTATATATCAAAACTTTCACATTCCCCATTAGAGTACCGACAATCGACTCCTTGTCAGGCAAGCCTGAACCTCAAGACCCCCCTGATCTGCTGCACCTTTCACCCATCGTATTAGCCAGATGAATTGTGCTGCATTGTAATATGCCTCCAGATTTGGTGCTTCCATGCCACCCTTATTTAACGGTCACCTGGATTTCCTGATGGCAATTTTGTTTTCTTTTGGATGCTTAAATTAAATGTGACAGAAGGCCATTGAGTCCCTTAAAAAACATTTATGGAGGACGACGAGGATAGCCACAAAAGAATACAGCAATTTAGGTTGTATTAACTTTTTGGCTACAGCCCTGTAGGAGAGCCCCATAGGAGAAAGATACAGCTTCCCAAAGTACTCAGATGTGAGATGATCATTGTTGTGATATATCCAGACCCCTAAATACTTACACAAGTATTCAATCCCCATTAAAGTGGGGTATATGTATCCCATGGGCCGTTCAAGTTTTATATGTCCTGGTATTGAGAAACTTCTACATTCATTTTTCACAATTGTGAAGCCTACCTCTTCCATATGATACCATTGGAGATCCCTTGTTACATTTAATAAGCTGTAATTTCCAATTGGGAGTATGTAGTTATGTGATGTTTGGTATCTATAACATTTTTATGGTAAATCCTCTTTAATGATAAATCCTGATATTTCATTACAATTTTGAAAATGTCACTTTTAGAAAGTTGGCATTTTCCTGCCCTTAGACCTTTGCGCCTGCCGCCTTTCTTGGGTCTCATGACTGGGTGTAGCTGACAGACTTTGAGAATTCCTCTCAGACAGTCACACAATAGAGGGATTAGGTGTGCCTCAGTTGGCCATTTCCTGGCCTGGCAGGATGGGGGCGGAGCTGAATGCTGTCCCACTTGAAACTGAATAAGCTGTGCTCTGCTTTCACACAAACGACCTGACACCTTCACATTGTCACTGCAGCCTGCTTGGAGCAAGGGCCAGAAAGGCAAGAAATTCCTTGCACTTCAAAGAACCATTCTAGAAGCTTCTCCCACCTTCCAGAGGAAGCGTACCAGGGTCTAAAAATAAGACTTTCAGACCCACTCTTGACTCTCAGAGGACCGCCTACTGATGTGACCTGCTGTGCTTTCTTCAAGACTGCTTTGCTGTACCTGGAAGCACTACTTTGCTTCTTGGAGTCTGCCTTGAAACCCTCATAGGCCAGCCCTGCTATCGAGCCCTGCATCTTCACCTGAACCCAAGACTACCAGAGTGACTCCAAAGGCTAGTTTGATGGCCTCCTGTTAAGACCCACAGGGACACAAAAGGCTCCTACAATCTTGAATCCATACCTGGACCCAGCCTGAGTGAGTCTCAACCCCCAAGTAGTGTCCAACCAGTCCTGGACCCTTGGTTGTGGTGCTAAAGGTGCCAGATGGACAGATCTGAAAACGGAGGGCTTAACGTTTTTTGGGACAAAACAACTCTGAGAATCAAAAGGAATCCGGGACCAACCTGCTTGCTTATCTGCCCGAGGTGCATTGTCGGTCAGATTGACTTTGCGACTTCTCTCTCTAAATTCTTCCATGCAGCACCAAATCCTTTACGGCAGTTCTTTATCAAAGGTGTATCCGGCCTTGTGAAACTTTCTTCGGCTACAGCTCTATGCCTCATCCCACTGGAGATTTTCGGCTTACATTTCGAGCCTGATCTAATTCCTGTCGACCGGCCCACGGGCCAATCCGGACAACAAGGTAAATTACTCAAAAACCGTAGTGGAAAGACCACCTGCCAGATTTATAATTGACCGCCAGTCAGGTGCTCATTTATAAAAACATTGTCAGAAACCGCAGTGACTGCGGTTCGTGTAATTGCATTTTACTGTCTGCTACGGGGCAGCAGCAGCTGGATGAAGGCCCTGTAGCAATGAATATTTAATTTTCTTTTCAAAAAGAAAATCCCCAAATGGGAGAATTATAATGATTTTACTGTTCTTTACCAGAAAGAGTAAAAAATGACATGTCCGCCCATCCAAATTGAGTGGAAAGACATGTGGCCATTTCTCTGACAGCCCTTACTCACCAGGGTTGTCGGAGAAGTTTGGTCATGGTGGAGACAGAGTAGTCTCCACTGTGTCAAAAGTGAAGGTCCGCCGCCATTTAAAACGGGCAGGCAAACCTTAATATTGGCATTATGTATATTCTGTCACCGATGTGATGGAGTATACTTACCGCCAATATATAAATCGGGATCTAAGTCCAAACGTAGAAATCTTCACCATGGCATCGACCCGAGGCTATCCAACTACAACGCTCTCTCCTCAAACATCTCCTGCAGCCTTGCCCTGCTGAAATTTACCTTCTCAGAACGCTCCATCCTGGCAGGCCATATTTTTGGACTTTGACCTGGTCTTGTGCGACTAGATGTCTGCCGTTGGCGCTTTGATCTTTTAGGCACTCGTTTTCACAAAAAACTTTAAAATTCATAACTCGGGTTCTACTGATAGGATCCTTGACATTTTGGTGTCAAATAATGTATTAAAATCTACTCTGTTCTTCTAAATAGGTTTGGGATTCTCCTTGTGTTGTTTTTTCACCTTAATACTATCTGTGTGCTGCATAAATACTGTATACATTGCCTCTACGTTAAGCCTGACTGCTTTTTGTGCCAAGCTACCCAGGTTTAAACATAGGTTAATTTAGTGACTTTTTGTGGTTCACCCGGCAAGAGATTGAGGCTGTTGCTTGACTAGGACACGCGGCCCAGTCAGCCATTAAGCCAATTATGCACAAAAACGTAGAGCGAAAAAAGTCCCAAAATAATCCAAAACAATGTTCATTTGTGTAAGTTCTTTAGGATCTGTTGAAGTCTTTTGCTCGCAAGTAACGTTTTCAGTGGTACAGACAGTTTCTAGCCAATGAGAATATCATAATTTTTCTGGGTTGAATCAAGCAGATTCATATCCTGTATCTCTTTCTCCGGTTCTTTAATTTCCCGTTGATCTAGTTATCTTTCTCTCAGCATTGACAATTAAGATCGCAATAAAATATATAGAACTGCTAGAGTCAGTTCCTTCTCTCACTGTAGTTATTGAGATCCTAATTGTTACTTGTGAATTATTTTGAGAGTGCTCTATAATCTATTTTATGCTTTGGACGTGCACAGAAGAAGATTTGGTGGCCTTTCTTCATCTTCGAGCACCCAGAATTTATTGTAAAGATTGTATAGTCATAGATGACATTATGCGTTTGCACCGTTTACCTAGCAACCTTTAGTTGTTTTAACTGCCACATTAGTCTTTTCTTGCTGCAAGATCTGCTGCATAATTTGTCCCTCCTATGCCACATAATTCCTTTGGCCCTAATTACAATCACCCTTTTGTTAAAGGCCTTGCTCCGTGTAAGAGAGTCGAATGACATTAGCGTTAAAAGCCATTTTGTATGTTTTTACGAGATTACCATATGAAAAATACACTGCACAGTTTGTAATTTCACGGTTTGAAACAGGGGAAATCCTAAAGACGGGGAACACCAATCGACGGTCACGGTGTATATCCCTCGGAGGTATCATTTGGTGAAGTAAACTATTATCTTCTAAGTAAGATATGCCGGGGTGTTCTGTTCCGAAGGGGCCTGCAGATTAAACTCTTTCAGCGGAAGGGACCATTTCCTTTCTCCTTGGCCTCCTGCTTCCGCAGATTTTGAATTGGCACCACTAGTGTCTTGAGATACGCATCTCTTCGCCGCTTTGTCTTTTAATATGGCGTTTTACAGCCCCATATCTCTTGTGAAAGTCTGCTACTGTGCTTTGGGTCAGGGTGACCCTGTTGACTGTGTCACTGATGCATTGCCAGATAACTGGTTTGGCAGAAAAGAGTTTTTTTTTTATAAGTTGTTCTTTCTTTTGGCATCCTGCTCAATAGTCTTAGATTCTGCGGCTTTTTTATGTGCTTATTTCACCACCAAACCGAAGAAGCAACAATTCGAACAAACACATCTGGCCCACAACCAAGCTAAAGACGTGCTTGGACCTCGGTTTAGGCTGTGTGCAAGCTTGCTTTCTGGAAAGTTTTTTTCAAAGGATTCGCCTGGTTACTAATAATCCACTTTAAGAATCCCTCGTGCTGTCCCTTCTCCACTATGATAAAGCCCATCAGACGTTCTAGAAGGGCACGAGAAAGCGTGATTCTAATGCTTACTAAAAAAAATAATATGTATGATGTGGCTGGTCTTGAAGTCGTCCCAAAAACCATCTACTGATGAATGGTCATAATAACTAAGGGGCATATTATCAAGGGGGTTTATCTCCGCTTTTTTGGCTTTAAAAGCCAAGAAAGCGGAGATAAAATTATCTCCCTATTACCTAGCTGTCGCTAACACCAGTTAGCGACAGCTAGTAGGAGATAGCGACCATCTTGGGCCCCACTTTGCATGTCAGTGATATTTATCACTAATGACATTCAAAGTGGGCGTGCCAAGATGTTAGCGACTAGAAACAGTCGCTAACATCGCTATCTCCTATTACCAACTTATGGAGATATTCGCGATAAGCGCGAATATCTCCAAAAGTTAACACCTGCCCTGAGCAGTTCTTAGCCATGTTATCCAATGGGAGGTGGATAACATGGCTAAGAGCATTAGCTCGATAATGCATGAATATCGCTGACTTTTCAGCGATATTCATGCATTGCGGCCGATTTTTATCGCATTTGCGATAAACCGTAATACCAAGGTTTATTTGCGATAAAAATCGCCGCAGCTCAGCGGTAATTTTTGTCTCTAACCAAGCAATAGCGATAATTATCGCTATTGCTTGGTAATATGCCCCTAAGTAGCTTCACCGACTGGAGAAGGAGGGGGCATCTCAGAGAGCTCACTCATAAATTGGAAGACTTTTTGTTAATTAAACAGACATTGACCATGAACAAAAGATGTGCCAAATGATAGAGTCAGCAGTATACAAACAAGCATTGAAAATGTAATAGGTCTCGCCTTTTATTAAGTTAAAGCCGTTTGCTTTGCTAATGGCATTGTATAGCAAAGCAGATGGCTTTAACTTAATAAAAGGCGAGACCTATTGCATGTTCATTGCTTGTTTCTTCTGTCACCCTATCTTTTGTCTACCTCTCTCCATCTGCTTCCCTTCCCTTCCCCTCTCCACCTTCATTCTTCGTCTCTCATCCTTCTATCTCGCTCTCTGTTTCACTCCTACTCATTTCACACTATCAGCCTCTTACCCTATCCCAGTGGTTCCCAAACTTTTTTGACCTGCGGCTCCCTTGATCTAATCGGCAGTTGGCCGTGGCTCCCACCATTTTTTTACCATGCCCCTTTAAGAGACTCCCCCCACACCCACTTAAAACACTGGTTAAACCCCTCCATTCATACGAAGAGGCCTCTGGTGTCCGTGGCAACCCAAGCCCCCCGTGCTTTATAATGTGCTGCCACAATCACCATGTCGCAGAACAATGTCGAATGTGTACATCAGTTCTCATTTCTAACTTTTGTTTATTGAGTTAATTCACCTTCCAGGTTCTCTGTATTTCTGGCTTTATTTCGAGGAGCTGAGGCAATGTGCCCTTTCTCCTGCCCTTCAGATGCCACGGCAGGGGCATGACGTTTAATAGTGCAGCTGGGGCAGGGGCACCAGGGTCTAAAGTTCTGAGGGACCCACTGCTTTCCGACCCCAACTGTAGGTGCTCTTTAACTGCCAACCCAAGGTATCAGGACTGTTTTCCGTGCTAGAGCTAGGGCCCACGGCAGCTTTCTACAAGCTCAAAGACCACAGGCCCATCACCGCAGTGTGGCCTTTTAGAACTCAATTCTCATTCTCAGAAGAATCCATGAATAGTCCCTCGAGAGGCAACCTTTTACAATTCCAGTAACAGGCGTTTGTTTCTAGAATCCCCATCATGGTTGATTAACTGCCAGTTGCTGCCTCCCTACCTCCCTCCCACCGTGGACATACTCTGTACACAGCCCAAGACTGCTCGAAGCTTCTGGAACCTATGTTTCTGACAAATATAAATATAACCCCTGCAGCTTGGATCGCCTGCCTGACCCCTGCGCCATCCAATTCCTGCAGGCTGTAGCACTTCAGCATGACCCCTGCAGGCTTCTAACTCCTGCAGCTCGGCGCGTCCAGCCTGGCCCTTGGGCACTGTGGAGCCAGCAGCCGGGCCCCTGGCCACTCTGGAGCTGCAGACGGTCCCCTGCACCCATCTAAAGCCTGGAGTGTAGCAACCACCCTGACCTCTGTGGCCAAGAGTAGTCAGCCTTCAGCCTCTAAACCTTACAATGTACACTCAGCTTGACCCCAACCTAATAATCCTGCCATTCGCTTACATTTGTTTGTGCTCTTGAAATTCAAGAAGACAACGGCGACCTTTCGGCCAAATAAATATCAACGCGCTTTATCATGAAGCGCTTTCTGCCTCACAGTCACACTTGCAGCTTTGTACAGCTATAAACCACAAGTGCCGCCATTACCCACTGATACTGTCGCCCAGTCTTCTCTCTCTCCGAAATGAGAACATTTCACACTGCACGCAGATTTTAGCTGCAGTTGCCTGACCAACACAACGCTCAACCAGCCTGTTACATGCACTCCCCCACTAGCACTGCGTTTTCACACATACACACCAGGCGCGCAACACCCATTGTACTCAAAGGCAGTGGCGGCTCCCCCATTGGGGTGTGGGGACATCGCCTCACTGCTTTCTCGCAGTGTGAGAAGGCAGAAACATAAACGGCCATGACTGTGTCTCAGTTAAATAGAATCTGTTCACTGGGGAGGCCGGGGTTAATCCGGGACGCTGCCACCACATTTCACCACTAAAACTAAGTGTTTCTTGGGGTGTAAAGAATTCTGAACTGGGCTGACCCTAACTCCCACTGTCTGAAAAGGTCGAATCTCTCCCTGCAGTCGTCTGGTGTCAGTTTTGGGGGTCTCGATCACAGGGCGCATAACAGTGCAGGCCACACACTCAATAGCCTCTTGCCGCTTGAATACTCGGAGCTACTGCTGCCAAACTCAGTGAAGCACGTTGGAACGACCTCTGAACGATGAAAGGCTGGTTTTCTCTCCTGCAACTCAAGCCTGCAGGCTACACGCACCTCTTTGCACTCAGCACTCCACCTCCTGAGCTACCTTACCAGCTGGGCCTGGCCCAGTACGCTCAGGTCAGAAGGGCTCAGCCAGTTGGGGTAGAGGGTGGTAGGTGCTGCGGCTGACAGCAGCCCGACTTGGCGGTGTCTGTAACGTGCACTGCATTATTAATATAGAAGAGCAGTAGTATACGGTGTACAGAACTCAGGGGTGCAGTTCTGTGGGGGCGGGAGGAGTTTCTAGCGCCCACTGCATGCCTTTCGTTCCATTGCGAATCCTGCAATGGAGTAGCAGGTGTTTAAAGGGAGAATGATGATGTCACGTAAGGCTTGACAACCCAACTGGGCGTCAGTCATCAAAGAAACACACCAGAGCCTTTATTGTTGGGTTGGTGACTGCTTATGACGTAAAACTGTGTAAGAGGATGCAATTTTGACATTTCAATGAACTGGCTCTTTAAAACGGATCAATTTGACATCCATGAAGGGGAAGCAGTGCGGTCAACAACCATATTTATGGGGTTTTTTTTGGGGGGGGGGGGTTCATATAGCACACAGATGGCCTTTTCGGAGTGCCTGTTGGTTCCACGGTGTGCTGGTGTGTCTCGAGGGGCTGGGAAATTCTCAGGGTTGAGGCCTGGCAGTGAAATTCTTATTGGAACATCCAAGGGCATAGCTTTCAAGTCCGACTCAATAGTGAATTTATAGTGGTCGGGTTATGGTGGGGCCAACCTGCACTCATTTTTTAGGACTGGGCCGTGCTGGTGAGCGAAAGCACAATGCAGAGAATACACAGAACTCAGGCCAATTAATTAATTTTTTTCGCAGAGTTGTATATAGCGCGAACTTGACCCAAAACGGGTATCAGAGCACTTTACATAGCACCAGTCACGTTACATGAGGACACACATTAATTTTTGTGAGGCACCGGGAGATTAAGTGATTTGCCCAGAATCACAGGATGTTTAGCATCATTACCAGGACTCGAACCCAGTTCCTTGGGTCCGAGGTCGAGCGCCCTAGCCAGTTTGTAGATACGGAGGGGCAGATCTACAAGAAAGTGCTGCAGCGCGGCACCACAAGCCCTTTGGCTGTGGCATTTTCAGAGCACGGAATGCGACATATCTACAATGATATGTCGCATTTCTGTGCTCTCCCCAGCGCTGGCGCAGAAACAGCTGCCATGCGCCGGAGCAGGTACCCTTGCACCATGGTGCAAGGATGCCTGCGCCATGGGGAGATTGCTTTTGTGAAGGAAGGGGCCCCTTCATGCAGAAAAGCAATCACTGCAGGCATTTTCCTCTTTCAATGCGTACTGTAGAATGCAGCACACATTGAAAGAGGAAAAAACAAGGAGAAATGAAAATATTTCTCCTCGTTTCGCATGGCTACGCCACCCCTATGGTGGCACAGCAAACTGACGCATTTCCAGGTCTACGATTTCTCGTAAATCTGGAAATGCATCAGTGGACATGGGTGTTGCGTGGGAACACCCACAGCAACACCCATGTCCCGCCCCTAACATGCAAAGTGCTACGTGAACAGGGGCGATATTTACAAGCACAGGTTAAGTCACACACGGTGACTTTACCTGTGCTTGTAAATATCCCCTAGCAGGCTGCGCCACCGGTGCGTCATGCAATGTGATGCACTGGCGGTGCATGGGCTTTTAAATCTGCCCCTACATGCGCAGGTTGTGAAATAATCAGCCTATAGTTTCAATGACCCTCCAGGATTAGCTTTGTTGCCGCTGTCCAGTTCCGACGCAGGTGAGTGAGGTAGTGTGAATCATATCACCAGATGGCGTGCATTACAAGTGATTAACAAATAGCATGAGCCAGTCATGGCAATTGTTCCCTCTGCATCTGAAACACTGGGCACTCGGCCTCTCTTGGGACGCTACTAGTGACTCCCTTCTGGAAAGCTTTGCCTAATCACCAAACCTATCCCTCCCCCCACCACACACCCACGTAACCTCTATAGCTCGCATATCATTTTCACAAACACCTCAATCCTCTGTTACACAGACCATTAACATAATTAATATTTTTTTTCTCTCTGGACAAATTTTACCTATGAACTATACTAAAGTCGCATTTGACTTTATACAGATTTACAGTCTGCTCATAAACTAAATGTAAAATGTCACCAGCCGCGACTGCTCAAAGGGCCCCCCCGTCGTGTGTGGCAGCCCGGGATGAGACAGCTTCCTGGGGCACACACATCCGCACCCGAGCACTTCACAGGTCTTTAAAAAGACCATTTGCATGTTAAGGAAGCCTTGCTGTTGTTTCACCCCTCCTAAGAGCCCCTGCAGCGCCACTCTTGTAGAGACGCTCTAGATGTTGCACGGCACGTCGGCGGACGTGACGTGCAGGCGGCCAGGATTGGCTGCTGGTGTTGGGGGCGTGGCTGAGCGCGAGAGCGCGAAAGGGAACAGAAAGAGCGGGCGCTGGAGCGAGAGGCTCGGTGCTCTTTGGGATTATCAGAGTTATAGCTAATAAATAATTGTTAACTACAGTAAGGGCTCAGAGTCATCATTGGAGTCTGCCTACATCATTACAGTGGCGACGAGGGTGGGATTGAAGACCCCCCAGCAAGGCAGAACCGCAGACTCAGCCCTAAGCGACAAGCAAGCACCAGAAGCTTCAGATCCACCCCACAAGGTACAGAGGAGCGCGACTACCTGGTGCAGGAGAACAGGTACCCCAAAGAGCGCGGCAGAGCCCGGCACACAGGAGGGTGTGGCGCAGAGGAAGGAAAAAGGGAGGAAAAAACCCAGGAACCCTAGAAGTAAGGCAGGAGGAGAGCGCCAGCCCACCCAGCGAGCAGCAGACCAGTGAGCACGCGCTGGAGGGTTCAGAAGGAGCCGAGGGGGCTGACAAGGACAGTCCCCGAACCCCAGCAAGTGGAGAAGAACAAGACGACGCACCAGGGAGTCCCCGTGGCCAAGTAAAATCGCTACCTGCAGTGAAGAGCGAGAAAATGAGCGCGCAAGCAGGCTATGCGATGGCTCCGGTACAGTTCTTACCGCGCCCGGGAGAACCCCTCATGAAATGGGAGGACTGGAGGGAATACATCGACAATTTCATTGGTGTACTCGAAGATGAAAACGAGGAGGCATTCAAACCCCAGAGGAAGAAACGTATTTTACTGTTGAACTTAGGCCCAGAAGGACTCCGGATTTACAAGAGCTTAGTCCCGAAACAGAGAACATCCACAGACGACGATGTATACGCACAGGCGCTCGAAGACCTCAACGAACACTTCAGACCGGCGATGTGCGTGTCGGTGGATAGGTTTAATTTCCAACAGAGGAAGCAGAAACAAGGAGAAACAGTGGAGGAGTATGTGGCGGCACTGAAACGACTGGCAGCCACGTGCAGGTACGCCAACTGGGAAGAGGAATTCATCAAGGACCAGGTGGTGATGCATACCACGTGCTCGAATGTGCAAGACAAGCTGTGGGCTAGTGGAGACACCACACTGAAGGAGGTATTGGTCATCGTGAAGAGAGCGGAATTAGCACGGCGATGCGCTGAAGTGACAAAAAAGGATATGGCGTCCAGCACGATGGTGAACAAAGTGGATGATGAGGGGACTAGCAGAGAATACCGAAACAGAAAACCAACAGAAAGAGGGCCCAGCAAGTGGCAAAACAGCACGAACACGTCGAGTAAACAAGCGGGAAGCAACAGGAAGTCATGCTACAGGTGTGGAAGCTGGTCGCACGAGGCGCACGATCGGAAGTGCCCTGCGTTTCGCGCCAAGTGTGCGTTCTGTGGAATAATCGGCCACTACGAGAAGGTTTGCAGGAGGAAGGCCTCCAAGAGCATGGTGAGATGCGTGGATCAAAGCGATGACCATCCGGACGGCGATTCGGAGCCAGAAGAAGTCACGGTGATCTACATTGAGGATCAGGTACTAAGCACGGAGGGAAAAGTTCTAGACAGAGAAGGTAGACGCACGATGAAACCGGTGTTGGAGATGGCCATAGGCGGCGTCAAGATCAACGTGGTGGCAGATACAGGGTCTCCCTTCACCATCATCCAGAGAGCAGTGTGGGAGGAGAAATTTGTGCCACGGCTCGGGCCAGAGCTTGAAAAGCTAGACATCCGCCCGGTCACGTACAATGGAGATCGGATCCCCATGGCAGGATTCAGACCCTTGACCTTCGAATTTCGAGGCCGGTCAGCACGCTGTAAACTCTACGTGTCGGAGAGGGGCCCGTCAGTCTTGGGTTGGCTGGATCAGGGCGACCTAGGAATCAAGCTGGATCCGGGTGGCAAGGAGCAAATTCTCCTGACGGACCAGGTGGCCGGGCCAAGTCTGGACAAATGGAAAACCGAATATCCAAAGGTATTCGGGGGCACAGTGGGGAAGCTGGAAAAATTCGCCCACAAGATCATCCTGAAGGAGAATGCTGTCCCGGTGGCCCACAAGGCCAGGAATGTTCCGTTGGCAGTGAGAGACGCTGTGAGAGCAGAACTACAAGAACTGGAAAACAAGGGCATCATAGAACCCATCACGTGCGCCGAGTGGCTGGCGCCCCTGGTAGTGGTCAAGAAACCCAACGGTAGGGTCCGGTTGTGCGTTGACCTGAGGGAACTAAATAAAAACATTGTGGTGGAAAGATTCCCCTTGCCCAGGATAGAGGAGATGCTAGCCAGCACCAGGGGGATTAAGTGGTACTCAACAATAGACTTGACCTCTGCATATCATCAGATTGCTCTGCATCCGGACAGCCGCAAATTAACATCTTTCATCACTCCGTTTGGGTGCTATCAATTTTGCAGGATGCCATTCGGTTTAGCTTCTGCAGCGGCGGTGTTCCAGAGGATGATGCACCAATTATTCAAGGACATCAAGGAAGTCCAATACTTCCAAGATGACATCCTGGTGATGGGCAGAGACATACCAGACCACGACAGGAAGTTGGCAGTAGTCTTGAAGATCCTAGAAGGTAAAGGACTCACGGCTGAATGGTCCAAATGCAAGATAGGGATGGACTCGGTAACCTACCTGGGGCATGAGATAGGGGCGCAAGGCGTGACCCCCAAGGCCGACAATGTCAGGGCGATTTGCGAAGCACCACCCCCCTCCACCAAGGAAGAGGTCAGGTCATTCCTGGGGATGGCAGAGTATTATGGGAAATTTGTACAGCACTTTGCCTCTAAGACTCATCATATGAGACAACTAACGAAAGAGAACACGGAATTCAAGTGGTCGGAGGACACACAAAGGGAATTCGAGATCATCAAAAAGGAAGTGGCAGGGGCCATACCCCTTCAAGGGTTCGACCCTCAAGGCAACACCGTCCTCACAACGGACGCCAGCGACAAGGGACTGGGTGCAGTCCTCATGCAAGACCGAGGGCGAGGTCAGCTGGAGACGATCTGCTTCGCCTCGCGCACACTGAGTGAGACGGAAAGGAAGTACAGTGTGATAGAAAAGGAGATGCTGGCGGTGGTGTGGGCCACCACGCGCTTCCGACAATTCCTGTGGGGCACCAGATTTCAGCTACGGACCGACCACAAACCACTACTGAGAGTGCTGACATCGAGTGGCCACGCAGAGGCGACACCCCGGATATCGAAGATGTCGCTAAAGCTCTTAGAGTTTAGGTATGATGTGGAACACATACCAGGCAGCAAGAACAAGGTAGCAGACTACCTGAGCCGAGCGGCGGCTATGGAACCCAGTGAAGAGGACAAGGCATGCACGGAAGAATGGGTGGCACTGATGGAGGATCATGAAAGTGTTATCAGCCTCCAGGAATGGACACAAGCGTATGCAGAGGACCTGACGTTGGAAGAGGTGAAAACTTACATCACTCATGGATGGCCGGATAAGAGACGGGTTCGGAAGGAACTCAACCCCTATTTTGAAGTGAGGGAGGAACTCTCCCTGGACAATCAAGGAACATTTGTATATAGAGGAGAGAAAGTTGTCCCTCCAACGAACATCATACCCCGACTGCTGGACATGCTGCACGAAGGGCACCTGGGCATAGGGAAACTCAAACTGAGGTCCAAGCAGAACTATTGGTGGCCGGGAATGGACATAAGAGCGGAACGACATGTGAGAGAGTGCGTGAGGTGCCAGGGCGCAGACAAGACACTCAAACCCCTGCGTCCTGCATTGGGTGCATTCGAAACTCCAAAGAACCCCTGGGAAGAGTTGTCTGTCGACATCTTAGGCCCCGTCTTAGACACCCAAGGGGTCCAGAAGTACGTGTGTGTCCTTGTGGACAGGTTCTCGAAATGGCCAGAGATCAAGATCGAGGAAACCATGGACACGGACACCATAGTGAAGTTCCTGGCAGACACTTTTGTAAGGGAAGGCATACCCAAGTCTATCCTCAGCGATAATGGACCCCAGTTCCGATCGGAAAAGTGGGACAACTTCCTAGGAAGGAACGGCATCCAAGCGAAGCACACATCAATATACCACCCCGCGGGAAACGGCCAAGTCGAACGCTTCAATAGGGTGGTGATGGGGTCGATCCAAGCAGCCATCTCAGACCACAAAGACTGGGAGAAGGACATATGGCACATGTTGTGGGCGTACAGGATCACTCCTACAAGTACGGGATACAGCCCCTTCCAGCTGCTGCGCGGCCGAGAACCGTTCACTCAGGACAACCGGGTGTGGAAGGAAAAGACAGTAGTAAGTGAATGGTCCCCTGCTGTGGTGCGGGCCAACATTGAGAAGGCCAAGGCAGTATACACCAGACATTATAATGCCCGGAGGAACGTGCGAGACACAGAACTCAAAGAAGGAGAATGGGTTAGAGTCAAGCTGCCCACTCTACAAAGAAAAGGAGAGAGCAAATACAGCAAGCCCCTGCAGGTGAAGGAAATTAAGGGAAGAGCGGCCAGGCTGAGTGACGGAAACATATGGTCACAAGACCGCATGGCCAGATGTAACAAGATCCTAGTGTGGGACTGTGAAAGGGCAGGCAGAGAATCAGAAGAATGCGAGAGTGAGAAGCGAGAACATCAGGAGAACGGGATCACATTGAATGAAGGAGAGCAAGGTCAAGGAGAAGCAAGGGACAGAGAGCAGGAGATAAGAGTTGAGGAGAATGGCGATAACAGAGTCAGACAAGGTGAAGAAGAGAACAACACCACCCCTGTGAGACGAACACGGAGTGGTAGAGCCGTGGTGAGGCCAACGAGATTCAGAGACTATGATTTGAGCGACGGACTGTAAGTTGAAATGTTTGTGTGAAAAAGGGGAGATATGTAGAGACGCTCTAGATGTTGCACGGCACGTCGGCGGACGTGACGTGCAGGCGGCCAGGATTGGCTGCTGGTGTTGGGGGCGTGGCTGAGCGCGAGAGCGCGAAAGGGAACAGAAAGAGCGGGCGCTGGAGCGAGAGGCTCGGTGCTCTTTGGGATTATCAGAGTTATAGCTAATAAATAATTGTTAACTACAGTAAGGGCTCAGAGTCATCATTGGAGTCTGCCTACATCATTACAACTCTGCCTATTGCTGAAGATTCAGCCCCCCCCTAAATATTTGATTAGCCCTCCCCTGAAATATGGCTCTAGTTGCGCCTCTGATACCCACTCACTCCCTGTCCATCACTCGCTAGCATGCAATTTCCCACATCGTGCACGCAGCGCCCCTGACACCTCATAACGCCGCACCGGGGTGCCACGGCACACAGTTTGGGAACCACTGCCCTATCCCCTCACTCTTATTCCTTTCTCTGATGCCTCTTCCTTATCGCACATCTCCTCCATCTTTACCCTCCCGCCTCTCTCAGTCCCATTCCATGGCCTTCCTCATATGCATTTCTCCCTCACCAGCCGCCTGCTCCCTGCCCGATGCCTCCAGCCTGTCTCTCTCGCCCTGTCACAAACGTCGCTCTTTCCTCTTATCCCTGCCACGCCCCTCCCCATCGGCATTTTTTTAAAGCTGTGACATCAGGGGTGTAGTGGACTCCGCAGCCTTTAGGCGCCGCCTGTGGGCGGGCAGTAGGAGTAGCACACCGAACCTCTAAGAAGTGCCTGGAATACCACAAGAGGGCACTACTCCTGGTCTGCACTGAAAGTGCTGGTAACAGGTGCACGGGAGAGGGGCGCTCCTCGGAGCCAGGAGTGAGGCGCCTCTCCATACGGACTGGAAGGGGGGGTAGAGACGGCGGCAGAGTGATCGACGGGCAGAGGGAGAGATGTGCAGGGTGCACCAAGGTCTTGGGAGAGCGCACGGTACAGAGCGCACTGGCAGCTTCGGCACAGCACTGGGCGTGCAGTGCCGCTCAAACTCCCGGTGGCACTGCACCTGCCGCACTACCGATACAGGCATGAGCAGACTGACGGCAGGGTAGAAAACTAGTGAGGGAGACAGACTACTATAAGGAAAGAGACTGCAGGACAACGCGTGGTCGAGGAGGGGGTAATACTGTGGGATAGAGAGACATGTGGGGGTGAGGTAGACGACAGTACAGGACCTGGATAGGGACCGCCGCGGAAAGAGAGGTGTGGTGGGGGTGCGCCTTGAAGCATCACTGCAGGAGCTTGACTTGGGGGGGGCCGAGACTTCAGGGGTGTGGGTGGGGCCAAGACTTCAGGGCTGTGGGTGGGGCCAGGGAGATGCACCAGGATCAAAGATATACACTTAAGACCAACAGCCAGCGCCTTTGATTTGCAGAACGTTTCACAAAAATAAAGGATCAGTCAAACTGTGGGTTTTCGATGGAATTGCTTATAATTAGAGTACATGGGAACAGGGGACACTAGAGAATTTGTTAGGTCAGAGCTCTCCTCATTCGTTGCAACAAGCAAACACATGTATTACTGGTTTACCTGAAGGCGACATATAGACTAACCACTTAATGACTTCACCTCAACCACAGTCACGGGGTACGGCAGTTTCTTTAGTGCATGCAGACCTAAATCTAGCCAGGGTGGGGGCGAGCCCCTTGGTGGTCCTGCCTCAGGTTGCTGCATAATTACAGTGCCAATTATCAAGAGCGGGCACGTGATTGGTGGCCCTAAATACACATTCAAAGTCACCGGACACAATGGGAGGCTAAGAGTCAAAGCAATAATTAAGGAGTCGACCTCCCCCACCACCTCTTTGGCAAAGGACAGTTGGCAGTTCTGGGATGGACCCCCTAAAGTGCCCCTCCTTAGGTAACCGATGCCTCTGAAAGACACAGAAGTGCCCTCTCTGTATGCTCCTTATTGGGCCCCAATAATGGTTAGCTCGTGCATACTTCTTGTTGGGGTCAACATAGTTCAGGGAAAAAAGCTTTTTCTGGGAGAAGAAGACACGTCAAATGAGTCCAACCGAGGTCATTAAGAGAACCACAGAAGCCATTATGGTGGACAGGTACAGGTAGAAACTTCAAAGTACAGGGTCGGCACCTTTAATATTAGGGCAGGGGCTCATCTTATTTCTTTGTGGTAACTGGATGCTGAATAGGTAGGAGTGACAATATCGATTTCATGCAAGGCTGTGTAAACATTTACGTAAGAGGGTGTGAGGAATGAGGGCTCACATGTGCAGGAAGAAGCGTGGAACAGTGACAGCGAGGCATAATGTGTGAGAGCACGAGAGTGTGAGAGGCCGTGTAATGAGACTACAGCATAGTGTGGTGCAAGGCGGCATGCGTATGAGACGGGGGGAGAGTTGAGAGCGCCACATTAAGAAACAACAAATTTGGTTTAGGAGTGTGTGTGTGAGAGAGTTTGTGTGCGTGTGTGTGGGAATGAAAGAGATAGCGCACGCACTAGGTCCAAAAGTAAAATATTTATTGCACCGACTTTGGATGCCAACGGTTCAGTCTCTGGTTCTTCCAGTATAGCCTTTAATAATATCCTCCATTTTTAAAGTTTGGTCATGGGATAGCTTTGTGAAACAAGCCCCAGGAAGTATTTGCTGGAGGGCTCCAGTCCGGGACCTAAATCATGGAGTCGGACCCTCTGCAGGTGTCCCGGAAGATGAGATTCCAACCTACCATCGCCGACATTCAAGAAAATCATGGGCCGCTCAAACACTCATCTGGCCAGCAACAAATCTCGCAGGTGCTAGGTCAAGATATGGTCAATGCGCTGCGAGTGTGGGGGAGAGATAATGGCAGTCTGAGATAGCGAGGGCTGCGAGGAGGGAGACGGCACTGTTAGCGAGAAAGCACCTCGAGCTTCCTGACACCCATGCACTGACGAGCGCAACTCTTGGAAGTTTGCTTTTGGGTGGGTGGAAGGGAAGGGAGGAGCGGGTACAATTGCCAATGAGGAGCCAGCTTGTAGCATACCTGCTTCACGGCTGTTGTGAAGACTTTTCTTATCTGCTTGTTAAATAAACAAGCAGATAAGAAAAGTCTTCTTGACAGCTGTGAATCCGGCGAGCCAATCTGAAAAAAGCCAAAGGGAGGCAACGAAAAACCCTCCTTGCCAATGGGAAGCCAGCGATTATTATAAACGCTGACGCTACCCAATGGAAATGAGGGGCGGGCCTCGAGTCCACTTCTCGAAACTGACTTGTTGACTATAGCTCTTGCAGACGAGGAGTGCATGCACGCTCCAACGCCAGGCGAGACCTAAAAAATGTCATCTGCTGGTAATCACTTGGGGTTTCATCCCAAGCAATCATTATTTTGCACACTGTGACACCTCCGTTTGAACCCAGCCACCTGCAAATCAGTCTTGACCCAGCTCCAATGGAAAAAGTTTATCTCATGCTGCCAAGTCAGGTTCTGCCTGAATGAGAACACAGGCAACTGAAGACCGTTTTCATCCTAAATAGGACTCCCATTAGTCATGTATAGCTTGGATCCAGTGGCACAGTGTGTGTGGGACCCACGTAGGGATTTGCAATTAAATATGCATAAAAGTGATGGATGGAATGCTTGAATTAATCCCAGCCACTGTTAATCACTCTAGGACGCATCTCAGTCCATGATTATTTTGCATAAATGCCACCTCAGTTTGGACCCAGTCATATGCAAATCGGTCTCAACCTTGCTCTATTCGAAACAGCTCAGCCTCAGCCTGGTCCTCCCTGAACTCCCTGAACTGGAACACAAGCAACCCAAGACCGGTGTGGGGAGAAGAAGTCCATGTGCTGGGATTGGACATTTTTATTCTCAGCCTCCCTTTCAGGTTAGAGGCAAACCTGAAACAATTCACTGCAAGGAGAGCTGACAGCTGCCTGGAGGAAGAAAGAACAGCCTGCTACCTAAGGATTGCTGGAAGGTATCCCCGAGAGGAATGTCAACCTTGTGGTATAATGAATCCAGCTGCCTGGTGACTGGGATTTGTAAATGAAACTTGGGTCTTTACCCTACTGAGATGTTGGTCCTGCCCTATGGAAGAGTACACCGTGCAGAGTTGTGCTGGAAGTGTATCCCGGTAAGGGAATGCTATCTTGAGGAGTCTATATCTGTGCATGTAGGGCAAAGAACTACCGCCAACGCTGTGAGGCCCAAAAGTTGGGAGTATCAGTTCTACAGTATGCTTGTGATGAGTGTTTCTGTTCCTGATCCCCATTGTATGACCCTGGTAGCTCCCAAAAGGACCGTGAGCATGTTCTGTACTTCCTTCTTGCCTGGAGATGATTAATGAGGTTGCTAATGGAGGCCTAGAGGAAGCTTTCACTGCAAACCATGGACGGGCTTACAAACACCAAAAGAGAAACACTGTCACCAGACAAAGAGCCAAAATGAGGGTCTGGCTATATCCTTAATCAGAATAACCTCTCCCCTCGGATTCCTTACAAGAATGTCTATGATTGCTATAAGGAAACTTTTTCTTTTAATAAAACCAATATGTGGAAGCTGATCGCTTATGAACAATTCTGTGTCCAAGTCAATAGGACTGGAACGTTGTTGTAAAAAACTGATGTTACTGCTGACAGGTAACAGCTTATAGATTATGAAAATTATTTATCAAAGCCCATAGGAAGTGGTTTATTAATTTAGAAAACCTGTTGTCAAAGCCGGTACGTAGCAGCCTATTGATTATGAGAACCATTGCTCAAAGCCAATAGGGTGTAAACTGTTTATCTTGTAAAACCTGTTTTAACATGCTTCTCCATGTTCATTTACCTTTTCATGTGCAATATATAGCTGTATGTAAAATAAAAAACGTTAAGGCTAAGCACTGACAGTACATTGATATATGAAGTATTATTGTACTGTTCTGAGTTGTGAGTATTTACCCTGCTACACCTCCCAGACTAAGCCTTGTATCACTCTTGAGGGCTGAGTGCCAAAGGCATTCTTGATGCTCTAATTTGGGTCCAGTGGTAAGGTGACACCAACACTCCAGAATTAAAAGGCCCCAGTTGAAACAATTGAAGCCCTGTAACCCCTAATTGCAATCTGTTCTCCCATGGCAATCCCCACAGACGCCAAAGCACCATTTTTAGGCTCCTGGGTGAGGACTTCCCCAAAATGAATAACCCCTAGTCTGCTACAGGGAGACACACCCAACCATCTCTGTCTCTTGGATCAAAGTTTTTCACTATATAAGAACTGTTTTGTAGCTGGTCAGACCGGCTTTGCCAACATGAGGGAGAATGGATTTTCCCCAGAGGAAAAATAAGTAGAGGATCATGGAGTCCATCTGGAAACAAGCTGGAAAGGTCCTTAGCTTTCTGCGGACATTCAAACATGGATTAATGGCTGTAAAGTTTCTCACCACTCTGGAAGATCCTTATACCAGGACCTCACTTTTTTCTGGGTCTATGTACTGATTTTTGACAATCATTCAGAGGATGCATTAGAGGCTAGCAGACCGTGTATCCAGAAAATACTGTAGCAAGATAAATGCTATGAGGAGATTGCGTTCAGATTTAAGGTGCCATCTCATGAAGAATGTGCTTCTTGGGAGTCACAAATAGACAAAGTAATGTTCCTCTATTTCCAGGAAGAGAGGAACAATCCTCCATGCATCAACGACTGTCTTAATGAGATCCAAGATAAGAAAGAACTTAAAGACTCATTGGGCCTCATTTATGAAAAGTGACGCATCGCTGAGAGAAAACAACGATGCGCCACTTTTCATTGCGCACATCATGTCGCAAGGAGTTACAGACATGTCAGTATTTCTGATGTATTTGTTTGCGCAAAAATTACTCATTGCTGGAGTGTGTCACGAAAGTGACGCAACTCCATCAATGGGTCATTTCACATGGGCAAGTCCTATTTCAAATGTGCCTGTGTCAGTCTTACGCCTGCCATGAAGCACGTGTAAGATATTGATTCGTTTTAGTCCTAGAAGTGGCGCAGTGAACTCTTATAGATTTCACTGCATCACTTCTATGACCCTTTCTTGCGTTGGAACGCCCCTCCTGCATACATTATACATGGCGTAGGTATAATGTGGCACATGGGTGTACAAAGTGACGCAGCTACCTTGATGCGTCACTTTGTAAATATGGCGCATCATGGTGCATTTTTTACGCCCCTGGTGCGTCACAAAAAGTGACGCACCGGCGGTGCAAAAGTGACGCAAGAGCTCCTAAATAAGCCCCTGAGACTCTTTCTTCCACAAGAGACAGACAACAGCAGAATCGCACACAAATGCTGCTGATTTTATAGCAGTAGGGAGGGAGAAGGAAGAATCACTAAGGTTGAAGAGCTTTTGCAATAGTTGACAACACTCAAGATAAGCCTCTGCTTGCCCACTATACCCGAGACTGAGGCATATGACTGCCGGGCAAAAATAGGATATTCAGAATTTGGTGAGGGCCCACAAAACCAGAGACTTTAGTAGAGGCAACCTAGCAAAGACAGACCATAAGGTCAGGGCATTGCAAACTTGTCTAGTATGGTGCTGTTGTAGAAGGTACAGTGGTCAATACATAGGCTCACTTTGTTGTTGTTCATATTGCCTAGCATGATCACTAGGTTATTTCGAATTGACACTGGTTCTCATTACTTGATTCCTACACGGTATCCCCATTCGTATAAAGCAAAATAGCGTTCAGCCATCTACCGAATATCTAGGGTTTAGGACAAGACCTAAGGACTTTATAGAGTGACAGAAACCTACTAGTGACATATTTAATACACAATGGAAGGCATGAACATCCCCCATAGTCAGAAGATATCAGTGTCTTGGAAAAGGTGTTGTAGGCGCATGAGAAAATACTATTTCTTCACAAATGGTTATTCTGCACTTCATCATCAGTTTTGTGTTCCATACCATATTCCTCCAAAGAACAGTAAAGATATGGATCTATCCAAACCAAAGTCTTTCAGGACCTGGCCGTGCCCTGAGCACACTGATAACATAACAAGTGTATTTGTACAACGCACGTTCACCCATAGGCATCTTGACACTGAATAACAGACGTTTATTGTTACTCAACGATATTGATTTTATCAACCACATACGGATGAAAGGCTGAGTGGACCCGCTGGGATTTGAACCTGTGACCATGAGGTCAAACACAGGCCCCTCCAGTGGACGCATTAGTCCACTGAGCCACCAGACCCGGCTAATGCAAAGGCTTTCTGAATCTTACAACTTCAAATGCTCTTTAGCCTGAGTTTTCCAAAATCTGCCAACCTCTCACTGAACTAACATATAAATAATATAGAACAAGAGCCAGAAAGGGAGAGAGACTCTGGCCTCAAGTACTTCCTTTCAACTAGGACCTTGTAAAGCCTTGTGTATCCATGACTGGGATCTTGCCTGCTGACAGACACACTATGAAGTGTTCCCACACTCTATGAAGTGTTCCCACACTTGTCTTTGCAGTCCCCAACAAACTCTGCTTGCTCTTTGGAGATATTAGCCTTTAAAAGATTAGGCACTGTTCTGTTCCAAGTGTAGAACATTGGGGCCAGGCTCTTGTCATTCAGCTATCACACGCTCTAGGTCAAAGGTGAAGTACCCAGTCTACAAGCCCTGGATCCTCACCATCGACTGTACCATAACCAAACAAAAAATTCCATGGCTAACTCTAAGGGCCTTAATACCATGTCGGACGGACAACACCGTTGCGGAATCGGGTCGAACTGGCCGTAGCAGAAGCTCCCATAGAAAAATGGGAGAATCTGTTGATCACTGCACCCCGTTGCTCAAGGTGCCTGCCACGCTGTGCAGGGATCAACAGCGGGACACCATAGGTGCCCCCTCACCCCATAACAAGTGGAAGCCCGACATGGAAAGCCTGTCAGAAGCCGACATCAGGAACGCCATCCATTGGACTTACGGTGAGGCCTCCGACTGGCTGACGGGCTCCTTGAGCCCATCTGAATATAGCCTGAATGACCGTCTGGTTTCACTTTCAACCGCCTGCATTGTAATATGGCGGTCGAAACCCACAGTGAGACTCGGAAAGCCTCTGACCTGCGTTCAGAGGCTTTCTGACCTCATCGTAAAGAGGCCCTACATGTTTAAGTTCCTTTTGAGAACTTGCAATTACTGTCTCATGTATGCTAAGATGATCACTGTGTTGGATGCGGTATTAAGACATAATATCGAAGTAAAAATATAGAATGGACATAATATCAAATTAAAAATATAGAATGGACAAAATATCAAATGGACACAATATAGTGGTTAAAAATATCGAATTGAAGGTAAGTAATATCGATTGTCAAAATAACGAAGTCAAAATATCGAAGTATATAATATAGGCATTAAAATATAGCAAATTTTTAATAATATCGAATTTTTTTAAGTGTTTTGTATGTTAGTGTATGTGTGAAAAGAGTATATTATATTTGTAATGTATGTTTAATTTTTTTTAAGTAAGAATTTTATGTTATTTAATTTTAGCGTAATTTAAATCTGTAGCGGGTTGTGGGTTTATAGGGGAATAGGGTGGGAAGTAATTTAATTGTAATTAATTAAATATTTTTATTTATTTATTGGTATTCATTTTGAATTATTGTTAAATATTTTTAATTGGTAATTAATTTTTATTATTTGGTCATTACATTTTATTAATTGATTAATTGATAACTATGTTAATTTTATTAATTTATTTTCCGTAGCGGGTTGTGGGTTTATAGGGGAATAAGGTAGGAAGTAATTTAATTGTAATTAAGTAAATATTTTTTAATTATTTATTGCTAATGATTTGTTATTTATTGTTAATACATTTTTAATTGGTAATTAATTTTTAATAATTGATAATTCAATTTTATTAATTGATTAATTGTTAATTATGTTAATTTTATTAATTTATTTTCCGTAGCAGGTTGTGGGTTTATAGGGGAATAGGCTGGGAAATAATGTAATTGTAATTAATTATATATTAAAAATACTTTTTGTGTATTGATAAATAATTTACTGTTAATCAATTATTAATTGGTATTAATTTTTATTAATTATTCGTTTTTGTTATTGAAAATGAATTAGTTGTTAATTAATTATGAATAGGTAATTGATTTTAATAACTAATATTTATGTGTATTTCTAATTAACTAATAATTACATAATGTTAAATTCGTAATTCATTTTAATTAATGTTTTATTGGTATTGCTATTTATTTGATTTTTAATAATATATTAAATCATTACTTTCCCTACTGTTAAACTCACTGGAGTGGGAATAGTAATTTTTACCCCTACGCTAACCAACACTTTCCCTACTGTTGCACTCTCTGGAGTGGGAATAGTAATTTTTACCCTCCCGCTATTCAACGATTTCTCTACTGTTGCACTCACTGGAGTGGGAATAGTAATTTTTACCCCTACGCTATCCAACGCTTTCCCTACTGTTGCACTCACGGAGTGGGAATAGTAATTTTTACCCCTACGCTATCCAACGCTTTCCCTACTGTTGCACTCACTGGAGTGGGAATAGTAATTTTTACCCATACGCTATCCAACGCTTTCCCTACTGTTGCACTCACGGAGTGGGAATAGTAATTTTTACCCCTACGCTATCCAACGCTTTCCCTACTGTTGCACTCACTGGAGTGGGAATAGTAATTTTTACCCATACGCTAACCAATGCTTTCCCTACTGTTGCACTCACTGGAGTGGGAATAGTAATTTTTACCCCTACGCTATCCAACGCTTTCCCTACTGTTGCACTCTCTGGAGTGGGAATAGTAATTTTTACCCTCCCGCTTTCCAATGCTTTCCCTCCTGTAGCACTCACTGAAGCGGGAATAGTAATTTTTACCCCTACGCTATCCAACGCTTTCCGTACTGTTGCACTCTCTGGAGTGGGAATAGTAATTTTTACCCCTACGCTATCCAATGGGAATAGTAATTTCTATCCCTACGCTATCCAACGCTTTCCTTACTGTTGCACTCTCTGGAGTGGGAATAGTAATTTTTACCCCTACGCTATCCAACGTTTTATATAATTAATTTTAAAAATATTAAAAGTATATTTAATTTTTTTAATTTATTAAACATAATTCTTTACTTTTTATTGATGTTTTTGTTTTATGTTTATGTATTTGTAATTTATTATATTTTTTTATTAATTTATAAAGTATTAAAATAATTATTACAACTTATTGTTAAGTACATATATATTATATATTTTCTGTATATGTTTAATTAATGTATTATTATTATATATGTATTATTTATTAATTTTAAACATTATTAGATATTTTAACTATGTTGATTTTATTTATTAGTGTTATTTACTTTATTTTACATTTATATTTTTACAGAAAAAAAACGATATTTTTAACATCGATATTTTTAACATCTATATTTTATTTTCGATATTTTTGTACTTACCATGTTGTAGATAGGATGTCGATATTCTTGCCTTCGATATTTTTGCTTCGATATTCCTGTAGGTCGATATTTTGTAGGTCGATATTTTGTCAGTGATTCAGATTTAACACTTCAAGAACACACTAAATTATTTGCGAACTGGAGGGGGGTGTCCATTTAGGTGGATAGGAGGGTGCCCTTTGTGGCCTGGGGGTTAGAAAAAATAGAGAAGGTTAGTACCTCCTGGTGACAGTGACACTAGAAGGGACGCCTGTGTTCTTCCAAAATGTCTACAGACCTAATGCTGACTATCCCACTTTTGTTCCTAAACTGCATGAGGTAGCCTTGCCATACCTGGGAACCCTCATGATCTGGCAGGGGATTTCAATTGTGTGATGCCCCCACAGTTGTACAGTTGTACAGACACCCAGCAAGAGATGACCCAGTAAATAAAATGATCGTGCATTTGACCTGGTGTATTCGGACATACTTCTGTTATTCGCCCTCTGATGACTCATACAGCTGACTAGATTATATTTTTGTTAGCCAGGACCATTGAACATTTCGTGGGGATGTGACTTATTTTGGTTGACTCCTATCGGATCACTTAACGTTTAAACATGGGAGGCCTCTAGCACGAATACCCACCTGAAGAATAAGGTGGAAAGACTTTCCTAGATGCAATTTCCAGAACATATACAACATACTCTCACCACTTATTTTGTAGGGAATTGGGAAGCTATGAAAATGGTGGTATGGGGGTGCAATAGGCCGCACCGTAGGAGTGGCTGGACAGCTGGATAAGGAGATTTGGGAGTGAAAGCAGTGACTGGGAGAATTTTAGACCCAACAACCCCTTCCTGGGGAAGATGTGAAAGCTGTGTTAGACACTATAGGGGTCATTAGGATTGCTTGCGGATCGCCATCCCCCCGCCAAAAACCCCGCCTGCACTTAAAGTTCCCCTCACCACATTAACGTGGCGGGGGACACCAGCGGACGGAAACACCATCCGCCGGTTTTCCGCCCGGTCCAAGAGTCGACCGGGCGTAAAAGCTGCTAACATGGGGGCGGTGTCTGGGAGACAACACCATCCATATTAGCAGGTCTGCCTTTCTGTGGCGGCAACGCCGCCAGGGAAAGGCAGGCGGTTCACGCAATTGGGGGCCCGTAGTGGGAATCCTAAAAAACAACCACATATTAAAACCAAACTCCAGAGAAGGCACTGCAAACTGAATTGTCTCCTCACTTAACTACGGTTGGTGGCAATGTCAATAACTAATCATTTTAAAAAGTGGACTATGTAAAGCATCTGTGTTGACCCCTAACTACAAAGGACTTCTTTGGTGTGATATACAATCAAAGTTTATTGTGGCTATTCTCGGCTCCTACTACAATTGCAGAATAACTAAATATATAAATGAGTTACATTTGTATTACCTGTATGTACTATTCAACGTATGTACTTATCCTGAAAGTCTGGCATTAATCCAGTCATCTTGCGTCTGTGATTGACACTCTTCAGTCATAACTTTAGAGCACCCCATCCCAGCAGACACCTTAACAGCAATTTGTGACTGCAGTGTCTATGTGCCGTAATTGACGAAAGCTCCGATGGTTGGTTGCCACACTGTAGTCTCAGGAATGCGACCGAATGCTTTCTTCACTCGTTTGACAGCAATCCAATCAGGAGAGCAAAGACTTACATAAATGGGGAGTACTGTTGCAGAAAACAGAAATCTCACCTGCTGCGAGATCTCAGCATAGCAGGCTCAGACCTAGGCCGCCATCATGAGATCTGCATCACCTCCCAGTATCGCCACAAGGCTTCCATCAATGAGATCCTGCATTATTGACGTCCTCGAGCTTCCCAGGCAGACCCACATCGCACTGCACCTCAAGAAGCTACACTGCAATCGTTACTTCAAGCTTGCCTGCGCTGGACCTTCGAGTAAATAAAGTCAGACCCAGGTCTGCTAAGAAGTGAATCTGTGCTCCATTACCTATACATATGTCTCTTACAGACACTCGTCCCCTCGGCTAGCGTACTCCCATAGAACAATGGACACATATGGAGGACAGACTAAGTCATTTCTACTTGGCCTGAAAAGTCGCAATCAGCTCAGCAGGCCTGTATTTACGTTCTTAAGAAGTGATTTCCTGACTACAAAATAGACAGCTCACGTATGTTGTACACAGAAGCTGAGCGCCCTGACTCATGCGTGTGTCACACTCCTGACACCAGTAGGTTTTCTGAGTAACCTACCACAATGAATACTAAGGCACAGCGGCCATTCTGGTGAGGACACAACTTTGATTTGGTGCAGGGCCAAGAAGGGTATATACAGGGTAGGTGTCATGATGTGTTCCAGCATAGCACCTCATCGTCACATACAAACCACTCTGTTTTTAGACCACAGGTGTCATCATTCTTCTGCTCAGTCTAAATGATCTTAAAAAACATTCGTAATATGGTGTTGCAACAAAGACGCCAGTGCTAAACATGCGTTAACTGTCCCGAACAATGGTAGGTGGACATGCCAAAAGTTACTGAAAAGTACACTGTGATTTGATGGTATAATAGTAACCATGCCGGGGGTTTTCTCCTATAGAACTGGCTCCCACTGAGGGTGGGATAACCCTGTGATGCAGGACTGCACGTGTACTCCATGGATTCAGTAACACAGGCATATTATGGGTGTGTCTTAAGGATCAGCATGTACATTGTTGCTTCACTAGCCCATAGTAAAACAGGATTATATCCTCCAGAGCACAAGAGGCAAAGCGAACACTAAAATCCAATTTAAGCAAGCGCGCTTGTTTTTTATCCCTTTCGGCAAAGCTCTACGGGATGATTTACATGCTGCGCTGTCAGTTAACAAACAAGGCAGCCCTCATTTACAAGAGACAGCAAAGCAAAGGTGGCCACTCCCTAAGCACAGGCATGACTCCTAAAGATCAGGGATGGCCCACAAGGAGCGCCCTTCCCTCCCGGCCACAAAAGGGATTAAAACACAAGCTGGCTGAAACAGAAGAAGAAAAGAGTAATTAGAACAGCCATTAGCCACGAAAGTGACCGCGATCACGATCACTGGGAAAGTGAAAGTAATCTCGATGATGCGCTAAAACATGCAAGGGATGCACACGCAAGCGCGCGTGCTTGTTGCGCGTTCTAGCAAGCTGGTCGCCACTTTGGGAGTACTTCCCAAAGCCGCTGCTAAATGTCTCTCCGAGCAGCGTATGCGCACTGACTCAGCGAGACCTAAAAAACCTACGATTTCTGGGGATGCCAGAGGTGACAATGAGGGCACATCCAGAAATCTTCTTGTACAACTGGATGAAGGGAATCATACAACCTGACAGGTTGATGCAATGCTTCACAGTGGAGAACCCACTCTCAGAAACTACGACCAGGAGCCCCACCCAGAGCCATGACTGCCTGAATACTAAATTAAGCTAGAGACAACATTCTCAAAATGGTACAGAACTTAGACACAGTACAGTATCAATCACACCAAATTAAAATCTTCCCAGACTAGACAAGACAGATACAGCAACATCGAAAAACATTTGAGTACACATGCAAACTCTGCGCGATGGACCTCAAATAAATGCACAGTCAAAAAGTCAGAGATCCATACTTTGAATGGAGATATGCATTCCCTTACAATGAGCTGAGGCTGTTCACTTACCACATCCAGGACAACAGCTGGGCAAGACATTAGTTACAGAAGACCAAATTACATCTCCAGCTAGGACTGAGCCTAATGCCGAGATATAAATGGAGATCTTATCTTGCTCCTCCCCTCCAGTGGGGAGTCAAACTTGATTCATAATGATGCTCATGTACTATAATTTGAAGTGACAAATCTCAGGGAGCAAAACATGCTGGAGACCAGCCCCCCCAGGCTCCTGCGGCAGCAACACCTCCCCAATGTATAGACACCTGATACATGCCTGTAGTGGCTCTCTAAAATCCTACTTGATTATCAATCAATATTGATAATAGGAGGAAATTCACACGCTTAAATTGAACTTTCTATTGTTAATCAACTAAGGTTAAAAGGTGGCATCCTGGCTGCGGAATCTGCACTTGGATACTCACTATATCAGATGCTGTGGTTGTGGAAGTGTGTGGGGGGGTTAGTTGGTTTGAATCACAGTTAGTGAGGGCTAGGAATTCAGGCCTAGATCAATGTTTCTTCAATGATTTCTCCCTGATTTGCTTACAGTCCAGCATGAACAACATATCACAGGTACATAACCCCATCTACTTTAGGGGCCTCTTGTGAAATGACAATGGCCAACTAAACAACATTAAACATACAGCAATATTTACAATTTCTAAACAATACAACCCAAAGGCTTTGATGCTATAGGGCACACACCTGGTTGGTAACAAAAGCTATCTCCTAGCTAGATATAAGATATTCTTTAGTATATCATCCAGGCTTCGCTGGAGCTCAAGGGGAGGAGTTACTCTGTTAAAAACTAATTTCCATTGCAGGTGTCCTGTCCTCGACTCAATATTCTGGGCTGTTATGTTCATTATTATCAGGTGTACAGCATGGGACAACAGTGGCACTCTTGAATGTATAAGCCCTACCTTCTACGGCCACATCCTTCCTACGTCCACTTAGAACCACCTTGTTGAGCCTCCTGCAGCCTTACACAAATTGGGAGAGATTTCAATGGGTTGACTGACAGGTATGTAAATAGACAGCCCCTCCCCCATTCAGTCAATGGAAAATCCAGGCCTTAAGTGGCCTGTCTGTCCTCATATGCCCTTTGTGGTACATGGTACCATTACCACCCTGCACTGTGTCAATACACCCTCTTTTCCAGGGCGCATAGATATTTCTCTCGCTAGGCTATTTCTTTGTCCATACAACTGACATTGAGCTAGTTGCCGATTGCCAGGCCCACACATATGATCTTTTGGACCAATCCTCAATAGAGCTTACAATGAGTAGTAAAAAAGGAATCAGAGGATATCCTCCAAGAACTGAAACTTACCAAACTTAAATACCAACAAATGCTTCCTGACGAGGCCAAAAAGATATGGAGGGCCTCCTAATGTAGACAGCACAAACAGGATGATACAACTGGAAAGCTACTATATTGACCTATAGGCAATGGCTCAGACTTTGATTTTGTCAAAGACTGTGCTTCATAATCAGAGCCAGTATCCTCAAGCAACAATGAGACTTTCATGAACACTCTTCCCGTTTCCAGTCTGCAGTACTGTGAACCAAGGTCCTTAAATGATGTCATTACAGTAGATGAATTGCTTGAAGCTATTAGTCAGCTTGAATCACAAAAAAACTCCCTGCCCCAGTGGATTCTCATCAGTTTCATCTTAAGGGATTTGAGGGCTCAGGGCAAAAAGTATGTTGAGGGGCCCTTTTTTAAAAGAACTTTTGAATTGTAATACCCAATAGTGGCAAATTAAAGTCCTGCAATGCCTACAAATATTGAATTTTACAATACGGGTTGAGAGACAGAAATACACTAAAGTGAGGTGGAGAGAACGTTTACTGCCCCAAGGGCCCCTTGGATGGTGGAGACCATGGGCCAATGTTTTAAAACATCTCTGATTTCCGTGGGAATTCTTTGAACCTTTGCCAGAGCCCTCACTCAACCTCGTCATGTACTGTTTACTGCTACTCGAAAAGAACGTGCCCTTCCACACAGCATGTGTGAAGCATCCTTGAAACCCCAGCTCTCAACAACCAACTGCTCATGATATACTTATTTCATTAATTAATACTGAACTAAAATAATGACCAAAATATTGCAAAATCACGTTCGAAAGGTGATCGAAGATCCAGCCCATCGAGACCAGAGTGGTTTCATGCCCCACAGATCCACCCATCACAATATTAGGCATTTGGTTAATGCCATGGCTTTGGCACATAAACTTTGCCTGAGCCTTTGTTCAACTTCGAGAAGGCATTTAATAATCTCGACTATTGATATCTATACGTCTCCCAGAGAAGTTTGTTCCATATACAACAGCACAGTCCAAGATAGGAACATATTGTCCATTCCATTTCCAATAGTTAAGGGCACTCTCCAAAGATGTTTTCTCTGGTGATTAAACCCCTGGTGGTATGGCTTTGAAAGGATGAGAGCTACCAGTTGACCCCAGAGTTCGAGTACAAAGCGCCACTATACAGTGATGACCTGTTGATATATCTGGTTCACCTTAGCCATTTGCTCCTGAAAGTAGAATGGTTCCTCAACAAGTTTGAGCCTAGGCACAGCATGAGGAAAATCAGCAGCATGGATAAACACCATTGTTAATTTGATGGGTAGTCCAAAGAGAGGCTTCCAATACTGGAATGCACACCCTCTTCTCCTGATAGGCAAAATAGTGATCATTAAAATGAGGACATTTCGCAGGACCCTTTCCATTTTGCAGAATTACTCTTTTAGTCTCCTCCATTTTTATAACTGAATGATTTTCTCGATGCGCTCTTCTCTGTGGCAATATAAGATCACATCTATAGTGAGGTGTTTCAAATCGAAATGGGGTTAGGGTTACAGATGTCCTTTGCAATAACAAATCAGCACATCTCATGGTGGTGAATGAATGGTGTATGGGTCTGATAGCGATAGAGATCCCTCCTATAGGAATGAACTCTGAGCATTGAGTTAACTTCACCATTACACTTCCTACATGAAGGAAGTCCATCAGGAGATCCCCATTCTGAAAACATGTATTTAAAACACAATGAAACAAATGAAACTCCTCTATGGGGCGGTCACATTTACACCAAATGACTACTCTACTAGATTGTGGTGTGTGGGACAGACTGTGGACATCCACATTGGGGAGTGGTGATTACACAATCCACATTGAAATCCTTTGCAGAGTTCCAAGTAGAATTTACAATACTCCAGCCGCTATCTTATAAATATTTGTAATTCCAACACACGCTATTCCCCTACATTGCCCTGATTGGCACATTTATCAATTTCAATCCACTCGAGGTAGAAAGAACCCACCTTAACAGAGATGGAGAAAGGGAAAGAGATTTGCAGAGTTAGTAAATCATTAGTCATAAACCCGCCTCACACAGTTGTTATCCTTAGGCGAGCCTGGGCAAATAGATAGATCCATTTTGATGTAACAAAGTGATAAGAGGCACTAATGGTGCCTAAATTGATAACAGCAGAATATCGACTCGTTTAATTTCACTACCTACACTGAATCTAAGCTACACGTTTTATATTATGACATTTGCATTGGGAGTCTTCACTTACCTTCCAAAATGAGGATATCTACCAACAGTCTGACCTGAAGGACCTTAGAGAGGTCCTAGGGAGCAGTTGAGAAACTGTTTGCAGAAGTAATGGGTTGGTCCATTACTCTCACTCCACAAAAAGCTTGATTAAATATCCTGTACAATGCCGGACTGACTAGCTATCCGTAGGCATTCTTAGGCTTGGGTTGAGTTCTGGCCAAACAGGACATCTCTCAGAACTGGAGGAAACTTGAGGGCCAAAGCATTGCTAAATGGAACAATTAACTTGATGAATGCAGACTGCTTGAGTTGATCATATATGAGGCAAGATGATATCCCCAAAAACAGCTGAAGATTTGGGGTGGACGCAATGCTGTGGTCTAATAGGTAAGAGCCCATATCATTAAATGTTGGTTTATGATGGAATAAGAGGAACACCCTGTGTAAGATATGTGAAACTCAATGCTGTCTTGACATTGTGTGATGACGTTGGATTCCAGATATTTCTTCATGTTTGTAAATTTAAAATTCCAATAAAAAGTTTACAAAATAAAATAAATAAAGAATATCAAGCAGTATGGTTTTGCTGGGTTTGTGCAATATTTAATACTTATTGCTCAAACTATTTTTGTAATCTTCATCTTCTTTCAGTTAACAACGTTGGAATGCTTCCCAATGCTCACCCTTCCCGTTTTCTCGATGGATGTCAAAACCACACGGTAAAGCCTATTTGAGTTTTTTAATCACTTTGAAAACATCTATCTTACAACCTCACCTACAAGAATACCGCGCCAGCGGAATCGTTTTGGGTACCCAAAATATAGTTTCTATATCGCTATCATTGTTTGCCATCATTGTTTCTTATAGAAGCTGTTTTCCTTTTGTTTCAACCGCAGGGCCTCGTCAATTGCAACATATTATCTGTTGTCAAGGTATGTGCTAAGTAAGAAAAGATTACAAGTATACAACTATGTCTCATTTTTTTAGAATTGTTTCTTTATTTAGGATATTTAGGGTCAGTGCCTTCTTCAGGCGAGTTCAGCCAGCTATCGAAAGCAACACAAAGTAGGTTGAATGCCAGCCACGGCTCATGACCTGTATTTCATACCCTCGATTGTACTGTCTCAGGGTTTGGTGTAGAATTTGTAGGTACCCTGGGTTAGAGCAATCAGGATTGTCATATGAAGTCAATTCGCTGAGAAACTGTCCCATTAACAAGGTGATTGGGTAGGTGGGAGGCGTGTAATGGTGGTATCTCCTACATTGGCAGCAACAGTGAGCACACTGAGGGTAACTCTCAAGGTGAAGTCTGCCCCAAGACACAGAATCCCACAGCTGAGCCCAAGTGCTGTATAGAGTTTTTCAGCACTGTCACTGTTGTCTGGCATTTGCTTCCTCGTCCCTGCCTGTTCCTCCAGCATTCCTGCCTCCTGATCATGCCAAAGCTGCCACTTCAGAGTGCTTCAGGTGCCACTTTGACCAGTTTTCTCTGGTCTCCGCTAGTGCCGGATGGCTGCCTGGGCCGGCCACATCTGCTCTGGCTTCCCAGCGTACTTTCAGTGACTCCTGCATTGTTACTAATTCCCAGACTCTGAGTTCACTTTTGTAACCATAACACTCACCTTTGGTTCAAGCAGTCCCCAAACTCGATGGGTGGCAGGAGGTAAACTGAACTCTTCCAATTTTTTTTACGTTATTTAATCTTATTTGTTCTCAATGAAAACGTGCATGTCATAATAACTTGTGGTGTCTGTGTCCCAGCGCAAGTCACACCCATAAGCAGATGATGGAGGTCACTCAAGTAACATTAACACGGTAATATTGTTACCATACACCTGATTAGTAACATTGAGTTCTGACAAGATATTTCTGGTAGCATGCACAATCCTTTTAAAGCAGGATTCTTCAAGTCCATTAAATATGACCCATCCATTAGCCATGGACTGCTCATTAATGGCAGTTATAAGGAAGGTTATACCAAATCTATGACTCTCTTCAGTACTAACATAAGTTAACAATTACTTTTGACGTGCAGCATTCAAGAAGACCAAGTCCTTAGGTGGGCTGGGCCCAGATTATACATGAAACCATTATATCTGTTTCCTCGAAAGATAGAAAAGACATCCGAGAGTGGTTTAGCTATCTCCCCACTGCTTTACTAAAATTAAACGCTAAGCTGCTTGCCAAGACATTAGCAATGAGACTGTGCAGGGTGATACTGTCTTTAATATATGAGGTGGAGATTGGGTTTGTAACTGATTGATCATCTAGCAATCAACTGCGGACCTTAGCACATCTCTTAAGGCAAACCAAGGACTCCCTGAAAGAGACCATAGCTGTCTCCCTAGACACAGAGAAGGCATTTGACCATGTTGAGTGTAGGTACCTTTTCTAAACTCCCAGGATGTCCAACATGGATGAAAAGTAGATATTAAGCGATAATTATCGCTTGGGGTGGGCAAAGCATTCCGCTCCACTGGCGGAGTTCGCAGAGTTTTGACTGCTCTGCGCGGAATTCCCCAGAACTCTGTGAAGCAACGAGGAGCAGAGTGGTTTGTCCTGCATGGCTAATCAACGTTAAGTTGGCGAGCGCAAGCGAGAAAAATTGCTCTACCTCCTCCCGGGCGAGATTTCTCATCGAAGGCGGTAGGACATGACCACTTGCGTTGAGAAATCTGCTGCTCGTGTTCAGGAAGTTGCCTCTCGGGTAGAATATCTACTTAAGCGGCAGAAAGAAGTAGGGGCCGATTTACAAGCCCCTTGCGCCTCTTTTATGCCGCCGTTGCGTCACTTTTGTGACACAGCAGCGGCGCAAAAGATGCGCCATGGTGCGGGATATTTACAATGTGACGCATCTGGGAGATGTATTACGTTGTAAAGCCCTGCGCCAGAAGGAGGCGTCCTGCGCGGGGGGGGGGGCGTTCCGGCACAGGAACGCCTCCTATAAGTGGCTGAGTGAAATCTACAAGATTTCACTCAGTCACATTTGTGCCCATGCTGCGTCAAAACTCAGCGCCTGCTTAAAGCAGGCGTAAGGATTGACGTAGCATTCGACAGATAGGGCCCCCAGAGCATTGCTGGAGCTGCGTCGCGCTTGCAACGCACCTCCAGCAATGCGCCGCCTTTACGGCACAGATGCGTGACGCATCTGTGCCGTTTTTGCCCCATGGTGCACTGAATTGTAAATGCGGTGCACTAATGGTGGCGGAGCTGCGGCGCACAATAACTGGCGCATCCCTGCTGATATGCAGGGATGCGTCACTTATTGTAAATCTGCCCCGTAGTGTCTTATGGTGCCATGTGTCGTGCCTTATGCACTGCTTTTACAGCACGGGACAAACTCCTGGCTCTAAAAATCAGTGCAAGCAGCACAAAGAACCGCACTCTGCCACTTGCGGAATTCCACATAGCACGGCAGAGTTTTTAGGATACTTCGCAGAGTTCCGCGTAGCAGTACTCCATTAACTCTGCCCAGGCCTAAATATCTCATACTGTAAATGCTGAACAGCTCGGTGCTGGATTTTATAGCCATTAACGACCAAAGACAGTACCCACCGCTAATAACAGAACTCTTGCATATAGCCCATTGCAAACTAATCATATACAAAGTCAATTATCAACTAGCCCTGTTTTACTGTGTTTGTGGCCCTTTTGTAACAGATTGGACATAAGACTGAAGACACCGGGTTGACTCTATTCTTCTGTATTAGATGTCAGTGGGATGGTGGTCATCTCTTCTTATGCTGATGTTATTGCCTATTGATTCATGAACCCACCACTGCTGCATGTGTACTCACACTAACCTTAGAGCTTACTTGTATTAGCCAACTTGATTTCCTCTATACTACCATCTTCTGCTATGCGCGATAACTTAGTAGGAACAATATACCTACCTCCACCCCATCCAAGGCACTCATCGATATGTCCAAGATAAGTGATGATTCCTGTACATATAGTAATGGTGTGGCATCAACATAGTGTAGTCAGAATATCATCTGACAAATACTGCATCCCAAATATTAATTCACCAAAATATCACCCATTGGAGTTAATAATAGAAATGTTACCCACAGTGGGATAATATGTTTGTAAACGATATTTAGGCAATTATGTTTATGTTAGACAATATTGTTTTCTAAAATATTCTGACATACACCTAGGGTGAATGCATATTGCCCCCCACTACTCTTATAGTGTACATCCAAGTGTATAGATAATGATTTAGTACTACTAGCATGGTTTAGGACTGTTAGATAACACCAGACCTTTATTTCTCTTTCCCTCATGCCCTATGTTGCCACCCCATCATAATTGTTTTCCTATACATCATCTCTCTTCCCCAGCCATGAAATACTCAGATAATATCCTGAATCTTCATTTGTGGGCGTTTAGGCTTATCTGAATGTTGTTCCTGGGAAGTGCAGATTAGCTTTACTGGATCGTGTGGCTTATACTATTATTGAAGATTTGGCTCATACATATTTAATTGATTGCACTGTATATTCCTGAGGAACCATGTCTCTTGTACTGTAAATGTCAACAAAGATATATTCCAAAAAAGGAAGGATGAATGACTGTGGCAAGAAGGCAGAGTGACAATTCCAGATATTAACAGACATTACACACTGCAGACACTGACTAATATACTCATTAATTTTAACAGCAGCTCAGCTACCTTTCATGCTGGGTTGAGCAGTGAGCACCTGCTAAGTGAGTCTTTACATGGAATCCATCCTTTCCTGGCATTTAATGTGTACTAGGGATGTGTAAAGTTTATTTTTCTATAAAAAGCCCTTACTTACCCAAATACTGATTAGAACTTGTAGGTTGCAGAGTTCTTTGTGTTCACAAGAAAATCAGGGTTTTCAAGCCGCTCTTACATTTTCAGGTCCAACAATCACTCACTAGAAAATACTGCAATGTTGCGCATAAAATCTATATCAAACTGTAGGTGTAGGAGAAGCAAGAAGTTATGCAATATCATCTCGTACTTCGATGACACCCAGCTGATCCTCTCCCTCACCAAGGACCCAGCCACCACCAAATCCAACCTCCACCAGGGAATGAAGGCCGTTGCAGAGTGGATGAAGACCAGACGTCTAAAACTGAACTCTGACAAGACGGAGGTCCTCATCCTCGGCTCCACCCCCTCCACATGGGATGACTCCTGGTAGGCGGCCACGCTGAGAGCTGCCCCGACACCCACCAACCCCAAATGCAACCCATGGTTCGTCCTGGACTCAAAGCTCTCTATGCACCAGGAAGTCAACGCTGTCTCCTGCTCCTGCTTCAACACCCTCCGTATTGCTCCGCAAGATATACCGATGGATCCCCACTGAAACCAGAACGATGTCCACCCAGACCCTCGTCAGCAGCTGGCTGGACTACGGCAACGCCCTCTACGCGGGAACCACGAGCAAACTCCAGAAAAGACTGCAACGCATTCAAAACGCCTCTGTACGCCTCGTCCTCGGAATCCCTTGCCACAGCCACATCTCTGCCCACCTGAGAGACCTGCACTGGCTCCCGGTCAACAAGAGGATCACATTTAAGCTCCTCGCCCCTACTCACAAAGCAATCCACAATGCCGGTCCAGCGTACCTCAACGAACGACTCACCTTCTACACCCCGAACCGCCAGCTTGCTCTGCTGACCTCGCCCTCATCAACGTCCCACGCATCCGCAGAACGACCACTGGCGGCAGATCATTTTCCCACCTCGCCCCCAAGATACGGAACACCCTCCACACCTACCTGGGAGACTTATCAAGACCTGGCTGTTTGATCAGTAACTTTTCTTCCCCCACCCCCCCTCTAGCGCCTTAGACCTTCATGGGTGAGTAGCGCGTCCTACAAATGATTGATTGATAAACTGATGCAAATTATGGGTCAGCCAAACATTGGGATCTTTGTGAGAATTTGCTTATGTAGAAAAATGTCACAGTATATTATATGCCTCAAGAAAGAGAACTGGCTTTTGAATATTCACTTGTATACCTGATGCTTGTTGGATTTAACCCGGATCTAATAATGACTGGGGATGAGTATCTGAAAAGTTTCAGCACTCCGTCCATCATCTTATTTTGGTTGCTTTGTTTGCCCTATGTTGGCAGGGTACGCCCAGATGTCGGTCCCTTGCTCACTTTGCCACTAGATTCAAGCTAACCAGGATGATGAGGGCTGCTTCCCCGAAGCCAGTCATATACACACCTAGGACATATCGGGCTCTGTGGAGGCCAGAAAGTACTGATCCCTTAAAAGAGTATAAATGACACAGAAGTACTTTGGCCATATGTGAGCATTAAGACAAGAGGGGGGAGAAGAAAGAGGTCTATCTCTCTCAAGGAGGGCGAGTGCTATCTAGAAACCTATGGGGGGGAGAATTCCCTTAGGACAAGAACCCTCATTCGCCGTTAGTTTGCATGGTTCATCATCATGTGAGTTCCCTCCTCACACCGTAGCGTGGGCTATGACTCCCCAAGCGGAGTAGCAGAGATATTTTCTCAGAAGATGAGCGTAGAGAAATGGGAGACTGAGGGGCAGAGTGCAGAAGAGCGTGAGAAGAGTGATTTAAAAATGTCTGGCTGGGTCCACTGAAAGTTTATTAGCTGGTCACAGCAACATTATTAAAATGCAAGAGGAGTTAGGGCTTCAACAGATATACCCTAGTTTTGTACGGTCAACTTGTTTCTGCCAACAGGCATTCCTCAGGACCTATACATTCAGTCATTCTGCAGATAGTGGTTAAAAGTGAAAGATAATAGAAGAACACAAGCCACCACTGGAGCTGTGTGTGTAGCCAGTTGTCGAACGTCCCTCTTCCTTTCAGAGGGGTTTGTGAAACTGTAGGAGAAATGAACATGTTAAAGATGCATGGCCTCATCATCCAATATGTAAAGCAACCGAGCTCCATTCAATCATAAACATAATGCTTACCTAATGTGCAAAAAAGTCACGTGCACTCTCCAAGCTCATGTAGCATCTCGTGGTGCCCAGCTGTAGGTGCATATAACATAGAATGTATTAAAAATCTGTGTACAGGTTAATCTACGTGTGAAAATAGACATGGCAAAACATCGCAATTCCTATCTTAAAGTATACATGAATTCTGAACATGGTCGCTGAAATGTGTGCGGCGCTATGCCTTACATGTTATGGCGCAGTTCCCTAGTTGAACTTTTGTCCCAGTGGCATGCATGGCTCACATATGACCCTCTAGGCCTCTGGTCAAACCACTTTTTGGTGTTCACATCTAGGAAGAATTTATTTGCATACTTTATATTGCTTTGGTAAGGTCAGGGAATATGATGATCAAGGACCTTCTGTACTGTAAACTTCTTGTTTTCCTCACTAATTTTGCCACCGCTTTGGTTTATATCTGGGTTCTACAGGCCTCAAAAGCAGGACAAGGACTTTATCTTCCCCACCTTGTCCATATGATATGCCCACCCAACCCTCTTGTGTGACTTCAACCTTCCAGACAACACAAGCTAAAAAATACAAGAGACACCCTCATCAACCTCATTGACATACTCAGCATGGTACAGTATGTCACACAACCAACACTCTACAAAGGCCACATCCTCTGCATTGTTTTCTCAACATCACCAATGTTAGAAATGGGATCTCTGGTTGGCTAAGGCTTGCGCCAAAGCCAGGCAGAGACCACCACTCTAGTCCGGGCAAGGGAGGTACACACCAAGATAACCCCTGCTCACCTAAGGGTGGGCGTAAAATCCGTTTCGCGGGCGAATTTGCAGATTTTCCGCAATTTCGCGATCCGCGAATCTCGCGAAATCGCGGTAAAATCCGCGAATCAACGGGGACGTGTTTTCAGCCAAGCAAGGGTTACAGCAGCATGTGCAAAAGTTGAACCTAATTTCTTTGTAACCTTTTACAAAAGGGTTACAAAGAAATTAACTTCAACTTGGGCACCTGCTGCTAAGTGCTTCCTGGCGCCTCGTTGCCTACTTGCAACTATTCTCTGACCCTGCTCTGACCCTTGAAGCAGGGTCAGAGAATAGTTACAAGTAGGCAACAAGGCACCTGTCCCAGGAATTAAACCTCATCAGGAAGCACTTACAGATATAAAAAAACAGGAAGAAGGGAGAGGATGGTAAATACACCCATTTTGAGTTGTCAGGAGGGGTTAAACTAAAAGAGACCTTTACAGCACAATTTTCATATGCATTTTGATAAAAATAAAAAGCTGTATGTTCTGTAGGGGCAACTTAGGAATCTGGTCCCTTCAGAGATCCGGCCTCTCTTTCTTTCTCTCGTTCTCTCTCTCCCTCTCTTTCTCTCTATCTATCTCTCTTCCTCTCCTTTCTTGCTCTATTTATCTCTTTCTCTCTCTCTCTCTCTTTCAAGTTCTTCCTCTTTCTCTGCTTATCTCTTTCTTTCTCCGTTTTTCTCTCTCTTTCTCTCTATCTCCCTCTCTTTCTTTCTGTCTCTCTCACTTCCTCTCTTTCGCGCTCTCTCTTTCTCTCTCTTTCTTTCTCTCTCACTCTCCCTCTTTCTCTCTCTCTTTCTCTTTCTCTCTCTCATCCGCTCTCTCTCTCTCTCCCTCTCTGTGTGTCTTTCTCTCTTTCTCTCTCTCTTTCCATGTCTCTCTCTCTTTCTCTCTCTCTTTTACTTTCTTGCTCTTTCTCTGTCTCTTTCTTTCTCTCTCTTTCTTTCTCTCTAACTCTCCCTCTTTCTCTCTCTCTTTCTCTTTCTCTCTCTCATCCTCTCTCTCCCTCTCTGTGTGTCTTTCTCTCTTTCTCTCTCTCTTTCCATGTCTCTCTCTCTCTTTCACTTTCTTGCTCTTTCGCTGTCTCTCTCTTTCTTTCTCTCTCATTCTCTCTCCCTGTTTCTTTCTTTCTTTCTTTCTTTCTTTCTTTCTTTCTTTCTTTCTTTCTTTCTTTCTTTCTTTCTTTCTCTCCCCTCTCTCTCTTACTCTCTCTTTCTCTTTCTCTCCCTCTCTTTCCCACTCTCCCTTTCAATTTCACTTTCTTGCTCTTTCTGTCTGTCTCTCTCTTGCTTTCTCTCTCTCTTTTCTTTCTTTTTTCTTTCTTTCGTTCTTTCTTTCTTTCTTTCTTTCTTTCTTTCTTTCTTTCACTCTCTCTCTTGCTCCCTCTCTCTCTCTATCTCTCGCTCTTTCTCTTTTTTGAAACATTGCAAAGATCTCGTAGATGACAAAGTACAAACAAGCATTTGCAATGCAATAGGTCTTGCATGTTTTGTATTTACGTGACTTAGCTGTATTGATATTACAAATTACAATGGCTTTTAATTTTTAAATAATTAATAGTTAAATAAAAGTGATTTTAATTTATAATGGCAATAGCTTAAACTTTTGTAAATAACTTTTGTGAAGATTATGTTCAGTGTATATTATTGTGACGAAAATCCAAGAACAGAAGTGAAATATTAACATCTTTTTGTGATATTTGTAATAAAGTTTGAAAAATTGAGAGAACATATTTGAACCAGTTGTTGTTGAATGGTTGCACAGATTGATGCTGGGGTGGTGCTGAGTGGTGCTGTGGTGGTGCTGAGTGGTGCTGTGGTGATGCTGAGTGGTGCTGTGGTGATGCTGAGTGGTGCTGAGTGATACTGGGATAGTGCTGAGTGATACTGGGATGGTGCTGAGTGATGATGGGGTGGTGCTGAGTGGTGCTGAGCGGTGCTGTGGTGGTGTTGAGTGATGCTGTGGTGGTGCTGAGTGATGCTGTGGTGGTGCTGAGCGGTGCTGTGGTGGTGCTGAATGATAATGTGGTGGTGCTGAGTGATGCTGTGGTGGTGCTGAGTGATGCTGTGGTGGCACTGAGTGGTGCTGTGGTGGTGCTGATTGGTGCTGTGGTGGTGCTGAGTGATGCTGTGGTAGTGCTGAGTGATGCTGTGGTGGTGCTGAGTGATAATGTGGTGGCGCTGAGTGATGCTGTGGTGGCGCTGAGTGATGCTGTGGTGGCGCTGAGTGGTGCTGTGGTGGTGCTGATGATGCTGTGGTGGTGCTGAGGCGATGCTGAGTGATGCTGTGGTGGTGCTGAGTGATGCTGTGGTGGTGCTTAGTGATGATGCTGAGTGGTGCTGTGGTGGTGCTGAGTGATGCTGTGGTGGTGCTGAGCGATGCTGTGGTGGTGCTGAGTGGTGCTGTGGTGGTGCTGAGTGTTAATGTGGTGGTGCTGAGTGATGCTGTGGTGGTGCTGAGTGATGCTGTGGTGGTGCTGAGTGATGATGCTGAGTGGTGCTGTGGTGGTGCTGAGTGATGCTGTGGTGGTGCTGAGTGATGCTGTGGTGGTGCTGAGTGGTGCTGTGGTGGTGCTGAGTGTTAATGTGGTGGTGCTGAGTGATGCTGTGGTGGTGCTGAGTGGTGCTGTGGTGGTGCTGAGTGATAATGTGGTGGCGCTGACTGATGCTGTGGTGGCGCTGAGTGATGCTGTGGTGGCGCTGAGTGGTGCTGTGGTGGTGCTGAGTGGTGCTGTGGTGGTGCTGAGTGATGCTGTGGTGGTGCTGAGTGGTGCTGTGGCGGTGCTGAGTGATGCTGTGGTGGTGCTAAGTGATGCTGTGGTGGTGCTGAGTGAAGATGCTGAGTGGTGCTGTGGTGGTGCTGAGTGATGCTGTGGTGGTGCTGAGTGATGCTGTGGTGGTGCGGAGTGGTGCTGTGGTGGTGCTGAGTGTTAATGTGGTGGTGCTGAGTGATAATGTAGTGGAGCTGAGTGATGCTGGGGTAGCGCTGAGTGATGATGTGGTGATGCAGAGGGCAGAAAGGCACAAAAAGTCTAACAAAGGGCAGAAGGGCAGAAAAACAAGGGAAAACTAGTCTAACGGGGCAGAAAGGCACAAAAACGAGTCTAACAGAGGGCAGAGGGGCACAAAAAACGAGTCTAACAGAGGGCAGAAGGGTACAAAAACAAGGGAATAACAGAGGGCAGAAGGGCACAAAAAAACGACTCTAACGGGGGGCAGAATGAATCCCGTCCTGCATGTTTGTCCACGAAGATGCCATCTTTTTGTGCAATACCTCTACTCAACTGGAGTACTTTCTACTGTCTAATCAGTAAGTGCTTCCTCGTTGGCTAAATGTATTGGGGCAGATTTACAATAACTGGCGCATCCCCAGGGATGCGCCAGTTATTGTGCGCCGCAGCTCCGCCACCCATGGTGCGCCGCATTTACAATGCGGCGCACCGTGTGGCAAAAACGGCACAGATGCGTCACGCATCTGTGCCATAAAAGCAGCGCATTGCTGGAGCTGCGTCGCGCTTGCGACGCAGCTTGAGCAATGCTCTGGGGGTGCTCTATCTCCCCAATGCTGCATCAAGCCTTGCGCCTGCTTCATGCAGGCGAAGGGTTTTGACGCAGCATTGGCCTAAAAGTGACTGAGTGAAATCTTGTAGATTTCACTCAGCCACTTTTAGGAGGCTGAGTCGGAACGCCTCCTGATGGCGCAGGGCTTTACAACGTGACGCATCTCACAGAGAGATGCGTCACGTTGTTAATACCCAGCACCATGGCGCATCTTTTGTGCTGCCGCTGCGTCACAAAAGGTCTCGGTAGAGGGTGGCAGTGGTGAACCAGAGGGTGGCAGTGATGAACCAGAGGGTGACAGTGATGAACCAGAGGGTGGCAGGGGTGAATCAGAGGGTGACAGTGCTGAACGAGAGGGTGGCAGTGCTGAACCAGAGGGTGGCAGGGGTGAACCAGAGGGTGGCAGTGATGAACCAAATGGTGGCAGGGGTGAACCAGAGGGTGGCAGTGGGGAACCAGAGGGTGGCATGGGTGAACCAGAGGGTGGCATGGGTGAACCAGAGAGTGGCAGTGGTGAACCAGAGAGTGGCAGTGGTGAACCAGAGGGTGGTAGTGCTGAACCAGAGGGTGACAGTGGTTAACCCGAGTGTGGCAGTGGTGAACCAGAGGTGCTGTTATGAACCAGAGGGTGGCAGTTGTGAACCAGAGGGTGGCAGTGGTGAACCAGAGGGTGACAGTGCTGAACCTGAGGGTGGCAGGGGTGAACCAGAGGGTGCTGTGATGAACGAGAGGGTGGAAGTGGTGAACCAGAGGGTGGCAGGGGTGAATCAGAGGGTGGCAGGGGTGAACCAGAGGGTGGCAGTGGGGAACCAGAGGGTGGCATGGGTGAACCAGAGGGTGGCAGTGGGGAACCAGAGAATGGCAGTGGTGAACCAGAGGGTGGCAGTGCTGAACCAGAGGGTGACAGTGGTGAACCAGAGGGTGGCAGTGCTGAACCTGAGGGTGACAGTGGTTATCCAGAGGGTGGCAGTGGTGAACCAGAGGTGCTGTGATGAACCAGAGGGTGGCAGTCGTGAACCAGAGGATGGCAGTGGTGAACCAGAGGGTGACAGTGCTGAACCAGAGGGTGGCAGGGGTGAACCAGAGGGTGCTGTGATGAACCAGAGGGTGGCTGTGGTGAACCAGAAGATGGCAGGGGTGAATCAGAGGGTGGCAGTGGTGAACCAGAGGGTGGCAGTGCTGAACCAGAGGGTGACAGTGGTTAACCAGAGGGTGGCAGTGGTGAACCAGAGGTGCTGTGAAGAACCAAAGGGTGGCAGTTGTGAACCAGAGGGTGGCAGTGGTGAACCAGAGGGTGCCAGTGCTGAACCAGAGGGTGGCAGGGGTGAACCAGAGAGTGACAGTGCTGAACCAGAGGGTGGCAGTGGTGAACCAGAGGGTGGCAGGGGTGAACCAGAGGGTGGCAGGGGTGAATCAGAGGGTGGCAGTGGTGAACCAGAGGGTGGCAGTGCTGAACCAGAGGGTGGCAGTGGTGAACGAGAGGGTGGCAGGGGTGAACCAGAGGGTGGCAGGGGTGAACCAGAGGGTGGCAGTGGGGAACCAGAGGGTGGCATGGGTGAACCAGAGTGTGGCAGTGGTGAACCAGAGAATGGCAGTGGTAAAGCAGAGGGTGGCAGTGCTGAACCAGAGGGTGACAGTGGTTAACCAGAGGGTGGCAGTGGTGAACCAGAGGTGCTGTGATGAACCAGAGGGTGGCAATCGTGATCCAGAGGGTGGCAGTGGTGAACCAGAGGGTGACAGTGCTGAACCAGAGGGTGCTGTGATGAACCAGAGGGTGGCAGTGGTGAACCAGAGGGTGGAAGGGGTGAACCAGAGGGTGGCAGTGGTGAACCAGAGGGTGGCAGTGGTGAACCGGAGGGTGGCAGTACTGAACCTTAGGGTGACAGTGGTTAACCAGAGGGTAGCAGTGGTGAACCAGAGGTGCTGTGATGAACCAGAGGGTGGCAGTCGTGAACCAGAGGGTGGCAGTGGTGAACCAGAGGGTGACAGTGTTGAACCAGAGGGTGGCAGGGTTGAACCAGAGAGTGGCAGTGGTGAACCAGAGGGTGGCAGTGGTGAACCAGAGGGTGGCAGTGGTGAACCAGAGGGTGGCAGGGGTGAACCAGAGGGTGGCAGTGGGGAACCAGAGGGTGGCAGTGGTGAACCAGAGGGTGGCAGTGGTGAACCAGAGGGTGGCAGGGGTGAACCAGAGGGTGGCAGTGGGGAACCAGAGGGTGGCATGGGTGAACCAGAGGGTGGCAGGGGTGAACCAGAGGGTGGCAGTGATGAACCAAATGGTGGCAGGGGTGAACCAGAGGGTGGCAGTGGGGAACCAGAGGGTGGCATGGGTGAACCAGAGGGTGGCATGGGTGAACCAGAGAGTGGCAGTGGTGAACCAGAGAGTGGCAGTGGTGAACCAGAGGGTGGCAGTGCTGAACCAGAGGGTGACAGTGGTTAACCCGAGTGTGGCAGTGGTGAACCAGACGTGCTGTGATGAACCAGAGGGTGGCAGTTGTGAACCAGAGGGTGGCAGTGGTGAACCAGAGGGTGACAGTGCTGAACCTGAGGGTGGCAGGGGTGAACCAGAGGGTGCTGTGATGAACGAGAGGGTGGAAGTGGTGAACCAGAGGGTGGCAGGGGTGAACCAGAGGGTGGCAGGGGTGAAGCAGAGGGTGGCAGTGGGGAACCAGTGGGTGGCATGGGTGAACCAGAGGGTGGCAGTGGGGAACCAGAGAATGGCAGTGGTGAACCAAAGGGTGGCAGTGCTGAACCAGAGGGTGACAGTGGTGAACCAGAGGGTGGCAGTGCTGAACCAGAGGGTGACAGTGGTTATCCAGAGGGTGGCAGTGGTGAACCAGAGGTGCTGTGATGAACCAGAGGGTGGCAGTCGTGAACCAGAGGGTGGCAGTGGTGAACCAGAGGGTGACAGTGCTGAACCAGAGGGTGGCAGGGGTGAACCAGAGGGTGCTGTGATGAACCAGAGGGTGGCTGTGGTGATCCAGAGGATGGCAGGGGTGAATCAGAGGGTGGCAGTGGTGAACCAGAGGGTGGCAGTGCTGAACCAGAGGGTGACAGTGGTTAACCAGAGGGTGGCAGTGGTGAACCAGAGGTGCTGTGATGAACCAAAGGGTGGCAGTCGTGAACCAGAGGGTGGCAGTGGTGAACCAGCGGGTGCCAGTGCTGAACCAGAGGGTGGCAGGGGTGAACCAGAGAGTGACAGTGCTGAACCAGAGGGTGGCAGTGGTGAACCAGAGGGTGGCAGGGGTGAACCAGAGGGTGGCAGGGGTGAATCAGAGGGTGGCAGTGGTGAACCAGAGGGTGGCAGTGCTGAACCAGAGGGTGGCAGTGGTGAACAAGAGGGTGGCAAGGGTGAACCAGAGGGTGGCAGGGGTGAACCAGAGGGTGGCAGTGGGGAACCAGAGGGTGGCATGGGTAAACCAGAGTGTGGCAGTGGTGAACCAGAGAATGGCAGTGGTAAAGCAGAGGGTGGCAATGCTGAACCAGAGGGCGACAGTGGTTAACCAGAGGGTGGCAGTGGTGAACCAGAGGTGCTGTGATGAACCAGAGGGTGGCAATCGTGATCCAGAGGGTGGCAGTGGTGAACCAGAGGGTGACAGTGCTGAACCAGAGGGTGCTGTGATGAACCAGAGGGTGGCAGTGGTGAACCAGAGGGTGGCAGGGGTGAACCAGAGGGTGGCAGTGGTGAACCAGAGGGTGGCAGTACTGAACCTTAGGGTGACAGTGGTTAACCAGAGGGTAGCAGTGGTGAACCAGAGGTGCTGTGATGAACCAGAGGGTGGCAGTCGTGAACCAGAGGGTGGCAGTGGTGAACCAGAGGGTGACAGTGTTGAACCAGAGGGTGGCAGGGTTGAACCAGAGAGTGGCAGTGGTGAACCAGAGGGTGGCAGTGGTGAACCAGAGGGTGGCAGTGGTGAACCAGAGGGTGGCAGGGGTGAACCAGAGGGTGGCAGTGGGGAACCAGAGGGTGGCAGTGGTGAACCAGAGGGTGGCAGTGCTGAACCAGAGGGTGGCAGGGGTGAACCAGAGGGTGGCAGGGGTGAACCAGAGGGTGGCAGTGATGAACCAAATGGTGGCAGGGGTGAACCAGAGGGTGGCAGTGGGGAACCAGAGGGTGGCATGGGTGAACCAGAGGGTGGCATGGGTGAACCAGAGAGTGGCAGTGGTGAACCAGAGAGTGGCAGTGGTGAACCAGAGGGTGGCAGTGCTGAACCAGAGGGTGACAGTGGTTAACCAGAGGGTGGCAGTGGTGAACCAGAGGTGCTGTGATGAACCAAAGGGTGGCAGTCGGGAACCAGAGTGTGGCAGTGGTGAACCAGAGGGTGCCAGTGCTGAACCAGAGGGTGGCAGGGGTGAACCAGAGAGTGACAGTGCTGAACCAGAGGGTGGCAGTGGTGAACCAGAGGGTGGCAGGGGTGAACCAGAGGGTGGCAGGGGTGAATCAGAGGGTGGCAGTGGTGAACCAGAGGGTGGCAGTGCTGAACCAGAGGGTGGCAGTGGTGAACGAGAGGGTGGCAGGGGTGAACCAGAGGGTGGCAGGGGTGAACCAGAGGGTGGCAGTGGGGAACCAGAGTGTGGCATGGGTGAACCAGAGTGTGGCAGTGGTGAACCAGAGAATGGCAGTGGTAAAGCAGAGGGTGGCAGTGCTGAACCAGAGGGCGACAGTGGTTAACCAGAGGGTGGCAGTGGTGAACCAGAGGTGCTGTGATGAACCAGAGGGTGGCAATCGTGATCCAGAGTGTGGCAGTGGTGAACCAGAGGGTGACAGTGCTGAACCAGAGGGTGCTGTGATGAACCAGAGGGTGGCAGTGGTGAACCAGAGGGTGGCAGGGGTGAACCAGAGGGTGGCAGTGGTGAACCAGAGGGTGGCAGTACTGAACCTTAGGGTGACAGTGGTTAACCAGAGGGTAGCAGTGGTGAACCAGAGGTGCTGTGATGAACCAGAGGGTGGCAGTCGTGAACCAGAGGGTGGCAGTGGTGAACCAGAGGGTGGCAGTGGTGAACCAGAGGTGCTGTGATGAACCAGAGGGTGGCAATCGTGATCCAGAGGGTGGCAGTGGTGAACCAGAGGGTGACAGTGCTGAACCAGAGGGTGCTGTGATGAACCAGAGGGTGGCAGTGGTGAACCAGAGGGTGGCAGGGGTGAACCAGAGGGTGGCAGTGGTGAACCAGAGGGTGGCAGTACTGAACCTTAGGGTGACAGTGGTTAACCAGAGGGTAGCAGTGGTGAACCAGAGGTGCTGTGATGAACCAGAGGGTGGCAGTCGTGAACCAGAGGGTGGCAGTGGTGAACCAGAGGGTGACAGTGTTGAACCAGAGGGTGGCAGGGTTGAACCAGAGAGTGGCAGTGGTGAACCAGAGGGTGGCAGTGGTGAACCAGAGGGTGGCAGTGGTGAACCAGAGGGTGGCAGGGGTGAACCAGAGGGTGGCAGTGGGGAACCAGAGGGTGGTAGTGGTGAACCAGAGGGTGGCAGTGCTGAACCAGAGGGTGGCAGGGGTGAACCAGAGGGTGGCAGGGGTGAACCAGAGGGTGGCAGTGATGAACCAAATGGTGGCAGGGGTGAACCAGAGGGTGGCAGTGGGGAACCAGAGGGTGGCATGGGTGAACCAGAGGGTGGCATGGGTGAACCAGAGAGTGGCAGTGGTGAACCAGAGAGTGGCAGTGGTGAACCAGAGGGTGGCAGTGCTGAACCAGAGGGTGACAGTGGTTAACCAGAGGGTGGCAGTGGTGAACCAGAGGTGCTGTGATGAACCAAAGGGTGGCAGTCGGGAACCAGAGTGTGGCAGTGGTGAACCAGAGGGTGCCAGTGCTGAACCAGAGGGTGGCAGGGGTGAACCAGAGAGTGACAGTGCTGAACCAGAGGGTGGCAGTGGTGAACCAGAGGGTGGCAGGGGTGAACCAGAGGGTGGCAGGGGTGAATCAGAGGGTGGCAGTGGTGAACCAGAGGGTGGCAGTGCTGAACCAGAGGGTGGCAGTGGTGAACGAGAGGGTGGCAGGGGTGAACCAGAGGGTGGCAGGGGTGAACCAGAGGGTGGCAGTGGGGAACCAGAGTGTGGCATGGGTGAACCAGAGTGTGGCAGTGGTGAACCAGAGAATGGCAGTGGTAAAGCAGAGGGTGGCAGTGCTGAACCAGAGGGCGACAGTGGTTAACCAGAGGGTGGCAGTGGTGAACCAGAGGTGCTGTGATGAACCAGAGGGTGGCAATCGTGATCCAGAGTGTGGCAGTGGTGAACCAGAGGGTGACAGTGCTGAACCAGAGGGTGCTGTGATGAACCAGAGGGTGGCAGTGGTGAACCAGAGGGTGGCAGGGGTGAACCAGAGGGTGGCAGTGGTGAACCAGAGGGTGGCAGTACTGAACCTTAGGGTGACAGTGGTTAACCAGAGGGTAGCAGTGGTGAACCAGAGGTGCTGTGATGAACCAGAGGGTGGCAGTCGTGAACCAGAGGGTGGCAGTGGTGAACCAGAGGGTGACAGTGTTGAACCAGAGGGTGGCAGGGTTGAACCAGAGAGTGGCAGTGGTGAACCAGAGGGTGGCAGTGGTGAACCAGAGGGTGGCAGTGGTGAACCAGAGGGTGGCAGTGGGGAACCAGAGGGTGGCATGGGTGAACCAGAGTGTGGCAGTGGTGAACCAGAGAATGGCAGGATTAAAGCAGAGGGTGGCAGTGCTGAACCAGAGGGCTACAGTGGTTAACCAGAGGGTGGCAGTGGTGAACCAGAGGTGCTGTGATGGACCAGAGGGTGGCAGTCGTGAACCAGAGGGTGGCAGTGGTGAACCAGAGGGTGACAGTGCTGAACCAGAGGGTGCTGTGATGAACCAGAGGGTGGCAGTGGTGAACCAGAGGGTGGCAGGGGTGAACCCAAGGGTGGCAGTGGTGAACCAGAGGGTGGCAGTGCTGAACCTTAGGGTGACAGTGGTTAACCAGAGGGTAGCAGTGGTGAACCAGAGTTGCTGTGATGAACCAGAGGGTGGCAGTCGTGAACCAGAGGGTGGCAGTGGTGAACCAGAGGGTGACAGTGTTGAACCAGAGGGTGGCAGGGTTGAACCAGAGAGTGGCAGTGCTGAACCAGAGGGTGGCAGTGGTGAACCAGAGGGTGGAAGTGGTGAACCAGAGGGTGGCAGTGGTGAACCAGAGGGTGGCAGGGGTGAACCAGAGGGTGGCAGTGCTGAACCAGAGGGTGGCAGGGGTGAACCAGAGGGTGGCAGTGATGAACCAAATGGTGGCAGGGGTGAACCAGAGGGTGGCAGTGGGGAACCAGAGGGTGGCATGGGTGAACCAGAGGGTGGCATGGGTGAACCAGAGAGTGGCAGTGGTGAACCAGAGAGTGGCAGTGGTGAACCAGAGGGTGGCAGTGCTGAACCAGAGGGTGACAGTGGTTAACCCGAGTGTGGCAGTGGTGAACCAGAGGTGCTGTGATGAACCAGAGGGTGGCAGTTGTGAACCAGAGGGTGGCAGTGGTGAACCAGAGGGTGACAGTGCTGAACCTGAGGGTGGCAGGGGTGAACCAGAGGGTGCTGTGATGAACGAGAGGGTGGAAGTGGAGAACCAGAGGGTGGCAGGGGTGAACCAGAGGGTGGCAGGGGTGAACCAGAGGGTGGCAGTGGGGAACCAGAGGGTGGCAGTGGTGAACCAGAGGGTGGCAGTGATGAACCAGAGGGTGGCAGTGGTGAACCAGAGGGTGCTGTGCCCATACACGACTGCATGGGTAACTTCGCCATGCAAATGGCCCGCGAACACGCAAAAAGCCCCGCGAACACGCAAAAAACCCCGCGAACACGCAAAAAACCCCACGAACTCGCAAAAATCCGCCAATTCACACGAATTCGCGGATTTTGCGGATTGCAAATTCATTTTCGCGCTAATTCGCGGAACGCGAATTCGCAAATTTCGCCCATACCTATGCTCACCCCCTTGGTAGCATGGCACGAGCAGTCAGGCTTATCCCGGAGCCAATGTGCAAAGTGTTTGCGCAAAACACACACACAGCAGCAACACACTAGGCACACCACAAAATGGAACTCCAAACAAGGTTATATACAAAAATAGCCTTAGTATTACCATAAACACATTAGATCATAATCACACAGATGCACTGTGCCAACTGGCACTGGGCAGTATTTACAGGGGATTATTTACACATGACAGGGCCACGTGGGTCACTGTCAGAATCAGCACTTAGTAGAAATAGTAGATGTAGCACATAGAATAACTGTAGCATAAAATAACAATTGTAGAACAGCACCAGTAACCACCACTATTCCCAATAAGCTGCGCGGGTGAGCGCTCGCGCACAGAGGTCACCCTTAGCACGCAGTGTGCTGTATTTACCGCACACTCCCTGCAACACCGTTCGCGCCACCGCTGCTTTAAAAATGCGAGCGGCGCGAAAAAATTCCATTTCTTTGCGGGAGACTGACAGTTCTTAGAGTGCACAGCAGAGGGATATGTACTAGTACTTGTGCTAATTGCAATGCACATCAGCAGCTGGGCACTGTTAGAAATGTAATGCAGAGTGTCAAACACACGGCATTCGATCGCCTCGCAGTTTGCGAAGGCCACAAACTATAGAAACTCATTTCCTTAGTTTAGCACTATGGAAACAATCTCTGATAGTATGGTGTTGAAACAGTCGACTGCAGCTCACACAGACAGAAAAAGTAAAAACCATTCTTACATACAGTAAGAAAAGTTTCAACATCGCCAACTCTAACAAAAACATAGGGATGAATAACACCACAAAATAACTATCTAAAGATGTACAGGCAGACGCATTCTTTGAAATAAAGCATTCTCAGTAGATCCTGGGTAACTCACTGCTTTAAAAATCTGCATAATCGAAATCCGCAACCAATCACATTCAGCCAGCCTTTTCCTGACACACACAGCCGAGCCTCTCTCTCATTACATTTAAGTAGTGCAGTGTGCACGAGCGGCCCCAGCCGGGCCTCTGCCCTGCCCTGACCTCTGAGCCTCTTCATTCAGGAATAGGTGACAGAGAATAAGATTGTGAGGAGGGAGGTGAGGTCGGTGATGGGTGATCAAGTAGAATGAAAGGAGAAAGAGAGAAAGGAGCGACGAACATAGAGGAAAGAAAGAAGGGGGAGAGGCAAGTGCAAGCAACTTTATTTAAAAACGCTGCAATAGCTTTGAAAGAACGTGTATTTAAAATGCCGCAAGACAAGTCATCGTTTCCTATCTGAAAACATTCAACTTCGCTCCTAGAACACACAAAAGTTTAAAATTAAAGGCTGCACATTGTCCACAATGTATAGATAATCAACAAGAGAGAGAGGGCTCAAAATACCACTCTTATACCCCTTATGGATACTGTATATAAATCAACAAAAGAGTGACTAGGAGGAAAGGATTAGTCAGTTGTTCTCATTATAGAGAAGGAAACTACAGACTATAATCATTCATACAAAATCGTGAAGCATGCACAACATAAAGAAAAAGAGCCCTCAGGCACCAACAAGACAGTTGGTTGCCATTTGTCTTCATTGAGTTCTTTTCTTTAACAGAAATTGATACAGTGAGTTAAAAGAAGTGTGGACTACTCCCCAAAAAAACATTATTTTATTAAGAGGGTAGCTCTAACTTCATTAAAATGTGAGTGAAAGGTCGGACGAATTGGTGATTATGTAAATTTGAATCACCCAGTCCTAAAAAGAGGTCGACATGTTTCTGCTGTAGAGAGCCATACTCAGCTCAGCATTCATCAGGACCAAACAAAAAATACGTCAGATGGGCGGAGCACACTAAGGCTTCACTGCCATCTGAGGTAAAAGAAAACATATAATTAAAAGGAATACGACCTTACGTGTATCCGAGGCACTGGAACTTTCTAGTGCTCCTCCTCCTATATGTGAGGGATTTTTCTGTAATAAATCAATATATGACAAAACACAAAACATCAAATTATAATGATAAATGTGCTTGATTACGGAGTTTCAATCAATAATAAAATTCATTTATTCCTATTGTGCAAGCAACCACATCTAATTTATGATCCCACAATTGTATTTGGAAGCAGCCTTTGTGTTAAGATATCACCCGTTGTGTGGCATGCAAGAAATCACAGAGTTGTGTATGTAGACGCTCCTAAAGTACCCACTGGGCTATCCTAGTTCGATTGCCATGTCTTTCTTCAAGAGCTCGAATACAAATGGTTTTTATTTAAAGCCCTCCTGTGTGCGCGATCAACTCATAAGTAAAGGGGAGCGCTAATGGAAAAATTATTTTAATCCATTTGGTTGTTTGAACGTCCATAAAATAAAAATGTTTCATTAACAAAAATTATTGTAACCTTAAAAATACACCTTCGCCAAATTAATAGAAGAGACACGAGGTTTATCGAGTGTTTTGACGCAAGTACTTACATTTACGTCTATAGAGCAATATGACATGGGCTCACGGCAGGGGATAATTCTTCACGCCCGGAACTCTATGATACAAAAATAAGAAGAACCATGAGTTCGTAGCGCCCGTAGGAGTGAGGTTTGTAAAAAACGGGTAGGCAATGATACATAAACAGCATGCCTCTCCGCGCACCGATACTCCGTTCAGCACCGGTAGCTTACTCTGGCATCGGTGCGCGGAGAGGCATGCTGTTTATGTATCATTGCCTACCCGTTTAATAATCCTCGTGCCTCTTCTATTAATTTGGCGAAGGTGTATTTTTAAGCTTACATTAATTCTTGTTAATGAAACATTTTTATTTTATGGACGTTCAAACAACCAAATGGATTAAAATAATTTTTACTTATGAGTTGATCGCGCACACAGGAGGGCTTTAAATAAAAACCCTTTGTATTCGAGCTCTTGAAGAAAGACATGGCAATCGAACTAGGATAGCCCAGTGGGTACTTTAGGAGCGTCTACATACACAACTCTGTGATTTCTTGCATGCCACACAACGGGTGATATCTTAACACAAAGGCTGCTTCCAAATACAATTGTGGGATCATAAATTAGATGTGGTTGCTTGCACAATAGGAATAAATGAATTTTATTATTGATTGAAACTCCGTAATCAAGCACATTTATCATTATAATTTGATGTTTTGTGTTTTGTCATATATTGATTTATTACAGAAAAATCCCTCACATATAGGAGGAGGAGCACTAGAAAGTTCCAGTGCCTCGGATACACATAAGGTCGTATTCCTTTTAAATATATGTTTTCTTTTACCTCAGATGGCAGTGAAGCCTTAGTGTGCTCCACCCATCTGACGTATTTTTTGTTTGGTCCGGATGAATGCTGAGCTGAGTATGGCTCTCTTCAGCAGAAACATGTTGACTTCTTTTTAGGACTGGGTGATTCAAATTTACATAATCACCAATTCGTCCGACCTTTCACTCACATTTTAATGAAGTTAGAGCTACCCTCTTAATAAAATAATGTTTTTGGGGGGAGTAGTCCACACTTCTTTTAACTCACTGTATCAATTTCTGTTAAAGAAAAGAACCCAATGAAGACAAATGGCAACCAACTGTCTTGTTGGTGCCTGAGGGCTCTTTTTCTTTATGTTGTGCATGCTTCACGATTTTGTATGAATGATTATAGTCTGTAGTTTTCTTCTCTATAATGAGAACAACTGACTAATCCTTTCCTACTAGTCACTCTTTTGTTGATTTATATACATTGCCCACAATGTCCATAGAAGGAGCAGGTTGAGTATGCCCCCCCCCAGTAGATATTGCTGCACTAATATTTTAATTGTAACCCTGTTCCTGTTCAGTTTAAGGGCAACTGTCAGTCAACAGCAATTGGCTTTAAGTTAAAAAATGATAAAATCTGGATCAGGGTTAGCCTCGAGTAACTGTCAGACTAGGGAGTGAAGTAAATTATATAAGCCAGTAATAATAAAAAAAAGGTTGATTAACAAGTACATGGTGTACTGGAGTACTTTGATGAACAGGGAAAAAAAAGAAGAACAAAACGGATTTGGGGGCATGGTTAGTCGGTGTGAAGAGCAGGACTGTAGCATCATTGAGTGATGAAGATAAGATGAAGCATGACATGGAAAATAAAATTGCTGACATTAACTTTATGCTGTTGATGGAAAGATTCTTGGACTAACAAAAAAGGTGCTTGGTGGCTGAGGCTGTGAATACTTTGCAGTGTGATTCTACTCAGGATTCCCATGCTATGCATCATTCCACCAGCTGGTGGGTTTGGTGAGTAAAAAGCATTCAAAAAAAGTATAATTTTGCATTGGCCATAGGTGCAGTCTGTATATTTAATAAAAAGGTTGCCCATAAGGCCAGGGTTCCCTACTTAGTGCCCATTAGCTTCAGTTTATATTTCCCACCATACTATTCAGAAGCACTATCCAAATCACAAACAGAAATAATTTTCCTCTGTCAATCCCAGAAAGAGTTTATAGCTACTCTTAAAAGAAGAAAATAGAACATGAGCAAAAAAGTGCAGAGGATCTAAAAAACACTGAAAACTGACATGAAGACCATTTTTTCCAACGTGCTGCGAGAAAACAGGGTTATGTTTAGTGTTTGTCTTTTCAGGATGTTTCATTTTCTGTCTGCCTACTGTGTAAATGATGTTACCTAAGTTAGGCTTGCATGATGTCAGCAATCAGTGCCTCCCTCATGATCATGACAATGTTATTTGTTACAACTGCACTCTGTTTAAACCAAACTGTAGTGCAGATAGTTCAAAGTGGCACAAAATATGAAGACTGCAGTCCAAAGATTTCGGTTTTCAATAGTGACAAGAAAGGTTTACATGTCAATTGCAGCAAATTAACGCAATGGAACAATTTTCCCATTCTGATGAGTATTAGGAAGAGGAGCCATAGGTTAGTATCTGTTCAAAAAACAATTCTGACTCTCTCGAAAAAACTATAAACTGGCAATGTCAAAATCGTCTGGACCTATACTGCTTCTGTTGACACAAGATGACAATGAAACACTGCAAAGGTGAAGTGATGAGACACTTTTCAATTCGACTTGGGAAGCGGATGAAACTTAAACCAAGGCCAGATTTCTTTAGATCTTGAACTGAACTTAAGTTGAAAGCAAAACCTTTTAACTAAACGTTTAATGGGAAAAAACGAGATCCTATTGGCACTGAATGGACATCCTTTTTTTAATGAACCACATCGTCTTGAAGGCCATTCAGAAATTATTTATTTACCACAAAGTACCCAGGAATCTGAAAACAACGTACCAGACAACACGAAGAAAATCAGCAGTATACTAACGAAAAAGAATGGAGATTGAAAGAATAGAGCATTGAATGCCTTTAACTTGTAGTTACTGTGTGGAAAAAGATCAGTCAACTCTCCTTCTAAAAAAGGTCTACCCTTGATAGAGAGCAATAAACAAGACGGAGTGGGCAAGGAGACTGAGATGGTCCATTTGTGCAGTGATGAATTTAAAACTCCTGTTACCCAGCTGGTATTGACATCAAAAGTGACAAAATATGAAGGAGATCCTATAATGTATGCTTAACTATAAACAACAAGCACTGGCACAGCCAATAGATCTCGCCTACAGCTTTGCCAATATGTCTTAGCCATGTTTTACAGCAGTGTGGCTGCTATCCAGTATGGCTAAAAATTACTGGTGCAAAGTGGCGTGGAGTGAAGCCTTCTAACGTGGAGTAGAGTGCATTGTTATGGAGTGGCGCAGAGTTGAGTGTTATGGTGTGTTATGAAGTGGTATATAGTGATGTGGAATGTAATCTAGGAAGTATAGTGTTGACCTAAAAAGTATCCGATGGCCCTGATGCAGACTCTAGCATATGAGGGCTATTCTCTATACTACTAAGCAAAATATGGTTAATAAAAACAGTCTCATTGTTCTCTTAAAAACGATAGCATTGCCTCAACACTGATTTTATTATGAACAATGCTCGGGCTGTTTGATGCTAATGTTCTACCCCACAATCGACCTCCGAAATTAAGACATGACATTTTGACCTTACTACCAGTGAAATACCTAAATCAACATTTATACCCTTGTTAGGGTAGGACAAAAACATATCTGAAAACATTCAAATTTGCTCCTAGAATGCACAAAAGTTTAGAATTAAAGGCTGCACATTGTCCACAGAAGTAGCAAATACTCTACCTCTCCCTCCCTCTATCTCCTTCTCCCTCCCTCTATCTCCCTCCCTTTCCCGCTCTGTCCCTCCCTCGACCTCCCTCTCCCTTTCCATCCCTTTCCCTCTACCTCCCTCTCTGTCTCTGCCTACCTCTCCCGCTCTATCCCTCCCGCTCCCTCTACCTCTCTGTCCCTCCCTCTACCTCACTCTCAATTTCCCTCCCTCTATCTCTCTGTCCCTCCCTCTTCCTCTAGCTCCCTCTCCCTAGCTCTCCCTTTACCTCTCTCTCCCTGTACCTCCCTCTCTGTCTCAACCTACCTCAACCTACCTCTCTGTCCCTCTCTCTCCCTCCCCCTCCCTCTACCTCCCTCTCTGTCTCTACCTACCTCTCCCGCTCTGTCCCTCCCTCTCCCTCCCTCTCCCTTTCCCTCCCTCTCCCTCCCTCTCTGTCTCTACCTACCTCTCGCTCTCTGTCCCTCCCTCTCCCTTTCCCTCCTTCTAATTCCCTCTCTGTCTCCACATACCTCTCCCGCTCTGTCCCTACCTCTCCCTCCCTCTCCCTTTCCCTCCCTCTCTGTCTCTACCTACGTCTCCCTCTCTGTCCCTCCCTCTCCCTTTCCCTCCTTCTAATTCCCTCTCTGTCTCTACCTACCTCTCCCTCTCTGTCCCTCCCTCTCCGTTTCCCTCCTTCTAATTCCCTCTCTGTCTCTACATACCTCTCCCGCTCTGTCCCTCCCTCCCTCTCGACCTCCCTCTACCTCAGTCCCTCCCTCTTCTTCCCTCTCCCTCTACCACTCCGTCCCTCCCTCCACCTCCCTCTCCCTTTCCCTCCCTCTACCTCTGTCCCTCCATCTACCTCTGTCCCTCACTCTCCCTCTAGCTCCGTCTCCCTTTCCCTCCCTCCCTCTCTGTCTCTACCTACCTCTCCCGCTCTGTCCCTCCCTCTACCTCCCTCTACCCCTGTCCCTCCCTCTCCCTCTCCCTCTCTGTCCCTCCCTCTCCCTTTCTCTCCCTCTACCTCTCTGTCCCTCCCTCCCTCTCCCTTTACCTCCCTCCCTCTACCTCTCTGTCCCTCCCTCTCCCTTTCCCTCCTCTACCTCCCTCTCTTTCTTCCTTCCCCTACCTCTCTGTCCCTCCCTCTAGCTCCCTCTTCCTCTAGCTCCCTCTCCCTCTACCTCTACCTCCCTCTCCCACCATTTCCCTCCCTCTACCTAGCTGTCCCTCCCTCTCCATCTACCTCTGTCCCTCCAACTCCCTCTCCCTCCATCTCCCTCTACCTCTCTGTCCCTCCCTCTCCCTCTCTGTCCCTCCCTCTCCCTCTCTACCTCCCTCTCGCTCCGCACCTCCCTCTCTCTACCTCCCTCTACCTCGCTGTCCCTCCCTCTCCATCTGCCTCTGTCCCTCCCTCTCCCTCTCTGTTCCGCCCTCTCCCTCTCTGTCCCCCCCTCTATGTCCCTCTGTCCCTCCCTCTCTAACTCCCTCAACCGCTACCTCCCGCTCCCTCCCTCGGCCCCTCCCTCTCCCTCTCTCTCTACCTCCCTCTACCTCTATCTCCCACTCCATCTACCCTCACTCCCTTACCTCCCTCTCCCACCTTCTACCCCCTTCTCCCTCCATCCCTCCACCTCCCTCCCTCCCTCTACCTTCCTCTCTCTCTGTACCTCTCTGTCTGTCTCTGTCCCTATCTGTCCAAATTCTGAATGTGCTTACATCCAGGCGTGCAATGCCCATTGGGCTCAAAGGGCTTAAGCCCCAGCCTCCCCCCACTTACCCATTTGTTTGTGGCAGCCCAGGCTGAGACAGCTTCCTGGGCGCGCACACAGCTGTACCTGAGTACTTCACAGGGCTTCCATTTACTTGTTAATGAGGCTTTGTTGTTTTTTCACACCTTCTTACAGCCCATGCATCTCCACTTTGCCTAGAAACGACAAGGCAAGGTGCGTGCGCCGCCAATGAAGGCCTGCTAGGCCGCTGGCGGCCTGCGGGCCGTACTATGAGTACCACCGATGTAATTAGTTTACACAACTTTAAAATACTTTTAAAGTGCTTTTAACTTGTATTTGCTATTTTGTCAGCTAAAAATTACGGCAAACCTAACCACACAACACAGTATAGTTTAACGTGACACTGTATGTGTGGAAATGCACCCCTCTTTTCAGATTTCTAAGCAAAAGTTTGGAGGGATATTTGGCGCTGCACACACGCACGGTCTGGTTCTGGCGCACATTGCCATGGCTGCAGCGCACAGAGACCCTACACTGCCGCACACAGAGGAAAAAAATTAGAGGGAACATTGGTAACCACTGGCAAAAGGTAGGGACACACTACACACTACTAATCACCATAGGCATAGATAACGTAGGGAAACATAAACTGACTAGCATAAACCATACTAGGTAAAACAACCTCCTGATCATAAAAACACAGTAAGAGGTATCACAGGCATAAAGGCAATGCACATTACGCATAAATCACATTAGGCAATTATCCTCATGAACACAGTAGGCAACCACCTTGCGCAAGAATCACAGTAGGTACGGACCCCAGGCCAACTGGCCTTCCATGGGGCTCAAATGCCCTCTGTCTAAATAGTCAGGGCGCGCTGCATAGGCAGCGAAAGCAAAGGTGCGCAAGAGTTTGGGCCTAAATATCCACATTTGTAAAGCGCACAATCACCCGTTAGGGTCTCTAGGCGCTGGGGGCCGTCGGGAAGATTAAGCCAGCTATTGCCCAGAGTCACATGGTGCTGGGCTAATCTGCCGCCGGTGCCGGGGATCGAACCGTGATCCCCAAATTCCGGAGTCAGTCGCCCTGGCCGCGGCGCCACACCTCTTCCCTAAACATGGCATCTGCCCCCTACTTGCTGAGCAGCTGAAAAATGAGCATGGGCACCAGCGTGCCTCCTGAAACCCCACTAGGGCTCCTAAGTAACAAATTCCCCAATGTTGCAACTGCCCTCTGTCTAGCGGGGCAGCTGTGAAGAACCCTCAGGGCCTAGTACCACCCGTGCCACAGGAGCGACATCAGGGGGCGGGCACCGACAATGTGCCCCGACATGCACCCCTACCAGACTCCTAGTTAGGGGCAAGAGTGCCCCAAGAACGTTGCAGCTTTGTGGGGCAGCTGAGGATGCCCAAAATAAACAAGCACTGGCCCATTGGAGTCCCCTCCGGGACTCAGAGATAAACAAAAGGACAGCCCGATGTTGCAGCTGCCCTCGGACAAGCGGGGTAGCTGTGAGGGGGGGAGCAATGACAATATCCTGAAGCAGGCACCAACCATGTGTGCGTGAGCCCCACGGGGCTCTGTCACCAACTACAGGCTCCTGCTCAACCCCACTCACTGGAGCTCTCAGGACTCTGTCATCTGCGGCGGGGTTAGGCACCGACAATGTGTCACGGCCCCCCCTCCGCCTCTACTGCCGAAGATGCCGCTAGACACGGAGCTCTCCCTCAAGCAGGGGAGCTCTGCTCTCGATCGATTCCAGCTGCAGCCTTCTCCTTCAGCGGGCGGGGCTCTCCCCAGTCAGGGGAGCTCGCCAAGGAGTCTCAGCTTCACCCGGTCCACCTTCTCGGGACCGGGGCTTTGTCTTCTTGGTTGCCTTCCCCCTCTCTCGAGCTACAGGGGAAGGCTAAAATGGAGCCCACGAGGCTCCTGCTCCCACTGCTGGCCCCGCCCACAAACAGGCAGTCCCTGGCAGTCCCGCTGGACTTCCTCTTCACGCAGCCGCACCTCTTCTGGATCCCGGGCTGCAGGGGTGACTCGATGGTGACTCCTTTGTGCGTGCAGTGACAATACGGGGTTGGCTCCCGTGATTTAAGTTCAAAGATAACAGCGGGGTGGGCACCCGCTCAATGTCACAAAGTGCGGTGTAGGCACCCATTTTGGAAGCGCAAAAGTCCATGGCAGGGTGGGCACCCGCTAGGGATATCAAACCAGCACAAGGTCCCTGGCGGGGTATCCACCCACTAGGGATTTAAAAACGGCAAATATGCAGGGTGGGCACCCGTGCTGAAAATCGGGCAGATTGCGGGGTAGGCACCCGCTCGATCAGAGCATAAAGGCAGGGGGATCCCCACGCCGGGGACTCCCTCTGGAAGGTGATCGCAGCTCCGTGCTGCAGTTCAAAACGGAAGCGCTGCTCAGGAAAATAAAGCGCTCCCCAGGAGGAAAAATAAAGCACTTCCAGGCGCTACAGCCCAAAGTCTCCAGGGCAAATCTTAGAATGAGGGGGGGGGCAAAGGCTGGGCCTAGGGGCCAGCTCACTGGGCCCTCCAGCAGGGAGGCAGACCCCAGTGGCGGTTCCTCCTGGCTCCCAGCAGCAGCAGCAGGCCCCCCTCAAGTCAGGATAAGAGAGAACATTTTACATGGAGTCACAGCCCCTTCTTATACACCAATTTCCTTTGTCTAAAGCTTTAGGGCAAGGAGAAAACCAGTCACAAATGGTTCTGGAGCTCTTTGGTTTGCTTCAGCCCCACTCCCTATTCACCGGACAGGCCAGGGACATCAGACGCACCACAGGGGGCGGAGCCAGCATTGTGGAGGGAAGACGCAGCCCTATTCAGGTCCCAGGTGCAACTCCTCCCTCCCATCTACATTGAGATCTCGCTATTCACCACCGGGCAGACCCATCCTGACTCCTGGAGCCAGGCACACCAGCCAGCCCCTGTCACTCACAAGCCAGACAGGCAATTCACATTCACTGCACACAGAAATGCCAACTTCTAAAAGTGGCACTTCTAGACTGGTCACACTAAATCTGCGCACACCATTGCGCAGCATTTAATCTGACGAGTTCGCACATACCAAACTCGCCCCTGCACTCCTCTCACATCAGGAACTACCATGGACACTCATCTCCCCCATGCATTCCTATGGGAGGGCAGGCCAATCTCACCACAAGCACTCAGACTGCGCACGCACTTTACACTGGGACACAGTGCTAAAGTGCGCAGAAGCCCAAAACAACTAACATCAGGGCACATTTAAAAGCAAAAAGTTTAGGGGTGAACCTGCCAAAAGGGCTAAGTCCAACAACCAACATCTAATGCAAACCACTCACACCCCTGCAGAGGATCAACCACTTTTCCATCCCTATTTCCTTGCTCATCGCCCACACCAACAAACAAAGGTCAACCCAAAAGAGAAGACAAGGTTTTAGACCCTTTAAAAACCTCTCCATAGAAAACCCAATGCTTCAATTCATCTCTCACTCTGTCAACTCCATGTCGGATGCCAACATCCTTATAAACAACTTCAACAATTAAAAAAAAAAATATGTGAACATCCAAGCCCCAATTAAAACATGCAAGCGCAAGGAAAAGCTTTCAGCATCTTGGTACTTTAAACAACATTCTGTCAATGCAAGATCCATCCATGAACAGGAAACAAATGGAAGAAAAACAGAACTCCCAATGACCTCATGATACTGAAGTACCTCCACGCAGTATGCAGACAGCTCATCACATCCAAAGCAAAGTACTATACCGAAACCATCAATAAAGCCACCAACAGAAACAGAGCGGGTTTCAACACAATCAAACACTGTATCAGTCCCCTCCCAAACCTAACTATTTCTCACTCCACAGAAAAGTGCAATGCCGTCAACCTTTTCTTCAGGGAAACAATGCAAATCTGACAACACGTCGGCAACATCATCTGTTAAGCCTATCCCTTCCTGTAAAAGAACTGCTGAGCCAGGTCCTCCCTAGACTGGAAACAAGCATCCTTGGACCGGTTTCGGGCTCTAAGCCCTCATCAGCCAGGATAGCTTGATTCCAGTGGCATGGAGAGCATGAGACTCACGTCTGAGCGTACCTGTCCCACTCGGGTGACAAATGCAAAAACAACAGTTGATGGACAGACTGCAGAACAATGTCATACATTCACCTCAGTACAGAGATCTGGGCCTAAATCCATCGTTTTTTTGCTCAGCACGCCATTCCAGTTTGAACCCAGCCATATGCAAATCAGTCTTGACCCTGTGCCCCATCTGAACAGTCCAGCCCGAACTGCCAAGCCAGGTCCTCTCTGAACTGGAAACAAGCATCCTAGGACCGGTTTCGGGCTTTCAGCCCTCATCAGCCAGGATAGCTTGATTCCAGTGGCATGGAGAGCACGGGACTCACGTCTGAGCATACCCGTCCCACTCGGGGTGACAAATACAAAAACAACAGTTGATGGACAGAATGCAAAACAATGTCATACATTCACCCCAGTGCAGAGATCTGTGCCTAGGATGAATATGACCCCTGCCTCCTGATATTGCTGGACTTCTCAGCAGCTTTCGACACAGCCAATCATACCACCATCAAATGCACCTTGAATTCTTGATGGTATTCACTGGCAATGTCCTTCACTGGTTCTCCTCCTATCTTTCCCACCAACATCAGTCTTTTCAAATGGGCACCAATGTGTCAGTAAGAGATTCATATTGCCTGTGCCCCCCCCCAGGGTTCTATGCATGTGACAAGTCATATTCACCCTCTACATGAAGCCTCTTTGTACTCTACTCACAGATAACAGCATCAAGATTCACTTATGTCAATGTTAAAGAACTCTGTATGAAGGTTCTGTCTGCTTCACAAGTCCAACATGTCAAAAACTGCCTGCACGTCATCCAGAAGGTAATCCACCCTCTGTTTATAGACGGGATGGACTAAGGTCAGGATCTGGGTGTGAAAGGAATACTACTTGGATAAAAAGGGCAGTGTCTAGGAGAAACAAATACCTCAGGCCTTAAAATGACTTCTAATTTTGGAGGGGGTCAAAAGGTCCCCCACGGAACATACGCATCATTGCCTGAATTTTTTGTGACACGAGATAGCCAAATCTTCAAGTTGCTGTAGGCAGTTATGGCTTTTAACCATTTTAAGACCATCTCATTGCTGGACCTATTTTGGAAGACACATTCCCCAATTTAAGAATGACATTAATTCCTGTAATTCCTTTAAAAGTGCCTTTACTGCCATCTGTAATTTTACCCCGTCAGCTGTTTTTTTCTCCTTTTCGGAATGCAGAGCATATACCACTGACAGTAATTACCAATTCCTCCCAGCTGTAATTCGGCTTTGCATTGCGTTTGAAGCCATAAATAATAACATATTTTGCAACAATCCCCTCCGTTTTTAGCATCTAGCACAAATCATTGTGTGAAATAGAGTGGCGCAGAACTTGCCCCATAAGCAGTAAGGGGGATTATGGCAGTTAAAGATAAAATACCATACCAGCAAAGCATACCGTCGTTGTGGACTGTGCCTCCACAAATCTAGTCATTGACAAGATGCATCCTTTGATCATGACTTTGCAATTGATAAGCGTGTCCAACAGTTTCGCTGGTTGAATGAAAAAAAAATAGTTTTTCAAATATACTGGATTTCTAACTTGTATGCATTTTGGGGAACTCTTACTCTCTATTCTCCTCATTCTGCTTATATTTCAAATGCATGTTTTCTGGAGAAGGCTGATTTGGTTAACATTTAGAAGTACCTTAACCTGCAAAGTGTTCTTTGTTGATAGTTCCAGACTAGTTGCATTCCCTCTCCTTTTTCAGGAAATAACCAAGTCTATTTTCTTTCACAGATGACAAGCCTGGTCTTGGGACAAATGGAACAAAGGTGTGTACTTGTTTTATTGTTACCTGTGTCATTACACTGGCTGTCACACTGGTTCATGCAGAAAGAGAACACCTCAGCTATATTAGGAACTAGTTGAAAATACAATGAGACTGATTAGGGTTTGGCTAGCAGTCCGCTGCCTTGTTAGGTCAGCAAAGGACATTCCGCCATATTTAGAGCTCCTCACTTGCTTGCCAGGGAACTCTAGACCTTCAGAGCAACCACTGATGCGGTAATTGCTCTGAAGTCTGAAGAGTTGGCAGAGAGGGCCCTGCACACAGGAACTTTCCTACCTGTGTGGCATGGTCATTAATGTATTTCCCTGCCTAGAACAGCCAGATAAATCTAGTGACAGTCTTGCCTCCCTAATGAAAACTCTAAATGATCCTCTGTATGAATATGGATGTAGGTTGTAAAATAAAGGAGGTCGGTTCAAAACGACAATCCTTTATACAATACTAAATGGGTTCTAAATCTACATGATGGACAACATAAATATTGATGTCTGATAAAGGTCAGTAAATATTGACTCTGATAAAGGAATGTTGTGCTGAGCCTCATGTTAAATGTAGAACTTACTAAGCTTTACAAACTTAACATTTCATTAACAATGCACATATGTACTCAATGCACATATTTTTGAATTTCAGGAAAAAGGGTCTTATACTGAATATTTCGTCAGGTGTGTCAAACTACCCTTGCCCGCTATATTCTGCGTATTCAGCTTCAAAAGTAAGTTGTTTTTCTGAAGATTAAGTGCTGTGCAGGGACAAAACCCGTGTTAAACCAACATTACCAAGGTTATTACTTTCTTACAGCATTCATAGTGATGATTGCTGGGTATGGTGTAAGGATGTCTTTGAGGTTTACCATCATCATTCATCATCTGACTTTCATGAGCAATTGATGGCAGTGTTTGCAAATTTTCAAGGTCTGCAGTAAAAATATTGTGGGAAACTAAACTGAAGAAAGGGGCGATACAAATGTTGTCTATTAAAACAAGCATTGGCATAGCCAATAGGTCTTGCCTTTGGGACCATATAAGTGTTTAGGTAGAGCTATTGGCTTTGGAAATGTTTTTAAGCTATAGCAGCAAAGCGGACAGATAAGCTGAAGTGGAAAAAAAGAGCGTTTGATGTACCCAAAGCTTGTAGATCTTGTTAGTGTGGAATAAAACGATAAAGAGATCCTTATGTTTTAATAAAATGGGTGGTGTTTTCAATATATCAACTTTTAAGTCTGAGGGACTGAGACAGTGCTAAGAGAAATGTACACAAAGTTTGGCTGTAGCAAAGTCCTGTGTTTTCCTTGTGTAGTTTTTAATATTTTTAGTAGCCCCCCTTTCACATGTCCAGCCCATGTGTATGTTGTGTTGTGTCTGTTTTAACATATTGCTTTAGCATAAACTTTTGTTGGTTAAGGTCCTGCATTGCACACTAGTGGGCATTTTGTGAAAGCATGTTGTTGCTGAAAACGTGAATTTAACAAGTATTACTGCTGGCAGGCAGGGGACAGAGGGATAGACAGGGCGGAGAGAAGTGTGATCAGAGAGTGAGAGGAAGAGAGAGAGAGAGAGAGAGAGAGAGAGTGAAAGAGATAGAGTGAGAGATAGAGTGTTTGGAGAGAGGCATGTAGTTATACAAATAAAGTTATTACTTCCTGTCTGAGGCTTCGAGAGTCATAGCCTGTGAGCCCAGGGTCACTGAGTGTGTGTGTTTTTGTTGTCGGGGGCATGAACAAATTCCTAGTGAAATCCGACAGAAACGTCACACTAGCCGACTGAAAGCACGTATACCCAACTATTTACTACAGAACATATTTTTAGGGAGTGTAACGACCCAGCCCCCCTCCCAGGTATATCCCTGCCAGGTAACTTTAGTGGTTGTAAAGGCCGGCATTCTGCAGCCCCACAGACAGGTACGCAAGACAAATATGTGGACCTGTATTTAATAATTATTTTGAAATTAAACACCGTGTGCGTGGCCTTAGCCTGGCCTTTGAGCTGTCCTGGTGAATCAGAAGTGCACTAAAAACAGCCTTACAGAGGAAAAACCGAAACCCAGGGCCCTAAACAGCCGTTGCATGCTGCGTGCTAATGTGGCTGTGCAAACCTACATTGGGGCGTCCTGGTTGCTAAGTAACACTGCAAGAGTACGTGAAGCAGGAGAATACGATAAATTAGGCTGGTAGAACTTGCCTGACCTGCACGTATGGCAACCAATGACACAAGAAAGCACGGAAGGTAGCCAATAGGTGTAAGCCAGGAAATGCAGAGACGTAACCGGGCACAATTAAGTTAATAAAAATGGGAAAAAACAACCTCACATGACCGCATGACAATGTCCAGAACAACGTTGACGGAGGAAGCAATCTAAGGGTGAAAAACACAGGCACAGGCACCGGGCAGGAGCCGCAGAAGTCGGCGATACTGGTAAATCCATGCGGACTTAAACAATACGGTGAAAAGGTCACGACTAGTGTTTGCTTTTATGTCCGAAAGCAATTTGCTTTTGGGTGTAAAAGTAATAGAGGTTGAGTATTTAGGATAAAAAAAATAGTCTGACGTGCACAAAACAAGATGTGCGGCCGCGAGACGCGCTCTGTGACGGGGGAGGGGCTGTTAACTGAGAGGGGGAGCAGGAGGTGAGCCTGCGATTTGTGCGCGCTGCAAAAGTTAAAGTAATTGTGAGCGATTTGCGCGCACCATGACGAGAGAGGAAAGCCAGATGGCGTCTCTGCTCGTCATTCTGCACGTAACCGCACGCTCTATGCCAACCCAAAAGCTGTGGTCGGACATTTGACAGCCCGCTCACTAAGTGTCTCGCCAGGGCAGCGCATGCCCTGGCTCAGGCGAGACCTAAAAATGGAATGGAAAAATGTGGTTACATAGAAATGAAAAATGTTTTGCCTTACAGGGCAAAGAGAAGTGAGATAAAGGCCAAGGCGGCATCTTCCTACTAAAGTGAGCTGGGGACTGGTGGAACAAGGGACTAGTTAGTTTTTTTTTTATTTAGAGAAGGGGAGTGTTAAGGGTAGTAAGGAGTTGGAAGGATTCAGCAATTGGTAGCATTAAGATGTAGTTAGGGGTTTTAGAGTTCAGGAAATGGTAGCTTTAAGGAGTAGCAAGGGGTTTTCAGGGTTTCAGTGAAGGGCAGCATTAAGGCGTAGTTTGGGGTTTTAGAGGTCAGGCATGGGTAAAGTAAAAGGGTAGTTATGATTTTTAGGATTCTTCAAAGGGTAGCATTAATGAATAGTAAGGGGTTTAGGGTTCATTGTAGGGTTTAGAGGTAGTTAGGAATCTTTAGGGCTCAGTGAAGGGCATGTAAAGGGGTTGTAAGGGGGTTTTAAAATTTAGGGAGGATAGCAATAAAAGTTAGTAAGGTGCTGGTAAGTTTCAGAGATAGGTATAGTTAAATGGTAGTTAGGAGCTTTTAGCGTTCAAAGCAGGATAGTGTTGAGGGGTAGAAAGAGTTTTTAGGGTTTAAGGAAGAATTGCATAAGATTCAGAGAAGGGTAGTGAGAGATTTTTTGGTTTCAGGACAGTGTGGTGTTATGGGGTAGTACGTTTTTGAGGGGTTCAATGTAGGGTAGCATTAGGAGGTAGTAAGGTGCTTTTAGTGCTCAGGTACAGTTGTTTAAAGGGGTTTTTAGGGTTTAGGGACACTTAGCATTAAAAGGAAGTAATGGGTTAGTGGGGTTCAGGCACTGGCGGAGTTAAATGGTAGTTTGGGACATTTAGGGTTCAAAGAAGGTAGTGTTAAGGTGTAGAAAGGGTTTTTAGTGCCCAGGAAGAGTAGCATTAATAGGTGGTTCGAAGTTTTCCTGGCTCATTGATGGGTAGTGTAGAAGGGTAGTAAGGAGATGTTAAGATTCTGAAAAGGGTGACCTTAAAGAGTAGTTTGGGTTGTTTAGGGAAGGATAGCAATAAGTAGAGGTAAATGGATTTTAGGTACAGGGAAGGGTAACGTTAAGGGACAGTAAAGGGTATTTAGGGTTTAGTCAAGGGTAGCATTAAGTGGTAGTAACGGGTTTTTAGGGCCCAGGGAAGGGTAGTGGAAAGAGGTTACTAGGGTTCATGGAAGGCTGTATACAGGGGTGGTTGGGGGTTTTAGGGTTCAGGGAATAGAAGCTTTAAGGATGCATAAAGAGGTGATATGAGGGTTTTAGAGTATAGAGAATATAAGCGTTATTGGGTAGTAAGGGATTTTAAGCTTCAGGGAAGGGTAGCATTAATGGGTATTACAGGGTTTTAAGATTTCATGCACGGGAATCGTTAAGGGGTACTAAGGTGTTATTAGGTACAGTTAGATAAAAAAAGAATGCATGTAATAAAAACGACTTTTGATAGTCAACATTATTATCTAGACAATTTGTATTCAACGTTAATGTAGTTGACATTTTAAAAGCCAACTTTATTACATACAACCAATTTCAAATACCAACAAATATCTATAAGTATCAAACAGTAAAAAAAAATTTCATTGTCTTTCAAGCTGAATACTCTGTCCCAAATGTAGAGGCCGCACCAATACTTATCTGATCTAGAGTACAACATTCAGATCAATTTTACACCCTGCCAATGTGTCTTACATCCAGACAAACGAGCTTCACTCAGACCACACCAAGCATGTGCCCTTATATGAGAATGCAAGGAAAATCAGTGACTTTGTGGTCAGGGATGGTCAAGTTATTGTGGGTGCTAGTGGAGGTCTGCCCACTGAGAAGTGGATGAAGTCCGCCATATGTATATGTTAAAGTATACAAGTTGTGTAGTAAATCAGCTTCAGTTTTTCATTACCTTTTTAGGTCGAGCTGGAGAAAGCAATGCGAAGCATTGCATCCAGCTCGACAACTAATGTTGCCTGCCTCCTGGGAATCTGAGACAGGGGTCGGGCATGCGCAGTGATTGGTGTCTGTGGACGCGCACGTCCAGGCCGGCGCCGTGCACATTTCCTGCCTCAGATTCCCTGCAGTCCGCAAACACACACATACACATATGCACACACACACACACGCAGGCAGGCACACAGGCACGTACGCGCGCATGCACTCACACGCAGGCACACACACGCAGGCACACACCCCTCCCCCCCTTACCTCACCGGGCTCACACATACGCAGGCATGCACACACACGCAGGCACACACACGCACGCACGTGCACACACACACACACACACACACACACACTGCATACACACCCACGCGCACGCACACACACACGCACGTCCCCCACAAATAAGCCCCACCCGCCTCACTCACCGGGCTACAGGATCTGTCACACAGGGCTTCCGATTTAGAAGGCTCTTTCCAGCACTTCGAGCGACCAGTTGCCTTCACGCGAGCATCTTCTGTTCAGGTCACCACGAAGTACTTCGCTTCTCTTCACCCGGAAGTGCATATACTCGTCAAACGCCCAGGCGCAGTAACCAGACGCTCTAGCTCAAAGTGCCAACATTCTCACCTCGAAGCTTTCCCTGCAAGGCACCACCCCCATCCAGCACAGCTTCATAGATCCCTCCACCAAGTACGTCAGTATTGCCAGTACTAGCTGCCAGTATTTCATGGACCATGCCGTGTGTAGGGAACCGGCAGAGGAGCCCGCATCTGCGCAAGTCACCGACCTATCTGGATATATTTGTGTCTACTTATCCAGCATCAGGTAGGTTCTGTCGCACCTGCTCTCTTGCTCTCTGCCCCAGTGATCGCCTCACGGCAATCCGCACTCTCCAGCCATTTCCGTGGATTCATTCACCTCTATCCAGCACCAACGCTGCCGGGAAAATGTCGCCAATTGCCTGCACCCACCATGTGTGGCTTGTTTAAATTGTGCAAGCTAAGCCGCCGACAAACTCCAGGGCGGCCTCCCTGGCACAGGCCGGATAAAAGGGGGGGAACAACGACGAGATTTACTCACGCCCTAAATTATTCACGAGGTGCGGGAGTGCACATCCTTAACAAGCCATTGCTTATGGCGCCAGGTTAACATTTTGCCTCGAATCACTGGAATATTACAAAGTCTCTGGGGCCCGTTTGAGGACTTCGGCTTCAAGCAAAAGTAACGGGCTCAGCACTTCCACTGTTATTTCAAGAATAAAATTAACCCTCCAAGGCTGCCGTTTCTCCTCCCCAGTTAAATATGGCGCGCTCAGCACTTTCTCCCATATATAATTACAGGCTGCTATCCATCATCCGGCGCAGAATGCCTCCCTGACACCCCGAAAAGGACAGAGTAAGCACTTGCACTAATAGAAGAAATATTCTAAATATCTCTTTTATATTTTCATCTAAATTGGAATATTTTAAAATAATTGTACACATCCCATTACAGAGGCGGGAAGAAAAGGCTTGGCGTTTATTTTTTTCCCAAGCGGAGCTGCTGCCAGCCCCCGGATCTGTCCCACAAGTGGGGTGGCCGTGGGGTCCCTGTCACTCTCACCCCTGTCCCCCTCAGAGTGACAGTGCCTTTCATGACCGAGGCACCCCTGGCCCACAAGGTCTGCCCCCTCCATTCCAGTCTAGTGAAAAGGACAGGGTGAGGAAGTCTCAGCTCCCCTTGTCATGGCATGCCTCCTTGTCACTCACCACCCGTGCTTCTATGTACTTCCTTAGCCACGTGCTTTTGGAGGTGGTACACATGCGCAGTGCTCAATACCATGGCCAAACCAAAGAAGACGACTATTGCATGCCAGAAGATGCCCAATAAAACGCTGGCATGTCACATCTGAATGGCTTAAGAGGAAATGTATCTGGTGCACCTGGAGATGGAAGGTGGACTAGTGGCGAGGGAGAGGGGGCACACACACAGAGACAACCCACTTCACATAAGGCAGTCTGGCAGCTCACAAGAGACCCCTCAGTGCAAAACCTCTGAGAGCACAACTCACACACACTGAACCACTCCGCTGGATGAGTCTCCGCCGGATGAAACAGAGCTGCAGGCCAGTGCCAGCAGAAACAGCTAAGAGGCCTGGTCATGGCAAACATGCACTGCTGAAATGCCCCCTCCAGGGGCCAGTCAACACATTAGCACGAGCAAAATGAACTTTAGTATACCTCAGCATACATGGATACTTTGACAACACAAACCCAGCTCGAAAGCAATGCAGCAGGGTACAGAGATATTTCACATCAAAAGTTTGTTTTCCATTTTCTCCTTCCGTAATATGGTATCCAGCTTTCACTTTCAGCAAAAATAAGAGCTAATGCCACTGACAACTACCTGGGATTTCGAAAAATGCTGAAGAGCTGCCTATTCCCAAACTAACTATCATGAACACCCTAATGAATGTGCTTGCTCCTAAAAACGCAAAACCCTACAAGCCCACTAAATGCCCTGTCCCCTTTTGAGGTCCTCAAACTGCATGTACTTATTCAATCGCTACAAGAAGCTGCATGCTCGTTTTTTGTGCCTTTATGCCCTCTGCATCACCACATCATCACTCAGCGCTACCCCAGCATCACTCAGCACCACCACATTATCACTCAGCACCACCACATTATCAATCAGCACCACCACAGCACCAACCAGCACCACCACAGCACCACTCAGCACCACCACAACATCACTCAGCAGCACCACTCAGCACCACCACATTATCACTCAGCACCACCACAGCACAACTCTGCACCACCACAGCATCATTCAGCACCACCACAGCACCACTCAGCACCACCACAGCACCACTCAGCACCACCACATTATCACTCAGCACCACCACATTATCACTCAGCACCACCACATTATCCCTCAGCACCACCACAGCACCACTCAGCACCACCACAGCACCACTCAGCACCACCACAGCACCACCACAGCACCACTCAGCACCACCACAGCACCACTCAGCACCACCACAGCATCACTCAGTGCAACCACAGCATCACTCAGCGCAACCACAGCATCACTCAGCGCAACCACAGCATCACTCAGCGCAACCACAGCATCACTCAGCGCAACCACAGCATCACTCAGCACCACCACAGCATCACTGGTTCAAATATGTTCTCTCAATGTTTCAAGCTTTATTACAAATGTCACAAAAAGATGTTAATATTTCACTGCTGTTCTTGGATTTTCGTCACAATAAAATACACTGAACATAATCTTCACAAAAGTTATTTACAAAAGTTTAAGCTATTGCCATTGTAAATTACAATCACTTTTATTAAGTATTAATTCTTTAAAAAAATTAAAAACCATTGTTATTTGTAATATCAATACATGTAAGTCACGTAAATACAAAACATGTTGCATTACAAATACTATAGGTGTCACATTTGCGAAAGTTATAACTATTGGCATTGTAAATGACAAAGCTATTAATTTAGCTATTTTCAAAAACAACACATAAATAAAAAAATTGTCATTTACAAGACCAATAGCTCAAACTTTCCTAATGCGAGACCTATTGCATTGCAAATGATTGTTTTCACTCTCTCGACGAATCATCCTCCTGGACTGGGATGTCTTTTCCCTCAGTTTCCATTTCTCATTAAATGGAGAGGAGAAATATTTGTCAGATTCTTTTTTTGAATTTTTTTTAAAAACATATTTTTATTGTGTTTTTATAATATAAGAACATCAACCTAAATATTAAACATTACGAAACTATTCAGTGCTCAATTGTAGTTAAGTATATTCAGCTTAAACATGCAAAGCAGACTTCGTGACTCCCCCAGATAATTCTGATATTCCTCAATCCTGTCGGTACTCTGCTGTGTCCCCAAGACCGGCCAACATTTACAGGAAGGGTAGTCCCACGGCAGCTGTACCCCAGGGTCTACTAGGCCCCACCCTGTCAAGTTTATGTGGGCAGTCATGGGCCTATTATGCCTTGTGTGGTTTGTTCCCTGTACTTTTAAACTATTTTAATTTGCTTTTTTACCCTGCTTGCTGTTTTTTAAATTAGTATTTATAGTTTGTCTTTTAGCTGTTCAATATACCCCCTTACCTCCTAATCTGTTCATCCGGGGAGTTTATTAGGGGGTCATCTGTTTCTCCACTGCTTTACCCTACGCTCGCTTAGCATTAGCGGGTCTTGTGTGCTCTGTTACTGCATTGTTTGCTCTGACTTTGAATTTGTCACATGCTTTCGGGGGAGTGTGGGAGCCCCCTCTGGGCCAAAGTTACACTGGTGTGGGGTAACTAGAGACAGCATTTTGCGTTCTCTAGTCATCAAGGGGAGATATGCAGATAAAAATGTGCCCTGCTCGGACGAGCTCGCCTTGTGTGGTTCGTTCTCTGTGCTTTTAAACTAATTTAATTTGCTTTTTACACTGCTCACTGTTTGTTAAATTGGTATTTATACGTTGTCTTTTAGCTATTTACTACTCCCTCTTACCTCCGAATCTATTCATCCGGGAAGTTTATTGGGGCATTAGTGGGTCTTGTGTGCTCCGCTATTGAATTGTGTGCTCTGATTTTGAATTTGCCACTTGCTTTCGGGGGAGCATGGGAGCCCCCTCTGGGCCAAAGTTACACTTCCTGGTTTGGGACGACTAGAAATGCCATTTTGTTTTGTGCGTGCTCTAGTCATCAAGGGGAGGTATGTAGATAAAAGTGCGCGCAGCTCGGATGCGCGCTGCTGGTGTGCCACTGGCACTCCTTTGGCGTGCCTAAGTTAAGCCCGCCTGGGCCCGTCAGTGTCCCGGAAGCTGCCAGCGCCAGTCACACTGCTCATGGCACCCCAAATGGTAAGTTTTTATTAATAAACTACAGCAGTGATGACTTTGTATCCTTAGACCCCTTGAAATGTGTAGGAGTTTGTAGATGGGGTGTGGCGGCAACTCATGATAAGAAATACAGCAACTGCAACTTCAAGCTAGCTCCAAGGACTTTATCTTCACCTCCACCTAATAGTTTGCCTGTGGTTAGGTGTAGCTAGTATATGCTCAGGGCGGCTCTGATTAATGCCCGCTCTGTAGCTGAACATACTCAGGACATTTTTTTATATGCTCAATGATGAGTCACTCGCTTTACTCTTCCTCACAGAATTCTGGTTATCTCAGAACTCCACTCCAGTATTCAAGATGGCTATCCCAGGGGCTTTCAAAATTATTAGAGCTTATCTGAGATAATGGTATGCTGGTGGAGTTGCCGAGGTGTTAAAAGAACAATGGAATTGCCAATGGAATGAGATAACGGAGCTGGCGGAGGTGGACGCACTTCCTTTCTGCATCAGTATCTCCCCTCAATACACTCTGGGGGTATCCTGATGTACAGGCCCCCTGGTTCACCTGGTTTATTTCTCAAAGCCTTGGACGATGGGATCATCCCACGTGTGCTTCGCTACTCTCACTTTATTCCCCACTGGTACTTTAAAATTCACACTGACAAAGCGGAGGATACACTGGAGTTTCTGGACTCCATGGAGCTATCTCACCTGCAACAATTTGTCACCCTGTCCACCCATCGGCTGGCCACATTTTGGATCTGATCTGCTCCAATACGCCACTCACAGTAGAGGATCCCTTGCCAGTGACGTGGTCGGACCACTTTCTAATCCATTTTTCCAGGAAATTTCAAAATAAGCCGAAGCAGGCGAGTTCGTTTATTGAGCAACAAAGGCAAGCTGACCACATGACTGACACTGGGGAATTTAGTCTAGCATTAGCTGAGTCCCGTCCGGTGATATCAAGTGACATGAATGAAGACCTCTGGAACTTCACTAGCTGGATATACAAGGTAGTGGAGCATCTTAACCCTGAAACACTGCCTAGGCATAGTAGGAATCCTCCTTGAAAGCCATGGTTCTCTGGTTCCCTTGAAACTGAGAAACAGCAATGTAAAATGCTGGAACGCAAATAGAGACAGAAGTATTGCCCCGAAGATAGATCAATTTTCAAAAGGGCGCAAAAGAAATACTATGCCGCCATCGCTAAAGCTAAAAGCCTCTACTATGTAGAGCGAATTGCCCAGTCTGGCAATACGCCAAAGAAATATTCGCCATTGTCCAAAGCTTCCTATCCCTTGAAAGTGGAGATTAGTGTCCATACTCCCTCGCTCGAAAGGTGTGAGGTACTTTCCAGTTTCTTCACTAATAAGGTTTGATCTTTACAAGCAAATTTTGGTGCCGGGCATAGTCAGCTAGTGACTATGGTTCCCTTTTTGTTGACAACCCGTTCTACTCAACGCCAAATTGATAGCCTTTGAACTAGCATCTTTAAAAACTCTGAAATCTGGCTTGACTTCGGTTCCGTTCCCGGACAAATTGTTGGCCGGTGCTTCTGAGATGGTCAATCCTGCGATTAATGCTCTGATCAACCTATCGTTATCGTTGTCCATGGTCCCTCCTTCTTGAAAACAGGTGATGATTGTTTCCCTGCTTAAAAAACCTGCACTTGATCCCGCTCTTCCCTCCAGCTACCGCCCTATTTCCCTTCTCCCTGCTGTGGCTAAGGTTCTCAAAATGATTGATCAATAAACAGTTATCTGACTTTGTGAAGCAACATGATCTTCTTCAACCGGCTCAATCGTGTTTTAGATCCTCATATACCACAGAATCAGCGCAGGTCGAAATTTCCTAGGCCATCCTTGAAATTCTAGATGCTGCGTTTGACACGTGCTGCATGCCCTGCTCCTGGCCCATCTTCGGGAAATCGGCGTAGTAGGGTCCGCATGGAACTGGCTGATTTCTTACCTCAAGGGTAAAACCCGGCAAATCTGGATTCTGCCTTTTACAGTTGCCCCCCTAGAATTTGCCAACGGGTATTTCTCAAGATGTACTGAGCCCTCTGTTGTTCAATATTTATGTGACTCCCTTTACTCGGCTGGCAGAGGATCTGGTGCAAAAGTCATTGCGCATGCTGATGACAATCAACTTCTATTCACGTGGAATAAAAATGAGTCTTCCACCTCTCATGTAAAAACATGCCTCACTGTAGTTTTCCATTGGCTCAGTTGAAATGCAATGAGGACAAAACTGAGATTTTTTTGCTTTGGTAACTTCCCTCCTCTGTTCGGACACTCTTTCTGACCGGATGAGTCCCCCTGCGAGCACCTCCGGGTCGACCTACTAAGAATTTAGGGATCTGATTTGATGAAAAGCTGTGTTTTGGCCCTCGGATTAATAAACTATCGGGAATGTGCTTCAGCGTTCTGAAAGCACTGAAAAAATTCCTTCCTCTACTTCCTCTTTCATCAAGGGAAATGGTTACCCCTGCCCTGATCACATCTCTCATTGACTATGCTAATGTGTTGTATGTTGGTCTGTCTGGCTATTAATTGAATAAACTTCAGGTTGTTCAGAATGTCACGGCCAGAGTTCTTCTGAATCTCCCTAAGAGGGTCAGCGTTAGGCAACACCTGCGCAGCCTGCACTGGCTGCCGGTGAAAGAGAGGGTGAAATTTAAGTCCTTGGTTATTGCTCATGCAGCTTTCTATGGGCTTGGACCGGCTTCAATGAGAACAAGATTTAGGTTCTATGCCGCTGCTAGGCAATTGCGCTCTTCTACAAAACATTTGGCTTGCACTCCTAGGTTCCCGCAACAAATAATAGGTGGCAGTTCCCTTTCACGTATGGTTTCTGTAGCCTGGAACCAACTCCCAGTGGAGTTACGTGCTCTTCAGGATCCAAAGGCCTTTCGGAAGAAACTGAAGACCCTCCTCTTCAACTAGCTTGTTTCTCTGTTTGCCAATTTGCTGGGCACGGGCCGGGACACTCCTTGGAGTAGCTGTACCCGATACAAATGCTGTTAACATAACATAACATGCGATACGCTCAGCTTGCATTTACCAATCCATTCCAGCTGTCCAAAGTGCCAAGATTTGGGTTCCCCCAATCCCACACAGCTGGGCAATGTCCCTTTTGGCGACAACGAGAACCACATTGCTAAACGACAGAGTATATTTAGGCAGCATTTAAAACCCCTGATTCCCAATGTGGGGGTGGAGGTGTACTCTGGAGAGGCCAGAGGATACACAAAGGCTACTTTAGTTTCCCTGGTTAGGGTGTATATTGAAGCCCTGGCTGTCTTACTTTCAAGTGTTTTCAAAATGGGGTTACTGTTCCTAATGAGGCACAAAGTGTGTCAAGAAAAGAGAGAAAGAGCTTCTAGGTACTAAACCGGTTTATGAGGGACAGTCAATAAGAGTGTTTCTTGTTGCCCTCACACATCCAAGGGGATGTCATGCTTCATCATTGGGCGCCTGCTCCTCATCGGTCCCCCAAAGGATTACTTCAGCTGAGATCTTTTGTTTTTTCTCGCCGTTTGATGAGTATGAGGGTGTCCTAGAGGGGTGGTGAAAAGTGAGTGTAGAACTGAGTATAACTGGCTAGGGGATGTCACACTGAATTTAATAAAAGGATTCCCCTGTAAGACAATCCATATCTTGGTGCTACTATAGGGGTGGCAATGTCGCAAAGTGGCTGAAAAAAGAGGTCAACATGTTTCATGCCTTAAATGATCAAATTGATCTTCGCCGCATCATCAGGACCAAAAACAGTGGGAAAATGGTAAACCAGCCCCACTTATGATCTCAAGGTGAGTGGTAGCCCTCTAATAGGGTGGTGCCCACTTGTGGTTAGTCTCACTGGTGGTTCAACCTAATTGTCACGTTAACCAAACTTGGTGGAACCAACAGTTGCGGGGGTTTTGCTGAGTGAGCTCCTTGCAGCACCTATCCTCAACCCGGCGTGCCTGAATGATCCACATTGTTTTTTTAATCTGACAGGGGTATCCTTTAATTAAATTCAGTGTGACATCCCCTAACCAGCTTAACTCAGTTCTACACTCACTTTTCACCAACCCACTAGGACACCCTCACACCCTTCGGGGGGGCCATAGGGCATTGCAGCGCCGGGCCGACGAGCAGCACCCGCCCGATGATGAAGCATGACATCCCAAGTGATGTGTGAGGGCAACAAGAAACACTCTTGTTGCTTGTCCCTCATAAACCGGTTCAGCACCTTGAAGCTGTTTCACTCTATTCTTGACACATTGTACGCTTAATTAGGAACAGTAACCCCCATTTTGGTAACTTTTAGTGTCTTTTTGAGCACAGATATTGGACCTTTAGCAGCTCCTAGCCCCCTTTCTTCCTTTTTGCAATGCATGTCTTATGTCCAAGACTGGAGAAGTATAGACAAAGGCCAAAGATTAATGAGGTAGATAGCTCTGAGGCATACAGGTACCAGTGTCGCTATGGTGGCTGCTAGACTGGTTTCCCCAGACAAAATGTTGCCTGGTGTTAGTCACCTGGTGACCAGTGCTGACATTGAGACTAAGCTCCATCCAATGGCCTTGGTAAACTTTGAGTGAGGAGGGGTCACTGGCCCAAAGAAGGTGGTTGTGTCCCCTGTCATCCCAGTGGAGTGTCTGTTGGTAAAAGAACTGGAGACTTCTGCAGGGGCAGAAGTGAAATGAAAGGTGCATGCAAAATTCTGTGTCTCCATGACTGGGTGTGTGTTACCACAACAGCACAGGCAGATCATATGGGAAGCTTGGATCCTGAAATAGTGGACCAAGTCTCTAATGGCAAAAGGAAGGGCAAGATGTCTGCTAAGGCAACTTCTAAGAGGTCACAGGACCAGGGGGAGAATTCTCCTGAGTGAGATGCCCTGGTGCCTGAGGAGGAAACTGCAGCTGAGGGAGTCTGACCTGACCTGGCAGAATACTTAAGTGCAGGGGTACCCTCCAGAGAGGGCCTATGCCAAGGAAAATAGCTGTGACCTACTCTTGAAGGCCTTAGGCAGCAAGGCAAGAGGGGGGTAATGTAAGTGGTATCCACATGGTCACAGTCATCTGTATACTGAGGCCAGGGACCCCAAACCAGGGGCAGCCAGGAAAATGGTAGTCCCCCAAATACACACAGAGTTTATTCTTCCCGTAGGCCATGACATCTCCTTAGCTGGACATCTAGGAAAAACCAAAACCTGGGACAGGTTGGTTGCCCATTTGTATCGGTACCAAATGTCTGAAAAAGCTAAGGAATTTGTGTGGCTCTTGTGTGACTTGTCAGGCATTGGCAAGACAGGCACACAACTAATAGCTCTTTAATTCCACTTCCAGTGGTTGAGACTCCCTTTAAGAGGATAGGGCTGACATTGTTGGTCCCCTTGACCCTCAAACTGCATCTGGGAACAGGTTTATTCTGGTGGTCATGGACCATACCACTAGGTACGCCAAGGCAATTCCTCTCAGGACTGCCTCTGCCCCAGCAGTGGCAAAGGCCCTTCTTGGCATCTTCACCAGGATTGGGTTTCCTAAAGAGATGGTCTCTGATAGAGGGACTGATTTCATGTATGCATATCTTAAGGTTATGGGGGACGAATGTGGAGTGAGCTACAAGTTCACCACCCCTTATCAAATGGTTTAGTTGAACGTTTCAGCAAAACAATGAAGGGCATGATAATGGACCTTCCTGAAAAACTCCGAAGGAGATGGAATGACCTTTTACCTTGCCTGCTATTTGCCTATAGAGAGGTGCCACAAAAGGGGGTTGGATTCAGCCCTTTTGAGTTTTTCTTCGGCCATCCAGTAAGGGGACCTCTGAATCTAGTGAGGGAATGATGCCGTAAACCTCTCTTAGAGCCCAAGCAAGACATAGTGGACAATGTACTGGGCCTGCGTTCATGTATGGCTGAGTGTATAAAAAGCACAAATATATATAGAGGCCAGCCAGGAGCTTATCAAGCACTGGTATGACCATAAGTCAGAACTGGTGGACTACCAACCAGGTCAGCTGGTGTTGGTATTGGAGCCCGTGGCTCTCAGGACCCTCCAAGGCAAGTGGACTGGCCCCTATGCAATCTTGCAGAAGAAGCGGGAAGTCAACTACTTAGTAGAATTAGGCACCCTTAGGAGTCCTCGTAGAGTTCTCCATGATAAGTGCCTAAAACGTCACCAAGACAGAGCTGACATGACCATGATGATGGTCACTAATAGAGGCCAGGAGGAGGAAAGTGAGCCCCTCCCTGACCTGCTGGTATGACATTTGATACCAAACGTGACATATTTAGGTTGTACCATGATGGAGCTAGCGACCCCAGGTCTCCCCGGGTGCAAGCCCATGTTATCCTATGGACCGCCTTTCACTTATAGTGTGTTTATGGGTAAAGGCAACTATAGGGACATATAAGCTTGCCATTACAAGCTCACACCTTGAACATAAGGCACCCTGCTTCCTTGGCTCAAGAGACCTTCCTTAGGGGTGACTGCCATATATTAAAGGCAGTGCATTGATTTTGCTACCCATGCTGAGGGCAAAGTCGAAATGAAGCAGTTTACACTGTTCCTGTAGTCTGCAATGGCAGGCCTGCCATCAGTAATTTACTTGGGTTATTCAGGGTGACACCAACAGTTTTGTAATCCCAGGGGACCCCCTTACCACTTATGCTCTGGGTACAACAGTTACCACTTACCAGGGGCTTATAAGGGGCGTAAAGTCCTTGTCAATTGAGATTGCCAATATAAACATAACAGTTTTAGGAAGAGAGTACTGGCACTGGGACCTGTGCAGCACGCTCCAGGCCATATTCAGAGTCATTACCATCAGCATTGGAGCAAAAAGTGTGAGGGGTGACCATACAAAAAGGGCACTTTCCTACACTATATATTTGTGAGATAGCATGCTCGTGTTGGAGCGCTATTAATAATCGTTACTCCAGTGGTGATTCGTCACTCACCTCCTGTAAATTCTCCCCATATACTGAGAGACTGTGTTTTGCTTATGTATAGCAGAAGAACTGATTGTCCACAAGTCCATGTTGTTTTTGCACCTTTGTAAGAGAGAAGAGTCGCTGGAGTCCCCAAATATCGTCAAGTGTTGCAGTCCCTATGATATTCCATCGTTTACTTCCCTCCAATTATTTTCAGCTACGCCAGAACTTTTGATTTCCACAGGGTAGTTTCCAATGTTACCTGTCACTTCCACTCCAGTTTCGATGTAGACCTCTTCCATACTTCGATTACCACCTCTGTTGGATTGGGCGTCAGGCTGCCTGGTCCCTACCTTACAGTTAGCTTAAGTATCCTCTTGTGTCCATTGCATGCCTGTTGGTCATTAGCAAGTGTTTCTATAATGAGGCGAATGCCCACTTATTCACCACTAGTAGTTGTGTCACCCAATAATATAACTGGAGATTGGGAAGGTGTATTCCAACCTTATAGGGGTTCCTGGTCAGAGTCTGCAGTACTAAGCATGGGGCGCTCCAGTCTCACAGTAGCATTCATGTTGTTTGTCAGATTCTTATTCAATTTCCATTTTTAAAGAATGATTGAAAGAAGCCTACATAATGTATTTTTTGTTATAGCTTCTTTAGTTTCTTCTGTTCTTAATTATATATGACTGGTTTGTCTTTTTCTAACTTCAGTAAATCTCTGGCAAGACAATGATTTTGAATTGCATATGTTGATATTATTTTCACTGCATGAACCTTTGTGTGAAATAAGTGTTAGTGACTCCTAAACAGTGGTTGCAGAGGAGGAATGTCACAGTCTCTTTGTTTTCCTAATTTTTGATTCCCTGAAAATGCCTTTTCCTTAAGGTTTCTAATTTGTGTTGAAAGAACATTGTCTGGCACAAGGACTCTGTTTTGTTCAGTTAATAACCAAAGCTGGTGTCATTTCCATTTACATCTTGAACCAGCGCAGTCCTCCGCATATACCCAGGGCTTTACATTGTCATTTCTAAGTGCAGATATGACAACTTTGCCCGCACTATGGGGTCTTCGTATGTTGATGATTTGATATGGGCTTACAAATGGGTAATACATTGGGCTTTCATGCCAAACGGAGTTTACCTCTGCTGTATCTGAGATACCTGTTATATGCACCCATGCTGAATTGCTTAGATTCACGTGTTTGTGTAAACTTGGTTCAGTCCGAAAAAATAAACTTTTTTCATACTAGCTAGCGTGTGAGCTGTACCATAACACCATCATATGAAGACACTTTAGTGCAGACAGTATTCGTGTATCTACTCTTTTAAGTCTCTCTCTAGAAGACTTGGCTAAGAGCTGCATTATAATAATGAATGTACAAAAGACAGTCCTTTCCTTTCCTCTTTGGGACTCTAGCTGGTGCTGGCTCTTTTCATTCATATGATTGTTTCATTCGAGAATGTGGTAATAAGAACGAAAGACGTGTTGACGTTTCTGAAGAACATTCTGCATTGAAGTCCCTCTTATTTAAGGAAGAAAATACATTTGGGATTATTTGGCGCATTTGTGATTCATAATGTGCTACTGACACCTTCTTCGAAAAAAAGTTCCTTGGATGCTGCTTCTGGCAGTGGGCGCTCTTCGAATGGTAATTCTTCAAGTGGCATGATGGTGGTGCTGGCAGTAATGTGTGTTGTGAGTCTGCTAGAGGTTGTATCTCCTTTGGCGGGCATTCTACTTGGTAATTTTCTGGTGGCTCAGGAGGTGGATCGGGTGAGTATTGTGGTGGGTCTGTAGTGGTTAATCTGCCCGTGTAGCTGATGGTAGTTCTGGTGGTGATGATGATGAAGCAATTTATATCGTGCACAACTACTCCTGAGGGTGTCCTGGCACGTGCCATCAGGTCTGACAAAGAGATTTAAAACGATATTAGTTTTGCACGAAAATCCAGGTTTGCAGCTTTTTAGGTCTCGGTACTATCCGGTTCGGAAGAACCGGAAGTAGAGAGATCTTATGTTTCTTAGAGGGGCTCTATATCCCGCCTCTAATTTTGGCTCTCTCTCATTGGCTGGCTTCCTAAATGGAGGCCAGCCATTGGAGGAGAGAGCCGTCACTCCAAATAGGCTCCGTCTTTTTCGGATTTGGGGGCGTCATTTTTGCTGTTCTTTAGCTCGTGACGTAGTCCGTCACTCAGGCCAGCAAACCACGCCCCCAAATCCGAAAAATATCTGAAGCTTGAAGCCGCCATTTTCCTGCTGGTAAAGTTGAGGTAGGCTGCTCTTTCCTCATTCTCGCCGTCTTTTTTCCCGCCGTCCGTGTCTTTTTGTTCCCGTTGTATCCCGCCCCCCTCCCGATGTCCGTGTCTTTTTGTTCCCGTTGTATCCCGCCCCCTCCCGCTGTCCGTGTTTTTGTGTCCCGCCCCCCTTCCGCTGTCCGTGTTTTTGTATCCCGCCCCCCCCTTGTTCTTTCTCTCTCTTGTTCTCCCTTTCCCGCTCTGCTCTCCCTTTCCCGTCCGCTCTCTGCTGTCCCTTCCCCGTCCGTTCTCTGCTCTAGTGTAAAACATCATATCATACTTCATGTGTCTCACTCGGTGGAGGTTTAAAATCCAGCGACTGGGGTCTCACCTTAGAAGACATGCAACAAGGCTTTGCACAGCTGCCAACAGGTTTGCAACTGGAATCCTGAAGCAGCAATACCAGCAGAATTTGTGTGAATCCTACTGAAAGGGCTGGGGTGGTAAGGAGGCCGGCGAGGGACAGCAGACCCGCGGCTCTGCAGTCACAGTCTAAATTCAAGGCCTGCGATACACGAGGCTTTAATGCGGAGTTAATGCCCAACTCTGATTTTTTCATGAGAGGCTGGACGTGGGGCGGGATGAGAAGGCCAGAAAGGAAGACACTTACAAGTCCCACATATATATATGTACTGACACCTCGCACCTTTAACCGTGGGGCAGTGAGGCACACTAAGTATAACCAAGGGACGGACTACAAATGGACGGACTTACTGCGGAGGTTGCAACAGGACTCTTCCCCTCCCCCCGCGGATGTCCAGCACCTCAATGCCCTCTCTCTTACGAGTATATGAGATTTCCCTCACCCCGCCCCTCACTCTGGCGTCTCGCATTGGAGTTGAGGTGTTGGGTGGGGGCTTGTATTCATGTCTGGGCTGCGGCCCCCGTTGCTCGCACAGAGGGCTGCCTGGCGGTGCTGCGAGGAGGGAGGTGGGCTGGCAGTGAAGGAAGGCAGAGCAGGCTAGCAATGGGCAGCGAGAGATCCGGGGAGGGGGGCAAGGTTGGAGACCGGGCAGGGTAGGAACAGAAGGTATAGGGGGGTGGGGGATAAGAGCGGAGACCTTATAATTAATAATTGATGGTAAAGGTAATTCAGTTTCAATATTGTTGGCAATTTCAGTTTGAAAGTATTTTCTTCGCGTGTTCACCACAGATGTTTGGAGTTTACACAATGTGAAATAAGTCCTCCTAGGGACCTAGTGTAAGTACATTGTAGGATCGCGCACGAGAGCCATCGCACGGATTGCAAAACGTCGGGGACATCATCAAAAAGTTTTAATTTTCCAGACATCCCTGCGGAAAACTCTCAACGCACTTTTTCACCACGTGTTTTTTTTTCGAATTAGGAACCTGTGCTGTAGGGCGTCCCCCGTCACTGCCTATTAGATTCATGTGCTTCCTTCCAGGGAGCCTTTCCTCGCGGCTTTAACATGAGGATGTATTATTAAGCGACCTCTTTAGGGATCATTGTATCGACTTCAGTGTGAGTAAGAGCTGAATTGGCTCTGCGCACAGACAGCACATGCCCATGCGAGGCCGACGAGGTGTCCGAGAATATTGGGCTCCAGCAAAAGTATTTTTAACCAAAACTCTCAATTAATTGCGGCGACAAACTGGTAGCTTCCAAACTCCCTGAGTGTAGCAAAGCTACAACATAAATAAGCACTGAAGTGTTCCTCACAATGACGTCGTGGAACGCTATCTTAAAACAACTACAGTATTGGCAAAACTCTGAAAAAGTTATTGTTCGGCATCCAAAAACGAATCAGAGCCCACCCTCGACCCCTCACTCCATTTCGCGCAAAGCATCACTCAATAGAGAGAATAAAAAATATATATATATATATATATATATATATATATATTCACTGAAAAAAACATAGGTTATAGACCATATATAGTTAGGAATTAGCATTTAAAAAACCTTATTTTACTCACACAAAACCATTGAAATTCCATATATAGTTAGTTGCACTAACTATATATCGCGCACCCGCAATCCACTGCTGATGATGTCACATATTACATCATTCATGACATGGTCAGTGACATCACTGATGACATCACTGATGACATCTCAAATGACATCACTGATGACATCACTGATGACATCATCCAGTGACTGTGTGTTTCTGTAAAGTTTAAATATGTTTTACATATTGAAGAATGAGTAGATGTATAAGTGTCTGGACGAAGGATTTAGTAGGTGCATGACTGAATGTATGAGTGAGTGATTAAATGTGTCTCACTGAGTGCATGGGTTAGTGACTAAACTGTCTTAATTTGTGCATCATTATGTCTGTTGTTCTGTAAACTGCTGCATGTGTTGATCAGTAGCTATATGATTAACTATATGGGTTATTGATTGATTGTCCAAGTATTTGTATGGGAGACTGAGTGTGTGTGTGGCTGGCTGGGAGGTGTGTGACTCTGTGCAGATCAATGTGTACTTGTATCAATGATTGTATAAGAAAGTAAGTATGTGTTAGTATATGTTTGAAAATGTAAGGTGCTCTATGTTTAACTGTATAGACAAGAAAATGGAAGTGTGATTGATTCTTTACAGGACTGACTAGGTGTGTGAGTAACTCCATGGATGAGTGGCAGAGTGTGAGTGTCTGTATAGGTGTATGAGTGCATATGATAGTGTTGTAAACATGAGTGATTGTATGTATGAATGATTGTATGGGTGAATGAGTGAATGTGTGTGTAGACGTAGGAATCAGTGAGTGCGTATGTAGTAACTAGTATTGGTGTGTCAATGGTTTCAAAAATTATACTCTGTATTTAACACTGGGTGAAACAGAGGTTATATTAAAATGTGAGGAGATGCATTGTATTGTCACATGAATGATATCATCAGTGATGTGGTCATTGATGTCAAATGAGATGTCATCAGTGATGTCATCAGTGATGTCATTTGAGATGTCATCAGTGATGTCATCAGTGATGTCACTGACCATGTCATGAATGATGTAATATGTGACATCATCAGCAGTGGATTGCGGGTGCGCGATATATAGTTAGTGCAACTAACTATATATGGAATTTCAATGGTTTTGTGTGAGTAAAATAAGGTTTTTTAAAAGCTAATTCCTAACTATATATGGTCTATAACCTATGTTTTTTTCAGTGAATTTTCAAGGTTTTGTAAATGCTAATTCCTAACTATATATGGTCTATAACCTATGGTTTTTTCAGTGAATTTCAATGGTTTTTTAATAGCAAATATCATAAGCTGTCGAATGTCAAGTACGTGGTAAGTGAAAACATGTTCGTGTTTATGCACACTGATCTGCTTTGAATGGTGCCCCCCCCCTCATTTCTATTAGGAGTACTCTCTCTTTGCAGATAGTGAAAGGTAGTTAACGCAGGCCTTTACCCCCGTTGTAATACGTCGTGCCTGCTTCTCTCTCCATTTGATTGATTGTTATCCAAGTATTTACTGTTTTAGAATTGGTTCTCTTTGGTTCATTCTCTATTTACAAACAAACACAGAGTCGCAATACTCTGTTTAGTCTTTGCAGATAACGAAAAATCGTGTAAAAAAAAAAGAAAAGGAATCGAGCAAAATCAGTAGGCCACTAATGGGATCTCTTTTTGACCTCGCTAAAATAGAAACATTAGGAACAATCCCTCATGACAAATACAAAACTAGTGAGATGAACTGAACTCCACACAATGATGGCTGCAAAACAGCTCGGCTCCGCCACCCACCCCGCCCAAAATAACGATAAAGAGCGGCTGCCATGATTGGTTGCGGAATGGCCACGACGGAGCTACGAAATGGTGCTGCTCTCATGCTAAACCCAGCTTCAGTCTGAAACATCCAGAAACACTGTAGACTACCAATTCGATCAGTTCCGGTAGCGCCCCAATGTAACCCGGTAGAGAAGAACTAGCCCTCCCCTCTTTGACTGATGGTTCTTGTTGCCTGTCCTTTCTGTTGTCATTTAACAGAACTATTTAGCCTGCTGAAAGGGGTTGTGTTCCGACCGCTGGTTGGTGGAGACATTTTGACTATATTCTGGACCTGCGTTGTCGCGTAATGCGTCATATGACGCGCCGCGTTAGCGCATCCGGAAGTCATCCGGGGCGCGCAGTGCGTAACGTAAGCATAACAAGTCATGTGACTTGTTAAAACTTTTCATTGGTTCATTTTACTTTTCTTATTCTAATGATGAAAGGCTTGGTCATATGACCTAAAAATTACGCTTTTTATTACTTCCGAACATTATTTTTTCTTAAATATATGTTATAATGTTCCAGGCTAATGTACTTTCCCGGAAAATTTACAACTGTCCTGCAAGTAAAATATATTCTTTTTTCGAGAAAAAGAGCGTTTCTTCGTCCCATGACGGAGCCGTTGAGCAAAAGAGGGTCGACCTGCTGTCTGAGTCGCCGATACGCCTGAATATGAGATTCTTATCGATCACTTTATGTTGCAGGAGTAGAAAACACAACAGCCCTTGACCATTTATCTTTACTGCGTTCCTTCGTATTATACCTTTTACCCTTCATGTAATTGGTCTGCTTTATTTCACTTGCCTTTTAATGATTCTAAAACAGTGACTATTATTAAAAACTTTACCAATGTATATACTACCACCATGTTTTCTTTTAAAAACCTTTATTGTGAAAATTTCATTATACAAATACGAGCCTATAACCACGTGGGCCGGCCACGGAGCAAACTGTAATCGTATATGATGAGTAGACATTTACACTGTAGAGGAACGTAACGGGCGGGCCATTAGGTTGCAAGAACTAAGGTGTCTAACAGTTACGGAATCGGTGGACGTACATTTTATAATTAAAATACGACAGGGCCAGTTACAATAAAATTATCTAGATATACATTTGCGGGCAAGTACCATGGGTGACGTTAATTCGAACTTTCAATAGTACAGTATTCAATAACACATCAGAACTTAATATCAATAGGGATGTCGAAATATTCAATCAATTCTCGTCCCCGCCCGCCATGTGCTTCAAAACTGCATACGTATCTCGTGATTTCAAGGTTCTGCAACCAGTACACAACAAGGAGTTACGAGTCCCATTTATTCCGGCGCCATTTTGGGCGAGGACGGGCAGGTCCAGGATATAGTCAAAATGTCTCTACCAACCATCGACTATGATGATGTTCATATGCTGTATTTATTAGAGTAACACTCATCTGTCCACATGAAATTAATTTGCCACAATCTAAACATGTCATTTTAATCTTTCCAAAGTTCTTCTAAATATTTGGGACCGTTTCCCTTGCCTCTGATGCTGTCAGTGCCACTTCTTTGATGAATGTACTAGCAGGTCAGGGGTTCTCCTCCAAATCTCTCTTTTATGCAGCACTATAATTAATTGGTGCCACCTCTCCATATGACGATGCATGGTATAGTTACCATAACTATATTTTTTTTCGGTTCCTCTGGAGAGTTCATCGTGGCAGATGAAGCGTGTAACGTACCGGGCATTTACCTTTTTTTGCATGTACAGGAAAGGAAAAAAAAATCGAGCGTCCGAGTTCTAAGGTGTCCCAGGGCCATTTTAGTGGACCAGGCCCAAATCCAAAGAACAGGCCGCCATTTTGAGAGTCCTGTTGCAGCCGCCTGTCGCTGTAGCATCAAGAGCAGCCGAAACTCAGCTGAATGGCAACTGAAACGGTAAAGGGGCGCCCCACTACAGCAGACGAGCCTCCACCTAGGAGGGCCCGTTCACGCCGCCTCCCCCCCCCCCTTCGGGCACCCCACGCCGTTATTCGGAGCAGTATTGTAGGATGGCCACACCAGTGCGGCAACTTGCTAGACATCACCTCGGTGGTAACCGAATCTCAGCGCCTTGTGGTGTCTTCTATTCAGAAAACATTGTTGTGCTGCCTTCGACCTATTCGCCGCAAGTGCGCACGCAACTCAGCTGCATAGCTTGCTAGACACCACCTCGGTGCTAACCGAATCTCAGCGCCTTGTGGTGTCTTCTATTCCAAAAATATTGTTGCGCTGCCTTTGGCCCCATTCGCACATCGGTCCGCTACTGACGCCATCTCACAGGCTAATGGGGCGCCCCACGCCGAGTTTCAGCATTGTAGGATGACCACACCAGTACAGCAACTTGCTAGACATCACCTTGGTGCCATCCGGATCTCGGCGCCCCACTGCAGATGAAGCGCCTCTCAACTATGAAACCACCACGGTGACATCCGGATCTTGGCGCCTTGTGCTGGTTCCGGCCTATTCACACATCGGTCCGCTACTGACGCCACCTCACAGGCCAACGGGGCGCCCCACGCCGAGTTTCAGCATTGTAGGATGGCCACACCAGTACAGCAACTTGCTAGACATCACCTCGGTGCCATCCGGATCTTGGCATCTCAGCGCCTTGTGGTATCTTCCATACAGAAAATATTGTTGCGCTGCCTTTGGCCCCATTCGCACATCGGTCCGCTACTGACACCATCTCACAGGCCAACAGGGCGCCCCACGCCGACTTTTACCATTGTAGGATGGCCACACCAGTGCCACAACCTGCTAGACACCACCTCGGTGCCATCCGGATCTTGGCATCTCAGCGCCTTGTGGTGTCTTCTAGTCAGAAAATATTGTTGCGCTGCCTTTGGCCCCATTCGCACATCGGTCCGCTACTGACGCCATCTCACAGGCCAACGGGGCGCCCCACGCCGACTTTCAACATTGTAGGATGGCCACACCAGTGCGGCAACTTACTAGACACCACCTCGGTGCCATCCGGATCTTGGCGCGTTGTGCTGCCTTCGGCCTATTCGCACATCGGTCCGCTACTGACGCAAACTCACAGGCCAACGGGGCGACCCACGCCGACTTTCAGCATTGTAGGATGGCCACACCAGTGCTGCAACTTGCTGGACACCACCTCGGTGCCATCCGGATCTTGGCGCGTTGTGTTGCCTTCGGCCTATTCGCACATCGGTCCGCTACTGACGCCGCCTCACGTGCCAACGTATTTTCTCCGCATTTTATACCCTATGCCGCATAACAGGTCATGTGACTTGTTTATAAAACTTTTCATTGGTTCATTTTACTTTTGGTTTCCTAATGATGGAAGGCTTGATCATATGACCTAAAAACAACACTTTTCATTGGATGAAAACTTTTTTTTTTTTCCCAAACGATGAATGCCCCACCTTGTTTCTGGATGTTTCAGACTGAAGCTGGCGTCAGCATGAGAGCACCACCATCTCGTAGCTCCGTCGTGGTCATTCCGCGAGCAATCATGGCAGCCGCTCCCCACCGGAAACCTGCAGGAGTCGGGGGCCCCCAAGACTTTTGTAGAATCTTCAAGGCGGAGGGGACGCTTTCTAGAATGGGGTCCAAGACCTAGCAGACAAGCGTCCGATTTCCAAGGTGTCCCAGGGCCATTTCAGTGGACCAGGCCCAAAAAGGAAACAGCCTGCCGCCATTTTGAGAGTCCTGTGACAGCCGCCTATCGCTGCACCGCAAGAGTGGGCGCAACTCAGCTGAATTGCGGCTTTTGACACAGTGGACCAAAAGCGGACGGAATGGCAACTGAAACGGTAAAGGGGCGCCCCACTACAACAGACGAGACTCCACCTGGAGAGGCCCGTTCACGCCGCCTCCCCCGGGGCGCCCCACGCCGTTATTCGGAGCAGCATTGTAGGATACCAAAACCAGTGCGGCAACTTACTGGACATCACCTTGGTGCCATCGTTCTGCTGCCTTGGAACTATTCGCACAACAGTTTGCTACTGATGACCCACCCCCCGCGACGCCCCACGCCAGAAATCTGGACGTTGTGCTGCGTTGGGACTATTCGCACAGCCGACCGCTACTTCGTTGTTTTTCCCTAAAAATGTTTATATGTTATTACTGTTTTTGTTTTCTTGTATATATTTATAAGTTATTAAAGTTTTATAATCTTACTACTTTGTTGGAGTGCTATATATTTTTAATGTGACACATAATTGTAAAAACTTTGATGTACAAAGAGTCATCCCTGGAATCTTCCGCTTCAGGCTCGGTCCCCTCCCCAATCACAATACAGGATGGTTTTCAGATAATAGGAACGCGTCTGCTGTGACGGATCTCATCGAGTGTGGGCCTTGATCTACTATAACTCCTTTGAAGAGGGGTGATTCTTTACAGCTGGGGCCATAAACTACATCTGCAGGGCTAGCTGATACCCTAGGACCGGCCTGGACAATCGGACACAGAGGAAAAGGAGTGTCAGAGGGTGCGGAAGTGAATAGGGCGAAAGGGAGGTGTCGGGCGGGCACAGGGTGTGATTCTCAGGGAAGAGCAGCGCAGATGGGGGGTGGTTTATTACCCATTCATAAGACAGAGAGCGGGGGTGACCACTGCCTGGGGGAGATGCTTGCGAGGGTGGGGAGCCATGCTAAGGATCGACAGCGTGCACAGAGTGGGTCTGGTCAAGGCATCTAAAATGACTGCCGTGCACGACAAAAGTGTGGCATTTGAAAAAAGGCAAGATGGCGCAGACAATGTTTTTCAACACTTCCTGATTTCCTTCGAATCGAACGTTAACAGACGTTGGGGCATATTACCAAAGTTAAGCGATATTTATCCCTAACGATGCTTAGCAACGATTTTTTTACCGCTAAGCATCGTCAGAAATTATCGCAGATAAACCTTGCTATTATCAAGGTTTATCGCAAATACGATAAAAAACGACCGCAATGCATTAATATCGCTGAAAACTCAGCGATATTCATGCATTACCGAGCTAATGCTCTTAGCCATGTTATCCACCTCCCATTGGATAACATGGCTAAGAACTGCTCAGGGCAGGTGCTAGCTTTTGGAGATATTCGCGCTTATCGCGAATATTTCCAAAAGTTGATAATAGGAGATAGCGATGTTAGCGACTGTTTCCAGTCGCTAACATCTTGGCATGCCCACTTTGCATGTCATTAGTGATAAATATCACTCACATGCAAAGTGGGGCCCAAGATGGTCGCTATCTCCTACTAGCCGTCGCTAACTGGTGTTACCAACAGCTAGGTAATACAGATATAATTTTATCTCCGCGAAGCGGAGCGCTGTTACAGATATATATCTTCTTTTTGAACGTTAATTTCTCAAAATCCACTGAAGCACATATATTGAGACCTAGCAAAGGCACATCGAGCTACCAGTCCCTACAATTTTGCCAAGTTTCGTGCAAATCCATTCAGCCGTTCGATTATTATTATTATATTTTTTTTTGCCCCGCGGGGCCCTTTTAAAACCTCCACATCAAACCTAAGAGGTCAAGGAGGATCTACTATGCCCCCTTATGGTCATTTGCCCCTTCGCTTTGGCCTCCTCTTGTCTCTCGATCCTACCGAGAGACAAGATGGCGGCCGCTACGGACTGTTTGCAATGTTTACAGACGCCGGAGAACCAATCAGCTTCGCAAACCTCCGTTACGCGAAGCAGAGCGCTGTTACAGATATATATCTTTTTTTGAACGTTAATTTCTCAAAATCCACTGGAGCACATATATTGAGACCTAGCAAAGGCACATCGGGCTACCAGTCCCTAATATTTTACCAAGTTTCGTGCAAATCCATTCAGCCGTTCGATTATTATTATTATTTATTTTTTTTGCCCCGCGGGGCCCTTTTAAAACCTCCACATCAAACCTAGGGGGTCAGCGAGGATCTACTATGCCCCCTTATGGTCATTTGCCCCTTCGCTTTGGCCTCCTCTTGTCTCTCGATCCTACCGAGAGACAAGATGGCGGCCGCTACGGACTGTTTGGAATGTTTACAGACGCCGGAGAACCAATCAGCTTCGCTTCACAAAGCTCCGTACCGCGAAAAGTCAGCGAACCGGAGCGCTGCCCGGTCCGCTGTTACGGATATATATCTTTTTTTGAACGTTAATTTCTCAAAATCCACTGAAGCACATATATTGAGACCTAGCAAAGGCACATCGGGCTACCAGTCCCTACAATTTTGCCAAGTTTCGTGCAAATCCATTCAGCCGTTCGGGCTAAAAGTGAGGCCAACCGCCCTATGGAAAACTCAATGTTAAAAACACGTTTTGGGACCCCCCTTTTTTCTCGGCCCCCCCTTGACGAACCCCCCCCATATATATATATATATATTACCTACTGGCGGTCGCCAGTAGGTATATATAGTTAGGATTTTTTCCCTATGGGATTTTTGAAAATTCTATGTCTAATAACTTTGGCGTTTGAGGACGGAATTGGTTGAAATTTTCTGGAAAATGGAACATTTTGTTTCTGAGCAGCCCCTGAAAATTTGGGGGGGGTTCGTCCAGGGGGGGCCGAGAAAAAAGGGGGGTCCCAAAACGTGTTTTTAACATTGAGTTTTCCATAGGGCGGTTGGCCTCACTTTTAGCCCGAACGGCTGAATGGATTTGCACGAAACTTGGCAAAATTGTAGGGACTGGTAGCCCGATGTGCCTTTTCTAGGTCTCAATATATGTGCTCCAGTGGATTTTGAGAAATTAACGTTTAAAAAAAGATATATATCTGTAAGCGCGCTCCGGGCAGCGCTCCGGTCCGCGGACTTTAAGCGTACCGGAACTTCGCGTAGCTAAGCTGATTGGCTCTCCGGTGTCTGTCAACATTCTAAACAGTCCGGAGCGGCCGCCATCTTGTCTCTCGGTAGGATTGAGAGACAAGAGGAGGCCAAAACAAAGGCGAAAATGACCATAAGGGGGCATACTAGATCCTCCCTGACCCCCTAGGTTTAATGTGGAGGTTTTAAAAGGGCCCCGCGGGGCAAAAAAAACAAAAACAAATTTTTTTTTTTTTGCGTGGGGAGCGCCCGGTCCGCGAACCGGGAAGCGTTCTGGGCAGCGTACTGCAATGAAAAATGAATGATAGACTTTTCAAATGCTGTATGTTAATTGATTGTTGTTTTTGTTGATTATTTTTTATTTTCTTTATTTTTTAAGCATTTTTTTTAATGTGATTGTGTTTCATAATTTATTAAACTTTCTAACATTTCATTGTCAGAAATTTCATAATTATCATGGAATATACATTGTAGTCTCTGAGGGTGTAAAATGTCCTCATTTGCAAGGAGGTTATCTACTGCTTGTACACATTGCAGTAGTTCATTGTCCCAAGTTTCATCGAAAAATTCAATGTCAATTTGATCAATTGTATCAATCAATTCTTGGCTGCTGTCTTGCAGGTCCATTTCAAAAGAAACTTGGTTTTCGCCTTCCATTTTGCCTGAAATTTGAATTAAAAAAATATATATTAGTAGAGATAGGGCAATGTTGGGAATAATTTTAGATAGGCATTTTTTATCAGTGAATTTATCTTTGGGCAGTGTATAGTATCAGAGTGGAAGTAGGAATATAAAAATGTGTATGTGATTTAACGTAAGTAAATTCATAATTATACAAGAGAAGCCTAACTCCATACTTAACTATAACAGAGAAGTCTCTCTAAATCTATAACTACTACAGAGGGATAGTATATATCTATCAGAAAAAGTTTACCATATTAACTTATAGTGCACAATATACTTCAGTTTTAAAAATAAAAACTTACCTTTAGAAAGAAGTTGAAGGAATTAGTGAAAATACTATTGAAATGTACAGCAAGAAGTAGTAGTCAAAATGGCTGTGTTTTCTTCTCTTCCTTTATATATATTCAGGTATATAACCAATGAAATGTCAGGTAAAAAAAATAGAAAATGAAAGTAACATTTTCATTGGTTGTCAATTCCAACACTTCAGATGTGTTTTGTGAAGTAATTTACCTCAGGGTATTTAGAGAGGTCTACAGGCTAAATGACTAAATGGAATTCCAATCAAATTTGTGAAAATGGTAGGGATTGGTATGTAGTATGAGCTAATCTATATTTGGTGAAATTGTCTCCAGTGGCTTTTCTGTGAACTACTTTCCCACCTTTTTTGATGGTGCGCTTCCCAGGGAGCGACCCGGTACGCGAACCGTTGAGCGCCCCGGTTCGCGAACCTTAAGCGTTCCGGGAGTCCACCATTTTGTGTTTCGGTCGAATTTAGATACAAGATGGAGGGCAAATAATGTTCAGAATGGGTAGAAGGGGGCACGGTAGACTTATCTTGACCCCCTAGGTTTTGTGAGGGTGGCTGAGGAGGCCCATATGTGCGAAAAAAAAACATTTTTTTTAAAAATTTCGCGAGGTTAGCTCCCGGTTCGCGTACCGGGTAGCGCCCCGGGGAGCGTACTTTGTTGAAAATTAGTGAAAATGTTAGAGTAAAATAATAATTGTGAGTGATTAGATGTAGGGTAGCTCTGAGAAGAGCTTTTGGGTTTATGGTACATTTAGATACTTATAAGTAGGTACCAATGCACATTCTTAAATTCAGAGTGAAAACTCTGTTGCCCTCATCTGAGAAGTGAACTCCATCTCCTCTGTAGATATCTTGCATGTAGTAACGCAAGTTATTGTTGTACAGGGAGCCCATTCCATGGTCTCTCATGTAAGCTGAAACAGATTTGTTTACATGCTTCCTCGACTTCTCAATTTGTGGACAAAATTGGTTTTACCACCTCCATTTCTGTCTTTGGCATATATTTGAATATACCAAGGCAGTCTGAGGAAAAAGTGCCATTAATTGCTCAAAGGTGTCCTTTAAAAGCATTTCCAGACCTACACCAGTCAAAGTGCCCAAGTCATTACCTCCACAGTGCACAATTAACAGGTCAGGTTTGGGCAAATGCATAAAGGTTTTCACCAATGGTATCAATTGGTGACATTTTAATCCTCTGTGGCCAAACCACTTAATTTCCACATCTTGTAAATTGAGGTTAGGTAATTTCCTGTTTTCAACGTACCTTTGAGCCCAGTGAATATAACTATGTCCAACAATCCAGACAGAAAACATGGTGAGAGAAGGTTCTCCTGCAGTCAGATGAAGTGTGGCAATGAAATGGCAGTTGAAAAAATGAGAGTTTAAAATGAAAAAAACTGTGGAGTTTCTGTGTTCATGAAGCAGTAACAGTGATTGGTGGATTTTGATTGCTGAAAACAGAAAGTTAGGGTGCACGGATGTGTTCTTTGAAAGATGTAGTTTGAATGGTCAATAAAAAATCATTAAATGAAAGAATGCACTGGATATGCAGGTGCACTGAGAGTTCAGAGTTCAATTGCAACAAAGTTGTGTGAACTTGCAAACACCAGAAGTCTTCCAATGAGGTGGTTGCCATGCAGAAAAGACAGAAAGGGCAGAGGGGGGAAGGGTTTTCATTTGAAAAAAAGTGAGGGAAGAGTTTTGATTGGGTGACATGAGAAATATGTGTGAAGAATTACAGCATTTCTGTGCTTTTGATAGCTGCAGACTCTGGAGTGCATACCTTTTGCTCTGCTGAAGACAAATTGGTGTGTTTCTGAGACTGTTTTCAAACTCAAAGTATTTGCTAAGGTGAGAAAATATTTCTTTAATTTAGATAGAGAATAGTGTGCTTTAAGGAGAAAATTATGAATTATGTGGCACAAATTGCTTGTAAATATGCTCCCACCTGTGCATGGAAGATTTAGATTTTGAATGTTTGTGTTACATAGCCATGTTAAAAGTGACCCAACCATGCAGGAAAGGCAATCAAAAAACGCTTTTATGTGTCTTAAGGACATTTTAAGTAATTTTCCCATGTGCAGTGTTTTGAAATTATGAATTGAAAATCGTTTTTGAGGTAAAGGAATTGTTTTTAAATTTATGACAAGGACATAATGGTGTATGCTTCTTTATAAGGCAATTGACTGTCCCTGATGTTATTTTTCCCATTTTAATGTAAGACTTTTCTCTGTGGCGCAAATTGCTTGTAAATATGCTCCCACCTGTGCATGGTAATTTTTAATTTTAAATGTTTGTGTTACATAGCCATGTTAAAAGTGACCCAACCATGCTGGAAAGGCAATCAAAAAACGCTTTCATGTGTCTTAATGACATTTTAAGTCATTTTCCCATGTGCAGTGTTTTGAAATTATGATTTGAAAATCGTTTTTGGGGTAAAGGAATTGTTTTTAAATTCATGACAAGGACATAATGGTGTATGCTTCTTTATAAGGCAATTGACTGTCCCTGATGTTATTTTTCTCATTTTAGTGTAAGACCTTTCTCTGTGGCGCAAATTGCTTGTAAATATGCTCCCACATGTGCATGGAAAATTTAGATTTTGAATGTTTGTGTTACATAGCCATGTTAAAAGTGACCCAACCATGCAGGAAAGGCAATCAAAAAACGCTTTTATGTGTCTTAAGGACATTTTAAGTAATTTTCCCATGTGTAGTGTTTTGAAATTATGATTTGAAAATCGTTTTTGAGGTAAAGGAATGTTGTTAAAATTTATGTGCGCCATATGCCCCCAAATTTCTTTTTTCAGGGGTGCAGCAGGGTGTTATTGAGACACCCCTGCAGCTTTGGAAAAATTCCTAATTTGTGATGAGCACATTGTTAATCGCAAATTGCACCTTCATTTATATGAGCCTCCTAGCCCATGGAAATGAATGGGTAATTTGCAATTAGCAATTTTCTCATCGCAAATTTGGAATGGTAAAGAATCGCTATTTATTCCTTAAAATTCGCTTTTTTGGAAATGCAATATAGTTATATGATACATATGGCGGTTGATGTCTAACAAGATAAGAAGCTTAGGCATACATTTATGATGACTGGCGCAATGAAGTAGAAATCACTTACTTCATTGGTAGAGCTTTACATGTATTATCTCCTCTGTATTCTTCATCAAGCGTAACTTTAATCTGCAATCCTGAGTAGGCCTCACTTTAAACAAACCTCTGGATAGGCCACATCTTATTGTTATCTTGATTTAATCATTTAAAATGCTAGGGACAGATTTATGATAGGTGTATGCCTCTTTTGCGCCACTTAGAAAACATTGTCCATGGGGAAATGACTTAAAATGTCCTTAAGACACATGAATGTGTTTTTTTAAAACGTTTGCAATTTTTTTGGGTCACTTTTAACATGGCTATGTGACTCAAACAGTCAAAATCTAAATTCGCCATGCACAGGTGGGAGCATATTTACAAGGAATGTGCTCCATGGGGAAAGGTCTTATAATGTAATATGGGAAAAATGACATCAGAGACACTGAAATGCCTTATAGAGAAGCATACACCATTATGTCCTTGTCATAAATTTGCAAACCATTACTTTTCCCCAAAAACGATTTTCAAATCATAATTTGAAAACACTGCACATGTGGAAATGACTTAAAATGTCCTTAATTCAAAATGTGCGATTCCTTAAATGCAATGTATCAAACAAAAAATATGTAAAAAATGATATTAAGGATTTGGAAACTACCACCAACTTCTAGTTTGTGGTAATTTGCGAATTCTTTTCAAAAAGCATTTTTTTCCAAAAAACAAAAGGTCCCATATGACGCCCATACATGCCCTTAGGGCATGTAGGTGTGCCATATGCCCCCAAATTTATTTTTCAGGGGTGCAGCAGGGTGTTCTTGAGATACCCCTGCACGCTTGAAAAAATTCCTATTTTGTGATGAGCTAATTGCTAATCGCAAATTGCAACCTTCATTCCTATGAGCCTCCTAGCCCATGGAAATGAATGGGTAATTTGCAATTAGCAATTTGCTCATTGCAAATTAGGAATAGTAAAGAATTCCTATTTATTCCTTAAAATTTGCTATTTAGGAAATGCAAAATAGTTTGATGGTAGATATGGTGGTTGATCTGTAACAAGATAAGAAGCTTAGGGATACATTTATGATGACTGGCGCAATAAAGTGCACATTACTTACTTCATTGGTAGGCCTTTACATGTATTATCTCCTCTGTATTCTTCATCAAGCGTAACTTTAATCTGCAATCCTGAGTAGGCCTCACCTTAAACAAACCTCTGGATAGGCCACACTTTATCGTCATCCTGGATTAATCATTTAAAATGCTAGGGACAGATTTATGATAGGTGTATGCCTCTTTTGTGCCACTGTGCGTCACTTTTATGATGCAGCGGTGGTGCAAAAGATTTGCTATGAGGCGACAACATTACAAATTGATGCATTTAGGCAGATATGTCATGGTGTAAAAAAAATGTACCACATGAAACCGATGCAGCAGTGATGCAAAAGATGCACCATGTCGTAAGACAGGCCTCACTTGGGGCCATATGTATCAAGCTAATTAGCATTCGCAAAGATCAAAATTCTACGAATTTTGGCCTTTGCGAATGTTAATTAGACAAATGGTATGTATCAAACAAGTTTGATGCAAAATAAGGAGTAGCAAAATTTGCTATTCCTTATTTTGCAATTGCACTGAAGGATTTGCAAATTTTGTGACTACTTAAATGCAATGTATCAAACAAAAAATATGTAAAAAATGACATTAAGGATTTGGAAACTATTGTGGTAAATTGGTGGTAATTTATGAATTCTTTTCAAAAAGCTTTTTTTAAAAAAAACAAAAGGTCCCATATGACGCCAACACATGCCCTTAGGGCATGTATGTGTGCCATATGCCCCCAAATTTCTTTTTCAGGGGTGCAGCAGGGTGTTCTTGAGACACCCCTGCACCCTTGGAAAAATTCCTAATTTGTGATGAGCAAATTGCTAATCGCAAATTAAACCTTCATTCCTATGAGCCTCCTAGCCCATGGAAATGAATGGGTAACTTGCAATTAGCAATTTGCTCATCGCAAATTAGGAATGGTAAAGAATCGCTATTTATTCCTTAAAATTCGCTATTTAGGAAATGCAAAATATTTTGATGATACATATGGCAGTTCATCTCTAACAAGATAAGAAGCTTAGGGATAGATTTATGATGACTGGTGCATCACCAGGGATGTGCCAGTCATCTTGCGCCGCTGTTCCGCCACCCATGGTGTGCTGCATTTACAATGCGGCGCAGCATGGGGCAAAAACGGCACAGATGCTTGACGCATCTGTGCCGTTAAGGTGGCGCATTGCTGGAGTTGTATCGCAAGTGCGATGCAGCTCCAGCAAGGCTCAGGGGTGCACCATCTCCACAATGTTGCGTCAAGACCTATGCCTGCTTCAAGCAGGCGCAGGGTTTTGACACAGGTTTCTCCTATCTGATTGTAAATGCGGCACACCATGGGTGGCAGAGCAGTGGTGCACGTTAACTGGTGCATGCCTGGGGATGTGCCATTTAACATAAATCTGCCCCTTTACATTTAAGTATGTGCAGGGGACACAGAGTCGGTGAGGCTTATCCAAGGTTAAGAACAGATGAGTCCTGTTCAGTGAAAAATTAGACATAGGCTTCACCTGCTCAGCATCGCTGGACATGGCTAAATAATAGCTGCAAAATGTTACTCTTGTTAAACAATTTTACTATTATAATCTGTGAGATTTGTCTCTTACTCTGCAACATCTCATTGTTGTTATCTTTCTTTAAAGATAAAGACAACCTCAACATGAGCGACAATCTGCAATCAGTTGATTTTGACCTCATCATTGAACTTGTAATTGAAACATCAGTGGATGTTGATCCATTGGATGATTTAAATCATGAGGATGAAGAAGAGCGTGATGAGGATGCAGATTTGTCCGAATTATATGATATAGGATGGGAAGCTGACCTGCTTGAGCCTTTGGAAATATAAACATTTATTTTTAAAATTTATAATTAATAAAAAGTAAAAAGGTAAACCGTTTAATTTAAAAATAAAGACACATTCAAAAGCAGGTTATGTGTAGTGTCTTCAATAAAATATTAAAATATGCTCATAAAATTAGATCAGATTCACATATAAAATAGCATAGGTAACATAAATATAAATGTCATTTCTTTTCTGGTATTTCTGTATTGTAAATTTGCCAACGACTAAAAAATCTTCTAATTAAAATGTCAAGTAGTGTGTTAAGTTTTTTATCACTGTTACTGATTTACTGTTTGGTAATAATGGTTAATAACATTATTTATTATATTTTTCCACAGATTCAACTGCAGATCATTTCAAGATTTCACCATGCCTACAATAGAAAGACAGAGAAAGGCTGCAAAACGTCAAAGACAGCAGGTGAAAAATAATACGCAGCAGTCCTCTAACAAAAAGATTTGTCAAGTCACGAAGAAAGCACCGGGTAAGAGCACAAAACACTTTATAAGAAATATGTGTAATAAAAAAAATATTACTACAGAAAATGTTTCAGTCCATAAAACGAGAAGGAAATCAAATGGAAAAGAAAGGCCAATGAAAAATGTTACTGCTAGAGCAAGAGATAACTCTGTGCATGATAGTAGAAGGAAACAACAGTTTAGGGAGATTCGTAAACGAATGTTCCGGAACAGGATAATTGGCAATTTGTTAAAAAATATTAAGAAAGGTCAACATAAACTAGTTTTTTATAAGACAAAAAAAAAAGTTGAGAAAGTTATTGATCAGGCATTTGAAATTAAACGTAAGTTATTTATTTTGATAATCAATAGAATTAGGAAGCTAAACAAGGCAATTTTTGATTTCAAAAGAAATAGTAGATGGAAGAGAATAGTTAATCGTAGTAATTTTTGTGAAGTTTTTTCTGGAGAATGGATGCATAGTTCAAGCTGTGAGGCATTTTTTAATGAGGAGAGTTATTTCCAGGATAATGATTTGGTGCATGCAGTTGACACCAGTGGTCGTGCTTATGAAGTGAAAGATGGTTGTCCAGTTGAAAAAGAAAAACTTGTGACAACAGAGGCAGAAGAGGTGTTAGGTAATGAGGTTTTAGGAAGACGTGCTAAGGGTCCTGTGTACACCTGGAAGTGTAGTAGTATTTGCAGTGTGCGACAGGATTCCATCAATTTGCTTTGTGATTTTGTACGGTCATTTAATAAGAAAAGTTTGAAGCAGAAAATGATGTTGTTGCAAGAATTAGATCCTTGCAGAGTAAGAGAAGTGACAAGTTTGCATGGACATTCACTGGCTTGTCTTTCCAGGAGAGTATGCCAGAGTGTTTTTCATCATTTCAGGATGCTAGCAGTGCATCATAACAAAGTGAGGAAATTAGTTAGAATGTTGTATTATGCTAAGAGTCCAGCAATTATGCTTAAACAATTATGCGCTGCTCTTTTGCATGGTTCTGAAATAGATGTGAAGAATATATGTGAAGAAATTGAGTTTTGTTACTTTGGAAGTAAAGAGGAGAATGTTGAAATTGAGCAAGAAGAAGAGGGTCTTGTGGAAGATAGTGTACAGGTTTCCAGTACAGATAATTTCCAGAGGGAAATTGCGACGTTTGAGGTGAAATCAAGTGAGAGGCCGAATTTCACTTGTGTGTGTTGTCGACGCACTTATTATAAGAATCAGACTAAGTTAGTGGATTTATATGCAAAAAGTGAAAGGGAAAATAATAGTGAATGGAAGGATTTTGCAACATACTTGATGGTAGAAAATTGTTTTGATTTGGGATTGGATCAACGTGTGTGTACTTATTGTTCTTGCAAATTAAATCAAAACCAGATGCCTGCTAGAGCAGTTCATAATAATCTGGAATTGGTTGAGATTCCTTCTGAATTGAAGGATTTAAATACTTATGAATCTATTTTGATTCAAAGTATCCATCCCTTTCAGGCTATTGTAAGAATGGAGCCAAAGACAGGGAAATTGCCTCCATCAGATTTACAGAGAGGATTAAAGGGAAGAGTTGTTTATTTGCCTCTAGATTTGAAGAAAAACATTAACACAATTGGAGTAGAAAAAGTGGAAGAGGAACCTCTGGTTATCTTAGTTAATGGGGTTCCGACAAAGAATAAGAAAATATGGCAAGATTTAGTAGATGTTAGGAAAGTTAAAAAGGCAACATTGTATTTGAAAAAAAATAATAAATACTATAAGAATGTATATGTTGCAGAAGAGGAAGTAAGTGAGGAAGAGGATAGCGATTTGTGTGCTGGTCAAATTGAGAAAGTAGAACCCTCTACTAGTGAAGAAATATATGAACATTATAGTGTTCATCCTTTGCATTCCAAGGAAGTCATGGGGAATGCTATTGAGTTGTTTCAAATGAAACAAGCCAAAGGGAGTCCCATTAGTGTTTGGGAGGAAAGTTTGGAAGCTCGGTGTTTCCCACAGCTTTTTCCAACAGGTCAGGGAGGAAGATATGATGAGCGACCTCATCAAATTCCTGCTTCTGAATACCGGACTTTGCGATTGTATGCAGGAGATGCTAGGTTTCGACAATGCATTCCTTATTTGTTTCATCTCCTGTTTGAAAGCGATCTGTCTGGACTGTCATATGCAGTGAACCACATCTTGAAAAGTGGTATACACATGCAAAACATCTCGGCAAGTGACTTTATGGATAAAGTCAATGTCCAAGATAGTATTTTGGATTCTCACCTGATTAATCTCATGGCGTGTCAGCGTGGTACTAATGAGTACTGGTACCGTCGTCATGGTGATTTAAAATGTATGCTGAGGAACTTAGGTACTCCCACATGGTTCCTCACTCTGAGCTGTGCCGAGTATGGCTGGGAAGACTTACTTGAATTTCTACGAGCAAATGCTAACGTAGATAACATCGAATTCAAGACACCCGGAGAACTGTGCTCTTTGGATCCAGTCAATGTATGTAGGTACTTCAATCATAGATTTGAAGCTATGATGTCTTTCATCATGAATAAGAAGAATCCACCTCTTGGAGAGGTGTTGGATTTCTTCTGGAGAAAAGAGTACCAAGCAAGAGGTGCTCCTCATATACATATGTTGCTGTGGATCAAGGATGCACCTAAATTTGGAACGGATCCAGAAGACTCAGTGATGAGTTTCATCCAACAGTATTCTACGTGTGCTGTTCCAAACGCAAAGGAGAAGAAAAGCCTAAGAGAAAAAGTTCTGCGTTTCCAAAGCCATCGATGTGGAAAGTACTGCCGTCGTAAATTCCGAAACAAGGACAAGTTCTACACTAAATGTCGTTTCGGCTTTCCACGACCGGTGATTCATAAAGGAAGAGTAAACAGTTTGATGTCTTCGCTGCGACACAATGTCATGAAGAAATCACCTAAAAACACTTACAATTTGAAGAGGAACGAAGAGTCCAAGTACATCAACGACTACAACCCGGTGATTTTGTCCATGTGGAATGCTAACATGGATATACAGTTTGTGGCTGATAACTGTATGGCTGTGGCTCGGTATGTGACGTCTTACATCACCAAAAAAGAGAAGACAGAATTGAAGGATATGTGGGAGGACATTTCCCATGAAAAGAGCCTCAGCAAGAAGTTGTACAGTTTCAGTCTGAAGATGTTGTCGCATCGAGAAATCGGAGCGTACGAATGTTCTGACCGGTTGTCTTCAGCAAGTCTCTATGCCAAGTCCAGGAGTATCGTTTGGGCGAGTCTTGGTCTTGCTGCAACGCGTAATCGAGTTCTCAAACCTGTGCGGGAAATTGAGTATTTGGCGGAAAAGGAGCCAAACAGTACCGACATTTTGAAGACAAACATGTTGGATACATATTATCCAAATCGAAGCAGTCACCTCGAGAATGTTTGTCTGTATGAGGTTCTGCAAAATTACATATTCAAGAGGAACATCAAAGAAGATACTGAGAAAGGAGTGTATGCTGTAATAGGAAGTGAGGGATGTCTGGTCAAGCAAAGAAAATGCCACTTGGTAAACCATCGAAAATTGAGCGGCGAATCTCCTGAAAAAAAGGAGTTTTTCTATTTAGCACTTTTGCAACTTTTCAAGCCTTGGCGTGCAGAAGAGGAACTGCTTGGAGATTTCCTCTGTTACGAAGACTCTTTCAATGCCGCCAAGGAGACCATAGAATGTCCTGCTTTTCCCAAATATGTAGAAATGTTGAATGCGGAAATTGAGCAGGAAGCAACGATTGCAGCCGAGATTGCCAGAGACAGTTCTCAGGACAGTCAGAGTTCTGCTTCATTGAGTCAGGATCCACTAGGAGGACCTGTTATTGAAAATGAAGCTGCCACTGCTATGAATGAAGTGGAAAGAGCCATGGCACATGCTCAGGAGGATGCGGTTAACTTAGAAGAGTTGGAAAGACAACTTAACGTTGAGCAGAGGAAAATATATGACGAAGTTACCATGCAAATTGATCATGGATTAAGTCATGATAAGAAAGAGTGCTCATGTACGTCGTTGAAGCCTGTCCGACTGTACGTGAGTGGAGAAGCGGGAACTGGAAAAAGTTTCCTCATTAAAGCAATTTCATGCTATTTGCAGGAAAGGACAGAGTCATCGCTGTCTTGTGTTGTCACTGCTCCAACTGGACTGGCAGCACATAATATTAAAGGGATTACTTTACATCGTTTACTGATGCTGCCAGTGGAGCATGACAACAAATTACAATATCACAAGCTATCTGGAGATGCTTGTTTTGAAGTTTCAAGAATCTTGAGGAAAATGAAACTTCTTATCATTGACGAAGTAAGCATGGTTTCCAATGTCATGCTTGCCTTTGTGCATTTGAGGATGCAAGAAGTTCTCAAAACAGAGTATGATGTGTTATTTGGTGGCAAACACATCATTGTTTTCGGAGATCTTTTGCAGCTGACACCAGTGAAAGGGCAACCTGTGTTCAAAATGCTCACGCATGAAGATACCAGGAAGTGCCTAGGCAGCATTGGCAACGTCAATATATGGTTAAACTTCAATTATGCTGAACTGCATGAAAATATGCGTCAGGCGAAGGATGAAGTTTACAAGACTATTCTACAAGATGTTAGAATTGGAAAAGTGACCGAGCATGGGAAAGAAGCTTTACATGCACGATTACTGTCAAATTTATATCCGGAACAAGATGTTGTGCCTGAGAATATTTTTCAGAAAATTACTGAGAAGAAATCTGGAATATGTTTGATGCCAACTCTTGCAGAATGTGCCAAATTTAACAACAAAATGTTGCATTTAGAAAAGCAAGAGATTGTGAAACTGGAAGCATATGAGATCAACAATTATTTTGTCTGAGAATCTGAAAACAAAATTGGATTCATTAGAGAAGAGTATATCTAAAACTGCAGGTTTTGAAAAGACTCTGAATGTGTGCTTGAACTGCCGTATAATTTTAAGAAGGAATTTACATGTTGAAAGAGGTCTGGTAAATGGATCAATGGGTAATGTTGTTGATTTTGTGAAATACAGAAATAGAGATGGAATTGAATTTTTAAAAATTAAATTTGATGGCATTGAGGAAGTACAGCTAATTGCTCGTTGTTCTGCTAGATTTTTGCTTGTAAAAGACTTATATGTTCGCCGTAAGCAGTTTCCTGTTTGCTTGGCATATGCGGTGACAATTCATAAATCGCAAGGTTTAAGCGTAGACAGTGCATTGGTGAATATTGGCAGTTCTGTGTTCAAGGAAGGTATGGCATATGTGGCATTGTCACGAGTTAGAACTTTATCGGGATTGTACTTGATTGAGTGTGATGTCACAAACATTTGTGCGGATCTAGATTGTGTTAAGGAATACAATAGGTTAAGAAGAGAGTATGCGCCACATTTGCCTCAGTATCCTTTGTTTGAGAAACGTGTGGTAGGCCGGAAACGAAGAAATGAGAACAATACTGGGGAGGTTGTAGCAAAAAGACAAAAAGTCAATGAACCTAAAATTACAAGCAGAAACAAAAAGGATTCTGTTGAAGATGTTGTTGGTTTTCAGTTTGAAAACAGTTCTGGTGTCAACTGCTATGCTAATGTAGTGGTTAATGTTTTATTTTCTCTAAAAAATGTAAAAGAAGAGATTGTGGTCAATTCTGATCAAAGATTTTGCAGTTTGTTAAATTCTGTGTTAGAGAAATGTACCACTGATAGAAGAAACATAGAAAGTGTGTCTGAAATTCGAAATCTGTTAGACAGATGTTCAGGCCAAACACAATTCTCTCAAAATATTCAGCAAGATTGTCAGGAGTTTTTAATGTATATGCTTGATGTATTACATGCTGAAGGTGTAGATGTAGATCAGCTGTTTGGGCTTTCTTATCAATGGCAGCATGACTGCGAGAACTGTATGGTATCAAGTACTACTAGTGTAGACTCAGAAAGATTTATATATTTAACTTTGCCAGACAGTAAATCAGTCTCCTTTAATAAGCTAGTAAAAGCAGCTGATCACAACATGGAGTGTAGCCAATGTAAATCTGAAATGATGTCCACATTATTTATACGAACATATGGCCAGTATGTCATTTTAATGTTCCAACGATGTAGGCCTGATGGAACAAAATTGACAACTTTAATTAAAAATTTTGTAGCTTCGCAGTTGTCAATATCAGGAAGGACTTTTGTAACTGCAGCAATTATATATCATGACGGCCCTTCAATAACATCAGGACATTTCAGAGCTTATTTAAAGTCTAGAAATGGCTGGTCATTCTGCAATGATTCTGTTTTAATTTTCAAAAAAAAATTGCCGTATGACCTTAAAAACTCTTACCTGGTGTTTTTAAAACCAAAATTTTAGGGAAAGAATCTCGGGATGTGCTCTGTGGAATTTCAAGAAGTTCTAATGGCTCCTACACAATTTGGCCTTGAGGATAAGTGTAGTTCAGAGACATAACTTCTAACCATAGGACTGGACATTATGGAGAAATACGTGCACTTTGAATGAGTTCAGAAAAACTGTTTCTTTTTATAAACTAATTGAAGCAGCCAATCAAAACATGGAGTAGAGGGAATGTAAGTCTGCAATGCTGTCTACTGTTTTACATTGCTTTGTGATTAAAAGTGATGTAGAGAATTAAATAATTGTAGTAGTCATAGAGGTAGTGTAAGTCTGCTTGTATCAGTGTCATAGGAAAAGTAGAATATGACTGAGCAAGAAGGGGAAGATATTACTATTCCAGGATTGTGAAAATGATCTTCAACATTTTAATTCTGAAAGTTGCGGAAATGCCAAATGACGGGATTGGCTTACAAGAAATCCAAGAGTTATAAATGGCTCTGACAAGATTTGGCCTTGTGGAAAATTGTGGTAGAGAGCAAGAAGTCATTTATTGCATGTAACGTGTTTTTAAAAACGATGGAGATTTTCTTTCAGAAAGTGGCGGGCTGAAAGTAATAACAGCACAAAAGAGTGTAAGCTGTTCATAGGACATCCTTGGACGTCATGGAAAGTAAGTTAACTTTAAGGAGTTCTGAATTTTGATTTCTGATGTTGTATGGGTTTTTTAAACACAATCATTTTGATTGTGTTTTTTTTTCCCCGCTGTTACATGATGAATACCTTCAAGTCACTGTTTTTAGTGAATTTTGATACATTCTGAGAACAGCAAAAATAAACCATTTAACATGTATAATTAATTCTGTACTGTTTGCATTTATGATGTATATGTAGAACTGTGTAGGAGGCATGGAGAAGGTGAGGCTTCTGTAAGTGTCAAAGTTGTTGCATGCAGTGCTGCACTTCTGCGTATTCTTTCATATGCTAGACTACATCTGCACAATGAGATACCTAAGCAAAGGAAACGCAAGTGATGTGATTGAGAAATGAGCAAAATAAATTGCACGTATTTCAATTACATCACCTGTGTTTCCTATCATTACGAATCACATTGTGCAGATCAAGTTTAGGTCTGTCCAGGGAAACATAGGAGGTTTCTACTTTGTTGAAGAGTGCAGTGGACATGACTCACTTCATTGGTAGACTTTCACAGATATTATCTCCTCTGTACACTTCAACAAGTGTAAATCTCATCTTGAACTCTGAGTAGGCCTCACCTTAAACAAACCTCTGGATAGGAGACATGTTATTGGCATCCTGAAGCGACACTTTTCTGAAACAAGAGCATGCAAAAGATGCACCATGTTTTAAGATAGGCCTCACTTCATCTGTATCAAGATACTGTTAGTTTAAAATGTATATCTTTAGGACTGTGTAGGGGACCTGGAGAAGCAGAAGCTTCTGTCAGTGTCAAAGTTGTTGAAAAACTATTTGTCCTTCAATCTTTTCCCTTGTCTTTTGTAATTTTTAAATACATGTTTTAATATTTTTCAAATGTTGGTTCTCTCTTTCACAGATTGAAAGTATAAAAATAAAAAGTGAGTAATTTAACGGCAATTATAAGGTAAATAGTTGTACTCTTTTCGTTACATTTCTATCACATTCACCTACTATTAGATCCACTGCTTCACTTCTTTAACCCTCAGTTTCCTGCCTTTGCTACTTTCCTCATTCCTTTCTCTATTACCTACTTACTCAACTCCTTCCACTCTTTTTCTCAGTCCCTCTGTTTTCATAGTTCCTCAGTCTTGTTCACTCACTCCGTCTCTATTACTCTTAGTGTCTGTGAATTACTTTCCCACCTTTTTTTTTGGACCGCTTCCCGGGAAGTGGCCCGGTTCGCAAACCAGCAGCGTTACGGGAGTCCACCATTTTGTGTTTCGGTCGAATCAAGATACAAGATGGAGGGCAAATAATGTTCAGAATGGGTAGAAGGGGGCACGGTAGATGTATCTTGACCCCCTTGGTTTTCTGAGGGTGGCTGAGGAGGACCATAGTTCTTCACTCTTGTTCACTCTCTCTGTTTCTATTAATGTCACTGTTTCTGACTGATCAAAAAAAATTTTTTTTAAAAAGAACAGTAACTATAAGGGAAGGAAACAGACAGTTATGTTAAAAGAAAGACAGCTATAGGGAGTAAACTAAGGATACTGTTACCCGCAATCCACTGCTGATGATGTTACTGACCATGTCATGAATGATGTAATATGTGACATCATCAGCAGTGGATTGTAGGTAACAGTATCTCTTGTTTACTCCCTAGAGCTGTCTTTCTTTTCACATAACTGTCTGTTTGCTTACCTTATACTTACTGTTCTTTTTTTTTTTAAATATTTTTTTTGGTTAGCTTCCGGTACGCGTACCGGGTAGCGCTCCGGGGAGCGAACTAAAAGAAATAGAGGTTGGCAGAGTTCCAAATATTCTATCAATTTTTTTATAACGGGGAGGTAGTTCTGAAAAGAAATTTTTTTTTTATGTTTTTGTTGTTTTATATTTTTTTTATTATTTTTTGAACACTTTTTTACTTTTTTTGTATTTTCTGAACGTTTTTATATTTTTTTTGGTTTTTTTTGGGGGGGGGGGAAACAAAAACGATCCATTGTAAAGGGCTCAACAGGAGCAACAAAAAAAAAAGAATTTATTTTTTGGGGCGTCTCGGACAAACATTAACATGATTCTGAATAGCTCTCATAATCAAAATGATGCTACTTTCCCTGTAGCAGATGAAATCGCCGCAGTGCACGCACACTTGCTTCACGTGCCCAAACAACATTTGAATGTTTGGGATCATCTCCCTCGCCTCTGGTCCCGACACCTCTGGAACAACCGATCTTCTTGCCATTGGAAGGGGATTTTGTTGCTCATCACGTAGCTGGGCAGCACTATAATTATTTGGGTGCCACCTACTCATATGCCGATGCATAGTGTGATTGCCGTAACTGTATTTTTTTTCAGTTCCCCTTGACAATCTATCACCGCATATACGGCAAAACACGTAGCGTGCATTCACTTTTTTTTGCCCCTCAGGAAATTTATAGAATTGCCAAATGTAATTCTCTTTTCGATTGTACCTCCTGGGCTCCTCTGGCAAAAACCTTGGCTCTTCCTCCTCTTCCTCCTCTTCCTGTTCTTCCTCTTCTTGCAAAATTACTTCAGCAGGTGGTCCTCTCTTATTTGGATTTGGTGGAGGTGGTGGGTTAGAACCAGCTGAAGCTACTAATGAAGCCATGTCAAAGTGTAAATAAAGGGTCTTTCTCTCACCAAGATGAAAGTCAGAGTGAGGAAAGAAGGAGGGGTTTTCATCATTTGGGAAAAGCAAAAGTTCTAAACAAATGAAAAGTGTTCATTTTAGATCACATGACCTAGTATTACATCATTAGGAAACCAAAAGTGAAATGAACCAATGAAAAGTGTTATTACCGAGTCACATGACCTGCTGTGTTTACGTTACGCGGTCGGCGCCGCGCCCCGGATCGCTTCCGGTTCGCATACCGCTGCGCTTCCGGGTACGCTAACGTAGCACGTCATATGACGTATCACGCGAGAACGCGAAACGTCATGCTGACGCGACGCGTCACGATGTTGTTTTCTAACGCGACAGTTGCGCAAACGGAACGTTTACCGGTTTGCGGACCGGGTCGCGGCTCCGAATTGAGCTAACGGGAAGCTAACCGGTTCGCGTTCCCGGAGCGAAACAATAAAAATAATTTAAAAAAAATTGTATTAAAAACATGTAAAAAATATTTTTCGATTTAAAGAAGAATACATTGTAAAGGTTTTGATATTTGCTATTAAAAAACCATTGAAATTCACTGAAAAAACCATAGGTTATAGACCATATATAGTTAGGAATTAGCATTTACAAAACCTTGAAAATTCACTGAAAAAACCATAGGTTATAGACCATATATAGTTAGGGATTAGCATTTACAAAACCTTATTTTACTCACACAAAACCATTGAAATTCCATATATAGTTAGTTGTACTAACTATATATCACGCACCCGCAATCCACTGCTGATCATGTCACATATTACATCATTCATGACATGGTCAGTGACATCACTGATGACATCACTGATGACATCTCAAATGACATCACTGATGACATCACTGATGACATCTCAATGACATGACTGATGACATCACTGATGACATCTCAAATAACATCACTGATGACATCACTGATGACATCTCATTTGACATTACTGATGACATCACTGATGACATCATTCATGTGATAATACGATGAACTTCTTCAGAATCTAAAATAACCTTAGATACACTCAGTGTAAACAGACACTCACAGACTGTCACTCATCCATGGAGTTACTCACACACCTACTCAGTCATGCAAAGAATCAATTACACCTCCATTTCCTCAACTATACAGTTATACATACCTTACTTATTCAAACATATACTAACACATATTTACTCTCTTTTACAATCCCTGATACAAGTTCACAATGATCAATACAGCCACTCACACATTCACGGACTCTTATGCACAGTTATTTATATATGTCAACTCTCACATGTACTGTGTTTTACATATGTTCTTACTTTGACATGTAGCACTCAGATATCCATTCACTCACCAATGCACTCAGTCAACCGCCCATACACCTGTTTCCACATGCACTTTTGAATCCATATATCTAGTGAATCAACTGCTTACACATCTATGCACAGAGTCATACACCTCCCAGCCACCCACACACACACTCAGTCTCCCATACAAATACTTGGGCAACCAATCAATAACCCATATACTTACTCATATAGCTACTGATCAACACATGCAGCAGTTTACAGAACAACAGACATAATGATGCACAAATTAAGACAGTTTACTGACTAACCCATGCACTCAGTGACACACATTTAATCACTCACTCATACAGTCAGTCACACACCTACTAAATCCTTCATCCAGACACTTATACATCCACTCATTCTTCAATATGTAAGACATTTGAGATGTCATCAGTGATGTCATTTAAGATGTCATCAGTGATGTCATCAGTCATGTCATTGAGATGTCATCAGTGATGTCATCAGTGATGTCATTTGAGATGTCATCAGTGATGTCATCAGTGATGTCACTGACCATGTCATGAATGATGTAATATGTGACATGATCAGCAGTGGATTGCGGGTGCGTGATATATAGTTAGTACAACTAACTATATATGGAATTTCAATGGTTTTGTGTGAGTAAAATAAGGTTTTGTAAATGCTAATCCCTAACTATATATGGTCTATAACCTATGGTTTTTTCAGTGAATATATATATATATATATATATGTCAAAACACTCCCTTCACAGGAAATTGAAAACGCACTCGAGAATATTTCTTTTCACAGATGATTTATTGCACCATCGCTCTCAGCAGAAACCAACGCGTTTCACCGCCCACAAACGGCTTGATCACGGATATATATATATGTGTGTGTGTGTGTATGTATGTATGTATGGGTATTAGGATATATATTTATGCCATCGGTGCTTGTATCCTTGCTATACTTTAATGAGAACGTAAGTGCATCACCTCATCAGGGCTACGAGGCGCTATATAAATGAAACCATAAAATATGACCAATGTGCACGCAAGAAGAACTTAAGAGTTTAATTTAAAAGCACATGTACGGTACAATTTTAGTAGAAATGGACCGTTCCGCGGTAAACGAAACACCATTGCGAAAAATGCTGAAAGATGGTTGAATTTATAATTTGACACGATCTAAAAAAAAAAACTAAATACGCAGATGCATATTGGAGGAAATGAGACACATCCGTCGCCCACAGGCAGGTCACACCTGGCACTGTCTATAGAGAAACAGATGAAGGAAGCGCCATATTGCAAAGGGCATCTGACCCTTCGCAATTTATTGACCGTATTTAACATAACCCTTTACCGTCCTTTACCGGGATACGCGCGTCTGTATGGTCTTCCCTGCCTCGCCTTCCTTTATTTTGTAAATTATTTACTTAACCGGCCCATGAATAGTAATGAAGGCCGCGTTCTCCGCAGCGCTACATTTCCATCGCATGCTTTTTAGGTCTCGGTAATATCCCCAGCCTCAAAAACACTCTTATCCAAGCAGTTCCTCAGCAGGCAGACCAGTCACGGCATTTCTGTGCATTGAAATCCGTGCAGCGGCCCCTGGCCCCTGCACTGACGGCTGTCCAGAGAGGTCTTCAGTCCTCGGGTAACTGTAGCTCATTCAAGGCCATTCGGAGTGAGATAGGCTGGAAGGACAGACGGCGAGGAGGCCCTGGAGCAGGGAGGAGGCACCCGGGTCAGATTTAGTCAATATTTGCCGCTAGTTCATTAGAGACACTTACAAAGTATGGTCCTCGGAATTGGGGTAGTAGCGAGGTTTACTAACAGCAACAGGGGAGTAAATACAATCATCATAAAACTTGGAAATAAATAAATATATATAAAGTGTGAGGGCATACAGTGGTTGTCTGGGGGTTCTGGGAAGATGCCACGTAAGAATTTTGGAATGAATGGGAGAACAATGAGGACCGGAGAGTGGAGCAGCAGCACAGAGAATGAAGCTAAAAAATAAGAATGTGCAGCGGAAAATAGAGAAAAAAAATGCAGAGAAACAAACAGGTGCCAAAGAGAGATAAACAGAGACTTTGGCTGAGGCGAGAGCAGTGGTGAGGAAGCAGCGAGGGGTGCAGAGGTGCTGGGGCAACGTTCAGAGGGGAGCTGCTGCCTCAGTGTTACATCACTGCAGCTACACGATTGTGAAACATTCGAATGGCACCGAAAATCCAAGGACTACAGCAAGACTGCAGCATCACCACCCTAGTGTAGAATTGCGGAGGGCCCTAGGCCCGCATGGTGGACAGCAGCAATGACGTGGACACAGACACCAGTTAGGGGTAGTGGGAATGGCCACGAGCACGTGCGCTCGGCCCCTTTTATTAGCAGCGTCATGTGACACCATGACGTCTGTGGTGGGTGGGTGTAAAGTGTGTTACATCACTCCTGAACACTAGACCGTGTTCATGCTAGGACTCTACATCCCTCCCATTTTTTTTATCGCAAAAACCCACATACAGAAATCAACCTGTGGGAAAAACAAACTGTATCAGGATGCAGTAAAGTGTTCAACTTCCGCTGAGTCCTTTTATCCGCCGCTGCTTGGAATCACAGATGATGTTCAATCTGCTGCGGGGAACGTCAGTTCACAGTGGCACCGGTTTGGGGGTGCTCGATGGAACCAGTCTATTGACGACTCTGCGACAGAATTTGTCCTCACAGTCCTTCTTTTGCTAACTTCCCTGGCGACGGATGCAGTTAGGGTTCTTGTCGTTCGCCGGGGAATGATGCACGATTTCCGGTCTCGGCCTTAGCTTCACTTGTAGTCTGTGTCCTACTTGGCAAAAGGCAGATCCATTGCAAGGCATCCCTCTCACCAGGATGACCCCTCTCGTCGGTGTTCCCCTGCCACGGGATATCCTTGAGGTCCTCATTCTCGGATTTGCACTGGGCTGGATGTGCCACATCAGTTGTTCCTACGCCGCCGTCAGTGGGGTATGGAAGAGACGATGTGTCTCACCTCAGATTCCGCAGCCTCGTCCCAAGGTAGCTGTTGGTTTCTGTCTTTGCTTGCGATGTCTTCGCCCTCCCCGGACCTTACAGATGGGCGTCGGAGGACCGTCTCTCGTCGCGGGGACTGCGTCCCGGAGGCCTCTGCCCCTGAGTCACCACGGCTGGCATGTGTCCAGTGTCCGTGTGACCCCAAAGGTGGATGTCACAAACGGTCTCGCTTGCTCCTCTCCGCAGATCCTGGGTGTGCGGAAACATCATCTCTCAGCTGGTCTTCTTTGCCACTGGTGTTCTTCCGGCCTCGTGTTCCTCGCACCGTTGTCCTGGCACTTGTCGCCTTCCTTCTCTTCGGGAGTGTGAGTGGTCTTCCTGCACTCCTCTCTCTTTCCTTAGTTGGTTCACTGTGGGGACGTTGCTTCGCACTGACTTCTCCTTCTACTCTTAACTGTGGCAACAGGCCACATGGATATACTTCCTTCCTTTTCACGGTGGCAGACGTGCCACTCAGATCTCTCCTTTTCTTCCTTCCTTTTCACGGTGGCAGATGTGCCACTCAGATCTCTTCTTTTCTTCCTTCCTTTTCGCGGTGGCAGACGTGCCACTCGGATCTCTTCTTTTCTTCCTTCCTTTTCGCGGTGGCAGACGTGCCACTCAGATCTCTTCTTTTCTTCCTTCCTTTTCGCGGTGGCAGACGTGCCACTCAGATCTCTTCTTTTCCTTCTTCTTTTTCGCGGTGGCAGACGTGCCACTCAGATCTCTCCTTTTCTCCCTCCTGCATCCCGACATCACTTGGACCGATCTTGTGTCTTCTCTCCTGACCTGGGTCCTCCATGCAGTGCGCGCACTCTGCATGTGTACCCCTGGTCTTGTCCCCGTCGGGGACACCTTCTCCTTCTTCCTCAGCAGCCAGAGTTGGTGTCGCGAACCTTCTTTTCTTGATGCTTTCTTTTCTTGATGCTTGTTGGTGACGTTCGTGAGTTCACGTCCGTAGACCTTTTCATGGTTGAACGTCCTGGACCGTTTGGCGGTCCACTTCTGCCGATGCCTGGCAGGTTGCCTTCGGTTGCGCTACAACAGTTTTGGGGACCCGTTGTGGGTCAGCACTTGATGGGCGATCATTCTGCGGATCGGCTCCTGGGAGACGCCACGTTGTGTGGTCGTTCGCGATAATTGTTCTGCGCGGTGGCGCTGCTTGCGCTCTTCTTTCTGCTTGCGGTGGCTGTGCGTCGCCACGTGGCGCGTTGTTTGCGCACTTACTGTTCAGGGTTCTGGGACGCCTGTTGCGTGACGTTGGGTACTTGCTGCTTTGGCTGTCGTCAGGTACTTGATGCTTTGGACCGTTGGCGGGAGTAGTTGATGCTGCGGTGAGTGCCTGTGGCCACAAGGCGTCGCTGCTCTCTCCGTCCTTTGATCGCGGCAGTCTTTTCCCTGGACGTTCTTCCAGTGCTTGGCAGTCGTTTCCTCCAGACGTCAGTGCTTGGATGTTAGTGAGGCGTTCGCGCCTCTTCCCACGTCGCGTGGAAGTGGCAGCCGCCGACTCCTTGCTGGTGTGTGTGGGTGTCTTCTGCGCTGTTGCGCACTTACTTGCTGCGTGAGTTTAGATGCTTTCTTGCTGCGGGAGTTTAGATGCTTTCCCTGGGGGCGCTACTCAGTCTGTTGCCCCTTGCTGCTGCTGATTTCTCTTGCGTTGTGCAATGCTTGTTTTAGTTCTTGTGGATGTAGGTGCACTTTTGCTTTTGGCCACTGGGTGGCAGTGATTGCTGGATTTGGTAGCAGCCTGTCTTGTGGGTCTTGTCTTCCCTGATGTGCACTCAACTGTTTCTCTCAGTGCACAGGGGGCTGGGGCTGCTGCTGGGAACCTGCTTCAAACTGTCCTCCCGGTGAGTCTCTTTCCTTTTCACTTTTGGGGGCAGAAATGCAAATGTTCTGAAGCTTGCCGGGTGCACCGGCACTTTCACTTTCCCCTATTTGTGAGCGTGCTGGCAGCCCGTGTCCCTGGGGCACAGTTGCAGTTAATTTCAGCGGCGCTGGCCGCTTGTAGGCGCTTCGTTTGTCTGCCGGGGAACCGAGGAGGTGGTGGCATACTCCTGTTGCCGGCGCCCGCTGTGCCTTCCTTCTCTGAGCCCTCCCAGCCCGCGGCAGGCTTCTGCAGTCCTCGCGCGGGCGGGGGGGCAAATGTTCTGAGCGCGTCGCTCCAGTCATTTTTCTCCCAAGGCGGGGGGGGCGCTTGAGGCAGGCCGCGGGTGAGCTCCGCCGGCTCTGCCTTTTTAAATGCTGATGAGGCTCCACTCTCCAGTCTCCCGCCGCAGCAGCTTCACTTTGCACACGCTGCGCGGCGGGGACCTGCCATGCTTGTGTCTGCGTGTCAGTCCTTGTCGGGCCGGCAGGCCGTGGGTGGGCTCCGCTGGCACGGCTTGTACTTTCTTTGTTGGGGAGCCACCGGCGGGCCGCGGGTGGGCTCCGCAGGCGCTGCTGAGTCTTCCTTTTGGGGGGGGGCGCTACCGGCGGGCCTCGGGTGGGCTCCGCTGGCCCGGATCACGTTGCGAGGGGGGTCGGGAGGCGGTTAGCTACTCTGCTCCCTCCCCCTCGTTGTTGACGGTTGTTGCGGGTCCGGCCGCACTTCCCCACGCCGCCATTAGTCTCTGTGCCCCACCGCTTCTAAGCACACACGCGGCGGGGGCGGGGACGACTCAGGCAGGCCGCGGGTGGGCTCCGCCGGTCCTGCTTACACATTGGCACAGTTCATGGCGGGCACTTCGCCCCTGGGGCTCACCTTCGGCCGGCGGGCCAGATGCTCCGTCGCGGTCGTGGCGGGTGGGCTCCGCCCGGCCCGTGCACCTCTCCGGTGGGGGTTGCAGCCTCGCGGCCGTCGCAGGTGGGCACTGGGCGGTCCGCTGGTTCTGGTGGCACTCGTTGGTGGCGGTCGACGCGGGTGGGCTCCGGTCGGCTTGCTGTGGGGCTCCCGGTCGCTGCGGGGCTCCGACGTGCCCACCGGCTTCACGGCGCGTTGCGCCTCGCTACAGGGGATGCCCTTCAGGCGGGCAGCTCTCCTCCCCTTTTCTTCTGGTTGAGCTGATGGTGGTAGCACGCATGGGCTGCACTACCGGCCTCGTCGCCAGTGTAGAATTGCGGAGGGCCCTAGGCCCGCATGGTGGACAGCAGCAATGACGTGGACACAGACACCAGTTAGGGGTAGTGGGAATGGCCACGAGCACGTGCGCTCGGCCCCTTTTATTAGCAGCGTCATGTGACACCATGACGTCTGTAGTGGGTGGGTGTAAAGTGTGTTACATCACTCCTGAACACTAGACCGTGTTCATGCTAGGACTCTACACCTAGTAGATCTCCCGTTCATCAAACACCTGCTGCTTATTCCGTAAGGAATGGGGCGGTCTTTCACCTATTTGGCAACTTGTGTCCGAAATCAGCCCCCGCACCATGTCCGTGAGATTTGCTATGAGACATTATTTAGGAAAATCATTAAAACCTGTCTCTTTAAATTTGATTTTTAAGGGCCATTCATCCTGTAGTTGGTATATTAGGCAGCCTTTCCAAGCGCTGGGACTCTGTTCGGAGTAGCTGTTCGCTGTTGTGCTTTATAAATGATATGATTGATACAAATGTGGCTCAAGCAGCCCCCCTCCCTAATTTTATTTTCGATGGGGATGGCATCTCTCATGGGACCTTTCTGCACCACAATCCTTGATTTGCAGATTCGTCAGGTTGCAGGGTGAAGCTGGGTGCATGCTGATAGAGGGTGTGAATCCGAGTTACAGAGACGTCTTGTAGGAGCATTAAAATTCCCTTAGCCAGCTACACCTACTTGGACTGCCAATAATGCTGTATTTTCAGCCATGCTCCTCCGGGGAATTCAAAATCTAATAACAATATGGCGATCAGAGTTATGTCAAGGAGCTGATGTACTCTCTTTAGGTAACTGCTCTCCTGACCCAAGTGAATATTTTTCAAAACACTTTAAGCCTGCATGCTTATCATTTATACAGAATGTTAATCATTCTCTAGCGCTCAGAAAATAAACCGTTAAAACCATATTCCTTAAATCAGAAGAGGGTTAGTCAAATTGTCAAAATGATCAAGAAGAAGTTGGGTAAATTTCTAAAGAAATAGCCGAGAATCCATCTGGGCTCAACAAGTGTAGAAAAATGGTATGCTGTTCAAAGAATGAAAGTCTTATAAAAAGACTAAAACATATGCACAGAAACACTTCGAGAAATACTAAGGACAGAGGTCGTTGATTTCTATAAAATACCCTTGCAAAACCTTATTTTCCCATGAGAAACTGCAATATAAGCCTCTAGGGTTCCTATGAATGGAATGGGTCTTACAAGCTGCATGCAAACCGTTTTATCACAACAATTCTGAGTATCAGTGACAGTATGTAATATACTACAAATCACAAGCATTCAATAGGGAACTGGAGTCTAGCTCTCCACAGAGCCTACCTGTAATGTCATGTCAAAATCAGACCACTGCAATCAATGTACAATATCTGTGCATGCATCCAAATCACATACCTTGTTTTTAAATCGTATCTCTTGCCCATGAGACCCATTCTCATTCTAAGTTCTATTTCATTTTGCCATTTATGCCATTTATTTAACGATTAAGCTATTGGCAATGTAAATGACAATGCCATTTATTTATGATTAAAAAAAAAAGTCATGAGCAATGCCAATAGCTCTACCTTTAATAATGCCGAGACCATTGCATTGTAAATGCTTGTTTTTAAAGAGTGCATAATTGTTTAGAGCTCGGTCCTCCAAGGGTATTGAATTCCATGAAACAGCTCTTTGAAACGCTTGTGATCTTCCTCCAGCTGTGGTTCGTCGAATTTTAGGAATTGCAGCGAACAGTTTATAAGCTGAACGCAAATTTTTATGTGGGTTATAAAAGCGGATCCTAGCCCTGAGACAGACAGCCCCCGTCTGAAGCAAGGACACATGTACCAACACAAATGATTTAAACAATATTCTTTACTTGATAGGAAGCAAATTAAGTTCTCGCAGATGGGGAAACCTTATGTCTCAATTTGCCAGGTTCAGAAGTAAAAGGGCGGCAGCAGTTTGAACTACTTGAAGTTTGACCAGCAGCTGTTCAGGTACTCCAAATTATAAAGTATTACCATGTTCTAATCTGGAGGTTATCAAAGCCTGAATCACCAGCTTCTTTGCGGAGAAGGAAAGGAAGTTTAAAATGGCGTCAAGGAACGTAACACCCTAAAGCAGGTGCCAACTCCTGTGCTAACTTGAGGTTTGAAATACAAATTCTCATCATTTTTTTTAACTGTGCCCTCTTGAATCCATGGAGGTGAGGCATCATCAGGCCAAAAGGTTTTAGAGAATTTCGGCGCTGTATTACCCAAAAAAATAATTTCTGGTTTCTCCGCATTACAGTTAAGTTGGTGTATGGCATCCACTGACAGACAGTAGTTAAGCAGGTTTTAATCTGAGTTCCTGACATCTCTTCTCCCTTGTCACATGGGGACAGCAGCTGTGTATCGTCAGTGTATGATATCGTTTTTGCCCCAAGGAGTTCAGCAATCTGGCCAGAGGAGTGAGATAGAAAGAGATGGGACATAATGCCGAACCTTGGGGACTCTCACTGTCAGTTGACAGGATTTCAATAAAAAAGGAGGAGAGTTGTTGGCTTCGACCTTCTAGAAAGGAAGCAAGCCGGTCCACGGCTAATCCTGTTACACCAATAGTCTGGAGTCATGTAAGAAGTCTTGAGTGGGGGACTGTAATAAAGGGGGTTGATAGATTTAATCTTATCAACTCTGCCTGTCCCCCAATGTCTAGAATGTCTTTAATTTGTTCCGAGACATCTGACAGCGCTGACTCAGTGCTAAAGCTGGGCCTAAAGCCTGACTGGCTAGGATGGAGTAGATTATTGACTTCCAGATAACGGGAAAGCTGATGGTCCACATGCTGCTTTTCTAGGATCTTAAAAAAGGCAGGAAGCAAGGCGATAGTATGATGGAATTCTAGGATCTGCCAATGGATTTTTTACCAGAGGTAAAATCGTTGCTTACTTCCACGATTAAAGTACCGTTGCAGATGCTTATGACATATTAAGCAATCTGTTTGCCAGCAGTTATTGATAGAGGCCCCTGATACTAAATAGTTAGGTGGGAATGGGTCAGATGGTAAACCAGATTTCAGAATACACAAAGCTTGCAGTGAACTCTCCAATGCTATTGACTCAAAGCTAGACAGGGTAAATTTAACTAGATGGCTCAGCTTCACCTGCAGTTTGCCAAGTATCTTTGCATCTACCCTTAACCTGATGGACAAACTAGCTTGAATCTTAGGTTGAAAGTCCGTGGTTAGTTGATCACACCATTCCATCGAAGGGTGGTGTGTCCTTACACTTGCTGACGGCGAGGTAAACTTTTTAACAATTGCAAATATTTCCCTGCCTTTATTCTGGGTACTCTCAATCTTATCTGCTAAATAATCATGGTTACCCGTTCTCATATACGTATGGAATTTCTTGAGAGCAGATTTGTAGCTTTCCTTAGCATCCAAATTGTAATCTTTCCTCTATTGCCTTTCCAGTATCTTACATCTTTTTTCTCTGCCATCAGACTGTCATAGAACAGAGGGGAGCAAGGCCTATTTCAAACCTGTTCTGCAAGAAAGAGGAGGTGCCACTTTATCAATAGAGTCCTTAATTCAATTATCAATCACTCCTACATCCTTCTCTAACTTGCCAAGGAAAGAGGGAGAGCTCACTTCCAAGGAATCTGTAAATTAAAATGGCTGTACTTTGGAGAATGCTGTATACATTACATGTAAGCTATTTGCAGAACCCTGAAATTTGATTGGTAGCTTTGGAAGGGGTTTGCACGCCGGCCGAGCCTACCTTGCTCCGCTGAGGCGTCTCCACAGTCTCCTGTTCCCGTGTGGCGGCCGGGCTTGGCTCCGCCGTGCTACTCTGCACTCCCTGACTGGCCGGGCTTGGCTCCGCCGGTCGGGTCGGGACTTCAACCCCCAGCAGCCTCGACGCCAGGACACCGCCCCCCTCATTATCCAGCGCCAGGAGGCGCATAAAACACTGCCTGCTTCCTCATCCGGCGAGGACGCGCGCGGGACGCACCGGGCGAAGCCCGGGCAAAGGGCGGGCCGTCTGTGGCCGTCCGGGGATGACCATGGACGGGATGGGCCACCCCCTTTGATTCTGACTTATTCGAAAGGTACTTTTACATCGAATCTGTTTATCCTTTTGACTGGGGGAAAGTAATACGCTGACCCTGACACCAAACTACCTAATATAACACGGTGAACTGGGAGAAGGGCAGACATAGTTTGGTTTAGCTTTTCGGTGCCACTTACAATAAGGAAGCCAGGATAGATAGATTGGTTTGGGAAATAGTTAACCAAGATCTTACTATGTCCAATCCCCCAAAAACACGCTCGGCCACGAGCAAAGCACATCTAGCCGGCACACCAAATCAAACTATTGTTGAAATAAATAATGTACCTCCTAATAAAATAAAAAAACCTACTGCAATAGACCTGATGCTGAGGAAAGTATCTGGGGAGATTGAGCGTATGGAAAGGAGTTTGTCCTCTTCACCAATTTCTATACTAGTTACCCCCACACAATCCAAGGATCAAACACTATCAGAAAGCCCCAATATAGAGTTAGTGAGTAACTCAATTGAGGGCATTCCCTGCGCACAATATGTATCACAACCGGGGGCAGAAAATCTAGGGGACAGCAACCTTACCGTACACAGTAAACCCAAACAACGGGGGGGTCGAAAGGGCCTGCACAGGAAAAACAAACCAAATATAGGAGCCTGTCGACCCAAAAATAGACAGGAGGTCACCCCTGAAGAAGAAGTAGTGTCAACCAACGTAAGGCCACCAGGGTGGATAGATGAGGTAATTGGAGAACTAAAAAAAATCTGGAAGCTTTCATTATTAGCCAGATAAAACCGATTGTGAGTAGGATTGATAAAATAGCGAATGAATTGACCAAACAGGGCAAGACAATGGGCCCGATAAGTAAGAATCCTACCACAGGCCCCAACCAACCCACAAACACGGCCACGGACAAAATAGCAGCCAATAACAACTGTGTCAGTAACACTCAACACACGATTGCCCAGGTACATGACCCACCTATAGCCCCACAATACCTAGAGAGGAGATCAAATCATAAGATTGGAACTAAATACACAGATAAAGTCCAACAGCAACCAATTACACAAATGGGGCAGGAAGACCATCACTCAAGTCAAGGTCCAACTACCTCATCGCAAATTGATTATGATCCATTCTATAGACCAGAAAATTCACCACCACATATAAATCTACCCCCGGAAGCTGGCCCCTATGTTATAGTATTCGCAGGGGTACCGGAACTCAGGGCCGCAGAAAAAGAAACACATTCACAACTAAACTCAAAAATTGCAAAATGGTTGAATATCCATAGGCCCTTGAATACCGTGGAAAGGGGGGAGATATTACATGTAAGAAGAGTGAAATGGTTAGGAGGTAGGAAAAAAGACATAATAGGGGACTGCATTGTGGCAAATTTTAGAGACGTCAACCTGGTGGAATATATACTGGGAAATACAAATAGAAATCATACCAGTACAATTTGCACCCTCCCCCTCGGGTACTTCTACCCAAGGAGGCGGAGCACTAATAACCTGAACTATCCAATGTGGAGTAAAGGAAGGACACCAACTAATCAAAGGGACAGAATCCTGAACCACCCAGGCCAGTTTCCATCATCCCGAGACCACCTACAGTGGAGAAATAGATTTGCCCCCCTACAGTCGCTCGACGAAAACGACAGACTACCACCTATAGACAATGGGCAAAAAAACATAGCTATATGGGATGGTCCGGTTCGTAGCACGAAAGGGGTAGGAGGAAGCGTGGAAGTTATGAGGACAGAAGATCCCCCAATGCAGAGGGACGAGGTGGCTAGCGTCTCAAAAACTCATAAAAGAGCAGTGTGTAGATTAAATGACCAGGCCTCAGAGGGAAAAAAAGCATCTAGGGCAGGGTTAGTCCTTTTGTCCTGGAATATAGCGGGTCTGGGGGGGAAATTTGATAACAAGGAGTGGAGGGAGTACATTACTGGCTTCCATATTATAGCTTTACAGGAGACCTGGGCTCGACACCCCGATCCCTATCAACTGGAGGGCTATAAATGCTTTTTTATGCCAGCGCAGGAAGGTAGATCAGGGAGGGCGAAGGGAGGGCTAGTCATATATGTTGACCTAGATTTAAAAGGTACATGGTCACAACCCCCATGGGTATCGGACACTCTACAAGCAGTGGCATTCCAGGGACAGGGACAGAGGTTCCTAATATTAAACTTTTATAACTCAGGTCCAGTCGATGGGAACTACCCAGTACTACAATAACTAGAGAGCAGACTAAGCGAAGAAACTGACCGAAGGCAGGGGGGCCTAGAACCAACTATTCTGCTGATGGGTGACTTTAATTGTCACTTGTGCCCAAAACTTCTCCCCGTGAGCCCTGATTGGTCCTCCTGCCCCAAAGAAAGTGGACCACACTTTGAACACAACAAAGAGGGAACACTGCTTATGAAGCTACTTGATAGGTTCGCCCTCACCCATACTATTGACCAGTTGGCCCTGAAAGCAGGGGATACTCTCATACCAACATTAAAGGGAAGAGGCTGCTCATCCATCATAGATTTTATTTTAATACCCGCCTTTGCAAAAGAGCAGGTCAAAGAGGTAAGAACGGAGTGGAGCCCCTTCAGCGACCATAACCCCCTAACCCTTGAATTCCCATATAATGGCCTGTCAGTAAGGTATGCTGGTGCAGACACTGAAATCCGCCCAACTGACCAGGGGAGGCGCCTAAGATGGGCAAAGATTAATGCACAAGAATTCTATAGTACCCTAATGGAAAGAGGGAAAGAACAAATAGAGGCCTGCCTCGAACTCACAATATAGGGCAGAGAGGTGGTCCTGGCATTCAAGGCCTTAACCAGGGTGGTAGATGGATTAATAAAAACCAATCGCCCTGTAAAGGACTCACCATCTCTAAGATGGTTTGACTCTAACTGCTCGCGGGCTTTGAGGGAGCTAAAACTAAGCCTTAAGAAGAGCCCGAGAGATAAGAATGAAGTTGCCCTGTGTAGGCGTAATTATAAAATGCAGGTCAAGCAGAGAAAGAGCACCCTCCAAAAGGAAGTTAGGGCAGACCTGAGGGAAGCAGGTGAAAATAGGGATTACACCCAATTTTGGAGAATTATCAACAGACCCTGCTTTCAAGATTCTAGTTCACCTGTTATCAGTACCAATATATTTCCCCAACAATAGATCACTCACTTTGAGAGCCTATACAACCAACAGGGTGAGATAGGTAGGGTCGGAGCATGTGAGGGGGTGAGACCCACTGAATTAGAATTCTCTTTATTGGAAATCTCCAAGGCAATCCAAGGCCTGACCAGAAATAAGGCACCGGGCCCGGATGGCACCCCCCCCAGACCTCTACTTAAGCAATATTGATTTATGGGCACCGATCATGACTAGAGTATTAAATGCAGCGATAAAAACTGGGCTCCCAGGATCTTGGTCAACAGCGCTGATTGTCTCCATCTACAAAAAAGGGTGCAGGGACAACCCGCAATGCTACAGGCCAATCTCGTTGATAGACGTGTCAGCTAAACTCCTAGGCAGGGCAGTCCTAAATCGTCTTGGTGAGTGGACTGAAGCACACCACACCCTAGCAGATACCCAATACGGTTTCAGAGCAGGCAAATCAACTAGTGATCAATGTCTAAACCTGTACCTACTAGTTGCTAAGTACACCAAAACTGGTAATGGAACAATGTATATGGGGTTTATGGACCTGGCGGCTGCGTTCGATAACGTAAATAGAAACAAACTTTGGGCCCTCATGTCCAAATTGGGAATTGACCCAGACCTTATAAACATCTTAAAGGAACTCCACTGGAACACCACTGCCAAAGTCCGCTATAGCGCGGGGGGGGTGAGTACCGATCCCTTCCCGTGCACTGGCGGGGTGAGGCAGGGGTGTATCCTGGCCCCCTTTCTATTCTCCCTCTACATAAACGACTTGGAGAGTTAATTGACGGCTCTGGAGACTGACTGCCCTAAAGCAGGATCGCGCCATATACCAGTACTGTTGTACGCGGATGACCCGGTCCTGCTTGCACGAACAGCAGTGAGCCTGCAACATCTGGTGAACGGATTCGTAAAGTTCATGGAGAATCTGGATCTCTCGGTGAACCTGACCAAGTCGTTTGTTATGGTGGCAGGGAAAAAAAAACAAGAGATTTGTATTTAAAATAGGAACACATGTTTTAGAAACTGTGAATACATTCTCGTATCTGGGTCTCTTGTTTGATGGAGAGATTAGGTTTGCCCCATTGCTGGGGGAAAGGTGCAGGAAACTGGTCTCAGCAAATGGTGCCATTTTAAACTTTGCACGTAGGATGGGCCGCTGGTCACCAGAGCAAGTATTGACACTGTATAGAGCTGTTAGCACTGCCAAAGCCACGTATGGGGCAGAGGTGTGGGGTTTTAGGGATGTACATCAGTTACAAGTAGAGGAAGACAAATTCCTAAGGAAAATGTTGAAGACACCTCAGACCATCCCAGCAGCAATTGCACACATGGAGCTTGGTATCCCGTATATTTCTGACCTGATCAAAGTGAGACCCATCCTGACCTGGCTCCGAATCTGGGTAAACCCAGAAGCTGAGCTCAGTAGGCAAATAATAAAAGATTGCCTTCAGAGAGACAGGTGCCTACAAATCCCCTGGCTTAAATATGTTAAAGAAACTTTAGAGTGTATAGACTATCAAACATTATTCACCGACCCATCTTTGATTGACACCTCTTGTAAATATCGGATCCACAAACAGCTACTTGACAAATATGATTGTAGTAGGAAACAGTTTGACTCTACAAAAACATTCGTAGCTGAGTACTCTTTAGTACGCAACGGAGAGGGTATGGAACCATATCTATTTTTAATGTATAATCAGCAAGATAGGTTTTTAATGTGCCGTTTTAGGCTCAATTTGTTACCTAATATTTTAGCTTACCCATCTGGTTTTACCCTAACAATTGAGCAGAAGGGTGCCTGCGGCTGCGACAATAGGTCTCCGCAGGACACCCATCATTTTGTATTATTATGTTCCTTTCATCGATCCCCTCGCCGTAGATTTTTTGTAGATATTTTAAAGGAGTCAAAACTTTGTCACGCTAAATCTGCTTTAATATTTTTGCAAAGAGCTACTGACATGCGCACCCTGTGCTCTATCATGAGTTTTTTAAAAGTGGCTGTTAAACTAAGAAATACCAGGGGCTGATCTGGGATGTATTAAATGCCTTTTTAATCCATATTAACCCCTTTTTTTATTTTTAACATTGTATAGTTCGGAAATGTAATGTATTTGATGATTGTTGACTTTGTATTGTGTATTTTTATGATGGTTTTTAATTATCGAAATAAACTGAACTGAACTGAACTGAACTGATTGGAGTCTGCCACAAAAAGTTGATCAGGAGGTGATCTGACCAAACCATAGGTCCAGGGTCCTCGATTTGAGGCCTTCTTCTGGAGAACACCTTACCTAGTAAATGGCCAGCCTGACTAGTGTGTTTAAATATATGTTGGCTGAGATCTAGGGAGCAACATGAAAAGATGATATATGGAGTGCTGAACATTGTCAAACATTCACCCCCAGTCACAGATCTGGGTTAAATCCATTGTTTTTTTGCTCACCATGCCACCCTAGCCATACGCAAATCAGCCTTGACCACGCTCCCCATGGGAACAGCCCAGCCTGAACTGCCAAGCCCGGTCCTCCCTGGACCAAACAAAGCATCCTGGGACCGGTTTCAAAGATTCACTCCTCAAGAGCCAGACTAGCTTGAATCCTGTTGCACAGTGTGCATGGAACCCACGTCTGGGTATACTCTTCCCACTTAGAGCAACTTTAGCAACTCAGAAAGATGTTGGACGGAATGCTAAACATTGTTATCACACCCCCAATCATAGATCTGGGGGAAACCTATTATTTTTGTGCTCACCATGCCACCCCAGTTTGGATCTAGCTAGATGCAAATCATTCTTGACCCTGCTCCCCATGGGAACAGGCTAGCCTGAACTGCCAAGCAAGGTCCTCCACCAACCAGAAACAAGTATCCTGGTACCACTTTCAGGGTGTCACCCCTCATCAACCAGGCTAGCTTTAATCCAGTGGCAGAGTGAGCATGGAACCCGCGTCTAGGCATACCCTTCCCACTTAGGGTGACTTTAGCAACATAAAAAGATGGTGGGCGGAAGGGCGAACTTTGTCAAACATTCATCCCCAATCACCGATCTGGGTTAAATCCATTGTTTTATTCCTCACCATGCCACCCCAGTTTGGACCCAGTAATATGCAAATCAGTCTTGACCCTGCTCCCCATGGGAACAGTCCAGCCTGAACTTCCAAGCCAGGTCCTCCATGGACCGGAAACAAGTATCCAGGGACCGGTTTCGGGGTATCACCCTTCATCAGCCAGGCTAGCTTGAATCCAGTGGCACAGTGAGTACGGGAGCCATGTCTGTGCATACCCTTTCAACTTAGGGTGTGTTAGAAATAGGGGTATCTAGTTGGGAGAGGTACGTACCTTTGTTCAAATAGGGACACTTGCTTCTAGTCAGGGTAAGGGGGATACACACTTTAGATAACCCCTGCTCACACTCTGGGTACCTTAGCACAAGCAGACAAACTTATCCCAAAGGCAATGTGTAAAGTATCTGTACTCAAAACACACATGGAGACCACACCAGTATAGAAAAATAAAGTATCTTTATCTAAACTCAACAAGACCAAAACAACAAAAATCCAACATACATGTAATAAGAATATGACTTTAGAAAGGTTTCAAACAACTTGGTCCCTGGAAGACTATGGTTGCATGATTTCTCACAAAGTACCTGTAGATTACTCAAAATTCATAAGGCCAAACAGCCGCAGAGATGGGAAGCGTAGAAAACAAAGAGATGCGTCAGTTCCAGTGACCATGGGGAGGCAATGCAACAGTTCTGCTGCACACAGGAGAAGGGATGCGTCGAATCCGGTCTGTAGGGGGAAGTGATGCGTTAATTCCGAATTGGTTCTGGTCCGTGGGTGATGCTGCGGGAAAACTTGCTGCACAGGTATGATGCGTGGAAATCCGGGATGCTGAGGCGATGGATGAGGTGGCATCTGGCGGCGATGGCTCGTTTTCTTCAGCTGCGATCCCTCAATGCGTTGGTTTTTTGCAGCGGCGACAGGCGTTGCATCCGTTTCTGCAATGGCGCAGCGATGCTTGGAGATTCTTCTTGTACAGCGGTGCTGCGTCGGAAAAACAGCAGCAAGAAGACCAATGCGATGAATTCTTCAGTTCTTTAGGTTTCTTCCAGCTCCCAGCAGCAAGCACAAAGTCCAGAGGCCCAGAACTGGAACAGACACCTCCTGTCAGGTAAGAACACTCAGCAGTGGAGTTCAGGGGAGCTGGGGGTGAAGACTTCGGAAAAGGAGGCCAGCAACACAGGCACACTGAGATCTTCTTCAAACAGTTTCAAAGCAAAGTTTAAGTCTTTGTCCTCTCCTTCGCAGAAATAGCAACTGCAGGCCAACCCCACACAGCACTCAGCAAAGGGCAGTACTCCTCCTCACAGCTCTTCAGATCTTTGCCTTGGCAAAGGTTCCTCTTGAGTCCAGAAGTGATCAATATTTCTGGGGTTTAGGTCTAATACTTATACCCCAAAATGTATTTGTTTCTTTTGTGCAAGGGTCTCTGAGCCCAGTCCAAAGCAGGTCTGTCCTCACAGGTGCAGGATGACCACAGAGGGTGGAGACAACATTGTGCAAAGGAGACAGGTCCTATTCAGGTGCAAGGAAAACTCCTCCCACTATTCTAAATTCAGCCAAGTTTTATTCAGCTCAGCTCTGAGGCAACCAGGAAGGGCCAGGCACACCTCAACCCCCCCCCCCCCCCCTCAGTGGCTGTCTACAGTGAATGCACATGCCCAGCCCCTGTCACTCCAAAACCAGACAGTCAATACACAAACAGGCAGAGGCACATAGAATGGTTAAACAAGAAAACGCATACTTTCTAAAAGTGCTAATTTCAAACGCACATTTTAAAAACCATCTTTTCTAAAAGATGTGTTATTTTAATCTGAGTTCAGAGAGCCTAAACTTTATTTCTCGATCTTGTTCCAATGTGAAGTTATACTTGTAAGATGTTACAAAGCCTTTCCCATTCTATCCTATGGAAGAAGATAGCCTTACAATAGTGAAAATCAAAAATGACAGTGTTCATCATCAGGACATGTCACACACATCAGTACATGTCCTAACGTTCACATACACTGCACCCTGCCCAGGGGGGTACATTGGGCCTACCATTGGGGTGCCTTACATGCAAGTGCAAGGAAAAGAAGGTTAGGGCCTGGCAAGTGGGTGAACTTGCCAAGTCGACATGGCAGTTAACAAACTGCGCACAGACACTGCAGTGGCAGGTCAGAGATACCTTTCTAGGGCTACTCATGTGGGTGGCACAATCAGTGATGCAGGCCCACTAGTAGCATTTGAGTTACAGGCCCTGGAACACTTTTTCCCACTTTACTAGGGACTTACCAGTAAATCAAATATGCCAATCAGGGAGAAGCAATTGTAACAACACAGGGAGCACTTGCACTTTGACACTGATCAGCAGTGACAAAGAGCCCAAAGCATCTAAGCCAGCAAAAACGAAATGCAGCAGAGCATAAAAAATACAGGAGGTAGAGGCAAAAAGTCAGGGGAAACCAGGCCAAATATACCAAGTCTAACAGGGCGACTTTAGCAACACAAAAAGATGATGTACAAAATGCTGAAAATTGTCAAACACCCCCAGTTACAGATCTAGTGAAATCCATCGTTTAGTGCTCACCATGCCACTCCTGGCTGATGAGAGGTGATAGCCTGAAACCAGTCCCAAGATGCGTGTTTCTGGTCTAGGGAGGACCTGGCTTAGCAGTTCGGGTTGTACTGTTCCCATGGGGAGCAGGGTCAAGACGGATTTGCATTTGGCTGGGTCCAAACTGGACTGGCATGGTGAGCAAAAAAACAATGGATATAGGCCCAGATCTCTGTACTGGGGGTGAGTGTTTGACAATGTTCAAGATCCGTCCATCATCTTTTTGTGTTGGTATAGTCACCGCAAGTAGGAAGAGTATGCCCAGATGTGAGTCCAGTGCTCACTATGCTGTTGTCTTTAAGCTAGCCTGGCTGATGAGGGGTGATACACCGAAACCGGTACCAGGATGCTTGTAAGACCTAGCTTAGCAGTTTGGGCTGTTTTGTTCTCATGGGGAACAGGGTCAAGACTGATTAGCATATGGCTGTGTCCGAACTGGGGTGCAGTTTTGTCTTGCCATAAAGTAGTGCAGAGGGTTAGTATGCCTGCTGCAAAGAATATATGCTGTGTAAAAGACAGATCTGTATTTTATGTGGCTAGCTGTGTGGATTAGTAAAGTCGGCCTTTACCAGTGCTTTAAAACATATTAAATGTTTGTGAGAGCGGGTCTATGGAGGGATGAGGGGCCCTTTTGCATGACGGTAGTGAGGGAATCCGAGGAGGAGGTCATGGTGGGGGGGGGCGCCAAAAAAGATTGTCGCACTGGGCTCCACCAGCGCTAAAGCCAGCCCTGCTACTGAAAATGTTATCGTAAAAAGCACAGCTGCACATATTCCTCTCTCAAACTCCAACTCATTGCATACACCAAACCCTGTAGCAACCACTGGGCCGGAAGTCCATATGTACTGTGCATTCTCTTAAGATGACTCAGCTTTCTATGTACGCATGCATCTACACCATAATGTTTTATACATGTTTTATCCCTCAGCATCCAGCATAAAACTGCCTGCCACTTATGCTTACCCATTTCAAACCATGCCCCCTTGACAAACATTGAAGTTTTACATTGTGAAATACCTTGGTGTAAGAGACTAGACACAGAACTGTGCCTCGGATAGCCCCAGTTTCAACTGAACTAGCAACATTGACAGCCAAAGTTCCTCAGTTCACAGTTGTGCTCCGCTCAAAGATTGGTCAATAAACCTTTATTCAGAAAAAAATTACATGTTTTTATTACCTTTCATTGACAACATAAAAATTCAGTGCAGCTAATCAATGTAGCTGCTTTACACATTATTGGAAACATTTACAGCAGTGCATACCTTACACTTAGGAAAAAAATGTTTGGGTAACAGAAGATGTGTCTTGCCAAAGGTGCCCCAAATACTGTTAGAAGACCTTACGACAGTGCTTAGTTTGTAAAAAAAAATAACAAGTGCCAGGGCCCTTGTTAAAAGGCCACCGCAGCTTGCAACACAAAATGCCACTGTCAGAACTGCCAAATACAGTACTTACACAACTGTCACACTTCCACACGTGTGACAGTTCAGCAGTGGCAGCTGACACAGGTAAGCGCGGTTGGGTGGTGAAGTCGGTAGAATAGGTCAAATGAAATATATAAATAGAATCTATTCTGTCGTCTGTTGACTTTCCACCTCACTCCACCACCCCACCGCACTTACCTGCACCGGCCCCGACTGCAGTTCACACTGTTCGAGCCTCCCAGAGCTATAGGAATGGCTTGGTGGCAGGTCTTAGTGCTTTTCCAATGTATATTGAATTAACAAAGAACTTCTGTTCTTCTTATCTTTAAATTACACACAAAGTCCCACTATGTGGCAGCTGTCATAAGTGACGGTGTTGGCAATTAACTGCCAGTGCTGAACACCGGAAACAACTGGCTCAATTTAAGCACTGACTTACTAAGGTCCACTTTATGAGTTGCTCGATAATACTGATGATGCCAGTATCAGGCCCTATTGGAATTATGCGTTTTGCAGGGGCATAGCAACTGTAACATAACGTGCATTTGTAAAGCACATGTTCACCCAGAAGGGTATCTTGGCTCTGAATAACAGATGTTTATTGTTACCCAACTCAATGGTACTCATTTTATCGACATTAGAAGGATAAAAGTCTGACTGGACCTGCCAGGACGTTCACCTGTGACCATGAGTACAAACACAGGTCCATACAGTGGCCACATTAGTTTACTAAGCCACCAAATCCGGCATGGTGTGCAGTGTTTCATCCAGAAATTCACATGCTCCAAGCAAAGACTTTGGTTGGAATATCTGGGGAAAAACATGCAAAAATTGCCATGGTAAATCTGGTCTCCGCATGGTATCCCCTCAAAAACTCAAAATTCCAGAATTTTTTTTTACCCCTGCAATTACCTGCATCTTTCCCCCCCCCCTTCTCCCTCCCCCTGTAATGGTAATACCAGGACGAGGGAATAACAGGAATTATTACAGCCCCATTTAATGAGGGAAAAGAACAGGAGCATTCCTGGAATACAACGCCTGTTGTAGATTCCTAAGCGTGCTCCATTGGATTTTGTGAGTCCTATAAATGTCAGAAACATAGAAGCCTGTTGAAGTAAGCTACTTGAGTAAGGGGGAGATTGGCTTGTTTTAACACTACTCAAAGCTCGGCAATCCTTACTTAACCGTATATTGAAGCCTGTTGCCTAGTCTAAGGCACAGCTGCGGATTGTAGCCCACGAAGCATTTGATGCAGGAAAGGGGTATTGGTTTGAAAAATGCCAAAATGCTGCTTGTTTGAATGAGACCGGTGGACTATGGACTGGAGGGAGGTTATGCTGAGAAACATCCTTGACACATGATCAGATTGTCCACGGGGAGGGACAATTTAAATAAGGTTGCATTTGCACCTGTGACTGGCTTTTTTTCTGCTTTTCCCACTATGAATACATTTTGGGCTTTGTTTACAAGAAAGTGCCGCAGCGCGGCACTGCAAGTCCTTTGGCTGCGCCACGCTGCGGCACTTTCAAAGCCCAGGGGTGCGTCATATCTACAAGGATATGACGGTTCCCTTTGCTTTCCCCGCGCTGGTGCATAATTAGCTGCCATGCGCCGATGCAGGCACCCATGCACCATGGTGCAAGGATGCTTGCGTCACGGGGATGATTGTTTATGTGCATGAAGGTGTCCCTTCCTGCGCCTAAACAATCTGAACTGGCGTTTTTCAACTTCTACGTGTGCTGCATCACCGGCGGTGCAAGGGGCTTGTAAATAAGCCGCTTTGTTCAGTGGAGCACTCCTTCTTTTACACCCATGTGCAGGGTGTTTCTTTCCGATACACACACTGAACAACAGTTATTCTATACTTTCTGGAAGTAACTTTACAAGTAATCTCGAAGACAGGAGTATTCTTGTGAGTGTTGCATCCACTTTACAAGACCACCCTTCGACACTCACCCTTTTCAGTCCTGAGCAATACACCTGCAACCTGCAATAGCAGAAAAACCATCGCAATGACAGATTGTCCACTATTGTCTGGTAACTGCAGTCCTAAGTTACACTTATCCCGACTCTGTGGAGCATGATATGGATTCATTGAGCACTTTCAGGATAAGTTTAGTTGTGAATTAGGCTCAGTAGGAATAGGTGCTCTACTTTCTACAGAAAACATTTGGCCCTGATTACACAAGTGTGCAGACATCGTGCCAAAGGACTAGACACACAAATAGTTAGTTGTCCCTCTATGCTCGCCTAGCCTTTTCTTGGTACTAAATCAAGGCATGGAAAATTATGTGCAAAAGGGCTTTTCTCTTAACAGAGTTAGTGTGAGGACTTGCCAAAGTAACATTTTGCTTAAGGTTCATGTTTAACAGAGAAGTAGCTTGAGGACAGCTTTGTGTTTCACACTCTATTATTTCCCTTTAAACAACAGCTCAAAAGGAAGCCCTTTCAGAACCTGCACGCGTTTCTTTAAGCAATAGGTTTTTTTTTGCAGTCTTTTGAATTATCAGGACAGAAGATTCGAGATTGTGCTCAGACACTAATTTACATCTGTTGAATGGTGGTTTTCAATCTTTGGGAAATGCTAAACTGTATTTGTGCACTATCATCACCATCAACTATATTTCGGTTAATAAAAAACATAAAAGTACATATAGCAGCATACGTTTAAAAACATAGTGAATTATAAACATATCAGTTCATTAAAAGGAATGTTGTGCATATAACTAAGAGGAAACTTAGTTGGGCCTTTTTGTCAAATCCTATAATCTAGCAGCAATTCATGTGCTGAGATAAAAAAATATACTTAACATTATTTACATTATTTAGTGCAATAACATCAGCTTGCCACTAGAGGACACTGCAGGCCTACATTAGACTAAGGTAAATGAAACAGTTGGTAGAAAATCCCTTAATACGTTTTGGAGCCAGAACTAGTGCACCAAGGCTCCTTTTATGTCATCAATTAAGAGAAGCCTTTGTGCACTAGTCCTAGCTCCAAAGCGTATGAAGGGATTTCTTTACAAGACCGGAGGATACCATTATGCATAATCTTTTATTGCCACCCTTGAATAGCAACCTCTTTAAAGAATATCAACCAGAAAAATACAGAAATTAAATTTAAAAAAACAAACAATATATGTCCCATGCACAGAACTTTCATCCACTTTTAAATGCTGCTCTTGAAGAGATAAGTACATTTTCAATTTATAATATGATGTATTTATTTTGGATTGAAGAGAGAATTTGTGGAGAGAATGTTAAGGTTGGTGGTGTTTGGCTTCTAATTTTCGGAAGCGTGTGAGTTTGGAATAGATTTGAAGGCTCTTTTTATGTCATCACATAAGAGAATCCTTCGTGCACTAGTTCTAGCTCCAACGTGTATGAAGGAATTTTCTGCCAACTGTTTAATTTACCTTGGTCTAATGTAGACCTGCAGTGTCCTCTAGTGGCAAGCTGATGTTATAGCACTAAATAATGTATTCAAGTTGTATTCACGTGAATAGCGCGATGATACCAATGGAATTGATCTGTAACGGCTTCTCGTCGATGTTTATAAGAGCTGTATAAATGCGATTATAGTAAGTCTACACTAGTAGAGCAGCCTTCAAACTTATCATTCAATACCGTAACCGGGAAGTAATCTGCTGAAGGTGCAGCGCATAGGACCCCTTCGCCCTCCAGGCATTACATGGGGGGCAGATCTGCATGTTTTTGCTTCATTTTTCGTTTCAAGCGTTTTTGTTTTGTTCGTGAAGAACATGGATACTTAAGTGATAGTAATACAATCGATCTGAACCGTATGACTCAGCGAAGGCTTATAGAAAACATAATCGTTTTAGATAAATATACATTATATAGAAAAAGTGAAGTTTGCAACATGAATGGTCCAGAAGAAAGTAGGGGGCATATTATCAAGCACGGAGTAAAAATTATCGCCGCTTTAGCAGTAGAAAACTATAATAGGCTTGATAATATGCCCTTGAGCATTCCAATAGAAGCCCATGTTGACACCAGAACATGGGCTTCTATTGGAATTCTCAAGGGCATATTATCAAGTCCAGTATCGCCGTGTTAGCGGCAGTGTTCTGGCGCTTAAGCGGTGATAATTTTAACTCCGCTTCTTGATATTATGTCCCGTAGTTCGTATGAACACTACAGAGAAGTGATATGCTGAAAGGAAGGAAAGGAAGAGGAAAAAGCCGGAAGGAAGGATAGATACCGACAATAAAATACCAGGAGGTATATTTAATGCCCATCCAAGCAGCTATGGCACTGCATTTTGAAGCCCAGGCTTCAATGAGGAAAACAAATATTAGTCCCAGAATGCAACAGTGGCGGCTTCTGGCATTTGTTAGTTTATTTATGTATGTATTTATTTATGCGTTTTTATATAGCGCGGACTTTACCCGAAGGTGTCAGAGCGCTTCACAATAGGAACGTTAATGACAAATGAGGAGAAAATACAAGTGAACAAATTACAAAAGCAAACATTAAGTTATATGAGGTAAAAGTGACAATTGTGAGCAAACAAAATACAAGAGGTAGCAAACGGTGCATTACAGGAGGAAAAAAAGTGACATGTGTGCAAGTTACAAAGGCATACAAAGTACAAGTAGAGGTATAATACTGCAATAAATGGCAGACACTCAAACACAAGAACAAACATTAAGTAGGCAATGGTGGCACTTGTGCAAGTATCTAAAGCAAACTAAATAAAGGAGGTAGCAAACAGTGTGTTACAAGAGAAAAGTGACATGTGCGTGTTACAATAGTGTTCCAGACACAGGTAGAAGGATAATACTTCAATAAATGGCAGACCACTCAACACTACTTAAACCACAAGAACACACTGGGAAGGCACTTCCATAGTCATGGAGAATAGGTTTTCCTATAATGGAAGATCTTCCTTCAGATAATAGAGAGGGCGAGAATTATATTTGGAAGTGTCTTTGAAGGAGGAGAACTTTGAGGTCAGTTTTAAAGGCCTGGGAGGAGGTGGGGGTCCGGAGCTGCGGCGGAAGTGAGTTCCAGATTCTCACCGCGTTGCCTGAAAAGGATTGGGTCATCGATCTTTCCTTCTTGAAAGTGGGAGGTTCAAGCAGTAGATTTTCCGCATTACGTGATGGTCTAGAGCCTCCAGAGAGTTTCAGTTTATTCACCAGGTAGCTAGGAGAGGAGGAGTGCAAGGCTTTGTGGGTGATACAGGCAGTCTTGTAGATAGATCTGGTCTTGATGGGAAGCCAGCGGAGGGTGGATAGCATGGGTGTGATGTGGTCGCTTCTTTTAACCCCATAAACGAAACGAGCTGCTGAATGGAGAACAGATTTAAGGGGGGACAGGTGGGATTTGGGGAGGCCAGTAAGAAGAGATTTACAGTAGTCCAGTCTGGAGAGGACCAGCGATTGGACTAGGGTTTTACGGTCTTGTTATGGGAAGATGCGACGAATTCCCCAAAGAAGGTGCAGTTGGTATCGAGCAGACTTTGCAACAGAATTGATGTGGGAGATTAGATTAAGTTTTATGTCGAGTATGACACCAAGGGATTTTGCGCTGTCGACAATGATGGGTTTATTGTTAAGCAGATTCATCTGATCCATCCAAGATTGAACCGGGGGAGGAGAAAGTGAGGAGGAGAGGAGGAGGAATTCAGTTTTGGAGGGATTCAGAATCAGTTGATGAGTTAACATCCAGTTTTGAATGGAGTCGAGAGTTGAGCTTAGGAGAGAGAGATCGTGAGTGGAGGCAACCTTGAGGTAGATTTGAGTGTCGTCTGCATAGAGATGATAGTGGATCCTGGATTTACTTAGGAGATTTCCCAGTGGTTCTAAGTAAAGATTTAACAATGTGGGTGCAAGTATGGAGCCTTGAGGAACACCTTAACCTACCGCCAAAGGAGATGAAAGACTGTTCGCTATTTTGATAATTTGGGATCTATCAGAGAGGAAGGAAGCAAACCATTTAAGCACAGTGCCCATTCTTTGTTGAAGAGTGCTGAGGAGGGTATTGTGACTGACAGTGTCAAAGGCTGCAGAAAGGTCAAGGAGGATTATAAGACAGGACCCCCCCGTATCGAGTATCTGCAGCACGTCATCAATCACTTGCAGCAAGGTTGTTTCAGTGCTGCAGTTTTGGATGAAGCCGGACTGAAAATTGTCAAGAAGATCATTGTCCTTGATATGATGAGAGAGTTGTTTCGCTACACATCTTTCTGTGATCTTCGCAAGAAAGGGTAGTGTAGTATCTTGATATTCCCTATGCTACCCTCCTCTCCCTCCATTGAAATGTTCATGTGATGCACCTTTCAGAATGTTGCTGTCCTGCCTATGAGTTTACAGTTGGCTGGGCTGAGTACCATGATGGATGCTCCTGGTGGGGTCTCTCTATACAACTTGGAATAAAGCATCACTAAATACTACTCAACGTGTGGACTTCTCAACATTACATTCATGGCGACGATCTTATGAAAGAACCTACGTTTGTCAAGTCAAGAAGTACTTCAAACTACAAGAAATTAACAATGAAATCTACAAAGTATGAAAGGACCTCCTGCAACAAGAAAAGCTACCTCAACTGCCAGCATGACCCCACCAGTGACCTACAACCGGTCGCCCACAGCAGTCTGGCAGTCATCCTGTGTAACAGTGAGTCTAAAAATGTTAACTTGTAGCTGTGCCCTGACGCTGGGTAAGCCTGTCTGTTTTGACTTTGGGACTCACCCTCTATCTTCACATGAGGGTGAGCATTCCTCTTGCCAACTCTGCATTGTGTCCTATTTACAAGGAGAGCCTAATTTATGCTGTGTTGGAACTGTGCCAAACCAAAATCGTTTTTACTCCTGGCTCATCCTGTGCTGTACTTTCACTTGAAGTTAAATCTCCCTACGATTTTTGGGAAAGAAGTGTGACTGTTTTAATGGTGTTACAGCAGTGCAGCACTAACTGATAGTTAATTTATTTAAAACATTTTTTGCCCAGAGCAAACTGATCGCTGCAGCCATTGCCTCTTGTTTTTAATGACGTCCTGTCACTTTCATCGCTTATCACCATGCTAGCCATAACATAATTTTTGTGGAGATTTATAATGTACATTATTTTCATTGTTTTTGAGCGTAAATCGAATGAAAATCGAGCGAAAATCGAGCCAGTGAAGCTTTAGACAGTTCAACTGCTTCTCTTCATTCAAATATGCAGCGCGTGAGTCACGTTCTTACCTGCTGCCTTCATCGGAGTCTCAGTGACGCTGCCTTCCTCGGACCTTCTTCGACGTGCTGGATCTCCTGTTGTGGCTTAGTGCACTGACGCGCGGTGAGCCACTCGGCAAGACATAAGAAAACGTACCTCCATTTTGCGATCTTCTGCCAACCACGGCGCGCAGTCATTAGTGTCCGTACATGCCTCAACAAGAGTTAAGGATCAACGTGGTGTCCTCGATCTATTTGGCATCCGTTTTATTTTTAACCTCCGTTCTTTTTTTAGATACCAGCAGTGACATTTCTAGCTGTTTCTTGTTCATGATGCAGCTGACAGCAGAGGTTGTGACCTTCTTCCCTCTAAACTGATTGTTTTGACTAATCTAAGGTACTGTGAACTTTCCTTTTTGAAGACGACGGAAATTCATTTAGCGCTATCTCGAATCCTTGTGTGTTTTTTTGTTTTTGTAAATAAGGATTTTCTTCTCGGGGGCATTAATCGAGCTCCGACGTTTAAACATAACAGAATATTATTCTATGTTCTCTTGCACGCCAGTGCTGCACCTCCTTATGTATTTATTGACTCTTTTATGCAAGGGCAGTGCAGTTCTCACATATTTGCTGATGCAGCGTTTACTTGTCTTTTAATAACATTTTGTAGGCACATGGCAGTTGGAGGTACTTTGTTTTTTTGCAGTGTTGTGTTTTTCCTCCTCATTACCACATTTTTTCGTTTTACATATAACACACGCATGTCATGTTTCCTATTTCTGCACGATTTTGTTTTATCTTTGGCTCTTGCAGTGGGTTTTAGTCCCAGGTGTTCTAATGATTATTTATTTAGGCTAATGTTTTATGGGTGGTGTCCCAGTTACTTTTGCTTGCAGTGGGTGTAAGTCCCATCTGTTTTATTTTTGTTGTTCTTGCAATGGGTTCCTTAGTCCCATTTACTTGCAGTGGGTTCAAGTCCCATCTGTTTAATTTAATGTTTACAATGGGTCCTAGTCCCATTTGTTCACTGTAGGTTTTAGTCCTACCGGTTTAATTTTCTATGGGTTCCAGTCCCATTTATTTGCTATGGGTTTTAGTCCCATTTGTTTTTGCGATGGGTTAAAGTCTCATTTGCTTGCAGTGGGTTTTAGTCCTACTAGCGCTTTTACTTGTTCTTACGATGGGTTACAGTCCCATTTGTTTTTGCGATGGGTTACAGTCCCATTTGTCTGTAGTGGGTTTTAGTCCCATCTACTTAATTTTTATAATTTTTTTTTTTTTTTGCTGTGGGGTTCTTGTCCCATTTTGCTGTTGTGGGTTTTTATCCCACCTAGCTCTACGTCAGTGTTTTCTACCCTGTTGGGTGTGAGTTTTTTTTAGTCTCCTTCAGAGGAGTTATGCTAGGGTTATAGTCCTATAACTTTTTTTTTTTTCTTCACATTCACTTTTAGGTTTTTAAAAGTTTTACATCCACATATTTAGCTTGTGTTTCTCTATTTATGTGCTTTTATGCTTTATATACTAAATATGTTTAGATTTTATGTATTTTATTGCAACTTTTACACTGTTATCTCTTGCATTGCGTATTGTAGTTTGCTAGAGGTAATAGTGTTTTGATGAGGTTTCACCTTTTCTATTCCTCATCTTTCTTGTTCTTAAAATATAACTTTGTTTCATTCTTTCACTTTTCTTATTGTCTTCCTTTGTTTCCATCCTTTTAAGTTCTATAGGAAGAGAGGATACTTTATATAGATTATATGGTGTAAGAAAGGAGGATGGTTTATGCGTTTTTCGCATTCTTCTTTCTTTATTCTCTTTTTATGAGCATTCTCTCTTTACTGTTCCTTTTTCCGCTTTTGCTTAATTCTCTAGCTTTCTTCTCCTTCTGTTCTCCGTTACTGTTTTTATCTTTCTGTTATCTGTTTGAGAGGAGAGGATAATGTAGTATCTTGGTATTCCCTATGCTACCCTCCTCTCCCTCCATTGGAATTTCATGTGAGGCACCTTTCAGAATGTTGGTGTCCTGCCTGTGAGTTTACAGTTGGCTGGGCTGAGTACCATGATGGATGCTCCTGGTGGGGTCTCTCTATACAACTTGGAATGGTGCATCACTAAATACTACTCAACGTGTGGACTTCTCAACATTACAGGTAGGTTAGTGATTGGGCAGAAATTGTTGAGATCATTCGCATCAGCAGTGGGTTTTTTAAGCAGAGGAGTGACCTGCCCAGTTTTGAAGGAGACAGGAAGGGAGCCTTGACAGAGGGAGAGGTTGACCAGAGTGGTCCAATAGGAAAGAGAATGGGTATAGAAGTCAATGGCAATGGCACTAGGGATGGGGTCAAGAGAATGGTTGGAGGGCTTTGTTTCGAGGATGCAATTGAGGAGGTTGATTGGCAAGTCCTTATTAGCTGGCTGTACGTCTGGCGGAGACTGCAGCACAAATTTGTTCAGTAGTTCTTCAAAGTGCTCCACCCATATTCGTTGTGGGACTTCGTTACCCATGATTATCTTCCCAGCTTTGTCTTTAACAGGTCTTCCGGGCTTGCTGTAGCTGCCAGATAGTTTCCTCATTTTTTGGGGAGTTCTTCCAAGTTTCTGTGCCTTTCTGCTTCCTGGGCATCTTTGGCAAGACCATCAATTAATAAGCATTTGTCTGCTCATAAGCTTCTCCTTGCTTGCTTGCTGGTTTTGGTGTACTCTCCCTGAGCTTTTTCTTTTTCTGCTCCTGTTTCGGCTGGTGTTGACTGAAGGTATCTTTTCCTTTCTCTATATGATTTTGTGGAGAGTCTCAGTAGAGATCCATTCTTGATTCTGGTGTTTCTTGGGATGCAGTATCTCCTGGCAGGTTGATGTCACTTTTTGTTTGATCTTCGATCAACTGACTTTCTACTGGCTTTCTGACGTTCTTTAGTTCTTATAGGACTTGATACTTGTTGCTGAGGGTGACTGAATATTCACTCCCTTTCTGCCCATCTTTGAGGAGGAGCGTGTTATATCATTAGCATCAGTTTGTCGGTTCCATCAATGCTTTCTTAAGCTTTAGCTTCCGCCTGGCCACGAAAAGATGATGATCTGATGCCACGCCGGTTCTCTCATCACTTTTAAAACCTACAATCCTACAACGACCTCTGGAACTTCTTCGCAATGCAGACATGGTCGATCTGGTTATCTCTTGAATGGTCTGGTGACACCCAAGCTGCTTGGGGTATTCTTTTGTGTGGGAATACATTGCTGCCTAACACCAGAGTGTTCAGGGTGCAGAGATCTGAGAGCCTTTCACCATTCTTATTCATATGGTCAAGGCTATATGTGTCCATGACTTCTTTGTACTCGTCGTTGTCTCTTCCAATTTTGGCATCGAGGTCCCCATCAGTATGGTGATGTCTCTCTGAAGGCATTTCTCCAGGGTGGACTGAAGTCTGTTGTAAAACTGCTCTTTTTCCTCCTCTTTGCTGTCAGTTGTAGGTGCATAGCACTGGATAACATTCATGTTGTTCCTCTTTTTCTTTGTGAGGAAGGTCGCTGGGATGATTCTGGGACCGTGGACTTCCCATCTAGTCGGAGTTCTGCTGGCTGCTGGCGATAGCATCAGTGCTACTCTTCCTCATGTCCAGAATACATTCCTCCTGGAGACAGTCTTTTCTGTCTGGACTGTGCCCATCTGGTCTTGCTGATGCCAAGCATGGCAATGTTGTAATTTCTTCTCAGCTGCCACTTAGGCTGTTGCCTATCTCACACATGGTTCTCATGTTCCATGTCCAGATGGTAATGGTCTTGGTCGTAAACAGGTGTATTGGCTTTGTGGCTTTCACAACAATATATCATAGATCTCCATGAAGGAAATTCCTTTCTTCCCAAGGCCGAGATATATGTTATTATTGCAGCAATGTAATTCGAGATTTTGTTACTACAATCAATGCTTGCTAAACGTTTATTAATTATGTTTATTTAGGAGTAAGTGTCATTGACAGCACTGGGTTTGTCAATGACAGGATTCTTGTCCTTTTGATCAAGGTCTTGTCATGCAATGTGTGAGTCGTAGACCTTGCATCCTTGGTATGGTTTTCCCCTAACTTTTTGCCTTCAAATCTCCTGTTTTTGCTGACTTCATTTTTGCTGACCTTAGAACTCTGCGCACTTTACTACTGCTAACCAGTTCTAAGGTCCTTGTGCTCTCTCCTTAAAACAAGTTGACTTGGCTTATATCCAATTGCCATGTTTAATTTACTCTTAAGTCCCTAGTAAAGTGGCACTACCTGTGCCCAGGGCCTGTATATTAAATGTTACTAGTGAACCTGCAACACTGATTGAGCCACCCACTTAGGTAGCACTTTAAACATGTCTCAGGCTTGCCATTGCAGCCTGTGTATATACAATTTTAAACTGCCATTTCAACTTGGCAGAATAGAACTTTTGCCAGGACCAAACCTTTCTTTTTAATACATATACAACACCCCTAGAGTAGGCCCTTTGGCAGACCAGAGGGCAGGGTGCAATGTATTTAAAAAGTAGGAAATGTACATTTACGTTTTACATGTCCTGGTAATTTGTTTTTAACCACTGCACAGTCTACCTCTCCCATCGGATAAAAATGAAGTTACCTTATTACATTTTATAAGTGTCATTTCCAAATGGAAACAGGTACCCTTTTATGTATGGTGTCTCTGTAATCGTAGTTTAAAATCCTAATTTATGGTGAAGTCAGATTTTAAATTATTATTCTAAAAATGCCACTTTTAAAAGTTTGTCCTTTTCTTGCCTTAGCCATACTCTGGTTCACGTGACTATGTGTGGATGACAGTTGGGCTTTGTGTATTCCTCCTAGACAGCCACAAACAATGGGGAACTGAGGTGTGACTGGGTGGGCCATCACTGGAAAGATATGAAGGAGGAGCTGGACTCAGCCCCACTTAAACTTGAATAGGCAGTGACCTGTCTGCACACAAAAAGCAGCATACCCCCAGTAGCTAGCCTAAAGCCAGGGCCAATAAGTCAGGGCACATGTGCATTTCAAAGGCAAGCCTCTAGAAGCTTCACCCCACTTCAAAGGCACAGCTGGGTGTAAATAGTAGACCTCAGACACCAAGTATCCAGTACACTTCTGGACCTGCGGGTACTCTGCCAGGAAGAACTGCTGTGCTGTTACAAGGACTATCACTCTGCTGAACTGCTGCTCTTAAGGAACTGTTGCCCTGCTGATCTGCTGCCCTCTTGCCTGGGTGAAAATGACTGGACCTGCATCTCCTTAACCCAGAGTGAATCCAGGGATTATTTGGCTTGCCTTCTGATCTGAAGCCTCAGGGACATAACATGTTTCTAACCTCCTTGCCTCTGCACCTGAGCTCTGCCACTTGTGAGTCTATCCCGCCCAGTGATGCCACCCCAGTCCTGGGCCTTTTGGAAGTGGGCTTAAGATGCTCTGTCAGGCTCTGTGGTTATAACCAACATGTCTGCTCATCTGCGCAGTGCAAACCCGTGCAGTACCTATTCATCGCCGCTTCTGCGTGGTGTGGACCTATCACAAAGATCCATATCGCCTTCGCAGCTCCATCGGATTTGCCACTGCACAATGCTTCCTCAGGGCATTGCCTCGCTCCACAAGTTGACTGCACCCTCGATGACGCTGGACTCTGCATCGCAGTTCCTTGGAACTGAAACATCACCCTAACTTCATGCCACATCCTCCACATTGGACTTCACATCACTAATCCCGTCAATGGCGTCCTCGATGATGAAGCTGGTCCTTCCATTGCAACCTCGCCGCATCTCAGAACCGATGCAATGCTTTGGATGCTCAACACATATCCGTTGTGGATCCGTGCATGCTCGGCAAACCAGGATTTAAGGAACTCTGTTCAGCTGGCCTAACTGTGTCCCTGTAGCTGGCCCATACTCCATCACAGTCTGCCTGAACTTGTGACTAAGCCCTGGTCCGGTGGCACCATATATCTACAGTTGGCACTATTTTCACTGAAATCGTTAAATTTGCAATACTCTAATTCTATAAATTAGATGTGTGTTGTTTTTTTCCTTTTTTATTTATTAACAATTACTTTCTAAACTTGTGTGGGATTCTTTTTGTGTGGTGGTTTTCACTTTATATCTGTTTGAAGTTTTGCTCAAATACTATATACATTGCCTTTAAGTTAAGCTGGACTGTTTTGTGCTAAGCTACCAGGGGGTTGAGCACAGGTTAATGTAGGGTTGGCTTGTCCCTCGCCCTGACAAGGATTGTGATTGCTGCTTGTCCAGGGATCATGCCGAAGTCAACCAGTAACCCAACTTCTCAGTGAGGTTTCTCTTATTTCTCTTATAGTAACCATTTCAACTAGTGTAGTGGCCTCAGCAGTAGAGAACCAATGTAGCATGATTTGTCTATTAGTTTGAAGTATCTTAGGGTGTACATTTAACGTAGACTGTTAAAGGTGTTAGCAAATAATTTGTAGATTGAGCCGACACTTTGGCCATTTTGGGGGAATCCATTTTCTACCACAAGTTGAAAACTTTTTATGTCTTTATTATTATTAGCACTTGTAGCTACTCCAAGGAGTGTCCCGGCGCGTGCCTTGCAGGTAGAATGAAACAGCTTGAGAAAACGTATCTAAAAAGCAATGTCTTCAGGTTCTTCCTAAATACACTCAGAGCACGGGCAGCGCAAAGCTCCACTGGAAGTTGGTTCTAGGCCACAGCCCCAAGTTGAGACAGGGAGCTGCCACGGCCTTCTGTTTGAGGACCATTTTCTTGTTAGAGGAACGAAGCTGCCTGGCCGATGAGTAGAAACAAAATCTTGATTTAGGTAGGCCGGGCCATGGCCATATAAGGCAGAATGCACCATTACCAGAGATTGGAACTTCACCCTCTCTACCACCGGCAGCCAGTGCAGATTACGGAGATGCAGCCTGACATTTGCCCTCTTGGGGAGGTTAAGTAGTTATCGGGGCGCAGCATTCTGGATCACCTAAAGTTTGTTGAGCAGGTAGCCAGGCAGGCCAGCATATAGTGCGTTGGAATAATCGATGCAGGACATAATCAGAGCTTTGATGACAGTTTTCCTGGCATTGACGGGGAGCAGTGGTAAAAATGTTTGAGAGATTTCAGGATACCGATCTTTTGATCTGAGGACCAACACAAAGTTTTTCATCAACCCAAAATACTTCATGTTTTGTGTGTTTGCATCTTGAATTGTCAGGTGGTTTCTGATTGTTATTTTTAAAGGTTTTTGTTTAGCTTCTGTAATATTTCCATTCTTCTCTTACTTCATTATGGCTGAAAAGAATCAATCTGGTTGGAATCCGTAGTTGAAGAGGCGTAACAAATCAAATACTGTTTGGAATCTCAGAAGGGATAATCTGTTACCATGTGATTGATTTAATGACGCAATGAGTTACTCTATTCGACTGTCTGGAACAAATATATCAATAGATGGCTGACTGTTAATATTGAACGGCATAATTTCTAAGTCCTTTTTGTGACTAAACAAAATGTGTCTACGCTGATGTCATCCTTACCTAGTTTGTTTTGATATTTGGTTTGTAGAGAGAAAGGCATGTGTAGATGATTTTAGTTGAATGGTAGTATTTGAATGAGATCAATAAAATTGTAAATATGAAACAGTTTATGGAGTGTTATGGTCAGTTCCTCTGAAAAGTTACCTCGTTCAAAGTAGACTGTAAATGTTCTTGTAAAGTGCAGGTGTTCTGAGAGATTTCATTCAGTATTTCATTAAGGAAAGATGTATCCGTTGACAGTGATTGTGCTATTAGTGTCAGAAAGTTTGGGAAGGGTATTGATGATAGCACTCATCATGACAAGGGCTGGTTAGGTAGGAGGAGCATTATTTTCAACTTCCTGTGGAAAAGATAAATGCACAATTGTAGTCTGGTTGTCGTTAATTAATGTCTGTGTGTGGGCATTTATCTGCAGTGAAGACGATGACTCTGTCTTTTCACACTGTGGATTGGTCTGGGACTGAACCTGAAGTTGAAGAGTGAAGGGGACAGAAGGTGTAATTCGTCAGTAAGATCAAGGTTATCAATAGAGTTGCCCAGTGCTGTGTTCATGTTCTGGGAAGTAGAAATTAAGGGGCATATTTAAAAGACCCTATCTCCACAGAAATGTCACTTTTTAAAATGTTCCTGTGGCTATAGGGGCTTTGCCCTATTTACAAGGTGGCATTAAGCCCCTTAAAGTGACGGAGCGTGGAATTAGGAATTTTGGTGCTAACCCACGCTCCTCCACTTACTTGTGAATATGCTCCTAAATCAGTTCCTGAATGTTCATCCTTCCCACAGAGTAATTCGCTGTCTGAATCAGTCTCATAAAGAATCGCCATCTGAAGTACCGTAGGGGAGTTGATTTGGGCTGTTACCACCAGATAATTCTAGTTTTGTAGAGGAACATTTGTGGTAGTGTAGGGAAGGAGAGCAGAAGGAACGAATTGGGGGTCTGGGGTTGTTCAGAGGTAGTTGAACTAGTCTTATGAGCAACAGGAGCAAAACAAGAGGTGATAGTCATGTGTGGTTAAAAGTTGTACAGACGAAGATGGAATTGATTCATCTGTTGACTGTAACCCCCTTCAACCTCCATCTCTGCCATTGAAGTTCCTGTTGTTAAAGACAGTCATTCCCAGGTGCCACAGAAATACCACCCGCATCCTCTCCCAGCTCCCCCAGAGAACAGAGCTCAGGAGTGCAGTCGACGTCCACGTCAGCTGTTAAGGGAGGAGTCCAGACAGACCCCCAAAGTCTCCAAAGCAAACCAAGCCAGCAATCTAAAGTCCTCATGCCAGCAGCTAGCAGATCAGAACTGGAGAAAAAAGCCGGTGGCACCAGAGAAAGAAACTGGAAGACAGAGGTCCACCAATGTCCTAAAATTATAAAGTTTCAGGGCAGTATTAACAAGTTTATAACAATTAAACAATTATTCTTCTCTAGTGCCCAAGCAGATTCTGTGATCTTAGCTTATTAAGTGTTGTTATGTTTTATTGATGTCCCAATGTACTACATTGATAATGCTTTTAGAGTCCTAATCCAAGATTCAAGAAATTGCACCTCCTTGAAAAAGGCTATTCACAGTCTCAATTCCATAGATTGTTACAATGTAATCAGAGGAGTTAGGGTAAATCATCAAGACTTGCAAAATAAACTGCCCCCATTCGTTTTTGCTTCATGTGACTCGCCTTTTGTTGTGTTTGCTTTCAGACCTTGGGGATTATTATATGTGGATGAAAAGAATAGACCTCTAAAGAGAGCAGTCTCGGCACAAAAATGCAATGAGAGATATAAAGAAGTCTTCTGTAGGTTTGCATGCACAAATAATAAGTCGCTGAATTACCGTTTTAGGTACTGACATTTTTATTGCAGCATTCTATCTTTTAAAGTACAGTGGGGCATATTTACAACAGCAGAGTGCGGTGTTACGCTATAATTGGTAATGCCGTGCTCCGACATTCTGAAAATGCAGGGATAGGCCATATAATTACAATAATATGGTGCACCACTGCGTTTTCCCTAGCGCTAGCGCTAAATTTATCTGCCTAGCGCCAACACAGGAAATGATTGCAGGGAATGATTGTTCATGTGCAGGAAGGTGTCCTCTCCTGCACAATCACAATTGGCGAATTGTAACTTCTATGTGTGCTGCAGAATGCTCACATATAGAAGTCGCAACCAGTCATTATCTAGTGATTGTTCATTTGCAGAAAGGGACACCTTCCTCCACATGAACAGTCACTGATGGCGATTTGCTCATCCTTTGTGTGCTGCATTTTGCAGCACACATAGAAACAGCAAAAACGAGGAGAAATTAATAATTTCTCTATGTTTCTCAAGGTTAAGACCAGGTTTTGCCTGGTCTTATTTTTGGTGCTGCCCCATATTTACGACATCCTTGTAAATAGAGGTCAGAGTAAAAAAAGCAATGCAGCACCCATTGCCCGACCCTTTCACGCTAAGTGGTGCGTAAATAGGGGCATTATTTACAAGGCGACATTAAGCTACGTTAAGTGTCTTAATGCCACCTTGTAAATAAGGTGATGGGGTTATCACCACTAGAACGTCAAAAAAAGTAATGTTCTGGTGACAATAATCCATTGTAAATAAGCCCCAGTGTGCCTTCAAGGTATTTCTCACCCGATTTGTTCCTAGAAGTGCAAGGGCATATTTACAAGGGATTGCACCACCAGAATGTCACTTTTCCCAAAGTTCCAGTGGCGCAATGCCATGCACCATATTTACAAAGTGGCGTTAAGCCACTTTTCGCGGCTTAACGCCGGTTTGTACATATGATACCCTTTCACGCAGGTATCTGTGTGAAAAGGGCGTGCAATGGGTGTTGCTGTGGACGTTCCACCACAATACCTACTGCTTTTTTACCCTGCCCCAGATTTACATGGATGTGTAAATCTGAGGCAGCACCATTAACTAATGCCATCTAATAACAAGTGTTAGGGTGGCGCAACGAGGAGAAATCATTTGATTTGTCTTAGTTTTAAGTCTCGGCTAGCGTAGACTGCACTTGCGCAGTCTCGCTGGCGAGATTTTATGTCTTCTAGTACAGAGGCAAACGAGCCAGCTCTTCTACATTGGCTGGCTTCCTAAACGGTGGCCAGCCATTGGAGAAGAGCTTTGTCTGTCACTTTAAGCCCCGTCTGTTTCAGATTAAGGGGCGTGTTTTTTGCTGTCCTTTCTCTCCGTGACGTCTTCAGTCACTCAACAAAAAACACGCCCCCCAGTCCAAATAGGACGGGGCTTAGTGCGCTTGTCTCCTATCCCAATGTCTGGTCCCAGCACACACACTTACCAGCGTAAACAAGGGTGCTTGGTCTACACTGCAGGCGTGGCAAACCAATAAAAACAAACACCTCTGACAAAAGCGTGTCTCATCGGTATGCCCATTTTTCCGCTTGCCTGTCAAAGGAGATTACCCAATCCAGCTATTCGAGCTGCCCTTCTTACTTTTCCCTTGGTTTAGGGACGGCGTGATGGAGTACGGGCTCTGTGCCTCGGTCTCGGGCCCCTCATGTTACTAAGGCAGGCCAGACAAGAAGGTTGTTTGAAAGAAAGAGGGCGTGGTTAGCTCCCGAGGGTTGAGTGAAGGATCTGTCCCATCGCGAGGCGCTCACAGTTAGTCATATCCATCGTCCGCAGTGGTTGCACGAGGCAGAGGGAGGCGAATTTGCATGGTGTGCGCTTGGTAGCAGCGTTTGCGCGATCCACGCATGGCCTCCACGCGCTAGCGCCTCGCGCCCTCCGTCCAATCCGCAGCGGCCATGGCTGGCAGAGCGCTTGCGCTCTGGTGGTTTGCCCTGAGGAATGGCGGCGCTCGCGGGCTCGCGGCAGACTCCTACGCCGCAGCCAGCGGCAGCGAGTGCTCCCCGTGCGGGGCGGGCGGGCCGCGGTCGGTGCCCCCGCCTCCCCCCTGCCCGCCACCCCGCAGCCACCCCACGGTGGCAGCCGCAGCTTCTCCTCGGCTGCCCCGGCCCCCTTCCCATCCCAGGAGGGCAAGAACTTCATGTGGGCCCGGTACAAAGAGATGAAGCGTCTGGTTCAAGGTGAGTCCCCCCCCACTTCCCGTGGGCCACTCTTTAGAGTGGAAGAGGGTCTACCCGGGTGGGGGAGGTGCGGGGCCCCCTCTCCTTGGGGGAGTACCAAGGTGAGCCTGGAGGGGCGGGGGAGGGGGCTAGGCTTCCCCCTGCCCCGGAAGGAGGGGGGGCTCAGGTACTATGTCCCCTTCATTGGAAGGGGGGCTTGAGATGCTGTGGATATTGCAGGTTGAGCCTTGTGACCCTCTGGCATGTTGGGGTGGGAGTGGGGATGTTTGCAGCAGGTTTTTTGGGGGGGTCACCTTTCTAACTGCAGAGAGGAGCAGGGGTGTGCCTCGGGGTGGGGCCCCCTCTGCCTGCTGTAGAGGGGGGAGGGTCATAAGAGACTGTGGCCCTGGCATGGATGGTGGGGGCACATGGCCCCCTGGTTGGCACTGGACTCATACCTGCATGTCCCTGGAGCTCACGTGATGGCTGTGCATTTGTTGACCCTACGCTGGGCTGCAGCCACACAGAACCTGCTGCACCCTCCTGGGACCCCCGTAACTCATACTTCCAAATCTTTCTCTCCATGATATGCTCTATATAGCTCCTCTTAACCTAAGAGCCTTGCTTTGCCTCTGTTCCTTGCTTGTGATCGTTTTTCTTGCCTCTGTTCCCTGCTTGTGATCGTTTTTTCTTGCCTCTGTTCCCTGGGGCGTTACTGGGCAGAGATGGGCATGTGGCTGACCTAGACTGAGGGAAGCAACGGGTGAGCTCTGGGAGTTGGTGGGGGTCTCGAATAACTCATTTGTAAATAAGGAGACTCCCCGGGTGAGGGTGTGTGTGTGTCTCTGTGGCTTTGTGTGTGTGTGTGGCTTTGTGTGTGTGTGTGGCTATGTGTGTGTGTGTGGCTCTGTGTGTGTGTGTGGCTCTGTGTGTGTGTGTGTGTGTTTGGCTCTGTGTGCGTGTGTGGCTCTATGTGTGTGTGTGGCTCTGTGTGTGTGGTTCTGTGTGTGTGTGTCGCTCTGTGTGTGTGGCTCTGTGTGTGTGTGGCTCTGTGTGTGTGTGTGGCTCTGTGTGTGTGTGGCTCTGTGTGGCTATGTGTGTGTGTGTGTGTGTGTGGCTCTGTGTGTGGCTCTGTGCGTGTGTGGCTCTGTGCGTGTGTGACTCTGTGTGTATGTGTGTGTGGCTCTGTGTATATGTGTGTGGCTCTGTGTGTGTGTGTGTGGCTCTGTGTATGTGTGTGTGGCTGTGTGTGTGTGTGTGTGTGTGTGTGGCTCTGGGTGTGTGTGGGTGTGTGTGTGTGTGTGTGGGTGTGGCTCTGTGTGTGTTGGGCTCTGTGTGTGTGTGTGTTGGGCTCTGTGTGTGTGGCTGTGTGTGTGTGTGGCTGTGTGTGTGTGGCTGTGTGTGTGCGTTGGGCTCTGTGTGTGTGTTGGGCTCTGTGTGTGTTGGGCTCTGTGTTTGTGTGTGTGGCTCTGTGTGTGTTGGGCTCTGTGTGTGTGTGTGGCTCTGTGTGTGTGTGGCTCTGTGTGTGTGTGGCTCTGTGTGTGTGTGTGGCTCTGTGTGTGTGTGGGGGGCTCTGTGTGTGTGTGTGAAGCTTTGTGTGTGTGTGTGGCTCTCTGTGTGTGTGGGGGCTCTGTGTGTATGTTGGGCTATGTGTGTGTGTTGGGCTCTGTGTGTGTGTTGGGCTCTCTGTGTGTGTGTTGGGCTCTGTGTGTGTGTTGGGCTCTGTGTGTGTGTGTTGGGTTCTGTGTGCGTGTGTTGGGCTCTGTGAGTGTGTGTGTTGGGCTCTGTGTGTGTGTGTTGGGCTCTGTGTGTGTGTTGGTTTGTGTGTGTGTTGGTGTCTGTGTGTGTGTTGGTGTCTGTGTGTGTGTTGGTGTCTGTGTGTGTGTTGGGCTCTGTGTGTGTTCGGCTCTGTGAGTGTTGGGCTCTGTGTGTGTTAGGCTCCGTGTGTGTGTTAGGCTCCGTGTGTGTGTGGCTGTGTGTGTGTGTGGCTGTGTGTGGCTGTGGCTGTGTGTGGCTGTGGCTCTGTGTGTGTGTGGCTCTGTGTGTGTGGCTCTGTGTGTGTGGCTCTGTGTGTGTGGGTGGGTGCGTGTGGCTCTGTGTGTGTGGGTGGGTACGTGTGGCTCTGTGTGTTTGTGGGTGCGTGTCGCTCTGTGTGTGTGTGGGTGCTTGTGCCTCTGTGTGTGTGTGTGGGTGCAAATGCAATAGGTCTCGCATTTGCAAAAGATTAAGCTATTGGCATTGTAAATGACAATGCCATTTATTTATATGTTTTAAAAACAAAAATAATGTCATGAGCAATGCCAATAGCTCTAACTTTAACAAAGACGAGTGAAAATACCAAAGGGCTTGTAGTCACAAGAAAAGGTGCACTGCCATAACAATTAACACACTGGATAAATAGTAGGTTTGTATCAGGTGGTGCAAAGGGTGAGTGGAGAGCCCTTGGAACCACTCAAGGTGAGTAGTAAAACTACCAACTGCAGAAATAACGGGGTTACCCAATGCACTCAGACAGTAACACAATTGTTAAGTAACAAATAACGATTCTGTACAATAAGAGCAAAGCAACAGAAGATGTCTAGGAATCTCCAGAAGGGGAGTTGTCCATTGGAATCCTTTATTGAAACAATAAAGGACTCCAATGGACAACTCCCCCTCTGGAGATTCCTAGACATCTTCTGTTGCTTTGCTCTTATTGTACAGAATCGTTATTTGTTACTTAACAACAATTGTGTTACTGTCTGAGTGCATTGGGTAACCCCGTTATTTAACAAAGACGAGACCATTGCATTGTAAATGCTCGTTTCATTTTCTATGTGTGCTGCTTTCTGCACCACACATAGAAAGAGCAAAGTGCCATTAATGATTGTTTATGTGCAGTAAGGAACACCACCCTGCACATAAACAATCATTCCCAGTAACACAGGCAACCTCCCACTATGGCACAAATGTGTCTGGGCTGGCGCTAGGCAGCTATTTTTAGTGCTAAGGAAAACATAGGGTTGCCCTGTATTGTTGTAAATATGGCGCTTCCCTATGTTTTGGAAATTGCGGAGCGCAACGTTGGACAATTTGCAGCCCTGTGTGCTGCCATTTCCTTGTAAATATGCCCTGCAAATTTTTGACATGGGGATCCGGGCAGTACTCTGTGGTTCAATTGTTCTCCTAGATACAATGCTATTGTGTGTAGCTATTACTATTACTTACTTTGATTATTTGTTGTTACGGTGGCATTCACGCTAGTATCTCTGGTGAAAGGCCTTGATTTCCCGCTAAGCTGTATTGTTTTGTGCAATGCTCTAGTTATGGAACCTGCATTTAGAATGCGTCCTTGCAAGCAGCAGCCTCCAGGCAGTGGCAGCTGCTGCCTTGGGCTCCCTGGCTAATGGACCTGTGTATCTGTTATCTTAGATTAAATACTTTATCCATCTTATCTACGACCCACATATTCTTTTCAAGTTGGCTCAGACATAAAGCAAGGTGATGAATTTTCCCCAAGAGGATTTGGTGTTCACAGTTATGAGGTGCATGGTGTTCTCCAACAGGATCTGGTGTTCACTCAACCAGAGCCAATTCCCAACGTGAGGCCTTTCAACACATGTACTCCTTCGGGACTCAGTAAGGCTATGCCTCTCTCCTTCAGCAGACATTAAACTGTGGATGTAACATCCATTTGTGATGATTGGCTTGGTCAGGAAGTTCTCTTAAACATTTCTGACGTCTGCTTGTAATGTTTTCCTTTCCTTCAGCTAGTCTTGATTAGGACCATATGCACAGTGAAAGCAGGAGAAAGCCGAGAAAATGTGCAAGCAAGTTTGTACTGGCAACTAAAATGGCTTAGGCCACTTTCGTTCATGGGTCCATATGTTCTAGAATGTTTCTACAGTGTTTGGGGGGGTCCATTTCTAGGTCGAGCCTAGAGTAGGGGCGCATGCGGCTGCTCTGCGAGACTTGTTGTAGTCGAGTATGCAATAGAAGCCCTGCCCACTCTCCCCCATATTTGTCATTGGCTTGTGTCATTGTCCTTTGTAAATGCTGGCTTCTAATTCGTTATTAGGCTTGTTAGTCCCTCCTTAGTACCGCCTTGTCTTCATTTGTAACCTACAATCAAAAAACGGGAGGAGGTAGAGGTTAAGGTTAGGTTCATGTTATTTTAGGTGAAGTTATGTGGTGCAGTGAAGTAGAGTGGAAAAAAAATAATTAAAAATACTTAGCTAGTGAGCTAATGTTTTATTCTTGCTTCTAGTTGGTATGTTTTAAATACCAGGGAGAAACCTAACTGTAATGAGTGTGGTTTTCCTAGTATTGGGTAAACTAGTTTTGAGCCGTCCCCTATAAGCTCTTCTTCAGGACCACACGGGGTCCAGCCCCGTGCGTACCACTCCTTATTAGTCATGAGATATGGATATAGTGGGGTGCACACCTATTGTGTGTACACAAAATAAGATATGGTTATTCATTGATACACCGTTTTTCTGTTTAGGCAGAATTCTGCCTCATGGTCAGCAGGGGTAGAGGGGCTTGTAGTCACACCTTCATCAAAGCTGTCCTCTCGGTATATCACCTAATGCCTTCCCCTGTGACTGCATATGTAACCTCACTATTACTTCGGTTGTTACACATGATGCTATATTTATTCTGTAAGTACTATTTTCTTTATTGAGTTTCTCCTACTGCTGGCACGACATGTTTGAATGTAAGCAAAGCACGTTGTGCCTGCAGTAAGCAGCCGGGACAATGACGGCCTCTTCTTTCCAATACCATAGGTCTCGTATTTAAATGCTAGACCTATTGAATTGCAAATATTATTTTTTTTAAATCATCAAACACGCCCCTCCCACAGCCCCGTTTGAGGACGGGCTCACCGCCAACATCACTAGCCTGGGATAAGGGACAGCATAGGCATCATACCAGTCAATTTCAGGCACGGGCGCACAAACTATCGTTGCGCCCACTTATTTACTTTGATAAAATGATCTATTTCACTTGCTGTGCTGACGCTTTTTTGTTTCACAATGGTGGCCGTCGCATAGACTACTCTCAGGACGCTGCCCTTAAGCAATGGCGGCCGCACGCAATATAGTGTCTTCACTCTTCACCATCTTGCCCTAGACTCGGTACGGAGACAGAATATCGAATAAAAAATATCCATTTACACAAATAAAGAGTTAAAAATATCGTGCGTCAGAAATATCAACAGACAAATTCTCGTGGTCAAGAATATCGAATTTAGGTAAGTAATATTGATGTTAAAAATGCAGAAGTGTAAAATATTGTTTGCAAAAATATAGTTTCATATATATGTTAAATTTTTAGTAGTTATTTATTTATTTTTATTTGATTTTTGTGTTTTTAGTTCCTTAGCCAGTTGCAGGTTTATAGGGGAATAGGATGGGAAGTAATTTAATTATATAAAATGAATTGTTTATTTTTAGTTGTTATTAATATTTATTTATTTGAATTTTGTCTTTTTAGTTCCGTAGAGGGTTGTGGGTTTATTGGGGAAAAGGGTGGGAAATAATTTTGTTATATTACATGCATTGAACATTTTTTATTTATTATTTGTTTAATTGAGGTGTTATTGTGTTAAATGGGTAAAGTAATTTGTTATTAATTAATTAATAATTGATTGTTAATTGATTTTAATTAGTTAATTGTTAATTAATTATGGTAATTATGTAAATAATTTCAGGTGTGTGATGTGATATTTATAGGTGTACAGGGTGGGCAGTAATTTATGTTTAATTCATGAATTCATAATTCTTTGTTAATTAATTTGAATTAATTAATTAGTAATTCATTATGGTAATTATGTAATTAATTTTAGGTGTGTGTTGTGGTGCTTATAGGAGTAAAGGGTGGTGAATATTTTGTGTTTAATTAATTATTATATAGTTAATATTAATTATTTGATATTTAGTTTGTGTAATTGTTTATTGTTTTGTGTTTTGTTGTTACTTTTAAAGGGGTAAAAGGTGGTTAAAGCATGTGTACTCAATGAATGTTTATTATTATTTTTTATTAATACAATTTTCTTATTGATTATTAATTATGATAATTATGGAAATACATTGAATTAATATTTTTTAAGTGTTTTGTTACTGGTGTGGAGTCATAGGGTAGGAAATAAAATAAATACATTAATCTTTTTTGTTTGTTAATATTTGCTTCTTTTAAAAAAAAAAAATTATAAATGTATTTCATAATTTATTTGATATGTTATTTGTTCGTTTTTGTTATATGTAATTAATATCATATGTGTTTAATATATTTAATTTTATATTTTTAAAATATTGTTTATTTATTTTAATGATTTTTTAAATGTTGTAATATTTTTGGGGGGTTTTCAATTGTTTATTAGTAATTTTTGTTTCTCTGCTATCCAACACTTTCCCTAATGTTGCAATCACTGAAGTGGGAATAGTAATTTTTACCTCTCTGCTATTAAGCACTTTCCCTACTGTTGCTTTCAATGGAGTGGAAATAGTAATTTGTACCCCTCCGCTATCCAGCTCTTTCCCTACTGTTGCACTCACTGGAGTGGGAATAGTAATTTTTACCCCTTCGCTATCCAAAATTTTCCCTATTGTTGCACTCACAGGAGTTGGAATAGTAAATGTAATTCCTCCGCTATCCAACACTTACCCTACTTTTGCACTAACTGGAGTGGGAATAGTAATTTTTACCCTTCCGCTATCCATCACTTTCCCTACTGTTGCACTCTTTGGAGTGGGAATGGTAATTTTTACCCCTCCGCTATCCAACACTTTCCCTACTGTTGCACTCTTTAGAGTGGGAATAGTAATTTCTTTCCCTCAACTATCCAACGCTTTCACTACTGTTGCTAGCTATCACTGGAGTGAGAATAGTCATTTTTACTCCTCCACTATCCAACACTTTCCCTACCGTTGTACTCACTGGAGCTGAAATAGTAAATTTAATTATTCCGCTATCCAACATTTTCCCTACTGTTGCACTTATTGTATTGGGAAATGTAAGTAAATTTTTTTAAATATTTTCATGTTTTAATTTATTATCGAATGTTTTTTTAATTATTGATATATATATTTTTATATAATTTTTAAGTTTAAAAATGAAATAAAGATAATAGTTAATAAATTATTTTTAAGTAATTATATGTATAAATGTTTATGTTTGTGTGTTTATATTTTTTTAATTAGGTTTATTTGTTAAATTTAGTTAAAATGTATATTAAATATAGTTTATTTTGTTAAAAAAATAATATTAATATTTAATATATTTACTATATATTATTTTATTTTATATATTTTTAAATCAATATTTTTTACATCTATATTTTTTACCTCAATATTTTTGATTCAATACTTTTGTACTTACCTGTTAAGGTATTGGAGTCAACAGTTTTGCAGTAGATATTTTTTGTTCGATATTTAGAACATAGATGTTTGTTACATCGATATTCTATCAGTAAACCCCAGGCTCTCTGAACATGTGGTAAGAACGGGAGAGGCTGCATAAATCACGTGCACCGTGTCACGTCTCTGCTGCACGAACAGTCACTAAAAGACAGGTACAACCAGGTTTAACCCACAAACCTCCCCTCCTTCAGAGCCCCACCCCTACCGTCTAGAATTATTTATGTGTTACAAGTGGGTCTAGGGGCATTCTTTGATTATCTGTATATATTATGCCCTTTGGTGACAATGCCAGTAATATCCACAAAATGGTTTAGTGGCAGGCAACCAAATTCCTGATAGACACAGTGCGTTGACTGTGTAAAACATTTGGGTTCAAATACATATCAACAGTATCCCATTGCAAGCAAACAATTGGACACTTGTTAACACTATTGTGTCCCATCGGATTGGTGTATGTGGTATTTAATTATTCCGCTATCCAACATTTTCCCTACTGTTGCACTTATTGTATTGGGAAATGTAAGTTAATTTTTTTTTAATAGTTTCATGTTTTAATTTATTATTGAATGTTTTTTTAGCGTCGCCGATTAAATTCCTGCGTGTCAAAGTAGCCTTCGGGGCCACTTGTGTGCTCTTCTGCACAGGCTTAAGACCTGCCCGCACCTCAGCTTGGAGGTAGATGATCTTCTGACATGTGTGGATCTTGTACCACTGGAGACCTAACCTCCCTGCAGTTACCACCGGCCTTTAACCCCTTTAAACACTGCATAGCTATGACGCTCTTCTCCATGTTGTGTCGGTGGAAAGATGAAAATGGACACAATTTTTAGTTTAGTAGGGTTTGCAACAAAGCAGGGTTTTAGCGCTGCTTTGCCATTTCTAAATCATGTGAATAACTTTTTACTATTATCCAATTTAACGTCACTCTGCTTTTCAACCTCGGAAGTATGATGGGTTGAGATTGCAGATGATGGGTTGAGATTGCACTGCAGTATGGCAAACTCAATTTCTCATCCTTGGCTCAGTTTGAGGGAGACAAACCTGTGCCACATGCAGAATGTCAGCTGTGAGCGTGTAATGTTTGCTTTAAGGTAAAAATACAACACTTTAAGTTGTTGTCCAAGATGTTAGGTGTATTTCTCAGGTAGGAAATATTGAATGCAGTGAGTGGGTATTACGAAGAAGCGTCCACTGTGGGAAGTATTTGGAAAAGTGGTGGAAGAGTGTGTTGCCCTTTAAAAAGTGCTTAGCCTGTGGACAATGGGTATACAGTGATCTCCTAGAGCACCAGCCTCAATACAGCAGGACACATTTGATCGCTTTAAGAGATCGTCCCTTTGTAAACTCACCCCTCTCCCTTTCAATAGCTGTTACTAGCATAGTTACCTGCCCAGGATCACACATTATGGTTAAATGTGGAAGCCCGGATTGGAACCTCAACAATAAAAATCAAACCGCAACCTGACCTCACACTGTTGCCTCCCATACTTGAAGCTGAAAAACAGAGACTTTAAAAAAAGTTATAATACTCTGGCTGGGCAGCGCAGCAAAATCTAAAATGAAATAAATAAAATTTTCCTTCTAAGATATTGGCATAGTTTATAGATGGGCATGACTCTCCTTACTCATCAACTGCAATTACTTTCCTTTTTTCTCTTCTCATAGTAATGTGGATTTAGACCTTTCCACATCATTGGCTGAGATACAGAACCTAGCAATGAAGGAGATGTTCTCCAGATATTTAGGTTTAGTCAAATATAGTTTAATACTATTGTGCAAAACACTTTTAGAGCAATATCCACCTAATTAAATTATTTAATTCCTCAAAGTATACAAAAAGGAATGGATGGAATGGTTGAATCAATCTCAAACACTGGTCATTACTCTGGCCCGCATCCCCATCCATTGTTATTTTGATCAATCAACAATCATGGGTTTGTAGAGTGCACACTACTCACCCAAAACGGGTCTCAAGGGGCTGATGGGGGGGGGGGCGCAGATCCAGAAGGCTTCACTGAGTTCCATTGAAGAGCCAGGTCTTGAGGTCTTTTAGGAACTCAGAGAGAGAGCGATGCAATCTGTTGCAGGAGGAGAGGTAGGTATTTCCATGCCTTGGCCGCGAGGAGGGAGAAGGAGCGCCATCCTGTTCTGCTTTTCTTGAGCCGATGTGCTGTAGTGAGGGAGAGCTGGGTCAAGCGGACAGAATGCTGGGGAGCGTGGAATGCATGGCAGTGGTTCAAGTTAGCGGTTCTGGTGTTGGGAAGGGCCTTGTCTGCACGGGTGAGAAGCTTGAAAGTGATTCTCTTCTCGACGAGGAGCCACTGTAGGGTCCGTAGTTGCTGGCTGATGTGGCTGTGGCACTTTAGGTTGAGAACGAGTCTGGCGGTGGCGTCCTGGAAGTTCTGAAGTTTGCGGGGGAGGTTCTTGTTGATCCCAGCATAAAGTGCGTTACCATAGTCCAGTCTGCTACTGATGAGGGCATGTGTGACCGTTTTCCTGTGTTCATGGGGGATCCACTTGTAAGTCTTTCGGAGGAGGTCGAGTGTGTGGTAGCAGGAGGAGGTGATGGTGTTTATCTGGTGGTCCATTTTGAGTTCTGAGTCCAGGATGATAGGAAGATTCCAAGGTTGCGTGCATGGTCTGTGGGGGTGGGGGATCTCCGAGGGCGGGGTCCACCAGTTGTCGTTCCAGGCGTTGGGGTGTGGGCCCAAGATGTGTACTTCGGTTTTGTCTGTGTTGAGTTGAAGGCAGCTGTTCTTCAGCCACCTGGCGACAGTATCCATACCGTTTTGAAAGTTGCGTTTGGTGATGTTGGGTTCATTGGGTAGGGAGAGGACGAGTTGGGTGTCATCTGCGTACGATGTGATGTTGAGTCCGTGTGGTCTGACGGCGGACTCAAGCGGGCCATGTAGATGTTAAACAGGGTAGGGCTGATAGAGTATCCTTGCGGGACTCCGCAGGTGGTTGGAGTCAGTTCTGAGAGAAATGGAGGGAGTCTGACTCATTGCATTCTGCCGGAGAGGAAAGATAGGATCCAGTCAAGGACCTTGTTCTGGATTCCCACGTCGTGGAGTCTGCGGGCTAGGGTGAGGTGCGACCACCATGACACCTCCCTTTAGACCCAGCCATATGCAAATCAGTCCTGAATCAAGATGTACCCGGCTTATGAGCCCGCAACTAGGGCAAAACAAGTCCTGGGTTGCTTGTGTTCCGCTTCAGAGATAACTAAAAGGCATTTAAATTTACAATGCTACTAGCCCAAACTATCGCAAATGCGAGACCTATTGCATTGCAAGTGCTTGTTAGAGTATGTCTTTAAAATTTTTGATGTATCGATAGACTTGTGATGGCAAGAAATACATAACTGTCACTGTTTAAAAAGGAATGACTAGGTGGAGTCTGTCGATTCTTTTGCATTTTTAGCTTATTTTATTTGGTTGGTTCTATATACAAACCATAAAAGTAAAACAACGGATCATATAACAGATATTAACAAAATCATCAAAACAAATTCATACAGAAATACATCTGATACCACAAAACCAGAATCACAGACAATACGTCAAAAACCAACATCAAATAACAATCAACCTTTAGTGAGGTTCAATCGAACACAATTTTTTAAAATCATAATCTACTAATCTCAGTTTTCCTTGCTTTGCCCATCAAATCGTTTCTCCTTGTAAACGTCTAGTATCAGGTCAAAGGAGATGGCAATAAAGGAGATGTACGAAAGTAGGGGACAATCCGTTTTTTGGCCCTCCTTTAAGACTGGAACCATAAATGCGCATGTCTAAGTAAAATTTGCAGAAACAACATAAAGGGACCTACTAACAAACTGCATTTTGTAGTAAGTGAGAAGTATTAAGACAGTAGTAGTACTCTTGTACTACAGAATGCTATTTACAAACCTAAGTGCAGAGACCTCCGCCTCAAGATATTTAGGTGCTGAGATCTGTACCAATCCAGTGGAAATCTCTTCCCAAGTAGGTCTATGTTCATTCTTGTAGTAAATGTGAGAGGGGTGGCAGGAGCATAGAACATGGAAAATGGACAATAAGTACTACTAAATGAGAAGGATTTAGGGAAATGAAAGGAGGGGTTTAAGGGCGTTTTAGGGAGAGTCACACTATTTCAAAAAATCAATTTTTAACTATTAGTAAATAAGAATTTATATTATTTAAATACAATTTCAATTAAAATTAGTAAAAGTTCATTAAAACTAAAAATGCTAGTAAGGGTGGTTTATTTTATTTTGTGTAACCCTTCATATAACGAGTTCCTCCCTACGCGAGCATGGTCTTGCATCTTTAAATCCACCATCAAAGCTCTCACCACAGAGAAGAGGAGCACTCACGGGTTCCAGACACAGGCTTTATTCACCCAACAGACCAATTTCGGCACTCGCCTTTTTCAATGTTGATTGACTTTTGGCATGTTACATATAGAGTGTTTAAATACATCTCAAAACACTGTGATTGGTGGATGCCTAATAAACAGCAAAAGAGGACTGCTCTCAATTCATGTTGTTTCTGCTAATGTCACTCGTAAAGTTATTTTACCTTGAGTAGGTGTCATCTCTCAGTAGATACAAGGTATGTGTTACAGTTTAATTTGCAGCAGTTGACAAATGCAGTCACTTATGCCGACAGTAACAGCACATACATTAGAAGTCAAGCTGTGTCTCCCTCGTTCGCCGCCATTACTCCTTACGATGCAATTCACCCACAGGCAAAGGTGTAGTAACCAATATCCTTCTATTTGATCATGTCCCAACACAAAGTTGGCGGGTGGACATTTCTGACACTGCAGCGGTTCTGGCAGCATACTATAATAGAAAAACCAAGTCCATGAAAAGCCGCCAAACACTATTACAGAGCAGTAGCCTTCTTTCGCAAGCCTGGTCTTGCATCTTTAAATCCACCATCAAATCTCTATATATATATATTTTTTTTTAACAGCGCTTGTGTAGATTCCGCCACATCTCCAAATCAGAGGGCGTGTCGCGGAACTGGACTCGCCAAGCACAGTCCAGATTCCATGGCCACAAAGCCTCACATAGTAAGGATGATGACGCTGTGTCTTTGATATGAGTTTTTAATTCAAACGTCAGCTGTTGTCGGACGTGTTTCGCCTGCACAGCAAGTTAGCTCATCAACAATTCAATAAAGTTTGTTCAACCATTTAAATATCCTGATTGAAAACATATCACGTGAAATCTACAAGTGCAATGAAAAGTGAAGTCAGACCTGTAGTTTTTGAATAAACATTTATTTTGAAGAGTTAATTAGTTCTCACATTTTACTTCAATAGTGTTAGGATGCAAATAATTATTTTAGTTTGACATATTTTGTATTAATGTATTTGTAATATTTTTTAATAACAAAGTGTGATTCATTTTCCTTATTCCTTCCCATTGGGAGTTCTTCGCCACTGTGGCAGACATCTTCACCTACGTGTGAAAAGTTACCTGTAGTAAGCTTACAGTTCTCAGTTCAGTTTTAGATGTCTTCACCCACTGAGTGGAGTAGGTGAAAATATGTAAGTCTACACTCTGAAATAGTGCGTATCAAAAAAGAGTCTTACACCTAGGTGCACAAAGTACATATTAGTCTTTCAGAATGCATTGTTACAAGGTCTAGAACAGATGGAACAACATTTATTTGGAAGACATCAAATGATTAATGGTATCGAACTGGAATATTATAAGAAGATGATATTGTTTATACCTACATTCAACCAGCATCTTTTGCATGTGTTTATGACGGAGACACTGCAAAAGGTTATGCAAAGTACAAAGTAAGTAATTCAACTTGGACAGTTCACATTACCTCACAATGACTTCACATTTACTCTTCATTTTTACTTGATACAGAAGGAGGAACCATAACAAGAACAAAGATATACCGATGTTTGGCCACCTATTTAGGGCAGGCTGGGAACAAAGGGCTACATCACCCTCCAAATCAAACTTTTAATGTACTACTTTACAGCAAGAATATACTATCAATTTGAACTGCTAGTGTATATGATCCTATACATTTTAGTATTGGCTTCAATATAGTCCATCCAGATGGAAGCTCTTAAATGATTGCAAGCAGAACAGATCTACGTAAGCACTCCATACCCTCCTGTAGTTGTTTCCTTTGTGGTTACACACCAAACCTAGTTGGAAGTCATTCACCAGATTGCTCGGGATTTGGAATGCATCATGAGATGAAAAGTTGTCAGAAACTCTACTGATATCCTTCAGACAGCCAAACAAGTTGCATTACACAATGATAAACCTGTACACACATTGAAATATCATGAACAACCCATATATCAAAAAAATAAAAACGTTAAACTTAAGGCTCTTTTAAAACCACATCTGATTATATGGTTAGTACATAAACAGGGATACAAATTCCAAGAAGCATCTTCTGTATTGTGTGGGGTACCATATTTTCTTATTCAGTTGCAATGGCCCTGATAATGTAGGAACGTCTAACAACACACACAGTGCAATGAGTGTTAAACAAATACTTGTTATTCTTCCTGTAAGAAAATGCCTTGTTTTGCATGATCATTCCCATTTTTTGCACTGATGCTGGCGTGTTTTTTGGACTCTGTACACTGGGATACTTCTAATCAGGGACCTGTGCATCTGCTCTGACCCCTAAAATATGTTGTAATTGTTAAAAACTCTAATTGTCACCTTTAATTTACCTATTAGTCTCTAGTATATGGTAACTCATGTGCCCAGCTCCGGTAAGTTTATTGACACTTGAAGGAGCATGAATATCTCATTTAATATTATGCATCACCAATGGAAAACCTGCCTTGAGCTTCAGAAACGAAACTACATTTAAAAAGTGACACGCAGACATTGGGACTGCAAAGTGAAAACATGAAGCTTTGATATTCATATGCTAACTGATAGACGCTTTCCATTTAGCAGTTCATGTAAAACATAGCACAATGAATTCATAGCTTGACTTAAATGTGTTTAGTTTCGATTTTGTTCTCACTACGGAAATGTGATTTTAACTTGCAAAAATGTTAAATGTGCATTAGTAGAATATATTTTGTATTAGAATTAGCACGACATTTTATAATGTAGAAAAACAGAAACAGCACTCCTGATTTAGCTCTTGCTCCCAGAATTGCTGTTGGCCATCGAGATAAGCAAAGGAAGTTCTTTCTCGATGTGAAGAGAGAACAGTGGCATAATTCATAGCTGTGACCTAGGAGCTTTAGTTCTGTAGTTGCTGGAAAGTCTCATTTCATTCTTTGCTTTAGAGAGAATAGAAAACACACATATTTTAAAAGTGCATTACCATGTTATGTTTAATGTTTATTGCTTAAATAAAACGTTTTTTTGCAGCTCAAGTTATGTGTTTAGTTAGATATAATATGTTTCTTTAGAGAAAGGTTAGGAGATTATATTATATTAAACAAGATGCAGAATATGCTGTGGGAAGGACTTTCGCCTGTCTGAGAGATGACGTAGGCAATCTGCTGAGGGGTGGAGTCATCCTTTTGGAAAATACAGGATTCCAGTTGCAGGAAGACGAAGTCACTCTACATGCTTTGTAACATTATTCTTCGATAAACCTGTTCCTAGTTAGGAGTTTCAGAACCTTTGCAGAGCCTTTTGTGAGAGATAGGCAGACAGATTTAGAGACAGAAGGCTGCAGAGGAGTTTCAGATTCCGATGTAGAAATGAAAGGAGGGGAGCAGATGTGATTTGCAGATGCAGGGATAGGAGAGGTCAGGCCTTGATGGAGAGCAGAACAGAGGTAGCCATAAGCAGATTAGATGCAGTTTTTATCCATTCTGAAATTTGTTAAAATCCCCAAGCTTTATGCTTTGACTAACCGGCTTTCCTAAGGCTTATTTCCTCAATGCTTTATGTCTTTTCATGGGAGATTCTGCTATTATTAATTATCGATTTAGCTTTATTCTAATCTTACTCTTGCTTCTATTCTTGAACTCTTCATGAGTTCTAACTGACTCATTGTCCTAGAATAGGCATTCTTTGTGCCTTTATGGAACGTGCGGTTTGCAATTTATTATATGCTTTGTACTAACTTAATTTTTCTATTATCAATTCTGTAACCTGATTGATACCTGACTAATGAATGAAGAGTTAGAAAAACTTACATTTTGATTGGAAAATACATCCCTTTAAAAGTACTCACAACTCTCATTATTATTTATATTTGATTACTTGCCCATGTTTATGAAGGAGCTCCCTGTTAAAAACACGGTGGCAAAGATCCATTGCCTTGAGCGGAATCAAGGGTGACGGTAATCAAAGGTGATGGTGCCACATTTCCTACATTTTCCAAAGAGAGATTACTGTGAGATTTCCGCTCCAACACACTGGTAGACTACATCACCTATTGAGCCACCACTAAAGCAACTATGTAAAGCATGACTATAGGCCAGGGGTCTTCAACCTCTTCTATAGTAACAGCTACTCATGTTGAGTGAAAATCGTTCCGGGTTACAAATATTTTTTGAGTTTTAATCCTGAGCACGTCAGAAAAGATAACATTAGTGCCCACCATAAGCAAGATTGCCAGCAGTGATCATCTCAGTGCATTGGTCAAGGTTCCCAGCATGAATGAAAAAATGCTTTGTCAATGTGAAATGCCTCTGTATGGGTAATACATAACAGCCAATGCTGTAATGCCTTTGGCACCAAGTTCATATTAGTAATAATTCTCTCTAAACACCATCTTTTGAGTTCTACAAATACACATAACTTTGGCCCGAATAGGCACTTTTCAATTTTTGCGTACATGTATTGAATCCGACTAAGCAAAAGCTTTTAATTTAGCAGGCTGGGAGGCACACAGGAGAGCTACTCAAAGACAGCTGGATAGCTACCAGTAGCTTTCGATCTACTCTTTGGAAAAGCCTGTTCTAGGCATACAACAGCAGGCTACATGAGCAGGTTTCAAACTGTTATTTCAACCAGTGGCCAGGTCTAAGTTTTCCTTTTATATAGCAGTAATTCACCCCTAAAGTAAGCCTTACCAGCCCTAATGCAGGGTGAATAGTATTTAAAAGGAGGGCGTATGTATGTAATGCTTTTACCTGTCCTTACAGTGAAAATGGCCCAAAATCTGTTTCACTTTAGCGAGGATAGCTGTGCTATAGAAAGAATGGGTACTCTATTACACTTAATACACCTAATTTCAGATTGCATTAGCTAGAAAAAAACTCCATACACTAACTTTCATTGTTAAACAAAATCTAACTTAACGCTAAAGCAAATTTTATCTATTTCAGAATTAATGACTTTAGACAGTCTCTATATTTCTGCCTAATGCCTTTAGTATACTTTTCAGAGTTGCCTGACAGCCCCCCTACAAGAAAGTGTGAATGGCTTCCAGAAAAGGAAACAACAAGACCTTGGGTGAGGTGAGGTGTGGCCACCTCCTTATAGGATGGCCTGGTAGATGTGCCCACTAACTGCACAAGCTTCAAAGGGTCATCCCCTGTCACAGCCAGATGTTACTCACACTTAGGCATGCCCTTTCCATTGTCCATGTTGTCAGAAGGGCTCCAATCCCAGTGTGCGCGTGAGGGGTCTGTTTCAGAACTGGGTTTTTAGAGGTGTTCCTCAGGGGTGTGCCCAGAGCCCATTCCATCCGAAGAAAGGTTCAGCCATTTTGTATGTTGGCAGAACAGTGCACTGTGGGATTGTTTAGAGCCAACCCCCCAAGAAATTAGGTCAAAATGGGTAGGATTGCCCTTGGTAACTTTACCCTTATCAATCAGGGTGTCTCCGCCACCCAAAAGCTACTGACATGCATTAATGTGGCACCCCGGAAATCTCCTTCAGAATATACCTAGGCCTGTAGAAGAGAGAAGGACTGCATCTTCTGTTGAAACAGCTCCCTCTTGTACCCAGGACAGAGAAGTGGGTTCCAAGGGTCAGTTGGCTGACCTTCTGTTAAGCTATTGGACCAAACAATCTGAAAGAAGCCTACTTTTTACAAGAGCCCAGCTGATCAGTTGCAGCTCGTGGCTTGAACCTTGCTTGCGTCTACTGGAAGAGTGAGTTCTAATCTCCAAGTGGTGCCCACAAGGCCCTACTCCTTTGCTGGTGTTAGAGTGCACTCCTCTGACTCTCAAATTAGGACACTTAAAGAAACTTTTCAGAACTTTTCTGACACAGACGAACAAAGCCAGTGACCAATGGCAAAGTCACGGCCAGTTGGATTCAGCTCTGCAGTTTCCCCTGCTGAAAGAATTTTCACTTCCAAAAAAGTCCAAACGTGGAGAGACTTGAGCAAGGTCAACGTTGAACAGCATCTGACCACCGAAAAGACCTTCCAGGGGTATTCTCAGATGTTCCCACTGAGGACGTCCACCACACCAAGATTCCCACTGGAGCCGAGGCTCCCACCGAGGACCCATGCTTCACCAGGCCACCATCAAAAATCCCTCCTTTGGACCCAACCTGCAGCTCGATCCACCAACAGCCTGGGTGGAGAACATGCAAAGTGCGCATGACGGTTTGGCCGGCTGGAGACATCTGGCCAAATCGCCATGCGCACTTTAGTGCACATACCACTCCTTCCCCTGCTGGCCGACAGCCCAGCCCCACCCTCCCCCTTAAATAAAACGGGGCCAATACCGCAAAAAATAAAATGATAATAACATTATATTATTATCATTTATTTTTCGTGTGGGATAGCGTTCCTCCACCCTAGTGGAGGAGCTGTCGCTTTTGGCACTCTTAGGAAGCAATTTGGTGGTGCTTAGCATGTCATACCTTCTTTGCATTTGAATACAGAGTGAAGGCTCTGTGTGCCGTGGATGTTCATCCCTCAGAGAAAGACGTTGCAAGGTGCACAGAATCCAGTTCTTTAAATGGCAAAAAAATAAGTGCAGGAACTCATTAAATTGATCTAGGGGCGTGACTAGTGGGTGGCGCCAGAGGCGGGGCGAGAAATGATGACACTTTGATTGAGAATTCATTTTGACCTTGATTTGTCCTTGATAGTAGTCTCAAACTTCCCATATATGCAGATTATCAGATACATATGCTAATAAAGTGGTGTGTGAAGACCTAATGGGAACACAACCTAAATCATAATTAGAACTCCCAGTTTTCAGTTTTTACTGAGTTTTACAGATAAATACAGACAGAAAACTATGTGTTTCCTGTCTGTTTTTATTATTAAAAGCGGAAAAGTACAGAAAATGTTGCTTGATGTGAGTGACTTTTCATGCCGCCCTTCACGAATTCCAAGCCAGCAGCTGAGCAGATAGACAGCATGGGAAGTTAAAAGACAGTATGGTATTTCTTTAAATATAGGCATTTTTTAACATATATTTGTATATAATGCTAATATTTGCCTGAGGGTGCAATGTTTTGCTACATTAACTGCTCAATTTGCCAAAACGCAACAGGCATCACAGTATGAGTATATGTTTATCAGTTAAATTAATGTAACAATATACCATTTGATCACTCCATTTGTTCTTAAAACACAAAATAAATATGGATAAATACCAAACAGATAGGTAAAAAAATTAATGTGGATAAATGCATACAGAAATGTTTAAAAGTAAATACCATAAAACCGGGAGCCCCAATCATAACTGAAGAAGCTTCTAAACCATGAATGAAGCCAAGCCATCAACAGTACTATTATTCGCACTTTAAGCCTAATAATCAGTGTGCCCCAGGACAAACAAGACTCTGGCACAGCATCATTAATAATGAGTTCTACACTAGTTGTAGGACATACCTAAACTTGAGAGAAATATATCATTATAAACAAAACGTGTGAACTCATCGCACAAATGAAGAGCATGTATGAAATAATAATGTTGCCTTGTTTTGTTTGCAGCTTATTAATGTCATTCTCCTCCTATTTGCTTGTCTTTAGCAAAAATCTTATATAATCACAAAAACAAGCATTCCATGCATTTCTTTTCAAATATCCTGAGTGTCCCAATTCTCTTCCTCTCTGGTCTCATGTCTTTCTCACACACAAACATACACACAAGCAGCAAACACACACACACAAGCAAACTAGATACTCACATGACAGGCTTACTTGGCATTATTCCTGAGTTACTGCACAGTGACAGTGGGAATGTGATTAAGATAACAAGGCCTGGACAGGCCCTAGTCTGTCAGACATAGCAGGAAGGCGAAATTCCCAAAACCTGGACATCCCTTGCATGATACAAATGAGACTCTGTAGAATAGTTTAGTAGTAGCTCAGCTAAGGGCTTGAAAGGAGCTTAGGTTGTCAGAGTGATGCGCAGATAGGTTCTTCTCTGACAGCCTTGAGCTTAGCAGCACTAGCAGCAATTAACTTACATTTCATGAGCACCACTACTGTCCTTGGCAGTGTAGAAGTGCTGGCACTCAGCTTGGTAAAATTAAGACGTGCCGGTACTCAGTACCAGTGAGCACCGGCACATTTGAAGTACTGACAGACATCATCACATAAACACCATTGTGAGGCCTGTCCTCTTTTGTTTCTACCATCTCTGATCCTGCCTATTCGGACTGCAAATTGCACCCAACCCTGTGTCTAACGTTTCCTTAAGGAGTCCCAGGAGGCAGCAGTCATTGGGAATGGTGTACTGACATCATAGTAAAATTAAACCAAAAATATAGAGAGCACGCTCAGGTGGGCGTTCGTTCTCCTTCAACGCGGCCAACCTATGGAATACTCTCCCTGTCCAGCTGCGGTCAACCGTATATCATCTTTCTTACCGGAAGCAGTTAAAGACATGGGGCCTTATTTATGAAGGCCTTGCGCCGCCGGTGCGTCACTTTTTCCCATTGTAAAAGTGGCGCACCGGCCGCGCAAGACCTTCATAAATAAGGCCCATGGCTTTTCAGGACGTTCTTTAGTTAAAGCCACTCGCTCCTGTTCTGCTTGTTATCGACAGCGCAGGGATGCCTAAGGGTAGCCAGGCGCTCTATAAATATTTACTAATAATATTAATAATGTGCGGATATTTGCCAATGTTGGCACGGATTTCAATGTGTGTGGAGTAATGTGGGATATTTGCCACACCTGGTCCCAAGGTGAGGTATTTATTGGCGATGGTAAATACTTCCTATTCTTGGTTTCCTACTTGGAAATGAGGCATAACATGCAGAATTATTATTTAACACACTGAATTTTCATGTTTTGCCTTTTTTTCCTGCATTTTTCTCCTGATAAATTTTTACAGGCTGGGCTTGGAATTTTAATCCCTACCAGAACTTTATTCCAGCTTGCAATCCGGGCCCTTGAGTTTACCCCTAGACCCTGATTCCAAGTTGTGAGATGTAGAGTGAAATATTTTGCCATTACCCCTGGTTGACGTACTTATTGACAGGGGCGGAGTCCCAGGGGTGTTTGTGTTTGGGGTGTAATACCTCAACCCAATAGTTGTGTATGGGTGCTTTCAGTCGGGTATGATGAGGTGTCTGATTTCCCCTGAGATTTTTGCATGCACACACTGACAAACACACACACACTCTTGCGCATCTCTGCTTTGAAAGCCCCCCAAAAAGTTGATTATTTTACAAAATATTGTAGCTCTCTTAGTTAGCATTCCTACTAATCTGCATTCCTCTCCCTTTCCACAGACTCTTAAGACCCTCTCATACGCCTTGCTTATCCTGTAATGTATTTTAACATTATATGCCAGCGTGATTGTCGGGAAACCTGAAACTATTCCCCCCAATCTTACTGACTAAGCTACGCCCCTCTTTATTGAGTGTGGTAAACACCTCCTGTTCTCAGTTTTTAACTTGGAAATCAGGCATAAGTTGGAGAACCGTATTTAGCACACTGCATTCCACATGCTTTGCTTTTTTCGAAGACCTTTCCCCAATACATTTCTGCAGGGTCGAAGTGCCAGAATCTATTAGAAAACTGTGAGGGTGTTGGGAAAAAATCCTTTAAGCAGCTAAAATCACTTAATCACGACATCGGCAACAAAGGGAGTACAAACAGGTTTATTGCATATGATCACAATAAGACAGCTGGGAGAGTGACCACACCATGAGAGAAGCACAAGTCAGTCTCAAATTACACAGGCTGGAGTATAGTCTTATAATAATAATTCTGGCAAACATCCATAACTTCAATACAATATATAGGAAAAACTTCCTGCTTTTCCATTATGTCCCTCCCAGACTGCACACATTTCCTTACAGTGCAGCGTTTTCCTGTGTTTTTGACTCTAACAGTCACGCTACATTTAAAATACTATATTTGGAACATTCTCTGCTGCTCTGAATTTCCTGCAACATATTCAAGTCAGTAAGCTTCCTAGAAACACCCAATGGGAGGAAAAAACACTTACGTTAGACCCCATTTAGACCTTTTTTGAAGCAGGCTGTAGATTATTACCAGATAAAATGTGCAACTTAAAGATGCACTTTTAACCACAGATTTAAACAGACTCATACAAAATGTCCTTCTTTACACTATAAAAATGCTTCACAGTTTCAGGGCAAGCGACAGCTAAAGCTGAATAATTAACAGAATGATTAGGGCCCAAATCTAAATTAGGGGTTTGATTCCTTTAAAGGGTGTGATAATTTAACTTGTAATTACAATACCAGTGCAAACTCCTTTTGCAGAGGGACTGAATTTAGCCCTGAACATGTAACTAGGGCCCAAACCTGGAGTTCAGTGGAACATTTGAGTAGTTTTCTTTTACTATTACACATGTTTCATTGTGTTATAATTAAGCTATTCTCATTGACCATGTGGTAGGCATGATAGAAAACGAGAAGTAAAATGGCCTAGTTGCAGTTTTTTTTTACAAATGAGAATTTTGTTTAGTTTCCTTGGAAGCAGCTTTAGCGTTCTTTGTGTCTTCCACCGTGTTTTCATATTTTGTTCCAGAAATCTAGTTTCTAATGATCTGTAATTCTCAGAATATCCAGTGAAAACACATTGATATGGTGACTTTGAGATACCAACTTTGTAAATGTATGTGTTGCCCTTGAGTTGACAGTGGCATATATATTGCAGCACTCAGCCCATTATATTCTTCCTGTAACATTGGTTACACTATATGTGAACGTGTTGCTGGTTATCTAGAGCTCACCTATTATCTGTTTTTTTCTAGGCTTTCGTTACTGTATTTTCCAGAGCACTTCAAGCTGAATATAAATCCAAAGGCGTTATTATACAGGTAATATTTAACAAAAACACACATATTTAATGTAACCGTGTCGGTTTTGAAACACGTCATGCTATAATACAGTTTGAATTTGTTTTAGAACTAAAAAAAATGGATTGTGTTTGCGAATTCTGCTAGGAGGTTGTGGGTGTTTGATCAACAGCGAAAGTATGCACTTTTCACTCACCAGTACCTCTCCGTAAGTAATGCCTACAGCAACTAGCCAGTGCTTTTTAAGGGATGTTCCATCCTCAGACATATCACACCAGCTGAGGAACTGCCATTACTTTAATCATAGGCTCAAAAGTAATTTAAATTGGATCTGCATAATTTGCATATTGTTCGGGAGTTTCACAGTGTGCAACATTTCAGTAATTATGCCAGTAATTACACGCCATTGATGGCACGATTTGACAGCGATCATGCTGGAATATTGCATGGTTAGAACGCAAACTGCTGTTGCTAACACCGCTTGTGATTTTCAAGCCATTGTTTTACCGCCAAAAATATTTGTGTCAAAAATGTACGCAAGGGCGCATTTCTTGCAGACATATATATTGCTAAATGATGGATTTGCACTTGGCATAATTACTGGTTATTTTGAATAATTTTCTAAAATTGTGCGTACTTACACAAAAGTAAATTATTCAAATTTCATTCAGTCACCCCTATTTAATACTTAAAAGGGCAATCAGGAAATCAGATTGTTAAGTTCTGCAAAGATACTACAGTCTTGATGTTAGCTGTGATGAGCTCCCACATGACCTAAACAACTTGACTTCTGGGGCTGCATTATACATGCAGCGCAATATCCTTCATTGCGCTGGGTGCACCTTTTAAAAGGTGTGCCCAGCGCAATAAAGGAAAATCGGCCGTATTAAGCTGAATGCATTGCCCTGAGGGCAGCTGCAAACTCGCACTGCCCTGGGGGCAGCGCATTCCTGTGAAAAATGGAGTGGCTGCTTTGAAGCTGCTCCATGTTTTCAAAGTGCAGACAGAAACCTGCCTGCACTTTGAAGGGGGAATAGAGATCCCCTTGAAGTCAGGTGCAGTGAGTGACTGCTCCCACCTACAAGAGGGATGCCACTGGATTCAAGCTAGCCTGGCTGAAGAAGGGTGACATACCCTGAAACCGGTCCCAGGATGCTTGTTTCCGGTCCAGGGAGGACCTGGCCTGGCAGTTCTGTCTGGAATGTTCCCATGAGGCACAGGGTCAAGACTGATTTACATATGGCTGCGCACAAACTGGGGTGGCATAGTGGGCAAAAGAACGATGGATTTAACCCAGATCTTTGTGACTGGGGGAGAATGTTTGCATTGTCAGCATTCCGTCCATCATTTGTTTTCCGTAACACTTTTTGCCCTAAGTGGGATGGGTATGCCCAGACGTTGGTCCCTTGCTCACTGTGCCACTGATTCAAGCTAGCCTGGTTGAAGAAGGGTGACATACCCTGAAACCGGTCCCAGGATGCTTGTTTCCGGTCCAGGGAGGACCTGCCCTGGCAGTTTGGTCTGGACTGTTCCCATGAGGCACAGGGTAAAGACTGATTTGCATATGGCTGGGTCCAAACTGGGGTGGCGTAGTGGGCAAAAAACCGATATGCAGGCAACAACCCGCCTGCACTTTGAAGGGGGAACAGAGATCCCCTTGAAGTCAGGTGCAGTGTGACTGCACCCGCCTGCAAGGGGGATGTCTGGGGGGTCCATGGGACCCCTTTCATCCATGCAGAGGGCTGCTTGCGCCTCCTGAGTGCTTCTATGTCTCTGCGCCTGCGTCTGCAATACGGCATGGACGCAGAGGCAAAGGGATTCCCTCATGTGCATGGGGGCACATCCCATGCAAACTAGGGAACGCCCCCTGAAGATAGTGTTGATGCTTTATGTGCGCCACCGCGATCTGTATTACAGAAGGGGCTGCACAAGCGTCTGCAGCTCCTTCTGTAATGCCAAAGTGCCCTGTGGGTGCAAAAAGCAGGCAAAAACCCTGTTGTGCCCCCTGGGCACTTTGTGTTATACAGCCCCTGAAAGTAAATTGGTTTCTCTGAGGAATCCCTGCCTCACCCTTTGTAGCTTTGCTCTAGCAGCAAGGCTTTTGTTAGACCCAGTGGTTTTGGGTTGGCTAAGATGCATCACAGTCAGTGAGGTTTATCCTCAGGGCTCGAGTGTAAAATGTTGGCACAGCAACCCTCCTTCGCAACACACTGCATTCACCACAAAAAAGCCTCCATACCGTATGTATATAAACACTTGTCTTTATATTCTACACACTGAAATCAGAATGAGATACACATTGTATATACACCCTACAGTTATACCCAATTGTCAAACACCTCTATTGAAATCAAAATGAAACACACGTTGTATATACACGAAACCGGTCAAGTCTCAACTTGTTTCTTTCCAAAACAAAACACCCTGAGGTGTGTGTCCAGGAAGAGGGAGCCAATGACCTCTGACATATGCCACAATGTCAGGCACTGTCGTCCTCCCGATCTGTAATCTGTAGACTAAGGACAGTCTCAGCTCCCTTCTCAAGTTTCCCCGACACCCCTCGGACACCACAGACTCTGGAGTGCAAAGTCACAGGGTGTCACAAGGGCAAAACAATCCTTAAGTTAGATTTACGGAACAATGCAAGGCCACCTTGCATGGCCCTGCGGTACTTTGTAGATCGAGAGTAACGCAAGACAGCAAAAGACACTGACTTGCACTACTCTGCGCTATGAAGCAGTCATATGGGTGGAGCGTGGGTGTCCTAACCAATCCACCCATTCTTTTTGGCTCATTCCCAGATTAACCAAGACTAGCAAACCTGGGAATGCATTAAAATTGTATGCCGTCCCAAAAGAGTCGTAACAAGGAGAACTACCTTTATTTCTCCTCATTGTTTCTGCATTCAGCAGCACACTTAGACAGAGGAAACACTTCTAATTATTGTTTTTGTGCAGGAAGGTGTTCCTTCCTGCACAAAAAAATCCTGCCTGTAGCGCTGGCACCCTTGCATGTTGCAAGGGTGCATGCGTTGGTGTAGCCATTACGTAGTGCACCCGAGCAGAAATGCACCATATCAAGGTAAATATGGTGCTTTCCTGCTCTCTCCATTTGAAGCGATTTAGCACAGCGCATCAGGTTGTCTTGCTGCATTGTGCTGCCTCAAATAATACTAAATCTTTCCTAGATCTTTCACATAAGTTTGACATACTGTTTTCCTTATAGTTGTGTTTTCTTAGTCACAATCCTGTTATTCCTGGCCAGAAAACCTTGAGATGTGACTCCAATCCCACAATTGAGGGTATATGGGTTGGTGGTATTTCCTTTCCTTAGGTACAAGACCTAACAGGTTGATTCAGTATTCCTCCAGTCAATGCAGCCATCACACCCATGAGAGCCTATTCTGCCTGCAGCATTCCTGTCAGAGGATGCTAGCTACTTGGGCAGCTCTGTACATTCAATTAGGGTTTTGTTCTGAGGGTTGAACCACTGAGACCCCAGCTCTGCAGGTGACGTGACTCAAGAAATAAGGGTCAGGGACAAAGAGTCTTAATACAACTGTAGGAAATGGGTGACGCCTATATGATCCCCCTGGATTTTTTAGTTTCAACTGCTTAGTTTTTGGACTTTCACTGTGAATGAGTCTCACGTCCTGAGTCCCACTCCCTGTAAATTCTGTTTAAAAGGAATGAGAGTGCTAACCACCAGTGTCCGCTTTTTAATATTAGGCTGCTGCTGTGCATCTAGGGTAAGAGCCTTTGGCAGGTTAAAAATGAGCACACATGTGTGCAGACTGTACATGTGAGAATACTGTCTTGTGCAGCCCGCAATCTGCTCGCAGCTAGTCTGTCACAGAAAAGAACCTTCAAGGATTGGTGTTGACCTGCCATGTGCCTTGTAATGTGAGTGGGTATTCTGGTGCTTAACTGAATTACACATCATAGGTGAAATGTGCACTTAAGTACAGTTTCATCCCAGTTAGGCTCATAAGGCCCAGTGAGATATCAATCATAGGATAAACTTGCATTCTCAGTATAGATGTGCAGTCCCTTTCATCATATCTACCCTCCTTAAGGTACTTTAAGAATTATCCTGTTTACCAGGCTTAGCCATAGTCAGATTCCAGGCCTTTGTGTCCCCTACAGGGCCAAGGTAGTTACTCTGCTGGTCAGCAGGAAGATCAAAGGCTGCTCCATACAATGGAGGCAATAACATTCATGGGAAAGGAAGGGATGGGGAGGAAGTCTGCATCTGCTAACTAACTCCCAACACTGCACATGGGCTGAGAAAGCCCAAGCCCACAGAAACAAAGGAGGGAAGCCAGACATCTGGAGCCAAACACAGTAAGAGCTCCTTTGAAGTTTTGGTGGAAAGGGATCAGGCAGCTGTATCAGTTGGGGGCGGTGCCAAGGCTCTTTTCATAGACTACTTGAAGTCACCATGTTGCAATGTCCCAGAATGCTGTGCAAGACGCTGGGCAAGGGTGGGGTGATGATATGGCACCCCAGGAGGATTGCAAGGGGTGCCTGGCTTCTAAAACGTTCCACCCCTCTCTCAATATGTGCAAGGTAGAGACAGATGAGAAGACGCTGGACCTGGGATTGAAGACAGCAAAATAATTCCCAGCTGGAAGGCAAGGGGCCACCTAATGCCCCTGAATGGACTTTACCTCTAGCTGGCCCCAGGACTTGAATGAGGCTCTTCAGGGCCAGTAGCACGGGTCCCATTATGCCCCCTGAGGAACAGTTGGTGAAATAGACTTGCTGGAGGACCCTGGATGGTTCCCCTTGGACTTCTTCAGGAGAGAGCATCAGGTGCCCATGGAAACGACAGGTCTGGCAATGATGCCTTAAAAGCCAAGCTCGCCATGAAAACTCTATTTAGAGGCCAGGAGGCCTGCGGAAATGCTTCGGGTGACTTTGGTAAGCCACCAGGGGTAAAAAGAGCTCAAAACCAGGAAAATCACGGGAAGGAGGGGTTGGGGCCAGCAAGTAAAATGACTGTGCAGTCCTCTGTATAATTTTCAAAATCTCCCTGGGGAGGGCCAAGCCCCCTGAGTTGGTGTATTCGCAATCATTAAATTCCCTTGGAGAAGAGGGTGTAAGGCCTCATCCCCAAGATTACTTTTGGCTCCGGGTTCCCCATCCTCTGGGGCCTGACACAAGCACAATGTCTAGGGGGACCCCATCGCTCAAGGGCACAATGGATACACCAAGTGTCGAGTGCAATACCCGCCTCCTGTAGTCATGTCTGGGGGTGCAGTGAGCTGGCACACTGCCTACTTCCGCAGCCAGTGCGGGCAGTAGAGGACGTAGTGGCTCTAGCCAAAGCCAGAGGGCTTGCTCCTGCCTCTGAATTTTGCCAGCTCCCACACAGGTCCAGTGAAGGCAATGCTGGAGCTGGCAGGGGTGGCAGGGGCCTTAAGGCTCACCCCAAAGCTCAACAATGATGTCCAAACCTGAATGCCTGAGTAGGCATGGGCACCAGGTTTTGAAAAAAGAGAACATGGTGCGAGGCTGCAAGTAAAACAAAGAAAAGCTTTTGTTGTCAAGCGGGGAAGCTGCTAGTAAAACATTTGAGCCCAAGACAAAGGAGTACCCAATAAGCCTCTGCCAGGGCTTGATACATTTACATTTATCCTGCTGTGGTGCCCCGTGAGGGGCAGGTGCACGCCAATATTGTTTTTAGAGTATTTGGAGGGGTGAAGAAAGTGCAGAAGTCCCCAGAATGTTTTTAAAAAGTCAGCATAAATGTCCAGTAGGATTGAAGGAGTGGCTTGTCAGGTTTTTAAGCACTCCTGGATATTACATTAAAAGACTTTACATTGTTTAACACTGAGCGACCTTACACAATTCAGGAGAGACTATAGAGGAATAGTTTTCATTGTGTATATATGTAACATTTATGTTCGTGTGTGAATTAAACCTTTTTTTATTTTTTCATGTGAAAGTACCGACTGGAATTGATGGATTGATTGATTCTTATTTCTATCCCACCCATCAATTTGTGGCTAGTAGCATGGTGGTACCAGAACACAGGATGTAAAAGACTCCAGTACCTCCTGATTGCCATGGAATCACCACCCCCAAACCTGTTCACACATTTCCACATGAACTGCAATGTAGGTACTTATTTATTGCCCACTAACTTAAAAGAAACTAGTCTTGCTGCTGCCCATCTCAACCAATGACGCCTGCTGTTGCACAGGTAAGCTCCAGTGCCAGTTGCCACTGAAATAATAACAACAGTAGATCATGCTGCATGTGCTAGCACCAGCAGAGCCACTTCAACATCATGACACATGCAATTCTTACTTCTAAGATCGCAACTGTGCTCAGGGAAAATAATTTTTCCATGTGCGGAATCAATTGATGGGCGGTATGTGTTGCATTAAGCAAACAGCTGAGCAGCTATGATGTGCTCGCTGCCTCTTCCTCAGTGGTGATCACAATATCTTTTGTTTTGACCACTGCCAGGCTTCCTTCAGAGCTGCCTTGCATCTATCCCAATGTGTGATGACAGTGACATATAGGGTCTATGTTGCTCTGTGCTTTATTTAATGAACCAATATGGCACTGTTTCTGTTTAGGCGGAAGTATATGCTCTTTGGAATGTGATCTTGCCTTGTTCTGAACCAACTACTCCTGTCAAGCTAACTGTAATGCACATGCACCCTTCATATGAAAGTCACTTTGCTGCACATGCTTACTATGTTTTCATGAAGGATGAGAACTGGGATGACTATTGGTTTGTTTAACTGGAATTGGCATCAGCCAGGGGGAACAACAGTTAGAAACTGCTGCAGAGCATTTTATGTAACACCAGAGGCAGAGTGCCAGAGCAGATGTGTTTCTGTGAGCACCTGGAAGTGAGAGGGGGCTGATAATTTGTCTACTAGAGTGTTGCAAAATGGGTTCCTCCCATTTGATACACGGAAGGTTTTGCTTTTTGGATCATTTGTTTTTGTACTTCTTAGACTCACTACATTTGTCTCACTCATGGTAAGCACACAGCAAATGGACTGCACAGGTTTGTCGCCAGTATCCGCCTTTTAAGATAATGCCACTCTGGCACAGCTAGATTAAGGTGCACGGGCTGGTTTTCACATGTTTACATGTGAACACGTATGCACATGTATGTGCACTTGTGTGCAGCCTGCATGTGTAAGACTACTATCATGTGTAGTCTTGTAACTGCGCACAGGTGGCCCAGCTCAAAGAGGTCTCTGCAGGGTTTATATATTGACCTAGGGCGGGCCTTATAATATTAGAGGGTATTCATAGGGAAATTGATTGATTGATTTGTCTACGGTGAAGCCTTATCATACATATATTGAAAAATGTACCTTAGAGTGCAATATCGCTTCCTTTAGGCCTACATCTGCAAAGTCTTGTGAGGTATGAAACTGGGTTGGAATGTGTGTGTCCAGTTGATATTCTCAGGTCCCAAGACCATACATGTACCTTTAATGGGTTGTCCAGAATTGTCTTATTTCTCTGGCTCAGCTCACAATCAGAGCCCAGGCCTTTTGTCACCCTGCTGGGCCAAGTTAATTATATTCCATCCGTCAGCAGTAACAAAGGCTTCCCCACACAAAGGGATAAATTAACAGTGCTTCACTCAGCTCCTGAGTAGAAAGGGATGGGAAAAAAATCTGTATTCTTTAATTAGCTGTCATACTGTACCGGGGTAGGGACAGCCCAGGCCTACAGAACAAAGGTGTGAGTCCAGGCAACTGGACCCAACACAGGAGGGTGCTCCTCTTTGAAGTATTGGGGGAAAAGGCCCTGGCTGTGATGTCAGTGAGGGGTGGAGCTGAGCCCCCCAGAGCAGATGTGACCATTGACTCCTGGATGACACCATCTTGAGCTGTCCCAGCATGTTGTGCAGGAGGGTTGGGACAGGAATGGAGAGGTGATGTGACACATTACGACTGGCCGGATGCCTGGCTTCTAGAACCTACAACCCTCATTCAAAAATTCTTGCACAAGGGAGAGAAAGTGCTTTTTGTTGGTGCATTTTACTTGGACTGCAACTGCAACAGCCATGGGCAACTGAACGGAGAAATCTGTGATACCACTTGGACTAAGGACTGTGCCTAGGGTTGATCCCAGGACTGGTGGGCCTCTCTCAGGACCAGGGAAACAGGTCCCCTACCTTCCGTTTGGTGAAAGATTTGGACATCTGTGCCATAGAAGGAAGAGAGGAGCACCAGCTGTCACACTGTACCGGGGTTGGGACAGCCCAGGCCTACAGAACAAAGGTGTGAGTCCAGGCAACACAGGACGGTGTTCCTCTTTGAAGTATTGGGGGGAAAGGCCCTGGCTATGATGTCAGCGAGGGGTGGAGCTGAGGCCCCCAGTGCAGATGTGACCATTGACTCCTGGATGACACCATCTTGAGCTGTCCCAGCATGTTGTGCAGGAGAGTTGGGACAGGAATGGAGAGGTGATGGGACACATTATGACTGGCCAGATGCCTGGCTACTAGAACCTACACCCCTCATTTAAAAACTCTTGCACAAGGGAGAGAAAGTGATTTTTGTTGGTGCATTTTACTTGGACTGCAACAGCAACAGCAACAGCCATGGGCAACTGGACGGAGAAATCCTTAATACCACTTGGACTAAGGACTGTGCCTACGGTTGATCCCACGACTGGTGGGCCTCTCTCAGGACTGGGGAAACAGGTCCCCCTACCTTCCGTTGGGTGAAAGATTTGGACATCTGTGCCATAGAAGGAAGAGAGGAGCACCAGCTGGCGCAGAAAGCAGGTGGAACCAGCTCCCTGCAAAGTACACCGCTTTTGTGGCCAGGGGGCCTCCTTGAACCTCTCCCTGTTGCTAGAGGTCACCACAAAGAGTAACATTTGCCGAGGATTGTCCAAAATGGCCAACGGGGCCTGCGATGTGGCTTTTATAAGGTTGGTGGCCTTGGACCCTCAACGAGGATTGAAGCTTGTGCGGCACCACCACAATTTCCTTAAATTACCCCTGGCGTGGCCAGGGCCGGCGACCTGCGTGAGAATGTATTCATTATTTGAAGGGAGTGGTCATGCATAGGCCCCATCTCCGTTTCAACTTTTACTCCCCAGGCCCCTATCTCTCTGCGGGTGATGCAAATGCAAACCAGGGTAGCCTTGTCACATCCCCCAACAAAGAAAAAGGGGCTGAGACCCCATCTGCGGGCCCCACTGGTATTGGGCTCAGTCCCGCTCCATGTGCCACTATCTGAGGCGGAGTCATGTGGCCACTGCACATGAAGCACCCTGCCCGCAAGCAGCGAGCAGGGTAAAAAGTCAGAGGCTTATTTACAAGCCCTTTGCACCGTCACTACGTCACTTTTTACCATATTAAAACTGATGCACCAGCGGCACAAGGGGCTTGTAAATAAGGCCCTTACTTTCCAGCTTTCGTGCTGGCAAAGATGAATGCTGGCTGGGTAGAGAGCCGGTAGGGGAGCCGGGTTGGCTCCTCATGCTGCCCCCAAGATGAAAGCAAGTTGGGGTGCCTGGGTGGACCGGGAAAAAACTGTAAAAGTGCAGCTATGCAGCTCTCCCTTGGACAGTCAAAGAGCCTCTAATAAAATATTCTCTGCTCCTCCAGCTGGATCGCCCCATAATGCCTCAGGTGAGGCTCACTCACATATTTTTCATGCCTTGTGGTTGCTCCCAGCATGGTAGGGGCACCACCACGAAAGTGTCACAAGGGATTGCAAGAGTTGCAGAAGACCCCCAAGAAGTGAATTTTTGAAAGTGACCCTAAGTTTGCTGGGACCACAAAATGTTGACCACCTTGGCTTGCTAACTGGTTTTCAAAGCATTCCCAAGACTGGAGCTTTCTGTGCGTTTTTAGTGGGAAAGCAAAGTACTCTAGAGGTTAGTTTTATTGCTATGTTTATGTAGTCTGAAGGTGTATAAGAAGGATGCTGACACAGGAAATGCAAAAACAACAGTTGATGGACAGAATGCAGAAAAATGTCATACATTCGCCCCAGTACAAAGATCTGGGCCTAAATCCAATGTTTTTTTGCACTCCACACCACCCCAGTTCAGACATGGCCATATGCAAATCAGCCTTGACCCTGTGCCTCATGGGAACAGTCCAGCCCGAACTGCCAAGCCATGTCTTTCCTGGACCGGAATCAAGCATCCTAGGACCGGTTTCTGGCTATCAGCCGTCTTCAGCCAGGATAGCTTGACTCCAGTGGTGTGGAGAGCATCGGACTCACGTCTGAGCATACCCATCCCACTCGGGGTGACAAATGCAAAAACAACAGTTGATGGACAGAATGCAGAACAATGTCTTACATTCACCCCAGTACAGAGATCTGGGCCTAAATCCATCGTTTTTTTGCACTCCACACCACCCCAGTTCAGACATGGCCATATGCAAATCAGCCTTGACCCTGTGCCTCATGGGAACAGTCCAGACCGAACTGCCAAGCCATGTCTTTCCTGGACCGGAATCAAGCATCCTAGGACCGGTTTCTGGCTATCAGCCGTCTTCAGCCAGGATAGCTTGACTTCAGTGGTGTGGAGAGCATGGGACTCATGTCTAGGTCCAGGGAAGGCATGGCTTGGCATTTCGGGCTGGACTGTTCCCATGAGGCACAGGGTCAGACTGATTTGCATATAGCCATGTCTGAACTGGGGTGGCAGAGTGGGCTAAAGAACGGTGATGGATCAAACCCAGATCTTTTGACTGGGTGTGAGTGTTTGATTGGTTCAGATGCTCTGTCCATCACCACCCCCTTTTGTACCGACACAGGAAATGCAGCAACCTCTATGTGCTGTTATAATGATTGCATTTTATGTGGCTTGGTGTATACAGTGCCTCTAGGGGCTGTTTTTAGGCCTGCAGGTTATGTAGCCTGAAAGTATATAAAAATTACTCAGATAAATGGTATGTTTATTACAAAATGCTTTATTAATGTAATTATGCTGACAGCATGGATACTTTGTCTTTGAATGTGATGGCCCTTGACAAAGCCAGTAGGCCTATTTTATAAAAAAGTGTTACGCCGGTATATTGTGATGTGCTGTTGGGTATAGGTAGGGGGATACTGTGACTTTGGAGGTCATGACCCTTTGAGTCAAATGTGGATACAGATTTTCACCTAAGGTATTGTCTATCTGCCTTTATGTATATATTTGTAAATTAATACTTAGATTTTAGTTGTGTGTGTGTGTGTGTAATAAATGCATTTTTCCTATTTCTAAACAAAATGCCCTTACTGGACAATAGTTTATTCACTTTTATTATTGCGTGTCAGTGAATGGTGATTACTAGCCCACAGCACCTCCCCTGAGTGGGCCTTGGACTGCTCTACTTCTCTACCCTTAGAGAGCCAAGCGCTAAAGTGGGGTGCTTGGTTTCCATTAATTGAAAATTGTGGACATATTACATGTGCAGGCCTCAGAGCCTGCACAATTAATAACCCAATTGCCTGCATAGTGTAACTAGTGCTTGATGATAGGAACGTGTGCACCCTGAGTATCCAAACCACAATATTGATGGACCATAATATCGAGGACAGAATATTTAAAAAAAGATATCATCAAGTAAGGAAGTCTCGATTTTCTATATATAACTTAACATACATGTACCTATGTACCTAGAGGTGGGTGAGCCAACAAATTAAGAAAGCGCTGAGCCAGAGGCGAGCCAAGGATCTTGCTCGGATCTTACAGCCTGTGCACGAGCTAAGCCATGAACATTTTTGTTATGTAAATCGTACAATAAACATCACGTAAAATATGATAGAGTCTCTTCAAAATTCAAAAAGTCTTGTTCTTTAACATGTGGAAGCTTTGACATTAATGTTCCACATTATAACACTGCACTGAGAAGTACTCATTAAAAGTGATAGTTTTTAAACATGAACCATTAGTGAACTGAGGCAAGACAGTTGTCATATAAACCTTGTGTGTGGCCCAGACTAATATAGAGAAACATAATAGTCTATTAAATCAAACATAATAGGTTTTTGCAGAACTGGTATTCTGAACTCACATATGTAAAAGTTCTTTCATATGCAATAATGAAGAAAAATGAGTTTTGGTGAACTAAAACATTTGCCTTAGATCATACAATTTAAGAGAGGAAGCTGTGATTTATATCGGTTTTCTGGATCACTTTGTACAAATAAGCCAGTAAATGCGCATGCATTTTCTTTCCTAATGTTGAGCCTTTGTTTATCCCTCTTCAACCGAAATGTATTGGAGCTTTTTACATGAGCACTAGTTACATTACACAAGGTGACATTCATTGTTTATAGGGAAAAGGAGATTAAGTGAACTGCTGAGAATCACAGGATGTTGAGCCAAAGCCGAGACTCAAACCTGTTTCCCCAGTTTCAAAGTTGGAAGCCTTGACCATAATGCCATATCCTGGGTACAGTAAGGGAAGCAGGTAGAAGCCACATGAAAGCACTGCTCGTGAAGGGCTGTGGTTCCAACAGGGCCGAGCTGAGCCGAACCAGGCTTCAGGCTCCAACCTGGCTCGAGTTTTCAGTGCCTATATACCTACACAGTACACATATCTTCAAGGTTTATTGGTGTGGAGTTAGGAATAGTACATCTATACGTCCCTGTATGCACTTATTTTTATGTTTTTGTCCCTAGATATTCTGTCCTCGATATTGTTTTATCTCAATATTGCTTGTATTGATAGTCTGTAGTACAATTGATGGCAGTAAACACAACGAGCTGAGCACATGGTGTGGGTGTCAGTGATCCATGCATGCAGGTTGGTGGGTGGGTTGGCTTTCCATTAGTCACTTGACAGGGCAAGGTCTCTTGAAAGTAAATAAATGGACCGTCTGGGTCATTAATGCCCCTCCCCTCAATCTCAGGAAGCCTTATGAGTGAAACTAGATCCTCAAGGTTCAGAAGCATAGAGAAGACTTTCCTTAGAGAAGATTGCTGCGGTCTTGTCTCAAGAGTAAGGTGCATCCATCTTTAAATAAGTACACATCAATGGGCAGATTTATGTTGGGAATGCGCCACGTTTGCATCACGCAACTGCGGCGAAAACGTGGCGCATCCCTACGACCCATTTACAACGTGACGCATCTAGGCAGATGCGTCACATTGTAAAGCCCTGCGCCACTTGTGGGCGTTCCGGCGCAGGGTAGGCGTTCCGGGGCATTTTCACTCAGTCACTTTCAGGCCAATGCTGCGTCAAAACCCTGCGCCTGCTTGAAGCAGGCGTAGGTCTTGACGCAGCATTGTAAAGATGTGGCACCCCCGAGCCTTGCTGGAGCTGAGACGCAACTCTAGCAATGCGCCACCTTTACGGCACAGATGCGTCACGCATCTGTGCCGTTTTTGCCCCATGGTGTGCCGCATTGTAAATGCGGCGCACCATGGGTGGCGGAGCAGCGGCGCAAAATAACTGGCGCATCCCTGGGGATGCGCCAGTTATCATAAATCTGCCCCCATGTATTTAGCTTGGCCTCAATAAAAACAAGAGAGAAGCTGTTAAATCCCTGATGGTGGAAAAAGCAAAACATATTAAATACCAATAGCATTTCCACAACCCTCACAGTCTAACAGTCACACATTTCTCACAGCACTCACACGCTTCACAGAATGGCTGTCAGACACAACTCGCAGCACTCTCACACCTTTCACACACTGAGTCTCACACTACCCACAGCATTATTATACCCCTGACAGAGTAGCAGTCTCACCACTCTGGCTGCACTCTCACACCCATCAAAGAGTAGCTGTCACACACTACCAACAGCAACTCTCCTTTTGAATTTGTGTGTGTGGTATTGAGGATGAGTGAGTTGATGAATTCAGGAACGAGTTAATGGGTGGGCGAATAGATAAATTAGTGCATGTATGAACAATTGACAATGCTTATTGTTTTTGCAAGCAGTAGTTTTTAATTTTTTTGATATAATTTCCACCGAGAAAAAACAGCACTTTATGTGTGAATTATCATTTGCTGGAATTTCCTTAAGTCTGATTTGGAAATGTCCTTAACAAGGTAAATTCATGATGTCTCGGACAAAGCAAAACAAAACTCAACCGTTATTTCTTCCTTTTACTGAATTCTTAACCCAATACTAAAAAATAGATCTGGAGCGCCCTCTAGCGTTTACTTGAGTTATTGCAGGTATATGTTCCCAAATCAATGTCTCTTTTCACTTATCCTATGCCAGATTTTTTTATTTATTGTTATTTTACGCGTATTCATACAGCGCATATCATGGTATTAATGTAACTGATACCACCTAACACTGATTTCGAGAATTCCGTGACAGGCTGAAGTGACTGGTTCCGTTTGAAAGTTATACGTTGTCTGGCACGGCTCCTTCTAGAGCTTAGGGCCATATGTAGGTAACTGCCAAATACCGAATTCTTAATACTGAATTTTACTGATTCGGTATTAAGAAATCCGAATTTGCGATGTAGGTAAAAAAATCTGTATTTTTGACCCGAATCGCTAAAATTCAGAAAAAAATGACCGATTCCTTAATACCGAATCTGTATTACCGATTTGGAAAATACAGAATCGGTAAATACCGATTCGGAAATTCAAAACACCAGCAATTGAGGAATCAGCCAATCCTGTGCATCCACCCCACCTCCCAACCAGGGAGTGGCCACACCCATGCAGGTGCACTTAATCAGAACCTTCTGGAGAGGCAGGTAGTGCAGAGGAGAACATCTGATTCACTGGGTGAACTTTTCCAGCAAAACCTGCACAATGGCTAGCAAGGACACAGACAGAGAAGGAGAGGAAAGGAAGAGGAAGCTGAAATTCAGCGAAAGGGAGCTACAGGTCCTGGTTGAGGAGGTGGTAAAACAACATACCAAGTTGTTTGGGAAGCAGTCCTTGCAAGTGGCTGAATCAGAAAAAAAGAAGATCGGTCTGGGAATTCAGGCACAAGTGAATGCCATAGGAGTGACCCCCTGGGACATTAAAGTAGTGAAAAAAAGGTGGTATGATGTGAGGAGCATCACCAAAAAGAAGATGGCGGAGATCAAAAAACAAGCCTGCCAGACAAGAGGAGGAAGGAACAGGGCTCCTGCCCTGACCGCACTTGAGCTGCTTGTGGAGTCCACTATAGTGCCAGAAAGTGTCTGCGGAATCGGTGATGCAGACAGCTCAGCCAGAGCTGCCACCAAACAAGGTAAGAAGCATGCACACCAATCAGCACCCCCATTCCCTATCCCCATCCCAATGAGGCTGTGTGAAACCCACTCCAGTACAAGTTTTAGTAAACTCCAGCAATGCATTATGGGAGATGTAGTCAGTGAAGCACGTATCATGACAGTCATCACACTGAACAACAAGGTATGTGACACACATCAGTGATAAGCAAGCAGAGGACATTAAAATAATGTGCCAGAAATGAAAATGTATTATTGCTATGCAGGGCTGCCGGACTACTGAGCTAATGTACAATTTCTGTCCACAGGCGAGACATCACGCAGGTCTGCTCAAGACGAGGCAGGAAGGGCACCCCGGAAGGAAAGATCAGAGGAGGCCAGTGCAAGTGCAGGGCACACCACCCCACCACCGGCATCACCACCACTGCCAGCCTCACCACCACTGCCATCGTCACCACTACTGCTAGCATCACCACCACTGCCAGCATCACCACCACTGCCAGCCTCACCACCACTGCTAGCCTCACCACCACTGCCAGCGTCACCACTACTGCTAGTATCACCAGCAGCAACAGCACCTGCATTGGCAAGACCCAGGAGGCATGCTTTTGCCACACTCCAGGAGATGGAGTCGGCCTTGGAAGACACCAGGGGGGGGGGGGAATCTCAACTGTGCCAGTGGATTGCAGTAATGCTGTGTCGCAGTCCACCTCAGAGAGGACACACACAGGAGTCAGACGCCGCAGGGCTCGGGAAACCAGTCCACCTGTGCAGGGTGATGATCATGGTGTCTTCGCAGGGCTGGAGGCAAACATGGTCAAGGTGCAGCGCCTGCAAGGGAAGGCAATTCAGTCTGTACAGTGGCAAATGAAACACCTCAACACCAACATGGTGAACATTGAGAAGGGCATTAGCACCATGACCTCCACGCTGGCTGAGGGCATGAGGGAGATGGCTGAGGGCATGAGGGACATGTCCCAGTCAGTGATGCTGCTGAGCAGCAAACTTGATGAGGAAAGGATGGCACAGCTCAGGGAGAGGCAGACAATGGAAAACCATACTAAGGCAGTGAACCGCCTCTCAACAGCCACTTCTCTGCTCTGCAGGCACTCCGTGGCCATGCAGGAAGGGTTGGCGCACTGCAGCTGTGGTGTCTCTAGGGGGCTGGTCAAGGTAACGACTGCACTTGAAGTGCTGCTAACAACACTGGCACCCAATACTGGTGCTATGGATGTGGGGGACAGTGAGGAGACGACCAGTCGCAGCAGCATCACGCCCCCTGTAACTGAGACCCGGAGGAGCAGCAGACGGCATGGGGCTGGCACTGGATCCATAGCCAGTGAAGACAGTCTGCTGATGGCATCCAGCAGTGTTGTGCGTGGCCGCAGACGCTAATGCAGCCCACACATTCTGTACTGAATTGGGTGAAGTAGCTCATGACTTCCTCTTAGGGTTGTCACAAATTGGACTGGCAAGTTGGGCCCTTTGTGTAGTGGTGTAGTGCCCAAATATTAAAACTACGTCATTTACATACAACAACTGGCTGTGTCTCCTTACTTACTCAAAAATAGTTGTGTGTGATCTCTGCCCGTCTTTGTATCCCATCTGCTGCTGGCGTCACTCCTGCTGCGTTGGGCTCTGGCTCAGCAAAGTCATCATCCTCAGAGTCAGTTAATTCAATGTCTGTACCTTTCTTAGTGGCAAGGTTGTGCAGCATAGCACAAGTTGCAATGATTTTGCAGCAGATGATGGGTGTGTACTGACGTGCGCCTCCGCTTTTGTGGAGGCAGCGGAACCTGCTTTTCAATAGTCCAAACGTGCGCTCCACATCGTTGCATGTTGATTTGTGTGCCACATTGTATCTTCTCTCACTCGGGGTTGATGGGTTTAGGTAGGGAGTGAGGATAAATGCCCGCACAGCATAAGCGCTATCAGCTAGGTGAGAAAGAGAGTGCCATTAATTACACACATTAACACTTTCATCTGCAGTATCCATCAGGGTGTGTCACAGTGATTTACCTAGAAGGTATCCTTCTCCAAATTCTCCAGCAGCCAGGTGTGTGTAGATCCCACTGTTCTGGAAGATGTAGGAGTCGAGGGTGCTCCCTGGAAATTTGGTCACGATGTCACTGATTATGTTGGCAGCATCACAGATTACCTGCACATTTATGGAGTGGGTGGATTTTCTGTTTCTGTAGATGTACTCAGTAGCTGCAGGTGGGCAGATTGGAATGTGTGTCCCATCAATGCTCCCTACGACATGCGGGAACTGTACCATTTGGTAAAAGTCAGTCTTGGTTTTCAGCAGTTCCGCCTGTGTGTTTGGGAAGCTTCTGTAGTGATGCATTCTCTGCATCATGCATCCAGGAACTCCTTAAAGAAACGGGACAGGCAACTCTGTGACACCCCACCTACCGCAGCTAACACCCCCTGGTAACTGCCAGATGCAAGTAGGTGTAGGCTACAGAGCACCTGCACATGTGGTGGTATGGCGTGCGCCCTTGGTGTTGGATGCTCCAGGAGTGGGTACAGGTCCCTTATCAGGTCCAGGATGGTGTGGGGGTGTAGCCTGTACCTTTCATGGATCTCAGCCTCAGTCAGTTGGAAGAGTGTGATGCGCTGTCTGTAAAGGCGCTCCTCCCTTCTCCAGATCCTCACTCCTGCTGCCTTTAGCCGTAGCCGCCTTGCATTTACATAGAAGGCCGCCATAGTGATCACACTGTTGCATTTTGGGACTGTTTAAATACATTGCACCTGATTACCATGCTTTCAGTTAGTGTTAAATACTGACTCCTAAATACCGAATTTCATGAAATTCGGTATTACCGATTTTTGCTTCATCTCTTTTCTTGTTTTTACCATTTCTTATTTACCGATTCGGCATTTGGGTGTTCGGTAATTATGAATCGGTAAATTAGAAATCGGTATTAAGGAATCGGTATTTACCAATACCTTAATACCGAATCCTCCCTACATCTCAAATGCCTAAATACCGGTCGGTAACGGTGAAATTTACCGAATTTCACTGTTACCGACCGGTATTGGGCCACCTACATATGGCCCTTAGTTAGCAGTTTTTACTGATGCGCTGCTTGCTGGTAGAGCTCAACTCGATCAAGTGTGTCGGAATGGTTGAATCCATGTAGTTAATGACAGGGATCAGTAACTAAAGTCAGTAGCCCCGTAGAGTACAAGAAGAATGTCTCCACAAGACCTGACGATCTAAAATGGAGCTGCCCAAGGCTGAGACACTAATACATGCAGTGGCGTAGCCAGTGTGTCATGGGCCACGTGCAAGCAATGAAGCTGGTGGCATGGCCGCTATTTGAACTGTGAAATACAGCAAACACCAGGGATCAGTATGCCCCTCATGTGCCTGAGCCCCAGTGCCACTGCACCGGGAAACATCCTTTACAACGCAACTTATACCACGCAGTGCCTTTACGACGCAACTTTTACTACGCAAACTATTACAACGCATTGCGCTGGGGGGCGCGCTAGGATAGGGAATAAGTTTAATTTACTATCCAACACCTTCCCTAGTGTCCACGGGGACTGGAGTTGGAATAGTAAATTAAACTATTCACTATCCAGCACCCCAAAGCGCTATGCGTTGTAAAGGTTTGCGTTGTAAAAACCGCGTTGTAAAGGTATGCGTGGTAAAAGTATGCGTTGTAATGTCATACATCCCACTGCACTTGCTGCACCAATTGAAGCTGCACCACTGGATATATTTTTCGGACTCTGCATCAGCAATGATCCATTTCAGGGAGGGCCTACAGTTGATCATCGCTACAGCAACAGCTCCTCCGTTAAGGCAGAGGAGTGTCGCCCCAGTGCTCACAGCATTGAAAAAAGGAAAAATAAAATGATAATAAAACAGGTTATTATCATTTTATTTTTCCTTGCTCAGCCAAGTCCAAGTCAAAGTCAGGACTGAGCCAGGCCATCCTGGTTGGCAGCAGCAGGGAGAAAGAGTGGTGGTACTGCTGGAAGTGCGCATGTAGGTTTGGACGGCTCTCTTAGGGTGGCCAAATGACATGTGCATTTAGATCTCTCCACTGAGCTGTGCTGCGCAGCCAGGTGGAGACAGGCACAGGCTCCCAGGCTCTGAGTGAGCGGCAAACCAGGCCGCTCTGACCAATCCTGTCGCTGCTCTCATGCTGGGGATTATCAGCATGAGAGCATCACCTGGATTGGTGTAGGTAGTCTGGGAGCCTTCCGGGAGCCTGCAGAGGAGCAGAAGAGGACCAAGGCACCGGGCAGCAGGTAAGTACTTTTTTTACTTATTTTTCTCACCTCAGTGCCATCTGTGCTGCCCCCCCACACTGTTTTTTACAGCACCCATTACTGCACCTCTAAGAATGAGAGTGAGTGCTACAAATCCAGGGAACCATAGAGGTTTTCTGTTTGCTTACATGGGACATTTCTTATCAGAAGTACAGCAAAGCAGTTGTGTTATTGTAATGAGCTACATTTCTGAAATTGACCTCTGTAATGAGAGGTGATGCATGAGATATAGCCTTTAAACAGTATTCAATTAATCATTGCATTTCTAAAGCACGCTACATACCCGTGAGGGTCTCAAGGCGCTGGGGGGGGGGGGGCTACTACTGATCGAAGAGCAAGGTCTTGAGAAGTCTTCTGAAGGCCAGCAGGTCCTGAGTCTGTCTTAGGTTGGTAGGGAGAGTGTACCAGGTCTTGGCGGCGAGGTAGGAGAAGGATCTGCCGCCGGCGGTGGATTTACGGATACGAGGAACTGTGGCGAGGGCAAGGTTGGCTGAGCGGAGGCTTCGGGTAGGGGTGTGGAAGCTGAGTCGGTTGTTGAGGTATGTGGGTCCGGTGTTGTGTAGTGCTTTGTGTGCGTGGATGAGGAGTTTGAAGGTGATCCTCTTGTTGACGGGGAGCCAGTGCAGGCCTCTCAGGAGGGGTGTGATGTGGCTGCGTCGGGGGATGTCAAGGATCAGTCGTGCCGTGGCTTTCTGGATCGTTGTAGTCGTCTCAGGAGCTTGGTTGTTGATCCTGAGTAGAGGGCGTTCCCTTAGTCGAGTCTGCTGGTGATGAGGGCCTGGGTGACGGTTTTTCTTGTGTCAGGGGGGATCCATTTGAAGATCCTGCCGAGCATACGGTGAGTGTTGAAGCAGGAAGCGGAGATGGCGTTGACTTGCCTAGTCATGGAGAGGATGGAGTCGAGGATGACCCCCAGGTTGCGTGCGTGGCCTGTGGGTTCCGGTGCTGTGCCTACACTGTAGGCCACCAAGAGTCGTCCCAGGCCGATGGGGTGGGTCCGAAAATGAGGACCTCCGTCTTGTCTGAATTCAGCTTCAGTCTGCTGTCCTTCATCCAGTCGGCTACGGCCTTCATTCCTCTGTGGAGGTTGGCTTTGGCGGAGTGGGGGTCTTCGGTGAGGGATATGATCAGCTGGGTGTCGTCGGCGAAGGAGATGATGTTGAGGTTATTTTGCCGTGCGATGTGGGCTAGCAGTGCCATGTAGATATTGAACAGCGTTGGGCTGAGGGCGGATCCCTGTGGGACGCCGCAGATGATCTCTGTGGTTTTTGAGCGGAAGGGGGGAGGCGGACGCTTTGGGTTCTAACGGAGAGCAAGGATGTGGTCCAGGCCAGGGCCTTCTCTTGGATTCCGGCATCATGGAGGCGTGCTGATAGGGTGCGGTGGCAGACTGTGTCAAAGGCTGCTGATAGGTCCAGGAGGATGAGTGCGGCTGTTTCTCCTTTGTCTATCAGGATCCTGATGTCATCAGTGGCGGCGATGAGGGCGGTCTCGGTGCTGTGGTTGCTGCGAAAGCCGGATTGGGAAGGGTCCAGGATGTTGTTGTCTTCGAGCTAGCGGGTTGGCTGTTTGTTGACAATCTTCTCTGTCACTGTAGCCGGGAACGGGAGCAGGGAGAGGGGGTCCGCCTTGGGCTTCTTCAGAAGGGCGTTGATCTCGGCGTGCTTCCAGCTTTCCGGGAAGGTTGCTGTCTCGAAGGAGCTGTTGATTGTTTTCTGGAGGTGGGGCGCGATGGTTGTGCTGGCTTTGTTGAAGACGTGGTGGGTGCAGGGGTCAGATGGGGATCTGGAGTGGATGGAGTTCATGGTTTTGATGGTGTCTTCGTCGCTGACGTAGGACCAGGCGGTCAGGCGGCAGGTGCAGGTGGTGGTCGCAGGGGTGGTGGACTCGGTGGTGGGTGTGGGGGTGTCGGAGTTGAAGCTGTTGTGGATGTCGGTGATCTTGCGGTAAAAGAAGGTGGCCAGGGAGTCGCACAGGTCTTGTGATGGTGGGATGTCGTTGGTGTTGGAGCTGGGATTGGAGAGTTCTTTTACGATGCTGAAGAGCTCTTTGGTGTTGTGTGCGTTGTTGTCTAAGTGGTCCTTGAAGGCGGTCCCCTTGGCAGTTCTGATGAGTTGGTGGTGTCTGCAGGTTGCGCTCTTGTGGGCTGTAGGGCTGTCTGGTATTCGGTCGTGGAGCCATTTCTTCTCCAGCTTTCGACAGGTGCGTTTGGAGATCCGGAGGTCTTCGGTGAACCAGGCGATGTGGTTGGTTGTGGTGTTCTTGAGAGGGGCGAGGGTGTTGGCGCAGTAGTTGATCCACTGTTTGAGATTGGTCGCAGCGGCGTCTGGGTCGGTGGGGTCGGCGGGTGGAATCAGGGCAAGGATGGTTGTCAGTTGGTCCTTGGTGACTTTGCCCCAGCAGCGGCGTGGCAGCTGTTGGGTGCGGTGGTGTGTTGTGGGTTTCTCGAAGGTGAAGTGGACGCATCTGTGGTCGGTCCAGTGGGGCTCGGTGGTGTGGTTGAATGAGACGTGGGGGCTTGTGGAGAAGATGGGGTCCAGCGTGTGTCCAGCGGCGTGGGAGGGTGTCGTCACAAGCTGTTTGAGTCCGAGGTTGGCGAGGTTGTCGATCAGGGTGGTGAAGTTGGCATCGTTGTTGTTCTCGAGGTGGAAGTTCAGGTCCCCGTGGAGGATGTAGTCCATGGAGGCGAGGGCGTGGCTGCTAACGAGGTCGGCAATGGTGTCGCTGAACAGTGGTCGGGGTCCGGGTGGTCTGTAGACGAGTGTTCCTCTGAGGGTGGTGTTGGGGTCGGTGTGGATCTGGAAGTGCATGTGCTCGGTGGTGGGGAGGGTGTCGTCGGTGTTGGTCGAGACTCTGATGGTGTCCTTGTGGATGATGGTGATTCTCCCTCCCACTCCGTTGGTGCGGTCTCTCGGGAGATCTTGTAGCCCTGTGGTATGGCTATGGCGATGTCTGGTGCTGAGGTGGCGTTCAGCCAGGTCTCCGTCAGGAAGGCGACGTCGGGGCGGTGGAGTCTAGGAGGACCCAGAGTTCGATGGCGTGCTTGCGAGTGGAGTGGGTGTTGAGAAGGAAGCAGCGGAGGTGGTTGGGTTCTCTGGCTGGTGGTTTGGTGGGCTGGATGCTGGTGAATCTGCAGTTCCGGCAGGCGAAAGCTCCTTGGGTACGCTTCAGGGTGGCCCGGTAGCAGGGGTAGTCTGACGTTGTGGGGGGCGCGGGTCCAGGGGTCCTGGTGCTGGGCGTGATCCTTGCGCGGACGGCGCAGATGGGCTTGCCTTTGGTGCGCCTTCCGCGCAGTGACCTCCATAAGAGGCGAAATGGGAGGGAGGGGCAGCTGGGAGGCAGGAGCGGGGCGGCCAATGGGCGAGGGGACGGACACAGAAGGCAAAAGGGGGTGGGCCGCAGGGGAGCAGCGGCTGGAAGCAGGGGGGGCACAGAGGGCAGTGGCGCAAGAAGGAGCGCCTAATTAAAAGCAGGAATGCCAAAGACAAATTACAAATAGACAATTGGAAAAAAGAAACAAGATTAGCAACTAAATCAGACAGTCACCAAACAGTCACCAGGGGCGGCGAACCCTCGGCAGCAGCGGGGGAGAGGCACGGGCACTCGGGAGGAGCCGTGCGGCGTGGGGAGCGACCTGAGGTCAGAATTGTTTGCTAACGTGGGAGTTGGGCCAAAGTTACACATCAAGGAGTTGGCTTTTACCTTACAACATTTTTACTTACTTCTTGACAAGGGAATTTTAAAGGGTAGAGGAGTGGCAAATACTATCCAAAAGCGCGCCCTGTGATACCTATGCAGAGCTGCATCACCACCTATGTATAATATTGTGAAATTATAAAGTGTTTAGTTTGTTGGGGAAATTGACTAATACTAATCAAATGCAATTTGTTCTAGGTAGGGTCAATGCTAAGCAGGCCAGCCTACATAGGGTTACCCCCCGCCCATATCAACCTTTTGTTTTACTGTTGGCTGTGGTTCAGATCATCTGCACAGCCCTTGCTATTGTAGCATACACGTGGGCAACAGAAACTGAGTTTCTCTAAATTAACCTTTTATGTGTGATAGAGTTTGCCTCACTCTGCAGCCAGTCCTTCTCAGACGTGGTGCAACTGGGGGCCCTGTTTGAGTACCACCAACTGTGTTTAAAACCTAGGGTACCTAAATCCCTAGAATAAAACACATTTTAATTTTTTATCACAATCTCCCTTTGAAAAAATGCACACATGTCTACTTTTGACCATTTCTTGCACTCTGGGGAATATTTATGAAGATATCACGCAGCAGTCACTTTGCTGCGCTGTGTGATAGGGAAAGGATAGAAATGCGCTGTACTTACCAATATACGGCACATTCCTCCCTTTTCATAGTGCAGGTGCACAATGTGCTGCCTAGCACCAACGCTGGCACCCTTGCACATGGTGCTAGGCTGCCTGAGTTGCAAGCAGAATTGTTTTGTGCAGGAAGGGACACCTTCCTGCACAAAAACAGTCCTGTGAGGCATTTTCCTCTTTCTATGTGTGCTTCAGAATGCTGTAAAATGCAGCACACCCAGAAAGAGGAAGTAATGAGGAGTAAAAAATATATTTATCCTTGTTACGCCTCATCTGGGGAGGCGTAGCCTTTGAATTCATTCTCAAGTTTACCAGTGCTGGTAAATCTGCGAATATGCCAAAATCGATTGGTGGATGCCTGGGAACACCACGCTCCATCCATGGAACTCATCTCTGGTGCTGAGTAACACAATGCGTTACTCTGGATTTATCATGCCACTCAGTGCCACAAATGGTGGGATTGGAGGGGCTTGATAAATCCTACTTAGGTTTTGTGTCACCATTGCACCCCCTTGCGTGGTGCAAGGGGGACGCAAAACCAACATAAATTTGCCCCAGTATTTGTAGTAAAAGCATGTGGCATTTACATGGCTTTTCTTTAATGAAAAGGGTGCATTAGTAACCACTGTGTTTCATCGTCCGATGTTTTCAACGCACTATACTTCAAAACAATAAGGATCTTGGGGCATATTATCAAGGACGGGCGATACATTATCGCCGCTTTTATCGGCAGGAAACTGCCGATAAAGCGGCGATAATGGGCTGGATAATATGCTCTATGAATTCCTATCGAAGCCCATGTTAGATGTGAAGACATCTAACATGGGCTTCGATAGGAATTCCATAGAGCATATTATCAAGCCCATTATCGCCGCTTTATCGGCAGTTTCCTGCCGATAAAAGCGGCAATTATGTATCGCCCGTCCTTGATAATATGCCCCCTTGTTTCTGTGTTAGCGTCTTCTCGGTCTGTGATACTCCTGCGTAACCAGGCATTTCAGGTCAATGGCGCTGGGCATTGGGTTCTTTCCATCCTAAATGTTGAGGGGTATAGACTCACACAGGGCAGCTATCGGTGGATCCCTGGGTTCACAACTCGCTGAACAAGTTGGCCAGATGCTTTCAAGGTGGAATTCCTGACTGTATAGTGCTGGCTCAGTACAGCTGAGCTGCACAGCTTCAAACAGCCATAAGAAATCGCTGCCTCTGAGAGCAGAGCATTCAACAGTGATGAGGGGGCCTGCTAAGCCATGAAAAGTGAAACACTGTATCCTGGTTACCGTGACAACCTCATCTCAACCCAAGACAAAGGCTAAACGCTGACAGGGCGATAGCGCAGGAAAGGTATTGATCTTACTCAGAACTCTGAGGTGAAAACATCTCATTATTCACTTTTTTACCCATGTAAATTTTATGTTATGTAAGGTCCCAAAATCATTGCTCCTGCTTTGAACTGCTTGTAAAAAAAAAAAAAAACGCCTCCAGCCTCCTTCCGCTGACCCCACCACACTCTGTGTCTTCCTTCCTCCTCCCCTCCCCTCGCAAAGCTGTGCTGTCTGGTGTCCATTTGAGCAGAGAGCCAGCTCTGCACTGACATACATTTTGAAAGCCCTCTCAGAGGAGCCTGGAATTCCTATATGATCTAGCATCTGTGAGAAACAATTTGTGTGTCCCAATGTTTCGCCGAAATTTCATTGTATAACCAGATTTAGAAACTCTTATAATGTAATAGGAAAATATGTAATTCTTCTTCAAAGAACGTAGATGCTAAGCAATGCTAGTGATTTTGATATATGTTTCTGTACAAAATGGCGGCTAAATGTCTTAATGTGTATTCTTATACTTTTTTTAGGCAATTATGCCTTATGGCGTTTCCACTCAAATGACAAAAAATCAGAAACCCAACATTATAACAAAGACTCCAGATGACTTTGTCAGGCAGTCACTTAACTACGTTACATTTGGAGACCACGTATTTGGATCGCTGGCTCATGAAATCCTTGTAAGTACATTTTCAAAGTTATGAAATCTGAAGCTCATGTCGGAACACCTGCTTTAAAACTTCAATTTTTACTGTGACATATACATGGAGAAAGTGATGGCATCTTGGGACTTTGTGCATCTGAATGTTTCCAAAAACAATGAAGTGCTAAGCAGATTGTCAGGCATAATTAAGGAAATGCATTAAATAAGTAGAATGTGCTGGGTGTCCGGGTCAGTTTAGGCAAAAACTCAGTACTGGTTGAAAACTATGGGATAGCGATGTCTAAAATAGTAGACCAAGTTGAGAGCTGGTGACACCTACTTCTTTCCCTGAAGGGGCGACTAGCACTGTTGTAAATGGTCCTTCTGCCTCGAATATTGTACCTCTTCTGTAATGTCCCCTTCAACAAACAATTCTTTAAACATTCTGCTTCCACATCATATCATTGCCGTGGGTGGGTAAGCAGCCGCTGATAAGATGGGAGGTACTTACCCTGCCATACAAACATGGCGGCCTCGCGGGCTAGGCTTTGAACTCTACTATGCCCATTACTGGATGCACCCATCACCTCATATCGCGCATGTGGTGGTTGAGCATGACGCTGCCCAGCCCCAGAATCTGCCGGCAATTATTGAGCAGCTTGTGGACGGAATGAGAGGACCATGGTGGTGTGCACCCAAAAGACCTGGATCACAAATCCACCTCCCCACACTCTTCTCCCAAATACAACTGACCAGTAAGCCACTGATATCCATCACCCAGGAACCTCATGTCTCTGCAGGCTACAGGGGTGGGCACTGCAAATGCTGGAAGATATTTACCCTGATGGGTACTTTTTTGACCATGGTACCATTGTCGTCTCAAGGGAGGGAACCGCGCTGGACTAATGTACCCACCTCCGATTGAGAGTACACTGCAAAAACATAACAGTTCCTTTCCCAATGTATCCCTGACCTGCGATACACTAGATGCTCTGCTCTGTATTGCTTACAAAGCCATTCACAAATCAGGCCCTCAGTTCCTCATAGACGCTTTCTGTATTTACGCCCCTACTAGGTCCCTCCGCTCTTCTACTGCCTTCCGCCTTCCAGTTCCACGCACAAAAACCTCCTCTTGGGGGGACAGACGCTTCCTAGTAGCCACGGCCAGACTCTTGAACACCCTTCCCCTCTCCATCAAAATTAGCCCCACCCTCGCAATTTTTAGGAAACAATTTAAGACCTGGCTTTTTAATCAATAAGCCCTTCCCAACCACAGTCCTATGTGCCGAGACACCCTTGGGTAGTTGTGCGCAATACAAATCACCCAAACATAAACATAAACATGCTCCTCCATCAAGCATCTAGTGACTGCTCTATATAACACTGTGCAAGCTGAGGCCGCTGTGGGCTCATCGTGCAAGGCTTGGTTGGGAGGAAGACATTGTGGGGACTGTCACTTATAAAGAATGGAGAAACTGTTGCGCAGAAACTGGCAACCTACCACCCAATGGCAGGTTACGCTTAGTACATTTATCATTTCTGCATCCCCTCTAACACTCACCTCTTGGCTTTGCAAACTCTGACTGCACATGGACTCCCAATGTCTAAAGTGTAGAGATCTGGACCCGTATCTCCTATATTTAGCCTGGGGTTGCCTATCCATAAAAAAAAGACTACTAGGCAGCCATGTTCAACACTCTCTCCAAAATTGTCGAAGTTTCTCTGGAACCCTCCTCGGAGCTTACTCTTTTGGGTTATACTTCTGGCATTCCTACTGGCTAAGAGGAGAGTGGCATGCCCCCTTGGGCAGGGACAGAGCCCCGACCACCAGACAGTGGCTGCTAGATATGGGGCACTGTCAGGAACAGCTGTAAACATACTGTTCTACATTACGACATGCCTGCAGACAGAAAGACTTATGGGTGCCCTATAAAATTACTTGCTGGAGGCTGATGCACTGGAGGATTAAGCTGGCCTGAAGGGTGGGCGAGAACGGATTGGGTACATATAGGAGGGGGTAATGATTACTCTTCTAAGGGGGTGTAGCTTTAGAAACTTAGATAGGCACCTATTGAGATAACTTGTAATGAAGGCAACTTTGTCAGTGCTATTTCTGAGTAAAATGAAATTACCCTGTTTACACATAGGTTTAATAGTAACATAAAATGCAGTAGAACATAGAAATGCATTCTCCACTACATATGGGGATATGAATTCTGGAAATGTACTTCCATCTCTGCATGTGCAAACTAGTATAAAAATAACACCAGTGTTCACATAAGCATGCAGCTTCAAGTTGTGTCTCTGTTACCTTGCAGGCTTGAGAACCATGTTTGAGCATTTTGCACTTCATTGCTTGTCTCTTCATCTGGTGCACCCAGGACCCCATTATTCTAGAGATGAAGATGTGTAAAAAATACTGGGCCCGATTCACAGAACTAACTTAAAGTTAAAGTCAATGTCAAAAAGAACTTTATTTCGGCAATTACTGCCATAAAAGCACAATAGTATTTCATTATGAACATCACATTATAAAATAACTTATTAAAATTAGGGAAAATAGGGAGTAGGAACAAAATGATAATACATTTTACATTTAAATCGGAGGTAACAATTAAGTGGCGGAGGGAAAAAGGTTTTCACTCCTGCAAGTTAATAAACCATCGGGTACATTAAGCAAGGTCACATATGTTGATTGCGGGCGATATATCGCAGCTTATGGGAGGATATCATCATATGACACATTTCATTTAAAAAATATAAATAAGCTAAAAGACATGAGTTAAAAAATAAACATCTATTAATAACATGTAAAATCTAGGAGAACGATATTAGATAGGCAGCACAATTTCATGTCACAACCCTAGCTTTTCACTAAACATATACGTTTACACCACATTGCAAAAAGGAACTTTGTTATGGCAGCGACAAAAAACGGGTGTGTATCATACTTTAATAGCCTAAGAACCTCACTAAAGTTTCTAATTCCTAAATTCCTGCAAAGTTGGAGAACCCATTTCGATCTTGCTGCCTTATAAGCAGGGCAAAAAAAGATCACATGGTTCTCTGTTTCTTTCGTCTCATTACACCCAGGACATAATAATTTGTTAGCTCCTAGCTAATTGTTAGAAAGTGCATAAAGGGGGAGCGTCCCGTGTCGGAGTTGGAGGAACAATTTCTTTGCTAGAAAAGGTTGAATGAGGTCTAGGGCTGGCTCCAATTTGTAGAGTGATTTAGCATCTAGAAACCTAGTAGTTAAACTTGATGTCTGTGTCGCCCTATGAATGCACATCAGTCGGTGTTCTTTGATAGCAGAATTTAGTGACCGTTTAGAGGTAGCAGGACATGATTCCTCAGGTGAAGACCACAAATCACTCCTTCTTATTTGACAGAAAGTGTTCCGAATATAGGATAGCCAAGGGATTTTCCCCACCCCCAGGATGAGCATGACTGATTTTAGTTCCTCTCTATAATTGGCCAGCTCAGGAGTGCTCCATAGCCGTCGCCAATAAAGTAATGGGCGAGAGGCGATCACTTCGGCAGTGGGGAGGAAGCCTAAATCCATCCGTAGGGGGATTAAGTGGGTACTATTAGGAAGACCCAGGAGTTGCCTTAGAAAATTATTTTCAGTCGCAGTCAGGGTTTTAGTCTGGGAGTGGCCCCATAATTCAGCTCTGTACAAGGAGGCACCCTTTGCTTGGACTTTGTAAATATCTACAGGGGGGCCAATAACCTTTACTGCACAACTCCTGTGAATTTTTAAAATCCCCCACTGACCTGGATAAGTTTTAGTTTCGCCTTGGTAATTTGTGGCCCCCAATCCATTTTATCATTAAGGGTAAGCCCCAAATAGTCAAAAACAGGCACTCTCTCTAGAGCAATGAGGTCCATTTTGGGGTGTGGGCAATTTGTAGTGTCAGCATGGAAGACCATATACTTAGTTTTATTTATGTTCACCTCAAGATTCATTTTCTTACAAAACGAGCTAAATGTCTCTAAGACACGCTGCATCCCCATCGGTGTTTTGGATAGGAGCAGTGTGTCATCCGCAAACATTAATGCTGGAATTTTGCGGTTTTCTAGTTTAGGAGAATCTATATCCTTAACTGCTAAGAGATCCGCAATAAGCCCATTTAGAATGAGGGAAAAGAGGGTTGGGGCAAGAATACAACCTTGTCTCACGCCCTTCTCTACAGGGTTCGGAGCTGAGAGTTCCCCTCTATTCCCAAACCTAATTTTAGCAAAAGTGCCTTCATGAAGATGTTTAGGCTGTTGGCAGAGCTAAACTGGAGCCCCCATTTCTAGCAGGAGGCCCCACAACTGATCTCGGTCTACCAGATTAAATACTGATTTGAGGTCAACGAATGTTAGGTAGAGCGAACCGCCCTCCAAGATAATAGTTTTCCAATAGATCAGTTGTAATCCAAACAGCAGATCTATAGTTGAGATTTTGGATCTAAAACCAGCTTGGACAGGGGTAATTATATTATGGTCGTCCATCCAATTCTGCAGTCTTCCCAAAAGAACGCGTGCAAAGATCTTTTGAGATACATCAATAGGCTGATGGGCCTATAATTAGCCAGTTCTAAGGGACAACCTTTTTTGTAGACAGGAATAATCTCGGTACCCTCCCACATTTGGGGGTGTGTCAAGCCATAAAAGATTGCATTAAAAAGGGACCGAAGATATGGAGCCCAAACTACCTGCTCAGATTTGAATAGATCTCCTTGGATCCTATCCAATCCGGGTGCCTTATTTGGCAAAACTTTGTCTAGGGCTGCTGATACCTCACCCAAGGAACAAGGGGGGATATCAGCAAGTGGGACATGAATAGAGTCAATCCCTGATGGCCCCATTACAACAGTTCCCACTTGAGACTTTGTGTATAACTTCCCCCTTCTCCCCCAAGTGGCTAAGGAAGCGGTAGCTAGAGCACTTGTGCTCTCTCGACTGGACTACGCAAATGCCCTCTAAACCGGCATTCCGGATTTTTTGATCCGGAAATTACAGGTAGTCCAGAACGCGACGGTGAGGCTCCTGTTTAATATACCTAGGAGACTCAGCGTTCACAAACAACTTAGAGAGCTCCACTGGCTACCAGTGGCCCAAAGAGTGCGCTTTAAGGCCCATGTCCTTGTATTTAAAGCCCTACATGGCCCTTGCCTCTCCTATCTTAAGCACAGATTTGCTTTCTACCAGCCGACCCGCCAGCTGCGATCTGCCTCCCTCAGACATGTGGTTATTCCCAGATTCAAGAAAGTTCGACTGGGGGGGGCAGTCTCTGACGGTTCGTGCAGCTCAGCTGTGGAACAACCTACCTGAGGCCTTAAGACACTCGTCAAATCTTGCTAGCTTTAAAAAATTGCTAAAAACTCACTTATTTATGCAGACTATGTAAGCTGTCCCTTGCTCTAGCTGACACCATGACCTTTTCATCGCGCCAGGACAGTTTCGACTAACAGCGCGCGCTACAAATAAACATATAACATAAAATAACATAAGAAAGTGAGATCGCCAGACTTCCTCCCCAATGTTTGGCTCACTTGCATTCTTACCCTCGGGTTTGCCTGTCTTCACAAAATTCCAAAACCCTCTAGTGTCCCTATAGTCTAGGGCTTTCTTAATGGACTGCCACCTATCAATCTCCCATTCAGATTTTGCATTTAAAATGATTTTCTTAAAAAAGGCCCTAGCCTCCCTAATATGTGCTACATCCCCCTCTCGTAGTTTGGTCAACAGATCAAACCTTGCTTCTTTATGTGCCCTATTGTTCCAAGGACTAGTACCTCTTTATTCCTTTATTTTCTTAGTTGAAGTAGTGTAGAAAAACTCTGCCAGTGTTCCAACCAAATCCTGATGGTTGTCTCCCAACTCCTCTGAATAATCAGTGTCTCTACATCTGTCTCCAATAGAACTAGCCTTTACCAGAAAGAGTATGATAGATTTATACAGAGAAGCCGTTGCCTCAGGTGTTTGTAGAAATGTTCCCCAACTAATTCTTCTCCTTCCCTCTATTTCAATTAAATTAGAGGGGGGGGGGGATAATCTCAGCTTTCCCTGCTACCAAATGGCACCAATCCAAGGTAATAACCAGTGGGTTATGATCGCTTTCAATGCAAAGCTGTACCACGAAATGTATTTATTTTATTTTACCGATTTGTAGAGCGCATGGCTGCCCGTGAGCGTCCCAGCGCTAAGTGACAAGAACCAGATGTAAGTGGAGTCTTATGGGAACAGACAGGTCTTAAGTGCTCTGCAGAATGAGAGGAGGGTGGGTTGGGCTCTGATGTCTGGGGGTAGAGTGTTCCATAGTTTGGAGGCGTTGTATGAGAACAGTTGACCGCCAGAACGGGCTTTCTTGATTCTAGGAACAGAAGCTAAGTTACAGTTTAAGGATCGGAGCGTTCTTTTGGTGGTGTGAGGTGAGATGAGGTTTTGTAAGATTGGTGGGGCCTTGCCATGTAGGATTTTATACGTTGTGCAGAGTGCTTTGAATTGTATTCTCTCCTGAACGGGCAGCCAGTGCAAGGTGTTCAGAGCAGGTTTGGCTGAGCAGCGACGGTGGGTTCCTGTAAGTAGGCGGGCGGCAGTATTTTGAACTGTCTGGAGTTTCGACAGTACTTTTTTGGGGCCCCCAGGTAGAGGGCATTGCCGTAGTCCAGGCGTGATAGCACAAGACCATGGATGAGGAGTTTTTGGGATTGTGCTGGGAGTAGGGGCAGGATTTTCCTAGCTGACCGTAGGAGGCCGTGACACACACCGGCCGTTTTCCTTGCTTGGGCAGAAAAATTGAGACCTTCATCTAGCCATATTCCAAGGCTCTTGATTTCCGGTTTCGGAACGGGTGGGGTACCCATGCAGGATGGCCATAGGGATTTGGAATGGTAGAGGGATTTATTGCCCAGGATCATTATCTCTGTCTTGTCGTTGTTCAGTTTAAGGTGGGAAAGGTTCATCCACTTAGTTATTTCACTTAGACAGGTTTGGAGATTCGGGAGGGAGTGGTCTTGCTGACTCAACGATACCACCAATTGGGTGTCGTCGGCGTAGGTTAGAAGCTTGATCCCGAAGGGGGTGACAATTTTTCCAAGGGGGGACATGTAAACATTAAAAAGGGTCGGGCTCAAGGATGAGCCCTGAGGAACCCCACAACTGATGGCAGTGGACCTGGACGTGAAAATGCCATCTGCTACCTGGAAAGATCTGTTCTCAAGGAAGGATTTGAGCCAGGCCAAGGCCATTCCTGCGATTCCAAGCTCACTGAGTCTGTGTACCAGTGTTGCGTGGTTGACGGTGTCGAAGGCCGCGCTCAGGTCCAGGAGGATCACTGCCACTGATCCTCCAGAGTCCATGATTTTCCTTGCCTCTTTGACCACCGCCAATATCGCAGTTTCAGTGCTCTGGTCGGGCCTGAATCCCGTCTGGGAAGGCTCCAGGAGCCCATTGGTTTCAAGATGGTGGGATAGGCTGTATTTGACGTGTTTCTCAGCTATTTTACTAATGCCTGGGAGCAAGGAAATTGGCCTGTAATTGCCTAGTTACATTGGGTCCAGGTGGGGTTTTTTAATCAGTGCTTTCACCGTTGCTTTTTTCCAGCTGGGGGGGGACGATGCCGTGGGTGAGTGAGGTGTTAATCAATTTTGGCAGGTGTGGAAGGATGGTGGGCGCAACTAGTTTAAGGATGTTGAGTGGTGCGGGGTCAGTAGGGCTACCACTTTTGATAGAGTTGAGTAGAGGAAGGAGGGTGTCTATTGTCAGAGGGGTGAAGTGTGCCAGTTGACAAGCTGTGGCGTGATGTGTACGGCAGGGCTGGTCGCCATCAGAGGAAGCTGGCGGTGGAAGGGAGTTGATGATGTTTTTTATCTTCAGATTAAAAAATTCTGCAAGTTCATTGCAACGGATGACTGACGCTTCTACTAGGGGGGGAGGCTCCGGTACTTTGAGAAGTTTCTTGGCTATTTGAAATGTTTCCCGGGATGAGTTGGTAGATGACCTGATTTTCTCCTCAAAATAATTGGCTTGGGCAGTTTTAAGTGCTTTTTTATAGTTGAGAAGGGTTTTTTTATATGCGTTTTTTTTGTGGGGTCAACATTTTTTCTCCAGTCTCTTTCTGATTTCTTGCATGCTTTCTTTAGAAGCCGCGTTTCCTGGGTGAACCATGGGGAGGTAGCTTTGCCCCGAGGCTTGCCGGAGGGTTTTTTAGGAAGAGTTTTTTCCAGTGTCTCTCCTATCCAAGTAGAAAACTCTGCGTCGGCGTGGATAGGGTTGGCGTCAAGTTTAGGGGGGGATCGCTCTAGCTGGAGTTTCCATTTTTCTGGATCAAGTTTAGACCAGGAGCGCGTGGCCTTCTTAGGTAGGGTTGTGGGACGTGAAGTGGGAGTCAACTGCCAATTTAGTGGGATTAAAAAATGGTCAGTCCAAGGTACCGGGATGGAATCCAGGGCGGTTAAATCATTGATATTGGAGAAGATCGGGTCCAGCAAATGGCCCAGTGAATGGGTGGGTAGTCGACTTAGTAACTTTAATTGAAGATTTTCGAAGTCGGCTATTAGGTCAGCTGCAGGTTTGGCTTCCTTTTTATCGAAGTGAATGTTCAAATCACCTAGGATCATACAGGTGGAGTGTGTGGCGGCCAGTCTGTAGGTGTGTTCCATAAGAGATTCACAGAACTGGCCTAGGGGTCGTGGGGTGCGGTAGATGAGGAGACCCGACATGGATCTACATGGGGAGACTTGGATTGTGAACAAGACATTTTCACAGTCTAGGAGAGGACTGCCTTGCAGTCGGCAGGAAAGATGGTCTTTGTAGATTATGGATTAGAAAGCCCGGGGTAGGGAGTTTACAATGTCGGGGGCAGAGTCTTGTCCTAGCCAGGTTTCGGTTAAAAAGAGAGCGTCAAGCTCATAGTCTTCCAGCGACTGGTAGATTTCCAATGAGTGCTTGGGAAGGGATCTTCAGTTGGTCAGAGCCATGCGCATTGGGGTGGGGGGTGGGTTTTCAGACGCAGCAGGTGTGAGTCTATATGGGCAGTGGGAGCAGCGGTTGAGGGGGTGTTCCCCAGGTACGGAGTGTAGGCAGGGGCCCTTCAACTCTCTATTAAGGTGTAGTAGAGCATCCCTAGAGTATCTGCGCGTGGGATAGATGGTGTTGTATATAGTGCCCGGCTCTGTGCTCTGCCTAGCGCGGACGAGCGCAGACGAGCTTGCCTTAAGCGCGCCTTCGGCGCGCCATCGTCGTGCCCGCTGCGCTTCCGGCAGAGACACATGATTTATGGTAGATGCTCTGGGCGTTGGAGGGGGGCGTGGCCAACAGAGGTGGGCGTGTCTCGTGGCTCCCTCAAGCAGGTAATGGCGGCAGAAACGAGGGTTTTGCCGGAACAGCGTTCAATCTGCTGCTCGGCGAAGAATTAAGTAAGTGCCAGGGGGTCAGTGCAAGTTGGTCTTTAAAAACACAGTAATACAAGTTTTAAAATCAGAAATTAGGCTGTCACAACTCCCGGCTTCCGCCTCAGGAGGTTCTCAGTTGGTCAATGCAGCGCTAGTGTTCAGCGCGCACTTTTTGTACCTGGTGAGGGGGGGGGCGTGGCCAACAGAGGTGGGGGTGTCTCGTGGCTCCCTCAAGCAGGTAATGGCGGCAGAAACGAGGGTTTTGCCGGAACAGCGTTCAATCTGCTGCTCGGCGAAGAATTAAGTAAGTGCCAGGGGGTCAGTGCAAGTTAGTCTTTAAAAACACAGTAATACAAGTTTTAAAAGCAGAAATTAGGCTGTCACAGCTCCCGGCTTCAGCCTCAGGAGGTTCTCAGTTGGTCAATGCAGCGCTAGTGTTCAGCGCGCACTTTTTGTACCTGGTGAGGGGGGGCGTGGCCAACAGAGGTGGGCGTGTCTCGTGGCTCCCTCAAGCAGGTAATGGCGGCAGAAACGATGGTTTTGCCGGAACAGCGTTCAATCTGCTGCTCGGCGAAGAATTAAGTAAGTGCCAGGGGGTCAGTGCAAGTTAGTCTTTAAAAACACAGTAATACAAGTTTTAAAATCAGAAATTAGGCTGTCACAACTCCCGGCTTCCGCCTCAGGAGGTTCTCAGTTGGTCAATGCAGCGCTAGTGTTCAGCGCGCACTTTTTGTACCTGGTGAGGGGGGGGCGTGGCCAACAGAGGTGGGCGTGTCTCGTGGCTCCCTCAAGCAGGTAATGGCGGCAGAAACGAGGGTTTTGCCGGAACAGCGTTCAATCTGCTGCTCGGCGAAGAATTAAGTAAGTGCCAGGGGGTCAGTGCAAGTTAGTCTTTAAAAACACAGTAATACAAGTTTTAAAATCAGAAATTAGGCTGTCACAACTCCTGGCTTCCGCCTCAGGAGGTTCTCACTCACCCTTAACTATTCCCTGAGAGCATTCACTATCCTATGCCAGATATCCACCTTCACCAAAATATAGTCTATTGTGGACGCCTGCCCATTTCTATCAAAGGTGTGTTTCCCTGGATTGTCCGCAAACAGTCGACCATTACATGCTCTCAGGGAATAGTTAAGGGTGAGTGAGGTCAACTGCAGAGCTAAAGGGGTCCAACCCCTCAACGGGTAATGATTACATGCTGGGATTCCCCACAAAAAACAACAAGTGATGGACTGAATGTGGATCAATGTCACACACTCCCCCAGTCAAAAGATCTGGGCCCAAATCCATCGTTTTTTTGCACTCCACACCACCCTGGGTCAGATAATGGCTTTATGCAAATCAGCTCTGACCCTGTTGCCCCATGGGAACAGTCCAGTCCGAACTACAACAGCCATATCTTTCCCAGACCGGAATCAAGCATCCGAGGACCGGACCGGTTTCGAGGTAACACCTCTCTTCAGCCCGGCTAGCTTGACTCCAAGTGGTGTGGAGTGCCTGGGACCCACGTCTGGGCATCCCCAGCGCACTTAGGGCGGCAATTGCAAAAAACAACAAGTGATGGACTGAATGTGGATCAATGTCACACACTCCCCCAGTCAAAAGATCTGGGCCCAAATCCATCGTTTTTTTGCACTCCACACCACCCTGGGTCAGATAATGGCTTTATGCAAATCAGCTCTGACCCTGTTGCCCCATGGGAACAGTCCAGTCCGAACTACAACAGCCATATCTTTCCCAGACCGGAATCAAGCATCCGAGGACCGGACCGGTTTCGAGGTAACACCTCTCTTCAGCCCGGCTAGCTTGACTCCAAGTGGTGTGGAGTGCCTGGGACCCACGTCTGGGCATCCCCAGCGCACTTAGGGCGGCAATTGCAAAAAACAACAATGCATCCTCATTACTTGTTATAGGGTGGGATAAGCCAATTAAGGGTTCAAAAGTGGAATTGAAGTCCCCACCAATAATAGGGAAGACTTGCTCAGGTAACGTAGAGAGAAGAACAGACAGACAGTCTAACGTCTGCGAGGTCTGCCCATACATAACAGGGCGTGAATATACATTAACAATAGCCTCCTTAGGGAAATCATTGAGAGAGAGGATAATACATAAAATATCGGGAGAGTGGGTGTCTATCGACTTGACTAAGCAACCAAGATGTTTGCCAACCCAGATGCCCAACCCCCCGGAGGGCCTGCCCTTTGGCCCCTGAACGGCCGCTTTACAATATGTGGCAAACCCTGCTCTATACAGAGACTCCAGTGCCCTGGTCTCCTGGAATAAGCAAATCTCGTGGGAATCGATGAATTCGCCCCACTCAGGGATATCCATTTTTGCTTTTAGCCCACCTATATTCCAGGATCACATCCTTAACCCTGGTGATAAAACTGCCTTAGTTCTCTGCGGGCCCATGGTTTCAGCGTTGGAATCGAGGTGGCTCACTAATTCCCCTTTATCCTTCTCTATTTGAACCCAATCATTGTTTGTCAACAGGGAGTTATCAACCGCCACCACTCCCTGGGATTTGTGGGCTCCTATGTCATGGGGCAAAAGGGTAAGTTCTCCCTGAGTAGTAGTAATATCTTGCAGGCTCCCAACCCTACCAGATGGGCTGCTATGTATAACCCCCTCGGTGTCATCAATGATTCCCCTAGAGGTGTCTTTACTCATTAATTCCCCGTTCAAGATTGGTGACTGGTCATTAGTCATATCGCCCTCATCAATTCGTAAAGATTGGCTGCAGCAAGTCAATCAATCTACTTGATCTAAGTTTTATTTAGAGGGACAACAAGGGGGAAGAAGATATCATGATTGGGACGTCTATTGTTTATTCTTCCCACCTGTGGCATAAGTTCCCTGCCTACCCGTCGTTCACCCCAGCTATCTGAAGAAAAATAGGAAAGATGAGGGGGATAGAAGTAGGTTAGGAATAGGGACCGTATCCCTGAAGCCACCCTTGTCTGATGCCAATTGCATATATATAATTAACCACCTGGATATCTCTGAAGTTAATCAGAATACAATCACCCTCAATGTGTTTCTTACTCTAACCCACCCAACTTAGTCTTCGGGCAAATACAATGTCACTATGTACCTGTGGTGGGAGTGGTCTATTAGAATTTAACCAATGAGTACACTTATTTTTAAGGTCAGAATACAATTCCTCCTTGCCTTGGTCCAACCCAGGGACACCGGCCAAGACAACAACATACAGGATTGATTCGGGTGGCAGATCTATGCGTGGCAGACTAAGATTCTTTAAGTCACGATTTGGCAAGCATCTACGGTAATTGTCAGCTGTATCTTTTCTCGTTGGTTCCGACATTAAACTACCCTCCTGAGGGGAGATCACTGGGTTTGTGATCTCGTTAAGGACTCCCTCTCCATGTAATGGATTGCCAGGATTCTCGATAGAACCAGACTCAACTAAGCCCCTAGAAGTAGCTAATGTTGTGTTGGGGGGTAGTGCGAGTGGTAAACTATTAGAGACTGGGTGATTGAGCATTGAGTTAGAAGTTACACCAGATAGCCCAGTTTGACCCCCCCATGGCAAGTTACTGTTTGAGTTGTTTTGTGTCAGGCATGATTCAAGATGCAAGAGTTTATCCTTTATTAGAGAGAGTCTTTCGAGAAGTGGTCGAAAGGATGAGGTAAATCACCTCCCATTTTCGCCAAAAGCTTCTCTCCAGCTTGTAGTGAATACACATCTATTCAATCTAAGTCTGGCAAACCCGTCGAGCGAGTTGGTGATCGAGTCTCCGCCCCAGATAGGATTGCTGTGCACTCCATCAAACCAGTTTTAGTGGGTTTTGGAATCTTAGCATTTTTCGGATTTTTATTCCTCTGAGGGCCCCCTCCCCGCTTTCACTTTGTAGCTGGTTCCGGGGGTTGGGCCGTAGTTTGCAAAGAGGAATTACAAACAGACCATGTCAAAGGACGAGGAGGTGAGCTACCGGCGAGATCTCTGGAGGGTGGAACAGCGAGCTCAATGGTAGGTGCAGGTTCCAATAGAGAGGAAACGTTAACAAGATTCTCTGGGGCCTGCGGAGGCTGATGGCTTCTTACTTGCACTGAGGTGAGATTATCAACCATGGCGATATGCCGCTCTGGTGATCTTACATACCTTAGGTTACCCATGATGATCGTTTCGATAGCGTTGGATCCAGCGATAAACGCCGTTCAGTCAGGGCAATTTCGTGGGCCAACACCGATGTAGCTCTAATTAGGAACTGGTCCAGTGTGCCCACCACTGACCCCCCTGTAACGGAGTTCCTCCCCTTTCCTCCATTGGTGGCCATCAAAGAGTCCCAACAATACAATTACAGTTAAACCGGGGGTCAAAGTACCAGGGATGAATACTAACACAAAGGTCCAAATCGACTAAATAGCACTGACCTTATGGTGATAGTTAATTCAGAGGGGGGGCCCGGCCCGGCCTCGCACAATCTCGAACGGGCTTTGCCCGGCGCGTGCCTGTGCGTGTTCCGCGCAGCGGGTGCCGCAAGACGTTATATAGCAGCTTTGAAGGCGCCAGACAAGTAGTCTCAGGTGTGGGCTCTGACACACCCCCTCTGGAACTTGTAGTTTCCTTCCTCGATGCAGCCCAAATCAGCGAAGCAGCTCCCTAACTTAAGACAAAATCCTAAACTTACTATCATTTTGGTATTCAAATAAGTTAGGAGTCCTAACTTTAGGGGTTCTAAATGCCTTCTGTGAAGACCGAAAGTCTTAAAGTTAGGATTTTTCTCAGTTTAGGAGTAGTAAAGTTAGGACTCCTATCTTTAGGACTCCTAAATGCCTTCTGTGAATACAGAAAGTCTTAAAGTTTGGATTTTTCTCAGTTTAGGAGTAGTAACAGTCAACTGCAACCAAAATAAATTTGAACGCAGTATCTGGAATCAGTGGACCACAATAATCTAAGTAAATTCAGCCAAACTGCTTGTTGGAAATTAAGAGGTGTGTTTGAAGTGCACAAGCCACAGTGGAGGTTTTAATATGTTGACACATGTCACAACCCAGGACATATTATTTGGCCTGCTGGAATAAGCCTTGCCACCAATAACGTTTCTGTAGCAGCGAAATTTTGGCAGCTACTCAAGCATGCGCGGAAACCACACCTTCATATGCTGCAATATTCAAAGCGAGTCTTCTGTCTTGGTTAGGAATCAAGCGAAAGCCAACCCCAGGAATGGTTACAAAAAGAACATTCTGGTCTGTTAAATGATACGGGTATTTAGAATGAAAGCCCTTTGGTATAGGGGTACCATTTTTAATTGCATTCACGGCAGCCAAGATGTCATTATCTATACAAGTTTTAGAACATGTAACTGCTGCTATTGAAGCTGTGGTGACTGCAGATTTGGCTGCTTCATTAGCCAGAGAATTCCCTACAGCGTGTGTACCCACACGTTGATGACTCCGTGTATATATTACATGACTTTGTGGCAACCTATCCTTAAGGTCTGCCACCATCACCCAAAGCAGTTTATGCTTGCTTGTGCTACCCTTTAAATCTCTGAATCCATTTTGTTGCCAATAATGTAGATTATAATTAAAGGACTGTACACAATAATACAAATCACACAAAATTAGAGTTGGGAATTCAGGATCTGTATTTTCAAGTGCAAGAAGCATAGCCTTCAGTGCAGCCAATTGCACAGTGAAGTCTCCTAAAGACTGTGTGCGAGTTGTTTGAGGTTGGAACCCACCGTCCAACATAATACCAAAAACAATAGCTATGCAGTTGAATATTGCTGCTTATTGAGCTGAACCATCAGTGTAAATAATGGGCCCGATTCTCAAAAGTAAACTTAGCTGAAAGTCTACATTTACTACTTTTGATATTCACAAGGGGCATTTACTACTCGTAAATCCCCTTAATAAATATCAAAAGTTGAACTTTACGTTTTTCGGTATTCACAAAGGGCATTTGTGAATACCAAAAGACGTAAAGTTAGACTTTCATCTCAGATTACCTTTGTGAATCAGGCCCAATATATTTATACTGATCGCGAAGCAGAACAGTAGAGAGCAAAGGGTACAAATGCCAAAACTGTAGAAATTCCTGTGTCTGTAAAAGAAGGGTCAAGGACAAAGTCCATTTCAACTGCTGTCAAGGATGTAGCCCATTGTATCCGTATGAGACGGAGGGCTTTAGAGTTAGGGACGCTAGCTTTGGTGACATCCTCTAAGGCTGGCATGGAACTAGAAACAATAATGTGTTTCCCTTGAGAAAGAGGCCTTTCTATGAGGATAACCATCTGCATGGCAGTCAGTATTTTTTCAGTGGAAGCAAAACACATTTCTGCTGTAGAATATAAATGCAATTTTTATGCTATAAGCACTGTTTCACCTTTGTTAAAGGTGATGTGTGTAAATCCAATTGCACCTGCCAAAATACGGATAACCAGGTTTGTGGTATTGACACATGTATGCAAGTGGGGTGTTTCAAGTAAATCAGATTGTAAAGATCTGAGTGTGTCTGTATGTTCTGATGTCCAGCATGCAGCGGACAAATCAGGGCATATTAATGCATGAAGTGGTTTTTGTGCATTGTGTATATCCAGGTATGAATGCTCTGCCAAAACTCAAAAATCCTAGCAGGGACTGCAATTTTGTGAGTGTGTTTGGAGGTTGCAATTGTGGACATTTCTCCAAAAAATGAGGGGCAAGACTCTTTCCCTCATGCGTAAGTTCATATCTTAGGAAAAGAACACTTAGAAAAGCTATATTAGACTTTTTTTTTATTGAACTTGTAGCCAAATTCAGCAAATCCCAATATTAAGTGATCTACTCTGGCCAAGTGGGGATTTAACTAATCGTCACTAAAATAGATATAATCCACGTAGGACAACGAGTCGGGGTCAATATCATGAAGAATCAACACAATTGATGCCGCGAAAACTCCAGGGCTATTCTTATAGCCTGAAGGAATTCAGCGTGACAGATTTGAAAGCCAAGGGTGGTAAAAATGGTCTAGACACGGCTGTTAGGAGCCATATTGTGACTGAAAAAAACATTGGAAATTTCAAATGTTGTTTTGTACTTTTTACGGGGTACATTGTTGATGAGTGCCGAACTGTGTGTATTTAACACTGCAAATGTGCGTGTATGACTATTTAGATGTTATAGTCTAACACAATGCAATAGGAGTGATCTGGTTTTAAAACGGGAAAAAGAGGATTATTAATTTGAGAGACACAGAGCTTAATTACCCCCTAGTATTCCAATTGGGTGAGACTTTCTTTAACGGGTGCCTTAGCATCCTGTTTAATGGGATATTGTTACTATGGGGAGGACTGTATAGGTATAATACGATGACGGGAATCCCTATCCCAGCCAGCATGATTGCAGTAAAGTGCAGGGGCCAATACAAGGGCCCAATTAGCTGCATAAGCCTGTTTGACCTCGTCAGGAACGAGGACAGAAAAGGAAGGAAGAATCACATCGTCTACTTGGGGGGATGGGTGTACAAATGGTGGGAGACAATCGATCTCATCCAAGAATATTGCTTTAATTGTGCGTTTAACGTCACCTTCAATTTGAATATCTAAGTGATATAATCTATCTGGAGGGGCTACATGGGTATCCATGGTTTCAACCATAACAAAACTATCAGTGCTTTTGGTTCCAGAGGCTCCTGAAGATACTGGTGTCTATGGTGACTTCTGCCATGCTGTCGAGGAGAGTCAACTCTTGTTCAGGAGGAGGGTTCTCACTGTCTGTGGCATAATTAGCAGTCAGAGCTGCAACTTTCTTTTGCTGAACTAGGCTTTATATTGAGGAGTTTTGGCCTCCTTCTTCATCTTCACGTCAGACGAGCGTTGTGTCTCCCTTTCGGTTTCAAGTACTCTTTCTGTGTGGGTTCAGATCACCTTCCTTTCTCGTACTACTGGTCAGACGATTCCTGAAAGGAACGAGGAGAATGTTTATCAGGAACCTAATACTTATCTGGAGTCTTGATTTTAGTGCTATTACAAAAATTGCACCGTCTCTCCGAGGACTCTGGAGGTGGAGAATCTCCACAAGGTTTACCTTTCTGTTGTTGATTAGATTTGTCCCATGTTTTGTTAGAAAACTCACGGGCTGGCATCCTTGTCAGTGTTAGGCTTGCCAAGTCGTGGTGCTGAAGGTCTGGTTCCTAAATTATTGTGTGCTAAAGATGTATATACATTAGAAATAATTATAGGCAACTCAGATTCACGAGCCGCTACTGCCGCTGCTGTAAGTCGCTTGCATGTAGCCAGATATGCTGCTTCACCTTTAATGGGAAAATTACCCATTAGTTTGATCCCCAAATCTAGGGCAGGACCTGCTCCATGTTTATTCTGTTTGAAAAAGTTTGGTAAAACGTCCATCGAGGGAGTGTCATGACAGATAGTATAGACTGTGGCAAAAATTGCCCCCTAGGTGTTACAGTCTCGAAGAGTGGGAACTATTCCAGTGGGTAAGCACATAGTTAAAATTCTGTGCTTGTCTTGTGGTCTCATAAGGGGAAACACAGCTTTGAGTTGCTTGATTTGTTGGCGAATCCAAAATAGAATTTTCTCATGATTAGTGGGTCTTTTGCCCATAACTGTATGAACAGTTACAGGACTAATACCAGACACTGCAGGCAACTTGGTGTGCGCTTGCAGGCCAAGTCTAGCTGTACCAGCTAATAATGTACTTGAAATAAACTGAATTAGGTGCCTGTATAAAACGCAAAGAGCATTGTACAAACCGTTGGCTTGCACAAGATTTAGATGACCTAAATCAGGGTATGGTGTATATCCAGCTAATTCTGGCCAATTAGCCCCATTCAAACTGACCTAGGCACATGGGGAAGGGTGCCATTAAACCAATACTGATGTTCCCAGATCATAGGAGCAAATTCAACAAGTGCATGAGGGCGATATGTAGTAGTTGCCTGTGGGAAAGTGTATTCGTGAAAAGTTTTTGTGTTAGCAACCACAGCTGGAAATGTGATCCAAGAATAAAAAAGTTCAAAGCGGTATGCAGCGTCTGCCTCTACTACAAAGATTACAGGAGCACCCGCATTAGGGCCTCCATGTTGGGTTAAATAAGCATAGAATTCCGGTTGGCCACAATATTTATAGTTTGCGCCATTGGTAAAAGAAAATGGATTTAAAGAGTAAAACAAACTGGGTTTAAGCCTTTTAATATTCAGTCGTGAAAAACCAACAGAATCAGGTTATCCCTAAATACTGTGGACGATAAATCCCCGACACCATGGACGTCTCCAGTAAAAGGTGTGAGCGTATTATGGGCAAGTTCTACTCAGGGTTCCGCAAATAAGTACCTGACCAAACGTTGGCGGTGCCATGTTGCAAAGATTCTACTCAGGAACAGAACTATGCTTTGGACCGTAAACATCAGTATGTAGCCAACTGAGTCACCATGCCACATCAGTATCTATGAGCCTGAGTTCTACTAGCTATAGTGCCTCACTTGCCTCACTTGCCCTCCTAACCTTTCCAGAGAGAAAAGTAATTTGGCACCCGAGAACACACCACTCTCGATCCTCTCAGGGATCGTGGTAAGTGGACATACCCTTTCTTTCTCTCACTCGTAGTTGTCAACAATAAGATAAGGAGGAGACATGAAGGAAGTTTACAATGTTTATTTAAACTATTGTGCTCTAAGATGCAATAATTGCACCATAATTAGTAAACAAATACATATCAATTATATCATCAGCATAGTTAATAAACTGTATACCGTGAAAAGCCCTGTCATATTATCTGACAGATCTGCCTAATCCTTCCCGTACTACTATAGCAAATTGGTTATATTGTGTAGATCTCTGGGTTTAGTGGCGGACCCTATACATTAGCATACATTACATAGGTGGATGCTATACATCCCAGCTGTTGCCGTACTTCTTGTCTCAAGACCTTTGCTCTGTGTGTGTGTGTGTTTGTCCAGAAGCCCTGTCCTTAGTTATATGACAAGGTATGTGTATTCCAAAACAGCAACTGCATTCCTTTATTATGTCCAGGTGCTAGTGTCTGACCAGAGAGAATAACAAGGGGCAATGTTGTTTGAACTTAGCTAAGCTGCTCACACTAAATCGCAGGAACAGAATAAACATGTGCTGGTTCCGTGTGAAAATATAATGCGGCAAAGGCAAGCGTTATAATTAGTAACGTGTGCAAAACCAAAGCGGCCTACGATGTGCATGAATCGGTTAGCATAGGGAAATGACAATGGGCCTTATGAGAAACACACAACACCACAAGTGTACTTTCCAGGAGCATTGGGGTGTCACATTTATGCCTGGCACCAACTAGTGGATGGAGGTGGCTCCTGGGCACTCCTTAAACAATGGGGTAAAAGTTCCTCGGTCAACACGACCCACTTTTTCAGCTCCTTGCCCGACCCCCAAAAGACCCAAAATGCCATTTGTTAGGGCACTTTCAAGATAGCAAAAGTCTTCAGTACCACTAAACTTGGGGATGCATTTACTAAACTTTCACATAATGGAGGGCAGCAAGCAAAGCTGATGAAAGGGAGAGAGCAGAAATGCTCCATATTTACAAAGATATGGAGCATTTCTGCTCTCTCCTTATGTTGGCGCACTGTATGCAGCCTAGAGCCAATGCAGGCACCGTAGCACCATAGTGCAATATGCCTGAGTTACAGGCAGGATTGTTTTTGTGCAGGAAAGTGTATCTTCCTGCAAACATACAATCCTTAGAGGCATGTTCCTCGTTTCCTGTGTGGTGCAGAGTGCATCACACATAAAAAGAGAAAATATAAAGCTATTTTTCATTGTTATGTCCCACTTGGGAAGGAGAAGCATTTTGCCGCATTCCCAGGTTTCCTATTCTTTGTAACTCTGGGAATACACCAAAACCCATGAGTGGATGGATTGGAATGCCAGGCTGTACCCATGGAATGCCCCTCAAGCTGAAATGTAACATAACGCAGTGCAAGCAGTTACCTTATGTTACATTTCTTTACCAAGCTACACAAAGCCACACAAAGCTGGCCTTGCGTGGCTTTGTAAATATCACTTTAGCCTTTGCAGTGTGCTTGTGTTGTCTTGCGTGACGCAAGAACAATGCAACGGCTTCATAAATATGGCCCTTGGAGTCTGAGGGTTGTTGGTGTGTAGCGGAATGTGCTGTGGTAATCACCAGTGTCTTCGCAAATCTAACACTAAATACAGTTTGAAGCAGGCACTGTATGTACAACAAACCTAGACAAAAGATTATCCTGGCGTCTTGTTCTCTCCCTTTCGGATGCATTACAGCGTTACATGTGGCTCAACAAACAAACTTGTCAGGCTGCATTTAACACTGTGGTGTCAACAGAATATCTACAGCCCCCACCCTGCCTATGTCTCACCCTGCATATAGCTCGGAGGAGTTGTTGCTGCCTGCTTAAGTCAGAAAACTGTGTGCTCCTAGGAGAAATTTGAGTGGCCAGACTACATACGGTAGGCATGCAGCCATGTTTGCTTGACCACTGTAGTAGAGGGCACAATAGCTGTTGTATTACTAGAAGTGTAATTTAACTTCTCATACCCTAGATTAAGGGGAGAATAGGCACGCTACTCATAGCTGGAAGGGGTAAAGGTGACAGAGATCTGAAGCCAACAAAGCAGGTAGGGCAATAAACATGAAGGGGCGTGAAGCAAAAGATGGTCATTTCTTACATGTGTGAACCATGCACCTCCATCTCCAGAGTAGAAAGCAGTAATGGGGAACAACATACAGAATCATCATATATTATCTCTTCAAGGCTTTTGACATTTGTCTCCTGAGCAGGAATACCAGGCCTGTTAGACATGTTGAAATCAGAAGCAGGATAACTCATAGGTACTGTACCAGAGGCTCTTCAGCATACATCCTACCCTCTGTGTATTAGGGGGCAGGCTGAATGCTCCTGACCTGGGGATTCTCTTACTTCTTGTGGGTTAAACCTCAGAGAAGGTCCGTCAGCAATACAATGTGATACCCTGACTCATGCTGTCAAGTTAGACATAGATCTTGCAAGTTAATAGGGCACTGGAGCAGTTTCAGGTTATCAGGATCCCCGGTACCAGGATGCAATAGGTAAAGATGGTGGGCAGCAGACCTTGAATTCTGTTTGACTACACGCACTGCCCCTTCCCCAGGATCCATGTTGTGATCAAATTTAGCGTCCTAAGTAAACAACAACTGAAAACGTATGTGTTTTCTTATTTAATTTTTCGCGCCTTAGCATGTGCGCACTCCTTGTCACTTTTAGACTGAGGATATCTGCCCAGTTTATTTTTTCACTATATTTCTTGTTCCTGACGAAAGCACGCTAAATGGAATCTACTGGCTGATACATGTAGAGCCCTTTTTTTTGGATTCATGAGCCAAACCCAAACTCGCTATCCGCCTTCATTTATTTTTAACCCTACCAGAGGGCCCCTTTAATAAATTTACTCTATAGACAGTTTTAAACCACTACACTTGCCTCACCACAAAAAAAAACCCGCTCCGCTGTAGTTCAGGTGTCGTAGCACACCCAAGCTGCACTTGGCACCTTGGGTGGAAACCTAACGATGAAGCATGCCACCAAGTAGGTTGTAGGGTGAGGGTTCTTTTAAAAAACCAAATGCTTTTCTTTTCTTTTTGGACTCAACCTGATCATTACTTGGTTGGCCAGTCCTTGTTGATATTCTTATCTACTTTTATGGCCATAAATATTTGCACCAATGAAGGTAGTCCCAAACAAATAGGGATGGAACCTCTTTAAAGTCCAGACAGTAGCGTTTGTCACTTGCTTAGTGGTTACCAATTATGCTTTGAGCAGAGTATGGCGGATTAAATACGAGTGAATCTAGTTTTCCATTTTAGGATGTGCCAGAACAAGTTAGAGTAATCACTGTTTTTCAAGGAAAAAATTCCCAATTTATTGTTTCATATAGGCGGATCAGTAGATCCCCAAAAACAGAAAAAGAACATTTAACAGCCAACACTTGGTTCGCCCCCTCACAATAGCCTTCTGGCCTGGGGCTTCCTCAGGGCTGTACATTTGTAATGAACAAACATTGTATTCCATCAAGCAGTGTTATGAACAAATTTACATATTTACAATCAGACAAAAAGGCAAAAATGTATATTTAAAGCAAATATCATTCAAGAAAGTGTGAAGCCGTGATTGTTCATTTGAATTATGTTCGTAGGAAAGGTAAAGAAGAAATGGAGAAAACAAGAAAGTGTAGAAATGTAGTGATAGCAAATGTCAGTAGGAAAGGGTATAGGAAAGGAAGGTATAGTGTGGGGGAAGGCTAAGTAATCAAAGGAAATCAGGTGATGTTGTCAAAAGTATTTACAGTCATCATATAAAAGTGGCATATAGAAAAATGCAAAATAATTTGTGGTAATACATACGGGATTGTTGTGTCCAAATAGGTAACACGATGTTCCATAAAGGGATACAAAGAAAAACATATATCAAGGTATACCGTTAGGCTGCATTTAGAAGTTGGGCAATTACTTGCAGGTATTAATTTACCATGCCTCTAACTTTTATAGATACTAGAAATCATTCAGCATGGTCTAGTGAGAACACCACGATGTTCCCTTTAATTCCAAATGTAGGTGGCACAGTTTACAGTGCCACAGGCCCTTAAGAGTCGGTATTTCACCACACAATCCTATTGTGTTGTAAAATACCGAATTCAGGTCTGCATGCACACCTGTGCAATGTGACACACAGACATGCCCTTAGGGCATGTATTTGTGCCACATGTCACACACGCCTGTACTTGGGGTGCTAGAGGGTGTCAAAGTGACACCCCCTGCACCCTTGCAGGAATCGGTATTTACCGATTCGGTAAATACCGAATCGGTATTGCCCATTGATTCCTATGGGCTTCAAGGCCCATAGGAATCAATGGGCAATACCGAATCGGTATTTACCGAATCGGTAAACCTACATCTGCCCCCTTCCCATTTACAGACTCTTAAATACTGAATCGGTAAAATTCAGTATTTAAGAGTCTGTAAATGGGAATTACCTACATCTAGCCTAAATGTGTGTAAGAAGGTTGCAACTGTTATGTAGACATGCGGTATATTAACGTGTTTGAAAATACAGTATGTAATGGTGAAGGTTTTTTTTTTAGATGTGGTAGGGGTTTAAAAGCATGCTGGGGAAAGGTTTTTTGAAGTATAATTGCAAATCTATTGGAGTGTATTACGAAGAGGTAATCTGATGTCTTTTTTTCGTAATGTTTGTAATAAGGCTGGTATAATAGAGCTGTTATGTTAAAGATGTGTGCATGTGCTATGATAACTGTTGGACATTAAGGTATGCACTCTAAAAAACCTATAGTGGCAAAATATTGGCTAACGGCAAAAGTAAAAATGAAAGAAACATAACATTTGTAAGTAGCACAGTAGTAAAATATAAGGATAGGTAGCAGTAGAGAGTGCAAAGCAGAAAGACAGATCGAGCAGGTGGAAAAACATGAGGAGAGGTGGCAGCAGAGAGTGTGTAGTAAGAGATAGACACGATGATTGAAGAATATGAGGAAAAGTGGCAAATTAGAGAGTAGGGCAAAAGGGAGAGAATATTGTACAGGTGCGTGTTTAGGCAGCAAAAGCGAAAAAATGCAATGTAAGTACTATGTGGCAGAAAAAAAACATGAGGGACCTAAGAAAGACAAAAAAGGGAGCAAGCAACGAGGTGTAAAGAAAGGTAGACTGTATGCATATGTTTAAGTGGGAGGAGAGAGTGCAGGACAGAGGGATAAGTATAACGTTTTTTGAATATTTGTGAGACAACGTTATACGTTCTGGGAGTTGTGTTTTCTTTCTATTGAACCAGCTGGACTAGCATGCTGGATATGGTAATTGAACTGACATTCTGGATAACAAGTCCCGTACCAGAAACCTGATGTCCTAACAACATAGAGTAGCGCGCAAGCAAGGTAGCAACCCTGGATTATATTTCTAGGAGAGTAGTCCTTGCTCTGCGTTCGGTTTACAACTGTAGTTACTCATGAGCATTTATATGAGAATAACTGTTAGGACAGAGTATGGGGCAGGTGAAAGGCAAAAATTGAAAAACATAAGGATAACTGTTAGAACATAGTGCAGGGTAGACAAGTAGGTACAATGATTAAAGAACATAAGGGTAAGTGGCAAAGCAAAGTGTGGAGCCGAGGGACTGGGCATAAGAGAATAACATGAAGATAAGTGGCACAGAGAGCGCAAGGCAGACGGACAGACACGGGGAGTGGAAAACATAGGCAGGGTGAAGTGAGCATGGAAGCAATGGCCGAACTGCATTTGGTAGCAGGAGAAAGTGCGAGGACTTGTGATGTTTTTTTTCTATTGAACCAGCTGGACTAGCATGTCAGATAAAGTAATAGAACAGACACACCGGATAACAAGCCCGTAGTAGAAACATGATGTCCTAACAGCATAGAGTAAGGCGCAAGCAAGGTAGCAACCCTAGATTATATTTATAGGTAAGTTGTTTTTGTGATGTGTCCTGTTTTCATTTTTAGTTACTCAAGAGCACTTTATTAACCCCCTCTCTTCACTTGCGTTGTAGACATTGAAGGAAAGGACTGAAGGCCACCAGTACCCCCATCGTTGTTTTTGCGATACATAAAATTTACAAAAAGGGCGCCTTTGCGGGAGCTATCTTGGTAATGTTTTAAGTGAGCTCATGAAGTGTTAGCGTCCCAGTGCGCCCCCTAAGCGTGAGGCCTAATGCTGAGTATGATTTCACGGTGACGCAGTTGTAAGTTGCGCACAAGTGCGGAATGTGCAGAGCCGTTTTGTAGGTCCCCAGCCTCTTGAAGAAGGTGGCAGTACAGTGTGCAAGGCAGAGGGAAAAGCATAGCGAGTGTAGAAAATAAGTGTAACTGTGAGGATAGAGGACAAAGCAGAGTAACAGCCACGGGGAGTGAAAAGCATGAGGAAAAGTGGTAGGAGAAAGTGCAGGACACAGTGACGGATGCTAATTGAAACAAGCTGCGGGACGCACTCTGTGGTGGGGGAGGAGGAGGGACATGGGCATTGAAGCGAGGCACGCGTGCTTGGCCGAGCGAGAGGAAAGCCATATGGCAGCTCTGCTCTCGTGCCTGTGCGCGTAAGCGCACGCAGAATGCCGCACAAAGAGTTGTGGTAGGGCTTTTAAAAACCCTAACTAAGGGGCCGATTATGATGGCAGACTGACCTGAGTCCGTCCGCCACCATAGAGTAGGAGGGAACCTCCGCATGGCCTGCGGAGTTCCCTCCTGTGCAATTAGGATGTGACCGCCACCTTGGCGGTCACATCCTCTATTTTTACCAATGCGGCGGGTGCGGCTTCAAGCTGCGTCCGCCGCAATGGTAAAAATGCATACATTGCATTTGTATGCAGAAAACGGCAGGCACCGTGCGGTGCCTGCCGATTTCTGCATACAAATGCAGGGGGGTACCATAGGTACCCCCCATGTGCACCCCCCACCCCCCCTCCACCCAGGCAGCCCACAACGGGCCCCCGCAGTGAAGTTACACATGCTTTTCCACGTCGGAAAACCCGCCGCGGAAAAGCATTTTTCACAGCCCATCCTAATATGGCTGACGGTGTCTGAGAGACACCGTCACCATATTAGAGCTTTTCCGCCGCGGTTGTAAGCCAACCGTGGCGGAAATGCTGCGGACGGAAACCAGGACCCACCAGCCATCCTAATGTGGCAGTGGGTCTTTAGTGGATCCGCAGAGGATTTTCCGCATCCTCCGGGCCAGCGGTGGGTTCCGCCGGCCCGGAGGATGCGGAAAATCCTCCATCGTAATAGGCCCCTAAATGTCTTGCAGAGCAGCGCATACGCTGGCTCAGCGAGACCTAAAAAGGAAGCACATCCTTACTACTTTGCGTAAAAAATATTTTTTTGAAAATTGATGTTTCAGATGCGATAACACCAGACTTGCTCTCAATACTGCTAATTATGTAGTGCAGATCGGTTAATTCCTGCAACTGTGATAAACGGGATCAGTGCGCGGAACCTTGAATGCCATCAGCATGATAAGGTACACTCTGAAGTCAGATACAGCAAATAATTGGAGACAGTGGGGAAAAAAGTCAGAAATACTTGAAAATAACATGCTGTGAGAAATACAGATTTCCGGTTACTAAACATTTTGATTTTGCTAGATTAAAATACCAGAAACACCACTGTAGATATTTAACTTTTTAGCAAAATGCAATTGATAAAGTGCAATATAATACTGCAAATATCACTGAGCACACGCCAAGGGTGTCTGCGAACCTGTAATTTGAAAGTACAGGAAAAAAAAGCTAGCCACATACTTTTTGCAAATAAGCCCTTCATTTATCTGTGCATCCTTCAGTGTCCAGAGTCATCAGTCATCCAGGATTTCCCCAGACAGTTATGTGTGAGCAAGCTCCCCTTTCCGAAATCAGTCCAACACCCCCCCCTATCACCTTGTTTCGCCCTTTCTCTTTTATTGCAGTGCCAGGGGTCCAGGAGAGTTGCGTGTGACATGGAGTAGAAAAGCTAACTTGTGGTGGGTGTTATGAAGTTAGCAGGCTAGTGGTTGTGGGTGGAGCCCAGGGGTGGACAGGAAGAGGAGGGGACGGACAAGGGAAGAGGCAGATAGAGTAGGGACAGGGGAGAAGCTGGTTGCAAGAGAATAAAGCTCCAGTATCATAAAGAATTGTGTCTGTGGTTATTGGTAGCAGGATGCTACAACTGGCGACGAGGGTGGGATAAGAAAATCCACAACCCACAGCACGTCGTGAAACACCCTGTCCCGAGCAGCAGTCGAGATCGAGCTGTTGAATGTGACTGAGCTGCCGCCCAAACTTAAGAGGCCATCAGCAGGCGACTCGGCCCCTCTGCTGACCGTGAGGGAGCGAAGAGTGACTGAGAGAGCGCTGAAACGCTCGGTGCCAAAGAGAAGTACTTTGCGCTCAAAAACGCGAATCACGCCGGAAGCGTGTAACGTGAGTGGCCCTCATGAAGACAGGAGTCGGGAGCCCAATCCGACCCTGTTATGCCCCCAGAGACTTGGAATAGGTGCCCAGCGGTGGGAGAATCTGTCCCTGAAGGACCGGCTGAGGAGCGCGACTGAGCGCCGGAGAACCAGGGCTCGAATGCCCGTGATCGGAAAAACCTCACACCCGATGCGTGAGATTTGGCATGGTATCGGTGCCGAGGCGCGCGAAGAGTGCAGCGTAAGGCGGGAGCCCACCCCAACCTCACCTGGTGGCTGTGGCAAGCAGAGGTAAGCGAATTCTGGTGAGTGCTGTCCCCAAAAAGTGTCTGGTGAAGAGCTGTGACTGAGGAGAGCAAGCCTCGTGGATGACTGGTGGCGGCCATCTTGAAGTCAGGCATCGGCGAAGGACATCCCTGTGTAGTGTGAAGGCGGCCATTTTGAAGTCAGGCACTGGGCAAAGAAACAAGCATTGGCACCAGAAAAGAAACAAGCATTGGCGAGTAAACAAGCATTGGCAAACAAACAATCATTGGCCAAGAAACAAGCATTGGCACCAGAAAATAAACAAGCATTGGCAAATAAACAAGCAGTGGCAAATAAATAAGCATTGGCAAACAAACAAGCATTGGCCAAGAAACAAGCATTGACACCAGAAAATAAATAAGCATTGGCAAATAAACAAACATCACATTGAGGCAAATAGGAAGCGGGATACACATAAGACAACATGGTGTCTGATGACGAAACAACTCCACCGCAACCAGACGATGTCAAGCCCAAGGTTGCAGGTGGGTCACACCTGCGAGCACCCGAACCTCTCAAAGTGACCACTGGGGGAAGCATGGGTCCCAGATGGCAAGAATGGCTGGAAGAGTTTGAAGACTACATCGAAGGATCGGAAGTGACTGTGGACAAGAAGAAGTTGATTGCCCTGCGCAACCTGGCGGGGCGGGAGATAGTCAAAATAATCAAGGACCTTCCTGCTGCTGAGGCGGATACCTATGACAAAGTGCGTGACGCATTGAATAAAAGATTTCTTCACAAAAAAAACGTAGACTACGAACGCCATACATTCCACTCGGCTCGTCAAGGGAAGGAAGAACCCATGAGTGCCTTCATGATGCGCCTGCGGAGACTAGCCAAGCATTGTGAATTTGATAATTTCTCAACAGATGCTGCAATAAAGTCACAAATAATAGATGGATGTCACTCCGACCAACTGAGGAGACGACTATTGAGAAAAGAACATAGCCTAGACGATATAGAGGAGATGACATGAGTCTATGATCAGGCAGAGGAGTATGCAGCTGATATCGAAACGGGGCACAAAGGGAGTCGCGAACAAGTGCGACGTGTGCACGCCAAAAGTGACAGTCGAAGGAGTTCGAGAGACAGACAATCGAGGTCACGCCCACCCTCTCGTCAAGACCAGTCAAAATATCAGCGGCGAGAGCCGTGGAAGAAGGAGCGAAAACCAGAGAGAGTGAGGAAATGTTACAGATGTGGGTATGATTACCCCCATGTGGATAGCTGCCCTGCCATGGGTCAGAGATGTCGGAAGTGCGGTCGAACTAATCACTTCGAAGTGATGTGTGGGGAATACAACAAGGAGAGACGAAGTGGTGCCACAAGGACATCCCAGTCTGATGCACGAAACAGTACTCCGAGATTGTCCCGGTCCGACACTCGATGACACCATGCGCGAGCTGTCCAAGAACAGACTGAGCAGTCCTCTGGGTCGTCACACTCCAGCAGAGAGTCACGGCGGTCCAAGTGGGAACGGAGGTCACCATCCAAGGAATCTAGACCGTCATCCAGAGACTCAACATACACCATTGAATACCTGAACCTAGCTGCAGATCCGGACCAACTGAAGACATATCCTCGGTTGGACATCACAGTTGGCAATCATGACACAAAGTTCGTATTGGACTCCGGTGCATCACTGAACTATATTCCGGTCACCGAATATGAAAGAATGAGTCCGCGTCCTCCTCTGACATTTGCACCAGTTAGAGTCTTCACGTGGATGGCTAAGAAGCCACTTCCCTGCCTTGGGAAGTTTTCGACGACCCTCAAACATGACGACACAACCATATCAGCGGTCATCCATGTTATCAAGGGCCCAGAAGCAGACTGCCTACTGAGCCTTCCGACAGCTGAACGTCTTCACCTAGTGGAAATCCTTTTCAAGGTTAGCGGCACCCAAGATGTGACCCGTCAGTTTCCCAGACTCTTTCAAGGATTAGGCAAATTGAAAGACTGCCAAGTGCGGTTACATATCAATGAACAAGTCAGACCCATCGCTCAACACCCTCGACGGGTACCGTTCCATCTCCAGACCGCTGTTGAGGAAGAACTCCAGGATCTGCTAGCTGCTGACATCATCGAGCGCACAGATGGTCCAAAACCGTGGGTGTCACCAGTAGTTATAGTACCCAAGAAGGGCACGGCCAACAAAGTCAGACTCTGTGTGGACATGCGCCTGCCCAATACTGCAATCGAAAGAGAACGACATCCGGGACCACATTTGAGCGATATGATCTCCGCTCTCAATGGGGCAACAGTGTTTTCCAAGTTGGATTTAAATAAAGGCTACCATCAGCTAGAACTAGATGTAAGGTCAAGATACATCACCACTTTCGCAACCCATCTGGGGTTGTTCAGATATAAGAGACTGAGTTTTGGAGTTTCCACCGCGGCCGAAATATTTCAGGAAGCAATTCGGCAAGTCATCCAAAACATTCCCAACACGCTCAACTATAGCGATGACATCCTCGTATATGGTTCGGATCTACAAGAACACGATCTCGCACTCAATCGTGTTTGCCATGCTTTATTGGAGGCAAACCTGACTCTAAACAAAGAGAAGTGCGAGTTTCACCAGGACACACTGAAATTCTTTGGCCATATTTTCTCAGGCGCTGGCATGAAACCTGATCCTGACAAGATTATGACTCTGAACAACACCAAGAGCCCCCAGGACGTCAGTGAACTTAGATCATTCCTCGGCATGGCCAGTTACTGTGCTCGCTATATCAGGGACTACGCAACGATCAGTCATCCCCTCCGCATCTTGACCAAACAAGGTCAACCGTTTGAGTGGACTCCTCAATGTGAGCAATCCTTCAAGGAGATCAAGAAGGCGGTGGAATCTGCGGATCACCTGTCATATTTCAACCCACAAAGAAAGACTGAGATAACTGTGGACGCCAGTCCGGTTGGGCTTGGAGCCATCCTGGCACAGTATAACAATGACTCAGATCAACGTTGTATCATTGCATATGCGAGCCGTAGCCTGACTGACCCGGAACGGGCATACTCGCAGCCCGAGAAGGAAAGTCTTGCCGTGGTGTGGGCATGTGAACATTTTCATGTCTTCATATACGGTAAACATTTCACTTTAATCACAGACCATCAAGCTCTTGTCACCATTTATGGAAACCCACGATCCAAGATGCCCCCGAGGATTGAAAGGTGGGGCCTAAGGCTACAGGAGTACACATTCACCATTATTCACAAGCCTGGGAAGTCGGAAAACCCGGTTGACTACATGTCCCGGCACCCACTTGCATCGTCAGCCTCCAAGTCGTCTATCGCGGAAGAGTACATACATTTTGTGACCGACCAAGCCCTACCTCCAGCTATCCCCATGGATACCATCCGAGAGATTACGGCCCAAGACGTCGTCCTGCAGAAAGTCCTTCGCAGGGTTCGAAACAACAGGTGGAGACATGATCCTGAGGATGAAGAGACTGATCCCATTATCAAACAAGAAATGCAAGCCTTCCGGCATGTCTGTGGTGAACTGTCAGCCACCACTGATGGCATACTACTGCGAGACCAGCGGATCGTAATCCCCACTCAATTAAGGCAAGGAGTGGTTGCCCTTGCACATGAAGGGCATCGGGGGATTGTGTCGACTAAACGTGCGCTACGGGAACGAGTACGGTTTCCGTATCTCGATCAACTGGTGGAAGCCACCTTGAAGGACTGTCACCTCTGTCAGCTCACAAGCAAAAGTGATCCTCCAGCACCACTGCACATGACCACCCTGCCACCTGGAGTGTGGCAAGAGATCGCCGTTGATTTCTATGGACCCCTGTCATCGGGCAAATATGTGCTGGCCGTCATTGATGAGCATTCTCGATATCCCATGGCATACTTTGAACCGTCTACAAACGCCTCTAGTACTCTCAAAGTACTTGATGAAGTCTTTGCAACATGGGGAGTTCCCACGAAGGTGAAAACGGACAACGGACCCCCTTTCAATGGGCAAGACTTCGCAGCATTTGCGAAACACCTGGATTTTCATCATCGTAGGATCACACCCCTCTGGCCACAGGCCAATGGAACAATCGAGAGATTCATGGCCACACTCAAAAAGACTTTTCAACATGCTACCGCGGAGGGTAAAGATCTCCAAGTGGCCCTTAACGAGGTCCTCCGAGCTTACAGGACAACTCCTCACACAACGACTGGTCAGTGCCCTGCGACACTCATGCTGGGACGTCCCATGAGGAATCGCATTCCAACGTGGGAAGGGGCTTTGCGAGCATCATCACCCGCACGAGACCATCAAGAGATGATGATAACAGACAAGCGCAGTAAAGACAGAATGAAGTCATATGCAGACCGCCGGAGAAGAGCGAGGTCACTGTCCTTACATGAAGGGGACCATGTTCTCGTCAAGCAAGAACAGCAGAGGAAGACCGACTGCCTGTTCAAGGATGAACCTTTGCTGATCACGAAAAAGAAAGGAACTATGCTGACCGCGGAATCGGAGCAGCGGCGAGTCACGAGAAACATCTCGCATTTTAAGAAATTATCACGAGATACCACTGGAACCACGATGAGTGAAGTGGACACTCCCAGTTCAGAAGAACCACATTCAGTTGGTCGCGAGAACACTGGTCCGGCCAATGAGACACTGAACAATACTAGTCCGAGAGCCAGGTCGCCACGGCCTCATCGCGACGCACGTCCACCCAAAAGACTTATTGAAGAAATGGACTGAGAAGTCAGTGTGTTTGTTTGTTTTGTTACAAAAGGGGGAGATGTTATGAAGTTAGCAGGCTAGTGGTTGTGGGTGGAGCCCAGGGGTGGACAGGAAGAGGAGGGGACGGACAAGGGAAGAGGCAGATAGAGTAGGGACAGGGAAGAAGCTGGTTGCAAGAGAATAAAGCTCCAGTATCATAAAGAATTGTGTCTGTGGTTATTGGTAGCAGGATGCTACAGTGGGTGTCTGAAGCAGCTTTCACTTGTGATTGGTTTAGATTACATTAAATAAAAGGTGCCCACGACTTTAAGCATTGATTACTTTCATTCCCACAAAGTACTCTCAAAGAGTGGCAAACTACTAGCAGAACTGACGTCATGAAGACTGACTGGATGATCATCTTGAGCGCAGGTGTTACAGGCATTGGCGAGGGAACAGAAAGCTAAAAAAACAAGTACTGAAGTAGATACCAGCTTATACCCTCCGGACGCACTCAAGTGGGTCCCTTTGTGTTCCCTGCGGGCACAAGGTAACTGTCTCAAAGGGAGGGCTTGGTTATCGTTTACGGATGGGAAGTGATATTTCCATGGATGGACAGGAAGAAATGATTAGTTCCTGAGAAGAAAAGCACACCATGCAGTGATCAGCAAACCAGTCTGTCCCATGTCAGACGTGGACAGATCACCAAGCCTTGAGTTCTGATTTCCATCCTGGTACTTAAGTCATGGGGTGACTGTAAAGAGGTGCACTCTGTTAAAGTTCTAGAACAAAAATGCCTGGCAATGTCCTGAGAGGCCATATTAAAGTCAGGCTATCAGCGCGATGAAACTAGTAATAAGAGAAGAGCCGTCATGAAACCAAGGAAGCATGTGAGTTTTTATGAGCAGGGATGCATTGAGAGCTGGAAATGTGGGAAACCAGATACTGTAATTGGGTGCTCTAAATGTGTGTTGTGCAGGTAAAAACTTTTCAAAAATAGTTCCAGAAAAGTGGATGGAAACAGTACTTTGGAGTATGGGAAATTGATAACAGAAGCACATGAGACGAACAAAATGAGAAAACAGGAAACATTGTGCTACAGCCAATTGAAACGGAGGAAAAGTATGTGGCGGCAAGCACAGGACACAATGAAAAGCAATTAAATCAAGGGGGCAGGATGTAAGTCCCTTTTCAGATATATTCAATACAATAGATATCATTAGCACAGTGCAAGCGCTGTGCGTGCAAAACCTAAAAAGGCACCTTGCCTTTCTGGCCTTTGAGCCAACCTTTCTCCATGAATGCTTCCTATTAAATTTCAAGAACTGTCAGAGTAGTGGAGGAGTGCTTCTAAACTAAAAGTGAAGAGAACTGAGACCTCGGAATACCCAGTGCTCCAATTGGGTTAATGATTAAGAGTCTTGATAGCATTAGTCAAATGAGTTTGAATAGTCAATTGCACCAAAAAATTAAGAAATCCACCAATAGCATAAAATGTTGCCTTTTTTAGCACTGACAATCTGGAGGTCAAAGGGGAATGTAATAAGCAATGGCACTAATATGACAAGCCTGCAATTCACCTTCCAGAGAACCTTACATAATGTTGGCTGGGTTATGTCATGAATACTACCAAAGGCAACAAGACAAATACACAGAATTCAAAAACAACAGACCAGATGTTCAAATGCTATCTGATGCACACCAATTCTTAATTTGTTAAAGAAATAGGTGCCAGAGCCCTCATCAGGAGGCAACTTAAGCTTGTACCACCCATTCCCCCACCAGGGCAGCCATTGCCAGTATCAGCACAACTATTAACCAACACTCTCTTACAGGTGTGACAGTTTGGACTATCCCTGGCCTCCAAGGCTGTAAGAACGGCTTAGCCGGCATGTACTAGTCATTTGTAATGTATATTGCACAACTAAACAACTGTTGTTGTTCTCATATCCAAATTACACCAACAGCACCACCATGTGGCAGGCTGTCATAAACTCTGTTGTTGACAATTAACTGCCGGTGCTGAGCCCTGAAATCACAGGTTCAAACAAAGCACTGAAGCAGACCTAATTATTGGACATGTCTGTGCACAACTTTTTGTAGTAACCCACGGTTCCATGAGCTTTTGTAACAGCAGCATTCTATGCACCATGGAAACATTCCACACTTGAAGGACATGGCTTGTGGGTGAGTGCATGTGTCTCCTAATTCAACTTTCACCTTTCAGCCCCTCTGTAAATCCTTAACAGTGCAAATAGCGGCAAAGAAATATATGTCATCTGACACTAGTGTTATTAATGTTACAGTAAAATAAAAAAGAATACCAGAAACATAGTAGCAATGCATCATGGTACTTGTAGTAACATTAACCGTTACATCAACAATTCTTTATTTTTAAAATAAAATGTAGACATTGAGCGGCAAATTTATCAAACTTTCATACAACACAACAAGCTGCCTTGCTGCACTGTGTTAAGGGGAAATGGCACGAATGAGCTGTGTTTAACATTATACAGCTCATTCCTGCCATTTCCTTGTGCTGGCTCACAAACTGCTGCCTAGTGCCAACGCAACCACAAATGCCAATATTGATAACCGTTTGGATAAATTGACAAGGCACAAAAGCTGCTAGTCTAAATGTGCCATGTTTAATCAATAAACTTTATTTTTTGCAAGGTTAATTTCTTTTTTCTTTTTGCATACCTTTTTTCAAAAAGAGGAACATCGCCACAGGTGAATACAAAACATTCATTAAAGAACACAAATACTGAAGAATTGATCTATATACACAAAAATCACACAAAATACCAAATCCATTCAACCACTTTGTCACAATCAACCCACAATTCTTCATTCACACTACACAATCACATTCATACTCAAAAAGTCCCCTATAGTCCATAAGTCAAGATTTGTTCTTCTAAATAGAACAGAACAAGGGACCAAACACCAAAAACAGTGCAATGGATTCTACCTAGGCTTGGTTATGTACAGCTAAATGATACATAACAATGAATTCATAACACACTTATGTTGTGCTGTACAACCAGCATAGACTGTCTAAAGAAATGCATTTGTTTGATAACAACAGAAAAAAGGAAGAGGTCTACGCGTTTCGAACCCTCTTAATCATGGGGTTCTCCTCAGGACCACGAACAACTAGAAAAAAGAAGAGAAGACAAACAAATCTATGTTTACACCTTCTAACTTAAAAACTCAATAGCCAACCACCTCAAAGCCACAGACTAGTTCAAACCTTACCGATTCTGTAGATCCATCATTGATCAATAAAGTTGCAATGAGGTCTAAAAAAGATGAATGAGACAAACGAAGGACAAATAAATGAAAACCCGCTGTCAAAATTGTAGAAGGTGAACTGTTTCTGAAGAAGGGAAAAGGTCTTTCCAGTTACCGCAAGGTAACATGTGGACAAAAGGCGATGTTGTTTTGGTTTGTCACAGACTTGAAATGTCTGCGGAAACAATGTAATAAATACAGGTTGTAACTGAAATTGTTGCTATATCCAAAATACAACTGGGCACAGTTGTTCCAAGTGCGTACCTGAATTCCTTAGATAAATCCTATTCCCATCTGGCCAACTGTAAAATGGAAAATGGAGGGACCCATGCCGGTGGTAGAAACAATCCTGAAAAGAACATAAGTATGTATCAAGAGTCTATTCCGACAGTCTGAATGTATGCCTGGAGTTTAGAGGGTGACTAATATCGGCATCTACCTTTTAGAACAGCATTGAGCTTCTCAAAACGTCAAGCATTCAAGTCGATATCTTTATAATGTAGAGTTCCACTTTAGTATCTAAAAAACCAGATTGAGCTCTAATTAAACTCTAATTAAACACACAGCGAGCACAAGAAAATTTAAGTTTGAAATTGGGTGAAGCAGAATTAGCTCGCATGTACCTTGCTAACTGGCGAAGCCGGGAACGATTAACGGCGCCTCCTTCTCGGCGTGCGATCGTCGCTGCCAAGTAAACGCAGCGTTGCTTTCGTGCGTGCTGAATCTAAAAAAACACACAAACAGCGCACTTACGTCTTGCACAAATATTTTTGAAGACTGCCATTCTTTTAAGGAGGTAACCAAACCTTACCTCCACGATTTCATTGCTTTACAACTCCTCGAGCCAGCAGGAACACGTACTGCTGGTCCCTCAATGGTGGCTCACATCCTGTTGAGCCTCAGCCGGAAATGTTAAGGGGAAGGGTCCGTGAAAAGAATTATGGGGAACAAAAAGGTCCCGCAAAGAATTCTGGTAACTGGAGTGTGATCCTGTGTGCTGTGTGTTAACAGCCAAACCATATCCCAGAGTTGCTGACATGATACAATAGTTACGAGTTAAAGATTTCCGAAAGTTCATTAAGTCCGGCACATGCTGTGTTAAACTTAATGATTAGCATCGCCTCACGTTGAGATAATCGTAGCTCGGGGTTTCTCCCTATTTGGTCCCTCTCAATCTTGGAGATTACTGTCCAACGGAGATCTTGTTCCGAATGGGCTTTCTTAATCCAGTGGTTAACCAGTGGAGCAGTGACCACCTTTTTCCTGTATCGCGACTTATGTTGAGTGATGCGTTGTCGCACCTCCTGATTGGTATTCCTATATAAAGCTTAGAACAAGGACACAGGACACCGTAGACTACATTCTTTGTTCTACAATTCGTGAAAGAATCGTGTTCCCACTGGATTCCGTTGTGGCTGAACAACAAGCCTTCAACTGTCTGATTGCAACATACATACCTGCCACATTTGTGGTGCCCTGTGACTGGGGCTAGACCTACGATTTGTCTCAATGATGGCAATTGTGGGGTTTTAAACGCTGCTCTTACTATATGGTTGGATACACTTTTTTCTTTCTTGAACGCAAAAAGTGGGACATTAGAGAAAGACGGATCAGGATTTTGAATCAAATGCCAGTTTTGGTTTACAGTTTTTTTGAGGAGATTCGAATTAGGACAAAAAGTTGTTACAAAAACTTGACGTTCTATTGGCCTTTTTATAATTTTCTGCAACAATGTCTCCTTGCTCTCTTCATTATGGACTTAAGCAGTTTTTGGGGGTAGCCTCGTTCAATCAATTTCTCACTCAAATTTCTGGCATGTACATCATATTCATCTTGAAATGTGCAGTTGCTGCGAATCCTCAAAAATTGGCCGTATGGTAAATTCTCTTTTAGACTCCTCGGGTAGTTACTCAAAAAAAGGAGTGCCTTATTTCTATCTGTTGGTTTTTTAAACAGAGTTGTTACAAGCCCTCCTTCAGATGGCTAAACTTCCATGTCCAAAAAAGCCATCCTGTGTGATGACTTATCCATACTGAACTTGATGTCCGGAGATCTTTGGTTAAGCCAATCGTAGAATTGTTTTAATTCATCAATATTGCCTGACCACACCATGAAAATATCATCGATGTACCGATTCCATGATTTGATGAGCTGTTGGAAAGGGTTTTTGTTATACACAAATTTTTCCTCATACAATGACATGCAGAGTACTGCCAACTCTGGGGCAAAAGGGCAACCCATCGCCACTCCTTTCGTCTGGTAAACAAATTCCTTACCGAACATGAAGTAATTCCTTTTCAAAGCAAAAGTGGCTAATTTCAAAATAAATTCAGTGGGGACCCTTAGTGGTTTTGGTCTTTTCTCCAAGTAGTATTCCAAAACTGCCAAACCCTCATCCTGCGGGATTTGGGTATTTAATGAAGTAACATCTAATGTTACCATTATATCTCTGTTTGTTTCAAAAACGACATTGTCCAACTTGTTTATGAAATCAGTAGTATCCTGGAGATAAGATTGAACGCTCTCCATAAAAAGTTTTTGAAAAAAATCTATATACTTGGATATAGGTTCTATCAGTGAGTCGCAGCCGGACACAATTGGTCTCCCTGGGGGACAAGTCACACTTTTGTGTACTTTTGGAAGCACATAAAAGACCGGAATTCTTGGAAATTTATTCTGTAGATAGTTGTATTCTTTTTTGCCAAGGAATCCCTCTTCAAATCCTGACTTTAGAATGGAAAAGAGTTCCCCCTGGAGTTCTTTTATAGGATCCTTCACAATGCGTTTATAACATGTTTGATCATTCAGTTGTTTCAATACCTCAATTGAGTATTCAGGGGTGCCCCAAACCACAATTGAGCCCCCTTTGTCTTCCTGTTTTATAATCACCGAAGGATCATCTTTGAGAGAAATGATGGTTCTCTTTCAACTTTAGAAATGTTGTGTTTAGCATATTTGGATTTTAACTCCATGTTTGAAATTGCAGATAAGATAGTCTTTTCAAAAGTCTTAATCTCTTGTGGGATTCTGTTTGCTGGCGGGCAAAAGTTAGATTTTTTGCGTAGTCCAGTGACTTCCAAAGCTGTTGTGCTGTCAGTGTCAGCAAAGAACATCTTTAAACGGATTTTGAGACAGAATTCAATTGCTTCTGTCTATATTTTGATTAAATCTGTGCGTCTTGTGGGGACAAATGTCAAACCTTTATTGAGGAGGCTTTCTTCCGCAACTGAAAGTATCCGTCCTGATAGATTAAAAATTGACGAGCGGTTCAATTTTTGTAATGTTGTCGTCTGGTTCTCATTTTCCACGGCTGGTTGTTGAATCTCGTGCGTCCCCTGGGTTTGTGTTGGGCTCTCCCTAAAAAAGACAACTGGCCAGGTTGTTGTTTGACATTCCATCTTCTATTTGGATTAGAGCGTCCTTCGTTGCTATCTGTTTCACCTCCAGATGATGAAGAAGTGTCGGAAAACTATATAAATTGATTTTTGGACCTTCCTTGGAAGTCAGATAAATATCTGCGCGATTCAGCTCTGGTATAGAAGTCTGCTTGTAAATACGGATAAACAGTATCCAATGAGAAATTCTTTCTGTCTTTTCCAAACTTGTTCTCTTTTTGGTTGATGGTGTAATCCTTGAACTCCAGGATATCTTTTGAGTCAGTGATCAACTGATTGTTCTTAATCTCAGTTTCCAAGGTGGCGATTTCATCCAGTTGTTGCTGTGAAATCCTTAATGCTGTTTCTACAGTAAGGACCATCAGGTCCCTACTGCATTTTGTCTCTATGCGACTAAAACCTTTTTTGAAAAGAGGGATCGTCAGTGAAAATGACCGATATATTACGAATCTGTAATCCTCCAGGAATTGTCCCGGCCTTTTGATCACTGAGTCAAAAACATTACTGGAAAAATGTACTTCATTATATACCCAAATCCCGCAGGATGAGGGTTTGGCAGTTTTGGAATACTACTTGGAGAAAAGACCAAAACCACTAAGGGTCCCCACTGAATTTATTTTGAAATTAGCCACTTTTGCTTTGAAAAGAAATGACTTCATGTTCGGTAAGGAATTTTTTTATCAGACGAAAGGAGTGGTGATGGGGTGCCCTTTTGCCCCAGAGTTGGCAGTACTCTTCATGTCATTGTATGAGGAAAAATTTGTGTATAACAACAACCCTTTCCAACAGCTCATCAAATCATGGATGCGGTCATCGATGATATTTTCATGGTGTGGTCAGGCAATATTTATGAATTACAACAATTCTATGATTGGCTTAACCAAAGATCTCCGGACATCAAGTTCAGTATGGATAAGTCATCACACAGGATGGCTTTTTTGGACGTGGAAGTTTATCCATCTAAAGGAGGGCTTGTAACAACTCTGTTTAAAAAACCAACAGATAGAAATAAGGCACTCCTTTTTTCGAGTAACCACCCGAGGAGTCTAAAAGAGAATTTACCATACGGCCAATTTTTGAGGATTCGCCTCAACTGCACATTTCAAGATGAATATGATGTACATGCCAGAAATTTGAGTGAGAAATTGATTGAACGAGGCTACCCCAAAAAACTGCTTAAGTCCACAATGAAGAGAGCAAGGTGGACACCAAGGGAGACATTGTTGCAGAAAAATATAAAAAGGCCAATAGAACATCAAGTTTTTGTAACAACTTTTTGTCCTAATTCGAATCTCCTCAAAAAAACTGTAAACCAAAACTGGCATTTGATTCAAAATCTTGAACCGGCTTTCTCTAATGTCCCACTTTTTGCGTTCAAGAAAGAAAAAAGTGTATCCAACCATGTAGTCAGAGCAGCGTTTAAAACCCCGCAATTGCCATCATTGAGACAAATCGTAGGTCTAGCCCCAGTCACAGGGCACCACAAATGTGGCACGTGTGTATGTTGCGATTAGACAGTTGAAGGCTCATTGTTCAGCCACAACGGAATCCATTGGAAACACAATTCTTTCACGAATTGTAGAACAAAAAATGTAGTCTACGGTGTCCTGTGTCCTTGTTCTGTGCTTTATATAGGAAAAACCAATCAGGAGGTGCGACAACGCATCTCTCAACATAAGTCGCGAATCAGGGAAAATGGTGGTTACTGCGCAACTGGTTAACCACTGGATTAGGAAAGCCCATTCGGAACAAGATCTCCGTTGGACAGTAATCTCCAAGATTGAGAGGGACCAAAGAGGGGGAAACCCCGAGCTACGATTATCTCAACGTGAGGCGATGCTAATCATTAAGTTTAATACAGCATGTGCCGGACTTAATGAACTTTCGGAAATCTTTAACTTGTAACTATTGAATCATGTCAGCAACTCTGGGATATGGTCTGGCTGTTAACACACAGCACACAGGATAACACTCCAGTTACCAGAATTCTTTGCGGGACCTTTTTGTTCCCCATAATTCTTTTCACGGACCCTTCCCCTTAACATTTCCGCCTGAGGCTCAACAGAATGTGAGCCACCATTGAGGGACTAGGAGTACATGTTCCTGCTGGCTCAAGGAGTTGTAAAGCATTGAAATCGTGGAGGTAAGGTTTGGGTACCTCCTTAAAAGAATGGCAGTCTTCTAAAGTTTTGTGCAAGACGTAATTGCGCTGTTTGTGTGTTTTTTTAGAATCAGCACGCACGAAAGCAACGCTGCGTTTTACTTGGCAGGGGCGATCGCACGCCGAGAAGGAGGTGCCGGTTAATCGTTCCCAGCTTCGCCAGTTAGCTAGGTACATCCGAGCTAATTCTGCTTCAGCCAATATCAAACTTACGTTTTCTTGTGCTCACCGCGTGTTTAATTAGAGTTTAATTAGAGCTCAATCTGGTTTTTTAGACACTAAAGTGGAACTCTACATTATAAAGATATCGACTCAAATGCTTGACGTTTTGAGAAGCTCAATGCCGTTCTAAAAGGTACATGCCGATATTAATCACCCTCTAAACTCCAGGCATACACTCAGGCTGTCGGAATGGACTCTTGATACATACTTATGTTCTTTTCAGGAATGTTTCTACCACCGGCATGGGTCCCTCCATTTTACATTTTACAGTTGGCCAGATGGGAATAAGATTTATCTAAGGAATTCAGGTACGCACTTGGAACAACTGTGCCCAGTTGTATTTTGGATATAACAACAACTTCAGTTACAACCTGTATTTATTACATTGTTTCCACAGACATTTCAAGTCCGTGACAAACCAAAACAACATCGCCTTTTGTCCACACGTTACCTTGCGGTAACTGGTAAGACCTTTTCCCTCCTTCAGAAGCAGTTCACCTTCTACAATTTTGACAGCGGGTTTTCATTTATTTGTCCTTCGTTTGTCTCATTCATCTTTTTTCGACCTCATTGTAAATTTATTGATCACTTATGGATCTACAGAATAGGTAAGGTTTGAACTAGTCTGTGGCTTTGAGGTGGTTGGCTATTGAGTTTTTAAGTTAGAAGGTGTAAACATAGTTTTGTTTGTCTTCTCTTCTTTTTTCTAGTTGTTCGTGGTCCTGAGGAGAACCCCATGATTAAGGGGGTTTGAAACGCATAGACCTCTTCCTTTTTTCTGTTGTTATCAAACAAATGCATTTCTTTAGACAGTCAAGGCTGGTTGTACAGCACAAAATAAGTGTGTGATGAATTCATTGTTATGTATCATTTAGCTGTACATAACCAAGCCTAGGTAGAATCCATTGCATTGATTTTGGTGTTTGGTCCCTTGTTCCATTCTATTTAGAAGAACAAATCTTGACTTATGGACTATAGGGGACTTTTTGTGTATGAGTGTGATTGTGTAGTGTGAATGAAGAATTGTGGGTTGATTGTGACAAAGTGGTTGAATGGATTTGGTATTTTGTGTGATTTGTGTGTATATAGATCAATTCTTGAGTATTTGTGTTCTTTAATGACTGTTTTGTATTCACCTGTGGCGATGTTCCTCTTTTTGAAAAAAAGTATGTAAAAAGAAAAAAAGAAAAAAGAATGTAACTTTGTAAAAAATAAAGTTTATTGATTAAACATGGCACATTTAGACAAGCAGCTTTTGTGCCTTGTCAATTTATCCAAACGGTTATCAATATTGGCATTTGTGTTTGTTTTGGTGTTTCAAGGGCTCAGCCTTATTGATTAGAGCCATACCCATTGTAGTTCTAGTAGTGCCAACGCAAGCAGCCTTGTACCACAGTGCAAGGGCACCTGCGTTGCAAACAGGTTTGTTTTTGTGTTGGAAGGGGCATCTTCCTGCACTGTACAGTGCTTAATTTGTAAAAAAAAAAAGGAAGCAGCCGCTACTTCTTCCAGTTAAATCACCCAGCTACATTCTTGGCACCACCCAATTACACAATTGTCATGCCCACCGCCTATGTGGACAACGCGAAACAGCCAAGATAAAAAAATTAACTGTTGCTTGACAATCATGACATGAATTATAACAGGTCACTTATTTCACAACAACCATATTCATTAAAACAACATGTATTTGAATGAGGGAAATGATCATATCTACCAACAATTACAATGCCTGAGCAGAAACCCAGTGCTTGTACTTTAAATTGAAGGCTTGTGTTCTATCGACTTTGCTATGCATTGAATCCAAATGGTAATCCATATGGTAATCTCTGTGAAGGGTCTACATGCGCTGAAGTTCTGCAGTGAATGCTATGGACAGCGGTATCGATTTATGTATAAACATTGCGTTTGAGGGTGGTACAAGGATGAAGATGAAAAGACACCTCTGAGTTCAACTAACTTTTTCTGGATAGAATAAACTGAGTGTGAAAATGTGCAATGTTTTACGGAGGTGCTGGCAGTATTGGGAGGACAAAGAACAATTACACTTCACTAAAAGTGAGGTATAAGTGCGCTCTAAAACTGTGTATACGGCCTTCTTCTATCATGAGAATAATGCTCTGATCTCTCACTCGTGGGCTCACACGAATTCATTTGTCCATTTCTACTTATGTTGTTACTGACAAAATATGGTTCATGTAATGCTGACAATAATTGTAAAGCAGTAAAACATGGGAGAATGTTGTCAGCAGGCAATCAAGCAAACTCAACTTCCAATCCCAGCTTTCCGTGTTTACAAAAATGTGTGTTCTTGGGCAATGTGCTTTCATGTGCGGAGCTTCATGATCTGCTGCAATGTAGAGTGTATAGAAACAAAGCTGGGTAGACTGTTAAGCACTATATGTAACAAAAGCAGACCATTCCGTTCAACGCATAGAAGCAGTTTACTTTATGCTTTTGTATAAAAAGTCTGGCCATTCAAACATGCAAGGTATTCAGGCTCTGGAACGTGCATCAGTGATTAAACTTTTTCTGTTTATTTTGTAGGGAATTTTTTAGCGTTTTCCGTTTGTGTAGCGATTTATGAGTGTTTGCGTAGTGCATGGGCATTATTATTTTGCTCCCACTGCGCACATTTTGTCTGCTATTTTTCTTAGTTGTCCCCCAAATAGAACAACTACATCTACACACATTACAGTTTTGTTGATGAATTTAGTTAGTTTCCTTAAAAGTTTGAGTGTGTGGTAATGCGCCACTTGCCAGCGAGGCTGCTTCCGAGCACAGAAATGCCCTGGCACAAGTTACAGTCACATTAATGAAGTGACCTGGTTCAAGTTACAGTTACAGCACTGAAGTGCCCTGGCACAAGTTACAGTCACAATACACCATACACACAAGGTGGACCTGGTGCAATACCACCTTGTAGGCATACACTTTTTGGTGCACGAGGTTTAAATTCTTAAAATGTATTTGTTTGTGAGGGTAGTCCACTGTGCCTAGCAGTACTTTCAGCACTCTAGACTAGGAACATGAAGTGGCTTTGGAGAAGTGTGTTTGCCTCCTAGCCCCAAACTAGTACTAATAAGTACCGGGCCAGTGCAATGCCCACAGCACTCAGCGGGTGATAGTATGATGCAGCAGCATGGGCGTCCGCAGGGGGGGGCAAGGAGGGGCACTTGCCCCCCCCTGGAGCGCCTCTCCTTGCCCCCCCCTGCGCAAGCCCATCTGTACAAATGCATCGAGGAGTGAGGCCTGACGCCGGGGCTTTTAAGCATTGCAGGGAACAGAGCTGTTCCCCTGCAAAAGGCCTCAGCTCCCTGATGGGGCCGCCTCGCACTCCTCTGAGCACAAGAGCGGCCCCACCCCGCCCATTATCATTCTGCGTGGGTCTGATTGCCCCATACAGAATGACAATGGGTCAGTCTGGGCTGGCACAGCATGTGGTGGCCTCATCCAGCCTCGGTCCAGGGCAGGGCATTCTGTCACATGAAAGTGCAAAAACGCCCATGCTGCTGCTAGGTGAGAATCCAGTTAGCCAAAGGCAGGCGGTGAAAGAAGTTGAACGGAAAGGATTATAGTTTTAGTACAGCAACCATGGTTGCTGCTTTTTTATTTCATTCAACTAACAACCATTGACAAAGCCAATAGTTCTGGCTTGTTGTAGGTGTAACGTTACTTGTTCTAAGTGTAACGTTACTTGTATTATATATCTGCATGCAATGACAGAAGCAACAAAAATACCAGTCAGGCGGCACATTATATTAAGCACAGAATTTTACCTTATGTGTTTTAAGGCACGCATTTTGTTACATCAAACACCCTTTTGAAGAGATCCCCTAGTTTTCTCATCCCACTTAAAGCTCTGGAAACAACACCATGTCACAGTCGCCCCACGTCAAAGCCCTGCGCATCATGCATGACTCATGCCTTCCACGTTTTCTGATTGCCTATGTGCAGGGGCATAGTGAACCCTGCTCCACCCCACCCCTTACTGTAGGAACTATAGCGAGGGTGGAGTCCTTGATGGGTCTCATAATTAATGTGAAATGGTGAGTGAGTAAGTAAGTTAAGGGATGAGTGGATGGATGGATGGCTGGATAGATGAGTGAAATGATGGATGGATGGATAAGTGAAAGGGTGGATGACGGGCGAGTGAATGGGTGAATGGATGAGTGAAATGATCGATGGATTGATGAATTGATAAGTGAAAGGGTGGATTAATGAATTGATAAGTGAAAGGGTGAATGGATGGACGGGATGAGTGAAAGGGCGGGTAGATGGACAAAAGGATGGATAGATGAGTGAAGGAGTGAAAGGGTGGATGGATGAGAGAAAGGATAGATGAATGATAGGTTCAATGGATGGATTCATGAGTGGATGAGTAGATGGATGGGTGGGTGGATGGAAGGATGGATGGCTAAGTGAAAGGGGAATTGAAAGAGGAAGGGAGATGTGTAAATGGATGACTGAACAGGTGAATGGCTGGATGGATGAGTTAATGGATGGATGTGTGGAAGAGAGGATGGATGAGTGTACGGATGGATGGAAGGAAACGTGATGGATAGGTTTGTAAATGGATGAATATGGACATGGATCGGCACACAGATGGAAGGACAGAATGAATCGTGAAAGACTGAATGATGGATGAAAGTATGATTACACATTGTAAGCCCCATTATTTTAAGCAACATTTCCTATATATTGACTTTCTCATTTATATGAGTGATTGTCTCTATATAATATGTGTGTGTTGTAACGCACTCCAAAACTCTTCCCCACATATCTGGGATGAGTAGCACTATACAAGAAATTAAATACACATGAGAGAGGGTCTATGTGAAGATGAGGGGCTCCATTGGAGGGTGGTATCAAGGCCAGACTGGCCGGAACGGGCATCAGGCGTTTTCTCTGGGAGCTGGAAAGGTGGGGGCGGTTTTGTTACCATAAAAAGACCTGCATATTTGCTTAAAGCTGAGCGTATACTGACAAACCATGAAGTGCACAATTATCTCAACCTAATATAAACTTATTTTCACTTGTACTTTAGTGGTTGTCTATTTACTTACTTATATACTATTGCGCAACCTTCTCTGATGTGTCTTTAAACCTTACCTGTTGTCCTGAATTTTGACCTCCTGTCTTGAATTTTTGTCCTGAATTTTGACCCTTTGTCCTGAATTTTTACACTCACTCTCCTGAATTTGCACTCATGCCAGTTGGTCACTCTAGGCATCACAGCGACCCCTCCAGGTGCCGATGGCTGGGGGGCGGTGATCCTTGGCGTTCAGATGGAGGGGGCTACCAATGACAGAGGTGACAAGTGCAGGCGCCCTGCAACCCACTCATCACCACCACATGACGGAAGAAAATAACCCGATCAGCTCGTCAACCCAACTTCCTGAAAAAAACTTTCAGACACCATGGAAAGGCAGCAGCATTTGCTGTCTGCGAGTATGTCAAATTAGATTTGTACAATAAACCTATTTGTAAAGGAAACTGCATTAAATGTCTGCCCCATCACGGTCACCACTCAGTGTCTTCAATCCCTTGTTCACCCCTCTTTTAAACCTCACGTCAACTCCTCTCCCTCAAATTTCGGGAGGGGGGGCTAATTCATCCAGCCAAAGCCATGTGCAGAGTGGAGATGCAGGGGCTCTAAGTAGGGGTGAAAACACAACAAAGCCTCATTACTAAGTAAATGGTCTTTTAAAGACCTGTGTGAAGTACTCGGGTGCGGCTGTATGTGTGTGGTGTGCCGGGAAGCTGTCTCAGCCGGGCATACACATTCTTATAACATTCACACCCCTCAGAATGATAAATCACCACTAGCTGCCTGGTCATGGTGTGGGAGTGGGAAGATGTGCACAGCAAGGGGAAAGGGATGGTGACGCTTTTCTTTTGTATAGGAATTTCTGCTGGCATCATAGCTCAGGGTTTGCTGTCTGTGCACTTGTATAGGTGTGTATCCATACAAGTGCACAGACAGCAAACCATGGGCTATGACGCCAGCAGGAATGACTTTACAAAGGAAAAGCGTCAACTGCACTGCCATCCCTTTCACCCTGCTGTCTGTGCACTTTTATGGAATACACATCCATGGTGAACAGGGCCATGGATCTGTCTCTTTTTGCATCCAAGGGCACAGACGAAGAAGCAGAGGAGGCCCAGGCAAGGAGAATCCAGGAGACATTTGACCGACACCTATCTAGAAAGTGAGACCTTTGGGTGGGGCTGGATGCCAGGACGACAGTGCTGCTGATCAGCCCGACTCCACCGAATAGTATCAGAAGAGCAGGCAGCTGTTTTTAAGTAAGTTCCAGTAACTTTAATGCATTCTGCAGCATCACCAGCATTACCTACTGGCTGCATATCTAGGTTACAGTGTTTTAGACTTACATGCATGGAAACCTCAAGGAGGACAGTCCCCTCCGAATATGCGAATGTAGTGTAAGCTTGTAGGGGTAGATTTACAAGCCCCTTGGGCCACTTTTCGACACTTTTCCCATGTTAATAGTGACGCAAAAGTGGAGCAGGGGCTTGTAAATCTGCCCCATAGCGTTCAGCTTTTGGCATGCCAGTGGGGTAATTTTAGGGTTTAGGGTGGGTATGGGTTTTGGGGTGGCAGGGATAATTTTAGGGTTCAAGGTGGGTATGAGTTTTGTGGTGCCAGGGGTAATTTGAGGGTTCAGGGCGAGTATGGGGTTTGGGGCGCTAGGGGAAATGTTAGGGTTCAGGGTGGATATGGGTTTTGGGGTGCCAGGGGTAATGTTAGGGTTCAGGGCGGGTATGAGTTTTGGGGGCATGGGTAATTTTAGGGTTCAGGGTGGGTATGAGTTTTGTGGTACCAGGGGTTAATTTTAGGGTTCAGGGTGGGTATGGGTTTTGGGTTGCAAGGGGGGACATTTTAGGGTTCAGGGCGGGTATGGGTTTTGGGGTACCAGGGGGACAATTTTAGGGGTCAGGGCGGGTATGGGTTATGAGTTTTGGGGTGCCAGGGGGCTAATTTCAGGGATTAGGGAATGTATGAGTTTTAAGGGGCCATGGTGTAATATTAGGGTTCATATGTGTGCTCAAATTGTTGTCCAGTTTCAAATGCAGAGTTCACCACTTTTTTTTTCTCAGCTTGGCCTGAGCATTACCCGATCCTGATTGTCTGCCATTTTAGCCCCGCCCCTATTGATTAACATTAGCCACTCCCCTTCATTTGCCAGGTTAGCGCTCCCCCGTGGAAAAATTTCTGCGGATGCCCATGTGCAGCAGTAGGCATTCTTAGCACAGTGGTGCAGTGATGCAGCCTGCAGTGGAAGGTCACCACAAGCTGAATGTTTCATGCAAGTGAGTGCGTCCAGCGCCCACCGCAGACTTTAATGCCCCTGGGCACAGGCTGGGAGAAGAATCGAAACGTGAAGTTTTCAGCTGAGTTCTAATCCCAGCTTTATAACTTGCTCTTATCATGTGATCATAACCATTTTCCTTCATCTCCTGGCATCAATTAGCCTCTCAAGTGCTAAAGGAGTGCTTAGAAACCTGTTTTATTTTTGTTTGTTTTTTAAACAAATTTTATTGGCATTTGTTACTCAGCAGTGCACATACATCTTATTGCCTAGTCTTGTGACTCCCTCCTGGCACTTTAAATTTCCTGCCCTTCCGGGCATCCGGTTCCTCCTGCATGACTCTTCTTACTCTGTGGCTGCATGCTGCATTATGCATGCTAACTGCAATCGATTCCATCCATAATAACATTCAAACAGTCCCCCGTTAATAATCCCGCACGCCACCCCCCTCCCCTGCTGCTGTTGACGAACCTGCCAAGACGCCCCTCACTGTATACATGTTCTGGGTCTCACTTGCTTCCGTCTGAGCTGTGTGCCTTGTTCCTATTACCCACCATGTTCGTGGATGGTAGGATGTTATGGTCCGCTCATGCCTCACCTCCAGCCCCTCCGTGAACCAGGTCCCCTGGGCCGGCCGGTTGGGATCCAGCCTGTGGCGTGCCAGGTGCGGACTCCTGGTCTTCATTCTTCAGGTCGTCCACCAACACCCTCCAGGCCTGCGCCCTCTCCAGTCGTCCTATGCCTCTCTTCACATTCCGAAGCAGTATTCTATGTTCGCAGCTTGCCCATTTCACTAGTTCCCATTTCCAATGGTCTATCCCCGGACCTGCCGGGGCCTTCCACTTTCTGGTGAGTTCACGTTTTGCTAGTATATATGCTAGGTCTTGAAACCTGGCCGTGACCTTAGTTTTAGCACAGTGGGGGAATAGGTTGAGCAGCACATGACTGGGGGTGCATGGGATCTCCTTCTCAGTGACGCGCGCTGTCTCCCTAACCACTTCTTGCCAGTACCCCTCTATCTGCGGGCAGCTCCACATCATTTGAATGTAACTAGCCCCTATCTCCTGGCAGCGGGGCAGCTCGCATCCTCCTGGTGAAAATAGTGATTAATTCTGTCAGGTGTAATATAAGCCCTATGCAGAGTATAACAACTAATTAATTAGAATTGTGCGTTGCGGGATACCTTGGTGGCTCGGAGCAGCGCATTTTCCCAATCCTTATCCGTTATAGGACTCCCAATGTCTGCTTCCCATTTATCTTTCAGGCTCCCCAGTGGCCCCATGGAGTCCCGCCGAATGGCTCGATAGAGGCATGAGACCGCCTTAATGACCCCTCCTGCTAGGTTTATGTATTTGCATGTAGAGTTTGCAGGAGGTTCAAGTGTCCCCTGACCCCAGTTCCTGCGCATAGCTCCAGTGACCACCCCATATAATAGAAAGTGTCCCTGTGGAATATCCCAATTGGCTTGGAAAGCCGCGAACGTGAGCAGCTCCCCATCTCCGTACAAATCTCCTATCTTAGTGACTCCTGCTTGCGCCCAGTCCTCCAGCCCCCTCCAATGACCCTCATGCAGAAGCGCCTCCAATAACGCCACGGAATGGTGATGGGTTAAACCCAGATCAGTTGACTGGGGGTGAGTGTTTGATTTGCTCAAACGCTCCGTCCATCATCCCCTTTTGTATTGCTTTGTTCGTCCTAAGTTGGCAGGGTATGCTCAGACGTGAGTCCCTTGCTCACTTGGCCACTGGATTCAAGATAGCCTGGCTGAGGAGGATTATGAATCCAAAACCGGTCCCAGGATGCTTGTTTCCGGTCCAGGGAAGACATGGCTTGGCAGTTCGGGCTGGACTGTTCCCATGAGGCGCAGGGTCAGACTGATTTGCATATGGCCATGTCTGAACTGGGGTGGCTGAGTGAGCTAAAGAATGGTGATGGATTAAACCCAGATCAGTTGACTGGGGGTGAGTGTTTGATTTGCTCAAACACTCCGTCCATCATCCCCTTTTGTATCGCTTTGTTCGCCCTAAGTTGGCAGGGTATGCTCAGACGCGAGTCCCTTGCTCACTTGGCCACTGGATTCAAGATAGCCTGGCTGATGAGGATTATGAATCCGAAACCGGTCCCAGGATGCTTGGTTCCGGTCCAGGGAAGACATGGCTTGGCAGTTCCGGCTGGACTGTTCCCATGAGGCACAGGGTCAGACTGATTTGCATATGGCCATGTCTGAACTGGGGTGGCTGAGTGAGCTAAAGAATGGTGATGGATTAAACCCAGATCAGTTGACTGGGGGTGAGTGTTTGATTTGCTCAAGTACTCCGTCCATCATCCCCTTTTGTATCGCTTTGTTCGCCCTAAGTTGGCAAGGTATGCTCAGACGTGAGTCCCTTGCTCACTTGGCCACTGGGTTCAAGATAGCCTGGCTGATGAGGATTCTGAATCCGAAACCGGTCCCAGGATGCTTGGTTCCGGTCCAGGGAAGACATGGCTTGGCAGTTCCGGCTGGACTGTTCCCATGAGGCACAGGGTCAGACTGATTTGCATATGGCCATGTCTGAACTGGGGTGGCTGAGTGAGCTAAAGAATGGTGATGGATTAAACCCAGATCAGTTGACTGGGGGTGAGTGTTTGATTTGCTCAAACACTCCGTCCATCATCCCCTTTTGTATCGCTTTGTTCGCCCTAAGTTGGCAGGGTATGCTCAGAAGTGAGTCCCTTGCTCACTTGGCCACTGGATTCTAGATAGCCTGGCTGATGGGGATTATGAATCCGAAACCGGTCCCAGGATGCTTGTTTCCGGTCCAGGCAAGACATGGCTTGGCAGTTCGGGCTGGACTGTTCCCATGAGGCACAGGGTCAGACTGATTTGCATATGGCCATGTCTGAACTGGGGTGGTTGAGTGAGCTAAAGAATGGTGATGGATTAAACCCAGATCAGTTGACTGGGGGTGAGTGTTTGATTTGCTCAAGCTCTCCGTCCATCATCCCCTTTTGTATCGCTTTGTTCGCCCTAATTTGGCAGGGTATGCTCAGACGTGAGTCCCTTGATCACTTGGCCACTGGGTTCAAGATAGCCTGGCTGATGAGGATTATGAATCCGAAACCGGTCCCAGGATGCTTGTTTCCGGTCCAGGGAAGACTTGGCTTGGCAGTTCGGGCTGGACTGTTCCCATGAGGCACAGGGTCAGACTGATTTGCATATGGCCATGTCTGAACTGGGGTGGCTGAGTGAGCTAAAGAATGGTGATGGATTAAACCCAGATCAGTTGACTGGGGGTGAGTTTTTGATTTGCTCAAACGCTCCATCCACCATCCCCTTTTGTATCGCTTTGTTCGCCCTAAGTTGGCAGGGTATGCTCAGACGTGAGTCCCTTGCTCACTTGGCCACTGGATTCAAGACAGCCTGGCTGATGAGGATTATGAATCCGAAACCGGTCCCAGGATGCTTGTTTCCAGTCCAGGGAAGATATGGCTTGGCAGTTCGGGCTGGACTGTTCCCATGAGGCACAGGGTCAGACTGATTTGCATATGGCCATGTCTGAACTGGGGTGGCTGAGTGAGCTAAAGAATGGTGATGGATTAAACCCAGATCAGTTGACTGGGGGTGAGTGTTTGATTTGCTCAAACGCTCCGTCCATCATCCCCTTTTGTATCGCTTTGTTCGCCCTAAGTTGGCAGGGTATGCTCAGACGCGAGTCCCTTACTCACTTGGCCACTGGATTCAAGATAGCCTGGCTGATGAGGATTATGAATCCGAAACCGGTCCCAGGATGCTTGTTTCCGGTCCAGGGAAGACATGGCTTGGCAGTTCGGGCTGGACTGTTCCCATGAGGCACAGGGTCAGACTGATTTGCATATGGCCATGCCTGAACTGGGGTGTCTGAGTGAGCTAAAGAATGGTGATGGATTAAACCCAGATCAGTTGACTGGGGGTGAGTGTTTGATTTGCTCAAACACTCCGTCCATCATCCCCTTTTGTATTGCTTTGTTCGCCCTAAATTGGCAGGGTATGCTCAGAAGTGAGTCCCTTGCTCACTTGGCCACTGGATTCTAGATAGCCTGGCTGATGGGGATTATGAATCCGAAACCGGTCCCAGGATGCTTGTTTCCGGTCCAGGGAAGACATGGCTTGGCAGTTCGGGCTGGACTGTTCCCATGAGGCACAGGGTCAGACTGATTTGCATATGGCCATGTCTGAACTGGGGTGGCGGAGTGAGCTAAAGAATGGTGATGGATTAAACCCAGATCAGTTGACTGGGGGTGAGTGTTTGATTTGCTCAAACGCTCCGTCCATCATCCCCTTTTGTATCGCTTTGTTCGCCCTAAATTGGCAGGGTATGCTCAGAAGTGAGTCCCTTGCTCACTTGGCCACTGGATTCAAGATAGCCTGGCTGATGAGGATTATGAATCCGAAACCGGTCCCAGGATGCTTGTTTCCGGTCCAGGGAAGACATGGCTTGGCAGTTCGGGCTGGACTGTTCCCATGAGGCACAGGGTCAGACTGATTTGCATATGGCCATGCCTGAACTGGGGTGTCTGAGTGAGCTAAAGAATGGTGATGGATTAAACCCAGATCAGTTGACTGGGGGTGAGTGTTTGATTTGCTCAAACGCTCCGTCCATCATCCCCTTTTGTATCGCTTTGTTCGCCCTAAATTGGCAGGGTATGCTCAGAAGTGAGTCCCTTGCTCACTTGGCCACTGGATTCTAGATAGCCTGGCTGATGGGGATTATGAATCCGAAACCGGTCCCAGGATGCTTGTTTCCGGTCCAGGGAAGACATGGCTTGGCAGTTCCGGCTGGACTGTTCCCATGAGGCACAGGGTCAGACTGATTTGCATATGGCCATGTCTGAACTGGGGTGGTTGAGTGAGCTAAAGAATGGTGATGGATTAAACCCATATCAGTTGACTGGGGGTGAGTGTTTGATTTGCTCAAGCTCTCCGTCCATCATCCCCTTTTGTATCGCTTTGTTCGCCCTAATTTGGCAGGGTATGCTCAGACGTGAGTCCCTTGATCACTTGGCCACTGGGTTCAAGATAGCCTGGCAGATGAGGATTATGAATCCGAAACCGGTCCCAGGATGCTTGTTTCCGGTCCAGGGAAGACATGGCTTGGCAGTTCGGGCTGGACTGTTCCCATGAGGCACAGGGTCAGACTGATTTGCATATGGCCATGTCTGAACTGGGGTGGCTGAGTGAGCTAAAGAATGGTGATGGATTAAACCCAGATCAGTTGACTGGGGGTGAGTTTTTGATTTGCTCAAACGCTCCGTCCACCATCCCCTTTTGTATCGCTTTGTTCGCCCTAAGTTGGCAGGGTATGCTCAGACGTGAGTCCCTTGCTCACTTGGCCACTGGATTCAAGACAGCCTGGCTGATGAGGATTATGAATCCGAAACCGGTCCCAGGATGCTTGTTTCCAGTCCAGGGAAGATATGGCTTGGCAGTTCGGGCTGGAATGTTCCCATGAGGCACAGGGTCAGACTGATTTGCATATGGCCATGTCTGAACTGGGGTGGCTGAGTGAGCTAAAGAATGGTGATGGATTAAACCCAGATCAGTTGACTGGGGGTGAGTGTTTGATTTGCTCAAACGCTCCGTCCATCATCCCCTTTTGTATCGCTTTGTTCGCCCTAAGTTGGCAGGGTATGCTCAGACGCGAGTCCCTTACTCACTTGGCCACTGGATTCAAGATAGCCTGGCTGATGAGGATTATGAATCCGAAACCGGTCCCAGGATGCTTGTTTCCGGTCCAGAGAAGACATGGCTTGGCAGTTCGGGCTGGACTGTTCCCATGAGGCACAGGGTCAGACTGATTTGCATATGGCCATGTCTGAACTGGGGTGGCGGAGTGAGCTAAAGAATGTTGATGGATTAAACCCAGATCAGTTGACTGGGGGTGAGTGTTTGATTTGCTCAAACGCTCCGTCCATCATCCCCTTTTGTATCGCTTTGTTCGCCCTAAATTGGCAGGGTATGCTCAGAAGTGAGTCCCTTGCTCACTTGGCCACTGGATTCAAGATAGCCTGGCTGATGAGGATTATGAATCCGAAACCGGTCCCAGGATGCTTGTTTCCGGTCCAGGGAAGACATGGCCTGGCAGTTCGGGCTGGACTGTTCACATGAGGCACAGGGTCAGACTGATTTGCATATGGCCATGTCTGAACTGGGGTGGCTGAGTGAGCTAAAGAATGGTGATGGATTAAACCCAGATCAGTTGACTGGGGGTGAGTGTTTGATTTGTTCATGTACTCCGTCCATCATCCCCTTTTGTATCGCTTTGTTCGCCCTAAGTTGGCAAGGTATGCTCAGACGTGAGTCCCTTGCTCACTTGGCCACTGGGTTCAAGATAGCCTGGCTGATGAGGATTATGAATCCGAAACCGGTCCCAGGATGCTTGTTTCCGGTCCAGGGAAGACATGGCTTGGCAGTTCGGGCTGGACTGTTCCCATGAGGCACAGGGTCAGACTGATTTGCATATGGCCATGTCTGAACTGGGGTGTCTGAGTGAGCTAAAGAATGGTGATGGATTAAACCCAGATCAGTTGACTGGGGGTGAGTGTTTGATTTGCTCAAGCTCTCCGTCCATCATCCCCTTTTGTATCCCTTTGTTCGCCCTAATTTGGCAGGGTATGCTCAGACGTGAGTCCCTTGATCACTTGGCCACTGGGTTCAAGATAGCCTGGCTGATGAGTATTATGAATCCGAAACCGGTCCCAGGATGCTTGTTTCCGGTCCAGGGAAGACATGGCTTGGCAGTTCGGGCTGGACTGTTCCCATGAGGCACAGGGTCAGACTGATTTGCATATGGCCATGTCTGAACTGGGGTGGCTGAGTGAGCTAAAGAATGGTGATGGATTAAACCCAGATCAGTTGACTGGGGATGAGTTTTTGATTTGCTCAAACGCTCCGTCCACCATCCCCTTTTGTATCGCTTTGTTCGCCCTAAGTTGGCAGGGTATGCTCAGACGTGAGTCCCTTGCTCACTTGGCCACTGGATTCAAGACAGCCTGGCTGATGAGGATTATGAATCCGAACCCGGTCCCAGGATGCTTGTTTCCAGTCCAGGGAAGATATGGCTTGGCAGTTCGGGCTGGACTGTTCCCATGAGGCACAGGGTCAGACTGATTTGCATATGGCCGTGTCTGAACTGGGGTGGCTGAGTGAGCTAAAGAATGGTGATGGATTAAACCCAGATCAGTTGACTGGGGGTGAGTGTTTGATTTGCTCAAACGCTCCGTCCATCATCCCCTTTTGTATCGCTTTGTTCGCCCTAAGTTGGCAGGGTATGCTCAGAAGTGAGTCCCTTGCTCACTTGGCCACTGGATTCTAGATAGCCTGGCTGATGGGGATTATGAATCCGAAACCGGTCCCAGGATGCTTGTTTCCGGTCCAGGGAAGACATGGCTTGGCAGTTCGGGCTGGACTGTTCCCATGAGGCACAGGGTCAGACTGATTTGCATATGGCCATGTCTGAACTGGGGTGGCTGAGTGAGCTAAAGAATGGTGATGGATTAAACCCAGATCAGTTGACTGGGGGTGAGTGTTTGATTTGCTCAAGCTCTCCGTCCATCATCCCCTTTTGTATCGCTTTGTTCGCCCTAATTTGGCAGGGTATGCTCAGACGTGAGTCCCTTGATCACTTGGCCACTGGGTTCAAGATAGCCTGGCTGATGAGGATTATGAATCCGAAACCGGTCCCAGGATGCTTGTTTCCGGTCCAGGGAAGACATGGCTTGGCAGTTCGGGCTGGACTGTTCCCATGAGGCACAGGGTCAGACTGATTTGCATATGGCCATGTCTGAACTGGGGTGGCTGAGTGAGCTAAAGAATGGTGATGGATTAAACCCAGATCAGTTGACTGGGGGTGAGTTTTTGATTTGCTCAAACGCTCCGTCCACCATCCCCTTTTGTATCGCTTTGTTCGCCCTAAGTTGGCAGGGTATGCTCAGACGTGAGTCCCTTGCTCACTTGGCCACTGGATTCAAGACAGCCTGGCTGATGAGGATTATGAATCCGAAACCGGTCCCAGGATGCTTGTTTCCAGTCCAGGGAAGATATGGCTTGGCAGTTCGGGCTGGACTGTTCCCATGAGGCACAGGGTCAGACTGATTTGCATATGGCCATGTCTGAACTGGGGTGGCTGAGTGAGCTAAAGAATGGTGATGGATTAAACCCAGATCAGTTGACTGGGGGTGAGTGTTTGATTTGCTCAAACGCTCCGTCCATCATCCCCTTTTGTATCGCTTTGTTCGCCCTAAGTTGGCAGGGTATGCTCAGACGCGAGTCCTTTACTCACTTGGCCACTGGATTCAAGATAGCCTGGCTGATGAGGATTATGAATCCGAAACCGGTCCCAGGATGCTTGTTTCCGGTCCAGAGAAGACATGGCTTGGCAGTTCGGGCTGGACTGTTCCCATGAGGCACAGGGTCAGACTGATTTGCATATGGCCATGTCTGAACTGGGGTGGCGGAGTGAGCTAAAGAATGGTGATGGATTAAACCCAGATCAGTTGACTGGGGGTGAGTGTTTGATTTGCTCAAACGCTCCGTCCATCATCCCCTTTTGTATCGCTTTGTTCGCCCTAAATTGGCAGGGTATGCTCAGAAGTGAGTCCCTTGCTCACTTGGCCACTGGATTCAAGATAGCCTGGCTGATGAGGATTATGAATCCGAAACCGGTCCCAGGATGCTTGTTTCCGGTCCAGGGAAGACATGGCCTGGCAGTTCGGGCTGGACTGTTCACATGAGGCACAGGGTCAGACTGATTTGCATATGGCCATGTCTGAACTGGGGTGGCTGAGTGAGCTAAAGAATGGTGATGGATTAAACCCAGATCAGTTGACTGGGGGTGAGTGTTTGATTTGCTCAAGTACTCCGTCCATCATCCCCTTTTGTATCGCTTTGTTCGCCCTAAGTTGGCAAGGTATGCTCAGACGTGAGTCCCTTGCTCACTTGGCCACTGGGTTCAAGATAGCCTGGCTGATGAGGATTATGAATCCGAAACCGGTCCCAGGATGCTTGTTTCCGGTCCAGGGAAGACATGGCTTGGCAGTTCGGGCTGGACTGTTCCCATGAGGCACAGGGTCAGACTGATTTGCATATGGCCATGCCTGAACTGGGGTGTCTGAGTGAGCTAAAGAATGGTGATGGATTAAACCCAGATCAGTTGACTGGGGGTGAGTGTTTGATTTGCTCAAACACTCCGTCCATCATCCCCTTTTGTATTGCTTTGTTCGCCCTAAATTGGCAGGGTATGCTCAGAAGTGAGTCCCTTGCTCACTTGGCCACTGGATTCTAGATAGCCTGGCTGATGGGGATTATGAATCCGAAACCGGTCCCAGGATGCTTGTTTCCGGTCCAGGGAAGACATGGCTTGGCAGTTCGGGCTGGACTGTTCCCATGAGGCACAGGGTCAGACTGATTTGCATATGGCCATGTCTGAACTGGGGTGGCGGAGTGAGCTAAAGAATGGTGATGGATTAAACCCAGATCAGTTGACTGGGGGTGAGTGTTTGATTTGCTCAAACGCTCCGTCCATCATCCCCTTTTGTATCGCTTTGTTCGCCCTAAATTGGCAGGGTATGCTCAGAAGTGAGTCCCTTGCTCACTTGGCCACTGGATTCAAGATAGCCTGGCTGATGAGGATTATGAATCCGAAACCGGTCCCAGGATGCTTGTTTCCGGTCCAGGGAAGACATGGCTTGGCAGTTCGGGCTGGACTGTTCACATGAGGCACAGGGTCAGACTGATTTGCATATGGCCATGCCTGAACTGGGGTGTCTGAGTGAGCTAAAGAATGGTGATGGATTAAACCCAGATCAGTTGACTGGGGGTGAGTGTTTGATTTGCTCAAACGCTCCGTCCATCATCCCCTTTTGTATCGCTTTGTTCGCCCTAAATTGGCAGGGTATGCTCAGAAGTGAGTCCCTTGATCACTTGGCCACTGGGTTCAAGATAGCCTGGCTGATGAGGATTATGAATCCGAAACCGGTCCCAGGATGCTTGTTTCCGGTCCAGGGAAGACATGGCTTGGCAGTTCGGGCTGGACTGTTCCCATGAGGCACAGGGTCAGACTGATTTGCATATGGCCATGTCTGAACTGGGGTGGCTGAGTGAGCTAAAGAATGGTGATGGATTAAACCCAGATCAGTTGACTGGGGGTGAGTTTTTGATTTGCTCAAACGCTCCGTCCACCATCCCCTTTTGTATCGCTTTGTTCGCCCTAAGTTGGCAGGGTATGCTCAGACGTGAGTCCCTTGCTCACTTGGCCACTGGATTCAAGACAGCCTGGCTGATGAGGATTATGAATCCGAAACCGGTCCCAGGATGCTTGTTTCCAGTCCAGGGAAGATATGGCTTGGCAGTTCGGGCTGGACTGTTCCCATGAGGCACAGGGTCAGACTGATTTGCATATGGCCATGTCTGAACTGGGGTGGCTGAGTGAGCTAAAGAATGGTGATGGATTAAACCCAGATCAGTTGACTGGGGGTGAGTGTTTGATTTGCTCAAACGCTCCGTCCATCATCCCCTTTTGTATCGCTTTGTTCGCCCTAAGTTGGCAGGGTATGCTCAGACGCGAGTCCTTTACTCACTTGGCCACTGGATTCAAGATAGCCTGGCTGATGAGGATTATGAATCCGAAACCGGTCCCAGGATGCTTGTTTCCGGTCCAGAGAAGACATGGCTTGGCAGTTCGGGCTGGACTGTTCCCATGAGGCACAGGGTCAGACTGATTTGCATATGGCCATGTCTGAACTGGGGTGGCGGAGTGAGCTAAAGAATGGTGATGGATTAAACCCAGATCAGTTGACTGGGGGTGAGTGTTTGATTTGCTCAAACGCTCCGTCCATCATCCCCTTTTGTATCGCTTTGTTCGCCCTAAATTGGCAGGGTATGCTCAGAAGTGAGTCCCTTGCTCACTTGGCCACTGGATTCAAGATAGCCTGGCTGATGAGGATTATGAATCCGAAACCGGTCCCAGGATGCTTGTTTCCGGTCCAGGGAAGACATGGCCTGGCAGTTCGGGCTGGACTGTTCACATGAGGCACAGGGTCAGACTGATTTGCATATGGCCATGTCTGAACTGGGGTGGCTGAGTGAGCTAAAGAATGGTGATGGATTAAACCCAGATCAGTTGACTGGGGGTGAGTGTTTGATTTGCTCAAGTACTCCGTCCATCATCCCCTTTTGTATCGCTTTGTTCGCCCTAAGTTGGCAAGGTATGCTCAGACGTGAGTCCCTTGCTCACTTGGCCACTGGGTTCAAGATAGCCTGGCTGATGAGGATTATGAATCCGAAACCGGTCCCAGGATGCTTGTTTCCGGTCCAGGGAAGACATGGCTTGGCAGTTCGGGCTGGACTGTTCCCATGAGGCACAGGGTCAGACTGATTTGCATATGGCCATGCCTGAACTGGGGTGTCTGAGTGAGCTAAAGAATGGTGATGGATTAAACCCAGATCAGTTGACTGGGGGTGAGTGTTTGATTTGCTCAAACACTCCGTCCATCATCCCCTTTTGTATTGCTTTGTTCGCCCTAAATTGGCAGGGTATGCTCAGAAGTGAGTCCCTTGCTCACTTGGCCACTGGATTCTAGATAGCCTGGCTGATGGGGATTATGAATCCGAAACCGGTCCCAGGATGCTTGTTTCCGGTCCAGGGAAGACATGGCTTGGCAGTTCGGGCTGGACTGTTCCCATGAGGCACAGGGTCAGACTGATTTGCATATGGCCATGTCTGAACTGGGGTGGCGGAGTGAGCTAAAGAATGGTGATGGATTAAACCCAGATCAGTTGACTGGGGGTGAGTGTTTGATTTGCTCAAACGCTCCGTCCATCATCCCCTTTTGTATCGCTTTGTTCGCCCTAAATTGGCAGGGTATGCTCAGAAGTGAGTCCCTTGCTCACTTGGCCACTGGATTCAAGATAGCCTGGCTGATGAGGATTATGAATCCGAAACCGGTCCCAGGATGCTTGTTTCCGGTCCAGGGAAGACATGGCTTGGCAGTTCGGGCTGGACTGTTCACATGAGGCACAGGGTCAGACTGATTTGCATATGGCCATGCCTGAACTGGGGTGTCTGAGTGAGCTAAAGAATGGTGATGGATTAAACCCAGATCAGTTGACTGGGGGTGAGTGTTTGATTTGCTCAAACGCTCCGTCCATCATCCCCTTTTGTATCGCTCTGTTCGCCCTAAATTGGCAGGGTATGCTCAGAAGTGAGTCCCTTGCTCACTTGGCCACTGGATTCTAGATAGCCTGGCTGATGGGGATTATGAATCCGAAACCGGTCCCAGGATGCTTGTTTCCGGTCCAGGGAAGACATGGCTTGGCAGTTCGGGCTGGACTGTTCCCATGAGGCACAGGGTCAGACTGATTTGCATATGGCCATGTCTGAACTGGGGTGGTTGAGTGAGCTAAAGAATGGTGATGGATTAAACCCATATCAGTTGACTGGGGGTGAGTGTTTGATTTGCTCAAGCTCTCCGTCCATCATCCCCTTTTGTATCGCTTTGTTCGCCCTAATTTGGCAGGGTATGCTCAGACGTGAGTCCCTTGATCACTTGGCCACTGGGTTCAAGATAGCCTGGCTGATGAGGATTATGAATCCGAAACCGGTCCCAGGATGCTTGTTTCCGGTCCAGGGAAGACATGGCTTGGCAGTTCGGGCTGGACTGTTCCCATGAGGCACAGGGTCAGACTGATTTGCATATGGCCATGTCTGAACTGGGGTGGCTGAGTGAGCTAAAGAATGGTGATGGATTAAACCCAGATCAGTTGACTGGGGGTGAGTTTTTGATTTGCTCAAACGCTCCGTCCACCATCCCCTTTTGTATCGCTTTGTTCGCCCTAAGTTGGCAGGGTATGCTCAGACGTGAGTCCCTTGCTCACTTGGCCACTGGATTCAAGACAGCCTGGCTGATGAGGATTATGAATCCGAAACCGGTCCCAGGATGCTTGTTTCCAGTCCAGGGAAGATATGGCTTGGCAGTTCGGGCTGGACTGTTCCCATGAGGCACAGGGTCAGACTGATTTGCATATGGCCATGTCTGAACTGGGGTGGCTGAGTGAGCTAAAGAATGGTGATGGATTAAACCCAGATCAGTTGACTGGGGATGAGTTTTTGATTTGCTCAAACGCTCCGTCCACCATCCCCTTTTGTATCGCTTTGTTCGCCCTAAGTTGGCAGGGTATGCTCAGACGTGAGTCCCTTGCTCACTTGGCCACTGGATTCAAGACAGCCTGGCTGATGAGGATTATGAATCCGAACCCGGTCCCAGGATGCTTGTTTCCAGTCCAGGGAAGATATGGCTTGGCAGTTCGGGCTGGACTGTTCCCATGAGGCACAGGGTCAGACTGATTTGCATATGGCCGTGTCTGAACTGGGGTGGCTGAGTGAGCTAAAGAATGGTGATGGATTAAACCCAGATCAGTTGACTGGGGGTGAGTGTTTGATTTGCTCAAACGCTCCGTCCATCATCCCCTTTTGTATCGCTTTGTTCGCCCTAAGTTGGCAGGGTATGCTCAGAAGTGAGTCCCTTGCTCACTTGGCCATTGGATTCTAGATAGCCTGGCTGATGGGGATTATGAATCCGAAACCGGTCCCAGGATGCTTGTTTCCGGTCCAGGGAAGACATGGCTTGGCAGTTCGGGCTGGACTGTTCCCATGAGGCACAGGGTCAGACTGATTTGCATATGGCCATGTCTGAACTGGGGTGGCTGAGTGAGCTAAAGAATGGTGATGGATTAAACCCAGATCAGTTGACTGGGGGTGAGTGTTTGATTTGCTCAAGCTCTCCGTCCATCATCCCCTTTTGTATCGCTTTGTTCGCCCTAATTTGGCAGGGTATGCTCAGACGTGAGTCCCTTGATCACTTGGCCACTGGGTTCAAGATAGCCTGGCTGATGAGGATTATGAATCCGAAACCGGTCCCAGGATGCTTGTTTCCGGTCCAGGGAAGACATGGCTTGGCAGTTCGGGCTGGACTGTTCCCATGAGGCACAGGGTCAGACTGATTTGCATATGGCCATGTCTGAACTGGGGTGGCTGAGTGAGCTAAAGAATGGTGATGGATTAAACCCAGATCAGTTGACTGGGGGTGAGTTTTTGATTTGCTCAAACGCTCCGTCCACCATCCCCTTTTGTATCGCTTTGTTCGCCCTAAGTTGGCAGGGTATGCTCAGACGTGAGTCCCTTGCTCACTTGGCCACTGGATTCAAGACAGCCTGGCTGATGAGGATTATGAATCCGAAACCGGTCCCAGGATGCTTGTTTCCAGTCCAGGGAAGATATGGCTTGGCAGTTCGGGCTGGACTGTTCCCATGAGGCACAGGGTCAGACTGATTTGCATATGGCCATGTCTGAACTGGGGTGGCTGAGTGAGCTAAAGAATGGTGATGGATTAAACCCAGATCAGTTGACTGGGGGTGAGTGTTTGATTTGCTCAAACGCTCCGTCCATCATCCCCTTTTGTATCGCTTTGTTCGCCCTAAGTTGGCAGGGTATGCTCAGACGCGAGTCCCTTACTCACTTGGCCACTGGATTCAAGATAGCCTGGCTGATGAGGATTATGAATCCGAAACCGGTCCCAGGATGCTTGTTTCCGGTCCAGAGAAGACATGGCTTGGCAGTTCGGGCTGGACTGTTCCCATGAGGCACAGGGTCAGACTGATTTGCATATGGCCATGCCTGAACTGGGGTGTCTGAGTGAGCTAAAGAATGGTGATGGATTAAACCCAGATCAGTTGACTGGGGGTGAGTGTTTGATTTGCTCAAACACTCCGTCCATCATCCCCTTTTGTATTGCTTTGTTCGCCCTAAATTGGCAGGGTATGCTCAGAAGTGAGTCCCTTGCTCACTTGGCCACTGGATTCTAGATAGCCTGGCTGATGGGGATTATGAATCCGAAACCGGTCCCAGGATGCTTGTTTCCGGTCCAGGGAAGACATGGCTTGGCAGTTCGGGCTGGACTGTTCCCATGAGGCACAGGGTCAGACTGATTTGCATATGGCCATGTCTGAACTGGGGTGGCTGAGTGAGCTAAAGAATGGTGATGGATTAAACCCAGATCAGTTGACTGGGGGTGAGTGTTTGATTTGCTCAAGCTCTCCGTCCATCATCCCCTTTTGTATCGCTTTGTTCGCCCTAATTTGGCAGGGTATGCTCAGACGTGAGTCCCTTGATCACTTGGCCACTGGGTTCAAGATAGCCTGGCTGATGAGGATTATGAATCCGAAACCGGTCCCAGGATGCTTGTTTCCGGTCCAGGGAAGACATGGCTTGGCAGTTCGGGCTGGACTGTTCCCATGAGGCACAGGGTCAGACTGATTTGCATATGGCCATGTCTGAACTGGGGTGGCTGAGTGAGCTAAAGAATGGTGATGGATTAAACCCAGATCAGTTGACTGGGGGTGAGTTTTTGATTTGCTCAAACGCTCCGTCCACCATCCCCTTTTGTATCGCTTTGTTCGCCCTAAGTTGGCAGGGTATGCTCAGACGTGAGTCCCTTGCTCACTTGGCCACTGGATTCAAGACAGCCTGGCTGATGAGGATTATGAATCCGAAACCGGTCCCAGGATGCTTGTTTCCAGTCCAGGGAAGATATGGCTTGGCAGTTCGGGCTGGACTGTTCCCATGAGGCACAGGGTCAGACTGATTTGCATATGGCCATGTCTGAACTGGGGTGGCTGAGTGAGCTAAAGAATGCGGATGTATGACGTTACAACGCATACTTTTACAACGCCTACCATTACAACAAATTTTTTACAACGCAAAAACTTTTACAACGCATACCATTACAACGCAAGATTTTACAACGCAAGTACCTTTACAACGCATACCATTACAACGTAAATATTGGTAAGTATATAATATTTTTTTTATATAAATTATTTTAAATTATTAAAATATAATTAAATTTTATTTAATTTTTTTTAATTAATTTAATTTAAATATAATTTAAATATAATTTGAATTTATTTTTACAAATTAACCCTGTACCCCAAAAACCCAAAACTGACCCTGAACCGTAAAAATATATTTTTTAATTTAAATTAATTTAAATTATTAAAATATAATTAATTTATATTTAATTACATTTAATTAATTTAATTTAAATATAATTTTGTTTTATTTTTACAAATTAACCCTGTACCCCAAAAACCCCAAACTGTCCCTGAACCCTAAAAATACCCCTTTACCCAAAAACCCAAAACTGTCCCTGAACCCTAAAAATACCCCTTTACCCAAAAACCCAAAACTGTCCCTGAACCCTAAAAATACCCCTTTACCCAAAAACTGAAAACTGACCCTGAACCCTAAAAATACCCCTTTACCCAAAAACTGAAAACTGACCCTGAACCCTAAAAATACCCCTTTACCCAAAAACTGAAAACTGACCCTGAACCCTAAAAATATCCCTTTACTCAAAAACTGAAAACTGACCCTGAACCCTAAAAATACCCCTTTACCCAAAAACTGAAAACTGACCCTGAACCCTAAAAATACCCCTTTACCCAAAAACTGAAAACTGACCCTGAACCCTAAAAATACCCCTTTACCCAAAAACTGAAAACTGACCCTGAACCCTAAAAATACCCCTTTACCCAAAAACTGAAAACTAACCCTGAACCCTAAAAATACCCCTTTACCCAAAAACTGAAAACTGACCCTGAACCCTAAAAATACCCCTTTACCCAAAAACCCAAACATATAATATTTTAAAAATAATTATATATTTACCAATACTTACGTTGTAATGGTATGCGTTGTAAAGGTACTTGCGTTGTAAAATCCTGCGTTGTAATGGTATGCGTTGTAAAAGTTTTTGCGTTGTAAAAAATTCGTTGTAATGGTAGTTCGTTGTAAAAGTTGCGTTGTAAAGGTTGTTTCCCAAAGAATGGTGATGGATTAAACCCAGATCAGTTGACTGGGGGTGAGTGTTTGATTTGCTCAAACGCTCCGTCCATCATCCCCTTTTGTATCGCTTTGTTCGCCCTAAGTTGGCAGGGTATGCTCAGACGCGAGTCCCTTACTCACTTGGCCACTGGATTCAAGATAGCCTGGCTGATGAGGATTATGAATCCGAAACCGGTCCCAGGATGCTTGTTTCCGGTCCAGAGAAGACACTGCTTGGCAGTTCGGGCTGGACTGTTCCCATGAGGCACAGGGTCAGACTGATTTGCATATGGCCATGTCTGAACTGGGGTGGCGGAGTGAGCTAAAGAATGGTGATGGATTAAACCCAGATCAGTTGACTGGGGGTGAGTGTTTGATTTGCTCAAACGCTCCGTCCATCATCCCCTTTTGTATCGCTTTGTTCGCCCTAAATTGGCAGGGTATGCTCAGAAGTGAGTCCCTTGCTCACTTGGCCACTGGATTCAAGATAGCCTGGCTGATGAGGATTATGAATCCGAAACCGGTCCCAGGATGCTTGTTTCCGGTCCAGGGAAGACATGGCCTGGCAGTTCGGGCTGGACTGTTCACATGAGGCACAGGGTCAGACTGATTTGCATATGGCCATGTCTGAACTGGGGTGGCTGAGTGAGCTAAAGAATGGTGATGGATTAAACCCAGATCAGTTGACTGGGGGTGAGTGTTTGATTTGCTCAAGTACTCCGTCCATCATCCCCTTTTGTATCGCTTTGTTCGCCCTAAGTTGGCAAGGTATGCTCAGACGTGAGTCCCTTGCTCACTTGGCCACTGGGTTCAAGATAGCCTGGCTGATGAGGATTATGAATCCGAAACCGGTCCCAGGATGCTTGTTTCCGGTCCAGGGAAGACATGGCTTGGCAGTTCGGGCTGGACTGTTCCCATGAGGCACAGGGTCAGACTGATTTGCATATGGCCATGTCTGAACTGGGGTGTCTGAGTGAGCTAAAGAATGGTGATGGATTAAACCCAGATCAGTTGACTGGGGGTGAGTGTTTGATTTGCTCAAACACTCCGTCCATCATCCCCTTTTGTATTGCTTTGTTCGCCCTAAGTTGGCAGGGTATGCTCAGAAGTGAGTCCCTTGCTCACTTGGCCACTGGATTCTAGATAGCCTGGCTGATGGGGATTATGCATCCGAAACCGGTCCCAGGATGCTTGTTTCCGGTCCAGGGAAGACATGGCTTGGCAGTTCGGGCTGGACTGTTCCCATGAGGCACAGGGTCAGACTGATTTGCATATGGCCATGTCTGAACTGGGGTGGCTGAGTGAGCTAAAGAATGGTGATGGATTAAACCCAGATCAGTTGACTGGGGGTGAGTGTTTGATTTGCTCAAGCTCTCCGTCCATCATCCCCTTTTGTATCGCTTTGTTCGCCCTAATTTGGCAGGGTATGCTCAGACGTGAGTCCCTTGATCACTTGGCCACTGGGTTCAAGATAGCCTGGCTGATGAGGATTATGAATCCGAAACCGGTCCCAGGATGCTTGTTTCCGGTCCAGGGAAGACATGGCTTGGCAGTTCGGGCTGGACTGTTCCCATGAGGCACAGGGTCAGACTGATTTGCATATGGCCATGTCTGAACTGGGGTGGCTGAGTGAGCTAAAGAATGGTGATGGATTAAACCCAGATCAGTTGACTGGGGGTAAGTGTTTGATTTGCTCAAACGCTCCGTCCATCATCCCCTTTTGTATCGTCCAATAACGCCACGGACATCTCTGGGAGTAGGGACGTTTGGTTTTGGTCTTCTGAAGACACCTTACCCAGCAATTTCTTATTACCCTATGCTCCGAAGAGTTTATGGTGCACTGCATAATGGTGCCCATGAGTGTACTCATGACACCCGCTCTATTCGGGGTAAAGGGGGGCGTCCGCCTGTCCGGGTCCAGACTTCTTGCCACCCACTTTGTAAAGCGATGGAGCTGTCCCACCAGATAGAAGTTCTCCATATCCGGCACTGCTAGGCCCCCCTATGCTTGCGCTCTTCGCAGTGTAGCCAATGCCACTCTGTGCCTGCTGGGGCCCCAAATAAAAGTGGCCAGAAGCGAGTCGAGAGAACAGAACCATGCCCTAGGGATCCACACTCGGAGTGTGGTAAAAAAATATAGCAACCGGGGTAATGCCACTATTTTCAGCAGTGAGATGCGCCCCGCAACTGACAGGGGCAACGCTCCCCAGAATGGTATACTGCCTTTTAGTGATCTGAGAGCCATTCTGCCCTCACGCATGGATCAATTCCATGACTGTGAAACAATGGAAACAACTTGTAATTAAGCACATAGCCACAGACACAAGATAGATGAGCGAATATGTGTTCTGATAAAGGCATGCTTCAGATGCCTACACCGCTCAGGAGATACATTGGCCTACACCCCTGAAAAGGTGTGTAATATTACTCTCCTTTGCTGCGTGCTACACAATATTTGATCAGGCAACATGTGCCTAAGAAACTGGAAGATGACAATTTACAACTAGAACCATAAAATAATGATGAAGTTTCACAGTAGGACAAGGACAACAGCCACTGAATTCCAATCCTATATCCATACTAATATAATAAAGAGAGAGACCAAACCTTTGAGGCGGGTAAGCTCCGGAACCACAGCGCCAACCGCAGCGCCGCATGCAGCATTGGAAAGGTGAGGCAAAGCAGATGGACATAGGCTATACACCGGCGCAATACATACTTTGGAGGGGACGAAGCACGTTGTGTGACAAAGTAGTCCGTTGGAAGTATCGCCGGCTCTGAGGTGGGCGTGTGCGTACGTGTGGAGCGTGTGAATAGCGTTCTATCGCGACGGCTGAGTACGCCGTCGGGTGACGTTTGGAGCGTGTGAATAGCGTTCTATCGCGGCGGCTGAGTACGGCGCCGGGTGACGTTGACGGGGCGTGTGGCGTCTCAGTGCATCACGCCGTGTTGTGGATGCAGAGCCCGGGCACGATATGCTTGGCAGGACGGCAAGAGGCACATATCGCTGGGGCAGACTGTGAGGCCAGAACTTCAGAGCAGGTACACATGCGTCAGCGCCTGCACATATCGCTGGGGCGCATTCTAATTGCAGACAGGACGGCAAGAGGCACATATGGCTGGGGCGCATTCTAATTGCAGACATGTCTGTCATACCCGGACAACGTCGGGACGGGCCGCTAGTAGTACATAAACAAAAGTCACTGTACATTTATTTTTATTGTGAGGAGGTGTGTCCAATAAAAAAAGTTTTAAAAAGTACATTGTCCATGAAACCAATGTAATATACCCCAAATCGAAGTTCCACAACAAAATATAATGACTCAAAATGCCTATAAGATACCAGAAAGTACACCCAGCTTAAACTGTGCTTTAATCCTAAAACACCTTACACTAGCCATGTCTGAAAACTAAACTCTGAAGGTTTTAATGCCTTATTCTTCCCATGTGTGCTCCATCTTCTCTCCACATCAAAAGAACACTACCTAACAGGACAAAAACCTCAAATGCAAACCATAGCATACATAGACTATCAATATGTGTAAATACATCAATATTAAGGTGCACCTTTTTTGCTGAGGGAGCAGAAGTTTTAATTAGGCAGTATGGACACACCTCCTACAAGGATGTACATGGTAGACCTCTGGGGAAGATGTAGAGCTTGTTGAAGGTCTCTCAATCAAATGGGGAAGGATCACTTGTCCTGCATAACCAGGGTATGCAGGTCGCGTACCAATTTGTCCCAAATTAAAAACCCTCATACACGTGTTGGGTCTTACGTAAGAGCGGTATATCTTGGTTCTCAGCTACTTGAACACATGTTTGCATAATCACAGTGTTATTAGTTATGCATCCTCCAGCCGGAGGTTTACCCTTAGTTAAAACAGTAGTGATCAGTGATATGTGGGGTATGTCCTATTAAAAAACTCGTACAGCCAGATGGATTGCTTTAATGGGTCTGGATTCGAGTATATTCCTTAAAAAGTTTATTGGTGTGTCTAGGAGAGAGATTAGGACTCTCACACACTCTGATTATTGGTAAAAGAGGTCGACATGTTTCAGCCCTTAGCTGCCTGGTAGGGTCAAGTGGCCTTTCTTCAGGACCAAGTGAAGGGTGAGAAGAGACCGAGGGCGTCTCCGTGAGTGTAGTGACTTATAAACAGTATTGGCCGTTCATATGAAAAATGTGCATAAGACGGATATATTAATCCCTCTCATCAATAGGTCACTGTGTACCTTTTTGTGTTTCAATTTGTGCCTCAACGGGTCCCCATTGAGAGTCGGGGAGACCTACTGCTTCCTCCGTACATGACTTGTGCTGATCGGGGAGTCACCCACACACCCATCCATCACGGGTGTCACGAGTGATGTGACCCCGCTAATAAAAGGGCCCGGGTGCACGTGCTCGTGGCCAGTGACTTCACTACAAACCCCTGGTGTTGGTGTCGTTCATTTACATAATGAGGGCCTGAGACCCAACACTACATGAACCTCCAGCCTCAGATCCACCTTCTATTCCCTCTATACTAGTGAGATTAAGGATGGTTTGGACTTGCTCCGCTGAATGTTCAAGCTTCAGGAGGCTCAGATTTATGTGACTGGATAGTAAATCTCTATAACAACTTTTTAAGTCCTAAAAGAGATTTTCCGATTCTGTATCTCTGCTGGGTTGTATGTACTAAGATTGAATTTATCTTTTTTTGTGCGATTCCTTTCCAAATCTTTACTCTGGTATTAGCACTGTTTTATGTAAGAATGGCTCCATTTTGTGCCTCTTCTTTAACCACCTCCTCAGCCAGTATCTGGATTTAAGGTTCACTGACTGCATATTTGATTGCTCGCTCAGGAGTAGGATGGGATCCATAGCACACTGTCTGGTATGTATTATAGTAGATTGAAAATCCACAAGATGGGAGCCAAGAGATCTTTTGATTGAAAGTGGTCATAACATTGAGTGAAGGATGGATCTGTTTGCTCCAGACTGTAGAGAATAAAGCCAGTGTGCACTTCTGTGTACTCAACCTTCATTTGGAACCAGGAAAGTGCCTATTTCCTGTTGCTGTTTATGTAGTTTCCTGTCGATGCAGCTATTCCGTGGAGGCACATTTTTTGTGATGTTCTGGTAAAAATTGTGTGAAGAAATAATCGCTTGAGAAAAAAATGAGGTCTTGAAAAATCGCATCTGGTATTTCCGAATCCACAGGGCATGGAAGATACTCGTCATTGCGCAAGCTTCAGGGTCCAGCAGACAGACTTACCAGCGAGCAACCGTAAATCCGGGTGAAAAGTTTCGGCACCCAAATATGTCCTCACTTGTATTCAGGACCTAAGCATTTGCATCCCTCTGCAAATTATGAGCTGTAATATAAACTTTGCCATCTAGTATGCCCGTAATGCAGGACCTCAGAAGTGGAATTTGCGCATGTGGTGTGGAGCTGCTCATCCATAGGGCCCTACTGGAATAAGGTCTTGCAAAACGTAAACAGGCCAACGGGGTGGGAAGTCCTGTTTAACCCATGTGAGATGCTGCTGGGCCTAATACCAGCCCCTCCAAAATGGAAACTTAGGGGCCGATTCCGATGTCATTCGGAAAGGCTCTGAATGCGATTTGGTATTGCAGAATCCGATTTGTAACCCTTGTTTCCGAACCAATCGTACACATTTCCCAATGACGATTACGATGCCTGGAAACTGTTCATCCTGTCAGTATCGGTTCTGAAAGACATTCGAACAGCCCGGGTCTTTTTTAGCTGAATCATACAGCTCCATGGACACGGTTTCCGAACGTGCGATTACGATGACTGATTCGGAAAGCCATTCAGATTCGGTCTGCCCGACTCAAAACAGCTGTCAGAATCTGTCTCTGGGAGCCCGTAGCAGGCCCCCTTCACCCGGGCTTTCCAAATTGGTCCCTTTGGGGTACCTATGGGCCTCTTCTTCACAACCATGCACAGTGTGGCAGGCACCATAGGGTGCCTGCCACAGGGTGCAAGGTTTACCCCAACAACCCCTTTTTTCAATGGGAGCTGGTGTTCGCATTTGGAACATAGGCTCTCATTGAAGTCAATGTGAATCCATCCTAAGGATGTTGGGAAGCATCGTAATTGGTTGTTCGGACTTGCAGGACCCGATTCGTTCTGAAACGATTCAGAGACCGATTCATTCTGAACAGTTACCGATCAACATCGGAATCGGCCCCTTTGTCGTGAACTCCTGAAGCTAGGTTTGGTGCTGGCTAAAACGCGGATTGCTATTAAATAGATGGGTGCATATCCACCCAAATACACAGAATAGCTATGTGAAATGTCTGAATGGGCAGTGGCTGAGGAGGTTAGAATGAAGCATATGAGATGTGATGAACAACTGGAGGAGGGCCTGATAGCATGGAGACAGAGGCTGTTTGAATTACGAACTGATGAGGAGATGGATGGTTCTGGTGACAAGATATAAAAGTTATTGTGCTAGGTCTGTGTAATAGAGAACTTGTAAGAGGGTGGAAACAATGAAGCTGTACTCCAAGAAACCAACAAGATAGCGGACCAGAGACCAGACAATTGCAAGGTACATCCGACCACAGCGCAAGGACTGAAACTAATATCCCATGATTCTAGTTGTGTGTATTATCAATCGAACTAAATGTTTATTACACTCTCACATGAACAATCAAGGAGGTGGGGGATGTTGGGGAATACGTTTTTTCCTTATGTTGTGATTTACTCCTGCATTTATACACCTGAAATACTATAACAGTATTGGAAATGATGTACAACGTAACTGGAAATCAATAAAAAAATACATGAAGAAAAAATGAATGTAAAGGCACCCTTGGTAAGCTTCTCTAATGACAAGGAAGAGCCATCATCATATTTGTTTGGGTGACTGTGGCCCATGGCCTAGAACTGCGCACAGCTAGGCTGATATGAAAGTAGCTACACACTCCTAGAAATAGCGGTAACTACATAATGACTGTTTTCACGTTAACGTTCTAATGAAGAGATGCTTTTCTGGCCAGGGGCTTGTTAAGTGCAGAGTACATTTCAACTACATTTATAAAAAGTTGCAAAGACTTTAAAAAAATGTGGCGACATTTCGGAAGGTTTTGAAATTACACCATGTACATCTGAAAATTGTGACTTTTATGACAATTTGCCACCCATAACCTTATTTTACACAAAAAACTAAAACACTTTGGAGAAAGCAGTTAGTTAGACATGCTGAGAAAATTCTGCAACATTTGCCAATGTGCATAGAAAAGTCTTGGAAACGGTAAACTTGGGGAAATATATTCCTCGTAGATTATACAAGATTTTTCCCGCTACATAGCAAAAATGTACTTGCATTGCAGAAGGAAACCTCACTCTGGCAAAGGTGAACTCAGAAATGTTAACATTTTCACAAAAAACACAAATCAAAATCAGAAACCCTGCAAAACTCTGGCTTTAATTTTACACATATCTGCTTTCAATCCATTTCCCTGCTTCTGTTCTGTGTCTCCTCTTGCTTGCATCCCAATAAACATTTACAATCCTAGTTTACCCTTCGAGGTAGTTTAATTTTTGCAATTTTCACCATTGATTCATTTGTATTGTAATATTCCATGAGAAAAGTGTAAACCCAAGAGTGAACTTCAAATAACCTATAATTACAAAGACAATCATTCCACTGCAGAATGATATCACTGAATGCAGGTATTCAAAAGATGCACTAGATATCACCCTTCTCCAGATATGACACCTTATTTTGTCAACTTTTACTCTTGATATTCTCTTTCAGGGGCGCATCATGAACTGTATTCCCCTGTGGGTGCTACATAATGATTGGGTCCAAAATAAGTGTATGGAGAGGCTTAGGATACGTTTACAGGTGGATGGAAAAGCTGAAGAAAAGAAGAACTCTAAGGCATAGTTTTACAGGTGTGTATGACTAATATGCTGTTTTTCTAAACATAAGGGGGTAAAATCTTAAACTTTTCTGGGGGCGAGGTCCCTGTTCTGCTCTTGCCGGCTGTAACTTGATGTCCCCTGCCACCATCACCTGCTAGGGTGGGCTATAATCTCTCACGGTTACCAGGACCCTCCTATTCCAGGTAGTTGTAGTCTTGGCCCAGCCAAGGCCCATTCGAAACCATTAAAGCCAGGTTGGAGACTGCGGTGCTCCTCCCAATGTCATTTACTGCTTTATGCAGCAGGCTTGGGGCAGCTGTTCACCTCTAAGAATAATGTGGCCAGGAATTCCTGACACCTTAAAACTTTAGTGCTCCCAGCTAGGCACACAGATAGACAGTAGGGGGTGATGGGGTCAAGAAAGTGCTGAGGGGGATCTGGAATGGTACTCTATGGTGTCTGCATTTATGTAGCGCCTACTAAATTGCTTTGTGGGTGGCAGCACACTACTCAATGGGCTGCGTATAACTTGGGAGTCTTCGACATGCATAAGAAATTATAGTTCGTTATAATGTTTACCACACAGTTGTAAAGAGGTTGGTTAACAAATTATCATGGAATTTGTCTGGTTTGTTAGATATTAATGTTACCATGCTGTCCTGCAATTTGATTTAGTTATGTGTTGCAAGTTGTCATGTAGATTACATGTACACAGTAATGCAGGATGTAATAAGGAGGTTAAAGAGTCAAGAAGCTCAATCATTAATGTGGTTTATTCAAGTGACTGTAGCGAAGTCCTATGCAGGTAATCATGAAATTTGGTCGCCCAAGTTACATGCAAGAAGGTATATTGTGAAAACTTTTAAGGCATGTATGCCGAAATAAAGTATTTGATGATGATGGTATAATGTGTCCAATATTAATTCACAAATTAGCTAAATGGTATTGAAAAATTGCCTTTCAGTAATGATAAACCTTTTTCTGATAGATACTCATTTTTTTAATTTCATTTTTTTAAATTAAAGATCTTAGTGCAAAACAATCGATTGGCATACATACATGATCTAAGTACGTTTCACACAGTGTAATTGTATTGCATTTTACAAATGGCTAGTACAAAGACTGGGAGACATTGGTTGGAAAGCTCAATAAAATAGCAATGACTCCGTTGCTCAACCGTGTGGTGGGAAAGTAAAAGGAGAATAAAAAGAGAGAAAGACAGAGAGAAGTCACAAAGGAAAAATTAAAAAAGGGGAAGAGGTAATTACCCAGTGTTAACACGTGAATGGTGTAGGAGGCCTGCCAAGTTTGTAGACCAGAGCAATATGGTATTGGTAAACTGGTTAGGAAAGAGACAGTAAAAATGTCTCAAGGGGATTGATCAGTTCAATATATCAGTCCAGGCTATTCCACAGGGTCTTATTGGCCGAAATCCAAAGGTATTGGGTAGAGAGAATGGAGTGTGCACCCCTAATGTATTTCAGTCATTCCCACCACGTGTTGATGGAGGTATTCCCCAGTGAAATGCTTTTCCAAGAGGAGAGAATGGTTTCATGAGTGAGGGTCAACATTCGGGGGTCGATTCCGATTCAGGAATAAAAACGTCCGTACGATTTGTATCCGGAGCCCTCTCCGTACGAATCGTACCCGTCCGTCCGAGTCGCGAAGTACGATCCGTATTCCGTGAATCCGTCCGAATCGTCGCGATCCGTACGTATTGCAAGGCTGAAACCGTGAACCGTACGACTCGTACACATACCGGACGACTCGTACACATGCCGTACGACCCGGCGAGTACGATCCGGGCCGGGGTATGAGGACGCGATTCGTACGGTCCACGTCAGGTAAGGGCGAGTCGTACGGAAAAGCACACAAACACATACACACCGTACGGTCCGTACCCTCCATAATCGCAGGGGCACGCACCGTACCCCTGCGATCCTGGGGTGTACAAGCCATACCCCCATTGTACGATCGGTGTACGAGCCGTACCCCCATTGTACGATCGGTGTACGAGCCGTACCCCCATTGTACGATCGGTGTACGAGCCGAACCCCCATTGTATGATCGGTGTACGAGCCGTACCCCCATTGTATGATCGGTGTACGAGCCGTACCCCATGTACGATGGGTGTACGAGCTGTACCCCCATCGTACAATAAGGGTACGGCTCGCTTGGTTTAGCTACAAGGAGGTTAGATATTACTGTTCCATGAGACTGCGGTTTTGGCCTGAAGTTATCTGATTGTGTGAATGTATTATGGCAAAGATAATAACTGAGAACAAAAGAGCGTCATAGTATCTTGTTTGCAAGCAGAGTCAAACTACAACTGAATGCATTGAATGAAATGAAATTGCTGTTTGTAGAATATAAGATGGTTAGTGCAGCATAAAAGGCAGAAATACTATACAATTTCCATGTGGTAGAAGAGGATGTGTCCATCTCGGCTTCTTGAATGTTATCCAGGAAGGAAGCCAGATCTTGGTGGTCATGGAACAGATGTGATGCCCTTTGTAGGTGATATGAAACCAGACAGGACCTGAAAAGGAAAAGGGAATGTTCATTCTTTGCAGTCTAGGTCTAAGAGTGAGGAAGCCTTTCCTTGTTTAGACAAAGCGCTTGTAATATTCTTGTGAGATGGTGATCCGGTGACCATCCCAGGTATTGTACTTGTTCTTACGGGAAACATCCTTTACAACGGATCCGTTACAACGCGGTACCATTACAACGGAGAATTTACAACGAAAGTCGTTACAACGACTTTCGCTGGAGGGCGCTCTAGGATAGGGGATAATTTACTATCCAACACCTTCCCTACTATCCACGGGGACTGGAGTTGGAATAGTAAATTAAACTATTCACTATCCAGCGCCCCACAACGCAAGTCGTTGTGACATCTTGCGTTGTTAAACCTGCGTCGTAAAGGTACGCGTTGTAACGGTACGTGTTGTACCGTAATACATCCGTTCTTACATATGAATTCCAGTATTAGTTTCACATGTTGATAACTGAGTGGTTTGCAGAATATTGGTCTTGGTGGTCCAGATGATGCAGCACGATAATTTTGTTGTGTAGGGATGCATTGTTCTCTATTAAGTTCAAAACGAATATCAAAGGAGATATTAGTGTTGCGAGGGATCCATTCTTCCAGAAAGGCAATGCATGAGCCATGTTGTCTTTTGCAGCTTTCATGAAACCCAAAGAGTTGTATATTGCCCTTCCTGTTTCTAGCTTCAAGTTCGGAGATGGCACTGTTCATTGATGTTGAGGTTTTGTGTAGTAAACTGAGGTCTTTTTTTACAGAAATAGATTTATCCTCAAGATCGCTACTGCATTGTTCAGCTTCAGAAAGCTTGTCAGTTATTTGTTTGATATCAGATCTCATGCCTGCCACATCCTGTTACATGATGTCCATACTCACTTTTGTAGTTTGGGTAAGTTGGAAGATGTCAGTGTTTTTTAAAGAAGGTGTCCATTGAGTCCTTTAGTTCAGTTTTGCTTTTGATGGGTGATTCTTGTGTCAGGGCTCCAAATTTGTCTGTTTCGTAGCAGATTTTGTGTCTTTTTCAGCCATCTTGGCCACCCTAGCTGTGTTAGTCACTTTGAAATAAGAGTGGGGATATGGTACGCTTCATACAACAGTGGTGAGATCATCACAAGTATCTTTTTTCTGCTCGAGCAGTTATGGCCAAACCCACATTGCAAGTGTAATAGGACACAAGTGTCTTTGGCATACGGCATGGGCAAATAAGTGATGGTAGCAGCGTTGTATTAAATTGTGAGATCACAGTCTCTTGCATGGTGTAGCCTCCTGGCTTGGTGAAGAGGGCCTATATGTGGTGTTGATGGACTGAATTGGCTGTGAGTGCAGCTGACCTAAACAGGCCCACAGGAGGAAGGGACAAACAGAAAGGACATAGCTCAGGCAGCTGACTGGTACTGAATAAGCACTGCGAAGGCATTAAACAGGCTCCCAACTGGCTCTTGGTTGAACGGAAGGCATTTGGATTAGACAAAATTCACCACATAGACAGAGCAAACAGCAAGGGCCAGTGGCATTCATTGCCCTTTGATGTGCAGAAAGGTGGGAAGACACAGTTTGGTGTTTTGAGTGCTTCTGGTGGACAGAATGGGTCTTAGGTAGTTTCTCCTGCGGTGTCGACACGTTGAAGAATTAAGTGATCAGTGTCAGTAGTGGTCAGCCTGTTCCTTTGTCATGATTATCCAATGGTATTCAGCAAAGTGGGGGTAATTCAGGCATGATCGATTAGTGGCAGGAGTGTAGCTCCTTTAATACCTGTTACGGGGCCATGTGGAGTGCTACCAAATGCTATCAAATATGCTACTGATAAGCGTGCATAGGGAAATATTCACTTGCTGTTTTAGTGGGATAGAGGGAGCACTATGGAGACTTTTTAGAGTTGTTTTTAGGGTGTGACAAGCCAGCAAGGGTAGAGACGTCATTCTGCAGTGGCAGCAGTAGTTTAATTATGAAGCAGTAACGAGCCAATCCTTAATAGCGTACTGGCAAGGCTGTGAGCAGCGTTACAGTTATCGTCTAAAGAAACAAAGTCACTCACTTCTTTTTGCTGTGGTAGAGAATGGATGATCATTGGCTCGCTGTGGTTGGGACGATCATGTTGGATCCTTAAGTGCGGCTCGCTACATTGCTCTAGCAGGAGCGGCCATGTTGAAGGCCACAGGCAGCTCTTTTTCAGGACTCAGCGCTCCATCTAGATAAAAGCATATAAGAGTGTTTTGAGACTTGAGCCGCTTCACCCTCATATTTCAGTTCTCTTTCCCTGTGCTCTGGAGTGTGGGTCATATGTTTAGTTCATTTTAAGTGTGTAAATGTGGCACTGAGGAGACAGAGCTCAAGCGCCCATTTTCCTCTGCATCAGGCCACACACCCTTTCTGATAGATACTTCTAACCACAGATTCCATGCCTTTAAATTTGTGCCAAGCGCCAGACTGGATCTGAGAAACTTCCACCAATAATGCTCCTGACATTGTTAGGTGGTTCTGTGTGTGTGGCTCTGCATTGACTGGGTTCTGCCCTGGCAGTGACAGAGTGGCACCACACATTTGTGCCATCCCTTCACACTGGGTTAATTTCCTTTCTTGCCATGCCTTCCAATTTTAGCAGCCTTCTGAAGACTCCTAAAACAGAATTAAATCCAGTATGCTAGGGAAAGAGGTCCCTGTCTCTATGCTTTAACTATAGAAAACAGATGCAAGTCACAGACCTGCACAAGATCTGTCTGGCGATTGGGCTCGGATGCAACTCAGAGTCATGTGAGAAGTGTGCCCAAATGCACCCCAAAGCAAACTTGGACAAAGCTATACGTCACCGGACACAAGAAGTCATCACAGACACTTGTGTAACCCCCACTCTTGATATAAAATCAAGGACACAGCCGCACTCACGCTAAATAAAGTCACTCCAGAGTGAGGTCAAATTTGTGGTCAAAGTTCTCAGAGAATTCAAAATTGAAGCCCAACTCAAGCACAAGAAAGTGAAGCAGGACTTGACCCCTCTCGCCACTCTCTATATATAAAGAAAAAATGCTAAGGCCTTCAAGTGTTAGTCTGTCTCCTTCCAGATCTCCTGTTGCTGAGCCGATTCCACAGTTGGTCGCGGTACGCCCCAAATTCCAGAGGCTATCAGTGACAACACAGCAAATTGACTCCTTTAAGGAAGCCATGCTGCTATATTTGGCATTCTCATGACTCCCTCTGGTGCGCCTTTGGGACCCAAGGATCACCTTGAGGTAGACTATTCAACAGCACACAGATGCTATGCGTGCATTGACTATATAATCAGTGACAAATGATTGATTAACTGTTTAGAGAAGGTGACATAGAATTCCCTGATTCCTTTGCACCATGGATCACAGTCGTGCATACTGTCTTGAGAAGAAAAAAGGATGGTAAAAGGGGAGCCACTAGAGCATAAAGAACTTTCTCCTGAGAGACCAGATAGTGTTTTATTAGAACAGGATCTACATCTAAGCATATTTATTGCACTTTGAAGTGCCTACTTCAGCAAATCCCAAAGTGTAAGAATAGACGCGGGTCCCATGAAAATCGGTGAATTGGAATGTAGCCTAATGTCAACCAGTAGATGGGATTAATTCTAGCATTCCTTCCATCACTTTGTTATTTGTTTCAGTTGGTGTCCTCGGTGTGAAGCGTGAGCCCAGAAATGGGGCCAGCACCTAATTGATGAGGCCTAAATAGGCTGAAACCATTGTGGAGCTGCTTGTGGTATTCTCTGGAGGAGACCTACACTGGCATTCCAGGTTGGACTATTCTTACAAAGCTACAACTAAAACTGATTTGCATGTTGCCAGTTAAAGCATTACTTTCCAATACTTAGGGGCAGGTTTACAAGCCCCGTGCGCTGCCAGTACGTCACTTTTTGTGACGTACTGGCAGCGCATTTCTCGATCCCAAATTTACAAGGGCAGGAAAAGCCACCCTGTGTGTCTTTTCCTGTCCTTATAAATACGGCCCTTTGCGTAAAAGGAGCGTTCCATGAGTGTTCCTGTGGATGTTCCCACGCAATACCCATGGAACCCGACACGTTTTCAGATTTACGAGGATTCGTAAACCTGGAAATGCATCAGTCTGTTACAACAACCTAGGGGTGGTGTAGCGAGGCTCAACGAGGAGAAAGGTTTTCATTTCCTCACGTTTTTTCCTCTTTCAATGCATGCTGCATTCTACAGCACGCATTGAAAGATGAAAATGCCTGTGGTGATTGTTTTTGTGCAGGAAGGGGCCCCTTCCTGCACAAAAACAATCTCCCCATGACGCAGGCATCCTTGCACCATGGTGCAAGGGTGCCTATACTGGCGCATGGAGGCTGTTTGTACACCAGCGCAGGGGAGAACACAGGAATGTGACATATCATTGTAAATATGTTGCATTCCTGTGTTCTGAAAGTACCGCAGCGTGGTGCAGCCAAAGGGCTTGTGGTGCCACGCTGCAGCACCTTCTTGTAAATCTGACCCTTAGTTTTTTGTTGCAAGACTAACCCTGCAGGGAGGTTCCTTTATTGCTAGTAGCTTCTCCCAACTTGATCTTTCTGATCTGATTATTTATGACTCAACACTTGCATCTGATTCACTTGGTTTTTGCATGGTTTAATGTTTTTCGAATACCTAAGGAAAGAGGGCCCCCCTCTGAAAGACACACTGCCTGTACCCAGTGTAGTGTCGTGTATTTCTATAGGTTCTGATTCGATCCCCCTATTCCTGACCCTATTCTGGTTAAACTTACTAGCTAGTTAACTAACAGTCAGCCCATGAGGCAAGAAATCCCCCATGATGCAGATACCGTTATCTGACGCAGTCACACTACGGCACAGGAACGTGTTATCTGATTAGGTCATAACGCTTGAGATCTAATTAGACAAGCGATATTCCTCCAGCCCCTGATAAGGCATACGACGTTCTCATAACAAATCAAACCTATGACAACCTGGATAATCCGTGCGGCCATTGTTTTGATTTCACAGAGAACTTTAGTAAAGAATGTGCTAACGAGCAAGTCGTATGACATCTTTATTGACGTACCTATGTCCATCCTTACGTCAATCTCGGCACCTTTAAGGTATAAATATTGCCGACCTTGCCCTATGCAAACACACGCGTGGTGACAAGACGGAGCAGCCATACTTGCCGAAGCCGAGAGCAGAAGCAGACCCCGCTGGCAGCAGCCCCGCCTTCCTGACGCGCTGAGAGACGCGCTGCTATCTCAAGCCGAGAGACCCAGCACCGGCGCTTCTGGGCAGCCCTCGCAGGCAGCCTGGAATATCGAGAGCAGAGAAAGAGATACCATTCCTCATTCATCCTAACTTCCAGGTACAGAACTGAATAACCCCTCACAGAGAATTCTTTAGTTATTCACTTGGCAAAAACAAACTTAAACTAAACTGTAACTTTCTATTCCCGCCCACGCATTAGACTTAGGTCAGGTACACGGGGTAGGCGTATTTAGAAACACCAGTTGAGTACGTTTAGTCAAATGTATATGTGTATGTAAATATATTTTAATCATTTTAAACATCATATGGCTCAGAAACCATATCAATGTTTTTACAGTATTATTTTATACTATTGCTTCTAATGTATGCACTTTACTTAACTATAAGTATTGCAATAATATCGATCCATTTCTCTTGTACGAGAAAAGAGACTGATCAATAAATAACATCTTTTATTGAACACGCCCGTCTCTTCCTTTTCTCTACATTCTGATGAGACTAAGAATGCACGTACTGACTGAGTAAAATAATTGCCTTGTGCTCACACGACTCTTGAGATTGACTCTTGATTAGGGGAGAGCAAAGTTGTCATGTTCTATGGTTGTCAGAAACTAAATCCCTTCTTGTCTAATCAGGGGAGTTAATCCTTCCTTGAACATTCGAGAAAGTTTCTAGCGAACTCTGAGCTTAGCTGGCAAACCCAAAAATTAAGTCTAGTATCGACAGTAGTAGACCTAGTTAACGTCTGGCCTAGGCCTTTACTGCTGTAGGTACTATTCCAATGCGCAGAGCCTATTGGGAAAATAGGAGCTACACTACATGGCGCCCAACGCGTTTGGAAAGGGCGATAAAACTAACGTAAGACATTTAGAGTAACTCAGTCGTGCTTTCTCACTCAGACCCCTTTTTCCAAATACTCCAAAGACGTCTGGAGTGGGTGAAAGGTTATTATATCCTCCAAAACCTCGCAGGAGGGAACTCCTATGTATGGTTCTTGGTCTAGTCAACGTTGAAGGATAAAACAGTTCCAAAATATTGTGCACCTAATCTCTGTTTCCATAAAGAAACCTGATCTGCAAATAAAAATAATACCATCCTGTCAGTAAAATGGGAGACAGTGATGGAGAAAGAGAGGCAATTAGATTAGCTACTGAAATAGCAGATGCTGATGCTACCATGCAAGCAGCAGACGCGGATATAATACTCATTCCGGTCACCAAAAGAAGATCTATAACCTTAAAACTTATAGAAAATGGACTGACACCTAGAGGTGGCACAGTCATATTCGTAATTGAGGCACACGAATATCGGCAGACAGAGGTATACTATACATGGATACATTTTCCAGCAGCAAATGCTGTAACAAAGTACTTCCACTATTACAAAGTAGAGGAACCTCCTGAAACGTACACTCCTTTCGAGGAGGTGGAAGTACCACTCAAATTCCAAGAGCATTTGCTCTTATTTGATGGCGCCCTAAAACATAATAATCACATTACAAGGCTCGGTCCTTTAGGAAGACCAGGAGCAACGTGGCCGGTCTTAGCCGGATACACACCACATCCAGACATCGACGAGATGACTGCACCAGAGCTATTAATACAGCTAAAACAACTACTAAAAATTCACAGACAATTAGTTCAGTATGTAATGCGGACTTCAACAATTCAGCCAGCGATTAAAATTCCACAGCTGACCCCTCACCAGGGGAACACAAATAAAATCACACCACAGAACATCCAATCCTGCCTAGGTAAAGTTCCAGCTAAACGGGAACAGATACCATTCTGGTTGGCACAGAAAATCACCCAAATAGAGGCGGTGTTTCCTGACACCACCCCATTAGAAAAGCACAGGATTCTGACTATATGTCTCCCAATGGGAATCGCACCACACATTGAGGACTGTGACACTTGGGGTACGGTCTTTGCTTCAATCTACACAAAAACGCACGGTGTTCCATCCATTTCGGTAATACCAGATGTGCTAAAACAAATTCAAGATGAATACGGTCCAGAACCTGCTTTAACTCTTGGTATGAAATTACTGAAAGACTTCAAGCAGGTCTCGGCTATATTACTAGCCAACATAAAGGGTGAAGCAGCAAACGTGGCGATCCGCCAGAGGTTAAAAGAGACAGATATAGCAGACCAACCAGCTGAAATTGCCAGAATCATAGAAAAATCCTATGAAGAACTAGGCAGAGATAGTCTAGGTGGAATACCAGTAAAACCGCAACTGACTACAAGTCCAGAAAAAATATTTTTTAATAATAATTCACCAAAAAAGAACTGGGATGGAAATAAACAATCCAATCCTAAAGAAAAGAAATTCCAGTCCAGAGGAAGGTCTCCTAGGCGAAGAGAGAAATCTCCAAACCCGAGACAAAGGTCACCTCAGAGTGAACCCTCTGGGAATAGATATAACCTTAGAAATAGGGATAATATTAAAAAACCTGATAGATATCAAGACATTGATACACGTCCGTCTCAATCTTTTCAGAATTCCTCGCAGAAATCGGAAAGAAGAGGACGATCAGAAGAGCACGCCAAGTCCAAAGACAAGGAACCTGCTCAACTGAAAAAGAAATCACAATTTCCAAAAAAGAAGGTAGCCAGTATCAAGGTAGTTAACAATGCCGAGAATACTGAGGACACAACTGAAAAACGGAGAATGGGCTCAGACAATGCTAGACAGCGCAGCAGAGGTGAGCATAGCTCGCAAAGTCCTTATGAATCATCTGGAGACAGTGGACACGAATGAATACCTTCAAGTGGAAACTGCAGATACCAGAGTTAGCAAGCCCCACAAAATATACGAGATAACATTACGTATAGAGGGAGATAAGACTAGGAAAATAAGGGGACTATTTTGGGATAACCTATCCAAGGGCTATGACATCCTTCTAGCTGAAAAAGACTGGCCACCGGAGTTTGTCAGGGAGTGCCCTCATGGCGAAGAAGTAATTATGCCTGCCTTCTCGAATCAAATACCGATTCATAAAAAATACACACTTGCTAGAAAGTGGGCAGTGGCCTTAGCACCTGCTTTATATAAAAATCACGTAGGATGGGATGAGGATTCTCCTCCTCACAAAGTCCAGTTAAAATCACAACCTACTGCACAAAGGCAGTACCCAATTAAGCAAGAAGCTAAAAAACAAGTAAATGAAATACTAGATCAGCTAGAATACCAGGGGGTGATTGAAACTTGCACCTCACAAATGAACAATCCTTTGTTTCCGGTCTCCAAACCAGACAATTCGTACCGTCTAGTTTTGGATTACCGACACCTTAACACATGTTGCAAAACTTTTGCAGTGCAAAACTCACACAGTGCTGCACTAATGAATAACATAGTGCGCAAAAAATACAAAACAACCTTGGACATCTCCAACGGATTCTTTTGTCAAAACATAGCACCAGAGAGCAGATATTTAACTGCATTTTCAGTAAATGGCACTCAAAAACAATTCTGTCGGTTAGCCCAGGGGTACAAGAACAGCCCGGGGGTATTCTCAGCGAGAGTAACAGAATTACTACAACCATATGATGATGAAGCATTATCTTATGTCGATGACATTTACTTAACAGATGATGACTTGGAGACTCACTTGAAAAGAGTGAACACCATAATACTTGGTTTCGCTGCAGAGGGTTACAAATTCAACTTCAAAAAGTCCAGAATTGCCCATCTGACGGTCCTATTCTTAGGATATGAGTTATCAAGTGAAGGCAAAAGCCTGGCAGACAATTTCCTAGAGAAATGTGCCGTAATCCAAGCTCCTAAAACACTAAAAAACCTACAGTCAATTCTAGGCTTCCTAAATTTCGGAAGAACTTACATTGCAAATTACGCAGAAAGGGTCAAACCCCTTTACGATCTAATTAAACCAGACTTTAAAAGATCCAGTTGGACTCAAGCACACACAGAAATTTTGAGATCCTTACAAACAGACATGCTAATTAAAACAAAATTAGAAACCCGTGATAATACACGCAACCTTGTGATCCGAGTCATCCCAGGGAGATACGGATTCACATACCTAACCTCTAATGAGGGAGATAAGGTACCAATTGCATTCAAATCACATTTGTACACAAAAGCTGAACAGAGATTCAACAACAAAGGAAAAATTGTTCAAGCAGTTCAAACCGCAATAGCTAGAGAAAAAGACATAGCTGACGGTAGACATATCACAGTCAGAACAGCAGAATCAGCCTTTGAGGCATTAACAACACCGTGTACTTTACCAACAACAACATTGGATCCAGAATGGTTACAATGGGTAAATTCAATCACAACGGACAAAGTATATTACTTCTTTGATCCAGAACTAGAAGAATTAAAAAATCTAAAATATGAAAAAACGTATCCTCTGCCAATCGACATTCTGCCTCTACGACATTACGCCTGTGTAATCTATACAGACGGACATGCTCAACCCTCCGTTTGGGGAGAACATGCATACAACCCCACATGTGGGATTACAAAAGAAGTGTGGCGCGGAGGTAAACTAAGACCTCTATTAACAAAATCACACTCAGTAGAAACTAATTCAGAACTACAAACTGAAATATTAGCTTTGAAAATGGCGCTAGATAATGCGGATCGCGAATTCCCGACACTTATAGTGTCAGATTCATATTTCTGCGTCAAAGCATATAACAAGGATTTGCAGACCTGGATTCAGAACGATTACAAAGATGACACGGATGCACCAATAAAGCAGAGACTGCTCTGGGAACAGGTAGCTCTTTTGAAAAAAGAACTACCAAAGACTCACGTGACACACTCACTGAGTCACCAGCGTGATGGCGTTCACGTTGTAGGGAATTCATTGGCTGAAACAGCCGCAGCGGCAGCCAGTAAACCGGCTCCCGTAGATCGAAAAAAGCGTACATTAAAATACATTGACGGCGAAACAGTGCTGGCAGTAAAAACGTCATCAAAAGGCGACTGCTCGGCGTTACCGATCAACTATCCACTCAATTACACATACATCATAGATGCAAACTCCATTCCTTTTGCTCGAATCCCTGGAGTGGGGGATAGAGTGATTCCAAACATGGACAGGAGAAACTTGTTAATCGCAGACGCACACATGGGCGAGGGTCTCAGACACCTTAAATTAAAAGATTCTCTGGAAGAATTACAATCACGGTACTGGTGGCCAGGCATGAGCCTGCACTACACCATGTTTGTAAAAAACTGCCCAAACTGCAACAGAGATCGCAGTGGGGAGAGAAGCAGTTTAATACCTCGTCGTATCAAGGCAGATAACATCACCACTAAAAAGAATGGCTTGCGATTAACATATACAGGCTAGTTCCCACTTATAATGTAGATCCACAGCACTCGGCTGACGTCCGGACTGTTATACAAGATTTGCGAGTCTAAATGGCATATACGCTAAGAGCATGCTACGTTCGACCATTTTTTTTTTTCTTTTTCTCAGGCAATCCAGCCTGGGGGGGGGGAAAGAATGGCCAAATGAGCACAGCCCAGCGGGAATCTTCTCACTTCCTTCCTGAGGGTATGGGATGGTGTAAAGAAAAAACCAAGACAGAAAGCAATCTATAATAGAAAGGATATTAGGTTCGGGAGCTGGGTGGGTCAAACATCTAATAAGTGTCCAACGTAGTCTAAATAACTTGCCAAGAAATTCTCTGAAGGGATTCAGTCCGTACGAATTATTATTCGGAACTAGGATGTTGATCTCTGACCTTGATAGTCAGACTTCAGTGGTAACAGAAAAAAGCTTTGATGTCAAAGACCGTTTGGCTATTTTGCAGGACTTAAACAAAACAAGAAAAGACCTGAGCAACATACAGTTGAAAGAACAGCCAACGACCACTGAAGAATCACCACCTGTCCCAGCAAGACCTGTCTGGATTCCAAAAGTCGGGGATCTAGTCAGGGAGAAGATCGCGGTAAAGAAGGAATTTGGGCCTTCTTACAGAAAAGCAGTTCCTGTATTGTCTGTCAACGGGACAAGATCAGTTGTACTACCGCCACTTGCTGGAAAAAAGGAGAACCGAGTTGTATCCATCGACCTGGTAAAACCACAACATGTGGCCGATAACCAACAGTAGGCCAAGTGGACTCCCAATAAGTAGCAGAACACCAAGGTTTGCTACCAGTACAGAGGTCCTATCAAAGAGGCTCATCACATTCGAAACGCCTACAGAAGAACAACAAGGACTATGCAACAATGCAGTAGAACTTAGACCTCTGAAAACCCAAATAAAGACATTTAGCAGAGACACACCAATCTATACAGAAGTACCAAGTGAAAATGCAAGAAACAAAAATCCTGAACCAATTGGAACAATTGACAGAACTGCATCCGGTTACTTCATCAACTTCGATGATTCCTCTGAAGGCTTCAGCGAACAAAAGACACAGCCATCATCAAAATCCTTTAAAGACAAAGCGAAGGAACTTTTGAAACAACTGAAAGAAACATATCTAGTTTCTCCATGGATTGAATTTTGGGTGGGTTTTGGTGCATTTATCCTCATACTTTGGCTCATCATGGTATTTACCTTGGGACGCTTCATTGAGGGAAAATATGCTAAAATGGACACAGCAAGTCAGAACATCAACTTGGTCCTCAAACCACACACATCTTCACACGTCGAGAAAAGAGAACTTTCTTCAGAACTTTCTTCAGCCAACTTCACAGCAATTCCAATATCTGGTGGGGTAGCCTGGGACAACACTGACTATGAAATTTATGGTCCGGTCGAGATCCTGAAATATCCACACCAAATCAAGATCTCCTTGAGTGACTTTGCAAAACCAAACTCATTTGCTGATGATTGGGACTTTGAAAGTATAAACAATATGATGTCTGACTTAGTAATGTCTGCTAAATTTACAAAACATGATTATTTGCAGGGTTCTACAAATTATGACAGCATGTACTGCTATAACCATTATGGTAACCATTTCTTGCATAAAACTGCACAACCTAGAAATGTTTTAAATTTTAATCAATGGGAACATTGTGCTACACCTCCAAAAGGGAGCTCTAGAACCGTGTATGGCAAATATTCATATTTTTCAGGTTTTAACATAACTAATGCTGAAACATTTTATTACAAATTGCAAACAAGACAGGGATGAAAACCATGATAACCAACACAAAATTGATATATTCAGATTCTTTCTTTGAAAAAATGAATACTTTTGGATTTGATTATTGGGACAAACATGTTGATTTGAAAAGTGTTTGGGGTACAAAAGAATGGCAAGTACAGGGTATAGAAGCTTTGTTTAGAGCCTGCATGATCCCAGAACAAATGATATTTTTAAATGACACCGTTCAACAAACCACCTGTCTTGGCTTAGCCAAAATCAAAGATTTAAATAACCTGTCTATTCCAAAGCCAACAATGTTTAGCAATAACTCTGAAACAGATGAAGAAATAGACATAAACCATATACTTAACCAAAACAGAACACATCCTGATTGGAAACAATGGTTGATCTGGCCCACAGATACAAATAACTGTCAAGATAGATTCCTGAATAAAACACAGGGTTTCAAAATGAACAGGCCAGACCCTAGATATCCCCAAAGACATCACCCAGGGATAATAACAACCTACAGTGTGGGCAAATTATGCCTTCAATGGCTACAAACTTCCACACTGCCTGAAATTAAGCAACACCTAACTTTACTTACTGATGGTGCTGACTTGCGTGATTTCATAATGGGACCACGCAAACAGCGTCAAAAGCGTTTCATAGCAGCCTCTGTATATGCAGCATACAATGAGGCCTGGAAGGTTACTCAAATTGAGACAGCAGAAAGAATACGGGAAATTGACCGTATTAATTTGGAAAAATCACTTTCTGTAGTGGACAATGGGTTAATGACTCTGTCCTCCAGAATTTTTTCATTGGACAGCATTGTGTCTTCAGCAATCGATATATTATCGCAAGACTTACTGTTATTACAACATGGTCAGTCACAATTGCGTTCTATTGTACAGCTTGGCTGGATGTTACAAAATCTGCGTTCAGGCTACGTGCCTTGGCGTTTAATCAACACTACGTCACTATTTCAAATCTTTAACCTTACTGATAGACAAATCGGTATGGCGCAGAAGGGTGCTGATTATACAATCTTGAGCATTGAAAAACTAGAAAGATTACCGTTGACAATGTCAGAACGACCTGTCAGTGAATGGATAATCCACGGAATCATAAATATTCCAATCTCAACCTTCAGGTTTCAATACTGCCAAAAATATATACAGGCTGGCATGTACGAGAAATTGGGAAAGGGGTACCTTAAAACAACATGGAACCTGCCCTATTCACATGCATGTATCAGTAACAAAGGACAGAAAGTGTTTCTTAGTGGCATCAATTGTGCTATGTCACTAAGCGGCACGCTTCTGTGTAACGGTATTAGTTTGCACGGAGCCTGTGAAGGGAATTCATACAACCTTTCATGTCACCAGCAAGGCGCACCTGCAACTGAAATAGAACCATTCTTTCAAAGACTCTATAATGGGAGTTACATTCTTATTGTAGACCGCAGATGCTGTAGTCTTATGCCCGGGACTCCTTATCTCGTCACTACGACGGCGAAGGTCAAGTGCTGTGGACGTTCTTTGTTCCCCAGCTCCTTTCCAGACAGGGAGGCGAGGGCATGGCCCAGTTTGAAAATTACTTCTATTCGAATAGACACTTTAAGCAGAATGAAAACAGTGCTTCTTCAGACGCCTACAAGGCTCACGTCATCTAAAGAAACGTATGATCTACAAGTCGCAAGGACGACTGCAGAGATACATACATTATTATCAACTAATTCCCCCGTACATTTCGCGGAAATCCTGAGCGAAATCTTAAATATTTCTGATACCACAGGGGTCTCAAAGGTATTTAAGACAGTATTTTCGATGGCATTAACACCATTCAAAGCCATACTGGGTATTTTTCCAGACTTCGTCCATTCGATTTTTGGCGGACTTCCCCTGATCCTAGGACTAATTGCAGGAATCCTATTCCTAGTCCTTATTTTTCGTTATGGCAACCCATGTCACAGATCAAACTCTCGCGACAATGGAAGATACGATCCTAGCCATTGGATACCGGGACCGGATATCAAAAATCCTGGGACTATCCCGGCTTAGAGACCTAAACATGACTTGGTTTCTATCATTTCGACCAATGTGGCAAAGGTGTGTTTTACCTGTACTAAGGTGTCTGCTATGCGGAGAAGAATGCGTGTTAGATACCTGTCTGACGCTACAATCGGATGCGCCAGTGGATGCAGATACACTGTTGGTTCCTACCAAGGTTCACGCACTGTGCTGCCCTCAAAGGCTGCCAATTCTGATGACGGCATTCCTGGAATCTTCACCACTGCGATTGAAGAGTAGTGAAGTTCAAGATGAAAGCAGCATCGAACAGGTACGACCTTCTGTCAGCAATGCAAATCAGAATGTCAATGGAGACAATCATGCGCATGAATGCATGGTTACCCCTATTTCCGACTTAGAGGAACTTTCCCATGAAGCTGTTGACAGTTTTTTCGAAAGCCTGAATGATATGATGTTCTCTCCGGAACAGAAATAGAGACTTTTGAGTAAACTCGCACACGGCGTTCCCTGAATTCGGCCTTCAACTTTTAAAAAATAAAGTCACATGAACAATTACAATCCAGTTCACGGACAGCAACTTTTTTTAGCAAGCCCCTAAAATATTTTTCTATATATTTTTTCCCGGGACACTGATTTTCTGCTTAAAGTAAGAGACTATTCCTAGAGAACTAAGATTTCTATTTTAGATACTTTATAGACTTTATAGACTTTAGCTGCCCGCTGGTATGTTCGCAATAGATTTTATGTGATGAAATGGTTTCGACTTTTTTTCTGTATAGCCATATTAAGAGCCATTTCATGTGTATTTCTCATATACCAACAATCAATAATGCATAACAATGCGTGTTCACTTTTGCATTTAATTCATAGCTTAAGTGCATACAATATATATGACTGCAATTTTTCAGTATATTTGAAAATTTCGAAATGCATTTATGTATTTTGGGGTGGTAAGGTATACACTATACTCTATAGTATGTTGTACTATGTTATACTATGCATAGATTAGTAGATATGATTATAGTTAGCGTGGAGTGGGTGTCGTGTATTTCTATAGGTTCTGATTCGATCCCCCTATTCCTGACCCTATTCTGGTTAAACTTACTAGCTAGTTAACTAACAGTCAGCCCATGAGGCAAGAAATCCCCCATGATGCAGATACCGTTATCTGACGCAGTCACACTACGGCACAGGAACGTGTTATCTGATTAGGTCATAACGCTTGAGATCTAATTAGACAAGCGATATTCCTCCAGCCCCTGATAAGGCATACGACGTTCTCATAACAAATCAAACCTATGACAACCTGGATAATCCGTGCGGCCATTGTTTTGATTTCACAGAGAACTTTAGTAAAGAATGTGCTAACGAGCAAGTCGTATGACATCTTTATTGACGTACCTATGTCCATCCTTACGTCAATCTCGGCACCTTTAAGGTATAAATATTGCCGACCTTGCCCTATGCAAACACACGCGTGGTGACAAGACGGAGCAGCCATACTTGCCGAAGCCGAGAGCAGAAGCAGACCCCGCTGGCAGCAGCCCCGCCTTCCTGACGCGCTGAGAGACGCGCTGCTATCTCAAGCCGAGAGACCCAGCACCGGCGCTTCTGGGCAGCCCTCGCAGGCAGCCTGGAATATCGAGAGCAGAGAAAGAGATACCATTCCTCATTCATCCTAACTTCCAGGTACAGAACTGAATAACCCCTCACAGAGAATTCTTTAGTTATTCACTTGGCAAAAACAAACTTAAACTAAACTGTAACTTTCTATTCCCGCCCACGCATTAGACTTAGGTCAGGTACACGGGGTAGGCGTATTTAGAAACACCAGTTGAGTACGTTTAGTCAAATGTATATGTGTATGTAAATATATTTTAATCATTTTAAACATCATATGGCTCAGAAACCATATCAATGTTTTTACAGTATTATTTTATACTATTGCTTCTAATGTATGCACTTTACTTAACTATAAGTATTGCAATAATATCGATCCATTTCTCTTGTACGAGAAAAGAGACTGATCAATAAATAACATCTTTTATTGAACACGCCCGTCTCTTCCTTTTCTCTACATTCTGATGAGACTAAGAATGCACGTACTGACTGAGTAAAATAATTGCCTTGTGCTCACACGACTCTTGAGATTGACTCTTGATTAGGGGAGAGCAAAGTTGTCATGTTCTATGGTTGTCAGAAACTAAATCCCTTCTTGTCTAATCAGGGGAGTTAATCCTTCCTTGAACATTCGAGAAAGTTTCTAGCGAACTCTGAGCTTAGCTGGCAAACCCAAAAATTAAGTCTAGTATCGACAGTAGTAGACCTAGTTAACGTCTGGCCTAGGCCTTTACTGCTGTAGGTACTATTCCAATGCGCAGAGCCTATTGGGAAAATAGGAGCTACACTGCACACATTATGTATAGCATGACAATAATTCTTAATAGTACCAGGAGGAACATTTTCCAAGTCACAAAACACTCCATACTGCTGGTTCCCAATTGCTGGATAGTACTTGAAAGGCACCTATTTTGGACCCGGGTAACACAAGGATTGGAGCAGAACTGAAACTGTCAGGACTGGAGCAGAGATGTTTCCTGCAATACTGAAACACAGCTGCAGTTAGCAGACGTTTTGCTGGCATGACTGGAGGTTGAAGAACTGGAGCAGAGCTGGAGGAGGTATGACTGGAGCCAGTGGGACTGGAGCAGAGCTGGAGCTGCAAGGACTAGAGATTAGCAGGGTGTGATTGGACTGCAGCAGAGCAGGAGCAAATAATCCAACCGCAGGAAGAAGCCAAAGAAGTTTTAAGATATTAGTGAACTTATCAGAAGCAATATATATGCAGACAAAACAGAAACGAAATGGCAGGAAAAACCTGAAGAGAAACCACTTACCAGAAAGGAGCTGGCCGTACTGAAATGGTTGGTGATTGTAATTTGTATAACTCTTGATGATGCTACTTGTGAGGTGTCAAAGCACATTATTTGTACAGCACTCTAACCATAATGATATATGATTATAGGTAACATTTTACACTGTAAGGGGGTGCTTGTTTGGAAGGGCATTGTACTATGTAGGAGAAGTTTTAGAATTATGGGTGAGTGTTAAGATTGGTACTCTTGTCCAATCTTTGGTTGCAGTTCTTTTCAGTGTGGTCCGTCGCTTTGACAGTAGAATTTATAATGATGTATAGTGTCCATTCGTGAAGCTGGTGAGGGGTAAGAGCATGACCTGCATGGATGGTCTATATTTAATACGCAAAAAAAACGGAATACATAAAATCGTATGTTTTAAAGTGCATACACAGTAGGTGTGCACTCATCATTTCTCACTAAACAATTTATTTACCTCACTTTTTTGGTCACTTAGGAGTAGAATGCACAGGGCTGGCCCATGTGTGGTCCTGACGAAGAGCCGTGGGGAGGCTCGAAACATGTTGACCAAAGACTTTTAACTCATTATGGTTACATTGTTGTCTAGTACCCCTGTTTTTATCATACCGACTAGGAGCTAGAATAAAGTATTTCGCCCACTAACCAAGTACTTTTAGATTTCCTATCCACTCCACCAAACACTGCACCACACATGGTCGCCTTTTAGTGCTCCTACGTAATTTCGCAAGTTGAAACACGCCTCAATCCGCAGCGGATTGAGAGGACCCCAATGATGAAGCATGTCAGCTGTTGGAAACCCAGGTGAGTGAGGGGACTCGAGATAGCCTTTTCTTTTTCTTGCCAGAAATAATTGACCTTCCAATTCAAACAATTTTGGGGTCAAATGCCACCTTTGCTAGGTCCTTAATCCGGTAATCCATTTTTTTGCGTATATGATTGAAAGGAGGGTGGACCTAGCCTGAAACCCTTTACCTCCCTCTATTTTTGAAGTGTGGTCTATATTTAAGGCATCCAAGATGCCAGACAATATTTACAGCAAGAGTTTATAAACACTTTACAGTGCCCATTCTCAGTGATGTGTGGCATATCGCATCTTTGTTCTATGAATTCATGTCCTCAGTAGCATTGAGTGAATTGGTTTTGGAGGGTGGATGGTGGCTGTCTGAAATTACTGGTATGCCTTATAGGATTGTCGGATTGTGTGTTGCTCTGGCAAGGCTGTTCCAAAGAGCTAATCTTGGGCTACAGAAGGCAGCTCAATTCTGCCATGGTTACAGGAACCAAAGAATGAATGTTTTATCAGGACTGCCCAAGAGAGAGCGTAAGTGTAGACCAAGCCCTGCACAGAGAGGTAGTCGGGGCAATGTCCAGTATAAGTAGCTCTTTAGACCTTTCCTGAAACTGACATCATTTCTATATCTGTCTCGGAGCACTCTGGAGTAAAGTGTCCTGCTCTGACTTTGTATGCTGTTAAGTTCTGTATTGCCAGGTCACCAGATTGATCAGCATCCTTATATCAAGAAGAACTTCATCTTTTTTTGCCTTCATGACCTTCAGATGATCTTGTATACATTGCATCCTAGATGACAAGGAGTTTCAAAGCTTTGCCACCTGAAATGAGAAAGATCTTCCATTAATTGTCTGTTTCATAGGAAAGAGTATTAAAATGAGGTGCTAAACATGAGCAGAGTGTCATATCTTTAGGTTTTATCAAAATATAATGTGTAGGAACAGCAGTGAATCTTTTTCTTGGATGGCAGTCTGGACATTGCAAAGTGCTGTAAAGGCAGAGCATCAAGCGTAAGTGTCATGTGTTCCCTTGGATCGAGGTGTAGCAACAGTCTTGCTGCAGTGTTTGAATCCTTTTTAGCCTGCAGCGAGCTTCTGGATACATACTATTTGCATAATCTACCTGCTTTATCAGGAGGGTAAGAATGGCCTAAAGTTTCTGTGGGCACTACAGGTGAAGGAAGATTGGTTGCAGTGACCACATTGTGTAGAATTCACTTCTTGTGGCTTCCTTCACATGAGGAGTTAAGGATAGGATTGAGTTCATGATTCATCCAAGATTTCTTATTTGCCTCAACAATCCTATTTTCCAGTTCTTTGGGCCACATTGTTGTAGGTTAGTAATTGTTTCAATAGCCACAGGACATGGACCTAGTTTTGGAGGGGTTTGATATGGTTTACCATAATCTATTCATCAGTGGCATTGAGACTCTAGTTGAGTTGGATATGTCTATCTCCATCAGGATTTCCGGTATTAAGATAATCAGTGTATGATCTGCATAGTTGTACATGTTAGATTGAATAAGCTCCTACGGTCTGTTAAGGGGGTGAGGTGGAAGTTTAACAGGAGTAGATAAATGATTGAGCCTTATGGGCTAACTCAGTGAGAAAACTGAATGAATGGTGGTATTGGTAGCAGACATTGCCTTTTTTGAAGATAGGAGGCAAACGAGTTGATCATCAAAAGAACTGAATAAGACTCACTCTGAGTTCCTTAAACCAAAATGTACCACCACCAAGATGTCATATTCTCATGCGTTCTTCAATAAATTGCCAACAACTTATCATGAAAACAAAGAAACTAGAAGACTGTCTCAGGAATAAAACAACAAATGTTCAATCAACAACAAACTGGAATAGTAGAACAAAACTTGTTAACAGTCAGCAGTCACTCACACCCAGGCAAAACCTATCCAAAACTGAATTCATTGAAAGGATCAAGGCAAGCTCACTGTCAGGATCTATTTGGTTTCCATCTTAAAACAGAGCTCCAGCAGAGGGGAGTTAAACTGAAACATTCAACTTACAGATTTGCCTTTTGCTGTCACAGCATGTCTTCCCTTGTTTCATCACGTTGATAGTCAACATGAAATCCCTCCTACACCGACAGATGTATCACCCCGCCTCATTTTATTAGATCCCCTGAAACATTTACAACTTCTGATTTAAAACTCTCTTTCTCTATGTTCCTTCCCACCTGGCCTCAAATGACACCAAGTGGGACTACAAAAAAATATTCTCTTGAAATCCATGACTTAAATAACAATTGTCCGTTAGTGAACTTCCCTGACTTGCAGACAATTGAATGATGTGTTGCCAATCAACAATAGAAAATGATTGGTTCTTGCAACCTCTTCTAACTCTACAAATCTGTCTTTTAACCATGGCGTTGCTCTGAGATTATCAACCCTCAAGTAATTAACAACACTGAGGACCAGCTCTCAATGCTTTGTCAAAAGGCCTCATATCTACTTTCCCTCCCAGCCTTATCTACATCTTTTGACATGATTGGTCAGGGGACATTCATCTTCACATTTCTTTCTAAAATTGACAATAAAGGTAGGGTTCTCAAGTGGTTTATTTCATGGTTTTCTGTGTGACCTTAAATTGTTCACTTACTTTCTCCTGGACCCAATCCACATCTCGTGCAGTATGGTGTGCTCTGAAGCTCAATTCAGCGGTACAAAAGGGGGTGGTGATGGACGGAACATCTGAACCAATCAAACACTCACACCTAGTCAACAGATCTGGGTTTAATCCATCACCATTCTTTAGCCCACTCTGCCACCCCAGTTCAGACATGGCCATATGCAAATCAGTCTGACCCTGTGCCTCATGGGAACAGTCCAGCCCGAACTGCCAAGCCATGCCTTCCCTGGACCGGAAACAAGCCTCCTAGGACTGGTTTCTGGCATTCCAGCCATCTTCAGCCAGGCTTGCTTGAATCCAGTGGCAAAGTGACGAGCAAGGGACTCCCGTCTGAGCATACCCTGCCAACTTATGGCGACAAAGCGGTACAAAAGGGGGTGGTGATGGACGGAGCATCTGAACCAATCAAACACTCACACCCAGTCAACAGATCTTCGTTTACTCCATCACCGTTCTTTAGCCCACTCTGCCACCCCAGTTCAGACATGGCCATATGCAAATCAGTCTGACCCTGTGCCTCATGGGAACAGTCCAGCCTGAACTGCCAAGCCATGCCTTCCCTGGACCGGAAACAAGCCTCCTAGGACCGGTTTCTGGCATTCCAGCCGTGTTCAGCCAGGCTTGCTTGAATCCAGTGGCAAAGTGAGCAAGGGACTCACGTCTGAGCATACCCTGCCAACTTATGGCGACAAAGCGGTACAAAAGGGGGTGGTGATGGACGGAGCATCTGAACCAATCAAACACTCACACCCAGTCAACAGATCTGGGTTTAATCCATTACCGTTCTTTAGCCCACTCTGCCACCCCAGTTCAGACATGGCCATATGCAAATCAGTCAGACCCTGTGCCTCATGGGAACAGTCCAGCCCGAACTGCCTAGCCATGCCTTCCCTGGACCGGAAACAAGCCTCCTAGGACCGGTTTCTGGCATTCCAGCTGTCTTCAGCCAGGCTTGCTTGAATCCAGTGGCAAAGTGAGCAAGGGACTCACGTCTGAGCATACCCTGCCAACTTATGGCGACAAAGCGGTACAAAAGGGGGTGGTGATGGACGGAGCATCTGAACCAATCAAACACTCACACCCAGTCAACAGATCTGGGTTTAATCCATCACCGTTCTTTAGCCCACTCTGCCACCCCAGTTCAGGCATGACCATATGCAAATCAGTCTGACCCTGTGCCTCATGGGAACAGTCTAGCACGAACTGCCAAGCCATGCCTTCCATGGACCTGAAACAAGCCTCCTAGGACCGGTTTCTGGCATTCCAGCCGTCTTCAGCCAGGCTTGCTTGAATCCAGTGGCAAAGTGAGCAAGGGACTCACTTCTGAGCATACCCTGCCAACTTATGGTGACAAAGCGGTCCAAAAGGGGGTGGTGATGGACGGAGCATCTGAACCAATCAAACACTCACACCCAGTCAACAGATCTGGGTTTAATCCATCACCGTTCTTTGGCCCACTCTGCCACCCCAGTTCAGACATGGCCATTTGCAAATCAGTCTGACCCTGTGCCTCTTGGTAACAGTCCAGCCCGAACTGCCAAGCCATGCCTTCCCTGGACTGGGAACAAGCCTTCTAGGACCGGTTTCTGGCATTCCTGCCGTCTTCAGCCAGGCTTGCTTGAATCTAGTGGCAAAGTGAGCAAGGGACTCACGTCTGAGCATACCCTGCCAACTTATGGCGACAAAGCGGTACAAAAGGGGGTGGTGATGGACGGAGCATCTGAACGAATCAAACACTCCCATCCAGTCAACAGATCTGGGTTTAATCCATCACCATTCTTTAGCCCACTCTGCCACCCCAGTTCAGACATGGCCATATGCCAATCAGTCTGACCCTGTGCCTCATGGGAACAGTCCAGCCCGAACTGCCAAGCCATGCCTTCCCTGGATCGGAAACAAGCCTCCTAGGACCGGTTTCTGACATTCCATCCGTCTTCAGCCAGGCTTGCTTGAATCCAGTGGCAAAGTGAGCAAGGGACTCACGTATGAGCATACCCTGCCAATTTATGGCGACAAAGCAGAACAAAAGGGGGTGGTGATGGACGGAGCATCTGAAACAATCAAACACTCACACCCAGTCAACAGATCTGGGTTTATTCCATCACCGTTCTTTAGCCCACTCTGCCATCCCAGTTCAGACATGGCTTGGCAGTTCGGGCTGGATTGTTCCCATGAGGCACAGGGTCAGACTGATTTGCATATGGCCATGTCTGAACTGGGGTGGCAGAGTGGGCTAAAGAACAGTGATGGATTAAACCCAGATCTGTTGACTGGGTGTGAGTGTTTGATTGGTTCAGATGCTCCGCCCATCACCACCCCCTTTTGTACCACTGAAGCTCAATTCAATCTGCTTTTTCAGCTTATACATAGAAACTTCAGGGGCGCTCCGTGCACATGTTAGATTTCCCATTCATCAATATGCTTACGTTATCTAGCAATATTGTTAAGTGCCATAGCACCTGACAGGGCAACTGGCCTGATTTAATGATTATTTCAAAGGACAGTGGTCCCTAACAGGTAGTGAATAATAAAAGAATTCATATAGACCAAGATTGAAATCCATATAGTTTGTCCAGCCGGACAGAGTTTAATAACACAAATGGAGGTATAATCAATCAAATCAGTACAATATCAAAGTGGGACACAGCCTGTGTCCTACTACTGTACATGGACATTTGTGACAAACATAGACAAGTGAGGCAAGCTTAGGCAGTCAGCATATATTCAAAGTTTTGCAGACGAATATTTACAAAGAATACACTGTTGTGATTTAGTAAATATTGAAATCAAATCATCCAGTGTAAGGTGTCGACGGCGTTTCGATCCCCTTAACATATACCGGGACCATCATCAGGACATTAGTAATTCATGCCTTTAAATTACTAAAACCACAGTCAAGCCCGAACAAACAAGAACACAATACAATAATAACAATATAATTGAAAGGGAAAAACGGGGTGGGTAATAGGGAGGAAAAGTACAAAAGGTCATGAGTAAGGTACATTTATATGAAAATTAAATTAAAAGACATACATGACACGTCTGTCGAGTATAATTAATCCTTATATATGGGCATTTTACACTTGGGAACACTAATTATCGTGGGCCGTGAGCCCCCATAACCAGGTGAGCGTTAGTTGTGGGGCCAGAAGAGTGGGGATTATAAGGTGAATACATTGTGGAAATAAAAACGGTGACATAAATTTCTGGCGTGAGCGAGGAATTGGTTAACACGTGCACTTTAAGATAAAAATCCTGACGTGAACGAAGCAAAGGTGAAACCGTGCACTTGAACGTCATCACAGTCAGACGTATGTGGAAAACGGGTTTCCGAAGGCGAAGCTTACCACAGTATTACGCGGAATATATCTATGAGACAGTCCGCTTTTCGAATTTTGTATCATGGACCTATATGGAAACCAAGAATTAAACCATAAGAGAGCCGAGCAGGTTCCGTGAAATATAACAAAAACGCCGCGATCGGGCAGGATAAGCTTACCGCAATTGCAGGTCTACATGAAGTGGGGAATCAAGTGTTGCCCCTGCGAAACAGAACGGAGGGAACTTTTAGGATCGCGGCACATAAGTTAAGACAATGGCTACGAAACTAAGGGGCTAAGGGTGGTGCTTACCGGGGAATTGCCACGATGGGATTCCGCTGCCAATTAGCCGATGCTCAAGTGGACAGTGAAGCGTCGGGGAATGCTACGTTAAAAGGGTAACACGATCATGTGATCAATACCACGTGACCCGGGGGTCTGATGGAGGCACTCAGTTGAGAAACTACGGCGGCCATCTTAGAACGTGCAATTATATATACAGTGAGGGAGTGAATACATTTAGGATTATACAGCGTGAAAGTGATAAATTTAGAAGGAGGGTGACATGAATAAAAATAACATAACAGTAATTTATATGTACATTTGAATGTTTTAACCCACTAACAAGGCCATGGGAGCCTATTCAATGGGATATAGTACATACTCCAATCCAAAAGTTCATTTCAAGATAAGTTCTATTTCAAGGTCAAGGATTATAGGAGCGAAGTCCAGTCCTCAAGTCTGTTAAGTCCAGTGTGGATACTATTAGTACGAAGTATCCATTTCAACTCCTCTTTATTCAAAAGTACACTGAGGTCACCTCCTCTTGGCGGACTTTTCACCACATCAACAATTGTCCATTTCAGATCCATTTCAGTGTGTTTCTTCTCCACAAAATGATCAACTAATGGCGCGTTGGGTGTCTTGCATCGAATTCGGCTTTTGTGTTGGCCTATTCGCAGGCGTGCCTTTTGAGTAGTCTGTCCTATATATATTAGTTCACAAGGACAGAAGAGTGCATAGATTATATTGGCACTATTACAGTTAGTGAAGTGTCGTCTGTGAAAAATAATTGAACCAAACATAAAATCTTTTCGTTCAATTGTGCAATCACAAACAATGCATGAGCCGCATTTGACATGCCCAGTTAGAGGTGGGAGCCCCCACAGTTCATTGATAGTACCCTTGGTGTTTTCAGAGGGAATAGCTGCTCTCACTAAATGTTCTTTTATATTTTTAGCCTTTTTGAATGCAAAAAGGGGGCGTTCTAAGTTCAGACAACCTGCATTAAGTGTAGGCCAGTGGTTAGTGATGCTTTTTTTGATGGCATTTGAGACTGGGGTAAAAGTAGTCGCACAAACTAATCGGTTTGTTGCTTTTTTCTCTTTTGGTTCCAGTAGGGTTTCTCTTGGACAGTACCAGGCCCGTTTCATTGAGCGACGAATGAGTTTTCTGGGGTAGCCTCTAGCAGAGAGCTTATTGCTAAGAGTACCTGCTTCTTTAAAATAGTCTGTTTTGTGGAAACAGTTTCTTCGAATACGGAGAAACTGTGAGTAGGGAAGAGAGTCTCTCAGTGCCCTGGGATGATGGCTTTGATAACTAAGCAAAGTATTGCGTTCCGTCGGCTTGCGATAAAGGCTAGTAACCAGTTTTCCATCATTGTCAAGGATATTAAGATCAAGGAAGGGGATTTGCTGCTGATTGGTGGACAAGGTGAACTGAAGACCATTACAATTATTGTTCAGCCAGTGTTGAAATTGTAAAAGGTGATCGTGGGAGTCACGCCAGATGAGAAAAATGTCATCTATATATCTCTTCCACAGGGCAATGCCACTGTGGAAAGGATTCATAGAGGACAAGATGCGTTGACATTCGAGGTGGTCCATATAAAGAATGGCCAGGTTTGGGGCAAAAATCGCTCCCATGGAGGTGCCCCTTACCTGGCCATAGTACTGGTCATTGAACAAAAAGAAATTTTTTGTTAGACAAATCTCTAGCAATTGCAAGATGAACAGTGTGGGAACTGCATGAGGGCGGGGACGTGTGTCCAGAATTTTTTCTATGACCAACAAAGAGTCCACCTGGGGAATATTGGTATAAAGGGACTCCACATCCAAGGTACAAAGGATCTCGGATGTGGAGTCAAAAGGATATTCCTCTATCATGTTGATCATAGCCGTGCTATCCTGTATGTAGCATTCAGTGCGGGGTACAAACTCCTTTATGAAATGGTCGACATAGTGCCCAAGGGGCTTGAGGACAGATCCACAACCGGAGACAATAGGTCTACCGGGTGGGTTTTCAATGTTTTTGTGAACCTTCGGTAAGGTGTAAATCATAGGGGTTCTTGGTGCTTTTGTATTGAGGAATTGGAATTCCTTTTTGGTGAGGTATCCTGCATTCATGCCCTCGGTGGCTACTTTTGTTATCAGTTCTTGTATTTCCTTTGTTGGGTTTACAGGCAGCTTACAGTAGTGTGCGGTATTGCTTAGTTGGCGTAGAATTTCATTCTGATATTTTTCTTTCCCCTGCATTACAATGCCACCCCCCTTGTCGGCAGGCTTTATGATTACGGCATTGTTGCTTTTGAGGTCTGCAAGTGCTTTTTTCTCAGCTAGTGAAATGTTATAGGGAATGAAGACTCGGCTGTTTTCTAATTTGGTCAGATCGTTTAATACGAGTTTTATAAAAGTCAAAACTTCACTAGGTATCATACTTCCAGTAGGAGAAAAATTAGAAGGAGGTCTGAACGGAGTGTTGGAAATATAATTTGAAGTGGGTGGGTTTAATAGAAAGTTCAGTCTGTAGTTCTAGGAAATTTGGACGAGTGGTAGGTACAAAAGAAAATCCTTTGTTGAGAATTGAAAGTTCATAGGGAGAGAGACAGTGCTTAGTCAAATTGAAAATAGGCAGCACGTTCTTGTTTGTTCGGGCTTGACTGTGGTTTCAGTAATTTAAAGGCATGAATTACTAATGTCCTGATGATGGTCCCGGTATATGTTAAGGGGATCGAAACGCCGTCGACACCTTACACTGGATGATTTGATTTCAATATTTACTAAATCACAACAGTGTATTCTTTGTAAATATTCGTCTGCAAAACTTTGAATATATGCAGACCGCCTAAGCTTGCCTCACTTGTCTATGTTTGTCACAAATGTCCATGTACAGTAGTAGGACACAGGCTGTGTCCCACTTTGATATTGTACTGATTTGATTGATTATACCTCCATTTGTGTTATTAAACCCTGTCCGGCTGGACAAACTATATGGATTTCAATCTTGGTCTATATGAATTCTTTTATTATTCACTACCTGTTAGGGACCACTGTCCTTTGAAATAATATATACACCCAAGGTCCCTCTCATATTGCTCCTTTGGGTATCCCTTGTACTATATAACTGATTTAATGATTAACACATGGATTGATCACCTCCTCAAACTCAAGATTAAATCCTGTGTCCATTGTTCCAACATATCCACTCTCAGCTGCCCAAGACCTTTTCCAATTCTCTCATCCGACACCACTTGACTCCATTGAACTCTTTGGTCAAATATCTAGGTATTATTTTTGATCGTAAAATATGTATATGGACTAAACCTATAAACCTGTGATGGCTCCTCCGCAAAAGTGGGGGAGTGTCGGCCCAGTGCTCGCGGAGCAGTGTAAAAAAAACATATATAATAACTGAAGCTATTTCTGCTATTATCATTTTTATTTTTTTGGTAAGGTTAGGCGGGCTGGGACTCCCCTGACATCCGGGAGGAGGAGTAGTGGCTGGACAACAAAGTGCACATGACTGCTTGGCCGCCCTCTCGGACCAACCAAGCAGTCATGCGCACTTTGCATGTACCCCACCAGGCTGCATTACACAGCCTAGTAGGGAACATGCCCAGTCTCCCATTCCCCGTCTGAGTGCCGAGCCACAGCACTCAGACCAATCACAATGCTGCATTGGCTTAGGGGAGGGAGCCTGCATGCTTCCTGGTTCCGGCGGAGAGACGACGAGGGGCGACGTAGGAGAGACTGCTTAGGAATCAAGACGCGGTGAGGAGGTAGGTGTTTAAAAAAAAATTGTAATTCCCCAACCGCCCCTCCACTCCTGTTCTCTGCCAGCCACTACTGCTATAAACATGCCCTTTTCCAAACACAACTAATCTGCAAGTTTAAGCTTTTCATGTCCTCCTCTGACCTATGCTACCATCATCTCCAAGTTACACTTGACAGTAATTTACTGTGCCCTCCAAAAGGTAACCTCCACTCCAGTGCCTGCCCTGCTACAGATCCGAAGTAATTTGATCATATTAACTTTAATTCAGTTTACAGTATTTTATACAACGCAGCCAATCTACAAAAAAACCTTATGTAGCCTTCACACTCTCCATAACCTTTGGGCTGCTTAAAACACACTGCAACAAGGCTTAAAGACTTTCTCTTCCTTCTTTCTATAAAGTAGAAACTTTATCGCAAGTTTCTCCCACATCTGCACTTCTGGCATGGGTCTCTTTAATCACAGAGAACTTAGTTATCCTTGCCTTATTTTGATTCAGATACTTAATATAAATATAAAGATTTAAGCAATCCTAGTTCTCTTTAATGCTTTGATGGTTTGCTGTAGGTGTTCCTTCTCTGGTCCAACTCTGTGTAGTCCTTTTTCTGGGTTTCTGCCGCCCAAATCACTATTTCATGAAAATAGTGTCAGTTCACTGGGCCTCTACTACCATATTTGTTTGGGAGGCACACACACAGTGGCGGCTCCTCCACTAAGGCAGAGGAGCGTTGTCCTACTGCTGTGTAGAAGTGAAATAAAGGAAACACTAAAATGATAATAACTCAATGTTATCATTTTATGTTTCCTGCTGTTGCAGCTTTGTGGGTGCGATGGAGCTGGGCTGCTCACTCAGGAGCTGGGTGGGTGGTTTTCCCACTCCAAGTGGGCATTAATGGTTGGCCGGTCGTCTCAGGCCAGCCAAACAGTCATGTGCACTTTACATGTTCCTCACCCAGGCTGCATTGCAACCTGGGTGGAGAACATGCCGAGGCTCCCACTGCCTTTCTGAGCCCCGAACCACGGCACTCAGACCAATCATAATGCTGCATTGCAGATTTGTGATTGGCTATGGGGAGCTTGTGTGTTTCCTGCTTCCTGTTCTGGCCGGGAGAGATGACAAACGAGAGACGGAGGAGAGAAGGGACAATCAAGTATGCTTTATTTCTTTCTTTTTTTTTACATTCTCTTACCCCCACTCCCAATTTGTACTTGTCACCACTGCGCACCCACAGGAGAAAAATCAGAAGATTATTGAACAAGAAGCTGTGACTAGGCTAGAGAAAGACTTTATAAAACGTCCGTTTAGTGCATAGACATCACAATTTCTTTTCAAGAGAACTGCAAGCAGGAGACCATTGACATTCAAGGTGCTTTCCCAATGGTGAAGCCAGTGATAGGAGAGTTCCAAATGAGCCATATAATTGATTAAATAAATCCAAGAAACACTTCTGGCATATTAGAACCCCATATTAGATGAGGTATTTGGCGTGGGGAACATAATTGAGTATTTAAGAAAGTCAGCAAAGGAACTAAATAGACATTGGGAAGGGAGTGCTGGTGTTGTACAAAGCAGAGCAGCCAAGGTGTTAACAAAAGAGTAATTAAGTGAAAGCTGAGGTGGAATGACAATGTATATTATCAGTGTTGATGCAGATTCCACAGCACCACACTCAAGTTGTGTAGAAAAGGACATTGTGAGAAATTGGGTATTGATTAATGGGGATGAAACCCTTCTCAAGCAACAACCAAAATCCTTTTCAGGGTGAACCATAAAAGTCACTAAATTAACCTGTCCTTAACCCTCTGGTAGGATAGCACAAAAGCTGTCAGGCTTATTTTAACAGCAAAAAATTACATACACTTTAAAAGTTTTGAAAATAACCAAGCTCTCTATAACCACAAACTCTTTTTATAGCATCCATTCACCCATACAAACTTGTCTTTTATATCCCCTCAATACACCCCTCTCTGTCAATCTGTTCAATCATACATTCATTGCACTCACCTAACATAGCAGCACGCCCATATCCTACCCTCCTTTCAATATTTCATATTTGTACAACTGCAAAAGAAAATCTAATATACACAATGGCCAAACAGAAGACAATCCTCAAGATACAAAACTTTCAGTTTTTGCCACTAATTTGTATACTTGATTGGCCCCATAAAAAGGTTTACGCATTTCAAACCCATTCACATATGGGGTTCTCTTCAGGACCCAAAAGCGTATTCTATGCTGCGAGATCAGCCAATCCCTGCTGTACTGTCAAAAACCCCAGTCACTAGTGTACTTGTTTGTATTGGCAATCTGTACCGGGAAGTCAAACTCACGTCTTTCATTTCCAGGCGGGAATCCTGTTTCAAATAGTTTTAGCCTGCGGGTTCTTCCTTTGGTTTGAATTTTAAAGCGCCTCGCTACACGTTTTCCTTTTGAAACGAGCCTGAACCGACGCACTGTCAGTCTTCTCGGGCCGCGAGGGAGCTTAGCGGTGACCACAGATTGCCAATACAAACGAGTTAGGAGGAGCTCGCGGATGTTTTAGTGAGATCCAGAGGCTAGATCTCCTAAGATCAATGGAGCATGAAAACTGTGTGAGTGAAAATGCGTTATCCCTCTCATTTCTTGACCAGAGCGCCCGCAAATTTTATCAGACCACGCCAATACTGTTTTTTAACCCTTGACACCACGAAATACCTAATAAATTATTTTTCTCGTGGTAGCCAATTTTAACCTATCACGTCACACACTGCATAACGCATTTTCAATCACATTGTTTTCATGCTCCATTGATCTTAGGAGATCTAGGCTCTGGAGCACACTAAAACATTTGCGAGCTCCACCTAACACGTGGATGGAGTTCCTGCTCCTTGCCTGCACTAGGTTTCCAGTCAAGAGGAGATCCCAGATGATGAAGCATGCCACTTTGGTGGATGATGGGATTCCGTCCTCTTAAATAGGACTTTCCTAGCTTGCCTTTCTAGTTTTTTCCTGTTGTCGGGCCTGGTGCACTGTCTGTACTCTTATTGAGACCCACGGAGTTTGTGTTTTGACATATATAGAGTGGGGATTTATCCGCGCAGGTCTTTAAAACTTCCCTTAGACCCTTTTCTTACCTGGTTATGTATTGTGGTTCATTATAGCCCTCCCTACTTCTGAATGGTCTCAAGTACTATTGGGAGGGGACAAGGATGTTTCCTCTAGAACAATTACAAAAACACGGATTAACACTGGGTTGTCTCCTTGTTGTTGTCCCTTGTTGTTTTCTCTTTTTATTTATGAGTTATTATCTGTTCTCTCAGTATCAGATGGTGACTCTCCAAGTCTAGGATGTTGAAATATACCATTATATGCAGACATTGTTGTTTGATTTTACTCTGTTCTACAAAAATGTCTAAATAGTTTACAATTTTACATGATAGGGCATGTTTTATGAATAAATACAACTAAAATTAAGATCGTTATTTTTAAGGGAAAATGTACCTGAAGAAAATTAAACAGACAGTCCCTTGGAATGTAATCCCTTGAAAGTATGGGCGTAAAATCCGTTCCGCTCGCGGAATTAGCAGATTTTCGGCAAATTCGCGATCCGCGAATTCTCGCGAATTTGCTGAAAATCCGCAAATTTGCACGCAGCGGATTTTTTTGCTTGGTCGCGCTTGACAAATACAATATTGCGGCGCGCGGCGTTCACTTACCGTCATTCAGCGTTTGAAGAGTTGTTTTTCTCCATGTTTGCGTGTGCTGCGCCATTTTGGATCTTGATGCGTGATCACGCGGGAGTTTGTCGACCCGCACACTTCGCGAGATTACACATATCGCCCGGAAATGGAAATACGTCATGCGAACAAGATGGCCGCGCCCATGTACGACCGCTAGGGTAACTTTGCGTCGTTGCGCTACAAGCGGCTCGCGAAAACGCAAAAAAACACGCCAACTAACACGCTGCAAAAAACAAAACGCATATTCGCACGAATTCGCGGCTTCCGAATTCAATCTCACGCAAATTCGTGCCGCGCGAATTGTGCGAAATTGCAGAAAAACGATTTTTGCAAAACTAAAAGCACTCAGCAGGTGCAAAAGTTCAAGCTCATCATTAGTAACCATTCCCTGTAGTGCTTCCTGAGGGGCCCCTCCAGAGTTCAGTTGCCTACTTGCATCTATTCTATGACCCTGCTCTGACCCTCACAGCAGGCTCAGAGAATAGCTACAAGTATGCCACAAAGGTCCTGTTAAAAAAAATTACACTGCAACAGAAAGCAATTACAGATAAGGAAGCAGGTGCCAGACTGGAAGTTCAAATTCAGTGACACATTAATCAGCCCCTAATTCATTCATGTCAGTTAAGGCAGGGCAGGTGTGCTAACGAATTTTGCAAAACTGAAAGCACTTAGCAGGTGCAAAAGTTCAAGCTCATCATTAATCAGGAAGCACTTACAGCTAAGGAAGCAGGTGCCAGCTCAAATTCAGTGACACATTAATTAGCCCCAAATTAATTCATGTCAGTTGAGGCAGGGCAGGTGTGCTTTTCCCCTCATAATCTACAGTGATGAACCAGAGGGTGGCAGTGATGAACCAGAGGGTGGCATGGGTGAACCAGAGGGTGGCAGTGGTGAAACAGAGGGTGCTGTGATGAACCAGACGTAGAAACAACATGGTCGCGACCGTTGCGACCCGACAAGTAAGTTTGCGTTTGCGAACTCGTAAAAAACCCTCACGAACTGGCAGAAACCCTTGCGAACACAAAAAAAATCCACAAATTCGCGAAAGTTCGTGAATTTTGCAGATTGCGAATTCGCAAAATTCGCCCATACTTAGTTAAAACTTATCCTTGATGTGGACATTTTTTCACATCGAAGTTAAATGGTAAACATCATATGTTGCACTCTATATGCAAATTGCCTATGGACCTTTTATAACGCCTTAGCGCTGGCCTTTATTTTGGCGCAGTGCTGGGCGTTCCAAAGAGTGGGCGGGGCCGCGTCGGCCGTTGAACGTTCGCAGCACCAGCCAGGTAGTGCTCCGAACGTTCAGCGGCCGACGGCAGCAGCTATGAGGATAACGCACTTGGTTGTAGACATTTTAACAATCGATTGATGTTGCATCATCTGAAATTCCCCCCTAATTGTATATACACAATAGGAACCATAAGTATTAGCAATTGGTCTATTGTGAGTTCTACTGAAGGAAAAATATTGCATAAACTGTGCTCATTGAACTCTCTGACTGCCACACAGGCGATTTGCTTGAAACCTTCGCTAAACAGTACCTTTGTGGCTGTTTTGTGAGGTGTTTTACACAGGGGCTTTCAGCTGATCCACTGTGGAAGAAATTCTTTGAGAGAGATGCTATGTGTAGGAGTATTTAATCATAAGGGAGTAGACAATATATTCTCTAATAACATTTAATATGGTTTGGAATTGTTTGGTATACCACAGGACTACTTTGGGTCTATGACACTGTCACAGTTGAAATGTCAGCTAAAGTTGCTCCTCCCTATGATTAGTTCAAAATTAGATACAGAATTTTATTCATAAATGGATACATGTGAACATATTATCTCTTCTCTAAAAAGCATAGCCATATTTGACCTGAAATCCGGAACATGGGTCCAGTGCATGTTTTTATTGTTAAGAACGAATACTTTTCCATTAAAGGTTGTTATACAAGCGTGTTAGACCTGGCATATCTTGGCATGATTACCCTGGACTTTTTGCCCCTACCTCCTTTGCTTCTAGATGCTTTGGGTACTTTGCCACTGCTGATCAGTGTCAAAGTACAAGTGTTCCCTGTATAAAGTATAATGGTAATTGGTTGGCCATGATTGGTACGTTTGCCTTACTAGCAAAGTCCCTAGTGATGTGCACTGTGTGTGCCAGGGCTAGTAATTAATCCTGGGCGTAGTTTGCGAAGTAGCGCTATGCGTAGCTACGCCAAGTGCACTTCGCACTACGCGAGCAACGGGTAGCACTACGTAAATTGCGTAGTACGCTGTTCGCGATGATTGCACAGTGCCGGATGCTTGTCCTCACTGTGCAATCATTGAAAATGGCATCTTGCACAATGCGAGCTGTCGTTTTCTGCCGCTCGAGTAGATTTTTACTCAAGCTGCAGCTTCCTCAACGTGGACTGGTAGTTTCTCATCGCGAGCGGTCGCGAGCACTCTCAATGAGAAGCCTGAACTCCCCATGTTGAGAATCTCGCCGGGAGTTTTTTTTCTACGCTTGCGATCGCCAACTTGATGTTGCTGATAGTGAACGAGGAAAAAGTCTCGCGTGGTGCCATTTTGCTCGCTCGCGGTCACCAACTTAACGTTGAGGACCCCAAGCAAGCAAAAAATGACCGCTACGCTACACGTGTTCGCACTGTCCTACGTGCAATTTTCGTAATGCAAAGTACCGCAAACTTCACAAACTACGCGAGCGTAGTACTTTACCCAGGGTTACTAGTAATGCAGAGGTGCGCGAAGAGGGGAACTCAGGCCTGCAGTGTAGGGCCTGCGCGCAGTTTGCTAAGGTAGCATGTTGTCCTGACAAGCGCAACCACTTGTCAGACCTTACTTTCCCTTTTGAGTACACAGTGGGCACCCCTGTGGTAGGTCCCAGGTAACCGCTGGGCAGGGTGCAGTGTAAGTAGAAGGCAGGACATAAACTGAGGTGTGTGCATGATAAACACTCAATTTTGTTTTTCACTGGTGAAAGTCCATTCTGCCCATAGACAGAATGGGGGAGGCTGGGTATTGTGTTTCCCTTAAGTTTAAAATGGAGAGGTGAAGTTTAGTATGTATGAACTCACAGTGTCATAACACATCATTCTATGAGGTTTTGTCACTGTGTGTTCAGAAACCACTCTTTCAGAAAGTGGCTGAGTTTTGTGCTTTAAGCGTTTCTGTGTGTCTCTTCTGAATGTGGATTGACTGTCTGGATCTGAGAGGTGAGAGGAGCTGGGGAGGTCTTAACCCAAGGGAGGGGTTAAGATGGCACCAGGCTGACCTTCATCTGGAGAGTAGGCGGAGGAGAAGCCCGGGAGGTGAAGAGGCCTGGGTTGCGGCTATAAAACAATTGACCCATCTCCTGCACAGTGATTAGGATCCAGACCCCCAGTATCAAAGGGAGAAATGTGACACTGGGAGGGAGACAACCAGAACTGATTTAGGCAGGGGTCAGGGACCCCCGAGCACAAGAATTTCAAAGACATTTAGGGGTATAACTATGAGAGCTGAGACTCCTGAACGTTGGAATGGAATAGAAATGGATTGAGACTGAAAAGGCTTAGACCAAATTCATGGTCAAGAGGAACCTCTGCTAAGGAAGGAACAACTGAAGAGACTGCTGGGAAGGACCAACCCTTGCTTTGTGATCTGGGGCTGGTCTGTAGTTTGCTGGTTTAACCAAGGAAGAGGTTGTTGGGACTGTGCTTCGTGCGCTGGCCCCCCCTGCATGAAGAAGACTGTGCTTTGTGTTGTGTATTATTACCCCAAGGGCCCGAGGTGAGCTGGCTCCCTGTTTGGAAACACAGGAACATAAATGTTTCTGGAGAAGATTCAAGCGATGCGGTGTGTGTGTGTTGTGGCAGCTTGAGACCCTCAGAAGGTGTGCCCTGTGATCTTGGGCACACGGAAGAGAAGTGAGACTTGGATGCCCTGGGTGCGGATCGTGGTACACCGCAGGCGCTGGTAAAGAGCGCCTGGTCGGCGTGTGTATCGAAGGTGAAGTGAGACTCGTACGCGAAGGGTGCGTGTCGTGGTGCACTCCAGGCATTGGCAAAGTGCGCCTGGTCGGCGTGTGCATCAGAAGTGGAGTGAGTCTCAGACATGCAGGGTGCGTGTCGGGATGCACCGGAGGCACTGGTGAAGAGCACCTGGTCATCGAGTGCACCAGAAGAGAAGTGAGGCTCGGACACGGTGAGCATGTCGGGGTGTGGCCGAAGGCGCTGGTGAAGAGCGCCTGGTGATCCGGGCACGAGAATTGGAGTAAGTCTCAGTGAAGCAGCATGTGTGCTTTGGTGCAACCTGGGACCGTGGAGGTGATTGGCTGATCATTGTGTGCACCAGAAGAAAGTGATTCTCTCTAGCGCGTGGTGTGCTTGTCTTGGTGCCAACTGAGACTGCGGGAAGGAGTGCCTGGTGAACATGCATTCAGAGTCGACGTTAAGTCCTATCAGCGTTGTGTGTGTGGCTTCATGCCAGAGGAGACCCCGAGGGTGCTTTGGTGAGCGTGCACCCGGAGTAACATAATCTCAGAGGCATGAGGTACATGTACCCTACGGCCACCTGAGACCTTCCCAACAGTCGCGGCCCAGTCCGGCAGTCCTGGAGGAGCTGAGCTGCCAGGCCGAGCCACTGAGGCCCATTGAGAAAGTTCTTCACGGAAGGCCCAGTTCGCTGACGGAGGAGAGGAGAGTGGAGTTGCGCCCCTCAGGTAACGTGGATCACTGCCTGGGCGGGGTGCGGGCTCGGAGGGACAATCTCTCTGCCTCTCAGTTCTTCTCGCGACCTGAGCCTTTGTTTTGGCTCAGATTGGGGCCCGTACTGACCAAAGGAGCGGCAGTACTGGGGCCAGAGTAAGAAGCTGTACTTTATGTCATCATTGATACGTGTGGGGGGCAACTGTTACCGAAGAGACTGACTGTCATAATACACATTGCGAATATTGCTGCTAACGAACTGCCGGATTGTCTTACGATGCCTGACATTATTTCTGCATAACAACTACACGATTGTAGCGGTACGCATTGCCTCATTTATCCATTGCAAAGTACAGGATTGTAGCGACCCACATTGCATTATTTCTTTATTGCAAAGTACATGATTGTAGCGGTGCACATTGCATTATTTCTTCATTACAAAGTAAGTGATTGGGATGTGACGCATTGCATTATTCATTGCATTAGTTCTCCCATTGCAAGGTATCAGGGTGTATCGTTACGCATTGTATTATTTCTCCTTTGTCCAGCACAGGATTGTATCGTTACGCAGCGCACTATTGTTTGTCCATTGCAACACGTGTGAGCATTACGACCAGCATAGCATTTTGAAAGTGGTGGTTGGGATTTGAACCTGCCAGCCAGCTGGAATGAATATTACCCTTTATTATATGTGGCTTTTGAATTGTTTGGTCTGATCTATATATTTTTACATAAAGTTTATACTCTTATTATCAAAATCGTGTGGATTCCATTTGTGGTGTCACCAGTGGGTTGCTGTGAGTGTGGTTGTACATACTGTACACTCGTGCCTTGGAGAAAGGCCTGGCTGTTCGTGCCACCCTACTAAAGGGGTGAGCAGGGCTATCTCAAACGGTGTCCTTACTTGGCCTAACATTGAGGGAGGAACCCTGGGTCACACATTTGGTGACAGTGACGCAGGACTGCGACTCCGGCTTCCAACAAAGCACAATAGAGAAATTACCTTTTATCATGTTATCTTTATATATTAAATATTTATATTTATATTTTATTTGATATTTAGTATATTAAAGCTCTTACTTTGAAAAAAAACGTTTTATATTGCTGTGTGGCATTTTAAGCTCCAAGTGAATTTTCCCGATTCATGCCCTTATATAGGTACAATTCATATTGTCCTTATATAGGCATAGAAATGAAGCCCTTATTTAGGCAAAGCCCATGCTACCCAAATACAGGCATGGCTACTTCCACCCGTACCAAACGTCACAATGACTTCTTGGAAAACGAGCTTAAGCAGTCAGGGACTTCCCCTTGCCTGAATATTGATTTGTCCAAGAACTCAGTTACTTTACAAAGAACAACTATTCCCTAGGGGTTCTTTCCTGACGTTCATATGCCCGACTTTACGTCAAACTATGGCATTCCTAAACACCTTCAAGGTTTAAATATACCTTCACTTGCTCTAGCAAAATATGGTTGTTCGGAGCAGTTGGAAGACCTACTTGCCTGACGCAGCTCGCTACAGCAAGTGCCGAAGGAAGACAACTCTCCAGCTGACGCACTGATCAGGAAGCTGCCCTTCTCCTGCAGAGAATCCAGCTCCAGTGTTTCCGGCTCCCCATGCGGGGTGTTGGGAAATCGAGTCCTGAGACAGATACCAGACCTCCTTTATTCTGAACAAGGTATGGCGCTGATTAGAACCTAGAGAAACCTTTAGTAGATTCTTGACAAAACAACTAAACCTATGCTACACAATACTTACTTCTTCCTTTGTACTAGACTTAGTTTAGGTACATTGGGGTAGGCATATTTTAGAAGCACCAGTTGAGTATTTTAGTCTATGTTATTTATGTATGTATTTTTATATGGCTTATAAATCATACAATGCTCTTACAGTATTATTTCATATTACTGTTTACGCTGTACGCATTATACTTTGCAGTCTGCATAACGATTATAGCAGTTCACCTCCATTGCATGAGAAAGAAGACTGTTCAATAAACCCTTTTTATTGAAAACGCCCGTCTCACAATTTCTCTGCAACTCTGTACAAACGAAGCATGCACGATTGAAGAAAACGAAGAGTGGGCCAAAGGAAAAAGTGGCAACGGAACAAACTCTCTAATTTCTAAAAAACAATTGAGGGGCATAATACTAAAACTAAAGACCGAAGGAGCAGCAGGTTCAAATGGGCTCCCCAACGCCCTGTTTAGGAACGACCCAGACTTTTTGTCTGAGACCTTAACGCCTCTGTTTAACTATATATTCGAACATACAGACGTCCCCGCCTCTTGGAAAGGGAGTACAATTCACCCAATATTTAAACAGGGTGATCACTGCAACCCTGCAAGCTATAGGTTGATATCGTTACTTGACGTGGAGGCTAAACTTTATGCATCATGCATCCTAGTACAGCTACGAGACTGGATAGGTGACACGAAAATAATCCCTAAGTTCCAAACAGGCTTCAGGCAAGGGATAGGAACCATAACAAACGTAACTATTCTGGTGCTCTTAACAGAAAACGCAGTTAAAAAGGGATCGCTGCTGTATGCATGTTTCGTGGACATAAAATCTGCTTTTGACCGAGTGAGCAGAGAGCGCCTGTGGTCAAAACTAAACAGCTGGGGACTCCCGAGTCAACTATTAAACGCAATAGTCACCCGGCACAATAACACATGGGCCAGAGTGAAATTAGGAAATGGAGGCAGCACAACCTCGAGTATTACAACACAACAAGGTTGTGTGATAGCCCCTAGTTTATTCAATCTTTTCCTAAGCAAAGTTATGGAGGCCGCTGAATGTCACCCACCTTCTTTGGCCAACGTACCGATTAATATACTACAGTATGCGGACGACATAGTAGTGCTAAGTCAGACACCAATAGGCCTACAAAGAGCTATAAATATACTAACAGCGTACTTGGTACAAGAAAAACTGGAATTAAATAAAGCAAAAACGAAAGTCGTCCGCTTAGTGGAATCAAAAAAAATCAACTACAAATGGATGACTAAGGGTGCAACGGTGGAAGAGCAACGGTCGTACAAATACCTCGGTATCACAATAGGGCAAGGATTAACACACAAGGAGCATAAATTGGCATTAAAAGCCAAAGCGCAATCGCTAATTTTTGCATATCGTCTAATAAAAACAAAATTGGATTGCCCAAATTATAATGATCTCCTAAAGGTAATGGCCGCTCAAATTCTGCCCACCCTGTCCTGCGGTCTTGTTACTTGGTGCGGCAAGGAGGCTGATCTGCTAAATGACCTGCCGAAAAAGATCTATAAAGCTGTTTTTAATCTGCCAAAATCTGCCTCCCCCTCGCAAGTGCGGCTCGAATTTGGCCTTCAAAACCAGAAATTCCGGAGCATGAGCGGCTTTGTGAAGATCTGCCAAAGATTTCGCTCAGCCGACCCAGAAACCGTGGACAGTCTATGCTGGGAAGAAATTAAACAACAGGTGGAAAACGAAGCCCCGAAGTCCTGGAGAAGGTATTTGCAAATCTGCTTGAGTGAGCTTGATCTACAAACAGTTTGGGATACCAGGGCAGATAAAGCAACTATTAGTAGAGCAGCCAACAAGGCAACAAAAAGTAAATCCTTCTTGGTGGATAAAAACACCACCTCTAAACGTCAACACGGGTGGACTATCATCAACTCTTTTAAATCACTTAAGCCGCAAGCATATTTATTATCTCATTTTAGTGGACACTTAAAAAAGAACTATATAGAGTACCGAATGGGACAGCACGGTGCAAAAGATCTATTACCATCCTGGAAATACAACTATCAGACAGAGCAATGTCGGCTATGTGGATACAAAACGGAATCTTTATCTCACTTTTTATGTGCTTGCCCAGCACTTATGGCTTTGAGGAAATGGTACTTGAAGCCCACTTTTAATGAACTGAAAATTCGTACTTGCAGACAGGCAGTGATAAGCTGGCTGGGCAGTTCTTCCATAATTCTGGCCTGCCGGGGAGTAAAATTCTTGGCAGAGGTAAGAAAACGGTTAGGGCAAGTGGAGCAGGTACAAAAGACAGGAGAAAACTGCCCTTTACCTGCTTCCTAAGGATCCCCAACGGTACACATGGACTGCATCCATAGTCGACTAAAAGCCCATTTAGCTGGCAGAAGCTGACTATTGCCAAATTTGAAATGTTGTAATTTTAAGGTTGACTGATATTAATTGATATAGATTGTCTTTGTATAGTTATCTTATAATGGGACGGTTGTAAAGATTTTAATTAATCATACAATAAAACATTTTGACATTGATTGACTGAGTGAAATACTTATCTATTGTTTCCGTGACTCTGAGAGATATATTATTATTCCTGGGAAACAAAGTTGTCATGTTTATGCAGTTGTCAGAAACTAATCCCTTCTTGTGTATTCAAGAAAGTTTCTACTGACCTCTGAGTTAGTTGGCACACACACAATTAAGTTTCGTATATTCGATAGAGACCTAGTTGACCTCAGTTCTAAGTCAAATGTATAGGATATATTATTCCAATGCGCAGGGCCTATTCGGCATATAGGAACTACACTACAATATGTGGATGTCTGAGGCAGACCAACTCAAGAAATAAAAATGAAATACTTCAACTCAGAGCTGTAGTAACTCCAGAGTCATGCATGACACTGGTAGTGCAACACAAGCACGTAAAAAAATAATAGAGGTAGGTATTAAGGAAAGAAAACATGGGAAATAAATATGTTACATACTTTAATAACCTTTATTAGCTTAATAATCGGTGTAACCATTTTTATTATGATATAATGATATTACTATTAATTAATTCTGTACATCACGTTTAATACATCTTAATAGATAAAAACATTGTTTTCGTTATCTAGGTCGAATTTTTCATCATTAAAACTTCCTATTATTAATTGTAATATATTCATGATAGCAAGTTGTGGGTTCCAGCCTCACTACTAAACGCCATCATCAGCCTCTTCTCCGATACGTGGGTAAAAGTGTGGATTACATTCAACGGGGTAACATCAGATAACATTTCGACATTGATGGGGGAGAAACAGGGATGTACCCTAGCTCCGCTTCTTTTCAGCATGTATCTTGCTGATATCAATAACCTAACCATCTTGCCACTTTGAGAGCCTTCTCACCCAAATTAACCGGGAAAATCAATTTCCTCCAATATGTTGATGATACCATTATATTTGATCAAACCCAAATAGGCTTGCAGTGCTCTTTGTCTGCTTTTAAAGAGTATTATCAAACAAATAACATTGAAATCAACAGCGAGAAAACCAAAATCTTAGTGATTCGCAAGAATAACATAAAAAAAGTATCATGACATCTGGGCAGCAAAAAACTGGAGACTATCCCATCATTCAAATACTTGGGAGTACATTTTAACGGTCAAGGGTGCTACAAACACCATCTACCCCCTGGAAGCAAGTAGACCTGACATTAACTGTCTCGTTTTGCAAACTAATCCCCACAATGAACGGCCCCCATGTAACGGCATTATTCTGAGTGATAAACTCCAAACTGATGCCAACCATGATGTATGGAGCGATCATTTTTAGAGATGAACTAGAGGTCTGGCAAGATTGTGCCCAGAACTGAGGCTATGGGACTGATTTCTCCCTGCCCAACGGTACTCCTGCAGCATGCTTGAATCTTGAATTCAACCTGCCAAGACAGAGCCTAAAATTATGCACAAGGAGTGCTGAGTCTGACATGCTGAGACAGTTAGTGCCTGATTTAGATGTAACGGTCCAGCCATCAACTTTTTGACTGTAAACCAGCCCACTGCTGCGATGGTCTTCCCGCCGTATTCAGATATCGGTGATCCCACAAACGAAAGACTGCATTTGAACTGCGGTCTCCGGGAAGAAACATCTGACACGTTGATGGCAGGAAAGGGAAAAAGGAATGCCGGGAGGACCTCAGCCTGCTTTCCCGCCTTGTAGATTTAGATGTGCCTCACAGCTATGAAAAAAATGTGGCGGTCCAACCGCCACGCCTTAGTTGGCTGATTGGGGGTAAGGGGTGAAAACTCACCTTTTCACCACTTCCCCCGTCTTCGACTGGACAACATTTGCCCTCTCTGCTGCCACCGGCCCACGGAGAATGCACAACCCTGCCCATCGATGGACCATGGAGTAGGGACGCTATATTGCCAGGATACGTTAGGTGGTACGGGTTTTGTTGTATCAGCCTGGCAATGGGTATATGTGTTGTGTAGTGTGTAGTGAGGGAGTGCACCTATGGATTAGGGACAGTGTGTGTGTGTCACTTACCTCCCTTCGGTCTGGACTGTTCCCATGAGGCACAGGGTCAAGACTGATTTGCATTGTTCGGTCTGGACTGTTCCAATGAGGCACAGGGTCAAGACTGATTTGCATATGGTTGGGTCCAAACTGGGGTGGCGTAGTGGGCAAAAGAACGATGGGTTTGTTCTGGACTGCTCCATGAGGCACAGGGTCATGACTGATTTGCGTATAGCTGGGTTCAAACTGGGGTGGCGTAGTGGGCAAAAGAATTATGGGAAACCTGTCCCAGGATACTAGTTTCCGGTCCAGGGAGGACCTGGCCTGGCAGTTTGGTCTGGACTGTTCCCATGAGGCACATGGTCAACACTGATTTGAATATGGCTGGGTCCAAACTGGGGTGGCGTAGTGGGCAAAAGAACGATGGGTTCATTCTGGACTGTTCCCATGAGGCACAGGGTCAAGACCGATTTGCATATGGCTGGGTCCAAACTGGGGTGGCGTAGTGGGCAAAAGAATGATGGGAAACCGGTCCCAGGATGCTAGTTTGTGGTCCAGGGAGGACCTGGCCTGGCAGTTCGGTCTGGACTGTTCCCATTAGACACAGGGTCAAGACTGATTTGCATATGGCTGGGTCCAAACTGGGGTGGCGTAGTGGGCAAAAGAACGATGGATTTAACCCAGAACTTTTGACTGGGGGAGAATGTATGTATTGTCAGCATTCCGTCCATCATTTGTTTGCGGTAACCCTCTTTACTGCCACCGGTCCACGGAGAAAGCACGACCCTCCCCGTCGATGGACTACGGGGTAGGGACGCTACATTGCCAGGGTATATTAGGTGATATTGGTTTTGTTGTGTCAGACTGGCAATGAGTATATGTGTAGTGTAGTGTGCAGTGAGGGAGTGCACCTATGGATAAGGGAACGTGTGTGTACTCACTTGAGTTCTAGGTACAGCCTTGGAGTTCTTCGGCACAAACAGTTGTTTCCATTGATCTGCCACTGCCCCTGGTTAAGGCCTTGAAATGATGATTTGCATTTCACTTTTGAGCCAAGAGGTAATTATATAATTTACGTCCCTTCTCAGTCCCCAGAGACATTTTCTTTGTTCCCTGTCAGCACCTGAACTGGCTAAGTTATCAGCCGATTTATATTAGTCTATTTTATATCAGGAATATCACTATAGATTTTTGTTTTTGTCCTCTTTTTATCCATTTGTAAAATGTTTTAACTAACCGAAACAAATAAAGTTTTTTACTTACTTACTTACTCATAATAATTAAGTTTTAAATGTAAATTAGGTTATTAATGCTGACCCGTTTTTTATATTGTTCTACAATTAAAATATAACATTATTTAACATTAATATTTTAAATGTAAATATTTTTTCAATTTTTTTCTCCTCAAACCTATTTGCCTTTTGACACCAGGGATGCCAGACCCTATGTGTATCCTTTATGTCCTGCTAGACCCCGCAACACCACTCTCCTCTGGCTTCACCAGTGCAGTCCTGTTCATCATCAACGCGGTCCAGACACGTTTCTCCTCCTGTTTCACTGCCCCTCCCTTCCTCGGTGTGGGGAGGACACCAAGCCTTTCTCCCTGGGGTGGCCCCTGGTCATCCAGCCTCAATTCTCTCCCTTACCTTAGACCAGGCTCACAACACAGGCCTCTTCATAATCAATGGGTTTTTGTCGTCCGTTGCCTACCACAATCTGATCCTCAGCTTAATTAGGTATATTGAGTCTCTTTTGCTTTGAAATATTTTATTTCGGTCAACGACCATGAAAGCAGCATAAAATAAAAGTCACATTGGGTTAACAAACGATTAAATAAACTCAAAGCTGAAGTTTCCCAAAGGGACAATCCCATAATAAAAAAATATTGTTTTTTAAGTTTAAATAAAATCTGAATAAAAGCTTTCACACTTTAAAACATAAATTTGGAGGTTATGCTGTATAAAATCAATATTTTGTTAAAAATGAGTCTATTATTGGGCGATTATGTTTGGTGGTTTGTCAAATAGAGGTGTGCAGCTGTAGCTAAGGTGTCATGATTGTAGTCAATCTATATGCTTATGTCAAGGTCTTTACGTCGTCCCTTACCTTGTCTTGATATGAGACGCGTAGAGAATTCGCAGGGACGCAAGGGACCAACCTCCCTAAAGACTAACCCCTTCCTGGAGGAAGTATTGAACACTACAAGATAAGAGTTAGACGAAGGGGAGGAGGGCCGGTACTGGACGTAAATGTTCTTGCTGTCGACCTGCGAAACAACAAGAATTACTATTTACTTCTCTAGTTCTATTCTCTCCTTGAAGCAACTTCTGTGACTTCTTCTAACTCTCTCTCCTTAAACTACGATCTCTCGCCTACCTGCGAACAGCTGTTGTCAGTCTTTCGTCCAGTATGTCTTTCTTGTCTTGTTGGTCGGACTGGTCAGGTGAGATTCGATGGTCTCGTCGTGTTGTGTTGTCCTGTTGTGAAATAAAACCTTTTCTTTTAAAATAGTTCTGTAATAAACAAATAAAAATGATTAAACCTTTATGTTCTTTCTCTTGACTTGTAACCCCCCTTTTTGCCTGAAATAACTAGGGCCTATCTCAGTCTTTGAACTTACTAGATGGTTTTCTGTGTCTTTACATCCTTTGGTTTCCAAATCTAAAATGCAAGGTTTTTATGGCAAGAAGAACAAATATACAACTAAATGAATCAAGTATTACACATTCGGAAATAACTTCTTTCCAATGTACAGCGTTCACGTTCTGCTCCCCCCCCTTTTCCTAACATATAACTCTAAATTCCTAAATACCTAGATTAAGTTTCAAAGTCTCTTTCTGAAGTTCTGTAGGTTATTTCTTGAAAGATGTATTCATAAATTGTCCCGGTAACCTTTCTTGCGGAGAGCGCCTTAATTTTGAAAATCAGTACACTTATCTTAGTTTTCTGCTGTTCTTGAAGTTGAAAGAAAATGCCAGGCCACGATTCCGGAGATGACTGCAGGCTTTCGAAATTCGTTCTTCAGGTAAGCGACATCATCCCTAGAAGTGGGAGCTCACACGTCCTCTCGTTGGAGCAGGCTGGAGGCAAAGCGCTTTCCAGAAGGCTGGGTGTGGTTTAAATACCGGACCGCACCCAGCCGCACCCCACGTATGCGTGCGCTTGGCCACAACTTCGTGCGCTCGGCCAGATTTAGGCCGGCACACGCGAGAGAACAACTGAATGATTTCTCCTGCGATAACTCTGCAATATTTAAGCAACATTTCTTTTGAGAGCTATTTAATGCTGGCAAACAAAGGCACTGTGAATGTAAGTCAAGAGGCTTAAACAAAAACGGCAATCAGAGGTTTTATATTTCTAAATGTCACAAATCTAAGTCACAATGTTTATACTTCACGTACTTCACGTATTGCACCGAACACACTTTCATATATACATATACTTACTATGGAGTGCTGGTGCACGGGAAAGGGGTGTTTTTTTTACAGTAAATAGTTCGAAATAGTAATTGAGCCATACACATGTGTGGCTTCATACTGAATCATGACAGTACTCCCTCCTCAAGATCCCCCCTAAGACTGTTGCTATAGGCTTAGGTTTCGAGGGGTTTTGCATATGGAATTTTCTTAGCAATTTCGGAGCATTTTGTAGATGAGTGATAGGTTCCCATGATCTTTCCTCAGGGCCATACCCCTTCCAATCTACCAAATAAAACAGTTTTGCCCGAACCCGTTTGGAATCTAGAACCTTCTTGACTTCAAATTCGGAGTGACCATCAATAAAAACGGAAGATGGAGGTCGAATCAACCTAGTTCGAGGGTCAAAAGGTTTGACTAAGGACACATGGAATACCGGATGAATCCGATATTTCTGAGGAAGAAGTAACTTTACACAAACCGGGTTAATGATTTTTTCGATGGGAAATGGACCTATAAATCTGGGGTTAAATTTCTTGTTTCCTTTTATGATCAAGTTTTTTGTGCTTAACCAGACCTTGTCTCCAGGGCTGTACTGAGGTTGTTGTCTTCTGTGTTTATCAGCCGTTCTTTTTTGGCATTCCTTAGCACGAGCCAAGTTATACCGAGCTTCCTTATGAATAGAAGACAACTCAGAGATATAATCATGAATTGCTGGAACTGAAGTATTAATCTTAATGTCTTCTGGAAAGCATTTTGGATGGAAGCCGTAATTACAGAAAAAAGGAGACATGTTAGTGGAAGTATGTTCAGCATTATTGTATGCGAATTCCAAAGTACTTAAGAGGTCAGACCAATCTCCTGAGACGGTGGTTAACATGCAACGTAAATACTGTTCTATGGTTTGATTTGTGCGTTCTGTTAAACCATCCGTTTGGGGGTGATAACTAGATGATAAACGGATTTCCATTTGGAGAATAGAACTTAAATTCTTCCAAACGTGAGATATAAATTGAGACCCCCTGTCAGAAATCACTACTGATGGAATTCCATGTAACCGAATGACATGAGTAACCAAAATCTTAGCTAACTCCATAGTAGTAGGAAGTCTTTTCAAAGGGATGAAATGTGCCATTCGTGAAAACTGATCTACAACAGTTAGAATTGTAGTGTGTCCTTTTTGAGTTAAAGGAAGTTCTACAATAAAATCTAAAGAGATAGAATGCCAAGGTTGAGGAGGTATTGGAAGAGGTGTTAATAGACCACTAGGAGACTGATGAGAGGGCTTATTTTGAATACAAACACTACAAGTGGTCACATAACATTGAACATTTTGAACATTGTTGGCCACCAAAATTGTCTCTTAATCAGTTCGTATGTCTTGGTGATTCCCGGATGAGCCGAGAGAGGTGAATCATGAAAAATGTGGATAATTGATTCCTGAAGGGACTTAGTAGGAACCATAACTAGATCATGCATGTAAAGAAACTTATCTTTTTCTTGAAGATATGGATAATCTTTTCTCCATTCTTCAAGACTTTTAGTCTTTAACTCCCTTTGTATTTCATCAGAAATACTTTTGACCGATAAACAAGCTTGAAAACAGGTAGTAGGTAATACAGGAAGAACAACAGTTTCGTGATCCAAACTATTTTCTCCTAATCGAGACAATGCATCAGCTTTTAGATTTTCTTTCCCAGGTCGGTAAGTTATCACAAAACTGTAATCATTGAAGAACAAAGACCAACGTAACTGTCTGGCTGATAAAGCTTTTACCTTTTGTAAAGCTTGCAAGTTCCTATGATCAGTATAGATGGTGATGGGGTGACGTGCCCCTAACAAGTAGTGTCGCCACTCCTCAAAAACTGCTTTTATAGCTAATAATTCTTTATCAGCTATTGCATAATTTATTTCTGCAGGGGACAATTTTCTTGAATAGTAGGCAATGGGATGCATTTGACCAGTTTCGAAATTTCGTTGAGACAAGATTCCTCCTAAAGCAAACTGAGATGCATCTGCCTCGACAATAAATGGGAGTTTAGGATCTGGATGACTCAAAATGGGGGCTGATGTAAACTTTTCCTTTAAATCATGAAAGGCTTTAGCAGCTGCTTCGGTCCAATCAAATTTTACTCCTTTTCGTAGCAGTTTGGTAATGGGTGTTATAATTTGTGAAAAATTCTGGATGAATCTACGGTAGAAGTTTGCGAACCCTAGAAAACTGTGTATCTGTTTCACAGATGAAGGTTGGGGCCAAGAAGTAACAGCTTCCACTTTTTTAGGGTCCATTTCAATGCCAGCGGGACTAATAATGTATCCCAAGAAATCTACTTTTGACACATGAAATAAACTTTTTTCTAATTTCACATATAATGAATTGGAAAGCAGTTTTTGAAGAATGGTGCGAACTTGTTGTACATGTTCGTCTTCGGAGTGTGAGTAGATTAAAATGTCGTCAATGTAGACCACACAACAAATGTCAATAAACTCATGCAAAACCTCATTTATAAAAAATTGAAAAGCTGCAGGAGCGTTACAGAGTCCGAAAGGCATGACTTGATATTCATAAAGGCCAAATTTGGTTCGGAATGCTGTCTTCCACTCATCACCTTTCCGGACACTAACGAGATGATAAGCTCCGCGCAAATCCAATTTAGTATAAATGGTTGCATTCTTTACCTGGTCTAAAAGAGTTGGAATGAGTGGCAAAGGATATCTGTTCTTAATCGTGACATTGTTTAAGGCTCTATAATCTATGCACGCTCTTAATTACCCTCCACGTTTTGGAATAAAAAAAAGTGCAGACGAAACTGGAGACTTAGAGTGCCTGATGAAACCGTTAGCAAGATATTCGTCTAAATATTCTCGTAAGTGTTCGTTTTCCTTGTCTGTCAGAGCATAGATTCTGCTGCATGGCAGGGTTGCCCCAGGCACAAGATCAATTCTGCAGTCAAAATCCCTATGAGGGGGAAGAGTATTAGCCTTTTGTTTGTCAAACACATCTTTTAGGTCTGAGTACACTGCGGGCACTCCTTCTAGAAGTAGGATACTAGAAGATTCTACTGGTAATTAAAAGCCTTGGATTGTGTCTCCAGTCCTGTCTAATCTAAAACATTGACTCAGACAATGGTGAGATTTAAAGGTCACTGTTCTTGCCTGCCAATCAATTATTGGGTTGTGTAAAACTAGCCAGGGAAGTCCCAAGATTAGTTTGAATTGCGGAGCGTCGATAACATCAAAAACTATTCTTTCCCTGTGAATAGGGGAACTGTCCATAACTAAAACCTCTGTTTGCTTCTTGATCGGTCCAGAAGTCAATTCTTTACCGTCAACTGCTCTGACTGTTTCTGGGTAAGTCTTAAGGACGGAGCTGAATCCTAAATATTTTAAAAACTGAGTGTCAATAAAATTTCCAGTAGCTCCTGAATCAATGATTACTTCTACTTTTCTTGAACTTCCTGAATTGACTAAACTTTTCAATTCAACAATTACACAAAAATGTCGACACCCCTTAGGTGGGACCATTGAGGCCGAACTGGAACACACACTCGATAAACTGACCTCTTCCTTTATCGAGTGCACTAGTTTTCCGTTTCCTCAGATGTTACAGCTAAATTTACGGACTTGTTTTTCCCCTTACTTGGTTTGGAGGGACATTCTTTCACTAAATGTCCTGTCTTCCCGCAATAAAGGCATTGATTTAACTTTCGTCTCTTCTCTTTTTCTTCCTTTGTTAAAGGTCCTCGAATTGAACCTATTTGCATGGGTTCTACAGTGTCCAATCTTTGGGTTGTTTCTTTAGGAAACAAAATTTTATCTTTTTGAAACATTATCTTATGGTCTAATTTTCCTCTTTCTCCTTTTCTTTCTATCAGCCTATGATTTAATTTTACAACCAAATCTATGAATTCGCTGATCTCTTCGGGAGGTTCTAAGATTTGAGTTACCATATCCTTGAGCTCATCCTTCAGACCTCTATAGAATAAGGATACTCTTTTTTGATGTGGCCAATCGGCTTCCAGAACCAAGCGGTTAAATACTGATATATAATGTAATAGATCAGACGAACCCTGTTTTAAATGTAAGAGCTCACTGTCAGCTGATTGAACAAAGACGTGCTTCGCAAAAATCTTTTTTAGTGAGCGTTCAAAGGCTCTGAAGTTATACAAAACCGGGTCATTTCTTTCTACTAGAGGGACAGACCACAAAGCAGCATCCCCACCTAAGTAGGACAACATAAAAGCCACTTTGGAGGAATCATCTGGGAAAGCTGTGACTTTGGCCAAAAAGTGTAAATGGCACTGATTAAGAAAGATGGTAAATTTATTAGGGTCACCGTAAAACCTCTCAGGTTGGGCTAGAGGTGTAGGGACTGGCGTGATTACTTGGATCTGAGTTTGATTTTCAGAAGAAGAAGAAGCTCCCCCCGAGAAGGTGGCTGGTTTTAAAACTTGCTTTTGTTGGTGCACTGTGTTGTGGAGTGAAACCATGTCTCTACGTAAATCTACATTCTCCTGTTTTAATTCTGATAGCATAGCAGCTATATCTTGAAGAGTGACTTGGTCCATTGCATTCAGGCAAATTTTATTCTACTTGGGCTTTGCCTTCTGTCAAGGTCTTTACGTCGTCCCTTACCTTGTCTTGATATGAGATGCGTAGAGAATTCGCAGGGACGCAAGGGACCAACCTCCCTAAAGACTAACCCCTTCCTGGAGGAAGTATTGAACACTACAAGATAAGAGTTAGACGAAGGGGAGGAGGGCCGGTACTGGACGTAAATGTTCTTGCTGTCGACCTGCGAAACAACAAGAATTACTATTTACTTCTCTAGTTCTATTCTCTCCTTGAAGCAACTTCTGTGACTTCTTCTAACTCTCTCTCCTTAAACTACGATCTCTCGCCTACCTGCGAACAGCTGTTGTCAGTCTTTCGTCCAGTATGTCTTTCTTGTCTTGTTGGTCGGACTGGTCAGGTGAGATTCGATGGTCTCGTCGTGTTGTGTTGTCCTGTTGTGAAATCAAACCTTTTCTTTTAAAATAGTTCTGTAATAAACAAATAAAAATGATTAAACCTTTATGTTCTTTCTCTTGACTTGTAACCCCCCTTTTTGCCTGAAATAACTAGGGCCTATCTCAGTCTTTGAACTTACTAGATGGTTTTCTGTGTCTTTACATCCTTTGGTTTCCAAATCTAAAATGCAAGGTTTTTATGGCAAGAAGAACAAATATACAACTAAATGAATCAAGTATTACACATTCGGAAATAACTTCTTTCCAATGTACAGCGTTCACGTTCTGCTCCCCCCCCTTTTCCTAACATATAACTCTAAATTCCTAAATACCTAGATTAAGTTTCAAAGTCTCTTTCTGAAGTTCTGTAGGTTATTTCTTGAAAGATGTATTCATAAATTGTCCCGGTAAACTTTCTTGCGGAGAGCGCCTTAATTTTGAAAATCAGTACACTTATCTTAGTTTTCTGCTGTTCCTGAAGTTGAAAGAAAATGCCAGGCCACGATTCCGGAGATGACTGCAGGCTTTCGAAATTTGTTCTTCAGGTAAGCGACATCATCCCTAGGAGTGGGAGCTCACACGTCCTCTCGTTGGAGCAGGCTGGAGGCAATGCGCTTTCTAGAAGGCTGGGTGTGGTTTAAATACCGGACCGCACCCAGCCGCACCCCACGTATGCGTGCGCTTGGCCACAACTGCGTGCGCTCGGCCAGATTTAGGCCGGCACACGCGAGAGAACAACTGAATGATTTCTCCTGCGATAACTCTGCAATATTTAAGCAACATTTCTTTTGAGAGCTATTTAATGCTGGCAAACAAAGGCACTGTGAATGTAAATCAAGAGGCTTAAACAAAAACGGCAATCAGAGGTTTTATATTTCTAAATGTCACAAATCTAAGTCACAATGTTTATACTTCACGTACTTCACGTATTGCACCGAACACACTTTCATATATACATATACTTACTATGGAGTGCTGGTGCACGGGAAAGGGGTGGGTTTTTTACAGTAAATAGTTCCAAATAGTAGTTGAGCCATACACATGTGTGGCTTCATACTGAATCATGACAGCTTATTGGTTGTGTTCTGGCGTTTACATAAGTATCCTAGTGCGAATAGGCAAGACTGACTCTAAAAATGTAGCTAATGAGAAAATCACACAAGACCATGTATCAAACCTGCAAATGCGCAATGCTTGTTTCTGTAGCCTTATTCCAAGGCGTCTGCTAATAACGAGGAACCAGGGATACCTTTGAGAGGACAGGTTACCTTGGGGCCTATTCTCAAACTATATTTTGTTATACATTTAAAGTAGTACTACAATAGTGCTACTAAAATACTACAAAATGCTACTAACAAACCTTAGCATATAAATTTCCTGCTCCAGTTCTCCTATCTTTTCTATGGGGCGATCCTCACACACCCAAGTTTATTACTTAAAAGTGAATTTGGGAAGGACTGGGGGAGTGGCTGGATAAAAGGACATACCACTAAATGGGAGGAGCTGAAGAAGGAGTAAGTGGGGCTTGCGAAGGGTAAAGGAGGGTTTGAGAATGGTAGGGAGGGGTTAAGGAAGGACATGCACCCACCAACAAAAGAATAAGCCCATTGCTATTCATAAACCGCAGTTCTGAAGTTATAACATACAAAAAGGAGCCTAAAATAGTAAACTACTCCAGCTCAGACTTGGACTAGGTCAGGCACCACTTATGACCAACTATTGTCATTACAACACCCTTCCTTTGGAAATAATGGATGTAGTACTTAAAATAAAAAACAGCTGGAAATATTGTTAAATTGAATTAGCTTATTTAAACTAGGTAAGGAAATACATTATTTACAATTAAAAAATTTTTTTTAAATCAAACATTTTGTATGTTCATTTTAAATAGTTTACTACCCTTTTTAATTAAAAATTTAATGTAAAATTATTTTTCATTAAAATATAACTCACATACTTCTAAACCAGTTGATAATTTTTAATACATACAAAAAATATATATTTTCTTTAGGTGGGATTTCTGAAAAATAATTGAAATTGAATGTATTCAAAACAATAAAAGTTAAATTTTACTTTTAAATTAAGTTATTATTGCTGTACCTTTTTTATATTGTAAAATTAAAATTAATATATTCAATTTTTTAACATTAATTACATTTTCTAATTAAAGAAACGTAATCTATTTTTTTTAAGTTTAATAAAAGTTTACACTTGTTCCTGCTTCCTTTTTCTTCATATGTTGATCTCTTTCTCGATAGCAGAGGCCTCCACTTATATTTGAAAAGTTACTAGTGGTAACATTAAACAATTAACTTTTTCTTTACATATTTATTAAATTAATTAAAATATGATAAATAAAGTTACATCTATTTTTATGCTTAAAACATGTATTAAATATATTAGCAATGCATATTTATTTGTAATATATATATGTAACCATTTAAATATTTAATTTAATTAACATAGATTTAAAAAAAGTTAAAATACGTTATTTATGTTTAATCTTATATCCTGCTGGGTTCTGTCTCAAGTCCCTGCGTCCGTTAATTTCTGTGGGTGGCTGTTGCAGTATCAGTGGCTGGCCATGTGTTGTGCTGGACTTACTACTGCTCCCTTTTGGCTGCGGTAACGTGCATACGTAAATTTGGCACTGCCACCTCTTTCAGGAGATGGAGACAAATCAGTATGGACTTTTGAGTAACTGTATACTCGTAAATGAGGAATAGCCAGAAGCAGTAAAGCCACTCAAAAGTGAACTTACATCTGTATATTTACACAAGTGTACATTTACCTTTGTGAATACGCCCGGAGTGTTTATGACCAACATCTAAAAGTTTCCGAATAGATACTGTTTCTCAATTTGGAAGTGGCATATTGTGGGCATCCCTTCCGAATTGCTATTCAGTACCATACGTATCAATAGTTTGCAATGGGAATTCTATTTGCAAACCATGGAAAAGTTGCTGATTGCCAAGTGGTAAATGATATGCAAACAGGAAGCGGTCCTGTTTGCAACACTTCCCCTTTGTGAATTAGGTAACAGCTTCTGGGGAAGTAGGCAGTGGTCCAGGAGAAAGCCGCCAACTCTCACTGAGAATTTAAAAAAATGTAAACCTTTTTTTTCCTTTTTTAAACTGCCCATTTTCTTGTTAGGAAGTTGGACCAATTTAAAAGAATGATTTCACGTTCAAAATAGAAAGAAAAGGCATGGTGGGCTGCTGTTTCTTGCAGGCCACCATCTCTGTCTTTGCAGGTCATTAGAGTGAGTCACAATTTGCAACTTCTTAATTAATATTAATTTGTAAGGCCATATGCATATATGAATCATTATTTTGCAAACTGACCTATTAATATATAGGTAGATTCACAAAATTAGATACTGGTTTTACCAAGTTCAGTCACAAATTGTATCCAAATTTTGCAGCCAGTATCTTAGTATACCTGGCCAGTAATTTGTTATCAGAGCACTGTTGTGTTGTGCATTCTCTGCACATGTAAAGCATCAGTCCAGACAGGACCGATGCTTTGCAGGGACCCCCAGCTTTTCCTTCCCAGTTAAAGACTTAGCGCAAGCAGGTTTGGAGTATCAATCTTTGTATTTACCGGGTTCCATGTAGTAAACAATACCGCCAGCCTTGCTTCCTGACCCATATGTGTAATAGAGTTTGGTATTGCTGCTTTGTAAGTATCATAGTCAGCTGCAGACCAGCACATCTGCGCCCTAATGTGCTGAAGTGTGGTCCAAACAGCCTAACATGCTTCTACCTACATTGGCTTTTTGTGTCTCTGTTGTCCCTCGCATCTTTGATTCTCCTACTTGCTTACCGTTCTGCTTTTTATGGGCTAGGTTACCAATCCTTGTCAGCTCATATAATCCTGATTGATAATGGGATATGCAAAGATGGTTTTAATCTTGCTAGTTCATGTAAGGTAGCAACTGCCCCCAAGTACTAAATATATCCAAAGGTTCTTCATCCTCTAGCAGTTTTCCATCATAGCATTAGAAATGTAATTGTGAAAAGAAAAAAGTCTACTTTCTCGGTAGAACTTGTCTCAGTGTAAAATGCTGAATGTTTACAGTGGAAAGCCTCAGTTGACTGCTGCTTTATGGAGGACATTGTGGGATTTGATGAGCCCAGTGGATATTCTTACTAAAATTGCAAAGGTACATCACTAAGAATGCTTTAGCTAGCAGACCAGCAATACATTTGACTGAATCACATCCTGCCACTTTTTCTTTAATACCAAATTCATTATATTAAGGATTCTGAATATTTTCTAACTTGATTGCCTCGTTTTATGACTTGCTAGCAACCATGGGAACTTGTCAGGAAAGTGGCTCCTTCTCAGTCTGTCATTCTTCTTGCTCCAATTTCCAGTGTCAGAGTTAACCTTTTTTTTATGCATGTGCACAAGAGTCGTCAGAAACTGTTGGTTGTTTGTGAATATGTTGCCCACGTTCTGCCTAATTCTTTCATGGTACGGATTACTGACACCAGTAAAGGTAAATCATGAGCTGAGGTGTCTTCCATATCCAATAGGTCTTTTCTGGTGAGGGTTTGATTGTTCTTTTTCTTGCCTTCATTCTGCTGGTGAGTAGAGCCCACAGATCAAGATAGCCAGCATGCTTTTTCCCCCTCAGTACATTGGTTGTAGGTCTCTTTTCCAGAGTCAAGAAAAATCCACCTGAAACTTAAATCACAATCCATGTTCCTCCACAAATAAATGCACCCGCCATACTCAACACTGCGGTGTTTTGCAAATATCTTTGCAGTCCACAATTCCCACTTGCCACATTTCTCCACATCACCACAAATCAGCACACACCTGACAATACTATAACTCTATTGAACTCCATACAGTAATGTGGCAATTACAACTGCAGTCATTGTTTCATTCAAGGACTTCAAGGTTCCATTCTTGTTATGTGTGACTGCTTTATAACACCCGCCAAAACTGATTTGTATCTTTACACTATTAATAATATAGGTTACCAAGCCGCACTCAATAGGCATGTATTTGCTTTACCTTGGAAGTCTGAAGTCTAAGCTGCCTCTATCCAGTTTCCAAACACTCATATCTCTACCATAGGCATTGTAAAGCACTGATTAATCTTACATTCACACAGAATATATACTTTGCTTTGCTTTTTCTTTGCACTATTGCTTACACTCCTTTCCAGCCTCCCACCTCTCAACTTCTGTTCTACTGCTTTCTGCAACCTTTACACTAAGGACCGAATTCACAAAGGCAAAATTACGCTTTTGGGTAAGTTTACAATTTGTTTTGTATTCATGAAGTTTAATTTCATTAATAGTAATTTTACTAATGCCGAGATTACACACTCTTGGCAGAGACTCCATACATAAACGGATGTATGACATTACAACGCATGCTTTTACATCGCATGCCTTTACAACGCGGTATTTACAACGAATACCTTTACAACGCATAGTGCTTTGGGGCGCTGGATAGTGAATAGTTTAATTTACTATTCCAACTCCAGTCCCCGTGGATAGTAGGGAAGGTGTTGGATAGTAAATTAAATCTATTCCCTATCCTAGAGCCCCCCAGCGCAATGCGTTGTAATAGTTTGCATTGTAAAAGTTGCGTCGTAAAGGCACTGCGTGGTAAAAGTTGCGTTGTAAAGGATGTTTCCCTACATAAACAGATAAGCCTGTCCTATCTTTTTATGAGCGGAGTATCCTGCCCCTACTCTGGAGTCTCCACAGCCATAAAATTACCATTATTAAACTTTAACTCGTAGTTTGTGAATACCAAAACAAAATAAAATTGTGAATTTATACAGTTTACATTTGTGAATCAGGCCCCAGCTTTATCAGTTCTAATTTCAGTGGTACTTATATATATTGTTTTGACATATCTTTGCCATGAATTCTGAAATTTCTCTGCATCAATGCTTAACAGAAAGACTTTTTCTATGTTATACTAACGAGATATGGGCAATCTGGTTAGCTGAAAAAATATGCCGATCATCCGTAAATTCCAACAGAGATTTACATAACTCCATGAATCAGTTGTAAAATATTTTCTAAAGATTCGCCTTGGTCTCCATTGAGCTGAATGAGCATGGAAGTGTGATGAAGCTCGCAATGCTGTGGAGACCAGTTTGAAATTCAGCATTATTTGGCAGCTCTAAATTAGCATTATTAACAGTCTCAAGCATATGGAGTCAATTCAGTTTTGAATGTGGTCTAAACGGAAAAGAAGACTCAGGAATATAAATCTTTAGACACAACTAGCTTGACTTCCAACAAACTACTCTAAACTGTGCAACCGAAACAGGTCCAAGTGATGACCTATTCTGTGAGCAACAGGGGATACATTCTTGTTTTGCTTATGGAGGATGTCAACAACTATTTCAAATGTTTGGATGTGTACAAGGCTTACTGTTCACAAAGATTTTATGGTGAAAGGGCTTATGTGGGCAGTGAAAATGGTGCACTGTGCCATCAACTAAAAAGCATTTACATAAATTTAAAATCTAGCTTTGAACAGAACAGTCATTTTAATAATGGTTGCACTTGCAGGAAAATATGATGAATGGAAATGTCAATGTTGTGAGATCACCCAAGCAACCGGCAAAAAACATTAGAATTATTTATATATGCTTGTCTTTACTTTTTCTTCTTTGAAGTATTTAATGTTTATTTCTTCTTTTTGTTTCTAGAGCAGAAGACTCTTCCAAGAGCACAAGAAAACACTTACTGAAGCAAATATGTTATTGACCACTTTAGATTTTAATATCCTGTAATTGAAATGAAGCGAATTGAAGCCCCTTGACATTTGTAGCTGTGATGACGTCTAATAACCTACGAAAAAAGGAGCTTTAACAAGGATTCACAATGCCTTTGGGAAATAGTTTACTTGTTTCGGGATTCCGTGTATGAGGGTTTGCTTCCTGACACTTCAAGGACACAATTTGATCCAGTCAGTGTCATCACAGCAATAAGGATGTGTCAAGCCTGCAAGTGAGAAACAGCAAAGGGAACCTTCTAAGAGCTGCAAACTTTTTTGAACTAAAATGAGAAATCTTTCTAACCATGACATATTTTAGTTATCCTTGTAACCAGTGATATAAAAACTGAAATTGCATTTACAGGACACAATGTTGCAAACAATATCTAATTACCGAATAATAAGGCCTGTGCCTTATTTAGAGTTGGACGGATGCAGATCAGCCATCACAAAGGGATGTAAGCCATGTCTGCCACATTAAGAGTGCACTGATGTCAATGGCAGAACGGACATCCATCTAGTCTTCCTTTATAATAAGTGAGGTGGCTTAGTTTCTATCCTAGATATGCTGGCAAATGGTAAGCTCATCGGCTATTACGGGTTCAAATAGGAGCAAATACAAAATGAATATATGTGCTAAATTGCCCTTTGACAACTATCCCATTAAAATAAGATATTGGAGCGCAATACCCTGATTGACAAACCAGTACAGATAAGAAAAGTATATAACACTGACTCTTCTTTTTAGGAGGATGTATTTAAATAAATACCCTCTTCAATTTTTAGGTGTTTGGGTTCATCTACATCTTAAGGATGTCTTCTTTCTACCGCTTGGACAGTCTATCTCCAACAAAGAAATTGTGTGTAACAAGGAAGGTTATGATGAAAAATAAAGGTGAAATGTTAAAGGGATGGTACATAGTATAGTATCTTCTTTATGAAGCTTAACCTTGATTAATTCAAAGTGCAAAATGATCCCATCAGCTGTAACCTGTAACTACAAATATTTGAAGTTTTATCGTCAGTCAGGATTTGACATGGCTGCGGGTTGTGTTATTAACACAAAAGACCTACTGGGACATTCGCCAGGGGTCGGGGGGTTCAGAGAGGAAGAAAAACCGGAGTATGTCCTCCCTAGAGATATATTTCACAAAAGATACTCCTATCACACTATAGTATGGCGTGTTGCCAAATAGTGTGTACTCTAAGTTAAAAAATGTCTGTAGTGGTATGGATTACGCACTTATCCACCTAGGGTATGAGGGTCATGCTAGTCATGACCGTGTTTGTTAAGGGAGGAAGACTAATGCACTGGCATTAGGGTCTTAGGACCATTAAAATCCAGAAAAGACCCGTTTTATTAATTTTTAATAACCGGATCTGACCCAAGAATAAAGGGAAACCAGGGGTCAGTTTCAGGTGTTTTATCTTTAAGTCCCCCGCCCTTCATCTATCTAAAGAGCTACCCAACACTGTGGTTGAGCCCTCCACGACTTTTAGGGGTCAGGGTGACCCGATGATGAAGCATGACAACACCAGGGTGTGTGAGGGTAACTAATAAGAACTAGTCTTCCTCCCTTAACTAACACGGTCATGACTAGCATGACCCTCATACCCTAGGTGCATAAGTGCGTAATCCATACCACTACAGACATTTTTTACTTGTGGGTTGTGTTGCCCAACATTCATTTGCTCCTATTTTGAGTATCAATCTATTATGCGTTTAACAGACATATACATTAATCCCATTGACTTAATTTGCTCCTAACAGGACATAAATCCTAAAGACTATGGGCTGCCCTGCAATTGTCTTTAATGTTGTTCTCTGTAGATTATTCGGTTATCCTGCTCCTAGGAGCTGTGACTTTGAGGAGTACATACCAGTTAACCCTATCTTTCTGTAGTTATTTTAGCCCATAGGCACCAGTTGAACATTCCAAATAATGTATGTGAAGGATCTTCTCCACATTAGATCATTTAGTCCAACTCGGACATCTAGCTTTTTATACTACATTGATCCCTTTAAAATTACAAATAATTGTCCTTCAGCTTCATGCCTCTGTATTTCAACAACAGCAGAAATTTCTCACTGCATCATGGTACTAAGAAATGCAAGCTCACAAACTGATATTTGTACTCCATTCTAAAATGAAGAGGACATGGAGGTAGTTATGGAAAGCATTTCTGCACTTTTGTTAATTACTCTTAAACAGGCAAGGTTTTCAAGATCAATCCAGATTGGGTGCTTCCTTTTTTAATTCTATTCATTGTGATGCAGGACTGTTATAATTATCTTGATAGTTTTTATGTATTGAATGAAAAAATAAAGAATCCCATCATGTCCTTGTAAAAGGTAAGAAATTAGACATGCATACAAATATGACATAACAATTTCAGATGACTTGTTTGTCCCAACTTGTTCATCCCCTATATAATTAGTAAGTACATTCAAAATTTTAGAAAAATGTTCGACTCCATGATTCCTTGTTATTAAATATTGTTCTGCATCAATACACCTTATTTGGGGTGTTTCTCAATATTTTCATTCCTTTGTTATCAGGGACCCGATTATCTACATACATAAATTGTCCCATTATTGAGGCCATACCCTCAGGTCACAACCCTATAAGCACTTTTTTAAATTAATGTTCAAGCTTGTTTTCCATGTATTTCCTATAAAATGTAATCTGACCCACAGAAATATCTTTCTAGATGGGGGATGAACCAGCAAATATATATTCTCAGCCTCGTTTATTATTGTTATGGATACGGTTATAATGTAGTTTCTGCAATTAGTGTGCTGATTGATTTTAACACAAAACCTATGCTTTCTTGCTTTACAATGCTATGCCATGCTATGCTAAAAGATTTATAAAGCGCATGGCGAGCCAGAGGCATCCGAGGGCTGGTTAGGAGAGGTTGCACCATACAGGACGAGAAATACACCTAGAAACTAAATCTATTAGAAGAGCCAGGTTTTAAGAGCTTTTCAAAAGTGTACCTCATTTTCTATTGCTTGGATGGTCAAGGGGATAGAATTCCAGAGCTTAACTGCATTGAAACTAAAGGACCGTCCTTTACTTCTATCTCTTGGATAGTGATGATGGTAGCTAAATGAAGGTTCAAAGATTGAAGTGATGTATTGGGGACCTAGGGGGTAAAAAGCTGACATAAGATAGGTAGACCTTGCCCATGGGTAGCTCTATGGGAAATGCACAAGGACTTGAAATCTATTCTTTTGGCAATGGGGAGCCAGTGACGGTCCATCAGTCCCTGCCTGGCTGGCTTACATCTATGTATTCCAAGTAACGTATGTGACCGCATTTTGCACAACTTGAAGTTTCCAGATAACTGCTTTGGGAGACCCCAGGTGAGGTGAATTGCCATAATCCAGGTGAGAGAGAACGAAAGCCTGAACCACCACCCGTCTTGAGGTCTGGGGTAGCAAGGGCAGAATCTTGCTAAACACATGCAACAATCCAAAACAGATGGGTGAGATTTTTTGGGCTGGGCTTCCATTTTCAAGGTATCTTCAAGCCTCACACCTAAACTTTTTATAAAAGCCTTAGAGGCTGGGGGGGTGGGGTTGAGGCCAGTAGGCCAACCCGGGACTTGGTGAGTAGAGGAGTTGTTCCCAAGGATCATTAATTCTAATTTAGCTCTGTTAACCTTAAGACAGGATTTATCCATCCAGCTAGCTACCTGCTCCAAGAAAGTCCTAGGGTAGACGGTAAGGGATCTGAGTCTGGGGTAAAAGAGAAAATAAGCTGGGTGTCATCCGCATAGGAGACTATAGATATCCCAAAGGAAGCGCTAATGTCAGCCAGTGATTGCAGGCATATGTTGAATAACGTAGGACTAAGTGAGGACCCTTGCTGGACCACACACATAACGGACAGGAGCTCGAAGAGCAATGTTTGTCAAAGACCTGGAATGTTCAGTCCTTCAAGAAGGAAACCAACCCAATCCATGGTTTTTCCTGCAACTCCAGCCTTACCAACCCTGTCTAGAAGTGTTTGTGGTTAACAGCATCAAAGGCCGCACTGAGATCTAGGAGTATAATGACCACTGTAGCCTCTTGGTCCAATCTCCTTTTAGCCACCTCTACCACAGCCAGAAGGGCAGTCTCTGTGCTGTGCTTAGGCTGGCAGCCATTTTGTGTGTGGTGCAGGAAGGCGTTAGCTTTCAGGAAGTCTGACAGGCATCTGTTCACATATTTTTCTGCCACTTTACTTAAACCTGGGAGCAGGGAAATGGGGCGAAAGTTCACCAAACAGGAAGGATCAAGGTTAGGTTACTTTAAGTTGGCTATGACCATCGCATGCTTGCAGGGTTGGGGAACCGTCCTCTCCAGGTAGAGGTTAACCATGTCTAACAGAATGGAGAAAATAATTCTAAGACGTACCAGATCCAGAGGAGGTCTGGATTTAATTTTCCTAAACAGAGCAGTTAACTCATCCAGGGAATTGGGAGAGGATAGGTGAACATCTATGAATACTAGGAGATGATTAGCATTGACTTGGAGGTCTGGCATTAGCTAAAATCTTTTGATTTTACTATAATATGTATAGTATACTTACATAAAGGGGCTTTTAGCCTCTTGTCTGTTTTTGTGTCATTCACATTTTACTTTTGCCCACTACAGCATACAGCATGGTGCAGTGGGTCACCCACTTAAGCCACTTGTTTCCAGGCAGGTCCCTCCCCACGCAGCGTAGCTCCATCTAACTGCGCCCATGTAACCCCCTTGCTGCTGCCAAGTTCGAGCCCCACCTGGAAGGCCTTGGTCAGCCCGTATTTTTTCCCCCGTAACTGTGCTCTTCTCCTGTAAGAGTGCTTTGTTTTTTGGTTAAATTTGTGCTTTGTCCTGTTTTGGTCACATTAGTATTCTTGCTCCTGTAACTGTGCTTTTTTCCTCACCACGCCCCTCGCCAGTCCCGCTTCCCGCCGCCCCCGCCCCCCCTCCCATTCGTCCGTGGCCCCCCACCCAGCTGCTCCTCCCTCCCACCTACCCCTCTTATGGCCACCGCTATGCGGCCGCGCGCAGCGGACGCGCTGCTTGCGCGCAGGAGGCGTGCCTAAGGCAAGCCGATCCGCACCTGGACCGCGTCCAGCGCCAGAACCCCTGGCCCCCACGCACGCCACGCCGCCTCACTCAACTACAATGCCAGCACCCTCCACGCACTCAACCCCGGAAGAAAACACACCTGCTACCGGGCCACTCCGAAGCGCACCCAAGGGCCCTTCACCTGCCGGAACTGCAGCTTCTCCAGCACCCGACCCACGAAACCACCAACCAACAAACCCAACCACCTGAGGTGCATCCTCCTCAACACTCGCTCCGACCGCAAACACGCCGTCAAACTCTGGGACCTCCTCAACTCAATTGCCCCAGTCATCGCCTTCCTGATGGAAACCTAGCTGAATCCCGCCTCAGCACCCGACATCGCCATAGCCATCCCATAAGACTACAAGATCGCCCGCAGAGACCGCACCAACGGAACAAGAGGTGGAATCGCCATCGTCCTCAAGAACACCCTCAGCATCTCGACCAGCACCGACGACACCCTCAGCACTGCCGAACACCTGCACTTCCAGACTCACACCGACCCCAACACCACCCTCAGAGGAACCCTCATCTACAGACCCCCTGGACCCAGACCATAGTTCTGCGACTCCATCGCAGACCTCATCAGCATCCACGCCCTCGCTCCTTGGGGACCTGAATTTCCACCTTGAGAACAACAACGACGTCAACTCTGCCATCCTGATCGACAACCTCGACAACCTTGGAGTCAGACAGCTTGTGACAACACCCACCCACGCCGCCAGTCACACTTTAGACCCCATCTTCTCCGCAAGCCCCCACGCCTTCTTCAACCACACCACTGAACCCCACTGGACCGACCAACGCTGCGTCCACTTCACCTTCAGGAAGCCCACCACACACCACCGCACCCAACAGATGCCCCGTCACTGCTGGGGTCAAATCACCGAAGAAGAGATAGCTACCACCTTTGCCACGAGCCCACCAGCCGACCCCACCGAACCCGACACCGCCGCCCTCAACCTCCGACAGTGGATCGAAGACTGCGCCAACACTCTCGCCCCGCTCACGACACCCTCCAGCAGCCACACCAGCAAGAAAGATACCTGGTTCACTGAAGACCTCCAGGCCTCTAAGCATGCATGCCGGAAACTGGAGAAGAACTGGCTTCGCTACCGATCACCAGGCAACTACACTGCCCTCAAGAACGCCACCCGCAGACACCATCAACTCATCAGAACCACCAAAAGGACCGCATTCAAGGACCGCCTGGATAACAATGCACACAACAGCAAAGGGCTCTTCAGCATTGTGAAGGAACTCTCCAACCCCAGCTCCAACACCAACGACATCCCCCCTTCGCAGGACCTGTGCGACTCACTGGCCACCTACTTCCACCGCAAGATCGCAGACATCCATGACAGCTTCAATGCCACAATCGCCCCGTCAACCCCCGAGACCTCCACCCCCGCGTCCACCAGCCGCCTGATCATATGGTCCAACGTCAACGACGATGACACCATCAAAATCATGAACTCCGTCCACTCTGGATCCCCGTCTGACCCATGCCCACACCACGTCTTCAACAAAGTCAGCACAAGCATCGCCCCCCATCTCCGGAAAGCCATCAACATCTCCTTCGAGACAGTAACCTTCCCGGAGAGCTGGAAGAACGCCGAGATCAATGCCTTACTCAAGAAGCCCAAGGCGAACCCCAAGGATCTCAAGAACGTCCGTCCCATCTCATGGCGAAGGTCAACGAGAACATTTTCAACAAACAACTGACCCGCTACCTCGAGGACAACAACATCCTGGACCCATCCCAGTCTGGTTTCCGCAGCAACCACAGCACCGAAACCGCCCTCATCGCTGCCACCGACGACATCAGAACCCTGCTCGACAATGGAAAAACAGTAGCCCTCATCCTCCTGGACCTGTTAGCCGCCTTCGACACGGTCTGCCATCGCACACTACGAACACGCCTACACGGCGCCGGGATCCAAGAGAAGGCCCTGGACTGGACCACATCCTTCCTCTCTGGCAGAACTCAGAGTGTCCACCTCCCACACTTCCGCTCCACCCCCACCAAGATCATCTGCGGCGTACCCCAGGGCTCCTCCCTCAGCCCAATGCTGTTCAACTTCTACATGGCACCTCTTGCCCACGTCGCCCGACAGCACAACCTCAACATCATCTCCTACGCCGACGACACTCACCTTAACATCTCCCTCACCAAAGACCCTCACACCCCCAAAACCAACCTTCACGAAGGAATGAAGGCCATCGCCGAATGGATGAGGAACAGCCGACTGAAGCTGAACTCGGACAAGACGGAGGTCCTCATCCTCGGCTCCACCCCTTCAGCCTGGGACGACTCCTGGTGGCCATCTTCACTGGGAACAGCCTCGACACCCGCTGACCATGCATGCAACCTGGGGGTCATCCTCGACTCCACCCTCTCCATGATCAAACAGGTCAACGCCGTCTCTTCATCCTGCTTCAACACCCTACAAATGCTTCACAGGATGTTCAAGTGGATCCCCACCGAAACGAGAAGAACAGTCACCCAGGCCCTCGTCTCCAGCAGGCTGGACTACGGAAACGCCTTTGAAACAGGAACATCAAACAAGCTCCTGAGACGGCTGCAGCGCATCCAGAACGCCTTGGCACGACTGATCGTCGACATCCCCCGCCGCAGTCACATCACACCCCACCTGAGAGACCTACACTGGCTCCCCGTCAACAAGAGGATAGCCTTCAAGCTCCTCATCCACGCACACAAAGCCCTTCACAACGCCGGCCCAGCGTACCTCAACAGACGACTGAGCTTCTACACCCCTACCCGCAAGCTTCGGTCCGCTGGTCTCGCCCTCACCCTAGCCACCGTCCCCCGCATCTGAAGAACGACCGCCGGCGGCAGATCCTTCTCCCACCTCGCCGCCAAGACCTGGAACATCCTCCCGACCAACATACGGCAGACCCAGGACCTACTGGCCTTCAGAAGACTTCTCAACACCTGGCTCTTCGATCTGTAGCATCCCCCCCCCCCACCCCCCACACCCCCAGAACCTCTAGACCCTCACGGGTATGTAGCACGCCTAACAAATGTCCTGATTGATTGATTAATTGACTTGTTAATTTCACTTTGAGTGACTGCATTTTGCTCTTTCACAAGGAGCACAACTGCACACAAGGTACCTCCCTTCAATGCCAGTGTTTTTGCTTTTACTTTATAATTACTTTAGGGTTGCCTTTGTGTTTAGAGCCTGATTTGATAGCAGCATGCTTCTCATGTGCCTTTGGGGCACATTTAATTCTTTATCAGATCCCATCTCCTGCCAATGCTGTTGTAAGTTCCTTTTAGAGTATTTTGCTTTTTGACTGCTGCTATTTCAAAGCATACCAGATTGTGTTCCTGTGAAATTGTTCTGTTTTAAGTTATCCTCTTTTTACCTTTTTGTTTGACTTTTGTTTTATTCTCTCTTTTCCATCCATCTTTCTTTCTTTCTTTTGGGAGTTTTATATAGCATGAACTTGACCGGAAGGTATTGGAGTGCTTTTCACAGTTGTGTTACAGACGGACACATTAATTTTGTTAGGCACAGGATATAAGTTGATTTGCCCAGAATCACAGGATGTTGAGCGTACCTGCAGAGACTCGGACTTCTTTCCCCAGGTTCGAGATTGACCGTTCTAGCCGTTAGGCCACATCCTCTCCCTGCAGTCAATGCCAGATTGATTGAAAATGTTTAGGTATGTGTTGGCCAAGACCTTTTCATTTTACTAACATTATGTGCACAACATAGTTGCTTAGGGGTTTGCAGCTAGCCTTCACCCATTAGTCTGTGCTGGGTCTCATTCACATTTTACTTAGGTGCAGTGCATCAGTCCACTTTAGCCAGTGGATGACTGCACTACGAGTTACGGTGTGTCACCCTTTCATAAGGAATACATCCACACACAAAGTTGTTCCTTCTGTGCCTGGAAGTACCATGGCAATATGAGTTATTTTTAGACCCCTAAAACTTTTTTGCCTTTAGCAAGTTATTTTCTTTATTAGATTGATGAGGGCCCGGCATATCCCTAAACAATAAAGTTTTGAAAAAAGCATGACAAAACAAAACAAGAATTGCCAGAAGGCTGGCGGCCCACACAAGACCTATTGACTTTGCCACTGCTTGTTTCTGTAAGCACTCCATGAAAGTGCATGCGTTTCCAGCTGTCTCCTTTATTGGCTTTTTTCCCTCCTCCACATTGCTTTCTCTCGCCCATGTGTTTCTTTCTCCCATCCACATTCATGTTGCACTCTTGTTGCCCCTTTGCATGTGTTCTCTCCGTCGTATTGTTTCATTCCCATCCGCTGTGTTGCTTAGCCCCCCCCCACCTCCCATGTTGCCTAACACCCTGCCCACCAAGTTAATTAACTGCCTGCCTACTGTGTAGCTTGTCCCCCACCCCAGTGTTGCTTTACCCTCGACCCTCTCCCCAAACCAATCCCGCTCATGTGTTTATTATTTTTTAAGCGTCATCACAAAGAGTGCTTTTGCGCAACTTTAAAAAAGATCATCGATCCATCTCAAATCAACAAATTTAAAAAATAAATTAATTTAAAAAAAGCTTGTGTCCTTCTCTAGGTGTGTGCATGCATGTTTAACACGTGTACCTGCCTACAAAAGGACATTACAGCCACATCATCACGTCTTATTAATTGTTTTTTATTTTAGTCATGCTGCACTGCAGCTGCGATGCTGCCCAACATGGCTAAAAAACAGTGACAAAGCCAATAGGTCTTATAATTGAGACCTTTTGGTTTTCAGTTTCATTTTTAGTGCCCAAGAACAAGTCTTTTGAATTTGTTTTTCTATACTCTTTACATAAACTAAAGTAAATTGAAGAGCTCCTTCACAGTGTGTGAAATAAAAGCAACATCGCCTGCATGAAGAAAGGTGTCTACTTGAGTCTCTTTCAGGGTATCTTGAGTTAAGCTCAGCAGATACGTCTCTTACCAGACTTTCAAATCTAAAATGTAAATATATTTGTACGGTTTAGGTGTCTTGGAGTGAAGTTAGTTGAAACCTTTTACGTTATTTCAGAGAGATTTCTTAGCAAACAACACATGTACTAGCAAGGACCTCCTGGAGGTGAAAATAATTGGGTTTTCATACTTCTCTTATAGACTTTGTGAACAAAATAGTTCTTTTGAAGTCATTTTGAACTCTGGGCTGTTTCCGGAGTCTTCGTGCAAAAAGGAAATTATGCTAAGTCAGATGGAGCTTTCTCTTTCAGCTGAAATATAACTAACTGTGGTAAATAAAAGAAAAACTGAAAAAAGACGTATTAACCTTGAATGCAGCTCAATGGCCTGGTCTTTGCAGATGACCTGGCCCTACTCTACCATACTCATCTGCAGATGCAAGAGAAGACTGACAAAGTGGCAGCCACTTAAGCACAACTTGGTCTCAACATCCACAGGGCGAAAACCAAGATCCTGAAGGCTGTGACTGCTAGCCAAACTGCAGTCACTCTTGCAGGCAATGCACTGGGAGAAATGGAGATCGTCACCTACTGGGTAGTGTCATAGACTAGCAGGACGGCATAGACCCTGACATCAAGAAAAGAATCAGAAAATCAATGGCTGCCTTCATTCAGCTAAAGAACTTCTGGAGCTCCAAGGATCTAATGCTGCGAATCATGATCCGGGTTTTTAACACCAACGTAAAACCGGTCCTTCTGTATGAAGCAGATACTTGTAGGCCAATTGTGACCACAACCAACAAAGTCCAGACTTTCATCAACACCTGTCTGAGGAAAATCCTCCAAATCCAGTGGCCAAACACCATCGGCAACAACGACCTATGGCAGCAGACTTTCTAGCTTCCTGCTCATGAAGAAATAATGAAAAGACTCTGGGTCTGCAAAGGTCACATCCTCCACAAACCTGCATCAAACACCACCAGGCAAGCACTTGACAGAAACTATCAAGGGAAACAGAAAAGAGGAAGGGCAAGAAACACCTGGTGTTGAGACTTCAAGGCTGACTGCAAGGAGATGGATTATACCCAGGGGCGGCTCCCCAGCTAAGGCGGAGGAGTGTCACTCCACTGCTCTCAGAGCCAGAAAAAAAGAAAAACAAAATGATAATAAGCTTGTTAGGCGGCGGTGAGGAGATAAGTATTGTTTTTAATGTTTTGTTCTCCCCTCACCACCCCACCCCGCACCTCCACCCTCATTCCCTGCCAGCCACCACTGGTTGCACCTTGTGTCAGATTGAAAGAAAGGCCCAGGACAGAGGTGGCTGTAGAGTATTGGCTGATGGCATATGGAAGCAAGTATAACAGACCTTTTCGTGGTGGTCAAAGTTCCTATTAATGCTGTGGTTAGCTGTGGTTAGTGTAAGTGGCTGCATACAATTTGAAACCTTCGTACAACCAGTAAAAGTCTTCTAGAAATATAAAGGCCCATATTTACTAAGGCTTTGAGTATGTGCACAGCTTGATGTTATTTATTATGCAGCTAAAATATGTTTTGCGCTAGAAAGGTCTCAACACAGAACCACTTGTCACTGCTTTGTGTCAAGTGGGCATTACTGGGGTAGATAATGACCTGTAAGTTTTGACGCAGAGCCTGATCTACTAGGATAGACAGACTGACTTTTGCATCAAAAACTACTGCCAATTTAATGCATGTGCAGAGAAGGGGACATTAGTTATTTCTCAAAAAAGAATACACCTTTAATGTGCAATGCAAAGCACAGCACACACGAAAGAGCTTGCACCGCCATTGCATACATTTTTTAACGCACTGGTGGTGCTTTCTTTGCTCCATATGTACAATGTGACTCATCTAGGCAGATGCGTCACTTTTTGTCATCCTGTGTCCGTTTTTACCTTTGTCGGAATTGGCTGGGTTGCATTAGAATTGATATATGCAAGGTAAGCAGTCCCACGTGAAATCCCCCGTAAAACTGATTCAGTGGCATTTATGACTTTTTGGAAGGGAAACATCCTTTATAATGCTGTCACTACCCCAACAGCGATGTTAGCATTTGTTCCTATACCCCCGCAAGTCATTACAACTACTTGCTTTAGGGGACACGTTGTCGGATTAGTTATTGGATTTCAAGTCCAACATCTTCCCTACTGTTGCGTAGACTGGAGGTTGGAATTGTAATTTATAAGGCAAGTCGTGACAACCTGTGTGGTAAAGTAACGCCTGGCAACTTTGCAGTCATGGTACTACTGACTGTGTTGTACAGGCAAGGGTGGTAAATTCATATTTTATTAACATTTGTTTATTCATTTTAACAAAATAATCATTCACCATACACAGGATAGCATGTTCCCACATCATCAATTTGGTCTCCAGATAGGTCCACATTCCTATCACACCACATAATTCCAGTCTGCTGCGAAAGAGTTCAATGCAAGTCATTAGGCCAGAATAACACAAAGCAGCTCCGACATTAGTGCAGTACCATCATATCAGTGCCAATGTGATAAAGTTCAAATCAGTAACTTCCAAAGAACAAATACTGAATAAAATCAACCCAAAATCCCCACTCTCCACTGCCCAAATTACCCCTTCTGCTCCTCCCGGCCCCCAGACGTGGTATTTGATATGAAAATCGAATGGAAGTAATAACTAGGTACAGCAAGACAATCAAGTACAACATGCTTATACATTTCTATGAATAGCAGTAGGGTCTGTGGCAATTCTAAGATTAATTAAAGGTTTCGCCCTGGCTTCCTCACATCTATGGCACCCTAGCAGGCATCAAGCAGGGACACTCTGATCATTCAGTTCATTCACTGTAGAGTTCCCATCCTAGTCCGTTTCTGATGTTTTCAGCAATAATGAAAGCACTTCTCATGCCCTTGCAGTCTTGAGTGCCTTTTCGCTATTTGCTCGGCTTGCTGCCTGCAATCTGGTAGTACCCTCGCATTCTGCCCGATCTAAGAAATGCATTCCTCCACCTACGATAACTCAGGCCCCCTTTAGCCTTCCAACGTGCCGTAATCTCCCTTTTAGCCAGTACCAGCCCTAGATCTAGGAACTTACTAGTGATTTTATCTTTGGAGGTATGAGGGAACCAGTGAAGTAAACAAGGGCCCGGTGCCAGGTCAATGCGTCTCTCAGTTATATCGCAGAGCAGCTCTAATCTTTCCTCCTAATACATCAATATATTGGGTCAATCCCAGAGCATATGTCTAAAATCGGCCCCCTCTTTGCCACATCTCGGACACAGCACCGTGGTCACATTAAAATATTTGCTCATTTTAGCCAGGGTTAGGTATGCTCTATGTAGTATGAAAAATTGAACCAGTTGGAATCTAGCATTCCTATTGCATTTCCAAGGTTGCTCAACCAATTCCGCCCACACTTTCTCCGAGATCTCAATACCCAGGTCTTCCTCCCACTTCTGTTTCAATTCTACTAGGGGGGTGAGCCTCTCATGTGTCATCCGTCGGTATAAGCACGAAACCCCCTTAATCGTGCCCACCGCTAACACTACATATTGGCAGATCATGGAGGTTTTGGCTCGGATAATCCTTCCCCCAATATTTTTGAATTGCCGCCACTAGGGCCGAGTGGATCAGGTAATCCCCCCGGGGCAGATTAAAGCGGTGCCTCAGAGTCTCAAAGGGTAGGAGAACATTCTCGTTAGACAGATCTCCTACCACTGACAGGCCCATGTCAGCCCATTGGTGAATCGCCGACCAGTTACCCCCATGTGAGTAAGTAAGTAAGTAATTTTTATTGTTTTAGGTTAATTAAAACCGTTACAAAAGTACATTGATCACTCATACCTTCCGATAAAAGACTGTAAGGAAAATATAATATGCTTTAAAACAAAAACCTTTGATAAAAACAGTTTGGTGCGGGTGTGTGGTCGTAGTGTGGTGACTTGGCCAGTTTTCAACTAGTCCGGACTGGTGCCAACTTCCAGATTTTTTAGTTTCAATTCCAAACATTTCAGGAATTTGACCAACTTCCCGTTTAATGGGGGAAGGGCTGGGTCGAAACAAGCAAGAACCGCTTGTCTACGTGTGCGGATTTTTTGTTCGTTGAAGGCAGTTTTTAACAGGGCTACTCTTTCCTCTTTCAGCCTTGGGCAGATACATAGTAGATGTTCTAAGTCTTCATATTCTGCCCCGCACAGCCTGCATTTTATCCCACAGTCCCTTCTCAGCCATGGTTGCAGATGCGGAATAGAGGGTAAAATTCCTAGCCTATGTTTTAAGAAGGCTTCTTTTGATTTCCTGCCATACCCCAGACCAAAGTACGCTTGTAACCCAGGCGATTTGTATGTGGACAAAGTCATCCATGCGTGTCGCCTTTGTGAAAAGGTCGCTTTGTCTTCCAAGTGCGATTGTCTTTTTATGCTCTTGTTGACAACACGCTTGAATTGCACGTGCGGTAAGGGAGTTTCCCATAGTTCTTTTAGACCTGTGACAGTCAGGGATTCCTCTAGGTAAGTTTTCGCCGGCAGTTGAAGAGAGCTGCTTATATCTAGCCATAGCAGACGGTTAAGTGAGTTTTCTGGCGAGTTCTTTATTTTCTGCCAGCACTTAATGTATGAGCCTCTTCTAGCAAGCTTTTGGGAGGTCAGTCCAAACTCTAACCGGATCTGGGCTTGTGAGGTGTAGGTTGGCAGGTTGAAGAGAAGTCGGTAGGCCTTTCCAATGGTTGTGTCCAGCAGTTTCGCATCTATGCCTTTTAGAGCCTCACTGCCATATGTAATAGATGACTCTAGCTTAACCTGTGCCACACGGAGCAGTGGGAGAAGAGTGGGACCATTCAGATTAGACTTTAGCTGTTTGAGCGTAGTAGCTATCAGCATCCCTTTCCTCTTGATTGCCCCTAGTTGGTGCGAAAAGCGACCTCCTTTGTCGAACAATATTCCGAGGTATTTATATTCTGAACAGTTTGCGACAACCTTTGTTCCGAGGAACCAAGTATACCGCTTGTTGTTTCCATTTATAGACAGAACTTTGGTCTTGTCAGTGTTTATTTCTAACAGATTCGCTTTGGCGTATCCGTGCAGTGCATTGATGAGGTTTTGGAGACCTACTTTGGTGTGACTGACCAGGACCACATCATCTGCGTAGGATATACTAGGCAGCGCTTTGCCCCCCAGGCGTGGAGCGTGTGCATTGCAGGTTTCTAGAGCAGGTGGTAAATCAGCTGTAAATAAGTTAAAAAGGGTCGGTGCTAAGACGCACCCTTGCTTTAGCCCGTTGGTAGTCGGAATGCGCCTGGAAAGGTGTGTACCATTGCCAAGCTTGACCTGGACCCACGTGTTGGTATGCAGTTCGATCAGAAGGTGCAATAGGGGATCGGGGATCCCCCAGGAGGCCAATTTTCTCCAGAGGTAGCCCCGGTTGACATTATCGAACGCCGCCTTGAAGTCGACAAAGCAAAGGTGAAGAGCCTGTTTGGTCACCCTTGCTTTGTCGATGAGTTGCGAAATTGCCAGCAAGTTTGTCGTTGTTCCCGTTTCTTTGCTGAAACCAGTTTGGCTCAGAGGAATTATGTTGTGGTGTGTTGCCCAATCGCACAGGTGGGTCAGTAGGAGTCCCGCAAAATATTTAGCCTCAATGTCCAGGAGTGCTATCAGCCGGTAATTTTTTGGCAGCGTTCTATCCCCCGCCTTATAAATTGGTGAAACGATTGAACCCCTCCATGAGGCAGGAAGAGTCCTAAGTCGGCTCACAGACGTGTAAAGAGGGGTGAGCGTTTCTGCCCAATATTCTGGCTCAAGTTTGAACAGTGCCGGAGGAATCCCATTTGGCCCTGCTGCACCAGCCTTCCTTCCCTTCGCAATAAGTTTAGGCAGAGTCGCTGAGATTCTAGATTCGAATTCTAACCAAGTTGTTGTTGTTTGTAGCGTGTGGCCTTCCGGGGCTTCCTGGGGCTTGCTTTCAGTGGCGACCTGCTGGTTAAAGTGCGAGTCTAAGAAGGATTCCCAAGAAGATTTGGTAATGTGGGACGTTATTCCGCAATTTTTTGGATTTATTATTTTGTTTATTGTAGACCAAAACTGGGCGCTGTTGTTACCCTTCAAGTCGTGATGAAGTTTTGCCCAGAGGTCCTCCTCATTGAATCTTTTGACTCACCATGTCAGTTTTTTTAGGTCCGTCCGAACCTTCTGAAGTTTTACAAGAAGGGCCTTGTCCCCCCGGCTTTTTCTCAGCATTCTTAACAGACTGTTGATCTCTTTTTTGTAAGTTTTTAGGGCTGATTTCTGGGAGCTTGAGATCTTCCTTAGGACACCACAGCCGGCAGATGAGTTGTGCCGTACAATAGATGAATATTGATTTGCAAAATCAGCCTTAAATTGTTCCCAGCCTGCTACTGGGTTGCCTGAGAGGTAGTTTAAGCTGATTAGTTGGTGTTTTGCAGCATGTAATACCTCCGGCATGTTAGCGACTGAGGTTTTGATCCGTTTAAAGTCTATGGTGTGGCTAGCATGCGGACCAGTTGGGTTTAGAAGTATTGGATCCGGGAGGGCGCCAAGAGAGACTTCCTGAGGGCGATGATCACTGTCTCCCTTGTCTCCTAAGTTAAAGCCCAAGATGTTGTGAAAAAGAGGAAGAGAGACCAGTGTATAATCAATTGTCGAGGTTACGATGCCCGAGTTGAACGTGGCCATGGGCGGAGAGTCTTCAGGAAATCTTCCATTTAGGACCCTCAAGCCCATGTGTTCCAAGTCTTCCAACAGGTCCTTTGCCGACTTGGTGGTTTTACTTTGGCTGCTCCAAGTTTGATTTGGGATGTTCCAGTGGTAAGACTGGGCCTGAGTGTCATTGTTCAAGGATGACCCTAGAATACATTGGTTGAAGTCACCGGAAACAATTAAGTAGGGTGAGGTTTGCGTTGTCAAGACATGATGTAAATGGTCCATTAAACGCTTTGCCTCTTGTGATTTCTTTTTTGGGTTGATATACGTGTTAATCAGCCGAACCTCTTTCTTGTTTCCCCCAAGATTTAATACCATCTCAACAGTATTTATGGATGGAGAATTGGAAGTGAGCGCTTGTACATTACCAATAGTTGAGATTTTTGTGTAGGTTGCTAGGCCACCTGCCATCCGACCGAACTTGCTTCTCCTTATGGCTGGGGAATGATGGCAGGTATAGCCGTCTAGGTGAATCGGCTCCTCCAGCCATGTCTCCTGGAAGAGAATTATATCAAATGATTTCACGTAGTTTAAGAAGTCGTTATCCGCTGCTTTATTGTTAAGGCCGTTTAAGTTCCACGAACATAACTCCAAACATGGTGTAGCTGGGCACAGGCCTAACTCCGTTAGGTGTCCTTGTCATTGGCAGTTATATGATGTATTGCATATTCTAAAAAGTCGATCTTCTACCGTGCTGTGGGGATTTGCCGTCAATGAACTGTCTTTAAACCCTGACGCCCGGCAGGTTGTTGGAGATCGGCCCAAAGCGCCTCTCAGCACCGACCTTGTTTTCGAAGTTGTTATAGGTATTCCCTCCTTAGGTCTCTCAAGCAGGGGCAGCGGGTATCCGATGTTGTGATATAGTGTAGTTTTAATCCCCCATTTTTTCAGGAGATTTTGCTCTTCTAGGATTTTGCTAGCAATTTCAGATGAAATCCATGTTGCTTTGGTCGCTTCATTAGCATGTGGTCTGACAGATTCTACAAACTCTATGGAGAGAAGGTCGGCTGAGGATATGTTGTTTAATGCTGGTATTGTGTTGAGTAATCGTAAGAGGTTGCCTCTATTCAGAATATCGAAGGAGCCTTTTGAATCGTACTCAGGGGTAAAGAGAACAATGGTGGGCGTCTTGCTTGGATCAGTCACCTGAGAGGTTGGGAGGTGGGGAAGAATTTGGGACCCTAAGACGCTATTGTCCGACTGGGATGGGTTTCCTGGGAGAATAGTGCACACGCTGATGGTAATCTCAGGAACATAGGGGTGTTCAATCTGTGCCCTCCTTTGCCTTCTGTTCCAACTCAATCTATAAGTTTTGACTTCTGTGGATAGTGCCCAGAGGGACATTTGCTGCTGTAAAATGATGCAAGACAATATCTGTTGGGGCATTTGTCCGCCTTCTCGTTCACCCACTCCCCGGAACTCCAAAGCCACCTCCTGTGTAAACCATTACACAGCTGGACCGCAAGGTAATAGGACTCAAAGTCCGGTGCTGCTAAACCCCCCTCTCCTCTTGGGCGTAATAAGGTTTTCAGTGCCACCTGTCGCCTGCCAGTATACCAGAGAAAGCCCCTGATCATTGTCTGCAATCGTTTAGAAATTGTCGCTGGAAGCCAAATGGGGAGGGTCCTAAAAAATATAGAAGTCTAGGCAGTGCCACCATCTTAAGCAGAGCTGCTCATCCTGCTATGGACTGCGAAAGCGTTTTCCAAATGCCATATACCCCTGTAGGCCCCTTATGGCTCTTCCCACATTACCCTCTATCAGATCTGCCTGCGTATGCTAAGTAAGTCACATAATTGTACTCCGAATGCACCCCGTTAGTAGTCAGAGGACCCCCTTCCAAAGGGGCAGAGGGGAAGAGACATGGCTTCCCCCAGTTTACCCTGAGACCTGCCACTAATTCAAGGTCCGCTAGCAGTCGCTGTGCCCCCAGAAGAGCACCCCCAGTGTCCGCCAGAAACATAAGCAGATCGACCGCATAGAGTGGGATATATATTGGATACTCCCGTGCATCTGAAGGCCCTCGTACCTACATCCCATCCTAGCTTGTGCGGCTAAAGGCTCGACAGCCAGGGCAAACAAGAGGGGATATAGCAGGCATCCCTGCCATGTACCCCGGCCTACCGAACAACTATCCGAAATCAAGCCCCCAGTCTTAACTCTCACCATGGATGATCTATATAACAATGCCGTCCAATTTACAAAGCCATCCCCTATTCCGAAAGCACGCATAACCTGAAATAGATAGGGCCATTCTAGGCTATCGAAAGCCTTTTCGATGTCTACCTAAAACAGGGCGCCAGTTGGTCTCGTATATGTGTTAGCTTCCAAGATGCGAAGCAGTCTACGCACATTGATCGCTGTATTTCTTTTCAGAATGAATCCCGCCTGGTCCTCATGAATCAATTGGGTCATGTAGGGGAGTAGTCGGGTTGCTAGTATTCGGCTCAGGATCTTATAGTTGGTAGTAAGCATAGACAGAGGCCGATATGCGGTTCTGTCAGAAGGCGTCTTCCCTGATTTCAATAACAGGACTATTAGTGCTTCTCTGGTACTTTCCGGCAGATGCCCCTTCCTTTTAGCTTCATTATAGAGGGTTACTAGTTTGGGCGCTAGCAGGTCTATGTAGGTTAGATAGAACTCGATAGTTAGTCTGTCTGTTTCGGGTGTTTTCTTGCAAGCCATATGTTTGATCGCCCCTCTAACTTCTGCTAGCATGATATCCTGTCCTAACTGTTCAGCCTCTGTTCTACCAAGCTCTGGGAGAGCAGCCCCCTTCAGAAACCCCCTAAGGATGTTCTCATCGAGTCGCAGCTTACTCTGATAGAGCCCCGCATAATATGCTAGGAATTGCTCATTGATTCCCTGTTGTGTGCGATGAAGGTCTCCCATCGGGCTAAGCAGTTCCAGTATCGAGGATCCCCGCCTCTCTGGATTGGCTAACCAAGCCAATAGGATGCTAGATTTGTCTCGCTCAACATGAGCACATGCAAGGTATTTTTTGTAATCGAAACAACGTAGTCTCTCAGTTTCCACCGCTACTGCGTCCCTTGCTTCCAACAGATCTTTGCCTCTATGAGGTTGCTCAGGCTGAGCCCGTTCCTGGTCACAGAGACGCTTATCCGCGCCCTCTAAATCTTGGAGCAGAGTTTTCTGAACCCCAGCGACATTGGATATGCACAGGCCCCTCACCACTATTTTGAAGGCATCCCATTCGACGGCGGTTGAGGACAATGGGCCCTCGTTCTGAAGAAAATACTATGTCACCCCAATTTTCACCGCGTCTTGGAACACAGGGTCCTCTAGGAGCTCTGGGTTTAGCCGCCAATTCGGAATCACCGAGCGGACCTGAGTCCACTGGACCCTAATCAGTAGGGGGTTATGGTCAGAGATTGTCCTGGTGAGGTATTCACTGTGTGTGACCTCGGTGTGCAATTTTGGGGAGCAGAGTATAGCATCCAGCTGTACGTGTAGTACGTGGAGCGCCGAGAAGTAAGAATAGTCTCGGTCCATTGGGTGATGTGCCCTCCAGGTATACACCAAGCCCCACTGTGCCTGCCAGTCCCTCTTGACTCCTGCTATTTTGTGTGAAGTGGCCGCTGGAAGAGGTGGATGGGATCTATCTAAAAGGACATCAGTGACTGCATTAAAATCTCCGCCAATGATTACCTCACCAGTTAAATAAGGCGCCAGTTTCCCAGATAGTTGGACAAAAAATGTTGTTTGGTCTACATTCGGCGCATATACACTGCCCAACGCCACCTCCATACCATTAAGTCTACCCAGCACCATCACATATCTATCCTCCGTGTCTGTAATCTGTTGTACTAGCTGAAAAGGGACCCTCGCTATAACCCAAATTAAAACTCCATGCACAAAAGCTGAATAACCTGTGGGATATACCTGGCCTCTCCATCTACGCTGCAGTGCCATGCCCTCTTTCCCCGTGATATGAGTTTCTTGGAGGAAGGCCACTTGAATCCCCCTGCGCACCAAATAACAGTGTATTTTATTTCGGCGATTCATCGTATGGAGACCCCGGATATTGCATGATATGCATTTTAAATCCAGGAGCGAGCCCATGGTGTTTTCTGTACCCAACTAATAGTGCAAACGTGCAAACGCTAGTAGTGCCATATCTGTTCCCCCACAAAACAATCCCAACACCCTAACTCCCCCTCCTAAGGATAGTAATTGTGGAACAAGCTCCCATCCAAACTATCATGGAACTAATACTATAGGAAACCTCCGAATAGTTTAGAGGACTTGGTGGACACGGCCGACCAAGGGCTGAAAGGTCAGTTTGCATTGCACCAGCTGCAACATGACACTAATATCGCTGGGACGATAGGTGGAAGAAAACATTATGAACTGAGCTATTAGAGAGTCCCAAACATAATCACCTGCTCACACAATATCATCTACGCTTTGAGGAGTTACCACCGGAGGTTTCGTACTGCCCTCATTCAACGAGTCCGAGTCATTGTCATCTGAGTCTCTGGTAGTACATGCGCCATCATCTGTCTGGGTGGGACTCCTGTTCTGCGATCGGGACACTACTGCCCACAGCACTGCTGCCCGCTCACTTGATGCTTGCGTTGTGCTGGGTTTCATCCGAGCTCTCCTTCGTATTCGTCGTGAACCACGTGTTCCTGTTGACTTGTCCCGTTGTTCTGATTCCTCATGGGCCGTAGCCGATGTCGATCCACTTTTGTAGGCTTCCAGCCAGTCCCACACCTCAGAGGGAGTATCAAAGTAGTGAGTGGTATTATCAAGGGCTGTGCGTTATCGGCCCGAGAACATGAGTAAGTATTGGAGCCCTTCTTCTCGTAATGCTTTCTTGACCTCTAGATAGGACATTCGACTCCGCTGCACCTCCAAGGTGTAATTCGGGAATAGGGTGACCTTGCTATTGTCCACTAGGAAGGGACCGTTTGCCCTCGCTCTTTGCAGTAATATGTCTCTGTAGCAAAATTGAAGCAGGCGGGCCACTATCAGTCTCGGGGGCCTTCCCGGAGCCAAGGGTCTGGCAGGTACTCTATGGGCTCGTTCCAGCATGTAAAAGGAGATCAGCCCCTCAGGGGCCCTACTGTTGTAACCCAACATTCTAGATAGGACACCATGTCGGCCCCTTCAACTCCTTCCGGCAGCCCTACTACTCGGACATTGTTCCGCCTATTTCGGCTTTCTGCATCTTCAGCCCTATATTCCAGCATGCCAACTCTATCAGTGAGAGCATGCAGCTACTGCTCCGTTGCCTTTTGCGCTGGACGCAAATCCACCAAAGAAGTTTCTTTGCCCTTGACCCTTTCAGCAAGTTTCTTGTGCTCGTCATGTAAGAGTCCTAGGCCCACTGCCACCGTACTTATATCCTGAAGGAGGGTGGCTTTGGTGTCATTGATGGCATCCAATATCTGCTTCAGCTTCAGCTGGACTGTATCTCCCGGGCCTGTTTGCGAGTGCTCAGTTGCGCTTTCCTCAGGATCCAGCACAACCCCGCTGCTATAATCCTTGGCTTGCCCATGTTCGTAGTGTAGTCCGCGGTAACAGAACCCTCCGAACTCCCAGGAGCGTGCACAGGTGGGCCTCAGGATCCCCCCAATCACCTCATCCAGCCTGGGTGCAACTAGAGGGGACCGTAAACAACGGGGGTTTGCCCGCGCTGTATTAAGAGGCTTTAGGCTCTTCCCCTACCATGATTAATCCACAGTGCCTCCAGGCAGCCCCGTAGGCTATCAGCCCTCTATAGCGGGTGGTGGAGCAGGAATTAACCAGTTCTTCCCACTAATCCTCGCCAGCTGTTTGATTTTATAGTTCGGGCTACAGCTCCTTGGGTTACGTCGCCCACAAGGCAGCACCAATCGTGGGATGTATGATGGTACGACGCGGGCTATTACCACGTGTACCATTACAACGCGTGTTTTACAATGCAAGTCGTTACCACGACTTGCGCTGTAGGGTGCAGACTTAGGAATAGTTTAATTTACTATTCCAACACCAGTCCCCGTGGATAGTAGGGAAGGTGTTGGAATAGTAAACTAACTATTCCTTGTCCTTGAGCGCCCTCCAGCGCAAGTCGTGGTTACGACTTGCGTTGTAAGAGACGTGTCGTAATGGTAGCGCGGGGTAACATCCGCGTCGTAAAGGATGTTCCCCCCAATCTAGCCACTAAGCCTGCTCTCAGAATGGCGGTCAGGTTGTGTTGCGCAGTATCGACCCCAGCCTTCTCGTAGGACCCCAGGACCATCCACTGCCTAATAACGGAGTGCGCACTGCTGTACCTGCTCCATGAATCCCATCAAGCTGACTATCGTTCCAGGAGATTAGCCCAAGAGAGCCAACCTGTAAGGATTCCCGATCGGGTCGCGCCTCCTAGTCTCGCAGGTCTCGGCCTCTCGATCCCTCGCTGAATGCACACTTCAGAGGTGAGCCCGTTTCAGGGGCCACAATGTCTGTAAACAAGTTTTGTCTGTTCAGTGCACGGTAAGTGTCCCTCAGGACCGTGCAGCAGGAAGGCCTGCACAGCAGAGAGGCCCACGGCCCCTACACCTCACCAAGGCCAGGGAGTCACGCAACAGGAAGGCCGCCACAGTCCTCCGGCCAAGCTGACTTCTCCCTTTGGGGTCGGCGCCAGAGTGTAGCGCCTCCCAATGACGGGACCGGGGACCCCCACAGTCAAATGTGGTATAGAGGCCGTTCTCCTTTGCTATGCCTGGATTTGTGTGCAGTCAAGAGATGCCCAGCCTCCAGTAGGGAGCAGCGAGGTCAAGCAGGCAGTTGGTCCCTCTCTCCTAGCACCGCCAGTTGTATGCCAGTATACGCCCGCCAGGCACGCCCAACTTCCTCTCCCACGCCAGAAGCTAAGCGGCTCAGTACCAGTTGCTAGGCCCGCTCTCAAAATGGCGTATTATTCGTATTGCACAGTTACATGCATGACCCTATTGTTGGTTCCCCAGCGCTCGCCACTTGAGATTTATTGTGGGTGCTCCACAGAACCTGCGCAGTGTCAATCTTCAGACCACTCCGAGAGCAGAGCACCAAGTCTCCTGGCAAGAATAGCATTCATCCAGGCCTCACCTCTTGCCCCCTTTGTGGCCGCCAACCTCGCCTCATTCACCACAACCTCAAGATTGGCACGAGTACTCGCTGGACTCTCGCCGAGTTTTCCCCCAGGGCCTCACAACATAGGGACCTGCAGCCTTCGCTGTTTTGGGGCAGGGCCTCCCCAGTTAGACCGCGAGGCTCCTTCCTTCCCGATCCGTTCTGGGGCACCCCTCCTCACAATCCCGGGCTTATGCACTCCTGAAGGCGCTCTGCTCAGCAACCACGGCTCCCCCAGGGCTGTAGGTACAGTCACTCCAGCAGGCATGCCAAGGGCAGTCCGTTCTGCGGGATCATTCTGCTCAGCCACACCTTCGGCCGCGCAGGCCTTTCCGCGCAACTCCCTACGGAGCTCACCTCTTAGCTGCCAGTCCGCTCCAGGGGTCTTGATCAGCAAGCAGCTATGTGCATTTACTAAATTCACACCAAAAGCCTCCCAGGTCCTGCGTCCATGTAAGCTTCGGCCCATTCTCCAGCACACGCTGGGGCGTCCCATAATGACAAGGCCACCTCGGTCGTTCAGCTAGTCAGGCACCTCCACTCGCAGGCTACGTCGATCAGCTCCGCAGCTCATTCTCAGCTTAAAAGTTCCTCATAGGCAACTCCGCTCCCTGCCAATGACTCCCTGGGTCTGCTAGCAGCAGTGGAGTGACTCAGCCCCTTCTCCAGCGGTCCGTAAATCAGAATAATTAAACAGCCGGTGTGGAGCTCTTTGTTCAAGCGTCCGCCATCGGCCCTAGACAAGCCACGCCCTCTCAAGTGTGGTAAATTCATGTGGGGTTCCGCCATACATGCTTTTTGGAAAAGATCCACATTGTCGGGAAGCGGCCCACTTTGCTTTCAATGCCTTAAAATTCCTACACCTCTAAAACTCAGGCGTAGGAAGGACTCATTGGCTGTGGCATTAGAATCTCACCAGCTGAAGGCACTTCCAACAATGTAAACTGCAAGGAAATCACATCCCTTCAACAGGTAATTGCACACATAAGGTAGGTAACACAGTAAATGTAATTTCACAACATTAATGACTTATATCCACACAACTAGTAGTCTCACACAATATGTCACATATACTTGGGTATGGTGGTACACAGATGTACACTATGCCTACTTTTATGCGAGACATACAGGACTAATGTAATTGAGTGCAAGACGAGTTTTTCACCTTTTCGCACTCTATTACATTGGTCACCATACAGTGGGCAACTTGTGTCAGTCAACACTGATGCATTGCCTCTGTTTTTTTACGCTTTGCTGTGGTTAAGTGGTCTTCAAACTTCTTGACGCCAATTACCCCATCAAAATATTTTAGGCATAAGGACCCCTCCCCGAAAAACATTTCTAGAACCTAGTACTCCTTATCATTGACAACCATAAATGTTCTCCAGAGAAACGGTCAATCTGTGCTTGCACCTCATTAGTACCAGTTTACAAAGGGCCTTCTAATGAGCAGCTTCACCTGCTGCTTCTTTTTAGTAACTTTTGAGTAAATAATTTTTTTTTGTTAAAATCGGCCGATGATGGATTATGTGGCAAATGCGGCAAATCTATCTTTGTGCTAAAATCGCTGTAGCCGCACAATCATATAATTCCAGTGCCAGTGGTATAATAGCTGTAATGCATGGGCTGCAACTTTATTGCCGGGTATTAGAGGAAACCATACTATATTTCATGGGATGCTGATGGTTTGGCATTAACCGCTGCTTGTAACTGGTGGTCATTCCATATAATTAAAACGTATGTACTTTTTTTAGGTCTTTCACTATCAGGTAGCTACATTTAAAATAACGGGCAACTTCAATGAATAATAAATCCATTTTAAAAGGTTGTTACTTGGTGGGAAATGCACTATAGTACATTATGAAACCTCTATTAGTTAATGCACTGCAAAGGTCTGTGTGAAACCAGAGAGCCACAGAATTAAATCATGGATGGTGCACTGGAGAATAGTGACTTTTTAGTGCTACGAGGTCATAGCCTGTGATAGCAAGCCCTGTGAATATGTAAGTCTTTATTTTATACTTGTATTACACACAGTATAAGATAGACCGCCACAAAATGCGCAAAATGTTTTACGATAAAATGGTGCTGCCAAAATATATGGGCTTCTTCCAAAATATAGGGGCCTATTTACAAGCCCCTTGCGCTAACGGTGTGTCAGCGCAGAGTCCAGACCTATATCAACGAGGCCACACAAAGTCACTTTGCGTCGCTTTACATGGCCTCTTAGATATAGTGTAAGGCAACGCAGCACAAGTTGATGCGTTGCCTTACACTCTGTCAGGGGGGTGTTCCATGGGCGTTGCTGTGGGTTTTCCATTGAGCATTGTACATTTCCAGATTTACGAGGATCTGTGAACCAGATGATGCTTCAAAACTGTACCCTGCGCACCAAGGGATGGGTAACGACGAGAAATACCTTTATTTCTCCATAATTGTTTCCATTTTCTATGTGTAGTACACATAGACAGAGGAAAAAGCCTCCATGGATTGTTTTTGTGCAGGAAGGTGTAGTATGGCCTAAGGCCTGCTTTGCGCGCATGTTATGGTATGATGGCTAGAAGTTTAAACGCCATTTTACCTTTTGCTGATTTTGCACACAACACTGCATAGCAGTTTTTGTAAGTTATTCTTGCGAAGGTCTACACATGAGAAAGGGTTTTGTTTTCGACATCTCTAGACTTACATCGTGCCCCTAGTCTGCACAGTGAGTGCTGAAGCCATCAAGGTTATCAAAACATGGTAGCTGTTTTTCGACATGATCGAGTAACGCTTTCTAGACACAACAATTTGGCAGCTGTGAGCCAACGAAGATTCTGGCGCCCTTATTATTGCAAAGTTGCCATGATTTCACACACTTGGAAGATTTTCCGTTTCCAGGGAAGCAGAGAGCTTATGCTGATCCAGATGTGATTTACTCTTACTGAGCGGAAAGGTAATGGGGTCCTCCAAACAAAACTAAGAGACCTTCTTTAGTTTATAATACATAGTTCCCATATAGGGAGGGTCTTAAAACTAGGCGCTATAAGACCTGTTTTCACCATCATTGTAATATGATTTCTCCTTTTGTATTTTATGGAATTGTATCAATGCTGACCATATTATTTCTAATCATATGTCTGCTAATGTTGGCTAAGATACTGCACCTGAGATCACGTTGTTAAAATAAATATTTTAACCTTACCCGTGTCTCTACTTTACTCCTGTTGTGGACTGGTATGAGAGTATAACGAAAGAGTGTTCTCACTTCCCACCACTCCTGAGTTTGTCCTAAGTCGTATGTTCTAGGTTGTCTAAAAAATTGGTTACTTTGCTATAGGACGAAGAGCTAATGTGACACTGATGCTAGCTGGTTGGGGTTATTCTAGGTACTGAGGTGAGTTTCTGGTACACCACAATTCACTAATGTCCTATGTCTATGTGCACAGTTCTGTGTATGAGCAGGATCCTTGCAACAAAGGCGTGCCTTCCTGCACAAAAACAATCCTGTCAACAATGCAGACACCCTTGCACCATGGTGCAAGTTTACCTGCGTTGGGCACCAAATTGTGCGTCTGCAGAAAAGACAGCATATCTTATAAATATGGTCCATTCTTGCCCTTTTAAATTGGCCTAGGGCAGCGCAGCATAAATACTTGCTGAGCTGCCCTACATCATTTCATTATAAGTGAGGCCCATAGATTTTAGTAATACCCAAACCCTATGTAATGCATCTTCTTTACATAACTGTCCCTTCAACACCTTCTCAGATATAGTAAGCACTATGTAAATACAATGACAAATAAAAGCAGGCGCTTCATAGCACAGTTACCTCTGTGCTCTACCACTCAAAAAGCTTCAAGTGATTCACTCTCCTGTCCGGAGAAATCGAAGCCAGTCATATAGGTAAGTACACCTTTCTGGCAGTGTGCTACTGGCCTGAAAGAAATGCAAAGGTGCACAACGAGTTAATCTGAAAATCCTTTACATTTGCTGATTAACTCATTGTGTGCATTTGCATTTCTTTCACGCCAGCAGCACACTGTTAGAAAGGCGTGTTTAGCTGTCTGCCTGGCTTCAATTTCCCAGCGCAGGAGAGTCCCTGAATAGCACTCCAGGGAAAGCCTTTTACCTACAGGAAAAAACAGTCTGGGATGTTTTATTATTTCAAATGAAGAGGGGACCCCTTCCCATGACTCCATGGGCCCCGGAGGGGGTCGTGCCCCTCTGATTGAAGACCTCTGCTGTAGTTGCATCAATCTCATGTTCAACTACTGAAACCCGCCACTTTTGAGCCTGATTCCTTGCTCCATTCTTTCCACAGATCCGTCAGTATTTCTGACGCATCCGTGGGTCCTTACGGCATGGAGCCCCATATTGTAAATACGGCACATCCATGGCAACGTAAGGATTTTTGCAGCAAGCGCAACAAATTTTTATGCATCCCCGCAGTGATGCATAATTTCTTCTAAATAAAGCTCGAAATGTGTGGGATCCTTCTGAGTTTGTGTACGCATAGAGATCTGAGTTCAAGGATTACTAACCTCACAAATCCTATGCTAGACAGAACACGATTGCCTCTGCACCATGGCTAGATGCTGTGCATGACACTATGCAACCTGTTTGATGACATCATCAGAAGGCTAATGTTAGTAGATATGGCTCTGCTCTATGTTTTCCCCTTGTGTCAATTTGGATGCTGAATTGCTTGAAAAATGTGTAAATCTGGGCCTCTATGAGCATAGGTGAACATGAGTTTTAGAGAGAGCAGTAAATATGCCTTCCATTGTGCCATGCTCACAACGATAAGTGTTCTGTAATATGTAAATAGTGATTTCTGACTATTTATATATGGCTAATTTAACTGAAAACATCTCAGCACATAATCGGATGGCTAGGAACACCATCCTCTATTTAAGAATGGGCGTTTTTTTAGGTCTCTCGCCTAGCGTTGCAGTGCGCAGCAGTGCACGCTCATCACAAGACATTTGGTAGCTAAAAATGGGGTCTAGGAGACTGTAATAAATACAAACCAATAGTGAAGGGTCCTAGGGCATATTTTCAGACCTCGCATTGACACAGCCCCCAAACAAGATAATTAGCAAACAAAAAGTGCCCATGGGTCTATAGTGAAACAACTTGCATATGACATGACCCAACAACGTAAATGTGAGGATATTTAAGGTGTAGTTACTGGGAACGGATATCCCTTAGTGAATAAGGATACCCATCAGTGGCTGTCCGGTACCGCCCTGGTCATCATTTGGGCTTCCTCATACCATGTAACTTACATATTCACCCATAAGGACTAGATGTGTATGTCCAAAGGCTCAAGGTGAACAAAGTAGAGTGAGATCAGGGTGTCAGATGATGTAAGACCACTGATTTGCAGTGCAACAAAAATTGTGAAAAATTGTGTGTGGCTAAAATTGGAGAAATGAGAGAAATAAAAAAGTTTAATGGTGTCCCTCAGTTGTCCAATATTAAAAACAGTGCAAAGAATAGCAGTTTAAACAAATATCTGCTCCTAGAAGTTATATGGTCAACATGTTTCATCAGAATAATGGACACAAGTGTCCTCTGCCTTCGTCAGGACCTTGATATATTTTTCTGCTACTGCAAAGGGTGAGAGTGTTATATCTAAAAAACAACTAATCATCAACCATCTCACCTAGAGTCCTAGGTATTTTCTGGTTTCACCTCATGTTAGTGGATTACTTGTAAGAGATGATGTTGATTGCGATTGCATGTCATAGAAAGGAAGAACAAAAACAAAAACAAAACATAGTCGGTGTCATTATAGAGTAACATCCAAACATGGCCTTCACATTGCTAAATCAGTACCATTCGCACATTCACAACTGACCCCATGTGCTTACAGTATGTACAAAGCCCTGCTTACCTATTAAGCAAGAGGGTATGGCATCGCCTCACCTGGCTGCGGCTCAGGCGAATGGAGCACCGCTATTAAAAACAGAAAGAAGGTATGGACTTCACGAGTGTCTCCAAACCTACTCTATGTACTCAGTATGTGCACGTAAATAGAAACAGCTCTCCTCAAGATAACAGATGGTACTCAGTCTATAAGACTAGATGGACATCGAGTTAACTGGACTCCTTGCATGGATTCGTTGGTGTTAATGACTCTGGCTATTATAGTTGGGGCAGAAAACAAACTCTTCCATTAGATGTCACTGAGCTGTCTGGCGAGATTACCCCGAACCCTTGTACTGTGTGCGGAGGGACATATAGAAGATGATTAACCCTCATCAGAGTATCGTAGGAAAGTAATAGTGTTCGCCCCTTCTTTGTTGAATGTATTTTAGGCTGCACGTTAATTAGACCTAATGTTCTTATATGCTCAGTATCGTCTTTATGATACATTGAAGGCACTCATTGTTAGACAGTTACATTCAACCGCGCGGTAATAGGATCTGGCACCCTTATGTGCTCGGTAGCACCCTTGTTCTACAATGGAGGCTCTTATTATTTGCGTAGTCAACTGAGGCCTCAACCCGCTTCGCTGCTGACCCACCCGCTTGGTTCAATGGGCTTGTGCCGCGCAATAATGCGACCCAACTAGGTCACCGCCGACTCACCTCTCCATTGGTACTCCCGGCTTGCAACTGAACCGTCTCGGGGAGGTAGTCGGTGGAGAGACGGCGCCATCTTTATTCCCTGTCTCTGCTACTAAATAAGGACATGATTCATCATCATGCAATGTTCTACTGTTCTCATACAGGGGCTCACTATTCTAATCAAACTTACGGTTCGAGTTGTTTCTGGTACATTAAGTCACTTATATTAGACATTCTTCATGTTAAGATAAGAGTGACAATTCTGATCGATATTGCAATTAGCATCTTGCGCATAATCAGAAACCTATTTATGTTGGTCCATTGCTGCCAAAGCGGGTATTGTGGGCAATCACACAAAAGTGTGATTGTCAATCACATACTAACAATGGCATATGTGCGTGCAATTCAGTGAGGCCTGATAGATTACCATCTATGTGTACCCTCTTATGCTGTCTCTATAGCGTAGAGAAAGGAATATAAATATGGGTAAGTAGAATATTAGATTAGAGTGACATCCAGGGAATATCCTCATTCTTTGTCTGTGCCAAGCGTATATACCCATTTCTGTTCTTTTGCCAACAGATATTTGCTGATGTCTACTACATGGTCAGGAATAAATGGCGGTACCACTACAGTCCACATGAACTTGGTCGGACCATGTTTCGCTTCCAGGAAATGGCTCGTAAGCCTAGTGACTTGTTGTCTGCAGCGTATAGTACTTTTATGTTCTGAAATGCGCAGTTTGATCTTCCTTGTCGTCATTCCTATATACCTGAGTTGGCATGGGCAGGTGATCATATAAATCAATTTCTCACTATTACAATTAGTGAATTTTCTTTGCTGCCATGGACGACTAGTACCGATGTCGATAGTTAGTGATCTGCACGTTTGAGGACAGGCAGCGCACGTGTCACATAGATGGTGGCCTTCAACGGCTGGTAGGTCCCAAAGGGTACCAACTGCCCGTGGTATCTTAGTTTTAGGTCGAGTGTGTACAAGTTTGCCCTTCAAGTTAGGACCACGTTTGAATGCAAAAAGAGGAGGTGGCAAAGCCTCTGATCCTGTATTTAAAATCGACCAATGTTTCCTGACAATTTTTTGTATTTGATTAGACATTGTGCTGTAGGTGTTTACAAAGGTCAGTCTTTGGGTATTCTCTTTTGGTGTTGCTGGTTCAAGAAGTGCTTCCCGATTGTTATTGGCAGCGCGTTTAAGTGATTGTTGCACTAACTTTTTGGGGTACTGTCTTGATTTGAGTTGTTCTTCCAACGCTTGAGCATGTTCCGAAAAGGCCTCCTTTAGTCGAACAGTTCCTTTGGATCCGTAAAAATTGTCCGAACTGAAGGTTTTTTCTAAGAGCCCTGGGATGACAGCTGTCATAGCGAAGCAATGAATTGCGTGCCATAGGTTTCTTATACAGTTCGGACACTAGTACCATAGGTGTTGCTGATATAAGTAGATCCAAAAAGGCCAGCTGGTTTTGGTTTTGCTCTACTGTAAATCGCAAAAAGTTGTTCCGATTATTCAACCACTGTAAAAATAGGAGGAGATCTTCAATGTTACCTCGCCATATGACAAAAATTTCGTCAATATAACGCTTCCACCCGCGTATTGAATCGCGATGTGGATTGGTAGGTGTTAAAATATGCTCTTGTTCGCTCTTGGAAGCGTTATATTTACGACATTTTTGTCATATGGCGAGGTAACATTGAAGATTTCCTCCTATTTTTACAGTGGTTGAATAATAGGAACAACTTTTTGAGATTCACAGTAGAGCACAACCAAAACCAGCTGGCCTTTTTGGATCTACTTATATCGACAACACCTATGAGACTAGTGTCTGAACTGTATAAGAAACCTATGGCACGCAATTCATTGCTTCGCTATGACAGCTGTTATCCCAGGGCTCTTAGAAACAACCTTCCGTTCGGACAATCTTTGCAGATCCAAAGGAATTTTTCGACTAAGGAGGCCTTTTCGGAACATTCTCAAGCGTTGAAAGAACAACTCAAATCAAGAGAGTACCCCAAAAGATTAGTGCGACAATCACTTAAACTCGCTGCCAATAACAATCGGGAAGCAGTTCTTGAACCAGCAACACCAAAAGAGAATACCCAAAGAATGACCTTTGTAAACACTAACCCTGGGCGTAGTTCGCGAAGAAGCGCTACGCTAAGCTACGCGAAGTGCACTTTGCACTAAGCGAACTTCACGTAGCACTACGCGAGGTGCGTAGTAGCATGTTCGCACTGTGCAGGATGCATTTTCAATGATTGCACAGTGCGAACAAGCATCCGGCACTGTGCGATCATTGAAAACGGCATCTTGCACAGTGCGAGCTGTAGTTTTCTGCCGCTCGAGTAGATTTTTACTCGAGCGGCAGCTTTCTCAATGCGAACTGGTAGTTTCTCATCGCGAGCGGCCGCGAGCATGCACGACCACTCGCAATGAGAAACCTGACCTCCCCGCATTGAGAGTCTCGCCGGGATGTCATTATGCTTGCTCGCGGTCACGAACACGACGTTGAGGACCGCGAACAAGCAAAAAATGACCGTTGCACTACGCTACGCTGTGCTACGCATGTTCGCACTGTGCTACGTGCAGCTCGCGTAGTGCGAAGTTGCGCAAACTTCGCAAACTACGCGAGCGTAGCGTAGTGCTTCGCCCAGGGTTAGTAAACACCTACAGCACAATGTCTAATAAAATACAAAAAATTGTCAGGAAACATTGGTCGATTTTAAATACAGGATCAGAGGCTTTGCCACCTCCTCTTTTTGCATTCAAACGCGGTCCTAACTTGAAGGACAAACTTGTACACACGCGACCTAAAACTAAGATACCACGGGCAGTTGGTACCCTTTGGGACCTACCAGCCGTTGAAGGTCACCATCGATGTGGCATGTGCGCTGCCTGTCCTCAAACGTGCAGATCACCAACCATCGACATTGGTACTAGTCGTCCATGGCAGCAAAGAAAATTCACTAATTGTAATAGAGAGAAATCGATTTATATGATCACCTGCCCATGCCAACTTAGATATATAGGAATGACGACAAGGAAGATCAAACTGCGCATTTCAGAACATAAAAGTACTATACGCTGCAGAAAACAAGCCACTAGGCTTACGAGCCATTTCCTGGAAGCGAAACATGGTCCGACCGAGTTCATGTGGACTGTAGTGGAACAGCCATTTATTCCTGACCATGTACTAGACATCAGCAAATATCTGTTGGTAAAAGAACAGAAATGGGTATATAAGCTAGGCACAGACAAAGAAGGTCTGAATGAGGATATTCCCTAGATGTCACTCTAATCTAATATTCTACTTACCCATATTTATATTCCTTTCTCTACACTATAGAGACAGCATAAGAGGGTACACATAGATGGTAATCTATCAGGCCTCACTGAATTGCACACACATATGCCATTGTTAATATGTGATTGACAATCACACTTTTGTGTGATTGGCCGCAATACCTGCATTGGCAGCAATGGACCAAGATATACAGGTTTCTGATTATGCGCAAGATGCTAATTGCAATATTGATCAGAATTGTCACTCTTATCTTAACACGAAGAATGTCTAATATAAGTGACTTAATGTGCCAGAAACAATTCGAACCGTACGTTTGATTAGAATAGTGAGCCCCCGTATGAGAACAGTAGAACATTGCATGATGATGAATCATGTCCTTGTTTAGTAGCACTAATAAAGTTTTGTTCATAATGTTTTGTTGGTATGCCCACAAGCTACTTACATACATACTTAGTACAGCACATCGCGACAGAGAAGAATAAAGAACATGCCTATTCAATAGTCTTAATGCCGTTGACCCTCTGGTGAAGTAAAGATCGTACTTTAATTACGAATAGCCATTGCGATTAACGTCGCGTATAACTAAACTACCTTTCCCATTATTCCCTTGACGCTGCACAACACGATCACGTGCTCTTGGGTCACCTGACTGGAGTTGCACAGACAGGGAATAAAGATGGCGCCGTCTCTCAGTCGACTACCTCCCCGAGACGGTTCAGTTGCAAGCCGGGAGTACCGACAGGGAGGTGAGTCGGCGGTGACCTAGTTGGGTTGCATTATTGCGCGGCACAAGCCCATTTAAGCAAGCAGGTGGGTCAGCATCGAAGCGGGTTGAGGCCTCAGTTGACTACGCAAATAATAAGAGCCTCCATTGTAGAAGACGGGTGCTACCGAGCACATAAGGGCACCAGATCTAATTACCGCGAGGTTGAATGTAACTGTTTAACAATGAGTGCCTTCAATGTATCATAAAGACGATACTGAGCACATAAGAACATTAGGTCTAATTAACGTGCAGCCTAAAATGCATTCAAAAAAGAAGGGACGAACACTATTACTTTCCTACGATACTCTGATGAGGGTTAATCATCTTCTATATGTCCCTCCGCACACTGTACAAGGGATCGGGGTAATCTCGCCAGACAGCTCAGTGACATCTGATGGAAGAGTTTGTTTTCTGCCCCAACTACAATAGCCAGAATCATTAACACCAACGAATCCATGCAAGGAGTCCAGTTAACTTGATGTCCGTCTCGTCTTATAGACTGCGTTCCATCTGTTATCTTGAGGATAGCTGTTTCCATTTACGTGCACATACTGAGTACATAGAGTAGGTTTGGAGACACTCGTGAAGTCCATACCTTTTTCCTGTTTTTAATAGAGCGGTGCTCCATTCGCCCGAGACACAGCCAGGTGAGGCGATACCATACCCTCTTGCTTAATAGGTAAGCAGGGCTTTGTACATACTGTAAGCACATGGGGCCAGTTGTGAATGTGCGAATGGTACTGATTTAGCAATGTTGAGGCCATGTTTGGATGTTACTCTATAATGACACCGACTATGTTTTGTTTTTGTTTTTGTTCTTCCTTTCTAGGACATGCAATCGCAATCAACATCATCTCTTACAAGTAATCCACTAACATGAGGTGAAACCAGAAAATACCTAGGACTCCAGGTAAAATGGTTTATGAATAGTTGTTTTTTTATATATGACACTTTCACTCTTTGCAGTAGCAGAAAAATATATCAAGGTCCTGACGAAGGCAGAGGACACTGGTGTCCATTATTCTGCTGAAACATGTTGACCATATAACTTCTAGTAGCAGATATTTGTTTAAACTGCTATTCTTTGCACTGTTTTTAATCTTGGACAGCTGAGGGACACCATTAAACTTTTTTATTTCTCTCATTTCTCCAATTTTAGCCACACACTATTTTTCACAATTTTTGTTGCACTGCAAATCAGTGGTCTTACATCATCTGACACCCTGATCTCACTCTACTTTGTTCACCTTGAGCCTTTGGACATACACATCTAGTCCTTATGGATAACCATGTAAGTTACATGGTATGAGGAAGCCCAAATGATGACCAGGGCGGTACCGGACAGCCACTGATGGGTATCCTTATTCACTAAGCGATATCCGTTCCCAGTAAGAACATCTTAAATATCCTCACATTTACGTTGCTGGTTCATGTCATATGCAGGTTGTTTCACTATAGACCCATGGGCACTTTTTGTTTGCTAAGTTTAGGAGACTGCCCTAGGAATGGCACACGCAAGAGCGTGTGCTTTTCCTTTTGTGGCACGTTATTGGCCTTTGCGTGCGTGTATTTTACAAACGTGACACGCAGTAGGCCAAAGGCGGGCGCATTGCTCCGCCCATGGCCTATTGGTGTCTATTACACGCAGCAAAGGCCATGTGGTTTCAATTATCGTGCCCAGACTTGGGCGCAATAATTGAAAGCACATGCCTCGGTGTGCTGTGGCGCGGGCACGCACCAGTCCCAGGCTTCTTCGTTTTTGGATCCATTTCACAGGGAAGCAAGTAATCTCGAAAGGTATACTTTTCAAGCACATTTGTCTTTATGCATTTTTCTGTTTTGAGGTGTGTGAAATTTGGCACCATTGACAAACTTTTTAACTGTATGAAGATCGGATATTAGTCGCCTTTGGAAAACTTTAACTGTGTGCGAAATTTCTTGCAAAAATCATTTTTATTGCAACCGAATTCTCCAAAAAGATTTTGTAGGTTATTTCACCTGCTGAGTGATTTTGCCTGATTTTTCATACACTATTTTTTTTTCTTTTACACTCCGGACGTTGGCGAAATTCTATGATGTTTTTTTCTAATGAACCCAGCTATCCAAACTCCATTCCACCTTTCATAAAATCTGCATTTGGGTGACCCTCTTTGCTGGCTCACCATTTCCCTTTGCTTCGCTTCTTGTTTCACTTATTGCCTGTCGCCATTTTACTGCTTCGTGGACACCCGTCCACCTGTTTCCATGGTCCTCTTAATTGACAGTGTCTCAACCACTTCCCGTTGCAGCCACAAAAGCCCCGTGCGCGGACTGTAGAGCAGAGAGGCTGGCTCACGCACACACATATATAAAATCATGAACATACACAAACTAGACACCCACGAATACAGACACGCATACAGAGATGCCGAAAACACACAAGAAGACACTCTGCATCACTTTGAGAATCACACAAAACCATTTACACCCCCACCGCACGCACTCGACAATTCAAAAACTCCTACAAGGCCAAATGCAAAGTACACAAAAGCCCTGTGCGCGGACTGTAGGGCAGAGAGGCTGGCTCACACACACCCATATATAAAATCATAAACACATGCAAACCAACACCCACAAATTCACACACGCATACAGAGATGCCAACAACACACAAGAAGACACTTGACGTCACTTCGAGACTCATGCAAAACCATTTACACCCCCACCACACGTACGATTCCCAAACTCCTACAAGGCCAAATGCAAAGTACACAAAAGCCCACACTAATAGACATCTGTACAGAAGTCCTGATCCACTCACACACAAACACACACACTCCCAAAAACCTACAGCTATAAACTCAGAGAAAAGGCAACTGAAAACACTCAAACCGAGCAGAGTCCTCAGACATGTACTGTTAGATGTGCATTTCACACTCAAACACATCCATGTTCAACAGGACCACACGGACACGAGTGGACAGAAGTACACACCACAGATATACTGAGTGTGAGCTGCACACATATAGGCAAACACTCTGAAGTCCCTATGCAGGCCCCACTACACTAACAGAGAGACACCGATATTCAGAGACATGCTTGCACACACTAACACACGTTGGCATATTGTCTGGCACATGTAACGCGTGTGCAGAATGAGGAGAGCCACGAACATGTACTCTTCTAAATCCACAATTTGACACACACAGACAAGCACAATTAAACCGATATACAGACGCAAGTACACACATGCATACTAAGAACACACTCGCAGGCACACAAACTCTCACACATTGGAGCGGTGTATAAAGCCGCTGGGCGCATGCAGAGGTGTCAGAGGTGCCAACGCGGGCTAGTACCTGGGGTTGGCAGACAGTTTCTGCGCTGTCAGCAGACAGAGTGCAGTCATTGGCAAAAATGCCTGACAATGCTTTTCAGTGCGGTGATGCGGGAACACCACACTGAAATGAGTTAGCGTAACGCCTGATGCGTGATACTTGGCAGGCCTGAAGCCATCCATTTTTTTCTTCAGATTTATATAGAACGAACTCGACCCTTGACAATATTTGGTATGTAAGTCATGCAAAACTATTCTGGGCGGGGGCTCGGGGGCTCTCAGAGGCGTTAGTAGTGGGATATCACCGCTTGTGTCTGTGGGGCCCTTGATGCTCTAATAACGGAAGCGTGCGCTTCATGCCGTCACTGACTGTGGGGTCAGTGATGCTGTGGGGCTGAGAGCTCGGTTCGGTGTCTATGATTGTGGGCATCCTATGCAGTTATTTTTTGGAGAAGCTCAGCTCCGCATCAGTGGCTGTGGGGCCCTGGAAGCTGTAGTGGGGGAGCTCCGCTTGGTGTCCGCTTGGTGTCAGTGAGTATGGATCCCACGATGCTGTAGTATGAGAAGGACTGTTATATTCTATGGTTCTTGCTTTCTAGAGTGTTGTTGCTATGCTATTTATCTGTGTGTACTCTTTGGTATTTAGAATCTGTAGGAGGATTCTTTGTTAGAAATTCCAAGCTTGTCAGTTGAGCTGTGACTCTGACTGAAGCTGGAGCTTAGGACTGTTTCAGAGAAGATTACTAATAAAGAAGACTTCATCTGCCTGCCTGTCTCTTCGTGTCCTTTGGAAAGTACCCTCTAACATTTGGCGACGATCGAGATTTGTTTTTATCATCCTGCAACGGTTCGAATCGTTTGGAGACATTCATCGGACTTTCCTGTGCTGTGGGGTTACTTGAAGGTGCTTTGGAAGTTGTCCAAAGAGTGCTGAAACGGGGTCTATCACGTTGAATTGGGCTTTCAGGTCGTATATTTATTTTTAATCTGCCCTTTTCTTTCGACTGACTTCAGACCGCGAGCGCTCACCTTCCGTTCAGTTGCTCCTCAGAACCCTCAGCGCCCGATGTTCCACGGCCATTCTTGTCTCTTTCATCCAGCTTTGGTAGCACGTCACGCGTCTAGCGGCAAGTACGGAACTCCACGTTGACGCCCAGCGTAACGCGACGTGACTCCATCTTTAAGTCAGGCATAAAGATACAGTCTCACCACGATATCGGCGTTTTTTTCTTTGTTCCACATAGCGCGTACGATATTTGATAAACACATTCAAGACTTCTATTCCATCAGTGTGAAATCAACAATATTTTCGATGATGCGCTCATCTTTTGGAGTTTTGTTTCAATGCGCAGTTTTAAGTCTGGCATTTGTATTATTTGCATGATGTTCACATCGGATTAGTCAAACCTTTTGTTTAAATTTTCTATCACTATAATTTTCAACATTACTTGTTGTTTATTTGTTTATTGTATTTTTGCAAGTCTTTGGTTTGTATAATCTCATTTCTCACACAAATTTTAACGATCGTTAACATGACACAAAATATCTCTACTCCTCCACATTTTTTATCATAACCAGGTATTCCTAAAACCAAATGGAAACAGTGGTTTAAAGGTTTTGCTAGTTATATTATTGCATTAGATTGTTCTAAATTTGATCCTGTCAGGAAATTAGCACTCTTGTATAATAATTTAGGTGCTGAGGGTCAACGCATATTTGATCATCTACCCCTAGCCACACAAACTGGTGAATCTGATTGGGATGTTTACAAAGAAGCTGTAAATAGACTTGCCAATTATTTCATTGATGAAATGAGTGTTGTTGTCGAGAGGCACAAATTTTATACCAGACGGCAATATGAATTTGAGAGTATAGATACATTTTTGACAGAACTAAGGGTTTTAATTGCAACTTGTGAATTTGATGGTAATATTGATTCTTATTTAAGGGATCAACTTATTGTTAACTGTTTTAACAAAAAAGTCAAAGAAAGACTTCTTTGTTGCAGAAATCCCTCTCTAAAAGAAACACTGGAACTGGCCAGAGGGATTGAAAGGTCTGTTGTGTCCCAAAAAGAACTAAATAAGAGTAAAAATGACAATGTTGGTGAAGCAATTAATGCAGTCTACTAAACCCAAGTATAATTTCAATAAAAATAAAGACCACAATAAGGATTCTTTGTTACAGATGCGGTTTCTCATCGCATTTAGCCAATTCCAAGAGTTGTCCTGTCATTGGCAAATTTTGTGTTAACTGTAAAAAGTATGGTAATTTTACACGTGTGTAATAAAAATTCTATTAAAGTGAATTCCATTGAGAATGTGGAAGATTCGGCTGTAGACAATGTTTGCACAGTTAAAACTGCAAAGAGAATTATATTGTCAGTTGACTCAGACATAGATGATGATGGTCCTTTTTGCGACGTTACCATTGGTGATATAGTTATCCAAGGGACTGTCGACTCTGGTTCTCCAGTTACCTTCATAACTGATATTTTGTTTCATAAGTATTGGAATGATGCCAAATGTATCCTCCTGATATTCACACAATATCTTTTGGTGGTCATAACATTGACATGCTGGGATTTTTTGAGAATGTTATTACATTTAAAGAGAAAGTTATCAAAACAAAAATGTATGTAGCTAAGAATGGGTACAACTTGCTAGGTTGGAAAGATCAAGGAAAGTTTGGCATGGTATTAAGACCAGGTACCTCATGTCCAATCTCATTAGTAGACATTCCTGTTTCCAACCATTCCTTACAAAATGTTCTTAGTAAACATGATTCATTGTTTGAGGACAAATTAGGATTGGTACATAATTTCAAACATAGAATTATTCTTAAAAAAGATGTGGTTCCCATTATTCATAAAGTAAGAAATGTTCCGCTTTGTATCAGAGACCAGCTTAAACAACATTTGGAGAAACTCTGTTCAGAAAAGGTTATAGAACCTATCAACTCATCTGAGTGGATTTCTTAGATTGTTGTCGCTAAAAAAGGGGTTCAAAAGACATTAGGCTGTGTGTGGATCTAAGATCTTAAAATAAAAATATTCTTATTGATTGCTTTCCGTTACCGAAAATACAAGATATGTTAGCCCAATTAGGAGATGCCAAAATATTTTCTTGCCTTGGTTTGAAATCAGCTTATCATCAGGAGGAACTCACAGAAGATTCTCGTGCTTTAACATCATTTAACACTCCGTTTGGTGCTTACAGAATTTTAAGAATGCCTTTTGGCCTGGCATCTGTCGCCTCTGTATTTCAGAAGTTAATGTTTAAGCTATTTGGCGATTGCAGTAATGTCCTCGCATACCAGGATGACATATTAGTGTATTCTAAAAATTCTGAAGAACATATTGGTAAATTAACTGAAGTTCTTAATATCCTTCAGTCCAATAGATTTACAGTTAGGAAGGAAAAATGCAAATCCATGATGAACAGTATTGATTATTTGGGTCATCATATTTCAGAAGATGGTATTTCCCCTAAACAAGATCTTGTCAATGCTATTACTGATAGTCCTAATCCAGTCAATAAAGATCAGTTAAGATCTTTTCTTGGAATTTGTGAATATTATTCAAGATTTATTGACAGTTTTGCTTTTCAGACTGAACCTTTAAGGAAAATGCTCAGAAAAGGCGAACATTTTGTCTGGGGAGAGCCTGAAAATAAAGCTTTTAGTGATTTAAAGAAACTTATAGTAAATGGACTTGGTGCTGTACTTACACAGTTAGCTGATGGTTGTGAACACACAGTCGGTTTTGAATCTGGAACATTGTCACAAACTGAACGTAGATACAGTACCATTGAAAGGGAGGCACTAGCCTACCTGTGGGCCAGTAAACATTTTGAAACTTTTCTTTGGGGAAGATTTATTTTAGTAACTGATCATAAACCTTTTGGTTTTTCTTTCATCAAGGAAAGATCATGATAAAGTAAGTCCTAGGTTAACAAGACTGTTGTCAAAGATGTTTGAATTTAATGTTACCATCAAACACATCCTTGGTGGAAAAAACACACGTGCTGATTTTTTGTCTAGGTGTCCTTTACAACTAGAGGATAATTTTTTGCTTCACAATGATGACACCGAATGTGTGGTAGGATTAATTGATGGTCTTTTTGTTTCTGAAGGTGCCAATAATTCTGCAGATTGGTTGGATTGCATCAGACATGATAATGTCCAAAATTTAATTAAATCTTATATCATAAATGGTTGGCCGGATGAAAGGAATTTGGACATTGATTTACGTCAATTTTACAAAGTTAAGGATGAACTTACAGTTGAAAAAGATTTTGTGATGAGAGATACATTATTGATCCCTCCAGGCAAACTTAAATTACAGTTGTTAAACTTGGCACATCAAGGTCACCTTGGTATGACTGGCACCAAAAAAAGGTTGAGGTTGTGCTATTGGTGGCCAGGGATGGATGGTGATGTAGAAAACTATGTTGAGCGTTGTACAAGCTGCTCTGAGTCTGATAAGTCTTTGAAACTTAGGATGACTCCTCTTCATCCCGTAGATTTTTTCGGAAAAACCTTGGGAGAAGTTAGGTATTGATTTTATTGGGCCTATGTACAATTTGAGGCATGACATGAGATTTCTTCTTGTCATTGTTGATTATTTCTCAAAATGGGTGGAATGTAAGTTTCTTCGCGAACCTTCTACTGAGTCTGTGATCAATTTCTTAAATGATTTATTTTACAGAGAAGGGTTTCCCACGTGCATAGTTTCGGACAATGGAGTTCAATTTAAATCTCATGCAGTGAGCTCATTTCTTTTCAAGTTGGATATTAAACATTTAACTGTAGCCTTGTACAGCCCTCAAAAAAATGGTATGGTGGAAAGGGTTAATAGAATGCTGAAAGACACTATACAATTAGCTTCCAATCAAGGTGATTCTGTTCAACGGGCGGTGCAAGAAAGGTTATGGGGTTATCACAACACTCTGCATTCCACTACTGGGGCTTCGCCTTTTGTTCTGCTTAAAAAGCGGTTTGCATCTAATAGGCTTAGTCCAAATTGGGTTTTAGATCAAACCAGATGTATTGAGAGGTTACCTGATATTAATGTTGTAATCTCTTCCAGTTCAATGTATTACGTTTTGTTGTTATCTTCCTTGGTGACATATAGTTAATGGTATGTTCCCTTTCCCCCCTCCCTCCGCCACTGGCATTGTTTGTCCCATGGAATGTTGGTAGGGCGTTTGACATAGAACGTTCACTGAGGCAAGCGGAGTGCGAGAGACCAGATGTGAATAAACACAGCTCTCCTGATTCACCGTGTGGCTGTCATTCATTCTAACAAATTGGCGACGGGGCTGCGCGGGGGGCAGATCTGGTCTTCCCCCGTTTATTCAGCACTGCCGTGAACCACGACGCCTGTCAAGTAACCGTGAGTCTCCCGAGGAATTGCGAACTGTGCTTTGCTTACGAGTTATCTTTGAGCCAGCGTTCCTTTCTTTTCCTCGTGGCTCTTCGCTCGTTCCTGGAGAGGTTACGTGCTTTCTAAGCACAGGCGTTTAATGGTTTTGCTGTCGCGCTTTTGACATTTGCGCGTAATTGACTTTGACATTTCCGAGTCATTGTGTTCCGCTGCGATTCTAAGTGGAATCCTTCTCGACGGATGATTAATTTTGCTGTATTCTAAGCGGAATTCCGTTGCATTGGAGGACTAAATGAGGTCGGCGCTTTTCATCGGGCTGACCACGCTATGTCTAAAAGGAGCTGTCGTTTAAGGGGCACTGTTTAAGTTATTGCGCGTCATCTTTTCACCGCAAATGCTTCATTCCAGTCAGATGTTCCGCTTGTAGCTCTCCCTGTTTGACAGATAAGCTGACATAGCGCTATCCCTGGTCACACCCGGAGTTTACAACTGTTTTCCTGGACGGTTGTTTTATTTTTGAGATGCCGAATCTTTACGTGGGTTTTTGAATCTTACTTCTGGAAGGTGCCAGCGCACAGTTGGGTGTGTGAGTAACACCAGGGCGCCTGTGTTCATCTTGGCAGATCCTGTGGGAAAACAAAGGATAGCGACAGCCCAGCATAACGTGTTGTGGAAGCATACGTTAAGGAGTTGATCCTGTGTTTTAGAGCTGTTATTTTTCACGCTGACAAGCACAGCTTTTCATCTAAAGCTTGTCAGAGAGTACTGTCGTGCTGTGATTTAGAGTTGTTATTTTTCACGCTGACAGGCACAGCTTTTCATCTAAAAGCTTGTCAGAAGGTTCTGTCGCGCATCACGCTGATAAGCACAGCTTATTATTTTCAAAGTTCCTGGACAATTATTCATCACTGTACTCAGGGGCTTGTTGTGAACTCACGCTGACAGGCTCAGCGAAATTCTAATTTTGGTGCTTGTCATGCTGATGATTTACAATTTTTTTTTTGAAATAGTCATGCTGTTGGGCACAACTTATTGAGACTTTGATTGTGTCTTTGGTCATTAATAGTACTAGTTCTAACATATATTCCAAGAGTATCTTGTAAGCGCATTTCTTGAAAGTCATTTCACATTAGGTGTTAACACTGTATTGCTGAAATTTTCACCTTTTTACAGCCGTCCCCACGGGGGGGTGGAGTGTGTAGATTGTGTTATGGCTACTGCTATGTCAATGTCACAACCCCCTCCATTTCTCAATGATGATGGAGAACCTCTCACTCCATGGAAGAATTGGGAGAAGATATTTGAATCTTATTTGATAGCTATAGGAGGCAACAGATTTTCTTCAGAAAGGAAATTGCACATACTATTACACAATTTGGGTAAGCATGCTAGAGAAATGTACGACAATTTACCTGAGGTTGAATTGGAAAATATTGGTGGAGGAGGAGGAGGGGATGCTCCACCAGATGTTTATCGTATTGCCTTGAAAAAATTAGAAGTTCAGTTTGGAAAAAAGATTAATGTGGTATTGGAGCGACACAAATTTTTTTCAAGGAATCAAGGGAAACAAGAAAGGGTGGTGAATTACATAGCTGTCCTTAGAGGATTGTCTTCCACCTGTGATTTTGGGAATCTCACAGATTCGCTTATCAGAGACCAATTGGTCAGGTGCACTTCTGATAGGAAAATACAAGAAAAATTACTTGCTGATGCCCCTGAATTGAAGCAAGCTATCGACATAGCTAAAAGCATTGAACACACAGCATTCTGTATGAATGAGATGAAAGAAGCGGTTGAGGTGAAACAAGTGTGTGAGGATGAAGTCTTGAAAGTGTCCAATAAGTATGAAAAAGGCAAATTTATGCATAAAGGTAATAATATCCTAAAGGAAGAGTCTCACAAGATGAAATGTTTCCGTTGTGGTAATCCTAATCACTTGGCGAATAGTGTAAAATGCCCAGCTAGGGGTGCCACGTGTAGGAAATGCAACAAAAGGGGGCATTTCACCAAAGTGTGTCATGATATAAAGAAGGAAATGACACATATGATTTGGGATGACGAAGAGGCAAGGGAGGACATCGTATTTATGGTTAATGAGCTGCTTGAAAATACAGGATGTAGCTATCCAGAATGTGAAATTATGCTTGATGGTGTGGCGTATAAAGTATATGCGGATTCGTGTTCACCATACACTCTTATAGATGAATCTACATTTAAAACAAAGTCTGTTGACAAAGTTTATGATGTTTTGCCTTCTGATATCAACCCGGGAGGTTACAACCATGATACCATACCAGTTGTGGGAATGATTGTTATGCACATCAGATTTAAGGAAAGAACTACTGTGGGCAAAGTGTATTTAACTAAGAAAGGATCGTGCTTACTAGGATGGAGGCATCAAAAGGACCTGGGTATAAGATTAGACCCCAATGCCTTGGAACCTGTTTATTTGATTGATCAACCCAATATTGGTAGTGAAGTGTGCGAGGAGTTTCCTGATGTATTCTCTAGTGAGTTAGGATTGTTAAGGGGTTTCCTTCACAAAATTAAACTTAAAAAACATTGCAAGCCCACAGTACACCGAGCTAGATCAGTCCCATTGGTGGTGAGAGATTCCCTGAAAAAAGAGTTGGAAAAATTGGAGTCCATGGGGGTGATTGAAAAAATTGAGAGTTCAGAATGGTTAGCCCCCATTGTGGTAGTTTCCAAAGGTGGAGGCAAAGGAATTCGTTTGTGTGTGGATCTCAGGGATCTGAATGCCAATATTTGGGTAGAGAGACATCCTCTTCCTAGAATTAATGAAATGCTCAGTGTGATAAAGGGGGCTAAATTTTTCAGTGTGTTGGATCTCTCGGCGGCATACCACCAGGTTGCCCTTCATCCGGAATCCAAAAACCTTACTTCTTTCATTACGCCATTCGGAGCATACCAGTATAATCGTATGCCTTTCGGGTTGGCGTCCGCGGCAGCGGTTTTCCAACGCATAATGCAACTCATCCTGGAAGACCTCAGCAAAGTTCTGTGCTTCCAGGACGATATTTTGATTTATGGAAACTCAGTATGCGAGCATAACTCTATCCTAAGAGTTGTTTTATGTAAATTGAGTAAAGCTGGTTTTACTACACAAAGGGACAAATGTAAGATAGGAGTCAAATCTGTGACCTACCTTGGGCACACCATATCAGGCGAAGGGATTAAACCAAAAACCAGTTTGGTGGATGCTGTATCCCTTGCTCCCCCTCCGTCTACTAAAGAGGAGGTCAGATCCTTCCTGGGATTGGTTGAGTACATGAGCAAGTTTGTGGAGAATTTTTCCAGTCACACAAGCAACATGAGGGAACTTTTAAAAAAAAATATCACTTTTAAGTGGAGTGAGGAGTGTGATAAGGAATTCAAGTATATCAAGTCAGCTATCGCAAGAGCACCCACATTGGGGATGTTTGATCCAAATGAAAAAACCACCCTTACTACAGATGCTAGCAGTAAGGGCTTAGGGGCATCCCTCACCCAGACCAATGGTGGATGCGAGAGGGTCATTGCATTCGCTTCCAGGACACTGAAGGACCCTGAATCTAATTACTCTACCATTGAAAGGGAAGCCTTAGCGTGTTATTGGGCTATAATCCACTTTAAGTTCTTCCTGTGGGGTATCCCTTTCACCCTAAGGTCTGACCATAAACCATTGATTCCTCTATTTTCAACTAAGAACTTGGAGAGGGCCACTCCACGCATTGCCAAATGGGTACTGGCATTGCAAGGGTTCAATTTCACAATGTGTTATGTGGCTGGAGATAAAAATACCATTGCAGACTGTATGTCTAGGTTGCCCATAAAAGGTGAGGACAGTGTGAGTGAACCACCAGATGAAACTATACTTGCGGTGGAACTTCCAGCCATAAGTGAAGAGGAATGGAAGAATGATTCTCAAGGTGACCCAGAATTAAAGGAACTGTTGAAGTTAGTTGAGAAAGGGTGGCCTGAGCACAGTAGAGAGTTACCTGCGAACCTCATGCCATATTGGTCTGTGAAGGACGAAATCTCCAGCATTAATGGTCAGCTTTGGAGAGGAAACAAGGTCATTCCCCCGACTGGCATGAGGAACAGGATTATTGTGCTAGCACACGAGGGTCACCCAGGAAGGAGTATTACAAAGAGTAAAGTGAGACAACACTATTGGTTCCCAGGCATGGATGGGTTGGTGGAAAGCATGGTAAAAGATTGTGAAGCGTGTGGCAGAAGTGACAAATCCAAAGTTGTACACAAAGCCCCCCTCATTCCAATAGATGTTCCCAGTAAACCATGGGACAAGTTGGGAATTGACATAATAGGGCCCATGAATTTCCTTAGTGCCAACCAGAGATTCATGTTCGTAATTATAGATTACCATTCACATTGGATCAGCACCAAGTTTGTCCACTCTATAACCACTCAGGATATGATAGAATTCCTGAAAGAAGTATTCTCTACAGAAGGCATCCCCAGTTCTTTGGTGACAGACAATGGGGTCCAATTTACGTCTGAGGTCATGAAAAAGTTTTTGTCAGATTTGGCCATCTCACACATATGTACACCCCTTTACTGTCCCAAGGCTAACGGTATGGTGGAGAGGGCAAACAGGATGGTGAAGAATTCTATTCAAATGGCTGTTACTATGTGCGAACCGGTAGAGGAGGCCGTTAGAAAAACACTATGGTCTTATCATTCTGCCCCCAATGCTGTGACAGGGGTGTCTCCATTTGTTTCCCTCAAAGGGAGAAACCCTGGGTGTAAGCTTAACCCCAATTGGTTGAATGGGAGCAGTCCTGTGTGGGTGGACAGACGGTCTGTAAAGGACAAGGTGGAGCTACATCAAAAGGAGTATAAAACCAAGTACGACCAGAAATGGGGAACATCCTCCAGGAAGTTTTATGTGGGTCAATGGGTGGTGGTCATAAGACCTGCTGTGGGTCGAGCTAAAGTATCCTCTTTCTCAAAACCTGCAAGGATACAGAAAGTGAACAATAACTCGCTGGTGTTGGAGGATGGTAGTACATGGAGTATGGATAATGTGAGTGCATGCCCAGATGTGTGTGTACCAACGGCCGTTGGTGAGCAAACCCCAGAGGAAAATTCATTGGACATGCAGGGAACAAGAGTGTCCAGGGTGCACCAGCCACCCGGTTGGCATAAAGACTATGCAACATAAACATTTGTATTTTTCCTCCCCGAGGACCTTCGACTTGAGTTGTCCCTGTACAAAGGGAGATGTGTTGTAATCTCTTCCAGTTCAATGTATTACGTTTTGTTGTTATCTTCCTTGGTGACATATAGTTAATGGTATGTTCCCTTTCCCCCCTCCCTCCGCCACTGGCATTGTTTGTCCCATGGAATGTTGGTAGGGCGTTTGACATACAACGTTCACTGAGGCAAGCGGAGTGCGAGAGACCAGATGTGAATAAACACAGCTCTCCTGATTCACCGTGTGGCTGTCATTCATTCTAACAATTAATCATATACGTAACAATGTTGTTAAGAGCCAAAATAAAATGAAAGCAAACTATGAAGATGTAATGAAACCTAAAGATGTACTGTTTAATGTTGGTGATTTTGTAAAAGTCAAAAGACCCATTAGAGACATGTGTCATATATCTAAGTTTTATTCAATGACCAGAATTGTAAAGGTTTCCAAACATGCTGTGTTGGTACAAGATGGTAAGTGGTGGAGCAAAAGAAATGTGGTTTTGATAAAAAAAACACTTGTCTGAGAATTCTCAACATCATATGAATGATGAATGTTCATATGGTCAAAGTTTATCTTCTTCTTCTGCTTCTTCAAGTAATTCTACTCAACTTTGTGCTGGTGGTGGTTATCTACAGAGTTTCACCCCTCAAATTTCTATGGAGAGCACTAGTAGTTCCAATGAAGATCCTGTTCCCAGTGTTGCCACAAATTCATCTGACCATTGTCATGTTCAAGCTAATTGTGAAAGGGATTCTACAAAACTTCCTGATGATCATATTCAAGAACAAGGAACTAATTCTTCAGGTGTTACATCCTTGGACAATGACAATGATGTTGATGTAGATTCTGTAGTTAGAAGAAGTAAACGAAATAGCCAGGCTCCATTTTATCTTAATGATTACATTCATTGAATGTGTACTTTCATTTATTTATTTATTTATTTATGTATTTATTTATTTAGTTATCTTACTTTGATTTGGGAAAAGGGGAAGATGTGTTATATTCTATGGTTCCTGCTTTCTAGAGTGTCGTTGCTATGCTATCTATCTGTGTGTACTCTTTGGTATTTAGAATCTGTAGGAGGATTCTTTGTTAGGAATTCCAAGCTTGTCAGTTGAGCTGTGACTCTGACTGAAGCTGGAGCGTAGGACTGTTTCAGAGAGGATTACTAATAAAGAAGACTTCATCTGCCTGCATGTCTCTTCGTGTCCTTTGGAAAGTACCCTCTAACAAGAACCCAACTGCTCTCCTTCCACTGGACAGGGTGATGGCTGGCCGTAGAAAACCCTTCCATCACTCAAACCAAACTCAAAAAGCGTCATTTTAAGATCCGTAAGTAAGGTAGCTATCCTGCATTCCCCCCTCAGGAATATAAATGTATGTACAGCAGGGGCTGCACATTAGCGCCACTTTACAGAGTTAGTTTTCTCCCCTTTCCTAAAACAACATTGTTTTCACTAGATAAGGACGTGCACCATTCCTAGAGGTACTGAAATACTTGGTGCAGCCTGGGCAGAGAGAAAAATTGGTTCAAAACACAAAAAGCGCCGGGGTCCTGCTCAGCTTTATTCTGTATACATATTGACACTAATGGCGGATTTGTCAAATGCTACTAATTCGGCCAGGATAATAGGATTGTCTCATGGCCCCCCTTTCTCTTCAGCCTAACTCATCTTATATAGGTCTCTCCTCTCCTCAAACACTACCTCATTATTCCACATCTGCATCTACCGCTCTCCCCCTCCTCACGTTTCTTTAATTGATGTCCCCATGTCCCTCCTTTTTCCTCTAACCCTGCCCTCTGTCACTACATCTCGGGGTGCACTCTCAATCTTCCCCTCTGTATTTCCTCCTCACTTTGTCCACTCCACTCCAAACAAACAATTGCATTAAACACATTTTCATTTACAATGCCAATAGCACTAACTCTAGCAAATGCGAGACATATTGCATTGCAAATGCTTTTTTTTAATGGAACGTGTCTGGGGAGAGGATTGCTGCTATCAGTAAGGTCGTGCACTGTAACAGACTGGAACTGCAGCAGCTTGGAGTTCGGCATTCAGAGGCCGGATAAGCACAGAAAGGTGAGTCCAGATTCTCCCAGAGTGTCCAGTCGAACATGTGGTATTAGATGGTCAGGGCCTCAGTCCAAGGCAAAGAAACGCTTATAGAATACCTCAGTGGAACCCAGAGATGTCTTAGGTAGGATAGCTAACCCCTGGAACTTGAATTGAGATCCCTGCAATGCATGCACCACCTGAACATAGTGCACCACCGCCACTAAGCCTACGATCTCCCCTGCAAGGAGTGGAGAGCAGCCCCTCCCTCTCAGCAGCCTTCACTATTGTTAAGGAGCACTCTTCCACTAAAGTCTACTGCAGTGCACCCTCACCACATGCCCCCTGGAAAGCACCCTTCACCCCATCATATGCTGCTCATGAGCATCCTCTTTTCTCCATCTCTAGTGCCCTGCATATCCTTCCTTCCCCACTTGTCTATTAGCGCCTTGTACTGTTTATGCCAAGAGCTGCGGCTGTGTGGTCAGTCCAGGTGGGTGGAAAGTGGACTATGTCAGGCCTGACGTTCGGGTTCGGTCAGTTTGCCCTATGCAGCAATTTTTATCTTCAAATGTTGGACTCTTCAGCTGAAGGAGTCAGGAGCGTAGTTATCAAAAGTGCAGCAGGGGCAGTGATTAGGGGGCCCAGCTGTGTGAGGGCCCCGATTCATCTCAGATTTGTACTGCAGACCTATAGAGATATAGGGGCATATTTACGTCTTATGGCGCATCTCTGCAAATCAGCAGGTATGCGCCAGAACCGATGCGTCATGCAATTCCCTCCTTGCGCCACCACAGATGCGCCGCATTTACAATGCGGCGCACCATGGTGCAAGGAAGGGCAGATGCGTGACGCATCATGTGGTGTACGGGCGGCGCATTGCTGGAGTCGCGTCGCAAGCACGACGCAACTCCAGCAATGCTCAGGGCCGCCCAATACTTACCATGCTGCGTCAGTGCTTACGCCTGCTTCAAGCAGGCGTAAGGAATTGACGTAGCAGCGTCGCAGACGTGCCTGCGTGAAATCTTGTAGATTTCACGCAAGCACTTTTGCGAGGCACACAGACGCCGGAACGCCCACCCTGCGTGGGATTGCCCCCATTGTGGCGCTGGGCTTTATAATGTGACGCATCTCCATAGATGCATCACGTTGTAAATGCCTCGCAGGGATGCGCCACATTTACGCCGCTGTTGCGTGACGCAAGGCGGCGTAAACGTGGCGCAAGGGGCTTGTAAATCTGCCCCTAAGTGTTGAACGTTCTAATAAAATGCTCTGTGTGCAAGATGGCAGAGTCTTCATCTACTGTGAGGAGGGGTCTGCCCCGAGGGGAGCAGAGAAACCACTTGATAAGTGTTCGTGCACACACCAGCCCGAAATGTAATCCGAGCTCAGTCATTCCAATAACCGGGAGCATGTGCTAGGTGGGCTCAGTGGACTCTCACTCATCTGTCACCAGTCACCAAACATGTATGTGTGTATCAAAGTGACTATAGATTGGTGTTTGGTTGGGGCACAGGGGCTCAGCTTATCCATGGTCTATATGTTCTTGAGAACAGGCAGTGTAAACCTAATATAATGACTCATCCATGACATATGTTGGGCATTATTGCAACATGCTTCCTAAGCATGGTTGATGACCCATGAATGACAAATTGTATCCTTTATTGGGCCAAGCTGTGCGACCATGCTGCAATGGTCTATCTTGGAGACACACTAGAGAACCCTGATATGATGACCCATTAGAGACATATTTTGCGACATTCTTGGCAACAGGCTAGGGGGCATTATAGCCGCTCATTACTGACGTGTTATTCTGATTCTAGTACACCTCACCAAATCTGTTAATGGAGGTCAAGCTCGCTCAATATGCTCTTTCACAATGTACAATTCGAGGAAGAAATGTACGCTCAAATGCTTGGAATATTCAGCAGCCTCCACTGCCCCAGTGTAATCCAAAGTACACCGAGTAATATTCAAATACTATGGACAAATAGACGTTTTGCCTAAGGATCCGGTGGTGTCTCAACCTATATAACTGTGTCAGTTCCTTGTTCAGCCACAAATCCCTGAATGTGACTTCCAATTAAAATACGTGAGCCTCTCTGGCATTTAGAGCTGTTTTTCACAGAATTTGTTTGCTTAATCCCAATAGTTTTGTTTTGTTTGTCTTTTCAGTTAGAAACCATCCTTTGATAGTTGTATTAGTCTATTTGCACTCCTGGGTGGTGTGCTTATTTGCTTTTCTAAATTTTGCTAGCTTTACAGTAGGGAAAGTAATTTCTTCAGCTGCTGTGTGGGTGGTCCACGGTTCTCAAACAGAGAACAGAATGTACAGCTGATATAGTGAACAACACACTTCAGAGCAGATGGTGGGAAGGCTTTGGGTTCTCAATAAGGGGGAGGGGCTTCAAGCCTTATTTTTAGGTCTGACTTGACAGTGTAGCTATGTGCAAGAACTATTGTTATCAATGCCTTAAAAAATGCTTTTAGTGGGTTTGCCTCCACCCACTCTTTTACTTCTTGCTTCTGTCTCTTTATTGTGTTATTGCGTCTCCTATGGAGTGCTTGCACTGCAGTGCATGAGGGACTATTTTACATCAAACATGCATTCAGTCATCACGCATTTTAATTATTTAATACAGATATTGTTAACAGTACGCAATCCATTTGTGTAATCGTTTTTTTACAGCAGTAAGTTTTGCCAATTATTTTTCTCTGGATTTTAGTGTGAGCCATTAACATTGCCTTTGCAACCACCAGTACTACCATCTCCATTACACTGCTGACTAAAACTAATTCCAATACTTCCACCATTACCACCACCACCATCATTATCAACCCCACCATTACCATTTTCACAACCATTATCACAGCATTTGAGGAAGCCTGTGTTTACATGCTTTACTATGTGAAAGTCAAACCTATTGTATCTGCCAAGGCTTGTTATGGAATGGCAGTCACTGGCTGGGTAGAATATTGAGCTCAAATCTGATCTCCTGGAACGTCTTTAATCTACCATCCACTACTGAGTTCTTAAGATACCTCACCTTCCTCCCGTCAATGTAATTGAAGCCACTGGAACACCACCTTTGGGATTTTAGTGTTACACACTCGGGCACTAGTATGTATATAAGGATGTGCCTTAAGTAATCTATTAACTGTTTTCCAGCAGTGCCTTATAACGTTCATTACTGTCTGTAACTCCCCCTATTAATAATGACTGATGTATAGCGTGAACCTGTAAGAGACTTCTCAATTGTCACTCATGTCGGCACCCTACCTTCATCACGGTAGGTTGAAGCTAAGGGGGCCAGTGTATGTGCCAAGTAGCAAAAGTAAATGTAAGGTGAACACAGACCACCTGCTGCTCTGGTTAGCCATAACTTTCCTTCTTTACATCTAGGGTTGCCCCTGTTACATACAAGCCTCTTGATAACAGAATAAATGTCCTTTAGTAAGGGACTTAGTATTGTTATGTCCAGCATGCTAAATATATCATTAAAATGTGGCGCCATGTTCCTCTTGATGATCTGATTCCCGCATAATAGGACACATCCAGTGAAGACCATCTATCAAAATCTATAGTTGTTTACTAAGCAAACTTGAACCATATTACACTAATCTCTATTAACTAGTACACAAGGTACTTGACGTTTTTGGAGACCCCCTCATAAGGGTAATCGCCTATACAATGTTTTCCCGTGTGCAATGTGAGTGTAAGCACTTCTCTCTTTGAACAATTAGTTCTGTAAACAGAGAACACAGAGAGCACTCCATAATGGGCAGTAGGTACTCTATCGATGAAGGGGGACTGGGTAGAGTAAGGAGTATATTTGAAAGAAAGAAAAAGTTTCTGGAACCCAGCTGACATAGCCATTACCTCTACTTTATTGTCCTACCTAATTGCAGCCACTAGTCATTCAACAGCCAGTGCAAATAGCAATGGTAAAAGAAGCACCCTTGCCTATTACCACGTCAAATTTGAAAATCCTCTGACACAAACCCCCCATAACTGATCGTAGAAGTTAGTGAGTGATATAGCCCTTTTAATCTTCTGGGCATATCATGAGTATGGTCATGACCCAAAATAGATAGCCCAATTCCAGACAATCAAAAACTTTCTCAGCATCCAAAGTAAGGGCTATTTTCTGAAATGGCAAAGTTGCCACAGATTGTCCAAGGTTGCCCTCATGTTGTTGCTAGAGGATCGCTCTGTAGAAAACCCACCTGGGTTGGATGTATCAAATACCCTATGCTATGTTTGTTACTCAGGACTTTGATATGGAATTGTATATCTATATTTGACAGTAAAACAGGCCCTTTACCTTGACCAGTATACATAGTCCCTACCAGGTTTAGGAAGGAGAGTAATTAGAGAACAATTGAATTCAGTCCACAGACCTTGGGTCTTGTCTGCTTTCTGAAACATGGTATCAAGTATGGCAGCAGTCTGAACATTAATTTTGTAAAATTCCACCAGGAAGCTATCCTTTCCTGGCGTTATCTCCATCGCCATGTCTTTGATAGTCCCTAATATCTCCTATAACTCCTAGCAAAGGTATCAATTCTCCCTACCAACTTATATCTTCCTGTGGCCATTCTGCATACCTAAGAGGGAGGTGCGCCAAGCCCCATGTCCAAATGTAAGCAAAAGGGAGTTTGATCTAACAAGCCTCTCACCAAGATGTCACAGGAAGTCACTTTAGGTGGTAAGCCATTGAATAGTAAAATAGTCTGTGCGTGTGCAACTCCCATGGACACAAGACAGGAAGGTATAATCCCTGTCCCATGGGTGCAGTAATCTCCACATGTCTACTAAGGAGTGGTCAGCCAGTACATCTAATAGTATGCTTTTGTCTCTTCCAGTACTAAAATCAGGCCACTGATGTTTCCACAACAGGGTCCATTGCAAGGTTCCCATCACCTCCCACAATCAATTTAGCTATTCCAAATTCGGCCAAAGTCCTTAATAGTTTTTTGAGGAAGGCAGATTTGTTACCATTTGGAGCAAATATGGATCCACTACCAATGTTTTGTGTTGCATTTTCAATTCACAAATAAATATCACCCTCGCACATGCTGCCAGATCATTAAAATTTGGTATTGTGAAGATTTGTGAAAAAGTATGGCACCCCCTTTTCGAAAGAAAGCCTCTTCCACACGGGTGCTATTACTGCAATCAGTGTATCACATGTTAAATCCCTTTTCAACTTATCAGCCTCCGAGGGAGACACACCAGTCTCTTAAATGAAAGTAATTTCAGGATGCTTAGTTGCCTCATATGCTAGTATATTTTTCCTTTTAATATAATGCATCAAGCTAATGATGTTCAGAGAGAGAATAACTCAATTGGTATTTGGAATGGGGACATGATAAACTAAACTCTATAAAGCATGTGCTAATCCCTCCAGATAACTATCTCCAAAAATGTGTAATCCATAAGTATGTGTCTCACTTAATAGATCAGGGTCTATAACAACTAAAGTCTTTGGTGTACACTTCTAGAGCAAAATGTGGTACTGTACTTTCCATCAACTAGGTAACAACAACAGAACTCAGCATGCAGTAAAGTGACTTAAACAAGCGAACGTTGCCCTCTAATCTCCGTTCACCCCACTAAGGGAGCACAATATTAGAATATGAACATTGCAATGGCAGAATTAGCAGATAACAACAAAGTACTGGACAGTGAACAACAAAAACGTGGGGGGGAAGTGGATAAGGAAAGGGAAAGAGGCAAGAAGAAAAGAAGGGAAGAGGAGGAACAAAACAAGCGAAGAAAGAAGACTGGGAAGGTAACTTATATGTCTGGGGGCACATGTATGCCCTAGTCTAAATTCATTTAACCAAAGGTAAAAGTCACTTGCTATCTCAGTGTGATTGAAATCAGACTTTTAGAGGAGATCCAATTTATCTCTGTCCCTTCTTTGATCATGGAGCAGTCTTTTTCTGACCACCTCCTCAGCACAGCTTCTAATATATCAGTGTCAGCTCATGAAGCATCAGCCCCAATCTGACAGAGGTATCTTTCTTGTCTCAAGGACTTTTCCTTACCAAGTTCAGAAACATCCAGCGTTGCATTGATGTCAAGACCACCTAATGTAACAAGGCATTTTATGAAGCCTCCCAGCTCTTCATATTCCTTGTGCATCCCATTGTGTGTGATCAGCCTTGTACAGGGCTTGAGCAATCTATATCATATGTTGAGCTTTCTAAATCTTTGATGCAGGGCTAGGAATTCCCTGCACTTTGCATATGTTTCCAGAGAAAAATCTGAAACAATGAAAATGTTATATACCAGACCCTCAAGCACTCTCATGATATGTACATTGTTATGCCAACTTCAGTCGTCAGAGTCTACTATCTTTTGATGTGGTGCCTCATAACTTGCCCCTAGTCAGCGCTGTTATTGATGCAGTCCAATTGTTGTCTACTTCAGTCAATTGGCTATCTGTCGCATATAACATGTCTGGAACTGTGCAAGTTTAGCATGCATAGTATTGACCGCAGTTGCAGTTGCAGCGGTGCTGCCCCTTATCACACCTATGGATGACTTAATCAGTGCCAGTTTTTTCATCAATGTGCTTCTTCTGTCCATCTTTTTATTGGGGATAACTCTAAATTAGGTATGTCCCAAGCAGCATCTTCCTCAGCTGTCAGGTTGCTGTCCTCACAGTCCAATGGCTTAAAGGTTACATTAACGACTTCAGCTAATATAACTGAGGATTCACCTGCGTGTTTATCCAAAAGCTCATCTACGGCTGCTATGATTTCTGATTTCCTCCCACCTCTAACCCATCTTGCATATATATTGTAGATATCAATATTACCATGAAGACTGTTCAGCAGTCGAATGGCAATGATATCTGAGCTCCCTGTCGGGAGGTCCCAGATCTTGTGTCCAATACCCTGGCGAATCCAGATGGTTATCCCCCCTGATGAACGGCCCCTACTGCCATGGATTGCCGGGAGCATAGTAATTTAAATAACCTGAACAAATATCATATTCTTCTATAAAAGCCTTCCAGTTGGTGGAGACAGTCTTGGACCTTAGCCCTGCAATATACCATGATAGTAGGGATATTTAATGTGGTGTGCAGTGTGTTGCTGATGGAATACCAAGGTTACCTCTGGGCAGAAAGTTGCTCATATTGGATGAGTAGTGGAACTATCTATCTGTGCCATTAGTGGGGCCTGATTTATAATCCAAGGGGGTGAGTGAAGCTGTCAATTTATTTCCCTTAGCGGCGATGACCTACTAGCAGAAGGTAAGAGGGAAAGCTTTAGCCAATGATGGGGTCGTCTTGAGGAGCTTATGCTTGATGCGAATATTCTATTTTGCTAAATGGTGGGTACATAGATCGAATGCCACCAAATTCTCAACTATGACTTGGTGGTAAAATGTGAGTGCCATCGTATCCGTAGAAACCACCCTTAAGGTACATCTGTTAGGCCCTTTTACATCTTCCTTTATGACAGACTGACAGCCCCGTACATGTCTGATCCATTAAATGCTCTTGTTTATTAAATAACCCTTGTCTTCTCTGATTGAATTGGGTAGGAGTTTTGGAACGTTGGTTAGATATACTACCTTTCTATTGTCAAGAGCCCTAACTGTACTTTTTAAGGTATGAGCTGGATTTACCATAAGTTTATGGGGAGCTGTCAAGGGTGGTAAAGCAATGTTAAAATTGGGATGATGTCGTAAGCCTGCTCTGTTGTTTACGTGCCCACTCGAGTGAATAGGTAACGAGGGGACACTTTTGCTACTTGATGCAGAGTTATATGTGCCCCGCCCTCTATGCCATGCCTGATAATCCCCTCTGGTGACGCCCCCATCTGACCCAGACAATTCACTACCCCATGTACCCCTGCAGTACATGCAGGTTGTTTCCCCGTTAGTTTTTTTGGATGGTGGATATCAAGGAGTGCTATGAATAGGGAGTCAGATAGGCAGCTGACAAGGACTTTAAGATCTTTGACTTCCTGGACAAGGTCCTCAATCTGGGATTTAAGGGGGTTATGAGGATGTTCCATAGCAGATAAATCTTCTATCGGAGAATTAGGGTGCTTGTCTCTATTTGTAGAAGGAATTGTACCTGAGGGGAGGGTATTAGTTTCCAGACATAGCTTCTGACTTACGTTAAACGTAGTAATTTCCCGACCCTTGACAACTGCGAGGCCCCCGGGACTATGCGAAAGGTCCTGAGTGCCAGGCTGGTCCTGGAGCGCTGTGAACCAATTAGTGCAAGAGAAGTCATCAGAGAGCAATAGAGCAGTATTATCATCGTCGGTAGGGGTAATAGAAGGTGCAAGCAAGGGTGCTGACTGCTTTCATCTGCTTTTAGCCTTCTCAAACATGGCCGGTATCTGTCTGATGTCGACGGGACTACAGGGGTCAGGTTGGAAAGTCAGTTTTGAGGGTTTACTCATTATAGCTGGGTTGAGGAGATCCTCGTATTCAGACAATAATCTTTCTATATGATCTAGTACCCCTTCCTTAACTGCCAGGCTAAAACTCATAGCTTTCATTTTTAGTTTCACCTAACTCACCCTCAGCGGCTTTCGGCATTCCAATAATGCCTACTTAGCACCTAATTTTTCAAGATCTTACAAGACAAATTGCATAAGAGTACCTCTATTTGACCGACCAATCAAAGTCCTCTTTAAGCTGAATGTCGGAGGAATGCGAGGTGGGTGATCCAACCATGCCACTGACACGCTCAAAACTCGAAATTCTCTGGCGATGTATTACGTCTCGCGTCTAGGCCAGGCTTTAGGTGTGGCGGCCCAGCCGCTTCTGGATCTCCAGCAAACTATGTCCAAAATAAGACAGGAGCCCTCCGGAGACCATTATTGTTTCTATTGTCAGTCCCTGTATACCCTTGCCTATAGTAAACATTTGACCATTAATTTATGACTCTAAGGTAGAAACCAACATTCCTCATCATGTATGGTACGCCTAAAAGTTTTATGGCGTGTTGTAATTTTGCAAACAAGTAAAATACCAACCAAATGTAAAATGAGACAGTCCTCAGACTTTATAGTAGTAACTGTTCTCCCGGCCGAACTGTTTAATTAAATAAGCTGTTCCGGTTTTGTCAAACGCCTCTTGTCTTTCGTTGTTTTAAAGAAATTCAATTCGAGCAACATTAGCACTGCATACAAATTGCTTGGTTTTTTGGCATTAATTATGTAAGAATTACCATTTCCTTCACAATGTCACTGTCGGAGTTATTAGAAGACTCCATATCACAAGAGCACCAATTTTATAGTGCATACTTTAAAGCAATGTTTAAAGGAAAGCTCGGAGCTGCCAAAGCAGTGTCTAAGTCACATGGATTCCACAGGTGACCATGTACACCACCACAGATTAACATATGCAGAAAAATGCCAAAGTTGGGCTTTCGGCATATTTCTCTGTGCAAAGCCCCACAGTGCCAAAGACCGGACAGTATATTTAATTGCAAGTCAGATTACCTCTAAGCTTGTTTTTGAGTTGGTCTGGTTAAGGGATTTTGAATTAATAATAATGGCCATTGTATGTAGTACTTCTTACTGTAGTAGTGTTATTTCTTGTAACTGATTGTAAAAAGATGTCATTTTAACTCGCAATTGGTATTCTTCATAGGTCTTGGCAGGGGAAGAGGTGGGTCAGTCCTCCTTGGTTTTGACCCTGTCCCTGTGACCAGCAGAAGGCACAAAGCTATCTCAGCAGTGAGCGCTCGATTGATGAAGCTATCTAGCTGTCTATCAAGAAATCAAGACGGCATTTACAAGCAAAACACCAGTAAATCTGTTTATAGTAGAAGATACTGAATTGTCCATGACAAGCTTTGGAGTTTTCTCTTAACTGCATGATTGGACTGGGCTCATGGCACGTGGGCCTGGCCCAACCCAGCACAGCATCTCGCAACGCCCCGAAGATTTTTAGAAAGTCTTAGAACAAATAGGGGCTTCCCTTCTTAATACCCAGCCAGTGCATCTCGGGAAACATCACTTACAACAAAACTTTTACAACGCACTACCATTACAACGCGGTCATTACAACGCAAACCATTACAACGCATTGCGCTGGGGGGCGCTCTAGGATAGGGAATAGGTTCATTTACTATCCAATAACCTTCCCTAGTGTCCACGGGGACTGGAGTTGGAATAGTAAATTAAACTATTCACTATCCAGCACCCAAAAGCGCAATGCGTTGTAATGGTATGCGATGTAAAAACCGCGTTGTAAAGGCATGCGATGTAAAAGTATGCGTTGTAACGTCATACATCCGTGCATCTCATATGAAACCTTATGTATATAAAACGGAGTGTTAGGTTATGCAGGCGCAGATATCCATGTAAACAAGAGAAAAACAACGAGTGTTTGGGTGGGAAGGCCATGGGAGATATGAGGGATGCATTGCAGTAAGTTATACGCCACTGGAGGTTCCTAAGCAGATCAGACCACCTTTCACATCCCATTCATTGTCCTCGAGCCAAGCTGCCAGCGCCCTGCAAGATGTCATCCCATGATGTCACCCGGCTGCCTGGGTGGCCTGGTCTGAAGACAGGGTCTCATCCCATGCAAGACCCTCTGTCCTCGTGCTGCATTCGGCGAGGATGGAAGCCATTTGAACAAATAAACCAGTCTGTGTCTCTCGCGCGGGCCAGCGAGGAACGTCCTGTGCTCCCAGCTCGCCCTTCGCACACAGAACAAGTAAACATTCAGGAGGATGCCATGGGAAGCATTGCCACCCACCGAGCGCTGTCCTTCAGAGCCGGTTTCCACACACAGTCGTGGTGGCCCAGGGATTCTCGCGCTCCGAGGCGGAGCTCCCAGGCTCGAGGACGCGTGTGGCCACTTCCTGCAGGTGTGCTCCAATTGCACTTTTCATCCAGCTGCGAGAAAGACCTCTTCCATTTTCTATATAAGTAAAAACAAGCCGGTGGGGATCGGAGAGTGTGGGGCCGGGAGATAGATGACAGCACACAGAGATCCATTCTATCTACAGAAGGCGCTATGAAAAAATCAGTATACAATTTTCAAGCTAAATTTGACGCTTACTATAGAATATTGTATTGCAACTGCAGGCTGGAATTGCATGATTCAAACACGAGTGATGTATAGCTGCCAAGTGACCTCCTAGGTCACGTATTGGTGCGATTCTGAGCGCCACAGTATTTTTGCAATCACGTCTTCTATGCAAATTGCGTCCTGTCCTGAGCAATACGCTCCAGTTAACACTGATCCCTCTCCTGTGCATTCTTCCATGTGCTGCTCCCAGATCCATAAGTTATAAAAAAATATTATGCTGTCTGACCAAAGACCATTGCTACACGTTATCACCCATTCCACGAACAAAAACGTGGAACTAGGTGCAAAAACTGTAGCGTTCTTGGGCATAATTCACTACATTATGCAGGGTCCGACTGCCATTTAATGCCCGCGGTCTGGTCTGACAAGTCAGTGTGCGGCCCGGTTTGAGTTTGGGTGTGGGCCTACATTATCAATCAGGGTTTTTTAAAGCGCACTGCACACCTGTGATGGTCTCATGGCGCTGGGGAGGGGGCAGCTCCGGATCAGTCGAAGAGCCAGGTCTTGAGGTCCTTTCTGAACGTGTGCAGGGTCGGGGAGCGTCTGATGTCGATAGGGAGCTCGTTCCAGGTCTTGGCTGAGATGTAGGAGAAGGCTTTCCCGCCTGTTCTGTTCATGAGGATGCTGGGGACCTCTGCCAGGGTGAGGTCGGGTGAGCGGAGGTTCCTCTTGTCGGCGGAGCAGAGGTCTGCTGTGCCGGTTTTTGTTGTTAATTTCCCTGGTATTAAAACAAGCATTGCCTGCAGCAAGCTCAAATCCACACAGTCCTCCATGCTTTGTAAAACACTTATACAGCGCCTTTACAAGTTCAGAATTGCCCCAATTTGCAAATATAGGCCGCTTTCTTAGCTATCTGGTTCACCAACATGGCCACTTTTCTTTTGGTGCCCAAGCCTGTTTTCTGTCCCAGTGTCAACCTGCTTCCCAGAATGCAACATGGTGTTAATAACAAAAATGACATGGATTAACTTAGTAATTATAAATAATAAACAAGTGCAGGTAACTGTTTAAATTATCGCACAGTAGGTATATTTGGATAGCTGCATTAAAACACAGCTTACGTCATGACATTCTACATGTTTCGACGACGAGATAGAATTCCTTAATGCTAACGAATTTCCAAAATTAAGAAATCCAGTCTGATGAAATATCACAATGAAATACTTTTCCACAAAAGAGGATTTTTTTAAATGGAAAAGGTTCACAGTGCTAGTGACTGAATTTCGTAAGAGTTTAGGGAAAAAGCACTCTCGAGGGAGACAGGATGTGAGCAACACAAGGGGGCATAATGACAGGTGGGAGTGTGAAAAGATAGAGGGGTTTAAGGGAAGGAAAGAACCTGGGTTAAGAGCAGGGAAACTGGAATTATGCGACAAGGGAGCGTCAAATTATGCAGGAGGGTTCACTAAATTATGTGGCAAGCGAAGGAAAACAAAACGCAGGGGTGTAACGCAGGCCCCTGTGGCACGGGGGGGACAGACTTCAGGGTCCTCCAAACCCTTTAGAGGGCCCCCACTCAAGCCCAAGGACCCCGAATATCTGTGAGATAAAGTAGATTCAGACGCCTCCTTCACATTCTGCAGGGGCCCCCTCATTCAGTGGTGGCCACTGATTATGCAGCATAATTCAGCACATTTTTGATGTTATTGCTTCATTCATTTATTTATCATGTTTATTTCAAGGTATTTACCCCATAAAACATACACATACATAACATTTCAATAAATAAGCATGATAATGAGTGTTACACAATCAAGGCATGCAATACAAAATAGTCACTTAAAATCACAATACATTCATAAAATCAATATAATCATGAAGTAAAGCCAATTAATTAGGCATTCAAAACGAAACATTGAAAAATAGAATAATTTAACAATGCGTACCAGTCAAAAAATACCATATTTATCAATTAAAATTCGGAATTATATACAATTCACAATTATGGCACGAAGTCAAATATATATGCCTCCTTACTAGTATGTTATATTCCAAAAAGATAACTACAGATATTTTATTCCATATGAAATACCCCATCCGCTTCCTTACTAACCAAATGGCAAAGAGCTATTAGCTTACAGAATATACAACAACCAAATTAGTATTTGTCAGAAATATTCTAATGCCATGGTTTAAGCTTAGTGGTCAACCCCAAGTTATTCTTGCACTTTTATACACTGGGCAAAAGAAAAGCTACTGGCCTACTTGCAAGGTTCCTATTCTAAATTTAATACATAAAGTACGAGTCTCATAGGATCTTAAAGCATCCATACAGGTTTCAATTGCTGGTGTCAATTTAAACGATAGGAACTCCACAGTAAGGCTTCTAGGGCTAGCATTTATATGGTAGAGTTCAGTCATTGAAGAAAGGTTGGCCCATACTTTTTCCATGCCTAATGTCAGTGAGGTCAATTGCATATGGTCAAGCCAAGAGATGAATTTCGACTTATTCAGGTTTAAAACCTCGATTACAGCGTTCTCGTAAGAATCTAATTCTGGGGTTATCCGCATCCAGATACAAAAAAGCAATGGTCTTAAAGCAGCCAAATTAACTATATGCTTTAACCCTGGATCTAAAAATAATGGGACTGTGGGTCTACTTTGGGGTAGACTGAACATGGATCTTATAAAGGTATTTTCCCTTACTGTCAACTCTTTTGTATTTCCATGCCCCCCCCTGTACAATGCAGCTCTCTGAACTTTGACACAGTGAATCTCAATAGTTAGAGAAATCGTCTCTGGAACTAGTTATTTTGTATCTTTTGAGTAACCCAGAGGTGGCATGTAACAAAGTAATACTGCTCTTGGATTTTTGTGAAGACAAGCAAGAGGAGTTATCTAGCCTAATGTTCAGATAATCAAAACTGTAGACTCTCTGCAAATTTGAACCTTTCATTTTAAGTGTCCCTTTAAAAGTGTTATGAGGGCTGAAAAACATACATTTAGTTTTAGCAGTGTTCACCTCCAGACTCCTATCATCGCAAAAAACTGTAAGTTTATTTAACAGATTTAGTAACCCCGTATGTGTTTGCGAGATTAGTAGGGTGTTGTCAATGAACAGCAGGGCAGATACAAAACAGCCATTTAATCTTGGCATCACGGGTGCAATAATTTAAGTAGTTTAACACATCATTGATGTGGAGGGAGAATAAGATTGAGACCAGTAGACAGCCCTGTCGTACTCCTTTCTCAATTGGTATTTGGTTTGTTATCTCCCCTTTAGGTCCCCTCTTTCTTGGGCATAATTTGATTCAAGTAGTCTCACAATGATTTGTAACAATTCTAAGCTGAGGCCCATTGATCCGAATGTTAACTATAGCTTCTGCCTAGGTACTAAATCAAATGCTACTCGGAGGTTCATGAAAGCCACATATGAATCATCTTTCATGAATCTAAGAAAATTCCAACATAATAAAGTAAACTGGACCATCTGATCAACTGTACTTACTTTAGTAAGGAAGCCTTGTTTCTAAAGGGGAAAGAATCTTATTGGTACTTAGCCTTTCATGTAATATATCTAGCATTGGCAACAAAACACCTTTAGAATATTGCCTCTCAAGCTAATGGGGCGGTAATTCCCTGGGTTGCCCCTGTTGCCTTTCTTATACACTGAAATAATCTCCACCACCCGCCAAGAGGCTAGAAAACCCCTTCCATAATTCTGTTTGACAATGTATTAAGGGATCACTGACTAAATATCGACAACAAAAATATAGAATGGACGGAATATCGACACCAAAATATGGAAGGTCAGAATATCGACTCCCAATCTACAAACAGGTAAGTACAAAAATATCGAAGACAAATATTGTTGTTTAAAATATAGTTTGTAAAAAATATCGAATTTTTAAAATATGTATTAACTTAATTAAATAATCAATATAATTAAATAAAACACCCTTAAAATTAATTAAAATATATTAAAATTAATAAATAATATATGTAATCTCTAAAAACAAATTTACATCAGTGGTTGATAGCGGGAGGGTAAAATTTACTATTCTCACTCCAGTGAGTGCAACAGCGTTGGATAGCCGGAGGGTAAAAATTACTATTCCCACTCCAGTGAGTGCGACAGCATTGGATAGCGTAGGGGTAAAAATCACTATTCCCACTCCAGAGAGTGAAACAGTAGGGAAAGCGTTGGATAGCGGGAGGGTAAAATTTACTATTCCCACTCCAGAGAGTGCAACAGTAGGGAAAGCGTTGGATAGCGTAGGGGTAAAAATTACAATTCCCACTCCAGTGAGTGCAGCAGTAGGGAAAGAGTTGGATAGCGTAGGGGTAAAAATTACTATTCCCACTCCAGAGAGTGCAACAGTAGCAAAAGCATTGGATAGCAGAGGGGTAAAAAATACTATTCCCACTCCAGTCAGTGCAACAGTAGTGAAAGCGCTGGATATCGTAGGGGTAACAAATACTATTCCCACTCCAGTGAGTGCAACACTAGGGAAAGCGTTGGATAGCGTAGGGGTAAAAATTACTATTACCACTCCAGAGAGTGCAACAGTAGGGAAAGCGTTGGATGGCTTAGGGGTAAAAATTACAATTCCCACTCCAGTGTGTGCAACAGTACGGAAAGCGTTGGATAGCGCAGGGGTAAAAATTACTATTCCCACTCCAGTGAGTGCAACAGTAGGGAAAGTAATGAATTTAATTTTTTTATGGAAATAAATTAATTATCAATAACAATAAAAAAAGTAATTAAAATTAATTACTAAGTACAGAACATTTAATAATTAATTAATTATAAATACCAACACATTTTATTTATTAAAAATTAATTACCTATTCATAATTAATTAACAACCGATTAATTTTCAATACCAAAAATGTAATAAGTAATAAACAAATTACCAATTAATAATTAATTAACAATACATTAATTATCAATACATAAAAATAATTTCAATTATTAACTAATTACAATTAAATTACTTCCCACCCTATTCCTCTATAAACCCACAACCCGCTCCAAATAATAAATTAATACAATGAATATAATTATCAATTAATCCATTAATAATAATTAATTACCAATTAATAAATAATTAACAATAAATTAATTATCAATACCAAGGAATACAAATAAATATTTACTTAATTACAATTAAATTACTTCCCACCCTATTCTCCTATAAACCCACGACAGAACTAAAACGCAAAATTAAATACTAATAATTAATAATTCCTAAAAATTCATATTTAATTTACTATAATTAAATTAATTCCCACCTTATTCCCCAATAAACCCACAGCCCGCTACGGAATTAAATTATGCAAAAATTAAATAACATAAAATCAATGACTTTAAAAAAATATATATACACTTTTAACACGTATGCTAACATACAAAACACTAAAAAAAATCAATATTGTTAAAAATGTGATATATTTTAATGCCTATATTATGTACTTCGATATTTTGACAGTCGATATTACTTACCTGCATTTTGATATTATTAACCACCATATTATGTCCATTTGATTTTATTTCCATTCTATATTTTGAATTTGATATTCTGTCCATTCTATATTTTGTATTCGATATTGTGTCTAGCTACCGTCCATTAATATATTGTCACCATACTGCTAATTCCGATTTATAGAGGTACCCCAGTACTTTATCAGGGCTGTGTGCTTTTCCCAGTTGTAACCAGCGTACAGCATGCTGGGTCTCTTCAACAGAAAAGAAGGACCCTGAATGTTCTTGCTTCTTGGAAGCTTTATGGATGAATGTAGAAACAATAGTGGGCTGGATAGATTCAATAGCTTCTGTGTCAGGTTTATGTGCAGTATATCAATTTGCAAAATGTTTTTCCCAAAGATGCGCAGAGATGAAGAACTTCAAGGGAATGCTAGACAATACACTGTCATAGGCTACCATGTGCCAAAAATCGTCAGATTTTCCAGTTTAAGCTGCTACCAAAAGATCCTCTAAATTTTATCTATCCAGGTTTTTGTAAAGTTGAAGACAATTTTTTTATAGCTTTCTCTAGTTTCCCTAATCTTAATATCACCGAGTTTAACAACCTTGATGAACTCCAGCAGTTGGTATTACTATTAAACCAGGTAGACATTTTAGAAGTTATAGATTGTGGCCTTTTAGTTCCATCTGAACATAGACATTTTAGCATATTAAACAACCTGAGATGGATGTCCATGTTCCTCTCTAAAGGGATTGTCGGCCAAAGGATCAATAGTTAAATTAAATGCATCATACATTTTGGTCATTGTATCAGGCTTAGAAGAACGTTTTGACCACTTGACAGATGTCCTATTATTACACAAGGTCAGTGCAGTCTGTGATCTACTGGGAGTATTGATTTTGCTGATAAGGCTGATAAGGAGATTGGCCCTAAGAGATAACATTAAAGACTAGTGGTCTCTGTCAGGTTTAGTAAGAACAAAAAAATCACACATATCGGGCCATATCTCCAAATCTAGTAAAATATAACCAATCCTGCTTTTGCTCCCCCCTCTATGAAAAGTATATTCAGGATGACAGTCTGAGTTTGAATTAGATATCTGATTTCATACACGTAAGTGTTGTTTCAATGTAAAAAACTTTAGGTGAATGGCACAAGAGGAACATGCTTTTAGGGTTTTAGATCCAAACAATATACACCTCTGACCACATCTTCAGTATTTGTTATAGACTTGATGAAAGCTAAAGGTTGAAGAGTAGTGTTGAAGTCTTCTCCAATATTTCGCAGGGAATATGATTGCCTATTTGACAGATGATGATCTCACTTGGCCTGTGTGGGTGATTCTTTACTTATTCCAACAGAAAGATTATATATACTATATAGGCTCACAGTTACACCATTTGTTCTCTTTACAATCAGACCAATAATGTCAGGGCAATCAACGGGAAGTTTATGAATAGACAGATACAATTAAATTTTAACCAAATTAAGATGTCTCCAGAAGGACGTCCCACTCTGAAAGGAGTGGCTTCACAACTAAAATCTGAATAACCAGAAACATGGAAATGTTCCGCCAACTATGTTTCTTGCAAAATAATGAGGTCAAAACAAGTTAAAACGTTAAACCAGTCAGGATCAGTCAGTTTAGTAAGTAGTCAAGCTATATTTCATGATAATATCTGTAAACTGGGTGGGCAGTCTTGGACTGATTGCAAGGGGGTGCAAAAATTAACAGAATGAATACTGTAATCTCTCCTTGCACAATGGCCAGTATTGAGTCAATCCACCTCAAGCAAAGCAATAGCATAAGGTCCAATAGGGGAGTAGGGGAGTACCTTTATTGGAGTCCAGACTATCCTGCGGGTTTGATCCAATAAACGGCAAATTGGAATTCACCTGGTGTCCCCCTGTAGAGTGACAAGAGCGAGAGGAGGCCACATTGTCTGAATCACATAGCCTCTAGTTTCTCTTAAATTGGAAGTTTGAGCCCATTGGTGGCACAGATCTGGCTTCTATCGCTATTAGACCTTCCATTCAGTCAGTGCCATTAAGTATTATCTTGATCATATCAAGCTTATTTAGCTCACCAGGCAGGTGGTAAGCGATAATTACATCTTTATGGATTATAGAACAACACTGAAGCTCAGTATATATCCAATGGATTGTTTTATTTATAAGAGATTCTTTACATTCCCTTTGGCCTGACTTCAGTATTTGTCAGGTAATTTACAGCTTCTATGTCAGCAGCTGGCCGCTTACTTATTGTGCCTAGCTGGTCAGAGTGGTGCCCAATAGGCGTATAAGGATTGCTTCTGGGATTTACTCCCTTATATTTAAAGCAGGAAGTAGTCCCCCGCGCCCCTTGATTTTACTTAAAAAGTGATGGGGTAGACTGTACGAGGTGGACAATAGTTCAACAGGGGTCCACCATGGCCTGGGAATGCACAAGATTTCTCTTATTGCCATTGAGCAGATTCACATGACTCCCTTTGGTGGTACTAGCTTCATGAATCATACCTTGGTCATGATTTAGACTGCCTAGGCTTGGAAGGGGTAGTTTACTTGAAGTGGTTATGAAATCAGATCTAGCACGTTCCTAATCCAGTTTCCTGAATGGCCTCCTCATTTGCAAGCCAAGATCACTGGTGGGCCCCTGACCTATAAAAGGCAAGATACCTCTGTTTACAATGTCCTGTAGTCACATAACTTCAGGGTAGCGAAAAGGTTGCTTTTTGTATTGAAAAAAACTAATTTCTCCATCATACTAAAATAGTTTTTACTGGTGAGATATCTTCTTTTATATGAGCCTTCTCTGGCTCATTTAAGACTGACGAGCGGGGCTAGTTTTTGTGTCTTACAGTGTAGCTCCTGCCATCTAACTCGGTTTGTGACTATAACTTCTTCTGTAAAATGGCTTTCACTGAACAGAGGCTATCATTGGCTGGAGCAATCAATGATAAAGTCTTGGCCTGGACAGGTTAAGGAAGAGCTACATTCTTGATAGCACATGAAGTGGGAATAGCTAAATTACATGTAAGAGTAGAAGGCGCTTTCTTTACAGGGGTATTTTCCCCTGTTCCAATACCAGAGGAAAGGTGTGTGATTTTGCAGGCACCTGCAGGCTGTTTGCTTTTCCTTATTCAATGAGTCCTCGACCTCCACATTTAAGTTGTCAATTTCACATAAAGTGCTGTGTTCTTATGTATGGCTTGCTGTTTTTGGGTCTTTGGCATCTTTTTCTCATGTTGTGACAAATATCCCAGCGGTAAAAAAAAGGTCAAGAATCACAAATAAATCTCAAGCGGTAAGTGAAAAAAAATGACAGTGCGGCAATCAAAAAGGTACTAAAACAGTCACATACAGAGCCAGAAGGAGGGCAAATGTGGACTTCCCAGATTGATGTGGCAACCACAGTGCGGACCACGCTAATTCAATGTTTTAAAAAATGACAAAGCAAAGAGGGGGACCCTGCTTTTTCCTGGAGCTGATTGGCACAGGACGGGCCCACTCTTGGCGTCCCACACCGCAGGTCTTCCTTCTGCCTACTTCACAGCAGCATGATTTCTGGGAGAGGTAGTCCCCTTCCACAGTAGCGCCCGCACCGTGGGTGAAATGAGTGTGCAATAAGCTCTCTAGTAGGTGTTTCCTGGGGCCTCCTCCTTCCGCCCCCTCCACAGCAGCAGCAAGATTTCTTATGGTTACTTTGCCTTACTTTTGCTGAATGGCTAACAAATGATTGGTGGGAAAGACACATACCACTTCATCCCTCGATTTCTGATAGAACATGGCCTCCATTTGCTTCATTATTTTTTATTCATGGTAATTCTGTTTGGGCAAAGATTTCACCTCATTTCTACCAGCTTAACAGCCAAATCAAAATAAGGAACTAGGGGCCAGATGTAGGTCGGCAAATACCGGTCGGTAACGGCCGTTACCGACCGGTATTTGCTAATGGAGATGTAGGGGCCTTAAAACATACAGAATCGGTATATTTACCGATTCGGTAAATTTACTGATTCTGTAAAATACCGAATCGATAAATTTACCGATTCGGTAAATCCAGATGTAGGTGGCACTGAAAACAGTGCCACAGGCCATTACCGATTCGTTATTTACCATGTAATTCTATTGCATATTAAATAACGAATACCTGTGTACATGCACATCTGTGCATGTACACCTGCCCTAGGGGCATGTATGTGTGTCACATGGCACACAAGACAAAATATGGGGTGCAACAGGGTGTCAAAGTGACACCCTGTCACCCTTGCAAAATCGGTAATTTTACCAACCGGTATTTACCGATTCGGTAATTGACATTGATTCCTGTAGGCCCATAGGAATCAATGTCAATTACCGAATAGATAAATACCGATTCTGTAAAATTACCGATTTTGCAAGGGTGACAGGGTGTCACTTTGACACCCTGTTGCACCCCTGATTTTGTCTTGTGTGCAATGTGACACACATACATGCCCTTAGGGCATGTATGTGTGCCACATGGCACAGGTGTACATGCACAGATGTGCATGTACACAGGTATTCGTTATTTACCATGCAATAGAATTACATGGTAAATAACGAATCGGTAATGGCCTGTGGCACTGTTTTCAGTGCCACCTACATCTGGATTTACCGAATCGGTAAATTTACCGATTCGGTATTTTACAGAATCGGTAAATATACCGATTCTGTATGTTTTAAGGCCCCTACATCTCCATTAGCAAATACCGGTCGGTAAGGGCCCGAATCGGCCGTTACCGACCGGTATTTGCCGACCTACATCTGGCCCTAAATGATAACCAGTTAACCTTTGTGAAGGGCCTTCCACTGAGTGCGAACACATCGCCAAGTTAGTAGCTTTGGATCCGTTTGAGCTAGAAACAACTTTTCTTGTTGAACCACAGAAACCTCTTACTCATGCTTGTGCTTCAATTTAGAAGTATATTGGGTAGGGCTGCATGTGAACAAGTGTACCTCCTCGAACTCTCAATTTAAAAAAATACTGCGCCACACTTTGTAGATCCAAAATTGGACCAAAGTAAAACGCCTTCTTTCTACCAATCATCCTCTCGACACTGCTTAGGTAGAGCTGGACCACCTCCCTCAGTATAGCACTTTGCAATGCTCTCCGTAGTATCAAACCACAACTTATGGTAAAGGAGAATGCACACCACTCAGTTAAAGAGAAGCTATGCTTTCTCTAACCCAACAGCCCCAGGCTCCGTTGACAACTATCCTTGATAGTCCTGTCATCATCACTGGGTTTGGAGCAGCACCAGAGCAGGCCCTATTACTTGCTAACCCCAGACATCTACCAGGAAATGAGGGTTGGCAAAAGTCTTTCATCAAAGGAAGCCATTACACCGTACTCTAGTTGTTATCCCTCACCCTTAGCACACCAAACATTACCTCTTCATAAGATACAAGCAGTTGTGTTGGCTTTGCGTCAGTGAAAAGTAAGTGCTAAAGGTTCTACCTACATACAAGTCACTTCTAGTGTGTTTTATAAGGATTTTACTATGAGTGACTATAAATAGGAAAGAGGTGCCTATAATTCCTAGCAAGTAAGGTAAACATGACATTTAGATCCTCTTTGAATGGGAAACTATTCGTATACCTATTAATGATCTTTGTTGACTGCAGAGAGCCTCCAGCAGGTGGCTTCAGAGCACTATTAAAATGCAACATGATCACAAATCTCATATACCCTCATGCATTTTTTTGTGTCCCTGACATAAACTTATTGACTTTTACAACATAAAAGTGCATAGCTTCTTAAAGCAATAGCTTCACCCCTCATTGCATGACAAGGTCATGACAAGGATGCTGTTTAGGAAGTGGCTGCTGCCCTGACGGCTAAGATAAGTTTACTTGTAAAACACAGTGAAGTGTTTATATGCTGGTCTTTGGTAGGGCTGCAACTTAAAATCTGCGTATAGGTGCAGATTCTAAGTGGGTGTGAGTCTGCATTTGCAGGGCTGCCCCAGGCCCACGCAGGGGGCCCTCATAAGAGGGCGGCCCCACTTAGTGCCACAGGATGGCACACGACGAGTCAGCCTCCCAGTGTTTGGGATCCTCGAGGGTCCCCTAGGCCGACGTCACTTCTGGGCTGGAGAGGGTGGTGGGAGAGGTACTTATACCTCTCCTGCCCTCTGAGCTCCCTCTTTCTCTGCTGCCCTGATGCTGTTTGTCGCCACACCAGACGCGCCGCGGGAGCTGCCTCACGGGACACGCCGTCTCAATAGTTTTCGCGCGTCGTGGGGCTTGTCTTAGCCACATCGGGAGTCGGGTTTCCTTGGTCGCCGTGGTCTGTGTTTACCAGCAGGTATATCCTGTGCAATAATTGGATGTTTTCTCTTGCAAAACAACTGATGAGTCTGGGCAATTTGTTGATTTGCTGGGCAATAATTGGTGTGTTCTCTCGGTAAGCAATGGCAGAGTGTGGGCAAATCATGGATCCCCTGTGGCAAAATTGAAATGTGTTTTCTTTTAAACAACTGGTGAGTCTGGGCATATCAGGCCTCCCATGTGCGATAATGGAATATGTTCTTTGTACAGCAACTGGTGCACAAGTAAGGGGCTCTGATCCTGGCGATAGAGTTAGAAATAGGCTTACCTGTCAATGCTGGTTATGGGCTGTTTTCATGGATTTGTTCTTTCTTCCAGAAACGTACGGGTTTCGTTCTATAATGGTCAAACCACACCTAGCAGGCTGGCCTGCCAGGGCTCAGAGCAGGTACAGGGGAAGAACACACTGGGGCCAGTGTGTGGGGTTCTGGGTCAACACGTCCAGGAATGGAGTGTAACCTTTTTTCTAATCTCCGGACAATCAGATCAAGTATACAGTCACCACTCTGAGAAGGACAGGTGGGAACGGAAGCAGGAATGGCAAGGGCGTGCTCCGGGCTCGTAGCCTGAATGCTGTTCCTGGTTAAGTGCTTTTGGGGGGCAAGGTGACAACCATGTAATGACTTCTTGTAGGGGAGAGCTGAAGCAGTGTTAAGTGTAGCGGTTGTGCAATTACCATGACATTTTTACACATCAGCCCCAGTTGTGCTCAATTACCTTATGCAACTACTGGCCTCAGCTCATAGGTGACAGGAGGGGTACCCACAAGGGTAGATGGGCAGAAGACTTGTATGGTACTCATTGGGGGGTGCCCAGGGGTCTTTTCCAGAAGTTATCTAAAGATCAGTACTTGTGACACACTATAGGGTTTGCACACAGCAAGGGAGAGGGCCTGTCTAGGTGGTCAGGGGCAACGGTATTGTCAAGTCTGGACTTCCGTAAGCGCGGCTAGGGCCCACCCAAAAATTTTCAGCAGGAGTTATATATATCCTGTGAGATATTTAGCGAGGTGGCTTAATAATGTTCACTCAGTAAGTCAAGATCATGGTGGACAATTGCCTCCAGCCTAGGGCATCCTTTTAGCCTTAAGGGGGCCTGGTTCGCTTCTTTTGACACACTGCGAGTTGGTTACAGATGGGTCAGATCTGTTGGGACTAATGCTCCGTTGGGCTGAGCTCCTTAGGGTAAGGTGTGTGCAGCATGGACCTGGGGTAGCCAGCTCAGGCTTGTCCTGGGTTTGTCAAGTTGATCTGATGGTCCAATTGGTGCTGCACCATGAATAAATGATATAGTACAGCATCTAGCTTACCGGTTCTGAATGGGACCATCATTAGCAACAGCAGCTGCGCACATGGGTAGCACTATAGCTTCTTTTAGTTCGCCCAGGGTTGGGGCCGGCAAGGTCATCAGCTTGGCGGCTGGAAACGGCGTAGGACAAATCATATCCGTGAAGGTGCAATGCGCACTAGGCAGTCAAGCAAGCTAAGTTTCAGCTGAACCATGATATACTGTCGGGAATAAATGCAAGGTTATGGGCTACACATAAATAGGGCTTTCTGTGAGCAGGGGGGTGAGTAAGCCATTCCCAGGAAGGTGAGATTGGCCTTGATAGTGCTGAAATGGAGAGGAGGGAGCACTAATACGGACAACTCCAGAGCACAGTTTGCAGTCATAGTTGAGAGGATCAGGGACATTACTGATACAGTTCACAGTCCTGTAGAGCAGCAGAACTGATAGGGGCTTTTGGGTTGCTGGTCAACACTGCTGTCCAGACGAGAAAAGGACATGTCCTTGCTTGATCTGAGGAGGCCTTTGAATGAACAGGCTATAGGTAACTAGGTCTATAGTGGTGGGGGGCCCTGGGGTGACGGTGGCCACACCCAGTGCTGTGGCGGAGTTAGAGGGCGATCCAGAGGCTGTAAGGTACAGTAAGGGTACCCTCTGCAGGAGCACAGTAAGGGTGCGAAAGTCAAAATCCAAAGAGAGGTCCTCACGTTGGACCCTGGAGGAGCGACGGCGCCCCGTTAGTCCTTCGGGCGGTTGTGGACCTGAGCAACTGGGGGTTGCCTGCAACCTCTCTGCCCCCCTGAGCTGGAAGGGGCGTGACTAAGGGGTGGACTGGCGGTCCGCCGGTGGGAGGGGCTAGACCCTCCCCCAAATCGACAAACACCGGTTGGCGAGGGCAACCGGGCAGATTGGCTCATCAGGTGGGCAGGTGGCGAGGGGCTGCCTGCCCTGGGATCGCCCGTAAAATAACCCACCATGTTATGTTGGCATATTTGTTATGCTAATAAACCTACAGCAATTTTCTCCACTAAAAATGTGTTGTGTCTGATTATTTCTCTGAAGTATTGCTGTGGGAGGGATGGGGAGTGTTGCCGATATTGGCACTATGCAGGGCTGCCCCGGGCCCACGCAGGGGGCCCTCCTAAGAGGGGGGCCTTACTTAGTGCCACAGGATGGCACATGATGAGTCAGCCTCCCAGTGTTTGGGATCCTCAAGGGTCCCCTAGGCCGATGTCACTTCTGGGCAGGAGAGGGCGGGGGGAGAGGTACTTATACCTCTCCCGCCCTCTGAGCTCCCTCTTTCTCTGCTGCCCTGATGCTGTTTCCCTCCCCGCCGCGTACCCAGTGTACAGGCAGGGGGGGTGTTTCACTAACTTATTATTTTGTGTTGCAGGCGGAGTTACAGGGTGATCCAGAGGCTGTAAGGTACAGTAAGGGTACCCTCTGCAGGAGCACAGTAAGGGTGCGAAAGCCAAAATCCACAGGGAGGTCCTCACGTTGGACCCTGGAGAAGCGAATGTGCCCCGTTAGTCCTTCGGGCGGTGGTGGACCTGAGCAACCGGGAGTTGCCTGCAACTCTCCGCCCCCCCCTGAGCTGGGAGGGGCGTGAGTAAGGGGTGGACTGCCGGTTCGCCAATGGGAGGGGCTAGACCTTCCCCCAAATCAACAAACACCGGTTGGCGAGGGCCACCGGGCAGATTGGCTCATCAGGTGGGCAGGTGGCGAGGGGCTGCCTGCCCTGGGATCGCCCGTAAGATAACCCACCATGTTATGTTGGCATATTTGTTATGCTAATAAACCTACAGCAATTTTCTCCACTAAAAATGTGTTGTGTCCGATTATTTCTCTGAAGTATTGCTGTGGGAGGGATGGGGAGTGTTGCCGAAATTGGCACTAAGGATGTGGAAGCACAATGGCATGCTACTACGCCTCCCTACCACAGTGCACACAACCTATGGCAACAAACACTCTAGAGCTGGCTCTAACCAGTAGTTAGTTGTGTTGGGCAGCTTAGTAGGCATGTGGGTCTCAAGGTTAGGACCGCTGCTTGGCTTCAGTGCCGCAACAGTGTTGTGTCTCGGGCTCCCGGCTCGCACTTCCAGTGGTAATGGAAGTCTCGATGTGTGTGACATTGAGGGTTCCAAGACCACAAGCGCTGACTGTTGAAATGGAGGAGACAAGGGAGATTTTCCCCGTCTTGTTGTTGCACCTTATGCTGTATATGTTTCTATTTAAATAAAGTGCTGCTAAGGTGATCCTGCAGAATAAGCAGCCAACCCGTGTCCCGTGACACTGCTCCCGAGGGCAACGCCGAATTTAGCGAAGCCTTCTCCTCCTTCGAAGTAAACCCACAAGAGAGGCTGCCACACCTGAAGTCCCAGAGGTACCACTGCAGCCATCAACCATGGGGAAGATGTCGCCAGTCATGACCCCCCCCAGCATGAGATGCCACTGTTGTACCAGACGCGCCCCGGCATCTCGGGGCAGCGAACCAGGTGCAGGGGTTCGCGGGGCCTCCCAATCCAGAGTTTCGTCACAGTCAACCTGCTCACTCATTGAGCACCGCTAACCATGGGGCACTTTGCTTTCACTTGTGACTACGTGTTCTGCATACCGTCTCACTGGAAGAACACACACTAGCACTACTAGCTTTGGGGCACAGTGCTTTTACTTCTGACTATGTGTTCGTCGTCCCATTTCATTAGCAGAACAAGGGCCAGCACTTCTAGCACTGAGGCATATTGCTTTTGTTTCTAACAACGAGCTACTCAGCAAAATACACCTTTCCACGACCTAGCGTTGATAGCTTTTGACATCATTTAACTAACCAACTATATACCTCCTTGAAGGACGATGGAACACTGATTATTCCTGAAACAAGTGAATAAGGAGTACTTATTGAATTTTTGTCATTTTGGTCATAACTGAGTAATATACAGTTTACCTAATTTTCTAACCTGGTGTGGAGTTGTTTTGTGGTGCTTTCACTGTGTTGTTGTAGCCCATCCAAGCAATCATAGGGTGAGCACAGATTATCTTATGTGGGTATCTGACATGTCCTGGCTAGAGTGCATACCCCAGCCAACCAGAAACCCCATTTCTAACACGTACCGAAAGACTACATAACCACGTGTTTGGAATTAGCTTAGTGGCCATTTCCTGTTGGTACAAATACTTCATTCTGAAACTTTGTTCTTTTTATGTACTGCATTTGGTGAGGTAGGAGTGGTCATCTTAGGGAGTCAACGTAGGTGTTTTCTCTGGTCATAATACAGAGTGACTATTTTCTTCAAAAACTACATGGCTGTTCTTACACAAGGGAGTTATGCCTGCTTTGTTTTTATATTTGATGCAGTGCTGCATCACTAGCATTATCTGGTAGGAGGGCTTGCTCTTGCTTTTGGAGACCACAAGCAGTACATACATCTGCCACCTCCATTTTGATAATCTCCAGGTGAATCCCCTAATAGGTGAAAGAATGATTTAGAGCCTTCAATGCCTATTTCGACACAATTGATGGTTTTAAATTCAAAGCAGACAGGAAACGTTGGCTATTTTAATATTCCCTTGGATTGGACGACCAAAGAATATTTGAACATCAGGCAGTCTACACCCCAGATAAGAATGAAGATGCACTCAATGAGTATGAGGAGGCTGGTAAAAGATACGAAAAAACATTTTTCTAAAAATACCGAATTTATTAGTTAAAAGACATACACACATACATTATTTTCACACAAACAGCAGGAGAATGAATCCATTGATATGTATGTGGCCACTTGGAGAGTGTTGCCGCCAAGTGTGAATTTGGCAGCTTTACAAAACATCTTATAAGGGACCAATAGGTTAGAAGGTGTTTTAACAAAAGGATTCAAGAGAGGTTGTTATTGTGCAAAAATCCTACTTTGTAGGAAGCTCTGGAAATTGCCAATGGCATTGAAGAGTCCAAAGCTTCTGCTAAATGCAGAGAAAGAGTCTATATGTGTGGGTAACAATAGCAAAGGCAACAATGAGCCCATGCTTAGGAAGAAAAGTGTTCATGGCTTTGATGGTGTATGTTTCAATTGTGGATGAAAAAAACACATTGCCTCTTTTAAGGTGAGCAAAGTGAAATAAGAACGTTGTATATAGTGTGGTATTAATGGACATTTCACTAGAGTGTGTCACCATTCACGTGAAAATGGGTGTAGAAGGTTTAATGTTATCTCTGGGGAACAAGGGGCCCGATTCACAAAAGTAATCTGAGACAAAATCCTAACTGTACGACTTTCGGTATTCACAAAAGGCATTTAGGAGTAGGAAAGTTAGGAATCCTAACTTTACTACTCCTAAAGCCCTTTTATGAATACCAAAAGTCATAGAGTTAGGATTTTGTCTCAGATTACTTTTGCGAATCGGGCCCAAGTTGACCAGTACTTAAGTGAGAAGGTGAGTAATCTTGTGCCGTGTGTAATGTGCATGAGATGATGTACTCAGATCTAAAGATTCCATTAAAGATTTCTGTGTGCATAGTGTTATGGTTCCCCTTGTAACTGACAAATGACCATTATATCACGATTCACGGGGATGAAAAAAAACATATCTCGTGATTTGGTAGTTGGATGATGTCGAAGAAATGCCTAGGATTGGTTAGACCACACAGTTGTTGGAACTATTTACTGATACATTTAGTGAAGAATTGGGGGAGAGTAAAGATTTTGAGCACACCAACAAGGTGAAAGAGGGTGTTGAACAGATGCGATCTGTACCTCTGAGTGTTTGAAGTGAGCTGGCCGAGTTCAAAGGCAGATGTGTAAGGATGAAATGATTGAACCAATTGAGTCTTTGCTGTGGCTTTTGGCTATTGTGGTTGTTTTGAAGAAGAACAAAGAATTAAGAATGTGCATGGATTTACGTTCTCTCAACAGGACTATCTGAGTGGATGGTTATCCCTTACCTATGATGGATGACATGATTTCTACCCTGAGTGGAGCAAAGATTGTTTTCTAAACTTGATCTTAGTTCAGCATATCACCAAGTGGTGTTAGCTGAGGAGCCACAGCATTTGACAGCATTTGTTATACCTGATGCCGTTTCCCAATTTAGAAGCATGCTATTTGGTCTGGCATGCGCAGCGGTGATTTTTTAAAGGTTGACGAGTGAAGTGATGTGTGGCTTGAATGGAGTTATGGTGTTCCAGGACAATGTTTTAGTCTATGGTAGGAGGGTTGAAGAGCATTTTGAACATCTGAAAAGAGTACTGGAGAGTTTGAAAATGAAAGGGATAAGACTAAGGAAGAATAAATGCATTTTTGGAGTCAGCAATTTGAAATATTTGGGGCATGTTATCACAGGCAGTGGCATCTAGCCTAGGTTGGAATTGCAAGTGGTAACAGAAAAACCTCAGCGCCAGCATGTCGAGACCAATTGATGGAGCTCATGGAAATGAGTGAGTTTTATATGAAGCTCATGGAGAATTTCACCACCATAGCCAAACCTATGTGCAGGCTATTGAAGAAAAATACACAATCTGTTTGGGGAAAAGAGCAAGAATTTGCTTTTGCATCCATGAAGAACAAACATATGCAATCTTCTTTGTTAAGTCCCTTTGTTCCTGGGAAGAAACTTTACATCACAGTTGAGGCCAGTTGTTTGGGGTGGGGTGCAATCTTATCACAAGGAAGGGATAGCAATGATCACACCATTGCTTTTGCTTCTTGCACTTTGAAGTTTCATGAACGCTAGTATTCGGTCTTTGAGAAGAAGATGCTCTTATGTATGTGGGCTGTTGAAAAATTTAAATCCTATGTTTGAGTACAAAGTTTTTATTGCGTATGGATCTTAAACCTGTTTTATCGATTTTAAGTGGCAGCAACATCAACTCCACAAAAGCAACTGCCAGACTAGTATGCATTAGTGGAAAGCTTTTGGATCATCATTTTGATATCAAGTACTTAGCTGGAGAGAAGTTTCATTTGCACATGTTCAATGAGAATTTGCAGGTGGATATGGAGAGCGAAAAAGGCAATTAATGTTTGGTTGCTAATGTGTGTTGGTCAGAAAACAAGCATGTCAGTGAGGGGGAGTGTATTAGTGAAATTGCTAAGGACATTGAGTTGGACAATGTGATGAAGTATGTTGTTAAAGGCTGGCCTCAGGAGAACTCTCTTGGAGCCACTGTTGAACCTTACAGCAAAATTCAATATGAACTTGCTAAAGAGGATGGTTTCCTTTGGGGGGGGGGGGCAAAATGGTTCCTATGGGAGTAGTCAGGAAAAGATTGCTTGCCTTAAGTCACGAATGCCATCTGAGTGGGACTTTTAAAAAAAAGAGTTTGAGAGAAAAGTATTGGTGGTCAGACATGGACATGGGTATGGAAAATTGGGTTGGAAAATGTGTAGTCTGTAGTACAAATTACAAGGGTTTCAGTGCAGGATATCACTAATGGAACAAGTGGACTGCCCCAAAGGCATTTGGGATTGTGTGAATGTTGATTTTCTGGGTCCATTTCAAATACTGCTGCTTCAGTAGAAGTATTTCATTGTGCTGGCAGACTATGTGTCTAAATGGTTTGAGGTGAGCTTTGCGAGAGATCCTAACACTAAATCAGTGTTACAGATTCTCACAGATGTTTCCTCAAAAGAAGGGTTTCCTTCCGAACTGGTCTCAGACAATGGGGCAAAATTCATGTCTAATGAAATGTTATGTTATGTTATGTTATAGCACATTTATAACGCGCACTGATACTCTCGAGTGTCCTGGCGCGGAAGTTAGCTGGGGTCAGAAGCAAGAGAACACGTTAGATGGCCTGACTAAACAGATGCGTTTTCAAATGCCTTTTAAAGAGTTGAAACTCTTGGGTAAGTTGAAGCTCAGGGGGAAGCAAGTTCCAGGCAGCAGCGGCTTTAACCGAAAGCGACTGGCCACCCAAGTGAACTCTGCGAAAGCGCGGGACAATCATCCGGTGGGCTGAAGCAGATCGCAAAGGACGGTTCGGCACATAAAAGGCGCACCTCTTCCTGAGATTGGAAGGACCTGAGCCATGAAGAGCCCGGTGTGCCAAGGTAATTGCTTTAAACTGCACCCATTGGACGACTGGCAGCCAGTGCAGTTCACGTAGGTACTGACGGGCGCTGGATCTCCTAGGAGCGTTAAAGAGGAGTCTTGCCGCTGCATTCTGAATGATTTGTAGTTTCCGCAGAAGACAGATCTATAAAAAGAACATTGGCATAGACCAGCCTCGATAGGATCAAGGCGCGGGCAATCGTCTCCTTGGCCGCCCGCGGAAGCAGAGGAAAGATTTTCCTGAGTGCCTTGAGGAGGCCGAAGCAAACTCCGGTCAGTTTTTTAACATGGTCCGCAAACCATAGATCCTCACTGAACCAAATCCCCAGATTTTTGACAGGTCCTTCCACCGCGCGAGGGCTGGGGAAGTCAGGAGGCCATAGGTGATGTCTAAAATCCGGAGGAAACTGACCATATAGGAGTACTTCAGATTTGTCCTCATTACATTTGAGAGAGGCTTGGGCAAGCCAGCGGAATACGGACGTTAGACACTTCTGGGCAGCATCAGTGGACAGTTCTGAGCCGCTCCAAGTGAATAGCAGCTGCGTGTCATCAGCATACGCCATCACTTTTGCTCCCAGCAACTCAGCCAGGTAGACCAGCGGTGAAAGATAAATGTTAAAAAACAGGGAACTTAAGCTGGAACCCTGTGGAACCCCTGTAGCCAGGTTCCTGACAGAGGAAGCACACTGGCCCATACACACCTGCTGCAAAAGAGAGTCCAGAAAGGATTTCACCCATTCCCAGGCCAGACCCGAAATCCCAATCGCCGATAGCCTGGCCAAGAGCAGCTGGTGGGGCACATTATCGAAGGCGGCAGAGAGGTGAAGCAAAATCAGGGCCGCCCTGCCGCCCCCGTCCAGGCACTCCCTGATAGCCTTCGACATTTCCACCAGGGCCGTCTCAGTGCTATAGGCAGACCGAAATCCGGACTGAGCAGAATGCAAAGCGCCGGAAGTCTCCACAAATGTCTGCAGCTGCCGAAAGGCAGCCTTCTCACAGTTTTTGGCCAGGGCAGGTAACAGCGAAATAGGTCGGTAGTTAGCAAGTACTAGAGAGTCCAGTGAGGGTTTCTTCAGAAGAGGGAACAATTTTGTATGTTTCCATCTGAGCGGCACCATCGCCGTCTGAAGAGACAGAATAACATGAGTTCATTTCTGGAAGATGCTGGCATCAGACATAAAAGGTGTAGCTTGTATCACACTCAAAGCAATGGTCATGTAGAGAGGATGAATAGGTTAGTGGCTAACTCAATCAGAGGTGCTTCTGGTCTTTGCGTGGAAGATATGTTACGGGCATATCGAAATACCTCCCATAGTGTGACTGGTGTCACATCGTTTGGAGCTTTAAGAGGGTGCAAGGCCTGTGGCAAGTTATTTCCAAGATGGTTGTCTAACATCAGTGGTATGTTGAATGTTGTGTCAGATCGCAATCAAGAGAGTGCATTGGCTGAAGCTCGCAGTAACGTTTTGAAAAGTCAAGTGAGGAGCCAACTGAGATATGATGGATTTCATGGTTCTAAAAGTAGAAACTGGCTTGTAGGTGATTTTGATCAAATCAAATTTCCTAGAAACTTGGAAAACAAAGGACATTTGAAGTTTGGACTCGTACATGTGATTGAGATTGAGGAGATTAGCGCCAATGGTTGGGCCGTGAATTTAACTAATGGACAATGGTGGAACTGTGAACGAGTGACAAAGGTGGGCACTGGGTAGATGGATTCCGGGGTTTTGTAGGGCTCAGAAGAGGATAGTAGTACTGCATTTTCAGGTGTGAGTGCTTAGAATGGCAGCAGAAAGGCGCAGGAGAGCAAGAGCAAGGATAGTGAAACTACGAGCAGACATTTGAAGCATGAGAAGCATCTTCCTGCCAAATTAAAGATTACATGGTGTATAAAAAATAATTCTCCAAACTTATTCTTAGTGAAAATATAATGCATAAGTATTTGTTTTTTAGGCCATGTGCTACTGTTTCCTTCATACTATATGTGAGTTCTTTGCTCACACAGACGTTTCCAGTTGCTTAATGTAGAAGCTATTTTTTCAATTTCTTTTATTTTTAGGGGAAAATGGGGGTTTGCTAATATTACGTTTTAGTCTGTTTGGAAGACTTGTTGTTCCGGGAAAAGGGAGGTGTGTTGTGTCTTGCACTTCAGGCTCGTCCCTCTGCAGTATTGGAATTCTCAACATGCTTGACATCGAGGGTTCAAAGACCAAGAGCACTGACATTTTAAATGGAGGAGCCAGCTGAGTTTTTTCCAGTCTTGCTGTAGCCCATTACGCTGTATATCTTGTGATTTTACTAGTCGGACCTACATGTCTTTCTTCGGTTGCTAGAAACAGCTTCTTTGCAACCCACAACTCTTTCCTCCTCTGAGCTGCAGACATTATGCTGAGCAGTTTGCAGTATCATCTAGTGAGCTTTGTTTCCTATTGTTAGTATTGATTGCAACTTGTACATTTCCATCCTTAATGTGCCTCATTGTGTAATTGGATCACTGACAGAATATCAGAAACACAAATATTATGTGGACAGAATATTGTGTGAAAAATATCAAGGACCAAAACATTAAGAAGGCAAGTGCAAACATGTAAGTATAGATTTACTATTCTTAACTCCACATCTACGTACTTTGAAGGTATATATATCGTCAAGGTACATATATGTGAAGTTATATATAGTAAAACGTTGCTTACCCATGGAAACTTACCTTCATGATATTATTGTTCTTGATTTTCTTGATACAATATTTTGTTCCATTATATTTTCTCTGAAATGTTGTATACACACCATACAATTCTCACCAATGTCACGGCCAATGTGAGTATTTTTACATGAAACTATTTTATTTCTCATCCACGGGTACACAATACCCTTCAGTAATCTTCAGGAGCACACAATACTCTCCTTCCTTTAGAAGCGTTTCCACTAGCGCAGGCCACCTCCTACTCCATAGAACACTCACTTTCACATCATATACTCTTGCAACACTAGGTAGGCAATGACATCATAGACCAGAGACACAAAACCAAAAGAAGCAATATTTGTTTCACAATGCATTTCTTTGGGAGAAAGAAATACACACCTTTAGGCTGCAATTTTCAAATGAAACACTTGATGCCAGCAGAGAGTTTTGAAAGAGAGGACATGCTGTAGCCAGCGTTTAAAATAACAGAAGCTTAAGTCCCAGATGTAATAATATTTAATGCAAGGCAGCGCAGCAGTTCTGCTTCAAAGAGCAGAGAAAAATTGCACCATATCTACTAAAAACGGCACATTTATTTCTCTCCTCCGGCCCCATAGTGCAAGATGTATGCATTCTCTAAAGCATAAGGGCCCAGATTTACGAGCAAGTAGAACAGTGCATATCTACTAAGATAGAGCGCTGTTTTTCTTTCTCACCGTGCTCTCTAGGGTGCCATGTGCCAACGTGCACCATAGTGCAAAGTTGTGCACATTCTGTGAGGATTCGTTTTTGCACTGGAAGGTAACCCTTCCAGTGCAAAAACAAGAATTTGAAATGCAATAGGCCTCGCATCTGTGAGATGTTGAGCTATTGGCATTGTAAACGACAATGCCTTAATGCCTTTTATTTATGTGTTTAAAAATCCACAGCAATAAAAGGCATTGTCATTTACAATACCAATAGGTCAAAGTTTTTCTTTTGTATTTTGTCTTGTTTCTGACACCTTTTGATTTTATCATGGCAGAGACTGCCCAATGAAACGAATGGCAGTACTTCCATCTTAACTGAGAGTTGTTGCTCCATCAACTTTTTTTCAAGTCAAGGGCATGTGCTTAGGACTTGTGTCCCTAAACTTAAACAAAGAGACACCCACTAGTATTTGTCTGCTGACATCTGGGGGCGGCATGTCATTGTGCAAATGTAGGTACTGCTCTGTTTGCCATATTTGTCCGGATGGAGGGGTTGCCCTTCGCAGCCTAGTAGACATTGCAACAAATAAAAAAAAGCATTTGCAATACAATAGGTCTTGCATTATAAAAGTTTGAGCAGTTGGCATTGCTAATAATAATGCAACACTAGCACTTGATTGTCTCAAACTAACTACACAACATAAAACAGACCACAGTTCTTCAAATCAGCCACAATACCTTAAACTGATCACAGTACGTGAAACTAACTGCAGTACGATATCTGAAACTGACCACAACCTTTGAACCAAGCATATGTGGTACTGAGTGGCATTATGTAGAGTGTAGTTATGTTGAATTGAGTAGAGTGTAAATATGTGTTGTAAATATGTGTTGTTTAATTATGTGGTATTGAGTGTTATGATATAGTATTTATGTTGCATTGATTAATGTGTAAATATGTTGTTTTAAATTGTATGGTACTGAGTGGTATGAGGGGAGTATTTATGTTGCATTGAGTAGAGTACATAACTTCACTCAACATAATACCACTTATTACCACATAATTACACTGTATCCGGTACAACATAACTCCACTCCACATGCCACCCAGTACTACATAATTGCACGCCACGTAATTACTCTCTACTTAATGCAACATAAATTCACTCCACACAATACCAATTTGTGCCACATAATTACACTGTACTCAATGGAATATAAATACACACCTTTCACTCAAGTTTGTGCTATATAAAAATAAAACAACAAAAACTACAACATCCAGTATGGTCTATTGGGTCACACGAAAAGTCAGAGACAGGAAACTACTTGCGTGGTGACATTGAGGATAGTGGTAATGTGGAAATAAAATCTATAATTATGCCCCTTCGCTGCCCTCTGCGCGATCTAATTATGCCCCTTTGCGCGATCCCCTTTGCGCGATTAATAATTGCCCACATTAAAAGCCGGCACCATTTTGTTTTTAATTCACCCTGTGGAGTCCCAAGACCCCGAGCACGAGCACGACACCCCTGCACCTGGCCTTCCTCATTTTCACCATCTGTCTCTGTGGTTTCTGCCAAGTCCGGGAAACCAGTACATGAGTTCCTGCTCCCCCGCAGAGATGGTTCATGTTTCTGACATGAAGCACGAGTACAAACCCCCAAATGAGGAAGCCTCCCCCTTCCAACTGTCAGACTATTTCACATCGCAAGTCCCCTCACGAAGCCTAAGACACGCCCCCATTTCTTCACACTCTGCTCCTCTTGCTGATCTTTGTTCCTCTATCTGCCACGACCTGTTTGTTCCTCTATTTTGCCTCGTGACCAAGAATGTATAAATATTCTGCTGTTGAAAATAAAGACACCCCACTTCAAGAGAGGGACTTGAGAGATTGCTCCTGTGCCCGCTTGGTGCTGGAAGCGCTCCCCTTAACTCGAGTTATTGGTCTTCTCCTCCTTCATTTGAGCACCACGGACTCCTCGCTTTGCATTGACAAGAAATTATGATTTATTAAGCATAGAAATTTAGAAAGGAGGTAATAAGTACATTTAATTTACCACAGTAACTCTACATGCTACTTTTTCAAACTTCTTAAATTAAATATTTATTTTGCTTTACAAATATAAAATACCTATGCAAACCTTGGTAGATACTGAGGGAAGGCTGTTATCTAGCAATTAAAGCATGAAAAAAGAAGGGTGGGAGGGGCCGCATAGAGGCTCACAAGCATAGAAAGTATGTGATAAAACCCAAACAATACATTGAAGGTATGTAATGGAAAGGCGAATACTGTAGACAACAAAACTGACAATTTAAAGTGCATAGCGAGGAAAAAGCTCACTAGAGGAGTCACTGCTCTTCTTCACATGCACCGTGTGATTAGAAGCCATCCGAAATAGTATGTGTGATATTTAAGCTTTTTTCTGTGCACCGCTACCAGTTTTTCCACACAGTAAGAGAGAGAGAGAGACATACCCAAAAGGGAAAAAAAGAGCAACAGAAAAGAGCAAGCATTAAAATTAACCCGCAAGATTGAATTAAAGGGGCCAGTGGGTGGCTGAAAGAGGGAGAAGGTGGAAATCTTGTATTCCCCAATTGTTTCAAAGAATATAAATTAGACATGGTTTTCAAAAAGCAGTAAATTATTGCACAAACGCGAACCACCAGTGCCAAATAATACTGAACAGCACCTAAATAACGGTTGTTTGTTCAAAAAATGAAACATTGTGAAAATGCATAGGCCAAGAGCCCATTGTTATTTGTAGACAGGGAGGTCTGGAGGGAATTGAAATGGAAAGCTTTAGGCTAGCATTCGCACCTTCTCTGCTTTACAAGCACTCACATTTGTTTAGGAAGCACCAACAGAATGGAGTAACGTGTACGGAGAAACCCACAAAAACGTCTTGCAGTACGCAGCCACGGCCCGTGGAGGGAGTTTCGGTGGGGCGGAGAGGCGGGGGGGGGGGGGGGCGTGCTAAAAACCAGAGTATGGATAATTGAAGGTAAGTAAAAAATTTAATAAATAAAACGAATTTCGTAGCGCACCCTGCATCACATCTTGCGATGCAGGGCGCGCTACGAAATTAGTTTTATTAATTAAATTGTTTACGTACCTTCAATTATCCATACTCCGGTTTTTAGCACCCCCTACCCTGCCCCTCCCCCGCCCGCCTCTCCGCCACACCGAAACTCCCTCCATGGGCCGTGGCTGGCAGTGCGGCCCTGAAACGAACACCGGGGTTAGTGTTAAAGTCACAACTATCACACAGCATGCCAAAAACATAAAAACAATGTGAAAGCTATTTCCAGGGGTGTGGTAGATATATGCGTTTCTGTGGTAACTCCTGTTGGTTTACAATATCTCCTTTGAAAACCCGTTCGCCAACAAGCAATTGCAGATTTGCTCTTCACACCTTAATTCTGTTAAATGTCTGTTAGAACACCAGAAAACATGTATACAAACAAGCAAATATATATCGCGGGCCAATTATGAAATAAACGGTCAAGCCAAACTATAAAATAAATTATGAAAATAATGAGCGGCATTGCACTGCGAGTGCGTAGAAAATTATGATAACCAAAAAAGAAGGACAAAAGTTAGGTTACACTTACCTAATCAAGCCGAGGACCAAATTACAAAAAGTACACCATCCTGGTTGAGTAACCCTCGCGACAATTAGCCGGAAAATACCCAATGGCTCTGGCGTGACGTTAATATGGCATCGAATGCCGGACAGGAACATGAAGCTAGAAATAGGACTGGTAGAGAGTGCCCGTAGCAGCTATCGTAAAAAAACTCAGTAATCGAACAAAAATGTAACAAGCATTGACAAAAAAAACGTGAGCGCACGCGATGGCAAAATGTGCTGTGCAGGTCGCGCGCACTTGTGCGCTTTCTAGCAAGCTGGTGACCAGCCTGGGTACCACTTTTTAAAGCACCTACTAAATTTCTCACAAGAGCAGCGCATGCGCTGACTCTAGCAAGACCTAAAAAGGCAGCCACCCTCTACACTGTATCATTATAGTGCGCTAAAATAAAATGTAAAAGTACTTATTGCAGTTTATGAATTACGTTTTCATGCCAGTCCCTTATGCATGTACACCGATCCCTGTGTATGAGCTCAAGTACTGAGTTAGCTGCGTAGCTGAGACAATGGCAAGACAACTAACCAGATGCGACTATTTCCAAACGTCTTAAGACATATGTTGCTGAAAGGAAGCTTTTGTTGACTTGTGTTGCACATTCAAAGAGTGCTCACGCAAAATTTGCTTTTTAAGTATGGCCAAGCTACAACTAGCAGTGCTGAAGGGTCATTTGTTAAAATAATATATCATTTTCTAAGAAGCAACTGACTTGAGATAAGAAACAGCGAGAAACTTAAAATGAGATAAGAAACAGCGAGAAACTTAAAAAAACATACCCTCGCTGTTCTTCAATAAACAACTGGAGTCCTTGGTCTCAGGCTGTGGAGCAGACACTGTGAGGGGCAATAGACCAGGTTGGACCAGCCTCCAGTAACAGTTCATGTGCACCATGGAGAAGGAAACAAAAGTGGGCGGCAGCCATAGTAAAGTGAAAGTGCGCCATGCATAAATAAACATGCGCAGTGCATGCATTGAAAGATTTAAAGCTAAGAATGGGTTTTGAAGGCACAGTACTCAAATGGTTTGAATAATTTTTTTTGTGCAGATTTATATAGCGCGAACTCAACCCGAAGGTATTGGAGCACTTTACATGAGCACCAGTTACATTACACAATGACACATTTTTTTTTTTTTGTAGGCACGGGGTGATTATGTGATTTGCCCAGGATCACAGGATGTGGAGTCGACCCTAAGCTCGAACCTTGGCTTCCCAACTCCAAAGTCAGCTGTCTAGCTGTGAGACCACAACCTCTCCCCATCATTCCTCACCATCATTCCTCTCGGGCAGATCCCAAATGATCAAAATAGCAAATTGTCTCTCCACTTCAAAGACTGTTGGACAAGGCATTCCTTCAAAGGTTCGGTCCTCGTGCCCACACTGTCCAACCTTTTCATTAAACCGCTGAGAAATCTAGGTCCAATCATTTGTTCTTGGACTCCTGCAACTCTCTCCTTGCTGGCCTCCCCAAATCCCACCTTTACCCTCTAAAATCCATCCTCCACTCAGCAGCTCGCTTCGTACATGGGCCTAAAAGAAATGATCACATCACACCCATACTGTTGTCTCTTCGCTGGTTCCTATTGAAGCAAGAACAATTTACAAAACTGCCTCTATCACCCACAAAGCCTTGAACACCTCCATCCCATGATATCTTGCTAATAAACTAAAAATTTCAGGCGACTCTTGACCTTCACGCAATGCGGAAAACTTACTGCTCAAACCTCCTACCTTCAAAAGGGAAAGATTTATCGCTCAATCCTTCTCTGGTAATGCAGCCAGAATCTGGAACTCTAAGCCACCGCCTCTTTCCGGACCTTCAAAACAGATCTTAAAACTCTCCTCCTCCAAAGGCACTTCCTGGAATAATTCAACCCATTTCTTGACCCTTACGGTCATCTAGCACTCACGTGAGGTCAACTTTGTAAATATGTATTTTACTCCTGTTTTAACCTAACGATGACACATAAAAAAAATTACAATATAAATATGCAACTTGTTAGTGTTGTAACTGTATATATATAATTTGTTAGCGTGTTTAGCCTATCTTGTGTACATCTGTAACTGTATATATGTAACTTGTTAGTGTGTTTAGTCTATCTTGTGTACGTTTTGTAACTTACCTGATTCTTTGGTAAAGCGCTCTGACACCTTTGGGTAAAGTTCGCGCTATGTAAAACTGCATTATATAAATCGAAAGGTGAATCCCTGCACCCAAGTAAAGCATGGTGCCACTCTTCATAAAACATATGTGTGACAGCCTGTGAAGCGGGCGGTATGGTTATAAAATAAAAAACAAGAAAGGCGCGCTTCCATTGTGATAGTGTAAGCAGGCGCTGAGAGGAAACATTAAGCACGGCGTCCGGAGGCAACAACAGGGTGACGGACTTCGAGCCACGGGCGCCATTGTTAAAAGTGTGCGCCCGTGTTATTGATAATGGGTGGTATGTGTTTTGGCTAAAAAAGAATGTCAAACATAAGGCGTGGCCACAGGTATAATAAAAAACAAGCAGTTGCGTGAGAGAGTGTCCTGCCTACAACAGCTGGTAGGAGAAAGTAGTTTAAGCAAATAGCGCTCACCAACTAGTTAAAACAGACCGAATAACAACACCAGTTATGTTATGTTATGTTATGCACTTTTGTATTGCGCACAGCTGCCCCAGCTAAGGGGCGTCCTGGCGCATGGCAGGCAAAGTGCAACAGGTAGCAGAAACACAACACCAATAAAAGAATTTATTTAAAAAGAAAAGTTTTCAGGGCTTTGCGAAAGGCCAAAAGATCAGCCAGTAGCCGCAAGTCCACTGGGAGGGAATTCCAGAGTTCAGCCGCCCTCACCCGAAAAGAGCGACCACCAACCCGACACAACCTGTATCGGGGAACCACCGCGAGCGCCTGGCTTCCCGATCTCAGAGCGCGGGAAGGAACATACCACGACAGGAGATCAGCAAGAATTGGCGGACCCACTCCCCTCAAGATCTTAAACGCCCAGCACAACACCTTAAACTGAATGCGTGATTTAATGGGGAGCCAATGCAAAGATCTCAAGACTCCTGAAACAGAGCTCCTTCGGGGTAGGCCAACAATGGCTCTCGCCGCGGCGTTCTGCACTCGTTGGAGGCGGGTAGTCTCCGCCACATTGGTCCCTACCAAAAGCGAGCTGGCATAGTCCAGGCGAGATAATACCGTGGCCTGGACTATCAGCTGCCTGGTACCACGGTCGAAGAACTTAAGAATGGGCCTCAGCGACCACAAGATGCCAAAACAGCAGGCCGCGATTTTCTTCGAGTGGCCCTCGTAACTGAGAGCGGGATCCATCCACACCCCCAGGTTCCTAAGTTCAGTGACCGGGAGAGGGACCGGCCCCAGTTCAACTGGCCACCACTTGTCCCCCCACAGTTCCGCCCTCCTGCCAATGATCATGATCTCCGTTTTCTTCGCGTTGAGCTGGAGACAGTTGTTCTTCATCCAGCTTGCCACCGCCCTAAGTCCACTCTGAAACCTGGGGGCATCCCGGTCCGCATCCCCGCTGATAGTAACCGCTAGCTGAGTATCGTCAGCATACGAGACCATAGTCATGTCCCATTGCTTGACGATCTCAGCCAGCGGTCTCACATACAGATTGAACAGCGTGGGACTCAGCGAGGAGCCTTGCGGGACCCCCTGTCTCAGAGGAAGGAATTGGGACTGGTGCGGTGGCAACGCAACGCTAAAGAAACGATCGTTCAGGAAGGAGCGGAACCACTGGAGGGCAGCGCCACCCAGCCCGACCTCCTCCAGGCGATGCAACAGGATGGGATGGGACACAGTATCGAACGCGGCGCTCAGATCTAATAAAACGAGCGCCGCTGTCTGCCCCGCATCCATCACTGTGCGAAGGTATTCAGCCATGGAGAGAAGGGCGGACTCCGTGCTGTGACCAGCTCGGAAACCATTTTGGGTGGGATCCAAGATGTTAAACTGGATAAGGTGCGCCGAGAGAACTTTGTTGACATGGGCCTCCATTACTTTGGTAGGCCAGGGAAGCAAAGAGATAGGCCGATAGTTTTCCGGCTTGTCAGGGTCCAGTGAGGGTTTTTTTAAGATGGGGGAAACCATCGCCCGCTTCCAACTACGGGGGACCGTGCCCGACTCCAACGAGGTGTTGATCAAGGAGTGTACCACGGTCCGACCCACGAACGACTCATCCCTAAAGAGAGCCGAGCTAAGAGGGTCGGCGGGGGACCCAGATTTCACCTGCTTTGCCAAGATGTTAAACCCTTCCAATGTCAACAGGGGCAGCGAGTGCAGAGACGTGTCTCCGCAGATGGAAATCGGAGACTCAACAGGAGGTGCTGTAGATGGAAAGGTCATGTAGATGTTTTGGACCTTTTCCTGAAAGAACGCCGCTAGGGCCTCACAATGAGCAGTAGAGCCTGTTGTCGGAGCATCAGGGCGCTTAGCTAGAAGATCCTTCATCAATTTGAAAATAGTTTTCGAGGGGTTGGAGCTGTTGCCGACTTCGGCAGTATAATACGTTGCCCGAGCACGGCACACAGCCCGATGGTATACTTTGACGGAGGCGAGATAAATAGCTTTTTTCCCTGCATCGTACGCCTTCCGCCAAGCCCTCTCTGCACGCCTACAACTGCCCTTGAGCGCACGTAGGGCGCCATCGTACCATGGGCTAGATTCTCTAGCACTGGTCTTACAGGCGGTGAGTGGAATAAGCGCATCAAGCGCCTTGGAGATCCACGCGCAGAACCCATCGTAACCTGAATCAACAGTTACGAACGGATCTAGTGGCTCTGCAGCGAGGACACGGTGCAGATCTTCCAACCGTAATTTGCCCCAATGCCGCCTTACGACCAGCTTGGCAGGAGGGATGACAGTCCTACCTGGTAAAGGGGTACTAATGGCGACCAACGAATGGTCAGTCCAACCCAGGGGCGAGACGGCAGTGACAGAAGCATCTGTCAAATTAGTGAAGAAGGGATCTAGCGTGTGGCCACCACTGTGGGTGGACTGCTGAACAAGCTGCAACAACTGTAAGGCCTCCAGATCCGCGAGAATGCCACTGACCACAGGTAGATTAGGTCTATCGAAATGGAGATTAAGGTCCCCCAAAATCGAAAAATTGGGACACCCCACCACCAAGGAGCTGACCACATCAGGGAAAGCAGCGCGAAACGCCGCCTCGCTCCCTGGGGGGCGATAGACCACCATCCCCGAGAGTGAAAAGTGAGGAGTAACCAGAATCTTAAACAGCGCACTTTCACATCCCGCAATGGTCAGTGCGGTCCAGGAGCAAGTGAAACTGGAACGGATAGCCAAGGCAATTCCACCTCCCCTAGAAGATCGATTAAGGGTACGGACTATATAGTCCGAGGGGAATGCCAGATTAATAATGGCTGCGTCCTCGTCTTTCAGCCATGTTTCGGTGATAGCCACGATGTCCGGGCTTTCCTCCTGCAACAGGTCAAATACTGCCTGGTAGTGCGACACCAGGGACCTAGCATTGAGACTAAAAATACGGAGAACATGCTCAGAGCGAGTATTGCAAACGGCTGCCACCGGAGGTGTGGAAGCGATGGAAGTAGCTTGCTCCAAAAGCCATTGACAGCCAGCGCAGTAATAAGGACCATCCAATGGGTGTAGGAGAGGTAAACCACAGCCCACAATCCGGCGTCCCAGGTCGCGCAGGGTGTCACCGGAGTATGTCGGCATGGCAGTGAAAGGAGTACCCGCACACCGCACCAGCAGGGCCCTGCCCAAGTCCTGCACGTCCTTAGCGCGGACGGGCGCAGACGGGCAGGACTCAGGCACGACTCCGGCTAAGCGACGGCGTCCCAGCTGCGCGTTCCCGCTGCGCGGAGAGGACGACTTTAAATAGGCGTCCCCTGGACTGAAGCGAGCGTCAGGACGCTCTAAGATGGCGCCCGCAAAAAGCGCCAACAGCCCCAATCCAAAATGGCGGCTAAAGTTAGATAGATATGCCCCCTCGGGACCCGGACCCGCCAAAACGGCGGTGCATCAACTTTTTAACTGCAGGTGAGTGGAGACCCTTTCCCCCAGGCCAAGCAGCAAAGCACAGTAAAAATAAACACAGGTAAATGCACATAAAGTTAAAATACAGCGCTGAGGAGCGACGCGCTAAAAAGCTAAGCCAGCAGTAACAGCAGAGCCTGACCGCCGTCAGACACCACGAGTCCGCCTTAAATAGGCGTCCCCTGGACTGAAGCGAGCGTCAGGACGCTCTAAGATGGCGCCCGCAAAAAGCGCCAACAGCCCCAATCCAAAATGGCGGCTAAAGTTAGATAGATATGCCCCCTCGGGACCCGGACCCGCCAAAACGGCGGTGCATCAACTTTTTAACTGCAGGTGAGTGGAGACCCTTTCCCCCAGGCCAAGCAGCAAAGCACAGTAAAAATAAACACAGGTAAATGCACATAAAGTTAAAATACAGCGCTGAGGAGCGACGCGCTAAAAAGCTAAGCCAGCAGTAACAGCAGAGCCTGACCGCCGTCAGACACCACGAGTCCGCCTTAAATAGGCGTCCCCTGGACTGAAGCGAGCGTCAGGACGCTCTAAGATGGCGCCCGCAAAAAGCGCCAACAGCCCCAATCCAAAATGGCGGCTAAAGTTAGATAGATATGCCCCCTCGGGACCCGGACCCGCCAAAACGGCGGTGCATCAACTTTTTAACTGCAGGTGAGTGGAGACCCTTTCCCCCAGGCCAAGCAGCAAAGCACAGTAAAAATAAACACAGGTAAATGCACATAAAGTTAAAATACAGCGCTGAGGAGCGACGCGCTAAAAAGCTAAGCCAGCAGTAACAGCAGAGCCAGTAAAAGGTCTAGTAATTATGTGAGGTAACAAATGCAGACAAGGTGGTACCAAGGAGGGACTACCAAGCCTAAGAACAACCCGGAAGCCAGCAGTTACGAAGGACAATGACACAAGCCTATTAAAAATATGGGCGGATAGTGGATGGGGCTTCAAAGCCATACTCCAATACTGCATGCCTTGCAGCAGCGCATGCTCTGCCCAGGCTCGACATAACTATCCTTTAGCACGTTTCCTGCTATTTATGTGTGCTGAACAATGACACTCGCATACGAAGTAGAAAAAACGACAAGAAATTAAAACAATTCTTCTCATTACACCTGCCTTGAGAAGGTGTAAGATCTTGCCACAAACCCGTCTACAAATGTTTGTAGGTAGGGATTTGTGTCAAAACCATGGGTTTTGAAGGACTATGTACCACCCATGGAATGCCCCCTTGATTCAAAGTGATGCAAAGCAGCACATAGTGCAATTTTGCATTACTTTGGGAGAATATCCAATGAAAATCCTGATTTGCTCTAAATAGTAAACCTGTGTATCACAAATTCGGCGCAAAGCATTGGTAAATCTGGGCCAGGTTTTGTACTGGAAGGGGTCCCCTGTTTATATTGATTTATAAATCATGTACACAAGATGTATGCACAAAAATCCAATGACTTTAGTATGCAGTCTGTGCTTTAATTATTATTTTTGTATTTGCCCAATCAGTTATTTGTGTTTATACGAATTTCCATCCAACAGGTGTTTTGTGACCAATTTGACTGCTTCCTAAAAGAATAGGAATGACAGCTTTCTCTCCTTGACCTTATGCAGCAAAGCAACATACCTTGCTGTTCTGCATTGTGTAAATTCCAAGCATATCTGCCCCACAGGATTTTACACATTGTTTGACAAGGCTACAACATATTCTTTCTCCGGGACGGGTTCTCATCTCTATGTCTTTATGCGAGAACGCTTCAAAAGATAGTTTTACAGGGAGGCGTAAAGACTAGGTGGTGAAGAAGACAATACTTCCTGTCCCACAGAAAGAACATGGTCAAGAAATGTATTACATTCTGCTCCTGGTGGAGAAGGAATCAGTAGGGTATGGTCCAGTCCTAGACTTAAGGGTAATCAAATGGTTATCGAAGATACACTTGAAACAAATGTCTCCAAACAATTATTCCATTCGTTCAACCATGAGAATATAAGGTGAGACTGGACCAGCAGGACACATATCTACACATTCCAATTTGCTTTATTCATGTGTAATACAGATAACCATTTACAAATTTGTGTCCTCTCTTCCAGACTAAAATTAGCACCAAGGTCTTCTCAAACATACTGCCACATATGGTACCATTCCTACACAATCGGGTACCGCAATGCTGCTCATGTTATGGATGCGTATAGTGGCTCGCGGTACAGGTGAGTTGTAATTGTATTTCCTGCTCATGTTAAACAAAGGGTTCAGGCAGGTCAGGTCGATTACCCCTTTTTCCATATTTGCCCGGCGTTAGCCGCTTCTCACCCATCTCATGATTACCAAATAAAGAGGCAGGCGCTGGAGACTGGAAGGCAGGAAACAGGAGTTTATTTCCGACGGAACAGAACACGTCAAATCAGACAACAGGGTATCTTCTCGAGGTGCTCTAACAAGTTTCTCTACGGCTCCGTCTTTTATACACAGGTTTATGATGCACAAACATTCCTTATTGCAATAAAGACACTTTGAAGTACAAAAAGGGCATGTTTGGGATCCCAGCTCCAGGCCTATTCCCATACCGGTCGCTCTGATGTTGTTTTCCCCTCCCAAATGTAACATGTGATTGCAATCTGCAGCCGGACATTCCAACAGGACACGAGGGCAGGAGGGGGTGGTCTGATCTAAGGTTGGGCAGGCGATAAGATCACGTTTTGCTGTGCGGGGCCGGGGGGGGGGTACATCCACGAGACCTAGTTTTATGACTTGGGACTGGGTCGAGAGGCCAGGTGTAGCCGGGGGGGTCATCAGAAGAGAGGAAGGGTGTTCCTGGGAGGAATGCAGGGGTGTCGGTCAGATCTAGGGGTGTGAAGGCCTTTATTAATCACCGCTCCTCTCTTGTGAGGCGAGGTCCTACTGTAGGAAGCAATAAACTGCATCTGTTGGGCTAGGTGATGGCCTGGGATCAGGCCGGGCAATCGGGCAGGGAGGAAGAGGTTACCGAAAGGGTCTGTTCTATGGGTGGGATGAAAGAGCGACGGGGCAGGGGTTCAGCACGGAGGCAGGGTCGTGTTTAGAGGTGCGTTTATGGCCCGCGCAGGAGAGACCGGGGGCTGTCAGGGCACGGGGGAATACTCGCGAGGCTGGGGAGTGGGGGGAGAGAGAGAGACGCAGGCTATTGGCAGTGGGCAGAGAGGTCATGACACAAAAATGGCTACTATCTATGTTCGTGATGGGGCCTAAAAGGGGACAAGATGGCGGGGCCACTGTTTCGTGACTTTCGCTTTACCTTCAACAGTGGCGAGGATGAACACAAATGAACGCCGCTTATGTACATATACATTGTCATTTTCCACAGTCGCCGCTTTTTAACATAAGTTAGGTCATTTCCGTGTTTATCATAACTGACGGGGTGTACATATAGTCATGTGTTGTCAATGAAATAGCGTTTGTCAATACTGGTGGACTTGCATATAACCGTGTGCAGTTGATGCGACATACGAGGTGGAATACATATAAATTTACATTTGTCGTATTTAAAAAGTGACCGATGAAACATTTTACAGGCAAAAAGTGGTTGAGGGAGGAATTTAGTCCAATACAAGCAATTAGTCAAGAGGTGTAGAAAGTTCCGAAAAAGGGGGGGGGTCTTCGCCACAGTGTCCTTTTAGTAGCGAGCCATCACTGGTAGGCTCTGGTAGTTCGTTTTCTTCCATTGGCGCTGTTGAGCACCGGTGGTGGAGCTATAGGTCCAGCTCGGATCCTTCTTTACACGTCGCAGGGTGCGATCTGTCTTCTGCTGTTAGACCACAGTCCTGTTTCCTAACTAATCTTTTTAAGGGCGCCTCATGCTGGGCACCCGCATTTCTTTCTCCTTCCGTGGTAAACCCTATTCTACCTAAATGCTGTTCTTTTTCTCTGAGTCAAAATCCACATGAAAGGGAAAGAGGGGGGTTTTGTAGGATAATCGAGGGAAGAGAGGGCGGAGTGGGACCAGATCTTTGAGACAAACCAAGGGAGCAAAGGGTGATGCGCAGGCAGGTCCATCAATCGGGCTCAAAGGGGCGGGGACTTCTGGCACGCGTTGGTCAACAAGTAGAGGGCTTCAAGGCGGCCCTCCATTCCTTCATTTTCTGCGTTTGAGAGTGGTGCATCGTCCCGCGTCCCGTTGCTCTGCGGCTCCATCTTAGGTCGAGGTCACACGTGCCTCATGATCTGTGGCCAGGCTGTGCGTCACGTCCGGCCCCTCTCTTCCGGTGACTGTGTATCCTTGAATGGGTACAAAACAGGTTTTAGAGAACTGACAAGAGAAGATATTTATACATTTCCATTCCGTCCCAAATCTAAGTAGTTGGGGGTTCGTTCATCGGTCACGGTCAGAAGTTATCTCTGTGGAGCATGTATACAGGCATGTCTACTGGGTATGTGCTAAACCTATTTGGCGTTCATTCATGACGTACAGGGAGAGATCCGACTCTTATTGACTGTGTACTTCATCAAACTCGAAATCGGATCCTTCGGTAGAGACTCGTTTTTCTACCCCAAGCCCTGGCAGTCTTCTATCATCATGAGAGAGAGGTAGAGGCTAAACACTCTTTTCTCGGGGAGCAACAGTTAATCAGGGTCATCAGTTATACTTCGAGTTTACGGAGCTGGGGTCAAGCGGGAGGAACGGGGACAATTTGGACATCCGTATTTGGGTGCAGAGGGGTGGGGCAATCTGGGCATAGGAGATTGTGTTTCTAACGAGCTGAGAACAGAAGGCCACTGACGTATAATCCTCCTATAAAAAGGGCCAGATTAGGGGACATCAGTTGTCTTAACTGTCCTTTCCTTCATAGCCAATTCAAGTTCTATAATTTTTACAGAAAGGAGAGGTAGTAATATGGCAAATCACAATTGTTTTAGTTTCTGGCAATTTGTCGAACACCTTTGTGTTCGAAAAACCAATTAGGCTCGTGCCGGCGGGGGCACAACGTTACCACACAAAGGAAGAGGGAACAGGGGGACCCTCGGAGAGAGAGTCGTCCGCATTTCAAATGAACTATTCGGTACACGTACGACATGGAGAGAAAGAGAGAGAGAAACGTGTACAATAATAGGCCATTTTAGTGCGCACACAACACAAAACAGTAGGGGTCATGTTATATGGAAAAACAGACTGAGGGACAACGTAAATCCATATACTACGTACACATGAATTCAGGCGGGGGGGGTACATGTATTACATACAGAACTCAAGACAAAACATAGAACAGTACTTGGCCAAAGATATTTCCTCCTGCATGCTGCGCATCCTTAGTTTCCTATTTAATTCGCCTGGCTGTCTTTTGCTGTTGGTCTCTGTTGCAAATACTTACACTTTCGTCAATTGTTCGGGAACTAACCTGGTCGGGCTAGTACTTACGGTGGGATCTTTGAATCGTTTTTAGCGAATGGGTATCCAGGCTGAGGCAACGGAGGGTGTCAGTTGGGGGAACAATGGGCAGCTTCGAGTTTCATGTCGTAAGAATCTACTCGTAGGTGCACGTCATTCTTGGTTGCATTATTCGGGGGCCGGTTGGAGTCATATTTTTGTCATACTGCAATAACCCGCCAAGTTTCTGTTTCAGGCCACCCCTCCAGTCGCTGGGTTCAGAGAGAGAGAGAGATGGTCGTTTCTAAGTAAGGGAGTGTTATATCTATGTTTGTTCGTCGTGTATAGGTACTATGTTCAGACCCCCTTTTTCCCCATTCCATCGGCCGTTCAATCATCACTCAAGTCGTACAAAAACATCTCTCTTATCAGGTCAACGCGTGCAACGTATATCCAGTCGAGTTACACACATCCGGTCATACACGCGTGCATTCATATCACCCAAATTCGCGTTGCTTAGGTCTTCTCCACACTTTAGTCAATGTTCTGATGCGACCTGCAGAAAGAAGGGGAAGAAGAAGGGGTGGGGGCAGCGTTTAAAACACATCCGCGCGCATAAACCCAAAAGGCTTTTACTTACCACGTATTCGACCTATCTCCGCGGGGTGCAGTCCCTTCCATCTCGGCGTTTTAAGCCCAGAGGGACTGGTGGTGCGGGAGGCATAATCATTGATGGACTGTATATTGCATAGATCGCCCACGTGTGGTATTGCGGATCTTGTGTGGGGGGGGGTCGAAACAAAAGGGCAGTCAGTGCAAAGTGGGGGTGAACTCGTGTTCTTCCTTCGAGGAGGAAGGGTGGTCTACAGTGGTACCGGGTCTGGCTTATGGGCATCTGAAACAATTTCCCTGAGATATGTGGCATATAAAGAAAAACAGAACATCGGGACCTTTGTCGATTGCTTTATGTTGCACAAAAGTAAAATAAAATAAAAAAACACAACACACGCAACGAACTTGGACCATTCATATTTGTAATATTTCGGGTAAGCATGAGCGAAAAATCCGCTCCGCTCGCGGATTTTGCGGATTTCCGGTAAATTCGCGAATTTACCGAAAATCCGCAATCCGCGAGCGGCGGATTCCTCGGTCAAAAGTTCAAGCCTAATTTACGATGGCGCCGGCAAGCTGCCAGCGCCATCCTCAAATAGTTACTTAATTAGCTTCAACAGGAAGCTCTAATAGATAAGATACAGCAGGGGCTCGAGCGCCTGCTTTATTTTACCAATTGAAGCTTCCTGTTGAAGCTAATTAAGTAACTTTTTTACGATGGCGCTGGCAGCTTGCCGGCGCCATCGTAAATTATTTACAGCAGGGAGAGACCTACGTTGTATTCGCCCATTATGGCTGTTTTTACACAGTACACCCGTTACTCCCTGGTTTTTAAATTGTTTACGTGTTTTAACTTTGCGCATTTTACACTCGTGCTCATCAGCTGACTGTTTTCGAGTAAGAAGTCTACCGAAGGGTGTTTCCTGGACTTCCGAGACTTGGGCAGACATTTTGGTGGTAGTGAGGTCAGCGGGCTTTCTCTCTTTCCTGCCTGGTAATTTTGTTACGCTGCCGGGCAGACTTTGATCAGCGAGCGGAGCTGTGTAGGTGTAGGGCAAGGTTATTTTACTTTATTAGGGATGGTATACTGGGAGCGTTAGGTTTCTTTCTATTGGGACTGTAGACCATGAGGCTTCTGCCACTGTTCTAGGAAAACCTTCTGGGTGCCTTAATGTTTTACGGTGTGGTCGTGCATGGGTGATCTCCGGGTGCATTTGGCGCCTTTACCGTCGAAAATCAGCTGTGACGCTGGACAAAGGCTGGACAAAGGCCTTTGCATCTTTGACCTTCACGAGCGCAATCCCCGTGCTGTTATAATGTGACCACTGAGCTTCTGTCTCTACATCTACTGCTCTGATCAGTCTCTGACCTTGTATACACACAAGACGCATGTGCACTCGCATGGAAGCCCCGTCCGTTTGGCCCCGCCCACACTCTCGACGAAGCCCCGCCCCCAAATCCGCCGATCCGCAAAATCCGCGGATTTTGTGGATCCACGATCCGTGAATTCGCAAATTCGTGAATCGTGGATCCGCAAAATCCGCCCATGCTTAATTTCTGGGTACTTTGCTTTTTAACCTTTAAGTGATCGAATTGCTTTATTTTGCCTGTATTTTACGTATATCGGAAACAATGGTCATGTATTCGAACTTACCAATCCAAGAGCTACGACTATATTTGCTTTTCCCAAAACTTTTATTTAAAAAATGCTGACGTACAAATGCAGGCCTACAACCACGTGGGCCGGCCATGGAGCAGACTGGAACTGTACCTGAGGGCATATTTATTTGAGGAAAACGTAACTGAGTCGGTGGTCGTTTTATTTCATCAAGGTACGATAAGTGCAATAAAATCATATCGAAAATTCATTGTGGGCAAGCACTATAAGTGTTGAAAATTCGAACTTTCAATAATACTGTAATCAATGACGCGTCAGAACTTAATATCAAATCATTGTCCGAATGTTCAATCAATACTCATCCCCTCCCGCCATGTGCTTAAAAAAAAACTGCATACATATCTCATGATATCAAAATCTGAGCATCCGGAACACAACAGGGAGTTGCGGGTTTCGTTTGTACCGGCGCCATTTTGGGTGGGGTCAGGTGGGTCCAAGTATAGTCAAAATGTCTCTACCAACTCGTGGTCGGACCAGAACCTCTTTCGGCAGTCCAGAAGTTTCGTTAAGGGGCAACAGAAGGGACCGGTGACATGAACCATCAATCAAAGATAAGGGAGGGGGCAACAATCTTTCCTACCGGGTCATACTGATGTTCCACCGGAACTGATCAAATCGGTAGTCTGCAGTATTTTTGGTCATTCAAAACTGAGGCTGGCGCCAGCATGAGGGCGCCAACGTCTCGTGGCTACGTCTTGGTCGTTCTGCGGGCAATCATGGCAGTCGCTCCCCATCGGGGGCCTGGGGCCCCTGCAGTTCTCGTAGAATCTTCAAAGCTGAGGAGAACGCTTCTGGACGGGGGACTCGTTTTCTAGCTGGCCAGCGACCAGGCCATCCTCGCACGCCAGGCTAATTCCTGCAGAGTCGACCGCCATTTTTAGGAGTTCTGCAGCTACCGGCAGTCACTGGGTCGAAAAAGCAGACGGATTCCAGCCTGCCGGGCGAGGCGTCGTTGCACCGCCGCAGTGGACGAAATCCTGCTGGGTGAGTGGAGCGTCGCTGCACCGCAAGAGTGGACGAACCCTTTGCCGGGTGCGTGGAGCGTTGGGGGTGCAGCTGAGGAGCCTCCACCTGGGGAGGTGGGAGAGGCTCGTCTGCGCCGCCTCTCCCTCCCAGTGCACCCCACGACGTCTCGCTGACATTCGTTATGGCTGGACCAGGCGATGAAAGAGGGGGGGGGGGTCGGAGGCATATGCAAGACATCCCCCCCGCGTGGCCTGCAAGGCGCCGGGAGAAGAAGGGAATGGGAGGACCAGTACATTCCGGGCCGGGCCATTCACCCCACGACTTCTCCGGTCGATGGCGGCCAGCCGCTCTTTGCCACGGCCACAGGAGCGGGTCCCCCGGTCAGCCAACCGCGGGGCTCGTCGAGCGGAACGCTGATACATCCTGGGGGCAGGCCTCGGCGCGTGGTGTCGTCTCTGGGCTGTTCGCGCAATGGCCCTCTACCCCAGGCCGCCACCGACGCTACCTCGCCAGCTGATGGCTTTTGTAGACTTTCTAACGCCCAAAGACCTACTAAAAAGTAGCCCAAAGTAGCCCAATATTGCTACTTTTCGCAAGGAGGGACAGGAACGGCGTCAAGCAGGCGGCGAATTGCATTGTGGGTTTGGTGTTGCAGCCGTTTGCCATGTAAATAGTTGTTTAATATATAGTTGTAAAATAAAACGTTTTAACATGTTCCCTTGCTGGAGTGTTGTATATTTCTAATATTTGCCTAGGGTTTGTCGTTATTTGGGCGGGGTGGGCGGTGGAGCCGAGCTGTCTTGCAGTCATAGCGTCGAGTTCGGCTCTTCTCACTAGTTTCATATTTCCTGAGGGGTTGTTCCTAATGTTTCCATTTCAGCGAGGTCGAAAAGAGATCTCATCAGTGGCCTACTGATTTTGCTCGATTCCTTTTGCTTTTCCTAACGATTTTTATGTTCTTTAATTTGCTAGCACGATACAGCGGCTAATCCGCATTTTTCTTTATATATGTCCTTTTTATTAGGGGTGTCCTCCGGTGGAGCCAGATGGTCTACCTCTAATAAATGGTCCGGGCTGAACCAACTACTGAATAATGGGGAGAAGATAGGCATGACGGGTTACAACGGGGACAAAAGTCTGCACTACCTATCCTTCACTACTTTGCGGAGACTAGATAGAATATTTCTATTCTGCAGTATTCGCAAATAGGGAATACCCAAAAGAGAGAACCAATTCCAAACAATCAGTGTTCGGACAAACAATCAATCAATCAAATGAGGAATAAAAATAGGCGCGACGGGTTACAACGGGGGCAAAAGCCTGCGCTACCTACCCTTCACTATCTGCAAAGAGAGAGATCTTCCTGTTCCTCCCTGTTTGTAGGCAGAGAAGATCCTTTCAATGAACCAATTCCGAACGATTAATGTCCGGTCAAACAATCAATCAGTGGGGGATAAAAAATAGGCACAACGGATTACAACGGGGGCAAAAGCCTGCGTTACCTATCCTTCACTATCTGCAAAGACTAAACAGAGTATGGCGACTCCGTGCTTGTTTGCAAATAGACAATGATCCAAAGAGAACCAATTCCAAAACAATAAATGCTTGGGTAACAATCAATCGAATGGAGAGGGAAGTAGGCGCGACGGGTTACAACGGGGGTAAAAGCCTGCGCTACCCACCCTTCACTATCTGCAAAGGGAGAATACTCCTATCCTTCCCCGTTTACAGACAGAGAATCTCTCAGAACACAACAATCAAATGCGTAATACTAGTATTTTCCAATGACAATCAAACAATCAATTCGCAATTTGTCGTGTTACACGACCTTACCCGGACCGCATTGACAGTTTCTCGTCTTCCGTTTCCAGCGCCCGATCGTCCTCTATTCTCCGTAATTGCTGTGGCACTCCTGATGGTTCCCAGTCAGGACCGTAGATCACTCGAGAGAGGTCTGCTCGGAACCAGTGAAGTTCGGATGATCGGCTGCCAGACAAGGGTCTATCGGGCAGGAGCTCTTCCCGATCGTTGTAGTCGTTCACTCTGTCGTTGGGACCTCTCTCACTGGATCCACGTGTCGCGATGGGCCCCACGTTTGGGACGCCAATTGTTAAACAAAGGGTTCAGGCAGGTCAGGTCGATTACCCCTTTTTCCATATTTGCCCGGCGTTAGCAGCTTCTCACCCATCTCATGATTACCAAATAAAGAGGCAGGCGCTGGAGACTGGAAGGCAGGAAACAGGAGTTTATTTCCGACGGAACAGAACACGTCAAATCAGACAACAGGGTATCTTCTCGAGGTGCTCTAACAAGTTTCTCTACGGCTCCGTCTTTTATACACAGGTTTATGATGCACAAACATTCCTTATTGCAATAAAGACACTTTGAAGTACAAAAAGGGCCTGTTTGGGATCCCAGCTCCAGGCCTATTCCCATACCGGTCGCTCTGATGTTGTTTTCCCCTCCCAAATGTAACATGTGTTTGCAATCTGCAGCCGGACATTCCAACAGGACACGAGGGCAGGAGGGGGTGGTCTGATCTAAGGTTGGGCAGGCGATAAGATCACGTTTTGCTGTGCGGGGCCGGGGGGGGTACATCCAGGAGACCTAGTTTTATGACTTGGGACTGGGTCGAGAGGCCAGGTGTAGCCGGGGGGTGTCATCAGAAGAGAGGAAGGGTGTTCCTGGGAGGAATGCAGGGGTGTCGGTCAGATCTAGGGGTGTGAAGGCCTTTATTAATCACCGCTCCTCTGATGTGAGGCGAGGTCCTACTGTAGGAAGCAATAAACTGCATCTGTTGGGCTAGGTGATGGCCTGGGATCAGGCCCGGCAATCGGGCAGGGAGGAAGAGGTTACCGAAAGGGTCTGTTCTATGGGTGGGATGAAAGAGCGAGGGGGCAAGGGTTCAGCACGGAGGCAGGGTCGTGTTTAGAGGTGCGTTTATGGCCCGCGCAGGAGAGACCGGGGGCTGTCAGGGCGCGGGGGAATACTCGCGAGGCTGGGGAGTGGGGGGAGAGAGAGAGACGCAGGCTATTGGCAGTGGGCAGAGAGGTCATGACACAAAAATGGCTACTATCTATGTTCGTGATGGGGCCTAAAAGGGGACAAGATGGCGGGGCCACTGTTTCGTGACTTTCGCTTTACCTTCAACAGTGGCAAGGGTGAACACAAATGAACGCCGCTTATGTACATATACATTGTCATTTTCCACACTCATATCTGAAAATTTCAATAACATCTGTTTGAAACTTTTTTTATTACTACACAATCATGTATATTTGTTTCTCCTGTATTAAGATGAAAGGGAGATTCATTCTCCATTGAGTTCTCTGACAAATATTAACTTGAAGCAGGTCATTTCTTTGTTCCAGGTGTATGGTTTCTTCATTAACTGGAAAAAATCCATTCTAACTACAGCATCGGATATGGAGAACCTTGGGTCAAGATTCCGGAGATTCAAACTCATGTGGAGGTTCTCAGAGGATCATAAGATAGTGAAAGTCTCAAAAAAGGCTCCAAGTTCAAGGCGACATTGTAGGAACAGTATCAATTGCCCATTGGGCAAGATTCCATCTCAGAGTTTTTTTTAACATCCTTAGACCAAACAGAAGTTGGTTTGGTGACTACAACATACGAGGTTGAGAGTAGAAATGCCACTAGCCTCAGTTCTACCAAAGGCCATCACAAACAATGCAGCCGGACAGGACAGGGGAGCCATATTGGACTTGCAGCATTGACCAGGATGACAGAGTCGATTTTTCACTAGGCAGAATCACTTCTTCTATCTCTTTCGGCAGTATGTATCATGGGGAAGATGAAATTTGTAAACAACAGGCTCAGCAGAGTTTTCCTTCCACTGCAGACCTTTGTCCAGGCCCTTTAGTGTTTAAACAAATGTGCCAGAAGATTGGTCTCACTCAGGTGGAGTTCATACAACAAGGGAAAGTTCTTTATACCCCAAGTTTGTGTTCTGAAGCAGAGAAAGAGGGCAAGAGTGGTAAACGCACTGTCCTGTCAGTGGCTTCAAGCCCTGCTCTATGCTCGCCCACGTTTTCCCTCAACCAGAAAGTTCTGATGAAAATCAAGAAGTTAGAAAGGGTCTTAATTGCTGTGCCTTTTTGGCGCCGCTCCCCTTGGAATCATCTTCATCAGTTATGGAGATGTCAGGGTCTTGGTCCTTTTTATCAGTCCTTCCTCATTGATGAACCTTTCTCTAAGCAATGGGTTCTAATCAGGTTACTGTTAATGGCCTGGTAATTAAGAAGCAAAGTCTTTGGAGGAAAGATACTTCAAACAAGTCTGGCAGGGGCAGGGTAATGTTCCAGAAAAGGTTGTACCCTGAGGTCCCACGCTGACCATATACAGCTTTTCGATAACTGAATTCTGCAAGGAATTAAAGAGATAATTTCCTATAAGGGAATAAATGCCTTTTAAACATGGCTTTTTCTTTTTTTGAATTGGCAGCCGTCACTGTGAAAATTCAATGGGTGGCGATTAAGGCATTCAGTGAGCCCTTGGGAGATGTGGGAGCTTTAGAGTATTAGGTTAGGGTAATATGACTTTTCAGAAGTTTTCTCTTTCATACTCTCCTGCAATGAAGCTAGTTCCATAATGGGGTTTTCTTCTAGTTTTGTATACTTTAAGAAACATTTGTTTGTGTCACTTTGAATGTAATCTTTCACTTGGAGATTATCTTCTTAGTTGTGATTACCTACACTGGAAAAGGAGTTGTATTCGTACCCGTGTAGATCCCCGTACCTAGTAATCTTTCTAGATAAACTGGTACTCAGATTAAATACTTCTTCATCCGCTAGGTTTAAACTCATTTCGTTCTATAAAAACGAGGTGATCTTTTCTCTGGTCATTCCAGATTTCTCTGAAACTGAAGACAAAAACCTCTCCTCGGTGTTCACTTATAATTTGGGTAATAAACCCACAATAATTTAAATCAACATTGTCCCAAACAGGAGAATTATTTTAGCAAAAACATATGCTTATTTAATCATTATATTCTCATGAGATTTATCATATACAAAGGTATCAAGCAATCTACACAATTCATATATACAATATATTAAATTCTATACAACACTATGTACAACAAGTCCCACGCACACAATGGAAAAACCAATTGTCATCAAACATTCTCCAAAAGACAACCTCTGGCATCTAAATCATCCATACAGGCGAATCAAGCAATCTTCAGCCACCATATACAATGGAAAACAATACAAAAAACAATCAAATATATAACCACACAACAAAAAAAGAGACAAGGCGCCGACGAGCGTTTTTGAAAGGACCATGCGTCCGCAGTTCCTTCATCAGGGCGCAAAATAATCTATTTCACTTTTTCTTGGCAGAATCCAATTTGTATAATAGGCGTAGTGTTGCTTCTTCTTTCCAAAATTAATTCGATTAGTCCATCAACACATCATATTTATATACAACGGGGCTTTATGATGAAATGTCATAAAGATCATAGAAGTTCTTAATATTTCCAGGATAAATAGCATGACAGTATCAAATTCCAGGCTATATACAAAGGCCTGGACAGCACGATATTCCACGCACAGATCTTGTAAGCAAAACGATGTCCAGACAAGGAGCAAACGTTGCTCTGTGGACGCTCTTAATTAGATTTGACTCGTGGCGCAGATACGAAGATGCAACCTAATGCGGCTACCGGCTCCTAAGCTTATTCCTGCATATACAAATGGCGGAGACAATACTCTAAATAGAAGGTTTCTGAAATAATTTCGAAGAATCTTCAAACAAACGCGGCAAACACTTGCGTGGTAGACAGATGGCCATTCCAGATTTCTCGACTTCTATATTGGACTCTCTTCTTTCTTTTGGATGTGAAAAGGAGGGTACTTGTTTATCTCAATCAAGTTGCCCCTTTCTGTGGAATTGATTCTTTGTTTCTGAATTTTGGCCTCTTAATAAGAGATTGAAGCTTTCTGTACAGCCTTCAGATAGATGGATCAGATCTACTATTGCAACTATAAAGTAAGAAATCTACTTTGTTCAGTTAAGTTGAGGGTAGACATAACAGAGGAATGCAGTCTTTTTGTCGCTAGTTTGGGGAGTTTAAATTGAGGAAATGTTTATAACAGCCACACAGGATGAATGGCTTAATGGTTAGGGAACATTTCCTAATGCAATGTTCTGATGTTTGTTATGAGGCTTTTGGATCCAAATTCCTCTCTGCTGCAGGCTAATTATTTTGATTGGTTCACTTGTCTAAACATTGGCACTGGTCTGAATGCCGCTAAAGTGCCTGTTTCTATTTGTTCAAAGATTCCCAAACTACCCCCAGCTTTGATATTCCTCAATATTTAATGGCTCTAATGAGGAAGTAGACATGGGAGAACTGTTCCAATTACTTATCGGTCTCTACTTCTTTGTTCCAGTCATTAAGTCCCTTCCCGCCATCCCTGATGTGCGGAGGCAATTTGCAGCCTAGGGTGGATTTTGCTGTGTATGTAAAGGAAGTGAGGCTTGTGGGTGGCCCTTTTATTGGGAAGGGACTCTAGCTCCATTGCTAAGGACAAGAAGCAATGTACAATTCTATTTGAACTTTATCATAGGTTCTCTTGTGATGCAATTATCACTGAATCCGTATCAGTTGCAAAGTTATCTAACATCTGGGGACTTATTGCTATAAATAAAATTTGGCAAAGTATTAAGATGCAGAATGCCATTCAACATTTACTGAATGTCATGGTAGACTTCACTTGCTGTTTGCTGCTGCTACTTACACTCAGCACTACTAAAAGTTGTATTTTGTGTCTGAAATCCCAAATCCTTATTCAGAGAATCCTACCTGAGGCATTTTCAAATTATAAATGCCACTTTTAGTTGTGTAAATCCCTCAATTATTGTGAATCATCTGTGGTCATAAATAGAGGTCTGCAGTAGGAGCAGGTCCATTCACAGACGGGATCATTTAGAATGTATGAACACAAGCGGCAGCTCCTCTGCTATGGCAGAGGAATGTCACCCCCCCCAAAAACATCAGGAAAGGAAAAATAAAACGACACTCATTTTATTTCTCCTTTCTTCCGAGTCTTGTTGACAGGGCCTGGGAGGCAACAGCACTGAGGGGAATGGTAGTGCACTCTCTTCACTACGCATGAAAGTTTGGAATAGTTGTCTCAGGCCGGCCAAACCATCATGTGCAGCGAAGCTCTCTCTAACTCCAGCTGTGTTACTGGGGTTGGAGAAAGCAGGCATAGACTCCCAGTCTGTCCTGGAGCGCAAACTGAGGGCGCTCAGGCCAATCCTGAGGCTGCTGTCATGTGAGAGCTGTTTCAGGATTGGCCCCCACCCGCCTTGCCACCTCGCCACTAGCCACAAACACTCTACTGGTATGCACATGTATAATTGTAACTTTCTGCGCATTTACAAACATTTCTAATGAATTTTCACTTACGATTTGTTTACTCAAGTGCATAAATTGCTGACATAAATGTGCAAAAAGCACAAAAAAATTGGTGAGCATTTACACTGCAATCCTGACCATAATCGTAAAATTACTTGCCATTTGACAGTTTGGGGTTAGAAAATTCAGAATAAATAATCTATGTTTTTTTGCAGGTTTCAATGCATAATCTGTCTGATTTTTGTGAATCCCAAAAGAAACTATACAAAAATTGTAGAAATGAGCTTTAGTCACTTAGAGCCACATGTATCAACCTATTTTGCATTCGCAAATGGCGTGAACACCTACATTTGACCTTTTTGCAAATGCTAAATAGCCTTTCAAGATGTTTGAAAGGCTTTGGCAGTGCATTATAGGTAATCACATTATTTTGTGATTACCTAAAATTGCAGCCACAAATAGGATTCTCTAAGAACATGTACCAAGCATTTTCTAAATGCAAGCTGTGCATTTAGGAAATGCTATTGCCATCAACTCCAAGTTAATGGTAACCATGTGCAATTTTTGAAAATGCACAAAAAAAGAATTTTTAAAAGTGGCATGTAGCGCACACATGCCGCTATGGCATGTGTGCCCTTTGTATGTGCACATTTTTTTTTGGGGTGCTTCAGGGGGGCCTTAGGGTCCTGGGCATCCTTGGTTTTGCATTACCTAATTTCTGAGTACCAATTAGGTCATCACAAATTAGGTAATGCAAAACTATTCGCAGCTATGGGCCTTTCGGCCCTTAGGAATGAATGGAGTAGTATTACCTAATAGCGATTAACTTATCGTGATTGCGACTCTGTAGGAATCGCTATTAGGTAATCGCTATTTTCTTACATACCATTTTGAATTCCTAAAATAGTGATTACCTGAAATTAGCTATTTCGGGAACGCAAAATCGTTTTTTGATGCATGTGGCCCATAGACCTTCATCCTGGTTATCAAAGAATTACAGCATCTTGTGTTTTTTCCCTAGAGTAATTTATCACATTTGGAGTTTGCGATTGGTTAGTGTGGAGAGTAAAGTGAAGATGTGGCTTTTCCACATGCAGAATACACTCAATTTCCCCATTAGCAGCCTGGGATCACTGACTAAATATCGAGGGACAAAATATAGACTACCCAAAATATAGATTCCAAAATATCGACAGACAAAATATCGAATTACTATCTACAAACAGGTAAATACCAAAATATCGAACCCAAAATATCGTTTATATATATACTTTGTAAAAATATCGAATTTCTTAAAAATAATGTAAAATTAAAAAAATAGCTAAAATAAATAGCTAAAATATACTTAAAAATACTTAAATTACCTTAAAATTATTAAATAACTAATTTAACTTATAAAAAAATATATACAATCATATCTGTTAAAACATATATATATATTAACATTATATTAATAAAAAATACACAATACTATTACCGTTGGATAGCGTAGGGGTAAAAATTACTATTCCCACTCCAGAGAGTGCAACAGTAGGGAAAGCGTTGGATAGCGTAACAGTAAAAATTACTATTCCCACTCCAAAGAGTGCAACAGTAGGGAAAGCGCGTTGGATAGCGTAGGGGTAAAAATTACTATTCCCACTCCAGAGAGTGCAACAGTATGGAAAGCGTTGGATAGCGTAGGGGTAAAAATTACTACTCCCACTCCAGTGAGTGCAACAGTAGGGAAAACATTGGATAGCGTAGGGGTGAAAATTACTATTCCCACTCCAGAGAGGGCAACAGTAGGGAAAGCATTGGATAGCGTAGGGGTAAAAATTACTATTCCCACTCCAGAGAGTGCAACAGTAGGGAAAGCGTTGGATAGCATAGGGGTAAACATTACTATTCCCACTCCAGAAAGTGCAACAGTAGGGAAAGCGTTGGATAGCATAGGGGTAAAAATTACTATTCCCACTCCAGAGAGTGCAACAGCAGGGAAAGCGTTGGATGGCGTAGGGGTAAAAATTACTATTCCCACTCCAGAGAGTGAAACAGTGGGGAAAACGTTGGATAGCGTAGGGGTAAAAATTACTATTCCCACTCCAGTGAGTGCAATAGTAGGGAAAGCATTGGATAGCGTAGGGGTAAAAATTACTATTCCCACTCCAGAGAGTGCAACAGTAGGGAAAGCGTTGGATAGCGTAGGGGTAAAAATTACTATTCCCACTCCAAGGAGTGCAACAGTAGGGAAAGCGTTGGATAGCGTAGGGGTAAAAATTACTATTCCCACTCCAGAGAGTGCAACAGTAGGGAAAGCGTTGGATAGCATAGGGGTAAATTTTACTATTCCCACTCTAGTGAAAATAAATTAAAATAATTCACATAATTATCAATTAATCAATTAATAAAAATTAATTATCAATTAAGAATTAATTAATTATCAATTAAAAATTAATTAACAATGTATTCAAAATAAATACCAATAAATTAATTAACATATTTAATTAATTATAATTAAATTACTTCCCACCCTATTCCCCTACAATCCCACAACCCACTACAGAAAATAAATTAATTTAATTCACATAATTATCAATTAATCAATTAATAAAAATTAATTATCAATTAGAGCCACATGTATCAACCTATTTTGCATTCGCAAATGGCGTGAACACCTACATTTGACCTTTTTGCAAATGCTAAATAGCCTTTCAAGATGTTTGAAAGGCTTTGGCAGTGCATTATAGGTAATCACATTATTTTGTGATTACCTAAAATTGCAGCCACAAATAGGATTCTCTAAGAACATGTACCAAGCATTTTCTAAATGCAAGCTGTGCATTTAGGAAATGCTATTGCCATCAACTCCAAGTTAATGGTAACCATGTGCAATTTTTGAAAATGCACAAAAAAAGAATTTTTAAAAGTGGCATGTAGCGCACACATGCCGCTATGGCATGTGTGCCCTTTGTATGTGCACATTTTTTTTTGGGGTGCTTCAGGGGGGCCTTAGGGTCCTGGGCATCCTTGGTTTTGCATTACCTAATTTCTGAGTACCAATTAGGTCATCACAAATTAGGTAATGCAAAACTATTCGCAGCTATGGGCCTTTCGGCCCTTAGGAATGAATGGAGTAGTATTACCTAGTAGCGATTAACTTATCGTGATTGCGACTCTGTAGGAATCGCTATTAGGTAATCGCTATTTTCTTACATACCATTTTGAATTCCTAAAATAGTGATTACCTGAAATTAGCTATTTCGGGAACGCAAAATTGTTTTTTGATGCATGTGGCCCATAGACCTTCATCCTGGTTATCAAAGAATTACAGCATCTTGTGTTTTTTCCCTAGAGTAATTTATCACATTTGGAGTTTGCGATTGGTTAGTGTGGAGAGTAAAGTGAAGATGTGGCTTTTCCACATGCAGAATACACTCAATTTCCCCATTAGCAGCCTGGGATCACTGACTAAATATCGAGGGACAAAATATAGACTACCCAAAATATAGATTCCAAAATATCGACAGACAAAATATCGAATTACTATCTACAAACAGGTAAGTACCAAAATATCGAACCCAAAATATCGTTTATATATATACTTTGTAAAAATATCGAATTTCTTAAAAATAATGTAAAATTAAAAAAATAGCTAAAATAAATAGCTAAAATATACTTAAAAATACTTAAATTACCTTAAAATTATTAAATAACTAATTTAACTTATAAAAAAATATATACAATCATATCTGTTAAAACATATATATATATTAACATTATATTAATAAAAAATACACAATACTATTACCGTTGGATAGCGTAGGGGTAAAAATTACTATTCCCACTCCAGAGAGTGCAACAGTAGGGAAAGCGTTGGATAGCGTAACAGTAAAAATTACTATTCCCACTCCAAAGAGTGCAACAGTAGGGAAAGCGCATTGGATAGCGTAGGGGTAAAAATTACTATTCCCACTCCAGAGAGTGCAACAGTATGGAAAGCGTTGGATAGCGTAGGGGTAAAAATTACTATTCCCACTCCAGAGAGGGCAACAGTAGGGAAAGCATTGGATAGCGTAGGGGTAAAAATTACTATTCCCACTCCAGAGAGTGCAACAGTAGGGAAAGCGTTGGATAGCATAGGGGTAAACATTACTATTCCCACTCCAGAAAGTGCAACAGTAGGGAAAGCGTTGGATAGCATAGGGGTAAAAATTACTATTCCCACTCCAGAGAGTGCAACAGCAGGGAAAGCGTTGGATGGCGTAGGGGTAAAAATTACTATTCCCACTCCAGAGAGTGAAACAGTGGGGAAAACGTTGGATAGCGTAGGGGTAAAAATTACTATTCCCACTCCAGTGAGTGCAATAGTAGGGAAAGCATTGGATAGCGTAGGGGTAAAAATTACTATTCCCACTCCAGAGAGTGCAACAGTAGGGAAAGCGTTGGATAGCGTAGGGGTAAAAATTACTATTCCCACTCCAAGGAGTGCAACAGTAGGGAAAGCGTTGGATAGCGTAGGGGTAAAAATTACTATTCCCACTCCAGAGAGTGCAACAGTAGGGAAAGCGTTGGATAGCATAGGGGTAAATTTTACTATTCCCACTCTAGTGAAAATAAATTAAAATAATTCACATAATTATCAATTAATCAATTAATAAAAATTAATTATCAATTAAGAATTAATTAATTATCAATTAAAAATTAATTAACAATGTATTCAAAATAAATACCAATAAATTAATTAACATATTTAATTAATTATAATTAAATTACTTCCCACCCTATTCCCCTACAATCCCACAACCCACTACAGAAAATAAATTAATTTAATTCACATAATTATCAATTAATCAATTAATAAAAATTAATTATCAATTAAGAATTAATTAATTTCCAATTAAAAACTAATTAACAATTTATTCTAAAAAAAATCAATTAATTAATTAACATATTTAATTAATTATAATTAAATTACTTCCCACCCTATTCCCCTATAAACCCACAACCCGCTACAGAATTAAATTACGCAAAAATTAAATAACATAAAATTAATTACTTAAAATAAATTACAAAAATATATACACTTTTCACACATATACTAACATACAAAACACTTAAAAAAATTCGATATTAAAAATTCGATATTTTTAATAAACTATATTATGTACTTCGATATTTTGACTCTCTATATTTATAAAATCGATATTACATTACTTACCTTCAAAACGATATTTTTGATGTCTATATTCTGTCCATTCGATATTTTGTCCATTCTATATTTTGGAGTCGATATTTAGGTTAGTCTATATTTTGGAATCGATATTTTGACCATTTACCGCAGCCTGTTTTCTCCACACAAATTCCTCCAAGTTATACCTGGAGAAATTAGCACAAGGAAAAACTCGAAGTGTCTCATTATTTTAAGCACATCTTGAAATTTGGTTTTGTGCACAAACACAATTAAGAATGAGTCAAGAGCTAATGGACACTGTAAGGTAGACCATTATTTTTGTTGTGTGAGAATGGTTTAAAGAGGCTACTCTATTAATACTACTTGTCAGGCATGTCAGAAGATTTTGTAGGGCCCAGCGGCGGCTCCTCCATTATGGCAGAGGAGCGCCATCCCACTGCTTTCTGAGCAATGAATAAAGAAAAAGAAAATTATAATAAAAGATGGTATTAATATTTTTCTTTTTCTTTACTATGCCCAGTATGCTGATTCAAGGGCGAGGCGGGGCAGGACTGGGACATCCTGATTGACACTGTGAGCAGGAGTGGTATGCTCTGCTACAAGTTTGTATGTTTGTTTGGAAGGCCGTCTTAGATCGGCAAAACAGACATGCGCACTTAGGTTTCTCCAACCCAGCTGTATACCACAGCCGGGTGGAGAAACAGCACAGACTCCCTGTGCCTCTGCAAGGATCATACCAGCCCACGCAGGCCAATCCCCATGCTTCTCTAATGCTAGGTATAGCACATGAGCAGTGTCTGGTTTAGATGTGGAGTCTGTGATTTGTCCCAGGGACTGCTGGGAGCACTAGAGCAGAGGAGCACCAAGGCGTGAGGCAGCCGGCAGCACCAGGTAAGGTTTTGTATTTATTTATTTTACCCTCGTACACCCCTCCCGCTCTCATTTCCGTGCACCTCCCTAGCCACCCACCACTTTTAATTTGTATCTACCGCCACTAGTAGGGCCTCGGGCCAAAAACGTATTGCTAGACCTGCATGTCCGTATCTGGCACCCTCTAGTGATATAAGCTTGCCAGCAGCCATGAATAAACAGGACAGGCTCCCTCAAGAATCTATAAATTATTTTTGAAGCATAAGTGCAGGGCCCTCGTGAACAATGACCCCTCTCACCCAAAACGTCTGACGGCCCTGCTACTAGTGTGGCACCATGAAACATGAAGCACGTTTTCACAAGATCACGACAACATTGCCTCCTTTTCAAGTTTTACAAGTTTTAATGTGAAAAAAAGATACAGCTTTTTTATGAACTTCAACGTATGTCACAGAGATCAGTTTAGCTCTCAGAAACTCCCCGTTCTATATACCCAAATTAGGTTTGAGAATTTGCGAGTGACAAGCTGTTCTGTAATATTTATGCCAGACTCTGCTTAAGACAATATGTATTTCAGTTTTCAGAACAGCCATACTCTTCTGTGGACAGTGAATAAAGACATGCGCTTTGAAGGAGCAGCAGGCTGGCAGATCTATCTATCCTGACATATCTGGCTAAAGATAAAACCAAAACCATTGCTTGTGCTAGAACAGTCTGCTAGGTGGAGATGAAAATTACACACTTTCCGGCTCTGGCTGCTGTCTTGAGCTGTCAGCAATCTGGAGCATATTTACAAGCCCCTTGCACCTCCGGAGTATCCCTTTTTGTGATGCTCCAGCGGCACAAATTATAAATTCATACCTATGAGGCCACTATGCATGGCTTTGGATGGCCTCGTTGACATGGAGTATGACAAGGCAATGCAAATCACAGCATTGGCCTACTCTGGAGGCGTTCCATGGATGTTGCTATCGGTTTTCCCAAGCAACACCCATGGATTTTGGCGCTGCCCCAGATTTACAAGATCATGTAAACCTGAGGAAGTGTTATATCCTTACATCTCCTGAGGTGAGGCGTAATGAGGAGAAATATCTTTATTTCTCCTTGTTTTTTCTTCTTTCTATGTGTGCTATATTCGACAGCACACATAGAAAAAGGAAAACGCCTCTTAGGATTGAAAGCAGATAGATAGAAGGTTATATGCTCGCGCTCTATTGTCAATAGTAATGAGTAGAACTTATTAGGATTGCTACCAGGGATAAACCTGACGTCTATCTATCATCATAAACAATGTAGTAAAACCACATTAACAAAATAAATGCAATATATCCCAAAAATCTTCTTCTTTAATATTCATTGCAGCATCTCTTTCACTGCTAGCCAACACGTGTTTCGTCTAATTATAGCACGAGACGCCGTACTCGTGCTGCCATCGATGTTGAAAACCAATATACTTATTTGATACTGTGACCAGACTTTACCCTGACGAGGGTTTTGTTTATTCTGTAAATAAAGGTGCTACTTCTTCGTGGAACCGATCGATAACTTCGAATTTACTAAATTATCACGCCACTTGGAACAGAGAGTCAGTGGTGTTGCTGATCTCGGAAATACAAGTGCTGCCCTGATGAAGTCTAAATGCACAAACTGCTATAATTAGACGAAACACGTGTTGGCTAGCAGTGAAAGAGATGCTGCAATGAATATTAAAGAAGAAGATTGACACCAATTTTGGAATATGATGCTTTATTTGATAGTTGTTTTGTACACTGTCTGAAATTGCTCGGGATATATTGCATTTAGCCTCTTAGGATTGTTTCTGTGCAGGAAGGTTCCCCTTCCTACACAAAAACAATCCTGCAAACAACACAGGCACCCTTGCACCGTGGTACAAGGGTACCTGTGTTAGGGCTAGGCTGCCGAAGTGGCTCCAGTGCAGAGGAAAAGGACAGGCATGCATTGTAATGCATAAATAGAGTGCATCTTGCCCTTTCACTTTGGAGTAGGGTAGCGCAGCAAAGTGACTTGCTATACTGCCTTAACAAACTGGCTCTATATATACTACACCAAAGTGAGGTATAGTGTGTATAGAGTCCAAGTGTCCCCAGAGGTAGGCAGAGGTTAAAGTTAGATAGAACCTTACTCTCTAAAGTGGTAGCTTGGTCGAGCAGTAAGGCAGTATTAGAGGACAGTGTGAAGCATTTGATGTAAACACTCAGTCAGCAAATGAATTCACACACTCAAGAACTGAACTCTAGGCCAATGGCTTTTGTATGAAAAATAGACAGTTTTTTATTTTTAGAACCAAGCAAGCCTGGTACAGGTAAGCATTACTTTTTAATGATAAGTTACTGGATATACAACAGTTTGAAAATGCAATAGAAATTGTACTTTGTTTGATTTACAGGGGGAGTAGTGGTATGCAACATTGGAATGAATAGGCTTTTTCAATAAATTGCAGGTAAGTTACTTTTAGGTTACTTTTTCTAACTCAGTGCTAGATGCCTAGATTCAGCACTGAAAAATTTCCTGTAAACAGGTGAATAAATGCGTTTTTGTTATTCGCGCGATTTTTTAGAATATTTTCAGATTTCAAAACTCCATACTTAGAAACGTTTTGGAGCTGAACTTTGAAATGAATAGGCTTTCTCAACAAATTGGAGAGAAAACACGTTTTGGATATTTGTACGATTTTTAAAGAATATCTCTAGTTTTCAAAACTCGACACTTGGTTGTTTTTTGGGGGGATAATTGTCAATGTTATCCTATGGAGGAAAAACAGGTTATCGGTTTGCAGGTAAGTAAACAACTGTGGGAGTTAAGGTTCTGGGGTTAGACTCAGGGGTCTCCAAGGTTCAGTGATGCACTGGAATTGCACCCTCAGCTACACTGAGGCGGCCGGGTGCAGATTATTGAGGCCCAATGTTATCCTACGGAGGATAAGGAGTCTCCGGTAGGTGGCTGCTGGCAAGCAGGCCACGAGGTTGTGTGAGCAAAGCTCCTAGGGTTTAGCTCAGGGCAAGTTGGGGACCAAAGTAGCGCCAAAGGTGCACCAGCAGCGGCTCTAGGGCGGGCGGGTGCAGGGCGCTGTTTTGAGGTGCCCTATTGTTTCCAATGGAGAATCTCCAGGACAAAGAAACACTGCAGGCACGTGGAAGAGGATCTTCCAGGTGCGACTACCACTTCGAGGGGTAAGTTGGGATGTTGAGGGTTGGTTAGGCACCGTTAGTTTGGGCACACAAGGCCATGGGTCATCTGGTGCAGGGGTGCCTTGGGACATCGGATTTTCTTACCCGCTCTGGTCGCGGGAGGGGGGTCCTCTGGATTTAGGCTACAGGCGTTGTCTGGAGGCTTGAGGCAGGTCAGGGGTCACCTGATCTTGGGTCAGGTTCGCAAGGGGGACCCCCTCATGGTATTTTTCCACTCTGGCCGGATTCGGCGGTTGCAAAGTGGGCTGGATTTGCAGTTTCTGGTGGGCACCAGAAGCTGCAGTTTGAACAAGTCCGGTGTTCACGGAAGATGCAGTCTTTGAAGTGAAGGCAGGCATGTCCTCCGGGGTTTTGGAGGATGCTGGCTGCAGGACACAACGGGATTTCGCAGAAACAGGTTAGAGGGGAGATAGGCCTATAGGGCTGGGGCCAAGTCAGTGGACGTCGTCCTCTTGTTAGCTCTGCACTGCTTTTCATCCATCTTCTTATCTTCTTTTCTTGTGGTTTCTGGATCTGAGGAAGGAAGGTTCAGGGTGTCCCTGAATACTAAATTTAGGGGTGTTACAGTTTGGTAAAGGGCAGGGACCAATGGGTCCCTTCCCTGGGGTGGGTACAACCTCTATTCTGCCACTCTCCAGGGAGAGGGGGCAGTAACCTGTCCCTGGTTGGCTGGGTCTCCCCATCTTCAAGATGGCGGGGACTCAAGGTTGTGCTTCACCTCGCCTCCCCCACCTTAGGGGTGGAGTTGGCAGAGGTGGGCACACCTCTCTTCCTCACTTGTTTTTCCCACCTCTTCTCCCGCCCAAAGTTGGGGGTAGAACCAGTGGGGACCAGTTGCTGAAAGCAGCAAATTGTCTGGAGAGGCTCACAAACACGCCATGGCATGAAGCTTCTCCTTTGTGAACCCTGCCCATCCTGGCGGAGGAGGCTTGGCACCTCGTCCCAGGATGTGCATTGTTTCAGTCCCCCAAGAGCAGCAGCTCTCAACACAGGGGTCCAGAAACATGTTGGGTGGTGGCAGCTTAAGCAGCCACTCAGCCAGGTCACTAGAGGTTGGTCGAGTTTCAGGGGGCATCTCTAAGATGCCCTCTGTGGTGCATTTTACATTAAATCCCACCCTGGCATCAGTGTGGGTTTAATGTGCTGAGAAATTTGATACCAACCTTCCCAGTCTGCAGTGTAGCCATTATGGTATTGTTGAGTTCGTAATGATAAACTCCCAGCACTATATACTCCTAATGGCAGCACTGCACTTACAGTGCCCAGGGATGGATCTGGGTACTCTAGGGGTACAGGGCTCATGCACCTGTACCCTCACCACTGGCATAGGGCACCCAGCTAGATGGGTGACTGATGTATGTCAGGGCAGCAGTTTGTGGGCATGGCACACAGGGATGTGTGCCATGTCGACTCTTCACTTTATTCTGCACTAAGACACGGAGCCTGCAAAGGCAGTGTGTGAGTGTCAGGGTACAGGGCCTCTAAGGGTGGCACAATAAGTACTGCAGCCCTTAGAGGTCTTCTCTGGTCACAGTGCCCAGGGTACCTGTGGTACATTTACCAGGGGCTGACATATGGCCGGAGATGCCAATTGGGTTTAGGCTTCAATGCAGTTTTAGGGAAGGAACATAGGCCCTAGGTACCTGATTGGCAGGAGCCCAGGGCAGACTCAGTCAAAGAACATCAGCAATTCAGCAATAAGTGGCGGCATACCATGCAAGAAAGAGGGCACTTTCTCACACTGGCCTATGCCAAATCCCCATAAAACATGGCCTCTGTGTTTTAAGGAACCACCTTAGCTATGGCTGCAAGCCACAAGCCTTTGGAGAGTAATTTCAACAATCCACACTTAAATGTTGCAGTTAACGAGCAGGGTTTAACCCTGCACCTTCAACCTAACATCTGCAGATATACGTTCAAAGCTTGCTAAGGCAGGAGGAATGAAAATCAAGTCAGGAACCTAAACACTTTTCTGTGCGCTAGTGTTTGCATTTAAAAAACACAGTTTAACGTCTGCAGCATTCCTGAAGTAGTTAGAATATTCTTTTCCCTTTATCAGGGAACGAACAGTGTCACTTTTGACTTCAATTTGATCATGTTGACCTATTTGCCATTTCCTGTTTTATCTTTGTAGCTATATTTATTGTTTTTCAACATTCGAGCATTCTTTCCATAAATCAGCTCATGATTTTCCACTTCACGTTTTAGACTATGTCTGTGGCCCCTTCTTAGGTACCAAAGTGTCCTAGTACTCAAAAAGTGTGTCCACAAAGCCAGTTGCACCCAAGGCAATTTTTGCTATATTGCCATTGGTAACCATCATCTGAGAATGCACGCTCATTTTGTCCCCAATATAGCAGCTTTTTGTTGTTACGAAATACATTGATTTTGTCTGCAAATGTCAGGTTGCTATTTTCATTACAACTCTCACCATTTACTACTGGCCCACCAAGGCCGCTATTGAATCACATTCACCCTCAAATGTTCAGGTTTAATTATCATGTGCTCAAGTGCCAATTCATGGCCCCAGCCTTTTATATGCCTACCAATGCGATCATAGGCCATGGATTGTTATTGTTGGACAGTAATCAACATCAACCCATGGATCACTACAGCATGACATGGATTTGGCATTATGTGCAGAAGATCACCAACACATGAGAGAGTTTGCCTTATTTCACAAGGAAGTGCCATTGCACAGGTTCGGCATCATTCTCTTAGGTTTGCCACCATAGGGCATGCATTGCCATCACATGCCAAGGAAAGTCGTCATGTGCCGATGACCATCATCATATGGTAGGGGTCAGCATTATGTGCCAATAGTCATCGTCAGTTTCCTTGTGTCAAAGACTATTCAGTGCTAAGGATCATATGCAAAAGATTACATGCCAGAGTATATCATTATATGCCATGCGTTGTGTCTTAGAAGATGAATCATCACATAATGCCTAGGACCAAAATCACATACCATATCCACCACATACCAATAGACACCTTACTGTCCAAAAGCGCACACCTGGGTACCAACACAGTATCTAACTTCAAACTGCATATGCAAAGGTTGAAAGTGAACACAACCATTTTCATATGGCCAGGGACTGCCGGAGGACCCCCCCTTCCGTTAACAAATATTATTAACCAGGACATGAGAGGGATTTCTTTGGAGGCGGGGGGGTCTTACAACCCCCGGCCGTATTTATCAAAACATACAAATAAATCAAAAATTTAAATAAACAATATTTACACAATTACGCAGAAAACGTTACAATTGATATATGCAGATATCAGATGGCTAACCTTAACATACTTCTAGTACAAGGTATTTCCTATCCGAAACTAACATATCAATCACATTATACAATATTTATTTTCTGCAAATCCTATTTGGGCCTACGGCAAGGTCACTAACTGGTGTCAAATCCTTATCACTAAACCACGCCTTCCTGTCGGAGTGCGCATGCGCAGAGGGCGTGTTTACTGTGAGGGTACTTCCCCCCCCGATTACCCTCGTATGCCCTATTAACCACGCCCTTTTGTCGAAGTGCGCATGCGCAGAGGGCCCGTTTACTGTGAAGGTACTTCTCCCCCGGTTACCCCCGTATGCCCGATTAAACACGCCCTTCTGTCGAAGTGCGCATGCGCAGAGGGCCTGCTTACCGTGAGGGTACTTCCGCCCCCCAGTTACCCCCATAGGCCCTATTAACTCCATTAAAGGGGGCCCTTGCATTTCTGCGCCGCTTACTGGTGTCATTGTGGACAAGCGGGGTGGCCAACCAGCCTAGAGAAAGAGTGACTCTCTCCTCCCCCGCACCCATGTAGCCAACAGGCTGTAACTGCCACTGGAGTTCTAGGAGAGACTACTTGTCCCCCCGTTTGGGCGAGCCCCATTCAAGAATAGCGCCGCCGCCTAAGGACCTTAAATTAACTGCTCACCAATCATGACCTTACCGCCACAGGCCAGCGTATTTGACCGACTATCTGCCCCCCCTCTACCCTCCTACACTGAAAGGTCATGCCCTTACCATAAATTCACAAACCTAGCCGTTATATTTTGTAGTCCGACTATCAGACCCTACCAACTCACTGCAAGGTCATGCCCTGTCCCTATACGCCACTAACTAGGCAAGAAGATTCCCTGCGATGGTTTCATCCCCCGGTGTGGACAAATGGCCGCCGTCTTTTAAGAGGCACGACTCCCCCCTAATGCACCTCTGGGCTATATTCTGCATCAACCTCAAAGACTCACTTCCCTCTATTGGAAGCCCTGGAATGTCTGGGTATACCCACCCTTCTATCCAGGCGTACCCAGTCCTTCCCCTCCCCCTCCCAAGTGTGTGCGAGATATGCAAGGGCTGTCTGACTCAGGGAAAGTGAACCAGCCACCATGGGGCCACTAGATGGGCTCAACTGATGGCATCACCCTGTGCCCGATAAGCCACGGCACCCCAGACGCTGACACTCATTGTTGGTGCAATTGGAATGCTACCTAGGGAACCACAGGCCCCAAGATCTCCTACGAGCATATCATGAATTCTGTGAACCACCTACCCTGACCACTATGTTCTGGGCGATGTATTGTGTAAGCCTACCTCCTTACTATGAAATATCCCCACTACGCAGTGTTTGCCATGATGGCAGCTGGGAGCACAGGCGCTGTGAAGGCAAAGTACTGTTTCCTGACAAGGGGTGCCGAGGTTTTGCCTACGCCCAGTACTCTGGGTTTTGACAAGTGGGCAAGGAACACAGCACAGGTGCTGTAAGGCAGAGTACTGCTCCCCGACAAGGGGTGCTAAGGTGTAGCCTATTACTCCTGGGTTTGGCCAAGATGGCAAGGCACATTCCTGTGAAGCAGCGTACTGCTACATTACTACGGCTGGCTACACTAGTTGGTGACATACCTATACACAACCAATTTAGTGCTGGCACCTCCTGCGCTCTACCATGAGTGTATCGTGTACACCGTGCAGTATACGCCCCTGACTATTTTTGTCCTGGGATAAGCTCCGTGCCAGCCTATCCTCCTACTACGGCCGTGTCTGCTATGAAAGGCCCCCGCGAGCACAGGCTCTGTAATGGCAGATAACCGTTCCTCGCCAGGGGTATTGCTGTGTTGCATCCGCTCGTAATACCTGTGTTCTGGTCAAGCTAGCAAGGTATACACATATAAGGCAGCGTACTGCTAGCTTACCACCAATGGCAACCACCAATGGTTGACACACATATACAATTCAACGGTAGGCAGACAAAATATCGATTTTTAAATATCGACATACAATAATGTCGATGTTTAAATATCGAAGGGACAGAATATAAAAGGTAAGCAATATCGAAAATTTTAATATCGATGTTAGTAATATCGATGTTACTAATATCGATTTTTTTATGAGTTTTAGGTATATTATTATGTATTTAATATGTATTATTTTTTTAATGTCATTTATTTAAATTGTGTATTTTAGTACCGTAGCGGGTTGCGGGTTGTGGGTTTATAGGGGAATAGGGTGGGAAGTAATTTAATTATACTAATTTAATTATTAATTGTTAGGAATTTTAAATTCATTTTAATTAATTAGTAATTAATTTTTATTAATTGGTAATAATTTACATTAATTGATTAATTGGTAATTATGTTCTGTAGAGGGTTGTGGGTTTATAGGGGAATAGGGTGGGAAGCAATTTAATTATACTAAATTAATTATTAATTTTTTATGAATGATAAATTAATTTTAATTCATTGGTAATACATTTTTATTAATTGGTAATGAATTTAAATTAATAGATTAATTGATAAATATGTTTTGTAGGGGGTTATTGGTTTATAGAGGAATAGGGTGGTAAGTAATTTAAATGTAATTAAGTAATAATTTATTTTAATGAATTGTTTTTGTTAATTATATAAATGTTAATTAAATTTAATTGGTAATTCATTTGTATTAATTGATAATTATGTTCTGTAGCGGGTTATGAGTTTATAGGGGAGTAGGGTGGGAAGTAATTTAAATGTAATTAAGTAATAATTTATTTGAATTAATTGTTTTTGTTAATTATATTATTGGTGATTAATTAATAATTGGTTATATTATTAATTGGTATTTATTATTAATTTATTTTTTCTTAATTATTCATTGGTAATCATTTTTTAATAATTATGTATTGTTATTTGTAAATAGTTTACATTTATTTAATAATTACTTTTTTAAATATTATAAAATATTAATTTATTTTTAAGTATGGTATTTTTAACTTCTACGCTATCCAAAATTTTCCCTATTGTTTTAACTCTCTGGAGTGGGAATAGTAATTTTTATCCCTACGCTATCCAACACTTTCCCTACTGTTGCACTCTGTGGAGTGGGAATAGTAATTTTTACCCCTACGCTATCCAACACTTTTCCTACTGTTGCAATCCTTGGAGTTGGAATAGTAATTTTTACCCCTACGCTATCCAACACTTTCCCTACTGTTGCACTCTTTGGAGTGGGAATAGTAATTTTTACCTCTACTCTATCTAACATTTTACTTACTGATTTTTTGGGAGTTATAATAGTATTTTATTTACTCTGTTCTTTAATATATTTTTAAACGATATTTTTGACATCGATATTTTTTTCTCTCGATATTGTTGTACTTACCATGTTGTAGATAGGATGTTGCTATTGTTGACATTGATAATAATGCTGGGATATTTTTGTACTTCGATATTTAGTCTTTCTATATTTTGCCAAACATTCCAATTCAACTATAGCGCATAGACCGCGCCGTCTCCTGCAGGCACCGACCGAGCCCTTGAATTGATCGCCCATCACACGCGATGCCGTAGCTTGCCACTCACGTTTCGGGTCTACAGGATCCCTTGGTTGTCCACATCTTGCAGTAATGGCGGTGTGGATCACTTCCCGGGCATCAGGCGTGGCTCCAGTCATACATATATGAAAATCAAACATCCATGATTAGTTCCTTTTCCATGATTAGTTCCTTTCGCATTTAGATGACCAAAGACAATTTGCAAGTCAGTACTACTTGTGAGACTGTACCCCCCTTTCTTCACCTACCCCCAGCTTAGGGTGCTTAGCCAATACCTGTGAACCATTGGGTGCGAACAGTATCAAACATAGGCATCCACATGCCTCAAATGAGCACCCACCCCAGGGGGCGTTTTCCCATTCAACAACATAGCAATAACCTGCTTAATATTACAGACCCCAGGATGTCAGAAATGTGTGACCCCACAAGGCCATTTTACTGCATAAGCGCACACGCACAGGGGTTCAGAGATACCGCGTGACAAACCCTAGGGATATAATGGCCCGTTGTACACGCACAGGGGTGTGCTAGTACTGTGTGTTGCCACACAGACATCCTAAGTACAAGTGCCCAGGCACACAAGTGTAGCGGTACTGTGCGACAATCCCTTTTTGTGAATACGTGTATGGGCACGAGGGTGTATAGAACCAGTGTGCAAAACCCTGCATGCAATGCATACGTGTATGAGCGGGCCGGTGCAGAGGCACTGCGTGACATAACGCACTCCTAACGCTTATGCGTAGCTGCAAATGGTGTCTAGAACTCTTGACACTGACTTGACTCCTAATTCCTATCTATCACCCCCCACTGCTCCAAGGGATACCCTTTAAGGTGCTACCACAAGCTCTGAGATGTACTGTTATGATGTCCTAAGTGACCCTCACCTAGGCCAGTGCGAAGCAGACCTGACTGCAAACAATGGAAAACACTTGCTGTAATATGCTAAGCCTAACTCCCTCAGTGAGTGATGTCCCTTCATGTGGAATCATGGAGCCTGCCGTAGAGGTTACTTAATGTAACGCATAGGAGGTTTGGGCCCGCATGGAAATTTTTTCCCCTGCGTGCCCGGATCCTACAATGACAGGTCTGACTCTATGCCTGAAAGGGTTTTGTTTTGACTTATACTGGGTGCTCCCTTGTGTCTGGACAAAGCTATACCTCTCTGAAGAGCTCTAATTAGAGCGAAACACTGTGTCAGGGGTTGCTTTTACTCATTTCAGGTTGGCTTGAGTTGGTATTTTACCAATTCAGAGCTGTAATACTGTGCCTGGAGTGATAAATGGCTTTTGTCATTTTACAGCACGGCATTGTGCTAGTCCTATGCTTAAAGACTTTGATGTAGAAATGGCAAAAGACTTTATCCTTTTCTATCTCGGCATGGATGGCACTTTGCTAATCCTATGCTTAAAAACTTTGATAGAAAGACAGACATTTGAGGTGAGCAGATCTAGAGTGTCGCTGGTGCTGAGAGTGCTCTAACAGGAGATGCTTTCCACCTAAACTGAGAACTACCCAGAGTTCTATCCTTCTTTTTTGTATATATATATGTATATATGTATATATGTATATTACCTACTGGCGGTCGCCAGTAGGTAGTTATAGTTAGGATTGGCTACCATAGGAAATCCGCAACATTCTATTGGGAATAACTCTGGCGCCGGTTGAGGAAATTGCGTGTAATTTTGGCCAGCTCCGCTCTGCTCCTTCCCTGAAAGTTTCGGGGATATTCGTGGAGTGGGGGCTGAGAAAAAAGGGGGGGTCCCAAAACGTGTTTTCCCCATGTTAATTTCCATAGGACGGTCTGACGAGTCTACAGCCCGAACCGCTGAATGGAATTATGCCAAACTCGGCAAAATTGTAGGGACTGGTACGCAGATGTGCCTTTGCTATGTGTGCTGAAAATTGCTCCAGTGCTTTTTTTGAAAATTAACTTCAAAAACACATATATATCTATAAGCGCTCTCCGAGCGCTCACAGGTGCGCTACGGGAGTGCGCGAGCGGAAAGCTGATTGGCTGTCGGGTGTCTATCAACATTCTAAACAGTCCGGAGAGTCCGCCATCTTGTGTTTCGGTAGAATCGAGACACAAGAGGTGAAAAAGAAAGGGGGAAATAATTAAAAGGGGGCAGGGTAGACATCCCCTGACCCCCTAGGTTTTCTGAGGGGGCCTAAAGGACCCTGAAGGGCAAAAAAACGTTTTTTTATGTTGAAATTTTCGCGGGGTAAGCGCTGGGTACGCTCCCCGGTGCGCTCTCCGGTACGCGCACCCTGAGCGCACCACGGGGAAAAACAGTGTAAAAAATAATGTAGAGTGTTTAGAGGTAAGTTAGCTCTGAAAGGAGCTGTTGTGTTAAGTGGGTGTTTTTGTACCTACAAGTTGGTACCAATGCAGAGTCTTGTATTTAAGAGGAAAACTCTATTCCCCTTATCTGTAAAATGCACACCATCTCTCCTATAGATGTCTTGCATGTTGTAACGCAAGTTGTTGTGGTAAATGAAACCCATACCATAGTCTCTGAGGTAAGCAGAAACAGATTTATTCACCTGTTTCCTTGCTTTCTCAATCTGTGGACAAAATTGGCTGGACTAGTTTCATTTTTGCCTTTGGCATATATTAGAAAATACCATGGCAGTTTTTGGAAAAAGTGACATCAATTGCCCAAAGATGTCTTTAAAAGCATTTCCAGACCTACACCAGTCAAAGTGCCTAAGTCATTTCCACCACAGTGCACTATTAAAAGGTCAGGGTGTGGTAAATGCATAAAGGATTTTACCAATGGTATCAATTGGTGACTCCTCAATCCTCTCTGTCCAATCCATACAATGTCCACATTTGGTAAATCAAGATTGTAAATACCTCTGTTAGCTGTGTATTTTTGACTCCAGTGGACATAGCTATGACCCACAAACCAGACTTTTGTCATTGTGAAGGTAGATGTGCTTCAAGTCAGATGAGTTGTGGAAATGAAATGGCAGTTTGATTATGAAAAAAGTGGTTGTGAATCAGTGCAGTTGAATAACCATAAATGATTGGAGCTTTGTTAAAAATCTCCACTGAAAATTAGGGTGCATGCTTTTTTTTTTGTAAGAAGTCATTTCAATGGTTGAGAAAAAGTCATTTAAAGAAACATTGCATTTCATTAGCTAGTAGATTGAGAGGTCAAACAGCCTTGAAGGATTGTTTTGCAACATCGTATGATGAACTTGTGAACTGTGTGCTGGTTTAAGAGGGAGTTACCATGGTTACAGGGTAAATGAGCACTGGGGGGATGGGTGAATGTTATGTGAGTTTCAAAGGCTTGAAATGTACAACCAATTAAAATGTGCAGTTTGGTTTTGAATTTGTGTGGGAACAATTTTTATTGGCTATGTACAAGAATATGGGTCTGAAATGAGAAAGAATCTGTGCCATTATTGAAAGGCTCCAGTGAAGGTAGCATTATTCAGAGATTCTGCTTAAGAAAATCTGTTGAGTGTGACTCACACTCTTCTATATCTCCCAAAGCATTTTTAAAGGTGAGTAATGATTGTTTTAAAAAAGATAGAGAGCTTAAAGATTTTTGACAAGTATCATAGTGAGTGTCTGTGTGAATTAAGGAATTATATTTTTACCTTTTTCCATAATGTTAGCTGTGTGTTTATAAGGTAGACTTCTTTATAACTTGTGTTTTATGCTTGGATTCAATGCTGGTTTAGAAATTGTGTTATGGTTTCATTGGACTTGTAAATATGCTCTTTTTTTGAAGCGCCTTCTGCAACCTTTAGCATGGGTGGAAGCAGTGAATGTATGGAGAGGGATAGGAATAGCAGATAGAAAGCCATATGAAATGGTGTGGGAGATGCATAAAGTATTTCAGTAATGGTATCAATTGAGATGGAATATAAGATAAAGAGGGGCATATTTACAAGACTCTTGAGCAATGTTTCACATGGGTGCAAGCAGAAAATGCATGCAGAATAATAAAATTGGCACCAAGACAAGAATATGAAATGCTGTGAGAGATGTTTAAAGGTTTCTTTTAATGGCATAAATTGAGATAGAATATACAAAAAAAGAAGCATATTTACAAGCTGCATGCGCAATCTTTGACATGGATGTGTGTTTAAAAGGTAGACTTCTTTATAAATTGTTTTTTATGCCTGGATTCAATGCTGGTTTAGAAATTGTGTAATGGTTTCATTGGACTTGTAAATATGTTCTTTTTTTTTAAGCGCCTTCTGCAACCTTTAGCATGGGTGGAAGCAGTGAATGTATGGAGAGGGATAGGAATAGCAGATAGAAAGCCATATGAAATGGTGTGGGAGATGCATAAAGTATTTCAGTAATGGTATCAATTGAGATGGAATATAAGATAAAGAGGGGCATATTTACAAGACTCTTGCACAATGTTTCACATGGGTGCAAGCAGAAAATGCATGCAGAATAATAAAATTGGCACCCAAACAAGAATATGAAATGCCGTCAGAGATGTTTAAAGGTTTCTTTTAATGGCATAAATTGAGATAGAATATACAAAAAAAGAGAAGCATATTTACAAGCTGCGTGCGCAATCTTTGACATAGCTGTGTGTTTAAAAGGTAGACTTCTTTATAAATAGTTTTTTATTGTTAGGATTCAATGGTGGTTTAGAAATTGTGTAATGGTTTCATTGGACTTGTAAATATGATCCTTTTTTGAAGCGCCTTGTGCAACCTTTAGCATGGGTGGAAACAGTGAATGTATGGAGAGGGATAGGAATAGCAGATAGAAAACCATATGAAATGGTGTGGGAGATGCTTAAAGTATTTCAGTAATGGTATCAATTGAGATGGAATATAAGATAAAGAAGGGCATATTTACAAGACTCTTGCGCAATTTATAAAGAAATCTAGCTTCTAAACACACAGCTATGTCAAAGATTGCGCACGCAGCTTGTAATGCTGGTCCAGAGATATGTTTAAAGGTTTCTTTTAATGGCAAATTTATAAATTAAAAAATTAAAAAAGATAAAAAATGCAATAGATCTCGCCCTCGGTGTCACACATACTGGTGGCAGAGACAGACATGGTACATTATATCTAAAATCCTATTAATCCGCCTAAGATCACACTGTAAGTGAAACTTGATTCACCCATCATTGTAATCTTAGGCAGAGTCACACATACTGTTGGCAGAGACACACATGGTACATTATATCTAACATTCTGATCATGTGCCTAAGATCACACTGTGACTGAAGCTTGATTCACTCATCACTGTGATCTTAGGGAGAGTCACACATACTGTCGGCAGGGACAGACATAGTAAATTATATCTAAAATCGTATTAATCTGCCTAAGATCACACTGTGAGTGCAGCTTGATATAATAAGCAACTAGAGTGCTAACATTCAGAATTTATGGCAAATGTGTGACACATCTGAATGCCTTGTTGATGCAACTAAAGTAAACAAGCATTGAAAATGCAATAGATCTCGCCCTTGGTGTCACACATATTGTTGGCAGAGACAGACATGGTACATTATATCTAAAATCCTATTAATCTGCCTAAGATCACACTGTAAGTGAAGCTTGATTCACCCATCATTGCAATCTTAGGCAGAGTCACACATACTGTTGGCAGAGACACACATGGTACATTATATCTAATATTCTGATCATGTGCCTAAGATCACACTGTGAGTGAAGCTTGATTCACCCATCACTGTGATCTTAGGTAGAGTCACACATACTGTTGGCAGAGACAGACATGGTACATTATATCTCATATTGCGCACACAGCTTGTAAATATGCCAATGAAACCATTATATTATCTCTGGACCAGCATTAATGTAAAAGATTGCGCTCGCAGCTTGTAAATATACCTGACTTTTTTTGTATATTCTATCTCAATTTAAGCCATAAAAAAAACTTTAAACATCTCTCACGGCATTTCATATTCTTGTCTGGGTGCCAATTTTATTATTCTGCATGCATTTTCTGCTTGCACCCATGTGAAACAATGCATCAAGAAGGCATTCAGATGTGTCACACATATTTCTAAAATCCTATTAATCTGCCTAAGATCACACTGTGAGTGAAGCTTGATATAATGACCAACTAGAATGCTAACATTCAGAATTTATGGCAAATGTGTGACATATCTGAATGCCTTCTTGATGGAACCAAAGTAAACAAGCATTGAAAATGCAATAGATCTCGTCCTCGGTGTCATACATACTGTTGGCAGAGACACACATGGTACATTATATTTAAAATCCTATTAATGTGCCTAAGATCACACTGTGACTGAATCTTGATATAATGAGCAACTAGAGTGCTAACATTTAGATTTTATGGCAAATGTGTGACACATCTGAATGCCTTCTTGATGGAGCCAAAGTAAACAAACATTGAAAATGCAATAGATTTAGTGTGATGTTAGGCACATGTCCACCATATTACATGTAATCTACCATCTCTTTCTCTGCAAGCAGTATGTGTGTCTCTGCTCATATTATTTCAAAGTATGTAGAGGCCAAAAACCGACCACCTATATATAAACAAGAAATACAAATTAATTAGTTAATCGTTTTTGACAGAAAAGAAAGCACATGTAATGTAAATGAGCCTTTTGTTGTATACTAGTGTTTATATTGTTTACTTATTGTAATTGATGTGTAATATGTTTGTAGCTGTCTATATTATGTTATTTTTTGTTTACTACAGATTATAATCATCTATACGAACAAACTAAAAGATGCCTTCTAAAGAAAGAAGAGAAAATATTCATAAAAGAAAATTAAGGACTAAGGGAAAAGAAATTCAACAACCAACCAAAATAAAATCTTCAGAGAAAAAGAAAAATGCTCCTGGTAAGCAAACTAAAAATTTTCTCAGGAAGTTATTGAAATGCCAAGAAAATTTTTTTTTTGTAAGAAAGAACAATGAAATACCTGTGATTTCGAAGAAAACAGGATGCCCTTCTAAAAATGTTAGATCTGTACAAGGAGATGACATTTTGCATATCAAACGAAGAAGCAAGCAGTTTTCTGAAATACGTAGACGAATGTTTTACAACAGAATAGTAACACATTTATTAAAAAATGTAAAAAGGTATAAAAAAAGACTGCTTTTTACAAGAAAAAAAACATAGTTAAGATCGTGGATGAAGCATTTAAAGTGAAAAATAAATTGTTTTGTTTAGTAATGAATAGAATTCGTACACTTGATAAGATAATCAATGTGTTCGAATCAAAATGTAAGTGGAGGAGAGTAATTAATCGAACTAATTTCTGTGAGGTTTTTTCTGGAGAATGGAAGCATAGTTCAAGTTCTGAGCCATTTTTTAATGAAGAAAGTTACTTTCAAGATAATGATTTGGTGCATGCAGTTGACACCAGTGGTCGAGCATATGAGGTGAAGGACGGTTGTCCGGTTGACAAAGAAGAGATTGTGCCTAGAAATACAGAAGAGGTGTTAGCTGATAAAGTTGTAGGGAGATGTCCTAAGGCTCCAGTATATACATGGAATTATAGTAGTATTTCTAGTGTCCGACAGGAATCAATTGATTTGTTTCGCAATTTCTTACGGACATATACTAAAAAAAAGTGTGAAACAAAAAGTGAAAATGTTACAAGAGTTGGATCCTTGTAGAGTAAGAGACGCTTTTCTGTATCTGGCTCTCACTCACTGGACAGAGTGCTTTTAATTCTTCTACCGGAGCCTACCTCTTGCGGAACCCGCTCCGCGGGTCCCGCTTCGTGGGGGGTGATTTTCACCAACTTAAGGAGTCTGACTGCGCTTGTGTGAAGGCGAGTTTGACAGGCGGGGCTGCGAGCGTGAGAAGGCGCTGGAACTGGACTACCGTTCCCAGGAGCGCCAGCCTGCCCGAATCCACTGCACCTGGGCCGCTCTCCCTGCCTGCTCCTCCCCTTCTCAGTGTTCTTAAACCTCCTGTTCTCGGATACCAGTTGGGACGCTTCTCTGTATCTGGCTCTCACTCACTGGACAGAGTGCTTTTAATTCTTCTACCGGAGCCTACCTCTTGCGGAACCCGCTCCCCGGGTCCCGCTTCGTGGGGGGTGATTTTCACCAACTTAAGGAGTCTGACTGCGCTTGTGTGAAGGCGAGTTTGACAGGCGGGGCTGCGAGCGTGAGCAGGCGCTGGAACTGGACTACCGTTCCCAGGAGCGCCAGCCTGCCCGAATCCACTGCACCTGGGCCGCTCTCCCTGCCTGCTCCTCCCCTTCTCAGTGTTCTTAAACCTCCTCTTCTCGGATACCAGTTGGGACGCTTCTCTGTATCTGGCTCTCACTCACTGGACAGAGTGCTTTTAATTCTTCTACCGGAGCCTACCTCTTGCGGAACCCGCTCCGCGGGTCCCGCTTCGTGGGGGGTGATTTTCACCAACTTAAGGAGTCTGACTGCGCTTGTGTGAAGGCGAGTTTGACAGGCGGGGCTGTGAACGTGAGCAGGCGCTGGAACTGGACTACCGTTCCCAGGAGCGCCAGCCTGCCCGAATCCACTGCACCTGGGCCGCTCTCCCTGCCTGCTCCTCCCCTTCTCAGTGTTCTTAAACCTCCTGTTCTCGGATACCAGTTGGGACGCTTCTCTGTATCTCGCTCTCACTCACTGGACAGAGTGCTTTCAATTCTTCTACCGGAGCCTACCTCTTGCGGAACCCGCTCCGCGGGTCCCGCTTCGTGGGGGGTGATTTTCACCAACTTAAGGAGTCTGACTGCGCTTGTGTGAAGGCGAGTTTGACAGGCGGGGCTGCGAGCGTGAGCAGGCGCTGGAACTGGACTACCGTTCCCAGGAGCGCCAGCCTGCCCGAATCCACTGCACCTGGGCCGCTCTCCCTGCCTGCTCCTCCCCTTCTCAGTGTTCTTAAACCTCCTGTTCTCGGATACCAGTTGGGACGCTTCTCTGTATCTGGCTCTCACTCACTGGACAGAGTGCTTTTAATTCTTCTACGGGAGCCTACTCCCGCTTCGTGGGGGGTGATTTTCACCAACTTAAGGAGTCTGACTGCGCTTGTGTGCAGGCAAGTTTGACAGGTGGGGCTGCGAGCGTGAGCAGGCGCTGGAACTGGACTACCGTTCCCAGGAGCGCCAGCCTGCCCGAATCCACTGCACCTGGGCCGCTCTCCCTGCCTGCTCCTCCCCTTCCTTTTCCTGGACAGTTTCATTAATTGACACCTCCGATACCGCTGCGCGGGAGTGCGCGGGAGCGTCCCGGGAGAAGCCCGGGACAAGGGCGGGACCGTCCGAGGCCGTCAGAGGCCGGATTAGGCTGGGCTGGGCCCACTCTCTTTATCTTGTTAGTACACTGGTTTACATTTTTCTCACGGTTCCCCCAGCCCCGCACCCATTAAGATTAATAATGCCTTTGCCGGCTAGGGAGGGTACGCCAATAAAGTCGGGAGGGGCAAAAAACAGAACCCTGGAAAACTACTTCCCTCGGGTGGTGGGAGAAGGGGATAAGGAAAGTACCCTGACCAAGCTCAGGGCGGAGCGTAGACGCTCCATAGAAAATATGAAAACTAGACCCCTCGGTGAAAACCATACATCAACCAGCGAGGAGCCCTCCCTAATGGAGGATGTTCCCCTATTGCTGAGGGACTGTGCCAACAATCTTATGGATCCAACTATCATATTAACTCCCGTTAACAGCCCGATTAGGGAGCCTATTGATTTAACTTCTCAGCCCCCACCGGCTATCAAAGCCAGGAAAGCTAAACCTAAGCTAACTTCTGTGCAAGGGGTACATGGGCCCCCACCGAACAAACGCAGGAGGAAGTCGAGGGGCGGTCAGGGCAAAACTAAAATAAAACTTCCCCACTCAGAGTTTGGGAAATCATTAAAATCTTTGCCATCAACTGTGAGGATAGTGAAGGAGGTACATTTAGCGCCCCTCGAAATGGCTACCGCTGTCACTGCCTCGACTGAGACTATGGAAAATAATGTTACCAAGGCCCCTCCCCCTCCAGCTCCATTTGGAAATTTAGAATTCCTGCTTAGGTCCCTGTTACTTCCAATTAGCGAAAGTATTAAAAAGGTCGAGATTAGATTTACCATTTTGGAGGCTACACTAAGTAGCATGAAACCAACGTCCGGCACTCAAGGCAGATCTCCAAAGGCTACTGCCCCCCTCATGGTTCCCCAGAAGCCTCCTAATGGGGCAGGTAGCTTAGCCCCTACCGAGGCTAACACGGTTGCCGCCCCCTCAGAACCCCGCATGACTAACTTAGATTCAGCTCATCCCCCTAACCCAAATAGGCCCCCTTTGCCTGCAGGCCCAGTTCCCTCTATACAAACTCGTGATAGTACAGTCCCCCCACCCCTAATGAAGCCTTCTTCTAGGCCACGCAGGCCCAATCTCCCCCCAGAGGCAAATGATTTCACGGTAGTTATGGCTGGTGTGCCCCCACTTGAATATGGCGAAACTGAGAACTTTTGCTCTTTAAAATGTAAGGTAATCAAGTGGTTGAATGTGAATAGACCCCTCCCGGCACAATTGAACAATGAAATCATTATGGTGAGAAGGGTGCCCTGGGTGGGTAACACAAATAAATCCATAATAGGGGATTGTATATTGGTGAATTTTAGAGACCCTGGAACTGTTCTGCATATTTGTCATGGGAGGAACAGATCAGCGGAATCAACAATTCAAACCCTTCATGTGTCTTTCTTTTTCCCCCCTATACCTGTAAACCCTAACCAAATTTATGACAACTGGACAAGGGTCACTCGGAAGGGTAGACACCATGACTTTCACATGCGGCCACCACCACATCGTTTGGAGGTACCCCTCCACTGCTTTAATAGATTTGGTGGGCTGAGTGGACTTGAGGGGGTAGATTGACACACGGGTAGCTGTGTTAACACAACGGGAATTGTGCCTGTGGGAGAGGTAGAACTAGGGGCTTTAAAATATGATGTGGAGCAGCAAAACACCCAAGCACGATTAACTTCACCCTATAGGGACAGGGGGGCGATGGTAGACGAATTTTCGACCATAGCCATTGAACCAACAGGGGGAAGTCATGTGTTAGTAATGGGAGGGGAGGAGTCGTCGGAACAATTTGTGTCACAAGGCGAAATAGAGCGGGTCAACGGGGAGCTGAAAATTATCTCCTGGAATATAGCAGGACTGGCAGCAAAATTCAACAACACAGAATGGCGTGATTACATTAGCAAATTTCATGTTATCAGTCTACAGGAGACATGGGCTCTTGATAATAATAAGTTCCATATGCAGGGTTATAAATGCTTTTTTGTCCCAGCAAAAAAAGCTAGATCAGGGAGAGCCATGGGAGGTTTGTCCATTTATGTAGATTTAAATCTACAGGGGAGCTGGACCACCCCAGATTGGGACTCCCATGTTATACAAGTTGTACGGTTTAGCGGGAAGGGGCTAAGATTCGCCGTTTTCAACATCTATAACAATGGGGACGTGGAACATCATACTACATTTATAGATGAATTGGAAGATAGAATGGGACAGGAAATTTTGTATCAGAAACAGGGACAGGCACAAGCTTTGTTGGTCATGGGTGATTTTAACTGCCATTTATGCCCAGCACTGGCCCCAATTGATGTAGATTGGTCCCACTGTCCTGTAAAGAAAGGGCCGCATTTCTCCCACACGCCGGATGGGTTAGCTTTTAGCAAGCTTCGGCTCAATTACGATCTAGAGCACACCATAAATATGGTGGACGTGCAGGGGGATGGAAGCCTACCACCCACATTCAAGGGCAGAGGATGCTCATCTATTATTGACTATATCTTGGTCTCTAGATCCCTGTTAAGGAGAATTATTAGTGATGGGATTGAATGGAGCAGTTTTAGTGATCACAACCCCGTTGTTTTGGGGTTGATGCACCAGGTGGGTATAAAAAACAGACACCAAGGCATAATCACGGAGAAAGCAACAGACCAGGGCAGGAGATTAAAGTGGTCCAAGATAAACGGGGAAACTTTTTATAAATCTCTGATGGACTCTGGTAAATCTGCCATTGATGATTGCCTAGACATGGACATTCAAGGCCCAAGGATACTTGATGCATTCGGCCAGATTGCCGATCTTATAGATGGGTTATTAAAAACCAGCGCTCCCACTAAGATCTATTGTAACCCATGATGGTTCGATAGAGACTGCTCAAAGGCTCTGAGGGAGCTCAAAAATAATCTTAAACATAAACCTAGGGACGCGCAACAAATTATGGAGTGCAGGAAGACATATAAAAGGGAAATCAAGAGGAGGAAACTTGCCTTGCAGGGAGAAGCATGGGCAGATTTGAGAGAAGCAGGGGAAAAAAGGGATATGTCAGGTTTCTGGAGAATTATTAATCAACCCACTTTCCAGGAAAATAACATTCCGGAGATAGGGCATAATATCCTTCCTGAACAATGGGTCTCTCATTACAGGGGATTGTACAATTATGAACCTGGAAATATTGAAGAGCACCACGAGATCTTATTTCAGGACTCCACAGTAGTATTTACCAACAAGGAGATCACGGCTGGAATAGAGGGATTGACAAAAAATAAAGCCCCCGGCCCTGACGGAATCCCCCCTGACTTGTTCCTAAGCTGTTACAGCCATTGTTTGTGGCCTTCCACCATCCTGGTCTAAGGCCATAATTGTCCCCATCTTCAAGAAGGGCAATAGGGATGACCCAAAGTGCTATCGACCAATCTCCTTGATCGATGTATCTGCCAAACTCCTGGGAAGGGCGATCCTTAACAGACTGTCCGAGTGGTCCGAAGAAAATAACATCTTCTCGGACGCTCAATATGGATTTAGGACGGGGAGGTCCACCAGTGATCAATGCCTGAATCTCTATATGCTGACAGCCAAATACACCTTGGCAAGCAATGAATCCATCTATATGGGGTTCATGGACTTGGCGGCAGCATTCGATCATGTCAATAGGGAGAAACTCTGGGTCATGATGTCCCTCATGGGGATAGAGGGTGGCCTAATTAACATCCTAAGGGAACTTCACAGTGACACTTCGGCTAAGGTTCGCTTTAACAGGGAGGGGGGGTTGACTGACCAATTTCCCTGTAAAAGTGGGGTTCGGCAAGGTTGTATCCTTGCCCCCTTTTTGTTCTCCCTCTATATAAACAATTTGGAGAAGTTTTTGTTAAATTTAAAAATAGATTGCCCAAGGGTAAGATCGCGTCAAATCCCTGTCTTGCTTTACGCAGATGACGCGGTCCTGCTTGCTCGTACACCTAGGAGTTTACAAATCCTGATTGATGGATTTGTTAAATTTATGGGCTCCCTAGACCTTTTTGTTAATTTGGGCAAATCTTATGTGCTTCTGGCCGGCAATAAACCCTGCACTAAATTCACATATAAGATTGAAAACCACATAATTGAGGAGGTCAAAACATTCCCTTACCTAGGAGTAATTTTTGATGGCGCTTTACAATTTAAATCTTTAGTTGAGGAGCGTTGTGGTAAAATGATTGCCACTAACGGGGCGATAGCAAGCTATGGGAGAAGGCTTGGTAGATGGAGCCCCGAACAGGTGAAGAACCTATATAGCTCCATATGTTGCTCTAAAGTAATCTATGGGGCTGGGGTATGGGGTTTTGTTAACATAGTAAAAATCCAAAGGGAGGAGAATAAATATCTAAGAACTACCCTGAGGGTCCCCCCAAGCACCGCGGGTTTAATCGTGCATAGGGAACTTGGGAGGCCCAACCTAGAAGATCTGGTAAAATTAAGGCCAATTATGGCCTGGTTAAAAATCTGGGTCAATCCTGATGCGGCTCTAAGCAGAGATATCCTAAATGATTGCTTAGGAAGGGATAAATGCATGAGAATACCTTGGCTCAAGTATGTAAAAAGTACTTTAGAGGCCCTAGGCCATATGAACCTTTTCACTAACCCTGCAGCAGTTGAAGCTCAGCACAAGACGCAAGTAAAGAAAGCCTTCTTAGCGCATAAACTGCAGCAGAGAACTGAGGTGGAGGGGCTTAAAAAGACTGTGAGGGCTCATAATTTGGTCAAGAGCGTTGAGGGAATGGAGCCATAGTTGTACCTCATGCATAATGCCCAGGACAGATTCCTGATGTGCCGTTTTAGATTAAATCTACTCCCATATGTATTGGCATCACCAGCAGGGTTCTCATCAACCATTGAGCAGAAGGGATCCTGCGGCTGCGATAATAGGTCTCCGCAGGATTCCCTTCACTTTGTATTACTTTGCCCCTTTTTTACCATGCCTAGGCGTAGATTCCTTGCGGGAATTTTAAAACAGGCCAATTTTGAACATGCTAATGAGGCACTAATCTATCTACAAAAATCATCTGACCCACTGACACTGTGTTGTATAATGAATTTTATTAAGGTGGCGGTCAGATTAAGGGTAACCAGAGGAGAAGAATAATGTTGGAAATTGTATTATTTAAATATGTCACATTTTCTCCCCGTCTTTTATCATGTTAATAGTTATTATTACAATCAGGATTTGAAATGATTTAATGAACTTGTAAATTATGTATATATGTATGTGCTTTTATGGTGCTTTTTAATCATCGAATAAAGAATCCTTGAATTGAATTGAATTGAGTAAGAGAAAAAACAGGTTTGCAAGGGCATTCACTGGCTTGTCTTTCAAGAAAAGTATGTCAGAGTGTTTTTCACCATTTTAGGATGTTAGCAGTGCATCATAATACAGTGAGGAAATTAGTGAGAAGGTTGTACTATGCAAAAAGTCCAGCACTTAAACTAAAACAGTTAAACAGTGCTCTTTTGCATGGAACTGAATTAGATGTCAAAAACATTTGTGATGAAATTGGGTTTTGTTACTTTGGTGAAAAAGAGGTTAGTGCAGAAATTGATACAGTAATAGAAGGTAATGTAGAAGAGAATGTAGAGATTTTAAGTACAGAAAAATGTGAAAATGAAATTATAACGTTTAAAGTGAATTCAAGTGAAAGGTCTAATTTTTCTTGTGTTTGTTGCCCACGGACTCATTATAAGCATCAGACTAGATTAGTTGATTTATATGTAAAAAGCGAAAAGATAAATAATAATGAGTGGAAGGATTTTGCAACTTATTTGTTGGTTGAAAATTGTTTTGATCTGGGCTCTGATCGACGTATTTGTATATATTGCTATAATAAATTAAATGAAAACAGAATGCCTGCTAGAGCTGTTCATAATAATATGGAGTTGGTAGACATTCCTTCTGAATTGATGGATTTAAATACCTATGAGTCTATTCTGATTCAATGTGTGCATCCTTTTCAGGCTATTGTTCGCATGGAGCCTAAGACATTGAAATTGCCTCCTTCAGATTTACAGAGAGGATTATAGGGAAGAGTTGTTTATTTGCCTCTAGATTTTAAGAAAAATATTGATACAATTGGTGTCGAAAAAGTAGAAGAGGAACCTCTGGTTATTCTAGTTAATGGTGTTCCGACAAAAAGTAAGAAAATCTGGTAAGAATTAGTGGATGTTAGGAAAGTCAAGAAGGCAACGTTGTATTTGGTAAAAAATAATCAGGACTATAGAAATGTGTATGTGGGAGATGAGGAAACAACTGTACAAGACGACACTGATGTCTCTGCTGGACAAATAGAAAAAGTTGATGTCTCTAGAAGTGAAGAAATTTACGAACATTATAGTGTTCATCCATTGCATTCCAAAGAAGTAATGGGGAATGCTATTGACTTGTTTCAGATGAAAAAAGCCGAAGGAAGTCCCATTAGTGTATGGGAAGAAAGTTTAGAAGCTCGTTGTTTTCCACAGTTATTTCCAAAAGGTGAAGGTGGACAATATGATGACCGACCTGTTCAAATTCCTGCATCTGAATACTGGACTTCAAGATTATATGCAGAAGATCCAAGGTTTCGTCAATGCATTCCATATTTGTTCCATCTACTGTTTGAGAGTGACTTGTCTGGACTTGCCCATGCAGTAAACCATATACTGAAAAGTGGAGCACATCTACAAAATGTTTCGGCAAGGGATTTTATGGATAAAGTCAAACTGCAAGACAGTGTTTTGGAATCTCAGCTAATTAATCTCATGGCATGTCAGCGTGGTACTAACGAGTATTGGTACCGTCATCATGGGGAATTGAAATGTATGCTAAGAAACTTAGGAACTCCTACTTGGTTCCTCACTCTTAGCTGTGCTGATTATGCTTGGGAAGACTTACTTGAATTTCTACGAGAGGCAAATAAAAACATTCAAAATATTGAATACAAGACACCTGGAGAACTGTGCTCTTTGGATCCAGTTAATGTATGCAGGTATTTCAATCATAGGTTTGAAGCTATGATGTCTTTTATTACAAACAAAAAAAATCCTCCGCTTGGAGAGGTGTTGGATTTATTTTGGAGAAAGGAGTATCAAGCAAGAGGTGCTCCTCATATACATATGCTGCTGCTATGGATTAAAGATGCAACTAAATTTGGAACAGATTCAGATGAGAAAGTGATGAGTTTCATTGAGCAGTATTCTACATGTGTTGTTCCGAAAAGTACTGAAGAAAACAATTTACGACACCAAATTTTACGCTTTCAAAGTCATCGTTGTGGGAAATACTGTCGTCGAAAATACAAAGTTCTACACGAAATGTCGTTTTGCATTTCCACGTCCAGTAACATCGAAAGGAAGAGTCAACAATTTTATGTCTTCTCTGCGACATACTGTGACAAGAAAATCACCCAAAAATACATACAGCCTAAGAAGAAATGAGGAATCCAAATTCATAAATGACTACAACCCAGTCATTTTGTCCATGTGGAATGCTAACATGGATATTCAATATGTGGCTGACAACTCTATTGCTGTGGCTCGATATGTGACGTCTTACATCACAAAGTCAGAAAAGACGGAACTGAAGGAAATGTGGGAGGAAATTTCACATGAAAAGAGTCTAAGCAAGAAATTATACAGTTACAGTCTGAAGATGTTGTCGCATCGAGAAATTGGAGCGTATGAATGTTGTGATCGGTTGTCATCAGCAAGTCTATATGCCAAATCTATAATCATCATTTGGGTGAGTCTAGGTCTTGCTGCAACACGAAACCGAGTTTTGAAATATGTACAAGAAATGGAGTATTTGGCGGAGAAAGAACTAGACAGTACAGATATTTTGAAGACAAACATGTTGGATACATACTATCCAAATAGAAGTACTCACCTTGAGAACGCTTGTCTCTATGAAGTTCTGCAAACCTACATTTTTAAAAAGAACGTCACAGAAGACATCAATAAAGATGTATATGCTGTAATTGGATGTGAAGGCTGTTTAGTAAAACAAAGAAAAGGCCATTTGATTAATCATCGAAAATTGAGTTGTGATTCTCCAGACAAAAGGGAGTTTTATTACTTAGCTCTTTTGCAACTCTTTAAGCCTTGGCATAGAGAAGAGGAACTACTTGGAGATTTTCTTACTTATGAAGATTCGTTCAATGCAACCAAGGATATGATACAATGTCCTGTTTTTTCAAATTATCTGCAAATGTTGAACAAGGAAATACAGCAAGAAGCTACAATTGCAGCAGCGATTGCTAGAGACAGTTCTCAAGATAGTCAGAGTTCTGCTTCATTGAGTCAGGATCCACTAGGAGGACCAATTATACAAAATGAAGCTGCCACTGCCTTGGATGAAGTTGAAAGAGCCATGGAACAAGCTCAGGAGGATGGAGTTGACTTAGAAGATTTGGAAAAAGAACTAAACGTTGAGCAGAGACAAATATATGATCAAGCCACACACCAAATTGAGCATGGTTTATCTCATGAGAAAAAAGAGTGCTCATGTACATCATTTGTACCTATCCGACTGTATGTGAGTGGAGAAGCAGGAACTGGGAAAAGTTTCCTGATTAAAGCAATTGCAACATATTTGCAGAAAACAACGGAGTCATCGCTCTCTTGTGTTGTTACTGCTCCAACTGGGTTGGCAGCACACAACATTAAAGGGATTACTTTACATCGCTTATTGATGCTGCCAGTGGAGCATGATAACAAATGACAATACCACAAGCTATCTGGAGAAGCTTGTTGTGAAGTTTCAAGAGTCCTAAAGAAAATGAAACTCCTTATCATTGAAGAAGTAAGCATGGTATCAAATGTAATGCTTGCTTTTGTGCATTTAAGAATGCAAGAAACTCTTAAAACAGACTATGATGTGTTATTTGGAGGCAAACACATAATTGTTTTTTGAGATCTACTGCAACTAACTCCAGTGAAAGGACAGCCAGTGTTTAAAATGCTTACGCATGAAGATACCAGGAAGTGCTTAGGAAGCATTGGAAATGTTAACATATGGCTAAATTTCAAATATGCAGACCTACTTCAAAATATGCGACAGGCAAAGGATGAAGATTATAAAAATATTCTACAAGATGTAAGAATTGGGGAACTAACTGAGCATGGCAAAGAAGCTTTACATGGACGATTAATTTCAAATTTGCTTCCAAAGGGAAATATTCTTCCAGAGAATATTTTTAAGAAAATTCCTGAGAACAAATCTGTCATATGCTTGATGCCAACTCTGCAAGAATGTTCAATCTTCAACACCAAAATGTTAAAGTTGGAAAATCAAGAAATTGTGAAACTGGAAGCTATTGATAAAATTGAACATGAAGGAGCAACTATTATTTTGTCAGAAAAGTTGAAATCAAAATTAGATTCTTTAGAGAAGACAATATCTAAAACTGCTGGTATGGAAAAGACTCTGTATGCATCTTTAAATTGTCGTATAATTTTACGACGGAATTTACATGTGGAAAGAGGTTTAGTAAATGGAGCAATGGGTCCTGTTGTGGATTTTGTGAATTACCGAAATAGAGATGGAATTGAAATTATAAAAATTAAATTTGATGGTATTGAAGAAGTACAACAAATCAGTCGTTGTTCTGCTCGTTTTTTTGCTAGTGAAAGATGTATATGTGCGCAGAAAACAGTTTCCTGTTTCTTTGGCATATGCAGTAACTATTCAGAATTCTCAAGGTTTAAGTGTTGATAGTGCTTTGGTGAATAGTGGAAATTCTGTGTTCAAGGAGCGTATGGCATATGTTGCTTTATCTCGAGTCAGAACTTTATCTGGATTGTACTTGATTGATTTTGATGAGACAAAGATTAATGCAGATCTAAATTGTGTAAAAGAATATAATAGGTTAAGAAGAGAGTGTGCTCCAAATTTACCTCAATATCCTCTGTTTGAAAAGCGTGTGGTAGGCCGAAAAAGAAGAAATGAGAAAAATTGTTGTGAAGTTGTAGCAAAAAGAAAAAAAGTAGATGAAACAGTAATTGTAAGCAGAAAGGAAATGGATTCAGTTAAAGATGTTGTTGGATTTGAATTTGAAAATAGTTCTGGTGTCAACTGCTATGCTAATGTAGTGGTTAATGTTGTTTTTTTTCTCCAAACTGTAAAAGAAAAGATTGCTGAAAATCGTGATCAAACACTTTGTTGTTTATTAAATTCTGTATTAGAGAAATGTAGCAGTGATAGAACAAAAAATACAAAGTGTTTCTGAAATTCGAAAGGTTTTAGACATATGTTCGGGTTTAAATCAATTTTCACAGAATATTCAGCAAGATTGTCAGGAATTTCTAATGTATATGCTTGTTGTTTTGCAAGATGAAGGAGTAGATGTAGAAAATCATTTTGGCCTTTCTTATAAATGGCAACATGACTGTGACAATTGCTCCTTTTCAAGTAGTACTACAGTAGACACTGAAAGATTTATATATTTGACTTTACCAGACTGCAAATCAGTGTCTTTTAATAATCTAGTTAGAGCAGCAAATCAAAACATGATCTGTAGTCAATGTAAATCTGAAATGGCATCAACTTTATTTTTAATAAGATATGGACAGTATGGTATTTTAATGTTCCAACGATGTAGACCTGATGGAACTAAATTGACAACATTAATAAAAAATGTTGTGGCTTCTCAATTATCAATTTCAGGAAGAACCTTTACAACTGCAGCAATTATTTACCATGATGGTCCTTCAACAACATCAGGACATTACACATGTTATTTAAAATGTCAAAAAGGTTGGAAGCTCTGTAATGACACTCAATTGACTTTCAAACAACGTTTGCATTCTGACTTACTAAATTCTTACCTAGTGTTCTAACAACCGAAATTTTAAGGAAGGTAATTGGCCTATGAAGATTGCAGCAGTTAATATAACTTAGTTTGCTCTTCAAAATTACTTTCTGAATGAGAGTGATGAAGATAATAAAAAACATGTAGTTCTCATAGAGATAGTATATGTTTATTATATAGTGTGTGCTGTGAGTAATATAGAAATTATTTATGAAAAATAAGCTAGAGGTGGAAGTAAAACTCTTGTTTCATAATGTAAAAGATGTTGGAGCTTTTCTTTCAGAAAGTCGGGTAAATGAGACATTAAGAATACTCTGGACTAATTTCCATAGAAAAGGACTTTCCATATACTATTTGGCCTCGTGGAAAAGTGGATGGATCAAAAGTGAGTTTAGATATGGTTTTTAAAATTTTACATTATTTAAGAAATTATTCAATGGGTTTTTTAAACACAATCATTTTGATTGTGGTTTTTTTTGCCCGCTTTTATATGATGAGTACTATTGAAGTCACTGTTTTAAGAGAAATTCAATATATTCTGAGAACAGCAAAAATAAACCATTTAACATGATGTTGAAATTATTATTAAATACATATTACTTTCCCATTCTCTTATGCTCACTCACCTATTTCCACCCTCTATTACTCCTCTTAACTCACCCTCACTGGCCTTTTTTCACTCTCCCTCACCTCCCTTCCCATATTCCACTTTCCTCACTTATTCTTATTAACCACTCCTTCACTGCCCTTTCCCTCTCACCCATTCACTACTTTCCAGCTGTCAGTCACTCTACTTCACTCCCCTTCCCGTTGTTTTCTTTCTTTGTTTCCTCAATAATTCCCCTTCTCTCACTCACCTTATTACACTTCACTCACTCCTTCTCTCACTTCCTCTGTCCTCTCACATCCTCACTCCCTTTCCCTCACTGCCTGTCTCTTAGCTTCAGTCTTTCGATCCGGTTACTCTCTCACTCCTCTTCCATCACCCACACTCCCTTACTTATCTTACTTTGTCTCTTGTATTCTAAAATATATATTATAAATAATCTATTTTTTTTGTCTTGATATTAAATGTACATTACTTATAAGGTAAGTTTCATGTACAATATTTATTTTCACTATACTGTTTTCCATAACCTCACTACTCTTCTTTGATACTCCCACACCTCTGTTCCCTTATTGCGCTTGCCTCACTTATTCTGAATCGCCACGTTTACTCTCTTTTTTCACATTTTTCTCTTACACTCACCTTCTTTCAGACCTTCTCCTTTATTTTCTTTCCTCTCTCTTCTCTTACTTCATTGTTTTATTTTTTCCCTTCTTTTACTCTCCTTACTCCACTTCACTTACTCCTTCTCTTTCTTTCTCTGTCTTCTTACTTCTACACTCCCCTTCCCTCAATCTCTTTCTGTTAGCCTCATTCTCTCCATCCCCTTAGTCTCTCACTTCTCTTCTGTCACGCTCACTGCCTATAACTCAGCTATACTCCCACACTCACCTTCTGTCAGACCTTCTCCTTTAGTTTGCTTCCTCTCTCTTTCCTTCCTTTGCTCCTTCACTGTATTCTCTTCCCTTACTTTCTTATTCCACTGTACTAACTCCTTCTCTTACTCCTTCTGTCCTCTTATTTGTACACTCTTCTTCCCTCATTTTCTCTCTGTTAGCCTCATTCTCACTGTCCTCTTAGTCTCTCACTCCTTTTCGATCACGTTCACTCCCTATAACTTAGTTATACTCACACACTCACCTTCTTTCAATCCCCCTACTTCACTTCCCTTCCCCTCTAGTTCCTTTTTTTTGCTCCCTCACTCATTTTCCTTTCCTCTCTCACTAAAATTAGGACTGGGGACGGCAGCAGTGGTTCTCTAATGCTCGAACAATGATCATAATACGTTGTTCCCCGTAACAAAGTAGGGCATCACAATGTTTGCATTTGATGGAGGCCTCATTAAAAACAGGCTGAATATTTGGGATCAGCTGCTCTGGTCGCCCCCTCACCGATGCAGTTGTCCCTCCAGTTGAAGTAGAGGCACCATCTCTTGGAGCCTCTCGTGCCAGAGCCCTGACACTCTCCCGGGCATAGTTCTGGGGGTGCCTCCTCTGGACGTGCCGAATCATAGTTGGATTAGCAAAACTGTACTTCCTTCTGGGGTCTCCTCTGGAAAGTACAGTACGGCAGATATTGCACTCCACCTTTGGAGCATTACATTTCACTGTCTTCTGAAAATACAAAAAATGGTGGCGATAGTGTACATTAGAGAGAGACAGTGAGAGAAAGAAGGCATTAGATGAAGAAGAGATGTGAAATGTACATTGGAGAAAATATAGTGGAGAAGGGAAGTAAATGTGAGTAAACTTATTATGTAACACAGAAATGTTGCACTCTATATTATAAGTCTCACTTTATACCACAATCAATTCACTACTATCTCATAAATTACAAATAGAATAATAAAAATGTCTCAAACAATTTATAATTTCTAAATATAAATGTATTCTTCAGAATTGTCATAATTTAGAAGAACTTCTAACATTAACTGATCAGGAATCTCCTCATCAGAAGTCTCCATACATGACTCCTGGAACTCAATATAGTCCAAACATTCGATTAATTCAGCATCAAAAGTCTCATCATTAGAATCCTCCATTCCACCTCCTCTCAAAAAAAGGTCTTCTTCATTGATAGTGTTATCAACAGGATCATTTAAGACCTCAATAAAACTCGCCTCAACAAAAGTCGCAGAAATTTCAAAATTAATATCAACGGTGTCCTCATTGAGATCCATATTCTTTTCAAATTTCTTGCTGTAAATTGCAGGAAAAAATCACTTTAATTTATCGTTTTTAGTAATAGATAATATAAAACTAGCTTTATCAAATATTAAATTCCCCTTACAAATTAACAACTCACCTTTTAGAAAGCAGTAGAAGAGTTAGTACCGTGTAAATTTCACACCAGAAATAGAACACCAAAAATTCCTCACAAATGTACCTCAAAGAGTACTATCACAAAATGGCTGTGTTTCCCTCTTATTTTTTATGTATATTCATGTAGAAAACCAATAAAACTTCTTCACACAAAAATTCAAAACCAAAGAAACATTTTAATTGGTTCTAAATTTCAAAAGCTAATTGGCTCTTGGGTGTCTGTAAACATTCTAAATGGTCTGCATAGTCCGCCATCTTGTGACTCTGAAGAACAGAGACACAAGAGGTGAAAAATGAAGGGGGAAATAATTAAAAGGGGGCAGAGTAGACACCCCCTGACCCCCTAGGTTTTCTGAGGGGGGCCTAGAAGGACCCTGAAGGGCGAAAAAAGTTTTTTATTTTTTTTTATTTTCGCGGGGTAAGCTCTGGGTGCGCTCCCGGGTGTGCTCTCCGGTACGCGCACCCTGAGCGCACCACGGGAAAAAACAGTGTAAAAAAATAGAGTAAAAAAATAAAGTAGAGTGTTTAGAGGAAAGTGATGCATTGCTGGAGTGTGTCACAAAAATTATGCAACTCCAGCAATGCATCCTTTCACATGGGGCCAGTCCCATGTGAAAGGGCCTGCGTCAGTCTTACGCCTGCTGTGAGGCAGGCGCAATATTTAGACGCAACAGCGTCGTAAAAGTGACGCAGTGAAATCTTATAGATTTCACTGCGTCACTTCTACGACCCTTCCTTATGTCAATACGCCCCCTTTGCATACATTACAGCTGGCGCAGGTATAATGTGGCGCAGGGGTTTACAAAGTGACGCATCTACCTATTTGTCGCTATATATATATATATATATATATATATATATATATATATATATATATATTAATTACCTACTGGGGGTCGCCAGTAGGTATATATAGTTAGGATTTTTTCTCTATGGGATTTTTGAAAATTCTATGTCTAATAACTTTGGCGTTTGTGGACGGAATTGGCTGAAATTTTCAGGAAAATGGAACATTTTGTTTCTGAGCAGCCCCTGAAAATTTGGGGGGGGTCGTCAAGGGGGGGCCGAGAAAAAAGGGGGGTCCCAAAACGTGTTTTTGCCATGCAATTTTCCATAGGGCGGTTGGCCTCACTTTTAGCTCGAACGGCTGAATGGATTTCCACGAAACTTGGCAAAATTGTAGATATTGTTTGCCCGATGTGCCTTTGCTAGGTCTCAAGATATGTGGTCCTGTGAATTTTGAGTAAATTAGGTTTAAAAAAAGATATATATCTAGAGCCGCGCCCGGTACGCGTACCGGGGAGCGCTCCAGGCGCACCACGCGACTTGTGCACGGCAAGCTGATTGGTTCTCGGGTGTCTGTAAACATTCGAAACAGTCCGCAGCGGCCGCCATCTTGTGTCTCGGTAGGATTGAGACACAAGAGGTGGCAAGAATCAAAGGGGGGAAATGAGCAAAAGGGGGCAGGGTACACCCCCCTGACCCCCTACTTTTAATGTGGGGGCCATAAAAGGCTCCCGCGGGTGAAATTTTTTTTTTTTAAATTCGATTTTCGCGGGGGGGAGCGCCCGGTACGCGCACCGGGGAGCGTACGGGGGAGCGTACCATGGAGATAAAAAATGACAGACTTTTAAAAAAAAAAAAAAGCTTCTTTTTATAAATTGGAGGTAGTTCTGAAAAGAACTTTTTTTTGATTTTGTTGTTTTATATATTTTTTTTTGTTTTTGTTGTTTTATATTTTTTTTAGACTTTTTAAAACAATTTTATATTTTTTTGGGATTTTTGTCAAGGGAAAAACAAAAACAAGGATTCCAAGACTGCTCAACAGGAGCAAAAAAATTTGAAAATTTAGGGACTGGAAGAGCAGCGGTGTTGCTGTTTCTTTAGGGCAATGAGTTCAACACTCTGCTCCCCATAGCAGAGCAGTTCGTCACACTCCGTGCACAAAAATTTGATGCCTGCAAACACCGGCTGAATGTTAGGGACCATTCTTCCACGGGGTGGTCCCGAAGGTGTTGCTCCACCAGTGGAGGTGCTGCCGCCATCTGTGGGTACATTCCGTGCAGGCTCTCTGACACTCTCCCTGGCAAAGTTGTTAGGGTGTCTTCTTTTCACATGCCTGATCAAATTAGCATCTCCGAAACTATATTTTTTCAGAGGATTGCCTCTGGATAAACTACTCCCACATATTTTGCAGGTTACTTTGGGAGCGTTGACTTTTTTCTGTCCTTCAGGGATGTCGTAAAATTTCCAGATGAAATGGGTTTTTTTCTTTTGCTGAGGAGGGTCCTCATCTAAAAATCCATCTGAATCACTGCTGGATGACTCTCTTGCAGCCATTGCTGGAGATCAGAAAAGTAGGAGATAAACAGAGTAGACAGAACAGCTCTTGCTCTCTCCAAGTACAAAGCAATAGTGAGAGAAATGGGTGGGTTTCACACAATTTGGAAAAAAAAAAGTTCTGAACCAATGAAAAGTGTTATTTTAAAGTCACATGGTTTGACGCGCTTACGCTACGCGCCCCGGGGCGCGTCCTGGGCGTGTATCGTAAGCGCATCGGGGCGCTTACATTGCGCGATCGTATGCGCTTCCGGGTGCGCTTACGCGGTGCGTCATAAGACGCATCTCGCGGCTACGCGATACGTGTCTTATGACGCAAGGCGTGGCGGCTACGCGATACGTCACGATGTTGTTTTCGTTCGCGGCAATAACGCTTCCGGGACGCGCATCAGTACGCGCCCCGGGGCGCGCCGCAAGATTGCGCTTACCGTGCGTTCACCTGTCCGCGCCCCGGGAGCGCACCAAAAATAATATAAAAAAAAAATAAAAAAATTATAAAATATAAAATTCGATTTAAAATGTATTATTTTTATAAAGATTTGCTATTAAAAAACCTATGAAATTCACTGAAAAAACCATAGGTTATAGACCATATATAGTTAGGAATTAGCATTTACAAAACCTTGAAAATTCACTGAAAAAAACATAGGTTATAGACCATATATAGTTAGGAATTAGCATTTACAAAACCTTATTTTACTCACACAAAACCATTGAAATTCCATATATAGTTAGTTGTACTAACCATATATCGCGCACCCGCAATCCACTGCTGATGATGTCACATATTACATCATTCATGACATGGTCAGTGACATCACTGATGACATCTCAAATGACATCACTGATGACATCACTGATGACATCTCATTTGACATTACTCATGACATCATTCATGTGATGATACGATGAACCTCTTCAGACTCTAATATAACCTTAGATACACTCAGTGTAAACAGACACTCACAGACTGTCACTCATCCATGGAGTTACTCACACACCTAATCAGTCTTGCAAAGAATCAATCACACCTCCATTTCCTCAACTATATAGTTAAACACACCTTGCTTATTGAAACATATAATAACACATATTTACTCTGTTATACAATCCCTGATACAAGTTCACAATAATGTAGCACTGAGATATCCATTCACTCACCAATACACTCATGCACACAGTAAACCGCCCATACAGCTGATTCCACATGCACTTTTGAACCCATACATCTAGTGAATCAACTGCTCACACATCTATGCACAGAGTCATACACCTCCCAGACACCCACACACACACTCAGTCTCCCATACAAATACTTGGCCAACTAATCAATAACCCATATAGTTAGTCATATAGCTAATGATCAACACATGCATCAGATTACAAAACAACAGACACAATGGTGCACAATTTAAAACAGTTTAGTCATTAACCCATGCACTCAGTGAGACACATTTAATCACTCACTTATACAGTCAGTCATGCACCTACTAAATACATCATCCAGACACTTATACATCCACTCATTCTTCAATATATAAGACATATTTTAACTTTACAGAAACATACAGTCACTGGATGTTGTCATCAGTGATGTCGTCAGTGATGTCATTTGAGATGTCATCAGTGATGTCATCAGTGATGTCACTGACCATGTCATGAATGATGTAATATGTGACATCATCAGCAGTGGATTGCGGGTGCGCGATATATGGTTAGTACAACTAACTATATATGGAATTTCAATGGTTTTGTGTGAGTAAAATAAGGTTTTGTAAATGCTAATTCCTAACTATATATGGTCTATAACCTATGGTTTTTTCAGTGATATATATATATATAGGTCCAAGTCCCCTTCTCCTGAAAGGGTCCACACGGGTACTGCAGGAAAGCAAACCTTAATGAACATCAGGGCATTACGCGTTTCGTCTGAATAAACTTTCTCAAACCGGCACTCCAAACTTAAGCAAAGCAGTACATGCGTAAGTACTTCTCAAGTGGGGGGTGACTGCCTCCTCCCCTCCTTTGCTGAGATCTTACTTTGGCAAAAATCAGCTGTCCTGGACCCTCACCCCACCGCAAGAATCCCAACTGCACCACGAAAACATCACCTAAGTAAGGTATGTTCATACGTGCAATCAAGGTCCAAATTGCTTGGCATTGTAGCAGTTGGGGAAGAGGCGGTTCAGCAGTTCCCAAGTCCATTAGGTACACCAAAGATTGCCACTTCAGTCGTCAAACTACTTAGGGGTGGGGGCTCCCAGTGTGCTGTGGCCGCACACAAATACATACGTCCAAGTCCCCTTCTCCTGAAAGGAACGAGCCCACATGGGTCCTGCAGGAAAGCAAACTTTAATGAACATCAGGGCATGACACATTTTGTCTGAATAGACTTTCTTAAATGCCAAAAAATGAGGTATTCACAGGTGTCCACATTTAACACTGACAACCCATTACGATTGGCTGAGGCACTGCAACTGGCGTATGGGGGGGGGGGTGTCCTGAAACCGGCACTCCAAACTTCAGCGAAGCAGTAATCTAATGTAATTTAATGTAAGTTGGTATTTGTAAAGCGCTGACTGCCACTCCGCAAGGAGCATCCTGGCGCTGGTTGGTTGGAGGTGGGAGGGAGCCCTAAGGATACTAAATAAGAGAGAGGCATAAAAGCCTTCCAGAATTGAGTTTCTGTTTTTAGTAGTCTTAGATGCGGTGGTAGCAGGTTCCAGGCTTTGGTCCCCAGGACGGCCACTGTTTTTCCTCCTTTCGCTTTACATCTGAAGATGGGTGGTTTGGGGAGGTTGGCAGATGAGGACCTGAGAGTCCTGTTTGTGATGTAGGGAGGGAACCGTGCCACGAGGTAATTAGGTCCCAATTTAAGCCTGGCTCTTAGGAGTGATTAGGAGTATTTTGAAGAGAATTCTCTTGTGCAGCAGAAGCCAGTGAAGAGCTTTTAATGCTGCAGATGCCAAGGATCTTCGTGGGAGTTTTAGAACTAAACATGCCACAGCGTGTTGGACCACTTGTAGCTTCTTTAGTGTGGATTTGTTGACTCCAGCAAAAAAAGGCTGTTGCAGTAGTCTAAGCGTGAGAGAATCAAGGCCACTGCCACTGATTTCCTTGCGGAAAGTGGAATTAGATCAAATAATTTTTTTAGTGATTTAATATGGGTAAAGCAGGTCCCTGCTACAGCCGTGGCTTGTGGAAGGAAGGAGAGTGCAGTATCAAATTGTACTCCTAAATTATTGGCTACCTTGACCTTGTCAGGCGAGGGTGTTATTTCCTCAGGCCACCATTTACAAGGCTGGAATAAGACATCTTTCCCTATGGGGAGGATTTCAGTTTTTTCGGTATTGCATCTAAGGTGGTTAACCCTGATCCACTGGATGACTGCAGATAGGCAGCGTTTGAAGTTAAGTTCGGCATCTGTACAATTATTATCCAGTAAAAGGATAATTTGGGTAGCGTCTGCGCAGGACATAACTATAATCCCAAAGGATCCTATCAGGGAGATAAGCAGGGTCATATAAATGTTAAACAACAGTGGCCTCAATGAGGAGCCCTGTGGGACTCCTGTTGTTATGTTGCGCTCTACCGAGAGGAATGCACCAAGGGCAACCTCTTGACTGCGGTTGGTGAAAAATGATTTTATCCATTTCAGAACAGTACCAGAGATGATGCTGCGTTCAAGTCGCTTCAGAAGAATACTGTGCAAAATAGTATCGAACGTGGCCGACAAGTCGAGTAGGATCAGAACCGCTTTCCTACCATTGTCGGCTATAGTTTTTAGTGCATCGGTTATTTCCAGAAGAGCGGATTCTGTGGAATGCTTGGGGTGAAAGCCAGATTGTTGAGGATGAAGGATATTAGTGTCTTCAATGAATTTGGTAAGTTCCTTATGAACACATTTCTCTGTGATTTTGCCGAGTAGGGGAAGTAGGGAAATAGGGCGGAGGTTTGAGAGCACAGAGGGGTCGATGTTTTGTTTCTTTTTCAGTGGTTTTACCAGTGCAAGCTTCCAGTCATATGGGACTCTGCCTGAACTTAGAGAAGAGTTTACTTTCTGATTTATAATAGGATTGACCGTATCTATGATTTTGTGGAGAATCATAGGGGGGCAGGCATCCAAGGTTGAGCCTGATTTGCATGTTCCTATGGCCTTGCGAGTCAGTTCTAGTGAAACTGATTCAAAATTTCAGATAAAGTGAGCGGTGGCCACGGGAACTAGCTCTGGGTGACTTCCTGGTCCTGAAGAGGAGACATTAAAAAATCCTTTTGGATTTTTTGAATTTTTCTTCGAAGAACACTGAAATATTATCACACAGTTTTTGTGAGGGGGTAGATCTTTCTGTGGCACTTTAGGGTTTGTACGCTATTTTTTGTTCAGTGTTATAAGATCTTCTCCACTTACTCATGTGCTGCTTACATAGAAGATGTTCTTGGGCAGAGCGGAAGTAAACCAAGGGACTTTCTCAATTTTTGTTTTTTTGTACTTATCAGGCCTCTCTGGTGGGATAAGTTCATTGCTTAAAGTGGTTATCCAGGATTGGAAGAGGCGTGAATCCAACCCTGTGTTCCCTGTTAGAGCAGGGGTTTGGGCTAGGTAGAGGTTCCTAGATTAGGGTTGTCAGCTAATTGTGCCCATTTGCACCCACGTTGGGGTTTGGGGGTTGATTTATCAGGGCACTTATCTGTGGAACCCTAAGTGTAAGGGGAACGAAGAGGTGGTCTGACCATATGTGAGGGATGGGGGTGTCAACCGATAACGAGGCAAAGTTGGAGCAGACCCCATCCGAAGTATGATGCACCTGGTGTGTTGGGCCCTCCACCAGTTGGTGCAGTGTGAATAGTTCTATGATTTGAAGAAAATTGTCCACTCCTGGAACGATTCTGCCTTCTAAGTGAAGGTTAAAATCTCCTAACAGAGTAAAATTGGCGTATGTGAGCAGGAGATGACTCAATGCATCCCCAAGTGAGTCTATAAAAGTGGTGCTCTGACCTGGTGGACGGTAGATCAGAGCTTCTGAAAAGGACATGGAGGCGTTAAGGGAGAGGCAGAAGCCAAGGCTTTCCACTCCCTTGATTGTGTTGAGGTCAAAGTAAGTGCCGTGTAGCGTGTCCCATAAGAAAATGTCTGGATCCCCTCTTCTACCATCCCTTCTATCTTTCCTGTAGATCGTATAACCAGGTAGGAGGGCGACAGCAACGTCGGGGTTACACCAATCTTTCAGCCATGTCTCGGTGATGAATAGCAAGTCAAACTGTTGATCTATAATTAGATCCCTAATGTCTTGGCAATGCTTATTCAGTGATCTGGCATTGATTAATACTCCTTTAAGTTGGGCATTGTGAGTAGGTGTGGTTGGACTAAGTCTGTTGCCTGGGGTGGGAAGATCCGTGGGAAGGTCAATCCTGCAGTAATAACAGGAGAAGGCCCCAAATTTTTTTGTCAGGAGGTATCCGACACTTGCAGTATCCCCTACTATTGAGGTGCATCAGTTCCTCAGATGTGTAAGCAATTCCTGTGTGGGTTTGGGCAGCATTTTCTGCCCTTGTCACAGCTTGGCACGGACGGGCACAGACGGGCTTGCCTTTGGTGGCGCCTTCGGCGCACCTGCTGCGCTCGTCCGGCCCAGCATAGGATTAAATAGCTGATCGGGCGCATGAATGTCCTAAGCTCCGCCCCCCTCCCCGGAAGTCTAAACAATCTGGAAGTCAGGTCAGCCTAGTGTGGGGGTGTGTCCGCTTCCCTCCAATCGAACAGCGAAACACCGGCGTCGGACCGGGGAAGCGGAGACATGCAGTTCAGAAGACACACAGTAAGTGCCCCCGAGAGGTGAAAGCTCAACCAATGTGCAATATACAAGATAAATACAAGTTTAAAAGATGTAGCCTAGACCTAGGCTATTTAAAAAGAAAATTCAAGTGGCCAGGTAAAACAATGCACGTAAAACAATAGAATATACCATGGGTAAGATAGTGCAAAGAGTGTACAGTAAGGGCTCCTCTCACCTAATGTACATGCATAAGTACTTCCCAAGTGGGCAGTAACTGCCTCCTCCACTCCTTCACCGAGATCTTACTTTTGGCAAAAAGCAGCTGTCCTGGACCCTCACCCCACCGCAAGACTCCCAACTGCACCACAAAAACATCACCTAAGTGAGCAGTGTTCACACTTGCAATAACGGTCCAAATTGCTTGGCATTGTAGCAGTTGGGGAAGCTGCGGTTCAGCGATTTCCAAGTCCGCTAGGTACACCAAAGATTGCCACTTCAGCCGGCGAACTACTTAGGGGTGGGTGCTCCCAGTGTGCTGTGGCCGCACACAAATACATATGTCCAAGTCCCCTTCTCCTGAAAGGAATGAGCCCACACAGGTCCTGCAGGAAAGCAAACTTTAATGAACAACAGGGCATGACGCGTTTTGTCTGAATAGACTTTCTCAAATGCCACAAAATGAGATATTCGCAGGTGTCCACATTTAACCCAGACACCCCATTACGATTGGCTGAGGCACTGTGACTGTCGTAGAGGGGGTGTGTCCTGAAACCGGCACTCCAAACTTCAGCGAAGCAGTACATGCGTAAGTACTTCCTAAATGGACGGTGACTGCGTCCTCCCCTCCTTCACCGAGATCTTACTCTGGCAAAAGGCAGCTGTCCTCGACCCTCACCCCACCTCAAGAATCCCAACTGCACCACGACAACATCACCAAAGTAAGCAGTGTTCACACGTGCAATCACGGTCCAAATTGCTTGGCATTGTAGCAGTTGGGGAAGCGGCAGATTTGCGGTTCCCAAGTCTGTTAGGTACACCAAAGATTGCCACTTCAGCCGCCAAACTACTTAGGGGTGGATGCTCCCAGTGTGCTGTGGCTGCACACAAATACATACGTCTAAGTCCCCTTCTCCTGAAAGGAACAAGCCCACACAGGTACTGCAGGAAAGCAAAGTTTAATGAACGTCAGGGCATGACGCGTTTATATGTATGTATGTATATATACATTATATATGTGTTGTACTTGTAATATAAACTAATGGAAAGATTATACATTTTTTATTGTTAACTATTAGTAAATGTATTTGACAACAGATATTGTGGTTATAATTGAGTAGGATGATATTCTGTTCTCTTATTTGCTTTTGTTGCCTGTTTTATATTTAATTTTGGAACAGCCCTGAAGAAGCGATCATTTGCAAAACATGTGTTGGCTGTTATCAGTTACTCTGTATGAAGGATCACAGTTGTCATCTATTATTATGTATGAAGAAATATATATATATATTATTATGTATGAAGAAATATATATATATATTGGTAAAATTCGGTATTTAAGAATCGGTAAATAGAGATTACTTACATATGGCCCTTTGTAAGACACTCTGATCTACATTAGTACGTACTGTACAAAGGGCAAATAGATTTCATAATATTCATTAACGAAACCTACCAAAACAATAAAATCCTATTTAATTATTACTGGCCTTAAATCACATCTCAATTCAGCTTGGTGATCCATATGTTCACCAAATCATGTCATGCGAATTCAGTGGCGTGTCACATAGGAACCTTTTCACTAACCGTGGGTGTAGTTCACGAAGTAGCGCTACGCGAAACTACACGAAGTGAACTTCACACTACGCAAGCTTCACGTAGCACTACGCGAACTGCGTAGTGCGCTGTTCGCGGTGATTGCACAGTGCCAGATGCTTGTCTGCACTGTGCAATCATTGAAAACGGCATCTTGCACAGTGCGAGCTGTCTTTTACTGCCGCTTGAGTAGATTTTTACTGGAGCAGCAGCTTTCTCAACGCGGACTGGTAGTTTCTCATCGAGAGCGGTCGTGAGCAAACGCGACCACTTGCAATGAGAAACCTGACCTCCCCGCGTTGAGAATCTAGCCGGGAGGGTTATTTTCCACGCTCGCAATCGGCAACTTGATGTTGCTGATCGCGAACGAGGAAAAAGTCTTGCCTGTATGTCATTTTGCTTGCTCGCAATCGCCAACTTGACGTTGAGGACCGCGCACAAGCAAAAAATGACCGCTGCAGGACGCTACTCTACGCTACGCGTGTTTTCACTGTGCCACGTGCAATTTGCGTAGTGTGAAGTAGAGCAAACTTTACAAACTACGCGAACGTAGCGTAGTGCTTTGCCCAGGGTTACTTATCACCCCCTCTTAAAAAATGTCAGTTTAGGTCTAAGTCGCAATCAAAAACCTGAGAGACCACATAAGGATACATTTATCTATAAACATGGAGAAAAAACCTCGTCACACGAAACAGAATGGTCACAATTCATAGCTTACATGGACCACAATGGTTACAATTCATATAGCTTGAAAAAGACACCAACATCAAAAAATCTGGCTACTAAGAAGCAGAGAGAACAGGAAACAAGTAAGAATACTGTGGCGAAAATTGCAGAGGAGTTGTTCCTCCTTTTGAGCCCAATATTTAATACGGTATGGCCTAGCAATCCCAAACCACAAACAAGCCACACCACCAGTAGGTCACATCTGAAGGAATGCTCAGGGCCTGATCCAGCCAAGAGAGTATGAATGACAGGAAGGGAAGAATGATTCATGCCCAGTCGACTTTTATGAGTCATAAAGAAGCTAAAAGCCAGAAAAGCAACTGTTAAAAAATGTTACCACCTGAAATCTTTCAATAATTCCCACAGTGGGAACACATACTCCTCCATTACTTCCACTGCTTTGTCTTAGAAAATGGCTTCCTGAACTGTTGGCACCCACTCATCAATTCAGGAAGAATAATAAGTCTGATTGGCATAAAACAAAAATCCAAAATAATCCTGTTCAAAATCGAAGGATTTATGGAGAAAGGGTAAATTCCCAACTTGACACAGGGAGGATTCAGAGAGAAGCTGTCTTCAGTCGACCAGTAAATTTCGTTCACACCATGGACTATACTCTTCCACATATAACCAACAATCTACACTACATTTTTATATTTTTGTGAAACATTCAACCCAGTGGGCAAAGCATGACAACTCGAGATCATAAAAGCCTTCTAAGTAACATCCTCACTGAAGTATAAGGACAGGGGCAAAGCATTTAGTAAAATAGCAACTAACCTTTGGGGTGAAACTGGCCCCCATGCCCCTCAGTTTCTATGTAAGCACACTTGAAGTTGGCAAAGCTGGTCAATATCACATCTCCTGGATCTGCAACATTAAAGTACTAGCACAGAGGTAGGTAGAGATCCCAATATTGATTGCAAAAAACACTAACACCTCACAAATTCAATTTTCTGGCACGGCTGTGTAGTCAAATCAACAAAATGAAACTCAGCATTAACAAATTCAATGTCATGGAGTGTACACTAAAATCACAGACACAGTGGCCAGAGGCATTACCTGATCTACTGAACAATGAACAATCACCTATGCTTCTAGAGCAAGTCGGCGGTCACTGACGGCAGATGGTGCTTGATCCCGTTGTGGCTCAGAAAACAAGTAGTCAGAGACTCCTTATTAGACACCAGATCTCAATATTTTGACACCAATAAGGGAAGTATATAGTCACCGACAATACTCTGGGAAGCAAGCATGCAAAGCAGTCGCAAGAGAAACAATGATTAGTGCAGTAACACACCAATAGCGAAAACCTAGACACACAGTAATTCAGCTGCGGCTCCTCCACTAAGGCTGAGTAGAGTCGCCCCACTTTTTTGAAGCAGTGCAATGGAAAAAATAAAATTATAATAATGGAAGTTATTATCATTTCATTTTTTGTATTCCCGTTGCCGCCAGGCTAGGGTAGGCGGGGCTGGGCACCTTGACCCAGAGGGAGGAGGAGTGGTTATTACTGCACCTAAAGTGCACATGACTGTTTGGCTGCCCATCTCAGGCCGGCCAAACAGTCATGCGCACTTTGCATGTTCTCCACCCAAGCTGCATTACAGGGGGCCTGGGTGGAGAACATGCCCAGGCCCCCAGTCCCTGTCTGAGTGCCGAACCATGGTGCTCAGGCCAATCATGATGCTGCTCTGAGCAGCGTTGTGATTGGCTGGGGCATCTGGAAGCATGGGTGCTTCCTGTTCCTGGTTCATGTGGCAGAGAGGCGGCGGCTGACAATGGTGGCGGTGACGATCAGGCACATTTTTTTACTTTTCTATTACCTAACACCCAACCTTCCCCTGCCCCCCCACCACTGTGCCCTACCAGCCGCCACTTGACCTGGCGTCCAAATTGCAGAGCATGACTACTGCAGACTTACCAACTTACAAAAGTACCTCACCATGTGAGAAAGGGACGTAACCTAGAAGGGGGTGGACCCTCATTCCAAGATCTACCTAAGAGGTACTCTGCTCCCTCCCCCCACAACCCCCAGTCACAAAGAAAAGAAAAACAAAAGCTTGCTGAGGCTGTTGCTAATGTCCTGGGGTTCTTTCCCACCCCTTAATGGACATCAACAGCCCAAAGCCTCCAAACACCAGCTGGAAAACCACTCTGTGTAGTGGTCTTTAGTTAGTCATTCCTGTCATCCTGTGCTTTCAGCTCCTCACTGTGTGACTGTGTGAAGGGAGCCGATATTGTGTGGCCCACGGTGGCACATTGTGAGTTGGCAGGTCTACTACTGGACTGATAACACTGACACTAATCTTAATTGCTCAACGCAGACACAACTGCTGTATAGACAGATAAGAATGGACACAGCCAGGGGGCATGGCCAACAGCATGGCCGTGTAAGTCGGAACTCTCTGTTGCTCCGGCAAGCCAACATGATCCAGCGATATTATAGAGGTCCAGAGGTCCAGAGGTCCTGTGTTGGCGTCTAAGTGCTTCATGAGGGTCCAGCAGAACCTAGGGACATTGTGGCTGACCAGCAGAAGTGGGGAAAACTTGTCTTGCGGCGGCGGTGTGCGGCGATTCTGACCGCCGCGGCTGGTACTCCAAGATGGCGGCTTGCGGAGGAGATGGGAGTTACGAGCGGAGCTGCGGCCGAGAACAACGCTGAGGCTCCGCAGCGGCAGCCGCGCAGACAGAGGCACCTGATCCTGCAGCATCCCCCACTGAGACTGCCTGGGGCGATCCCAACGCTGTTGGGGATTCTGCGCGGGCTGCGAGAAGGAGACTTGCCCGGCGGCGGACATCTCCTGGAGCGGACTCCCGGTGAAAGGCGGCACCGGCGCCCGCCCTGGACCAGGCGGACGCAGCAATAGAGAAGCCCCCCGCGGGTGCGGGGATCGTGAATGGGCCAGCGGCGGGTGGCAGCTGCCGTCAACCTGAACCAAGAGGAGATGGGGCTGAGTGGCTGAAGACAGTGCCCGGACTCTGGTTGCGGCCTAATGGAGACCGTGGCGGAGCGGCCTGCAGCTGGAGCGAGGCGGTGAGGACTAACAGGTGGTGCCAGAACCCGGAGGGCCTCATATAGCTCCAAATGGCCTGGGGCAATTGAAATAGTCCACATTGGTTCAGCAGCACGACCTACTTGGCGGGCGCGAAGCAGAGGGGACCGGACGCTTGACCTGGCCCGAAGATGTTCCCAGGTACTGGCCTCTGTTGAGGGCCCCATTCCACCCGGTTTCCGAGCCAGATGTGGACGGCTGGACACTACATTGTGGACCTGTGCCGGCGTTGGACCTGCGACCTTCCCCCTCGCCCCTTCCCCCCTTCATCTAGGGGTAGATAGGGGTGTGCGCGCTGGGTGAGTACACGGACCGGCGGCGCAGGGCCTCGCCGTACTGCCGGGGGAGTGGATTTGAGGCTGAGACCCACGGGACGGGGTGCGGCGGAGGGGAGTACCGGATTGGAGAGGCTACCGTCGCATCCTAGGGCCTTTGAGGAACGGATAATGGGCAAGAAGGAGATGGCCGCCAGAACCCCCCGCCATGGGACCCTGGATCGATACGCGACTCCCCCCCCCTGCCTCCGCGGTGGCTGACCCCCCTGGACCGCGATCAGACACGACTCTGCTAATGGAAGCGATACAGGCGTCTAGAGCTGATATCCAGGCGTCGCGAGCGGCCCTAGAGGTTAAAATTGGAGAGGTGGGTTCGGAGGTCACCCTGCTCCGGCAAGACTTCCGTAATTTAACAGAACGGGTGACCACGGCAGAGACGAGACTGGGGGAGGCGGAAGACATCATCCACAGCCTGAAGAATGACATTGCGGAGTTGCAGGCCTCACACAAGCAGCTCATGTGGAAGGTGGACGATGCAGAAAACAGGGCCCACCGCAACAACCTCCGATTTGTAGGTTTTAGAGAAGGAATTGGGGGGACCAGTATGACGGAGTTTCTGCATGCTTGGCTGTTGAAGACCTTTCCAACTGCAAAATGTTCAAATTGCTTCATGATTGAAAGGGCGCACCGGGCACTGATGGCGAGGCCACTGGTTGGGGCGAGACCAAGACAGGTCATAGCCGGCTTCCTGAACTTTGCGGACCGGGATTTGATCTTACGATAAGCCAGAAAACTGGGGGAGATCCGGCTGGAGAACGCGCAGATCATGATCCTCCCGGATTACAGCCAAGAGATGCAGAAACAGAGAAGCTCCTTTGATGTGGTGAAGGCCAAATTGAGGGACCGGCGGATCCAATAAATGTTGCTCTTCCTGGCGAAGCTGAAGGTTATATATAAAGACAAGACACACGTCTTCCTACATCCGGAGGACGCGTGGCAGTGGCTGGAGGAGCGCCCCCATTCCGACGACCAGAGGGGGAGACACGTGGGTCGGCGACGGAGGGGGCTTCAGCAGGGTCTCCATGGGAGCGGCCGAAGAAGCAGCGAACGAGACGAGCGAGAGACAGCAGGAGGGTGCAGACGACTCCCTACCCTGCACCTACCTCGGACAACCGGCGGAGACTAAACTCGGCATCCCCAGCCTTGAGAGGTCCGGCGGGCTCTAGGTACCGCTGTCTTGCACGGAACACACGCTCGGAAGGGGAAGAGGATACTGGTGCACACTCCTCGGAAGGGGAGGAACTTGAGGATCAATCTATGCATCCGTTGGTGGCGGCGATCAACGAGCTGGAGCAGGAACAGGCCAAAGAGGCAGGAGCTTCCCAGGAGGACATTCAGGACTTGGAGAAAGGTCAGTGGCGGCTGGTGCATAGGGGCGAAAGGGGCGTTGCCCCACTAGACTCGGGTCGAGTCTTGCAGTCAAATAAAAAAGAAAATGATTCTGACTGTTTTGTTGTTTCTTCCTCGGAGAGTCGGGACAAGGTCACAGCCGGTCAAAGACACCTCCTGCGCATGTGCTGGCCGGCAGGGGCGAGGGCTATTGCTCGCCCTCGAAGCACATGCGACAGGAGGGGTGTCATCCTGAAGGGAGTGGCAAGATTAAGCGCAAAATGAATGGTTTCTTCTGGGGCGCCAATGCTGCGCCCCAGGCATCTCCAGCAGCGCACCACTGTAATCAATGGCTAGGGGCAGGGCAGTGGGTGGCAACAACCCGAGCACTCCCTCGCCTTCGCGCTAGTCCCAGATCTCCTGATTGGATAGCGGGAGGTGAGGGAGTGGGTTGAGGATTGCGGAAGAGCCCGCCGCAGTGCCCGAGGCAGTGGGAAGGAGAGAGCGCGGGACGGTGACTTTGAAAAAATTGTGATGCAGGCGTGACCAACAGTGCCTGTGTGTGTCGCTCCACTCCGTTCCCAGGCCCAGCAGCACAACAACATTTCCAGGGCCGGGCCGCAGGATTCGTCCAAGATCAAGGCGGTGACCAAGCTCCATACCTGGGCCCCATGTGTGTGAGTAAGAGCAGCTAAAAGGGGTCCGAGGGTTAACAAGACTTGCAATCATGCAACATTGCGGAGACACCTTTGTGGACACTGGCACTAACTCTGCCATTCACCCGATGGTGAGGCCCCTGAGTGCGACGACAGGATGTCCGCTCCCAGTGGGGCAGGCCGGCCCATGCTGCTCCTGGAGACCCCATAAGCGCTAGCAACACCCCTGCCTGAGCCTCCTCCTGGTCGTCATATTAAGGCCCCGACACCTTCATGAGAGCACCTGGCCAACGTGAAAGTGCAACACTGGTACCTGGTGTGGGATTGCCTTGAAGGGCTAGGCTCATGACGACGCAGAACTGGAGCGGGCAGGCAAAGGTAAGCTAATTTTTTTTAATTCATTTAAATTAAAAGTCCCACCGAGCGATCCCCCCCACCCGCGCGACCTCCCGCCCCCCCACCCGTGAGTTCTGCCGGCCGCTACTGGGAAAGGTACAGTTGTTTGTTTGGGGTTTCAAGTAAGGGATGGGAGGAGGGGTTCTGGGGTTCTGAAGGAGATGGGGGAGGGTGGGGGGGTTCTTTGCATGTCAACTTGGCCACACGTACTCGTGACCTAGATGCTCCACTACCACTGGCAGTAAGATAAAGAGAGGGTTAGTCCATGCATACTTGAAACGAATGGGCCCTGATGTAATACTGCTACAGGAAACACACCTACAGGGAACTAAGTGCGTTTTTTTAGCTAGAGGACAGTACAAAGTGCTTGCACACGCCAGTTTCTCCAAAGGCTCCAGGGGGGTAGCCATACTGACTAAGAAGAATCCACCATTTCAGATAACGCAGACCTGGATAGACCCACAGGGGACATATTTGGGGGTATGGGGACACTGGAGACGGTAGAAATACACTATTATCTCAGCCTATGCCCCACCGAAATTGCAAGCGCTTACACTCAAGGGAGTCACAGACATCCTCTTAAACACGTCAGATACCCAGCAGGTGCTAGGGAGCGACTTTAATGATGTGATGGCCCCGGGAGATGATAGGACGGGGGACAGAACCAGGGTCCAAACACCAACTCTGCTGTCCAAGACGATGACGGCATTTGGGCTGCTAGATGTATGGAGATGGCTACATCCTCAGAGGAGAGAGTATTCGTCCTTCTCTGGTGCACACAAAGTATACTCGAGGCTGGATTATATCTTTATGGCACGACATGCATTAACTGTACATGACATTGCAGAATACCATGCCAGAGGTATATCGGATCACTCTCCCCTACTAGTGGTAGTGGGGGGAAGCGGGGGGGGGCAGAGGCGGGTCCTGAAGGTTGTCGGCTTGGGACTTGCAGAATCCAGCTGTGCTAAAAGGCCTCCGGGCGGATGTCAAAGTCTATATTGCTGAGAATGAGGGCTCGGTCTCCTGGAGGGTGGTTTTCTGGGAAGCCCTTAAGGCGGTGATGCGAGATAGGGTGCAGAATAGACTGGCGGGAGAGAAGAGGAAGTTGCAGGACGAAACAAGGTAACTGGAAGCCCAGATATTGACTTTGGAACGGGAGCATCAGCAAACTAGAGCAGAGGGGACCCTTAGACGACTGCTGGATCTGCAGCGCCAGTATAGAGACTTGGCTATGGGGGAGGCTAAGATGCAGGCACTGGCAACGCTACATCGCTTATATGACGTGGCCGACAAGTCAGGGAAGTTGTTGGCGTAGCTCAGCAGAAAGGAGAGGGATGCACGGTGGGTGGAACACATTAGGGACCCCCGGGGGAACTTGATAAGGACGGATGACCTGATAGCGGAGACCTTTGCTGAATACTACGAAACATTCTATGAAGCTAGGGACTTAGGGAAGCAGGAGGACGCTCTCTGCTACATGGAGGGTATTGAGCACCCGGCTCTGACGGAAGAGGACCAGAGAGATTTGGAGGGCGACATCACACTAGATGAAGTTAGAACGGCACTGGCTAGGCTCCGGGCGGGGAAGTCCCCGGGTCCTAATGGATTCCCAGTGGAATTTTATAAAAGGACAGCGGCTTTGCTGTCACGCTATATACTGGGGCCCTTTGAAGGGGCGGGCCAGGATGGAGAGTTACCATCGGATCTCCGTCTGGCTACAATAATCCCGATACATAAGGAGTGTAAGCCGGCAGACGACTGTGCATCGTATCGCCCCATCTCCCTCCTAAACGTGGAGGTGAAGCTCCTTTTGATGATTCTGGCTCTCCAGATGCGGCGGGTGATATCAGGATTGGTCCACCTTGACCAGACAGATTTTCTCCTGGATAGGGCCACGAGGTTAAATCTCCGTCGGACTCACAACTGGTTGCAGGAGGTGAGCACGAGGCGTGACCCCCATCTATCTCTGTCCTTAGACGCAGAAAAAGCGTTTGATGCCGTCCACTGGCCGTTTCTTGAAGGGGCGTTACTTCGTTTTGGCTTCGGCCCCAAGTTTCGGAACTTGGTAAAGTTGCTCTATACGGACCCCAGAGCACGGGTTAAAGTCAATGGGTCGCTGTCCAGGAACTTCCTGGTGCGACAGGGATGCCCGCTGTCTCCCCTGCTTTTTGCTCTCACTATAGAGGTTTTGGCATGTGCAGTCAGGCAAAATGGGGACATCCAGGGGTTTGGCCTAGGACAGGCAGATACCGCAGAGGAGAAAATGTCGTTATATGCGGACGATGTCCTCCTGTATGTAACACACCCTGCCACTACGATAAGGGCGCTCTTTTCAGAACTGGATCGTTACGGGGCCCGTGCAGGCTACCAAATAAATTGGCACAAGTCGATCCTATACGACCCCAAGGGGCGGGAGGACTTGACTGACCTACCGGGCAGGTTGCAGACTACAGGCGAGGGGTTTGTATACTTGGGGATATTTGTGACGCTGGACAGGAGCCTTTCCTATGAAAGGAACATTAAACAGATATCAAATAATTTTGTGGAGGACACGGCCAGATGGCAGATGCTCCCTCTCACGATCTTGGGCCGCGCGGCCATGTTCAAAATGGTGACACTTCCAATGTATTTATATGCATTCCAAAATGAAAACTTCCCCATCCCGCGACGGGTGTTCCTGGACATCAATGCGGAACTGAGGGCCTTGCTGTGGTTGGGTAAGCAGCCCTGGGTGGCACTAACAACCCTACAAAGGCATCAATACAATGGTGGCATTTCACTGCCAAACATTGAGGCCTATTACTGGGTGGAACATCTGGCGCCCATTAATGACTGGATACATGCCCCAGCCATGCATCCTACCTACGCATTAGAGCGATACAGCATAGCGAAGCGCACAAAGTGACTATCTCTACGGGGGCGCGGGGAAAGCTAGATTGCTTTCAGCCACTAGGGTTACCCTGGAGATCTGGGAGCGGGCGACTAAGCATATAGGCTGGGAATGGAAACCAACGAGGCAGACACCATTATGGCGGCGTGCCTGGTTGAGGGAGCTCTGTAAACTGCGGGGGTTCCAGAGATGGGATGCCATTGGGATATCAACACCAGGTGATGTGATGAAAAACGGGACTCTGAAGTCGTACCAGGCCCTAAGGGCAGAATATGGACTATGCAGCACGAAATACTTTAAATACATACAGTTGAAACACGCCTGGAGGGCGGAGGGGACACTAACAGGTACGCTCCCAGAGTATGCACCATTGGAGGGATGACTGCTGCAGGAGCAGATCCCAAACAGGGCAGTCTCACTGACTTACAGAACGGTGATGAATAATATGCCGGATGGACTGGTGAATCTTAAGAGGAAATGGGAGGCTGATGTGGGAGAAATGGATACGGTGGATTGGGACACGGTTCTGATGCATCCGAGAGAGGTTGCCATTACATCCCGCCTACGGCTTATCCAATACAATATCCTTCAGAGGACTTACTTTGACAGAGTGCGCCTACATAAAATGGGGAGGGCTGGAGACCCGAACTGCCTGCGCTGTGGCTGGACCGGTGGGGATTCTACCATGTCATTTGGTCCTGCCCGGAAATTCAAATCTATTGGGTGGCGATCCTGAGGGAACTGGGGGAGGTACTGGAGACCACTCTGCCATTGGAGCCCAAACTGGTCTTATTAGGCATGACTAATGAGGTAGACCTGACCCGCCCAAAGCACTGGCTTTGGTGGTTGCCAAGAGAGATGTGGCAAGGAGATGGGGGGTAGCCACTCTGTCACAGCTGGAGGAATGGAGGAGAGGGATGGACTTATATATGGCAGCTGAAATGGTTACGTACAAGGCCCGGGGATGCCCTAAAAGGTTTGGAAGAGTATGGGGCAAATGGCGCAGATATCATGGTTTGGATGGAGGGCTCTGAGCTTGCAGGGACACAACAGTATCCCACATGGGACAGGAGGGGGGTGTGGCTGGACAATGCGAAGTACTAGGGGTAGGTCTGGGACGACAATGGAGGGATTTAGCTAGAGTGGAGGAAAATTACTTGTTTTTAATGATGAATCATGGAGGGTGGGGGCGGAAGGGTGGGGTATGTTGATCAATGCTGACATGCTTGTTATGTTCATATATAATAAAATGCAAATACATTTTTTTTTTTAAAAGAATGGACACAGCCCATAAGACTTGGCTTGTAGCACAAAGCAGGCTATATATAAAGCTACATTTGAGCCAAAAGGAGGCATTAATTCAATAGTCATTGTGAGAGACTTCTTAGCAGTTTGGTTCCTGACGACTTGATTTTATTGGTGAAGAATAAAAGCATTGTGTCTATTTTTGGGATGTGGTGATCACATATTTCATCTTTTATTGAGCAGTGATTTTCTTGAAGAGTGTGATGATCTCAGGCGTTTTGTTGCTAGTTCCTGCTAATCTGGTCATGTATTTGGCTTTCTTTTTATTTTACTACTGACAATTCCTTACCTTTTCAGGACGGGTGGGTCTTTCTTTTGCCCCTGTGTACTTTGAAGGTCATTCAACGTCTTTCTTTAAAGAACGCAAGAAACAATCGGAATAATGAGATTGTCAACCATATACTCAAAACATTCTGTGATTGAGAGCTGTGAACTCTAAGTTATAATAAGAAGAAACTTGAAAAAAAGAGAAAATATGGAGGGCATTCTTTCATTATGAGTTTCAGTTAAAAGATTAGATAGAACCGAAACTCAAGAATTCTTTTAACGTAGTGATTATATTAGTTGAGTCCCTATGGAATACCCCACAGGGGGTCTTGTTATAGTGATGGATGTGGCCCTCTAAGTGCCAACGGGTTATTTCAACAACCACCTGTTATGCCTTCCCAAATGAAGAGTCGGTCAGTCAGTAGAGAATACGCACTTACTTTATCAGTTGTTCTCTGCAGAGAGAGCCCGGGTTAGACCTGTACCATAAGATGGACGCTAAGGGGGACTGCCTGCCCAAAGCACACTAATACATGATAAAGCTTTCTCGAGACCTCAGCCACCCCTACTATGGAAAAATACCGTCCAGACCCGGGCATGAACAAAGAGGGTATAGAGAGATGAGATAACACCTCCAGATGGGTGTATTATCAGTGCTCCAAGGCCAATGTGTCGGGCTTCAATGTCTCCTAACGTGGGAGCAGAACTACACATACAGAAAGCAATGTACGAAAAAGAGTATCCATACATTAGCAAATCCGACTTCAACCTTGGGGAGCAGAGAAAGAATAATAACGATATACAGTTTTACAGTTCTGCTGAAGCAAGCGAAAAACAATTGAGGCCTAGTGTGGCAGCGGCCTAGACAGACTTCTAGTAGTCGCACATTACAACATGGAGGCACACCAGCCAACGAAGCTTGCATGCCATCAGAATAACTCAGTGGGTTTCATAATGCTAATACACATGGCGTCTACTTAGCCACCTAATGCTAACTTATAGAATGGATATGAATGCATATTATGAAAGGGAATTTCAAACCTAACAATAGTACCATACGGTGTGGCTATGATCGTATTGTGTGAAGGTTGATGCCAGCATTGGCGTTGTCTAGCCAAAATGTTGAAGCAGTGACAAGAGCAGAAGGGGAGGGAGGGGGATGAGGGGTAAGGGGTTGGGCGAATTGTTTGTTGTTTATCAAGAAAAATGTATATAACAAAACAAATGTGCTGAATTTTGATTTTATGCTTTGGTATTATTGAATAAAGGCTATTTAAAAAAACCTTTGTGAATATATTCTAACTAAATACAATATTTTGATATATATGTACAGGTATTTGATATATTGAGTTCAAGATAATGTAATTTTTCAATATAAAGATACCATCACAACGGTATGTCGTCATATTGGGCAATACCGGAATTTTGCATGGTAGTGTGTGTAGGGTGACCAGGCTCCCTGGATTCCATTATACAGCTCGGCAAGGACAGCACTGTGCTAGTCCTATGCTTAAAGACTTTGCTGTAGAAATGGCAAAAGACTTTGTCCTTTTCTATCTCGGCATGGATGGCACTGCCCTAATCCTATGCTTAAAAACTTTGATAGAAAAACAGACATTTGAGGTGAGCAGATCTAAAGTGTAGCTGGTGTTGAGAGAACTCTAACAGGAGCTGCTTTCCACCTAAACTGGAGAACTACCCAGAGTTCTCTCCTTCTTTTTTGCATATATATATATGGTCAATGACATCAGTGATGACATCTCAAATGATATCAGTGATGACATCATCCAGTGACTTTGATTTTTTTTTTTTAAGTTTGTGGTAAATATATTTACCAAGGCGTATCAGTGAATCAGTGGGTGTATGAGTGCCTTTATGGGGGACTCAGTGGGTGCATGACTGACTGTATAAGTGAGTGATTAGGTGTCTCAGTGAATATACAGGTCAGTTAATGTCTAAGTGGGTGCATAAGTGTGTTAGTGGGTATGTGAATGACTATATGGGTGATTGATCAGTTGCCTGACTATGTCTAGGGTTGTCTGGGTGTCTGTGTTTGTGGGTGAGGAGGTGTGTGACTGCCTATATGGATCAGTGAGTGGGTGAGTCAGTGGCTGTATAGGGTACTGTTGTGTATGTGAGAAGTTGTATGGGTGAGTGAGTGCCTCTATGGCTGTGTCGTTGATTGAGCGCATGTGTCAGTATGGGTGAGTAACTGAGTATGTGAAAGGCAGTATACGTGAGTGATGGGTTATATGAGTGACTATATGAGTGAGTGAGTGAGTGAATGTGAGAGTGGCTATACAGATGAGTGCATTCTTCTGTCAGTGACTGTATAGCTGAGTGAGTATATAAAAGAGTATGGACTGTAATTTATTTAAACATGCAAAACATGAAAAAAGATTTTAAAAGAATGCAGTTTATAAGAACAACTTTCAATTTTTGAAAATGTGCTCATCAGAAATGGGCACAGTAATTGGTGGACTACAACCAATCTGGTAGTTCGACCTATGCTAAATAAGCATGTGACTCTTGCTTTGATGAAATGCCTACCTGTGACCAAGGTGTGTGAGAAAGCTGAAACGGGTAAGGATTATGGGCAAAGTGTTTGATGGTGAACTGCCTGCCTGTCTCTGAAGTTTGAAATAAAGTGCGTGAAGTTGCCTTTTTCATCAGAGTCGTCGTATATCTGTGTAGACATATTGTTTGGATTTAAAGCAGGATTCTTTGTTCCTGCTCGACGAAGCCGCCCTGTCAGGGTCTGGGGCTCTGCAAACAAAGAAACTGTGGCAGAAATATACACAAATATTCACTGAAAAAAAACATAGGTTTCAGAGACGTTATAGTTAGAAATTAGCATTTAAAAAACCTTAGAAATTCACAGAAAAAAACATAGGTATCAGGGGTGTTATAGTTAGCTGGACATTTCACTCGCACAAAACCATAGAAATTCCTCCATTATAGTTAGTTCTGCTAACTATAACTCGCGCACCCGCAATGCACTGCTGATGATTTCACATATTACATCATTCATGACATGGTCAGTGACATCACTGATGACATCTCAAATGACATCACTGATGACATCACTGATGACATCATCCAGTGAATGTGGCTTAGTTTGAAATTTAAATATGTATTATATATATACCAATCTTTATTGAAGATTGAGTGGATATATAACTGTCTGTATGGAGAATTTAGTAGCTGTCTGACTGTTTAAGTGAGTAATTAAAAGTGTCTCACTTAACACATGGATTAGGAACTAAACTATGTGAATGTGTGCATCACTGTCTCTGTTGTTATACAACATGCTGCATCAGTTGGTCACTAACTACATGAGTGTGTATTTTAGTTATTGATTAGTTGGTTGAGTATTTGTATGGGACACTGAGTTTGTGTGTGGTTGGATGGGGAGTGTGTAACACTATGCATTAATGTGTGAATGGTTGATTGACTAGGTGTATAGGTTTAAGAGTGCATGTGGGAATAGTTGTTTGGGTGACTGAGTGTATTTATTTGTGTGTTGGTGAGCAAATATATGTTTTAGTTGCACATCTTCAACAAAGTAAAAAAATAAAAGGCATTGTATGTGAGAGTTGGTTTATATAAATAAGCATTTGTAAGAGTCAGTGATTATGAGAGTAACTATATGAATGAGTGTATAATTGTAATGGTGATTTTTTAACATATTAACTATGAGTTACTATGTGTTTAAATAAATGAGGTGTTGTGTGTATAATTGTGTAAGTGAGTAAATGTAAGTGTGATTAATTTTTTTCATGAGTGAGTAGGATGACTGCATAACCGACTAAGATGACTGCTGATGTGTCAATGTCTACATATGTGTATAAGTGCATTTGATAGTGTTCTATTAATTAATGACTGCATGTATAAGTGATTCTGTTGTTGAATGGGTAGTTGTGTGTGTAGACTTAGGAATCAGTGAGTGGTTATGTAGTAACTGGTATTGGTGTGTCAATGGTTTCAAATATGGTACTCTATTTTACAGTGAGTGATGAAAGGTTATACTAGTGTATGATGAGGTGTATCAGATTGTCACATGGATGATGTCATCAGTGATGTCATTTGAGATGTCATGAATGATGTAATATGTGACATCATCAGCAGTGCTTTGGGGGTGCGCGAGTTATAGTTAGCAGAACTAACTATAACGGAGGAATTTCTATAGTTTTGTACGAGTGAAATGTCCAGCTAACTATAACACCCCTGATACCTATGGTTTTTTCTGTGAATTTCTAAGGTTTTTTAAATGCTAATTTCAAACTATAACATCTCTGAAACCTATGTTTGTTTTTCAGTGAATTTCAAAGCTTTATCTAAATGCTAATTTCTAACTATACCGTCTGTTTTTTTAGTGAATTTCAAAGGTTTTTCAAATGCTAATTTTTACGTGTAATAGTAGTTATACCTATTTTTTTGTACTGATTTTCTACAGTTTTTTAACTGTTTATTTATAAATATTTTATTCATTAAATATCAGTATATATTTGTCAGAAAATTGCAACAAAAAAAATTAAACAATTCAAACTGAAATACTGTTTCATTTTATTGTTTTATTTTTTTATTTTAATATATTTATATTAATTTCTTTTTTTCCTAAAATTTTTCGGAGTCGCGCACCCAAAGCATACACATCACGGTGGGTGCGTGGATTCTAACCGCCATTTTAGAAAAGTCCTGAAGGATCCGAGTACTGTGGAATTTTAGTTCGTGAACTGAACATCATCTGCGCCATCTTGCCTATTCCTCAGACTCACGTATGAACATACACGACAGCCATTTTAGGTACCATGGTCTCCCTGTTCACGATCGATCACCAGCGCACTTCCCTGACCCTGCAAGCATCCCCCATGCACCCTGGCTGCCCCCGCGCTCACATGCACGAGTCATGAACCCTCCTCTTCCGCATGACTCTGTCTCCGGGAATCACACCCCGCGCCTGACCAACACCTCCTTTCCTTCCATGAATACCCCTCTTTTAATAAACCCTTCTACGCTCGATTGTCCACACCGATCCTTCCTTCTATGAATATCTCTCCTTTGATGACCCCTTCCTCTGAGCCCGATTGTCTGCACGGACCGCTGGTCATCCCTTAAGCCTGAGGATACAGTTTATTGCCCACTACTGTATGCACTCGCCCCTCTTCAAAGGAGCTACTATTGATCACGACCTCCCCACCCCCTGAGATTCGATCAGGCGCACACATTCCAAAGGAATCGGCGGAACACTCAGCTGCGTGATAGCCCCTCCTATTGTATGGGGGGTGAGGACCTCTACTGTAGCCACGTGTTGGAATGAGCCGGAACTGGGGGGGGGTACCGGGGATGTCATTTTTCCATTACTTCACAATGTCTTTATTGTAATAAAGAGCGGTCACATGTCGTAAACCAGTGTATAAAAGGCCAGGTCTCAGAGAGGCTGTCAGAGAGCACCTCGAGACGATACCTTGTTGTCCGATCTGATGTGTTCTGCTCCGTCGGAATAAAACTTGTTTCCTGTCTTCCTGTCTCCAGCGCCTGCCTCTTTATTTGATAAACTTCGTATGGTATTAGAGGCGTTTAACGCCGGGCAAAGTTACTTAAGAAACATCGACTAAATCGCCTGACCATTTTCCTGACTTTCCTCAATTGGCGTCCCAAGTGTGGGGCCCATCAGCGACACGTGGATCCAGTGGGAGAGGTCCCGACGACAGAGTGAACGACTGCAACGATCGGGAGAGCTCCTGTCCGATAGACCCTCGTCTGACAGCCGATCATCCGAACTTCACTGGTTCCAAGCAGACCTCTCCCGAGTGATCTACGGTCCTGACTGGGAACCATCAGGAGTGCCACGGTAGCAGCAGAGAGTAGAGGACGATCGGGCGCTGGAAGCGGAAGACAAGAAACTGTCCATGCGGTCCGGGTAAGGTCGTGACACACGACGAATTGTGAATTGATTGATTGTTTGATTGATTGAAATACTAGTATTTGCATTGTCGCTCTTTGAGATATTCGCTGCCTGCAAACGGGGAGGAATAGGAATATTCTATCTCCCTTTGCGGAAAGTGAAGGGTAGGTAACGCGGACTTTTGTCCCCCATTGTAATCTGCCGTGCCTATTTTTTTCTCCCCACTGATTGATTGTCCGAACATAGATTGTTTGGAGTATAGTTCTTTTTGAGGTTCTCTGCTTGCAAATAACGTAGAATAGCAATATTCTGTCTAGTCTTTGCAAATAGTGAAAGATAGGTAGTGCGGACCTTTGTTCCCCGTTGTAATCTGTCATGCCTGTCATCTCCCCACTGATTGGTAGTTGGTACAACCCGGACCGCTTATTAGAGATGAACCATCCAGCTCCATTGGAGGGCACCCCTAATAAGGACATGTTCACTAAACAAGGACTAGTCGCTATAGCTTATAGTAAGTTATGGCATGAATATACAAAAAAGGATCCCGAAAGTCAGTGGCCACTGATAGGTTCCTTTGATGATCATAAAATAAAAGCGCTAGAAGCAGCTGTTAAAATAAATAAGGCAACACCCACCATGCTCGATAGTATCGGCATGTGGCGCAAAGAAGCAGAGCAACGAAGGAAAAGAGGAGAAGCAAGAATAGGGAAAGAGTTACGAAAGGCAGCCCACCTGGCAGCGAAGGAACTAGATGAAGAAATAAGAAGGAGAGAGGAAGTTAGACAAACGCAAGAATCAGGGTCGGCAGGCCAATGCCCTGTTAGAACCCCCTCTATGCTCTACCCGGAGATGCCCTCCAAACAACGGGCAAACGACGAGTTACTGCTAGGTCCTCCGATTATCTACATGCCCCCTCCTTATGCCCCCTGCCAGCCTCTGGCACAGCACCTACCAATTCTGGGTGCGGGCGAGGGTAACTCTAGCGCTAGTGCCCCGGCTCTTACGGCCTTCGCACCAGCCACATTGGTAACAACATCAGATGAACTCGAGACTAGCAAGCAGCTAACGGCCAGACCAAATAGGTTGAGCAAAGACGAGCGGGATGGGATTGACAAGATAGCAAAGACACTGGTAGAACGGAAGGAGAGCGAAGTATACACGATGGATATGCACAATTCACATGCCGGTAATCACAGACGGCATTTTATCTTACGATTCAGCTACCACACCCCGAACGCATATGAGGATAGGTATCAAACTAAGGGTCCTGCTAAGCTGACGGCTCTATATAGAAAGATCGATGTTGGGGATGGGACTGAACGCGATGTGACGGACCTCTTCATGCAAACGCTTGGAGTCTTCCGCCACCTCACGGAACAGAAACCAGAGGTTAAGATCACAGTCCCTGAAACGGCTGAGTCCCCATTAGAAGTAGCCAACACTATGATGCCTATCAGAGAAGCTGCCCCCTACTGGGTTCCCCCAAGAGGTCAGGGAACAAACGACGATATCAACCACGCAGATGCAAAAGGGAGGGTTGTGTACAATTGGGTTTACCAACCATGGGATCGACAAGATATTTTAACCTTTAGGCAAACCCTGCCTGATTTAAGGAAGAACCCGACAGCATTTTACACCGAATTAGGCACAGCCTTGGGTTCAACGATAATGACTCTAGCAGACATTGATTTGTTTTTCGGGTTATGTCTGCCGGCTGACGTGTGGAAGCAAATCCGGAAAGCCGAACACACAGATCTGTTCGGACATACCTGGAATCAACTCAGTGAGCTAGATAGACAACGAGAGCCCGGAAGGAAACCGATGAAAGACATACTGGAACTCCCGGACAAAATAGTTCAGAAGCTGAAAACCTTGATCCCAGAGAAAAAGGTAGATTGGTCAATAGTCACGGTTTGCCGTCAGAAACCCCAGGAAGACGTGTCAGAATACTTCTCCCGATTTGAAACGGTGTTCTCCGACTACAGTGGCCAGGACATGACCACCGCAACCGGACAACACCTATTTGTGCAAAACTACGTAAAGGGTCTGTCACAAGAGGTTTCCCAAAAGTTACAAATGAGCGAGAGTAGTTGGGGGGCCGCCAAACCCGCCGCTATCCTCCAAATGGCTCAGTACTACGAACACCAAAAGAATGAGAATGATAGGGCAACCGAGAGAAAGAAGAAAGATTTGAAAGAAAGGGTGATGATAGCCCAGATACAAGGGGTGGCAGTCGGGAAAGAGCTACACAGGGGGAGCTACCAATCAATCGCCCCTAGAAATCCACCCCCAAAGGACCGCACATCCACTCCCTACTCTGGACGTAGGGACATAGAAGATAATCAGTGTGCATTTTGCAAAGGATTCGGGCATTGGAAGTCTCAATGTCCGGCTCTTCTGGAACTAATTAAAAATAAAGAAATGAGGGACATGACGAATGGCCCCAGGACTAGAGGGCAGGGGCGGGGGTACACAAATGACACCAACTACGATAGACCAGGAAAATCGAACACATTTGACCGTCCCCGACAGAACCAGTACCAACTATCTGACAGTGAGAACATTCCCGACTTCGCATAGGACTGCCAGGGGCAAGGGAGGGATCCAGTTGAGCTCTGTGTTGACCAGCAAGGTCCTTACGTCACCGCTAAGGTCCTGGGTACAAAGTCTCCATTCTTGGTAGACACTGGAGCGACACGTAGTGTATTATCAAAATGACTGATTCCAAGGGCACCCTTGTCTGGCTCACACATTACATCGATAGGTTTCGATGGAACGCCCTCCACAAATCCCCTGTCTGTACCTATCTCCTTTGACCTAGGAAACAACCCCACTGACACAACATTTCTGCTCTCCTCCAACTCTCCTGACGCCATTATGGGTATTGATTTACTAAAACATTTCCGAGCTACTATTAGGTGTTCCCCAGATGGAGTCCGAGTCATCCTGTACGACAACCCGAGCATGTCCAGATCCCGCCCCGCACGACATATGTACTCTATGACTGATGCTGACCTAACCTTGCTCGACACCCTACCCCTGTACCTATGGGCCAGAAACGACTCGGATGTAGGACGAATGATGATCGACCCTGTGCACATAACTGTTCGACCAGACGCAATACTCCCGAAACTCCCACAGTACCGGATATCGCCCGAAGGCGAGAAGGCATTGGTGGCGATTATTCAGTCCTTGGTAGGTGCAGGAGTGGTAGAGGAAGTGGTTGGTAATGTCTGCAACAGCCCTATCCTACCCATTGTTAAGAAGCAAGGTGAGGGAGATGAGAAAGCATATCGCTTCATCATCGACCTGCGAGAAGTCAACAAAGTGGTGGTACCACAGTACCCCGTAGTCTCAGACATCACCACCATTCTGACCCTCATCCCGTCCACTGCCACCACCTTCACCGTTATTGATCTCAAGAATGCATTTTTCTCTATCCCCATCCATCCAGACAGCCGTTATCTCTTCGGCTTCACCTTAAAAAACCGTTCGTACCGATTTTGTAGAGCTCCCCAGGGCTACACTGAAAGTCCCAGCATTTACAGCCAGGCCCTCAAAAGACAGCTGGACGCCGTCCAGCTACCAGATGGAGTGGTGTTGATCCAATATGTTGACGATATCCTTCTTGCGGCCGACACCACTCCACTTGCAATCACGGCCGCTATCCAACTCTTGCACTTTCTTGCGGAGAATGGCCACAAAGTCTCCAAAAAGAAACTGCAGTTCTGCCAGCCTCAAGTGACATACCTGGGCCATCTCCTGTCCAAAGAAGGGAGGAAACTTACGCCCGACCGAATCCAAACCATCCTAGACACCCCCATCCCAAAAACACAGAAGCAAGTCCGTTCATTGGTGGGCCTTACCTCTTTTTGCCGACAATGGTTACCAAATTTCAGTCTCATTATAAAGCCCCTACTTTCCCTGTTGGCCAAAGATGTTCCCTTCCCACTCCCTTGGACCCCCGAATGCCAAGCGTCCTTTAAGGAGTTGCGGGATGCCCTTTGCTCGGCACCCGTCCTAGGAACACCAGATTACTCCAAGCCCTTCTCCCTCTTCACTCACGAAAGGGAGGGATGCGCATTGTCTGTTCTAACTCAGCCCATCGGCTCCAAACAACGCCCTTGTGCCTACTTCTCTGCCACTCTTGACCCAGTCGCCAGAGCTTTACCTGCCTGCCTTCGAGCAGTAGCCGCCGCTGCTGTCTCTATCCGTCAGAGTGAGGGAATTGTACTTTCGAACTCTCTCACGGTGTTAGTGCCCCACGCAGTTGACACCCTTTTGAACCAGACCAAGACCCAACACCTGACTAGTGCACGACTGACCGGGTACGAATTGACTCTACTTGCACCCCACATCACTCTGAAGAGATGCACAACTTTGAATCCTGCTACACTGTTGCCCTTGCCTGAAAATGACCCGATGTGCCCCCTATACACGACTGTGTGACCCTCACGGACGAACAGACTAGGAGTAGAATTGACCTCCGAGACATTGCCTTTACAGACCCTGATGGAGAGCTATGGGTAGACGGCTCTTGTATCAAACTCCCAGACGGCACCACTTCAGCTGCCTATGCGGTGACGACAGCCCGAACAGTAGTTGAAACAGCCCGCATCACGCAACGATCCGCACAGGCGGCAGAGCTAATTGCCCTTACACGAGCATGTATCATAGCAGCAGGAACCACGGCGAACATTTACACGGACAGCCAGTACGCCTTCGGGGTGGTTCATCATTTTGGGCTCTTGTGGAGGGAAAGGGGATTCCTGACGTCCCACGGCACGCCCATCCTTCACGGAGATCTAGTCTCCGCCCTGATTGAAGCAGTTCTCCTCCCCAAACGATTAGCAGTGATCAAATGCCAGGCACACAAGAAGGTGACGGACTTAGTTGGACAGGGAAACGCACTGGCCGACATCACTGCCCGAACTACAGCTGAGAATAGGACGACGACACACATATATGTGACCAGGTCACAAGCAGAAAAATGGACAGACGCTAGGGAAACGATTAGGGACATCCAGTCGGCCAGCACACCTCATGAACTGACTGAGTGGGCACGGGTGGGTCTAAAGGACGATGAAGGCTGCTGGCGGACAAAAGACACAAACAAATGGTTGCTGCCTGACTCATACTTGATTCCCATACTGACTATGGCACACTCCCCTGCACACATAGGTTCTGCCCCCATGATTGAACTCATTTCCAAAGTCTGGCACAACAACAAAATCCCCGACTCAGCCAAACGCCTGGTCCAGCAGTGCCTTATCTGCCTACAACACAACCCCGGGAAAGGGACTGTAGTACCCCGGGGAGGGTTTGGGATCCCCGACCACCCCTTTGAGGTCCTCCATATGGATTACATCCAGCTGGAGAGATGCCAAGGCCTGAAGTACGTATTAGTCATTGTATGCGCCTTCAGCAAATGGGTGGAAGCCTATCCAACCCGTGATAACACTGCCATGACTACTGCCAAAGTACTACTGAAAGAGTTTTTCCCTCGCTACGGCCTTTGTCGAATTTTATGGAGCGACAATGGCCCCCACTTCATAGCTGAAGTTATCCAACTAATCTTGAAGGGGCTAGGGGTAAGGCAGAGGTTCCATGCGGTCTTCCACCCCCAATCCGCTGGCCTAGTTGAGCGACACAATACCACACTGAAACTGAAACTGTCAAAAATAGTGGCCACCACAGGACTTAAGTGGCCGGATGCCCTCCCACTGGCATTGCTATCGATGCGCTCCACTCCCACTAAGCACCACTTGACCCCCTACGAGGTTGTGTTTGGGCGACCAATGAACCTCTGGACTGCCCCCAAGCCAACATCCATTCACGACGTCCCCGACGTCCTGCTGTCAGATTATTTGTGCAAATTAACTAAAACGTTGTCTGTCATTCATCAACAGGGGCAGCAGGCCATCCCCGATGCTTCCAGGGGTCCCGGTCACGATATCCAACCGGGAGATTATGTTTTAGTCCGGAATTTTCAATGGGCAAAGAGTCTGGAACCCCGGTGGACGGGCCCCTGGCAAGTACTGATCACCACTCGGACGGCTCTTCGAGTAGAGGGAAAAAGGCACTGGCTGTACGCCCACCACTGCAAGAAGGTCTCCTCGACCCTGGCCACGACAGACAACGTCGACACCCAAGAAGAGCTCCTGAACAAAGACCGGCCATCACTGAACTGCTATCCTGATACCGAGGCACTTGAACTTTCAAAATTCTCTGATCCCACTGTGCCATCCCGGGAAGGGTATTTCCTGCGACGAAAAGGAGGGAGCTTCGGCTAAGTAGACCACAGACTAAGTTAAAATCTCAGAACGGTGGCCTAAACCAACCAAGGGTTACCCGGAGAGAAGCTAAACAAAGTCTGTGGTTCTGCCCACTACCGAGCACCTTGAAGATGATGGAAGCGCCAGATAAGAAGATGATGGAAGCGCCAGACAAGAAGATGATGAAAGCAACAGGAAATACCCACTACAGGAACCCAAAGACTGACAATTTGCATAAATTAAAGACAATCGCCTTCTTCATTCTCTTCCTCCTTTGCCTCCTCCTCATGACTTCCTTCTGGATCTTGGAGGACAGCACACCTGCTCATCAGATATTGCTGACCACTGCACAGCCAACCACCATGAAAGAGCATCACCTGATCTCCCTTTCGCCTCAGCTCCGAGAAAGGCGTAAGGAGTTCTGGAACAATTCCTTCGTGCAACTACTGCACCAGCACAACCTTGCTGCAAATGCCACGAACTGCTGGATCTGCGGGTTGCTCCCGCATGCCACTGGACACTCCATCCTCTTCATCCCTTCTCCTTTCTCAGTTCACGGCTCCTGCCTCGCCTGGTTGATCCTCTTGCAGGAAAGCCACAAGGACAACGCCGCTTCTGGTCAAACAGTGTCACACTTCTACTATGGGTTCTGGCTGAACAAAACAGGAAGGACATTTGCCCCCTTTTGCCCTGTGACCTCAGGTTCCTCCTTCCATATGAACATCCCTGCCAAAGAACGAGTTGAGATGCAAGTACTCCACAATCCAGCTAGACCCACCTTTTCCCACCTGCGAAAGCGAACGGCTGCCACTCTGACTGTGGCCTTGTCTGTCATTAATGTCACAGGTCTCGTGTGCCTCGAAGGCCAAGGAACACAGCTGGTGGGTCACAGTTCCTGCCGCATCACCAGAACATTGGTTTCAGTTGACCCCCCCTCCTTTGTTGCTTCTCCGAATATGTACTTTGTTTGTGGCATCAAAGCTTACACTTGGCTCCCGAAAGGTTGGAGGGGTACGTGCTACATTGCCTTCATTCTTCCCCCCACGTATGTGGCCCCATCCTACCATCACCGGCAAAAGCGCGCCGGAGACATTGGACAAGCCGACTCCACCGGAGCACAGTTCCTGGATGCGGTGAAGGGACTTGTTCCTCTGTGGGGCCCAATGGCAAATAGCCGCGCTATCCGACACCTGACTCAGGCAGTGGAAACGACCATTAACATCACGGCTGGCATCCTCGCCAACAACACGGCCGAGCTTCAGGCAGTCCGCCTGGTGGCTCTTCAAATCCGCCTGGTTCTAGATGTGGTTCTGGCCGACCGTGGAGGAGCATGCCGCATCATCGGCTCCAGCTGCTGCACCTACGTGCCAGATAACTCGCCTTCAGTCTACAAAGCAATCGAACACCTCCACAGACTATCCTCAGAGGTTCACCAGGAGCAAGAAGGATGGTCGCTTGGAAGCTGGTTTTGGGACACTTTGAAGGACTGGGGATGGAGGTTGTTTTCATTTATATTGATACCAGTCGTGGTACTGTGTGGGTGTTGCTTAGGTATTCAATGTTTGCCACCTTTGTGTTCACTCATTCCTAACTGTATGTGCCCTAAGACTTTGGACTTTAGAACTGAGCACATGAGTCCCCTCTATGAGATAGAAATACGTGGTCTTATGGGGATAGATCCGAATTGACAAGCTGGCGAGACATGTTAAAAGGGAGGACTGTGGAATTTTAGTTCGTGAACTGAACATCATCTGCGCCATCTTGCCTATTCCTCAGACTCACGTATGAACATACAAAACAGCCATTTTAGGTACCATGGCCTCCCTGTTCACGATCGATCACCAGCGCACTTCCCTGACCCTGCAAGCATCCCCCATGCACCCTGGCTGCCCCCGCGCTCACATGCATGAGTCATGAACCCTCCTCTTCCGCATGACTCTGTCTCCGGGAATCACACCCCGCGCCTGACCAACACCTCCTTTCCTTCCATGAATACCCCTCTTTTAATAAACCCTTCTACGCTCGATTGTCCACACCGATCCTTCCTTCTATGAATATCTCTCCTTTGATGACCCCTTCCTCTGAGCCCGATTGTCTGCACGGACCGCTGGCCATCCCTTAAGCCTGAGGATACAGTTTATTGCCCACTACTGTATGCACTCGCCCCTCTTCAAAGGAGCTACTATTGATCACGACCTCCCCACCCCCTGAGATTCGATCAGGCGCACACATTCCAAAGGAATCGGCGGAACACTCAGCTGCGTGATAGCCCCTCCTATTGTATGGGGGGTGAGGACCTCTACTGTAGCCACGTGTTGGAATGAGCCGGAACTGGGGGGGGGTACCGGGGATGTCATTTTTCCATTACTTCACAATGTCTTTATTGTAATAAAGAGCGGTCACATGTCATAAACCAGTGTATAAAAGGCCAGGTCTCAGAGAGGCTGTCAGAGAGCACCTCGAGACGATACCTTGTTGTCCGATCTGATGTGTTCTGCTCCGTCGGAATAAAACTTGTTTCCTGTCTTCCTGTCTCCAGCGCCTGCCTCTTTATTTGATAAACTTCGTATGGTATTAGAGGCGTTTAACGCCGGGCAAAGTTACTTAAGAAACATCGACTAAATCGCCTGACCATTTTCCTGACTTTCCTCAGTACGGTGTGTGATGGCTGCGTGTTTTTCAGTTACATCATATACACTTAATATTACGTGATGTGCGCGATTGGTATGCGACCCGTCCGTGACTCCTGCTCCCGCGCATTTGCGACACATGCGCATTACGGTACGCCACACTTGTGTGGTGGCTGGTCCCACGTGACGTAATATACGTGCTGCGGTGCGCTGGGTGAGCGTCTCCTGCAAAAACATTTTATGCTCTAAAATGATATGTATGTGTATTTAATATACATATTAGGGCAAGAGATTATCTAAAATATTCATAAAAATAATATATTTGTGCTTATAATAAACTCATATTTTTTTTAATATATTTCGCGGAGTCTCGTCAGGTGCGTGCTTCGTGAGCGCAGAGTGCGCGGATCCCATGTGACCTCAAAAAAAAGATTTAATTGCTTTATAACCTTTCCCACTGTAACTATTGAAGGACCCCAACCATTTTAATCATTCTTGTTGGAGCATCTTTAGAGAGACATCTCTTTTCCTACAAGAACCCTTTTTGCTTGTTTTTTTGTGTTTTTCAAAAAATATCAAACAAAATGGTATCTGGACAGCAGCAGGAGAAAGTATCTTCTGAAGAAGAATTCTTGCAGAAGGCATCATGTACACAGAGGCCGGATTCTGTTGTGTGGAAATTCGTCACTTTTCCACCTGGAGAGAAAAAAGTAAATGCGAGAAAGGTGACGTGCAAAATGTGTGACCGAGTCCTGTCAAGAGGCAGTGAAAAAAATACTCTTGTGGCACTGCTTCTAGGTACAAGCATCTCCAGACCACACATCCTCTCAATCTTGCTCGGGAGGAAATGAGGCGGGCTGCTATGAACCCCTCATTGCTTGTGGCAAGTACGTCTGGAGCGTCCTCAGGAACACCTGCATTGGAGATTAGGCCAGAATTTGCCTTTCTCGAGCAGCACTGCGTGAAGTGTAAGAAACGTATATGCTTCGGTGAGCAGTTGGTGGATGCAGTTTGTGCTGTGCAACGCACCCATCGTTGTTAATTTTTTACTGTACTGCAGCGTGACACTGCAAGCTTTTTAGCTGCACTGCACTGTGGCACTTCTGAAGCACAGGGATGTGACATATGTACATGAATATGTTGCAACTCTGTGCTTCCCTCTGCACTGCTGCACAAGCTGCAGCCATGCGGTGACACAGGCACCCTTGCCCCATGGTGCAAGGATGTCTATGTCATGTGGAGATTGTTTTTGTGCAGGAGGGGACACCTTCCTGCACAAAAACGATCAGTAAAGGCGTTTTCCTCTTTCAATGTATGCTGTGGAATGCAGCATGCATTGAAAGAGGAAAAAATGAGGAGAAATGAAAACAATTCTCCTCATTATGCCTTGCTACACCAACTCTAGGATGACTCAGCATTCACACACATCTCCAGATTTACGATTTCTCATAAATCTGGAGATGTGTCTTGTTCTATGGGTGTTGCATGGGAACACCCACAGCAACACCTATGGAACGCCCCATCAAAGCAAAGTTCTGTGTATGAAGGGGTTGTATTTACAAGGAGAGGAAAAACCATGCAGGGTTGCTTTTCCTCTCCTTGTAAATATGAAGCAGTGCCTGGTGCCACCACTACGTTACAAAAAGTGACGTACTGGTGGCGCAGGGTGCTTGTAAATCTGCCCCATAAGTGCTTAGGTATTGGCAGACTGATACAATAAGAACATAGTGCTGGATGGGTGATTGAAGAATTGCATGAGACTGACAGGAGGTATCCTACGCTGCATGGGTACTACTTAAGTATTTAATGGAGTGGACCAATAGTATGTATCTGCTTAGAGATTTGTAGGGATTATGCACAGAATATTTTAGGTGTACTTGTGTTGGTGCCTAGGTCATTTTATAAGAATACCACTAGTAACTGGAATGATGACAGTGCTGCAAACAAAGTGAACACTTAAATTAGAAGTGCTTATGTATTGGTGGAGTGAAAGGATAAGTAGATAGTGGTAGACAAGTGATTAAAGAAGTGCATGGGACAGACTGGACGATCTCTACACTGCATGAGTACTAACTGGGTATTTAGAAGAGTGTATCAATAGTATGTAGCTAGTTAGAGGTCTGCTTGGATAGTGCACAAAATATTATAGCTGTACTTGTGTTAGTAGCTAGGCCATTCCTTAAGTTCATGACTAGTAACTAGAATAATTACAGTATTACAAACAGAGTGTATAGTGAATGTATAAGTGCTTAGGTATTGGTGGAGTGATAGGATACGTAGATAGCGCTGGATGGGTGAATGGAGAAGTGTATGGGACAGACAGAAGGATTCCTAGACTACATAGGTACTAAATAGGTATTTAGAAGAGCGTATCAATAGTAAGTAGTGGTTAGAGGTCTGCATGCATAGTGCACAGAATATTGTAGCTGTACTAGTATTGGTGTGTCTATGGTTTCGAGAATGGTAGTCTGTATTTTAGGGTGTGAGGAGGTGCATCAGATGATCACGTGGATGATGTCATCAGTGATGTCATTTGAGATGTCATCAGTGATGTCACCAGTGATGCCACTGACCATGTCATGAGTGATGTAATATGTGACGTCATCAGCAGTGCATTGCGGGGGCGCGAGTTAGAGTTAGCACAACTATAATGGCCAAATTTCTCATGTTTTTTATGAGTGAAATGTCCAACTAACTATGACGTCCATGAAACCTGTGGTTTTTTCAGTGAATTTCTGAGGTTTTTTTAAATGCTAATTTCTAACTATAATGTCCCTGAAAATTGTGTTTTTTTCAGTGAATTTTATATATATGTATTTAATTTCCTCTCACTCTTACAAGGAAGGATTCAGCACTCAGGTTGTAGTTTGGAAGTATTTAATCTGCAAAAGGACGTGATCCACGCGTTTCGGCTCGTCCAAACCTTGATAACGATACAAGACGTCATTGTAGCATCCTTATTTAAATGTACAAATGCCTAAAATTGCCAACATTAACAAAGGACTACATATTACTTTAATCCAAAAAGCTGGTGGCCATATTGGCCTGATCACAATGTGAAAATTCAGGAATTGATACAATAAAGAAAAGAAAACAAGTTTTAATATGCACACAATACCTGTATGTATGTCAACGTGACTTATTCATAATAAACATATTTAGGATTGCAAACATCAACATAAACAATGGACTACACATTACTTTAAAGTGAAAGGCTATCGGCCATATTAATCTGGGCAAGTTGCGTATTATAATGGTTCTTACATGAAAGAAAAGAAAAAAGGGGTGTTAATATACACACACTATCCCTAAATAAAGTTCTAGCGATTATAGTTCCATTCCATTCACAGCTCATTTGAGATGTCATGAGTAATGTCATGAGTGATGTAACTGACCATGTCATGAATGATGTAATGTCTGAGGTTATTAGCAGTACATTGCGGGGGCGTAAGTTATACTTAGTTCAGGTAACTATAACTGCTGAATTTCACTGGTTGTGTATGAGTGAAATCTGAGTCTAACTATACCGTCCCTGTAATCTGTTTTTTTAGCAAATTTCTAGTTTTTTTTTAACGTTAAGTAAGATGCATATCACAATGAATGGTGGAGGGTTGGAAGCAGGGCCTGGCATTGTGCTGCCCCCACCCAAGCTTGCTGCTCCTGCCTTCCCTCCTCCTAGCCATCAATTGTCCAAGTCCATGTCCCTGCTCCCTTATTACAGCCCTGTGTGGCCGTTGTTCTGCCACTGGCCTTCCCGCCTTCTCTGAACAGTTAGCTTGCTGCCCCATCCACCTCCTCCCTGTACCCTGTTGTATGAATCCATGGACTAGCCTCCTTCCTTCTGCCATGATGGTCTGATGTGCTGCCACTGCGCTCCATTTAGCATGATGTACCAGTCCACTCCTCCTGCCCTCCATTGCCCCATCATTGACCTCCTGCTTAGCCTCTGTGCTTAGCTTGCTGCCCTTAGTCTCCTTCCCCCTGCCCTACGAAGTCTGTGTGCATACCCCTGCTCCATCCTTTTTGCCCACCATGTTCCATGGACCTTCCACTCCTATCTACTCTGAGTGTTCTGTTGAGCTGCCACTCCCCTTCCACCTGCCTAGCATTATCATATGACTGTAACCTGTCCCTGCTACCTCCACCCTGCCTGTTCACATTCCATGCCCCTATCCCCTTCCTCCTGTCCCCCATGGTCCATTTTACTGTCACATCCTTTTGCCTTCCCTGGTCTGTTGTGCTGCAACTGCTCTTCCTGCCTGCCCCGTGTGGTCTGTTGTGAGGCCCCTTGCCCTGAACTTTCTTGTCTGTGCCCAGGTCCTAACCCTCCCTTCTATCCTCCATGGTCCTTTGTGCATGCCCCTGTACCCTTCTTCTTACCCATCATAGTCATTGTGCTGCCACTAACCCTCCCGCTTGCCATGTATAGTCTTCTGTGCTGCCATGGCCCCTCCCACCTTCCCTGTGTGGTTAGCTAGCTGCCCCAGACCCCCTCCCACCTTCCCTCCATGGTCTGTGTGTATACCATTATAGTCTCACTGTTGCTCCCCATGGTGTGTCTTGCTTCTAGTGCCCATCCTGCCTGACCTCCACGGTCATTTTGCTGCTCCTGCCCTGCCCCCTTGCCCCCAGCCCTCTGTTTGTCTGTTCCATTGTAATGCCCCTGATCCGTCCCTTATGCCCCGTTATACTGCAGCTTTCTCTCCTGTCTGTCCAGTATGGTCAGCTAGCTACCATTGCCTCGTTCCCCTCTGTTCTCTGTTTTCCATGAGCATGGTCCTATCTGCTCCTTATTGCTTTCTATGGATTGTTGTGCTGCACTCCCGTCCCGCATGCCCTGTGTGGTGTATTGTGCTGCTGCAAACCCTGATGCCTGCCCTGTAGGGTCAGTTTGGTGCACCTCTCCATGTCCCTCCTGTCCTATGTTATCCGAGTCCTTGTCCCTACCCCAATTCCTATCCTGCCTTACATAATCCAATGTACCATACTTGCTAACATTTTGAACTTGGTAAGAGGGAGATTTTGAAAAAAAAACTGGGGTATTGATTTTCCCCTTTGACTTATATTGAAAAAGAGATTGTAGACAGGAGACAGATCAAATAAAGCCCATTTGGGCTTAAAAACATTGGACGTTTCCTGGCTGAATCGGGTCTGTTGGCATGTATGGTTGTACTACCATTGCCTCTTCCTTCTGTCCACCATGGTCTATTATACTGCCACAGAGTCTCTTGCCAGTCCTGCTAACATGCAGCTCCCCGTGTGGAAAAGCAATTATTTTTCCCTAAATGATTCAGTTGGAGATTTTATCTCCTTTGATATTTTGATATTTCTGCACTTGAGTTGTATGTCTAGTTGTTTACCTGCCATATTTCAGAGACATTTTGTGATGTATTTGCATCCAGCCTTTGAGAGGATCTAAATGGTGTTTTGCTTATATAGTCCATTATCACGTGCATATAACATATAGATTTATCCGAGGCATTATTGAGCGTTTTTCCACGTGAACACAGAGAACGTAGATTCTCAGTTATCCCTTTGTGTATATAAATTTTATGCAGGGCGTTCAGCTGCCATTTTTCCCGTACCTATATTTGTTAGTATATATTTTTTTGTATTCATTTTTTGAGCACTTGAGCACCACTATTGCATACATTATTATTTTTTGAGCACTTTAGACACAAGAGAGGCGCAGTTGGGAAGAATGCAGACCTATTATATCAAACAGGTTGAGTATACATTGTGGATTATGATGAGAGGAATGAGCAACAGCTATATGCCATCTTTTAGGAACTGAAATCTAAATCAGTTAGAAATTAAAAGATATTTTATTCCAGCGTATTTGTACAGCGATTGCAGCACTAGTATTACGATCCATCCCAGCACATTTGCACAACTATATTTGCACTAAAAATCAAGATTTTTCCTGATGAATTGGTTGCACAAAGAGCTTATTTTTTAGCATTTACATACAGGTAGCGTCTTTTGCACATCAAATTGCATTTACTTACGAATGTCCTTCATGCATTTTAAAATAGTATTTTTTACTTGCATATGATGCATATATAATGTTTTATAACAAGGCACTTTGCACTTTATATACGCATGCATCTGGACATCACATGATATAACACATAAAGACCCATTTGCATTTGAGCGTGAATACCAACATTTGTGCACTGATTTCTCTTTTAAAAATGAGATTTAGGGGGCGTGGCTTGTGCGGCGATGAGAGCAGACGTGCTCTTGTGGGGCTCCCGCTGCCGCTGGCCTATCTATATGCTATTACAGCGGTTCCCGGGGCACCTGACCTCTCCCCTACGTGCCCTTGAGAGGTGGACAGCAGCGATCGAGTGTCCGCAGGCTGGTTTGGGATAGCGACTTCCAGTGCGGGCGGACGACTCAGTGCGGGCGGAGCCCGCCATTTTGAAGCCCTGCAACGGAGACTAGCGGCTGGCTGAGTCAGCGGTACGGCGGGCACTGGAAGGCACTTACCTGCTCTCCTGAACACCACAGAGAGGTGGACACGCCGTGCCTGGGTGTCCGCGGGCCAGTTTGGGGCGGCGGCGTCCTGGGAGTCCCTTCCTGCACGACCGGGGGACACAGCGCGAGCGGAGCCCGCCATCTTGAAGCCTGGCAGCGGTGGCTCGTAACCTGCCGAGCGAGCGGTAAGGCGAATGCCCGGGGACAGTTAACCGCTCCTCTGTGCACTGCGGAGGGGTGGACAACGGCTGATTACTGTGTGCGGCGCCCTGGGAGTGCTCAAACGAGCAGGCGGCGCATTTTGGGAGGCGCCCGCCATCTTGGACTCCCGAGGAGGCGGCTTGATCCGGGTGCCGGGTGAACGGTGTGCCGGCTGCGGAGTGGCTGGTCGCGGATTGCCCTGGCTGCGGACTTGAGCTGTTGTCCCCCTGTGCCCTTCTATCGTGCTGCTGATCGGGGGTTGCCTGTGTCGGCGGTGGCCACGGCGAGAGAGTGGTAGTGGAGCGGTGAGCCCCGGCGGCGTGCGCTGACCATCTTGCCGACGAGGGAAGGCTGAACTACACGGCGATCCTGAGGAGGTGGCCCTTGAAGAGCGTGCTGTACGTGGGGAGTGGTGCAGCTGACCAGGGAGTGGTGACCAGGGACAGATACCGGGTGCTACACAGTGGGGCTGGACTGCAGAACTGAGGTGAGCTGCTTGGATTGCTTTGGGGGTGGTGAGGAGGCCCACTGTTGTTTTGCTGCTGCGGGGGACGGGTGCCCTGGGCCCCGGATCCTTGAGTGGTATATATCTGACCCCTGTACCGCAAGCTGTCTGGTGCGCTCCCCCGGTGGGCCTCCCCCCCTCCTTCTGCCATTGCCTATCGCTTGAGGCTGTGATAACGCAGTGGGGTGCCTGACCCCGACCAACTGGTGGACCTCCCGGCCACAGGGGACGATGACGCGCACCAATAAAGGCGCCAGAGCTGACCCGGCGGCGGCCCCTAAAGACAACACCATGGTGGCCATGTGGGGCAAGGCCGGGGCGCCTGCGGCTGGGGAGGGCTCATCGCGAGCGGCTGCGGACTCGCCGGTCACTCAGGCATTTATGGCTGCCTTTATGACTGAACTTAAGGCAGAGATAGGATCCCTGCAGTCTGAGGTGCACTCCTGCGTCACCGAGCTTAGGAAGGAGGTTACAGAACTGGGGGATCGTGTTGACGGCCTGGAGAGAACCATGGACACGCGCACGGAAGATCAGGAACACCTATGGCAGCGCCTGCTGGCCCTTGAGGAACAGAACATCGAACTCCAGATCAAGCATGAAGATTTGGAAAACAGGGGCCGGCGCAACAACCTCCGTATCCGGGGAGTTCCGCTTGGAGAAGAGGGGGAAGACGTGATGGACTACATGGCGCAACTCCTCCATGAGGTACGGGGAGACGAGGACGCATCGCACCCCACACTGGATCGGGCGCACCGAGTGGCGGCCCCGGCGGGGAAACCGAGTCTCTTGCCGGACATCCTGACTAGGGTGCACTTTTTTGTGGAGAAAGAGGAGATCTGGAAACATGCGCGAGACCAGCCTGACCTCCAATATAAGGGCCACAAAATTCAAATCTTCCAGGATTTGGCGCCTAACACGTTGAAGCGCAGGCGAGCATTCCGCCCGGTGACCGAAAAGCTGCGGAGCATGAACATTCCCTACCAGTGGGGACACCCCTTCGCGCTCATTTTCCAATGGGAGGGTAAACGCAGAGCTTTGAGATCCTACAACGAGGCGGCGCAGCTCCTCCGCTTGTCGACATCTCCCCTGGAGAGCCCGTCCCGACCTTCCTCCTGCAAGAGAACGCCGGCTGGACCGGACTGGACCACGGTACCGAGACAGCGGCGCACTCCCCCTACTATGGAACCAACTCTCAGTCAGGCTAAACAGGACGTTATTGCTCATATTCGAGCCCTTGAGGGGGATAAGGCTGAACCTGATGGGACATCTTCCACGCCCAGAAAGCGGATCTGGCGGTGATGTACACTTCCGAGTGCGCTGACCCCACATCTTCTGTTTCTAGCTTCTGGGACGGACTGCCGGGAGTATGTCTACTACGCCCCCGGAACATGGTGGCCGAGGCCGGGGGCGGTGGGAGCCCTACGCCAGACTGTACCTTAGGACCACCACGACCCCCTGAACTGCCCCCTGGGGAGTGACATCCCGGAGAGCGTCCAAACCCGCGGGTGTAGGATGCCCTGTAAGGGGGACAGTGAACTCTGGCCCCGTTGGCCGCAATTGTTGGAACTGACTGTACAGCTCTTTGGGCTGACAGGTTCTTGTCCTCATCTTTCCTTTCCTTTTCTATTTCCCTCTGTTCTCTTTTATGTCTATTTCCTTTTCTGCGTGGACCCTGTGGGGGAGGCGCTGGTGGCTGGAGAGGGGGTGGAGAGTGGGCTTGTGCTCGGGGGGTGAATGCTGTGTGTGGCTTGCTGACGATGGTCCTGACAGTGGCTCCTGATGGCTCCTGCTCTCTCTTTTTCCTCCGTCTTGTCCTCTCTATTTTGCTTTCCCTCCTCTGGTCTTCCTCTCTGTTCCTCTCCTCTGGTCTGGCGGGTGGTGGGGTGGGGCTGGGGTGGCGACTGCTATCTGGGTGGTGGGAGAGAGTTCTTTGGCATCTTCCTTGGGTCTCCTTCCTCTGTGCTAGTGGGAACGGGGCATATGAGTGGCCCCTGATTGACGTTTGTTATGGCTGCCCCTGCACCTAGTACTTTGAAGGTTGTCTCACTTAATGTCAAGGGCCTGAATTCCCCTAACAAGCGTAAGCAGGTTTGGCGCTATCTCCTTCAACAAAACCCTGACATCATTTATCTCCAGGAAACCCACTTACTGCAGGGGGACACGCATCGCATGGCCCACCCCAAATACCCTCTCCAGTTCTGGGCGGCAGCGGACACCAAAACTGCGGGGGTGGCCATACTGTGTAGGACTGGCTTCAGGCGGGGAGACTCCCAGCCCTTTAGGAGTGGGGATGGGCGCTTCCTCAGGGCCACGGTGTATGCTGGACGACGTAGGTTTACCCTATGCAATGTGTACGCCCCTAATCAGCAACAAGACCGCTATCTCCAGACACTCTTGAGGGAGCAGGTACCCTGCGGAGATCTGTACACGATACTGGGGGGGGACTTCAACCTGGTGTGGGAATCGGAGCTGGATCGATGCGGTGCTACCTCTAACGCTTCTGGGGTGATGTCCTCTGCCCTGCGCAAACAGATAGCGGACCTGGGACTATTTGATGTGTGGCGCTATCACAACCCGGACCTTAGAGAATACTCATTCTATTCACACTCCCACAGGTCTTACTCCCGTATCGATTTCCTCTTCGTGTCGCTGGGGCTTCTCCGCGACACGATGGGTGCCTCCATCTCGGATATTTCTTTGTCAGATCACGCTCATGTTTAGATGTGTCTCCAGGACCCGGCAGAGCGTTCCGCGAGAGTCGCACGATGGTCCTTCCCGCCGGGTGTCCTTCGTGATGCGGGTGACGTGGATAGCATCCGAGAAGCCATAGTAGCTTACTTTGCTTCTAATGATACCCCGGACATGCCATTCCCGGTGGTTTGGGATGCTTTCAAGGCCACGATCCGGGGGCATATCACATCCCTGGCGATTGCACGCAGGCGAGCCGCCTGCAAACTGGAGACTGAGCTGACAGCAGATATCAAGAAGGCTGAGATGCAGGATCGGGAGCGGTCGCCTCGAGACACTAGGAGGGGACTGGCCACACTTAGAGGGCAGCTGCGACTGCTGCGCACCAATAAGGCGGAAGGCGCCCTGTTGGCCTTGAAGCAAAAATCCTTTGAGGGAGGCGACAAGGTGGGTCGACTGTTGGCGAGACGGCTGAGGGCGCGCGCTGCCAGGGCCCACATTGCTAGTGTCCAACTGCCAGACGGATCGAAGGTAGTCTCGGAGGCCTCCAAGCAGGCTGCATTTCTGGATTATTATACCACCTTATATAGGAGTGACCCTGTGTCGATGGATGCGATAGCAGCCGTCTTGGATGACTATGAGGGGCCGACGCTATCGGCTGGGGACGCGATGGAGCTCGAGAATCTCATCTCCGAGGATGAGTTCACAATGGCGATTAAGACACTGCCTCTGGGTAAAACGCCGGGTCCGGACGGCTTGCCGCTGTCTTTCTATCGCACATTCCAGACTCAGCTTCGGCCTCACCTTCTCAGGCTGTTCAACTCCTTCTCGGAGGAGATGGGTTCATCTCGTGACATGGGCATAGCAGAGATGGCGCTAATACCGAAGCCCGGAAAGGACCCTGCACTGTGTGCGTCTTACCGCCCTATTGCCCTGCTTAATACGGATCTCAAAATATATACTAAGCTTCTCGCTCAACGCCTAGACCCGTACATGCAGTGGCTTGTGGACCCCGACCAGGTTGGATTTATCCATGACCGCCAGGGGGCAGACAACGTCCGCAAGCTTGCACACCTTGTGGGGAAGGTGCGACATTGGAAAATCCCGGCCTGCCTTCTCTCCCTGGACGCGGAGAAGGCGTTCGACCGGGTGGATTGGGCCTTCCTCAGGGCGGTGCTTTGCAAACTTGGACTGGGCCCGAAGATGATCGCCAGGACTATGGCTCCGTACATAGGGCCCCATGCTCGACTTCGAATTAACGGGGACCTAACTCCGGCCCTGGCGATTCACAGGGGCACTAGACTGGGGTGCCCCCTCTCCCCCCTCCTATTTGCTCTAGCAGTGGAGCCCCTCGCAGAGCTCATACGGCGGGACCCGGACATACACGGGATTGTGCATGGAGGGCGGGACAACAGGGTGGCGCTATTTGCGGACGACCTGATAATTCTTACTCTCACGCGCCCGCGAGACTCCCTGCCGGCAGTTCATAGAGTGCTTTGCATCTTTGAAAGGGCCTCTGGTCTCAAGATTAACCATGACAAGTCCTGGGCCCTAAACCTTACCATACTGACGGGCGAGCTATCCGCCCTGAGAGAGGCTGTGCCCTACCAGTGGGCCGAGCGCCATATTAAGTACCTGGGTCTCACCTTGACCCCCTCCCTTGAAGATTGGAGCTCTGTTAATTGGTGGGTTTGCCGGAAGGAGGTGTTAGAAGAGTTGCGGTGGTGGAAACCCCTCATGCTGTCCTGGTTAGGCCGCCTCCATGCAGTCAAAATGTCAATTCTCCCCAAAATTCTTTACGTGTTCCAATGTCTCCCCACTCCCATTCTGCTGCACTGTATCCGGAGCTTACAGCGCGACCTCACATCTTTTATCTGGGGTGGCAAGCGCCCCCGTTTCTCTCAGAAAATCCTAATGGCCCCACGTGATAGGGGCGGATTAGCCTGTCCCCACCTGGTCCACTACTACTGGGCTGCGCACCTCCGATTTTTAATTGAGTGGGGAGTGCGTGAGAGTGAAAAAGGATGGTTGCACATGGACAGGGCGGTGACGGGACACACCATTTGGGACCTGCCGTGGCTTCATCGGGCGGCCCGCTCCAGAAGTGCATACCTTGCAGTTCCTACGAAAACGGTACTGGACGTTTGGGATACCGCCGCTGTTTCCAGGGGTCTAACAACGTTCCCGTCCCCGCATACCCCCATTGCAGCCAACCCTCACTTCCCGCCGGCCCATCGAACCCGGGCTTTTGAGAGCTGGGTGCAGGGGGACTGTAGGGTGCTTTGCGACCTGTTTGTCGGGGGTTCCTTTAAGTCATTCGATCACTGTTGTGAGGAGTTCCACCTGCAGCCGGCTGCGCGACTACAATATGTCCAACTGCGACACTGGGCCTCTGGTGATAGTGTATACAGGGCTGCCACGCACGCCTTCACCCCCTTCGAGCGCCTGGCACGCACCCTAGGGGGCTTGAAACGGTTGATCTCCCAGATCTATCACATTCTACAACACCCGACGCTCCTTCAAGCTCATCCGTATCAGCGTCAATGGCAGAAGGTGGTAGATGCGGATATTACGCCTTCTCAGTGGGAGGCGGTATGGAGAGATATCCTAAAGTGTATCGGAGCATCCCACAACGGGAAAATGCCTATAAACTTTTAACCCAATGATATTACACTCCCCTGCGACTCCACAAGATGTTTCCCAATGCTTCACCACTGTGCTGGAGATGCCGGGCTGCGACGGGGGACTTCGCACACATATGGTGGACGTGTCCGCTCCTCACTGTATTCTGGAAGGAGGTCCTTAGCCACATCAGGGGGGTGCTGGGATTCCCTTTGCCTGAAGCCATTGGTACGATCTTGTTGGGTATTAGACCATCAAACCTTAAAGCTCTAACCCGTAGCGACTGGTGTGTAGTACTGCAGATGCTTGGAGCGGCCAAACAACTCATAGCCTTGTACTGGAAGAAGCCTGATGCTCCTCCAATAGCTTCCTGGTTTGTGCGGCTGTGGCACGTTCTGGCAATGGAGCTCTTGACGGCGCGACTCCAGATGCGTCCCACTCGTTTTGAAATGGTTTGGAAGCCCCTGGTGCGCTATATGTGCTCTACAGAGCATGCACGACACATGCCCACTAGACTCAGGACCCTACATCTCTTCGAGGACGCCATCGTCCCTACAGACCCTACCAGGTTGCTCCCGTAAGAGACTCCTGTACCAGCTGGACTCTGGAGACAGGCCCCTGCTACCTTCTGATGCTCCTCAATTGATAGCCTGCCCGCTAATCCTGCCAGCGTGCCCACCCTTCTACTCTCTGCCTCTGATCTACTCCCCTCTCGCTTTTCTTTTCTCTTTTCTTTCCCTCCTGTAGCTCTCTAATGTTACCATGGACCCCTGTTGGGTCGTTAATAATTATTGGGCCTGTTGCTCTTTCATCCTCTCCCCCTGAACTGTCAATGGGGCTTTTCTAGCGCTAAACAACTTCAACAGCTTCTTCTCAATCACGCGGCCGGCCCCTTAGGGTTGTAGGCATGGCACTGTTTTCATTACTCTGCCTTAACGAACTTAGATGCGCACTTTTCGCGGCCGGCCTCGGAGAGAGGTTGTAGGCTTAACGCTGTGTCTTTGCACCCCTCCGGGGGTTTTGTTTCAAAATAAAACAGACTTCTAACAAAAAATGAGATTTATTGGTCAACATGTATTTTGTATAGTTGTATGAATACATTTGGAGTGAAATCATATTTTAGCATGGATTCACGTGGTTAAGTTATAGTAGAATGAAGAATTCTGCTTACTTAGAGTATGTTTTCCATGTCCATGACGTTAATTGATGAACCTGGTTGGCGCCAAATGTGTGTTTTGAATTGCACATTTATGCTTTCCGTTTGTTGAGTGAACAAGGACACAGCCCAGTGTCCGAAACGCGTCTGAGGCAAGCACCGTTCCACCACAGTAACAGAAATAAAAATTGAAATCTGGCAACAGCTAATTGTGTGTCCGTGATCTTGTTTGTGCGAGGAGGCACTAGGGAAAAGTGGATATATATTCCAAACGAAGCTGCTCAACAGAGAAAACACCACACGCGATGTCCAGATTTCACCTTTTATTGTTTGGCAAGCAGCTGCAAGTTGAATCATGGCTTTCCAGCGTACATTAGGCAGACTTGTCAAACGTGTTTCAGGTAGAATCCCTTGCTCACTGACAGGGCTTCTGGTGACATGCTGCTTTCCAAGTTACCTAGCACTCGCTATGTTCAGATTAAATAGTCCCGCCCATGCGGGGTTGTTCTCAATGCATACTGGTTATTGAAGTCCATTCATTAAGCCATAGTGGCCTCGCTGCATTTTCCTCCAACAATAAAATCTTTTAGGTCGCTGTACAGTTCATGGTTAACATGCCGCTTGTCTTGTGCTTCCCAAACAGGCAACATTGCTCCTCTGTTGCGCTAAATTATGCAAAGCGTGAGGACCTGCTGACCGCAGTGGGGCGTTTTCGTGGCCAGAGCAAGGCAACTCAATATTCCAAACGAAGCTGCTCAACAGAGAAAACGCCACACGCGATGTCCAGATTTCATCTTTTATTGTTTGGCAAGCAGCTGCAAGTTGAATCATGGATTTCCAGCGTAAATTAGGCAGACTTGTCAAACGCGTTTCAGGTAGAAACCCTTGCTCAATGACACGGCTTCAGGTGACATGCTGCTTTCCAAGTTACCTCGCACTCGCGAAGTTCAGATTAAATAGTCCCGCCCATCCGGGCTTGATCATAGTGCATACTGGTTATTGAAGTCCATTCATTAAGCCATAGTGGCGTCGCTGCATTTTCCTCCAACAATATAATCCATTAGGTCGGTGTACAGTTCATGGTTAACATGCGACTTGTCTTGTGCTTCCCAAACAGGCAACATCGCTCCTCTGTTGCGCTACATTTTGCAAAGCGCGAGGACCTGCAGACCGCAGTGGGGCGTTTTCGTGGCCAGAGCAAGGCCACTCAATATTCCAAACGAAGCTGCTCAACAGAGAAAACGCCACAGGCGAAGTCCAGATTTCACCTTTTATTGTTTGGCAAGCAGCTGCAAGTTGAATCATGGCTTTCCAGCGTAAATTAGGCCGACTTGTCAAACGTGTTTCAGGTAGAATCCCTTGCTCACTGACAAAGCTTCTGGTGACATGCTGCTTTCCAAGTTACCGCACACTCGCGATGTTCAGATTAAATAGTCCCGCCCATCCGGGCTTGTTCTCAGTGCATACTAGTTATTGAAGTCCATTCATTAAGCCATAGTGGCGTCGCTGCATTTTCCTCCAGCAATAAAATCCATTAGGTCGTTGTACAGTTCATGGTTAACATGCGGCTTGTCTTGTGCCTCCCAAACAGGCAACATCGCTCCTCTGTTGCGCTAAATTCTGCAAAGCGCGAGGACCTGATGAGCGCAGTGGGGCGTTTCCATGGCCAGAGCAAGGCCACTCAATATTCAAAACGAAGCTGCTCAACAGAGAAAACGCCACACGCGATGTCCAGATTTCCTCTTTTATTGTTTGGCAAGCAGCTGCAAGTTGAATCATGGATTTCCAGCGTAAATTAGGCTGACTTGTCAAACGCGTTTCAGGTAGAAACCCTTGCTCAATGACAGGGCTTCAGGTGACATGCTGCTTTCCAAGTTACCTCGCACTCGCGAAGTTCAGATTAAATAGTCCCGCCCATCCGGGCTTGATCATAGTGCATACTGGTTATTGAAGTCCATTCATTAAGCCATAGTGGCGTCGCTGCATTTTCCTCCAACAATAAAATCCATTAGGTCGGTGTACAGTTCATGGTTAACATGCGGCTTGTCTTGTGCTTCCCAAACAGGCAACATCGCTCCTCTGTTGCGCTAAATTTTGCAAAGCGCGAGGACCTGCAGACCACAGTGGGGCGTTTTCGTGGCCAGAGCAAGGCCACTCAATATTCCAAACGAAGCTGCTCAACAGAGAAAACGCCACAGGCGAAGTCCAGATTTCACCTTTTATTGTTTGGCAAGCAGCTGCAAGTTGAATCATGGCTTTCCAGCATAAATTAGGCCGACTTGTCAAACGTGTTTCAGGTAGAATCCCTTGCTCACTGACACAGCTTCTGGTGACATGCTGCTTTCCAAGTTACCGCACACTCGCGATGTTCAGATTAAATAGTCCCGCCCATCCGGGCTTGTTCTCAGTGCATACTGCTTATTGAAGTCCATTCATTAAGCCATAGTGGCGTCGCTGCATTTTCCTCCAACAATAAAATCCATTAGGTCGCTGTACAGTTCATGGTTAACATGCGGCTTGTCTTGTTCTTCCCAAAGAGCCAACATCGCTCCTCTGTTGCGCTAAATTTTGCAAGGCGCGAGGACCTGCTGACCGCAGTGGGGCGTTTTCGTGGCCAGAGCAAGGCCACTCAATATTCCAAACTAAGCTGCTCAACAGAGAAAACGCCACACGCGATGTCCAGATTTCATCTTTTATTGTTTGGCAAGCAGCTGCAAGTTGAATCATGGCTTTCCAGCGTAAATTAGGCCAACTTGTCAAATGTGTTTCAGGTAGAATCCCTTGCTCACTGGCACGGCTTCTGGTAACATGCTGCTTTCCAAGTTACCTCGCACTCACGATGTTCAGATTAAATAGTCCCGCCCATCCGGGCTTGTTCTCAGTGCATACTGGTTATTGAAGTCCATTCATTAAGCCATAGTGCTGTCGCTCCATTTTCCTCCAACAATAAAATCCATTAGGTCGCTGTACAGTTCATGGTTAACATGCGGCTTGTCTTGTGCTTCCCAAACAGGCAACATCGCTCCTCTGTTGCGCTAAATTTTGCAAAGCGCGAGGACCTGCTGACCGCAGTGGGGCGTTTTCGTGGCCAGAGCAAGGCCACTCAATATTCCAAACGAAGCTGCTCAACAGAGAATACGCCACACACGATGTCCAAATTTCACCTTTTATTGTTTGGCAAGCAGCTGCAAGTTGAATCATGGCTTTCGTGCGTAAATTAGGCCGACTTGTCAAACGCGTTTCAGGTAGAATCCCTTGCTCACTGACACGGCTTCTGGTGACATGCTGCTTTCCAAGTAACCGCACACTCGCGATGTTCAGATTAAATAGTCCCGCTCATCCGGGCTTGTTCTCAGTGCATACTGGTTATTGAAGTCCATTCATTAGGCCATAGTGGTGTCGCTGCATTTTCCTCCAACAATAAAATCCATTAGGTCGTTGTACAGTTCATGGTTAACATGCGGCTTGTCTTGTGCCTCCCAAACAGGCAACATCGCTCCTCTGTTGCGCTAAATTCTGCAAAGCGCGAGGACCTGCTGACCGCAGTGGGGCGTTTCCGTGGCCAGAGCATGGCCACTCAATATTCCAAACGAAGCTGCTCAACAGAGAAAATGCCACACGCGATGTCCAGATTTCCTCTTTTATTGTTTGGCAAGCAGCTGCAAGTTGAATCATGGATTTCCAGCGTAAATTAGGCCGACTTGTCAAACGCGTTTCAGGTAGAAACCCTTGCTCAATGACACGGCTTCAGGTGACATGCTGCTTTCCAAGTTACCTCGCACTCGCGAAGTTCAGATTAAATAGTCCCGCCCATCCGGGCTTGATCATAGTGCATACTGGTTATTGAAGTCCATTCAATAAGCCATAGTGGCGTCGCTGCATTTTTCTCCAACAATAAAAGCCATTAGGTCGGTGTACAGTTCATGGTTAACATGCGGCTTGTCTTGTGCTTCCCAAACAGGCAACATCGCTCCTCTGTTGCGCTAAATTTTGCAAAGCGCGAGGACCTGCAGACCACAGTGGGGCGTTTTCGTGGCCAGAGCAAGGCCACTCAATATTCCAAACGAAGCTGCTCAACAGAGAAAACGCCACAGGCGAAGTCCAGATTTCACCTTTTATTGTTTGGCAAGCAGCTGCAAGTTGAATCATGGCTTTCCAGCATAAATTAGGCCGACTTGTCAAACGCGTTTCAGGTAGAATCCCTTGCTCACTGACACAGCTTCTGGTGACATGCTGCTTTCCAAGTTACCGCACACTCGCGATGTTCAGATTAAATAGTCCAGCCCATCCGGGCTTGTTCTCAGTGCATACTGCTTATTGAAGTCCATTCATTAAGCCATAGTGGCGTCGCTGCATTTTCCTCCAACAATAAAATCCATTAGGTCGCTGTACAGTTCATGGTTAACATGCGACTTGTCTTGTTCTTCCCAAAGAGCCAACATCGCTCCTCTGTTGCGCTAAATTTTGCAAGGCGCGAGGACCTGCTGACCGCAGTGGGGCGTTTTCGTGGCCAGAGCAAGGCCACTCAATATTCCAAACTAAGCTGCTCAACAGAGAAAACGCCACACGCGATGTCCAGATTTCATCTTTTATTGTTTGGCAAGCAGCTGCAAGTTGAATCATGGCTTTCCAGCGTAAATTAGGCCGACTTGTCAAATGTGTTTCAGGTAGAATCCCTTGCTCACTGGCACGGCTTCTGGTAACATGCTGCTTTCCAAGTTACCTCGCACTCACGATGTTCAGATTAAATAGTCCCGCCCATCCGGGCTTGTTCTCAGTGCATACTGGTTATTGAAGTCCATTCATTAAGCCATAGTGCTGTCGCTCCATTTTCCTCCAACAATAAAATCCATTAGGTCGCTGTACAGTTCATGGTTAACATGCGGCTTGTCTTGTGCTTCCCAAACAGGCAACATCGCTCCTCTGTTGCGCTACATTTTGCAAAGCGCGAATACCTGCTGACCGCAGTGGGGTGTTTTCGTGGCCAGAGCAAGGCCACTCAATATTCCAAACGAAGCGGCTCAACAGAGAATACGCCACACACGATGTCCAAATTTCACCTTTTATTGTTTGGCAAGCAGCTGCAAGTTGAATCATGGCTTTCCTGCGTAAATTAGGCCGACTTGTCTAACGCGTTTCAGGTAGAATCCCTTGCTCACTGACACGGCTTCAGGTGACATGCTGCTTTCCAAGTTACCTCGCACTCGCGAAGTTCAGATTAAATAGTCCCGCCCATCCGGGCTTGATCATAGTGCATACTGGTTATTGAAGTCCATTCATTAAGCCATAGTGGCGTCGCTGCATTTTCCTCCAACAATAAAATCCATTAGGTTGCTTTCAAAAAGACAGTGTAGCAGCAATCTCTGTTGGGCAAAGCAATCCACTGTGGGTTTTAATATCATTGAGGAGAATAAGCAGCAGCTTCTACGAAAGGATTCAAGCATTCAAGACTACTAGTACCAGAAGGCATCAAGCCGTCACGCCCTAGGGCGGGACTTTAGAAAACTTTAAAAGTTATCGGCGTGCTGCTTCTCCCGATTGGCCATCCCTGTGAACAAGGGCGGAAGGACGCCAGAAACATGTAAGGGAACCTTGGCAGAATTGAATATATGATGTTACCACGAATACAAGTTCCACGCATGGCAATACCACGCGAATTTTAGTTCGCAAGTGGCTTTACCACGCTGGAATTTGCAACGAAGGATCATACCACGCATTTTTACGTCCTAAACACAAACACAAATGCTAAAGATTATTTTCTTACCTGACACCTTCCTGTCTTTCACCAGCAGCCCGTACCTTCCATCCACCATCGAAACAAGCGTGAAAACACGTCTGCCAAAATTAAAAAAGGACTGCCGTAACGGCACGTCTTTGGGGGAGGCACTTTCCTTTTACCTCAGTGCTACAGAAGTGCGTTTTTTTTTTTAAATGTAATTAACCCGCTCTGGAGGAAGCCGTCGACGCCTGCTCAATTAATTTAGGTTTTTCTTTGTCTAATTATCGTAAGCACTGGGAAAGGGAGCCGAGCTCAGGGCAGTAAACTGACACTCTGACGCCGTGTGTGGCATCCTCGTTGGTACTGAAGTGCGTTTTTTTAAATTTAATTAACCCGTTCCTTTTTTTTTTTTCTGGGGGGGAGAACCCCCCAGGCCCCCCCCAGCCCCTCCCCGCCAACCCCCCAATCCCCCTAGCCAGAACGTATATGCGTGGCAAAGACTGTCGTTGAAGGCATACGCGTGGAAAAGACGTTTGCGAGGTAAGTGCCTCGTAGTAAACGTCACGCGTAGAAAAGCCTTCGTTGAAAATGATGTTTCCCGGCAGAATTGTGCGATGACCTCAAGTTTGTTTGCAGCACTGCCTGGTGAAATACATTAATGAAGACATGCTGGAGTGGGTATATATATATATAAAAATATAGGCACACATTTACAAAGCTACGTTTATACAAGGTAAAGGCATATATTTACAAGATGCCTAGCAGATGTATATATATATGGGACCATATTTACAAGGACAAACAAAAACCAGTACAGGCCAGATATAGTCGTGAGACTAAAGATTTAGTCCTACTTTTATGCCTGGCCTGTTTCGGGTTTTGCTTCTCAAAATATTGTCACCCTAATTGTATGACAAGCTGTGCCAGGGCATCTACCCATAAAACATAAGGTAACACTTCCAGTACCCATAAATGCTTCTGTGGATCTGCCTCATAGAGTTTACGTTTTTTTTTATATGTAATTCTTTTCAGTTGTTTCTCACAGAGACCACTTGTGAAGCGCAGCAGCGAAAGGGTCATGTTGCTGTTGAAGTTGCGGTGGGTTGGCTGGTGTGCATTGTGAGGGGCTGCATCTACTCTGGGACATGGTCCCTCGCTCTGGTTAAAGCAAGAGTACTGCTTTTTTATCTCTCGCCTGTGAGAGAGGAGTGAAGTGGAGCAGATACGATTTTTTCCCTGCTCACTAAATCTCTCAGATAGCGCTTATTGTCTGGCATTTCTTGAGTGATTGGGCAAGTGTTACTCTTGCTGTTCAGTCATACATATATAAAAGAGGAGAATGCAATTGTTTATTATCCTGCATACTGGTGCCCCTGATAAAGTTTGTAATTGGAGAAAGGCTGCTCGTCTTCAAATCAAGTTCTCTCTTGCTGATTAGGAAGCAAGGGATGGTCCTTCAAAGCATGCAAGGTTTCCAAGGTAAAGGTTTTACTCTACAGATTCTTGCCTTCAGGGGTAACATAATAGCCATAGGGATCAGGAATTTTCTTTCCTTAAGGCATTGGAGATGTATTTTAGGATCATTAATGATTTATTAAACTTTAATTTTCATTTTCTTCAATTCAAAAAAAATTATACATATGTATTCGTTCACCAGTGTGTGATCATACATTGTTGCGTCAAATCCAAACTAACGATTAATACAGTTTGCAATCCTCAAGGTATTTACCAGGCAAATAAAAGCTGTTGCATTCACAGTACATTTTTTAAAAGAGAGAGGGTCCCCCTCTGATAACAGCCCGCCCAGCTCCAAACCACAATAAACGTGCTTTGTGTGCATGAAATTTACACATATCCGGAATAATCTCATCACCAATATTACAATAGGGGCAATAACACCTGCATAGACACGATCACCCCCCTCCCTCTGGTACTATGCCCTGTTCCAACTGCAATTCGGAGACCTGACGTAAGGCCTCAATGTATGACCGGTAGGGGCCCCATATGTCCTTGGGACGGGACGAGCTAGGCATAATGCTTGCGTAGATTTCACTGTTAACATTACAATACGCCAGACTATGCAGCCAATTCTGGACAGTCGGAACAGACTTGCACCCCCAATAGATGGCCACCTCTCGCTTAGCCAGCAGTAGACCTAAAGATGCGAACCGTCTAATCTTTTTGGGAAAATTCACTGTATAACCCAGTAGAGCCACTTCTGGGTTGGGAGTCAGAGAGAGATTCGTCATGTTCCCTAGTGTATGCGTGCCCAGTAGTGTTGCAATTTCGGACATGTCCAGGTGAGAGGTGCAAAATCGGCATGAGGAGCAGAGCATTTACGACAGTTGTGTGGCTTGGTAGGGTCTATCTTGTGTGCCAATGCTTGAGTGAAATATATGCGGCGCGGCAATTTGAAGTGTAAGAGCTTGTGTCTACTGTTTAGCGAGACTTCTTGTGTAACCGAGCAGCACTTGGCCCATTGCTAATCTGTAATTGTCGTTCCCAAATCAACTTCCCACGCCCTACGGATTTTGCAGTCATTTATGGATTTCAGTGCTGCGCATGCATTGTAAAGCTTTGAAATGCAATGTATGTTATCTGCGTTCACAATAATCAGAGTGAGAGGAGGGAATGAGGTAGGCTCAACCGGAAAAGTTGAGAAGGTGGGGCGTAAGGCGGAGCGGATGTGGCCCATGACAAATCTGTCTATAATGTTACCTGTTTGGAAACGGGCGGCATCCATTAAGGAAACATGTGGCCATTCGGATATAGGTCGCCTATCCACGAAATTTCAAATTTCGTCAGAGTACGCTGTACCAATCGTTCACCTGTGATTGGAATCAAATGGGGGTTGACGATAAGCAGAACAGAAGAATAAAGAACATCTGTACCCGTGATCCGCCATAGTTTCTTCCATGACTAGCTTGTGGAGGAGACGGTTTGGATATCCAATGGGTCTCTGGGGAAGCCCGTTGGTCGGACAGTCGAGAGCTGTTCAGGAAGAACGAGGTATGCCTCTGGTCTCAGATATGGAATAAGGGCGTCAGGGTGACACCAAGAATAAGCATAGCTACATTGGGCCACTAAATAGTATAATTGGAAATCCGGAACATTAAGGATCATTAATGATTTCATTGGAAATTCTATAGTTGCTTCTTTTGATGACTTACTTGTGGCATTGCCGAAAGATCATCATAAGCATCAAAAGTTCCTGAACGTTTTTATCCTGTTGAGGATTTTCAACATGAGAGGTCATAAGGCAGAAAACACATGAGGAAATGAAGACATTTATAGAAACTCCATACCTCATGCTATTCAGCTCCTAACTGACAGGGGCATAGCTTCAGTGGTGGTGGGGGGTGTTTACACCCCCCACCCAATAAATGGATAGTAAATAGTTGGGTACAGGTGCTTTCAGTTGGGTATGGTGAAGTGTTTGTTGGATTTCACCTAGGCTTTTCACACACACATGCATATACACACACTCACTTTGTTTTGAAGTTCTTAAAACTTTTGGTTAATTTACCTCATATTGGGGCAGATTTACCAACATTTTGTGCTGCACCTCTGTCACAAAAGTGACGCAAACCAGCACAAAATGCTTTTCTATAATTTACTTTCCAGCGCAAAGCTTATTTTCCGCTGGAAATTGCCTAAAAGTAATGCAAAGTAATGCAAAGCACTGCTTTGCGTTACTTAGCATCAAGGAGGTATTACATGGGCATTTCCGTGCAGCCACCCATGCTTTTGATGCAAAACCCTATCTACCAAAAAGCAGAGACAGACGTTTGCTTAGAAAATTAGCGCGTTTTGAAAGCAGACGTTAAAAGGAAAAATGTTTTTATTTCTCCTTTCTTTTCCAACTTTGCATGTGGCTGCACTGTACAGCACACATTCAAAGTATGAAAAGTTTTAAAACTTGTCTAGGCATAGTATTATGTACTGGAAAGGAAACCTTCCAGTACAAAACCTATGCTAGACTCATGCACACACCCTTGCAACAAGCAACAAAGGTGGGTGCATGGCGTACAGAGACAAACTTCTGTTCCATTCTAGGGAGAGGGGAGGAGAGTGCCCTGCTTCTCATATAGTGTATTTTAGAAAGACATTCCAGCACGATTGGTAGGAAATTTGATGCTCACAGCTTCCCAATTTTCTTATCAAGCTACTCCCCTGCTTACTGATCACTTTCAGGGGAGGGGCAGTATCCTCCTTTTCACATAAACGGACAAACATGGGAAAGCAGGATACCCTAGAGGATTTAACTCTGAAAAAGAGGAGGTTGGTTGCTCCTATTGAGATCATTTCTTCTTTCTCTTCAGATGTTGTGCAACCAGTTGATATTAAAGAATCTGATGATGATCAGATGGTTGTGAGTCAAACCTTATCTGCACCCTTTGCTGACATAAAGGGAAAAGTTACCTTGGATGTGTTGGGTTCTCCTTACTTTAATCTCACTCTGATTCAGCACAAAAGGTCTTCTGAGTGGACTCCATCCCCATCCATTGGCAAACTGTTATTTTTTGGGATAAGAATCCTTATGAGAAATCGAATAGTACCAAGCTCCGCTAATAAATGCCCAAGTATAGTGTTATCAGATAATGTGGCTGAAAACCCACGAATTGGCCTATTCATAGTTACTTTTTTAGCATAGAAAGGCAACGGTCCTACAAAGGAAATGGTCAAAGACCTGAAATATGTTCTACAATTTTACCAAGTTGTTTTTTTATCGGCTTGCACTATTATTGTGTAAAGATTATCGACAACCAGCACTTTTACAAACATTAGAGTATATATGTAAATGTAGGGTTACTATTCTTAAATACACACAATAGTGGTATTTATAAATAGCTGTGGCAGGTGTGTTGTTGGTGGAGAAGGAGATAGTTACGTTGCTGATGAATGGCAGAATACATTTGGTTCCTCGATATACCCAGGGTTCCTCAGCAATTAGTTTTTGGTCAAAACTAACGTTTTGAAATGGTTTGTGTCTTATTGTCATATCAAGATGGGAGAGATTCATTGTCCCAGGGATTCCTTTCTGCAAAGGGGATATTTTGTTTAGGTTCCCTAATGATGGAAAGTTTCTTCAGTATGAATGGGAAGAGGATTCAGTTCTCATCCTTCTGTTTCGTCCAGCGATTAGGACACTGATGCTCTACCAAGTTAGTGAAATTAGTAATTGGTTTCTGAAGTCCAGCAGGTCAGACTAATAGGGTCTCACTTGATTTATAGGATTATCTTTGTCAGGGAAGAGTTTTTTGATTTGACAGGTGTGGATGGTGGCCTTTTTAATATCTAGGATTTGTGGTGAATCAGATAATGTAAATACTATTTGCTTAAAAGGAGATGCTTTTTTGGGTTTTGTGACACTCAATTTTATCCACTCTCTAACAACTCAGTCAGAAATAACGAAGGAGTTATTGGTGCTAAGGATGGAATACTTTTTTCTCATGTTAGATAGATTTATAGGTAAACTTTTGACATCCATTCAAGCTATATTTTCTGAGTCTTCAGTGGTTGAAAGACATTCAGATCAGGAAAGGTCTTCTTCACGCATCACATGTTTCCCTTTTGGAGGACACAAGAAAGGGGATGTATGACGTTACAACGCATACTTTTACAACGCATATCTTTACAACGCATTTTTTACAACGCAACATCCTTTACAACGCATTCCTTTACAATGTATGCCATTGCAACGAATTTTTAAAAACTACCTTTACAAAGCATTCCATTACAACGCATACTACCTTTACAATGCATACCATTACAACGCAAACCATTACATTGCATGTTTGGTAAGTATTGGATAGTGTAGGGGTAAAAATTACTATTCTAACTCCAGGGGGTGCAACAGTATGGGAAGGTGTTGGATAGTGTAGGGGTAAAAATTTCTATTCTAACGCCAGGGGGTGCAACAGTAGGGTAAGTGTTGGATAGTGTAAGGGTACTATGCGTTGTAATGGTATGCGTTTTAATGGTATGTGTTGTAATGACTGCGTTGTAATGACATGAGTTGTAATTGTATGCGTTGTAGTGTTATGCGTGGTAATGGTTGCGTTGTAATGGCATGCGTTGTAAGGGATGTTGCGTTGTAATGACTGTGTTGTAATGGTAGTGCATTGTAAAAGTTGCGTTGTAAAGGTTGTTTCCCCAAGAAAGTAGTTGCAATGGTGGCTATTCCAGATGGAGGTATTGAATGGAAGATCGATTTTTGTCCAGACCCCAAGTATCTTATTAGAGTTTTACACAATCAATGTAGGCTCAGGGACAAGGTGCCTGCAAAAGGAAGGCTACTGCCTGTAAATCACTTGAAGCTTCTCACAAAGTCCTTTTGGTAAAAGTCGTAGTTGTGGACAGAATGAACTGTTGAGTGCTAGGATAATATGTCAGTGTGTGCACAAATTAAGCGTCACAAGGTTTAAAGCTATAGCAGACCTAGTATCAGAGTTTTGGCCTCATTGTTTAGAGAACAGAGTTTGGCCAGCGTCTCCCTTGTTTGCCCAGTGCAGCAGCAGACTGCAACTCTAGGTTTCTCAGGAGATAGAAATAATTGGGCTCTGGATAAAAATGCTTCTCTCTAGCACAATGATTTTGTAAGTCTATTTAAAGTGGCTCTGTCTGCGTCCTGGCTCAACAGGAAAATTCATAGTTTCTTCCGTTGGAAACTGGACCTGGAAGTCCTGGATGGTTTCATTCAGCTATGGACAGGGTTACTTGGCTATGTATTTCTTCCATTTTTATGACTTATTTCATACAAGGTAGGACAGAGCTGTTGTAGGGATTGTATTCCCCCAACTTTGGACCTTATCATAGAATGTCCTTGATAGATCCCTCCATATTTTCAGTTCCACTTAGATCCATCGAACAATCTTCAAGCGTCTCATTTCTTTTCATAGAGGATCTCGAGTAAGAGCACTAGATGTAGCCACTAGGGCTTTTACCCATGAACGAGTAGTGTTTTTATGTTTACAGGGATCCTATAACTTTGCCTTCTACTCTTCATTATCCAAGTTTTTCCTATGATGTATAATTAAGTGTTGTTTAATGCTTGAATTGCTGTGCACAAATGACAGCTCCCTCCCAGGGACTCGGAATTGAGGAAACTTTATACTGGGCTTGTTCATCTAGATGGACCATGGACTCCCAGGCTCTAGCTGTATCAACTAGCCTTGAGAATATCATGTTATATAAGTCGATTCTTAGGACAATTTCTTATAAGCCAATGGGTTCATGTGGCACAGGCAATTATAAACATGCTTTAATCTTGCATAGAACCCCACAACCAGTACATTGGAGGGGTACCTGAATGCAGTGGACGCCAAATCAGCCAACATACCGCCTTTATTAGAGCGATAAGTGAACTTTAGGTGGGCCACGCTTGTGGGAACGCCACATGAATCAGCATGGCAATGATGTTGTCATTGACTGCACTGTACTCCCACCCCCGGGTCTGTGTCTGTTCTTGCTAGAGTCTAGGAGTAAATCAGGTACTCTATATACCTCTCCAATCAACCGACTGCCTCCAGCTGCCAATCAGATTTTCAGATGTCGATTTGTTCTTTTTACTATATACAAGGGGGATATTCAAAAGGACCGGCGATACCTATTGCAAACGCCAGTTAGCGGCAGTTTCTTTATTAACGCCTAACCCTGAAAACTATCGCCATGTTAGCGGCATATTACCTACATGGCTATGAAAACTGCCGCTAACATCAGCACGAAGGCGATAGGAAATACAGCGTTAGCGGGCGAAAACTACCGATAGGCCTATTAGCGGCAAAAAAGACTCACGTTAGCCAGCCCAACGTGAGTTTTTGTGTCTCTAATGGCAAAAATAGCCCATCAGTCAACATTCACTAGAAAATAGTCATAAAAAACATAAAATGCAGAATGGAGGTACCTGGGCCAAGTGCAGCACATATCAACAACCCCTGCAAGCCACCCAACATCCAGGATGATCAGGATGAGAGCCAGGATGCTTTGCTGGACCTGCGTCTGGAGCCTGGATGCCTCACTGGACCTGCTTCTGGAGCCTGGATGCCTCGCTGGACCTGCGTCTGGAGTCTGGATGCCTCACTGGACCTGCATCTGGAGCCTGGATGTCTCGCTGGACCTGCGTCTGGAGCCTGGAGTGGGATGCGGAGGACCTGTGGAGTCGATGAGCCCTGGCGGTAGACATTGATGCGCGAAAATCGCCCGTACCTGGTGAAGTCTGGCAGGTCGCTTGGAGACACGTTGCTGACCTGTGTGAGGAGACGCCTTGCGCACCTTGGAGCTGTTAATAGTAGATGCGCTCCTGTGCCCCAACGTAGGGAGGTCTGTAATGCATAGTACGATCCACCACTACACCGGGATGCACAGAGGGGATTACAAACAGTGGCTGCTGCCTCTCTGCATCACAGGCCGGATGATGTTGGGCTGGCTGGACGCTGTGGGACTGGCCCCTGAGCGGCGCCGAACTTGTGTGGTGGGAGCGCTGCAACTGCATGCCTAAGGGGGCCCTGCTGCATCAACTGCATCGGGAGGTTCACCAGTGGACTTGGCGGCGACTGCTGTACCCAGGCTTGTAAAATCCCACCTGGCTGAGGCTCCTGCTGGCTGAGTCGCAGATTTGGAGAGAGTGCAGCGGATTGCGCCACAGTGTCAATGTCCAGGTAAATACAAAGTGGGAGGCGTAGCGCAGGATGCCTGGGGGCTGAGTCGCCCAGGCCTAGCAAACGTAGATGATGCCCCCCCAGTGGTGACACACATCCCTGCATCCATGCCCCATCCAGTGTTCTTTCCAGCGTTTACCACCTCCCAGCTGTCCAGCCCCCCATGCACTTCTCAATGGCGGCCGCTGTGCACCTATGCACAGTGGCCATACCACTCAAGTGCCAAAGGCACATACGTGGTGGCGACGCATGCCATAACATCGCATTCCATTCCAATGCATACTAATAATGGGCACATTGCAACAGTAGAGTAGGTGTTGCATAGCGGAGACATTAATATCACTATTCCCACTTCAGTGAGTGCAACCCAAAACTAATCTTTGCACCCCAAATCCAACCGTGAACCCTGGAATTCCTTTTTGAGCCTTATAGCACACCCAAAAATCAAATTTGACCCAAATACACACCCCAATTTTCATATTTTACCCCAAATGCATACCCCAATTTTAATATTTTACCCCATAACACACCCCACTTTTCATATTTTACCCAAAAACACATTCCAATTTTCATAATTTACATCTGGAACACATACCCACCCGAAAAACTTTAAATTGCCCCATTACTGACCTCATAATGCGTTGTAATCAAATGCAATGTAAAGGTGCCTGAGTTGTCGGAGTTGCATTATTAGCAAAGTACTGCCTACGTTGTAATGGTCATCTCCCGTGCGAAAGGCAACCCATAAGTTACGCCGTTTGCGTCCGTCTGCCCCTGGACCGCGCTCAGCAACAAGGAGCATTCCTCTTGGACACTCCACCTCTACGACGCTAGCAACCTCCTCACCATCAACCCTGGCGCCAACTCGCCTGCCAGGACCAACCTCTGCTCTGGATAGGACATCGCCATCACCATCACTGACGGTTGCAGTATCACCCACAAGGAGCACCCCAACCGTCAAGGAGGAGGCATTGCCATTACCTACAGAGGCACACTCCGACTGACCACGCACTCTAATGACCCAAGGGTGACCATGGACCACCTCAACTCCCAGATCTGGACCAAGCCCAAGCATATATTCTGCTGCACCCTCATGTGCAGGCCCACCGGGCTATTGCCCCCCCATTCTCCAATACCATTGTAGACCTCATTGCACCCCAGGGTCTCCCATCCACCGATGACATCCTAATCGGTGGACTTAAGTTCCAATTGGACAACCCCAGTGACAAGGACACCACCCCCTCCTGGGGAAGGTCCCCTACATCAGACGCAAGCAGCAAGTCACCGCAACAAGCCACATAGCAGGACACACGGTCGAGCATGTCACCTCCGCCAGCGGGAACTTCAACTACAGCCACATCACCGGACTCTACTGGACCGACCATCATTGGTAACATCAAGTCTTCACCTTGCCCACCAGATGCCACCGCCATCATCGCACCCTCTCACAGCTGGATCAAGGCCACCGAAGAACATTTCGTCACCTCCCTCCTCACCAACACTCCACCAATGCTTGCAAGCGATAACACCGCAGCGCGCAACCACACCCGATGGATCTCCAACAGCGAATACATTCGGGCACCCCTCATGAACGGCACTGCGTCAGTACCTTCCGCCTGCCTGATGGCAGGCGTGAGGGTGACGCAGTGCCACAGGGATAGGCTGGCCCCATGTATTGCTGGAGTTGTGTCATGGTTGTGACACGACAGCAATGCGTGACTTTAGTGCAGGCAAATACGGCAGGATTCTTGAAGTATCTGTCATTACTTGTGTCATGGAGTGCTGTCCAGTGAATACAGCGCATCCATGCTGTCACAAGAAGGGCGTAGTGAGAAGTGTTGCAACGATGTCTTGTTGCAGCACTGCAACACTTTTCATGACTGGGGCCTGGGAATGCGCACTATCTTATTGATGGTGCGCATTCCTGAACTGTAGTTTTGTCACAGGGCAGCGCTGCAACATTGCTTGCAGCGCTGTCCAGCACCAAAACCTGCTGAGAGGATGCCCCAAGTGTTATCCCCATTTTTAAGACCAGATATTTTCTGGTCTTAAGTAACTGGCTCGAACTGCAGTTATAGCTAGTTTTTTGGTCTTCAGAAGTTCGATGATTCTTTTGTGAATATTGAGTAGTAGTGTTTGCTGCCGTTTTTGCACAGGAACGCCTCTCCTGCATATAATTATCACTAACAGAAGTGGCAATCATTACATCATCGCCTAAAAACTGTCCCTAACGGCTGTTAGTGACAGCTTGGTAATAGGGCGATAAAATGATTGCTACATTAGCTGCAGAAAAGTGCCGCTAACGCGGCGATGACTCCTTGAGAATATGCGCCTACATTGATACAATCCCCGTGTTTTCTTGTGTTTTCATACAGATGTATTGCTGTATACATTATAGCCGCTTGGTCATTCTTGTTGATTGGACAGGTTGTCGTGTATGTTGAAATATCAAAAAAGAAAATCTATTGAAAAAAAAACATGCTTTAATCTTCCATAAATGAGCCAGGAAGTCTTGCTATAGAATGTAGACTGCCCTTTCTAGAATGAGAGGAAGGGTTAGGTTCAATTAAAGAGACAGATATAAATATTTTCCGCCCTTTACCCCTCCTTCAATGGAATTTGTTATTCATCAGCTCAGTTTTAGGTGACGTACAAAGTTCATTATTTGCTCGTTGATTTTAAGGGTTCGCGTCTTTCGTCCTGTTCAATATTCAGATTTATGTCCATGGTCCTTGCAAGAGCTGCAGTTGGGAATCTTTTTTTTTAGAAGGCGGTGTCCGAAGAGGTAGCATCGTTTGCTGTTTTTTGGATCAGCCATAACGAAGATGAGGTGAATATGAGCAAAGGGAATACACGTGTTTGGCTTTTATTTTACGTTTTCCCTTATATTTCAGAAAATGCTGCATGAAGGGACAAGTACCCATTGCACGTAGTGATATAGACATGATCATCCCAGTTATTAACATGCTTCTTACTTCCTGCGTGTGTTATTCTGCTTTTGGAACAGCTGTGTCTAAATTTTCCCATACAACCAATGCAAACTAAAAATGGCATTTTAGCGTGGTACTATGAATTTCCGCCCTAAACCTAAAAACATCCCCCGGAACAGTTGCAATAGCTTCATCTACAGCGTTGAGTTTGCGTTGCAAACCGTGTCATCATGGGGAGGTCCTGGCCAGCTGGTCTTCCACAAATAGAGAGTAGCAATCAGGGATAATTTTTATTTTTTCGCTACCAAATAGGGCCTGCTGGTTTGAGTGGAATCACACTGGATCCAAGGGGGAAACAGACGCCCCACCTTGTATGCACTTGGTGAGTCACCAGTGGTCTATGCATCGCAGCACATAGGTGAGTCCAAGAGATGTTTCCATATCTTGTGCATGGTTCAAGGCCTCCAGGGCCCGGTGGTTCATACGCCCACGCCCATCCTCATTATAATCCGCACGAGGCCTTGTGTGTGGTGCAATACGCACATTCCACCAGAAATATGAAACATGTAAACAGGCTGACAACATTCGTCAGAGGGATGTGAGAAAGTGGAAAATTAACAACAGAGAAGGAAGGCCAGTGCGTATTCATTCACTTGGATGCTGTTCAGAGTCTCGGAGAAGTCTAATTCTCTCGGTTTCAAAAACATATGGACCACGAGGCGATGAGCCCAAAGACAGTTGGCACTTCCAGTGGAAACATAACAGCAAGGCATGTTGTTTCCTTGTTTTCTTTCACTTTAAATATTTACTTCTGTTCAGTCAGGCCTATTTTTCCATTCCCTTTGCTAAAAGACTTGCCTCTTTGCTAGAGAAGTAATGGGCAGGGAAAAGAAGGGACGCTATCTCTTAAAACCAGGGTCGGCCTGAAAAACCGCACTGTCTGTTTAAATTAACGTATTCCTAAAATGATGTGCATTGCTTACTGCACGTTACGGTATTTACTGCTCAAAATACCTTCCCCAGATAGTAACTTCCATTCATTTTGTACAAAGGCGGTCGCTTGGAAAAGCCTGTCAGGTGTTTAATTTGTGCCGGTAATAACTAGATGTGGGCCCCAGAACTCATTTTTGAAAACAGGGGCTTGTTATTCATCCCAGGCTTTGAGGCAGAGAAGGAAAGGCAGAGCATGGAGAAAGAAAGAGAGGTAAACTGTGGGATGGAGAAAGTAGGGGCCAAAAGGAACCATCAAGGGCTGAGATAAAAATACCCGGATTGCAGGCTGGTGAAAGAAAGAGGCAAGAGGTGGAAGAAATAGGCATGAGGTGGAATCAAGAGTAAGCGGTCTTTGGGGCATATTCTCAAGGACTTTTCGCAGAGTCAGCGGCACTTTATCGCAGCCAAAGTGGCGATAAAGATATCGCCCTATTCACAAGCTGGCACTAACAGCCGATATCACCAGTTTTCCTGCGATTGCAGCCGCAAAAAACATTGCCACTAGTGGCACCGGCAACTAACGCTAATGATATGCAGAGTAGGCGTTCCCGCGCTAAAAGCCACTACAACACAACTTTGCAACATTCTCAATGACCAGCCAGATCGGCGATAAGATCCCAAAACAGGCGAGAAGGCAGGTTAGCAGCAGGGATTTAACACCTTCTCTTACCTGGTGTTAAGTCAGACGACAACCTGCACCATAAAAGGGAGCCCAGAGCGACACCTGAAGAACAACAGATGCCATGGAGCTATTGATCATGCAGCTCGGACCCCCAAGAGGGCCACAACACCCACCACCAACACCCCCAGGCCCGACCACCCGACCCTCCCTTCCCCACCACCCTCCCCCAGACTACCACAGAGGCAGCGCAGACAAAGACAGCGGACCTTCAGAAAACGCACCAGCCTCACAGATTTAACACCAGAGGATGTCATTGCCCACTACAGGCTCAAAACGACAACTATCCTCCACATTCTGACCATTATTGCCCACAGGCTGACAGTACCAACACAGGGGACAACCAACATCCCTCTGCAGAGAAGGCTGCTGTCTGTGCTGCACCTGTTAGCCTCTGGTACCTTCCAACCAACAACTGCCAGAGTCAGAGGAGTCTCACAGCCAGCCCTATCAAAGTTCATCACAACTGTCTTGGATGCTTTCATCAGTTTGGTACCCCAGCACCTTCACTTCCCCCACACTGTGCAGGAACAGCTGGAGACCAAGCAAGGCTTATACGCCATAGCTGGCTTCCAGCACGTATTGGGGGCAATTGACTGCACACATGTCCTACTTGTGCCCCCTGCCGATACTGTACACAATTACCGCAACAAAAAGCACATGCATTCCATCAATGTGCAGGCAATAGTGGTCCACCGGGGACTCTTCACCAATGTCGTCGCCAACTACCCAGGCAGTGTGCATGATTCCTTCATCTTCCGACAGTCCATCATCAACCAGCGCTTTGAGGCTGGCACCTACGGAAATGCACTGCTTGTTGGTAAGTACTAAATTACACACCACACACCTCAACTCCACAATCATGCAACTCACAACTCTGGGAGTGCACACATTACAAACTCACATACAACATGCCAAACAACATGCCCACCTACCAGACACAACAGCACAACTTGCTGTGGTAACCTGGGCTAGTCACGTACACAGGCCGTTACCGGCATGGCACCTCAGTCACACAATAGCAGAATGTGGGGAGAGGTGGGAACCAGGCATGTGCGAAGGAGGCAAGTGGCCCATGAACAAGAATGTACACAATGCCAAGTGTGGCATGGATGTGCTGGCCAGACTGCAGTATGCAGACCACAGACATGTCCATGTCAACATATACTGCTGGTGTTTGGAGTGCAGTGGACAGTGGACGCAACGATGTTACCCCAGGCACTGGGGAAGATCGCGGAAATGTAGCTTGTTATGTCCCCCCCTGTAAACGTGAGTGGTGTGGGCTGGCCCGGCGTACGCCAGGTCAGCGAAGGGGTGTGAATAAAAAGCCCCGTGCTCTGGGTGTGGTTCTCTTCCGTAATGGCCAACGTGTCTGCCAGGGCGGCGCCTCTCACCGCGCCACGAGGCTGACGCCGTGAACGGTGGTGCCGGTGATCCTGTGCACTGCTGCACCCCAGGCCGCTGGTCCCCAGATCCGTCTTGGCCGCCCCTGCGCACCCAGGCCTCACTGCTTAACTGCCGACACCCTCGTGTGTCAAAGAGGGCCCATCACTTGCTGGTGCAAGCTCCAAGCCTGAGACCCGCGACCGTGGCAGCCTCCACAGACCATCGCTGGCCTCCGCAACACAGGACCCCAGCAATCCTTTCTCGTTAACGTACTCCACCGCTGCCTCCGGCCTACACTGCGGTCTCATAGGTCACACATTAGGAACCGAGTCTTCATATCATGATGGCAGAGTTCATCTGTTAATGGGACATTTGATAACACTGTACTCCTTCGATGTGGTGCCACCAACTCTGTGCATAGCATTCCAACAACACATGTCTGTGGTCCCTTGCTGACTACTGCCTTCGGCCTACAATGCGGTAAAGTAGGTCACACATTTGGAACTGAGTCTTGATTTATTAATGGCAGAGTTTATATCATTGTACATGCCTCATCGCAGACTGCATCCCATTTCAGTTCTGGTGCCACTAACTCTGTGTATCGCTAGCCAATGACACATGGCTGAGGGCCCCTGCTGACTGCTTCGTCCGGCCTACACTGCAGTCAAGTAGGTCTCACATTTGGAACTGAGTCTTGATTTTTTTGTGGCAGAGTTTCATTAGGCCTCATCACAGACTGCATCCCCTTTCAGCTCTGGTGCCACTAACTCTGTGCCCCGAAATTCATGGACATTCACTGGTTGAACTTTGGTGACGCCTGAGTATATGGCCTGGGAATTGTCTTCATCATCATGTAGCTGATACTGACTTGGTGTTAAGAATGAGTCTGTAGCATTCATCTCCTCCATATTGCCTGTTTCTGCCTGTTTCTGCCCTCTGCATCATGCCTGGAAGAACAGCTTCCACTGTCCCCCGAAACACTCCGCGACATTCACCTTGGACTTCGACGAAGACCCACTCAGCTCTCGTGCACCGCAAGTCACCGTCCCGTGGGGGGCGGAGCTTGCCAGCGCCGATGGCGGACGCTTGACCTTGAAGCTCCGCACCATCGCCAGTAAAATCCTACAATTATCCTTCCCCTGCGAAGCCTGAGAGGACACTTTGGTGCGCACACACGCCCAAGGACCTCCGCTACCGGGCGCGAGCAGAAACGGAGTTGCTGAGAGGTGCAGCTTCACTGGGAGAGGGAGATCGAGTGACGCCGCCCTGGGCCACCTATCCCCGGCCTAGATTTACAGCCTCGGCCGGTGTGCGTGCCTCGATGTGCAGCGGCCGGGTGAGGAGGCGGTAGGCTGCGGGGGCCCGGGGACATCGGGGTGGCCCTAGGAGAGGAACGGGCAGCGTCGGCGCGACCAGCGTGGCCCCCCCCTATCTGCGAGGATAGTCCCCTCTGGACGGTTGGCGGAGACTAACTCGGCATCACTCCTGGGGCCCTGAGATCTGGCTACAGGAGGCCCTACGACCTCCCCCACCTTAGTGAAGACGCTTGGGGACCCATCTACACAGCCGGTCCTGCCCATATGGTTACCAGTGCCTGTGGCCTGGAAGGTGGCAGCGCTTGCCCACTGGAGCGTCTTTCTGGGGCCCCTGGGAGCCTTGGTGTGGACGCCAGATTTGGGAGCCCGCATTGAGAAGACAACGCAGCTGCAAAGAGGAGTGCACAGATCGCCCTACACAATCACGGGCGGTGAGTGTGGCCTGCCTGGGTGGGATATTGGTGGTGGTCCCCAGGTGCTGGTCTGGAGTCGCATGAGGAGGGAGCACTATAACCCCGACTTCGCAATGTGATCGATCCAGGAAGGGTCACTGGCCTAGTGACCCAGCTACGGTCGCTGCGGCTGATTGCTCGGAGGACAGTATAACGGACCGCACGGCGCGATAGCTTAGACACTGCGGGGGACTTCACCGGGAGTTGCAAAGGGTCTCGAGTGCAGCATGGGCAAGGGAGATAAAACCCAAACTAAGCTACTCTTTGAACAATGCCGCACTAAGGCCCCAGAGGTGCAGGAAATGGAGACTGCGTCACAGTCTAGAGGGGCGGAAGGCTCATTTTATGCCGACATTAAAGCTGCTCGGGGATGACGTGTTCTCACCAATGTTCATTGTAGAGAGGGCGGACCGCACGCTGGGCCCGCGCCCGAAGCCGGGTGCTCCCCCGAGACCGATCATTGCCAAGCTTTTGAAGTACAGAGATAGGGACACAGCCCTGCGTATAGCCAGAGAGAAAAAGACACTACAATACGAGGGATCAGACATCTCTTTGTATCCGGACTTCACTGCGAAGGTTCAGGAAGAACGAAGACACTTTGCTCCCTACAAGAGGCAACTCCGAGAGCTCGGGCTAGATTACGCCATGCTCTATCCAGCTAAATTGAGAATTAATCAACAGGGCCACTCGCACATCTTCACGGACCCTAAGGACCTCCACAAGGCGCTGAAGGTTTGGACTAAGGAGCGCAGGGGAAGCCCCAGGAGTCAGAACGGTGATGAGGAACACTGCAGCCAACTGGAGAAACAGGACTAGGAATGTCACCCGGAATTGTAGTTGTGCCTCAAGCAGAGACTTAGTTGTTCACTGGGCGCCCTGTTTGGACTCCGGGCCTGGCAATGCCACATAAAGTTTCTGGGCTCCTGATTGCACAATATCCGTGTCTTTGAGGGAGGGGGCGTGGGTGTCCGGAGGATTCGACATATTGGTGAGACTGTTTCAATTTACCTGTTGTTGCGACGCTTAGACTGCATGCACCTGCTCAGCTGTGCTGTGTTACACACAAGCCAGCGTGGATCGCGCGCCTGACGCGGCCTGGTTGCGTTTTGGGCGGAGGGCGCACCAACCTGTAGATGTGTTATGTTAATCCTGCTGTACCCTGACGGCTTGTGGTGGGATCATCATCTCTGGCGGTGGCGATGGGGGAAATGATTACGCAGTACCAGCTGAAGTTAAGGCTACAACACCTGGCAACCTTGGCCCTTGCGCTTTGTGCACTGTTGGCCCCCTTTGGGGTCTTTCTGAGTTTACTAGGGGAGCTTTGGGAGGGGGACATAGACATGCTAGGCCAAGTTGGGGTTGGTCTGCTGTGGGTGGGGGCTGGAGGGGTTCTGGGGAGAGTGAGTGGCCGAGTTGGGGTTGGTCAGCAGAGGGCGGGGGTGGGGAGGTCAAGGGGAGGGGGACATCATACTCTGCTAGGGAAAACAAGCAGGGTGCATTGCAACGACAGCCAGAGCTGTCATGTTTGGTGGGCGTTAGTTACGGGACTTTTGGGGGAATGTTTAGTCTGACTTTGCACTCTGTGACCATAGCTTGCACTGATATATCCTTGCCATTTTTTAGCCCAACCGTTTGGTGCAATGGCTGACACCACCACAGATGGGGGGACAACCCACACGCCTAGACTAAAAGCTATCATGTGGAACGTACGCGGCTTGAATGACCACCGCAAAGTCAGGAAGGTCATCAGCGCCAACACATAGATGTGGCCCTGCTTCAGGAGACACACCTCCCTACGCACAGTCACATGCTCAGATGCAGAGGACTGGAGGGCAACATCTCTGCAGCTGGGTTTACTTCTAGCTCTAGAGGAGTTTTGACATGGGTAAATCCTAAGTCCAAATTACAGATACAAACACTGGACATAGATGCTGATGGTAGATATGCTATATCAAGATGTTACGGCCCTACCGTAGATTTTACAGTTGTTAATACCTATGGCCCCAACTTTGATTCACCAGAATTCTACAAGACTCTAGCTGCTAAGGTCAGGCGATTAGACCAAAGGAACTTACTGTTATGGGGAGGAGACTTCAACCTCACTATGAACCCGTCCCTTGACAGGTCAACTGGTCCTCCTCGCAGACCTGCAGCTGCTGTCCTGGAGCTGCAGAGTGCAATAACTTGACTGGGCCTGGAGGATGTATGGCGGTCGCGAAATCCGCACCAGGGAGGATACACGCACTATTCCGCATATCACAACGTCCATACTAGGATAGACTACTGGCTTGCTTCCTCCTCCCACTTAGACCGCATAAGAGACTGCAGGGTTCTGCCCAGAACATTTTCAGATCACTCACCAGTGCTGCTGGAATTACGCATTCCAGGCAAATCCATACCGCCATTTACGTGGAGGTTCCCGCCTAACTCTCTACTGGACCCAGTATTTAAGGGAGAACTAGCGGAGGCCATTGACACATTCTCCGAGCAAAAAATAGGTTCGGTTGAGAGCTTCCAGGTGGTTTGGGAAGCCTTCAAGGTTTATATCCCAGGAGTCGCGATATCAAAACACTTGGGTATCCTCAAGGCTGTCTTCCTCGATATGGAGAAGGCCTTTGACTCCGTGGAGTGGCCCTTCATGCGTATGGTGCTGCAACGAATGGGTCTGGGGCAGCCATTTCTACAAATGCTGGGGGCGCTGTACCACAAACCGAGGGCACGGCTCCGCATGGGAGACCTGGTCCTGGATTCCTTCCCCATTAGTAGAGGAACTAGGCAGGGATGCCCCCTCTCGCCCCTCCTATATGCCCTGCTGGCGGAACCGCTGGGGTGCACCCTGCGAGAATACCACGGAAACAAGGGCATAGGATTCTCGGGCTACAGGATCATAGTGTCGATGTATGCAGATGACACCCTGATGTATATTCGTGATCCTGATCACAACTTATCGTCAGTCCTCAGGGAGGTGGTCCGCTTTGGAGCGCTCTCTAGCTTAAGGGTCAACTGGACCAAGTCGCTCGCTTTTCCACTCACGCCAATCACGCAGCCAGCGCCTATGGAATACCCCCTCCAATGGACCACAGACACGGTCCCGCTATCTGGGGATACAGCTGCACACGGATGCGGAAATCCTTTTTAGCAGTTAGCAAGCTAGAAGATGACGTCATCAATTGGAGCAAACTCCCCCTGTCCTTAATGGGACGCATATCAATTATGAAAATGGTAGTGCTTCCTAGATTTTTGTTTTTGTTCATGACCTTACTAATGGTCCTCCCCAAATCGTTTTTTGCCCGACTGCAGCAGCAGATGACAAAGCTAGCGTGGGCGGGCAGACAACCCCATGTCCGATGGACGACACTCACTATGCCGTACTCAATGGGCGGGCTTGGAGCCCCGGACCTGGAGGCATACTACAGAGTAGCCCAGTCGTCTCATCTGCACACTTGGCTGCATAGGGACCGAAACATACCTCATGTCTGCCTGGAGACTCTCTTTGCACAGCCGGACACGCTCCAGCACACAATTTTCCGGCCGCTGGACCGCAGAACAGGTGTACTGAACTCCTTAACTGCCACTAACCATGCATGGCATAGCCTCTTACAGATGCAAAATGGAGCGCTGCTGTATTCACCTGTGATGCCAGTTGACTGGGCAAGATGGCTGCCCCCGCTCACGGAAAAGGGAGTCGTTGATGCCCTGCACAGGCTCAACATAATTACAGCGGATGATTTGTTTACTGAAGGGGTGGCAAAGACATGGGAGCAGGTGCTGGGAACTAGCGAAGCGCCCCCACTACTGACACGATTTCAATACCATAAGGTACGCAGCGCTCTGGGTGACTTGCTGGGGACATGGCGGAACCACCTGAGGTCCCTGAGCTTACGCATGTAATTAAAACTACTTCACCCAGGAAGCTGCTGTCCTGTCTCTACAAGCTTACACAGATGAGTACACGATACCCATACACTAAGGCGCGACTATCGTGGCAGACTGACTTGGGTACCATGATGGATGATGACACGTGGCGATACTGCTGCACTATTACTAAGAGAGTGTCGCTTAATGGCCGTCACCGGTTAGTCCACTTCAAATTCGTAAACCGAGTGTATTACACCCCCGCTCGACTCTGCAGATATGGGCTGCGGTACTCTGCCCGATGCGAGAGATGTAGGGCCCCAGATGCTGACTTTTTACATCTTGCCTGGCAGTGCCCCGGTATTTGGGATTTTTGGGAAAAGGTATTTGCTGATATTAGCGAGCTGACAGAGGTCGAGATTGCGCCCGATCCCCTGGTAGCTCTGTTGAGATACACTAAAAAACTACCAAGGGCGGTTAGGGGACTAGTAGACATGGGCCTGCTAGTGGCCTGCAGAGTGCTGGCCTGTTGCTGGATGAGAGGCCCGCTGCCCACAACGAAGCGCTGGGCGCATGACATGCTCTACTGCTGTACTCAATCTGAAAATTACTGCGAGCTGCAACCCCCCACTAGTAGGCCGAAAAACTTCTGGGGCTTGTACCACACATACTTAACGAACAAAGAAAGCTCTGAAGGGTCCACACAAACATTGGATACTGGGTGATGTGAGGAGGGAAGCGGCTGGGATAGGGCACAAGAGTTACCTTGGTGTGGTACAGAGAGTCATTTAATGGAGATGCGATTGATTGACGTAGGGAAGCGCCGCCTGCCCTGTTTCGGGTTGTTGGCTGAATAGCTGTGTATACCGCTTGTCATGAAGATGCAAAGAGGATGTGTAGTTGGAGGTCGAACGCAATGTCAGAATGGGGGGGAGGGGGGACTTTGAGTGGGATTGGGATTCTATCTTGATGTATTCAGTTAAATGCAATAAAGAAATTTTAAAAAAAAGTCACCATCCTGTGGCGGTGTGCCTGTGCCGGCTGCAGTGCATCCGGGGCCACTAACTCTGTGCAGTTCAAATTATGGTACCTTGCTGTTTGAACTTTGAACTTCTGATTGCCTGATCACTGTTGTAGTTGTTGCCAGCACCAAACACTCCCTGAGGGCTGGCTTACACTCAACCCACACCCATCCAGCACAGGTATCACAGGACATATGACCCTGGCAATAAAAGGTGCCGGGCACACATGCCTGAAGCTAGTATCCACAAACTATCTAAGTATGTCCATGTGGTCATTATGTATGCCTGAGGGCCCGGGACCTACCACATTAAATTGTGCTATGTACAGCGGACGCAACCATATCACCTCAGGCAGTGGGGAAGACCTGAGACATGTAGCTGTGTCATACCCCCCTGTAAGCGTAAGTGGAGTGGACTGGCGTATGACAGTCCAGAGTAAGGGTGTGGTTAATAAACCCAGGGCCCTGGGCGTGGTTAAGTTTTGGCCTTGCCAAGGAAGTAACTAATGTGTGTGTCTCTGTTGTCGTGTCGGTGCCACCTGTCCCGCAATGGACAATGTTGCAATGTAGCATGCCCCCGGAGTACGGGCTCAGCTGAAGGGGTAAATAAAGGCCCGCAAGCCCGCTCGGGGTCCGGGATAATACATCCCAACTGTTGTGTGTGTCCCTATTACTGCTGCATAAACTAAAGGTCTACCCTCAACTGCATCACGAGTTCAGCCAGCCATGAACTCTACATCTGTGTTTACCCTATACTTACCATAGGCCTACACACACTTGGCCACCCATCTTCAACGCACAACATCACAGTGTTGTTGTCAGGCTTGTGGATATGCGCAGACAGGCATGACAATGGTATGTTGTAGGAGTGCAAGTGATGCAACCACGCTGCACACACTAGTAAAAAATCTCGGAGGAGGGAGGAGCAGCAGTGAGGTTATGTAATACACATTGATGCTGCTCATTTGCTACAAGCAGTACATGTCAAACAGGGATCACTAAGTCACACATATCACACACCACTGAACCAGTGAGCCTGCCAACACATCATGCAGAACCAACTATTGACTCATGTCTCTCTGCACTGTTACAGGTGATCAAGGATATGCACTCTGCCCTTGGATGATGACACCCCTCCGAGCCCCGAACACACGGGTCCAGAGGCAGTACAATGGGCCCACAAACTAACCCAGGGCATCGTGGAATGCACATTTGGTATGTTGAAGTCACGTTTCAGGTGCCTGGACATCATAGGTGGAATGCTCCTGTACAGCCCAGACAAGATGATCGTGGCATGTTGTGTGTTGCACAACATATGTATACGTACCAATGCCCATGGATACAAGTGTCAGATGCACCGGACGATCATGAGGAAGATGAGGCAGGTGGACCACACCCCACTGCAGCAGGAATAGCCTGTAGGAGCACCATCATTGACAATTTCTTCACATGAGCACGTCACATTGTCAAAGTCCTTAGAAATCATGGGGCAGTACAAAATGATCACAGGCACAGCAGGTGCAAATAAATGCATTACAACACACATTCCCTGAGTGTATGTCACTCCTCTGTACAAGCACATCACTTTGACAATTGTAAGTGCAACATGTAGTGCTAACAATCAAATAATTTGAATATAGATGGTGGGTGTGTCACCTTGTACAGAGAGGCTGTTTAGGGTGTCATGTATTCGAAATGCCAATTATGTGTGTCAAAGATAGTACGGAATCCCACTCATCAGCGTTTCACATGTGTCACAAATCATTACATATAGGCTGTCATTTGTGACCCACAATTGACAACAGGCCTTTCTTTTGAGCTCAAATATGTGCCACCCTGATGCAGGGATGCACCCTGTGATTCAAGTCCCACAACAGGAGCATAATGTACGTAAGGGGTAATCACTGCCCCTACATTCGTCCATGCTTTCATACTTGATAGTCATGTAAATGACACGTCTGTATGTATTAGTATGTATTGTTCACGTTCAGTGGAGTGTTGAAGCTGTCTTACTACTGGGCCATGCAGACAACTCTTTACAATGTTGCCTCGTGGAGGGCCAGTCAAAATCCTTTAGAGATTGTAAATTACTCGGAAGGGGAGGAGTCCAGTCCTCAGACTGATTGCTGTGTCATTGTTAGGCAAACAAAATATGGCAGTCCATGTCGAGGTCCAAGGTTAGTGTCGCAGAGTGTATCGGGGGACGGTGGAAGGTGTTATTCCAGGGCATGATGGAGAGGGCAGAAACAAGCCATATGGCGGAGATGAGTGCTACTGCTTCTTACCACTAAGGCAGATTCATCTTCATCTTCATCTTCATCCTCTGATGTTTCATGTGCCTCACATGTGGTGGTGGTGTTTGGTCTGCAGCACTGTGTGACACTGACACATCAGGGGCCGGAGATGTGGATGTAGAAGTAGCAGCAGCAGCAGCATTCATCTGTGCAATGTCTTGTGCCATCACTCCCATGATGAGGATCTGCAAGGCATGGAAGATCCCTTCTACAGCTTTCTCGTGTGCAGCCGTGGTAGCCATTCTTTGCGCCTGCATCCGCTCCATGTTCTCCATTACGCTCTTTATGTTTCCCAAATCACAGATGACATCACTGTAGTCACTCTGACTAGACAGCTGTTATTGTCTCCGAGTCATGACTCCAGCGACGCCAGCCATGGATTGTTGGAAGGCATGGGGCGGACTGTGGGTGTCCGTTAGGGAGCATAAGGGGTCCCTGATGGGACTTAGACACCCACGTATGGCATCTAGCTTGGCTGCCATGAGGTCGAACCCCACCGGCACCTGTTCAGCCAGCTCCTTCTGGCGGTCTTACACACGGCATTGGAACGCCATGTGTTCTTCGGTGATGTGCTGGGAGCCAGACGTGGTGGTGGGTGGTTCCTGCTGTGTGGTCTGTGCTGGGGTAGGCTCACCTCGATGGTGCCGGGCTGCCCTGCTACTGGAGGTGGGATGCGGAGGTTGTTCATGAACCGTTGGAGTTCGTCGTAGTAGTTGTCCTGGGGGTCGTCTCAATCATCACTGATGTGATGTAGGGTCTGCTCTGCAGGAGGTGTTGATTGTCCCTCTGCAATGTAAAGGAGAGATGCAGTTTCACAGTATGTTCCATGTATGTTTACGCATTGGCAAAGCTTACATACAGACTGCATGACAATGTACATTGTAACTGTTTGTGAGGAGATGCTTATTTGATGCGGGACAGTGGACATTTGTACTACATCACGGATGTGAGGTTATTCTCGTACATTGTCATCTCACAGTTTTTTTTCTCTGCTTTTATTGTGCATTTTACCTCATGATGTGTGGGAATTGCAGGCCTGTCGCTGGTTATCGCTGATTTTTGTATCGCGGTTTGGGACATCGCCTCTTTTTTCGCGTTCGTGTTTCGCATTTTTAGGTGTCACATTAATTTTAATGCGGTCCTTTAAAGCTTTATTATGAGACTATCGCATGGTACCACCGTGTTGACAATACAACGTTAACACTGTGTTATTTTCCCGCGATAGACTGCGATGTAAAAAGTTGCGTTAAGCTAATTTTGCGATAATTATCGCGCGTTCTTGAGAATATCCCCCTTAGTATTAAGCAACCTCTGCATTTGGGAGCACTGGCTGAAGGCAACTAAACATCTTTGGGCACAGGAAAAGCCTGCGTATGGTTTGGGGGATGGCAGGGAAATGGCGCTCAAACAGTGGTAGGGGTAGCAATAGAGTGGTGAGAGTTTTTTATAGTAATCACGGTGCGACAAGTATGGAGGAATGTCCTAAACCTCTACTAGAGCCAAGGATCACAATAGTAATCAGCATTTGAATCAAATACAAACAGGTACTGTGCACAAGTGTAGGGATAAACCGTAATAATACAGAGCAATTTGCAGAAAACACAAGATGACACCGGTTGTGTGATAAGCACGTTGTTTATGTGAACATAATCTTCATGAACATATATCGCCAGCCGACATGTGTTTCGTCAACAGGAGGATAACTGTGACTCTTCAGGGCTGAAAACTGCGAAATGCGGGAGCTAAGAACCGGTGATACTTCCGACCTGGTCGACGGGTTAAAACATATACCAAAGTGCAGGAAGAACGGAAAAGTTGAAAAACACAGAAGGGTCTATCTGTGCGGCCAGGACCTTCTGGATAGAAGGTCGTGGCGTAGCTCTTCTCTTCCATCAGATGGAACGAGAGTGGGTGGGCAAAATAACGAAAAGATTTTCATTCCAACACACACCCGATCTCTAGATTGGAGAATAACATGGGCCTCAAGTGAGGAAGACCTTTGCTCACCATATTGTTACTTGGGTGCACACAATATGGAATTCACATCCTGATTCACATAAACAGAACAAGGGAATGTTTTGCATCGCAAAGGGCTATTACAATGAAGGAAAATATGTAACCTTGTGGACTTTCCACTATTGTAAGTTTAAGGCTAGCCATGAGAAAGGAGGAGTGCTTGGGTGGCCTTCCAAAGCACATCAAACCGCCAGAAACTCACAAGTATGTGGTCAGCCACAACTATTTTGCAGTCCCTTTCCTACCATGTAAACATTTTTAAAGATATGTAGTGTTCAGGGAATCCTAGAAGACTTTAAAGTTGAAACTCCAATTTTATTGAAGCAAAATGAACAAGCAAAGGGCCCAGATGCCAGCCTCTCAACTGACATATGTTAGTATCAAAACAGAACTACATTCTGAGTAAGGACCTACAATCATCTAATGGACTGAGGGAATAGAATTACATCACCAGCTCAGAGAATGACGACCAAGGAAGAAATATATGTTAAGGTGCCAAAAGATATTCACAGAAAAGGATCGAGTAACTGTGTGTTCAGGATGGGAAGAAACACCCCCAAATTTGTATGGAATGTGTTGTAAGGAATTTCTTCAATGCAAAAACATATCTTCTCAGATAAAATAAGTTGTGTGTAAATTCTCTCTTACAACAACTACATAGAGAACAAGGGATGTGAATGGGACATTGGCAATACATGGTAAGAATAGCCTCGTTATTTTGCCTAAATATGTATTTTTCCCTCAACTTGCCATAGTGTTCCCTCTAACTAGCCTCAGGTCTCCCTCTGTCTCATTTGCACATTGCTCCCACTTCCCCATGCCCCTTCATCTACCTGACAACATGCCTCTCAATACCTGCCTTCATGCCTCCTTCACTTGTCCTCAAATCTTCTTCTCTCTTCCCTCACATCTCGGTATGCCTTTAGTCTCCATCTGGGTCTGCGGAACATACCCAACAGTAGTCAATATTTCAAGTTTATTTATAAAACACCCAAATACAGCAATTTGACCATTAGACAGACAAGCGCCCATAAACATTTCTGCCACCTTGACCAGATGCCTCACAAAAACTATGCTAACAATCATTACCACTTTATTACTACAGCCTGCTCTCCTCTCCTAAATCTACCCCACCTATTAGGCCTTGCACTGATCCACCTTCCCAGGTTTAACATTCAGGCACCTTTTGGACAAAATATCGAGTTGTAAATATCGGGAGACAGAAATATTGAAAACAAAATATTGTGAAGCAAAATTATCATGATGCAGAAATATTGTTGCCAAGAATAACGTTTTTTCAGGTAAGTAATATCATTGTTAAGAATATCGTTGTAAATATCGTTTTCAATAATATAGTTGTAAAGGATATCATTTTTGAATTAATTTTTTGTTTATATATTACGGTTATGTGCACGTATTGTTTGTATAATTGTAAAAAAAAATTACATGTAGTTTGTAAGTTTAAGTGATTTCGAAATTTTAATTTAATTATTAAAAGTACATTATAGTGTTGTAGCGAGTTGTTGGGTTTGTAGGGGGATATGGTGGGAAGTTTATTAAGTAATAATTATTAATTAGTTAATAATCTTTAATTAAGTATGTGATTGATATTCATTATATGTATTATATAATATAAATTAATTATACTTATTTTTAGGTGTTCGGTGCTATGTTTGTAGGGGTGTAGGCTGGGAAGCTAATTGGGTAATAATTTTTAACAAGTCATTTATAATTTATTATAAATTTAATTGATTAATAATTATGTAAATTGTGTAATCATGTATTTATATTATATTTTATATGTGAGCTGCTGGATGTGTAGGGGTATAGGGTGGGAAGTTAATTCAGTAATAATTCATTAACCATTAATTAAGAATGTATTATTAATTACTGAATTGATTGTTAATTATATACAGTATGTAATATTGATTTATTTTAGTTATATTTTAGTTGCAGGATGCTAGGTTTGTAAGAGTATACAGTGGAAATCTATTGAAATAATAATTACAAAATAATTATTAATGTATAATTTAACATTTAATTGATTAATAATCATGTAAATTCTGTAATAATTATATATATTTTAGTTATATTTTAGGTGTGAGTTGCGGGGTTTGTAGGGTAGTGGTAATGTAAGTAATAATTAATTAACAATTAATTATTAATTGTTAATTATGTAATTGTTTATAAATTATGTAAATTGTGCTATACTTACTTCTTATATTTATTTTTTTAGTCCTCATATGAGATAGGAATCAAGGAATCTGTTTTTGTGGAGACCTCCAACAGGCTTGTTACAGGCACTGACTCCCATGCTCGGCCTTGTTCAACAATTAAGAGTTTCCAAAGTCAATCTCTGTACTCCTCAATTTGTTGAATTTTTGTCTTAATCGTCGGACCTTTGAAGTTTGTCATTTGCGCATCTTATGAGAGTATCTTACATCTATGTGATCAGTATTAGCACGCCGCAAATGAGTCCCACATCTTAATACTTTTTTGTGACCCATTAGTGCAGTGCAACTCACAAATTCGCTGCACAGCCGTATGCCACTCAATGCAATCTGGTGAGTCAGGAGATACCCATTTCATGCATATTTCCCATTGCGCTATTGAAATGAATGTAAAAATTAGCTGTGAATGTAGCTTCCCCAGTCTTTTTTTCCCATCCCTCCCCCTCTTAAATACCGAAGACGGCCAATGGCAGGCTTACCTTTATTTTACTATTCAGCATATTCATAGGAATCTTACCCATTTCCTGCCAGTAGGTTTGGACCTCCGGACACAGATAAAACAGGTGAACATTATCTGTGTCCTCTAGACCACACTAAGGGCAGCACCTCCTCTTCTTTCCTTCCATCTTAGCAAGTTTTTTCGGGGACCAATATGCCTTGCACATTGTAAATAAATGGTTTCTTCTTAAAGGTGCAGGCTTAACAGTAGCCCGAAGTGTAGACACAGATACAGAACATAAGGTTGTTAGCACCACCTTTGGAAGGTCCTTTTTCCACATACCTCAGGTAGTGTAAGGTGCTTGTCTTCGCCTAGCACTAGCATCCAGTACTATTTGGACTGTTCTTTTTTCTGGTGAGCAGTGCTGTGTAGTTTCCCTTCCCAGTCTAATCTTCCTTAACCAAAATCGCGTAGCGCACATGCCCAACTGGCTATCTGGTAGAATTTGAATTTAGAACGTTTATTGTCCGTAAGCCACATCAGTGTTTCTCATGTTTCCCTTGTTAACAGAGACCTGTGATCCCTCAATTGCCCCCAGTTAATTTTTACTGCTGCTTTTAAAGGCCTGGCTAAAGCATCCTGCAAACTGGAGAGCTCCATATAGGGGCAAAGTCGCTATACTAGGAGATTCCCAACACTCGCCTAACTTGCATGCAGCATTCAAGGTCTTAAGTATAATCTTCCTAAAAAGCTTAGGGTGACCAAACTTTAGTAGACAGTGGTCCCAATCATCCAGTGAATTTTCAATAAGGGCTCGATATAACGGGGGAAGCTGGTAACCTCCCATGAGGAGTATTCTTACATTTTATACTTACTTATTTTCATTATATTTTAGATGTAGGTTGCTAGGTTTGTAGAGGTGTAGGATGGAAAGTTAATTAAGTGATAATTAAATAAGCATTATTTTTAATTGAAAATTATTACATTGTTTATGAATTTTATAAATTGGCTATTTGTTTATTTTTTTAATTCTTATATATATTTTAAGTTAAGAAATAATGATTATATTTAGCATTTTATATAGTTTCTAAATTAACAGGGTTAATCAAGTATTTAATGTGTTTTAAGTGAAGAGGTTTATCTTTTGATGCTTAGACTGGAGAGGAAATAGCAATCTTACACTTCCGGAGTCCAATGCTCTCCATATTGTTGGAAAGACTGGAGTGGGAATAGTAAATTTAACCAAGCCAAAGTTCAACACTTTCCCTACTGTTGCACAGACTGGAGTTTAAATTGTAAGTCTACCCACTCTGAAGTCCAATGCTTTCCCTACTTTTGCACACACTAGAGTAGGAATAGTAATTTTAACCCCTCTGAAGTTAAAAGTTTTCCCTACTGTTGCGCTGTTTGGAGTGATAATAATAAATTCATCCTCCCGGAAGTCCAACAATGTGTCTACTGTTCTATTAACTGGAGTTGGAATATTATATCTATTCTTCCCAGACTCTAGTACATTTCCTAATATTGGTTAAATATTTTCAGACGGTTTTTTCTAGAATTTTTAGTTTTGTTTGATAGTAATCTTTAGTCAATTATACATGCTAATCAGAAAAGATAAAAACACATGTAAAAAAGAAGCATTAAAACATTAAGAACCGTTATTAAACATCAGCCAGATCAATTCAAACAGTTTTAAAAAAAACATCATGAACAATTAAAATCCATTTAAGATCAAATCCCCGGCCTATCATATACATCATTGTTACTAGGCACACATTATTTTATTCCAATGTAAAGCGCCTTTTTAAATAGCCGTCATCACCACCTGATCCTGTAGTAACTGAAAAAAATAAAAAAGCAGGGAGAAATTGAGTGAAACCCCTCTCGTTAAGAAGTGATAAAAGGTATCTTCTGTGGAGAAATTCACAATATTACAAAATAGGACCAGGTGTATTAAGGTCTGGGGGGAACAATTATCACAAGGACAAATTAAAAAGGAGTGGGGATCAAACCGACCCAGAGGGAAACAAATCATCATACGAATAGTACCTAGACTAAATTTAGAAAGTAAAAATCTGTCCCTCGGGTGCCTGACTGCAATGAGATAACTTTCAGGGCCACTAATAGATTTTAGCAGCAGAAAAGATCTGATAGAATTTTCCGTGCCAAAGCTTCTCTTTCCTCTTTGGCCCTATTTAGAAAAGTTTCCGTTAAGAGCCTGCGGTCACCCTTTTTCAAAGATATTTGTGTGATCAAGGGAAAGGGCAACTGATTTTATGTAGTGTATCCACGGAATCTTCTGGCCATACATGCATTCCATACAGTCAGTCAGTCAAATACACTTTATTCGATTTATAAAAATCATAAAAGGCATAAAAACATTATTGTACACGTCTAAAATTATTTGATACATTTTCATTTTCAGCATGTGCAATACAATAGGTCAAAGCGATAAAAACGCATAAATAACATGATTAAAAATTCATTATGTCTCAGACCGTGGGGCGTTATGCAATTTGATCCTGGATGCCGCCACTAAGAAATTAGCCACAGAAAATGTGATGCGGACGCTGCTCAAAGACTGGAGGAAAACTAATGCCGGCCTCACTTGCGTAAAGCCAGCCTCCTTCAAGATAGGCCGAAGGTATTTTTTTCTGATGTCCGAGAAGAGCCCGCAAAACATTACAAAATGCATTGTGTCTTGGGTTGAAAACTGGTCACAAGTGCAAGGGGTGGCGTAATCTGGTTTGACCCAAGTTGGATAATTGCCCAAATACAAGTGAATCAAATTAAATCTAAACTTTACCAATAAAAACCTATGAAATGGCTTTGTGACAGTCATAAGGTATTGCTCGAGTGAGGTAGAACCTAATAGCATATAATGGGATCGCACAGTGGATTTCAACATTTCCCTTTCCTCCCTGGCTAATCTGGCCCTTTCCATGAAATGTTTTTTGACCAGATTCACATCCACCTTCCTGATACAGGATGGTGACAGGAAGAGGTCCGGGCGTCCCAAATGTTCAAAGGATTTCCTCAAATACTCCAACCAGCGCACTTTGTGGGAATGGTCTAAGGACATTACATCTGCTAAAATCGCGTGATTAAGGGTTAGTTCCTTGTTAAGCCAGATCTTAAGCCAGAATGTTAACGGCGTCAGGTTAAGCCGGTCAGTGACATAGACCAAGCCCATCTCCGCATGAGTCGAAAAGGTCGGAGTCGACTGGGGCACAGACAGCAAGGAACACAAGAACCTGTTTTCTACCCTCTGGATTGTCTCTAAATTTACATATCCCCATAGGGCTGACCCATACATTGCGATTGAGATGCATTTAGCATTATAGACCTTGAGCAGGGCCTCCATAGGCCTGGCCCCCAACCTTTTTTTTGACCCCATGAGTGCCGTGGTTGATCTAGCCACGGAAAGGTTCTTTGCCCTTACCTGAGGGCCCCAAGAGCCCCTCTCATCAAAGAGCACCCCCAGGTATGGGAACACACCTACCCTGGTAAGCACCTCGCCCTTGCATTTAAAAAATGTATGTTTACCCCTGTTCCTATGGAATCCGACAACCATGGTGTGAGATTTATTAGCATTCACCTTTAGGTCCAGCCTGTCCATAAATGCCCCGAAGGCATCAAGTAAAAGCTGCAGACCATTGCCAGTGCGGGCTATGAAGACGGCGTCATCCGCGTATAGGAGGGCAGGAATCTTTGCATCTCCTGTACGCGGGACGTCCCCATCCACCTCCTCTAGATGTCGACCCAGGCCATTGATGTAGATGGTAAAACGGAGGGGGGCCAGAATACAGCCCTGGCGCACTCCACGCATAGATTTAAAGCGGGTAGTGCACCTTCCCTCGTTAGTGACCCGGATTTGGGAGAACAGCTCCTGATGGAGGGATGCCATAAATTTAACTAATGCCCCATCTATGCCAAGTTCCAGGAGGATTGCCCACAGCTTGGCCCTGTTCACCAGATCGAAGGCCGAGGAGAGGTCCATAAAGGCCAAAAATAGCGACCCCTCCTTGGCTACCGTGTACTTGGCGATCAGCATGTGCAAATTAGAGCACTGCTCCAGGGTACCTCTTTTCTCCCTAAACCCATACTGGATGTTTGATAGCCCCCCACATCCCTCAATACTGTCCCTCAGCTTAACCAGAAGGACTCTGCCTAAGATTTTTATTGCAGAATCTAGGAGGGATATGGGTCTATAACACCCTGGGTCATCGCGCCGGCCTTTTTTAAAGATCGGCACTATAATTGAGGTGGCCCAAGAAGTAGGCAACAGATTGCCATTGGCAGCGTTAAATATATTAGACAATATTCTGGCCCAAAGCTTCAGGGAATGTTTATAAAAATCTACTGGGACCCCATCCGGCCCCGGGGCAAGATGGCCGCGGGTGGGTTGTGGTGAGCAGTCGCACCAAAACCTCTCTCCCATCCGGACGCAACAACATGGAATAGCTGGGCGCTATAATGATAGTGCTAGACCCTCCGGATGGCTGTTGAATTTGCTCATATGAAAGTCGGATTCGGTACTGGGAAGTGCATTGTACTCAATCCTGTTCCTGTTCCTGGTCAGCCGACTACTAGCCAGCTTAGAAGCAAAGTGCTGACTGAATTTGGCAGACTTACAAGGAATTTGAGAGCTCTCGCGGGTAGCCTGCTGAGGCAAATTAAGAACATATCAGTACTAGGAATCAAGGATCTAAGCGATTCGTGGCGCACAAAAATGCCACTAAGAGCTGTGAAGGCTGACAAGATGAAGTCTAGAGAGGGGATGGAGATCAGTAAATCAATCCCTACTGAACCGGAGACACCCGTTGCACTGAAGGCACAAATACCGGTGAAGAATCCGGGTGCTATTAAGAAAATGACGGCGCCTCCTACAAAAAAGAAACCAGACCAAAAAGGAAAACCAATGGACGGAGAGGAGAGCGCTACGGTAAAAGGGCGCACTAAAGTAGTGGAAAAGCCAGCGATTTTGAAGAAGAATAAAGGAACCCCCCTTAGGCAGCCCACCTTACAGCAGGAGCCCCCGGTGATGCAGAATCAGATCCTGGAGTTAGTCAGAGGAGCATCCTCGAGGACGCAGCGGCAGCAGCAGCAATGGGAGCTGGAGACGTGACAGACGCCGAGCCGGCTGTTGCTAAGCAACTGCTTTCTGCGAGCCTCGAACAGAACGCTGACAGGAGCACAGAAGAGAAGGCTGATGAGAATGCGGGACAGAGGGTTGTGAGAGCTGCCGAACAGAAAGGGGTGGAGGAAACTCTGCAGAGGATGGTGCTCGAAGGGATTACTCTGGATAAGGAAAGCGGTAAGGGGGAGCCAAGGGGGCAAGAGAATGCAGATATGTTGCAGGCAATCATGCAGGTGGAAGCAGAACTATTGACTAATTCCTCTAACCCCACATGGGGAAGTTCGATAAGCTTAGTATCAGAAAAGGTAGAAGCTGGACATCCCAGGGAGAAGGAAGATGTATGCTCACTGGAGGGGGAGCATTTCTACTCAGTAAATGAGGATTCCGACGTTGTACAACAGGAGGGGGAGACAACAGATGAAGAGGAGGAAGAGGAGGCAGAGAAGGAGGAGGATGAAGACGAAGAAGGTTCATGGTCAGCATCTACCTCCTCAGGAACTGACCTAGGCAAAGACACTACACAAAGAAGGAAACAGATAAGGCGCTGCAGGTATGAAAAATCACCCACAAGAGGTGCTGAGAGGAAACTGGATTGGGACTATTCGGCAACATCACAGACATATCAGGAAGAGCAAGAAACAGGTTCAAGGCAAGATGATGCACTAGGAATGGTATTCAACATGTTGAAACAAATACAATCTGAAGCGAGATCTACAAGTCGTAAAACAAGACAAGACTTTAAGAAGATTCAAACGACGCTCCGGAAAACAAACAAACTATACGAAGGTCTGACGGGGAGAGTTGCTGAGGTGGAGGAAAGAACAGGCAAGATGGAGGATGATTTCCGTAGCTTTAGCGAATTTAAAACACAACAGGAAAAGAGGGCAGACGATTTTCTTTGGAAGATGGAAGACTTCGAAAATCGTCAGAGACGCAATAATGTTCGCATTTTGGGGGTGGCAGAAGGGCTTGAAGGGCAGGACCCTAGGGGGTTCGTTGTCAAACTACTAAAGGGTGCTTTTCCTGAGTCCCAGTGGCAGTGGGAGGCAGAGATTCAGAGGGCGCATAGGTTCCCCTTTGTCCAGCGTAAGACATAGGGAGCCGAAGGAGGCTCTAAAGCGCCACTCCCCAGAGCAATATTAGTGTATGTTGGAAACTTTCTGCTCCGAGAAGAAATTATTCAGAAAGTCAGACCTGACAGCAAAAGAACTGTGGAGGGTGTTACCTTCTTTTCGAGACCAGACTTTTGTCATGTGACAGTTGAGAGGAGATGGAGGCTCAGAAATATGATCCCGCAGTTTCAGGCCGTAGGTTCAGAGGCATATTTGCTATTCCCAGCTAGACTGAAAGTGATCACAAAAGGCAGAGTCAGGATGTTTATGTCGGAAGTGAAAGAGCAGGAGTTTATTCAAGAATTGGGAAGGGAGAAGAAATAAGAAATAAGTGATTGATCTCCGCTAAATCGGTTGAAGATTTTCAAAGTAAATCTATGGTCCTTTGAGGAGAGATGTATCCGGTAGAAAGGGGGGGGCACTGGAGAAGGTGGGAGAGGGGTGCGACTAACACAACCAGGAAGTGACCACACATAGGTCATTGCTGACCTATTTGCCTGTAGGGAGGGGGATAGGGAGGGAAGGGGAGGGGAGGGGGTAGGGGAGGGGGTGGGAGACCAAAAATCAGTGGAAGGGTATAGTTTGGTTATGTTTTTTAGCACACATTGATTGCATATATAGTTTGATGTCTATATTTTTGAGCAGAGAAGGGAGGAGAAAGTTTGGAAAGAGAGATAAGATGGCTAAAGAAGTAGTTGGTTTACGAAGAAATGTTTTTTGCTATAATGCACAATGTCATGTAAGTTAGCCTCTATAAATGTATGTGGGTTAAATGATCCAAGGAAAAGGGCGAATGTAGCGGCTAACATTAGAACTCTACAAGTGGACTTAGTATGCTTACAGGAAACGCATATAGAGGAAAAGCAGATATATGTAATGAACCAACTGGGCTTTGATGTACTTGCAGCTAGTAGGCAAGGATCTAGGACAAGAGGAGTTGCAATCCTGGGGAGAAGAAGAGATGCGGTAGTTAAAAGAAAAAAAGAAGATCAATGGGGGAGATGGGCCATGGCGGAATTATGTTTTAAAGGACTCAGGTTAACATTAGTAACAGTATATGGATCTACTGAGGATGATCCGGAGATATGGCAATTTATAGATACAGAATTAGCACAGTGGCCTGAACCAGTGATATGCTGTGGCGATTTTAATTTACATGACCCCACAAGCTCATTTATGAATACAGGAGCGGTGTACAGTGGTAGAAAGAGAAAGGTAAATAGGGCTATTGCTAACATGGTCAACAATAATCTTTTGGTAGATCCCTGGGCGATGCAACATCCACTGTTAGATAGTAGTACTTTTTTTTCAGCACCACATCAGGTGTTGGTAAGATTAGACTGCTTTTTAGTTTCAAGGTCTTTGGTTTCGGAGACACAGATTGAAAAGCTACCAAGGATTATCTCCGATCATAGTCCATTAGTATTGACAGTGAAGGTTCCGCAATCACAGAATAAGAGGTCAACATGGACTTTTGAGAGGAGTCTTCTCCAAGATGTCGAATATAGGAAGCACATGGAGGGATGGATTAGGTCCTTTTGGGAGATCAATCATGGTACCGCCTCTATAGGGCAAACTTGGGATTGCTTCAAAGCTGGGGTTAGAGGAGAAACATTGTGCTATGTATTGACAAGACGCAAGAAGGAGAGGTTAAAGTCTGAAACCATCCGGCAAAAGTTGAATATAGAGGAAGGAAAATTAGCTGCTGCAGTAGAATCTAAATCCAGTCTGGAACACGTATTATTAAACTTGGTAGTATTGAAGGCAGAAGCTGTAGAGAGCTTTTCTAGAAAGCTTGCTGAAAAATACCTAGCTAAAAGAGAAGAAGCTTATGAGTGTAGCGAGAAAGTGGGACATATCCTTGCGGTTAAAGTTAGACAGCAGAGGGCAGCTGCAGAGATAAAAGAGATATTGGATCCATTGGGTGTCACGGTCACAGACCCGGATAGGATAAGAGATGTTTTTAGAATATTCTACGAAAAACTGTATACACGGGAAGACACAGGGGGAATAGTGGAAATTAGCAACTATCTTAAAGATATAGTCCCAACATCTATCTCAAAGGAAGAAGGAGAAATGTTAGAATCTAACCTAGGCCTGGAGGAATTCATCGAGGCATTAAGTAGTTTACCATCAGGAAAGGCATCTGGGCCTGATCAAATTCCGGTCGAGTTTTACATACTATTTCGTGATTGTTTGTTGATTTACATGTTTGAATTTATGTTATATGTACAACAAGGGGGGCAGTCACCGGATTCATGGGGAGGGGCCGAAATAATTGTCATTGCTAAAAAAGGGAAGCCCTTAACTCTCACGGGATCTTACAGGCCAATCACACTGATGAACTCAGATGTTAAGGTATATTCAAAGATGCTGGCAAAGAGACTAGCAGGCTGTATTGAACATTTGGTGAGCCCATCACAGCATGGCTTTATACCTGGGAAGGGTACTACACAGCATATTAGGACAATGATTACTATGTTGGATGCGGCAGAGGTCACAGGCGACCATATTTCAGCACTCTTTTTAGATGCCGAGAAGGCTTTTGATAGGGTCGCCTGGGAATATCTATGGGAAGTTATGAAGTGGTGTGGTATCGGGCCAGGATATATACTGGCCATACAGGCCCTATATAGAGACCCGGTTGCAAAAATCAGAGTAAATGGAGGGCACTCAGACCTAGTGCATAGACAAAGAGGGACTCGCCAGGGATGTCCGTCTTCCCCATTGCTTTTCGCCCTATACATAGAGCCACTACTCCGCAAATTAGAGGGAAATCCTGTAATTCGGTCTATGTCATTAAATGGTTGCACTGTGAAAACTCTCGCCTACGCTGATGACGTGGCTATACTGACTCCGAACCCGGATACAGCTATGGGGGGAGTAGAAGCAGAGGCGTATGGCTTTGGGCGGGTCTCAGGATACAGCCTAAACAAAACAAAAACCCAGATTATCATGAATAGGTTTGCAATTAGTCGGGATAACAGAGTGGTCAACAGCGCAATATATTTAGGGATCGATATTTCTGCAAATTTGGAGGAGATAGTCGAGCGTAATATGGAGCCACTGATAGCGAAGGTAAAAAGTGACTTGGAAAGGATAAACAACTTGCACCTTTCTTTGGTTGGATGCACGAATGTGTTGAAAATGATGGTCCTGCCTAAATTTTTGTACTTATTTAGGTCAATACCCTTAATGTTTGAGAATAAATGGTTCAATATGTTGGAAAGCGTAGCTAATAGATTTATTTGGGCCCAAAGGAAAACCCGTAGAGCTTATAAATTCATCACTTTGCCAAGGGATAGAGGGGGTTGGGGTCCACCTGATTTTAGACTGTATTATTTGGCTGCTGCTCTCCAGTATATGCAGGGACTAATAGGAGGAGGCGGGGGCTATCGAAGACTATTAATATGTCAATCGAAGCCTATACAGTGGTATTAGGGCAAAATACAGAAAACTTTTTCTGTACTTTACGGATTTGGGCTTTCTTAGAAGACAGACATATAAGACTCTTAGGCGGCACTTAAAATCTGGAGCTCCTTTTTGAAAAAGACGGGTATGGGAAGATTCAATAGATACACCAAAATCTATAAAAATAAATCCTTCCCTGAAGAAATCTTTGCTGATTCTGTAATGGCGGGCTGGGAAGACAAAGGGATACATCAAATTGGGGATTTAATAAATTCAGGAGCGATTGTACAATTTGAGGATCTGGTAAATGTATATAAAATAAATAGAAGGGACTTTTTTAAATACCTTCAGATTAGGAGTTTTTTAAGAAACAAACAAGGAGGGCCGCTGGGTTTTCAACCTAATGAATTGATGGAAGGGATAACTACGGGGGAGGAATACTCCATTAGGTCGATATATGCTGCTTTGGCAAAAAATAGACCAGATGACCTGGATAAGCATAGGGATAAATGGGGGGAGAGAATAGAGGCTACTCCTGAATCCTTTAACGAATCTCTGGAACTAGGTCGGACCATGCTCTGCTCTGCCCCCTTGCAATCCCAACATTATAAAACACTATTTTCGCTGTACCACACTACAGCCAGGATTGCAAAATGGGGGGGTACCGAGGGTATTACCTGCCCCAGATGTAATTCCTCTGAGGCAGATATTGTCCACATGTTTGCTACATGTCCCCAGTTATATACAGTAGTTAAGGATATTGAGCATTTTTTAGGCAACTCATTAAGGATAAAGATAACTCTTACAGTAAGTTTAATTATGCTGGGAGTCGATGCGGGAAATGCCCAAATGGATACTAGCGATGCAATGTTTCTGTTTATGGTAGCTGCTGTCTTTAGATTAATGTTAGCCAGAGTATGGCTAGATAAGAGTCCCCCATCCATGCAAATATGGTTATCAAATCTTATTGCTACACATAATCTAGAGAAACACATATATGCAAGAAAAGGTAGGGTGGGGAGAGCTCGAGGTATCAAAATTTGGGGACCTTTGGAGAAGTGGAGAACAGGGATAGGCTGATAGGATGTGTTGATGATTTACGAATTTGTTTTCATAAATGTTGCAATATGATACTTTGATACCTTGATGTATTGGCTTTTTTCTCTTGAGCTTATTTTGTTTTGATTTAGGATTCCCTTTTACTATTGTGAGATGAACAAATGTAAGAAGAAAATTTGTATTCTTTTAAGATGTGTGCTTTTGTTTTGAAGTTTAAAATAAAAATATATTTAAAGAAGGGACCCCATCCGGCCCCGAGGCTTTATTTTTAGTTGACTCTGAGATTGCTAGCTCCACCTCTGCTTCGTTGAAGGTTACTGGTCCAGCCTCAGGGACTGTCCATGTACAGCCAGAGGCTTCTGAGTCCGAATCACCGTAGACTGCTCTAAAGTGGCTCAACCATTTGTCATCGGGGATGACACAATCCGTGACACAATTGTCCGAGTCCGAGAAAAAAGGCTCATTGATTATTGTCCAAAATGTGCTGCTGTTACGGAGAACGTCTACTGAAAGTAGATTGTCCCAAGTCGCTGCCTTTATGTCGTCCTTCCGTTGTTTGATAGCTTGCTTGTACTCTCTCCTTAGCAGTGTAATGACTACCTTGTCTCTCCGGTTGTGTTTTAGAGCTGACATGAGTGCTCTGTGTGCTTTTGAACACTTGGTGTCGAACCATCGACGGTGATTATTTGCTCCCTGCCCTAGTTTGGCCGTCAGATCTGTGGAGATGTGTGTCCATATGGATTCAAATGCCCCCATTATTTTATAGTTAGCTGCACTCAGATCCCCACAAATAGCCATGTAACCCTCAATTTTTGGGAGGAGGTCTGCATAAAAGGTTTCAGGGACCACATTTGCCCACTTTATCCTTCTCCCCTGATCCACGGGGCGTAGCGCTGACCCTATCTTAACAGGGCATGACATGGGTCCCATGAAATCCCCCCATTTCACCTCGAGTAAGACAGGATTATGATCACTGAACGGGGAAACAACTTTTGCGTAAAAAACAGCCCTGTGTAGGATGCCTGAGGTCACAAATATATAGTCTATGACAGAACCAGGGTCTGAACCCTTGTAGGTAATTAATCTCATCTTCCCCTCCGGGGTCGTTGGTTCGAATAGGTTAAAATTAGCTAGCAACTCTTCCAGTGCCTCTCCGGCCTTGGTATGCTCAAAATGGGAGGCCCCTAGACCAGGAGGGCCCATGGGGTCGCCTATGCTACACATTTTATTGCAGGGGTGGATATTAAAATCGCCCAGTAGGATGCACTCGTCGTTAGTGTTTTTATCTTGACCGACTGAAAGTAAAAAGGATTCTAGGGTGGCAATATGGTCATTACCATTTTCCCTGTTCCAGGAATTATAAAAATTAACAAAGAAGGTTTTCCTGCTAGGGGAAACCTCCCTTTCCACAATTAAAAGATTTGGTGTGCTACTATTGATTATTTTTAAAGCCCCCTTAAGTTTTAATGAAAAAAGAAGAATGAGACCCCACTTGGCTCTACCGGTGATGCTAGGGACTGCCGGGAACGGCAAAACTTGTAAAACCATCCAACCAGGAGCCAGGCGAGGTGTCCCATGTTTCCTGCAGTGCTATGATGTCGTCGCTGATGACAAAGCTAACCCATGCGTCATCTCCTCTTTTTGCTCTGACCCCAGCCACGTTCCAACTAAGGATTTTACAAGCTATCGGAAATGGGAGCCCCAACCGTGGGAGCAGGCCTCATATCCGCCAGTCAATCAATTTCTTCTAGACCCGACAGAGGGGCAAAACGATTACTCAGGACCGGCCCGCAACCCACAAGGGGGTAAATACTGGATGGGGAATAGGTACCAGGGATACAGTCCTCAATCACACTGCTGTTAAACCACAGGCTCTCATTCACCCACACAGAGAGCCATAAATCACAAGACACCAGCGCACATCGAATTCAGTCTCTATAATCCTTGCGCATTTAACACCAATATTTAAATCCAAAGCTTTTTTTTTCCCCCTCCTTTCTCTTCACAGACACTCCTTTTCAATCCAATGGAGCCTCGTAGTGTAGACAAACTTAAGACTTTATTTCATTGAAATCAAGTGCTTCACAGCCGACGAGTGTTTCGCCCCCTGCGGGCTTCCTCAAGGCAGATTTTCAATATGCTCAGCAGTGCATTGTCAACACCTATGTATTCAAAAATCCTTACGGTAGCTTTATTTTTGTAAAAGCCAGCAAAATGTCACGGTCACAGTCAATAACTTTCTAGTTCTGTACCGGAGCCATGATAAATTCCATCAAGAAACGCCAGAATTTCTTCCTACACGTTTTTTCGCGGCCGAGTTTCACACAGAGAGCCATAGTAACAATGGAGCCAGTTTAACATGGTCCTCCACAAAGTTTAAACCCAATTCCTCATGGGTGACAAATCAGGCACTGCTTGGACCACCCCCAGGAGTTCTCTGCAAAAACGGTCCTCTTCCAGCTGGATTCCCTTGGACTTTGGGTACCCTCAAATCGCTGCTCCGCACGTCAGAACTGGGAGGCTCTTCACTTTGTATATTTGTTGCAGAGGTAGAACTGGCTTGTTACTTACAGTGAGAATCCAAACAGGGCGCAACAGGCTTGGGTGAATTTAGAATAGCAGCTGGAGATACAAGGAAGCCAGTTGCTCTGGTGGTCGAATGAAATCCCCAAATAGGGAAAAGTGGAGACCCTAGTAATATGTTGCCCCTTAATGTCAATGGGCCTCGTCTAAGGTGACCTCCTCCCACAGACCATGTAGTGTGTCTTTGAGATGTTAGTGTCCAGATCCAGGTCATACATGAACATCACAAACCAATCGACCAGGAGTTTTAGCCCGTTAGCCGTACGAGCCATCAACACAGTGTCGTCGGCGTATAGCAAGGCCGGGACCCTACTAGACTTAACCCTCAGCAGATCACCTCCATTTTCACTCAAGCAGGAGTTCAGGCTGTTGATATATAATAAAAACAATAATGGGGCCTACACACATCCCTGCCTGACCCGACGCAGAAGACTAAAGCGTGCATTTACGTCCATATGCAAAGCTCTGAGGAAGTTAATCAGGTCGGCAGACAGACCCATCTCCCCAAGGATGTCCCAGAGCTTGGACCTGTTCACCCTATGAAAGGCACTACTGAGGTCCATAAATGCAAGGAAGATGGAGTCCTGCTTCACCACGACGTTCTTCCCAATAATGAGGTTAAGGTTCAGGCACTGTTCTACAGTGCCCATTCCTTCCTGGAATCCACATCGGAGGGGGCAGATGATGTATTGTTCCCGAGCCCAAGCATTGACGTGCTGAAGGACAATACACCCTACCACTTTTACTACAGAGTATAACAAAGAGATTGGTCTGTAACATGCCAGATCCAGCCGGTTCCCCTTCTTTAATATGGGCATTATGGTTGCTGATTTCAAAATCAGCGGGAGACCTAGTTGGGATACGGCATTAAGAACGTTAACCAGGAGTGTAGCCCAGAGATGGGTTTCGTCCTTATAGAGGTCCATAGGTATTCCATCTGGCCCCGGGGATTTGTTAGATGGACTGCCCATGATTGCCCTATATACCTCCTCAAACCTTGGAGTCTCTAGAGGGGCATGTAAACACCAGCCGGTCCCAGGAAGCTTCTTTAAGCTCCGCCTTCCTCTTCCCCAGGGCAAGTTTGTACCCCCTCCTAGCCTCCTTGATGATTTCTTTATTACGAGGCAAAGTATTTAGGACCTGCATGTTTTATTGAACCAGCCCGGCTTGGCACCCCTGGTTTTACTCGCCATTTCTCTTACAGTGTTAACGGTGGATTTGTTTGCCAATCGAAGGCTGCCACCACTAGGGAGGGTGATGTATCCAGAGCTAACAGACGCTCCAGGATAATAGCAATGTTCTGTGTCACCACATATTTATTTACTTTGGCCATTGGGAGATTATGCCATTTTACCCTCAAACCCCTATCCATGATAGTTAGGCCAGTAGGCCAGGGGTTGCATCTGAGCCAGCGTTGAATTTTAGAACTATTTCTATGGGGTTATGGTCGCTGACGGTGGATTCGTGAACCACTCCATGGCTAATCAAACTATCAAGAGATCGTGAGATAAAGATGTAGTCTATAATGGTCCTTTTTCCCCAACCCACAAAAGTGGGCAGTTCCCTGGACAGACTAGTAACCCCAGACATTAAATTTCTTAACCCAGCCCGACAAGGAGCCTCCGACAGCTTCTGGCCCCTTTGATCCGAGATGGAGTCACTGATCACACTATCTTCCGGCGCAAAGGAGTTAGTTTAAAAATATTTATGTTTTTGTTTTTACATTTTTGGATTTTTTTTTGTAATGTGTTAAAAATATATATATTTTATTTGTTTGATAATTTATTTATTGTTATGGAATTCAAGTTTTATTATATTTTCTGTTTTGTGTAAAATATATATATATGTATATATATATATATATATATATATATATATATATATATATATATATATATATATGCGTATAAATTGGGAACTACCCACTTCCTGATTGTATATATATATATAAATATATATATATATATATATATATATATATATATATATATATATATATATATATATATATATACATACATATATATATATATACTTATATATATACTTATATAAATATACCTTTACATGCATAACAAAATGCTGGTTAATATGGTCACTACCTGTCTGGAGCAAAACTTTTTCTCTTTTGGCAATCAACTTTACCAACAGACCAGGGGAGTTGCAATGGGGACCTGCTTCTCGCCCAGCTATGCTTTTTTTGCATATGGGGCTGTGGGAAGAGCAGGTCCTCAGGAAGCACTTTAAACACATTATAGACCAACATGTAAGCTATGGTTGCGCTACATTGATGATCTGTTCCTGATCTAGAGGGGCCCTGAGGAGCTTGCCCTCCAGTTTATTGAACAGATCAATATGAACCAGTTAAACCTACAGTTTACGACTAACATCAGTAAATTCACAGTGTACTTCCTTGATGTAGAGGTCTACATTAAAGATGAGACCATCGCAACCAAACTCTACCGTAAACCTACTGCAGGTAATTTGCTGCTTCATGCTACAAATGAATGTATGTGTGTGGAAATCGCACTCAAGTTTTAACAAATTAATCCTGCTATTCTGATATGTGTGCTATGTCAGATTAATGGCTGCTAACATTCATGTGCATTGAAAGTGGCCTAGCCCCCTGATGGCAGCTAGGGCTCTGACATGCATCAACGAGAAGTGGTGCTCCTTTATAACATTTTAATCATGTAATACACAAATTTCAAACAATCAAAATCATAATGCATTCAGTATTATCATTTCACTTTGTTTCAGTAATACAAATATTTCTCATGTACAGTCAAATACATTTCAATAAATGACCCAATGCATTTCGGAACATTTTGTTCCTTCGTCAGGGGTTCTGTTGAGAAAGAATAAGAGAAATAAGAGAAATAAAGGGAACGAATTAAAACGATGCTGTAGTCTATTGATCATTTACATACATCAATATATTCATGGCCAAATTTGAAAACGATTATATTATGGTAGACCAAACGTGGCAAGAAGGCTTGGTATACTACAAAAGGTATATTGATGACACATTTTTAATCTGGAAGAACACACAAACATCACTAATTGGAAATATCCAGAGTTTAAATCAAGTAGATCCAAGGATTCAATTTACTTACCACATGGATAGAAATGTCATACCATTTCTGGATGTAATGGTTGAACTCAAAGAAAACCAAATACACACTAGTGTATTTAAGAAACCCACAGACAAGAACACTGCATTACTTCATGAGAGTTTTCACCCTATGGCTTTGATCAACAATTTACCCATTTCTCAATTCATGAGAATTAAACGGATTTCCTCTGATCAAACTACCTGCAACAAAGCACTTGAAGATCAAAAACAAAGATACATAGCGTGAGGGTACCCTCTGGAACAACTTGATGCGCAAATAACAAAGATTAACGCAATGCCAAGATCTCTTCTTCTTGAAAAAAGAGCTAAAGAACCAAGTAAAAGAATGGTATTTGTCTCGAAGTACTCATCAGCATCAAGAGATATAAAGAGGATCATTCTTAAAAGATGGGAAATACTTGAAACGGAAAGCGATTTTGGATCCCTTTTTAAGGATAAACCACTCTTTGCCTACAAACGGGCACAAAATCTCAAAGAACTTCTCACTAAACGGATTGAGAAACCGGATTCTGTGAAAACAAGTACTTGTAAAGGTACAACTAAATGTTGGACTGTAAAAACTGTAATAACGCTATCACTGGTAACATCCTCCTACACCCGAGGACAGGAGAAAAAATTCAGTTACGACATACAACGAATTGCGATTCAGAACATTTAGTCTATATGATAAAATGCCCCTGTGGACTTTTGTATGTGGGCAAGACAGAGAGGAAAATCAAAATAAGACTCTCTGAGCACAAAAGTAGGATTCGTAAAAAAAGCACAACATCACCATTAGCACTGCATTGGATAGAACATCGACATTCAATAGCGCAATTGAAGTTCCAAATAATCGAGCAAGTACCACAGAGGCTTAGTCTAGACAACTCAAAAATTCTTCTTCAACGTGAAGTATTCTGGATAAAAAAATTGCAGACTCTTGCACCGTTTGGACTGAAAAGATAAATTAGAAAAGAATTGTTTTCTCTGAATCTAAGCTTGAGACATACACAAGATCTAAAACACGCAGTTTGTTCCCACCACTAGTATAAGAGTGTTCAACATTAGACACCAACTAATTGATCACATAAGATTATCATGATATTCACCATTATGATTCACAACGCATCATGATAATAATGTCAATGTATGTTCTTTGTATGTACTTGCAATTTCACTGTCTTGAAGATTTGTTTAAAACATAATTCACATAAGATTTTACTATGACAATTATCACTATGCAAGATAACTTATTTCGAGAATTGCAATGTTTGTTATTTGAATGCATAGGGGATCTTATTGTCTATGACAATTTGCCCAACAAATAATTCGATTCACCTAAAGCATTTTATTATGATTTAATTTAAATATAACTTTTATCATTTTCCCAAAAAAACATATATTTATTTTAAAAAACCTCTTCACATAATTTTTTCAGTGACTACTACTAAACAAAAAACGTTTTTCATATAATAGTCCTTTTTCTATGACTATGATTATAGTTTTTCAGATCCCATCTTTAGTGTTAGTTACTTTCTATTCTTGACTATGTATTTCAGTCTTTCTTCAGTTTTCATCTAGCATTGATTTGTGAAATGAAAAATACGGAAAAACTCTTTATCGATGTCTTTAAACAGAGTAGATAGCTATTCCCCTATCAAACACAAATGAACGATCTTGTTCATATAAATAAAACCTGAATTGTAAATTTTGTCACACGACTGCTAGTGACGATCTTCTTAGTCCTATTTTAGTTTTTGCGATTTTTTCCCCTAGTCCCATGTCAGAGTTGTCTAATACTGATCGCGTTTAATAAACAACGAAAAAGGACTCCTTATTCGTGTTTTGTCACAGAGAAGATATGCACACGGTTAAATTGCTCGCAGTCAAACCAGTAAATCCAGTAATCCGCCAGTTAATTTAGTTTTAAGTAGCTAAATCCGATTGTTTCTTATTTTTTATTTTTTAGTTCCTGTGTCCACTGGACCATATCATCTTTTTATCAATACTCAAAGTGGCTTTCAGCTCACGCAGGTGAGTTATATAGAACGTACTGCTATCATTAGTTGGCGATTTTTAAAAAAATGGATACTTGAATTTATCCTATTTATATCTCTAGGTTGCTATTCCAATCTACGAAATTAAAAACACTCAGTTTACAGGTAAGCCCATATCAGTTGGGGAACCTCTAAATCAATCCACACTAAACTCTGAGCTAAAACGTTGTATATATATTTTCCATTTCAATTGTGCTGGAATATATGGCATTTCGCGTGTCGTTCTCAACTAATACTTTTCAGTTTGGTAAGACTTTTCTTTTTGAAACTCCCAGAATATGAACTAGGTTAATCAAAGAATTTTTATTAAACTCTTTAAATAACTAAACTTGAATTTCACGCTAGTGATTGCCTGACACAATAGTAAATAAACAGTGAATATAAATAGACTTTAATAAAGAACATTTAAACATCTAGTAATCCTTTGTAAATGATCAATAGACTACGGCATCGTTTTAATTCGTTCCCTTTATTTCTCTTATTCTTTCTCAACAGAACCCCTGACGAAGGAACAAAATGTTCCAAAATGCATTGGGTCATTTATTGAAATGTATTTGACTGTACATGAGAAATATTTGTATTACTGAAACAAAGTGAAATGAAATGATAATACTGAATGCATTATGATTTTGAATGTTTGAAATTAGTGTATTACATGATTAAAATGTTATAAAGGAGCACCACTTCTCGTTGATGCATGTCAGAGCCCTAGCTGCCATCAGGGGGCTAGGCCACTTTCAATGCTTCATGCTACAAGCCATCATCCGCCTCATCTGATTCAAAACATCCCCTTTGGGGAAATGCTATGGGTGAGGCGCATTTGCAGTAGCGAAGGGGATTGTCATGCAGCACAGGAAGCTAGCAAACAGAGATTTTTAGAAAGAGGTTATGCTCCGGTGGTGATAGACAGAGCCATCAATAAAACCAGACTCCTCACTAGAGATCAGGCCCTTGCAACCAGGGCTGATGTACAGAAAGGTTTAGATCAACTGGATCCGCCCTGTAGGGTTATACTGACCTTTAACAAACAACACAGAGCTATTAGGAGGATACTCAATAAAAACTGGAACTTAGTATTGAGTGACCCTGTTGTAGGTAATGGTCTATCACAGAAACCACAACTAACATTTAGGAAAGCCCGGTCAATGGGCAATTGCATTGTAAAAAATAGTCACAAAACTAGAGTCCCTACGAACTGGCTTACATCACATAAGGGTTTTACAAAGGGTGTATCATGCAAAGCGTGTAAATTTGCTAAAAATAAGACAAGTTACACAACCCCTTTCAAGCCCGACCCAGTATATATCAGAAAAAGATTAAATTGCAAAACGGAAGATATGTGCTGGAGTGTCCTTGTGGTTTAATATATATTGGGAGCACTAAGCTCCCCAAGCACAAAAGGATACTCCAGCACATAGAAGCTATCACAAATAAGGACCAGGCCGACCCAGTGGCAACGCATTTTGAGGTGAGTCACAACAGTAATCCAGTGCACCTCTTCTATTTTGTGATAGACTCTATTCCCCCACTCAGAAGAGGTGGGAATCGTGAGGGCCTGCTCCGTTTACTTGAGACACGATATATATTGGAGCTAGATACAAATACTCCGGCAGGGCTCAATACGAGTGAGGACTTTTATACCTGCCTATAGGATGATGTGCATAGCGACTCATGGTTTCATGATTTCTGTATATAAACAAACATTAGCTCTCAGTGAAATTTTCTGAAATGAGTTCTTATATGTATATACACTTTATACTATTTCCCTAGCATTGCTAACTTTGTATATTTTTTATGTATTTAATCAAATTTAAAAATTATATATAATCCTTTTTAGTATTTTATGCATGGTAGCACTTTTTTTGAACAAGCTAGTTCAAATGGCCAAAACGCTTTCCTTCCTATTTTTTTTCAACACATTTGTTGTTCATTTTGGCCATGGAGTGGTTATCTGCCCACTGGGTCTCTATTTCGATGAACGTTTACATGCAAACACATTTCCTTTCTCCAACAGATATGTGTTTAGAAACTGTATTCATATTTAAACTGTATTGACAAATTATAATGATACAGTAGTCAGTTTCATACATTAGGGTTCAAATGATTTTTTGATGTAAATTATATATGATATATATCTTGGCATTTTTAGCTTTTTTACATTTCTTAATAAAATGTTTTTATAGATTTTAAATGCCATTTGAAAATGTGGGTCCATATGTATTACGCACTATATGAGTCCTACTTTTTGCATTTAAGCGGATATTTATTATATTTTACATGATGCAACCACTTGTAATGGAGGCATTGGTGCAAAGCATGTATTACGTTCAGACACTATGTAGTATGTGTTCCATGTCTTTCATTTGAACAACTGTTTTCAATTTGCTCTGGCTCTTTAAATATCGGTCAGAAAACACGCAACGCGTCATGTGAACAAGGAGCAGGTGGGGCTGAAACGCGTAATGGCGGCGATGCAGAGTAATAAATAAAGATTTTTTTGCACAAAGAACTCTTGGGTCTGTGTTCGTCTGTCCCATGCCATGTGAATGTTTACGGATGAAGTCTGAGATATATATATATATATACATATATATATATATATATACAAAACAGTTGCCTGTAGAAAAAGAAGGGAGCCTCCCACGCAGATAAACTGTAAACCACCTTTATTCAGTGCAGACAACAGCGTGTGAAGACCTGGGCTTGCAGCAAAATAGATGTCCTGCCTGACGCGATTCTTGCTCAAAAGCACTTCCTCAGAGGCATCGGACACTGTTCCTTGTAGCACTGCGATTTTTCAGTGCCCCATTTGACTTTATGTAGTCACGCCCCAAGCGGGCGCGGCCAACCCGGTGGCCTGATGGTACTTGTGGTACTAGTCTTTCACTAGTGCGCTGTCGTGACTACATGGATTTTGTTCAATTAATCCCAAGTGGGTGGTGCAGCCTGGATAGACATCGCGCTGTCCTTCTCACTCTGCATAGAACCGGCATCTTCGTTCCTTTGCAAAGGCGTCATGTGGCGTCTATGCAGGAGGGCTGTTCACAGCCCCGGGGCCCCTCTTCACGGCACAGGCAGGCCGCAATTAATCCAAAATAGTTCCCTGTAGAAAAAGAAGGGACCCTCCCACGCAGATAAACTGTAAACCACCTTTATTCAGTGCAGACAACAGCGTGTGAAGACCTGGTCTTGCAGCAAAATAGATGTCCTGCCTGACGCGTTTCTTGCTCAAAAGCACTTCCTCAGAGGCATCGGACAATGTTCCTTGTAGCACGGCGATTTTTCAGTGCCCCATTTGACTTTATGTAGTCACGCCCCAAGCGGGCGCGGCCACCCCGGTGGCCTGATGGTACTTGTGGTACTAGTCTTTCACTAGTGCGCTGTCGTGACTACATGGATTTTGTTCAATTAATCCCAAGTGGGTGGTGAAGCCTGGATAGACATTGCGCTGTCCTTCTCACTCTGCATAGAACCGGCATCTTTGTTCCTTTGCAAAGGCGTCATGTGGCGTCTATGCAGGAGGGCTGTTCACAGCCCCGGGGCCCCTCTTCACGGCACAGGCAGGCCGCAATTAATCCAAAACAGTTGCCTGTAGAAAAAGAAGGGAGCCTCCCACGCAGATAAACTGTAAACCACCTTTATTCAGTGCAGACAACAGCGTGTGAAGACCTGGGCTTGCAGCAAAATAGATGTCCTGCCTGACGCGATTCTTGCTCAAAAGCACTTCCTCAGAGGCATCGGACACTGTTCCTTGTAGCACGGCGATTTTTCAGTGCCCCATTTGACTTTATGTAGTCACGCCCCAAGCGGGCGCAGCCACCCCGGTGGCCTGATGGTACTTGTGGTACTAGTCTTTCACTAGTGCGCTGTCGTGACTACATGGATTTTGTTCAATTAATCCCAAGTGGGTGGTGCAGCCTGGATAGACATCGCGCTGTTCTTCTCACTCTGCATAGAACCGGCATCTTCGTTCCTTTGCAAAGGCGTCATGTGGCGTCTATGCAGGAGGGCTGTTCACAGCCCCGGGGCCCCTCTTCACGGCACAGGCAGGCCGCAATTAATCCAAAACAGTTCCCTGTAGAAAAAGAAGGGACCCTCCCACGCAGATAAACTGTAAACCACCTTTATTCAGTGCAGACAACAACGTGTGAAGACCTGGGCTTGCAGCAAAATAGATGTCCTGCCTGACGCGTTTCTTGCTCAAAAGCACTTCCTCAGAGGCATCGGACAATGTTCCTTGTAGCACGGCGATTTTTCAGTGCCCCATTTGACTTTATGTAGTCACGCCCCAAGCGGGCGCGGCCACCCCGGTGGCCTGATGGTACTTGTGGTACTAGTCTTTCACTAGTGCGCTGTCGTGACTACATGGATTTTGTTCAATTAATCCCAAGTGGGTGGTGCAGCCTGGATAGACATCGCGCTGTCCTTCTCACTCTGCATAGAACCGGCATCTTCGTTCCTTTGCAAAGGCGTCATGTGGCGTCTATGCAGGAGGGCTGTTCACAGCCCCGGGGCCCCTCTTCACGGCACAGGCAGGCCGCAATTAATCCAAAACAGTTCCCTGTAGAAAAAGAAGGGACCCTCCCACGCAGGTAAACTGTAAACCACCTTTATTCAGTGCAGACAACAGCGTGTGAAGACCTGGTCTTGCAGCAAAATAGATGTCCTGCCTGACGCGTTTCTTGCTCAAAAGCACTTCCTCAGAGGCATCGGACAATGTTCCTTGTAGCACGGCGATTTTTCAGTGCCCCATTTGACTTTATGTAGTCACGCCCCAAGCGGGCGCGGCCACCCCGGTGGCCTGATGGTACTTGTGGTACTAGTCTTTCACTAGTGCGCTGTCGTGACTACATGGATTTTGTTCAATTAATCCCAAGTGGGTGGTGAAGCCTGGATAGACATTGCGCTGTCCTTCTCACTCTGCATAGAACCGGCATCTTTGTTCCTTTGCAAAGGCGTCATGTGGCGTCTATGCAGGAGGGCTGTTCACAGCCCCGGGGCCCCTCTTCACGGCACAGGCAGGCCGCAATTAATCCAAAACAGTTGCCTGTAGAAAAAGAAGGGAGCCTCCCACGCAGATAAACTGTAAACCACCTTTATTCAGTGCAGACAACAGCGTGTGAAGACCTGGGCTTGCAGCAAAATAGATGTCCTGCCTGACGCGATTCTTGCTCAAAAGCACTTCCTCAGAGGCATCGGACACTGTTCCTTGTAGCACGGCGATTTTTCAGTGCCCCATTTGACTTTATGTAGTCACGCCCCAAGCGGGCGCAGCCACCCCGGTGGCCTGATGGTACTTGTGGTACTAGTCTTTCACTAGTGCGCTGTCGTGACTACATGGATTTTGTTCAATTAATCCCAAGTGGGTGGTGCAGCCTGGATAGACATCGCGCTGTTCTTCTCACTCTGCATAGAACCGGCATCTTCGTTCCTTTGCAAAGGCGTCATGTGGCGTCTATGCAGGAGGGCTGTTCACAGCCCCGGGGCCCCTCTTCACGGCACAGGCAGGCCGCAATTAATCCAAAACAGTTCCCTGTAGAAAAAGAAGGGACCCTCCCACGCAGATAAACTGTAAACCACCTTTATTCAGTGCAGACAACAACGTGTGAAGACCTGGGCTTGCAGCAAAATAGATGTCCTGCCTGACGCGTTTCTTGCTCAAAAGCACTTCCTCAGAGGCATCGGACAATGTTCCTTGTAGCACGGCGATTTTTCAGTGCCCCATTTGACTTTATGTAGTCACGCCCCAAGCGGGCGCGGCCACCCCGGTGGCCTGATGGTACTTGTGGTACTAGTCTTTCACTAGTGCGCTGTCGTGACTACATGGATTTTGTTCAATTAATCCCAAGTGGGTGGTGCAGCCTGGATAGACATTGCGCTGTCCTTCTCACTCTGCATAGAACCGGCATCTTCGTTCCTTTGCAAAGGCGTCATGTGGCGTCTATGCAGGAGGGCTGTTCACAGCCCCGGGGCCCCTCTCACGGCACAGGCAGGCCGCAATTAATCCAAAACAGTTGCCTGTAGAAAAAGAAGGGAGCCTCCCACGCAGATAAACTGTAAACCACCTTTATTCAGTGCAGACAACAGCGTGTGAAGACCTGGGCTTGCAGCAAAATAGATGTCCTGCCTGGCGCGTTTCTTGCTCAAAAGCACTTCCTCAGAGGCATCGGACAATGTTCCTTGTAGCACGGCGATTTTTCAGTGCCCCATTTGACTTTATGTAGTCACGCCCCAAGCGGGCGCGGCCACCCCGGTGGCCTTATGGTACTTGTGGTACTAGTCTTTCACTAGTGTGCTGTCGTGACTACATGGATTTTGTTCAATTAATCCCAAGTGGGTGGTGCAGCCTGGATAGACATCGCGCTGTCCTTCTCACTCTGCATAGAACCGGCATCTTCGTTCCTTTGCAAAGGCGTCATGTGGCGTCTATGCAGGAGGGCAGTTCACAGCCCCGGGGCCCCTCTTCACGGCACAGGCAGGCCGCAATTAATCCAAAACAGTTGCCTGTAGAAAAATAAGGGAGCCTCCCACGCAGATAAACTGTAAACCACCTTTATTCAGTGCAGACAACAGCGTGTGAAGACCTGGGCTTGCAGCAAAATAGATGTCCTGCCTGACGCGTTTCTTGCTCAAAAGCACTTCCTCAGAGGCATCGGACAATGTTCCTTGTAGCACGGCGATTTTTCAGTGCCCCATTTGACTTTATGTAGTCACGCCCCAAGCGGGCGCGGCCACCCCGGTGGCCTGATGGTACTTGTGGTACTAGTCTTTCACTAGTGCGCTGTCGTGACTACATGTATTTTTTTTAATTAATCCCAAGTGGGTGGTGCAGCCTGGATAGACATCGCGTTGTCCTTCTCACTCTGCATAGAAACGGCATCTTCGTTCCTTTGCAAAGGCGTCATGTGGCGTCTATGCAGGAGGGCTGTTCACAGCCCCGGGGCCCCTCTTCATGGCACAGGCAGGCCGCAATTAATCCAAAACAGTTGCCTGTAGAAAAAGAAGGGAGCCTCCCACGCAGATAAACTGTAAACCACCTTTATTCAGTGCAGACAACAGCGTGTGAAGACCTGGGCTTGCAGCAAAATAGATGTCCTGCCTGACGCGTGTCTTGCTTAAAAGCACTTCCTCAGAGGCATCGGACAATGTTCCTTGTAGCACGGCGATTTTTCAGTGCCCCATTTGACTTTATGTAGTCACGCCCCAAGCGGGCGCGGCCACCCCGGTGGCCTGATGGTACTTGTGGTACTAGTCTTTCACTAGTGTGCTGTCGTGACTACATGGATTTTGTTCAATTAATCCCAAGTGGGTGGTGTAGCCTGGATAGACATCGCGCTGTCCTTCTCACTCTGCATAGAACCGGCATCTTCGTTCCTTTGCAAAGGCGTCATGTGGCGTCTATGCAGGAGGGCTGTTCACAGCCCCGGGGCCCCTCTTCACGGCACAGGCAGGCCGTGCTACAAGGAAGATTGTCCGATGCCTCTGAGGAAGTGATTATGAGCAAGAAACGCGTCAGGCAGGACATCTATTTTGCTGCAAGTCCAGGTCTTCACACGCTGTTGTCTGCACTGAATAAAGGTGGTTTACAGTTTATCTGCGTGGGAGGCTCCCTTCTTTTTCTACAGGCAACTGTTTTGGATATATATATGTATGCTATTTTAAAGGTTTTAGTGAATATTGCTAAACTACTGCCATTCCCTATGTGTATATAATGATTAACGTACAATGAGGTTTATTATTTTCTGGTTGAAACATGTATTTTACAGACAATGTCCAGAAATCGTTGGTTTATTTTACAATGTGCAATTTATAGCATTCATGCTGTAACTAACTATGTGTTGGAAAGAGAAAAAATGAGAATTAGTTTTTTTTCTACCTCTATGACATGTGATGGCACTTTTGCACTTTAAATGGGTGGTCAGCCCTCGTGACGTTGTCATGTGAACAAGGCTATTTTTTAGCCGAAACGCGTCATGGCGGACTGGTGCTGGGCTTAAAAATCGAATAAAATAATATTGCACCACGCTTGGGTCTTGATGGTTCCTGTCTGTTTGTGTGGATTTACTGCTGCGCCTACGGACCCGTTTGGAACTTTACATACCTCATATATATATATATATATATATATATATATATATATATATATTTTATTTTTTTCACCAAAGTGTCCTAATAAGAAGCGCGCTCTTTTCACAGCTGGTGCGCGTGACAAGGCTGGACAAGCCTTGCATCAATTCTTCCACCAAGTTGCAATAACACGCAGCACTCTCACAGTTTTTGGGCAGAATAACGATTTATTCCATCTTTTGCAGTGCCATAAGACCCCCTTCACCAATGTGTTTCACCCTGCTGGGCTTGATCACGGTACAAAGTATTGTTAGTCCCTTCACTATTTCTGTGTTATATCCCCTGATCACCATTTTGCACATTATGATGCATTCTGGTCAGGTAGTTTATGAGACATAAAACCCAATTGTGATTCACAAAAAAATAGTTTTTTTGTTTTAAAAAATGACATATAAAAGAAGACATCATAACTGTTTCTATATTCATGATATTGTCCTTTGTTCATTTGACATTTTTGTGCCACACCATCATATTATTTTGTATTTACAACATTGTTGGGATTGTTGGCTCATCACAATATGGCTTCTTGTTTCTGTGCATTGTGTTAATCATTTTTACTCAGTTTTCTTTTCTGAGTTGTCCCTTTGTCTCAACTTTGTAACAGTCTCAGTGACTTTACATATTTGTTATTCCAACAGGAGAGTCCATGTGTTTAATAACTAGTGCATTTTTCCGGGACATCATGATTGTATTTTAATAGCTGTATATTAAAAGTATATTAAAAGTTATTATAGAAATTCGCAAGCTTGAAAAACAAATTAAAGAAAAAAATACCAACACTGAGGCCAAAAAACTTCTTGACCAGATACAAAAAACCATTGAAGATTTTCACAAGTTTGAACAAAATAAAAAAACATCAAAGTCAAAAAGGATGTCAAAAGTTTCTCCCAAGAAAGAACATACCAATATTCAAACAAGGACTACTAAACTAATCGTTCCTATAGTGGCCCGCAGAATCAAAGACCCTGGGGCAGATTCAATCAACGTCAAAACCTTGTGGGTTTTTCTGACAGCTCAGTTGATTCATCTGAGCACTCTGATCAAAGTGAAAGTCCAGGCCCCTCCAATAGGAATTTTTTAGGCAGGGGCCAAGGCCAACCAGCACCCCTAGGAGGTGGGAGAGGTGAAACAGCCGCAAAGATGGCCCAACCCTCCCGGCGAACGGTTCACTCGCCGACAACATTATCGGTGGTAACCACCATTGCCGACCCAGCCAGTAGCAATGATAATACACGGCTAGACAATGCACTACTACCCATTTTTAACCTCACTCAACATGAGCTTTCAAGTAGGGAGCTGTCATTACTCAATAAAGGGCTCTCTTTTGTCCCTACCATTCGTCAAAATTATCTGGATGCGCAGACTGAATTGTTAAGACTTTTCAGGAAGGACCGGCTACATAACTACTTCCTACTGAATCCCTCACCGACTTAAACCCCATTCAAGCCACCATCCAAGTTCTCCCCAACTGGAGGAATGATCCCACTCGAAATTCCCACCTTCAAGAAACTTGTTCTCAATGATCTCACAGTCATGGAGAGTCAAAAACCATTTGTACCCTATAATATCTCCATCGCTGGAAAAAATGCCCTTGCATCACTTAAAAACAATTCATCCCTTGTCCTAAAACCAGCCGACAAAGGCGGTGGAATTGTGATTCAGGGAGTAGACAACTACCGAAATTAAATCCTTCGCCAACTCAGTAACACTGACCATTATTGCAATCTTCCTTGCAATCCCACAAGAGAAATACAAAAACTGATCCTAGACGTCACCAATGGCGCGCTCAAATCTGGGTACCTATCCAAAAAGAACATGAATTCCTCAATACCAAGGCACCCAGAATACCAGTGATCTGTTATTTACCCAAGATCCACAAAAACTCTGAAACTCCCCCTGGTCGTCTTTATCATATTGGAACCCCTCGGACATTACATTGATTTCTTTATCAGAGAGTTTGTCCCTAAAACCCAGTGCTTCTTAAAAGACAGCATGTCCATGATAAACATATCTGTTTTATCCCACATCCAGCACTATGTGCACGCTGGATGTGGAATCACTCTATAAAAATATCCCACAACTCGAGTCATTACGCGTGATCGAGGGAGTCCTGAACAAACTACCACAACCACATAATGTCCCCACTCTGTTCATCCTCCAACTCCTGGAAATTTGCCTGACCAAAAATGTCTTCCTATTTGAGAACCAATTTTACGGCCAGGTACGTGGGACATCCATGGGAGCTATTTTTGCTCCAAACCTTGCCATCCTTTACATGGATAACATCGAAACATGCAGTATCCTGAATACTTCGAATCCTTTCCACAGTGGCATAGCCCTGTTGAAACGATATATTGATGACATTTTTATGTTATGGACGGACTCTGCCGATTGCCTCACCCAAATGCTGCACTGGCTCAATAACAACAGCGAGGGACTCAAATATACATTATCTATGAGTAAAGATTCCATCCCCTTTCTTGATCTTGAAATTAAGCGCATTGATGGCCGTCTAACTAGCTGTCTCCACCGTAAGCCCAGAGAGCGTAACACCCTGCTCAGCTAAAGCAGCCACCATCCTCGTGCTTTGAGAGACTCTCTCCCATACTCGCAGTTTCTTAGTATCCGATGAAATTGCTACTTTAGGGAAGACTACTTTGCTGAAGCTAAAACACTCAGCAACAAACTCCGTAACCGAGGCTACCCTCGAAAATTAGTATGCCGCTCCCTCAAACGAGCATGGTATTGCCCACGCGAGGTCCTTTTGGAACCTAAACCTAAGAAACATCAAGACAGACTCATACGTGTCACAACCTTCTACCCGGCGTCCAACGCCATACGGAAGAATATACTAAAACATTGGCCAGTACTCAATGCGGGCAACTTAGCTATTGAACGTCCCATGTTCGCTTTCAAAAGAGCCAAAAATATCAAAGACCATCTAGTAAGGGCTGCGCTGCCTCAACCTGCAACTAAGGTAACACTCAATGACGCTTGGGGCCTTCCCACCCTGACAGGCCATGTGAAGTGTGATGATTGTATAGCATGTAACCCTATAATTGAAGGAAAAACATTTTCATTTGGCACGATTAAGTATGAGAGAAGATACCTCACCAATTGTAATTCATCAAATGTTGTATATGCCATCTTTTGCCCATGCATGAAAATCTATGTAGGACAAACCACGCAAAAAGGCAAGCTTTGCATCGGCCAGCATCGTAGTAGAATAAGATGCAACACTGTAAATGCACCTCTAGTTGAACACTTCAAGGACATGGGACACAATGAGAAAGAATTCACATAGACAATCATAACTGTGATAAAACCCCCACCGTGAAGAGCAGATGTCTCCCAACTACTGAACAAAGAGGAACTGAATTGGATTTTACGGATTAACAGCATCCGCAATGGACTGAATCGTCTTGAAGATTGGACATCCCTCCTATAACAGGACAATTCACTGATCCAAACCACCTCCCCTTATAATGCAGTGTCTGGTTTTCCTTCTGGTTCCTTATGGTTTTTCCTTCAAAAATTGTACTGTAATCATTGGCGTATGTATATTTGTATATAGTGAATTGATGCTCACGTCACTCTTTGTCACCACTCCTCCTCCCACATCACATTAATGTCTATGACCACAACACACCTCTCCCTCCCTGTCGTATTCACAATGGTCCCCGTTGCCTTATTTTGTTCCCCCACTGCCTTTATTAATTTCCAATATTCATGAGCTCCAATATAAGATGGCCGCCACACCTCGTCCAATTGAGCACACTGCCTCCTCCTAATCTCTCGAGGATATGAGCTCCACCTTAAGATGGCCGCCTTATTTGACATGGAAGTAACTCTTCCATTTATCTTGACTCCCCCACGTGGCAGTTTTGTTTTAAGCCGGCCAGCTATTGTGGCACGGAAGCGATTCCCGCACCACAGGGCCGCGATCTCGACGGCATCGTTATTAAAAGCGGGAGAAGTGCACCCGCTATCATTGGGTAAATATAACCACTGCGCCCGTTTTTAATGCAGCGTTGTACCACCCACCTTGGTCTAATTGTCCGTTCATAATTCCTTTAGGTCAGCTTCCCGCACAGCACTCTGAATAATTGACTGGATCTCCGGTCCACCGTTGCCTTGCCTTGGTAATTCCCCCCTTGTACATTCGCCACACTTCTATGTAATGTCTCGCACATTCTAGACACTGCGCCAATTTTTTAATTATGTCATCTCTTACAGACACCGCGCCGACTTCTTTATTATGTCACTTTTTCTTCAACAGTCACCCAATATCTATGCTCTGCCTAGCTTGTACAGACACTTTCCTTCCGTGAACAACCTTTCTCTGTTGGCCTGCTAGGTGCTGTAATTGTTCAGTATGTTTTAACCAACACGGTAGCCGTCCACTGCGCCGTTTTTCTTCACTAAGGTCCTATGTGAGAGGAAACAGATACCACACCAGTCACTGCGCCGAAATATTGCTAATAATAATTCTTTCATTGGTAACCCACATGTTAGTGATTGAACGCGTCACTTTTGTCCTAGATACATGCACCAATTTGCATGGCATGAACATCTCCATCACCTTGGCTAAATGATGTTTAAATTATATCATATCCGGTATAAATGACCGTCACACTCAAATGTTTTCAAGTCACCGACAGTGGAAACCTGTAGTTCATGCCTAGCATTGTAATAACATTGTTTTCCTTTCTTTCCCCCTCTTTTTCCATTGTTCCCAAATGTTTTACATTTCTTTGTTGAACAGATGTAGTAAGAAAGGCAAATGTATATATTCAAGACAAACATGTTTTATAAAATTGTCCTGAAGATGATGCCACATATCTGAGGTCCGGCATCGAAACGTCGACACCCTAGTACTATATGTTCCCATAACACTCACAATGTATTGTACAATGGTACCTTAAAGCAATCAAGTCTGCACACTGAATACTAGTACATAGACCGCCTCGCTCGCACTTGCCTGAAATTTGTTGTTTTGTCTTGCTTCTTGTGGGTCACAGGCTGTGCCCCCTTGATATTACCGCTGATTCATTGTTATTGTTTGCAACTTGAAAAATAAATTCTTGTCCGGCTGGAGAAAGGACATATTGGCTATTTAGCGTATGTTTATCTTCACCCTGATTTTTCAAATACTAGGGTCCACTGTCCACTTAAATGGCAGATATAGTCCACTGTCCTTAATAATCTCTCCAGACTTTCACTTTGCTAATATTCAGTGCTTGGAAGCTAAGTGTGCCTAGAATGTAGGACAAAATGGTTGGCACCTACGAAAAACGTTGGCCCCCCTACTCTTGTTTTAACAAACTAAGCACTGTTGTAGGTTCAGAGCCTAGGTAAAGCACAATATTCACCTATCACAAGATTGCATTTATGAGTGGCATCGTTTAGCAAACCTTGCAAGGGTCTGAGATGACAGATCTGCCTGAGGAGGACTGGGAGACAATGGCACTGTCTTTCTACAGGAACTAGCGGTCCTCGATGCAGCTTGTTCTTGATGCTCCAAACTGTAACCTGGATTTAATTATTTAACTGGCTGGGTCCACTATGAAGCACCAGCTGGTTGATGAATGGTCAAGCATGCCCCATCCCCAAGATGGTGAAGCAAACAAGCAAAACAAGAATTATGTGCAGATGTTGAGCAACTACTACTGGTTAAATGAAGAATGTTACAGATTCTGAAATCACATTAATCAGCATTATTCCTCAGATTAACATAATACTATTCCTATTCCTCGTGCCCTTCAGATACCAAATGGCACTACTTATTATACAAGCACATGTTCTCATGAGAAACCACCCACTATGTGAGGTCTTGGGAACATTCCCTCCTAATGAAACAGAGTGCTTCTGAACTCTAAAGAAAAGAAACATCATTCTGTACTTGCGAAAGTGGCATAATGTCTGAAAAGGTGTTTCCAAAGTTCTTAGTAGATGAATAGTATGTGTGCACATTACTTTTAATCCCGGAATTGGTTTGACAAATGAAATTGACATGCACAATGGCCTCTTTTTTACCACAGTTATTTCCACTGGAAATACCCCCTGTGATTTTGCCACCGGGTGGTGCAGAGCTAGACTGCTATTGCCAAGCTTTGCCATGCGGTGGCCCTCTACATCCTCCTGCTTCTTTGACACTGCATACTGGAGACGGATTGAGGAGCAAAGAAAAGGAAGGGCCAGCCCCATTGACGTGTGCTACACAAGCAGGCTCACTAATCTTCTTTTGAAATAAAAAGGACATCTGACAGCAGGGATGTGCAGTTCCTTACAAAAGAGAGAGACAGGGACAAATAAATGAGACTGTGGAATTCACAATGTCATTCCTGTACTTTCCAGAACTTCACTAATCATCAACCTCTCTAGTATAGCACTTCAGAAGAGAATCCAAACATAACCCTATTGAAATATAACGATAAAAATACCAGCCATTATCATAAACTTGGGGTAAATATATATGGCATAACAAAACAAAAGCGTGAAGGTTTGAATCAAATGTAAATACCCAAAGGGCAACAATAACAACCCTATGGTTCCCCGAAGGCAATTAAATGTTATAAAGTAAATGCTAATCTATATGCGGTCACCCTAGTACCTGCCATGGACATCTCTCAATTCTACAGGGGGATTATAGGGACCACCAAAAGACCAATTGAGCTGCAAGTGTCTTCTTTTCAATGTGACTTACAACTGAAGTTTCATTCCTTCTTTCCTTCCTTCCACATCTCCTCCTTGCAGACAAATCCATTGATTATTCATTCATATCATGGCTTGACCTGAAATGTCTCAATCATTCTCTCTTATACTGTGCATATTAAGGTGTATGTTCAGCAAGCCTCATATGTTATACATAGTGGTGCGTTGGGAAAGGCAAACCAACCTCTGAATCATTAACTGAGACAGTTCCACAACTCTGTGTACTTCTCCTCTAAGTGACAGTGACCACGTTTGAGATCATGACTTACATGGATATTTTAATTGGATTTATGAGAGATTCCGCTCATAAAATAGCCCTGTTCTCACTGTGGATTCATCTTGATAATCGGGGTAAAAGGTCAAAATATAGCTCAAAATCCTCTAGCTGGGAAGTCAAATAAATCACTGGAGTGTTTATTACTGGTTTGGATGTAGGTGTGATCTACTGTCCCATGGAGAAGATACTGTAAACAGCAAAGCCTTTAGCTTTTTCATTTTTTTTATGAAGTCATTCAATTGACAGATATAGCAGGTTGAATGACAGCAGAGACAGAACAAAGGTCTGAGATTCCCCAGAGGGTAGGTGTCTGTGTTCTCCCAGATCTGTTCCCTGAGCCTGGCATCTTAGGAAACAAAGGATACAAGTGAGTATTGCAACCACATATCAATGTGACACAGTCAAAGGTATGATTCGCAGACCAGTGGTCCACATTGCCATCTTTACCAAACTATTCACTAAAATTGAAGCAACTAACTGTCAATGTGCTTTGAAACTATGTGAAACCAAGTTAGCAGTCGCAGACCAGGGTGGTTTTTAGAGTTCAAATTGAAGATCTACAGTTCCATTTTTAGTAACAGCGAATACATGACTAGGTAGAAGCTGCCTTCATCAAGAGGATCAAGGGAAATGATTTATGATAGGAAATACTAAGGCTTGATGGAGGGTGGTAGAGAATGTGCCATTTATCAAAAACCGGTTAATGATAGAGCAGATTTAGTGGGCATGTGCAATAATAGTAGCTTAGAGTGATGATATTGCAACCTGGATTGAGTGCATTTGTGATAGATCACATGATGGTTATCATTAGAGTTGTGAGCTGCTAGGTAGTGATATGAGGTTGTAAGACCACGCCCCATTCTGAAGTGTAGACACAGACATGTCAATTGAGCAATAGAGAGATTTCATGCAATATACTAGCAAGAGGCTATATTGCTAATGCAAAAAGTAGGAGCGTGAGAAGGCACCACTGTCTGGTTCCTCTACCAACCGTACATAGCCCCAACAGCTCACCAACCACTCTAATGTGTCATTTGGACCCTTATGAGGAAGGGTCCAAATGATCCCCCCATGCTTCAACATGAGGCACACTATCCCTTCCAGCAAGGCTGGCTGAAAGACACCACTCGCCTTCACCTCCAGGAATACCGCCAGCAGTTTCTCTTTAAGGACAGTAGAATAGGTCTGATAAAACTGTTCTAGGAAGCCGTCACCACCTGGAGCCTTGGATCTATTGAGCACCTTTATAAAGGCCCCCATATCCTCAATTGAGATGTCCTCCTCCAAGTCCTGAAAAAGGTCCCTTCCCAACTGTGGGAGCCCAACTCTCGCCGAAAGCATGTCTGTATCCCTCATGGGGCCAAATGGATCAGCCTCAAGCACCAACCAAAAAAAGTCTAAAAGGGCTGTCAAGTTATCCTGCCGTTGGATCTGTAACTCCCCACGCCCGTTCCAGATGTGCAAAATAGGGGAATCTCTGTTTAAAGCTAGGAGCTTCCCATATTAATCACCCTCTCCGTGTAGTATTTGACAATAGGATTTGGCAGTGATCTTATCAAGTGTGTCCCAGAGTGAATGTATTTCTCTATGTACCCCTAGAGTAGTCATGCACACAGTTCCTGAAGATACTTAGTGAGTCTACAGGTCGGCCAATCATCCTTCCTTCACCACAGGATCTGCCACTAGCAACCTTCTCAACCCACAGAGGGTCCATATATATTCTCCCCTAACTACGACCTTGAGTGCCTCCCACTCGACAAATCTAGTGTCATTGGTGCCACAGTTGGTTGCTAGGTATGTGTCCAAAGTGTTCGTCTAATGTGCTTAACAGACTACATCCGTAAGTAGGTCAGAAGGCATTCGCCAGGTCCTGAGCCCACTCGGTTTATCTACCAAGGCCAGAATCAATAATACAGGTGCATGATCTGAGATAAAGCGGCTGAAATGCGACACCACAGTGAGCCGGGAATGACCGAGTCCCCCTACCAAAAAAAGTCCAAATAACTATAAGTATTGTAGGTCCAGGAATGGGAAGTATATTCACGACCCACCAGGAGTAGAAATCGCCAGCCATCCAGCAGGCCCAAACTATGTATCACCGCCCTAAGCAAACCCACCATTAATGGTTTACTGCCTCCCTTGGGTGGATACCGGACTGCTGCCCCATCCATGATGCAATTAAAATCACCCGCCCAGAGCACAGGAGTGCCCACGCTTCCTTCCAAAAGGACCTGGAGCCCTTCACAGAAATGTCGATCATCAATATTTGGGGCATGAGTTTAATATTATTATAGCATTTGGTCTAATTTCTAAGCCCCCGGACATTCCACTTAATAATCTTGATTTGATAAGCCATGTGAGTCACCTGCTCCCTCTAGTGGCCCCTCCCATGTTCCCGCCCTCCAGAATATCCAAAGCAAATTCCACCAAACAGGGAGATATGTGTACTGTCTCCATCTGAGCACTGTGATAAAAAGCAAACAACCCAAACAGGGGACTCAAAGAATAAGAAACCCAATGTATCTCTCCCCACCCCAGATGGGCAGCATATGAACAAAGTACCATCCTGTGAATCCAATGCAATTTCCGCTTTCAGGACCCGCAGCCTAACCCTTTCCTCCCCAACCATTGCCTATCACGATTGTGGAGAGGCATCTCAACCAACCGGCCCCTTTTACAAAATGCAATGTCAAATCCCATATCAGTTCACATTAGGGACTTGCATCGTTGGTGCATCTGACACCAACAAGCTCCTCTCCAGCGCCAATTGGTGATCCGATGAGGCTAATGCCATGGTGCATTCGTCTTGAATCACAACCCTAGTAGGAGCACCCCTCTCTGGGGTATGTCCGCCACCGGACTCGGACTCCTCTCTAACCCTCCAATCAGGACCCCCCATGCCTGTCGGTCCTTGGGTCCTGGACCTCCAGGATCCCGTTCTCTCCTCAGGCACCCTATCCCAGACCTCCTACCATCGACACATATTCTCAGGGGGATCAAAAAATTTGATTTCCCCCCAACAACACCCTCAGTCTGGCAGAGTACAACAACATATAGCGAAGGCCCATTGAGCGAAGGAGGATGCAGTCCCTGTCTTTGTAATTCAATATGCTGGCTATGATGGTCCACTGTGGCGCCCTGGGGTGAGGCAGAACCACCAGCACCCATCCTCTCAATAGTGAACACAGGAGATAGGTCGCAAGTCTTCAGGGCACTGCAAATCCACGTTTCAGCCAATTGCTCAGTGGTAGACCCCCTTCAGCCTGCTCTGGAAACCCCAACATGCACACATTAATGTGGTCAGACCTCCCCGCCACATCTTCTACTCACGCATCCAAAGTCCCAGAACTGGACATGACTGTGGCAGCCTGCTTCCGCAAACGTGACACTGGACTGGGCAGTATAATGCTCCATGGTGTTCCCCTGAGGGGCCTCATCTTGTGTATTCCTCCCCATGTAAAATCCATGGTGCCAGCAGCCACTCTATCACAAACCCCAGGTCACTAGCCAAGCCTAAGTCCCAGCACCAGGTAAATCACCTTATAACACGGAGGGATCCCCAGAGGTGCAGAACCTAGAGGAGAAAGGCGTACCTGCATCCAGCAATCAATGTTAGGGGTCCTTTGTATGCAGAGGGGGAGGAGACAAGTAATGCAGAGCAATTCACTGTCACATTAAGACCCCCCCTGATTAGTAGCTCAGCAGACCCCGATGATCAGATGGAGGGGGCTAGGGCCACCCGGCAGTAGAGCAGGCCACCGCATGCGGGAGAGTTCAATAGTGGCCTAGGCAATCCATGTTGCACCATTTCTCACACAGGGTGGGGAGGCCCCAAAACTCTTCCAAACACCCACAGCCGGTCTCCAACAGTTGTCTGACAAGCCTGTATGATCCCTGTAGGCAGGGCGGGTCAGCCCAGGGAAGCCCATCTCAGTCTCACAGAGCCCTCAGAGGAACCCGCCAGCCACCAGTTCCAGCCCGGGCCAACCCCACACAGAACAAGGAGCCTTGGGTCACCCAGGTGGCACAACCCCAGTAAGCAGCAGCAGTGCCATGCAATGCTCCCTTTGTCACTCCTCAGGGCCCTCTCTGACCCCAGCCTCACACTGATGCTGCACTCACTGGGGCCGGGTAGGGCCAAAGGCCACCTCGATTCACTCACTTCATGCTAACAGGCCGCCAGTGTCACAGATCTGCCCCAGAGGCACGGTCAGGGTAAGGGCGATGCCCTCCTCTCCCCGCAAACCACCATACATCGGACTCTGGGCCCTGAAAGGCCTCACAGCCCAGCTGACAATGGTCGACAGCGGGCCGCATGAGGGTGCAAGGTGCCCCCTCCAGTGTGGGATCCAGCCATGCACCTGTCCCCCGAAACAGTCCCCACAGGCAAGAGTTGGGTCCCCCCTCCGTGGCGAGCAGTCACCCCCGCGCAGCTTGACAGGATCACTGCAACAACAGGGCACCACCAGTCCTGTCAGCCGCAGTCGCCACAGCCCTCAGCTCCTCACGGCAGATCCCTCCCGGCCTGCCACAAGTCGCTCCATATCACCACCTGCAGGAAAGTCCCCTTGGTCCTACCCAGCAGGATATTGGGGTGCACTGCTGTAGCGAGCGTGTACGCTATGGGCTTGTGGGTTCAATTTCTGGGATTAAGCCAGGATTCCGCAGGGTAATCAGGGGTCAGTCGGGAGCCTCCTAAGAGTGCGTCCTATCAGCCATCTTGTGTGGCCACGCCACCTTAAGTTCGTATCTTTAAAATTCAACTTGCTGGGACTGAAACCATCATAATATTTAAATGGCAGGTTTAATGTGTACTGCTACTGGACCTCGCTACAAGACACCTGCAGCATGCTGCAGCAACTGATCTTTTGTGAAGCACATTGCAGCAACCTACTGCTCCTGATATCAGTTATGTACAATAACTATTTCTTGGAAATATCATGCCTAAGAAACTTTGAAGACACATCGCTTTACCCCCGAAAGGATAATGTCCAGCACTTTAGCTGAACTATTTACTGTGATGCGGTAAACAAAAGAAGGTTTTATTGTTCAATGCAATATGTGTGGACAAAGGCCCGTGAGCTTTAAAAGTTGGTTACAGGGCCCAAATCTCTTACCATGGTTCAACTTTTCAAAATCCTAAGAAAAATATTTGGTAATAACTCAAAACCTGTTGTTTAGGCTGCATGGGTATATCTAATAAAGTTATTGCCTTTGACGTTGATAGAGCAGAGATGACATCAAAGGATTTTATTGATAAAAAAAATGATTTAGACAACTTCTGTGTAAACCATAGAAAACGTGTTCACGGTTTCACGTTCTGAAAATGGACACAAATATGAATTTTAGTCACTGCATCATGAAAGCATTCAGAAGAAAAGATAGATTTGAGACATATTAATCATTCAATTAACATAGATATGACTATTAATCATGAAAAATTCATTTCACCCATTTATATGTGTTAGAATAATGTAGGAGAAAAATCCAAGGTTTTGGCTTCATTGCTAATTGATTTGATTTTTATGTAATGAATATGAAATGAATAAGACTAAAGAATATTTGCTATGATTTAGTTTGGTTTTCATGTGAAAATTAACTATAATGTAATTTCATGTAATAACGTGTGCACCAAAAGTGACAAATGAAAAGTGCTACAAAACTATTTTTAGATATGTTCTCATGAAACTTCTTTAGCATTTATTTTCACAATTGTGTTAGTCAAATGACACAAACACTACAAAGATTTATATACATTTTATTATATGATTAATCTCAACAACAACAAAAAATTATAAGTACATTATACTGACGTATTAATTATGATCAAAATGAAATGTTTACTAATGTATTTCTGTCATAGTTTCAATTCACATACTAGTTACCTATTAATGCAAAAATCCATAAATTAACATTATCTTGTCGTATAATAGCCAGAATTTCATGTAGGCCTCATTTCTTTTTCCAATGAAGTCACAGACTGAGCATTTCCAAGTGTATGAGAATTTATTTCAATATTAAAATTTTATTGAAATGAAAACTGTTTCTTTTGATAACTCCTGGACTAAGAATGCACTTGCAAAACAATTTTTGTTACACTCTGGAACAGCTACTTGGGAGAGAGGCCATTTGAACCCTCAAGCTTTCCTTTTAATGCCCTATTGTTGAATGTGTCTTATGCTTACATGCCCTAAGGAACTGTGTAAATGATTCACCTAATTTTTCTGGATTTGTCTTTTCTTTTTGCCACATCACCATCACCCTATTGCAGATTAACCAATGTACTGAATGGCCTGATAGATTTAAGGTGATGTCAAGGGGTGTCACCCTGGAACTGTTCCAGTATAATTGTTCATTTTTGGAACAACATGTGAGCAGAGAGCTAAGAACCTTTTGAGTTTCTTGCAGCTTCTTTGGCCAACTGTGCTAGTGATTTCTGAGACTTCAGGAACTTGGACTCGTTACTGCTGACGGTGTCCTGATTCCAGATTGGACCTTTCAGATAAAGGGTTCAGGTCACGTTGCTGTGACTCTTGCTGTTACAGCCACAAACTGAGACAGATCACTGTCTTGACGAACTGGACCGGCTACTTGGAACCTTGCTGAACTCTCCTGAGAATCTTTACTAAGAGTCTTTCTGGCTACCTATCTCTATCGATACATATGCTGTATGTGATCAGAATCTGCAAGGGCTGAGGAAGATTTCCCCATCTCATTCTCCCTGAATCTCAGAGGCTTGGTATATTTTATTAAATCCTTTATATATTTATATATTGTATAATGGAGTTGGATGCCATTTTATCGAATGCAAATGTTCTTTAACTATTTGATTGAATAAACTTACATTTTAACCTGATTCTGATGATCTGCCTTGTCATTCCTTGAGAGTGACCATTATTTGGGTTATCTATGTATTGGGAAAAATTAATCTATGATTTGTGGAAATTGGATTTAGATACAGTTATCCTATTCCTGGTCCTCATTGTGTAACTGTCCATTCCCCGAATATCCAACCCCTTTCGGCACAGAGCACGATCCATTGAAGAACCAATTTTATATATGAGTAGGTTAAGATGAAAGTAAATTCTGTAAGGGTCCATTAAATGCTACTGCAGTGTATTAACAAAAAATAAAAATTCTCCCTAATTCTGTATGTTAGTCTTACTGCCAATTGTGTGTTCGATGGTTATTTAAAAGAGACGCCAAGCATATTTGGTATGAATTTAAGAAGCGAGAGATCTTATATTCTTCTATGTTTCTCACTAAGCCTCAAGGTGAGAAATTCATTTAGCTGCTCTATTTTTTATCCCTATCTACTTCATAAGCTGGGCAAAGACAGACTGGGTTTAACAGTTATAAATTCCAATGAAAAATGAATCTACGAATTTAAAATTGTGCTGTACCCAGACAGAAAACCAAGATACCAAATCAGCAAGCATTAATGAACAAACAACTTGGTTTGCTGCAACAATATGGCACCAATTATACATTTTACAATCTTACATTCTCAATAGGCTATGCCTTACATATAGCTCTCCCACTGTCAATGTTGTCCTTGCAGTTCATAAAATAAGTGTATCTTACCAGTCGGTCCTCACTTGACCTGGGAAGCTTTTACTTCACCACTGCTATGGATGGGATCAGGATAATTATGCATGGCTCTGGTTCTGCTGACTGCCTGGAAAAATCAGAGCTATGCGATACAGAAACCAATGTCTTCTCTCCCCAGAGAGGGCACTATTTAGATGCTTTCATCTGCTTACAGAGGGCCCTATAATGCATTGTGCCCCATAGTGCACAGAGCTTGTGCGTCTGCTTTGTGCACCTCTGGGGCACAATGGTATTACAGAAGGGGCTGCGGATGTTTCTGCGCCCCTTCACAACACTGATAGCACTGGTGCTCATGTAGTGCAAGTGCTATCATGAGAGGACATTCCCTCATTTGTATGGGGATGTGGTCCCATGCAAATGAGGGAATCTCTTTGCCTCTGTGCCCGCACTGTATTATGAACAGGGGTGCAGACACAAATAGGATTTAGGAGGTGCGTTTTTCAGTGCTAAGGACAGCCCTCTGAAAAGGAGAAAAGGGATCCTATGGAACCCCCCCCCCCGAAATATTCCTGCAGGCAGGTGCAGTCACTCACTACACCTACCTATAAGGGGATCTCTTGCCCCCCTGCCACCTGCACTATGACGCTTGGTATTTCACTGAATACGCTGGCCCCGGAACAGCACGAGTTTGCGGCTGCTGTGGGCTCAGCTCATTCAATGCAATAGCGCGCTCTATGCAAAAGGACAAACTGTCCCTTTTTGTGTCCTAAATAACTTTAACTCACACCCTCATCTTGTACTACTCATTACCATACATACAGCATTTCTCAGGATATTTTCTATGACATCATTGATAACATCACTGACGTTATTGACAACAGAACTGTGCATGCCGGGGAGTGAGTTGTAGTTATATTTAGGCACGAGTTACAGTTACTTGAGTTAACTATAACTGGTAAATTGCAGTGGTTTTGATAGTTTAAAACGGTACGCCTAACTATAACATCCCTTTAACATTTGTTTTTTTCAGTGAATTTCGATATATCTGTGTGTTAATAATTTAACGAATAAGTTATCAGAGTTTCCAGTAAAAACAAACTATTGCTAGATGTAGGAACAACATGGTATTAGTGATATCAGTTTTTTCGAGTTTGCAGAACTCATCTACAAATTATAATGTTACTTGTCTAGAGAGTAAGTTATGACAACAATTAATATATAGTGTGCATAGATAGATACATATTTAATGGTGCAGAGCAGGAATATCGACGGGTAAATATTGTGGGCAATAATATTGCCGCAGAAATATCGTTTGGAAGAAATATCGACAACAAAAATATAGATGACAAGAATATCGACTGACAGGTAAGTAACATCGATTACAAAAATATCGTAATAAATATCGTTTACAAAAATATAGTTTAATTTTATTATATGTTTTAGAATTTTTCTACTTATTAATTTATTTTAAGTTTAATTTTGCATTATTAGTTCCGTAGCGGGTTGTAGGTTTATAGGGGAATAGGGTGGGAAGTAATTTAATTATGTAAAATAATTGATTAATTAATGTGTTAATTTATTAAATAATTATATTTTAATTAGTAGTTGTTAATTAATTTCAATTAGTCAATTATTAATTAATTTTGTTAATTGTTTAATTTATTTTAGGTGTGTGTTGTGGTGTTTATATATGTAAATGGTGTGAAGGGTGGTAAGTAATTATTTTGTTATTGATTAATAAATAATATAAAATTAATTTCTATTAATTATTTAGAAATTATTAATTGTAATTGTGTAATTAATTGTAGGTGTGTGTTGTGGTGTTTATATGTGTAAATGGTGTGAAAGCTGGTAAGTAATTATGTGTTTATTTATTAATTAATAAATAATAAAAAATTACTTTTAATTAATTAATTGGTAAATATTAAATGTAATTGTGTAATTAATTTTAGGTGTTTGTTGTTGATTTTATAGTGCTAACTAATTTTTTTTTATCTTTGTTAATAATAATATATTTATATTTATATATTAATTATGTTAAAATTAAAAATTAAATGTAATGAAAATGTTGATATTTTTATGTTTTATTGTTTTGGGATCCCGTGCTTTCCCTACTGTTGCACTCACTGGAGTGGGAATAGTAATTTTTACCCCTACACTATCCAACGCTTTCCCTACTGTTGCATTCACTGGAGTGGGAATAGTAATTTTTACCCTTCCACTATCCTGGGCTTTCCCTTCTGTTGCACTCACTGGAGTGGGAATAGTCCATTTTAACCCCTACGCTATCCAGCGCTTTCCCTACTGTTGCACTCACTGGAGTGAGAATAGTCAATTTTACCCCTACGCTATCCAGCGCTTTCCCTACTGTTGCACTCACTGCAGTGGGAATAGTAAATGTTACCCCTACACTAGCCAGCGCTTTCCCTACTGTTGTACTCACTGGAGTGAGAATAGTAAATTTTACCCCTCCGCTATCCAGTGCTTTCCCTACTGCTGCACTCACTGGAGTGGGAATAGTAATTGTTACCCTCCCACTATCTAACATTTTAACTATAATTGTTTTTATGTTGTTATTAAATTTATGTATTTTTTTTAAATAGTTTAATGTGTTAATTAAATATAGAATATTTAAATATTTTAAATTATTTATATATGTTTTTATTTTATTTTTATATAATTAATAAAGTTTATAAATTAAATAAAGATAATAGTTAATAAAATGTATTTAAGTAAATATATGTATCTGTACACTTTTTTGCGTTTATAATAATTAAATTTAGTTTATTTGTTATAAGTAGTTAAAATATATATTTAAATTAATTAATTTTGTTAATAATATTAATATTATATAATTAATTTAATTTAAGTTATGTTATTTTTTTTAAGTCAATATTTTTTACATCTATATTTTTTACATCGATATTTTTGATGCGCAATCAATCAACCACCAATCAACCACCGGCTCCACCGTCTAGAGGGCCGTGAGGAGAACAGTCACTTTCCCCTAGCTCCTGACTGCAGGCTAAGGACACGCTTCTTTGGGCTACCGCGAGGGGAACGGTGGGCCCAAACTACAAATCCCAGCAGCCTCTTGTCGGCGCCTGTCGTGGGCGTCACCAGGGGGCGCAGAGCGTCTACTTCTGGCCTCCTCGCCTTCTGCAGCGCGGGACGCGCAATCAACCACCGGCTCCACTGTCTAGAGTGCCGTGAGGAGAACGGTCACTTTGCTCTAGCTCCTGACTGCAGGCTAAGGACCCGCTTCTTTGGGCTACCGCGCGGGGAACGGTGGGCACAAACTACAAATCCCAGCAGCCTCTTGTCGGAGCCTGTCGTGGGCGTCACCAGGGGGCGCAGAGCGTCTACTTCTGGCCTCCTCGCCTTCCGAAGCGCGGGACGCGTGCAGGCGAGGCCCGGGCCAAGGGCGGGCGCGTCCTTGCCCGTCATCCACCAGAATAGGCTGGGCTGGGCCATGTCTCTTCCATTTACTATAACAGAAGGTACCTTCTACTTATTCACTATTCTGATTGTTAGGAATGAAGTCTAGGAGAAGGGGCCTTAAGGACAAGGTCTAGGGGGGGTTGTAAAATCCTGGATTCCTATCTCACCAGAGCAGCAAGTATGCTATCTCACGAAATTGAAATAACTGAAAGGCGTTTATCGTTGGGAACGGGAGAATTGTCAGTGCCCCCGAGATTATCATTTGGTTCCATCATTCCACCGTCCCCGCTTTGACAATCTTCATCACCTGGCATTCCTCGTGACTTGATTCAACCCCCTAGTGTTTCCCTTTTAACCAGCCCGGAAACAAGTGCTTTACCATATGGAAGTATAGTGGCAATCTCGCAAGACGAATCCGAGGAGTTACTACCATCACCACGGAATCGGAAACGCACTAGACCTGGAGGCCCATCTGAGTTTGGGAAAGCTAAGCCTCAGAAGCCAAAGGTTGCCAGGCCCAAGACCCAACCAAAAAAACAAACACCAATATCTGTTAGTAATTCTATCTCCGCAAAGCCCCCTGCTCTTTCGGCCCAGAACTTGGCATCTATATGGGCAGACATTGAACTAAAAATTGATTCTGTTATGGCACCTTTACTGGAAAAACTTTCCCTTATTGAGACAAGTTGATGCGATCCTAAGGTTACTCCATCTATGGCTGAATTCTCTAGACCACTGGTCCGAGATCCCCAAACACGATCCCAGAGACCAGTTGTGCCAGCAGAAATTCGGTCAGCTCTCACTAGCCCCCGCCCTTAGTCACTCAGCCTGGACAAGATCAACCAAATATGCCCATGGCATCAAGTACTAATGTATCTGCTACAAATTTCAAGCTTTACCAACCCATAGTCATTGACAATCCCAGCCGCAAAGGGTCCAGTTGAGCAAAATCCAAAGTTCCTTACAATCAACTTGATCTACCATCTTCTGTGACTCTCTATCCTACACCAGCAGCTTCTCCATTGGCCTTAGTTTTGGCAAATGTACCTCCCCTCAGAAGAGAGCAGATTGAGATTACCACAAACTTGATGAATAAATGTCCCCATTGGTTTTCGAACAATACCAATATAACTGAAAAGAGGATACGTATGCTGGCCAGCGAAATAATTATGGCAAGGAGAGTTCACTGGGTTGGTAATCAAAAAAAGTTCTATGGCGATTGTATTATTATAAATTTTGCTCACTTTGATGTATTGCCTAACTTGTTGCCCAACCTGTATCCCCCAATACAGGAATTCCCAGATAATCCCCCTAACATTAGAGTTTTTTAATGATAATTTCACATCCCAAAGGCCCAGAATGAATAGGGACATCAACCCACAGCTCCGGTATGGAGGGAGGGGGCGTGTAACTCCAGCTACACCAGGGGGCATTCCCCTGGGCAACAGATTCCAGCCCTTATCATCCCTTGAGGAATGTGATTGACAGCTAGCGGGTAGTAGTTGTAGACCCTTAATGCACACACCTTTGGTTTGCCCCCCAACTAAACAAAGTATTCATAAATTACTATGCCCAAGCAAGATCGAGGCCGGCATCCTGCCTGAGCTAAATACAGAACCAACACCTGAAGTGCTGGTCTGTGAACAGGTGCCTAAATTGCAATTAAATTGTTCGTTGACTTCAACCTATAGAATTCTCGCAGACGTCAAATTGAGTACGGAACCGGGTACCACTGTAGTTACAGTTACAACTGAATCTCCTTTAGCGACTGGGAGAGATAAAAATATACATAACTCAAGAAAACTTTCATTATTATCATGGAACATTGCTGGTCTGTGTACTAAGGCGAACTCTCCCGATTGGGAACAATTTATTGAATTATATGACATATGTCTCTACCAGGAGACGTGGTTACTTACCCCAATGTATCATTTAGGTTATCTTAATTTTCACATAGTGGCTACAAAGGGAAGAAAAGGTCGCCCAGCAGGAGGATTCACTATTTGGGTACGGCAGAATCTCTGCTTCGAAATTCAACCTTTAGTAAGCCAGAGTAATGATATTCTTGTGGTACGTCTTATTGTGAGTCCTACAATTAGCATAGATATTTATAATGTATACGCCAGCGGCATGGTCGGGGGTAAAAGCTCAAATGTTTTATGGATTTTAGAGGAACTACTTGATAAAGATTCTCAGGACCCAATGGTTGAGGTTGCCGGAGATTTTAACACAACCTTCGAACCACTGGGTCCTGGTGAATTTGATCTTGTAGGTGACGAGGATGAAAGGTGGGGTATTCCTAGGTTGAACTTACTTCCAGTGAACAAATGGATGGATGCAGCCATACAATTAAAGGGGCTCTGTTTAGAGAAAGGGCTAAGGGCGGCAAATGGACGCACACCCTCGGACCTGCATGGAGCTCCTACCTTCAATAATGGCCGTTTTAACAGCAGAATAGATTATCTGTTTGTTAATTTAAAATTCTGGCATTTTTTGAAGGATATGATCATAGAGGAGCGCATGGAAAGTGTCTATAACCCTCTATGCTCTACCTTTGAACTCCGGGGCCAGTTTAATGCAAGTAATCATGGAGAGAGAATAACCGCTCTTGACTTGGTTTGCTCGAATGACATACGTCATTTGAAATGGGCAAAACTTGTCGGGAGACCAGAAACGGTGGCTGCTATTAATAAAGATATGATTGGCACCCTAGCCAGTCTTGAGGCTGGATTGCAAAACAATCCTGACTTCTGAAAGGAAATCATTGGAATATATAATTCTTTTTTTTCAAGGTTACGTACTCATTTTGTGAGGCGAACGTCAAGAGCAAAAACTATTGCTCAGACACAGACCTCATGGTTCAATAAGGCTTGTAGAGCGGCACGGAATAGACTAGGGATGGAGCTTAAATCGAGGAATCCTGAGAGAGTCCGCGAGGCACAAAATAATTATAGGAGGATTCAGGTTTTGGCTAAAAAAGAGTATGATGAGAATAAGTGTCAGGACCTAAGAGTGGCATGTAAAAACAGAGATACTAAACAGTTTTGGAACCTCATGAAATAGGGCAATGGGGGCTATCCGGAACGGCCACAGAACCATGTTGATAAGCATCAGTGGATGGATTTCTTTAAACCTCAGTAAAAAAGGGGATAAGTCGAGACCAGAAAATTACAGGCCTATAAGCTTGATAGATTGCTTGCAAAAAGTCGTGGGCCGGATGGTTCTGAATATTGTCTAGGCTTGGATTGACGAGCACTCAATCTTGTCACCCTTTCAGGTGGGTTTTCGGTCAAAAACCAGCACACCACCACCATCAGATTTTTCGATTTATAACGCTATATTGGCGTAAGGTGGTCTTGGGAAAAGGGGCACATTACATTGCTTTTGTTGACCTTAGGTCAGCTTTTGACTTAGTTCCTCGCAGCAAATTATGGTCTGTGTTATCTGAGTTGGGGATGGCAGCAGATTTATTAACATTAATTATTCGCTTACATGAGGACAACTTTGCTCATATTAGATGGGGTGATCAGGGCAGTGTTACAGACTCGTTCCCTGTAGGCAGAGGAGTCCGCCAGGGATGCGTGCTAGCGCCAACACTATTTTCTCTTTATATTAATGGTATAGTGGATTCCTTTATGCACGTAGTCACTGATGCCCCAGTGGTGGCCGGTATCCGCACATCCATTTTATTGTTTGGGGATGACACACTCATTTTATCTAAAATCCCTAGCGGCCTCCAACGCGCCCTGAAGCACTTTAACAACTTTTGTATTTCGTGGGGCCTGGAAGTTAATAATAACAAAACGAAATGCATGTCCTTCAATCAGCACAGATCATTTAGGGGTGGCATAACAATGAATAACCTCCCCCTGGAACAGGTTAAGTCTTTTGTATATCTGGGCATAACTTTACAAAAATATATGGGATGGAAGGGCCAATTGGATATGTTTGTCTTGAAATTTCACCAAAATGCAGGGGCTGTTTATACTCACCATAGGCTGTCATATACTAAACCTATAAGTCCAGTCACACAAATTTATGAAACGAAAAATGTGGGTTCCGCATTGTATGGGGCTGAGTTGTGGGTCTTTGTAAACCTCAGGTCGATCTCTGTTGCAGAAACAAAGTTTTTAAGGAAAATCATAGGCGTTCCACAAAGTACCCCTTCGGGCCCCCTGTTATACGACCTTGGTAGGAAATCCATAGTGGAAATCCATAGCTAGACTTCGCCCAATTTTGTATTGGCGGAGACTTTGGTCCACAAAGGAACTAAAACATTATGCATCAGGTTTCATGGACGTAATTCTGACAGACTGTCAACATAGAATCAAATGGCTTCGGGAAAATAGGTCCCTTCTTGAAATGATGGGCATGAGTGCACTGTGGGCAGATCCTGCTAATGCGCCTTTTCCCTCTAAAGAAGCTCTAAAGGCAAAATATTGGGAAATGGTGTTCTGCAATACATACCGCAGTCACTCCTCCTCATCATTAACGGGCAAATTTATGGAATTTAAATCTTTCCCTTGTCTTGAACAATACTGGGACAATTTAACAAAACCTTTCGACCGGAAATTATATTTCCAGTTAAGGGTAGGTACTTTGCCAACTAGATCCTTTACTGCAAAGTAGGGCAAAGATGAGTGTGATAAATGTCCCTTCTGCCCAGATCAAATCGAAACAGTACCCCCATGTTCTTTTAGTTTGACCCACATACATTACTCCTCGGCGAGCATGGCTGAGACCGATAAGTAAATCATTGAGTTTCAGAAATTGTGCTGAGGCACTGAGAGTACTCTGCTCTGACTCTGCACCACATATTGCCATAGCAATGGCTACATTTTTGAGCTGTTCATGGAGCTTACGTATGTGTCACTATGGTGGAACCCAAGGCTGACCAACATTTAAATTCTCTCGCCCACGATAATAGTCCCAATCTATTATTTTTGTATCATGATTAGATTTTCTTAATATCTTTTCAACTAAATGGTTTTTTATGTCTTTTTTATTATATATACATTGTATAACTTAATGTTTTGTAATTCATGGTTTTTAACGTATCTGTTTTTTAAGCTGTTATATGTATGTGCTTTAAGACTTAATTGTCTTAAGTGCGGAGGTGCAGAGATGCAGAAAGAATCCTATTAACAGATACGCATCAGGTTCTTGTATTTGGCATTAGTAGGTATCTGCTTGCAGTGTATTTCATAAGGAAAAAAACTGGAGTAAAAATATGAACTGTAACAAGAGTACTGATCAGAGCTGGTAGCGATTATGCCTATAGGAAATGTTTACATAGTGCTTTTTTAAAACTTAAAAATTTTTTAAATTTTTACAAAAAACTCATTTTTTATTCTATATTGTGATTAATTCGATTATCCAAGACATATGTAATACCTGTATCTAGTGTAGTACTCATGTATATAATGGTTTTACAAACATTTTATGACTGTATTTTACTGTACTGCCTATGAACTTTTATGATACTTTCTATCGAAATAAAGTTAATTGAATAATTGTCGTAATAAAGCTTTTTGAATTGAATTCAATTGATATTTTTGAGCCAATATTATTGTATTTACCTTTTTAAGTATATGGAGTAGACATTTTTGTTATCGATATTTTCACATCAATATTTTTTTCATCGATATTTTTAACCACTTGGATGCTAAGGGGTGTACGAGGAGCTCCATTGACTTTCCATTGAAATCAATGGAAACTCCATGACGAGTTACCCTTGTCATTAGCGCTGAAGGGGTTAATATCGATATTTTAACATAGATCCATTTTTAATATGTAATTTCTAGGTACATACGGTTTGTGTATTATGGGGCTTATGTACAAGCCACTAGAGCCGCTAGTGCATCACTTTTTTTTTTGATGCTCTGGCAGCACAGATTGCAGACCTATATCTACGAGGCCAAGCAAAGCCACTGTGCATGGCTTTTCATGGCCTCGTAGATATGGTGTAAGGCAACGTAGCACAAGTTGCTGCATTCCCTTACACTGCGTTGGGGAGTCATTCCATGATCCTTGAGGTGGGTGTTCCCAAGCAACACCCATGGGATTTGACGCATTCCCAGATTTACAATGATCTGTAAACCTGGGAATGTGTCAAAACTGTACGCCTCCCCAGGAAGGTGTAATGAGGAAAAACATGTTCATTTCTCCTCGTATTTTCCTCTTTCTATGTGAAAGCGCCTCCATGGATTGTTTTTGTGCAGGTGTCCCTACAATGATGCAAGGTTGCCTGTGTTGGCGCAAGACAGCCAAACAGCACCAGCGCAGTGGGAAAGGACAGGAATGTGATGTACCATAAATACAAAAGCAAAAGGAACTATTGCTAAATAATGCAAACTGGAATGGCATGGGGAGTAAAAGAACAATGGATTATGTACTGGGGAGAATCTATGACATTGTTCAGCATTCTATCCATCAATTGTTCCTTTTGCATTTGTCACCCCAAGTGGGACCTAAATGCCCAGATATGGGTCCCTTGCTCACTGTGCCACTGGAGTCAAGCTAGCTTGGCTGGTGAGGGGTGAAACTCCAAATCCGGTCCTAGGATGCTTGTTTCCAGTCCGTGGAGGACCTGGCTTGGCAGTTCGGGCTGGACTGTTCCTTTTTTTTTTCTTTAGTTTTTTTTTGTCCCAGACACTGTTTCTGGGCACACTAAAGTGGTTAGCATAAAAAAATTCACGGGTCCATTTCCTCAGATGCTTGACATATTTGTTATCTTCCAGCAGTTTTCTATCAAAGGTCCATACTCTTTGTTTCCTTGGTGGTATTAGAAAGCTATAGCTCATAAACAGCGGACTATGGTCCGATAAAACTTTTGGTAGTTTCCTGATATTGACTTTACTCAATTCTGTCGATGAAATAAAAAAATAGTCCAACTTCGTATATTTTTGGTATGGACAAGAAAAAAAAGTAAACCCGGGATATCCGGGCTCCTTATTTCCCCATACATCTGTTAGACCATGAGACTGCATCATGGAGCACAAAGCAACAAATACCCTTGGCTTCCGGCCTACATACGGAGTTTTATTAATGAGGTCGGCAGATATATTTAAGTCTCCACATACCACAATGGGGGTGGGCCAGTTAGTCAATTCTTTCTCTAGTAATTCAAAGACCTCAAGGTCATCTTGGTTAGAACCGTATATCCCACAAATTGTAATACCAAAACACATTTCGGTCAATGCCCACCGCCCTAATGCATCAGCCTTGGAGCGCGTAATCCACCAAATCCTGTTTCCCATAGAATAGCAACCCCTCCTACTTTTGAAATCTGAGACGAACACGACAGAATATCAAAGCCTCCTACATTAAGCAGCGTTTTTTTTGCCCAAGGTATATGCGTTTCTTGTAGACATATGATATCTATATGCTCTGATTTAACAAACTCGGCCAATCTACGCCTTTTTTTCCAATCGTTGAGCCCTCCAATATTAATCGAACATATACTAAGGTTCAGCATTCTTACAATTAGACATTTTCTTCACTTTTTGTACCAACAGCTGGATAAACCAAAATAAACATACCCCACTCCCAAAAATGAAAACACATCTGTACCATAAATTCTCCTTTTTTGTCTTTTTTTCCCCCTTGCTCATGCCCCTGCTACCCCACTTCCTCCCTTAACCCAGCCCACCTCCCCCTGCCCTTCCCCTCTCGCCATCTCCTCCCTCCCTTGTGAAGTGCTCAGACCTTGGTCTGTCATGATTGCAGTAGTAACGGTTAGGACACCTTCCGACAATTACAACTCAGCACAATAATACCCCCTTTACTACCCCCCATCAGAAACCTATAACCAAACGTGGTGCGAAGAGAATTGCAGCGCCCCCCCAGCCAGATCCATATAGTTTCCTAATTTTCCCAATAGTTTCCCTAACTACCAAGGGAGTCTAAATACTCTTGTGCTTTCACTTCTGACGCAAAGTACTGAGTCCGACCTTCATTTATTATTTTGAATTGTGCTGGATTGATGAGGTATACTTGAATGATCTTATCCTGAAAAGGTTTGATCAGTTGTCTCAACCTCCAGCGCCTCTCCACCGTTGCGTGGCAGTGATCTGGCTGGACAAAAAAAGTGACTCCCTCGCTAGATCTTCTTGCCTCTGGACTAGCTTTCTCGGCTATGGCCTGCCGTAAGATGAAGTTGCCCAAAAATATCAGAACTGCCCTTGGCTTATCTCCTCTACCTGCACCAGAACGGTTTTTAAACGGAGTACGGTGGGCCCTCTGAATTTCCGCCACCCAATTCCAATCCAAGAGCTCTGGGAAGGCCAGTTTGAATAGATTTATCATGTAGGCCCTAACCTCCGACCCCTCCACCCCCTCTGATACCCCAAGTACCCGCAAATTGTTCCTCCTGAGCCTATTTTCCATGTCTTCCAGCTTCCACTGGATATCGATGACCTGGGCACTTTGGGACTCTACTTTGATAGTGGCTGCAGCTGCCTCCGCTTCTGTTGCGACAATCCTTTCTTCAAGATTTGAAACCCTGTCTCCCACATTAACACATTCTTTAGACCGCTTTCTGACCAATCCCTGCATCTTCCTCATTGCCGCTTGCGACTTGCGGCTATCCTGGCGTGTTTCCTCATGATGAGCAAGAATTGCCTGATGAATAACCTCAAGGAGCGGAGGCTGGATTATAGGAATTTCTACATTAGGGCTACCCTGGAGTGGCATGGAGGATGAGTGATCCCAGCTTAAATTAGGTACAGGCTGCTCCTGCGAATTTGGTTGAGCATTAGGTCTTTTAGCTGTACTAGGGGGGGTCGTGTTCGAGATCACTTTCTGATTCAAAGTTGCTATCCCCCTGGGATGAACTCCGCTTGTCATCAGACCATTTCGCCTCTTCTGAGACAGAGAAGAAACACTCGCTAGGATATTCATCGTTCTCAAAATCTGTTCTGTCTTTCTCCTTCTCTTTACCATCTGTCAGGGCCATGGAGGGACATGACCCTCCCGCCTCTCCCCCACCTCGGCTGCTGCCATCGTCTATTTGGGCCGTCACCAGCACTGTCTGACCACCCTCAACCTCCTTCTCTCTCTGTGAGGTGGATATGTCATTGCCCAGTGCCTGCCCCTCAATCACTTTTGCCTTGATGCTACTAGGTTCACTGTCCTCATTGCCAGGGTGGTTGAGCTTAATGTCCCCCTTTATGCCAGCCATAGAGACCTCTGCGCCAACTGTTATCGGGGTTTCAAATGTATGGCTCTGTAGGTGATCTTGGGTGATTATATCTTTTGGCAAGGGGATGCACACCACATCCATACCTGTCGCTTGTGCTCCCGCTGCCCCGATCTTCTGTGAGCGCACTACGGGAGCGGCTGCCTCTTCCGCACCACCAGCCTTAGAGTTCTGCTCCTTTCCACTCTGAGAGAACATATCCGGAATCAATGCGGTCGCCTGACGTGTTTTTACCGCGGTGTGCTTCCCTTTTCTTGCGGCTCCACCGGGGGCGTGCGCAGCTTACAAGGCAACTCGCTCTTTCCTGATTCCTGCCTGGATTGCTCCGTTGCATGAATTTTCCTCTGCGCCGCTGCCGCCGCTGCTGCCTTTGCCGACATTCCAGCCGCTACTTTTGGAGCCATTCCGTCCGCGCTCCGCTCCGTGGTCCGCTCACTTCGCCTGCACCCTCCGCCAGGCCTCCCGCGCCGAGATCGGAACAGAGACAGGACAATGCCAGGCACTCGCAGCAGTCCGAGCCCAGACTCCGCGAAGCAGCTGTCTTTGCCCAGATCGTATGGTGAGTAATAACCAGCAGCATTTAGATCTTATTCACCCTCCGTTTGTAGCCGTCTATTATCGACACGGGGGAACAAACAGAATCGTGCCCTTCCCACTACTGCTGCATACGACCGCTACGCTACACGGTCGCCATCTTCTCGGGCTGGACTGTTCCTATGGGAAACAGGGTCAAGACAGATTTGCAAATGGCTGGGTCTAAACTGGAATGGAATGGGAAGTATAAAAATGATGGATTTAGACCCAGATCTCTGTACTGGGGTGAATGTATGACATTGTTCAGCATTCTGTCCATTAATTGTTCTTTGTATATTTGTACTATAAATACGGCGCGTTCCTGTCCTTTCCTTTTGACACAGAGCAGCTTTACGTCCTGTGATGCCCTGCGTCAAAAACTCCTAAATGAAGCACTTCGTGTTCAGCAAATTCCAGTTTCTTAATAAAGTGCAGATAGTTGGTTAACTCTTTGCTATAGTTCTGGTGAAACTATTTACAGTTCTAATTACCTTTAGTTCTCAAAAAGGCAGAGCACTTAAGATATCTTTGTTTTGCAAGAACTCATACATTCTGCCAGGATGAGACTGGGACAGAAAAGAAGCCTGCACCAAACATAAAAGTGGCCCCCATTAGTTTAGCACACAGCACAAAAAAGTGTGAATTTCAGGTAATTCAACAGTAAAAACCTACAGCTGCTAAACAAACGGCCCAAACACTGCAGTGGCATAACACAGGCCCCGCAGTCCCTGAGGTGGTGGGGGGCAGGATCTATGGGGCCCCCTCAGCACAATACTATGACTGGAGAGCTCCTGATTGAGTCCAGAGGGGGCACCTCCATGTACCTTGCTGGGGGAAGGGGGGCCTCAAGTTTCGTTACGCCAGTGAAACACTGATCTGTCAGACCAACTCATCGGGCACTGCCTGATTGCCCTATAGGCCAGACTTCACTGACCAGCTGAGTGTTGAGGCAGAAAAGGTGGAGTCTTGTGCTTTCTGTTTTCTCTTTTTCAATTTCCTTTCCACGCATTTATCACTGGTCCTCATAGTTCCTTATATGTGATCAATGGTGGAAGCTTCACTTCTGTTGGATGCTGTGCATAGGCATGGTGCCTACCTGGCACTTATAATGTGGTCAGGTATCGACACGTACACACACCTCCCTCCCGAGTATTACATGCCTTTGGTTTATAGCAGTTTTTCCATCTAGCCTCCACACAGTCTATGTTCATCTTAGTTCCATGCGTGGAGATACACAAATCATCTTTGCTTCCACCTGACTGGCTGCTTCTCTTTGAACCCTAGGTGATAGTTTATTTGCCTGGGTGCCCAGCAATGCTCCTTCCTGTTCCTGTACTCCTTGTCATCCCCCCAGCATTGTTATTTCGGGTCCCTCGGCCCTTTTCTTCCGCACGTCTTTAGTCCCCTTGTAGTTAAACAGTTCAGCAAATTTGCAGAGTAGCCAACTTGACGAGCCAAATTAACCCAATGTCCTGCTTTTACATCCTGTTCTTCTCTGTAAGCTTTTATACTGGCACAGTTGTGTGCGACACAGAATCCTTTCATCTCCTTGGAACCCACAAAGGCACTCATGCTACTGCTCAAACAAGGACAACTAACCACTACCTGACAGGTGCACAGCGAGTTCAACAAGGTCATAGCATTGAATTCAGAAACGCGCACTCAGCCACCACGGGGATGGACGATTCATGCCTATTGAAACCGCGACCGCTCCTGGCCAGGAAGCAGAAGAAACACCAAGCTTATTATTCAGTGAAAAATGAAGCACACTGGTGTACTGGCCCATTGTTCCAATATCCTGCTGCTATGCACTAGCGAAGGAGTCGCTTTTAGTCCCACGCGCTAACCAAACTGCAACCTGAATAACAGCCAGCAATCCCCGGTGATTTGCTGTTAATACATTTGCCTATTTTTTTTTTTATTCATTTGTGTGGCTGTGTTTACCCGCGCTGTTCGGGCTCCTCACAACTGTCCTGGAAACGCATGCAGCCTCGCTGGGGTAACTTAAACCCTGAATTTCATTCCTTCATTCCTGAGCATAGAAAATCACTAATTGTTTCTTCTGCTGGTCTTTGAAGGCGCTCCCCCGTTAGCTGGTTTTGTCCCAGGCTTGAATAACCGCAGACATTCCTCCCCTCTCAGCTCTGGAGGTCTTTGTTCCTGGTAGAGGCCGGTCAGTTGGTGGGCAGGAAGCGGCGAGGGCTCTTCAGCCGAGTCCCTCTCCGTGCGCAGATGTCTTTCAATAACGCTCCTTTCCAGAGTTTCTTCGGGGACAAGAGCAGGCTACCCATTGGCTATGAAGCGCAGGCTCGCGCGGATAACGAAGGGGACCCTGGTGGGGAGCACATGTTTGCTGCGCAGTACGTTTCATAAATTAACACAGCTGTAAAAATGGAAAACTATGACATTAAAGCTTGATTTCGGTTATGTGATGCAATAATCTTCGCCTGCCCTGAATAGCGTTTTTTTTTAAACAAATACGGGGCAAAAGGCCTGCTTAGTTAAGTTTCTCTCAGTGATTTGCACCTAGTGCTTGATCATGTAGGAGACGGCCTTATTGTACTGCGGCTGCTGCAGGGCCATCTGCATACTAATCTGGTCAGCTTGTAAGTGATGTCACCCTAATTAGCAAGGGTTAATGTCTGCTTTCCTGCAGAGGGCTTTTGTGAAGCAAATATCATCCTACGGGGGTCAACAAGCTGCAATTACAGGGCATTCACAAATTGAGATAAACAGCTTTTGAATTCACCAGGAAGACAATCGCAGCCCACATTTTTTCTTCTTGACCTTTCACAGCAAAGGATATTTTGACAGGTGATACCAACCTTATTTGTATTTTTCTTGCCTTCGCAGCCTAAAACCTCACTCTTTTGCAGCACGCGCAAATACATTAGGTAAAACTTTCAGGAATCAGAAGGATCGGCCTGATGCAGCTTCAACCGGAGTCTGTTTGAGAAAAAGAAGGAAACACGTCAAGGTAAATAAGAAATATCTATCTTTTAGTAATTCATCTTCTACCATCAGTTTAGGAAGAGCTACACATCTTTGCATAATATACTTTCCACAGCAAAAGTCTTGAATCACATACTGGTGTAATCCTCCTTGTATAAGGTCAGAGGTGAGTCAATTCAGGAACCTAATGGCCTAGAGGCAGGTGGCTACTTTAGGGATTATTAATTTCCTCTCTTACAAACATGCCTAAAACTTGACATAAAACTGGTGTATCTCAGTTGATCATGGCTCCAATCCAATATCGCTGCTGGAGATACACAGTGAGTCGGCCATCTTTCTTTTGTTTGTGTCAGGCAGTATATGCCTTAAGGCAATCAACAGCAAATTATGAGCTAGCACTTTATCCTCTCATACGAAATTTCCATACAAGAGATGGGAATGTTATGATCAAGGAGGCATCCCACTGAATCGCGCACACTCTTCTGAGTTTGGGCCACCATGTCAGAATGGCTTCTAGCTGCAAACAGCTAATTTGGCATACAGGAGCTAAGTTTAGGTCCTTTGTGCTCCTGAAGTCACACCCACAAAACCAAAACAGCTGAGGCATTGAGTCATTGAATGCTTCCCAGACACCTACTCACTTCTGAATGCTCCCACAAGGCAGATGACCATAATGGCTCCAAAAGTCCTCGGAAAATAAGAGAATGCAGTGAAGTGTTGGTTCCTAAGAACACAGATTCATTGATTGGCAAAGAAAAGCCAAATGTCGAATGGTGTAGTTTTATTTGCATAATGTTTAAACAGAAAATGTCATAGCTGTATCGTTCCATCCAATGAGAAACCCTTGTCCTCCTAACAAATGCTACCATCTCATACATGGTTTAAGTATGGCAGGGACTATGGATGTGAAGATGATCTGGCTGCGGCATCTGTCATGCCATTGATTGCAAGGGTTGATTCTGCGTATGTGACTGACTAGGCACGTGCCCCCTTCCTCCTTCACCACTCCATGTGCATCCCTCCTGAAGCTCTGGGCTAGGTGTTTGCCGATAGAAGAACTACAGGTCACCAGTCTGTCTCCCCTCTAGAACCTCCAATCAAGTCTCAAGTATGCCAGGAGCAGGGCCAGTTGCCCGGGTGCCCCATGCAAGTATTCAACACCAAGCAATTCAGTGGGATCTTGGGCTCCATCCAAGTCGGCCCAAGTAACATGTTTCTTGTTTACATGAAGTAACGCAAAACAAAAAGAATACTGCTGGTTAGGAACTCAAGACACTGTACATTACTGCTAATCTTTGTAGAACAAAATGACATTCAACATGCATAGTAATACATTCATACCATTATTGTCTTTTTCAACCAGCATTTATCAATAGTTATTCAAGAAGTAAACACAGACAGATTAAATATATTTCATTAACATAAAATATTGTGTGGCCATCACAATGAGAGAGAAAATAAACGGTGTATGTAAGTGAAAGCATTATGTTCCTTTTAAAAGGTATTAACATGTCATCAGTCATATTAGCGAGAGTATGGATTTCTATTTTGCACACAAGTAATGTTACTCCTATATATGGCAGTGATGGAAGTTGCACTCTTTTCAGTTCTGGTGCTCTCTTACTGCAGCTGGGAAGGAGGTTCAGGGATGTTGATATGATATGTACTTTTTCTTTTCAATGTCTGTAATTAGCCCAAATGTGTTCCCCCAAACGTCATTTTTTGCTTTCTTGGAAGCGTTTTAAACCACGCCTTTAAATCCTGGGGTTCTGTCTTCACCAGGAGCTGCACTTGGTGTGCGCGCTTTATACTGGGCTGTATAGTAGCGATCAGTGGAATGGCTCCTCATAAAGTCAACACTATGCCTCACCTAGATCCAAAATGTTAACTAGGGAAGAACAGGAGAGTTGTCGAAAGAGCCCATTAGAGTAAGAAAGCAAACTCAACACAAGCACACCCTTGGAAGGACATTAGAGGGTTCCCAAATCTCAACTCAGAGAAGGGCAGAGGTGGAAGTGAGTAATATGGAAATCAGATGAAATAAATGGCCCACTGTAGCAAATGCGTGTGTTTTCACTGCAGATTTAGCACTTTTTTCTGGACTCTGATTTTTGTGGCATTAGGATTCTATTCACTTTACCATGGCTAAAAAGTAGTACATTCCATGTGCTTTGCCTCTAAAAAGTGCTGTAGATTGGAACTTTCTATTTGGCCAATTCAACTTCCCTCTAATTACCTTGTAAATGGTGTCTTAAGTGTACCTATCACATGGAAAGTTAAATATCATACATGGGCTTCCGTGTGTAGTTGCACCACCCACATGTGACAAAAGTCTGATAGGTGCACTACTGTGCTCTGGCTAAGTTACAGTTTAAATGCACTGAAGTGAAACAAGACAGGGAAAACTGCCTATGCCATATAGTAATGATATATTTGTATACCTACATATGTCACCTCTAAAGTGTTTATTTATTTATTTATTTTTAACATTTTTAAAGCGCACTGTTACCCGAAGGTGTCCTGGCGCTGGGCGATCACTAGTATGCATGAGCTAAGGAGTTAGTATGTGAAGAGCCATGTCTTAAGGGCTCTCCTGAATGACAGCAGGTCTGGGATCTGTCTAAGGCTCAACGGCAGCCCATTCCATGCCTTCGCTGCTCCCAGGGAGAAGCTCCTGCCTCCCCAACGGGCTTTCCTAACTCTTGGGACTACAACCAGCCCCTGCTCAGCTGATCTTAAGGATCTTATCGGCTTGTACCATTGAAAGAGCATCATCATGCATTGGGGGCCTAGGCCATGCAAAGCCTTAAAGATCACGCAGAGCATTTTAAAGACTATTCTTTTACGTACTGGTAGCCAGTGTAGCTTCACTAAATCCTGTGCTACCGAGGCGAACTTGGGTGTGCCCGTGATCAGACGAGCTGCTGCGTTCTGCAGGATTTGAAGTTTGTTTAACAGCCCCTGTTGGGCATTCAGCAGCAGGCTGTTGCAATAATCTAATCAGGACATCACTAGTGCTGTTACCACTGTCTTCCTATGTTCATCCGCAAGAAACAGCAGAACTTTTCGAATAGTTTTTAACACATAGTGGGTAGCTGACGACAGAGCGTTAATGTGTGGCCTGAAGAAGAGTGACTCATCCATCAGTACACCCAGGTTTTTGACCTTCTCAACCGGGGTGGGGGGGGTCCCCCATTTCCTCTGGCCACCATCGAGGGGACCAGAGTTGTCTTTGGACCCAAACAGCAACACTTCCGTTTTTGCTGAATTGAGCTTAAGGCAGTTTCCTGCCATCCAGTTGCTGACCTCCCGCATGCAGCCTCTAAACCTATCTGCCGTGCTTTCCATTTCACCCAGAAGCAGCGACACCACAATCTGCGTGTCGTCTGCGTAGGATGTAAGGTTAAAGCCAAAGGATCTAATAACTGGCGCCAGGGTAGAGACATACACATTAAAAAGAGTCGGACTCAGGGGAGACCCCTGTGGAACTCCGCAGGGGAGCACAAATGAATCTGATTCAAAGTCCCCCAGGGCCACCATCTGAGTCCTGCTGGATAGGAAGGCTTTCAAGATTTTAAGTGCCTTTCCTAGGATCCCACAGGCTATCAGTCGGTCAACCAGTAATTTATGGTGGACCGTATCGAAGGCCGCAGACAAGTCCAGCAGGATCAGGGCGGCTCTACCACCTGGATGTATGACGTTACAACGCATACTTTTACAACGCCTACCTTTACATTGCAAGTTTTACAACGCATACCATTACAACGCATAATGCTTTTGGGTGCTGGATAGTGAATAGTTTAATTTACTATTCCAACTCCAGTCCCCGTGGATAGTAGGGAAGGTGTTGGATAGTACATTAAACCTATTCCCTATCCTAGAGCGCCCCCCAGCGTTATGCGTTGTAATGGTTTGCGTTGTAAAAGTTGCGTTGTAATGGTAGTTCGTTGTAAAAGTTTCGTTGTAAAGGCTGTATACCCTACCACCTGCATCCATCACCATTCTTATGTCTCCAGCTGATTTGATCAATGCCGATTCTGTGCTGTGCCCCACCCGAAATCCATGCTGGGATGGATCTAGACGCTCTCCTGTCCCCAGGAAGGTGCTCAGCTGTGTGTTTAATATGCCCTCCATGATTTTAGCTGGGAGAGGCAGCCTGGCGATGGGACGGTAGTTGTTCAGGTCGGTTATATCTAGGTTAGGTTTTTTAGAAGGGGCAGGATGGAGGCTTGTTTCCATCGTGAGGGAAATTCCCCGCTATTCAGCATGGCATTGAACAAAGGAGTGAGACCTGAGGCGATGTTAGAGGGAGCTAATTTAGCAATGGCGGCTGGGCAGGGGTCACGAGGGGAGCCTGATTTTATCCTCTGTAACCGGTTTGCTACCTCCTCCTCACTAATTAGGGTGAAGTTAAGTAATCTTTCCGTTTTCCTGTCTGTCTCTGGGTTTATTTCTAGGGCATTTGTTTCTAAGGCATCAATCGTGACTTGGTTATCCAGGGAGTAGAAAATCTTTTCTACCTTTCCCAGAAAAAATTTGGCCAAGTCTTCACAGAGTTGACGACTTGGGGGTATCTCCACTGGTTTAGGGGCTGCCAAGGAAGACACTGTAAGAAATAATTTCTTTGAGGAATTACTTGCTTCCTTAATGCGTTTAGTAAAAAATGCATGTTTCGCCATAGGGATCATCTCCTTATACACTCTCAGCTCTGCATTAAGAAGTTTTTTGTCAGCCTCCCTGTAGTTTTTCCGCCAAGATCTTTCCAATTTTTTGCAGAAAACTTTATGGTCCCTGATTTGTTCTGAGAACCATGGGGCTGAAGGGTTTGAGCGCGTAGAATGATAGATTGTTGGGGACGCTAGTTGCATACATGCCACCTCCAGCCAGCTCGTGTAAGCTGTGGCCGCCTCCTCAACATTTCCTGGGGGGGGCAACATTGAGGTTCTCAATAAATTCTCTAATGCCTCACCTTTTATATTTTTCCATTTTCTGATCTTTCTGGGTGGAATTTTAGCCTTGCTTTGTCTAGGAGGGGGGGTCTAGAGTAATTTTAAAGTGTACTGCGGCGTGATCCGACCAAGGGACCGGCTGTACTGCCGTGACTTCTAGATTGGGATGGTTGGAAAATATCCCATCTAGGGTGTGTCCTGCCCTATGGGTCGGGCCAAAGATCCTTTGTTTTAATTCCACCCCGTGTAACAGTTCTAAAAGATCCCGAGAGTCTAAGTCTGAGACGTTCTCAAGATGAAAATTAAAATCCCCTAATAGTGTGACGGTATTGGCGCATACGGCTTCCTCCAGCAGACTGCTCAGAGCCGTAAGGAATGGGGCTTTTTCCCCGGGTGGCCTATAAAGTAGACAGCCTATAAGGGTTTGGTGGTCTGAGAGTATAAAATTAAAAACTAGGGCTTCGTCTAGGTCTGTTACGCCAGGCTGGAAGGTCCCTCTGACTGATTTGTGGTATATGATAGCCAGTCCTCCGCCTCTTTTCCTTTCTCTATTCTGAGTAAAACACTCATAATCCGGGGGAGTGGCTTTAACAATGGTTGGGCCAGAAGCTGCGTCTGTCCAGGATTCTGTTATGAATGCTATCATGACTTTAGAGTTCTGTATAAGATCCGCCAATTCTATGCTGTGTTTCACCATGGATCTGGCATTAAGTAGCAGACATTTCACTGAGGGGTGTTCTTTCCTCTCGGTAGTATTATGTGAAGCCATGGAAGATGTTAGGGTTTGCCAGCGTAGATTGGGAAGAGCCTGCTTACAGTTGATGCAATGATGAGGATAGGTCGGCAGGTCTTCCCCCATGTCCATGGTAATGCAGCCTGTTGTATTAATGTTACCCCCTAGCGCCCACAAGGTGTTGCGGTTATAGAATACTGCGTAAATGGTTTTAGAGAGACCCTACCAGGGGTCCCGGCACTGGGCACGGGTCCGGCGCGGACGGGCGCAGACGGGCTTGCCTTTGGCGTGCCTTCGACGCGCCGCCGGCGTGCCCGCTGCGCCCGTCCGCTGCGCTTCCTGGGCCAGGGTGTCATTTTATACAAGCAGAGGTGGGAGGGGCGGAGCACTAGTCTGCTCGCCCAGCTCCCGCTCCTCACTAAAGATGGCGGGACCAAATGGGGCAATATAGCTCAGGTTCGAGCCCTTATAGTGCAAAATACGCAGATTAAAAACGTTAGTTTAAATCGCGCTTTTTTAAAACCAAATAGCAGCAGAAATAGCGAATAGCTTTTAAGTCCCGGCTTACGCCTCAGGACTGATCAGTCACACCACACAAACTAGCAATCAGCAGGTGATGCGTTTCCACAGGGTTTTTGTACAAGCAGGGGTGGGAGGGGCGGAGCACTAGTCTGCTCGCCCAGCTCCCGCTCCTCACTAAAGATGGCGGGACCAAATGGGGCGATATAGCTCAGGTTCGAGCCCTTATAGTGCAAAATACGCAGATTAAAAACGTTAGTGTAAAATCGCGCTTTTTTAAAACCAAAGAGCAGCAGAAATAGCGAATAGCTTTTAAGTCCCGGCTTCCGCCTCAGGACTGATCAGTCACACCACACAAACTAGCAATCAGTAGGTGATGCGTTTCCACTGGGTTTTTGTACAAGCAGGGGCAGGAGGGGCGGAACACTAGTCTGCTCGCCCAGCTCCCGCTCCTCACTAAAGATGGCGGGACCAAATGGGGCGATATAGCTCAGGTTCGAGCCCTTATAGTGCAAAATACGCAGATTAAAAACGTTAGTGTAAAACCAAATAGCAGCAGAAATAGCGAATAGCTAAGAAGTGTTCATTGTAAACCCAGAGAGCAGGTTTCTAATATGTAAAAATAAGGAACACTACATATTGGGACTATTATGCCCTTACAGTGAAATAAAATGCAAAAGCTCTTTCACTTGGTAGGCCTGGCTACATCATTTTATAATAGGCCTAGGTAGGATTGAAATCTTTATTTTCCACTTTGGCATATAAGGCTAAAGAAAATGCACCATATGTTTCCCCTGCTTAGTTTGAAATCTTACCTAATGGTGAATCAAATGTTTGATAATTTAAGTAGAAAAGCAACGTTGTAAAAATATACTTTAGGCGGCCTAGCCCCAAACTGGTGTAAAACCAGTTCTGCCAATCATCTCACCTCCAAATCTTCAATACACATCCTTGGTTTGAAGACATAACAACCCCAACTCAGGGGATAATAGATTGCCTCCAGGACCAGTAAAGGTCAATGGATGGTAAATGCTGACCACTTAGCAGGAATCAGATATTTGGGAGTGAATAGCAACAGTAAGCAGAAGAAAGGGAACCTTTAGCACTACCTATTTTGGCTTGGAGATTTCAAGGAGAGCTTCTCGTATTCATTCTTAGGACCCTTCTAGAGATCACATCCTAAGTCACAATAGGCTTGGCTAGATCTTTCTATAATAAAATTAACATGGGATTCAAAGTTTTATTTTGAACCTCTGCTTAGAAAAGGGCTAGAAAAGTGCTTCTAAGTTACTACCTGCTTTGTTTAGAATCCGACCGAATGGTTCAATCAGATTTTGGTAACTTAAGCAGAAACATAACTTTGTAAATATGTACTTTAGGCTGCCTGAGCCAGAACTGACTTAAAACCAATCATCGGGCTTCTAGAGCCGGAAAACACATCTTTGGCTGGGAGAGAGAATAACTCTGGTGAGGACAATGGTTTTCCTCTGAGCCCCGGAAAGGTCAATGGGTGCTAACTGCTGCCCACTTATATACCTGGGAGTAGACAGAAACAGTTGCCAGAACAAAGGGCACCAAAAGCACAACCTATTTTGGCTTAGAGATGCCAAGGAGGGCTTTTGCTATTTATACTCAGGACCCTCCAAGACAGTTAAGCTTCAGCCACCGTAGAAGGGAAAGTCAGTTTTGACCCTATCAGGTAGTGCACAGGCTAAGAAGTTGAAAAAGACCTGTCTCGTGGCAGCTGGGTTCCGCCATCTTGAAAAAGGGGCTCCTGGGTAATTTTACAATGAGGGAAAGAAGAAGCACTGCAAAAGTAGGTGAAGATAATTGTTAGGATTGGGTGCCAGAATTCCCCCAATCACTGGCTAGTGCACAGGATAAACCTGACACACCCACCACTACCTCCACTGAACGTAACTGCACTTGAAAAGACTCCATCTGAAGAAGAAAACCCTGTTGGAATCCTGACTTCTGGCTCCTACCTCCTGCTGGATGAAGATGACTCACACAAGGACTCAAGGACCCCTGAATTAGGCTGGCACCCAGGGCCTGAAACTACTCTCCGAGGGTCAAGTGGTTTGCCTCCTGTTTACCTGCCTCAGGGACACAAAAACAGAAGGACTGCTGCCTCCAAGAGGGTCCAACTGACTAATGAGGACTAGACCCTTCAGGAGACCTCGCTGGAGAGAGACTTGGTGGCCAGATTTCTGCCCTGAGGAGCCAGTGGCTGCAAGGCTGGCCAAAACTTAGAGACTACGTTTGAAGGTAAAACCTTTGAGTGGGATAACCTGCTGGGGGTATCCAACCTTTGCTCCATTGCGGTTGGACTAAAATTGTGCCTAGGTCCTGGTACACTGTGGACTGTGGTTTATTCTTAGTGCTTGCCATTTTATAGGTGCTTTCTTGCCATTAAACCTTCAAAATTCACATCTCCTGTTCCCCTAATCCCGTTTTATGATCCTGGTGCATTTTTCCTCTTCAAATATTTCTCTATTTCTCTAAATGGGTTGGGGAATTTAAATGTCTTGTACTCTTTTCTTTAAAATTGTTGGTACTCTTTTAATTTGGCACATGCTTCTCTGGGGATTTGCCTACTTCTTGTGCAATAACTAAAAGAGGTTGAGCAGAGAATCTCTGGAAACTGTCTTTTAACTCAACCAGAATGAGTTAATTTAGTTTGCAGTGGTACACCCATCCCAAATTAGTATCCCTATTTCTGACAGCCTCTGATTTAGGACAAGAAGGTACGTCCAATCTTGGCTTTTGCCCTGTGATTCTGACTGGGTCTCAGTAGTTTCAAGGCCCAACAGTTTCACTGACTGCCTGAAACAAAGAGAAGTGGGAAAATACTGGCACAAAACACAGCACAGCATCCTACCAGCCCATGTACTCACCAATAATCATGCAACACACAGAGAGCAGTTTTACATGTCTGTATTACGCTGCATGTAAGTTAGAACTCAACATTCTAAGCCTGCCTTCAACTCATCCCTCCAACGCTTAGGTCACCGGCCTTTGATACACAGTGGAAACCAAAAGAGTTCCAGCGTTCTTTTATTTGCAAGACGCTATGGCCCAGATTCTCAAAGAAATCATTGAGCCCAGCAGCCAAAAATGCTGCACTGTGTTGCGTGACATGGAGAGAGCGCCATATCTAAGGAGATTTTGGCTGCCATGAGCCAGGCACACAAGTTAGCGCCATAGTACTAAGATGCGTACCTGAGTCTGCCATATGTGTTGTACTGGAAGGATATCCTTCCAGTACAAAATACAATGCTTAGACACACTTTAAACCTTTCCCCACTTTGTATGTGTGCTGCACATAGTGATGCACAGTGCAGCACGCATGCAAAGTCGAAAAAGAAAGCAGGAATAAAAACATTTCTCCTTTTAACGCCTCCTTTCAAATGGCATTAAGTTTTGGCTCTAAACCCTGTCTACTATTGTTTGTAGATAGCGTTTTGCGTCAAAGGGCATGAGTGGTTGCATGGGAACGCCCATGTACCACCCATGTAACTCCCCCTTGGCGCTAAGTAATGCAAAACTCCCACCTTAATGAACCTACTCAAGTGGTCCTCTTGACATGGCACAAGTCGATGAGATGGGCAGGTTGGGACAGGAAGATTACATGCAAAACTCAGCTCCGGACTAGGCGATGGCTACGACATGTATCCGTATTGTGTTTTAGACAATGAGATGAGATAGGGATCATATAGCAGGGATCTCGCCTTGAAACATCCTGAACTCCCCAAGAAGAATCCAACTTGCAGAGATCCCATATCTTTAGATGCCTTCACCTACACCTTGGCCTTGACCAGCACCTTGATTCCGTTGTAAACGCTCCTGAATACAGCACCTCTGAGTCCCAAATTGTGGGAGGCCCAGTTGAAGGGAAAGGTATCTCTCGGACATATAAATCTCTTTTTACTTACTATCCAGACCTGTTTGTGCCAGTACAATCCAGGTGGGAAGATTGGCTGGGACCCCTAGACAATTCCGATTAGAGGGACGCCTGCATGTCCCACAGGATGCTGGTCATACCATCAAGGCTTAGACTTATCCAACTCCAATTCTTACATACAACTTATGTAACACCAGTGCAGCTGTGGCACACAGGCACAGACAAACTGGCGATGCTCCCATTCTGGCACAGTACAAAACCATAACGTCACTGCTTTCACATGGTATGGGATTGCCCCCCGATCACTCAATACTTGCAGACCATTTTTATCTCACTATTCAATGCGATTGGGAGGCTGTATGAGGAAAATGGCTGGAAAACCAAGGGCTTCACTTTATGCAGATAATTGGAATTGTACTGTAAGTTTTTACTTTATTACGTTTTTATTGCTAAGGTGCTTGACTATGTATTAATGTGGTTGTTGTCAAATAACAATAAAATTCAGTTTAGAGCTGGCGCATCTTGTGGGGAAAGCGCATCATTGGAAGATCCCAGCCTGCCTTCTCTCGCTAGACGCGGAGAAGGCGTTTGACCGGGTGGACTGGAACTTCCTTCGGGCGGTCCTACAGAAGTTTAGGCTAGGTCCGAAGATGATCACGAGGATCATGGCCCCATATATAGGACCACAAGCCAGGATTTGGGTCAATGGTCAGCTTACGGCGCCGTTCTCTAGCCATAGGGGTACGAGGCAGGGGTGACCTCTATCACCCCTGCTGTTTGCCCTTGTAGTGGAACCCCTTGCAGAGATGATTCGTCGGGCACCCGATATTCATGGAATCTCCCTTGGCGGTCGGGAAAACAAGATGGCGCTTTTTGCGGACGATCTTATCCTCAGTCTTACGCGCCCTCGGGAGTCCTCCCCAGCACTGCACATGGTACTATGACTTTTTGAGAGGGCCTCAGGTCTCAAGATCAACCACGATAAGTCTTGGGCCCTTACTCTTACCATCCCGAAAGAAGAGCTGACTCCCCCTGAGGGACCTGGTACCCTATCAGTGGGCCAGTAAGCACATTCGCTATCTAGGCCTCTTGGTGACCCCATCTCTGGAAACGTGGGCATCGGTGAACTGGCGGGAATGTCGGAGTGCGGTCCTTGAAGACCTGCGGAGGTGGAGACCTCTGATGCTGTCATGGTTGGGTAGACTCAATGCCATCAGGATGTCGATCCTCCCTAAAATTTTATATTTGTTCCAATGTCTCCCCACACCTATCCCGCTCCACTGTATACGAGGGCCTGCAGCGTGAGCTCACGTCCTTTATCTGGGGCGGGAAGGGGCCTCGATTCTCCCAGAAGCTCCTCATGACACCGCGGGATAGGGGGGAACTAGCCTGCCCTTGTCTAGTGGATTATTATTGGGCCTCGCACCTCCGCTGTGTGGTGGAGTGGGGGGTGCGGGAGAGTGAGAAGGGATGGCTCCATATGGACCGAGAGGTGACGGGGCGAACCATCTGGGATCTTGCGTTGCTGCACGGGAGGCACAATCTAAGAGCGCATACATAGCAGTGCCCACGAGAACGGTCCTAGGGATATGGGATAACATAGCTGTCTCCAGAGGCCTTACCACGTTTCCCTCCCCTCATACCCCGGTAGCGGGAAACCCGCTCTTCCCGCCGGCCCACCGAACCCGCGCCTTTGACAAATGGACGCAAGGGGAGTGCAGGGTAATCTGTGACTTGTATGAGGGGGGTGCCCTTAAGACCTTTGACCAATGTAGGGAGGAGTTCCAAGTGCCATTGGAAGCGAGGATGCAGCATGCTAAGCTGCGACATTGGGTGTCTGAGAGGGAAATGTACCAGGCGGCCACCCGCGACTTTACTCCCTTCGAGAGGTTGGCGCGTTCTCTTGGGGTATCAAAAGGGCTGATCTCTCAGATCTACCAGATTTTGCAGCACCCGCCGACTACGCCCTCTCACCTGTACCAGCACCAATGGCAGTTGGCGTCCAGCACGGACATTGCACCTTCACAGTGGGATATTCTTTGGCGGGACATCCCCAAGGTGTTCCGGAGCATTCCACAGAGGGAGAATATCTATAAACTCTTGACTCAATGGTATTATACACCCCAGCGACTTCAGTTCTCTCTACTCCTGTTTATACCTCAGGACCTCTCCCCCAATTTATACTCTAACATGTCTACCCCTACTTCTTCCCTAGTACAACCATCCCACCCATTACCCTACTACCTCTGGTGCTGCTTACACCCAGCACCACTAGATCTACTGTATCTCTACTGTTCCTGCCTGTACCCTAAAACCTTTACCCATGCCAGTACCCAGTGTCTGGGCTGGTAAATAGTCAAAATATAGAGTTTTTAATTTCGACTAGACATAATATCGAGTACAAAATATAAACTAGACATAATATCGACTAGACATAATATAGACTACAAAAATATCGACTAGAAAAATATAATATTGAATAGAATAGCAATAATATCGAATCAAAAATATAGAATGGACATAATATCGACTAGACAGAATATAGACAACAAAAATATCGAATTTAAGGTAAGTTAATATTAATGTTTAATTTTTGTGTAATATAATTCTGTAGCGGGTTGTGGGTTTATAGGGGAATAGGGTGGGAAGTAATTTAATTATAATTAATTAAATATGTTATTTAATGTATTGGTATTTATTTAGAATTATTTGTTAATTAATTATTAATTGGTAATTAATTACAATATAATTGGTAATTCATTTTAATTGATTAATTGATAAATATGTTAATTTCATTAATTTCATTTCTGTAGCGGGTTGTGGGTTTATAGGGGAATAGGGTGGGAAGTAATTTTATTATAATTAATTAAATATGTTATTTATTTTATTGGTATTTATTTAGAATTAATTGTTAATTAATTATTAATTGGTAATTAATTAAAATATAATTGGTAATTACATTTAATTGATTAATTTTTAAATTGTAAATTAATTTATTGTTAATAGGTAATTAATTAGTATTAGTAGGTAATTTTTATTATTAAATAATTTTTCTTTGTATTTTTAATTAATTATTTAATATATTTTATACAATTGTAAAATATTTTAATTAATTTGTAATTGGTATTACTATTTATGTTATTTATATTTATATATGAAGTATTTACTTTCCCTACTATTGCACTCACTGGAGTTGGAATAGTAATTTTACCCGTACGTTATCCAACGCTTTCCCTACTGTTGCACTCTCTGGAGCGGGAATAGTAATTTTTACCCCTACACTATCCAACGCTTTCCCTACTGTTGCACTCGCTGGAGTGGGAACAGTAATTTTTACCCCTACGCTATCCAACGCTTTCCCTACAGTTGCACTCGCTGGAGTGGGAATAGTAATTTTTACCCCTACGCTATCCAACTCTTTCCCTACTGTTGCACTCTCTGGAGTTGGAATAGTAGTTTTAACCCCTACGCTATCCAACGCTTTCCCTACTGTTGCACTCTCTGGAGTGGGAATAGTATTTTTTACCCCTACGCTATCCAACGCTTTCCCTACTGTTGCACTCTCTGGAGTGGGAATAGTAATTTTTACCCCTACGCTCTCCAACGCTTTCCCTACTGTTGCACTCTCTGGAGTGGGAATAGTAATGTTTACCCCTAAGCTATCCGACGCTTTCCCTACTGTTGCACTCTCTGGAGTGGGAATAGTAATTGTTACCCCTACGCTATCCAACGCTTTCCCTACTGTTGCACTCGCTGGAGTGGGAATACTCATTTTTACCCCTACGCTATCCAACTCTTTCCCTACTGTTGCACTCTCTGGAGTGGGAATAGTAATTTTTACCCCTACGCTATCCAACGCTTTCCCTACTGTTGCACTCTCTGGAGTGGGAATAGTAATTTTTACCCCTACGCTATCCAACGCTTTCCCTACTGTTGTACTCTCTGGAGTGGGAATAGTAATTTTTACCCCTACGCTATCCAACGCTTTCCCTACTGTTGCACTCTCTGGAGTGGGAATAGTAATTTTTACCCCTACGCTATCCAACGCTTTCTCTACTGTTCCACTCTCTGGAGTGGGAATAGTAATTTTTATCCCTACGCTATCCAATGCTTTCTCTACTGTTGCACTCGCTGGAGTGGGAATAGTAATTTTTACCCCTACGCTATCCAACGCTTTCCCTATTGTTGCACTCACTGGAGTCGTTACAGTAAATTTAAACCTCTCGCTATCCTTCGGTAAAAATATTGTATATGTTTTGTTAATAATATGTATATATATATATATGTATTAAAAATAAATAAATTTTTTTAAAGTTACATTAATTATTTCTTAATTTTACGTTTATTTAAGTATTTTAAATAAGTTAAAATTAATTTTATTTATTATTATATTACTTTTAAATTACTTTTAAGACATTTAAAAAATTCGATATTTTGACAGTCTATATTTTTTACACTCGATATTTTGGAGTCGATATTTTTGTACTTACCTGTTTGAAGATAGGAAGTCGATATTCTTGCAGTCGATATTTTTACCTCGATACTTTGTCATCTCGATATTTTGACTGTCGATATTCTGTCACTGATCCGTCTGGGCTGCAGCTTATGTCCTACTGCCTCTACTCCAGCCTTTACCTTTTTACCTCTAGTGCTGCCTTATACCGAAGTACCTTTATCCTTTTTCTTTTGGATGTTTGAAAACCTTTATTGAGATAATATTTTGCACTTCGAGTTACAGTATGTACAGGCGGGAGGTCCGCAATTGCAAAGAGAATCACATCTGTTACATACATCACATGAACCACCATATGCAAGAAACCCACGGCATTGCACAAAACAAGAAATTCTGAGGTGGAGCAAGAGAAGCAGGGGGGTACACGAGGGAGACCCAACACAGATTGGAAAAAGTGCAAAGGGCCCAGGGGGCACGTGGGTTGGGGAGCAGCACCTCACGAACCAGCACCGGTGGCCGCTGCAGGCGGAGTGCCGGCGGGGAGCTCAGGAGAGTTCACAGAGGGCAAGGCGCCTTGTCGCTGAAGATAGGAAACCAGGGGACCCAAGATATTGATCGGGCGGAAAGTGGCTTGCATCAAGTCCCAGAATTCAGACAGAAGTGTCTGACAACATGAAGCATCCTCGAGCCAAGCACTAACTTTAGGCACAGACCTGCGATGCCAGCACATGGAGACACTCCGCCTTGCGAGAACGAGAAGCATTGCAGTCAGCCAGCGAGTAGCGTCTGGGCAGAATTTTACAAAGCCTAGGAGGCAGAGCAGTGGGTCAGGCGTGACAGGCATGGAAGTAAGCTCAGTTGTAGCGACATATAAGTTGCGCCAGTATGCTAAGACCTTAGGGCATAGCCAGGCGAGGTGGGAGAAGTCTGCCACAGGAGCGGAGCAATGCTAGCATCTGTCGCTGGGCATGAGGCCCATTTTGTGCAGCTGAGAAGGACAGCGGTATAGTCTATGCAAATATTTAAAATGTATGAGGCGCAGACTGTAGTTTGGGGATAAGCGCTTGGTCTGATTACAGCAGTACAGCCAGACCTCATGAGAGAGATCAGTGCCCACGTCTGTACTCCACGCTGCACGGGTGCTATCAGTGGAGATAGAGGAGTCTGCAAGCGCGATGGCGTAAATCTTAGTGACCAACATATGGGGAGGGGGAAGTATAAAGAAAGTGAAGGCCAGCGATCGAAGGGGGGTGCTGAGGAAATGTAGGGTGAAGTTCCCTGCAGAGAGCTCTAAGTTGATAATAAAGCCCATGGGACCAGACTCAGCCGGTAAAGAAAAGAAAGTGTTGCTTGGATAAAGGTCCGATACCGTAGAGAGTCGCAAGCGAGATGAGATTTTGACCATACTCACCGTCTGCTGACGGACGAATATCGGGTTGTGTGTAATGGGCATGACATTTGCAGAGAGCATACTAAAGCCAGAATATCTCCGTAGCCCATCCCAGTCCCATTGCAAAGTCTCAACTGTGTCGATCTCGCCGCGTGGGGGCTTGGCTGGGGCAAAAAGAGCGTTCAAGAGCTGCCATGGGGCTGCGAGATCAGCTTCCACATGCCACTGGAAAGGCATCGGGTGTAGCCAGAAGTGAAGAAAGCTGGCTTGGGCGCTGAAGGAGTAGAGTTTGAAATCCGGGGCACCCAGTCCACCACGTGACAGATGGAGAGTAAGTATATTATATGCAATTCTAGGTTGCAGTCCCGCCCAAACAAGGGTGATTATAAGTGAGCGGAGTCTGCGGAAGAAGTGAGCTGTAAGAGGGATGCGGGCGTTTACAAATAAATACGAAAGCTTTGGGAGCACCACCATCTTGGCAATGGCAATGCGGCCAGCTAGAGACAAATGCAGCCGTCGCCAGAGTTGGATCTTAGACTCCAGCCAGTCCACAGCGCGGCCGAAATTGGTCTTCCAATGTTCGTTCCCATCCCTGCTGAGCCAAATGCTGAGGTATCTGGTAGGTCCCGACGCCCATACAAATGGGTAGTCTGGAGTGAAGGGGGCTGTGGCATCAGTTAGGGGAAAAAGAATGGATTTGCTCCAGTTAACCTGGATGCCAGAGAGGCCCCCAAATCGTACCACCTCGCGGACCATAGGGCCAAGATTCGCCTGGGGATTACGGACATAGAGTGTAAACGCCGTCCGCATACATTGAAATGACCAGGGCACGAGCCCTGAAGCAGAGACCCCTCTGGGTGTGGTGTTGCCGGAGCCTGGCGGCAAAGGGGTTCCATGGAGATGGCGAATAACATGGGTGAAAGCGGGCACCCCTGCCTTGTGCCCCAAACAATGGGAATAGGCTCCGTGATCTGACCATTGATCCGAAGGCAGGCCGTAGGGAGGGTGTAGAGAAGCTGGACTTGGCACAGAAGAACTGGGCTGAAGCCCAAGCGAGGGAGAAGATAAAAAAGAAAGGGCCACTCCAGAGTATCGAGTGCTTTGGCGGCATCCAGAAGATCCGCCACTGCTGGAAGAGCGGGATTACTTTGATGAAGGATGGAGAAAATGGTCTTGAGATCCTGTGAAGTAGCGCAGCCAGGAATGAAGCCAGATTGGTCCGGGCAAGCAATAAGCGGCATAAGAGGGAGAAAGCAGGAGGCCAGCAATTTTGCTAAGATCTCATTATCAGTATTATTGAGAGACAGAGGGTGATAACAGTCGCAGAGCTCAGGGAGCTTGTCCGGCTTCAGGAGAAACATTAGCAGGGCCTCAAGGAGCGAGGGAGGGAATTGGCCACACTCAAACGAGTCGCTGTACATGGCAGCGATGTGCGGGACAAGAAGGGGCACAAAAGCCTTATAAAAGGACGTAGGTAAGCCGTCAGAGCCGGGAGCCTTGTCCCCAGGCATAGTGTTGATGGGCGCCAGGATCTCTTCCTTGGAGAAAGTTTCATCCAGGTATTCCCGGTGCCAATTGCCCAGCCATAGAAGCTCAAGGGTATCAAAATATTGATTGAGAATATCTCGCGGGGAACAGACCTAGCTGTATACAGCTGGGAATAAAATGTGTTGAATTGAGCCACCACTTCCTCAGAAGAGGCCGTTCTATCTGGACCACCGTCTTGAAGTGCAGTAATATAAGAGGCTGCGTGAGGCTGTTGTAAAAGATTAGTCAAAGTCTTACAAGGACGGTCCCCCTTTCCGAAGCGGCGCACCCTCACCTTCCTACCTAAGAAGGAGAGCTCCCTATTGGCCTCGTCAATGAAATCGGTAAGTTTACCCCAAAGCGTCGCGAGAGTGTCCGGTTTAGGGTCTATGGAATGTGAGGAGTCCAAAGCCTTGATCTCGCCTTCTAGCCTGTCCAGGGTACCAGGAATGAAGCGCAGCACGCCAAACTGTTTGGACATGCACTCACCTTGGATCACCACCTTAAAGCCCTCCCAAAGTGTGGAAGGGGAGTCGACAGAGCCTACATTAAGGTCAAAGTAATTCGTGATTGTGGTCTGGATTTCATCACAAAATACGGAGTCTCGGAGCGCGTTGGGGGGCAGCCGCCAAGAGAACGCACACCACGGGAAGAGAGGGAGTTGCTTACAGAGGCGAATGGGAGCGTGGTCGGAAAGAGAAGTCATGCCTGGGTGGAGAGCATGTGTCCCGTGCGATCGAGAGCGGCTGATAGGGTAATGAGAAGAGATGTGCTGCCAAACCTGCGCAAAGAATTCAGGGTCGTCGAAATTGGGACCATAGAGCGCCGCAAGAGTCAATGGCTGTGCTAGGAGAGTGCAGTGCAGGATAACAAATCGCCCCCGGGATTCATAATCACCTGAGAAGTGTGCCAGGGGAGTCCTCTGCGCAACAGGATAGACACCCCGTGAGAATAATTGGAATAGAAGGAGGAGTTAATTTCACCCCAGTGCCTGGAAAGGAGCCTGGAGGAGGTGGCAGGCAGCAAATGGGTCTCTTGAAGGAAACAAATGTAAACTTTATGCTGGATAAGGTGGGCATGGACCAGGAGGGTCTTGCGGTGGTCATTGAGACCGCGGACGTTCTAAGTCCAGAGAGTGGTGTCTGTCATGTTGGTGTGCCGAGGAAGTGAATAACGGATAGAGCCAGATGTGTAACAGGGACCATAAGCAGAGGAAATGAGAAGTGCAGTGTGAAGCGCAATGTAACAGATATCGTGTTACAGAAAAGAACAAAAGACAAAACACTGGCAACAAACCCAGATACCCCATCCCCCCACCCACTCAAACCCCCCAATTAGGCTATGAGACCAACCCCACCCACTTGAGGGAACCACAACTGGGAAGGGGAAACTCAGTATCCAGGAAGAGAATTATCCCATGGAGGCATGGTTTCGCCCGGCGTACACCACTACCGCAGAGACAGGGTGGCCAAGTTGGGAGTAATTGCCGACAGCGTTTTAATCAGAGGAGGAAAGCCACGGCATCCGAGAGACAGAGAAACCCAGCATTGGAGCAAATGGAGAACATAGGAGAGAGGAAGTAAGGAGAAGGCCTGTACTGCAGGAGAGGTGCGTGGCCCCTCAGCCATGTCATGCCTCAGGGTCAAATGAACAACAAGCTGGAGCACGACAGTGAAGAAGAGAGCCACATGCAATGAATGGAGCAAAGTGAAAGTCAGCCATCGAGGGCAACACTACACCAAGAAGCACAGATTGCAACAATACAATAACAACAGCAGAAGTCAGTCATTGTCGCTTAGGTTGCCATCAGCAACAGCCTGGGATACGGAAAGGGAAGAGCGTTGTGCCTGGTCCAGTTTTTTCACATAGGGCATTGCGGCCTTCGGTTCCAAGAAGACATGCACCTTGGAGCCCTGCCTGACTCGCAGCTTAGCAGGGTACGCCAAGGAGTAGGAGATGTCATCTTTTTGAAGTATTCTCTTGGCAGGGAGGAATTCACGGCAGGCAGCCTGCACCGCCATTGTGTAGTCAGGAAAAAAGGCCAGGGAGTTCCCTTGATGACGGATTTCCCCCTTCTCACCGGCTGCACGAAGAACAGCGTCTCGGTCCCTAAAGTTCAGCAGCTTGGCGATGATGAGATGGGCCAGCAGACTGGGAGCAGAGCAAGGGCCAAGAGAGTGGTGGGCGCGCTCGGCAATGAAAACGGTAGAGAGGACGTCGCCAAAGAGATCACGGAGGAGCTGCTCCACAAAGTCTTCCATTTTAGATATGTTGGAGGATTCGGGCATGCCAGTGATGCGGAGGTTGCTCCTACGGGAGCGCGCTTCCAAGTCCTCATTCTTATTCTTGATCAGCTCAAGAACCTTGTCCATTTGGGGAAGCCTGTGATGGTCTTGCGTCGCGGCATCCTCAGCATCCGAAACTCTCACCTCTACCTGAGTCAAGTGTGTCATGAGAGTCGACCAGGGCCATAACAGTGTCCAGGCGGGCAGACAGCTGCTTGAGTTGGACGGCAATACCAGTGACTGTGGTTTTCACGTCCAGCATGATGGCCTTCAAGTCAACCGCTCTGGTCGGGCCAGCATCGGACTGGGCGGCCGACTTGCCCACGTCAGAGACCGCCACATCTTGTTGCGTCTGCCGGCATTGATCGAAAGCGATTTTAGGTTGCTTGGGGTTGGCTTTCCCCATAGTCAGGCAAGTCATGTAGATGGGGACGCCGAGGATTGAAACGGGCAAGGCGACAGCCCCAGGTGAGGCTGATGGTAGCAGAAGAAGCCGCGGGCGGGGGAGGCAAATGGAACAATGCGGCAAGTGATAGTCCCGAAAGGAGACTGGTGAGGGTAGAGCTCCGGACAGCTGCTCAGGGCTACAGGTTCTGGTCCCGCTTGAGCTGCGATGAAGCCAGCCCCCCGGCGAACAGAGACGGCAGAGGAATGGGCTATTCTGGGCAAGTCATATAGTCCAACAGACATCAGCAGGCGAAAATAGCAGCGCCAGGCAAGGGGGGCCATGTGGGGCGGGAATCAGGCAGTATCAGTGTTTGAAGAGGCAGAAAAAACAGTAACTGGCCTCCGAGGCCGGAGCACCCGCGAGGGGGACCCAGCACAAGGCGCAGTGAGGAGATGGTGAGGGTCCGCGAGGGCCGCTGCTCGCAAAGGAAATAGTTGAAGCCCGCACAGCAGGTCCGGAGGCCTTGATGAGGGAGGAGTGTTGGCGTGGAAGGTCCAGAGCGCCAGTGGCGGGCGAAGAAGAGGAAGCCGCGCGGTCCCCGGCCCCTTACAGTGAGTGCTGCAGCAAGTACAAGCCCGCGGGGTAGACGTATACGCAGCGGGGAAATGCGGGGAGCGCCTCCCACATCTCAGGGCCCAGGGAAGGCAACTAGAAGTGGTAGGTGCCAAATGGAGGATGGGGAGGCCCAGGACCTGTGGTACGGAGTGGTGCCCCCTACCCCATCGCAGGAAGCGCTCACGGCAGTGCGACTCACCGGGGGAAGAAGAGGCCGGGCAGCAAGCAGGCTCCGATGGAGCGATCAGGTCCCAGCAGGTCAGCAGAGATGATGGGGAGAAGCAGCAGCGTCTCAGCAGCGCAGCGCGGGCACCAGCCACGCGCTTGCAGGAGGACCCAGCGGCCACGTCAGGCCTCAGTGGTGAAAATTGGGTGCAGCAGCAGCGGTTTGGGCCCAAAGGGGGATCGATCGACGCCCCCGGTGAGGAGGATCAGGATGTCGTGGAGCAGGAAGGGAGCTCCACCGATGTCCGGAGGATCGTGGCGGATTAACGGCTTGGCCGGCAGAGCCCACTCCAGGTGCGGCCATTGTACAGCTGGCTAAGCCACGCCCCCTCAATAACCATTACCCCTCTCAATACACTACCACCTACCCCACTATTTATATGCTAGTACCCGTGACCCTGTCAATCCACTAGTGCATATCCCCTGATTCTTCACTTCTACCTCTCTGTGCCTTTGCTCTAGCACAGCTGACCCTACATTTAACCCTAGAACCCCTACTCATACCCTGACACCTCTACTGCCTACACCTATACTACACATCTATACTTACACCACACCTTTACCCAGGTACATCAACCCACTCAAATATCATGGTACCCGGGGGCGCTAGAGGGCGCACAAGCGAAATGGCTGCTTAAGTGAGTAGCTCCCGCTCCTTGGTCAGCTATCCTGCAATTATCCTTGGCCACCAGCGAGCAAATTAAAAAAAACACATACCAATTGATGCAGTAGTCCGCCCCTCACACTCGGACCGAGGCTTGGGTTTCTAGTGGCACCCGGACCAGCGGCGTCGGAAGATCGGCCGGCGGCGACTCAGGAGGTCGCGTGCTGGGAGAGCCGGCCGCGGGGAGCTACGTGAGCCCGGTGCTTGCCACGAGACAACAGGCCTGGCCCGCGCCCGTGGTCCCGGCGACCGCTGTGTGCCTGGCTTTCCTCCTCCCTCTCTACCATCAGCTTCGGACACTGCCTGGCGCTGCCTGCTTTCTGCGGGGGCCCGTCCTGTGTGTCCGGTCTCCTCTCGGCGGTCCCGGCGCCCGGGAGGCACTGCCTCCTTCATACACGATCCGGCGGGCAGGACGGCCCTCGGGGACCACACGCTGATAACCACTGCGGCGCTTGTGGACGCCGGGGGATGTCGGGCGCCGGCGGCGGCCGCCACGCAGGGTGAGTGAGGTGCGCCCAGTATTTATAGCGGCCATTTGCTCCATGGGGATCGCCAGGCGGGGGGAGCTGCACACACTGCCCTGGGACTCTTGATGTTGCCGGGACCGGTGCAGTACTGGGCCTGCATATCCTCTGCCACATATTATACTCGGAGACACTCGGAGGCCTGCAGCTCTGCCAGCCACATTGAACCACGATGGCGGAATAGGCCCCTTGCTGCGGCCCACCGGGGTTACAGCTGGACTGCATGCGACCCGCCGACTCTCTATTGCCCGCGCTACCTGCTCTGCGGTCCCTGCCATGCACCTTTAGCCTACGCCCTCACCTACTCTCACCGGGATCGGGCCCAGCTCCGTGTGGCGCACCTGCAGCTGGAGGACATTATTAGTTACTGCCTGTGCTCGCCCTCCTCGCGCTTCTGGTGAGGCAGGCAGAATCTGGTGGTCCGAGCCCCTGGCGGTGTATATCTTGGGATCGATACCGCCATCATATACTGCGGAGCAAGGGGAAGGTGGTTAGACTGCCCTGCAGAGTGCCGGCTGCTATTAGCTGTGCCACCCCACACGCAGGGCCTAGCGATACCGCTGTGGCGGATCGGGGAGTGGTGGTACGACAACGTCCAGACATCACGATGGTGCACCCCGAAAATCGCCAGACGAAGATACGTTTTGACGGTGCTAAAAAGGGCGCGAAATCCACGACTGCTGAGCTGGGCCCCAGTGATACCAATTCGGCGGTCACTGCCTCACCTACCAGGGACCTTGATATCCACCGCCTGTTCCAGGAGATGAGGCAGGGGTTCGCCACTGTAGTGGAAAAAGTGGACGGCATGACATCTAGACTCGACGCTCTGGTGCACAAAGTGTATCGTCATGAAGAAAGGATAACAACCACTGAACAGCGGATTTCCGATAACGACGACATCACCTCGTCTCATACCACACAATTGGCCCGCATGGACAACCTGCTCCGAATAATAGCGGCTAAAAATGAGGACTTGGAAGCCCGTAGCCGATGCAACAACATACGCGTCACGGGCATTCCGGAGTCCACGGACACGGGCAAAATGGAACTTTATATCGAGAAGCTCCTCAGAGGGTCGATAGGAGAGGACGCCTTTTCACCGCAATTCATTGTTGAGAGGGCGCACCGGTCATTGGCCCCTGTTCCCAAGCCCGGGCTGCCGCCTCGGCCAATTATTGCTAAATTGCTGAATTACCGTGACCGCGATGTCGCGCTTCGGGCAGCCTGGACCCAACAAACTCTGCAATTCAATGGCCTCACTTTCTCCATATATCCTGATTTTACCCCTCTCGTGCAAGAAGAAAGACGCAAATTCATCCCTGTGAAGAAAAAACTGCGAGAGGCCCAGCTGGACTATGCCCTACTCTATCCTGCGAAGCTACGAGTCATGTATCAGGGGAAACACCGCTTTTTCACGAATCCCCAAAAGGCTGAAGACTTTTTGAAAACTATTCGCAAGGCTCGGAAAAATGGCCGCAGTGCTGAGGCGGACCCTGATGATGACGACCCATCCCTGGCGGCAAATGAATGCTGACCGCATAAACCTAACATGTTTGGATTTCTTCAAATCGCTATGACCACTTGGTTGTGGCCCTTGCTTCGGAGCCGTGGGAGAGGCGGATGCCACGCTGCAGGACGGACACGCCTGCACTCTCCGGTGGTAATGTACTCCAAGGACCACTGTCCCCGCCCTGGCCTCCTCCGAGGGCGGTATAGCACAGGAGACCAGTGGCGGGAGTAGTGGCTGTGCGCCTTTAATGTTGTTTCCCTTACGGGTGTTCCCCATGTCAAATGCACAAATGTTAAAGTTGAGGGGAGGGGAGGGGAGGGGGGGAGGGAATAATGGCTACTGGCATGATTGGGATGCAGTGGTGGGAGGGGGGAAGGGGCGAGTTGGGGAGGGAGGATTCACACATGGCATGGAGTGGATGGTCAAGTCACTAACTGTTATGTTGAACTGTATGGTCTTGATAGGACAATGACTGCTATGTTACTACTAGTGAGATGTATGATGCTATGCTCCACACCTTATGGCGGTCTTAGGAACTGACGCACAACTGAATTGCATGTCATGGAATGTCAGGGGGCTTAACAATGCAAGGAAATGTCGGAATGTACTCGCTTATCTTAACAGACACCACGTCCATGTTGCCATGTTGCAGGAAACTCATCTGTCACCACAAGTGAGGGCTACCTTTGCAAGTAAATGGGCCGGTACCCGCATATTCTCCTCCTACTCTACATACGCGAGGGGTGTCACCATCCTCCTTAAACGTACCGTACCGTTTCACAAGTACGGGGAGGCGATCGATGGTGAAGGGCGTTACGTCCTGCTGTAGGGGCGACTGGGCCGAGACACTTTCACTTTCATTAATTGCTATGCTCCTAACCTAGATATACCTGCTTTCTTTACTACACTCTGGGGTAAAATCGTGGACATAGGATCCCGCCATATAGTTTGGGGGGGCGACTTTAATTTAGCATTAGTGCCCCGCTTAGATAGAGCAGACGGGGTGAGCCACTACAAACCCAGGGCTAGGGAGGCATTAGAGGGCATCATCACTGAGGGCTGCCTGGTGGACATCTGGCGATGCTTACACCCTAACGGGAAGGAGGGCACACACTTCACCCCACAGACGGGCACATGGGCACGATTGGACTACTTCCTTGTCACTGCAGAAGTCACCCCCGGAGTCCTGGGAACTTCACACTTGCCACGAACATACTCGGACCACAGCCCTGTCCTGCTACACACACGTATCCCTGGATGGGATGACCCTAGGCCGCGGTGGCGGTTGCAACCAGCGGCTCTATTAGACAACCTTTTCCGAGTGGAGCTGGAGGAGGAAATTGCAGCTTTTTTTCCCAGGAACAAGGGGTCAGTGGACTCGGTCGAACATATCTGGGAGGCCTTCAAGGTTACCATTAGGGGGTACTGTATCTCTAAAAGTTTTGGGGTTCTCCGGGACATACAGAAGACTATTCATACCCTGCACAAAGACCTCAGAGCTCTTGAGCTTCGTATGGTTGCGGATGACGGCCCTGAAATACATGCAGAGTTCAGAGATAAATTGTCCAAGTACGAGGAGGAGGCTGTCAGGGAAGCAAAATTCCGGGGTAAACATTGGCAAGCTAGAAAGTATTGCGAGGGAGATAGACCTGGGAAATCCCTCGCGATGCTCACGCGTGTCCCACGAGACCACAACACCATCCTTGAACTTACTGACGATCAGGGGCACGCGATCAGAGATTCCGATGCACTGCTCGATGCTTTTACCTCTCACTATCATGCACGTTACACCACGAACATCACAGCTGATCCACCCTAGGCGGACTTCCTAAGTGATGTAGCGCTATGCTGGCTCAGCGATGGCGATAGAGCCTTCCTGGCGGCCCCCTTCGAGCTGGACGAGGTCCGCGAGGCCATTATGTAGCTGAAAAACGGCAAGTGCCTGGATTGGATGGCATTCCTGCCGAGTTCTATAAGGCCTCTATAGACATCATGGCCCCTGTCCTCCGAGAGGTATGTGAAGAGTCACTCAACGATGGCATTGTCCCCAGTTCTATGCGGGAGGTAGTCATTACCTCGCTTTTGAAACCTGACAAGGACCCCGACCCGTGCAACTCGTATCGCCCACTATCCCTTTTAAACTGCGATGTCAAGATCCTTGCGAAAATCCTTGCCACTCCGCTTTCCCTACTCATGAAAAAGATTGTGTTACCCGATCAATCTGGCTTTGTGGCGGGCCGGTCTACCTCCCACAACCTACGCACCCTGTTCTCTCTACTGCGCACGATCCACCCCGACTTACCGGTAGCGGCTGTCTTTCTAGACGCTACTAAGGCATTCGACTCTGTGGAATGGCCTTACTTGTTTTCAGTTCTGTCAGCCATGGGATTCCCCAGACTCTTTATCTCCTGGGTTCGGTTGCTCTATACGCGCCCGACGGCCAGGGTCCTCATCAACGGTCGTCTCTCCCATTCCATCGACATTACCAGAGGTACGCGCCAGGGCTGCCCTCTGTCCCCCCAACTCTTCGCGATTGCGGTCGAGCCCCTTGCCTGTAGGCTCCGGCAGCTGCATCGAGATGGTGCGATACAATGTCTTCAGCGCCAAATCGATGTGTCTTTATATGCTGACGACATCACGCTTTATGTCAAGCACCCGGACCTACACCTTAATCCCTTATTAAGAGAATTTGTAGTCTTTGGCAGGATGTCAGGGGTGCGCATAAATTGGTCCAAATCGCAATTCTTCCCTCTCACAGCTGCGGTTACCAACTTCCCCCTCGACTACCCCCTTGAATGGTGTCGGATGGACCTCCGCTACCTCGGCATACAGATCTTGCGTAATATAGATGAGACTCTCCGCTCCAATTATGGCGTGGCAATCACGAAACTTACGACTGCAGTGGATCGCTGGATCACATTGCCGCTTTCCATGGCGGGCAGAGCATCCCTTATTAAAATGGTGGTTCTACCCCGCTTCCTGTACCTTTTCCTTAATATCCCATACTATCCGGGTGCTTTTTTCTTTAAAACCTTGAAATCAGAACTCTGTCGGTTATTCTGGGGGGGGGGGGGCAAAAGTGCACGGTTGAAGTGGTCTACGTTAATCCAACCTTATGACGCGGGCGGCTTCGATGTTCCAGATCTCGAAGCTAATTACCAATGCGCGCAGGCGCATTATGCATACCACTGGCTGATCCCCACGCCCTTCATGCCGCAGCTTGCGGTAGAGGACTGGATTGTGCATCCCATTCCGCGTAACGCCTACTGCATTGCCCGGAATCATCAATTCAGACACCAAACACTTCTATCTCCTGCACCTTGGATGAATGGCGCCGAATTGCTAGGAGAATGTCCTGCGGTTTACCGTACTCTCCAAAGCTGCCATTGGCGTTTCACCCTGGCCTTGCCTTACTACAAGAACGAGGCTTTCGTATACTCTGTGAGCGGCTGCATATAGCTCACTGGGGTGACCTGTTCGCGAACGGGAAATTTAAATCTGCGCACCTGTTCTTTCCTTCCCATGATCGCACTCCGCTCGACGTTTTTTACTACTTGCGCCTGCGTCAGGGAATGAAGGACATTCTGCCTGCGTTCCCAGATGAGCCTGAGATCCTTCTCCCGCTCCACTATCTGCTATTCTCGCATGACGGGGTGCATCTGGTCTCTGGCCTTTATCGCCAGCTCCGGTCGGTTGCTGTGATGCCTGTTGCGGGGGCTCGAGCGCGTTGGAACGCTGACCTGGCCGCCGAACTCACTGACGAGCAATGGCAATACTGCTGTGCCCTTACGGCTCGTATATCAGCTAGTAGCAGGCTTAAGATAATACACTACAAATTCTTGCAGCAGTTATATTACACCCCGGTAAAAAAACACAGATTTCGTTTGGCTGACAGTGACAGATGTGAGCGCTGTCATGCCGAGCCCGCGGGCTTCCTGCATTTAGCTTGGGAATGTCCTCAGGTGCATTCCTACTGGCAACAGATAACCGATGCTCTCGCTGCAATGACAAAGGTACCCATATCAGTCGAACCGCTACTCACACTGCTCGGGCACACGCCACACATCCTCAAATCCTGCAGGAAATTTGTGGATACTGCATTGCTATTGGCGAGGCGGCGAGTTGCATGTCGTTGGGGTCGAGGCAGGGCACCTAAATTCAAAGAATGGATGGCTGACATGACATACTGCCAGGAACAACACATCACATTCACTGAGTTGTTACCAGTCTCTGCCCGACCTAAGGATATTTGGGGCCCCTTGGTCGACTATTTACACGCCCAGACAGAGGATAGCATTGGCCCGGAGGAGGGACACGTTAGTGATTAGCTACATAACTTAGACTCAGCAGCCCGCCACACTGCCAGCTGGCACCTACACAATCCATTCCTAGCCGCCCTGACATGGTACTCCTTGGGCCACATTCTGTATCACCATCCCACATGGGCACCCCCCACACCTTGTCCAATAGGTGCTATATACGCAGCCTCTGCCGCGAAACCCTTGCTCTCTATGCAGGGCCCACTGATACACTGCACCCCTGCACCTACTTCACCGTGCTCGGCATCTCCGGTGGTGAGAAGTGTAGCCCTTACCTGCCAGACTAGTGCGTTTCACCATGACCACTATAGTACTCCTGTATAACAATGACAGTCCATCGATATGTGTAATACGCCACTGACCCGGAACTCCACTCCTCAGTGTGTCTACCTACTCTCACAGTTTTGTTTAATGTTTGGAATTGACAAAAAATTGAAAACTTTGTTCTACTGTAAAGCATCTGCTGACGTGTATGTTGCGTTGGATATCGGACACTTACCAACTGCTGCTATTATGCGCCACCGGGCCTCCGGGATGCCGGTTAAAAGGCTGTGTAATATTGACCGACACCACCTTCTTGAACTGCCCTTACCGCTGCCGGCCTCAGGGTTGTAGGCGCAAACAGCAGTGTACTGTATAAACTATGCAATAAAACAGTTTGAACACCAAAAAAAAAGAAAAAAAAAAAGATCATGGTACCCCTCCCCCAGTGTCCCTCTCTATTCCCAAGCACATCTACACTTGCCTGTAGTCTGGTACATCTGCTGCCACTGAACCCAAGCATCTCTAGAGCTGCCTACTTTCTACTATCTTCCCCACCCCTTACACATCACCCTTCTTCTCCTTACCACTTCTCTTCTATTTTCTTGATCAATTTGTCCACTTTTTCTGGTAATCAGTGCTCATAAACTGTTTTTCCAAGGACAAAAAAAATGTACTTAAATTGCCGGACAACATGTTTAATGAGGCAAAACTAATACAAAACGTTTTGATTATTTTACAGACAATAATTGTGCACGTTGTATAGTGTGCTTTTACATTTCAAGCGTGTTTGTGGTCTACTGGTTGAGGATATTGCATTGATAGGACCGAAAAAGAATCCTGGCTCAAACACTAGCCAAGCTGTGTAAATCACAATCACTCCATCCTCCTGGTCCTCTGTTTACATCCCTGCCGGGACGGGTACATTTCTTAGGTTGCCTCTAAAAAGAACAGTAACATGGCAGAGGTTAAATAGGGAGCATGCTCTTACCTTGTGCTAAGAAGGTGGCATGTTAATGTCCACCTGTAGTGCTCTGTGTACCAAGAGCAGTGTGTGAGGTGAGGATGCCTGGACGGCTTGAGTGTGAGTTAGCTGGTGTATGTCTCTCCTTGTGCGTCCTGCCAATGTGGGGTCTTTTCAACAAGGCTGCTGAGTGCGCATTTGAAGGGGACCAGCTCTCTGCAACAATTGTAGAACTCAGCCCAGAAGTTTCCACATTTTCAAGAAGTCTCTTTGCTCCTCTGACACCCCTACGACTTTCCCTTCTGGTATACCTTTTCTGGTTTTTATGTGCACTATCTCTCCTGGCTCCCCTTCTCTTCCTCTCTCTGTCCAACGATCACTCTGCCTTTCTCTGTGTCTTTCCTGTGCTCCTCCCCCACAGGTTCCTCCTACCCTGCACTTATTATGTGCCTGTGTCTATTGTTTATCTCTTGCTGTCTTCACACGCTCTACCCCCAAGACTTCTCCTTCACCTGCTCCATATCCTTTCCTATCTGTACCTCTCCCCCCTCTCTCTCTCTATAGCTGTCCCTCCCCCGCCCGACTGGATTCTGTCTCTATGTTTTCCTCCTCATTTTTACCACCTCATCTCTCTACCATCTCTGCCCTCATCTTTATACTTTCCTCCTTTATTTGTCTTACCCCTCATTCCCTGAATCTGCCTTTGCTCTTTCTCTCCCATCCTATCTGAAAGTGTCTCTATGCCACTGTTTCAGCCACCATGTTCTCCCACTCCCTGTCCTAGCATCATGTATCATTCACAAAGACAATTTATTTATTTATAAAGTTTCATTTAGCGCGGACTAGATCCCGAAGGATATCAGAGCGCTTTACAGTTGTAGGGAAGGTAAGAATCAGAACTTGAGTCAAACATGGGTAGTAAAATAAACATAAGATCAATAGTTCACGCATAACAAATCAATTATAGTCCAGAGAGGACAAAGGGGTCTATATGATGTAGCGTGGTGATGTAAGGATATTAAGTGAATAATCAAACATGAATAATAGTCAACACTATAGTAAAATCTAAACATGAGTTATGGGCTTAGCATTGAATCAAGTGGTAGGCAGCTAATAAACATTTACAATCCTGGGTGCATGCGCACTGGGGAAGAAAAATGATGTACAAGGGTGAATCATACTATACAATGAACGACACCTTTCGGGCAGAAAATAAAGTACAAGAAAGGTATATATAATGTCCCTCCTATTAAGGTAAGAACTTCTTCATGAGTAATTTCTTTGCTTCCAATTTGAAAGCGGCCTTGGAAGAGATCTTCCGAATTTCGGGTGAAAGAGAGTTCCAGATTTTAGGAGCAGACCCTGAGAAAGCTCGGTGGCAAGTTCTTTTTTTGTGGAAGGTCCGTGGTTTCAGGAGGAGGGAATTAGAACCCCTTGACTATCTACCTCCTCCAGATAGTTCTAGTTTTTGTGCGAGGTAGGTAGGGGTTTCGAAGTGAAGGGCTTTGTGTGAAAGACAGGCAATCTCCAGATGAATTCTAGCTTCATAGGGTAGCCAATTTAGTGATTTTAGAACCGGAGAGATGTGTGTATTACGCTTAGTGCCCATGATCAATCTGGCCGCTGCATTCAGGAAGGCCTTTAGGGGGGCCAAAGCGTATTTGGGGAGTCCACATAGCGTGGCACTGCCGTAGTCAAGTCTCGGTAGGACAAGCGCTTGGACCACTTGCTTGAAATCTGCTTGCGGTAGAAAAGGTTTCAGATTCCTGAGTGTTCTTAGAAGGTGGTTAGTTCCCTTGTACGCGTTGCTGATGTGAGACTTCATATTCAGATGCTTGTCCAGAGTAATTCCTAGGGATTTAGCTGAATCGATGATGCAGGGGGAGCAGTTGAAGGCGGTTAATTGGTTCATCCATAGGTCGATATTAGGAGTATATTTCGGTGGAGAAATGAGGAGAAATTCTATTTTAGAGGTGTTCAGCAGGAGGTGGTTCTTAGTCAACCAGTTTTGGGTAGTCAGAAGGGTAGAATTGAGTAAGGTGATGTGCTCCGGAGAGGAGATTTTAAAATAGAGTTGGGTATCGTCTGCATACATGTGGAACCTAGTGTCCAGTGAATTTAGAACATTAGCTAAAGGTTCCAGGAACAGATTGAAGAGAATGGGAGATAAAGAGGATCCTTGGGGAACCCCCACAATGACAGGGGATGGCTGGAAGAATGAGTGATTCGCTTTAACTCTTTGGGTTCTGTGGTACCAAGAGGTCGAGAATTGGAGTGGACGAAGATTTGAGCCAAGTTTCTGTGAGGATAATGATGTCTATCTCATTCTGTTGAATGAGGTCGAAGATCTCGGAGGCGTGCTTGCTAGCAGACCTACAATTAAGTAGTATACATTTGAGTGGAGCCACACTAAGGGATGGAGGGGTCTGTGAGATACTGACTTACTTGAGGTTATCCTTATTTATGAATCTGCAGTTAAGGTAGGATTCTCTGTTAGGGTTAGAATGAATGGTATAGATTAAACCATTAGGGTTAGTGTTAGGGACCACATTGGACGAGTAAGATTTGCCCAAATTGTCGATCTCGTTGGATGTGAGATCGGACGAGCTTCTTGGACGATAGGTTGTGTTAGGTAGAGGAACAGATTTGTAGGTGATAGGTGATAGGGGAAGATCGCAGGGAGGTGTGTTCATGCCATTAGAGGGGGCTTTGGGCCAAGGACTGGCGAATAGGGGTCTTAGCAAGGTGAGATATTCAAGTGAAAGAGTTTTCAACCCGTGGAGTTCATGGGAGAGATGGTGTAACTGTAGGTAGATATTGTCCAAGCGTGCCAACAGGTCTGGGTGTTGGGAGAGGGGAGGAAGGTGAGTGTGGAGACCTGAAGAGGAGGACGGGTGACCAAAAGTGTTAGAGGGGTCCGAATCGATTCCGGGGGAAGCACTGGGAGAGGGTGTGTCCCTGAATATAGGCGGTGTTCTGGGGAGCATGGACCAGGAAATTGATTGGGTGGGTAGAGTAGGGAAGGGTGAAGAGAGCTGATCAGTGTTACCGGTGCTAGTGACAATAATGGGAGAGTCAAGATGGGGGGTTTTGTCACTAAATGTTAGAGGTGTGTCAGGCAGTATAGATAAGGAGGAAGGAAGTGTAGATAGGATTAGTGTTCGCGAAGCAGGATTCAACAATGATTCGAACCTTTCAGCAGCCTGCAAGGGCATGGGAAGGATAATGGGTGAGGAAAGGTGTGAATCTGAGGGGGTAGTGGGAGAGGAAGGGTGTGAATCTGAGGGGGGAGTGGGAGCAGTGAATTGGAGTTACCTTGGACTGGTTAGCGTGGTTTCACGACGCCCTGGGAATGAGTAGTTAGCTACCAAAATTTTAATCTTCAGAAAGAGTTTGTCGGACTGCTTTAGGTTTCGATTAGCTGCTTAAAAAAGAACGATCCCGTTATTATAGATGGTAATGGTGAGATCTATTTTGTGGATCGAGGAGGGAGTGTTGACGATACTAAAACCAAAGGGTATTTTCCTTAACTATGTGCAATGGAGAAATGAAATGAAAGTTTTTCTCCATTGGGATCTCTTAGTCGTGAAGAAGATTAGAACAGACATGGTGTTACCATTATGCATATTGAAGTATTAATCTGTTACAAGAGTTTCCGGATATTTTTTTATTAGATTATGTTTGAATTTTTTTGACGCATTCTTAGTGAGGTTAGTTGGATAGGTAATCTTAAAGGCACTGGCTCCAACTTTAGAAAGCGAACCTTCCGTTAGTCTGTTGTTAGCGGCCATAGTGAGAACTGAGTTGGCAGGGGTGTGACTAGTCGCTACAGAATTGACAAGGGGGGAATGACTGCAGTAGAATTACCTGTGTATAAGTTCGATAAAAGTCAGTCAAAGTCATACACCAGCCAACATAAACCGCATTAATGAATGAAAAAAAAAAAGTTTCCAGTAGATGCAAAAAGTCAATAAAGTTTCCACTGGTAAAAAAAACAAAAAAAAACCTTAGTGCTTAGAGACTAGACCATTTGTAGTCCTTTATCCAGTTATCGATCTTTTTGTAGTTCTTTTATAGTTTTCACACTTTTTGTAGTCCTTTTTCAAGCGTTAGTGCCAAGACCTTCACCCATGTCGGGGTCTTGGTTTAAGATAATCTGCCATTTTGGTCTTCCCCTACAGGCTAGAGGGGAGCCTCCATTTTGTGGTTAAATGATTGGTAAAAAGGCTGAGAGAGAAGTAAGTTCAGTAATTCAGTGGCATCAGAATGAATAGGTTAGAAAAGGGCCCTCAATCTCCGCGAGCGCTATACGGGGGACGGAGGGGCTTGATTCTCTGGCGTTGTCCCTTTAAGCCCAAATCCAGCCAGCCTCCACTTCTCTGCGAGCACTGTATCAAATCCACAGCCAAGGCTCGCAGAGAGAAGCGTCTCTCGTGAGGCGTCTCGCTTGAAGCACCCCCCCCCTCCCTCGGGATCTCAGACGCCAGACTGGGACTCACAGATATAATGCGCGGTGTGCTCTAATCTTTGCCTCTCTGAGGTGCGTAGGTCGCGAAGTACCAGAAGTTACAGCGGCACACAAAGGGCTTGCTGAGTAGGGCTCCACACACCTGACTCAGGTCGAAAACTCAAGCCAGCATCATCTCCCCGTCGTCGGCCGCAGTCCGTGTTGAGACCCATGGGGCATCCTGAGGTTGTAGCGCTGCTGTGGGCTCGATGCAGGACTCCGGGCTCCAGACTCCAGCGAGGGACTTCAGAACAATGTTGGCTCCCCGTCATCGTCTGTCCGTGAGGTAAGAGTCTCCTAGCACGTCAGCTGATGGGGGTAAGTGAGGCGCAGGTTGGTGTGGCGCAGGGCGGTGAACAGACGGGTTATACGGGGATAGAGGCCGAAATTGGTGATCCCCCAACCCGGAGCTCGCTAGCGGAGCTCCCGTCCCGCGGCCATCTTCCCAACAGCCTTCCAAACATAGCCCCTGGGTAGCGATTTATAGCGCACTGTAATGTATAACAAAAGACGCTACTCCTGCCACAATAATCCGCGTACTGCAGAAGCTGTGTGCATGAGCTCCAACTCTTCCTCAATGACGTATAAACACATATGCAGCATGCGACTTTGAGACGAGCGTTGGCTCTTCCTGTGTGCATATCTTTCACACAGTTCCTTTAGTTCATGCTATTTCAATGCAACAGCAGTGGTGGTTTCTGCGCCAACCCACAGTAAAAAACCTGCTTCCCTATTGCTTGTGGAGTAACCTAGATTCACAAGGGATGTTTGTATTGGAACTCAGCAGTTGTTTGTTAGTAATAAAGACACTTATAACAGCTTCTGCTCCGAAAGTTATCTAAAAAGGTTATTTCAGGGAGCGTGGCTGTCAGAGTTACCTAAGGCATGGGGTCTTTGGAGACGAGCATTGTTTTCTGCCTTGTGCCACTTGGGTCCAGCACAATATATTGACTTTCTCAATAAACAAGTCATTACACTTTAACAGAGTTTCAGTACCTTATATTGCACAACTGCCCACCACGATACAACTTTCAACAAAAAACAGCTTAATATTAATCAGATAAGCGAAACCTAATGCAGTTACCAGTGCTTGTTAAATACAGATCTGATAGGATTCTCATAATTCATTTATTAAAGCACAATTCTCAACAGCACCTTAAAAGGATCATTCATCGGTAGCTTCAAAACACTTATATTACCATCCAATACATGCTTTTCTCACTTTGGTTAGCTGGCTAGCTTACGTGAAACAGTCCATCACAGAATTAGACCAGGAGCATTTGTTCAACTCACCGTCTGAGTGTACATTTATTTCTAAATCGCGTCTAAAAGAACTCTTTATAACAAATGCAATTCATACAAGTGGCAACAAAATCAAACTAAATTCACTGTGACCTCATACTTTGCATCACCTACTCCAAGTAGTTGTCATTTATCCTACATTTAATTTATCACAAACATCAGTCACCGCTTTGTATCAATCTGATTTAGACTGAATTATATACCATTAATGGCTGCTTATGTTATTGGCACAAGTATTTTCGATAAACCATTTATCTTTATGCCCTTGTGACGGCCTTTCCCCCAATCTAATTTACATCTTTAATTCTTTTGTTCATTTTACACGGCAGAAAGGAAAACATTCATCATCCCATGTTGAAAAAATTCTATATCTGATCACACAAACAAGCCCTTGAAACTTTCTGATTATTGTAACCCCCGTACCTATGTTTTATGCTTTCTAAATTTTCTGCTCGCCGTTCTTAAAATCAGAAAAATGCACTTTAACCCATATGGGGCACATTTTTAGAATCTATACTATCACCTACCAGCGGGTAAAAGCTGTTTTATGTATATGGTTTTACGACTTTTTAACATCTATTTTATAGCTGTTTTATGAACTTAACATCATCCTTTTTAAAAGTCACTAAAGTCGAACCGTTGTTTTATATGTTGTACATTACACCACGATGATTTTATGTACTTTTTGTGCATTTATATAAAGGCGGAATAAAGATAAAGATCACCTTGGTTCATTATTTTACAGATTAAGAAAATGACAAAATATGAGGACAGAACTGAAGTGGTGACCATTGGTGGTAAAATTAAGCTCTGCCGGAGGCGTGCTAGCAGTGTGGGATCAATAGAAGTAAAGAAAAGATCAGTTTGGCAGCGAATATCTGCGCCCTCTTTCCAATGGAGATTTCAACTTCAGCAATTAGGGATTCGATCAATTGCATGGCTAGTAATATTTAGTCATTTTTACAGTTACTACAATTTAGCATTTAAAGTCAAGGCACTCCCTCTGTGGGCCTATGGAATAGAAGTTGTGGGTTAGTAGATGGTTCAGAGGAATATCTGATTTGCAAAAAAAGTCTAATCGCTTCAATTTCAAGCGAGGAAAGCAACTCAAAGGGGCAATATTTTGGAGTAATTGGGGTCTCCGTGGTGTACACAATATTCCCCTGCCTGCTAATACTGGGGAGAGTGTAACATTCCCATATGACACCTCACAGGGTAACTAGAACGCCAGTTTATTAGACCGCATCCACCAACCTTCCTCAGCAACTGTTGCTTCTGGAACAATCAGTGCAGAACATTCCAAGAGTTCCAGAAGGAGGATACGGCGCCAGCAGCGTCTCAGATACCACACATCTTCCCATCACACAAACAGAACATGAAACAAAATTCTGTGAGATGCAAGAGAAAGTAACAGAGACTAATAAGAAATGTACACAGTGAAGAAGAAAAAACACTACTCATACTAAAAAAACGACCCCAGGTGAAACAACTCACCCCCGACACCAGTAGGAAATGATGAAGAGGAATAAACTACATACAAAAATCATCCAGGTTAGGTCTCTTATACACTCTCTTTTTTTCCTCAACCCAAAACCCTGCCCCCCTCCTTGTATATAGGACTATGCACATTGCAGTTTTTTGAGGGGGACAGAGAAGGTGAGGCTGCAAAGTGAAACTCTGCTCAGGTTATATATTCTAGGATCACTGGTTTTGACAGCATTCTGGCAAAGTTTTACCACTTCCTAGAATTGGTAAATTTAGAATAATTTTCCAACCACACTTGGAAACAGATCCTAATCACACCCCCACACAAAACGTAGTACATTTCACACACTTCCTTTCATCAAAATATTGCTTCCTTAACGCAATTTTATTTTCTTCATTCACTCTACAACTATCTTTAAATGAGATATCAATTATACCTTTCCACCATCCCATCCTTCCAGAACTCAACTTGGAATGAAGAACGGCATTTGCCCGTACCAGTAGTTCATGTAGCAGCTTCTTCCAATCCAAATTCCTAATTCCTTCCTTTAGTGTCTTTTTAAGGCATTGAACTGTGCCATTAGACTCTGGATAGTACGTAGAACATCTCTAATGAGCGATACCACATTCACGTAGGAAGTTCTCTCCATTGTGAGAACACAACTAAGCACTGTTGTCTGTCAAGAGGGCATTAGGAAAAACTTGTGCATTCTATATGATAGGGCACACTTTTGCTGTTTGCACCCGGTGCACGGCTTAAATGGACACCATGGTGCAAACAGGAACAGTGCACCCTAGCTACAATAGGGCCCCTAGGGCCATATTATGTATTTGGTGCCTTTTCCTGGTTCCTTTCAAAAGGTGTGCCCAGCACTAACCAGGAAAATTAGCCTCATTACAGTGAACCTGCTGCCCCCATGGCAGCTGCGAGCTCACACTGCCCTGGGGGCACCACATTCAGGTGACAAATCGGAGCGGCTGCTTTGAAGCCACTCTGTGTTTCACTGTGCAGGTGGCAACCCTCCTGCACTTTGAAGGGGGATTAGAAGTCCCCTTTCAGGTGGATGCAGTGAGTTACTGCTCCTGCCTGCAAGGGGATGTCCGGGGGACTCATTGCACCCTCTGTACTCCCTCCAAAAGGCTGCCATCAGGGGGCACATTGACAGTGCACCTCTTGACATTGACATTGCCTCTGCACACTTGTCTATAATATGGTCCGGGCGCAGAGGCAAAGGGATTCCATCATTTGCATGGGGCTACACCCCCATGCAAATCAGGGAATGCCCTCTGATGATAGGGCTGGTGCTTCATGTGTGCCCGCGTTATCGGTATTACAGAAGGGGATGCACAAGTGTCTTCGGAGCCTTCTGTAATACCAAAGTGCCCCGGGTGGGCACAATGCGGGTGCTCTGGTAATAAGGCCCCTGGTCTTACAAACCTTGTGGCTGACCTCACACTCTCCAAACCTCTGAATAATCTGCCCCACCACCTCCAGATCAAAACCAAGCCACCAAAAACGATCTCTCAGACATTCTTTCAACTTCTCAATTTTGAGATGTCTTTCTTGCTCAAAACCAATACATTTATCTCTACGACCACGTGGTACCACCAATCTGGTGCCATGCATAATCATAATGACCCCATTCCTCTCAACTAGTTCCTCTGTCACACACCAATAGCGATGAGGATCAGAACAAATCAGTTTCTTTTCAGGCCTCATGAAAGTACATCGTCTTCAAAATAACTTCCTCATGAACTTCCTCTTTCCAAGTTTCTCCCAAAATTGCTCTTTGTGTAATTTTAGCCACACCTGTATCATCTTCTTCAACTTCGTAAGAATCCGCACCGGACACCAATCTAGACAGGCAGTTTGCCACATGGTACTTAGAGCCTGGTAAATACTGCATGCACTGGACAGCATATAGCTTGTGCAGCTCTGGCCCAATTTGCGTCACATTGGCCCCAGTTCAAGTCCCTAGCAAATCTGGACCTAAGTTTGAATCTAAATGTTTTAATTCAATAAATTAAACTTGAACTTCAGCCTATGCCATTTGCTGGCTAAGCCTGAGACTCGCCTCATACTTGGACTGTTTGCTAATTTCACTCACTTCCAACCACACTATTAATACAGTGGCATGCACCATTGTGAAAGTGTCACACAGTCCACACTTTTTAGGAAATGCAAATCACTCAGCCTTCTATTCACACAACACACAAACAATCTCTAAAGGCACTGCACCTTGCTACTCTAACACCCACCACAGGGAAGATGACAGTAGGAGAGGGCAGTTTATATTGCCTTGGAATGTAGGGCACATCACAGCTCAGTTCCGTGTTGTGAGAGCAGAGAGTGAAACGAAACTATAGAGATGACTTCCTGTTTCTTAATAAATAGCAACGGCAATCAGAAAAATGTATAGAAAAGAGGTGGTGCGGAAGAGTGAATATTAGTAATTGCAAGGAGGAATGACCCCAGTGAGATTTGGAGGTGTCAATCATGAATAGAGAATCTGACGGTACATTTTTGAAATCTCTGCCGAAAACATTTCACACATCAGACCCCTGAGAGGGCAAACCACAATCAGAAATAATACCACTTTAGGTTCTTCATCTCGTACATGTTTTCTGCCTGCTCCTGAACAGCAAACTCTTGCTGTTCACTGTTCATCTAGTTAGCGAATTTTTAATGCACCCTGCTACTTGGAAATCAACCACATGAAAATACCACCCTGTGCATTTTCCATTTTTTAAACGTTTTTCTTGCCCTGCCGCCCCCGAAAAACAGAGCGAATGAACATCTGTACCTGGCTGTCTGCTTTTTCGACTTGCTAGGACGTTTCTGTAGCTGGCCAGAAGGTGGTGCCTTCAGCATATACTATGCCTTGCCTCACCCCGAGAGACTTCTTTCAAAAACTCATAGCGTTGGGTTTATAGTCTGTGTTGACTGTAGACCCTGAGAATGAAACTGCACGCGCAAGTGCAACGGCAGAGCGCGCGCTCTGGTATGACTTGCTTGAGTGCCTCAGGCCTCAAAGGGCATGGAGCTTCCAAAATTTGAGGCAGAGTCACTGAGAATATGCATTCACGCACATGCACTCCATGGAAGGGGTGAGCACATGGGGAATGGTAGATGCTTGAGCGAGAAAGGAGGAGCTCATAGATAAGAAGCACTGGCAAAGGCAATAGATCTAGCGTTAGCAAGCTGTTGCAATTATTTAGTAATTATTTATTGCAAACACGTGCCACAAAAATATAGAAAAATCTGAAAACAGGCCATTGTTTAAGTCTGATTACATTTTTAAACAAATTCATCATCGCAGTTAATTAAGAGACTAGAGTACGTGCATCCTAACAGGAAGGTGTTCTTGCAATAATGATAGGCACTGTTTAATTTTAATGTACATTACTTGGAACAATGATTCTTATTGGCACAAAGAAAATGTACTGTCATATCTGAATTACTGTAAGCTGAAGACATCCATATGACAACACAGATAGAAAACATGAAAAATAGAAAGAAAAACAACATGTGTAAAGCAAGTATTGGCCAACCAGACCTGGAACTGAAGTGTACTTCTTTCTTTGTAGGTGGTTTACAAGACTCACGCTGCGATGGCCAGAGTGCTCCCTCCCATGCTGTATGTTGTAGGGGGCCAAGGCAAAATATAATTGACAGACGAACAGACCAATGGATGAAGAGTGTTGCCCCAAGCCCTCCTATGTATATATGTATGTTTCTATTATGATTTTTTACATCAACCTGTCTCCAGACTAATGTAAAAAAGTAGACTTTATTTGGCTGGAGTGGTCTCTTCTCCATCGAACTTTATTAAACTTTCAGCAAAATAATGGATTGCATTCTACCCAAATTCACGGAGACATGTCACTTCTTGGAAAGATTGTTTAGTTTTCCTATAACAAATGCAAACATACTCTGATGATGTTACATCTTGATACAAATGCATTTGTACACTCTGGGACCTGCACACAAATTGCATTTTGTAGCTGTTTAGTTTTACTATAACAGTACTAACATACGATATCATGCTAGTCACTAATCTACGTGCGGCGGTCTACCCTGCCATCTCTCATATCCATTATGTGCAGTGATCTCAGCAGCGACTGTGGAGATCTCCGCATAGGTATACGTTTTAAGAGTAACTGTGGAAGGGACAGGGGTGACTGAGCGGAAAATGGGGACTGTTTATAAATAATGGAGAGGGGTTGTGAGAGGAGTAAGGAGGAGTTAAAGGAGCTATGAAGGGCATTAATAAGGGACAGGAACCCACCCACAAAAGAGTAAGGGCCAGATGTATCAAAGCGTTTTGCCCATTCTGTGTCTATGGGGAAATGTGTTGATACATATGGCCCTAAGCTCCTGTCTATTCTCAAACTGGACTTCCAAAGGTACTACAACCTAAAATGACCCAAAACAGTTGTAAAGGTACTCCACCTTAGAGCTGGGAGCTGGAGTAAGTCGACACCACACATGGCCACACACCAGTTCTGCAATACCCTCCCATAGAAAATAATAGAGGTAGGGTCTTAAACTAGAACCCCACAAGAAGTAAACAAATATATTAAATATGTTGTACATAAATAATATTTTATATATATATATATATATATATATATATATATATATATATATATATATATATATATATATATATATATTCATCAATCCCCTTGCATTGATAATGTCAATGAAAACACCAGGGTACAGACTCCAAAATATAAGTGCCAATTTTTTATTGCACATAGTTCACCATGACACGTTTAAGCCCAGTTTGGTCTTGTTCACAACGTCCTATGTGACTGCCAACGAAATTTATAGTGCATAAGTGATATCTAACCACCTAAACATAACAAGCATTTGCAATGCAATAGGTCTCGCATTAATTAAGGTTGAGCTATTGGCATTGCTAAATATTGCAACACCAATTGCAACAAAAGTTTATAAATTGTAGGCCAAAAAATGTGTCTTTATTTTTGTAGCAATGGTGGCATGCTGCGCTTTAGATGAATATGTTTAAAAGTAAAGTGTGCCATACTGCGATTGCTTCAATAGTTAATTGTGGATGCGTTAAAAATTGATGTGTGCACTGATGGCTGGTGGTGTGTGTGTCTGTAGAAATTGTGGACTGATGGCTTGGGGTGTGTGTGCCTGGTGGAAGTGTGCACTGCCGGCTGGTGGTGTGTGTGCCTGGTAGAAATGTGCACTGACGGCTGGTGGTGTGTGTGCCTGGTGAAAGCGCGCACTGACAGCTGGTGGTGTGTGTGCCTGGTAAATGCGTGCATTGACGGCTGGTGGTGTGTGTGTGCCTGGTGAAAGCATGCACTGACGGCTGGTGGTGTGTGTGTGCCTGGTGAAAGCGTGCACTGACGGCTGGTGGTGTGTGTGTGCCTGGTGAAAGCATGCGCTGATGTCTGGTGGTGTGTGCCTGGTGGAAGCGTGCACTGATGGCTGGTGGTCTTTGTGCCTAGTGAAAGCGTTCACTGACGGCTGGTGGTGTTTGTGCCCGGTGAAAGCGTGCACTGACGACTGATGGTGTCTGTGCCTGTTGAAGGTGTGCACTGACGGTGTGGCTGTGTGTGTGGTTGTGTGTGTGATTGTGTGTGTGGTTATGTGTGTGTGATTGTGTGTGTGGTTATGTGTGTGTGGACTTAACAGAAAAAGTGACGAAAGTATGCAGTAGATGGGAAGAGGTGCTCGGTGAGGTGTTGACGCCATGGGATTGGCACAGGGTGCACATGGAGACGTGCATGGTGAGCTCAAATGCATGCTTTAAGCTCATACAGTATAATTATGTACACCAGGCATACCTCTCTCCTGAAATGTTACATCCCATGTATCCCACCCGTGTGGTGCAACGGAGGCGGACTTTGTACATGTAGTGTGGAGTTGTGCGGTCCTAGCGATTGGAGGGAATTTGTGCAAAGTTTGAAAGTAGCAACGGGATGGGAGGTCACAGAAACCCCACATGAAATATTGCTGTGCCTAATCCCAGCCCCTTCAAAAAAATTAAACATTTGGCACAGATTCTTGATGATAGGGCTGGTGCTGGCTAAAAGGCAGATCACCATTAAATGGAGGAACGCCCACCCACCTAGACATACCAAATGGTTGCGGGATGTTTTCTGAGTGGGCAGTGGCGGAAGAGGTTAGAATGAAACTTGGGAGACGGGATTAATGATTGTCAGACGACCTGGCAGCGTGGAGGCGGATGTTATTAGTCCTGTGAAGCAATGGGGTGGAGATGGAGGGACACAACAGCGAGGAATTAAAAAACAAGCACTGCTTTCCTGATACAGTTGCCATGCCTGTGTGAAAGCCCTAGACTGGAAGGGTTGAGAGGAAGCTGAGACACGCTCTCTACCCCAAAAGAACAAATCCAGCAAGTGAGGCTGAGCTGAGTGGTGACAGGCCTGGTGAGCATGCTCATCATGCACCCACACTTCCCATGGTCAGACTCCCCAGGCCTTGTCCAAGCTAGCCTCCATCTGATGTGGTCCTGAGCACAGGCCCGAACTGCCCTGCTGGCCTCAGTACCTGAAGCAGTGCCCCATGACCACACTTGGGGACCCCTGACTCCTGACCCTGCCTCACTGTGCAGCAGTATAGCGCCCAGAATTTTCGTCAGGATCAGAGTGCTGTCTCACATCCATCATTTAAGGAATGTGACCTACGGCTCTGAGCTTTTACCAACCTCAAGGAGCTCAACTTGTAAAAAGGTCTGACAGCCCTCATATTAAATGATGAGCCAAATCAGCCCCCCACCCACTCAAACAATATCTTAAAAAAGACCACTGAGAACTGCGGGACACAATAACATTGCCCACAGCACACTCCAAGTGCACTGTGTTTCTTGACTTAGTTCTACCAGTGACCCAAATTATTTAGTTAATGCAAACAATGCAGCGGCAGTCGTCACAATAAATAAATAATAGAATAACAAAATAAACTATTACTGCAATGTTAGAACCTGAGTCCTTATACAACTCTTCAGACATCGGAAGTCTACCTAACTTCAAAGTGCCTCCCACTTTGGCTGTCAATGCCACCCTGGACTGTCACAATTAAACAAAATGTTTCTCAACATGTATGTGGTTCCAGCTAAAATCTCTGAATGGCAAAAATAGCCCCCAGTGCCTGCAGTGGATGTGCTACTAAGATGCTGCGCTGCATTCTGGTGCTCCCCGTATATCCCTCAAGATCAGTTCCCAACCTCGGGAGGTCTTCATTTGACAATAGACAGGTCTCTGTGGGCGTGCGTGGGACTCACCCAGAAGTGATAAGGTCCAACTGCGGGAAATCGGTGGCACTGCTAGTCCCAGTGAAAAAAAGGGATTCACCTTCAGTGAGAAGCCGTCGGCGCGAGCCCGGGTGCAACGTTGTAAACTCGGTGTAAGCAGTGGTGAAGATGGAGTCTGCATACACAAACATGAGCACAGGCACAGAGTGTTCCCGCCGTGCAGGTTCATTGTAACAGAACTGAAAAGGAAATCGGGCCTGTTACACGCCGTGGTTGAGTCTGGGATCCAAGGGGGCATCTGCGTGAAAGAGAGATGAGGGTGCCTGTTCTGAGGAAATGAAAGACACCTGAGGATACGATTAGCTGCACAGCCCTGACACCGCCTTCGGATGTGACTTACAACCTCTGCTGCCTGTGAGCACCATGGCAATCAGTGAGAGCAGTGGCTGTCACTGAGACCAGGGCTAACACAGAAGCTATCACTGGGCAGGGGGTGTCACTGTCTTTGAAACTAGTGGTGATGCAGCCATGTTTATCACTGAGAACAGCAGTAGCCGCTGGGTGAGACCATGGCTATCACTGAGGCACGGGGCTGTCACTGAGACCAACAATGTCACTGAGGTCAGCAGCTATCATAGAGCAAGAGGTGTCACTGACTAGGGCTGAAACTTATTTCAAAACCAGCACTGAGTTCAAGGCCCTTACTGAGATAACAGATGTGACTGAGGACAAGGTACTCACTGAACGTTACCATCAACACCACGTCCTTACCTCTGAGGCCAGAGGCTGTCACAGAGAGGATTTCTCTCAGTGAAGCACTCATTAACAATGACCGCAAGTAGTGACACAAGAGGCGCTTCTGAGGACGACAAGAGCAACAGACCAAGGAAATCACGGAAACCATGATTTTCAAAGATTGTGCCTAGCACCGTGCAAGGGCTATAATTGGGATTAATATGTGTGTCAGAGCACACACCTTATCACACTGCCTGTGTGACTGTCTGAAGAGTCACTCACTCCGCTATAGGATGTATTGCTGTTAGTAGGGAGACTGGTATATTCTTGAGAGGATATGAGCAGGAAAAGTTATGAACATAGTTCTGTCTTGCAATAAATCCGTTTGGAAACACCCTCCCCGGGATGGTCAGATTATTGGAGTAAATCACGCTGGAGCCGTCTACCTGCAAAGGGAAAAAGAGACAATAACAGTGAGCAGTAAATCTCCTACAGTTTGTGACTTAGCTCTCTATCGGGATTGGTCACGAGAAGAGCGGACACCGCCCTCGGGATGCACGGAGATCGAAAAAGGAGGGGCGTGTGGGCTGTAAGGTGGGCTCGCCTGGGCGCCTTGTGCAGCACTAATCCCGATGTGTGGACGGGGTAGAACAAGTTCTGATCAGGTGAGGTCAAACATCTTAAACCTGAATGAGGTAAGGAGTAAAAACAACAAGCGAATGCCTAGCGCGATCGCAAAAAAAAAGCGTGGAAAAACAAAACGTGAGTGGTGACGCGAGTGGTGTGCACGCGCGTCACCGCAAGTGCTACTTTAAAACACCGCGAGTGGTGACGCGTGTGGTGTGCAAGCGCGTCACCGGAAGTGCTACTTTGCCGGCGATCAACTTGCTATAATGCGCATGCGCGTGCGCTCTTGTGCGTGTTCTAGCAAGCTGATCGCCAGCAAAGTAGCATTTCTCAGAGCTACTAAATGTCTCGGCCGAGACCAGCGTATGCGCTGGATAAAGGCCGAGACCTAAAAAACATCCTAACGCAAGGTTGGCTTTGTTGCTATCCACATTCGAATCAATTGGCTACTCATACATTGCTGCATTTGTTAAAATTCGTACAAGTAACATGATACAAATTGAAAATTAGTATAATACTTATTTATGCTAATAAATCAAATGGTGTTGCAAATCCATACATAAATACTCAGATAATGCTACTGTTTGTAAATAGAAATGATTAAAACCAACTTTTTAAAAATAGCAGCAAAGGTCAGACCCATTCTTTTCTGGGCCTGCGTGCAAACAACGCATTTGTGCAAAATTCACAAATCCTCATAAAGTATGTAGTGTCTTTTATTCTCTATTTGCTGCTGTTGTTATTTGTCATTACGATTATATATATAGATATAACGTTTTTATTAAATCTATCCTGTTTCAAGAGGTGGCCCCATGTAAGTCTACACTTTTGAGAAACTTTAAACTCGTAAATGGTGAAATATAATTTGTATAGCATTACCATTACCTCAAAGGGCATCTAGGCTCTGGAAGTCTCGAGCTCAAAAGGAGGGGTAGCTTAAAGCTATGGCAATTGAAATATGCAAGTTTTTTTTAAATTTATTTATGAAAGGAATATTATTGTAGGTGTCTTTTATATCAAAAGGTAGAGAGTTCCACAGTTCATCAAATAGATGCAGGAATGATATCTCACCATGCCTGCTCAGCTTGATCTTGGGAATAACCAATAGGTTTTGTGAGCTTGAATGAAGGTGTCTGTTAGGAAGATACCTTAAGTTATTCTTTCCGAATTACGCTTGAACTATGTTGTTCATAGCTGTATGACTTTAAACATAACACACTTAGGCAGCAGAAGCGAGTGGCAAGATTTTAGTTTGGAATTAAAAAATAGGGAAAGGCCTCTTTTTTTGTACAAGATGTAGTCATGTACGTAAGTAAAGAGAGTTCCCATTATTGAGACGGGATGAGCTGAGGGCTCGTACTATGGTTTTACATGAAGAAGTAGGATCACCACTTGGACCCGAACTTTCGTCTGGAAAATGACTGTGAATTTAGTACCTAAACTGAATCTTGCTCCATGGCCATGGAATCATCAGAGGAGCTAAAATGTGCTAAAGGATGTGGGCATGACTAGCAAGCAGCTCTGATCCCTGAGACAGAGTGAAAAGCCTCAGGGGATGCTCTCGGATAGAGAAAGCAAAAGAGACACAATTGATGGACGGAATGCATAACAAACCAAAATATTCACCCCCAGTCAAGAGATCTGGGTTAAATCCATCATTCTTTTGCTCACCATGCCACCCCCGTTATGACCTAATCATATGCAAATCAATCTTGACCCTGTGCCTCATGGGAACAATACAGACCGAACTGCTAAGCCAGGTCCTCCCTTGACCCGAAACAAGCATCCTAGGACTGGTTTCGGGGTTTCACTCCTCTTCAGCCAAGATAGCTTGAATCCAGTGGCACAGTGAGCCTGGGACCCAAGTCTGGGCATACCCGGTGCACTTAGGGCGAGGAAGCAAAAAACACACAATTGATGGACGGAATGAAGAACAAATCAAAACATTCATCCGCAGTCAAGAGATTTGGGTTGAATCCATCATTCTTTTGCTCACCACACCACCCCAGTTTACACCTGGCCATATGCAAATCAGTGTTGACCCTGTGCCTCATGGGAACAGTCCAGCCTGAACTGCTAAGCAAAGTCCTCCCTGGACCGGAAATCAGCATCCTAGGACTGGTTGCGGGGTTTCACCTCTCTTCAGTCAGGATAGCTTGAATCCAGTGGCACAGTGAGCCCGGGACCCACGTCTGGGCATTGGGCGAGGAAGCAAAAGACACACAATTGATTGGCGGAATGCAGAGCAAATAAAAACATTCACCCCCAGTCAAGAGATCTGGGCTAAATCCATCAGTCTTTTGCTCACCATGCCACCCCAATTTAGACCTGGCCAGATGCAAATCAGTCTTGCTGGACTGTGCCTCATGGGAACAGTCCAGCCGAAATGCTAAGCCAGGTCCTCCCTGGACCGGAAACAAGCATCCTAGGACCGGTTTCGGGGTTTCACGCCTCTTCAGCCAGGATAGCTTGAATACAGTGGCAGGAGGAGTGGGGGACCCACGTCTGGGCATACCCTGCGCACTTTGGGAAAGGAAGCAAAAGACACACAATTGATGGACCGAACGCAGAACAATTCAAAACATTCACCCCCAGTCAAGAGATCTGGGTTAAATCCATCATTCTTTTGCTCACCATGTCACCCAAGTTTAGACCTGGCAATATGCAAATCAGTCTTGACCCTGTGCCTCATGAGAACAGTCAAGCCCGAACTGCTAAGCCAGGTCCTCCCTGGACCAGAAACAAGCATCCTAGGACCGGTTTCGGGTTTTCACCCCTCTTCAGCCAGGATAGCTTGAATCCAGTGGCACAGTGAGCCCGGGACCCACGTCTCGGCAGATCTCTTGACTGGGGGTGAATGTTTTTATTTGTTCTGCATTCCATCGATCAATTGTGTGTCTTTTGCTTTCTTGCCCTAAGTGCGCCAGATATTCCCGACGTGGGTCCTGGGCTAACTGTGCCACTGGGATCAAGCTATCCTGGCTGAAGAGGGGTGCTACCCCAAAACCAGTCCTAGGATGCTTGTTACCAGTCCAGGGAGGACCTGGCTTGGCTGTTCGGGCTGGACTGTTTCCATTAGGCAAAGGGTCAAGACTGATTTGCATATGCCCAGGCCTAAGCTGGGGCGGCATGGTGAGCAAAAGAATGATGGATGAACCCAGATCTCTTGACTGGGAGTGAATGTTTTGAATTGTTCTGCATTCCGTCCATCAATTGTGTGTCTTTTGCTTTCTTGCCCTAAGTGCGCCAGGTATGACCAGAAGTGGGTCCTGGGCTCACTGTGCCACTGGAATCAAGCTATCCTGGCTGAAGAGGGGTGCTACCCCGAAACTGGTCCTAGGATGCTTGTTTCTGGTCAAGGGAGGACCTGGCTTGGCAGTTCGGGCTGGACTGTTCCCATGAGGCACAGGGTCAAGACTGATTTGCATATGGCCAGGTCTAAACTGGGGTGGCATGGTGAGCAAAAGAATGATGGAATTAACCCAGATCTCTTGACTGGGGGTGAATGTTTTGATTTGTTCTGCATTTCGTCCATCAATTGTGTGTCTTTTGCTTTCTCGGACAGAGGAAGACCTGCTAGCAGGAGTTCTCTTGTTTTTTTATTGTTTATTTATTTTGATGAACAGCTTTAACAAAATCCACAAAATTATGCATTACGATTAATGGAAATTATGGAGCTCCAAACGACCCATTTACTTGTGGGTTCCGGCACAGCTTCATCCTCCAAGCTACATCCTTATGTGGAGCTGTGGAGCATACAGGATGGGACTGAAGCCGATGGGGCTTGAGACACAGAACTGGAGGTGCCCCTGCTTGGATCTCACCCGGTCCAGAAACCATTCAGCATGCTGCTAAGCGCTTCACATATTTTCATTTCATATACGTTTATTCTGGGTGATAGACTCCATAAAACGTACGATAAATATCATCAATTAAATCTATATACTTTAAAGAAGAAAGTAAAAAACAATTTGCACACAATTATACAATAACTGTCATATAAATATATTAAAATAATTCATTAGATTATAGTGCTCTACAGTTCAAGTGTGTGGTGAGATGCATTTCAATAGCTAATGGCTAGGGTCAGCTTGAATGCCATATATATTATAGTGCATTATAGAAACATTTTCTGTCTTTTGGTTTATCAAAATAGACCTCAAACACCATGCAGTAATGTAAGAATTTAGTCAATCCAAAGACAATGATATTTCAACTATCTGATTACAAAATTATCAGTGCTCTGCAGTACTGCCTAAAACCAAGTAATCGGCAATTTGGAAGAAATTATTTCTTTCTGGTATTGACATATACATTACAATAGAATACGAAATGTTTCTCCCTTACTGAAGTGAGCTTACACGCTGGGCAAGTATCAGATTTGTTGTTACTTGAAAACCGTCTTGAACAAAAACTGTTGATGGGCAATATCCCAAAGCTGAATTTCACTAAACCGATTTTGCTGGTAAGTGTGTAAAGTTGTCAGGGTAACCCTCGAACTTTAGAATGCTCTATGTCTGAGAATTGTTTCTGTTAGGTCTCCATGTTTTACGGTTCTTTACCAACTGTCCAGTGCGTGGGACCAAAACCTTTCTTGTAATGGTCCAATAGCTCCATCAGTAGAAGGAATGGATGATGTTTATAGTGTCAGCTACTTTTATCTCTAGGTACTCGAAACTATAGACTCTCTCAAGAGACGATCCACCCAGAGTCATGCCACCTCTAAAAACCATAACCTTGGTCTTCAAGGAGTTACATTTCCAGCCTCCGTTGTTCACGGTATCCCGCAAACTTATTTTAAAGTGTTTACAAGCCAATAGGTGTTTCGAAATTAGGAGCGTATCATCAGCAAATAGTAAATTTGGAATTCTACCCTCCAGCAGTTTAGAGGAATGACTGTTACACTCTGTAAGGTAGTCATTAAAAACATTGATGTATAAAGAGAATACAGTGTTTGCCATTACACTATCCTGTCTGACACCCTTTTATACCCTCAGCTCTTCAGTGTTTCCCCATCTAACTTTAGCATAGTTCTCTGTATGCAGACACATGAAAATCAACAAGATATTAGTGGGGACACCAGTATTCTTATGTACCTCCCACATCTGTCTCTAGGAGCCAGGTTAAAAGTGGCTCCTAAGTCAACAAAGGTCACATACATACAGGTGTTCTCTCTTTATTATCACATAGTTCCAACATAGTAATAGAAAATGAAAAACCTGGTCTATTGTCCTGACCTGGCGACGGAGTCCATCTTGAAGACTAGATAAGATGTGAGACTTCTTCTGTCCAGTCCTATATATGAAACAAGACTTGTCTGCAAAATATATTTAGCAGACTGTCTTTCAGACTAGTTGGTCTATAGTTTCCTGGGAGATCTTTGCTTCAATTTTTAAAGATGTGAACAATGTCTGCCCCTCTCCAGGTGTCCGAAAAGTCGGCTCAACCCAGGATGACATTTGATAATATATTTAGTCATAGTCAAAATACTTTATTCGGTTTTACAAGTAGCAAACCATAAAAGCAATATTTCAGCAATAAAAGGGACACTTATATAATTAAAAATATGTGCTTTAAACTTGTACAAGTAATAAAATAATTCATTCACATGTTAATACAAATCAGGTTAAAAAGCTTACATCCCAGATGTGCAGACTTTAAACTAAAATTTGGTTGATACCATTACTACAGTACAAGGTTCCGTTAGTTTGGGAGACTTTTTCTCAGTCTCCATGCATTTTTAAAAAAAACAACCACAAATAAAGTGCTTTCTGGGCTCAGCATTTGCAGGAAGCAAAGAGCCGGACGAACCTGGGTAAAATTCATTTTTTTACAAGAGGTTTAAAAAAGAATCTACGGGGAACATCATAATAATGGCAAAAGAACATAAAGTGCATTAGGTCCTGTGGAGATGAAACATCGCAGCCACAGGGCGGCAATACCTGCCCTTTATGACTTCCCTTCGGAACAGCAAGTAGAAGGTGGTAAAAGTTAAACCTGAATCTGGTTAACAGAAACCGCTCATGGGATGAAATAGGCCACATAAGATATGCTTCCAGCGAGGGGACGGTTTTAAGTAATATGAAGTTGCGAACACTAGGTTTGACCAATTCTGCCCCTTCTCTGTTAAATTTTTGCCATAGGGGAAAGGATTTATTGACATAGGCCACATCCTCAATGGTAATCGTTTCAGGGCTTAAAAAGAGATTTGGTCGTCCCAGGTCGCCAAAGCTGAATTTTAAGTATTTTAGCCAGGGGATTTTAAGCATTTTATCCAGGGTCAGGGCTTCTTTAAGTAGCTGGTGGTTGAGGGTAAGATCTTTATTTAACCAGCATTTCAACCAAAAAAGCAGAGGGCGCATAGCTAACGTGTCGCCAATAAATGGGAGCCCAGTTTCTCCATGAATGATTACATTTGAAGTTCCGTTTGGGACTCCCAATAATTGTTTTAGAAAATTATTCTCTGCCACCTGGATGCCCTTTACTGCTGCATATCCCCATAGCTCACTGCCATAGATGCCAATTGCAACACTTTTTGCCTGGTACAGCTTCAGCATTGCAGCAATTGGGCGTTTTCCCATTTTGCTTGCAAAGCTGAAGATGGCGGCATTCGCCCGTGTAATCTCCCCTCTTTTCTTCTCAACTAAAGCAGCCCAACTTAAATGGTCGTCAAACAAAACTCCCAAGTATGAGAAAGTTGTAGTAATGGGCACTTTTCCATTGTTTATCATGAAGGGGAAGTTGCGTTTTGGGCGGGTCCCGGCCTGCAGTATGAAAGACTTGGAATTGTTTATGGCTAATCACGTTCAGCCATAAAGCTGCGGAAAGCATTCAGTAAGGATTGCAGGCCTCTGGCAGTTCTAGCCAAGAGGACTGCATCGTCCGTGTAGAGGAGGACGGGAAGGCCCCTATGCCCTACGTAAGGGAAATCCACCCCGGTTTCGATCAGAGACTTCTCTAACTCATCAATATATAGGTTAAAAAGGAATGGTGCTAAAATGCACCCTTGCCTTACTCCCCGGGTAACTGTAAAATCCCTCGATACTCCGAGATCATGTGAGAATCTAATGTTTGCCCCGGTATCCCTATGTAGATCCCTTAGGAAGTTAACAAGGGTGACGTCCACCCCCATGGCATCCATGGACTGCCACAATTTCCCCCGATTGACACAATCAAAAGCGGAGGAAAGGTCCATGAACGCCATGTAGATGGCACCCTTGCGAGCAACAGTATACTTCCAGAGGATCATGTACAGGTTAAGACATTGTGCCAGGGTAGAATGCCCGGGGCGAAACCCGTACTGAATATCAGAGATGACTCTGTTTTCTTCGGCCCAAGTGGTCAGTCTGTTCAGGACTACCCCTCCCACTACCTTGACTACAGAATCAATGAGGGAGATTGGTCTGTAGCAGCCAGTGCTGTTACGGTCTCCCTTCTTAAAAACGACGACGATCGTGGAGGTACCCCACGATTCTGGGCATCCTTCCAACACTGCTGCGTTAAGCACAGCCGTAAGGACTGGGGTCCAGAGAGGTTGATTTGATTTAAAGAGATCTGGGGGCAGGCCGTCCGGACCTGGAGCCTTGTTACTGGTCAGGCCGGAGATGCCTTTCTCAACCTCACACATCGTAAACGGGGCCAATGTTTCATTACTGCCTCCCAATTTCGGGTATGCCTTTAACGTAGTGCAGGTAAATATAGACTCAAAATGGTGTACCCAGTCATCTTCTGTGATGTTTGTACCAATAACATCCAACCCTTCTTTTTCAAATAGGGGTCTGTTAATTATTCCCCGAATTTAGAGCTGTTACTTAATGTTTCGGGTTCAAGGAGCTCCTTCCACGTATTGTCCTTAATTACCGATTTCCGCGATGCCAAAGTCCGTTCATAATTAAGGCGGAGGAGTCTGATTCGAGATTGGTCTCTTGGGAAAGACCTCAAACCCGCCTTTAGCTCTCTCGCCGCTCTCGAGCAACAGCTGTCGAACCACTTAGGGTCTCTGGGTAATGATTTTTTGGAGTGGGTATACAGCAGGATTCCTGCCTTTTTAACAATAACCTCGAAGGCATTGAGTACAACATCTGAGGGGGGGGTCAAGAGACATACATACTGCTAAGTAAGGGGCACAAGATTCCTGGATATCATTATAGAATGCTACCGGGTCCACCTGGGACCACTTAAGTCGGCGCCTACCATCTGTACGTTTCAACACACCAGGCACTGCTTTCTTCCCTGTAGATCACCACCAAGGCGTACACACATAGGGTTATGGTCGCTATATATGCTACATTTGATTTGAAACTCCACAAGGAAAGATTGTAGGCCGGTAGATATAAGAATATGATCAATGAAAGAGCCCCCATTGTGTCCTTTGAAAGAAGGAACAAGCTATTTACTAAGATCGTCTTCCAGGGACATGGCTAAAATCAGGTCGAATTCATTGAGTAGATTATTGAGCCCATCTCCCTGCATCGAGTGTTCAAAATGAAGACCCCCGTCTTTGCACAACCCAGTTCTCCCATGCAAGTCAATGCCGGGTCTCCACAGGGTCTCAGGTTAAAGTCACCTAATACCATAAGACAATAAAGAGAGGAGCCGCAATGTTGTTTAACAAATTCGCCCAATAGGGTGATCTTGCAAGATCCCACAGTATGCAATGCATTATAAAAGTTAATCAAACAAAGATTTGCATTCCCTTGCTTTAAGACAATAGCTTGGAGTTCTGGGTGGGGGGAGCAAATTTCCTTTATTTTACATTTCAGGGCTAAAGATGTATAAATAACCAAACCACCCTTGGCTCTACCCCTCAACGAGGGTGATGCGGGGACGATAAAAGCTTTATAGCCCACTAGGAATAAATTGGATTCCACCAACCAAGTCTCCTGTAAACAAATCACTGGGAATTGTTTGATAAACCGGACCCAGTTTGGGTCAAGAAACTTCCCTGCCAGTCCTGCAATATTCCAGGAGATAATGTTATGTGCTGCTGTCTCAAGGGAGTCATCCGGGGAGGCAGACAAATGGACCTTTGATAGTGCAGGGGTACACGCCCTTGGGGATGGCTGCCTATGATGTAAAAAAGGTGTAACTGTCGATCCCGAGATACAGCAACCAAAACAGTCCCTGGGCTCAGTCAGTCACACTCTTCTAGACCAGAGAGGGCAGCAAATCTGTTTGACCTCTGGGGAATTGACGAGGAGGGGTACCCCTCCAGGGTAGAAGCTCTTGGGATATGTGGGATTGCATCAGATCTCTCATTTTTCTCATTCTAAGTGTGTCGGTGATTGTGGCCATGACGGTTATCATTGCGAATTAACACAGGGTTATAAAAATAGCCCAAGGGAAGAATCTGTATATTTGATCCCTTGTGCAGCTGAACAGATCGGGATTCTCTCAATATTCTTTCCACTATCATACAATTATTGAAGTTTATGATAATGCAGTCCTCCTCCCCTATTTTTCTGGTATTGCCCACCCAGCCCACGCGGCGGACCATTAAGATGTTTCGGTCTACCGCCGTGCCCACGGAGGTGTTACTCGAGAGCCAATGTGTGACCTTATTCTTGAGCTGGCTAAATTCTTCATTGGTGCCTTGGGGAAGAGGTGGAACATTCCCCAAGATCACCACCAGAGGTGTCGATTCGGGGGGCAGATTAATAAATTTACATTTTGAGGAAGCAGCAGAATAGTTACCTGCAACATTACCAGCATTATCGCCCTGGCGACGGGGAGCCTGTGCCTGTTCTGGGGCTGGGGGAGTACTAGCCCTAGCCCGACATTCCCTGGGTCCACCCACTACTTGCCCTAGTTGGGTCAATGTTAGTGTTTTTAACAATAACAGGTGGTGATGCAGGTTTCATGTGCGCTACTAGATTCCGTTCTATGTCATTTAATTTAGACTCAATAGGTGCCAGTTTTTCCTCTAATAATTTGATTAGGAAAGATTTCATAGATTCTAGTAAGAGGTGTAAATCCGGCGGCTCAGTTACCACCTGGGAGCACCTTGTGGCTGGAGCTGGCGATGATGGGTTATTGGGTTTGGATTTTTTTGCTTAGTTGATGATAGCTTTTTTTTTTTTTTATTCCTCATATGCCAATGATGGGTATTCTGGATAGGGTATCTCCACCTCTCCGAATTACGATGTGTCGACCTCAAGGATCAAATCCAAGGAATTTAATCCAGGGTAGGAGAGGAAGGAGAGTCCCCCTCAAGGCTCAACTGTTTGCTAGGTCCGCTCCATACCCTTTAATCTGAACAACCCTCGGTTGGGTTGGAGACCAAGCACCAACAGTACCCAGGTGAAATCATAGGAATATTTCTCAACGGTTCAGCCAAGCCACTAGGGCCGCCCAGGTCTTAACAAGGCTAGAAATATCAGATGCGATGTCGGACTCACTAATATATATAATATATCTAAGGCAATCAGCAAAAATTGGAGCATTCTCTGACTTCCAGGACTTACATATTTCTCGTCTAGCTAAAATCATTACATAAAATATGAATTTAGTCCTCATCTCCTTGAGCTGGTAACCTATCTCTAGGCCAAAAAGAATGGTCATGGGAGTGATAAAAAAATTTATATCTAATACTTCCGTTATAAATTCTTCAATCTTAGACCAAAAGAGAGATAGTCTTGGACACTCGACAAACATGTGCAAATCATCCGCAGTGGGAGACTTACAACGTGGGCAACAATATTCAAGATTCGTGAACTTAACCAATTTCTTAGGGGATATATATACTCTATATAAGGTGAACAGATGATTTCGTTTTAGAGGGGCTGGTTTCACCACTGTATATAATAATTTAAAAGAATCTCCCCAAAGAGCTAATATATTATCACATTGCCCAACTGCCACTTCCCCCATAGTTTATTAAGTTCAAATTCTGTGACTTCATCTTTCTCATTTAGTGCCTCATACCAAAAGGAATCTCTTTTTTCCAGCGCCCTTTTTCTTTACAAGTTCAAATTTAGGATTACTTGTAGGGCCCCAAAATATGTGCTGCACCAGCTAGAGAGCTGATAAAATTTGAACCAAGTGAGAGTTCCGTTTGTCAGCCGAAAAAGTGGATCCCATCCCAATAATTCTGAGCCATCAAGAATATCCTGCCACAGCATGATACCAGCTGTTTTAAGGGGAAGCGATAATTGATCTCTGAGACATTCGGGTGTTCCCGGGGAATCCCAGATTGGAGCAAGAGGTGAATAATAAGGGATACCTCATTTTTTCTTACAAACACCCAGTTTCTCAGAGCCGTGCCCAAGACCTTTAGTCGAACCTTCTTGTAGAACTTTGGGTCCCTAAACTTAAATAAAAAAGATTCATGACCTAGACGGATATTATGTAATAGCGCCTGAAATAGCAAACCCAAGCAAGATGTTTCAGCTTTATCGGCCATTAACCTAAAGTTTTTATAATGAAAAGCGTGGCAGTAATGTAGAATGTCCGGCATAGCGAGTCCACCTGTCCTCATTTTCCTTCTCAGTTTTTTCAAGAAAATCCTGGGCGATTTAGAATTCCAGATGAAAGATCTTACTCGTCCCTGCAATTTGGCGATATCCTTGGGACTGAATGACAATGATATCGAATTAAAAAGGAAAGTAATCTTTGGTAAAATGACCATTTTCACTAAGTTCACCCTCCCGAAGATGTTCAGTGGTAGACCCGACCAACGATGTAAAACTGCATTAATGTCCTTATATACTCTGTCTAGGTTTACTTTGGATGTCTCCTAATAGAGCTACAGTCATCCCTTTGTCCCTTCTCGGGAGTCAACCCATTGTTGCCAACATTATGCATCACAGTATTCTCTTGAACAAGGCCACCCTCCCCTTGAATATCACTAGAAGAAGTGACCTGCTTATTGATTATTGTCACTTCAGGGGATAGGGGTCTATGCTGTAACTCCCCTACGCCATCTATAACATGTTGTAGCTGTTCCACCACGAAAATATCTCCTTCTACAACTGCAGGAAGTGAGGTACCACCTGAGGTCAAGATCTGGGAATCCTTGGTGCCCTTGTTAGCGTTGTTAAACAAAGGAAACAGGGCGCCTGTAGGAGACCTAGATAGACGCCTATTGACCATCTCGATTTCCTTATCAATGACCAACGCCGCCCTCGAGAGGTAAGCGTCCATTGTTAAAACAGTAGATCTCAACCCCTGTAAGTGGGGGCACCTTATGAGATAGGGTTCAGGGAGTTAAATCACAGCGGTCAAATAACAGTGCAAGACAGATATACAGCTGGTGGGGGGGTGCAATAAATCACTAACAGTGGTTAGGCATTAGTGACACAAGCAGCAATAATAGTAAAACCAAGTAACCTGGCCTAGCCCAGCCTCTTCTGGCCCACGACAGCCACAGACGGCCCGCCCTTTGCCCAGGCTTCGCCCCGGCGCCTGCCCGCGCGCTTCCCGCAAGGCGGGAAGGATCTGCTGAATAAATCCCCCCCCCCCCGGTGTCAAGGAGGAGGGGCTCAGAGTCCGCCGGTCACTTCTGGGGTGTGGAGTCCTCTGGATGCTTGCCCCCGCTGGCCCACACACACAGGAACCAAGGCGAAGCGTCTATTTATATAGGGTGCTCAAATCTGGGATTCTGATTTAAAAGGCTCTCCGGGACTCTTGTAAGGAGCTTTCATATTTTTTATGTATTAAAAGGCCGTAATAGTTTCCCGTATGGTAATTACTAGGAGAACATCAGTTTTAGAGAAGCCATCCACAGTTGTAATTGGACTGGAGGTAACCAATAAGGATTCAGATTAAGGCCAGTAAAATGTTCAAACCATGCAATAAGTAGTACATGAAACTTGACAAGGTTATTTGGGTGCAAGCTGCCATGGGCTACAATATGCCAAAAGGCCTTTTTATTACTCCTTCTGGCTGCGTCCAAGAAGTCCTGCCAATTGCCCTTATCTTCATGCTTTCCTGCTTAAGGCCAATATTGATTTGCATTCTAGTCTTGCCTCCACCGATAACTGCCTTGTTTCCAGATTTAATGGCCTGAAGTAGTTTCATTTTTGCTTGTCTGCAATTTTTGTTAAACCAGGGAGATATTTTCTCAATTGATGTACGCTTTTTACATTCCTCATAAAATGGCTTCCTGACATTCACAGCTGTGGGATAGAGTTCGGGTGGCTCTAATGCTGCGACTAAGGTTTGATTTATATCTGCTACAGCAACTGCATTAGCTGGCATTGTTGGCCATTTTATATAGCGCCTGTTATTTGGCATCATCAGTGTGTGATCACATGTTAAGTTCGCAGTACATACAATAGTAAAGTAAAATTTTCCCATAGTTAAGGAAACTGTTGCTGTCGCTACCAATTCTTTGTGCTACCTCAATGTCAGTAAGGTTGAGCCATAAACTTACATATAGGATAATGTGATAGATTTTACTGTGATGTTCTCGTCTTTTGAATGCGTGAGTCCCCATTTTTAGGTCTCGCCTGGTGTTGGAGCGCGCATGCGTTCCTCGCCTGCGAGAGCTATAGTCAACAAGTCAGTTTCGAGAAGGGGACTCGAGCCCCGCCCCTCTTTTCCATTGAGTAGCATCAGCGTTTATGGTAAACGCTGGCTTCCCATTGAAAAGGAGGGTTTTTTGTTGCCTCCCTATAGTTTTTTGCCGGACTGGCTCGCCTGATTCATGGCTGTCGTGAAGACTTTTCTTATCTACTTGTTTATTTAACAAGCAGATAAGAAAAGCCTTCACAACAGCTGTGAAGCGGGCTCACCTCCTGCTCCCCCTCTCTCTTACGCAGCGTCTGTCTGCTTCATCAGCACGCAGCATCCAGCGACACTCTCTTTCTAAAATCTTTTATCATAACGGGCGCATTTTTGCAATGATTACACGTTACGCCCGCATGTACCCGATACATCGCTTTTGTTTTTCGGGAAACATCCTTTACAACAGAACCGCTACAACGCGGTACCGTTACGACGCAGTTTTAACAACGAAAGTCGTTACAACGACTTTCGCTGGAGGGCGCTCTAGGATAGGGGATAGTTTAATTTACTATCCAACACCTTCCCTACTATCCACGGGGACTGGTGTTGGAATAGTAAATTAAACTATTCACTATCAGCGCCCCCCAACGCAAGTCGTTGTAACGACTTGCATTGTTAAAACTGCATCGTAAAGGGACGCGTTGTAACGCTACGCGTTGTACCGTCATACATCCTTGTTTTTCGGCATACAGCTTCCCACGATATCTATGTTCCTTTCCGAAAATCTTTAAACCGATCGGCTGCATTTTTGCAATGATTACCAGCTACACCCTCATGTACGCGCTACACCCGCTTCAGCTTTTCGGCACGTAGCGTTCCATGATATCCATATTCCCCTTCCATACCCCCTACTATCAAGCGTATCTTTACAGTGATTACCTGCTACCTCCTCATGTAGCATTCCTTGTGCCCATTCCGACGAGTTTGCAGTATCAAACGGACACAACTAAGCTCACCCGCCTGTCAGCCACAGCGTAGACATCATTCCTAAGCAGCCGAGAATCAACTTTCTTTACCCCCCACATGCTACAATAACGGAGTACGACTGCTTGTTCCCCTCCGTTTACACCACCTATACTTATCATGAATATACGCTGACTTCAGCGTACACACTTGGCTTTTCCTTGTTTTGTTTTTAGCCCATCGGAAGATAAGGTGTTTTGTCAGAATCACAGGTTATCGAGTCGACACCGGGACTCAGACTTAGCTCCACAATTCTAAAGTTGCCACCTCTGGCAGTAACGGCAAGAATGGCAGGTGTTAACATCGAGGATGGATGTGGGGGAGGTTACAGCGTTTCATGTAGACTCAAATAAATTGCACTTTTTATGTTACAGAGAGGTTATTAGTATGGTTAAAATCATGGTGTTCAAACCACAAGGGTCAGTTATGTGGACAGATTTTATTCATGTCTTGATTTGAATATGGGATGTATTGTGAAAAAAGGACGTTATTTTTCAATTGGGGAAAGCTAACAGAGGCTCTTTTTAATCTATACAGCCACCCCTGATGAAGGGCTATTAACAGCCCAAAATGCATTGGGACAGATTAAGAACTGAAAGCTGGTACAATATGAATTGACATAACCCACGTAACGCGGTAAAAGGCCTGGATAGGCATAACCGCCTCATTTGAAAAAAAATGGGGAATATGGACAGCCCGTTTGTGAACAGTAAATATAAGTATGAGTAATTATGAACAACATGGAATAAACATGATGTTTGGAACAAGAAAAGCTTGTAAGAATTGTGCGATTGGAAATGCATCACAATGGTGTTGCTACTATTTTCAACGTCAATGTCATGTGCTTAGAGGCAAGGCATAGATTCAATCTGCATGCAAGCAAAGTTAAATGAAAAAAAAGTGAACAGATGGATTAACAGGTGTGCATAGTGCCCACACCGTCATCCACTGCCACCCAACATCATGCACATTTTTGCCCATATAATGATACACTGGACGTGTTATTTATGGGTAAGAACGGCTGCATGTTTATTTTCATGCAACAAGAGTATGACGTTTGGTGGGTCATCTTACGGGCGATCCAAGGCAGGTAGTCCCTCGCTGTTCCGCCTGCCTCACGAGCCAGCCAGCACGGTGAGTCGATGCTCAGACAGTGCAGCTCCTTGTTGATCCTTATGTTATACTCCCGCCCCCTTTCAGGGCGGAGCGGTATGGCACACCCCCGGTCGGTTCAGGCCCCCGACCGCCCGAAGGACTAACGGGGCGCCGTTGCAGTTTCCCGGAACCTCCTGCGGCTCCAGGTCCTTGGCTCTGGCACCCTTACTGTGCCAGGCAGAGGTACCCTTACTGTACCAAACTGCAGCAGAGGTACCCTTACTGTACCTGTCTGCCTCCAGATCGCCCTGTAACTCCGCCTGCAACACAAAAACAACATTAAACATTCAATCTGTTTGCGCCGCCTGTCCGGCAACTGGGTACGAGGATAGGGTGGGTGCAGTGCTCGGCCGGGCGGAAAAACGGAACAGAGGCAGAGCCAGAGGCAAACCGGAACAGAGGCCGAGCCAGGGGCAGCAGGGGCTTAAGTACCAGGCACGCCCCCACCGGTAAGCCCTCCCCTGGCCGTGCGTTATGGCGACTGGTGGGGGGGCAGGGAGCTCTTCAAGCCTCCCCTCCTTGCCCAGGGTACAGGGCGTGGGAGCTCCGACTAATGGCCACTAGGGAAGCTGCCCTGCTAATGTCCCCCTGCGTGGGATGCGGGCAGCGGCATTCTGCGATCCCATCGCTGTGTTTGAAACCTCTGGCAGTAACGCCACATCCTCCCCAGGATACCTGGTGGCTAGTTATTCCTTTGTGTACACGTGGAATGTCAGTGCATTCTATCTGCATTTTTTTGGCAACATAAATAATGACTACTGTAATTAATAAATGTAGGTGTTAAATGGTGAGGAGCGAGTTTTTTGTCATTAACCAGCATGCGTCATGACGTAGATCATGTGTGAATTCTACACAGCTGGGCTCCCCTTGTTAGAATGTTGATTTCAACTTTGTTTAATTTTGTTTGGGAGGCTGCGCCCTTTTCTTTGATCACATGGCGCCACCAAAACGGCTGCAGTGCTTTATGTTTCAGCATGGTAGACGCGACTAGCTTTACGTTTACAATTACTGTACACGCTTCCAGGGCTTGTTTTTCAAATGTTTCTTTAAACGCTAATTGCTTTCCCCTTCAACTAGTGATTAATACCCCAACTGGCCGGTCATCAGGGTCTCACAAGATCGCAGCAAATGGTTAAACGGGTAAATAAATACATTTCTCTGTCATTTAAATAGTTCAAAGGGCCTGCTTTACATAAGAACTAGATAGCGGTCATCGTTGGTATGCTTTAGAACGTGTCAAATTATTAAAGAGTGCAGACTAATTGTTAAATGGAATAATATCTTTCTCCATTTGCACATTGAGCACCAAAATTAGTGCACTATTGAACGGCATTGTAACATGGAGAGAGGATGTGGCCTTACGTCGAGAGCGGTCGACTTTTAAGTTCGACTTTGAAGTTGGGCAGGTTTGAGCTCGGCGTCGGTTCAGCATCCTGCAATTCTGGCAAATCACTTAATCTCCCTGTGCCTAGCCAAAATGAATGTGTCCTTGTGTGTAACATACCTGGCGCTCATTTAAAGCGCTCCCAATACCTTTGAGTCGTGCTCGCGATATATACACCTACAACAAGAATTTGCAATGCAATAGGTCTCGCATTTACGTGGGTTAAAGCTATTGGCATTGTAAATGACAATGCCATTTATCTACATTTTAAAAACAAAAATAAAAGGCATTGTTATTTGCAATGTCAATAGCTCAAACTCGCGTAAATGCGAGACCAATTGCATTGCAAATGCTTGTTATCATAGGGAATGCACCCTTTGAATGCCTGTAAGCCATTGGATAGAGCCAAGGAGGCTAGCTGTATTGATGTAGACACCTAGGAGCAGATTTACAAGCCCCATGCTCCACTTTTGCTTAACTTTTGCCATGTTAAAAATGACACAAAAGTGGTGCAAGGGGCTTGTAAATCTGTCCCCTAGTTCCTAATCGCAGTGTTTCTGAAGATGGAATTCCACATGCATCACCTTCCTGTACTGTTAGGGTAACTTCACTATATGTTGGTCCATAGGTAGGATTAAAATCACCTGCCAAGATGGCATACTATTTTACTATCATGTCTATCCAAATGGTCTTCCAGCATTGACAGTAAGGGGATTGCTTAGTTTTCAGGGTGGTCTGATTGTACATATTATATACTTCCAAGGGATGGCCAATCATGAAATCGATTACTGATCCCAAAAAGTCAGGTGAGCATATACCTAGTTTCTTAACCATGCAAGTCAATGGAAATTCAATCCATGTGATTAATCCACCAGAAGTTTGTCTTGCTTCACGTAATAAAAACCCGGGCAGCAGATACAGAACATACCACTAATGTTTTCAATTTTCAAGTAATGGCAGTGAATAGGGCTGTAAAGGATCATGAAAGAGTGCAGAGGAGCCGGAAGTTTAAGGAGAACCCCCTGCTCCTCCATAGCACATCTACAATCAAGGTTGAGGAATTGGAACATGAAGTGACGTCCGCCATGAGCTCTCGGGTTGTGTACATTATCTGACAAAGGGGAATTAAAGAAAGGATTTCAACTGTCTCCATTCAATAGTATTTGAGTTTGAAAAGCTTTATTATGTTGAAGAAAACAATGTAAAACATCAGTACAATAGCACAAATAAAGAGCAATAGGAGTCAAAATAATTGTGGAGAATAGTGTGCCAATAATCAAGAAAGGCCCCAAAAGGGGAGAACGTTATACAAAGAGAAAATGCTTTTATAACTTTTCATTTTGTGGGGAAGGAAGAGAGAAAGAAAGAGGGAAGAAAGGGGAAAAAAGGGGGGATGGAAGGGGAACAGCAATAGAAAAATTTATGGTAAGAGAAATAAAGAGGTATGAAATACAGAGAAGTTCACAGTGATAATAATAACCGTAATACTAAATATAACAATAACATGTGATCAAGAGGCACTTTAAGATAAAAAGTCTGTTAAAGGGGACCAAAGTAAATCACGTTTTATCAACAATGGAATAGAAGAAGCACAGGCACGATCTAGTCTATGATGATGGCAGAGCAAATTCCACCAAGCGTTGTAAACCACGTTTGTAGTGTCTTTCCAATTAGTTGTTATAATTTGAAAAGCGATAGCAATGCAAAGATCAATAAATTTACGAGTATGGAGTGGGACATCCCAAACTGGGGCCAAACCACCCAGGAATACAGAAGAAATAACAAAGGGAACATTAGTAGATAAAATCTTATTAAGAGTACACCAAATGTGGGACCACATAAGTTGGACCTTAGGACAAAGAAAAAACATGTGAATAAAGTCACCAGGAGTACATGAACAGGACCAACACTTCTTAGTGTCTAACAATTTAAATTTAAACAAATCACAGGGAGTGTAAAATAATCTATTATAAAAAAAATAAAGGGTTTGTGTGGTACTAGCGGAACGAGAGGTGGAATGAAGTTTGGACCAAATAGAATCCCAGGTAAGTGAGGGGAAAGTGTGATTGAGGTATTCAATAGTATTTGGATATACAAATAATGTTGACATAGCCATTGTGCATGCTATGAGCTTACTGACCAAGAGTCCAGCGGGAGCAGAGGTGTGTTTGGGAATAATACTTGCAGAGGTAGGGGACCGAAGACAACAAGAGCAGGTAACAAGGACAGTTGCAAGAAATGATTGAAGAGATTGGCAGTCAAATGAAACACTTTTTCCAGACCTGAGTCATGTGAGGTCGAATTAGAACCACGCCATCACGTTAACTGTATAGTTCGCTTCCATGGCTGCCGAGGGCCCTCTGGTTCCCAGCAAGAATTACAATCTGCCATGGCTAAAACCTTTCAGCACACAACGCGATGAAAGCAAGAGAAGAGAAGTTCCTACTTGAGACTTGACATGTATATGATAATCTGATTTTATCACCGACCCCATAAAGGCCAGGAGGGGAAAGCAACGATTGAGGTTTATGAAGAGTTGCGTTTGTGTCCCACTTTTTAATAATGCAGAGTGAACACTGCTGTTGTGTTTCACATAGTCTCAGACTCCATGATATTTTTTCACCCCAGAAAATGTCTTTTTGGGAGGGCGACCATAAATAGGTGATAGCCACCACTGGTACATTGGTATAGATCTGAGTTTGAGTCCAGAGTGTCAGTCATGCAGAATGACGCGAGATTAATGTGTAGAGCATTGTTCAAGCGGCACCTGTTTGTTGATCATAATATATATTTTTTTTTAAGTAATTGCAATGCTGTCGAAACCAAGGGCTTTGTCGCCACATATGTGCACCAAATGATGAAAAGGTCATGGATATGTCTGTCTGTCTCTTCAAGCAAGTGCTGTTTGTCCTACCACATACACATATGTGTCATATGTGGTAAATGCTGCATGTCACCCAATTATGATACCATCATTATTTATCAAATAAGGTATTCTTTCTGATTGGACTATCTCCAGTTCTTAATTGCTATTTTTCCAGGGAATAAATACTATGTGAAGAACCGCTGCACTCCAGGGTAAACTGGTGTATACACTAAGTGAGATCAGTAGTCTGAGTTGATAGGTGCTTAGAAAATCACCTTCCTGGTCCAGAAGGTGTACGAATATAGAAGTCAGATAAGCCTTACAGGCAGTAAGGACAACTTCTAAGCACTCTGATAGGCACCTTGGTGCGTAAGATCAATAAAGTTTTAAACTGAAAAGTTGAACGTAAACTTATCATGAATTTTATTTCAGCAATCCTTGTGCATGATAGTAGTCATTTGATCACGAATTCAAAACATCATCATCATATTATGGTCATATGATCCAATGAGTATAAGTGTTTGCATTTCTTTTACGGTTATACATTCAAAGCTGTCCCCGGTTATATATTCAAAGCTGTCCCCGATGCATTTCGTGCTGGGATGCACTTCTTCAGGGGGAATCTAAAAGGTAAAAGGAAACCACATGTAGGGCGCTGATACAGGAGTCCTAGACACATGCTATGTACAGCGATACTAAGCAATAGTGAGTAAAGGCCATGCCAAAGTATGTTGAGACGAGAGGGTGAAAAAACAGTGTGGTTTCATCCGTGGTACATAGAAAAAGCACGTGACTAAAGGCCGTTTCAAACGTGAAGGTAACATGCCTGTGTGTTAGAAGATAGTGTCCAAAAAGTAGCACACCAAAGGAATCAAGAGATAAAAAATAATAAATAAAAATACGTGATTAATCAGCAAAGGCACTGTGCAAAATTAAAATATCTAAAAGTAGAGCACCCGAAATATCAACGTGTGGGATTGTAAAAGTAACGGTGCGCATAGGATGCTACTTTGCCAAACTTAAAACGCTGAAAAAGCGAAGCTCTTACCGAGTGTACAAGAGGTTAGACCCATTCCGCAAAGTGAGTACCGAGCTCAAATTCGAGAACCCGGAAGACGCCACGCATGCGCGTTGAGTGGAGTTAAAAGCGCATGGAGACGAAACAGTGAAAACAGACTTAACTCGCAACGCGAGTGAATGGAAAAAAGAGAGAAACGAAGGTCTACAGTTCAGCAATAAATTGGGGGTGAATATGAAGATCAAATAATAATATAAATCAATAAATAGGCAGGCAAGGGAAAGCGCAAAAGAGAGGCCTGTGCAGAAGAGAGAGAATAGAGAATAATAAAGATATCGGAAAGAGTGACGTGTATCAGAGACAGTACACAGATGAGTATAATGAGAAAAAAAAGAGGATGATGCAGGGAACAAAGGGAGGGTCATAGAAAAAATAAATTACTAACACATCCAGGTGTATGCAAGACAATTATACATAAAAGGCAAATATGCAAAAAGGTTATCAATCAAATGAGCATGTCAATTTGCAAATAGAACGAACACAATATCGGAATAATATATGTTTAAAGGGAACAACTGTATTCCAATCTGTCATTGAGTCCTTTTGGGTGCATCGCTAGAAGACGGTGTATCCAATATAATTCACGACGTAGCAGATTTTTATTATTGTCTATGTGGGAATGTTTGTCCACTACTTCCAAGACAAGGAAGCGGATTTGGCTCGGATTGTGTCCATGTTGCACAAAATGGGCTGCTACACAAGATTTGAGGTTTTTAGTGCGTATGTTGCTACGGTGCTCCGTCAATCTTGTTTTGATTTTCCTTTCAGTTTTACCTACATAAGGTAGGCCACACGGGCATTTCAGCAAGTATATAACGTTGGTCGAGTCACAGGTGGCATTGACTTTCAGATGAATAGGCGTCCCTTGGGTAGGGTGTGATAGACAATTCCCTGGAATGATACTACTGCAATGGCCACAGTTGTGGCATGGTATAGTGCCTTTGTAGGTTGTTTGTTTTGAAGTTGGAAGTTGCTTAAGCATGGACGCAATATTTTTAGAGCGTTGGTGTGCAAAAATTGGAGGTTGGTCAAATATCTTGTTAAAGTCCGTTTCAAGTTGTAGCATTTGCCAGTGCCTGCGGATGGACTGTTTGATCTTTGAGGATTGTGTAGAATATTTTGAGACAAATACAACTCGGGTGTCTGATTCTGTAAGCTGTTCTCTAGGTTTTAGTAGCTCTTGTCTGGATTTGTTCAAGACTCTGGTTCTGGCTGTTTCTGTAATTTCCTCTGGGTATCCCCGTTGCTTGAATTTGGTAATAATGGTGGAACTGTTATGCTCAAAATTTTCAGGAGTAGATGCAATTCTTTTGGCCCGCAAAAGTTGCGAGTATGGCAGGTGTCGTTTTAAGCTGGGTTGGTGGAAACTCTTGTAATGCAAGTAGTTATTCCGGTCGGTGGCTTTTGTATAGATTGAGGTGACAAATTGGTTGTTGTTTAATGTGATTTGTACATCCAGAAAGGATATGGATTTTGAATCAAAACTGTAAGTAAATTGAATACGATCATCTACGTGATTGAGGTAATTGATGGCTTGGTGAAGTTGGTTCTCATTGCCTGTCCACACTAGAAAAATGTCATCGATATAACGGTAATAGGCATGTATGTGTGGTTGCCACAATTGGTGACTCAATATGTATTTGGTCTCAAACGAGTACATGAATAGATTAGCATATGCAGGAGCCGCACAGTTGCCCATGGCGACTCCTGATAACTGTTGGTAGAATTTGCCAGTTGATGCTTTAAAATAGCTGTGATGCAAAGTATGCTGCATGAGTTCCATGATGAAAACTTGTAAGTCCATAGGTTTTTCACTATGTACCAAGGCAGTTTCTAATGCTTCCAATCCCAAATTGTGAGGTATCGACGTATATAAAGAGTTAACATCAATAGTGCATAAGATCACAGGTTGATTGGGTTGTATATTGATGTTTTGAAGCTTGATTAAGAAGTCTGTGGTATCCTGTATGTAAGTAGACATGTTTGTCACAGATTTTTGCAAATGTTTGTCGATATACTTGCCAGTTGGTTCGTGGATGGAATCACATGTGCTCACTATCGGTCTAAAAGGTGGCTTGGTAGTATGCTTATGAATTTTGGGTACAAGGTAAATGTATGGTATCTGAGGGTAATCTTTGACTAGAAATCTTTTGTCTTTTTCGGTGATGGTTCCAGATAAGACAGCTTTAGTAACGATGGTAATCAGAACCTGCTTGTATTCGTAGGTAGGATCAGTATCCAGAAGCAAATATAGATCAGGATTATTCAGATGCTTATCTAAATGAAGATTGTAGTAGCTGGTGTCTAAGGCTACTAGTGCTCCTCCTTTGTCTGCCTTGCAAATTTTTATGTTGCTGTTAGAAGAGAGTTGTCTGAGTGCTTGAAATTCGTTAGTTGGTAAATTGGAACGATGTTTAGAGGACGTTTTAAAGATGGTGTGAATGTCTTGTTGTACAGCTATTTCAAATGTGTCCAACACTTTGTGACTCGTAGGTGGGATAAAAGAACTTTTTGGTCTTAATCCCATTAGGGTACTTTGATCTTGAGTAGTTTGTGACGGACATACATTAGTGAAGAAATGTCTTAAACGTAAAGTTCTCATGAACTTGTAAAAAGAGATGGTAGTATCAAGTTCATTAGTGTGATACGTTGGTACGAAGTTCATGCCTTTTTGGAGAGCTTGTTGTTGAATATTAGTTAATGGAATTTGTGAAATATTTATTACTAAATTCTGTGACTCCTGGTGGATTTCGCCGGTGTTCTCGAATTTGAGCTCGGTACTCACTTTGCGGAATGGGTCTAACCTCTTGTACACTCGGTAAGAGCTTCGCTTTTTCAGCGTTTTAAGTTTGGCAAAGTAGCATCCTATGCGCACCGTTACTTTTACAATCCCACACGTTGATATTTCGGGTGCTCTACTTTTAGATATTTTAATTTTGCACAGTGCCTTTGCTGATTAATCACGTATTTTTATTTATTATTTTTTATCTCTTGATTCCTTTGGTGTGCTACTTTTTGGACACTATCTTCTAACACACAGGCATGTTACCTTCACGTTTGAAACGGCCTTTAGTCACGTGCTTTTTCTATGTACCACGGATGAAACCACACTGTTTTTTCACCCTCTCGTCTCAACATACTTTGGCATGGCCTTTACTCACTATTGCTTAGTATCGCTGTACATAGCATGTGTCTAGGACTCCTGTATCAGCGCCCTACATGTGGTTTCCTTTTACCTTTTAGATTCCCCCTGAAGAAGTGCATCCCAGCACGAAATGCATCGGGGACAGCTTTGAATATATAACCGGGGACAGCTTTGAATGTATAACCGTAAAAGAAATGCAAACACTTATACTCATTGGATCATATGACCATAATATGATGATGATGTTTTGAATTCGTGATCAAATGACTACTATCATGCACAAGGATTGCTGAAATAAAATTCATGATAAGTTTACGTTCAACTTTTCAGTTTAAAACTTTATTGATCTTACGCACCAAGGTGCCTATCAGAGTGCTTAGAAGTTGTCCTTACTGCCTGTAAGGCTTATCTGACTTCTATTTTTCCAGGGAGACAGAAATATGCAGATAGGGGTCACGTGCCTTTAAACTGCATAGGCATACCTCAAATTAATCCTCTCACAGAAAGTTTAGTAATCTCCCAATAATTTACCATTATTAAAAACACCCTTCACTAGATATTTTTCCAAGTGCCACATAATTTCACTTCCAGTAAATACCCTCCAGGTCAAATTTCACATGAAATATCATCATGTAATGTCATCAGGGCGAAAAGACACATGTAAATCTTTGGTGATGCAACTGTAGGAATAAAGAGAGTTTGATGTCACTTCTGTGACCCCTGCTATTTTGGTTAATCAACATCCAAGAATAGACACGTTGGCGCTGCTTCAAATTACAAACAATGACAGTGATGGTGAGTGGGGATACACAGAGATATGACGGGTATTCGCAATAAAAATCATGTTAATAATGAATATTGTTTTGTCAAAAGATGGGAAAAAAGGCAGAGACTCATAGACTGGGTCATGGTATGGGGTAACTAATAGGATGTTGACCCCGGTTAAAGATGGCCTCGGGAGGAGATTTGAGAAGACAGTCTATGATGCACTGCCTCAGAATACACCAATAACACCTTGAGGATACATGAAATAAATGTTATTATCTGCATGAGTACCTGAATGAAAGGGGACACTATTTTTCCTCATATACACACAATTTGCACTCTCATAGCAATGATGTGCTTTTAGGAAAAATCATGCTGCCTATATTGAAGACAACTTATTGTCTAAAGCACTGAATGATCACTAAGTGGTGCAAATTGTGACGAAGAGGAAATTGCAGAGGATCTCGAGCGGAGGATGTCAGACAAGAAAAGAGATGAGGATTTTAATAAAGGAATTTACTCAGAATCAGCAGCTGGCCCGTGCAGCTAAGAGCAGTGGGGCTAGGTGAGGGGGGACTTCAACAGATGATGAAGAGAGAGAATTAATTATTTATTTAATTTTCCCTCATCATCGTCTGTTGAAACCCCAGGTCGCCCGGCCCCACCGCTCTTGCCTGCACGGGATGCTGCTGCTCAGAATAACAAGGGTACACTGAAATAAGTGCTTCATTTGAGTGGGTGGTTGCTGGTGAGGTCCACCAGCACTCATTTTCTGGAACCCGCACTCATTTTTCCTCATCAGACATTTACTGAAAGCAAGAGAGAGGAAGCCCACTCAGAGGAGAAATAAGAAGAAAGAGAAAGACAGAAAAACAGTCAACAAGGAAGAAAGCAGGAACAAGCAAGATTGAGATAAAGGGACAGGGAGTACATGATAGTGGATGAAAGAACTACACAGCCTTGGCATTCGGCACGCTGACATTTAATAGCGCTGGCCGCAGGTGTCCGAGCAGCGCTTTGGGCACCAGCACTTATAAAATTTACAAATTAGCCACTGCCTGGAATGTGCGTTGACCCTTCAGGAGCCATGTAAAGTATCCATAAGATGGATGTGTATGGCAGCTGAATGAAGGGGGTATATCACTCCACATGGACAGATTTCGAGAAGCTTTAGGAAAGCAGGAAATCTGGCACTCAAAGAGCATATATCATGTTTAAAAGGGGCAGTGGTCCTGTGCTTAATATGAGAGAAGAAAGGCCACTGGAGCAACCCACTGGCAAGACACATAAGATGGACCTGTTGCTGCTGTCATCACCTGTGCCAGGGAACAAATAGGCTGCCTGAGTCATACACAGCTTTGCACCATGGCACTCAGGAGAGTGTGCGTTTTCCAGTGTAGGATGTGCACTGGAAGTACATTCTTCCAGTACAAAATATAATGCATAGGCAACATCAAAAGAGTCAGTTGCACTGGATGTTGGCCGTGCACAGATTCAAACAGACAATGCCTTGATTTTCTGATGAAATAAACACATTTCCCCTTTTTGTGCCTGCTGCAAGTAAGCAATAGTTTTTAATGCAACACCTTGTCTGACTATTATAGTATTCGGGTGCTGATCCACCCCAAGTTAATACCCCCTTGACACAAACCGACATAAAGTGACACTAAGTGGCTTTGGTGCTGTCACAAGGTCACCTATCCAGCGCAAAACACCGTTGTGCTGTGCTGTTTTGTGTCATCTTGTTTTGCTTTGCGTTTTGCTACCTCTAGTGCAAAGCCTTTGCAAATCTGGCCTACATCGTAGGAAATGCACAGTACTAATAAATCTTTCGGCCTTTTATAAAATGAAAACAGTGGGAGGCTATGACACAGGCAATGTAAGATGTGCAAAAATGATGCTGTTTTTTCTGTATAAACCTTGCCAGACTAGGTATATCCAGGCGTGGAGATACATCCAAATGCATCAATAGATTTTTTTAAATCATTTTTATTAACATTTTCTTATATCGACAATTAAATACAATGGCGGCAAATTTGACAATAGCCAATCACATTTTATCCTTTACTCATGCCAATCACACTTGTTACTCCTGGATCATATTTGTACTACAAATACTATTCCTTAAAGCAAATTAATGATACTTTAAGATATTCCTTTTTGATAATCAACTTTATTGATTTTGCAAGAAGTGAAAAGAAAAGGAAGAAAAAAACAAGAAACAAAAGACATGAAAGCAGACAGTACAGCATATCAGATTGCATGATGACATGCTGGCATGCGGATTGCTGCACACAGTGCAGGTAGAACATAAGAGTACAACAGAAGAATATAAATTACCCCCCCCCTTTGCGGGCACAGTGAGGTGGAACCCCAGAGTCAGAGGTAGTGATCCGTCTAGCATTCCCAACCATTTGCCCCAGATCTTCTGATGCCAGGCAGGGCAACCCCTGGCTTCGTACAGTGAGAGTTCCTGTGTGGTGAATCAATCTACTCCCTGGCGCCATTTGGCTATGGTGGGTGGGATGGGATTCTTCCATGCGGCCTCTATGTCGCGTTTAGCTACTTTAAGATATTCTTAACATTTCAATTTTTCTTACAGATATGGTTTGCATCTTGTATTTCTTAACTTGTAAACTGATCGCGTACCACCTGCCTCCAGCCTAACTTGAGTAACAACCATCTGGATCCTCACCTCTGGATCCTCATTGTACATAAGGCATATGGTACCAAATGGCACCCTTACTCAGATGCGCTTGTGGTATTGACATTCACTTCCACTGTGCCAGCAATTACTCTTAAAATGGCGTGGAAACTGGGGAAATTAAATAGCCAGAGAATACTGGTTTGTTCTGGAGGGTGGAACTCTTTTGTATCGGTGCGGGGAGTGGGAAAGGGGGGGGGGACGCTATGCAGAGCCATATTTGTATATCTTGATCAGCGAAGCTGCGTTATGACAATGAGGGGGAGAGGGATTAAGGTCTCTATTGTCTTTCCCTGTGTCTTTGTAAGTCTCAATATTCATCCCAATCATATACACTTCTCCATCACTGACGCCCAGCACACCATCACCAGGTGCAAGATCTCCTCCCACTGCAGCTAGAGCACGGTCACCAAAACTCAGTGGTGACTGGCCCTCACCATCTCCCAACCCATGGCCTCAACAGACCTCCACCGGGCCGTTCACAACTATGCCGCCTGGATCACCGACAGCGCCAACAGACTCGCCCCACTGAAACCTACAAAATCCTACAAGATCCCCAAACATGCCAGCTGGTACATCCCAGAACTCAAGACCACCAAGCTCAACTACCACCAACTAGAGTAACAATGTCATGCCACAGAGAACCCCACAAACAGAGCAGCTCACAAAACAGCCCTCAGCATCTATCACCAGCACATCAAAGAAGGCAAAAATGCAGCCATCACTAGCGCATCGACTCCGCAGCCAACCACACAAAGGAACTCTTCAAAATAGACAAAGAATTCTCCAACCTGACTGCCATAGAGCACATCACCACCCCTCCCAAGAACTCTGCAACAGCTTCTCAGACTACTTACACAGCAAGATCACCAACATCTACAACAATTTCAACATCCAACTGCTTGACCCCGACAACCTCAACCAACCAGCGAACGCCAGCCACACCATCACCACCTGATCACGGCTCACCACCCTGACCATCTCAGCCATCATGTCTTCTATCCACTCTGGGGCGCCTACCGACCCCTGCCCCTACCACCTCTACAACCTCACAATGAACCTAATAAGCATGCAACTCAACAGCATCCTCAACACCTCCATCTCCACAGCAGCCTTCCAGGACTGTTTGAAACGTCGGACCCCTCTTAAAGAAAGTCTCCTCTGACGCCACTGACCTCAAAAATTACCGTCCAATCTTTCTGCTCCCTTACCTGACCAAAGTTCTTGAGAAAGCCATCAACCAGAAGCTCACTGAATTCCTCGAACAAAACCACCTACTGGATGCCTCTCAATCAGGATTCCATGTCAATCACAGCACTGAGCCTGTGCTGATTTCCGCCACAGACAACATCAGAACACTCCACGACCATGGAGAAACTGTGGTCTGGAAAGCTCCAAGAGCAGGTTAGTACTGCAATGTCCATCATGCAGCACTCTTGCGGTCTGAAGAATCAAAGGATAACCTTTGTCTATTTTGTTTTAGTTCCTTCCCTAGTAACAGTATAGGTCGCTCGTTCCTGGGATCTTGTCTGATTACAGGGCTGAAATCTAGGTCGAGTCCTGTGTTAAGTTGCAACATCTGGATAAGATGACCATCTGTTGAATAAAGGATGCGATTTAAGAAACCTTAGACAGTCTGTGCTTAGAATCAACAAACTCACCTCTTACTAACAACTTACCCATTTTGGAGGCACAACTTGCTCATTCTCTCTGTGGACTCTTGTTAGACGCTACTTTCACTTTCAGTGTCCTTTGACAAGCCTATGGACTTCAGATAAAATCAAGCCCTAATCATCAATGACCCTTAACACCGGAGAGGTGTAGAGTACTACTGTGAATATTCAGGATTGTGGTGATTTCCCGCAAATGATAGCCCTCTAAGTTCTCTTGGGGTTATTTTGTCTTTACTAATACCAAAGTCGTTCTTTTAGTTCTTGCAATCAACAAAAGGATGCTTTCAACAGAGTTTGTTCTTTTTTAGCCTTTTGAGATAGGAAAGTGTGCACACCTACAGTATTTACAACTTGGGATCTCAAAACGAAAATACAGAGACTTAAACATGAACAAAGGTCCCCAAAAATTGCCTGCTTCGAGGGTCCACACAAGCGATTAACAAAACGAAATTAACTGCCTAGAGTTCCCCACGAACAAAAACGCAAAAGTATTTAGTGAGCCCAGTTTTTAAAGAAGCAAGAGGTTTCCACTTAGCTTTGTGTTTTTCAGGGGAAGCTGTTGTCAAATTTCCTTCCGTCAGAGATGGGAACTCAGTTCAGGCTGGAACTGGCATAAAGACAAGAGATTGAAGGCTTGTTTAGCACATCTTCCGGGTGAACTTGTTGCAATCAGGTGGAGGGGCCCAACCACTACGAATAAGGGAGACCCTTCGGAGCCTGTCTTAAAGTTGAAAGTCACTTTAAACTGGCTAGTTTTCAGTGGGGTTTTTTCTAAATTGGAAACTGTGTCCTCAAAGAAGGGGCTCTAGATGTCTAGCCACGAGCACAAATAACTTCAGTGGTGTTTGAACATGTTTAATTCTCCTGTATTTAGGCATTCTAATTAAGCTTGCTTTGACAGGCGAGACTATAATTTAGTTTTTGAAACCGCTAAAAATAAGACTAAATATTTAGCAAATGCACCTTGATCATAAAACATGTGGGGACTGAAATGGTCTAGTAATAATGTTGCTTTGAGAAATTGAGTAAAAAACTAAAATACAGTCACAGAGGCAGGCAAACGTTCACCACCTACTGGTAATAATCCTTTGAGAAGTGACTATTTAAGATGGGAGAGGAATGTTGGAATTTTACTCCAGATGACTCTTGGATCAGATTCAACTGTATACTGCCGTGTATAAGGGTGAAGGTTTTGCAAAATCTGAAAGTCCTCTCTAGGATAATGGAAAAATGTTAGGAAGTGAACTAGGAAAATAACTAAGGACCGTTTTATAATTGAAAAAAGGAAGTGAACAATTAAAGTCTGGAAGACACGACAGTTTTCTTAAACATCTTAATAATCAGCATGCATTCTTTTTTTCTCTCAGACCATGGAATTCAGCAGGGGCCCTCTCCCGTGGACGTGGCCTCCCTCAAGCTCCTGTATCCCACCCACTCACATGAGGCCCGTTCGATGAGGAGGTAATCTTCAGTGCCTACACAAACACATAGCATCATGCTTGCTAAAGGAAGTGGAGAAAGCGGATAGCACAGCTGCTGGCGTGGAGGTAATGCAAAACCCGCCGCAATCACGGCCGCTAATCACTGCAGGGGCTGCGGGCGGGGCTCCAAAGTTTACTTCAGCAGCGAGCGCCCGCGAAGCAGAGGGAACCACGTAGCGTGGAAAGGAACGCGGGCTGAGATTTTTCTTTCTAAAAGATTTGTTGATAAACGAGCATTTTTTTTCTATTGGCAGATTTGTTGGCAGATGGTTTAATAGAAATATATGAAGAAATGGAAATAAACAGAGAAATACTCCATTTATTTACACAGGGAATGGTGCGAAAAGGCATTTACACTCTTACAGGGCCGGTCGAACAGCAATCTGCCAGGGCTGATTGCTGTTCCCACTCAAGCCCTGCCCCATACCAGAACTACCAAGTCTTCAGTTTGTCTGTCTGACATTTCCATGCTTTCTGAGTGCTTATCTGTGATAGTTGTGATAGATTACCTGTGACAACTCCACCTGCTATGCCCTTTATTTTCCTTGTATTCGTTTACCAGAGGTGCCTGGCTCCCATCTGGTTGGTAGGCACCATCCTAAAGGGAGTCCCTTCCTTTTTTATTCATTTTATGTTTTATCATTTCACACTATTTTAACTTGAGTTCTTTTTCCAGGATTCAGCTACCCACAGGGGAGTCTGTGAGTGCTGAAGGGGTTGCTGGGCCACACTTCAGATTCCCCTTCTTGTTTTATCCCGCAATTTGAGATCGCGCTTCAATGCCAGAATTTGGACCCCCCTTCATGGAGGGATATTTAAAGACAGACGCGCATGGCCGGATCGCGCTGAGTGCCAGACTGGTCTGCACCTTGAACCTCTCACACAGCCATCAGAATGACCTACACCAGTAAGGGACTGCTTGCTCTTTAACCCCTTCCCTGCTCCCGTCGGCCATTGGCTGATGGGAGCATATGGCCAACGGCCGTCGCAGTCCCACCCACTCATTAGAACTCCCACACCGCAGTGGAATTACCGCCGCGGTTAAGGCATTAATCACCTTCCCCAGTGCTTGAAATGGAAAAATTGAAGTGCAGGTACACTGTACCGGGGTACCTGCTTGTTTCTGAGAAGTGCCGGTACTCTCCAATTAAAAATATTAGATTTCTCTTGAGAAGTGCCGGTACTCACCCTGTCAAAATAAAAAAGTGCTGGTGCTTAGTACCAGACACTACGGTCCCATTTAAAGCACTGACCTTCCCTCAGCTGTATATGTTTTACCCTTGCCTCCCTCTCCTAAACACCCAACCTTATCTGTACCAGTTGCTTCAGTTCAGTTTCAGTTTCATCAACTTTTATTCGATTATCAATTTCAATAATCATAAAAAGTACATATTAAAATTTGAACACATAAGTAAGATAACATGAATATAAATGGAAGAGACATTTAAATAGAAAAATAGGTTTTACAGTTCTATGTAATACTGGTTTGACTAGAGATATTACGACGTATTGTTAAGACTGCTTTAAGGAAAGTCGCTATAAATTTAGCTTCATGTGATGTTTTTAGAGATTGCAAGTAAAGGAATGCTGGAAGGGATTGTCTATATCCACTGGATCGGAGAATCGGGATAATCCACGTTTTCCTTGGTCGTTCATAATATTTACAAAAAAGGACAACGTGGATGGTAGATTGTAGAGAGATTCCGTCGCAGGGACATTTCATCAGGTTGCGCGACCAGTTGTGCATTTCCGGAAATGAAACTAAGCGAAAGAAAATATTAAAGCGTAGTCTTGTTAATAAAACCTTTTCGTGGTTGGATAAGAAATACGTCAGATAGGGCTGTATGCATTTTTCGGACTGTTGGGCACAGATTTTTTCGTTTAGTGGTTTAATGATCTCTGCCTGCGATCTTGGTCAATGATCAAGCCGCCCACCTAGAAGAATGGCTGTTAACTGCTTGTGATAAAGTTGCTCCCTATAAAACGATCAAAGCTAAGCGTCCCCACGACGCCCAACGCTGGTTTTCTGATCAGCTTAAGACTGATAAACTTGCGCTGCGTCAGGCAGAGCGCCGTTGGAGACGCAATTACGATCCCCATCTAAAATTGATCTATGTCACTACCCTAAATACTTATAAAAAAGCTATACTATCTGCTAAAACAGCCTATTTCTCTAAAAAAATCCTGGATTCCAACACCAAGGCTAAAGACATCTTTTCCATCGTCACTGAGCTCTCCCTGCCAGATAGGGTTACTCCACAACCTCAACCTACCCAAACCCTATGCGACTCTCTGAATTCCTATTTTACAGATAAAATCTCTACCATCAAAGATAATATCCCCCCCCCTCATCACCTCCTACTCTACCCCCCCCTCCAATGAACCCAAGCCGTTTGATTCAGTTTCCACCTATCTCTCAAGAGGAATTCCTCGCTCTTCTTCGTAAAGTCAGTTCAGGATCACCTAATGACTGCTGCCCTCCCCATATTCTTAGAGAAGCCTTTCTGTCATGTCCTGGCCCCCCATTAGCCTTGCTTAACCACTCTCTTGCTTCTGGGGAGGTCCCTCGTTCCTTCAAACAGGCAGCTGTTATTCCCATCCTCAAGAAAACCAATGCCGACCCCACCGTTTTAAGTAACTACCGCCCAATTTCCCTTCTTCCTTATTTGGGTAAAATCCTTGAGACCTATGTTTCTCGCTGCCTGAGTACCTTTATAGAGAATTCCTCCTTCCTGGATAACCAACAAGCTGGCTTTAGACCCCTCCACTCCACCGAGGCGGTCATAGTAGCCGTCATGGATGCCTTGAGGAAGGGTGCCGACAATAACATCCCCCAGGCCCTTGTCCTCTTGGACCTGTCGGCTGCATTTGACACGGTCGATCACACCATTCTGATCGACCGTGTCAACAATGCCGGTATCCAGGGGGTGGCCCTCGAATGGCTCAGATCTTTTCTGAGACATCGTACTCAGGCAGTACACCTATCTACCTTTTCTGCCTCCTATTCACCCCTTACTTGTGGGGTCCCTCAGGGCTCCGCGCTCTCACCTTTATTGTTTAATTTGTATCTTCAGCCCCTTCTTGTCTCCCTCCGGAATACCCCGGTTACTATTTTTAACTACGCAGATGACCTTCAGTTAATTTTTCCTATTTCCAATCTCCCTTCCTCCTGTTCCAACTTTCAGTCCACCATGCTCAACATCGCTGAGTGGATGCTTCATAGTCAATTAAAACTAAACCCAACAAAAACTGAGCTGGTACTAGTTGGGGGCTCCACCAATCCGTGGAATTCTAGCTTTTGGCCCCCTTCTCTGGGTACTCCACCTAACCCGGTTGGCACGGTGAAGAGTCTGGGGGTGATCATTTCGGAGGACCTCTCTATGAGGCCACAAATCAATGCAGTCACCTCATCCTGTTTTTTTCACCTTAGGCGGATTCGTAAGATCAGCAGGTTTCTCACTAGAGATGCTCTGATCCTAGTCATCCTAGCATTGATCACCTCCAGACTCGACTATGCTAACACGTTGTATGCCGGAATTCCATCTATCCACCTCCACCGGCTGCAACTTGTTCAGAATCAGGCAGCTCGCCTCATCTTTCGCCAGCCTAAGTACCAGCATGTCACTCCTCTCCTACGTAGTCTTCACTGGCTTCCCATCACCAAACGCTGTTTTTTTAAACTTGGCTGTGTCATTTTTAAGGCCTTGTCTGACTCAGCCCCAGCATTCATTACCTCCTGTCTGACACGGTACGTCCCTCACAGAGACCTCCGCTCCGCCACCCTCAATCTCCTGGTCATTCCCAAAACCAGGCGGAAAAAGCATGGTGGCCTTAGTTTCTCCGCCATGGCACCTGCCACCTGGAATTCCCTTCCCACTGCACTTCGTCTCTGCCCTACTTACGATCATTTCCGTAAGCTCCTTAAAACTTTCTTATTTCAACAACTACCTGAGTAACTTCCCCACCCTAGCTGCTGTTACGTCAAGAGCGCCATGAAACCGTTGGTGAACGTGCGCGGTATAAATATTTTCAACGTAACGTAACGTAACGTTCCGTAGATCCCTCAAATGGCCCATGCACATTGTCTTTAACTGTTTCCTGGAAATGTCTTCCACTGAGGGAGGTTCTTCAAAGTAGGACTCGCAGTCCAGGTCTTTAAAAAAGTTACAAATATAGGTTAGCCACAGGATTTTTCGCCAGTTTGTAAGCGCTAAACAGTCAGTAATAAGGGAGCGAGTTAGGTGGCATTCGGGGTTGCTCCATATTCGATGCCATAGTAAGATAGGCTGGCATCGAACGGTGTCAATGATATATTCCATGCCAAGCTCTCGGTGTGAGGCTAGTATCGGGGAACTTTGAGGGAGGGCTAAGATGTATTTTATAAAAGCATTTTCAGTGACCTGTAACTGGTCGATCCGTCCGTGGCCCCAAATACCAGCTCCATAGGTGGCCACACTATGGCATTTTGCATAGTATATGGTCAGAAGTTCAGGTGGAGCTGGTTTCCCCAATTTCCTCGAGAAAGAGGTTAGTGCAGATGTTGCACGACGGAAGTGGAGATTCTTGGCTTCAATAGCCTTTCGCCAATTCATTGCGTCGTCCACTAGGATTCCCAGGTATGGATAAACTGGAGTTTTTTCCAATTTGTTGTTATCAACCATTATTGGTAATAAGGTTTTTGATCCTGGGACTGATATGCATTGTGAAGGTTTTCTTGATGTTTATTTTGAGTCCAAGTGAGTCCATAAATGCTGAGTATTTATTGATTTGTGTCTGGAGTTGATTTAAAGTCCGTGCTAGAATGACTGAATCGTCAGCATACAACAATGTGGGTTTCGGGCGATGATTTATCTGAGGGAGGTCCTGGCTCCCTTCCAACATAGCCTGTTCAAGCCCATTTGTGTAAAGGTTGAACAGGAAGGGAGCCAGTACACATCCCTGTCTTACTCCCTTCAGTATTTGGAATGGACGGGACAGTTCGCCGCTGGTACCAAATCTTACTCGGCCTTGACCAGTTGCAGCTTTGTCACAGCTGAGTCCACCTTGAGCTCTCTCCTTAGCGACTATTCACTACTCCCTGCGAACAAGCAAGCACCCAAGCTACACTGTGCCCTCATTAACACCCATTCCCTACTGAAGCATAAAGTCGAAATAGCCAACTTTCTAGACAGTCGTATACTGGATGTACTTTTTATCACTGAGACCTGGGCTGACGAGGCGTCCAGCCCCAACTTTGCCATGGCAGTTCCCACAAGCTTCTCTCTAAACTGACTAGAAAGACCTCACAAAAGAGGTGGTGGTCTAGCCTTGATGTACTGTAACTGGATTACTGCCACCTTTGAATCAGCTCCATCCTTAGACTGGAAAGCCTTCCTCTTTAACCTAGTGATAAATAACAAACACTAATTTAAAGGCTTGTTTTTATACTGAGCACCTGGCCCCAGAAATAGGTTTGTGAGCAACCATAGTGCACTGCTAGAAGATAGTCTATGTGCCAATGATTTTACCATTTTAGGGGATTTAAATTTTCACCTACAGTTACAATTAGTCAAAAGAAACTGAAGATCTTCTCGAAATTCCAGCCACCATAGGACTGATACAACTAGTCAAGCAGCCCACACATAAGGCTGGCACACTTCAGGAGGCCTGTTTGCTAACAATTACCTCATCTCATTAGAAGATGTACTACCACTCAGGTGGTCCGACCATCACGCTATATTTTTTGGCCTTAGGGCCTGGAGCAAAATCGAGATACGAACTAGCCTATGCTATTTATATGGATTGGCTAAACTCCGCTTTCTCGAAGTTAGTTGCACCCAAAAACCCCCATACTAACAGAAATGAACCATCTACACCACGGGTACTCATAGTACGGCCCGCGGGCCGCTGACGGCCCGGCAAGCCTTCTGTGGCGGCCCGCGGACCTTGAGTCATCATGCCCGTGTTTTAATTATTTTTTTTTAAGAGTGTCTGCAGCAGCGCGAGAGACTCTGCTGCTCTGTGGTGGCCGGGCGATCCTAGCGATAGCCAGAGTAAAGCTGCAGGGGCCTAAGAGGTGAAATACATCAAGGCTTCATTAACATGATAATGGTCTTTTAAAGACCTGTTAAGTGCTCGGGTGCGGCTGTGAGTGTGTGTGTGCCCCGGCAGACACACAGGCAGGGTGAGATGAGAGGGAGGGGGACTTATAAACACATGCACACCTCAAAAGAAAAGCGCATTCTTTAGTTGGAAAACCACCTACTTAATCGGCACTTCTCGCTTGCTCAGTCTATTGACCACCCGAGAGAAAATTACAATTGACATTTTTGTCCAAAAATAATCAGCGCTAACAAATGCTACTGCAGCTGTGAGTAACCGTCTTACATGTAATCGGTTTTAAACCAAAACAAGGTAATTTAGCACTTTCCCTATCCTAGATGCCTGTAAGAATTCGAATACTCTCATATTTAGCAACACATTTATAGCACAGGTCAGGTTTTACTAAGAGGGATTGCCCAGCGTTTATTTGGTTAAAGTAGTGTGTGTACTATTGATTCAGCGCCGACTATTAATTCTATATTTGACCCTATGGCTTCCGGAAATTATGCGCTACATTTGTTTTAGAAAATATTATGTTTTTGTAGGTGTTATCTAATCACAACCCTGTTTGCTCTGTTTGCGGCTGTGAGTGTGTGTGTGCCCCGGCTGACACACAGGCAGGGTGAGATGAGAGGGAGGGGGACGGAGAGGGAGGGAGAGTGAGAGGGAGGGAAAGGGAGGGAGAGAGATTGAGAGGGAAGGAAAGGGAGGGAGACGGAGAGAGAGGGAGGGAAAGGGAGGGAGACGGAGACGGAGAGGGAGTGAGAGGGAGGGAAAGGGAGTGAGACAGAGAGGGATGGAAAGGGAGGGAGACGGAGAGGGAGTGAGAGGGAGGGAACGGGAGGGAGACGGAGAGGGAGACGGAGAGGGAGTGAGAGGGAGGGAACGGGAGGGAGACGGAGAGGGAGTGAGAGAGAGAGAGAGAGAGTGAGAGAGAGTGAGAGAGAGTGAGAGGGAGAGAGAGGGAGTGAGAGGGAGTGAGAGGGAGAGAGAGAGAGAGAGAGTGAGAGGAAGTGAGACAGGGAGAGAGGGAGAGAGAGGGGGAGAGAGAGAGCTAGAGCGAGAGAGGGAGACCAAGAGAGAAAGAGAGCGAGAGAGATGTGTGTATGCCGGGTCTGGTAGCTCAGTGGACGAAGGCGTCCGCTGCAGGGACCTGTGATCAACCTCATGGCCGGTTTTTTTTATTGCTCTAGCCCCGCCCCCTCCCCCACTGACCCCGCCCCCACTGACGCGGCCCTCGGACACAAACCAAACTGTAAATTTGGCCCCTGAGAGAAAGTTTGTGAGTACCCATGATCTACACCATGGTTCACCGAGTCACTCAGACACCGCTGGCACACGCACTACAATATGAGAAAATCTCCTACAAATTAGCACTGACCAAATACAAAAAACTCCTAGTAAAAGAAAAGAGTAACTGCTTCACACAACAAGTAGAATCAGCTAAAGACTCCACTAAGAAGCTTTTCCAGTTAGCAACTAAGCTTACCTCTATTCCCAGCAATAAAGCAGCTGCTTATGGCCAACAGATTCGAGACACACCGGCCCCTCTTTAGGGACAAAGTTGATCAAATTTTCTTGAAATTCAATAGCTCCACTAAGCCGGATGTCAAGACCCACACTACGCAGGCAAAACCCATCCACACTCCCCTTACAGATTTTGTACCTACCTCCCCCGACCTAGTAGCAAAAATGCTTAACTGTACTAAATCCACTAGACTCTTGCCCCCACCACATTAAATCGAGCACCAAGTTTATAGCAACCAATCTCTCCTCTATCTTTAACTCCATGTTTATCACAGGAGTTTTCCCCTCCATATGGAAAATAGCCTCTATTCTCCCTCTAATACAGTAACCAAATCTGAATCCTGCTAACCCTAGCAACTACTACATCTCTCGTATCCCTCTCCTGGCACAAATTGTGAAGAAAATAATAAACATGCAGCTTGCCCAATTAATTAAAAAACATCATCTTCTGGATCCAACTCAGCTGTAATCAAAGACACTGAGGAGATAAGAGTTGGATTGGACAAAGGAGATTCCGCAGCTCTTATTCTCCTACAAAACTTGCCACCCTAATCAAGACCTTTGACTTCTCATTTACATCCTACATTGATGACAGTCAGTAGTGCCAGCGTTCAATGACGATCTCAAAGTTTCCACCCATTTCCATGACTGTATGCGGGCCATTATCTCATGGACAAACAGTCATTCCTTGAAACTAAACTCTGGAAAAATGGAGATGGTAACGTTTGGAAACCTTTCTTTAGCCTGGACCCTATCCTGGTGGCCAAATGAACTAGGTCCCTTTCCCACCCCTGTGGCTAAAGTCAAGAATGTGGGTGTCCAAATTGACAACAAGCTTAATTATGGCACCCAGGTGATGGCTGTGGTTTCCTCATTCTTTTACATCCTCAGGATGATCCAAACAATTCTCCCCTTCATTCCAGTTAACACCTGAAAATCTTTCATCAGCGCCTTAGTACTATCAAAACTAGACTACTGCAACGGCCTCTACTTGAATTTACAGGAAAAACAGATTAGGAATACCTAAATTCCAATCAGTCTCCCATGAAATCCAGAAGCCATATTGGCTTCCAGTGAGAAGTCGCATAACATTTAAAGCACCCCCTGAAAGTCAATGCATAACACAGGCCCATAGTACCTGAGACACGTTTTTCAGTGGTAAACACCGAGCAGAGTACTGCACTCCTTAGGAGCCAAGACACTTGCAGTTACAAGGTTCATGAAAATGAGCTGGGGTGGAAGAAGCTTTGTCACAGGAACAACCAAGCTCTGGAACTGCCTCCCCCCCCCATATCAGGGTCTTGTCCACCCTGCTTTCCTTTAGAAAGGAGCTCAAACCCTGTTTTTTTTTAGAAATTAAGGGTTTTACAATTGTGCTCTAGTACAGTCAGCGCCAAGATACCTCCGGGTATTCGTGCACTTTACAAATTGAATAACACAACATAGTTTAATACCTCACGTGTGACTCTTGAGTAGAATACAGCGTATATGTTCATGAAATAAAATAAATATCAGAAATGACCCACTTTGTGCAATATAATGCTTTAGGAGTTGCTTTATAACTAGAATATAAAGTGATCTCTAAAAAGTCACAACAGACTCTAGGTGCTTTTAGCTCAAGAAATGGCACGGCTTGCCAGCTATGTTACAGGCTTGTCACTTACCCAACAACCCCGACACATGGGCACAAAAACACACACACTCACACACATAGACACACACACATGCACACACGCATACACACCCACACACAGATACACACCCACACACAGAATTTCAAATACCTCTAATTGTTTTGTTTAGTTTTATTCTTGGGAAGTGTATGGATTGTAAACATCGGTTTGTTATGACTAAAACTATTTTAATCGAACACAATAATACAGAAAAGGAGGAGAACTAAAAACCACAATTCCCAGAATACATTATGGTCTTAAATGACAGCTCCAGACTGGCCCACGCATTTTACAGTGGTACCATCTGGAAACTCTTTATGAATAGCGCTCATTCTCGTCATCTCAAACTGATGACAGTCTGAGTATGCCCAGTCAATATCTTAACCTGTAATCTTCAGGTAATGGACTACTCTAGGCAAAATGGATTAAAAGTACCTGAACTACCTTACCATAAATGGGACTGTTACATTCAAAAATACTAAACGTTAAACGGAATGTCATACCATAAGTCACAGAATGAAATAATAGGAAATACAGCACTTTTCTCTGAAACAGGCACCCAGATATTGAGACGAAGAAATGCATAGAGGGCTAGATATGTGCTGCGAGTTATATAATGACTCTCTTCTCCATGAAACCAACAATAAAACTTGATCTGTAGAAAATGTACTGCAAAGTCAATAACACGCTCCCACGTGACCCCATTTTGCGTGACACCAGAATGTCCTGCCTTTCTCTGCCAACAGTTCTCAGCATTATGGAGCATGTGGTTTTATTTTCCCTTGAAATGGATGGGCTTTCCAGTCGCAGCATGCAAATGATGTTGATCGACAAGGCACATGTGGCAGTGAAAGTCACAAACCAAACCTCTGGAAGCATGCAGGTGTTCGTGAAGTGTACTTTTAAAGGGGTTCTGTCTAGGTAAACGCTCTGAAAAAAATTGCGGATGCATAGATATTTCCTCATAACTTGTATGTGGCACGTGGAAAAGTGTGAATATTGCAGGTCAAGACATTGAATAATATTTTCGTTGGAAATTAAACCATTATAACACTGCCTATGTGTGTAGAGTACAAAAAAATACAGTTCTGTCTTCGGCAGGATGTAAGATGTTCCTAAAGAAGACCATTATCTTTATTGAAAACATTATACTTTCAGCATTTTACAGTGTAAGTAGGAAAAAATCTACATGATGGAATGTAATTATTTTTTTTACAGATTTTATGTTACACTTTGTTGGAGCGTTTTAAAAAGTCAACACAATAATGTGTTTCACTAAAAAATTTCTGAATTAAATTGTAAGCTTTAATCTAGGCAACCATAGTTACTCATACTAGGCATAAATAGATGAAGCAACCTTGTCTGACAAGCTGACATGCTAAAGATGATTAATTCCCACAATTATTTTTATTTCCTGACCTGTCCATGGACATGTTTTTCAAATGAGTAATAGTTGCATACATGTTTTCATCTAACTCTGCAAAATGATTCTTCTTACACAAAGATCGCTGTTAACTAATGATTAGAGATTTGTCATTTAGTGATGTAATGAAGTTCACATGTGAAGATGCAGCATTTCTAAAGGGAATGAATGATATGAAAGTCAAAGAGAGTTAACATTGTATTTGATAAGAAATGTTTCACTTGATATTGCTGTCTGTGGGAGAGTGATCCTGCTCCAATGAGAGGATCGAAAGCTGATTGGCTGCCTGGAAAGAGACAGTAGCAACATGTTGCAAAAGCATCAGACTATGATGTCTATAAAAGTGCCTGTTTCAAGAGTAGGCTACCTTTCTTTTGTCCACAATCAATCCTTTCCAGATCATCCTACTCCATTGCTCTGTTGCGCTGAGACTCTGCTGAGCTTCTTGAACCTCTCTTCATGAAAAGTTCTGCTTTCATGATTGTAGACTTACTTAGCTGATTTGAATATCAAAGTTTTAGGCTGACGATTTGAGTCTCTTGAACTTGAAACTCTTTAGGGGTTTCTAACTGACACTTTAAATTTCCGATGCCTAAAATAGAGATTCTTTCCTTTATGGAACAAGCTTAATTACGTTTTACTTAATTTGTTGAATATTTTCATATTGATTATTGAAAAATCTAATAATTAATACTGATTAATTTATATGCTGATTCTAATAAAGGGAAACTATTAAAAGTTGATTCATAAAACCCTTCAACTAATACCAAACTTTCATTATTGACTAAAAGTAGAATAGAAATTGTAATGCCATTTTAATGTGATGTACAGCTTCTGATTAATGTCACCGAACGTCACAAATACAAAGATCTGAAGAGAAACAAAAGATGGACTTCACCCTGATGAGGTGGTGACTGTTCTGGTAAACCAATAATTAAAATAAGATCCACGCTTCCGTAAAAAGTTGGTAGCGAGAGGACGGTTTACGGTATGAGAAAGAGAAGCTGTAATTAGTTGCCCTGACTTAGAGAGATGCCCATTTCCCATAGTCTAGAACCTGAATTTGAAGATTGACGGACTGCGGTTTTGAAGATTATTGCAGAATTGGAGGTGCAAGGTTTATGCATCGCAAAGTGCCTTTTTTGTGTTTTGCTCATGAGGTGTTGTAGTATGTGGGTGGAATAAAGTTGGTAATGTTTATGTGCTAATGTGAAGAAGTTGAAGAGGTTATGGGACTCCAAGGTAGTCCAAGATCCCGAGATAGATACATAAGAGTTGATTTAATGTTTCCTTGTCTGCTGAAGATTTGTGGTGCAGATTGTGACGTGACGTCGACTGTACAACTGAGATAGGGACAATAATGATTTGTTTTGAATGCACTGATATTAATTGATGTTAGCGGAACGTAATGCACAAAAATGAAGCTGCATTGATTAGGGTGATTTCCAGCTGGTCGAAATTTAATTTGCGTATGTGAAAATCCCAGCAGCAACAGCACCAGTTTTGTGGATGTTGCATTTGGCCGTTTTTCCTCTGGGGCAGAGAGCGAGGGAACCGGCGGGACCGGAGGCCAGGAGGATCACGCCTCCCACCATCCTTTGTGGCACCGTCACGCTGTGCATCACTGTCGGCGAGTCAGGAGGCGCCTAAATAATGGTCAGGGCTCCCGCGCACAGCACCAGTTTTGTGGACCCTGCATTTGGCCGTTTTTCTTCTGGGGCAGAGAGCGAGGGAACCGGCGGGACCGGAGGCCAGGAGGACTACACCTCCCACCATCCTTTGCGGCACCGTCACGCCACGCATCACTGTCAGCGCGCCAGGAGGTGCCTAAAAATGGGTCAGGGCTCCCATAGCACAGGAGCCCAGCAGCAACAGCACCAGTTTTGTGGATCATGCATTTGGCAGTTTTTCCTCTGGGGCAGAGAGCGAGGGAACCAGCAGGACCGGAGGCCAGGAGGACTATGCCTCCCACCATCCTTTGCGGCACCGTCACACCGCGCATCACTGTCAGCGAGCCAGGAGGCGCCTAAAAAGGGGTCAGGGCTCAAGCAGTGCGGGAGCCCAGCAGCAACAGCACCAGTTTTGTGGACCCTGCATTTGGCCGTTTGTCCTCTGGGGCAGAGTGCGAGGGAACCGGTGGGACCGGAGGCCAGGAGGACTACGCCTCCCACCATCCTTTGCGGCACCATCACGCCGCGCATCACTGTCAGCGCGCCAGGAGGTGCCTAAAAATTGGTAAGGGCTCCCGTGCACAGCATCAGTTTTGTGGACCCTGCATTTGGCCGTTTTTCCTCTGGGGCAGAGAGCGAGGGAACCGGCGGGACCGGAGGCCAGGAGGACTACGCCTTCCACCATTCTTTGCGGCACCGTCACGCCACGCATCACTGTCAGCGCGCCAGGAGGTGCCTAAAAAGGGGTCAGGGCTCCCACAGCGCGGGAGCCCAGAAGCAACATCAACAGTTTTGTGGACCCTGCATTTGGTCGTTTTTCCTCTGGGGCAAAGAGCGAGGAAACCGGCGGAACCGGAGGCCAGGAGGACTACGCCTCCCACCATCCTTTGCGGCACCGTCATGCCGCGCATCACTGTCAGCGTGCCAGGAGGCGCCTAAAAAGGGGTCAGAGCTCCCACAGCACAGGACGCATGCAGGCGTACCCGCGCCGTACCCGGGCAAAGCCCGGGCCGAGGGTGGGCCCGTCCGCGCCCATCAGAGCCAGGAGGCAGGGCTGGGCCACCCCTCTTTCGTCGAACTTCTTGTGCTCCAGGTTCCTAGGTTAGCCCATTGTATTCATATATTCATACTGCTATTTGGATTTATAGAACTGTAATATTGTTGTGTTTTATTCCATTCTCTTAAGTCAGTATGAATAAGGCTAATCGTAGGGGAGCAGGATGCTCAGGGGTTGTGGGCACCTTGGACGCATTTCTCACATGGGCGGAGTCGGTCCTCACACATGAGATCGAGCTCACCAAAAGGAGACTCTCATTAGATCTCCTTAGAGCCTCGATTGGAGCTCCTACATCTAGTCTCCCACTCATTGCCAACCCAGCTGTTGATTGCACGCCATTGGTGTCCGTTAAGTTACAATAATCTCAAATAAGTGACTTTCTTCCAATAGCAAGCAACTTATCCCCTGACCCTTCTCCTCATCCCAGGATTCTCACACGACACCAAAGATCTGAGCAGAAACAGGTGGGGGAGGCACAAACAAAAAAACGGAAGGCACGTGGCCAACCTCAAAATTCACACCAGGTCAGCAAGGTGGCTAAAACAAAAGGGAATTGCTTAGGCAACGAGGGAGGCCTAAAAGTCGCTCCAACACTGGGTGTTCCTTGCCCCATAGGTGATAGGGATAAGGATGTGTCTAACACTAAACAGGTGTTCAGGGAGTTCGAAGAGTCCATCTTAGCTAAACTGGGTGTAAAAATTGCAGCCATGCTAGATCCCATATTAACTACGCAGACTGAAATAGATATGAGGTTGTCCAAAATAGAGCAGCATCTTTCTCCCCCAGTGTCTACCCAGTGAGAGGATAAAAATGGCGCTTCTACTGATTTTAGATCAGCATCAGTGCATAGCACAAGTAAACCCGCCAATGAGGCAGGACCTAGTGCTAGTATTACAGGTACTGGCGCTAGTACTTTAGTGCTTGTCTCTAATGCAAATACAAGTAGTCCACACACTACATATGCCAACGCTGCCCATAGTAGGGAACGCCAGGGGCGTCGGGATCTAGGAACGTCACAGGGTGGAAATGAGGATCCTAGCAAATCTCTCAATCTGCTGCCAGAAGCCACACCATACACCATCATACTTTCTAATGTGCCGGTTCTTTCTACAGGTGGTGTCGAACACTAGGCGTCGCTAAAGAACAAAGCGCTCCACCTGTTGAATACTAGAACCGGGTTGGGTAATTGCCTATTTCAAGAATTCAAAATGATTCGTAGAGTCGCTTAGGTAGGGAAAACCCAGAAATCTTTTAGGTGACTGTGTGGTATTGAGTTTTGGGTCCCCACTGCTCGTCCAAACAATCTTAGATAGGGCAGGATTAAGGTCTCTGAGTAGGGATCATATTCATATTCTGCCATTGGGGTTTATTTATCGCACACTACCACCGCAAATATTAGATAGGGTCAGCTCAAGGGATATTGTCCAGGCTTGAGGTCCCTACGACTATGTAGTCCCTACGCTAAACAGATTTGAGCTCCTCTCCTCTTTGGAGGATATTAACTGACTACGTCCTGTATTGAAGTGTAATATGGCCTCTCAGTCAGAGTGGGGCTCCAGATCCTATCAAGCTAGGTAACCCTCTTCAACCCCCGTTGGATGGGAAGAGGCTTGAAAATCCTGCGGGTACGTCCAGGTTGGGCACAGGAAGGGATAAGGGCATGAGAACCATAGACAATTATATGTGCGGAGGGGCCCTCGATTCTGGGTTGTCCACTGATGTATGTGGTCAGCAGGGTCATGGTACTAACACTCGTGAAGTAGCAGGACCCAAACTTGTTTCCTGGAACATCGCAGGGCTCTCACACAAAACAGTCTCTGCAGAATGGTCTAAATTTATCGAGCAGGCGGATATATTGTTTTTTCAAGAGACATGGGCAATTGATGCAGTATTTCGTCAAGGCTATCTAAGCTTTGCGAAAGCTGTGGAAAAAGGGCAGCGTGGCAGACCCAAGGGGGGTTTGACCACTTGGGTCACACAAAGTGACCAGTACTCGGTAGAGGAGCTACCAATTAATTGCAGGGACATCCTTATAATAAGGTTATCTCGGGTAAATGTCCCTGACACGTTACTTATTAATGTTTATTCTAGAGGCTTACAAGGTGGGAAAGCTTCCCCTGTTGTAGCCTCTTTAGACATGTTTTTATTAGATCACAGAGGTGATAAGAATGTCATAATAGCTGGTGATTTTAACTGTACATTTTAACCTCTGGACAGTCACGACATAAACCTTGGCACAGAGGAGGATGCCCAGTGGTCCATCCCCCCGTTAGAAATTCCAGCAATAAAAAAATGGTTGTGTGCAGCACTCCAATTAAAAATCTTTTGCTTGGAACACGGGGTAAGGGCTGCAAACGGAAGATCAATTCTGATAAATTGGGTTCCCATACCTTTAGCAATGGACTGCGTACTAGTAGAATAGATATTTTCTTATTAAACAAGGAGTTTTGGTCCAATCTTGTAGAAATGGAGGTCTGTGAAAGACCCGAGAGTGACCACAACCCCCTCCTGCTCTCCATATTACCCATGTCTATACTAGGTGGAGACAGCCCGGCTCCACGTATAGATTATGTGGAGGCCCAAATGACAACCGATACCAGACGTGTCAAGTGGGTAAACGTGTTTAAAAGGAAAGAGCATCTGAATGAGATGAGTAGTATGTTAGTACATGCTCTAGGTACTTTACAGACTTGTGCAACGCAGGGTGAGCTCAACGCCAAAGTTGAACAGGTCCATGAGGAATTGTTCACTCAGCGTAAAAGTTTTTTTATTATGAAAAGCAAAAAACCCACGACCCAACCTGACTTTAAAGCCGCAGCCTGATAGGGCACTTCTTGTCGCCTGGCATATAGAACCTTAGCGGCAGCAATTAGATCAAAGGATAGGGTTGAAATACACAAGGTCAGGGTAGAGTATAAGATAGTGCAGTATCGTGCCAAAAGGGATTAGGATGAACAGTAATGGGCGGAATTGCTTGAAACCTCTGCAGGGAGAAATATGACTGCTTTTTGGCACTTGGTGAGGTGGGGTAGTGGGGCCCCTAACAAGGTCCCCCAGAATTCTGTGGAGCCTGATAGGTGGGTCTCTCATTTTAAAACTCAGTTTTCTTGTGCAGGCGCCAATCAAGAATTTCATGTTATGCCATCTCCTTCCTCCAGCCTACACTTTACCAAGAAAGAGGAGGAAAATGCACTTCAGCTAGTACCAAGAGGTAGGGCACCAGGGCCTGATTGCATCCCCGCTGATCTGTTCCTTCACGATCTACCCAACTGGGCATTATATATTCAGCTCCTAGTGAATGCCATAGCTAGTGGAGCACCTATGCCTGGTACTTGGGCAGGAGCAGAAATTCTTCCCATTTTTAAAAAAGGGGACCGCACTATACCCGGGAATTATAGGCCCATAAGCCTTATCGATCGATTGTATACAAAAGGAATCGGCAAGGCTGGTACTAAGCAGGATTCAGTCTTTGCTGGAGGAATGCAACATCCTGTCTCACCTCCAGGCGGGGTTTCGGTCATGTACAAGCACCATTGACCAGGTGTTCAGGTTTGTCCTTATTTACTGGCGTACCGTATTTTAGGGGGTGGCAACATCTATGCAGCCTTTGTCGATTTAAGGTCGGCTTTTGACCTCGTTCCCCGAGCCAAGATGTGGCGCACTTTCTTACAGCTAGGTATGCCGCTAGACATACTGGCACATTTGGTCAAGTTACATACCGCTAGCTACACGCAGGTGAGATGGGATGCACATGGTAGTATTACCCAAAAGTTTCCAGTAGAGAAGGTGGCTTAGGCAGGGGTGTGTTTTAGCACCCACCCTCTTCTCTCTATAAATAAATGGAGTGGTGAACTATTTTAAGAATTTCCCTACTGACGCGCCGTCATTAGCAGGGAATAGGATTCCGTTACTCATGTTTGTCGACGACACCTTCATCCTTTCTAAAACAAGAAAGGGCATTCAAAGTGCCCTCTCTAGATTTGAGGAGTTTTGTGAAGACCACAAATTAATTGTTAACATGGATAAATCCAAGTATATGGTCCTGCACAAACTCAAGACGATTGTCGGTAGAGTTGAAATGAAGGGAGGCACATTGGAACTAAATGATATTTTTTCCTACTTAGGGGTAACCATTGACCACAAAGTGAGCTGGAATCCCCAAATAGAATTGCTCACAATTAAGCACGCACAATTGTCGGGTGTATTGCTCAAGGAGCAGAGATCCTCATATACCAAACCCATTGCTCCTGTACTTCAAATCTATCACACCAAAGTTGGCGCCTCGATCCTATACGGGGCTGAGCTGTGGGGATATGTCAATTTGGAATCCTTGGTGCTTGCACAAAACAAGTTTCTGCGGTCCTTAGTTGGCCTCCCACAGTCCACCCCGTTATTACCTCTTTACTTGGATCTGGGCTGTCATTCTATCAGTGATGTGGAACGCTATAGGCCAGTTGCTTACTGGAGGAGGCTAAGGGTGACCCCTGAACTTACGCACTATGCACTGGCATTAAAAGATGTTAAAGAGGCGGATGTCACTAATAAAATCCCATGGCTAAGGTGTGTTAAAACTACACTCGGTGAGATGGGGATGTGCCGCTTATGGACTACCCCTGCTGATACTGTTTTTCCATCCAAAACAGAGTTCAAGGTAGCATATTGGAATTTGATTATAACGAGGCATTTTGCAGCCCTCACTGCACCGTCTCTGTCTAGAGCCTTCCTTGATTTTTAGGCATGAAACAAAGTATGAAGGTTATTGGGACTTAATCACCACCCCCAAAGACAGGAAACTGTGTCATCAGATTAGAGTGAGTTCACTCCCTACTAATGCATTCACTAATAAATGGTGTAGTTCGAACATCAGTAATTTCCCACATTGTTAGAATTTGACTGAGACAGTGATGCACATATTATTTGCTTGTCCAGCCTATAGAAAACCCAGGCTAAGATGGTTGAAACCCTTATGTTCGTACATGGGTACCTGGTCCAGCAATGAGGCATTTAGGATTCTAAATACATCTATGGAAGATTCTTGTCCACTGTGACCGCTGTCGCTACGTTTTTGGGATGGGTGTGGGTTATTCACTGGAAAGCTAGTAGCACAAAGTAGAAGATTAGGTTTTGTACTTGCACTATGCACTTTATATCAATGTTATTGTTTTTTATGAAGTTGGTAACTTTGTAATACGGAACCATGACAGTTGGTATTTCAAGTGTCAACCCTGGTAGGGCTTCTTTTTAGAGTTTTTAATATACTACCTGCATAATTGTATCCTTTTAAAGTGGTTGTTCCGATATTATATGAATTATTTTAACAATTGAACTGCACGAATGTCCACAATAATCTAAATTTGGAACTGTTTTAATTTCACAGCTATATGTGATTTGTTTCAACTTTTGTGATTTATAAAATCGAAATAAAGTTTATGAAGTGAAGTGAAAATCTCTTTCCATGTGAAAAAGTCAGAGGGTGTCAAAACATTAAAAATTCCAGTTGTTGAATTGCTTTTGTTTTTCCTTAGAGGAGCAGACAAAGATTTCTTTTGTGTTCATTTAGAGTTGTAAAATTGTGTGTGTATGAGAAAAGTGCAAATGAGGGTGAACCGCTGCAAGGAGTGAGAAGTTGCGTTATCCTGTGTCGGGCTGGAATTGGTCAGTTGGTGTGAAACGCCACACAGTGATTGGGTAATCTGTCTGCAGAGCTGTGCTGAGATTGGGAGACTGGCTCACTAAGAAATTGAGTTATACGGAACAGAATCAAAATATTAAAGATTGGAATTACGTTGTTTACCATTTGTTAAAAAATCCAATATCATGAAATTTTTAAAGCTCTTAAAGGATTTGTGGGAGGAGATATTAGAATTCCAGTACGGGAAGTTGAAGAGGCACCGCCCGAAGGTACACCAGCATAGTATATGGCAACAAATGTGGGATTGCACACATGTTTGTGGCTTCGTCAATTGTGCAAGATCACTGAAAATGAGGGTCCTTTGAGTTTTCCAAGATATGGTACATTTGAATTAGGAATCATTGCAATGTTAAGAGAGTTATAGGAAATAAAACCACCACCTAGACCTACATAGTACCAAGCTTTAAATGCCTGGAAAAAAACGGCACATGCTTGAGAAAAAAAAATATCAGATCAAGGCTAATAAAGCAGTGCGTTATTATGCAAATGCTATTTGTAATGAGCAAGAGGTGGAGAAAAGTTATAGTCGAGGGAACTAAATTGTACTCAGCAATTACTACTGGAAAATTCAAAAAGCCGAAAAAGAATAAAGCTCAAGGGGATAAAGATGAAAAATGTTGAAAGAAATCAGACAATGATAGTGATTAAGGGGATGAGATTTTGGATGCATTGTTAGCTATGTGTCTACCATCATATGTGGCCCCTGCTACTGGGAGTACTTTGACATCTAGACCTCATTACGATGTCAAGCGGACGCACCGTTTCAAAATCAGAACCAACCGACCTCTATTGGAGCTTGTCCTGCAGCCATAAACCAGCAGTAGCACAAGCTCCCTTAGAGAAATTATTTTTTTTGTTAATCCCTGCACCGCATGGCAGGCACTGTTGATGGTGCTGGAATTAACAGGGGGGCACCATAGAGCTCCCCAAGCCTCCATCCGGAGGCCACTGTGGCAAGGGGGCCCTACTAGTCACTTTCCGATAGGCTTTTCATGTTGGAATGCTCGGCCTGAAAAGACATCATAATCCCCACAGCGTAAATGCCATACATAGGGGATTATGAGTGAGCTCCGACTGACTGATGGGCTCCTTGAGCCCGTCGAAAGCCAGTCGGTCCAACCGGCTGATTTCAAATCTGACAGCCTTCATCGTAATAAGGCTGTTGGATTTGAAACCAACGATGTACGTCAGAAAGCCTCCGACCTGTGGTCAGAGGCTTTCAGACTTACATCGTCATAGGGCACTTAATGTAACTGTGGCTACAGCCCTGTTGACCTAAATGAGATTCACATTGAAAAACCTTTACAGATAAAACCGCCTATTGTACAGCCTGTTATGACAAATGCTGTGCCTACCCGAGCTGAGCAATGATACCTCTAGGTGTTAATGCTTCTTTTGTGACTGTGCCAGCACCTGTTACTACAGTTATAGGAGCAAAGCCATGAAAGATTTACACAGCAACTGCCAATTAATATTGTCCCAAATGCTGCTGTTCAAAGAGCTGTTGGAGTAGCACCTGCAATAGGGTTCATCCCGACATCATAGAATACACAGATTGTTGCTTGTAAAACCACCACAAACTGTTCAGTCATTCAGGGAAGGGGGAAGGATAGTCTTTACGACACCAGTGGCAGCGCTCGGGATGCTATGTCTCCGTCGAACAGCCATGCCTTGAGTTTTTTTCTGAAGTCCCCTAGGGAGGGTGGTATTCGAAGGTGGAGGGGAAGGTCATTCCATGTCTTGGCTGTGGTGTACCAGAAGAAGCAGCCCCCACAGCGGCTGTGACTGATGCAGGGGGTGTGTGAGGTCATGGGAGGAGGAGCGCAGGTGTCTTGCGGGTAGATGGAAGTTGAGTCAATGGTTGATGTAGGATGGACATGGATTGTGTCGTGCTTTTAGGCGTGTGTGAGGATATTGAACTGGCATCTCTTCTGGATGGGGTGCCAGTGGAGGATTCTGAGGTGGGGGGATGTGGGTTCATTTGAGAAGGTCCAGGATGAGTCTGGCTGCAGTGTTCTGTATTGGCTGGAGTCTTCTCTGGAGCTGGGAGGAAATGCCAGTGCAGAGACCGTTGTCGTAGTCGAGGTGACAAGGGCTTGAGTGATGGTCTTTCTGGTATTAATTGGGATCCATCTGAAGATTTTGCAGAGCATGCGAATGGTGTGGAAGCAGGAGGAAGCAACTGCGTTGACTTGTCATTTCATGGTCAGTTGATTATGATGCCAAGGTTGCATGCGTGAACTGGTGGTTTGGAAGATGGTCCCAGTTCTGCTGGCCACCAACTGTGGTCCGATATGGGGGTCTTCTTGCCAAAGATCAGTACTTTCATTTTGACTGAGGCAGTGATCTCGCATCCATTTGGCTAAATTGGTCATGGCATTACAGAAGTTCGTTTTGATGAAGGAGGGGTCCTCCGTGAGTGAGAGGATTAGTTGAGTGTCATCTGTGTATGAGATTATGCTGAGTCCGTGTGATCTGATGACATCAGCAAGGGGGGGTCATGTAGATATTGAACAGGGTGGGGCTGAGAGATGATCCTTGGGGTACACTGCAAATGATATCCTTGGGTGCTAATGGAGAAGGGAGGCAGTTGGATGTTCTGTGTGTGTCCTGTAGGAAAAGAGGCAATCCACCTCAGGGCATTTTGCTATATGCCACTGTTGTGGAGTCTGTCAAAGACGGTCTGGTGGAAGATGGTGTCGAAAGCAGCAGAGAGGTCGAGGAGGATCAAGGGCACCATTTCTCCAGGGTCAAGGAGAGTTCTGATGTCGTCTGTGGCAGCAATCGGCACGGTCTCAAAGCTGTGGTTGGCATGGAATCCTGATTGTGAGGCATTGGGTAGGTGGTTTTGTTCCAGCTGTTCAGTGAGTTGTTGGTTGATGGCTTTCTTGAGTTCTTTGACAGGGTCTGGAGCAGGGAGATCTGTCTGGAATTTATGAGATGGTTGGGGTTGGCAAAGAGTTTCTTTAGGAGGGGTCTGACCTCTGTCTGTTTCTATCTGTCTGGGAAAATTGCTGTAGAGCTGGATGTGTTGAGGATGACGATGAGTACCCTACAGATTGGTTTGGTTCCAAGGTTGAAGAGATGGTGGGGCCAGGGGTCAGTGGGAGCCCAAGAGGAGACCTCTGACCCTGCTTGCAGGCAGGTCTCCCCCACTCGACTGCTCGGCAGTTGACTGCCTGGGTGCCTGGTTCCTGCCTCCTTGCTGTCTGACTTCTTGTTCCTGGGTTTCATTTTCCCTCCCCTCTGCCCTGTGCGCAAGTTCCCCCCCGCCCCCACCGCTCTCGATCCCGGCCCTTTCCTGCCGCTGCCTCCCTGCAGCCCCGCCCCCCTGCACACCCATTGGCCTCCCCTTATGCAGGCCGAGAACCGGTAGCAGGAGCGACCTCTGACCCTGCTTGCAGGCAGGTCGCCCCCACTCCGCTGCTCGGCACCTGACTGCCTGGTTGCCTGGTTCCTGCCTCCTTGCTGCCTGCCTCCTTGTTCCTGGGTTTCATTTTCCCTCCCCTCTGCCCTGCGTGCCAGATCCCCCCTGCCCACCACCGCTCTTGATCCCGGCCCATTCCTGCCGCTGCCTCCCTGCGGCCCCGCCCCCTGCACACCCATGGGCCTCCCCGCTGTCACCTCCCAGCTGCTCCTCCCTCCCAAGCCACCTCTTATGCAGGCCGAAAAGTGGCCGCACAGTGGCCGCACGCAGCAGGCGCGCCTATGACAAGCCCGTCTGCACCCGTCCGTGCCTGGACCGCGCCCAGCGCCAGAACCCCTGGACCCCGCAAACGCCACAACACCAGAATCCACTACGACGCCAGCACCCTCCACGCACTCAACGCCGGCCGAAACCACACCTGTTTCCAGGCCGCCCCGAAACCTACCCACGGACCCTTCTCCTGCTGCACCTGCAGCTTCACCTGCAACAGAACCACCAAACCCCCAAGGACTGGACCCAACCACCTCCGCTGCATACTCCTCAACACCCGCTCCGCACGCAAACACGCCGTTGAGCTCTGGGATCTGCTTGACACCTCCGCCCCAGACGTGGCCTTCCTGACCAAGACCTGGTGGAACGACTCCTCGGCGCCCGACATCGCCATAGCCTTCCCGGACAGCTACAAGATCACCTGCAGGGATCGCACCAATGGAATCGGAGGAGGAATAGCCATCGTCCACAAGTCCACCCTCAAGGTCACCATCCACGGAGACGACACCCTCAACGCTGCCGAACACCTGCACTTCCGGATACACACCGACCCCAACACTACCCTCACAGGAACACTCATCTACAGACCCCCCCGGACCACAGGTTCAATTTAGCGACTTCATCGCCGACCTCGCCAGCACCCACGCACTCGCCTCCACGGACTACATCCTCCTCAGAGACCTGAACTTCCACCTCGAGAACAACAACGACGCCAACTCCCGCCACCCTGATCGACAACCTCGCCATCCTCGGCCTCAGACAACTAGTCACCGCACCCACCCACGCCGCTGGCCGCACGCTGGATCCTGTCTTCTCCACAGGCTCCCATGTCACCTTCCACCACACCACCAAACTCCACTGGACCGACCACCGCTGCATCCATTTCACCTTCAAGAAACCAACCACGCACCACCACACCCAACAGCTGCCTCGCCGCTGCTGGAGCAAAGTCACCAAAGACCAGCTGATCACCTCCCTTCTCTAAGATTGAAAGTGTGCTCCATGCAACTCCATGTTATCCAAAGTAATCATAGTTATTGTAGCCATCTTTTATATTTGCTTTTCGAAACAACTTATAAAAACAGGCATAACTCATGTTCATATAGTTCTCCCTACAATAGATCAGTGTGAATGTATACATTGTACATGCATCCGAGATTACCTATGACAAACAGTGGACAATGATCAAATGATATTATTGAATAATTCTTATCTTCAGCATGTGTTACCTGTGTTCAGTAGTGTAGCAATGGTGTCAAGGGCTCTAATACAAGTGTAAAAAAGTGCCTCCATACCACTAGTTTCGTAAAGTACAGCCATATGTGGGGTACTGAGAGCCCTGCCAACCCTGGCCCTGGTGCAACTGCACCTGCTGTAGTATGGATAGCTACACCCCTGCCTGTGTTGCTGTCAATCTGGGGTAATACGAGGGGGTTATCTAAGGAGGATTCTAGATTACGTTCTGCAGAATGCCATGTCGTCAAGCTACTTTTTCTAATTTGGTGGCACCTTTTAACCCCACATTCTGCTGTCATCTATTTCACCAAGACTAATTCTCAGGTTTTTAAATTTGTAAGAAGAGGCTGCTTCCAGTTGCATGCAATTCTTCTTTTTTACACTGTTGTCTGTGAACGATTATCAGCAAGCATAATAGTGAACTGGGCACAAGTGTCCAACTTCTTTTTCACCTTTTCTGGTGGAGAATACTTATAACATTCCACTATATAGCTTGCTCACCTGGAACATTAATATGGAAGAGAGGGTTCTATCCAGAGGCAAACTGTGATCAAATTCAAGTTCAAAGGTGTTTATTGCAAATTAATAATCAAGTTCAAATAAATCACCCTTAAGACCATACTGTAGAGGTATAATATTACAGTGGGGAGGCCAAGCCTCCTGAAGACGTCTAGGCGAGCAAGGATTAAACAAACAAGCAGCTCAGTTGCTGCAATACAGAACAATAGCATGAGAATCTGATGCTTGGAAAATAATCTCAATAGGTCTTTTCTATACATTAGCAATATAAATCTTCCTAGCACAGACCAATGCGCATGAATGGTTTGAGTATCCAATGTATCAGAAATCAAAGAGGCGTATGCAAGAAGATAGGGACAAGGCACAGAAGTATAGGTAAGACCAGCAGTAGCACTGCAGAAGCTCGGTCAAGAGTCTTCAGTAGGTCAGTAATCAGTGTTAGCCGTAGCCTCACTTGGGGCAGAAATCAAAGGGGCATAAATGTAATCCTCTCAAAGTCCATTCAAAGGGCAGTCAGGGAATCATGAAAGTGTTCATGTAGGAGTTCAAGGAAGGTTCTATATAGAGTCAGCAGAAAGGTGTTTAGCAAAGAAGTCCAGCTTACAGTCTCAAAAGAAAGTTCAAAGTCATCTTCCTGCACCAGCCAGGAAAACAGTACATTATAATCCATAAAATCCACAGACAAAACCACTTTGGTCGCATCATCAATAGAAGTCTATTGTATTTGTTTCAATCTCTATGGATTCACACACTGCACACTGCAACATCCAGGCAAAATCCCACACTGGACATGGGAACGACGTCTCCTTTACATGCTCAGGCTAGAACATATAATAGTCTTTTATTCATCTGCAGGTTTCTCATTTGCTCGTCATCAAGGCTTGGTTCTCAAGCCACATATCTCTGGATAGTACAAAATGTATCTATTCTAAACTAACAATTCATGTGAATACCTGCAAGAATTCATCAATTCAGCAGAAAATTGAGCACAGTGAATTAACGGAAACCAGCACGAAGGAATACAGGCCTTTAGAGTTACGCTGAATTAAACATTTAATTCAATGGTGCACATTTAATATGCATGTGCACAAATGAATATAAATGAGTATAAATTCATTAATGCAGTTACTTCATATTGTATAAATCATAATGTACAGAACTAAATTTGAATGGACATATGTGTAACATTAATGCATACATTACATTTCATTTCTCCTTTGACTATAAGTTCCTACACATAAAGATTGTTATGTATTAAAATCAGATCACTAGGGGATACACAGACAACATAGGACACGTTTAGGAAAGACAAGTTCTTCATTAGTGAAAGTGTATTAGTTTATACGAGGTTTGTTCCTACATTAGTCAAACGTTATTAAAACATCTTAATCATCATGGTTAAACATATTCTTGAAAGTAAATCCTCAAATTTCTATAATAAATGCATGCTTTTAATGAGTCGAGTGTAGCTTTTTCTCATTAATCACTGAATTACTAAGAAACGTGTGCATGGGGCACATTCATGTCACTTCTCAGTGAACATTTTCTTATTGTCGTAAATCATATTTTGTGACATGTTAAGAGTCGAGAGATTTTGCGCTGCGCCAGTATCAACCCAAGTGCACATGCGCTGTAGTTTAAGTAAATCCAATCCCTTTTTACACCCTTAAGACAGTCAGCCTACACAGGTATTGATGTATGCATCATAAATGAGAACATGGAGAGTCACTCAAAATGAGCACAATTGTTTGTTTTAAAAGATAGTGAGGAAATATATATTTTTATGTCAGTATTTATCTGTAAAAATCAGTAAAAGGGAATTGTGGGAGCCTTAATCAATGGCAGTAAACTTTAGGTCGAAATTCAAGAACCTACTCAAAGCCCTCTTCCTAGATCGCTTTCAAACGAAACGATCAGAGCACAAGTTACACCGGAAACGGTTCGACACCTTACCGAAACTTCGCTTTGTTCTGAAACAGTCGTCTCAGAACTAGAAACGACAGGATCACCCGTCATGCCTCGTCTTGATCGATATACACCCTACTCGCTCTTAGCACGTTAGCTCATTTATATGAAACCCCGCAGCCCCAACCCTCATGTTCGACCACAATATCTGTACTGTATATAGGTCTATAATGCTCATAATTGTGCACATTGTGGATTATGTGTATGCCGATAATGCTCATAATTGTACATGCTGTGAAGCGCTCTGATACTCTCGGGTCCAGCTAGCGCTATCCAAAACTCCTAAAAGAATTTGACAGATGTGGTACTCAGTCAAAATGTGACAGATACCCATCCACCAAAGTACAAGTGCTATAGGATATAATGCGCATGTTATATAAAGGATGGGATCTCTGTCCACAGGCAGTATCCATCCAACAAACTGTAAATAAGGCCCTATATCTTTGTTTATCAAACAATGTTAAGACATGTGCATGCTTCAGCACTATATCATGAACTGTGAAGATTTTTAAAACATACTTTAATTTCTCCTGGTGAAAACTATGCACTGCTTTATTGAAAGCTTTCTATTTTGCTGAATGTAAATGCTCACCTTTATGCATGTTCTTTGACTTCCCACGCACAATGAAGAAACATGCAAGTTTGAAACAGGGATCAGGCATTCTTCTGAGGCAAGATCAGGTAAATCAGCATCTGGATTACTCTTGAATGACTGTATGACATCAACATAAAGTGGTCTACTCAAGAAGACAACAATATGCTCAATCATGATGTCAATTAGGAGATGGTAGAATGGGTCTTCCATTTGCAGCAGGAGGTTCCAATTAGAAAAAGCTGGTTAACAGGGCATCCAAGAATAGACAGCAATGTATCTCAGTCACTGGATTTTTCAGCACTGAACAAGTCTCCTTAATCTAGCCTTTCTGTCCCTTTCACTATCAGGTGCACTTAGAGCATCAAACTGAAGATTCAGTCTATCCAAATATGTATATTTCAAGTCACATCACAGAAACCAAATTCCTCACATGACACCAACCAAAATCCACACATTCACGAAAGTAGCATACAGGTTTTTATATATCAAAAGCATCTATAAGCAATTTGCTTACATCAAAACCCCTACAAAGACCTGAAAGCTGAAGCATGGAAAGCTGCACTGTGTCTCATGACGCATGGACATGCCATGAAAATTCTCACACATTCACTGAATCACTATCTACACTGCAGCAACACAATTTCCCTATGGAATGGTTGCCCATAGCATTAGACACTGCAGTGAATACACCTTATATACCTTCAGCTGTGTTTTCACTGCTAAAACACACCAATACATTTTCAGCAATCAAGCCCTGTTTCAAGTCAAAAACATGCATGGAATGGGATTAATTGTTTTACTATCTTGGTCATCATCAACACAGAGGCATTTGGCTGAGATTTTCATATCAGCCTGAAGGTCGCATAACTCTGACACTATTTTACAATTTACAATAAAGCTGTTTTTGTTCTAGCACAAGTATAAGAGTGCAGTGTGAGGCTGCCAATACAATCTACAGTAGTGAGAGCACATTGTGCTCTATCACAGCCAAAAATCATGTGAACTTTATTTCTGCCTCTTTGGCAAAACAGCCATCACTGGATTATTTCTGTGCCATATGGAATTTTCATCTTTGGGCCCTGCAAGGTTGTATGGACTTTACAGGTAATATATTATTTCAGATCAAATTCGACTTGATGACCACAAAAGACATCCTTTTTGCAAACCATAGCATACATATTCTTTGGGTTTAACAGGTGCAATGGTGCCAAAGAATTAAAATGAATTTTGGAAACTGCAATTCCTCTATAGGGAGTTTGAGAAGATTTCAACTGAAAGCACTTGTGTATATAGTGACTGTTCTAAATCACTCAGTCTTTACATGGGTTGCACTGAAACCAAAAAAAACTGAAAGCATTTATAATGCTGGATATTTTTTGTGACATATGTTGAGGGCCATACAAGACAGTGTGGGGCCTATTCAGAAAGACACTTAGAAGTATGTACAGTAGTACTACGGTGGTACAGTTTCACATACTCTTAGACACCGTTATGAAATAGCCCCAAAACATTTAAAATAGAAATGATGTAGTAATATTCTGTGAGTAGAAATAGAAAGAGCTGTGTCCTCTGCACTTTTACTTATAGGGATTTGGGTGTTTTGGGACAGATTCATAAAGGCAGGTAACATTACTTAAGCGAGGAGGTCTCATGAAGCTTTAATAGGGAAAACATGGCGGCCGCTAGTTAGAGCGGTGCGCACGTCCGGACAAACTCTCCTGACCTGATGCCCTAATACGTTGAAACTCTACCTGGTCAGCCCATGAAGCGGAGGTGGTGAGGTGCCGCAACTATGGACAGCGTGTGATGGTGTTTTCCGGAGCTTTTTGCGCTTTTTGGTCACGTCTCGGCTGATACGGCCGATACAGCGTTTACAGCGTTTCTGTGTTCCCGGGCCGTGGTGTATTACTCCCGGAGCAGCCCATGTGTCTAGCACTGGTTCCGCCCCCTGTGCCTTTTCGTTGGCTAGAAGCAGCCGTGGAGCTGCGGAGGAGCCGTATGGCGGCGGTCCGCGGTCTACTCAGAGGCGGAGGTGGAAGCAGCGGAGGAGGATCGGTTAAGCGGTGCGGTAAGGGGGCTGCATGGGGGTCTGTTGTTTCAGGTGTTCGTGGAGCTGGGCTAGACATTGACAACGATAACGATAGAGTCGCAGAGCCTGACACGGCTGTAAGTCCTGCCCAAGTCACTTTAGCAGAATCTAGCTCCTGCCCTGATTTTGCCCCAAAGTTGAAAGAAATTAAGAGTAAATTACGCTCTATCAATACTACTGTGCAAGCTCAGAAGAACAGGAAGGTACAGAAGACGGGGGAACCCCGAGGGAAAAGAGAGGTCTCCAGCGGAACTCTGGGGAAGCGAAGGGGTAAAAACAGAAAGAGGGGAAAAACCTGTTGTCAAATAAAGACTCCATTAAAGACTCTGAATCTGAATACGAGCCAGGGGGGGAAGCTGGAGTCTGAACCTGAGCCTGGGCTGGATCCAGTTTTGGCACTAGGGGGCAATACTTTGAGGGCGGCAGGGGAAGCAACAAAACCTATACCTCAGGCTGTTAACATAATAGCTGAAGGGTCCGGGTACAATATTACTACAAATGATCTGCCGTTGAAGCAATCTTTAAAAAAAAGTAAATCCAGAAATACAGGCACAAAAGCTTCCCTAATAACCCCCTCTTTAAAGTCTTATTTTAAGGTCCTGCCTCAGGTTCTGAATATTACTCAAGAATTGCAGGGTCCAGTGGAGGTATATAATAAGAGTATAAGCACCCCTGCCACTGTCCCCACCACTTCTTGCAGCAGTGAAATTTGCGCAGTAGTAGAATTATTGGGGCAGACAAACATGACGACTGCAGGAGCAATAGAACAACCAACAATCACAGCGGCGTTAATGGACTCAGTTTCGGATGATTTGGTGAGGCCGGAACCTGCAAACAATACCAGCGCGTCAGAGGTATCTTCTGGGAGTAGTAGTGAGGGGTCCCTCCAGGACATGCTAATGGCTATGAGGAGCGAAATCAAAAGTGGCTTTGCAGAATCGAAAAAGAGTTTTGCGGAGTCAAGACAAAATCAATCTGAGATCCGGGCAATGTGTGAGACTCTAGAGACGAAAGTAGATGGCCTCTTTGAGAGGACGGGGAGCCTTGAATGAACTGTAGGAGAGCTCAAAGCTAAATTAGAACATGCTGAAGTAAAAATCCAGACATTGCGGAGAGAAGGGGATGCAGTAAAAGACAGAGTTGAGCCCTTGGAAAATTATTCTAGGAGGAACAACCTTAGGCTTTTAAAAATCCCAGAAGGGAAAGAGGGGAATGAAATTAAACAATACGTTGTTACCCTTCTTAGAGATGCCCTCAACTTAGATGAGTCAGCAGCTTAGTTAGAATTGGATATTCAGAGGATACATCGTGACCCTTTCCGTCTGAATCCAAGGAGGACAAAGCCCTGGAAAATCCTTGTGAATTTTCTAACTTACGCAACAAAGGAGAAGATTCTGAATCTTGCACTTAAAGCTAAGACCTTGAAGGCCTCAGACTTCACCTTCGAAGTTAGATCAGATCTGTCAAAAACCACACTGCAAAGGCAGTGGGAGCTTGGGCAGAGAATGGAGAAGTTCAGGGCCCTGGGGGCCACAGTGCAGATGAGGTTCCCCGCCTTTCTGAAGATAATGTTCAACAATAAAATGTACAACATCAAGACCCCTCTTGAAGCAGACGAACTGCTAGTCTCTTTTAGCGAGTTTACACAAACGGGTTCTTAGTATTCCGCCTCACACAAGGGATGGCTTTTGACTCTACACCTTTGTCCGGTCTTTTTTTTTTTTTCATAGGCTGTTTCTTCAGTTGATATACTAGCTTATAAGATAGTCTATATAATAGACAAATAGCAGGTCTAAGAGGTACAAGTACTGGATTGTACTGGATACACGGAATAAGTGGTAAGGATAATGGTCAATTAAACAAAGAAAAAAAAAAGGAGATACACCGGAGGAGAAGAAAAGAGAGAGGAAAAAAGGTTTAGGAGAAGGAAGGAAAAAAAAAATATATATATATATATATAAATAGGGGGAAGGAGAGGAATTAAAGAGCTAAAGTGTGGAATAGTGGCAGTAAGAAAAGAGAAGTGAATATAATAGAGAATATAATAGGAAATAAAGGAATAGTATGAATTAAATTCCAAATCAAATAAGAAAATAAATATTTAAAGTATTTTATAGGAACAAACCTCTTTGCATAACTGCACAGCTAGATCTATGGTCTTTCCACTCTTTTCCTCCTCTCCATACTTTCTGCTTTTTCGGCACACCACCTACACAAATTTGATCTCTATCCACTAGCTGGCCAATATCGTCCTAAGATGGATTGGGGCATGGTTGGGGGTATGTCGGTGATGGCAAACTGGCAAGTCACCTAGCCAGAGTAAGTAGGGGGGGTTCCAGGGGGAGGGGGGGGGAGGGAGGGAGAAAGCATTAAAAAAGTCCTTATAAGCAGCTTTTAGTTTTTTTAAACTTTGCAGATTCCAAGAACTATCCTAGACACCAATTTGACAAAATAACCCAGATTAGACAGGAAATGGTAGAAAAAACATAGGGTCCCCAGGAGAAGGCAGACCAGGGGATGGGAGGATGGGTGTTAAAGATAGATGAGGGAGATCAAGTTTTTATCCTGGAATGTTAATGGCCTGCGCGTGAGGGGAAGGAGACATAAAATCATGCAATATATTAGAGACTCCCCCGCGCAGGTCATAATAATCCAGGAGACACACCTATTAAAACAAGAGATCACTGATATAATGAATACATTGAAATGGGTGGACAAATTTCTTAGTACGGACCATAATGCTAACATTCGCGGGATAGCCATTGCTTTTAAAAAGGAAGCCAAAGCTCAGATTGCGGATTATAGGGTGGATCCGAGCAGTAGATGGTTGATAGCCAACGTCCAGCTTGATGGGAGGGGGTATACTCTGGTTGGGTACTATGGCCCCAACCAGGATGATCCTTCCCATCTTGACACAATACAGAACCACTTGATCACGACTCAGAATCCCGTAATATGAATGGGAGATTTCAATCTGGTTCTAGATCCGAAATTGGATAAATCCCCCAGCTCTAGAGCAGCACCACACAGCAAAGTGAGGGCTACTCTTTTGACGTGTATGTCGAATTTGGGGCTGGTGGATTTTTGGCGGGAGAGAGCAGGTAATATCTTGGGGGTTTCGTTCCATAATTACAAATATAAACATAAATCTCGCATTGATTATGCCCTATTCAGCTTCACCCTTAAAGACTCCATAAAAAGCTTGGTCTACCTTCCCTCCCATTTGTCCGACCACTCGGCTATTCTCTTTTCAATAACATTAGGCCAGAATATCACTCACGCCTCATGGTCCTTCGACCGCACTATTCTTCTGGAAGAAGAAGAGAGAGAATTTCTTATATCTGAGTCCGCTGCCTTTCTGGAGTGCAATCTAAATTCTGCCCCCCTGGTCTCTGTGTGGGAGACTTGGAAGGCCTATTTGAGGGGATGCATTACCAATCGTGCCTCCTTTAGAAAAAAGAAATATAGAGAGGAGTTGTCAAAAATAGAGCAAGACCTGGCTCTCATAGACTCAGTTGATTCCATGTCCCCGGCAAATTCGGAAAAAAGATCCGAGTTAAAAAACAAATTAGATGCTATATTGCAGGAGAGAGTGAACAAAAGGTGTCAGGCTAGTAAGCTCTCCCACTTCGAATATGGTGAGGCTGCGGGCAAGTTGCTTGCCTGGAAAATTAAGGCAGATCAAGCCAGAAACTATATTAAAGAAGTGAGGGTAGAGGGCAAAACTAATAATAGAAACTCAGACTTGGAAATAGGGGAAGCCTTTCGGGCCTTTTTTCAGAATATATACACAGAAGGAATCAGAGTAAATGCTGAGGAGAGAGACACATGGTTGGAGAAGGTGAGCCTCCCAAAATTGACTAAGCAACAGAGTGAACACCTAGACAAAGAAATACCAGAGGCAGAAGTCATAAGAGCTATCAAACAACTGAAGCAGGGGAAGGCTGCAGGGCCGAATGGCATACCCGGCGAACTGTATCGGGTATTAGACTCAACTATCATCCCAGTCTTAACGGACTTGTTCAATAACATCAATAACATCTTAATCAGGGGCGAGACACCACCTAGCTCATGGGGTGAGACAAATATTGCCCTAGTTCCAAAATCAGAAAATGGTCCAGTGGAGTGTGGATCTTATCGTCCGATCTCGCTCCTAAACAATGATTATAAGATCTTTGCAGCAATTTTGGCCGCACGTTTGGGAAGCGAGATCGGTACGATTATCCATCAGGACCAAAAGGGCTTTATTAGAGGTCGCCGATTTAACCTATGATTTGGTTGGGGCAATAGATATCGCCTCAACTTTTGCCCTGCCTCTTGCGATTATGACACTCGACGCAACGAAGGCATTTGATAGGGTCGACTGGCCCTATCTAGTTGCAGTAATGAAGAAATTCCAATTTGGTCCTAAATTTTGTCGAGTAATCAACTTGCTCTATAAAGACCCGAGAGCTAGCCTCTTGATTAATGGCATTCGTACAGAACCATTTGAAATCCGTAGGGGGACAAGACAGGGGTGTCCGCTTTCCCCCCTCCTGTTCAACATTTATGTTGAACCTTTTGTTCAGACCCTTAGGGATGATAGTAACATTCCGCCCTTCTCCTTTTTTGGCTGGGAGAAAAAGGTCAGGTTGTATGCGGAGGATATTCTCATATATACAACTGATCCCGACCAGGCTTTTCCTAGGGTCATAAAAAGGGCAGAGGAATTTGGAAAGTTTTCAGGATATGAAGTCAACGCTGGAAAAACCGATCTTATGGCTTGGAATATCGCAAACCTTCCCCTCCCGGTGACACCTTCAATCCACTATCTGGGAGTTAGAATCACAAATGACATAAATATTTTGGCCCAGATTAATTTAGATCGGATTTCCCACGAATCTAAGGCACTGATGAAAGCATGGTCCTTTCTCCCTCTTACTATCTATGGGAGAACGAGTTTAGTGAAAATGACTATTCTTCCTAAATATACATTTATATTTAACACCATCCCGCTGGCATTTGATTCTAAGCAACTGTCTAAATGCCAGCAAAACATTAATTCTTTCATCTGGAGTTTTAAAGCTACTAGGTTGGCATGGAAGAAGCTAAGAAGAAGGAGAGAGAAGGGGGAACTTGCACTGCCAGACCTGGAATATTATGCTTGGGCTTTTCACCTGTCCCACTCTAGGATGTTATTAAAGACCCCCGAAGATAACTCAAAAGGCTGCATGTTCAAGGCAATGCTATCTGGCTCTAATCTCCCACTGGACGGCTTCTTGTTTAAATTTGGACACCAGAGATTTTTCAAGAAAGTGAGGCTAAAGACCCTACATTTGCTTGTAAAAGAATGGACTCAAATTAAAGCTAAGGTTGGGCTGGCATACTTTTCTAATTTCGCCCCTATCTGTGATCTTCCAGGGCTCTCTCCGCACAATGTCGATAGCTTTACATCTGTGCTATTGGAGGCAGGGATTTTAAGATGGGGAGAGTTGGTGGCAGGAGGGTCTTTACTAGAATGGGATGCATTTTCTGAGAGGGTTAGCTCACCTTTAGCTTGGTTTATATATATATACAACTGTCAAGCTGGTTTCGAGAACAGACAAAGAAAAAGGTTAAACTCGGGGGATACAGTTCCTTAAAGAAGAATCTAGTAGAGAAAGTTAGTGGTGGTAAGGAAGTTGCTTTTTTCTATTGGAACATTATGGAGGAAGCTGATGGAGACTTCAGCCTCCCGGTAGAACTGTGGGGAGGGAACAGAGAAGTCCAGGCGGAAGAACTATGGACGAGATCTTTTAGTCTCCTGTATAAAATCATTAAACCTGCCTGGTTGAGGCGCAATCAACTATTTACCTTGCATCGTATTCTCCCCAAAGACTGTCTAAGTTTTAATCAGGTAATTGCTGTAATAAATGCCTCGTCCCAGCAGCCTCAGATGTTCACATGTATTGGGAAATCCCCCAACATTAGTAGTTTCTGGCAGGAAGTTAAGGCCTCTCTTGAATCAATCCTAAAAATCTCGATTTCTTTTTCTTGGTCCTAAGTCATCTTTGGGCTAAGCGATAACATTGGGGGGTTAGAGAGGTCATTTCTGTTCTATGCCATATTGATAGCAAGAAGACAAATATGTAAAAACTGGGTCAATGTCAATCCGCCGACTCATGCAGAGTGGCTGACAGCTCTTTATGAAACATCTAAAGTAGATATGGCAAGGGCTTGTAGTTCCCGTAGTCTGGGCTTTTGGAACTTCCTACTTGAGTGGAGATAAAACTGTCTGAGAACCCAGGTTTTTTTTTTTTCCGGGTCCGATGATTAGGCCCAGCACTCCAGGTCCAACGAGAGGCTCCCCATGCCACTAAGAAAGTGGGCCGATAGCCTGTTTTAGGCTTTGATGGAGTAAGATCGTCCGGACATTTTCCCCCACCAGGATAACTGGTCTGTCCCTGGAAAGAATGGAGCTATTCTCTAGCTACCTACCTTTCAAGGACTTTTTCTTGGAGGTCGGTTAATTCTTGGAACGATAAAGTGGCTAATGAGGACAGAAAAAAGAAGAAAAAAAAAAGAAAGCGAGTACTACAAAAATACCACTTAAAGACTCCCTAGTTCATTACTGACACCAACAAATGAATGCAGTCTTAAAGCCTCCATCTCACAAATATAGAAGTGCAGCTCTTTGTATATAATGTTTTACACACTACTGAATCTTATAGAAAAGTGAACAGGGCACAATAACAGGGAGATATTGAAGTTCCCCAGAACAGAAAATATGATAAATCTGGTTACATATTGGGAGTCTGGCTTACAGACTTAGAAACAACATGACTTCTCCTCATTAATGTGAGAAACAGACTTTTTTAAACACATCTGCCATTGTGAATACATTTGCAAAGCACATCATTCTTAATTCGCAGCAAAGTAGTGATACTGCAAGGAACAACAATCAATGAAATGGTAATCTGATTATTTGTTAACACATTTTCAAGCATATGACCTGATAAACTACCACTGAAATGACTATTACCTGGATTAATATTGTTCTCCATGCATCCAGGACAGCTCACATTAGTTTAGAGTGGACAATGTTCCAGATTTCCTAACTCTAATTTCCTTATGGGTATCACCAGCCTTTTACAGCAGAAGCACGATGTATCAGTCAATGTCAAAACAATGAAAGTAACTAAAAAAAATATTTCTAACTTTCTACACCTATAGTCAACAGGGATGAAGCATGCTTTAGCCAATTCGCAATGACCAAGTTGATAGACCACACAGTTTAGCTGCAGCAGACCTATAAGCCAAGTGCTTCTTGAATTTGGAAACATTTATCCAGAAATGTTGATGTTTCTCAACTTTCACAAGTGTTTTGCACCTATGATGTTCCTCATCTGATCTCAGACAGTTCCTAAAATAAATTCTTCTTCTGTATGGCGCTCTTGTTTCTTGGATTATGCCTCCAGCGTAAGGAGTGATGGGGAGTTTGCAGTGAATGTAAAAAAAGACAAATAAGTGCCATTCTCCTTGCGACCCCAGAAAGGCAGGTGGTTTAAGCAAACTAAATGTGACATTGCAGCAGAACTTATCCTGAGCCGGTGGTTGTCGGTGGAGGCCACAAGCACCTATTTATGGGGACCATGTTTAATTGAAGATACAAACTCCAAAATACACAAAAACCAGCTATTAAAAAAAAATTGCGGTCTGGAGGTATAAAAGATCCTGATCGTCGCCACTTGTTTGATTGAAGATACAAACTCCAAAATAGGTTCAATTATGTTTAATCCAAGAGAGAGCAGGTACACAGCCTGACAGATAACCAGTCAGCATCAACTGAAGTATATTAGAACATATGCAAGAACACTGTACACTATGTTCTAAAGAATGTAGAATGAACACAGCAATGAATTACACAACATAACACATCCCCATCGGAACAGAATAAAAAAAAACATAAAAAACTTACAACCAGAATCATCCCCTTTCTTGTAACACAAACAAAAAACAAATAAAAAAAACAAAGATAAGTTAAAAATTTGAATGAAAGAAACCAATTGAATGGTTCCTACAATGGAAAACTTTCAGAAATATAATCAGCCAACCAAACAGGAGGCCTTTTTTCACATCTAGAGTTTCTAATAACATTCAACACTTCTTGACTGGCAAATCCTGAAACACTAGGAACGCCATACTTGACAACTCATCACAATTGAGCAAACCTGAAAAACTAGGAACAGCAATTCTGGAGCTATCCGGAACTAAATCTTGATTAATAGCATTGGATGACTCTGAGGAGTTTGAGCACAACAAATCTTCCAAATCAAACAAATCAGTAGATTTGCTAAAAGCAACTTGAGGAGGAGAACACCTAGCTATCCTTTTAAGGTTCCACACACATCCATCAGTGAGACGTACTGGATTATTCAAAATTTCCACAACTTGCATAGGCTCATAAAAACGACTTTCCTCCTTAGAAGATTTGCCAGGTTTTTTAACTCTTACCCACTGTCCAACAACAATATCAAAATCCTTCACACTATGCTTGGAATCATACAAAACCTTACTCTTGAGATGCGAAGCTTGACTTTTTTCTTTAACAACATTTTCAGACCAATTAACCACATTAGATTTGAACAACCATCCAGGTGTAAATTTTGTTCGTGGATTTCTACCACGCATCAGAACAAATGGAGGATAACCCGTAGCTTCACATATAGAGGTTCTGTAAGACCAAACCATTTTTAATACCTGAGTTTCCCAATCCTTGTTACTAGCAGACATTTGAATGGTGTTTTTGATAACCCGGTTAAAGCGCTCAACCATGCCATTGCTGTTCGGGTTATACAAGGCAGTGGTTTTATGTTTGATACCCAATCTATTAAAGTACTCCTTGGCCTTACTCGACATAAACTGAACACCATTGTCACTTAATAAAACAGAGGGAATGTCCTCCAAAGTGAAAGAGTTATCTAAAAATCGTAAAACAGTATCAGTATCTTCTCTGTTTACAATTTTTACAAAAGGCCACCTTGAAAACAAATCCATTAACACCAAAATATACTACTGATCATTTCCAATGGGACCCATAATATCAATTGCTGTGTGCTCCCAAGGTGAATTAGATCCTACCATAGTACCCATAGGAGGCTTAAGCGTCACCAAAGATTTATCAGCAGCTTGGCAAGATTTACTATTCCTCACAAATTTATCTATATCAACATCGATTCCGGGCCACCAAAATGAAGTTTTTACCGTGCGTTTGGAGCGGACAATGCCAAAATATTCCTCATGGCATAAAGCCATGATGGACAACCGCAATGTTTTAGGAGGTATGACCCTTTCGCCAAACCAGATATTACCATCCCTAACACTTAAATCAAATCTGACCTCCCAAAAAGACTTCAATGGATGTTTACTATCCACTTTCCTCGGCCAGGACTCAGCTAGATGTGATTTCACTAATGCTAACTCATTATCTTTAAGATATTCATCATCCCACTTCTCCTACATATTGCCTGCACCTTCCAAATCTTGAACGTAAGCAACTTGAAAAGAGTTCCACAATTCATCTTCACACTCTTCAAGCTATTTGGGCATTCTAGACAGAAAATCAGCTATACAATTCTCTTTTCCTGGTAAATATTCCATTTTATAACAAAAATCTTGCAACTTGATAGCAAGTCTGGCTACCCTTGCAGAAGTATTTAAGGTTCCTTCAGTAGTCAAAACCCTGAGTAATGGCTTGTGATCACAGCGTAAGATACATTTTGTACCCCACACAAAAGCCCTGAAATGATTTACCGCCCACACACATGCTAAAGTTTCTTTTTCGATGGTTGAATACTTTTCCTCAGTGGGCGATAATGACCTTGAAGCATATGCCACAATTTGTTCTTTGCCATTCACACCAACTTGAGATAAAACAGAACCTAAACCTTTAATGCTAGCATCAGTAGTGATAATGGTTTGCGCCTCAGGATTAAAACTCTTGAAGCGATATTTGTGATGCAGCTTTTTATGTCCTCAAAATCTTGTTCACATTCCACAGACCAAACAAACTTAGGGGCCCATTATGATCGCGGACAGGCTTGAGTCAGTCCGCGATCACCGAGGAATAGGGAACCTCAGCATGGGCATGCGAAGTTCCCTCCTGTCCAATTAGGATGTGACCGCCACCCTGGCGGTCACATCCTCTATTTGTAACATTGCGGCGGGTGCGGCTTCAAGCTGCACCCGCCGCAATGTTACAAATGCATACATTACATTTGTATGCAGAAAGCGGCAGGCACCGCGCAGTGCCTGCCGATTTCTGCATACAAATGCAGGGGGGTACCATAGGTACCCCCCATGTGCACCCCTCACCCCCCTTCACCCAGGGGGCCCGCTACGGGCCCCCGAGGTAAAGATCCGCATGCTTTTCCTCGGCGGAGAAGCCGCCGCGGAAAAGCATGTTTTCTCAGCCATCCTAATATGTCTGGCGGTGTCTGAGAGACACCGCAATCATATTAGGCCTTTTCCGCCGCGGTTGTAAGCCAACCGCGCCGGAAAAGCGGCGGACTGAAACCAGGACCCACCAGCCATCCTAATGTGGCGGTGGGTCTTTGGTGGGTCCGCAGAGGATTTTCCGCATCCTCCGGGCCGGCAGTGGGTTCCGGCGGCAAGGATGATGCGGAAAATCCTCCATCGTAATCAGCCCCTATGTTTTGTTTTTTAAAAGTTGTCTAATATTGGGGGGCGTGGCTTCGGTGCCGCGCAAGATGGCCGGCTAGGTATAGAGCTCCGCTACACCGTTCCACACCGCCAAAGATTTTCCCAGGTAAACGGGAACATGCTCGAGCCTCGCTGCCGGATTTAATTACCGGAGTCTCGGGGGAACAAGCGGAGCGGCTTTTCGGCTCTCCAGGTGCCGTTTTTCACCGTCTCCGTGATGTTTCGACTGCTCCTCACGGAGCCGCCATTTTGAGGCCCCCTCATCCCCCGGACCTCTACCTTCGGACTCCGCCACAGCACTACTGCGCAACGTGTCTCTGAACAACACCGACCCTGGACATGCCGACTGTGGTGGTGAGCAAGTTTTTTATGTGGTGACTTTCAACCACGTCATTTTTTCCTTTTTCTCCCCTCACTGAGGCAGAGTTGCTGAAGCTCATTGACAGAGCGGTTAACCTCTACGACCCGCTTATTCATTTATGCACGTTTTTACAACCCCTAGCGCTACTCCTTTTGTTCCACCTCATGGCGCTTTCCTAATTGTTTTTGGGACTTTTCTGCGCATTTCTTTCATCTCGGCTGCTTCATGACGCAACACCCTCTTTCTCTCAGCTGTCAGCATATGTTCACTCTAATTCCCTGACGCTCTCTTCTGCGACTACAAGCGCCTACTCACTTTCTCCTCTACATCTGCTGTTGTCTTGCCTCCCACGGCGCTTCAACTCTCAGAGACTTGTGATTACTCACTGGCACACAAAAAATAAACCTACAAGGACAGCCATTTATATGCTGAGGATCCGTAAACCTCAATTTGTCTTTACCCCCTCTGCGAACACTTTGGTGGGTTCTTCATCTGAGATATCCAAGTCGACTTGCTCTGCCAAAATGTCGACTCCAAAATCATCTTTGGCTCATTCATCTACTGGTAAGCCCTCTCCACCGGCTCCATCAGGCAAACGCCCTAAACAAAATTCTCCTACACCAGAGGACAACTCTCCGGCCTCGTCTATTGATCAGATTTTGGAGGAATTGCGAGCAATGCGTCCCTTTATTGAAAAGACGAGTACGGATATGCAGCTTTTGAAGGACAAGTGGGAGTCCATGGATGCCCGAATTTCTACTGTTGAGCTTCATATCCCTGAGCTCCAATCCAATACGCAACGTATTGTGGCATTAGAAAAGACTGTCCTCTCCCTACAAAAACATACAGAAGATTTGGAAAATCGCAATAGGAGAAACAACCTCCGTATTTACAATCTGCCGGAAAATCTTGAGGGTGACAATCCAGTGACTTTCTTTACCTCCTTCCTGCCGGAACTTTTGGACTTGCCCCCTTCTACATCCATCAGTATACAGAGAGCCCATAGATTAGGTGCCAGAACAGATTCTTCTTCCAAACCTCGTGGAGTCATCATCCTCTTTTTGAAGTACACGGATCTCCTTTTGATTCTTTCAGCAGCAAGGAACAAAAAACAAGTGACTTGGAAAGGTCAACGAGTGTACCTATCTCAAGATGTCTCTAACGTCACTGCCTCCAGACGTAAAGAATTTCTGGCTATGCGTCCTTCTCTACGTTCTATGGGAGCAAGATATGGCCTGTTTCACCCTTGCACTTTCAGAGTCACCTATCGCAATAAGACTTGGTCATTTCAGGAACCGGGTGAACTACGGAATTCTCTCCTTTTACAGAATGAAGAAGGAATGGACGCCTCCTCCTCTGCTTCGTACAGTGCTTCGAACAGTGGCTGAACTTTGGCTTTTGTTGTCTTCATGTCTTCTTTTCTAGTAATCTTTCTATGAACTCACGTACCTCTCTACATTCCTTATTTCGATCTTAACCTTCTCATTTTCCTTATCTTCTCTTTGAATGTCTCTCTCTTTCGTCTCTTATATCTACCTATTATCTCTTTCTAACTTCTGGATCTATATCTTCTGTCACATGTTCCGTATGTTAACAATTTTCCTTTTTTCCCCAGGCAGATATATATCGGATGTTCCCTTCACCATTTTGTTCCATCCCGTGTTCCTTTTTGTGCGGTCTCGGTGTGGCTATGCTCCTGCTCCTGGTTTGTCCGTCTTGTAACGCATCACCACCTTCCCACCTTCCCCTTGTGTGTACTTCCCCCTCCAGGTATGTTCAATACAGTCATCCTTTTGGATTTGTACTGTCTTCTATGCCTTCTCTCTCTTCTCCCTTCTCCTTCCTTTACTGATCTTCTCTCCTTTTTCCTATCCCTCTCCCTTTCCCCTTTTCTTTTTCTTTTTTATTCTCTACTTATTCTTCCTTCTACCTTTTTGATAATTCTTATGGTTATTATCTCTCTACAGTTTGAATTACTAAATGTACAGTATGTTTTTGCAATTTTCAATTTTGATCAATTTATTACTCTTTCACCTTCAAAGTTGTTTCATGGAATGTGAAAGGATTTAATCATCCTATCAAACGGCAAAGAGTACTCTCACACCTCTCTTCTTATAATCCAGATATTGTTCTTATTCAAGAAACCCACCTCTCAGACATTGAATCCTTAAAGCTAAAGCGATTGTGGGTTGGAACTGTTTTATTCTCTCCTGCTTCTCAGAAAAAGAACGGGGTGGCTATTTTGATTCATAAACGCCTTCAGTGTAAAGTATTACTAGAAGAAAAAGACGATGAGGGGCGTTGGATTTTAGCTAAACTACTCATTAATGCTATCCCAATTACTGTGTTCAATGTTTACGGTCCTACGTGTTTTGACTCCTCTTTTTGGCCCTCCATTACAGCAAAATGTGTTCAATATAAGGATGATTCTTTCCTACTAGGTGGAGACTGTAACCAGATCATTGACCCCTTTTTAGACCGCAAATCTTCTGTTCGTTTTTCTCCTCACAAACCACATAAACAATTTCTTGATACTATCACTCAAATTCATCTTGTGGACTCATGGAGACTCACTCACCCAGATGTTATGGATTTTTCCTTTTTCTCTCCTCCCCATGCTTCCTTCTCTCGTTTGGACTACATTTTTCTATCTTCATCTCTATCTCAACACCTTATAACCTCTTCTATTGAACCTATTGTTATCTCTGACCATGCTCCTATTATTACTGTTTTTGACCTTCTCCCTCCTACTCCTAAATCTTCTCGTTGGCGTTTTAACCCTTCTCTTCTTACTGATCCTCTTTTTTCCTCCTCTTTTCGTTCTTTCGCTTCTGAATTTTTTCAACTTAACTCTACACCTGATACCCCTCCTCATATTCTATGGGATTCCTTCAAGGCCACTGCCCGAGGTTTTATTATTGATTTTGTCTCTAAAAAGAAGAAAAAATTCCTTCAAAAGCGTAAAGTTACCCTTGCTCACATTAAATCGCTGGAACACCAATTCTATACTTCTTCTACTAAGCATATGTCTCCTGAACTTCTCCAAGCTAAGATTGCTTTTAACAAGCTTACTACAGATTCAGCCTCCTCTTTTCTCCTCCGGAGCACCGCACGATACTACGGAGGTCGAAACAAATCGGGTAAATTATTAGCTAACTATTTAAAATCACGTAAAGAACGTACTAATATTGATTCCATTTACTCCCCCTCTAATATTCTTCTTCATACGGATGCAGAAATTTTGGAACAATTTCACTCTTTTTATGAATCTTTATACACTCCTGAGAACCCCCCCACCCCAGCGCTTATTCAATCTTATTTTGATAACCTGCCCCAGCCAGATACCTCCCACCTTAATTTTTCGGCCGTTGATATTGATCTCACTATTGCAGAGTTGTCCACTGCTTTATCCTCCCTCACTAAAGGCAAGACTCCAGGACCTGACGGCTTTCCAGTTGAATTTTACCTACATTTTTCGGATCTCCTCTTACCTAAACTTCTATTTCTTTTTCAGTCTTTTTGTTCTACTGGATCGGCCCAAGGCTCATTTCAGGACGCTACCATATGCCTTATCCCTAAAGAAGGTAGAGACCCTAAGTTTTGTAAAAATTATCGACCTATATCTTTAGTTAATGTGGACTATAAGATTTTTGCAAAATTGTTAGCTCTTCGCCTTGACCCGCTCCTACCACATCTCATAGGCAAAGAGCAATGTGGTTTTGTTAAGGGACGCCTTACTTCGGATAACTCCAGACTCTTCCTTAATGTTTTAAGTAAAGCCCCCTCACTATCGATTCCCCTTGCAGCCATTTCCGTAGACGCTGAGAAAGCCTTTGATCGGGTTGACTGGTCCTTTCTCATGGCTTCTTTAAAATGGCATGGCTTCAGTCCTAAATTTATCTCTTATATCTCTTTGATATATTCTATGCCCAAGGCCTCTGTTCTCGTCAATGGTCACCTCACTTCTCCATTTACGCTTCAACGTGGAGTACGTCAGGGCTGTCCTTTGTCACCTCTTTTATTTATTTTGGCGCTTGAACCCTTCCTTACTTCCATACGTAACAACCCCTCCATTTCTGGATTTCCGTATGGTGACCATCATCTTAAATTATCTGCATATGCTGACGATATCCTTTTATTTATTTCTGACCCAGTCACTTCTGTTCCCTCTCTATTAATTGAATTTGAAAATTTCTCTTTGGTTTCAGGTTATAAAATAAATTCTGACAAAACAGAAATTCTTCCCTTAACCAAATTTTGTCTTCCCCACTTCTTCACTTCCACAGGCTTTGCTTGGAATTCTAAGAAAATTAAATATCTTGGTGTACTTTTCTCTAACTCTATTTCCTCTTCTATTCAATATAACATGAACGCGGTCATCTCTAGGATAGACTCATTACTCTCTTCTTGGAATCCTCTCTTTCTTTCCTGGTGGGGTCGTCTTGACTCCATCAGAATGATGATTGCCCCGATTTTGATCTACTTATTATCCATGCTCCCAATTCGTATTCCAAATTCATATTTTCGCCGCATTGACTCTGTTTTGTCCAAATTTCTCTGGAAACAGAAGAAGGCTCGTATATCTCTCTTACACCTTCGTAAATCTAAACTTAATGGTGGCACCAACTTTCCAGACTTTCGCCTTTACCACAAGTCCTTCTCACTTCGACAAGCTTCCCGCTGGCTATCTCAGGAAACCTCCCCCTTTTCACCCCTCTGGCTTTCTGTCGAACAGGAGTTATTACTTCCTTACTCTTTACAAGAGGTCATTCGCTTCACTTCTAAAGCCCCATGCCTTAACCCCCTTTTATTCAAGCATACCTCTTCTCTTCTACGGCCTTTACTCCTCTCTCCCTCAGTCTCTCAGGAATCCTTCTTACTATTACCTATATGGTACAATTCACTCATTTTAATACATAACAGACCTATTGCATGGCCCTCATGGAGAGCGAAAGGTATCATCTGGGTACGTCATCTCTTTGATGGCTCATCCCCCTGCTCGTTTCCTAAATTCCAATCCCAATTCCACTGCCCTCCTTCTTTTGCAAAGAAATTCCTCATCCTTATGACAACCATTTTAGATTGTTATTATTCTCTCCCTTCTGAAGGCCTACCAGTCTCATCTTCTTCTCTACTTACCGTCCTCTCTACCGTTCCTAAAGCTTCCCTTATTTATCGGTATCTCTCGGCCCCCAACCCAGACCGTCTCAAATCGAAATTGGAATTATCTTGGGAGAAAGATTTAGGTTCTTCGTGGTCAACTTCTCTGTGGGACAAAATATGGGCCAGATCTTTGAAGATTTCCCGGACTGCCTCTCTCACTCAATCCCTATTTTTCTTCTACCACAGACTCTACCTTTCTCCTCTTTCTATTTCTCGCTTTCAATCCACTTATATACCTACTTGTTGGACCTGTACTGCTCCCAATGCAGATCTTCTACACCTTTTCTTCCTCTGTCCTTCAGTTCGCATTTTTTGGTCCCAGATCTGCTCTCGCCTCTCCCGCATCTTCAACATCTCTATTCACTTTTCCACCTCTTTTGTTTTTCTAGGTAGCCTTTCCGATGATTTGGACCTCCCTCCACATTCACACGGCCTTTTTGATCTTATGTTGGCCCTTGCACTGCAGCACATTGTTTCTAACTGGAAGTCCTCGAACACTTTGTCTCTACATTGTTGGTGGAATCTAGTATGTCAATCACATAGACTTGATGTTGCCTTTGCCTCCTCCTGCAAGCCCTCCCGAAATGTTGAACTCTACTGGTTACCTCTCACTTTATATTTAGATCAATCTGCCAAAAAGGCATACTCTCCACTTTCCTCGGATAATTTCAAACCTCCTTGAACACATGTACTCTTGCCTGTAGTTTATGATATTTTTCAATTTCACTATTGTGCTTTTTAACTTTATACTTGTTTCTTTTTTGCTCACAGTTCATATTTCAAGTAATTGCTCAATATTATGTACTTTACTGTACTTTTTGACGAATGTTCATTGTATTTTCTATTTTTATTCATTCTTTATGCCATTAACATTCATTTATTTCCCTCCCCCCCCTCCCCCCCCTTCCTCCCTGTAAAATACTTCAAAATGCTTTGCTTTTCACTGTGATATTGGCTCCTTATGTTTAATTTATCCCACCCTTTAACCGTTTTCTCATATTTTGCTGATGTCACCTTATTGTATTATCTGATTTTACTTAATAAAGCTTTCAAACATAAAAAAAAAAAAAAAAAATAAGTTGTCTAATATTATACGTTTTGGTTGCAAAATTGGAATATATTTTGAACAAAATTCGACTAGACCAATGAAAGATCTAACATCATCCTTGCCTTTAGGAGAAAGAGCGCACTTAATTGCATCAATTAGGTTGAGCTTAGGTCTGATCCCATCACAATCAATAACATGGCCTAAATAGGTAACATGATCACTGGCAAATGTGCACTTCGAATATTCTATTGTCAAACCCTTTGCCTCTAAAATACCCAACACCTTTTCCAGAGTTTTATCATGCTCCGCCTTGTCTTTCCCAAAAATGAGAATATCGTCCTGGAAAAAGTTTGTGTTTTGTACGGTGGAGAACAACCTGTGCATTAAGCGCTGAAAAACAGCCGCAGCCGATGCCAGGCCGAAAGGCATTCTTTTAAATTGAAAACAACCTTGCGGAGTTATAAAAGCAGTGTACTGCTTACTGTCTTTAAACAATGGAATCTGGTGGTATGTGGCAGATAAGTCAATTGTGGTGAACCACCTAGCTCCATTAAGCAAAGCTAGCATCTCGTTTATTTTTGGCAAAGGGAATTGATCCACCACTATATTATCATTTAAATGGCGCAAATCCACACACAATCTCAATTTCCTGTTTGCACGTTTCACCACAACCAAGGGAGAAACCCAAGCAGAAGCCTCAATTGGCTCAATTATGTCAGAGGATACCAATCTATCAAGCTCAGACGCAACATTCTTTCTTAAAGCGATGGGCACACTTCTGACTTTATGGATTTTGGGCACCACATCATCCTTTAAGATTATCTTATGCTCAAGATCCTTTAATTTACCAATTTTCTTCTGAAACACAGAAGGAAACTTCCTTAAGAGTTCCTCACCAGTCTTTGTACCTTTATCCATCACCAGAACCTTTTCCACAGAATTGGGATCAAGAATTATATGCAATTCCCCTTGATCTCTCCATCCCAATACCGATGGTCCTTTTTTAGAAACATACAACTTGCCATAAGATTTGCGATTCTTAAACTCGAATTTCAACCAACGAAAACCAATAATATCAATCTACCCACCATTATAACCCTCCGGGTCAATATCAGGAGGAGATAGTTTTGAACCAACTCTGTCAACGAAAGTGTTAAGCCAAACATCCTCATTGGCAATCGTATAGGGCGAACCGGAGTCCGCATATACTCTCACACGCACACCACCTATGTGCATCCAACATTCAGGCTTATTGTCAACCAATAAACATCCATCAGGAATGTTGAGAAGAAGTTTCTTTTTTAAGACCACCGCACACTCAGAGACTTGATCATCACCACTGGAGGCGTTGTCGTCAGAAACTATGTCCTCTTGAATACATTTAACTGTCCTGGTCTTCCTTCTACATGCTTTGGTATAATGACCATACAAACCACAAGCACCACATTTACTTTTCTTGGCAGGACACAACTTAGCAAAAGCCAAATGCTCAAAACTCCCACACCTATAACATTTGGGAGGTTCACCGTTCATTTTAGGTTTTGCCCATGTTTCATTCTTTTGCTTAAAACTACTGTTTTTTTTAAAACTGGAACTAACTTTAGCAATTACATCTTTGTTAGTGTTATCTGATTTCAAAGCACTTGCACACCTGCTAGAAGTCTCAGCTTTACGAACTAAGGCTAAGATGTCATCTAAACAAGCGTCGCCATTCATCCATAGACGTTCCTGAATGAAATCCAGGATTATTAGCATGCATGACGACCTGATCACGAATCAAATCTTCCAGTAACCCACCAAAAGCACAATCATTCCCCATTTTTTTCAATTCACCAACATAGTTATCAACAGTTTCATTTTTAGACTGCTTCCTTTGAAAGAATTTGTATCGCGTAATGCCAATACAGACCTTGGGGGAAAAATACTTATCTAAATTAGACAAAGCAACAGTGAAAACATTACTGTCCCCACCCCTAACAATGGGTTTGTTCATCTGGTTATAACATTTAAGACCTTGCGGACCCTAGGAATGTAAAAGAATACGCTTCTTTTGTTCGGCTGACATTTTACCATCAGAGTCCACAGTCTCGATATAATTTAAAAAATAATCTTTTCACTCCAAACATTTCAAATCTGGTTCAGAACCCTTAGACCAGAAATCTTGAGGGTTACTCAGAGAAAAGGTTTGTTGACTCATGTTGATATAAAAGTAAGTAACGATGCTTCAATTAATAATGCTTGTGGTGGAATTGTTCAGAGAGAAAGTGTATTGTTAAGGTAACAAACCAAAAAGAAAAATAAGAATGGTCCTTTCCACACTGTCCAATCTTCACCACCAATAGGATTTAAATCCAGAAAATGCCAAAATCCAGCAAAATGTCCAAGAGTAGTTAAAGTAACAATAATTCAATCAATGTTCATAAACAGTACCTTAAATCGCTTTCAAAACCGGTCTTCTTAGTGTCAGAATCGGGTAAAAAAAATTAGTGTTGTTTCACGAAGCTAAAGTAGGCCTGCCCAATTCAAAATGGCTGCCGCGCATCACTTGGCGCGCCACGTTCACGTAGAACGTTTGACGTAGGAAGAAATGCGGAGAATCTTCAGGGAGAAAGTTGCGAGTGAGAAGAGCGGTCTCGAGCACACAGCGCAGAAGATAGTCTTGCGTCCAGCATCAGATAAGCATGTTTCAAAAGATAACGGTGAGAGCTCCTAAGTCTCGAGCGTCACAGCATTAGCCCATAGGAATTCTCTGCCAGATAAACAAAATCCACGCACAATTTGCATCCAGATGGTGCTCACCCTTAAACAGCTCTTCGTCCTTGTCAAATGTCCCCAAAACGCCGTCAAAACACTTCCCAACGTCGTCTCTGCTCGTTAATCCACACAAACCAGCTATTAAAAAAAAATTGCGGTCTGGAGGTATAAAAGATCCTGATCGTCGCCACTTGTTTGATTGAAGATACGAACTCCAAAATAGGTTCAAATATGTTTATTCCAAGAGAGAGCAGGTACACAGCCTGACAGATAACCAGTCAGCATCAACTGAAGTATATTAGAACATATATGCAAGAACACTGTACACTATGTTCTAAAGAATGTAGAATGAACACAGTTAAAGGTGTATTACACAACATAACAGACCAGCACTTATTTTTCTGCATTTGACGTTTACCGATAGTAAGAGAGGGAATAAAAAAAGCAGAAAGATGGAGGAAGAGAAAGACGGAAAAAATCGTCACAAAGGGAGAAAGCACGAACCTTCAAGAGTGAGATAAGGGCATAGGGAGTGCCTGCTAGTAGGTTAAACAGTGTTGTAACAGGGGGGGTTATACCCATATAGTCAGTGGGACCTGGGTGATCAATTGCGTTGTATATAAGGGGTCCCAGACCAAAACACAATTCTTATTTTAAAACACACATTATTTGGATGAATTCAAAAGCACACTGAATGAAGGTGAACAGTGTTTTTAATATTCACTGTACCATTCAAGCAATCAATGTTAGAAAAATCAGACGTAAAATTTACAAAATTCAATGCGCCCACAGTGAGGGAGAGGGGGAGGTGCAGGGAGGGGGATGTATTTCACTAGATTATACATCACTAGTCAACATTCAAACAACATTGAGCATAAATCCACAATTCAAAACATAATTTGACATACATGAAAAGCCATGGAAAATGACATATATCATAACAGAAATTATTGCACAAAAAAGATACTCCTATAGTGATTAATATATCAAACTAGGGTTAGGAGTTCCTGATTGTAGATGTCTACGTTTCGACCCGGATAATGTAGGATAGTCGATCCTTACTGCATGGGTCTTCGTCAGGACGTGATGGGTGAAGAGGGGTGGGGCGTTTAACTCTGCGCAAAAAAATAATAATAATAAATTGTTTAATTAACCGGTCTCAAACGAGTCCCGACACAACTAAAGGGTTATGGACAGAGTGGTCCATTGTAGGAAAGTCGAGAAAGAGTGCAGGAGGTTCATAGAGTGAGAAATACTTTGGTGGGCTTGGAGTAGCCATTTAAGCAAAACATTTACCTTGTGGAGCGGGAAAAACCCGTCAACAGGTGATGTCTAGAAATCCGCCATATAGAGAGTCAGGGTCTGCCATGTGAGATTAAAAAACACATTTGTACTAATATGCCCAAGTAGCGCAGATAGGAGGTTCATAGGGTGAGAGTTACTGGGGTAGGCTTGACAAAACAAAACATTTACCTGGCGGAGCGGGAGTATCCCGTCAGCAGGTGATGCCTAAAGGTCCGCCATATGTAGAGTCAGGATCTGCCATATAAAATCAAAATCACAGTCACATTTGTACTGATATACCAAAGTGACGTAGGGAAACTAAAGTGGGGGTATGTTGGTTATGGGGCCCTACCTTGTTATGAGACAGTCACCTTGTAACTTGAGGTTAGTTCCTGGGTCGAGGCAGTACAGGCTACATCTAAAAACAATGATAAACGACGTGTCAAAAGGAGAGGTTGCTTTAAACAGTGATTCCGTAAAGGAAAACCTAAAACAGCTCATAACTCACCCGTGAAGGATGTAGAGCGAGCATGCCTGCGACCGGCTCTTTCTCCAAAAATGGACCAATTCAGTGACGCGCGTTGTCAGTGTACGATTTGCACGACCTCCGCAGTGTCAACATCTGTAAAAACCAACACGTTGATAACAGGATTAGATTTCCGCCCATTAGTTCAGAGAACGCATGGATGCGACCCGCCAGATGGGAGACTCACCCGCAGTGCTTGTGGAAAAATCCAACAGTGGTGCGCGCGCGCCTCGTCTCCTGGAATCAGGAAGTGTTGCCCCGGGAAACGGTGTTATTTACTACCTTGGGAAAGACAGACTCGGGGTTGTTGCCGAGGGTTGTCAGAAGTACCCGAGGGAAAAAAAGACTCGTTGTGGCCTTGTCAAACCATTACAATTGGAGGGCTGTCTCAAAAGGCGGAGGAGACCATGTGTAGGGCAAAAGTGTGGAATAATAATAAATCGGTCCTGTGAGCCTGAGTGTGGAGTAATAATAAATCGGTCCTGTGAGCCTGAAATATGTGAATATGCAGAACAATGAAATAATTAGAACCTCCAGACATATTAGCAAAAACCATGTTCCTAGCGCTGGGCCTGCCAAACATGGCGGTCTAAACGCTAGTTATTACAGGAATTCCCTAGCAATAAAAAGCAATGATTATTCGAAATTCTGTAACAATAAATATACAAAGCTCACATTTCAATAAGTCTACATGGGTCATATCACATAGGTGTCTAACGCACCGGATTGGTTAGGGGAGCATCATTAGCCAATGTCCATACCCAAATCGGTTGTTCACAGCGCGAACCTGCCAGGCACGGCGGTTAAGGCGCTCTTTTACTCAGGAGTAATCATTTTAAGGAAAAGCCAAAGAGGAAAAATCCCACTGCATAATAGTCCACAGGTATATACTAAGGCACATTTGTAAGACATTTAGGAAAAAACAGCAGCAAAAAGGGGAATACCTAAGTTCCATAGGGAGAGCCATAATTGCATAAGTGTTTCAGAGAGTGGCCATTTGGGCGAAACTGCTTTCGGACTCATTAAGGCCCCCTCGCACTGAGTCAAAAAAACGGATCCATTTGATTTCCCTCACATTTAGGATGGGTTCTATGCTCCCACCCCTTGGGCCTAACTTGACCTGCTCCAAAACTGTCCACCTCAAACTTTCTGGTGGGTGGCTTTTCCCATTGCAGTGATCAACCAAAGGTGCGCCTGCAACCTTGCATCTCACACGGCTGCAGTGCTGGAGAAAACGTACTTTGACTCGTTGCTGTGTTTGACCCACATAAATCAAGTCACAGGGGCATAGTATGCAGTATACCACGTCAGTCGAGTTGCAGTTACTGTGCGACTTTAGTGGAACTTGTTGTTGTCTGTGGCTGAAAACCTTGGTCTGGATTGTCGCAGGGCATGCTTTGCATGATCCACATCGATAGTGGCCCAGAATGGGGGGCAGATTCCACATAGTTGTGATGGTAGGTGCATCTGGGGTCGGCAAGAAGGAGCGAACCACACTGTCCCGAATGTTCTTAGCTTTTCTGAAAGCGTGAAGGGGCAGCGAATTACTCCCAAGGTCTTCTGATATCAAGTTCCAGTATTTATTATTGGTTTTTTTCACCTCATTACTCTTTGTGGAGAAAGTCGTGACACAAATAAGACGCTCTTCGTTGTTGGCCCCATAACCAACATACCCCCACTTTAGTTTCCCTACGTCACTTTGGTATATCAGTACAAATGTGACTGTGATTTTGATTTTATATGGCAGATCCTGACTCTACATATGGCGGACCTTTAGGCATCACCTGCTGACGGGATACTCCCGCTCCGCCAGGTAAATGTTTTGTTTTGTCAAGCCTACCCCAGTAACTCTCACCCTATGAACCTCCTATCTGCGCTACTTGGGCATATTAGTACAAATGTGTTTTTTAATCTCACATGGCAGACCCTGACTCTCTATATGGCGGATTTCTAGACATCACCTGTTGACGGGTTTTTCCCGCTCCACAAGGTAAATGTTTTGCTTAAATGGCTACTCCAAGCCCACCAAAGTATTTCTCACTCTATGAACCTCCTGCACTCTTTCTCGACTTTCCTACAATGGACCACTCTGTCCATAACCCTTTAGTTGTGTCGGGACTCGTTTGAGACCGGTTAATTAAACAATTTATTATTATTATTTTTTTGCGCAGAGTTAAACGCCCCACCCCTCTTCACCCATCACGTCCTGACGAAGACCCATGCAGTAAGGATCGACTATCCTACATTATCCGGGTCGAAACGTAGACATCTACAATTAGGAACTCCTAACCCTAGTTTGATATATTAATCACTATAGGAGTATCTTTTTTGTGCAATAATTTCTGTTATGATATATGTCATTTTCCATGGCTTTTCATGTATGTCAAATTATGTTTTGAATTGTGGATTTATGCTCAATGTTGTTTGAATGTTGACTAGTGATGTATAATCTAGTGAAATACATCCCCCTCCCTGCACCTCCCCCTCTCCCTCACTGTGGGCGCATTGAATTTTGTAAATTTTACGTCTGATTTTTCTAACATTGATTGCTTGAATGGTACAGTGAATATTAAAAACACTGTTCACCTTCATTCAGTGTGCTTTTGAATTCATCCAAATAATGTGTGTTTTAAAATAAGAATTGTGTTTTGGTCTGGGACCCCTTATATACAACGCAGTAGGTTAAACAGGCCTGTGGTGAATTGAAAACTACACAGACTTGGTATTCGGCATGCCGACATCTATTTGCAACGACCAGGGCCTTCTGAGCTGCACTTTGGGCACAAGAACTCATTCATTTACAAATTAAGCACTGCTTTACAGCAAATGCAGACTTGTTTTCATTTCATGCCACAGATACATTTGTTACAAAAGTGATATCTAGCTTCTCATCTAGCCTCGGGAATCTAATAGGGGCATATCGTTACTTGTCTTCCTTCATCAATCTTGATTTGGTGCATGATGAGAAGAGTCTTTCCTGGTAGAAAGGGAAAGACAGTGGCTTCTGTCTCCAATAGCTGTTTCTCCGAATTGGTAGCTTGTGAGTGATACATTTAATCTTGCCATGTACTCAGGTTCTTTGTAGGTGACATGTCTTCATTGGTGCTATATGTGCCTTCTATTATACTTTTTTTTTTAATAATTTGTTTATTGGTATATGAACAGCATACAATCTTAAGGCACGGTACAAGCAAATTCAGGACATTCGCATTACAACAATCGAGCATTGTGGACGTGGTAGTGTGATAAAACCTCACAACCCTCCCTCCACCCATACAGCACTACAGACGCAGCCTAAGTGCGCAATCTGTACACCCTTAACTCCCTCAGCATTAGAATCCTATCCTGTGTGTGGCGGCCCATCCTCCCGCGTGTTCCCTATGCCCGATGTAGAGTGTGACTCTCCCTGTTCACTCGCTCCCAGCGTGAGTCTGTGTTCAAGGTACAGCGCCCAGTAGTTGTTAGGTCTATTGCGAGGTGGTAGTAATTCGCTATAATGTTCAGATTGTGTGCAGCAGTATAACATATCGTTAGACCAGCGAGCAAGTGTGGGGGGGCACCTCGCATCCTAGTGAGTGCTACGCACCTTTTTGCTACTACAAAAGCCATACCGACCAGACGGCGTGCAGCAGGGGGTACATCTCTAGAATATCCTTATCGGGCCAGCAGTGGAGATGGGGACAATGACAGATTAGTTACCCTATTTATTTTGTCATACACTGCATGCCAAAAGTCCGCTGCATGAAATCGGCCATCGGAGCACTGCATCTTTCGCAACCCGGATTTTCACGCAAGCCATATTTAAATAAGCGTTCTGGGGTATAATAGACCCTATTTAAAAATTTAAAATGTAACAATCTATGTCTGCCATTAAGGGAGACCCTATGGACACTAGTTCAGCAATATTTCCATGTATCTTCCGGTAATTCAATATCTAAATCAGCCTGCCAAGCCAGTCGTGGCTTAGTGTAATCCGCCGTCCTCTCAGCAAGAGTGATATGGTATAGGTTAGTGATCAGTTTGGCAGAGGTTTTGGCCGTCACTATATATTTATATGCTAGTACAGTTTGGGGTTCCGTCATTTCCTCACCTAGTAATTCTCTCAACGCGTGACGAACTCTGTGAAATTGAAACCGCAGGAGCATCTGATTCCTGGCGCCTTCCTTCGGCTTAAGTTATCCCCACTTTCAAGCTCTCTCGGACACAAAAAGGTCTGCCATAGTGATTACGTTTAATGCCGAAAGTGCTGTTGTCACAGCCCTGTCTCTACAGGGGGCTAGACATGAACACCACTCCGTCCTTGCTTCCGGAGCATACAGCAACGAGCATGCCTGGGTGTCCATAATGTGATAAGAACACAAGGGAACCGCATTTCGATTCCCATCAAGCTGCACAACCATTAATTCACAACGAATCCAATGAATTAAATCCATAAGACGCTTTCTCCACAATTTTATCCTTTTATGTTTATCCTTTGTACTCCTTAGTTTCCTTCAATTCATTTTACTCATTTCTGTTGTATTTCATCATTCTTCAAAAAGTCACAAGAACGCAGTATGCTTCCACATGTCACGCTTTATTTTAAAAACCCAATGCATTTCGGGTATGAAAACCCTTCTTGGGGGGTATCTATAAAAATAAAAAATATACATCACCAATAATTATAATTATCATGCTCATGCTACGATCTGAAAATTACATGCACTCAAAATTTAGTAATCCAAACACTTATAAATACTTTCTGAATGTGTTTGATGCTCCTGAAAGCTTACCGTGACACTTTCAGTAAAGAATGTTTATCATTAAACAGCAAGCACTGGTTGGAGAGGCCATAAATTATAGAGCAAAGCTTCGCTGCGCAGACTTTTAGATTATGGGCTTTTGGGGAGAAAGAGATTATTCAAGTACGATGCTAATTATGTTGGCAGGAGCATCAAACACATTCAGAAAGTATTTATAAGTGTTTGGATTACTAAATTTTTAGTGCATGTAATTTTCAGATCGTAGCATGAGCATGATAATTATAATTATTGGTGATGTATATTTTTTATTTTTATAGATACCCCCGAAGAAGGGTTTCATACCCGAAATGCATTGGGTTTTTAAAATAAAGCGTGACATGTGGAAGCATACTGCGTTCTTGTGACTTTTTGAAGAATGATGAAATACAACAGAAATGAGTAAAATGAATTGAAGGAAACTAAGGAGTACAAAGGATAAACATAAAAGGATAAAATTGTGGAGAAAGCGTCTTATGGATTTAATTCATTGGATTCGTTGTGAATTAATGGTTGTGCAGCTTGATGGGAATCGAAATGCGGTTCCCTTGTGTTCTTATCATGTTTGCAGCGCAAGTGGACAGAACGCAGAGGAAGCTAGCACACCGAGCAGGTTTAATTGAGAGAGTACATGACATTTGGGTTTACTTGGAGAAACGTGATTACATAGGTGTGCAACTCACCACCCTGTATCCATATTTGTCCATAATGTGATGCCATGCATGCGTAACGACGTTCAGTGAGTCCATAATGCCCATGCGTCTGTCTCTAGGCTGAGACAATAAGGCCGACAGCGGCGTCGGAGCAGCCACCAACGACTCAATTCTCAAATGGGGAGCGTCTACGGGGCCATGTATCCAACCGTACGCATGTACACCTTGCGCTACCCAGTAATAAAGTTCGAAATCTGGGGCATTAAGTCCTCCATCCTCATATGTTCGAATAAGGATGTTCCAGGCGACCCTGGGTTGTTTCCCAGCCCATACTAACCGCAGTACTAATGAATGTAACTGTCGAAAAAATGCGGTCGACAACATAATAGGTATGTTATTAAAAAAGAATAAAAAGCGAGGTAGTACAACCATTTTCAGCAACGAAATCCGTCCCATGAGAGACAGGGGCAGTGCTACCCATTTCTCTATATCTTCCTCTAATTTGGAGACTGCCACCCCATAGTTTTCCCTGAGGACTATTTCCGAGTCCGTGTGCAATTGAATGCCCAAGTAGCGAACTGGATCAGTAGTCCATTGTATCGGGTATTCCGCATCCACCCTCTTCGTCGTGGGGGTAAGGGGAAACTTAATGGTTTTGCCCCAATTCACGTGTATCCCTGATAACGAGCCGAATAGGACTACTTCCCTAAGCACCACGCCAGATTATCCTCGGGATGTCTTACATACACTAAGGTGTCCTCTGCATATGTAGACACAATTAGTCTGTACTTAGAAAAACCAAGTCCACGATGGCCATGGTACTCCCTCAGCGCACATGCCAAAGGCTCCGCCACCAAGGCGTACAAGAGCGGTGACAGCGGGCATCCCTGATGAGTGCCGCGTTCGATTGCAAAGGGTTCAGTTGTGAGAGAACCTACTCGCTCCCTGGCAACTGGGGCAGTGTACAATGTGTCCAATAGCTGAATAAAGAGGTCCCCCACACCCATACGGCGCAACATTAATCTGAGGATAGGCCACTCTACTGATTCGAAGGCCTTTTCCATGTCCAAAAAGACGGCTACCGCTGGAACGTCCTGTCTTGTGTGCTGAAAGGCCGCAAACACAGTCCGGATGTTGTACGTCAAATTACGATTGGGGAAAAAACCTGCCTGTTCAGGGGCGACTAATTTCGGGATCAGCGGGCTGAGGCGTTTGGCTATTATCTTAGCAAATATCTTTGTATCTACATTAAGCAGCGATATTGGCCTATAGGAGGCACAGTCGCCCGGGTGCTTTCCCGGCTTAAGGATAGCCACAATAATGGCTTCTCTCATCATTGGTGGCATTTCCGCCGCCTCCGCCATCTCCTCCACGAGTGTTAACAATTTAGGGATCAGGAGTTCCGAAAATGTCTTATAGAACGAGGCCGGAAATCCATCACTACCAGGGGCGCTCCCAGCTTTCATGGAAGACAGCGCCCATATCACCTCCTCTCGTTCAAACGGTCTAATCAGAAACTCTCTGTGCGTGCTAGTCAAACCTGGTAGTTGGATGTGCGTTAAGTAGTCTAAAATGCGTTCCTCCGAGGCCTGATCTCTTGATTTGTAAAGCGTTGCATAAAATTCTCTGAAACATTTCGCCACCTGATCCTCTGACAAAACCTCTCCCGAGTGTTCATCATTCATCGTAGGCACCGCAGCTCCCTGTCTACGTTGTTTCGCCATACGCGCTAGAACTGCACCCGGGCGTTCTCCCTCCCCGTATGATCTAGCTATATCGTATTTCCCTAAGTGCTTAACTTCCGAGACTGCCTCCTCGTGGTATTCATGGAGTGTTTGAGCCAGTTCACCATTAACATCAAGATCCGGATTAAGCAATCGCCTCGTTTCTATGTCCTTCAGTTTAGTTTCTAGTAAAGTGAGCCTAGCCCTGATCGACCTCAGAACACCACCATATTTGGCGCTCGCAATCCCGCGTATGTATGCCTTAAAAGCCTCCCACACCGTGAGGAAGGAGTCTACCGAGCCAACATTGTTATTGAAAAATTATTCTCTGAATGCAGCGTCTTGCAACGAGAAAGGTGGCAAACGCCAACTGAAAGGGGGCGGCCGTTTCGTCAGAGCCCTGATCTTGACCAGAACTGGTGAATGATAGGAGTACGTGTGGGGTAAGATCTGACATGTCAACACCGCCGAGAGATAAGAAGTAGGTAATAACCAATAATCTATCCGGGTGTGGATATCATGCTGCGCAGAGTAGTGGGTATATCCTCCCTGCGACGGACATCGAGCCCTCCAGACATCATGCAGCCCCAGTCTAATCATCTCTGCTTCCAGCACCCGGGCAGAGTGTGACGGCCGTCTCATCGGTCCGTCCGATCTATCCAAATCTGGCTGTCGCACCATATTAAGATCCCCACCCCAGAGGACCTTGTCTCCACACTTGTCCCTTATAGTGGTGGCTAAGTTTAGATAAAAAGAAGGGCAGTCACAATTCGGACCATAGGAGTTGACCACATGGAAAGCCATACCCTTTCCTACACACTTTGAAATGACATACCTCCCATCCTGATCCGTATACACTGGAGTCAGCGTCATGTTCGCCTTGGGATTAACCCAAGTGAGTACCCCTATAGCGTGTGATGTGAACCCGGCAGCAACTATGTGCTTTTGCAGTCCTCTATACGACAATGCTGGACTGTCAGGTCTTAAATGAGTTTCTTGAAGGAGTGCCACGTCAATCGATTGTCTCATTAAATACTGCAGAACACGCCTGATTTTCCGGTGGTCATTTAGACCGCGTACATTCCATGTCAGCAGTGTAATGGTGTCCCTATCATGTGTCGTCTGCGGAATGTCAGGTGTCATCGTGTGCGTGTAACGCGAGTAGTGACGCCCTCATCGTGCATGCTCTTGTCCAGAGCTCTGTGCCAAAACTTACACCTACAAAACATTGTCTACCATTCAAATTCAACATATTAATAGAACCCAGTGATTCTGCCCCATTCCCCTCCCACGCTTGCCCAACCCAAACATGGCCGCATCCCTTCCCACCCCAGTCCCAGCTCCACTCCTTCCTCTGTAAGCAAGCTAGTAACCTTACCCCTCTTCCCCCCTCCCCTCTCTGGTTCCCCCATACCGTTAATGAAAAACAACATAACATATAACATAAACAGATCACCCATAAAGGAGGGTCATTAGAAAAGGCGTGGGTCACACACAGAGGCGTAGGTAGCTCGCTCATTATGAGTCTATATCAATGTCCAATCTCCAAGTCCGCCTCCGTGTCCCGCCCCTCCGCCCCCGTCATTAATAGTGAAAATAGGAGGGTAAGAAGTACCCTCCGATCCGACATAGCAGTACCTGCTGCAGTAGGGGGTAAAGCATTCTATCTCTGTGATATCCAATCTCCTCGCCACCCCCCCTGTTAATGACTACGTTCAATAGGCAGCTAGCCTCTCACTGTGTGAAGTGCACATTAGTTACTTATTACCAATTTAGCTGTCATATCACAGTATAATCCCTGGGAATAGACTCAATCGCAATCGTTTTACCGTGTAAGAAAATACAATCAGAGCGGCCCGCAAAAGAAGTTGTGATAGTGGGTATCCCTCTCGTCCCCCTGCACTCTGTGTCTCTAATCCTCTCTAATAATTCGGTTAACGGCATTATGGTGCAGAACTCTCACAGGGCTCCGCTCAGAGCAGCGCTGTCCCCTTGTCACAACATATCCAACAGTCCCACTTAGCAAAAGGCACAGTAGCACGTATACTTCCCTTAGCAGCTGACCGCGTCATTAATCCTGTTTCTCCATAGGGCTGTCAGCGGCGTATCCATCCTCTTCTTCAGCCGGGGCGTTCCGTCTAGCCTTACGCCAGTCCTGCAAGGCTTTCTGCAGCGCCTTTGGATCCGTGAAGATGGTGGATCTTCCCTGCCTGTTGACCCTCAGCTTTGCAGGGTACAGCATCGCATAATCTATCCCCATATCGCGAAGTTGGCGTTTCATAGGGACAAATTGACGCCTCGCTTCCTGGACCCTCGCCGTGAAATCCGGAAACAATGACAAGGTGGAACCCTCATAGTTTAGTGGTTGCTTCTCCCGGGCCAGGCTCAAAGCAGTGTCGCTATCCCTATAATTGAGGAGCTTGGCCACGATAGGGCGTGGAGGGGCTCCTGGCTTTGGTCGAGGTCCAAGAGTACGGTGGGCTCTCTCAATGACGAACAGTTCGGAGAATGCGTTATCCCCCAATAGCTTTTTCAATAGGGATTCGACAAACAGCTCCATATTTCCGGTGTGTGTAGTCTCTGGCAAACCAGTGATGCGTATATTGCATCTTCATGAACGCGCCTCCAAATCCTCTGACTTATCCTGTAAGATTTGGATCACTTTTCCAAGTTGTTTATGCTCCAAGTCTAGAGTCGTCTGTGCCACCTCGACCTCGACCAGCCTTCTTTCCGACATGTCTATGCGCTCGGCATGTTTATCAAGCCTTTCCACCATCCGATCCATTCGGTACGTGAGCACATCCATCTTGGCTCCTAGAGAGGTGATACCGCCCTGCAAGTTCTTCTCCATGGCCAGCAGAATGCCTCTGATATCCGTCTCTGTCGCCTCTCCATCTCCTAGGGATCCGGCTCCATCCGCCGTTTCATTTGAGGGGGGGTCCGTGGTCTTTGTTTTCCTAGCATTATCAAAAGTCAGTTTGGGCTGAGCGCAGTCCGGGCGGCCCATGGTGTCGCAGTTCAACCCCTTCCCAAGGGCGGGAGCGTACTAGGATCGCTCTCTGTACCCCCTATTCAGAACAGGATGGTACCGAGCAGAGCAGTCCAATGCTGGGTTCTACTCCAGGCAATGTCTCTGCGTCCAAGGAAAGGCGCCACTCACTTTGCAGGCGGTGCACTCCGTTGGGCCAAGCTCAGCCAAACCAACAAGCTCAGATAGTGTACAAAGCCCCTCTCACACTTTCCCGAGCGTAGTACACGCAAGAGTCCAGTTGCCTGTCTCCACTTGTGCACAATAGCCCCCTGGTCGATGGTCCACTGGGAAGGGGCATAGAGAAATGGCAGTACTCAGACTATGCTGCGTGCTGGAAATGCAGCTGAGGCTTCAATGCTTCGCTGGCGCTTTCTATGGCACCCTTTCCCCACGCTCCAGGAGTCAAGGGCTGGTCCGTTGCCCTCAAACCGGTGCAGATTCTTCTCCGGCAGGTTCCTCTACAGACTCACCAGGGTTGCCGCTCCTCCTCACAAGAGAAGCCTCACAGCTGTCCAGTCTCGTTTATAGAGACAGAGGCTTCTCCTCCTCTGTGGTGTGCTTCAGGGCTCGCCCGCCTCCAGGCGCCTCGGCCGAGATCGGTAGTTCCTCTGCCCCGCTCCGCGCTGCAAGGCCGCGGCCGCCGAATCGCGCCCAGCCTGCGCTCCTCCTCAACAGTTCACCGTCTGTATGCTCCGACTGCCTCCTACCGTGAGCAATGCAGCATGGTCTGGGACTGCCGGCCACCCCCCGCCTTAACACGCAGACAACAGTTACACATTTAACAGACCAACAACAGAATTCTATGGAAGGCAGGGGGTCTCGAGCCCGAGACCCCCCGGCCGTATTTATTAAAATATGAAATAAAATGAAAATTTTTAATCAAATTAACATTTACATAATTATTAAATGCAAACTTCAGAACATTAGATTTACATCCATATTTGACATGATATGATGGGCTAACCTTAACAAGTATCTAATACAGCGTGGTTCCTAACATACCCTAACATCCTGATATTAAAATTGCATTTTAATAATTTCTGGTCCTACGGCAAGGTCGCTAACCGGTGTCAGATCCTTTTACCCAGCTACGCTCTCACGTCCGAGATGCGCATGCGCGGCAAGGGCCCGTTTACCCTTGTGCGCTCCGTGAACTCCATTTAACCATAACAGGAGGGCCCTTACACTCGCGCCCTTAGCGTTGTAGTGCATAGTGTATGTGTGGGGTGGCTACCAGCCTGAGGAAAGCGTTGACTCCCCTCCCCCGCACCCAAGCAAGCGGATATCCTGCCCCTGAAGTTCTGGGAGAGACCAGTGGCCCCTCCCCCTGGGCGACCCCTTTCGTGAATGGGGCCGCCCCCACCTAAGGACTTTAAATTGCTGCTCACCGATTATGACCTTACCGCCAGACCCACATAATAAATACGACATTACTAACTAAGAGGGAAAAAAGGGCCTAAGGAAAAAGAGTTATTGCAACCGCAATACACACCCAGAAAACATACACATATTAACCTTGCCTGTACACGTGGAAAAAAGGCCTAAGGAGGAAAAACATTATTCCTACGAAATTGCATAGCATCACACTGTATACCCAACAGTGTCCTTAACAGAATTCTGCTACCAGGGGATGGAGGGTGGGGAAAATTAAACGGCCCCACAGCGGGGCGAGGAGCGAGCCTGGGAAGCGCGGGCACAAAGAGGCCGGTTCCCGCTCTCCCCAGGCTCTTAACCCCTCCTATGCCGCGGTCCCGCCCCTTGACCCGGAAGCGCCAAACTGCTTCCGGGGCAAGGGCAGGACACGCGAACCAACCGTGATCGGCAGAAGGGGGGGGCCGGGCCCAGCCATGTGTGCGTGGGGGCCGATTGGCCCCCCCTTTCCTCATGGTCTGGGACTGCCGGCCACCCCCCGCCTTAACACGCAGACAACAGTTACACATTTAACAGACCAACAACAGAATTCTTTGGAAGGCAGGGGGTCTCGAGCCCGAGACCCCCCGGCCGTATTTATTAAAATATGAAATAAAATGAAACATTTTAATCAAATTAACATTTACATAATTATTAAATGCAAACTTCAGAACATTAGATTTACATCCATATTTGACATGATATGATGGGCTAACCTTAACAAGTATCTAATACAGCGTGGTTCCTAACATAATCTAACATCCTGATATTAAAATTGCATTTTAATAATTTCTGGTCCTACGGCAAGGTCGCTAACCGGTGTCAGATCCTTTTACCCAGCTACGCTCTCACGTCCGAGATGCGCATGCGCGACAAGGGCCCGTTTACCCTCGTGCGCTCCGTGAACTCCATTTAACCATAACAGGAGAGCCCTTACACTCGCGCCCTTAGCGTCATAGTGCATAGTGTATGTGTGGGGTGGCTACCAGCCTGAGGAAAGCGTTGACTCCCCTCCCCCGCACCCAAGCAAGCGGATATCCTGCCCCTGAAGTTCTGGGAGAGACCAGTGGCCCCTCCCCCTGGGCGACCCCTTTCGTGAATGGGGCCGCCCCCACCTAAGAACCTTAAATTGCTGCTCACCGATTATGACCTTACCGCCACAGGCCAGCATAGTTGACCGACTATCTGGCCCCAACCCAACCGCCTACACTGAAAGGTCATATCCTCCTAATCAAAACCCTCTACCCCTGCTAGTTTGTTCCCTATCCATAGGGCATTCCCTGACTCCATCAAATGTACCCCTAACCTGCAAGTAGAGACAACCCCTCCAACCATTGTTTTAAAGATTTTTTCCCAGCTGGGGATTGAACCCTGGTCTAAAAGCACTCATTGAGGCTGTGAACTGCCCCTGTACCAACTGTTCTGCCCAACCATTTCTTGCCAGCCGCTCACTGCTGGTCCCCTTCAAGTGAGCCCCCCCCGCTAATCTAAATTGTCCCTCTCGGATGCACCCCTGTGGAATATACTGCAATGAGGTGTTTGAAATAATTTCTCAATCCAAGTGTTGATCCTCTTTATCGAGTGATTCCTCACCGAGTGATTCTGCGCACTAACAGAGTCCACCCCCCCTTTTCCTGCAGCCTAGGAAACAACTGAGACCCCCTATGGTGCAGTCTGGTTTTATATTTCGCTAGCCTGCTTGCTACTGCGATTAACCCTTCCGCCAGGACCCCCTTGCCCAATTAAGCCCAATCTTCGCTACCCGCATGTCAGATAATGACTGAGGGTGGTGGGGCGTGCCTATCGAGTACCTCTCCTTCCCCACTCTGACACCCATTGTCAGAACAACTGAAAATGCTACCCGGGTAACCCCAGGCCCCCACTGGCGTATCGTGAAGTCTGCTAACCACCAACACCTGCCCACTCCGCTCTGGGACATGTTAAGTGTTTGTCTACTTCTTTACTATGGAAGTCCCCCATTTCCCGACCAGTGGTGCTGAGGTGTTGCATAGGCCTATTACTCCTGTATTTGCCCATGCTAGCAATGCACACCCTTGTGCACTGCCACATCCCTATCGTTGGCCCTACCAATTGGTAACCTATGAATAAGCCATGATGACCCTGGTGGCCCTGCCAGCACAGGCGCCATTACTGTAGAAATAAAATTTCCTGATAAGGCAACTACTGCCATTTTGTGTAAAGCAACATCCCGCTATATTACTGCGGCCAGCCCAATCTAGGGTAACACACCAAACAGTCAATCCAGCGATGGCACCTCCGGCGTCACTGATCGATCGCCCATCAGATCTGATGTCGTTGCTTGCCATCCTCTCCCTGACGTACGCGTCCCTTTGGCTGTCCACCTGTTGTAGTTGTTGCGGTGTGGAGCGCTTCCCAGATATCCACCATGGACCCGGCCATACAAAATGGAAAAGACAAACACAAACGGTTAGTGTTTCTGGCTTCCCGGCGATAACTGCAGTACACGTGCTTGTCTTACATTGCCCTCACATGCTAAGTTTTAGATACGATTAGCGCCAGCCGCATGCTCATTAAAACTTCCAACTGCAAGTGTTTAGCATAACCTTAGTTTGTGTCCCATGTGGCGTGTTTGCATTAGTGTTACGGAGAGGGTGCCCTGTAGAATGACCTTCCTTGAAGAATGGTACCCAATGTGAAGTGCCGTGACACAGTGCATGGGGTCCACAGTGAATACAATAGCGCCTTCATGACTCCCTAAGGATGATACACAGTGTGAAGTGCAGTGCCACAGCCCATTCATTGTTATTAAAATTCTGCTGCAGACCAGGACATCACCTCATATTCCTGGTTTTCTACCCACGTCTTAATGCATAGGATAAAAGTTTGCACGGGACGGTCTGTTTGCCAGTGCAGCATCAAAGTCTTTACGCAAAGGATTAGCACAGGCCTAACCATGCCAGGCTGTAAAATGGCAACAGAGCCTTTTTAAGGTCCCTACTTTGGCTTCTGGTAAATACCACACCAGCCAACCTGACCTGATCACCAGCATCCCCTGACATGTGTTTCACCCTCCTCAGAGAGATATAACCCTGTCCACACCAGAGTGCACACCGGGTTTAAGTCTAAACAAACACCCGTTCAGACAGATAATGCTGCTCTGTATGCCAATCGTGGTTCTTATACCCCTTTCTTGATATCTGGTTTGGTACGCCCTTAGGGCTCAACGTATATTGCGCTACTTTACCGTGTGTTAAATAAGTTTACTGACTGTCATCTTTTGCCTCTAGCCTCAAAAAGGGACTAGAGGGATAGGTTTAGAACAACTACATATATTTTATATATACCTGATGTGGTTCCCCTTTCATCTACTTACTCATGAAATTGTAGACTGGTAACACAGGATGATTTACATCCCTCCAAGCCGTAGCCTGAAGGCTGCTCTACACAGCTACCACGAGGATAGCTTTCCCAATAAGGAAGTCTTTAACCTACCACCAATACGGGTCGTTTGGACTGTTGCAATGTGCCCTCTAGAATTGTGGACCGCATACGCCAGGCCGGCAGAGCAGGCATGCCCTGCTAAAATGTTAATTCTGCAAAGTACCACTGCTCAGAGCCTTTGAGGTAACTTCAAATAGACTCGTTTTTAATTCTTTCACAGTCTCATTTCAGAACAGAAGCGTTAGCAATATTATATACGACAAAGCCATGGTTGTTGCTTATTTATTTTATGCAACTAACAACCACTGACAAGCCAATAGCCCTGGCTTGATGTTTGTGTAATGTTACTTGTATTATATATCTGGACGAAATGACAGAAACAGCAAAATACCAGTCGGGCAGCCCACTATGCTAAACACAGATTGTTAGGTTACTTTCTTTAAGCCTCGTCTTTAATTGCATCGGCCACGCCCCTTTGCAAGACCCCACCCCCAGTTTTTTCATCCCACTCAAAGTCCTGAAAAATGCCAGTAGTCAAACCTAAATATAACGAGAAAAGTTCTCTCTTTAGCGGGCAGCTAAATCTTTCTGGAAACCTAAACCATGTACGAGCCACAAGGAGGAAGGACAACTTCTACTGGCCTCGGGTGGCCAGTTACCACCATGGCTCGTACTAATGGAAAGCCACGTTTCCAGACCAGTACTTTACTTTTGCAAGCTATTGAATCATAGTACAGACAATCAGACTGGTTGCAGTGTGAAAACATTACTACAACTCCCAGAATGCACTGATGTATTGAATACAGTGGAAATATGCGTTGGCGACCCGAAGTCACGTAGTCAGCGCACAGATGGCGTGACATGACACTAATGCTAGGACGAGCCCTTGGTTACACGAGATAACAAGCGTCTCCCGGCGCTGCACGCGAGGCAGCCTAAGCTCTTGAAGCTTCCGGTCAGGTCTAAGTAATTCGACCAGAGACCTTTAGCGCCGTAGTCCAGTAATTACGATTAAAAAACATAAATCGGAAAATGTGCGCGCTGTTAGGTGGAGCCGCCTGCCCAAGTCCCTGGGGCTGTAAAGCAATCTAAAGCTTCAACAACAGCGACAGGGGTAAGTTCTGTCGGTGTAGTTTTAGCACATGTCTCCTTTCCTCTCAGCTGTTGTACTAAATGTATCTCAGCTCAGTCACAGCATAACCTCGGGGAAGTCAGAGGGCTTACGTTCGCCTGAATCATTCGTATCAGCACTGTCCCCGAGACACCTGACGAATGACAAAAGGGGAAGATTTCTAATGGGAGTAGAGTGGACCTAATTAAAGGGACATGCCTGCTGTTTTCAGTAGGGCACTGATAATTAAAGAGGCCCATCCTTTAGTGTGAAATTAACCACTTTACTTGAATAGTTTGTAAAAAATGTTAAAATATGGCATGACTCTGGTGTATGGAACCCTGGGCATATCAACACCACATACTAAAGGGCCTTTTATGGGCGAGCACAGAGTGTTGCCACTGCTTGCATTCTACTTCAGTAGCCACTTCAGGGTCTGAGTGGCATGTAGTGCAATCAGGAAGTGCCTGAAAGGCTGGTATGACAGTGTATAGGCCGTTTTTTTTTGTTGTTTTTTGTTGTTGCTATTTGCGGTTTTGTTTTATGGTATGCAGGGACGGTTTTTATTGTTGCTTTTCCTGATATTAAAACAAACCCTGCCTGCAGAAAGCACAAATCAATGCAGTCTTCCATACGTTGCAAAACGCTTATTCAGCTGGTCTTTACACGCTCAAAACGACCCACTTTGCAAACAATGGGTCCGTTTTGTAGTTTGCTCATTCACTAATGTGGGACACCTTTATTATAGTGCCAAGGCCTATTTTCCGTCTCAGTCCGATCCTAGTTACACTGCTCAGCCAAAAGAAATGACAAGTATTTAACGTGGGTTAGAACCTGTAGCTTTCAGTTAAAGGCATTCTCTGCAGGTGCACCAACCTGCTGAACTGTTTCACAAATCATCACAAACGTGACATGAGAAGGGGAGCAATTTAGCGTTTGGAATAGAATACAGCGCAAGCACGGCGGAGATTTGCCCAGATTCACAGGATGTTGAGCAGACGCAGAGGCTCGAACACAAAGCCACAGCTCCCCAGTCAGCAGTTTTCACAGCTGCACCACATCCTCTCCCCACCGTCTAGTGCACTTGAAGCATTCAACAGCAGTAGTACATAGTGATACCTTCCCTTCAAACTCTGGCCTTAAATTTGACAGTTCCGGCCAGGAATCCTGGCCTTAAATGTGATGGTTCTAGTCTTAAATATGACAGGCCTAGTCTTAAACTTGTGTCTGGAAATTTGACTGCTCTGGCTGGAAACCATGGCCTTAAATTTTGACAGGGCCTGGGCGCAGGCTGTTGGCCTTAAACAGGCCTGGTTTTAAAAGGGGGGTGACATGTAGGGATATTCCCAAGAAGTAACAGGCTGCAAAACATGTGGTAATTGTGTACATGTTTTAAAAGTGCATAGGAAAGTGTGTGCATGTAGGCTGGAAATGTCTGTGCATGTTTAAAACTGGGGGTTGCAGACAGCTGAAGGCTGAACAGCTGCTGAACAGGCCTGAGTCCCCATCCCAGTGTGTGGGAGATGTTTTTTTATGTTTGAAAAAAAAGGGGAGCTTTTAAAATGTAGCTGTTGGGAAACCCATAGGGTGTTTTAAAAAGCACAAGCCATGTTCACTTTCCCAGGAAGGCTTGGGCCTGTTATAAAATAATAAACCAAAGCAACCCTGAGCTTTGAGATGTTGAAAAAGACAGATGTCGTGTAGAGGCAAGGCTTCCCATGAGAACCTGAAACAGGATGCCAAGTGCTAGGATGTAATTCACACACCCCAAAGCCCCTGGTCCCAAACTGGACAGGTTAGTCCCATTTTTGACAGGTTAGTCCCAAAACTTGATATCCCTGGCAGGAAAGATGACGGGTGATGGGTTTAGTGCTGGGACAAAGGCCGGTTCCCGGGGGTCCCTACTTCCCAGGAGCAGGACCAAACAGCTTTAACATATGAGGCCCATTATAAAAGTGTCCAGAAGATTTAGATATGTTTGCTATGGCCCCAAGCACCCTACTCTTCCCAAGATAAGCCATGAGTGTAAGTAACAGATGTATACAGCATAAACTGTACAAGGATAGAAAAAAAGTTCCAGGCCAAAGACCCCCATGACATTGTTCTAAACCCCCTCAAGTCATAAAGGGTGTGGGGGCTTCTAATTAGCATGCTTGGACAAGGATAGAAAAGGTTCCCTTTAAGGAACACTGCCAAACAACCATTCAAAAAACCTTTGGGGGAGTGACTGGCGTGGATTGCTTTTGCTGTACCTTGTGGACTCCTTCACCAACAACCGAGTCAAGAAACCTTTGGGAGCGCCTGGCCTGGATTGTTTTGCTGCACCTTGTGGATTTCTGCAACAAAGACACCCCTTGGAACTTAAGGCAAGAATGGACCTGAGCAATTTCTACCAGATTGACGCCACCTGCGACAGTTTAAGGAAGGTAAATAAAGCATGGCGCAAGGATGTATGTTTATGTGGTATTTAAAGTATATAAAACTGTATTTTTGAAAATGCTAAAGAGTACTATGTAGAATTGTTTGTAAACTGTTAATGTTTAAGGCGCTGAGACATGTTTAATGTGAATAATGATGCCAAGGAAGTTTTTTTACAAGACATGAAATGTAATGTAAATGTAAATGTATTTAAAATGAATAAAGGCTTTATTGAGGCATAGAGTTTAAAGCTATGTGTGTAGGCATTTAATGTTAATAGAGGCGGTTTTGTTGGGCTGGCGCAGAGTTTTGCAGGGTTTGTATTTAAGGGGCATAATGTTGTAGGTCTTAGGAGGGTACATGCAGAGGGGAAACGTGTATTTTACAAAGCATAGAAACATTTTTACCAGGATGTTGTACATTTAATGTTAATAAAATGTTAGAGGCTACTACTGCTTTAGGGGTCCCAGAGCCAGCAAAATAAAATACAATGTTTTTACAAATTCAAAATAAATAATGCCTTTGTTGTACTCACCAAGCCGTTGTTATTTTCGTGTCAGAAGCATGGGTCTGTATCCATGGAGGAGATCCTGTAGGGGTTGACAGTTGGAGGGAGCCATGGGGGGGCTCGGTGTCCCTGAGTGTTTCATTTAAAAAAAAAAAAAGAAGCCCTGTGTCCAGTTGTCGAGGGGCGGCTCCTGGTGGGGCGTCATAGTCCTTTGGGGGTGTTGGGGTGTATGAGGCCCTTTTAAAATAAGCCCCGAGCCCGCGTGTACAAGGCGCTGCTCGGGGGTGTTGTGGGGCTGGCTCTGTGTGTCCCTGGGCCTCCGTGGCCAGAGTGCCCGAGTTTTGTAGCTTTTTTTTTTCTAAAATGCCCCCGAGCCCGCTTGCGGCTGGCACTGCTCGGGGGTGCGAGGGTCCTGGTGTCCTGGGGCTCCGGGCCCCGAATGCCGCTTTGTGTTGCATTTTTTTTTTAAATGCCCCCGAGCCCGCTTGCACAAGGCGCTGCGAGGGTCCTGGGGCTCCGGGCCCCGAGTGCCGAGTTTGCAGCTTTTTTTTTCTAAAATGCCCCCGAGCCCGCTTGCGGCAGGTGCTGCTCAGGGGGGTGGATGGGGGGGGGGTGTTGTGGGGATGGCTCTGTGTGTCCCGGGGCCTCCGTGGGCCGAGTTTTGCTGCTTTTTCTTTCTAAAATGCCCCTGAGCCCGCTTGCAGATGGCGCTGCTCGGGGTGTTGTGAGGCTGTCTCTGGGGTCGTGCTGGTCCTCTGCAGGGTCCTGGGGCATTTCCAAACAGCCCACGTGGATCCCTCGGGTCAGCGGCGGCATGGCGGCTGAGTGCTTCGCCGGGACTGCTGTGCAAGGCCTGCACCAACTCATCACTGACGGGGCGGGCCTTGCACAGCAGTCTCGTGTAAGCTACATTTATTTATGCGCTTTTATATAGCGCAGACTTTACCCGAAGGCTTCAGAGCGCTTCACAAAAGGAACAGAAAAATTACAAATGAACAAAATTACTAAAGCAGACGATAAGTTACATGAGGTAAAAGTGACAATTGTGAGCAAACAAAATACATGAATTAGCAATACAGTGTTTTACAAGAGAAAAGTGACGTGTAACAAGTTACAAAAGGGTACAATACACAGGTACAAGGATAATACGGCAAAAAATGGGCAAAAGTGACATTTGTGAGCAAACAAAATACATGAGGTAGCAAACGGAGCAGACGTTAAGATACATAAGAAAAAAGTGACATGTGTGCAGGGTGCAAGAGAAAACCAAGTACAATTAGCGGCATAATACTGCAATATAACACACTCACGCTGTGGGGACTTCATTGCACTGGGGGGACCTGAACCCAAATCCCCACAAGGTAAAGTCTTCTAAATGATTTTAAATGAGTTCATAAACATCTGTGCCAATTGTTACAATTTTTTTTTTAAATTTGCCTTGTGGGGAACTGTGTTTCAGAAAGTGTGTTTATTTTTTGCACGCTCTGCCCCCGTAGACCGGAGGTGGTACTGCAGCCTTAAACACACTTAGCATATTAAACACACTACAGCAATTGGATTACATCTTGCAACAAAGAAGATAGTGATTTTAAAGAAGCATACCAATTAGAAAAAATAATACATGAATACAAATGCCTTTTTAAATGTATATAACCCTTTTTCCTTTTTTTTTTTTTAGAAACAAATTAATCTAATGATGTTGCACTTTTAATTTTTGGGTGGCTATTTTCTTTGAAAAGCATAGACATGCAAAATTAATAGTAGCCTATTTTTTACATTTCAAAAACCCACTTTAGCCACTGACTCTTGCATTGACAGGCAATACAGTTTGCCTGGTTGCTGCACTGCATTATGCAAAATGCGCAAATCTGTCCCGAACTTACTGTGTAACACACAATGTGCCTCCTTTATCCATGCACACAGAGCATTCCATCTCTCACTGTGCATCATATGATATATGCAGCCCCCTCCATACATGTGCTTCATGCTTCCTATCAATTACTGTGTAGCACACAATGTGAGCAGCCTCCAGATTTGATGTGCACAGAGCATTTCAGCTGTGGAACTGCAGGAATTTTAGTGTGCATTCTCCTCCATGCGTGTGCCCACTGTTTTCCATCACGCAGTCTACAGTAAAGGATGTCAGCAGCCTTGTTCATCTACACACCTACACACACACACACACACACACACACACACACACACACACACACACATTCCAAAACTCACTGCGCAGCACACAGTGTGAAGCCTCCGACATGTACACACTACAATCCATCACGGAGTACCACACAGTGTGAGTGGCCTCCGCCATCCATGTGCACACTGCCTTCCATCATTTACTGTTCAATACAAAATATGTGCAGCCCCATTATCCATGTGCACACTAGCTCCCAGCATTTACTGGGAAGCACAAAATATGTGCATCCTCCTCTATTCATGGGCAGACCACTTTCCATTAAACACTCTTCGACACACAATATTTGAAACATCCTTTGTCCATGCGCCCACTGCATTCCATCACTCACTGTGCAGCACAGAATTTGTGCATTCTCTGCCATTCCATGTGCATGCCACTTTCCATCTCTTACTCTGCAGCACCCAATGTGTGCAGCCTCTGCCATCCAAGTGTCCACTACAGGCCATCAATCACTGTGCAACACACAATGTGTGCAGCCTCCTCCATTTCCTAGGGTTTGAGCCTCGTAGCCTGCCCCTGTTTTTTCCCCGTAACCGACAGGACCACTCTCTGAGATCCTGACCGATGTAGAGCATCTTTTCCTACTCTTGTAGGTGATAGGCTGTGTATGTAAGGGAAGAGGTGTTGTGCAGTGGCCAGGGTACCTGACTCTGGACCAAAGGGTTCACAGTTCGGTCCCTGGCCCCAGCAGCAGGTTAGCCCAGCGCCATGTGACTCTGGGCAATCGTTTGCCTAATCTTCCAAACGCCCCCCAGCGCCAGGACATCTCTCCGGAGGTAGCTGTGCGCATTAACAAATGCTGGCATTTATTTATGCTGCTGCTCTGACAGTTTCTACGGTGATGCAACCTTCATTGCAGCTGAGCTGTGGAATACAGATGTGTGATCATAGATCGTGCACCATGACATCGCGGGCTTTAACCCCGCAGTGAATCCTTAGCAAAGTCCAACACTTCGCCATCTTTTACATCGCACGTTGTTAGAATGGCAACGCGCTGATTCCTATTGGCAAGCATGAAAGATCGCCGGCGCTTAAATCGCACACGTCATGACAACGTGATACATAATTATGCACACATTTCTTCTATTTAATTATTACAGGTTGCCGACCCCGACAGTTTTAAGATAGACACACACGCACCAGAAAGTAGGCCAGCAAGCTTAAGTAATCTATGGCAATTTTAATTTTATTTTCTCAGCACATGATTTGAGATTTAAACTAATGCAGCCAAATGGATTTGTCTTCTTTGCTATATGATTTTTTCATTGAAAGTAACATTTGTCTGTGTTTATGATGTTAATAGTGCACATTTTCCAGAACGTAAATAATCGCCTCCGAAATGAAATGTAGAAGTTAACAATCTCATTACTGTGAAATCAAAAATCTTCATTCGGCAGATAAAGAAGGTACTGGATGAATTGGGATTTTGAGTAATGCAGAAAGAATGCACATCTGAATGTTTTCCCACGTACACATTTACCCAGGAGAGACTGGCAAAACGTGCAAGAGTAAACATAATGGAATTTTTGCAGAAGTACACATTTCTGCGATTATTCCACTTTTTTTCTAATTTTTAACACTGGCAATACTGCTGCAGTACCTCCTCCAGAGATGAAAGCACCCTGCTATATCGAATTCTGGTAGCGATATTACCAAATCTCTGGCGCCTGTCAAATCACCTGCCTTTGATGGGAGTCCTATGCACTGGAGGGTCTCACGCATGCCTATGCTCCAAAAACCTTGATTTGTCACATGCCAGGACCAGCATGCTGATTTGTGCTATAAACTCCGGCAGTTCTGCAACCAAACTCTGGTAAGGCTGTCTGCTGACAGACGGTTTCACACTCCCGAGTAAAGTGCAGTAGCGAGAGGTCATGGGTAGAAAACCTGGCCTGGCAGGAATAAGTGCCAAAGTCAAAACTGTGCATTAAACACGAGGCATTAAATATTCCAGGAGTGGAAACGTGTAATTTCGCAGTTTAAAAAAAACAGAACTCCCGCAACTGATGTGAGTGTTGGCATGGACAAAAGCACCACTTGACTCATCAGCCAAGCTGCTGCATAGGGTTGAGAGGTGTGGCGTCGAGAGAATAGTTAAACTCATAATGAGTGGTCGAGTGGAGATGGCTTGGATTTTGAATGCAGGAAGGAGTTTGAGTGATTAACATAGGTTTGACACACTTTATGCAGTTTCAATCCGCACACTTTCCAAACTGTAAGCTAAGCTTTGTAGGTAGATACAGTTTCAACATTTTTGTGAATTATCCAGGATCATAATGAGCATTTCTTGTATTGTTAGAAGGCCGTCACATCTTGCAAAAAAGAGACTTTATTAGTATTTTGTTAAATGCATCCACCCATCATGCATCCATCCATCCACAATTTTGCTCATCCATGCATCCATCCATCCACCCACAAACCCCCCCAACCACCAACCCACCCATCATGCATCCATCACCAATTGTCGCCACCACCCACCCAGTCCTCCATCCACCCACACTTTTGAATTTTTTTGCCATCCATGCATCCATCCACCCACCCACCGATCGATCCACCAAGTAAGCATCCATCATGTATCCAGCCATCCACAATTTTGGTCATCCATACACCCATCCACCCACCCATCCATCATGCAACCACCACCCACCCACCCACCATCCATCCATCCATCCATCCATCCACCCATCATGGATCCTTCCACGGTTTTCCCCACCCATCCATCCAGCCACCCACACTTTTGCAATTTTGGTCATCCATGCATCCATATACCCATCCATCATGCATCCTCACCAATTGTCGCCACCCACAAACCCACCCACCACCCACCCACCCAGTCATCAATCCACCCACACTTTTGCAATTTTGGTCATCCATGCATCCATCCACCCGTTGAGCCATCCACCCATCATGCATCCATCCACTTTTGCACCCATCCACCAACCACCCAGTCATCCATCCACCCATCCATCCACCCATCCATCATGCATCCATCACCAATTGTCGCCACCCACAAACCCACCCACCACCCACCACCCACCCACCCAGTCATCAATCCACCCACACTTTTGCAATTTTGGTCATCCATGCATCCATCCACCCGTTGAGCCATCCACCCATCATGCATCCATCCACTTTTGCACCCACCCACCAACCACCCAGTCATCCATCCACCCATCCATCTATCCACCCATCCATCATGCATCCATCATCAATTGTCGCCACCCACCCAGTCATCCATCCACCCACATTTTTACCATTTTGTTGATCCATGCATCCACCCATCGATCCATCCAACCATCATGCATCCATCCATCCAGCCATCCAACCACCCATCCACCATGCAACCCTCACCAATTATATGTATGTTTTATATACAATCATTGTAATAATAACATAAACTGGAACATAACATGTACTGGAGTCCTGCCACTGGAAGTGTTTCAAATCCAATCAGCTTTATTTAACTTGCCCGACCTGCAGATAGATGAGCCACCGTGTTTTCATTGCTGTTGCCCGCAATGTCATCGCTAGCGATGTAATCGCTAGCGATGTATATGTCATTGCGCCGTTCTAGCATGCGTCCCGAAAGCATGCGTTGTAAAGCCGGCCGCGATGTAAAAGTCGTGTTGCGATTGCACCACGAAGTAATGCATTCGTTGTAACGGGTGTTTCCCGTGGAATACACATAGAATGTGAATAGGAACTCCGGAACCAGCGTCTAACTCCTGTGCATAGTACATTTCTCTATAATAACATAACATGATGCTTGCTGAATGCATGGAACCACTTTCTTCCCAAATGATGAGATGTTATCAGCATTTATTACACTTAAATGTGAAAGCGTACTTATGCTGATGCATAATCTAAAATCTACATATGATCGAAGTCAGATGCTGCTACTAATGCGCCGCTTTGCCAAATCTTTTGTGGGGTTGTACCTGCAGCGCCCCATTCTAGGCACATGTAGCAGGCATATAAAGAGTACTGGAAGCAGACCCTACTTACTAGCCCTCAAAAACCACTGAAGACACAACTGTTATGCCAGCATCTCGAATTCAAAACTAAATCTGCTCTCACTGTCAGGGTAAAAAAGGCAAGTGAGATATTGCCTTAAAGTGCAATTTCCCAAACATTGGCATTTTAGGGTGGAAAATTTAGCAATTTTGTGCGCCTTTAGAATTAAAAGTCCAGAGGGACAACCACCCTAGCTGTTTTAAAATTCAGTTTTAAAGTAAAAGTAACTTCTACACGCTACTTAAAATACAAGTTTGTAAATGTCAGTTTCCATAGCCATAATGCCATCAATGTTAGCAGATAAAGGAAGTTATGTGCTTTTGTTCAGATACACATGATTTTTAGCTAAATAAAACAGGAATATAATTTAAACAGATGCCTAAAAGTGCCAGCGCTAATACGTGCTTCAACAAAAAAAAATGTTGCTCGAGAAAAATTATTGCGGCCAACCTGAGCGAGAGGCCTCATATTGATCACTGTTCTCGAAAAGCCCTTGCACATGGTAATGGCATAAATTCATTATACGTAGCAACTGGGAAAAGACATTTCTCTTGTATGCTTGAGGTTTATAGGGCTAAGATCCCCGCTACCCTTATTTATGGCATTGAACTCGTTGAGTTAAAACTCTGGGATTTCTGCCATAAAACTGAAGGGAAACTATTAAGATCCTTGGCTTCATTAAATACCAACTGCTCTTTGGCAGCGTGCAGACTTGAGTTTGGCCTAAGGAGCAGTTGGGTGCAGGGACTATGTGCCCTGGTACGTTGGGTGGCCTCACTTGCCAGAGCAGAACCGGGGACGATGAGAGCTCTACTTAAAAGCGAATTATTAGGCAACTTTAAAGAGTTTTCACAACTTGTAAAGAATTTCAGAAAAGCGGTGACTCTTCTGAAACTAGATGAAAGTACTTTGTTCCTGCACTCCTGAGCGCAACTAAAAATCCTGCTAAAACAGGCATCTTGGGAACTAGGCTTTCAACTAGATAAGAATGAAATACAAAGAAAAGGTGGTTGTGATCTCCTTATTAATTCATATGTTGCCAAGAAAGCCCAAGCCTACGTATTATGGAATATACCTCATGGCATCAGAAGGTTGTGGTTTCTCATTCGTCATGACCTATTGCCATTGAATATCCTTCTAGCTAAATGGTATGGAACATCGAAAATGTGCAATTTTTGTAACCTAAGTATACAGGATCGTATGCATGTTTTATTGATTTGCCCGGTACTTCGCACTTTGCGCCTTAAATGGCTAAAACCAATTTGCATCCGCTTGGGTATATCCAATGTAAATATCTTCCTACAATCTTTGTACTCGCCTTTAAATGAAATGTTCTGCTTCTACATTTTTAAATTTTTTAAAGGATTTTTAGATATTTATTAATATGCTATTTAAATTTTGTCAGCCTTCTTGGGGTACTCTTGTTAATGGATGAATCATGTAGTTATTCTTGAATATGTTACATGTGTTTTCTTTTTTATTTTATTCTGAATATGTTTTATGTGTTTTCTTTTATCTTTTATGTGGCCCTCTACGAGAGCCAAAACATAAATAAATAAACTTTGAATATAAAAAAAAAAAAAAAAAATGTTGCTCGAGAAAACCTGATTCTTTCCTTGCAACTGAGCACACACCCAAATCAGCTGTTTAGGACAGGCTGCAGGAGAGGTGCTAATCACACATCATAAAAGCGTCATTATCATGAGAAGAGGCCAGTATGCAGAAGCCGGCTAGAGACGGCCAAGAATTCCAGACTGGGGGATGACAACGCGGGCAACAGCAATGAAAACACGGTGGCTCATCTATCTGCAGGTCGGGCAAGTTAAATAAAGCTGATTGGATTTGAAACACTTCCAGTGGCAGGACTCCAGTACATGTTATGTTCCAGTTTATGTTATTATTACAATGATTGTATATGAAACATACATATAATTGGTGATGGTTGCATGGTGGATGGGTGGTTGGATGGCTGGATGGATGGATGCATGATGGTTGGATGGATCGATGGGTGGATGCATGGATCACCAAAATGGTAAAAATGTGGGTGGATGGATGACTGGGTGGGTGGCGACAATTGATGATGGATGCATGATGGATGGGTGGATAGATGGATGGGTGGATGGATGACTGGGTGGTTGGTGGGTGGGTGCAAAAGTGGATGGATGCATGATGGGTGGATGGCTCAACGGGTGGATGGATGCATGGATGACCAAAATTGCAAAAGTGTGGGTGGATTGATGACTGGGTGGGTGGGTGGTGGGTGGTGGGTGGGTTTGTGGGTGGCGACAATTGGTGATGGATGCATGATGGATGGGTGGATGGATGGGTGGATGGATGACTGGGTGGTTGGTGGATGGGTGCAAAAGTGGATGGATGCATGATGGGTGGATGGCTCAACGGGTGGATGGATGCATGGATGACCAAAATTGCAAAAGTGTGGGTGGATTGATGACTGGGTGGGTGGGTGGTGGGTGGGTTTGTGGGTGGCGACAATTGGTGATGGATGCATGATGGATGGGTGGATGGATGCATGGATGACCAAAATTGCAAAAGTGTGGGTGGCTGGATGGATGGGTGGGGAAAACCGTGGAAGGATCCATGATGGGTGGATGGATGGATGGTGGGTGGGTGGGTGGTGGTTGCATGATGGATGGGTGGGTGGATGGGTGTATGGATGACCAAAATTGTGGATGGCTGGATACATGATGGATGCTTACTTGGTGGATCGATCGGTGGGTGGATGGATGCATGGATGGCAAAAAAATTCAAAAGTGTGGGTGGATGGAGGACTGGGTGGGTGGTGGCGACAATTGGTGATGGATGCATGATGGGTGGGTTGGTGGTTGGGGGGGTTTGTGGGTGGATGGATGGATGCATGGATGAGCAAAATTGTGGATGCATGATGGGTGGATGAATTTAACAAAATACTAATAAAGTCTCTTTTTTGCAAGATGTGACGGCCTTCTAACAATACAAGAAATGCTCATTATGATCCTGGATAATTCACAAAAATGTTGAAACTGTATCTACCTACAAAGCTTAGCTTACAGTTTGGAAAGTGTGCGGATTGAAACTGCATAAAGTGTGTCAAACCTATGTCAATCACTCAAACTCCTTCCTGCATTCAAAATCCAAGCCATCTCCACTCGACCACTCACTATGAGTTTAACTGTTCTCTCGAAGCCACACCTCTCAACCCTATGCAGCAGCTTGGCTGATGAGTCAAGTGGTGCTTTTGTCCATGCCAACACTCACATCAGTTGCGGGAGTTCTGTTTTTTTAAACTGCGAAATTACACGTTTCCACTCCTGGAATATTTAATGCCTCGTGTTTAATGCACAGTTTTGACTTTGGCACTTATTCCTGCCAGGCCAGGTTTTCTACCCATGACCTCTCGCTACTGCACTTTACTCGGGAGTGTGAAACCGTCTGTCAGCAGACAGCCTTACCAGAGTTTGGTTGCAGAACTGCCGGAGTTTATAGCACAAATCAGCATGCTGGTCCTGGCATGTGACAAATCGAGGTTTTTGGAGCATAGGCATGCGTGAGACCCTCCAGTGCATAGGACTCCCATCAAAGGCAGGTGATTTGACAGGCGCCAGAGATTTGGTAATATCGCTACCAGAATTCGATATAGCAGGGTGCTTTCATCTCTGGAGGAGGTACTGCAGCAGTATTGCCAGTGTTAAAAATTAGAAAAAAAGTGGAATAATCGCAGAAATGTGTACTTCTGCAAAAATTCCATTATGTTTACTCTTGCACGTTTTGCCAGTCTCTCCTGGGTAAATGTGTACGTGGGAAAACATTCAGATGTGCATTCTTTCTGCATTACTCAAAATCCCAATTCATCCAGTACCTTCTTTATCTGCCGAATGAAGATTTTTGATTTCACAGTAATGAGATTGTTAACTTCTCCATTTAATTTCGGAGGCGATTATTTACGTTCTGGAAAATGTGCACTATTACCATCATAAACACAGAGAAATGTTACTTTCAATGAAAAAATCATATAGCAAAGAAGACAAATCCATTTGGCTGCATTAGTTTAAATCTCAAATCATGTGCTGAGAAAATAAAATTAAAATTGCCATAGATTACTTAAGCTTGCTGGCCTACTTTCTGGTGCGTGTGTGTCTATCTTAAAACTGTCGGGGTCGGCAACCTGTAATAATTAAATAGAAGAAATGTGTGCATAATTATGTATCACGTTGTCATGACGTGTGCGATTTAAGCGCCTGCGATCTTTCATGCTTGCCAATAGGAATCAGCGCGTTGCCATTCTAACAACGTGCGATGTAAAAGATGGCGAAGTGTTGGGCTTTGCTAAGTATTCACCGCGGGGTTAAAGCCCGCGATGTCATGGTGCACGATGTATGATCACACATCTGTATTCCAAAGCTCAGCTGCAATGAAGGTTGCATCACCGTAGAAACTGTCAGAGCAGCAGCATAAATAAATGCCAGCATTTGTTAATGCGCACAGCTACCTCCGGAGAGATGTCCTGGCGCTGGGGGGCGTTTGGAAGATTAGGCAAACGATTGCCCAGAGTCACATGGCGCTGGGCTAACCTGCTGCTGGGGCCAGGGACCGAACTGTGAACCCTTTGGTCCAGAGTCAGGTACCCTGGCCACTGCACAACACCTCTTCCCTTACATACACAGCCTATCACCTACAAGAGTAGGAAAAGATGCTCTACATCGGTCAGGATCTCAGAGAGTGGTCCTGTCGGTTACGGGGAAAAAACAGGGGCAGGCTACGAGGCTCAAACCCTAGGAGATGGAGGAGGCTGCACACATTGTGTGTTGCACAGTGATTGATGGCCTGTAGTGGACACTTGCATGGCAGAGGCTGCACACATTGGGTGCTGCAGAGTAAGAGATGGAAAGTGGCATGCACATGGAATGGCAGAGACTGCACAAATTCTGTGCTGCACAGTGAGTGATGGAATGCAGTGGGCGCATGGACAAAGGATGTTTCAAATATTGTGTGTCGAAGAGTGTTTAATGGAAAGTGGTCTGCCCATGAATAGAGGAGGATGCACATATTTTGTGCTTCCCAGTAAATGCTGGGAGCTAGTGTGCACATGGATAATGGGGCTGCACATATTTTGTATTGAACAGTAAATGATGGAAGGCAGTGTGCACATGGATGGCGGAGGCCACTCACACTGTGTGGTACTCCGTGATGGATTGTAGTGTGTACATGTCGGAGGCTTCACACTGTGTGCTGCGCGGTGAGTGATGGAATGTGTGTGTGTGTGTGTGTGTGTGTGTGTGTGTGTGTGTAGGTGTGTAGATGAACAAGGCTGCTGACATCCTTTACTGTAGACTGTGTGATGGAAAACAGTGGGCACACGCATGGAGGAGAATGCACACAAAAATTCCTGCAGTTCCACAGCTGAAATGCTCTGTGCACATCAAATCTGGAGGCTGCTCACATTGTGTGCTACACAGTAATTGATAGGAAGCATGAAGCACATGTATGGAGGGGGCTGCATATATCATATGATGCACAGTGAGAGATGGAATGCTCTGTGTGCATGGATAAAGGAGGCACATTGTGTGTTACACAGTAAGTTCGGGACAGATTTGCGCATTTTGCATAATGCAGTGCAGCAACCAGGCAAACTGTATTGCCTGTCAATGCAAGAGTCAGTGGCTAAAGTGGGTTTTTGAAATGTAAAAAATAGGCTTCTATTAATTTTGCATGTCTATGCTTTTCAAAGAAAATAGCCACCCAAAAATTAAAAGTGCAACATCATTAGATTAATTTGTTTCTAAAAAAAAACAGGGTTATATACATTTAAAAAGGCATTTGTATTCATGTATTATGTTTTCTAATTGGTATGCTTCTTTAAAATCACTATCTTCTTTGTTGCAAGATGTAATCCAATTGCTGTAGTGTGTTTAATATGCTAAGTGTGTTTAAGGCTGTAGTACCACCTCCGGTCTACGGGGGCAGAGCGTGCAAAAAATAAACACACTTTCTGAAACACAGGTCCCCACAAGGCAAATTTAAAAATAAAATAGTAACAATTGGCACAGATGTTTATGAACTCATTTAAAATCATTTAGAAGACTTTACCTTGTGGGGATTTGGGTTCAGGTCCCCCCAGTGCAATGAAGTCCCCACAGCGTGAGTGTGTTATCACACCCAAGTCCCCACAAGGATACTAACACTAACACACTAACACACACTAACACACACACACACTAAAACACGCACACACGCTAACACACACACACACTAACACACACACATACACTAACACACTAACACACACACACACACACCTACACACACACACACACACACACACACACACACCTACCTACCTTATTTTGCAGTATTATGCCGCTAATTGTACTTGGTTTTCTCTTGCACCCTGCACACATGTCACTTTTTTCTTATGTATCTTAACGTCTGCTCCGTTTGCTACCTCATGTATTTTGTTTGCTCACAAATGTCACTTTTGCCCATTTTTTGCCGTATTATCCTTGTACCTGTGTATTGTACCCTTTTGTAACTTGTTACACGTCACTTTTCTCTTGTAAAACACTGTTTTGCTAATTCATGTATTTTGTTTGCTCACAATTGTCACTTTTACCTCATGTAACTTATCGTCTGCTTTAGTAATTTTGTTCATTTGTAATTTTTCTGTTCCTTTTGTGAAGCGCTCTGAAGCCTTCGGGTAAAGTCTGCGCTATATAAAAGCGCATAAATAAATGTAGCTTACACGAGACTGCTGTGCAAGGCCCGCCCCGTCAGTGATGAGTTGGTGCAGGCCTTGCACAGCAGTCCCGGCGAAGCACTCAGCCGCCATGCCGCCGCTGACCCGAGGGATCCACGTGGGCTGTTTGGAAATGCCCCAGGACCCTGCAGAGGACCAGCACGACCCCGGAGACAGCCTCACAACACCCCCGAGCAGCGCCATCTGCAAGCGGGCTCAGGGGCATTTTAGAAAGAAAAAGCCACGGAGGCCCAGGGACACACAGAGCCAGCCCCACAACACCCCCGAGCAGCGGCTTGTACACGCGGGCTCGGGGCTTATTTTAAAAGGGCCTCATACACCCCAACACCCCCAAAGGACTATGACGTCCCACCAGGAGCCGCCCCTCGACAACTGGACACAGGGCTTATTTTTTTTTTTTTAAATGAAACACTCAGGGACACCGAGCCCCCCCATGGCCCCCTCCAACTGTCAACCCCTACAGGATCTCCTCCATGGATACAGACCCATGCTTCTGACACGAAAATAACAACGGCTTGGTGAGTACAACAAAGGCATTATTTATTTTGAATTTGTAAAAACATTGTATTTTATTTTGCTGGCTCTGGGACCCCTAAAGCAGTAGTAGCCTCTAACATTTTATTAACATTAAATGTACAACATCCTGGTAAAAATGTTTCTATGCTTTGTAAAATACACGTTTCCCCTCTGCATGTACCCTCCTAAGACCTACAACATTATGCCCCTTAAATACAAACCCTGCAAAACTCTGCGCCAGCCCAACAACACCGCCTCTATTAACATAAATGCCTACACACATAGCTTTAAACTCTATGCCTCAACAAAGCCTTTATTCATTTTAAATACATTTACATTTACATTACATTTCACGTCTTGTAAAAAAACTTCCTTGGCATCATTATTCACATTAAACATGTCGCAGCGCCTTAAACATTAACAGTTTACAAACAATTCTACATAGTACTCTTTAGCATTTTCAAAAATACAGTTTTATATACTTTAAATACCACATAAACATACATCCTTGCACCATCCTTTATTTACCTTCCTTAAACTGTCGCAGGTGGCGTCAATCTGGTAGAAATTGCTCAGGTCCATTCTTGCCTTAAGTTCCAAGGGGTGTCTTTGTTGCAGAAAAATACAAGGTGCAGCAAAACAATCCAGGCCAGGCGCTCCCAAAGGTTTCTTGACTTGGTTGTTGGTGAAGGAGTCCACAAGGTACAGCAAAAGCAATCCACGCCAGTCACTCCCCCAAAGGTTTTTTGAATGGTTGTTTGGCAGTGTTCCTTAAAGGGAACCTTTTCTATCCTTGTCCAAGCATGCTAATTAGAAGCCCCCACACCCTTTATGACTTGAGGGGGTTTAGAACAATGTCATGGGGGTCTTTGGCCTGGAACTTTTTTTCTATCCTTGTACAGTTTATGCTGTATACATCTGTTACTTACACTCATGGCTTATCTTGGGAAGAGTAGGGTGCTTGAGGCCATAGCAAACATATCTAAATCTTCTGGACACTTTTATAATGGGCCTCATATGTTAAAGCTGGGAAGTAGGGACCCCCGGGAATCGGCCTTTGTCCCAGCACTAAACCCATCACCCATCATCTTTCCTGCCAGGGACATCAAGTTTTGGGACTAACCTGTCAAAAATGGGACTAACCTGTCCAGTTTGGGACCAGGGGCTTTGGGGTGTGTGAATTACATCCTAGCACTTGGCATCCTGTTTCAGGTTCTCATGGGAAGCCTTGCCTCTACACGACATCTGTCTTTTTCAACATCTCAAAGCTCAGGGTTGCTTTGGTTTATTATTTTATAACAGGCCCAAGCCTTCCTGGGAAAGTGAACATGGCTTGTGCTTTTTAAAACACCCTATGGGTTTCCCAACAGCTACATTTTAAAAGCTCCCCTTTTTTTTCAAACATAAAAAAACATCTCCCACACACTGGGATGGGGACTCAGGCCTGTTCAGCAGCTGTTCAGCCTTCAGCTGTCTGCAACCCCCAGTTTTAAACATGCACAGACATTTCCAGCCTACATGCACACACTTTCCTATGCACTTTTAAAACATGTACACAATTACCACATGTTTTGCAGCCTGTTACTTCTTGGGAATATCCCTACATGTCACCCCCCTTTTAAAACCAGGCCTGTTTAAGGCCAACAGCCTGCGCCCAGGCCCTGTCAAAATTTAAGGCCATGGTTTCCAGCCAGAGCAGTCAAATTTCCAGACACAAGTTTAAGACTAGGCCTGTCATATTTAAGACTAGAACCATCACATTTAAGGCCAGGATTCCTGGCCGGAACTGTCAAATTTAAGGCCAGAGTTTGAAGGGAAGGTATCACTATGTACTACTAACAGCATTTCTGGTCATTTGCATGCCTATGGTAATATGCTCGTTTACGTGCCCCGAGTCAGCTTTGTATAAGATCCTTACACTTACCCATGTACATTGTAAGTGCATAGCTTAAGCACACGTGTCGCAGAAGTTTGAGAATCTGGAACACATTAGTAAAGCATAGTTGCGCCTAGCGATAAGTTCTGCATGACGTAGACACATGTGTTTGTGAAAGAATGAAAAAAGGAAAGGGGGGCCAATCGGCCCCCACGCACACAATAGTGTGGCAGGTAAAGCGGTTACACAATGGGGTCCCGGGGGTGACACTCGCAGAGTGTTCGCCCCCGGGTTATTTCGGGCGATGGTACGCCCTAGACTGTCACGCGGGTGGGGGGCCGCAGGGATTGGCTGGTGGCAATAGCGCGAGCGCGGGCATTCCCAGCGTTTTATTGCGCACTTTGGGAGGAGAGGAGAGGTAGGGCTGGTGAAATTTGGACCACCCTCCCACCCCTTTTTCTGTATAACTTTCTGTATGACTTTGCCAATGATTGTTTTTTCATATGCATTAAAGTTCGTTACGGGTGGTTGTCGCTTGGACAGGTGGCAGATTTGGAGGAAAGCAAGACAGGCAGGAAGGGGTGGGGGCATTAGCAATAGGTTCGGACAGAGGGAAGCAGGGGAGAGAAGTTGGAGTCAAGAGGTAGGCAGGGATGGAGATAGGCGTTTGGGGAGGAGGTTTAGGCCGAACAAGGTGGGGAAATAGTTGACAGGGGGATATGGCTTAGGGGATGGGGGTGTTAGTTTGGGAAATGTTTCATATTATGATCTGTTATGTATTTATATTGTATATTGCCTACCTGTCCAATAAAGCGGCCTTTTACCCCACTTTGGTCTCGGGCGTGGTTATTGCCCGATGGATTAGCAGTCCATCGCTTCAACCACTCGGCCACCTTGTCCTGATAAGCAGCAGCGGCACCGCCGGCCTCGTGACGTCACCAGAAGGAGGAGGCGGTGAATGGGCGCGCGCGCCCCGGGGCTGCTGTGCACAGGCACTGCGTGTCGCCTCCATCTACTGTAGGATGCTCGGTCTTTGTTCATCCCGGAGTGAATGGCGGCGCTGTCACCTGTCAGTGATTCACTGGGCTGCACGAGCCCTGCCGTGAATAGCAATAGTAAAACTGGTCCAAAGATTGAGGCAAAACACTTAAATATTCATAATTCTTGTATTAATCTCGAAGTGAAATGTGTCTCTTATGCATCGATCCCTGAGCACCCAAGCTCTTTAATTCGAGCTGCATCGTACTCAGACCGGGTAAGCCCCGTCTACCATTACAGACACACCAATTACGATTCTGGAGACTCGAGCGCACCACCCGCCTACCTATGAGATTGCCGAGTGCTCCCACGCACGTTCCTCAGCCCCGCTCGACAGCTTCCTTATCCTCATTGTCCTTCCGACCGCTGAGGACCCGCGCCGATGACCCTCGTATCCTCCGAGCACCACCGGGAATTGACACACGCCTCTCCTGCCTCCGCGCATCTCCGGGCGCCATCGCGTTCTTCATGACCCCGTCTTGGCTCGATGTCTGCACCCCCTGTAGCAGGAAAATAAAGGGACAAAATTATTCTGCCCCTCGCTGGGGGGCACGGGCAAGCCCGGTGTTGTTCTCCTCTGCCCCACACGACATGCCGCCAGACAGCCAATTCCAAGTCCCTGGCGCCTCCGCCTCACAGGGTGTGCTGCTCCGTACGAAACCCGAACACCACCCTTGCTCGCGCCTCCTCTCCCCCGCAATTATACGATGTCAAAAACAGCTCCTGGACCTGGAAGAAAAACAATAAAATTAAACGGCCCCACAGCGGGGCGAGGAGCGAGCCTGGGAAGCGCAGGCACAAAGAGGCCGGTTCCCGCGCTCCCCAGGCTCTTAACCCCTCCTATGCCGCGGTCCCGCCCCTTGACCCGGAAGCGCCAAACTGCTTCGGGGGCAAGGGCGGGACATGTGAACCAACCGTGATCGGCAGAAGGGGGGGGGCCGGGCCCAGCCATGTGTGCGTGGGGGCCGATTGGCCCCCCCTTTCCTGGAGCGGGCCCCCTCCACGACGGGGTCAGCCGTAGACCGTTCCAGCCTCAGCGTCGCCTCACTGCCTCAGGGGCGCGAGGTCCGGGGTTCCTGCCAAAACCGGGGCCTCGCGTAGGGGACCAGAGCCGTTCCCGGTCCCAGCGATCTCAGAGCGTGTCCGTCTCAGCACCTCCGCTCCCCGCAGCCGTACGTGTCACTAGCGCCTCTCTCCCGCGGCCGTTCAACCATGTGTGGCAAGTATAATCAGCTCTGGCATCAGAGGTCGTCAGTCGGCCGCAGGGTCGACGCCGATCGTTCCAGAGCGCCGGACAGGCCGCTCTCCCCCGATCACAGCTCACTCCAGAAATGGCGCTGGTCGGCAGTCTTCAGCGCCGCAACGTTCCCGGTATGTGCCCCTACTGCTCCGGTTTCAGATTCTGGCAAATTTAAGTACGAAGGGCACTTCCACCTTCAGGATATTGTGGCGGATATTTAGGCCGGCGGAGGAGCCGACGGATTAGGAGGCCATCGCTGTTGCTGGCTAGCTCCGCCCCCAGGTGCCTTCTATTATACTTATAATGCAATCTTTCTGAGTGGAGTACTATTCTTTCAGTAGGTTGATTTCATAAATCTGAGCTTTCGATAAGGGACGTTTCCTGTGGCCTCAATAACAGTATATGTCCCATGCCGCTGCATCATTAGTTTGTGTTCTGAGTTCGAAGGTAATACCAGAACGAAGTCTCCTGACTGCTTATTTCTCATTCTGGCATCTTGGTTATAGTCTTCCTGTTGCTTGGTTTGAATGTCTGTACATTTTATTTTGTCATTCCTCTGAGACTGTATTGCGGGTATTGTAGGGCATATACATATTGCACCAATGAGATTATATTTTCTTTTTCCCATTCCCATCCCTCCTAAGTTAGGTCCAATAAGGTTCGAGAATGATGACAAAATAAAAGATTGAAATGGATGAACATCACATATGCTTTAGGAGTTCTGTGGAGAGTGAACAGGACCAATGGCAATACTATATCAGAATTATGGACTGATGGAGTTCTATAATATTTGGTTTATGGATTTATTGAATTTTTAAACAATAGGGTGGCAGGTTAATCTTGTACCTTGTTCTGTTAAATCAGCAACAAATAATTAATCTAGTTATCATCTAGCAACTGTGATTTCTCGAAGTGGGAAAACTTCAGGATACCTGGTGGCATAATAAATTATTATCACAATGTGACAATGACCTCTTTCACTTTCAGAGTGTTCCAGTGATACTGCATACAAATATGCTGGAAGGGAACCTGGATAATGGAAAATGATTGCAATGGTTCTTTTGTTATGTTAATGTGGTTCTTCAGTTGGCAGGTAGGGCAAGATTTGCAATAACTGGCAATCTCTGAATAGATTCCCGGACTAAAAAAATCTCTCCAGTATCATTTGCATTGTCTTCTCTGCACCTTTGGCATCCCCAGGACAAGTCCCTGTAGGTGATAGTCTGTTTTCTAAAAGGTTTTGGGCCCCAGTAGCTGTTTCATAGCAGTACTTTCCTCAACAGGTACCATCCTATACAAGGTCCAGGTCTCCTTCTGGAAATAAAGCGCTATGGAGGATGGATTGGAGTGTGATGGTATCTTGAGCCTATTCCTGCCTCAGTGACATGCAATTCTCTAATGTCTAGTCTATAAGGACTGTTTATTCATCTAAGAGTGACTAGTTTCCTTTGTCTTTGATTTTGTGACTATATGTGTTCTTAATTCTTACTGTTCTATGCCTGTTAGCATGGTGCTTCAATACATTAATGAGTTTAGGGAGCATGTTCATTGAAAAGGTCTAGATATCTGTTCCTAAGACTATAGGTTCAGGGTGACAAGAAAGAATAACTACCATCAAGGAGAATGTTTTCCCAGCTACTTTGACTGGGATCTCCATGGTAGAATATATTTTGGTGTCTCCACATATTCAAAGGAGAGGAATCCCAGGAACTTTATGGACACTGGTGCATAAACTAGCGTGAATCACTGCCTGGAGACACCCACTCTCCACCAAACCCCTGGTTGGGATACTGTTTAGACTCACTTGTCTGATGTAGGTTTGGTTTCTAGACATATTTCCTCCATAATTTACCCCCATCAGTATAATGTCCATATACTCAAGTTTAGCTTTGTGGGGACACTGGTGAACAATATAATCCCACTTCCATCAGTAAAGTAAGTATCCTTTATTGTTTGATTAATTAAAATCTTACAATAAAACAAATTCATACAATAATCCATTATATACAATTTATAAAAAAACAAATCTTTAAAATTCTATACATCTTTTAAATGAAATATTTATGATACAATTCATTACAATGAGGATTTACAAAATTAATGCATATCTACATGTTCTTACCCCTCTTTCGTTAAATAGTCTCTTTAGTATAGTTACTCTTTCATTTTTCAATTCAGGACAGAGATACAATAGGTGGATAATGTTTTCCTCCCCAGATTTATACAGCCTACATAGTGTGTCTTTTTCAAGTTTTTCCAAGATGGTAAATAGCATAATCCTGGCAATACACCAAATCGTGCTTTAATAAAAATTTGTTTTTCAGCGACCATGGCGTATCCAAGTATTGCTGTACTATCTTTTTTGAGAATCCATTTATTATGGGCCATGCATGTTTTCTTTTTTTACAAAAGTGTCTTTGTCCCTTATCAACGATAAGTGATCTGTTATTTTATTAATAGTTTTCCTAAATGATTCCTGAATTATGGTGGAATCCCAAATCGACCTAACCTCAAATACTTCCAGAGCCACGTCCAGATATTTCCAGGCAGATGATTTGCTATTTCCACTAAGTTCTTTCCAAAGTAACTGGGACATTAGATTGTCTTGGTCGTTTTTTATTCTGTTCCAGACTTTAATTGCTTGTCCTTTTCGTGCGTACAGCTGATTATTTAGACCAAATTCCAGCCTAACTTGTGCTTGTGATGCATTATTAGGCAGATGAAAAAGGGTTTTAAAGGTTTTTGAAAAAGCATTGTTGATAATAACTGCGTCTTTTCCATTTGAGACCTCACTGCCGTATGTTAGAGAGGGGAGCAATTTAGCTGATATCACCTTTAGGAAGGGGCGATAAGTTAGGTCTCTAATTGATCTTTGGATAGTCCTAAATGCAGCTGTCAAAGCATTTGCTTTCCTATAGATATCAAGTTTCTGAGGGAGAACATTTCTGTTATCGTTAAATATGACACCCAAATATCTATAGGTTTCTATTTGTTCTAATTGCAGCTTTCCCAGAAACCATTTGGATTTGTGTTTGTCTTGAGTTTTTTGTAATCACCATAACTTTAGATTATGTTTCATTAATTACCATTTTGAGCAAAGAAAAACGACAGCGCTGTTCCTGAACAAGGGGTGGTGTGCTGGTCACTAAACAGAAGAGGGAAACCGCGGTGGTGAGCGTAAGCAAACCTACCACTGGGTATCCATTGTGTTGGATATAATTGCCTCACACACCTTTGCAGGTGTCATGCTTCATCATCGGCGTTGCTCCTCGTTGGGCAGGCGGTGCAATACCCAACGGGCTCACCTCAAAGAGGGGCTCTTTAGCGGAGATCTTTTAATCCAACTGCCTATGGGTGAAGTGCGGGTGTGGGGCCTGTAGGTTGTAGACGGAAAGTAGATTAAAATGAGGCAAAGGGTACCTGAGACTACTTTATTCGGGCGGTCCCTTGCTTCAATTAAAATTGAGGCTAGTCTGGGCTTGTTGGAATTGATGTTCCCTAGCTCTAGACTAGATTAGGAGGTGTTTAAAATCAGTCAACATGTTTCTCGCTATGGTGCATTGACACGCGATTCATCAGGACCTCTGTGTTAAAGTCTACAAACAATAATTTTAATTTCAGGTTTATATACTCATTACCATTTAGGGTATGTCGTACCTCTATTGCACTGTTCCTTGCCTATTGGTCAAGATTAAAATGCAACATCAATGACCGGCGGTTCGTACATCAGGGATTGGGCCTCTGTGTATGAGGCTCGGGCTCCTGAGTAGTAGGCAGTTGTCCTACCCCTTCGCCGCCATCCTATTTTCTTTTGAATACTCAAATATTCGCGCTATTAGACGTTGTTAGCCCACTTTTGTATTACTTAAAAGTACAATATCATCCACATATAGTAGGTTTGATATATGTTTATCAGTAAGTTTAGGTGGATGAGCGTTTATATCATTCAGTGCCTCCGTTAAATCTACTAAGAACAGGTTAAAAAGTAATGGGGTCAATAAGCACCCTTGCTTTAAACCTCCTGTTGTTGGTATTTCGTTAGTTAGTGTCCGACCATCCCCCATCCGCACTCTGACCCAAGTGTAAGTATGTAGGAGACGAATCAACTGTAATAGTGGGGGTGGGATCCCTTACTTTCGTAACTTTTCTCACAGTCGTTCTCTATCCACACAATCGAAAGCTGATTTAAAGTCGACAAAGGTTGTTTTGTTGAAATTGCTTTGTCCTTTAATACCGATAGGGCTAAGATATTGGCAGCTATTCCTAGGCCTTTAATAAAACCTGTTTGATATGGCGGGAGATGGGATTATCCTTTACCCAGTCAGATAAACTTGACAACAGAATCCCTGCGAACAGTTTAGCGTCTGTATCTTGTAATGTTATGAGACGGTAGTTCTCAGGCAGGGCCCAATTTCCCTTTTTAAAATGGGGGATATTAGTGACCCTCTTCAGGATTCTGGTATTGACCGTATCCGTACTACTTCGTTAAAGACCTTGGTTAGATGTTCTGCCCAAAGGGCTGGTTCCTCCTTGTACAGGGCAAAAGGGATACCATTTGGGCCTGGTGCCCTGTCTTTTTGTTTTTTTATTAGCTTAGATACTTGTTCTTGTGTTATTTCAATTTCATTATCCTGTTCTGGGTTTGATGTTTCCTTCCTTTTTATGATTATTTTCGCTATTATTTTTTTTTTACAGTCCGGATTTAGATGGTTTACAAGAAAGTTGACCCATTCAGTCTCGGTTAATACAGATGCTACAACAGTTGTATCCGGTCTTATTAGACTATTTATCACTTTCCAGAACTCCCTTGAGTTTGCTTGGTTACTAGCATAAAAGATTTTTGTCCAAAGATCATGATTTGCTTTGTTTTTTTGTTCCAGATTAGTTTCCTCAGATTTTGATTTAAAGCTTTTATGTTGGCTATTATTTCTTTATTATTTGGAAACTTAGCTAACTCTTCCCTGAGTTTATTTCGAGACCGTTTCATTTTCCGGACCGTATATGTTAAGTTAATTTTTTCTATCCGCGTTACATATTTATTCTGAGCGTCATGGAAGGGTTGTGTGGGTTTACTAATTTGCGTGTAAAGCTTACCCAATGATTAATTGCGGACATAGAGATTTTTTCTTGAAAGTGTTCCTTACCCAGTTTTTGTGCTAGTTCATTGGTGCGTTCTTTGCTGTTCCATCTGTCACATCAGTGAGGTCTTGGAAGAGGAGGGATGCTTGTTCCCAATTCCTCTTTTGAGTGAAGTATCTCTCCCTTTGGGTTTCTCCTTCTACCCCTTGTTCTGGAAATTTCCTTTTGTTTAGAAGACTATGATTGCTGGACGTTGGAGTTTATTAGTGACATCTGCCGGTCCAGTTTTTTCCTAGAGCAGATCTTTGATAGACAGTGGCCATGACTCCAACTTTTCCATGGTATGCTCAGGGTGCTGCTTCACCTAATCCTGCATGGAGGTAATTATGGCCTCAATGAACTACTTACCTTAGAACTACTTTATTGACAATTTCTTTAATTAAGGCATCTGCAGTATGGTTGGCCAGGGGTTTCATTAGTTTTCAGGTGTAGATCTCCTCATCGTATTGAATTCCAGTATGGCTTTTTTATTTCTTCATAAGGTGTAGTACCATATAGCTGACATGCTAACTAACTAATCATCCTGGCAAAAACAAAAGATATGTAATGTCCAAATCTTTCCTGAGTCCATGTTGCATTATGAGCTATTTGTTCAGATATTGTGAAAAAGTATGGCAAGTCCTCAACCAAAGTAAGATTTTGATGTATAATTGATGCCACATTTGGATGAACGCAGGTTGTTCAATATTGTCAGTTAATGGAATAATTGCTTCTTGATGCTTCTCATGTGCTGACATCTTGTGTGCCCTCTACAATTCTTTGGCCTTTTTAAAGGCTTGTCAATCTTCTTAGGCTTGATGTAGTTATAACTGCAGGGAATATTTTGCCATTCTGTCCATTTTTGTAGTAAGGTATCCATGACGTGGAAGCTTCTTACATCCCATGTCTAGTACCACTGTAAAAATTACAGACTGGGAGGTCTTTAGTGTGTAAGTGAAGCAAAAACCTTCAAATTACAATCCATAAAGTGCAAAACTCACATTAAATTCCAAGGTTACCAACCACATAAAATCAATCAGTAATCAACTTTGGGCACTGATAATTTTCTTGCGAATGATGCCTGTGAAGAATAAAAACATGCAAATACAGAGCAGAAAACGTTTGTTAGTGTATGTGATAATCTATATTAGTAATTACAATTCTCACTAACGTATATGTATTGTAATGGCCTTGCTACCTGTTTAACTCCCCTCTTCCACTTTAAATCAATCACAGTATATACAGAAACAGTGTGCAATCAATAAGAGAGAGTAGAGACATGTCTTGTAATCACAGCATAGTAGAGCAAACAGAGAAAATAGAAATGAAGAGAACAGTATCACCCACCTACAATTAGGATGAAGCAGAGTTAAGTATAGCACAGAAATGTTGTGTATCCTTAAGAGAATCAAAAAATAAGCATAAACAACAGAAAAGATTACTTTGAACTTAAAAAAAAGAACATGTAAAAATATGCAGGCTATGTGTTAAGTCTCCTTAACTTCAGGAGATTCTAATGCACTTTTTTTATATTACAATTGCCACTGAAAATACTTGCAGAAAACGGGATCTCCAAGTTGTGGGGACAACAATCAGATAAGTAACTCATAAGAATATATTTTTGTCAGTGTAGAACGCTTTTACCGCAGTACAGACATTCTGGGTACTTCAATGGATTATTTCTCTTTCTTGTTCCATTACAGGAGAAGCCAAGTAGTGGTACCAAAACACTGATGAAGGAGGACACCACCAAGAGCCAAGGAGAGAGCCGCAGAACTGCAGCCCCACAAGGGACACTAACTGCAGCATGACGCGACAACTCTGAAACAGCAAGGTAAGTGAACAGGACGCAGAAGAGCCACAAGCGATTACTAGAACACGAAGCAATCTTCCGCATACACAGAGTCTCTTTATGCCCACATCGCTCTGCCGCAGCACAGTCCAGGGCCAGACCACTCCTGATGGCATTAACTGGTTCTCTAGTGGATAAAAAAACTATTGATTCTGCACCTGTGAATCTTCCATAAAGGCTTTTTTTTTTTAGTTCAAAATTTTTTTTTATTGGTCATAAAATAAGGTATCAATACATTTGCATGAGGAGAGAAATTAAAGGGGAAAAGGGAAAGAGGGAGGGAAATAGGCTAAAGAATGAGCAGGAAGAGCATTATAAGGAAGTAAACAATAAAGGCTAGTCATGTATAGTGAAATGGGCATTAGGAGAGCATTAATTATATATCAACAACAGGCGTAATTAAAACAGTACAGGCAATAATACAAGAGTAAGGGGGGGAAGGAAAGGGATATCAGGGGGGTTTAGGAACTTCCTGCTGCACGGGCGGTAAACGAAAGGATCGGGTGGAACAGTTATCTAAATACAATGTAACAGGAAGCCATAATTCAGCACGCTTTGCTGCCATTTGGGCAGGGAAAACGAAAGCATTATCAAGTCTATGATTATGGCAAACATTATACCACCATGCTTTAAAGGAAATGTTGGAAAAAGTTTTCCAATTAACGGTGATCTGTTGGAATGCAGCAGCTAGTAACAAGTCAACAATGCGAACCTGTAGGTCCACTCCCTCCCAACAGGATGACAGAGAGCCTAGAAACAAATGTGTGTGAGAGAATGGAATAGAGGTGCGAAAAATAACATTGATTTGAGACCAAACTTGCAACCAAAAATCGTGTACGTGTTTATAGAGGAATAACATATGAAATAGGGTAGCTTGTGGCAGGGAGCAGGACCAACAAGTGTCTGAAACAGTAGAAAATCGCTTATGAAGAGTAAAAGGCGTGTGTAGCAATCTGTTGTATATGAAAAACAGGGATTGTGTCAGGGACGCCGCTCTAGACGTTTTGCGGACTTTCGTCCAGATCTTATTCCAGAAGGGTATTGGCCACGATGTGGCGAGGTCATGTTCCCACTGCTCCTCCACCTTAGATTTATGCCTAATGTCCTCAGTGGCATGGAGATGCTTGTAAATGACAGAGGCTTTGGGATTAGTGCGAAGTAGGGAGTGGAGTTGGAGTACTGGGAGAGGAGAAGCAGGGGGAGAACGCACCAGCGCGAGTCGAGAGTATACCTCCATAACCGTAGATTTAAGTAAGAAATATTTTGGAGTAAAAGACAAGGGCAGGTCAAAGGAGGAACTGAGAATATGGAAGGGTAGGAAAGTAAAGCCTGAGAATAATTGCGAAATCCAAAGCAGTCCCCTGCTCCTCCAGGATTTCCAATAAAAGGGTTTGTCATGAATTAAAAGATACTTATTATGCCAGATAGTAGAGGAAAGAAAGTCAGCAATAGTCGTAGGAGGAGGTGGTTTGGAGGACAGGAGTAATTTGGCTGTGAATTTGTGAATGGGGGTTGGAAGCGAAGAGGGTTTGCGTGAGAAAGAGATATATTCAGCAAAGGAAAATGGAGAGAGAAAGAGGCGTTCGATCTTAGCCCATAGGGGGCATGGGACAGCTGGGTCTTGTAGCCAGAAGGAAGCCTGGCGTAATAAAAAGGCTTTTTGGTAGGCAGGGAAGTCCGGAAAATTGACCCCGCCTTCAAGGGGAAGGCGAATTAGTCTAGCGAGGGACATTCTTGGTGTTTTGTTATGCCATAGGAAGGAGGAAAGAATCGAGTTTATTTTCTTAAAAAATCTAGTTGGGATGGAGACAGGGATATTAGAGATGGTGTATAGGACTATAGGAGAGAGCATCATTTTAATGGTGTCAAGACGGCCCCACCAGGATAAGTAGAGAGGGTGCCACCGAGCCGTTAGATTGGAAAGTTTTTGGGTGCATTTGGTGAGACAGAGGGAAATGGTGTCCGAAATGGAGGGGGTAAAATGCAAGCCTAAGTACTTAATATGGGAAGGGCTCCGCGTGAACTTGGAAGCGTCAAAATCTGGCTTGAAAGTGAACTTCGTGAGAGGTAAAATCTCACATTTGTCATTATTGAGTTTATAACCGGAAATGGAGGAGTAGTGTTGCACTTCCTCTAAGAAAGCAGGAATGGAAGTTGCAGGGTTAGAAATGAAGAGTAGAATGTCGTCTGCTTAAGCAGCAAGCTTGATGTGGGAGTCTGCTAATTGGAAACCTTGTATATTGGTATTCTGCCGGAGTTTGGATAAGAAGGGTTCTAGGGCCAGGTTAAAAAGGAAAGGTGAAAGGGGACAGCCTTGACGAACGCCTCTGCCGAGGTCAAAGTAGGGGGAGGTCTGGCCATTTGAGCAAACCGCGGCGCGCGGGTGAGAGTATAGTAGGGAAACTAAGGATATGAATTTGGGGCCGAAACCAAACCACTCGAGAGTGTGGAAAAGGTAGGGCCATTCGACCCTATCAAACGCCTTTTCGGCATCCAGAGCAATCGCTGCCAGGGAGTGTTGGAAGTGGGGTGACTTAGATAAGATGTTGAATAAGAGTCTGGTGTTATCTGTGATATACCGCCCTTTAACGAACCCAGACTGTCCTTCGCCTAGTAGATCGGGAAGCTGGTGATCCAACCGAATCGCTAAAGATTTAGCAAAAATTTTGTAATCGATATTCACAAGGGATATGGGCCTATAGTTTTTGCAATGTTGTGGGTCCTTTCCTTCCTTAGGATTTAAACAAATATGTGCATCGGAGAAGGAGCCAGAGGAACTACCTAGAACAGCAAAGGCGTCAAGGAGAGAGTGAAGTTTCGGAATCAGGAGTTTTGAAAAGTGGAGGTAAAATTCAACAGTAAAACCGTCCGGGCCTGGGGCTTTATTAAGTTTAAGGAGGTGGAGTGCCTTAATAAGTTCCTTCTGAGATATGTCAGTCTCTAAGGGGGATAAATCAAGAGGGAAGTTGGCAGGTTTTTGAATGGTAGAGAAGAAGTGTGTAAGGGAGTGAAGGGATGGTTGGGATTCAGAGGAATAGAGGGTGGTGTAGAAACGGGAAAATTCGTTAAGGATGTCAGTATCCTTGTGTTGTAGGTTAGAGTGGATATCATAGATGGATTCGATGTTCAGTTTGTTATGTTTGACCTTCAAGTAATTGGTAAGAATTTTCCCAGCCTTATTCTTTCCCCCATAAAACTTAGCACTAGATTTTAACAAATACAAGGAGGCATCCTCTGTAGACTTCGTATTAAATTTCATTTTAGCAGCAACAAGAGCAGTCAAACTATCTTTTGAGTGCGAGGTGAAATAGGCGTGTTCCAATCTCTTAATATCACAAAGAAGGCGTTTAGTAATGTGACGGGCAGTCCTTCGCTTCTTTGCAACAAAGCCAATAACAAAGTCGCGTGCAGCTGCCTTAAACGCGTCCCAAATGGTATGCTTTGGGATGGAAGGGGTATCATTAAACAAGAAGTACTCTTCAAAGAAGGCAATGAAAGAGGCAGTGAACTTGGGGTCCAGTAGCAGAGAGTTATTAAAACGCCATCTTTTGGGACCGTCAATTTTGGGGAGCACATCAACGCTGATGAGGACAGGGGCATGATCCGAGAGTAAAATCGGACCAATTTCAGCAGCGGAGAGCGTTTGAGCAAGATTGTGGGAAACAAAAATATAGTCGATCCGCGATTGGGATCTATGGGAAGGGGAGTAGAAGGTAAACTCCTGTAAAGTTGGGTTGCAGAGCCGCCATGAGTCAACGAGTTTGTGTTGGGAGATGGCTTGGACAAAAAGTTTATGTGGGCGATTAGGAATATAAGCAGCATCAGATTTCCTATCAACAAAGGGGTCTAGGGGTTGATTACAATCACCAGCTAGGATAAAGTTTACATCTAGGAACTGGGATATAGATTGCGAGAACTCAGTCCAGAAGAGGGGTTCGCCCATAGTAGGGGCATAAACATTAAGAAGAGAGATTGGAACACCTCTAAGAGATAGTTTGACATGTGTCCATCTGCCATTTGAATCCGACTCTTGAGAGATAAGTGTGAAAGGGAGAGATCTACGACATAAGATTGCTACACCGTTGCGTTTGCCATCACCTTGAGAATAATAAACTTCACCCACCCAACCTCTCTTAAGTTTTACAGATTCTGTGTCGGAAAGGTGGGTTTCTTGGAGAAACGCTACATCAACATTCAGTTTGGCTAAGTGCGACAATACTCTTTGACGCTTAATTGGTGAATTGATACCCTTAACATTCCACGATACTATATTCAATGACATGTTATAAACGATAATTCAGAGAGGACAGAGAAAGTAAAATCAGGAGAAAGACCCTTGAGTGAGGATGGGTGATGAAGATATGTGAAAATAGAAAAACTGAGGTAGAGAAGAGGAGAGAAGAAAGTGATGAGAGCGGAAAAATATGCAAGAAAAGAGAACAAAGTAAAGGTTTGAAGTAGAATCAGAAGGGTCAAGGCAAGATAAGAGAGGGTAGAAGAAGAAGTGCATCCTGAAAGAAAAAAGGGATTATTATTCCTGCACAAATAAGAAAACCAAAATACAAAAGGAGAGGAAAAGAAGAAACATAGGAAGAACATACCTACGAAGGGAGAAAACGGAAAGGAACCGGGGAGGGGTGGGGCCACATGGGTAAGGCAACACATCCAAGGTCAGCTGAGCAGGAAGCCAGGGAGACAACATCAGATGGGGAAGGGATCCTGCAAGGATAAAAAAGGAAAACACAAGAGTAAATTACAGAACGGGAATAAGAGACTATATAAGCAACAGACAACGTTTAACAGCGATACTTAGTCGAAAGAGAACAGCAAACAAGAAAAAGAAAGTAACACATTATAAATAGAGAGAAAATGGAACATGAACATCTTGAAGGCGGAGAAGAACGCATCTCAGCCAGGAGAGGAAGACGAAGGACCAGAGGAGTCCATGGCGGTAGTCTTATGTGCATTTATGAAACTCTGCAGCCGCACTGGATCCTCGTAGGTAGTTGTCTTGTTATTGTAGGTGACTTTAAATAGGCAGGGATGATAAAGGCCATATCTAGCACCCATATAACGCAGATCCTCTCTCATAGCAAGGAAAGCTTTACGGCGGTTGGCAGTTGCTTTTGCATAGTCCTGGGCAAAGAATAGAGGGGAGCCAGACCATGTTAGCTTCGGAGAGGCCTTGGCGGCTGTCAAAACCTTCAGGAGATCAGTGTACTCCAGAAAGTAGAGAATGACTCCTCGAGGACGCTGCGACGGAGAAACAGATGAAGGTGGGCGACCTATTCGGTGGGCACGTTGAATGTTAAGACTCGTACCTTCTGGCAAGCAAAGCAGTTTGGGATGAAAGGATTTGAAGTAGGTAAGTGAGTCCTGTCCCTCGAGTCCCTCCGCCAGGCCGTAAATGCGTAGATTGTTTCGTCGATTCCTATTCTCCAACTCCTCCACCTGCCTCTGGAGCGAGCATACCTGCGAATTAAGATGAGACACCGTAGAACACGTTTCTTGAAAGGATGCCACAGAGTGTTTTACTGAGGAGACCCGTGTCTCAATCTGTGACCAGTTGTCTGTGAGATTTTGAAGCTTGGCGTTAGTTTCCTCCATAAAAGGTCGCAAAGTGCTAATTTCCTCCAAAAATGGGCGAAAGGATCGTATCTCCTCCAACAAAAGCTCCATGGAGGCTGGCGCAGCTGATTTGACAGGCGAGGGTGGTTTTTTTTTCAGTCTTTTGATGTTGGTTTTTCCTGAAGGTGGTTGAGAGGGTTCCATAGTCGTGTCTGAGCTAGAAGATGCAGGAGAGTCCTCTAGTCTCGAGAATGCCGAGAATACTTTAGAATTTTTCACAAAGGCAACTTTCGTAGTGGAGGAAGGTAGGCGCGACATAGACTTGAGCCTCCCCATGAAGAAAGTAACCTAACAGCGCCAGTCATGCACCTCACCTCAGGCTTGTGGGGAGAGGAATACCAATCCAAGAAAGGTGCCAAGTAGTGTGGAGAAATCCTTGATATAGAGAAGGAGTCAACGACGCCAAGGCATTAATCAGAAAAGCCAAGCATGAAGTGTGAGCAAGGGAGTAGCAAAATTAAATAAGAGTCACAGACATGGCAGACGTAATATTAAGCCAAACGAAGCCAAAGTGGCAAGTAGCGCATATTCAGCGTGTAGTGCTCACAAAAAGAAAAAGACAGAGCCCCAGGTGTGAAGGAAGATGAGATCTCAGTCACCACGAGCATCGGAATAAATGCGCATTTATATAGCAGGGAAGGAACTGTAGTCCATCATGCGCCTGGTGTGGAGTAGCTCTGAGCCTTAAAGAATGAGACAGAGGAGTGCCTCAAATGACACCAAAGGCTGTGCGGCAGGAGCAGGATCAAAGCAATATTAAAAGCGGAGAAGGCACAAAATGGCGGCTGATGAGAGGAGTAACAAAGTGGAGGTAGGTCCTCATGCCTTCAGAGAAACAGGCTCATTTCCCAGAGTTAGGGTAGTATGCCAGAGAGAATAGTTGAAGAGGGCTGGAGCCACATGGAGAGCAAAGTCTTCTTTCAACAATTTGCCGAGTTCGTCAGAAAAAAAAGCATAAGTCCGTCCGACATCGCAAAATGGCGGACGCACTGCTACAGCTCCGATGCAACTTACTACGTTGGCAAAAAGAACAGCTCCGGCCGCCGAAAGAGTTGCTTTACACACTCCAGAGATGTCCCGCTATGTTCCGACGTGTCTGCAGACCATTTTGGCAGGAAAAGACGGTCCGTAGGTGGAAAGCCTCCCGAAGCCTCACCGGAGCTTCACTCGGGCGCCGCCATTACCGTCGGGTGCCAAGCCACGCCCCCCTCTTCCATAAAGGCTTTGATGTGGGTAGATGACGTGTCTTCAGCTCTAAAGAAGCTGTATAGAATGTATAATGCATTTTCTAAATTCGTATCAAATGTGCACCAAACTCTTTTTCCACTTTTTAACAACGTTTCTGTGGTGTACTTAATGACAGTCTCAGAACTGGGTGTCTATTGTATAGTTGGAAAAACACCAGGGTCACTCTGCGGGTAAGTTTGTTGCTTCATTGAGTTCTTTGCTCCATTAGACTCCTTACTGTTTCCTAATCTCTTGGCCATTATACTCCTGAGATTCATTTTAATTTTTACAGGTGTTAGACTTTTTTATGGGTCTGTAATCGTTATTATACCCAATATGAAAGTTAGAAGATACCTTCAAGACCAGACCACTATTCATCTAGATAAATGATATTAAGGACTGTTCATTGGCAAGACATAGGGCAGCGATTTTTACATTTGTGAGTTCAATTTAGTTTTATCACTCGTAGATTTGTGCAACCACGCATTCTATTTTGGTATTCTCATAAGACTTTTCTTTTCTTGTTCAACCCTAGCAGTTTTTAAGTCTCGCGTAGCGTTGCAGCGCAACACGCTGATCGCTCTGCGAGACCTCTTGTGAGCAAGGAGATTTCAGAAGGGGACTTGAAGCCCCGCCCATCATTTTCATTGGGTTGCGTCAGCGTTTATGCTAAACGCTGGGTTATTCTGTTTTTTTATTTTTGTTGTCTCACGTTTGGGAAATGTTTGTTTTATATTCACTTCATGTATCACCTTCCGGTTGGAAGGCGTAGGAAAGTTACTGTTGCAGACAGAAGCTGAAACATCTGTAGATCTGCTTGCCCACATTTCATGCTTAAAAGAGATCTCGCTCCAAGCTCCATTGCTTTCAGAAACTGTATCCGGCATCTGAGCCATTCATAGAGGACGGAATTTGATTAGTACTGGGCAATGCACCTTGTTCAGCGATTTTAACTTTGTTGAAGTATACTGCTCCCCTGCGGGGGATGCTGTGATGGTACTAGCTCAGATTGTATGCTGTAAAAATGTAATAAAAATAACTTTGACAAAGTAGTTAGTAATAATATTTTTTACAGAGCTGTTCCTTTTCTGGCCTAGATATACACAGAAAAAGGCATTATTATAGTTAGCTGCTGAACGCCTGTTTGTGGGTGTGAGCGGAAAGGTTTATGAGAATGTAGCAGCACGAGTACTATTTAAACGGCCTCTTGGTGCTTTGGGACTCTTAATAGTGGTCCTGTCTTGTGGCCTTCCGTTAAACATGGGGCAGTTTGACCTTATCATAAGTGTCTGGGCATCCTCTGGCACCAAGTGTCTCCCCTTTCAGGGTCTCCCTGGTTCCATTATCTGTGCATCTTAGCTACCACTGACAGTGTGTGTGTGCACGCTGGGAGGGTTATCGGCATGTTGTAGGTGACCCCGTTATTAGCTCACTCAACACAGGGTCCCGGAAATAACAAATCGAACACATTTACGCAATCTGTTACAGATCGGCCCCATGTAAACAAGAGGCTACGGGGTGGTGAGGGGTGAAAGCCATTCAAGGTAATAATGGTCGAAATCAGATTACAACACACACAACTAGTCTCCAGACATTGCTAAGACCACAAGTTCAAGCACAGCACAGAAAAAGATTTAAAAACAAAGTTTTACCCTGCACATGGAAGACCGTTAATCCCACAAAACAGACATTACATTCTGCGAAACGCGGTCCGTTTCTGTGACCCTCACCTTCGTGGCCAGGGGTCACAGAGGGTTGGCAGCACTGTGGAGGCAGAAAAGCTATTGACATTATAAATAACAATGACTTTTATTTTTGTTTTCGTTTTTAAAACATAAATAAAAGGCATTGTCATTTACAATGACAATAGCTTAAACTCGCGTAAATGCGAGACCTACTGCATAGCAAATGCTTGTTTGTTTCTGTCTTGTGACATGTTCACTTTCCTTGTTAGGACATTGAAGTGGAGCTTGTGAAACACACTTGTCAGCACTTTTTTTAAGGTATGTTTTTCAGATAGACTTCTGTTGGATGTTTAAGTCTCAGTGCCGAAGTCCACATTCAGTTTTTCTTTGCTCTTCTATATAACAGATCTTCCACATTTTAAAGTCCGTAGCTGTTGGAGCTTAACAAATTACTCAAGAATTGATGGAAATTTAGTTTTTCAACTTCTGCTACATTTCCATGTAAGGCATGCTACTTCCTCTCTTTTGCCTAATGAATAATACTGAAAGTATCCACTGGTATTTAGGTGAGATAAACCACTAATATGTTGAAAATGTTTCTTTTTCCATTCTCTTTTTGGAAGGTGATAAGTAGCCAGTGGTCATAATGATTTGGGCATAGATTCATGAAGGTAATATCCGCTCGCAAAGAGGCAGATTCTCAGAATCTGCCCCTTTGCGACCGGTATTTTTGCATTTGGGATGCATCATCCCAAATGCAAAAATCGCAAACTAAGAAATCGCAAATTGCAACTCGCAATTTGCGAGTTGCAATTAAGGAATTTTAAGAAATCGCTATTTTTTAAGCAATTTCTTCTTGCATAGCATTTTGCTATTCCTTATTAGCGATTCCTTATTTTTCGCTAATAAGGAATCGCAAAATGGATGCTTGATGCATCTGGGGGTTGGAACTTTGTTGCTGTATATATCCATACCAGTAACTCCTTTTTCATTTGATAAGTAAACTCTATAAAATGTATATTGCAATTTCGAAGTGTTGCTCATATACTGGATTTCTTTCGTAGCTAAATATATTCTAACATTTTTCGGCTACACCTATTAATGAAAATACACTAGGATCTTGTGAAGGTAGAAAGCAGAGTACGATGATCCAAGAAGCAGGAATGATGATAAACTTCAGGTTTATTATCCAGGTTCAGAAACTCCATCCACTCAGTACTCCTGTCTGCCAACAAGCCCCTAATAGTCTCTAGTTACATTCTACATTCTACTATCATGTAGGAGGACAGTGGCTATTCAAACAACAACGAGGATAAAAAGATAACAAGAGCAGTAACAAAGGAAAACCAGAATCACATTATGCACATATATCACATATCTCTTTTGATGAGCGTGGAAATGGTAGGAAAAATCTGTCATTTGCAAAAAATATGTAGATCCTAAAAAATGTATGCTATTTATAAAAACATTTTGTCTGTTTCTTAAAAAATTTGCTCTTACATTGAATATATAGTGAAACATATCTACGTGCTACAAACTATATAGACATTTTAAAATTTGTATATGGAAATCTTTATACATAGTTTTTTCAAGTTAGTTATGTCTGTGTATGTCTTTCTTTTCTCTATATTCAGCCTTGAAAAAGCAACAGTGTCACAAAACACATGTTAGCTAAAGCAACTACTTATATCTAGTGCCATTACTTTAGTTTTTATTAAGTTTTGTTGGTGTTTGTTATATATACTCATTGACTGTGGTATTCTAAAGATTAGGCACCTAAAAATAGAAACATCTTAGGAAAATAAATTTACTCTAATACTTCCTGACTCAGCAAAAAAAATTAAATTACATGTAAAAGACTCCTGAACATTTTATTTTTTGTCATAAGCCTTTAACAGTGTCACGGGGTAAATGACACTATAGAGTGTATCTGGCACTCGACACATACTGCTCTTCAATTAACTCCTTCTAGTCAACATAAAATGTTCAAAGTGATATAACTGCATTATATGTTGCTCCACCTGGCAAAACTAAAAGTGCTCATCTATGACAGCTCTTATTTCCTGGTACTGGGTTGAGGAAAGGAAAGACCTCCTAGGTCCAAAAAGAAATGAACAGGAAAATGAAGTGTGGCTGGGATGCCCTGTCACCGGAGTGCCACGGGATTGGCGAAATTGCAGAGGACACCTCAACCACATGGACACAGCTGAGACTTTGCTCCTGGAGAGAAACAGCAGAACTTGGTAGATGAGCAGCGGAGAGGTGGAGGAACCACATACCAATTCAGACAGATGATATTTGAATTTATGGCATGAAACATGTTAATTCACATATTTGTTTCTCTGTTCTATGTTGCTTTTCTAGCCTTTTATTACTGCTCCCTAGCCATGGGTGGAATGCTTGGGGCCCTCTTTTCTAGTTTCCTTCTTCTTGGTTCATCAACTGAATGGAGCAGGACCTAATGTCACATCTGCATGGAATGGAAATGTATATGCAAGTAAATTCAGTCCAAATATTATCATGTAGAAATCAAAGTGGCAATCTCATCACAATCGATTGGCAACTACATGCTGCTTAACCAGCTGCTAATATTGAAGCTAGATCCCACGGTCACATTGTCCCATTTTTAGTTGGGTATTTATCAAAAGTTCTCTTCTTGCTGTAATGGGACTATGATTGGGTGACAGATCCATCTGGAGTGGATGGGTTGTACTAGGATTCATTGTTTTTGTCTGTCTGACAGAATGCAACACTAACACTTTACTATGGCAATCAATGGCATCGAGAGAATTTACATAAGGAGCTGCTACCTACCATATCATGTCATGGAACATGAATGGCATCACCAAGAAGATTAAAAGAGGGTGTTTTTACAGTAGGCAAGTGGCACTCTGCTGAGGTGCTGCTGGTGCAGGAAACACCCCTGTTGGCCTCTAACTGTAGCTTCCCGGGAAGACACAGTAACTCACTTATTTTTTGCTGCCTTTTCACAAGAAATTCTGGGGGTGTGGTTGTCCTGATTCACAAATTCTTTTCATTAATAGTATAAAAAGTACACAAAGGATGGGATGGTAAGCTCATGAGGGACACCCCCTGTATAGTAGTGTACTTGGTTATCTAAGTCATAAGCCCTATATACATTTAGAGCAGGGGATCTCATGGTGATCTACCACATGAGGAACCTTCAAAGAACTTAAGGGAACATTTTCCCTACACAGCTCTCAGCTCTACAAGCACCTGCTGCAACGGCAGTTGTAGCAAGTGTATCATGCAAAGCTGTCACTTCTCCTTGTATTTAATCCAATATAGGCCAAAATAGTGGTTGAAAAATATCCCTAAAAACTACTAGTCCTTTAAGATAAGTACACCTGACCCCCTTAGTGCAAGAAGATGAATGGACAGAGGCAAAAATATCTTTACAAGGATTAACTACATTGACTCACCTGCAATTCGAATTGTTCAAATACTTACAGTGAGTTTATGTAACTTTGGATAGTTTGTAGAAGATGAGTGGAAGAACAACCAACATTGCCTGCGGTGGCAACATGATAAAGGGAACTTTGTCCATGTGATTTAAGAGCGCCAAGTGATTCAAGAATATTGGTAGGCTATGCAACATAAATTGCTAACAGTGATAGGAAATCCAATCGACCTTAGCCTGAAACTGCGAACCATGGGAATAATGAAGGCTGTGAAAGCTCATGACTCACTTACATACTGATCGGAAGAAGGCCCCTATTGGTCAAACAAGATACTGAACGATGGTGGCACTCCAATACAGCACCTTGGATAACAGGCTGGATGTGAGGCATGGACCTTTGGTCACTCTTAGTGGCAGCAATCCACTTGGCTAGAGACTGTGCCAAGAAGCACTATAAAATATGGGGCCCGTGTGAGATCACTTTCAAGCAGCTAATACAAAATTACCTATCTATGTACTTTCAGTAACTTATATTAATCATATATATATCATTATTTAACTTCAGTCAATTGCCTTGCCAATGTGTCAAAATCAATACATTTATGGGTCAACAAATCCAACTTAGATCAAAAAACAACCAGTAAGACATAATTATTATAAATAATGCGTAAAAAATGCCTCTGCAAGACATCTAGCACACCGCCAGATGTCCACCTTCTCGTCCAGTGCCTCTGCAGGACCTCCTGCACACCACCAGAGGTACACCTCCCGTGCAAGCTCCTTTTATCACAAAAAAAACTCACACCAACTCCTCCAGCTCAACACACCACTCATCCACACACTCCCCCTCCAGACTGGTGAGACAGTTCCTCACTGCCCCTGACTCTCAACCTGTACCCCTCTTACTGAGCACCAGGCACCGTACTCTGGGAACTGGGAATGGGACTTCACGCACTGGACACATTTTAGCTGCCACCACTGGATCCTACCATACTGGGGAATCCAGACACACACACTACACTCAGGGGATAACCAACCTCCCAAGCAAGCCATTTCTCCTCCACACTCCCTCTCTTCCATCTACCCACACAGGGACAGGAACAGGGATTGGGCACTGGACCCAGCAAAGGATTCCTTATCTATGGGAACCTCCCGCTCTACTGGCGTCCCGACCCTGTCATTTTATCTCATCTGCCACTAAACATAAAAGCGCAGGAACACCATTTGAAAATGACACTTTTGAGGAAAAACAAAATCACAAACAATAATCCCAAACATGTGACCATCTAAAAAATGCAGAGTTTTGTAATGTAGCCAGCTGTCGCTGTGGTACTGCGCAAACACAAGTCCTAATCCTCACTGGTGTCCAACAATGTTAGAACTGGGATTTCTGGTTGGCTAAGGCTTGCGCCAAAGCCAGGCAGAAACCACCATTCTAGTCAGGGCTAGGGAGTCACACGCCAAGATAACCCCTACTCCCCCCCTTGGTTGCTTGGCACGAGCAGACAGGCTGATCCCAGAGGCAATGTGTAAAGCATTTGCGCACACACACAACACCAACAACATCCTAGGCACATCACAAAAGGAACTCCACACAAGGTTATATAAAAATAACTTTTGTATTGTGAAAACACATCAGATAGTAATCACACATGTACATTGTGCCAACTGGCACGGGCAATATTCACAAGGGATTATGTACAAGACAGGGCCACCTGGAGCACTGTCAGGAATCAACACTTAGCAGAAATAGCACTTCTAGAACTTAGAATACTGTTAGAAAAAGCACTTTGTAGATCATAGAATAATAATCACTTTAGCACACAACCAGTAATCACTGGTACCAGGTAAGTACCACCTACGCAACCCTAACCACCTTAGGAGAATATTACGCTGGGAACCTGGGCTTCACTAGCACACCTGTACTTGAGGTTCTGTGAATTCTGAACCCGTGGGTTCCATTTTGTGTATGGCAGCGATTTTGTGGTTGCCCTCACATAGGCCGATGATTGTGGCTGAACTAGTATTTTAAGGACATGTACACCTTAGCTAGAGTTCATGCTGACTTCTGTTTGACCTGAGTGAACTGACCCTGTTGCCCGAAGCTGACCTTGTTAAACCAGTTCCTGCCCTTTAGCTGATCAAGATTAAGGATCAGAGCACAGGACATCATAACGTTTTACTGCACTCAAACATGCCTTATCCTACTTCTATCTGTTTCTGTTTCTTCTTTTATGGTCTATTTTCGATATGGGTTGTGGTCCTTTTTATTATGGGTTTGTCCGGCTTGTCTAAAGAAGAATGTTGAGTTTGTTCAACTTGCATGTCCATGTTAGGCATTTTTGCATGCTTGCAAAAGCAAGGACTGCCCCTTACTGCTGAGTTTGGTAACCCTGAGCATATATAAAGCCTCTGTTCTCTGTACTCCTCAGACAACCTCATTCAGTTGCTACGGCTTCTGTGTGACGTGGCCTCACTTATTAAATTTAATAAAGATGTCTTTTCATATTTTCAGCTTCTGTGCCAAGTTCTTTTTTCTATTAGTAAGTATTCCCTGAGAATGAAGACTACAGTTCTTCAAATGGCGCGGCCAACGTGGACTTCATCAGAGAAGTGACTATCTGTGGAAGTGATCTTGTCAGAGGACTGAAATCTACTGAGGAGGACAGAACAGGGTTCTACTAAGGAGGTACTCTGTGCACAGGGATTCTGGAGATTCTTTGTTTCTGCAGCACAGTATATTTCTGATCTTCCTGATTTTGATCCTCCATATGATGTCACTCCTGACTGAGAACCTTTTTGGTGTGAGTATTCTAAAAAAGACCATTAGTTCATGTAGAACTTGACAGTTAGAATTTGGATAACCTTTTGATTAGTAAGAATAAGAAGTACAAGTGGGTCGCTCCCACAACTTTGTTTGGTTTCTTGGTTTTGATTTGGTTATTGCAATTACCAAAGCCGAGGGTCTCGTATATTTGCGAGTATATCGTTTTTGATAACCCCTTGAAGTTTGAAGCTAGATTAGTGAGCTATAAGATGCCTGGTCTTAGCAAATTTAGGACTGTAACTTTGGAACTTTGGAATTTGTGTTGGCCAACTTTGGATTTGTATAGGTTTGTATATGCGAATTGCAATTTGTGTAGAACAGGTAATGAGGAGAATGTTCTCTATTTGGTTTAGTTGAACGGTGCACGTACGAAAAGTACATTAAGCACTACATTGATTATAATATTGTATATTTTGCAATATTTTTGGCATGCCTGTTTAAAAGCTCACATAAGAAGAATGTGTGGCTTTATTTGGAAGGTACCATAGTGTGATGTGAAATTAATTAGCCGGCTCTCCTAGAAGGAATACTTAAATAGGTTTAAGTATACAAACATATTTCTTCCTTGGTGATTCTGTAATCCCCAGGGAATTAAAATATGACATAATACAAAACAAGGTTGTTCTGCGCAATTGTATAAATGAAGATATGCAGAGCGATTTTTTGGTGTTCTGCCAGCCAAAGCTAGTGAATTAAGTGTGTTTTGGCTTCTTGGATATGCAGCAGTGTGTTTTTGCAGTCTTTTGGAACACTATTGAGAAGCGTTTCTTGTAAATATGACATACAACTAGTATTTGCAAATAGTTTGGTTTAAGTACAGTCTGTGGGCTGTCCTTTATTTTTGATCTGAGTATTGATTTGTGGGTTAAATGTGTGTTTAAATGTCTATGTGGTTTTCCCATTAGTGCAACTTCTGTAAGTACATAGCGATGGCGCTATTTATGAAATACATGGCTAAAGCGCGCCGTATTGTGTGTCCTAAGTGTTTCACCCCTTTCTGTTTATGTCTGAAATGAGCTCAAATGTGTGTTTGTGGTTTTTTATGTTTTCAGTCTATTAAGCAAAATGTCTAAATGCTTAAAAAAATAAAATTAAAATTCGCATTCTCTAGGAATAAATTGTCCTTTTTAGAAAGAAAAATGTGGCGCCAAATTTTGTCATGTTTTAAGTTAGGCTTCTGTGCTTAGGCTTATAAATGAATGCGTCTAAAATGATAGGCAAGGGATGCAGCTTGCTTTTATATGTGGTATTATCAAAAATGATTGCGTTTATTAAAAAGAATTATTAAATTATGAAAAATAATTATTAAAAATAAGTGCTACAAAATTCGTTTTTTTCTATTCATGAAGCTTAATGCTCATACTGTGACCTCCTAGCATTTTAATTTAATTTGAGTTGTGTTGCACTGCATAATGAGCACATTAGCATATGACATCTCACTTAGCGCAGGCGTAAAAAACTCATTTTTCTAAGGATTTGCATGAGATATGTCTCATGTCTAATATCTGTAATGTGTAAAGAACATTCTGAGGATGATTAATATGTAATATACTTATAGGATATTTATTTTTAAGTGCCCCAAATATCAAAGTCGAATTTGGGTATTTTTGCCATTTATAATAGCTTTAAAGTGCTTTTAGGCTTCAGTGAATGCATACATTTAGGTATAATACAAATTTGCAGGCTGTCCTCATTTGGGGTTTGCTTTTAAATGGCCCAGTGAGATTCATTTAAGGTTGATGAAATAAGTACCATTGCAACAAGCACTTGTTCTAAAACTGGTATGTGTGTTATTAGGTTCTGAGATAATTTTTTAGCGCCTACAAAGGAGACATTATTTTTCAAAATAGAGTGAATTATTGCAGGTTAGGAGGAATTAGGAAGGCCTTTTGCCTTTGTCAGCCTCAGAATGAGCAGAGGGTGGGGGCTAGTAGACCTGCAGAGGCTTGCTCAAGTCGCGCTGAGGTGTTATCTTTAGTTTCCCTGTAAACAATGGAAGGAGGCTGTCATGTTGACATTTGTGACCTTTTAAATTAGGGCCTTGTCTCTGTGAAATGCAGAATGACCTTGCTAAACAGGCCTCTAAAAAGGGAGGGTTTCTGGTTTCTCCATAAGAACATCAATAAAATTAAAGAACTTAATTCCAAAGGGAAAATGTGAAAAAAGGGTTTCTTTGAAAGTCCTAACATCATGCTAAATGCTCTGTAGAACTGATACATTTGTGTCTCTGCTCTAAAAAAAAAATAATGTCTGCTAGTTGCTTTTATTTGACAGAAAATGAGGTATTGCATTAAGTTTTACACAGAAAATAAGAGGAAGCTCTTTACTAAAATTTTGAAGGCTACATGCCTAAGTGAGAACGATTTGCCAATTAAGAATTATTTTTCAAAGTGGAAATTGTGGCACAAAGCTAACATGGAGTGTCAGCGAAAGAATTTTAGTTTTAGTTTAATGTTGCAAGCTGACCGACAAGATGGTAACAGTTAAGTAATGGAAATGTATTTTTGTGTCTGTTAATGCGTATCATGCTTTGTCTTCTGTTTACAAGTTATAAAGGATATTTGTTTGTTATGAGAAATGTCTCTCTTTTGTGTGTTGTATTTTTTTTTTTTTGGCTTCTGCCCGCAGATCATTCATGGATTGTTCTGGGTGATTTTAAGGCTGACAAGACACGTGAGTTTGGTTGGTTGAAATGAGATGTGTTTTTGCGTAACTTCTTTGGAAAGAAATGTCCATGCGTTTTTCATGTTTGTGTATTTGGTTCTATCATGAATTGTTCTTGCTGGTGTTGTCTGAAAGTTGTATTTGACAGCAGATATCCACTAATTGGTGATCTACTGTCAAAAAGGAGGGTAAGGACCTGACACTGTGTTATGCGTCACCGCTCATTTATATATGCTATTGTTTTGTCGATGCTTTTTGTGCTTGATATACAGCAAATATATCTGATGGCTTGACATGTCCGTTTTGTGCGGTTTTTTGGCATGTTTTTTGTTTTATGTTGCTGCTTATGATACTATTACAAATGTACCTGTGTTGTGAAGGGATATACATGACGATGTGTATCCTGTACAACAGCTGGGTGAATTTGCGCTAAATTTCACAGATATGATATTTTTTCATCCTGTGAGCAAGACAGACAACACTTCACCAGTGCATGTCAAATTTGGCTATAATGGTATTTGAACAAAAATAAAAAAAGATATACAGGAAACAAGGTTTCACCTACAGTCACGTTACTGCCCCCTTTCCTGTAAGGAACAGGCAGCCCTAAATTTATGTATCCTGAATAGGACGTAAGGATAAATTATAGATCTGTGACTTTTGTGCATGGTGACCTAATTTTTATATTACATTAGTCAGTTTTGTTCTGCTTCCTAAGTAGTGTATGGCTTTGTACCATAAAGGAAACAAGGTTTCATTTTTCTCGCTGAAGAAGGAACTGGAAAATTAGCTGAGGTTACCGTATATGGTGTAGCGGCCAGCGGTAGAGTTAAATTTGTGAACTATTTTGACTGTTTGTGTATCATCCATACTCTTGGTATTGTGTCACATGCTTGACTATCACCCAAGAAAATACTTGTTCTTCCTATAGATTTTTCTTTCGTCACTTCTCCCCTGATTGATGTTGCATCGTGCCTAGTAATTGAGGATTTTAGCTGTGTCCAAGTCCCATTTTCCCTTTTCCATATTCCTTTCACCAGCTAGCCTTCTTTTATTGTTATGTATTAGGTTCACACTTCCAGATTGCAGTAATGTACTAGAGACCCCATATTATGTATAAATCCCTTTTGTATGACCAGACTGGTTTTTAAGAATTTTCCTTAGGCCTACTTTGATGTTTTCCAGTCTGACTGTCAGGGTAGTGATAGACTGGTTAACTGACTTGATACTATAGTAAGACAAGTTTTCCACCTTAATAGGAGACACCTTACGTTTTTTTGAATATGACAAATTCAATGCCTATTCTAATTTGGTTTTTAATTCCTTTTTTCTGCTGCTTTAATTTTTGATGGACTAGATGTGTTTTAATAATGGAAATACCAGGACTCTCTAGTTCTTGTCTTTTGTTTCCACATTTGATCATTAGCCTTTGTATTGTATAGTGCACCTGATGCACAGTTATTAAAAGGGAGGTATCTACATGTCCCTGATAATCTGTATCATGTGATTTCTCTTTTGAGATATTCTAGATAAGGAATTTAGGAACACCTAGACTTAATCATTGAGAAAAAAAATGTGTTTTCCCCATTAGACGATGTCACCATGCGTGAGGACATCCATTCAGATAGAATCCCCATGTCGCTATCTACCCTTAGATGGTAGAGGATATGCTCTCACACGGAAACCCAATTGAAGAGCCTAGAGGCACTGTTTTGCCTACTGACTTTGTCTTTGTATTGCTTTTGAGAATGACAGTGTGTTCTAGACCAGCATTGTCTCATGGCGTATGGCCACTCCCTCGCAGATTGCAGACCACCTGCTTGCAATCCTCTTGTTAAAGACAATCTTTTTTTTTTTTTTACTAAATTGAAGGTAACTAATAAATGTGTCCCATTTCCTACATCACTAGGTTCTGCGGGATTAAGTCATAATAACCTGCGGACCTTTGATGAAAAGCTAATTCCCATCAGTGACAGTCCCAGCACCCAGAAAAGCAGCAAGGCTAGACAGAGATCGCCAGCGCACCATCCATGGTATCTCCAAAGAATCGTACTTGCTCCATCAGACGGCATTGGATATCACAGAACAAGTTTCAGTGCAAAAGAGCAAAAAGAGAAGGATTTGTGTTTTGAGGCTTCAGTTTTCTCACCTGTCATGTGCTGGTAACCTCTGACAGTAGGCAGTCCCTTGAGCCCCTTGGCCTGAGGTTTGGCCACACACCCCTTTTCCTTTCCTCCAACGGAAGTCCAGTGCACCGGAGGATCCAAGAGTGGCAAAAGGCACTACATTATGGTGCCCATGAAAGAGCAGCCTGAGCGTTCTCTGACACTGAGTAATGAGTGTTGGAGCCTGAGAATGTGGACCTGGATCTGCATAAGATGATCTGTGCCCTTGATCAATGAAGAGCACACTATCTGTAGTGCCTGCCGCAGAGGAGAGATATTGGTGCACTGCCTTGAGACATTGAGACTTTCAAATAAGCTGCGAGTGTTCGCCAGGAGGGCACTCCAACCGATACTGAGAAGGACCATTTTCATGAAAGGCCTGAATGAAGAGGCCCATGCGGAAGAAAACAACAGAAGAAGATTTGATGAACAATAGAAGCCTGCCGGAGAGGCTTGGACGGACTCTGGGTATTTCCAGTGCGATTGCATAAAATGGGTGTTAGGAGACTGATTGTTGCTGTTTTGCTGGCATTGTTTTAAAGTAGTATTCTGTTTAGTAAAAGCAGAATAAAGTCCATTCCCTGTGGAAGAGTATCCCTTTTCACCTCAGAGCATTGATGAGGATCACCACTGTTTGACCTGAACATATAATAAGTTACTGAAATGCATAGGAGCCAAAAAAAATGTTACTAGATAATTTTAGGATTTGCTTTCTGCTTAGAGTTGTGAAAAATTATAATTTTGTTTGTAATAGTGGTCATTACTTTCTCCTGTTGTCCATATGTTCTTAATAACATGTTTTCTAGTATTTTTAAGCATGACGTTGTCTTTTGTGGGTTGGATTGTTTTTGCTACCCAATTGACATCTGTACCCACCTCCCAACCTATGTCTCTTCCTACTACTACTTCTTCGCATTCTTTCCATACTTTATCTGAACATGAACTGGTTAGGAGGTCAGAGTTTACTAATAATTCCTTTGTACAGCTTCTGCATCAACACCAGTTAGTAATGAACACCACTAATTGTTGGGTGTGTGGTCTTATGCCACATACTACAGATAGAGGTATTCCCTATTTGGTTCTGTCATTTAGTTACAATGGGTCTGTATGGGCATATCAGACGATTTTTATTTATGCCAACGAAGTCTATCCCTTGCGTTCCATGAAAGATAACTCGAGTAATAATGCCTTAGTGAAGGGAATAACGGATAATAGTGACATCGATTCAGATACAGACTGAGTGGTTGCCTATGTAAGGGCAAAAGGAGGGTCTGAGGTTCTGTGAATTCTGAACCTGTGGGTTCCATTTTGTGTATGGCAGCCATTTTGTGGTTGCCCTCAGATAGGCCGATGATTGTGGCTGAACTAGTCTTTTAAGGACATGTACACCTTAGCTCGAGTTCATGCTGACTCCTGTTTGACCTGAGTGAACTGACCCTGTTGCCTGAAGCTGACCTTGTTAAACCAGTTCCTGACCTTTAGCTGATCAAGATTAAGGATCAGAGCACAGGACATCATAAAGTTTTACTGCACACAAACATGCCTTATCCTACTTCTATCTGTTTCTGTTTCTTCTTCTATGGTCTATTTACGATATGGGTTGTGGTCCTTTTTATTATGGGTTTGTCCGGCTTGTCTAAAGAAGAATGTTGGGGTTGTTCAACTTGCATGTCCATGTTAGGCATTTTTGCATGCTTGCAAAAGCAAGGACTGCCCCTTACTTTTATGCTGAGTTTTGTAACCCTGAGCATATATAAAGCCTCTGTTCTCTGTACTCCTCAGACTACCTCATTCAGTTGCTACGGCTTCTGTGTGACGTGGCCTCACTTATTAAATTTAATAAAGATGTCTTTTCATATTTTCAGCTTCTGTGCCAAGTTCTTTTTTCTATTAGTAAGTATTCCCTGAGAATGAAGACTACAGTTCTTCATACTAGAAAGAACAACCACCTAAGTATCACCATACATTTAGGGGTATAGGCAAGAACATATTACACATGATGCATCACAACATTCAGAGGTGTAGGGAAGGAAAACACATGATGCATAAACATACATTCAGCGGTGTAAGAACAAGGCACATGTTGCATCAAAACACATTCAGAGGTGCAGGACAGGAAGAACACATGATGTATAACCAACACATTCAGAGGTGTAAGAAAACACAATTGCGCAAAACATCACCTTAGGCAATTACTATCATAAACATAGCAAAATCACATTGCTCAAAAATCACATTAGGGCCTTGCGCCCTACCCACATACCAGCCCCCTGGCCAACTGGCCATCCAACAAGGGGACTCAAAAAGCCCTGTGTCCAAAATGTCAGGGCGCGCTGCCAATTCAGCGCCAGTCAGGGGTGCGCCACCGGCCCAAAACTAAACGTTGCAGCTGCCCACTAATTGCTGGGCAGCTGGGAACAGTCACAAGGCCTAAACGTTGCAGCTGGCACTAAGTGCTGCGAAGCTTTAGCAGGCCTGGCACCACTCTGACATCTCTGTCCCACACAGGGACTCTCTCCCTCTGGCACCTAAACGGTGCAGCTGCCCACTAATTGCTGGGCAGCTGGGAATCAAATCTGTGGCATGGGCTCTCACTGGCCCCCAAGAATAAAGCTGTGCCACCTGTAGGAGCCACACAGGCTCTAAAACAGCTGTGGGCCGTTGGAGCCATCTGGCTCTATAAATACACATGCCCATAACAAACTTGCCAGGAGCACTAAAGCATGGGCTCCTCTGGCCCTGTAAATAGGTATGGCCCGACGCAGGAGCCCGCAGGCTCAAACAACACATGCCCACCAGCTCTGGAGCCCTCAGGAGCCTCTCTGGGCTTCCACGAAACAAATGCCCCCACGAGCCTCTCTGGGCTCAAACAACAAATGCCCCCAGGATTTGGTGGAGTCCCTCTCGGGGGACTCGAACTACAATACTGCCCCCGGGAGCCTTCGGGGCTCTGAACACGAAGGTGCGGTTTGAGCCTCTCGGGGCTCTGAATTCAAAGAAAATGCCCCCGCTAGCCTCTCTAGGCCTGCAAAACAACTATCCCGCAAGGAGCCTCTCTGGGCTTCCACGAAGAATGCCCCCTGGAGCCTCGTGGCTCCAAACAACAACAATGCGCCCGAGATCGCGCTACTGGGGGGGCGGACACCGGCAATGTGTCCCGACGCCCCCCCTCTCCTCGGCAACACCCACCGGGTCTGGCGGCGGCTGGGGAAGAGAGCTCCCGCTCCTCGGGACTCTCCGCTGCTGCAGCTCCTCTGTCAGTCAGCGAGGCGGCGGGGCGGGACTTCCGCCTTTTCACAGCAGTCCTTCCGGGTCGCTGCGGGCAGCGCGGCGGCCTTCCCCCAGCACACGTAGGCGGCGCTTTGAACTAATGAGGGGTGGGCACCCTCGAGGCAGCAATCCAGCGGAACAATGCCGGGTGGGCACCGGCCTTAGCAAATAAAGCGCTCCCAGGCGCTAGCGGGCATAAAAGCGCTTCCAGGTGCTTTCAAGGTGAATACAGCGCTCCCAATCGCTACAACAGCAAAATAAAGCGCTCCCAGCGCTAAAGGCAGAACTAAAGCGCCACCAGGTGCTAGGGGTGAAAGTAAATCACTCCCAGTGCTAGGGACAAGTAAAGGTCCACAAGTCCAGCAAAGTCCTTCAGGAGTCCAGGGGCTGGGCAGGGCACAGGGAGGCAAGCCTTCCCCTGGGCCCAAGCAGCAGCACGCCCCTGGCAGGATTCAAGTTAAGAACAAGAATATTTTGTAAGGGGACACAGCCCCTTTTTATACAGCAAATCCCTTTGTCTAAAGGTGCAGGGTGGGAGAAAAACCAGGCGCAGCTGGTTTGGGAGCACCCTTGATGTGCTAAGCCACCCCTCCCATTCACTAGTCAGGACAGGGTCATCAGTCGCACCACAGGGGGCGGAGCCAGCATTGTGTGGGGAAAGCCCAGCCCTATTCAGGACCCAGGTGCACCCCTCCCCTCACATCAGCATGCTAATCTCAACACTCACCACTGGGCAGACCCATCCAGACATCCTGGAGCCAGGCTCCGGCCAATCACGTGTCAGCACACTCACTACACACGCACACCCATGTCCAGAAGTGGCACTTCCACACTAGACACATTCATGCCGCATACATCATTACGCAGCATTCAATCTCACGAGTTCGCACATACCAAACTCAACCCTGCACTCCCCACACATCAGGAACAACTATGGTCACACATATTCCCCATGCATTCCTATGGGAGGGCAGGTCACTCACCACACATACACAGAGAGCTCACGCACTTTACACTGTACCACAGTGAAAAAGTGCGCAGAGGCCTAAAATCACCAACACCAGGTTACAGAAATAGGCTAGGAAAAAGCAAAAAGTTTCGGGGTGAACCTGCCAAAAAGGGCCAGGTCCAACACCGACATTGTTGGTTTCAATTCCAAACGGCTGATTATGATACAGCCAGCCAGTCATTCCGTCTGGCTTTAGATGGGCTGAAGGAGCCCTTCTGCCAGTCGAAGAACGGCCCGTAATTTAAATGGAAGGCATTTTCGCCTTCTGGATTACGATGCACGGTTACGGGCAGGGTTTCCATGCCGGCCTTTGTGACATGTAAACCCTGTCGGAAAGTATATAGGGGGCCAGTAGCAGAGCCCCCTTCTGTATTCAGCCTCCGGTTGTTGGGCCAAGGGCGCACCTTCGGTGCCCCCCTGTTGATCCCTGCTTTCTGGCCGTAACAACCTCCCATTGAGAAATGTGAGAATGCAACAGCATCATGTGCGGTTGCATTGTAATTAGGTGGTTGGGATCGTCGACTGGAGGTCGTCCGGTCCCGTTTCCGCAGTTGTGTGGGGAAGACGCAAGTCCGCCCGACATCGTGATGAGGCCCTAGAGCATATGCTTTACCAAATTGTGTACATGAAAGTTTCACTTGACTGTTAATTTAATTCAATGCAGTTGCATCCTAGCGGGCACATATTCCATAAGTGTAACAAAATGACACAAGAGTTGTGGATGCTTCCAAAATAGGCATTGAATCAAGGTTGCATTACACGATCCTATTTGTAAAGTATTAAAGTGCTTGAGTAAAAACTAAGTGTCATCATATATCAATCAAATTTAGAAAATGTGGGTACACCAATTTGTAAAGTATCAAAAGTGCTTGCCTAAAAAGTGTTGGTCGTGCATCAATCACATTTGGGTGAATTTGGACACACCAAGTTGTGTACATTAATTCGATTGACTGTCAATACAAATTATTGCAGAGGCATCCCAGCGTACACACATTCCAAGAAGTATTAATGTGCTTACATAAAAAGTGTCTATGTGCATCCATCAAATCTGGGCAAAGGCAAATGTGAATTACAGATTATTTTCTATAACCACATAAGGAAATTATTGTGGTGGCCAAGCGCACTTCCAATGTGGAGTCATGTCTTTTGTAAGAAGATCACACATTCTTAGCCTCATGAACTTTAACTTGATGTAATAAGAATATGAGGTGCTTAATTAAAACTGTGGGTGTAAGCAGACATAGGAGTTTATAAGTATCCATGTATGAGCTTTCTTTGTAAATTGATTTTTGTCCTCACTGTGTGAAACAAGTCTAACTGACCTGTTCATCATTTGCTTAAAGGAATGAACTGAGGTTACAGAGCCCCATAGAGAGTTAAGCCATAAGGTGCTTGATGAAGAGAATTGATACTCTCTCTACAAGGTGTTTGTTATCAGTTTAACTTCTACCCAGATAAGAGAGGCCAATGAAGGTTCAGGTGCTTGCTAAATTTATTTTGCATAATTTAATAAACATGCCCTGATGCGACAAAGCTTTGCTTACCAAAAACCATGATTTTTTAATTTTCTTGATGTTTATTTCCAACCCATTCCTGGTGGCATTTGCGGCAAAGGTAGTTATCAGGCATTGCAGTCCTATCAGAGTCTTACCAAGTAAGGCTATATTGATAGCATATTGAAAACTAGTAAGCAGAGTGCTGGCTAACTGCGGTGAATCCCATTTTACTACATTGAAACTACAATTGAAATCTAAAATAACTAGATTGAATACAAGTGGCACAAGCGCGCAGCCCTGTTTTAGACCATCACTTATATAAACTTTTTGGTGGTTATAGAGCCATCACCCAATTTTACTCTAACTTAGTGATTATGGTATAAAATCAGGATGGTGCGAAGTAAAGCTGGGGGTAGTTCCCATTGGTTTAATTTGCCCACATAGCCTGCTGTGAAACTGTATCAAACGGAGACTTTAGGTCTACAAGACCGTCATAAAGTGAAGATTTACTTCAGAAATTATTTATTTATTTTATAGCACTTGTAAGGCGCGCAGCTACTCACAAAGGGTTTCCCGGCGCCGGACCAGCATGAACACAATACCACTGGAGAGAGAATAGTCAAAGCATTTATTTGTTAAATAACCATGTTTTAACACTTTTTCTGAAATTCATGTAGCTTTCCTCCTTGCGTATGTGAATAGGCAGTGAATTCCACAACGTTGGGCCCAGGTAGGAAAAGGATCTCCCGCCTATTCTGGCCCGTTTAAACCTTGGAACTACAAAGTTTGCAGCTGTGCCTGAACGAAGACTACGGTTTGGGAGGTAGGGTTTAGCAAGTGCCTGTAAATATTTGGGGGCAGTGCCGGCTTTGATTTTAAATAAATAACTCAGGGCCTTGAAACGAATTCGGTTTTCAACCTTAAGCCAATGCAACTCCCTAAGATGTTTGGTAATCCTGGCGGATTTAGGGATTTTGCAGAGCAGTCTGGCCGCAGCGTTCTGCACTAATTGAAGACGTTTTATCACTGCCTTGTTTGAACCCAGGTATAAGATGTTACCGTAGTCAAGTCGGGATGTCACTAAGGCATTGACCACGGTCTTCTGGGTAGTGGGTGGCAACATCCAGACTATTTTGCGTAACCATTTAAGAATGGTAAAGCAAATACCTGCCACTTTATTTGCTTGTTGAGTCATGGAAAGACTGTCGTCTATAGTGACCCCAAGGTTTCTAACCTGAGAGGCTAAAGGTGGGAGTTTGCCTAATGATGATGGCCAGTGGGAGTCGTTCCAGAGGTCTTTACTATTTCCCAACAATAGGACCTCTGTTTTATCTCCATTTAATTTGAGTTGGTTGGCTGACATCCAACTAAATATTTCTTGGAGGCCTACTTTTAATGCAGAAGGGACAGACAAGTCGGATTTGGAGAGTGAAAACAGGACTTGCGAGTCGTCTGCATAAGTCATTAAACTTAGACCAAGGTTTTCTACAAGATTGGCTAGTGGTCGTAGGTACAAATTAAAAAACAGAGGGCTCAAGATGGATCCCTGCGGCACACCATGAGGAGAGTGGAATACCTTAGAACATGCCTCCGAAGAGGAGATCTGGAAAGTGCGAAGGGATAAGTAAGATCTGATCCATTTCAGAGCTTTGCCCTCGACACCATTCTCCTCCAGCCTGTCAATCAGTATGGAGTGAGAAATGGTGTCGAAAGCCGCACTAAGGTCTAACAAGACCAGTGCTACTGTTTGGCCGTCATCCATAAGCTCCCTGATCTTTTCTGTGACCCCGAGTAGCGCCGTTTCAGTAGAAAATCCACTCCTGAACCCAGATTGGGACAAATGCAGGAGCTCATTGTTTTCCACATAGGTTGAGAGTGCCTTGTGTATATGCCTCTCTAAAATTTTTGAAAAAGCAGGCAATAATGAGATTGGCCGATAATTGGCCAGTATCATCGGGTCTGCACCTGGTTTTTTAAGTAGAGGGCTGACCATGGCATGTTTCCATAGAGCAGGAACTGTAGCTTGCTCCATGGAAGCATTCAATATCTCTGCTATGGGATTCAGAGCAGAGTCCTCTAAATTTTTTATAATACCGATAGGGATAGGGTCACGCGGGGAACCCGATTTGATCGATTTTAGTAGTTCCTTCAGTGTGTCCAATTTAATGGGAGGCCAGGCTTCGAGATGACATTTTTCTCTAGGGACTAGGGCAGTGTTATCTTCCTTGTCTGTGGTCCTGCTGTCATTTTTCACACTAGAGACAATGTTCTCAATCTTGTTCGTGAAGAAAGACGCCAGGTCCTGGCATTTCTGGGTGTTAAGGGGGGTAGGTTCTGCTCTAGAGTTTTCGCCAGCTAATTCTTTTACCATGTTGAAGAGAGTCTGAGATTTATTTTCGGCCATGTTAATGGTGTTGGTAACATAGCATGCTTTAGCTTTCATGCATGCTGAGTGGTAACAATTTCTGGCTTTTCGGTAGACTTCTTTTTGGTAGAGATCGTAATTTTTTCGCCACTGCCTCTCTAGAGACTTACAGGTAGATTTTTCTTTTTTCAGGGCTTCTGTGAACCAGGGGGCGGGAGGGCGGTGTACTTTCCCTTTGCAACGGGCTAAAGGCAGGCAAGTGTCAACAGCACCAGTTAGCCATAATTGTGTTGATTCTGCAATGCTATCCATATCTCCCTCTAAACATGGGTGACCCTCCTTCAAAGCATTGTTAAGGTCCTCCAAATGAAGGGATTTCCAGTTTCTTCTAAAAGATTCTGAAGGTGTCATAATTGGACCTTTTTTGGGCTTAAGTGAGATAGTAAAACTTTGTAGAAAATGATCTGACCATAGAACAGGCGTGGTGTTAAGCCATGAAAGTTCTTTCAGATTTGATATTATGGGGTCTAGCTTTATGAGTTGGACCACTATTTCGTAGCGTCATATCTAACACCGTAAGATCATCTATTACGTTTTTGCAGGTCTTGTTATTATCATCCTCTAAATGAAGATTCAAATCTCCTAATAGAGTGAAATTTTGAGCTTTCAGCTGAAGAGGTAAGATATAATCAGCCAAATTTTGTGACCAGGAAGGATCATTTCCTGGCGGTCGGTATAACAGTAAGCCGGAAAAGGTAAAATTGGGATTGAGGGTAATTTTAAAAGATGCTGCTTCGCAGTTCGGGATAAGTGCAGGTTCAAAGTTGCACACATAGTCTCTGCTGTAAATAATAGCAATACCCCCTCCTGTTTGGCCTACCCGATCTCTCCTAGCAATAGCATAGCTCGGGGGGAGGGCGGATGCAACATCAGGGCCCGATCCATTATGAAGCCACGTCTCAGTTAAAAATATAGCACAAGGCTTATTTTCAATCAATAGGTGGAAGATATCTAGTTTGTGCTGAGGTAGTGAACGACAATTTATCAGGTAAAAGATAAAGTCATTAGAACTCTCTCTCTGTTGGTAAGGTCTAAAAGCAGTACCCTGTGGCGTATCAGGATAGGGCTGGACGTTAGTCAAGGTAAAAGTACAAATCGGGCATGTTTGTGCACCAGCTTGTTGCGGGTTCAAAATTATACAGGTGTCATGACTAATAGGGCGTAACGCCCTAATTAAAGCACCTGTTAGCATACCTGTGAACTGGGAAGGACGGAGATTTGTGCCCTATGTCCCGGTCTGGCCCGGACGGGCACAGACGGGTTGAAAGAGGCCTCAACAGCCACTGTGAGGGCCATAATGTTTATTTTGGTACCAGTACTTTTTTGAAAGACGGTTTGATTTATTGGTATCAGAGACTTTACTGAAACTCAATCCTGAAGGCACATAAATAGAAGGCTAGAAAATAATTTACCCTCAATATATATTAAGGCGATTAGGGGTAGAGTATGGTACCTTTCCAAGAATCTGGAATTATAACACCAGCCAGGCAATTATTAAATAAAATACAGAAGTTGGTTGACCAAAACTCAGACTCAGCTTTGTATAGTGCTGTTGGAAGGCCATTTGGGCAGAGTGCCCAGTATGTCTTAGCCTCTTTAATGACTTGCTGAAGTTGTGTTGAGGTACAACGTACGTCGTCTAAGTTTGAGCATTTTTTTAATGGTGTAGCATAAAATCCTCTGGGATTGTTATGCCATATAATTTTTCTATATATTTCATCCACACTAATTCTGAAATGTTTGCAGTGCACACCCTGTGGTTGCCATAGGTCAGCCCAATAATCAATCAATCAGGGATTTGTAAAGCCCACTACTCACCCGTCAGGGTCTCAAGATGCTGGGGAAGGGGGTTTTCAGGCAGCTCCGGTCATCCGAAGAGCCAGGTCTTGAGGCTCTTCCTGAATGCTTGTAGTGTGAGGCTTCGTTTGATGGTGAGGGGGAGTTTGTTCCAGGTAATAAATAATAAACTTCTAAAAAGCTTTTGCATCTCCCATTCTATATATGTGTTGAATTGTTATCCATTAATGGTTTATGTAGTCTGCTTTGGCGTTTATGATGGCTTTCTTGTATGTTGGCCTGATTATTCTTAATTTCTGGAGCTGTGATTTGCTAGTGGGAATTGGGAGTTTCCCAAAGGCTCTTATTTCTTTCTTTAATTTACCTTTTTCTCCCTTTAATGTTTTGGAAACCATTCATTTGTTTTATGCTTAGGGAGCAGGCTAAATGCCTTTAGTGGTATTGGAGCTGTGTTTTTTAACAACAACTTTACAATAAAGGAAGCCCAAATGTTTTCCATCATTAAGGGAGAATTCTCCCATGTTGACCATGTTTGTAGAGCCAGCTTCGAATATTGGACATAGGGATTTAATTTGCTTCTTTCCACTTCTGTCTTTTTAAAGAATAAGTATAGGATTGCATTGGTGGGGCCTTCTCCTAGGTCTTGGAGGAAGTTTGTACAACCAGCTTTATTATTTATGGAAAATGATCCAATATTCTAATATTGATGGTTATTGCAACATGAAAATCCAGACCTCCTTTAGACCTTCCTTTTACAAATGATGCTGTGACTAATTAGTGATACTCAACGAAGCCAATAAGTGAAGTTGCTTCTTCACACCATGTTTGTTGGAAGGCAAGGATATCAAATGATTGCCAAAATATTACATCACGCACATCTTGTGACATATTTGTTAAACTGTGTGCATGCCAAGAGCATATATTGCAGTAAACTGTTTTTTTATGTATTACCTATGATTTACCAGACTGATGCAACCTAGGACCAGTCATCATCCTGAACCTTGCTGTTGACAATTCCACAGCTTCTGTCTGTATCACGAGTAGCACGTTTCAATTAAAATTTTGATTTTTTTTATATTGTTGCTTGTATCGATAGCACTTTTTATTACCTCCTCAATTACAATGTGCATTAAGTTATTATGCCCTTGCAAACCAATTTTTATAGCGCCACCAATTTGGCTGTTAGCACATGCTGGATTTAAAATGTTCAGGTAGGGTACTGGGTCTTCGTTAGACACTATAATTTCACATTTGGCGAAATGCTGCCTTTTGCACATAACCAATTGGGCAGTTGCAATAGGGTCCCATTTTACCAATGTAGCATCATTTTCATGGTTCTGGCCACGTTGGATGAATAGAATTTCTCTGATTGTATTGATTTAGGGTGCTCCTTTTTTCCAGAGCTGACAGTAATTTAATGATGTTTCCTTTAGTCACTATATTAAATGCCCCCTTGGATTTATATAATGGATAAAAAGTTAATGTATTTGATTTTACTTTGATTGCGTTGTTATCAAAATTCTGTGGATTCTGGGACTTAATTTGATCATTCTTATCATCTGCTTGGTTAGTGCTACAACAGTGGCCATTGAGCTGTGGTGTCTAGATTTTGAGAAACCTCCTTGTACTCATTACAGCTAGGGGAGTGTTTTCATTTGTAACAATTGAACTATTTCTTGAAGTGGTAATGATTGATTTAAACTTGATTTTTTTTGTTGGAGTTATTGGGGGGTCCTCTGGGCTAATGTCCTGCTTTAATTTCCAATTTCATTGAGCACTCCTCCTTTTTTGATGTAGCAGAGATCTGCAGGTCTTCCCTGTTTAATGTTACTACGGGTGTTACAACAGGAGGAGGTTATGATCTAATTTGAGGGCAACGGGTCAACACTAGTGCACTATTTTTCCTACCCGTTCTCAAATAGGAAACATTTAACAGTGGCTTTAGGCTTTGCCTGTCGCTGTAGAGCACTGACTGGCTGCCCAGACGTGGGTCCCGTGCTCGTGCCACTGGATTAAAGCGAGCTAGCCTGACGAGGGATGATACCCCAAAACCGGTCCCAGGATGCTTGTTTCCAGTCCAGGGGGGACCTGGCCTGGCAGTTCGGGCTGGACTGTTCCCATGAGAAGCAGGGTCAAGACCAATTTGCTTATGGCCCAAACTGGGGTGGCATGGTGGGCAAAAGAACAAAGGATTTAATCCAGATTTCTTGACTGGCGGGGAATGTTTTATTTGTTCAGCTTTCCGTCCATCATTTGTTTACGCAGAAGGGTAGACAATGCATGCATGATTTAAAATTGCATGCATGCCAGTGGACTCCAATTATACTGAGCTGATGTGTGATATGAACCGAAAAGGGATAGTGTCCAATGTTGCTTTGAAGAGGCTTTAAGACAGGTGTCCCAGTCTATCCTGCCAGCTCCGGGCGGCTTGTGACTTTGGGACCGACAATGTCATGTGTCTCCCACTCTCTACAGAACTGAGCATCAGCTACTATTTCCTGTATAATGCACTCAGGTGAATCGCCCGGGTCCTGCATGGTGTGCAAGAGGCATGGATGTTGGGTTAACATTAATTGCAAGCAGGTAGGCCACGGTGATCCTGTAACATCGGTGTTCGCAGATTCATGCTTGGTACAGTCTTCACGTCATCTTTTCCAGTCAGTACACTACTGATATTCATCACACTACTGATATTCATCACTGGCCTGCATGATACCGTGGCTGTCACATGCTCGCAATGTTGTCACATAATAGCTAGCTTTTTTATAGTAGCGCATCCCACTTTATTATGATGCATTGTAAATAAATGTTATTCTTAATATTGAATGGTGATTAAGGGACAGAGAATCTTTTCACTCACAAACTCTCCAATTCGAAATTTATGAACCCCCACCCCAAAAAAGATGCTTTTTCGAATCTGCTAAACTCATTTTAGGACTTAGGGCCAGGTGTAGGTGAGGGACATTTACCGACTCATAAATACCGAATTTTACCGATTCGGTATTTATGAATCGGTAAATATGAAGGAGGGAGATGTAGCTAATTTCTCATTTAGAAATACCGAATCGGTAACATTCGGTATTTACCGATTCGGTAAATATCGAATCGGTATTCCCTATTGATTCCTATGGGCTGTGAAGCCCATAGGAATCAATGGGAAATACCGATTCGGTAATTACCGAATCGGTAAATACCGAATGTTGCAAGGGTGCAGGGGGTGTCACTTTGACACCCTCTAGCACCCGAAGTAAAGGCATGTGTGACATGTGGCACACATACATGCCCTTAGGGCATGTCTGTGTGTCACATTGCACAGTGTGCATGCACAGATGTGCATGCACACCTGGATTTGGTATTTTACCACACAATAGGATTGTGTGGTAAAATACCAACTCTTAAGGGCCTGTGACACTCTCAGGAGTGTCACCTACATTTGGATTTACCGAATCGGTAAAATTACCGATTCGGTATTTTACAGAATCGGTATTTTACAGAATCGGTAAATTTACCGATTCTGTAAAATAATGGCTCCTACATGCCAATTCCTAAATACCGGTCGGTAACCCGTTACCGACCGGTATTTCGGCTCCTACATCTGGCCCTTAGTGACTTTTTACCAGCTCGAAAAATAGGTTTACAAATGGATAAGGAATCACCATTTGGAAGCGGCGTATTGTAGACGCACCTTCCAAATAGCGATCCATATCCATATGTATTAATGGTTTAGGACTGAAATAGCAGTTGAAAACCATTGAAAAATTGGGGTGTTAATACATTTGCAAAAATGGCCCCTTCCCCTTAGTGAATGTTAAAAAAAATGTGGAGAAGGTAGTGGTCCATTAAACTCTTAAATAGACTTTAAAAAAAACATTTCCTTTTTTAATTCAGCCTGGTTTCCTCTGAGGATAATGGGCTACATTTTTATTTTTAATTGGCTTTAATTAAATTTGGTCACCGACATGATGGTCTGCTTACCATATCAGGCCCCCATCCCTTTGATGGTCTCCAAACTTAGTGCTAGTTTTCTGTGAGCAGATATTTCTACTTCTGGCCCTAATGTACTGACATCATAAAGAAGGCTCGGATAGAATAAAAATTTACCAAGCAGAGTTTGACTGATCAGCAGAGAAAGGTTAACTAGCGTAGCAACTTTATCTACAAATGAAAAAATGTGCACCTTAGTTCCTGAACCAATTTTTTAACAAGACTTATGAAGTATAACTACAGAAGCCCTTGCTGTTGGAGCACTGTAAATTTGGATCCCCCTTTTCACGTCACAAATACATAACTTAAACATGCTCTTAGCACTTTATGTGTGCCCTAATGATATTAATGTAAAGTGTTGCACTTGACATCATTAATGAAGTGCATTCACTGTACAGAATTCATATACACTGTGTGCCTTAATTCATTAAATAACACTTACTGTTTAGATGATCGAAAAGAAACCGTCCTCACACTATGAAAGTGTAGTTACTTTAGAAACTGCAATGATTTACGTAATGTGTGCAATAATGTTTCATATATTGCATTGAAATGTAATGCTTGGTCATACTTACACACACACACACTCATTCACGATTTTACTGTACGCCCCATGTAATGCGACTCTAATGCACTGACAGTTATATTCATTTATGTTTGAAAAGTGGGCATGCATATTAAATGTGCACCATTGATTTAATACTTTAAAGTTGTCCTGACTAGGCCTAGATCTTTTCTTGCACAAACTACTTTTTTCCATTTTCTGCTTGCATAGTTTTTCCTTTGCAGGTATGTCACATGGTTTGTTAGTTTGAGAATAGATACAACACTTTATTAGTGATAGAGCCTGAGAAGAAGACCTTGATGAGGACGATTGAAATCAGAGTGTAAACTGAAAGGTTCTATTCAGCAATGTTGTAATGGCTTGGGTGACCAAGGACAATATCGTTCCCATGTTTGACCATGGGATATTTCGCTAAAGTATCAGATCACAACGTGAAATTGGAAAAGGAAAATGATGTTAGAAAAGTTAAATCTATGGTATAAGTTGTGTGCTACACTCCACTGTCACTGTGCTTTATTTAAAAAGTATACTGCACTTCCCTCTGGAGAAAAAATCTGCAGAAAAATGGTAAGCGCTACAAACAATATCATAAATGTTTCCCATGGCTTGAAATGGAAAAACAGAAGTGCAGGTACTGTATACCAGAGTGCCTGCTTGTTTTTGAGAAGTGCTGGTACTCTAAAATTAAACGTATCATACTCTAGAGAAGAGCAGGTACTCTCCAAATAAAAAAGTGCCGGTACTCTGTACCGTACAGTATCGGCCCATTTAAAGCACCGATGTTACCACATAGGGAAGAAAAAAAATAAATGAAAGATTTCCAAGACGCTAATGTCCTGCATTCGTGATGGTATCTTTCTTGAATTCCGAAGGCGCCAATCTGATATGACACGAAACATCTTAGCTAATGCTGCAGTCATTTAGTTGAAAAGAATAAGAAAAATGCATTTGGCAAAGAATGAACAAAATTTGTATTTTCAGCCACTAGAAAGACCTACCCTTGAGCGCTGACACAAAGGCGGGCGGCTATCGCAAGGGCTGGCTATGCGGCTGGGAATGTTCTTGGGTTACAATCTGCCTTCAGTTCTCCTCCAGACACGCTGGCCGGAACTATGCCGTGTTCCTCGTTAGGAGTGGATTATTCTCCAGAGTGGGTCTGCAGGCATCTGTTGTACCGGAGACAATCAAGGTCCCCTCAACAATGCAGCGCGAGCACGCTCGTCCTCTGGCTGGTCATTGGCGCTTTAATCTCGGCGCAGTGGGTTTGGCGGGCTGTGCGTGCTGACGCCATTGTAGTCGGTGAAGGACCCTCCAGTGCTCTCCAGGACGGAGCGGCAGATGCCAAGGTGGGGGGTGGGATGCGTGGGAATGCTCTCCACGCAGCACTCCGACATTAAGGGGCACTTGGCTGTCTTTCATCCCATTAGACTGTGAGACTGTAGCAATAGAAAGAAGTGGAGACCAACTCCCTGCAAAGCTCTTGGTATTGTTGGGTGGTATGGCACGTCCTGTCTGGACTCAACTGGGAGAACTTAACAGTGGCTACTCGAATTACAAGTCTCATGACAAGCTCTGTCTGGTCTGCGGATAAAATTAATAATATAGTGCATACTGCTGTTAACCCCACCCATACTGACATGGAGCAACACCACGACTACTCCACTTTGGCAGGGTGCAATATATAGTCCACTGTCTCATGTGAATCAAACTTGGGTCAAGGAAGGGCTACATCTCCCAAACCAAATCAATAAGGTTACTTATTGCCTGGTGTAAGCTTGTCTCCATTTACTTGAGGCAAAAAAAAACACTGCCTTCAACTTGCACCTCTTGTTTTTGTTTTTATTTTAATAGTTTTTACAGAGCAGTCTAGGCCCCAAGGAGGCCAGAGCGGTGCTTGGAACATGCGAAAAAAGAAGTTACTGATAAAATATAAAATTGAAAAACAAGATATGAACATGCACAGTACAAGAGAAAATGAATACAGAGGTAAAAAAATAGCAGCTGATAATAGGGCGTACCTATACACATGTATTCTAAAATATAGTATGCATTCCAAAATATAGCAATCCAAAATGCAGCATGAAATACTGAGAGACTCAGAAACAACAGGTGGCTAAACAATGGTGCAAGACAAAAGGAGATCAAGAGGACAGAGAGGAGCCAAAAAGCCAGGGTTCAGGCTGCACATTAGAGTCCTGGGTTTAGCTGCTTGCGGCCTAAACTAGGTGATAAAGCTTTCATGTGTGTTAGGATGGAAGTGAGTAGTTAGGATGGGGGAGAGAAGTCATAATTGAGCCGAGGTACTCTATGAAGGGCTTAGAGGTGGACTACGTAGGGAGAACAGCTAGATTTTAGTGTGGAGTGAACCTTGTGGGTGACTATTCACCTTGTGTATGATGACTTGTTGATGCCTATTCACCTTAATCATGCAATGTTAGATTTGCCCAATCCTTAGGTGCAAATCTTTTTCAAATTGTCCTCTCCTTCAGTCCCTTGGAGTTTTCTGTATTTGCATATGGTTTCACCAGAATGCATAACTGTCTCAGTTCCGATATCAGAATCACCCTTTTTAATAAGACGTTAGTAAAAGGGTTGGGGATGCTAATATTTCTGAATTGCAAGAGCGAAACCCTTTCAACTTGTAACATGTGAATAAACTCGGCACACTGCAATAAAAGGGAAGCATTGTAAGCTTGTGAGGCAAGATTAGAAGAGGGCCTTTTTGCTAGAACTTTGCAGGCATTCAAGCCAATGGGTATAGCGGCTGGACTTCTAAACCCTTTAAGAAATCCAGAATGCAAGTCACTGAAAATATACCAATGAAATCAGGCAATCACAATATTGGTATTCCGCAGTGAAGCACCACATAGGGAAAACTAACTCCACTGCACAAACTAATTCACCCATGCTTACCTGGGCGACGAAAAGTCAGAACATCTGTCATCCCAAAGGTGGGCCTTCACACACGAACTCAGACATCATTCTTCTCAAGATAACCTAAAGCACCTAAATGCCATGGGGTTGGTAAACACTGCTCTATAAAAAGAGCCTGTAACTACATAAATTAACCACTACCAAAAAAGCGGAATTTACATAAACCTGCACTTATCAACAACTCTTCCTTTAACAACTCAGCTTTATTGTTTTATTTTATAATGTTTGTTCGATGATTTACATTATTAGTACGAAAAGAAAATCTACTCTTTAGGGTAAACATAGAGGCTAGAAAAGTATTAGCTACGCAAAATGACCAATACTCAAGGGAAACTAAAAAATCCTTAGTGATTGAGGTAGGGTTTTTAATTTATTTATTTATTAATGAGTTTTAAATAATGCTTTGTGTCTATTTCAATTACTTCAGAAGGCAGAACGTTTTAAATTGGAAGACTTCACTTTGGCCCTTTCGAGAGGTCGCTACAGTCTGATCAGTGAGGCAAAGCCTTGTCTGATAACATGGCCCATTTGCTGTGTAGACAGGGAAATTCTAGGCATATGTGAAGCGTTCCGGCTGAAGATGGGTTCTTCAACCGCAACTAATTTGCTCTGGCTTTTAGGTTTGAGTTCAGAGCCCTCCACTGCCTAGGGCTCTATTTTATTATTTTTTATTATTTTATAAAGCGCTGTCAGCCACGCGAGCTAGAAAAAAACATACACAGAATCTCTAACAAATGTAAATATCAAAGAGCCTGATTTCTCTGTACATACCTCCTAGCTTGAAATGTTGTATCCCAAATAGTACAAAAGTAGGGCTTACCGTAATATTTTCTTTTGCTATGTCTGTTATCACAAAACTTTAGTTCCTCCAAAATTTGCATAATGCAGGACAACCCACAAACATATCTATGTTATCTGTGCTTGGGTAGCCGCATTTCTCTCTTTGTGTCAAAGCAGTGCTGGCTACGGCAGGGCCCACAGGGGCATCCAGCTCCCCCTGCAGTCCTCAACATGGCTAAGTGGTTATCCAGGGTGGGAACAGGGGCACCCACACTGGAGCCCGGGCCCCTGGTTGATGCCACTCACATAATACGTGTTGGAAGTAGTATCACTCAGTAGGAGTATACATAGTATACTAATTTATCTTTAATGGTAGGTTACTATATATGTTTAACACACATAAACTCTTAAAAACACTTACACTCGATGATGTAATCAGCGATGTCATCAGTGATATTATGTGAGATGTCATCAGTGATGTCCTCTGTATTTCCACTAACCATGTCACAAGTGGTGTAATATGTGAGGTCATACGCAGTGCATTGCGGGATGTAAGTTATAGTTAGCTCAGGTAACAATAACTGCTGAATTTCACTGGTTTTATATGAGGGAAATCTGAGCCTAACTATAATGTCCCTGTAACCATTAGGTGATTCATAAGTGCTTGAACACCAGAAATGCCCTGCCAGGTGGATTGGGGCTCGTGAGCAGGAATCACTGATAAAAATTGCATCAACACTACTGCCAATGCACTTGTGTAGGAGGAATGATGAGCCAATCTAACCAGTATGCCTCAAACAAAGTTTATTCAGCGGATAACCAAATAAATCATTTCGACCCCAAAGGGTCTTGGTCACATGACCCGCAATTAGTATCCAATCCATTTATGCATGTCATCATGTAAACAAAAGTAAAGAAAGACTTTATTCATTATTGCAAGGTACCCAAATTAAAACATATTAATGTGGATTGATCCACGTTATGGAATGTAGATTCACATTAGTCACATTAGAATAATGTTTTGTCAACAATGGTCATCGTTGTTATGCTTATTGTCATTCTATACATACTCTTATTCACATTTTATAGGCTCACAGTAAGTAGCCTTGCAAATTGAAATAAAATATTCTCATCTGATTTTACGGACTTCATTATGTAAACATTTTTATTCGTGCTTCATAGGCCGCTAGTAGCCAATCAAACGTATTCACAAAATGCAAAGTGTCTCCTCAATTCTCGCAGTTAAAGCCGCATGGTGAAGTGCATATCAAAGTGCATGGCATTACATCAGCATTCTCAAACCTGTTGTATATAAACTTTGTTTGAAGTATATCGGATGGAGTTTCTCGTCTTTTACATATATATATATATATATATATATATATATATATATATATATATATATATATATATATATATATATATATATATATATATATATATATATATATATATAAATATATACATTCACATCTCCAGAACAACGACAGTAGTTGTGATCAAATTAAACATGGATGATGGATAAAGGTAAAGTTTGTCTTTTAGTGCTACTTGACTTGTCAGCAGCATTCAACCTCATAAACCATGGAACCCTTCAAAAAAATTTTTCGAGAATGGAAATGGATGCTATAGTCCTGAAATGGTTTCATTTCTTCATCCCCGCTAGGTAACAGTTTCCGCAAATGAACAAATTCAGATCAGATCCCCTGTTGCATTCCTCAAGGCTTACCCCAGTCCTTTTCAATTTATCCTATATATATGGAGCCTGTAGTATCTATGCTACACACGAAAGGTATAACAAATCACCATTGCGCCAACAGCACCATAATCTACCCTAAAATATCATACACATAAGACATCTCCACCATCAAACTTTTTATTGAAAACCTTTGAAAACACATTTAGCCTTAAACATTGACATTAAAAATCACAAAACCTTCCTCACCCATTCCATTACTGGCTGCAAAATCCCATCTACCTAGGCATCACACCAATATTCGTCCCCAGAGCTAAATCTTTAGGATTCAATATAAACTAGAGAATATTTCCATGACAACACACACTTTCAAACGAATAAAAACATCTAATTCCAGCTCCACCTGCTCAAGAAACTCAAACCCTCAATTTCTCCTGAAGATGACAGGACCATTATACAAGCCCTGGTGGTATCACACCTCAACAGTGACAATGCTCTACTCATAGGATTCCCCAAGTCTACTCTTGCCCCCCAAAGAGTCATTCTGCACATGGCTGCCCATCTTCTCAAGGGCGTCAACAAATCAGATCACATCACCCCTTCTTGAAAGATCTCCACTGGCTGCCCCTAGATGCTAGGATACATTTCAAGATGACTGCCTCACACATAAAACTATACACCTAGCACTACTCATCTACTCAAGATCACCAGTGGGAAGAGAAATACCAGAAACAATCATGACTGACTCTGGAAAACCCAAAAGTAAGAAAATCCAAGACCTTGAACCAAGCCTTCTCATGTTAGATCTACAGACAATGGAATAAGCTGTCTGAAGTCGTAAAGATTAATGAAAACTTTCTAAAATTCAGGAGGAACCTTTAAACACAGCTGTTCGGAACATATATGCAAAACTCTGGGTCACCACCATTATCACCTTGGTGTATGCCCTAATACTGTTAATGCTGTTGTATTCCCTGTACCCCTGTCTCCTATATTCATTGTATTTGGAAATACATGTAAAGTGGTTCATTGCTCATGTGACTAGGTTTGCACTATATAAAAAGCTAAAAAAAAAATAAATAAATATCCCATTTCTTCTTATGCAGATGTGGCCTTCCACCGTCATCAGCCAGAAGGGCACTCAAATATTCTGGCTAGTACTTGTGGATCCACCAGTGAGTCTGCCTCGGCACCCTCTTGTTTCTATATATATGCTGGAGAACCCCAATTTATATATTCATAAAGAATCTGTGTAGAACCCTGTACAGTGTGTTGGGCAAGTGCATCCATGAAGTTGCAGTAGGTGAAAATGATGGGGCAGGGAGAAATTGTGCAGATAGGACCACTTAACGGTATTCAGCTGTTGAATGGCCCATGCATAATCATGATATTGCAATTATTGTACATGCATTCAAGCCAAAACATGTGGTGTATAGAGGCTGCAACCATTTAAACATGTATTTGTCAGCGCTGCGTGGGTGACATGTTGAATTCTGCACTACACAAACCGGGGCAATACAGATGTATGCATATTTAAGTTTATCTGCCTTTCTATATGCAACACTGAAACAATATAATGTCCTATAATTTGGAATTCTGTAAGATTAGAATTAACCATTGCACAAATTATATATATATTATTGATCTTACAACACATTTACATGGTACATCAAAGATATATATGTGCATCAGGGTAGGTAGTTTGCTGAGTGCTGCTAAAAAGAACCAACCAAGTATGCATTGCCTCTTTTTAGTCCCAAAGCTTCACAGTAATTATACATTTAAAATTTCTGTCAACACACTGCTTTGTTTGGGTATGTGAATGCTCTGGCAGACTTAAAACAATATTTCCATACATTCTTGGGAGCAACTCATTAGTCAAATTGCTAGCACATGAAGTCATGTGGTAAAGAAGTGATTTACTATAAGACATAACATTTGCTGGCTGTAAACCCACGATGTGGAACTTTTCATCAAGGTTTGAGGCACAGTCAAAGCTGAATTCCACTCTTCCCGGGGAAGGCCTAATGTAAATATGAGCATCATTTTTCAACGGGTTTGTCACCAGATCTTTGCCTGCTCAAAGGCATTCAGGGTACAAAAGCAAGGATGGATAAGGCGCGCAATTGAATAAGTGAATTCTCAGGCAGCTAAGGAAGGCAACAACGTTTGCGTCAGAGATATTTACTCTCACACTGGAAAAGTAAACCTGTATTCCCTTATCTTAGTCATTTAAGCTCAGAGCAATGCCATGCAGGGATGTCCACACAGTCCAGTCCATGCACAATGTACCCATGCAAAACCCGATGTTTGCAATGTTTGCAAGGCCTCTAGTGCAGTCCTGGCACGCCCCCTTACTTATCCAGCACCATTTTCTGCATTGCAAGATTTGTAGAACTCTTTATTCCATTCTAAAATCAGGACTATGAGTAGCAGAAATGCAAAGTAAAACGTAGATATGAATCCAGCCTTCATTCATTGATTGAACACTTGTTATAACTCTTAAGAAATCCCAGAGACAGATATTGGTTTGCTGAAAAAAATAGCGTGCCTAATACTAATAATTTAAAAAAACACGCCTGATTAATGGTTTTAAAGTTAAGGATTTTATCTTTATTTTAGGTGCATGGCAATGTTCATAGAGAACAGGCCTTTGTTAATCCTGACAGCAGTTGACAAAAATGCTTTCAATGGGCCTTTCCGGAAATGATGAGTGAACTCACTTAGGATGCACCAGTGACCCTTGCAGAAGCTAACCTGGCTGCAAAGAGGCTTTTATTTCCAGCACCCATGCGAACTGAGCAGTGACTCAGGAGCAAGTCAGAGCAGCTAGTGCCATTTCAAATTGTCCTTTGGTTACTACTTTCACTTATCAAATAGCAACCAGGCCCAACAGTAAAGTGACGTATTTCAGAGCCTATGTGCTGCTGTGTAGCCCAGTGACATAGGTACTCAGGACCCTTTTAGGTGCCAGTGGGACGGTACTAAAGAAAAGATAGCAGAACTCCGTGATCTCCGCCCAGGCCTAGGTTATAGCCCTACAAATAGTATATGTACTGTCAATGTTACCTGTGTCATTTCCAGTAACCTTTTAAAAAAATAATAAACTTCTCACTAAATTCCTTTTGAATAATAAACCTTCACAGATCCAAAATAAAATATTGCCAATCTCTAAATTGGAATGAGGTTTTGGTATTCCTAACTTTCAGAAATATCACCTCTCCTTTTTAACTGCGCAAGGGGTTCATTGGTTTTCAAACCCAGAACCAGATCTCATTCTCAAATGGACTCTAATAGAGAGAAAAATGTCTTTATTTTACTTAATTAGTTTAGTTTTATATAGTGCGAACTTGGCCCGAGAGCATCAGAGCGCTTTGCAAGGGTTGTATATACAGCAAATAAAGGCAATATAAAACAGTTAGATGCATAAAGCAGATATAGTAAAAAATAGGAAGCATACAGTAATACACAGTATAAAACAGGCAGCAAAATATACAAAGGGGGAAGGAGATGATTGTCAATGCAGCTCTGAGGTAGTTGCAGGAGATTGAGGAATGGTCCATCGACTCATAGGTCAGGATGAAACAGATCGTTTCAAGGTTGGGATGTGTAACTGGACAGGAAGATTTTATTTAGGAGGGTGGGTTTAGGTATTTGTTAAGAAAAGATAGTTTGAGGTTTTTCCTGAAGTGTAGGTAAGATTGGCTGTCACTTAGTTCTTTCGGAAGGGCATTCCAAATTCTGAGCACATTGCCTGAGAAGGAGCGGGTGAGAAATGTCTTAGTCTTGAATTTGGGTGGAATCAAGAGGAGAGTGTTAGAGTTTCAAAGGGGTCTCTTTTGGCGCGCTTTTGATAGTTTTTCTTGGTGAGGTAGGTTGGATTTCCAGAGTAGAGGGCTTGGTGAGTTACGCAAGCTGTTTTGAATATGCTTCTCGCTTCAACTGATAGCCAATTGAGTTTCTTAAGTGTGGGGGTGATGTGGGCATATCGTTTCTTTCCAGAGAGAAGTCTTGCTGATGCATGAAGTGTGGACTTAATTGGTGGTAAGAGGTGGATTTTTGGGGAGCTAGTGATCATAGCTGTAGTCTTGTTTGGAGAGGACAAGGGATTGAGTTACTGACTTCAAGTCTTCAAGGGGGATGAATGGTTTAATTTATTTAAGGTGTTTTAGAGTGCAGAAAGCACTTTTTGCAGAGGCGTTGATGTGGTCTTTCATGATCAGGTTTTGGTCAGCAGTCATCCCAAGAGATTTAACAGAGTTGGTGATGGATAGTATACAGTTTAGTGCAGTTAGCTTGTCGAGCCACTTATGGATAGGGTAAGGGCTAGTGTTCGACTGGATGTGGAGAAGGTCAGTTTTGTTGGGGTTGAGCTTTAGGTGGTTGTTGGTCAGCCAAGTTTGTATCAGAGAGAGAGAGAGTGTTGTTTAGTTGTTGGATGTCTATAGGTGACAACCTATTGATGTAGATTTGGGTGTCTTCAGTGTGGAGATGGTAGGCTTTCCTGGCTTGTTTTAGGATCAATGCAAGTGGTTACATATAGAGGTTGAACAAGGCAGGAGATATGATGGAGCCATGGGGAACTCCTTGTTTTACCAGTGCTGCTGGTGATGTGGATTTTTTTTCTGTTGATTAGATGGGATCTTTCGCTGCACCTTTTCCTTTATCAGCAATTCTTACCATGGACCATGAAAAACTAAGGTCTCATTCTCCAGTTCTCAATGCATCAAAATTTGCCTTAGCTTCTGTGGACACCCTATTAACAATAAGATGGTGTCCTCTAAAAAGTATCAGTATGGTATAATTCTAAATTCAAACTACATACACCAGTATCCGACTGGAATCAATGGATAGATCCAGGAATATTTTACATTTCACAACAATGTATTTTTGTCTTTCTCAGTTATACAAGTTACATTCAACATTCCTACCCTGATTACCGTAAATGTGTTATATTATAGAGTACAATGCAAAATGCTTATAACTCCTCTATCCCGCACCCTCACTGCTCAGATAAGGAATGTCCCTTTAATATTCATAGCTTTTCTGGCCATATTGCTTCTAAAACATATACAAAATTATATTTAATAACTCTTCTCATCTAATGAATTTGTGTTAATTTTGGAATCCTATTTGTGGTACTAAGTATACCTCACTACAAATGAAGAAAATGTGACTTTGTAATACTGTCTGGCTAACTCTCTCTATTTGTCAATCTAACTAATTTATATTAAATAACAGCTATTGGTCTCCCATCAAATTATATGATGCACCCGTGACCAAGGCGGTTTCGCCGAAACACGTTGGGTTTTGTTCCGGCTTGGTTCTATGAAAATAAACTCTTCCCAAGCTCTCTGATTTGTGCAATTTTTACGGAAGGAGTGCACACGTGCAGTTTGTACGGTGAACGTTATATATATATATATATATATATATATATATATATATATATATATATATGCATATATATATATATATATATATATTTTCTCGCCGTTTCCACTAAGCCCAGTGCAAACAAAATGAGGGCGCACTCTCACAGGTAATTCCAATGGTTAATTTATTCTTCAATCATTTTTCAAGTAAACAGACGAACAACCTGCGCGTTTCGGTATGCCTATACCTTGGTCACGGTTAGTTTGCTCTCTAAACACTGCGTTTTTTTGTAATTTCAAAATGAGTTACATCATTTCCTGTTTCGACTCACGAGGTAACCTCATGGATTCTGGTACATGTAGTTACCAAAAAATTTAATTCAAACTTTTTAAGAAATTACAAAAATATATAAAACGGGTTCCGGATATTAATGGGTAGGAGGTTACTTATATACATATTTACAGTTCTTGTTTCCAGTCTTTTCTTTTTCATTTTTTTGTGTTTATTCCATAACCAACAGTTTTTTTGGTGTGTTTGTTACAACTTTATTGATCAAGGGATTTACTTGAAATTGTGGAAGGCATAAGCCTCTTGTAAGTCGGTTATTAGTGGAACTCGTGTTCTGGTCTTGAGCAGCTGTAAAAAGGAAACAATGCATTAACAGTTTTCAAAGGAAACGAGCATTTAAAAATAACGGCAAGCTTTGCCAAAAAATACACGAACCCCAATCGCAGGTAAACACTGGATTCTTGATATAGAATAACAGAATTGCATTTTCAAGTTATAAATCAAATTACAGGTGAAAATGGATAAATGGGATGCAAAAAGAAAAAAACTTTTAACAACAATGTTTGAAAAGGGTCATTCACAAGCTGAACAACAAAATGATCCAGAGAAACGAAATACAACAGAAAAAACAAACTTAAAAAGTAAATTGAGATTATGGGAAAAACTCATTAGGAAAGAAATAAATAAATCCTGGGAACTAATTACTCTCAATAAATATCTGGAAGTACGCCGTGTCCCAAGGGGATTAAGAATCATGTTAATGCCAAACCAACAGGATGCCTCTAATGAACTCCTACAGGAATGGGGTGAATACACCCTCAACTCATCTTTGGATTTAATCAAGATACTAACAAAACATATAGATATCGCTTTGCAAAAAATCAAAGAGGAATTAAAAGAGGTAGAAAAAGACCTATCAACACAAAAATTAAATGCAGAAATGACAAAATTCAAAGAAGATTTGGAAGCACAAATAGAAAAACATGAGGAAGTGGTTAGGCAACATAAACACAATAAATTCATCAGGGATGAAAAGGATTGCGCCCAAGGCCGCATTTTTACTTTTGCAAGAAAGTTTGACCTTTTCAAAAAATCACCTCTCATGGGAAAGTTGGGGAGCTCCTCAAGCAGCTTTTCCTCACTAGCCTCAACAGACCTAAGTAGCAATGAGCAAGAAAATACAGCAGAAAATACAAGGCTTAATTTTTTAGGAGATATGTGACTAGTTCTGCAACAACGTCAGTGGGAACAAAGCAGAACGTCGCAGTTTCAACAACGAGGCAAAGGGCGTGGGAGAAACTGGTATCGACAAAACCGAGAAGGAGAGGACAAAGGAGATGGGGCTCCGGAAAGAGAAGGGGCTCAAACAAGAAGTATGAAACAGAAGAAAAATCGGAAATAGATGAGCTGCAAATTGTAAATCTATCACAACGAGAAATAACTGAGGCCAAAACATCGCTTTTAAAGAGAGGCATAAGCCTCTGTCCCAAAAAAGGAATGGACCTAGCTCAAACTAGAATTGATCTCTATCTATATGTGCGGAAAATCAAACTAAAGAATTTTTTCTTAGAAAATAAGGATAAACCAAAACCAACAAAAATGACAAAGGAACCTACCTCGTCCTTACTTGCAAAAGAATCAGATGACTACTTGCTGTTGTTGAACTTAAATGCGGAGGAAGGACAGGAATTATCCTTCGATGTAGCATGCTCCCAATTAGGAGCTGGCCTGAGTGACAAACATTCACAATCAAAATTCTATCCCCAATTCCCTCCAGGAAATAAAATAGATGTTTTCCAAGAGGCTGTTGTGCAAGATCTATACAATTTGGGGAGATCCAAATACAAAGACAATCTAACAAGAGGTGAGCGAGAAGCCCTAACAAAATTAATGGATGACAAAGAAATTGTCATAAAAGTTGCCAATAAAGGCGGAAACATTGTAATCTGGGACCGCAATGCCTACATTTTAGAAGCACACCGACAGCTGGAGGACACATATTTTTATGAGAGATTACAAAGAGATCCAACAATGGATATCAAAAGGGAAATTGATTCAAAAATCAGAACATGGACACGGCAAAACTTAATAGATATTGAAGAAGCAAAATACCTGACAGTGGATTACCCAGTTACTGCAACCATCTACTTCCTACCAAAGCTTCATAAAAACTCGAGAACACCTCCAGGACGCCCAATTCTATCGGCAAAAAATTCCCTCCTGGAACCACTGGCAAATTATATTGATTTTATTCTGATCTCTTATGTCACAAAACTAAGCTCATACATAAAGGACACCAGTGACTTACTGAGAATATTACAGGAGATCCCATAGCAGTCAAACTTCCAACTTCCAACTAAACACAATGGATGTAATTGGACTCTACACCAACATTGATAACACTCTGGGTGAGAAAGCAATTTCATACTTTCTAAAAGAAAGAAATATACATTACAGTAAGCATAATGTTATGCTAATGGAAATGATCACACTATGCCTGACTCAAAATTGTTTCATGTTTGGAAATTAATTCTTTCGTCAACACAACGGAGCTGCCATGGGGTATTCTTTAAGTCCCAGTTACGCCTGCCTTGTAATGGGCTGGTGGGAAAGAGAAGTGGCATGGAACCCAATGCACAGCAAATTGGTGGAAAAAATAATTAAATGGACACGGTTGATGATTTATTCATTGTGTGGAATGGAAGTGTGGCGGATTTTGAGGAATACTTTGGAATTTTAAATTCAAGTGTAGAAAACTTGAAATTTTATTATAACATCAGCAATGAGAAAACCATAATCCTGGATACAGAGATCTACATAAAAAATATGAAAATTGAATCTACACTACACAGAAAAACAACAGCCACAAACTCTACCCTAGAAGCGACAAGTTTTCATCAACCAGGTCTGATTGCTAGCATCCCTTATGGGGAATTTCTATTTGCAGTGAGGAGGAGGAATGGAAACATCATGGTGTGAAAACAAAGAACAGATTTCTCAACAGAAAATACAATGGTAAAATTGTGGATAAATGTTGGTTGAGGGCAAATGAACAATCAAAACAGGATTGCCTGATACCGAAAGCATCTAATGCAGAACCCTCAGCAGAAGAACCAATCCGCCTGATTTTGGATTACACACAAGAAGCAAAAGAAATCTCACAGATCTTGGAAACAAAATTGGAAAATCTTGAAGTTGGATAACACAATGGGCAAACTAATGGGAAACAATCCAACCATTACATATCGCAGAGCCACTAACCTCAAAGACAGATAAGTGCACAGCCATCTAAAAACAAACAAAAACAAAAGGACACATGGCTGAAAACAACCGGTTTTGCGAAATGCCACAGTTGTAAAGTGTGCCAAATTGCCAACCCCACAAAGGCAATAACTATGGCAGACGGGAGAACTTGGCGGATCCAACAATTCATCACCTGTAAAAGTCAGTACACTGTGTACATAATTGAATGCCCATGCAAATTAAATATGGGCAGCACAATTTGCAAGCTCAAAAAACGAGTGTTAGAGCATGTAAGAGCGACATTGCTATTGTGTGTGGTATGCGAATGTCATCGTCCTGAGGCGAAAAGCCGGGACTTGCCGTGAGAGAGCTGATTGCTGCATTTATTTGAATTTGCTTTGAACTTTTAAAACTGCATCTTTATTTAGCGCCGAAATTGTTTTTAAAACCTTAGAAACTTACTTGTTGCCTATTGCTAGGGACAGCATGTCTTTCCCCTTGGCTGCAGTCTCAGAAGCGCTCACTTTGCCTGTGAGTCCTGCTAGGACCGCCCCCTTGCAGCCGAGTCAGCGCTGTTTAGGGTCCCGCCATCTTGGGTGAGGAGCAAGGTGAGGGATAGCAGACTAGTGCTAAGCCCCTCCCGCCCTCACGCCCTGGCCAGTATAAAAGCTCCACAGCCCATGCCCCCAATGATTGCTATTGTGTGTGGTATGCGAATGTCCTCGTCCTGAGGCGAAAAGCCGGGACTTGCCGTGAGAGAGCTGATTGCTGCATTTATTTGAATTTGCTTTGAACTTTTAAAACTGCATCTTTATTTAGCGCCGAAATTGTTTTTAAAACATTAGAAACTTACTTGTTGCCTATTGCTTGGGACAGCGTGTCTTTCCCCTTGGCTGCAGTCTCAGAAGAGCTCACTTTGCCTGTGAGTCCTGCCAGGACCGCCCCCTTGCAGCCGAGTCTGCGCTGTTTAGGGTCCCGCCATCTTGGGTGAGGAGCAAGGTGAGGGATAGCAGACTAGTGCTAAGCCCCTCCCGCCCTCGCCAGTACAAAATGGAGCTCTTACCCCGGAGGCCTTACCCAAGCACCAAACGGAACTATCTCTGTTATTTGAAGAGTTCAGCCCAGACATAGTATTTCTTACTGAGACGTGGCTAACTCCGTCTTCGGAGCCCCACATAATACAAGCTCTGCCTCAAGGGTACCAAGTAGCAAGGTTAGATCGCTCCTCTGGGAAAGGAGGCGGTCTAGCAATAATATTCTAAGACATTTACTCTTGCCGCTGCTTTCCTAGTCCCTTTTTAGACTGTGAAAGCATGGCCTTCAGTCTGGAACTCTCGCCTAATACTAACTTTGCTGGAGCACTGATTTATCGCCCCCTGGGTCCGCTTAGACAGTTTGTATACTCTCTACCCTCGGCTGTTGCAGACCTAGCCTCCACCTCTGCCGATTATACACTACTGGGCGACCTAAACATGCATGTTGAGGATTCGGGTGATCATATGGCCCAAGAGCTTATTGCCGATCTGTCCGCTCTGCAGCTATCGCAGCTTGTCCGATCCTCTGCACATATGAAAGGGCACTTGCTGGACCCCATATTTAGTAATTGCCCCGATTTAGAAGCAGAACATCCTATTGTGCTCCCATGGACAGATCACTGCCTAGTCCCTTTAACCTGGCACACGCATAAACCTCTTGCTTTGATGCCAGGATCATGGAACGCTCGTAACTGGTCCAAACTTCCATTAGATAAATGGACCGACGAGCTACAAGCCACTACACCATTTATTAGTGCAGATGCCTTGTTAGCCAACGAGGAATTTAATAATTGGATAACAAAATCATTGAATACCATACTTCCATTCAAAACAACTCGGGCAAAGAGATCTAGGACCTCGGCTCCTTGGTATTCGGAGGAACTTAGGGATATTAAACGCAAGTGCAAAAGGCTACAGAGGAAATGGCGCTTGGGCTATACCGACCCAGACAAATTTTTGTACAGGAAATCAATTAGGGACTATAAGACAGAAATAAAGAAAGCACAAACCCAGTACTATTCACAAAAGATTTCTGAAGCCAGCTCTAGTTCCAAGGAGATTTATCGGATAGTAAAATGCCTCACTGAACTTCCCCAGTCCCCTGTAAATAGTGACGACCTACAAGTCCGATGTAATGAGCTGGCTGATTTCTTTTATAATAAAGTGGATCTCATCTACTCATCCTTCCCAACCATCCTCCCAAATACCTCAGCTGACATCCTGGAGCATTTCAAGCAGGATATAACAGACAATTTGCCACCTGTGTTGGATGAGTTTCCTTTGCTACACTTGGACCTCTTGGCCACTTTAACGGCGCAGGTCAAATCGGGCTCTCCTAGTGACCCTGCCCCTCCGAGCTCCTTAAAGGCAGTTAACCACATTATCCTCCCGGTCATGTTGGAGGTACTTAATGCCTCAATCTCCACCAACATGGTTCCACCAGCATGGAAACAGGCAAGGGTGAGGGCATTCGCGAAGAAACCTAATATGGACGTGAATAATTTTAACAACTACCGTCCTATTTCTCTGCTCCCCTGGACCAGCAAGGTATTGGAAAAATATATTAATAACCTTTTAACTAATTTTCTGGAAAATCATCAACTGCTTGACCCGTCACAAACCGGTTTTCGCCCCAAATATGGGACAGAATCGGCTTTGTTGTCAGTTCTGGAAGAAACAAGAGGCATCTTAGATCGGGGAGGATCGGTGGCAGTCATCCTCCTCGATCTGAGTGCCTCTTTTGACACTGTAAACCATGAGATCTTACTGCAGCGTCTTCATGATATCGGGATCCAAGGAGCAGCGCTGAAATGGCTCAGGTCATTTTTGTCCAATAGAACATTCCAGGTTTTTGAGGGAAATACCATCTCCACCAGCAGACCGTTGGGCTGTGGAGTCCCGCAGGGCTCCTCGCTCAGCCCGACGTTGTTTAATGTCTATATGAGACCACTGGCAGGTATCGTCCGCCCATATGGTATTAAGATCGTTACCTATGCGGACGATACCCAGCTTTTGGTCTCTCTGACGCAGGCTGAGGACCCTACGGCCATAGTAGATTTGGCTGGCTGTCTGAGCGAAGTGAACAGCTGGATGACCCTGTCTTGCCTCAAACTCAATGGGGGCAAGACAGAGGTTATGATGCTGGGACGCTCGGTCCCGTCCTCGCTGAGCTCCATCCGGCCGGCCTGCCTGGGTCCCCCCCCAGTACCAAAGGATGCCATTAAGAGCTTGGGCATTTGGCTGGACAGGGCCCTAACGCTAGACCATCAGGCTGTTAAGTTGTCTGCTACCTGTTTTGGTATTATTAGAATGCTGAGGAAGATTCTCCCCCTGTTGCCTTTCCAAGCCAAGCAAATTGTTGTACAGCCACTGATCCACTCTAGGCTGGACTTCGGAAATGCACTCTATTTGGGAGCTCCTGACTTCACATTGCGGAAGTTACAAGTGATCCAAAACTGTGCAGTCCGGACCCTACTTCAAATTCCTCGTAGGTCCTCCGCCAAGCCTGGATTAACAAGATTGCATTGGCTTCCTGTTAAAGATAGGATTGCTTTCAAATCCCTCTGTATTGCCCACCAGTCATTCTGGGCAACTGGCCCTGCGATCAATCGTTCCCTAATCACCCCATACCTCCCTAGCAGACAGTTGCGCTCAGCTAGCGCGTACCTTGCTATAGTGCCCAAAGTCAACCGGGCTAGATCAGGTGGCCGTTCTTTTACCCTGAACGCTGCTAAGCTGTGGAACAGCCTACCCCTTCAATTAAGGTCTAATTCAGATCTGACCTCGTTCAGGAAACACCTGAAAACTTTTCTGTTCAATAAAAACACTCTTTTCTCTCTCTGTGTCAATTGGTTCTACTGCTGGAACATCTTGCAATCTCAGCGCTTGGACGCCTCTGGGCAACTATTTCGCGCTATATAAAACGCATTTTCATTTCATTTCATTTCATAAATAAGGACAAAAACAACGCTGTCGCAAAACACGTGGAATCATTCCACAAAGGGAATTGGAAATGCCTTAAGTTCAGTGGAATAGAGACTGTCCCTCAAAACGATCGAGGAGGAAACAGGGAAAGAATATTGAGGCAGAAAGAGTCTCGCCATATACTCAATTTTAGAATTATGTCCCCTCACGGAATGAATTTTTCTGCAGAAATGTACATTCATTTGTAAATAGCTCCCAAGATGTCCAATGTGTCCTTAAAGAAGAGAAAATAGGGGTTCCCATACATAGGAGGTTGCTTCTTGAAAATGAACTGCAATGTACTGACAGCTAAACTAACATTGCGTTGGAATATCCAGGACCGAAAAACAAAAGAGGGAAAAGTAAAACATAAAAAATATCCATAAAGAAATCCCTTGATCAATAAAGTTGTGACAAACACACCAAAAAAACTCTTGGTTATAGAATAAACACAAAAAAATGAAAAAGAAAAGACTGGAAACAAGAACTGTAAATATGTATATAAGTAACCTCCTAAATTTTTTGGTAACTACATGTACCAGAATCCATGAGGTTACCTCGTGAGTCGAAACAGGAAATGATGTAACTCATTTTGAAACTACAAAATAACGCAGTGTTTAGAGAGCAAACTAACCGTGACCAAGGTATAGGCATATCGAAACGCGTAGGTTGTTTGTCTGTTTACTTGAAAAATGATTGAAGAATAAATTAACCATTGGAAATTACCTGCGAGAGTGCGCCCCCATTCTGTTTGCACTGGGCTCAGTGGAAACGGTGAGAAAATAGAAACTGGCAGTGGCTCTGCCTCGAGGTCTCTCACCTAAGCGAGTGCCATACAACACGGCAATGTTTGAGCCAAAAGAGAAGGAATATATATATATATATATATATATATATATATATATAGGCTGTGTCCTTGATCACATGACAAACGTTCTACAAAAGCATGAATTTAAAGCAAAAGTGTAGCTTCCGGTACCGTGATCAGCATAAAGATAGTAATGAAAAACATACTATACATTGATATCAACTGCTTTACATGTAAGGTAAAAACAGCAACATTGATTTTAATATGGCGGATAATAATCATTCTGTCTGCGCGCGTAACAGTTTCCAAAGCTGCAAATATAGTCATTGTAGTCGATTGGCCACCTTGTAAGTGTCTCTTCAATAATCAACATGTAATGGCATTGTGTTAAGGGTCTCTTTGATATTTGACTTTCTTAAAAATAAAATGCACAGTGCATAGTGTAAACAAACATTATAGTATCATGTCTTAACCATCCCATGTGTGTTGACATTGACATTCCAGATATTCAGTGCGTACAAATACATAGTTATTACACAGGAATATTATGCTTATACATTTCTTAATGCTTAAAATAATAAATACCTGTATTAATTTCTAAAAACCTCATATTGTACGGACAGTCTGTCTCATAGCCAACAACATTTCAATGGTCAGTCATAATAGGTATAATTCTATTATACACAACTACTCTTGTTTACTTGATGTAAAGTGCAAAAGTGCTTTTCCACAATATTGTCCTAACTCCAATATAACAATATAGAGTTACAAATTGCATGTGCAAATTGTGCAAGGGAAAATTGATATGATAGATTGCTTGCGCACAGCCACTGATTTTTTCAATACTTTTTTTGAACGTATTTTGCACGTTTTATTTAGGTTGCTTATAATTTGTATGTTGCTCCCAGGGGTGACGTTTCCGTCCAATATGTATAACGTCTGGAGATTAAATATGTATGAGTGCTTCCAACTCCCTTGGTTGGATCCTCCTTTGGGGCACTCTTTTTTAATCCAAACCGGATTTTAAATAATTAGAATCCAATTTGTGTACTTTTTGTTTCATCAATTTTATTCAATTACATTCATTTCTTGTTTTTTTCATCCAATTCAACATATCATATGTTGATTCTTCTTAAAATTTACTGTCTCTGATGCACTCCAATGCATTTCGAGCTAAGTTGCTCTTCATCAGGGAGTAATATCTATAAATTAACCAATGATGCATCATGTTAATACTGTGTACATTTAATTCATTAGGACTTTTATATCATGCTGTTCATTATCAACTAAGGTGCCATGCATGCTAATATTGTGCGTTTCATCATTGAATTTTGTGATATCCCAATACAATTGTTCTGGTTTTGTGTGTTACTGTGCAATGTTGTACGCCGAATTTTACTTACGTTTGGTGCATTCGATACGATGATGCGCCTTTACACTGTGTAGAATATATAGTGCATTAACCAAAGGTGCTGTTAGCAATGCGTTTGCTAAATCTACATTCTATGTCTTTGTTGTAACGTTTGGAAACCCAGACTCCACTATTTGATCAAAGTAATGTGGTTAAAATGATGCGTCCTGCAACTGCCACCCATTCCCTTTTTTTTGCAGATTATCCTTGTTTATGCCGTAGCGTTACTAGATGCCTATGGAGTCATTATTATAAAAAGCGGAGGTTCATACTGGTGCCAATTTCCAAAGCGCTACATTATTAGTAATGAACTTACTCGTGAAATGTTCCGATAACGTCCCGGTTTCACGAACGCTCTTCCGGGTTTCCGCTGGTTATGTTGTACCCCTTATTGCACATGCGCAGTATAATAGTGCTCCCGAGGGTGAAAGCTGGACGAGGGACTATAAACACAACAATGATGGACAGAATGTGGATCAATGTCACACATTCACCCCAGTCCAAAGATCTGGGCCCAAATCCATCGTTTTTCCACTCCACACCACCCTGGGTTAGACAATGGCGATATGCAAATCAGCGCTGACCCTGTGCCCCATGGGAACAGTCCAGTCCGAACTACAAAAGCCATGTCCTTCCCAGAACGGAAACAAGCATCCGAGGACCGGCCCGGTTTCGAGGTAACACCTCTCTTCAGCCCGGCTAGCTTGATTCCAGTGGTGTGGAGTGCCTGGGACTCACGTCTGAGCATCCCCAGTACACTTAGAGCGGTAACTGCAAACACAACAATGATGGACAGAATGTGGATCAATGTCACACATTCACCCCAGTCCAAAGATCTGGGCCCAAATCCATCGTTTTTCCACTCCACACCACCCTGGGTTAGACAATGGCGATATGCAAATCAGCGCTGACCCTGTGCCCCATGGGAACAGTCCAGTCCGAACTACAAAAGCCATGTCCTTCCCAGAACGGAAACAAGCATCCGAGGACCGGCCCGGTTTCGAGGTAACACCTCTCTTCAGCCCGGCTAGCTTGATTCCAGTGGTGTGGAGTGCCTGGGACTCACGTCTGAGCATCCCCAGTACACTTAGAGCGGTAACTGCAAACACAACAATGATGGACAGAATGTGGATCAATGTCACACATTCACCCCAGTCCAAAGATCTGGGCCCAAATCCATCGTTTTTCCACTCCACACCACCCTGGGTTAGACAATGGCGATATGCAAATCAGCGCTGACCCTGTGCCCCATGGGAACAGTCCAGTCCGAACTACAAAAGCCATGTCCTTCCCAGAACGGAAACAAGCATCCGAGGACCGGCCCGGTTTCGAGGTAACACCTCTCTTCAGCCCGGCTAGCTTGATTCCAGTGGTGTGGAGTGCCTGGGACTCACGTCTGAGCATCCCCAGTACACTTAGAGCGGTAACTGCAAACACAACAATGATGGACAGAATGTGGATCAATGTCACACATTCACCCCAGTCCAAAGATCTGGGCCCAAATCCATCGTTTTTCCACTCCACACCACCCTGGGTTAGACAATGGCGATATGCAAATCAGCGCTGACCCTGTGCCCCATGGGAACAGTCCAGTCCGAACTACAAAAGCCATGTCCTTCCCAGAACGGAAACAAGCATCCGAGGACCGGCCCGGTTTCGAGGTAACACCTCTCTTCAGCCCGGCTAGCTTGATTCCAGTGGTGTGGAGTGCCTGGGACTCACGTCTGAGCATCCCCAGTACACTTAGAGCGGTAACTGCAAACACAACAATGATGGACAGAATGTGGATCAATGTCACACATTCACCCCAGTCCAAAGATCTGGGCCCAAATCCATCGTTTTTCCACTCCACACCACCCTGGGTTAGACAATGGCGATATGCAAATCAGCGCTGACCCTGTGCCCCATGGGAACAGTCCAGTCCGAACTACAAAAGCCATGTCCTTCCCAGAACGGAAACAAGCATCCGAGGACCGGCCCGGTTTCGAGGTAACACCTCTCTTCAGCCCGGCTAGCTTGATTCCAGTGGTGTGGAGTGCCTGGGACTCACGTCTGAGCATCCCCAGTACACTTAGAGCGGTAACTGCAAACACAACAATGATGGACAGAATGTGGATCAATGTCACACATTCACCCCAGTCCAAAGATCTGGGCCCAAATCCATCGTTTTTCCACTCCACACCACCCTGGGTTAGACAATGGCGATATGCAAATCAGCGCTGACCCTGTGCCCCATGGGAACAGTCCAGTCCGAACTACAAAAGCCATGTCCTTCCCAGAACGGAAACAAGCATCCGAGGACCGGCCCGGTTTCGAGGTAACACCTCTCTTCAGCCCGGCTAGCTTGATTCCAGTGGTGTGGAGTGCCTGGGACTCACGTCTGAGCATCCCCAGTACACTTAGAGCGGTAACTGCAAACACAACAATGATGGACAGAATGTGGATCAATGTCACACATTCACCCCAGTCCAAAGATCTGGGCCCAAATCCATCGTTTTTCCACTCCACACCACCCTGGGTTAGACAATGGCGATATGCAAATCAGCGCTGACCCTGTGCCCCATGGGAACAGTCCAGTCCGAACTACAAAAGCCATGTCCTTCCCAGAACGGAAACAAGCATCCGAGGACCGGCCCGGTTTCGAGGTAACACCTCTCTTCAGCCCGGCTAGCTTGATTCCAGTGGTGTGGAGTGCCTGGGACTCACGTCTGAGCATCCCCAGTACACTTAGAGCGGTAACTGCAAACACAACAATGATGGACAGAATGTGGATCAATGTCACACATTCACCCCAGTCCAAAGATCTGGGCCCAAATCCATCGTTTTTCCACTCCACACCACCCTGGGTTAGACAATGGCGATATGCAAATCAGCGCTGACCCTGTGCCCCATGGGAACAGTCCAGTCCGAACTACAAAAGCCATGTCCTTCCCAGAACGGAAACAAGCATCCGAGGACCGGCCCGGTTTCGAGGTAACACCTCTCTTCAGCCCGGCTAGCTTGATTCCAGCGGTGTGGAGTGCCTGGGACTCACGTCTGAGCATCCCCAGTACACTTAGAGCGGTAACTGCAAACACAACAATGATGGACAGAATGTGGATCAATGTCACACATTCACCCCAGTCCAAAGATCTGGGCCCAAATCCATCGTTTTTCCACTCCACACCACCCTGGGTTAGACAATGGCGATATGCAAATCAGCGCTGACCCTGTGCCCCATGGGAACAGTCCAGTCCGAACTACAAAAGCCATGTCCTTCCCAGAACGGAAACAAGCATCCGAGGACCGGCCCGGTTTCGAGGTAACACCTCTCTTCAGCCCGGCTAGCTTGATTCCAGTGGTGTGGAGTGCCTGGGACTCACGTCTGAGCATCCCCAGTACACTTAGAGCGGTAACTGCAAACACAACAATGATGGACAGAATGTGGATCAATGTCACACATTCACCCCAGTCCAAAGATCTGGGCCCAAATCCATCGTTTTTCCACTCCACACCACCCTGGGTTAGACAATGGCGATATGCAAATCAGCGCTGACCCTGTGCCCCATGGGAACAGTCCAGTCCGAACTACAAAAGCCATGTCCTTCCCAGAACGGAAACAAGCATCCGAGGACCGGCCCGGTTTCGAGGTAACACCTCTCTTCAGCCCGGCTAGCTTGATTCCAGTGGTGTGGAGTGCCTGGGACTCACGTCTGAGCATCCCCAGTACACTTAGAGCGGTAACTGCAAACACAACAATGATGGACAGAATGTGGATCAATGTCACACATTCACCCCAGTCCAAAGATCTGGGCCCAAATCCATCGTTTTTCCACTCCACACCACCCTGGGTTAGACAATGGCGATATGCAAATCAGCGCTGACCCTGTGCCCCATGGGAACAGTCCAGTCCGAACTACAAAAGCCATGTCCTTCCCAGAACGGAAACAAGCATCCGAGGACCGGCCCGGTTTCGAGGTAACACCTCTCTTCAGCCCGGCTAGCTTGATTCCAGTGGTGTGGAGTGCCTGGGACTCACGTCTGAGCATCCCCAGTACACTTAGAGCGGTAACTGCAAACACAACAATGATGGACTATGGCGTGAATGTGCTCGGTCTTGGCACATCGGCTAAAGCTAAAAAACGAAAAATCACGGGCACCATGTTGTTGTCCCAAGTTTGTTGGTGTATGTGTGACACGATGTATAATGTACTGGAGTGTGAGAATGCTAAAGTAAAATTAAAGGTTTAATCATAATTCAAAATTCAAAAATCCTTAAACCGAACGTAACATTTTGTGCATTTACCATATTCACTTGTTAAATTCATGGAATATCACAATTAACATTCAATTCAGTTTTTTAAGTATTTTAAGATGACATGTCCTTTATATGACTCTGCATGTTATTTGCATCTATTACAGATCATGTGGAGCAAACTGTGCCCGTTATTCACAGATAACAGGCGTATTCAATGCGTTCATTGAGGCCCTGAGGTCTCCAAGATTGTAGTTTATATATCCAAAAGTTTTCTCTTCGTAGTAGGTGATTATTATTGTCTCGTCCTTCTTTCTTCTCTACTGTCTCCAGGACCAAAAATCTCAATTGCGATATATTGTGCTTCTGTTCTGTAAAGTGTGTGGCGATTGTAGATTTGTGATTTTTTGTTCTAATGTTAGATTTGTGCTCGTTAATTCTCAAATATAGCTTCCTTTCTGTTTTCCCTACATAAAACCTTGCCACACGGGCATTTTAACATGTAGATAACATTGGTAGTGTCACATGTTGCGGTTACTCGTAGTTTAATTGGATGACCTTTCATCGGATGGTAGATAGTGGTTCCACAAATGATGTTATTGCAGTTTTGACAATTCAAACAAGGTTTAGTCCCATTGTATATTAACTTGTGTGGGTCCTTCTGTTTGAGTATTTCACCTAAGTTGCGGTATCTTGTATATGCAAAAAGAGGTAGTTGAGAAAATATGTTATTGAAATCCGGCTCCATTATTAACATTTGCCAATGTGTTTTTTTTATTATTTTCTTAAAGGTGATACTTACTGATGAGAATGTTGATACCACTACCATTCTGGTATTAGTTTGTTTTTCAGTGGCGTTCAGGGCCTTTTTTCGAGTGATTGATTGGCATTTGTTTATTGCTTCAGTTATCGTGGTTGGAGTGTACCCTCTATCTTTGAATCTCTGCGCCATCTCATTTATCCTTTGGCTTGCCTTAACTTCATTGGATACAATTCATCGTATTCTTAACATTTGGGATGTTGGTAGATGTGTTTTGAGGGATGTCTGATGATGGCTGGAATAGTGTCGTATGTTGTTTCTGTCCGTTTTCTTGCGGAATATATCTGTTTCTAGACCATTTTCTGTTTTAGTGATGAGGACATCTAGGAAAGTAATCTGTGTTTCCGATGTTTCACTTGTAAATTGGAGATGTTCAAGTTTCGATTGCAGTTTTTGCTTCTTCGTTTGTTCCTTTCCACAACATGAAAATGTCATCTATGTATCGCTGATACATTATTATGTGTTGTTTCCATTCTTGATTTGAAAAAAGATGTTCTTCTTCAAACCTTTCCATTTCCCAACTTATTTCCTGTAGCTTTAGTAAGAAATTGGTCGCGTCTTTTGTATATGATGTTATTTTCTTTACACTTGGTTGCAAATATTTGTCTATAAATTGGCCTGTTCGTTCGTGAAGGCTCCCACATGTTGAGACTATCGGTCTGAAGGGAGGGTCTGTGATGCTCTTATGTATTTTAGGTGCCAAATGCAGTACAGCAGTGTTTCCCAAACTGGGGTCCGCGGACCCCCAGGGGTCCTTGACACATTCCCAGGGGGTCCCTAGGCAGCAGTTTTAAAAGCACAGCAAAGTTTCTTATCTAATTAGCAGCTTTCAAGCAACAATACAAGTGTCAAGATAATGACAGTGATTATTTGTACCTGCTGGAAAGAGATGAGAGTTTTGGTCAGTGGCAGATTTGACTTAACTAATGTAGCAAAGAGGGTTAATGTGCCTACTGCAAAGAATGTGTAACATACATTTTAAAAAACAGTATTTTATGTGCATAGGTCCGTGTTACTGCTTTTGTCACAGAGATTATTTTGTTACTGTGCACTTCATAAGTGACAATCGTAATCTAGCAGAGGGACCTATAAACTGTCATCGAAGAGCTGCTTACAAACTGCATGGTACCAGTTAATAACTTATATTTTTTCCCAGTCATTCATTATCCTGATGCTGCTAAAAAGATTTATTTGGGTGGAAATACATTTTTAATGTTAAAGTCAGTGCTACCCACTGTGTTATGTTCTGAATCCTGAGTTTGTGCTTTTCCAGACCAAGCACTCTTTAAAAATGCCTACCAGTATGAATGACATGTGAATACCACACCTTGTAGTCCCCTTTACCTTATGTAAAAAAATGTATACACTGATTTACATGTATGATTCTTTGTTTCTATATGTGTGTGATGTAAAGTGCTCTGACATCCTACAATGGTTTGAGAGATGCTATAAAACAAATGAAATACAGGTGACAGAGGGGCTATTCCTTCAACATAAAATACTAAGGGCCAGATGTACGACCCGTTTTTATATGCGGAAACGGGTTCGCGAACCCATTTGCGTGTACAAAAACCTATTGGGCCATGTACATAGCCTATTTCGCGAGTCGCATTTTTTTGCGACTCGCTAAATAGGTTTTGAAACTTGCTATTTGGAAGGGGCTTACCCTTCCAAATTACGAGTCTCAAAACCATCTACAAATGTTTTGCGACTGCAATTGCGGCCGCAAAACACTCGCAATTAGTACCTACTTCAAGTAGATGGTAATGCATTCGCAAATGGGAAGGCACATTCATGCAAAATTATTTTTTAAGGGCAGGCAGTGGTCCCAGGGACCAGTGCCTGCCCTTAAAAACTGAAACGAAAACATTTCTTTTTTTTTTTTTAAATGCATGGAAAACGGGCTGCATTTTATTTTTAAACTGCTTTATTTAAAAGCAGTCCCAGACAAGGTGGTCTGCTGAGCCCAGAAGGCCACCATCCCTAGGTGGGCTGGCATTCCCAATGGGCTTGCAAATTGCGAGAGGCTCATTAATATTAATGAGCCTCGCAATTTGTGACCACATTGGGAATCCCAAACAGTGTTAAACACACTGTTGTACATTTCTTTTAGCGACTCGCAATTTGCCACTCGCAATGTGTCTGCAATTACATGGCGCTAAATGAAATGGTCATACATCTGGTCCCAACATCCTAAGTACTTTGAGTATTTGTTTTGTGTGCACATGTGTGTTTTTTTTTCAAATGACCGTTTTAATATTTGAAATTGAACTCATACAAATTGCTTGGGGGTCCCCGGCTGCCTGTGGTGACTCAATGGGGGTCCTCAGGAGTCAAAAGTTTGGGAACCCCTGCAGTACAGGACTCCTTGGATTCTGTATCAGTAAAAAAGATCGTGTCTTCTCTTTTATTGTTCCCATCTCATGTGCTTTGTCCACGATCATTCTCAATGTTGTTGAGAATTCCTTTGTAGGGTTGTTCATTAATTTCATGTATATGTTGTTATCCATCGTGTGTTCCGTTACTTTTGTTTCATAGTGAGCTTTGTTGAGAATTACAAGTGTTCCACCCTTGTCAGCTTTTTGAAACACTAAGGGGCCTATTATGATTGCGGGAAAACCGCCGCGGAGCCTGGAAAGACCCACCGCCAAATTAGGATGGCTGGTGGGTCTTGCATTCAGTCCGCAGCTTTTCCGCCGCGGTCGCCTTCCGACCGCGGCGGAAAAGCTATAACATGGCTGGCGGTGTCTATCAGACACCGCCAGCCATATTATGATGGTGTAAAATGTATGCTTTTCCGCGGCGGCTTTTCCGCCGAGGAAAGGCATACGGACCTTCACTTCGGTGCCCGTTGCGGGCCCCCTGGGTGAAGGGGGTGGTGGAGGTGCACATGGGGGGTACCTATGGTACCCCCCGGCATTTGCGTGAACAAAGCAGCAGGCGCCGCGCGGTGCCTGCCGCTTTGTGCACGCAAATGCGGTGCATGCATTTTTAACATTGCCGCGGGTGCAGCTTGAAGCTGCACCCGCCGCAATGTTAAAGATAGAGGATGTGACCGCCACCCTGGCGGTCACATCCTAATCTGCACGGAGGGAACGCCGCAGCCCATGCGGACGTTCCCTCCTACTCTGGGGTCGCAGACGGACTCAAGTCCGTCCGCGATCCTAATCGACCCCTATATTTGGATTGTTTGCAATTCATCATGTTGTTCTGTTGGGGTAAGTGGTTGTACAACATTTTCAAAGAAATTCCTTAGTCTGAGTTTTCGCATTAAATTGAATAAGCTTATGTCAAGTTCCAATGGATTTCCATCTGTTGATGGAACAAAAGATGTACCCTTTTGCAAGGGAAGATTGAGCCTACTACAGATGTAGTAAAAAAGTGCTATTGCCTAAACAGTACCGAAGTGTGCAAAGTAAATAATAGGAATTTTTTCTGTGCAAAAAGTGCAATAAAATAGCTAAAACATATGAGATCATAAGGCAGCAATTCATATAGAGTATACAATTTCCTTTAGGAAAATGCAGATTATGTCTAAAATCTCCAGGTACCAATACTTTATGTATCTAATCTGCAATACCCTATATAAATAATGTATCTCATTTAACTCGTGTAGATACTAATACTCAGATAGCCCCCTGGCTAGAAAACCTGCCTGTACATCCCTGATGTTAAAAAAGTGAAAGATTCAGAAAACGTAGACTTATTTTTATACTTAAGTTACATGGCTGACCACTAAGCCTTGACTATGGTTTGCCTTCTTACATACTCTAAAACAGTATCAGGTCATACTCCTAGTAACGCTCATCCCCAACTCACAGAAAGTTGTGAAAATCTTCTCCGACATTGAGCCCTAATGGCACAACTGTCTCTCCAGATTGCCGCCCCGTTTGTTTGGAGATACTGCATCGATAACAAAGTATTGCAGGCATTTAAGATTATTAACATGGACAGCTTTAAAGTGTCTAGCAACGGGATAGGCTGGGTCTGAGTTCACTATCGCATGGAGAGGCTGCAAGATACGATACAAACGTATACCTGCAGTTTAGTACTTCCCACGTAGCACAGATTGCAGCTGCACCTTAAAACATATACTGCGTGGTCAGTCCTACACGTGTAATGTTCTCTTAGTGTGAAAGATTTGTCTGAAAAGGGTGTCTTATATGTGGTGGTATTGATACCAAATTTGCAACCTCTGCAAGCTCTGCATGAGCTGCACTTAAAAAACCTTTTCTTGGGGAAAGCCAACTATCTGTTTTCATTGTTTCAGGGCTATCCTTTACCAAATCGTTACGCATAGAGTATGCCTTTCGAAAAGTTATGGCAGGATTAGTTGAAAGAACTTTTTTTAGCGTGACATCCGTCAAAACAATTGGCCACTGTTTCTTAATGATGCCTTTAATAATATTGGCCTGTTTGCTATACGTGGTAATTAATCGCAACTCCATATTATCACTTGATGACTGGTTGGCCATAACTATTGTTTCCCCTATTTTGTGTCTGTCAGGATACAATAGGGCCCCCCGCTCCTTGTCATTAGCCTTTGTCATAGCTATGTCCAGTTTCTTGGGATTGTATCCTCTAGCCTCAAATCTCTTGTTGGCTTCATTTTGATGGTACTTACGGGCTTCTATTGTGCTACTGCCCTGTGAATGCAGAGAAACTCTCCATAGGGAATACTAGAAAGGGTGTGCTGTGGGTGGAAACTACCAGCATGTAATACTGTCTTCCCTGATGTAGGTTTCCTAAATAGGCAAGTTTCCACTTTGCTTTGTAGAGCGTGAACAGTGAAATCTAAGAAATTGGCACTAGATTTATCTATATGGGCAGTAAAATGTAGATTCAGTGTGTTAGCATTGATATTGTCAACAAACTCAAGGGCTTGATCTTTGGTCCCACTCCATATCACAAAATTGTTGTCAATATAACGCCACCACTTCACTATGTGTTCCGACCATTCTCGGGCATGCTGCACCCTGAGGACATGCTCCTGCCACCAGCCCACATGTAAACATGCGTTGCTGGGGCAGTAGCATGCCCCCATAGCCACATAGCCTTCAGATGCTGGAATTCCACATTGTCAAACAAGAATACATTATTGTGCAAACACCAATGTATCATTTGTAAAAGCATTTGATTATGACAATACATCTCATTCGGTCTTTTGCCCAAAAAAGTATTCTACTGCTCTAAGCCCATGTGAGTGGGCTATACTCGTGTATAGGGCAGTGATGTCCATAGTGAGAAAGATAAAATAGTCTGACCATACTTGATTGTTCAATTGGATACAAAGTCTGTTGTGCCTTTGATGTACATTGGTAACTGGACCACAAATTCCTGGAGATAAAGATCTACATACTCATATGTATTCTCAATGGTACTTTTAATTGCCGAAACAATAGGTCTGCCTGGTACAGGTCATTCGTTCTTAGGTACCTTTGGAATAAAGTATGTGTTAGTTAACACAGGAAACCCATTATTTAAGAACATAAATTCATCTTTTGGAGATAAGACCCTCTTTCTTCCATCTGCTCAATTCATCTTTATAGTTCTTTTGTATCTTTTTTACCTGTGTCATATTAATTTTGCAATAACAAGTTATGTCATTAAGATGTTGATATGCCTCCTTTATATACTCTTGTTTGTCCGATAAAACCACATTCCCCCCTTTATCAGATTTATTGATAACAATAGTGTTGTTGTTCTTCAGCCTATTCAGAAGCTCAAAATATGTTTTAACCTGATATTTGAGGGTATTGTGTTGCACCTGCAATTTTCGTTGTAATTTCTTGAGTTCTTCCGTGATGCAATCATGAAATATGTCAATTGCATCCTGTGGCATGGTAGGGACAAAGGTGGATACTGGTTTAAATGGACTGTGTCCCGGTATAGCAATGTCAATCCCCTCCACATTAACAACCTCTTGTGTGCTTGTATTAGCAACCGAAACATCATGGAGGAGATAAGGGGCATGTCTCTATCTTGTAATCCCTTGTTTTGGGTTGTATCGATGTAAACCTCTTGTTTGTCTTTATTGGTCTCCTTCAAGTTATTTTTGATGGTAAAATATTTTCTTAGTTTGATTTTCCTTATAAATTTGTAAACGTCGATACGCGTGTTGCAGTAGCCAAAGTTACTATCTGGACAGAAAGAGAGACCTAATATATATATATTTGTGTGTTTATATGTCTATATATTATAGTATGTATTTATATATAGTATTAAATATTAGTGGAATGCATTTATTTTACATTATATTAAATTTATACATTAAAATATTTAAAAATGTACTACTTTAACCTCTACTAATACAAAAAAATCTATATTTTTAGATGATATTAGTGTTAACAATATGTTTTCTATATATTTTTTTACATACCATTATAAGTATAGAGTCGCGATATTGTGGTAGACGATATTTTTGACTCAGTATTTTTTTCAATGATATTGTTTACCACAATATTGTGCCAGTGGTCACTGTGGTTATCTGATCAGCCGGACCAGGATAAAGTCATAAGTTCAAACTGACCGCAACGTATGTGGGTCAGATGCAGGGACCAAATTACACCCCCTTTACAAAGTACCAGAAATCTTGGTTTGCGGAGCTTTGTGAGATCTCGCGTCGATGATGTGCCATGCAGAGGTGGTTCGTAGTCAAGGATGCTCTGAACGTGGGGCGTGGGCAGGCCGGCCATCGAATTGGCTGCCTAACTGAACTTCTCCAGCACCCGTAGCCTGTGATCACTTCCCCAGTATGGAATCAGCAGTGTTCTGGAGGTTCGGGGGCCCCCGGACTGCAGTCCGAGTGTTAGCGTCCCAGGTGAGTGGTAGAACCGGAGGGGTGACTTCGCCCATGATGGTGGTGCAGGTGCGGCATGGCCACTAAGTCAGTGCCCCTCGGGCCCAAAGGAGTGGAGTCTGCAACTGTGGTGAGCCCGCTTCCCGGGGTGAGGGGAGTAGTGCCGCTGGTGACCTGTGAGCTGCAGTCTGGTAGGGACCTGGAGGCCTGGTGAGTGGCAGCCTGGACACACCCATGGGGGCTGTGGGAAGGGGCCTGACAGCCATAGGAGAGGTTGTGGTCCCAGTAGAGCAGTAAAGGAGGAGAGGCAGCTTCAGAGTCTGGACATGACGCATGGGGCTAAGATGGCGCTGCGCCACCGCTAAATGAAGGTTTGTCCCAAGTCGGAGTGAGAGTGGTAACAGCAGCCTGATATTTGGGCAGAGGACAGCGATGCACACACCTGCCCTGCACACGTGACTTGGTGTGGCCTCAGGGGAGCCTTGGTTTCTGTCACCTTTTCTCCTGTGGAGAGCCTCATTCCATAACAAGTGTAAGACCCTAGAGAGTGTAGCCTAACTTTATACATACCAGGGCCACAGCAGAGAGACTTGATATTATTGGGCCTTTGACATGCATATTTTATATGGCGGAAATAGCTAGATTGGAAAAAAAGCCTATTGATCCAGAAGATCTAGCCTTATGGATTCAGAAAGCTTTTCGTCTCTAAGGCAATGCAAATTGTGCCATTACCCATGGAAGGAGAAAGGGTCTTCTACTCAAGTTGGATCCTACGTTGGCTAGTTTTCTCTTCTGTATACCCAGGCATCAAGGAAGAAGGACTTTTGTTTGGGGACTCCTTTATTAAAGAGCTCAATAAATATGTTACAGCATTTAACTTCATTGATAAGGCACAACAATCCCTTTAAAAAGTATTTTCCCGACGGGTATTCGCACAGGGCCGGTAGAGGCAGCAGCTGCTTTACCAGCCATATTTACCACCACCAGGGCTACAGAGGATCCTACAGCAACAACAATAACTCTTATTATCAAGACTACAAGCCTCAATTCCATACCCAAAGAAGAAGAGGTTACCGAGTATGGGGACAGAAGAGCTTCAGAGCTAACACACAGACAGGTAAGCCTTTGTTCTGGCCAACCTCGGGCAGGAGGTTGCTTAGCCTATTATCTCGCAAAGTGGCTAATGTTATCATCAGACTCCTTGGGTATTGAACACAATACAAGGTTATGTTATAGAGCTCTACACAAAGCCTTTCCATACTTTTTGCTCCTCCTCCAAAGTTTTCCTCAGAAATGTCTGACATGATCTCTCAAGAAATACAGTCCCTACTACAAAAACATGCAATACAACACTTTTCTCCACACCCTTACAGTTTATTCAGTTCCATCTTTTTAGTCCAAAAGAAAAACAAGAAAATAAGACCTGTCATCAATCTCAGACTATTCAATTACTTTATAATATACTGCCATTTCAAAATGGAAATTATTCTACATCTCAGGGATTCTTTACTCCAATACGACTATATGGCAAGGTTAGATCTCCAGAATGCATACATGATATTTCCCATCCAACACAGCTGCCAGATAGGTGTTCAATTACAATGGCAGGGCCAGCCTTATTGTTTCTCCTCCCTTCCTTTCGGTCCTTCTCCAGCAAAATGGTGCTTTACAAAACGAATGAAACCAGTAGTTGCATACTTCAGATCTTAGGGGGTTTGGCTCATCATTTATTCAGACGATATACTTCTAATGTGTCAAAACCTTCAGACTCTTCAATCCCAACTACAGCTCACTTGTACCCTTCTGTCAGATTTGGGTTTTCTTATCAGCACAGAAGAGTCAATACTTTTTCTGTAAAAGCAGATAGAATTTCTATGATTTCTAATAAATTCTTCAAGTGCCACTCTCCACCTTCCTTTGTCAAAAGTCAAAGCCATAAAGTCAGAGATTCCTCAAACTCTTCAAAGTTCACTAACTTCTCTAATTGTAAGCCTTCTATCTTCCTCCATACAGACAATCTTTCCAGGTCCCATTCACTATCGGGCCATTCAAAGACTAAAATTTCTGCACTTATGCAGAGGTCTCACATACTCAGACGCAATCGCACTAGATCCAGAATCCCGGCTAGAACTTCAATGATGGATAGACCATTTAGATGCCTGGAATGGCAGGACTATCTTTGCCTCAGCCCCAAACTTGTATTAGAATGTGATGCAAGCCTTACTGGCAGGAGCGCCAGATATGGATCAATCTCAAATCAAGGAACATGGTCTCCTGAGGAGTCCAAATTGCACATAAACTCTTTAGAGATGCGTGTAGGCTCCTTTGCAATCAGAAGCTTAGCAGAAACAGAGTGCAAAGTTGTATCCTTCTATGCATGTGCAGCATTTCCACTGTTTAGTACATCAATCATCTTGGCGGCACCAGATCCAGGGCCCTCGTAGAACTAGCAAGGAGTTTTTGAGGATTCAGTCTTTTCAACACAATGTTGGTTTGTGCATAATATTTACCAGGAAACCCAACATCACATCAGACTGACACTATCGTAGTCTCTGCAACTCAAATGATTGGAAACTTCATTCTACATTTTGTAGTTCGCATATGCACAAATGAGGCCCTTTCCACATAGATTTATTCGCCTCCAGACTCAATTCCCAACTTCCACGCTTTTTCAGTTGGCGACCAGATCCTCTTGCTTTAGCTCCAGATGCTTTCTTACAGGATTAGACCCACTCCACCAACTACGCCTTCCCCTCTTTCCTTGTCGGTTCCAACCCTCCCACTGAATCCGCTAGGGCAAACTCACAATTAGGAATAGACCACTCTCTCAATCTTTCAGCATGGAAAATAGCGGAATCTCCCAGTCTTGTCCATTCATTTCACTTTAGAATACATTAACAAATCATGGTACCACCAAGGCTTACAGGTCAGCCTGGTCTGTTTGGGCAAGCTGGTGTATGAGAAGCTCTATCTTCTCAAGCTAACGGAGGTAAGACCTATTGTACGATTCATTTATACAGAGCTGCCATTTCTACCAGTCATCCTTTTATCAATGAAAAACCAGTCGGAGAGCAACCGCTCGTATCTCGACTTTTAAAGGGATTAACATTTTGTAATCCCTCTGTACCAAAATACAATAAACTGTGGATAGTATATGTGGTTTTGAGATTGTTTAGATTACGGCCTGAAAACTGTGATCTCTCTCAGAAAATGTTGTCTGCAAAACGTACGATGCTGTTATGCCTTATTTCTATAACGTCAAAGCTCTGGATGTTACTTCTAGCCAATTCCCTCTTATAGAAATTCTCTTCTCAGTTTATAAACATACAAAGACCAATCTAACTACTGTGCTTTACCCTCACTTACCCAATCAACCAAAACTTCATGTTGGACAATGTCTTAAGGTGTACGAGCACAGAATACTTGATCTCAGAACGTCCTCTCACTCCCAACTACTTATTTCCTTCAGAAAAACCCACAAACCTGGTTCTTCTCCAACTCTAGCTCGCTGGGTCAGATGGGTCATTGCCGTCACTGGCATTGATACGTCTATTTTTGAGTTCCATTCCTCCAGAGGGGCTATGGCTTCTAAGGCTTTTTGAGCAGGTTCCCGTCTTGAGGACATTCTGAGATCAGCTGACTGGTTTAAGGATAATGTATTTTGCATGTTTTATTGCAAACCTGTTCACATTGCGTCTACTGTTATTATTAATTTGCTTTGAACAAGCATAATAGGACCCCCCAGACTTGCAATAAAATATAGATATTTCTAGTAATTTATAAAGGAAAGATATTTTCCCACCTCAAAACTGTATTAACCAGTTTTTTTCTCTGTGATATTTGCTCCAGCTTTACCAGCTTCATCTAAAGGGTGTTCGGGTTGGATCATGTTCTTCTTCCATTTCTCCGGTTGCGGACCTTCCTGGACTGCTCTTCTCTGGTGTTCCTCTGTGCCTCTGTGGGGCTCAGATTCAAATACTTCTGCCAAGAAATGCTTACTTTTACTGTGGATTGTTTCATCCTTCTATCTACATTTCCTTTGTTCATGAATTATTGACTTCTCACACAAGAAAAGAGGGCTGTTCGCAGTCCAGCGGTCAGATCTAGATGTTACTGTTATGCTATTGGCTACATATTGTTCAGTTCGTTATCCCATTGGCTAATCTTCCCTATTACCTATGGGATTTGTAGATTTGTTTGAGTTTCTTGACTGGGGCTATTAATACAATCAAGGATTAGGGAAGCATAATACATGCCTCTGTGTCTCTAATAAAAATTAAGACTTTCCTTCATAAATTACTAGGGAAATCTAGATTATAATAGTCTTTATGTTTTTTCTAGTAAACAGATGATCAGTGCGGTTTCTCTTTTGTGAGGTTGGTTTCAAAACATCCTATTGCTGGTGAGCCAACCCCTGCAGTGATAGATGTAAGTTGACTTATATGAATCTTTGGTTTCCTTTTTTCTTATTAATAATAGTTTACGGATGTGCATTAAATGAAATATATATTCCACCTCCTATGTTATTAATTTGTGTGATTCATATATTCAGAGCTCAAATACCTTGAGTTTAGAGGTGTTTCATTGTAAAGACTCAGCAATCAAAGAAGCTGATTTGAAAATGAATTAATTAAAATATTTAAAAGATGATATAACTCATGCTTGATATTTCACATGGAGATATGCAGGGACCGATGCAGGAGTAAGTATGCTGTATGGCCTTAAGTATGGCTGTTTTTTTTAGAACAAAATAGGCTCCTGTGTAAGAAATAAAGCAATGAAAATCATGAAGAAAGTGTTAATGGGACAGTGATCTGTGGGATAATACATGTTTTTAATCCAGAGGAGTTGAAAGCTATATAGAAATAATATAGATTATGTGTTACCTCCCATAGCATTCCAACTGAAGTTACTAGGGAAAGTTGCAGACATCTCTAAGTAGTGGTGATTGATGCTATAATGTGCTTCTACTCTTTTCTTATTTCCCTTCATTCACCAAGATTGGATAAACGTCATGCTTGTCTACTGTGTAAAAACTATTATTATGTTTGTTTCTGATGTTGTTTTTATCTGAGTTGTATGTGATTTTATCAGTTTACAAAGGGTTGCATTTTAATTAGGAAATAATCTGTTGACGTGCAATATGTTATGAATTTGTACTGAAGAAGCTGGTTTGTACAAAATGTAATCACCGAAAGCCATTGACAATTGTAAATACCATACCTCTAGCCACTCTGGCATGTTAAACTTTGTACCGCCTTGCTATCATTTTAATTGGTACTCTGACTTTGAAAACACATTGGGTCAGTTAATTGAATTAAACACATCACATTCAAAGACACAACCCTATTTGTGTTCTGGTTTCCCAAAATATACTACATAAAATAGTGCAAAAAGGTGCTTTCCACACACAATGGGCTGCTTACATTGTCAACAACATGACAGAATGTAATCACCACCTTAAATGAGTTTTCCGACAGGGCTGCGTCTTCACACCTTTTTTATTCTCAATCTATACAAATAGTGTGGAGGCCGCAGTGTTAGGGTCTACTACGGATGTCCCCTTTTTTAATGCAGTTCCACTCTAGATATTAGTGTATGCAGATTATGCGGTATTATTAGCAAGAATAGGGGTGGCCCTACACAGACTATGACAAATCTAGATTTACGTGTTAATAAAGCAAAATCTTTTGTACTGGTGGCAGGTGCAAAACATAAGAAAACCCCAGCATTTTATATTGGGGCAGGAAGGTTGGAGGTGGTGGATACCTTACCCGATTTAGGGGGCCACTTTGATAATAAACCAGTGGCATAACAAAACCTAAGGGGGCTCCCTGCAAGGTACATGGAGGGGCCTCCTCCAGACTCAATCAAGAGTTCTCCATCAGAAGTACTGTGCTCAGGGGGCCACCTTGAGCTTGGGGCCTTCCCCGCACCGTGGGGCTGCAGGGGCCTTTGTTACACCACTGTAATAAACATTCCTGGCTAACAATGGTGGCAAACAGAGCTCTCGTAATGGAAAGAAGTGTGACTGCTACTTTTTATTGTTTGAAAAACTTAGGGTCCAAACCTATTGAGGCTATAAAAAAGTATACAATGCAAAGTCCATCACCTCTGTTTCGTTTGAGAGACAGTGGAAATAGATCCTTTGCAACAGCTCGAGGATAATTTTCTCAAAAGAGTGTTGTCCCTTCCTCGTAGTTACTCCAACTTTATTTGTCACATGGAACCTCTCTGATGTTATAAGGCTCACTGCTATTCTATTATGGCACTCAATTTGGAGGAGGGACACTGTGAACCTATCCCAGAGCAACTTCAGGCACTGTTTATCCCTTGATAATGCTCATAAGATTGTTTGGTTGCAGTACGTGAAATGCTCATTTAGAGCAATGGGGCTGGGCGAATTATATGTAAATCGTGCGAGCTGTGCAACTATCTCAAAGACGAGAACCAAGGAAATCTTTTTAATGAAAGCCCTGTCCAAGAGAGAGGAGGAAAACAGATTTAAATCTTCTGTGAAGCTGTATCTTGTGCCCCCTTCTATGTTGCATAACAATCATTGATACTTAGGGCCCAATTATGATGTTGGATAGACCTGAGTCCGTCTGACATCGTTTGAGAACCGACCGACCTCCTGTCATCGATCCCAACCCAGCAAGTAGGATGTGACCGAAAACTGTTTGGTCGCACTCCTATTCTTTACAATGGGAGTATGCATTCTGAACTGAATGCATGCACTCAGTGTAAAGACCTGAGGTGCAGTTCATCCCTGCACCCTGTGGCAGGCACCTCAACGTACCTGCCACTGGCTGCAGGGATCAACAGAGGGGCACCATAGATGGCCAGTAGGGCTCCATCCGGAGGACTTGCACCCATGGGGACCATGCTGGGGGCCCCCATAGTCAGATTCCCACAGCCTTTCTGTGTCGGAAAGGCCGGCACGGAAAATCTGTGGGAATCTGCCATCGTAATCCCTCAGGCGGAAAGAGCCGCCCTTGGGATTAAGGCCTCTTTCCGTAATGGCAAACGGGCTCTCCAAGCCCGTCGTAAGAAATTCGGAAATCCTGTTTGGGTTAATTACCGACTGACTCCATCCAAATGGATAGATCAGAAATTAATCCAAACAGGAGATTACAATGCCGTTGGAAAGGCTCCGGCCGAGGGTTGACGCCGTTTCCTACTGCATCGTAATCGCCCCCCTAGAGTTTGTGAAGAACACCCTGCACCATTTTATTTTGGTGAGATTTTGTTTGAATTTGATTCCCCTAATGCTGGGTTTCCTATGCAAAAGTTATAAGAAGGAAGACGTAATAGCTTGCCCATGTGATGGAAGGTCAGAGAAGTCTGATCTTCATATATCGTTTTTCTGTAGTTTTTACAAAACACAAAGGATGAGGTATAGCCTTCCACTCTTAAGAAAATATATATTTAGACAATGCCGACCAGCCCTTTATTTGATCAAAAATTGAGAGATTCACTGGTATGTGTTTTAATTGCTTCTTTCTTATGGTCTTCCATCGAATTTAGGAGGGTTTGTATAGACGGGGAGGTCTAAGGGGCGAAACAACGTGATTTTATCAACATCTGTTTATGACACTTTACACTTTGAAAGTATATTCTTTCTGAGGACGTCCATTTCGGGTTATGTGCGGTTTGATGACATATTACTTAGTTTTCGATGGCTCAAGGCACTTTATAACATCTTCGATCATGTCACAAGCCAGGATGGCATTTTAATGGTTTTATCTGGTTTTACTTATGTATGAGATTTTTCTACAAACTGTTAACTTTTTTTTGCTGTGTACTTTATATGCTTTGGAAACATTGCGAAATAAAGAATTTTGACGAAGATGATGAGTATTCCGAGTTCCTCCCCAAGAAATTGATGGGAGGGGTAGAGCCAGGCGGTGCTATGTAAAACACCTTTGAAACACATTGGGATTTTTTTTTTAAAATGCATATGGTTTGTGGTTCTTCCCTCAAGAAAATGTTTACAAATTAATTGCAAAATGGTTACTTTCAAAGTTATCTCGGCGACATGCTCAGTAACAATTAATACTAGCCTCCACTTGCCCAGCAGCAGGTTTGTGTGGTCCAGCCCCAGCCAACTACTCTACCAGCATGAGGAAAGACAGCTGGCTGTCAACTGGTCTAAGCAACAGTTCCTTAGAGAGGAGCTACAGTGTTTCCTCTCATTTTCCTTGTTGTGTCAGTGGCATGTTGGTGTGTGTGTTACAAATGTATGATATACTCCACTGTGTAAGTATGCATAACAAGCAAGCTACCACTTCTATTGTGTGCTTGTACTCTTGGAAAAGTATGCCAAAGTACATTAACAACGTATTGACCACAGTAATGCCTTCCCCAATGTGACTCCCAGTGCCTATCCATAAAACCTCAGTATTGTCCCCTTTAAGTGGTTGAGAACTCCATTCTTGTCTCTGCATTTATGGATTTTGTCCCCCTTTGCAGTCAGTCCTATTTTTTTTATTTTCATTGAGTTTTATATAGCGCGAACTTGACCCTAAGGTATCAGAGTGCTTTACATGAGCACCAGATGCATTACACAAGAACACATTCATTTTTTGGGTAGGGACGGGGAGATTAAGTGACTTGTGCAGAATCACAGGATGTTGAGCGTCCTTGCCAAGACTTGAACCCAGTTTTCCAGATTTGAAATCGAAGGCCTAGCCATTAGGCCACATCCTCTCCCCGAATTTGACTAACATCCTACTTCCACTCTTCCTATATGTTCTAGACACCGCTCTATATTCAGTCCATTTTTCAGGACTTTCACAGCATCTGCTGGGAATATTGCGGAAAACATTAATCTCAAAACATCAGCCTGTTATAATCAGTAGAAATCGTGACTTGGAACTAGATTTTCGGCTTGGCATATCAATGAAATGTATTGAATTGACCACAAATTGTCAGTTGCAATATTCAGTAAAAGTTAAATACTGTAGAACGCTGCCCAAAAGGCACAAGAAAATATGCAGTAAACTGTTCTGTTAATCGAGGGCATGCTCCTTCATTACAAACAAGAAATGCATGTTCCATAGTTTGTGCCAGAAATATGACCCAACCCTGTAGAGGTGCAAAAGGTGCTGGTGACAGTCACAGGGAGTAACCTTGAAATCAGTGCCACAGCAACATACAGTAAGTACTACCATGGCCTTCCAAGCTGCAATCAAATGCAGAATGCTTAAATATGGTAAGCAAAGTAAGGGGTAAATTCAGTGCTCAATTTTAACTGGTGGTTTCCGGTGCTCCGCACCAGCCTTTAATTGTTGTCACAGGTACATATTTGTTGACACCAGCACTTATAACAGCTGCCACATGATGGCACTGTTTGTATAATTTAGAGATGAGAAGAACAGCAATTGTTTATTGATTCAGTATGCATTAAAAACAAGGAATACTGTAGTAGTAATCACGCAGTAAATTGTAAAGTAAGTCTTCTTTATTCTTCAAGAAGCGCAGTACAGCAGAGAGGGTGCTGGCAGCACCAAGAAGGACACAGAATCAATGAGCTAATACATTCCATGTTCTACCTTATAAACACATTGCATATGATGTACAAGTATTCTACATTCAATGTTCTACTCTACAGCATAACCTAGTTACTACACATCCCCCTTACCAACAAAATAAAACATTAAAAAAGTAACCTCCTATTGCCCATGGAGAGCAGAACTCCACTAACAGGAGGTGAACATTTAATTATAAATGAAACCATGCAAAGATTTTGAAGTAACAATACGTCTCCCACATCTAGTGGACACTAGTATGTTTTTAGTGGACACTGGTATGTTTCTAGTTGATACTGGTATGTTTTCCTTCCCACCAAGAGATTTGGAATCACACGCAGGTGTGGGAAAACCTTGAACGCCAGAGTCATGAACACTACCAGAAACTGGTTCAGTGTCTGGATTTCCAGTCGTAGTTCCAAGACCGGTCAACAAATCGACCCAGTGACAGGACTTAACCACCAATAATCATCACCCTCTCCCTTTTCCTTGGACACTTTGCCAGACAATGAAAGATGTTGTCGTGCCAAAGCAACACGATTCACATGGTGAACACTACCATCATCCAACATAATTTCGCATGACTTTGGTGACAGTCCTTGGTTCAGAAAAACGAGGCTGCAACTTCCCAACCTTCTTTCCACTATTGATTCTTACTAATTGACCAAATTCTAAAGACACATCTTTAGTGCCTTGTTTAGTATTAAGGTACATTTTATTCTTAGTCTGAGAGCTTGATATACACTCCCTAACCTTGGTGCTGTCCCAAACGTACTTCCTACTCCTGCCCATCCAACCTGGATTAATTTTGCAGTAAGGAAATCTCCCTCTCATAAGTCCAAAAGAACTTTCACCACATGTGTCATGAATTGTGATTCTGTATGACCAAATAAGCTTGTCTAATTCATCATTCCAGTTCTTGTTTCCTCTACTGGCTAATAGTAATACCCCTTTTATAACTCCGTTGACTCTCTCTACCATGGAATTACCCCTGGGGTGGTAGAGAGCCGTAAATCTTGGCTCTACGCCTGTAGCCTACATGAACCTTTTCGTGTTATCAGACTTGAATTGCACACCATTGTCAGTAAGTATGGAGGCAGGCAACCGTTATCTGATAAAACATTCTTCAAGAAATTGTATCACAGAAGCAGTGTCGACATTTTCCACAACTTTCACCTCGATCCACCTGGAAAATAGGTCGACCAAAACGAAAACGTATTTACAAATACCATCTTGCCAAACTATAGGTCCCATAATGTCCAGTGCCACATCTTCCCAAGGCAATTTGGGACAACCTAAAGAAGATAAAGGTGGATTGAGTGTCTTCTGACTTTTGTCAACACATTCGCAACTCACACAGTCACGTACGAACCTTTCAATCTCCAAATCTACTCTGGGCCACCGATACAAAGCTTTAACATTTCTCTTTGTTCTAGAAACACCAGGATGCCCTTCATGCCCAATATGAACAATCTTCTCCCTCATTCCTTTGGGAGGAATAATTTTCTCACCATGTAAAACAAACTCCCCATCGAGACTCAATTTGTCTCTGACTTCCCAGAAAGCTCTAATTTGTGGATCAGTTTTGCACTCGTTAGACCAACCATTAGTGATTTTATCTTTCACTACACGTAAAATGTCATCTTTTACATTCTCTTGTTCCCACTCCTCCATGTGCAAACCACAAGAATCAGAAAAAATACCGGCAACACAATAGTCCTTCCAAGAATTGTGATCAACTTCAATAAGCAGAAAAGGTAATCTGCTGAGAAAGTCAACAATCACGTTCTTAACTCCTGGGACATATTGCACTTCGTAAACAAACTCTTGGAGTCTCATAGACAGCCTTGCTATTTTAGCTGAAGCTCTGCACAAACCATCGGTTTTGAGTAACTTGGTCAAAGGCTTGTGATCAGATCGGAGAATTAACTTTTTCCCCCAAATGAACTTCCGGAAATGCTCCATCGCCCACACACAGGCTAGCGTCTCCCGTTCAATGACAGAGTATTTCTCCTCAGAAGGGGAGAGTGAACGTGAGGCGAAGGCTACCACCACTTCTTCACCTTACTCAGATATCTGTGAGAGAACACCACACAGTCCAGTTCCACTTGCATTCGTGGTAACAAAAGTATTTGCACATGGGTCAAAACCTTGTAAAGTGGGAGCAATGGCAATTTTAATTTCTTGAAACACATTCTGGCACACATAACTCAAAGCAAACGGGGTCTTATTCTTCATTAATTGATGCATTTTGTACGTTTTTTGAGAAAATTGGTTGAAAAACTTCTAATAGAACTCAGCTAAACCCAGGAAAGACCTGAGTTCATCATTTGCTTTGGGTGCAGGAGAATTGACAATAGCATCAACCAATTTTGCCTTAGGATTGATGCCACTATCACAAATCTCATGCCCCAAGTATGTAACAGTTTTCTCGGCAAACTTACATTTGCTGCCTTCAGCAACCAAACCATTAACCTCTAAGATCTTGAGGACTTCTCTGAGAGAGGCATCATGGTGAGATGTCGGGTCAAGGACAACATCTCATCAATTCTGGGGAGTGAGAATTGATCCACTAAGATGTTGTTGTTAAGGTATCTTAAGTCAACACATAAGCGGACCTTGCCATTGGCCTTGCGTGCAACGACCAATGGAGAAACCCACTCTGCAGCTTCAACTGGTTCAATTACATTGGCCTCTTACAACTTGGCCAATTCAGCCTTAACATCAGCTCTCACAATAAAAGGAATGTCGCGTGCTTTATGTACTTTGGAATAAGCTCCATCCTTCAGTCGAATTTGATGAGTAAATCCGTTAAGTTTACCCATTTTGCTAGAAAAGAGTGAGGAGAACTCTTCAAAAACCCACTTCTTTGTGTTTTCACTGTCAAAAGAAATGAGCACTTGCTCTTTGCTATTGGGGTCAAGGATAATATTTAGGTTTTTCTGGTCTTTCCATCCAAGGACGGAAGGTCCTTCTTTAGCAATGTACAGCTTACCAGTAGAGTGCCTTCCTTTAAATCGAAACACTAGCACTCTGAAACCTAAAAGATCAATCTTTTCTCCTGTATAGCTTTCAGGAGAAATGTCATTGGGTTCTAATCAACTACCAATACAGGAAGTGAAATGCCTCTCCCAAGCATCTTGAGAAATTATTGTGTACAGGGAACCAGAATCAGCAGCAAGTTGAATTGAGACACCACCCCACGAGACTTGACAGATGGATTTAGAAGAGGAATTCAATACAACATTTGTCTTTATGTTAGACTGAGTTTGTACCTCCTCCTCACTAGAAGTAGAGTAGCTGTCTTGTTCTACCTCTTGTACGCATGCTACTTTACCTTTGGGTTTTTTATTGGATCTTCTTTTGCGAACCCTGGCAAAGTGTCCGATAATGCCACATTCGAGACATGTTGATGATCTTGCAGGACATCTATCGAAATTAGCTGAATGAAAACGACTACCACATCTGTAGCATATAACACTACCAACTTTTCTAGGCTCAAAATTTTCTTTTTTCTTACCATCAACCTTATTATCATGGACGGTTACCTTTGTGGCTGACTTTGCTTTCAGAGATTTTACCCACCACATCAACAACCTTCTAATCATGAGACAAAGTGGCTTTAGCACAACGTACAGATGATTCGTCCTTTTTAACCATGGCGACTAAATCCTTTAAAGTACCTTCACCTTTTACCCATAGCCTGTCCTGTATGGTTTTATTTTCTGTATACATGACAACTTGATCTCAGACAAATTCGTCCTGTAACTGTACAAATTTGCACATGCTTGCTTATTTGTTGAGCGCAGACACGTGTTCTTCAATATTTTCGTGTTTTCTGCTTCCTCCGAAATAAAGTATGTCTTGTTACAGCTATGCACACAGTGGGAGAAAAATGGTCATCAAGATTTAAATATGCTGCTTTAAATACATCCATATCTCCCCCAACCCTCTCATGTTTTTGTACCTCATTGTATAAACGTAGACCTTCAGGGCCTAAACAGTACATAAGAACTCTCTTTTTCTTTCTGGAGAAAAGGTTCCACTTAAATCCTCAAGGTTTGCAATGCAATTGAGAAAGTACTCCTTCCAGTCACTCCACAAAACAAGTGGTTTCCCTGGAACAGGTAAAAATTCCTTCACAGTATTAATGTGCATAACAGAGCCAATAACATCACCAGCTACTGTGCTTGTACTGGTGCTTGTAGACATGGCCACTTATAATAAAACAACAGAAATACACAATAACGTAAATTGGTACTGTTCCGCTTGGGTGATAGTCGTCCTCGTAAATTTGAAGAACTAGTAGGAAAGAAATGTAGAAGCAGAGTAAACTGTACCCCCCAAAAAAATGACAGTCATTTTTTATAACTTGCACCTTAAAAGGTAAAGTACGCCGCTCAGCATCCTTGCAAATCCATACATTGTAAGATATTAAAAAGTACCCTTAGCTGTCGTAATCTGCAACTGGTGCAAGATCGATTCTCAAGAAATAAAGGCTCTGTGAAAATCCAAGTGCCGATGCCCTGTAACCATTCAGAACAGTTTTTCAAAATGGCCACCTTGTGTGACCTCTATGCGTGCTGACGTCACATGACCCTGCGTGGTTAGCATAGGGAACGCAGTCGTCAGTGCGTGAACTCCGTCACAGCATGCTGCGGTGCCATGGCGATGGAATGGTGGAGCGCGCTGCCTGCGGGGTTTGAAAACCTTCCAAACGGGCGTTGGGCAACCATAAGTAAGGCCAGCCAAAGCGGCGCTGCACTTACTTGTATAGCAGGCTGGAGGAGACAGATTCCCTGCAGTTCGACGTCTTGGTTCGTCGCGGGATGAATGTGATCCCTTGTAGAGAGTTTTAGCAGTTCAAACGATATGGTGTCTCCACAGAGTAAAGCAAACTCTGTGTAATGAATCCGTGGAAAAAAACAATCCGCTCACACGATGGGTTCTTGGCCAGCCCGTCGTCAAAATTGTCGTAGTAATCACGCAGTATTGTAAAGCAAGTCTTCTTTATTCTTCAAGAAGCGCAGTACAGCAGAAAAGTGTGCTGCCAGCACCAAGCAGGACAGAGAATCAATGAGCTAATACATTCCATGTTCCACCTTATAAACACATTCCATATGATGTACAAGTATTCTACATTCAATGGCACTACACTAGATAAAATCACGTACAATGTTACTAAGTGGCTCCATCTCCCTCTCTCAATGGCAGGCCACATTGCATTAATTAAAATGACGCTACTGACAAAATTGTTATACCTTTTTGTAAACATCCTGTATAACCCCGGCACCTTTTTTTACCGGTCCCTCAGGTCCCAGATCACACGATTATTTTGGGGTGGGAAACAAGCACGCCTCAGTCTTGACACCCTTATGCTTCCTTTTCATCTTGGTGGGTTTGAAGTGCCCAACTTTGAAAGATATTATGATTGTGCCCAAGCACACTTCGCCGCATACTGGTTTCACCCACCACCTTATATGGCGCACTTGGCCGTTGAAGACGGCTATATGGCTCTCACTGTCCCCACAGGCTACATTCATACCTCGGTGAGTCAAAGAAGTCGAGATCCCTCCATGGTAGATTGTATGGTGCAGGCCTGGGATCGGTTGGTAAGAACCTTGGAATGTCCATTTGTCTACTCGCCAGACCTTCTCTTACTAAATGATCCAAAGCTACAGGTCACCTGCGAAGTCATATGTCACAAACTGCTAAGGACACTGGGAATAAGCTGCTGGGGGGACTTATACGTGTAAGGTACTTTCCGAACAACTGAGCAGTTTTTCGGGAAGTTGTCCCCGTCTGGCATGGACACCTTTCTATTTGCTAGACTGAGGCAGAATGTCCGAGCCCTTACCCCGTCATTCCCCAAAGAACTGGACACATTTGCTCTACTACACGCTATAGTGCAATCCGAAATCCCACGGCACGTAGTATCCATGCTTTACAAACATGCACAAACTACACCCAGTGTCAATCACATTAGGGCCAGAGCGGAGTGGGATGGCGACCTAGAGGCACCACTGACAGATGAACAATGGGAACTCAGTTGCACTCAAACACGTGCGATTACAGGCAATAATAGGCTGCGGTTACTACATTATAAGTTCCTTCATCGCATATATCATACACCTGCCAGACTGAAAAGGTTCCATCTGCGCGAATCAGATTGCTGCCTCCGCTGTGGGGCAGCTGGTGCAGATTTTATACACCTAGCGTGGTCCTGCCCCCAGATTGCCAGATTTTGGGACCAAGTTTTTGATGGTCTTGCGAGCATGCTCGGAGTGGAAATGACCCCGTGTCCATTAAAGGCGCTGTTGGGTTTAACGCAGTCCGTTGTCACTATCCACAAACGGTTCCTAGCTCTCAGTCTCTTACTTGCCAAGCGCCTAATTGCCTGCTGTTGGGGCAGAGGTCGAGCCCCAAAGTTTAAGTGCTGGATTCGTGCTCTGTCCACCTGGCAAGAGAGGCTACATGACTATGCAGAACTCCTACCCCCGAGGTCACAGCCTAAAGACACATGGGCGCCTTTCACGGCGTATCTTCTTAAGCAGAGTGCGGAAGAGGAAGATGACCGGGTGGGGGCGGATATAATTACTGAAAGCTTATCGCAAGCGCCGATTATGTAATACTTCGCCCTGCATGCACGTCACGATCGCTCAATGTCTAGTTGCAATATATTGGTATAACCCTTGGTGCATCCCACTGTGTGGTCAAGGCCCACTGACAAACCTCTATCTAGGCCACTATTTATCTGTTATGCCTAATGGAATGTCTTGCGAAACTGCTCTGTTTGAGACGTGGAGGCCTTTCCCTCCAAGAGGAAGTTTTGGTGATTGCCTATGCTTTTTGCTTATCATTTCGGATACTCGACTACTGTTGTATTACAAGACTTTCGGGGTGAGAGGGAAGTTGTGGGGTATTTGTTGAACGCCAGTTCAAGTAACCAGTTGTTCCTCTACGCCACTATGCATGGGAAGATGGCACTATTTCACTGAACTACATTATGTATACATGTCTGTCGTTATTGCATTGATGTACCATGCTTTCAATATTCAATAAAGGTTTTTGAAACTTTAAAAAAAGAAAAAATAATGTATTCTACATTCAATGTTCTACTCTACAGCATAACCTAGTTACTACAAATACCTGCCGCCAAAGTTATTTTTATAGCTTTGGGGGGCTTGTAGCAGTGTGCTGATCGATAGTTCTCTAGGTACTGGCATTGGCAACTTTGGCAGTGGCAATGGGTAGTGCAAGTTGTAGAAGCCTCCTGACTAGAGCCCTGGCAGTTTACAAATTAAGCACTGGGGAAATGAAAGAAAACAATGAACGCCTGAAAGGGAAACAAGTAACTGTCACCTAATTTGCAAAGTCTCTCTTAGAAATCTTCTTCAAACATCTGGTTTTTGTAGACCAGTAGTTGATTATGATGTCCGAGTAATGGTATCTCTTGGAGACAGAGCTAGCTAGATGGTAGAGGAGTGCTTGCAGACCTCTGGGTTTGGCCCAATCAACCGGAAGTTAGAGGTTGGGGCACAGCTATCAATGGTGCAACATGTGCAGTGGCACGAGGAACTCTGTTCTGAAGACCAATAGAACCAAATTGTTGCTGTATATTTCTACTAAAGCAGCATTAACGGGGGCATTTTTCTTGCTTGCGCTAAAGCCCATTGCATCTTTGCTACGCCACTGTAGAAGATAATCCCAGGGTTAGGACCAGTTGATCCCATGACAGGTTTTCTAAGTAAGTAGTGGAAAAACAGTTTCAGGTATTAGCTTGAAAAAGCATTCCTACCTTTTACAGAGCCTCGAGCTTAAAAATTCAAATTAAGATGTTTAGCATTACCTTAGATTATGTTTGATAGCACTATGATAAAAAGGAGAACTTTAAAGACTGTTGCCCATGATGAACTTTGTAGAGCAAAAGTGAGTTCCAAGTTGGTTCCATGACCCCAACATGCATTGCGATGGGAAATATAGTTAACACTTTCCAATGATGTCCGTTAGTAATTCCTTTTTTTTTTTTTTTAATCTTTTTATTGAATTCAAATAACAAAAAGCATAGAAATAAAACAAAAGCAAGGCAATACAATACAAACGTGTCACTTCGTTACCGGGGGGGGGGGGGGGGGGGGAGGGGGGTACATATGCAAATCAGATACCAGAATTATATGATGATAATGGGGAGGGGGGGAGACCAGAAGCAAATAAAACATCTAAATTCCTGCGGAGGAAACATCAGGTTGGGAGGAAGACAGGTCAGTATTCAGTTCCGGATGGGGGGGGAGTGCATACATCACCACGGTACGTGTTCCATTGAGACCAAATTTTCCCCCATTTGCGGGGCGTGCCACGGGAAACATAAACAGTCTTTTCTCTAAACATACACCAGTCCATGTTTTGTTGCCACACCAGAACTGTCGGTGGCCTCTGCGCGCCCCATAATTGGGCAATGTCTCTCTTGGCAATCATGTTACCCAAGGTCACCCACCGAAGCTGCGCCTGGTCATAATCATTCGGCTCCCAGACATTCAACAGACACCTCCGCGCTTCAGGCATTGATTGCACACCCGTGACTTCACTCATGACTTCATGCACGCGGGTCCAATAGCGTAGCACTGCAGGACATTCCCAAATAATATGTAGAAACGTGCCCACCATACCACAGCCACGCCTGCACAATCCATCCGTCGAGAATCTCATGCGTACCAGACGAGGACTTGTCATTTATACCCTATGAAGAATTTTGAGCTGGACAAACCGGAGGCGCGCCGGGATAGCCACCTCCTTCGGGGAAGAGATCGCAGCCTGCCAGTCCTCGTCATCGAGTTCTAAACCATCACTAGTCCATAACTCTCGAAGGTTATCCAGTAGGCCAGTCCTGGTATTAATTAACTTTTTATATATGAGCGAGATCGTGCTATCAGGGATGTGCCCATCCAGTATCCGATCTTCAAGCGGGGACGCCTCCGGAATATCCGAGCCCAAGGGAAAAACGGACAGGACCGCATGTCGGACTTGCGCATACCGAAAGGATTCCCTATCATTCAGGTCGTACTCAACTTTCAGCTCCTCAAATGTCTTGACTCTACCCTTGATCCACACATCATCAACCCTTTCTTATACCGATCACGTCCCACCTATCAAAACCCTTTGACTTCCAGAGGGAGCCAAGTTTTTCCGATGCATAAAGCGGAGTAGCACGGGTCGGCTTGTCAGCCCATCCCGTGGCTGCTGTAGCACGATGCCACACCTGTACTGCTGTCTTAGTGGGGCCCGTAAGAGATCCGCCGGCAGATTTCGCGTACAGAGCCCTGTTGTAATCTCCACCGGGCAGCTGCCATTTATCCATCTCAAAAGCCGGGTTCGGCAAGTGAGCGTAAGTGCTATGGTTGATAGCCCCCAGCTGAGAGGCCCAATAGTAGCGACGGATGTCCGGGAGCGCGATGCCCCCATCATACCAAGGGAGCGTCAGCTTCGAAAGGGCAATACGAGAACGGCCCCCCCCATATCAGTTGTCGCTGTAGACTTTCAATCTCCCGAAAGTAACCGGCTGGCACAATGTCAAGTGTGTTCTGAAGCGCATAAAGAAATCAGGGGAGCGACATCATCTTAAACAGCGCCGCCCGTCCCAGAGGAGAGAGAGGGAGTCTATCCCACGCAATCACATCAGCACGGAGGCGCTGGAGAGGGGGCAGCAAATTGCGTTCATAACGAAGCACGGGGTCCAAGGTGATAAAGATTCCCAGGTACTTGAATCCTTCCAGCACCACCGAGATAGGACAGCCACGAGGCAGGAGAGGAGCCTCGCCGGAGAGGACATAGATGCAAGACTTCGACCAGTTAATGACAAGACCGGAGTTTTTACAGAAAGAAGTCAAAACGTCGAAAAGGACGAACAACGACTTCCGAGGCGACGTAAGGTACAAGAGTATATCGTCTGCGTACAGGGATATACGATCTTCAAACTCCGGGGTCCATCTAATGCCCTTCAAAGATGGCTCCCACCTCAGCCAGGCCGCCAGCGGCTCCAAAGCAAGGGCAAACAAGAGTGGGGACAAAGGGCAGCCCTGGCGCGTACCCCTACCGAGAGCAAAGGAGGTCGAGACACGCCCGTTCACCACCACTTGGGCTAAAGGGTCAGTGTAGAGCAATTTCACCCAGTTAATAAAAGTGGGTCCGAAACCGAATTTAAAGAGAACCGCCCAAAGATACGGCCACTCCAGCGTATCAAACGCCATGGTGGCGTCCAAAGACGCCAAGATGGCCGGTTCACGCAACGTCTCCGCTCGTGCAAGGACTCCATGCAGGCGCCGGAGGTTAAGTGCCGTGTTACGGTGTGGTATAAATCCGGACTGGTCCGGGTGAACCAGATCACCTATGACAGAGACCAAACGGTTGGCGAGCACTTTGGCCAGGATCTTCGGTTCAGCATTAATCAGAGATATGGTCCTGAAGGAATCACAGCGGTCGCGTGGCTTACCTTCCTTATGAATAACCACTTCGGAAGCCAATCTTTGGTCAGGAGGAAGGGAACCCGTCTCCAGTGATTCTAAAAACATCGACCGCAGATGTGGTGCCATCACATCCGGACGGAGCTTGTAAAGCTCAATGGGGAGCCCATTAGGGCCCGAAGCCTTTCCCGAGCGAACCGAGCGGATGGCAATCGCGATTTCATCAACCGTAGGCGGAGCCTCCAGCAGATACCTTTCAGGGTCGGACAAGCATGGCAGCGAGATATCGCGTAGAAGCAAGTGGGAGTCATGTTCAGGTCTATCTGACACAGGGGAGTACACTACCCGAAAATAATCAGCGAAACATTCAACAATAGCAGCAGGGTCAGTGATACTCACGTCATTCACATCCGCAATAACAGGGACAACCCGACTTGCACATTCCCTCCTATCTAACCAAGCAAGCAATTTCCCAGCATTATCTCCCACATCATACAAACGTCCCTGCTGTTCACGACCCATCTCTTTCGCAGCGTCAGTCACCAGCGCTCTATAGTCAAGTTGTTTCAGACTCAAAAGGTGCAGCCTCTCCGGGGAGACCTCGGACTCCAACTCCCCCTCAAGAACGGAGATTTCATTTTCAAGACATACAACCTCCTCCCGCCTACATCTCTTAACATTGCCAATCAAGGAGAGGGCCTGGCCCCGAATAACAGTTTTGTATGCTTCCCACAATGAAATAGAAGAGGACACAGAACCCACATTTTCGGCAAAGTATTGGTCAATCGATTTAATTAGTTCTGTTCTAACCTGGGGATCACGTAGATACCATGGGTTCATCGGGGCCACTCTACCCTCCGACCCCAAGTGTGCGTCCACAACCAACCATAGAGGGGAATGATCCGAAATACCCCTAGCAAGATGTTTCACCTCTCTTATGAGAGTTGCCTGGGAGGAGGGCATCAACACGTAATCCAGTCTCGAAAGACTGCCGTGGGCCCAAGAGTGGAAGGTATATTGCAATTGCCCAGGGTGAAGCAGGCGCCAACAATCGGCAAGCCCCAGAGCCTCCAGGAAGTCCCCCAACCAGGATTGAGATTTCGCAATGTCACGGGGAGGGTAACGATCAAACATCCCAGACACTACAGAGTTGAAATCCCCACCCACTACAAGCAAACCTTCGGGGACTCCCAAGATCACTCTTCCCAGGTCGGCATAGGTAGTAGTCTGGAGGCCTGGCGGTACGTAAACGGAGAGTAGGGTGACAACCCTCCCAGCGCCCCACAATGGCGGCGTATCGTCCCCTATCATCCAGGATAATATCGTCAACGGCAAGAGGGAGGGAGTTCCGAATCAGGATGCCCACCCCCCTGGAGCCAGAAGTGAAACCTGAGTGCGCAATGAGACGATAGCCACGCCTATTCATTGCATGGCACGTATTACCAAGCAAGTGCGTCTCCTGAAGCAAAACCACATCAGGGGACAAACGTCGCAGCAGCTGCAAAACTACACCCCGCTTAATCCTGTCTCCCAACCCATTAACGTTCCAACACAGTAATCTTAATCCCCTACCCCCATCTCAGAGGCCCCCCCATTCCCCCCCCACACCAGACGCGACACTGTAAAACAGAAGATCATCGATACTATGCCTTGAAAAAAACAAAGAAACATGAACCGCAACCCCCCAACCCCCCAAAACATCATACCCCCCACCCCGCACCCCTGCGTAAGACTCAAAAGCCACCCCAACTTGCAGTGTGCCTGTCGCCCTAACATACAACTATTCTACGAAAAGAACCCCAGAGGAGGAAGACTCACCCAACCCCCACCCACACCCCAATCAGACAACACGTTAGCAAGCAATAGTGGCATAGCAGCAAACCACAGCCGAAAGTCAGTACGTTGGTCCGGGAGCCGGTTTCGCCCCCTATTCCTGCTCCACCGGGCCGCCCTCTGCTCCACCGGAGTGTCCAGAATGATCAGATTGATCCCGTTCCGGGGGCAGCGTGTCTAGCCAGTCACTAGCTACCCCGGGATGATCAAAGAAAAATGTTCGGTCATTGTAAACCACACGTAGTCGGGCCGGGAAAAGCATAGCATATTTCATGTCTCTGGTCCTCAGTCTCTTTTTCATCCCCTGGAATCCAAGGCGCTGCTTCTGAACCTGCTGGGTGAAGTCCGGGTAGAAACTGACTGCGGTATTCTCATACGCCGTAGGACCAGATATGCGTGAAGCTTGCAGGATCGCATCCCTGTCCCGAAAGTCAAAAATCCGAGCAATGATGGGACGCGGAGCAGCTCCCAGCTTAGGCTGGCCACCTGGGATCCTGTGTGCACGTTCTACTGCAAAAAACTTGCTGAGGCCCTTGGGCGCTAAATGATTCAGGACTAAGTCCTCCACCAGCAGGTCCACCGATGCCGGTTCCAACGTCTCCGGGACACCAACCAGACGGACGTTGTTTCGTCGAGCACGGCCCTCAAAATCGTCCAAGCGCCGAGAGAGGTAGTCACGGGCGGATCGCAGGTTACCGACCTCCGCCTGTAAATCGGAGACGTCGGTAACAAGACTAGATGTCTTTAGATCGAGGGATTTGACCTTCTCATTAGTCTTCGCAAGGTCAGCCCTGATCAGGGTAACATCGATTGCGACAGTGTCCAACTTGTGGGTCAGGGCTTCATACTGTTGACCCAGTGTGGCCTTCATCCCGGCAATGGCGCCCATGACGTCCCTCAACGACAGATCTTCACCCATCGGGGATTCTTCTCCAAAATTGACCGGGGGTTTAGTCGATCCGCCCGGAGAGCCCTTAGCGAGGGTATATATGTCCATAACGTTAGACTGCACAGGACCCCCTCGACTTGCCGGTCTGGTCTTGCGTTTTTCTCCCTCAGGCTTGGTGGCCATTTTAGGTCGTGCGCCCCGGAGGGTATTCTGAGACCTAGTAAGTATGGCTAAACTCGATGCGCCCGCAGCAATTCAGAGAATAAGATAAGGAACAACCACCAGGCAAGGAGTAGTGAAAGTCCGGCTCACCAGTCGATGATGCGTGGGTAGACAGAAAGCAATAAACCAGAGCGACCAAGGCAAAGTCAAAGAGGTCGAAGCACGAGAATCGAAACTGAAAGTAGAAGACCGGGCAAGGGAGACCCGCATGAGGCGTTGTTATTCAATTACTGTCCGGCCGGCAGAGAAACCAAACCCGGGGCAGTACCATGGAGCAGGCCGGAAATGTTCAAAAGTCCACAACTTCGGCTCCCGGGGTTCAAATCGAAGTCTGAAAACGGATAGATGATCAGCGGGGCCATGCCAATGAGAACCCGTCCTCTAAGTCAGGATAGGGTACAGGATAATCGGTGGAGGTGGCGAAGGTCCGGGAGCTCTAAGCTCACGCGACCATCATGGGTGCGCGCTAAGCTCCTCCTCCCAGTAATTCCTTTTTAGATTGTACCTACTAGACAGCATGCACACTGTCTGTTGCAAGGAATATTGTAGCTTACCAAGAACATAGAGGTTCTTGAAGCACACCCATTGCTTACCATTGGTTGGCTTTCCTTGCCACTCTCATTTACCTGCTTCCTATTTGTGTCTCCGCTTTTCAATCTTGTGTTTATCCCTCCCATGGAGCGTTGCCTCTTTACAATCTCTTTGATTGGCTAGCATTACTGCTTCCACTGTTTGCTTTTCAAACACTGCATTTTCCTTTTACTTAAAGCTCTCAGTTAGAATGTGTATTTGTGTTTTTGAGATCTCCCACTCATGTGCATTTCTCCCCCTGCACTCTGTGGTGTTCTCTGCTGACTCACTATTTCTCCCCGTCCTTCGCCCCCTTGCCCTCACCCATGGGCTTCTTTCCATTGCTTCTCCTCATCCGTGCCCCAGTTTTACATTTCACAAAACTCCCATGTTGCTTTCACTCACGCCTTCCCCATGGTTGCTTTTGCGTCCCTGGCAAGATCACCCCTACCCCAGATGCTTATGCATATTCTCCCCCGTTGTTGCTTCACTCTTGCCCCACCATCTCCTGTGTTACTCTCACTCCCTCACTGGTTTAAAAGAAACGCTTTTATATTTAGTTACTGATCAACTCTCATCTGTAATTAAAAAGAAAAGAAACACTTGTTTCATTTTGTAGGCACACACGCGGTTTTGCACACCTACAAAATTAAGTGGGTGGCTGCATCAAAGACATCACAGATGCTGGGCAGTGCAGCTAAAAAACAATGGCAAAACATACAGGTCACAAAAGAGAAATATATTGTTCTTGCCAATGCTTGTTTATGATGTGATCAGTTTGCCTCGCTACAAGTGCAACTTCTTTCACATGAACGATGTAGATGCAGCACAACATTGAACAATGCCAATGTGCAAGGGAACATTGCTTGTAATTATCTGGTTATCTGTTTGTGTATGTTTTTTGACAAAATAAAATATAATTAATTTGGGGCTCATATGAATTGTGCTAGTTAGGTATGCCATTGCTGATAAATGGCAGTAATTGCTGTTTAATGAAATGATGTATGAGGGTAATATTTTTTTTTAAGTATTTATGTGTCGACCTTGCCTCTATTTTTCCAGGGGGTCTATTTGAAGAAGTTTTGGCCCCACTTGTCAACTCCACTTTCACAGAATGGAATTAGATAAATAATATTGGGTCAGAAAAGTAACCAGCAGTGCGCAATGAAAACAAAGAATTACTCAAAAATGTACAACCATTATCACCTCTAACTAAACACAGAAGGACCCAGCACCTTGACTTTGCTCAATCATAAACCCAGAACAGTAAAAACTTCCAGAATCTGAAAGGACTGTGGGACCACCAATGTGATGGGAGGGCGCTAAACACATTCTGGTGACATAATATAACATTACAATCTAATGCATCTTTCTTAATAGTACATTTGTTTAATGTGATGTTCAGACCATTTGTGCAGTGTCTAGTAAGAAACGCCTGAAGCCACATATGGCAATTTTACATAAGAATCAGCTACACAATGAAGATCGTGTTGGCATTCTCCTAAAACCTGATTCTGCTATTTAGGACTAATTATACTCTCTCGTGAAAGCACGCAGTTTTAATTGAAGCTGAAATTAAGCAGCACTTTTTATCCCAGACAGTAATCAAGCTAACTATGGTATTGTGTAACTGTAGCATGCAATGAGCGTGCAGTAATTAATGGCCTTCTCAACTGTTTATTCTTCATCCTTTGCAGAGTACATCTTAAAGGCAATGATTTAAAGTTAGAGGCAATGATTTAAAGTTAAAGGCAATGATTTAAAGTTAAAACGAGCATGCAACACTGGCATCAGCCAATCACTGACTCCCAGGCTTTATTGTAGATTGGCTCGTCCTTGCTCCTGGTACACCAGGCCACGCCACCTTGCCAGGATGTCTGAATGTGAGGGGCTCTTATGCTGTCAGCCTGTCAGGTCACATGCATACCCCACTGTCCTGCTGCTAAGACTGCTGAGCACCAGTGAAAAAACAAGCATTGGCAAAGCCAACAGGTCACGCTTATGCAAGATCATTGGCTTTTTTAGTGGTTTTATTTTTTTACCTTTGTATGATATGGCTTGTCATTCATTGTACAGTATTGTATGGTCTGTCATTGTATAGCAATGTATGTTATGGCATGGTGTGGCCTGTCATTGTATGGTATGGACTGTCGTATGGCATGGTATGGCCTGTTATGGTATGGTATGGTATGGCCTGTCATTGTAGGGTATGGTATGGCCTGCTATTGGATAGGATAGTATGGTATGGTATGGTATCGTGTGGTATGGTATGGTATGGTATTTTGTGGTATGGTACGGTATGGTATGGTACGGTATGGCCTTTCCTTGTATGGTATAGCCTGTCATTGTATAGTATAGTATTGTGTGGTATGTTATATTTGGTATTTTGCTGTTGATTTTAATGAGTTGTTATAATTGTGTGGCTTTTGCTGAGACAATAAAGGGCATTTAAATAACTGATATATCAGAAAAAATAACAGAAATTCGTAATTTATTCAGTATTACAAGTAGTTCACAAATAAATGACAAATCTCACAATATGTACTTTCCGGTACCAGTCACACATGGAAAACTAACAATGTGAAAAGAGGAATAAGCAAGTTTGAATGAGCTGCTTGTTACATTTACTTATGCTTGTTAAGGTGCACTGTTATCTTTCACCCTGTATTCTGATTCTTAGAATGCTCATGTGCTACAGCAAACTGCATGTCAGGCAGTTGACAGAAGACAGCTTTGCCACATGTTGCTGTGCTGCTTATCTCTAACTTAAATAAATATATTTATAATTTAATCTACTCTATTTACTTCAATTTGGCGACGAGGGCAACAGAACACCTTTCACAACAACCTGAGGCAACACAGAGGACTGGTGTTCTGGAGAATTTTGGGATTTTAAGATAATTAATTTTAAATGGAAAAAGCGAGTTGGAAGACAACCGGAATTTGAAACAGTATTACAAGGAATTTAAATTGAGAAGAAAAAGGAATACATTTTGCCACAAGAAGAGATTCCAACGAAGGAAAAAAGAGAGAAACACAAGTTTTGGCAACTTAAGAGGCACACTGCGGACTGCGTAAAGGAAGAATAAGGTATTGTGCCAAATTTCTAATCTATGGTGTTATCATGGAAACAAGTTATAGCGAAAAGACATCGAGAGGTGCATCTTTTAAAATTATTCACGCGTGTCCACGAGAGCTTCGTTTTATAGTCTGCGCGTGTGAACCATTGCGGTTGCCTAGCGCTCCATCTCTTTGACTCTCCAGCTGGAAGCCATCGGAGTGCTAACACGTCAGACTGTGCAAGGAATGCTGGATAATCAACGTAATAGCGCATAACGTGGTGGCCATTTTGAATTCATTTGGTAGCACCATAGCAACGGCAACGCTAGCTTGGAAAAGATCGACGAAGGAACAATTTTTAAGTTTCGGGCAAAAGTGGAACTCAAGTAAGACAACGCTTGTTCGGAAATGATTGTTAAAATAAGTAAACATCGTGTGAGGCATTTGTTGAAATGTATATGATCTCATGCTGCTTGTCAAAGTAATAAGTTGGTCTTGGTAAGTGTATTGTTGAAGATAAACACAGAGATAAGACAACATTGAAACAAATAGCCAATTTTCTATCTATGATAAATAACAACATATTGAGACAAAAAAAAAGAATTGTCAATTCTCACATGGTTTATTCTGGTATTCTTGTTCAAAGGGGTCTAACTGTATAGGACGACCTCAGTGTCATTCAATATTACAAACATGCAATTTGATCCCCTGCGAAATTCTTGCAATGTAAAGGAGATCCACTGTTACCTTGGTCAAGGTGGAAAGAAGAATTTATTAATTATATGAAGGCAATAGATGGAGAAAGGATGGGTGCGGAAAGAAAGAAAAGCATTTTGTTACATTGTTTGGGATCGGAGGGTCAAATGATTTTTAGATCGTTACCTCAAATTTTAGTAAATGATAATGCGGAAGCTACAAATGTCTACAATGAGGCGTTACTCAGAATGGAAAAAAGTTTTAAACCTACAAGTAACATTGCCTTAAATAGGTTCAAATTTTATACAAGGAAGCAAGAGGAAAATGAATCCTTTGATGAGTTCTTGACTGCTTTACGCTCTTTAAGTTTACACTGTAATTTTGGAAATATTGCTGATGAGATGATCAGAGATCAAATAGTTGTTCATGTTAAAAACAAAAAAACACAAGAACAGTTGTGGGTTTTGGGAGATCCAAAACTTTCAGAAGCGATTTCTACAGCAAAAGCGTTTGAGCAGACGGAAAAATGGATGCACACTGTAAATGGCATTAACAACAAGACAGGAAGATCTGGAGAGCTTGCCTCTGTAAACAGTGAGGGTATAAGACATGACATGCAAGGTTTAAATACCATACAAGGGAAAAATGTTTATACCAACACTAATAGAGGCATGGAAAGGAATGGGAAAAATATTTATTGCTACAGATGTGGTAATAGGAATCACTTGTCTTCCTTCAATGCATGTCCAGCTATCAGGAGAGAATGTAAGAATTGCGGAAGAATAGGACATTTTGCTAATATGTGCAGAGATCAAAGGAAGGCGTCTACTCAAGTACGTCCAAGGATTTCTTCTCTTGTAGAAGGATTAGCTTCTGGCAGATATTCAACAACTGTTGATAATCCGCATGTACAAGGAAATTCTTCAGGTTTTGTGGTATCCCTTAGAAACAGCATTACGAAAATAGACGATTTGAATGATGATCAAATAATGGAATCACCCATGTGTTCTGTTATTGTGGCCAAGGTGGAATTGAGACTTATGGTGTATTCAGGATCGCCATGGACTATTATTTCTAAGGAATATTTCATAGAAAAACTTGACAAAGTCTTTAATATAAGTGAAATTGTTCCACCAGACATTAATCCGGTTACATATAATGGTTCACGGATTGATATGTTTGGGTATTTTGAAACTACAATTTTGTTCAGGTCTAGAGGGGCAAATATAAAATTGTATATTGCTGTGAAAGGATTGAATGTTTTGGGTTGGAAGGATCAGTACAAACTGGGTATAATGTTAAATCCAAGGTTCCTGTTAATTTGGATGAATCGGTGAGTGACTGTTCTATTTCATTTACAGGTCTAGAGAACAAAGAGGAACAAAAGGTTCATTCAAGGATGTATTCTCAGATACTTTGGGAAGACTAAAAAAATGTTCTCATCATATCAAACTTAAAAAAAACGTTATACCGGTAAGGCAGAAAATAAGACCAGTTCCTATTAATGTGAGAGAGGAACTTAAGGAAATGTTAACAGAATTAATAACGGAGGGTATAATAGAACCAATTAATTCATCAGAATGGGTTTCTCCAATTGTTTTAGTACGGAAAACAGATAAAAAATTGAGACTCTGTGTGGATTTAAGGGCACTGAATGCAGAAATAGTGGTTGATTGTCATCCACTACCGAACATCAACAAGGTAGTGTCAATGCTGGAGGGTGCGAGGGTGTTTTCAACACTTGATTTAAGATCTGCATTTCATCAAGTGCCACTTACAGATGATTCAAAAAAATTAACTGCGTTTTTTACACCTCAAGGTTTATATCGGTATACAAGGATGCCATTTGGATTAGCCTCCGCGGCCTCGGTTTTCCAAAGGATTATGTTCAACATATTTAGAGATATGGAGTATTGTGTAAAGTGTTTCCAAGATGATATTCTTGTTTTTTCAGAGGAAGGTAATAGTCACTTAAAACATTTGACGGAGGTGTGTGATAGATTAAGAAAGAATGGGCTAACTTTAAAAGCTAATAAGTGCAAGTTGTTTACGGAAAGTGTGGAATATTTGGGTCATACCTTGACTGGTGATGGGGTAGTACCTAAGAAGTCTAATGTAGAGGCTATAATGAATGCTCCAGCACCCAGAACAAAAGAACAATTACTCTCTTTCGCAGGGATGTGTGAGTATTACTCTAAGTTTGTCACTAATTTTGCATCCAAAATGGAACCATTAAGGAAATTGCTAAGGCATAATGCCTGTTTTGAATGGACAGATATTCAGGAAAATGCCTTTAAGGAAATCAAAACTGATATTGTTAATGCCCCTAATCTTAGGCCATTTTTCATGAATAAGCAGTATATAATTACTGTTGACGCAAGTTTGTATGGATTTGGAGCAGTGTTGTCACAAAAAATTGGAAGTGAGGAGTGGAATGTGTTGTTTGCCTCGAGGACTTTGAGTGGCACAGAGAGACGATATGCGGTCATTGAGAGAGAGAGCTTCTTGCCTGTGTGTGGGCTATAGAACACTATAGGAATTTTATTTGGGGTTCGAGTTTTATTTTAAGGACTGATCACAAACCATTAGTGTATATTTTATCACCAGGGGGTGGATGGAACTCGACAGCAAGGATTGCCAGACTTACATCTAGGTTGCAGGAATATTTTTTTTAAATGGAATTTGTTCCTGGAAAAAAAAACTTAACGGCTGATTGTTTGTCACGTCTTCCGTGTGAGTCAGAAGTGAAGGTAAAGGATAATGATCTGGAAGTGGTTACGTCAATTCAGGATGTGGTGATTGGGGCATTTTCGAACATTTCTGAAGATATATGGAAAGACTGTGATATTAAGGATGAGGTCATGATTTTGGTTAAGAAGTATATTAGGGAAGGTTGGCCCAAGAAGTATAATGTTTCAGAAGAACTCTTACCTTTGTTTAAAATATCTGATGAATTAATGTTGGATGGAGATTTTATATATAAAGATGGAAAGTGTGTTCCTCCCTTTGGTGTTAGGGAAATGACTTTGGAAATGTCACATAAGTCTCATCCAGGTATGTCTGCAATGAAACGTCTTATTAGGACTTATTTTTGGTGGCCAGGAATGGATCGCATGGCAGACAGGGTCGTGAGAGATTGTGTTATTTGTAACTCTAGTGATAAGGTGTGTAAGGTTAATGTCCCACCTCTCAAAAGTGTAGATTGGCCACATGAACCGTGGAAGAAATTAGCTTTTGATATTTCTGGTCCCTTCCTGGAATTACCCCTTGATTCAAGATTTGCCTTAGTTTTGGTAGATTACCACTCGAAGTGGCCAGAGGTTAAGATGGTCCCTATGGCTAATACAAACAAAGTTTTAGAGTTCTTCAAAGAGATGTTTTCTAGGGAGGGTGTTCCTGCACAAAATGTTACAGATAATGGTGTGCAACTCACTTCCTGTGAGATGGAAGACTTTCTTAAGGCTATGAGTATAAAACATATTACTACTTCATTGTATTCTCCACATGAAAATGGTCAAGTGGAATGATTTAATAGAGTTTTGAAGGGTTATATCATGGAGGTTAGGAAGGAAGGTGAATTGTGGAAGGACCTTTTGAGAGAGAGATTGTGGACATATCGCATTACGCCGCACTCAATTACCGAGGTTAGCCCTTTCTGCTTATTGAAGGGTAGGGATCCTGCCTCAGTTATATGTCCCTGGTGGTTGAAAGACAAGGTGATTAATTTTTTTTATTTTTTTATTTTTTAAAGACCTTTATTGCTCAAGACAGTCTGTTCTGCATTCACACAGCATATAGCCTACAACCCACGGGGGCCGGCAGCAAAGGTTGGTAAACAAGAAGTATTGGGCAAGATGACACAGCCATTTAGCCGACAACCCGGGGGTCCGGCGGCGTAGTATAAGTAGAACATGTATACATAGTATATAACACAGAGCCCGGTTAATAAATAGGTCTATAGATTTTCCCATTTTCTGCGGTCAATCGTGTAGGCACATCAGCGCGTCTTCGACATTTGTATTACCTGGGCAACTGCCGATATCCACAGGGAGTGTTTAGTAGCAGAGGTGGTTGTTAGGTGTTGTGTGGATAGGCAACAGAGGGATTAAAGATTCTGTGTGTGTGAAGTCGCCATGAAGTGAGCAGGTGTATATTAGTATAGCTCACTAATGCAGGGAAGTGGGCTCGTATCGCCGGTGACGTCAGAGCATGACTATTACAGTCAAGACCGAGATGTTCGATAGCCTGATACGCATGGTGTCCCTCCGTGACAGCCGTGTAAGCGCACACATCAGAGGTGAGAGGTTGCTCTCATGTTTGGTCTCCTGGTGTCAGGGAGGGGTATCCGTCCCTGCCGTAGTTCGCAGCTCACATGTGCAGGAGATGACAACATGTCATCGTGTCGGGAGTGTATTATGCCACCAGTCATATGATGTCCCGTAACATTATTGCTGCATGTAGAATGTCGCTGTCTACAGCAATATAGGATTCGGTCGGGGAACATGACCGATGTGTAAACAAAGACGGGTATGAACACAACAGTGAAATAACAACGGGGCGGGAAGTGGGAAAGCGGTAGTGCTGTCAGTGTGGTATGTGATGGGAGGTCTTTGCAGTCGTATCAAAGGAGGGGGTCAGTGGTCTCGGGGGGGGCAGCTATCCGCTATTGGTGGTGGGGCATGTGATGTGAGTGATCAGGGGGAGCGAGCACATGGGTGTGGGCGCTGTGCAGTCCGTGCATATCCATAGCGGGTGAACGAGAAGCAGAAGCGCTAGCAATGGCATGGGGGCGTCGGTAGCCGGAGAGGAGGGGAAGGGGGCAAGCGTCGTGACGTTCCGCAGCGTCTCGCGTCAGCGCGGTAGTAGCAGGTCATGTCATCTCAAGTTGTCTCTCGTTCCTGGCAAGCTTGCTGAAAGGAGGTAAGGAGATCGTCCCAGATCTGTGCAATGGGGAACTTCCTGAGGCCCGCTGTTTCTTCCCGGTGGAGCACTGCACTCTCCGCTCGTGCCCAGTTGATGAAGGATGCGTGCCAGTGCCGGGTGTGTGGGGGAGTGGCGGCTTTCCAATGTTTGGTAAGTAAGCGTTTGGCCGTAATGAGACCCATATCCCAGAACCATGCCGGCACCTTGTTCAACTTCGTGCGTCTGTAAAGTCCCAGGATACAGGCTTCCCACGTTCGCGGTGCATGTTCGTCGGTGCATTGTGTGAGTATTATTGTGACCTCTTCCCAGTACGACTGAATATTTGGGCAGTGCCAGAGCATATGTAGGAGGTCCGCTCCCACCAGGGAACAGCGTTGGCAGGCAGTGTCTGTAAGGGAGAAGTATCTGTTAATTTTGTCAGGTGTGAGATAGGCCCGATGTAGGATGTAAAATTGAATTAGCTTAAAGCGGGGGTTGCGTGGGATATTGGTCAGCCCCAGCAGCATCCTCTCCCACTCTTTATCCGTCCAGTCTCTACCTCTGTCAGCTGCCCATCTCTCCCTTAGTGGCAAGATGGAAGGTTGTGTGTGTGCCAGGAGGGCCTGCGCCAGCCAGTGCACCACATGACAGCCGTTGCCCATGACATGTAAATATTGCATGAGTTGATGCATCGGCGGTTCCTCTGAGATATCTCCCCAGGGGGTGGTCAGTGTGTGTACAATGGATGCATGCAGTAGGAACTGCCCGGCTGGAAGGTCTGTGTTGGCGGCGAGGTCCGCAAAAGAAAGTAGCTCGCCGTCGGCATAGAGGTCACCTAGTTTCTCCACTCCCGCCTGTGTCCAGCTGGTCAATTGGGCCTCTGTCAATGCCCCCGCCGCCCCAGGAGTGCCCAGGAGAGGGAGTATCGGAGCATATGGTGTTGTGGTTCGGGTGAGCCGCAAGCAGCGGAGGAAGCACTTGCGTGCCACCGCTAGGTGTAGCTGAGAAGGACAAGGGGGTCGAGCTAGGGGATGGAACAATGCGCAGATTTGCGTTTGGGTCCAGACGGTGATATCCGAGGCAGTATCTTCTAGGCTTTTACCACTAAGCCATCCCGACTCCCACTGCAGCTGTGCCGCCAGGTAGTACAGCTCAATGTTGGGAACCGTCAGGCCCCCCGAGGCAGTGGGCATGTATAATTTGGTCAGGGCTACGCGGGGCCGGCCCGCGTTCCAGACAAGGCTGCGAAGTAGAATCACAATTTCCCGAAATACTTTAGTGGGGACGTAAGTCGGAATATTGGAGAAGTAGTACAATAGCCATGGTAGGACTATCATCTTGGCCAGTGCCACACGACTAGGCACGTTAAGGGGTAGGGTCCTCCAAATGCCAATTTGGGCACGGATTGAAGCAATCGCTCTCATCAGGTTCCCTTCTAGGACATCTGCTGGGTTCCGGTATATGTGGATTCCCAGATAGCGGAATGTAGTGGGGTACCATTGCAGCCGTGCTCCGCCGAGGCGGATGTCGGTTTCAGGTGTATCCGGGCTGAAGGAGTAAGCTCCCGACTTGGACCAATTGACCCGCAGACCCGACATTTCCTCAAAAGTTTGGAAAATGTCAGTGAGAGATTCTGGGACAGCAGTCAGATCCCTGACGTATAAGAGCAGGTCGTCCGCATATAGCGAGACCACATGAAGTCCATCCGCCATTGGAATTCCCCCTTTATCCCCCCGTGACCGGAGAATCGTGGCCAGAGGTTCCATGGCCAAGGAGAACAGCAGTGGCGACAGGGGGCAGCCCTGTCTGGTACCTCTGCGCACACAGATGGTGTCAGAGATCAGTTTACCAGTGCGGACCCGGACTGTGGGTTCGTGGTAAAGTAGATCTACCATGGTCTCATAGCCGCCTCCCAGGTCATATTTCTTCAATACCGCCCCCAGGAACGGCCACTCAACAGAATCAAACGCTTTCTCTAGGTCTAACACTAGGCACCCCGCTCGAGGCAAGTGTCGAACAGCGTACTCCTGAACACGGAACAGGAGACGTATATTATAAGAGGTGTGGCGTATGGGAACAAATCCATTCTGATCATGGTGTACCAGAAGGGGGACCAGGGGCGCCAGTCTCCGGGCTAGTGTGGAAGCAAGTATTTTATAGTCCGTGTTCAGGAGGGCCAGGAGGCGATAAGAGCCCATTCGCGTAGTATCCCTACCAGGTTTGGGTATGGATATCAGGTTGGCTTCGTTCAGCGTCGGAGGAAGAGTGGAATCTTCCGCAGCTGCGGTGTACATCTTTAGGAGCTTCGCCATGAGAATATCTGAGCCAGCTTTGTAAAACTCGGCCGGTAACCCGTCCGGGCCAGGGGTTTTGCCGTTAGATAAATTAAAGATGGCGTCACGGAGCTCTTCAGGTGTGAGTGAGGCTCCGTGCTCATCTTGTTGCGCAATAGTTAATTGTGGCATCCGGAGGGGGGAGAGATACCCAACTATGTCTGGGTGGGGGTCGCTGAGTCTGGAGTAATATAAAGCGTCGTAGTGTGTCGTGACCGCTTTGTGGATGTGGCGTTGCGAGTACTGTAGGCCCGTCCCGTCCACGTGTATCGCTGCCACCGGGGCCGCCCGGTCCTCCCGCGAAATCAACCACGCCAGTAATTTACCAGGTCTATCACTCAGATGGTGCGTACGTGCCGAGTGAGCTGCGTAATTAAGAGTGCGCAGCCTTTCCAGGAGGCGCGCATGTTCCGCTCGTTTCTCCGCCAGCGGGTCAGCCGCGCCATCTACTTCATCTTGCTCTCTATCGAGCAGGCCGATCTCCAGTCGTGTTAAGTCGCCCTCCAGTTGGCACTGCATGTGTCCCTGTGTGCCTAAGCAGTGGCCCCGAATCACAACTTTGAAGGCGTCCCATTCGATCTGGGGAGAGGACGCCGTGTCTGTATTTTCCTCAAAGTATTGGGCTGTCTGCGTTAGTAGGGAGTCACGAAAGGCCGCATCCAGCAGCAGCGCCGGTTGGAGTCGCCAGGTGGGACTGGGTGGATGTGGGCGTTCCCAAGCGATGGTCAGGAAGTGTGGGTTGTGGTCCGAGTGAGTGCGTCCCATGTATCGTGTGTCAGTGACAAGTGGAAGTAGGTCGGTGGACACCATGAATCTGTCTAGGCGTACGTGCAGGTTGTGTGCGCCAGAGTAATAGGAGTACACCTGTGCTGCCGGATTGTGAACTCGCCAAGCGTCATGAAGATCCCACTGCGTAGCCCAGCCTAGTAGCGCTTTCGTGGTGCCATGTGTCGGTGCGTTAGCTGGAGGCGGGGAGGAGCGGTCGAGTATCGTGTCTAATACGCAGTTGTAATCACCCCCCAGTATCCATGGGGCTGTGTGCCAGGCCGCTATTGTCGTAGAGAGGCGCGCGAGAAAGCTGCCCTGGTCCATGTTTGGGGAATACAAAGAAACTAGCGCCACCTGCTGCCCATCTAGCCTGCCCCGGGGCGCCACGTATCTACCCTTGGGGTCTATGTGTGTGTCCGTAACTACCCAGGGGGTCCCAGGACGAACCCACAACAGGGCGCCTCGTGCGTATGAGGAGTAATCTGTGGCATAGAGCTGCCCACGCCACCTACGGTGCAAAGCGCGCACCTCCACATTATTTAGATGCGTTTCTTGGAGCAGCGCTATATTTATTTTATGACGTTTAAGATAGGAGTAAATCTGATAACGCCTAGCTGGTGTGTGCATGCCCCTGACATTCCAGGTGCAAATCCTGATTTCAGCCATATTTACCACTCGTGTAGGTCCCCCCTCCCACTAGTCCGATCCAGCTCTGCAGGTTGGGCACCCCGCAAGCCCTCTGTCTCCACCCCCGCCCCCAGACCACAACCAGACATCATTACAGTTCTCAAGAATTCCCACAGGTACACAAGAAAAAAGGAAAAGGGGGACATATAAAGCCAAGAAAAGGCAACATTGTAGGTAGTACCAAAAGGTCGGCTAGACAACATGTCGCCGTCCAAACTCTCGAATGAGCTATAGTAAACTATACAGTTCTAGGGGGGTGGTGATCGGCTTTCGCAACAAATATCTGAAGAACAATAGTGTCCACAAGAGGAGTGTTGCCTCTCCCGGGCCAAAGAAGAGAGGCCGTGCCTGATAAGCAGACCCCGGATTCCACCCGCCCAGGACATTTTAAGCTATACATTTTGGGGGGGGGGGGGGGACTTAATGACAGGAAACAGATTCAGAGCCCGTGAGGAGTTCTTGTCACCAGAGGGGCCAGAACAAAAGTCTCTGGTGCGTGTGCAGTCACAGCAGATGCGTTGAGCACAGCAGGGTAGAGGATAGGGTCACGGGTGCATAATGAAGCGTTGCTCACTGTGTCACTGCGTCGCTCAGCCCCCATGGCTGTGAGAGCCCTGTAGTAGTTAGCGCTGGAGGCCGCTGACTTCAAGACTAAACAAAACAATACCAGCTTTGCTGCACCGTTTCTGCGCTGTAGGGGAGCAAGGCCTGTGGGTCATCCTAGCCAAGGAGATCCACAGTCTGAGGCGTGACGTCCGGAGGGTCCGTGGACTGCTGAGAGTCTTGTGGTAAATAAATAATTAATTACCGGTTCTATTTTTCAGGATACTCGTATAAACAGATAGCTCAATAAATAAGAGACAGGATTCGAGGTATCTTGAGTCTACAGGCTTTAATCAGGCATAAAGGACAGGAACAGGACAGCCTGCATGGGAATAGGATGGCAGCTGCCGGGGGCAGGAATGGGATGAGCAGGATCGCTATAATGGGTACATCACATTAACAGTACATGATATATATATCAAAGCAATTGCATTACATTCAATACAGTAGGCGTAGCAGTAGGCGTGACTATTAGCAGTCGCGAAAGATAAGGCATAAAGTGGGTGTAACAAGAGGCGTGTACAGGGCGTATACATAGACATGTGATGTAAACGTAACAGAAGTGTCATAAATGGGGCGGAAACATGGAGGGGGCTACCTGAGCAGCCGGGACCTTTAACCTAGTGGTGCGCGCAAACGGGCAATGACGTGTTACCAGGGAGAACTGGGGGCTATGACTTCTGTGCTAGAAGAGGAGACTAAAGTCTGGAGTGTCAGAGCGACATGTACCTAAGGCATATCTGGTATCGGGTGTTTGGAGAACATGTTGATAGAATCCAAAAGTTATCAGGGCAAAGGCTACTTGACACTAAGGCTGGTGCATGCATTATTCTACATGTATTTCGTGTGCGAGGAATATTCTATGAATATTAGTACAGTATTTCTCTTACATGGAGACAGGAAGGCTAGACTATGGCTGAAACTATTGATGCGATTCAGTAGCTTAGGAATGCAGAGAAGGAGGGCTGGACTGATAACTAGAAGCATAACATACTCTTGGCAGACAGGCAGGCAGAGCCAGGCCGGGCCGGGCACTGTGCGGCAGGAAGTAAGTGAAGGGTCAGGGATGCAGGTGGGGGCTGTATCGCTCCTCGGAGAGGGTTCAGGAGACAGGAGCTGAATCTGGTGTCCGGGCCCTTTTGAGGCCTAGAAACGGGGACAATTCAATGGATTAACGTGCACACTGTAAAATGTGGCAACATAAGTTTACATAGGTCTAATATTCGTTGTTTTCACGAAGACTGGAAACTGGCTTACTAGAGTTGGACACAACTATGATTGCGTCTTTAATCGATCATAGGGGGATACATGCATATCGATCATGCACATATAACATAAGATGGGGAACACGTAGGCACATATAACATGGCAAAATTTACTTTTCCACATTCCCTCCTTGTGCCCTACGTTTCCATCAGGAAACATCAATATTCATGATACCATCTTTCATTTCATATAGCATCATTTGCTCGTCTCGAATTGTCTTGGAACGGGACTTAGGACTAGGACTAGGAATACAAGAGGTAGCACACATGCCGCAAATCGCAGGGCCACATTGTAAACAGAGGCAGCAACTGAATATGATCATTACTGCAATACCTAGGAATGACAATACTTTCCATCCCCAGGCAGAAATGATACTCCAGAGCCAACCGGACCATGTCCAGGTGCCTGGATTCTGGTGTAACTGATGGGCAATTTTATGAAGTCTGGTTATAGCTGAATAAACAGACGGCGCGTTATTAGGAATGAAAATGCAGCAACTAGATCCGATGACTCTACATGCTCCTCCTCTATCGGCCAGTATGACGTCAAGAACGAGACGATTTTGGAGCACGACAAATCTCATAGCAGATTGTTCTTCGGTTAAGTTACCTAGAGCAGAAGTAGTCTCATTCACTACTGCTTCAAGGGGTCTGGTTAACCTACGTATTAACTTACTATTCTGGATAGGTCCTATAAAGAAGAAGAAACCTCTATTGAAGTCTGTATACTGTTCTAAAGCAGTTTCAGTTTGATCGACAATTGGGGACTCGATCTCCCTTCTATGTCTAATGTGTACTAGATGTGTGTTTCTATGATAATCGGATGGGGCTAGAAAAACTGGTGGCAGTAGGAAGGCAATGTAACATGTTCCATCCCAATCGAGGGGCAGACGAACATATGCGGTCTGACCACAAACAAAATAAGAATGACGTGAGGCTTTGAAAATAGATTTCCCACTGTCACTATACTCGACCATAGTAGTACAATCACTATGTCCTACATGTGCGGAACCATTCTTTCTGACACATAATTCGCCTTTGACTGGTAGTACTGAAATAGCAGGTAGATCTGGAGTAGTATCGGACTGAACATTCAGAACCATAAAATTCGAGGAATAATTACCTAAATCATACACTTCATTTTCTAGATCTAACCCTGTTCTATGGGTGAGACCTTGCTTGTCTGGGAAACATGTTCTATTCAGGAAGGACATATCAGTTGAGGATGACGTTAACGTGGACCACTCTCCACATGAACCATTATGTGAAAATGGATTAGGAAAAAGTGGCAGAACTCCCTTTGGTGTCTGAAAAGGGGGGAGTCGACCACACACCCAACAATTAGTAGCATTGCTGGTCTGGTGTGAATAGTGTAACATTCGGATGAATGTATTATTTCGCATGGCAAGACGATAGGATAACTCGTGAGGAGGCAGATCACTAAATGTGTGCTCTACTGTAGCATTAGAAAACATATGTACATGTGAAATTGGAAAACATAAATGTAAAGCATAACTTGTGCAGGTAACCATAAGACTCACAAATAATAGAAAACATAGAATAATAATACATCTTTTAGAGTTTTGACTAACTCTCTCACTGTGGGGGTCTATCTCATACATGTCAGGAACCTGTCTAACCGTTTCACCCGAGAGGGACTTAGACAATTAAACTGGCTGACTTATTTTACTAGACCTGAGTTTCTGTTTATACTCCTGCTGTGGAGTTTTCTCTAACAGGGGAGGCTTGAGTTCAGAGTCTGTATCTGGGCAGTCCTTGAGAATAGGGCAGTCTTTAAGTCCGTGAAATTTCTTTATATGGCTCAGATGGACCCATCCTTTTCTTCCCTCTAGCTTGACTGCGGTCCTTGTTGTTAGTAAGATCATGCGGGGCTCCTTCCAGCGGGGCTCCAGCGGACTTGAACGATCAAAGTTCCGGACAAATACGAGGTCACCGGGAACGACTTCATGCGGTTTCACCTCGGTGTTGTCTGGAAATGCGGCGGCAACCTGTGAACGACAAGAGTGTAGGGCAGACATCAAGGAAGCTAGGTAATCTGTCAGCATATTACTGGAAACATCTGTAATACTACGGGGTCTAGGTTTACCCCACATGTTTGGGGGGCGGCCGAATACGACCTCATACGGGGACAGACCTGATCTGGAATGTGCAACCATTCGCATGTAAAATAGAGCAACTGGCAAAGCTACTAGCCAGTCTACACCTTTTTCTTTACAAACTTTTGCAATGCGGATTTTCAGAGTCTGGTTATGTCTCTCTACGAGACCGGCTGCTTCAGGATGGCGTACACAATGGAACTTCCACTGGTACCCTAACAGAAGGGAAATTTGTTTCATAAGTTAAGATGAGAATGGCTGGCCGTTATCTGAATACACGACCCTAGGTAATCCATAGCGGGGAAAGAATTCACGAACCAACTGCCTGGCAGTGGTCGCAGCTGTGTAATCTGGGACTGGATATGCTTCTGTCCACCTGGACAGAGCGCATACAACTACGAGGACATACTTGAAACCTCGACATCGCTCCATCTGAATATAATCCATCTGGAGGACTTCAAAAGGGTGGTCAGGAGGTTGGAATCCACCTTGTTCCACCGGGACACTTTTACCTGGATTGAACTGACAACATATCATACAGGTACGGACTTTCTGTTTGGCTGCAGCTCGTAAGTGCTTGTTGAACCAGAGGTTCTGGATACTGTCTAGCATAGCTTTTTCTCCTAGATGTGCTGGACTATGTGCGGTATTAATAATGACTTGAACCATAGAGTCGGGGAGAAACCATGTGGCTTTTCCCTTCGTCAACCATCCCTGATCTGTCTGGACCCCTCCTTGTTCGGACCATTTCATGATTTCTTCGGGAGTAGCATGTAACTGTATGTCTATGACATCTTGTGTAGGGTCCTTAACAGTCATACAAGTAGTCTGATCTGGAGTGTGTGTCAGTGTTGCGTTAACTGGAACGTCTGGGGTCTGAGCTGTAAGCTTGGCTGTTCGATCGGCTAGATCGTTACCTTGGGAAACGATGTCAGTGACTTTCGTATGTGCTTTGCACTTCATGATAGCGATAGCTGTCGGTAAATGTATTGCATCTAACAAAGCTTGAATGAGGAGACCATGCTGAATCTTGGTTCCATGAGAAGTCATGAAACCTCTCTCTTGCCAGAGCACTCCAAAGTCGTGTACGACTCCGAATGCATAACGTGAATCTGTGTATATGTTTACTTTCAGGTTCTTGGCACGTATGCAGGCTTGGGTCAGAGCGACTAGCTCTGCTGCTTGAGCAGACAGGGTGTCAATACGATGTGTTTCTATAACTTCAGTTTCAGTAGTCACTGCATACGCGGCTACTATTTCTCCTGTACTTGTTCTCATACATGAACCATCCACATAAAGTGTCAGGTCAGGATCAGGTAATGCAATATCTGTCAGGTCTTGTCTTGGCTTAGTCATGGTGTTAACAACTTCCACACAGTCATGTGTGGCAGGATTTGAAGTAACTGACGGTAACAGTGTAGCAGGATTCAGAATGTTGCAGCGTCTGATTTCTATGTGTGGCTGGAACAGTGTCAGTTCATAACCTGTTAAACGTGCAATTGTCAAGTGCTGAGTCTGTGTTCGGTTCAAAAGAACTTCCACGGAGTGTGGGACTTGTACTGTCAGGGAATGTCCTAACACAATGGAATCACTTTGTCTGATAGCTAGTGCTGTGGCTGCAACTGACTTGAGGCACGCAGGTAGAGCCTGGGCCACTGGATCTAATGTGCTCGAAAAATAAGCACAGGGCTTGTATTGTCCTGCTTGTTCTTGTGTGAGAACAGATAATGCAGTACCTTCGCGTTCAGTAACAAAAAGTGTAAAAGGCTTACTGTAGTTCGGTGTTGCTAGAACAGGTGCTTGACATAAGGCTTTCTTTAACTCATTAAAGACAAGTGTATGTTCCTGGGTCCAAGGGAGGACAGTCGATACGGCTGCCTCCTGTGTCGTTAACTGTATCAGTGGCTTGGCTAGAAATGCATACTGAGGAATCCATTGTCTGCAGTAAGAAGTGAGGCCAATAAAAGCTCGTACCTCCTTCTGGGTCTTGGGCTGTGGAAGACTCGCTATTAACTGGATACGGTCAGGTGTCAACTGCCTACCCCTCTTGGACAGTAAGTGTCCTAAGTAGACCACTTGCTGGACACAGAATTGTAATTTGGAAGGGGACACCTTGTGCCCCATCTCGGCCAGAAAATACAGGACTTTAAGTGACGCACGTTCGCAGTCACGTTCAGAACGGGCTGTGATCAGTAGATCATCGACATACTGGAGCAGGGCAGTGTCAGTTGGCATGTGAATATTGTCTAGTTGTCTCTTAAGTGCTTGACTGTAAATGCTAGGACTTTCTGTGAAACCTTGAGGAGCTCGTGTAAATTTATAGCTCCTTCCATTTAAACAAAAACCGAAAAGGTACTGGCTGTCTGGATGAATGGGAACACTGAAAAATGCGTTCTTGAGATCGATGACTGTAAAGAACGTAGCTTCAGAATCAATAGCTGTCAATAGGGATGAAATATCTGGGACTACTGGGTACTGAGGAATAATACATTTATTAAGTTCTCGAAGGTCAATCACTAATCGATATACTGGAGGTGCATTTGGATCAGTACGTTTCATGACTGGAATGATAGGAGAATTACATACATTGGAGTCAGTTTCTACAACCACTCCTTGAGCAATAAGTTCGTCAATAATTTTGGATAAGGCTGCTACAGCCTCAGGTGGCAATCTGTACTGTCTGATTCGTGGCAAAACTATACCTTGCTTCAGAGTCACACGATGGGGTGTGATCTGCATACAACCTACATCAGTTGGACCTTGCGCCCATAAATGCTGTGGTACATTCAATAATTTCGGATCAAAATCGCGTAATACATAATGACCTTTAAAGTCTCTAAGGAACAATCGCACTCCTTCTGGGGAGCAGCATATAACTGCTCCTAACTCTTTCAATGTCTTAATGCCTAACAAATTTTCTGGACATGACTTCGTAAGTAACAAATCAGTAGTTCGGGACAATGGACCAACTTCTAGAGAAACTGGTTTCGAAATTTCATTAACAATAGGCTTTCCTGAAAATCCAAGGGAAACATTTCTAGAGCCTGAGAGCGGAGCCCCTGGAACCTCGTCATGACTGATGGTAGTCCTACTTGCCCCTGTATCAATCAAAAACTTTCTGTCTTTCCCTAATACTTGACTGTGTACATAGGGACCCTCTTGATCTACAGGTATCTCGATGAGAGGCAAGCCTACCTCCCTCTCTAGGCTGTTTCATGAATACTGCTGATAATCTGGATACTCAGACTGTGCATACTGGTACATCTGCTGTGTAACGTGTTGTGTTGCAGCTATAGGCTGCGGTACTGTAACTGTCTGTTGTGCATTCTGTGGTGGCTGAGAAGTCTGTGAAACTTGTTCTTGTCTAGGCGGACGTGGTCTTTCTTTAGTCTTACCAGTAGCTATGTTGTGTTTCAGAACTGCACACTCGTTTATAAAATGACCTGGCTGTTTACAGTAATTGCATGTCCCTTTAACAGGAGCTGCAGGATGACTGGCTTGATTCGGACCCCTCTTCTGACTGTCTTGGGGAACAGATTGTGCAACGAATACTTTCATTTTCGTGTCCTTCATACGTCTCCTTTCGTGTTCTTGCTCTTCCCTGATTCTGTTCTGGTGGTACTGGAGCATTTGTAACATTTGTGACGGAGTATTAGCTTGCCAGGTACTTTCGACTTTCAGTACTCGATTTTTAACTTGTGGACTTGAATTCTCTACTAGTTTGGTAACAAAAAGATGAGGGTATGATTCACTACTCGTTCTCAGACCACTGTTAATAATAAAACATTTCTCAAATCTAGAATAAAAATCACTGGTATCTTCGTCTTGTTTCTGTTTACAGGCTGAGATGGCATCCCAGTCTTCCTTTTTCGTGGCTAGTAATCTTGGCAAAACTTGTATCAATAACTCGGGCAATTCTTTAGCTTTATCCCCAAGACCGGTACCTGGTACTCGTGTATTATCTTCAGCTTCTAGAGCTGTCCAATCTATCTTTTTCTCTCCCACCTCCCATTCTTTTTCTTTGAGTTTTTCATATATGCCCGCAGGCAACAGGACCTTTAACATTTTAATGATATCAGGATACGTGTATTCTCCCATACGGAGCATGTCTTTTAATTCTCGATGGAACCCTGCTGGATCTTTGTCGTGACAGGGAATTAATTTCTTCATCTCTAAGAGTTCCATCTTTGTGATAGGGGTGTAAACAAATACTCATTCTAGATCACCACCCGTTCCTCTAACTGGGTGTACTTCTCGTAACGGATGCTGTCTATCTATGTAGAATGATTTACTTTCTGGGGGTGAGACGTGAACAAAATGCGGATTCAGAAACGTTCGGTATTTGTGGTGCTGTTCTAGAATGATACTAATCAAATCGGTACCTAGACCTCTCCATCTATACTGGAGTAACTCGTTCAAAACATCATGTAACGGACCTGGATCAGAATGCTGTCCCTCATACAGTGTAATGAGGTGCTGGATCATATACATACCCACCAGTCGCTGCTCGGCTGGGGGCAATTTCAGAAACATTTGTGCCACTATTTCGTCTGGAAAAGTGGCAGAATCAGTAGTCCATCGGACTGCTGATCGGGCTAGTTCTTGTTCATGCATTGTACTCAGCTCACTATAGCCTATTCGTGATTTCAGGATTTTATCTGTAGCCTGGAATACTTGTTCTAGAGAACCTTGTTCTGCTGCTGGAGAGGGAAAAACTTTCTTGTGATCTAGGCGTGAAGGTCGGTCGGAAAGTCTAGTTCTACCTACATACGCTATTCTGGAGGGATTCTCGTTGTCTACCTCTTCCGTAGAAGAGTCATTCTCTTTCTCAGTTGCTCTACTTACTCTTTCTTTCTCGTGTATACTTACAATTTCTTTTCTTATTTTCTTGTACATACTCTCTATACTGTTCTGTGTCTTGTGTTTTCCCTCGGCTATGTGGTCACTCCACCTGGTCAGGACTTTCATTTCTTCCGGATCTTTATCTGGATAGTCTTGTTCCCTTATTAAACAATTAATTAGGAATTTTAAAAGCATGAGCTGAATCTCGACTTTTCTTTGGACCATGGCGTCGCCAATACTTTCTGGATCTACTCCTGTACGGATAAAACGATATATTCTGTCTAGATAACCTTTCATATCGGGCAGGGTGTCCAAATAGTCGGTCATCCGTCTTAAACGTAATGAATATATGACCATGTGGCCATCGCCTGGAACTGGATCATAACGACATTCAGTAAGTGCTCGCTTGATATCTGCAAATGTCAGAATTTTTGGCGAACGCTGTAACGCTCGTTCATGTAACTCAAGTATCGTCATACGTCTGTGTTGAGGCGGGGTTCCAGGAGGACTTCCCCCCGTGGCCCCTAGACCAGAATCGTTGACGGGTATTGTACGTGCTGGCAGAGTGACTGATGTAGCGGGTACATGTACTGTAGGCTGGACCGGGGGTACCGTGACAGGTACTGCAACGGGTGCCCCGGTGGCTGGAGGAACAGGAATTACATTATTTACAGGAGCTGGCGGAACAGGATTTGCATATTCTGGGACTGTGTCGTCCAAATAGGACGAGAGAAAAATATCAGCTGCGGTCGGTTTATGACGTAGCTTAATCGGAACTAATGGTGGCGGTAAATTACATGGTGCTTCCGGGGTTGCTTTTGGCAAGCCCTCGGCGAGAAGAGGATACATACCCTTAATAAGGGCATTTCTCTGTCTGTCTGACTGTTCTGCTTTGACTCGTTCACCTACTTCGATTAATTCCCTTTCTTGGGCTTTTTCCTGAAGATTCCCTACTTAATTCTGTTTTTCTGATTTCTTTTTCTATTCTTCTATGAGATTCTTTGCGCCATAACTCGATGGCATCTTTCTGGGACTGTCTGGCTTTCTTTTTCCATAATGCTTCTTCTACTCGCATGATGCACTCGGCATCCCATGTGCCTGATACAGGCCATCTATATTTTTCTTCGAGATGTCTGGTATAATCAGACCATAAGTCTAGATATATTATGGCACTTAAGCCATGCTTGTGATACATAAAATGTCCTGGACTGTCCCTAGGAGGGACAGGGACTGCTTCCTCGAGCAGCCCTTTTCTGGTTTTTAACTGACGTAATTTGGAGAATAGAGGCATTCTGTACTTGAATCTGAACGCAATACAATACACGATAAACACAGTGATGACTAGAAAACAAATCACTCATACCACGACATTGAAAACACATTGAAATAACATTTAAAATAACAGTTCGGACAGAATATTACCTGGAATACTGAGAACAGAAACACATGAATTTCTCGAGAACGGAACTTACTAGAATTACTAGATGCACTGCTGAAACAGTACGAAACATACCGGTCCCATAAAGAGACACGTCAGGACCCGCATCCACCTAGATGGACACTTCGTGTTGGATCTGTGTACCCAAACCCACGGACCAGAGACAAATTAATTGACCCTGTCTAGATACTACCCCAGCAACGGTACTCACCGGGCAGCAAGAACGGAAGGCCTCGGACTGGACTGGACTACTACGACGACGGACTACGAACTTCGGACTTCAGTTACAGGTGGGCCTCCGGATACCTCGGACCTGGTACTCTCGGCTTGGGCTCTGGTCGGGACTCGCCGCGTTCCACACCGCCTCGTCTGGATGCTGGACCGCAACCTCCGTCTCCTCCGTGGGCCTGAGGGATACTTGAAGCAGAAATATCTGCACGAGCACGGTATGGTTCCGTCACGGCTGCAGAGGGTCAGGGGGCCTGCGTGGCTTCGCCGGCGCGTGGGGAAAGGGCAAGTCCCTGTTCGGGCGCCATTATGTGGTAAATAAATAATTAATTACCGGTTCTATTTTTCAGGATACTCGTATAAACAGATAGCTCAATAAATAAGAGACAGGATTCGAGGTATCTTGAGTCTACAGGCTTTAATCAGGCATAAAGGACAGGAACAGGACAGCCTGCATGGGAATAGGATGGCAGCTGCCGGGGGCAGGAATGGGATGAGCAGGATCGCTATAATGGGTACATCACATTAACAGTACATGATATATATATCAAAGCAATTGCATTACATTCAATACAGTAGGCGTAGCAGTAGGCGTGACTATTAGCAGTCGCGAAAGATAAGGCATAAAGTGGGTGTAACAAGAGGCGTGTACAGGGCGTATACATAGACATGTGATGTAAACGTAACAGAAGTGTCATAAATGGGGCGGAAACATGGAGGGGGCTACCTGAGCAGCCGGGACCTTTAACCTAGTGGTGCGCGCAAACGGGCAATGACGTGTTACCAGGGAGAACTGGGGGCTATGACTTCTGTGCTAGAAGAGGAGACTAAAGTCTGGAGTGTCAGAGCGACATGTACCTAAGGCATATCTGGTATCGGGTGTTTGGAGAACATGTTGATAGAATCCAAAAGTTATCAGGGCAAAGGCTACTTGACACTAAGGCTGGTGCATGCATTATTCTACATGTATTTCGTGTGCGAGGAATATTCTATGAATATTAGTACAGTATTTCTCTTACATGGAGACAGGAAGGCTAGACTATGGCTGAAACTATTGATGCGATTCAGTAGCTTAGGAATGCAGAGAAGGAGGGCTGGACTGATAACTAGAAGCATAACATACTCTTGGCAGACAGGCAGGCAGAGACAGGCCGGGCCGGGCACTGTGCGGCAGGAAGTAAGTGAAGGGTCAGGGATGCAGGTGTGGGGCTGTATCGCTCCTCGGAGAGGGTTCAGGAGACAGGAGCTGAATCTGGTGTCCGGGCCCTTTTGAGGCCTAGAAACGGGGACAATTCAATGGATTAACGTGCACACTGTAAAATGTGGCAACATAAGTTTACATAGGTCTAATATTCGTTGTTTTCACGAAGACTGGAAACTGGCTTACTAGAGTTGGACACAACTATGATTGCGTCTTTAATCGATCATAGGGGGATACATGCATATCGATCATGCACATATAACATAAGATGGGGAACACGTAGGCACATATAACATGGCAAAATTTACTTTTCCACAGTCTGGTAGGCCGTAGATTGCCTCATCATCACTTGGAAACGTGGTCGGGCTAGCATTCGGGGCGTTGGACGGGGTCGGGTAGCTGCTGATCTCCGTGACCTTGCGTAGTGCATCCTGCTGTTCCTGTAATATTAGATCCGCTGGTGGAGAGCGTGTAGGCACCTCCTGGATGCGGGGGGGGGGTAGAAGTTCCGCGCCTACGGCGTCGTCTGGATCCCCGGGCACGTGAAGTCGTGGTGGTCCCCTGTGCTCTCCGAGGCGCCTCAGCCATGCCTCCGTCCAGCCAGGCCTCAACCTCATCTGGGCTGGTGAAGAAGTGTATTTTGTCCTGTGCTACCACTCGTAGCTTAGCGGGGAAAAGCAGTGAATACTTGAGGTTCTCTTGGCGCAGTCATCTCTTCACCGTTAAAAAAGAGTTACGTTGTCTTTGAACTTGCACTGTGTAGTCAGGGAAAAACATCACTGTGGTGTTGTCTCTCCGGACGTCGCCAAGTTTTCTGGATTCCCGCAGGATCGTATCACGGTCCCTGTAATTAAGGACTCGGAAGATTAGCGGCCTGGGGTTGGAGCCAGTGGGGAGGGGCCGTGTGGGCACCCGGTGAGCCCGTTCTACTACAAAATGGGGCGACAGTGCTCCCTCCGGCAGCAAGTCTTGTATCCAGGCTTCAACTCGTCCAACTGGGTCCATCCCCTCCCATTTCTCCGAGACACCTACCAAGCGGATGTTTTTTCTCCGTGCTCGTCCTTCCGCCTTCTCAGCTCGTTCCTCCAAAAATTCCACCCGGTTGAGTAGATCCCGGACATGCCTGTCTGTCTGGCTCACCGTAGGCTCCAGCGTCGACACCGTCGCCTCCAGGGTCGAAGTGCGGTCCTGTAGTTTCTTATGGTCGGCTCTGAGGTGGGTCAAGTCTATCGCTACGCTGTCAATCTTAGTCTCCATGGAGGTGCGAGTCTGTTGGAGGGATTCCTCCAGCCGTTCCATGACGGCTAGCACATGGTCTAGTTTGGACGTCACTTGTTCCGCATCCATTTTAGACGTCGCCTTGGGGAGCTTCCCTTTGATCGACGTGCCTCCGGTGCCGGTCCGCGTATTCACCCCTCCAGACATGGGCTAGGCACAGCAACTGTGCAGGGCCGGTGTATTAGTGGGATTGTGCAAGTCGCAGGCTCAGGCGGCTAGTATGTAGTGCTCCCAGCCCACATCAGGGGGTTCTCGCTGGGTAGAGCACAAGTCCCCACCTCTCCGGGCAGCTCGTGGCACAGCGTCTCCGCAAGCGTCAGGGCCGTGATGGCGGCAGCCCCCGCGTCCGCGTCCGATGGTGGTAGATGATGGGTAGTGTCCCCCTTGCTGGTCACAGCTCTCTCCGTGCCCCTGACCGCAGCCTCACATGCCACCTGCTGTGCTGCGTTCCTGTGTTGATTGCTGGGGGGGGAGAGATGGGGGGTGGGTGGTTCAGTCCCCCCGATGTTATATGCAGCGGGTGGCGCTCAGTCAATTGGGGGGCTCGTTGGCCATCCCCTGGAGCGTTGCGTGGCGGCCGCGAACCAGAGGCATTGCCCGCACCGCGTTCCAGAAGGTATGTGCCGTTTCCGCCTAGGGTCAGCAGAGGGAGTGGGGGGGCGCCACTCAGTCTCGGCCCCCCGGCCGCGTGAGGTTCACTGAGGGTTTGGATAGGCCGTGAGGCTTGGCTTAGTGTCTCTGCCAGCAAGTCTTAGGTGTCGATATGCGTGGGGGGGGCGCCTCCAGCCCTTGGTCCTCGCAGTCACTCACCAGCGATGTCGTGGTAGTGTCTCATGTCGGTTAGGCGCTGTGCTCGAGACGTCGCCGATGTGATTTCACTGCTCCGCACCTCTCGGGCCTTCAGATCGCCCAGTCCCCCAATCTGCGGCGCTGTCCGGCGCCTCCGCCCCTCGCAGTCCTCCGCCGTGTTCGCCTGCAGGGGTGTCGGGTGAGGAGGGTCCAGCGACAAGTCAGGAGCTGGCCAGCAGCTCAAGTGGGCGTGTAGTGTCCACTTTCAGGTGTCGCGAAGCTCCGGTGACGTCGCGTGTAGGCCGCAGAGTGTGGCCTAGTCGCAGCTCCAAAGCCCCGGCTTCGCGTAGACAAAGGCCCCAGGGAAGTCGCGACCACGCCGGCTACCGCCTTTCAGTATGGGCCGGTGCGGATCCTTGTGTCCGATCCACCCCTCGGCTGGTCAGTATTTGGGCGGGAGGTAGGTGAGGGTCCGCCAGCAGTTTCCGGCTGTGTCAGGAGAACTATACTGGAGAAATTGCCCGGGAGATGGGAGCTCAAGCAGGAGCTCTCCCGAGCACGTCGTCCTCCATCGCGCTCCAAGCCACGCCCCCCGAAAGACAAGGTGACTAATAACATTAAAAATGTAGTCAATAAGGAGGACACAGCTTTGAGAATTAAAGAGAAACAGGATAATTTCAAAACTTGGTATGATAACAAATGGAATGTCAAACAACATACCTTTATGGTTGGTGATTTGGTCAGGATAAGGAAACCGGGGTTAGTAAGTAAGTGTGCCAGTAAATTCTACAAACCCATCAAGATTACCAGAGTCTTCAAGAATTCGGTTATAACTCTGGATGGTAAGCTATGGAATGTTAGGCGTGTTTCTAAGTGTCCTAATTTCTTTGGGTCTAATGACTGTTCGGACAAGGATATTTCCATTAAGTTTAATAATGCACAAACGAGTTTCCAGAATAATTCTGAGATTCTTTCTGATTCCATTGCTGACAGAGTTAAAGATTCTGCACGTGTTTTGATGTTCTCCCCATTTTGTTTTGTTGTTTTTCTAATGTCTCTTTTATTAATAAGGGAGAAGTGTTACATTTACTTATGCTTGTTAAGGTACACTGTTATCTTTCACCCTGTATTCTGATTCTTAGAATGCTCATGTGCTACATCGAACTGCATGTCAGGCAGTTGACAGAAGACAGCTTTGCCACATGTTGCTGTGCTGCTTATCTCTAACTTAAATAAATATATTTATAATTTAATCTACTCTATTTACTTCACTGCTGTCTAAATAGACAGCAGCTCATTCACAGCACACACCGTATTATTAATCGCCTCTTGGCACTTGTATAGTAGGCGTTTTATTTATCAAACGCAATGACGCTCCTGTTTTTTCTCTTGGACAGATGAAACACTGAATCAGCAGAGGTTCAGAGGAGGTCCTACATACTGAGTTCAACCCATTGAGCTACTACCCTAAGTTTCTATCACTATAAATGTCTGTTATATCCTGCTCTCAGTGCACACACATCTTGTCCTACATCTATTGTGAGACACCAGGTGGCCCCTGCGCCCCCGTGGAAGGTGGATAGATTTGAACCCGGCCATATATGCTCAGGTGGAACAACTGAAGCAGTGGCTGCAGCATTGTGTTGAATCCTGGGGGAGCAGAGTCGAGTCCTGGCCACACACTGCCCCCCTTTCCCTCCCCGGAGTAACAGCACTTCCACAATCCATTCATTCACTTCCACTTTCAGACCCAAGACGGACCAGCAGGGGCACAACTACCGGAAAGGATGCTGCCATGTCCCCACTGCAGGCTATACTGCTTGTTAGATAGATACCTCAGTTGGTTAATGTGCACACTGCCGAGACATGAGTTCGACCTACAAGACACTTCCATGCACCCACTGCAGGCACTACTGCATGTTAAAATGACAACTTAGTGGGTTAAGGCACACACTGCTGAGACATGAATTTGACCTGAATGAAGGACACTGCCACACTCCCAGTGCAGGCACTACAGCTTGTTAGATAGGTCAGTCGATTAACGCACACACTGCTGAATGAGTTCAACCTAAAGAACACCGCTGTCCTCCGAATGCAGGCACTACTGCTTGTTAAATAGATAGCTTAATGGGTTAAGATACTCACGGCTGAGACATGAGTGCAACTTAAATGAAGGTTATTTTGTACAAGCATTTACAGACTTGTTTTTCTGAACTCAATAATTTGAGCAACACTTTGAGGCTGTTTTTTAAATAACCTATATTTAGAAAAACAATTGTTGATCTGAACTTTGCACATACCTCTCCACAACTCGAATGTTACTAAAACAGCAACGAATCCCAAACTGTCTTTTTAGCCATGAACTAAATGGCTGCCGTTAGAGCTTCTTTGGAAATTAAGGATGGCAAAGTACTCTGAGACTCCAGGGTAACTCACACGACTGGGCATCTATTGATTAGGTCGAACCTAGGCAGTGCAAGCACTGCTCTGCGAGACATGCTGTTTCTGGAATATGGGCTTCAAGGACCTCCCATCTTTTCTATTGGCTCCTCTTACTGTCCTTCGAAAAGTCTGGCTTTTGTTTATTGAAATGGCATACTAGTCCCTCCTTTTGCCCTTTTGTAACCTCCCTTATGGACTGCCCCTGTTACTTATGCTCTTACCCTTCATGCTTTCAGAGCCCTCTTTTTTTTTGTTGGCATGCCTCTGCTCTTGTAGTGAGAGGTGTTTGTGTTTACTACATGTGCCGGCGTGTTTTAACTTAGGATGAGCACTTCTAATCTGTGATCAGGTTTTGTTTTCATCCTCAAAGCATCACATGCTTCATAATCGCAGCGCTTTATCGGGTTTTAGTGAACATTTTGTTGATCTCAAACACGTTTATGGTGTACTTTGCTATTGCTAGAAATACTTTGTTTTTGTAAGCCAGCAGATGGAAGTATGTACAACGCTTTCCTCAGTCCCCCTGTAAATGTATTTTATTCATGTAACACATTCATTTACTTTCTTCCTTTGTAGGTTTTATGCTGTTTGGCTTTCAAATATTAGAGTTACGTTAAAAAAAATGCTTGTATTTAATTTTTTATTAAGTACCACTATGTCTCGGCCTCTCTCATTTTGTTGCACTGGCTACCTTTGGATCGTAGAATTCTCTTCAAGACTCTTTGCCTGGCCCATGATGCCTATTATGGCTTAGGCCCTGATGCTATTAAAGCAATGTTTCAGGGCTATGTCCCAACCAAGCAGCTTAGGTCTGCTTGCAAGAATCTGCTAGTAGTTCCCAGGTATAAAATGATTAGATGGGGAGGCAGGGCCTTCTCCACCGCAGCTGCTAGTTTGTGGAACTCTCTCCCTGATAGGTTATCAGGTCTTGTGTCACACTCTCTTTTTCGTAGGGCCTTGAAAACCTGGCTCTTTACACGAACTTTGATATGAGCATTCTTATTCGGCTGTGCATTAGTCCTCTGTAGCGCCTTGATGCCCTTGGGCTAAGTTTAGCGCTTTATAAATCTAATATTCATTCATTATAGCCGCAATTCATGTCAGCAATTTCATTGTGCCTCTTTCAAAGCTTTTTTTCGGGATATTCTGATCTGAATGAGGCCATTAGTAGTTCCAATGTGACATCACATTCTGAGGTATGCAAGTCAAATGCTGAGTCAGCTTCGGGTCAGTACGTGTCAAATTGCTTCATACCAATTAAGTTGTTTCAGATGAAGGTCAACGTTGTATCGTCGGTGCAAACAATTCTGCACATGGCATGGATTTGTGAACAGGAGCTAATGCTGTGCACTCAAAAAGTCAAAGAGAAATTATCAAGAAATACAAAAATGTAAATGTTTTGTCTTAGGATGTTGTTCTTTTGGTAAAAAATAAAGTAGCCCTCTGAATTGTAGCTATACAGTACCTTTTACGTCTATGAGGCGCTACAAATACATTTTTATTTAAACTTTACAAAATTGCAAGGTTCGTATGGTGCGTTAAATAGTGTTGAGCCCTTTTCTTTTTAATAAATTCTCTTTTTAGGTACCCTACAAACTATTTAACCCTCTCCCGCCCCACCAGACTACTTGCCGCTAATTTACTGTTGTTCATGGTAGGAAAACACTTGCATCAGATGGCACTAAAGGGCAAATGTGTTATTTTCTTCTGCCTTTAGGCTATCTTTGCCATGGAAGCCAATTGCCATGCACTCACATCTGTTTCGAAAGCCGATACCTAAGACTAGCTGTAAAGATCTGTATCTCTGCACACACTCGCAAATCAGCAAATGTGTGTTTTGTTGCTGTGTAAACACGGCATGTATCGTCCAGAATCACTGGCTCTAAAATCTTTCATAGAGAGTGGAACCGAGTTGGCAACATCCCAAATTATTTGGTGTACATATCAAGCTACATTTGCTGTGATTTTTGTGTCTCTGGCGCTTAAGCAAAAATAGACTGTCTTGAACTAAACAGCAACCAGCCCCCTGTATAGTCACAAAACATTGTCATTTGGTGTTTGTAAACTTGCTCTCTCTGTTCACTTTACTCACCGTTACCTTATAAAAGAGGAAGTAAAGTAAGAGAAGCCGCGTTGGAAGGTTGCCTTTGTCACTTATTATAACAACAAACTATTACTTATGTTTCTGAGGACAAAAGCTTACAACGTGCATCATTATGATTTTGCGACTTTCTTTTCAGAATATATTCTGGCTCTACTGCTTTTCTGCAACTTTTCTGCTACCCATCCACTCGCACACTATGTCTTACTGTCACAAAAGTTTAGGGCCTGCTTTGTCGGGCTGCCATTCTGTAACAGCATGCAGCAATAGTTGGTTCTCTGGGGGAGGTAGTATTTATTTAACATGAGAATGAATCCCACATGGGAGTCATTCTCATGTTAAATAAATACTACCTCCTCCACAGAACCAACTGTTGCTGCATACTACTAGAATCCCCAGGTTCTGAGGGATACTGGGTTATCTTTTATAGCCATTGTGTAACAAGCATGCTTCCCAGCACATGGCTTGTATATCTGTGCCTTTTCTTGCTACTTACATGAATGTGTGACCCCACTCACACTGCTCAGTATCCATATTTCGTGTCTCATGTCTCGTTGTGTTTACCAGCATCCATGGTGGTGTAAGTGTTCTCTAGATCAATATGATATTTTTAGCTTAATCTGCAGTTTCAGTGGCAGTGCAAGTTAGAAGTTGGCTATTCGATGCCGAAAGCAAAAGACACAGCCAACACATATGTAAAAAGCTACTGTGTTCTGGATAATATGCTGCATTTCTAAACACTTATAAGGTCAAAAGGCAAGAACTGTTGGCTATGCCAATGCTTCATTTTGTGTTTAATAGGGGCCTCACAGACAGACATGCCAACCCTCCCGATTCAGGCGGGAGACTACGGATTTGAAGGTTAATCTCCCGCTGACACAATGATGCACATGGTGTGAAGGAAATCTGGTCCTTCTAAGAATGTGTACGGAGTCGGAGCCAGATGGGTTCTTTAGAGTAAGATGTTAACTCACCAGCTCAATTGAAAACATGGACTTTTGACGTAATGCTTGTCTGTGTTCGCTTTGCTTCTACTGGCTAAGTTGGCTTTGGGGATCGCTTGTTCCCTTAACTGTTTGGGTTTTATGACGAATCTTCATTACAGGTTCCCCAGTCACCTGGGCTTGTGCAAATCTTCCCAGGATCCCCCAGGCTCACATGGCAGGGCAGGGTAGTGCCTCTTCTCTCCACAGGGCACAGCAGAAAGGCTGTTTTCAAGAATTAAGGCCTTGTCCAGGTCTATGGGATACTGCAAACTAACAGAGGCTCAGCTCCTGGTAATGTTTACTGTGGGTTGGTGCCCAGCGTCTCCAGTATACCTGAATGATGCACAGGGGCTACTATTTATATCACTGGTCATTGGTCAAGTCACGCCTTCATCCTCTCCTAGCCTTTAAGCCTGCCAAACTTTACATTCCAGCATGTGCCATCTCACTTTTATTTTTGCAAGCAGGAGTCTTCAATTCCCATTATGCAAAGTGCTGTCAAAGACGCCCTGTACTGACAGGATGACATGCGTGGTGGCCCTTCGCAGCAATGGCATCTTGCACGTTCAGAGTCATTCTATGTAAAGGAAGAGTACAGCTTTATTCAGTGATAGGTCAGTCATAATTAACTGGCAGAGTGATATGCATGCAATTGGACACAAAAGGATCAGACGTTGAGTGTATTATCTGGGTTTAACCCTGGGACCGTTAGACCGGGCCTGCAGGCCAGTACACAATATTGCTAAGCTCCCAGTCACTCTGCGTGCTATAGCCTGCTCCTGACACAGGTTAAGAAGTCAAGATAAGAAAAAAGAACGTTCAGTAAAACCGAGAAATAGCCCTTGGAGAAAAAATGTGTTCCAACTCTGTTTTTGTTGAACACTTTGTAAAACTACCAACAATAAAATGTTGAGGCCAGTCTTCATTCACGCACGCTGTCATCTCCCTCTCCAAGAATTACATCAGACATCAACTCTTAATGCTTTGTCCTTAATTCTTGGCGGGGGAGACAGGAGCATGTGATGGGAATCGACATTTTATTTTTGCCAGTTTTACCAATCAGTGCACATAACAAGCATTTACAATGCAATAGGTCTCGCAGCATTAAAGTTTGAGCTATTGGCATTGTATATTACAATGTGTTACATTAATTTGTTATCAAACTCTGAATTGTTGTATAAAGATGATTTGCAAACTGTCAAATGTTGCTGAATAATAAGCAACGTTGTGAATAATATTGTTTGCTAGTCATCCTTGGGTACCAGAGTACTTCACTTGAGGCAGCTCACTACTCTGCACTCACTACTCTGCACTCACTACTCTGCACTCACTACTTTGCACTCACTACTCTGCACTCACTACTCACTACTCTGCACTCACTTCTTTGCACTCACTACTCACTACTCTGCACTTACTACTCACTACTCTGCACTCACTACTTTGCACTCACTACTCTGCACTCACTACTCACTACTCTGCACACTCACTCTGCACTCACTACTCACTACTCACTACTCTGCACTCACTACTCTGCACACTCACTCTGCACTCACTACTCACTACTCTGCACTCACTACTCTGCACTCACTTCTTTGCACTCACTACTCACTACTCTGCACTCACTACTCATTACTCTGCACTCACTACTCTGCACTCACTTCTTTGCACTCACTACTCACTACTTTGCACTCACTACTCTGCACTCACTACTCACTACTCTGCACTCACTACTCACTACTCTGCACTCACTACTTTGCACTCACTACTCACTACTCTGCACTCACTACTCACTACTCTGCACTCACTACTCACTACTCTGCACTCACTACTTTGCACTCACTACTCTGCACTCACTACTCTGCACTCACTACTCTGCACTCACTACTCACTACTCTGCACTACTCTGCACTCACTACTCTGCACTCACTACTCACTACTCTGCACTCACTACTCACTACTCTGCACTCACTACTCACTACTCTGCACTCACTACTCTGCACTCACTACTCTGCACTCACTACTCTGCACTCACTACTCTGCACTCACTACTCACTACTCTGCACTCACTACTTTGCACTCACTACTCACTACTCTGCACTCACTACTCACTACTCTGCACTCACTACTCACTACTCTGCACTCACTACTTTGCACTCACTACTCTGCACTCACTACTCACTACTCTGCACTCACTACTCTGCACTCACTACTCTGCACTCACTACTCACTACTCTGCACTCACTACTCTGCACTTACTACTCTGCACTCACTACTCTGCACTCACTACTCACTACTCTGCACTCACTACTCTGCACTCACTACTCTGCACTCACTTCTCTGCACTCACTACTCTGCACTCACTACTCACTACTCTGCACTCACTACTCTGCACTCACTACTCTGCACTCACTACTCTGCACTCACTACTCTGCACTCACTACTCACTACTCTGCACTCACAACTCTGCACTAACTACTCACTACTCTGCACACTCACTCTGCACTCACTACTCACTACTCTGCACTCACTACTCTGCACACTCACTCTGCACTCACTACTCACTACTCACTACTCTGCACTCACTACTCTGCACTCACTACTCTGCACTCACTACTCACTACTCTGCACTCACCACTCACTACTCTGCACTCACTACTCTGCACTCACTACTCTGCACTCACTACTCACTACTCTGCACTCACTACTCACTACTCTGCACCCACTACTCTGCACTCACTACTCTGCACTCACTACTCTGCACTCACTACTCTGCACTCACTACTCACTACTCGGCACTCACTACTCACTACTCTGCACTCACTACTCACTACTCGGCACTCACTACTCACTACTCACTACTCTGCACTCACTACTCACTACTCTGCACTCACTACTCACTACTCTGCACACTCACTCTGCACTCACTACTCACCACTCTGCACACTCACTCTGCACTCACTACTCTGCACTCACTACTCGGCACTCACTACTCACTACTCTGCATTCACTACTCTGCACTCACTACTCTGTACTCACTACTCTGCACTCACTACTCACTACTCTGCACTCACTACTTTGCACCCACTACTCTGCACCCACTACTCACTACTCTGCACTCACTACTCTGCACTCACTACTCTGCACTCACTACTCTGTACTCACTACTCGGCACTCACTACTCACTACTCTGCACTCACTACTCACTACTCTGTACTCACTACTCTGCACATTCACTCTGCACTCACTACTCACTACTCTGCACTCACTTCTCTGCACTCACTTCTCTGCACTCACTTCTCTGCACCCACCCCATCGGTATTACAATGAAAGATGTATTTCCACCCTGTTATATATGTTATGAGGACCCCGTTCATGTGCCAACTCCTATAAGATACCTTTTAATATGCGAGAATGTGCTGCATTGCTGTATACTTATAAGGGCCCAAAGACGAGACCGATTGCCTTGCAAATGCTTGTTTAACAGTGTCACTGTAAGGTCCACTCACACAATTGTCCACAGAGTTAAAAACTGTCAAATAAAGGCCTTCCTTCTCCCCTATGTCTCGGACAGTTGCAGGGACGCCTTCTTTCTCCCAACCACCCCGTCCCATAGTGCCGCATGCCTGTGGAGGTTACTTTGTTATCGAGGGCAGCCTGACCAGGGGGATAGCTGTCGGTTTCTGTTGGAGATCAGGCGAGATGACTGCAATATCTGCGCGCGCATTCCAAAACAAAACCTAGCGTGGGGGCGGGACTTCCATCTTGTGCGCGAAGCCCGCGCCCACGGAGTTCCTGGTCCGAAGAGCAGTGCGTGACGCGGGGCACCCATGCCTGAGGGAGAGCCCCGCGGAGGCGACAGAACACCGGATTGGCGGTAAGTGGGCCTTGGGGGGTGCTCGTGTGTGTGAGTGTGTGTGCGCGTGTGTGTGTGTATGTGTGCGACGGCGGGGGTGTCTCTGTATGTGTGCGTGTATGTGCGCTCCTGTGTGTGTGTCTCTGTGTGCGACGGCGGGGGGAGGGGGGAGTGTCTCTGTCTGCGTGTCTCTGTCTGCGCTCGTGTGTGTGTGGCCGCATGCGTGCAGGGGGAGGTGTGCCTGGGTATGTTTGCGCTTCCCAGGAGACAGCCAGGCCGAGCGCGGCGCGTGCCAGTCGGCGCGTGCCAGTTTCAAATCGCCTCCAAGGCGATGCGCGCGGCCAGGATTGTCTCCTGGGAAGCACACATGCCGACAAAAGGTTCTCGGCGGAGACGCGCTTCGCGCGGCTAGCCGAGACCTAAAAAAGGAGTCTAAAACTCTGTTTTTGTTAGCACCAAAGCGAAATGCTCATTTTCCCCATACTCATGATGTGGTGTTATTGCCAGAGTTGCAGACTTAGGAATAGGCAACCAGGTTCAAGTCCTGGAGTTGGCTCATCATCCTGTGCTTCTGGATCAATAATTTAATCTCCCTATCCCTGTAAGCACTGAGTGGTGACATTACGTAATGTAATTGGTGCACATGTAAGGCACTCCTGTACCTTCAGGTCGTGTCTGCTATATGAAAAATTAACAACAAGGTAAAAACAAAGCATTAATGTAAGTAAAGACACCTATTTAGTGGCTGATTTGCAAATTGTGGCTTCCCCGCTTAAATTGTTCTTGGGTAAATACTTTATTTCACTCAAACTTCTTTTTCTTCATTATAGAATATGAAAACACTTTCAAATATGTGAGTTCAGAATACTGTTTATTGTGAAATAGGCCCCGACCCCTGTATGCAAACATCGAACTCCGGGGGTATTTTTTGTAGGCGAGATGTGGAGAACGTGCCCAGAAGATGATTTCCTGATGGCATCACAATGTGTGCTTGCCCTATGCCTCATTCTCATATACAGACACATTGCAGTTAAATGGTCATCCGGAGGGGTCTTGAGCAATGGGTTATGGCTGCAGTGGCGCGACTAGACTTCACACAAACTTGATGCCACCACTCTGTTCAGAGTAAACATACTATAGGTCAGTTTACAACTTGCACAAAGTGTTCGGATAAATATGGCCCCTCACTCCCGTGACTCCCGGTTGTTCGTTTCTTAACAGCCGTGTGCACCGTGTGGCTGCTCCTCCAACCAGCAGGGGCAGTTATTAAATGACTGAAAACTGGGAGGAGTGCTTTGAGACAGCTACCCATTCTATAACAACAAGTAGTGGATAGGGTACCCACATGGCATTTGGATGGCATCATGAAAGACTGTGTCAACTGTTGAAAGGTGACAGTTGGATAAGAGGCGTAAACACTATAGCATATACGTACGAAGCATGCATGCAGACCATGTGCAGTATGAGAGGAGGGGATGGGTGTGAGGTGTGAGATTTGTTTTTACATATTTGAGATTTTGCAGAGCATGAACTATATCCTCTGCAATATGGGTGCAAAACGATTTACAACACAATAAAGAGATCGAAACGGAAGTACTGATGATGTATAAATCAGAATGTGGCAAATAAAAGAATGTGTTCTCATTATTACAATTTGCTAATGGTGGTGATAATGAAAAGAGCTTCAATTTTTAGTGGCCTTTCGTATTATTGAGATTATGTGGGGTTGACTTTGTGGTTAGTGGAGGCATGGGAGCAGAAACCACTTTTTGCACTGTTTGCTTTGCCTGGATGCATGTGTGCCTTGCTAGTGTTGAGGTGTGTGTTTAAATTATTGCAGTGATGTTGAAAATTACATAAGCCCCTCTCCAGATGATACATGCCTCATTGCATATTTGCTTTTTTGAGAGTTTGCACCCATCCCTCATGTATTTCTGCATAAGCAAGTTCACGAGTTGCTTGAAAATGCACCATTTGCCCACTCTTTTTTCAAAATTTTCTCAGGAGGAGAACCCCCCCTCCAACCGCCTGTAGGTGGTTCAGGCTCACTCGCCGCAGTGAAGTATGACAATTGTTTCACGCCCTACCACTTTCAAATGTCACCATCCGCCCCTGGTTTTCACCCATTATGTTGACTTGTCATGCGTTTATGCTACATTCTAATTACAGCTGTGTGTATGACCTATCTCTATGAAGCAGAAGTTATTTCTTGAAGAGGGCAGAAAAAATCTCTCCCAGTTACTCCTGTGACCCATTTAGTGTAATGCCTGACCCGTTTTGCGTTACACGTTATTTCGGTCATTGTACACACTCATATTTCTCCCTCTTATCGAATTTGAAATGTTGGCATGTATGCCCACAGAACACTTGGGGTGCGGGGCCCAGAATTTACAAGAGGGGTGTGGTGTATGCACATTCCATGTATGTAAAGACTTTTGCCTACTTCAATAAGCATCATGCACATACATACATCATATGCGTTGAACGTGACTGCTGGAATACCGAAACAAGAGCTGGCACTGAAGGTTCAACCTTCAAACACTGCCAACACACCTCAGGTTGAGCCAGGCTGATTCCAGGTGCTTGACCATGCACCAACAGTTCACCCTGCCATGTGTTCCTGGGTAGATGCTCGATAGAAGGTTGTGCTGCCCGGTGTTAATAACATGTATGTACGTACAACAGCTTGGTATACCATTGGGAAACTGGCTGGCACAGTCTATCAATAGCTTTTTGTAACCTGCTGCGGTGTTATTCGATACACAGGAAAAATGTTTTACATGGCAAGTATATTTTTCTGTTCTACTTACATCCCGGCCATTGCAAATGCCAACGTTTTAATCAATGTGGGCGAAAGAGAGTTGTGTTTGAGAAGATAATGCTGGGGTCACCGTGTTAGGCATTCTTCGAGCAGGTCTCACTATTTGAAAACATGTACTCACTTTGAAGTCAGCTGAAAGCATATTAAAAACCACGCTCCCTGGAAGACACAGCTTGACATTGGACCTCAATCTTTGAATGCACAGAAAATGTGAAGAGACAAGAACAAGATTTGCAGGCCTGTTGACAAATAGGGATCTCTCAGAAGGACACTGGTAAATAAGCTCTTAACATGAGAGGGATGAAGTGATCCTGGAGAGCCTCAGCCAGCAAATGAAAAAGCAAGAAAACGTGAGTTACAAAGCATAAAGCCTATGGCAAGCAAGGGACAGAACGCATTCCCAGGTCAACTTCTAAAACTCCTCAAGATTTCTATCCCATACCACACAGCTGTGTGGCTGGTAGGCTGTGACCTAAAAAGAGGGACCATTGCAAGAGGTAGTCACAACTACATTCTCCTAGTGCCTCACTTCCAGCAGGCAGTGAACATGCACAAGTGTGCAGTGCCGTAAACCAAATATTAAGAATGGTTTCTTCATTGTTAAGCATGAGGTCTTCATTTGGTGACGCTTTGATGCTCTCGAAGACACGTTTTGGGACATGCGCGGGCATGGCATTTAAGACCCAAACAACAGCCTGGAGTATGTGAGCCAACCAAGCAGCTATTGTGCCACACAATGACAATCTAGAAGTTATTTGAGTCATTCAAAGCCATACCTGAGCCCCATTCTTTGTAGTAATGCTTTTCATACATGTAATTCAGTATCATATAAAAAAAGAAGAATTAGCCTGGTTTGTCCAACAGCATCTTTTCTTTCAGTAAACTACTTTGGTTACTACTCCGTGGGAAGGAGGATTGTACACACCATGGAGCCTATTCTCAAAGGTAAATTTACAAGATTAAATTGACTCTCTTGTAAACCTACTACTAAACTAAAATAATCATCTGCACTTTTTTACTGTTCACCCTTTCTGAATTTAAATTCCACCCAACTGTAAACTTAAATGTCTCCAGCAGCAACGTCATCCAGCGGGGATGTTTCCCTGAGCGTGGAGTCCCAGCAGGGTGGCCTCTCCTCTTTCCTGTATTGGGGACTTGGTATTCTATGTTTGACTATGCAACTGTAGCTAATATACCAACTCCAAATTCATTATTCTGGTTTTTCCCGACCGCTGAGACCTGACATGGCTGATGTCCGGTGGAGCTGTTAGATAGCTGTAGAGGAGATTGGCCACGGTTTCACCCCCTTGACCATCACCTACCCAGCCAGACATTGGGCATAGTTCCTCCTCGTCTCCCCGCTATTACTCCTTCCTCCCCTCCCTCCTACGAATTATTGAAACATGGTTTATGTGCACTGTACCTACTATGCTCTTGTATCTGATGTAACTTGTAACGCAACAATCCAAAATGTAAAGCGCTCTGATACCCTCTTGGGTCATGTGCGCGCTGTATAAAACTATATAAATGAATAAATAAAATCCCATGGAGGAGCCTCCTCCACAGGATTTACTAATGTAGATCTACTACTAATAACCTTTCACATGTAACTGGGATCTCTGTCACCTTGGCAGAGATCTCATATGGGAAACCATAGGGAAAGGTATTAAAGTTTATTATGATTTACATAAAACTTCAATAGTAAAAGAAACAAAGAGGTCCTTTGACTCTGGTTGCCTTGGCCAAAACAACACACTAGGACAATCCAGAGGCAAAGGAACCTTCTAAAACGTTGGAGAAATAGTCAAAGAAACAAATGAATAAAAGCTAGAAAATATAATTACAAAAATATATTGAGGTATCAATAGTACCTAGGGGACTCCGCATTTTTTTTTTGTGCCCAATCATTCAGATACAAATAGTGAATTACTTCCGCTTACGGCATTATACAGCCCCGGGAACTGCAGAATGCAGGCTTATCAGGGTCCTGCCATCTCCCCCATGAATTAGAACCGAAGCTAATACAAGTTGGGGAATTATTCCTAGGATTCGTCCACCACTGGGACAACCATTACTCAGAGGCACTTGATAGACAGAATTGCTACCATACTTTGTACACACCAAATCTGAAGAGACTGCAAGAATAGTATGGACCTGTTTCCATGTGCATACCCTTAAAAAAAAGTCTAGTATGATGAAACATGTGTCGGTTTGTTGGACAATACTGTATACAAATCTGCTTTTGAAGTAAAAAACGATGTGGAAGAATTTGACTTGTGTGGACTGGATCTGATCACTGCAACAGAACCTCAGAAAGAAGAGATCTAACATTTGCGAACTGGACTGTGTGTGCTTGAGTGCATCTCTCTTTGGACATTAGGTCTGCCCTTTGTTTACAAAGTGCGGTCAATTTACACCAAAGGTAAATCGGTGCTGAACACGATAGCACTACTGAGTGTATAAACATCTGATTTTGTGTTTTCACTACAGCCAATGACTATAGATTGATGTGCATTGGCTTAGTCCCCGGATATGTGTTTCTCCTTGATCACCAAATAGTGAATTACTGTAGCAGTGGAATGAAAATAACATGCAATGTTCTAACAGCATGATGGAAATACTAATCAATTATGCCAAAAAATGATCTTGATACAATAATTGGGCACACTAAAGATACAATTCTACTGCTTGAGAATAAGGAATAGGCAAGTGAGAAGTGATATGGAGGAGAGACTAAGCATACATGAGGACGATGTTAGTAAGAAAAAACTCAAAAAAGTTCCCCATAAAGAATCGGATTATTTGCAAAACACCAATTACATTTTACAAAGCACTTGGATGTAATAAATAATAAAAGAATAGACCTTGTAAAAAGGCATAATAGAGACATCAGAACCCGTGGATAGAAGCAGATCTGATACGGATTTCAGTGGAGGCGAGGGCTGCTCTACAGAATTAGGTAGATCATTTTTTTCTTTTTAGAGGAGATGGGACTCCTATATATTGACAAAAAGACAGAAACCCCCCAGAGGAAGAGGGTGATAGAACACGAGGGTAAGAGAAAAACATGACAAAGTAAGAGAAATATCCACTACATAGCCAGAGAATTTGAATACAATACATTAAGAGGATAATCTGTTAGTGCATCTATCAAAATATTAAGCTATCAAACATGAAATATTGGTACTGAACATGGGGTTTATCCTTTTGTCCAGACCAACACTTTGATCACATGGAAACCAAAATAGATCAAATATGGCTAAGTCAGTACTTGATTAGTGACGAGGAATATTGCAATATGAAGATGGAAAACTCAGTTTTACCAACAATTCACTTTCTACCCAAAATACATAAAAAATGTATATATTCACAGGGACAGCCAATTGTTTCTGCATGTGGGTATCTCCTCGAAACTACTTCACAATATATGACTTTTAGCTGGCACCCATGTTAAAAACTTATGTTCCTCCATAAAAGGGCACTGGAGGCGTATTACGAATTGTTGCAAACATCGATTGGGAAAAAGATTATTATCTAGGCACCATTTTTTTTTTTTTTTTTTTTTATTTTACAGAGTTTTATATAGGTGTGGTATCACTTTATACCTCCAACACACATGAAATAGGGTTGAGGGTCTTTGAATATTTCTTGGGACAAAGGAACATCAGGGAGAAACAACATTCCAGAATGTTATTGCAAATGATTAGCATTTGTTTACATAATATCTTCATTTTAAATCTTCAGATAAACTGCCAAGGATGAGAGACTGCCATGGGCGGATGTACCATGTTACTCCGCATACTTTTACTCCGCATACCGTTACAACGCGACTTTTACAACGCATACCATTACAACGCATAGCGCTTTGGGGTGCTGGATAGTGGTAAGTATAATTTACTATTCTAACTCCAGTCCCCGTGGACCCTAGGGAAGGTGTTGGATAGTAAATTATACTTATTCCCTATCCTAGAGCGCCCCCCAGCGCAATGCGTTGTAATGGTATGCGGAGTAAAAGTCGCGTTGTAATGGTAGTGCGGAGTAAAAGATGCGTTGTAACGGGTGTATACCGCCATGGGCATCTCATTTTCACCAAGCTATGGGCATCTGATCAAGGGTTGGTAGGAAAAGGAGAAAGCCTGGAACCAGGAAAATGAGGTCTATCTAGATAAGATATTGCTATGGACACCCTTTGTTGAGGATTTCTTTTTATTCTGGATTTGAACAATGGAAAAATTCAAAGAATACTTTGACAAATTAAACAATAATTAATGCGGTCTTACATTCACACACAACATCAGTAATGAGAAGATTCCTTTTTTTTATATCCTCATACAATTTGGACCATCAGAAATTAGAAAGCACTCTTTTCCATAAGGATACAGCAAAAAATAGTATCTTGCATTGGAAAGGTTTTCACCAAAAACCTCTCCTAAACAGAATTCCCTATGGGGAGTTTCTTAGGCTTAAACTGTTGAAATGAAAAAGATTTAAATGAAAAAAAGTGAGGGTGCAGAGATACTATTTTTGCAAAGAGGATATCAGCAGAATATGGTGAATGAATGCAGGAAAAAAGCTCAAGGAAAGAACAGATCCTAATTTTTAATCATAGGTAAGAAAAGAGGAGAGCCTAGTGAGGAACACAATACCAGATTAATATTGACATTTAATAATGAAAAAAGTGAAATAAGAAAAATACTCCAGAAACATTGAAACTTGATATGCGATTATCCAGACATTGGGGAACAACTAGGCAGTGATTTCTTGATTAATCTCGAAAAGGTCCAGTGTTAAAAAACATGTCAGTGAGAAGCCATTTTGACACAAAAAATCTGAATATATATATATATATATATATATATATATATATATATATATATATATATATATATATATATATATCACCATTCCACACCTTTTCACGAAGATCCAGTGAAGAGACCAACAACAGGGGAACCATGGAAAACAGCTTTTATTCCACAGGCAAAGGCGAGTAACAGTCCCACAAACCCGCATTAGGCGAATGCATTTCGGCGTGTTTTTCCGCCTTCTTCAGCGCCAGGGGTGTGAATAGTTCAGGGAGGGTCGTGCTTCTTAGATAAAATATCTGCCCCCGCCTGATAGGTTGCTCTGCGCACCACTCCTTAAAGGTATATACCATGCGCATACATCTTTGGTAGGACGTTAATGGATCAAACGCCTACCAGTCCCAGCATGCATTGTCCATGTTTGTATCCGGAGGGTTGTTGCGTGGAGCGGTGCACATATTAGCCGTGGGGCGTCCTCCTTTACCCATGCGTGTGGAACTCGCCGTCTCCATATGTCCCCAAAACCGCTTCACCCTGATGTCACCGGGATTTGCCATAGACGGGAGTAAGGCTGAAATCAACACCTTACCCTCTGTGAGGCTATTTGAAGCCCCTACACCGTCACATGTCCCGAACACACAGGGGGACTCTGGTAATTCCGGTACCCCGGATGAAATCCTATTTTCCAGTATCCAGAGCCAACTTTAAAAAGCGGGGGTCCCTTGGCGCGTTACTGGAAAACGCGCTGAAATATCACCATTCCACACCTTTTCACGAAGATCCAGTGAAGAGACGAACAACAGGGGAACCATGGAAAACAGCTTTTATTCCACAGGCAAAGGCGAGTAACAGTCCCACAAACCCGCATTAGGCGAATGCATTTCGGCGTGTTTTTCCGCCTTCTTCAGCGCCAGGGGTGTGAGTAGTTCAGGGAGGGTCGTGCTTCTTAGATAAAATATCTGCCCCCGCCTGATAGGTTGCTCTGCGCACCACTCCTTAAAGGTATATACCATGCGCATACATCCTTGGTAGGACGTTAATGGATCAAACGCCTACCAGTCCCAGCATGCATTGTCCATGTTTGTATCCGGAGGGTTGTTGCGTGGAGCGGTGCACATATTAGCCGTGGGGCGTCCTCCTTTACCCATGCGTGTGGAACTCGCCGTCTCCATATGTCCCCAAAACCGCTTCACCCTGATGTCACCGGGATTTGCCGTAGACGGGAGTAAAGCTGAAATCAACACCTTACCCTCTGTGAGGCTATTTGAAGCCCCTACACCGCCACATGTCCCGAACACACAGGGGGACTCTGGTAATTCCGGTACCCCGGATGAAATCCTATTTTCCAGTATCCAGAGCCAACTTTAAAAAGCGGGGGTCCCTTGGCGCGTTACTGGAAAACGCGCTGAAATATCACCATTCCACACCTTTTCACGAAGATCCAGTGAAGAGACCAACAACAGGGGAACCATGGAAAACAGCTTTTATTCCACAGGCAAAGGCGAGTAACAGTCCCACAAACCCGCATTAGGCGAATGCATTTCGGCGTGTTTTTCCGCCTTCTTCAGCGCCAGGGGTGCGATACGTTATGTTCGGATGATTCATTTGCTGTAGAGTGTGTGGTTATGAATCGAATCTTTTCATCAATCAGATCTAATCCATAATATCCCGTACGGGGAATTTTTGAGAATCAAAAGAATATGCTCAAAAGAGGAGGATTGGATTATCAACCAAAAATTGACAAGTAAAAGATTTGAAAAACGCAAATACCATCGCCTTCATAATTCAAAATGCACTAACACGATCTTCCGGTATTAATAGAACTGAGTTGTTGAAAGAAAAACCTAAACCAGAAAGTGAGGACCAAAAGATTCGATTCATAACCACACACTCTACAGCAAATGAATCGATAACTAAAATCTTAAGAAAAAACTGGCATATTCTGCACATGGATCCAAAAATTGCTGAAATTGTAGGAGATCATCCGAACATAACGTATCGCAGGGCCAAAAATTTGAAGGATAAGCTAATCTCCAGCCACTTTCAGGAGCAGATCAAAACGAAAGTTTGGTACAAATCCAAAGGCTTCTATAAATGCTCGGGATGCAAGGTGTGCTGTATTGCCCAAAACACCAAAGAACTAAAAATGGCAAATAACAAAATCTGGACAATCAACCAATTGATAAACTGTAAGACACAATTTGTAATTTATGTTTTAGAGTATCCATGTTCGCTAAAATACATTGGCAGCACAAAAAAAGAACTAAAATTAGGAATTTTGGAACATGTACGAGCAACAATTAACAATGACAGAAGTAATGCCATGGCCAAGCACATGGAAAAGGAACATAAAGGGAACTGGAAAGATCTAACATTCTATGGAATTGAAAGTGTAGGAGCGAACCAGCGAGGAGGAGATCGTGAAAAAATAATGAGACAAAAAGAATCAAAACATATAATGAGCTTTCGAACCCTGAACCCTCATGGGCTTAACCTGGATGAAGAACTTCATTGCCATCTTTGAACTCTAAAACTGTATTGAAAATCAAAAGAATATGAACTATCTCTCTCAATAACCTTTTAATTAAATTTTCACTTTACATGAACTGTTTTATAGGCACTTATCTATTTAGTTTAATCTCCATTATTGAAGATACACGACACTTACAACAGGATTGTAATTGCGACATTGTGAAAAAACAATAAGAATCCAATTGTTGATTGAATAACCCACTAAAGGGTGAGATTATAAATCATCATGAATTTATAATGGTTTATGCAATTATGAATGGAAACCCACTAGAGGGTCGGATGAGCAAACATGATTGAGAAAACCCACTAGAGGGTGAGATTATAAGAAAACATGAATTTATAATGTTTTATGCAATTATGACTTGATTACCCACTAGAGGGTTGGATGAGCAAATATGATTGTGAACAGTATGTAAGATATAAATTGCTGTTCCCCTCTCTTTGTCACAATGTCGAAATAAGATAATAATCGCCATATAACTGAATGGTTGGTTGAAAAACTACATGTCCCAGAATCCCTGTGCCACTAACAGGAAGTGATGTATCGTAATGGAGGATGTTTGTGGTTTTTTTCATCTTTATTTAAATTGAGCAAAAAAATGTAGTGATGTTTTCCTGTGAGCAAGGTCTCCGTAGAGACCGAAACGCGTCAGGTGTTGCTGGCTTGCTGAATATAACAATAAACTGAAGACCGAACTACTAACTTGGATGTACGGCTATATTTGATAATAATACCCGGGATATATATATATATATGTATATTCACTGGAAAACCCATAGTTAGCTGGACATTTCACTCGTACAAAACCATTAAAATTCCTCTGTTATAGTTAGTTCTATTAACTCTAACTCACGCGGCCGCAATCCATTGCTGATGATTTCGCATATTACATCATTCATGACATGGTCAGTGACATCACTAATGACATCTCAAATGACATCACTGATGACATCACTGATGACATCATCCAGTGAATGTGGTTTGGTTTGATATTTAAATATGTATTATTATTTAAATAGCAATCTGCATTGAAGAATGAGTGGATGTATTAGTGTCTGGATAAAGGATTTACTAGCTGTGTGATTAACTGTTTAAGTGACTAATTTAAAGTGTCTCACTAAATATATGAGTTAGTGACTAAACTCTGTGAATGTCTACATCACTCTGTCTGTTGTTGTGTAAAGTGCACAGGGTCAAGGCTGATTTGCATATGGCCATGTCTGAACTGGGGTGGTGTGGAGTGCAAAAAAACGATGGATTTAGGCCCAGATCTCTGTACTGGGGTGAATGTATGACATTGTTCTGCATTCTGTCCATCAACCGTTGTTTTTGCATTTGTCACCCCAAGTGGGATGGGTATGCTCAGACGTGAGTCCCATGCTCTCCACACCACTGGAGTCAAGCTATCCTGGCTGAAGACGGCTGATAGCCAGAAACCGGTCCTAGAATGCTTGATTCCGGTTCAGGAAAGACATGGCTTGGCAGTTCGGGCTGGACTGTTCCCATGAGGCACTGGGTCAAGGCTGATTTGCATATGGCCATGTCCGAACTGGGGTGGTGTGGAGTGCAAAAAAACGATGGATTTAGGCCCAGATCTCTGTACTGGGGTGAATGTATGACATTGTTCTGCATTCTGTCCATCAACTGTTGTTTTTGCATTTGTCACCCCAAGTGGGATGGGTATGCTCAGACTTGAGTCTCATGCTCTCCACACCACTGGAGTCAAGCTATCCTGCCTGAAGACGGCTGATAGCCAGAAACCGGTCCTAGGATGCTTGATTCCGGTCCAGGAAAGACATGGCTTGGCAGTTCGGGCTGGACTGTTCCCATGAGGCACAGGGTCAAGGCTGATTTGCATATGGCCATGTCTGAACTGGGGTGGTGTGGAGTGCAAAAAAACGATGGATTTAGGCCCAGATCTCTGTACTGGGGTGAATGTATGACATTGTTCTGCATTCTGTCCATCAACTGTTGTTTTTGCAGTTGTGTAAAGTGCTGCATTAGTTGGTAACTAGCTACATGGAAGTATATATTAGATAGGTAAATATTTGTATGGTACAGTGAATGTGTGTGTGGTTGGGTAGTGGTTTGTGACTGTGCAAAGTTGTGTGAATAGTTGATCCACTACGTATATGAGGTTAAGAGTGCATGTGGAAACAGTTGTTTGGGTGAGTGAGTATCTTTATGACTGTGTTGATGAGCAAATATATCTCTTAGTGATACATGTGCAATGAAGTAGAAAAAATAAAAGGCAGTGTATGTGACAGTTGTATATTAAAAACTATACATAAGAGTTAGTGATTGTGTAAATGACTGTATGGATGACTGTATACTTGTAATAGTGATTTTATAAGACACTAAGTCGGAATTACTATCTGTATAAATAAATGAAGTAATGTTTGTATAAGTGTGTAGCTGAGTAAATGTAAGTGTGATCAGTAGTTTACATAAGTGAGTAGGATGACTGTATAAGTGAGTAGGATGTGTGCTGCTGTGTCAATGTTGATATAGGTGTATAAGTGCATTCAATAGTGTTCTATTGATTTGAACATCGTGTATGAGTCAATTTATAGGTGAGTGTTTAGATGTGTGTGTAGACCTAGGAATCACTGAGTGGGTTTGTAGAAACTTGTATTGGTGTGTCAAAGGTTTCAAAAATGGTACTTTGTATTTTATACTGAGTGATTAAAGGTTATACTACTGTGTGATGAGGTGTATCAGATTTTTAAGTGGATGATGTCATCAGTGATATCATCCGTGATGTAATTTGAGATGTCACTGACCATGTCATGAATGATGTAATATGTGATATCATCAGCAGTGGATTGCGGGTGTGCAAGTTATAGTTAGTAGAACTATAACGGAGGAATTTCAATGGTTTTGTATGAGTGAAATGTCCAGCTAACTATAACACCCCTGAAACCTATGCTTTTTCAGTGAATTTCAAAGGTTTTTTAAATGCTAATTCCTAACTATAACATGTCTGAAACATGTTTTTTTCAGTGAATTTCAAAGGTTTATTAAGTGACAATTTTTACATGTAAGAATAGTTATATATTTTTTATGATACTGATTTTCTAATTTTTTTTAACTATTTATTTTTATATATTGAATTTTTTTAATTACATTATATATTTTTAATATAAATGTGGTTTTTTTTTAATATTGAAACTCAAATTAGTTTTTTTTTGTTTTTTGTTTTATATTTTTATTTTAATATATATATATTATTTTCTTTATTATTTATTTGTTTTCAAATTTTTTTGGGGTCGCGCACCCAAATCGTACCTTTCTCGATCACTGCACGGAACCTAGTCGCCATTTTAGGAATGTTGTGAAGGATCCGCATAGGGTGCGCGACAGGTGCGTATTTTTGTGTGCGATTGCTAAATGACCGGTACGCGACTCCTGCCCCCAGGTTCTGGTGTTAACCTGGGCTTCTATGGGAATTCTCCAGGGCATATTATCAAGCCCATTATCACCGCTTTAGCAGCAGTTTGCTGCCGATAAAAGTGGCGATAATGTATCACCCTTGCTTGATAATTTGGCCCTAAGTCTCTGTGGTGATCTAGTTATCAATTAGATATAGCATCAATTAAACCAAGACCAGGTTTAATTGATGCTATATCTAAGGCTCCCATCCCTAAAACTAAAGAGAATTTTGATTCGTTTTTAGGACTCTGCGAATTCTACTCAAAGTTTATTCATACTTTCTCTGCAAAGACAGTGACGTTAAGAGTGTTGATGAAGAAAGCCAAAAAATTTGTTTGGGAAAAAAATTGTCAGGAGGAATTTGATCGCTTAAAAAGAGAAATCATGTCTGCCGGTGTTCTTGCACCATTTGATCCATCCAAGTAGTGTATTATTACCGTGGATGCGAGTAATGAGGGTCTTGGTGCTACAATTGCTCAAATGAAAGGAAAAAATGAAGCAACCATTGGGTTTGCTTCGAGGGCTTTAAGAGCTAATGAGAAGATTTTTTCAGTTATTGAAAGAGAACTGTTGAGTTGTTGTTGGAACGTTGAAAGGTTCAAATGCTTCATTTGGGGAAGAAAGTTTGTGCTAAAGACTGACCACAAACCCCTAGTCAGTATTTTGAGTGGAACCAACATAAAAGATCATACCCCAAGAATTGCACGTTTGAGTTCTAAATTGTTACAGTATAATTTCACCATTGAGTACATACCGGGTGGTAAGAATATAAGGGCTGACTACTTTTCTCGCTCTCCCTTCAGTTCTACAGATTATCAAGAAAATATCGAAGAAAATGATGAGGAATGTTTGATTGCAAGTGTTGATATTTGCAATGATACAACCTTCAGTGAACAAGAATGGTTTACAGAATCCTCAAAAGATAGGGAGTTGGAAGGTGTGAGAGAGTATGTTATGACTGGTTGGCCTATAGAAAAAACACTTCCTCAAAATCTTCAACCTTATTTCAAGATAGCTGATGAGTTGTCTATTGAAGGTAAAGGGATGTTGGTACGTGGAAACAAATTCATTCCACCTGTTTCATTGAGAGAGAGAATGATCATGCACGGTCATCAGGGACATTTGGGCCAAACTATAACTAAGAGAAAAATTAGGGATAGTTATTGGTGGCCTGCAATGGATTCTGCTATTGTTGCAAGTGTGCGTAATTGCGTAGTTTGTGCAACAAGTGACAAGGGGTTGAAAACTGAAGCAGTTCCGTTACAGCCTGTTGACTTACCAAATACTGCTTGGTCGAAGCTAGCTATAGATTTCATTGGCCCTTTTGGTACACTTCCAAGGAAACTAAGGTGTGCCATTGTAGTTGTTGATTACTACAGCAAATGGTGGGAGGTTAAGTTTGTAGAAGAACCAAATACTTTCAGTGTCATTAAGTTTTTGAAGAATTTATTTATAAGAGAGGGAATTCCTAAAGAAATAGTTTCTGACAATGGTGTCCAGTTTGTATCTCAGGAGATGAGGAGTTTTCTGGACAATAATGCAATCAAGCATAAATGTGTTGCTCTTTATCACCCTCAGGCAAATGGTTTGGTTGAGAAAATGAATCGCACATTAGTTGAATGCATATAATGGGGGATACAAAACAAATGTGATATTTGTAAGTCAGTTGAAGAGATGTTGTGGTCTCATAGATGTTGTCCAAATGTGGTTACTGGTATCTCACCATTCGAGGTATTACGAGGACGGCCACCTACCTCAAGATTATGTCCTGCTTGGTTGAGAGAATGTCAACATAAAAGTAATCTAATGTCAAACATGGACAGGGTTATAAGACCTAAGGTGGAAGAATTCCAAAATAAAATGAAAAAACACTATGATACTATCCACAGAGTAAAACCTGTGGAGAACAAACTAATTGTAGGTGACTGGGTCCGTATAAAGGATCCTAATCAAGGGTTATCGAAATTCAAACCTCCGGTCAGGATTGAGGTGGTGTCAAAAAATGCTGTCAAAACTAGTAGAAATGAATGGTGGAATAAGGGAAGAGTGGTCAAGGTCCATACTCATGATACTCCTTCTCATGATTCCAGTATTTCATCCAAGACATCTTTACATACTGTTCCTCCTGCGGTTTCCTCTCCTGATATACACGTTGCAGAATCAAAATGTAATTCATATCCTTTATCTGAACGTAGAACCGGTAGACGCAATATATTCAGACCCTTAAGGTATCGTGATTAATGTCTCCAGTTAAATGCTTCCTTTTTCTTTAGGTTTTTATGTTATGTAATGTTTCATTGTTATTATATATATTTTAGTTTAAGTTACTTATTCTTGTGTAAAGAAGGGAGATGTTGTGGTGATCTGGTTGCATTGCATCATCACCCCTTGTCATTTGAATCTAAAATGTATTATGTAATTCCTGTGTTAAGAATTCTATGGTGGACAGTTACTTGTGGACTGCTACAGCTGTGGTCAATAAAGTTTGATCCTGAAGTATCCTTGTCTTATGAATATATTCTTCATTACAGTCTCCTCTAATCCTGAAATTCCATGGATCCTACTAGCCCACTATGTCCCTCTAATAAACATCATAGAGCTGCGTTGCAGTGAGGTGGTTCAAGGCCATGCCCCACTTTACACCTCTTTGCAATGCAACTTTCTGGTACTTCTTTCTACATATCCGGTGGGTTAGTTCGCCCCCAGGGACCCTTAGAATGCAAGAGGACATTATCCCCTAACTTAAAACGCCCACAGAGCATGTTAGCACACATATCAACTCAGACCTTCCCCACTTTCTTCACCAGTGTGCAAAAACAGCCCATTGTGTGTTTAATACTTAGTTAATCTTACCTGGAGAGTAGTCAATTTGAAAAAATGGTAAACATTTTTTTCAGATATTTTTATCATTACAATTTTTTAAAATTTCATACTTAAGAATTAGTATCTGAAAGAAAAGAAAAAAATCAGGTATAATATATAATATATTTTTTACAACACAACATATTTGAACATTATATAAAATGTTTTATTTGCCTTTTTTTGCTGTTGTCAGAATATATTGAATTTCACTACAAACAGTGATTTCAATGTTACTCATCACAGAAAAGCGGGCAAAAAAACAATCAATAAGATTTTTTTTTAAAACAAACGGTATGTAAAAAAATATTTACAATATACTCAACTATTTCTCAACATTCACAAAAACAACATCCTAAATAACATGCCACATAATACAAATCTCATATATATTAAATGCTTTCTTCTAAGAAATTTTCTTTCTTCAATTTCAAAGAACTGGAATAATAAATAAATGTACAATTCTTTATCATTTTCATATACTTTAAATGATGTTCTTTAAAAATATATGCTGTGAGAATATCGAAGATAAAGTCTTTAATTTTAATGTATACCTTTCCTCTTGGCCAAATGGTATTGCTGAAATCCTTTATACTGAAATTGTCCAATAGTAATTGAACTAATACTTTTAACATATTCCTCATAAGCTGAATTATCTTCTTAAAACTTTGGCTTTAAAAATATTAGATACCGAGGAGGAGCTTGGCGGGCATCCGAGATGGCCGCTTGAGCACAGCGCTCTCCGGACCCTCGCCGCTCCCGACATTTTATCCTGTCTGAATCCTGATTTCTTGCAAGAATTCGTGTGGGGGACGTTTGGCTGATTACCCTGGCACTTTTCAGAAATCGATTTGGATCTCGTATTCCTGAGATATGGTGCTCTGAACTTTTGGGCTCCGCCCTTGAGGTGCGCCCGGGACGGGGTGCGGTACTGTAGCCGTCCTGCAATTGAACAACAACGGCAGGAGATCTGGCCTTGTGGGTCCCCCCTTCCTAAGTTTCGGTTTCGATTCCGTTCCGACTTGGGCCACGGAGGTGGATGTCGTGCTGCGGCTGAGACTTGGAGGCAGATCGGCTGTTGGGCTTTCATGTGACCTATTTGCTGGCTTGGCGACCTCTACCCGAGTTGTGCCCCCTTTTTATGCACTTTTGATCCTGTACTTTGGGTGTCGGGCCCGTCGAACCTGGTGGCTTGTCCTGTGACGCATCTTCAAAATGGCGGGCAGAGGGGACAGAGAGACGCGCAAGACGAAAACACCTCTGCGCGGAGCTCCAGTTCAATCAAATGTCATGGACCGTTATACCCATTCTAAGGGGTCCCCCGGAGCTGCCTTGCCTGGTTCTAGTATAGCGTCCGAACGAATTTTGGAAGAGTCGGCGGAGCCCTCCCTACAGGATATCATGGGCGCCATCTCGGGTGTGAGGGAATCCATCGGCCTACAGTACGAGGCCTTGGCCCACAAACTTGACACCGTGGCTATTGAGGTGAATCTGATTCGTGCTGATCTCGGCAAGACGAATGAGAGGGTGCAATCACTGGATATTAAATCCTCTAGCCTTACGGATGATGTCTCGGAGCTCCAAACAGAGATTGGTAATCTCCGTCGGGGGAACGACTTCATGACCCGTCGCCTGGAGGACTTTGAAAATAGGGCGCGTCGCTGCAATGTTCGCCTGGTTGGTGTACCGGAAAACCCTGAACCCCACTCGGTGGATCTCCTGGTTGAGGATCTGGTCTTGAACCATTTGGCCCCTTCTGGTCTCACAAAATTTTTCACGGTGGAACGTGCACATCGTGTTCCAGGGGGCAAAGTCAAGCCGGGAGCCCCGCCGAGACCCATTGTAGCGAAGCTTTTTCATTATAGAGACCGGGACGCTATCCTGCAGGCCTCGCGGGTGAAGGGCCCGGTGGCCTTTGAGAATGCTACGGTGAACTTTTACCCGGACTTTTCCCAACAGGTTCAGAGACAACGCATGGAGTTTCGTGGTGCCAAGAAACGTCTCCGGGATCGGGGCCTACGTTACGCCATGCTCTTTCCCACTAGACTCCGGGTTGAATACAATGAACGTACCCTTTTCTTTGATCGGCCAGATGCTGTTAATGACTGGCTGGACTCATTGCCTGACCGTCCTCCTGAGACAGACTCCGCCGCTCACCCTGGTGGTGCCGAAGGTGGTGTGGAGATCTAACTGTTCGGCTCTTATGTCTTATTTTGAATACATTCTCAGGAGTGTTGGCCGGCGTCCCTCTACATTGTGATCATTCTGTCTTTCGTTTGTTATTTTTGTTCTTGCTGAGGTCGGGGGGTGGATGGAACGGAGACCTTTCCTCCTCCGGGGTCTTTGTGTAGAATAGGGGTTCTTGGGCGACAGGCACACTGCAGGTTGGGGTGGCTCTTTAGCTTTTTGCAGGGGTGCAGGGTGGGGGGTGTTTCTCTTCAGTTTGGGGGAGGGGGGTTGGGAAGTTTTTTCTTTTCTGTGTGTTGTTTTCAAGGCGAGTTGCTCCTGTGTTTGCTGCTGTTTCTGATGTCTAGCTCATGGACGAGGGGTCTTGGTTCGGGCGGTTGGGATGGGGGGTAGAGGGTTGAAATTTCTTTCCTGGAACGTTAATGGCCTGGGAGATCGTATTAAGCGCAGTGTGGTCTTAAAATGTATACGACGTTTGTCACCGGACATTGTTTTCATGCAAGAAACCCATTTGATTGGTAATGTTTGTTATGCAATGAATAGATGGGGCTACCGCCTAGTGGCGCACTCGGGGTTTACCTCCGGATCTAGGGGTGTGGGTATTCTTGTTCGAACCTCCCTCCCCCTGGCTATCGATGAGGTGATTCATGATGACCGTGGGAGATATACTGTCCTGGTGGGTAGACATGAAGGCCGCACCCTATCTCTCTTCAATGTTTATGTTCCCCCGGGTTTGCAGGCCTCTACTTTTACTGACTTGGGCCGTGTTTTGTTAGATCTCCCTGATAGCACTCTCTTTCTTGCCGGTGATTTTAATTCGGTGCTTTCCGGCCTTCACGATCGCCATCCCCCTAGAGATACCCCGCAGGCTCAGCAGTGGTTGGGTGGGTTTTTAGATACCTTTGGCCTTGTGGACTGCTGGCGACTGCTGCATCCTACTCAGCTCCAATACACCTTCCATTCTGGGGCCCATGGCAGTCTGTCTCGGCTGGATTATTTCCTGATGCCCGCAGCCCAATCATCGGCTGTTCGCGAGATTTTACATTTGCCGAGGGGTATTTCCGATCACTCGCCGCTCTGGCTTCGTTTCGAGGTTGGGGTAGAAGCGGCGGGCCGAGTGGCTCCCATTAACCCTTGGTATCTTTCCTCCCCTGAGACTCGTACCCTCTTGCTCAAGTCCATGGATGCATATTTCCTGGAAAATGAGGGGTCGGTCTCTTCGGCTGTGTCCCTGTGGGAGGCTTTTAAAACTGTGATTCGTGGACAGGCCCTTTCCTTGATTGTTGAAGCTAAGAGAGCAGGGAGGAAGGAGGTGGTGGACCTTGAGGGGGAGATCTCTGCTTTGGAGGACGAGCTGGAATCTGGTGTCACGCCTGAGAAACTCCATGCCCTGGGTCTAAAACAGTTTGCATATAAATCTCTGGTCACTGACGCTGCAAAGGTGATGTTTCGTGAGCAGCAGGGCAGATTGTACGATGTGGGTGACAAGGCGGGCAAACTCCTAGCGTGGTTGGACAAGAAAGAAAGAGTTAATCGTGTGGTGCCCGTGATTCAGTCTGCGAGTGGTGAGAATGTGATTGATCCGACCGCCATCGTTGATCGTTTTGCGGAATATTTCCGTGTGGTGTATGCTCCCGTGTCTGTGAGGGATGTTGCTGACTCCCGCCTTCTTCTGCGTGATATCACTTTGCCCTGTGTCACCGACTTGGACCGTATTGCTTTGGACTCCCCTTTTACGAATGATGAGATAGCCAATGCAGTTCGATCGCTCCGTTCGGGCAAAGCACTGGGCCCGAACGGTTTGCCTATTGAGTTGTACAAATTACGCCCCGATAAGGTGGCGCCGTATCTCCGCGCCATGTTTCTAGAATCTCGTGAGCGGAACATACTTCCTTATGATCAGCGTCTGGCGACAATCGTCGTCATTCCCAAAGAGGGTAAACCGCGTGACCTCTGTTCCTCGTACAGGCCCATATCCCTATTAAATGTTGAACCTAAGGTGTTGGCTAAACTTTTGGCGACCCGTCTCCTTTCGGTTCTTGGGGAGTTGGTTCATCCGGATCAATCTGGCTTTATCCCGCATCGCAACACTGCTCTGAATTTACGTCGCCTCCACGGCGCGCTGGCGAGGGCGGGGCTTTTGACTGAACCGGCCATTTTGGCGTCCCTGGATGCCTCCATGGCCTTTGATACTGTGGAGTGGCCCTATTTATGGGCGACACTTGAGAAATTTGGATTCGGGTGCGAGTTTATTAGCTGGGTTAGGCTGTTGTACGCGGAACCTCTGGCGCAAGTTGTAGTGAACGGTAGAGTGTCGGCCCCCTTCTCCTTGGGCAGGGGTACCCGTCAGGGTTGCCCCTTGTCCCCTCTGTTGTTCGCGCTCGCTCTTGAACCGTTGGCGGCCTGGCTCCGTTGGGAACCGTCCCTTAAAGGTATTCGTTGGGCCCCGGACTTCGAAGACCGCGTCTCGCTTTATGCGGACGACATCCTCTTGTATCTTACTTCTCCTCGCAAGTCTTTATCTGTTTTATTTGACGTTCTTGCGTCCTTTGGCGCTAACTCAGGCCTCGTCATCAACTGGTCTAAATCCTGTGTATACGTTTTATCTGGTATCTTGCCTCCGTTGCCGAGTAGACTTCCTCTTCAGGTGGTCCGGGATGGTTTCAAATACTTGGGGGTCTTCGTTACCTTGGATCCGTCCCTTCGTTTTGATCGTAATCTCCTTCCCCCGTTGCTTAGGCTCCGTTTGGACGTTGCCCGCTGGCGCAAACTTCCCCTGTCTCCACTGGGTCGGGCGGCCCTGTTTAAGATGATGTCACTACCGCGGTTTCTCTACGCTCTCCAGAATTATTATGATCCTATCCCCAAGACCTATTTTCGGGAGATTGAGAGCCTTCAGAGGCAACTTATTTGGGATGGGCGACCGCGCATTGCTCTCGCGAAACTTTCCATCCCGTGGTACGATGGGGGCATGGCGCTCCCCGATATTAAGAGGTACTACTGGGCTTCCCATCTGTCCGCTATTAATCACGCTATGTTCTCTCCGGGTCGTAATCCGGCGTTTGAGATGGATAAACTTCAGCTTCCGGGAGGTGACTTTAATAGAGTGCTCTATTCTCGCTCCGCTGGGCGCCATCTTGTGGGACCTACTTTGACTGCTTTGACAGTGTGGCGTGCTGCGAATGTGAGCCTGGGCTGGGAGGATCGCTTGACGTTGGCGACGCCGCTTTATGCTTCGGAACGTCTGGGCGGTCTTTGGTCTTCCAAGGGTTTTGACCGTTGGGACTTGATTGGGATCTCTAAAGTGGGGGATGTATATTCTAAGGGTTCTGTGCGCCCGTTTCAGGCCCTCCAGGCTGACTACGGCCTGAGTAGTCGGGAATTCTTTCGTTATTTACAGATCAGGCACGCTTTGGTTTCGGTGTTTGCTCCTGGTGAGATTCCGCCTGACTCTTCCCCACTTGAAGACCGTATCCTTGACGAACATCTTCCTGATAGCACTATCTCCCTGATCTATAAAAAGTTGATTAACAATCGGACTGACTTATTGGCCCGACTTCGGGAACAGTGGATGGGAGATGGGTTGGAACTTGATGATGAGGATTGGCAATCGGCCCTCTCCTCTCCGAAGGAGGTGGCTATACCGGCTCGACTCCGTCTGGTCCAATTGAAGATCCTTCATCGGGTGTACGTGACGGGACCGCGACTGATGGTGATGGGCTTTTCCTCCGATGGACTGTGTAAGCGTGGATGTGGTTTGCGTGCTACTTTCCTGCATATTCTTTGGGAGTGCCCGATGGTGGCTGCTTATTGGGTGGCCGTGCTTGATCTGATGACTGTGGTGACAGGGATATCCTTGCGACCGGAACCTCGTCGCTGTCTTTTGAATGTTTGGGAGCTCACGGACTATTCGGTGGCACAGACTAGATGGGCCACCCTGGGCTATATGATTGCGAAGCGAGATATTGCGCAACTCTGGGGGGCCTCCAGGCCCCCTGCCCTCTCGCAATGGGAGGATAATATGGATTGGTCCATGTTCCGTGAGAAAACTGTCTATGTGGCCAGGGGTAGACCCAGGGCATGGGTGAAGGTGTGGGGTCAATGGAACGAATACCGTGGCGACATTTGTACTCCTCCCCTTGTGGACACTATCGAGATTACCCTATCTCCTTAGGCTGGCGTTCCCGGAATCTTCATATAGGGACTGAACTGGTGTCTCCGGCTCTTCCCCCCTTCTTCTTCCTGATCTCTGCCCCCCTCCCCCCCCCCCCCACTCCACACTCCTTAGTGCTTAGGATATTACTACGGCACCTCCGCTGCTGTCCCCCCCTTGCGTCCCTTGGGCTGACCTTCAGTGATACACTCTCGCCTTTTTGTATGTTTGTTTTTTCATATATATAAAACCTGTTCTGGTCCTGTATATAATGTGGAGTATTGCATTGTTGATTGACGGTTACCTCTGCGGGCATATGTGATATGTGTCTACTCCTTTTTAGCGGCTGGCCCGTGTGGTTGTAGGCCCATCCTTGTACATTTCTGCTTGCTCAAATAAAGGTTTTAAAAAAAAAAAAAAAAAAAAAAAAAAAAATATTAGATACCAATTTGGTAATTCGCTAGGCAAACATTGTTTAAAAACCAATTGAGCATCATTATAATATGTCCATCCTTTACTGCATTTTAAATAGACAGTGTAATGTCCAGCTGTTTTGGAAGGACCATCATGTAAAATAATTGCTACTAAGCCAAAAGTTCGTCCTGATATTGATACTTGACTTGTTACAAAAGTAATTAGATTTCCCAATTTTGTTTCATCAGCTGTACAACGTTGTATCGGTAAAATTATTAACTGTCCATATCTTCGTGTAAATAATGTTGATAACATTTCTGATTTGCATTGGCTACACTCCATGTTACCTCTGGTAAAGTCAACTATAGAAATCTTTCAGTATCTATGTTAGTGCTACATGTAAACATACAATTTTCACATTGATGTTCCCATTTATAACAAAGGCCAAAAAGATTTTCAATTTTTATTCCTTCATTTTCCAATACTTCAAACATATATATTAGAAATTCCTAAGCATCTTGTTGGATATTCTGCGTAAATTGTGTAGAACCAGAACATATATCCAAAAGATTACAAATATCAGAAACGCTTTGTATTTTACTTTTATCAGTTCTCAATTTTTCATAAACACAATGCAACAAGGAACAAAATCTTTTTTCACGATTCTCCATAATTTTCTGTTGCAAACTTTCAAAAAAAAAACATTGACCACTACATTAGCATAGCAGTTGATGCCTGAACTATTTTCTAACTGATAACCAACAATTTCTTCAATAGTGTCCTTTTTAGGTCTCGCCTACGACGAACGCGCTGAATGCGCGTTCTCGCAAGCGAGAACTATAGTCGTCGTCTCAGCAGTCTGAGACCGACAAAGGGAGACAAGACCTGGCCGCGCGCAGCGTTTCCCCATAGGATAACGTTGTGCGCGTGGCCAGGTCTTGTCTGCACGGCATTGCATTGTAGACCGGATCGCGTCGCGCGCCTCTCTGGAATGCAGGGGGAGTCTGCAGAGAGGCGCGCGGCGCTGATAAACAGGCTGACGTCGGAGACTGAGAGTGGCTGAGCGCGCACAGAACTCCCGCTTCTCCCCCTCCCCATCTTGCGTGCGGCCAATGCTTGTTATTACTTCTCTCTTCCTTTGTGTTTCCTACTTCTCTGTTTTCGTTCCTAAAATCTTTCTCTCTCTCTCCCCCTGTCCTCCATCCCTTGGTCTCTCTGTATGTAGCTAATCACGTCTCCTTGTTGGGCAGCTCACTTTCTTATCTTTTTCTCTTTCGTCCTCCCTCCTTCTCTCTCTCTTCTTTTGTATTTCCTCCTCTTCTTACTTCTTCTACTCTTCCTCATCCCCTCGCTTCCTCCCTCCTTCTCTCGCTTTCTCCCTCTCTCTTCCTTTGTGTTTCCTCCTGCTCTTTCTTTCTTGTAATCTTTCTATCCCTCTCGCTTTTCTCCATTCTTTGGTGTCTCGGTGTATCACTACTCCTGTCTCCCTGTTGGGCTGCTCGTCATCTTCTTTTTTTCTCACACACACAATATTTCCTCTCTCTCCACTTACTAACTATGTCCCTTTATCCTCTACACTCTCCGTATCTTCCTCCGTCTCCCTTCTCCCCTCTTTTGCTCGTCCTGGCCCCCTCCTCTCCCTACCCTCCGCCTGTGATCCCCTCTCCCACCCCTCTCTTGTCTAGTTTCCTCATATATGTCACTCACATCTGTGGTACTTGGGAGTCTACAGACAGGGCTCTGTGCTTTAGGGTACGTAATGTTGTGTGCTCGGTGTGTGTTGACGAGGGGGGGTGGTGTGGGGGATAACTTGCCCATGCTTTTTGTTGCTTTGCTGGGTGAGTGGGGGCTTCGTTCACGTCACCAATTGACCCCCGCAGGAGCCCCGCTTAGCCGAGCAGCGCAGATGTGTTTATTTGCGTATACGCTGTGCTGTATTTGAGTGACTGTGCAGCGCTGTATTTGAGTGACTGCGCAGCGCTGTATTCGTTCACACGGCGCTTTATTTGAGTGACTGAGCAGCGCTTTATTTGTTCACACAGCGCTTTGAGTGACTGTGCAGTGCTTTATTTGTTCACACGGCGCTTTGAGTGACTGTGCGGCGCTTTATTACCTCACGCGGCGCTTTATTTGAGTGACTGTGCAGCGCTGTATTTGAGTGACTGTGCAGCGCTGTATTTGAGTGACTGTGCAGCGCTGTATTTGAGTGACTGTACAGCGCTGTATTTGAGTGACTGTGCAGCGCTTTATTAGTTCAAACGGCGCTTTGAGTGACTGTGCAGCGCTTTATTTGAGTGACTGTGCAGCGCTTTATTCGTTCACACGGTGCTTGAGTGACTGTGCAGCGCTTTATGTGAGTGACTGTGCAGCGCTTTATTCGTTTACGCGGCGCTTTAAGTGACTGCAGCGCTTTGAGTGACTGTGCAGCGCTTTATTTGAGTGACTGTGCAGCGCTTTATTCGTTCACACGGCGCTTTATTTGAGTGACTGTCCAGTGCTTTATGTGTGACTGCAGCGCTTTATTTGTTCACACGGCGCTTTATTTGAGTGACTGTGCATCGCTTTATTCGTTCACACAGCTCTTTATTTGAGTGACTGTGCAGGGCTGTATTTGATGACTGTGCAGCGCTTTATTTGAGTGACTGTGCAGCGCTTTATTCGTTCACACCGCGCTTTGAGTGACTGTGCAGCGCTGTATTTGAGTGACTGTGCAGCGCTTTATTTGAGTGACTGTGCAGCGCTTTATTCGTTCACCCGGCGCTTTGAGTGACTGTGCAGCGCTTTATTTGAGTGACTGTGCAGCGCTTTATTAGTTCACACGGCGCTTTATTTGAGTGACTGTGCAACGCTTAATTTGAGTGACTGTGCAGTGCTTTATTCCTTCACACGGCACTTTATTTGAGTGACTGTGCAGCGCTTTATTTGAGTGACTGTGCAGTACTTTATTCGTTCACACGGCACTTTATTTGAGTGACTGTGCGGCGCTTTATTCCTTCACACGGCGCTATATTTGAGTGAGTGCAGGGTGCACAGAGTTCCTGCGCCGGGTGTGGTTGGGGGTGGGGCAGGAGACCAGAGGCTCTTCTGAGAGGCGCTATCTTGCTCGACCGGACATGACACGCTCGGCTGGGGGGCTGGAGGGGGTCTTTGGGGGTGTATTGCACCACAGCAGCGACGGGGAGCAGGCGGCATTGCACATATAACAAAAGTCTCCTCTCTGGGGTGAGCCGGCTCTCGGGGGCATTCTGGGGTTCTGTGTGATAAGATTTGTAAAAGAGCTGTGCGCGGCAGGTATGATTCCTGCTTTTATATTCGGGGGTGCTGGGGATTGTAGTGTGCGCCCCCATAGAGCAGGGTTGGGGCTCTCATCGCAGTGTCAGGGGTCCATGGAAAAGGGGCTCCATGTGCCAGAGGTGGGCAGCCTCTAGCGCCTTGACAGGCCCCCACCGGGTCAGTGAGGCTGGTTCAGAGCCAGCTGCGGGGCAGTTTATTTATTTATTTATTTAATGCGATTTTATATAGCGCCTACATTACCCGTAGGTGTCAGAGCGCTGTACAAAAGAATCAGTTGCGTTAAATAAGGACTTTGGATTGCACGAGTTACATAAGAGATACAAACAGAAACAAGCATTGAAAATGCAATAGGTCTCGTCTTTGATTAAGTTAAAGCCCTTTGCTTTGCTAATGGTATTGTATAGCTAAGCAAATGGCTTTAACTTAATGAAAGGCGAGACCAGTTGCATTTTTAATGTTTGACCGCGCCTCAGAAAAAAACAGCACCTGCCATTTTCTCACTTTACGAACAGGACAAAGTGCCAGACTCTTAGTTGTTATGTAATTCTTCTTCCTGCTAGCCCTAAAGCACACAATCCCATCCTCTAAAACACACTCGCCCCCGCCGCTTGTCTCTGCACAGTCACGAGGGGTACAACTACAATCGGGAGAGTGGTGCAGAAATGGTGCAAAGGCTCCTAACACAAGTCTGGAAAATGCCACTTATTGCATTTGTTGGCTGTCCCCCCTCCCGGAACGTGGTGAAGAGGTGTCCTGTCAGACAGTTCTTTTACAGGAAATAAAAACGTCCAGGAACTCTCTATTTGGGGTACCCATTTACCCCTGAGAAGTACCGGTACTCAGTATGGGACAGTACCTGTCCATTTAAAGCACTGCTCTCAGTGGTGCCATGCCAGTGTAAACAAGGGTTCGATATAACCTAAGGAAGTGCTTACATCCAGTGGGCACTTGGGTTCACAAACACACACCAGAGGCAGAGGCGTACACAGACTGACATGCTTGGGAAGGCACAGATAGACACGCCATTCCACAGCACAATCAAAGATGCTGTTGAACACTGGCAAACACAAAACTCTGTGAAGTAGGCACTCGCAATAATGAACAGACCCATCAATCAAAGCTCACAGGCAAACAAAGACACAATCAGTTGGCACATGTATTAGAAAATATTGGCAGACAAACTGGTACATAAAATTACTCACACGCACTCACATACAAGCATTTGAATTTACGCCAGTTTAAGCTATTGGCATTTAAATGACAATGCCTTTTATTTATGTTTTTAAAACGAAAACAAAAATAAAAGGCATCGTTATTTGGAATGCCAATAGCTCAAATTCGCGCAAATGCGAGACCTATTGCATTGCAAATGCTTGTTCTTTTTGCTTGCAATCTCAACATGATCTTGATTTTTTTCCTTCTCTATAACTTCACTACAGATATTCTCATATCTTCTTTTTCGACCTACTACATTCTTTTCAAACACAGGATATTCACCTAAATTAGGAGCATACGCTCTTCTTCACCTATTATACTCTTTTACACAGTTGGCATCTGCAATAATCTTTGTCTCATCAAAATCAATCAAAAACAATCCAGATAAAGTTCTGACTCGGGACAAAGCAACATATGCCATACCCTCTTTAAACACGGTACTTCCAATGTTCACCAAAGCACTGTCTACACTTAATCCTTGAGATTTATGAATAGTCACTGCATATGCCAGAGAAAGTGGTAACTGTTTTCTACGGACATATAAATCTTTAACAATCAAAAAATGAACTAAACAACGACCAATTTGTTTTACTTCTTCAATTTGATCAAATTTGATTTTTAAAAATTCAATTCCATCTCTATTTTGATAATTAACAAAATCAACAACTTTACCCATTTTACGCCTTAAAATTACCCAACAGTTTATACATACATATAGATTCTTTCCTAAAACCAGCAGTTTTAGATATCAATTTTTCTAAAAAATCCAATTTTGTTTTCAATTTTTCCGTCAAATTAATAGTCATTCCTTCATGCTCTATTTTATCAATGGTTTCCATTTTTATTATTTCTTCATTTTCTAGCTTCAAAAGGTGTTCATTGAATATAGAACACTCATGCAGTGTTGGCATTAAGCAGATTATAGATTTACTTTCTGCAATTTTCACATACATCATTTGCCTGTCGCATATTTGTAATGAGTTCTTTGTATTCAAAATATGACGAAATGTTAACATTTCCAACACTTCCCAAAGAATTTCTGGTGTCTTCATGCACAAGTGTTTTAAATACTGGTTGACCTTTTACAAGAATAAGTTGCAGTAGATCTCCAAAAACTATGACATGTCTTCCTCCAAATAAGACATTGTACTCTGTTTTAAAAACTTGCTGCATTCTTAAATGCACAAAAGCAAGCATTAAGTTTGAGACCATGCTTACTTCATCAATAATCAGACGTTTCATTTTCTTCAGCACTCTTGAAACTTCATAACAAGCTTCTCCAGATAGCTTGTGCTATTCCAATTTGTTTTCATGCTCTACAGGTAGCATTAGTAAACAATGTAATGTGATTCCCTGTAATGTTGTGTGCTGCCAACCCTTTTCGAGCAGTTACAACACAAGACAAATGTGAATCAGTTGTTTTCTGTAGATAACTGGTCAAAACTTTAATTATGAAACATTTTCCTGTTCCAGTTTGACCACTGGCATACATTTGGATAGGTTGAAATGATGAGCATGTGCATTCTTTCTTTTCATGAAGAAATCCATGGTCAATCTGTTGTCTCACTTGCTGATATATTTCTTTCCGTTCAATATTTAGTTGTTCTTCCAAGTTTCCTAAGTCCATAATATCTTCTTGAGCTTGATGCATTACTGTTTCCACTTCATTCATCGCAATTGCAGCTTCAATTTCAAGAATTGGTTGTCCTAGTGGATCTTGACGCAGTGGAGCAGAACTTTGACTGTCTTGAGAACTGTCTCTAACAACCTCAGCTGCAGTAGTAGCTTCTTGATCAATTTAATCGTTTAACATTTTCATATAATTTGCAAAAACTGTACATTGTATGGTATCTTTACAAGCATTGAAGGAATCGTCATAGCTCTGAAAATCTCCAAGTAATTCCAATTCTGCGCGCCACGGTTTGAACAGTTGCAAAAGCGCTAAATAGTAAAAGGAGTATCACAACTCAGCTTTCTGTGATTAATCAAATTTCCTTTCCTTTGTTTCACCAAACATCCTTCGGAACCAATCACTGCATATTTTCCATCATTTATGTTTTCAGTAGAATTCCGGTTAAAAGTGTAGTTTTGCAGCACTTCATAGAGACATATGTTCTCAAGACGCTAAATTCTATTTGGATAATATGTGTCCAACATGATTGTTTTGACAATATCTGTACTTACCGTATCTTTTTCTGCTAAATATTTGATTTCTTGTACAGATTTAAGTACTCGATTTCGCATTGCAGCAAGAACTAGACTCACCCAAATGATTATTCTAGATTTTGAGTGTAAACTCGCAGATGATAAACCAATCTGAGCATTCATATGCTCCAATTTCACGATGGAATAACATCTTCAAACTGAAACTGTATAATTTCTTACTACGACATTTCTGGTGAGAAATTTCTTCCCACATTTCTTTTAATTCCGTCTTTTTAGATTTAGTAATGTAGAATGTCACATACCGGGTAATAGCAATGGAATTATCTGCAACATAATGAATATCCATATTAGCATTCAACATTGAGAGAATAACTGGCTTATAATCATTGATATATTTTGATTCTTCATTTCTTCTCAAATTATACGTATTTTGGAAGATTTTCTAGAGATGGTATGTCTCATAGCTGACATAAAACTGTTTACTCTTCCTTTTGATATTACAGGACGTGGAAATCCAAAACGACATTTCGTATAAAGTTTTTCCTTAGACTTTCGTCGACATTATTTTCCACATCGATGACTTTGGAATCGTAAGACTTGTTGACTTAAGGTGTTTTCTTCTGTTCTTTTTGGTATAGCACATGTGGCATATTCTTCAATAAAAGACAAAACAGTGTCATCTGAATCAGTTCCGAATTTGGGTGCATCCTTAATCCATAATAGCATATGTATAGGAGGAGCACCACTAGCTTGATACTCCTTTCTCCAAAAGAATTCACAACTTCTCCAAGAAGAGCATTCTTTTTATTGCAGATAAAAGACATCATAACTTCAAACCTATGATTGAAATATCTGCATACATTAACAGGATTCAAAGAGCACAATTGTCCAGGTGCCTTGTATTCAATATTTTTTATGTTAGAATTTGCCTCTCGAAGAAATTCAAGTAAATCATCCCAAGCGTATTCAGCACAGCTTAGGGTAAGAAACCACGTAAGAGTTCCTAAGTTCCTTAGCATACATTTAAGTTCTCCTTGACCACGGTACCAATACTCTTTAGTACCACGCTGACATGCCATCAAATTAATCAGCTGAAATTCTAATTGATCATCTCTCTGATGTACTTTATCCATAAATTCCTTTGCAGAAACATTTTGAAGATGTACTCCTGTTTTCAAAATGTGGTTGACTGCATATGAAAGTCCAGACAAGTCACTCTCAAACAAAAGATGAAATATATATGGGATACATTGTCGAAATCTTGGATCTTCTGATTACAATCTGGTTGTCCGATATTCAGATGCAGGAATCTGCACTGATCGTTCATCATATCGTCCACCTTTTCCAGTTGGGAACAGCTGCAGAAAACACCGAGCTTACAAACTTTTTTCCCATACACTCATGGGACTCCCCTTTTCTTTTTTCATTTGGAATAATTCAATAGTATTCCCCATCAATTCTTTTGAATGAAGTGGATGTATACTATAATGTTCATAGATTTCTTTATTGTTGGACATGTCCACTTTTTCAATTTGACCACTTGACGTTTCAGTTTCATCTCCTAAAAGTATTTCTTCTTCTTCTTCCACATACACTTTTTCGTAGTACTCATTGTTTTTATGAGATATAATGTTGCCTTTTGCACTTTCCTAACATCCACTAATTCTTGCTAGATTTTCATACTCTTCGTAGGAACACCATTAACTAGAATAACTAGTGGTTCACTTTCTACATTCTCTACACCAATAGTTTCAATATTTTTCTTTAAAACTAGGGGTAAATATACAACTCTTCCTTTTAATCCTCTCTGTAAATCTGAAGGAGTCAATTTACCTGTTTTAGGCTTCGTACGAACAATATCTTGAAATGGGTGCACACATTTAATCAGAATAGACTTATACGTATTTTTATCTATCAGTTCTGGAGGAATAGTTACCAACTCTAGATTATTATGGACAGCTCTAGCGGGCATTTTATTCTCATCTAATTTGTTATAACAATATTTGCAAATACGCTGGTCAGGACCCAAATCAAAATAATTCTCTACCAACAAATAAGTTGCAAATTCCTTCCACTTATCATTATTTTCTCTTTCACTTTTTAAATATAGATCAACAGTCCTAGTCTGATTTTTATAGTGAGTCCGCCTGCAACAGATACAAGAATAATTTAGCTTTTCACTTGCAATCACCTTAAACTTTGTAATTTGTTCTTCAAAATTTTTGTAGTAGTGTATTGCACATTGCATCAATAGATTCATGTCGTACATGACAAATACTACTGCAATCCCAAGTGTACACTGGGGCTTTAGGACTTCTCCCTAGAACTTTATCAGCTATAACTTGTACTGCATTTCTGGGAACCATCTTCTCTTTGTCAATTGGACAACCATTTCTAACCTCACCAGCTCGACCACTGGTATCAACTGCATGCAATAAATTATTGGTCTGAAAGTAACTCTCTTCATTAAAGAAAGGCTCTGAACTTGAACTGTGTTTCCATTCACCCAAGAAAATATCACAAAAATTAGTTCTGTTAATTACTCTTTTCCTCTTACTTTTGGCCTTCATCAAATGGATTGGTTTATCTAGTGATCGAATTCTGTTTAAAACTAAAATGAATAATTTCCTCTTTAATTCAAAAGCCTTATCTACAATAATTTCTATATCGTTCTTTTTTATAAAATACTGCTCTTTTTTGTATTTCTTCACATCCTTTAACAAATTAGAGACAACTCTATTGTAAAACATTTTCTTTCTAAGTTCTGCATACTGACTTTTCCTCCTTTTAACATACATTGTGTCTTTTGAATGTGATTTTGTTTTATGTACGTGCCTTTCCTTATTATACTTTTTAGTTGTTGAAGCATTCTTTGAACTTTTATCAATGTGCACATTGTTTGTAGGCTTTGAAAGTATTTTGATAAATTCTTTGGTCCTCTTACCGGAACACTTATTATTTTTTCCCACATGATGTTGGTCATCCAATACTTGTTGTTAAATTTTCTTCAAATAATTTTCCTTTTTCTGTCCTTTTCTCTTTCTTGATTTTTCAGGCATGATAAGTTTATTTGGATGATGATAAACAATATCAGTAAAAAATAAATATAAATACATTTATTTTAATTAAATTTATAAATTATACTTTTCTATTACTATACAAACACATTGTATATAAAAACCATTTAACCGCTTTCTTTTGTAATCACTAATTGTAATTGTAATTGAAGGTGTAAAGATAAGCGTGTAGGTGGTTAGAGGTCTGCATGTGTAATGGACAAGTGTTTGTACCAGTGTTTGTGTTAAGCCCTATGACATTGTATGAGTACTTAGGTACTGACTGAATGATTAGAGTACTGCAAGGAGAGAGCCTGGGTGAATGTAGAAGTGGTTGAGTTTTGGTGCAGTGAAAGGATTAGTACATGGTGCTGAATGGGTCACTAGAGGAGTGCAAAGGGAGTGACAGGGTGTTTGCTGGAGTCTATGGACACTGATTGGGGAATTGAAAGTGTTAAAGACAAATGTGTAGGTGGTTACAGGACTGCATGCATAGTGGATAGGTGTTTGAAGCAGTCCATGTGCTAAGGCCTGGCTCAGTGCATGAGTAGTTGGGCACTGACTGAATGATGAGAGTACTGCAAGGAGGGTGTCTGGTTGAATTTATAAGTGGTTAGGTTTTGGCACAGTGAATGGATTAGTACATAGTGCTGAATGGGTCACTAGAGAGGTTCAAAGGGAGTGGCAGGGTGTTTGCTGGAGTGTATGGACACTGACTGGGGAATTGAAGGTGTGAAAGACAAATGTGTAGGTGGTTAGAGGACAGCATGCATAGTGGATAGGTGTTTGAAGCAGTCTAGGTGCTAAGGCCTGAGTCATTGCATGAGTACTTGAATACTGACTGAATGATTAGAATACTGCAAAGAAACTGCCTGGATGAATTTATAAGTGGTTGGGTTATGGTACAGTGAATGGATTAGTACATGATGCTGAATGGGTCACTAGACGAGTGCAAAGGGAGTGGCAGGATGTTTCCTGGAATCTATGGACACTGACAGGGAGATTGAAGGTGTGAAAGACAAATGTGTAGGTTGCTAGAGGACTGCATGCATAATGGATAGGGGTTTGAAGCAGTCCATGTGCAAAGGCCTGGCTCACTACATGAGTACTTGTGTACTGACTGAATGACTAGAGTACTGCAAGGAGAGTGCCTGGGTGAATTTATAAGTGTTTTGGTTTTGGCGCAGTGAATGGATTAGTACATGGTGCTGAATGGGTCACTAGAAGAGTGCAAAGGGAAAGGCAGGGTGTTTGCTGGAGTGTATGGACACTGACTGGGGAACTTAAAGTGTGAAACACAAATCTGTAAGTGGTTAGAGGACTGCATGCATAGTGGATAGGGGTTTGAAGCAGTCCATGTGCTAAGGCCTGGCTCACTGCATGAGTACTTGGGCACTGACTGAATGTTATGTCATGTTATGTTATGTTATGTTATGTTATGTTATGTTATGTTATGTTAAATGAATTTGTTAAGCGCGACTAACACCATTAGGTTTCTTGGCGCTTGTGCTGGGGGGGCGGTGCGGAAAGTGTGAGACAAAGTCTAGAGGTAAGAGGTAGTGAAAAGGAGAGTTTTGAGAAGTGATCTGAAACCAGAATATGAGGGTGCGAGCCTAAGAGAAAGTGGAAGGGAGTTCCAGAGGGATGGGGCCAAGAAAGAGAACCTAAGCCCCCCATGTTTCTTCCTCTTAATTCTGGGAACAGATAGCAGGGCCTCCTGAGATGAGCGGAGGTTGCGGGGGGGGACATACGGATGAAGAAGGGAAGAAATAAAAGAGGGACCTTGACCAGAGAGGGATTTTGAAATGATACAGCCAAGCTTGAATTTACAGCGGGCAGATATCGGGAGCCAATGAAGACTCTTTAGCAGAGGGCGAACATGTCGATCTCTCGGCTGATGGTAAATCAAGCGGGCGGCTTGATTTTGAATCAGCTGAAGTCTTTTCAGTTGGTAATCAGGGATGCCTACATACAATGCGTTTGCGTAATCAAGTCTACTGATCACTAACGCAAGCAGCGCTAAAGTAAGTGCTTCGGTGGTGAGTAGGCGGGAGATTTTTCGAATTTTCCTGAGTTGGAAGTGGCTGGCGGACACCACCGCGCTGATCTGGGGAGTCCTGGAGAGATCATTACTAATGACAATACCCAGACTTTTAGCGGAGTTAACTGGGGAGGGAGGGCTTCCGAGGCTTGCAGGCCAGATGGAGGGCTGCCAAGGATTGGAAGCTCCCCCGACAAGAATCAGTTCAGTCTTGTCGGGGTTAAGCTTCAAGTGGTTTGAGCTCATCCAGTTGCTGATGAAACAGAGTGTATTTTGGAAGATGGAGGTTGAGTCATCAGAGGGGTCGATGGTAAAAATCAACTGGATGTCGTCTGCGTAATTGAACGCGGCGACACTCATCCCACGAACGGCACGAAGTAAAGGGGCTAAATACAGATTAAAAAGGAGAGGGGATAATGAGGAGCCCTGGGGGACACCACAGGTCAGTCCTACCTGGGTGGCAGAGAACTGGGACAGCCTGACGGCTTGTTGACGTTCCGTCAAAAAAGACTGAACCCAGTCCAGGGCGGTCCCGTGGATACCAGCCTCTCTGACACGGCCGACCAGGATACCATGGTCGACCGTGTCAAAAGCGGCCGATAAGGAGGAGCTTGGCGGGCATCCGAGATGGCCGCGTGAGCACAGCGCTCCCCGGACCCCCGCCACTCCCGGCATGATATCCTGAACTTATCCTGACTTTTTACGAGGATTTGTATAGAGGACACTGGGCTCATTGCCCTGGACTTTTTGGAATTCGATTTGGACCCGGGGTTCCGGAGTTACGTCTGTTCGAACTTTCGGGCTCCACTCTCGAGGTACGCCCGGGACTGGGTGAGGCTCAGTGGCCGTCTTGAAGTTGAACAACAACGGCAGGGGGATTCGACCTGTGGGTCCCCCTCTTAAGTTTCGGTTTCGTTTCTGCCTCAGACTGAGACATCTGGCAGAGGAGCCTGGCCTGGGCTGCAGTCGGGGCACGGAACGGCTGTCGGGCCTTTGGCTAGTTTATTCTCCTATCTGTTGGTCCTTCTACTAGTGGTGCCCTAGCTGCGGTTCGTTGGTCCCGAGGCCCTACTTTCCTGTGGCCACTCCATCCAGCCTGGTTAATTACCTGGTGACGCAGTTCTGATATGGCGGGCAGAGGGGACCGAGAGGCTCGGAAGACCAAGACGCCCCTGCGTGGGGGCCCGGTCCAGTCTAACGTGATGGACTGCTACACCCATTCCAAGGGGTCCCCCGGAGCCGCCCTGCCCGGAGCCAGTAATGCTGATCTCACTGTGGACGCGTCAACGGAGCCTTCTTTGCAGGACATCATGGGCGCCATTTCTGCTATGAAGGAGTCGATAGGCCAACAATATGAAGCTTTGGCCCACAAAATCGACACCGTGGCCATCGAGGTCAACTTGATTCGTGCTGACCTGTCGAAAACCAATGAGAAGGTGAAGTCACTGGATCTCAAGTCATCCAGTCTCACGGAGGACGTTTCGGAGATACAGACGGAGGTCGGCAACCTTCGCAGGGTGAACGACTTCATGACCCGGCGCTTGGAGGACTTTGAGAACAGGGCACGTCGCTGTAATGTACGAGTGGTCGGAGTTCCGGAGAATCCAGAACCTCACTCTGTTGATCTCCTTGTTGAGGATTTGATCCAGAACCACCTCTCTCCGTCTGGTCTGACGAAGTTTTTCGCTGTGGAACGTGCCCATCGTGTTCCGGGGGCAAGGGTAAACCAGGTGCCCCGCCGAGGCCTATTGTTGCGAAACTCTTCCATTATAGGGATCGGGACGCTATCCTGCAAGCATCGCGTGTGAAGGGCCCGGTGGCCTTTGAGAACGCCACGGTGAACTTCTATCCGGACTTTTCTCAACAGGTCCAGAGACAGCGTATGGGCTTCCGTGATGTTAAGAAACGTCTCCGAGACATGGGGCTTCGCTACGCCATGCTTTTCCCGACCAGGCTGCGCGTTGAGTACAACGACCGAACCTTCTTCTTTGATCGGCCTGATTCTGTAAATGACTGGATGGACTCTCTGCCTGATCGATCTCCTGAGACTGAGTCCGCCGCCCACCCGGGTGGTGCTGAGGGTGGTGTGGAGAGCTGAACAATCCGCCTACGCCTGGGCCCTCGACTAGAGTAAACTCTTCAGGGATTTGATGCCTCAGTGCCTCTGCTGTTTGTGTATTCTCCTCATTATCTGTCTTACTCGGGGTGGCGGGTGGGCCGGAGCCTTTCCTCCTCCGGGGTTCTTTTTGTAGAATGGGGGTTCCTGGGCGACAGGCACACTGCATGTTGGGGTGGCTATTTAGCATTTTGCAGGGGTGCAGGGTGGGGGGTGTTTTCTTGATTGTTGGGGGGTGGGTGGTTGGGATGTTCGATGTTTTTGTGTTATGTTTTCAAGGCGAATCAATCTGGCTTCTGCTCCTTTTTATGTCATGCTCATTGCGGGGGGGTTTCGGGGTTGCTGTGTGGGATGGGGGGTAGCGGGTTGAGGCTTGTTTCGTGGAATGTTAATGGTCTGGGAGATCGCATTAAGCGGAGTGTGGTGTTAAAATGTCTACGCCGTTTATCTCCCGATATTGTTTTCTTACAGGAAACTCATTTGGTAGGCAATACTTGTCGTGCGATGAATAGGTGGGGGTATCGCCTTGCTGCACATTCGGGGTTTACCACGGGTTCCAGGGGGGTGGGTATCCTTGTTCGGGCTTCCCTCCCCCTAGCTATTGATGATATGATCCTTGATAATCGGGGGCGTTATGCTGTCCTCGTGGGTCGCTATGAAGGTCGTACCCTCTCCTTGTTTACTGTTTATGTGCCCCCCGGCCTACAGACTTCTACCTTTGCCGATTTGGGCTGTGTGTTGTTGGACCTTCCTGATAGTACTCTTTTTCTTGCAGGCGATTTTAATTCTGTGATCTCCGGTCTGCAAGATCGCTACCCCCCTAGGGATACTCCTTTAGCCCAACAGTGGTTAGGTGGGTTTTTGGATACGTTTGGTTTGGTGGATTGCTGGAGGCTCCTGCATCCTACCCAGCTTCAATACACTTTCCATTCGGGGGCCCACGGGAGTCTGTCTAGACTGGATTATTTCCTGATGCCCGCGGCGCAGACGCCGGCGGTGCGTGAGATCAGACACCTCCCCCGGGGCATCTCCGATCATTCTCCGCTCTGGCTTTGTTTTGGGTTGGGGGTGGAGGCGGTGGGCCGAGTGGCTCCAATTAACCCCTGGCATATTGCCTCCCCTGAGACCCGGAACCTTTTGACTAAGTCTTTAGATGCCTACTTTTTGGACAACGAGGGGTCGGTTTCCTCGGCGGTATCCCTGTGGGAGGCCTTTAAAACAGTGATTCGTGGGCAGGCCCTTTCTCTAATTGCTGAATCCAAGAAGGCTAGGAATCGGGAGGTGGTGGACCTTGAGATAGAGATTGCTGAGAGGGAGGCCGACCTAGAGTCTGAGATCACCTCTGATAAACTCCACGCCCTGGGTCTGAAACAATTTGCTTATAAATCCTTGGTCACGGATGCTGCTAGACTGATGTTCCGGGAACAGCAGGGTCGTCTGTATGATGTGGGGGACAAAGCGGGTAAATTGTTGGCATGGTTGGATAAGAAAGAGAGAGCGAATCGTGTGGTGCCTGTGATTCAGTCGTCGAATGGTGTCAGAGTGACAGACCCGGTTGGAATAGTTGAATGTTTTGCTGAGTATTTTCGTGTGGTGTATACCCCTGTGTCTGGACGAGATGTGGCTGACTCTCGCCTTTTGTTGCGCGATATAGCTTTGCCCAGTGTTTCCGATCTGGACCGTGTCTCGTTGGAGTCCCCTTTTACTACGGATGAAATAGCGACTGCCATTCGTTCGCTCCGTTCGGGCAAGGCATTGGGCCCGAATGGGTTGCCAATTGAGCTGTACAAGCTACGCCCTGACAAGGTAGCGCCCTATCTTCGTGCCATGTTTTTGGAGTCCCGGGAACGGGGTATTCTCCCGTATGACCAGCGTCTTGCCACGATAGTCGTTATTCCCAAGGACGGGAAACCGCGGGACCTCTGTTCGTCTTATAGGCCCATTTCCCTGTTAAATGTTGAGCCTAAGGTCCTGGCTAAGCTCCTGGCAACCCGCCTGCTGACGGTCATTAGCGACTTGGTTCATCCGGATCAGTCCGGATTTATCCCGCATCGCAACACGGCTCTTAACCTACGTCGTCTTCACGGCGCTGTTGCGAGGGCGGGGCTTCTGACGGAGCCGGCCATTTTGGCCTCGTTAGACGCCTCGATGGCTTTTGACACGGTTGAGTGGCCCTATCTTTGGGCAGCTCTCGAAAAATTTGGTTTTGGACCTGAATTTATTGGATGGGTGAAGTTGTTGTATGTGGAACCCTTAGCGCAAGTGGTGGTGAATGGTAGAGTTTCTGTCCCCTTTAGCCTTGGTAGAGGGACCCGTCAGGGTTGCCCCCTGTCTCCATTGCTTTTCGCGCTGGCCTTGGAACCGTTAGCTGCGTGGCTTCGATGGGAACCCTCCCTCAAAGGGATCCGTTGGTCACCGGACTTTGAAGACCGCGTCTCTCTTTACGCGGACGACATTCTTCTTTATTTGACATCCCCGCGTAAATCTTTGAACGTCTTATTTGATGTTCTTACTTCGTTCGGTGCTAACTCGGGCCTTGTTATTAATTGGGCTAAGTCCTGTGTGTATGTTCTCTCGGGTGTTTTGCCCTCTTTGCCGGCCAGATTCCCTATCCAGGTGGTCCAGTCTGGCTTCAAGTATTTAGGGATTTTTATTACCCGGGATTCCTCCCTCCGGTTTGAGCGTAATCTCCTCCCCCCGCTTCTTAGATTGCGACTGGATGTGGCCCGTTGGCGTAAGCTGCCCCTGTCTCCTCTGGGTAGGGCTGCTCTCTTTAAAATGATGTCTTTGCCGCGGTTCCTCTACGCCCTTCAGAATTCTTTCGACGATGTTCCTGCTACTTATTTCAGAGAAATCGAGAGTCTGCAAAGACAATTGATTTGGGATGGGCGTCCACGTATAGCCCTTGCGAAACTTACTATCCCTTGGTACGACGGGGGCATGGCACTCCCCGACATCAAGAGGTACTACTGGGCAGCCCAGCTATCGGCCATTAACCATGCGATGTACTCGCCAGGTCGCGATCCGGCGTTTGAGATGGATAAGCTCCAGTTGCCGGGAGGGGACTTTAATAGAGCGCTATACTCCAGATCGGCCGGGCGCCATCTTGTGGGCCCGACCAGGGCAGCGGTCAACGTGTGGCGCGCAGCGAATGTGAGTTTGGGATGGGAGAATCGGCTGACGCTGGCGACTCCGCTTTATGCTTCTGAACGTTTGGGATGTCTCTGGTCTTCTAAGGGCTTTGACCGCTGGGATGTGATCGGGATTTGTAAAGTGGGTGACGTTTGTGTGAATGGTCGCGTGAAATCATTCCAGGCCCTTAAGGCGGAATACGACTTGAGTGATAGAGAGTTTTTCCGGTATCTGCAAGTCCGACATGCCTTGGCCTCGGTTCTGACTCCTGATGTGGCCCTGCCCGAGTCTTCCCCCCTTGAAGATCGTATACTAGATGGACACTTGCCCGACAGCACCATCTCTCTCATCTACAAGAAGCTGATTCATAATCGCGCTGATTTGTTGGTCCGACTCCGAGAAATGTGGGTAGGTGATGGCTTGGAACTAGATGACGAGGACTGGCAGTCGGCACTCTCCTCCCCGAAGGAGGTCGCCATTCCCGCCCGTCTTCGTTTGGTGCAACTTAAGATCCTCCACCGGGTGTATGTGACTGGTCCGCGTCTGGTCGTGATGGGTTTTTCCCCGGATGGCTTGTGTAAGCGTGGCTGTGGGATGAGCGCTACCTTTATGCACATACTTTGGGAGTGTCCTGTGGTGGCAGCTTATTGGGTGGATGTGCTTGCGTTGATGACTGAGGTGACTGGTGTTGACCTGCGGCCTGAGGCCCGTCGATGTCTGCTGAATGTGTGGGAACCCTCCGATTACTCTGTGGCCCAGACTAGATGGGCGACCCTGGGTTACATGGTCGCGAAGCGTGACATTGCGCAACTCTGGGGCGCATCCCGACCTCCTGATGTTTCAGTGTGGGAGGACAACATGGACTGGTCCATGTTCCGTGAGAAGACAGTCTACATGGCTAGGGGCAGGCCGGGGGCGTGGACGAAAATTTGGGGTCAATGGAATGCGTACCGTGGAGAAATTTGTACCCCTCCCTTGGTTGCCACCTCCGATGTTACCCTGTCTCCTTAGGCTGACGTTCCCGAAATTTTTCGCTCTGTTCTAGGATTTTCCTGTCCTCCCTGCTTCCCCCCCCTCACGGCCTTCCCGACTCTCATTGATGTATTTTTGTTCTCCTGTTTCGTGACCTCCCCCTCTGCTATTTGGGCTGACTTGATTATTGCACTCGCCTTATGTTTGTGTTGAGTATTTTCATGTTTTATATAGAAAATTGCTGTATCCTGTTCTATGTCTGTAGCAATTTCGTTCTACGATTTGGCCTGACCTAGGCAATGATTGTTTATTTCATGTGTCGTACTATGCGACTTAGCGGCCAGCCCGTGTGGTTGTGGGCCCATCTATGTAATTTTACGTGATTGCTCAATAAAGGTTTTTAACCAAAAAAAAAAAAAAAACGGCCGATAAATCCAAGAGGACTAGGGCTTGACGAGTGTTAACATCAGCCCCTCTGCGCAGTTCGTCCATCACGGAGAGAATGACTGCCTCCATGGAATGCGCAGGTCTAAACCCTGCCTGCTGGGAGTCTAGGACGCATGAGTCCTCAATAAAGGTGCTGAGTATCTGAGTTACGTGCGACTCCAAGACTTTACTGAGGAAAGGGAGAAGGGATATGGGGCGATAGTTGCTCAAGATAGAGGGGTCTGCCGAAGGTTTTTTCAGAATGATTAGAATACTGCGAGGAGAGTGCCTGGATGAATTTATAAGTGGTTGGGTTATTGCGCAGTGAATGGATTAGTACATGGTGCTAAATGGGTCACTAGAGTAGTGCAAAGGGAGTGGCAGGATGTTTCGTCGACTCTATGGACACTGACTGGGGAATTGAATGTGTAAAAGCAAATGTGTAGGTGGTTAGAGGACCGCATGCATAGTGGATAGGTGTTTGAAGCAGTCGAGGTGCTAAGGCCTGAGTCATTGCATGAGTACTTGAATACTGACTGAATGATTAGAATACTGCAAAGAAACTGCCTGGATGAATTTATAAGTGGTTGGGTTATGGCGCAGTGAATGGATTCGTACATGGTGCAAAATGGGTCACTAGACTAGTGCAAAGGGAGTGGCAGGATGTTTCGTCGACTCTATGGACACGGACTGGGGAATTGAAGGTGTGAAAGACAAATCTCTAGGTGGTTAGAGGACTGCATGCATAGTGGATTGGTGTTTGAAGCAGTCTATGTGGTTAGGCCCGGCTCAGTGGCATGAGTACTTGGGTACTGACTGAATGATTAGAGTACTGCAAGGAGAGTGCCTGGATGAACTTATAAGGGGTTGGGTTTTGGAACAGTGAATGGATTAGTACATAGTGCTGAATGGGTCACTAGATGAGTGCAAAGGGAGTGGCAGGGTGTTTGCTGGAGTGTATGGACACTGACTGGGGTATTGAAGGTGTGAAAGACAAATGTGTAGGTGGTTAGAGGACTGCCTGCATAGTGGATAGGGGTTTGAAGCAGTCCATGTGCTAAGGCCTGAGTCATTGCATGAGTACTTGGGTACTGACTGAATGATTAGAGTACTGCAAAGAGAGTGCCTGGGTCAACTTATACGAGGTTGGGTTTTGGCACAGTGAATGGATTAGTACATGGTGCTGAATGGGTCACTAGAGGAGCACAAAGGCAGTAGATTTTTAAGCAGTTATGTCTTAGGAAAGAGATGAAATAACCATATGCTTCTGTCACAATGGTTGCAGAAGTGGACACAGACTGACAGTGTGATTCTAGACAAGCATAACTATTCCCTGGGCACACTTGTCTGGAAGGGGTAAGGTGATTGCATAGATTCTACACATTTCAGTACTGCACTCTACTGTGAATTCCTGACTCATTCTGTGAATGCATAAGCAATCACTGGGTTCTAATACTACTAAAATGTCACAGCAGGACAGCTTTTTAAGCACTTATGTGTCTGCAAAGACATGAAGTGATCACATGCTTCTGTCACAATGGTTGCAGGAGTGGACACAGACTCACTGTGTGATTCTAGACAAGCAAGACTATTCCATGGACTTTAGCAGGAGAAACTCACTAGTCTGAAAGGGGTTAGGTGACTGGATACATTCAACACATTTCACTACTGCACTCTAGTGTGAATGCCTGACTCATTCTGTGAATGCATAAGCAATCGCTGGGTTTTATTACTACCAAAATGTCACAGGACAGCTTTTTAAGCACGTATGTGTCTGCAAAGACATGAAGTAACCACATGCTTCTGTCACAATGGTTGCAGGAGTGGACACAGACTCACAATGTGAATATAGACAAGCAAAACCTTTCCCTGGACTTTAGCAGAAGAAACTCACTAGTCTGGAAGGGGTAAGGTGACTGCATACATTCTACACATTTCACTACGGCATTCTAGTGTGAATGCCTGACTCATTCTGTGAACGCAAAAGCAATGACTGGGTTCAAACACTACTGAAATTTGATGACAGGACAACTTTTTAAGCACTTATGTGTCTGCAAAGACATGAAGTAACCACATGCTTCTGTCGCAATGGTTGCAGAAGTGGATACAGAACTCACAGTGTGATTGTAGACAAGCAAAGCTATTCCCTGGACTTTAACAGGAGAAACTCACTAGTCTGGAAGGGGTAAGGTGACTGCATACATTCTACACATTTCACTACTGCACTGTAGTGTGAATGCCTGACTCATTCTGCGAATGCATAAGCAATAACTGGGTTCAAATATTACTGAAATTTGAGAACAGGACAGTTTTTTAAGCACTTATGTGTCTACAAAGACATGAAGTAACCACATTCTCATTCCACAATGGTTGCAGAAGTGGACACAGATTCAGTGTGATTCTAGACAAGCAAAACTATTCCCTGGACTTTAGCAGGAGACGCTCACTAGTCTGGAAGGAGTAAGATGACTGCATACATTCTATACATTTCACTACTGCACTGCTAGTGTGAATGCCTGACTCATTTTGCGAATGCATAAGCAATTACTGGGTTCTAATACTACAAAAATGTCACAACAGGACAGCTTTTTAAGCACTTATGTGTCTGCAAAGACATGAAGTAACCACATGCTTTTCCCACAAAGGTTGCGCAAGTACACACAGACTCACAGTGTGATTCTAGTCAAGCAAGACTATTACCTGGACTTTAGCAGGAGAAACTCACTACTCTGGAAGGGGTAAGGTGACTGCATACATTCTATACATCTCACTACTGCACTGCTAGTGTAAATGCTTGACTCATTCTGCAAATGCATAAGTAATCACTCAGTTTGAATAGTACTGAAATTTGACAACAGGATAGCTTTTTAAGCACGTATATCTCAGCAAAGACATGAACTGACCACATACTTCTGCCACAATGGTTGCACAAGTACACACAGATTCACAGTGTGATTCTAGACAACCAAGATTATTCCCTGGACTCTAGCAGTAGAACACAGCACTCTAATTAAAAACAAAGGCACCACATACAACACCTCGCAAATTAATAACTCACCTTTTAAATTGATGAATAGATTAAGAAGTTTCTGAATCACACACCAGATTTTCTTATAGCGAATGTCTGTAGTACATTGCTCTTAGCAAAACCAAAGAATGGCAAACTTTCCCTCTCATTCTGCACTCATATACATGTAAATATCAAATCACATTGCTTTCCATATTAATTCAAAAGCTAATACACATATCTATTGGTTACGTATTTCAACCCTTTCCAATTGACATAACTTTGAACCCTACCCCCACTCTGCTTAATGCCTGTTACCATAGTAACATTTCATGGACCACTCAACTGAACACACAGGTCACACGTTCAGCACACAATGTTGCAAATCCAAACAGCAAGTGTGCTTGACTTTTCAAAATATTAGTTTATTCTATGTAATGTTCCTTTCAAACAGTTTTCATTAGCCAATAAGAAACATACTTTTAAAACACAGAAACATGCACCCTATGTTTCAGTCTATAATGTTCTCAAACAGCCAATCATTTCTCTTTTTTTTTAACTGCATCTTATCCACCATTTTAGAAAAATCTTAGTTTTCAAACTGTCCATTTCACATACAGACACCTTCTGAGTGCATCCAGACCTCCCTTCAAAATGCGTAGAGTATGGATTGTGGGACACAGCTATATTTTCTGGAGCCAAAGGTATGCAGAAAACAGAGGTCTTGACAAAGACCCAGCTTTGCCAAATGTAGACATTAAACGGATTAGACAGAGAGGATTAAAGTGGCACCAATTAATGCCATTGGTTAAATCCTTTTTGCATCTCCAACACCCTGACCTCATAATTGTGCACTGTGGTGGCAATGACCTAGGCACTTTGACTGGGGTGGGCCTGGAAATGCTTATGAAGGACACCTTTGGAGAATTGATGTCACTTTTCCCCCAAACTGCCTTTGTCTATTCTAACATATGCCAAAGACAGAAATGGAACTGGTCCAATCCATTTTGTCCACAGATTGAGACAGATAGGAAACATGTCAATAAAGCTGTTTCTGCTTATCTCCGAGATTATAGGATGGGGTCCATTTACAACAACAATCTGTGTTTTAATATGGATGGCATCTATAGGAGAGATGGTGTACATTTCACAGATGAGGGTAACAGAGTCTTCCTCAACAACTTTAGACTCTACATCGGTACTTACTTGTAGGTGCCAAAATCTCCCAATAAACACAAGGGCTCTTTTAAGTTCCACCCAAGATCTAAACACATAAGCTTAAAAAATATGACTTTTTTTGCTTGGAGTCGCGCTCCCAGCGTGTTTTGGAGTCGCGCACCCAACTCGTTCACACCAGGGGGCTGCGCTGGAGTCGTGCACCCAACGCGTTCACACCAGGGGGCCGCACTGGGAGTCGCGCACCCAGCGCATTTTGGAGTCACGCACACAACGCGTTCACACTAGGAGGCCACGCTGGGAGTTGCGCCCCCAGCATGTGCACACCAGGGGGCTGTGCTGAGCGCCGCGCTGGGTGCGCAACTCTTAATTTTTCCGAAACAAATATTCAGCTTCTATCACTCATTTATAATCTCCCCACTTGCCCCATGCCCCGGGGCCTATATACAACATTGGGGACCTTGGGGGGAGCCCCAATGCCCCCACAGTCCCACCGGCTCCCTGCGTCCTTCGGGAGCCGGCATTGCTTTTCCACATGGGGAGCTGCTAACATGCAGCTCCCCGTGTGAAAAAGCAATTGGGTTTGCATTTTGAAAGCGAGAGCAGGGTTCCCTGCTCTCTCTTTTAAAATCCAAACCAAGTTTGCTATGGCAGGCGGGAGCCGCGGGGCTCCCGCCCTGCCATAGCAAATAGCAGTGTCCCGGGGTGGAGATACTGCACGGTTCCTGGAGAGTGGCGGTTACCAGGGCCCTCAAGGGCTCCAGGAGGGGGGCCGCATGGCTCCTTCCCACAATTTACAAAGCCCCGGGGGGGTGGTGGTCCCCGGGGCTGGGGGATCCATCACGGACCCCCAATTTTACTATTTAGTGCCCCGCGGAGGTGGCGGTCCCCGGGGCATGTGGGGGGTCTGACCCCCCACACATTAAAAAAATATGTATATAAATATGCAAAATGAAGCCCCGGGGGTGGTGGTCCGCGGGGCTGGCGGGCCCCTCTGGGCCCCCCATTATATTAAATATTTTTGCTAATTATTAAAGAAGCAGGGGAGTCCGCGCTTGTTTTTTTTTTTTCACTGAAGGATCCGCACACCCTGCGCGGATTTTGCCGTTTAAAAAAAAAAACATTTTTTTGGGGCCCTGAGCAGGCCTAGGGAGTAAGGGTGTTTCTACCCACCCCTCTTTTTACGTTTTGTGAACTTTTTTGCAGGATTTCTTGTCCCTCTGTTCTACCTAGGCACAAGATGGCTGCCATCATTTCCTGGTTTGGAGTGTTGACAGCCTTTTAGCATGCAGCTCGGGATCGGAAGGGTGCGCTCAGGGTGCGCACAAGGTGCCCGGATGTGTTTTTACTTTTGATTTTCTCAGCAACTACTGAACATATTTACACCATTTAACAAAAAGGCACCTTTCTCAACCAAGGGCTACCTCTTTGCCAAATTTGGAGTAATTCCGTTCAGCAGTTCGGGCTGTAGCCATGGCTAAAGTTCCCTAGGTAAAATTGCATGGGGAAAACACGTTTTTGGACCTCCCTTTTTTCTCGGCCCCCGCTTGCCAATTCACCCTGAAACTTTCAAGATAGGAGCGGACCGGAGCGCCCCATGAGTTTTGAAAATTTCGTGAAGATTCATCAAACGGCGTCAAAGTCATTGGAAATAGAATGTTGTGATTTTCCTATGAAAAATAGGTCCTAACTATAACTACCTACTGGCGACCGCCATATATATATATATTTATATATATATATATATATATATATATATATATATATATATATATATATATATATATATATATATATATATATATATATATATATATGTATATATATATATATATATATATATATATATATATATATATATATATATATATATATATAAATATATATATATATGGCGGTCGGTAAAAATACAATTGATAGACTCAAAGCCAGAGGGTACAATGATAAGATTTTGAACAGTGCACTGAGACGCTGCCGTGATAAAACCAGGGACTCACTGTTCAGGTCTGAAGCACCACAAGCGACACCAGTGAACAATACTCCCCGTTTGATCCTGACTTATAGCAAGCAGGAAAAACAGATCAGGTCAATTATGAGTAAACACTGGCCTGTTTTGATGACAGATGGCTTTTATAGTGAGATACTCCTGAGTTCTCCTACTATTACCTACAAGAAATCTTTCAGCATGCATAACAGTCTAGTCAAAACCAGTCCAGAGTCAAGTAGTGGCAGTACTTGGCTCAAATACAAAGGTTTCTATAAGTGTTCCTCTTGCAGGGCGTGCAAGTTTGGTGTTAACACCACCCACTACAGCACGCCTTTTTGCCCTACCAGAAAGACTATTCGTGGCAATTACAATTGTCACAGTGAGTTTGCAATATATGTCCTGACATGCACCTGCGGCCTGCGGTATGTTGGCAGCACTAAGTTGCAGGTGCATGTCAGAATATTGCAACACCTACAGGCAATAGTAAATAATGACAATACCTACCCGGTAGCCCGCCACTTCAAATCAACCCACAACAATGATTTGTCCCAGTTGACATATTTTGTCATAGATGTGGTGGCTCCTCTAACACGGGGGGTGATAGAGAGGGACTCCTAAGGAAAAGAGAAACTGAATTCATAGTAGAGCTGGATAGTAAATATCCAAATGGACTTAATACGACTGAAGACTTACATCATATGTTATAATCTTTCACATTATCTATATCATATATTGTGTGTAAAATTTAAAGAACTAATTCTCAGGAAACATGAATTGAATCCTTATGTGGATCTCTATGTTTTTTATGTCTCAATTTCCAAGGGCTTTCAGAATATACATACTACGTATGATAAATATGAATATCAATTGCACCAAGTGGCACCATGGGGGAAATGGTTGTGACATTACATCTATTTTGAAAATGAAACTGATAATGAGCTAAGTAATTGTCAAAACTCTCTCCAAATGATCATGTAAAACAAATTTTTGTATATAGTATATTTACTTTTTTAGTTACTTGCAATCACAAAGGTTGCTTATAGGCACTTTGTAGGTTTATTTAATTATTCAATATCACTCATTATTATTTTGTTGCCACTAAGGGTATGAGGACGGGCATTGGGGGAAATGTCAATGTATTGAAACCTTGAATTTTTTGATCTCATGTGCATATAGTTTCAAGACTTGTTTTATTTACGGTTTTGAATCTCTATGTATTCATGTCAGGAATGGTGGACTGTCTAATTTATAATTGTTATATATAGTTGTATAGGGATACATCGTATGTAAATATCTGTATATAGAGGAACATATATTTTTATATATATATATATATATATATTTTTCTATGTGTATATACATTGTTTCAAAAGTTATTATCAATATTTTTGAGTTACAATTTTGGTATGACGTCCATAAATTTCGGCGTATGATAGTTTTAGTGAGGAATGCTCTATGAGATCAACGGGGGTTTTTGCATTCATGCAGTTATATTGTTTTTTTTCCCAGCCTTTTTAATTTAAGTGCAGTGATGGTGGGTGCCGTATTCAATAGCATAGAAAATTGTTTTTTCCATGTCTATGCACCATGTGATTCACTCAGGGGGTGGAGCACTGCAATGAAAAAAAACGTACTTAAATGCATGCTGACCAGGTGTATGGTGTTTGATCAAGAGCACTAGTTGCTCGAAACGCGTCGCCTGAGAGGTTGAATAAAATCTCCCTTACTGCAGCCTGGGGTCCGTGTCTTCTTTGTGCAAAGATTGAAGATTTGGTGTTTATATATATATATATATATATATATAGTACCTACTGGCGGTCCCAGGAGACGTTCCTAGGGAGTGGCGGTCCCCAGGGCCCTCAAGGGCTCCAGGAGGGGGGCCGCGTGGCCCCCTCCCACAATTTAAAAAGCCCCGGGGAGCTATGAAAAATAGGTCCTAACTATAACTACCTACTGGCGACCGCCAGTAGGTAATATATACCTTGAGTAAAGCGAAAAGTGAGTCAATACCTAGAAAAGACCTACTGTTTAAAGACAAAGCAAGGAAGAACAACACCGAGACAACTGACATCCCGAGATTGATTACTGGTTTCCATACATACCACACTAGATTTAGGAAGATAATCTACAAACACTGGAATTCCGTAAAACTTGATCCAGTGTTAGGGTCTACCTGCCCTAAAGTACCATCAATCAGTTTCCGTAGGGCCAAATTCATGCGCCAACAATTGGTGCAAAATGCACCAGCAGTAACCAAACCACCTAATTGGCTACAAACACAGAAAGGATTCACCAAATGCAGTAAATGCAAAGCTTGTAAGCATGGAATCAATACGGAATCAGTGACATTGCCACTCAGACAAATACCCTTCGTCATCCGTGGAAGCTAGAATTGCAAAACTGACTTTGCGTTCTATATACTGCAATGTACCTGTAGCAAACGGTACGTAGGAAGTACAATACATCCTATACACATACGCATACTACAGCATTTGAGGGCAATAACGCATGATGACCAGGCCTATCCTGTTGCTAGGCACATAAATTCCTGCCATGCAGGAAAGACCCAAGACCTTATGTACTTTGTCATAGACAACGTACCAAAAATTCCAAGGGGAGGAGATAGACAACTGGCCGTTAGGAGGCTGGAGTCTAGATATATTATTCTTCTCAACTCCAAAACCCCACATGGGATGAACGCAGATGAAGCCCTTAATGTTCACCTATGAAAGCCACATTGGCTTGCCTCATCCTGACTGCTGTCCCAGTCCTCTGTAGCATTTTTTAACACTTATTGTTTATTTCTTCTAGATTTAATCGATCCTCCTTTTGGAAAGTTATTTGTTTCCATCTCTTAGTTTCCCCCGACTCTTCACACTCAATCTCCAATACTTAGCACACATAACTACAATATAATACATATTTATTTATTACTTGCTTTTGTAAGTTTATGCCCACTTGGGCTCTCTTGTTCTCCATCTAATACACTCACAGGTTCCGGTGCAGCCATTACACGCAGCACATATAGGCTCTAACTTCAGATATTTCACTGTGCCATTACCTATTTAGGCGAGGTCTGACTGTATATCAATAGGGCCAGTTTGTCTCTTTTCATTTTACCATGACGGTTATTCATATAGGGCATCGACTTTGCTCTTGTCGTATTTTATGCCAGGCTTGTGTTTGAGTTATGATTTCTTCTCTCGTTTATATGGCAGAGAGTATGGGTCTCCAAGCACCAGACCTAGAGTGGCAATAGATGGTGTTCTGTGCTATACTTTGGAATAACTAACATCTAAATCACGAGGTATACCCGGGAATACTACATTCAGAATATTGTTAGTTTTCTGTTTTCATTTTCAGTTACACATTTTTTGGAGTGAAATTTTTTTAACTCCATTTATAGTGATGTTTATTATTTAATAATGTATTTATGATGTATTGTTTTCACTATTTGTAAAAATAATTGCACTGTCATTCAAGCACAGCCATAGGCTACTCTTTTATGGCTATGGCTGACTTTTTGGTTGCCACGGCAACCAAGGGAGAAACCAATGGTACATATACTTGTGAACATGACAGCAATGTGTGGAATGCAATGACCAAGGCGGTTGTACCGCCGAAACGCGTCTGACCTTGCATATGGAAATTAAATAGCCATCTGTGCCACAAAGTATCACGGTGTCGTGCCTGTTTTCAAAGACGATGTCAGGATGGTGAAATATATATGGGCAGGTATACAAATGAAGGTGTGCACGTTACACTGTGCTTACAGTTTCTGCCATTTAAACGCTGCAGAAGAAGGGACAGGAAGTTCCCGAAACGCGTCCAGCGTATGAATTTTGATGACAGTGGCTGATGTATTCTGTTTGCAGGCTGACAATTAAAGTATGAGAACGATTCTTTCTTCGAGTGGCATCCTTCGAATGTGCAATCCTGCTTTGGTGGATATATGTATAACTATATATATATATTACCTACTTTAGGACCTATTTTTCATAGCCCCCTGGGGCTTTGTAAATTGTGGGAGGGGACCATGCGGCCCCCCTCCTGGAGCCCTTGAGGGCCCTGGGGACCACCACTCCCGAGAAATGGCTCCTGCAGTGTCTCGGGGTGCCCACCCCCGGGACACTGCTATTTGCTATGGCAGACGGGAGCCTCGCAGCTCCCGCCTGCCATAGCAAATTTGGTTTGGATTTTGAAAGAGAGAGCAGGGAACCCTGCTCTCTCTATCAAAATGCAAACCCGATTGCTTTTTCACACGGGGGCTGCATGTTAGCAGCTCCCCATGTGGAAAAGCAATGCCGGTACCTGAAGAACGCAGGGAGCCGGTGGGACTGTGGGGGCATTGGGGCTCCCCCCAAGGTCCCCAACGTTGTATATAGGCCCCGGGGCATGGGGTCCCCGGGGAGAATATAAACGAGTGATAGAAGCTGGATATTGTTTTGGTAAAATTAAGAGTTGTGCACCCAGCGCGGCGCTCAGAACGGCCCCCTGGTGTGCTCATGCTGGATGCGCAACTCCCAGCGCAGCCCCCTGGTGTGAACGCGTTGGGTGCGTGACTCCAAAATGCGCTGGGTGCGCGACTCACAGTGCGGCCCCCTGGTGTGAACGCGTTGGGTGCGAGACTCCAGCGCAGCCCCCGAGTGTGAACAAGTTGGGTGCGCGACTCCAAAACACGCTGGGTGCGCGACTCCAAGCAAAAAATAGTAATATTTTTTAAATATACATCAAGGTTATGTGTTTAGATCTTGGATGAAACTTAAAAGAGCCCTTGTGTTTATTGGGAAATTTTGGCACCTACAAGTAAGTACCGATGCAGAGTCTAAAGTTGTTGAGGAAGACTCTGTTACCCTCATCTGTGAAACTAAGATACTGGCTATAGTCATTAGGTAGTTTTAGTTAAGACCAACATTTCCCATAGACTAAGCGTTTTACTTAAATTTGGTGCCGTTTGTGTGTCTGTATGAAATGTTCAATGCTAGTGTGCCAGTTAGCTCAGCTGTTTTCTGTTTTCAGTGTGATTCATCAGACAGGGGCTGAGAAAAAGGGGGCCCTAAACTCTTTTTTTCTCATGCAATGTCTCTGGGGATTTTGCAAGTTTTAGACATAGCTACAGCCTGAACCGCTGAGCAGAATTGCACTAAATTTGGCAGAAAGCTAGATATTGGTCTGCAGACTTTGTTGTAGTGATTTGGGGTAAATCTGTACAATAGCTTTGGAGTTTTCAAGGGAAGAAATATATTGATATCTAGGGACGCGGACTGTAATTATATATTCATTTACGTAAAAAAATGTTTTGACATTCACTGACAAACCATAGGTTACCGGGATTTTATAGATGGGTTGATGTTTTACCCACACAAAACCATAGCATTTTATTACTTTTTTCCCTTCATAAAATTTGTAATCCAAAATATTACCCGAGAGTGTTGCTGATCATCTCTTGCAGTATGAGATATAACTGGAGGTCTGGCCTAAACTCATAAAGTAGACAATAAAGTGGGAGTACCAAAGTGGGAGCCTTATTGTATAAACATATATATATAAATATATATTACCCGGTGGTGGTCGCCACTGAGTAGTTATGGTTAGGTCTGCTTTTCCGTAGACAGCACTTTTTGGTTTGTTAATAACTTTGGCAACATTTGATAAAACTTTTAATAAAAAGTTTATCCACCTTAGCTCTTTTTTTTTAAATTCCAGGGTGATCCATCAAGCGTGGGCCGTGAAAAAAGTGGGGTCACAAAAGACACCTCTTTAAGCAGCGCAACCATAAAAAATGCTGAAAGGAATTACACTAAATTGGTCTAGATCTTTGGCAACAAATTGTGCTTTTTGTGATTTGGTGTAAACCTGCTCTCTAGTTTTTGAGAAATGAAAGTTAAAAAATATTTGTTTATCTGGAAGGTTGGGTCCTTGAGAGTCTCGCAAGAGTCTTGAGGGAGCGCAAACTCAAAAATCGGCCTTTCTGATTGGTGGAAAGGCTGGTTTTTCTAACCAACCTTTTTGCTCCCAATGGAGCGAGAAGCTCCCTCAATTTCCGTGGCAACACACTCGCTTATTGCCTGGATGTTGTAAGTTTAGAAATGAAAAGTGGCCATTAATGTTTATTGTGAAAATTGTTTGTGTTGTGAGAAAGTAGTAAAAATCTATATAGGCAAGCAGGACTACGGCATCCTGCCCCCCTAGTTTTTGAGAGGAGCTCTGTAAGACATAATTACTGTGATGAAAAAATGTCCCACAGGAATCTTACAGGATCGTGAAAAGAAGAAAGGAGTAGGTGATTTCACAATACACTCTACTATGGACACCTGCCACTGTTGGAAGAGTGTCAATGGAGAGGATAGTTGTTTACCAGAGTCTTCTACACATGCCCGTCACCTTGGGGTAAGGTCTCAGCAGACAGGCCACCCCTTATCCAAGCTCTTGTATGTACACCTGTCGCCCTGAGGGGATGTCTGCAGAGAAGCCACTCCCTCCCCCACACCCTACAATGCACGCCTGTTGTCGAAGAAAGAGGTCACAGAAGAGAGGCCAGTCTCTCCCCAAACCGTACTGCACACACCTGTTATCCTGGGCAGAAGTCTCAGCGGAGAGGTCAGTCTCTCCCTACACCCTACAACAAACACTAGTCACCCTGGGAAGATGTGTTAGTGGAGAGGTCAGTGTCTCCCCACACCATAGTATGCATGCTGATCACCTTGGAGAGAGGTCTCAGCAGAGAAGACAGTCTCTCTTCAGATTCTACTCTGCACATACATCGTCCAACAGAGAGATCTCAACAGAGAGGTCAGTCCCTTCCCACACCCTAGTACATATACCTGTTGCACAAGAAAGAGGGCTCAGCAGAAAGGCTAGTCCCTCCCCACACAATACTATGCACACCCATCATCCAAGAGAGAGGTCTCAGTGGAGAGGCCGGTTTCTCTCCACAACCAACTATGCACGATCATCGTCCAAGAGAGAGGTCTAAGCGGAGAGGTCAGTCTGTCTCCTGTGATCCAAGAGGTGTCAACAGAGAGAATATTACCTCTTCACACCCTACTACGCACACCTATTGTCCAAGAGGGAGGTCTTAGCAGAGAGGCTAGCCCCTCCCCACATTCTACTATGAACACCTGTGATCCAAGAGAGATCCAAGAGAGATGTCTCCACAGAAAGGCAGAGTCCCCTTTCACACTCTACTACGCACATCCATCGTCCAAAAGAGAGGTCTCAGCGGAGAGGCCAGTTCCGCTCCACACCCTGATATGCACAATCATCATCCATGAGAAACGTTCACGTAGAGAGACCAGTTCATAGGAGCTCTCAGAAGAGAGACTAGTCCCCCTCGCTATCCTTCCACACACAGTACTATGCCCACCTGTCGTCCAAGAGGAAGGGTTCAGCAGACAGGGCACTCCCTCACCACACCCTATTTTGCACTCCCGTAGCCCAAGATAGAGGATTCAGCAGAGGACAGTCCCTGCACACACCCTACTATGCACAGCTGTCACCCTGGGAAGCGGTCTTAGTGGAGAGACAACTCCCTCTCCCCCCCCTACCTTGCACACTAGTCACCTTGTACAGGTCTGTCACTTCCCACATTCTACTATGTATGGCTGTCACCTTGGGTAGAAGTAGCAGCAGAGAGGCCAGTCATTTCATTCACTGTGCTACACATGCACATCACCCTGTGGAGAGGGCAACCTCTTCCTACACTCCAGTTGGCATGCCTGTCACACTGGAGAGAGGTCTTAGTGGAGAGGTCGATTCCTCCACACACTCTACAATGCATGGCTGTGACCCTGGGGAGAGGTGTTAGTGGCTAGGCCAGTTCCTCTTTATATCCTACTATGCATGTTTGTCACCTTTGGGAAAGATCTTACAGAGAGGCCAGTACCTTCTCATACCCTACTATTCACATCTGTTGTCCTTGGAGAAGGATCAGAAGAGAAGCAGTCTCTCCTCACACACTACTGCACACAGCTGTCATGCTGGGGAGAGATTTCAATGGAGAGGTCATTCCCTCCTCACACCCTATGCATGCCTGTTGTCCAATAGAGAGGTCTCAGCAAAGAGGCCATTAGTTCCTTACCCCGTACTATGGACACCTGTTACTCTGGGCGGGCTGTCAGTGAAGAGGCCAGTCGCTCTCCACATTCTACTATGCACACCCATTGTCCAAGAGAGAGGTCTCTGTGGAGAGACATACCCTTCCTCACACTGTACTACACACACCCGTTGTCCAAGAGGGAGGTCTCAGCAGATAGGCCAGTCCCTCCGCACACCATACTATGCACTCCTGTGAACCAAGTAAGATGTCTCAGAGGAGAGGTCAGTTCCTCTTCACACTCTGCTATGCACATACATCATCCAACAGAGAGATGTCAGTGGGGAGGTCAGTCCCTTCTCACACTCTACTATCCACACCCATCATCCAAGAGAGTGGTCTCAGCGGAGAGGCCAGTTCCTCTCCACACCCTACTATGTTCTATGTCCTGTACTGAGGGACATACAAGCTCCCCACGTTAACATATGCTGCCTAGACAGGGAGAGGAGTGTATCAGAGTGTGGTGTTCCTTAACATGAATGAGTAATTGTATTTACCCACTAGTCTTCTTACTAATCAAGGACTCAATTCTGGTCATCACATGGGTCCTCGACTTCGCGCATCATCTGGTCCCTTGGATGCGGGTCTGCATTATAACCTTTTAGTGTGTTAAATCCCTGACTCATTGTTCCCATTGTCATCAGGATTGATGCAGCCACACAGGAGTGTGGGGCGGGAATCACGTGATGGAAACGTCATTGGCCATGGAGGTATAAACTATTAAGGAGTGTCCTCCATAACTGAGACGTTTGGTTTTGTTTTCCATTTCCAGATTGGGGGAGGAACTCACCAGCGTTTTTCTCTATTTTCCCTGCATTGCCTTGTCTTGCTGGTTTCTGTGCCTGTGTTGACAGGGATCATCAAAGTCCTCGTTCGCATTCCTTGAATTATCCTTATGTGCTTGATTTTCGAAGGCACTGGCTCTTTACTGCCTACGTGGTGCCACCTTAGCTGCGTTTGGTCCTGCCTTCGAATTCCTTCATCTCCAGGACTCTTAAGCGCGTTCGATTTTTGTTCTCATTTTCCTTCAGTCAGTGCACTGTACCCTTCTACCCATTTCCCTGGATTTTGTTACTTCAAGACTTTTCCTTTGTGCTGCCTTTAAATGTACTTCATCACGCTTCGTGTTTGTGTTGTGATATCCCTACATCTCTTTTTATATCAACTTTTTGTTACACTCCCTTTTGAAAGCGGACAAAAGAAAAACTATTCCTATTTAGCATTTCCTATGGCATTGATAGGAATCATGATTGGATCCCCTCCTAAGGATTAATAGAAGCTGTTTCTCGTATTGCTCCTTATGTCTATTGGGGTGAGTTAGGAGTGGCTCAGAGTGATTATATTGGGTGAGCATGTCTACCATAAAATCTTGAAAATTGGTATTAATGTGTTGTATACCTTTTCATGTTGTGTTTCTTATATTTTAAAGGTAATACCATTGATACCCTTCCCCGAAGCAAGAGATTTGCCAAGAGGCGGACACCTATTCAGAGCATCTACCTTGAGAGAGCAAAATTTACTGTCATAAAGAAATCCTTCCCTTGCTTCCCTATTTGTCCCCTCTCCCCCAGTGGCTTACTGCCCATGGCTGTTCTCCAGTTCGCGTGGAGAGTTTGTTACTAGGTGAGAGGACAGACTATCTCCGTTCCCACAGTACCTAGTTTTCAGGTGTGTGGGACACTCAACATTATGCACAATCATCATCCAAGAGAGAGATCTAAGTGAAGTGACCAGTCTACCTCCACACCATACTACGCACATCCATGATCCAAGAGAGAGGTGTCAGCAGAGAGACCAGTCCCTCTTCACTCCCTACTACGCATAACCATTGTCCAAGAGAGAGGTATCAGCAGAGAGGCCTGTCCTTCCCCACACTGTGCTATGCACACCTGTCATCTAAGAGGGAGGTCTCAGCCAATAGGCCGCATCTCCCCACACCCTAATATGCACTCCTGTAGCTCAAGATAGAGGTCTCAGTGGAGAGTACCGTCCCTCCCCACACCCTACTATTCAAAGCTGTCTTCCTGGGGAGGGGTCTTAGTGGAGAGGCAACTCCCTCTCCAAGCCCTACTATGCACACCCGTCACTCTGGTGAGAAGTGTCAAAGTACAGATCTGCCTCATCCTACACTCTATTATGTAGGTTGTTACCTTGTGGAGAGGTGTCAGCAGAGAGGCCAGTCCTTTCACACAATGTGCTACACATGTACATCACTCTGTGAATAAGGCAACCTCTCCCTATACCCTAGTACGCACGTCTGTCACACTGGGGAGGGCTTTGTGGAGAGATCAATTCCTCCCTGCACAATATTATGCATGCCCATCACCCTGAGGAGAAGTGTTAGCAAATAGAATAGCTTTCTCCTTACGTCCTACTATGCATGCTTCTCACCATAGGGAGAGCTCTCAATGGCTAGTCCATTACTTTCTCATACTCGATTATGCACAACAGTTGTCCAAGAGAGAGGAATAAATGGAGAGGTACACTAAACAAAAGCAATTCCTGCCTGGTGAATAAGTACAATTCTAATAACAAGGCCATACAATACAAAATGCAAAAAGTTGCAAAATAGCCCAGCACCACACAAAGGAAAACCAATCCTTTACAATGATTTTTATAACAAGAAATTCATTTCTTACAAAATGTATTCTTTTCTGTATCTTGTTTTTTTAAAATATATAAAAATATTATATCACAACTTTAGACGACAATTATACAAAACAATATAACACATAAATTGACAAAAACTGAAAAGTAAAACAAATGATAACCACTTAAATTCACAAAAAGCCAGGAAGCATCCAGCAGGAAAGATACCTCATACAAACTCACATGTATTCAAATCAGGCATACACAGACAGACCCAAACTTCACTCATTCAAACAGAAAACATCCTTAAATAGGATAAACAAACCAATCATTATTAATAAACCAGAAAGGGCAAGGGAAATTATTTTTTAAAATAACCCCATCTTGACTTAAAATCATCAATTGATTATAATTTGAAGCTGTAGAATGGCCCACATTTCTTAAGTTAAGACCACAATAAAGTCAACCTTCTTCAGGGTGACAGAGGTCTCAGCAGTGAGGCCAGTTTTTCGCTACACCCTACTATGGACACCCATTACCCTGGGAGGGGTGTCAGTGGAGAGGCCAATCCTTCTCCACACTCTACTATGCACACATGTCATCCGAGAGAGAGGTCTCAGTGGAGAGGCTAGTCTCTTCCAACACTCTACTGTGCACTCTCGTGATCCACGTGAGATGTCTCAGAGGAGGGGCCAGTCACTCTTCACAATCTACTATGCACATATATCATCCAACAGAGAGTTCTCAGCTGTGAGGTCAGTCCTTTCTCACACCCTACTATGCACACCCATCATCTAAGAGTGAAGTATCAGTGGAGAGGCCAGTTGCTTTCCAAGCCCTACTATGCACAATCGTTGTCCAAAAAAAAGGCCTAAGTGGAGGGGCCAGTGTAGGAGAGTAGGGTCTGCAATCCTATGATCACCCAGATTTTTGCTTTTTGCTTCACTGGTTTACGACTTTCCCTGCCTGTGGGCCTGCTAATCAGACCCACAGCCTAGCTGTTCTCTCTATTCCAAATTGTACCCAGGTACTGAATTGGCACTGGGCCCTCTCTAAGTCCCTGTACCCAGGGCTGGGGTGTACCCAGAGGTCTCCCAGGGGCTGCAGCATGTATTATGCCACCCCTGGGCTGACTAACCAAACAGACACAACTGGCTGCTTGACAGCTGGGGCAAAGTGGTGTACTCACCCTCTGCTGTAGATATAGTATTCCTATATCTAAACCTAAATGGGCACACAGATCTCCTATCAGTCACTCCTATGGCAGGCCTTGACAATCCTGAAGGCAGAGTGCTTGGAATCGTGTGAGATAGTGCTCTGGCATGAGCTGAGCCTGTCTGCGGCTTTCGGGATCCATCCCTTAGCCGTTTCCATGATATCGCATACCATATACTCTTAAGTGCATTATAATCCTCGCGGTTATATGCCAACTCTGGTATCGCTTTATCAAAACATGTCGAGTAAGGTGTCATACGAATTGGAATACTAACCCCTCGCCAATTCTGGCGACGGGGTTAGCATTCCACCCTTCTAGAGGGACACGACATGTTGGTAACCTGTAACCCCGGTTAAAGTCAGACATAGCCTCAGCTCCACAAGATGGATGCTGCCACCGAGACACAAGTCTGCCCTCCTGTTGCTGGGAGCCCTCCCAGCGCAGGAGGCAAGGACAAAGGGTTTCCTGTCAGGGGCGGTGCCAGCACCGTCCCAGACAGGATTTTGTGTATCCTAGGTAGGCAGGGCTTTAGAGGAAGGTGACTGCAAGTGGCACCCCGGTGCTCACTATGCATAGGCCGGCTTGAACCAGTTCCAGGGGCACACCAGACCCTGAGCTGGGGAAAAGCCCGCCAAAGGAGAGGGGTGTAACCACCCCCCTCCTAGTCCCACCCATAGGGCAGGACTTAGTCGCGTGCCAGCCCCCTTTTTCAGGATAAAGGTAGGAACTGGCCCCCTTCCAAATTAGATCAATCTTTGAATCCTGAACCGACTTTCTACGAGAGGAACTCAAGACTCTTCCTAAGATTTCTCCCTTGTGACTAAGGAGTAGTCACCCTGCAGCAGCAGGCACCAACCAAGCATCGCGGTCTGCTGTAAGTCTCTCCTCCGGATCAAGACTGCCCAGCACGACGAGAACCGGCTTCCCTGGCACCTCTGACCTCAACCTGCATCATCAGCCCAGCTGTGATCCGTGGGTGTGACGAGACCTCGAGGGACCGGCCATCTTTAAAGACTGCACGACGCTTGTCCAGCACAACCACCGAGTGACCCTCGACTGAGTGCTTTGGGGTAAGAGAAGCCCCGACCCTGAGCAGCTCCAGCACCGAAGTTCAGCCCCCCTGCATCCACGAGATCTGCGTGGGGCCCTTCTGCTCTTTGCTGCTCACCGCGTTGTCCAGGTCGCTTGCCCATTGGCTAGTGGCCCTCTTACGACGCTCCACGACGACAAACACCGCTGGTCTGGTTGCTCCAGACTAGCCCTTGCTCCCCTCCAACAGAGGAGCACCCTGGACCCTCCTGGTCCACTCAAGACGCCATTTTAGGTCCACCGCGTGGGCCTTGCATTTGCCAAGACTTGTTGCCCAATCCTGGGTCCAGCGACGTCAGAAGCAGATACCTTCGTGGGACAGCTCGCACCTCCATCCTGGTCGCCGATAACGCCTCCTGGTCCGAGAGACTGCAGAGCCCAGCAGCGCCCACTCACCTGGTCGAGGTGACTTCGTCCGGTGCCACTCTGGTGCCCACCTAAATCACTGGCTAGTGATTCAGAACTTGGTCCCCTCTGCTTACAGGTCTTCTTCTTCCCTGATCCAGGCTTGGATCACCACGAACTTCTTCACTGGCCGCCTGCCAGCAACTTCTTTCTTCAGGCTCCTGGTTCTTCAACGAGGGCTTCCGACGCAACTTGAACCCTATGCAGCCGCAGCCCCTGGGCTAGGTAACCTGAGTACTCCAGTGCTCCAGCATAGTCCAACACCCTAAGTGTTCGGATCCACTCTTGTTTTCGACCCACCTAGTCGGGTTCGCCCGAGAACAGTAACTTTGTAATTGCTAGTATCCATAGACTTGTTCCCGCATTACGCGTGAGAGTTCCCACTCTGCTCACGGCGTCCCTAGGCCTCCTGCTTCTAATCCAAGGGTTCAGCATTGTAGGCCTAGCGTTTCTACAGTCTAGAAAAGTATTACTTACCTGCTAGTAATTTCGCATTCCACTTCTTGTGTATATGGTTTTTCGTGCCCCTCGGGCATTTGTGTAAATTGTGCGACTTTCAGTATTTCTTTAAGAGTTTTGTTGTGTGCTTAGCTCCCTGTCTCATAAAGAGCCAGGGTAGTCCTGTTATAAATAAATATACTTTATTTTTTATAACAACTTGTGTGGTGTCCTTTCACTTGGTGTTCAAGGGGTAATGTGATGGTAAAACAGCTGGCTTAACACGCCCTCTAGAGTTTAGCCTTAGACTGCTCGTATCCATGCTACTAGGATAGCTGGTCTATAAGGCTGACTTACAACCAATCATCAATAAGGGTTGTTTGGACTGATGCATAGTGATCACTAGAATAGTGAGCACTGCATATCAGGCCAACTTCTCACATTGGTGAGCAGCGGTTGGGATTTGAGCTTGCTGTTGTTTTACCACACGTATCCTAAGAATATCATTTGAAAGATCACATAAGTACTAAGGTACATATAACTTAGCTTAGAATACTCTGAGTTCTACTGAACCAGCTGTTGTAGCTCCTAGGGCTTAGCACACCCTAAACTACAACTCTAGCAAGGGATCAGTAGGTAAACATATAGTGTAGGTAAGTGCACCACTTACACCTCACTAGAAAAGCATGTCTACCCAGGGAGAGTCCTCAGGGACCCCCCTTGTGGCTGTTGACCCTCCACAGGTCATCTCAAGATATGCAGCTCTCAATTTCCAGGAGTTGAGACACTTGTGTACCTCCAGGAAATTGAAACAGGGGTCTAACCCCACCACTCCCTTTCTGTTAGGTCTCTTAGAGACTTATGATGCTAGGAAAGCATCTCAGGGAGATGGGAATATGCCAGCCTTAGAGGGACACCTTGGTGATCCAGACCTCCCTGACACTGAAAATGCAGTTGAGGAGGAGGATCTTGAGGAACTCTCTGGGGATGAGGCAGACAAGGGTCCTGAGTTAGTCAGCAGACTCACTAGGGCCAACTTAGACCTACTTGGGCGAGGATCTGGGGGACCCCCAGTACTGACCCTGATTAGGCCTAACCTTGGAGTTAGGAGAAATAGATCTCCTTCTAGGGACTCCAATAGATCTCTGCACTCTAATGCCTCTTCTCAGAGGAGAAGGAACTCTCCCCAGAGGAGATTGACTTCCCCTCAGAGAATAGAGCATGAAGCCAGAATGAGACAGGCTACTCTGAGGATTGAAAGGGAAGAACTTGCCCTGGCCAAAGAAAAGCTTGCCTTTGCTAGAGAGCAGCAGATGAGTGGGATAGTTCCCACTGGTGGCAGCAATCTCCCAAGAGAAAAAGAGAAGGGTTTAGATACTAAACACCTGACAAAGATAGTGCCCCCCTTTAAACAAGGGGATGACATCCAGAAATGGATGGCTGCTTTGGAGAGGGCCTGCACTGTGCAGTGCATTCCCCAGAGTCAGGGGGCAGCTATACTGTGGCTCTCCTTTGATGGCAAAGGTAGAGATAAGCTCCTCACTACAAGAGTTGAGGATGCTAACAATTACCAGGTCCTGAAAAATACACTGGTTGATGGGTTTGGTTTAACCACTGAGCAGTACAGGTTGCTGTTCAGAGACACCCAGAAAACTCAGTCTCAGGACTGGTCTGACTTTGTGGATTGTGCCACTAAGGCTTTGGAGGGCTGGTTGCTGGGTAGCAAGGTTACTGATTCCACAGGATTGTATAATCTTATGATGAGAGAACAGATTTTAAATAATTGTCAGAACCAGTTGTTGCACCAGCACCTTGTTGATTCAGATCTGACCTCTCCCCAAGAATTGGGAAAGAAGGCAGACAAATGGGTCAGAACAAGGATCAAGCAGAACCAGAACCAGAACCAGGGTGGTCAGAAGAAAGCAGACCAAAAGGGTAGTAACAAGAGTGAACAAAATGACCAGAAGTCTTCAACAGGTCCCCAACAAACCAAAGAGGGTGGGGGCCAGGCTTCACAGCAGAAAAAGAAGACTCCAGAAGGCCAGTCAAAAAGGTGGTGCCAGTACTGTAAAAGTAAGTCTCACTGGTTTAGTGAGTGCACCAAAAGAGGAGGGCAAACTCCTACCACTACAGCCCCTAAGGCAACTGCACCCCCTAGTACAGTCAGTAGTGGTAGTGCACCTCCCAAGGCATTAGTTGGGTTAACCTTGGGAACTGAGGGGTCTGACAACTTAGTTGGCACACTCACTCAGGCTGTCCTTGTCTGTACAGGGGATGTGGATATATCCCCTGACACAAGTCCCAATACTTTGGGCAAATACAGGCAGACACCTCTAATTAATGGAAAGATGGCTCAGGCCTACAGGGACACTTGTGCCAGTGTCACAATGGTGACACCTAACTTTGTGGACCCTGGACAGATCATGCTAGGTCCAGAGTACCTAGTGACCAATGCCAGCAATGTCACTACCCACCATAGTATGGCAATTGTTGATTTCTCCTGGGGAGGGGTAAGTGGCCCAAAGAAGGTTGTGGTTAGTTCAGACCTCCCTGTAGAATGTCTGTTGGGCAATGATTTGAAAACATCCTTATGGTCAGAAGTGGAGCAGAGGACTCACATGGAAATGTTAGGCTTGCCAGCACATGTGCTTGCTGTGACTAGGTCACAGGCCAAGAAATGCCCCACTGAACAGGTGCTGGATCCTGGAACAATGGACCAGACACCTTCCAAGAAGAGGAGCAGTAGGGTTAAGGCACAGCCTTCCCCCTTGCCCCAGGTTGTGGATCAAGTCTCTGAGGAGGCTGATCTACAGGAACTGAGGGAAAATGAGCCTAAAGAGCTTGAACCTGATCAGGTTGAGTTTCTGGGCTCAGGGGGACCCTCCAGGGAAGACCTGGGAAAGGCACAGTTGGACTGCCCCTCACTTGAACCCCTCAGACAGCAGGCTGCTGCTGAGGCTGCTGGGAATGCCACAGGTACCCACAAGGTATACTGGGATGATGGACTCCTCTACTCTGAGTCAAGAGACCCCAAACCTGGTACGACCAGGAAGCTGGTCATCCCCTTGTCTCAGAGAGGTTTCCTTCTTACCTTGGCCCATGAAATTCCCCTTGCAGGTCACTTAGGCCAGAACAAGACGTGGGACAGGCTTGTCACACACTTTCACTGGCCTCACATGAGTGAAGATACCAAGGAGTTTTGTCGCTCCTGTGTAACCTGCCAAGCCAGTGGCAAATCAGGTGGCACAACAAAGGCCCCCCTCATACCACTACCTGTGGTGGGGGTACCCTTTGAAAGGGTGGGGATTGACATTGTTGGTCCAATGGAACCCCAGACAGCATCAGGGCACAAGTTTATACTGGTGGTGGTGGATCATGCCACCAGGTATCCTGAAGCTATACCACTTAGGAGCACTACAGCACCTGTTGTGGCAAGAGCCCTGATTGGAGTGTTCTCCAGAGTGGGCTTCCCTAAGGAGGTTGTCTCTGACAGAGGTGCAAACTTCATGTCAGGATATCTGACTGCAATGTGGAAAGAGTGTGGTGTTAACTACAAGTTCACTACACCCTATCATCCACAATGCAATGGGCTTGTTGAAAGATTCAACAGGACCCTCAAAGGGATGATTCATGGGCTACCTGAACCTCTTAGGAGGAGATGGGATGTCCTGATACCCTGCCTCTTGTTTGCTTACAGAGAGGTCCCACAGAAGGGGGTTGGCTACAGCCCTTTTGAGCTTCTGTTTGGGCATCCTGTAAGAGGACCCCTTTGTTTGGTAAAGGAAGGATGGGAGAGACCTCTCAAAAAGCCTGGAACAAACATTGTGGACTATGTACTTGGTCTCCGCTCCAGGATGGCTGAGTATATGGAAAAGGCATCTAAAAACCTTGAGGCCAGCCAAGAACTCCAAAAAGCTTGGCATGACCAGAAGGCTGTCCTGACTGTGTACAAGCCTGGACAGAAGGTGTGGGTGCTGGAGCCAGTGGCCCCAGCAGCACTCAAAGACAAATGGTCTGGGCCCCACACCATCATTGAGCAAAAGGGAGAGGTCACCTACCTGGTGGACCTTGGAACTCCCAGGAGCCCCCTCAGGGTGCTCCATGTAAACAGGCTCAAGGCATATGTCTGCAGGAAGGACATGGGCTTGCTCATGGCCACAGATGAGGGACAGGAGGAAGAGAGTGACCCTCTCCCAGACCTGCTCTCTCAGAATCCTGATGATGGGTCAGTAGATGTTAATGTTAATGTTAATGTTATGGTGATTTGTATAGCGCACGGCTGCCCCAGCCAAGGGGCGTCCCGGCGCTGCGAAAGACAGTTTACAGGGGGATAGAGGCGCAGAAAGGACCATTTATTGAAAGAGATGTGTTTTGACAGCCTTTCTGAAGGCTAAAAGGTCCTGTATACCACGGATAGCTTCAGGCAGACTATTCCATAACTTGGCAGCCAGGAAGCTAAAGGATCGGCCGCCTACTCTGGCCAGTCTAGTGCGGGGAATGATCACAAGATGTTGTCCCTCTGAGCGGAGCGATCTCCTAGGAATGTACTCTGACAGGAGCGGGCGCAGCATTGGGGGAGAGGCGGTTTTAAGGATTTTAAAGGCTAAGCACAGTGTCTTAAACTGGATCCTTTTGCCCACCGGGAGCCAGTGCAGTTTTTTCAAGGCTCCAGATACCGAAGAATGGCGAGGGAGACCTACCAGAGCCCTGGCAGCCGCATTCTGAACTCTCTGCAATCTGGCGATTTCCGCCAGATTTGCCCCCAAAAAAAGAGAGCTGGCATAGTCCAGTCTAGAAAGGATGGTCGCCTGGACAATTAGCTGGCGAGTACGGCAGTCAAAAAACTTCAGAATGGGTCTGGTGTTGCGTAAAATGCCAAAGCACGTGATGTGCTGTGATGTGCTGTGATGGTGTTGTCTTTTGTGGCAGCCTCTCTGAACATCAGCAACAGGATTGTAGACAAGTTCTGCAATCCTACAGACATATGTTCTCTCTGACACCCAGCCAAACTGATTGGTGTACCCATGAAGTTGACACTGGAGACAGTCTGCCTGTCAAGAGTAAAATCTACAGACAGCCTGATCATGTCAGAGACTGCATCAAGACATAGGTTGGAGCTGGGAGTCATTGAGCCCTCAGATAGCCCTTGGGCTAGCCCAGTAGTTCTAGTGCCAAAGCCTCACACCCAGGGTGGTAAGAAAGAGATGAGGTTTTGCGTAGACTACAGAGGTCTCAATGCAGTCACTAAGACTGATGCCCACCCAATACCAAGAGCAGATGAACTTATTGATAGATTGGCTTCTGCCAACTACTTAAGCACATTTGATCTGACAGCTGGGTATTGGCAAATCAGGTTAGCTGAGGAAGCCAAGCCCAAGACAGCATTTTCTACCCCTGGTGGGCATTATCAGTTTTTGGTAATGCCCTTTGGTTTGAAAAATGCACCTGCCACCTTCCAAAGGCTGGTGAATGAAGTTCTCACTGGGTTAGATGACTTCTGTGCAGCTTATCTTGATGATATAGCTGTCTTTAGCTCCACCTGGGAGGATCACCTGGTCCACCTGAGGAAAGTGTTAGAGGCACTGCAAAAGGCAGGTCTCACTATCAAGGCCACAAAGTGCCAGATAGGGCAGGCACAGGTTGTATACCTGGGCCACCTTGTAGGTGGAGGCCAGGTTCAGCCATTGGAGAGCAAGATACAGGCCATCCAGGACTGGGCTCCTCCAACCACCCAGACTCAGGTTCGAGCTTTCTTGGGCCTGACTGGTTACTATAGGAAATTTGTCAAGAATTATGGGTCCATTGTGACACCATTCAATGACCTGACAAGTAAGAAGATGCCAAAGAAAGTTCAGTGGACAGCAAGCTGTCAGAAAGCATTCAATGACCTAAAGCAGGCCATGTGCACAGCACCTATCCTAAAGAGTCCAGACTACTCCAAAACATTCATTGTCCAAACAGATGCTTCTGAGTTGGGTGTGGGAGCTGTTCTATCTCAGCTGAATTTTGATGGTAACGACCAGCCCATTGCTTTTATTAGCAGAAGGCTGACCCCCAGAGAGAAAAATTGGTCAGCTATTGAGAGGGAGGCCTTTGATGTGGTTTGGGCCCTGAAGAAGTTGAGGTCATACTTGTTTGGCACTCACTTCAAAGTTCAGACCGACCATAAGCCCCTCTTGTGGCTAAATCAGATGAAGGGTGAAAACCCCAAACTACTTAGGTGGTCCATTTCCCTACAGGGGATGGATTTTACAGTGGAGCATAGACCTGGTACTGATCATGGCAATGCTGATGGGCTCTCCAGGTATTTCCACTTAGAGCAAGAAGACTCACCTGGTCAAGTTTAGTTTATTGTCCCAAAGTTTGGGGGGGGGGTCATGTAGGAGAGTAGGGTCTGCAATCCTATGATCACCCAGATTTTTGCTTTTTGCTTCACTGGTTTACGACTTTCCCTGGCTGTGGGCCTGCTAATCAGACCCACAGCCTAGCTGTTCTCTCTATTCCAAATTGTACCTAGGTACTGAATTGGCACTGGGCCCTCTCTAAGTCCCTGTACCCAGGGCTGAGGTGTACCCAGAGGTCTCCCAGGGGCTGCAGCATGTATTATGCCACCCCTGGGTTGACTAACCAAACAGACACAACTGGCTGCTTGACAGCTGGGGCAAAGTGGTGTACTCACCCTCTGCTGTAGATAGAGTATTCCTATATCTAAACCTAAATGGGCACACAGATCTCCTATCAGTCACTCCTATGGCAGGCCTTGACAATCCTGAAGGCAGAGTGCTTGGAATCGTGTGAGATAGTTGTCTGGCATGAGCTGAGCCTGTCTGCGGCTTTCGGGATCCATCCCTTAGCCGTTTCCATGCTATCGCATACCATATACTCTTAAGTGCATTATAATCCTCGCGGTTATATGCCAACTCTGGTATCGCTTTATCAAAACATGTCGAGTAAGGTGTCATACGAATTGGAATACTAACCCCTCGCCAATTCTGGCGACGGGGTTAGCATTCCACCCTTCTAGAGGGACACGACATGTTGGTAACCTGTAACCCCGGTTAAAGTCAGACGTAGCCTCAGCTCCACAAGATGGATGCTGCCACCGAGACACAAGTCTGCCCTCCTGTTGCTGGGAGCCCTCCCAGCGCAGGAGGCAAGGACAAAGGGTTTCCTGTCAGGGGCGGTGCCAGCACCGTCCCAGACAGGATTTTGTGTATCCTAGGTAGGCAGGGCTTTAGAGGAAGGTGACTGCAAGTGGCACCCCGGTGCTCACTATGCATAGGCCGGCTTGAACCAGTTCCAGGGGCACACCAGACCCTGAGCTGGGGAAAAGCCCGCCAAAGGAGAGGGGTGTAACCACCCCCCTCCTAGTCCCACCCATAGGGCAGGACTTAGTCGCGTGCCAGCCCCCTTTTTCAGGATAAAGGTAGGAACTGGCCCCCTTCCAAATTAGATCAATCTTTGAATCCTGAACCGACTTTCTACGAGAGGAACTCAAGACTCTTCCTAAGATTTCTCCCTTGTGACTAAGGAGTAGTCACCCTGCAGCAGCAGGCACCAACCAAGCATCGCGGTCTGCTGTAAGTCTCTCCTCCGGATCAAGACTGCCCAGCACGACGAGAACCGGCTTCCCTGGCACCTCTGACCTCAACCTGCATCATCAGCCCAGCTGTGATCCGTGGGTGTGATGAGACCTCGAGGGACCGGCCATCTTTAAAGACTGCACGACGCTTGTCCAGCACGACCACCGAGTGACCCTCGACTGAGTGCTTTGGGGTAAGTGAAGCCCCGACCCTGAGCAGCTCCAGCACCGAAGTTCAGCCCCCCTGTATCCACGAGATCTGCGTGGGGCCCTTCTGCTCGCATTGTCCAGGTCGCTTGCCCGTTGGCTAGTGGCCCTCTTACGACGCTCCACGACGACAAACACCGCTGGTCTGGTTGCTCCAGACTAGCCCTTGCTCCCCTCCAACAGAGGAGCACCCTGGACCCTCCTGGTCCACTAAAGACGCCATTTTAGGTCCACCGCGTGGGCCTTGCATTTGCCAAGACTTGTTGCCCAATCCTGGGTCCAGCGACGTCAGAAGCAGATACCTTCGTGGGACAGCTCGCACCTCCATCCTGGTCGCCGATAACGCCTCCTGGTCCGAGAGACTGCAGAGCCCAGCAGCGCCCACTCACCTGGTCGAGGTGACTTCGTCCGGTGCCACTCTGGTGCCCACCTAAATCACTGGCTAGTGATTCAGAACTTGGTCCCCTCTGCTTACAGGTCTTCTTCTTCCCTGATCCAGGCTTGGATCACCACGAACTTCTTCACTGGCCGCCTGCCAGCAACTTCTTTCTTCAGGCTCCTGGTTCTTCAACGAGGGCTTCCGACGCAACTTGAACCCTATGCAGCCGCAGCCCCTGGGCTAGGTAACCTGAGTACTCCGGTGCTCCAGCATAGTCCAACACCCTAAGTGTTCGGATCCACTCTTGTTTTCGACCCACCTAGTCGGGTTCGCCCGAGAACATTAACTTTGTAATTGCTAGTATCCATAGACTTGTTCCCGCATTACGCGTGAGAGTTCCCACTCTGCCCACGGCGTCCCTAGGCCTCCTGCTTCTAATCCAAGGGTTCAGCATTGTAGGCCTAGCGTTTCTACAGTCTAGAAAAGTATTACTTACCTGCTAGTAATTTCGCATTCTACTTCTTGTGTATATGGTTTTTCGTGCCCCTCGGGCATTTGTGTAAATTGTGCGACTTTCAGTATTTCTTTAAGAGTTTTGTTGTGTGCTTAGCTCCCTGTCTCATAAAGAGCCAGGGTAGTCCTGTTATAAATAAATGTACTTTATTTTTGATAACAGCTTGTGTGGTGTCCTTTCACTTGGTGTTCAAGGGGTAATGTGATGGTAAAACAGCTGGCTTAACACGCCCTCTAGAGTTTAGCCTTAGACTGCTCGTATCCATGCTACTAGGATAGCTGGTCTATAAGGTTGACTTACAACCAATCATCAATAAGGGTTGTTTGGACTGATGCATAGTGATCACTAGAATAGTGAGCACTGCATATCAGGCCAACTTCTCACAGCCAGTCCACCTCAACACTGTACTATGCACATCTGTGAATTAAGAGGTAGGTATCATCAGAGAAACAAGTCCCTCTTCACTCCCTACCATGTGCACCCATTGTCCAAGAGACAGGTCTCAGCAGGGAGGCCTGTCCTCCCCCACACCATACTATACACACCCATAGCCAAAGATAGTGGTCTCAGCAAAGAGGACAGTCCCTCCACACACCCTATTCCGCGCATCTGCCACTCTGGAGGGAGGGTTAGTGAAGAGGACAGTTCTTGTCTATACCCTACATCGCATGACTGTGATTCTGGGGAGCGCTCTGAGTGGAGAGGCTAGTCCCTCCTACACCCTACTATGCATGCCCATCCCCTTGGGGAGAGGTATTTGTGGAGAAGCAAGTTCCTTACCACACACACATCCATACCTATACAATTTATAGATTGGTGTTATAGATTAGATGTACAAGCTTGCAAGACTCTCATGGGAGATGGACAAATGTGAGGATGGAGGTAGCTGTTTGGGTGCTCCCACAAGTGTCTCAAGGGTGTGAATGTTCTCTAAAAACAAGGGACATATAACATGAAACAATTACATAATGTAGGAGCAGGGTGGTCTTTGTGTGTATTGTGTGTAGTGTTCAGTTACACATAGAACTGGCTGCATTCTTTGATGTTATTAAAGAAAGTCCTGGTTTCTTCTGCAGTGAAGTGCACTCCATCTAGCCTTCAGACACCTGCAGATCAAAATGGCAATTGTTATTGATAATAGAGCCCATGTCATGACCACAAAGAAATGCAGACATTGTTTTATTAACAAGCTTCTAGGACTTCCCCATCTTGGGACAAAACAGTTGTGACCATTGACAAGTTTGTCTTTGACATATATTAGAATATACACAGGTTGTGTGAAGAAAAAGATACATCAACATGAAAAGGTCTCCTTGATTTGCATACTAACAATCCAAAATGCTGTCAACCATTGATAACAATTGATGCCACTTCGTACCACTGTGGCCAATCCAAGTCATTTCCAGCTTTGGGAATCCAAGATTTTTGTCCAAAACACAATTAATGGCATATTCTCTAGCCCAGTAGATGAAGCTGTGTTCCAAATTCCAGAGGAGAACCATGATGCAATTTGGGGATGTCAGTCATGAGAGGAGTGCAGAATGAGTAATATTCAGGAAGAACATGGAGTTATCAGGAGAGGACCACAAATAGGAGGGATGCAAAAGTGCACATTATAGATAGATTTTTGATAATTAGAGAGGTATTTTAGATTAGGAGCAACTTCTGTTTGTACAGTGCACAGTTATTGAGTTTTACTATTGGGTAAATTTGAATTTCTGCTATGGTCTCGCAAGAGTTGATTGCAAACTTCTGTGAGTGAAGCTTGCAGTGTGGGCTCATACGATACTGTGAGACTCTCACAAGAGTTGCATGGAACTTTACAGAGTGACCCTGTCATGATCTGTTTTTATGATGCTGGATTGGAAAGGGAGAGTAAAAAGTGTGCATTAGCACAGTGCAAGTGCCATTAACTAACTAAAACAATAACAGAACAATTCAACTAAACCACAGGGTTTTATGTTAATAATTAAGTTCAATTAAATGCTTACAAAGCTCATTAAAGAGCATGATGGTAAATGCAGTATAAGTACTGTGGAAGAGATAAAAAAATTGTGTGAAGAATGCAAGACTGAGGTAATATTAGGGCCAACCATTAGTTGACATTCCCACTACAAAATAAAACAAGCTACCATATGATTGACTGCAAGGGTTGAAGGTTCAGATAAGTATACCTGTTGCACAATCTAAGACACCTGAGATTGCCCTTGGTGGTTTGCATGTGAAACTAGACTTGTGATAAGCAGAGGTCATTTCATTTTTGAGTAAAGATTGATGTATTCATCTACCTTCAACACACAGCTTCATTTGCAGGTACTTGAAAACATACTGTATTTGAAGCATGGAGTCTGTGACTAAATATTTAAATAATATATCTTTTTTTAAAACCAGTTTGAAAATGTTTTCTTATTATTAGAGTACTGATAATTTGAATAATTAAAATGTGATTGCTAAAGTCTTTACTTTGAAAAATTCAAAAAACAAAATGCTAAGAAAGGAATATTGAAGATTTCCGAGAAATATTGCTCTGGTGGAAACTGGTGGTTTATCTAAGCTGTTTGTATTTATTTTAGTATGTTTGTTGTTGTTGAAATTTCACACCTTTTACAAATGTATGTATTATATGTAAATCAACAGTGTTTCCTGTTAAACCTTAGCTGTTTCCATCTGTGATAAGTTAAGTTCATAGGTGGCTATTGAGATATTTTTGTATTGATACTAAGATAAAGAGCTAATGTATCAAGGTGTACTATGGAGATCATTGTATACCCTGCTATAATGTGAAAAATTGTGTTATACCATCTACACAGAGTCTTTACTTTGTATTGATGTATTACTGTAGAGTTTATTTTTTGCAAACCCCAATATTAACTCACTTACTTCCTCACTGAAGGTTGTTACTCCCATTCAAGGGTATTTTAAAACTAGTGACGCTGCTCTTAGTTAATCCTTTCATAAATGCTGTTCACTCAGAGAAAAGATGTTTGCACAGGGATGTGTTGCTCACTAAACTCAGGTTTTACCCTGTAGAACGGTATTAGTAGAGAGAGTGTGTTGTTATTTAAGTGAAACATTTATGCTGTATAGAATTGTATGAGATAGACTATGGGCCTGATTATGAGTTTGGCAGTCCATTCGACCGCCAAACTCGCGGTGGAGGTGCAGTAGAGTTCGGGGACCGCTGCACTAGCAGTCCGACTGCCGTATTATGACTTCGGAGGTGGGACCTCCAAGAGACCGCCGTAAGAGGCGGTCTTGCAGCAGTCGGGGGAAGCAATATGTTTGCAGGTGTCGCTATGCCACTGCCAAGTATATTGTGAGTTTCCCCACTGCCATGAAAAGGCTGGCCCTTGTTGCCAATGTGCACAGCGATGCATGCAGGAAGGAACATGCTGTGGCCCCCTGCCTGCATGCACCCCCTTTCCTGTTCGGCATGAATGCACAGTCCATGCCGTGCATGAACGGTCTTAGGTCCTCCCATCACAGTGCCTTTCAATAGGTACTGAAATGGGTGCGCCGCGCTGCCCGCCCTCTAAACAACCAGGAAACTCATAATCTGGTGGGGGTTGACTTTGGCAGTCTGGGCGCAGGACTTTGGTTGTGGTATCCCGCTCCCAGACTGCCAAAGTTATAATCAGGCCCTAAGTCTTTGATCAAATGTACCTTAATCCACACCCTGTTGAAATGTTTTGGCACAGAGCCTAGAGAGTTTGCTGTTTGTAAACCCATTGATACACCATATTCACTCAGAGTAAAAGTATTTTTAGAGGGATGAGCCGTGGTGGCCGGCACGGATGGAAGTGGGGATGGGAATTGGAGGGAGATGCATGGGGAAGCAGGAGTAAAAATGAAAAAGAAAATATCATACCTTCTCACTGCTTCCTTGCCGCATCTCTCCTCCATAGTCCCTCATTCTGGCCGGAACAGGAAGCACACCCAGGCTCCCAGTGAGGCAATCACAATGCTGCAATGTAGCTTTGTGATTGGTCTGAGCGTCGAAGTTCGTGGAAGCGGGTGTAAAAAAGAAAAAGGAAATATCATACCTGTGCACCGCTTCCTCGCTGCGTTTCTCCTTTATAGTCCCTCCCTTTGGCCAGTACAGGAAGCACACCCAGGCTCCCAGTCAGCCAATCACAACGCTGCAATGTAGCGCTGTGATTGGTCAGGCACCAACTCGGAGCCTCAGCATGTTCTTCTTGCTGTAATGCAGCTTGTGTGCATTCATGGAAAGTCACATGAATTTGGCCGGCCAAACATTCATGCACACTTACTGTGTGCTCACCACTCTCATCACTCCTGTCGTGAGAGCATCCCTGCCCCCACAAAGCTGCTGGACATCAGGACAAAATAAAATAAGTCATTATCATTTTATTTTTCCTTAACTTCACTGCTAAAAAGCAGTGGGGCGACGCTCCTCTGCCTTAGTGGAGGAGCAGCCACTGGGGGTGAGTTACTCAGTAAAACCAGTTGTACCCAGCCTTACCCTATACAAATGTGTTGTAGACTGAGCATGTTGTCATAAAAATAAATCATTCACTATGTGTGTGTAGAATTGTAATAGAAAAGTTTACTGGTACATCAAACGTTTCCATACTCAATCTACACTGTGTTAAAATGTGGTAGAACAGGGCCTACTGTTTCTCTGAAACCTTCTACAGATACACTTTACTCTATTCAGTGCTGTCACTAGAGAGGGTTCTGGTTGTAAAACTAAGCACAGATTTGGTCCCCTCTGAGAAAAGGTCTTTGTAGAGGGATGAGTTTCTGACTGAGGCCTTTGACACGCAGAGGCTATCATGTACAGCAGTCTCAGCTGAGACACCATGTTGTCATAAAATTGAAGCATTTACCCTGTATACAGGTATAAAAAAAAGCCACTCTTTAGTCAAATTGTACGATACACTATGTGCACCCTCTTCAAATGCGATAATACAAGGCCCAGGGGCCAATACGATGTAGTTCGGAAAGCTTTCCCTTCTGAATCGGTCCCAAAATGCTTTCTGGATGACTTGGATCGGGTGAGTCCCACCAACCGATTTGGATGTATCCGGATATGATTCGGTCAGACTCCCATTGACATCAGTGAGAGCCTGTGTTCTGAACGAGAACACAGGCTCCCATTGAAGAAAAGGGGTGGCTGGGGAAAACATTGCACCCTGTGGCGGTCACCCCACAGTGCCTGCCACACTCTCCATGGTTGGAAAGGTGGGTCGTTTGGGTACCACCATGGATCTGATTCGGAGGGCCCCGGGTGAAAAGGACTCAAAAGATAGATTCTGGCAGCCAATTCGTCACCGAGGAACCAACTCGGAACAGCTGTCCGAATCAGTACCATAATCGCTCGCTCAGAAAACAAGTCCATGGAGCTGTAGGATTCAGCTAAGAAAGAGGCGACCTCTCCGAATGCCTTTCGGAAACCTTTCGGACAGCCCAACAGTTTCCGGGCATCGTAATCTGTTGGTGGGAACTGTGTACGATTCACTCGGAAACAAGGCTTCTAAATTGGATTCTGCAAAACCGAATCCCCTTTCCGAACAACATTGGAATCGCCCCCCTAGTGTTTGTATAGATCCTTCTACACAGATCCTTTACCCTTTTCAGAAGTATCAGAGGAGCGTTTGCTTTTTGTAAACTGAATAAAATGTCCTGTTCACTCTGAGAAAGGTTCCCAACAGAGAGATGGGTTCTTTACTAAAGCCCTTCACACCCTCTGTTTATCCTGTTGAGAAGTATCAGCAGAGATAGTATTTTCTCATAAAACAGAACCATTCCCTCAGCTTGGACCTGTATGAGCTAGAGTCAACGTTTCATCAAATTCTATCACACACAATCTGTACCCTGTTAAAATATGCTAGCACAGAGCCTAGCATTTCTCTAAAACCTTGAACACAGAGCCTTTACTCTGTTCAGAGATATCAATAGGGAGTTTTCGGTTTGTAACCTCATTGAAACGCCATGTTCACTCAGAGAAAAGGTATTTGTAGAGGGATGAGTATCTCATTGAAGGCTTTTACACCCAACAGTTATCATGTAGAGAGGTCTCAGCAGAGATGACATGATATCATAAAATAAAGCATTTACCATGTATACATTTATAAGCAAAGCGGTACAAAAGGGGGTGGTGATGGACGGAGCATCTGAACCAATCAAACACTCACACCCAGTCAACAGATCTGGGTTTAATCCATCACCGTTCTTTAGCCCACTCTGCCACCCCAGTTCAGACATGGCCATATGCAAATCAGTCTGACCCTGTGCCTCATGGGAACAATCCAGCCCGAACTGCCAAGCCAAGCCTTCCCTGGACCGGAAACAAGCTTCCTAGGACCGGTTTCTGGCATTACAGCCGTCTTCAGCCAGGCTTGCTTAAATCCAGTGGCAAAGTGAGCAAGGCACTTACGTCTGAGCATACCGTGCCAACTTATGGCGAACAAAGCGGTACAAAAGGGGGTGGTGATGGACGGAGCATCTGAACCAATCAAACACTCACACCCAGTCAACAGATCTGGGTTTAATCCATCACCATTCTTTAGCCCACTCTGCCACCCCAGTTCAGACATGGCCATATGCAAATCAGTCTGACCCTGTGCCTTATGGGAACAGTCTAGCCAAAACTGCCAGGCCATGCCTTCCCTGGACCGGAAACAAGCTTCCTAGGACCGGTTTCTGGCATTACAGCCGTCTTCAGCCAGGCTTGCTTGAATCCAGTGGCAAAGTGAGCAAGGGACTCACGTCTGAGCATACCCTGCCAACTTATGGCGAACAAAGCGGTACAAAAGGGGTGGTGATGGACGGAGCATCTGAACCAATCAAACACTCTCACCCAGTCAACAGATCTGGGTTTAATCCATCACCGTTCTTTAGCCCACTCTGCCACCCCATTTCAGACATGGCCATATGCAAATCAGTCTGACCCTGTGCCTCATGGGAACAGTCCATGCCGAACTGCCAAGCCATGCCTTCCCTGGACCGGAACCAAGCTTCCTAGGACCGGTTTGTGGCATTACAGCCGTCTTCAGCCAGGCTTGCTTGAATCCAGTGGCAAAGTGAGTAAAGGACTCACGTCTGAGCATACCCTGCCAACTTATGGCGAACAAAGCGGTACAAAAGGGGGTGGTGATGGACGGAGCATCTGAACCAATCAAACACTCACACCCAGTCAATAGATCTGGGTTTAATCCATCACCGTTCTTTAGCCCACTCTGCCACCCCAGTTCAGACATGGCCATATGCAAATCAGTCTGACCCTGTGCCTTATGGGAACAGTCTAGCCAGAACTGCCAGGCCATGCCTTCCCTGGACCGGAAACAAGCTTCCTAGGACCGGTTTCTGGCATTACAGCCGTCTTCAGCCAGGCTTGCTTGAATCCAGGGGCAAAGTGAGCAAGGGACTCACGTCTGAGCATACCCTGCCAACTTATGGCGAACAAAGCGGTACAAAAGGGGGTGGTGATGGACGGAGCATCTGAACCAATCAAACACTCTCACCCAGTCAACAGATCTGGGTTTAATCCATCACCGTTTTTTAGCCCACTCTGCCACCCCATTTCAGACATGGCCATATGCAAATCAGTCTGACCCTGTGCCTCATGGGAACAGTCCATGCCGAACTGCCAAGCCATGCCTTCCCTGGACCGGAAACAAGCTTCCTAGGACCGGTTTGTGGCATTACAGCCGTCTTCAGCCAGGCTTGCTTGAATCCAGTGGCAAAGTGAGTAAAGGACTCATGTCTGAGCATACCCTGCCAACTTATGGCACACAAAGCGGTACAAAAGGGGGTGGTGATGGATGGAGCATCTGAACCAATCAAACACTCACATCACACCCAGTCAACAGATCTGGGTTTAATCCATCACCATTCTTTAGCCCACTCTGCCACCCCAATTCAGACATGGCCTTATGCAAATCAGTCTGACCCTGTGCCTCATGGGAACAGTCCAGCCCGAACTGCCAATCCATGCCTTCCCTGGACCGGAAACAAGCTTCCTAGGACCGGTTTCTGCATCACAGCCGTCTTCAGACAGGCTTGCTTGAATCCAGTGGCAAAGTGAGCAAGGGACTCACGTCTGAGCATACCCTGCCAACCTATGGCGAACAAAGCGGTACAAAAGTGGGTGGTGATGGACGGAGCATCTGAACCAATCAAACACTCTCACCCAGTCAACAGATCTGGGTTTAATCCATCACCGTTCTTTAGCCCACTCTGCCACCCCAGTTCAGGCATGGCATATGCAAATCAGTCTGACCCTGTGCCTCATGGGAACAGTCCATGCCGAACTGCCAAGCCATGCCTTCCCTGGACCGGAAACAAGCTTCCTAGGACCGGTTTCTAGCATTACCGCCGTCTTTAGCCAGGCTTGCTTGAATCCAGTGGCAAAGTGAGCAAGGGACTCAGGTCTGAGCATACCCTGCCAACTTATGGCGCACAAAGCGGTACAAAAGGGGGTGGTGATGGACGGAGCATCTGAACCAATCAAACACTCACACCCAGTCAACAGATCTGGGTTTAATCCATCACCGTTCTTTAGTCCACTCTGCCACCCCAGTTCAGACATGGCCATATGCAAATCAGTCTGACCCTGTGCCTCATGGGAACAGTCCAGGCCGAACTGCCAAGCCATGCCTTCCCTGGACCGGAAACAAGCTTCCTAGGACGGGTTTCTGGCATTACAGCCGTCTTCAGCCAGGCTTGCTTGAATCCAGTGGCAAAGTGAGCAAGAGACTCACGTCTGAGCATACCCTGCCAACTTATGGCGAACAAAGCGGTACAAAAGGGGTGGTGATGGATGGAGCATCTGAACCAATCAAACACTCACACCCAGTCAACAGATCTGGGTTTAATCCATCACTGTTCTTTAGCCCACTCTGCCACCCCAGTTCAGACATGGCCATATTCAAATCAGTCTGATCCTGTGCCTCATGGGAACAGTCCAGCCGGAACTGCCAAGCAATGCCTTCCCTGGACCGGAAACAAGCTTCCTAGGACCGGTTTCTGGCATTACAGCCGTCTTCAGCCAGGCTTGCTGGAATCCAGTGGCAAAGTGAGCAAGGGACTCACGTCTTAGCATACCCTGCCAACTTATGGCGAACAAAGCGGTACAAAAGGGGGTGGTGATGGACGGAGACTATGAACCAATCAAACACTCACACCCAGTCAACAGATCTGGGTTTAATCCATCACCGTTCTTTAGCCCACTCTGCCACCCATATTCAGACATGGCCTTATGCAAATCAGTCTGACCCTGTGCCTCATGGGAACAGTCCAGCCCGAACTGCCAATCCATGCCTTCCCTGGACCGGAAACAAGCTTCCTAGGACCGGTTTCTGGCATTACAGCCGTCTTCAGCCAGGCTTGCTTGAATCCAGTGGCAAAGTGAGCAAGGGACTCACGTCTGAGCATACCCTGCCAACTTATGGCAAACAAAGTGGTAGAAAAGGAGGTGGTGATGGACGGAGCACCTGAGCCAATCAAACACTCACACCCAGTCAACAGGTCTGGGTTTAATCCATCACCGTTCTTTAGCCCACTCTGCCACCCTAGTTCAGACATGGCCATATGCAAATCAGTCTGACCCTGTGCCTCATGGGAACAGTCCAACCCGAACTGCCAAGCCTTGTCTTCCCTGGACCGGAAAAAAGCATCCTGGGACTGTTTTCTGGCTGGGTATTATCAGAAACAGAATTTGGTCTGAATCCTTGTATTATCAAGAAGTGAGGTCCGAGTGAGTTTGGAGATTACTGAGAGGCTGAACATATTTTCTGGATCACTACTTAAGAGACAATCTCAGAGATTTTTTGATACATTATGTCTACATTATCATAAGCAAAAATCTGAGCAGCTCTGCACTATCAAGGAGTGGGCTCGTATATCAATCAGGTTGGTATCAAAATCAGAACACTGAGTGTTTTGCCTATTATGAAGAACAGGACTTTGAGTGATTAGGCTGTATAATACTAGCAGTGAAAGCCTAAGTGAGTCTGGCTAAGTGAAACAACAGATTTAAGAGTGATGTAGATCACTGAATTAGCTGAGCTCGAAATAGTCTCTATATGGCCAAGAGTAGAGCTTTGGGTGACTCACAGTATTACTAAGACTAAAGCAATTGTATAGATTTTTAACCAAAGGTAACAATGGCACATCATGCTCAGTGCTCTTACAAGCAAAGACTCACTGGCCATTTCATCCTAGCATGTTTAGAGACAATCAGCAAGCAGAATCTTACAACAAGACTCCTTCTAGAGTTATAGGTCAATGTCAATTATCACTCTTGCTAATGATTGCACATAACAGGTATGGATGAAAAATATGTATGATGCAATTACTTCCATAAAACGGTCCTCATTTCAGCAAACAGCGACTTTGAGGACATTTTCAGTCCACACCCTCTTCCAAGTACAATATATTTGGCCCAATAATATGTGGATGTGCTCTTGAGCCAGTATTTGAGAAGAACTGTTCCATATCACATTGTTCTGGAAGCTTTATCCCATCATAGATTTGTACTGGAGAACGGTTGTGGAGTACTTGTTATTACTGATACTGTCTTCATTTTGATATTTTTTTTACAATTTGTAACCATAAAACACTGTTCTTAATAGCCAGCTCTTCTCCAGGCATATATTTATAATGGATGTTACCTCTGCTGTGAATCAGTGCTTCAGATGGAAATGTTTTTGTCCGTCACACATGCAAGGTTTTGCAGTGTGGCCATACTTCCAGCTGGGAACACATGCTTCTCAAAATATATGGTTTTTGTGCAGCAGAGAAATAATATCCTTATGTCACAATTGAAAATTGTAGTAACTGCCAGATGAATTGCTGAAGATCCCATTAAATCTTCCTTTAAAGCAAGTAAAGCTTCTGAAACAGTTGTTTCTAGAAATGTATTATCAGTCTAAAATGTGCTCACTATAAATAGCCACACACTTCTACACCACATTTATGCCACATATAGGGCCCGATTCACAGAATGAACTTAAGACTAAATCCTAAACTTACTACTATTTGGTATTCACAGAATGCACTTACTACTTTCGGGATTCACAGAGTGAACTTACTACTTTCGGGATTCACAGAATAAACTTACTACTTTCGGTATTCACAGAATAGATTTAAGACTACTAACTCTAAGTCCGAAATCGGGGAGTAAATTCCGGCCCAGAGGCGGAGCTTACGGCCCGGAGGCGGAGCTTCCGGCTCGGAGGTGGGGATTTTTGCCATGCTGAAATCAACTCTGGGCCGCAAGCTCCGCCTCCGGGCCGGAAGCTCCGCCTCCGGGCCAGAAGCTCCGCCTCCGGGCCAGAATTTACTCCCCGATTTCGGACTTAGAGTTAGTAGTCTTAAATCTATTCTGTGAATACCGAAAGTAGTAAGTTTATTCTGTGAATCCCGAAAGTAGTAAGTTCACTCTGTGAATCCCAAAAGTAGTAAGTGCATTCTGTGAATACCAAATAGTAGTAAGTTTAGGATTTAGTCTTAAGTTCATTCTGTGAATCGGGCCCATGAACAATATATACAAGAATTATTGCGTCTTAATGTAGCATTGGACCCCAGTTTGTATTACACTCACTTACTCAATAACAACCTGTTACACTGAAAAGTTGCACACTGGTAATGAGACCAAGGAAGTAGACATAGAACACATGTACTTTATTCATGAACAAATTACAAATATAGGAGCCCCACCCATAGCTATGATGTGTAGTTTGAAACTTCAACTGACATGGATAAAAGACTCACACTCACGAGTTCAATATGACTCACAACATGGGTAGATCAGAAGACAAGATATCATATATCTTCCTCCTCACCAAGCACAGTAGTACAACAGAGTTAAAAGACCTAAAAGAAAACAAGAAACATAAAACACAACAGGCAATCTAAAAATGCCCTACTCATATAACTCATACAACACAGAACACTTAAAAACAATTATTATGAAACACTTATTAATCACACAACATATCAAACTAGACATTAGCTCCAAACTAGACTGCAACATACACCTCACATTCTGCCATACAGGTCACTTACCACAAACAAAAAGGCCAACATCAATAGCTCGCATGTGCATTACACCTAATTAAGTATGCACCCTCCACAATAAGGCATTCAACCTAATGCACAACATATTCTCCACACAAATAGCACAAAGGCCTTTAACCCAGTGGAGTACACCCCCTTAATGGAAAGAGCCAACAAGTATTTAACTCAGTGAAAGGGAATTCAACCCAGTGGAACATAAATACTACACGCAAACAGCCTATCAGCATTCAACCAAGTCAAATACACATTTTCTATGCAAGTAACACACGGACATTCATCACAGCGGAGTATGCAACCTCCATGCATCTGCATAATGGTCATCACACACTCTTACAGTAAAATTAGAAAAAATAAATAAGGAACCAAGTACATTGAAAATGGAATAGACACATTCCGCCAATATCACCAAACATGCTCTCCTCCAAAGCACATATGCATTCTAACTGCATATTGTAGAACATAAACAGCTAGCAAATTTACCATCTCACTGCACCAAACTCAGTCTCACTGCACTACAACACAATTAATACAGATGTACTCAATGTTTGAATTGTACAAAGAAAATGCATATTTAAAGTCCTTGCATATTTGAATATGTAAAAAAAGCACTGTACTTCAAACATGAAGCTCTACCACTTAACCAGTTCCAAGACACAAGCGTTTAAACTAAACTCGGCTTTGTTTATACATCGAGTGCTAATTCTAAACCGATGGCCACATATACCTGTAATTGAAAAACAACTGCACAGTTGTAATATGAAAACATACTATTAGCTGTTTACAGCGACATCTCCGTAAAACCTCTAATAGCTTTGTCAGTCTATTTGAAACAACCAGAAATCGTAAATAACATTGCAGAAAAACAAAGGCGTTTCAACACAACTAACTTTTGCCGAAAATGGTAAGTCTTTTTTGAGACGTACCCTGACAGACAAAATTACAGTATGCACATTGCCCCATGGGAAGGAAATGAAAAACAGATCCTCGCAGCAGACGAAAACTGATGCCATCCAAATCTATATTTGCAGATCTGAAGAAGACTGTACTCTTTCTTTGGTATGACACTCTGTGCGGATATTTTAAATAAGAAGTCATTCTTTTAGGAAAACAAAATCCTTTTCTCTCAGGAACTCACCCCGACTGCGGTCTGTGAACACATATCTCCTCTCACTTTGAATGGTTCCTCTCTGAGGACGTGAACACAGGGAGAAGATACGTAGGTGCGTCAGCACTTCCCACGGCCTGCACAAACCCTGACAGGTGACAAAACGTATGTTTTGTATATCCATGCAAATGAGCATTTCCGAAATTAGAATGCCTAATTCTGTGAACCGGTGAGCACATTCGCATCAAATCAAACCCACTGCCAAACAGGCACATTTAAAACAAGCATTTGCAATGCAATCGGTCTCGCAGTTGCCTGAGTTGGAACTACTGGCATTGTAAATGACAATGCCTTTTATTAATTTGTTTTGAAAACCTGCAAGCAGTGCATAAACACGCACTTTGTATGTATAGTCCTTGCTTACGAGAAGCAAGGCTGTCAGTAAAAGAGCCTGCCAGCTTTGCTTCTCATAAGCAAGAGCTAGAAGTACAAAGTGCTTGTTTACGCACAGCTTGCAGGTTTTCATACGCATAAATAAAAGACATTGTCATTTACAATGCCAAAAGCTCAAACTCTCGCAAATGCGAGACCTATTGCATTGCCTGGAGGCTGCCATCTTGCTTTTGCGCCATCTTGCTTTTGCCTTGTGGTGAGTGTTCAATCTCTAGTCGAAAGCACGTCCCCTTCCACCCAGCATGTTGATCAGGGTCCCGAGCATCTCCCCGCTGCAATGTGTGGTGAAGGATGCGATGATGTTTGCTATTGATTAAGGATGGTAGAGGATGTTCGTGGGAGCCAGCCTAAAACACTGCTCAAGCCACGCCCCGGTATAAAACATATCTGAACTGCAGTGTATGACCCACAAACCAACGTTCTTGTAGAACAGGTCAACCGTTACCTCAAGGATAGTGTCCACATGGATTTGCAAAATGCAGTGCCTGTTTGTAATTTAATCAGGGAAAGGTTGCAAGTCCTCATTCTACCACGGGAATAAGTTCCTTTAAGTTATTAAGGAGCAGAATTACATCCTCTGATGTGTGTCTTGGTGTTACTCAAGAGATGCTCCCAAAGCTAATGTGATGGTGAAATTCTGAATTACAGTGACAGTAGAAGAAGGGTGGAGAGGAAGCAATGTGTGGCTAAGCAGATGTACAATGCTGCAAATAATCTTAAGCGTCATGATCTGCGTGTAAGAGATACTCATGTGCGCATCAAGTTACCAGTAAAAAGGCAAGTCTAAATTTTCTAAACCACTAAAAATCGTAAAATTGGATAAATGAAGTGTCATTACGCCAGATGGTAGATGCTGGAGTAAGCCAAATGTCAGGGAGGAATGAAGCACTCAGATATGGGAGAGGAGAAAGATGGGGGTGGTGTTGGATACTCATAATTTGATCCTGATATTGTACCCAATACGGCCAGGAGTAATACTGGCAAAAAACAAAGTCTTCAAGCACACCCAAGTAGGGTCGAAGGGGTCGGACAAGAGTCCAACTCTCCACATCCCATTACTGAAGAAAGCGCCATAGCAGACAGAGTTAAATCAGTATTGAGGTGAAGAACCCCCTCCTGGAAGATTCGTGAAGGATAATTCTACTGTAAGGGGAAGGATGGGTTGCATCTGTTACTGATATTCAATGTAGATTATAACTTGCATGTATTACTGTTCCTTGTATATTTTATGATGTTTTATCTTCATTCCCATTTCCCCTCAGCACCCTTACAGTGGAGTTCTCCATGGAATGTTGAGGGGAAATATATCTGAGGGTTGCGGCCAGCGCGATTTAATGTAATTTCACCTTTCTGACTAAAGAATACAATAAAGGGGTTCATGACCTACAGTTTCCATTCATAAAAGGGGAGAGGATGTCGGTTAATGGCCAGAGATTCCCACTTTGGAACTGGGGAAGTAGGTTCTAGTCTAGGGGTGGGCTCAACATCCTGTGATTCTAGCCAAATCACTTATACTCACCGTGCCCAATAATAAAAAAAATGTGTCCTTGTTTAATGTAACTGGTGCTCACCTAAAGCGCTCAAGTACCTTCGGGTCGAGTTCAGGCTACATGAAACTGGACAAAATTGGAAGGCGGTGTTCTACCGTTGCTCAGGGGCAGTTTCCGCCCCCACTTTCTCAGGAAAACAAACATGAATTACCCGCATGGTCTGATTTTCACTTTTGAAGCCACGTCCTGCATAGTTTGTTCTCTTTTCCTTTACAATTAATTTGCAACACCAGATTGCATTTAAGCAATATTAGACACCCCAGTACCTTCCACACAGAAAAATGTCCGTGCATTTATTGGTTTGACTTCGTTTTGTAGGCAATGGATATTGGGCTTTTCACACATTGGTAAACCCCTGCTAGCGCTTCTGACTAAAAACACTACAATCCCCCTTCCATGGACAGATGAATGCCAAAATGCTTTTCGTCAGTTAAGACAGGCTCTTTGTTCTGCACCAGTGTTAGGCACACCAGATTATGCAAAAGTTTTTACACTCTATGTACACAAGAAAGATGGGTGTGCATTGTCAGTTTTAGTACAGACACACAGTGATAAGCAGCGCCCTTGTGCATATTTTTCTGCAGTTCTTGATCCTGTTGCTCGTGCATTGCCTGGGTGTTTTCGTTCAGTTGCAGCGACAGCTGTGTCCATACGTCAGAGTGAAGGGATACTTTTCTCACACAAACTGTTGGTGCTAGTACCCCATGCAGTAGATGCCCTTTTGAATCAGACCAAGACACAACACTTAACTAGTGCTCGTTTGACAGGATATGAATTGACACTGTTAGCGCCTTATATCACCTTGAAGAGGTGCACGAAACTGAACCCAGCCACTTTGTTGCCATATCCTGCGACTCAGTCCCAGTCAAAGGAACCTCATGATTGTATATTCCTTACTGAGGAACAGACAAAGGGTTGCATCGATTTGCAAGATACGCCCCTCCCAGATGTAGATGGGGAACTGTGGATTGATGGGTCCTGTCTGAAGTTACCAGATGGCACGACTTCAGCTGCTTATGCAATTACCACGCTGTTTTTAATGTGAAAAAAAAGTTTTTTATTGATTTACTGTATTGGTGTATTTTAAATATTGAGTGCATATCTTAAAGTGGTGATTCTGTGATAGAAACCGTAACACGGAATTGTTAGTTAGTGTATATATACCTGTACCAGAGCACCACAGTGTAAAATTGAATGTGTATTTAAAATGAATTCCTAAATATGCCCTTTTATGAAAATAAACTTTGAGTAAAAAGTATAATCATCCTAGTGTGGAGCTTAAATTTTGACTTTTTGCCTTCGTCAATTGCAAATGAATAAAACAGCTAATTGACATGGATAGGCCTCATGGTCACCCTTTGAAATAAATACACAGAAAGGAATCTTTTCTTTGAATACGAATTGTTAACCCAGTCCTTTCTGGTCCCTGGGAAACTCTCTTTTTTTGAGAATTACCACGCTTGAGACAGTAGTGGAAACAGCTCGCATACCTCAGAAGTCGGCTCAAGCAGCTGAACTAATAGCTTTGACACGAGCGTGTGAACTTAGCACTGACTTGTGTGTGAACATTTACATGGATAGCCACTATGCTTTTGGAGTGGTTCATGATTTTGGCCTACTCTGGAAGGAAAGAGGCTTTCTTGCATCCCACAGGATGCAGATAATGCACGGAGAATTAGTGTATAACCTTTTGACTGCACTTACATACCCAAAGAAAGTTGTTATTATGAAGTGTAGTGCACACAAGAAAATCATTGACAAAATAGGACAAGGCAATGCCTTTGCAGAACGCGTAGCTCGTGAGACTGCGATGCAGCAAAGCACTACATCCATGTACGTAGTAAAGTCTCAAGCTGAGCGTTGGCATGACGCTAGAGAGGAAATATTGGATATGCAGAGATCTGCCTCTGTGGAAGAGCTTGCGCAATGGTCTAAAGAATGAATGCTAGACGATGAGGGCTGTTGGCGTAACAAAGAAATGAATACGTGGAAATTGCCTGCAGCCTATTTACAACCTATGGTTCAAATGGCACATGGGCTGGCACATGTTGGAGCTCTAGCAATAACTAAATTGCTTATGCAAGTTTGGGAGCATCCTGAAATTGCCAGCACAGCTAAAAGAGTGGTACAGTCCTGTTTGATCTGTTGGCAGTATAATCCTGGAAAAGGGACACGGACTCCTATAGGAGGGTTTGCTACACCTACTGCACCTTTTGTAGTTTTGCAGATGGATTACATCCAACTTGAATGCTGCAATAAGTTTAAATATGTCCTAGTGGTTGTATGTGCCTTCAGTAAATGGATAGAGGCATACCCTACGAAGGATAATACTGCTTTCACCACAGCAAAGGTGCTTCTGAAGGAGTTTTTCCCTAGATATGGTGTTTATAAATTTTTGAGGAGTGACAACGGACCTCATTTTATTGAGCAAGTTGTTGAGTATGTCCTGAAAGGATTAGGGACAAACAGAAGTTCTATACAGTCTTCCACCCGCAATCAGCAGGATTAGTAGAAAGATACAATGCTACTTTAAAATTGAAGTTGGCAAAAATACTGGCTTCCACGCCTTTGAAGTGGCCAGATGCATTACCCTTGGCATTGTTATCCATAAGATCGTTGCCACACTCACGATCTGGTCTCACCCCGTATGAAGTGGTCTTTGGGAGACCGATGATTTGGGGAGTTCCTAAGCCACGCCCCATACGTGATGTTCCTTGTGTCTGATGAATGATTATTTGGCACAGTTAACCGACGGTTTGATTACTATTCATCAACAGGTTCGAGATGCCCTTCCTGACAGATCCACAGGGGAGGCCCACGAACTCCGTCCTGGCGACTATGTGATGGTCAAGGTCTTCGACAGATCGAACAGCCTGGAACCGAGGTGGCGAGGTCCGGAGCAAGTGCTCCTTGCGACAAGAACAGCAGTTCGAGTGATGAACAAGAAGAACTGCATCCATAGCACACACTGCAAACGTGTGTCGCCTGCCTTGGTGGAACCTGCTGTGCTGACTGGCCATCGAGAGAATCTGGAGACGGAGAAAGGTAAAGCTATCTCACCTGATGAATCTGCAGAATCCTTCCCGGACCACACGATTCCTGGAGCATCGCGATACCACTTGAGCCCGAGGAAAGAATCTGCAGTGTTGAAAAAGACTGGTTGAGCTACCGCACTGGGTTAGTGAAATGGAGAGCCGATGTGGCAAGGGGGGGGAGGGGGGGGTCAGCCCTGCTTTAGTGTAGTGACACCCGTCTTTGCCCGTGGTGAAGAAATCAGCGGGTGCCCGAGGGATAAGAGCTCCAACTATTGTTTTCAACGAGTTTTTAGAAAGATCAATTATCGCTGTTACCGAAATGAATAACAAAATAATCATTTGTGCTGTAGGGTTTGTTGTTGCTCTGGTGGTTATGGCAATAATCACCTGGTTTGTTGAGAAAGTGGCTCCTGCTCGACAGCTTCTTGTTGCCACTACTCCAGCTTCAGTGGAACATCATTATTTTACACTTCTCTATCACGAGCAGAAGCATCGACAATCCTACTTAAATAACACATTCATCCAGATGTTGCATCATACACACAATGCCACGAATGCTACCAACTGTTGGGTGTGTGGAATGACACCTGCACACCAAAATAAAGGAGAAACACCTTTTATTCCTCTACCATTTTCACATAATGGTTCATGTCAAGCTTAGTATGCTCTTTTGTTTGCTTTTGGAAATCCTTCAGTAGGAGGAATTATCTTTTGTCTGAATAAAGTGTGCTATCAAGATAAAGATGATTATCCTCAAGCTAAAGGGACTAAATGGGAATGGGAAGAGTACCACCCGGACAATATTTCCACACCATATGTCTTCACGAATATGAGGAACATTAAATACAATGGAACTTTTGTAATTTCTGTGACCAGAGCTAAAGCAGAACTGTGTATAAGTAGTGTTGGGAGAATTCCAGTAGGACGGAGTGAATGTATTTTTACATTGACTATTGAAGGTGCTAATAACAGTAGTTTTACGTCTTCGCATAATACTTATTTTGTATGTTGTAATAAAGGATACTATCAATTGCCTGTTGGGTGGTACGGGGTATGTTACATATCATTTTTGTTACCACCTGTGTTCTTGGCCCCTCCATCATATCACCTGATTTTAAAGTTGTATAATGACATTTCCAAGAATAGATACAAACGAACAATAAGTACAGATGAAGTTGACCAGACAGATACCCCTTTGCAACAATATGTCGATTTCAATTTGGGTTTATTCTTCTTTGTGGGTGCTGCATTGAATAGCAGCAAAATCAGGCGATTGACTCGTGTTGTGGAAGCTGTCACCAATCAAACAGCTATGGCACTTGGGAACATTACAGAGGAACTACAAATTGCGAGGATTGTAGCACTCCAAAATAGAATGGTATTAGAGGTGATTTTGGCTGATCGAGGTGGTGCATGGCGCATCATCGGTAGCAGTTGTCGTGTGTTTATACCGGATCACCGGATCACTCACCAGGGAGAGGTGTGGCGCCGCGGCCAGGGCGACTGACGCTGGAATCCGGGGACAACGGTTCGATCCCCGGCTCCGGCGGCAGGTTAGCCCAGCACCATGTGACTCTGGGCAATAGCTCGCTTAATCTCCCCTAGAGACCCTTACGGGTGATTGTGCGCTTTACAAATGTGGACTTTACTTTGTGGAGAAGTGTGGCTCACTGGTTAGAGGAGGCAGACCTAGAAGCAGAGGTCAGCCTGGGACCAGGGTTCAATTCCCGGCTCTGCGGGGTCTTGAGTCCTAAAATGTCCATGGACTCGACAATTCTCGCTCCGGTGCCTACTCGATTCACGGGTTCACACTCTGCGACTCTGGGCAATAGCTTGCTTAATCTCCACAATGGCCCCTCGTGGCGGGATGCCTGGCTTTCACCTTGCGGATACCCTGCCGGGGTTATCTCACAGGGGAATACCAGGACGGGTTCCCTAAGCAAGCGCTTAGAAACCGCTTGGTGATTTGCGCTATATAAATTGCTGCTGCTGTACATTTACATCACATCATACATTACCGAAGGGTGCTGTGTGAATGTAGGTCCACCTCATGAGATATAATATACTCTGTATTTTCTATTCCAGCTTCTGTGACAACTTCTTTCTATTGGTCTGAGGACTCTGTGCAGAGAAGGGAGAATCCCTAGCACTGGTAGGCCTTGCTGAGGCTCACCATCACAGAACCACTGACAACGGTTTGATCCCTGCGCCAGATGCGATCCACTATAACTATGGATGCTATCCTTGCTTAAACTGGTTTTGTGCAGCCGCCCGAGTTGGCATGTTCAACCGGACTAATACTGGTGCTGAGTCCTATTCCCGTTCCCTCAGATCCAATCTTCCTACTCGATTTATGCCCTCCGATTCAAATCATAATGGATTCCTGACCTCATTCATTCCAGTCCTCATACTGAGCTGGTAGCAACCCTCTTCCACATGAAGTCGCCTACTTAACGAGGTGCTTACTTCACTTCTACCGCCGCCCTCAGATGGATCATGCCTCCATTTTCATTCAGTGCCTTCTACATCGTGTCTTGATTGTTAAGACCAGGCAGCACTGTTTTCTAGAAATTGTAACCTGGTCCTGATGATTGCCTAATATTGTATAAAGGCCGACAACTTTCACAGCGCAATTCACGGCGCCTCCCTCGTAAATGCCCACAAAGAATAATCTGTACCCGCTGTATCCAATGTGTGGGCATCATTAAGCATGCACACTGTATATATAATTTGTTTTGTCTGCACCCTTCTTCCCGCTGTATATACTCCTTCACGTGTCACCAGCGCCATTCACCCTCTCACGAGCACTTGTGCACAGTATAACACAGGTTACATGACATTCAATGTAACATAGTGCATTCATGATTGTTTATTTTGACGTTACGACTAAATATATTGAAAAAGTTTTTCCTCAACCATATGTCTCCTGGTTTCTTGTCTCCCTGCTCACTGCTATTGGTTGTGCTCCCTTGTAAATTGCCTACTAAACAGAACCCTTTGAGACACTGTTGAATGTTATAAACTACTTACCCCGGTCTCTACCGGATTTACGGGTAACCTCCTGTAATTTGTTACTGCATGAACTGAGCTAAGAAGCGCCTCCCTCTGAGGAGCATACGGCAGCCCGTCCATGTCCCAGAGTGTTTATAGGACAGTGAGACCAAGGCAGTCGGGTGGGTGAAAGATCGCTGCCATGCTTCCCTTTGCCCATGGAGCAATAATGGAGCGGGAGGCATCAGATGAGCCTTCCACTGTACAAAAAAGGGATGAGGAGCAAGAGGCTACTTATGTAGTTTTTTAGGGCCCCAGGAAGGTTGGGGCCCCACCAGGCAGGAGTAGGCCGAGATAGAGAGGGTGTATCTCAGGGGCCGGAGGAGGACCCCTGGCCCGGGCATAAGGATTTGCTCCAGAGGTTCCTGCAGGGCCTGCAAGAATGCTGGGCAGAGGGAGGCCCCTAGGGCATAAGAGGGCTGGAGAATTGACAGTTGCAGATTGGCCGTGGGCGGGGTTTGTGGCAGCCATGCTAGACTGGAGTGAGGCAGAAGAAGGGGCAGAGTCCGATGAATAGAAGGAAGGGGGGCTAGGTATCAAAGGAGGGAAAAGGACATAGAGGTGAGGGTCATTGGGGAGTAGTTCTCGGGTGGTGGGGATGGGAGCTGTGGGCAGGGCAGGGGGTCTAGGGTCCTGGAGGTAGATGTGGGTGGGGATAAGAGGGCGAGAGGGGTGCCAGCACACCAATCCTGGGTTCTTTTTTGCAGGTTGAGGAGCATCGCAGATTCCAAGACTCAGGAGAGCTTGCGCGGATCACAGGCACTGATTCGAAGACATGGCAGGGCCAGAGTGGTTTGCCGGATGTCATCGGGGGATCCCGTTGCAGCCAGCAGAAGTAGTGGTTGGGTGGTCAGGCAAGGGAGAACATTCTGTAGGAGGCTAGGTTTGGCGCTCGTAAGGGGATCACTGCCACACCATCACATACCCATATCGGCTGGGGTCAAAGAGGATCTCAAGATGCGGAGGTTCTTCTTGAATTCCTTCAATGAAATTCCGTTTTCCAGTCAGGATGATCTCAATTGGGATGTGCAGATATTCGCGGATGGGGATTTGGGTTGTTCTGGCAGGGTCGCTGGTGTGTGGAAGAGTGGCCAGCACAGTGGAAGGCAGGAGGACAAAGCATTGTGTTCCTGGAACTCTTTCCATTAACGCCTTAACCGCTGCGGCAATTCCGCCGCGGTGCAGGCGTTCTATTGAGTGGGTGGTGCGGCGACGCCCTTTGGCCGTTCGCAACACTGGTGGCCGACGGGAGCACGGAAGGGGTTAATGGTAGAGATTACACTGTGTGGAGCAGAGTTAGCGAACCAGAGAGTGGTGTTCCGGTTGGACAACATGGCTGTCATGCCGGTGGTGAACAGACAGTCAGCGAGAGATGCGCAGGTGCTTAAATTGTTGAGGTGTTTTGTGCTGGGTTGCCTGTGGCATATCTCTTACAAGGTGCAGCAGGTGCCGGGGTAAATAATGACATTGCAGATGCTTTGTTTCACCTTCAGTGGGAGAGATTACGTGAGCTGGCCAAGGAAGCAGACAGATGTAAGATGCCTATTCCAGTGGAGTTGCGGTCAATAGGCAACACATGATGTTGCAATTGGTGGTAGAGTCCCTAGCTGAATCGACAAGGAGCGCTTATGATCAAGCATGGTCGGAATTTATGGCATCAAGGGCACGGGGTATTGCCTTTACGGGCAAATTGTTGTGGGGCTACAACCCATTAGATGGGGAAATGGGGGAAAGGATGCTTTAGGGTTTTGCTAGGGAGCAATGTCGCTTGGGGCGACCTCGGAGGCCCTTATCTTGGAATCTGTTCTGCTGGCTCATTTGGAAAATGCTGTTGGCTTGCAGGGGAGATGAGGAGGTTTCCATGTTTTCCACTTTGATGTCTTGGATGTTTTTTTGTGCCTTTTGGGTGTCTGAGTTGCTGGGCTGCAAGTTCAGGGGAGGAGTGATGTGGGAGGAGGTCACCAGGAGAGAGGGTAGGTTGGTGGTGTGTCTGTACAGCTCCAAGACCGATCAGAGAGCACTAAGAAGGGATGTAGTGTTACAGATGCTTCAGGCATCGGGGCTCTGCCCAGTAGCGTGGGGTGACTGGAGGGCTGAGCAATGTGGGGTTACTGGGGGCGTAGTGTTCAGCGCTGGTCTGGAGTGAAGGTTACAGCATTCCACCACCTCTCTTTTTGCAAAAGGTGCTTGCGGCATTGGGGTCCCCCTGGCTGAATATGGGACATATTTGTTCCGGATTGGCGCAGCGACAGAGGCTGGCAATTGTGGTTGGGCATGGGACCACATCATGAGGTGGGGGCGCTGGTCTTCAGGTTGCTTTCGGAGGTATGTGCATGCCACTGGGGGGAAGGGCAATGCACCAGGCCATGTGGTATGGATATTTACTGCTCTTTTTGATTCAGGTTCAGTTGCGGACCGGTAGTGTAGGATGCATCCATCTGGATAGTCGGACATTCCCTCATCAAATGGTTGGAGCATCAGATGGCTCAGTGGGGCAATGGGGACCAACCTGGCATTTGACCAGCACTTGATTCCTGTTACCTGACAAGGGAAAGGGGGCATGAGATGGCAGAAGTTGATCAGGTGCTTAAATGGTATGCTGGTGGGAGGAAGCTGACCGAAGTGTTGATTCTCCATTTGGGGGGAAATTATCTTGTACTAGAGAAGGGTGTGGTTTTGATATGGGCTGTGAAACATGGCAATGCAGTTAAAGTCCCAGTGGTCTGATTGCTTTGTAATTTGGATGGAGTTTATGCTCCGCAGACAGTGGGGGGGAGGGTGCTAAGATTTCAGCGACAGTGGACAGCGCGTGAAGGGAGATTAACAGGGAGATGAGTCGGTACTGCAGGGAGCTTGGTTTTGGCCACCTCTGCCACTCGGACGTTAAGTATGAGAACGTCAAGTTTTTTCAGAGTAATGGTGTTCATCTTTATTGGGTAGGGATGGAGTTGTACCTTTTAGAGTTGAAGTGAGTAGTTGCGTGGTCTTTAAATGTTTGTGGATAAATAGGGGGCCGCTGGGAAGGTCAGCTAAACGATGAAGGCTGCAAAAGACAGTAAGGATCCTATTTCTGGGTAGCGAAGGCCTGGAAAGTTTTCCAGGAAGTTACAAAAATTGGAGTGGTGTCGCCATTGGTGAAACACACGGAAAGGAGGTGTATACAGGAAGTTCAATGTTAAGTTTAGTTGCTTAGAGTTTATTACTTGTAGTCATAGGCTGGAGGGGAAAGTTAAGGTTGAAAATGTTGAAATGCATTTCAATAGCAATGAGATACTTGCGGGTGAGGTATTGTGGGTGGGACAGTAGGGATGGGGGTAGGACATTGGTTAGTTAATTGTATGTTTAGCGAGATGATAGTTTTGTAAGACGGTTTGCCACGGAATAAGCTGTTAATGTGCACCTCTTTCAATAAAGTGGCTTTTTCTACACTTTACAGGAAGGTCAGTGGTTTGTCTGCACCCCTATCTCCCAATGGGGATTTGGTGGGCATCCAAGCACAGGGAGGTCTGTGCCCCTCCAGAGTTTTTGGGAGTGAGTGTAGTCAAAATGACTGCCCTCCCCTCTTTTGGGCTTGGGCTCTTTTGGAGCCCAATGTAGTCCAACAGGATTATATAGGGGCTCCTTTTGGGCTCCCTGCCACAATTTTAGGTTTCGGGTGACCTAGTGGCAGAGAGCCCAGTTATTCCTTTTTTTCCCCCGCCCACCCATCCCTTTACATAGTTATTTTGTGGTCTTTATGTTCTGCAAGTTGTATATATTCACCCCGGGTCCCATTGGTGGCACAGGTGCACATGGGAGGTCATGGTTGTAAAGTTGTCACTTGTTACAGGTGCGTAGCAGTGGCCTGGAAAGATTTCCAGGAGGTTACAAAAGTTGGAATGGCATTGCCATTGGGGAACCATGGGAAAATGGAGGGTAGGCAGGAAATTGAACGGTTAGTTTAATTGATTAGAGTTTACTACTTGCAGCCATAGGCTGGAGGACAAAGTGAAGGCTGAAAATGTTGAAATGTGCTTCAATAGCAATGAGATACTTGTGAGGTGGGGTATTGTGGGTGGGACAGTAGGGGTGGGGATAGGACATTGGTTAGTTAATTGGATGTTTAGCAAGGTGGTAGTTTTGTTAGGCGGTTTGCCCAGGAATAAGCTGTTAATGTGCACCTGTTTCAATAACACAGGCTTTTCCACACTTTAAAAGATGGTCAGTTTGTCTGCGTATCTATCTCCCAAACACAAGTGGAGATATGTTATGTGAATAGGTTATAGGGCACGCAAATGCCAGTTGGCACCTTGGCGCTATATGTCTGCACAGGCTACTAGAAAAGAGGATAGCAAGAGCTAATTAGCAGTGGAACGGAAAAGCCAGGATTTAAGTTGTTTCCTAAATATTAAAAGACTTGACTGACATCTGAGATGGTCAGGTAGTGAATTCCACCATTTGCATGTGGTTTAAGAGAAGCTTCTTCCTCCCCAGTCAGCCTTCTTTATTCTTTTTTTTCTTTTTATTTTTATATTGAGAATTTACTATTGGTACAAAAATATCCATAATCAAAATTTCATTTCATACATTATTCAAGCTTGCGAGAAAGAAGAGAAAATACCATAAATACGATAACTATCATACAATAAATAGACATAAATACATTCACAGAGACTTCACTATTTAGAAGGAAATAAAAAGGCCTCGATACGTAGAATATGTTATATCGATATATATATATTCAACTATGTTTGTAATTGTAAATCCCTCCACTCTTTCAAGGGCGCCCAGATTTTTAACCCAAACTCCCATGTTTTTCTACCCTTATGTGCATAATGTGTGGACTCAATATTGTGAATACCAAGGAGCCTAGTCAGCCACATCTGAAAAGATGGAGCAATAGCGTCCTTCCATGCTGCTGAAATAAGGATACGCAATACTGCCGCGGACAGAAAGATGAATGCTTCCGTCTCCCTGTTTACACCCAACTTACTTTCACTTCCTAAGATCATTAAGGTTGGGGATAAGCTGATCTTTAAGCCTAGCAGCCCCTCCCAAAATGTCTCGATCTCCCCTTTGATGCCCCTAGGTTTCTCACAGTAGTGGAACATGTGCAAAAGGGTGCACAGTCAAAATATCGACTTCAAAATATCGACTGGCCATAATATTGAGTTTTAAATATCGACTGGACAAAATATCGACTGGACAGAATATAGACAGCAAAAATATCGTTTTTAAGGTAAGTAAAGTAATATCGACTGTTAAAAATATAGACAGTTAAAATATCAAAGTATATAATATAGATTATTAAAATTATCTAATTTTTAATAATATCGAATTTTTTATAGTGTGTTTTATGTTATTATATGTGTGAAAAGTGTGTATTTATGTTATAAATAATAATAATTAATGACATTTGTATTTTTAAATGTTTGCGTTATTTAATTCTGTAGCGGGTTGTGGGTTTATAGGGGAATAGGGTGGGAAGTAATTTAATAATAATTAATTTAATATGCAAATTAATTTATTGTTATACATTTTTAAATATTTGTTCATTAATTTTTATTTGGTAATTAATTAAAATGTAATTGGCAATTATTTAAATTAATTGATTAATTGTTAATTATGTTAATTTTTCTAATTTATTTTCTGTAGCGGGTTGTGGGTTTATAGGGGAATTGGGTGGGAAGTAATTTATTTATAAATAATTAAATATGCAAACATATTTATTGGTATTGTTGTAGAATTAATTGTTATTTATTTATTTTATGGGTAATTAATTAAATTAGAATTGCTAATTGAATTTAATTTGTAATTTTAATTGATTAATTATTATATTATATTAAATTCGTAATTACTTTTAATTAATTTTTTACCCTACGCTATCCAACGCTTTCCCTACTGTTGCACCCACTGGAGTGGGAATAGTAATTTTTACCCCTACGCTATCCAACGCTTTCCCTACTGTTGCACCCACTGGAGTGGGAATAGTAATTTTTACCCCTACGCTATCCAACGCTTTCCCCACTGTTGCACCCACTGGAGTGGAAATAGTAATTTTTACCTCTACGCTATCCAATGCTTTCCCAACTGCTGCACTCTTTGGAGTGGGAATAGTAATTTAAACCCCTACGCTATCCAACGCTTTCCCTACTGTTGTACTCTTTGGAGTGGGAATAGTAATTTTTACCCCTACGCTATCCAACACTTTCCCTACTGTTGCACTCACTGGAGTCGGAATAGTAATTTTAACCCCTACGCTATCCAGCGCTTTTCCTACTGTTGCACCCACTGGAGTGGGAATAGTAATGTTTACCCCTACGCTATCCAACGCTTTCCCTACTGTTGCACCCACTGGAGTGGGAATAGTAATTTTTACCCCTACGCTATCCAACGCTTTCCCTACTGTTGCACCCACTGGAGTGGGAATAGTAATTTTTACCTCTACGCTATCCAATGCTTTCCCTACTGTTGCACTCTTTGGAGTGGGAATAGTAATTTAAACCCCTACGCTATCCAACGCTTTCCCTACTGTTGCACTCTTTGGAGTGGGAATAGTAATTTAAACCCCTATGCTATCCAACGCTTTCCCTACTGTTGCACCCACTGACGTGGGAATAGTAATTTTTACCCCTACGCTATCCAACGCTTTCCCTACTGTTGCACTCTTTGGAGTGGGAATAGTAATTTTAACCCCTACGCTATCCAACGCTTTCCCTACTGTTGCACCCACTGGAGTGGGAATAGTAATTTTTACCCCTACGCTATCCAACGCTTTCCCTACTGTTGCACCCACTGGAGTGGGAATAGTATTTTTTACCCCTACGCTATCCAACGCTTTCCCTACTGTTGCACCCACTGGAGTGGGAATAGTATTTTTTACATTTTGCTATTGTACGTAAATAAAATTGGATATTATGTAATTATATTATGTTAATATATATAATGTATGTTTTAATAAATATGATTGTTACATTTTTTTCATAACTTTAAGTAAATATTTAATTATTATAATTTAATTTAAGTCTTTGTAAGTATATTTTAGTAATTAATTTTAAATGTTAATTAAATTTAACACTGTTTTTAATAAAGTCGATATTTTTTACATCTATATTTTTGTAAACGATATTTTGTACTCGATATTTTAGTACTTACCTGTTTGTACATACAAACTCGATATTTCGTCTGTAGATATTTTTTCCTCAATATTTTGGGTAGTCGATATTTTGGCAGTCAATATTATTTCAGTGATCCGTACAAAAAATCTGCCGGCCCCTTCTGACATGTAGGGCAGCTATTATCTTCCCTTTTACCACAATCAAATAATTTAGAGGGTGTAAAATAGAGATTAAAAAGTGTTTTAAAATGTTGTGCCTTTAGATTAGACGAACGCAAAATCTCTCTATCTAAATGTAGCGCTTTATCCAGATCTGCGTCTGAATCCTGCAGCTTTATTACCCAGGCAGATTCGTTTTTTTCTAGGTCATCTTGAATCCCTGCCATTAGGTCCCTATAGATAACTTTAATTCTGCTCCCCCCTTTTAACAAATAGTCAAGTATGCTACAACACTTGCCCAGGGAGATACAGGGTCTTATAGCTCTAAATATTTGCAAAATCTGAACATATTTAAAACATTGGCTACTAGATATCCCATATTTCTGTTGGATCACATCAAAGCTCATAACGCTGTCTCCCTTCATTATATCCCCAACTGTCCGGATACCCTGCTGTTCCCAAGATCTTCATGCGCCATCCAAACTCAAATTGGGAAGAACCCTGACTTCCAAAGTGGCGTATACATATTAATCTTAGGGATTAATATTATTTTCTGGAGTTTTTTCCACAGTTCCCAGACACTGATCAGTATCTTGTATCGCATTTTCTTAAAATACCTACGATCATTTTTTCTTAACAGAACCCTCACCACCTCCTTTCCCATCAATAACTCATACATTGAGGGGATATCTTGGATTGTATATGAAGGGTCTTGGGTATGTGCTTTACTTGAAGATGGATCAAATAAAATTGACATTTGTGTTAGCAAACATGCCCAATGTAAGTACCTTAAGTTCAGGATTCCTAAGCCACCCAGTGCCTGTGGGAGAGACATATATTTTAATGAACGCCTAATCTTCCCATATTGCCATAGAAAGCTCATAAAAATGGACTCCATCGTTTTTATCGTGCCCTCATCTATTAACAAGCATTAGAAATGCAATCGGGCTCGGATTTATTTGAGTTTGAGCTAATGGTATTGTAAATGGCAATGTGTTTTCGTCATGTGTGATGGAGTGTGTGCATGTGGTGTGTAATGGTATTATGTGAGTTGTATTGTAATTTTACCAATGGTGTCATGCTGTGCTTTACATGAATATGTTTAAAAGTAAAGTGTATCATACTGCAATTGGTACAAAAGTTAATTGTGGATGCGTTAACAATTGATGCGTGCACTGATGGCTGTTGGTGTGTGTGTTTGGTGGAAGAGTGCACTGGTGCCTGGAGGTGTGTGTGCCTAGTGGAAGGGTGCACTGACGGCTGGTGGATTTGTGCTTAGTAAAACAGTGCACAGATGGCTGATGGTGTGTGTGTTTGGTGAAATAGTGTACTGACGGTTGCTGGTGAGTGCGCCTTGTAAAAGAATGCACTGACGGCTGCCTGGTGTTGTACGCCTGATGGTGTTTGTGCTTGGTGAAAAAGTGCATTGATGGCTGGAGGTGTTTGGCCCTGGTGAAAGGGTGCACTGATGGCTGGTGTTATGTTGTTGTGTGTGTGTTTGTGTGTGTGTTTCTGTTTGTAGTGGTGAGTGTGTGGGGGTGAGTGTGTGGGGGTGAGTGTGTGGGGGTGAGTGTGTGGGAGTGAGTCTGTGGGGGTGAGTCTGTGGGGGTGAGTCTGTGGGGGTGAGTGGTGATGAGTGTGTGGTGATGAGAGAGTGGTGTGTGTGTGGTGTGTGTGTGTTATGTGTGTATCATGTATGATTGTGTGGTGCGTATACCGTGTGACATGCTGTTTTCAGTATTCGACTTAACTATGTCTATAGATTGTTCTAACAACACACTCATATAAGGCATAAGACAACAAATGTTTACTTTTAAAAACATGTGAAGTTACAGAAAGTAGAAAAAACAGACTCTCAAACACTCTTGGCCTCATAAAAGTGAAGAGGACATCTGTTTTCTGTTAATTACTTCTAATCTCGTCTTGTCAGAGTAGTGTCACATTCCTGCCCTCTTCCCTGGCCTCATGCTTCATGGAGACGGGGAAAACAGATTCGAAGCTTTGTTTTCCCACTAACACAAGGACCCATTTAAAAAAAGCATTTACAATGCAATGGTTTCGCCTTTGGAAAAGTTAGAGTTATTGGCATTGTAAATGACAACATTTTTATTTATGTGTTGGTTTTGAAAACAGATAAATAAATGGCAGTCATTTACATTGCCATTAGCTTAATCTCTGCAGTCACTCTGCACTCTCTACCACTCCCTAGCACTCCCTACTCACTCTGCACTCTCTAGCACTCCCTAGAACTCCCTACTCACTCTGCACTCTCTAGCACTCCCTACTCACTCTGCACTCTCTAGCACTCCCTACTCACTCTGCACTCTCTAGCACTCCCTACTCACTCTGCACTCTGCACTCCCTATGCACTCTGCATTCCCTATGCACTCTGCACTCCCTATGCATTCTGCACTCCCTATGCATTCTGCAATCCCTATGCACTCTGCACTCCCTATGCACTCTGCACTCCCTATGCACTCTGCACTCCCTATGCACTCTGCACTCCCTATGCACTCTGCACTCCCTATGCACTCTAAACTCTGCCCTCCCTATGCACTCTGCACTCCCTATGCATTCTGCACTCCCTATGCACTCTGCACTCCCTATGCACTCTGCATTCCCTATGCACCCCAAACTCTGCACTCCCTATGCACTCTGCACTCCCTATGCACTCTGCACTCTGCACTCCCTATGCACTCTGCACTCCCTATGCACTCTGCACTCCCTATGCACTCTGCACTCCCTATGCACTCTGCACTCTGCACTCCCTATGCACTCTGCACTCCCTATGCACTCCCTATGCACTCTGCACTCCCTATGCACTCTGCACTTCCTATGCACTCCCTATGCACTATGCACTCCCTATGCACTCTGCACGTTGCACTTCCTATGCACTCTGCACTACCTATGTACTCTGCACTCCCTATGCACTCTGCACTCTGCACTCCCTATGCACTCCCTATGCACTCTGCACTCCCTATGCACTCTGCACTCTGCACTTCCTATGCACTCTGCACTCCCTATGCACTCTGCACTCTGCACTCCCTATGCACTCTGCACTCCCTATGCACTCTGCACTCCCTATGCACTCTGCACTCTGCACTCCCTATGCACTCTGCACTCCCTATGCACTCTGCACTCCCTATGCACTCTGCACTCCCTATGCACTCTGCACTCCCTATGCACTCTGCACTCTGCGCTCCCTATGCACTCTGCACTCTGCGCTCCCTATGCACTCTGCACTCTGCGCTCCCTATGCACTGTGCACTCTTCACTCCCTATGCACTGTGCACTCTTCACTCCCTATGCACTGTGCACTCTTCACTCCCTATGCACTCTGCACTCTGCACTATGCACTCCCTATGCATTCTGCACTATGCACTCCCTGTGCACTCTGCACTCCCTATGCACTCTGCACTCCCTATGCACTCTGCACTCCCTATGCACTCTGCACTCCCTATGCACTCTGCACTCCCTATGCACTCTGCACTCCCTATGCACTCTTCGCTCCCTATGCACTCTGCACTCTGCGCTCCTTATGCACTCTGCACTCTGCGCTCCCTATGCACTCTGCACTCTGCACTCCCTATGCACTCTGCACTCCCTATGCACTCTGCACTCCCTATGCACTCTGCACTCCTTATGCACTCTGCACTCCCTATGCACTCTGCACTCCCTATGCACTCTGCACTCCCTATGCACTCTGCACTCTGTGCTCCCTATGCACTCTGCACTCCCTATGCACTCTGCACTCCCTATGCACTCTGCACTCCCTATGCACTCTGCACTCCCTATGCACTCCCTATGCACTCTGCACTCCATATGCACTCTGCACTCTGCACTTCCTATGCACTCTGCACTTCCTATGTACTCTGCACTCCCTATGCACTCTGCACTCCCTATGCACTCTGCACTCCCTATGCACTCAGCACTCCCTATGCACTCAGCACTCCCTATGCACTCTGCACTCCCTATGCACTCTGCACTCCCTATGCACTCTCTATGCACTCTGCACTCCCTATGCACTCTGCACTTCCTATGCACTCCCTATGCACTATGCACTCCCTATGCACTCTGCACGTTGCACTTCCTATGCACATTGCACTCCTTATGTACTCTGCACTCCCTATGCACTCTGCACTCTGCGCTTCCTATGCACTCTGCACTTCCTATGTACTCTGCACTCCCTATGCACTCTGCACTCCCTATGCACTCTGCACTCCCTATGCACTCTGCACTCCCTATGCACTTTGCACTCCCTATGCACTCTGCACTCCCTATGCACTCCCTATGCACTCTGCACTCCCTATGCACTCTGCACTTCCTATGCACTATGCACTCCCTATGCACTCTGCACGTTGCACTTCCTATGCACTCTGCACTCCCTATGTACTCTGCACTCCCTATGCACTCTGCACTCTGCACTCCCTATGCACTCCCTATGCACGCTGCACTCCCTATGCACTCTGCACTCTGCACTTCCTATGCACTCTGCCCTCCCTATGCACTCTGCACTCCCTATGCACTCTGCACTCTGCACTTCCTATGCACTCTGCACTTCCTATGTACTCTGCACTCCCTATGCACTCTGCACTCCCTATGCACTCTGCACTCTGCACTCCCTATGCACTCCCTATGCACTCTGCACTCCCTATGCACTCTGCACTTCCTATGCACTATGCACTCCCTATGCACTCTGCACGTTGCACTTCCTATGCCCTCTGCACTCCCTATGTAATCTGCACTCCCTATGCACTCTGCACTCTGCACTCCCTATGCACTCCCTATGCACGCTGCACTCCCTATGCACTCTGCACTCTGCACTTCCTATGCACTCTGCACTCCCTATGCACTCTGCACTCCCTATGCACTCTGCACTCCCTATGCACTCTGCACTCTGCACTCCCTATGCACTCTCCACTCCCTATGCACTCTGCACTCCCTATGCACTCTGCACTCCCTATGCACTCTGCACTCCCTATGCACTCTGCACTCCCTATGCACTCTGCACTCTGCGCTCCCTATGCACTCTGCACTCTGCGCTCCCTATGCACTTTGCACTCTGAGCTCCCTATGCACTGTGCACTCTTCACTCCCTATGCACTGTGCACTCTTCACTCCCTATGCACTCTGCACTCTTCACTCCCTATGCACTCTGCACTATGCACTCCCTATGCACTCTGCACTATGCACTCCCTATGCACTCTGCACTCCCTATGCACTCTGCACTCCCTATGCACTCTGCACTCCCTATGCACCCTGCACTCTGCGCTCCCTATGCACTCTGCACTCTGCGCTCCCTATGCACTCTGCACTCTGCGCTCCCTATGCACTCTGCACTCTGCACTCCCTATGCACTCTGCACTCTGCACTCCCTATGCACTCTGCACTCTGCGCTCCCTATGCACTCTGCACTCTGCGCTCCCTATGCACTCTGCACTCCCTATGCACTCTGCACGCTGCACTCCCTATGCACATGCACTCCCTATGCACTCTGCACTCCCTATGCACTCTGCACTATGCACTCCCTATGCACTGCACTATGCACTCCCTATGCACTCTGCACTCCCTATGCACTCTGCACTCCCTATGCACTCTGCACTCCCTATGCACTCTGCACTCTGCACTCCCTATGCACTCTGCACTCCCTATGCACTTTGCACTCCCTATGCACCCTGCACTCTGCACTCCCTCTGCACTCTGCACTCCCTATGTGCTGTGCACTCTTCACTCCCTATGTACTGTGCACTCTTCACTCCCTATGCACTCTGCACTCCCTATGCACTATGCACTCCCTATGCACTCTGCACTATGCACTCCCTATGCACTCTGCACTCCCTAAGCACTCTGCACCCCCTATGCACTCTGCACTCCCTATGCACTCTGCACTCCCTATGCACTCTGCACTCCCTATGCACTCTGCACTCTGTGCTCCCTATGCACTCTGCACTCTGCGCTCCCTATGCACTCTGCACTCTGCACTCCCTATGCACTCTGCACTCCCTATGCACTGTGCACTCTTCACTCCCTATGCACTCTGCACTCCCTATGCACTCTGCACTATGCACTCCCTATGCACTCTGCACTATGCACTCCCTATGCACTCTGCACTCCCTATGCACTCTGCACTCCCTATGCACTCTGCACTCCCTATGCACTCTGCACTCTGCACTCCCTATGCACTCTGCACTCCCTATGCACTCTGCACTCCCTATGCACTCCCTATGCACTCTGCACTCCCTATGCACTCTGCACTCCCTATGCACTCTGCACTCTGCACTCCCTATGCACTCTGCACTCTGCACTCCCTATGCACTGTGCACTCTGCACTCCCTATGCACTGTGCACTCTTCACTCCCTATGCACTGTGCACTCTTCACTCCCTATGCACTGTGCACTATTCACTCCCTATGCACTCTGCACTCCCTATGCACTATGCACTCCCTGTGCACCCTGCACTATGCACTCCCTATGCACTCTGCACTATGCACTCCCTACGCACTATGCACTCCCGATGCACTCTGCACTCCCTATGCACTATGCACTCCCTATGCACTCTGCACTCCCTATGCACTCTGCACTATGCACTCCCTACGCACTCTGCACTCCCTACGCACTCTGCACTCCCTATGCACTCTGCACTCCCTATGCACTCTGCACTCCCTATGCACTCTGCACTCCCTATGCACTCCCTATGCACTCTGCACTCCCTATGCACTCTGCACTCTGCACTTCCTATGCACTCTGCACTCCCTATGTACTCTGCACTCCCTATGCACTCTGCACTCCCTATGCACTCTGCACTCCCTATGCACTCTGCACTCTGCACTTCCTATGCACTATGCACTCCCTATGCACTCCCTATGCACTCTGCACTCCCTATGCACTCTGCACTCTGCACTTCCTATGCACTCTGCACTCCCTATGTACTCTGCACTCCCTATGCACTCTGCACTCCCTATGCACTCTGCACTCCCTATGCACTCTGCACTCTGCACTTCCTATGCACTCTGCACTCCCTATGCACTCCCTATGCACTCTTCACTCCCTATGCACTCTGCACTCTGCACTTCCTATGCACTCTGCACTCCCTCTGCACTCTGCACTCTGCACTCCCTATGCACTCTGCACTCCCTATGCACTATGCACTCCCTATGCACTCTGCACTCCCTATGCACTCTGCACTCCCTATGCACTCTGCACTCTGCGCTCCCTATGCACTCTGCACTCTGCGCTCCCTATGCACTCTGCACTCTGCGCTCCCTATGCACTCTGCACTCTGCGCTCCCTATGCACTCTGCACTCTTCACTCCCTATGCACTGTGCACTCTTCACTCCCTATGCACTGAGCACTCTTCACTCCCTATGCACTCTGCACTCTGCACTATGCACTCTGCACTATGCACTCCCTATGCACTCTGCACTCCCTATGCACTCTGCACTCCCTATGCACTCTGCACTCCCTATGCACTCTGCAATCCCTATGCACTCTGCGCTCCCTATGCACTCGGCACTCTGCGCTCCCTATGCACTCTGCACTCTGCGCTCCCTATGCACTCTGCACTCTGCGCTCCCTATGCACGCCCTATGCACTCTGCACTCCCTATGCACTCTGCACTCTGCGCTCCCTATGCACTCTGCACTCTGCGCTCCCTATGCACTCTGCACTCCCTATGCACTCTGCACTCTGCACTCCCTATGCACTCTGCACTCCCTATGCACTCTGCACTATGCACTCCCTATGCACTGCACTATGCACTCCCTATGCACTCTGCACTCCCTATGCACTCTGCACTCCCTATGCACTCTGCACTCCCTATGCACTCTGCCCTCCCTATGCACTCTGCACTCTGCACTCCCTATGCACTCTGCACTCCCTATGCACTCTGCACTCTGCACTCCCTATGTACTCTGCACTTTGCACTCCCTATGCACTGTGCACTCTTCACTCCCTATGCACTGTGCACTCTTCACTCCCTATGCACTCTGCACTCCCTATGCATTATGCACTCCCTATGCACTCTGCACTATGCACTCCCTATGCACTCTGCACTCCCTATGCACTCTGCACTCCCTATGCACTCTGCACTCCCTATGCACTCTGCACTCCCTATGCACTCTGCGCTCCCTATGCACTCTGCACTCTGCGCTCCCTATGCACTCTGCACTCTGCACTCCCTATGCACTCTGCACTCCCTATGCACTGTGCACTCTTCACTCCCTATGCACTGTGCACTCTTCACTCCCTATACACTGTGCACTCTTCACTCCCCATGCACTCTGCACTCCCTATGCACTATGCACTCCCTATGCACTCTGCACTATGCACTCCCTATGCACTCTGCACTATGCACTCCCTATGCACTCTGCACTCCCTATGCACTCTGCACTCCCTATGCACTCTGCACTCCCTATGCACTCTGCACTCCCTATGCACTCTGCACGCTGCACTCCCTATGCACTCTGCACTCCCTATGCACTCTGCACTCCCTATGCACTGTGCACTCTTCACTCCCTATGCACTGTGCACTCTTCACTCCCTATGCACTGTGCACTCTTCACTCCCTATGCACTCTGCACTCCCTATGCACTATGCACTCCCTATGCCCTCTGCACTATGCACTCCCTATGCACTCTGCACTATGCACTCCCTACGCACTATGCACTCCCTATGCACTCTGCACCCCCTATGCACTATGCACTCCCTATGCACTCTGCACTATGCACTCCCTATGCACTCTGCACTATGCACTCCCTATGCACTCTGCACTATGCACTCCCTATGCACTCTGCACTCCCTATGCACTCTGCACTCCCTATGCACTCTGCACTCCCTATGCACCCTGCACTCTGCGCTCCCTATGCACTCTGCACTCTGCGCTCCCTATGCACTCTGCACTCTGCGCTCCCTATGCACTCTGCACTCTGCACTCCCTATGCACTCTGCACTCTGCACTCCCTATGCACTCTGCACTCTGCGCTCCCTATGCACTCTGCACTCTGCGCTCCCTATGCACTCTGCACTCCCTATGCACTCTGCACGCTGCACTCCCTATGCACATGCACTCCCTATGCACTCTGCACTCCCTATGCACTCTGCACTATGCACTCCCTATGCACTGCACTATGCACTCCCTATGCACTCTGCACTCCCTATGCACTCTGCACTCCCTATGCACTCTGCACTCCCTATGCACTCTGCACTCTGCACTCCCTATGCACTCTGCACTCCCTATGCACTTTGCACTCCCTATGCACCCTGCACTCTGCACTCCCTCTGCACTCTGCACTCCCTATGTGCTGTGCACTCTTCACTCCCTATGTACTGTGCACTCTTCACTCCCTATGCACTCTGCACTCCCTATGCACTCTGCACTCCCTAAGCACTCTGCACCCCCTATGCACTCTGCACTCCCTATGCACTCTGCACTCCCTATGCACTCTGCACTCCCTATGCACTCTGCACTCTGTGCTCCCTATGCACTCTGCACTCTGCGCTCCCTATGCACTCTGCACTCTGCACTCCCTATGCACTCTGCACTCCCTATGCACTGTGCACTCTTCACTCCCTATGCACTCTGCACTCCCTATGCACTCTGCACTATGCACTCCCTATGCACTCTGCACTATGCACTCCCTATGCACTCTGCACTCCCTATGCACTCTGCACTCCCTATGCACTCTGCACTCCCTATGCACTCTGCACTCTGCACTCCCTATGCACTCTGCACTCCCTATGCACTCTGCACTCCCTATGCACTCCCTATGCACTCTGCACTCCCTATGCACTCTGCACTCCCTATGCACTCTGAACTCTGCACTCCCTATGCACTCTGCACTCTGCACTCCCTATGCACTGTGCACTCTGCACTCCCTATGCACTGTGCACTCTTCACTCCCTATGCACTGTGCACTCTTCACTCCCTATGCACTGTGCACTATTCACTCCCTATGCACTCTGCACTCCCTATGCACTATGCACTCCCTGTGCACCCTGCACTATGCACTCCCTATGCACTCTGCACTATGCACTCCCTACGCACTATGCACTCCCGATGCACTCTGCACTCCCTATGCACTATGCACTTCCTATGCACTCTGCACTCCCTATGCACTCTGCACTATGCACTCCCTACGCACTCTGCACTCCCTACGCACTCTGCACTCCCTATGCACTCTGCACTCCCTATGCACTCTGCACTCCCTATGCACTCCCTATGCACTCTGCACTCCCTATGCACTCTGCACTCTGCACTTCCTATGCACTCTGCACTCCCTATGTACTCTGCACTCCCTATGCACTCTGCACTCCCTATGCACTCTGCACTCCCTATGCACTCTGCACTCTGCACTTCCTATGCACTCTGCACTCCCTATGCACTCCCTATGCACTCTGCACTCCCTATGCACTCTGCACTCTGCACTTCCTATGCACTCTGCACTCCCTATGTACTCTGCACTCCCTATGCACTCTGCACTCCCTATGCACTCTGCACTCCCTATGCACTCTGCACTCTGCACTTCCTATGCACTCTGCACTCCCTATGCACTCCCTATGCACTCTTCACTCCCTATGCACTCTGCACTCTGCACTTCCTATGCACTCTGCACTCCCTCTGCACTCTGCACTCTGCACTCCCTATGCACTCTGCACTCCCTATGCACTATGCACTCCCTATGCACTCTGCACTCCCTATGCACTCTGCACTCCCTATGCACTCTGCACTCTGCGCTCCCTATGCACTCTGCACTCTGCGCTCCCTATGCACTCTGCACTCTGCGCTCCCTATGCACTCTGCACTCTGCGCTCCCTATGCACTCTGCACTCTTCACTCCCTATGCACTGTGCACTCTTCACTCCCTATGCACTGAGCACTCTTCACTCCCTATGCACTCTGCACTCTGCACTATGCACTCCCTATGCACTCTGCACTATGCACTCCCTATGCACTCTGCACTCCCTATGCACTCTGCACTCCCTATGCACTCGGCACTCTGCGCTCCCTATGCACTCTGCACTCTGCGCTCCCTATGCACTCTGCACTCTGCGCTCCCTATGCACGCCCTATGCACTCTGCACTCCCTATGCACTCTGCACTCTGCGCTCCCTATGCACTCTGCACTCTGCGCTCCCTATGCACTCTGCACTCCCTATGCACTCTGCACTCTGCACTCCCTATGCACTCTGCACTCCCTATGCACTCTGCACTATGCACTCCCTATGCACTGCACTATGCACTCCCTATGCACTCTGCACTCCCTATGCACTCTGCACTCCCTATGCACTCTGCACTCCCTATGCACTCTGCCCTCCCTATGCACTCTGCACTCTGCACTCCCTATGCACTCTGCACTCCCTATGCACTCTGCACTCTGCACTCCCTATGTACTCTGCACTTTGCACTCTGTTGGACAGGCCACATGAAGGGCTCGCTCCCTCCCCGCAGGACAGGGCCCGGGCCACCGTCAGCACCATTGCCCGGCCCAGCCGCCATCTTGGACACGGCACCACGCGGCCGCGCGGCCTCAGCCCGACCCCAACCCTGGGCCTGGCCAGGCCCCGACATCCCGGCACCACCCTCCACCCAGGAGGTGAACGGCCCACTTGGCAGGTCAATGGGAGTACGAAGTGTCGATGGCTCTCCCCCGCCAGGTGCCGAGCACCCCCAGCCTCCTTGGGCGCTGGCTCCGCCCCCCTGCTGGGTGTCTGGACTCCTCCATCCCAGACCTCCCGACCTCCAAGAGCGAGGGTCCGGACATCAAAGGGCGCCAGACCTATAACTGAGGCAGCCCCAGGACAGGAAGGCAGTTGTATCCTGGAGTCGAGAGACACCGAGAAGAACTCATCCTTGACGGACTGCTGGCGCTGCCACAGCCCTGCCTTGTGAACTATTGCCCTGCCTGCTGGCGCTGCCGCGGCCCTCTGCAACCTTCATCCTCGTGGGACCTGCTGGCGCTGCCGCGGCCCTCTGCAACCTTCATCCTCGTGGGACCTGCTGGCGCTGGCGCGGCCCTCTGCAACCTTCATCCTCGTGGGACCTGCTGGCGCTGCCGCGGCCCTCTGCAATCTTCATCCTCGTGGGACCTGCTGGCGCTGCCGCGGCCCGTAGAAACCTCCATCCTCGTGGGACCTGCTGGCGCTGCCGCGGCCCGTTGCAACCTGCATTCTCGGGGGACCTGCTGGCGCTGCCGCGGCCCGTCGTAACCTTCATCCTCGTTGGGACCTGCTGGCGCTGCCGCGGCCCGTTGCCACCTACGACCTCTTCGGGCCCTGCCGGCGCGGCCGCGGTCTGACCCATCCGAACACCGAGCTCGAGGATTGTGAGCTATCACCGTTACACCTCCGTACCCGTGGGTACCAAGACTGTCCCGCTACCCCCTTCCCTTACTAGAGACTAGAATTGAGAGGATCATCGTGTCCTGAACGCCTTGTATCATACCACTCTACTACCAGAAGTGCCTATAAAAGGTGTTACCCTGATCTTTGTGTGGTGTCCATCTGTGGGGGGGGAAGTTACCTGTCTGTGCGATCACTGTGCTCGGCCGACCCTTCAGGTCTCCGTCTAACATTGGTGGCTAGCGGCGCGATCCGAACCAACGCGTACCGTACAGACAGTAACTCACCCTACGACTAAAACCACAATGACGACCAAAGAGAGCGGATCGGCGGAGAAGTTCCAGATGGAAAAGCTGGAAGAATACAACCACCGAGAGCTCAAACAATTTTGCATGGACTTAGGCATTGCTACCACCGGACTAAGCACAAAAGAAGACTTCAAAAACGCCCTAGAGGCCTGGACAGAGACAAATACCGCAACCCCCCGGGACCCCGCAGCCCCGGAAGTCAACACCACCCGGACGGAGGAACGGAGAACAGGCCCCTCCCATGAAGAGATCCAAGAGCGGGAAAAAAATAGATTACACGAGTTAGACTTGGCACGACTCAGATTAGACGGAGAATTGAAACTGGCGGAACAAAAAATAAACTTAGAACACTTACGGCTCAGAGAAGAGCGAGAGGAAAAACAGAGACAGAGAGACCTCGAAGAAAAAAGACTGGCATACGAGCACGAGTGCAAACTAGCGGAGATAGAAATACGCAAACTGAACAAAAACCTAGGGGTGCCCGAGCAACCGCACTCCCCGGGTCCTACCGAGCAGAAGGTCCACATCCCCAAGGATGTGGTCCGAGAATATCACCGGAACGACGACATACAGCAGTGGTTCAAGGCCTATGAGATTGCCATGACCGCCCACCGAGTCGCTCGAAGTGACTGGGGAGCCGGTCTATGGGGGAGATTCGTCAACGAGGGTCGTGATGCCCTGCTGCAACTTCCGGACCATCAAATGACGTCCTATGACCACATGAAGGCCGCCCTCCTCAGTCGATATGGACTTACACCCGAAATGTACCGCCAGAGGTTCCGCAACTGCACCCGGATCCCAGGTACGACGTGGTTGGAATACGTGAACTATTTCAGCCGAGCCTTCGAGGGGTGGATCAAGGGTAACAACGTAACCACTTACGAACAACTCTTCAATCTCATTGTGTGGGAGCACCTCTCCAACAACTGCTTTGTCGAGCTCAGGCAGCACCTCCTCGACAGTAAATTGACTGAACCCCGGCAGCTCGCCACCGAGGCTGACCGGTGGGAGAGCACCCGAGTGGCCCGGAGTGGGCCGAATGAGCAGAACAGAACCAACCAAGGTCACCATCGTCCCCGAGGAGGAGGAGGAGGCCCGGGCCGGGGCAGAGACGCCGCCCCGACCGCACCCACTAACGCCACCCCGGCCCCAGCAGGCCGGGGAAACCCCCCGATGCGCCCGGGGTTCCGAGCTAACGTGACGTGTCATCGATGCCAGCGAGTCGGCCACTATGCCAGTGACCCAACCTGCCCGAAGAACCAGGCCCCCGGGCCCCGCCAAATGGCGGCCGCCGCCCTGGGAGAAGAACAAGTCTCCGACGACACGGAGACCTATGAGTCGGAGCAGTTCGAGTGGGAACCCGCCGCCATGACCCTGGCATGCCTAGGAGGAAGAGACATGGTCCCGCGGACTCCCCTGCCCGCCAACACTCGGAAGTACAGCCAATGGGTGAGCATCAATGGGCGCAAGGCCGAGGCCCTGCGTGACACCGGGGCCAGTGTGACGGCCGTCCGCTGTCACCTGGTAACCCCGGAACAAATCCTACCAAACGTACTTTGCCCCGTCCGATCGGCAGATAACTCAGAGAGCCTGTGTCGGATGGCCTGCGTCCCCTTCGAATGGGGAGGAGTGTCCGGCATGCTGAAAGTAACTGTCCGTGACGATGCCCCCGTAGACTGCCTCCTGGGGAACGATCTCGAGAGCTCCCCGTGGGCCGCTGTGGAAAGAAGAGAGCATCTGGGGATGTTGGGTCTCCCGGACTGGGCGTGCGTAACCACCCGGTCCATGGCCACCCGCACCATCCCTAGACCAGAAGAACCAGAATGGGCAGCACCTCCGCCCTCGATCACTCCAGAAGAAGACTTCCTCCAGACCGACCACCCGGACCCCACCCCAGAGGGGTCCACACAGCCCCCCGAGCTTCCCGACCTGGCTCAGTGGCGTCAAGAAGGGGGGCCCACCCAGGAACAATTCCGGCAGGAGCAAAAGACCTGCCCCTCCCTCGAGGGATTGCGACAGCAAGCGCTCGCCCAGAGCCAAGGAGACACCACCGGGGCCCACTGGGTTTATTGGGACAATGATCTCTTGTACAGCGAACAGAAAATCGCAGAACTGGGGGCCGGGCGAGTGCTAGTGGTGCCCCTCCACTTCAGAGACTTCCTGTTGAACCTAGCCCATGATGTCCCCCTGGCCGGGCACCTGGGCCAAGACAAGACCTACCACCGCCTGGTGACTCACTTTTTTTGGCCCAAAATGAGAAATGACGTATCCAACCATTGCCGGTCCTGCCCGACCTGCCAGGCCAGTGGGAAGAGCGGCCGCAAACTCAAGGCACCCCTACAACCATTCCCCGTGGTGACCACCCCGTTCGAAAGGGTGGGAATAGACATTGTGGGGCCCCTGGACCCCCGAACAGCACAGGGACATCGCTTCATCCTGGTCCTGGTGGATCACGCTACCCGCTATCCTGAGGCGGTCCCCCTTCGTACGATAACAGCCCCAGTAGTAGGTCGAGCCTTAATGGGGATCTTCTCTCGAGTGGGCTTCCCCCGGGAAGTCGTCAGCGACAGGGGTACGAACTTTATTTCAAAGTATATGAAATCCCTCTGGCAGCAGTGCGGAGTCACTTACCGATTCACCACCCCCTATCACCCCCAGGGGAACGGGCTGGTCGAGCGGTTCAACCGCACCCTCAAGGGGATGATCATGGGGCTGGAAGAACCCCTACGCCGCCAGTGGGACGTGCTACTACCGTGCCTCCTCTTCGCCTACCGAGAAGTCCCCCAGAAGTCCCTCGGCTTCAGCCCCTTCGAACTCCTGTACGGACACCCCGTTCGCGGGCCTCTCAGCCTAGTGAAGGAGGAATGGGAAATGGCCCCCCTAAAGACCCCTCCGGACGTCTACAAATACCTCCTGACCCTCCGTAATCAGACCCGGAAATTCAGGGAGATCGCTAAAGCCAATCTGGAGGCCAGTCAAGAAGACATGAAGAAGTGGTACGACCAACATGCCTCCTCCATCGAGTTTGAACCGGGTCAGCAGGTATGGGTGATGTCCCCCATCGAACCATGTGCCTTGCAGGACAAATGGACGGGGCCCTTCAAGGTGATCGAGCGCAGGAGCCCCGTCACCTATCTCATCGACCTGGAGTCCCCCCGGAACCCCCTCCGGGTCCTCCACGCCAACCGACTCAAACCCCACTTCGTGCGCTCAGAGCTCAGCCTGCTGATGGCTACCGACAGTGGCACGGAAGGAGACTCCGAGCCCCTCCCTGACCTACTGAGGACCCGGGAAAGAGATGGTTCGGTGGACGGGGTCCGACTCTCTGAGGCCCTGACCCCAGAGCAGCGTCAAGATTGCCGGGCCCTCCTGCTGCCGTTCGCAAACCTGTTCTCTCTCGCACCCGGAGTCACCTCCTGGTGCCTGCACGACGTGGACACGGGGGACAGTCCTCCTGTTCGACACCGGGCGTACCGAGTACCGGATCGGGTACGTACATGCATCCAAGAAGAAGTCTCCAAGATGCTCGCCCTTGGAGTCATCGAACCTTCGGACAGTCCCTGGGCCAGCCCGGTCGTCCTGGTCCCCAAGGCCGCGGCCCCGGGCACCACCCCTGAACTCCGGTTCTGCATTGACTATCGGGGTCTGAACGCGGTCACCCGTACGGACGCTCACCCTATCCCCCGAGCAGATGAACTAGTCGACCGCATGGGGGCAGCCCGCTACCTAAGCATCTTCGACCTGACAGCGGGCTACTGGCAGATCGGCCTCACCCCCAGAGCCCAAGAACGTTCCGCTTTCTCCACCCCGGATGGGCACTACCATTTCAGAGTGATGCCCTTCGGCATGAAAAACGCTCCAGCCACTTTTCAAAGACTGGTGAACCAGGTATTGGCGGGCCTCGAAGAATTCAGCGCCGCCTACCTGGACGACATCGCGGTATACAGCCGCCACTGGGCGGATCACCTCCACCACCTCAGAGAGGTCCTGCAGGCCCTCCAACAGGCCGGCCTCACCATAAAGGCCAGCAAGTGCCAAATCGGCCAGGGGTCCGTGACCTACCTCGGACACCAAGTGGGGAGCGGTCTGGTGGCCCCCCTCCAACTCAAGGTAGCTGCCATTCAGTCCTGGCAACCCCCCGAGACACAAACCGAGGTCCGAGCCTTCCTGGGGCTCACCGGATACTACCGGCGGTTTGTAAGGGACTATGGCAGCATTGTGGGGCCCCTCACGGAGCTCACGTCTAAGAACCACCCAAAAAGAGTCAACTGGACTCCCGACTGTCAAGCAGCCTTCGAGACGCTGAAGGCCGCCATGTGCACCGCTCCTGTGCTCCAGGCCCCCGACTACAGCCGCGAGTTCATCGTGCAGACCGATGCCTCCGACCATGGTATTGGGGCCGTCCTCTCCCAACTGAACCCCGAAGGAGTGGACCAACCAGTGGCCTTCATCAGCAGACGCCTACTGCCCCGAGAACAGCGCTGGAGCACCATTGAGCGAGAGGCCTTCGCGGTGGTATGGGCCCTCAAGAAGCTCCGGCCATACCTCTTCGGAACCCATTTCCGGGTACAGACGGACCATCGGCCCCTGCAATGGCTCATGCAGATGCGGGGGGAGAACCCCAAACTATTGCGATGGTCCATCTCCCTGCAGGGGATGGACTTCACTGTGGAACATCGCCCTGGCCAAGACCACGCCAACGCGGATGGCCTGTCCCGCTTTTTCCGCCTCGACGAGGAAAGTCCCCAAGAAGATGGGTGACTCTCCCCGCCTTCAGCTGGGGGGGACGCATGTTGGACAGGCCACATGAAGGGCTCGCTCCCTCCCCGCAGGACAGGGCCCGGGCCACCGTCAGCACCATTGCCCGGCCCAGCCGCCATCTTGGACACGGCACCACGCGGCCGCGCGGCCTCAGCCCGACCCCAACCCTGGGCCTGGCCAGGCCCCGACATCCCGGCACCACCCTCCACCCAGGAGGTGAACGGCCCACTTGGCAGGTCAATGGGAGTACGAAGTGTCGATGGCTCTCCCCCGCCAGGTGCCGAGCACCCCCAGCCTCCTTGGGCGCTGGCTCCGCCCCCCTGCTGGGTGTCTGGACTCCTCCATCCCAGACCTCCCGACCTCCAAGAGCGAGGGTCCGGACATCAAAGGGCGCCAGACCTATAACTGAGGCAGCCCCAGGACAGGAAGGCAGTTGTATCCTGGAGTCGAGAGACACCGAGAAGAACTCATCCTTGACGGACTGCTGGCGCTGCCACAGCCCTGCCTTGTGAACTATTGCCCTGCCTGCTGGCGCTGCCGCGGCCCTCTGCAACCTTCATCCTCGTGGGACCTGCTGGCGCTGCCGCGGCCCTCTGCAACCTTCATCCTCGTGGGACCTGCTGGCGCTGCCGCGGCCCTCTGCAACCTTCATCCTCGTGGGACCTGCTGGCGCTGCCGCGGCCCTCTGCAATCTTCATCCTCGTGGGACCTGCTGGCGCTGCCGCGGCCCGTAGAAACCTCCATCCTCGTGGGACCTGCTGGCGCTGCCGCGGCCCGTTGCAACCTGCATTCTCGGGGGACCTGCTGGCGCTGCCGCGGCCCGTCGTAACCTTCATCCTCGTTGGGACCTGCTGGCGCTGCCGCGGCCCGTTGCCACCTACGACCTCTTCGGGCCCTGCCGGCGCGGCCGCGGTCTGACCCATCCGAACACCGAGCTCGAGGATTGTGAGCTATCACCGTTACACCTCCGTACCCGTGGGTACCAAGACTGTCCCGCTACCCCCTTCCCTTACTAGAGACTAGAATTGAGAGGATCATCGTGTCCTGAACGCCTTGTATCATACCACTCTACTACCAGAAGTGCCTATAAAAGGTGTTACCCTGATCTTTGTGTGGTGTCCATCTGTGGGGGGGGAAGTTACCTGTCTGTGCGATCACTGTGCTCGGCCGACCCTTCAGGTCTCCGTCTAACACACTCCCTATGCACTGTGCACTCTTCACTCCCTATGCACTGTGCACTCTTCACTCCCTATGCACTCTGCACTCCCTATGCATTATGCACTCCCTATGCACTCTGCACTATGCACTCCCTATGCACTCTGCACTCCCTATGCACTCTGCACTCCCTATGCACTCTGCACTCCCTATGCACTCTGCACTCCCTATGCACTCTGCGCTCCCTATGCACTCTGCACTCTGCGCTCCCTATGCACTCTGCACTCTGCACTCCCTATGCACTCTGCACTCCCTATGCACTGTGCACTCTTCACTCCCTATGCACTGTGCACTCTTCACTCCCTATACACTGTGCACTCTTCACTCCCCATGCACTCTGCACTCCCTATGCACTATGCACTCCCTATGCACTCTGCACTATGCACTCCCTATGCACTCTGCACTATGCACTCCCTATGCACTCTGCACTCCCTATGCACTCTGCACTCCCTATGCACTCTGCACTCCCTATGCACTCTGCACTCCCTATGCACTCTGCACGCTGCACTCCCTATGCACTCTGCACTCCCTATGCACTCTGCACTCCCTATGCACTGTGCACTCTTCACTCCCTATGCACTGTGCACTCTTCACTCCCTATGCACTGTGCACTCTTCACTCCCTATGCACTCTGCACTCCCTATGCACTATGCACTCCCTATGCCCTCTGCACTATGCACTCCCTATGCACTCTGCACTATGCACTCCCTATGCACTATGCACTCCCTATGCACTCTGCACCCCCTATGCACTATGCACTCCCTATGCACTCTGCACTATGCACTCCCTATGCACTCTGCACTATGCACTCCCTAAGCACTCTGCACCCCCTACACACTCTGCACTCCCTATGCACTCTGCACTCCCTATGCACTCTGCACTCCCTATGCACTCTGCACTCCCTATGCACTCCCTATGCACTCTGCACTCCCTATGCACTCTGCACTCTGAACTTCCTATGCACTCTGCACTCCCTATGTACTCTGCACTCCCTATGCTCTCTGCACTCCCTCTGCACTCTTTACTCCCTATGCACTCCCTATGCACTCTTCACTCCCTATGCACTCTGCACTTCCTATGCACTCTGCACTCCCTCTGCACTCTGCACTCTGCACTCCCTATGCACCCTGCACTCCCTATGCACTCTGCACTCCCTATGCACTCTGCACTCACTCCCTATGCACTCTGCACTCTGCACTCCCTATGCACTCTGCATATGCACTCTGCACTCCCTATGCACTCTGCACTCCCTATGCACTCTGCACTCCCTATGCAATCTGCACTCCCTATGCACTCTGCACTCCCTATGCACTCTGCACTCTGCGCTCCCTATGCACTCTGCACTCTGCGCTCCCTATGCACTCTGCACTCCCTATGCACTCTGCACTCTGCACTCCCTATGCACTCTGCACTCCCTATGCACTCTGCACTCTGCGCTCCCTATGCACTCTGCACTCTGCGCTCCCTATGCACTCTGCACTCCCTATGCACTCTGCAATCTGCACTCTGCACTCCCTATGCACTCTGCACTCCCTATGCACTCTGCACTATGCACTCCTGTTAGAAGGGGCAATCTCTGAGGGCCAGGTTATGCTGACCCGGACACCCCATGACCCACCTCTTCCACAGAACTTGCCGAGTCTTATCGTGAGGTCCTCACCGGGGAGGACTTCGAGTCTAGGATTGTACACACTGAGTTCCCACCACACTACGAACAGACACCACACCGTTGGATTCGAATAACACGTTCTTTATACAAGCAGTAAAACGAAGAAAGCACTCTTATGTACACAGTGGTCGAGGGACCACAAAGTCTTGGGAGGATTCAGGAAGGGGGAAGCGGGACAGTCTTTTAGTCTCTGGGTCAGTACGCGGCGTACCCTGCGCACAGCTCTCAATTCTCGAACCGGGGGATACGGGATGATGGTCGTACTGGCTGCTTCACCTCTGTCGAGTCGGCTCGGTCGTGATGGTGATCTCGATGGTCCAGCCGGACCCGAGTACTCTTCAAGCCGCGACGAGGTCAGCAGGGCTCGATCTGGAGCAGTTCGTGAGGAGCCGCGACAGCGTCAGCAGGGCTCGGATGGTCTTAGAGGTCGAGCCGCGACAGCGTCAGCAGGGCTCCGATGGTTACGAGTTCAGCTCGAGCCGCGACAGCGTCAGCAGGGCTCCGAGGGCTTAGAGAGGACGAGCCGCGACAGCGTCAGCAGGGCTCCGATGGTTACAGTTCAGCTCGAGCCGCGACAGCGTCAGCAGGGCTCCGAGGGCTTAGAGAGGTTGAGCCGCGACAGCGTCAGCAGGGCTCCGATGGTTACAGTTCAACTTGAGCCGCGACAGCGTCAGCAGGGCTCCGAGGTTCCAGGCGAGTTCTTCTTAGGGTCAGCCGCGATCAGCTCAGCAGGGCTTCAGGTCCAAGATACAACTGCCCCCTAGTTGTCGGGCGGGCCCAGATATAGTCCAGTGGCCCTTTGATGTGCGGACCCTCGCAGGCGGAGGTCTCAAGCCCTGGGGGCTGGTCGTTGGCGAGGTCCGGCGGTTGGCTCTTTGATCCTTTGAAAGATGGGTCCGGGAATTCCCAGACGCCCAGCGGGTCTGGAGCCAGCACTCAGGGAGGCCAAAGGTGCGATCGAAACTGGCCCACGGGGGAGGGCCCAAGTCGTGACAGATACCAGTCTCTCAGGGGAGCCATCGAAACTATCTGGCTTATCTCACTCGGGAGCGCTTCACCCCCCAGCCGGGACTGGCGCGCCTTTGGAGTCTGGGTTTCGCTGGGGCCGGGGTCACGCTAGGCCCAGGGAGACAGGGATCGCAGGAAGGGAAAATGGCTGCCGGGCCTTGTGGGGCATGCAAGGGTAGGCGCTCGGAGCCGGGAGCGAGACGGGGACATGCGGGCCTGGTCGTGGTTTACGGGGGGTTCGGGCTTATCGGGGGTGAGACGACCAGGCTTCGGGGTGCAGGCTACTCTTACGGGGATGCTGCGCAGGGGCTCAGGGTGCAGGCCTACGCTCGCAGGGTGTGGCGGGACAGGCGCGAACCACGCCACGAGGCCGGGTCCAACACGCGTCCCCCCCAGCTGAAGGCGGGGAGAACTACCCATCCTCTTGGGGGTTCTCTTCGCTGAGGCGGAAGAATCGGGCCAGGCCGTCTGCGTTGGCGTGGTCAGCACCAGGCCGGTGCTCAACCGTGAAATCCATCCCCTGGAGGGAGATGGACCAGCGCAGCAATTTGGGATTCTCCCCTCTCATCTGCATTAGCCACCGGAGGGGTCGGTGGTCGGTTTGGACTCGGAAGTGAGTACCGAACAGGTAGGGCCTCAGCTTCTTCAGGGCCCAAACCACCGCGAAGGCCTCCCACTCGATGGTGCTCCACCTTTGCTCTCGAGGGAGTAGCCTCTGGCTAATGAATGCCACTGGCCGGTCCAGGCCGTTCTCTTTCACTTGGGACAGGACTGCTCCGATGCCATGCTCGGACGCGTCCGTCTGGACTACAAACTCTCGGGAGTAGTCGCGGGCCTGTAGGACTGGGGCCGTACACATGGCGTCTTTCAAGGTTTCGAACGCCTCCTGGCAGGCGGGGGTCCAGCTGACTTTCTTCGGCTGGTTTTTGGAGGTCAACTCCGTGAGAGGGGCTACGATGCTGCCGTACCCTTTGATAAATCTCCGGTAGTACCCCGTGAGACCTAGGAATGCCCGCACTTCCGTCTGGGTCATGGGGGCCTCCCAGGCCACGATGGCATCGATCTTGGGCTGTAGGGGGGCTACGAGGCCGCTTCCGACCTGGTGCCCGAGGTAGACTACGGACCCTTGTCCGATCTGGCACTTGCTTGCCTTAATGGTGAGACCAGCCCTCCTCAGGGCCGTCAGCACCGCCCAGAGGTGCTGGAGGTGCTCGGGCCAGTGGGAACTGTAAACTGCGATATCGTCCAGATATGCCGCGCTGAACTCTTCCAACCCAGCCAGTACCTGGTTCACCAGCCTCTGGAAGGTGGCGGGGGCGTTTTTCATCCCGAAGGGCATCACCCGTAAATGGTAGTGACCATCCGGGGTGGAAAAAGCGGATCTTTCCTTAGCTCCCTCGGTGAGGGCGATCTGCCAGTATCCACTGGTCAGGTCGAACGTGCTAAGGAAGCGAGCAGCCCCGAGGCGATCAATAAGCTTGTCTGCTCGGGGGATGGGATGTGCCTCGGTTCTGGTGACTGCGTTGAGCCCGCGGTAGTCAACGCAGAACCTCAGCTCGGGGACAGCACCGGGGGCGGCGGCCTTCGGAACCAGGACCACGGGGCTAGCCCATGGGCTGTCAGAGGCTTCGACCACCCCGAGAGCTAACATGTTTGATACCTCGGCCTTGATACAGGCCCGGACTCGGTCAGGGACGCGGTAGGCTCTGTGCCGTACCGGTGGGCTTTCCCCGGTGTCCACGTCGTGGACGCACCAGTTGGTATATATCAACAAAGAGAGAGGAAGGGAAGGTCAGAGACACTCTCTTACACCCCAGTTAAGTATCAGACAACAAAAGAAGAGAGGTCCGGTCATATACAAAGCTACCAAATATATGAGCAAGGAGATAAGTGGTCAATATTAATCACAGGTACTCCATTTGAGTAGGAAAGCCCTCACACACCGACCTAGTCAGTGTCATGCTTCATCATCGGGCCCCACCGAAGAGACCGAGTGTCTCTTCGGTGTGCTGCGACGCCAGAAATACTGCGGAGCTGGTCGTGTGGGGAGGACGTGTTGTGGAGATTGCTAAATTAAAAGTGACTGAGGGTATCGAAAAACTTTTAATGAATGATCCCTAAGACACGAGTAAGTGGTATATGTGTCTGAATTTAAAGGCCAAGGTTTTTAGGATATTGAATAAATTCAGCTAAATACCACAAGTTTATTAAAATCAGTCAACATGTTTCTGCCTTATCTGTGGTATATATTCACCATGGCATTCTTCAGGACTATACCCCGGCGGTATGGACACTCTAATAGTCCACCCTAACCTGGGGACGTGTAAGTGAAAAAAGGAAAAGTGAAAAAAGTGCTTAAAAATTAGAAGAGCAATTGCTCATTCCAAAAAAAACCAAAAATTCAAGGGTGTATCAGCACCTGTAAAAGAAAATGACAAAGACAAACAGATAATGACATACATACGATTAGTTTATGTCAGCGTAGTCTTATTATAGTGCTCATAAGATGGTGGCAAACCTTTGTGTGCACACACAATAACTGATATCTTATGCACCATCCAAATAGCCCCTAGGGGTATTATACATGCTAAGAGGTGAAGTGCTAAAGGTGATTAAAAAACTACTATGGTAGTGCTTTGGGATAAAAACACGGTGTGAATTCTCCATGAAGAGGGATCAATTTGACCAAACGGTCGGTGTCCCCTTAGGATGGTAATTATGGAGAAAATCTCACTTTAAAACAGGGCGCTACTAGCACCATGGGTCTCGGGAGGAGGATTGGAGCGCGCTTGGCACATCCTAGGAAAAGAGAGGAGGTACATGTCAACAGAACCCAACCAACACACAGGTACTTAGCTTATGGTCATTGTGAATGGCGTTCCGCTGGTGATCCAGACTCACGCCCTCTGCGCTCACAACCCGCTTCTCAACCTGCAAGAATCCTCTGAACCGGACCCCGACGATGGAGAGCGGGGCCGGTAAGGGTGTTTAAGAGCGCTTTGCTTCAGTGTGCGCGCTCGATTCCGGGTTGGGCGTGTCCCGCCCAGGTCGAGGCCTGGAACGCATACGCCCACTAAGGCGGGACGCGCCCAGGATCAAGACGAGGCTTGGAATAATGAACCTATCCCTGCGCGATGGCCACAGAAAGGCTGGTGGTTGTCAGGGCAACCGTGGTTGCTCTATGTTTACGGGGAAGGTTCTGGGAGACAGATTTGATTAAAAGGGGGTCAGATTATTTATTTAAGTTCGGCGGAAGACCTTAATCCATGAGTGTCAACTGCTAACAATCATTGAGCAAGCAATGCCAGAGCAGAAGACGAGTGTTCCATCATCATCTTGTCCCCTGTAGGTCCGAATCACCTTGCAGGGACTTGATAGTGCGTGAAATTCTGCAATGACACTTTCTACTCACACCCACACTGTAAGCGGTGCTTTGATATCGAGAATGATGGAACACTCGTCTTCTGCTCTGGCATTGCTTGCTCAATGATTGTTAGCAGTTGACACTCATGGATTAAGGTCTTCCGCCGAACTTAAATAAATAATCTGACCCCCTTTTAATCAAATCTGTCTCCCAGAACCTTCCCCGTAAACATAGAGCAACCACGGTTGCCCTGACAACCACCAGCCTTTCTGTGGCCATCGCGCAGGGATAGGTTCATTATTCCAAGCCTCGTCTTGATCCTGGGCGCGTCCCGCCTTAGTGGGCGTATGCGTTCCAGGCCTCGACCTGGGCGGGACACGCCCAACCCGGAATCGAGCGCGCACACTGAAGCAAAGCGCTCTTAAACACCTTTACCGGCCCCGCTCTCCATCGTCGGGGTCCGGTTCAGAGGATTCTTGCAGGTTGAGAAGCGGGTTGTGAGCGCAGAGGGCGTGAGTCTGGATCACCAGCGGAACGCCATTCACAATGACCATAAGCTAAGTACCTGTGTGTTGGTTGGGTTCTGTTGACATGTACCTCCTCTCTTTTCCTAGGATGTGCCAAGCGCGCTCCAATCCTCCTCCCGAGACCCATGGTGCTAGTAGCGCCCTGTTTTAAAGTGAGATTTTCTCCATAATTACCATCCTAAGGGGACACCGACCGTTTGGTCAAATTGATCCCTCTTCATGGAGAATTCACACCGTGTTTTTATCCCAAAGCACTACCATAGTAGTTTTTTAATCACCTTTAGCACTTCACCTCTTAGCATGTATAATACCCCTAGGGGCTATTTGGATGGTGCATAAGATATCAGTTATTGTGTGTGCACACAAAGGTTTGCCACCATCTTATGAGCACTATAATAAGACTACGCTGACATAAACTAATCGTATGTATGTCATTATCTGTTTGTCTTTGTCATTTTCTTTTACAGGTGCTGATACACCCTTGAATTTTTGGTTTTTTTTGGAATGAGCAATTGCTCTTCTAATTTTTAAGCACTTTTTTCACTTTTCCTTTTTTCACTTACACGTCCCCAGGTTAGGGTGGACTATTAGAGTGTCCATACCGCCGGGGTATAGTCCTGAAGAATGCCATGGTGAATATATACCACAGATAAGGCAGAAACATGTTGACTGATTTTAATAAACTTGTGGTATTTAGCTGAATTTATTCAATATCCTAAAAACCTTGGCCTTTAAATTCAGACACATATACCACTTACTCGTGTCTTAGGGATCATTCATTAAAAGTTTTTCGATACCCTCAGTCACTTTTAATTTAGCAATCTCCACAACACGTCCTCCCCACACGACCAGCTCCGCAGTATTTCTGGCGTCGCAGCACACCGAAGAGACACTCGGTCTCTTCGGTGGGGCCCGATGATGAAGCATGACACTGACTAGGTCGGTGTGTGAGGGCTTTCCTACTCAAATGGAGTACCTGTGATTAATATTGACCACTTATCTCCTTGCTCATATATTTGGTAGCTTTGTATATGACCGGACCTCTCTTCTTTTGTTGTCTGACGCACCAGTTGGTGACACCGGGGGTGAGGGAGAAGAGGTCCGAGAACTGTCCCAACAACTGGCGACAGTCCTCGCGCTGCTCGGGAGAGAGGGAGGAGGAGAGACCCACCCCATCTCTACGGAGCCATCTTTTTCTTTTGCGCACAGGAGATCGGGGAGAGGCTCCGTTTCTTCTTCTTCTCCATCGTCCGTGGCGAGGAGCAAGCTCAACTCGGACCGGGCGAAGTGGGGCTTGAGGCGGTTCACGTGGAGGACCCTCAAGGGGTTCCTGGGGGACTCTACATCGATGAGGTAGGTCACCTGACTCTTGCGCTCCACCACCTTGAAGGGCCCTGTCCACTTGTCTTGCAGGGCACAGGGCTCCACGGGGGCCATCACCCAGACCTGCTGTCTGGGCTGAAACTCGACCAGAGTGGCATTCTGGTCATACCACCATTTCATTTCTTCTTGACTGCCCTCGAGGTTGGCCTCGGCCAGTTCTCGGAACTTCCTAGTCTGGTTCCGGAGGGCCAGAATGTATCGGAACACATCGGGAGGGGGCTCGGGGGCCGCCGTCTCCCACCCTTCCTTGACCAGGCTGAGGGGCCCCCGGACAGGATGTCCGTAGAGGAGCTCGAAGGGGCTGAACCCCAGAGACTTCTGGGGGACTTCGCGGTAGGCGAAGAGGAGACAGGGAAGGAGGACGTCCCACTTACGCCTCAGGGGCTCTCCGAGACCCATGATCATTCCCTTGAGGGTCCGGTTGAATCGCTCCACCAGACCGTTACCCTGGGGGTGGTATGGGGTGGTGAATTTGTACGTCACCCCACATTGTTGCCAAAGGGACTTCATGTACTTAGAGATGAAGTTGGTCCCTCGGTCGCTGATGACTTCTCGGGGGAATCCCACCCGAGAGAAGATCCCCATGAGGGCCCGCCCCACTACGGGGGCTGTCACAGTTCGGAGGGGAATGGCTTCGGGGTAGCGGGTGGCATGGTCCACCAAGACAAGGATAAAGCGGTGACCCAAGGAGGTCCGGGGGTCGAGGGGGCCCACGATGTCGATTCCCACCCGTTCAAAGGGGGTACTTACCACGGGGAAGGGTTGGAGGGGGGCCTTGCGCTTCCCTCCGCTCTTTCCGCTGGACTGACACGGGGGGCAGGACTTACAATGGGCCTCCACATTGGAGCACATGCCTGGCCAGTAGAAGTGAGTGACTAGGCGGTGATATGTCTTATCTTGACCCAAGTGTCCCGCCAGGGGCACATCATGGGCCAGGTTCAGGAGAAAGCCGCGGAAGCGTAGGGGTACCACCAGCACTCGGGCCGACCCTAGCTCGGCAGACTTTTGTTCGCTGTACAGGAGGCCGTTTTCCCAATAGACAAAGTGGGAGCCGGACTGGTCACCCGCGGCCTGGGCGGCGGCCTGCTGCCGCGGCCCAACCAAGGACGGACAGGAGGTCTGTTATAGGCAGAATTCTTCTCGGGACGGTCCTCCTTCCTGGCGCCACTGGGCCAGCTCAGGAAGGTCGTCCAAGCTCGGGGTCGGTTCGACGCCAGGACCGAGGGGACCTGCGTCGGGGGGGAAGCTCTCCCCGGGGAACAGCTCAGGGGTCTCAGAGGATTTAGGGACCTCGGGGTCCTCGGGGGTAGCCGGTGCTGCCTCTGGAGTTGCCCCTCGGGCAGTCATCGATCGGGTGTTCACACAGGCCCATTCGGGCAAGCCCACCATCTCCAAGTGGGTCCTTCTCTCAACCCGCTGCCATGGGGAGCTCTCTAGATCGTTGCCGAGCAGGCAGTCCACGGGCATGTCGGAGCGGACCGCCACTCGTAACTCTCCGGAGACGCCCCCCCATTCGAACGGGGCTTGAGCGATCTGGCAGGTGCGGACGGAGTTGTCTGCTGCAATCACCCTGCAGGAGAGGTGGGGAACAATCTGGGCTTCAGTAACTAGGTGGCGTTTGACTGCGGTGATACTGGCTCCCGTGTCTCGGAGCGCCCCTATGTGGTGGCCATTGACAGTCACCTGCTGTCGGTACTTCTCTGTGTTGTCGGGTAGGGGGGCTCCTGGGACCTTCTCCCTATTACCCAGGGAGACTAACATCATTGCGGCGGGGTCAGCTCCCTCGAACTCCTCTTCTCCCTCCTCTTCTTCTAAGGCTACTGAGGTGATGTGGCGCGCTGGGGGCCCTGCATCGGCAGGCTTCTTGAACAAAGGGCAGCGGGGGTCATTGGCATAGTGCCCGGGTTGCTGGCAATTGAAGCAGGCTTGGCTGACTCGGGCCCCTGGCTTATCTGGGGGAAACCCTGCACGCGCAGTGTGAGGAGAGTTGCCGGGCTGGTTTCTGGGGGGACTGCGCGGGGACCCTACCTGGGATCCCCTCAGTCTATTCTGATTCCCCCCCCTCTCTGGCGGGAAGACCCCTGTTCATTTCGGCCAAAGTCTCCCCCGGGCCCCCGGGGTACTCTGGTGCTCACCCAGCGATCGGCCTCGACGGCCAGCTTCCGGGGGTCAGCCAACTTGCTGTCCAGGAGGTGCTGGCGGAGTTCCACAAAGCAGTTCAGGGACAAATGCTCGTAGGCGATGAGGTCGATGAGCCCCTCGAAGGTGGATACTTTGCTGCCCTTGATCCACCCTTCCAGGGCCCGGCTGTAGAAGTTGACATATTCTACCCACGTGGTGCCGGGGATCTTCTTGCAGTCTCGGAAGCGTTGGCGGTACATTTCTGGGGTGAGCCCGTACCTTGTGAGGAGGGCTTCTTTCATGTGGCTGTAGGAGGTCTGTTCGGCAGACGGTAGGTCGAGTAGGGTGTCTCTCCCCTCACTCAGGAATCGTCCCCACAGCCCAGCTCCCAATCTTTCTGCGGAACTCGGTGGGAGGTCATGGCGACCTCGTAGGGCTTGAACCATTGCTGGATATCATCGTTTTTACAATATTCTTTGACCACGTCCTTGGGGATGTGGACCTTGGGTTCCACCGGGGGAACGGACTCTCGGGTCGCCGCTGCTCTATTGTCTTCGGTCCGGGCCTTTAGTTCGATCTCCTTCATGCTGCGCTCGTGCTCCAGCTGGAGTTTCTTCCCTTCGTGTTCTCTCTGGAGTTTCTTCTCCTCCAGTTCTCTCTGGAGTTTCTTCTCCTCCAGTTCTCCCTGCAGCCGCAGCTGCTCGATGGCTAGCTTTTTCTCGGCCAGTTGGAGTTCTCCTTCCATTTTCAGACGGGCTGGTTCCAGCTCGTGGTTTCGGTTGCGTTCTGGGTCGGTCATCTCTTCTCGAGACAGACCTCTCTCTGTACTGAGAGTCCGCGTCGGGGACTCTGTCCTTTCTCGCTCTGGAGCGTGGGTTTCGGTCAGGGGGCTCCCTCTCCATCGACTTCTGTCGGAGCTGGAGGTTGGGCTCCGGCCTCCACCCAGGCTGTTAGGGCTTGTTGAAAGTCTTCTTTGGTGTTTAGTCCCGTTGTCGGGATTTGGCGATTTATGCAAAACTGCTTCAGCTGCCGGTGTGTATAATCTCCCAGAAGTTCCATCTGGAAGGTGGTCTCGTCGTTCGTGATGCTCATGGTTGTTCTTCGTTCGGGTAGTGTGTCAGTACTGTACGATCCCTAGACGTAGGTTCTTATCCCACCACTGCCACCAATGTTAGAAGGGGCAATCTCAGAGGGCCAGGTTATGCTGACCCGGACACCCCAAGACCCACCTCTTCCACAGAACTTGCCGAGTCTTATCGTGAGGTCCTCACCGGGGTGGACTTCGAGTCTAGGATCGTACACACTGAGCTCCCACCACACTACGAACAGACACCACACCGTTGGATTCGAATAACACGTTCTTTATACAAGCAGTAAAACGAAGAAAGCACTCTTATGTACACAGTGGTCGAGGGACCACAAAGTCTTGGGAGGATTCAGGAAGGGGGAAGCGGGACAGTCTTTTAGTCTCTGGGTCAGTACGCGGCATACCCTGCGCACAGCTCTCAATCCTCGAACCGGGGGATACGGGATGATGGTCGTACTGGCTGCTTCACCTCTGTCGAGTCGGCTCGGTCGTGATGGTGATCTCGATGGTCCAGCCGGACCCGAGTACACTTCAAGCCGCGACGAGGTCGGCAGGGCTAGATCTGGAGAAGTTCGTGAGGAGCCGCGACAGCCTCAGCAGGGCTCGGATGGTCTTAGAGGTCGAGCCGCGACAGCGTCAGCAGGGCTCCGATGGTTACGAGTTCAGCTCGAGCCGCGACAGCGTCAGCAGGGCTCCGAGGGCTTAGAGAGGACGAGCCGCGACAGCGTCAGCAGGGCTCCGATGGTTACAGTTCAGCTCAAGCCGCGACAGCGTCAGCAGGGCTCCGAGGGCTTAGAGAGGACGAGCCGCGTCAGCAGGGCTCCGAGGTTCCAGGCGAGTTCTTCTTAGGGTCAGCCGCGATCAGCTCAGCAGGGCTTCAGGTCCAAGATACAACTGCCCCCTAGTTGTCGGGCGGGCCCAGATATAGTCCAGTGGCCCTTTGATGTCCGGACCCTCGCAGCTCTGGGGGCTGGTCGTTGGCGAGGTCCGGCGGTTGGCTCTTTGATCCTTTGAAAGATGGGTCCGGGAATTCCCAGACGCCCAGCGGGTCTGGAGCCAGCACTCAGGGAGGCCAAAGGTGCGATTGAAACTGGCCCACGGGGGAGGGCCCAAGTCGTGACAGATACCAGTCTCTCAGGGGAGGCCGGAGGTGCCATCGAAACTATCTGGCTTATCTCACTCGGGAGCGCTTTACCCCCCAGCCGGGACTGGCGCGCCTTTGGAGTCTGTGTTTCGGTGGGGCCGGGGTCACGCTAGGCCCAGGGAGACAGGGATCGCGGGAAGGGAAAATGGCTGCCGGGCCTTGTGGGGCATGCAAGGGTAGGCGCTCGGAGCTGGGAGCGGGACGGGGACATGCGGGCCTGGTCGTGGTTTACGGGGGGTTCGGGCTTATCGGGGGTGAGACGACCAGGCTTCGGGGTGCAGGCTACTCTTACGGGGATGCTGCGCAGGGGCTCAGGGTGCAGGCCTACGCTCGCAGGGTATGGCGGGACAGGCGCGAACCACGCCACGAGGCCGGGTCCAACAACTCCCTATACACTCTGCACTATGCACTCCCTATGCACTCTGCACTCCCTATGCACTCTGCACTCCCTATGCACTCTGCACTCCCTATGCACTCTGCACTCCCTATGCACTCTGCACTCCCTATGCACTCTGCACTCTGCACTCCCTATGCACTGTGCACTCTTCACTCCCTATGCACTGTGCACTCTTCACTCCCTATGCACTCTGCACTCCCTATGCACTCTGCACTATGCACTCCCTATGCACTCTGCACTCCCTATGCACTCTGCACTCCCTATGCACTATGCACTCCCTATGCACTCTGCCCCCCCTATGCACTCTGCACTTCCTATGCACTCTGCACTCCCTATGCACTCTGCACTCCCTATGCACTCTGCACTCCCTATGCACTCTGCACTTCCTATGCACTCTGCACTTCCTATGCACTCTGCACTCCCTATGCACTCTGCAATCCCTATCCACTCTGCACTCCCTATGCACTCCCTATGCACTCTGCACTCCCTATGCACTCTGCACTCTGCACTTCCTATGCACTCTGCACTCCCTATGCACTCTGCACTCTGCACTCCCTATGCACTATGCACTCCCTATGCACTCTGCTCTCCCTATGCACTCTGCTCTATGCACTCCCTAAGCACTCTGCACTCCCTATGCACTCTGCACTCCCTATGCACTCTGCACTCTGCACTCCTGTTAGACGGGGACCCTGAGGGTCGGCCGGATACCGAGGGAGAGATCCCCGAGGGGGACCGTCTCCGGCGATCGTACAGACAAGTTACCTCCCTCCCCACAAACAGGCACCACACCAAGTCGAGTTCAAGGCTTTATATAAGGTTCTTAAGGCAAGGATATCAGCGATACAGGATATCTTGGACCCGGGGGTCCTCTCACTTCTAGTCTCTGTAGGGAAAGGGGGTAGCGGGACAGTCTTGGTACCGGATCGGTACAGGTGGTGGTAAAAGGCGAGCTCACAATCCTCGAGCTGGAGTGTCTGTGGATCGGGCCGCGGCAGCGCCAGCAGGCCAAGGTGATAGTCTCATAAAGCAGAGGGCCGCGGCAGCGCCAGCAGGCCAAGTCGATGGTTTCACGAGGCAGAGGGCCGCGGCAGCGCCAGCAGGCCAAGACGATGGTTTCACGAGGCAGAGGGCTGCGGCAGCGCCAGCAGGCCAAGACGATGGTTTCACGAGGCAGAGGGCCGCGGCAGCGCCAGCAGGCCAAGACGATGGTTTCACGAGGCAGAGGGCCGCGGCAGCGCCAGCAGGCCAAGACGATGGTTTCACGAGGCAGAGGGCCGCGGCAGCGCCAGCAGGCCAAGACGATGGTTTCACGAGGCAGAGGGCCGCGGCAGCGCCAGCAGGCCAAGACGATGGTTTCACGAGGCAGAGGGCCGCGGCAGCGCCAGCAGGCCAAGACGATGAGTTCTTCTCGGGTCTCTCGACTCCAGGATACAACTCCCTTCCTGGTCTGGCCCTGCCCCAGTTATAGGTCTGGTCCCCTTTGATGTCCGGACCCTCGCGCCTGGGGGCCGGGAGGTCCGGGATGAGGGAGTCCAGACACCCAGCAGGGGGGTGGAGCCAGCGCCCAGGCGGCCTAGGGTGATCGACACCTGGCGGAGGAGAGCCGTTGACGATTCCTTCTCCTATTGACTCGCCAAGTGATCACTCTGCCTCCTGGGAGGATGGTGGGGCCTCGATGTCGGGGCCGGCCGGGCCCGGTGTTAGGGTCGAGTTGAGGCCACGCGGCCTCGTGCTGCAGTGCCCCAAGATGGCGGCCGGGTCGATGTCGTGGGGTAGATGGTGACCCGGGCCAGCTGGGTCCGGAGCTGGTGTCTTGTAGTGGAGGGATTGCAGGGTACTTCGGGTGGTCGTTTGTGGACTCTGGCTGGGGATGCAGGGAGAGCCAGGGTCCTGGTCCCATTGCGGGGAGGGGGGACAGCTCGAACATGCGGCCTGTCCAACATGCGTCCCCCCCAGCTGAAGGCGGGGAGAGTCAGCCATCTTCCTGGGGACTCTCCTCGCTGAGGCGGAAAAAGCGTGACAGGCCGTCGGCGTTGGCGTGGTCCTGGCCTGGACGATGTTCCACCGTGAAGTCCATCCCCTGCAGGGAGATGGACCAGCGCAACAGCTTCGGGTTCTCCCCCCGCATTTGCATCAGCCATTGCAGGGGTCGGTGGTCTGTTTGCACCCGGAAGTGGGTGCCGAAGAGGTATGGCCAGAGCTTCTTGAGTGCCCAGACTACGGCGAAGGCCTCCCTCTCAATGGTGCTCCAGCGCTGTTCTCGGGGCAAGAGGCGTCTGCTGATGAAGACCACCGGATGGTCGACCCCCTCGGTGTTGAGTTGGGAGAGGACGGCCCCCACACCATGATCGGAGGCGTCCGTCTGCACAATGAATTCCCGGCTGTAGTCGGGAGCCTGGAGCACGGGGGCCGTGCACATGGCGGTCTTTAGCTTCTCGAAGGCTGATTGGCAGTCCGGGGTCCAGTTGACGGTTTTGGGGCTCTTTTTGGAGGTGAGCTCTGTGAGGGGCCCCACGATGCTGCCATAGTCCTTCACGAACCGCCGGTAGTATCCGGTGAGCCCCAGGAAGGCCCGGACCTCCGTTTGGCTCGTAGGGGGTTGCCAGGCCTGGATGGCAGCAATCTTGAGTTGGAGAGGGGCCACCAGCCCGCTTCCCACTTGGTGTCCCAGGTAGGTCACGGACCCTTGGCCAACTTGGCACTTGCTGGCCTTGATGGTGAGCCCGGCTTGCTGGAGGGCGTGTAGAACCTCCTGCAGGTGGCGGAGGTGGTCGGTCCACTGGTGGCTGTACACAGCAATGTCGTCCAGGTAGGCGGCGCTGAAGTCTTCCAGGCCCGCCAGTACCTGGTTTACCAGCCGTTGGAACGTTGCCGGGGCGTTTTTCATGCCGAAGGGCATGACTTTAAAGTGGTAGTGCCCGTCTGGGGTAGAGAAGGCGGATCGTTCTTGGGCCCTAGGGGTGAGGCCGATCTGCCAGTAGCCCGCTGTTAGGTCGAAGATGCTCAGGTAGCGGGCGGCCCCCATCCGGTCAATTAGCTCGTCTGCCCGGGGGATGGGATGAGCGTCGGTCCGGGTAACTGCATTCAGCCCTCGATAGTCCACGCAGAACCGGAGCTCAGGGGCAACGCCCGGGGCAGCTGCCTTGGGAACCAGGACGACTGGGCTCGCCCAGGGACTGTCTGAGGGTTCGATCACTCCTAGGGTCAGCATCTTGGACACCTCGGTCTGGATGCAGGCTCGTACCCGGTCTGGTACGCGGTATGCTCGGTGTCGAATAGGAGGACTGTCCCCGGTGTCCACATCGTGGAGGCACCAGGGGGTGACTCCGGGGGTGAGGGAGAACAGGGAGGCGAACTGCCTCAGGAGCGTTTGGCAGTCTTGGCGTTGCTCCGGGGACAGGGCCTCGGAGAGCTGGACCCCTTCCACTGAGCCATCCTGCTCGAGGGCCCTCAGTAAGTCCGGAAGGGGTTCGGAGTCTTCTTCTGTCCCAGTATCGGTAGCCATCAGGAGGCTGAGTTCGGATCGCACAAAATGGGGTTTGAGCCTGTTGGCATGGAGGACCCGTAGGGGGTTCCGGGCAGTCTCCATGTCGATTAAATAGGTGACGGGCCCCTTGCGTTCGATTACCTTGAAGGGCCCGGACCATCTGTCTTGGAGGGCACAGGGCTCAACCGGGGACATCACCCAGACCTGTTGTCCAGGTTCGAACTCAATGGAGGACGTGTGCTGATCGTACCACCTCTTCATGTCCTCCTGACTGGCCTCGAGGTTGGCTTTGGCGGTGTCTCGGAACCGCCGGGTCTGGTTGCGGAGAGCCAGGAGATACCGGTAGATGTCCGGGGGAGTTTTCTGGGGAGGCTGCTCCCAACCTTCCTTGACTAGGCTGAGGGGGCCCCGGACGGGGTGCCCGTACAGTAGTTCAAAGGGGCTGAAGCCGAGGGACTTCTGCGGGACCTCCCGATAGGCAAACAGGAGGCATGGAAGCAGTACGTCCCACTGGCGTCGAAAGGGTTCTTCTAGACCCATAATCATCCCCTTGAGGGTGCGGTTGAATCTCTCGACCAGTCCGTTTCCTTGCGGGTGATAGGGGGTCGTGAATTTGTAGGTGACCCCGCATTGCTGCCAGAGGGACTTCATATATCTGGAGATAAAGTTCGTGCCCCTGTCACTGACGACCTCCCGGGGGAACCCCACCCGGGAGAAGATCCCCATCAGGGCCCGACCCACCACGGGGGCCGTCACAGTCCGAAGAGGGATGGCCTCGGGATAGCGGGTGGCGTGGTCTACAAGGACCAGGATGAACCGGTGTCCTTGGGCTGTTCGAGGGTCGAGGGGCCCCACAATGTCTATTCCCACTCGTTCAAACGGGGTGGTGACGACAGGAAAGGGTTGTAATGGTGCTTTGATTTTTCGGCCACTTTTTCCGCTGGCCTGGCAGGTGGGGCAGGCCTTGCAGTGGTTGATGACATCCTTCCGCATGTGGGGCCAGAAAAAATGGGTCACCAGGCGGTCGTAGGTTTTATCCTGCCCCAGGTGTCCGGCAAGGGGGACATCGTGGGCTAAGTTCAGGAGGAAGTCTCGGAAGCGAAGGGGCACCACCAGCACCCGACTGGCCCCTAGTTCTGCAATTTTCTGCTCGCTGTAGAGCAGGTCTTGGTCCCAGTAGATCCAGTGGGCCCCCGAGGTATCCCCGGTGCTCTGGGCCAGGGCTTGCTGCCGGAGTCCTTCGAGAGAAGGACAGGTTTTTTGCTCGGCCCGGAATTGTTCCTGCGTGGGGCCTCCCTCCTGCCGCCATTGTGCCAGGTCAGGGACGTCCCGAAGCTGGTCGGGTCCTTCCTCGGTTTGGGTCAAGGGAATGGCTTCTGGGGCGGCCTCCTCTGGGATGAGCGCGGGAGGAGGTTCTGGCCACTCGGGCTCTTCTGGGCTGGGGACCGCGCGGGCGGTCATGGACCGGGTCGTGACGCAGACCCATTCGGGGAGGCCAAGCATCCCCAGGTGCTCCCTCCGTTCGACAGCTGCCCAGGGAGAGCTTTCAAGGTCGTTTCCTAGGAGGCAGTCCACGGGGGCATCATCGCGGACAGTTACTTTTAACATCCCTGTTACTCCTCCCCACTCGAAGGGGACGCAGGCCATGTGGCATAGGCTTTCGGAGTTGTCGGCTGATCGAACAGGGCAAAGAATGTTCGGCAAGATTTGGTCTGGAGTGACGAGGTGGCGTCGGACCGCCGTTACACTGGCCCCGGTGTCGCGGAGGGCTTCCGCCCGGCGGCCATTGATGTTGACCCATTGACCGTACTTCTGTGTGTTGGCGGGAAGGGGGGCCCGCGGAATCATGTCTCTCTCCCCTAAGCAGACCAGTGCCATGGCGGCGGGTGCCCATTCAGAGGGATCGGTCTCGTACTCCTCTTGGTCTTCCGGGATTATTTCTTCCCCTAGGGCCGCCGCTGCAACTTGGCGGGGAGTAGTGTTCGGATTCTTTGGGCAGTTGGGATCACTGGCGTAGTGGCCGGGTCGCTGGCACCTGTGGCACGTAATGTTGGCCCGGAAACCGGCCCGGACGGCAGGGCTTCCCCGGCCAACCGGGGTCGAGGGGTTTCTGGGGGGTGACGAGGGGCCGGGGTCTCTCCCCCGACCCTGACTTCCTCCTCCCCCTCGGGGGCGATACGATCTGGATACTTCGCTGGGTGCGCTCCGGCCAACTCGGGTGCTTTCCCACCGGTCGGCTTCGGCGGCGAGTTGTCGAGGGTCGGTTAGCTTGCTGTCCAGGAGGTGTTGCCGGAGCTCCACGAAGCAGTTGTTCGACAGGTGTTCCCATACGATAAGGTCAAAGAGTTGTTCGTAGGTGGTTACTTTGTTGCCCTTGATCCACCCCTCGAAGGCTCGGCTAAAAAAGTTCACGTACTCCACCCAAGTTGTACCCGGAATCCGTTTGCAGTCGCGGAACCGTTGGCGGTACATCTCAGGTGTGAGCCCGTATCGAGTGAGGAGGGCGGCCTTCATGTGGTCGTAGGAGGTCATCAGCTGGTCCGGGAGTTGCAGCAGGGCGTCCCGCCCTTCGTTGACAAACCTCCCCCATAATCCGGCTCCCCAATCGCTTCGGGGAATCCGGTGGGAGGTCATTGCCACCTCATAGGCTTTAAACCACTGCTGGATATCATCGTTCTTGTGGTATTCCCGGATGACATCTTTGGGGATGTGAACCTTGGGTTCGGTCGAGGCAGACGGGGTCGGTCGTTCGGGGAGCCCGAGGTCTTTATTCTGTTTCTGGATCTCCAGTGCTTTGAGATTGCGCTCATGTTCGTACTCTAGTCTCTTTTCCTCTAGCTCCCTCTGTCTTTGCTTGTCTTCCCGCTCTTCCCTGAGCCGTAAGTGTTCCAGGGTTATTTTTTGTTCTGCCAGCTTGAGTTCCCCATCCAAGCGAAGTCGGGCAAGTTCTAATTCGTGGAGTCTGGTTTTTTCTCTTTCTCGGATCTCTTCCAGGGAGAGATCCGCTCTTTCTTTAGTTGGTGCGGGGCTCGTTTCGGTTGTTTGTGTTCGGGGTACGGCCGTACCCGTTTCTGCCCAAGCTTCTAGGGCTCGTTTGAAGTCTTCCTTTGTGCTAAGACCTGTGGTTGGAAGTCCAAGTTCTATGCAATATTGCTTCAGTTCCCGGTGGTTGTAGTCTTCCAATTTTTCCATCTGAAATTTTTCCGTTGTTCCGCTCTCTATTGACATGGTTGTTGTGTGTGGTGGGGCGAGTGACTTTCTGTACGATTATGCGTAGGTTCGGATCCCGTCGCTGGCCACCAATGTTAGACGGGGACCCTGAGGGTCGGCCGGATACCGAGGGAGAGATCCCCGAGGGGGACCGTCTCCGGCGATCGTACAGACAAGTTACCTCCCTCCCCACAAACAGGCACCACACCAAGTCGAGTTCAAGGCTTTATATAAGGTTCTTAAGGCAAGGATATCAGCGATACAGGATATCTTGGACCCGGGGGTCCTCTCACTTCTAGTCTCTGTAGGGAAAGGGGGTAGCGGGACAGTCTTGGTACCGGATCGGTACAGGTGGTGGTAAAAGGCGAGCTCACAATCCTCGAGCTGGAGTGTCTGTGGATCGGGCCGCGGCAGCGCCAGCAGGCCAAGGTGATAGTCTCATAAAGCAGAGGGCCGCGGCAGCGCCAGCAGGCCAAGTCGATGGTTTCACGAGGCAGAGGGCCGCGGCAGCGCCAGCAGGCCAAGACGATGGTTTCACGAGGCAGAGGGCCGCGGCAGCGCCAGCAGGCCAAGACGATGGTTTCACGAGGCAGAGGGCCGCGGCAGCGCCAGCAGGCCAAGACGATGGTTTCACGAGGCAGAGGGCCGCGGCAGCGCCAGCAGGCCAAGACGATGGTTTCACGAGGCAGAGGGCCACGGCAGCGCCAGCAGGCCAAGACGATGGTTTCACGAGGCAGAGGGCCGCGGCAGCGCCAGCAGGCCAAGACGATGGTTTCACGAGGCAGAGGGCCGCGGCAGCGCCAGCAGGCCAAGACGATGGTTTCACGAGGCAGAGGGCCGCGGCAGCGCCAGCAGGCCAAGACGATGAGTTCTTCTCGGGTCTCTCGACTCCAGGATACAACTCCCTTCCTGGTCTGGCCCTGCCCCAGTTATAGGTCTGGTCCCCTTTGATGTCCGGACCCTCGCGCCTGGGGGCCGGGAGGTCCGGGATGAGGGAGTCCAGACACCCAGCAGGGGGGTGGAGCCAGCGCCCAGGCGGCCTGGGGTGATCGACACCTGGCGGAGGAGAGCCGTTGACGATTCCTTCTCCTATTGACTCGCCAAGTGATCACTCTGCCTCCTGGGAGGATGGTGGGGCCTCGATGTCGGGGCCGGCCGGGCCCGGGGTTAGGGTCGAGTTGAGGCCACGCGGCCTCGTGCTGCAGTGCCCCAAGATGGCGGCCGGGTCGATGTCGTGGGGTAGATGGTGACCCGGGCCAGCTGGGTCCGGAGCTGGTGTCTTGTAGTGGAGGGATTGCAGGGTACTTCGGGTGGTCGTTTGTGGACTCTGGCTGGGGATGCAGGGAGAGCCAGGGTCCTGGTCCCATTGCGGGGAGGGGGGACAGCTCGAACATGCGGCCTGTCCAACAACTCCCTATGCACTCTGCACTCTGCGCTCCCTATGCACTCTGCACTCTGCGCTCCCTATGCACTCTGCACTCCCTATGCACTCTGCACTCTGCACTCCCTATGCACTCTGCACTCTCTATGCACTCTGCACTCTGCACTCCCTATGCACTGTGCACTCTGCACTCCCTATGCACTGTGCACTCTTCACTCCCTATGCACTGTGCACTCTTCACTCCCTATGCACTCTGCACTCCCTATGCACTATGCACTCCCTATGCACTCTGCACTATGCACTCCCTATGCACTCTGCACCCCCTATGCACTCAGCACTCCCTATGCACTCTGCACTCCCTATGCACTCCCTATGCACTCTGCACTCCCTATGCACTCTGCACTCTGCACTTCCTATGCACTCTGCACTCCCTATGTACTCTGCACTCCCTATGCACTCTGCACTCTGCACTCCCTATGCACTCTGCACTCCCTATGCACTCTGCACTCCCTACGCACCCCCTATGCACTCTGCACTCCCTATGCACTCTGCACTTCCTATGCACTCTGCACTCCCTATGCACTCTGCACTCTGCACTCCCTATGCACTCTGCACTCCCTATGCACTCTGCACTCCCTATGCACTCCCTATGCACTCTGCACTCCCTATGCACTCTGCACTCCCTATGCACTCTGCACTTCCTATGCACTCTGCACTCCCTATGCACTCTGCACTCCCTATGCACTCTGCACTCCCTATGCACTCTGCACTTCTTATGCACTCTGCCCTTCCTATGCACTCTGCACTCCCTGTGCACTCTGCACTCCCTATGCACTCTGCACTTCCTATGCACTCTGCACTCCCTATGCACTCCCTATGCACTCTGCACTCCCTATGCACTCTGCACTCTGCACTTCCTATTCACTCTGCACTCCCTATGCACTCTGCACTCCCTATGCACTCTGCACTCCCTATGCACTCTGCTCTCCCTATGCACTCTGCTCTCTGCACTCCCTAAGCACTCTGCACTCCCTATGCACTCTGCACTCCCTATGCACTCTGCACTCCCTATGCACTCTGCACTCTGCACTCCCTATGCACTCTGCACTCTGCGCTCCCTATGCACTCTGCACTCTGCGCTCCCTATGCACTCTGCACTCCCTATGCACTCTGCACTCTGCACTCCCTATGCACTCTGCACTCCCTATGCACTCTGCACTCCCTATGCACTCTGCACTCTGCACTCCCTATGCACTGTGCACTCTGCACTCCCTATGCACTGTGCACTCTTCACTCCCTATGCACTGTGCACTCTTCACTCCCTATGCACTCTGCACTCCCTATGCACTATGCACTCCCTATGCACTCTGCACTATGCACTCCCTATGCACTCTGCACTATGCCCTGTAGTGGTAGTACTGGCGGTGGTGGTACTGGTAGTGGTAGTACTGGTGGTGGTAGTACTGGTAGTACTGATGGTGGTAGTACTGGTAGTACTAGTGGTGGTGGTACTGGTAGTACTGGTGGGGTTAGTGGTACTGGTAGTGGTAGTACTGGTAGTGGTAGTACTGGTGGTCGGGGTACTGGTATTACTGGTGGTGGTGGTAGTGGTAGTACTGGTGGCTATAGTACTGGTAGTACTGGTGGTGGTGGTGGTACTGGTAGTGTTAGTACTGGTGGTGGTGGTGGTACTGGTAGTACTGGTGGTGGTAGTACTGGTGGTGGTGGTACTGGTGGTGGTGGTAGTGGTACTGGTAGTACAGGTGGTGCTGGTACTGGTAGTGTTAGTACTGGTGGTGGTGGTGGTACTGGTAGTACTGGTGGTGGTAGTACTGGTGGTGGTGGTACTGGTAGTGGTAGTACTGGTGGTGGTAGTAGTGGTGGTGGTAGTACTTGTAGTGGTGGTACTGGTGGTGGTACTGGTAGTGGTAGTACTGGTGGTGGTGGTACTGGTAGTGGTAGTACTGGTGGTGTTAGTACTGGTAGTACTGATGATGGTAGTACTGGTAGTACTGGTGGTGGTGGTACTGGTGGTGGTAGTACTGGTGGTGGTAGTGGTACTGGTAGTGGTAGTACTGGTAGTGGTAGTACTGGTGGTCGTGGTACTGGTAGTACTGGTGGTGGTGGTAGTGGTAGTACTGGTGGCTGTAGTACTGGTAGTACTGGTGGTGGTGGTGGTACTGGTAGTGGTAGTACTGGTGGTGGTGGTACTGGTAGTGGTAGTACTGGCGGTGGTAGTACTGGTAGTACTGATGGTGGTAGTACTGGTAGTACTAGTGGTGGTGGTACTGGTGGTGGTAGTACTGGTGGTGTTAGTGGTACTGGTAGTGGTAGTACTGGTAGTGGTAGTACTGGTGGTCGTGGTACTGGTAGTACTGGTGGTGGGGGTAGTGGTAGTAATGGTGGCTATAGTACTGGTAGTACTGGTGGTGGTGGTGGTACTGGTAGTGTTAGTACTGGTGGTGGTGGTGGTACTGGTAGTACTGGTGGTGGTAGTACTGGTGGTGGTGGTACTGGTGGTGGTGGTAGTGGTACTGGTAGTACTGGTTGTGGTAGTACTGTTGGTGGTGGTACTGGTATTACTGATGGTGGTGGTAGTACTGGTGGTGGTGGTAGTGGTAGTACTGGTGGCTGTAGTGGTGGTAGTACTGGTGGCTGTAGTAGTGGTAGTACTGGTGGTAGTAGTACTGGTAGTACTGATGGTGTTAGTACTGGTGGTGGTGGTACTGGTAGTGGTAGTACTGGTGGTGGTGGTACTGGTAGTGGTAGTACTGGTGGTGGTGTTACTTGTAGTACTGGTGGTGGTGGTACTGGTAGTGTAGTAGTGGTAGTACTGGAGGTGATGGTACTGGTAGTGGTAGTACTGGTGGTGGTAGTAGTGGTGGTGGTGGTAGTACTGGTAGTGGTGGTACTGGTGGTGGTAGTGGTAGTACTGGTGGTGGTGGTACTGGTAGTGGTAGTACTGGTGGTGGTATCCAAAGTACGTGTTGCTATTAAAGAGAAATACATATCAGACAGCGCTTCAAAGGAAATAAGCGAACACCATGTCCTTGTAATCGGGAACACTTCCTTGCAAACACACATTTTTCCGAGCAATGATAAATCACATCAAAGTTCAATACAATAGACGTCCACATTTCTCAGCCCCAAAAACGCTGCAGACGAACGCGCGCCCTATGCATGCAATGCAGAATGGTGAACGCGCTCCCACCGTCTGGATTGCATTACAAGGGCACTCTGACAGCTCCTAATTAAAATTAATGGTCTGCCGTGCGCGTAACCGCACAGAATATGCCAAAATGGCCGACCAACATTACATATGCCCTATCACATGAAGACTACTAAAAAAACATCACCGCGACGACCAATCACTATTCAGATAATAAAATAGTGCACTGAAAATGCACGAGCTAACAAAAATGTATCCAGCATGAACGAAAAAGCCGCTACAATACGGCTCGCAGCTCCTCCCCACTTCTGACGAAGTGGTGACGTCGCTGAGCCCGTAAAAAGGGAATGGAGCGAAACAGATAAAGAACCTTAGGCAACATGGTCATTTTCAGGACGTTCGATCTACCTATTAGTGACAGATGCAGAGTATCCATTCTTTTCAAATCGTGCTCGATCGTTTTTCACATTGGGACAAAATTATCATTTATAATTAGTTCTGTTGCTGCATTAATTGTCACTGCAAGGTACATTGCGTAATCTACATATCTGCTATCTACTTTAATAATATTTTTTGTACAAATCAACTGGGTTTTCCCCTCATTCAAACGGTAACCTGAGTGTCGACCAAATTCCTTGGTGATTTCCACCAGTACCCGCATAGCCACAGCAGGTTTTGATGTAGTCATCGCCAAATCATCCGCGTAGGCTAGTATTTTTGTCTCAAATCCATTTATTATAACCGGCTTGATCTCATGGTTGCCCAGAATCTGTCTGACTAATGGATCATTGTACAGCGCGAATGAGATGGGCGAGCAGGGACACCCCTGACGGGTTCCCCTTGTTATATTAACTTTGCCCGAGCTCTCGCCCATCAACTGTACCCTAGCCACTTGATCGGAATACATGGCTTTAATGGCCGTCAAGTTTCTTTGACCAAAAACCTCTCCCTACCAGGACCCTCCACAAATAATGCCACCTAACGCGGTCAAATACTTTTTCAGCGTCGAGGAGGATCGTGGCCATCCCCCTCCCCTTGACAGCATGGGCCTCAAACAGAGAGATTGCTCTTCTTATATGATCGGTTGTTCCTCGACCCGAAATGAAGCCATGCTGCCAAGGGGAGACCAGACCGCCAATGACCCTCCCCAGACGCGTTGCCAAAATTTAAGCATAGATTTTATTTCCGCATTTATGAGAGATATCAGCCTATAGGACCTGGGGTTTTCTTTTGGTTTCCCTTTCTTATGAAAAACCACTATGTTTGTGTCCCTCCATGTCTATGGTATTTGTCCTGTGCACATTATACCATTGAATAGATCTAGTAGCATTGGCGCCACCTCCCTAGACATACATTTATACACCTCTAATGGAATGCTGTCCGGCCCCGCTGCCTTGCCAGCTGCTAGATCTCGTAATGCCTCACATCGCTCTCCAATCCTTCCCTTTCTGACTAACACAGTTTGGGTCCTCCATCCGGATAGCCTTCCTGTGGCTCCTCGCCCTCTACCTCTTCTTTGTATAAAGTTTGATAGAAGTTTGCAAATACCTCGAGTATCTCCTGTGATTCTACAAACTCTTGCCCGTTCTCCTGAATACTAGTTAATATATTTTTTGTGGAGTCCTGCCTAATCCTAAGTGCCAATGCCTTACCCGCCTGCTACCCTGTTTCGTACATCTTCCATTTATATGCTCGATATTCTAGCGCAGCCTTTTCGGCTATCTGTTTATGTACCTCTGCTTTAACAGTGCTAATTCTCAGCTGGCTTTCTTTTCCTTCTTTCCCTTGTGTTATATCTTGGCCATGTTGCTCTTCCGCTTTTATCAATTCGGCTAAAAGCCTTTCCTTATCCACCTGCGATTTTTTTCCTGGCTCGGGCGGCATAACTAATTGTCTCACCCCTTAATGCTGCTTTGAATGCGTCCCAGACACTATTTCTAGCTGCACTAAACCGATTGGCTTCAAAAAATTCCCGGGCCCATTTCCTCAGATGTTCAACATATAAGCCGTCTGTCAGCAATTTCCTATTAAATGTCCAGGCCCTTTGTTTCCTAGCTGATCTTAAGCAATCATACCTTAACGATAACGAGTGTTGGACAGGCCTCGTAGCTGGGCCGTCCCCCCTCCGCACAACGGGGCCCGGACCCGGCTCTCCCTGAATCCCCAGCAAGAACCACCCCGGCAACCCCCCGAGGCAACCCACAACCCGTCCATAACGGGACTCCAGCTCCTGAACCCTCCCGTACCGGCGGGCCCTGGTCCCCATCAGCACCATGGCCCCGGCCCAGCCGCCATCTTTGGACACTACAGCACGAGGGCGTGTGGCCTCAACTCGACCCTAACCCTGGGCCTGGCCAGGCCCCGACATCGAGGCACCAACCTCCACACAGGAGGTAAAGAGACCACTTGGCAGATCAATGGGAGAAGGAGTCGTCAACGGCTCTCCTCCGCCAGGTGTCGATCACCCCCGGCCTCCCTGGGCGCTGGCTCCACCCCCCTGCTGGGTGTCTGGACTCCCTCATTCCGGACCTCCCGACCTCCAGGCGCGAGGGTCCGGACATCAAAGGGGACCAGACCTATAACTGGGGCAGCTCCAGACCAGGAAGGCAGTTGTATCCTGGAGTCGAGAGACACCGAGAAGAACTCATCTTTGACGGACTGCTGGAGCTGCCGCAGCCCTGCCCTGTGAACCCTTCGTCTTGGCCTGCTGGCGCTGCCGCGGCCCACCCTCGTGAAACCATCATCTTGGCCTGCTGGCGCTGCCGCGGTCCTCTGCAACGTGAACTACCACCTTGGCCTGCTGGCGCTGCCGCGGCCCTCTGCAACGTGAACTACCACCTTGGCCTGCTGGCGCTGCCGCGGCCCTCTGCAACGTGAACCATCGCCTTGGCCTGCTGGCGCTGCCGCGGCCCTCTGCAACGTGAACCATCGCCTTGGCCTGCTGGCGCTGCCACGGCCCTCTGCCACTTGAACCATCGCCTTGGCCTGCTGGCGCTGCCGCGGCCCCTTCGTTGTAGACCTTCATCCTAGCCGGCTGGCGCTGCCGCGGCCCGACCTTGCAGACTCCTAAGCTCGAGGATTGTGAGCTTCTCTCTTGCCACCCCCTGTACCAATCCGGTACCAAGACTGTCCCGCTACCCCTTTCCCTACAGAGACTAGAATTGAGGGGACCTTCGAGTCCTGAATCCCCTGTATCGCTGATAACCTTGCCTTACGAACCCTATATAAAGAGTGTTGATCTCATCCTTGTGTGGTGTCTATCTGTGGGGGGGAAGTGACTTGTCTGTACGATCGCTGGAGACGGCCCTCCTCGGAGGCCTCTCCCCCAGTACTCGGCCGACCCTCCGGGTCCCCGTCTAACATTGGTGGCCAGCGGCGCGATCCGAACCTACGCATAATCGTACAGAGGGTCACTCGCCCCACGACACACAACCACCATGACAACAAAAGAGAGCGGAACAACGGAAAAATTCCAGATGGAAAAGTTGGAAGAATACAACCACAGAGAACTGAATTTTTTTTGCATAGAACTAGCCATTTCAACCACAGGACTAAGCACGAAAGAGGACTTCAAACGAGCCCTGGAATCTTGGGCGGAGACGGGTACGACCGTACCCCAAACACGAAACCCCGAGACACCCGAAACAAGCCCCACGCCGACGGAAGAAAGAAGATCGGGTCTCTCCCCGGAGGAGGTCCGGGAACGAGAAAAAAGCAGGCTCCATGAATTAGAACTGGCACGACTTCGCTTAGATGGAGAGCTCAAATTGGCGGAACAAAAAATAACGTTGGAACACTTACGGCTCCGAGAGGAGCGAGAGGAGAAACAAAGGCAGAGAGAGCTAGAAGAGAAGAAGCTAGCCTATGAACATGAGCGCAACCTCAAAGAACTAGAGCTTCGGAAGCAGAACAAGGAGCTCGGGACCCCCGAGCGCACGAACACTCCTGCCACTACAGACCCCAAGGTCCACATCCCCAAGGATGTCATCAGAGAGTACTACAAGAACGATGATATCCAGCAGTGGTTTAAAGCCTACGAGGTAGCCATGACCTCCCACCGGATTCCCAGGAGCGACTGGGGAGCCGGGTTATGGGGGAGGTTTGTCAACGAAGGGCGAGACACCCTGCTGCAACTCCCGGACCATCTGATGACATCCTACGACCACATGAAGGCCGCCCTCCTTACTCGATACGGACTCACACCCGAGATGTACCGCCAGCGGTTCCGCGACTGCAAACGGATCCCGGGTACCACTTGGGTGGAGTACGTGAACTTCTTTAGCCGGGCCTTCGAGGGGTGGATCAAGGGCAGCAAAGTGACCACCTACGAGCAACTCTTTGACCTTATTGTGTGGGAGCTCCTTTCTAACAACTGCTTCATCGAACTCAGACAGCACCTCCTGGACAGTAAACTAACGGAACCTCGGCAACTCGCCGCCGAAGCTGACCGATGGGAAAGCACCCGAGTTGGCCGAAACGGGCCCAGCGAACCGAACAGAACTGCCCAAGGGCCCCATCGCCCCCGTGGGGGAGGAGGAGGCCAGGGTCGGGGTAGAGACACTGGCCCGGTGACTCCCGCAAGCAACCCCCCGCCCCCGGCCAGCAGGGGAAACCCCCCGATGCGACCAGGCTTCCGAGCCAACATTACTTGCCACCGGTGCCAGCGACCCGGCCACTACGCCAATGATCCCAACTGTCCAAAGAACCCGAACACTATACCCCGCCAGGTCGCTGCTGCCGCCCTGGGGGAAGAGCAAACCCCAGAAGACCAAGAGGAGTACGAGACCGACCAGCCTGAGTGGGAACCGGCCGCCATGTCCCTGGTTTGCTTAGGGGAACGAGACCTGATCCCCCGGGTCCCCCTTCCCGCCAACACGCAGAAGTACAGCCAGTGGGTCAACATTAATGGCCGCCGGGCGGAAGCTCTCCGCGACACCGGGGCCAGTGTGACCGCAGTCCGCTGTCATCTGGTGGCCCCGGACCAGATCTTGCCGAGCATTCTTTGCCCTGTCCGGTCGCCCGACAACTCAGAAAGCCTATGTCAAATGGCCTACATCCCCTTCGAATGGGGAGGAGTATCCGGGATGCTGAAAGTGACTGTCCGCGATGATGCCCCTGTGGATTGCCTCCTGGGGAACGATCTCGAAAGTTCTCCCTGGGCAGCAGTCGAACGGAGAGAGCACCTGGGGATGCTGGGCCTCTCCGAATGGGTCTGCGTCACGACCCGGTCCATGACCGCCCGGGCCGTCCCCAGTCCAGAGGAACCCGAGTGGCCGGAGCCTCCTCCCGCGATTGTCCCAGAGGAGGCCACCCCCGAAGCAAGTCCCCCAGCCCAAACCGAAGAAGGACACGGTCGGCTCCAGGACCTCCCCGATCTGGCCCAGTGGCGTCACGAGGGGGGTCCTAGCCAGGAACAATTCCGGCAAGAACAAAGAACCTGTCCCTCCCTCGAGGGACTCCGGCAGCAAGCCCTTGCCCAGAGCGCAGGGGACACCTCGGGGGCCCACTGGATCTACTGGGACAACGACCTGCTCTACAGCGAGCAAAGGATTGCAGAACTAGGGGCCAGTCGGGTGCTGGTGGTGCCCCTTCGCTTCAGAGATTTCCTCCTGAACTTAGCCCACGATGTCCCCCTTGCCGGACACCTGGGACAGGACAAAACGTACGAACGCCTGGTGACCCACTTTTACTGGCCCCAAATGCGAAAGGATGTCACCAACCACTGCAGGGCCTGCCCCACCTGCCAGGCCAGCGGAAAAAGTGGCCGAAAAACCAAAGCACCCTTACAGCCTTTTCCCGTAGTCACCACCCCGTTCGAACGGGTGGGAATAGACATTGTGGGGCCCCTGGACCCCCGAACCGCCCAAGGACACCGGTTCATCCTGGTCCTGGTGGACCACGCCACCCGCTATCCCGAGGCCATCCCTCTTCGAACCGTGACGGCACCCGTGGTAGGCCGAGCCCTGATGGGGATCTTCTCCCGGGTGGGTTTTCCCCGGGAGGTCGTCAGCGACAGGGGCACGAACTTCATCTCAAAATACATGAAGTCTCTCTGGCAACAGTGCGGGGTCACCTACAAATTCACGACCCCCTATCACCCGCAAGGAAATGGATTGGTCGAGCGGTTTAACCGCACACTCAAAGGAATGATCATGGGCCTAGAAGAACCCCTCCGTCGCCAGTGGGACGTGCTACTCCCGTGCCTCCTGTTTGCCTATCGAGAAGTCCCTCAAAAATCCCTAGGCTTCAGCCCATTTGAACTCCTGTACGGACACCCCGTCCGGGGTCCCCTCAGCCTAGTCAAAGAAGGTTGGGAGAGGCCCCCCCAGAAAGCTCCCCCTGATATATACAAGTATCTCCTGGCCCTTCGCAACCAGACCCGGCGATTCAGGGAGATCGCCAAAGCAAACCTTGAAGCCAGTCAGGAGGACATGAAGAAATGGTATGATCAGCACGCCTCCTCCATTAAGTTCGAACCGGGACAGCAGGTCTGGGTGATGTCCCCGGTTGAACCCTGTGTCCTACAGGACAAATGGTCCGGGCCCTTCAAGGTGATCGAACGCAAGGGGCCCGTCACCTATTTAATCGACATGGAAACCGCACGGAACCCCCTACGGGTCCTCCACGCCAACAGACTCAAACCCCATTTTGTACGCTCAGAACTCAGCCTCCTGATGGCTACCGATAATGGGACGGAAGAAGACTCCGAGCCCCTTCCTGACCTGCTGAGGACCCTCGAGCAGGATGGCTCAGTGGAAGGGGTCAGACTCTCCGAGGCCTTGTCCCCGGAGCAACGCCAAGACTGTCAAGCTCTCCTGACACGGTTCGCATCCTTGTTCTCTCTCACCCCCGGGGTCACCCCCTGGTGCCTTCACGATGTGGACACCGGGGACAGCCCCCCTATTCGACACAGGGCGTACCGCGTACCAGATCGGGTGCGCGCCTGCATCCAGGCCGAGGTATCCAAGATGCTGGCCCTGGGAGTGATCGAACCCTCTGACAGCCCCTGGGCCAGCCCAGTCGTCCTGGTCCCCAAGGCTGCCGCCCCGGGCGTTGCCCCTGAGCTCCGGTTCTGTGTGGACTACCGGGGTCTGAATGCCGTTACCAGGACCGACGCTCACCCTATCCCCGGGCAGATGAGCTAATTGACCGTATGGGGGCCGCCCGCTACCTGAGCATCTTCGATTTAACAGCGGGCTACTGGCAAATCGGCCTCACCACCAGGGCCCAAGAACGATCCGCCTTCTCTACCCCGGACGGTCACTACCACTTCAAGGTGATGCCATTCGGCATGAAAAACGCTCCGGCAACATTTCAACGACTCGTGAACCAGGTACTGGCGGGCCTCGAAGAATTCAGCGCCGCCTACCTGGACGGCATCGCTGTGTACAGTCACCACTGGACCGACCACCTCCGCCACCTGCGGGAAGTTCTACACGCCCTCCGGCAGGCCGGGCTCACCATCAAGGCCAGCAAATGTCAGGTTGGCCAAGGATCCGTGACCTACCTAGGACACCAAGTGGGAAGCGGGCTGGTGGCCCCCCTCCAGCTCAAGATCGCTGCCATCCAGGCCTGGCAGCGACCCAAACCGAGGTCCGGGCCTTCCTGGGACTCACCGGGTACTACCGGCGGTTTGTGAAGGACTATGGCAGCATCGTGGGGCCCCTCACGGAGCTCACATCCAAGAAGAACCCCAAAACAGTCAACTGGACTCCGGACTGCCAATCGGCCTTCGAGAAGCTGAAGGCCGCCATGTGCACTGCCCCCGTGCTCCAGGCTCCCGACTACGGCCGGGAATTCATTGTACAGACGGACGCCTCCGATCATGGTGTGGGGGCCGTCCTCTCCCAACTCAACACCGAGGGAGTTGATCAGCCAGTGGCATTCATCAGCCGACGCCTGCTGGCCCGAGAACAGCGCTGGAGCACCATCGAGAGGGAGGCCTTCGCCGTAGTCTGGGCCCTCAAGAAGCTCCGGCCCTACCTCTTCGGCACCCACTTTCGGGTGCAGACAGACCACCGACCCCTGCAATGGCTGATGCAGATGCGGGGGGAAAACCCGAAACTGTTGCGCTGGTCCATCTCCCTGCAGGGGATGGACTTCACTGTGGAGCATCGTCCAGGCCAAGACCACGCCAACGCAGACGGCCTGTCACGCTGTTTCCGCCTCGGCGAGGAGAGTCCCCAAGAGGATGGCTGACTCTCCCTGCCTTCAGCTGGGGGGGACGCATGTTGGACAGGCCTCGTAGCTGGGCCGTCCCCCCTCCGCACAACGGGGCCCGGACCCGGCTCTCCCTGAATCCCCAGCAAGAACGACCCCGGCAACCCCCCGAGGCAACCCACAACCCATCCATAACGGGACTCCAGCTCCTGAACCCTCCCGTACCGGCGGGCCCTGGTCCCCATCAGCACCATGGCCCCAGCCCAGCCGCCATCTTTGGACACTACAGCACGAGGCCGCGTGGCCTCAACTCGACCCTAACCCTGGGCCTGGCCAGGCCCCGACATCGAGGCACCAACCTCCACACAGGAGGTAAAGAGACCACTTGGCAGATCAATGGGAGAAGGAGTCGTCAACGGCTCTCCTCCGCCAGGTGTCGATCACCCCCGGCCTCCCTGGGCGCTGGCTCCACCCCCCTGCTGGGTGTCTGGACTCCCTCATTCCGGACCTCCCGACCTCCAGGCGCGAGGGTCCGGACATCAAAGGGGACCAGACCTATAACTGGGGCAGCTCCAGACCAGGAAGGCAGTTGTATCCTGGAGTCGAGAGACACCGAGAAGAACTCATCTTTGACGGACTGCTGGCGCTGCCGCAGCCCTGCCCTGTGAACCCTTCGTCTTGGCCTGCTGGCGCTGCCGCGGCCCACCCTCGTGAAACCATCATCTTGGCCTGCTGGCGCTGCCGCGGTCCTCTGCAACGTGAACTACCACCTTGGCCTGCTGGCGCTGCCGCGGCCCTCTGCAACGTGAACTACCACCTTGGCCTGCTGGCGCTGCCGCGGCCCTCTGCAACGTGAACCATCGCCTTGGCCTGCTGGCGCTGCCGCGGCCCTCTGCAACGTGAACCATCGCCTTGGCCTGCTGGCGCTGCCGCGGCCCTCTGCCACTTGAACCATCGCCTTGGCCTGCTGGCGCTGCCGCGGCCCCTTCGTTGTAGACCTTCATCCTAGCCGGCTGGCGCTGCCGCGGCCAGACCTTGCAGACTCCTAAGCTCGAGGATTGTGAGCTTCTCTCTTGCCACCCCCTTTACCGATCCGGTACCAAGACTGTCCCGCTACCCCTTTCCCTACAGAGACTAGAATTGAGGGGACCTTCGAGTCCTGAATCCCCTGTATCGCTGATAACCTTGCCTTACGAACCCTATATAAAGAGTGTTGATCTCATCCTTGTGTGGTGTCTATCTGTGGGGGGGAAGTGACTTGTCTGTACGATCGCTGGAGACGGCCCTCCTCGGAGGCCTCTCCCCCAGTACTCGGCCGACCCTCCGGGTCCCCGTCTAACAACGAGCTATTGTCAGATAGGACCTTAGGTAGTTTCCTAATGCTAACTTATTTATTTCTGTGGATGAAATAAAAAAATAGTCCAGTTTAGTATACTTTTGGTATGGACAAGAAAAATAGGTGAACACGGGATCGGCGGGCTCCTTTGTTCCCCATACATCTACCAGACCATGCGAATGTATCAAGGAGCACAATGCCCTAAACACCCTTGGCTTCCGGCCTCAATAAGGATTTTTATTAACCAAGTCAGCTGATATATTTAAATCTCCACATAACAGAATGGGGGTAGGCCAACTTGACAATTCCTTCTCCAATACTTTGAACACTTCTGGATCATCTTGGCTAGAGCCATATACCCCACAAATTGTTACCCCACAACACATTTCGGCCAGGGCCCATCTGCCTAACTCATCAGCCTTGAATTGCTTAGCCCCCCCAAGACCAGTTTTACCTAAGATGGCCACTCCCCTTACCATTGTAGTCTGTGATGAACATGAGAGAATATCAAAGCCTCCCAGCCTAAGTAGCTTTTTTTTTGCCCAGGGTAAGTGTGTTTCTTGTAAACACAAGATATCGACAGGTTCTGATTTAACAAACTCGGCCAATCTAGACCTCTTTCTCCAGTCGTTCAGCCCTCCTATATTGATTGAATATATACTAAGGCTCACCATTAATGAATTTAGACATTTCCCTTATTTTTAATACCAGCCTCTGGATAGAAACAGCCTTTCTTTTAAAAGTACCATACCTCACTCTCAGAAATGAAAACAAATTTGTGCCATAAATTCTCTTTTTTTGATTTTTTCCCCATTTGCTGCCCCCTGATTACCCCCCTGTGCCCCCTTGCCCTCCCACTCTCCCCTCCCTACCCTCCCCCCTCTCACTCCCTTGAGAAGCGCTCAGACCTGGGTCTGTGCTTATGATGCTCGAATGCAGTAACAGTGATTGGGCAGTTACAACGATTCCCGTGAGGCACTTTGTGCCCTAATACTTCCACCAGCAAAAAAAATAAAAAGAAAAGAAAAGAACAAAAAAGGCAAAGAAATATATAGTAGAGAGAAAATGGATGGAGAGATAGTTATTACCATAAAGAAAACAAAATAGATCCAGATTTACCAAATTTACCAACACCACACCATCCCAGCTATCCCCTGCCCAAGGTCCGCCAGTATCGTCATCTCGTTGCTGGCTTCACTAGCTACCAAGGGAGTCCAGGAACTCCTGTGCTTTTACTTCAGACGAAAAATACTGGGTCCGACCTTCTTTTATTAATTTGAGCTGCGCTGGGTTAATGAGATATACTTGTATATGTTTGTCCTGAAAGGGTTTAATCAATTGTCTCAACCTCCAGCGCCTCTCCACCGTTGCGTGGCAGTAATCTGGCCTGACGAAAAATTAGACTCCCTCGCTAGATCTTCTTGTCTCCGTCTGGTCTTCTCGGCTATGGCCTGACGAAGAATGAAATTACCAAGAAAGATTAGGATTGCCCTTGGTTTATCGCCGCTCCCTGTGCCAGACCGAATTTTGAACGGAGTACGGTGTGCCCTCTGGATTTCCGCCGACCAGTTCCATTCGGAGAGTTCTGGGAATACCAGCTTAAATAGATTTATAACGTAGGCCCTGACATCTGACCCCTCAGCCCCTTCTGGTATCCCAAGCACCCGTAAGTTGTTCCGTGTGAGCCTATTTTCCATATCCTCCAGTTTCCACTGGATATCGATGACCTGGCTGCTTTGGGACTCTGTTGGACCCGGCCTCATGGCGTGGTCCTACCCCTCCCGCATCGAGGGCCCAGGCCGGCATCGGCCCTCCACCCAGCATCGGGCAGCCCTTTTGCCCGACACTGCACGGCCGAACATTGCTGGTCCGGTCACCATCCCGGACCCCCCCTACCGGCCTGGCTCCATCGTGGGCCCCTCACGACCTAAGCACGAGGCCGCGCCCGACTCCATCTTGGGCCCCCCACGTCACGACCACGTGGCTCCGGCCCCGGCCCAGGCCCAGCGAAGCCAAGACATCGAGGCGCCAAGATCCACCCAGGTGGTCGAGTGGCCACTCGACAGATCCCGGAGGAGGGGAGTTTCGATGGCCCTCCAACCGTCCCCGGACGCCTGGTATCGATCACCCCCGGCATCCCTGGGTGCTGGCTCCACCCCCCTGCTGGGTGTCTGGACACCATCTTCCCGGCCCCTCTGACCCCCAGGCACGAGGGTCCGGACATCAAAGGACTCCAGTCCTATATCTGGGCCAGCCCCGGAGTAGGACGGCAGTTGTATCCTGGACTGGAAAGCCCTACTGACGCTGTCCCGGCCGACACCAGAAGAACTCATTGCCGGTAACCTGAAGAGACCCTGAGAGCCTGCTGGCGCTGCCGCGGCCCACCTTTGCCGAACCCTCTTGAGAGCCTGCTGGCGCTGCCGCGGCCCACCTTTGTCGAACCATCTTGAGAGCCTGCTGGCGCTGCCGCGGCCCACCTTTGTCGAACCATCTTGAGAGCCTGCTGGCGCTGCCGCGGCCCACCTTTACTGAACCATCTTGAGAGCCTGCTGGCGCTGTCGCGGCCCACCTTGGCTGAACCATCTTGGGAGCCTGCTGGCGCTGCCGTGGCCCACCTTTGCCGAATCATCGTGAGAGCCTGCTGGCGCTGCCGCGGCCCCCTTTGCCGAACCACCTTGAGAGCCGGCTGGCGCTGCCGCGGCTCATCCGCTCGGAACCCCCGGCTCAAGGATTGAGAGCTGTGCGCAGGGTATCCCTTCATACCCCCAAACGAGACTGTCCCGCTACCCTGACCCCCTTTTACGAGACTTTACAGACCCCTCGGTCTGCTTGTACATATCGCTGGGAACCAGCAGCCTTTATTTCCTGATAAAGCTTACGAACTCGACCTCTGGTGTGGTGTCCATTTGTAGTGTGTGGTTACTCTGCTGTGCGATCCGAGGAGAGGGCCCTCACTCAGGAGGCCTCTCAGTAACGTTCGGCTACTCCTTGACGGAGAGGTGGACCTAGGGGTGGTCAGTCAGATACCTTGTGCCTCCCCCGGGGTCGCCTTTCTAACATTGGTGGCAGGCGACGGGATCCGAGCCGACGCAGATCGTACAGAGAGTAATTCGCTCACTACCAAGAAAAACACACCGCGACCATGACTACTCAGGAAACCAGACCAACGGCGGAATTCCAGAAAGAAAAGATGGAAGATTACAGCCACAAGGAATTAAAACAATTCTGCAAGGACCTAGGCATCGCTACCACTGGCCTAAGCACCAAGGAAGACTTTAAATCAGCCCTACAAGCATGGGTGGACGCCGATAACGCGCCGCTCCCGAATGAAGATAACCCGGGCCCGAACGGACGCCCGGAGACCGACACAAACCCAGCGAGGGAAAGATCCGCAAACCGGGACACGGGCCTCCCCCACGGAGACGCCCGAGAACAAGAGAGGAACCGGCTCCACGAGTTGGAGCTCGCCCGACTCCGACAACAAGGAGAGATACAGCTGGCGGAAAGGAAATTAGCCCTCGAGCAACTACGGCTAGAAGGAGACCTAGAGGAAAGGCGAAGACAACGAGACCTCGAAGAAAAGAAACTCATGCTCGAGCATGAGCGCGGCCTCAAAGAACTGGAAATCAAGGCCAAGACAACAGAAACCGGCACCGCCGGGGGTAAGACCTCACCCCCGCCGGTGGACACGAAGGTGCACATACCCAAGGAGGTCGTCAAAGAATACTATAAGAACGACGACATCCAACAGTGGTTCAAAGCCTACGAAGTCACCATGACCGCCCATCGAGTACCCCTCAAAGACTGGGGCGCCGGCTTATGGGGAAAGTTCATCAACGAGGGGAGAGACGCCCTGCTAGAGCTCCCCGACGCCGAGATGACCTCGTACGAACATATGAAGACCGCCCTCCTCACTCGCTACGGACTCACCCCCGAAATGTACCGGCAGTGATTTCGAGACTGTAAAAAAATCCCCGGTACCACTTGGGTGGAGTACGTGAACTTCTACAGCAGAGCCTTCGAAGGGTGGATCAGAGGCTGCCAGGTCACCACCTACCAGCAGTTGGTCGACCTCATCCTATGGGAGCATCTTTCCAATAATTGCTTCGTCGAACTCCGGCAGCACCTCCTCGACAGCAAATTGACAGAGCCCCGAAAACTCGCTGTCGAGGCGGATAGATGGGTGAGCAACCAAGTTCCCCGGAGTCCGATGGGGGACTACGGCCGGGGATCCCCGGGGAACCACCGACCCGAGGCGGCGGAGGAGGCCAGAGCAGGGGCCGAGATACCCCCGCGGGGTCATCCCCTACCTCCCCGTCGCCCTCCCTGGGTTGGAGGGGAGGCCCCCCAGCAAGGCCCGGGCCCCGCCCGAATGTTACGTGCCACAGATGCCAGCGACAGGGCCATTATGCGAACGACCCTCTCTGCCCGATGAACCAGCGACCCGGCACCACCGGTCCCCCGAGCCGCCAGATCGCGGCCGCAGCCCTGAGTGCAGAGGGAGGCGAAGAAGAGGGCGACGACACCGAGCAGGCCGAGTGGGAGCCCGCAGCCATGATCTTAGCATGCCTGGGTGATCGAGACATGATCCCCCGAGACCAGATCCCAGGTAACACCCAGAAGTACCGCCAATGGGTCACCATCAATGGACGCCGGGCCGAAGCCCTCCGGGATACTGGAGCCAGCGTGACGGCGGTCCGCAGCCACTTGGTGACCCCCGAACAAATTCTTCCCAACGTCTTGTGCCCAGTGTGGTCGGCGGACAACTCTGAGAGTTTGTGCCAGATGGCCCGCATCCCCTTCGAGTGGGGAGGGGTGTCGGGCATGCTGAAAGTGACTGTCCGAGACGATGCCCCCGTGGACTGCCTCCTCGGGAACGACCTGGAAAGCTCCCTCTGGGCCGGCGTAGAGCGGAGAGAGCATCTGGGGATGCTAGGCCTTCCTGAGTGGGTTTGTGCGACCACCCGCCCCATGTCCGCCCGGGCCTCCACCCCAACGGAGGAAGCCCCGATCGAGGAGCCGGAGTGGCCCGCACCTCCACCGCCCGCCGTCCCCGAGGACACCGACCCTGAACCCGGCCCCCAGGGGCCCAGCCATGAGGAAATCGCCGAGCTCGGCCATCTTCCAGAACTAGCTCAGTGGCGCCAAGAAGGTGGCCCCACCCGCGAACAATTCCGACAAGAACAGAGCACCTGTCCCTCCCTCGAGGGGATTCGACGGCAAGCCGCCACTCAAGCCGCTGGAGACCCTGCGGGGTCCCACTGGGTCTATTGGGACAACGACCTCCTCTACAGTGAACAGAAGATTGCCGAACTAGGGGCCAGCCGGGTGCTGGTCGTTCCCCTCCGATTTAGAGACTTCCTCTTGAACTTAGCGCATGATGTGCCCCTCGCCGGGCACCTGGAGCAGGACAAAACTTACAGCCGCCTGGTGACTCATTTCTACTGGCCGAAAATGCGCAACGATGTGCACAATCATTGCAGATCCTGCCCGACCTGTCAAGCCAGCAGAAAGAGCGGGGGGAAAGTCAAAGCCCCGCTCCAGCCGTTTCCCGTGGTCACCACCCCCTTCGAGCGAGTGGGGATAGACATCGTGGGGCCCCTGGACCCCCGCACCTCTCAAGGGCACCGCTTCATCCTCGTTCTGGTGGACCATGCCACCCGCTATCCAGAAGCCATTACCCCTCCGAACCATCACGGCCCCAGTAGTAGGCCGAGCCCTAATGGGGATCTTCTCCAGAGTCGGCTTCCCCCGAGAAGTCGTGAGTGATCGGGGCACAAACTTTATCTCCAAGTATATGCGATCCCTGTGGCAACAGTGCGGGGTCACATATAAGTTCACCACCCCGTATCACCCCCAAGGAAATGGACTTGTGGAGCGGTTTAACCGAACACTGAAGGGGATGATCAAGGGCCTCGAGGAGCCACTACGACGCAAATGGGATGTTCTGCTGCCTTGCCTCCTGTTTGCATATCGCGAAGTACCCCAGAAGTCCCTGGGGTTCAGCCCCTTCGAACTATTGTATGGGCACCCGGTCCGAGGCCCCCTCAGCCTGGTCAAAGAAGGCTGGGAGACGGCTGTCCGAGGTGCTCCACCAGATGTCTACCAGTACCTCCTGACCCTCCGCAACCAGACTCGGAAGTTCCGGGAACTTGCCGAAGCCAACCTTGAAGCCAGTCAGGAGGAGATGAAACGCTGGTATGACCAGAACGCCTCGTCCATCGAATTCGAACCGGGCCAGCAGGTCTGGGTCATGTCCCCGGTTGAACCTTGTGCCCTCCAAGACAAGTGGACGGGACCCTTCAAAGTGGTGGAGCGCAAGAGCCCCGTCACCTATCTGGTGGACATGGAGTCCCCCAGGAACCCCCTCCGGGTTCTACACGCTAACCGGCTCAAGCCGCACTTTGCCCGCACCGAACTAAGCCTGCTGTTAGCAACCGATGACGGAGCTGAAGACGACTCCGAACCGTTGCCAAATCTCCTGAGCACCACTGAGAAGGACGGCTCCACCGAAGGGGTCCTGCTCTCCTCCACCCTGACCCCGGAGCAGCACCATGACTGCCGGCAGCTGCTGGGGCAGTTTGCAGATCTGTTTTCCCTCACCCCGGGAGTCACCCGGTGGTGTGTTCACGATGTAGACACCGGAGACAGCCCGCCTGTAAGACACCGAGCTTTCCGAGTGCCCGACCGAGTGTGGGCCTGCATCCAGTCCGAGGTGGCCAAGATGCTAGCGCTGGGGGTAGTCGAACCCTCCGACAGTCCGTGGGCCAGCCCAGTTGTCCTGGTCCCTAAAGCCGCCGCCCCCGGCGCGCCCCCGGAACTCCGGTTCTGTGTTGACTACCGGAGGCTGAATGCCGTCACCAGGACCGACGCCCATCCCATCCCCCGGGCGGATGAACTGATCGATCGCCTGGGGGCTGCGAAGTATCTCAGCACCTTCGATCTCACGGCCGGGTATTGGCAGATCGGCCTCACCCCTGGAGCGCAAGAGCGATCAGCCTTCTCGACCCCTGATGGCCACTACCATTTCAAGGTGATGCCCTTCGGCATGAAAAACGCCCCGGCCACCTTCCAGAGACTCGTGAATAGAGTGCTGGCCGGGCTAGAAGAGTTCAGCGCCGCCTACCTAGACGACATTGCGGTGTACAGCCTCCGCTGGGATGCCCACCTGACCCACCTCCGGGAGGTCCTGTCGGCCCTCCGACGGGCCAGACTAACAATAAAGGCCAGCAAGTGCCAGATCGGCCAAGGGTCCGTGACGTATCTGGGACACCAGGTGGGGAGCGGCCTGGTGGCTCCCCTCCAGCCAAAGATTGACGCCATCCGGGCCTGGGAGCCCCCGATCACCCAAACAGCCGTCCGAGCCTTCCTGGGGCTCACAGGATACTATCGGCGCTTCATAAAAGAATATGGAAGCATCATGGGGCCCCTCACTGAACTGACCTCCAAGAAACTACCCCAGAAGGTGTGCTGGACCCCAGAGTGCCAAGCAGCCTTCGAGACTCTAAAGACTGCCATGTGCACCGCCCCTGTGCTCCAGGCCCCCGACTACAGCCGAGAGTTTGTGGTCCAAACCGACGCCTCGGAGCACGGCATTGGGGCGGTCCTCTCCCAAGTAAACCCTGAGGGAGTCGACCTTCCCGTTGCCTTCATCAGCCGGCGGCGCCTGGCCAGAGAACAACGATGGAGCACCATCGAGAGGGAAGCATTCGCCGTCGTGTGGGCCCTAAAGAAGCTCCGGCCCTACCTCTTCGGCACCCACTTCCGGGTCCAGACCGACCACCGGCCCCTGCGGTGGTTGATGCAGATACAGGGAGAAAACCCGAAACTGTTGCGATGGTCCATCTCCCTGCAAGGGATGGACTTCACTGTGGAGCATCGCCCCGGCAACGACCACGCCAATGCTGACGGCCTCTCCAGATTCTTCCGCCTTGGCGAGGAGAATCCCCAAGAAGATGGGTGACTCTCCCCTGCCTTCAGCTGGGGGGGACACGTGTTGTACCCGGCCTCATGGCGTGGTCCTACCCCTCCCGCATGGAGGGCCCAGGCCGGCATCAGCCCTCCACCCAGCATCGGGCAGCCCTTTTGCCCGACACTGAACACCCCAACATTGCTGGTCCGGTCACCATCCCGGATCCCCCCTACCGGCCTGGCTCCATCGTGGGCCCCTCACGTCACGACCACGTGGCTCCGGCCCCGGCCCAGGCCCAGCGAAGCCCAGACATCGAGGCGCCAAGATCCACCCAGGTGGTCGAGTGGCCACTCGACAGATCCCGGAGGAGGGGAGTTTCGATGGCCCTCCAACCGTCCCCGGACGCCTGGTATCGATCACCCCCGGCATCCCTGGGTGCTGGCTCCACCCCCCTGCTGGGTGTCTGGACACCATCTTCCCGGCCCCTCTGACCCCCAGGCGCGAGGGTCCGGACATCAAAGGACTCCAGTCCTATATCTGGGCCAGCCCCGGAGTAGGACGGCAGTTGTATCCTGGACTGGAAAGCCCTACTGACGCTGTCCCGGCCGACACCAGAAGAACTCATTGCCGGTAACCTGAAGAGACCCTGAGAGCCTGCTGGCGCTGCCGCGGCCCACCTTTGCCGAACCCTCTTGAGAGCCTGCTGGCGCTGCCGCGGCCCACCTTTGTCGAACCATCTTGAGAGCCTGCTGGCGCTGCCGCGGCCCACCTTTGTCGAACCATCTTGAGAGCCTGTTGGCGCTGCCGCGGCCCACCTTTACTGAACCATCTTGAGAGCCTGCTGGCGCTGCCGCGGCCCACCTTGGCTGAACCATCTTGGGAGCCTGCTGGCGCTGCCGCGGCCCACCTTTGCCGAATCATCGTGAGAGCCTGCTGGCTCTGCCGCGGCCCCCTTTGCCGAACCACCTTGAGAGCCGGCTGGCGCTGCCGCGGCTCAACCGCTCGGAACCCCCGGCTCAAGGATTGAGAGCGTGCGCAGGGTATCCCTTCATACCCCCAACCGAGACTGTCCCGCTACCCTGACCCCCTTTTACGAGACTTTACAGACCCCTCGGTCTGCTTGTACATATCGCTGGGAACCAGCAGCCTTTATTTCCTGATAAAGCTTACGAACTCGACCTCTGGTGTGGTGTCCATTTGTAGTGTGTGGTTACTCTGCTGTGCGATCCGAGGAGAGGGCCCTCACTCAGGAGGCCTCTCAGTAACGTTTGGCTACTCCTTGACGGAGAGGTGGACCTAGGGGTGGTCAGTCAGATACCTTCTGCCTCCCCCGGGGTCGCCTTTCTAACAGACTCTACTTTGATAGTGGCTGCGGCGGCCTCCGATTCTGTTGCAATGATCCTTTCTTCCAAGTTTGTCACCCTGTCTCCTACATTGACATATGCTTTAGACAACTTTCTGACCACGCCTTGCATTTTCCTCATGGCTGCTTGTGATTTTCGGCAGTCCTGGCGTGCTTCCTCTCGATGGGTAAGGATTGTCTGATAGATGACGTCTAGGAGTGGAGGGTGGGTTGCTGGGGTTTCTACATTCGAGTTCCCCTGAAGTGGCATGGCAGATGAGTGGTCCCATATTAGGTCCCGCATGGGCTGTTCCTGAGCATTCAGTTGGACATTCGGTCTTTTAGCTGTGCTAGGGGGGTTCTGCTCAAAATCACTATCAGCTTCAAAGTTGCTCTCCCCCTGAGATGAACTCCGGTCCACTTCTTACCACTCCGCCTCCTCTGAAACTGAATAAAAACATTCACTGCTTTCTTTCTCTTTACCATCCATTAGGACCGGGGAGGCAAAGACCTCCCGCCCCTTCTTCCCCTGGCGTACCACCGACACACCCTTGCTCAGATGACAGTACTCCCTGGCCACCCTGTGCCCCATTGTTTTCCTGTGGAGTACCAGTGTCGTTGTCCAGGGTTGGCCCTTCAGCCCCTGTTGACTTCTCACCTTTTTCACCCTCCGTCGTTACATTGCCACCCAGGCTGGCATTTCGGCTAGCAATGTCCTCTGTCAGGGGAATACACGCCGCATCCATACCTGACACCACAGTCTCCTGTGGTTTGAGCGTGGGGGTGTCTGCCTCCTCCCTGCTTCCGTCCTTGTGGTTCTGCCCCTTGCCGCTTCGTGAAAACATTTCTGGTATTGATGCGGTCGTCTGCCGTGTTCTCACCACAGTACGTTTCCCCTTTCTTGGTGGCTCCCCCTGGGGTGTGCGCAATTTACTTGGAGATTCGGACCTTCTTGACTCCAGCTCCGTCTGCTCCACTAGCTGAGCTTTCCTCCTGGCCGCTGCCACTTTCGATACTCCAGCCACAGCCTTGGGGGCCATCCTGCCTGAGTTCCGCTCACTCCCGTTGCTCCGCAAGCTCCGCAAGCCTCTGTCAGTTCTTCTGAGTCCTCTGCCACGCCCACAACGCTGATGCCGAATCCAAAGCAAAATGACGCCGCTCAACACCCGCAGCAGCCTGAGCCCGGCTCCCGCCGAGCGTGCTGTCTTTGCGAATGCTGTTCCACTTGCCCAATAGGTAATCTACGACATTAGAGTTCTTTTTTTTTTCCTTTTCAAAACTCGATATCGTTCATATCGCCGGTGCTGGGGCTCGAAAAGACCTTGCCCGTTCCACTGCTACTGCTCTGCGGCCACTACGCAGCCGCCATCTTGCTTCCGCTCAAGTCCAGCCTTCTTTATTCTGGGGGGGATACCTTTTTGCCACGGTAGACCACAAGTTGCGAGTGAATACGAACTGTAATGATGAACATACGCTGGTTGGAGTGATTACATGTTCTCTTATTCCATACATGCGGAGAGCGAATAAACCGTGTACAACCTCAACAAGATCTCCTCCAACTGTATCCTCCAACGGTCCTCTCCCAACATGCTCTACTCCTACAGATTCCACCATTGAAATAAATGATATCATAGTGTGACTGCAATACAGTACATTACAACACCACATATCTTCCTCTTTACAATCCATACATTTCCAAATACAGGAATTACAGAATCACAATTAGACCTTACATTAAGATGCCTACAGGCAAAACTTACTAGAGCATAACATTTTCGTTTTTAACCTTCACATGAAAAATTACTTGTATTTCTAGGTAATGTCACATATCTGTCTACACGAGTGGATTTCCCTGAACAAACAGGAACTTGTACATCTTCATCACATGCCCTTCATCATGAAGTGCCTCATTCCCTGGCACACTCTCACTCGCATCTCTTCCTCTGTTCTCACTACCAGTTTGTTCCACTTTAAACCACAACCAGTCATCTCTCTCTGCCAATATGCCATGCATCCCTTCATCATACTTCCACCACAACACTTCATTACATTTGGCCATTCTGTTCAAATGCCAAATTGTCCCATTGCTCAACAATGCAGAGTGTGAATAAAGTTCCTTCACTTGGAGTGGTTTCGAAACGTGCTGCTTCCTTTCCTAGACCTCACTCCTAACTTCACTGTTACCCAGTCTCCAAACGACAACTTCACTTCTTTCTCACCATGTTTCCTGTCATAATACTCTTTATACACTTTTTCTGCCTTAAGCAGATTACTCTTGACAACTGATGGAGACCACTTGCTCTGTAACTCCATGTACAACCATCCTGCATTTTCTCTGGTATATGGTTCTCTCCCACTAACAATTCTAAATGGACTATATACCGACACTGTAGGAGCAATGCGGTCAGACTACATAGTCTTGGCTAACTCCTTCTCCCAATCCTTTCCATTAATCGCAGCTTGCACATAGCCCATAATCACCAATTGAATTAACTGTTCCACTGCCCCAATCCCAGCTGAATGGTAAATGGGAGTATCTTTACACCACTCCTACCCAAGAATGCTTTCCTCTTGTCCGAATCAAACTATGGGTTGTTGTCCATTAAAATAGATCTTGGAATTTCTCCCCTCAAAAAGAAAGTGGTCAAGAAGGAAACTAAAGTAGATGCATCAACCTTATCACACACCTCAAACCACCACCTCAAGCCATTTAAAGTACAGCTCCAAGAATACTATAACGTATTCGGGAACACCACATGAATCTAAAATAGGTCCCAAAATATTGACCGCTATTTCATCCCTAGGGCTCTCAGGGTATTTATACTCCCTAACGGTGGTCGGAAGACGTTAATGATTTGTCAGCACTGGCACAAGAAGAACAAGACCCCACATTCTTTTCGATATCCATATCCATTCCAGGCCACCAATGCAGTGACTTCACCCTCATCTTAGATTTAACTATGCTTAGGTGGCCTTCATGCATAATGTTGAGAATGCGTCCCCTAAGACTCACCGGAGGAATTACTCTGTCTCCTCTAAGGAACAACACTTAATCACTGATTGATAATTCAGTTTTACATTCCCAGAACTTCCTACATCCCTCTGAAAATTCACTCTTCCAAGGCCATCCATCAGTTATATAGACTCCCAGTCTTCCTCTTGAATTACAATCTCCTTATCAACAGTATACACAACACTGCATTCATCCCAATCACTGCTGCAATGTTCTTCAGTGGTAAAGGAGAGTGAGTCAGCTACCTTGTTTCTATTACCTGGTACGTACTCTAAATCATACACATAGTCTAAAAGTCTTAAGGTCATCTTTGCTTTGCGAGGAGGTGCTTTAATGATACTGGTAGAAGTCAGAACGTTGACTAAGGGTTTATGATCTGTTCTAAGAACGAATCTTGTACCCCACAAATACTGTCTGAACTTTTCCATTGTCCAGACAAGAGCTAATATCTCCTTCGCTATTACAAAGAATGTTTTCCTTCGACGGTGTAAGTGAACATGAGCCATATGCTATGGTAGTTTCCAACCCATCCTTCGACACTTGGGTCAAAACTGCTTCCAAGCCCTTGCCAATAGCATCAGTGATGAGTACACTGCAAGATGAAATATCAAACCCTTTTAGGGGTATTGCAGCACAAATGTCTTGCTTAATACTTTAAAACTCCTTGTTCAACGTTGTGTTCCAACTAAAAATTTCCTTTTCCTTCAAAAGTTGGCTTAACGCATGTGTTTTTGCTGCAAAATTCTTCACAAACTTGCTGTAAAATTCTGCAACACACACTGGTTGGCGCGATTACATGTATGTTTATTCCATGCATGGGGAGAGCAGGTAAACCATGTACAACCTCAACAAGATCTCCTCCAACTGTATCCACTAACGGTCCTGCCCCACCATTCTCTTCTCCTCCAGATTCCACCATAGAACTGATTGATGTCATCGTGCGAAATCAATACAGTACATTACAACACCACACATACCATTTGAAGGTTTTTTAGAAAAAAAGAGGGCCAACCTTGTCTAAGGCCCAACACAGGGTTTTGAATTTATCAGTTCCCTGATTGGTCCTCAATGCAAATTAGAGATGGTTTGTGAAACTGAGCAAAATGTAGGAAGTTTCATCAACACTCAGGCTGCTGCGTTTCGTCTATAGTTTGCTTTTTAGGCGCTGCTGGATACCTACCTTCAAGACATTGCAGTAATCCGATTTCAAGATTATGAGAGTCAATATAATTGTTTTCTGCATCGCTATGGGAAGAAACTGAAGATTCTTCTTCTAGATTTTTAGTGTCCAGAAACCAAAAGATGTTAACTGATTAATGTGATTTAACAACAAATATAACCCCTAAGTTCTATGCTTTTTGAAATGGAGATGGAAGTGATCCTATATTGGAAGGCCACCACGCAGCATTCCATAAGGAAATGTTATGGCCAAATAGCACCTCAGTCTTTTCAGAGTTTAATTTTAAAGAAAATTCTGCATCAACTTAACAATTTTCTGCAATCAGATGTTACATTTTTTGGCTAATTTGTCTGGATTAGAAAAGACTGACACCACTATCTGGGTGTCGTCAGCATAAGAAAGTACTGAGAAGCCATGTGATTGAATAAGTTCAATTAAAGCAGTAATGTACACAATAAAAAGGGTAGGACTAAGCGAGGATCCCTGTGGGACCCCGCAAGTAAGTGTAAAAGGGTCTGAGGTCTAATTTGCCAAGGCTACAACTTGATCTCTATTGGATAGAAAAGAGATGATTAGTTCTAGTACGAGACCCTTAATTCCGATACAATCAAGCCTGTTGATCAGAAGAGAATGATTGATTGTATCAAAAGCGGTCGAAACAGCAAGCAAGATCAAGGTTGCCTTGCCACCATTATACACAATTGCTCTAATTTCTTACCGAAGCATTCACAAGGACTGATCCTGTAAAGTGGGTCTACACCCATGCTGTGATGGACCAAGGCAGTTGGCAGTTTCAAAAAATTCTATAATTTCTTTGTTTAAAGTTTTTGCTAAGATCTTAGCCGAAAGTGGAAGGCGGGAGATTGACCTGTAGATTTTTACCTCATTGTATTCCAACAAGGCTTTTTTCTAAAGTAGCAGTGTAAATGCTTTCTTTCAAGCTGATGGGAAGTGTCCAGAGTTAAGTATGTTATTCAGACGTTCTGTAAGGTGGACTGAAATCATCTTTGATACTGGATGGACAACCTGCGAAGGGCAGGGGTCGAATGGGGCACTTGATTTAGAAGATGTAATTAATTTCACCACCTTCTCCTCAGTGAGACGAGTAAAGGAAGTAAGAGCAGGTGAACGTGGCTCTTGATTAGAGACAATACATTCTACTAGCATCTCCTACTTGGAAGAAGTCTCAAGGTTTCCTGTCAAGCAGTGAACTCTGGGAATATATTGTTAACTTTAGATAGGATTAAATCAGCTATCTGTTTGCACAGTGGGTATCAGAGTGTTTATTGCTAAAATTGGAAAGTGGTTTAACTGTGTTAAAACGTGGAACTTTTGGCAGCATTCATTTTGGCTGTAAAAAGTTTGGTCTTGGCAGCATTTGTTTGCCTTTTGTATTCTTCAATCAATGCTTTATATTTAGTTTTTTTGTAAGAACTTTAGTTTAGTTTCTAAAGTTGTTCCTGATGTCTGGATCTCTGTTTGTTTTTCCTGAGCACCTGGGAACACCAGGGGGCAGAGGACAGGGATCTGTGGTTTATCCTCGTTTTTAGGGGATCTAGCCGGGTGACTGCCGTATCAATCCAGCCATCAAAGTTGGCTGAGGCTTGATCAATGTCACTCTCAATTATCGGGTGAGACTCCCTCAGCATATTGTTAATTCCAAGTTATCTATTTTTCCATGGACAGAATCTTAACACTGTGAGAGTCTTAGGGGTCGATGGTACTTCAAGGCGGGGAGACATACTATGCTGAATTTGGCTTCAGTTAAATGTGGCAAGTGTACATTGTGCACCTATACAGCACACCGGTCCCCAGCAGCTGTGGAATACTATTGCAGAGACATGGCTCCACTGAGAGTGGCTGGGGGGCTCACAGTCGCTTGACGACTAGGGAGTCAGCCCCAAGCTGGAAGGAATTTGGATGTACTGGGGTAAAAAACTCAATGACAACAGTCAACAGTGTGGTGGCCTATGACACACACCCACACACAGGTGCAGACCCCTCACTGATGAGGATTATTAGTTCTAATAATGGGGGTATGCTGGAGGCACTGTGATGGAGGAGACAAACACTAACTTATTGAGGAAAGAACTGGTTTACTGCTGGGTAAGTACTGGACTGAAAGTGCAGGGTGCCATATTCTTACAGCTCTAAGTCCTCGATGAACAAAGCATCCAGTAGGTTAATCAGCTCGCTTGTCTAAGAGTTACTTGCACTGCCACTTGTTTGACTCCCTAGTTTATGTAGTGGGCTTTCTTGCCAGACATACGAGAAGAAGTCAAGGTAGAGAGCAAGGGCTCATCAGAGCTCACACAAGAACCTGTCACCATCTTGCCAGGGCTCCAGACCATGCCTTTTCATCATGCTAGTCTGAATATTATGAAGAGTTCACAAAATAAAGAGTTCTGGGGGAATTCACCTGCTCTACATATAGTAGCAGATTACAAGCTCACTGCTAATTGCCAGTCCCTGTGCAAGCAGGAGGTTCAAAGATATCAGAATTACGAGCTGTAGGATAATTATTATGACCTGGAAGCTTTCCCCAGATAGATATAGATTCCTGCAGGCCAAACTTGCCAACATTTATCAGGTATCAGGAGAAAAGGCCCAGAAAGAAGCGAAAACCTGCCGAAAATGTTATGCAAAATACTTGTTCTGCATGTTATACCTCATTTCCAAGTTGCAAACTAGGAAGATAAGGTATTTATCGCAGCTGGTTAATGGTAGTTACTGGACGTTGTAAATACCCCACCCTGTTCCCCGCAATATTTAATAAGGGATATACACTAGAAGGCAGCACATCTGGGAGTCTAGGACCAGATGTAAGTACATTGGATTAGGTAAAAGTGCTCATGATTTGCTCGCTGATTAGAATTTTAGCAAATCCAATTATATATTGTGAACCGACCTATGTAATCAAAGGGGTGTTCATAAAATACTGAATTGCTGTAGGTTGCAATTTGACCTACTTCATGAATGTTAATGGGATAGATGGCAAATTGTGACCCACTATGATTGACTGCCATCACAGGGATGATGGCCTATTTGGGGTCAGCAGACAACCATGTCTAGATTGCTTATAAATAAAAACAATTTTTAATGCATTTAGTTTTCCTTAAAGAAAACAGAATGCTGTTATAAAATGAGAAACGTTTGTAAAACATTTTTTTAAGAGTAGGCAGTGGTCCAGATTGTTTTTTGAGCAATTTACAATTGGGAAGGTGTTCCCTGGGAGCCCCTTCCTATTTAGAAAGAACAAAAAAGGCAAAGAAAAATATAGTAGAGAGAAAATGGATGGAGAGATAGTTATTACCATAAAGAAAACAAAATAGATCCAGATTTACCAACACCACACCATCCCAGATATCCCCTGCCCAAGGTGAGCCAGTATCGTCATCTCGTTGCTGGCTTCACTAGCTACCAAGGGAGTCCAGGAACTCCTGTGCTTTTACTTCAGACGAAAAATACTGGGTCCGACCTTCTTTTATTAATTTGAGCTGCGCTGGGTTAATGAGATATACTTGTATATGTTTGTCCTGAAAGGGTTTAATCAATTGTCTCAACCTCCAGCGCCTTTCCACCGTTGCGTGGCAGTAATCTGGCCTGACGAAAAATTAGACTCCCTCGCTAGATCTTCTTGCCTCCATCTGGCCTTCTCGGCTATGGCCTGACGAAGAATGAAATTACCAAGAAAGATTAGGATTGCCCTTGGTTTATCGCCGCTCCCTGTGCCAGACCGAATTTTGAACGGAGTACGGTGTGCCCTCTGGATTTCCGCCGACCAGTTCCATTCGGAGAGTTGTGGGAATACCAGCTTAAATAGATTTATAACGTAGGCCCTGACATATGACCCCTCAGCCCCTTCTGGTATCCCAAGCACCCGTAAGTTGTTCCGTGTGAGCCTATTTTCCATATCCTCCAGTTTCCACTGGATATCGATGACCTGGCTGCTTTGGGACTCTACTTTGATAGTGGCTGCGGCGGCCTCCCATTCTGTTGCAATGATCCTTTCTTCCAAGTTTGTCACCCTGTCTCCTACATTGACATATGCTTTAGACAACTTTCTGACCACGCCTTGCATTTGCCTCATGGCTGCTTGTGATTTTCGGCAGTCCTGGCGTGCTTCCTCTCGATGGGTAAGGATTGTCTGATAGATGACGTCTAGGAGTGGAGGGTGGGTTGCTGGGGTTTCTACATTCAAGTTCCCCTGAAGTGGCATGGCAGATGAGTGGTCCCATATTAGGTCCCGCATGGGCTGTTCCTGAGCATTCAGTTGGACATTCGGTCTTTTAGCTGTGCTAGGGGGGTTCTGCTCAAAATCACTATCAGCTTCAAAGTTGCTCTCCCCCTGAGATGAACTCCGGTCCACTTCTTACCACTCCGCCTCCTCTGAAACTGAATAAAAACATTCACTGCTTTCTTTCTCTTTACCATCCATTAGGACCGGGGAGGCAAAGACCTCCCGCCCCTTCTTCCCCTGGCGTACCACCGACACACCCATGCTCAGATGACAGTACTCCCTGGCCACCCTGTGCCCCATTGTTTTCCTGTGGAGTACCAGTGTCGTTGTCCAGGGTTGGCCCTTCAGCCCCTGTTGACTTCTCACCTTTTTCACCCTCCGTCGTTACATTGCCACCCAGGCTGGCATTTTGGCTAGCAATGTCCTCTGTCAGGGGAATACACGCCGCATCCATACCTGACACCACAGTCTCCTGTGGTTTGAGCGTGGGGGTGTCTGCCTCCTCCCTGCTTCCGTCCTTGTGGTTCTGCCCCTTGCCGCTTCGTGAAAACATTTCTGGTATTGATGCGGTCGTCTGCCGTGTTCTCACCACAGTATGTTACCCCTTTCTTGGTGGCTCCCCCTGGGGTGTGCGCAATTTACTTGGAGATTCGGACCTTCTTGACTCCAGCTCCGTCTGCTCCACTAGCTGAGCTTTCCTCCTGGCCGCCGCCGCTGCCACTTTCGATACTCCAGCCACAGCCTTGGGGGCCATCCTGCCCGAGTTCCGCTCACTCCCGTTGCTCCGCAATCTCCGCAAGCCTCTGTCAGTTCTTCTGAGTCCTCTGCCACGCCCACAACGCTGATGCCGAATCCAAAGCAAAATGACGCCGCTCAACACCCGCAGCAGCCTGAGCCCGGCTCCCGCCGAGCGTGCTGTCTTTGCGAATGCTGTTCCACTTGCCCAATAGGTAATCTACGACATTAGAGTTCTTTTTTTTTCCTTTTCAAAACTCGATATCGTTCATATCGCCGGTGCTGGGGCTCGAAAAGACCTTGCCCGTTCCACTGCTACTGCTCTGCGGCCACTACGCATCCGCCATCTTGCTTCCGCTCAAGTCCAGCCTTCTTTATTCTGGGGGGGGGATACCTTTTTTGCCACGGTAGACCACAAGTTGCGAGTGAATACGAACTGTAATGATGAACATACGCTGGTTGGAGTGATTACATGTTCTCTTATTCTATACATGCGGAGAGCGAATAAACCGTGTACAACCTCAACAAGATCTCCTCCAACTGTATCCTCCAACGGTCCTCTCCCAACATGCTCTACTCCTACAGATTCCACCACAGAAATAAATGATATCATAGTGTGACTGCAATACAGTACATTACAACACCACATATCTTCCTCTTTACAATCCATACATTTCCAAATACAGGAATTACAGAATCACAATTAGACCTTACATTAAGATGCCTACAGGCAAAACTTACTAGAGCATAACATTTTCGTTTTTAACCTTCACATGAAAAATTACTTGTATTTCTAGGTAATGTCACATATCTGTCTACACGAGTGGATTTCCCTGAACAAACAGGAACTTGTACATCTTCATCACACGCCCTTCATCATGAAGTGCCTCATTCCCTGGCACACTCTCACTCGCATCTCTTCCTCTGTTCTAACTACCAGTTTGTTCCACTTTAAACCACAACCAGTCATCTCTCTCTGCCAATATGCCATGCATCCCTTCATCATACTTCCACCACAACACTTCATTACATTTGGCCATTCTGTTCAAATGCCAAATTGTCCCATTGCTCAACAATGCAGAGTGTGAATAAAGTTCCTTCACTTGGAGTGGTTTCGAAACGTGCTGCTTCCTTTCCTAGACCTCACTCCTAACTTCACTGTTACCCAGTCTCCAAACGACAACTTCACTTCTTTCTCACCATGTTTCCTGTCATAATACTCTTTATACACTTTTTCTGCCTTAAGCAGATTACTCTTGACAACTGATGGGGACCACTTGCTCTGTAACTCCATTTACAACCATCCTGCATTTTCTCTGGTATATGGTTCTCTCCCACTAACAATTCTAAATGGACTATATACCGACACTGTAGGAGCAATGCGGTCAGACTACATAGTCTTGGCTAATTCCTTCTCCCAATCCTTTCCATTAATCGCAGCTTGCACATAGCCCAAAATCACCAATTGAATGAACTGGTACACTGCCCCAATCCCAGCTGAATGGTAAATGGGAGTATCTTTACACCACTCCTACCCAAGAATGCTTTCCTCTTGTCCGAATCAAACTATGGGTTGTTGTCCATTAAAATAGATCTTGGAATTTCTCCCCTCAAAAAGAAAGTGGTCAAGAAGGAAACTAAAGTAGATGCATCAACCTTATCACACACCTCAAACCACCACCTCAAGCCATTTAAAGTACAGCTCCAAGAATACTATAACGTATTCGGGAACACCACATGAATCTAAAATAGGTCACAAAATATCGACCGCTATTTCATCCCTAGGGCTCTCAGGGTATTTATACTCCCTAACGGTGGTCGGAAGACGTTAATGATTTGTCAGCACTGGCACAAGAAGAACAAGACCCCACATTCTTTTCGATATCCATATCCATTCCAGGCCACCAATGCAATGACTTCACCCTCATCTTAGATTTAACTATGCTTAGGTGGCCTTCATGCATAATGTTGAGAATGCGTCCCCTAAGACTCACCGGAGGAATTACTCTGTCTCCTCTAAGGAACAACACTTAATCACTGATTGATAATTCAGTTTTACATTCCCAGAACTTCCTACATCCCTCTGAAAATTCACTCTTCCAAGGCCATCCATCAGTTATATAGCTCTTCAAATCCTTAAAGATGCTATCAGAGTCATAAGGTGACTCCCAGTCTTCCTCTTGAATTACAATCTCCTTATCAACAGTATACACAACACTGCATTCATCCCAATCACTGCTGCAATGTTCTTCAGTGGTAAAGGAGAGTGAGTCAAATAGTCTGCTACCTTGTTTCTATTACCTGGTACGTACTCTAAATCATACACATAGTCTAAAAGTCTTAAGGTCATCTTTGCTTTGCAAGGAGGTGCTTTAATGATACTGGTAGAAGTCAGAACGTTGACTAAGGGTTTATGATCTGTTCTAAGAACGAATCTTGTACCCCACAAATACTGTCTGAACTTTTCCATTGTCCAGACAAGAGCTAATATCTCCTTCGCTATTACAAAGAATGTTTTCCTTCGACGTTGTAAGTGAACATGAGCCATATGCTATGGTAGTTTCCAACCCATCCTTCGACACTTGGGTCAAAACTGCTCCCAAGCCCTTGCCAATAGCATCAGTGATGAGTACACTGCAAGATGAAATATCAAACCCTTTTAGGGGTATTGCAGCACAAATGTCTTGCTTAATACTTTAAAACTCCTTGTTCAACGTTGTGTTCCAACTAAAAATTTCCTTTTCCTTCAAAAGTTGGCTTAACGCATGTGTTTTTGCTGCAAAATTCTTCACAAACTTGCTGTAAAATTCTGCAACACACACTGGTTGGCGCGATTACATGTATGTTTATTCCATACATGGGGAGAGCAGGTAAACCATGTACAACTTCAACAAGATCTCCTCCAACTGTATCCACTAACGGTCCTGCCCCAACATTCTCTTCTCCTCCAGATTCCACCATACAACTGATTGATGTCATCGTGCGAAATCAATACAGTACATTACAACACCACACATACCATTTGAAGGTTTTTTAGAAAAAAAGAGGGCCAACCTTGTCTAAGGCCCAACACAGGGTTTTGAATTTATCAGTTCCCTGATTGGTCCTCAATGTAAATTAGAGATGGTTTGTGAAACTGAGCAAAATTTAGGAAGTTTCATCAACACTCAGGCTGCTGCGTTTCGTCTATAGTTTGCTTTTTAGGCGCTGCTGGATACCTACCTTCAAGACATTGCAGTAATCCGATTTCAAGATTATGAGAGTCAATATAATTGTTTTCTGCATCGCTATCGGAAGAAACTGAAGATTCTTCTTCTAGATTTTTAGTGTCCAGAAACCAAAAGATGTTAACTGATTAATGTGATTTAACAACAAATATAACCCCTAAGTTCTTTGCTTTTTGAAATGGAGATGGAAGTGATCCTATATTGGAATGCCACCACGCAGCATTCCATAAGGAAATGTTATGGCCAAACAGCACCTCAGTCTTTTCAGAGTTTAATTTTAAAGAAAATTCTGCATCAACGTAACAATTTTCTGCAATCAGATGTTACATTTTTTGGCTAATTTGTCTGGATTAGAAAAGACTGACACCACTATCTGGGTGTCGTCAGCATAAGAAAGTACTGAGAAGCCATGTGATTGAATAAGTTCAATTAAAGCAGTAATGTACACAATAAAAAGGGTAGGACTAAGCGTGGATCCCTGTGGGACCCCGCAAGTAAGTGTAAAAGGGTCTGAGGTCTAATTTTCCAAGGCTACAACTTGATCTCTATTGGATAGAAAAGAGATGATTAGTTCTAGTACGAGACCCTTAATTCCGATACAATCAAGCCTGTTGATCAGAAGAGAATGATTGATTGTATCAAAAGCGTTCGAAACAGCAAGCAAGATCAAGGTTGCCTTGCCACCATTATACACAATTGCTCTAATTTCTTACCGAAGCATTCACAAGGACTGATCCTGTAAAGTGGGTCTACACCCATGCTGTGATGGACCAAGGCAGTTGTCAGTTTCAAAAAATTCTATAATTTCTTTGTTTAAAGTTTTTGCTAAGATCTTAGCCGAAAGTGGAAGGCGGGAGATTGACCTGTAGATTTTTACCTCATTGTATTCCAGCAAGGCTTTTTTCTAAAGTAGCAGTGTAAATGCTTTCTTTCAAGCTGATGGGAAGTGTCCAGAGTTAAGTATTTTATTCAGACGTTCTGTAAGGTGGACTGAAATCATCTTTGATACTGGATGGACAACCTGCGAAGGGCAGGGGTCGAATGGGGCACTTGATTTAGAAGATGTAATTAATTTCACCACCTTCTCCTCAGTGAGACGAGTAAAGGAAGTAAGAGCAGGTGAACGTGGCTCTTGATTAGAGACAATACATTCTACTAGCATCTCCTACTTGGAAGAAGTCTCAAGGTTTCCTGTCAAGCAGTGAACTCTGGGAATATATTGTTAACTTTAGATAGGATTAAATCAGCTATCTTTTTGCACAGTGGGTATCAGAGTGTTTATTGCTAAAATTGGAAAGTGGTTTAACTGTGTTAAAACGTGGAACTTTTGGCAGCATTCATTTTGGCTGTAAAAAGTTTGGTCTTGGCAGCATTTGTTTGCCTTTTGTATTCTTCAATCAATGCTTTATATTTAGTTTTTTGTAAGAACTTTAGTTTAGTTTCTAAAGTTGTTCCTGATGTCTGGATCTCTGTTTGTTTTTCCTGAGCACCTGGGAACACCAGGGGGCAGAGGACAGGGATCTGTGGTTTATCCTCGTTTTTAGGGGATCTAGCCGGGTGACTGCCGTATCAATCCAGCCATCAAAGTTGGCTGAGGCTTGATCAATGTCACTCTCAATTATCGGGTGAGACTCCCTCAGCATATTGTTAATTCCAAGTTATCTATTTTTCCATGGACAGAATCTTAACACTGTGAGAGTCTTAGGGGTCGATGGTACTTCAAGGCAGGGAGACATACTATGCTGAATTTGGCTTCAGTTAAATGTGGCAAGTGTACATTGTGCACCTATACAGCACACCGGTCCCCAGCAGCTGTGGAATACTGTTGCAGAGACATGGCTCCACTGAGAGTGGCTGGGGGGCTCACAGTCGCTTGACGACTAGGGAGTCAGCCCCAAGCTGGAAGGAATTTGGATGTACTGGGGTAAAAAACTCAATGACAACAGTCAACAGTGTGGTGGCCTATGACACACACCCACACACAGGTGCAGACCCCTCACTGATGAGGATTATTAGTTCTAATAATGGGGGTATGCTGGAGGCACTGTGATGGAGGAGACAAACACTAACTTATTGAGGAAAGAACTGGTTTACTGCTGGGTAAGTACTGAACTGAAAGTGCAGGGTGCCATATTCTTAGAGCTCTAAGTCCTCGATGAACAAAGCATCCAGTAGGTTAATCAGCTCGCTTGTCTAAGAGTTACTTGCACTGCCACTTGTTTGACTCCCTAGTTTATGTAGTGGGCTTTCTTGCCAGACATACGAGAAGAAGTCAAGGTAGAGAGCAAGGGCTCATCAGAGCTCACACAAGAACCTGTCACCATCTTGCCAGGGCTCCAGACCATGCCTTTTCATCATGCTAGTCTGAATATTATGAAGAGTTCACAAAATAAAGAGTTCTGGGGGAATTCACCTGCTCTACATATAGTAGCAGATTACAAGCTCACTGCTAATTGCCAGTCCCTGTGCAAGCAGGAGGTTCAAAGATATCAGAATTACGAGCTGTAGGATAATTATTATGACCTGGAAGCTTTCCCCAGATAGATATAGATTCCTGCCGGCCAAACTTGCCAACATTTATCAGGTATCAGGAGAAAAGGCCCAGAAAGAAGCGAAAACCTGCCGAAAATGTTATGCAAAATACTTGTTCTGCATGTTATACCTCATTTCCAAGTTGCAAACTAGGAAGATAAGGTATTTATCGCAGCTGGTTAATGGTAGTTACTGGACGTTGTAAATACCCCACCCTGTTCCCCGCAATATTTAATAAGGGATATACACTAGAAGGCAGCACATCTGGGAGTCTAGGACCAGATGTAAGTACATTGGATTAGGTAAAAGTGCTCATGATTTGCTCGCTGATTAGAATTTTAGCAAATCCAATGATATATTGTGAACCGACCTATGTATTCAAAGGGGTGTTCATAAAATACTGAATTGCTGTAGGTTGCAATTTGACCTACCTCATGAATATTAATGGGATAGGTGGCAAATTGTGACCCACTATGATTGACTGCCATCACAGGGATGATGGCCTATTTGGGGTCAGCAGACAACCATGTCTAGATTGCTTATAAATAAAAAAAATGTTTAATGCATTTAGTTTTCCTTAAAGAAAACAGAATGCTTTTATAAAATGAGAAACTTTGTAAAACATTTTTTAAGAGTAGGCAGTGGTCCAGATTGTTTTTTGAGCAATTTACAATTGGGAAGGTGTTCCCTGGGAGCCCCTTCCTATGTACGAACGGGTTACCATCTTCTTTGAGGTTTATGTATAATATTAATGTGTTGCGACTGCATTTTGGACGCAAAACATTCAGACATACCATAAGGAATCACTGTTTGGAAGGGACCCCTAAACTAGCTCCTAACAAATAGCGATTCCTTTTAAATTCCTAAACCCACTTAGAGATTCGGTAACATGTTACTGACTCACTAAATGCGTTTAGTACAATCAAAAACATTTACTTATCGCAAACCCTGTGATTTACCGTATGGCAGGGTTTGCAACAAGACAAGGCATTAGTACATGTGGCACCAAAAGCTTTACTGATAAACTCAACCTCCACAAATCCTGTACCCGTCACAGGCTCAAATATCTCAAAATGTCCCAGCATACCTTCAGGGCACCCAGCAGCCTCAACTTCCGAATACAACTCACTATGAGGATTGTCTTGTTGCTTACTCCACGGATATTTTTGATTTTCTTAGCAAAGTAAACAGCAATGTCTTCGCATTTCCCTTCTAAGTTTGTGGTTGCTGTCCCTGAAAACACTTAACAAATGTTTCACAAATCTAGAATTAAGGTAATTTCTTCTTTACAAATCACCGTTAACTCTGACAATAGAAAACACTGACCTAAAAGTGGCAACTCTAAAAAAAAGTCAACAGATTGTCAATTGAAAGCTCTACCTTTATGTAGCACATTTTTTGCATAAAATAATTTTTTTCCTCTGACCTTTCTAATATATATATTATTTTATCCAGTGCATTACAATGGAAAATTAAGGCTGCAATGAGAAATGACCCTCCTCACAAATTTCAATTTCATCTACGAACCTTTCACTTAAGCTAAAAGGTTCGTCTGTTTTTTTAGTCCACTAATTGGATCCCTATTCATGGGCCAGTAACATTGGTTGGCAGGACCTGATGGCTACAACTGTTTTGCAAGAGTTTGTGTTACTGTTTTTGGTGCTTCCGCATGTCCCTCTCACTGAGAGTAAAAATCTTCCTCAGATGGTGACTCACTCATTTATCCGTCAGCTTTGAAAACTCTTACAAGAAGTCTGGATTGAGTGTACAAAATATTTATCGCCAACGAGATCTGTGAATCACATAGCAAAACGTCAAGGGGATCCCCTTAACACCTGGAATGAAAACAAACTCCCAAGGCAAGCCAGACACACACACTATTACAGAGGTTTCTAGAATCGGTCATATGCCCAAGAGCTCATTAAGACACAGGGTGCTTCATGGCTTGTCTTGTAGACGGATACATGACGGGAACAGTTACCATGTGCAGGAAACATGGCAGTTACAGGTTATTGTAGGTAAGAATTTTATGAAATAGTAAATTTAATTTCACAGTGGGCTTCCCCACAGAACATCCTAAAAGGTGTTTCACTATCCAAACGCCAGAGATATTGGTCTTGTCAATGTTTGTTTGCTCGTGCTTTTGTTTAAATAGGGTAGATTAAAAGCAATTATCAAATTGAGAGGAATTAAGTTTTCTATTTAAAAAAAGACTCCGCTTTCACTGGCTCAAAACCTATCAATTCAGACTGAAAGCAGGTATTGCTATTTACCTATATCCAGAAAGCACAGGAAAAAATACCAGTGGTGAACAGTTTACCTGTAGCTGAGACCGATATATATTTCGATATTTTAGTAGTATTGTTCAAATGCTCTGACATTTAGGTTCAACTGTTGCTTGCAGGTTTTGACTAGCAAAATATTTCTGAATTGGATGCCATGTTGTATTTGACTGAAATTGAAAATTATTCTAATTACGCTACTAAAAATTGTGATCAAATTTAAGAGCGTTTTATGCAAACTTGCAATGGCATCCCCTTGACCGAACTATGGGGAAGAACACTGTACAATCAGTAAAGTTTTGTTACTATTGAATCCACTCGTTGAACACTAACAAACGTTTTTTCCCAATCTGCGTAAATTGAGGAAAAAGCAAAAATTGTGCATTGAAAGAATTAGAAATTGAACCTCCATATGAACAAGGGTGTGGTGCATGAGCACAACCAGCTTTGCTTGCACTCGTCTGCTACTGGTATACATTTGCTAGACTAATAGGTGCGCTAGGGTATGGCAGGCAGAGATTCAAGGACACCCTAATCACAGAAAAGGATATGGCGAAACGTGTCTGGGGCACGTTTAGTTCCCCTAGCCATCTTTGATCAGAAGCAGGCTGTAGCATCGTGCTACAAATAACCATAGACACAGGTTATAGTTTACTGGAGCTTTATTATCTTACATCCAGTCTCGACCCTGTCCCTACTCTAACTGCCCACCAGCCGGTCCCGGCTCCTCCTGTTCCCCTTCCTAGCTCCGCCCTCCCAAGCACTAGACTGCACAGAGCAATACTACATCTCCCCCTTTCTTAACAAAATTAAATTAACTTCTACCAAGTTCGCAATTGTCCACTCAGCCCCATGAGTCGGCAGACAGTCTGTTTGGGCCACAGGAAGGTGGCTCCATTCATGAGCTCGGACTCAGTCCTGTCTTCAAGCATCAGCAAGGTCGAATCAGTGATGGGTCTGTCTTTGGTCGATCTTTCGGTTGTCTCACCACAAACATCTTTGACCACGGGCGCGCGTTCTTGAAAGCGTGAGACATCGTGCGTGAACGGCTTGTTCTCAGATCCCACAGTCATCACTGTTTCGTTCTGCTGTGTGACTACTGATGTCTCGGCGTGGCAGTGGCAGTCCGTTCTCCATTGTGACACATGTTTTCCTAAGCATCCGCTTGTAAGTTCACTTCCTTTACCCATTCGGTCAGGGGCATCAATGCTCTCGTGCTCACAGTCCTGCATGTTGGAGGATAGAGCGCTGAGTGTCTTGGATCGGTTTTGGGACTCATATGCCGGTTTTATTGATCCTCTCGGCTCCCACCCACATTCGTAAATGTTGAGCTCATTGGGCACAGAGTTATCAGATTCTATTGATCCTATCTGCTCCCACTCGCGTTTGAAGATGTTGAACTCTTCGAGCATGGGAGTATGGGCATGTTCCGTGCTCGTCCCCTCTTGTCTCCACGCTGCGGACCCATCTTTGCCAACACACCTTGTCTCCTTGACGGAGTGATGAGACAGTCCTTTCCCACGCCAATGTGTAGTGCCCCATATGGCTGTCCTTCCCATGAGAACCCTTGGGGTCAGCCTCGCAAACCCTGTCAGTGGTGACGGTACACTCCTCAGGTCCGGATATGACTGCGACCGACGGGACAGGTTGCTTGACGGGGTGATCAAATGTTCCGAGACATCTGCGTGCAATATGTTGTTTTGGATGGGTAGAGTAACCTCTGAGTTCAAGGTCCGTTCAGGTGGTCGGTGCCATGGATGTTGTCGTGAACTTGATTCTGTTGACCCCAGTGATCGTACCGACATGTCTTCTGAATCAGAGAGGTCGCTGTCTGCTTTTCTGCGGGACCCTTCTTTCAAAGGTGTTTGAACTGATACCCTTCTTGAATTGGTATACTGTGACAAACTGCTCTTAGATTTGGAGCTGTCTTTGGGACACTTCTCGGGGTATGTGTCGCGACATGTCTCCCATGCTGTTTCAGTGGAATGATTATCTGACAACCAAGTGTGTATTTCTTTTGTTCGACCCCAAAGCCTTTCGTTGCTGCCCTTCTCGTATGATGTTACTGGTCCCTTCTCAGTTCCCTCATTTTCACGTATGTCCTGAGTGTGTTCGCCTATCACTTCCTGGTGTCGGAGTGAGTCACCCAGTTCCGAGAGGTCTCTTTCGTCTTCTTGCTCGCTGGGAGCCCTGATGTCTGTGTCCTGGGAGTGGTGTTTTCTAAGACTGCATGTTTCTTCGGACTTGTCTGTGAAGGTCGGTGACCCGCGGATTGCTCGGGTGCGTTTGTGTGCCGGCTCCCAGAGTTGACATGACTGGTCCGATATTCTATAGCTTGTCTTTTCTTCATACTCGTTGAGTAGGCTGACATCGGTTCCATCCCTGTGAGCTATCTCACTTGACTCTTCTTCAGAATAGTTTGTGTTATTTGCTAAGTGACTCCTTGAAGTTGAATAACCCCCAGAGGTTATGTCTGTGAGGCTGTCATGATTCTGGATCATTCCAGTCTTTTGTCTTCGCGTTGTTGACTCAGAGTCTTTTATGACACTTTGCCTCTCCCGCTGTCTTGTCTCTAGTCTGCTTTCGCCCTTCCTTTTTCTGGTTTCAGTTGCCTCTTGAATCTTATGCTCTGACCTGAGGGAGGTCTCTTTTCGCTTATCTTTTCTTCTTGCATTGATGTGCGACTCTCTTGACAATTCTCTTGTTTCGGCTCGCTCTCCAGCTTTGGCCCTCCTGACAATTTCCTTCAACGAGAATTGCCTTCGAAGTATCTTGCGCTGTGTGTCCGGTTCTGAACAGCTCTCAATTGCCCGCAGGCGGATGGCTTCCTCATTTGTGAATGTGTTGAATTGACAGTATCATACCAACTTGTGTAACCGCGTTACAAAGTTTGATAAGGATTCTCCTGGTTCCCGCCGTGCTGCATTGAAAACAATGCGTTCATAATCGACATCTTCCTTTGTGATGAAATGAGCACGTAACGCCTTTTTGAGTTTTATATATGTTCCTGTATCCTTTGCTGAAAAGGTTCTGATCAGGCGTCGGCCTTCGTGACCCACCAATTGGAGCAGTAGTAGTAGACGTTTGCTATCTCTCCGCTCTCCGGTAACGTCAAGAAATGCATCCAGTGACTCCAGCCACCGGTTCCATTCTGGACCCAGACTCTGGTCGCTGGTCTGTGTCACTGGGGGTGGCACTCCAATGCAGGGGCTTGATGTATGTGTTTCCTCTCTCACCGACATGATGGTGGAATGTGCTGGCATGTCGATGTCATAGAACTGTTTCCTCATTTTCTTCTTGTCTTCTTTTGCTGACCCTTTTCGGCCGCTAGCCTTTGTTTGGTCGTTTCCTTTGAATTATGGTAAGGTTTGCCGCTCCCGGGTGACTACTGTATGTTGTCCGCCCTTGGTGCGGCTGTCTCGGTATGCTTCCGTGAGTTGAATATGGATTTCCTGAGATCAACTGGCCACCAGTCAGCTGACTCGTGGCTCTGCGAATTCCCGCTTTCTTTGGTGTTGCGTGCTAACTGCAGGTGGTCGGTGGTGCTTCCGCAGTGATACGTGGCACCGTTGACAGTGTTCCTTCATTTCGTTCCAGACTAATGCGGATTATCCAGTCACTTAGTTGATGAGAGAAGACTTCTCTTATATTTGTTTGCTCCTGCTTCTGGATCATTTGTTTTCTTGGCTTCTTCTACTTCTGTGGCTACTTGTCTTCACGGGGTGTTGAAGTTTACTTTGCTACTTATCTTTGCTCGTGTTCGCTTGTGTTGGCTCTTGTGTTTGCTCGGGCTTGTTTCGCCTATTCCTTTGCATGTGCTTGTTTACTCGTTTAGTTTCTTGCACTGGGTTGTGCTTGTTGCCTCTCTGATCGTCTTCGTTCTCAACAGCTGTCTTTGCTAGTGCTTGTTGACTTCCGATAATTGCATTCACTAGTACTTGTTATTTTGGACAATTGCATTTGCTAAGGCTTATTGCTTTGGCTTCGCATTTGCTCGTGCTTGCTGGCCAATTCCACATTCGCCTGACTCTAAGATGGCCGCCCCACATTGACTAATGGGTCTGTCTTTGAGTCTGCCTGACTTCAAGATGGCCGCCGTAGCTGTCTGCAGGCACTACTTTCTCCCTGCTCACTCGGCCCAGCTCCTTCACTTTGGACTCACCGGCAGTCGTTTTCAGGGGCAGCACCCTCCAGATTTGGCTCCCTTCAGTCGCTGCTACAGTCAGGTGAGGTTGGGGTGGGCTCCCGCCTTACTTTGCAGGGTCCTGCGCTTCTTCGGCGGCGGCGTGCCGAAACTCACGCATCAAGCGTGAGGTTTTCCGATGTCGGATCTCCCTCGGGCTCCGATTTCAGCGCGCTCAGCAGCGCTTGGCAGCAGACCTTCGTGGGGCAACGTCCTCCACGCTGAGGCACTTTTCTCTTCACTCTGGGGCTTGGCAGAGTCAGAGTGGGCTCCCGACTTCTGCTCGTGCAGCGCTCACCAGTTTTGCACGCTTCCTGCGTGAGTCGCGTTTCGGCGCGAACAGCGTCTCTTCTTCGAGCGGTTTAGCGCTCGGTGCTTCGGCTCCCTCTTGGGTCCCTCTCGATTGCTGGAGGGGTAGGGTCACCTGCTGCTAGCTTCTTTGCTCAGGCAGCAACTCCATTTCACTTGGGCAGCGTTCTCTTCTTCGCCTCGAGGCTGCCTGGGACAGGGCGCTCTTGTGGGGTATTGTGACTAGTGAGTTTGCCTCATCCCACCCTCGTCGCCAGTTGTAGCATCGTGCTACAAATAACCATAGACACAGGTTATAGTTTACTGGAGCTTTATTATCTTACATCCAGTCTCGACCCTGTCCCTACTCTAACTGCCCACCAGCCTGGTCCCGGCTCCTCCTGTTCCCCTTCCTGGCTCCGCCCTCCCAAGCACTAGACTGCACAGAGCAATACTACACAGGCCTGCTGCAGATGAAGGTGCAATGCAGAGGTTGTTTGCATTGCAGACCACAAACTTCACTGCTCAAGAAATGGATGCACAGTGGAGCGAATAATTCAATTTGTAGCCCTAACATAGAGATAGAAAAGTAACTCTCTCCATTCTCTCCATTGACCTGTGCTGAACCTTTATTGCCTGTGCATGTTAATACACCAAACCAGGAAACAGCAGGGATGGGAGCATGTTAGCATCTGCAATTGATGGCACTACAAACACGTAGCTCATGTTAGCAAACCTAACAGCATGCACCCCTGCTTTAGTGTCTGTAGGAGAGCGAGTCAGAAGTACAGTGCACTAATTGCACTTTTGCTTTCAACCTCTCCTCAACTCTCCCCACCCAGGTCCAGAAAGTGAATCATTACCTTCCTTTCTGCCAACTTGGGCCCTGGCGGCTCCTCCGCTATACCAGGGGAGAGTCACCCCCCATCCAGCAGAGGAAAACAAAAAATAAAATAGGTTTATTATCACTTTATTTTTTCTTCATGGTGGAGGCCATCATTACGACAGCAGCAGGGAGGAGGAGGCGGAGGAGTGGTAGGCACTGCTGTCAGTGTGCATGTTGGTTTGGATGTCCTCCAACCCAAGGTGGAGAACAACAACGGGCACTGGCTCCTAACCCTCGATAGAGCGCAAAACCAGCCTGCTCTGCCCAATCCCACTGAAGTGAAGGCCGATGTCTGCCTGCACACATTGCAATGTTAGCATAACCGCATAAGTAGTTTAAACGTCATTTTGCAGCTTTGCCGCTTTTGCACACAACGCTACATATATCTGTTGTTGTAAGTTAGCTTATTTGATTTTCTTCACATGAGAACGGTCTGTTTTCCACAACCCTGGACTTACACGGCAGCCTCTGTCTGTACAGCTTGTGCTCACAGTGTCAAGGTAAAATAACAATGTATGCTGTTGATTCAGGGTGATCGGCCCCCGTTCTAGACATAACATGCATCCAGCTGCAAGAAGCTTACATTTGAGTGCCTTTAATATTACACTGCATGCATGTTTGCAGGCACTTGGAAAAAAACATTTCCATCTACAAGAGAGCTGGCTGACCCTTTGATGTGATTCACCTAAGCTGATCTTTGAGGTATGGGGTTCTCTGTTGAAACCTAGATACCTTCGATTATTATAAAACTTAGCTTCGAGCAAGGGGAGGGTGGTACACAAGACGCTGTAGGACCTGTTTCCACTATCAGTATAATATGATTTCTCCCTTTGTGTTTTATGGAATTGTAACAATGCTGATTGTTTTATTTCTAATCATATGCCTGCTTATGTTAGCCACAATACTGCATCTTAGAGCACGTAGTTGAAATAAATATTTTAAACTTTACCGTGTTTCTGATTACTCACGATGTGGACTTGTATGAGAAATATAAACAAAAGAGTGTTCTTGATTCCCACCATTTCTGAGAGTATTCTAAGTCGCTAGTTCTAGGTTGTCTAATCATTGGTAGCTTGGCGGTAGGACGGAGAACGAATGAGACACTGATGCTAGTCGGATAGGGGTTCTGGGTACTGAGGTGAGTTTCTGGTACACCACAAGTCACTGAGGTCCTGGTTTCCTACGCACAGTTCTGTGCAAACACAGACTCCCCGCAGCACCACCACTGTTCTCAAGGGTACTACCACTGAAGGAGCCGGGTTCCATGTTTTAGATCTGCTCTAGAACCTCGAGTCGATGGTACTTTTTTTCAGCATGAAAGCGTTGGGGAGAGGAATCAATAGCTGATCAATCATGTCAGTTCCAATTCACTACGACTCTTAAGAATTACAGATTGTCAATTAAGATTTGTTGGCTTATTGCAAAGCGAAGAATAACTGGATATACAGGCACCTCAAAGAGAGGGTGTAGAAATACATTGGAACTAATACAGAGTCACATCTACAGATGAAGTTAAGACAGTGCTACATGCACAAGATGATTAGTTTGAGAATCAGGATACAAAAGATTACTGAACAGACGTCCAAGTTCCCCTTAATCGAAAGTTCATGGGTATAAAGGATTAATCTGTCCCTACACTAACACTAACCTGACATACATCATAGCATTTCCTAGGCAAGATCAGTTAAGGTATCAAGCGTTCCTAAGAAGTCTCCCCACATTAGTTGGGTCAAGCAGCATAAAGCGACTAAGACAGAGCTCGTTCTAAGATGCTCTCTCTCAAGGAAAGGCAGAAGTCCCCCAGGCACTTTCCTTAGTTACAATACATCAATACCACAGGTAGTATCCCAGGGTCCTTTGCGGATCACGTCATCCAGTCAGGCCACCTCCTCATAGGTAACTTTCCTGTAGGCAGCAATGCGCCCAAGCTTGGCGAGATTACCTTGAGTCCTAGGCTCACTCCGATGAGAAAGTAAAACAGTTTTCCACTATCAGTATCAACTCTCAATGTATCATCTTCTCCCTAGGTCTAACTCCTAAAACAAAGACATTATTCAAACTAACAAGGATGATTCTTCCACCTGCAACAGAAACAAGAGAAAGAACAAATCCAACATGCACATGAAATTCAACTATTAAGTCTAATGCGAGAGCTTCCATGGATGGAAAATGCATTTCAGGCCTACAGAATTCAGCAAACATAAGAAAATGGCACACATGTGTTATGAAACTACATATAAAATTAACACTCTTTACTGAGTACTTCTGAAACAACACATTACATCAAATACGTGAATAATTGTCAGCAGCCTACCCATATTCTACACATGAATGTTTTCAGCTAATCACCTCTAGTTTCGATGTTAATCTTTTCATGTTTACATTGAAATGTCCCTAATACACCACAATTCATATTATTACAGTAACATTCTACTATCTCATGTTAATACAACAAAGAAATATATATACACATGCAGGCTATTCGTGATTATGGAGGATCCCTACAAATAAAAATTGGATTTTGTTTTACATCACCACCATGAAAGCAGCGACTGGATTGCCCACAGGAGAGCCTCAGCCTGTGACTGGAGGAGCAGAAGAACAGCGAGCAGAAGAGCAGAAAGTAAGCTTTTTTGTGTTTGTTTTGTTACTGCTCCCTCCCTCCATCACCCTGACCCACTACTTTTCCCCAACATCAGCCACTACTGGCCAGTACAAACATCTTTGTAATTGGTAGGCACCCAGACTCCCCTGACCAATCACAATGCTGCAATGCAGCAATGTGAATGGTCTGAGCGTATTGGTTCGACACCCGACCAGGGAAAGAGGGCCTGGCATGTTCTCCTCGAATGCTGTAATGCAGCCTGCAAGGAGAACAGGGAAAGTGCGCATGACTGTTTTTGGTGGCCTGAGAGGGCTGGCCAAACAGTAAAGTGGGCAAACCACTCCTCCCCTTCCCTGCTCTGAGAGCAGACCAGCCCCGTCAACCCACCAAGCAGCACAGAAACATAAAATGATAATAGTTCAAAGTTATTTTCATTTTATGTTTCCTTTACTTTGCACTGCTTAAAAGCAGTGGGGTGACGCTCCTCCACCGCCACGGCTTGAACTGGAGTTTTACGTGCTACACCATAAAAATCCTCAAGTATTTATTTGGGATTATGTTGGCCTTAGCAGTGCCACCCTCTTGGGTGGCTTTGCAGTGATTTCATTGCTTTGATTTTCAACTGCATTTGGTGATGCACTTATCCAAAGCAGCACACTATAAAAGCGTGTTCAGTTCCTTTGACATGCTTAACCTCTTGTCACCATCTGGGTTCCAGATAAGGTCTGTTTGCAGAGAATCCTTACGGAAAGGTGAAGGCTGTCTCGATGGAAAGGAGCGCTTCTCTCAGTGTTCTTGGTTTGAGTGGTTTGCTTCTTGTTTATACAGTTTAGGAGTATTGCAGGGCTTTTCAATTATTTTAATAAAGGCCAGCAATATTCCAGCAAATTAGAAATGTGTTTGTAGGAGAGGGACGATACACCAAGAGTAGAGTTCATTTCCTCAAATTAATCCAAAGATTTTTTTTATTAATGTGGATAGTAAAAGATGGCCATCAGCCAACGCGTTTCGTTCCTATGAAGGAACTTCATCAGGGCTTCAATTGTAATGAGAAGAGTAGTATATCTGTGCTCACATACAGCAGCTCAAAGTAAATGACCTCTCAATAAAGGTCAACAAAAATCCATCCATACTCCTGGAGTCACACGTACGAGAATATATCTGTTTTTCGCGCGTCACCGTTAGGAAAGATGCTCCACAATAGAGGTTGAAAGTGTACCGCCCAATATCCTTAATAAGATTTATCCGCGAATGGATCAAGTCTGTAAAGATTGAAGATTTAAAGTAGAAATGTGTAGCAGTCTCTCTGTTCACCTTTGGACAATAATAGTGAAGTGTAATTGTGAGCATAGATGTTCAGAGGTCTGAACAAAACTGCACTTATATTTATGTATTGTATTGTAGTATTCATATAGCGCTTACTACCCTGTGAGTCGCAGACTAGTTACAAAATAATTAATGGTGGTGAAGTTATCAAAAGGAAGCAATCTTATATATATTTAAAACATTGAAATACACTTTGAAATGTATAAACCACACATTTTAAAAAAGAATCCTTCATACAAAGGAAGTGTGGGATTATACTGTTTAACATAATATTCTGAAAAAAAACTCCACAATATTAACTCTGTCATTGAAAGCGCTGGAATTTGACAAGAGGGGGTGCATGTATTTGAAAAAAAGAAATAAATGTGCCACCTTGGTTTTTCCTTCACAACAAGAAGAATAAACTTAATATAAGATGACACATAGACCCTGACGTCTACTGTCCAGCACATCTTAGCTGCTTGTATGCTTCAACCTTAAGACAAAGCTGACAGTATTCAGTCATTGTAATGAAATTCCAAATTGAAGAAAGTCAGCTTGACAAAATCAGTCTGACAAACCTTCTATTTGGAGAAAAAGTCACAATAAAGATACCTTTCCACTATAATAGACTGTTTTCTTGAAAAAGGTGTACCTGAAACCAGTAACAGCCACTCGTATTGCGAAGTGGTGGGCAGGGGGAACACAAACAAAGAAACAGAATTATAAACAAATAAAATACCACTTACCTGCTCTGACAGCCGCCGCCTTGCTCCCAATCCTCGTGTCCCTTCCAGGTACTACACATCACGCAGGCTGCCAGCTCCCAATCCCAGTACTGCTCTCCGGCTGGGAATACTCTTCCCAGCATGTAAGCAGCGCTGAGCTCCTCGGTTCGGCACTCAGTTATAGACTGGGAGCCTGTGTTGGTTTCTCCACCCAGCTGTACAACACAGCTCGGGTGGAGAAAGGCTAAGTGTGCCATGACAGGTTGGCCAGCCCCAGAGGACCGGCCAAACCTTCATGTGCACTTGGCAGTGCCAACCACTGCGCCCTGATTCTGCTTCTGCACCATCAGTATGGGTGGCCATGCCCCTCCCTCCATTTTATTTTTGTCCTTTGCCTCGGCTCGCTTTCCGCAGGGGGGGCGACGCTCCTAACCCATAACGGAGGAGCCACCCCTGCCAGACACGGGATTGAACCCCGGGTCTGGAAAAAAATCACAATACAATAGGAAGTCTAAAAATTCATTTGGGGGGTAAAATGCGGGTGCAGTATTGCTTCTTTTATGTCTTCCACAACTCAGAAGCTAAAAAACAACAGCACAGGAACAGGGATGTTTTAAGGGATGGGCAAAGTGGGCTCTGGCCCAGGGCCCCAGCCTTTCAATGATAGAGCCAGCTCTGTCCTACACAGTGTCTTGCCCACCTGACCTTTAATCATTCTCAAACAGATTGCTTAAAATAATGTGTTAGTGATGTGTGAAAGTCTATTTCAGACATTTTGCAAAGAAATATTCTATTTATGTTTCATGCAACATCCATAAAAAAAGTTTATTTTAAATCGAATCTGAACCTCACATATTAGAAATGGGCGGGTGTCCCAGAGATTATTTGCAATAATATTAGGAAGCTGCTGTTGTGTTACAATATTGAAAACACAGGTCACTATCCCTGAATATTAGATATAAACACATTTAGAAGTTGGATGATTGTGCCTGTACACTGCCAGTGAACTGGCCAAAGAGGGCATGAAAGATGAAATTGGATCATAAATTGAAAGCTGTTCTGAGCAGGGGCCTCCATAATGTTTGGATGACGGCCCAAAAATCTTTAAGATGTTTCTGACCAGGAACAATGAAGACAAGACAGATGTAAGAAGGGAAATTGGGGTTCATAAAGAGGGTGCGGTTACATAGATGGTGTGGGGGGAAGAAGGTAGGAAAGGGCAAAGCAAGAGATGGACACCCGCAAAGGAGTTTTTAGGCAGAGGGGAGGGTGATAGCAATGGGGGAAAGGGGCCTGGTGTGAACGTCCTTTTAAAGAAAGAAAGGCAGTAGGATTAATTGGAGGGTTTGGGAGGAACCCCCTTAAGGAAACAGAAAAAAAGCCAGGTTGGAGGAACTATTTTTTCTTCAAGAAGTGCTTTCATTGGGTTCGTTTTGTCAACTTGGTAAAAGCCGTTCATGAAGAAAAAATCATGAAGTATGGTTCAACACAACATGTAGTCAAAACAGTTTTCTTCAAGTTGTTTTTTCATTGTAAACACATCTAGCAAAAGCAGACATACCTTCCCTCAACTATAGACGTTTTAAAGTCTGGGCTACCAAATGCAGTAATGAATGCAGTCATGCAAATAAATGGGCCAGATTTCATGGCGAACGTTTAGTGTTAGTGGCTAAGCGCCTGATTTAGAGTTTTGCGGATAGTTTACTCTGTCACTAATGTGAGCCGTGAGCCATATTACAAGTGCCTTAGGACATAATGTACTTGTATTAAGGAAGGCAGGATATCTGTCACATTTATGAAAGAATAATCCATTCGCCAAACACTGATGATTTTTGACTCAATATATCATTTTGGGTCACCATAAAATATTTACATTTTGCAATATTAGACACATAAAATTAATTGGATTTTTGATATTTATAAGAACTACATCTTGGGACAACTAATGAGTGGTCCTAATGATCTAAACTCTGCTTAAAACCCTGTGTGCATTAGGATTGGAGATAAAATGAAGCAGACTGTACTGCACCCTGCAATTACTGGGTGTGCTAAAGTGTGCACCCTCAGTTAAATTTCGGTAATCAAAACTGCTAGAATTTAACAGTGAAAAAATGTCTGACGATTAGTAAGACATACAAATTTCTATGCAGTAACCACCAAAATCCTCCTGCTACTAATTATTACTGGTAACATTCTTGTAATAAGTGCTATTTATCACATCGTTCTCTGGACCACTCAGGAGGGCCTTACTCGTCTGAATTCAGTTGCAAGATGTTACTTGGCGGTGCAAAAAAAGAGAATACATTACACAAGAACAAGGGAGTATAAGACCAAGTGGAGATTTCTGTATGACTTTCTGGAGCAAAATGCGTGAATAAACAAGGCCCCTTTTGTAGTTAGTTTGAATACAAAGATCCAAAACTCTGTCCTTAAGAGGATCAAGCTCCAATTTTGTATATTTAAGGACATTTTTGCATTTTACCATAACAAGGAGAATGAATTGTTATAGCGAGAATGTTTAATTCTTAGAAAGTTAACTTTTTTTAACATCTTTATTTTCATTTTCAATTGACAACACGTTGATACCATACATAGGCTCATCGGGCATAAGTGTGATCTCATCAGATACAATTCAAGGTTATCAAAATCGTGGACACAACCGTTTACTTAGGTAGGTAACTTTAATGAGGAAAGCACCTGACAAAAGCTTAGGCATTGAGAGAGTCTGTGAAAATCACTGTACGAGAAGAAGGGGAAGGTCTAGGGTCAAAGAGGGGGTTGAAATAAAAGTCTACCAGGCTGCCTTCTTGAGTTAACAGAAACAAAAACTTGAGTTTCTACAAAGATAAACATTGGAGAAAAGTAAGATAAAGGGCTGTTGTGTAAACTACCAAAGCATGATATACACACATGCGCATGACACTCATGTGCCACAAGGAACGCCATCATACAGGCTGGTAACTGGGGTATCTTGTGAGCAACTAGACTACCAATTCAGATGAGATGTACAGAATGCTCGGAAATCAACTGTGTTCCGAACACACAGGCACAAAACAGCCTCCATGCTCCTTGTTGAAACTTGTGCGGCTCGTCCACTGCATTAGAAGCGACCTATACTAAGCTTTACAATTATCTCCTGGTTTTGTTGATGAATGTATTTTGAAGATTATGTTTTTTGCACGATTTTGTATTCTCTGCTCTCAGTTAAAGGTGATGAGTAAACGCAGTATTGACAATTCTGTGTATTCTATTTAAATGGACAGGAAGGAAAGAGCACAGTGCTGTTGAAACATTTCCAATGAGCCTTCGCAAAACTGCATACTTTTAGCCTGCTTGCACTCAAAGACTGAATTGTCAATGTTTCGATACAAGTCTGAGCTGAAAAGCTGCTACTACATGCCACAAATCATCTTAAAATAATTTAAATGTGTTTCCAGACTCTAATTTCTGCGCCTTAAAACAGTTAATTGTTTGCACGTATACTCTAATTTGAGAGAGCACACCATGTCAAAATGGTGTGATGGGGTCTTGAGTAATCCGGGGCCTCAATTTGGGGTTGTTGCAGTGGGTGGTTCTTTAGTGAATCTCTGTGCATGCGCCCTCCACCTACATGTCGCCTTATGCAATAAAAATATAATCAATCGATTTCATAAGTGAGCATGATCCACCCGTTAAAAACCGAGATAAAAAAATAGCAAACATTAATATTGTCTAAAAATTGCAGATACAATAAAGCTGGTCTTACTTGCTTAAAATTCAAGGGCACAAGAAGAGGCCGAACATACTTATGACACAAAGCATTCCATTTGGGGTAGATAAAAATGATATGTAACGTGTGTCACATGAACAAGGGGGCAATCTGAAGGCGTATGACAGCCCTCTAGCAACTGCTGGACCAAATTAAATGAAAGTACGATAATAATCTTCTATGCATGGCCGGCATATTAAAACGTTAGGTACATTTCCGTTATATTCACAGACTTTGTCATTATATATTGCATGTAGCTCTTTTTATGCTGAGAAGCCAGAACCCTTGCTTCACGTTTAAGCGTAGAAGTCCCTTTCGCCCATGCAATATCTGATTTACAAATCATATCTGGTGCACTGAATAATTGGGTTTTACCCACGGACACCATGGTAGTTTTAATGTGACAGAACCATGGTATATGTTGTTGACTAGGTTACATTTTCATACAATCACAAATAATTGTTCTATTAAACTCACTTTTTAGCCAGATGGAAAGCCATGAAAGTCTTGGGCGAAGTTGTATAAAATCAGAAATATAACCTGCTCCCAACTCTTCATGCACTATTTCTTCTGGTACGTTCTGAGGGATCTGCAGTATTTTCTAAAAAAAATAGTTTTCAGCAACTTGTTTTGAGGGGCAGGATTCATGTTCCCAAATCTCTGTGTCAAAGGCCACCGTTGAACTACACTTCACATTATAAAGGTGTAATATAGATTTTATGTGACTATGTCCTAGGTTTTGGTGACTGTTTTCATATTGTGGAGGACTGAAAGCCTTACCAGAGTTTGGCGAAATGAGAGCACCTTGCTGTTCCACTGCCCTTTTTAGAGTTGGGAGAAGCACCAGGTGTACGCCACCATGTCATTCGTTGGCTCCAACCAGTGACCTGTGAGCTACATGGACTCCGCAGGGCCCCACTATACCCCATCACTGCATGCCTCCTGCAGCATGGAAAGCACAACTACAAATGTATTTATTTGATATATTTTGTAGTTCTATATAGCACAAACCATACCTAATGGTCGCTTAACCTCTTAACACAAGGATACATTTGTGGATGAGAAAATTTATGTTTCTTTACATAGCATAGCTTTATTTGGCTTCACTTCACATGGGAGCAGTTTCAAGTTGCATGTAAGAATGACCGATTTAAACACGAGAAACAAGGAGACCAAGTTAATAAATCACCTACTCAATTTCCAGATGATTCTGGAGTGGCAATGACACTACATATATAGGCTACGAATGTATATACAAAAATAAATCAGTTCACAGGAGACACCTTTCCAGAAGAGCTGCCGCAGAGAACTCCTTGCTCTTGGTTCATCAAATGCGCTGGCATCCTGGACTTTACTGTGATTTCAGATATTTGATATACGATCACCAGGAGCTACTGCCATAAAGCAGCATCATGTCCCCCACCTAGAAAATGTCGGATCCCTCATGTCTACAATGGTCATGTTGCCCAAGGAGAAGAGAAATAGCCCAGAGTATAAGCTAAGCTTGAAGTGTTAATGTGAGTTAGATGTTTGTGTCTGTGATCACGTGAATGGTATCCCCCAACACTTCTATTCTGAGTTTTCCATAGCAGGACTCTCCGCCTATGGTTGTAGATCAGAAATCCAGTCAAAAAGTTACCATTAGCAACTTTATGGTCGTAATTTGAGTTTCAAGAGTTTACATTTACTCATGTAAGGGGGTGGAGACTCATAAATCCTGCTACTGGGTGGAGATTTCTACCTGGAATTGATAAGCTGCAACAGGCCTGAACTCTCCACCCAGGTGTAGGCGGAAAGCTGTATGTGTGGATATCTCTGAATCTAGAATTCCTTTAGCAAATAGGGTCGTATGTGTATACCTTATTATGCAATACACAAATATTTACAGGAGAGTCAATACAAGCTCTGACCGTCACTGTATGCTGATACTTGTAAATGAGCATGCTATTAGAATATATATTAGGCTATAAATACAGTGACAATAAATCAAAGCCCACTTTTAGTAGCACCTTGCACACAGACGCTCCAAAAACTCTCACTTCTATAGAATGTGCTTCATAGCACAGCAAAATATATCAGTACAGGCCAGTATTTATCTAATTCTTTCCAAAATACATTTCCTGTTTGCAAACTTCACCCTTCTGTTGCTATTTGCTAGAAATGGGGTTTCTGGTTGGTTAAAGTGTAAACCCAAGTCAGGCAGAATCCACCACTCTAATCAGGATTAGCTAGATACATAACTGAGATAACTTGTGCTCCCGCTCTGGTAGCTTGGCACAGAGCAGGCAGGCTTATCAAAAGAGTTGGTGTGTAAAGTATTTGTGCAACACACACACACATACACTGTAACTCAATGAATACACCACAAAGAATCCACACAGGTTTAGAAATATAGATTATTATATTCTGATCTAAGAAAGACCGAAACAATAAAAAAATCTCATTTATACTTTAGCTATGCAAGTGTTAAAAATAGCAGTGCTATAATTATCTCCGCCCTTCTTAGAATATTTTCGATAATACTATAAATGAAAGGCACAGAAGCTTTCTCACTATAAGAGCACGCGTGTAGTACTCCTTCCAAGTCCTCACTGGGGATGTTTGTACTCAGTCCCTCGAGCCCGGAATGCTGGCAGATAACCCCTAGCCAGCAGCGATGTTGCAAAGGCCAGGTGAATATCCTGCGGCTCTTGAGAGATTACAGTACCTTTGTCGAAAGAAAGGCTGTCATTTGGTGAGTCGAGGCTCCCTTCGTTGATGGAGGCGGGGCACGACGTAGTCCGACACGCTCTGATCCATGAAAGTGTTGCGGCAAGTGAGTCCTTATCATCAAGACAACAGGGGGCACGAAGCACGCTGGAGCATCCGCTCAGAGTGCTAGAGCGTCTGGTGTAGAGGTGGGGCGATCAGGCTGGCATGAACTGAAGCGCTCCGTCAAGGACCCAAGTACAGAAAGAGCTGCACTGCAAACATGGGTGCTCAGCAGACTTCTTTACGGAGTGTCCATTGGAAACAGGAGATCAAACAGCACTCGCTCTGCTTCCACCAAAAGCAGGGGATTAGAAGAGAGTTGTTTATTGTCAATAGCCAACTGCAAGATGCACAGGGTGCGAGATACCACCACAGGGACTAGGAAGCAAAGTCTTTGATGGCCCTGAAACTTCAGGGAACAGGGGGAAAGCCAACAAGCCCTTGGAGAACGCTTTTGGTCCATACAGCACAAAAGTAGAAGGCAGCAGGCAACACAACAAGGCAGACCGCAAAGTGGCAGTCCATCCTCCAGCTCAACAGCAGCAGGCAAACACAGCACAGAAGTTAGCAGAGTGGCAGTCCTTCCTGGCAGCTCCACAGTACCTTCTGGCAATGTGCAGATGTAAAGCCAGCAGAAGAATGCAGATGCAGGTGAGTGTCCAGTGTTGTGGCTGTCTAAAGGGAGTGCACATATGTTGTTGTGTGTATAGAAGACAGGCTGTCAGGTACACAGATCAGAAAGTGAAGAGAAATGTCCACTTTCTAAAAGTGGCCTTTCAAAAACAGTGATCTTAAATCCAACCTCACTAGTAAGTAGGATTTATCAATATCATTCCAAGCATATACAACATCAAAAAGCTATTCCTCTCTAATCAAGAGTTACATCTCAAAAGATTATTAAGGAATTCCCAATTCTACCCTATGAGAGGTGTATGCCTCACAGTAATGAAAAATGAAATAGGCTGTGGGTCACTACAAGGACATACAACGTAAAGGTGCATGTTTGACCTTTTGCTTACATAGCACCATGCCCTTAGGGCTACCTTGGCCCTACCTTATGGGTCACATATGTAATAAAAGGGGATTGTAATGCTTCGCAAGTAGGTTTTCAATGCCAATTCGAAGTGGCAGCAAACTGTGCGCACAGGTACTGCAATGGCAGGCCTGAAACAAGTTTGAAAAGCTACTTCTGTGAGTGGCACAATCCGTGCTACAATCTCACTAATAGCATTTATATCATAGGCCCTAGGTACATGGGGTACCATTTTACAAGGGACTTTCAAGTAAATTAAATATGTCAATCAGGTATAAACCAATCACAAGAATTGTTAGGGAAAAAGCACAAGCACTTTAGCACTGGTTAGCAGTAGTAAAGTGCTCAGAATCCTATGGCCAACAAAAACAAGGACACAAAAAGCGGAGGAGGAAGGCAAAACATTTGGGGTAACCCCGAAAAAAAGGGCAATTTCCAACACTATTGTAATGTGGTATTTGCACAATGAATAATAATAATGATTTGTAAAGCTCATGGTTACATCATACGGTGTGTCCTAGTGATGAGACCTCACCTGTCTAAGCTACAGAAAAATAGGATACAGATCAGAAACAGCACCATCAAATACTAAGGAGAGCGAAACAACCAAGTTTTAAGTTTGTTCTAAACTTTATTTCAGAAGATTCTGCTCTCAGTATATGCAATTAATTTGTTGCTATAATTCCTTCATGCAAGGCATCAAAATAAAAATTGAGTACTGCAGATAATCAATATAATCAGCCATCTACAACATAGTAGTAACAGTAAATAGTTTATTATATACATAAAAAAAGTAACCTCACAATAAAAGCAATGAAAACCAAGATGACGCAAATAAAACAGTCTGGTTAATAAATACAATAGCATAGGATTAACAATGAATCTTGCTTAGGAATTTTTTTATTAATACTTTACCATTTTAAGCAAGTTAAAATTAGTCTAGAATTTTTAATACACAATATACACTTTGTTTGAATTTCTGGTAAAAAAGAACAACATTGCTCCTTGATTTATTCATCTACAGTTTTCATGAAAAAGTGCCAATGGGAATTTTTTCCTTAGGTCAATACATTCTAATTATATGCTCCAATGTCTCATCTGCCGTAGTACAAAAAAAACAATAAACTCTTTGGACCTTGTCTAACTTAAGCCAACTACTTCTGAATTGTAGCACTGGAATATATATAAGCCTTAAACCCAAAATATCTTCTTTCATTCTTGCATCTAAATTAAAGTGTATCTGCCACTTCCGCTTAGTAATTTATATATAATGCCCATAAACAACATTCTTGTAAGCAAAATAATGCAGAATTGTGGAACCCAAAGGATATTATTTTGCTTTTGTTAAATTTATCTGAAGGCCAATAAGAACATTATATTTTTTGCAGTTGATTTAATTATCTCTGAAGACCCATTTAGAGCACAGAAAAAAGAATCAGATCATCTGCAAAACTATCGTGGCTATCTCTAGGCACACTAAGCTTTGGAGCAAGACGATCATTATGATCTAAACAGGTTAGCAGGTCTGCAATATAAAAAACACAGCCTGCTTCAGGGTTTTTGCTATACCTATTTTACAGGTAACGACCTATAATTTGATTATTTAACCTGTCCCCAGGAATCTGACTGAAGTTCCATTAAAACATGAAGTAAAATTAGATCAGTCCATCAAGTGAGCAGTTCCGCGCAAAGATGATTCATATAAACTTTATTGAAAGCAGTGGAGTAATCCATGTAGCATACAAAAAGGGCACACCCATTTTGATCCAGTGCTTTAGTTGTTAGAATACTTGGGGCCATAATGTTATCTAAGGTTGAGTGCTTAGCCTTACAATCAGACACTAGTTTTCTATCTAATACAAATTCTAAAACATTTTTGAAACGACAATTTGGCAAATAACTTGCCCTTCAAATCCAGCAATGCAATTAAAATATAGGTTCAGAGAATAAATTATCTTTTATAAACAGTCTGTACAAGGGAACCTTTCCAAGATAGTGGGATAATCCCAGTCCCACAACTATTTGAGAACGTTATGTTAAATACAGTACTTTATTCCAGTGGTTCTTAACCTTTTGACTTCTGTGGACCCCACTTACCCATTTATGGAATCCAGGGACCCCCCACAGAATAATTCATCTGGGGAGCCCCTCTGAGTCATTACAGGAAGCCAGAGATCCAAGCTAATGTAATATTGAGGGTTTTAACTTCAAAGCAATACTAAAAAATACAGAAACAAACATTCATCAAACATATACACAAAGTATTAAATATTTTAATTAATTCATACACAAATATAAAAATCTCAATTTACATTTTAATAGGAAGGGTAGGGCTTTTCTAAATTCAACTGAGGTCACACATCTTCCATACTGTATTTTGTTTGATGCATTTGCACTGCTCCAACAAATCAATCTATGGGCACCAACTTAGGATCAGATTTATCAAGATTTTGCATCGCCCTTGTGCCAATGCTGGGGGCGCAAGGGTGACACAAAACCGAGGTGAGATTTTTCAAAATCTATCAAGCCTTTCTTGGCCCTGGGTGGCTAGATAAATCTGAAGTAACACAAGGCAGCCCAAATCGATGCCTTGCATTATTTTGCCCCAGGGAGGTGTTCCATGGGCGGAGAGTCGGCGTTCCCATGCATCTACCTGTGGATTTTTACGTATTCCCAGATTTACCATTAGTGGTAGACCAGGGAATGCATCAAAATGCTACACCTCCCATGGTGAGGCGAAACAATGGGAAATATCTTTAGGTGTCCCACCCTGCACAAAAATAATCCTGCCTACAATTCAGGCACCCTTGCACCATGATGCAAGGGTGAATGCGTTGGTGCTAGGCAGCCAAACATGCTCCAGCACTAGGAAAGGACAGGAATACTCGGTATAACGTTAAAGATGGTACATTCCAGCCATGTCCCCTTCATGCAGTGCAGCGAAGCAAGGTGGCTTGCTGTGTTGCACTGCATGAACAAAATTATAAATATGGGCCTTCATTATTTTGTCGCCAATTTCAAATTCCTTCACATTTATGAAAAATGTTAACATTTTCAATTTTACATTTCGCTTCTTCATTTATATACAATGTATTAACCTGTTCTTATTATTACATTTTTTAAGAAGTTGCAGAACACCCTTAGGGGCCGATTATGATTGCGGTTTTTCCGCATCCTCCGGGCTGGCGGAAGTGTCCGCCGGCCCGGAGGATGCGGAAAAACCGCTGCGGAGCCTTCAAAGACCCCCCGCCAGATTAGGATGGCTGGGGGGTCAGGAAGACCATCTGCCACTTTTCCGCCGCGGTCGCCTTCCGACCGCGGCGGAAAAGCTCTAACATGTCTGGCGGTGTCTATCAGACACCGCCAGGCATACGGACTTCTGTTTGGGGGCCCGTTGCGGGCCCCCAGGAATGAAGGGGGGTGGTGGTTGCACATGGGGGGTACCTATCCTAATTTGCACGGAGGGACCGCCGCTGCCCCTGCGGACGGTCCCTCCTACTCTGGGGTGGCGGACGGACGCAGGTCTATCCGCCATCCTAATGTGCCCCTCAGTTGGCATTGCAGCATCCCTGAGTAGGCGTCGCAACACCCACAGGTCCCCGGACCACACGTTAAGAACCCCTGTGCTATTCCTTAGGATTAGCTTTTGTTACTGCCAAGGGTATATCATTAGGGCAAGGAAAACATGAAGCACGGGAACTCTTGATTAATATCAAAACCTTATTTTGAGACACAGTAGTATTAGCAAATTACATTTTTAAGTGATTAAAAAAAGACATTGCCCAGTGGCACATACATCCATTAGGAACAATTTCCGGGGGTTGTAAGAAACATTATAGCCCACTGTACGTCTGTAACTGTTTGTCCACATACCATAAAGTTCCAAAGTTTACTTTAATCCCTAGATTTAACAGCTTCTTTAACTCACACCAAATGTCTTCATGATTTTGCCAAATCAGTTCAGAGAGTGTAATTTGACATGCATGATTGCTAAATCTCTAGAGTTAACATCATTAAATATACGTGCAAAAAGATATTCTATAAAGCCTTTTCTCAGAATAAATCCTGAAATCTATTTTATTGTACTAGTTGCTATTACCGAGAGGTTGTTTGGTCCCTCTGTCCTGTGAAGTCAAGTACTTAAGTCTTCCAATAGAAGAGTGTTTCAAATTTATCAGCAAGGAATATTATGTAAGTGATCTCTAGCATGTGGTGTAGTTAAATCTAATGCAAACCTTTGATGCCTAAATGTGATCAGTTCATTCGAAATATGTATAGTCTGTCAAATCTTTAAAATTCCTTATTGAAATGGATTCAGTTATATGGCAAGTCATACTACGAACCAATAGGTGTTCCAATTATATTTTTATACCTTACAGATAATGGTATCTTTCATCACGAGGTATTATTTTACATTCATCTCACAGGCAAAAATCAGAAGCATGTATAAAGGAACAATCAAACATTGTATTGTACAATGCATTAAGCATCAACAAGTCAGCTTCCTCTCCAGTGCTCGTAGTTTTTATGCTTGTCTTTGGCCACATACAGCACTCTGCTTTATTTTTGGCTAGGTTTGCACTATAGAAATACCATACACATTCATACATTCATAGAAGTAACATGTGGGTAATACGCTGGTTGGGCTGGCTTTAGTTTTTCAGTCAAGGAATGAAAGCCTTTTAATCAAAAAAAGGATTAGATAATTTTGTCAGATACCCAATTGTGCTGATTTTGATAGCTAACCTGGGGAATATTATATAATGAAAATTCGGAGAAACATAAGTTAAAGGGCTAGCTCATGAAACAAATTTGAACTAAAATCACCCATAATTTAAACAAACACCTGGGAATATCTTCCTGCCGCACAATGACTATCCGATGAAAGCACATTTAGCATTCTTTGGTACTTAAATATAAGTGGGGCAAATATACATTGATTATTAGTAGCAAACAAGATGCTGCACAAGAAGTATCCAGCTTTAATACAACAGCAAGTAAAAATGTGGAGTTTATCACTAATTTTTTCATTAAAAACAAATTTGGCATTAACCCCTCGAGTAAGCACCACTAGTTTCATAAGTGATACAATTATTTAATTGAAAGTTAATTGTTTTCAAAGTTTCCTAAATGCAGATTGTATTAGAATAAAGTAAGGGTAAAGTAAGTGATTACCCTCTGCTTTCATTTCTAATCACTTTCAGCAATATTCTTTGAAGGAATTAATAATTTATGAGCTAATGAAAACTGGGTCGGAGTTACAGGGTCAGGAATCACACCCCTATCCCAATAGTATTGATTTCATTTTCTAGTCACCTTCTATCACTGTCACAATTTCAGGGGAGTCGCCCAAGTCTCTTGTATTACCATTCCTTCTGTTTGGTCCTCCAGGATTAACTATTATTTTTAAGTTATCAAGCACATTTGAGGGATGTGGCTCTGGACCTCATATTTCCCAGTGCTGTGACAACAAGATGTCATGGCCCAGATCAACAAAGTCTTTGTGCTGGGTTTATGTTACTTTTTTAACACAGACCTAACACAAAGTCTACTGGTGGGATTTACAATCCAATGCAATTCATCATTTGCGTTAGATTGTAACCCAAAATAATGTGCTGCGTTGAGCTAATTTGTGTCAAAGGGGCATTCAATGGGTTGTGCATGAGCATTCCAATGCGGCCACTCAAGGGCTTTGATGCAAATCCAAATCTACAAAGTATTAGCCACAAGAATTTGTGCAAAAATCCTGCACCTGCCTGAGGCAGGCGTACTCAATCAATCAATCAATCAATCACTTGTAAAGCGCACTACATACCCGCGAGGGTCTCAAGGCGCGGGGGGGGGGGCGCTACTGATCGAACAGCCAGGTCTTGAATATCCTCCTGAAGGTCAGCAGGTCTTGGGTCTGTCGTAGGCTCGGTGGGAGGGTGTTCCATGTCTTGGCAGCGAGGTGGGAGAAGGATCCCCTCCCGGTGGTTGTTCTTCGGATGCACGGGACGGTGGCGAGTGAGAGGTCGGCTGAGCGTAGCTGGCGGTTGGGGATGCAGAAGGAGAGCCGTCTGTTGAGGTAGGCTGGGCCGGTCTTGTGGAGTGCCTTGTGTGCGTGGGTGAGGAGCTTGAAGGATATCCTCTTGTTGACGGGGAGCCAGTGCAGGTTTCTCAGGTGGGGGGGTGATGTGGCGGTGGCGTGGTATGTCGAGGATCAGTCATGCCGAGGCGTTTTGGATGCGTTGTTGTCGTTTGATGAGCTTGGTCGGGGCTCCCGCATAGAGGGCGATTCCGTATTCAAGTCTGCTGCTGACGAGGGCCTGGGTGACTGTCTTTCTTGTATCTGTCGGGATCCATCTGTAGATTTTGCAGAGCATGCGGGGGGTGTTGAAGCAGGAGGAGACAGCGTTGACTTGCTTTGTCAATGAGAGCGTTGAGTCGAGGATGATCCCAGGTTGCGTGTGTTGTCGGTGGGTGTCGGGGCTGCCCTCAGTGCCGTCGGCCACCAGGAGTCGCCCCAGGCTGAAGGGTTGGAGCCGAGGATGAGGACCTCCGTCTTGTCCAAGTTCAGCTTCAGACGGCTGGTCTTCATCCAGTCAGCAACGGCCTTCATTCCTTCTTGGAGGTTGGCTTTGGCAGTGATGGGGTCCTTGGTGAGAGAGAGGATCAGCTGAGTGTCGTCGGCGTAGGAGATTATGTTAAGGTCGTGCTGTCGGGCTACGTGTGCGAGCGAGGCCATGTAAATGTTGAACAGCGTCCGGCTCAGGGAGGATCCCTGGGCATGCCGCAGATGATCTTGGAGGCTTTGGAACAGAATGGGGGGAGGCGTACGCCCTGGGTTCTGCCAGAGAGGAAGGAGGTGGTCCAATCCAGAGCCTTGTCTCTGATTCCTGCGGCGTGGAGGCGTACGCATAGTGTGCATTGGCAGATGGTGTTGAAGGCAGCAGAGAGGTCTAGGAGGATGAGTGCTGCGGTCTCGCAGGGTCCTGATGTCGTCGGTGGCGGCGATGAGGGCAGTCTCGGTGCTGAGGTTGCTGCGGAACCCTGACTGGGAAGGGTCTAGGATTCTGTTTTCTTCAAGGTATCGGGTTAGCTGTCTGTTGATGGTTTTCTCGATGACCTTGGCTGGGAAAGGGAGCAGAGAGATGGGCTGGAAGTTCTTGAGGTCTCTTGGGTCTGCCTTAGGTTTTGTGAGTAGGGCGTTGATCTCGGCGTATTTCCAGATCTCTGGGAAGGTCTCAGTCTCAAGGGAGAGATTAATGACGTTGCGCAGGTGGGGTGCGATGGAGCTGCTTGCTCTGTGGAAGACGTGGTGCGGGAATGGATCTGACGGAGAGCCGGAGTGGATTGTGTGCATGGTCTTGATGGTGTTAACGATGCTCACGCTGGCCCAGGCTAGCAGGGGGTCATGGTCGATAGTGTGCAGAGGGTCTGTTGTGTTGCTGTCTGTTGGGCCTGTCTGGGTGTTGAAGCTGTCGTGGATGTCTGCTATATTGCGGTGGAAGAAGGTGGCGAGGGAGTCGCACAGGGCTTGCGACGGCGGGATGTGGTTGTTGTTGGAGCTGGGGTTGGAGAGTTCCTTTACGATGTTGAAGAGCTCCTTGCTATTGTGTGCGTTGTTGTCAAGGCGGTCTTTGAAGGAGGTCCTCTTGGCCGCCCTGATGAGGTGGAGGTGGTTGCGGATGGTGTCCTTGTGTGCTGCGTGGCTGTCCGGAGTTTGTTCACTGTGCCATTTCTTCTCTAGTTTCTGGAAGGTTTGCTTGGAGTCTAGGAGTTCTGGGGTGAACCAGCGGGCCCTCTTGCTGGTGTCTCTTCAGCGGTGCGAGGGTGTTGGCACAGTGCTCGATCCAGGGTCTGAGGCTGTGGGCAGCATCGTCGGTGTTGGAGGGTTCGTGGGTGGGCTGAGAGCGAGGTTTGCGTGTAGTTGGTCTTCGTGATTTAGCTCCAGCAGTGGCGGGGGATATGTTAGGTGCGGTGGTGTGTGGTGGGTTTCTGGAAGGTGAAGTGGATGCAGCGGTGGTCCAGAGGAGTTCGGTGGTGTGGCTGACAGAGACGAGCAGGCTTGAGGAGAAGATGGGGTCGTGCATGTGGCCAGCGGAGTGGGTGGGCGTTGTAACAAGTTGCTTCAGAACGAGGTTGGCGATCAGGGTTGTGGAGTTGTTGTCGTTGTTGTTCTCAAGGTGAAAGTTCACGTCTCCGAGGAGGATGTAGTCGGTGGTGGTCAGGGCGTGCGTGCTGATCAAGACGGCGATGGAGTCGCTGAACTGGGATCGGGGTCAGGGGATCGGTAGAAGAGGGTGCCTCTGAGGGTGGAGTTAGGGTCTGTACGGATCTGGAAATGCATTTGTTCGGCGGTGCTGAGCGCGTCGTCGGTGATAGTCGAGACCCTGATGCTGTTCTTGTGGACGATGGCGATTCCTCCTCCGACTCCGTTGGTGCGGTCTCTGCGGGTGATCTTGTACCCGCCTGGGATGGTTAGGGCGATGTCGGGTGCGGAGGAGTCGTTAAACCAGGTCTCTGTCAGGAAGGCGACGTCCGGGGATATTGTGACGAGCAGGTCCCAGAGCTCGATGGCATCCTTGCGTGCGGAGCGGCTGTTCAGTAGTATGCATCAGAGGTGGTTGAGGTCTTTCTCGGCGGGTGGTTCGTCGGCTCTGAAGCTGGTGTAGCTGCAGTTCCGGCAGGTGAAGGGGCCATGTGTGCCTTTCGGGGTGGCCTTGAAGCAGGTGTGGCTCCGTCCGGAGTTGAGAGTGTGCGGAGTGCTGGCGTCGTAGTGCTGGCGGTCGTCGTGGCGGGTGCGGGGCCAGGGGTTCTGGCACTGGGCACGGTCCAGGCACGGACGGGCACAGACGGGCTTGCACGGGCACAGACGGGCTTGCCTTAGGCGCGCCAGCTGCATGGCCGCACAACGGCCTGCGTATATGTGGAGGTGGGAGGGAGGAGCAGCTGGGAGGAGGGAGACGGGGCAGCAAATGGGCAGTGGGAAGTCAGGGCAATGCGGCCGCAGGGCCCGCAGAGGCGAGGGCGGTAAGGGACAACAAAGGTAACAGAAGGAAAAAGGGGCACAGAAACGAGGGAAAAGTGAGTGGCACAGAGGGCATAGGGGCACAAAAAACAAGTGGGGCAGAAGGGCACAAAAAAACGAGTGGAACAGAAGGCAAAAGAGGCACAAAAACAAGGGGAAAACGAGTGGCACAGAGGGCAGAAGGGCACAAAAAATGAGTGGAACAGAGGGAAGAAGGGCACAAAAAACGAGTGAAACAGAAAGCAAAAGTCCATCATCCCCTTTTGTATCACAGAAAGCAAAAGGGGCACAAAAACGGGGGGAAAACGAGTGGCACAGAAGGCAAAAAGGGCACAGAAATACCGGAAAAACGAGTGGCACAGAGGCAAAATACAGAATATAGAAATACAGGGGCAGCTAAGAACAGAAGGCAGAACGGGCAGGGACACGAGGGCAGCTAGGGGTACAGAAGGAAAGACCGGGCAGAGAGAGCACAGGGACAGCGAGGGGAACAGAGGGAAGAAAAAGGGGCACGGACCACGTACAGGCAGCAGGGGAAGGCAGACACCAGCATTCACAGACACAACAATGAAAATACAGGCAATACAATAAAAGCATTAAAGCAGAGGATGAACAAACCTACGTACGGGCTACCACTGGCCACCAGGGATGAGGCGCAGGTGGTAGCCTGCGGGTGGTGGAGGGCCTCGAACTTCCTCAGCAGCGGCAGAGGCAGCTGGAGCAGGGAGACACAGGCGGTGCTGTGCGGAGGGGGAGCGACCTACCTGGTAGGGTCAAGGGTCGCGCTCCTCACCGCGCAGCGGCCAGCATATATGGGGAGGTGGGAAGGAGGAGCAGCTAGGAGGCGGGGGCAGCGAATGGACAGTGGGCAGTCAGGGGGGTGGGGCCGCAGGGGACGCAGCGGCGAGGGCTGTGAGGGACAACTAAGGTAACAGAAGGAAAAAGGGGCACAGAAACAAGGGAAAAACGAGTGGCACAGAGGGCAGAAAGGCACAAAAAAAGAGTGGAACAGAAGGCAAAAGAGGCACAAAAACGAGGGGAAAACGAGTGGCACAGAGGGCAGAAGGGCACAAAAAAACGAGTGGAACAGAAGGCAGAAAGGCACAAAAACGAGTGGAACAGAAGGTAAAAGGGGCACAAAAACGAGGGAAAAACGAGTGGCACAGAGGGCAGAAGGGCACGAAAAAATGAGTGGAACAGAAGGGCACAAAAAACAAGTGGAACAGAAGGCAGAAGGGCACAAAAAACAAGGGAAAAACGAGTGGCACAGAGGGCAGAAGGGCACAAAAAACAAGTGGAACAGAGGGAAGAAGGGCACAAAAAACGAGTGAAGCAAAAGGGGCACAAAAACAAGGGAAAAACGAGTGGCACAGTGGGCAGACGGGTACAAAAAAAGTGGAACAGAGGGCAGAAGGGCACAAAAAACAAGTGGAACAGAATGCAGAAGGGCACAAAAATGAGGGAAAAACTAGTGGCACAGAGGGCAGAAGGGCACAAAAAACGAGTCGAACAGAGGGCAGAAGGCTACAAAAAACGAGTGAAACAGAAGGCAAAAGGGGCACAAAAACGAGGGAAAACGAGTAGCACAGAAGGCAAAAAGGGCACAGAAATACCGGAAAAACTAGTGGCACAGAGGCAAAATACAGAATACAGAAATACAGGGGCAGCTAAGAACAGAAGGCAGAACGGGCAGGGACACGAGGACAGCAAGGGGTACAGAAGGAAAGACCGGGCAGAGAGAGCACGGGGACAGCGAGGGGAACAGAGGGAAGAAAAAGGGGCACGGACCACGTACAGGCAGCGGGGGAAGACAGACAACAGCATTCACAGACACAACAATGACAATACAGGCAATACAATAAAAGCAATAAAGCAGAGGATGAACAAACCTACGTACGGCCTACCACTGGCCACCAGGGATGAGGCGCAGGTGGTAGCCTGCGGGTGGTAGAGAACCTCGAACTTCCTCAGCAGCGGCAGCTGGGGCAGGGAGACACAGACGGTGCTGTGCAGAGGGGGAGCTGCCTATCTGAGGAGAAATGCTTTAATTTCCCCTCAATTTTCCATCTGCATGTGTGCGGTATTCTACAGAACACATACAAAGGGAAAATTCCTTAAAGCATAGTTTGTATGTAGAAAAGGACCCCTTTCCTGTACAAATACCATGCTGATCACAGCGCAGATACCCTTGCAATATGGCGCAAGGGTGCCTGCATTAGTGCATGGCTGCCAAACTTGTGTCAGCATAGGGAGTGAGCACAACTACACCACTTCTTAGTAGTTATGGCACAGTTCTGCCCTCACTTATTAATGCAACGCAGCAACGCAACATTACTTGATGCACAAACACTTTTTAAATCTGACCCTTGTGTATTCATGAATATGATTTAACTGTCCTGATCTTCATATTCCCAGATATTTATTTACAAATACTAGTTTGACAAGGATTCACCATGATGCAACTCAGACTGACTGGGTGTGATCAGTCCACTATGTTTTGCTAACTACTTTGCTACATAATGGGTCAGAAATAAATTGAATTTCTGTTAAGTTAGATGATTTGACATTGTCAAGATCTGGAAAAAATTTAAACTCTTTCAATATGACATTGTTTCAAATTAAGATGTATTAGGACCTCCAGAAGAGTATACAGGAAATAAGTCAAGCTGAGTGTATTAGTGTTTCGCCTGGGCTACTTCAAGGGTCTCAGTTTTTGGATCAATGCATCTGGTGAAGGTAGGCCAAAATTCAAATTGCATGGTTTAAAACCATATGCTTTGAGCAAATCAAATGACTGCACTTAAATGTGAAACTGTTGGACTGGCGAACGTGTCACTTACCTTTGGTAATGCTCTTTCTGATGGATAATCTATCTAACTATAGATTGATCACCCTGTGAATATTTCCCCAGGAGTCGGACCGGATCCGGAAACTGAAACAAAGTACTCTTGTGCATCAGTAGGTGAAATAGTGCAGCTCCTCGCCAACGTTGTTCCGCTTCAGAAGTGACAAGCAACACCAAAGCAGGCTGACATTAGTTGCTTTCTAAGGCTTGCCGCGCCCTCAGACACAGAGCACATAAGTAAACTTGCCTAACCAGTGTGCAGACCTCTAGGTTGGGCCCTTTTTAGATGGGAAAAATGTAATTTCACAGAAAGGAGAGGTGGGCAGCTTGGTGAGAAATCTGTAGTTAGTGTATCCACCAGAAAGAGTGTTACCAAAGGTAGTAAGTAACTTGTTCTTCTGATACTTCTAACCGCTATTTCCTCACCTTGTTAATAGATGCCAAAGCAGTACCTTCCTCAGAGGTAGATCTGTGAAATGATTCAAACCAAAAGGTCCTGCAGGACTGACCAGGCAAAATGACCTTCCTGATGAACCTGACTGTCAAGACAATATTGCTTTGTGAACGTGTGCACTGATGCCCCCGTAGGGGCCTGACAGATTTCCAGGACAGGCACTCTTAGTACTAGCTCAGTAGTAGCAGTCGTTGCTCATGTGATAGAGTTTAATGAAGAGGAATATCCCCCTAGTTATTTTCTGAACTGCCTTAACCTCCTTTACTCCTGATACTGCCACAAAGAGTTGATTGTCCAACTAATGATACTTGGTACAATCAATGCAGAAACTGAGGGCTGTATTGGGGTCCCAGCAATGTAGTCTCTCCTCCTCTTTCGAAGTGAGAGGAAGCTGGCCAAAGAAAGTCAGTAGAGTGATAGCCTCGCCATCATGGAAAGGTGATACTACCTTCAGCAGAAATGCTGTTCGAGTTTGCAGCACAAGCTTGTCATGAGAAGAACAACGTATAAGGCAGCTGGACCGAGCCTGCAGTTCATTTATGTGCTGACTTCACATGAAAAAACATTTCCAGGGTCAAGAGATGTACTGGACAGCTTTGCATTGGCTCAAATGGAGTACACATCAAAAACCTGAGAACCAAATTCAAACCCCATCGTATCAAAAATAAGGGCAACACATAATTATATACAAAATAAATGTTTGCTCCTCACACACATGATCTGTTTGAATGATCAATTATAGTCAAAGAATATTCACGTAACAATTCTATTTATTACAAAAGATTGTTTTAAAGATATTATATTTATACAGATTCATTTATGTATATACCCTTCTCAGAAGACTTCGCCCCTCAACCCTCGAATAAATTGTTATTCATACAGAGAGCAGTATATACATCAATATACAAGGACAATTGTGAAAACAAACACAAGAAGAATAAGTGGATTAAACATCAAGAAAAACACTAAAAATTGTCTATTTGTCAGAGTCGTTCAAGGAGAAAGATGCCATCACGGATTATTCCTGTGGTGCAAGAGTCTAGTAGCATTTAGCGACTATTCCAAGCATCACCATTTGCTAACAAATCAGGCTTCTCACAAGCATGTAAAAGGCAACTTTTACAACCGTTGCAACCAAAGCATATGTGGATATTTGGGAGCAGCAAGTGTTACCCGGATCAACGAGCACATGGGCATGTGTGTGTGTGTGTCTGCACACGTGTGTGTATGTATGTTTGCATACCAAAAGCTATAGCATCCCTGATTACACTATTCTCAAGAGGGGACACGCTGATATTGCAAGTTTGCCTCAGATTGGTGTATATCGGGGCATTGTGCTTAACAGTGAAATCAATTCTTCACACCCACCAAGTGATCAGGAGCACCTAAGGCTTCATTGATGTCATGACATTTCAGCTTACTTAAGACTTTGCAGCAAATGTTTCTCTTGTAAGAGGCGAGAAATCAACAAGCAAGCAATTTCCAGTCATGCATCGGTAGTCCAGGGTTGGTCCGAGAAATCTGCCAGGACTATTTGGGTCCCCAGTCCGGGCCCTGGCCCACACTAATAGCAAAGTAAAAAAATAAAAAAGCCTGCAAATGACACTATCCAGCAGAGAAAATGAGGATACAAAATGTTCCAAAAAATGCCCTTTAAAAAAAAAAATCTCATTCCATTTCACATTTTCATGCACTCTCACATGGATTACTTTGTGTGATTCACTGTGACATCTTACATTATACTAGGAGGAGATGTTCTCGTGTAGCAACCTCAAGGGTGTTCATTTTACATCCAAGAGAGCTGGGTCCTTGCCAGATTAATAGAATTTCCACATAATTCTTTTTTCATATAATGCATCCAAATCACACTTATTCGCCTACTGGTTTGTCTGAAAAATTGGTGTGAGTCTAATTCTTGTTGAAGATCCATCTATTTAGGAATCCAGAGTTATAATCTCAGCTTTGTTTCTGGTTGAATTTAGTAGTCCTGGGCAAATCTGAAATTTAGCGCTGTGTCAAAATTGAGTATTTCACACTGCCTTACAGAGATACAAAGATCATATTAACAAATTCTGTTTTATTCAAAAGAATGTTTCCTACTCTTACTCATACTACTGCAAGACCAGATCAGTAAATTCATCCTATTCTTCCTCAACTAGTGCTCCCAACCTCAAATCTAGGCCTTTTTATTAAACCTCAAAGACACTCCCACAGCTAAGAAAAGTGTGTGTCCTCCTCTGCCTTGCCACTTTATTCTAAGGGTCTTGTTTCATCACCCCCCCCCCCGTAATCTCATGCTGACACAAGCCAAGATCAATAAACCCACCCTTGACTTCATCTCTAAATAATTACCTACCAATATATATTTTGCTGGACTTTGAAGACATCCCCAATACTAAGGAATATGATTTCTGGTCATAACACGGTGTACTAAATTATAAATTAACTGGCAAAGTTTTGATAAATTGGCAAGCCTTGCAACTTTACAGGGATACAAAGGGTCATCTCAAGGCAAAATCTCCTGCAGCTAAAACGTTTTTGGGAAAGATTTTTTCTTAAAGAATTTTGAGTCAACATTCGTCTACTAAAAGTATGTTTTTAGCACAAATTACGATTACAGGATTTTAATCATCGGTTTATTTCATCACCTTGCAACCTTCAAAAATTTTACAAAGCTAGCGAAGATTATAAAAAAATTCCACCAAGTGTGAAAAGGATACCCTTCGCAACTTTGCAAGCCTATATTTTGTGCTTATTTTTCCAATATTATAATTGGCTTTAATAATAGACCGTACACTCCTACTATATGGAAATTCTGGTCCTCATATAGTCAAGTCACAGACAATCTGCAGTTGAGGAGGATTATTTTTTCAGCGTCAATGGCAGAGTACACTAGGAATCGAAAAGACGTTTCTTGAGGAAAGGTAGGCACGATGCTTCTTTAAGTGAACGAATGTATGCTTTATACGTGGAACATCGATATATTTGAAAAATATGGAATAGTTCCCAAAGCAAGGTGTTACTTTAGTAGACATCAGCCATCATCATAAATATGCCATGCCGACTATTTACAATAGTGTGCAATAAGTCTTTGAGTTTACCCTCAAACATTGAATATGGGAAAATTTGCCTCTCGATGGGTTCTGGCTATTTTAGCATTTTTACTTGCAAAACAGCCATGGTCGATTTCCAGGGAAAGCTTTCCCATTCAGGTACTCAAGTAGTTCCACACCAATTCGTTCTACCTTCACTTAAGGTTCTTAAGGTATGTACAAGCGCCAAATCATTGGAGTAATAGGACAACAAAATAAACTGACAATGTCTAATTGCCCCCAAAACATGTGCAGTATATATTTGTTCACAATGCTTATACACAATGTTCTACTAGAGAGGTGGGGCAGCTCACAACCCAAAGGCAGGCAGGCCATAGCTTACACACCAAATGTAGACATAAGATCGACATTCAGTATAGATCTTTAAAACCTTAATCTGTAAGACTTGTATAACCCTTCTGCTGTCAAGCCTGTCACAAAACCTATAGGGGCTCTGGGATCTGAGGGACCGCAATGCTCTAAGAGCCTGTAAATGCTGCAAGGCCTGAGATTACAATGTTTTAAATGTTTATGTCACGCACCAACAAATGAGGTTTGCAGACATAATATACAAGTGAGAGTCCACTTAGACAAGAGGAAGAGACTTCCATTTCAGAAGAGGAGTGGAGCACTATACTTGATTTATAAACATGTAAATACAGCGTGTGGGATTTGACCCTGCATCTTAGTTGAATTAAAATGATAAATTGGTATGTATAAAGAGTTCAAGCTCATGCGTTTTTTTAAGTGAAACGTTTATTTCATAATTGGTTCACTTTGATTTTGTTTGCACTATACTTATAACAATGCTGTGGGGGTGTGCAGGATCAGACCACTTTCTCAGGATTAAGAATCTACTTGAAAGAGGTATTATTAAAAAAGTGAAATCAAGTGATATTAGAAGTTTAGATACATCTGGTGATAAAAGATAGGCCTTTTGAAATTGATTTTTCTGAGCTGCCTGTATCACCTGAGGCTTTTTTGAAAATGTTGCTTAGGGACACTGTGCTGAAAAAGTAACTATTTGGCCACTATTTTACAAAATTCTCTTAGGGTGTGAACATTTGCAGCACCTCTGGTGAGTGTCAAGTTTAAATCGCACATGAAGAAAATATGAGAATATTTCATGATTGCCCTTTTAGAGGCCTTGGCTTTTAAGTAAATCTATGTAAACAATGTGCTTTAGAATGCAGAGTTTGATCCCATTTTTGCAAAATTATCTTGTGACATTTTGAGCCAATAGGACTCACATGTTTTGCTCCCTGCAATTCTCTCCACATATTACACCCCACCACATCTCAGGACCTTTTTCCTGGCCCTAAGGTCACAGGCAAGCATTTCAAATGACAATGTTTCCAGATTTCAGGAAAATATTTTGTGGCCCTTAGGGTGGCAGTACTCAACTGGACACATGTACCAGAGAAACATGTCAGGACTGAAATGAGAAGCAGGGATGAGGAAGAGAGAAGACAATGTAGCGAGAAGAAAAGGGACAAAAGAAGAAGGAAAAGCATTGATGAAAGAGTGAGGAAAGAGGAGAAAGGATTATTTATGATAGGAAATTAGGGGAAACAAATGAAGTTGACAAGCAGAGGCTGATGTGATGAAAGATGAAAAGGAGGGAAGAAAATAAAAGTTAAAGTGAGGGGCAAGAAGGAGAGAGGAATAGCAAGCAAGAGTGAGGGGAAACTGTGGTTAAAAAAGCCAGGATATGATGAAAACTATGTCACAAATGCACCATTTTGCCCCTTTTTTCTAAACTATTCTTGACTGAGAACACCCCCAAAGCTCCCTGGGAGTGGTTCAGCTCGCTTGCAGCCCTCCCATCACCCGCAATCATTCCACTTTCATGCTCAACTGTGAGGACAGTCATGTGCTGTCTATGGGTCTAATTTAGATCTTGGCAGAGGGAAATACTCCATCACGAATGTGACAGAGATCCAGTCCGCCATTTTATGATCCGATTATATCCTATGGAGATCATAATACAGCGGACAGGATATCTGTCATGTTTGTGACGGAGTATTCCATCTGCTGATATCTGAATAAGGTCCAGTGCTCAATCTGTAAAAAAATAAGTGCCAGGGCTCTCGTCAGGAGGCCACCGCAACTTGCACCACACATTGCCCCTGCCAGAGCTGCCAACAACACTACCAATGCAAATACTAACCAGCACACTGCTACAAGTGTGACAGTTCAGAATATTCACCGCTCCAACGCTATAGGAATGGCTTGGGCGGCGGCCATTACTCGTTTTTAATATATATTGATTTAATTAATACCTGTTGTGGTCATCTCTACGTTATCCAGACAGCGTCACCTTGTGGCTGATTGTCACAAGCTCCGGGTTTGACAATTAAGTGCCGGTGTCGGCTCAAATTAATCTCTGAGAAGGCCCTGTGTCTCCAGGACAATAAGCAGTGGCGTAGCTAGGGGAGGTGCGGGGGGCAGTCCGCGCCAGGCGGCAATATTTTCAGGCGGCCGCGGCACTGGAGGCCCGTTGCGACCGCGGCGGCCTTTATAATTTATTTGGGAAGGAACACTGTTCCCAAATAAAATATAAATGCGGCCACGGCCTCCAGTGCCGCGACTGCCCGCAGCCCAGTCAGTAAAGTCGCGCTGCTTGGGCTCGAGTGGCATGCGTGCATGCATGCACCTGACCCCCGTCCCAGCCTCCACTCCGGGGCCGGCCCGTCAATCTTGTTGTAGCCTCTCTGAGCCAGGCTGTCTAAATATGGTGCGCCGCGCGCACCGCGTACGCAGATGTCTCCGCGAGTGCGTGTCTTCTGGGTGGGGCATGAATGTGTCGACCATACCACATTGTCTTGCGCATTGAGCAGAAGCGCAATTAAAAGTGCGCATGAGCGTGCTGCGACGAGACGAGTGAGGTGAGGCGAGGCATCCCACTAAGAGTGACTACTGTCTGAGAAAGAGACAGTCACTGTGCGGAGCCCCTGCCCGGCCATAATTATTACTAGCCCCTGCTGCCTGGCTAGCAAGCCTTGCCCTATCTTCGGCTGCCCGTACGTGCCTGCCTCTGAAGCTGCAGCAGGCCACGCAGGCCTCAGGTGAGTATGTGTGTTTATTTTCAGTTCACCTGTTTATTCCTGTCAGGATTGTGTTATTTGACAATGCTAATGGGCTGTTAATAATAGGCTACAGGCACTGATTAATGTCACTCAATTACCTCAAATCACGGCGGAAATGTTTCAGGGATCCGCTTGCGTTGACGGGCTCTCTAAGGTGAGTGCCGATCAATTTCAGTGTATTTGCCACAGAACCTTTTACTGTTTAAATTGCAACCTCGCCAGGATGGGAGGCTGGGACTTACTCAGACATTCAGGTGACCTACCCGGGGACAGGAAGCGTCTTTCTTCTTTTCAAGACTAGAAAATGGAGAAGGCTCGGTGGTGTCAGCTCTTTGTGCCTGTGTGTTGACCGGCCTTCATTTAACCAGAGCTGTGCAAGGTTGCAAAGCTTGCTTTTTGTTTTAACTTTCGCAAAGGCGTATAGAAAACTTTGCAACTTTCTGTCACAATTGAAACCTTTTTCAAAACGACTCAAAAAAATTCAGCGTCAGACGCACTCTTTACAAAGTCGTGTTCTTTCCCCGAATAATACATTATTGTGCATAGAAAGAAATCCTGCGAAAAAGGGTAAACTTGCAGAGAGGAATGCCACGTGCCTTTCCTAGCTTGGCTGGGTGCAGTTAGGCAGTTATCACACAAACTGCGTTTAAAATTATTTTGGAACTTGCAAAAAACTTTGTACGGGCAAAAGCAGATAGGGAAACTTCACAGAGCAACAACTTTGATAAAGTTCACCAGTATAAAGCAAACTTTCCTTACCTCTACATAGACCCCCATTTCATTTCAACCATACAGCCCTGCACAGGACATGGGCTCATAAACCGGGTCTGGTGGCTTAGTGAACTAATGCATCCACTCTACGGGCCTGTGTTTGACCTCATTGTCAAATCATGGCGGGTGCAATCAGCCTTTCATCCTTCTGAGGTTGATAAAATGAGTATTATTGAGTTGGGTAACAAAATCACATCTGTTATTCAGTGCCAGCAACATGCCCATGTGGGTGAACGTGTGCTTTACAAATAAACATGCTATGTTTTATGAACCGACTGGCATTGCACCCTAAGAACTTCTCTTCTGAGCAGTGCTGTCACTGCCTGTCTTGAGCTAAGGCGGGTTTGCTGAAAAGTGCTGGTCCTGTTCAGATAAACTTTATGTTATATACTGAGCTGCATTATGTATAACACGTATCCAATTATGTTTATATAGGGTTTGCGTTCCAGATAGTGGCTTCTTGACACCAGGTTGTATTCTATCTCCTGAACTTGAGATGGTCCATGGTTGCCTGATTGGTGTGGACCAAAGAGTTACACAATAAGCATATATATCCAGCACAGCACAGGCGACCTGGTGGCACTCGTTATGTCATGGCATATGGAACCCTGCAATCCAGATCTCAAAAGGTGGCCTCTGTCATTAGCAAGTTAAAGCGAGACAATACAAATAATGCTTGTGAAATGATCTCCAAAAATACAATAATGCACTTTGTGAATATCACAAGTACCACCAGTAGTTCTTTTGCTTCTAGAGGCTGCTGCATTCCTGGGGCTCACTGATACAGCACATGCCTGAGACTCACTGATACAGCATCCCTGGTGAATCCATATGGCAAAACCCAGCAAACACATCAACAAATATTCCAATAGCATCTCAGAAAATAACAGATAAGAAGAATAAAGTGCATATGAACATAACGAATTACTACACAAGCAAGCCAACGTCAGAAAATATACAACTAAAATAGCACACCAAACCTTACATGTTCGCATTTCATTGTTCCCTGCACAGAAGGAAATGTTGGCTCTTAAAAAGGAATTATGACAAAAAGCATTGGCAATGCCAACAAGTCTGCCTTATAACTGAGTGCCTTTTCAATCATTAATGAGTTTAAGTACTCAATAAGTCATCCAATCATTGATTCATTCTTGCATTTACCCAATTACCCATCCTGATTAAAACATACACACATTCTCAACAATCACAAGAAAGACAATTAAAAAGAATACAAGTAGGAAGGAAAACATGCTGCCACCTAAACTTGGCGGGCACATGTTTGCAACATGAAAATAAACATAGAAGTGGCCAGCAACATCTCAATAGTTTTGTCATAGTGCCCAGATATGTGCCATGTTTAGAAGTCACATGTTGGCCATCTTGGAGTAGTAAAAACAATCATGCAATATGTACAATACCATTTCCAGATGGCTGCTCAATAACCCGCACTGGGGGTTATTTTTTTATGCTAAAGTGTACAGTGAATCACTGTTGTACTTCCCCAAAGTGGCAAACATAATGTTTCTAAATGATTTACTATTGGTAACTCTCAGTGGCGGCTCCTCCGCTAAGGCGGAGGAGCGTTGCCTCACTAAGAAGTTTAAAACTTAAAAATAATATGATAATAAGTTAACGTACTTATCAAGTTATTTAAGCGTACTGGCTCAGTTGGTTGGGGGGGTGGGCAGGGCTGGGCTGTTCAGAGCTTTCGGGAGGAGTAGTAGGCACTTCTTAAGTGCGCATAACATTTTTGCCAGCTGTCTCAGGCCAGGCAAAAAGTAAAGCGCACTTTGCATGTTCTGCACCGAGGCTGCATTACAGTCTGGGTGGAGAAAATGCCCACCTCCCAGCCCCTGTCTGAGGGCTGAACTACAGTGCTCAGACCAATTACAACGCTGCTGTAAGGAAGCTTTGTGATTGGTCAGGGGAATCTAGGTAGCTAAGAGAAGAGGATCGGGGATAGACATCCAGGTAAGGTTTTTTTTTTTTATTCCCTACCCCCTCCACTCCCCACACCCGGTTGATAGCAGTCACATCTGGTAATACTATTCTTAGATGGCCATTCAAGTTAGAAATAGAGAAAGCACATGGTGAAGCATATTGCAAATGAAATGAGCAGCAAGCTGGGAGGCAGTAGGACTTTCTATGGAACTACTGGACACTCTAAAAAAAAAGAGAAGGAAAGAATTCAAAAGGGGTTGTATAAAAGGAAACAAAAGAAACTTAAAGGATTGGCCTCTAGTCAAGGCACTGAATCACAAGGCTTTCAAAGGTAGTAACCAACAGCAAACAACACCAAAATCCTTGCTTACTTCACTTATCTGAGATTCTATGTAACAAAATGCTGTTTGTTTTATATAGCCTTGATACTGAATATTTTGTTATGTCTGATGCTAAGAGATCATAGCTATCAACCTGGAAAGAGGATCAAATACAACCCCTCTCACTGGCTTTCATGACACCCTCCTATTTTATTTTGCCCAAAAACCTTCCAGTCAGCAGCCTACTCTGTGCACTTGAATACTTCTATTGACATATTCGTGCCTTCAGTGATTCCTGCCTGGATGGGGTAGGGTGGGGGGCTACTGGGCACCAACAAACTCTGCTAGTGCTCTCAGGGGCCAAGGCAAATAACTGAGAGAGGATGTAGCATAACAAACAGAGCTGCTGACTTTGGAATTGGGGAACCATGTTCGAGTCTTAGAGTCAGCTCAACATTCTGTGATTCTGAGGAAATCACTTAATCTCCTGTGCCTAAAAAAATGGATGTGTCCTTATGTGATGTAAATGGTGCACATGTAAAGTGGTCCAATACAAGCCATACGAAACTGCAACAAAAAAATTAAACTGACAGGGATCTAAGATGGTTATCTGTATTTGGTGTTCCTGTTAGGTCTCTGTGTCTTTGCCTATCTTGGCATCACCACAGCACCTGGAGACCACCAGAGCTGGCGATGAAGAGGCAAAGCACAAGTGTGTCGATGGCGCTCACATTGCACAGGAACCAGTTGTGGTGATCCCAAAGTGAACCCTAACCTTCCTCCACTAGGTTTCATCCTGAGGTGACCTCCTGTTGTTTGCACACTGCAATGGTAAGCTGTGTGCCCTCCGCCCTATGCCTCGGGTGGAGGCTGAGTAGCACCGGATGCCTCTAAATTAGAGAATGTGAGGAGCTTGCCTGGAGGCAGCGACTGGCGGTCTAAAGCATTCCTTTGTTTGAGTACTGGGGACTCACTCCTACCTCAGGGGTGGAAGGTGCTGTGTCTTCCATTGAATGAGGTGGTCAGCCTGTAAACCTGGAGAGTTATAGGTGACGCTCACCCTCTTATGTGTTTGGGGACTGCAAGCAGATACACTTATGGGGCTTGCTGTATCTTGAAGGACGGAGTGCCTTCCTGAGCCACAGCTGAAAAGAAGAAAAAGGGTGACAACTTTGGGAAGAGTGAACCGGGTGTACAGGGTTCCACAGGAAGTGACCCGGTGAAGAGGGACAGCGTTCCCAGGCTACCAATCCGGATGGATTCTAGAAGTAACATTAGGAAAAATATTAATTTTGTACCCGTTTGCTTTCCCTTCCCCTTCCTCTTGCGCCATGAGAGGAGGACAGGGACAAAACTTAAAAGGCCTTTTCCATTATACACCCATGATCTGGAACAACATCTTCAACACTGCTCGAATGCACGAAAGAGTTGAATACCCACCTCTTTAAAGAACACTACATCACAGTGCATTAACCATCCACAACTCAGCTTAGTCTCATACTCGTTGACTTAAGCTTGCCTTTCACTGTGTACAGCGCTCCGCAGCCTTTTGGCTAGCTTTGTGGGGATGGAAATACCATATACATACATACATACATACACGAGGCTGACCAAATTAAAAGACAAGAAAAGAAAAGCCTGTTAAAAAGACACCATGTGTGTTTTGTTTGTGTTCTTTTTTGTTTTCACTCTCACTTTACTAATACAAGTTATCCCCAAGTGATCCTGGCTCACAAGTGGATGGAGCACCTAGACAACCAAAGGAAGAGAGGATAAGAGTGAACACTGAACCGTGAGACTGTGGACATGTAATTTTCTCATTTCACAATCGTAAGAATCTTGTAACTCATAGTAAAACTTGTACAGTATCCTCAGGAGTTTAGACTTCTCTCTTTTGGTGAATTGAAGCCATACCCACCTGTCAACCACACATCTTGCAGTTCTAGGTGCTATAAATGATAGGTATTACTATTGCCCAGTGTAAAGGTACTCAATTTACTGACCTTGGAAAGATGAAGGCTAAGGACTGGGGAACATATCATGACCCTACCCTAGAAGGAATATCATTTTTTTAAATTTTACTCCAATTTATGAATGCTCTTCGTCAGCTTGCTTCATAATGTATGTTGGATTTGTGTGAAAGCTTACTTGGGGTACTCCCTGTTATGTTATCAGGTCAAAGATCGAGTGATGTCAGGGGTTCAAAGTTCTGGTGATGTCACAGAAACTACTGAAACAAAAGAAACAATTGATGGATGGAATGCTGGACAATGCAAACATTCACCCCCCAGTCACAAGGATCTGGGTTCAATCCATCATACTTTTGCTCACCACACCACCCCAGTTTAGCATGCCCAGACGTGGGTCCCGTGCTCTCCATGCCACTGGAGTCAAGCTATCCTCGCTGAAGAGGGGTGAAACCCTGAAACCGATCCTAGGGTGCTTGTTTCCTGTCCAGGGAGGACCTGGCCTGGCTGTTTGGGCGGGACTGTTCCCATTGGGCGCGGGGTCAAGATTGATTTGCATATGGCTGGGTCCAAACTGGAATGGCATGGTGAGCAAAAAAACTATGGATTTAGGCCCAGATCTCTGTACTGGGGTGAATGTATGACATTGTTCTGCATCCTGTCCATCAATTGTTCTTTTTACACAGAAACTTCTGAGGCCTGGCTCTCAGCCTCCGAGCTATTCCTTCAGGTCGAGAGGTGTGGATGCATCCTAGAGCTGCTCCAGTGCATTTACTTTAAACGCCAGACACTACTTGGTAGGGATCTGCAATGAAAATTAAACACACTGCGAACTTCCACAGAACCTTTTCCCGCTGGGCCTAAATGTTCCACTTCGGAGGTAGAGTATTTTGCTGAAAAGTAAAACAACTGCGGAGTGAAATACAAGGGCTTACTTGCTTTTCATGAATAGCTTTTCACAAACGGGCTCTTTCAGACCGTTCCAGTGTTTTGGAACGAGGAGAAGGAGCTCTTTCAGTGATGTTCGGGCTTTGCCTCTGCCAGGAATGAAGCATGCGCATTTTTGGAAAGAAGACAGTGTACTCCGAGACCACACAGCGAGCATTCTCTGGACTGCGGCTCGAGTTCTCTCACTCCCACCCCGGCCTCCCCGACCGCAGCCCGCCACCCTCCGCCCCATCAGATTCCGAGTGACTAAATGCACGCACAGCCACATACACATAAAAGCACACCCCTGCCGACCGCCCCACGCCCAACATCACTGAAGAAAGTCACAAAAACACGCTCCCAATTCCTCACTTCCTTATCTCTTTCCGGTGCTCGTGTTTCCCCCTCTCCCCTCTCTTCGCCTGGACACTGCGCCTACAGTTGAACTGTTCCCCTACCCAGGCTCCCCCATGTCTGCCCTTCTTTCCTGTACATGCAATCACTAGCTTCGAAACAATACATTGGAGCTTGCATTCTCAAATCCTTTAAGCCTTCTCTTACTGCTAACAGCAGAGAGAGTCTCCCACAGATTAAGTTAACTTCAATATTAAGATATAGGCTGTTGAAAAATGGATTACAGTGGATAAATAGCAAAATAAATAGAGCGAGCGAAAAAGAAAAAGAAAAAAAAGAAATTCAGCTGCCATTGTTGAAATAATCTTTGGTATGTTGATGAAAGATTAGATTAAAAGTCAGTGTGAATAAAGATGTTGTGTTGCAGCTTGCTAAGCATTACTAAATCAAGAGTTATCAAAGATAGTCATGTGTACACAGTGTGGTAGCCAATTTGCTAGAAGCATTTACCATATAAAAAATCTGGCAGTGCGCTGCATTGTCCAACTGCATCTTGCTTTTGTTGGAAGCTGTTGTAGTGGATGGTTATAGATTTATCTTTTGAATGCTAACGTTCTCCTCTCTTGAGTCACTGAAGTGTAAAGAAAACCTACTGCACTAGGCGCGGAGAAATACAGACTTTACATGGTAAGTGTCAACAGTGTTTCACACACCAATGGGCCCTTAAGGATGCCATAGACAACTACTTAAATTTGTACATCATGTTTCTACTTGGAAACATGTAGTTCAAATTTCTGTTATTCATACATCTCCCTAGGTTACCACCGCAAACATCTCCCCTAACTAGGCGTATGTACAAGCAAGAAAGGGGGACAGATCACCCCCCAAAAAATCACTGTCACTATTTTATGTCCTTGATAGTAACTTAAGGCTGTGCTTAGTGCAGACACATTTTACCACCGCATTACGATTTATGGAAGTGGCGATGTGCAATAATAATTTTGTGCATATTTTTGTCTGCTAATCTGATGTGGTGGTGATAAATTCTGTTGTATTTTGTGTTGCTGTGCTAGTGTGCTGCTGTATTTTTGTACTGCCTTACTTCAATGTGAGGTTGTTGTGTTCTGCTGTAGTTGTATTCTGTTTTGACTCTTTTGTGTTGTGTCTGGTTATGTTTTAATTGCATTGTTATGTTGCTTTATGTATGTTATTGTTTTATGTTCTGTCATTTTCTTTACATATATCAACAAATGCTGCTACATTTCCAGCTAAAAACAGCACATGATTTAACATTTCCCACGACAAGCAACCATTTACTACTGCCTAAGGTGGTAAAATAGTGCTGCTTCAGCTCTTCAACTATGTAAGGCACCAGTTAGTCCAAAATAAGACACCAGTTAGTTCAAAATTGTTGTAGACTCGTCTTAAATTTGCACTTGCCATGCTTACTTCAAGTGATACGTCCCAGGGTGTTAAAATGACACAGAGTTCAAGTGGAGGAAAAACTTAATTAACACATTGACAGACCAGAACTCCCACAACAAAGTTTTGTCTCCAAATGCCACCCCAAACGTTTACGTCCACACATTTTGAACAATACTAATCATACACAAGCATACACAGTGAAATTAATGTAAACAAAAAAAAGACATTGAGGGGATGATTTAGAGCTTGTCAGAGAGGGCATTCAGATGCAACAGAATACTCTCTCCGACAAACTGAAGGTACGCCTGCCTCATTTACAGTTTGGAGAACTTTTAGTATGTCAGCAACGGAGAATACGCCATCTCAGTATCTGACAGAGTAAGGGCCGTCAGAGGTTTGCCCATTCAACCGTCTGCCCGATTTAGAGGGGGAGGTCGAACGAGCAGTTTTTACTCACCCTTACCACTGTCAAAAACATGGTGATATGGGACAATACAAAAGTTTAAAAGACCCCACACCAAGGGAGAAAACTCCCATGGGTTAGGGATCATGTGTATTACTCTTTGAAGAAGAAAATACTGCTTTGGGATTTTTGGGATGGTACTGTCAGCCAACTTTTTAACTCACAGATTTGAGCCACAGTGACAGCCGTTCCTATCATTGATTGTAGATGACCGTTGGGCCAGTTGCCCTCTCTAAATTCAGAGTCTGGGTACTCCAATAGGGCAACAGAATATTTTACTGATGGGGTACAATCCGTAACTATAAATCAGACCCAAAATTGTCTTTCCCTTGTATATAAAGAGCACATAATACAACCTTAAGATCTTGATGGCAAACTGACATTTCTAGATCTACCGCTCTCTCACAAAAAAACACTCCATCACCAGCGTTTTTTTTGGTCCTATCATATACACAACCTTCATCAACATCTCTGTGAATAATTTAATTTTCCTCATGCAACCACTTTCTTTACTGTCATCCTATATATTCTCACCCAGAGTGACACCTTCTCTAGGTTTCCATTACCTTCTGCAGGCTTCATAACACTTACACATTTCCACCCTTACCTATTCTTCAGTGTTGGACTGGTTTTTCAGGCAGTCTGGCTCTGGCGGTTGGGCCAGCTTGAAAGGGCAAGTGAGTTTTTATTGTCCAGACACGGCCCACAAGACAAAAAAAACTGTCCACACATTGGACTTTTCCATCTGGTCCATCTGGCAGTGGGAGCCTTCCCGAAAGCATAGTTCAAAATTGTCATTAATAAGTTTACACTGAAGTATAAAAAAGTGATGAGTGGAATGCTTAAATTAATCTCAGCCACGTGTAATTACTCAAGGCCGCATCCAAGTCGTTTTTTTGCACATCATGCATGTCAGTTTGGACCCAGCCATTTCCAAATCAGTCTTGACCCTACTCCAACAGAAACAGTTGAGCCCTAACTTTCAGGCCAGGTCCTCCCTGAACAGCACCCCAAGGCTGGTTTGGGCTTTATTAGAGCTCATCTGTTGGGTATAGCTTTGTTCCAGTGGCACAGTGTGCACAGGACATACATCGGGGTATACCCGTCACACTCTGGATGTCGCACAGAAGTATACAAAAACATAACAATCTAAGCCACTGGTAATTACTTGGGCTGCATCATAGTCCATAGTTATTTTGCATACCATGCTACCTCAGTTTGGATGCTGCCATATACAAATCAGTCTTGACCCTGCTTCAAGGTAACAATCCAGCCGAACAGCCAGGCCATATCCTCCCCTAACTGGAATGCAAGAAACCCAAGATCAGCTTCATCCTCCTTAGGGCTCATCAGTTGGGTATAGGTTGGTTACAGTGGTACGGTGTGCAGAGGACACACGTCTGGGCATACCCATCCTGCTAAAAGCATCACACTGAAGTATAGAAAAAAGTGATTGATGGAATGCTTGAATTAATTTCACCTACTGTTAATTACTCAGGCCACATCGCAGTCCATTGTTATTTTGCACACCATGCCACCTCAGTTCGGACTCAGTCATATGCAAATAAGTCTTGACCCTGCTTCAATATGAAGAGTCCAACGCCAACTGCTAGGCCAAGTCCTCCTCGAACTGGAACAGAAGCAACCCAAGGCCTGTTTCACCCCTGTTAGGGCTCATCAGTCAGGTATGACTTCGTATTTTGTGGCAATGTGTGCTCAGGACCCACTTCTGGGCATACCCGTTCCACTTAGGGCGTCAGACTGAAATCGACAGGAAAAGATGGTTGGAAAACCTGAATTAATCTCAGCCACTGGCAATTACTAAAGCCGCAACCCAGTCCACCATTCTATTGCACACCATGCCATCGCAGTTTGGCCATATGCAACAAGTCTTGACTCTGCTTTAGTAGGAACAGTGTAGCCTGAACTGCCAGGCCAAGTCCTCCCCGAACTAGAACACAAGTAATCCAAGACCGATTTTGCCCTTATTAGGGCCCATCATTTGTGTATAACTTGTTGCAGTAGACGATGTTAGTGGGATGGTGTACCCAGACATGGGTCCCATGCTCGCTGTGCCACAGGACTCAAGCTCTACAACATTAGTGAGACCTAAGTAGGTCAAAACCAGCCTGCAATTGATTGTGAGTCCACCTGGAGGAGACTTAGTCTGGCAGTTTGGACTGGGCTGTTTCTATTGGACCAGAACAAAGATTGATTTGCATATGACCAGTCTCTATATAGCATGCCATAGTGTTTGAAAAACAATGGACTGGGATGTGTCCCTAAGCAATTACCAGTGGATGAAATGTATTCAAGCATTCCATCTTTCATTTCATTCTTTATCTTTCCTTCAAGAAGTCACTCATGGCACTTATCTCTCCCATATCTGCCCAGGGGACGACAGCGTACCTGGGAAAGCCAAGCTCCTCCTGGAGTGTGGTGGGGTGCCTCGTTCTGGTGGTGACCGCCTGCTTGTTGGAGATATCTTCTGATATGACTGGTGTTTCTCATTTCCTCAGCTGTGTTATACCCTATATTTGAGCGAGAGTAACAAAAGATAAGTTAGGCTATCTGTGTCCGACTCTGCTGCTACTCCATTTTTAATGGCCCTCCTGGCCGTTCACTTTTAATTGTACATAAGTCTTTTATTGCATTTGTTATTTATATTCCATTTTGTATGAATTTTTAAGGGTTGTTTGTACTTGAAATAGGCTTATACTTTTATGATAAATGTTTTATCAAATAAAGTACTATAACAACAACAGATAAGAACTAACACTCAAAAAACGAAAAACGACTGAAATTCACCAAGTTATAGTTTAAAGGACTAACCACAACTTGCAACCACATTATGTACTTCTTATGACGTCACATATTACTTCACTCTTGACAGGTTATATATAACATAATTGATTACATCACTGATCACATCAACTATGGAAATCACTGACCACATCACATATGATATAACTATTCATATTACTCTATAAACTCTAACATAATTTTAATAAGGACAGTTGTACTAGATTCATATACAACATAGAATTACTGTGTGTACATGTGTAGAATAGAAATAGCCCAAGCCCTGGAGATAAGTGTGCCTGTGCATGGATAAAGTTTTATGGTGCATGGTTTACGAACCAACCAGTAAAGTTTTTAGTGAAGGTTTGTGATATTATTGAAAGTTATGATTTTCAGTCCAAATTACACTCTTTTGTTATTTGTAAAATAGCAGCTGTAAGACTGCAATTTTCAAAGAAATGGCAATGCTAGGCTACATACCCATTTTTTTCTTTTGTGTTTTGACACCTTTTTTCTTAACTCCCTAGGTTCCCACTAGTACTTCCGTGGGTGTGGTACTACTTATAGTGCCCCTCCACTCTTCACTTAATGGCTGTAGACATTCGTTTTCAATAGTGTGAAGTTTATGATTTAAAAAAAATCACAAATTTGAAGATGGCTTAAAAAATAAGAAAACTCCTACATTAGTCAATAACATTTGATAACAAATTCAAATGTAATACACAGGATTCTTCATTTTCTGAATCACGATTTTAAATGTCATATATAAACAAGAGCCTGTAATCGTTTATAGTCCATTGGGCAATTTTCTAAAGTTCTTATATCACTACAACAAATTTATGCCAAATCAACAACAGCATGTTTTTTGAGCCAAGTTCTTCTTTCCTATTAACTTTTGCATAAATCCGTTCAGCACTTTCCCCTATGCAGATCTTGGCAAACATTGGCATACCAAACCTTTGCTGACAACACCAAGCAATTGGTGGAAATCAGTTAATTGTGTCAAAGGTTATCGGCAACTCATATACTGCATGTATGAGTGGCTGTATGGGTGAGTGAATGTGTATGTAGACCTATGAATCAGTGAGTGGGTATGTCCTAACTGGCATTGGTGTGTCTATGGTTTTGAGAATGGTAATCTGAATTTTGGAGTGGGAGTATGAAAGGTTATATTAGGGTGTGAGTAGGTGCATCAGAGATTATGTGGATGTTGTAAACAGTGATGTCATTTGAGATGTCTTCAGTGATGTCACTGACCATGTCATGAGTGATGTAATATGTGACATCATCAGCATTGCATTGCGGGGGCCCGTATTGTAGTTAGCTCAGCTAACTGTAACAGCTGAATTTCTCTGGTTTTGTACGTGTGAAATGTCATCCTAACTATAACGTCTCTGTAACCTTTGTTTTTTTTCTGTGAATTTCTAAGGTTTTGAAATGCACATTTCTAACTATAGTGTCCCCGAAACCTGTGTATTTTTCAGTGAATTTCTAAGGTTTTTAAATGCTAATTTCTAACTATAACGTCCCTGAAACCTGTGTTTTTTTCAGTGAATTTATACGTTTTTTTAAATGCTAATTTCTAACCATAACGTCCCTGAAACCTGTGGTGTTTTCAGTGAATTTATAAGGCTTTTTAATTAGCAGTCATGTTTCCAGAGTGGTGGAGGAAGGGGTCTGGGCCTCCGACCAGCTCTCAGAAATTCCAATGCGTAGGACTTACAGGAGGTACCAGGAGGGCTTCTGGGCCCCCAAGGTCCCTCTGGAGTAAATTGGACTTCATCCCCAACCAGTAGTGTGCCAGGAGGCTCGTTTGCAGAGTGGTGTACAAAGGGAGCATGGCCTCTGAAGAACTCTTAACAATTCCCACTGTGTGGGACTTACTGGAGGTAACAGGAGGGGTGGTTGGCCCCCAAGGATGCCATTGGGGTCCAATTACCCCCCTATTACCTCCAATAAGTCCCACACAACAGGATTCCTGAGTTCTGATAGCAGGTCACGCCCCCTTTGTCCACCACTCTGCATTTGCGCTTCCTGGTGCACTCTTGGTTGGGGATGAAGTCCCCTTCACTGCTGGGGGCCTTAGGGGCCAACTAGCCTACCTGTTACCTCCAGTAAGCCCCATTCAGTGTAATTGCTGAAAGGTGGTCACAGGCCATGCCCCCTTTCTCCACCACTCTGCAAACGGGCCTCCTGGCGTGCTCTTGGTTGGGGCATGAAGTCCCCTTGCCTCTCGAGGGTCCCTGGGGGCCAACTAGCCCTCCTGTTACCTCCAGTAAGCCCCAAACAGCTAGATTGCTGAGAGGTGGTCAGAGGCTACGCCCCTTTTTACATCACTCTGCAAACACGCCTCCTGGTGCACTTCTGCTTGAGGGATGAAGTCTACTTTAGTCCTGAGGTCCTCAAGACACAAGGAGACCTCATCGCCCCACCAGAAGTGCACCAAGAGGCGCGTATCCAGAGTGGGGTAAAAAGGGGCGTACCTCCGACCACCTCTCAGCAATACCACTGTGTGGGGCTTACTGGAGGTAACAGGTGGGCTAGTTGGCGCCTAAGAACCCTCAACAATGAAGGGGACTTCATTCCCCAACCAAGAACGCACCAGGAGACATGTTTGCGGAGTTGTGTAGAAAGTGGGCTGGGCCTCGGGCGAGTTGCCAGCTTCTGATGTTTTTATTTAATTTTAGGAAGGGGGGATGTGTGGACCCCCTTCCCTTTACCCTTTTGGGCCCCGGGGATCCCACCCCCCAAGGCCTGACCATTTAAAATGTTTTTGATTTTAATAAAACCAGGAGGGGGGCCGCGCGGCCCTCCTCCTGGGGCAGTTTTCTTCCCAGGGACCTCATCCCCTGGGGCTGGCCCTTTATTATTTCTTTTTATAAACGGGAGTGGGGCCCACGTCACAAGGCCAATCTCGACCCCGGAGCCAAGCCTTTTATATTTCTTTTTATTTATTTAGGAAGGGGGCCGTGTGGTCCCCCTTCCCTTTGCTAGTTTTGGCCACGGGGGCCTCATCTGCCCTGGCCTGCCCTCTATTTTTTCAAAAAAATATTTGGAATGGGGCCGCGCAGTCCCCTTCCTGAGGCCTATAGAGCCCTGGGGACCTCATCCCCCGGGACATGGCTACATTCTTTATTTTAACAAAAAATGGGTAGTGGGGCCTGCCCTGCCCACCTACCCGGGCCTTGGGGACCCCATCCCCTGGGGCATGGCCAAGCCCTTAGCGACCACGGGGGGAGCAGGCATTGCTTTTGGGCAGAGGGAGCTGCTAACTTGCAAATGCAATTCTTCTTCACTTCATGGAAGCAAGAGCATTTTTCTTTCTCTAGCTTCCATGAAGCGAAACAGAGTCTGCTATGGCATGGTGGGAGCTGTGCGCCCGCCATGCCATAGCAAACTGCAATGTCCCGGGGGTGAGCACAACAAGACATTGCTGGAACCAGCTCTGGGGGGTGGAGGGGCCCAGGGCCATGGAGGGCTCCTAGAGAGGAGTTGCGTGGCCCCTCTTCCATCTTCTCTGTAGCCTCGGGTGGTGGTCCCCGGGGGTCTGCAACGGAGGCCCGTCTTTATATATTTTGTGCCGGGGGAGGTGGCAGTCCCTGGGGCTGCGTGTGGAGGGTAGAGCCCCCCACGCATGTTAATACTTGCCCCGGGGAGGTGGCGGTCCCCTGGGCTACGTGGGGGGCTGGAGCCCCCTACACAACTTGAAATCTTACACCGAGGAGGTGGTGATCCCCAGGGCATTTTAAACTATTAACCCGGGGGAGGTGGCAGTTGCAGGGGGCTGGAGCCCCCATGCATTCTATTATAAATATAGCTCCAGGGAGGTCGTGGTCCCCAGGGCTGTGGGGGGAACACGTGGCCCCCGCAACTCAATGTGTAGGCCATGGGGAGGTGGCGGTCCCCGGGGCTGCATGGAGGGCTGGAGTCCTCCCACGGGAGGTGGCAGTCCATGGTGCTATCTATTTACATTTGCCCCTGGGACCTGGCTCACCCGGGGGCTTAAGGTAAACAAAGCATAGGAGACCGCGCTTCATTTAAAAAAAAATGGTGGGATTTGCGGATTCTATGCAAAACCCATTTTTAGTTCGCGCCTGCGATTGCAGGGGCGAAAGCCCCTGCTGTCGCAAAGCGATCTTTTGTAATCATTTCAGTCCTTTTCCCTTTCAAGGACTAGGCAGAGGAGACAACAGACTGTCACGCGCACGCAGCTGGCCAGGATCGGATCAGGTCACGTGCTCCGATCCCGGCCGGCTGTTTACAACACATGCACACGCAGGCAGGCACACGCAGGCACAGGCAGGCACACAGGCAGGCACACGCACACGCAGGCAGGCACAGGCAGGCACACACGCAGGCACACGCAGGCACAGGCAGGCACACACGCAGGCACACAGGCAGGCACACACGCAGGCACACGCAGGCACAGGCAGGCACACACGCAGGCACACACAACACACACACATACAGACAGACGCACGCACACACATCCCCCCCCAAACTCACCGGGCTCTTTTAGCTTGTTCCGTGTCTCTGTCTCTCGTCAGCCAGTGGGTCAGTCTCGATCCTCGATCTCCCTCCGCAGAGCTGGTCTTCACCCGGGCCCCCTCCTGGGACCCGGGACTTCAGATGCCGCACTCCGCTTTGGCGCCGGGGCTCGGAGCTCGCATGCGCGGGCAGCCCCCGCCCTCACTCTCAGCTCGGCTGATTTCGATTTCGTAGGTGAGTGATGTCATCGCTGTGTTCTTATAACTGAAGGGTGCATACGAAGACTGATCTGCTGTCTGCCTCTCTGGATTCCTACTCCCACAACGTTATTATGCAGTTTTATATGAAGTGAACTACTGGAGCAATTTACATGAGCCCCGAATTACATTACACAAGGTCAGAATTTTGTTTAACGTACAGTGAGTTTACGTGATTTGCTCCAAATCACCAGGTGATGAGCAGACGCCGACACAAACCTGGGCCTCTAGTTCCAAAGTCTGCAGCTCTCTACCCCAACATCGTTCTGCCTGCAATACAAACGGACAGTGATTGTTCTTCGAGCAGGAGTCTGCCTACCACTTACTGCAAGTGACACGCTGCAGCAGTTCACATAGGGCGCGTGCCTTTTATGAGACAGCAGTATCATAAGAAAAAAATGGTGCCTCATGCAAGTGACGCTGCTTAGTTAATCTCAACCCTATTGATGTGATGTGTGTACACTAACTGTGCTGTCCTCGGTTTCGATTTTGGCAGGCGCAAGTAGGAGGAGAGGTCATAAATGTTGCAGTAATTAACTAATTGCCAGAGGCAGCTTGGTCTTTGAATTAACATCTGCATTTGTGAAGAAATGTTGCTTTGTTGAGGCTTTTCATTTTCCAATTTCGAGATACATGTAGCTGTATTATTTCCAACAAGGTATCCTTTCAATGGCACCATTTTGTCTGATCCATGCATTCAGACATGGCTCTCACGGCAGACAAGGAGCCCAATGTCATGTGTGTCACTTTGCATGCTGTGAATTCTGAACCCCATACATATAATTTTCAAAAGGGAAACTACAAGCCCCAGAATGCAACATGCCTTTAGCTGAAGATACAGAACTGGTTGAAGTTGTCACACATGCAATGAGGGCATCTAGCAATTGCGCTTGTTCTTAATTTTATGAATGTTGCATTTCCCTGTGATGCCGCTCTGTTAGTCACTGCTTCTCATATGTTCACGGTTCCCCTTTCTGCTGTCAGTCGCTGGCTCCATCACACCCCCTCTCCGACGCCCACGCAAGTTCTTGTTTTTGAATGGCGGCGCCGTCTTCTCCGCAGAAATCTACATTTCTTGTCCAAAGCCTTCACCCGTGCCCTGGATGGTGACCTCCTGATGGCCGGAGGAGCTTCGAGGCAGGCTGGGCTTGGAGTGGCTTCAGGTCACCCACAGCCGAAGGGGGTGACATCTCTTTTCTTGGCAAGAGAACTTCGCCATACTTTGAACTGGACATTCTGGTGGCCTGAGGCATACGAGTGACGTCAGCAGAGCAGTGTGCGTAGTAGTTGCATTGGTACCCTTGCCCCACAACCCTCCACCCAAATGATACACAGACAAGTATGTTTGGGAATAAAAAGTTGCAGGTTTATTTGTGGTACAAATAACAGAGCGGGCATACGAGTGACGTCAGCAGAGCAGTGTGCGAAGCAGGTGGGGGTTAGTGCGAACAGGGATTAACACGGATGGATTCTGAGAGGTTAGAGGGGTTGGGGGAGTGAGTGTTGTTCTGTTGACAGCACATCGTTGAAGAGGCCTCAAAGAAGGAGTAATTAGCCAAAGTCCCTCTGTTTCTTTCACATTTGCTTGTCCTGTAATGGCAGCAAGTTTATTCAGGTGGGTGTTTTGGATTTTTTAAAGTGTGTTTATGTTTGAATATATCTGACCTTGTAAGCAACAGAGGCTTAGGGTACATTATATATTTCAGTGTTTGCAGAAGAATACACGCATTGGCTTCATCCCCATGGAAAAATACACAAAGTTTGTCCGATAAATGCTTAAAGACGTGTGCAAAATATAAAACCCCCAAATGACTGGGGTGACATATATTTATTATTTTACATGTTCCTCACCATTCAATAAAAAAAAATGACATCTATTTTCACAATTTTCTGAAAGCTTGTGAATACATTTTGTTTTACAGTTTATTATAGGAATGTAACACTTCCAGCAGTGCGAAACAAGCAATCAAAATAGCGTCCTTAATAATTGCCAGTCATGCTTTTCTAACACAGAGGGACTTCCTTACGTCAATGCGTCATAGAATTCAAATTCATCCAGCGAATGCCTCATTGCATTTTCTCTGTAGACTCCCTAGATGAATATGACCCAATCGTCCACTTGGTAGGCTAAACTCTGCATTTTAAACATTACTTTGCAGGTGCGTAACAGTGCGAGGAGGACGGGGAGGGAGCAAGGAGTGCGCTGGAACTCTGGGAGTGAAGTCCCACCGGAGGGAGGGCCATCAAAGCATCTGCGGGGCTCGGACAGAAGTACCGTCTGGAGGGGGACCAGCCAGGGGGGGCTGCCTCTCCCTGCTTAAGACCCTCAGCGTCCTGTTCTGGGTGAGGTGCAGCGCCGGCGTGTCTCACAGGGAGGAGGGAAGGATTGGGGGTACTTCCCAGGTGTCACCTGCCCCGCTACCAGCACCTAGGTTCACCTATTCTGCCACCCAGAGGCTCACCTACCGCCGACCCTAATGGCCCCACTGCCCTGCTTACAGCCGGCCTTATTACCAGTTCCTCCTGCATCCCGCCCCTCTCACCTGCCCTGCTTACAGCAATCTCCCCTCTCACCTGCCCCGCTTACACGTTGACCCTTTCACCTGCCATGCTTACAACCACCTCCTCTCCCCTGCCTACAACAATCAGCCCCTCTCCACTGCCCTGCTTTGAACCACATCCTCTCACCTGTCCTGCTTACAACAATCAACCCCTCTCGCCAGCCCTGCCTCTAACCACCTTATCTTGCCTGCTCTGCTTATAATCGGCCCCTCTCCTCTGCGTACATCCACCCCCCTTCCCTGTGTACAACAACCAGCCCCTCTCCTCTGCTTCCAACCACCTCATCTCCCCTGCTTCCAACCACCTCCTCTCCCCTGCCTTCAACAATGGACCTCTCTTCGCTACCCTGCTTACAACCACCACCTCTCACTTGCCCTGCTTAAAAACGGCACCTCTGCCCTACCCTGCTTACTGCCACCATCTCTCACTTGCCCTGCTTACAAACAGCCCCTCTGCCCTACCCTGCTTGCAACCACCATCTCTCACCTGCCCTCCTTACAAACGGCCCCTCACCTCTGCTAACCTGACACCCACCCCCCTCGGGATGGTGCAGCCCTGCTTCCCAGCCAACGGCTTTTGCGCCTCATCCTCTCGGCATCACTCAGAGGCGCAGCGACCACTGGTGCAGCAGGTGCAGTGGCACCGGGTCCCAAGCGGCGCATTAAACCCTGACAATCGCTCATTTTACTCCCGCCCGAGGAGTCGCAGGGCCCGTTTTCCATGTTTGCACCAGAGCCCGGGGCATAATCTCTACGGTACTTACCTGCACCAATACATTACCAGACTCTCCTCGCCTCCAAAGTGCCAGTGGGTCAAGTAATGACCTTTGGGGCAGGTAGGGTACCTTTAAAGCTGCACTGAACGAACGAGTACATTTGTTTAAATTAACAAGTGTGCAATTTTAATTTTGCACCCGTGTTTAACATGTACAAAAAAAACTTTCATCTATAGGATAGGTAGAGACCGGTTTTTCACACAAGCTGGCGATGTTTAAAAATCTCAGAGACAGTCTCGCCCCTCACTCCATCCCTCGCCCCACACTCCATCCCTCGCCCCACACTCCATCCCTCGCCCCACACTCCATCCCTCGCCCCACACTCCATCCCTTGCCCCACACTCCATCCCTTGCCCCACACTCCATCCCTCACACACCCTCTATCTCTCCCTTGCCCTCCCTCTATCTCTCTCTCTCTCTTGCCCTCCCTCTATCTCTCTCTCCCCCTCCCTCTATCTCTCTCACCCTCCCTCTGTCTATGTTTCGCCCTCCCTCTCTCTCTCTTCCCCTCCCTCTATCTCTCTCTCGCCCTCCCTCTATCTCTCTCTCGCCCTCCCTCTCTCTCTCGCCCTCCCTCTATCTCTCTTTCGCCCTCCCTCTATCTATCTTTCGCCCTCCCTCTATCTATCTTTCGCTCTTCCTCTATCTATCTATCGCCCTCACTATCTATCCTATCACCACAGCATCACTCAGGGGCACCACAACATCACTATGCGCTACCAAACTGCTTATAAGTACAACAGTAACTTGCAATATTATTATAATATAATATTACTGCCAACATTGCTTAATATTTTGCAACAGCTATCATCTTGCAAATCATCTTTATACACCAATACAGACTTTGCTAAAAATTTAATACAAGACATTGTCATATACAATGGCAATAACTCAAACTTTAATGCTGCAAGACCTATTGCATTGCAAATGCTTGTTTAAATTTGTTTAATGATTCTTTTGGGCCTTGGGGGTCTTTGTGGGACCTCCGAGCAGGCCTAGGGGGTCAGGGTGATTCTACCCTGCCTCCTTTTCTTAATTTTTCATATTTTATTTACCTTTTTCCTTGTGACTCGCTTCAACAGAGTCACAAGATGGCTGGCAACACTTCCTGGTTTGAAGTGCTGCCAGCCAATCAGATCTCAGGCAAGAGATCGGGAGGGTTTGCGAATCCTCTGTGGCCATATTTGTATATCTGAGAAATGTTTAAATTTATCAGAAGCCACTGAATGGATTTACACCATTTAATAAAAAGAGTGCTTTCTGAACCAAGAGCAAACTTTTTGCCAAATTTGGTGTAATTCCTTTCAGCAGTACGGGCTGTAGCAGTATCTAAAGTTTCCTATGGAAATTAACATAGAGAAAAAGCATTTTGGGACTCCCCCTTTTTCTCGGCCCCTGCTTTATGAATCACCCCTATCCTTTCAATACAACAGCTGAAGTGAATGGGCCATCAGTTTTGAAAATTTCGTGACGATTTGTTAAACGGTGCCAAAGATATTGACAAAAGAAAAAACACTTTTTTTAAAGAAAGGAGGTCCGAACTATAACTATCTACTGGCAACAGTAGGTAGTATATATAATTATAATTTTTTGTGAATCTCATGTTATGTTTTTCCTTGATAATATTTCTGGAAATCTGGAGATTCTTGGGTCATAATTTAAATATTATGGGTATAACATATATATAACTTTTATTTGACCCAGTAAATGTACCTACATTAAGTCTTTCCACTATGTTTATCCATTGGCTGCACTGCACTTGCACTTTAAAAAGCGATTGGAAATGCCTGTAAGCTGTCATGTGATCAAGGGGGGGATCTCCCGAAACGCGTTATGGCAGCACTGGCTGAATAAAGAATGCACTTAAAATACTGTATCCACGCTCGGCAGTTCATGAGAAATTTGGAGTGAAGGTGTGTTGGGGAGTGATATATATATATATATATATATATATATATATATATATATATATATATATACAAAGAAGCTCCCAGTCGCTACCTCCAATCCCCTCGGACCGGCGAAGCGAAGACAGAGACAGACCACAATTCAGGTAACAATTTCCTTTACTGCAGCATACGGATGGTAGATAAAACAGCAATGACGCGTTTCGGGCGTAGCCGCCCTTGTTCACATGCAGTTAGTTACAAGTCTGAATAACTTTTTATAATGCGAGTTACTCCGCCTATTCCCCGCCTCCAGCTTGGTCATGTGACCCATGAACACAAACAAAATACTATTTGCCCGAAATCTCAAGGGCTAGCAGCATATATTATACATTAAATTAATATATGTATAACAGTATTATTTATAATGTTCATTTCTGTATTATAGTCAGCATAAATGCAGTTTGTAAAACATTAAATAGGAAATATGGCAAATGTTGTGGCATCAATAGAATACATTCTACATATCTTGGATAAATCCATAAACTGATAAACATCTGTCACAAACTGTGTGCATAGCCATGGGTCACTAGTTCCTCTCCGAACTAAATTTTATGCTGGAAATTTGTAAGCATTGGAATGCAGAATTTAGTGCAAGAAATATATAGTATATGTGACTGAACTATACTGCTCAGTGTGCAAAAAAGCTTTCTCTTACAGTGCAAATATTCACGTCTAAAAAAGTGATTAAAAGAAACTTATAGTGATAAAAACTAATCTGAGTATTGATAATGAGTTAGTATGTTACCCTTATAAAAATTGACAATAGTCATATTCTATTATTAAAAGGTAAATCTAAAACATTTTTAAAAACCCGTAATTTCATCATATGTATAAAAAAACGTGATAAAACCTCATAAAAAAGACAATTCATGAGATAAAAAAATATAAAGTAGAAAAGTGGATGCAATGCATATAAATATTAAAAAATTATAGCATTGATATATAGAGGAAATTCATTCAAGTGTGGAACCTGACTAACCAACATGATATACAAATAAGTATATTGTGAAGCAGGTAAAAGCCCTGAAGTAGAGATTCCAGATGGACAACAGGGAACCTGAAGCGGTCAATGTCAAAAACAAAGTGTCACTAGGGAAAGATTTTTGTGGTAATGACAATTTAGTACTGTATAAGTATCAGTGAGGAAACAAAGAGCCTAAGGAAACTCAACGGGCTGATTGTACATGGCCAAGCTTATATAGGCTCACAGGAAATTATGAATATCTTCTGTGTTATTGAGGCCGTTCGGCCATTTGCTGTCAAATTCCAAAATAAATCTGGTTTCCAACTGCCTCAATAATAATTCCCTGTTGCCTCCTCTGCGAGGTTTTGGGACTGAAGCAATTACAAAGTAAGACAAACAATTCAAGTTTTTATCATGTTTAAGAGCGAAATGTCGCGCTACCGGGTAGGCCGGATCATTGTGTAATATGGCTCTTAGGTGCTGTAGGATCCTGACGTGCACTGGTGACTTAGTACTGCCTATGTAATTTAAATTACATGTGCACGTCAAGACATATACAGCAAATTCGGTCTTACAAGTATGGTTACCTTTGATAGGGATATCAACTGATTCAAATGGAATATTATAATGAGTCTTATTAGTCCCAAAATTACACGCCCTGCAATGGGAACATTTTCTAAACCCCGATTTGGGTTGTAGCCAAGAAATTTGTTGTTTGAGTTCAGGGCTACTCGTATCCAGATCAGTGCCTATATTTTTGGCTCTCCGGAATGTGACCAATGGCTGACTAGGTAGTTCATGATTCAGAATGTTGTCAGTCAGTAATATAGGCAATTCCTTTTAATGATGCCCCTGATTTTATTTTCTTCATTACTGTAAGCAGTGATGAGTCTGGGGCACTCATTAGTAACAGCTTCAGTAGAAGCAGAGATCTCATTGGTATCATTAATGACTGCTTCCCTGGACAGCAGATACTCTCTAGATTTTAGATTTGACTTAGCCAAGGCGTCATTAAAAATGTTGTCTGAGTATCCACGTTTTTTCAATTGGACCCTTAATTCCTCAGTACAATTGTCAAAATCACTCGGAGAACTACAGTTTCTTTTTAGTCTCACAATTTCACCGTAGGGGATACTGGAGATGGTATGTCTAGGGTGCAGGCTGGAAGCATGGAGGGTGGTATTCCCCGCAGTGGACTTTCTGTAAAGAGTGGTTTCAAGACGATTGGTATTGATATAGATTTTAACATCTAGGAATTCTATAGATTCTCTACTAATGTGTGAGGTGAATTTAAGGTTTAAAGCAGGTTTAGGTTTCAGGGACGTTATAGTTAGTTGGTTGGGCATTTCTCTTGTACAAAACCATAGAAATTCCCCCTTTATAGTTAGTTCAGCTAACTATAACTCGGGCACCCGCAATGCACTGCTGATAACGTCACATATTACATCATTCATGACATGGTCAGTGACATCACTGATGACATCTCAAATGACATCACTGATGACATCATTGAGTGACTTTGTTTTTCTTTAAAGTTTAAATATGTATTATATATATGCCACGGTGTATTGAAGAATGAGTGGGTGTATAAGTGTCTGAATGGAGGATTTAGTAGGTACGTGACTGACTGTTTAAGTGAGTGATTACATGTGTCTTACTGAATGCATGGGTTAGTGACTAAACTGTGTGAATGTTTGTATTAGTCTTGTCTGTTGTTGTATAAGCTGCTGCATGGGTGATATTTTGTAACTTTAATATGCCAAAAATAGTTTTTGTAATTTAGTTTGTTTGTTATTAAAATAATATAGGCCTAGATGTGTCAACTTTCCGTTTTGCGATTTCTTAATAGCGATTTTTACCGAATCGCTATTAAGAATTCGCAAAATGTGATGTATGTTGAAAATCTCTATTTTTTGCGATTCCTTATTATTCCTTATTTGCGAAATCGCATTTTGCGAATTCGCAAATGAGGAATAATTTCCCATTCATTCCTATGGGCCAGGAGGCCCATAGGAATGATTGCGAATTAAGTCTCAAATTGCGATTCGCAATTTGCTAATCGCAATTTGAGAATTATTTCAAGGGTGCAGGGGTGTCTCAAGGACACCCTGCTGCACCCCTGAAACTTACATGTGTGTGCATATTGCGCACATACATGCCCTAGGGGCATGTATGTGTGTCACATGCCACCCTCAAAATTGCCAAATTTTGGTTTTTGAAAGGATTTCGCAAATTAACACGAACCTCAAATTGGTGTTAATTTGCGATTCCTTAACCTGAATTCGCAAATTAAAAAAGCTTCATACATGGCATTTAAGGAATCGCAAAATTGCGATTCCTTAAATGCTTAAGCAAAATAAGGAATCGCAATTTTTGTGATTCCTTATTTTGCTAATTTCACATACATTCCAAAAGATGCAAAATGTCCGTTTGCGATTCGTTAAGGCCGAACTTCTGCGAATTTTGGCCTTAATAAATCGCAAAAGGCTTGATACATCTAGAATGAATGAATGAATGAAAATAAATTTGTAGAGCGCAACTTAACCCGAAGGCATCAAGGCGCTTAAGATGGTAAACTGTTTGCTCAGAAGAGGAGTGGGAGCGGGTTATTGGTAAGCACCCTGAAAGAGCCAGGTCTTAAGTGCCTTGCGAAAAAGGGCATGGAAAGCAAGCCCCTTGAGGTCATCAGGGAAGGTGTTCCAGAGTCTGGGGGTGAGAGCTTGGAAGGCCCTTCCGCCCCATCTGGCCTTGGAGACTCGAGGAACAACTAGCAGATTTTTGTTGGAGGAGCGAAGTGCTCTGCCCGGGAAATAAGGGAACACAATTGACCGAATGTCTTTGGGCCCAGTGCCATTCAAGGCATAATGCGTAAGGCAGAGGGCCTTAAAGTTTATCCTAGCCTGCATGAGGAGCCAGTGCAGGTTCTTCCTGATGGACGAACCCGAAGAGTGTTTTGGGGCATCCATAACAAACCGGGCCGCTGCGTTTTGCACAATCTGAAGGCGTTGGACCAAGCCGATGTTAATACCTAGATAAAGTGCATTGCAGTAGTCCAGCCTGGAGGCTATAAGAGCCACTGCAACCTGTTTGCGGGCTTCAAAGGAGAGGTAGTGGGTGATTTTTCTTAAAATCCTCAGAGCACCACAGCAGGTGGAGAGTGTCCTGCTAACCTGTTTCTCAAGGGAAAGAGTGGTGTCCAGGATAACACCCAAATTACTGGCGGAGAAAGAGGGCGTGGGGCAGATGCCAAGGGCAGGGGGGCACCAGTCCATTGACCAGGTCTCATGCTTGGCTCCAAAGATGAGGACCTCGGTTTTTTCCCCATTCAATTTAAGGAAGTTCTTGACCATCCAGTCAGCGACCGCCTCCATACAATTTTTAAAGTTAAGAGCTGTAATATCCACAGATTGTGTTATGGAGACCATGATCTGTGTGTCGTCGGCATAGGAAAGAACTTCTAGGCCAAAGGACCTTACAAGCCTGGCGAGTGGGGCCACATAAATGTTAAAAAGCATAGGGCTCAAAGAGGAGCCCTGGGGGACCCCACACTTCACAGGCTTGATTGGTGAGATGAAGTCGCCTAGCTTTACCCTTTGCTGCCATTGGTCAAGGAAGGATGTGAGGAGGCTGAGTGCGGGGCCATCTACACCCATCCTGCTAAGGCGGCTAGCAAGGATAGATGGAGAAAGGGTATCAAAAGCCGCCGTTAAGTCAAGCAGCACCAGTAGAGTCGTTTGGCCACTATCAACCTTGGCCCGAATGCTGTCGACAACAACAGTGAGTGCCGACTCGGTGCTGTGTGCCCTTCGGAAGCCATGCTGAGAGGGGTCTAAAGGACTGGAACTGTCGAGGAAGGCACTCAAGTGGTCGTTAAGGTGTGCCTCCAGGAGCTTAGCGGGGGCAGGGAGAAGGGAGATGGGACAAAAGTTTTTAAAGTCCCCGGGTCCAGTGTGGGCTTTTTCAGAAGGGGTTTGACAATGGCCGTTTTCCACATCGAGGGATAAACCCCTTCAGAAATAGCTAGATTCATGACCTCCATGAGAGGGGGCATAAGTACCTGCCTGCATTCTTTCAAGATTTTTACAGGACAGGGATAAAGTGGGGATCAGGACTTAAGCCTGTCCAAGAGCACACTAAGGTGGTCGGGGGTAAGAGGGGGAAAATGGGTGAGCCGAGTGGAGAGCTCGGTGGCTTCATTTTCCAGAGTTACGGCAGATGAGGGAGGGATCATGGGGTTGAGATTGAGGTTGAGGGTTTCCAAATCAGTGCAAATATCCAAGATTTCTGTGTGGAAATAGGTGGAAATCCGATCGCATAGATCTTGGGAGGCTATTATAGGGTCGGGAGCCTGAAGGAGGGATAAAGTGTTGACTATATTGAACAGGTCTCTGGGGGAAGTAAGTGAGCCAGTTAGTTTAGTAAAGTGCGCCTTCTTTTCAGCCAGCACTGCCGCTTAATAGCCCTTGAGGAGGGTTTTATATTTATCCTTCTCTATGGGTCCAAGTGTGATCTCCATAGTCTTTCTTGCCTCCTACAGCCCTGTCTATGGGTCCTAAGGGAATCTAGGCCATAATGTCTTGTGTTTTCCTAAATATTAATATATATATATTTTTTTGTTGTTGAAAAAAGTGGAGTAGCGCACCCATTGTGTACCTATCTCTGTGGGTGCGCAGATTCAAACCGCCATATTGGTAAAGTCATGAAGGATGCACGTTTCAGCCAGCCCACTCCACATACGCTTACATGGAGGGAACTACAACTCTACATGTCCCGGGTCTTCCCTGTAGTGATCTGCTGATCATAGGTCTAGTTGTCAGTATGCCACAGTCACTCCCTCACAGCTGATTTACACCCACAACACACCCATGCAGCACAGGTGTTTCAGGACATGTGACGCTGCCAATAAAAAGGGCCGGGCGCACGTGCTCACGGCCATTTCAATTCTCTATCTGGGTGTGTCCATGTGGTATTATGTATGGATGAGGGGCTAGGTACTTACCACATCACATTCCCCACTGCCGGAGGTAACATGATGACGTCTGCACCACGATATTCAATCATAAAGGGCCCTTCTTGAGGTGCACAGAGTTGGTGGCAGCCGAGGCACTTTGGCCGACACGGGCCTCCCGCAATGTGGCGATGACTTGAGGTGCACAGAGTTGGTAGCAGCCGAAGCACTTTGCCCGACACTGGCCTCCTGCCTTGTTGCGATGACTTGAGGTGCACAGAGTTGTTAGCAGCCGAAGCACTTTGCCCGACACTGGCCTCACGCCACGTGGCGATGACTTGAGCTTCACTGAGTTAGTGCCACCAGAGCTGAGTGGGTATGCAGCCTGCGATGATGCCTAGGCCTGATACACCATCCTGGCAATCAAAACCCTATTTGAATTGTGAGCTCAGCTAGACCATGTGTATGCCAAAGGCAGCGGACTGTACTGACATGATTCCTTGGCGCGTTGCAACAGGATGAGCTGGGGGCCTGTGCCGCGGAATCCAGTGATGGATGAGGAGGTTGCTCCGGCATGTGGTGGGCCCTCTAGGAGATACACCAGTGGCGGCAGGTGAATATTGAGGTCTGGGTGTGCAGGATCGGGCAGTCATCGCTGGGCGGTGGACTGGTCTGGGAAGCAGGGCTATGCTTGTGAAATATGTAGGAATCATGCACACTGCCTGAGAAGTTTACAACAACATTAGTTCACACGCCCCGGTGGTCCAGTTTTGCCTGCACATTGTTGGAATGCATGTTGTTTCTGTTGTGGTGATTGTGTGCAGTGTCGGCAGGGGGCACAAGTAGTACATGCACAGGAAGCCTGCAATGGCGTGATTACCTTGCTTGGTCTCCAGCTGTTCCTGCGCAGTGTGGGTGAAGTGAACATGAAGGTGTATCAAGCTGGAACGAACTGTGATGCTTACAGGTATGATGAATCCTGCATAATGAGACCATAACAGAAGTTCATGTGGTTATAACGTTCTTTTTCTTTCCTACGAAGGTTACGACCACACAGACTTCTGTTACAGTCATTTTGTGCAGCATTGATCATACCTGTAAGCATTTCGGTTTGTCCAAGTGCAATACATTGTACCATATTACGTTTGTGACCAAACTAACGCTAGACCATTATCTTCATTTATCCAACAGGTTTCTGAATACGAAGTATTGGGATTTTCAGGACAATCTACAGTTATTTCGATCCACAAGTTGCCCTGATGATGTTCCCCGTTAGGAATGTCACTCGTTGTTTGATGTTTTTGTGTTGTTAATTTATGTTTTTCTAATAAAGTACTGTTTTTTGTTTTTCTAATAAAGTACTATGTTTCCACTACTGTTGACTAGTAGACTGCATGACCTGGTGCACCCCCATTTCAGTGACTACAATCTCGGATCTGGAGCACGGAGGCGTCAAACAACGGCTGGGTTTGGGGTTGGTTGTGCAGGACTACTATGAATTGGGGTGAGCGTGTGGTGCGGATACAGTGGCCCAACGTTGCTTTTGTGGACATGCATCCAAGACGTGTGAGGAAGTTTAATAGGGCTGGCTGTGAGACTCCTCTGGCTCTGGCAGTTGTTAGTTGGAAGGTACCAGAGGCCAACAGGTGCAGCACAGCCAGCTGCTTTGTTAGTGGAAGGATGTTGATTGTCCGCTGTGTCGGTACCGCCAGCCTGTGGGCAATGTGGCAGTGTGCACCAACTTGAGACTGGGGCGATAATTCTTTCGCCACTTTTGCTGCGCTAAAGTGCTACTAACTCGGCGATAAGTCCCCTCTCTTGGGCTATAGGGTGACTCAAAAACGAGCCCTTGTGTTTATTAGGACTTTGTTGTAGCTACTTGCAAATCACAAGAAATTATGAAAAAACAAGAAAAGTGGGCAGGGTACCAACACCCTGACTCCCCAGACCTGCTCAGGGGATCCCACAAAAAATCCTAGGACCCAAAAATTATTATTTCTTTTTTTAAAGTGGCTGGGTGAGCGAATCCGAACAAAAAATTTAAAAAACCGGTGCAAACTGCCAATATCGCCAGTTTTCAAGCGATAGCTTCCGCACAAAACATCAGCCACGAATGAGAGCAACAACTAACGCTAATGATATGCAGAGTAGGCGTTCCCGTGCAAACAAAACACGAAAACATCACTTCTCGATATTTTCAACGACTAGCCAAATCTGCGATGCGATCCAAAAACAGGCGATAAGCCGTTTTAGCAGTAAGAATTTAACATCTGCCTTTTACTGGTGAAAATCAGGACCACTACCTACAGTATGAAAGGAAGCCCAGCCCAGAGCCACATCTGAAGACCAACACATGTCATAGAGCTACTGATCATGCAGCTCGGACATTCAAGAAGGCCACAACAGCCATCTCCACCACCCCAGGACCTCCCCCCGGACTCCCCCCACTACCACAGAGGCAGTGCAGAACAGGACATGACCGCTGGCCTCCTCGACGCAGGCCCCCTGCAAACCCAGCGGCACAGCACCTCAGAGTTATGTCTGTACAGACTACTGCCTTCACAATTCAGATCTTGTCGCGATTGTAGAAGACGCAGTCCAGTAGGCAACAGACAATGCTACCAGTGCGGCCCACCGGTACCTCGCATCACCGCAGGCTGCACAAACGCTGAGTTCTTCTGGTGCCACTAACTGTGCTGCTCAACTCAATGCCACATGGCTGTGTGCCCTTGCTGACCGCTGCCTCCTGCCTACACTGTGGTCAGCAAGGCTCACAATTCAAATTCAGTCTTGATTTATTAATTGCAGAATGAATTGTACTCTATAGCCTCGGATTTTGTCAAGAGGAAGTGAAAAAAGTATTCCTCGATGTCTGTGCTGACTACTGCCTTCAATCTACACTGTGGACAGCAGGGCTCACAATTTAGATGGAGTTGCGATTTCAGATGACACAGTCCAGTAGGCAACAGATATTGCTCCCAGTGCGGCCCGCCCGCACCACGCTTCATCCCCGGCTGCGCACACGCTGAATGCTTCTGATGCCACTAACTCAGTGCACTACAAGTCACCACCATGTGGCCTTATTCAGGCACAATTAATTAGGCAAAACACATTGCTCCCAGTGCGACCCGCCCGCTGGCTGTGCACACGCTGAGTGCCACTGTTGCAACTAACTCAGTGCACCACAAGACAACACCACAGGGTATTGGGCCCTTGCTGAACGCTGCCTCCAGCCTACACTGTGGTCAGTAGGTCTGACACATATCCAATCCAATCCTGTCTTGCAAGGATACACCATCATCATCATTAGCTGCGCACATGCTGAGCTCTTCAGGTGCCACCAACTCTGTACATAACAACTCATGGACCCTAAATGATTTGTGCTGTAGACACCGGGCGCAACAATATCACCTCAGGCAGCACGAATATTCCAAAAGGACATTAACAATTTCTTCACATGAGCACGCTCATCTCTGGTGCCCCTACCTCACTGCACCACAACTCATGGACCCTTTATGATAGAATCTTTTGTGTATGATTTCAGATCTGCTACTCCTACCTCAGCGCACCACAAGTCATGGATCCTTTACAATAGAATCTTTTGTGTGTTATTTCAGATCTGGTGCCCCTACCTTAGTGCACCACAAGTCATGAACCCTTTATGATTGAATCTCTGTGTGTGATTCGATGATCACTGTTGTAGTTGTTTCCAGCACCAACCATTCCCTGAGAGCTGGCTTACACTCACCCCACACGCACAGACGTCACTGGACATGTGACCCTGGTAATAATAAGGGGCCGAGGGCATGTGCCAGTAGCCGGTTCCACTATCTAACTGTGTCTGTGTGTTCATTATGTATGCATGATGGCCCTGGGCCCTACCACACTACATTGTGCTGTTGACTGCGCACACAACCATGTTACCTCTGGCAGTGTGGAAGACCTCGTCTGGGTCATTCTGTGAGTACATGGGTAGAGACTGGATGATTAGAGTACTGCAAGGAGAGTGTATTGTGAATTTATAAGTGCTTGGGGATTGGCAGAGTGATTGGATAAGTACATATGTTGGCGGAGCCTAACCCCCGAGCACGAGCTTGGCTCTAATTGGCTGCCAACCAGTGGCAACCCCGGCGGAGCATCAGGATTGCAAACCAAGCCTCGGGAGTGCCGACGCTGTGCACGGAGTGTGACTAGGCACGGCACCGGTTCCTGAGGCACCCGCCTTCTTTGCTACGGGATCCCCACAGCCTTTGCTCTAGTACCCTGGGTTCCCACCTACTAAAATTTGGGCCACTGGCTAGCGGGAATACCACACGGATGCCTGGAAAACCGAGTCCAGGAGCTTGGAATTCTCATTGTGGTATACTGCATTCTCATTCAGTGGATACCCTCCCAGGTCATTGATCTCTGGATCCCCTAAAGCGAGCTGCTGGGTCCTTGGAGCACTGCTAATAAAAGGCCCAGAATCCCATCTGCAAGATATTCCCACAGTGGATCATTAACATACAGCGGATAGAATCTACGGAATTCTGTAAGCGTAAGCAGAGTGGGCAGAGCCGGCGTACGTCAGTCAGGGGCGCAACTAGAGTCAAATTTCAGGGGAGGCTGAGTGCAGCTCATTTTGTGGACACCTCCCCAATAAGCTGATGTTTGAGCAGCCATCCTGCCGCTAAACCGCACCACGCCGAGGGAAAGGGGGCGACGGAACACATGATATGTAAGTTCCTAACGTGGGGTGTAAGCTTGGATTTAAGGCAACTGCGACTTCTGGGGCTCATGTGAGAGCTGGTTATTCAGCACGTATTGAGGCTGCATCCATACAGGATTCATAAGGATTCCAATTCCCACAAGGCAACGTGGTAATCACTGCAGCCCATTGGGGCTAACGATGACGCCAAATATTGGCTATTGGAGGACTCATATTCTGCCATCTGACTTTAAGTCTATGAGGAAGATGTTTTATCGAAACTCGTCAGGTGATGTCATGTGCTTTTAATCATCAGCAAGCACGTCTGCCTATACCAAATAAAGCGGATGGGGAAAGCTACTTACACTCTAGTGTGGCTCTTTTGTGGACACTTCCCCAACGAGCTTGATATGGCAACATGATATATTTTTTTCATCGGCGGTAAATTAGATGAATTATTTACAATTATGAATATAATGGTTTTTAACATCGCATTTCCAGTATAAATATTTATATTTATATATTTATTTATTCTTATGTAAAAAACCTCGTATATATTATTTACAAATGTATATAATGTTCTATTTACTATTGGAATGTTTGGACTGTGTTGGATTATTGATTTTAGACATCATGTATTTTATTCAATCAAACGGTATTATATAAGAGTATGTCTTCAGTTTCCATACAATGTTTACACTGAATTGAGCCATTCTCGCGCACTTTTGCACTTTAAATACCCTCCTCTATGTTGTTGACATGTCATGTGGTCAAGCCTCTTGGAGGAGGCAAAACGCGTCATGGTGGACTTGCTGGGCGAGAATCTATGCACAATAAAGCACTGAAGGAATTGCACCAGTACAAGGGTCTACTCATCGTCATTTACCTTTGAGTGGGATTGTTTATGTGGCGAGAACTTTTCTATTTCCATGTACCAAGGAGCTTCAGTGGTACGAGTGGAACCCCTCTTCGACCGTGGGCTTAGCGGCAGGAAGCTGTTGGTTCTGTAACCCATAACCAGCATTACGAGACTCTGGCTGGGGAAGTCGCCGATAGCCCCTGTGAGCTGCGCAAGAGTTTTACCGGGATTGAAGGAGTCAGCATTAACCGAGTCGGCCGACCGAAGATGGTGCTGACAGCCCTGCTCAGGTAGGACTAATTGCAGAATTCACAGTGAAGAGTGTGCCCGGAGCAAGCGCGGACAATTATTTTTGCGCTTTCATCCGGTCCTCAGTGCTGTGCTTAAACGCCATAATAAAGCAGCAAACATGTCCGCAGATGTGTTACGACATAGGGAGAAGGCTGCCGAATTCTTGTTTATTGACTCCCCGGCGGGGGAGTCGACTTCTTCTTCGAGGCATATTGATGCAGGCATTGGCAATCCTAATGTAAGGGAAATGTTCAGAAAACTGGAAAAATTAATGCGCAAGGAGGAAGCTAAGTGGTGGGAGAAAAATCATTGTCCCGCTACCTACAAGTGGGTAGAGTGCCGAGAGGTCTCCGCATTACCTTGTCACCAAGCTACCATAACCCGGATCCGGCCATGTTGGCCGAATGGGCAGAAACCAATTTGGAATCTTTGAGTATATTAATGGGCATTTTAGTTAAATACGCGGAGAGCGAGCGCGTGAAGTTTCAAATGGAAATTGAAAATCTGGAAGTAGAAATAAGCAAGATGGAAACAAATTACCAAAATAAAAAAATGAGAGATGACATGATGATAAGGTTGGGAAAGGATGAAGACATATTAAAGAAAAGAAAGGCGTTTAAATTTGAGCGTGACCGGTTAGATTACCATAACGGACAGGTGTTCACATTTGCCCGCAGGTATGACACCGTTAAAGCTCGAGTGGGGAGATCAGGACAAAACACACATGATGAGGTGTCAATCTCAGCTTCATCTACAGATCTTAGTTCTGCAGCTGCAAGTGACCCAGAGGGAAACCCTACGTGTGCAAAAAAGGTGGGGTTTACAAAGCTGTCCCTGGCGCAGGAGGTAAGCTGCCTTTGCCAAGATCACCGGGACACGCTGATACCCAGAGTGCAAACAGGCAGCAAATCAAACAGCAAAGGGCCAGCTACAAGCAGCACCAAAGACGCAAATCCCGCAAAAGAAAAGAAAAGCGGAGAAAAGAAAGTGACAAGGGGCAAATGGAACAGATTCCAAAATCGAACCCCGGTCCAGCCATCTGCCCCAACACAGTAATCAACCTTACAGATATGAAGCTAACACAGAAAGATGAAGCAGTCCTAGAATTAGGGCTGACATTTTGTCCACCGTGTAACTTCAATTATGCCAACACACGTATGGATGCATATAGATTTGTAAGAAAGTTGAAACTGAGTAAGTTCCATCAACTACAACCACTTAGAAAGACTCAAAGTGAAACACCCAGTAGCCCATCCCTACTAACTGCAGGAGAGCACCCGATGTTTGAGGACATTTGGTCACTTCAAAATGAAGGGAACAACTTTACAGACATGACAGTTTCAACATCAGTGAAAGACTTGGGGATCTGTAGGATTTCCTTCAAACCGAAATCAGTGTTTCAACCTGTCATGACACATGATAACCTGGATGTTTACCAAGAATTGATCACTCAAGATCTGAAACAATTATATGTTGCCACAAAGAAAAAGCATTTTGCTATCAATAAACAAAACCAATGCTACAAACACATGATTAAAAAGCTGGAATCTGAACGGACATTATCGTGAGACAAGCAGATAAAGGCGGGAACATCGTTTTATGGCCACGCCCTATGTACATCAAGGAAGCAGAATCACAATTGGGGGACCCACTGTGTTATAGAAAGAGCAATATCTTAGCAATCAAGGCAGCATGGACCGATCAATATTCAAAGCTGGTGGCATGGAGGAGTGGCAACTTAATTTCAAATGATGAATTCCGTTTTCTTAAGAAAGAACATCCGGTTATTCCAACATTTTACTTGATACCAAAAGTACATAAAAATATCGACACACCACCTGGCAGGCCGATAATCTCAGCCATAAACAGCTCAACTGAAAATATTTCAAAGTACATTGATTTTTTCTTGCAGGAGTGGGTAAAAGATTTGACTTCCTTTGTCCAAGACACCACAGATTTTATCCGTAAATTGGAAGATGTGACCTGGAATTCGGAGTGTTTATTAATGACTTTGGATGTCACTTCATTGTATACGTCAATTAGACATTGCGACGGACTAAAAGCCATGGAACATTATCTAAATAAACGCCCAATGAATTTTTCAAACCACAACAAGATGATTTTAACCATGTTACAAATTTGCCTAGAGCAGAATTTTTTCCTTTTTAATAATCAAGTATACCAACAAATAAGGGGTGTGGCTGTGGGAGCTTGCTTCTCCCCCAGCTTCGCATGTTTGCACATGGGGCTGTGGGAGGAGCAGGTTCTCATGGGCGAGCACCGAGCGACTATGGAGGAACATTTTGCATTATACCTAAGATATATTGATGACTTGTTTATGGTTTGGAGGGGCCCACAAAGTAAGGCTGAGGCATTTGTAAATGAATTGAATGATAACAACTTGAATTTACAATTTACGTCTATGATCAATGCAAAGTAAATTTGTTTTCTTGACTTTGAGGTGTATGTGGAAGACACTGGTTTGGCTACAAAATTACACAGAAAACCAACTGCGGGCAATACTGTGCTGCATGCGGCTAGTCAACCTCCGCACCATCTGATACACAGTATCCCCTACGGGGAGATGCTGCATATCAGAAGAATTTGTAGTTCTGATTCAAAATGCATTAAAGCACAGGAAGCTAGTATAAGGCGATTTTTGGAGAGAGGGTACTCCAAGGAGATACTCAATAAAGCTATGGAATGCACAAAAACCTTAACTAGACATCAGGCGCTAATTTACAAAAACACAGTGGTCAAGCCCAACTTCATACAACCAAAGATACAGCCCAGAGTCATTTTAACCTTTAATAGACAACACTCTGAAATCAGGAAAATCTTCTATAAGAATTGGAATTTGGTAAAGGGAGACCCTGTTATAGGTAGTCTGGTTGCTAACAATCCTGAACTAACCTTTAGAAAATATCCCTCCATGGGCAATGTTTTGGTAAGTAATAGCCCAGAAGTATCCATCTCAAGCACATGGATGGCACTAAGTAGGTGCTTCAAAAAATGCTCAACATGCAAAGCTTGCCGACACGGTTGTAACAAGACCCATTTTACCAGTTCTTTTAGAACTGAACCAGTACCCATCAACAAGAGATTAACCTGTAAAACTGACTACGCGGTCTATGTGCTGCAGTGTCCATGTGGGTTAAAAATATGTGGGCAGCACTCGACTGTCCGCCCGCAAAAGGATCCTGCAGCACATTAGAGCCATTACAGGAAAAGATCATGCTTACCCAGTGGCACGCCACTTTGAATTAAGACATGACAGTGATCCCAAGTATCTTCAATACTTTGTAATTGATACAGTATTGCCCCTAAAACGTGGAGGAGACAGAGAAGCTAGACTGCGTCTCCTTGAGACACGTTACATATTGGAATTAGACAGTAAAAACCCAGGGAGATTGAACGCCAGCGAGGATATGCATACATGTCTTTAATTCTGAACTGGGAGGCCTAACTCTTTGTAATAGGATTGCAGATTGCCACATTGAGGTGCCTAGAATGAAGGTTGTTACAGAAATGAATAACAACTAGGAGTGTGTGACACCATCATTCCCTGATTTTATCATATGCAAACGTTTATTTAATATGTTTACACGAATTTAGCACTTTAGGATTTTATGGTTAGTAGGCACAAGCACCAATGTATTTATTCTGTCTACAGCACTTTAAGGAGGGTATCTAAAGAGTTCCTAATACAGGATGATACAGAAAAGGGGGGGTGGTGATGAACAGAGTGTCTGAATTAAGCAGACCACTCTTACCCAGTCCAAAGATCAGGGCTTGATCCATCACCGTTATTTATCTCACTGCCCCATCCCAGCTCAGAACCTGGCTATATGCAAATTAGTCTGTCCCTGGCCCAGTGCATCATGGGAACAGGGCAGACCAAACTACCAAGCCAATTCTTCACCAGAAAGGAGACAAGCTACCGGGGACCGGTTTCTGGCATTTCAGCCTCTTCGGCCCGGCTTGCTTGAATCCTGATGGAGCAGTGAGAAAGGGACTCATGTCTGAGTATACCCTGCCACACCTATAGTGGCCAAAAACGATACAGAAAAGGGGGTGGTGATGAACAGAGTGTCTGAATTAAGCAGACCACTCTTACCCAGTCCAAAGATCAGGGCTTGATCCATCACCGTTATTTATCTCACTGCCCCATCCCAGCTCAGAACCTGGCTATATGCAAATTAGTCTGTCCCTGGCCCAGTGCATCATGGGAACAGGGCAGACCAAACTACCAAGCCAATTCTTCACCAGAAAGGAGACAAGCTACCGGGGACCGGTTTCTGACATTTCAGCCTCTTCGGCCCGGCTTGCTTGAATCCTGATGGAGCAGTGAGAAAGGGACTCATGTCTGAGTATACCCTGCCACACCTATAGTGGCCAAAAACGATACAGAAAAGGGGGTGGTGATGAACAGAGTGTCTGAATTAAGCAGACCACTCTTACCCAGTCCAAAGATCAGGGCTTGATCCATCACCGTTATTTATCTCACTGCCCCATCCCAGCTCAGAACCTGGCTATATGCAAATTAGTCTGTCCCTGGCCCAGTGCATCATGGGAACAGGGCAGACCAAACTACCAAGCCAATTCTTCACCAGAAAGGAGACAAGCTACCGGGGACCGGTTTCTGGCATTTCAGCCTCTTCGGCCCGGCTTGCTTGAATCCTGATGGAGCAGTGAGAAAGGGACTCATGTCTGAGTATACCCTGCCACACCTATAGTGGCCAAAAACGATACAGAAAAGGGGGTGGTGATGAACAGAGTGTCTGAATTAAGCAGACCACTCTTACCCAGTCCAAAGATCAGGGCTTGATCCATCACCGTTATTTATCTCACTGCCCCATCCCAGCTCAGAACCTGGCTATATGCAAATTAGTCTGTCCCTGGCCCAGTGCATCATGGGAACAGGGCAGACCAAACTACCAAGCCAATTCTTCACCAGAAAGGAGACAAGCTACCGGGGACCGGTTTCTGGCATTTCAGCCTCTTCGGCCCGGCTTGCTTGAATCCTGATGGAGCAGTGAGAAAGGGACTCATGTCTGAGTATACCCTGCCACACCTATAGTGGCCAAAAACGATACAGAAAAGGGGGTGGTGATGAACAGAGTGTCTGAATTAAGCAGACCACTCTTACCCAGTCCAAAGATCAGGGCTTGATCCATCACCGTTATTTATCTCACTGCCCCATCCCAGCTCAGAACCTGGCTATATGCAAATTAGTCTGTCCCTGGCCCAGTGCATCATGGGAACAGGGCAGACCAAACTACCAAGCCAAATCTTCACCAGAAAGGAGACAAGCTACCGGGGACCGGTTTCTGGCATTTCAGCCTCTTCGGCCCGGCTTGCTTGAATCCTGATGGAGCAGTGAGAAAGGGACTCATGTCTGAGTATACCCTGCCACACCTATAGTGGCCAAAAACGATACAGAAAAGGGGGTGGTGATGAACAGAGTGTCTGAATTAAGCAGACCACTCTTACCCAGTCCAAAGATCAGGGCTTGATCCATCACCGTTATTTATCTCACTGCCCCATCCCAGCTCAGAACCTGGCTATATGCAAATTAGTCTGTCCCTGGCCCAGTGCATCATGGGAACAGGGCAGACCAAACTACCAAGCCAATTCTTCACCAGAAAGGAGACAAGCTACCGGGGACCGGTTTCTGGCATTTCAGCCTCTTCGGCCCGGCTTGCTTGAATCCTGATGGAGCAGTGAGAAAGGGACTCATGTCTGAGTATACCCTGCCACACCTATAGTGGCCAAAAACGATACAGAAAAGGGGGTGGTGATGAACAGAGTGTCTGAATTAAGCAGACCACTCTTACCCAGTCCAAAGATCAGGGCTTGATCCATCACCGTTATTTATCTCACTGCCCCATCCCAGCTCAGAACCTGGCTATATGCAAATTAGTCTGTCCCTGGCCCAGTGCATCATGGGAACAGGGCAGACCAAACTACCAAGCCAATTCTTCACCAGAAAGGAGACAAGCTACCGGGGACCGGTTTCTGGCATTTCAGCCTCTTCGGCCCGGCTTGCTTGAATCCTGATGGAGCAGTGAGAAAGGGACTCATGTCTGAGTATACCCTGCCACACCTATAGTGGCCAAAAACGATACAGAAAAGGGGGTGGTGATGAACAGAGTGTCTGAATTAAGCAGACCACTCTTACCCAGTCCAAAGATCAGGGCTTGATCCATCACCGTTATTTATCTCACTGCCCCATCCCAGCTCAGAACCTGGCTATATGCAAATTAGTCTGTCCCTGGCCCAGTGCATCATGGGAACAGGGCAGACCAAACTACCAAGCCAATTCTTCACCAGAAAGGAGACAAGCTACCGGGGACCGGTTTCTGGCATTTCAGCCTCTTCGGCCCGGCTTGCTTGAATCCTGATGGAGCAGTGAGAAAGGGACTCATGTCTGAGTATACCCTGCCACACCTATAGTGGCCAAAAACGATACAGAAAAGGGGGTGGTGATGAACAGAGTGTCTGAATTAAGCAGACCACTCTTACCCAGTCCAAAGATCAGGGCTTGATCCATCACCGTTATTTATCTCACTGCCCCATCCCAGCTCAGAACCTGGCTATATGCAAATTAGTCTGTCCCTGGCCCAGTGCATCATGGGAACAGGGCAGACCAAACTACCAAGCCAATTCTTCACCAGAAAGGAGACAAGCTACCGGGGACCGGTTTCTGGCATTTCAGCCTCTTCGGCCCGGCTTGCTTGAATCCTGATGGAGCAGTGAGAAAGGGACTCATGTCTGAGTATACCCTGCCACACCTATAGTGGCCAGAAACGATACAGAAAAGGGGGTGGTGATGAACAGAGTGTCTGAATTAAGCAGACCACTCTTACCCAGTCCAAAGATCAGGGCTTGATCCATCACCGTTATTTATCTCACTGCCCCATCCCAGCTCAGAACCTGGCTATATGCAAATTAGTCTGTCCCTGGCCCAGTGCATCATGGGAACAGGGCAGACCAGACTACAAAAGCCAATTCTTACACTGGGAAGGCAACAAGCTTCCGGGGACCGGTTTCTGCCATTTCAGGCGTCTTCGGCCCGGCTTGCTTGAATCCTGATGGTGCAATGAGCAAGGGACTCACATCTGAGTATACCCTAAGCAGAGCTGCTCTGTGCTTCAATTAAAATCTGCCGAAGCTGAATCATTGTGGTCCGTCTCCCTTTGTTTGCTGGTGTGTGCTCGGGGCCAGGCTGGGTCGGAGACGCCGAGAGAGATTCAAGGAGAGTCACGTGGTATATATATATATATATATATATATATATATATATATATATATATATATATATTACCTACTGGCGGTCGCCAGTAGGTATATATAGTTAGGATTTTTTCTCTATGGGTTTTTTGAAAATTCTATGTCTAATAACTTTGGTGTTTGTGGACGGAATCGGCTGAAATTTTCAGGAAAATGGCACATTTTGTTTCTGAGCAGCCCTTGAAAATTTGGGGGGGGGTTCGTCCAGTGGGGGCCGAGAAAAAAGGGGGGTCCCAAAACGTGTTTTTAACATTGAGTTTTCCATAGGGCGGTTGGCCTCACTTTTAGCCCGAACGGCTGAATGGATTTGCACGAAACTTGGCAAAATTGTAGGGACTGGTAGCCCGATGTGCCTTTTGTAGGTCTCAATATATGTGCTCCAGTGGATTTTGAGAAATTAACGTTTAAAAAAAGATATATATCTGTAACAGCGGACCGGTTAGCGCTCTGGTTCGCGGACTTTTCGCGCAACGGAGCTTTGTGAAGCGAAGCTGATTGGTTCTCCGGCGTCTGTCAACATTCCAAACAGTCCGTAGCGGCCGCCATCTTGTCTCTCGGTAGGATCGAGAGACAAGAGGAGGTCAAAACAAAGGGGGAAATAACTATAAGGGGGCATAGTAGATCCTCGCTGACCCCCTAGGTTTGATGTGGAGGTTTTAAAAGGGCCCCGCGGGGCAAAAAAAAACCAAAATAATAATAATCGAACGGCTGAATGGATTTGCACGAAACTTGGCAAAATATTAGGGACTGGTAGCCCGATGTGCCTTTGCTAGGTCTCAATATATGTGCTCCAGTGGATTTTGAGAAATTAACGTTGAAAAAAAGATATATATCTGTAACAGCGCTCCGCTTCGCGTACTTTTCGCGTTACGGAGCTTTGCGAAGCTGATTGGTTCTCCGGCGTCTGTCAACATTCCAAACAGTCCGTAGCGGCCGCCATCTTGTCCCTCGGTAGGATTGAGAGACAAGAGGAGGCCAAAGCGAAGGGGGAAATGACCATAAGGGGGCATAGTAGATCCTTCCTGACCTCTTAGGTTTGATGTACCATTTTGCCAAGTTTGGTGTAATTCCGTTCAGCCATTCAGGCTGTAGACGTATGTAAATGTCCTATGGAAAATTGCATGGGGAAAACACATTTGAAAGTGTTGAAATTTAGAACCAATTAAAATGTTACTTTGGTTTTGTATTTGTGTGTGATGAAAGTTAATTGGTTATGTATATATCTCAAATGAGAGGAAACCACAGCCATTTTGTGATACTACTGTCTGAGGTACATTTGTGAGGAATTTTTGGTGGTGAATTTCTGGTGTTTGATTTACACAGTACTAACACTTCTGCTACTTTTAAAAAGGTGAGTTGTTAATTTGTAAGGGGAACTATGTTGTACACTTGAAGATAATTTGAAAAATGTTTTCTGTTATTTATTTGCAGTCCTTCTGTTATACTAAATACTTGATGAAGTTAGTTTTATATTATGTATTACTAAAAACGATAAATGAAAGTGATTATTTTTTTCTGCAATTTACAGCAAGCAATTTCAAAATAAAATGGCTCACAATGAAGAGACCGTGGCAATTTCTTTTGAATTGTCCACTACATTGATTGAAATTGAGAGCACCAATAATGAAATATTGTCACAAGGAGGACATGACTTGTATGATTCCATTAGATTGATTGAAATGGACAGCACCAAGAATGAAATATTGTCACAAGGAGATGACTTGAATGATTCCACTACATTGATTGAAATTGAGAGCACCAATAATGAAATATTGTCACAAGGAGGAGATGGCTTGTATGATTCCATTAGATTGATTGAAATGGACAGCACCAATAATGAAATATTGTCACAAGGAGGAGATGACTTGAATGATTCCACTACATTGATTGAAATTGAGAGCACCAATAATGAAATATTGTCACGAGGAGATGACTTGAATGATTCCACTACATTGATTGAAATGGACAGCACCAATAATGAAATATTGTCAGAAGGAGGAGATGACTTGAATGATTTTTTTGATCAATCTCTTGATGGCGAATTTATCGAGTGTTTGGAGACCATAGAGTTACAAGAATCATCATTGCAGACTTTTAATGAGGAGATTCCAGATGAGATGATTGAAGAGGAAATTACTGATGAGGACATGTTACTAGTTGTTTCAAATTTAGAAAATTCTGAAGAATAAATTTATATTTAGAAATCAAAAATTGTTTGAGACATTATTTATTTTTATTTTTAATTTATGAGGTTGTAGCGAAGTGATTGTAGTATAAAATGAGACTTATAGTATAGAGTGCAACATTTTTATGTTACATGGTAAGTTTACTCATATTTACTTCCCTTCTGCCACTATATTATCTCCAATGTGTATTTGACATGTCTTCTTCATCTCCGGCCTCCTTTCTCTCACTGTGTGTCTCCGATGCATCTTATCGCTGGTATTTTGTGTAATTACAGAAGAGAGTAAAATAAAATAGTTCGGAACGTGAAAAGGGGGCAAAGTAGAGTACTCCTCACCCCCTAGGCCTTTTTAGGCGGTCCTAAAAGGATCAGTTTCTGCTTTCCTGAGAGATTATGGTATGAGTTCCATATACCACAATAACTTGCATTACAACATGCAAGATATCTATCTCCTATTACCAACTTTTGGAGATATTCGCGCTAAGCGCGAATATCTCCAAAAAGTAACACCTGCCCTGAGCAGTTCTTAGCCATGTTATCCAATGGGAGGTGGATAACATGGCTAAGAGTATTAGCTCGGTAATGCATGAATATCGCTGAGTTTTTAGCGATATTCATGCATTGCGGCCGTTTATTATCGCATTTGCGATAAACCTTGATAATAGTAAGGTTTATCTTCGATAATTTCTGACGATGCTTAGTGGTAAAAAATTGGTTGGTAAGCATCGTTAGCGATAAATATCGCTTAACTTTGGTAATATGCCCCAACGTCTGTTAACGTTCGATTCGAAGGAAATGAGGAAGTGTTGAAAAACATTGTCTGCGCCATCTTGCCTTTTTTGAAATGCCACACTTTTGTCGTGCACGGCAGCCATTTTAGATGTCTTGACCAGACCCACTCTCTGCACGCTGTCGATTCGTAGCATGGCTCCTCACCCTCGTAAGCATCTCCCCCAGGCACTGGTCACCACCGCTCTCTGTCTTATGCATGGGCAATAAACCTTCCCCCATCTGCGCTGCTCTTCCCTGAGAATCACACTCTGTGCCCGCCCGACACCTCCCTTTCGCCCTATTCACTACCGCACCCTCTGACACTCCTCTTCCTCTGTGTCCGAATGTCCAGGCCGGTCCTAGGCTATCAGCTAGCCCTGCAGATGTAGTTTATGGCCCCAGCTGTAAAGAATCACCCCTCTTCAAAGGAGTTATAGTAGATCAAGGTCCACACCCGATGTGATCCGTCACAGCACACGCGTTCCTACTATCTGAAAACCATCCTGTATTGTGATTGGGGAGGGGACCGAGCCTGAAGCGGAAGATTCCAGGAATGACTCTTTGTACATCAAAGTTTTTACAATTATGTGTCACATTAAAAATATATAGTACTCCAACAAAGTAGTAGGAATATAAAACTTTAATAACATATAAATATATACAACAAAACAAAAACAGTAAAAACATTTAAACAACGAAGAGACCGTGGCAATTTCTTTTTAATTATCCAATAGATTTATTGAAATTGACAGCACCAATAATGAAATATTCTTGTCAGTAGCGGTCTGTTGTGCGAATAGTTCCAAGGCAGCAGAACGCGCTGAAATCTAGATGGCACGAAAGTGATGTCTAGTAAGTTGCCGCCCAGCAAAAAACGGCGTGGGGCGCCGCGGGGGTGAGTGAGTCCAGTAGGCACCACAGCTATTCTTACCGGCATTGCAGAATTACTGCTGGGGACAATGCCTGTGCTGTAGCAGGGTCACAGCAGAAACAAAAAGGATTCTGTTGAAGATGTTGTTGGTTTTCAATTTGAAAACAGTTCTGGTGTCAACTGCTATGCTAATGTAGTGGTTAATGTTTTGTTTTCTCTAGAAAATGTAAAAGAGGGGGAGGCAGTCCAAAGTTCCGTTAAAAGGGCAAAGGAAAGGATCGGTGGTTTGAACTATCAGTCAAAAAGGGGAGGGGGTGCAATAATTTTTCCTACCGGGTCACACTGTGCTTTCACCGGAAGTAAGGTCTGCAGGATTGTAGTAATTCAAAGTGAGGCTGGCGCCAGCATGGGAGCGCCGACGTCCCGCGGATACAGTTTCGTCACTCCACGGGCGATCATGGCAGTCATTCCCCATCGGGGGTCGGAGACTCCCGCGGCTCCTCTAGAATCTTCAAGGTCGTGGAGGACTACGGTGGTGGAGTCAACCAGTGACCGGGCCATTTCTTTATGTTGGGCCCGCTCTTGCCAGGTCGACCGCCATTTTGAGAGTTCGGCAGCTACCGGCGATCGCGGGGTCACATGAGCGGACGGGCTCCACCCTGCCGGGCGAGACGTTGCAGCATGGCCACAGTGGAAGAACCGTTATCTAGGTCGTTCCGAAACTGTGCAGCACTGTAGTTGTTAGGATGCCACCGCCTGGAGCGCTGAGGGTGCAGCTGGGAAGCCTCCACCTGGGGAGGCGGGAGAGGCCTGTTCGCACCGTCTCTCCCTCCCAGTGCACCCCACGGCGTCTCGCTTGAGATTTGTTATGGCCGGACCAGGCGATGAGGACGAGGGGGGGGTCGGAGGCATGTGCAAGACATCCCCCTCCAGTGTTGTCGCAGCCATTATAAAAGAAAGAAGTGTCCCGTCCGTCTTCGGGCCGGGCTTCCGGTGGATGTCGGCCGGACGCCCCTGGCTCTGGCCCCATGAACGGGTTTCTTGGTTTATCGGCTGCAGCCGGATCCCGTCGGCCTCGGCCCCCCGACCGTTGGTGGTCGGACCGGAAGAGCATGTGGCGGGACTACCTGCAACTCTCAAGGGCCACCGCGGCCGGACTGGGAGAGAGAGGGGAGGGTCGAGGAGACATTCCCCCCCCCCTGCAACTGTTCAGCGTTGTAAAGGCAATCCCCTGGCCGGGTCCCGCTGGTCTCGGCCTCTCCTCCGGCTACACCCTACGTTAGGATCTCCTGGCCGAGGCGTGGCAGCAGGACCTGCCTTATATGGGCTGCTCCCGGCTGGGCGTAGCCGGAACCCTGCCCCACCTTGGAAGTTTCCAGAGTGGGGGTGGATGTTCTACTGACTTGCATTTTCCCTAGTCTATCGATTTTTTTGGCGTGGCAGGCGGTGGGACAGCGAGGGGTGATTTGGTTTCTCTTACTGTTTTTCTGGTCTCTCACCACTGGCATAGTTTTAACGTTTTCTTGTTTCTAGGACATTAATAGGTTTTATCATTACGTTATGTTATCGTTTCTTTGTTCGTTGTTTAATAAAAGTTCATGTTCATCAGTGGCCTACTGATTTTCGTTTTCCTATTTTTTTCTTTCCAGGTTGTTTCATGGTAAAGTTTCTGTTAACAGGATACAGTGATCACTTCGTTATTATTGCATATGTCCTTTTCACTAGGGGTGCTCTCTGGTCGGGCCAGATGACGTATCTCTAGTAAATGGTCCGGGTGAAAAAGGTGCATCAATCAGTGGGGAGTAGATAGGCATGACAGATTACAACGGGGGAGAACGGTCCGCATTACGTACCCTTTCACTACTTGCAAAGATTTTCCTACGTTTATTTGCAAACAGGGAATACCTCCAAAAAGAACTAATTCCCAAACAGTCAATGTTCGGACAATCAATCAATCAATGAGGAATGAAATAGGTACGACGTGTTAAAGGCTTGCGTTACCTACCCTTCACTATCTGCAAAGGGAGATAGAATATTCCTATTCTTCCTCGTTTGCAGGTAGAGAAGATCGTTAAGAGAATTAACTTCGAACAATTCAATGCTCGATTGAAACAATCAACAAGGGGTACTGTGAACACAAATGAACGCCGCTTATATACATACGCATTGCTATTTTCAACAGGTTGTTCCTAATGTTTCTATTTTAGCGAGGTCAAAAGAGATTCCATTAGTGGCCTACTGATTTTGCTCGATTCCTTTTGTTTTTTTACACGATTTTTCGCTATCTGCAAAGACTAAACAGAGTATTGCGACTCTGTGCTTGTTTGTAAATAGAGAATGAACCAAAGAGAACAATCAATCAAATGGAGAGAGAAGCAGGCACGACGGATTACAAAGGGGGAAAGGGCTGCGTTAACTACCCTTCACTATCTGCAAAGAGAGAGTACTCCTAATAGAAATGAGGGGTGGGGGGCAGCAATCAAAGCAGATCAGTGTGCATAAACACGAAAAAAAAAATTCTTACCACGTACTTGACATTCGACAGCTTATGATATTTGCTATTAAAAAACCATTGAAATTCACTGAAAAAACCATAGGTTATAGACCATATATAGTTAGGAATTAGCATTTACAAAACCTTGAAAATTCACTGAAAAAACCATAGGTTATAGACCATATATAGTTAGGAATTAGCATTTACAAAACCTTATTTTACTCACACAAAACCATTGAAATTCCATATATAGTTAGTTGCACTAACTATATATTGCGCACCCGCAATCCACTGCTGATGATGTCACATATTACATCATTCATGACATGGTCAGTGACATCACTGATGACATCACTGATGACATCTCAAATGACATCACTGATGACATCTCACTTGACATCAATGATCACATCACTGATGATATCATTCATGTGACAATACAATGCATCTCCTCACATATTAATATAACCTCTGTTTCACCCAGTGTTAAAAACAGAGTATAATTTTTGAAACCATTGACACACCAATACTAGTTACTACATACGTACTCACTGATTCCTACGTCTACACACACATTCACTCATTCACCCATACAATCATTCATACATACAATCACTCATGTTTACAACACAATCATATGCACTCATACACCTATACAGACACTCACACTCTGCCACTCATCCATGGAGTTACTCACACACCTAGTCAGTCCTGTAAAGAATCAATCACACTTCCATTTTCTACTCTATACAGTTAAACATAGAGCACCTTACGTTTTCAACCATATACTAACACATACTTACTCTCTTATACAATCATTGATACAAGTACACATTGATCTGTACAGAGTCACACACCTCCCATCCAGCCACACACACACTCAGTCTCCCATGCAAATACTTGGGCAATCAATCAATAACCCATATAGTTACTCATATAGCTACTGATCAACACATGCAGCAGTTTACAGAACAACAGACATAATGATGCACAAATTAAGACAGTTTAGTCACTAACCCATGCACTCAGTGAGACACATTTAATCACTCACTCATACATTCAGTCATGCACCTACTAAATCCTTCGTCCAGACACTTATACATCCACTCATTCTTCAATATGTAAGACATATTTTAACTTTACAGAAACATAGTCACTGGATGTTGTCATCAGTGATGTCATCAGTGATGTCATTTGAGATGTCATCAGTGATGTCATCAGTGATGTCACTGACCATGTCATGAATGATGTAATATGTGACATCATCAGCAGTGGATTGCGGGTGCGCAATATATAGTTAGTGCAACTAACTATATATGGAATTTCAATGGTTTTGTGTGAGTAAAATAAGGTTTTGTAAATGCTAATTCCTAACTATATATGGTCTATAACCTATGGTTTTTTCAGTGAATTTTCAAGGTTTTGTAAATGCTAATTCCTAACTATATATGGTCTATAACCTATGGTTTTTTCAGTGAATATATATATATATATATATATATTACCTACTGGCGGTCGCCAGTTGGTATATATAGTTAGGATCGATTTCCATAGGGAAATCGCAACTTTCTATTTGGAATAAATAACTTTGGCGCCGGTTGAGGAATCAGCCTGAATTTTTCAGCAACTTTGCCTCGCGGCGCTCCGCTCCTTCCCTGAAAGTTTGGGGGGGATTTGTGAAGCGGGGGTCGAGATAAAAGGGGGGTCCCAAAACATGTTTTCCCCATGTTAATTTGCATAGGGCGGTCTGTCGCACTTTTAGCTCGAACGGCTGAATGGATTTTCACCAAACTTGGCAAAATTGTAGGGACTGGTAGCCCGATTGACCTTTGCTATGTCTCAAGATATGTGCTCCAGAGGATTTAGAGTAATTTAGGTTCAAAAAAATGTATATATCTGTAAGCGCGCCCCGGTGCGCGTACCGGGGAGCGCTCCGGGCGCGCCACGCGACCTGCGCACGGGAAGCTGATTGGCTTTCGGGTGTCTGTAAACATTCGAAACAGTCCGCAGCGGCCGCCATCTTGTGTCTCGGTAGGATCGAGACACAAGAGGTGGTAAAAACAAAAGGGAAAATAATGAAAAGGGGGCAGGGTAGACCCCCCTGACCCCCTAGGTTTGATGTGGGGGCCATAAAAGGGTTCCTCGGGTAAAAAAAAAAAAGTACTTTTTTTTTCAATTTTCGCGTGGGGAGCGCCCAGTACGCGCACCGGGGAGCGTACCGGGGAGCGTACTTTGGTGAAAAATAGTGAAAATAATAATGTAAAATAATCATTTTGAGTGATTACAGGTAGGGTAGCTCTGAAAAGAGCTTTTGGGTTGTGTGGCTGTTTTAGGTACCTACAAGTACATCCCACACACACCCACATGCACACAACCCTACACCCCCACAGTCACACACTCCCCACATACACCTTAAACACGCACACCTCCACCCACACCCAAACACCCCACAGCCCTACACCGACACCTTATACATCAACACTCACAACCACACATCCCACACACCCAGACACACACACCTCACCCCCCCAACACACACACACGCACACACAGATACCTCACAGACACACCTCACACATCCCACAAACCTCCCCCCACACACACACGCACACCTCACAGACACATCCACACATCCCACACATACACACACATCCTATACACATACTCCCCACACCCACACACACCCCAAACACACCTCACACACCCACACTTCCACCTACACCGAAACACCCCACACACCCACACCCAAACACACACTTTACACACCCACATCCCCACCCACACCCACATACCCCACACAGATATACACCTCATTCCCCCCAGACACACACACATACACACCTATACATGTTTATATCACTCTATGAAGACCAGTGAAAAAAACCTACATTATGAGGGCCACCCTTTCTGATCATCAGAGAATCAAAATGATCATACATTTTATGTTTATACTTTAATGACAGTATGAAAGTTATATCAGATTTTCAAAAAACGATTATGGGAATAGTTTTGAGACTTTCTGACATAACCCCCTTATGAGGACCGCACATGTCCCGTATCCAAGAGTTATGAAGACCATTTTTACACACTACATAAAGACAGCAAACAGCTTTACGAGGACCGGTGTGTGTTTTTTTACAAGTCTGTTTATGAGGACCAGATTATATTTTACATATAGTGTCTTCCTATTTGGCACAGTATATATTTGTCAAAAAAACAGTCTTTATTTGGATCCCTTTCGTATGTGACTGACAATTTATTACAGAATACATATGCATTTAGCAAACACTGCTTTCTTATTTCATCCAGCGAATATTTAACTGACCATACTGGATTTAAAATAGTGTATTATTTAGACAATACCTTTAAAAAATAGTTCCTAACTGCTAAATATCCATCTTTTCACTGTGTTTCCCTTTGAATTTGTGTAGTTCTGCATCCTCAATTCAGTTGGTATTTTGAACATTTGCGAAGTGAAGAGCTGCTTTTCAGTTTCCAGCCACATGTGCTAGTAAAAAATGTAGGGCCCGGATTAAGCATTGTAGCACTTGTAAAACTGCAGACGGGATCTCCATCTCGTTTGTGAAGGTGTATTCCATTCGTCCAACTCTAATTATGGCATTTGACAATTTGTAAGTAAATTCTGTCCATAAATTGTGAAAATCTGGTTAAACGTCAACTTCAACATAAGAACTTGAGGTCGCTCAGATAAGACCTGGAAGGCAAGAGTAGAGCTGAACCTATTTTGATCTTTAAAATGGGGATACATAGGTGTTTGTCTTTCAGTAGCTATGAGTTTTACACATGTTTAGGTGCCTGATATGTCTGTGCTTCTATTGCCATCATATGGATCATATCTTAGTGTGTGTCAAAAAAGTGTGATCTGTTATCCATCACAACAAGGACCATATGATATTGTGTGTTAAACATCTGACCCTATTCTCATAACAATTACCTCACCATTAGGTCTGATGCAAATTTGTGCTGTTATCAATGCTACTGCTATCAAGCATGAATTTCTTTTCTATTCAATAAGGACTATATCACTAGTATATTACAATTGCATGTGGTTGTACCATTCACACTGAGAAACAGATAATATGGCATGCTACAAGATTTTGTTCTTTGATACATCACATTGAGGGCCACATCAAGGTGTTTGTTAGTAATATGAGCGTGTGCCTATTCATCACAGAGGACATTTTCATACTGTCAGGGCTCGACAAATCCGAAAAATGGTACTAGTCCTGAAGGTCTGGTGCCATGGAAAATCCCCTCGACCTGACTGCAACCCACTTGACCTCCGTCTCTGAAAACGGAGCAAAAGTGACAAGATAACAAGATTTAAAGGCATCTTTATTGCTCAATCCCTTTCTGAGCAATAAAAATGCCTTCAAATCGTGTTATCTTGTCACTTTTGCTCTGTTTTCAAAGACATAGGACAAAAGTTAGTTTGATTTCCTACTCGCCAGAAAGGGCGAGTAGGACCTAAAAATAGCTCGTCCTCATCCATTCTCACTCGCAAATGCGAGCGGGCGAGTGGATTTGTCGAGTCCTGTGTGTATTGCAGGGTTGTGCATGCTTTAAACATCACCAGGAGAAAAATATTATGGAGTGTGTTACAAGTCAATGCTTGTTAGACCAGTCAGCCTTAGGGTGATCATCCCCAAAGCTTATTGCCTTCACCCCCACTATATTTATGAATTTGCTTTTGTTGGCCTTAGGACTGCTAACCAGTGCTAAAGTGCTTGTTCCCATTCCCTAAAACATGATAAAATTGGGCTACAGACCCCATTGTCACATTTAATTTATTTGCAAGTACCTAGTAAAGTGATATTGCATGTACACCCACAGCCTGTAAATTAAATGATATTAGTGTCCCCACAGCACTTTTTGAGCCACCCACTTAAGTAGACTTTTTTTAACCTGTCCCTGGTCTGCCACTGCAGCTTGTGGGTGCAATTGTAAACTGCCATTTCCACATGTCAAAATAAACCTTTTACCAAGCATAAACCAATCTGTTGAGTACATATAAGTCACCTAAAGGGTAGGCCCTCAAAAGCACATAGGGCAAGGTGCAGTTTACTTTAAAAAGTTGGACATGTAGTTTTTAATCTGACATGTCCTGGTAGTCACTATTGCAAGGCCTGCCTCTTTCATAGCATACCATTGGGTACCTTATTACATTTAATAAGTGTTAATTTTTGATTGGGAGCAGGTAGGAAAGTCATGAATGGTATCAGAGTAATTTAAAACCATCTTGAATGGTAAATTCATATTTCAATCCTCAATTTTAAAAATGCCACTTTTTAGAAAGTTGGAAACAAGAAAAAGGTCTGGACGTACATTTTGGAATAAATACATTCATAAATAACCACCTTAGATTCTCAAGTAGTTATATTGTTTTCATTATTATTATTATTATTTTTGAATTTTATAGAGCGCATGGCTACCCCCGAGGGGGTGTCCCGGCGCTGACAACTAATGAGCCCGGAGAAGGAGGAGAGAATCAAGAAGAGAACAACCAAGTCTTTAGTTTGCGGCGAAAGATGGATTCAGAGGGGACAAATCTTAGCTCCAAGGGGAGGTTATTCCACAGTCTAGCTGCTGCTACTCCAAAAGCTCTACCGCCTACTCTAGAAAGGCGGAAGCGTGGAACAACCAGGAGACGTAAACTATTGGATCGTAAGGATCTCACAGAGTGTGATAGAACAAGACGTTTTTTCAGATAGCCTGGGCCAAGATTGTTCAAAGCTCGAAAAGCAAGAATCAGTATCTTAAAGTGGATCCGTTTAGTGATAGGGAGCCAATGCAGTTGTTTACGATAGGGTGCTACAGATTGTCGATACGGAATATTGCCAATCAATCAATTACACTTGTTATTTGTTCATTTATTTGTGGAACAAACAAGATGGATATTTCTTTCATGTCTTAAAGAAGAACAATTAGTACAAACATATATCAACAACACAATGGTAACAGTACTTTGGACATATAACAAATACTTAGGAAATGGCCAAACATGACAAAACAATAGACCAGTCCTTATTTTAACATAAAGAACAATGGCGGTACAATTCAGTTATGTGTTTCACTACATACACCTGCCATAACCAGCGACGCAGTTAAACAGTTACACCAGGCCTAAATGTCCTGTTTGTACTCGGTATGGGTCGGTTGATTGGTGGTGATTAATGCTGGCTGGGTGGGGTCGACACATTTCAGAACCCTATTTGATTTCAGGGTTCTCCTCAGGACCAGGACCTGGTCATTCACATTTGAGGTGAGGGAATTCTCACGGGTGATGATGCCTTATGAACTCAAGGGGTGTGGTCCTTTTTCTCTTGTGTCCAGAAACGACCGCGGCGGTTGCTGGTGCTTCAATATGATATTCACGCTTCAAAATAATTGGATGATGACAGGGGGGACTTGTTAATGGCTTTCAAGCTGTAGCTTTGTGAATGGTTCTCATGGGGGCCTCACATGGTTCTTCTCCTCATGTACGATGTACATCCCATGTGAAGCGTATGATTTCTGGCAGAACCCGTGATGCATTGACATTTTTGTGCAGTGTAATGCCGGCGGTGGGGAACACAAGTATTTCAAGGACTTCCGCATTGTTGGCATACCAGGGAGAGACGAGGCAGCAGAGGAGGACCTCGATCGGGAACTTATAATTGAAGGAGCTGAGCCCTTCATTGAAAGACTCGCGTTCCCCACCGCCGGCATTTCACTGCACAAAAATTTCATAAGGCTGCCTTAAGATGCTTGATAGAGGTAGGACTGTACCCGATTCTGAGTGCACTCCTGACAGAGATTGTTCCCCTTAGGTGCTGATAAGCAGGAGTTGTTTTTGATAGTTTAGTCCATTAAAATGATTATATCACATTTCATATTGCAACATTGTGCGCTATTAAATCCTTTATTGAAAAAGCATCATGAATCACAGCAGGGTCATGGTTGCGGGGCGGCGTGGCGGCTGCGCATGGTGTGCTGGGATGACAGGCATTGGATTTGTTATTTTCGGGTGGCGTTTCTCAATGTACCCGTGTCGAGTATGTGCTTTTCATTAATTATACAAGTTTAGAAACTTAGTAGAACTTAAATGTTTATCTGTTATTAAGATAAATATTTATATATATTTTTGATGACCCTATATATTGTGATCATGTGAAAGCATAAGGTAAATCATGCACTTGTGTTAATTTATTTACGTTGCCTAGACCTATTTATAGCAGGCCTTCTTCCAAAGGTTCTGGGCATCGTACAAGGTCCAACAAAGTCTTTTCACTATGTTTACTCATATGTGAGCTTGGTGTTTATAGGTGATAGGGTATAATCACCACGTATGTATTGGCTTTGAGAAAGACCAGTTTGGTTGAAACGCGTCAGCCGAATAAAACTTTCTTTGGAAACCTTAAAAAAAAAAAGAACCAGCAGGGGCACAATCATAACCTTGCCAGTGGTTTGCTCCTGCCCTCTAAAATGACCATAGCTTTGAGTGTTACAGATGTGTTGGTATGTTATATATGTGAGCTACTATTATCATACTTTGGATCAAGTCATGTTGTGCATCACAGCAGTTTGATTTTATCCATCACAATGAGGACCGCATGATGTTGTGTGTTACACAACTGAGCTTTTTCCTATCACTGTGATGACCACACGACTAGGTCTGTTGCAAAATTGTGCTAGTATCTAAAGTACTGTTACCAAGAATTAACTTCTTTCCATAACAAATAGGAATATATCTCATAGTATGTAACAAATTAATTTGTGTTTATCAAGTGCAATGAGCGCTAGATGCCATGACAGATTTCAAGATCCCTTGCTTTGATACATCACATTAAGGAGCACATCATGCTATCTGTTACAACATGAGAGATTGTCTATTTATCATAGAAGGCAATTTCATATAGTTTTACATGGATGTGCATGTTTTAAATATTACAAGGAGGGCAATATCATGCAGTGCACTACAACTGCATGTTGGTTTATTTCTTCATTTGTAATTAATCGCAGAGACTTTGTGATGTGCTGGCATACAATAACAAGGCTACCATAGGATTCTTAATAGAAATAGACCAATTCCTCATTACAACTGTATTCATGTGAGATTGGTCCCATCTGGTGTCAATAAATATGATTTGTTTAAGACTTTTAGTCCATCAAACTCATAACGAGATCACAGTGCATGTTTTAACTCTCTGTGATATTACACCACACTCTGATAAAAAAAAACTCTTGCGTGTTTTTATCCATCAAAATGAGGACTACATTGTGGTATGCAATTCAGATGACCATGTGTGTAAATTGTGAGGTTTTATACATTGCAAAAAGGAGCATAGCAAAGCACATGTTACAGTTTTCTTTTGGGTTTCTAACATGTAATAGACACTGCCGCAACTTTACATGTGTATCAAGCATATGAACCTTTCTTATGGACACAGAAAACCATTTCATATTTTGTGTATCACAAGAAGGTGCTCTTTTATGCTTTACAATTACTCCTATATAAAGGTGGCTTATGCTCCTATGTGCACTTATAGGTCAAACTGAGGACCATGTTAAATTGTGTGAGACAGGGTTGTGTACCTTTATCTGCCACAATTAATATTGTGATACCTATTACAGAGGTTGGCGTTTTTATCTATCACAATGAAGACTGTATCAAGATGTGTGTCACAATTGTGTGTTTTTATCCAACACAATGAGGACCACACTTTGGTTCATTTTAGACATGTGTGCTTCTGCTAACACAGAGTCACATCATGTTGCATTGAACACGTTCATGTTAATGTAGCTTCATTAGAAGTACTACATTAATGCGATTTAGTTTTATTGCACATACCATTAACAGTAAGCTTCTTTAACATTATGTTGGGTATTAGTAAAGCGTTTTTATCCATCACAATGAGGACTGTATCAAGATGTGTATAACAACTGTGTGTTTTTATCCAACACAATGAGGACACATTTTGGTGCAGTTTACACAAGTGGGTTTCTTCTATCACACAGTCACATCATGTTGAATTGAACACGTTCATGTTAATTTAGCCATCATTAAAAGTACGACATTAATGTGAATTAGTGTTATCACATATTCCTTTAACAGAAAGCTCCTATGACATTATGCTGTGTATTAGTAATGTGTATGATCTTAAGTAACTAAAAGAATCTATATTGTATTGTATCTTGGAAATGTGTGCACTCATCCATCACAATGAGGGCTCTATACAGGCCTGGTCCCTAGGACATGCATCATCCAGCCAATCGACCATCATAAAAAAGCACAGGTGCTAATGTGCACAGGTATACATTTACACTTGCAAAGAGATGACTAGTGAATGTGAGTAAATACTTCTGTGTGTGGGGTTAGTGATTTTTCAGAGGGCTTTGTTGTTCTGCAAAGTATTTGTGTGCCTGCAAATGTGCTACTTTGTAACTGTCCACAAACATTTCTTCAGCCCATTCCAACCCAGGGAACAATCTGAGATTCACTTCTAACACGTGCCAGAATAAATCTGTTTACAGGGTTGGAAGTGGAAGCAATCAGACAAAAAATTGGAAATAGCATAGATGAAGGGATTATTCCATAGGGGAAAATGTTTTTAAAATGTTATTACTTCTACTTGCTTCAGAATATTTCCCAAAATCTAAGCATGCAAACTTGTTCAAGGGAAAATGGAATTCTCAAAAGAAAATGAAGACTACCCCTTGAAATACATCCTCTGTAGCTGTATGCTAACTGTCCCCAAGACAACCTTTGTGAATTAAAAAGCAGCTTGCTCATGTAATCCAAAATTATAATAAATGTAGCACTTGGTGTAGTGACTTGAGTAAATGTCAATGTAAATGTATAGTATTTAAATAGCGCACTTCTACCCAGAGGCCTCGTAGCTCTGTATTCATACCGCTGTGGAACCCATCCTGGCTTTCCTGTGAAATGTCCACTCCTGGGCACCCCCAAGGTGAAGCCAGGCGTCCAAGCGCTGCTGGGGCTGTTGTGGAGATTAAGCAAGCTATTGCCCAGAGTCACAGAGTGGTACCCATGATTAGACTAGGCACCGAGGCGAGAATTATCAGGTCCGGGGAAATTGAACCCTGGTCCCGGGCCAGACCTCTGCATCAGGGTCTGCCGCTCTAACCATTGAGCCACGCTTCTCCAGTAAATGATAAAGGGGTATAATGGTGTTTGTCTATATGAATCACAGCAGGGTCACAATCACAATTTTTCAAGTGGTTTGCTCATACCCTGCACAATGACCATAGCTTGGAGTGTTACAGGTGTTTTGGGGTGTTATATAAGTGAGCTACTATTATACTTTGAATCGAGTCTTGGTGTGCATCACAATTGTTTGTTTTTATCCATCACAACGAGGACCATATGAAGTGTGCTATACATCTGAGCTTTTTTATGTCACTGTGAGGACCACCCCACTAGGTCTGTTGCACAGTTGTGCTATTATCTAAGCTATTGTTACCAAGAATGAACTTATTTCCATGACAAATAGAATTATACTACATTGTATGTTACAAATTAATTCGGGTTTATTAAGTGCAATGATCACTAGATGCCTTGAAGTGTTACACGATTGTTTGCCTTGATACATCACATTAAGAAGCACATCATGCTGTCTGTTAGTAATATGACACAATATCTATGTATAACAATAGACAATCTCATACAGTGTTTTACAAAGATGTGCATGCTTAACCATCACCAGTGGGGCAATATCATGCAGTGCACTAAAACTGCATGTTGATTTACCTCTTCATTTGTAAATCATTGCAGAGAATTTGTGATGTGCTTGCCTAGCATCATAAGGCTGTCTTAAGACACTTCATAGAAACAGACCTGTTCCTCATTAAGACTGTATTCCAGTGAGAGACTGGTCCTCCCTGGTGTCAATAAATATGAATTGTTTAAGAACTGTAGTCCATCAAACTCATTACAGCATCACACTGCATGTTTTAACTCGGTGTGCTATTATACTGCACTCTAAAACAAAAACACAACAGTGTTTTCATCGATCAGAACGACGACTACATTGTGGTAGGCAATTCATGTGACCATGTGTATAGCATGTAAGCTTTTATGTAATGCAAAAAAGGGCACATCATGGCGCGTGTTACAGAATTGTGTTGAGATTTTTAACATATTATAGATTCTGCCACAACTTTATAACTGTATCAATCAAATGAACATCTGTTCAGGACACTAAAAACAACTTCATATTGTGTGTCACAACATTGTGTTCATTTATGCTTTGCAATTGCTCCTATATATATGGGGCTTATGCTCCTATGTGCACTTTATAGGTTAAACTGAGAATCATATTACATTGTGTGAGACAGGTTTGTGTGCATTTGTCTGCCAGAGGAAATATGCTGCCTATTGGAGAGGTTGGTGTTTTTATCCATCACAATGAGGACCATATCAAGATGTGTGTCACAATTGTATGTTTTTATACAACACAATGAGGACCATATTTTGGGGCATTTTAGACAAGTGTGTTTCTATCACAGAGAAATATCATGTTGCATTGAGCAAGTTCATGATAATGGAGCTATCATTAAAAATACCACATTAATGTGATTTATAGTTTTCGCATATTCCTTTAACAGAAAGCTCCTTTAACAGTAAGATGCTTTAACAATATGCTGTTTAGTTGTCATGTGTATGATCTTAGGTAACTCAGAAAACTATATTGTATTTTATCTTGGAAATGAATGCATTTTTCCATCACACTGACTGCTCTATGCAGGCCTGGTCCGTAGGAAAGGAATTTATCACCATCACAACAAATCCCAAGGGCTAATGTTGTGTGCCTTTATCTGCCACAGGAAATAATATGCTGCCTATTACAGAGGTTAGTGTTTTTATCCATCACAATGAGGACCGTATCAAGATGTCTGTCACAACTGTGTGTTTTTGTCCAACACAATGAGGACACATTTTGGTGCATTTTAGACAAGTGTGCTTCTTCTATCACAGAGTAACATAATATTGTATTGAAACAGTTCATGTTAATTTAGCCATCATTAAAAGTACCACATAAATGTGAATTAGTGTTATCACTTGTTCCTTTAACAGAAAGCATGTATAACATTATGCTGTGTATTAGTAAAATGTATGAGCTTGAGTAACAAAAAAAACTATATTGTATTGTACCTTGGAAATGCATGCACTTATACGTCACAATGACGGTTCTATACAGCCTGGTCCATAGAACATGCATCATCCATCGAACGATCCATCACAAAAAAGCACAGAGGCTAATGTGAACAAGTACATATGTACTCTTGGAAAAAGATGACTATTGAATGTGAGCAAACATTTTTTGTGTGTGGATAGTGATCTTCACAGGGCTTTGTTGCTCTGTATAGTATTTGTGTGCCTCCAAATGTGTTACTTAGTAACTGTCCACAAACAATTCTTGAACCCATTCCCACCCAGGGAACAATTTGAGATTCACTTCTGACAAGTGCCGGATTAAATCTGTTTCCAGGATGGGAAGTGAAAGGAATCAGACTAAAAATTGAAGATGGCATAGGTGAAGGGATTACTTGACAGGGGAAAATGTTTTTCAAATGTTATTACTTCTACTTGCTTTGTAATATTTCCAGAAATGTAAGCATGTAAACGTGTTCAAAGGAAAATGGAATTCTCAAAAGAAAATGAAGGGTACTCCTTGAAATACATCCTCCTTAGCTATAAGCTAACAGTCCACAAGACAACCTTTGTGAATTAAAAAGCAGCTTGCTCTGTATCCCAAAATGATGATAATAAACGAAGCACTTGGTGTTGTGAATTGAGCCAATGATTAAAGGGTATGAAGCTGTTTGTCTACATGAATCGCAGCAGGGTCACAATCACAATCTTTCCAGTGGATTGCTCATACCCTGCACAATGACCATAGCTTGGAATGTTACAGGTGGTTTGGGGTGTTATATAAGTGAGCTACTATCATACTTTGAATCAAGTGTTCGTGTGCATCACAATTGTTTGTTTTTATCCATCGCAACGAGGACCGTATGATATTGTGTGTTACATATCTGAGCTTTTTTCTAGCACTGCGAGGACGACACCACTACGCCTGTTGCAGAGTTGTGCTATTTTCTAAACTACTGTTACCAAGAATGAACTTCTTTCCATCACATATAGGATTATATAACATTGTATATTACAAATTAATGTGGGTTTATTAAGTACAATGTTCACTAGATGCCTTTAAGTGTTACAAGATTGTTTCCCTTGATACATCACATTACGTAGCACATCATGATGTCTGTTAGTAATATGAGACAGTAGCTATGTATAACAGAGGACAATCTCATGCACTGTTTTACAAAGATGTGCATGCTTTAACCATCACCAAGAGGGCAATATCATGCAGTGCACTAAAACTGCCTGATGGTTTACCTCTTCATTTCTAATTCATTGCAGAGAATTTGTGATGTACTTGCATACCATCATAAGGCTTCCTTAAGATACTTCATAGAAACAGACCTGTTCCTCATTAAGACTGCATTCCAGTGAGAGACTGGTCCCCTCTGGTGTCAGTAAATATGAATTGTTTATGATTAGTAGTCCGTCAAACTCATAACAGCATCACACTGCATGTTTTAACTCTGTGTGCAATTACACTGCACTCTGAAAGAAAAAAAATCACATGCATGTTTTTATGCATCAAAATGAGGACTACATCGTGGGAGGCGAATATTCATGGGACCATGTGTATAGCATGTGAGCTTTTATGTATTGCAAAAAAGGGCACATCATGACGCATGTTACAGAATTGTGTTGAGATATTGAGATTATGCTCCTATGTGCACTTTAAGGGTTAAACCGAGGACCATATTAAATTGTGTGAGACAGGTTTGAGTGCCTTTATCTGCCAGAGGAAATATGCTGCCTATTAGAGAGGTTGGTGTTTTTATCCATCACAATGAGGACCTTATCAAGATGTGTGTCACAATTGTATGTTTTTGTCCAATGCAATGAGGACCATATTTTGGGGCATTTTAGGCATGTGTGCTTCTATCACAGAGAAATATCATGTTGCATTGAGCAAGTTCATGATAATGTAGCTATCATTAAAAATACCACATTAATGTGATTTATAGTTTTTGCATATTCCTTTAACAGAAAGATGCTTTAACAATATGCTGTTTAGTTGTCATGTGTATGATCTTAGGTAACTCAGAAAACTATATTGTATTTTATCTTGGAAATGAATGCATTTTTCCATCACGCTGACTGCTCTATGCAGGCCTGGTCCATAGGACATGAATTTATCACCATCACAAAAAATCCCAAGGGCTAATGTTGTGTGCCTTTATCTGCCACAGGAAATAATATGCTGCCTATTACAGAGGTTAGTGTTTTTATCCATCACAATGAGGACCGTATCAAGATGTGTGTCACAACTGTGTGTTTTTATCCAACACAATGAGGACACATTTTGGTGCATATTAGACAAGTGTGCTTCTTCTATCACAGAGTAACATAATATTGTATTGAAACAGTTCATGTTAATTTAGCCATCATTAAAAGTACCACATAAATGTGAATTAGTGTTATCACTTGTTCCTTTAACAGAAAGCATGTATAACATTATGCTGTGTATTAGTAAAATGTATGAGCTTGAGTAACAAAAAAAACTATATTGTATTGTACCTTGGAAATGCATGCACTTATACGTCACAATGACGGTTCTATACAGCCTGGTCCATAGAACATGCATCATCCATCGAACGATCCATCACAAAAAAGCACAGAGGCTAATGTGAACAAGTACATATGTACTCTTGGAAAAAGATGACTATTGAATGTGAGCAAACATTTTTTGTGTGTGGATAGTGATCTTCACAGGGCTTTGTTGCTCTGTATAGTATTTGTGTGCCTCCAAATGTGTTACTTAGTAACTGTCCACAAACAATTCTTGAACCCATTCCCACCCAGGGAACAATCTGAGATTCACTTCTGACAAGTGCCGGATTAAATCTGTTTCCAGGATGGGAAGTGAAAGGAATCAGACTAAAAATTGAAGATGGCATAGGTGAAGGGATTACTTGACAGGGGAAAATGTTTTTCAAATGTTATTACTTCTACTTGCTTTGTAATATTTCCAGAAATGTAAGCATGTAAACGTGTTCAAAGGAAAATGGAATTCTCAAAAGAAAATGAAGGGTACTCCTTGAAATACATCCTCCTTAGCTATAAGCTAACAGTCCACAAGACAACCTTTGTGAATTAAAAAGCAGCTTGCTCTGTATCCCAAAATGATGATAATAAACGAAGCACTTGGTGTTGTGAATTGAGCCAATGATTAAAGGGTATGAAGCTGTTTGTCTACATGAATCGCAGCAGGGTCACAATCACAATCTTTCCAGTGGATTGCTCATACCCTGCACAATGACCATAGCTTGGAATGTTACAGGTGTTTTGGGGTGTTATATAAGTGAGCTACTATTATACTTTGAATCAAGTGTTCGTGTGCATCACAATTGTTTGTTTTTATCCATCGCAACGAGGACCGTATGATATTGTGTGTTACATATCTGAGCTTTTTCCTAGCACTGCGAGGACGACACCACTACGCCTGTTGCAGAGTTGTGCTATTTTCTAAACTACTGTTACCAAGAATGAACTTCTTTCCATCACATATAGGATTATATAACATTGTATATTACAAATTAATGTGGGTTTATTAAGTACAATGTTCACTAGATGCCTTTAAGTGTTACAAGATTGTTTCCCTTGATACATCACATTACGTAGCACATCATGATGTCTGTTAGTAATATGAGACAGTAGCTATGTATAACAGAGGACAATCTCATGCACTGTTTTACAAAGATGTGCATGCTTTAACCATCACCAAGAGGGCAATATCATGCAGTGCACTAAAACTGCCTGATGGTTTACCTCTTCATTTCTAATTCATTGCAGAGAATTTGTGATGTACTTGCATACCATCATAAGGCTGCCTTAAGATACTTCATAGAAACAGACCTGTTCCTCATTAAGACTGCATTCCAGTGAGAGACTGGTCCCCTCTGGTGTCAGTAAATATGAATTGTTTATGATTAGTAGTCCGTCAAACTCATAACAGCATCACACTGCATGTTTTAACTCTGTGTGCAATTACACTGCACTCTGAAAGAAAAAAAATCACATGCATGTTTTTATGCATCAAAATGAGGACTACATTGTGGGAGGCGAATATTCATGGGACCATGTGTATAGCATGTGAGCTTTTATGTATTGCAAAAAAGGGCACATCATGACGCATGTTACAGAATTGTGTTGAAATATTGAGATTATGCTCCTATGTGCACTTTAAGGGTTAAACCGAGGACCATATTAAATTGTGTGAGACAGGTTTGAGTGCCTTTATCTGCCAGAGGAAATATGCTGCCTATTAGAGAGGTTGGTGTTTTTATCCATCACAATGAGGACCTTATCAAGATGTGTGTCACAATTGTATGTTTTTGTCCAATGCAATGAGGACCATATTTTGGGGCATTTTAGGCATGTGTGCTTCTATCACAGAGAAATATCATGTTGCATTGAGCAAGTTCATGATAATGTAGCTATCATTAAAAATACCACATTAATGTGATTTATAGTTTTTGCATATTCCTTTAACAGAAAGATGCTTTAACAATATGCTGTTTAGTTGTCATGTGTATGATCTTAGGTAACTCAGAAAACTATATTGTCTTTTATCTTGGAAATGAATGCATTTTTCCATCACACTGACTGCTCTATGCAGGCCTGGTCCATAGGACATGAATTTATCACCATCACAAAAAATCCCAAGGGCTAATGTTGTGTGCCTTTATCTGCCACAGGAAATAATATGCTGCCTATTACAGAGGTTAGTGTTTTTATCCATCACAATGAGGACCGTATCAAGATGTGTGTCACAACTGTGTGTTTTTATCCAACACAATGAGGACACATTTTGGTGCATATTAGACAAGTGTGCTTCTTCTATCACAGAGTAACATAATATTGTATTGAAACAGTTCATGTTAATTTAGCCATCATTAAAAGTACCACATAAATGTGAATTAGTGTTATCACTTGTTCCTTTAACAGAAAGCATGTATAACATTATGCTGTGTATTAGTAAAATGTATGAGCTTGAGTAACAAAAAAAACTATATTGTATTGTACCTTGGAAATGCATGCACTTATACGTCACAATGACGGTTCTATACAGCCTGGTCCATAGAACATGCATCATCCATCGAACGATCCATCACAAAAAAGCACAGAGGCTAATGTGAACAAGTACATATGTACTCTTGGAAAAAGATGACTATTGAATGTGAGCAAACATTTTTTGTGTGTGGATAGTGATCTTCACAGGGCTTTGTTGCTCTGTATAGTATTTGTGTGCCTCCAAATGTGTTACCTAGTAACTGTCCACAAACAATTCTTGAACCCATTCCCACCCAGGGAACAATCTGAGATTCACTTCTGACAAGTGCCGGATTAAATCTGTTTCCAGGATGGGAAGTGAAAGGAATCAGACTAAAAATTGAAGATGGCATAGGTGAAGGGATTACTTGACAGGGGAAAATGTTTTTCAAATGTTATTACTTCTACTTGCTTTGTAATATTTCCAGAAATGTAAGCATGTAAACGTGTTCAAAGGAAAATGGAATTCTCAAAAGAAAATGAAGGGTACTCCTTGAAATACATCCTCCTTAGCTATAAGCTAACAGTCCACAAGACAACCTTTGTGAATTAAAAAGCAGCTTGCTCTGTATCCCAAAATGATGATAATAAACGAAGCACTTGGTGTTGTGAATTGAGCCAATGATTAAAGGGTATGAAGCTGTTTGTCTACATGAATCGCAGCAGGGTCACAATCACAATCTTTCCAGTGGATTGCTCATACCCTGCACAATGACCATAGCTTGGAATGTTACAGGTGTTTTGGGGTGTTATATAAGTGAGCTACTATTATACTTTGAATCAAGTGTTCGTGTGCATCACAATTGTTTGTTTTTATCCATCGCAACGAGGACCGTATGATATTGTGTGTTACATATCTGAGCTTTTTCCTAGCACTGCGAGGACGACACCACTACGCCTGTTGCAGAGTTGTGCTATTTTCTAAACTACTGTTACCAAGAATGAACTTCTTTCCATCACATATAGGATTATATAACATTGTATATTACAAATTAATGTGGGTTTATTAAGTACAATGTTCACTAGATGCCTTTAAGTGTTACAAGATTGTTTCCCTTGATACATCACATTACGTAGCACATCATGATGTCTGTTAGTAATATGAGACAGTAGCTATGTATAACAGAGGACAATCTCATGCACTGTTTTACAAAGATGTGCATGCTTTAACCATCACCAAGAGGGCAATATCATGCAGTGCACTAAAACTGCCTGATGGTTTACCTCTTCATTTCTAATTCATTGCAGAGAATTTGTGATGTACTTGCATACCATCATAAGGCTGCCTTAAGATACTTCACAGAAACAGACCTGTTCCTCATTAAGACTGCATTCCAGTGAGAGACTGGTCCCCTCTGGTGTCAGTAAATATGAATTGTTTATGATTAGTAGTCCGTCAAACTCATAACAGCATCACACTGCATGTTTTAACTCTGTGTGCAATTACACTGCACTCTGAAAGAAAAAAAATCACATGCATGTTTTTATGCATCAAAATGAGGACTACATCGTGGGAGGCGAATATTCATGGGACCATGTGTATAGCATGTGAGCTTTTATGTATTGCAAAAAAGGGCACATCATGACGCATGTTACAGAATTGTGTTGAGATATTGAGATTATGCTCCTATGTGCACTTTAAGGGTTAAACCGAGGACCATATTAAATTGTGTGAGACAGGTTTGAGTGCCTTTATCTGCCAGAGGAAATATGCTGCCTATTAGAGAGGTTGGTGTTTTTATCCATCACAATGAGGACCTTATCAAGATGTGTGTCACAATTGTATGTTTTTGTCCAATGCAATGAGGACCATATTTTGGGGCATTTTAGGCATGTGTGCTTCTATCACAGAGAAATATCATGTTGCATTGAGCAAGTTCATGATAATGTAGCTATCATTAAAAATACCACATTAATGTGATTTATAGTTTTTGCATATTCCTTTAACAGAAAGATGCTTTAACAATATGCTGTTTAGTTGTCATGTGTATGATCTTAGGTAACTCAGAAAACTATATTGTCTTTTATCTTGGAAATGAATGCATTTTTCCATCACACTGACTGCTCTATGCAGGCCTGGTCCATAGGACATGAATTTATCACCATCACAAAAAATCCCAAGGGCTAATGTTGTGTGCCTTTATCTGCCACAGGAAATAATATGCTGCCTATTACAGAGGTTAGTGTTTTTATCCATCACAATGAGGACCGTATCAAGATGTGTGTCACAACTGTGTGTTTTTATCCAACACAATGAGGACACATTTTGGTGCATATTAGACAAGTGTGCTTCTTCTATCACAGAGTAACATAATATTGTATTGAAACAGTTCATGTTAATTTAGCCATCATTAAAAGTACCACATAAATGTGAATTAGTGTTATCACTTGTTCCTTTAACAGAAAGCATGTATAACATTATGCTGTGTATTAGTAAAATGTATGAGCTTGAGTAACAAAAAAAACTATATTGTATTGTACCTTGGAAATGCATGCACTTATACGTCACAATGACGGTTCTATACAGCCTGGTCCATAGAACATGCATCATCCATCGAACGATCCATCACAAAAAAGCACAGAGGCTAATGTGAACAAGTACATATGTACTCTTGGAAAAAGATGACTATTGAATGTGAGCAAACATTTTTTGTGTGTGGATAGTGATCTTCACAGGGCTTTGTTGCTCTGTATAGTATTTGTGTGCCTCCAAATGTGTTACTTAGTAACTGTCCACAAACAATTCTTGAACCCATTCCCACCCAGGGAACAATCTGAGATTCACTTCTGACAAGTGCCGGATTAAATCTGTTTCCAGGATGGGAAGTGAAAGGAATCAGACTAAAAATTGAAGATGGCATAGGTGAAGGGATTACTTGACAGGGGAAAATGTTTTTCAAATGTTATTACTTCTACTTGCTTTGTAATATTTCCAGAAATGTAAGCATGTAAACGTGTTCAAAGGAAAATGGAATTCTCAAAAGAAAATGAAGGGTACTCCTTGAAATACATCCTCCTTAGCTATAAGCTAACAGTCCACAAGACAACCTTTGTGAATTAAAAAGCAGCTTGCTCTGTATCCCAAAATGATGATAATAAACGAAGCACTTGGTGTTGTGAATTGAGACAATGATTAAAGGGTATGAAGCTGTTTGTCTACATGAATCGCAGCAGGGTCACAATCACAATCTTTCCAGTGGATTGCTCATACCCTGCACAATGACCATAGCTTGGAATGTTACAGGTGTTTTGGGGTGTTATATAAGTGAGCTACTATTATACTTTGAATCAAGTGTTCGTGTGCATCACAATTGTTTGTTTTTATCCATCGCAACGAGGACCGTATGATATTGTGTGTTACATATCTGAGCTTTTTTCTAGCACTGCGAGGACGACACCACTACGCCTGTTGCAGAGTTGTGCTATTTTCTAAACTACTGTTACCAAGAATGAACTTCTTTCCATCACATATAGGATTATATAGCATTGTATATTACAAATTAATGTGGGTTTATTAAGTACAATGTTCACTAGATGCCTTTAAGTGTTACAAGATTGTTTCCCTTGATACATCACATTACGTAGCACATCATGATGTCTGTTAGTAATATGAGACAGTAGCTATGTATAACAGAGGACAATCTCATGTACTGTTTTACAAAGATGTGCATGCTTTAACCATCACCAAGAGGGCAATATCATGCAGTGCACTAAAACTGCCTGATGGTTTACCTCTTCATTTCTAATTCATTGCAGAGAATTTGTGATGTACTTGCATACCATCATAAGGCTGCCTTAAGATACTTCATAGAAACAGACCTGTTCCTCATTAAGACTGCATTCCAGTGAGAGACTGGTCCCCTCTGGTGTCAGTAAATATGAATTGTTTATGATTAGTAGTCCGTCAAACTCATAACAGTATCACACTGCATGTTTTAACTCTGTGTGCAATTACACTGCACTCTGAAAGAAAAAAAATCACATGCATGTTTTTATGCATCAGAATGAGGACTACATCGTGGGAGGCGAATATTCATGGGACCATGTGTATAGCATGTGAGCTTTTATGTATTGCAAAAAAGGGCACATCATGACGCATGTTACAGAATTGTGTTGAGATATTGAGATTATGCTCCTATGTGCACTTTAAGGGTTAAACCGAGGACCATATTAAATTGTGTGAGACAGGTTTGAGGGCCTTTATCTGCCAGAGGAAATATGCTGCCTATTAGAGAGGTTGGTGTTTTTATCCATCACAATGAGGACCTTATCAAGATGTGTGTCACAATTGTATGTTTTTGTCCAATGCAATGAGGCATATTTTGGGGCATTTTAGGCATGTGTGCTTCTATCACAGAGAAATATCATGTTGCATTGAGCAAGTTCATGATAATGTAGCTATCATTAAAAATACCACATTAATGTGATTTATAGTTTTTGCATATTCCTTTAACAGAAAGATGCTTTAACAATATGCTGTTTAGTTGTCATGTGTATGATCTTAGGTAACTCAGAAAACTATATTGTATTTTATCTTGGAAATGAATGCATTTTTCCATCACACTGACTGCTCTATGCAGGCCTGGTCCATAGGACATGAATTTATCACCATCACAAAAAATCCCAAGGGCTAATGTTGTGTGTCTTTATCTGCCACAGGAAATAATATGCTGCCTATTACAGAGGTTAGTGTTTTTATCCATCACAATGAGGACTGTATCAAGATGTGTGTCACAACTGTGTGTTTTTATCCAACACAATGAGGACACATTTTGGTGCATTTTAGACAAGTGTGCTTCTTCTATCACAGAGTAACATAATATTGTATTGAAACAGTTCATGTTAATTTAGCCATCATTAAAAGTACCACATAAATGTGAATTAGTGTTATCACTTATTCCTTTAACAGAAAGCATGTATAACATTATGCTGTGTATTAGTAAAATGTATGATCTTGAGTAACAAAAAAAACTATATTGTATTGTACCTTGGAAATGCATGCACTTATACGTCACAATGACGGTTCTATACAGCCTGGTCCATAGAACATGCATCATCCATCGAACGATCCATCACAAAAAAGCACAGAGGCTAATGTGAACAAGTATATATGTACACTTGGAAAAAGATGACTATTGAATGTGAGCAAACATTTTTGTGTGTGTGGATAGTGATCTTCACAGGGCTTTGTTGCTCTGCAAAGTATTTGTGTGCCTCCAAATGTGTTACTTTGTAACTGTCCCCAAACAATTCTTCAGCCCATTCCCACCCAGGGAACAATCTGAGATTCACTTCAAACAAGTGCCGGATTAAATCTGTTTCATGGATGGAAAGTGAAAGGAATCAGACTAAAAATTGGAAATGGCATAGCTGAAGGGATTACGTGACAGGGGAAAATGTTTTTCAAATGTTATTACTTCTACTTGCTTTGTAATATTTTCATAAATGTAAGCATGTAAACTTGTTCAAGGGAAAATGGAATTCTCAAAAGAAAATGAAGACTACTCCTTGAAATACATCCTCTGTAGCTATAAGCTAATAGTCCACAAGTCAATCTTTGTGAATTAAAAAGCAGCTTGCTCTGTAATCCAAAATGATGATACTAAACAAAGCACTTGGGGCCATATGTAGGTATAGAAATACCGGTCGGTAACGGCCGATTTCGGCCGATACCGACCGGTATTTGGCTTTTGAGATGTAGGTGGGTCTGAATTTACAGAATCGGTATATTTACCGATTCGGTAAATTTACCACTTCGGTATTTTACCGAATCGGTAAATATACCGATTCTGTAAATTCATATGTAGGTGACACTCCAAAGAGTGCCACAGGCCCTTCAGAGTCGGTATTTTACCACCCTATCCTATTGGGTGGTAAAATACCGAATTCAGGTGTGCATGCACATCTGTGCATGCACACCTGTGCAATGTGACACACAGACATGCCCTTAGGGCATGTATGTGTGCCACATGTCACACATGCCTGTATTTGGGGTGCTAGAGGGTGTCAAAGTGACACCCCCTGCACCCTTGCAAGATTCGGTATTTACCGATTCTGTAAATACCGATTCGGTATTTCACATTGATTCCTATGGGCTTCAAGGCCCATAGGAATCAATGTGAAATACCGATTTGGTATTTACAGAATCGGTAAATACAGACTCTTACAGAATCGGTAATTTTTTACCTACATCTGCCTTCTTCCAATTTACCGTCTCTTAAATACCGATTCGGTATGAGTCGGTATTTAAGAGTCGTTAAATCGGAATTACCTACATCTGGCCCAAGGTGTTGTGAAATGAGCCAATGATGAAGGGGTATAAAGGTGTTTATCTACATGAATCACAGCAGGGTCACAATCACAATCTTTCCAGTGCTTTGCTCATACCCTGCACAATAACCATAGCTTGGAATGTTACAGGTGTTTTAGGGTGTTATATAAGTGAGCTACTATTTTACTTTGAATCAAGTCTTGGTGTGCATCACAATTGTTTGTTTTTATAGATCGCAACGAGGACCGTATGATATTGTGTGTTACATATCTGAGCTTTTTCCTAGCACTGTGAGGACGACACCACTAGGCCTGTTGCAGAGATGTGCTATTATATAAACTACTGTTACCCAGAATGAACTTCTTTCCATCACATATAGGATTTTATTACATTGTATATTACAATTTATTGTGGGTTTATTAAGTACAATGATCACTAGATACCTTGAAGTTACAAGATTGTTTGCCTTGATACATCACATTAAGTAGCACATCATGCTGTCTGTTAGCAATATGAGACAGTATCTATGTATAACAGAGGACAATCTCATGCACTGTTTTACAAAGATGTGCCTGCTTTAACCATCACCAAGAGGGCAATATCATTCAGTGTACTAAAACTGCCTGATGGTTTACCTCTTCATTTGTAATTCATTGCAGAGAATTTGTGATGTGCTTGCATACCATCATAAGGCTGCCTTAAGATACTTCATAGAAACAGACCTGTTCCTCATTAAGACCGCATTCCAGTGAGAGACTGGTCCCCTCTGGTGTCAGTAAATATGAATTGTTTAGGAATTGTAGTACATCAAACTCATTACAGCATCACACTGCATGTTTTAACTCTGTGTGCTATTATACTGCACTCTGAAAGAAAAAAATCAAGTGCATGTTTTTATCCATCAGAATGAGGACTACATCGTGGTAGGCGAATATTCATGTGACCATGTGTATAGCATGTGAGCTTTTATGTATTGCAGTAAAAGGGCACATCATGGCGCATGTTACAGAATTGTGTTGAGATTTTGAGATTATGCTCCTATGTTCACTTTTTCTTTTTGTTTTTTAAACTTTATTTCCAATTTTGTAAAATACAAAAGACAAAACCCCCCACCCCCCACGCAGGCATCATTAAAAACAGTTGTATACGGATCGACTGACTCATTATGGCACATCACGGAATAGGACAACATCTGAAAACAAGGAAGTACATGTAGCATATTGAGCAGCATATTACGAGACTCGTGAGGAATACAGGCCAGGTCTCATGTCATGCACCCCGCAGGCAACTCCTCAGTGGTATTCACCCCCCTCTCCCTCAGCCTATGTTCACTTTAAGGGTTAAACTGAGGACCATATTAAATTGTGTCAGACAGGTTTGAGTGCCTTTGTCTGCCAGAGGAAATATGCTGCCTATTACTATGGTTGTTTTTTTTCTCCATCACAAGGAGGACCATATCAAGTTTTGTGTCACAATTGTGTGTTTTTATCCAACACAATGAGGACCACATTTTAGTGTATTTTAGGCTTGTGTGCTTCTTCTATCACAGAGTCATACCATGTTGCATTGATCAAGTTCATGTTAATGTAGCTATCATTAAAACACTACATTAATGTGATTTAGTGTTATTGCATATTCCTTTAACAGAAAGCTCCTTTAACAGTAAGCTGCTTTAACATTATGCTGTGTTTTTGTAGGGTGCATCATCTTGGGTAGCTCAAAAAAAACGACATTGTATTTTATCTTGGAAATGTGTGTACTTATCCACTTATCCATCACAATTATGGCTCTATACAGACCTGTTACATAGGACATGAATTTATCTCCATCACAAAAAGGCCCTAGGGCTAATGTTGTGTGCCTTTATCTGACACAGGAACTATTATGGAGCCTATTACAGAGGTAAGTGCTTTTATTCATCACAATGAGGACCGTATCAAGATGTGTGTCACAATTGTGTCTTTTATCAAACGCAGTGAGGACCACATTTTGGGCCATTCTAGACATGTGTGCTGCTTCTATCGCAGTAATATCATGTTGTACTGAACAGGTTCATGTTATTTTAGACATCGTAAAAAGTACCACATTAATGTGATTTAGTATTATCACTTATTACTTTAACAGAAAGCTCCTATAACATAATGCTGTTTATTACCAATGTGTATGATCTTATGGATCTTATGGAACTAAATAAAATTACATTGTATTGTATCATAGAAATGTGGACACTTATCCATCACAATGACGGCTATATATAGGCCTGGTCAATAGAAAAGCATTTATCTCCAGTACTGAATAGCCCAAGGGCTAATATGCACAAATATACATGTACAATTTGAAAAAGACGACTATTGTATGTGAGTAAATATTTGTGTGTGTGTGGATAGTGATCTTCATGGGCTTTAGTGCTCTGCAAAGTACTTGTGTGCCTGCAAATGTGTTACTTTGTAACTGTCCACAAACATTTCTTCAGCCCATTCCCACCCAGGGAACAATCTGAGATTCACTTCTAATAAGTGCCGGAATAATGGGGTTTCAGAGTGGGAAGCGGAAGGAATCAGAATAAAAATTGGAGATGGCATAGATGAAGGGATCACTCAACAGGCAAATATGCATGCAGAAAGGAAATATTTAACTACTTCTACTTGATTCTGAATAGTTCACATTTTTTTTACATTTATGCTTATTCAAGGAAAAATTATGTTCTCAAAAGAAAATGAGAAATAATGAAATACTGCTACTGCAGAAGCATATTGAGAATAATCAAGAGAACCTTTGCAAATTAAAAAAACAGCATGCTCGTGTAATCCAAGCACACTAATAATCAATGACAATAAATATAGCACTTTGTATTGTGAATTGAAGAGGATCTAGAAGCCTTAAGGTATGTTGCTATTTGTATCACATCAGGGTCACAATCCCAATCATGCCAGTAGATTGCTCATATCCTGCATAATGACCTTAGTTTTGAGTGTTACAGGTTTTTTTTGTGTTATATAAGTGTGCTACTATTATTTTACTTGGGATCACATTGTAGTGTGTGTCACGAATGGTTTTTGCTATTCATCACAACGAGGACCGTGTAATGTTGTGTATTACATATCTTAGCTTTTTCCCATCACAGCAATGACCATGCCACTGGGTCTGTTGCAAAGTTGTGCTATTATCTAAACTACTGTTGCCAAGAATAAACTTCTTTCAATCACAAATAGGATTATATTACATTATATTTTTGTCACCGGGTCGTCAAGGAAGGGGTTAAGCCCCGGTAGGAATCAACGTGCGACTTGGTTCTTTTATCCCTTTTATTAGGTATGGTTTGAATATGTTTTTATTTTTCACGTCCTAGTGCATCTGTTTACACAGCTAGTAGAGGTTAGGTATGAATACTGCTTCCGTTCTTCCTCTTATGAGGCCACCAGGTCAGTCATGGACTTGTATGTCCCTCGGTAAGAAAATAAGAAAACCACCGGTGAACGTCAGGACATCGACAATATGTAGAAGTGTAGAGGGCCAGTGCAGGGACTATCACCACACTCAAAGAAGCCACCACCACCAAGTGTAGTCCGGTTAACCCATCGGTTTAGCAGAGGTGTGCCCTCTACTTACTTTGCTGCCTTCCAGCCCAGTGCCCGTGAGCAGCCCGCAGCCGGACTGTATCTTGTTCAGTCACATTCCTCCTAGAGCGTGGCAGAGCGAAGCGTGAAACGGTTGGCCTCCTGGCGACTCCTCCTCTGCAGGGGTTACCTCCCCACTTGTTGCAGGCGATGAGGTCCCATTTCTCCTCCAAGCGCTCTGGTTCACCTGGCTCTCTCCGCGTTCTTCAGGTCTCACTTCTTCCTCAGCATCCGTTCCAACATCCATTTCCGCTTTCATCAGCGGGGCTCTCTCTTCCCATTGGTAAGGGGCAGAGACGTCATCCGGACTTGCTGACCGCCTTCTTCTTGGGTGTCAGAGTCTTGTTCCTTAAAGGGACAGACCGGAGAAAAAGCCTGCACACAGAGGAAGAGTGCCTCATTCACCCTAGTCACCGGGGAGTATGGAATCTCCTCCAATAAGTCATCCTCGACCCTGTGACACAGCTACAAATTCATTTGAGTTCATCATGTGCATCAAGCACTAGATGTCTTAAGATACCTAATAGAAACAAACCTGTTCCTCATTGCATGTGCATTCCTGTGAGAGACTGGTCCCCTCTGTTGTCAATGAATATGAATTACATCACAGTGCGTGTTTTAACTCTGCGCTATAACACCTCACTCTGAAAACAACATCTCACACATATTTTCATCCATCACAATGAAGACTGCATCGTGTTATGCAATTCATGTGACCATGTGTATAGCATGTGAGCTTTTATCCATTGCAAAAAGGAGCACATCATGATGCATGTTACAGTTTTGTGTTGATATTTTAAACGTGTAATACACACTGCCACGACTTTATATGTTTCAAGCATATGAACGTTTGTTCTGGACACTGAAAACCATTTCATACTGTGTGTCACAAGATTGTGCTCTTTGGTGCTTTACAATAGCTCCTATTTAAATGTGACCTATGGTCCGATAGGCAGTGGTGTAACTAAGAACCATATTAAATTCTGTACAACAGGTTTGTGTGCCTTCATCTATCACAAGAAATATTATGCTGCCTATTACAGAGATTGGTGTTTTTCCCATCACAATGAGGATTGTATAAAGATGTGTGTCACAATTGTGTGTTTTTATCCAACACAATGAGGACCACATTTTGGTGCATTTTGGACATGTGTGCTTCTTCTATCACAGAGTCACATCAATCAATCAATCAATCAATCATTTGTAATGCGTACTACATACCTGTGAGGGTCTGAAGGCGCTGGGGGGGGGCGCTACTGATCGAACAGCCAGGTCTTAAGTACCCTCCTGAAGGTCAGCAGGTCTTGGGTCTGTCGTAGGTTCGGTGGGAGGGTATTCCATGTCTTGGCGGCGAGGTGGGAGAAGGATCTCTCACCGGTGGTTTTTCTTTGGATGCGCGGGATGATGGCGAGTGAGAGGTCGGCTGAGCGGAGCTGGTGGTTAAGGTAGTAGAAGGAGAGCCGTCTGTTGAGGTAGGCTGGGCCGGTCTTGTGGAGTGCCTTGTGTGCGTGGATGAGGAGCTTGAAGGATATCCTCTTGTTGACGGGGAGCCAGTGCAGGTTTCTCAGGTGGGGAGTGATGTGACCGTTGCGTGGTACGTCAAGGATCAGTTGTGCCGAGGCATTTTGGATACGTTGTAGTCGTTTGATGAGCTTGGTCGGGGCTCCCATGTAGAGGGCGTTTCCATAATCGAGTCTGCTGCTGACGAGGGCCTGGGTGACTGTCTTTCTTGCATCTGTCGGGATCCATCCGTAGATCTTGCGGAGCATGCAGAGGGTGTTGAAGCAGGAGGAGGAGCCGGCGTTGACTTGCTTGGTCATTGACAGCGTTGAGTGGTGGATGATTCCCAGCTTGCGTGCGTGGTCCGTGGGTGTCGGGGCTGCCCCCAGTGCCGTCAACCACCAGGAGTCGTCCCAGCTGAAGGGTTGGAGCTGAGGATGAGGACATCCGTCTTTTCCGAGTTCAGCTTCAGACGGCTGGTCTTCATCCAGTCGGCGACGGCCTTCATTCCTTCGTGGAGGTTGGCTTTGGCAGTGATGGGGTCCTTGGTGAGGGAGAGGATCAGCTGAGTGTCGTCGGCGTAGGAGATTATGTTGAGGTCGTGCTGTCGGGCTACGTGTGCGAGCGGAACCATGTAAATGTTGAACAGCGTCGGGCTGAGGGAGGATCCCTGGGGTACACCGCAGATGATCTCGGAGGCTTTGGAATGGAATGGGGGGAGGCGGACGCTCTGGGTTCTGCAGGAGAGGAAGGAGGTGATCCAATCCAGAGCCTTGTCTCGGATCCCTGCGGCGTGGAGGCGTGCGCGTAGTGTGCGATGGCAGACGGTGTCGAAGGCGGCAGAAAGGTCTAGGAGGATGAGTGCTGTGGTCTCGCCATTGTCCAGCATGGTCCTGATGTCGTCGGTGGCGGCGATGAGGGCAGTCTCTGTGCTGTGGTTGCTGCGGAACCCTGACTGGGAAGGGTACGGATTCTGTTTTCTTCGAGGTATCGGGTTAGCTGCCTGTTGACGGCTTTCTCGATGACCTTGGCTGGGAAGGGGAGCAGAGAGATGGGCCGGAAGTTCTTGAGGTCTCTTGAGTCTGCCTTAGGTTTTTAGGTCTCGCCTGCCAATGCGCTTGCGCATTGCTGGCGAGAATTATAGTAAGTGGAAAAGAAAAGTCTACCAAAACGGCTGCGGATCCCATACAGTTCATGTGAGACAGGCGCGTGCACGTCAGCCACATAACACACCACCATTTGTCTGTGCCTCGGCATCAGACATCAAAGGCTGCCGCTCCCCCTCCCCCCCTCGTGCACATCGCGCACCACCATTTGTCTGTGCCTAGGCATCAGACTTCAGAGCATCAGAGCATCAGAGCTTGTTATCTCATTCCCTTCCGCACATACTCTTAAATACGTTTCCACTTAAATCTTTGCCTACCCATATCAATTCAGCTTTTTAAGGCTCTCAACATCTGTCACAAGGCTCCCTCCTACACTCACCATTAGGAATCACTACCTTCCTTTTATTTATTTATTTTATGCGTTTTTATATAGCGCGGACCCATTTGCTGCCATTAGTCAATGCCCTCCTCCTCCCCTTCACCTCTTAACTCGCCAGCCACTGGGAGTTGGGATGGGAACAGCGTGACAGCGCTTCTCTTTGTCGGCAAAGCCAACCGTTTACCTTTAATGTGCTATTATTGCATGCACTCATTATTTCTGCATGTTTGTCTGTATATGCGCTAGGACACGTAATGCCATACCTGCTTTTTTCTTATTAATAAGGCGGACGAAAGGTACGGACCGTGCAAATCAGCTCATACGAACGTAAAGTGTTTAAAACAAGCGCAAACAGCTTGAAAGGGACGAGCAGCATCCCTATTCATGCAGTAGTTACAAGCAGTGCAAATCTACTCGTACGCACATAACATGGAAAGCATCCAGCGTAACTCGCTTCAAATGATGGAGCAGGGAAGCCCAATGGCTCAAAATCTAGCTCAGCGCGTTAAGAGCTCACTACTGAAATCAGTGTGCAACCTGCACGTCTTGGGTTCATATATATCCTCCCTACTCTTGCTCTGCCTTTCATCTCCCTCAAGCCTATAAAAGAAGTACCATTATTTCGGGCAACAGTGACCGCTACTACTAGTAGTGTTATGAGAGCAAGCACTACACGTATTATTATTATTAATGATTAGGTGTGCAAACTGAACACGGGACGTATTACACACTTGTCAGTTTTCCTTATCTTGATTTAAATATAAATTGACGCCAGTGATACGTGCTATTTTTATCACTTCTATAAGGATGTCTGCTTCAATCCTTTGAATACCCCGCCCCCCCCCCCCATGACCCACTGTTAGCAAACTTCTTAGTGTGTCATTGACCCCCAGGGCCCAATGTTAGCACCCTTCTTAGTGTCACATTGACCCACAGTATGAGATTTTTTCCCTTGTGTCTGCTCCATAACCTTTGAATGCCCCCCACCCCCTGACTCACTGTTATCACCCTTTTTAGTGTCAAATTGACACCCAGGGGCACAGCTCTCTACACCCCTCTCTCTACACCCCTCTGTCTACACCCTCTCTCTTTACACCCCTCTCTCTCTACACCCCCCTCTCTCTCTCTCTACACACCTCTCTCTCTCTCTACACCCTCTCTCTCTACACCCCTCTCTCTCTACACCCCTCTCTCTCTCTACACCCCTCTCTCTCTACACCCCCTCTCTCTCTGCTCGCCTCTCTGCCCCCTCTCTCTACACCCCTTTCTCTCTACACCCCTTTCTCTCTACACCCCTTTCTCTCTTCCCCCCTCCCTCTCTACACCCCTCTCTCTACACCCCCCTATCTCTACAACACTCTCTCTCTATACCCTCTTTCTACACCCCTCTCTCTCTACACCCCTCTCTCTACACCCCCTCTCTACACCCCTCTCTCTCTGCACCCCTCTCTCTACACCCCTCTCTCTACACCCCTTTCTCTACAGCCCTCTCTCTGCACCCCACTCTCTCTGCACCACACTCTCTCTGCACCACACTCTCTCTGCACCACACTCTCTCTGCACCACACTCTCTCTGCACCCACTCTCTCTGCACCCCACTCTCTCTGCACCCTACTCTCTCTGCACCCCACTCTCTCTACAGCCCTCTCTCTATACCCCACTCTCTCTACACCCCTCTCTCTCTACACCCCTCTCTCTCTCTACACCCCTATCTCTACACCCCTCTCTATCTCTACACCTCTCTCTCTACACACCCCTCTCTCTATCAACCTCACTCTATCTATCTATCTATCTATCTATCTATCTATCTATCTATCTATCTATCTATCTATCTATCTATCTATCTGCCTCACTCTATCGCCCTCACTCTATCTATCACCCTCACTCTATCTATCACCCTCACTCTATCTATTGCCCTCACTATTGATCTGTTGCCCTCACTCTATCTGTCTATCGCCTTCACTCTATCTATCTTTCGCCCTCACTCTATCTATCTATCTATCTATCTATCTATCTATCTATCTATCTATCTATCTATCTATCTATCTATCTATCTCACTCACTCTATCTATCTATCGCCCTCACTCTATATATCGCCCTCACTCTATCTATCTATCTGTCTATCTGTCTATCTATCTATCTATCTATCTATCTATCTATCTATCTATCTATCTATCTATCTATCTATCTATCTATCTATCTATCTATCTATCTATCTATCTATCTATCTATCTATCGCCCTCACTCTATCTATCTATCTATTTATCGCCCTCACTCTCTCTATCGCCCTCACTCTATCTATCGCCCTCTATCTATCTATCACCCTCACTCTATCTATCTATCGACCTCACTCTATCAACCTCACTCTATCCATTGTCCAGTTCGCGCAATATAAAACTTTATAAATAAATAAAATATCTATCTATCGCCCTCCCTCTATCTATCTGTCTATCGCCCTCACTCTATCTATCGCCCTCCCTCACTCTATCTATCGCCCTCCCTCTATCTATCGACCTCCCTCTATCTATCTATCGCCCTCCCACTATCACCCTCCCTGCTTCTATCTATTGCCCTCCCTCCCTTTATCTATTGCCCTCCCTCTATCTATCTATCGCACTCACTCTATCTATCGCATCACCACCGCATCACTCAGCACCCCCCTGATGCATCATCACTCAGGGATACCGCAACATCACTATGCGCTAACACAGCATCAATCTGTGCAACCATTCAACAACAACTGGTTCAAATATGTTCTCTCCATGTTTCAAGCTTCATTACAAATGTTACAAATGTCACAAACATATTCTTCACAAGTTATTTACACAAGTTTAGGCTATTGCCATTATAAATTACAATACCTTTTATTTAAGTATTAATTATTTTAAAAAAAAATGCCTTTGTTATTTGTAATTTCAATACATCTAAGTCACGTAAATACAGCACATATTGCATTACAAATGCTATAGGTGTCACATTTGCGAAAGCTAAAACTATTGGCATTGTAAATGACAAAGCTATTAATTTAGCTATTTTCAAAACCAACACATAAATACAAAATTTGTCATTTACAATACCAATAGCTCAAACTTTCCTAATGCTTGACCTATTGCATTGCAAATGCTTGTTTGATTAGGTCGTTGTTCTCGGCGTGCTTCCAGATCTCTGGGAAGGTAGCGGTCTCGAGGGAGAGATTGATGACGTTGCGCAGGTGGGGTGCGATGAAGCTGCTTGCTCTGTTGAAGGCGTGATGCGGGAATGGGTCTGACGGAGAGCCTGAGTGGATTGTGTGCATGGTCTTGATGGTGTCATCGATGCTCACGTCATGTTGTATTGAAAAAGTTCATGTTAATTTATCCATCATTAAGAGTACCATATTATCATTATTCCTTTAACACTAAGTGCCTTTCAAATTAAGCACTATATTACAAATGTGTAACTCAAAGAGAACTACATTGCATTTTATCTTGGAAATATGTGTACCTATCCATCACAAATATGGCTATGTAATGGCCTGGTCTATATGGCATACATTTATCTCAATTCCAAGAAAGACAAAGTGCTAATGCGCACAAAGTACATGTGTACACTTGGAAAAAGATTTAAAAACTTACAGATATCTATGTGAATAAATATTTTTATGTGGGTATGTAGAGAAATTTTAAGGGCTTTATTGCCTTACAAAGTTTACGTGTGCCTGCAAACTTGTGAGTTTGTAACTGTCCACAAACACTTTCTCTGCCGATCACCACTCGGGGAACAATTTAAGATACACTTCTAACAAGAGGTGGAATACATTTTATTTCCAGAGTGGGAATAGGAAGGAATTTCGGAGATGGCATAGATGAGATTACTCAACAGTGAAACATGTTTTTCAAATGTTACTTCTTCCACTTGCTTCACAATATTTCCAAACATTTAAACATGTTCAAGGAAAAATGGGATTCTCAAAAGAAAATGAAGAGTAAGGAAACCCTAGTGCTACTGTGCATAAAGTATATGTGTAGACTTAGAAAAGATTGACTAGCATGTAGATTTCTATGTGAGTACATTTACTGGACTTTAGAGCCCACGCTGCTTTGCCTGATTACCGCGCCAAGAGGCGCCGCCGCCATTCTCTCGCACCCGGAGGTGCATAAAGGTGCTCGCGGCTCCCGCTTCGCAGGAACCGCTTTACTGGACTTCAGAGCCCACACTGCTTTGCCTGATTACCCCGCCAGGAGGCGCCGCCGCCATTCTCTCGCGCCCGGAAGTGCATAAAGGTGCTTGCGGCTCCCTCTTAGCGGGCGCGGGCCAGGCCAAGGGCGGGCCTGTTTGAGCCCGTTAGAGACCGGATGAGGCCAGGCTCACTCACAAAAGCCAGTCATAATCAGAAGGTCATTTCAATTTGACATACGGTTGGTCTAGGGAAAAGTGTTATTAATTGGGAAGGTGGAATTTATTAAGTTGTTTTTTTGACCTCCCATCACTTCAGAAGCTTAGTGAGGATGAATTGGCGTGAGGGCAAGGGAAGATCTGCACAGCCCTCTGGCAGCGTGGTGGGGACTTTGGATCAGTTTTTAATTAGAGCCATCTCTGTCCTTGCTCAGGAGATAGCACTGACAGAGCGTCGTGAGTCTCTTGATCTACAAACAGCTAAACGATCCTCTCTGGGCGCCCTGGCTTGTGCTCCTACCCCTGATTGCTCCTTGGTTGCAGTTCCTGATTCTCCCGTCATAGTAAGTGACCCTGGATTGTCTCAAAATGAACCATCGGAAAAACAAGGCGGACAGGGAACACATAATATTACGCCATCTGTTGAACTGGTTAAGACGGTTACTGTAAATACCCGAAGCAGTCCACCCCCAAGTATTGCTACAAGATCTGGACCTCATGGTAAAACTAACTCCTCTGCCGTACCCTCAGACTCTTCACAAAAGAGGAAGCGGGGAGGGGGCCCACAGAGACAAACTGGCAAAAATTAAAAAGATTAATAAAAATGGAGAAACTGTAGCATCGCCATCTCTAACAACGGTGTTTTCACAGCCAAGTTTGCCACCGGACTCGACTTTAGATCTTCGAGGCGATTCCCCTGACAAAGTCAATGATGTTATGTGGTCCAAATTGGGTAATTTAATTGCATCATCTCTGTCTCCAATAATGCATAGGCTCTCTAAAATTGAGGAAGGATTAACCGATTTTGAACTGAAGGTTATGAATAACCTTTCTAACCTAGAGGGTTTTTTAGCCTCTAGAAATAGGTTAATGGTTAATACATCTAATGAGCTAAGCAACGTGGTACTTGGGAACTCCATTCCTCCTAAATCCCTCGTAGCGAGGCAAATACCCTCAACATCGTCGGTACCTGGGATGAATGAGGATGTTGTGGGTAATCATGATGTTGGTTTAGTGCATGTGGGTGTTAAAAGGGTTGAGCAAGGGGTTAATCTTAGTGGCCCTACTCAGGCTAGCTTTTATAGTCAGGAAGGGGAGGAAAGTGGTCCATGTGTGGGGACTGTGGGTGATGAAGCACCAAGCTTGATATCGGGGCCTCAGCGTCGAAAACCGCAGCAGACGTTTGAGGGTGTGGATAATAGTATAGCCTTGGAGGGCTCTCAGGTCTTGCATCTTCCTCCAGCTGCTGCCCCTTTGGCAGTGATCTTGCGGAATATCCCAGTTTCACAGGAAGGACAGTTAGAAACTACAGCTCAGCTGATGGCCAAAACTATGTACTGGCTCACAACTAAATTGGAGCATGTCGGGGTTTGGGATTAGAACATCTGTAATCAGATGATCATGGCTAGATGTTATGCTTGGATAGGACATTCTAGGAAGGACTTGAGAGGGGACTGCATAGTTGCCAACTTTAATAACGAGCAGGTTGTGAGATTTCTGCTGGACCGTATAGGGAGTATTAATTTAGAGGATCATTTCAGTAAGATCTCTCTTTTGCCATTAGGGCTTTTTTATAGACGCCATTTTATTTGGAAAGGGTGGACAACCGGATTTACCGGAGAGCACTGTAGGGTCCTACCAAGAGACCACCCTTTCTAAATCTAGTTAACAGATTTGCCACATTGTCCGGTCTAGATGGTTGTGATTGACTACAACCTCTAAGTCCCCCACTGTTGGAGAACATCATCGTTCGGTCTCCCTCTTCTCCTGCGATTAACTTGCCTACCCAGCTAGATACATTAAACTATGCAGGGAGGAGTATGAGTCAGATAACTAAAGCTAGGGAGGCTAGCACTGATAGTTGCAAGAAAGGGTCTGTCACAGAAGTTGAGACGGATCCTTCTAGCTATCCTCAGAACGAATGCCTCCATATAATGACATAGAATGTTGCTGGGGCTAGGCATAAACTGCAGGATCTAAATTGGCTTACAAGCATCCAACTCTGCGATGTGGTTTTATTACAAGAGACTTGGCTCACAGATAATTTCATCGTAAACGGGTTTAAGACGATTTCAACAAATGCTATCCCCTCAAAGGCAGGTAGGGCTATAAAAGGAGCGGACGTGAGGATAGGGGTAATATTTACACCTTTGAAGGAGTAAGATCATCCTCATGTATTGATCACCTTATCACCTCAATAAGCCTTCGGTCCCTAATAGCTGAATTTTTTGTCTCCCCAAGTTTACTGAATGATCATCATCCTGTGCTGATAACCTTAAAATCTCCCTTTTTAAAACAACCGGAAGCAAGTACCCATGCTATGGATATAAAGACACAGGGCGAGAATGGGATCTCAATCAAATGGGCTGCCGTTGACCCAGAAGCTTTTACAAATAGGATCCTATTAAAAATTAATGATCATGTTTTAACCTGCCCTGATAATTCCTCAAATAGTATGGACATAGTTAAGGCTTTTTAAAGTATTTCTACTGCAATTTCTGATAATTTGCGAAAGAATCCTAAAACAGATGTTTCGCATTCCCCAAGATGGTTTGATAATCAATGCTCTAGATTAAATAGAGATTTAAAGTCTGCAATAAAAACATCTGGCGTAATATGGAGGAGGACAGTATCCTACGGAAGTCATATAAAGAAGCCCTTAACCGAAGAAACTCGGAGATTAGGGATAATGATTGGGAGAATCTGATCAAAGCTGCCGATCTTAAAGATTCGGCCCTTTTTTGGAAAACATTGGATCAACCTTTCTTTAAAGATGTCCAATCAGTAAAAATTGATATGGTAGTGACCCCAGCGGATTGGTTAATCCACTTTGAAGCAATTTTTTATGAAACTGATCAGGGTTTTTTAAATAAAGAGGATAAATCCGTCATAATCTTAAAAAACACCAAAATAGGGAGTATCAGTCAAGATGAAATTGTAACAGCCCTTAAGAATAGCGCTAGTGGCAAAGCGGCTGGCCCCGACGGAGTCCCAATTGATATATTTAAATCTAATATGGATTTTTGGGTACCCGTTGTGTACAAATTTTTTAATGCAACAATTGATGGGGTGGTAACTGCCACTTGGGCAGAGAGTCTGATAGTCCCCATTTTCAAAAAGTGGAATAGGAGTAGTGCCAATTGCTATTGCCCAATACCTTTGCTTGACTCTACTTCTAAAGTAATGGCAAGAATGCTGTTGGCCAGCCTAGCGCAATGGGTAGAAGAAAAGAACATCTTATCTGTAGCTCAGTATGGCTTCAGACGAGGTGTTGGGGAGGTCGAACAGTTTCTGAACTTAGAACTAATAGGGGAACTTTACCTGTTGCTTGTACTTGCTCCTGAGGGCCGGGCATTGCTCTGCTTCATCATCTTGGCCGGGCTTGGCTGCGCCGAGCCCCGCATTCCTGTGGCAGCACCTGTGGGCCGGGCTTTGCTCCGCTTACTCCCCGGCCGGGCTTGGCACCGCCGGGCCCCTTCCACTCCTGTGACTACACCTCCCAGCAGCCCCACTAGCGGCCAGGACGCCGTGGACGTCACACGGAAGCGCCAGGAGGCACATAAAGGCTCACTTGGTGCTGAGTCCGGGGGGAACTTTAACTGTTGCTTGTACTCGCTCCTGAGGGCCTGGCATTGCTCTGCTTCATCATCTTGGCCGGGCTTGGCTCCGCCGAGCCCCGCATTCCTGTAGCAGCACCTGTGGGTCGGGCTTTACTCCGCTCGCTCCTCCGGCCAGGCTTGGCTCCGCCGGGCCCCTTCCACTCCTGTGACTACACCTCCCAACAGCCCCACTAGAGGCCAGGACGCCGCAGACATCACACGGAAGCACCAGGAGGCGCATAAAGGATCCCTTGGAACCTCGTCCCGCGGGACGCGCACGGGAGCGCGCCGGGAGAAGACCGGGACAAGGGTGGGGCCGTCTGCAGCCGTCCTAGGCAGATCGAGGCAGGGCAGGGCCCCGCCCCTTACATGTGAGAACTTGAACCACCCATATCAAAAAAAAAAATGTACTGTGCTCATTCGTCAAGTTGACTGTTCCCTGATACACAAGATGGTGTTGGGCCACCTTCGAGTTGTTGGATATTATCCCATTTACCAGGGAAAGTTGTAGCTAGCAATGGGTAAAAGGAAGGTAATGGAGGGGGGGGAGCCCTTGCCATTACAACAAAAAAAAGGAAGAAGTCAAAAAGTCGCTACATGCTGCCGCTAATGGTGTTATGTCAAGCATCGAATCTATTGTTGAAGATTGTGAGCACATTCTATTGACGGCTCCTACCTTAAGAAATGTGGATAACCCTGATCCCCTGGTCGACGGTTTACTGCAGATAAAGAGCAAAGTGATCCTAGCTATTTTTTCTAAAAGATCAAAATCCAAGTGCTCAGTAGATGATATGCATTCTAACCCTGCTAGCCCCATTGAGGTAAATTAAGAGGGGCAAACATGAGTGCTAATGCCGAACTTCCAGCTATATCAACTGGGAATATAGACAGGTCCTCGCAGGGGATTGCATGTGAAATGGGCATCACTTGTACTAATCGCTTTTCAGTGTTGGAATGGGAATCAAGGGAATTAAGTGAGGTCTTATCACAAGGGCTGGGGGGGACTGTGGAGGCTGTGAATAGTCCAGGTGAATGCTCCAGATGTTTGAATTTTAATAATTTAATCATGATGAAAATGGAAAGCCTGGTAAGGGATATATATCTATTATTAAGAAATTCATGATGGACTTTACAAAACGGGAGGAACTACACATAACAAACACTCTACACCCAGTGTTAGTGTCCAACCCGGTAAAAGGAAGCCCCTATCTTGCGATCGGCCCCACCAAACCAAACAGCTGGAGCGGCCCTATCTAAACCCAATACACGAACAGCCCCATTATGTGTCTCCAAAACTGTAGTAGAGTTACGACCCAAAATCCCAGCTCATAACCCCCTAGCTAAAATACCCGCCAGGCAAAACACCTCGGGCTCATATGCCGAAGTAGCAAAATTGAGGGGGTCAATATCACAATGCAGGGACCTGCAGGGGGATAATAAATATTATAGTGACATGGCTGAAACAACTAATTGGAGTAACAAACAGATAAACACACCATACAGATCCCCTTGTGGTATTGTCTACATGACCGGGGTCACCAAGCTTGGAGCTGCTAACACTTATGAGAACAGTGAATTCATACGCAATAAAGCCATTGCGCAGATCAGTCATTATGGAGGATATGTTTAATGTTAAAAGAATTTCCTTGCCTAGTTCATCAACAGACTGTATTGAGATATAGTTTGGTAACACAGCAATTGCAGAGAACCTAGTAGCCCTACAGTATAGGACATGCCCCCCTAGGAATTGTAACATACAAATCAGACACGCACCTCTATGGTCTAAATCTAGGCCCGAGGACGCATCGGGTCTAAACAACATAGACTGACCATTAAAGGATAACTATCTGAATAGTGTAACACAAACACACAATATGTGGAAGCCCGAACGTCAGACCAATTTCACCACAAGCCTTATAGAAAGGCTATAAAGATTAATGATGAGGTTGTTCCTCGGGGGAAGAAAGGTCTAATGAAGTGGTCAACGCTCAATATCCCCTAACAACAGCAGTTGGAAGACTAGCTTCAGAAGTAGTTCACACAGAGAGGGTTACAAACACAAACATGATTAAATTGCTTTCCTGGAACATAGCTGGGCGTCATAAAAATATGGCAAATCCAGAATGGAAAGAATTCATAGATACGTTTGACATCTGTATGTTCCAGGAAACATGGAGCATGTCTCCCCTATATAAATGCGGATATTCCACCCACTTTATTCCGGCAATTAGTTCAGGGAGAGGTCGCCCATCGGGAGGACTGCACGTATGGTTTAGTGTGGCTTTGAATTGGGCACTTACTGCGCATACTTTACAGTCGCAGGACATACTACATATCTCCACTAAGGGCTCCCATATTGGAAGCTCGATGGAGCTGTTTAATGTTTATGCTATAGGTTCCCCAGGAGGTCAAACTTCACCCACTATAACCTTACTCGAGGTGGCGCTAGCAGGTATCCCCCCATTGCCTAGCATTATTGTAGGGGGAGATTTTAACTATACATATGAACCCTTAAGTAAAGAAGATCTCCTGGGACTTAACGAAGAGGATTCTAGACAGTCCATCCCGCCTCTAACCATAGCGCCAATCAGAAAATGGACGCCAAGAGCGATCCAAATAAATTCCCTAACACTAGAATATAACCTACGTACCCTGAACGGTAGGACAACCTCAGACCCAAATGGTATGATGACCTATAACAGATTTAGTTGTCCATCCCGTATTGATTACATTCTGCTCGATACCGGTTCCTGGAACAGACTAGTTGACATGGAAGTCAGACAGTCACAGGATAGCAATCATAATCCACTTTGCATGGAAATAAGATGGGGTAATGAGAGGGAAGCATTAAATGGCCCACTTATGATCACAAAAGAAGTAGTTCCATCTAATTGCAAACGCAGATTAAAGTGGAACAGGGTGATGTGCCAAGAAGATATTTTGATCCGTATTAAAGAACTAGTAGAGGCAGAAACTAGGGAACTCCTATCCCATACTTCCGCCCAGTCAACCGAACAAAGTCAGAATTTTATAGACTCCTACAAGAGTCTAATAGAGAAAATTGGTTAATTCTTCACTATAAGAGATACTAGTGGACCAAGGAAGAAGAATCCACCAAAAAGTGGCACCCTATGGTATACAACAGGTTGTAGGGAAAAGAGAAGGGCTATAGCAAACGCCATTAGGAGAAAGAACGCTATAGCAGTTAGGACGGCTAGAAGGGAATATAGCGATTGCATTAAAAGTGCAAAGAAGGACTGGGAGGAAGAATATTGGCAACAACTTAAGATCGCTGCCAGTTCGAAGAACTCTACCCTGTTTTGGAACTTGATAAACAAACTTGACAGGAGGGGAGTAGAGCCCCTCCCTAACCATATAACTGAGCAACAATGGCATTCCCATTTTTCAAATCTGTATTGTGGCGAAGATGATTTAGTTCAATTATGGAGGGTACAAAATGACTTTATTAATGAGGAACTTACACCTGTAGAACAATTTGTAGACCGAGAAGTTTCTGATGCTATCAGGAGCATAACCCCCCTCTAAAGCGGCAGGCCCGGATGGGTTACCGGGCGATCTATACATACATGACCCTAAGCTGTGGTCTGATTTTATTGCTCCTCTAATGAATAGAATCCTTCATGGATCCTTCATGGTCCCTGACTCGTGGAGGGGCACTGAAGTTGTTACTATCCATAAGAAAGGCGATAGGGAGGACCCTGCCAACTACAGGCCGATTAGTTTAATCGACGCTGCTCAGAAAATAATTGGCAGGATCATTATAAATAGAGTAGGTATGTGGCTAGAGGAGGGGAATATACTGTCCCACTTCCAGGCGGGTTTCCGCCAGAATGTGGGTACTATGGACCAGGTTTTCAGGTTTTGGGCAATATACTAGAAATCAGTACCCATTATGAAGGGGAATTGATATCTGGCCTTCATAGACCTCAAAAGGGCCTTTCATTTGGTGTCTCGTGATAAACTCTGGAGGGTGCTGCTGGAAATGGGGTTCCCGCGTTACCTCCTGGAGTTTATAGTTAAACTTCACGAAGATAATTATGCTAGAATTAGATGGCGGAATCAGAGACAGCTAACAGGGAGGGTGCCTGTTGATAGGGGGTACGCCAGGGCTGTGTGATGGCCCCGACATTGTTCTCCCTCTTTATCAATGGGGTGGTAGACCATTTGAGGGAGGACAATGCCGATGCCCCTGTCCTGGCGGGGGAGAAAACACCAACCCTCCTCTTCGCAGATGACACCCTCCTGTTGTCCAAAACCCCTTCGGGGCTGCAGAAACTACTGGACAGATTCAGTCTATTTTGCGATGAACGCAGGCTGACTATTAATACATCCAAAACCAAGTTAATGGTGCTGCCCCCTTCAAAAAAAGCAAAGAAAATTAATATCACCCTTAATGGGTCGCCTCTTGAGGTGGTGGAGGATTTTGACTACCTGGGAATCAGGATTAACAATAGAATGAAATGGAACTCGCATGTTGCCAAGATGCTGCTAAACCTCAAGAGAGTCTCGGGAGCCAGTCTGAGGAGTCAGCGTATGTCAGTCAGCAGGCCTATAGCCCGGGCTCTAGCTGTATATGAAGGGAAGGTGCTGTCCTCCGCAGTCTATGGGTTGGAACTGTGGGGCTGCGAAAATGTCACCGTTCTGGCTAGAGCAGAGAATAAGTTTATAAGGGACTTAGTTGCCGTTCCTATCTCAACCCCATTGAAGCCCCTTTTTCATGATATGGGCAAACGCTCGATTTTAGACATAGTACTCCTTCGCCCTGTGCTGTTCTGGGTGCGCCTGAGAAGGACCCCAGAACTAGCAAATTACGCCCTGGTGATGGACGAACTGATAGCCTTGAATAGTGCGAATAAGATCCAGTGGCTAAACAAATTGAGGCAAATGGTCATGAAGCTGGGATTGGCTGAATCCTGGACCTCACAGTCCCCTCCTCCAAAGCAAGTTGTTAAGAAAATCTACTGGGAGTGGGTACACACTGAGGAACAGAAGAGTACAAAATTGGAAGCTCTAACCACACAATTTTTGGAGCATAAGCCCACTAGGAGGTTTGAACCATTATTAGATTTCATCCAAATACCAAAAGACAGATCAATTTTTTTTAAAATGAGGTATGGGACACTACAGAAGAACATAGGGGGGAGGGAAGGAGGTTAAACCAGACTAGGTCGGCCTCCAAACAGTATTAGAAATACATGAACCCCCTCCGAAGGGGTCAGAGACCAAGTTGGTGTGTATGGTTACTGCCAATTATGTCAGTGTGTACCAAAAAATTAAGAAAGAAAAATTTCTTTCTATAGTCCCCTCACTCACCGGGGTTTCCCCACGGTGACATGCTTCATCATTGGGGCTTCCCAATTTCTCTACGAAAAAGGGGCGTGCTGCGACAAAACGGACTACGCAGGAGCACTTTTTATGTGAAAGGCTATGTGTGGTGCAAGGTGTAATGATGGTGGAGTGGGTGTGTGTTTAAAAATACCGTGCTAGTGGGCCTCAACAATTTATTTAGCTCCTAGTCTGGTATGTTAAAAAGGGGGTGACACTGCTATCTGGCCTTAAACTAGGGCTAGATCAGTGTTCTATGGTCAACATGTTTCAAGCTCCCCAAGCTTTTCATCAGGACCATACAGGGTCCAGCCCTGTATTTTCCACTCCAATATCCCAATATTAGGGTTTTTAAAAAAAAATATAGTGATCATACTAAACGCTGTAAATTTTTAAACATGCGTTTTTCATACATACGATTTGTATCCTACTCGTATTTATATGAAAGTGCTCAGTTACACTTCATGGTCTCTGGCGAGGGCAGGATCGCCTCGTGGAAACGTTGTTCCTATCGGCAAACCCGCTCGGTACTACCTGATCAATCCTCACCTGACCGCATACTCGTCGTGTAAACGCATGTTTAAAAATTTACAGCGTTTAGTATGATCACTATATTTTTTTTTAAAAACCCTAATATTGGGATATTGGAGTGGAAAATACAGGGCTGGACCCTGTATGGTCCTGATGAAAAGCTTGGGGAGCTTGAAACATGTTGACCATAGAACACTGATCTAGCCCTAGTTTAATGCCAGATAGCAGTGTCACCCCCTTTTTAACATACCAGACTAGGAGCAAAATAAATTGTTGAGGCCCACTAGCACGGTATTTTTAAACACACACCCACTCCACCATCATTACACCTTGCACCACACATAGCCTTTCACATAAAAAGTGCTCCTGCGTAGTCCGTTTTGTCGCAGCACGCCCCTTTTTCGTAGAGAAATTGGGAAGCCCCAATGATGAAGCATGTCACCGTGGGGAAACCCCGGTGAGTGAGGGGACTATAGAAAGAAATTTTTCTTTCTTAATTTTTTGGTACACACTGACATAATTGGCAGTAACCATACACACCAACTAGGTCTCTGACCCCTTCAGAGGGGGTTCATGTATTTCTAGTATGGGACACTACCCCTTAACAAATTTATTAGGGGATGGAAAGGAACACGGGTCTCAAATGGTACCTGTCCAAGCTCTCCATGTGAGACCGAATCCCTACCACACTTTCTGTTTGGTTGCAAAGCATACAAGAGGGCGAGATCGCGATGGTTGAAGCCAGTATGCAGGGAGTTGGGGGTTAGAGATTTTAGGGTCGCCCTCCGCATTCTCTTAACCGATACAACATCTTTATTTGTTGTATGCGGAGTTGCAAAGTACCTATCAAGTGCATGGCTCACTCGCACCAGATTGCTAAATACTAATAAAGTATAGATCCTGCATGTACAGAAAGCCCATATGTATATTACCGTTGTTGCACTTTAGTACCGCTATCAGAGTTGTTTTAAAAGTGTAAATAATATTTTTATTGGTTTTTATCTTATGAATTGTACATTTTTATCATGTATGCCATTAACTTGAATGTTTGTACTTTTATGATATGATTATATTGAATAAAGTATTACAACAATAATAGGAAAATACACCTTCGCTAGGGAAGGATACTTGCACCTTTGCTTTGTAGATTTGTCAAGTGCATTTTATGGGAGACGTTGGGAGGGATGGGAGCCCCGGAGGATATTATTAGTTTCTTATCTAAAATCTATGCTCGTCTGTCCGCAAAGATACGTTATGGAATACATGGGGAATGCAAAAAGCACTTTAATATTACACATGGAATAAGACAAGGCTGCACACTTGCACCTCTTCTGTTTTCACTTCATATAAATGGCGTTGATATTTTACTACAGAATTTGGGGGTAGATGTCCCAATGATCGGTAAGCGGGCAACACTCCTATTATTGTACGTCGATGATGCTGTCCTAATTTCAAGGACAGCGAACGGATTACAGTCCCTGATGGACAATTTTACTAGATTTATGACGGAAAACATTTAAAAATTAACCTGAGTAAGACTTTGGTTATGTCCTGCGGTAAAAGGAATATTAAAACAAAATCACATTATATTAACGCGACATTAATAGAGAGAACGTTTACATGTTCTTACTTAGGGATTCCTTTTAACAGTAAAGGTACTTGGAATACACATATAACTCTATGCAAGTTGAAATTTGTGAAATTGGGGGAGGCTATTTTTAGATTCTCCCAAAAAATTGGTAAAAAACCTGTACGGGAGATTCTCAAGCTATACGGAGCAAAGTGCATCACCGGGGAGCACTATGGGGCCAGACGGATACTTTGCCATTACAAATTCTTGCAAACAACTTTTTAAGACGTTTGTTAGCCGTACCGGCCTCTACCCCTTTCATTATCTTGCATAGAGAAACCGGAACACCATATATACACGATTTGATTACCATAGCCGCCTTAAATTTGTGGCACCATATCTGGACTAGGGAAGAAACTCGCTTTACGAGGGATATTATTTTAGACTGTTTGTCCCCAGACCGATGCAAGAAAATACCTTGGTTAAGTATATTAGTGGTCTCTTAGAAGAATGCAACTTGCCCCTGAATGGAAATCAACCTGAAGACATACAACACATCAGTAAGGTTGATTTGAAAAGGAGTCTCCTGAATGTTAGGACAGCCTTAAGAGATGAGGTTTCAGGTTCTAAGAAAATTGCTATATCTTATCTTAAGGGACCAATCGCCATGGGTCTGCAGCCATACCTCGTTTTTATAACTAATGTACAGCATAGATTCTACCTAACCAGATACGGATGAATACATTACACCATCTTTTTGCTTTTCCTAAAAGGGGCAAGTGGTGTGCTAATCTTCCAAACTGCCCGTGTGATGGTAGATCCAAACAAAGCACCCTTCACTTTTGACTCTTTTGTAATTTGTATATAGAAATTAGAAAAATGTATCTCCGTCCAATTTTTAAAGATAATTGCCTGTAATCCTATAAAACTTCTTTTAATTATTTACAGAATTTGGAATGCAGTAATTTGTTAAATAATGTCAGCAAAAAAACAAAGGAATGACCTTGTTCACTTAGAAAAATTGAACTAAGAATTACTATAGGTATACATGTATAATGATTGTGCTTATTTTAATTATGTTAAGATAATGTTTCTTTTGCATAGTCTTGGTTATAAATGGATTTTATTGTATTTCATAGAATGCTTTTATGGACATTTTGTATGATCCGAATAAAGCTTGATTTGATTGATTGATTGAGTACATAATTCTGTGTGGGTGGATAGAGAAATTTCCAGGGCGTATTTGCTCTACTTGCAGATTCGTCACCTTTTGAATAAATTCCCCCAATAGTCACGAGACAAGGTGTGGGTGCATGGCTGTTTTTACCAAGAACTTCTCAAGGAACCAGCGAGCAAAGTGACTTTCCATTCTCCCTTCTGAGTTCAAATGGTAATGCTACGCAAAAGTGTAGAGGGACACCCAACTCACCACTTTGCAGATGTGTGCTATCGGAACTCCTGTTGCCATTGCAGAAGTACAAAACTTGCTCTGGTGGAATGAGCTTGAATACTTTCTGATGGCTCTTTGTTAGCCAGAGCACTGCACATTGTAATTCATAGGGTTATCCATCTTGATAATGTCCTCTTATGCACTTTTTTGCCTTTCACCTTCTCCATATAGCCCACAAACAGCTGATCATCTAGCCTTAACTCGCATGTTCTGTCCACATAGAAGCTAACTGCTCTCTTATGATCAAGACGATGCAGTCTCTGTTCTTACTTGGTTGCCTGTGGATGAGTGAAGAAGGTTGGGAGTCTGTTTGGCAGGAAGGCAGCCTTGGTTTTAACACCAATCTGTTAGGACTGAAAGAAATGAATATATGTTTGACACTAAACGCTTGCAACTTGCTAACACGTCTAGCTGGTGTGTTAGTGATCAGGAAGACTGCCTTAAATGTGAGTAACGTAAAGGACAACTATGTAATAGTTCAAAAGGGGAAAATAAAAGAAACACGAGAACCAAGTTGTAGCCCATTGAGGCATCCTAAAAGGGATTGGTGGAAACTTGTTAATTGTCCCTTTAGGAACCTCATAACTATGGATGGTTTGAAAAGGGACAGCCGGTCAGGTAAACAAAGAAAAGCCGAAAAGTCTGATAAGTGAGCTTTAGCAGTACCCACTGCGCCCCACTGCTGAGCTAGTGAAAGGACAATCCTAAGATGTTAGACAGATGAACCTGAAGAGGGTCTACTGAGCTGTCTACATATCAATTGGTAAATGAATTCCATCTGCCTCAGTACACTATCTTGGGGACATGACTGTGGGCACACAAATTAATATCCACACCTTCAGAACGTAAAGAAAGAGATCTCATGTTGCCCGTTAAATCTCTAGAAATACAGGTGGAGGCTTTAGCAGTTGGGATGAAGAACCCGCCATGTGACTGCAACAAGAGGTCTACTCTGTGAGGGAGACAGAGCGGAGGGCACAGGGAGAAGCGAATAAGGTCTACATTTTTCACCCTTTTGTGGCAAATCTGGGGGCAATGAGGATTACTTGGGCCTGATCAAGAAAACTTTTCCTTAGAATTCGAGCAATCAAGGGAATGGAAGGAAACACATAATGAAGCGAAAAGTTCAACTTCAACTGAAACACATCCCCCAATGCTCCCTGCATCGGAAACTAGAAGTCACAGAATTTCAGGAATTGAGCGTTCTCGTGAGTGGCACACAGGTCAATATCAGGAGTCCTCCAGAGCTGGAATATGTCCTGGATTACTTCCGATTCCAGATGCCACTTGTGGTTGGCAAGATGAATCTTACTGAAACTATCCACTAGCACATTGAGCATACCTGCAAGGTGATGTGCCACCCGGCAAATCTAATGTTCCTGAACCCAAGACTAGAGTCTCAGAGCTTCTTGGTAGAGAAGTATGACCCTACTCACCCCTGCTTGATGATATACTACATAGTTTATTGTCCATCAAGATCTGAAAACACTGATCACTGAGGGAAGTGAGGAAGACCTTGAGTGCCAAAATTATGACCTGTAATTCCTAGAGGTTAATGAGCAATCTCCGTTCATCTAGGGACCAGGGGCTTCTGATCTCACATTCTTCCAGATATATTACCCACTCTAGAGTGGAGGCATCAGTGATACCTGTTGCCACCGGAGGGATAGAGTGAAATGGACTTACTTGGGATAGATTGCTGTCCATCCTCTACCACTGTAAGGCCACTAAAGTGTTATAACATGTGCTTGAACCACTGCCTGCAAAGACATCATTGGAGTGCCCTCATGTGTCAGCATGCATAGGTGACCAGAAGGATGAAGGAGGATTGCAGATCGAAGAGGCATAAGACCATCAGGACTGGAACAATCACTCCATTTTGAAACATCACAATCATAGCCTGGATGTTGTGAACCTTCTGAGAAGAAGGGAAGGCTCATTTTGCAATGGTATGCCATCCCGTCCCTTCCAATTTATCACGTCTTCAAGCAAAGCATTGCTGCAAGATACCTTGCTGCGCTGCACAAAAGGGAGAGAGCAGGAATGTGCCATATTTAACATTATTTGGCATATTCCTGTCCTCTGTTTGTGATGGCGCAACATGTACTGCTTGCACCAGAGCAGGCACCCTTGCACAGGGGTGCAGTATTGTTTTTGTGCAGGAAGGGTCATCTTCCTGCACAAACACAACGCTGAAAGACACTTCCCTCAACTAAGTGTGTTGCAGAATGCCGAACACTTAGAAAGCGGAAACAATGAAAATATATAGACACATTTCTCCTCGCTGTACCTCCCCTGGGAAGGTGTAGAATGTTGACACATTCCCAGATTTATTCGGGGAATGCACCAAAATCAATGGATGGATGCATAGAAATATCCATGCTTCACCTATGGAACGCCTTGTCAGGGCAGAGTAGCGCAAGGAAATGACTTGCGCAGCCTTTTGTTAATCCAGCCAGGCTTGGTAAATCTCATTCTAGGTTTTGTGTAGCCCTGCACTGCCTTGTGCGGGTAAAGGGCAATGCAAAACATTGATAAATATGCCTCTGGATGCACTGTAATGTAACTAGGGGAGACGTAGAATTGTTGATGGAAAAGTTCATATTGACCGACAACTTGTCAGTTGTGTGCAAATGGTAGGACACATCCCTGGTGAGTTGGCTTTTAGAAGCCAGTTATCCCGGTAAAGGAATTCTGGAATTAATTGTCATCTGTGATGGTCTGAATCTACCACCACCACCTTTGTGAAGACTGGAGGAGCAAAGTGAGGTCAAATGGGAGAACAGCAAACTAATAGTGTTTGGATCGGACCGTGAAGCCTAGAAAATTCCTGTGTATCTGCAGGATAGGAAGGTGGAAGTAGATATCTTGCAGGTCAACAGACACAATCTAGACTTCCATTTCCAGTGCTAGAAGAACCAGAGCTAGGGACAGGATCACTAGCCCCTCTCCTGCTCTGGAACACACTCCAGAGTACCCATTACTAGTAAGGTCAGAACCTCTTGCTGAAGGACAGTCAGATGGTCTGGCAGGAGTACTGGTAACTGGAAGAGATGGTTGAGGGTTCTGCTGGAAGGGTAGGGCATACCCCTTCCCACAATCTACAAGACCCCAAGGTCTGGAATCCTCAAAACTTGTGAAAGGTCTGAAGTCCTCCAAACGTGTGAAAATGGGATGTCTGTCCCCAAAATGACTGTGTGTGTTCGGACAAGGGTAACTATGGCTGTTTCCCTGTAGTGGTTGGGGAAGAAGAGGAGGAAGGAGAAAGGGGTAGAGCATCTGCTCGTCCCTTGCTTTGTCCTCTCTACTATTTGTAGAGGGAAGATCCCCTGTTGTTGGGGCTGCTGTTGGGTGTATTGCTGATGGTCCCAAAAGTAAATCCCCTGCGGAAACCTCAGATTATGTTGTGGGAAAGGCACCAGGTGTTAGCTTGGGTAGAGAGACAAAATATCGAAATAAAAATATTGAGATACAATAATATTGATGTTTTAATTTCGATGGTACAGAATATCGAAGTGCAAAATATCGACAGACAGAATATCGTTTTTAAGGTATGTATGTTACTAATATCGAAATTTACTAATATCGAAATTTTATTTAGTGTTATGTATTTTATTATGTTGTTTATATGTTTGTTAAATATGTTTTTTAATGTATGTTTTGAAATTAGTAATTTTGTTTACATTTTGCGTTTTAGTATCAGAGCGGGTTATGGGTTTATAGGGGAATAGGGTGGGAAGTAATGTAATAATAATGAATTAATTAATAATTTTTAAAAAAATAGTTGTAATTAATAATTAATTGGTAATTAATTATTAATAATTAGTTAATTGAATTAATTACAGTTAATATTGTAGTATATACCATTGTTTGTTATTGTTAATTAATAATTAATTGTTAATTAATTATTATTAATTAGTTAATTTAATTAATTAGAGTTAATGTGCTAATATATTTATATTTTGTTATTGTTAATTAATAATTAATTGTTAATTAGTTATTATTAATTAGTTAATTTAATTAATTAGAGTTAATGTGCTGATATATTTAATTTTGTGTTATTGTTAATTAATAATTAATTGTTAATTAATTATTATTAATTAGTTAATTAAATTAATTATAGTTAATGTTCTAATATAAATAATGTTTTGTTATTGTTAATTAATAATTATTTGGTAATTAATTATTATTAAGTGATTAAATGATGTGATTTATTTATGTGTAGTGGGTTGTGTGTTTATAGGGGAATAGGGTGTTTTATAATTAAATTTAACTAATTAAAGAGATTGTATTTATTTATTTGTATTTATTGTTAATAAAATGGCAATTAATATGTGTTAATTAGGTCATTTATAATTGCATCAATTTAATAATATTAATTGTTATTAATTGATTAATTGATATTTATATTAATTGTGTTTTTGTATGTGTAGTGTGCTGTGTGTTAAAGGGGGAGTAGTGTGGGAAGTAATTTTTACCCCCATGCTATCCAACGCTCTCTCTACTGTTGCACCCTCTGGAGTGGGAATAGTAATTTTTTACCCTACGCTATCCAACGCTTTCCCTACTGTTCCACCCTCTGGAGTGGGAATAGTAATTTTTACCCCTACGCTATCCAACGCTTTCCCTACTGTTCCACCCTCTGGAGTGTGAATAGTAATTTTTACCCCTACGCTATCCAACGCTTTCCCTACTGTTGCACCCTCTGGAGTGGAAATAGTAATTTTTATCCCTACGCTATCCAACGCTTTTCCTACTGTTGCAATATGTGGTGTAAGTATATATATTCATTTATATGTAGAGTTTTTAATTTATTTTAAACGTATATGTATTAGTTATTATTTTTTAAATATGTTTTAATGTTTTTATTTAATATTTGAAAAATTATATGTATTTTTAAAAAATGTTTACATTATTATTAATACATTTAAAAAAACGATATTTTTAATTTCGATATTTTTGTACTAAGATATTTTTTTTCGATATTTTTGTACTTACCTTTATGAAGATATAACTCCGATATTTGTGATGTCGTTATTTTTGTGTCGATATTTTTGTATGTAGATATTTTGTCTGTCGATATTATGTCAGATTCGCGACATTGAATGTGGCAAAGTCAGGGTTGTGGAGACTTACTTCTTGAAGTATGTCGGAGAGACTCATGCCTCTTCTATAATTTTTTCTTTTTTCTTTGGTGACTTTGATGAAGATGGCTACTGCAGCAACTTCAATCACTGTCTCGATTTTGACGTCCCCAATGCTTGTCTTGTGCTAGGCCATAAACATCTTGGCCTCTTGTTCTTTAATCACCTTTGTATGCATACACTGACATGATTTGCAGGCCTGCGGGTCGTGGTCAAATCCCAGGCACCAAAGGCACATGTTGCAGGATTTCTGATGGAGATTTGGCCATTACAATCTCTGTATGGTTTAAAGCCATACCGCTCGGCTGGTATCATCGTGAGGTAACTGTAACCAAACTTTTTATATTTTTTAAGAAATCGCCCATGACATCAAGACTCCTGAGAAGAGTTTGTAGTGCTCCAGAATGTGCAGGTGTAGCACAAAGAAGGAAACTGATGTCAGCACTCCTAAAGGTGAATTTTATGGCTCTAATGACTTCGCAGTTATGCCATGTATGGCAATGAAGTGGAGCCAGCACATTATATTTGCATAGGAGAGCTATTGAAGAGTTTCCCGATCCTGATTGGCACTGGGGATATTCAAAAAGATGAGGAATTTGCAGGTAGAAGTATCCATCAGAAAGTAAAGATCTGTGAGATGTTGTCAGAGTTAAGAGCATGAGAGAGACAGAGGAGTAAGTTGAGTGAGTAGAGAAGATAATGAGGAAGAATGAGTGAAGAAATGTATAAACTAACAAGGATTAAATGAGGTGAGTGAGGAAAGTGACATAATGAGCAATCAGTTAGTTATAGTTAGTGAATAACTGTGTAAGTGAGGAGTACGTTACAAAATGGCCCCAGGTTATTTGTCACTGACAAACAGCTCTATTTTGTAACCAGCAGCACTTTGAAGTTTGAGTGAAGTCAACAACCATACAAGTATCAGAATCCAGACAAAATGGACTCATGCTATACATATTAGGCCTTTGGCTCTAATCCGTCCCCAAATGGCCATTATAATACCACTTTCAATAATTTTGTTTCTGGTGCACTCAATATAGGCAATAATGTATGACCGAAAGGATTTTAGCTCTGGGAATGGTCAATGTAGATTAGAAGCATAAAAAGATAGAGGTATTCACAGATCTTCAATAGCACTGGATATCAGATTATCAGCAACAGAGCAGCACAGGGGAAACAGCATTCTTGCTCCTCTGAGGAAGAGCAACCCAAACATACTTTTCATTGCTGATGAAAAAACAACATGAAATGTATAAGGGGTGAAGAATTTGATTAAATGCTCATAAGACAGCACATGCCATACTTAAATTCAAGGTTTAAAGACCTAAAGGATCAATATCTGATAAGGTACTTTAGAGGGCGGATTTGGGTGCTAGGTAGGAAGCTATTTGTAGAAAAGCTAATTTGGGGCTTTCACTCTACCATTTTTGATTATTTCTCATAAAGTAAGCCCACCATTGTTTTCAGTGTAAACAATATTCTGGAGACAACCACAGACCTATAATTACCAGCATCTTGAATTGCAATAATCAGTACTCACTTCTTAGTGCTCCCAGGGAAAGTGTAAAAATCACCTTATGATTATTATTTAGACATCTCACAACTTGTGGCAGGCAAAGAAAACATTCTCCCCTGGAAAAAATATACCTGAGAGAAAAAGTTAGCTCTTTCGCTCTGATTGCTATATTTCTTTTAAGTCAAAACAGTTTATGATCTGTGATGAGATAGTGGCACGAAGGAGATGTGATCTTGGTGTGATGAACACCTAGTCAAACTGTTTGAATTTATATCAGGAAAAAACTTGTGTTGGCAACTATTAAGTACAAATTACCTAGAAATAAAGGGTGTATTAAGTGACTGCAGCAACCTGATAACTGAATGCCCTCATTATAGGTGATTATGAAAGTATGTAGTAAATGGACAAATTGCTAAGAAGTATAAAAAAAAAGAAAGCTGCAGGGGGCACTATGTGATGCTCAGGATTTAAGTTAATATGAGTATTAGTACTATTAAAAATGTCACACCCTAAAGAAGGGGTTATAGTAACACATAACAATAAAGATGTGTTGGGTTTAGTTTTTAAATCATTAAGCACTTAGGAAAGATGAATGTATCGTGAACATAATTTTTTGTAAATTGACTGGGAACTAATCTAAAAGTTGTGTTAGTAAATGTGATACAGAAAAAATTCCCTGAGTAACACACAAGAAACTAAATTAAAAATTAGATGTTACTACTATAACTTTCATATAAATACAATGTTGAAAATATTCATTTAATAACAATAGTGTTATGGTTATTTATACTCCCCTTCAGAATTATGCATTTCAAGTTTTGGATCCTATTATGAACAAACCCTCTGTTAATCAGTTAACATCCCATTTGAAAAATTGGTGAGATTTTAATCATTTGTGGCCACAATTACTATCACACGTGATTGATTCATAACAATCAGTCAATCAGAAATATAAGGCTTCAAAGGGAAGGACCATCTGCTCTCAGATGTTTGTATTTAAATGAAACCTTTACGCAGACATTATCAGATCTTCCCCAAGTTAGGATGATGTGTTCATTTGTTTGATATCTACATCAACCTCAAGACACAGGCCGTAGGCATCAGGTGTAGTGGTTGTTCTAGGCGTCAGGTTTCTTTGTCCTCAGCAGGCTCTGAGTATTTCTTTAGTGATTCTTTTGAACAGAGCTGCTGGAGATCCGGTCTTCGTTGAAGGGAGTCAGTCCTTACAGGAGTTCAGGAGATTACTGGCTGCAGGACAAGGCCCTCTTTGGCGCAGAATCTCAGGAAACTGCAGGCGGGCCAGTAGGGCTGGGGCCAAGCCAGTTCTTCTCTGCATTCTCCTCTGCTGGCCATCTTCTTTCATCCTTCTTCTTTGTAGGTATTATGAATCTGCCTCCTGGGTTCAGGGCTGCCCCCTAAATACTGCATTTAGGGGGCATTTTATGGGTCTCTGCTTCAGGTACCAATAAAATTCTGACCTTAGGGTGACTACACCCTTGGTGTGCTCACCCTATGTGGGAGAGGGGGCACAATCCCTAACACTGATTGGAGAGTGCCTGCCATCTGCAAGATGGTGGGCACTGAAGGGTGAGCTTCACCTCGACTCTCCCACCTGAGGGGTGGGGTTGGCATAGGTGGGCACACCTTTTGGGTTGTTCTAATTTTTCCTGCCTGTCCTCCCACCGAAAAGGGGGAGAGACAGGAAGAGGGCCAGCTCCTGATAGCAGGAGAGGCTCGGGTCATGTTACAAAGGCGGCAAGGCCTTTGAAGCTCCCCTACCACAGATAACCTGGGGGGGCTGTGACCACCTCTGCCCAGGAAAGGCTTAGTTTTTGGGCTGAGGAAGCAAAGGCTCCCATCCCATTGGTCCAGAAACATGTCTTGTGATGGCAGGCTGGTGGTTACCAGTTGGGGAACCCACCAGAGGCTGTTCTCTTTTTCAGGGTGTATCTCTAAGATTCCCTCTGAGTGCATGGTATAATAAATCCCAACACTGCCATCAGTGTGGGTTTATTATGCTGAGAAGTTTGATACCTAACTTCCCAGAATTCAGTAAAGCCATTATGGTGCGGTGGAGTTCGTAATGAAAAACTCCCAGACTATATAATCTATATGGCTTCACTGCACTTAAAATGTCTAAGAATGGACTTAAACACTGTAGGGGTACAGTGCTCATGCAACTGTACTCTCACCAGTGGTATAGTGTACCCAGCTAGAGGGGTGGCTGACCTGTACCATAGGCAGTGGGATGCAGGCATGGCACACAGGTATGTGTGCCATGTCGAATCTTCACTTTTCTCTGCACCAAAACACACAGCCTGCAATGGCAGTGTGTGTGTGTTAAGGTACAGGGCCTTTAAGGGTGGCTCAATATGTGCTGCAGACCATAGAGGGCTTCCCTGGGCACAGTGTCCTTGGTACCCATTGTACTTTTTCTAAGGGACTTACATGTGGCCAGAGAGGTGACAATTGGGGGCAAAAGGGTACCATTTTGGGAGAGAGTATAGTGCCCTGGAAACCTGATTGGCAGGGACACAGGGTACATCAAGTCAAAGTGCATCAGAAACCTGGCAAATAGTGTGTAGGTGGGTTACTGCAACCAGAAACCCACTTTTCTACAAGAGAGTGTTCCTAATAGCCTGGAGTGAAGTGGGCACTGTTTCTCACACTATTTACCTCTGCTTACCGCAACATACTGCTGTGCACACAGTGATAAAAAGGTGCATACAAATATTGCGATCCAACATACAGAGGAAAACTAGCACAGGAAACATTGCTTATGAGTGTCTCTATACTTGAGGGAGCGAGCCATGAATAAGAAGTGAGGACAGATGAGTGAACAGCGAATAATGAAAGGCAAGTGAGCAAATTAATGACATAGGTATCTATTGGTGCCACCTGACCACTTTTATAGCAGCATTCTAAAGAGGATTGGTGGTAGTGTTTCCCCATCAAAGGAGAAAACGTCCGCACATAATGTCAATACATATCTCAAAAGATCATTTAACGTGAAGTATTTTAGACAAATTTGTGTTTATATCATTCAAAGTGGTGCTATTATCGCCTGAAATACATCCACCACCTAAGATGTTAAAATGCACAAAATGTGCCAATATCAAGAAAAAAGAAATAGGATCATACAGCACTCCTAAATGCTTGTTACGTTACATCTATTGTTGTAAAATATCTTAAACTAGTTTCTTGGATTTGTCAATCAATGATATTGTATTTTGAATTTTTTCCTTATTCATTAGTATATAACAATTTATCACAACAGACTCCAAATTATGGATCCAGACCAGATATTAGACTTCCAAATCTTTATTTTCATAGATATAAAAACTTTCCAGCTCACACCGCCGACACGCGTTTCGTCTCAAGGAGACTTTTTCAAGGCAAAACGTATAGTTAAGAATCTTGATCAATTGACCCGTGTCGCACAAAAAAGGGGTAAGAGTATGGCAATACTGGTGACGTCTGCCACCTGGGTGCAATCCCAAGAATAATGGGTCAAGACGTAGTATTAGGAATCTTGATCAAAATGACCCGTATCGCTGAAAAAAAGGGAAAACATGGTAAGGATGGTCCCGCCTACCACCTGGGTGTAATCCCACAAGTATCTGGGGAAGACAGACTCGTATTCGGCTACCACAAATCACCTACTAGATATGAACTTGACACTTTGTAATCAAGGTCAAAATTCTCAGTTTTTATAAGTGAATCACTATTACTGCGTGGAGGTTGCTCTGCTGTATTGCGAAGAAAATCCGAGACCCTGATAAGTCTCTTTTAATCGGCCGACCGTCTATGGACCTCCACTGCTTGTAGCCCTTTTATAGCAGCATGACAGGTACAAAAGTATGAAAAAATCACCTAAAGACTGTATTTATTCCCTCTTTCAATACATACTTAAAACAATAAATGTAGGATGAAAACAATTTAAATGTGTTCTATTGCTGCCCTTGAGGCCTTCCCTGGTCACAGTGCCCTTGGTACCCATGGTACCTTTTGCAAGGGACTTACATGTTGCCAGAGAGGTGCCAATTGGGGGTACAAAGGTAAAGTTTGGGAAAAGAACACACACAGGCCCTGGGAACCTGATTGGCCGGGACCCAGGGCACATCAAGAAGTCTGGCAAAGAGTGGGGGAGGGGAGGGGTACTGCAACAGAAACCCATTTTCCTACACAAGAACCCCCCCACCTTCCAAAGCTCCAAAGGCCAGGAGACTCAGTCAAACCTGGGATAGTCTTCCTAGTCTTTGAGGCGAGGAAGAGTAGTGGAAGTGGTTTGCACGTTACAGGGCCTACTCTGCCTCGCATCCTTTTTCCCAAATCAGTCCCTTTGGGGAGCTGGCCTATCTCAACAGTTTCGGGACCTACTTCCCAATGCTCCATTCCTAGCTCTTTAGTTTCTTTACCCCATCTTTTTATCTTGGGCTCACAGGTGCCTACCTCTGCAAAAGTCTAACATAGCTAGGGCAAGTCCCAGCTTACCCAAAGAGGTTACCCACAGCTTGAGTAACCCCACCATGACCAATAGGGTCAGGGTACCTAACTTGCTATTTGGCAGGGGATTAGACCACCAGGCCGAGGACAGTGCTGCCATGAAGGTTAACACACAGCAGAGGCCACTGACAGCTGCCAGCACCCAGAACCACACCTTTAGCTCTGAAGGGGCTTACGTACAGACTTCTTTGAGTTCTGGTTGTCTGTCTGCTGTTTTAGGGTAGGGGGTCACTTCACTATGTAGTGAACACCCTTCTTCCACCCTCTTTTCTTCCATCTGAGGAGCCACCAACTCAGGCTGGACAGTTGCCTGACTAGTCAGGTCTTTTTGTGAGCTAAGGAGGACTACACCAGTTCCAAGTTGGAGGTCTACCTTACTAGGATAGAATCTCCCTGACCTACTGGAACTGTGGCTAACAGTTGTCCACCTTCTGTACACTGTCTTCTTTTTCTTTTGGGGCTTCTATGCACTAGCTGTACGTTCAGCCCCTCCCCCCCAGTCCTTGCATGAGGTCTGGCACTGGACCAGTACCTCACTGTGGCTACGACCAACCTCTGAGTGTTCACTCACAAGGAGACAATCAAGGGGAGGGTGTTTGTTAACTACCACCTTTCTCGAAATAAAAGACCCATCGATTTCTAGGGGTACTATAGCCACAGCCACAGTGGCCTCCCCTGAGGGAGCCCTTACTCTTTTTGTTTTTCCTGGGACATACTGGTTGGCGAGCACCAACCTGTCATGCACCACTGTGTGACTGGCACATGTATCTCTCAGGACACGGGCTGGGATTCCATTCACCAGTAGGTAGTGGAAGTTTCAACTCCCCTCTGGAATCTCCAACTACCCTTTTGTGCCCATTTTCCAGTTGAAGGCTAGAAGGACTTCCTCATCTGAGAAACCACCCTCAGAGACTACACTGGCAACCTCTGGAGCTGCACTAGGGGGCTCTGCTTTGAGGACAGCTAGGGTCCTTGGTGTGGTGACCTGTCTTTTGACAGTTGTGATACCATACCTGTTGGAATCCCAACTCTTACCTTAGTACCCAGTTTTAGGTTGTGAGGTGTCTCTCAATCAATCAATCAAGCCATTTGTATAGCGCGCTACTCACCCGGAAGGGTCTCAAGGCGCTGGGGTAGGGGATACTTTACTGCACGAACAGCCAGGTCTTGAGTTGCTTCCTGAAGGAAAGGTGGTCCTGGGTCAGCCGAAGGTGGATGGGGAGGGAGTTCCACGTCTTGGCTGCCAGGTAGGAGAAGCATCTTCCTCCGGCGGTGGCTCTGCGGATGCGTGGTATGGCGGCGAGGGCAAGGCTGGACGATCGTAGCTGGCGGGTGGGCGTGTAGAAGGTCAGGCGGTCTTTGAGGTACTTGGGGCCTAGGTCGTGGAGAGCCTTGTGTGCGTGGGTGAGGAGCCTGAACGTGATCCTCTTGCTGACGGGGAGCCAGTGCAGGTCTCTCAGGTGGCCGGAGATGTGGCTGTGACGGGGGATGTCCAGAACGAGTCGTGCGTAGGCGTTCTGGATGCGTTGGAGTCTTTTCTGCAGTTTGGCTATGGTTCCGGCGTAGAGGGTGTTCCCGTAGTCCAGTCGGCTGGTGACGAGTGCCTGGGTGACCGTCTTCCTGGTCTCGGTGGGGATCCAGCGGAAGATCTTACGGAGCATACGCAGGGTGCTGAAGCACGATGAGGAGACGGCGTTGACTTGTCTGGTCATCGAGAGGGAGGAGTCCAGGATGAAGCCCAGGTTGCGTGCGTGGTCCGTTGGCTTGGGAGTGGAGCCCAGGGCAGGGGGCCACCAGGAATCGTCCCAGGCGGAGTGCGATGATCCCAGAATGAGGACTTCTGTCTTGTCTGAGTTCAGTTTCAGGCGGCTGTTCTTCATCCACTCGGCGACGTCTTTCATCCCTTTGTGTAGGCTAGCTCTGGCGGTGGCGGGGTCGTTGGTGAGGGAGAGGATCAGCAGGGTGTCGTCGGCGTAGGAGATGATGTTGAGGTTGTGTTGTCGTGCGATAGCTGCAAGGGGGCTCATGTAGACGTTGAAGAGGGTTGGGCTGAGTGATGATACTTGTGGTACGCCGCAGATTACTTCGGTGGCCTCAGATCTGAACGGGGGGAGGCGGACTCTCTGGGTTCTTCCGGCGAGGAACGAGATGATCCACTCCAGGGCCTTCTCTTGGATTCCGATGTTGCTGAGGCGCTGTATTAGTGTGCAGTGGCAAACAGTATCGAACGCTGCGGAGAGGTCCAGGAGGATGAGGGCTGCTGTTTCCCCGTTGTCGAGCAGGCATCTGATGTCATCTGTGACTGCGATGAGGGCGGTCTCGGTGCTGTGGTTGGCTCTGAAGCCGGACTGCGAAGGGGCAAGGATCCATTTGTCTCGAGGAAGACTGCGAGCTGTCTGTTGACGGTCTTCTTAATGACTTTGGCAGGAAAAGGGAGGAGCGAGATGGGGCGGAAGTTCTTGAGGTCGGTGGGGTCCGCTGTGGGTTTCTTCAGGAGGGCGTTGAGCTCGGCGTACTTCCAGCTCTCCGGGAAGGTGGCGGTGTGGAAGGAGGCATTGATGATGTCCCGCAGATGGGGTGCGATGATGGAGTCGGCCTTGTTTAAGACGTGGTGGGGGCAAGGGTCGGTTGGACATCCGGAGTGGATGGTGTTCATCGTGCGGATGGTGTCTTCGGTGCTGATCTGGGTCCAGTTGCAGAGGGTGGTGATAGGGGGTGCTGGTTCGGTGGGCCGACCCTCCTGGACAGGTTTTTTAGGGGGCTACCTGGGACTCCTTACTTTTATCTTTAGGAGGCTCACTGTCTTTCCTCTGGGGAGGTTTTTTAACCACTTTCTTTTGGTCACCCCCAGTGGACGTCCTGGTCACCCTTGTCTAACCAGTGGTCCGCATTCTTTCCCAATGCTTAGAGAGAAATTGGACCTATGCCTACCAGATACTGATGCAACTTTTCCTTAATATGTGTTGTTTCATAAACAAATTATAAAGACCATCATAATATTGCACGTTACTTCCAGTCAACCAGTCACCTAGTGTCTTCATTGAGCAGTCTACAATTTCCACGCAGGGCTTATTCTGGGTTTTATGAGACCCCCTGAATCTAATTCTATTCTCCTCAAAAGGGAGGCCAAATCCCTCAATCAGGGTGACCTTTATGAGTTCATAGGACTCTGCTTCTGCCCCATTGAGGGCACTTACCTTAGAAAAGTTCCCAAAGCAGTGCTCACCACTGAGTTTTCTTCCCTTTTCTGGCTACACAATCCCTCTTTTAGGCTGTGCACCACCTGGCGATATCATCACCATCCTCAAATATAGGGATTTGGGGCTATTTATTAAGTTGCTGTCACCATTGATGGGAGCTAGTCTCATCTCTGCTCTTTCCTTTTCTAGAGCCAGGAGTCTGGTCTCTAGGTCTAATCTTTTGGCCAACGTCACTAAGAGGTTGCTCTCCTCATTGAGGCAGTCCTTAATGGACTCAGAAGCACCAGACCCACCTGTGTGGGATCTAGGTGCCTTGAGTTGTATTTCTGGAGTCAGGGGCACAGGGGCCTTCTCCTCCATAGGAAGTAAGGGGGGTTAGAAGTTATCCTCATCCCCTATATCTTCTTCCCCATCTGAGAGGTCTTCACCTTGCCAACAGCTCCTGCAGCTTTTGTTTGGAGGGTTGGGACCCCGTGACAATGTTTTTCAGTTTGCATAGAGACCTTAACTCCCTAAATACTAGATGGAGGTAAGGGGTGAGGTCGAGCTCCTCAACCATGTTCGCTATGCCATTTGGTAGGTTTTCACTAACAGTTGAGGTCTTGTTAAGAGACATTCGGAAACAAAACTAAACCCTCTTACCCCTAAATATGGTAAGTTTTTATTTTTCTAAAACATTCTAAAGGAGTTAACCAAGGCCCTAACAAGACTTTGTAGTTTTGAAAAAAATTGCCAATTAAAAAAAAAAAAAAAACAGAATTCTAAAGTAATTTTAGGAATTCAGTCATGTGGTCAGATGTTGACCAAGTCAGTTAAACAAATGCAAAGTTCTGACTCTGTATATACTATACCAAATGAAGGTATAGTGTGAGTCGAGTTGATCCAGCAAAGGCTTACAGAGGTTAAAGTAAATAGCAACTTACTCTCTATTTGTGGTAGTGTGGGCGAGCAGTAAGGCTTAATCAGAGGGTAGTTTAAAGGATGTATTGTACACACTAAGGCAACAAATGATTTCATACACTGAAAGACTGAACTCCGCCCAATTGTTTTGTATAAAAAAAATTCTTTATTGTATTTTATTTTTAGGACCAAGCCAGACTTGGTGCAGGTATGTAAAATTAGTACCTTTCTAATAATACAGTTGAATGCAGTTGAACATAGATACAGGTAGGCCAAATGTTCAGGAACAATTGAAATTACTTTTAGATTACTTTGCAATTACTTTTTAGATTACTTTTCAGATTACCTTTTCTACTCCGTGTGATATGCCTAGATATCACACTGGCACATTTCCTAACTCAAAGGTAAGTAAGTCAGTTTTTGTAAATACACAGTTTCTAGGTTCTCATACAATTTCCAACTCCGCATAACTTTTTTCACAGAAAAGCAGTCAATGTGTTCCTATAGGAGGAAATGAATAAATGTAAGTACTTGGTTGGTAGAGTTGTGTTTCTGGGTTAGAATCAGGGTTCCCCCAGGGTCAAGGATGCACTCAGAGAACACCCTCAGCGGCACTAGGGCGGCCGGGTACAGAGAGCTGAGTCCCAATGTTATCCATTGGGGATTGGGGCCTTCTGTTGGTGGCTGCTCATGGGCAGGCCACAAGGTTGTGGGAGCCAGGCTCCTAAGGTTCAGCTCAGGGCAAAGGATTAGATTTCGTGAACAAGGTGCACCCACAGCAGCACAGGGGCGGCCGGGTGCAGTGTGCTGCCTTGGCGTTGGTTGACTCGTTGTTTTCAATGGATGTTGCCGGTTTTGGGCTTTGACTGCATGCTCGGTCCAGGAAGTCTTCCAGGAGGAAACAACAGCTAAGCAGGTAAGTTGGAGGGCTCGGGGACATAGGCGCACCTCAGGTCCTCTTCTACAGGGTGCAGGGCGGCCGGACAGAGGGGGCCGTTTTGAGGTCAGATTCCACCGAATCGGGTTACTCACGGTTAGGGGTTCTCCGTGCAGAGGCTGCAGGCAACGTCGGGGAGTCTTGGAGGGGTCAACCCACAGTGGTCTCGGACTCTGGAGCACTGGTGGACCTCGCTGGAACCGGTGGGAAACTTGGACTCGGGCCATAGGCGTTGGGTGCAGTGGTGGTTCCAGGCATGGAGTTTCTTTTGCCTCAGTAGACTCAGAGTCTGTCTTTGGAGTTTCTTTTGAACAGAGCTGCTGTTCACAGGAGATCCGGTCTTTGTTCAAGGCTGTCAGTCCTCCCGGGGTTCTGGAGGTAGCTGGCTGCAAGACAAGGCCATTTTTGGCGCATCATTTCCAGAAACTACAGACGGGCCGGTAGGGCTGGGGCGAAGTCAGTTCTTCTCTGCAGTATTTTCTGCTGGGCATCTTCTTTTCTACCAAACGTCCCAGAATTCAGTAAAGCCATTATGGTGCTGTGATGTTTGTAATGACAGACTCCCAGACCATATACTCTTTGTGGCTTTACTGCTCTTACAATGTCTCAGAATGTCTCACCTGTACTCTCATCAATGGTATAGTGCACCCAGTTAGAGGGGTGATTTATCTATGCAATAGGCAATGGGTTGCAGGCATGGCGCACGGGTATGTGTGTCATGTTGACTTTTCACTTTTCTCTGCACCAAAACACGCAGCCTGCAATGGCAGTGTGTATCTCTTAAAGGTACAGGACCTATAAGGGTGGCCCAATATGTGCTGCATCCCTTAGAGGCCTTCCCTGGTCACAGAGCCTTTGGTATTTATGGTACCTTTCACAGGGTACTTGCATGTGGCCAGAGAGGTGCCAATTGGGGGTACAAAGGTACAGTTTTGGGAGAGAATACAGGCCCTGGGAACCTGATTGGCAGTGCCCCAGGGCACATCATGTCAAAGTGCATCAGAATTCTAGCAAAAGGTGGGGGGGGTTACTGCAACAATAACCCACTTTTCTACAAGAGTAGAACATTGCAATCCACATACAGAGGAAAACTAGCACAGGAAACAATGCTTGTAATTGTGTTAATACATGGGGGAGCGAGCAATGAATAAGAAGTGAGGACAGATGAGAGAACATGGAATTCGTAGTAAAAAGCAAGTGAGCAAATTAAATACTAGGTATCTTTTCGTGCCACCTGGCCACTTTTATAGCAGCATGACAGGTAAAATCACCTAAAGAATGTATTTATTCCCCCTCGCACTACATATTTGAAAGAGTAAATGTAGGAAGAAAACACTTTAAATGTGTTCTATAGCTGCCCTAATGACCCCTGACAGGTAACTAAAGTAAAAAAAGTCAGAAAGGCAACGTTAAAAAAGAATAGATATTTTCATTTTAAGATTTACTTAAGAAACATGTCCAGGCCATTGCAGAATGTTGAAAATGAAGAGATACCCAGTATGTTTCTCTCAGAAAGGTGGGAACAATACCTGGTGTTTGTAATGAATATGAAGTGAGTGAAGTGTGGGACAGGGACAACCTGGAGAGTGTTGGGTAAGGTTGTTGTAAGGTTCAATCATTTGGCCAAAGCAAGAGTGACATGAGCCAGAACCGATCTCTGTATCTACTGCTTCTGTCACTTTTCATGTTCCTCTCTGAGAAGGGTGCTTCAAGTGGGGGCTAGGCAGGAAAGCTTTAGAATGTTGGCACAGAATACTTGTCATGTATTCCTATAGGTTCTGAATCGATCCCCCTATTCCTGACCCTATTCTAGTTAAACAAACCAACAAGTTAACTAGCAGTCAGCCCATGAGGCAGAAAACCCCCATGATGCAGATACCGTTATCTGACGCAGTCACACTACGGCACAGGAACGTGTTATCTGATTAGGTCATAACACTTGCGATCTAATTAGACAAGCGATATTCCTCCAGCCCCTAATAAGGCATACGGAGTTCTCATAACAAATCAAACCTATGACAACCTGGGCAAAACCCTGCGGCCATTGTTTTGATTTCACCGAGAACTTTAGTAAAAGAATGTGCTAACGAGCAAGTCGTATGACATCTTTATTGACGTATCTATGTCCATCCTTACGTCAATCTCGGCACCTTAAAGGTATAAATATTACCTATCTTGCCATATGCAAACACACGCGTGGTGACGAGACGGAGCAGCCATACTTGCCGAAGCGCTGCTTTCTCCTGCCGAGAATCCAGCACCGGCGTTTCTGGGCAGCCCTCGCAGGCCGCCTGGAATATCGAGACCAGAGAGAGAGATACCATTCCTCATTCATCCTAAATTCCAGGTACAGAACTGAATAACCCCTCACAGAGAATTCTTTAGTTATTCACTTGGCAAAAACAAACTTAACTTAAACTGTAACTATCTATTCCCGCCCACGTATTAGACTTAGGTCAGGTACACGTGGTAGGCGTATCTAGAAACACCAGTTGAGTACGTTTAGTCAAATGTATATGTGTATATAATATATTTTATTCATTTTAAAACATCTTATGGCTTAGAAACCATATCAATGTTTTTACAGTATTATTTTATACTATTGCTTTTAATGTATGCACTTTACTTAACTATAAGTATTGCAATAATATCGATCCATTTCTCTTGTATGAGAAAAGAGACTGATCAATAAATAACACCTTTTTATTGAACACGCCCGTCTCTTCCTTTTCTCTACATTCTGATGAGACTAAGAATGCACGTACTGACTGAGTAAAATAATTTGCCTTTTGTTCACACGACTCTCGAGATTGACTCTTGATTAGGGGAGAGCAAAGTTGTCATGTTCTATGGTTGTCAGAAACTAAATCCCTTCTTGTCTAATCAGGGAAGTTAATTCCTCCTTGAACATTCGAGAAAGTTTCTAGTGAACTCTGAGCTACGCTGGCAAACCCAAAACTTTAAGTCTAGTATCGACAGTAGTAGACCTAGTTAACGTCTGGCCTAGGCCTTTACTGCTGTAGGTATTATTCCAATGCGCAGAGCCTATTGGGAAGATAGGAGCTACACTACATGGCGCCCAACGCGTTTGGAAAGGGCGATAAAACTAACGTAAGACATTTAGAGTAACTCAGTCGTGCTTTCTCACTCAGACCCCTTTTCCCAAATACTCCAAAGATGTCTGGAGTGGGTGAAAGGTTATATCCGCCAGACCTCGCAGGAGGGAACTCCGATGTATGGTTCTTGGTAAAGTCAACGTTGAAGGATAAACAGTTCCAAAATATTGTGCATCTAATCTTTGTTTCCATAAGAAACCTGATCTGCAAACAAAAGAAATACCCTTCAGGACAGTAAAATGTCAGACAATGAAGAAGAAAGAGAGGCAGTTAGATTAGCAGCTGACATAGCAGAAGCTGATACTGCACTACAAAATGCAGACCCGGATATAATACTCATCCTGGTCATTAAAAGAAAATCTATAACCTTAAAACTTATAGAAAATGGACTGACACCTAGAGGTGGTACAGTCATATTCGTAATTGAGGCACACGAATATCGGCAGACAGAGGTATATTATTCATGGATACATTTTCCAGCAGCAAATGCTGTAACAAAGTACTTCCACTATTACAAAATAGAGGAACCTCCTAATGAGTACACTCCTTTCGAGGAGGTGGAAGTACCACTCAAATTCCAAGAGCATTTGCTCTTATTTGATGGCGCCCTAAAACATAATAATCACATCACCAGGCTCGGTCCTTTAGGTAGACCAGGAGCAACGTGGCCGGTCCTAGCCGGATACACACCACATCCAGACATCAATGGGATGTCTGCAGCAGAGCTGTTAACACAGCTAAAACAATTAATAAAAATTCATAGACAATTAGTTCAGTATGTGATGCGGACTTCAACAATTCAGCCAGCGATTAAACTTCCACAGCTGACCCCTCACCAGGGGAACACAAATAAAATTACACCACAGAACATCCAATCCTGCCTAGGTAAAGTACCGGCTAAACGGGAACAAATACCATTCTTTTTGGCACAGAAAATTACCCAAATAGAGGCGGTGTTTCCTGACACCACCCCGCTAGAAAAACACAGGATTCTGACTATCTGTCTCCCAATGGGAATCGCACCACACATAGAGGACTGTGACACTTGGGGTACAGTCTTTGCTTCCATCTACACAAAAACGCACGGTGTTCCATCCATTTCGGTGATACCAGATGTGCTAAAACAAATTCAAGACGAATACGGTCCAGAACCCGCTTTAACTCTTGGTATGAAATTACTGAAAGACTTCAAGCAGGTCTCGGCTATATTATTAGCCAACATAAAAGGTGAAGCAGCCAACGTGGCGATCCGCCAGAGGTTAAAAGAGACAGATATAGCAGACCAACCAGCTGAAATTGCCAGAATCATAGAAAAATCCTATGAGGAACTAGGTAGAGATAGTTTAGGTGGAATACCAGTAAAACCGCAACTGACTGAAAGTCCAGAAAAAATATTTTTTAATAATAATTCACCAAAAAAGAACTGGGATGGAAACAAACAATCCAATCCTAAAGAAAAGAAATTCCAGTCCAGAGGAAGGTCTCCTAGGCGAAGAGAGAAATCTCCGAACCAAAGACACAGGTCACCCCAGAGTGACCCCTCTGGGAAAAGATATAACCTTAGAAATAGGGATAATATAAAAAAGCCTGATAGATATCAAGACATTGATACGCGTCCCTCTCAATCTTTTCAGACTTCCTCGCAGAAATCGGAAAGAAGAGGACGATCAGAACAAAGAGAAGAGCACGCCAAGTCCAAAGACAAGGAACCTGCTCAACTAAAAAAGAAATTACAATTTCCAAAAAAGAAGGTAGCCAGTATCAAGGTAGTTAACAATGCCGAGAATACTGAGGACACAACTGAAAAACGGAGAGTGGGCTCAGACAATGCTAGACAGCGCAGCAGAAGTGAGCATAGCTCGCAAAGTCCTTATGAATCATCTGGAGACAGTGGACACGAATGAATATCTTCAAGTGGAAACTGCAGACACCAGGGTTAGCAAACCTCACAAGATATACGAGATAACATTACGTATAGAGGGAGATAAGACTAGGAAAATAAGGGGACTATTTTGGGATAACCTCTCCAAGGGTTATGACATCCTTCTAGCTGAAAAAGACTGGCCACCAGAGTTTGTCAGGGAGTGCCCTCATGGCGAAGAAGTAATTATGCCTGCCTTCTCAAATCAAATTCCAATTCATAAAAAATACACACTTGCTAGAAAGTGGGCAGTGGCTCTAGCACCTGCTTTATATAAAAATCATGTAGGATGGGATGAGGATTCTCCTCCTCACAAAATCCAGTTAAAATCACAACCTACTGCACAAAGGCAGTACCCAATTAAGCAAGAAGCTAAAAAACAGGTAAATGAAATACTAGATCAGCTAGAATACCAGGGGGTGATTGAAACTTGCACCTCACAAATGAACAATCCTTTGTTTCCGGTCTCCAAACCAGACAATTCATATCGTCTAGTTTTGGATTACCGACACCTTAACACATGTTGCAAAACTTTTGCAGTGCAAAACTCACACAGTGCTGCACTAATGAATAACATAGTGCGCAAAAAATACAAAACAAACTTAGACATCTCTAATGGATTCTTTTGTCAAAACATAGCACCAGAGAGCAGATATTTAACTGCATTCTCAGTAAATGGCACTCAAAAACAATTCTGTCGGTTAGCCCAGGGGTACAAGAACAGTCCGGGGGTATTTTCAGCGAGAGTAACAGAATTACTACAACTATATGATGATGAAGCATTATCTTATGTCGATGACATTTACTTAACAGATGATGACTTGGAGACTCACTTGAAAAGAGTGAACACCATAATACTTGGGTTCGCTGCAGAGGGTTACAAATTCAACTTTAAAAAATCCAGAATTGCCCATCTGACAGTCCTGTTCTTAGGATATGAATTATCAAGCGAAGGCAAAAGCCTGGCTGACAATTTCCTAGAGAAATGTGCCGTACTCCAAGCACCTAGAACACTAAAAAACCTACAGTCGATTCTAGGCTTCCTAAATTTCGGAAGAACATACATTGCAAATTACGCAGAAAGGGTCAAACCCCTTTATGATCTAATTAAACCAGATTTTAAAAAATCCAATTGGTCTCAAATACACACAGAAATTCTGAGATCCTTACAAACAGACATGCAAATTAAAACAAAATTAGAAACACGTGATAACACACGCAATCTTGTGATTCGAGTCATCCCAGGGAGATGCGGATTCACATACCTGACCTCTAATGAGGGGGAAAAGGTACCAATTGCATTCAAATCACACTTGTACACAGAAGCTGAACAGAAATTCAGCAACAAAGAAAAAATTGTTCATGCAGTTCAAACCGCAATAGCTAGAGAGAAAGATCAAGCGGACGGTAGACATATCACAGTCAGAACAGCAAAATCAGCCTTTGAGGCATTAACAACACCGTGGAATTTACCAACAACAGCATTAAATCCGGAATGGATACAATGGGTGAATTCTATCACAACGGACAAAGTATACTACTACTTTGATCCAGAACTAGAAGAATTAAAAAATCTAGAATATGAAGAAACATATCCTCTGCCAATCGACATTCTGCCTTTACGACATTACGCCTGTGTAATCTATACAGACGGACATGCTCAACTCTCCGTTTGGGGACAACAAGCATACAACCCCACATGTGAGATTACAAAAGAAGTGTGGCGCGGAGGTAAACTAAAACCTCTATTAACAAAGACACACTCAGTAGAAACTAATTCAGAACAACAAACTGAAATATTAGCTTTGAAAATGGCGCTAGATAATGCGGATCGCGAATTCCCGACACTTATAGTGTCAGATTCATATTACTGCGTCAAATCATATAACAACGATTTGCAGACATGGATTCAAAAAGGTTACAAAGATGACACAGATGCACCAATAAAGCAGAAACTGCTCTGGGAACAAATAGCTCTTTTACAAAAAGAACTACCAAAGACTCACGTGACTCACTCACTGAGTCATCAGCGTGATGGCGTTCACGTTGTAGGGAATTCATTGGCTGAAACAGCCGCAGCGGCAGCCACTAAATCGGCTCCCGTAGTTCGAAAAAAGCGTACATTAAAATACATTGACGGTGAAACAGTGCTGGCGGTGAAAACGTCATCAAAAGGCGACTGCTCAGCGTTACCGATCAACTATCCACTCAATTATACATACACAATCGATGCAAACTCCGTCCCTTTTGCTCGAATCCCTGGAGTGGGGGATAGGGTGATTCCAAACATGGACAGGAGAAACTTGTTAATCGCAGACGCACATATGGGCGAGGGTCTCAGACACCTTAAACTAAAAGATTCTCTGGAAGAATTACAATCAAGGTACTGGTGGCCAGGCATGAGCCTGCGTCATACCATGTTTGTAAAAAACTGCCCAAACTGCAACAGAGATCGCAGTGGGGAAAGAAACAGTTTAATACCTCGTCGTTCTACTCCAGAAAAAATCAGGAGTAAAAAGGAAGGGTTGCGATTAACATATACAGGCTAGTTCCACTTATAATGTAGATCACCAGCACTCGGCTGACGTCCGGACTGTTATACAAAGATTTGCGAGTCTAAATGGCATATACGCTAAGAGCATGCTACGTTTGACCATTGTCTCCACTCTAGCCCTCAAGCCTGAGGGGAAACATGACCAAATGAGCATAGCCCAGCGGGAATCTTCTCACTTCCTTCCTGAGGGTACGGGATGGTGTAAAGAAAAAACCAAGGCATAAAGCAATCTATAGCGGAAAGGATATTAGGTTCGGGAGCTGGGTGGGTCAAACATCTAATAAGTGTCCAACGTAGTCTCAATAACTTGCCAAGAAATTCTCTGAAGGGATTCAGTGCGTACGAATTATCATTTGGAACTAGGATGATGATCTCTGACATTGATAGTCAGACTTCAGTGGTGAAAGAAAAAAACCTTTGATATCAAAGACCGTTTGGCTATTTTGCAGGACTTAAACAAAACAAGAAAAGACCTGAGCAACATAAAGTTGAAACAACAGCCAACAACCACTGAAGAACCACCACCTGTCCCAGCAAGACCTGTCTGGGTTCCAAAAGTCGGGGATCTAGTCAGGGAAAAAATCGCGGTAAAGAAGGAATTTGGGCCTTCTTACAGAAAAGCAGTTCCTGTCTTGTCTGTCAACGGGACAAGATCAGTTGTACTACCGCCACTTGCTGGTAAAAAGGAGAACCGAGTTGTATCCATCGACCTGGTAAAACCACAACATGTGGCCGATAACAAACAGTAGGCCAAGTGGACTCCCAATAAGTAGCAGAACACCAAGGTTTGCTACCAGTACAGAGGTCCTAACGAAGAGGCTCATCACATTCGAAAAGCCTACAGAAGAACAACAAGGACTATGCAACAATGCAATAGAACTAAGACCTCTGAATACCCAAATAAAAACATTTAGCAGAGACACACCAATCTATAATGAAGTACCAAGTGAAAATGCAAGAAACAGAAATCCTGAACCAATTGGAACAATTGACAGAACTGCATCCGGCTACTTCATTAACTTGATTGATTCCTCTGAGGGCTTCAGCGAATCAAAGACACAGCCATCATCAAAAACCTTTAAAGACAAAGCTAAGGAACTTTTGAGACAACTGAAAGAAACATATCTGATTTCTCCATGGATTGAATTTTGGGTGGGTTTTGGTGCATTTATCCTCATACTTTGGCTCATCATGGTACTTACTTTGGGACGCTTCATTGAGGGAAAATATGCTAAAATGGACACAGCAAGTCAGAAAATCAACTTGATCCTCAAACCACACACATCTTCACACGTCGAGAAAAGAGAACTTTCTTCAGCCAACTTCACAGCCAATCCGATACCTGGTGGGGTAGCCTGGGACAACACTGACTATGAAATTTATGGTCCGGTCGAGATCCTGAAATATCCACACCAAATTAAGATCTCATTGAGTGACTTTGCAAAACCAAACTCATTTGCTGATGATTGGGACTTCGAAAGCATTAATAATATGATGTCTGACTTAGTAATGTCTGCTAAATTTACCAAACATGATTATTTGCAGGGTTCTACAAATTATGACAGTATGTATTGCTATAACCACTATGGTAACCACTTTTTACATAGATCTGCACAACCTAGAAATGTTTTAAATTATAATCAATGGGAACATTGTGCAACACCTCCAAAAGGGAGCTCAAGAACCATTTACGACAAATATTCATATTTTTCAGGTTTTAACACAAGTAATGCTGAAACATTTTATTTTAAATTGTCGAACAAGACAGGAACCAAAACCATGATAACCAATACAAAATTGTTATATTCAGACTCATTTTTTGAACAAATGAATACTTTTGGATTTGATTATTGGGACAAAAATGTTGAATTGAAAAGTGTTTGGGGTACAAAAGAATGGCAAGTACAGGGTATAGAAGCTTTGTTTAGAGCCTGCATGATCCCAGAACAAATGATATTTTTAAATGACACTGTTCAACAGACCACCTGTCTTGGCTTAGCCAAAATCAAAGATTTAAATAAACCGTCTATTCCAAAGCCAATAATGTTTAGCAATAACTCTGATACAGATGAAGAGATAGACGTAAACCATATATTAAACACAAACAGAACACATCCTGATTGGAAACAGTGGTTGATCTGGCCCACAGATACTAATAACTGTCAAGACAGATTCCTGAACAAAACACAGGGGTTCAAAATGACCAGGCCAGACCCTAGATATCCTCAAAGACATCACCCAGGGATAATAACCACCTACAGTGTGGGCAAATTATGCCTTCAATGGCTACAAACTTCCACACTGGCAGAAATTAAGCAACACCTAACTTTACTTACTGATGGTGCTGACTTGCGTGATTTCACTTTGGGACCACGCAAACAGCGTCAAAAGCGTTTCATAGCAGCCTCTGTATATGCAGCATACAATGAGGCCTGGAAGGTTACTCAAATTGAAACAGCAGAGAGAATACGGGAAATTGACCGTATTAATTTGGAAAAATCACTTTCTGTAGTGGACAATGGGTTAATGACTCTGTCCTCCAGAATTTTTTCTTTGGACAGCATTGTGTCGTCAGCAATCGATATATTATCGCAAGACTTACTGTTATTACAACACGGTCAGTCACAATTGCGTTCTATTGTACAGCTTGGCTGGACGTTACAAAATCTGCGTTCAGGCTATGTGCCTTGGCGTTTAATCAACACAACGTCACTATTCCAAATCTTTAACCTTACTGATAGACAAATCAGTATGGCGCAAAAGGGTGCTGATTATACAATCTTGAGCATTGAAAAACTAGAAAGATTACCAATGACAATGTCAGAACGACCTGTCAATGAATGGATAATACATGGGATAATAAATATTCCAATCTCAACCTTCAGGTTTCAATACTGCCAAAAATATATACAGGCTGGCATGTACGAGAAATTGGGAAAGGGGTACCTTAAAACAACATGGAACCTGCCCTATTCACATGCATGTGTCAGTAATAAAGGACAGAAAGTGTTTCTTAGTGGCAACAATTGTGCGATGTCACTAAGTGGCACACTTCTGTGTAACGGAATTAGTTTGCATGGAGCCTGTGAAGGGAATTCATACAACCTTTCATGTCACCAGCAAGGCGCACCTGCAACAGAAATAGAACCATTCTTTCAAAGACTCTATAATGGGAGTTACATTCTTATTGTAGACCGCAGATGTTGTAGTCTTATGCCCGGGACTCCTTATCTAGTAACTACTACTGCGAAGGTCAAGTGCTGTGGACGCACATTGTTCCCCGGCTCCTTCCCAGACAGGGAGGCAAGGGCATGGCCCGATTTGAAAATTACTTCTATTCGAATAGATACTTTAAGCAGAATGAAAACAGTCCTTCTTCAGACGCCTACCAGGCTCTCGTCATCAAAAGAAACGTATGATCTACAAGTCGCAAGGACGACTGCAGAGATACATACATTATTATCAACTAATTCCCCCGTACATTTCGCGGAAATCCTGAATGAAATCTTAAATATTTCTGATACCAATGGGGTCTCAAAGGTATTTAAGACAGTATTTTCGATGGCATTAACACCATTCAAAGCCATACTGGGTATTTTTCCAGATTTCGTCCATTCGATTTTTGGCGGACTTCCCCTGATCCTGGGACTAATTGCAGGAATCCTATTCTTAGTCCTTATTTTTCGTTATGGCAACCCATGTCACAGACAAAACTCTTGCGACAAGGGAAGAAACAATCCTAGCCATTGGATACCGGGACCGGATATCAAAAATCCTGGGACTCTCCCGGCTTAGAGACCTGAACATGACTTGGTTTCTATCATTTCGACCAATGTGGCAAAGATGTGTTTTACCTGTATTGAGGTGTCTGCTATGCGGAGAAGAATGCGTGTTAGACACCTGTCTGACGCTACAATCGGATGCGCCGATGGATGCAGAAACATTGTTGAGCCCGATCAAGGTTCATGCTTTGTGCTGCCCTCAAAGGCTACCAATCCTGATGACGGCATTCGTGGAAGCTTCACCACTACGATTGATGGGTAGTGAAGTTCAAGATGAAAGCAGCATCGAACAGGTACGACCTTCTGTCAGTAATGCAAATCAGAATGTCAATGGAGACAATCATGCGCAAGAATGCATGATTACACCTATTTCCGAGTTAGTGGAACTTTCCCAGGAAGCTGTTGACAGTTTTTTCGAAAGCCTAAATGATATGATGTTCTCACCCGAACAGAAATAGAGACTTTTGAGCAAGCTCGCACACGGCGTTCCCTGAATTCGGCCTTCAACTTTAAAAATAAAGTCACATGAACATTTTCGCTCCAGTTCACGGACAGCAGTTTTTCCAGCAGCCCCAAATATTTTTGCATATTTTTCGGGACACTATCTTCTGCTTAAAGTAAGAACTATTCTTAGAGAACTAAGGTTTCTAAATTTTAGATAGCTTATAGACATTAGCTGCCCGCTGGCATGTTCATAAAGATATTTTATTCTGTGATGGAATGGTCTCGAAACTTTTTTCTGTAAGAAACCATTTCATGTGTAATTCTCATATACCAAATAAGCAATAATGTATACAAATCCGATTACTTTGGCATTTTTCTACAGCTTGAGTGCATACCATATATATATGTCTGCAATTTTTTCAGTATATTTGAAAATTTCAAAATGCATTTATGTATTTTGGGGTGGTAAGGTATACACACTACTCTATAGTATGTTGTACTATGTTATACTATGCCTAGATTAGTAAATATGTCCATAGTTAGCGTGGAGTGGGTGTCATGTATTCCTTTTTTTTTTTTTTTTAAATATTTTTATTAGTGAGATGGATTAGAATACAAAAAGAAAAAACAGAAAGCATACATACACAGGTATAGATTATCAGCTGGGTACAAACAAAGAAATATGCATGGAGGTTTAAAAAAAAAAAAAAAAAAAAAATAATAATAATTGTCAATATACATGGAGAATTAAAACGGTCAATATCAAGCTACACACTAGCTTCTTATTATTAAATTTACATATACTCCATTTCATCCTCTTGATTCCCTCCATTTGCTAAGGGGTGCCCAAATTTTTTCCCCAAGATCTTTCTTCTTTGGTCCCTTAAAGTTATACAGACAATCCTCGATATTATGAATCCCAAGCAATCTAGTTAACCATAACTGGAATGAAGGTGCTATTGGATCTTTCCAGGCTGCCGCTATTAAAATTCTTAATACTGCAACACACAAGAATACAAAGGCTTCCGCATCCTGAGTAATATTAAGATTTTCATCCCTGCCAATTAAAACAGTCGTTGGGGATAGAAGAATTTGGCCCTCTAGCAGCCCCGATAAAAACTTCTCCATTTCAGTTAAGATCGGTTTTAAATTTGGACAAGAGTAAAACATGTGGATTAAATCTGCTGGGCCTTGATCACATCTTGGACATCTGTCAGTATCCCTTTTTCCCATTGATACAGTTTCGCAGGTGTGTAGTATAAATTAAAAATCATCTTATAATGTTGAGCTTTTAGGTTAGTTGCTCTTAAAATTTTCTTATTCAATGCCAATGCATAATCCACATCCACATTTGGGTCCCCGATTTTGATAGCCCAGGCATTTTCCACCTGTACAACATCATCTTCCATGGCCTGTAACAGAAATCCATATCCTATTTTAATCTTCCTACCCCCATTCCTTACATATTGAACAATCGGATTAACCTCCTGAATAGAGATCTTGGGTCTTATGGATTTCACCGATTGTTCTAACTGGTTGTACAACATCCAGTGATTCACTGAGATACCATATCTTTGTTGTAGGGTCTCAAATCCCAACATCTCTTCCTTATTCATCACATCCCCCAAATACTGAATACCCAACCTTTTCCAGAGAGCACTATTTCTATTCTGTCCCAAATGTATGAATGGGGTTGACTCCCACAGGTCTATAATTCCATTGATTTTAGGGATTTTAAGAAATTTCAAGATTAACTTCCAAACCCCCCATACACCTACCATAACCTTACTTTTGCTCCTCTTAAAAAATTGAGCACTCACTTCCCGGGTTAAAATTCCATTGGCTTTTTCACCAACTGCCAATTCGTATATTGTAGGAACCCTAGGGGAATCATCAAATATATTAAAACAAAGTAGGTGTTTCATATGTAACAGTAGACATACCCAATGATATAACCTTAGATTGGGAGCTGCTAGCCCTCCTCTCTCTATTGGTAATGATAATTTAGCCAATGACCTTCTAACTTTCCCGTATTGCCAAATAAATTTAGAAAAAACTGAGTCCATTTTTTTCATCAAGGATTCATCAATTAGCAGCGGGATAGCCCGGAATAAATACAACAATTTTGGAAACATTGTCATCTTGAGCACATTAACTCGTCCAATCAGGGAGAGATGTAAGACGTCAATCCTCTTTAGTTCTTTCTCAATCTCCACTAATACTGGCAAATAATTTTCCTGAGTTATTTTACCCACATCAGCATGGATTTTAATTCCTAAATAAATCGCCGCATCAACATATCTTTGATCTTTTTTCGGAATATTCTTTGTGCAAATTATTATTGTTTTATCAGTATTAAGTTTGTATCCTGAATATATACCAAAGTGCTGAGCCAAGTTGTCTAATTCTAGTATTGCAGTATTGCAGCTTTAGAATGTTGGCACAGAATACTTGTCATGTATTCCTATAGGTTCTGAATCGATCCCCCTATTCCTGACCCTATTCTAGTTAAACAAACCAACACGTTAACTAGCAGTCAGCCCATGAGGCAGAAAACCCCCATGATGCAGATACCGTTATCTGACGCAGTCACACTACGGCACAGGAACGTGTTATCTGATTAGGTCATAACACTTGCGATCTAATTAGACAAGCGATATTCCTCCAGCCCCTGATAAGGCATACGGAGTTCTCATAACAAATCAAACCTATGACAACCTGGGCAAAACCCTGCGGCCATTGTTTTGATTTCACCGAGAACTTTAGTAAAAGAATGTGCTAACGAGCAAGTCGTATGACATCTTTATTGACGTATCTATGTCCATCCTTACGTCAATCTCGGCACCTTAAAGGTATAAATATTACCGATCTTGCCATATGCAAACACACGCGTGGTGACGAGACGGAGCAGCCATACTTGCCGAAGCGAAGAGCAGAGCAGACCCCGCTGGCAGCAGCCCCGCCTTTCTGACGCGCTGAGAGACGCGCTGCTTTCTCCTGCCGAGAATCCAGCACCGGCGTTTCTGGGCAGCCCTCGCAGGCCGCCTGGAATATCGAGACCAGAGAGAGAGATACCATTCCTCATTCATCCTAAATTCCAGGTACAGAACTGAATAACCCCTCACAGAGAATTCTTTAGTTATTCACTTGGCAAAAACAAACTTAACTTAAACTGTAACTATCTATTCCCGCCCACGTATTAGACTTAGGTCAGGTACACGGGGTAGGCGTATCTAGAAACACCAGTTGAGTACGTTTAGTCAAATGTATATGTGTATATAATATATTTTATTCATTTTAAAACATCTTATGGCTTAGAAACCATATCAATGTTTTTACAGTATTATTTTATACTATTGCTTTTAATGTATGCACTTTACTTAACTATAAGTATTGCAATAATATCGATCCATTTCTCTTGTATGAGAAAAGAGACTGATCAATAAATAACACCTTTTTATTGAACACGCCCGTCTCTTCCTTTTCTCTACATTCTGATGAGACTAAGAATGCACGTACTGACTGAGTAAAATAATTTGCCTTTTGTTCACACGACTCTCGAGATTGACTCTTGATTAGGGGAGAGCAAAGTTGTCATGTTCTATGGTTGTCAGAAACTAAATCCCTTCTTGTCTAATCAGGGAAGTTAATTCCTCCTTGAACATTCGAGAAAGTTTCTGGTGAACTCTGAGCTACGCTGGCAAACCCAAAACTTTAAGTCTAGTATCGACAGTAGTAGACCTAGTTAACGTCTGGCCTAGGCCTTTACTGCTGTAGGTATTATTCCAATGCGCAGAGCCTATTGGGAAGATAGGAGCTACACTACATACTGACACAGGGCATTCTTCTCTCAGAATGTCCATGCCAGCCTCTGCCCTGGTGGCAGAAGAGGTCAAAAGTTCAATTCAGCTGATAGAGATACCACTCAAAGTGTGTGCCCTCTTTCAGCCAGACTGCTGGATAAACTGCATATTACTTTTTGGCAATAACTGGGGCCTCCTAACAAGCAAAATACTTCTACAGTCTTCAACTAGTTCAGCCGGGAAACAACCTTTACATAGCAGTCATTACAACGCACTACCTACACAGCGCAGTCATTACAACGCAGCTGCCCTTACATCACATACCATCACAACGCATGCCAATACAACGCATGTCACTACAACGCATGCCATTACAATGAATATCATTACAATGCATGCCATTACAACGCATTATGAGGTAAGTAATGGGGATTTTTTTGTTTTAGGGTGGGTATGGGTTCTGGGGTAAATGGGGATAGTATTTTTATCCCTACACTATCCAACACTTACCCCACTGTTGCACTCACTAGAGTGGGAATAGAAATGTGTACCCCTAGACTATCCAACACTTACCCTACTGTTGCACTCACTGGAGTGGGAATAGTAATTTTTACCCCTACGCAATCCAACACTTACACTACTCTTGCCCTAAAAGTATTGCCCGTTGTAATGGCATGCGTTGTAATTGTATGCGTTGTAATGGAATGCATTGTATATGTAGTTTCTAAAAAATGCCTTGTGATGGCATGCGTTGTAAAATCATGCATTGTAATGGATGCTGCGATGTAAAAACCGCGTTGTAAAGGCATGCATTGAACTTGTTTGCGTTGTAACATCATATATTCAGTTCAGCCTCATTCAGACATGTCAACATTTTAAAAGTAGATATTTTGAAAGCAAATCAGGGGGAATGTATTTTGCCAATTGAAATACATTAAAGAAGAAGCAATTTCAGGTCAGAATTCTACAATCTTCAACTAGTTCAGCTAGGAAACAATCTTTACATAGCAGTCATTACAACGCACTACCTTCACAACGCAGTCATTACAACGCAGCTGCCCTTACATCACATACCATTACAACGCATGCCAATCCAACGCATGTCACTACAACGCATGCCATTACAATGAATATCATTACAACGCATGCCATTAAAACGCATTATAAGGTAAGTAATGGGGATTTTTTAGTTTTAGGGTGGGTATGGGTTCTGGGGTACATGGGGATAGTATTCTTTCCCCTACACTATCCAACACTATCCAACTTAGCCTACTGTTGCACTCACAGGAGTGGGAATAGACATTTTTACCCCTACACTATCCAACACTTACCCTACTGTTGCACTCACTAAAGTGTGAATAGCAATTTTTACTCCTACGCTATCCAACACTTACACTACTCTTGCCCTAAAAGTATTGCGAGTTGTAATGGCATGCGTTGTAAAGTATGCGTTGTAGTGGAATGCGTTGTAAATGTAGTTTCTAAAAATGCTTTGTGATGGCATGCGTTGTAAAATCATGCGTTGTAATGGATGCTGCGATGTAAAAACCGCGTTGTAAAGGCATGCGTTGTAATTGTTTGTGTTGTAACATCATATATTCAGTTCAGCCTCATTCAGACATGTCAACATTTTAAAAGTAGATATTTTGAAAACTAATTACGGGTAATGTATTTTGCCAATTGAAATACATTAAAGAAGAAGCAATTTCAGGTCAGAAACAGAAAAAGTCATTTTGGCTTAAACATTGGTAGTCTCAAGCTTGAATCAGGTATGTTGGCATGTATGCTCATTGAAGAGAGTTTCAGTGTTCACATTTATAGGTGGGCACCTATTGTCACAAAAGCCTTTTACCCTACTCCCCTGAACCATACTAAAGCCAAAAGTGGACTCCCATTGTCTCAATACAGGGTAGACAAACAATAACTGTATGTTGTATGAAGTCATTTATTAAATAGGAAAGGTCAAGTAAAACAAAGCTGGCCAGGTGATCAATGCAACAGTGCAGTACAGTGAGAAAACCACAGTCCAATAAAGTGTATCTAATATAACCAAAGGAACACATTTTATCTGACTGGATTTGTAAATGAAAAGAATGTTTACAACTATACATTTAGTTTTTTGCCTGTGTGAGAACCACAAAAACTGCCTGATATGCTGAGGATAAAAGGTGTGATGCCACAGCAATACTTAAAAGAACATGAATGAAAATTGATGTTTTTATGAAAATCATGTTATGTATTTGATGGCAACAAACATATTGTTAAAAAAGCAAATGTTTAGTGAGGGAAATGTGAATCAGCTGTGCTATCATTTGTGAAAGATAAAAGTGTGTTTTCGCTGAAAACACAAATTTTTTGTTTACGATTCTTTAGCCTAAAATTAAAGAATTGAATCTCACAACTGTTTGTAAATTCGTATATGGGTGCACTGAAGAACAACCTCCATTTTGTGTGAACTGAGACTTAATGCAGTCAGAGGCAGTCCAAGATGGCCGCCGTGTTGAGGGAAATCTCACCGAGGCCACTCTCTTACTCTCACAGAGAACCAGCATAGGAAATAAATGTGCAAGGCAAATGAATGCAACAAGGGGTGTGGATAGTAAATCATTTAGGAATGAATAGAAAAGGGAACAATACCGGGTGTATGTAATGAATATGAAGTGAGTGAAGTGAGGGACAGGGATAACCTGGAGAGTGTTGGGTAAGGTTGTTGTAAGGTTCAATCATTTTGCCAAAGCAAGAGTGACATGAGCCAGAACCGATCTCTGTATCTAAAGCTTCTGTCACTTTTCATGTTCCTCTCTGAGAAGGGTGTTTGAAGTGGGGGCCTGGGCAGGGAAGCTTTAGAATGTTGGCACAGAATACTGACACAGGGCATTCTTCTCTCAGAATGTCCATGCCAGCCTCTGCCCTGGTGGCAGAAGAGGTCAAAAGTTCAACTCAGCTGATAGAGATACCACTCAAAGTGTGTGCCCACTTTCAGCCAGACTGCTGGATAAACTGCATATTACTTTTTGGCAATAACTGGGCCCTCCTAACAAGCAAAATATTTCTACAGTCTTCAACTACTACAGCCGGGAATCAAACTTTACATAGCAGTCATTACATTGCACTACCTACACAACGCAGTTATTACAACGCAGCTGCCCTTACATCACATACCATTACAACGCATGCCATTACAACGCATGTCACTACAATGCATGCCATTACAATGAATATCATTACAACACATGCCATTACAACACATTATAAGGTAAGTAATGGGGATTTTTTTGTTTTAGGGTGGGTATGGGTTCTGGGGTACATGGGGATAGTATTTTTATCCCTACACAATCCAACCCTTACCCTACTGTTGCACTCACTGGAGTGGGAATAGAAATTTTTACACCTACACTGTCCAACACTTACCCTACTGTTGCACTCACTGGAGTGGGAATAGCAATTTTTACCCCTAGGCTATCCAACACTTACACTACTCTTGCCCTAAAAGTATTGCCTGTTGTAATGGCATGCGTTGTAAAGGTATGCGATGTACTGGAATGTGTTGTAAATGTAGTTTCTAAAAATGCGTTGTGATGTCATGCATTGTAAAACCATGCATTGTAATGGATGCTGCGATGTAAAAACTGCGTTGTAAAGGCATGCGTTGTAATTGTTTGCGTTGTAACATCATATATTCAGTTCAGCCTCATTCAGACATGTCAACATTTTAAAAGTAGATATTTTGAAAGCAAATTAGGGGGAATATATTTTGACAATTGAAATACATTAAAGAAGAAACAATTTCAGGTCAGAATTCTACAGTCTTCAAGTAGCTCAGCTGGGAAACAACCTTTACATAGCAGTCATTACAACGCACTACCTTCACAACGAAGTCATTACAACGCAGCTGCCCTTACAACACATACCATTATAACGCATGCCATTACAACGTATGTCACTGCAACGCATGCCATTACAATGAATATCATTACAACGCATGCCATTACAACGCATTATAAGGTAAGTAGTGGGGATTTTTTAGTTTTAGGGTGGGTATGGGTTTTGGGGTTCATGAGGATAGTATTCTTATCCCTACACTATCCAATACTTACCCTCCTGTTGCACTCACTGGAGTGGGAATAGTAATTATTACCCCTACGCTATCTAACACTTACACTACTTGTGCCCTAAAAGTATTGTGCATTGCAATGGCATGCGTTGTAATGGTATGCGTTGTAATGAAATGCGTTGGAAATTTAGTTTCTAAAAATGCGTTGTGAGGGCATGCGTTGTAAAATCATGCGTTGTAATGGATGCTGCGATGTAAAAGGCACGTTCTAAAGGCATGCGTTGTAACTGTTTGCGTTGTAACATCAGATATTCGGTTCAGCCTCATTCAGACATGTCAACATTTTAAAAGTAGATATTTTGGAAACAAATTAGGGGGAATGCATTTTGCTAATTGATATACATTAAAGAAGAAGCAATTTCAAGTCGGAAACAGATAAAGCCATTTTGGCTTAAACATTAGTAGTCTCAAGCTTGAACCAGGTATGTTGGCATGTATGCTCTTTGAAGAGACTTTAAGTGTTCGCATTTATAGGATGGCACCTCTCGTCACAAAAGCCTTTTACCCTTCTCCCCTGAACCACAATAAAGCCAAAAGTGGACTCCCATTGTCTCAATACAGGGTAGGCAAACAAAAGCTGTATCTTGTATGAAGTCATTTATTAAATAGGAAAGGCCAAGTAAAACAAAGCTGGCCAGGTGATCAATGCAACAGTGCTGAACAGTGAGAAAACCACAGTCCAATAATTTGTATCTAATATAACCAAAGGAACACGTTTTTTCTGACTGGATTTGTAAATGAGAAGCATGTTTACAACTATACATTTTGGTTTTCGCCTGTGTGAGAACCACAAAAACTGCCTGCTATGCTGAGGATAAAAGGTGTGATGCCACAGCAATACCTAAAAGAATATGAATGAAAATTAACGTTTTTATGAAAATCATGTCATGTATTTGATGGCAACAAAAACATTGTTAAAAAAGCAAATGTTTAGTGAGGGAAATGTGAATTAGCTGTGCTATTATTTGTGAAAGATAAAAGTGTGTTTTCACTGAAAACACTAACCTTTGTTTACGATTCTTTAGCCTAAAATTAAAGAATTGTAGCTCACAACTGTTTGTAAATTCATATATGGGTGCACTGAAGAACAACCTCCATTTTGTGTGAACTGAGACTTAATGCAGTCAGAGGCAGTCCAAGATGGCCGCCGTGTTGAGGGAAATCTCACAGAGACCACTCTCTTTCTCTCACTGAGAACCAGCATAGGAAATAAATGAGCAAGGCAAATGAATGCAACAAGGGGGTGTGGATAGTAAATAATTTAGGAATTAATAGAAAAGGGAACATTACCGGGTGTATGTAATGAATATGAAGTGAGTGAAGTGAGGGACAGGCATTACCTGGAGAGTGTTAGGTAAGGTTGTTGTAAGGTTCAATCATTTGGCTAAAGCAAGAGTGACATGAGCCAGAACCGATCTCTGTATCTAAAGCTTCTGCCACTTTTCATGTTCCTCTCTGAGAAGGGTGCTTGAAGCGGGGGCTGGGCAGGGAAGCTTTAGAATGTTGGCACAGAATACTGACACAGGGCATTCTTCTCTCAGAATGTCCATGCCAGCCTCTGCCCTGGTGGCAGAAGATGTCAAAAGTTCAACTCGGCTGATAGAGATACCACTCAAAGTGTGTGCCCACTTTCAGCCAGACTGCTGGATAAACTGCATATTACTTTTTGGCAATAGCCGGGCCCTCCTAACAAGCAAAATACTTCTACAGTCTTCAACTAGTTCAGCCGAGAAACAACCTTTACATAGCAGTCATTACATTGCACCACCTACACAACGCAGTCATTACAACGCAGCTGCCCTTACATCACATACCATTAAAACGCATGCCATTACAACGCATTTCACTACAACGCATGCCATTACAATGAATATCATTACAACGCATGCCATTACAATGCATTATAAGGTAAGTAATGGGGATTTTTTTGTTTTAGGGTGGGTATGGGTTCTGGGGTACATGGGGATAGTAGTTTTTATCCCTACACTATCCAACACTTACCCCACTGTTGCACTCACTAGAGTGGGAATAGAAATGTGTACCCCTACACTGTCCAACACTTACCCTACTGTTGCACTCACTAGAGTGGGAATAGAAATGTGTACCCCTACACTATCCAACACTTACCCTACTGTTGCACTCACTGGAGTGGGAATAGTAATTTTTATCCCTACGCTATCCAACACGTACACTACTCTTGCCCTAAAAGTATTGCGCGTTGTAATGGCATGCGTTGTAATGGTATGCGTTGTAATGGAATGCATTGTAAATGTAGTTTCTAAAAATGCGTTGTGATGGCATGCGTTGTAAAATCATGCATTGTAATGGATGCTGCGATGTAAAAACCACGTTGTAAAGGCATGCGTTGTAATTGTTTGCGTTGTAACATCATATATTCAGTTCAGCCTCATTCAGACATGTCAACATTTTAAAAGTAGATATTTTAAAAGCAAATTAGGGGGAATGTATTTTGCCAATTGAAATACATTAAAGAAGAAGTAATTTCAGGTCAGAATACTACAGTCTTCAACTAGTTCAGCCAGGAAACAACCTTTACATAGCAGTCATTACAACGCACTACCTACACAACGCAGTCATTACAACGCAGCTGCCCTTACATCACATACCATTACAACGCATGCCATTACAACGCATGTCACTACAATGCATGCCATTACAATGAATATCATTACAACGCATGCCATTACAACGCATTATAGGGTAAGTAATGGGGATTTTTTAGTTTTAGGGTGGGTATGGGTTCTGGGGTACATGAAGATAGTATTTGTATCCCTACACTATCCAACACTATCCAACTTACCCTACAGTTGCACTCACTGGAGTGGGAATAGAAATTTTTACCCCTACACTATCCAACACTTACCCTACTGTTGCACTCACTAGAGTGGGAATAGACATTTTTACCCCTACACTATCCAACACCTACCCTACTGTTGCACTCACTGGAGTGGGAATAGCAATTTTTACCCCTACGCTATCCAACACTTACACTACTCTTGCCCTAAAAGTATTGCGTGTTGTAATGGCATGCGTTGTAAAGGTATGCGTTGTAATGGAATGCATTGTAAATGTAGTTTCTAAAAATGCGTTGTGATGGCATGCGTTGTAAAATCATGCATTGTAATGGATGCTGCGATGTAAAAAACGCGTTGTAAAGGCATGTGTTGTAATTGTTTGCGTTGTAACATCATATATTCAGTTCAGCCTCATTCAGACATGTCAACATTTTAAAAGTAGATATTGTGAAAGCAAATTAGGGGGAATGTATTTTGCCAATTGAAATACATTAAAGAAGAAGCAATTTCAGGTCAGAATTCTACAGTCTTCAACTAGTTCAGCCGGGAAACAACCTTTACATAGCAGTCATTACAACGCACTACCTTCACAACGCAGTCATTACAACGCAGCTGCCCTTACATCACATACCATTACAACGCATGCCATTACAATGCATGTCACTACAACGCATGCCATTACAATGAATATCATTACAACGCATGCCATTACAACGCATTATAAGGTAAGTAATGGGGATTTTTTTGTATTAGGGTGGGTATGGGTTCTGAGGTACATGGGGATAGTATTTTAAAACCCTACACTATCCAACACTATCCAACTTACCCTACTGTTGCACTCACTGGAGTGGGAATAGAAATTTTTACCCCTACACTATCCAACACTTACCCTACTGTTGCACTCACTGGAGTGGGAATAGCAATTTTTAAACCTACGCTACCCAACACTTACACTACTCTTGCCCTAAAAGTATTGCGTGTTGTAATGGCATGCGTTGTAAAGCTATGCGTTGTAATGGAATGCATTGTAAATGAATTTTCTAAAAATGCGTTGATGGCATGCATTGTAAAATCATGCATTTTAATGATGCTGCGATGTAAAAACCGCGTTGTAAAGGCATGCGTTGTAATTGTTTGCGTTGTAACATCATATATTCAGTTCAGCCTCATTCAGACATGTCAACATTTTAAAAGTAGATATTTTGAAAACTAATTAGGGGGAATGTATTTTGCCAATTGAAATACATTAAAGAAGAAGCAATTTCAGGTCAGAAACAGAAAAAGCCATTTTGGATTAAACATTGGTAGTCTCAAGCTTGAATCCGGTATGTTGGCATGTATGCTCATTGAAGAGAGTTTCAGTGTACATATTTATAGGTGGGCACCTATTGTCACAAACGCCTTTTACCCTACTCCCCTGAATCATAATAAAACCAAAAGTGGACTCCCATTGTCTCAATACAGGGTAGACAAACAATAACTGTATGTTGTATGAAGTCATTTATTAAATAGGAAAGGCCAATTAAAACAAAGCTGGCCAGGTGATCAATGAAACAGTGCAGTACAGTGAGAAAACCACAGTCCAATAAAGTGTATCTAATATAACCAAAGGAACACGTTTTTTCTGACTGGATGTGTAAATGAAAAGAATGTTTACAACTATACATTTAGTTTTTTGCCTGTGAGAACCACAAAAACTGCCTGCTATGCTGAGGATAAAAGGTGTGATGCCACAGCAATACCTAAAAGAATATGAATGAAAATTAATGTTTTTATGAAAATCGTGTTATGTATTTTATGGCAACAAACATATTGTTAAAAAAGCAAATGTTTAGTGAGGGAAATGTGAATCAGCTGTGCTATCTTTTGTGAAAGATAAAAGTGTGTTTTCACTGAAAACACTATTCTTTGTTTACGATTCTTTAGCCTAAAATAAAGAATTGAAGCTCACAACTGTTTGTAAATTTAGATATGGGTGAACAGAAGAACAACCTCCATTTTGTGTGAACTGAGACTCAATGCAGTTAGAGGCAGTCCAAGATGGCTGCCGCGCTGAAGGAAATCTCACTGAGGCCACACTATTTCTCTCACAGAGAACCAGCATAGGAAATAAATGTGCAAGGCAAATGAATGTAACAAGGGGGTGTGGATAGTAAACAATTTAGGAATGAATATTAAAGTGAACAATACCGGGTGTATGTAATGAATATGAGGTGAGTGAAGTGAGGGACAGGGATAACCTGGAGAGTGTTGGGTAAGGTTGTTGTAAGGTTCAATCATTTGGCCAAAGCAAGAGTGACATGAGCCAGAACCGATCTCTGTATCTAAAGCTTCTGCCACTTTTCATGTTCCTCTCTGAGAAGGGTGCTTGAAGCGGGGGCTGGGCAGGGAAGCTTTAGAATGTTGGCACAGAATACTGACACAGGGCATTCTTCTCTCAGAATGTCCATGCCAGCCTCTGTCCTGGTGGCAGAAGAGGTCAAAAGTTCAACTCAGCTGATAGAGATACCACTCAAAGTGTGTGCCCTCTTTCAGCCAGACTGCTGGATAAACTGCATATTACTTTTTGGCAATAACTGGGGCCTCCAAACAAGCAACATACTTCTACAGTCTTCAACTAGTTCAGCCAGGAAACAACCTTTACATAGTAGTCATTACATTGCACTATCTACACAATGCAGTTATTACAACGCAGCTGCCCTTACATCACATACCATCACAACGCATACCATTACAACGCATGTCACTACAACGCATGCAATTACAATGAATATCATTACAACGCATTCCATTACAACGCATTATAAGGTAAGTAATGGGGATTTATTTGTTTTAGGGTGGGTATGGGTTCTGGGGTACATGGGGATAGCATTTTTATCCCAACACTATCCAACACTTACCCTACTGTTGCACTCACTGGAGTGGGAATAGAAATGTTTACCCCTACACTATCCAACACTTACCCTACTGTTGCACTCACTGGAGTAGGAATAGCAATTATTACCCCTACGCTATCCAACACTTACACTACTCTTGCCCTAAAAGTATTGTGTTTTGTAATGGCATGCGTTGTAAAGGTATGCGATGTAATGGAAAGTGTTGTAAATGTAGTTTCTAAAAATAGGTTGTGATGGCATGCGTTGTAAAACCATGCATTGTAATGGATGCTGCGATGTAAAAACCGCGTTGTAAAGGCATGCGTTGTAATTGTTTGCGTTGTAACATCATATATTCAGTTCAGCCTCATTCAGACATGTCAACATTTTAAAAGTAGATATTTCGAAAGCAAATTAGGGGGAATGTGTTTTGCCAATTGAAATACATTAAAGAAGAAACAATTTCAGGTCAGAATTCTACAGTCTTCAACTAGTTCAGCCGGGAAACAACCTTTACATAGCAGTCATTACAAGGCACTACCTTCACAATGCAGTCATTACAACGCAGCTGCCCTTACAACGCACACCATTATAACGCATGCCATTACAACGTATGTCACTACAACGCAAGCCATTACAATGAATATCATTACCACGCATGCCATTACAACGCATTATATGGTAAGTAGTGGGGATTTTTTAGTTTTAGGGTGGGTATGGGTTTTGGGGTTCATGGGGATAGTATACATATCCCTACACTATCTAATACTTACCCTCCTGTTGCACTCACTGGAGTGGGAATAGAAATGTATACCCCTACACTACCCAACACTTACCCTACTGTTGCACTCACTGGAGTGGGAATAGTAATTTTTACCCCTACGCTATCTAACACTTACCCTACTCTTGCCCTAAAAGTATTGTGCGTTGTAATGGCATGCGTTGTAATGGCATGTGTTGTAATGGTATGCGTTGTAAATTTAGTTTCTAAAATGCGTTGTGAGGGCATGCGTTGTAAAATCATGCGTTGTAATGGATGCTGCGATGTAAAAGGCACGTTCTAAAGGAATGCATTGAAACTGTTTGCGTTGTAACATCATATATTCAGTTCAGCCTCATTCAGACATGTCAACATTTTAAAAGTAGATATTTTGAAAGCAAATTAGGGGGAATGTATTTTGCCAATTGAAATACATTAAAGAAGAAGTAATTTCAGGTCAGAATTCTACAGTCTTCAACTAGTTCAGCCGGGAAACAACCTTTACATAGCAGTCATTACAACGCACTACCTACACAACGCAGTCATTACAACGAAGCTGCCCTTACTATACATACCATTACAACGCATGCCATTACAACGCATGTCACTACAACGCATGCCATTACAATGAATATCATTACAACGCATGCCATTACAACGCATTATAAGGTAAGTAATGGGGATTTTTTAGTTTTAGGGTGGGTATGGGTTCTGGGGTACATGAAGATAGTATTTTTATCCCTACACTATCCAACACTATCCAACTTACCCTACAGTTGCACTCACTGGAGTGGTAATAGAAATTTTTACCCCTACTCTATCCAACACTTACCCTACTGTTGCACTCACTAGAGTGGGAATAGACATTTTTACCCCTACACTATGCAACACTTACCCTACTGTTGCACTCACTGGAGTGGGTATAGCAATTTTTACCCCTACGCTATCCAACACTTACACTACTCTTGCCCTAAAAGTATTGCGTGCTGTAATGGCATGCGTTGTAAAGGTATGCGTTGTAATGGAATGCATTGTAAATGTAGTTTCTAAAAATGCATTGTGATGGCATGCGTTGTAAAATCATGCATTGTAATGGATGCTGCGATGTAAAAAACGCGTTGTAAAGGCATGCATTGTAATTGTTTGCGTTGTAACATCATATATTCAGTTCAGCCTCATTCAGACATGTCAACATTTTAAAAGTAGATATTGTGAAAGCAAATTAGGGGGAATGTATTTTGCCAATTGAAATACATTAAAGAAGAAGCAATTTCAGGTCAGAATTCTACAGTCTTCAACTAGTTCAGCCGGGAAACAACCTTTACATAGCAGTCATTACAACGCACTACCTTCACAACGGAGTCATTACAACGCAGCTGCCCTTACATCACATACCATTACAACGCATGCCATTACAATGCATGTCACTACAACGCATGCCATTACAATGAATATCATTACAACACATGCCATTACAACGCATTATAAGGTAAGTAATGGGGATTTTTTTGTATTAGGGTGGGTATGGGTTCTGGGGTACATGGGGATAGTATTTTAAAACCCTACACTATCCAACACTATCCAACTTACCCTACTGTTGCACTCACTGGAGTGGGAATAGAAATGTTTACCCCTACACTATCCAACACTTACCCTACTGTTGCACTCACTGGAGTGGGAATAGCAATTTTTACCCCTACGCTATCCAACACTTACACTACTCTTGCCCTAAAAGTATTGCGTGTTGTAATGGCATGCGTTGTAAAGCTATGCGTTGTAATGGAATGCATTGTAAATGTATTTTCAAAAAATGCGTTGTAAAGGCATGCGTTGTAATTGTTTGCGTTGTAACATCATATATTCAGTTCAGCCTCATTCAGACATGTCAACATTTTAAAAGTAGATATTTTGAAAACGAATTAGGGGGAATGTATTTTGCCAATTGAAATACATTAAAGAAGAAGCAATTTCAGGTCAGAATCAGAAAAAGCCATTTTGGATTAAACATTGGTAGTCTCAAGCTTGAATCCGGTATGTTGGCATGTATGCTCATTGAAGAGAGTTTCAGTGTACACATTTATAGGTGGGCACCTATTGTCACAAAAGCCTTTTACCCTACTCCCCTGAATCATAATAAAGCCAAAAGTGGACTCCCATTGTCTCAATACAGGGTAGACAAACAATAACTGTATGTTGTATGAAGTCATTTATTAAATAGGAAAGGCCAATTAAAACAAAGCTGGCCAGGTGATCAATGAAACAGTGCAGTACAGTGAGAAAACCACAGTCCAATAAAGTGTATCTAATATAACCAAAGGAACACATTTTTTCTGACTGGATTTGTAAACGAAAAGAATGTTTACAACTATACATTTAGTTTTTTGCCTGTGTGAGAATCACAAAAACTGCCTGCTATGCTGAGGATAAAAGGTGTGATGCCACAGCAATACCTAAAAGAATATGAATGAAAATTAATGTTTTTATGAAAATCGTGTTATGTATTTGATGGCAACAAACATATTGTTAAAAAAGCAAATGTTTAGTGAGGGAAATGTGAATCAGCTGTGCTATCTTTTGTGAAAGATAAAAGTGTGTTTTCACTGAAAACACTATTCTTTGTTTACTATTCTTTAGCCTAAAATTAATGAATTGAATCTCACAACTGTTTGTAAATTTAGATATGGGTGCACTGAAGAACAACTCCATTTTGTGTGAACTGAGACTTAATGCAGTCAGAGGCAGTCCAAGATGGCTGCCGTGCTGAGGGAAATCTCACTGAGGCCACTCTATTTCTCTCACAGAGAACCAGCATAGGAAATAAATGTGCAAGGCAAATGAATGTAACAAGGGATGTGGATAGTAAATCATTTAGGAATGAATAGAAAAGGGAACAATACCGGGTGTATGTAATGAATATGACATGAGTGAAGTGAGGGACAGGGATAAACTGGAGAGTGTTAGGTAAGGTTGTTGTAAGGTTCAATCATTTTGCCAAAGCAAGAGTGACATGAGCCAGAACCGATCTCTGTATCTAAAGCTTCTGCCACTTTTCATGTTCCTCTCTGAGAAGGGTGCTTGAAGCGGGGGCTGGGCAGGGAAGCTTTAGAATGTTGGCACAGAATACTGACACAGGGCATTCTTCTCTCAGAATGTTCATGCCAGCCTCTGTCCTGGTGGCAGAAGAGGTCAAAAGTTCAACTCAGCTGATAGAGATACCACTCAAAGTGTGTGCCCTCTTTCAGCCAGACTGCTGGATAAACTGAACATTACTTTTTGTCAATAACTGGGCCCTCCTAACAAGCAAAATACTTCTACAGTCTTCAACTAGTTCAGCCGGGAAACAACCTTTACATAGCAGTCATTACATTGCACTAACTACACAACGCAGTCATTACAACGCAGCTGCCCTTACATCAAATACCATTACAACGCATGCCATTACAACGCATGTCACTACAACGCATGCCATTACAATGAATATCATTACAACGCATGCCATTACAACGCATTATAAGGTAAGTAATGGGGATTTTTTTGTTTTAGGGTGGGTATGGGTTCTGGGGTACATGGGGATAGTATTTTTATCCCTACACTATCCAACACTTACCCCATTGTTGCACTCACTAGAGTGGGAATAGAAATGTGTACCCCTACACTATCCAACACTTACCCTACTGTTGCACTCACTAGAGTGGGAATAGAAATGTGTACCCCTACACTATCCAACACTTACCCTACTGTTGCACTCACTGGAGTGGGAATAGTAATTTTTACCCCTACGCTATCCAACACTTACACTACTCTTGCCCTAAAAGTATTGCGCGTTGTAATGGCATGCGTTGTAATGGTATGCGTTGTAATGGAATGCATTGTAAATGTAGTTTCTGAAAATGCGTTGTGATGGCATGTGTTGTAAAATCATGCATTGTAATGGATGCTGCGATGTAAAAATCACGTTGTAAAGGCATGCGCTGTAATTGTTTGCGTTGTAACATCATATATTCAGTTCAGCCTCATTCAGACATGTCAACATTTTAAAAGTAGATATTTTGAAAGCAAATTAGGGGGAATGTATTTTGCCAATTGAAATATATTAAAGAAGAAGCAATTTCAGGTCAGAATTCTACAGTCTTCAACTAGTTCAGCCGGGAAACAACCTTTACTTAGCAGTCATTACAACGCACTACCTTCACAGCGCAGTCATTACAACGCAGCTGCCCTTACATCACATACCATTACAACGCATGCCATTACAACGCATGTCACCACAACGCATGCCATTACAATGAATATCATTACAACGCATGCCATTACAACGCATTATAAGGTAAGTAATGGGGATTTTTTTGTTTTAGGGTGGGTATGGGTTCTGGGGTACATGGGGATAGTATTTTTATCCCTACACTATCCTACACTATCCAACTTACCCTACAGTTGCACTTACTGGAGTGGGAATATAAATGTTTAGCCCTACACTATCCAACACTTACCCTACTGTTGCCCTCACTGGAGTGGGAATAGACATTTTTACAACTACACTATCCAACACTTACCCTACTGTTGCACTCACTGGAGTGGGAATAGCAATTTTTACCCCTACGCTATCCAACACTTACGCTACTCTTGTCCTAAAAGTATTGCGTGTTGTAATGGTATGCGTTGTAAAGGTATGCGTTGTAATGGAATGCATTGTAAATTATAGTTTCTAAAAATGCGTTGTGATGGCATGTTTTGTAAAATCATGCATTGTAATGGATGCTGCGATGTAAAAAACCTTGTTGTAAAGGCATGCGTTGTAATTGTTTGCGTTGTAACATCATATATTCAGTTCAGCCTGATTCAGTCATGTCAACATTTTAAAAGTAGATATTGTGAAAGCAAATTAGGGGGAATGTATTTTGCCAATTGAAATACATTAAAGAAGAAGTAATTTCAGGTCAGAATTCTACAGTCTTCAACTAGTTCAGCCGGGAAACAACCTTTACATAGCAGTCATTACAACGCACTACCTTCACAACGCAGTCATTACAACGCAGCTGCGCTTACAACACATACCATTATAACGCATGCCATTACAACGTATGTCACTACAACGCATGCCATTACAATGAATATCATTACAACGCATGCCATTACAACGCATTATAAGGTAAGTCGTGGGGATTTTTTAGTTTTAGGGTGGGTATGGGTTTTGGGGTTCATGGTGTGGGAATAGAAATGTATACCCCTACACTACCCAAAACTTACCCTACTGTTGCACTCACTGGAGTGGGAATAGTAATTTTTACCCCTACGCTATCTTACAATTACCCTACTCTTGCCCTAAAAGTATTGTGCGTTGTAATGGCATGCATTGTAATGGAATGCGTTGTAAATTTAGTTTCTAAAAATGCGTTGTCAGGGCATGCGTTGTAAAATCATGCGTGGATGCTGCGATGTAAAAGGCACGTTCTAAAGGCATGCGTTGTAACTGTTTGCGTTGTAACATCAGATATTTGGTTCAGCCTCATTCAGACATGTCAACATTTTAAAAGTAGATATTTTGGAAACAAATTAGGGGGAATGCATTTTGCCAATTGATAAAAATTAAAGAAGAAGCAATGTCAGGTCGGAAACAGATAAAGCCATTTTGGATTAAACATTAGTAGTCTCAAGCTTGAACCAGGTATGTTGGCATGTAGGCTCATTGAAGAGAGTTTAAGTGTTCGCATTTATAGGACGGCACCTATCATCACAAAAGCCTTTTACCCTACTCCCCTGAACCACAATAAAGCCAAAAGTGGACTCCCATTGTCTCAATACAGGGTAGGCAAACAAAAGCTGTATCTTGTATGAAGTCATTTATTAAATAGGAAAGGCCAAGTAAAACAAATCTGGCTAGGTGATCAATGCAACATTGCAGAACAGTGAGAAAACCACAGTCCAATAATTTGTATCTAATATAACCAAAGGAACACGTTTTTTCTGACTGGATTTGTAAATGAAAAGCATGTTTACAACTATACATTTTGGTTTTTTGCCTGTGTGAGAACCACAAAAACTGTCTGCTATGCTGAGGATAAAAGGTGTGATGCCACAGCAATACCTAAAAGAACATGAATGAAAATTCATGTTTTTATGAAAAGCATGTTATGTATTTGATGGCAACAAACATATTGTTAAAAAAGCAAATGTTTAGTGAGGGAAATGTGAATCAGCTGTGCTATCATTTGTGAAAGATAAAAGTGTGTTTTCACTGAAAACACTATTCTTTGTTTACGATTCTTTAGCCTAAAATTAAAGAATTGAAGCTCACAACTGTTTGTAAATTTGGAAATGGGTGCACTGAAGAACAACCTCCATTTTGTGTGAACTGAGACTTAATGCAGTCAGAGGCAGTCCAAGATGGCCGCTGTGTTGAGGGAAATCTTACTGAGGCCACTCTCTTTCTCTCACAGAGAACCAGCATAGGAAATAAATGTGCAAGGCAAATGAATGCAACAAGGGGTGTGGATAGTAAATCATTTAGGAATGAATAGAAAAGGGAACAATACCGGGTGTATGTAATGAATATGACGTGAGTGAAGTGAGGGACAGGGATAACCTGGAGAGTGTTAGGTAAGGTTGTTGTAAGGTTCAATCATTTGGCCAAAGCAAGAGTGACATGAGCCAGAACCGATCTCTGTATCTAAAGCTTCTGCCACTTTTCATGTTCCTCTCTGAGAAGGGTGCTTGAAGCGGGGGCTGGGCAGGGAAGCTTTAGAATGTTGGCACAGAATACTGACACAGGGCATTCTTCTCTCAGAATGTTCATGCCAGCCTCTGTCCTGGTGGCAGAAGAGGTCAAAAGTTCAACTCAGCTGATAGAGATACCACTCAAAGTGTGTGCCCTCTTTCAGCCAGACTGCTGGATAAACTGCATATTACTTTTTGGCAATAACTGGGCCCTCCTAACAAGCAAAATACTTCTACAGTCTTCAACTAGTTCAGCCGGGAAACAACCTCTACATAGCAGTCATTACAACGCACTACCTTCACAACGCAGTCATTACAACGCAGCTGCCCTTACATCACATACCATTACAACGCATGCCATTACAACGCATGTCACTACAACGCATGCCATTACAATGAATATCATTACAACGCATGTCATTACAACGCATTATAAGGTAAGTAATGGGGATTTTTTTGTTTTAGGGTGGGTATGGGTTCTGGGGTACATGGGGATAGTATTTTTATCCCTACACTATCCAACACTTACCCCACTGTTGCACTCAGTAGAGTGGGAATAGAAATGTGTACCCCTACACTATCCAACACTTACCCTACTGTTGCACTCACTGGAGTGGGAATAGTAATTTTTACCCCTACGCTATCCAACACTCTTGCCCTAAAAGTATTGCGCGTTGTAATGGCATGCATTGTAATGGTATGCGTTGTAATGGAATGCATTGTAAATGTAGTTTCTAAAAATGCGTTGTGATGGCATGTGTTGTAAAATCATGCATTGTAATGGATGCTGCGATGTAAAAACCGCGTTGTAAAGGCATGCGTTGTAATTGTTTGCGTTGTAACATCATATATTCAGTTCAGCCTCATTCAGTCATGTCAACATTTTAAAAGTAGATATTTTGAAAGCAAATTAGGGGGAATGTATTTTGCCAATTGAAATACATTAAAGAAGAAGCAATTTCAGGTCAGAATTCTACAGTCTTCAACTAGTTCAGCCGGGAAACAACCTCTACATAGCAGTCATTACAACGCACTACCTTCACAACGCAGTCATTACAACGCAGCTGCCCTTACATCACATACCATTACAACGCATGCAATTACAATGCATGTCACTACAACGCATGCCATTACAATGAATATCATTACAACGCATGCCATTACAACGCATTATAAGGTAAGTAATGGGGATTTTTTTGTTTTAGGGTGGGTATGGGTTCTGGGGTACATGGGGATAGTATTTTAAAACCCTACACTATCCAACACTATCCAACTTACCCTACTGTTGCACTCACTGGAGTGGGAATATACATTTTTACCCCTACACTATCCACCACTTACCCTACTGTTGCACTCACTGGAGTGGGAATAATAATTTTTACCCCTACGCTATCTAACACTTACACTACTCTTGCCCTAAAAGTATTGTGCATTGTAATGGTATGCGTTGTAATGGAATGCGTTGCAAATGTAGTTTCTAAAAATGCGTTGTGATGGCATGCGTTGTAAAATCATGTGTTGTAATGGATGCTGCGATGTAAAAGCCACGTTGTAAAGGCATGCGTTGTAACTGTTTGCGTTGTAACATCATATATTCGGTTCAGCCTCATTCAGACATGTCAACATTTTAAAAGTAGATATTTTGGAAACAAACTAGGGGGAATGTATTTTGCCAATTGATATACATTAAAGAAGGAGCGATTTCAGGTCGGAAACAGATAAAGCCATTTAGGCTTAAACATTGGTAGTCTCAAGCTTGAACCAGGTATGTTGGCATGTATGCTCATTGAAGAGAGTTTAAGTGTTCGCATTTATAGGATGACACCTCTCGTCACAAAATCCTTTTACCCTACTCCCCTGAACCACAATAAAGCCAAAAGTGGACTCCCATTGTCTCAATACAGGGTAGGCAAACAAAAGCTGTATCTTGTATGAAGTTATTTATTAAATAGGAAAGGCCAAGAACAACAAATCTGGCCAGGTGATCAATGCAACAGTGCAGAACAGTGAGAAAACCACAGTCCAATAATTTGTATCTAATATAACCAAAGGAACACGTTTTTTCTGACTGGATGTGTAAATGAAAAGCATGTTTACAACTATACATTTTGGTTTTCGCCTGTGTGAGAACCACAATAACTGCCTCCTATGCTGAGGATAAAAGGTGTGATGCCACAGCAATACCTAAAAGAATATGAATGAAAATTAATGTTTTTATGAAAATCATGTTATGTATTTGATGGCAACAAAAACATTGTTAAAAAAGCTAATGTTTAGTGAGGGAAATGTGAATCAGCTGTGCTATCATTTGTGAAAGATGAAAGTGTGTTTTCACTGAAAACACCAACCTCCATTTTGTGTGAACTGAGACTTAATGCAGTCAGAGGCAGTCCAAGATGGCCGCCGTGCTGAGGGAAATCTCACTGAGGCCACTCTCTTTCTCTCACAGAGAACCAGCATAGGAAATAAATGGGCAAGGCAAATGAATGCAACAAGGGGGTGTGAATAGTAAACCATTTAGGAATGAATAGAAAAGGGAACAAAAAGAGGCTTAATAGAAGGATGGGCAGTTAATAGGTGAGATTATCAAAAGGAGAGGATGAGAGAATTGAAAAATATGTAAGCAAATGGACAACAACTGAGTCAGTATGATGCAATATGAAACTTGGCAATTAAGAGAAATATATCCAGACACCAAACTGAGCAAAAAAGGCCATGGAATAGAATCAGTACCTGACACAACACTTTTAAATGTGCTGCATATGAAGAACATTGCACCACTATGTGCAGTGCAGACCTTAACGGGTAGATGACTACAACTGAGACAAAGAAAGGGCATGAACAAAACAATAAAATGTGTGCATTGCCAGACAATGACTAAATGGTACAACAGAAAACATTCAAAATTGAAACAAAGTGAAGAGATTTCCATGGAGATGTCCAGTCTAAACCTGAAACAAGAATGACAACAAAATGAACAGTTTCTGTAAGTCTTAATGCCAGGGACCAGTGAAGAGACCAGACTTTTAGGGGTTAAGACACCAACTTTGCTTTTATCTACCACCGTTACTCAAGGAAAACACTTCTAAGAAGGGGAACACATGTGACAGTGGCATTCACAACTCAAAATTAGCACGAGCACAGACACCAATGGCCACAACTGTAAATAGGATTATGGATCTGGTAAACAACATATTATTTAGCAACAATAGTATATCACTGACAACTTTGTTTTGGAAAGCTGCTGTAAGGAAATTGCCTTAGCCTGTCTTGCATCTACACTGACCTGCAGCAACAACATTCCCTTAACCAAACTACTTATTACAATATCCAGGGAAAATCCTTTTGGGGTTGTAAACGTGCAAGGTACACTCGCAACAAGTCAACTGGTATTTTACGTTTCTCATTATGAGTGGTTAAGTTGGTGTTAATGGTGTGCCTGCTTGTGCCTGAAGCTTATGCTGAATAGACATGAGCTGTCTTGCACAAGGTGGGAATCCACAGTGACACTTGGAGTTCATTTACCAAAAAGTAGAGCTTATCTGTGTGATAGAGACAATAATCAATATTTGTCTATGTATTGATAATCATTACTGAACAGTGCATAACAGGGGCCTAGTTAGACCCTCTTGTATGACCTGTAACGGGATGCTTTGCTAGGTCACGATATTGGCTTCAATGCACTGCCTTTAGATCTACTCCTGCAGCAACTATGACTGAAGGACAACTAGACTGATGCCAGCTTGTAGAGGCCAACCAGTTGTGCCTATGTTACATGTAGTCAGCGGCAAACTGAGTTCTAAAGTTGTATTTGGGTATCTGGCTCTGTATGGTTATACAAAGTGCCTCTCTAACTCTGTCTTCTGAGTCACTGTGATTTTAGACAAGCCCATTGTAAGCGTGAGCACAATGTTCATGGGTCAGATCAAGCCAAGGAATCACAAGCATGAGTGTAGCTGTATCACAAGGTGGACAAGAGCCACCTCAACCCGATTGTGAAGCTTCAAGGAGGACGTCTGAAGCAGGGCCCCTAGCTCAGAAGGGGAAATCCTCACAGATCCACGGGGTAGGAGGGGATAATGTGTAATGCTGCTTACTGCTTACAGGCTCTGTTAAAAAATCAAGCCTTGACCCTTCAGACCTGGGAAACTATCGCCCTATCTTGTTGCTCCCTGGAGTTAGTAAAATTACTGAAAAATATATTTTTTTAATTTAATACTATGAAAAAAAGGTACAGTGTGGGGACCAGCAAGGTCCAAGTGACTTGCCACAAGAAGAAAAGTCAGAGTAGGCCCAGGCAAACAGGGGGGCCCACTGGAATGAAAGAAGACCCTCAAGAGGACCCGCAGGCTGGGAGGCACTGGAGTCGTAAGAGGACCTCAAGCAGCTCACCAAAGATGCAGGCCCACGGTGCAAGAGATGCGGTGAGGACAAAGATCTTAGTCACAGTCGATGCTTGTGGTTGATGACTACACAAGGCTGCAATGGCAGGTCTACAGTCACACTTTGAGTGTTCTCTCATGAGTGGCATAATACATGATTCAGCCCATGGGAGGCCCCTAGTGTGCCTATGCCTTGGGTACCTCAGTGCCATATATTTGGGACTTACAAGTGTACACCAGTAGCCAATCTGGGATGTACCCAAGTCCTCACCATATCCAATTCAGGGGAAAAAATCACAGAGACTGGGGTCTTGATTAGCAGATCCCAGTCAGACTTGGCAGAAACATCAAAGATCTTAGTCACAGCCGATGCTTGTGGTTGATGACTACTTGGAGCCTGAAGATCTCTGAGGAAGAGAGCTAACAAGCCTTTGCAACGACAAGTCAACCCGGTGCACAGGGGTTTGGTTCCTGCAGTTCCGACGAGGGATACTGGCCTCAAACTCGTGGAGAAGACAGGGCAGGACTCAAGGGAGTTGTAGAACCACCACCTGTGTTGCTGAGCCTTCTGGAGTCCTTGGGAGCCCAGGAGCAGCAGACCGGTTAGATTAGTTGTGGTGCTTGCAGATGCAGGGAAGTGACTCTTTCACTTCAAGGGATAATCCTTCAGGTGTATTGGATGTCCACAGGTCTTGGAAGGTTCCTGTATGGAGCACAGGCACAGACGTTACAGTGGATGAGCAGGACAACGAGACCAGCAGCAGCAGAAGTCTTCCCAGCTGCAGTCTCGATGTCCAGAGCAAACGTCCATCGAAGTACAGAGTGCCCAGACGGTTAAAGATGAAGTGGTGTCTGATCTGAATCTTGTCCCACAATGAATCTAGGGGCCCACCCATAGGTAAGCCCTTACGTACCCTAAGGAAAGGGTTGGGACGATTCAGGGGTCCCTCCCATAGGACTGGCTGCACAATGGGGAGGATACTCCCATATCCTTTGTCCAGTTTTGCACCAGAGTGGCAGCCAACGGCTCCCTGAACTGGTTTGAAGTGGACTATGCAAAGAGGGCACCAAGTGTGCCCTTCAAGTAGTCTTAGTGGCACTGGCAAGCGCCCCTACCCTGTCCCAATATACTAAGCCCTGTCTGGGAGGAGGTCACACCCCCCTGTGACAAGATATCTATTGTTCTGCCTTCCCCTGCTCGAGCTTGGCTCAGCAGCATGAGGGCAGAAACATGTCTCTGGCCGGCAGCAGCCCTAGCATGCTGTCCGGTTCTGAAAGACTGGTACAGGGAGCACTGAGGGCCTCCCGGAGGAGATTCACAGTACATGGAGTCATATCTCTCACACAAACAGTGTGGGGGTATGATTCCAACATGTTTGATACCAAACACAGCATAGTTTCTTCTGGATAATTTGGAGATGGTCATTGTGTAATGACGCATGGCCACTCTATATATAATAATGGCTGATGTACTTACAACTCGGTGAATGGACTCAAAAGGTTGTAGGGGTGTCCTGCACGTGCAGGGGTACCCTCACACTTAGAACCAAGCACCCTGCCTTCGGGATTGAAAGGCATGCCTAAGGGGGTGACTTATAGGTTTCAAGTGCAGTGACCTCAGATATAGAGAAACACAGGCTGCAATGGCAGGTCTACAGTCACACTTTGAGTGTTCTCTCATGAGTGGCATAATACATGATTCAGCCCATGGGAGGCCCCTAGTGTGCCTATGCCTTGGGTACCTCAGTGCCATATATTTGGGACTTACAAGTGTACACCAGTAGCCAATCTGGGATGTACCCAAGTCCTCACCATATCCAATTCAGGGGAAAAAATCACAGAGACTGGGGTCTTGATTAGCAGATCCCAGTCAGACTTGGCAGAAACAGCATAACACCAAGCGAAAAGTGGGGGTAAGCATAAACCTAGATCCTACTTTCCTACAAGTATGAGTGGGAATAGCTGTGAATGAGTAAGAAGTTAGCAAAAGATGATATTATATGGAAGAAATAAGTGAGACAGAGGTGTGTGCTGTATGTGTGAAGAGCAAATACATTATCTGTGACTTTTGAGTGACTAAGGACTGATTCATGTGGCTTTGAGTATTAAGTAAGGATAAGTATAGATTGTCACTGTGGAGTGAGCTAATGGATATGTGAGGGACAGAATTACCAATAAGCGCAATGTTATCAGTTACCTAACGACACTTGAGTTGTTCTATACAATACCATTTTGATTTATAGTTCTGGTCCTATATATATCATAATTTGGGAAAGCAACAGCAAGGGTAGTAGAATCCAAACTCCTGGTAGGTAAAAAGGCAGGACTAGCCAGAAAAGAATGGCGATGTGGAGCTAATTGATAACTCTGGTGCAATGTGTGCATGTTAAAGGAGTGAGTAAGGAGAAATGAAACGAGTGAGTATTTATTGAAGCTTAAGAGATGGAGTTTATGTTAGTAAGCAGAGAAACTTGCGAGTATGTCAATACATGAGTAGACAAGCAAGGAATAAGAAATGAGAGCATACAAGTGAACAGTGAGCTTATAGTGAAAAGCAAATGAGTGGGTGAATGACGTGGGCATGGGTTGGTGTATTGAACAAGGGGTGAGCTTGTATATAGTGCTTATATGAGGCACTACTCCCTTACTTCCAGGGAAGGGCAGAGCCAGCACAGAGCCACACGGTTCCACATAGCAGCCTGCAGGTGCACTGCTGAAAACATTTCTGGATGCAGTCTGGTGCTTTCAAAAGGGAGGAATCTACACTTGGAAGTATCCACATTTTTATTTTGTACTTCTTAACTCTCTCCTTGGTCATCATATCTGCCTCATAGGCCAGCCCCCTCTCCATTAGGAAAAGGTTGATAAGGGTGCACATTATCCTCAGGGAAGGACTTCTAATTCTTACAAAAGTGTCTTTCCCAAGCTTAGAACTCTCTGCACACAGTAAAGGATATATTCAATGGTAAAATACTTCTGCATCTTATATCAAGCACTATCTCTTTCTATGGTTTCCTGCCCCTTGCATCAGAAACCAGCACCTAATTTCTCTACCCTACAAAAAGGTAAACTCTGCCTTTCATATTAAGATCTGCCCGTATAGGTTCCCTGTTAAGAGATCTCATCCCAGATTAAGCCCCTATTCATGTCACATCAGGATCTCACTGTGTGTTAGAGGTTTCTTTCCATTATTCTAGGTTCCGCCTTCAAGTTTGGTGGCCTATATCTTAAGATCAGCTTCCAGGTTAGAGTTATCTGACTCACGTATCGTGATCTATTCTGATCTCCCTGTAGCACCTGCAGTCCTTGGTTCTGGTCCTCTCCCTATTATTTCAGGTTCTTTCTCAGGTTATAGCTCTCACTACCATTTATGTTATATACACTCTACTCCTAGGTGATGACTCTATGCATCTGGCATTAGTGTCTGATCTAAGGTTAGGTGTTTCCAGGAAACCCCAATATTCTCTAAAGATTGGGGTTTTCTGTCCTTCATATTAGGATCAGCTAGTAGATGTTAGAGATCTCTGACTTTATATTAGAATCTGACTTTGTGCCCTTGGTCTTTACATCAAAATCTGCCTGCAGATTAGGGCTCTCTGGCCCTTATACAGGGTTATTTTACTACACTAGGGCAATCTGTTCTTAAACGAGATTTTGCCCTCAAGTTATGCCTTTCAATAAAGGTTTACATAAATAACCTTATGATTAATGTTATAGTGGTAACCTCAACCTCTATTGCTGCAGAATAAGATGTGAAATACTGAAGGATGTGGAAGGAATCGGATACTAATATCTATAATCTAATGCACACACATGTAATCTCATTTGTGAGATGAAAAGTGTACAGCCCTATTCAAACCAAGGCCATTTGAATTATGTGAGTCAGAAGCTCCAGCATCTTCTGCATAGTTATGGATTCAAAGCATTTGTACATAATCCATTATCTGGTGCATGTTTGCAGATTTTAACAAAAAATAATAGTGTGGAAACGCGTGCTTCTGCACATTGAAATGCAAGTTGCAAAGACTGGTCACCATTCAGTTGCTAACTGCTGATTCTAAGTATTAAATTGGTACTTCTGAGATGAAAACGTCGGTAAGACACTTTTAAAATGTATTAAAAATTACAAAAGTCAAAATAAAATTGCCTTACAATGTGCCATACTATGCCACATAATTTGTATCTTCTTGCCACATAATTTAGCCAACCATGCCAGATAATTTGGCCCCTCCCTGCCACAGAATTTCAGTGCCCTGATGAAAAACATACCAGAGGTTGACAAATTACTCATTTTAGGCACTTTGTACTTTAATGGTCTTGATTATTCCTTTCATTATAGTTTTACCGCAAAGTTTAAATAATGACATCCAAATTATCTTTCTGTAAAGGGAGGTTTAGGTTCTATATATCATTTGACTGTGGGCTAAGGAATGGGTTATGTCAGTGACAGCTAAACAGTACTACCTAATGAGCATCAACACAGAATGTTCCATCTGCTGTGATTGGCTGAGGAACACAGCCAAGTCCTAGCGACAGAGCTCTGACAAACGCACAGAAGAGCACCATCCAAGCGACGGTGATCAATGCTGAGGTAAGAGTGCTCCCAGATTTCTAGCATGAAAGAGGAACAGGAAAGAAATACACAATTTAAATAAAACACACTTCTGACAAATTATGACTGATCTATTTTATGGTAGACATTTACTTATACGCTTTGAGTTTTAGTTTACAAGTGTATTTTCACATGAATAAAAAGATAAGCCCACTAGCGGCAAAAATATGTTTTGTAAAAGCAGGTCAAGAACTTGGCAGCCCAGAGAATCTGGAATGATTCCTAAATTATTTCATTATTATTAACTTATTTTAAAAAGGTTGAGGCTTGTCGGGTTTGCATGACATAATATGGAGGACTTTTGTAAAGTAACCTGCACAAAAGATGCAACCAGAGATTGCAATACAATTTACCTATCATATGTTTGAATCAAAATATCACTGCTTTGTAGTCACTTTGAGAAGAAATACTGCATGTCACTTTAGTTTGAGACATCTGCACCCATGGCTGAATTGTAACTTCCAAAATATTTGACTACTTTTAAAATGAATTACACTCGAGTTCTGCAACATGGTCCCTGCAACCATAAACTGCAACCATCAACTTGCACCTTGAAATCATGCTATGAGTGTGCCTCAACAGCTGTGCTGCAGTCTCTAAATTCCAGCACTTGCAATACAAATCAACACAACTGCTTCCTCAAAACTTAAAGCACAGGCTAGAATAACTTCTGAAACCTGCACTCAAATCTGTACCCACAGCAAAATTCACAATCCTGCACTCTGTATCAAAAGCTAGGTATTCTTCAAACATATATATAAAGATTTCTATCTTTGAGGACAAATAAATAAAAATTGAAACATGCACTCACTTTACAATGGAGCTTAAATCCAGGTTGTGCCTCAACAGCAGTGCTGCAGTCTCTACATTCCTGCACTTGCAATACAAATCAATACAACTGTTTCCTCAAAACTTAAAGCACATGCTAGATTCACTTCTGAAACCTGCACTCAAATCTGAACCCACAGCAAAATTCACTATCCTGCACTCTGCATCAAAAACTCAGCTAGGTGTTCTAGGTGTTTTTTGACCTGAGTCTCCTGAGGCGGAAAGCCGGGAGTGAAACCTTGCTAAATCTGTGACATTGATTTTAAAAACTGTGATAACTTTGTATTTTAATTGCGTTGCGCACTCCCCCCCAGCACTGACCTCATATCCCCCTAGACAGTCGATTTCAACACTGTCAGGACAGGATTCCACTCGCACGCCGCCATCACCGGCCGCGAGGAGCCACGGACACGCCCACCTCTCGTGGCCACGCCCACCCCTCACCAAGCAGATAAAAGCGCGCCCTGAATGATAGAGCCGCATTTGACCTGAGTCTCCTGAGGCGGAAAGCCGGGAGTGAAACCTTGCTAAATCTGTGACATTGATTTTAAAAACTGTGATAACTTTGTATTTTAATCGCGTTGCGCACTCCCCCCCCAGCACTGACCTCATATCCCCCTAGACAGTCGATTTCAACACTGTCAGGACAGGATTCCACTCGCACGCCACCATCACCGGCCGCGAGGAGCCACGGACACGCCCACCTCTCGTGGCCACGCCCACCCCTCCAACGCTCATTCTCCTTCCATAAATTATGTGTCAGTTCAGGCAGCGCAGCGGACGGGCGCAGCGGGCGCGCCGTCAGCGCGCCGAAGGCGCGCCAAAGGCAAGCCCGTCTGGGCCCAGACAGGCCCAGACGGACCCAGGCCCAGAGACTCTGTCGGATGTCCCTCATGACTGCGTGGTGTATACTGGAGACATGCTCCGCGCACTTCAACCTAAGAAAATCCTGGCCTGCTACCATACGCACACTGAAGGTAAACCCTTCTCTAATTGTATGCGCTGCAATCCGACTCCCTTGGGCTCAGCAAAACCCGGACTGAAGATGGGACTTCTCAACTGCCGCTCCCTTCCCAAACATGCGCTCGAAACATACCTGTTAATCCAAGATCATGATTTCGATCTGCTGTTTTTAACGGAAACGTGGCTATAAGACAATTCCGACTCGGACATCGTCACGGCCCTTCCCACAGGGTACCTCTGTCAAGCCTTACACAGACCCAAAGGGAGGGGAGGGGGGGTGGCCATAATCTTCAGGGAACAATTCACCTGTAGAACTTCCAACGCCCATATCGAGGATTGCGAAAGCTGTCAATTCTCCATCCAAATCTCCCCAGCTCACTCCCTGTCGGGGCTATTGATCTACCGCCCCCCAGGTGCCCCTGGGAACTTCCTCAATGCCGTTACTGAATCTGCTTCACAATTAGCATCTTCTGCCTCCAACTTTCTTATTCTAGGCGACCTGAACCTTCATTTCATGGACCCTACTGACCGGATAGCCTCCGACCTCCTCCAAGACCTATTGTCACTCAATATCCGACTGGTCAATAATGAGCCTACCCATGAGAAGGGACACCTACTGGATCCCATCCTTACTAATGTGGCAACCATCACCACCAGGCCACCCTTGACCCTTCCATGGACGGACCATTCTCTGGTCCCTATCTCCTGGGAAACACCCACCATGATCCCTCAAACTACTAAAATTCAGGTCACCGATAGACGGTGGAAGAAACTCATACCCGGGGAATGGGCCACTGCCCTCGCAGACTCCATCCCTGAGCTATCCACCGATCCTGCCACGGCCGATAAGCAGTTCAATGAGTGGATCACCTCCTCTCTTGATACACTCCTCCCCAAAACTGCCTCCTTTAAACATCCCAAAAGAGTATCGTCCGCTTCATGGTACACTCAAGAGCTTAAAGCTCTGCGCCAAGAGTGCAAGAGAACGGAACGCTCTTGGAGAAAAAACAAATCGGAAACAAACAAAGATGCTTATTCTATTTCTCTCTCAATGTATAAAACTACGATTCGAAAAACTAAAAGTGCTTTCTTCCAGGAAAGAATAGAGAAAGCGGTATGCTCAAGTAAGGAATCCTACGCCATCCTAAAAGAACTTCTGAAAACCCCAGAACCTGGACCGAGACACCCCACAGACCCCAAAGCCGATCAGGAAAAATGCCAACAACTGGCCAATTTCTTTCATGAAAAAATTCAAAAAAATTTTCATTCAATTCCCACCGCGAATCCGTGCGAGGAAAACGATCTCCCGCACTCCCTAACACCCAGTTGTCTCTCCTCTTGGGGTCAAGTTACGATCGAAGAAGTAGGAAACACGTTAAAATCCATAAAAAGCGGATCCCCCAGGGACCCCGCCCCACTTCGGATCCTCAAGGAGGTAGCTCCCACGATTATTCCCCCCCTGACTCATCTGATCAACGCCTCATTCCAACAGGGAGTCGTACCCCAGAGCTGGAAGACGGCAGTCGTGAAAGCTCTATTAAAGAAACCTTCCCTCGACCCTGAAAATTTAGCTAATTACAGGCCCCTCTCCCTACTCCCAGGAATCAGCAAGATTGCTGAAAAACTGGTTAATAAAAAACTCTCCCAGTTCCTGGAGGTCAACAACAAGCTAAAAAGTTCCCAGACGGGCTTTCGCCCAGGGCAGGGCACTGACATCGCCCTCCTGGCAGCGGTAGAGGAGGCCAGAGCACTATTGGACGGAGGAGGATCAGTGGCAGTGATCCTCCTCGACCTAAGCGCGGCCTTTGATACCGTCAACCACCAACTTCTCATTAAAAGACTCAAGAGAGTTGGTGTGGAAGGCTTGGCCCTATCCTGGCTCTCATCCTTTCTGGCCCAACGGAACTATCAGATCTGGGAGAAGAACGCCCGCTCCTCCGAAACTCCCCTCCAATGTGTTGTGCCTCAGGGCTCCTCCCTGAGCCCCACATTATTTAATATCTACATGTCCACATTGGAGGAGGTCATCACCCCGCTCGGAGTGAGCGTCGTCAGCTATGCTGATGACACACAACTAGTGGTGTCACTATCTCACCCCAGACAACAATCAGCAGATTTATTTAACTGCCTTACGCAGGTCCACTACTGGATGAACAGCTCAGCCTTAAAATTAAACGGAACAAAAACCGAGGTTCTGCTCCTTGGCCCGAAAGGACTTACACTCTCCCCGAACATCTGGCCAGCCTGTCTGGGCCCCCCCCCTGACCCAAAAGAAGAAGTAAAAAGCCTTGGTGTGTGGCTCGACACAGACCTCTCGTTCACTGTACAGGCAAAGAAAGTAGCCGGGACCTGCTTCGGGCTCCTGAAATCGCTGAGGAAAGTCCTGCCCCTCTTGCCCTCCAACTCCCAAAAATTGCTAATTCAAGGCCTAATACTCTCGAGGCTTGATTACAGCAATGTGATCTACCTGGGCGCCCCCGAAGCGACGCTCAACAAGCTTCAGAGAATCCAGAACACTGCGGCTCGGATTCTCACAAATACCCCTGCCAGAGCCTCGGCTAAACCTGCCCTAAAACTCCTCCACTGGCTTCCGATAAGGGAGCGGGTCAAATTCAAGGCCCTGTGCCTAGCCCACAAACTGCTACAAAATCAAGGCCCCCTTGTTCTCAGGAAATTCATCATACCCTATAAATCCACAAGACCCCTCCGCTCGAACACGGAAAACTTCATCACTATCCCCAGATTCAAGAAAGCCCGCTCAGGAGGAAGACGTTTTTCAGTCCATACTGCACGTCTCTGGAACTCACTCCCCCGCGACCTGCGACTTGAACTACAACACCTTCGCTTCAGGAAGCGGCTCAAGACTCACCTCTTTCCCCAATGAATCATGCTCGCCCGTAACCCTGATCGTCTGCCCCCTTCCCCCTTCGTTTCTCCCCTGTCCACCGAACTTACGAGATAGGGTCTGCTAGCGCTGGGATACCTCATGGTGACTACGCGCTCTATAAAAAATAAATAATAATAATAAATAAATAAAGATTTCTATCTTTGAGGACAAATAAATAAAAATGAAACATGCACTCACTGTACAATGGAGCTGTAACAACTGTAGAATCTCTCACAAGTCAGTACAACAACTGAATGTCTTCTGCTTCTGGAAAATTCTACAACATCAGTAAATAGAGAAAGGACTACCAAATGGCTCCCATTGCTGGACAAAAGGGGCGGCCATCTTGAAATCAAGCACTAGATGTTTCCAAAAACCTAATGTGACAACAGAATAATATTTTGCTTTTGAATTTTCAGTCCCAATCCGTAAACGGTAAAGTGTTTTAACATAACATACGTAAGGCTACACGTTTATAGCTTTTTTTTTTTTACAGCTAATGTTGTATTGCTTCTCTTAAAAAGGGGCAAAAGCATAATGAATCTTTGTTTTTTAGAGCACACCTACACACAAGATGGCTTAAAAGCGTGTATCTGCTTGGACTGGAAGTGTTTTATGTAGCCAAAAAGCAGTGAGGTACCGCCTGTGCAAGTGGCTAAGCTAAACTATTTTAAATGTGGCATTCATCTGAAATGAAATGAAATGAAAATGCGTTTTGTAAAGCGTGAATAGCTGCCCGGAGGCGTCCAAGCGCTGTGACTAAAAAGGTGTTCTTACAGTTGGGCGGATGACACAGAGGTTGAAAGGGACCTATTTATTGAACAAAAAAGTTTTCAAGTGTTTCCTGAAGGAAGTTAGATCTGGATTGGACCTTAAGTGGAGGGGTAAAGTGTTCCACAGCCTGGCAACATTCAGGGTGAAAGAACGGCCTCCCAATCTGGTCCGTTTAACCTTGGGCACGACAGCAAGAAACGCGTTGGCGGAACGTAGCTGTCTGCTGGGGAGGTAGGGGGTGATTAAAGGACGATTGATTGCTGGGCCAGTTTCCCAGAATGACTGATGGGCAATACAGAGGGACTTGAAACTAATCCTGTCCCTGACAGGGAGCCAGTGCAGTGTTATTAGTCCAGGTTTGGCGGAGAGCCTACGGGGAATTTGAAGTAGGGTGCGGGCCGCACAGTTTTGAATAACTTGCAGTTTCCGCAGTGTGAAGTCAGGAGCTCCAAGATAGAGTGCATTTCCAAAATCCAGCCTAGAATGGATCAATCCCTGTACGGCAGTTTGTTTGGCCTTGAATGGTAGCAGGGGGAGAATCCTCCTTAACATTCTGAGAAGGCCAAAACAGGTGGCAGATAGCTTGACAGCCTGATAGTCTAACGTTAGGGACCTATCCAGCCAGATGCCCAGGCTCTTAATGGCATTCTTGGGGGCTGGAGGGGGACCCAGACAGGCTGGCCAAATCGAGCCCACCGAGGATGGGGCCAAGCGGCCCAGCAGCATGGCCTCTGTCTTGTCCCCATTAAGTTTGAGACAAGACAGGGTCATCCAGCTGTTTACTTCGCTTAGGCAGCCCGCCAGATCTACCGTGGCCGCAGAGCCCTCTGTCCGAGTCAGAGAGACCACCAGCTGGGTACCGTCCGCATAGGTAACGATCTTAATACCATAAGGACGGACGATCCCAGCCAGCGGCCTCATATAAACGTTAAACAACGTTGGGCTAAGCGAGGAGCCCTGCGGGACTCCACAGCCCAGAGGTCTGCTAGTGGAGGTGGTATTTCCCTCAAAGACCTGAACAGTTCTATCACTCAGGAATGACCTGAGCCACTTCAACCCTCCTCCCTGAATCCAGATGTCATAGAGACGCTGCAATAAGATTTCATGATTTACAGTGTCAAAACGGCACTCAGATCGAGGAGAATGACTGCCACCGATCCCCCCATGATCTAAGATACCTCTAGTTTCCTCCAGAACTGCCAGCAAGGCAGATTCCGTCCCATGTTTGGGGCGGAAACCCATTTGTGAAGGGTCAAGCAACTGATTATTTTCTAGAAAATTAGTCACAAGACTGTTGATGTATTTCTCCAATATCTTGCTGACCCAAGGGAGCAGGGAAATGGGACAGTAATTACTGAAGTTATTAATGTCCATGTTGGGTTTCTTCACGAGTGCCCTCATCCTAGCCTCTTTCCATGCTGGTGGGACCGTGTTAGTGGAGATTGAGGCATTAAGTACCTCCAACATGACAGGAAGGATAGTGTGGCCAACGGCCTTTAAAGAGCTCGGAGGAGCAGGATCACAGGTGGAGCCTGATTTAACCTGCGCCGTTAAAGTGGCCAGTAGGTCCGAGTGTAGCAAAGGGAACTCAGCCAGCACAGATGACAAGTTGCCTATTGTATCCTGCTTAGAAGACGCCAAGATGTCTACTGAAGCGTTTGGAATGGTGGTTGAAAAGGATGAGTAGATGAGATCCACTTTGTTATAAAAAAAAGTCCGCTAGATCATTACAGCGAGCTTGTAAGTCTTCACTATTTACGGGGAGCTAGGGAAGTTTAGTGAGACTTTTTACAATCAGATAGATCTCCTTAGAGTTGAAGCTGGCTTCGGAAATCTTTTGTGTATAGTACAGGGCTTGTGCTTTCTTTATTTCCTTCTTGTAGTCCCTGATGGATTTTCTGTACAAGGTTTTATCTGGGTCAGTATAACCCAGTCGCCATTTCCTCTCTAACCTTTGGCACTTGCGTTTAATATCCCTGAACTCCTCAGAATACCAGGGGCCCGAGGTCCTAGATCTCTTTACCAAGGTTTTCTTAACTGGGAGTATGATATTCAGCGATTTGGTTATCCAGTTGTTGAATTCATCATTAGCTACTACGGGATCTACGTTAATAGATGGTGTTGTGGCTTGTAGCTCATCGGCCCACTTATCTAAAGTTCGGACCAGTTTCGTGCGTCCCGTAATCCTGGCACCAGAGCAGGGGGTTTATGAGTGTTCCAAAATCGAGGGACTAGCCAGTGGTCAGTCCACGGGAGCGCAGGGAACCTGCTTTGCATGTTTGCCCCATTTTTGATCAGTAATATAATAAGGTCCCAGAAGAAAAATATTGCTCTTTTATTTATGTTGCCAGATTCTAGTATGGCATGGAGCTGATAATTAAATATGATTTTCTGTTAATTTGTTAGCTTGGCAACACTGAGAGTGCGCTGGTAATAATTTAGGAATAGATAGCTCTAAAATTCTTTTGAAGTGTTTTCTTCATATATTTGTTTTTTGATATGTACAGTGAATTGGGAAAAATATCTGTTTTGTTGATTTTCTCATTATTCTCAACAACCTCAGCATAAAAAAAAGGCAGCTACATCAGTAATATGCTCAGAAGATGGAAACTGCATTTGTGCTTCCTTAAGTCTAGTATTTATTTTCCCAGTACTTTATAAGTAGGATGTCCTGGATTTGCCAGAACAGTCCCGATTTCTGCCCCATGTCACAGCAGATTTTAGTAAATTTAGCACATGCCCCAAATCGGGTCAACTGAAAATAAGGGAGTGAAGTTTTCACGCCATGCTTATCAGAAAGCAATTCAATTAACGCACATGGTACTGGATTTAAAAGTTGCATTTAATTTATTCCCTTAGGGGGACATGCATCAAGCCTGGCCGATTTGCAGAATTGGCCCGTTTGCGAATGGAAAAAGGCCTTTTCCAATGCAGGTACCTTTTGTCATTTGCTATTTTGGTAATCAGATTTATCTAAATTGCGAATGCATTTAGGGAATCGCAACTTGCGATTCCGTAATGCCAAGGCGTTTATGCCTTTCCTAAATACGAACTGTGCAATTAGGAAACGCTAATTACTATCAACTTCAAGTTGATGACAATTTGTGCATGCTTCGAAAAATGCACAAAAATGCATTGTTCGAAGCATGCCATGTAGCGCACTTTGCTTCATATGCGCACACTTACTTTTTTTGGGGGGGTGCTTCAGGGGGGCCTTAGGCCCCCCGACACCCTTGGATTTCCATTTGTAATTTACGATTACCAATTTGGTAATTGCAGTTTGCAAATGCATTACCATTCATTCCTATGGGCCTGCAGGCCCATAGGAAAGAAAGGAGTCACATTAGCTAATAGCGATTCGCAACTTCCGAATCGCTATTAGCCAATGTTAAGGAATCACACATTTGATTCCAATTCCTACATGCATAGGCATTTGCACATGACCAGCATTAGGAGGACCAGGACAAAGGAGACCAGGAATATCACTATGGAGCCCAGGAGGAGCAGGCCCAGGAAGTCTCACACCAAGGCAAAGAAAACCAGATGACCAGGGGAACCAGAACAAAGAGGACATGAACATCCGAGGTCAGAAAAGCACGAAAGGTAATGAAAATAATGTTCTGTCTAATCACTTTTGCCCACAATGCCATCCCAGTTTGGACCCAGCCATTTGCAACCCAAGACCGGTTTCACCATGTTTGGGGCTCTTCAGTCATCTTTAGCTTGACTCCAGTGCGCCATGAGAGAGGACCCATGACTGAGCATACATATAGCCACTTGGACCATTACAACAAACTCACAAAAGGTGATGAGAGGATGCTTGCAATATATCTAACCACTGGCAATTGTTCTGGATAGCTTTCCAACCCATTGTTCTTTTGCCCACCATGCCACCTGCAAATCAATCTTGACCCTGCTTCAATAGGAACAGCACAAATAGGTACTTATTGCTTCCTTACCTTTTCTAGTTATACACCCCAGAGAAGGTGTACAACATTTTTCGGCAACTATCACTAGTGAAAGAGTAGGTGATCCTGCCTATAATGACTGAATCTGTAATGTTACCTTAAATGTGCAAGATTTTAAAACCCAAGGGCAAGTTTGCACTGGCATGATATGATGATGCTTTCCTGCCTGCAAGATTGCTTATGGTGTCTGGTTTGCCAAATGACCATGGCCTATATTCTGAGTTGCCTAATTTCTGCTGTGCCATGATAAAAAAAAGCTTACTGAGTATTGCAGTCAGCCTATTTTATTGATGTTGTCATTGCACCAGTGTGAGACTCATATTGTAGGTTTCCTGGAGTCTGCTGACCAGGACAAGGGATATAAAAACAGCATACCATTTCAGAGTTCAAAGTAATGTCCTTTAATCCTGACGCGTTTCAGAGCACTATGGCTCCTTCATCAGAGGAAAATGGTGTTCAACAGCTTAAACGGCTTGAAAGTATTTATGCACATGCACTCATTTCATGGCTCACAGGTGTGCGGTTCTCCCGGCATGCTGGTACTTGTAGTCACTGATAGCAAGTCACGTATTTTCAATAGGCACCGTTGACAAACACCATCTGTTCAAAACATAACACTCATACCCATGTGGGCCTCCGGGCCGGAATGCTGCTTCTAATCAAGTCCTGTCCACTGTACCCTATTGCAAACACAAAACTTTTCATGTCAAAGGCCCCGCTCCTGCTGTGTCATCTTCCCTGCGGAAGGGCATACGTGACATACATATGCATTGCCCGCATGTGTGGGGGGTGCCGGGCGTGTAAGCGTCCGTAGAATACTGCTATCATACGATTTAATTTTTAAATGTGGATGTCTAACACGTTTCCATATGTACACGTTCGTGGTCTTTGGACCGTGATTTACAAGTTGTGTGGATATCTAGGTGTGTACATACATGTGCGTGTCTATGTACAAATACCAGATTACTTCACGTCTCTACGTGTGCTCGTTCCCTGTGCAGTGTTCATGCACGGTGTCTGTTTTAACATACGGACGCAGTTTGTACCCGTGTGCATACATTCACACAGTTCTGTACAAAGCTCTTCTGCACCTAAACAGAAGTAGGGAGCGCTATCCAATGTGACAGCAGCGTACATGCGGGCAGGGCACACTGTGCATGGATAGGTTTGTGTCTGTCTGTCAGTGCGTCTACTTTGTGTGCCTGCACAGAGAGTGCTGCGCTGCTGCTGTGGGTCCCTGCGAAGGGCGCCTGCGGTTCATTTGTAGTTTTGTAAGTGCAGCGACAATTTCAGAGCGAGGAAGGCTAAAAAGCTGGCAAGTGTTGAATACCCCGTGCACACAACTCCTCAAAGTGTCTGCCTTCTCTGATGCGCAGTTTACCTCACCCGGGTACCCAGACATTAGAGGCCGAGTAGGCACAGAGATCTCAGAGGTCTGGGCAGGCAGAGCGCAAGCAGATGAGCAGGGTGGCTGAAGCAGGCAGCAGAGAGGGCAGATGAAGGAGCAGGCAGAGTGCTGAGCAGGCAGGGAGCCCACGCGGAAGAGTAGGGTTGATGGATCAGGCAGCAGGGAGGACAGAAGCCTGAACAGGCAGAGTCCAATTTCATGGTTTTGTTTATTTTTTATAAAAACACCCTGTATGAACGTTGTAACATCATACTTTGTCAATTAGCCAGGATATAGAGTCATGCAGGGATGTTTATAGTATGAGCTGGGGTTTCGTTTCCTGGTATATAGGAATTTCAGTGCAAATAGTTTTTGTCCTAAGAGGTAGGAGGTTTCTCAATTTATGATTAAGCCAGTGGTGAGCACATTTCAAGGGAGAATTTCTAAGCAAGAAAAACTGGTTGATGATATTAATGAATCTTATATTGCCTAGTGGCCCCAAGAAGCATGGACTGCCATTACCAATGATGGATGGTGTGTCTGTCATTACCAATAATGGGTAGTCTGTTTACCATTACCAATGGTTGATAGCGTGTCTTCCATTGTCACTGTTTGATAGTGTGTCTGCCATTGCCAGCGGTTGGTAGTGTGTCTGCCATTACCATTAGTTGACAGCGTGTCTGCCATTACCTTTGGTTGATAGAGTGTTTGCCATTACCGTTGGTTGACAGCGTGTCTGCCATTACTGTTGGGTGACAGCGTGTCTACCATTACCTTTGGTTGATAGCGTGTCTGCCATTACCGTTGGTTGACAGCGTGTCTGCCATTACCGTTGGTTGACAGCGTGTCTGCCATTACCGTTGGTTGACAGAGTGTCTGCCATTACCGTTGGTTGACAGCGTGTCTGCCATTACCGTTGGTTGACAGCGTGTCTGCCATTACCGTAGGTTGACAGCGTGTCTGCCATTACCTTTGGTTGACAGAGTGTCTGCCATTACCGTTGGTTGACAGCGTGTCTGCCATTACCTTTGGTTGACAGAGTGTCTGCCATCACTGTTGGTTGACAGCGTGTCTGCCATTAATGTTGGTTGACAACGTGTCTGCCATTACCTTTGGTTGACAGCGTGTCTGCATTACCGTTGGTTGACAGCGTGTCTGCATTACCGTTGGTTGACAGCGTGTCTGCCATTACCTTTGGTTGACAGAGTGTCTGCCATTACCGTTGGTTGACAGCGTGTCTGCCATTACCGTTGGTTGACAGCGTGTCTGCCATTATCTTTGGTTAACAGCGTGTCTGCCATTACCTTTGGTCGACAGCATGTCTGCCATTACCGTTGGTTGACAGCGTGTCTGTCATTACCTTTGGTTGACAGAGTGTCTGCCATTATCGTTGGTTGACAGTGTGTCTGCCATTACCGTTGGTTGACAATGTGTCTGCCACTACCTTTGGTTGACAGCATGTCTGCCATTACCTTTGGTTGACAGCGTGTCTGCCAGTACCTTTGGTTGATAGAGTGTCTGCCATTTCCGTTGGTTGACAGCGTGTCTGCCATTACCGTTGGTTGACAGTGTGTCTGCCATTACCGTTGGTTGACAGCGTGTCTGCCATTACCTTTGGTTGATAGCATGTCTGCCATTACCGTTGGTTGATAGCGTGTCTGCCATTTCCAACAGTGGGCAGTGTGCCTGCTATAAGCAATGATTTCCAGTGTGTCTGCTGACTGTGTGGTGGAAGTCTGTTTACCACAATAGCGTTGGTTAACAGCTTGTCTGCCATTACCTTTGGTTGACAGCATGCCTGCCGTTACCGTTGGTTGACAGAGTGTCTGCCATTACCGTTGGTTGACAGTGTGTCTGCCATTACCGTTGGTTGACAGCGTGTCTGCCATTACAGTTGGCTGACAGCGTGTCTGCCATTACCGTTGGTTGACAGCATGTCTGCCACTACCTTTGGTTGACAGCGTGTCTGCCATTACCTTTGGTCGATAGCGTGTCTGCCATTACCTTTGGTTGACAGTGTGTCTGCCATTACCCTTGGTTGACAGAGTGTCTGCCATTACCGTTGGTTGACAGCGTGTTTGCCATTACCGTTGGTTGACAGCGTGTCTGCCATTACCGTTGGTTGACAGTGTGTCTGCCATTACCTTTGGTCGATAGCGTGTCTGCCATTACCATTGGTTGATAGCGTGTCTGCCATTTCCAACAGTGGGCAGCGTGCCTGCTATAAGCAATGATTTCTAGTGTGTCTGCTGACAGTGTGGTGGAAGTCTATTTACCACAGTAGCAGGGAGACCCCGATTCCTAGGGTTGGAGCTGGGCCTGAAGACGAAGTTGCTGTCTGGAAGATTTCCAGCGACTGTCATGTTTGAGATTTCCGCTGGAAGGGAAGGTGTTTGATGATGCTGTCATGGGAAGCTCATTTGGATAAAGTGTTTTTTTTTTTTTGTGAAAATCTTTTTATTGATTTTTAGAAAATAACCATAAACGTGGTACACATGTTGTCATATACATACAGCTATTTCAATGTGTCATAAACATACATTTAGTGTTCGTCTTGCAAATCAATTATTTCCTGTTACATTGTTCAACATTGTTATATCAGAGCAAACCAGTCAGATAAATTACACACCCATTACAAAAGAAATGAAACAATAGAAACCCAGGGACTAGAACAGGTCATATTGAGGAAAGGGTAGGTGGGCAAGGGGGCACCTCCACCACAACCCAACAGGTCAACCACTAGTGAGGCAGCTAGCACCCAAACCCTCCCTCAGGTCTAGTCCAGCTGGTGTAACCAACTCCTGATAGTCCACATTGACATTTAATAGTTCCTGCTCTCGAACAGGCTTACTCCGCCCCGGAAGGACTGCTGGGAGAGTGGGACAATAGATAACATTGCAGTGGTACCCAAATATCGCGGGGGCCTTGATGTAGGTGGCAGAAGTTCCGCATAGATCGTCTGCTGTTCCTGACAATATATTAGATCATGAAGCCACAGCTTAAACTTGGGTGCTCTCCCTCTTCCCCAGTGGCATGCCACTCCCCTTTTAGCTTGAAGCAACGCCAAGGCCACAAATTTACGATGTTCCGCCCTTAGCCGCTCCACTTACCCCCAATAAAGCCATCAGTGGGGACATGTCAATCCGGGCATTAATCATAGTGGACAGAGCCTGAAAAATCTGCGCCGAATACTTGTATATCTCCGGACAGCCTCATGCCAAGTGCAGGAAGTCAGCGCCTTCAACATGACACCTATCACACGAGTCGGTATCCCTCAATTTGTATCTATACATTCTGGCTGGGCTGCCTATGAGGCAAAGAACATCTTTCAAAATGCTGTGCATCGCTCATAAAACTTTGCATAATACTGGTCCTTACATCCTGCGGAACAGAATCAAGCTCTATGCTCCAGTTCGGAACTTACGTTCACAAGCCACAGCTAAAGCAGTCACCACACGAATAAAATTATCCAGGATGGGTAGACGTGCCTTTTCGCACCTTGCCGCTAAGTGTTGGAATGACTTGCCTATCGTTACCTCACTTTCAGAAAAAAACTAAAAACTGCATTATTCCCTAAATAGAATGATTGTAGTCCCTGGAAATTTGCTTATGGTTTACTGTTCAATTTTAGCGCCGTGATATCCTTGTTGGATGAGTGTCGCGCTTTAGAAGTACATATAACAATAACAATAACAATAACAATAATACAGTCTTTGTAGGAATTTATAGTGGATAATCCTAAACCTACTGCTAGCTGAAATTCGCTCAGTCTGCAGCTAGCAGAATTCCCACTGTTTATCCATCAGAGTTATACAAAGTTCGAGGTCCCACCTTTCCCTTGCCTTTGCAGGTTGCTCAATCTTCTGTGTGTGTACTGCTTTGTATAGTATTGACACCAGCCGTTTAGCCTTCTCGTTCCGAAGTGTCAGCTGTAGCGGTGTAAAAGTCGGTGGCTCTGAAGGGAAATCAGGAGTAATAGAGCGAATTCCCTGCCGCTGGCGAATGTATAGGAAGGTTTCTAGGGGTGTCTGTGTTATATTCTGGAACACGTGTGCCACTGTGCGGAATAACCCCTCTTGATACATGTCCCCCCAGTTGTGTATCCTAGTGCGATCTTTAAACTTGTGGAAAAGTGTCTCCTGAAGAAGAGGCATGGCGGGATGATATACCAGCGGTAACAATGGCGAGTAAAGCATAGGCGCATCCAACATCTTACTCACATGTGCCCAGGCCACCACCGTGCAACTCACTGTGGTCGGCGTCTTATCCCGCGTGGGGGTCGGAATGTACACCGCCGCCTCAATGGGGACGGGAAGAGTGAGCCAATGCTCCGCCGCCACCTGGGCCATATAACGTGGTTGATGCACCCAAAAATGGGCATAATGCGCATGTGCGCTGTAATAGTTTAATTCAAAATTAGGTACACCAAATCCACCCTGAGAATAGGGCCTCGTCAATACATCCCACCGTAATCTTGCGGTTTTACCCCCCCCACACTAATCGCGTCAGTTCTGACCGCAACTGTTTAAAAAAGAATGACCCCGGGTGAAAGGGTATATTAAGAAACATACAATAGTTGAAATAATATAACCATCTTTACCAAAGACACACGCCCGCCATGGAGAGAGGAGGGTAATCCATTTTGATATATTATCCGCAATTCGAACCATAGCGGTCCCGTAATTAAGACGCATCGATTCATCTCTATCCCTCGTCACACGGATGCCTAAATATTTCAGTTCATCCTCGCACCATGCCATCGGATAGTCCAAGGGAAAGCGACTCATTGCATCAGTAAGGGGAAAGATACTGGACTTACCCCAGTTTATCTGGACCCCTGAAAGCAATCCAAACACTATAAATTCTCGAAGGATAATATTTAAGTTCTGTTGGGGGTTTCGTATGTAGAGTGTAATGTCGTCCGCATAGAGGGAAACCAATATCTGCCTCATGTTGCATTGCAATGCTCTGTCACGGTGGTGCTGACGCAATTTAGCCACCAGTGGTTCCACCGCGATCGCGAACAACATGGGAGACAGGGGGAAACCCTGCCTCGTACCTCTCGTTATTGAATAACCCTCAGAAGTTTTGCCATTAATCACTATTCTAGCTGTAGGTGAGCAATACAACAAACGTATCCAGGAAAGGAAAAGGGTGGGAATCCCATTCGGGACATCACACCAAATAAATAGTCCCACTCAATGGAGTCTAAAGCCTTTGTGGCATCCAGGAAAACTGCTGCCAAAGGTAACTCCGAAGAAACGTTATTCAATATTGTGAATAGGGTCCGCAAGTTATGGGATGTTGCATGCCCGGGCACAAATCCCGACTGGTCAGGCAGTATTAAATGTTCCATGAGTAGACTGAGACGATTAGCTATGAGCTTAGCTAATATTTTAACATCACAATTGAGCAGTGACAGGGGCCTATACGAATCACAGTGGTGCGGTGTTTTCCCTGGTTTTAATAGGGAGACGATGATCGCCTCTCTCATGGAAGGGGGAAGACTCCCTACCTCCAGTGCATCCTCATAGACCTCACACAGTATAGGTTTTATAAAACTCGACTGGGATACCATCCGACCCCGTGGGCTTACCCAACTGCTTATGCATGATGGCTTCCCTGACCTCGTCAAGCTCGAACGGGGCACACACAAATGTCCGCTGTGTATCGTTCAACCACCCCAGCGATATATCGTCCAAATATGTATCTAGGTTCAATTTTCCCATCCTAGTGGTTGTATACAATGCCGTGTAGTGCTCAGTGAAGGCATTAAGTATGGTCACAGTGTACATATATACAATGCCGTCCAACCCTTCCAATTCTAGGATTACATTAGAGCCTCATGACCTCCGAATCGTCTCTGCCAGTGCCTTCGCAGGCCTCTCCCCCTCGCCATAGCGGCGGGCCCTCCAATACTTCCCTCAAAATCTCGCCTCTCTGCGAGCCTCATACATGTAGGCTGTGAGTTTCGATCTAAACTGAGATTGTGTTATGCCATCCGGCCTAGTAACTAATCTGCTCTCCAATGACTTAAGCTCGGTCTCAAGTGTACGTAACGTGTTCAAAATATCTTTAAGCATCCCAGCACCCTTTGCTATGCAAAAGCCTTGTAACGGCACTTTGAAAGCTTCCCAGATAATGTCTACGCTATCTACCGAATCCTTATTACGTATGAAAAAATCTTTGATCTCCACTCTGAGCTCCTCCTGAAACACAGTGTCTAGTAGTATGGTAGGTTGCAACCTCCAGCTGCTTCTGGGAGGACCATAATCTGTGGAGGACAATGTAAGCCATACCGGTGCATGATCCGAGTAAGTCCTGGCTAAGTGTTGCACTTGTAAAATCGCCGGACACAGCCCGACACTCAAGAAAATATAGTCCAGTCTCGGCCATGTCGCCGCCTGCGCAGTAAAGTGGGTACCCTCTAGGTCGTTAGGGTGCAAGTGTCTCCACGCATCTATCAGATTGTGGTCCGTGAGTGTGGAATGCAGCATGGCACAGGCTTTTGTGTAATGATGGGGAGCTGGTTGGGACCTATCAATATCCGGACTCCGCGCAATGTTAAAGTCACGTCCCCACACAATATGGTTGGACCCAATGTCCACAATCTATGCCCATAGTTCTGTAAAGTAGTGGGGGCCGTCCACATTAGGACCATAACAGCAGGCCAGGGTAACAGAATCAGACCCCAACCTCCCCCAAGTCAGGCAATATCTCCCCTGGGCAACCCACGTGGCTCCTGCTAGTGTGAACGGAGTGCCCCTCTTAACCAGAATCGCCACACCTCTCGCATAGGAAGAGAAAGAAGAAAAGATCCTGTGTGCCGCCCATTTACAAGCAAATGTGATGTTACGTCTTGGGTTGAAGTGTGTCTCCTGCAGCATTGCTACGTATACCTGGTGTCTGTCAAGATAGGATAGTATTTGGCGTCTCTTACGCGGGTCACGCAGCCCCCGTATGTTCCATGTAATTATGTTTAGTTTAGTGCTATAAATGAGGGTCATGAGCTAGGCCTTGTACATCTCTTCAGTGCTCCATCGGATAGCATTGCCGCTGTTCCAGATCAACCACCTTTAGTCGCTCAACAACTGCGGCTCCAGTACAACAAGGACATTTCAAAGTAATATTAATCTTTGTGTACGACCATACAGTAAATCCCTTAGATGTGCTTATTGACAACCACATGTACCAAATAACCCCCTCGAACAAACCCCCCACAGACCTACGTCTAATCAACAAGAACTGCAAATTCCCTCCCCCCACACACTGAAGCAACCCAATCTTGCCAGAATCCCACGTCCACCCTCCCACCCTGCCTCCAAATTGGAACCCCACTTCCGTTACCCCCCCTCATAGTTCAAAACTTGTACTTCCATGGGGTAATACCCATAGGGGGACCTTCTAGACAGCTACGCAGTCTCCTCGCTCCCCTTAAGTTCTCCTCCGACGGCGCTGCCGGCCCTATCATGAGGAGGGGGAGCATGCCTTGAACCACAAAAACATGTAAACAATTGAGCCATACTGGAAGGATCTCACCTCGCATCAGCTAGATTGTCCGACCCATCCTACCAATCCGTAATAGTTCTCTTGGATGTGTGCAGATTACTTTGCTGGAGTCAGTCATTCCAGATCCTCATTTTCATTCATGTCACCATTCCGCTGCGAGGCCTCCAGTCACACTCCACCCCGGTTTGCTCGTTTCAATGTTCAGAGGAAGTCTTCGACTTGCTGGGGAGACGTGAAGAATCGCTGCTTCCCTTGGTGCGTCACTCTGAGTTTTGCTGGGTAGAGGAGTGCGTAATCAATTTGCTCCGATCGCAACTTCCGCTTGACTTCCACAAGCACTGCGGCGCTCTTCTTGCACGATAGGTGTGAAGTCTGGATATATGGAAAAGGTGTTACCATCATATGTCAACTTCTGCTTGTTTCCCGCAGCTCTGAGGGCTACATCCCGGTCTCTATACTTAAGTAATCGTGCAATTATAGGTCGTGGGGGGCTTCCCGGCACCGGATGTGGACCGAGGGTTCTGTGTGCCCTTTCCACTATGAACTGCGAGGAAAAGGCGTCTTTGCCTATGGACTCCAGCAGTAGTTTTTCTATATAGTCCTCCATTCTACCAGTATTTGTCGATTCTGGTATGCCTATGACGCGTATATTGTTGCGCCGACTGCGCGCTTCCAAGTCCTCGTTTTTTGTGGCTATGACGGGTAGCAGTTTATCTATTCTCGTAAGTTGCACTCTATGGGTTGCAGTGACGTCATCTGATTCTGATATGTGTCCTACCGCCTCCTTAATGCAGTCTTCGTGGCCATCTAGCTTATGTGCAATGGCATCCATCCTAGAGGACATCCCGTCCACCTTGTCCACCACTGTTGCAAATCCTTGCCGCATCTCTTGTAGTATATTGGCCATGTCCAAGGCCTGTGAATTGGCTCCCCCTCCAGCGCGCTCAGCCAAGTCCTGCTCCTGGTCGTCAGCAGTAGATTTGCTTCCCTTTTTGCAGCTTCGAAATTTAGTTTTGGTTGACGAGTGTCGGGCTTCCCCATATTTCAGCAGGAGTGCGACGCCTTCTGCGTATGTATCAGGAGTAATCAAGGCAACCACCAGTCTAGGGTGAAGTGTGAGGGCCAGCCCGAGTCACCACGTGGCCCTTTCGTCGTCAGCAGCTGATCCTGCCCCGTACTCTTGTCGCGTCAGCTTGCTCTGTCCAGTGCTTCTCAGCTGCTCTGACCTCACTGGGTCAGCTACTTGCCCAAGACTGTGTCCCGCTGAAGCATCACCTCATAATCGCCAGCTGCCTTCTCCACCAATGTATGGCGATTCACGGAGCTACTTGAGCCCCTTCCAAAGCCCTGTAGGGCACAACGGCAGCAGGTTGCTAAGTCTGTAAAACCGCAGCAGCGTGCGACATCCAGCACCCACAATATGGTGGGGGGAGTACAAGTGGCGGCCCGGCAGTCACAGTCCCCGTCAAACCACCGCCCAATGCTCTGCCGCTCCAAGGGGGTTTATCGCGCCTGTCGCAGGTCGCTTCAGGTGCTCCGCACCGGCCAGTAAGGGTCTCACTCCTCTTCCACTCTCGTCTCAGCCGGCTATCCACGCACTGCCACTGCCCATCTCCCCTCTCGCCACGGGCATCACACAGACTGTTCCATACCGTAACCGAGGCGTGTAGGGGAAGAACACTGCTCAGTATCTTCGCGAAGCCTGTCTCCACACCTCAGAACGGCTCTCCTGCCAAAGGCGCTTTCCCCGCAGCCGCCGTGGTATGTCCGGCCTCCTCAGTATATTTATTATCCTGCCCCGGTGTTCACTAGATCTTCACAGTGGGGGGGGGGCACGCGCCAATCCTCCACCGCTGCGCAATGTGGGCTCCCCACAAATTCAGCTACACAGTCCTCGCCGCCTCCGTCAGTATGTCCGCATCCATCAATCACATCGCAACACCATTATGGCTCTCAGCAAAGTCTCTCGGGCAGTGGCCTCATGGAAACCTGCGCCGCCACCCCCAGCAGTACTATCTCCATAAATGCCTCCTTGGCGTCATGTTGCACGGGCAGTCCGCCTCTGCGCCGTGACTCGGTCGTTAGCGATAACACTAACTCACTGTGTTGTTGCCGGACGCGCGGCCTGGTTGCCTCGTGGTAATCCCCGACCTTTCCCAGCCACTGCAGCCGAGTCACAGCTCCATGCAGGTCAGGCGGGCGGCGCGGCTCAGATTTCAGGAGCCCGCTGCTCTGGTTGTCCGCCGCCGATCCTTCCGCACTTCACTCCACTTGTAGCCGCAGGGTAGCGCCACCGATCTCTCAACAATTTAGCCCAATTAGCGCCCAATTGTTCAGGATAAGTGGAGGATATCAGTTCCAGGAAGCAGGAGCCTCACATCAGTGTGGCCATGCTGCTTGCGCGCTCTCTAGCGCCCCCCTCATTGGGGTAAAGTGTGGATTTTTTTGTTAGGGCTTATTTGACCTTTGCTAAGAAAATGTAAGTGATGTCCAAGATGGTTGTTGTGGCCTCAGGATGCATTAATGGTGTATTTTCTACTGAGGCCATTGTCAATGGTGATTAACATCTGAAGGATGAAAGGCTTAGATGGCCATGCTGGGATTCCAGGTCGATCTGCTGATTCCAGCTATCAGCAGTGAGGGCTTAACTTATTTCCCTTTTTTTAAAATCATTGTTATCTGTAGCCTCTGCTTTGACTTAAAGAGCACGCTTTAGTGCCCTGACTTCAGAATCCGTTAGAGTCTTTGAACTACCAGCCACCAAGAACCCTTTTTGTATGCGTGTAGTTGACTTAGAAACCTTTGAAGGTGGGCAAAAAATAGTCACTACGAAACACTATTGTCAGGAAAGCACGGCCAACAGGGTGGCTACTGATGTGGCGCTTTCTGTACTGGATGGATGCAGTTGCTGCTTGTTCCAGCAGTCTCTCTCATCTCACCTGGTGGTACCACACGTCCTCCTCATATTTTGAAAGCCCTTGTGTAGCAAACACACCATGGACCATCTGTTTCTATTGGACAGAAACCATTGAGTGGTGATGCGCTAGCACCTTTTTAGTTGGTACTATCACTTCGTCTGCTTTATCTTCCTTGCAGTTTTCACAGTCATTAGGCTGGTGGACAGCCGGAAAACTGTCACTTTTGAAAAGTTCAATATTATGGAAATGTTCATGTGTATGTTTGTTTAATTTCCAGCTGTTGTTTGGGATTGGTCTGTGTGGAATCCTTGTACACGCATTAGTCTGGTCCTCCTATGACTACTGCCTCCATAGTGTATGATCTTCAGCCTGTTTTTGGTTTCCGCGCCATTGTTCAATTAGGTAGACTAGTATTCTTGGAACATCCCATATTCACGAGAACATCAGAATACATCGGCTCTGCATGCAGCCATTGGACCTCGATGGAGCGAGTCGATGAGACGAGGTCCATGTGCCATCACGGGCTCAGCCTAGACTTGTCCAATTGAGATCCATGGTTCAGTGCGCAAACTGGGCTTTTGGCTTCTTCTCACATATTGACCCCACCAGTTGATCCAACTCACAGTAGGGCTGTGGTTCTCATGCACTGGATGATCGTCCTCCTCCAAGCCTCACAGACGCATTGCCTTTAATCCCACCTGTCTGCTCGCCATTTCACTACTGAAGCGTGAAGGAGAGCGCTGTCTAGATATGTGAATTTTACCTGTCTCCAGAAAAAAATTGATTTAGCAATTTTACCACTCTCTCCTTTTCTCATGAAGGCAGAATGTTCCAGGAGAGTTGCAGTCACTTCAGCAGGGTCTCTTATCTGGCAGTCGAGTGCTCGTAAAATTCCTTTGGCACATGATTGCAAAGTCCCTATCTCTATCTTCACGTCACTGGCTCAGATCTGGCAGGAGTCATCACTTTGCACGGGCCAATTTTCTTCTTCTTACTTTCATTTTTATGTTGAGCCTGCAGCAGCGCACATGCCCTGCACTGGCGAGACTTTTAGTAAGGGGCTTTGAAAAGCTCACCAGAGGCTCTTGCGTGTGTGGCCTATTGCTTGCCGTTACCCACACATGCGCCATATGTTTTGAATTATCGTGCCCAGACACAGGTGCGATAATTCAAAACATATGGTCTGGTGCTCGCTCTTGCGCGCGCGCCACTCACTCCATCATCATGGCTCATTAAGCGCATGGCTCGCGGGCACTCTTATAGCGCGCGCACATGGGCTGCGCGCCACTGCTCCTGCTAGTTTATAAGAATAAAGAGTGACCCGTTCAGTTTCTATGTGGTTGAACCGAAGTCTGTGCTCTTTACATGCTGTTTTAATTTAGCATCTCCTAACCTTCATGCTTCCGTCCTCCTCAATAATTTTCTGTCCACTCGCCTTGTTGGGAGAGATGGCTCCATTTCATTTTTACCTCTGCCACTGCGACCTTCACATATGTTTTGGAATTGTTAATGAAGCAGCCTAAATATGCAAAGGGAACCCATGGTAATTAATTAATGTCTAAATAAAATAGTTTCCCTCGAATACAGCAGTCTTCAAGCACAACAAATCCATGTTCTATACTCGAATAATGGTGAAAGCTGCAGCGCTGGAAGACTTAATGGCCTGCTTTTCTTGTACGATTTAAGTGCAGAACTTTTCGTTTACATTTTGAGGATGGTATGGTGAGTGACTAGAATGCCTTGCCAAAACACCTGCATAGACACTGCTCATAAATGGATAAACATATTCAAGCAACAGTCTCCTCAAGTTTCCCTTCTGTCGCTCTTCTCCATTGAGGAGCAGAACATGTGGTGCATTTGGACCAGTCAACGCATGTGCTGTGTTTACTTACTTATTGCCTTTTTTAGAAACTTCTGAATGTGGGTTGAATGGGAGTATTTTTCTGTTTTTTCACCTATTTGTCCTACAGACACCACCCCAGACATTAGCTCAGAAATCTGAATAGCAAGTGTGGCATTTGGGATTTTCCTTTTTAAATATTCAGGTTTTTTTTAATCATATATTAAGGATGCATGCAAGGGCAACAAAAAAAGAAATAGCTCACCTAGCACATGTCAAACATAACTTTTGTTACAAGTCCACTATTCACAGATTAAAAGGGTACGATGGGGAGTGGTACATGCATCATAAGAACAAGCCTTCCTCTGCCATTTCTGATGTGAGATTCATCACCTTCATACTCTTCAGGCGCCAGACTGGATAATCTCTCTCTCTCTCTTTCTCTCTCTCTCTTTCTCTCTCTCTCTAAATCTCTCTAAATCACTCTCTCTTTAAATCTATTTTTCTCTCTCTCTCTAAATCTCTGTCTCTCTCTCTCTCTCTCTAAATCTCTCTCTAAATCAATCTCTAAATCTCTCTCTCTCTCTCTCTCTGAACCTCTGTAAAACTCTCTCTCTAAATCTATCTCTCTCTCTAAATCTCTCCCTAAATCTCTCTTGCTCTAAATCTCTATCTCTCTCTCTCTCTCTCTCTCTCTAAATCTCTCTCTCTCTCTCTAAATCTCTTGTTCACTATAAATCTCTATCCCTAAATCTCTCTCTAAATCTCTCTCTCTCTATCTATCTCTCTCTCTCTATATATATATATATATCTTTCTCTCAAAAGCTCTCGCTCTCTAAATCGTTCTCTCTCTCTCCCCCCCCCCTCAGCTCCCCCCTCTTCTCAATCTTTCCTCCCCCTGTCGGCATTTTCTCGCTTTCAAACTCATCCAGAATCTTACATTATTTTCCAACTAGCACTTTGAAACCCGCAAGTCCTCTCCCAATCTCTCTCTCTCTCTCTAAATCTCTCAATCTTTCTCAATCTCTCTCTCTAAATCTCTCTCTCTAAATCTCTCTCTAAATCTCTTGCTCTCTCTCTCTAAATTGCTCTCTAAATCTCTCTCTCTCTAAATCTCTCTAAATCTCTTGCTCTCTCTCTAAATATCTCACTCTCTAAATGTCTCACTCTCTAAATCTCTCTCTCTCTAAATCTCTCTCTCTCTAAATCTCTCTCCAGACTCTCCTTGGGCTACCGAAGTTTATGTTCAGTTTTGGCATAGAATGAATAGCCACATGTGTAATGAGTGTACAGTGGGGGTTTAGCTTCCCTTGGCATAGCCATTAGATCTCGCCTTTGGGACCTTATAAGTGTTTAGTTATCCAGCACAATATCCTTGGTGCAACAACATCAACTGTTGCATGGCTAAACACTTATAAGGTCCCAAAGACGAGACCTATTGGCTATGCCAATGCTTGTTTTCGCTTAGTTACAGCATTAATATGTGGGGAAAATGCATAAGGACAATTTTCTCCCTGCGTCTAGGCCTCCTCAAAATCATTGCATATCCGGACTCTGCTTCTGTCTGAGTTTTTTGATTCTTGATTAAAATGTTTACTGAGACTTGGAATTAGCCTGATTTGTAATTGAAAGTAAAAGTTTGCAGGTCGAGCACTTTGGTGATAGAGATGAATTTGGAAAGAAAGATTTCAACTTGAAACACTCCCCTCACTGTTTATTGCGCCATTTACTGCTACCTGGCTCACTGTCATCAGTACTTAGTCCAGTTGATGATGATACACATAACTATTACAAATGGGTGATGGATGTGTAATGAGTGCAAAGTGATATCTGATACCCTAGGGCAAGTTTGCATTGAATGATATGATGATGCTTTCCTGCCTGCAAGATTGCTTATGGTATCTGGTTTGCCAAATAGCTATGGGTTATATATAAGCTGAGTTGCTTATTTTCTGCTGTGACATGATAAAAAACACCTTACTGAGGATTGCAGTCAGCCTATTTTATTGATGTTGTCATTGCACCATTGTGAGACTCATATTGTAAGTTTCCTGGACTCTGCTGACCAGGACAAAAGATATATATATTTGCAGTTTATGTCCCAAACGTACAGGTAGCATACAAGACTGGACTACCCCCGTACAAGTTATCACCAGATCCACTGGGGGGGGGGTGTTTGCTGGGCGTTATATTGCTTATGGTTTGGAATAATGGCTACACCTCAAATGTCAGCCTATTACAACATGGAGGTCTACTGTATGTCCATGGACTGAATGTCTATGTGGTGTGTGAGCCAGAGTCTCAGGTGCCACTTCTCAGCCACTTCTTACACTAATCATTGTCATAGACATCCTTCCTACTGTCTTCTGTGCTCCTTATCTATAAACTGTTATAATTCTGACAGCTCTCTTCTACCTCTGACAGATCATCCCAGTCTCTGACAGAACATCCCAGATCTATCCTCAATTCTAAGCACTTTCAGATCACGTCAAGCTCTAGTACTTTCCTCTCTTTCTACAGCTGCGCAGAGGTGAGCACCGCTATAGTAAGGAGATGAAAGAATGTGAGCACTGGCCGGACAGAATTCATCCTTGGAACTGAATAGCAAAACAGTGAAACCACTGAGACGTTTCCACATCACATTGTTGTGTGCAGAATCGAGCCTGTGCTTTTAATTTTCACATTTTTTGTTTTTGACACACCAAAACGTTTGGCAGGTGCTTTCCAGTGAGAAAATAGCACTTGAATTGAAATTCTGAAGCGTGTACACCTTCAGCTATCTCACTGTAGGAGGGACATTCCCAGTCCCAATTTTGAGAAGTTGAAATGACTATATATAATACATATCTTTTTTTATGGTTGGCCCTATGTTAGTACTTTTCATAAAAAACACACATCATTGGAGTCTTCAAAACCCCTTCTTCTTCCGAGCCTATGTCACACAAAAAAATCCCCCTTTTTAAACTCTGGCTGTTAGGATTTATAATGTTTAGAGCTGGGTTTCCAGCTATAAAAATGTTTTTTTTTTTGCAAAAGTGATAAATTAAAATACACTTTCTGAAGGTTAGAAGGATATATTCAAACTCTCCTAGACTTCTACTGACAGTATGGGAACCTGCAACATCACACACACTTTAAGACTTCTATTGATCTTATGAGGACCAGGAAGACACGCCCCTGATCTGATTGGTTGCTTTCTGTCCTTAGCAACTGCACTGTCTGTGTGTGTAGAGAGAGAATATTTTTGTGTGTATAGGAGGGCATTCATCACACACACTGTCTGAAAAATAGGAATTATGAAGCCCTCTCCAAAATTTCACTCAGACAGCTGAGAGAGCTCCCCTCAGTATGTAAGCACTGTAAACGTTATGAGGACCGGCTTTCCGGTCCTCATAGCGCACTGGTCCTCATAGCGTTGGTGTGCAAACATGTTCTGGTCCTCATAAATATAGATATACAAACACACCTCACAGACACACCGCGCACATCCCCCACACACACCTCCCCCACCCCCACACATGGGGAAAACTCAGTGAAACACTAAAATAATAATTTAAAGTGCTTAGAGGTAGGGTATCTCTGATTAGAGTTGTTGTGTTCTGTGGGTGATTTAAGTACCAACATATAGGTACCAATGCAGAGTCTTAAATTCAATGTACACCGTTTACTATGTAGATAATTTGCATGTTGTTATAGAAGTTATTGTGGTATATGGAATGCATACCATAGTCTGTCAGGAAAACATAAAGAACATCGAGGCAGGAGATGAAAAAGAGATGTCAAATACACTTTGGAGATAATATAGTGGGAGAAAGGAAGTATCTATGAGCAAAATTACTATGTAAAACAAAAAAGTTGCACAGTATACTATTAGTCTCACATTATATTATATTCATTTTGGTACTATTTCATTGATTACATATAAAAAAGAATAATGTCTGGAACAATTTTTAATTATTAAATTTAAATTTATTGCTTTGATTTTTCAAAATTTAATAAGACTTCCAACATTATGTCGTCGGGAATGTCCTCATTTGGATTACATGATTCCATTTCTTCCACATATTTCAGAAACTCTTCATCAAGAGACTGATCCACAAAATCTGAATCGTTATTCTCTTCCTCTGGGTTGTCCTGAAGATCAAGTTCGAATGAAATATTACGTTTAATTTGATCTCCTTCCATTATGTTGCTGTAAATTGCATAAAAAACAAATATATCAGTAGAGATAGGGCACTGTTGGGTTTAAGTTCAGACAGGTAGTTTTGATTTTTTAACAGTCAAGTTATCTTTGGGCAGTGTATGGTATCAGGCTGGAAGTAGAAATATAAAAAAGTGTATGTGATGACACCTAAGTAAATTCATAATTATACAAGACAAGCCTAAATCCGTCCATAACTATAACAGAGACGTCTATCTAAATCTATAACTATTACAGAGGGATAGTATATAACTATCAGAAAAAGTTTTCCATATTAACTTAAAGTGCACAGTATACTTCAGTTTTCAAAATAACAACTTACCTTTAAAAAGAAGTTGAAGTTATTAGTGAAAATCCTTTTGAAATGTACACCAGGAAGTAGTAGTCAAAATGGCTGTGTTTCCCTCTCGTTCTTTATATATATTCAGGTACATAACCAATCAAATGTCAGGTAAAAAAAGTAGAAAATGAAAGTAACATTTTAATTGGTTGTCAATTCTAACACTTCAGATGTGTTTTTGTGAAGTAATTTACCTCAGGGTATTTAGAGAGGTCTACAGGCTAAATGGCTCAATGGAATTCCATTGAATTTGGGAAAATGGTAGGGATTGGTATGTAGTATGAGCTATTCTATATTTGGTGAAAGTGTCTCCAGTGGTTTTTATGTAAATTAACTTTTAACATTTTTGGGGGCGCTTCCCGGTGCGCGCCCCGGTACGCGTACCGGCATCGCTACGGGAGTCCTCCATTTTGTGTTTCGGTAGATTTGAGAGAGAAAATGGAGGACAAACAACGTTGGGAATGGGTATAAGGGGGCATCGTAGGCACTCCTTGACCCTCTAGGTTTTCTGAGGGGGTCTTAGGAGGCCGAAATAGGCAAACAAGAAAAAAATCGTTTTTATTTTTCGCGGGGGGAGCGCCCGGTACGCGCACCGGGAAGCGTACCGGGGAGCGTACTATAGTGAAAAATAGTGAAAAAAGTTAGAAAAAGATAATCATTTGGAGTGATCAGAGATAGGGTAGCCCTGAAAAGGGCTTTTGGGTTCTGTGGCTGATTTAGGTACCTACAAGTAGGTACCAATGCACAGTCTTAAATTCAGGAGGAATATTCTATTCCCTTCATCTGAGAAGTGCACACCATCTTTTCTGTAAATATCTTGCATGTTGTAACGCAAGTTGTTGTTGTATATTGAACCCATTCCATAGTCTCTCATGTAAGCAGAAACAGATTTATTCACATGTTTCCGTGCTTTTTCAAATTGTGGACAAAATTGGTTGGACCACTTCCATTTCTGCCTTTGGCATATATTGGAATATACCAAGGCAGTTTGTGGAAAAAGTGCCATCAATTGATCAAAGGTGTCCTTTAAAAGCATTTCCAGACCTACACCAGTCAAAGTGCCCAAGTCATTTCCTCCACAGTGCACAATTAACAGGTCAGGGTGTGGCAAATGCAAAAAGGTTTTCACCAATGGAATCAATTGGTGACATTTTAATCCTCTCTGGCCAATACATTTGATGTTCAGGTTTGATAAATCAAGGTTGTGAAAATTTCTGGTACTAGCATACCTTTGAGCCCAGTCGATATAGCTATGTCCAATAATCCAGACAGAATACATGGTGAGAGGAGATTCTGATGCAGTCAGATGAAGTGTGGAAAAGAAATGGCAGTTGGAACAATAGGAGGTTGCAAAAAAAAACCTGTGGAGTTTCAGTGCTCTTGAATCACAAGCAATGATTGGTAGAATGAGATAGGTGAAAACTGAAAGTTAGGGTGCATGGTTGTGTTCTGTGTAAGAAGTAATTTGAATGGTTAAAAAAAGTCATTTAAAGAAACATGGCACCAGATAAGCTGGTGTATTTGCAGGTCAAACATCCTTGCAGAGGACATTTTTTAACATTGTAGAATACACTTTTAACCCTGGCAGCTCAGTGAGGAGGGAGTTGCTATGGTAACAGGTAGAAAAGGCTGAGGGGGGAAGGGTGTTGGTTTGAAAATACAGAGGGAAGAGTTTTGATTGGTTACCATGAGCAATATGTGTGTAGAATTAGAGGTTTTCTGTGCCTTTATGGTTTGCAGTGCCTGGAGAACATACCTTTTGCTCTGCTAAAGAAATATTGGTGTGTGTATCTGACACTGTTCTGAATCTCCTAAAGCATTTGTAAAGGTGAGTTATGATTCATTTAATATACATAGAGACTTGTATACTCTATGGAGAAGATCTGGAAGCAAATTGTGTTTTTTTAATGTTGCTTTGTGTCATGCTTTTTGATAATGCTTGGTAAAAAGTTTTTACTGCATAGAGGAATTGTATTTTGTAAAATTGTGAAGTTTTAGTAGTGATATGGAATGCTTTTATTTGGGACCTGTGCTGTGTTTTTTAAATGTGAAGTCAAAAACGATTTTGTGAAAAATGAATGGATTTTACATTTTTTAAAAGGAATAAAGAATGTGTGCATGTTTAAAGAAATATATTTGACTCTTTACAATGATGTTACCTGTGTTAACTCAGTGTAGGAAGCATATTGAGTTTGTTTGCATAGAGGAATTGTATTTTGTAAAATTGTGAAGCTTCATGTGAAAGCGTTAATTCTATTTTGTAAAATTGTGAATTTTTAGTCGTGACATGGAATGCTTCTACATAGGACCTGTGCTGTGTTTTGTAAATGTGATGTAAAAAACGATTTTGGGGAAAATAAATCGTTTTTACATTTTTTAAAAGGAATAAAGAATGTGTGCATGTTTAATAGAAATACATTTGACTCTTTACAATGATGTTACCTGTGTTAACTCAGTGTAGGAAGCATATTGAGTTTGTTTGCATAGAGGAATTGTATTTTGTAAAATTGTGAAGCTTCATGTGCAAGATTTTGCCTCAGTCTTATCCCTGCTGTGAGGCAGATGGTTGTAAATATGATCTGTGCTGTGTTTCCTAAATGTGATGTCAAAAACGATTTTGGGGAAAATAAATGGATTTTACATTTTTGAGTATAATGTGGCGCAAAGGTTTAAAAAATGACGCATACATGCGTCACTTTTTAAATATGGGAAAAAAAGGTACATGTTTGGGCTTTCATGGGGAGCCTAGGTGGTGAGGATTGTATCTAAGTGTGCAGTGGACTAGGCTTCATGAAGCATATCCCTGTCTGCATTCTTAGACATAGGTGTCAATTTAACTCTTTACAATGATGTTAGCTGTGTTTTAAAACAGTGTAGGAAGCATATTGAGTTTGTTTGCATAGAGGAATTGTATTTTGTAAAATTGTGAAGCTTCATGTGAAAGCGTTAATTCTATTTTGTAAAATTGTGAATTTATAGTCGTGACATGGAATGCTTCTACATAGGACCTGTGCTGTGTTTTGTAAATGTGATGTAAAAAACGATTTTGGGGAAAATAAATAGTTTTTACATTTTTTAAAAGGAATAAAGAATGTGTGCATGTTTAATAGAAATACATTTGACTCTTTACAATGATGTTACCTGTGATAACTCAGTGTAGGAAGCATATTGAGTTTGTTTGCATAGAGGAATTGTATTTTGTAAAATTGTGAAGCTTCATGTGAAAGATTTTGCCTCAGTCTTATCCCTGCTGTGAGGCAGATGGTTGTAAATATGATCTGTGCTGTGTTTCCTAAATGTGATGTCAAAAACGATTTTGGGGAAAATAAATGGATTTTACATTTTTGAGTATAATGTGGCGCAAAGGTTTAAAAAATGACGCATACATGCGTCACTTTTTAAATATGGGAAAAAAGGTACATGTTTGGGCTTTCCTGGGGAGCCTAGGTGGTGAGGATTGTATCTAAGTGTGCAGTGGCCTAGGATTCATGAAGCATATCCCTGTCTGCATTCTTAGACATAGGTGTCAATTTGACTCTTTACAATGATGTTAGCTGTGTTTTAAAACAGTGTAGGAAGCATATTGAGTTTGTTTGCATAGAGGAATTGTATTTTGTAAAATTGTGAAGCTCCATGAGAAAGCGTTTGCCTCACTCTTATTCCTGTTGTGAGGCAGGTGCAAGATTTTGCCTCAGTCTTATCCCTGCTGTGAGGCAGATGATTGTAAATAGGATCTGTGCTGTGTTTCCTAAATGTAATGTCAAAAACGATTTTGGGGAAAATAAATGGTTTTTACATTTTTGAGTATAATGTGGCGCAGAGGTTTAAAAAGTGACGCATCTACCTACATGCGTCAATTTTTAAATATGGGGCAAAAAAGGTACTTGTTTGGGCTTTCCTGGGGAGCATAGGTGTTGAGGCTTGTGTCTAAGAATGCAGTGGACTAGGCTTCATGAAGCCTATCTCTGCTGCATTCTTAGACACAGGTGTTTTGAGGCAAAATCTTGCACTTGTCTCACAACAGGAATAAGACTGAGGCAAACGCTTTCTCATGGAGCTTCACAATTTTACAAAATACAATTCCTCTATGTAAACAAACTCAATATGCTTCCTACACTGAGTTAAAACACAGGTAACATCATTGTAAAGAGTCAAATTGACACCTGTCTCTAAGAATGCAGACAGGGATATGTTTCATGAAGCCTAGTCCACTGCACTCTTAGATACAAGCCTCACCACCTACGCTCCCCAGGAAAACCCAAACAAGTACCTTTTTGCTCCATATTTAAAAATTGATGCATGTAGGTAGATGCGTCACTTTTTATACCTCTGCGCCACATTATAATCAAAAATGTAAAAACCGGGGGGGCGTGGCTTAGCGACCGAACATGGCAGTCGCATAGCTGTAAGGCTCCGTGAGTGAGGCAGTGTCCCCACTAAAATCCGCACAATCATCCGGTCTAATTCAACCTCTGGACGGAGGAACCCGGATGCAGGACTGAGCGGGAATCACCCGGAGGAAAGACGGTCGAAATCGGGTGCCGGGAGGCAGACTTAAGACCTCCGTCAACAGAGGGCCTGCGTCGGTCCTGCAACACCGGGCTCCGGTGGGATTGGAAGCCGGACGGAAGTGAGTGCGAGACGGAGGAGGGTGACCGGAAGGACGCACTACCCGGAACCCTCCCCCCCCCAGTGGCACTTTGGCATCAACAACCGGGGCGCTCCACTGGCCCCCCCCCGAGTGTCTTTGATCCCAATCAGCCACAGAAAGGAGTGGTCAAACGGACAACAGCGGCGGAGAAAAGACATCGACGCATAGATGAGTCCCCCCAACAGTGCGCAATAACAGAGGGGAGGGGAGGACGGAGTGCCCGATCAGGAAGGGCCCATGCACAGCGGTTCGCTGTCTGACCTCCCCGGAATAAAAGGGGACGGCACACACGCGAATCACAGCACCCGCCGCTGCACACAGACATTTCGCGCCGATTTGAAAGCGCGACATACTATTTCTAAGTGGCGAGCTTTGCCCTAACACGCGGCTGAGGGGGGAGGGGGGCGCTGGGGTGCGGCAGCGGTGGGAACGTGGGTCAGAGAGAAACAAATGCACGAGCGGGGAGCCCTAAACCGACATAAAGGCCCATAGACTCGCCCGGTGGTCAGGGGGAGACATTGATTCAATATCACACAGGCGGGGTGGGCACTGATGTTGCTGCCTGGCAAAGCGTCACCGGACAACACGATTACAGCGGAAGGCAGCGACCGAGGGCACAGTGGAAGGAGGAGGGACAGGCAAAGCTGCTCTGTATAACGGGACTGAATGACCATTCATTAAGTAGTGGAAGCAGGTGAGCAGCGCCACTGTGACACACCCTTAACCTGTCAAGTACGGACACCCCCCCCCCCTGGGTTCATTTGCCACGGAAAAGGTGGATGACAAGAATACCGGAAAGAACTATGGCTGGCAGAGGCCCGAAACACGCCATGTCGCAGTCTAAGCTGGAGAAATTTGCGTTTGACAGACAGGCGCAATCCCAATCAGAACCGCGCACATCAACAGGGAAGACACCAGAGAGCGACGGAACAAAGAAAGCAACACTTGAAGACGTGATGAAGGCGCTGGCGCAAGTACAAGCAACAGTGGGGTCCACGGCCACTGAAGTCTCACTCCTTAGGGCGGACTTTCAAAAAATGGGCGAAAGAGTGAAACAGGTCGAGGTGGTCACCAAATCTCTGGTTGAAGACGTATCAGACCTACAATTAGCAATGGAGCGAGTGGCGGCGGAGAATAAGACACTGAAAGAGAAGCTGGACGATCAGGAAGGGCGCTCCAGGCGCAACAACGTAAGAATTATTGGGGTTCCGGAATCGGAAGGAACCAGGGCCATGGATCTATACGTGGAAGACCTGATCAAGACGCAGCTCAAACCCAAGGGATTATCGCAATTCTTCACCGTTGAAAGGGCGCATAGAGTTCCAGGGGGAAAGCCCAAGACTGGAGCCCCCCCTAGACCAATACTGGTGAGACTCTTTAACTTTCGTGACCGGGATGCGATCCTACAGGCTGCAAGGGTGGCCACACCGATACAGGTTCAAAACTCTACGCTAGCCTTTTTCCCAGACTATACTGCGGAGGTGTCGCGTCGGAGGAGGACCTTCATTGATATCAAGAGGGAACTGAGAGCCAAGGAACTGTCATACTCTATGCTGTACCCAGCACGATTGCGAGTGGTCGCGGACAGTAAGGTTTGGTTTTTTGACACACCAGAGTCAGCACGCGAATGGTTGGAAGGATGGCGACAAGTAGGGCTACCCCGCCGCTCGCACAGAACACACCAGAGCCAACGCGGAGACAGCCAACCGAGGTCTCAGGCATCGGGTGGAGTTGGATCGACGCACTCTCACACGCCGGACAACACCAACACACTGGAAGATGTGGATGAATAGTCGCCCGGCACCAAGTTGAATGAACACTGAAAAAGACTTCCTGGGTGAGACCCGACTTGGACACTGACCCGGGGGAGACCGGAGAGGGCAGGGGAACTGTCTACTCCGGGGGACACTTCACCCCAGCAAGCAAGTACTGTTCATGGGTTGGGTAAAGCACTCTGCTGAGTTGGGGTGGCGGGCAGTTCTAGGCCCGTTTGGCAGGGAGGCAGGGAGGAGGGAGGAATGGGGGGGTTGTTTAAATGTTCAATGTAAGCCGCAAACTGAAACAGGATACACATTTTACCGTGTTCAGATTGGGAAGGGAGAGGGGAAGTTAGTTGAGTTTTTTAGAGATCTACAGGATGGGTCGGGTTGTGATGGCTGGTACCCGCGCTGCTTTCTTGGCAGGAAGGGGCGGGACACCGAGGCCGCAAGACACAATGGATACATGAGCAACTACACGACGAACTATGGCAGATTGCTCGCAACGTAGTCAGGAAGGGGGTGCGCCTAGATCTCAGGGAGCACCCCTTCGCATACTAACATGGAACGTAAGGAGACTGGGAGATAAGGTCAAACGTGGGCTAGTACTTAATGCACTGAAAAGACAGGGGCCGGCTCTAGCACTCCTTCAAGAAACACATTTACAGGGTGGAACTTCCAAGGCGCTTGATAGAAGAGGCTATAAAATGATAGCGCATTCAGAGTTCACATTAGGCTCTCGAGGAACTGGCATTTTACTTAAGAAATCCTCGCAGTTTATACCAATGAGTATGAAGATTGATGGGCAGGGTTGCTTCGCGGCCCTACAGGGCCAATGGGAAGGGAGACTTATTAATGTGGTCTCGGTATATATCCCCCTGGCACTTCATTCGGTCATGCTTCCGGCACTGGGTGAGTTTCTCCTGACCCTTCCAGAGGGAGATATCGTACTCGGGGGAGATTTCAATGCCACAGCAGACATTATACTTGACAGGTTCCCAGCCACAGGTTCAACCGAAAGTCCTTCACGCTTCCAGCGTTTCTTGACCGCTATGGGCCTAGTTGATATATGGCGGCATGCCCACCCTGACATGAGACAATACACTTTCCACTCTGCTGTACACAATAGTTTATCGAGGATAGATTACTTCCTGGCACTGGGAGAATGCATACAACACGTAGACACCATAGACATTCAACCTAGAAGCATATCAGACCACACCCCGATTATTTTAACACTCTCCACCCAGGAGAAAACACGCAAATGAATTTACCCCATACAGGCTGCATACCTCAATGTGCCCAAGGTCAGGAAAGCACTCAAGAAGGCGACGATGCACTACTTCGAAGAGAATCTAGAGTCAGTGCAGTCAGCAGCGACCCTGTGGGAAGCGTACAAGGCAGTGTTAAGGGGGCAAGCAATAACCACACTTACAGGCTATAGAAGGGAAAAAGCGCTCGAATTGGCCGAGTTAGAGCTAGCGCTGCAAGAAGCAACAGTAAGACACGAAACACACCCCACACCGGACACATCCCACGCACTGCACCTCCAACAACACTCATATACGGAATATTTGCGGCACCAGGTGAGGGGGCAAATAACAGAAACAAAGAACAGGATTTATGATATAGGAGATAAAGCGGGCAGGATGTTGGCCTGGTTAGACAAAAAGGGGGGGAGCTCTAGAGGTATCCAACAAATAGAAGACAAGAGGGGTACAATGCATACAAGCCCGGAGCGAATCGTAGAAATACTCGCTGATCACTTTGAGGGTGTTTACACATCTGACAGGGAGGTGACAGTAGAAATGGCCAGGGCGGCACTAGAACCTATCCACACACTGAAACTGCAGCCGGAGGCAATAGCGGAACTGGAAGCAGATATAACCACGGAAGAAATTCAAATAGCAATACGAGTGATAAAACCCGGTAAGGCGATTGGCCCAAATGGCATCCCGATAGAGTGGTATCAGGCCACATCGGAGAGGCTCAGTGAACACCTACTTGCCATGTATAAGGATTGCCTATCAAAGGGCGAACTCCCACCAGACCAAAGAGTAGCGACCATCATCGCGATACCTAAACCTGGGAAACCACCGGAAGATTGCAATTCCTACCGCCCCATATCTCTGCTCAACGCAGAAGTTAAAATACTAGCCAAACTCCTGGCTACCCGATTAATGACACACCTACCAGACCTCATACATCCCGACCAGTCCGGGTTCATGCCACACAGAAACACGGCACTGAATTTGCGAAGAGTACACGGGGTGTTGGCAAGAGTGGATTTGATTCCCGAACCAGCGGTTATACTGGCCCTTGATGCAAAGATGGCATTCGATCTGGTCGAATGGAATTACCTGTTTGAGGTCCTGGCACACTTAGGGTTTGGACCCAAATTCATAGCATGGGTCAGACTGCTGTACGCGAGACCGGTGGCGCAGGTGGTAGCGAATGGCCATATCTCGCAAACATTCCCCTTGGGAAGAGGTACTCGACAGGGTTGCCCCCTGTCGCCACTGCTTTTCGCAATCGCCCTAGAACCGTTAGCACACCTGATACGGTCTACCCCACTGCTTAGAGGGATTTCCTGGGCTGAGGGATGGGAGGACCGCGTCTCCCTGTACGCAGACGACATGTTAGTTTACCTAACAGACCCGGAACGTAGTATTCCAGCGCTTCTGACACTGTGTGATGAGCACGGGAAAGTCTCGGGATACACGCTAAATTGGAACAAGTCGGAACTATATGTTCTGAAGGGCCCAATCCCGACACTGAGTGTATATTGCCCCTTGAACGAAGCCGGTTCGTCCTTTAAATATCTGGGCATACATGTCACCAAGGATCCAATAGAATTTGCACAGAAAAATCTGACGCCACCCATAGAACGGCTTAAACAGGACGTTGGGTTTTGGGCCGGACTGCCCCTAACGATGCTGGGTAAGGCAGCACTGTACAAAATGATGTCACTACCCCGTTTCTTGTACATCCTGGAGAATACGCCGTATCCGGTGGAACCAGGATACTTCAGGAAAATATCAGCGTTGGTGGCGGGTCTCCTGTGGAGTAACCGCCCGGCTCGCATTGCGCAGGCCAAACTGCACAAGGGGTGGTATGATGGAGGAATTGCACTGCCAGACCTGAAATTGTATTACTGGGCGGCACAGCTGAAAAACATAAATCAATGGATCCATGCCCCCCAAAACGACCCAGCATTCAGAGCAGACAGGACACAACTAGGAGCAAGTACGCTACTGGCCCCCTTGTACGACCAACGAGTGGTACGCAAACTGATGGGACCCACAAGACTCACAGCAACGATATGGCACATGGCGCTGAAGTCACTAGGCTGGAAAGGGAGAATAACCAAACTTACTTCCCTGTGGGATTCCCGGGCTCTGGGGAACCTACGAAATAGCAAGGGCTTCTTCCAATGGGATGAGATAGGCCTGTCCACGGTGGGAGACTTGTGGGAACGGGGCACGGTGATTCCATTTGCACGGCTGAGAGAACAACATGAGATGGGACCACGGGAGGCGTTCCGATATACCCAGATTCGGCACACACTGCTTAAAGCCATCCCCCCAGAGACGGAGGTACCAGAGGCCTCCCCTCTTGAAGATCGCCTCCTTACGGACTTTATGTCAGAGCGAGCAACCTCGCTCACATACCGTAAGTTAATCAATAATTTGCCAGATCCCATGGACAAGCTTAAGGAAAAGTGGGAGGGAGACGTAGCAGCTATGGACGAAAACGAATGGAATGATGCAGTGGCATCGCCCAAAGTAGTAGGCATCTCAGCTAAGTTCCGGCTCATACAGCTCAAAATTCTACATAGAGTGTATTATACAAGAACGACACTACACCTCATACACCGCGCTCAACACCCATTCTGTCTCCGAGGGTGTGGGGAGGAAGGGACATTCTTCCACACGATATGGGACTGCCCACGCATTCGAGAATACTGGAGACGTATATTGCGCACAATATCACAGACTATGGGGACCTCCCTGGTCCTTGAGCCACGAAAATGCATACTTAATGTGTGGGAACCCAACGATTTGTCCAGACATGGCCAGCAATGGGTCACCTTGGGCATGGTCATAGCTAAAAGGGACATAGCACAGAAATGGGGGGCGATAGAGGTGCCGACGAGAACACAATGGTGTGAGAATATGGACAGGGTAATGATCACGGAAAGGGAGTTGTACGGTAGCAGAGCTTGCCCGAGAAAATGGAACAAGATCTGGACCCCGTGGAACACATACCGGGGTGACATTTGTGAACCCTTACCAGAAGACGAACCAGTAACATCTGATGAGGAAGGGGAGGACGATTAGCGAACCTAGGAAGGGGTTGAGTGGAGGTAGGGGTAGGAACTGAGGGAGACCGCGGAAGTCGGGAGGGTTGAGACAGAGGGACAAATAGGGCAGGTACCCAATGGAAATTTCCATGTCCATGTATCCTTAGTAATAAACACTATGTATGACCTTGCGGACCTAAGTGCAGCTTAATTTGTCAGAAACTTAGCACGGCACGATGTATGCGGATTCACTTCAACACGTGGCGACCTACCTGTGATTTCTTTGTTGATTTTTACGTTGTTTTTTGTTGGAAAACAAAACAAAAACCAAACCTATCCAGATTAGTACACTACTTGTGATTGATGCGCCTTTACTGTATTGCGAAATAACCAAACCCTGGAAAAAGCAACAAATGTACGGAATTTTCCAATAATTAGACTGTTGTGGCAATGGTATAGCGGCCGGCCCGCTGGGTTGTAGGCCAGAAGCTGTGTAAGACTGAATGGTGCAATAAAGGTTTTGAAAAATCGTTTTTGACATCACATTTAGGAAACACAGCACAGATCCTATTTACAATCATCTGCCTCACAGCAGGGATAAGACTGAGGCAAAATCTTGCACCTGCCTCACAACAGGAATAAGACTGAGGCAAACGCTTTCTCATGGAGCTTCACAATTTTATAAAATACAATTCTATATAACTATATAACTCAATATTTTCTCGGGAAGCATAGGTGGTGAAGCCTGTGTATAAGAGTGCAGTGGACTTAGACATAGGTCTGATCTTCTTTGTACTTGTGGACAGAGCTGTCTTCCACTATACTTTTCAATACAGGCCTCACCTTTTGTGCACCACTGGAGAATCCTCACCTGATCTGTAACCCTGTATAGATCGTTTGCTTTTTGTCATTGCTTTGTTGTTTGGTAATAGTGGTCTATAATGTGCTACTGTTTTTCTTTAACACAGATTGAAATCGTTATGTGAAGAAAAGGCAAAGATGCCCACAAAGGAAAGGACAAAGAAACAACGTAACCAGGAAAAATCAAAAACAGCAATGGAATTACAGCATTCTTCCACAACAGATACTTAAAAAAACAGGAACAAAGCTCCTGGTAAGACAACTAAGTCTTTTATACGTAACATATGTACATCCCAAAAAAATTATGGACACCATGTAGAAAAAGAAAATGAGAGAGTAAAATTGAAAAGGAAGGAGAGAACTTCAAAGAATCCTAAAACTGGAGCAGGAGAGAATAATATGTATAGGAATAGAAGGCAGAATCAGTTTAGAGACATTCGTAGACGAATGTTTCGCAATAGAGTGGTTTTAAATTTGTTAAAAAACATTAGGAAAGGTAAACAGAGAGCTGCTTTTTATAAGAAAAAGAAAAGTGTAGAGGAGATTGTTGATCAGGCTTTTGAAGTTAAGAAAAAATTATTTATTTTAATATTCAATAGAATTAGGACACTTAACAAGACAATTGATGTTTTCAAATCAAACAGTAGATGGAAAAGAGTAATTAATCGGACTAATTTTTGTAAAGTTTTTTCTGGAGAATGGATGCACAGTTCAAGTTGTGAGCCATTTTTTAATGAAGAGAGTTACTTCCAGGAGAATGATTTAGTGCATGCAGTTGACACCAGTGGTCGAGCGTATGAAGTGAAAGACGGTTGTCCGATTGAAAAAGAGAAACTTGTGCCTAGAGAACCAGAAGAGGTGTTATCTGATGGAGTTTTAGGGAGACGTACTAAGGGTCCAGTGTACACTTGGAAGTGTAGTAGTATTTGTAGAGTGCGACAGGAATCAATTGATTTGTTTTGTAATTTCTTACGTACATATAGTAAAAAAAGTATAAAGCAGAAAGTGAAGTTGTTGCAAGACTTAGATCCTTGCAGAGTGAGAGGAATCACAGGTTTGCAAGGCCATTCACTGGCTTGTCTTTCTAGAAAAGTCTGTCAGAGTGTTTTTCATCATTTTAGGATATTAGCAGTGCATCATACCAAAATGAGGAAATTAGTAAGAATGTTGTATTATGCAAAAAGTCCAGCACTTAAGCTTAAACAATTAAACAGTGCTCTTTTGCATGGAACAGAATTAGATGTGAAGAAGATTTGTGAAGAAATTGAGATTTGTTATTTTCGTGAACAAGAGGAAAGTGTAGAAATTGAGACAGCAATTCAAGGTAAAGTGGAAGACAATGTACAGATTTTGAATACAGAAAAGTTTGAGCAGGAAATTACCAGGTTTAAGGTGAAATCAAGTGAAAGGCCGAATTTTACTTGTGTGTGTTGTCGACGAAGTCATTATAAGATTCAGACTAGGTTAGTTGATTTATATGCAAAAAGTGAAAAGATGGATAATTATGAGTGGAAAGATTTAGCAACTTATTTGTGGGTGGAGAATTCTTTTGATTTGAGTTCTGATCAGCGTATTTGTAAATATTGTTATGACAAATTAAATCAAAACAGAATGCCTGCTAGAGCTGTTCATAATAATCTGGAGTTGATAGACATTCCCCGTGAATTGATGGATTTAAATACATATGAGTCTATTTTGATTCAATGTGTCCATCCTTTTCAGGCAATTGTTCGCATGGAGCCTAAGATAGGGAAATTGCCTCCTACAGATTTGCAGAGAGGATTAAAGGAAAGAGTTGTTTATTTGCCCCTAGATTTGAAAAAAATATTGATACAATTGGTATAGAAAAAGTAGAAGAGGAACCTTTAGTTATTCTAGTTAATGGGGTTCCAACAAAGAGTAAAAAAATCTGGCAAGATTTAGTGGATGTTAGGAAAGTCAAAAAGGCAACGTTGTATTTAGTCAAAAACAATGAGTACTACAAAGATGTATGTGTTGCAGCAGAGGAAACAGCTGCAGATGAAGACAGTGATTGTTCAGGCGGCCAAATTGAAAAAGTTGATGTGTCTAGAAGTGAAGAAATATATGAACATTATACTGTTCATCCTTTGCATTCCAAAGAAGTAATGGGGAATGCAATTGAATTTCTTTCAAATGAAAACAGCAAAAGGAAGATCGACCACTTCAAATTCCTGCATCTGAATATCGAACTGTAAGATTATATGCTGAAGATGCAAGGTTTCGTCAATGCATTCCCTATTTGTTTCATCTACTGTATGAAAGTGACTTGTCTGGGCTTTCTTATGCAGTAAACCATATTCTGAAAAGTGGAGCACATCTACAAAATGTTTCGGCGAGGGACTTTATGGAGAAAGTGAATCTGCAAGATAATATTTTAGAATCTCATCTAATCAATCTCATGGCATGTCAGCGTGGTACAAATGAGTATTGGTACCGTCGCCATGGGGAATTGAAATGTATGCTAAGAAACTTAGGAACTCCTACATGGTTCCTCACTCTTAGCTGTGCCGAGTATGCATGGGAGGACTTACTTCAATTTCTACGAGAGGCCAATGCTAATATACAAAATATAGAATTTAAAACACCTGGAGAACTGTGTTCTTTGGATCCAGTGAATGTATGCAGATATTTCAATCATAGATTTGAAGCTATGATGTCTTTTATTACCAACAAAAAAAATCCTCCCCTTGGAGAGGTTTTGGATTTCTTTTGGAGAAAGGAGTATCAAGCGAGAGGTGCTCCTCACATACATATGTTGTTATGGATTAAAGATGCACCCAAATTTGGAACAGATTCAGATGAGACAGTCATGAGTTTCATTGAAGAGTATTCAACATGTGCTGTTCCGAAAACTACGGAAGAAAACAGTTTAAGGCAACAAGTTTTACGCTTTCAATCCCATCGTTGTGGAAAGTACTGTCGTCGAAAATTCAGAAACAAGGACAAGTTCTACACAAAATGTCGTTTCGCTTTTCCACGACCAGTGATTTCTAAAGGAAGAGTAAATAATTTGATGTCTTCTCTGCGACATACTGTGACGAGGAAATCACCAAAAAATACATACAATTTAAAAAGAGACGAAGAGTCCAAGTACATCAACGACTACAACCCAGTGATTTTGTCCATGTGGAATGCTAACATGGATATTCAATTCGTTGCTGACAACTCTATTGCTGTGGCTCGATATGTGACGTCTTACATCACAAAAAAAGAAAAGACAGAACTAAAGGAAATGTGGGAGGACATTTCACATGAAAAGAGTCTAAGCAAGAAATTATACAGTTACAGTCTGAAGATGTTGTCGCATCGAGAAATTGGAGCGTATGAATGTTCTGATCGATTGTCGTCAGCAAGTCTCTATGCCAAATCTAGAACCATCATTTGGGTGAGTCTAGGTCTTGCTGCAACAAGAAATCGAGTTTTGAAATCTGTACAAGAGATAGAGTATTTGGCGGAGAAAGAACCAGAAAGTACAGATATTTTGAAGACAAACATGTTGGATACATACTATCCAAATAGAAGTCATCACCTTGAGAACGCTTGTCTCTATGAAGTTCTGCAAAGATATATTTATAAGAGGAACATCAGAGAAGATATCAATAATGGAATATATGGAGTCATTGAATGTGAAGGATGTCTAGTGAAACAGAAAAAAGGTCATTTGATTAATCATCGTAAATTGAGTTGTGATAATCCAGATAAAAGAGAATTTTATTATTTGGCTCTTTTGCAACTGTTTAAACCATGGCGTGAAGAAGAGGAACTTCTTGGAGATTTTCTCTGTTATGAAGACTCCTTTAATGCAACGAAGGATACCATAGAATGTCCTGTTTTTCCAAATTATCTGCAAATGTTGAATGAAGAAATAGAGCAAGAAGCCACAACTGCTGCAGAGATTGCGAGAGACAGTTCTCAAGGCAGTCAGAGTTCTGCTTCATTGAGTCAGGATCCACTAGGAGGACCAATTATCCAAAATGAAGCTGCTACTGCCATGGATGAGGTGGAAAGAGCTATGGAACAAGCTCAAGATGATGAAGTTAACTTAGAAGATTTGGTGAAACAACTAAACCTTGAGCAGAAACAGATATATGCCGAAGTCACAGAACAGATTGAACATGGATTCAGTCATGAGAAAAAAGAGTGCTCATGTACATCATTTAAGCCTGTCCAACTGTACGTGAGTGGAGAAGCGGGAACTGGAAAAAGTTTTCTGATTAAAGCAATTGCAATTTATCTGCAGAAAAGGACTGAATCATCGCTGTCTTGTGTTGTTACCGCTCCAACTGGGCTGGCAGCACATAACATTAAAGGGATTACTTTACATCGTTTACTGATGCTGCCAGTGGAGCATGATAACAAATTGGAGTATCACAAGCTATCTGGAGATGCGTGTTCCGAAGTTTCGAGAGTCCTGAAGAAAATGAAACTTCTTATCATTGATGAAGTAAGCATGGTGTCAAATATAATGCTGCTTTTGTGCATTTGAGAATGCAGGAAATTCTTAGAACAGACTATGATGTTTTATTTGGAGGAAAACATATTATTGTTTTTGGAGATCTTCTGCAGTTGACTCCAGTGAAAGGACAACCTGTGTTCAAAATACTCACTCATGAAGATACCAGGAAGTGCTTAGGGAGCATTGGGAACGTTAATATATGGTTAAACTTTAAATATGCAGAACTGCTTCAAAATATGCGGCAGGCAAAGGATGAAGATTATAAAAATATTCTACAAGATGTAAGGATAGGAAAAGTAAGTCAGCAAGGGAAAGAAGCTTTACATGCACGATTAATTTCAAATTTGTACCCAAATGAAAACATTCTTCCAGAGAACATTTTTAAGAAAATTAACGAGAAGAAATCTGGCATATGTTTGTTGCCAACTCTGAAAGAATGTTCCATGTTCAACAACAAAATGTTACAGTTAGAAAATGAAGAGATAGTGAAACTGGAAGCTATTGATAAAATAGAGCATATGGGAGCAACAATTATTTTGTCTGAAAATTTGAAATCAAAATTGGATTCATTAGAGAAGACTATATCTAAAACTGCTGGTTTTGAAAAGACTCTGAATGTGTGTTTGAATTGTCGTGTCATTTTAAGAAGGAATTTAAATGTTGAAAGAGGTCTGGTAAATGGAGCAATGGGTTATGTTGTTGGTTTTGTGAATTACAAAAATAGAGATGGAATTGAACTTTTAAAAATTAAATTTGATGACATTGATGAAATAGAACAAATTTGTCGTTGTTCAGCTAGATTTTTGCTCGTGAAAGACTTATATGTTCGCCGAAAACAGTTTCCTATTTGTTTGGCATATGCGGTGACAATTCATAAGTCTCAAGGTTTAAGTGCAGATAGCGCTTTGGTGAACATTGGAAGTTCTGTGTTTAAAGAGGGTATGGCATATGTGGCATTATCACGAGTCAGAACTTTATCAGGATTGTACTTGATTGAGTGTGATGAAACAAAGATTTGTGCAGATCTAGATTGTGTAAAAGAGTAAAAGAATACAATAGGTTAAGAAGAGAGAATGCTCCACATTTGCCTCAATAGCCTCTGATTGAAAAACGTGTGGTAGGCCGAAAAAGAAGAAATGAGAGTAATTGCAGTGAGGTATCAGCAAAAAGGCATAAAGTAGATAAAAGTGTAATTGAAAAGAGAAACAAAAAGGATTCTGTTGAAGACGTTGTTGGATTTCAGTTTGAAAACAGTTCTGGTGTCAACTGCTATGCTAATGTAGTAGTTAATGTTGGTTTTTGTCTTCAAAATTTACAAAGACAGATTGTTGAAAATCGGGAACAAACATTGTGCTGTTTATTGAATTATGTGTTAGACAAATGTAGTAGTGATAGAGCAAAAATAGAAAGTGTTTCAGAAATTAGAAATCTTCTAGATATATGTTCAGGTCAAAATCAATTTTCACAGAATATTCAGCAGGATTGTCAGGAATTTTTAATGTATATGTTTGATGTATTGCAAGATGAAGGAGTAGATATAAAAAATCTATTTGGCCTTTCTTATCAATGGCAACATGACTGTGATAACTGTGCTTCATCAAGTACTACTAGAATAGACTCTGAAAGATTTATATATTTAACTTTACCAGACTGCAAATCAGTGTCTTTCAATAATCTAGTTAATGCAGCGGATCACAATATGGTGTGTACCCAATGTAAGTCTGCAATGCTGTCCACATTATTTCTACAAAATTATGGTCACTATGTTATTTTAATGTTCCAACGATGTAGACCTGATGGAACTAAATTGACAACTTCTATTAAAGATTTCGTGGCTTCTCAGTTATCGATATCAGGAAGAACCTTTGCAACTGTAGCTATTATTTTTCATGACGGTCCTTCTACAACATCAGGGCATTACACATGCTATTTAAAAACTTCTAAAGGTTGGACCCAATGTAACGACACTCATTTGACTTTCAAACAACGTTTGCCTTTTGGCTTTATAAATTCATACCTAGTGTTTTTACAACCAAAATTTAGGTAAAGGTAATTGGCCTATGAAGACGTGAGGAGTACTCATATATACTCATACATCTGACACTATTTGGCCAAATGGAAAGGTGCAAGAATGAGTAAAGAGTCATGACTGAAAAAAAGGAGTATATTAAAATTTTGAAAATATTTCAGATGTTCTTGGAGCTTTTGTTGTAGAAAGTCGATGAAATGGATTTCTAACTGAACAGCAAAATACTATGCAACGAGAAAAGGACCTCCGTGATATACTATTTGGCCTCAAGGAAAAGTAAGTCAATCAAAGATTAGCGTACATTTGTCATTTGTCAGTATATAAGGGTTTTTTTTAAACACAATCTTTTAGATTGTGTTTTTTTTTCCCGCTGTACAATGATGAGTAATTTGAACTCACTGCTTTAAGTGAAATTCAATATATTCTGAGAACAGCAAAAATAAACTATGTAACATGTTGTAGAAGTTATTCTATACTTTGGATTGTGTAAATTGTATTCCCATTCTCTGACATCCACTCTCCCTCGCTTATCTTTGTTTGCTCCTTACTTTTGACCTCTTCTCTCTATTTTTCGTTCACTGCTTCTCTGTGCTCAGTGCCTCACTCTACTTGTGTTATTTTCACTTGTGTTTATCTACCTTCTATCACTTCTTTTACAACAACTTCACTGCTCCTCTCTCATCGTTCTTCATCCCATTTCTTTTACTCTGGTTCCGTTACTATCCATCATTTCCTTTCTTTCAATGTCCTTCTCTTTACTTTCATCACCAAATTATTTTCTCTCAGTACCACTTTTTTAGTCGTCTTCTCCTCTCTTTCCTTTTTTTTGCTCACTTACTTTTTTTCTTTTCTCACTCATTGTACTCCACCTCACTCAGTTTTTCTCTTAGTGTGTCTACCTTATAACTTCCTCAGTCCATTTCCTTCAATTGTTGTATATTATTCTGTCTCCCTTCATCCTTTCACTCTATGACTGTTCTTCACTTGATCTCAGTTATCTTCTATTCCTCATTCTTCTAAATGCATCCTTAATTAGACTGTTTTCTGTCTCAGTCATTATCTTTGTACTTACTTCTGTTTCCTGATTTAGTTTTGATACTCACATTGTTTTAGTATCTTTATTACCTTCAGTTCATTTCTCTTTTCTTCTCTCTCTTTTTCATAGTGAATCTATATGCCTTACTCTTTGTAATTTGCTCTCCTTCTATTTCTTTTTCCCTCTTTTTGTCCTTCTACCTTAGTTTATTTCCCTTTCTGTGTTCTTCACTCTAACTTTATTTCTAAATACAGTGTTATGATGTTTTTAGCTCTTCATTTGTATCTTTTAATTTAAAATACATATTTTACTAATTATAACTTATTTTTTCTTCTCTCTTTCACAGATACCAACTGTAGTAAAAAAAATTAAAGTTACATTTACTATATGGCAAGTATGACTAGAAAAATGTAGTTTGTTATCACCCTTTGCTTTAAGGTCACTAACATTTTCTCAATCTACCTCACTCCCGTGTTTTTACTCTGCTTCTCTCACTTATTCGTATTCTACATGTTTACTCCCCTTTCCCTATTTACCCTCTCATATTCAACTTCTTTTGATCCCTATTCTTTACTTCACTTACTCTCTGTTCCCTTCCTTTGCTTCTTCACTCATTCTCTTTTTCTTAATTATTTACCTTACTCCTACACATATACCTCATCCCCCTCCCAACACATACACACACCTGTAACATACACCCCACACACACACCACACACACACCTCATACACAAAAAAAACTCCCACACACACTCCTCAAAACACACACACATTCCATACACACACATACATCGAACACATATACACCCCACACTCATACACTTCTCACACATATTTCACACACCCTCATCTCTACCCACACCAAAACACTCCACACAACCACACCTAAAGACACACCTTACACACCCACACTCCGACCTACACCCACTGACTCCCTGTAAGTCACACACACTGCATTACTTATCTTTTTTTGCTGTTTTACTCAAGCCCATTCAGGTACTGTTTCCTTTACTCTCTTTTTACTCTCTCTTTGTCACTCACCATGTGTTATCCTAATTCAATTTTTCTCCCTCTTTCACCCTTCTTTACTTATACTATGGGTAGCGCACCGGGGAGCGTAACAAGGGGAAAGGCAAGAGAAACAGTAAAATAATATTTTAGAGTGCTTTGAGGTAGGGTAGCTGTTGTGTGGATGATTTACTTACTGCACTCCTTCCACTCCTTTTCTCAGTCCCTCTGTTCTCACAGTTCCTCACTCCCGTTCACTCAGTCCATCTCTCTTACTGTAATTGTCTCTGTCTCTTCACTCTTTCACTACTTGTTCATTATGCTTTCTCCCTGAAGTTCAAGCACACTACGATATTTACATTTCTTTGCTGCTTCAATTATTCCCTTTCTGTTACTTCTTCTTTTCTTCTTTCAGTTTTTTCTCTCTGTCAATCCACGTTTTAACTTTAGTCGATTTTATCCATCTTATTTCATCCCTCTTTAGTTATGCACACTACTTTTTTCTCTCTCTCCCTCGCCAGTGTTATTTAAATCTGGTTCCGTTATTACCTTTTATTTGTACATCATTTTTTCTCTTTCCTTTTACTCTTTACAGCCACTCACATTCTTCATGTGCCTCTGCCTTAGTATTCTTCTTCTCTCTTTCTTTGTTTCACAGCCTTATATTTTTTTCATTTTCTCTCTTACACTTTCTTATATCTTTTACACTGTTTTACTATGTATTACACAGTACCTCTGTGTTGCTCTCTCTTGCTGTCTGTCTCTTAACATTACTCTCTTTTTCTCTTTCTCTTATGCTCTCCTTCTCTTGTTTTTTTTTTTTTTTTTTTTTATTGCGCTAACGGGGCGCTCTCCGGTACGCGCACCGGGAAGCGCACCCATGAGAAAAATAAAGTCAAGAGTGCTAAAAATGTTAGTAATTTTTTAAAAATGGGAGGTAGTTCTGAAAAGAACTTTTTTTTAATGTTTTTGTTGTTTTATATATATTATTTTTTTTGAAACAATTTTATGGGTTTTTTGGGTTTTTTGAGGGGAACAACGAAAAACAGGCATTAGAAAGGGCTCAGAAGGAGCAAAAAAATGTTTTACTTCTTGGGGCGTTTTGAGCACTTGTGGTTTTCAAATGCTCTATTAATTAAAATGATACTCATATTCCCATATGAAATTAGTTCACCACAATAAATGCACACTAGCTTCATGTGCACAAAATTCTGTTGAATACTTGGGACCGTCTCCCTCGCCTCTGGTCCCGATAGAGTTTCCTGTGACGATGTACTGGCCACAGGAGTTGGTGGGTTATCTTGGAGGTGACGCAGCTCAGCAACGCTGTAATTGATTGGATGCCACCTCTGCATGTGGCGGTGCATAGTATAGTTTCCAAAACTATACTTTTTGTCTGTACCTCTAGAAAAAACATGTTTGCAAATGAGGCATGTCACGTATCGGGCATTGACCTTTTTTTGGTCTTGAGGGTTAGAATAAAATTGCCATATAAAATGGTCTTTGCGGTGGGATTTCCGGGGCTCTTCAGGCAAGAACTGCCTCGGCTCTACGTCCTCTTCCTCTTCTTCATCCTCTTCCTCTGGGTTTGGAAAGAACTGTGCAGGTGGTCCTTCCTTCCTAGGTGGTTGTGGTGGTGGTGGGGGTCCACCAGCTGCAGCTACTACAGATGCCATTGTTTTAACAAGCAGAAACAGGTCTTCCTCTCACAAAGATGAAAGTCAGAGTGAAGAAAAAAGGAGGGGTTTTCATCATTTGGGAAAAAAAATAGTTCTAAACCAATGAAAAGTGTTATTTACAGGTCACATGACCTGTCACGCTTACGTTACGCGTCCCGCTCCGCGCACCGGTGCACTTCCGGGGTGCTGCGCTTCGCGCCTCGTTCGCGCTCCGGAGCACTTCCGAGTGCGCTAACGCGGCGCGTCATAAGACGCATTACGCGGCAACGCGATACGTCGCGCTTACGCGACGCGTCACGATGTTGTTCTCGAACGCGGCAGTTCTGCAAACGGAACGTTTCCCGGTGCGCGGATCGGGTCGCGGCACCAAATTGAGCTAACGGGAAGCTACCCGGTGCGCGGACCGGTAGCGAAACTAAAAAAATAATTATATACATTAAAAAATTATATTAAATACATATAAAATATATTTTTCCTTTAAAAGAAGAATACATTTAACAGCTTTTAATATTTGCTATTAAAAAACCATTGAAATTCACTGAAAAAACCATAGGTTATAGACCATATATAGTTAGGAATTAGCATTTACAAAACCTTGAAAATTCACTGAAAAAACCATAGGTTATAGACCATATATAGTTAGGAATTAACATTTATAAAACCTTATTTTACTCGCACAAAACCATTGAAATTCGCATATATAGTTAGTTGAACTAACTATATATTTCGCGCACCCGCAATCCACTGCTGATGACGTCACATATTACATCATTCATGACATGGTCAGTGACATCACTGATGACATCACTGATGACATCTCAAATGACATCACTGATGACATCACTGATAACAACATCCAGTGACTGTATGCTTCTGTAAAGTATAAATATGTCTTACATATTGAAGAATGAGTGGATGTATAAATGTCAGGATGAAGGATTTAGTAGGTGCATGACTGACTGTATGAGTGAGTGATTAAATGTGTCTCACTGAGTGCATGGGTTAGTGACTAAACTGTCTTAATTTGTGCATCATTATGTCTGTTGTTCTGTAAACTGCTGCATGTGTTGATCAGTAGCTATATGAGTAACTATATGCGTTATTGATTGGTTGCCCAAGTATTTGTATGGGAGACTGAGTGTGTGTGTGGGTGGTTGGGAGGTGTATGACTCTGTGCATAGATGTGTGAGCAGTTGATTCACTAGATGTATGGGTTCAAAAGTGCATGTGGAAACAGCTGTATGGGCGGTTGACTGTGTGCATGAGTGTATTGGTGAGTGAATGGATATCTCAGTGCTACATGTCAAAGTAAGAACATATGTAAAACACAGTATATGTGAGAGTTGACACATATAATTAACTGTGCATAAGAGCCAGTGAATGTGTGAGTGGCTGTATGGATCATTCTGAAATTGTATCAGGGATTGTATAAGAGAGTAAATATGTGTTAGTATCTGTTTGAATAAGTAAGGTGTGTATAACTGTATAGTTGAGGAAATGGAGGTGTGATTGATTCTTTGCATGACTGACTAGGTGTGTGAGTAACTCCATGGATGAATGACAGTCTGTGAGTGTCTGTTTACACTGAGTGTATATAAGGTTATATTAGAGTCTGAAGAAGTTCATCGTATTATCACATGAATGATGTCATCAGTCATGTGATCAGTCATGTCAAATGAGATGTCATCAGTGATGTCATCAGTGATGTAATTTGAGATGTCATCAGTGATGTCATCAGTGATGTCACTGACCATGGCATGAATGATGTAATATGTGACGTCATCAGCAGTGGATTGCGGGTGCGCGAAATATATAGTTAGTGCAACTAACTATATTTGCGAATTTCAATGGTTTTGTGTGAGTAAAATAAGGTTTTATAAATGCTAATTCCTAACTATATATGGTCTATAACCTATGTTTTTTTCAGTGAATTTTCAAGGTTTTGTAAATGCTAATTCCTAACTATATATGGTCTATAACCTATGGTTTTTTCAGTGAATATATATATATATATATATATATATATATATATATATATACATTACCTACTGGCGGTCGCCAGTAGGTATATATAGTTAGGATTTTTTCCCTATGGGATTTTTGAAAATTCTATGTCTAATAACTTTGGCGTTTGTGGACGGAATTGGCTGAAATTTTCAGGAAAATGGCACATTTTGTTTCTGAGCAGCCCCTGAAAATTTTGGGGGGGTTCGTCAAGGGGGGGCCGAGAAAAAAGGGGGGTCCCAAAACGCGTTTTTCCCATGTTAATTTCCATAGGGCGGTTGGCCTCACTTTTAGCCCGAACGGCTGAATGGATTTGCACGAAACTTGGCAAAATTGTAGGGACTGGTAGCCCGATGTGCCTTTTGTAGGTCTCAATATATGTGCTCCAGTGGATTTTGAGAAATTAACGTTTAAAAAAAGATATATATCTGTAACAGCGGACCGGGCAGCGGCCCAGGACGCGTACTTTTCGCGCAACGGAGCTTTGTGAAGCGAAGCTGATTGGTTCTCTGGCGTCTGTCAACATTCCAAACAGTCCGTAGCGGCCGCCATCTTGTCTCTCGGTAGGATCGAGAGACAAGAGGAGGCCAAAGCGAAGGGGCAAATGACCATAAGGGGGAATAGTAGATCCTCGCTGACCCCCTAGGTTTGATGTGGAGGTTTTAAAAGGGCCCCGCGGGGCAAAAAAAAAAAATAATAATAATAATCGAACGGCTGAATGGATTTGCACGAAACTTGGTAAAATATTAGGGACTGGTAGCCCGATGTGCCTTTGCTAGGTCTCAATATATGTGCTCCAGTGGATTTTGAGAAATTAACGTTCAAAAAAAGATATATATCTGTAACAGCGCTCCGCTTCGCGTACTTTTCGCGTTACGGAGCTTTGCGAAGCTGATTGGTTCTCCGGCGTCTGTCAACATTCCAAACAGTCCGTAGCGGCCGCCATCTTGTCTCTCGGTAGGATTGAGAGACAAGAGGAGGTCAAAGCGAAGGGGGAAATGACCATAAGGGGGCATAGTAGATCCTTCCTGACCTCTTAGGTTTGATGTACCATTTTGCCAAGTTTGGTGTAATTCCGTTCAGCCATTCAGGCTGTAGACGTATGTAAATGTCCTATGGAAAATTGCATGGGGAAAACACATTTGAAAGTGTTGAAATTTAGAACCAATTAAAATGTTACTTTGGTTTTGTATTTGTGTGTGATGAAAGTTAATTGGTTATGTATATATGTCAAATGAGAGGAAACCACAGCCATTTTGTGATACTACTGTCTGAGGTACATTTGTGAGGAATTTTTGGTGGTGAATTTCTGGTGTTTGATTTACACAGTACTAACACTTTTCCTACTTTTAAAAAGGTGAGTTGTTAATTTGTAAGGGGAACTATGTTGTACACTTGAAGATAATTTGAAAAATGTTTTCTGTTATTTATTTGCAGTCCTTCTGTTATACTAAATACTTGATAAAGTTAGTTTTATATTATGTATTACTAAAAACGATAAATGAAAGTGATTATTTTTTTCTGCAATTTACAGCAAGCAATTTCAAAATAAAATGGCTCACAATGAAGAGACCGTGGCAATTTCTTTTGAATTGTCCACTACATTGATTGAAATTGAGAGCACCAATAATGAAATATTGTCACAAGGAGGACATGACTTGTATGATTCCATTAGATTGATTGAAATGGACAGCACCAAGAATGAAATATTGTCACAAGGAGATGACTTGAATGATTCCACTACGTTGATTGAAATTGAGAGCAGCAATAATGAAATATTGTCACAAGGAGGAGATGACTTGTATGATTCCATTAGATTGATTGAAATGGACAGCACCAATAATGAAATATTGTCACAAGGAGGAGATGACTTGAATGATTCCACTACATTGATTGAAATTGAGAGCACCAATAATGAAATATTGTCACGAGGAGATGACTTGAATGATTCCACTACATTGATTGAAATTGACAGCACCAATAATGAAATATTGTCAGAAGGAGGAGATGACTTGAATGATTTTTTTGATCAATCTCTTGATGGCGAATTTATCGAGTGTTTGGAGACCATAGAGTTACAAGAATCATTATTGGAGACTTTTCATGAGGACATTGCTGATGAGGACATGTTACTAGTTCTTTCAAATTTAGAAAATTCTGAAGAATAAATTTATATTTAGAAATCAAAAATTGTTTGAGACATTATTCATTTTTATTTTTAATTTATGAGGTTGTAGCGAAGTGATTGTAGTATAAAATGAGACTTATAGTATAGAGTGCAACATTTTTATGTTACATGGTAAGTTTACTCATATTTACTTCCCTTCTGCCACTATATTATCTCCAATGTGTATTTGACATCTCTTCTTCATCTCCGGCCTCCTTTCTCTCACTGTGTGTCTCCGATGCATCTTATCGCTGCTATTTTGTGTAATTACAGAAGAGAGTAAAATAAAATAGTTCGGAACGTGAAAAGGGGGCAAAGTAGAGTACTCCTCACCCCCTAGGCCTTTTTAGGCGGTCCCAAAAGGATCAGTTTCTGCTTTCCTGAGAGATTATGGTATGAGTTCCATATACCACAATAACTTGCATTACAACATGCAAGATATCTATCTCCTATTACCAACTTTTGGAGATATTCGCGCTAAGCGCGAATATCTCCAAAAAGTAACACCTGCCCTGAGCAGTTCTTAGCCATGTTATCCAATGGGAGGTGGATAACATGGCTAAGAGCATTAGCTCGGTAATGTATGAATATCGCTGAGTTTTTAGCGATATTCATGCATTGCGGCCGTTTATTATCGCATTTGTGATAAACCTTGATAATAGCAAGGTTTATCTTCGATAATTTCTGATGATGCTTAGAGGTAAAAAATTCGTTGGTAAGCATCGTTAGCGATAAATATCGCTTAACTTTGGTAATATGCCCCAACGTCTGTTAACGTTCGATTCGAAGGAAATGAGGAAGTGTTGAAAAACATTGTCTGCGCCATCTTGCCTTTTTTGAAATGCCACACTTTTGTCGTGCACGGCAGCCATTTTAGATGTCTTGACCAGACCCACTCTCTGCACGCTGTCGATTCGTAGCATGGCTCCTCACCCTCGCAAGCATCTTCCCCAGGCACTGGTCACCCCCGCTCTCTGTCTTATGCATGGGCAATAAACCTCCCCCCATCTGCGCTGCTCTTCCCTGAGAATCACACTGTGCCCGCCCGACACCTCCCTTTCGCCCTATTCACTACCGCACCCTCTGACACTCCTCTTCCTCTGTGTCCGATTGTCCAGGCTATCAGCTAGCCCTGCAGATGTAGTTTATGGCCCCAGCTGTAAAGAATCACCCCTCTTCAAAGGAGTTATAGTAGATCAAGGCCCACACCCGATGAGATCCGTCACACCACACGTGTTCCTACTATCTAAAAACTATCCTGTATTGTGATTGGGGAGGGGACCGAGCCTGAAGCGGAAGATTCCAGGAATCACTCTTTGTACATCAAAGTTTTTACAATTATGTGTCACATTAAAAATATATAGCACTCCAACAAAGTAGTAGGAATATAAAACTTTAATAACATATAAATATATACAACAAAACAAAAACAGTAAAAACATTTAAACAACGAAGAGACCGTGGCAATTTCTTTTGAATTATCCAATAGATTGTTTGAAATTGACAGCACCAATAATGAAATATTCTTGTCAGTAGCGGTCCGTTGTGCGAATAGTTCCAAGGCAGCAGAACGCGCTGAAATCTAGATGGCACGAAAGTGATGTCTAGCAAGTTGCCGCCCAGCAAATAACGGCGTGGGGCGCCGCGGGGGTGAGTGAGTCCAGTAGGCACCACAGCTATTCTTACCGGCATTGCAGAATTACTGCTGGGGACAATGCCTGTGCTGTAGCAGGGTCACAGCAGAAACAAAAAGGATTCTGTTGAAGATGTTGTTGGTTTTCAATTTGAAAACAGTTCTGGTGTCAACTGCTATGTTATTGTAGTGGTTAATGTTTTGTTTTCTCTACAAAATGTAAAAGAGGGGGAGGCAGTCCAAAGTTCTGTTAAAAGGGCAAAGGAAAGGATCGGTGGTTTGAACTATCAGTCAAAAAGGGGAGGGGGTGCAACAATTTTTCCTACCGGGTCACACTGTGCTTTCACCGGAAGTGAGGTCTGCAGGATTCTAGTAATTCAAAGTGAGGCTGGCGCCGACGTCCCGCGGATACAGTTTCGTCACTCCACGGGTGATCATGGCAGTCATTCCCCATCGGGGGTCGGAGACTCCCGCGGCTCCTCTAGAATCTTCAAGGTCGTGGAGGACTACGGTGGTGGAGTCAACCAGTGACCGGGCCATTTCTTTATGCTGGGCCCGCTCTTGCCAGGTCGACCGCCATTTTGAGAGTTCGGTAGCTACTGGCGATCGCGGGGTCAAATGAGCGGACGGGCTCCACCCTGCCGGGCGAGACGTTGCAGCATGGCCACAGTGGAAGAACCCTTTTCCGGGCGCCTGGAGCGCTGAGGGTGCAGCTGGGAAGCCTCCACCTGGGGAGGCGGGAGAGGCCTGTTCGCACCGTCTCTCCCTCCCAGTGCACCCCACGGCGTCTCGCTTGAGATTTGTTATGGCCGGACCAGGCGATGAGGACGAGGGGGGGGGGGGTCGGAGGCATGTGCAAGACATCCCCCCCCAGGGTTGTTGCAGCAATTATACAAGAAAGAAGAAGTGTCCCGTCCGTCTTCGGGCCGGGCTTCCGGTAGATGTCGGCCGGACGCCCCTGGCTCTGGCCCCATGAACGGGTTTCTTGGTTTATTGGCTGCAGCCGGATCCCGTCGGCCTCGGCCCCCCGATCGTTGGTGGCCGGACCGGAAGAGCATGTGGCGGGACTACCTGCAACTCTCAAGGGCCACCGCGGCCGGACTGGGAGAGAGAGGGGAGGGTCGAGGAGACATTCCCCCCCCCTGCAACTGTTCAGCGTTGTAAAGGCAATCCCCTGGCCGGGTCCCGCTGGTCTCGGCCTCTCCTCCGGCTACACCCTACGTTAGGATCTCCTGGCCGAGGCGTGGCAGCAGGACCTGCCTTATATGGGCTGCTCCCGGCTGGGCGTAGCCGGAACCCTGCCCCACCTTGGAAGTTTCCAGAGTGGGGGCGGATGTTCTACTGACTTGCATTTTCCCTAGTCTATCGATTTTTTTGGCGTGGCAGGCGGTGGGACAGCGAGGGGTGATTTGGTTTCTCTTACTGTTTTTCTGGTCTCTCACCACTGGCATATTTCTAACGTTTTCTTGTTTCTAGGACATTAATAGGTTTTATCATTACGTTATGTTATCGTTTCTTTGTTCGTTGTTTAATAAAAGTTCATGTTCATCAGTGGCCTACTGATTTTCGATTTCCTATTCTTTTCTTTCCAGGTTGTTTCATGCTAAAGTTTCTGTTAACAGGATACAGTGATCACTTCGTTATTATTGCATATGTCCTTTTCACTAGGGGTGCTCTCTGGTCGGGCCAGATGACGTATGTCTAGTAAATGGTCCGGGTGAAACAGGTGCATCAATCAGTGGGGAGTAGATAGGCATGACAGATTACAACGGGGGAGAAAGGTCCGCATTACGTACCCTTTCACTACTTGCAAAGATTTTCCTACGTTTATTTGCAAACAGGGAATACCTCCAAAAAGAACTAATTCCCAAACAGTCAATGTTCGGACAATCAATCAATCAATGAGGAATGAAATAGGTACGACGTGTTAAAGGCTTGCGTTACCTACCCTTCACTATCTGCAAAGGGAGAGAGAATATTCCTATTCTTCCTCATTTGCAGGCAGAGAAGATCCTTAAGAGAACCAACTTCGAACAATTCAATGCTCGATTCAAACAATCAACAAGGGGTACTGTGAACACAAATGAACGCCGCTTATGTACATACGCATTGCTATTTTCAACAGGTTGTTCCTAATGTTTCTATTTTAGCGAGGTCAAAAAGAGATCCCATTAGTGGCCTACTGATTTTGCTCGATTCCTTTTGTTTTTTTACACGGTTTTTCGCTATCTGCAAAGACTAAACAGAGTATTTTGACTCTGTGCTTGTTTGTAAATAGAGAATGAACCAAAGAGAACAATCAATCAAATGGAGAGAGAAGCAGGCACGACGGATTACAAAGGGGGCAAAGGGCTGCGTTAACTACCCTTCACTATCTGCAAAGAGAGAGTACTCCTAATAGAAATGAGGGGTGGGGGGCAGCATTCAAAGCAGATCAGTGTGCATGAACACGAAAATGTTTTTACTTACCACGTACTTGACATTCGACAGCTTATGATATTTGCTATTAAAAAACCATTGAAATTCACTGAAAAAACCATAGGTTATAGACCATATATAGTTAGGAATTAGCATTTACAAAACCTTGAAAATTCACTGAAAAAACCATAGGTTATAGACCATATATAGTTAGGAATTAGCATTTAAAAAACCTTATTTTACTCACACAAAACCATTGAAATTCCATATATAGTTAGTTGCACTAACTATATATCGCGCACCCGCAATCCACTGCTGATGATGTCACATATTACATCATTCATGACATGGTCAGTGACATCACTGATGACATCACTGATGACATCTCAAATGACATCACTGATGACATCTCACTTGACATCAATGATCACATCACTGATGATATCATTCATGTGATAATACAATGCATCTCCTCACACTGTAATATAACCTCCGTTACACCCAGTGTTAAATAGAGAGTATCATTTTTGAAACCATTGACACACCAATACTAGTTACTACATACGCACTCACTGATTCCTATGTCTACACACACATTCACTCATACAATCATTCATACATACAATCACTCATCTTTACAACACTATCATATGCACTCATACACCTATACAGACACTCACACTCTGCCACTCATCCATGGAGTTACTCACACACCTAGTCAGTCCTGAAAAGAATCAATCACACTTCCATTTTCTCATCTATACAGTTAAACACAGAACACCTTACATTTTTGAAACATATACTAACACATAGTTACTCTCTTATAGAATCACTGATACAAGTACACATTGATCTGCACAGAGTCACACACCTCCCAGCCAGCCATACACACACTCAGTCTCCCATACAAATACTTGTGCAACCAATCAATAACCCATATAGCTACTTATATAGCTACTGATCAACACATGCAGCAGCTTGCACAACAACAGACATACTGATGCACACTTTCAGACAGTTTAGTCACTAACCCGTGCATTCAGTAAGACGCATTTAATCACACACTCATACAGTCAATCACGCACCTACTAAAACCTTCATTCAGACACTTATACATCCACTCATTCTTCAATATGTAAAACATATTTAAACTTTACAGAAACACATAATCACTGGATGTTGTCATCAGTGATGTCATCAGTGATGTCACTGACCATGTCATGAATGATGTAATATGTGACATCATCAGCAGTGGATTGCGGGTGCGCGATATATAGTTAGTGTAACTAACTATATATGGAATTTCAATGGTTTTGTGTGAGTAAAATAAGGTTTTTTAAATGCTAATTCCTAACTATATATGGTCTATAACCTATGGTTTTTTCAGTGAATATATATATATATATATATATATATATATATATAATATATCATTTTAACACCCTGCCTTCTTTCTCCAGTTGCCTGCAATACCCTCCTCAAGCAAATTACTGAGAAACATCTTGCCTCCCTTGCCGTACACCAGGGTATGAAACTGATATGCAGTATTGATACTGTAGCTGGGATCGTTCTCTGTATCATCAAATTTGATGCAGCTCTTTTTGCCAAATACGCATTGTTAGTGCACAAGATCAGAAAGACGTAGAGTTACAAAAAATGATCTCCCAACTTTATGTCTCCATGGATAGAGACACCTTGTGTAAACAAGCATTTACAATGCAACAGGTCTCGCATTTACATGAGTTTGAGCTATTGGTATCGTAAATTAAAATGGCTTTTATTTATGTTTTGGTTTTTTAAACATAAATAAAACGCATTGTTATTTACAATGCCAATAGCTTAAACTCACGTAAATGCGAGACCTATTGCATTGCAAATGCTTGTTTATTATGTAAGCAGCTTCAGTCACTCATCAAGGCTGGGGCAGAGTCAGCCACATGAAAGGCAAAGTCTTCTGGATGCAGCGTGGAATTATGACACACTTGATTGCATGAATAATCAGTGCTTTTGGAAGTGCAATAGATCTGGGCTCCAGGCAGTCACACACCCCACTTGTGTCTCTCAAACTGGAGGAACAGTGTGGGTTAGATCAAGTAAAACATGAGGATGAGGAATCAAACAAGTAGGACCTATTCCACCATTCGAACGAGATCTGCAGCAACCGCCTGGATAAGGTCAATGACAAGCTGTGCTCTATTAATACCACTTGAAATAATAGCTATGGAAAAGTAAATGATGAGTGAAAGTCATATGCATGGTGCTAGGAGAGATAGTCAGACATAAAAAGAAATTTTCTCTGGTCCAGTGAAATTAATGAGCCACTCCGGATTCAAGTGATTAAAGGGTATACACCCGTTACGACGCAACTTTTACTCCGCACTACCATTACAACGCGGGCATTACAACGCATGACATTACAACGCATTGCGCTGGGGGGCGCTCTAGGATAAGAGGTAAGTTTAATTTACTATCCAACACCTTCCCTAGGGTCCACGGGGACTGGAGTTAGAATAGTAAATTATACTTACCACTATCCAGCACCCCAAAGCGCTATGCGTTGTAACGGTATTCGTTGTAAATACCGCGTTGTAATGGTATGCGGAGTAAAAGTATGCGTTGTAACGTCATACATCCGATTAAAGTGTTTTAGTTGGCACAGAAATCAAGCCATGTTTGGGGTCAGTACCTCTGGGTGGTAAAGGGGTCAGTGCCTCTGGATGGTAACAGTATAGGGGTCAGTGCCTCAGGGTCGGAACGTCAGAGGGATTGGGTGATAACGGTAGAGGTGTTGGTGGTAATGGTAGAGGGTCAGTGCCTCTGGGTGGTAACGGTTAAAAGGGTTCATTAACTCTTGAGTGTTAATTGTAAAGAGATCAGTTACAGTTCCTTAGGGTAGAAACGGTAAAGGGTGGGCCAGTGCCTTTGGCTAGAAATGGTAAAGGGGTCAATGCCTTTAGGTGGTAACGGTTAAAAGGGGGCACTGCCTCTGGGTGGTAAAGGGGTCTGAGCTTCTGGGTGTTAATTGTAATGGGATCAGTCAGTTACAGTACCTTCGGGTAGGAAACGGTATCAGGGACAGTGCCTCTGGTTGGTAACAGTGAAGGAGTCCGTGCCTCTAGGTGGTAACAATATAGGGGTGAGTGTCTCAGGGTGGCAAAGTCAGAGGGATTGGGTGGTAACGGGTCAGTGCCTCTGTGCTTGACCGGGAGCAAGGTGGGGAAACGCGCAGCACTAGGCCAGTGGATCACAACTCTCCAAAGACTCCCAATGCACTGTAGAGGGCCCGGGTGCTCGCGTGAGCCCCTCCCCTCGCTGTAATGCGCCCGCAGTATCACCCCGCCCTCCCAAGCCCTGGAAGTTTACGCATTTTAACTTTGATTCGTAGAGCGGTGTCCCTGAAGCGGGCACCGCTCTCCGAATAAAAGTTAAAATAAGTAAATAAATGGAGCGCAGTGCCCGCCTCAGGGACTATGGCCCTGTAGCAACAAGAATCTCGGGGATTGTAGTTAAGATTATTTTTCTTCTTTTTGGTAATACTGTTAGAGATCATAAATATTCCCCTTGCACCACTACTATATCATTTACACCTACACTCAGATCATTTGCCTGTGTAATATTGCTACTTGTAATGCATCTACAGAGTAATACAATCAATTACTGGTTTAGATGGCACTCATCTCTAACAGTGCAAGTTCCATAATTTTCTCAAATGTAAATCAATCAAGAACCACATCTTCGTCATAGCTACCAAATCGACTGTGGTGCTGGTGGTGCCATTCTATCTTCCATGGATTTATTGTAAACAAAACATTTCAGATCCTAATATGGTCAACCAATTTCTTTGTGTGCCTCAGTTACAGCCGTCTATTAAAGAATTATTTTTTCTCACTTTGACCAAAATGCACTTGCAGCAAAATGCCTTTGTCCGTAGTTGGACATCAGCAAATTGCAGACTTTACTGTAAATTTTACAATACCAATGCAAACCATAGAAGTCTCCACTGGCCCTAGGATGCATGTACCGAATGCGGTAAATGTGAGGTGTTGAAAAGGTCTTAAATACAAGGTATCAAGCACGATTTTAATAGGACAACAACCCAAGTCCACAATTGAACCAGGAGCATAACATGGCAGTGTTTAACATAAAGAAACTAATTATACGAGGCCAGCGTTCGGAAAACAAATACAAATAGATAAAAAAGAATACAAGTCTGTTCTTTACCAAACACTTATCTATAAAAAGCCGCGGCGCACAGCGGTCTCCTACTGTGAGGCGCGAGATACTCTGCCGCTTACTTATGGCTGAGCTTGTCTGCGTCCCCGGGATGTGCTTCCACTGCGTCCGCCATGTCTGCCACTGAGACAAGGAGCAGAATGTAATACATCCGGGTACCGGAGGCGGGGAGGCGGCTGGAGCGTTTCCGGGTCAGCAGAGGCGGCTGCTACAGGCTAGGGGTGCGCTGGGGACGCGGCGTCCGCTTCCACTCGGTTTCCGCGCATGGATGTTGGGTGCCGTTTGAATTATGCAACCCAGGCCAGGCGATGCGGCGGAGATATGGGGAGTAACGACAAAAGAGCCAGGTGAGTGGGGGGTGGCTGCGTGCATGTGTGTGTGCGCGAGTGTGTGTGTGTGTGTGTATATATATAATGCAGTGTGTGTCTGTGTGCGCATGCGTGAGGGAGGCTGTGAATCTGAGGCAGGGGATCTGCACGGCGCCGTGCGCGCCCTCGAGAAGGAATCTGAGACAGCGAGGCTCGTGCCTGAACGCTGTCTCACATTCCCCCAAACACGCCGACAAAAGGTCCTTCGCTACGCTCGACCTAAAAACCGCACCTACAACTGAAAATGAAACTAACCAGAGAGGAAATAGAAAGGATACACAACGATCACTGGGAGAAATGGGGATTCAAGGTAGGCAGTGAGAATTCGAAAGGCAGACATATGAATTAAATGTTTCATTATATGAAGGTCTTTAAATTTGGTGGTGAATTTTAGCTTATCAGAGACTAGATACATTATTTTTTATGCATTGTTAAATCTGCAAAACTACTTAGAAATAATGTAGTCAATTGTTTTGTTTATGCATGAGACACACTTCTAATGCAATTGGCTTTACATTGTGCTCAACTCACACTTTTCTCTGCTCTGCAACTTTCTCTATGTTTATTACAGGTTTAGTGCATATAAAGGCTATCCAAATATTCTCCCTTTTCAGCTTCATTTGGAATTGGAGTCAAGTGCTAAAATTTGTCCAAGTCTTCTCGGAACTTGCATGACTGCTGTGTTCTTCTGGACATTTCACTCCAATATACTTAAGTCATTCTACTGCATCATTTTTAGAGCAGTGCATAGTTTCATATGCACAAATTTATAGCTAGGAAATAGTTTTTTTAAAGTAGACATTCACTGAGATAAACATAGGTTACAGGGACGTTATATTTAGGAAACAAGATTAAAAATACCTTAGAAATTCACTGGAAAAACCAAAGGTTACAGGGATATTATAGTTAGGCTCAGATTTCACTCTTACAAAATCATTGCAATTCAGCAGTTATAGTTACCTGAGCTAACTATAATTTAGACCCCCACAATGCACTGCTTATGGCCTCACATAATACATCACTCATGACATGGTCTGTGACATCACTCATGACGTATCAAATGGCATTACTGATTATATGATCCACAGAATCACTCACCCACCTACTCACAGCCCAATACAACCTCTTGTAAGCCCGCTCACAAACCCACACAACCATTTACATACTCATTCAATGAACCATATAAGTACTCACAAAACCACTCACTCCTCCATAGTGCCACTCACACACCCAACCACTCATATAGACAGTCACACAACCATTCACTCACCCATTTAGCCACTCATATAACCAGCCACTCACCCACACAGCTACTCACACAGTCATACTCACGCACACAGCTACTCACAGACTTATTCACCCATACAGCCTCTCAACACAGCCACTCAGTCACCCATACAAGCACTCACACACTCACACAGCCATGCATATACCCATTCCAACATCCATACAAGCACTCCCATATCTGCTCACTCACCCATACAGTCTTTCACACAGACACTTACTCTTCAATACAACCACTCACATACAAACTCACTTAACCAAATACTCATTCAAACAGCCACTCACTCACCTATACGAACACTTACACACCCAGTCACTCGCCTGGAGAGCCACTGACACTCCTACTCACTCATCAACATAGGAGCAGTCCCTGGGGGGTGGCAGTTTTAATTCTCTTTCAATACTGAGGGTCCCTGAGGGCCAACTAGCCCAACAGTTATCTCCAGTATGCGCCAGGGAGCTGCGTTGCAGATAGGTGTTCAGAGGCCACGCCCCTTTTTAACACCTCTCTGCAACGCAGCTCTGTGGCGTTTACTGGAGGTACCTAGTGGGCTAGTTTGATCCTAGGGGCCCTTAGGATTCAAGGGGACTTAATCTCTCAACTTAGAACGGCCACAGGGCACATTTACACAGTGGTGAAGGGAGGGGATGGGGCCTGAGGTGACGTGTGCAAACACGCCCTGTGGCGCATTTTAAGTTGGGGAAATAATTCTCCTTCAATACAGAGGGACCCTGGGGGCCAATTAGCCCACCAGGTGCTTCCAGTAAGCGCCACTGCTCTGAGTTGCAGAGAGGTGGTGCAGGCCCTGCCCCTTTTTATACCTCTCTACAATGGCGCTTACTGGACGTACCTAGTGGGCTAATTTGCCCCTAGGGACACTCAGGATTCAAGGGGACTTAATCTCCCAAATTAAAACAGCCACAGGGCGCGTTTACACACTGATGAAGGGAGGGGACGGGCCTGAGGTGATGTGTGCAAACACGCCCTGTGGCGCGTTTTAAGTTGGGGAAATAATTCCCCTTCAATCCTGAGGGACCCTGGAGGCCAACTAGCCCACCAGGTGCTTCCAGTAAGCGCCAGTGTGCTGCATTGCAGAGAGGTGGTCTAGGCCGTACCCCTTTTTACATCTCTCTGCAACGCAGCTTTGTGGTGCTTACTGGAGGTACCTAGTGGGCTAGTTTGATCCTAGGGGCCCTTAGGATTCAAGGGGACTTAATCTCTCAAATTAAAACAGCCACAGGGCGCGTTTACACACTGATGATGGGAAGGGACAGGGCCTGAGGTGACATGTGCGAACACGCCCTGTGGCGCGTTTTAAGTTGGGGAAATAATTCCCCTTCAATCCTGAGGGCCCCTGGGGTCAACTAGCCCACCAGGTGCTTCCAGTAAGCGCCATTGCGCTGCGTTGCAGAGAGGTGGTGCAGCCCATGCCCCTTTTTATACTTCTCTACAATGGTGCTTACTGGATGTACCTAGTGGGCTTATTTGCCCCTAGGGACCCTCAGGATTCAAGGGTACTTAATCTCCCAAATTATAACGGCCACAGGGCGCGTTTACACAGTGATGAAGGGAGGGGACGGGCTGAGGTGATGTGTGCAAACACGCCCTGTGGCGCGTTTTAAGTTGGGAAAATAATTCCCCTTCAATCCTGAGGGACCCTGGAGGCCAATTAGCCCACCAGGTGCTTCCAGTAAGCGCCACTGCGCTGCATTGCAGAGAGGTGGTCTAGGCTGTACCCCTTTTTGCATCTCTTTGCAACGCAGCTTTGTGGCACTTACTGGAGGTACCTAGTGGGCTATTTGGACCCAAGGGTCCTTCAGGATTCAAGGGGACTTAATCTCCCAACTTAAAACGGCCACAGTGCATGTTTACACAGTGGGGGAAGGGAGGGGACAGGGCCTGAGGTGACATGTGCAAACACGCCCTGTGGCGCATTTTAAGTTGGGGAAATAATTCCCCTTCAATCCTGAGGGCCCCTTCAGGATGCTGAGGTGCTTCCAGTAAGGTGGACTAGGCCGTGCCCCTTTTTACACCTCTCTGAAACGCAGCTCTGTGGCGCTTACTGGAGGTATCTAGTGGGCCAGTTGGACCCTAGGAACCCTATGGATTCAAGGGGGCTTAATCTGCCAACTTAATAAGGCCACAGAGCGTGTTTGCACAGTGGTGAAGGGAGGGGACGGGGCCGGAGGTGACATCTGCAAACACGCCCTATGGCGCGTGTTAAGAGGTAGTTTTAATCCCCCTGCCCTATTATATACTGGGGACTTACAGAGGAGGTCATGCTAATCACAGGGGGACCCCAAAGCATAGTGTTCCCTAGTGTATGTAAGTGCTTTCACTGTATTATAAGTGTCTTTTAACATAGCACTGGCTCTAGGACTGGTTAGTCAGCCTCAGTTACCACCAGTATCCGTCTGAAAAAGTTGAGGGTACAGGATGATTTTGCAACAAGGCTTCTTTCTGCTCTTCTGTTTGTTATTTCTGCATGTGTACCTTCTTCCTGCACTTTTCTTTGTCTTTGATGACTTCTGTTGTTTCTTTCTGCATTTCATTTTTTCTTTCTGTGCGTTTTTTCTTCTTTCTTCAGATGTCCTATCTCTGTAGGCATAGTTACAAATTACCATTTAAAAAACCATTGAAATTCACTGAAAAAACTATAGGTTTCAGGCACGTTATAGTTAGGAATAAGCTTTTAAAAAACCTTGGAAATTCACTGAACAAACCATAGGTTTTTAGGGGCGTTATAGTTAGCTGGACATTTCACTCATACAAAACCATTGAAATTCCCCCGTTATAGTTAGTTCATTTAACTATAACTAGCACGCCCGCAATGCACTGCTGATGACGTCACATATTACACCACTCATGACATGGTCAGTGACATCACTTATGAGATCACTGATAACATCTCAAATGACATTCCCTTCAGCTGCTGTCTTAAATGTTTCAGGGTGATCTGTCAAGCAGGGGCAGAGAAAAAGGGGATCCCCAAAACACTTTTTCTCCATGTTAATTTCTACTGAAACCTTAGACACTGCTGCAGCCTGAACTGCTTAACGGAATTACACCAAATTTGGCAAAAAGGTAGCTTGTGGTCCAGAAAGCACTCATTTTGTTAAATGGTGTAAATCTGTTCAGTAGTTGCTGAGAAATTAAAAAAATTCTCAGCTATACAACTGAAGCTGCAATGGATCGGCAACCCTCCCGTTCTCCTGCCTGAGATCTGATTGGCTGCCAACACTTCAAACCAGGAAGTGTTGGCGGCCCTCTTGTGACTCGGTTGAACCCAGTCACAAGAAAAAAGATTTAAAAAAAGAAAAGGGGGCAGGGCAGAGACCCCTGAACCCCTAGGCCTCAAGGAGCAGTGGTCCCAGAGGGACCCCCCAGGGTCAAAAAAGCATTTTTTTTTTACTTTTCAGCAAGAGTTGCATTGGTTTGCGAATCCTGCCCAAAAACATGATTTTTAAAGAAGAGAGCGCTCCTCCGCTTCAATTAATTTCACCCCCAGGGTGGGCCAGGTCCTGGGAACATTATTAAAATATAGGAGGGGGGCTGTTCAAAGCCCCGGGGACCACCGCCTCCCGGAGCAGTCATATAATTATATGCGGGGGAGCCTCGCAGCTCCCCCGCTTCCCTGGGGACCACCATGTTCCCAGGGCAGCGATGACAAAAAATAATGCGGGAATCCCTAGGGCCTCACCCGCAGCCCTGGGGATTGACATCTCCCGAGGCTTTAATGACCAATAATGTGGGGGACTGTCAACTGCCTGGGGCAGTTTACAGTCAGCATGAGGGCCGCCAGATCCCCGCACAGCCCCGGGGACCGCCACCTCCCCGGGGAACAAAAAGAACAATGAAGGGGGTCCGTTGCAGAACTCTGGCCCTGCAGCCCCCCTCCTGGAGCACTAGATGGCCCTGGGGACCCCCAACCCCAAGGCCGGCTCCAGCAATGTCCCGGGTGCCCATCCCCGGGACATTGCAGTTTGCTATAGCATGGCGGGAGCACTGCTTCCACCTCGCCATAGCAAACAGTGCTGCACTTTGAGCAAGCAAGATCATTATGCTCTCACTTGCTCAAAGGAGAGCACTTTGCTCTTACACACAGGGAGCTGCATGTCAGCAGCTCCCTGTGTGTAAAACCAAAGCCGGCTCCTGGCACTGGTATGGGTGTGTGAATTGGTTTGAGAATGGTGTTTGGAGTGGGTGTATGAAAGGTTATATGGGGGTGTGAGTGGCTGAGTCATAGATTATATAGATGATGTCATCAGTGATGTCATTTGAGATGTCATGAGTGATGTCACTGGCCATGTCATGGATGATGTAATATGTGAGGTCATAAGCAGTGCATTGTGCGGTCATGCGTCATAGTTAGTTCAGCTAACTATAACTGCTGAATTTCTCTGGTTTTGTACCAGTAAAAACGTCCCTGTAACCTTTGTTTTTTTCAGTGAATATAAATATATACTTTAGATTAAGAGAGGCAGTGATACTGCTGAAACGTGTCCCAGTGCCCAAGGTGATATAATTGAATAAACAGATGTAATCTACCTGACTTCGAGTGCCAGCTTTCTTTCTCATATTGGAGACTGGGGAGGCATTTTGATATATATGCATATTTAAATGTATTACCTACTGTCGACCGAATGGGGGTAAAGGAAGGGAAGGTGCATTAGGACCACTCTGGCCCTAGGCCCTGGTATCTGGGGAGATACTGTCCAGAGGGAGATATTTGCTGCAGGGATATGTAGGTCAATGGAACTTGGCAATGGTAGTCCCCTAGTGAATCTAGACTATGTGTCAGGGAGGTTGTCTGCTCCCATGGTCCAGTCTGCTCCCCTAGTTAGTAATGGTGATCACTTGGGCTTAAATAACCCGAAAGGAATCTGGGTTAAAATCCTTTCCTATATTAGCTAAAATTCTACCCTGGCATATAGCAGGGTTAGACTCTAAATTGAGCATCCCAGCGTGGGACAAATTGATAGATTTACACTCCGTCTGTCTCTTCCAGGAAACCTGGTCTGTAAGACCATTATTTTTACCAGGTCATGCCAATTTTAATAAAGAAGTTCCGGTACCACCCCCAGACATCCTTGTCTTTCGGTGACTACCATGTCCCAAACGGTCTATTTTATAATGTATATACGAGGCCAGGTGGAGCTTCACATGAGTCCTCTATAATTGAACTGTTAGCTGCCCATATGACTACAGTCGTGGGAAGCATTTTGTGGGTGGCAACCTAACCTGTCATTTGAGCCCCTAGATGATAGTTTTGTAACATTTACTTCTGAAGAAGATAACGTTTGGGGTATCCCTGGGTAAGCTATGGGTCTAATAAAGAAGTGGTCCTCTTTGACAGTATAAATTCATGTTTTTACTTTGAATATAGTGTCTGTGAATGGGAGATGAAGGTCTGATACTGAAGGGACATACACACTTAATCGTGCTCCAGAGACAAGTCTCATTGACTATATACTAGTGGGCTCAAGGCCCTGGCCACAGGTGATTGATTTTTTGGGTTGTGCAGCAATATGATGATGACCACTACACATTAGTCCTTGGTGCTGAGTTCCCTGTATTTGGCAAGATTTCTGGTATTGAAGGCCACCTTGACTATAAGCGGCATGTGACAAGTAACATGCGCAGAGTAAAATGGGCTGATATGATGGACTTGGAGGAGCGGTTGGGGGAAATGTATTCCTTGGTAGCCGATGGTATAAGGTATCTCACAAAAGTAGAGAGAGGCTTGGGTAAGGCGATGGAGAGGGATATTATTTGTACAATCCATAATAATTTACTAAGTTAAAGGACATCTTTTTTGTTAGATCCAAAAAGTCCCATGGGAAGTGCCTGCCACAGTCTTGGTATAATGGAGGATGCACGATAAAATACATAAAAGATACTTTGACCAAGGTAGGGTGTGTGTATTTGTGAACAGAACCGGAGGCCGCTCTGACAGTTAGTAAAATTCTGTTGAAGAGGAGGAGCCTGCAACACAAAATACATCAACTGCTAGCATTTTCCTCATATGGCACCCTGACCGACTACTTTGTCCCGAAAGTTGTATATGCATTTTAGATACAGCACCCTACCAATAGCCTCAATAGGGAGTCAGAAGTGCATATTTTGTTTTTGTGCCCAGCTTATGCTAAAAGCAGGATAAAGTGGACTATCCCTGTTTGAAAGCTTTTGGGTGTTTGAGATTATCAAACTGCAATTCACATTTTTAAAACTGAGATTAAGAAAAGTCTGTTTTTGGCTGTATCGCAATTTTGAATTGCAATATGGAGGATTAGGCAAAAGATGTGCCTCTAAATTGGGTATTTATTATAACTATTGTTTTTTATTATTCATAACCAGTTTTATCTTGTCACATGTATACTGTATCCACTTGCTTTTAATATTTTATGGGTTTCAAGTCATGCTATGTCATTTTATTTTGTTTCATTGTTATGGCACACAGCCAAAATAAAGTATATGTATTACCTATTTATGTGAATTGGTGTAAATCCGTTCAGCAGTTTTGGATATATTAAAGGAAATCCACATTTAGATATCTAAAGGCGTGGACCCTTTGCCGCGCCTACGGAGAGGTTTGCGAATCCACATGCCAGGAGAAGTGCAGTGACTGGCTGGAAACAACCTGTGTAGAAAGTAGCGGTTGCCATTTTATAAAGCATGACACAGTCCTGGGGAATGGAAATAAAGTCTAGAAAGTATAGAAGGGGTCAGGGTAGGGTACCCTGACCCCATGAGTGTAGTGTAGAGGTCTCTGAGAGAGCTGTTATGAGTATGAAAATGCCCTAAACCATTTTTTTCCACATGCTTGGAGTCACAAACTCATTGCAATGCTCAGCGTGGCTCCCTCGTGAAGTGCTGTGGTGGAGTCAGGAACCTTGATGACAAAAACAAAACAAAAGAATCATTCACACACTCACTCACACACACATTAATACATGCACTCACTCATGCAGCTACTCACAGACCCACTCAAAGACAAATGCACCCACTGATAGATGCAGTGACAGACTCGTGTACCCACTGACATACCCTCTCAAACACTCAGACACCCCCCACAGACTCACTCGGAGACGCATGTGCCCACTCACATACCTACTCATAGACTCATGCACTACTCCTCAGACATGCATGCACCCACTCACAGACTCGCTCAGACACTGATGCATCCACTGACATACCCACTCAGAGATTCATGCCCTCACTCACATATCCAGTCTGACATTTATGTCCCTACTCACAGACCAATTCAGAGACTCATGCACCCACTTACATACCTACAGAGAGACTCACACACCCAGTCACAGACCCACTCAGAGACTCATGCAACCACACACAAACTCACTCAGAGAATCATCTACCCACTCACATACACACTCAGAAACTCATGCACTCACTCAGACTTATTCAGAGACTCATGCATCCACTCACATGTATGTATGTATGTATAGGCATTTTATATAGCGCACTACTTACCCGTAGGGTCCCAAGGCGCTTCGACCGCTGCGAAACCCTTCCTGGCTTCCCTGAGAGATGGTCCCTTAATGGGTATCTCCAGGGTGAGACCAGGCATCCCCGGCGGTCTGGTGGGGCCGTTAGTGAAGATGAGGCAAGCTAATGCCCAGAGTTGCCGAGTGTGAACGCTGATCAGAGTGGGCACCGAGGCGAGAGAATTATCGAGTCCGCTGACCCTGGTCCAGAAACCTGCCGCGCCGGGAATCGAACCCTGGTCCCGGGCCGTCCTCTGCTCTCGGGTCTGCCGCCTCTAACCAGTGAGCCACACTACTTCACACATGGCCAGTCAGACACTCATGCGCCTACTGACATATCGACTCAGACTCATGCACCCACTCACATACCCATTCAGACACTTACACAGACACTCACAGACCCACTCAGAGACTCAGGCACCCACTCACAGATTCATTCTGACACTCATGCACCCACTTACATACCCCGTTGGACACTCATGTGCCCACTGACATATACACTCAGACACTCATATACCCACTCCCAGGCTCTCAGACACTCATGTACCCACTCACAGACCCACTCAGACACTGATACATCCACTGAAATAGGTACTCAGAGAGTCATGCACTCTCTCACATACCCATTCAGACATTAATGCACCCACTCACAGATTCCCTCAGATTCATGCACCCACTCACAGACCCATTCAGAGACTCAAGCACTGAGTCACATACCTACTTAGACTCATGCACCCACTCACAGTACCACTCAGAGATGCATGTACACCGCACATACTCACTCAGAGATGTATGTACCCACTCACAGACCCACTCACACATGCACCCACTCATAGCCCTATTCAGAGACTCATGTACCCACTCACACACCCAATTAGACACTCATGCACCAATTCACATTCCCACTCAGAAACTCATGTAAACACTCAGAGACTCATTCACACACTCACAGATTCATTTATAGACTCATGCAGCCATTGTCATACCCACTCTAACACTCATACCCACTCCCAGACTCACTCAGACACCAATGCACCATCACTGACCCACTCAGACACTGATGCACCCATTAACATAGCCACTCAGAGTCATATATTTACTCACATACCCATTCATACATTTACGCACCCACTCACAGACCTAATCAGAGACTCATGCACCCACTCACGGACCCATTCAAAGACTCATGCACCCACTCACATACCCACTCAGAGACTCATGCACCCACTCATGGACCCACTCTGAGACTCATGTACCCACGCACAAACTCACTCAGTCTTATGAACACACTCACAGACCGACTCAAACATTCATGCACCTACTCACAGACTCATTCAGAGACTCATTTGCCCACTCACATACCCAGACACTCATGCAAACACTCATATACCCACTCAGAGACTCTTGTACCTGCTCACATACCCACTCAGACATTCATTCACCTAGCCATATACCCACTCAGATTCACTCATCCAGTAACAGACCTACTCAGAGACTCCTACACCCCTTCACAGATCCATTCAGACACTTATACACCCGTTCATAGATCCAGTGACAGACTCATGCACCCACTGACATAGCCAGTCAGACATTCATACACCCACCCACATTCCCACTCAGACACTAACAGACCCAGCCACATACCCACTCAAACACTCATGCTCCCACTCACAGATTCACACAGAGACTCATATGCCCACTCACATACCCACTCACACACTCATGCACCCAGTCACAGACCCACTCAGAAAATCATGCACCTAGTCCTAGACTCATGCACCTAATCAGACTCATACACCCACTCACAGACCCACTCAGACACATATGCACCTACTCATAGATACAGTGACTGACTTATGTACCCATTGACATAGCCACTTAGACACTAATATAACCACTCACATACTCATGCAGACACTAATACAGCCAGTCGCATACCCCCTCAGACACTCATGAGCCCACTCTCATTCCCACTCAGACTCATGCACCCACTCACAGACCTACTGAGAGACTTACACACACACTCACAGACCCACATATATGCTTATGTATCCACTGACACATTCACTGAGACACTCATACACCATCTCACAGACCCAGTCAAAGATTCATGTACCCACTGTCATACCCGCTCGGAGTCTCATGCACCTGCTCACATATCCACTCAAACATTTATGTACTCAGTCATATCATGTTAGAGCGCCACTTCCTCAGAGTCTGTACGTTGCTCTATGGGCCCACCTCTCGGTACCTCCAATTCAGGATGCTATTACAGCACTGAAAGTTAGAGTGACCAAGTGGGGGGAAGGGTTTGAGGAAGAGAACAGTTGGGAGGGAGACCTGTAAAACAAACAGATACACATACAAACAATAACAATCAGTATAAACAATTCTCAGGTACCAGACTCTGCTAGTCGGAGTCTTATTGCTAAAGAGTCTCTACTTTATCACGAGCCTGTGATACAAGTTATACAGAAAATACACTTCCAAGGAATGTGTTACAATCACACCTTCCTAATAGTAAAGTTCAATAATATACAAAGCATATACTCATAATTATGACACAGTACACAAATGAGCCCCTGTGCAAGCTTGCCAAAGCGCTTGAAACATCAACATACAAAAAGTATCAAAGGGCTAATCCAAAAGTTCCACATACACTATGCCAAATGAACCCAGAGCACTAGTCCCTATGTTCACCAACTCAATATGCAAAAATGAGCCAGAGCTCTAAATCGTAATGCTGTACCTAATGCTTGACAACACAATGTTTTAATGAATTCCAAAACGCGCAATCAACAGTGTGAGTGTAATCATACAATAGTCAAAATAAACTCCAGAGCGCACAGTTGTATTCTTGCCAAAATGTAGTTTGCAAAATGAACAATGAATACAGCGAATGAGCTCCAAAGCGCACCGAATCCCAACAAGGAAATTAAGTTACTCTTTTGCCTTCAAACAACAGAGGCTTACCTGCAGGCTCAAAGTAAATTGGAATTAACTCACAAGTCAGCAGAAGAGAGAGAGGCTGCTTCCACACAGGATCCAGAATAGTGAGCCACGCCCAATGGGTGTGGCTCCTTTCATAGGCAGATCATACCCATAGACAACCACACCCAAAGTGACTGCTGCGTGGGGATTCTGGGATATGTAGTCCCCTATAGTTACATCCAGCAGGGAAAAAGGAGACAATATAAAGGAAAATTAACAATGAAAGGGAAATACAAAGAAAACATATTGCAATGTTTAATGTACATTTACAGGACACCGCAGCCACCATTTAGCAACAGGAAAATGTAGTTTCCCACATCGTACTACAGTGGGGGCGGGCCCTAGAACGCGCGCCACAGAGGCGACGCTAACATAGCCCCACTCAGAGACTCATGCACCCAGTCACAGCCCAACTCAGAGACTCATTCACCCACTCACAGACCCACTCAGACACTTAAGCACCCATTCATGGATCCAGTGACAGTCATGCACCCACTGACATAGCCACTCAGACATTCATACACCCAGTCACATACCCACTAATACACCCAGTCACATACCCACTCAGACACTCATGCACCAACTCACAGGCTCACTCAGAGAATCATGCGCCGACTCACATACTCTCTCAGACTCTTATGAACCCACTCACAGAACCAGCCAGACACTCATGCATCCACTGACATACCCACTCAGCGACATGTGCACTCATTCACATACCCATTCAGACTGTTATGCACCAACTCACAGAACCAACAAAAAGACTCATGCACCCACTCATATACCCAGTCAGACACTTACACACCCACTCACAGGCACACTCAGACACTCACACACCCAGGCCCAGCCCCACTGAGAGACTCATATACCTACTCACAGGCACACTCAGAAACTCATGCACCCACTCCCAAACCCTCTCAGAGACTAATGTACCCACTCACATATCTACTTAGAAAGTCACATATGCACACACAGACCCACTGACAGACTTATGCTCTCACCTATACACACATTTAGACACTCACATAACTATAGAGTCAAACCGAGAGTTGTAAATATTAAATGCTTTGAATTTCTGCTTTTTTTTATGATTCAAAAGAAAATTATTTAGTGTTTGGAAATAGGGTGGCTCTTAGAAGAGCCTTTGGCTTTATTGTGTGTAGATGATAACTACTCATAAAACAGGATGCAGTCTTTCAAGTAGTTACAGAATATCATGTTGCCTTTCTCAGAAAAATATACTCCATCCCTTCTATATATATGCTCCATGTCAAAGCGCAAGTTGTTGTTGTAGATGGAGACTAAGGAAAGCAAAAACAATTGTATTAGCATGTTTCCTGGCTTTGTCTATTTGTGGACAGAATTTGTCTGACCAGTTCCATTTCTGCATTTGGTTAATGTTGGAGAACACTAAGGCAGTGCGAGGGAAAAGTGCCAATAATTGGCCAAAGGTCTCAATCATTGCGATATCCAATCCTACCCCAGTAAGAGCACCCAGGTCATTTCCACCTCAGTGCATAATTAGGAGTTCTGGATGTTGGCAATCTGCAATGGTCTCAACCAAAAGTACCAATTGGTGCCACTTTATCTGCCTCTGGCAAATCCAAGTAATGTACACATTAGGAGAACTAAAGTCCCCGTCAATGCTACTCTTTCTAGTAGCCACAAATCATAGCTGTGAACCACAATCCACACTCTAACCATTTTGAAGGAAGGAGCAGTAACACACAGGAGTAGACTGCAGCTGAATGGGACTGTTGGTAGAATGAAAGGCAGTTAAAATGAGGAGTGAACCTGGTTTAAGAAAAGAACGTATTTGATTAGGTGGTGTAATTAATTTGGTAGATGAAAATAGGTAGTGATTTAATAGGTAAATAAATAGATCTGTGTGTGGATAAATGTAAGAGAAGTCACGCTGTTGTGCATATGCTTACATTTTCCAATAGTCAACCGCACCTACTACACTTAAACTTGAAGCTAGTATACTGCAGTTAGAAAGAAAGGTGAACTTTTGACTTACTGGTAGAGAAGAGTGGTTCAATCAAAGTTGCTTTGAGAACTAGGGTGGGGGACGGGTTGTAAATACACAGTATTTTGAATCCACAGAGTGATCTAGAGATAGTCTATGTTCTGAAATGGAAATTTTTCAATTCATTACTGTATTAGGATGAAAAATGTAGTTTGGAAGTGGCCGTTGTATTATTTTACATGGTTTTACGGACTCCTGTATGGTTTCGTGACCCCATCACAAAGTTACATGGCGCCGTGCTGGGCACCGCGATGAAGTCACAAATCCACCCACAGACATTACCAGATTGGGCTTCTTATCAGGAGACTAATAAAGGGTTAAAAAAACTGACCAATAAAAGGTAGCAAAAGAACAGGAAAAAATGAAGAGTAACTACATCAGTATCACAGTACAAATATAGGGGAAAATTGCCATTACTGGTTCTTTCTCACTGAATGTTACTTATCATTTTCCCTGAGAAGAAATTTGAAGTGAGAGTGTGTTAACATTTGAATATCATAGGTAAGTTAATAATGGGGACATTGACTATGTGTGTGGGTATATATATATATATATATATTCACTGAAAAAACCATAGGTTATAGACCATATATAGTTAGGGATTAGCATTTACAAAACCTTATTTTACTCACACAAAACCATTGAAATTCCATATATAGTTAGTTGTACTAACTATATATCGCGCACCCGCAATCCACTGCTGATCATGTCACATATTACATCATTCATGACATGGTCAGTGACATCACTGATGACATCACTGATGACATCTCAAATGACATCACTGATGACATCACTGATGACATCTCAATGACATGACTGATGACATCACTGATGACATCTCAAATGACATCACTGATGACATCTCAAATGTCTTACATATTGAAGAATGAGCGGATGTATAAGTGTCTGGATGAAGGATTTAGTAGGTGTGTGACTGACTGTATGAGTGAGTGATTAAATGTGTGTCACTGAGTGCATGGGTTAGTGAGTAAACTGTCTTAATTTGTGCATCATTATGTCTGTTGTTCTGCAAACTGCTGCATGTGTTGATCAGTAGCTATATGAGTAAGTATATGGGTTATTGATTGGTTGCCCAAGTATTTGTATGGGAGACTGAGTGTGTGTGTGGGTGGCTGGGAGGTGTATGACTCTGTGCATAGATGTGTAAGCAGTTGATTCACTAGATATATGGATTCAAAAGTGCATGTGGAAACAGGTGTATGGGCGGTTGACTGAGTGCATTGGTGAGTGAATGGATATCTGAGTGCTACATGTCAAAGTAAGAACATATGTAAAACACAGTACATGTGAGAGTTGACATATATAAATAACTGTGCATAAGAGCCCGTGAATGTGTGAGTGGCTGTATTGATCATTGTGAACTTGTATCAGGGATTGTAAAAGAGAGTAAATGTGTGTTAGTATATGTTTGAATAAGTAAGGTATGTATAACTGTATAGTTGAGGAAATGGAGGTGTAATTGATTCTTTGCATGATTGAGTAGGTGTGTGAGTAACTCCATGGATGAGTGACAGTCTGTGAGTGTCTGTTTACACTGAGTGTATCTAAGGTTATTTTAGAGTCTGAAGAAGTTCATCGTATTATCACATGAATGATGTCCTCAGTGATGTCATCAGTAATGTCAAATGAGATGTCATCAGTGATGTCATCAGTCATGTCATTGAGATGTCATCAGTGATGTCATCAGTGATGTCATTTGAGATGTCATCAGTGATGTCATCAGTGATGTCACTGACCATGTCATGAATGATGTAATATGTGACATGATCAGCAGTGGATTGCGGGTGCGCGATATATAGTTAGTACAACTAACTATATATGGAATTTCAATGGTTTTGTGTGAGTAAAATAAGGTTTTGTAAATGCTAATCCCTAACTATATATGGTCTATAACCTATGGTTTTTTCAGTGAATTTTCAAGGTTTTGTAAATGCTAATTCCTAACTATATATGGTCTATAACCTATGGTTTTTTCAGTGAATTTCAATGTTTTTTTAATAGCAAATATCAAAACCTTTACAATGTATTCTTCTTTAAATCGAAAAATATTTTTTACATGTTTTTAATACAATTTTTTTTTAATTATTTTTATTGTTTCGCTCCCGGTACGCGAACCGGTTAGCTTCCCGTTAGCTCAATTCGGAGCCGCGACCCGGTCCGCGAACCGGTAAACGTTCCGTTTGCGCAACTGTCGCGTTAGAAAACAACATCGTGACGCGTCGCGTCAGCATGACGTTTCGCGTTCTCGCGTGATACGTCATATGACGTGCTACGTTAGCGTACCCGGAAGCGCAGCGGTACGCGAACCGGAAGCGATCCGCGGCGCGGCGCCGACCGCGTAACGTAAACACAGCAGGTCATGTGACTCGGTAATAACACTTTTCATTGGTTCATTTCACTTTTGGTTTCCTAATGATGTAATACTAGGTCATGTGATCTAAAATGAACACTTTTCATTGGTTTAGAACTTTTGCTTTTCCCAAATGATGAAAACCCCTCCTTCTTTCCTCACTCTGACTTTCATCTTGGTGAGAGAAAGACCCTTTATTTACATTGTGACATGGCTTCATTAGTAGCTTCAGCTGGTTCTAACCCACCACCTCCACCAAATCCAAAGAAGAGAGGACCACCTGCTGAAGTAATTTTACAACAAGAAGAGGAAGAACAGGAAGAGGAGGAAGAGGAGGAAGAGCCAAGGTTTTTGCCAGAGGAGCCCAGGAGGTATAATCGAAAAGAGAACTACATTTGGCAATTCTATAGATTTCCTGAGGGGCAAAAAAAAGTAAATGCACGCTACGTGTTTTGCCGTATATGCGGTGATAGACTGTCAAGGGGAACTGAAAAAAAATACAGTTACGGCAATCACACTATGCATCGGCATATGAGTAGGTGGCATCCTAATAATTATAGTGCTGCCCAGCTACGTGATGAGCAACAAAATCCCCTTCCGATGGCAAGAAGATCGGTTGTTCCAGAGGTGTCGGGACCAGAGGCGAGGGAGATGATCCCAAACATTCAAATGTTGTTTGGGCACGTGAAGCAAGTGTGCGTGCACTGCGGCGATTTCATTTGCTACAGGGAAAGTAGCATCATTTTGATTATGAGAGCTATTCAGAATCATGTTAATGTTTGTCCGAAACGCCCCAAAAAATAAATTCTTTTTTTTTTGTTGCTCCTGTTGAGCCCTTTACAATGGATCGTTTTTGTTTCCCCCCCCCAAAAAAAACCAAAAAAAATATAAAAACGTTCAGAAAATACAAAAAAAGTTAAAAAATGTTCAAAAAATACTAAAAAAAATATAAAACAACAAAAACATTAAAAAAAAAAGTTCTTTTCAGAACTACCTCCCCGTTATAAAAAAATTGGTAGAATATTTGGAACTCTGCCAACCTCTATTTCTCTTAGTTCGCTCCCCGGAGCGCTACCCGGTACGCGAACCGGAAGCTAACCAAAAAAATTATTTTTTTTAAAAAAGAACAGTAAGTATAAGGGAAGGAAACAGACAGTTATGTGAAAAGAAAGACAGCTCTAGGGAGTAAACAAGAGATACTGTTACCCACAATCCACTGCTGATGATGTCACATATTACATCATTCATGACATGGTCAGTAACATCATCAGCAGTGGATTGCGGGTAACAGTATCCTTAGTTTACTCCCTATAGCTGTCTTTCTTTTAACATAACTGTCTGTTTCCTTCCCTTATAGTTACTGTTCTTTTTTTAAAAAAAATTTTTTGATCAGTCAGAAACAGTGACATTAATAGAAACAGAGAGAGTGAACAAGAGTGAAGAACTATGGTCCTCCTCAGCCACCCTCAGAAAACCAAGGGGGTCAAGATACATCTACCGTGCCCCCTTCTACCCATTCTGAACATTATTTGCCCTCCATCTTGTATCTTGATTCGACCGAAACACAAAATGGTGGACTCCCGTAACGCTGCTGGTTTGCGAACCGGGCCACTTCCCAGGAAGCGGTCCAAAAAAAAAGGTGGGAAAGTAATTCACAGACACTAAGAGTAATAGAGACGGAGTGAGTGAACAAGACTGAGGAACTATGAGAAGAGAGGGACTGAGAAAAAGAGTGGAAGGAGTTGAGTAAGTAGGTAATAGAGAAAGGAATGAGGAAAGTAGCAAAGGCAGGAAACTGAGGGTTAAAGAAGTGAAGCAGTGGAACTAATAGTAGGTGAATGTGATAGAAATGTAACGAAAAGAGTACAAAATATTTACCTTATAATTGCCGTTAAATTACTCACTTTTTGTTTTTATACTTTCAATCTGTGAAAGAGAGAACCAACATTTGAAAAATATTAAAACATGTATTTAAAAATTACAAAAGACAAGGGAAAAGATTGAAGGACAAATAGTTTTTCAACAACTTTGACACTGACAGAAGCTTCTGCTTCTCCAGGCCCCCTACACAGTCCTAAAGATATACATTTTAAACTAACAGTATCTTGATGCAGATGAAGTGAGGCCTATCTTAAAACATGGTGCATCTTTTGCATTGCTCTTGTTTCAGAAAAGTGTCGCTTCAGGATGCCAATAACATGTCTCCTATCCAGAGGTTTGTTTGAGGTGAGGCCTACTCAGAGTTCAAGATGAGATTTACACTTGTTGAAGTGTACAGAGGAGATAATATCTGTGAAAGTCTACCAATGAAGTGAGTCATGTCCACTGCACTCTTCAACAAAGTACAAACCTCCTATGTTTCCCTGGACAGACCTAAACTTGATCTGCACAATGTGATTCGTAATGATAGGAAACACAGGTGATGTAATTGAAATACGTGCAATTTATTTTGCTCATTTCTCAATCACATCACTTGCGTTTCCTTTGCTTAGGTATCTCATTGTGCAGATGTAGTCTAGCATATGAAAGAATACGCAGAAGTGCAGCACTGTATGCAACATCTTTGACACTTACAGAAGCCTCACCTTCTCCATGCCTCCTACACAGTTCTACATGTACATCATAAATGCAAACAGTACAGAATTAATTATACATGTTAAATGGTTTATTTTTGCTGTTCTCAGAATGTATCAAAATTCACTAAAAACAGTGACTTAAAGGTATTCATCATATAACAGCGGGGAAAAAAAACACAATCAAAATGATTGTGTTTAAAAAACCCATACAACATCAGAAATCAGAATTCAGAACTCCTTAAAGTTAACTTACTTTCCATGACGTCCAAGGATGTCCTATGAACAGCTTACACTCTTTTGTGCTGTTATTACTTTCAGCCCGCCACTTTCTGAAAGAAAATCTCCATCGTTTTTAAAAACACGTTACATCGAATAAATGACTTCTTGCTCTCTACCACAAGTTTCCTCAAGGCCAAATCTGGTCAGAGCCATTTATAACTCTTGGATTTCTTGTAAGCCAATCCCGTCATTTGGCATTTCCGCAACTTTCAGAATTAAAATGTTGAAGATCATTTTCACAATCCTGGAATAGTAATATCTTCCCCTTCTTGCTCAGTCATGTTCTACATTTCCTATGACACTGATACTGCTTACTATGAAGCAGACTTACACTACCTCTATGACTACTACAATTATTTAATTCTCTACATCACTTTTAATCACAAAGCAATGTAAAACAGTAGACAGCATTGCAGACTTACATTCCCTCTACTCCATGTTTTGATTGGCTGCTTCAATTAGCTTATAAAAAGAAACAGTTTTTCTGAACTCATTCAAAGTGCACATATTTCTCCATGATGTCCAGTCCTATGGTTAGAAGTTATGTCTCTGAAATACACTTATCCTCAAGGCCAAATTGTGTAGGAGCCATTAGAACTTCTTGAAATTCCACAGAGCACATCCCGAGATTATTTCCCTAAAATTTTGGTTTTAAAAACACCAGGTAAGAGTTTTTAAGGTCATACTGCAATTTTTTTTTGAAAATTAAAACAGAATCATTGCAGAATGACCAGCCATTTCTAGACTTTAAATAAGCTGTGTAATGTCCTGATGTTATTGAAGGGCCGTCATGATATATAATTGCTGCAGTTATAAAAGTCCTTCCTGATATTGACAACTGCGAAGCTACAAAATTTTTAATTAAAGTTGTCAATTTTGTTCCATCAGGCCTACATCGTTGGAACATTAAAATGACGTACTGGCCATATGTTCGTATAAATAATGTGGACATCATTTCAGATTTACATTGGCTACACTCCATGTTGTGATCAGCTGCTTTTACTAGCTTATTAAAGGAGACTGATTTACTGTCTGGCAAAGTTAAATATATAAAACTAGTAGTACTTGATACCATACAGTTCTCGCAGTCATGCTGCCATTGATAAGAAAGCCCAAACAGCTGATCTACATCTACACCTTCAGCATGTAATACATCAAGCATGTACATTAAAAACTCCTGACAATCTTGCTGAATATTTTGAGAGAATTGTGTTTGGCCTGAACATCTGTCTAACAGATTTCGAATTTCAGACACACTTTCTATGTTTCTTCTATCAGTGCTACATTTCTCTAACACAGAATTTAACAAACTGCAAAATCTTTGATCAGAATTGACCACAATCTCTTCTTTTACATTTTCTAGAGAAAACAAAACATTAACCACTACATTAGCATAGCAGTTGACACCAGAACTGTTTTCAAACTGAAAACCAACAACATCTTCAACAGAATCCTTTTTGTTTCTGCTTGTAATTTTAGGTTCATTGACTTTTTGTCTTTTTGCTACAACCTCCCCAGTATTGTTCTCATTTCTTCGTTTCCGGCCTACCACACGTTTCTCAAACAAAGGATACTGAGGCAAATGTGGTGCATACTCTCTTCTTAACCTATTGTATTCCTTAACACAATCTAGATCCGCACAAATGTTTGTGACATCACACTCAATCAAGTACAATCCCGATAAAGTTCTAACTCGTGACAATGGCACATATGCCATACCCTCCTTGAACACAGAACTGCCAATATTCACCAATGCACTGTCTACACTTAAACCTTGCGATTTATGGATTGTCACCGCATATGCCAAGCAAACAGGAAACTGCTTACGGCGAACATATAAGTCTTTTACAAGCAAAAATCTAGCAGAACAACGACCAATTAGCTGTACTTCCTCAATGCCATCAAATTTAATTTTTAAAAATTCAATTCCATCTCTATTTCTGTATTTTACAAAATCAACAACATTACCCATTGATCCATTTACCAGACCTCTTTCAACATGTAAATTCCTTCTTAAAATTATACGGCAGTTCAAGCACACATTCAGAGTCTTTTCAAAACCTGCAGTTTTAGATATACTCTTCTCTAATGAATCCAATTTTGTTTTCAGATTCTCAGACAAAATAATTGTTGATCTCATATGCTCTACTCTGTCAATAGCTTCCAGTTTCACAATCTCTTGCTTTTCTAAATGCAACATTTTGTTGTTGAATTTGGCACATTCTGCAAGAGTTGGCATCAAACATATTCCAGATTTCTTCTCAGTAATTTTCTGAAAAATATTCTCAGGCACAACATCTTGTTCTGGATATAAATTTGACAGTAATCGTGCATGTAAAGCTTCTTTCCCATGCTCGGTCACTTTTCCAATTCTAACATCTTGTAGAATAGTCTTGTAAACTTCATCCTTCGCCTGACGCATATTTTCATGCAGTTCAGCATAATTGAAGTTTAACCATATATTGACGTTGCCAATGCTGCCTAGGCACTTCCTGGTATCTTCATGCGTGAGCATTTTGAACACAGGTTGCCCTTTCACTGGTGTCAGCTGCAAAAGATCTCCGAAAACAATGATGTGTTTGCCACCAAATAACACATCATACTCTGTTTTGAGAACTTCTTGCATCCTCAAATGCACAAAGGCAAGCATGACATTGGAAACCATGCTTACTTCGTCAATGATAAGAAGTTTCATTTTCCTCAAGATTCTTGAAACTTCAAAACAAGCATCTCCAGATAGCTTGTGATATTGTAATTTGTTGTCATGCTCCACTGGCAGCATCAGTAAACGATGTAAAGTAATCCCTTTAATATTATGTGCTGCCAGTCCAGTTGGAGCAGTGACAACACAAGACAGCGATGACTCTGTCCTTTCCTGCAAATAGCATGATATTGCTTTAATGAGGAAACTTTTTCCAGTTCCCGCTTCTCCACTCACGTACAGTCGGTCAGGCTTCAACGACGTACATGAGCACTCTTTCTTATCATGACTTAATCCATGATCAATTTGCATGGTAACTTCGTCATATATTTTCCTCTGCTCAACGTTGAGTTGTCTTTCCAACTCTTCTAAGTTAACCGCATCCTCCTGAGCATGTGCCATGGCTCTTTCCACTTCATTCATAGCAGTGGCAGCTTCATTTTCGATAACAGGTCCTCCTAGTGGATCCTGACTCAATGAAGCAGAACTCTGACTGTCCTGAGAACTGTCTCTGGCAATCTCGGCTGCAATTGTTGCTTCCTGCTCAATTTCCGCATTCAACATTTCTACATATTTGGGAAAAGCAGGACATTCTATGGTCTCCTTGGCGGCATTGAAAGAGTCTTCGTAACAGAGGAAATCTCCAAGCAGTTCCTCTTCTGCACGCCAAGGCTTGAAAAGTTGCAAAAGTGCTAAATAGAAAAACTCCTTTTTTTCAGGAGATTCGCCACTCAATTTTCGATGGTTTACCAAGTGGCATTTTCTTTGCTTGACCAGACATCCCTCACTTCCTATTACAGCATACACTCCTTTCTCAGTATCTTCTTTGATGTTCCTCTTGAATATGTAATTTTGCAGAACCTCATACAGACAAACATTCTCGAGGTGACTGCTTCGATTTGGATAATATGTATCCAACATGTTTGTCTTCAAAATGTCGGTACTGTTTGGCTCCTTTTCCGCCAAATACTCAATTTCCCGCACAGGTTTGAGAACTCGATTACGCGTTGCAGCAAGACCAAGACTCGCCCAAACGATACTCCTGGACTTGGCATAGAGACTTGCTGAAGACAACCGGTCAGAACATTCGTACGCTCCGATTTCTCGATGCGACAACATCTTCAGACTGAAACTGTACAACTTCTTGCTGAGGCTCTTTTCATGGGAAATGTCCTCCCACATATCCTTCAATTCTGTCTTCTCTTTTTTGGTGATGTAAGACGTCACATACCGAGCCACAGCCATACAGTTATCAGCCACAAACTGTATATCCATGTTAGCATTCCACATGGACAAAATCACCGGGTTGTAGTCGTTGATGTACTTGGACTCTTCGTTCCTCTTCAAATTGTAAGTGTTTTTAGGTGATTTCTTCATGACATTGTGTCGCAGCGAAGACATCAAACTGTTTACTCTTCCTTTAGAAATCACCGGTCGTGGAAAGCCGAAACGACATTTAGTGTAGAACTTGTCTTTGTTTCGGAATTTACGACGGCAGTACTTTCCACATCGATGGCTTTGGAAACGCAGAACTTTTTCTCTTAGGCTTTTCTTCTCCTTTGCGTTTGGAACAGCACACGTAGAATACTGTTGGATGAAACTCATCACTGAGTCTTCTGGATCCGTTCCAAATTTAGGTGCATCCTTGATCCACAGCAACATATGTATATGAGGAGCACCTCTTGCTTGGTACTCTTTTCTCCAGAAGAAATCCAACACCTCTCCAAGAGGTGGATTCTTCTTATTCATGATGAAAGACATCATAGCTTCAAATCTATGATTGAAGTACCTACATACATTGACTGGATCCAAAGAGCACAGTTCTCCGGGTGTCTTGAATTCGATGTTATCTACGTTAGCATTTGCCTCTCGTAGAAATTCAAGTAAGTCTTCCCAACCATACTCGGCACAGCTCAGAGTGAGGAACCATGTGGGAGTACCTAAGTTCCTCAGCATACATTTTAAATCACCATGACGACGGTACCAGTACTCATTAGTACCACGCTGACACGCCATGAGATTAATCAGGTGAGAATCCAAAATACTATCTTGGACATTGACTTTATCCATAAAGTCACTTGCCGAGATGTTTTGCATGTGTATACCACTTTTCAAGATGTGGTTCACTGCATATGACAGTCCAGACAGATCGCTTTCAAACAGGAGATGAAAAAAATAAGGAATGCATTGTCGAAACCTAGCATCTCCTGCATACAATCGCAAAGTCCGGTATTCAGAAGCAGGAATTTGATGAGGTCGCTCATCATATCTTCCTCCCTGACCTGTTGGAAAAAGCTGTGGGAAACACCGAGCTTCCAAACTTTCCTCCCAAACACTAATGGGACTCCCTTTGGCTTGTTTCATTTGAAACAACTCAATAGCATTCCCCATGACTTCCTTGGAATGCAAAGGATGAACACTATAATGTTCATATATTTCTTCACTAGTAGAGGGTTCTACTTTCTCAATTTGACCAGCACACAAATCGCTATCCTCTTCCTCACTTACTTCCTCTTCTGCAACATATACATTCTTATAGTATTTATTATTTTTTTTCAAATACAATGTTGCCTTTTTAACTTTCCTAACATCTACTAAATCTTGCCATATTTTCTTATTCTTTGTCGGAACCCCATTAACTAAGATAACCAGAGGTTCCTCTTCCACTTTTTCTACTCCAATTGTGTTAATGTTTTTCTTCAAATCTAGAGGCAAATAAACAACTCTTCCCTTTAATCCTCTCTGTAAATCTGATGGAGGCAATTTCCCTGTCTTTGGCTCCATTCTTACAATAGCCTGAAAGGGATGGATACTTTGAATCAAAATAGATTCATAAGTATTTAAATCCTTCAATTCAGAAGGAATCTCAACCAATTCCAGATTATTATGAACCGCTCTAGCAGGCATCTGGTTTTGATTTAATTTGCAAGAACAATAAGTACACACACGTTGATCCAATCCCAAATCAAAACAATTTTCTACCATCAAGTATGTTGCAAAATCCTTCCATTCACTATTATTTTCCCTTTCACTTTTTGCATATAAATCCACTAACTTAGTCTGATTCTTATAATAAGTGCGTCGACAACACACACAAGTGAAATTAGGCCTCTCACTTGATTTCACCTCAAACGTCGCAATTTCCCTCTGGAAATTATCTGTACTGGAAACCTGTACACTATCTTCCACATGACCCTCTTCTTCTTGCTCAATTTCAACATTCTCCTCTTTACTTCCAAAGTAACAAAACTCAATTTCTTCACATATATTCTTCACATCTATTTCAGAACCATGCAAAAGAGCAGCGCATAATTGTTTAAGCATAATTGCTGGACTCTTAGCATAATACAACATTCTAACTAATTTCCTCACTTTGTTATGATGCACTGCTAGCATCCTGAAATGATGAAAAACACTCTGGCATACTCTCCTGGAAAGACAAGCCAGTGAATGTCCATGCAAACCTGTCACTTCTCTTACTCTGCAAGGATCTAATTCTTGCAACAACATCATTTTCTGCTTCAAACTTTTCTTATTAAATGACCGTACAAAATCACAAAGCAAATTGATGGAATCCTGTCGCACACTGCAAATACTACTACACTTCCAGGTGTACACAGGACCCTTAGCACGTCTTCCTAAAACCTCATTACCTAACACCTCTTCTGCCTCTGTTGTCACAAGTTTTTCTTTTTCAACTGGACAACCATCTTTCACTTCATAAGCACGACCACTGGTGTCAACTGCATGCACCAAATCATTATCCTGGAAATAACTCTCCTCATTAAAAAACGCCTCACAGCTTGAACTATGCATCCATTCTCCAGAAAAAACTTCACAAAAATTACTACGATTAACTATTCTCTTCCATCTACTATTTCTTTTGAAATCAAAAATTGCCTTGTTTAGCTTCCTAATTCTATTGATTATCAAAATAAATAACTTACGTTTAATTTCAAATGCCTGATCAATAACTTTCTCAACTTTTTTTTTTGTCTTATAAAAAACCAGTTTCTGTTGACCTTTCTTAATATTTTTTAACAAATTGCCAATTATCCTGTTCCGGAACATTCGTTTACGAATCTCCCTAAACTGTTGTTTCCTTCTACTATCATGCACAGAGTTATCTCTTGCTCTAGCAGTAACATTTTTCATTGGCCTTTCCTTTCCATTTGATTTCCTTCTCGTTTTATGGACTGAAACATTTTCTGTAGTAATATTTTTTTTACTACACATATTTCTTATAAATTGTTTTGTGCTCTTACCCGGTGCTTTCTTCGTGACTTGACAAATCTTTTTGTTAGAGGACTGCTGCGTATTTTTTTTCACCTGCTGTCTTTGACGTTTTGCAGCCTTTATCTGTCTTTCTATTGTAGGCATGGTGAAATCTTGAAATGATCTGCAGTTGAATCTGTGGAAAATTATAATAAATAATGTTATTAACCATTATTACCAAACAGTAAATCAGTAACAGTGATCAAAAACTTAACACACTACTTGACATTTTAATTAGAAGATTTTTTAGTCGTTGGCAAATTTACAATACAGAAATACCAGAAAAGAAATGACATTTATATTTATGTTACCTATGCTATTTTATATGTGAATCTGATCTAATTTTATGTGCATATTTTAATATTTTATTGAAGACACTACACATAACCTGCTTTTGAAGGTGTCTTTATTTTTAAATTAAACGGTTTACCTTTTTACTTTTTATTAATTATAAATTTTAAAAATAAATGTTTATATTTCCAAAGGCTCAAGCAGGTCAGCTTCCCATCCTATATCATATAATTCGGACAAATCTGCATCCTCATCACGCTCTTCTTCATCCTCAGGATTTAAATCATCCAAGGGATCAACATCCACTGATGTTTCAATTACAAGTTCAATGATGAGGTCAAAATCAACTGATTGCAGATTGTCGCTCATGTTGAGGTTGTCTTTATCTTTAAAGAAAGATAACAACAATGAGATGTTGCAGAGTAAGAGACAAATCTCACAGATTATAATAGTAAAATTGTTTAACAAGAGTAACATTTTGCAGCTATTATTTAGCCATGTCCAGCGATGCTGAGCAGGTGAAGCCTATGTCTAATTTTTCACTAAACAGGACTCATCTCTTCTTAACCTTGGATAAGCCTCACCGACTCTGTGTCCCCTGCACATACTTAAATGTAAAGGGGCAGATTTATGTTAAATGGCACATCCCCAGGCATGCACCAGTTAACGTGCACCACTGCTCTGCCACCCATGGTGTGCCGCATTTACAATCAGATAGGAGAAACCTGCGTCAAAACCCTGCGCCTGCTTGAAGCAGGCATAGGTCTTGACGCAACATTGTGGAGATGGTGCACCCCTGAGCCTTGCTGGAGCTGCATCGCACTTGCGATACAACTCCAGCAATGCGCCACCTTAACGGCACAGATGCGTCAAGCATCTGTGCCGTTTTTGCCCCATGCTGCGCCGCATTGTAAATGCAGCACACCATGGGTGGCGGAACAGCGGCACAAGATGACTGGCACATCCCTGGTGATGCGCCAGTCATCATAAATCTATCCCTAAGCTTCTTATCTTGTTAGAGATGAACTGCCATATGTATCATCAAAATATTTTGCATTTCCTAAATAGCGAATTTTAAGGAATAAATAGCGATTCTTTACCATTCCTAATTTGCGATGAGCAAATTGCTAATTGCAAGTTACCCATTCATTTCCATGGGCTAGGAGGCTCATAGGAATGAAGGTTTAATTTGCGATTAGCAATTTGCTCATCACAAATTAGGAATTTTTCCAAGGGTGCAGGGGTGTCTCAAGAACACCCTGCTGCACCCCTGAAAAAGAAATTTGGGGGCATATGGCACACATACATGCCCTAAGGGCATGTGTTGGCGTCATATGGGACCTTTTGTTTTTTTAAAAAAAAGCTTTTTGAAAAGAATTCACAAATTACCACCAATTTACCACAATAGTTTCCAAATCCTTAATGTCATTTTTTACATATTTTTTGTTTGATACATTGCATTTAAGTAGTCACAAAATTTGCAAATCCTTCAGTGCAATTGCAAAATAAGGAATAGCAAATTTTGCTACTCCTTATTTTGCATCAAACTTGTTTGATACATACCATTTGTCTAATTAACATTCGCAAAGGCCAAAATTCGTAGAATTTTGATCTTTGCGAATGCTAATTAGCTTGATACATATGGCCCCAAGTGAGGCCTGTCTTACGACATGGTGCATCTTTTGCATCACTGCTGCATCGGTTTCATGTGGTACGTTTTTTTTACACCATGACATATCTGCCTAAATGCATCAATTTGTAATGTTGTCGCCTCATAGCAAATCTTTTGCACCACCGCTGCATCATAAAAGTGACGCACAGTGGCACAAAAGAGGCATACACCTATCATAAATCTGTCCCTAGCATTTTAAATGATTAATCCAGGATGACGATAAAGTGTGGCCTATCCAGAGGTTTGTTTAAGGTGAGGCCTACTCAGGATTGCAGATTAAAGTTACGCTTGATGAAGAATACAGAGGAGATAATACATGTAAAGGCCTACCAATGAAGTAAGTAATGTGCACTTTATTGCGCCAGTCATCATAAATGTATCCCTAAGCTTCTTATCTTGTTACAGATGAACCACCATATGTACCATCAAACTATTTTGCATTTCCTAAATAGCAAATTTTAAGGAATAAATAGCAATTCTTTACCATTCATAATTTGCAATGAGCAAATTGCTAATTGCAAATTAGCACCGCCGTTGCATCATAAAAGTGACGCACAGTGGCACAAAAGAGGCATACACCTATCATAAATCTGTCCCTACCATTTTAAATGATTAATCCAGGATGACAATAAGGTGTGGCCTATCCAAAGGTTTGTTTAAGTTGAGGCCTACTCAGGATTGCAGATTAAAGTTACGCTTGATGAAGAATACAGAGGAGATAATACATGTAAAGGCCTACCAATGAAGTAAGTAATGTCCACTTTATTGCGCCAGTCATCATAAATGTATCCCTAAGCTTCTTATCTTGTTACAGATGAACCACCATATGTACCATCAAACTATTTTGCATTTCCTAAATAGCAAATTTTAAAGAATAAATAGCAATTCTTTACTATTCCTAATTTGCAATGAGCAAATTGCTAATTGCAAATTACCCATTCATTTCCATGGGCTAGGAGGCTCATAGGAATGAAGGTTGCAATTTGCGATTAGCAATTAGCTCATCACAAAATAGGAATTTTTTCAAGCGTGCAGGGGTATCTCAAGAACACCCTGCTGCACCCCTGAAAAATAAATTTGGGGGTATATGGCACACCTACATGCCCTAAGGGCATGTATGGGCGTCATATGGGACCTTTTGTTTTTTGGAAAAAAATGCTTTTTGAAAAGAATTCGCAAATTACCACAAACTAGAAGTTGGTGGTAGTTTCCAAATCCTTAATATCATTTTTTACATATTTTTTGTTTGATACATTGCATTTAAGGAATCGTAAAATTTGCAAATCCTTCAGTGCAATCGCAAAATAAGGAATAGCAAATTTTGAATTAAGGACATTTTAAGTCATTTCCATATGTGCAGTGTTTTGAAATTATGATTTGAAAATCGTTTTTGGGGAAAAGTAATGGTTTGCAAATTTATGACAAGGACATAATGGTGTATGCTTCTCTATAAGGCATTTCAGTGTCTCTGATGTCATTTTTCCCATATTACATTATAAGACCTTTCCCCATGGAGCACATTCCTTGTAAATATGCTCCCACCTGAGCATGGCGAATTTAGATTTTGACTGTTTGAGTCACATAACCATGTTAAAAGTGACCCAAAAAAATTGCAAACGTTTTAAAAAAACACATTCATGTGTCTTAAGGACATTTTAAGTCATTTCCCCATGGACAGTGTTTTCTAAGTGGCGCAAAAGAGGCATACACCTATCATAAATCTGTCCCTAGCATTTTAAATGATTAATTCAGGATGACAATAAGATGTGGCCTATCCAGAGGTTTGTTTAAGGTGAGGCCTACTCAGGATTGCAGATTAAAGTTACGCTTGATGAAGAATACAGAGGACATAATACATGTAAAGCTCTACCAATGAAGTAAGTGATGTCAACTTCATTGCGCCAGTCATCATAAATGTATCCCTAAGCTTCTTATCTTCTTAGACATCAACCGCCATATGTATCATATAACTATTTTGCATTTCCAAAATAGCGAATTTTAAGGAATAAATAGCGATTCTTTACCATTCCAAATTTGCGATGAGCAAATTGCTAATTGCAAATTACCCATTCATTTCCATGGGCTAGGAGGCTCATATAAATGAAGGTGCAATTTGCGATTAACAATTTGCTCATCGCAAATTAGGAATTTTTCCAAAGCTGCAGGGGTGTCTCAATAACACCCTGCTGCACCCCTGAAAAAGAAATTTGGGGGCATATGGCGCACATAAATTTTAACAACATTCCTTTACCTCAAAAACGATTTTCAAATCATAATTTCAAAACACTGCACATGGGAAAATTACTTAAAATGTCCTTAAGACACATAAAAGCGTTTTTTGATTGCCTTTGCAGCATGTTTGTATCACTTTTAACATGGCTATGTAACACAAACATTCAAAATCTAAATTTGCCATGCACAGGTGGGAGCATATTTACAAGCAATTTGCGCCACAGACAAAGGTCTTACACTAAAATGGGAAAAATAACATCAGGGACAGTCAATTGCCTTATAAAGAAGCATACACCATTATGTCCTTGTCATAAATTTAAAAACAATTCCTTTTCCCCAAAAACGATTTTCAAATCATAATTTCAAAACACTGCACATGGGAAAATGACTTAAAATGTCCTTAAGACACATAAAAGCGTTTGTTGATTGCCTTTCCTGCATGGTTGGGTCACTTTTAACATGGCTATGTAACACAAACATTCAAAATCTAAATTTTCCATGCACAGGTGGGAGCATATTTACAAGCAATTTGCGCCACATAATTCATAATTTTCTCTTTAAAGCACACTATTCTCTAAATTAAAGAAATATTTTCTCACCTTAGCAAATACTTTGAGTTTGAAAACAGTCTCAGAAACACACCAATTTGTCTTCAGCAGAGCAAAAGGTATGCACTCCAGAGTCTGCAGCTATCAAAAGCACAGAAATGCTGTAATTCTTCACACATATTTCTCATGTCACCCAATCAAAACTCTTCCCTCACTTTTTTTCAAATGAAAACCCTTCCCCCCTCTGCCCTTTCTGTCTTTTCTGCATGGCAACCACCTCTTGTAAGACTTCTGGTGTTTGCAAGTTCACACAACTTTGTTGCAATTGAACTCTGAACTCTCAGTGCACCTGCATATCCAGTGCATTCTTTCATTTAATGATTTTTTATTGACCATTCAAAATACATCTTTCAAAGAACACATCCGTGCACCCTAACTTTCTGTTTTCAGCAATCAAAATCCACCAATCACTGTTACTGCTTCATGAACACAGAAACTCCACAGTTTTTTTCATTTTAAACTCTCATTTTTTCAACTGCCATTTCATTGCCACACTTCATCTGACTGCAGGAGAACCTTCTCTCACCATGTTTTCTGTCTGGATTGTTGGACATAGTTATATTCACTGGGCTCAAAGGTACGTTGAAAACAGGAAATTACCTAACCTCAATTTACAAGATGTGGAAATTAAGTGGTTTGGCCACAGAGGATTAAAATGTCACCAATTGATACCATTGGTGAAAACCTTTATGCATTTGCCCAAACCTGACCTGTTAATTGTGCACTGTGGAGGTAATGACTTGGGCACTTTGACTGGTGTAGGTCTGGAAATGCTTTTAAAGGACACCTTTGAGCAATTAATGGCACTTTTTCCTCAGACTGCCTTGGTATATTCAAATATATGCCAAAGACAGAAATGGAGGTGGTCAAACCAATTTTGTCCACAAATTGAGAAGTCGAGGAAGCATGTAAACAAATCTGTTTCAGCTTACATGAGAGACCATGGAATGGGCTCCCAGTACAACAATAACTTGCGTTACTACATGCAAGATATCTACAGAGGAGATGGAGTTCACTTCTCAGATGAGGGCAACAGAGTTTTCACTCTGAATTTAAGAATGTGCATTGGTACCTACTTATAAGTACCTAAATGTACCATAAACCCAAAAGCTCTTCTCAGAGCTACCCTACATCTGATCACTCACAATTATTATTTTACTGTAACATTTTTCACTAATTTCCAACAAAGTACGCTCCCTGGGGCGCTACCCGGTACGCGAACCGGGAGCTAACCTCGCGAAATTTTTTTTAAAAATGTTTTTTTTTCGCACATATAAGCCTCCTCAGCCACCCTCAGAAAACCTAGGGGGTCAAGATAACTCTACCGTGCCCCCTTCTACCCATTCTGAACATTATTTGCCCTCCATCTTGTATCTTAATTCGACCGAAACACAAAATGGTGGACTCCCGGAACGCTTAAGGTTCGCGAACCGGGGCGCTCAACGGTTCGCGTACCGGGTCGCTCTCTGGGAAGCGCACCATCAAAAAAGGTGGGAAAGTAGTTCACAGAAAAGCCACTGGAGACAATTTCACCAAATATAGATTAGCTCATACTACATACCAATCCCTACCATTTTCACAAATTTGATTGGAATTCCATTTAGTCATTTAGCCTGTAGACCTCTCTAAATACCCTGAGGTAAATTACTTCACAAAACACAACTGAAGTGTTGGAATTGACAACCAATGAAAATGTTACTTTCATTTTCTATTTTTTTTTACCTGACATTTCATTGGTTATATACCTGAATATATATAAAGGAAGAGAAGAAAACACAGCCATTTTGACTACTACTTCTTGCTGTACATTTCAATAGTATTTTCACTAATTCCTTCAACTTCTTTCTAAAGGTAAGTTTTTATTTTTAAAACTGAAGTATATTGTGCACTATAAGTTAATATGGTAAACTTTTTCTGATAGATATATACTATCCCTCTGTAGTAGTATAGATTTAGAGAGACTTCTCTGTTATAGTTATGGATGGAGTTAGGCTTCTCTTGTATAATTATGAATTTACTTACGTTAAATCACATACACTTTTTTATATTCCTACTTCCACTCTGATACTATACACTGCCCAAAGATAAATTCACTGATAAAAAATGCCTATCTAAAATTATTCCCAACATTGCCCTATCTCTACTAATATATATTTTTTTAATCCAAATTTCAGGCAAAATGGAAGGCGAAAACCAAGTTTCTTTTGAAATGGACCTGCAAGAGAGCAGCCAAGAATTGATTGATACAATTGATCAAATTGACATTGAATTTTTCGATGAAACTTGGGACAATGAACTACTGCAATGTGTACAAGCAGTAGATAACCTCCTTGCAAATGAGGACATTTTACACCCTCAGAGACTACAATGTATATTCCATGATAATTATGAAATTTCTGACAATGAAATGTTAGAAAGTTTAATAAATTATGAAACACAATCACATTAAAAAAAATGCTTAAAAAATAAAGAAAATAAAAAATAATCAACAAAAACAACAATCAATTAACATACAGCATTTGAAAAGTCTATCATTCATTTTTCATTGCAGTACGCTGCCCAGAACGCTTCCCGGTTCGCGGACCGGGCGCTCCCCACGCAAAAAAAACAAAAGAAATTTTTTGTTTTTTTTGCCCCGCGGGGCCCTTTTAAAACCTCCACATTAAACCTAGGGGGTCAGGGAGGATCTAGTATGCCCCCTTATGGTCATTTTCGCCTTTGTTTTGGCCTCCTCTTGTCTCTCAATCCTACCGAGAGACAAGATGGCGGCCGCTCCGGACTGTTTAGAATGTTGACAGACACCGGAGAGCCAATCAGCTTAGCTACGCGAAGTTCCGGTACGCTTAAGGTCCGCGGACCGGAGCGCTGCCCGGAGCGCGCTTACAGATATATATCTTTTTTTAAACGTTAATTTCTCAAAATCCACTGGAGCACATATATTGAGACCTAGAAAAGGCACATCGGGCTACCAGTCCCTACAATTTTGCCAAGTTTCATGGAAATCCATTCAGCCGTTCGGGCTAAAAGTGAGGCCAACCGCCCTATGGAAAACTCAATGTTAAAAACACGTTTTGGGACCCCCCTTTTTTCTCGGCCCCCCCTGGACGAACACCCCCCAAATTTTCAGGGGCTGCTCAGAAACAAAATGTTCCATTTTCCAGAAAATTTCATCCAATTCCGTCCACAAACGCCAAAGTTATTAGACATAGAATTTTCAAAAATCCCATAGGGAAAAAATCCTAACTATATATACCTACTGGCGACCGCCAGTAGGTAATATATATATATATATATATATATATATATATATATTATTTTTTTTTCACTTAAAAACCATAGGTTTCAGGCCTTATATAGTTAGGAATTAGCATTTAAAATACCATTGAAATTGCTCCTATATAGTTAGTTGTACTAACTATATTTCGCGCACCCGCAATCTCAAATGACATCACTGATGACATCACTGATGACATCCCATTTGACATCACTGATGACATCATCCAGTGACTGTGTGTTTCTGTAAAGTTTAAATATGTTTTACATATTGAAGAATGAGTGGATGTATAAGTGTCTGGATGAAGGATTTAGTAGGTGCGTGACTGACTGTATGAATGAGTGATTAAATGTGTCTTACTAAATGCATGGGTTAGTGACTAAACTGTCTGAATGTGTGCATCAGTATGTCTGTTGTTGTGTAAGCTGCTGCATGTGTTGATCAGTAGCTATATGAGTGGCTATATAGGTTATTGATTGGTTGCCTAAGTATTTGAATGGGAGACTGAGTGTGTGTGTGGGTGGCTGGGAGGTGTGTGACTGTGCATAGATGTGTGAGCAGTTGATTCACTAGGTGTAAGAGTTCAAGAGTGCATGTGGAAACAGCTATATGGGCGGTTGACTGTGTGCATTGGTGTGTTGGTGAGTGAATGTATATCTCAGTGCTACATGTCCAAGTAAGTACATATGTAAAACACAGTGCATGTGAGAATTGGTATATATAAATGACTATACATGAGAGCCAGTGATTATGCAAGTGGCTGTATGGATCAATGTGTACTTGTATCAGTGCTTGTTTAAGAGAGTAAGTATGTCTTAGTATATGTTTGAATAAGTAAGGTGTTGTGTGTATAACTGTAGAGATGAGGAAATGGGAGTGTGATTGATTCTTTGCATGACTGACTAGGTGTGTGAGAAACTCCATGGATGAGTGAAAGTGTGTGAGTGTCTCTATAGGTGTATAAGTGCATATGATAGTATTGTATTGATGAGTGACTGTATGTATGAGTGATTGTATGGGTGAATGAGTGGATGTGTGTGTAGACCTAGGAATCAGTGAGTGCGTATGTAGTAACTGGTATTGGTGTGTCAATGGTTTCAAGAATGGTAGTTTGTATTTAAGACTGGGTGTATCTAAGGTTAGATTAGAGTGTGAGGAGGTGCATCGTATTATCACATGAATGATGTCATCAGTGATGTCAATTGAGATGTCATCAGTGATGTCATTTGAGATGTCATCAGTGATGTCATCAGTGATGTCACTGACCATGTCATGAATGATGTAATATGTGACATCATCAGCAGTGGATTGCGGGTGCGCGAAATATAGTTAGTCCAACTAACTATATAGGAGCAATTTCAATGGTTTTTTAAATGCTAATACCTAACTATATATGACGTGAAACCTATGGTTTTTTCAGTGAATATATATATATATATATATATAAATATATATATATATATATATATATATATTTTTTTTTTTCACACACACCTCCCAATCACTCGGATGAAACAGGCGGCACTCCAAGTCAGCGTTTTCACCAGGATGGTTTATTTAGGCAGACCCCCCTGCCCCTCGACAAACGCGTTTCACCTTTTCGGCTTCGTCAGTGTCAGCCATTACTCGTGCGCTACACCGTTATATTCCCAACCACTTCCCACAACATTGAAAGTGGACTACTGCTCGCCACGATGTAATTGGCGGCCATCTTGTAATGTGCAATTTCGCAAATACTATTTACATATTTACACATTATATACATGGGAAAAACAGTGATTTAGAAAAGTGCTCGTGCAAGTATTAAAAACACAGTAAACAGGTAAATATACATTAGGGTATCCATTGTCTGCTTCTATACCCATTTGTAAATAAAGGTTATGCAATGTTTTGAGCTCTCATATCCCAATTTCATTGAAATTTCATAAGCAGATTTTGCCCTATATGGGCTCATATTTACATTCCTAATGTCCCTGTTTCAGCCATAATGCCCTGTATGGGCTTAATCCATTAGTGATTTCATAATCATCCCAAATGGACTCAGGCGGTTAAACAGACCTCATGCGTAGATGTTATCACATATGTGTGTCTGATTGCAGGATTTGCTTGTATTTACATGGCAGCCAAGAACTATTTGTTGTCATTCCAGGTGTACCCAGAGCTCCTCATCATTATTAAGCCCTCTTGGTTGCATACTCTGGAGATCGATTATATACCTAGACTCCATTTTCCTCAGGGATCTAATCCTGTCCCCACCCCGTTCCTTTTTATCCAGTTGGTCTATGAGATAAAAAGACAATAGATCCCTATTGCTCTTGTGGTGGGTCTCAAAGTGGCGTGCCACAGGATAATTTTTATCTTTATTTGTAATGGCACGCATGTGCTCCAAAATGCGTTTTTTCGCTGGGTTAATAGTACTCCCAACGTATCTTTTGGAGCACGGGCATGTTAGGCAGTAAATTACAAATTCTGAGTTGCAATTTAGGAATCTGGTGATCTCTCTAGTGGGCCTTGGGTCATTCTGTCTTCCCTCATATTTAGTACGTTTCTTACTGTACTTACATGCTTTGCACTGCATGCACGGAAAGAAACCATTGATGGGTTTAGATCTCACTGTTCTGGGTATTTCTACATAATGGCTTTTGACAAGATGATCATTAAGAGACTGACATCGTCTATAAGTAATAGACGGTTTTGCTGGTACTATTTTCTTCATGGTGGAATCAGTACCTAGGATATGCCAGTTACGATTAAATATATGTACCAGTTCACTCGATCTCATGTTAAAACTGGTGATCATTCTCACTGTATTATCCTCTTCAGTCTTTTTCACATTGGTCTTTATGAGGTCTTTTCTTGCTATTTGATCTACTCTCTTTGCTGCATCAGCAAGGAGTGATCCAGAATAACCTCTCCTTTCAAACCTTGTTACCGCTTCCTCCCGGGCCTGTGAGAAATCGCTGGGATCTGAGCAATTTCTTTTCAGGTGTAAAAACTCCCCAAATGGGATGTTTTTGATCATACTTCTCGGGTGGTGGCTGGCCGCATGTAATACGGTGTTGCCAGCCATCGGCTTACGGTAAAGTCTGGTTTGCAAGGAGCTGTCTTTGACAAAGACCTCTAGGTCGAGATAGTGTACAGATGTTTTACTGATCGTGCTTGTAAATCTCAGATTTAGTTCGTTGTCATTAAGCGCTGCTACATATTCCTCCTTATAAGAGTCAGTTACATGTAATACGCTGTGAATATTAGTTATGTATCCTGTAACATACCTTTGTAGGGTTGAAATAATTGTTTATATATGAAGTGAAGTGCTGATAGAAATAGTAAACCATTTTAACAGTAACTAATTTATTCATTTAAACAGTCTGACACATTGGTGTTTCGATAATGAAACAGACAATAACCATTTTAGTTATGTACTGAGTCATATAGTTTGAATCAGGTGACTGAAAAATGTGTTAGTAGTGAAGTGATTATTTTTCTGTCTTACATATAGTTTCGTAAGCCTATCCACAATAGCTATATTTAATTTGTTTGGAAGGATGCACTTCAGTGCTGTAGCTGTAGTAGGATCTGTAAATTATATACTAGTAGACATACTCTAAGTCTGACTGCAACACAGAGAAGAAGGAATTAAAAATATGTGGAAGGTATGCTACTGCAGAACCAGTGTCTGCATTTTACACTGCTTAGTTAAACTAATATTCACAAAGCTTTGCAAAGTCTTCAGCTTCCCTTCAATTAAATATAAATCACCACTAACGTATGCTTTAATGGGTTAATAGTGGAGGAATGTATGTGTTTAAAAGGGAAAACATGTACTTCCAAATTTAGTGAGTTCGAAATTAACCTACAAAGGAATATACCCAGTTAAAAATGTACTCATGTATCTATGCACTCACTGAGTTATCTATTTAGAAAAGCAGAGAACCAGAAATACACCCAGTGTGACAGTTTCAGAGGCACTAGCCTAACCATACTGCAATTCACATACCTATGTGTCAAGTTATAGTGCTACTTATACACCCAGTGAGAGAGTGACAGAGGCACTTAAACATTTACACACACACAGCTCTTATGTATCCAGCATGAATGGATGCAGTTGCACACACAGTTTAATACCCCAATATTCACTAACACAGCCAGTAAGTAATTCATGCAGCTCCTTAGAAACAGATTGAGAGACCCATACACAAACTAACAGACCCAGACATATGTCAACTTACTTACTTACTTAGATCTGTCCACTGACATACCCACATAGGCAGTGACCTCTTCGTGCAAGTACGTAGTGGAGAAGTGACAGTGATTAGTCATCTATGCAGACAAATAAGCCTTTAAACATGTTTTGGGCCTGCTACAATACACCATGTATATGCAGTTTTCGTACTAGGCTGAGTTGACATTCAAAACATATTGGCAACCCTTAAACTCTGTCCACTACATAAACATCACCCCTAAGCTAGACTGAAGGTAGTCCATAGGGCAGGGATCCATGAGCGCAAATGATAAGATCTAAACATTTCAGAAGAAAAATTGCAAATGCACATAAGGATGAAAAAACATACTAAAAATAAGCAAGGTGAAATGTGATGTAAAAATAAGCAATAAAGGAAAAGAAAACATGTAATAAAGTACAAAGTGAGAACAGTATGACAATTAATACAGCACGAAAGGAAAACAAAAATAGAAAAGACACACGTCTCCTTCCTTAGCAGAGAAAATTGAAGTAAGAAGTAGTGCATCAGTGTGACCACCACACCTACACCAACTGGCCAGGCTAGCGAGAAGTATGGAACCACTGAACACAGCAACAGGAAGAAGGAAACAAGGGAAGCAATGAAAGTAAAGAAAGAAACAGGTGGCGTACACCTAACAAATCAACCAAAAGGAAGACATGTAGAGAAGGGAAAATGGTGAAAACTCAAAAAAGAGAATCACCAAAATTAAATGCAGGGAAAATGCGATCTGTGTAAACTGTAACACACCGAAGATAAGAGTAAAGTCACACCTAAATTAGACCACAAGTAAAAATGCAGGGCAAGTGAGATCTGGATAACTGAACTACACAGCAAAGAAAATTCAGTAACACCTAAAGTTAGACCACATGAGTAAACCTGCGCAAAATATGACAATAAAACTGTAGGTATCATGGACACATGTAAAGAATCAGAGGAACAAAGAAAATGCACCAGGAAAATGCGATCTGGGTAAACTGAACTACACAGCAAAGAAATTCAGTCACGCCTCAAGTTAGACCACGTATGAAAACCAGCGCACTAAATAAAAAATGCACTGTAAGTATCATCATGAAAAAATCGGAGGTACAAGAAAAGGTGCTGCAGGAAAAGTGCGATCTGGGTGAACTGAACTACACAGCAAAGAAAATTCAGTCACACCTCAAGTTAGACCACATAAAAAACCTGCGCACAAATATAATAAAGGCACTGTAAGTAAAAATCATGTACAGAACCGAGGAAAAAGAAGAAATGCTCCACATCAAAATACAGAATAGAAAATGTAGAAAGCCTGCAGGCCAAGAAAAATACATTAACAAATGCATCAGAATAAAATGGCAGTACTGCAGTAGAATAAGATGAGCATCAACACATGTAACAGTGTTAATAAGCATTAGAGAAAACGTAGAAAATATAGGAGCTAAAAATGAGAGTGAAACAGGTTGCAAAATGAGCCAGCATAGCGTGAAGTTGAATTGAGGAAACAAAGAAAACAGCAAAGCGTCTCTAGTTCGAGGGCAAGAGGATGTAGGCAATGTAATAATATTGCCCCCTGAGATACCTCAACAGCATGGCTCCAAAGACAAAACTGATGGTTTTTGAAGAGGGTGTGCACATCACCGCGCTAGAGGTACTGACAGTGAAAGAAAATGCCACCAGTTCAAGGTTCTCATGTTATTCTGCTGAGCAAGAAACAGTAAACAAACAAAGCGGTACCTCGGCCAAGACACTATTTTCAGCGAGAAGACACCACCTTTCCACGAGAATGATGAGGAAACGTTTGACGAACTGGTCATAAAACTGTGCTCCAAAAGTGCAGTACAAAGACGGTGCTTATAGCTTCAAACTACTACAAGATGGCGGCACATTTTCAGCGTGGTGCCGGGTGGCTCACGACACGCTGAAACAGCTGGGCATCTTTCAGCAGCAGCAGATACAAAGGAGAAGGCACGTCATGAAGAACACATCGCGCGACCACTAAAGGTGAGTGGCATGCGCTGAATGTGAATTTCAAATCTCAGTGGAACAGTTTATTTTTAAAGAATGGCGCAGTAATAAAGAGAAGGCAAAAGGTACAGTATCACAGCACAACAAAGATGTGGCCTCAGCGATGTTGCACATAATAAAACATGACAGTTCCTCAAAGATGCCCAAGGCTGATTTAAATGCAGGAGCAGGTTTTGTGCGCAAGATGTAAAAACAGCTAAGGTTTTAAATCCCAATCCAAATGACATTAAGAGGTAAATGCAGCTCCTCCACAATGAAAAACATGGCATAAGTAGCACGAAGAGCAATCACTGTTCAGTAGTCTGCCAGTCAGTCAGAAATCACTGTTAGTCATGGAATGGGCTGCTGAAATGCTGTAAAAACGCACCTGCATTTACTGCATATACTGTAACAGGTTTGATTCCTGACTCGTAGTGATTGTAATCAGAAGCAGTACGGATACGTCTTGTTGAAGGTAGCAGGGACTATGTGTCAGCTGAAAGCATACAACCTGACATAGGCAGTAAGAAACACAAGCCCAGGAAATGGCGGTATATGTTAAAGGTAGTAGGAGTTAGGTAAGAGGAAACAGCAGCAGGGCGTATAGCAGCAGTAAACAGACAGCAGAAAACATACACCCAGTAGGAAGCAGGCTGGAGGAATCAGGAAACATATACTCAATGGCAGCAGGAACCAGGCAGAAAGAAGCAGGTAGCAGGAAGCATATGTCCTGTTTGAAGCAGGCAGTAGGAATTAGGCAGGAATAAGCAGGTAACACGCCTTGTCCATGGGCTGTCCGGGGAAATACGGATACTGGTGGGGCGGGAGGGCATAAAATCCTGAAGTAGGTTCGTTTTGAGTAAAATCTTGAATAAAAGTACTTTTAAGAAACTTGAAGAAGGTCCTTTAGAAGCTTAAAGAAGGTCCTTGGATAGGTTATAGGTGATAAGTTTATTCTTCTTAGATGGTTAGATAGGTATTCCAATAGATATGTAATCAAAATCCCACCAGGAGCATCCTCTCTGCTGCTCAGCCCAGGATCCAACTGACAGTCCACTCACAGCATACCAAACATACCCATGATATCATATTCACACTAACATTCTATACTCACTGGCTGAACAGCAGAGGCAGAGAAACAGGGAAGATGTAAGGTAGAAACCTTAAATATAACAGATATGTAAGACCACTGACTCATTGTCAGTGAAATTGCTCTCCCACCCTCGCAGCTCCACCATTAAGTGAGGTGCCCCTGCCCCTGCACTCTTGAGTGTTGGTGATCGAGGCCCTCCTCCACCCGCAGGTTTCTCTGCGCCTCATCCCTGGTGGTCCAGTGGACCTCTGTCTCCTTTCTTTCTTTCTGCTCCTTCACTCGTTTTTCTCCCCTTTCTATCTTTCACCTTTCTGCACCTCTGTTCTTTTGCACCTTATTTCTGCCCATTTCCCTTTCTCTCCCTCTGCTCCTTCACTCGTTTTCACTCGTTTTTTCCCCCTTTCTATCTTTCACCTTTCTGCACCTCTGCTCTTTTGTGCCTTATTTTTGACCATTTTCCCTTTCTCTCCCTCTGCTCCTTCTCTCGTTTTCACTCGTTTTTTTACCCTTTCTATCTTTCACCTTTCTGCTCTTTTCTGCATCTCTGCTCTTTTGTGCCTTATTTCAGCCTATTTTCCCTTTTTTCTTTATCCCTTCTTTCCTCCCTTTACCTTTCCCCGTGTGGTAAATAAATAAATAATACCTCTCTTTTTTACTAGACATATATCATAACAGATAGCTCAATAAATAAGAGTCAAGATTCGAGGTAGTAGGAGTTTTGCAGGTTTAATACAGCATAAGGACAGGAACAGGACAACCTGCATAGGAATAGGATGACAGGGCCCAGCAGCTGCTGGGGCTGGATCTGGGATGAGCGCGCTGACTTTTAATAACAATACATGAGCATATATACATAACGCAAACACATAGCATTACATTGCAGTAGGCGTAGCAGTGGGTGGAGCAGAAGGTGTGACGCGTAGCAGTCGCGAAAGATAAGGGCGAAAGTAGGTGTAACGGGCGTATACATAGACATGTGGTACAGACGTAACAGGATATGTCATGAATGGGGCGGAAACCATGGAGGGGGCTACCTGAGGAGCCGGGACCTCTAACCTGATGGTGCGCGCAAACTAGCAATGACGTATCACTAGGAGAAGCTGGGGCTATGAACTCTGTGCTAGGAGCAGAGACTGAAGTCTGGAGAGTCAGGGCGACATGTACCTAAACAGTATCTAGTATCTGATGTTTAGAGAACATGTTGATATAAACTAGAAGTTAGGAGGGGAAAGGCTGACTTGATTCTTAAGACTGGACCATGCATTATTCTACATGTAGTGCGTGATGAAGAATATTAAATGACCATTAAATGCAGTATTTCTCTAACGTGGAGACGTGAAGGCTAGACAATGACGGAAACTATTGATGCAGTTCAGTAGCTTAGGAATGCAGAGAAGGAGGACTGAACTGATAACTGGAACTATAACATACTTTTGGCAGACTCAGAGACTGAGCCAGGCTGGGCCGGGCACTGCGAGGCAGGAAGTAAGTGAAGGGTCGAGGATACAGGTGGGGGCTGTATCGCTCCTCAGCGAGGCTTCAGGAGACAGGAGCTGAATCTGGTGTCCAGGCCCTTTTGAGGCCTATAAACGGGGACTTTATAATAGAATAACGTGCACACTGAGAAACGTGGCAACGTAGCTTTACATAGGCCTGATATTCGTAGAATTCACGAGGACTGGAAACTGGCATACTAGAGGTGGACACAACTGTAATTGCGTCATTAATCGAACATGGGGAATGCATATGCATATTTAATCATGCATACATAACATATGATGGATGACACGTAGGGACACAGAACATGGCAAAATTTACTTTTCCACATTCCCTCCTTGTCACTACGTTTCCATCAGGAAACATCAATTTTCATGATACCATCTATCATTTCATACAGTATCATTTGCTCGTCTCGAATTATCCTGGAACGGGATTTAGAACGGGGCTTGGGACTAGGAATACAAGAGGTAGCACAAATGCCGCAAATCGCAGGGCCACATTGTATACAGAGGCAGCAGCTGAATATGATCGCTACTGCAATACCTAGGAAGGACAATATTTTCCATCCCCATGCGGAAATTATATTCCAGAACCAACCGGACCACGTCCAGGTGCCTGGATCTTGGTGTAACAGATGGGCAATTTTATGGAGTCTGGTTATAGCTGAATAAACAGACGGCGCGTTATTTGGAATGAAAATGCAGCAACTAGATCCGATGACTCTACAGGCCCCGCCCCTATCGGCCAGTATGACGTCAAGGACGAGACGATTCTGTAAAACGACAAATCTCATAGCAGATTGCTCTTCAGTTAAGTTACCTAGAGCAGAGGCAGTCTCATTTACTACAGCTTCGAGGGTTCTGGTTAACCTACGGATCAGTTTACTATTCTGGATAGGTCCTATAAAGAAAAAGAAACCTCTGTTGAAATCTGTATACTGTTCTAGAGCAGTTTCAGTATAATCGACAATTGGGGACTCCCTTCTATGTCTAATGTGTACTAGATGTGTATTTCTATGATAATCAGGTGGGGCTAGAAAAACTGGTGGCAGTAGGAAGGCAATGTAACAGGCTCCCTCCCAATCGAGGGGCAAACGAACATATGCGGTTTGACCACAAATAAAATAAGAATGACGTGAAGCTTTGAAAATAGATTTCCCACTGTCACTATACTTGACAATAGTAGTACAATCACTATGTCCTACATGTACGGAACCATTATTTCGGACACATAATTCGCCTTTGACTGGTAGTACTGAAATAGCAGGTAAGTCTGGAGTAGTATCAGACTGAACATTCAGGACCATGAAATTCGAAGAATAGTTTCCTAGATTATATACTTCATTTTCTAGATCTAAACCTGTTCTGTGGGGAAGACCTTGCTTGTCTGGAAAACATGTACTGTTAAGAAAAGACATATCTGTTGAGGATGACGTTAACGTGGACCATGCTCCACACGAACCATTATGTGAAAATGGATAAGGAAAAAGTGGCAGAACTCCCTTCGGGGTCTGGAAAGGGGGGAGTCGACCACACACCCAACAATTAGTGGCATTGCTGGTCTGGTGTGAGTAATGTAACATGCGGATAAATGAGTTATTTCGCATAGCGAGGCGGTAAGAGAGTTCATGAGGGGGCAGGTCACTAAACGTGTGCTCTACTGTAGCATTAGCAGACTTATTTACATGTGAAACTGGGAAACATAGGTAAAATGCATAACTGGTGCAGGAAATCATAAGGCTGGAAAACAATATGAAACATAGAAAAACGATACATCGGATTGAGTTTTGACTAACTCTCTCACTATGGGGGTCTATTTTATACATGTCAGAAACAGTCTAACCGTTTCACCTAGGGGAGGACTTAGACAATCAAACTGACTGACTTATTTTACTAGACCGGAGTTTTAGTTTATACTCCTGTTGTGGAGTTTTCTCTAACAGGGGAGGGGTTGTAGCAATGTCTTTTGCGGGACAGTCCTTGAGAACAATGCTTTGGCAATCCTTCAAATCCTGGGAAATGTTCTTTAAGACGGGTTTCAGTCCATTAAAAAGTTTGACATGAGAAAGGTGTACCCAGCCTTTGCGTCCTTCCAACTTCACGGCTGTACGGGTGGTGAGGAGGACCTGTCGGGGCTCTTTCCAACGAGGCTCCAGCGGACTTGATCTGTCAAAGTTGCGGACCATCACCATGGATCCTGGAACGATTTCATGCGGTGCCACCTCGGTATTGTCTGGAAATGCGGCAGCAACCTGTGAACGACATGAGTTGAGGGCAGACATCAAGGAAGCTAGGTAATCTGTCAGCATATTACTTGAAACATCGGTAATACTTCGGGGTCTAGGAGTACCCCACATATTAGGGGGGCGGCCGAAAACGACCTCATACGGGGACAGACCTGATCTGGAATGTGCGACCATGCGCATATAAAACAAAGCGACTGGCAGAGCTACTAGCCAGTCCACACCTTTTTCTTTACACACTTTTGCAATACGGATTTTCAGGGTCTGGTTATGTCTCTCTACGAGACCGGCTGCTTCAGGATGGCGTACACAATGGAACTTCCACTGGTACCCTAACAAAAGGGAAACATGCTTCATGAGTTCAGATGAGAATGGCTGACCGTTATCAGAATATACGACTCTAGGGAGTCCATAACGGGGGAAGAACTCACGAACCAACTGCTTGGCAGTGGTCGCGGCTGTGTAATCTGGGACTGGATATGCTTCTGTCCACCTGGACAAAGCGCATACAACTACAAGGACATACTTGAAACCTCGACATCGCTCCATCTGAATATAATCCATCTGGAGGACTTCAAAAGGGTGGTCAGGGGGCTGGAATCCACCTTGTTCCACCGGGACACTTTTACCTGGATTAAACTGACAACATATCATACAGGTACGGACTTTCTGTTTGGCTGCAGCTCGTAAATGCTTGTTGAACCAAATGTTCTGGATACTGTCTAACATAGCTTTTTCTCCTAAATGTGCTGGACTATGTGCGGTATTAATAATGACTTGAACCATAGAGTCGGGGAGAAACCATGTGGCTCTACCCTTTGTTAACCATCCTTGATCTGTCTGGACCCCTCCTTGTTCGGACCATTTCTTGATTTCTTCAGGAGTAGCATGTAACTGGATATCTATGACATCTTGTGTAGGGTCCTTAACTGTCATACATGTAGTCGGATCTGGAGCATGTGTCTGTGTCGGATTAACTTGAATGTCTGGAGTCTGTGCTGTAAGCTTGGCTGTGCGATCTGCTAGATCGTTACCCTGGGAAATAATGTCAGTGACTTTCGTATGTGCTTTGCATTTCATGATAGCGATAGATGTCGGTAAGTGTATGGCATCTAACAGAGCTTGAATAAGGAGACCATGCTGAATCTTGGTTCCATGAGAAGTCATGAAACCTCTCTCCTGCCAGAGCACTCCGAAGTCGTGTACAACTCCGAATGCGTAGCGTGAATCTGTGTAAACATTAACTTTCAAGTTCTTGGCGTGTATACAGGCTTGTGTCAGAGCAACTAGCTCTGCTGCTTGAGCGGACAGGGTATCAATACGGTGTGTTTCAATAACTTCAGTGTCAGTAGTCACTGCATACGCGGCGACTAGTTCTCCTGTACTAGTTCTCATACATGAACCATCCACATAAAGTGTCAGGTCGGGATCTGGTAACGGAATATCTGTCAGATCTTGTCTTGGCTTTGTCGTAATGTTAACTACTTCCACACAGTCATGTGTGGCAGAATTTGAATTAACTGATGGTAACAGTGTAGCAGGATTTAAAATGTTGCAGCGTCTGATTTCTATGTGTGGCTGGAACAGTGTCAATTCATAACCTGTTAAACGTGCAATTGTCAAGTGCTGAGTTTGTGTTCGGTTTAAAAGAACTTCCACAGAATGTGGAACTTGTACTGTCAAGGTATGTCCTAAGACTATGGAATCACTTTGTCTGATAGCTAGGGCTGTGGCTGCAACTGACTTGAGGCACGCAGGCAGAGCCTGGGCTACAGGATCTAATGTGCTCGAAAAATAAGCACAGGGCATGTATTGTCCTGCTTGATCTTGTGTGAGAACAGATAATGCTGTACCTTCACGTTCAGTAACGAAAAGTGTAAAAGGCTTACTGTAGTTCGGTGTCGCTAGAACTGGAGCTTGGCATAGGGCTTTCTTTAACTCATTGAAACTAAGTGTATGTTCAGATGTCCAAGGGAGGACAGTCGATACGGCTGCCTCCTGTGTCGTTAACCGTATCAGTGGTTTGGCTAGAAATGCATACTGAGGAATCCATTGTCTGCAGTAAGAAGTAAGGCCGATAAAAGCACGTACCTCCTTCTGGGTCTTGGGCTGAGGAAGACTCGCTATTAACTGGATACGGTCTGGTGTCAACTGCCTACCCCTCTTGGACAGTAAGTGTCCTAAGTAGACCACTTGCTGGACACAGAATTGAAGCTTAGAAGGGGACACCTTGTGCCCCATCTCGGCTAGGAAATACAAAACTGTAAGGGATGCTCGCTCGCAAGCACGTTCAGAACGGGCTGTGATCAGTAGATCATCGACATACTGGAGCAGGGCAGTGTCAGTTGGCATGTGAATGTTGTCTAGTTGTCTCTTGAGTGCTTGACTGTAAATACTAGGACTTTCTGTGAAACCTTGAGGAGCTCGTGTAAACATATAGCTCCTTCCATTTAAACAAAATCCGAAAAGGAACTGGCTGTCTGGATGAATAGGAACACTGAAAAATGCGTTCTTGAGGTCTATGACAGTGAAGAACGTGGCTTCGGAATCAATGGCTGTCAATAGGGAAGAGATGTCTGGGACAACTGGGTACTGCGGAATAATACATTTATTAAGCTCTCGTAGGTCAATCACTAATCGATATACTGGGGGTGCATTTGGATCAGTACGTTTCATGACTGGAATGATCGGAGAATTACATACGTTGGAGTCAGTCTCTACAACCACTCCTTGAGCCATGAGCTCGTCAATAATTTTGGATAAGGCTGCTACAGCCTCAGGTGGCAATCTGTACTGTCTGATTCGTGGTAACACTACACCTGGCTTGAGAGTCACACGATAGGGTGTGATTTGCATGTAACCTACATCAGTTGGACCTTGCGCCCATAAGTGCTGCGGAACATTAGACAGTCTTGAATCAAAATCTCGTAATACATAGTGACCCTTGAAGTCACGTAGGAACAATCGTATTCCCTCTGGGGAACAGCATATAACTGCACCCAACTCTTTCAGTGTCTTAATGCCTAATAGGTTTTCTGGACATGACTTAGTAAGTAACAGATCAGTAGTGCGGGACAATGGACCTACTTCTAGAGTAACTGGCTTTGAAATCTCATTTACGATAGGTTTTCCTGAAAATCCAAGGGAAACATTTCTTGAGCCTGAGAGCGGAGCCCCTGGAACTTCGGCGTGACTAATTGTGGTCCTACTTGCCCCTGTATCAATCAAAAACTTTCTGTCTTTCCCTAATACTTGACTATGAACATAGGGACCTTCTTGATCTACAGGTATCTCGATGAGAGGCAAGCCTACCTCCCTCTCTAGGCTGTTTCATGAATACTGCTGGTACTCTGGATACTCAGACTGTGCATACTGGTACATCTGCGATGTAACATGCTGTGTTGCAGCAATAGGCTGCGGTGCGGTAACTGTCTGTGGTGCATTCTGTGGCTGAGGAATCTGTGAAACTTGTCCTTGTCTAGGCGGACGTGGTCTTTCTTTAGTCTTACCAGTAGCTATGTTGTGTTTCAGAACTGCACACTCATTTATGAAATGACCTGGCTGTTTACAATAATTGCAGTTCCCTTTAACGGGAGCTGCAGGATGACTGGCTTGATTCGGACCCCTCTTCTGACTGTCTTGAGGAACAGATTGTGCAACTAGTACTTTCATTTTCGTGTCTTTCATACGTTTTCTCTCGTGTTCTTGTTCTTCTCTGATTCTATTCTGGTGATACTGAAGCATTTGCAACATCTGGGACGGGGTATTAGCTTGCCAGGTACTTTCGACTTTCAAAACTCGATTTTTAATTTGTGGGCTTGAATTCTCGACTAATTTAGTAACAAAAAGGTGAGGGTATGACTCACTACTTGTCTTGAGGCCACTGTTGATGCTGAAACATTTTTCAAATCTAGAATAAAAATCACTAATATCCTCATCTTGCTTCTGTTTACAGGCTGAGATTGCATCCCAGTCTTCTTTTCTAGTTGTCAATAATCTGGGTAAAACTTGTATCAATAATTCTGGTAATTCTTTACATTTATCTCCAAGGCCGGTACCTGGTACTCGTGCCTTGTCTTCGGCTTCTAGAACTGCCCAATCGATCTTTTTCTCTCCCACCTCCCATTCTTTTTCCTTGAGCTTTTCATACACCCCTGCGGGCAGCAGAACCTTTAACATTTTAATTATATCTGGGTATGTGTATTCTCCCATACGGAGCATGTCTTTTAATTCTCTATGGAACCCTGCTGGATCTTTGTCATGACAGGGAATTAATTTCTTCATCTCGAGGAGTTCCATCTTTGTAATCGGAGTGTAAACAAACACTCGTTCTAGTTCGCCACCCGTTCCTCTGACTGGGTGGACTTCTCGTAACGGATTCTGTCTCTCCATGTAAAATGGTTTACTTTCTGGGGGTGAGACATGAACAAAATGCGGGTTCAGAAACGTTCTATATTTGTGACGCTGCTCGAGAATGACACTAATTAAATCGGTACCTAGACCTTTCCATCTATACTGGAGTAACTCGTTCAGGACATCATGTAACGGGCCTGGATCAGAGTGCTGACCCTCATACAGAGTAATGAGGTGCTGGATCATATACATACCCACCAGTCGTTGTTCGGCTGGGGGCATTTTCAGAAACATTTGTGCCACTATTTCGTCTGGAAAAGTGGTAGAATCAGTAATCCATCGGACTGCTGATCGGGCTAGTTCTTGTTCATGCATGGTACTTAACTCACTGTAACCGATTCGTGATTTCAGAATGTGATCGGTAGCTTGAAACACTTGTTCTAGAGAACCTTGTTCTGGCGCTGGATGATGGAAAGTAGACTTGTGTTCTAGGCGTAAATGGCGATCTGGAAATCTAGATTTTCCTACATACGCTATTCTGGCGGGATTCTCGTCCTCTACCTCTTCAGTATCAGAGTTACTTTCTTTCTCGCTTACTTGTGCTGCTTTACGTTGTTCGTGTATCTTTATTATTTCTCTACGGATTTTCTTGTACATACTCTCCATAGCACCGACGGTCTTGTGTTTACCCTCGGCTATATTATCACTCCACCTTGTCAGGGTTTTCATTTCGGCCGGATCTTTAGACGGGTAATCTTGTTCTCTTATTAGACAATTGATCAGAAACTTTAATATCATGAGCTGGATCTCGGCTTTCCTTTGAGACATGGCCTCGCTAATACTTTCTGGATCATCTCCTGTACGGATGAAACGATATATTCTGTCTAGATCTTCTTTCATATTCGGTAAGGTGACTAGATACTCGGCCACCTTTCTTACGCGGAATGAATATAAAACCATATTATCCTCGCCTGGGACTGGATCATAGCCGCATTCGGCAAGGGATTTTCTTATTTCTGCTACAGTCTGATGTCTGGGCGTACGCTGTGACGCTTGTGCATGTAATTCGGCTAACGTTAAACGCTTGTGTGGCGGCGGGGTTTGAGGAGTACCTCCCCCTGCGGCCCCTAAACTGGAGTCTAGGTCTACTGAGGCTCTTCGTCCTGGCAGAGTGGGAAATGGAAATGTAGGCTGGACTTGTATGACGGACTGGACCGGGGGTACCGTAACAGGTACTCCGGTGTCTGGAGGAGCGGGAAGTGCCTGATTTACAGGGACTGGTGGAGCGCGAACAGGATTTGCATATTCTGGGACTGTGTCGTCCAAATAGGACGAAATAAAAATATCAGCTGCGGTCTGTTTGTGACGTAGCTTGGTCGGAACTAATGGTGGCGGGAAATTACTGGATGCCTCTGGGGTCGCTTTTGGCAAGCCCTCGGCAAGGAGAGGATACATACCCCTAATAAGGGCATGCCTCTGTCTGTCTGACTGTTCGACTTTGACTTGTTCACCTATCTCGATTAGTTCTTTTTCTTGTGCTCGTTCTAAGGATTCTCTACTTAATTCTGACTTTCTGATTTCCTTTTCAGTTCTTTTATGAGATTCTTTACGCCATAACTCGATGGCATCTTTCTGTGACTGTCTGGCTTTCTTTTTCCATAATGCCTCTTCTACTCGCATGATGCACTCGGCATCCCATGTACCCGATACGGGCCATCTATACTTTTCTTCTAACTGTTTGGTATACTCTACCCATAAATCTAGATACAATATGGCGCTTATGCCATGCTTCTGATACATAAAATGACCTGGACTGTGCCTCGGCGGAACAGGAACTGCTTCTTCTAACAAACCCTTTCTAGTTTTTAGCTGACGTAATCTCGAAAAGAGAGACATTGTAAACTTGAATCGGAACACAATACAATACACGAGAAACAATAACAATTTGGAGAACAATTCAGGCATACCACGACATTGGAAATACATTGAACAACATCATAACATAACAGTTCGGACAGAATATTACCTGGAATACTGAGAACAGAAACACAAGAATTTCTCGAGAACGGAACAGACTAGAGTTACTGGATGCACTGCTGAAACAGTACGGAACATACCGGTCCCGTAAAGGGACGCATCAAGACCCGTATCCACCTAGGTGAACACTTCGTTTGTGAGTCTGTGTACCACCAACCCACGGACCAGAGTCAATTTAGATTGACCCTGTCTAGATACTACCCCAGTAATGGTACTCACCGGGCAGCAAGAACGGAAAGCCTCGGACTGGACTGGACTGCTACGACGACGGACGATGAACTTCGGACTTCAGTTACGGGTGGGCCTCCGGATACCTCGGACCTTGGACTCTTGGCTTGGGCTCTGGTCGGGACTCGCCGCGTTCCTCCACCGTCTCGTTTGGATGCTGGACCGCCTCCTCCGTCTCCTCCGTGGGCCTGAGGGATACTTGAAGCAGAAATATCTGCCGGTGCACAGAAGAGTTCCGTCACGACTGCAGAGGGTCAGGGGGTCGGCGTGGCTTCACCGACGCGTGGGGAAAGGGCAAGTCCCTGTTCGGGCGCCATTATGTGGTAAATAAATAAATAATACCTCTCTTTTTGACTAGACATATATCATAACAGATAGCTCAATAAATAAGAGTCAAGATTCGAGGTAGTAGGAGTTTTGCAGGTTTAATACAGCATAAGGACAGGAACAGGACAACCTGCATAGGAATAGGATGACAGGGCCCAGCAGCTGCTGGGGCTGGATCTGGGATGAGCGCGCTGACTTTTAATAACAATACATGAGCATATATACATAACGCAAACACATAGCATTACATTGCAGTAGGCGTAGCAGTGGGTGGAGCAGAAGGTGTGACGCGTAGCAGTCGCGAAAGATAAGGGCGAAAGTAGGTGTAACGGGCGTATACATAGACATGTGGTACAGACGTAACAGGATATGTCATGAATGGGGCGGAAACCATGGAGGGGGCTACCTGAGGAGCCGGGACCTCTAACCTGATGGTGCGCGCAAACTAGCAATGACGTATCACTAGGAGAAGCTGGGGGCTATGAACTCTGTGCTAGGAGCAGAGACTGAAGTCTGGAGAGTCAGGGCGACATGTACCTAAACAGTATCTAGTATCTGATGTTTAGAGAACATGTTGATATAAACTAGAAGTTAGGAGGGGAAAGGCTGACTTGATTCTTAAGACTGGACCATGCATTATTCTACATGTAGTGCGTGATGAAGAATATTAAATGACCATTAAATGCAGTATTTCTCTAACGTGGAGACGTGAAGGCTAGACAATGACGGAAACTATTGATGCAGTTCAGTAGCTTAGGAATGCAGAGAAGGAGGACTGAACTGATAACTGGAACTATAACATACTTTTGGCAGACTCAGAGACTGAGCCAGGCTGGGCCGGGCACTGCGAGGCAGGAAGTAAGTGAAGGGTCGAGGATACAGGTGGGGGCTGTATCGCTCCTCAGCGAGGCTTCAGGAGACAGGAGCTGAATCTGGTGTCCAGGCCCTTTTGAGGCCTAGAAACGGGGACTTTATAATAGAATAACGTGCACACTGAGAAACGTGGCAACGTAGCTTTACATAGGCCTGATATTCGTAGTATTCACGAGGACTGGAAACTGGCATACTAGAGGTGGACACAACTGTAATTGCGTCATTAATCGAACATGGGGAATGCATATGCATATTTAATCATGCATACATAACATATGATGGATGACACGTAGGGACACAGAACATGGCAAAATTTACTTTTCCACACCCGCCGCTGCTGCCCCCGCGGCCCCTCCCCCCCAGCACGACCGGCCCAATCCAGCTCCCCTGCCCGCTCCCGCCTCCCAGCTGTCCAGCCCTCCCCGACCCCTACTTAATGGCGGCCACTGCGGGGACAGGCGAGCAAGACCACTGACTCATTGTCAGTGAAATTGCTCTCCCACCCTCGCAGCTCCACCATTAAGTGAGGTGCCCCTGCCCCTGCACTCTTGAGTGTTGGTGATCGAGGCCCTCCTCCACCCGCAGGTTTCCCTGCGCCTCATCCCTGGTGGACCAGTGGACCTCTGTCTCCTTTCTTTCTTTCTGCTCCTTCACTCGTTTTTCTCCCCTTTCTATCTTTCACCTTTCTCCACCTCTGCTCTTTTGTGCCTTATTTTTGCCCATTTTCCCTTTCTCTCCCTCTGCTCCTTCTCTCGTTTTCACTCGTTTTTTTACCCTTTCTATCTTTCACCTTTCTGCTCTTTTCTGCATCTCTGCTCTTTTGTGCCTTATTTCTACCTATTTTCCCTTTTTTCTTTATCCCTTCTTTCCTCCCTTTACCTTTCCCCGCCGCTGCTGCCCCCGCGGCCCCTCCCCCCCAGCACGACCGGCCCAATCCAGCTCCCCTCCCCGCTCCCGCCTCCCAGCTGTCCAGCCCTCCCCGACCCCTACTTAATGGCGGCCACTGCGGGGACAGGCGAGCAAGACCACTGACTCATTGTCAGTGAAATTGCTCTCCCACCCTCGCAGCTCCACCATTAAGTGAGGTGCCCCTGCCCCTGCACTCTTGAGTGTTGGTGATCGAGGCCCTCCTCCACCCGCAGGTTTCCCTGCGCCTCATCCCTGGTGGACCAGTGGATCTCTGTCTCCTTTCTTTCTTTCTGCTCCTTCACTCGTTTTTCTCCCCTTTCTATCTTTCACCTTTCTGCACCTCTGTTCTTTTGCGCCTTATTTCTGCCCATTTCCCTTTCTCTCCCTCTGCTCCTTCACTCGTTTTCACTCGTTTTTTTCCCCTTTCTATCTTTCACCTTTCTGCACCTCTGCTCTTTTGTGCCTTATTTTTGCCCATTTTCCCTTTCTCTCCCTCTGCTCCTTCTCTCGTTTTCACTCATTTTTTTACCCTTTCTATCTTTCACCTTTCTGCTCTTTTCTGCATCTCTGCTCTTTTGTGCCTTATTTCTGCCTATTTTCCCTTTTTTCTTTATCCCTTCTTTCCTCCCTTTACCTTTCCCCGCCGCTGCTGCCCCCGCGGCTCCTCCCCCCCAGCACGACCGGCCCAATCCAGCTCCCCTCCCCGCTCCCGCCTCCCAGCTGTCCAGCCCTCCCCGACCCCTACTTAATGGCGGCCACTGCGGGGACAGGCGAGCAAGACCACTGACTCATTGTCAGTGAAATTGCTCTCCCACCCTCGCAGCTCCACCATTAAGTGAGGTGCCCCTGCCCCTGCACTCTTGAGTGTTGGTGATCGAGGCCCTCCTCCACCCGCAGGTTTCCCTGCGCCTCATCCCTGGTGGTCCAGTGGACCTCTGTCTCCTTTCTTTCTTTCTGCTCCTTCACTCGTTTTTCTCCCCTTTCTATCTTTCACCGTTCTGCACCTCTGTTCTTTTGCGCCTTATTTCTGCCCATTTCCCTTTCTCTCCCTCTGCTCCTTCACTCGTTTTCACTCGCGCGGCCGCGGGCTGCGGGCGCGCTGCTGGTGCACCGAAGGCGCATCAAAGGCAAGCACGTCTGCGCCCGTCTGCGACCCGTCCGCGACCAGCACCAGGAACCCTGGACCTCCGCCCCGCCAACGCTACGACCCAGCAGCACTCCACGCACTCAACCCAGGCTGCAACAACAACTGCAAGCTAGCATCACCAGCCGACACCCATGGACCCTTCAGCTGTCACCGCTTCCGGCACACCTGCAGCACCGCCAAGAACACGGATCCAGCACAACCCGCCCACAAGAACACAACCGAACTGAAGACCCTGCAATGCATCCTCCTCAACGTCCGATCCCTCCACAAACACGCCACAGAAATCTGGGACCTCCTCGACAGCACAACCCCAGACGTAGCATTCTTCACCAAAACCTGGACCAACACCACCTCGGGACCGGACATCGCCATCGCCATCCCCCAAGGATACAAGATCTCCAGGAAGGACCGCCCCATCCACCCAGGAGGAGGAATCGCCATCGTCCACAAATCCAGCCTCCGCCTGAGCACACTCCCTGACGAGTCCATAGAACTGATGGAACACCTTCACTTCAAGATACTGGCCAGCCCCACCGCCGCCCTTCGAGGAACCCTCATCTACCGACCCCCTGGACCCCGCGGACCCTTTGCCAACTCCATCACGGACATTATCTCCCCGCAGGCCATCGCATCCACCAACTACACCCTGCTGGGAGACCTCAACTTCAACCTCGACAATCAACTGGACCCCAACACCACATCCCTCCTGGACAACCTCCACAACATTGGACTCCGCCAGATCGTGACCGAGCCCACGCACTCAGCAGGACACACCCTCGACCCCCTCTTCACTACAGGAAACTCCATCACCTTCAGCCACACCACCGAACTCCCATGGACCGACCATCGTTGCGTCCACTTCACCTTCAGAACACCCACCATCCACAGACACCAGCACCTGCTTCCACAAAGAAACTGGACCAAAATCACCGATGACCAGCTCACCTCCTCACTCAACAACTCCACCCCAACCATCGCGGAAAACGACGACCCCAACACCGCAGCCCGAACCCTGCATAGATGGATCTCGGACAGCACCAACACCATAGCCCCCCTCAAGAAAAACAACAATACCCGTGCCAAGAAAGCCAGATGGTTTACCACCGAACTTCGAGAGTCCAGGCGCACATGCCGCCGCCTCGAAAAGGCCTGGAGAAACACCAAATCCACAGAAGCCCACAACAACTTCTGAGCCGCCACCAACGCCCACCATCAACTCATCAGAGAAACGAGGAAAAAAGCGATTGAAGACAGAATCTCCACCCACGCACACAACAGCAAGGAACTCTTCAGCATCATCAAGGAGTTCGCCCAACCCACCAGCGAGTCTACTGACATCCCTCCCTCACAAGACCTCTGCGACAAACTCAGCATCTTTTTCCACCACAAAATCAAGAGCATCTACGACAACTTCGACGAAGACAACCAACACACTGAACCCTCACCAACCACCCCCGACACCCGGAAACCAGCGATTGATGACTGGACAGCCCTCACCACCGAAGACACACTGAAGACAATGAAGTAAATCCACTGAGGGGCCCCCACGGACCCCTGCCCCCACCACATCTTCAACAGAGCCGCCAACACCATCGCACCCATGCTCCGCCAAACCATCAACCGCTCCCTGGCGACCGCCTCATTCCCCGACGACTGGAAACACGCCGAGGTCAACCCCCCTCCTAAAGAAACCCTCAGCGGACCCCACCGACCTCAAAAACTACAGACCCATCTCCCTGCTCCCGTTCCCAGCGAAAGTCATCGAGAAAGCCATCAACAGCCAACTCGCCACATTCATTGAAGAACACAACATCCTCGACTCCTCCCAATCCGGCTTCAGAAAAAACCACAGTACGGAAACCGCCCTCCTCGCCGCAACAGACGACATCCGCACCTTACTGGACAAAGGAGAAACAGTAGCCCTCATCCTCCTCGACCTATCAGCGGCGTTCGACACAGTCTCCCACCGCACCCTAATACGCAGACTCTACGATGCAGGAATCCAGGACAAGGCCCTCGACTGGATCTGCTCCTTCCTCTCCAGCAGGACGCAGCGGGTCAGACTCCCCCCTTTCCTCTCGGACCCCACACCTATCACCTGCGGAGTCCCCCAGGGCTCCTCCCTCAGCCCGACGCTCTTCAACGTCTACATGGCTCCACTTGCCCCCATCGTCAGAACCTACAGACTCAACATCGTGTCATATGCAGACGACACCCAGCTCATCCTCTCCCTATCCAACGAGCCCAACACCGCCAGACGCAACTTTCGAGAAGGCATGGAAGCCGTCGCCAAATGGATGAAAAACAGCTGCCTACAACTAAACACCAACAAAACAGAAGTACTCACCATGGGCCCAAACCCCGACGCCTGGAGTGACACCTGGTGGCCCACCGCCCTCGGAAACCCGCCAACCCCCACAGACCACGCACGCAACCTGGGAATCATCCTGGACTCCGAGCTCAAAATGGACCGCCAGATCAACTCTGTCTCATCTTCCTGCTTCCACACCCTCCGCCTCCTTCGTAAGACCTTCAAATGGATCCCCCTCGAACACCGAAAGACAGTCACTCACGCCCTGGTCACCAGCAGACTCGACTACGGCAACGCACTCTACGCCGGAATAAACAAAAACCTCATCCGCAAGCTACAGAACATCCAGAACGCCGCCGCAAGACTGGTCCTCAACCTCCCAAAACACTGCCACATCTCCCAGCACCTGCACACACTCCACTGGCTCCCCGTCGAGGCGAGAATCACCTTTAAGATGCTCACCCACGCACACAAGGCCCTCCACGGCACCGGACCAGCATACCTGAACAGCCGACTCAAATTCCACGCACCCCAAAGGACCCTACGATCAGCCCAGCTTTCCTACGCTGTGGTCCCCCGCACCAGAAAGACCAGATCGGGAGGCCGCTCCTTCTCCTTCCTCGCGGCCAAAGCATGGAACGCCCTTCCGCTCCACCTCAGACAGACAACATCGCTCCCCATCTTCGCAAGAAACCTCAAAACCTGGATCTTCGACAGACCCCCTCCTTGATGGAATGGAACCTGCACCTCCCAACCCCCCCCCACCCCTAGCGCCTTGAGACCCTTACGGGTGAGTAGTCGCGCTTTAACAAACTCCTGATTGATTGATTGAAGTTTAATTGAGTTACATGCAGACTATCAAACCCGTATGTCCAGTTATAGATCCAGTCTCCTTCTGATACTAGAACTTACATATCTATGTATAAACAGATAGAAACTCTAATAGACTTACTCACCGGGTGAAAGAGGCAGTTAAACATTCACTCACACACATACAGTTCTTATGAATTCAGCAGTAACAGAGGCAGTTGCAGACAGACTTAAACACTCAATACTCAGTAACACAGCTAGCAAGCAATTCATGCAGCTCCTTACACACAGATTAAGACTCTGATAGAGTAACCAAGATATCCAGACATGTATCAACATACTTAGTTACATATCCAATCACACAGAACTAGGGCTTTAAACATTTCTCAAGGCTTCTACATTAGAGTATGTATATGAAGTTTTTCTGCTAGGCGAGTTGACATTGGAAACATGTTGCTAAGCTTTAAAGTCTTCCTCTACTACATATAAGTCACCCCTGAGATAGGCAGTAGGCTGGCCATTGGTAGGGACCTTTGAGCTTAAAATGTAAGACATGTTGTTTCAAGTTTGATTGAGTTACATTTGCACGTGCAGGCCCATTTTCCCAGTCAGAGAGGACTACTCATACTAGAACTCACATACCTATGTGTAAAAGGGCAGAGCCACTAATAAACCTGGTCAGAAACTGACAGACGCATTTAAACATTCACTCACAGACAAATATAGGTCTTTTGGATCCAGCACTAATAGAGGCAGTTGTACACACAGTTAAAAACCCTAAACCTCACTACCACAGCCAGTAAGCAATGCATGCAGCTCCTTAGATACTGATTAAGAGTCCCATAAACAAACTAACAGATGCAGACATATATAAACGTACTTACTTAGATATCCATTGATATACCCATATTGGCACTCACGCCCTCATTCAGGTATGTAGTGGGGACGTGACAGTGTGAAGTCATCCACACAAACATAGGCCTTTGAACTTGTTTTGGGCCTGCTACAGTACAATATGTAGATGCAGGTTTCCTACTAAGCCGAGTTGCCATTCAAAACATATTGGCAACTCTTAAACTCTTTTTCTACTACATACAAATCAAGCCTAAGATAGGCTGAAGGTAGGCCGTAGGGCACGGAATAATGAGCATATAAAATAAGAGATGTTTTAAGTTTGATTGAGTTTTATGCAGATTATCAAACTCATATGTCCAGTTATAGATCTAGTCTCCTTCCCAAACTAGAACTCACATAGCTACATATAAATGGATAGAGCCACTAATACACCTAATCACACAGTGAAAGAGGCAGTTAAACATTCACTCACATATATATTTCGTATGCATCCAGTAGTAACAGAGACAGTTGCAGACAAAGTTAAATACTCCTTGTTGGACAGGCCGCATGTTCGAGCTGTCCCCCCTCCCCGCAATGGGACCAGGACCCTGGCTCTCCCTGCATCCCCAGCCAGAGTCCACAAACGACCACCCGAAGTACCCTGCAACCCCTCCACTACAAGACACCAGCTCCGGACCCCGCTGGCCCGGGTCACCATCTACCCCACGACATCGACCCGGCCGCCATCTTGGGGCACTGCAGCACGAGGCCGCGTGGCCTCAACTCGACCCTAACCCCGGGCCCGGCCGGCCCCGACATCGAGGCCCCACCATCCTCCCAGGAGGCAGAGTGACCACTTGGCGAGTCAATGGGAGAAGGAATCGTCAACGGCTCTCCTCCGCCAGGTGTCGATCACCCCAGGCCGCCTGGGCGCTGGCTCCACCCCCCTGCTGGGTGTCTGGACTCCCTCATCCCGGACCTCCCGGCCCCCAGGCGCGAGGGTCCGGACATCAAAGGGGACCAGACCTATAACTGGGGCAGGGCCAGACCAGGAAGGCAGTTGTATCCTGGAGTCGAGAGACCCGAGAAGAACTCATCCGTGACCTGACCTGCTGGCGCTGCCGCGGCCCTCTGCCTCGTGAAACCATCGTCTTGGCCTGCTGGCGCTGCCGCGGCCCTCTGCCTCGTGAAACCATCGTCTTGGCCTGCTGGCGCTGCCGCGGCCCTCTGCCTCGTGAAACCATCGTCTTGGCCTGCTGGCGCTGCCGCGGCCCTCTGCCTCGTGAAACCATCGTCTTGGCCTGCTGGCGCTGCCGCGGCCCTCTGCCTCGTGAAACCATCGTCTTGGCCTGCTGGCGCTGCCGCGGCCCTCTGCCTCGTGAAACCATCGTCTTGGCCTGCTGGCGCTGCCGCGGCCCTCTGCCTCGTGAAACCATCGTCTTGGCCTGCTGGCGCTGCCGCGGCCCTCTGCTTTATGAGACTATCACCTTGGCCTGCTGGCGCTGCCGCGGCCCGATCCATAGACACTCCAGCTCGAGGATTGTGAGCTCGCCTCTTACCACTACCTGTACCGATCCGGTACCAAGACTGTCCCGCTACCCCCTTTCCCTACAGAGACTAGAAGTGAGAGGACCCCCGGGTCCAAGATATCCTGTATCGCTGATATCCTTGCCTTAAGAACCTTATATAAAGCCTTGAACTCGACTTGGTGTGGTGCCTGTTTGTGGGGAGGGAGGTAACTTGTCTGTACGATCGCCGGAGACGGTCCCCCTCGGGGATCTCTCCCTCGGTATCCGGCCGACCCTCAGGGTCCCCGTCTAACATTGGTGGCCAGCGACGGGATCCGAACCTACGCATAATCGTACAGAAAGTCACTCGCCCCACCACACACAACAACCATGTCAATAGAGAGCGGAACAACGGAAAAATTCCAGATGGAAAAATTGGAAGACTACAACCACCGGGAACTGAAGCAATATTGCATAGAACTTGGACTTCCAACCACAGGTCTTAGCACAAAGGAAGACTTCAAACGAGCCCTAGAAGCTTGGGCAGAAACGGGTACGGCCGTACCCCGAACACAAACAACCGAAACGAGCCCCGCACCAACTAAAGAAAGAGCGGATCTCTCCCTGGAAGAGATCCGAGAAAGAGAAAAAACCAGACTCCACGAATTAGAACTTGCCCGACTTCGCTTGGATGGGGAACTCAAGCTGGCAGAACAAAAAATAACCCTGGAACACTTACGGCTCAGGGAAGAGCGGGAAGACAAGCAAAGACAGAGGGAGCTAGAGGAAAAGAGACTAGAGTACGAACATGAGCGCAATCTCAAAGCACTGGAGATCCAGAAACAGAATAAAGACCTCGGGCTCCCCGAACGACCGACCCCGTCTGCCTCGACCGAACCCAAGGTTCACATCCCCAAAGATGTCATCCGGGAATACCACAAGAACGATGATATCCAGCAGTGGTTTAAAGCCTATGAGGTGGCAATGACCTCCCACCGGATTCCCCGAAGCGATTGGGGAGCCGGATTATGGGGGAGGTTTGTCAACGAAGGGCGGGACGCCCTGCTGCAACTCCCGGACCAGCTGATGACCTCCTACGACCACATGAAGGCCGCCCTCCTCACTCGATACGGGCTCACACCTGAGATGTACCGCCAACGGTTCCGCGACTGCAAACGGATTCCGGGTACAACTTGGGTGGAGTACGTGAACTTTTTTAGCCGAGCCTTCGAGGGGTGGATCAAGGGCAACAAAGTAACCACCTACGAACAACTCTTTGACCTTATCGTATGGGAACACCTGTCGAACAACTGCTTCGTGGAGCTCCGGCAACACCTCCTGGACAGCAAGCTAACCGACCCTCGACAACTCGCCGCCGAAGCCGACCGGTGGGAAAGCACCCGAGTTGGCCGGAGCGCACCCAGCGAAGTATCCAGATCGTATCGCTCCCGAGGGGGAGGAGGAAGTCAGGGTCGGGGGAGAGACCCCGGCCCCTCGTCACCCCCCAGAAACCCCTCGACCCCGGTTGGCCGGGGAAGCCCTGCCGTCCGGGCCGGTTTCCGGGCCAACATTACGTGCCACAGGTGCCAGCGACCCGGCCACTACGCCAGTGATCCCAACTGCCCAAAGAATCCGAACACTACTCCCCGCCAAGTTGCAGCGGCGGCCCTAGGGGAAGAAATAATCCCGGAAGACCAAGAGGAGTACGAGACCGATCCCTCTGAATGGGCACCCGCCGCCATGGCACTGGTCTGCTTAGGGGAGAGAGACATGATTCCGCGGGCCCCCCTTCCCGCCAACACACAGAAGTACGGTCAATGGGTCCACATCAATGGCCGCCGGGCGGAAGCCCTCCGCGACACCGGGGCCAGTGTAACGGCGGTCCGACGCCACCTCGTCACTCCAGACCAAATCTTGCCGAACATTCTTTGCCCTGTTCGATCAGCCGACAACTCCGAAAGCCTATGCCACATGGCCTGCGTCCCCTTCGAGTGGGGAGGAGTAACAGGGATGTTAAAAGTAACTGTCCGCGATGATGCCCCCGTGGACTGCCTCCTAGGAAACGACCTTGAAAGCTCTCCCTGGGCAGCTGTCGAACGGAGGGAGCACCTGGGGATGCTTGGCCTCCCCGAATGGGTCTGCGTCACGACCCGGTCCATGACCGCCCGCGCGGTCCCCAGCCCAGAAGAGCCCGAGTGGCCAGAACCTCCTCCCGCGCTCATCCCAGAGGAGGCCGCCCCAGAAGCCATTCCCTTGACCCAAACCGAAGAAGGACCCGACCAGCTTCGGGACGTCCCTGACCTGGCACAATGGCGGCAGGAGGGAGGCCCCACGCAGGAACAATTCCGGGCCGAGCAAAAAACCTGTCCTTCTCTCGAAGGACTCCGGCAGCAAGCCCTGGCCCAGAGCACCGGGGATACCTCGGGGGCCCACTGGATCTACTGGGACCAAGACCTGCTCTACAGCGAGCAGAAAATTGCAGAACTAGGGGCCAGTCGGGTGCTGGTGGTGCCCCTTCGCTTCCGAGACTTCCTCCTGAACTTAGCCCACGATGTCCCCCTTGCCGGACACCTGGGGCAGGATAAAACCTACGACCGCCTGGTGACCCATTTTTTCTGGCCCCACATGCGGAAGGATGTCACCAACCACTGCAAGGCCTGCCCCACCTGCCAGGCCAGCGGAAAAAGTGGCCGAAAAATCAAAGCACCATTACAACCCTTTCCTGTCGTCACCACCCCGTTTGAACGAGTGGGAATAGACATTGTGGGGCCCCTCGACCCTCGAACAGCCCAAGGACACCGGTTCATCCTGGTCCTTGTAGACCACGCCACCCGCTATCCCGAGGCCATCCCTCTTCGGACTGTGACGGCCCCCGTGGTGGGCCGGGCCCTGATGGGGATCTTCTCCCGGGTGGGGTTCCCCCGGGAGGTCGTCAGTGACAGGGGCACGAACTTTATCTCCAGATATATGAAGTCCCTCTGGCAGCAATGCGGGGTCACCTACAAATTCACGACCCCCTATCACCCGCAAGGAAACGGACTGGTCGAGAGATTCAACCGCACCCTCAAGGGGATGATTATGGGTCTAGAAGAACCCCTTCGACGCCAGTGGGACGTACTGCTTCCATGCCTCCTGTTTGCCTATCGGGAGGTCCCGCAGAAGTCCCTCGGCTTCAGCCCCTTTGAACTACTGTACGGGCACCCCGTCCGGGGCCCCCTCAGCCTAGTCAAGGAAGGTTGGGAGCAGCCTCCCCAGAAAACTCCCCCGGACATCTACCGGTATCTCCTGGCTCTCCGCAACCAGACCCGGCGGTTCCGAGACACCGCCAAAGCCAACCTCGGGGCCAGTCAGGAGGACATGAAGAGGTGGTACGATCAGCACACGTCCTCCATTGAGTTCGAACCTGGACAACAGGTCTGGGTGATGTCCCCGGTTGAGCCCTGTGCCCTCCAAGACAGATGGTCCGGGCCCTTCAAGGTAATCGAACGCAAGGGGCCCGTCACCTATTTAATCGACATGGAGACTGCCCGGAACCCCCTACGGGTCCTCCATGCCAACAGGCTCAAACCCCATTCTGTGCGATCCGAACTCAGCCTCCTGATGGCTACCGATACTGGGACAGAAGAAGACTCCGAACCCCTTCCGGACTTACTGAGGGCCCTCGAGCAGGATGGCTCAGTGGAAGGGGTCCAGCTCTCCGAGGCCCTGTCCCCGGAGCAACGCCAAGACTGCCAAACGCTCCTGAGGCAGTTCGCCTCCCTGTTCTCCCTCACCCCCGGAGTCACCCCCTGGTGCCTCCACGATGTGGACACCGGGGACAGCCCTCCTATTCGACACCGAGCATACCGCGTACCAGACCGGGTACGAGCCTGCATCCAGACCGAGGTGTCCAAGATGCTGACCCTAGGAGTGATCGAACCCTCAGACAGTCCCTGGGCGAGCCCAGTCGTCCTGGTTCCCAAGGCAGCTGCCCCGGGCGTTGCCCCTGAGCTCCGGTTCTGCGTGGACTATCGAGGGCTGAATGCAGTTACCCGGACCGACGCTCATCCCATCCCCCGGGCAGACGAGCTAATTGACCGGATGGGGGCCGCCCGCTACCTGAGCATCTTCGACCTAACAGCGGGCTACTGGCAGATCGGCCTCACCCCTAGGGCCCAAGAACGATCCGCCTTCTCTACCCCAGACGGGCACTACCACTTTAAAGTCATGCCCTTCGGCATGAAAAACGCCCCGGCAACGTTCCAACGGCTGGTAAACCAGGTACTGGCGGGCCTGGAAGACTTCAGCGCCGCCTACCTGGACGACATTGCTGTGTACAGCCACCAGTGGACCGACCACCTCCGCCACCTGCGGGAGGTTCTACACGCCCTCCAGCAAGCCGGGCTCACCATCAAGGCCAGCAAGTGCCAAGTTGGCCAAGGGTCCGTGACCTACCTGGGACACCAAGTGGGAAGCGGGCTGGTGGCCCCTCTCCAACTCAAGATTGCTGCCATCCAGGCCTGGCAACCCCCTACGAGCCAAACGGAGGTCCGGGCCTTCCTGGGACTCACCGGATACTACCGGCGGTTCGTGAAGGACTATGGCAGCATCGTGGGGCCCCTCACAGAGCTCACCTCCAAAAAGAGCCCCAAAACCGTCAACTGGACCCCGGACTGCCAATCAGCCTTCGAGAAGCTAAAGACCGCCATGTGCACGGCCCCCGTGCTCCAGGCTCCCGACTACAGCCGGGAATTCATTGTGCAGACGGACGCCTCCGATCATGGTGTGGGGGCCGTCCTCTCCCAACTCAACACCGAAGGGGTCGACCATCCGGTGGTCTTCATCAGCAGACGCCTCTTGCCCCGAGAACAGCGCTGGAGCACCATTGAGAGGGAGGCCTTCGCCGTAGTCTGGGCACTCAAGAAGCTCCGGCCATACCTCTTCGGCACCCACTTCCGGGTGCAAACAGACCACCGACCCCTGCAATGGCTGATGCAAATGCGGGGGGAGAACCCGAAGCTGTTGCGCTGGTCCATCTCCCTGCAGGGGATGGACTTCACGGTGGAACATCGTCCAGGCCAGGACCACGCCAACGCCGACGGCCTGTCACGCTTTTTCCGCCTCAGCGAGGAGAGTCCCCAGGAAGATGGCTGACTCTCCCCGCCTTCAGCTGGGGGGGACGCATGTTGGACAGGCCGCATGTTCGAGCTGTCCCCCCTCCCCGCAATGGGACCAGGACCCTGGCTCTCCCTGCATCCCCAGCCAGAGTCCACAAACGACCACCCGAAGTACCCTGCAACCCCTCCACTACAAGACACCAGCTCCGGACCCCGCTGGCCCGGGTCACCATCTACCCCACGACATCGACCCGGCCGCCATCTTGGGGCACTGCAGCACGAGGCCGCGTGGCCTCAACTCGACCCTAACCCCGGGCCCGGCCGGCCCCGACATCGAGGCCCCACCATCCTCCCAGGAGGCAGAGTGACCACTTGGCGAGTCAATGGGAGAAGGAATCGTCAACGGCTCTCCTCCGCCAGGTGTCGATCACCCCAGGCCGCCTGGGCGCTGGCTCCACCCCCCTGCTGGGTGTCTGGACTCCCTCATCCCGGACCTCCCGGCCCCCAGGCGCGAGGGTCCGGACATCAAAGGGGACCAGACCTATAACTGGGGCAGGGCCAGACCAGGAAGGCAGTTGTATCCTGGAGTCGAGAGACCCGAGAAGAACTCATCCGTGACCTGGCCTGCTGGCGCTGCCGCGGCCCTCTGCCTCGTGAAACCATCGTCTTGGCCTGCTGGCGCTGCCGCGGCCCTCTGCCTCGTGAAACCATCGTCTTGGCCTGCTGGCGCTGCCGCGGCCCTCTGCCTCGTGAAACCATCGTCTTGGCCTGCTGGCGCTGCCGCGGCCCTCTGCCTCGTGAAACCATCGTCTTGGCCTGCTGGCGCTGCCGCGGCCCTCTGCCTCGTGAAACCATCGTCTTGGCCTGCTGGCGCTGCCGCGGCTCTCTGCCTCGTGAAACCATCGTCTTGGCCTGCTGGCGCTGCCGCGGCCCTCTGCCTCGTGAAACCATCGTCTTGGCCTGCTGGCGCTGCCGCGGCCCTCTGCCTCGTGAAACCATCGTCTTGGCCTGCTGGCGCTGCCGCGGCCCTCTGCTTTATGAGACTATCACCTTGGCCTGCTGGCGCTGCCGCGGCCCGATCCATAGACACTCCAGCTCGAGGATTGTGAGCTCGCCTCTTACCACTACCTGTACCGATCCGGTACCAAGACTGTCCCGCTACCCCCTTTCCCTACAGAGACTAGAAGTGAGAGGACCCCCGGGTCCAAGATATCCTGTATCGCTGATATCCTTGCCTTAAGAACCTTATATAAAGCCTTGAACTCGACTTGGTGTGGTGCCTGTTTGTGGGGAGGGAGGTAACTTGTCTGTACGATCGCCGGAGACGGTCCCCCTCGGGGATCTCTCCCTCGGTATCCGGCCGACCCTCAGGGTCCCCGTCTAACACTCCTTTACTCAGTAACACAGCTAGCAAGCAATTCATGCAGCTCCTTACCAACAGATTAAGACTCTGATAGAGTAATCAAGACATCCAGACATATATCAAAATACTTAGTTACATATCCAATCGCACACCCACATAGGCAAAGAGACACTCATTCAGGTATGTAGTCAGGAACTAACGCAAAAGGGCGTACCCACCCAGACAACTTGGTCTTTAAACATGTCTCCTGGGTGCAACACTAGATCATGAATATGCAGTTTCTCATGCACACTCACACTCGCACATATAGCCAGTTACACAGTCACTCGTTCACTATAAAGCCACTTATACATACCTTCACACATGTATACAGACACTCACACACCCACTCATTCAGCCATGCAGCCACTCATTCACCCTCTCACTCACCCATATAGCCAGTCATACAACCACTCACTCACACACCCACTCACTCATTCATACAACCACTCACACAGCCACTCATTCAGTCACTAAACACCCATATACTCACCTATAGTGATACTCATGCACATTCTCACTCACACATTTAACCAGTTATGCAGTCACTCACTCTCCCATACGTTCACTCATATACCCTCTCACACACCCATATAGCCACTCACAAACCCACTCATTCACCCATACAACTACTCACCCATCTTCTCACTCACTCATGCAGCCACTCACACACCCACTCACTCACCCATACAGCCATTCATGCATCAATTTACCCACATATACAGCCACTCACTCACCCTTAGAACTACTCACACACCCACACAGTTATCCATACAGCCACTCATCTACCCTCTCACTCACCCATATAGCTGCTCATTCAACCTCTCACTCACTCATACTTTTTTAATAAATCTTTATTGTCTGATTATTAAAATTCATTACAATCAAGGAATGTATAAAGTGCATTGTTGTTTCCTTTATTTAAAATAGGCTTAAAAGTTCAGAACAAGTATATTAAAAATATTGAGATGCATTAAGGATAATATGCCATACTAAATCATTGAAATCACATAAACACTTCTCTAAAATAGCAATTCGTTCTGATGCTTGCATATCTTAGTCTTGGGATTCCAGTTCATTGTCAAACCAAGCTTCTGTATAAACAGATGAGACCTTCTGAGCAGTTGATTGTTACTTCATTTCATTGCAGTTATTCTATGTTTAAAGTGCCATTGTGCTTCTCCTTCACACTGTTCTACCTTAGTTAGAGTCATAATTCATCAATATTAATTTTTTTAAAATGGCACACTTGTCTATAAAGTGCCTTCGTAAGTCAAATATCTTAAGGCATAAAATATTAAACAATGTGGCTGCAACCATTCTAAAGATTTAAGGTTCTATAAGGTGACTTTGTGCGTTCTTCTACATAAACTAACTGTATTTCTTAAAGATACATTTCTTCAGTCACTCTATACGAAAAGATTATATTTCAAGATTAGTGGTGCATTCCCTATCAACAGTTTATTAGGTACTTTGGTACATATTTACGCTAAGCTATTTTGCATTTGTTGATATTGCATTTTATATGTCAGCTAGTACTACAAATCAACCCTGATAGGACAATTTACTTAAAATAGTGCATCCATGAGGAGTAAATCAATGGAATTAATTTAGATACAACTAGATCGATAAAGTGTCAAGTGCTTCCATTGTAATAAAATTATATTGGTATGAAAATATATTTTTTTAATAAACATTTAAATTTGTCTGTCATGGGTCAAATAGGTCAACTAATTCAAATAATTAGAGATAACGATCATTATGAGACCCCTGGCAGGTAATAGAGCAATAAGGTTTTACTGAAGTTGAGACTCTTTTCTACCTTCAACAGTGATTTGTTGGAGAGTTCCTTAAACAATGTTACCATGCTTAGGACTCAGAGCTACATCGGTATATACAAGTAAATGTATGGATAGAGGTCAAGACTGCTTACCATTTCTATCCAGGGGACAATTCGTAGACCAGGTTTAAAAACTTTCTGCTATAAGGATTATTAGGAAAATAGAATTCCCGGAAAGGCAAATATAATCACTTGGCGACACGTTCTCACCCCAAGTTCATTAAAGATAGAGTTTAACAGTGTTCAGTCGCAGTTGGGGGGCAGATACATACAATATGTATAAATGTTTCATTGAAAAGACCACATAGTCTACAACTATTTGTTGACCAATTCTGTACCCATCTTGGAGTTAAGTAAAGTTCGGGCTTTATTTTGATATTCAAATTGATGACAGTCTCACATATTCCCTCACTCACTCACTCACTCACTCGCCCATACAGTCATTTAACACCCACACACTCACCCAAACAGCCATCTATACAGTCTCTCCCACACACATATAGCCACTTGCAAACACTTACTCACATACCCAGAGGATGATCTATACACTAACACACACCAACAGAGTCAACAAGACGTATTTACAGTATTACAAACATACATATAACATATAATTAATCTTTCTTTAACCAGAATAGGTGGGTCTAATAGGTACCCTTTTTTAACGTTTTGAATTGTTTTTGTATTTTTGTAAACAATTTTGTGATTTTTGTGTGCTTTTTTAAGATTCAAACTAAAAAATCAAACAGAGTGCTTTTGAACTTAAAGAACAAAACGTGAAGTAACGTTTTTGAACCAAAGAAAACACTGGTTACTGTTCATAGAAGACACAAGTGCAGACATGGATTGTTCTCCCATCACAGATTGTGAGAAGGGCCTGGAAGAGCTCGAGAAATGCACGATTTCAGCTCATACACTTCTATGTACTGCACAGAGCATACATGACACCAGGGAAAATCCAGAAGCATTTTCGGGTGGCTGAAGCAGCCTGCCCTAGGTGCACGAGGGTAGGGGCGGAAATCGAACATATGTTATGGTCATGCCCTATGCTGGAACATTATTGGGAAGAAGTAGGAAACACCCTGAACGACATTACAGAGAGGGAGTTAGAGATTGATATGGCCACCAGCATACTACACTGGTTCCCCTACATGTCCAAGAATAAGATCACGAGCAAGTTTGTGGATATGGGGCTTGTGTTGGTGAAGCGAGAAATCACGAGGCATTGCTATCAAATGGCGTGTAGGCGGGGCAATGACAGAGAATTAGAAGCTGCAACAGAGTGGGAGATGTTAGTGCAAGCATTACGAGAATATGGCCCTCGGGCTGAGGGGGTGGAGGACGCTGATGGCTGAGACTAGCCCTGTAGCAGAACAGATACATTACACAATTTCGAAAACAGAGACTCCAATACACGCACCACAAGGGGGATAAAATGGGGTATGTACGCCGGTGATGGGGGAGGATTAGGGAGGGCAGAGGGGGGTGTAAGTTTGAGTGTGAAGTTGAGGGGTTTCATTTTTTTGAAGAGAAGTGGTTTTAGTTTGGAGAATTGATTGTGTAGAATTGACATATGATCATACTGGTTATAGATTAGAGAGCGGGGGCAAACATTTGACTCTGAGAAATGATATGATAACTGTTATGTGAAATATACCACAGTTTTCCATGTTGTGTACAAAAAACGAAAAAAGTACGTCTTTAAAAAAAAATGGATTGTTCTCCCATCGTAAGGATAGGTATAGGGCAGCATCTTAAGCAGATCTATCCAAAAAGCGCAATTTCAGGGACCCGGGTTGGAGCAGGACTAGAAAGAGTCAAACCTAGTGATGTACTTGGCTGAGCACCGTTCGAACAAGATGGTGGATTATCCCTCTACTCTTACTCCATCAGTGCCCTTGATAAGAGGGTGGAATGATTGATCCTTAGATGCTTCGGCATACTCATGTTTTCACAAGAGTATTTGCGGTCGGACTTAACTTTGTTGCAGAGTGTGAAAGTCACCTTACAAGCATTGACGTTTTTTTTCTCCAGGAGGGATGCTAAAAAAATCCCAGACAATGCTCTGCATCTTGGAAGGTTCTGGCTCCTCTTCATCTGAAGAACTACTGTCGTTGTCCCCAGGTGGTGGTAATGGAGTAGATGCCATTTTGTTCTAAAAAAAAACCCACTAAAAACAACATTGAAGAGTGAAAAAGAGCAATGTAAAACAAATCCACAGTCCCATACAGATAGGAGAAATGGGTGGGGCTTCCTCTATCATTTATACAATGGGGTTTAACCAATGAAATCCATTTGTTTCTGAGACACGTGCTCGACGCCTTTGCGCTCATGTCGCAGCACCATCGTCCAGTCGCAAAATACATTAAAACGTACTTTAAAATGTATTTCCACTACAATAACACTAGCTTCAGTGTTGTTACTGCAATTAAAAACTGTAAAGGTGTGTGTATGTGTTTTACTACTAAACAATTACGCTGGAGTCACACACCCAGTGTGAATCCGGAAGTACGTGCCGGCATGGTGCGCGGAGGAGTAACGACACCCTAAAACGTACTAAAACTCTCTTCAAAGTAGTCCCTCTTTGTCATCATAGGACTTTTATTAGTTTCTTAGTGTTGCACATATCTTAAACAAAACCTTAAAAGTGTGCACATATCGGCTTCAGTTCTATGAAAACGGCTTTGAAATCAGAAAGCTTTTGCAACAGGTGCAGAGTTCCCTGGGTGTCCAATTGTCAGGCAGCATTCAAAATGTCAGGATAACTCTTGTGATTAATGTTCCTGCTAGAGAGAGACATCAGGGTTTTGTCTAGGGGCATTTTGACTTGCCATAAGGTAGCACAGAGTTAATATGCTTTCTGCAAAGAGCGTGTACTGCGCAGATCAAGGATCTGTATTTTATGTTGATAGCTGAGTGGATTACTGCTTTAGTCACAGAGGGGCATATTAGTGAGAACCTCGTTAAAATTATCGCCGTTTTAGCGGCAGGAAACTGCCACTAAAACGGCGATAATGGGCTTGCTAATATGCATTATAGAATTCCAATAGAAGCCCAGGTTAGATGTCCTGTTCATCTAACCTGGGCTTCTATTGGAATTCTATAAGGCATATTAGCAAGCCCATTATCGCTGTTTTACCGGCAGTTTCTTGTCGCTAAAACAGTGATAATTTTAACAAGGTTCTTGCTAATATGCCCCAGAGATTCTTTTGTTACCACAGTTCATAAGATGCAACCTTAATATTGAACAGTGACTGTTACGAACTGTCATCAAAGAACTGCATGCATACTGCATAAAATATGTTAGGATGTTCTGTTTTATCTATTCCTAATGTTGCTGAAAAGGGTTTGGGAAGATACACATTCTTATTAGTTAAGTCAGGCTTTACCAGTGCTTTAAGACAAATGAAATGTGTGTGAGAGAGGGGCTATGGAGAGATGAGAGGCAATGTTGCCTAGCGGTGGTGAGGAATCAGAGGAGGTGGGGCAGGGAAGGAGGGAGGGCGCGGGAGGGTGGGGGGGCCGGATGTCAACAGCCCTAAAACTGGTCCTGTATGAGTGCTGTGTGCCATGAATGTATAACCCTAGCCCGATAGGATGCTATTTCAATGCCACTCGGAAACCGGCTCCTTGAGGAGAGAAAAGAAGGCAATAAACAGACTGCCAGAGGTGGCGCCAACATTCAGGGTCGACGGGCCGCTAGTAGAGCTTTCTGCATTGACAATAGGCAGAGGGAGCATGAAAAACATTCAGTGGAGTAACCTGGGGTGAGCCACTTAGACCGAAGAACATCTTAATCGTTAACTGCAGGCTCGTGCTTGTCTGTGGTGATTGCAAGAGTGGTTGCTGAAATATGCAACTCGCAGGCGTACTTGCTTAACCGTCTCGTTTTCTTTGCCCAGACTGCAGACTCTCTGTCACCACTGGAATACACATGTGAAGTGATATAATTAATTTCCCACAGTTCGTGCCAAAGGGAAAAAGATACGGCCGCAATGTTTTCATTGCCCTTACGCGTACAAAGGTAATGTTATGCATAGTTAACAGGAGCTTCCGTTTTCACATTCCTAAGTACGGATCAATATAATTTTAGGGCAACAAGCCCCCTCTAAAATATAAAAAAAATTGTTCACTTTGTCAGGGTGCACAAATGTCCAGAAAAAATAGGCAATATCATTTCCACATACGGTAGCCACACTTTCCATACTACCTACAAGAGAATCACATTTGGTATTCCGATTTAAATGTGACCATATTTGGCTGGAGTATAGACCACTTTGTTTGACTTATTAAAAAATGTAAGCTAAACTGACTTTGATAAACGCGATACAACATCCAGATCTTTTCCTTGTAACAACTTTCAACAGTATTGTCTTTAAAGATACAGAGTTCCAACAATACACATAGAAAAACGGATCCTAACATCCCCCAACGGGTGATAAAAGATTCCATTGCCCCTAAGGTGATACAAGATTACATTGCCCCTACCCAAAAAAACATTAAGCTCACTTCTGCTTTCCTTTTAAGAACAACAATTCAGGATTCAGGGATTTGAGTTAAGAAGTGCAATTGTATACATTTCCACGAGCAAATACCAGCCGTGATATCCCGGTTCTTTTGACCAGCAGTAGATGTTATGGCATGAGAAGTAACATTGTTCCCCTATGGTGGTCTGACTGATCATTCAACTATTCCAGGCGCTTTCAAGAGTAGTCTCCCATGTTTCATTAGGGTCTGCAGTTCCCAGTGTAGTAACTTAGGCAGTGCATTCTGAGGTGACCCCATGCAGGCACGAGACAATCACTTCATAAAACTGGGGGAAACTGCAAATTTCAAGGCGATGCCAATCCTGCCTTGGCTTGGTCAATATCCAGGACATCTGTTTAGTTCCATTAAGGCATATCAGCAGACTCAAGCTCCATGTCTTCAGGTTATGCTGGTATGTCCTCCAGTCAGCACCATTAATTTATTTGTGACTTGCACTTAGAAAGCCAGAGCACCAAGAATGACTAGATTATTTGAAAGAAGTCACCAACTTCCAGGTAACACTTGTACAATAACATCTAGAGATGACCCATATATTATATGGAGCAACATCATGTCAAGAAAGTGGAGAACAGGCAGTCGAATTATATATATTTAATGGACACTTAATGGGAGATTTCAGCTGGGTATACTAACCCTCTCCCACTCCTCATTTGTCCTATGTCGTAGGTAATTAGAAAGAGGACCGAATCTTTAGAAGCACTCAGTATAAATAAGTTATCACCATTTTGCGATCATCTCTGTCCAGTATGTCCTGCATTACTCTGTGGGCCATCGGTTTCTCTGCAGTTTTTTCAGGGGAGGACCAAGCATTTGTCATGCACTTGTAAATTAGGAATTCACTGCTTGTACCCCAAAGTTTGCCTCCTTGAGATACATAACGTGAGTGAGTTATACAAGTCGAACAATCTGAAGTTCGCACAGACATACTTGTCTCCACACAACATGGGTGAAATGGGGAAATCCAACAAAGGGGTCATCAATGAGCATGCAGTCATCGATTTCGTTCTATCTGACCTTCTCAGCTAGAAATAAGGGACTACTTGAAGGCGGGACTGCAAAGCCAAAATTGTCTGGATGCAATTCTATGGCAGCTCTTTCTATGGGACAACATGTCTGTCAGACACTTGGCCACAAAAGGAAATTGCAGTGCTCCAGGACACTTTCAAAAAACATTATTGGGTTACCTGCCTTCTGTAGCAGCTTTGGCGGTGGACTCACAGTATATGACCTTGTAAAAGGGCAAGGGATGTGATGAACAGTATCTCTGCTTCTGACCACTGAAGCTGAACTAACCCCTTCCTCCAATGATGGGTAACATTCATGCAGTTTATCATACTATAAGGCTCCGAAATCCATCCTTTGATTTGCGGTGGATCAGCGTTTCAGCTGTGTTCAAATGGTGACCGATGTAGATGTTGAAAAGTATCCCTGGTCGGGCCAATCCCTGTAGAATTCTTCAACTAAACATAGTGTAAACTGCAGGTTTTCAGACACTAGTGGTATTATATAGCAAGTAATGGATTTTGCACAGCATGGTAATGGCGGTACCTCAGAATAGGAGAACCATTATATACCTCTGCTGGCAACATGTGAAGTCCGATTGCTGTTGTTAGTCGGTAAAGCATAGCACTTTTGGAATGTTATCACTGGTCAGCTAGTTACAGTTTCTACTGCTCCGAGAAATTATTCTTTACACACCAACTTCAGAAAGGCCTAAACCACTTGTTTTCATATGCCATTGCCATACTAGACTTGATTAACAGCTCGTATTTCCAAACAAATCACCTCTCTGAACTATTGATGCACAACTCATTTGGTCTAGTGAGAGATTATTAGGATGTCCCGTTTTCAGTGTTTATTTGTTGTGTGTATTTCAATAGTGTTTTATCAGTGTTTTGAAATCAGTGCTTTTCAGTGTTTTTCAACTAACCCCCAAAAAAGATAAAAGTTGTATTTTTACGGGACCTACAGCACCTGTTGTTTTTTGCAGTTATTGCTATAAAACACATATTTTGTTTAAAGGAGAAGGAATAATACATGGTGTGCAGTATCTTTCCACTGACAGCGTGCACAATGGGCTTATATTAGACTATTTGTTAGCATATTAGGGATGTGTATTGACTCCCATGCACACTCACTGCCAACTCTCCAATGTCATTGCCTCTCACACTCACTGTGCAAGAACTCTTTGGTTTAAAGGACTACTAATGGATTAAAAAAGTAAGAGTGCTATATTCAAATGTTCTATTAAACGAATGCCTGAACACAGTCGGGTGCAAAAAAAAACAGTTGATGGACAGAATGCAGAACAATGTCACACATTCTCCCCAGTACAGAGATCTGGGCCTAAATCCATTGTTTTTTTGCTCACCATGCCTTTCCAGTTTGAACCCAGCCATATGCAAATCATTCTTGACCCTGTGCCCAATGGGAACAGTCCAGCCTGAACTGCCAAGCTAGGTCCGCCCTGGACTGGAAACAAGCATCCTAGGACTGGTTTCGGGCTTTCAGCCCTCATCAGCCAGGATAGCTTGATTCCAGTGGCATGGAGAGCACGGGACTCACATCTGAGCATATCCGTCCCACTCGGGGTGACAAATGCAAATGCATGATCTCTGTACTGGGGTGAATGTATGACATCATTTCATAGGTAACCATCACCACACCTTAGATTTAATGTTTAAAGCCTTGGGTGTTTGGCAGATGACCAGCTATTAATACTGACTAGCCAGAAAAAGGGACTGGTGTATCAAACTGTTTTACTAATTCTTTATCTGTCAGTAAATTTGATCGCACATATTGGCCAGACATTTTAAAAATTCACCAATCAGTGAAAGAATTAAACACTACCAAAAGATCAAATATGATTTTAACATTCCCAGATTCTCTACTTTCTAAAATAATTAGATCAGACCTAATACAAGCTTCTAAACCCTGCACCTTTAACCCAAGCATGCAAAACTGGGGGAAACAAAATGAAGAAGGCACAATGTTTTAGTTACATCTTTTAACAAAAAAACTCAAGCAGAATAATATTAGACCAGTCTATTTTGCTGCTACCTTGAATAACACAGTTACATTGTGTTGGCTCCATCAGAAAGAAATGCAAATACATTATTCACTCTTTGGACTATAGGCTCCTAATGAATAAGTTACTTACCTTCGGTAATGCCTTATCTGGTAGAGACAGGATCTAGCCGCAGATTCCTTATCTTAGAATTCTCCCCAGGCGCCAGACTGTATTCAGAATTTTTTCACAGCAGTACTTCTGCACATCAGTAGAGGGTGTTGAGCGACTCCATAGCAACGTCGTCTTCTGGATGTGATGTCGATGGAATCTATTTTAAGCCCTCCCAATACGCCAGTTTCTTCTGTGACTGTTTTTCAAGCCAACAACGCAGAGCCACCGATAGAAACTGGCTATGGAAACAGTGTGCCAAACTAAAAGGCATATTTGAGTCAAACAAATACAAAGTCCTGGAGAAAGGCATCAGAATGCCAAGAAAGGGATCTTGTGGGTAACAGGACCAGCAGTTCGCAGAGCGGTGATGATTGGTGGGTCATTAAGGAATCTGCGGCTAGATAATGTGTCTGACAGATAAGGCATTACCGAAGGCAATTAACTTTTTCATCTGACAGAGACATCTAGCCGCAGATTCCTTATCTCAGAATTAGATACCCAAGTAAGACCATCCCTGGAGGAGGGTCTGCAAACTGCACTCACAAAAGATCCCTGAATAGGAACAACCAGTCCAAAACGAGATAAAGTGACTAGTCTGTCTTAAGAATTATAGGTGAAGCAAAGAAAATTCTTCACCAGAAGGATTGTGGGAAGCCCGTAGGGAGCTGAAGTCTGCAAGACCTTGAGAAACATGTGGACAACATTACCCACAGCATAGGGATAAGAAAGTGTTGAGAAAACACTTCATAGAAACAATTATACTATGCAGCCTTGCCGAAGGTATTCAACCTACGACTAGACTAGGCTAAAGATCCAAGGACAATAACCCATACCACTGAATTAGAGCTCTAGCTCCTTTGCGTGGAAACTAGCATGTGAACTAACCCTACCTTGTTAGACACAGAGAAAAGGGAATCTCAGAGCACATCCATGATGGAAGATAGAGCTCGAGGGAGTGTCTGGCAATGCAAGTGTCTGCTGAGATACTAGAACGTGTCCAGCACGACATTACAGCCTCACCACCAAAGCTGATAACTTTGTATCTGGTGAATCGGGTTCGAGTCACTGCGCTGGCTCAACATCCTGTGATTTTGAGAAAATCTGTTAATCTCTTTGTGCCTTAAAAATAAAGAAACTGACCGTGTGTAATGTAATCAGGTGCTTATGTAAAGCAGTTTAATGCCTTTAGGCCAATGTGTACTATGTAAAAAAGTGGGGGGAAAAAAGAAAAAAAAAGTGATGGAAGATAGAGATAGAGAGAGAAAGAGAGAGAGAGAGAGAGAGATCTCATCAGTGCTAAACAAAAGCATTGCGAGAAGAAGAACAACAACGTTTGTTAGAGACCACTCTCAGTGGGAGAAAAAGCGCTCCTTCAGAAAAAGGCAACCCTCCGGTGCTATGTAACGTAGAAGCCCAGAGGAGAAAAGAAAAGAAATGTATAAGAAACGACCAAGTTAAGGTCGAGCTAGAGCACCAAAAAAGGCTCAGCTGCCAAAGCAGATATGTACGCCCTATTGTATGAATATAGATATGTACCTGTTAGAACTGGGGGTCTCTAGTTGGCAGAGGTAAGTACCTTTGGCCAAGTAGGGACCCTTGCTTCTAGTCAGGGTGAAGGAATAACCCTCTGAGATAACCCCTGCTCACCCTCTAGGTAGCATGGCGCGAGCAGTCTAGGCTAAACAGAGGCAATGTGGATAACATTTGCACTTAACACAACAGTAATCCCCAATCCACCACAAACTGAGACCACACAGGTAAGTATATTTTATAGAAATATATAACTTTATCTAGTGTCAGCAGGTAAAGCAAGCATTTGCACGATAATCACTTTTTCAATAACAGGTTGCACTTAATCTTAATGTTGGTACTTGTAAATAGGAAGTTCTTGTTATTTAAAACAATAGTCTCAGGTCTCTTGTGAATCAGGGTTCCAAAATAATCATGACTGACTTATTTTAAGAAAATGTGCTCTCAAAAACGAGCAAGGAACCACTGCCCACGTGTGCTCTTATGTGCGGGCTTCAAGCGCTGCAAATGCGCTCCTTGCGCGAGGCCCGGGGACTCTTTCTTTCCCCCGGGACAGACTCTCTCGTTCTTAAGCCTCAGGCGCCCCGGGCCGTGCAGATCGCACGCGTCCCCGCCCCGGCCGGTCCCCTGTCCTCTCCCGCCCGCTCTCGACAATCCAACGAGCGGCGGGGGAGGCGGTGCTGCTCACCTTGTGGGGGACGGCTGGCCAGGGGTGCGGGACGCCTCAGATTCCCTCGGCGGGGTCGGGTCCGTCTTCCCCGGTCCCGGCGGTGATCGCGGCGATTCCTCGGCTCCTCCAGCCGCCTCAGCTCAGGCAGCCAATCCCGTCGCGGCTCTTCCGACGAGCCCCTCTGAACGCGAGGCCGCCAACCAATGGCAGCGCGGCCTCGCTGATGACGCTCCGCTTCCTCGCCCAATCCTTACTCAGCCACGGCAATGACGCTGCGCCGCACGGGCCAATCCCGTCGCGGCGTTAGTGAGGGGGCTTGGCTCCTTCGTCCAATGGGAGCGCGGCGGCTTCGATCTTCGGCCCCGCAGCTCCCGAACACCGAAGCAAGTTGCAGGGGGTGTTCCTGGCCCCGGGCCGCGATGGTGATTTGGCGGCAAAGGGTTTTTGAGGGCGCAGGTCGCGAATAGACCCCCCTCTCGGCCTCACAACCACTCTGGAGCGAATTTCACGAGGGGAGGCACCACAAGCCTCCGACCCTCGCTGGGAATGTGCCGATGAGCACACCGATCCCTTCCTCACGCTCCGCAGTCGAGGACCACACGTCCCAGGTCACCACAGCACGATCTTGCAGCTGCTTTTGGCAAAGTTGTAGGAACCTTTAACCCTGTGTTCCCAACAGGAGGCCAGCTCTTCTCAGGCCCTTGGAGATTCAAATTGCAGACACAGCACACAGCAAAGTCTTAGCAGGTTCAAGCAGGCAGGGTCACAGCACACAGCCAAGTCCCTTTCTCCTCCTCAGCTTCCAGTTAGACAGCAGACCAGGTCAGCCCTTGGAGCACACAGCAAGGCAATCTTCCTTCAGTCTTGCAGCAGTCCTTCTTCCAGCAGAGGTTCCTTCTTGATTGTAGAATTTTAGAATCTAAACTTCTGTATTCAGGGGTCCTTTCCTTATACCCCTCAAAGTCTTTGAAGTCCTTTGAAGTCTTTGTGCAAGCGGCCCTGACTCCAGTCTAAACCAGTTCTAGGGGTTGCTGAAGCACTGAGGTGTTTCTGGTTTTCTTCTTCCTGTCAGCTCCAGGGTCAGAGGCTGGCAGGAGAGAGAGCCAGCAGGGTGGGCAGGCAGGCACAGCCCGGCACTCCCAGGCGCTTCTTCCTCCCACCTCCCTAGCAGCAGATGCGGCCTTTCACCCACGGGCTAACTCCTACCCCCTCCTCCGGGGCCTCTGCAGCCCTCTGTCACACCCAGGCCAGACAGGCATTCCACAAACCCAGGCACACAGAAAGGTTTAGACAAAAGAACAGCCACTTTCTAAAAGTGCTATTCTCCAACACAGGATTTAAAAACACCCTTCACTAAAAGATGTGTCATCAAATTCTGAGTTCAGGGATATCTTTCCCTCATGTCCCATCTTGTTCCTATGGGGAGATAGGCTGGTATCACATGGGGCCAGCCTCCTCCATGTTACTCTATGGAGCAAGAGAGCCTTACAGCAGTGAGCACATAAAATGGCTGCTGCCCACTACCAGAGCATGTGACCTGCCCTAGTACATGCTCTACCTTATCCATACACTGCACCCTGCCCAGGGGGGTACCTTGAGCCTTCCATAGGGGTGACTCAGGTGCACAGACTGGGAAGGGTAAGGCCCAGCCAGTGGAGACACTGGCCAGGGGGACAGGCAGTCACTGACTGCACACAGGCCCTGCGCTGGCAGGCCTGAGTCCTTTTTAGGGCTACTCATGTGGGTGGCGCAATCTGCGCTGCAGGCCCACTAGTAGCATCTGTCATCACCAGCCCTGGCACACACAGTGCACTTTACTAGGGACTTCATGGTGATACAAATATGCCAATCAGGTATATTCACTCAATATGGCAATTTTACAGAGGGAGCACTTACACTCTGACACTGATCAGCAGTGGCAGAGTGTCCAAAGCATCTAAACCAGCAAAAACGAAATCCAGCACAGCATCAAAAACACATGAGTCAGAGGCAAAAAGATGGGGGAAGAACCACGCCAAAGGTGTCAGGTCTAACACGTGTCCCCTCCAGCTGAAAGTGGGGAGAACTACCCAACCTCTTGGGAGTCCTCATCACTAAGGCGGAAGAATCTGGACAGACCGTCAGCATTGGCGTGTTCTGTACCAGGGCGGTGCTCCACTGTAAAGTCCATCCCCCGTAGGGAAATGGACCACCTCAACAATTTTGGATTCTCACCCCTCATCTGCATTAACCATCTGAGGGGCCTGTGGTCGGTCTGAACACGGAAGTGAGTCCCAAACAGGTAGGGCCTCAGCTTCTTCAGAGCCCAGACCACAGCGAAAGCTTCTCTTTCAATGGCACTCCATTTCTGTTCCCTGGGGATTAGCCTCCGGCTAAGGAAAGCCACGGGTTGGTCTCCGCCCTCATCATTAATCTGTGAGAGTACTGCTCCCACGCCTTGCTCTGAAGGGTCAGTTTGCACAATGAACTCACTGGAAAAGTCAGGTGCCTTAAGCACCGGTGCTGTGCACATGGCAGTTTTGAGGGTGTCAAAAGCAGTTTGATAGGCCTCAGTCCAATTCACTTTCCTGGGCTGATTTCTAGATGTCAGCTCTGTCAAAGGGGCTACAATGGTGCCATAACCTTTGACAAACCATCTGTAATACCCGGTGAGACCTAAAAAGGCTCTCACCTCAGTCTGAGTCTTGGGGGGCTCCCAAGCCAGAATGGTATCAATCTTTGCCTGTAGGGGCGCCACCTGGCCGCTCCCCACCTGGTGTCCCAAGTACACCACCGATCCCTGCCCTATCTGGCATTTACTGGCCTTGATAGTGAGGCCTGCCTTCTGCAGAGCCTTCAACACTTCAGTGAGGTGTTGCAGGTGTTCCTTCCAAGTGGAGCTGAACACAGCAATGTCATCCAGGTAGGCTGCGCTGAATTGCTCCAGCCCCGCCAGTACCTGGTTGACCAATCTCTGAAATGTGGCGGGGGCATTTTTCAACCCGAAGGGCATGACACGGAACTGGAAGTGCCCCTCTGGCGTTGAAAATGCTGACCTCTCCTTGGCCCCCTCGGTTAAGGCAATCTACCAGTACCCTGAAGTCAAATCAAAAGTGCTCAGGTACTGGGCAGCTCCCAACCGATCCACCAGCTCATCAGCTCTGGGGATGGGGTGCGCGTCAGTCTTGGTGACCGCATTGAGCCCACGGTAGTCCACGCAGAACCGAAGTTCTGGGGTGCCACCTGGGGTAGCAGCTTTCTTAGGCACTAAGACCACTGGGCTAGCCCAGGGGCTGCTGGAGGGCTCAATAACCCCTAGCGTCAACATCTTGGAAACTTCTTCCTTGATGCTGGCTCTGACCTTGTCAGCCACTCTGTAAAACTTCTGTTTCACAGGCAGACTGTCTCCAGTGTCCACATCGTGGACGCACCACTTGGTGACACCTGGGGTCAGGGAGAACAGGGGGGCGAACTGACCCAAGACTTGGCGACAGTCATCCTGCTGCTCTGGGGTCAGGGTGGGGGAGAGGACCACACCATCCACTGACCCATCTCGCTCCTTGACTGCCAGGAGGTCAGGGAGAGGATCACTATCCTCCTCCCCTCCAGCATCTGTAGCCATGAGCATAGTCACTTCAGTCCTCTCAAAGTGGGGTTTGAGGCGGTTCACATGTAGCACTCTCAGGGGCTGCCTGGGAGTCTTCAGGTTAACCAAATAGGTAACCTCGCTCTTGCGCTCCACCACCTCATATGGCCCAGACCACTTGTCACGGAGCGCACAAGGTTCCACTGGCGCCATCACCCACACTTTCTGACCAGGGTGGAACTCAACCAGTGAAGTGTTCTGGTCATACCACCTCTTCATTTCCTCCTGGCTAGCCTCCAGGTTCTTTTGAGCGAGCTTCCCGAAGCGCTTGGTCTGGTTGCAAATGGCCAGCACATAGCTGAACACATCCTGAGGGGTTTTCCCACGGGATTTCTCCCATCCCTCCTTCACCAGAGTCAGCGGCCCTCTGACAGGGTGGCCATACAGCAACTCAAAGGGGCTGAACCCTAAGGATTTCTGAGGCACCTCCCTGTAGGCAAACAACAGGCATGGCAACAAGACATAACACACAACAATAGGCCTGTCACCCAAGACACTCTTAGAAAAATTCTAATATGGCGTGGATACTGATGATACAAATAAGCTTTATGTATTATCACCGCCCCTCAATCTTTCTGGTGATTCAAATCCAGCCAGGTGTCAAACATTAATGCGGTACAACCACGGTAACAAACAATCTGTCGTGATACCACCACCCACCAGACACTACTTGTGGAAAAAGTGTGGAGAAGAGAGTGAGCCCCTCACGGAAGAACCGCCAATCGGGTTATCTGACTCACAATTGCCAGTATATCCAATTATCATCATTGGTGACTCACTCTCATAACAGTGGGAAAAGGGAAAAGAAAAAACTAACAACATATAACAGTGTTTTTCGATATCAGCCCCACGATCTGCTGATAGTTCCTATCAAAACAAGACAATGTATTGCCCTTGCTGTACTTTGTGCACAATTAACACAAACCACAAAATCAAAGAACCCCCAGTGAGAAAGAAAAGTGGATCTCACACAGTTAAAACAGAAGAGTTCACTAGCCACTCATGATTTATTCTGGGCTGTGAAACCTTCTGACATAAAAATGACTCACACCATGTGTACTCTCAGGTGGGTCATAGTGCCAACATGTTTTGTTGCTTGTATTTTCTGCAACTTCTTCAGGGCAAATGGGGGTGCCCACTGTTATTGCCACTGTATAACAACACACACCTATGATGGAAAACACGACAGATTGACAAAATATAGTGAGCCATAAATTAAAAGCTTCCCATCTTTACTACTAGATCTGAGATTTAAACATAATCCCTGGCTGTGGTACTTAAAAACAAATGTCAATGCACATAATCACCTCGGGTTAGCGTTTCTCACGCATACCTGCTACCCCTACAATCAGTATGCCCGTGTCCTCAAAAGATCACGTGTTGATTGTGAAAACCCGCTATCGTCGGGTCTCCTGCACACAGAAACAAGGAGAAAAGCCGATTTAAATAAAAAATGACGCTTCACCATCAACTCATGCCAGCACCCCCCGCATATTACATAAAATGGGGCTTGTAGTTAAATTTTGAAACACAAGCTGCTTGCACGAAGGGAAAATCGTTATTGTTTACATTATACCCTTCTCATTGAAGGCCCCCGGTCATCACCCGTGTTACAGCTCGAGGCCCCCCTCCCTAGGGACTCGTATCTAGTCGCCTCGCCAGATCTATTGGCAAGGAGCTTACCCCCGCTGGATCAATCGTCCTGCCGAATATCAGCCGCGCCCCGTCCTGGCTCCAAACTGCCAGATATCGGAAGGTGCGTGATGACGTACGGGTCCTCGCGAGTCATGTGACCCGCTCGCTGCCCGTGTGGCGGCCATCTTGTAGTGTGTTCCGAAACTAAGCGCAATGGACTGTTAGCACTTCTAAATAAAGGCAAACATTACCACACATCATTAAGGGGCTCAGATAAAAAATATATATTAATGCCCCATATATTCATAGACAACTTTTCTTCGGAGGGCGACCCAGACCATTTCGGGAAATTGCAACCCAGTTATGACATATTCCACAAACTCATATATTGAGCAAGGACCACTTCTAAACACCAATAAAGGGTGAGTGGACGAACTAATCCGCCATATGATCAAGGGGAAATGCTCCTAGAGGTGCACAAGGGGCTAAATATAATGAATGGAACATCATTATTTTATATAAAATATGAAGTGTGAAAATAATGAAAGTAGGAATAGATATCTCACAATAAACAGCGTCTGCTCCCCAAGTGTGAACCTGCATTCCAGAGAGATCGAATAGTCACAGGGATCAAAATTGGGTAATGTAAGCTATACTCTATGTGTGAGACAGTCCAAGCTGTCCCCAAGCTGCATGATCCGATGGTCAGGGATGTACATAGTCCCTAGGTATTATTGTTTAGTTATTTTGTTCCATTCAATAAGGTCGTTCAACCCCTCACAGTCAACCTGTTCCTGATAGATCCAGCGAGCTTCCTTTCTAGCCAAAATGCTGTCTACATTATGGCTCTCGCACATCAACCTTTCAAGTACAACCCACTCTAGATCTTTAGGTTCATGTCCCATCTCATTGAAGTGTTGCACTAATCTCGTTGTCAATTTTTTGGCCCTAATGGTGCTAAGGTGTTCTTGAATACGGACTTTCACCTTTCTGGATGTGAGTCCAATGTAATGCAGTCCACATTTACAAGTCAGTCTGTAGATAACATTTACAGTGTTGCAATTACTGAATTTGGTAAGATGCCAAATTCTGCCATTTCTCAGGGTCACCGCCTTCGTGGTCCTTGTTAAATTGCAAACAGAACAGCCCATGCAAGGATGATGGCCAGGGGGTAACCTTTCTGTGTAAACAGGGAGCGAGGTCCTAGTGTGGACCAATTTGTCCTTTAAATTCGTAGCTCTTTTGAAGGCAAACCGTGGGGGTGGCATCTTGCCCATGGTGGTATCAAGGATAGACCAGTGCTTTCTCACGATCTGCCTCAGTTTTGTGGATAGGGGATCGAAAGTTGTTATCACCGGTATGCACTCTTGTTTGGTCTTTACATGACGTTCCAGTAGTGCCTCCCGGGGTGTGTTCAATGCACGTTTGCGTGCTTGCCTAACCACCTTCTTAGGGTAAGCCCTAGCAGTCAATTTCACAGCCAATTCCTCTGATTGCTCCACGAATAACTCTGTAGTGGAACAATTGCGCCTATAGCGCAAAAATTGCCCCACAGGGAGATTATCTCGTAGGGCTCTTGGATGGAAAGAATTATAGTGGAGCAATGAGTTCTTATCAGTATGCTTGTGATGTACGGTCGTCACCAATTTATGGTTAACCGCTACAATATCAACATCCAAGTACACTGCTGTGGTTCTGTTAATAGACCAAGTAAATTTGAGGCAGTCATCTATCTGGTTGAGCCATGAGAGGAATTCCAGAAGATGGTCCTCTGTACCTGTCCAGATACAGAGGACGTCGTCAATATATCTCCTCCATAAGGAGATATATTCTCTGAAGGGGTTGTTGTTCGGATGGAGGACCACATTCACCTCAAACTGGCCCACATAAATGCAGGCCAGACTTGGAGCAAAAGTGGCCCCCATCGATGTCCCAGACACCTGTAGGTATAGTTGATTTTTATACTCAAAAAAGTTTTTTGTCAGTGCAAGCTCAATGCACTGCATGACAAACGTGATGGGCGTGTCATAAAACCACTCCAGTTCCCCCAGGGCCCGTGCTGCTGCCACCAGCGTGGCGTCCTGGGGGATACTGGTGTAGAGTGACTCAATATCGATGGTCACTAGCAGCTGTGACTCAGGGTCAAACTGAACTCCCTCAAGGATATTCAGAATGTCAGTCGTGTCCTGGACATAGGACTCCTGAGTAACAACTGCTTCACGCAGAAAGAAGTCCGCGAACTGCGACAGAGGCTCCAAAACAGACTGGATGCCCGACACTATGGGGCGTCCCGGGGGTGGTCTCTGGGGTTTATGGATCTTCGGCAAGATGTAGAACGCCGGAATGCGGGACTTTTTGTTGACAATAAAGTCAGCCTCTTTTGGTGTTATCCACTTCTTCCCTAGAGCATCTGCCACCATGCTGGTAATCAATTCCAGTAGATCAGGTGTCGGATCTCTGGCAAGGGGGTGGTAGTTGGCACGTACCCTCAATAACCTAAGTACTTCTGCCTCGTAGTCGCATGTATTCAGTACAACGACCGCACCCCCCTTGTCAGCCTGTTTAATGGTTAACAGCGTGTTGTCTTCAAGGGATTTCACCGCTTGCCAGTCTGATTTATTCATATTGCAGCCCTGGTGTACTTGGGGAATTTGCTCTAAAGTGGCCACATCGTGGAGCACTTTCTGTTCAAAAACTGCCACCTCAGGGCCCAATGAACCACTGGGTGGACAGAAATTGGAAGGGCGACGGAGATCCGTACTGAACAGTGATTGGTTCACCTTATCTTTGTCAGAGAAAAACTTATGCAATTTGATTTTCCTCATCATTTCATGTAATTCTAATCTGCAAGTGAAGGCGTCATGACGGGGAGTTGGCACAAACCCCAATCCCTTATTTAAAACCCTCACTTCCGCCGGTGTCAACACATGATCAGATAGGTTCACCACGATATCATTAAATACTGTTTGTATTTCATCAGAACTCATGGCTGGGTTGTTCTGCCCCTCTGGCGGGTTACACGGGGGGAGTATTGTTGCCAATTTGGCTGGAATTGTCCTCTGCCCCTGCCTTTGCCTTTCCCTCGGAAGGTTTGATTGCCGCCGCCCTGTGTACCTCCCTGGTTTTGGCCTAAAAATGACCGCAATACTGCGCCTAGGTCTTCGTCTGTCCTTGTTTCTGGTGCAAAATTCACCCTGTTGGTATTACGAGGGGCCTGGTTGGTAGGTGCGTCCTCCTCCTCACTGCTAGTGTTATCGAACACCCAGTTGTTTGGTGTTCGTCGCTGTTGTTGTTGTCTAATTCCCCCTCGCTGTGTGTACGGCCCTCTTTTTTGAAAGTTTGATTGCCTTGACTGATCTGTCTGAGTGTCGTAGTATTGATCCTCAGTATATGGAAAGGCCCAGGAGTGAGTGAACCTCTCCAAATTCTTTTTAAGCCCCCTTATTTATTTATTTTTTTTTTTTTTTTAAAAACCTTTATTGAAAGATGCGTATCAGTACAAGCGCAGGCCTACAACCACAGGGGCCGGCCGCAAAAGCAGGAGAGGCAAAAAAGGAGCAACAACAATGCGCATGGCAAACTGAATACAATATAGACGTGAAATAAAGTCGCAGCACAGTAGGCGCCAGGATAAGAAAGGTTCCATTTTATATTTATAGAGGAGGTAGCAGCCATATCTACCAGTGCGTCATGCAACATAGACAGAAGAGAAGGGGGGAGGGACGGGAGGGATATAGCCCCCCACGCAATCAGGTAACCATAGTAGGGCAAATCCCAAAGACATCCTATGCCCATCAAAGGGGTCAAAAATCAAGGACAAATCGTAGCAAACAATTAAATAGGACGCCACATAGACAGCCCACCCGCCCCGAAAAGAATAAAGTGCAGACACTTGCAAAACGAAGGAGGAAGAAAAAGGGACATAGCCCACCCCCTAGAAAGGAAGCAGAAAGGGACCATAGAACAAAACAAGCTAAAACAACAAACACCCCTCCCACCCTACATCACTGTAATGGCTATGGCCTACCCCACTAAACAGCGTGCCTGTCGCCCCAGAAAACCCGAAAGATAGAAGAAAAGAGAAAGGGAGAAATAACGGAGAAAGAAAAGGAGAAAAAGAGAAAAGAAGAGAAAAAAGGAGAGAGAGGGGAGAGGAGCCGGCGATCGGAATGCAGAACACCTCCCCACCCGCAACAAAAGATCAATAATCGAGGTCAAAAAGGACACCGAGAAAAGCCCCCACAGAGGATGGAGACAGAAACTGTCCAAATAATGAAGCCCGGAGATGCCATCAACAAAACGAAAGTCCCGCAGGCACCCAGGCACGATCACCCCTGTCCACTTCTACGAAGAGCAGAACTGCCAGACCCCGGCATGGCCAAGAAACAGTACGATACAGTGGGCTCATACCAGTCAGGGAAAACAAGTGGAATCCTCGCAGAACAGCGTCCCGGCCACCAAGGAGCAACCAGGAAAACACGGCTGCAGTCAGAATGCAAAAGTACACCAAATATCCACGTGGTCAAGTACAAAGTCAGGGCCGTCCAGCACGAAGCAAAAAAATCAGGACGTAGGAAACACTGCAGCATCGGTTTCAAGTCCACTTGATCCCATAGAATCGAGCAACCATCAGGAGATTCCAGCACAGCAGCTGGAGGAGGCTCAACGAAACCAATTCGGGGAGACGACACAGCGTCACAAAATGGCGGAGCAACCATGGCGGCGATCCGCAACTCCAAGTCCCGGCATTGCAAGGACAGGTCGATCCGTAGAGCAGCCAGGGCAAGCAAGACAGAACTCCGTGTAGGGGCCGCCCAAAACAAACAAGGGCCGGGGAGAGCAAATGGAGCAACGTCCCTGTTTCCAGGAGGAAGACACTCCGAGAGGCCATCCGCCATCTTGAGTACATCGCCCGCCGCCATTATCTCGTCCGCCTCCAAGTCCACCATGAGTGCCGGAGGCCCCAGGACACACAGTAGATCCGCGGCGGATGGCGCTCGGCGGAGAAAGGAGAGTCACCAGAAGAACGGGTGTGCTCCCCACAACTCTCGGGGAGCCCAGCACCGGATCCCAGGCGGGACAATCAACAGGAGTGGGCGTCTCTCCCAAGGGGCGCCGGACAACACGGTTTCTCTCTCCGGTCCGGCAGGAAATCGGGCATGTGGGGCGGCCCACTATCGGGGGTGGGTCCGCTCCAGTCTCTCTGGCCCGCGGCTCTCAGGCTCCCACCATTGGGTCTCTCCACCGGGTCCGGACCGCCGGCGCTCCGAACACCTCCGGGCAGACACTGCACTCGAGGCCCCAGCGTCAGGGCCGGGAAGGCCGGCAGGACGACAAGGGCAGAACGCAGAAACCACTGCACGCCGGAGCCCCGGAAACAGACGGTAAGTGAAGGCTCTTCCCCGGTGACCAAATTCGGAACGCCCCGAACAGGATTAAAGACAGGATAGATGGCTGGGAGGAAAGGATCACGGAGCGAGGCGTTTATGCGACCGTTCCGATCGCCATCTTGGCTCCTCCCAAGCCCCCTTATTTTTTGATTGACCATGTAAGTTTTGTAATCGGCCAAGTCACTTTGGATCCTTTCAAGTTGTTCTTTTGCGTCAGTGATTACTGAATTTCCCTTTATGTTTTCTTCCAACTCTAATATCTCTTTCAGTAGCTCATCACTGAGTCTTTTAGCGGTGTTAATAATGAGGATCAGCCAGTCCCGTGTGCATTTATTGGAAATGTAACTCCAATCCACCCGGAACTGCCTGTCCTCCAAAAAGATCTTCGGTTCAAGTTTAACTATTAGACTTGGTGGGGCTGCTCCTGCCCGTAAGTACTCTGTCATTAGCGCTCCATGCAGAGCTACTCTAATCTGCTGTTTTTTTAAAGTCGACAATTTGTCCCATTCCTCCCGTGCTGTAGAACTAGGCACCAATGGGACATCGGGTAGGAGAGAAGGGCCAGACAATATTAAGGCTATCTGCTCGTCTGAGAAAGCCAGGCAATTCATTACTTCCTCCAATGAAGGGCTAGGTCAGTTAGATTATGTGCAGAGTCACCCAAACCACAGCCAACCAATTGTTAAAAATGCTCAAATCATAAAAACCGTGGGTACCGACAATAAACTGCAATTGCAGTCAGACTCTCACAGCTGAACCGCCGTACTGAATCATGTCCAAACAAAAGGAGTCTCAGGGGGAAGAAAAGGGCACAGGCCGCCCCCCACTCAAACCATAACACACAACAATAGGCCTGTCACCCAAGACACTCTTAGAAAAATTCTAATATGGCGTGGATACTGATGATACAAATAAGCTTTATGTATTATCACCACCCCTCAATCTTTCTGGTGATTCAAATCCAGCCAGGTGTCAAACATTAATGCGGTACAACCACGGTAACAAACAATCTGTCTTGATACCACCACCCACCAGACACTACTTGTGGAAAAAGTGTGCAGAAGAGAGTGAGCCCCTCACGGAAGAACCGCCAATCGGGTTATCTGACTCACAATTGCCAGTATACCCAATTATCATCATTGGTGACTCACTCTCATAACAGTGGGAAAGGGAACAGAAAAAACTAACAACATATAACAGTGTTTTTCGATATCAGCCCCACGATCTGCTGATAGTTCCTATCAAAACAAGACAATGTATTACACTTGCTGTACTTTGTGCACAATTAACACAAACCACAAAATCAAAGAACCCCCAGTGAGAAAGAAAAGTGGATCTCACACAGTTAAAACAGAAGAGTTCACTAGCCACTCATGATTTATTCTGGGCTGTGAAACCTTCTGACATAAAAATGACTCACACCATATGTACTCTCAGGTGGGTCATAGTGCCAACATGTTTCGTTGCTTGTATTTTCTGCAACTTCTTCAGGGCAAATGGGGGTGCCCACTGTTATTGCCACTGTATAACAACACACACCTATGATGGAAAACACGACAGATTGACAAAATATAGTGAGCCATAAATTAAAAGCATCCCATCTTTACTACTAGATCTGAGATTTAAACATAATCCCTGGCTGTGGTACTTAAAAACAAATGTCAATGCACATAATCGCCTGGGGTTAGCGTTTCTCACGCATACCTGCTACCCCTACAATCAGTATGCCCGTGTCCTCAAAAGATCAAGTGTTGATTGTGAAAACCCGCTATCGTCGGGTCTCCTGCACACAGAAACAAGGAGAAAAGCCGATTTAAATAAAAAATGACGCTTCACCATCAACTCATGCCAGCACCCCCCGCATATTACATAAAATGGGGCTTGTAGTTAAATTTTGAAACACCAGCTGCTTGCACGAAGGGAAAATAGTTATTGTTTACATTATACCCTTCTCATTGAAGGCCCCCGGTCATCACCCGTGTTACAGCTCGAGGCCCCCCTCCCTAGGGACTCGTATCTAGTCGCCTCGCCAGATCTATTGGCAAGGAGCTTACCCACGCTGGATCAATCGTCCTGCCGAATATCAGCCGCGCCCCGTCCTGGCTCCAAACTGCCAGATATCGGAAGGTGCGTGATGACGTACGGGTCCTCGCGAGTCATGTGACCCGCTCGCTGCCCGTATTTTCCCTTCGTGCAAGCAGCTGGTGTTTCAAAATTTAACTACAAGCCCCATTTTATGTAATATGCGGGGGGTGCTGGCATGAGTTGATGGTGAAGCGTCATTTTTTATTTAAATCGGCTTTTCTCCTTGTTTCTGTGTGCAGGAGACCCGACGATAGCGGGTTTTCACAATCAACACGTGATCTTTTGAGGACACGGGCATACTGATTGTAGGGGTAGCAGGTATGCGTGAGAAACGCTAACCCCAGGTGATTATGTGCATTGACATTTGTTTTTAAGTACCACAGCCAGGGATTATGTTTAAATCTCAGATCTAGTAGTAAAGATGGGAAGCTTTTAATTTATGGCTCACTATATTTTGTCAATCTGTCGTGTTTTCCATCATAGGTGTGTGTTGTTATACAGTGGCAATAACAGTGGGCACCCCCATTTGCCCTGAAGAAGTTGCAGAAAATACAAGCAACGAAACATGTTGGCACTATGACCCACCTGAGAGTACATATGGTGTGAGTCATTTTTATGTCAGAAGGTTTCACAGCCCAGAATAAATCATGAGTGGCTAGTGAACTCTTCTGTTTTAACTGTGTGAGATCCACTTTTCTTTCTCACTGGGGGTTCTTTGATTTTGTGGTTTGTGTTAATTGTGCACAAAGTACAGCAAGGGCAATACATTGTCTTGTTTTGATAGGAACTATCAGCAGATCGTGGGGCTGATATCAAAAAACACTGTTATATGTTGTTAGTTTTTTCTGTTCCCTTTTCCCACTGTTATGAGAGTGAGTCACCAATGATGATAATTGGGTATACTGGCAATTGTGAGTCAGATAACCCGATTGGCGGTTCTTCCGTGAGGGGCTCACTCTCTTCTCCACACTTTTTCCACAAGTAGTGTCTGGTGGGTGGTGGTATCACGACAGATTGTTTGTTACCGTGGTTGTACCGCATTAATGTTTGACACCTGGATGGATTTGAATCACCAGAAAGATTGAGGGGCGGTGATAATACATAAAGCTTATTTATATCATCAGTATCCACACCATATTAGAATTTTTCTAAGAGTGTCTTGGGTGACAGGCCTATTGTTGTGTGTTATGGTTTGAGTGGGGGGCGGCCTGTGCCCTTTTCTTCCCCCTGAGACTCCTTTTGTTTGGACATGGCAACAAGACATCCCATTTCCGCCTCATGGGCTCTTCCAGGCCCATAATCATGCCCTTCAATGTGCGGTTGAATCTCTCAACCAACCCATTTCCTTGAGGGTGATACGGAGTGGTGAATTTGTATGTCACCCCACACTCCGCCCACAGGGACTTCATATACCTAGAAATGAAGTTAGTCCCTCTGTCCGAGACCACCTCCCTGGGAAATCCCACCCGGGAAAAGATTCCCATCAAGGCACGGCCCACCACTGGGGGGGTGACTGTCCTGAGCGGGATGGCTTCCGGGTACCGAGTGGCACGGTCCACCAAGACCAGGATAAACCTGTTGCCTAGGGCTGTCTTGGGATCCAGGGGCCCCACGATGTCAATGCCCACCCGCTCAAAAGGGGTGCTCACCACGGGAAAGGGTTGGAGGGGGGCCACGCGCTTCCCTCCGCTCTTGCCACTGGCCTGACAAGTCTGGCAAGATTTACAAAAGGCAGAGACATGCGTCTTCATCTGGGGCCAGTAGAAATGGGTGACAAGCCTGTGATAGGTCTTGTCTTGCCCCAGATGTCCCGCGAGAGGCACGTCATGAGCCAGACCCAGTAGGAAGTTCTTGAAGCGCTCCGGTACTACCAGCACACGGGCTGCACCGGGCTCAGCGAACTTAGGCTCACTATAAAGTAAGTCATCCTCCCAGTAGATCAAATGCTCCTTGGACCCCAGGCCTGCTGCCTGGTCTGCAGCCTGCTGCCGCACACCAATGAGAGAAGGGCACTCCTTCTGAGCCTGGCAGAATTCATCCCTGGAGGGACCACCCTCTTGCTGCCACTGGGACAGCTCAGGCAATTCCCCTAGTTCGGCCACCTGCTCCCCTGTAGGTTCCAGGGCATCCCCTTCCGGGTCTGCTTCCTCCTGGACCGTTGGAACAGTGGGGGCCGGTTTCCCGCGCCCTCTACCCCGTCTTCTCTTGGCAGGTTCCTGGGCCATGGTTCCAGGCTCCAGTTCTGCTAGACCGCCCTCTCTGGCTGTCATTGGACGGGTGGACACACAGATCCACGCCGGCAAACCCAACATCTCCAAGTGAGTCCGGTGCTCCACCTCTTTCCATGGGGAGCTCTCCAGGTCATTACCTAATAGACAATCTACAGGCAAGGCATCACTTACAACAATTTCCAAAATACCAGAGACTCCTCCCCATTCAAATGGAACCTTTGCCAACTTGCAGTAGCGCACTGAACTGTCAGATGACACCACAGGCCGGAGTACCTTGGGAACACTTTGCTCTTCAGTCACCCACCGACACCTGACAGATGTCACGCTGGCCCCTGTGTCTCTCAGAGCCTCCACCTCCTGTCCATCGATGGTCACCTTCTGCCCGTATTTCTTAGTGTTTTGGGGCAGCAAGGTTTCCGGGGCCATCTCTTGGTCTCCTAGAGAGACAAGGGTCATCAATGCTAACCCCTTCTCCCCACTAGAAATCAAATCCCCTCCCAAAGCTACACTGGCTAACGCCAGAGCTGGAGCTGGAGCACCAGTGGGTGCTGATTTCCTCTTTGGACATTTGGGGGCAATGTGCCCCACCTCCCTACATGAATAGCAAGTAAGTGGGGCCCTTCTGTCCTGCGTGCCCTTAGGGGGCCAGGACTTCTTAGGCTGGGGGGGGTTGAGACACCTTCTCTTGGGAACCATTTTGGGGCCCTTTAGAAGACTCCTTGTGATTACCCATGTCCCCCCACTCTTCTGCTGGGGACCCTGTCCACCTTTGGCTGGGGTACTTACCACCCCCTTGTGGAGCCTGGTGCTAGTCCAGCGGTCCGCCTCTTTAGCAAGCTCACTTGGATCAGTTAACTTGCTATCCAAAAGATGCTGGTGCAGCTCTGGGACACATAAACTACTTAAGTGCTCCCTACTAATCAAGTGACACAACCCCACATAATCAGTAACTTTGCTGCCCTTTATCCAACCTTCCAGTGCACGCGTGTACATATTCACACACTCCACCCAAGTACTTGAATCAAGCTTCTTGAAGTTCCTAAACTTCTGGCGGTACTGTTCTGAAGTGAGCCCATACCTGAGGCACAAAGCCTCCTTCATAGCGGGGTAGGAAAAAGCATCCTCTGCTTCTAAGGGTGCCAAAACATCCCTCCCAGAGGCCTCAAAATGCTTCCACAATCCGGCCCCCCAATTCTTCTCAGGCACTTCATTCATCCTTAAGGCAAGTTCATACGCTCTGAACCACGCATAAATATCCTCACCCTTCTGATAATTCTGTACCAGATCCTTTGGTATGTATACCTTACCCGCCTGTACTGGTTGTGCGCTGCCACCATTAGAACTGGACACCACCTTTTTAAATTTGATGTCCAACTCCTTCATGCTCAACTCATGAGCCAATTGGAGTTTCTTCTCCTCCAAAGCGAGAGTATGTCTTCTCTCCTGCGCCTCTCTCTCCCGCGCCTCTTTCTCAACTTCCAGGCGCAGTCTCTTCTCATCGGCTTGCGCTCTGAGCTTAAAAAGCTCAATCTCATGGGCCCTAGCTCTCTGATTCTCCTCCAGCTCCTCTGGAGAAATAATCCTACCGGAGTGGTTGCTGCCAGTCCTAGACACTGCCTTCATCACTGGCAACTCACTGGGCAAAAAAGCATTCTCTTATGCGCCTTCCTCTCTAGTAGGAGCTTCTGGATCACCATGTTTGGCCTCCCACCAGGCCCTCAGAGCTTTCTGTAGCTCTTCCTTGTTTGCGCTGCCCCTTACTGGGCATTCAAGCCGTTTGCAGAATTTTCTCAGTTGCTCCTTGTTATAGGTGAACAACTCCTGGATTTCAAATTCCACTTCTACTTCTCCATTCACGCTTGGCGTTTCCTGAGACATGATGCTTCCTAACCTTTTCAACTAAAAGGTTTCACCAAAAAGAAAAAAAATCTTGCGCAACCTGTGCTGCTAAACTAGACTAGTGATGTACAAGAAATCACTGCCGGTCAAGTGAAATTATTAGTTCAAAATCCGCACCGCTGTCCAACAATGTTAGAACTGGGGGTCTCTAGGTGGCAGAGGTAAGTACCTTTGGCCAAGTAGGGACCCTTGCTTCTAGTCAGGGTGAAGGAATAACCCTCTGAGATAACCCCTGCTCACCCTCTAGGTGGCATGGCGCGAGCAGTCTAGGCTAAACAGAGGCAATGTGGATAACATTTGCACTTAACACAACAGTAATCCCCAATCCACCACAAACTGAGACCACACAGGTAAGTATATTTTATAGAAATATATAACTTTATCTAGTTTCAGCAGGTAAATCAAGCATTTGCACGATAATCACTTTTTCAATAACAGGTTGCACTTAATCTTTGTTGGTACTTGTAAATAGGAAGTTCTTGTTATTTAAAACAATAGTCTCAGGTCTCTTGTGAATCAGGGTTCCAAAATAATCATGACTGACTTATTTTAAGAAAATGTGCTCTCAAAAACGAGCAAGGAACCACTGCCCACGTGTGCTCTTATGTGCAGGCTTCAAGCGCTGCAAATGCGCTCCTTGCGCGAGGCCCGGGGACTCTTTCTTTCCCCCGGGACAGACTCACTCGTTCTTAAGCCTCAGGCGCCCCGGGCCGTGCAGATCGCACGCGTCCCCGCCCCGGCCGGTCCCCTGTCCTCTCCCGCCCGCTCTCGACAATCCAACGAGCGGCGGGGGAGGCGGTGCTGCTCACCTTGTGGGAGACGGCTGGCCAGGGGTGCGGGACGCCTCAGATTCCCTCGGCGGGGTCGGGTCCGTCTTCCCCGGTCCCGGCGGTGATCGCGGCGATTCCTCGGCTCCTCCAGCCGCCTCAGCTCAGGCAGCCAATCCCGTCGCGGCTCTTCCGACGAGCCCCTCTGAACGCGAGGCCGCCAACCAATGGCAGCGCTACCTCGCTGATGACGCTCCGCTTCCTCGCCCAATCCCTACTCAGCCACGGCAATGACGCTGCGCCGCACGGGCCAATCCCGTCGCGGCGTTAGTGAGGGGGCTTGGCTCCTTCGTCCAATGGGAGCGCGGCGTCTTCGATCTTCGGCCCCGCAGCTCCCGAACACCGAAGCAAGTTGCAGGGGGTGTTCCTGGCCCCGGGCCGCGATGGTGATTTGGCGGCAAAGGGTTTTTGAGGGCGCAGGTCCCGAATAGACCCCCCTCTTGGCCTCACAACCACTCTGGAGCGAATTTCACGAGGGGGGGCACCACAAGCCTCCGACCCTCGCTGGGAATGTGCCGATGAGCACACCGATCCCTTCCTCACGCTCCGCAGTCGAGGACCACACGTCCCAGGTCACCACAGCACGATCTTGCAGCTGCTTTTGGCAAAGTTGTAGGAACCTTTAACCCTGTGTTCCCAACAGGAGGCCAGCTCTTCTCAGGCCCTTGGAGATTCAAATTGCAGACACAGCACACAGCAAAGTCTTAGCAGGTTCAAGCAGGCAGGGTCACAGCACACAGCCAAGTCCCTTTCTCCTCCTCAGCTTCCAGTTAGACAGCAGACCAGGTCAGCCCTTGGAGCACACAGCAAGGCAATCTTCCTTCAGTCTTGCAGCAGTCCTTCTTCCAGCAGAGGTTCCTTCTTGATTGTAGAATTTTAGAATCTAAACTTCTGTAGTCAGGGGTCCTTTCCTTATACCTCTCAAAGTCTTTGAAGTCCTTTGAAGTCTTTGTGCAAGCGGCCCTGACTCCAGTCTAAACCAGTTCTGGGGGTTGCTGAAGCACTGAGGTGTTTCTGGTTTTCTTCTTCCTGTCAGCTCCAGGGTCAGAGGTGGCAGTTGGCCGGCAGGAGAGAGAGCCAGCAGGGTGGGCAGGCAGGCACAGCCTGGCACTCCCAGGCGCTTCTTCCTCCCACCTCCCTAGCAGCAGATGCGGCCTTTCACCCACGGGCTAACTCCTACCCCCTCCTCCGGGGCCTCTGCAGCCCTCTGTCACACCCAGGCCAGACAGGCATTCCACAAACCCAGGCACACAGAAATGTTTAGACAAAAGAACAGCCACTTTCTAAAAGTGCTATTCTCCAACACAGGATTTAAAAACACCCTTCACTAAAAGATGTGTCATCAAATTCTGAGTTCAGGGATATCTTTCACTCATGTCCCATCTTGTTCCTATGGGGAGATAGGCTGGTAATACATGGGGCCAGCCTCCTCCATGTTACTCTATGGAGCAAGAGAGCCTTACAGCAGTGAGCACATAAAATGGCTGCTGCCCACTACCAGAGCATGTGACCTGCACTAGTACATGCTCTAACTTATCCATACACTGCACCCTGCCCTGGGGGGGGTACCTTGAGCCTTCCATAGGGGTGACTGAGGTGCACAGACAGGGAAGGGTTAGGCCCAGCCAGTGGAGACACTGGCCAGGGGGACAGGCAGTCACTGACTGCACACAGGCCCTGCGCTGGCAGGCCTGAGTCCTTTTTAGGGCTACTCATGTGGGTGGCGCAATCTGCGCTGCAGGCCCACTAGTAGCATCTGTCATCACCAGCCCTGGCACACACAGTGCACTTTACTAGGGACTTCATGGTGATACAAATATGCCAATCAGGTATATTCACTCAATATGGCAATTTTACAGAGTGAGCACTTACACTCTGACACTGATCAGCAGTGGCAGAGTGTCCAAAGCATCTAAACCAGCAAAAACGAAATCCAGCACAGCATCAAAAACACATGAGTCAGAGGCAAAAAGATGGGGGAAGAACTACGCCAAAGGTGTCAGGTCTAACAGTACCCATACACACAAATGTATTAAAATGCACCAAAAGTATTATCCTTCCCATCAGGGAAGAACACCAGAGCCTCCCGCGGAAAGCATGGGAGACTTAACAGTGTAGGAACAAGGAACACCCATAGAACAGAGCTATCCACCGAAATATAGATATAAACACAAACATACATTGGTAATTGTATAAAAGGAAAGAGGGATTGGAGGCATCACACACCCCAGAAAAATATTTGCAACTGCAAATTAAACAACGCTACTGATTGATAAAGCTACTATAAGGCAGTTAACAGAAAATCAAAAGTAAACAGCAGGTTTAAAAACTCCGCTATGAAGGGTATGTAGGCCACCACTGGGGTGCATCAAAATGTATAGTAAAAATTAAGAGCAACACACCAAAGGCCTCGACAAACCAAGCATTTATTAAAAGGAGTACAAAGCCATGAAGGGATCAAGCTCTACAAAGGGGGAAAAAAAAATATTGATGGCACTGCACACAAGCACCGCAAGGATCGAGGCCAGTAAGAAATATCTCAACAGGAGATAGGATATATACAAAGCAAAACCTCTAAAATATCACCACTAAAAATAGGAAAAGACCCACATCTCCTAAAGGAAGAGAGGGAGAAAAAGAGACACAATTCCTTCAAGCAGAAGAACTTTGCCAAATAAAGTGGAAGTGGTATAATGGACCTCTGAGGGTTGGAATCCTTATCACCTCCTATGCGGAGGCAGAAGAACCTTCAGGAAAAGGATGCAAAGGAAAACCCCAACCTTCTTGGAAACCAATCCTCAAAGAGATGGATCCATAATATCTGAGGATGAAAATTAGCCACAACTCTGACAAAAGGGGTGTGATGTTAACATCTGAAGAACAACCAACGCGGTAAGCAAATGTCTTGGCTGTGAACTGAATTGGTAAATAATAAAACCTATAAGTAAAAAGGGTACAAAGCATTCCAGAATGCAACGAGCGATAGCCACCTCTCCAGGGATGAAGCAGAGAAAAGGGAGCAAGGTCAATGGATCAGGGTCATGGTTACTTTGTAGCAGTGGTGGGATATGAACCATTGCATTAGAGGGGTCTTAGATGTCCAATGCACCACTGAGCTACAGCCAAAAAATTGGAAGATCAAACGCACTAATAAAGGTCTTAGACCAGAGCTAAAATTTACCCAGGCCAAGGATCCAGCTATTTGTTCCATTACCTCCTATATGGTAAGAAGGATACCATCAAAGAGAAGAAATGCCCCATGGGTATGAGAGATAACCCTTATAATTGTAGCGGGGGTAATATTGTGCTCGTGCACTGTAGAACTCACAAGCACTTCATGTTCAGAGACAGATAATCTGAAGTCCCTATAAAGGATACTAAGTGCCAGAAGTATATACCACAATGCCCAAAAGGCATACCGAAGATGGTACCATAGAACAGGGAGCAAGGAAACAGTGCATCTGCACAATGCAAGCAAAATGCCCTCTACATAATAAGTAATCAGGTAGAAAAACTAGCTTCAGAAACAAACCTGTCGGAACAGGCACACATATGGCCACAAAATAACATACGTCCCAGATAACTGGAAACTTAACCTGCCTCCGACAGTAGAAGAATAGAAGTACCTGCAGCAAGCAGGAACACCTCACCGGGGAACACCCTTAAAAGGGTTTTTCCAAAAGAAAAGCCAATGGGGTCTGCACTGTGAATGGCTTATATGTGAATGAAAGGGGAACTTTCCCTGAACAATGCTAGTACAAGAGTACTGGGAAAGCAGACAGCAGAGTTAAGAATCTGCTCAACCCATCTAGCTTGAAATTGCCGCAAAGCAGAGTGACGGTGTGTGGAACAGACAGATGCCAGCAAAAGACATATCAATCAAGGTGGCTTGAACAGCCTCCGAAAACTCTGTGGAGTGCAACTAGGCACACTGACATACTGCCACTGAAGAGGCCATAGCCCGACCTGTGGTATCCATACCACAGTGAATGATGAGTTTAGCTGTTCGTTTCCCATACCTTACTAACAGAAGAAGATCATTTGGGGTCCCTTCCGGAAGAGAGGGCAGCAGTCAGTCCAATGAGTCCCAAAATGCATGGGAGAAGTGTTTGAGGGCACAAGAAGTATAAAGAGATCTCAGTGCAGAGCTGGTGGATGAGAAAATATACCTGCCACAAGTGTCTAGTCTTCTGGCCTCTCTTTCGGGGGGGGGACAGCAGGGAAAAAAAATCAAAATGTTTGATGGCTAAAGCAGCCTGTACCACAAAACTATGATGAGTTGGATGTCTGAGGAGACATTTCGGATCTCAAGGGGCCAGATGGTGTTTGTGAGAAATAGTGTGATCCACAGGGGTCCCTGTTTCGGGTTTAGCCCAAGCCCCCAACTGAATACCAAAAAGAGCCTTACTATAAGGAAGCACAGGCTCTATCCCTGATTGGTCTTGATGCAGGACACTGAGTAAGAGATCTGTCGTCATTTCCACAGAAGGAAGTGTCACACCCAAAATGACAGAAACTCATCTAAGTATATATCTGCCACAGAGGAGCTCGCCTCCATAGCCAAGCCAGGAGGGCACCCAACTGAATCAACCAGCTAGACTCCATTGGAAGTTGATTTCTGCAAACAAAGGTTCAAATGTATACAACAAACATTAACAATTCATAACAGTAAAAGAATTAGTTCGGCCCATGAACGAAGAGTGAAAGAATGTACATGTGATTATAGAAAAGTACAAAATTTATTGAAATTTAAAAATATATAAAGCTCAGATTTGTTGTCGGTGCAGCAAAAACATTAAGAAAACATATAGAAAACCAGACAAGTGGCAAACACACAGAGGTTACATAAACAAAAGAGTTCTAAACAACCATACAAGAACTCCTGTACACAGAACAATGTGTCCTCCTTAATTAGTGGCCACAGTAGCGTCGACGGCGTTTCGACCGTTGTCATGAATACATGGTCATCCTCAGGACAAAATGTTAACTGAGCTTTTAGAAAATCCAATTGCAGCGTTTGTAAAATTGCTGTGAGTCAGAGACACAAAGTGCAAGCAGCATACAGTTTAAAAATAGCCAAGAGCTATAATCAATATTCCAAAATTCAGTCGTTTGGCCGAGTAAATATCAGGAACTAATCTTAACTCGGTCCGAAAATGGTGGCCACAATTCAGTCAATGTAGTGGCACCCAAACGGTTTGAGTTAGCGTTCAGGCTCGACAAGTGAAATCAGCAATGTCCGACTCATTTGGAAGGTGAGCCATGCCAGAGATGGGATGGTGAAACTACAAACCCCCTCTATTACCTCGATAATAGCGTTCCTCAGAAGAAAAAAACAGTAGGGAGGGCTATAGAGTGCCTGGGGAAAGAGTCTAAGCCACGCGGCTCCACCGGTGCCACATCCAATGTTGTCCAGCAATAAGAGGCAGTGTCTCGGCGTCAGAGAGGGGAAGAGGTGGAGCATTGGGCAGCAACATCATCATTGGAGTCCGTAGACTAGACCCCCAATGCTGTCATCGAAGTCGGATGACCAGACCCCGGCGCTGAAGGTGGTAATGCCAAAGGGCTGTGCACCGGAGTCAAAACTGATTTGGAATCCGGAAGTCGGACTGAAGTCGAGGGCGAGCCTGCTGGGGTAGACACAGACACGGCCTAATGCACCTCATTGGGGCCGGAGGGTGGGAGGTGAAGACCCATACAGACTAGGCAGCAAATTGTAATATTCTCTCATATGGGTCTGAGTCGCCTCGGTACCAGGGTGGAGTAGACTTGTGCACCAACTCCTCTACTGAAGATCGGGAACAGGCTTTATGTGGTGAAGTCGGGCGGTACCGCGACTTCGACTGCCTGTGCATGACTTACTTTGGGACATCAATGGAGAGTGACGTCCACGAGAACGGTTCCTGGTGTGGGCCCACAGCCAGTCCATGGAGCACGAAGGGGACCGAGATTGACGGGAAGTCTTGAAAGACTGTGACATCCGCATTGCTAGGATCTTCAATCGGCATTCCCTCATGGCCTTTGGTCAAAGCTGACGACAGGAGCGGCACACCTGAGAACCATAGTGACACTCTAGGAGCCACATACAGAATGAGGGTTCGTGGCAGACATTTATCACCCACAAGCCCCTCAAGGCTTGAACCCCGAGGACATTAGAAGATGTTTAAAGGTACACTTCCGTTTGATGAAACCGTTGTGGTAGGACAAAAAATGGCCTGAGGAACCACTGATCGGATCCACATTGTAAGTAAGAAGAAACGGCTGCCAACGAGTCAGGAGAGGACTTATATGGACTCTGTCGACTTTGCATCCGGCAGACAACTTTGCTATGTAGGCGCTCAACACCCTCTACCGATGCGCAGAGGTACTGCTGTACAACATTTCCGGATCCAGTCTGGTGCCTGGGTAGAATCCTAAGATAAGGAATCTGTGGCTAGATGTCTCTATCAGTTACACCTATTTAATATGTATACTTGCACTGTTTCTACCACATTTAGGTAATTTCCTCCTAAATGCTTTAATGTACTTTTATTGTGCTTTGCTGTATTATAATCAATGTGCTCTTTAGGGTTTTCTTGTTTCATTTAATATACGTTGTAACTCTTAAAATATCTGTATATAGTAAGTATATTCTGTTGTTTCAATTTTGCATTTATATGTCTTGAATTGAGTATCTTTTTATGTATACGTTTTATATTTATTTGCTACAACGATCTACTAAGTAAAGGGTTTTGGAATCCGCCTAGATTGGTAAACAAACAACTGTGAAAACTTTTTGAGAAGTTCTGGAGCAGTCAGAGGTTATGGGCCTCAGGGCGTGGGATGCTGAGTCCTTTAAATAACTGTTCCAGTAATTAACCTTACTATTGGATTGAAAACTGAACACCAATTACATCCCTGTGGCACTTGACTGGATTCCACCCTGTGGCACTTGACTGGATTCCAAGGCTTGCTTAGTGAGTTGGTGTGTCATCTGAAACTCAGAACTTAACTGACACAACATAACAATTAATAAAGTATATCCAGCAAGCACTTTTGTTTGTTAAAAGAAAATAAAGAATTGTAATGTAAACCGACACAAGTGAAAATACCATACATAATTAAGAGAGAGCATTTATTAGTGGTACTAATGGGAAACAGCACCCACGACAATCTTGGGGATAGTTTTTGTCGTTAAGTCCATTGACACTTGACCCTGTCAGGGGGGATCTCAGTGGGCCCGTTGGGGTACCGTTTGTAGTTTCAGTTCTTCCAATAGGTGTGAACTTTTCCTATCCTTTTGGGGTGCAATAGCACAGTACCTTTCTATCCTTGGTGGAAAGTTTGTTAAATGCCCTTTGGTAGGCACTGTCTCCAGTTGTCGCTGATCAGAGAGTATAGCACCGCTCCATCTGGTGTGCATCCTGTGTGGACCACCGAGCAGGCATGTTGCTGTCCCTGCCATGGGCCCACCAATGTCATTGCACTTGCCTCATTTTAAGGGCACCAGTGTCCATAAACTCACGTAAGTAGCACCAGCACCAGTTGAGAGAAGGCTGTGCCAGTCCTCAGGACTGTGCCACTAGGGTGTTTCTCAGATTCAATCACAAAGCCCTGCCCAGACAAGCAAGGAGACCAGTACGGTTAGCAGCCAACACCCTTTTAAGACACAGTCTCCTACGTTGGTGTTGATCTTCTGTCGTCATTTGTAGGTTCATCATTCAAGGACTGCAGCTAGTGGCCAAAAGCTCTCTAGTACTTACATCTCAGGGCCTCAGACCTTACTCTTCACACAGCAGTGCAGATATTATCCTTTGGCAAAGCAGCTGCAACAATTTGTCTTACCAAGGCTCCTTTACAGTCCCTGTCCTTCAAAGCTGCATCTTTTTTGTGCAAGGTCACCTCAAATGCCTCTCCTGTGTAGTCAGTCAGGTGTCACCTCCGCTCTCACCCTCTAAGTAGTGCCCAGCAACACCTTGTGGCAGACTAGTTGAATCTCCTCAGGTTGGTGGTCCCGAGCCTGGTAAGGGGAGCTGACAATAGTAACCCCAACCCTGTAGCTCAAAGGAATATCCTAGGTGCCACTGCTGTGGGAACCTGGCTTCTGGCCAGTAAATCTTTGCACGCCATCTGAAAGTTTCTTTAAGTTCTTTGGACCCAGGTTGCAGACAGTCCTTTGTATTGCACCAACTAAACTCTGTGCTCGATTATGGGCAGTTCTGCTCCTCTGCTATTTTCACACAGATTACTTCAGCCATGGTCTTTGTCACGAGTGTGAGAATGAAGATAAGGGGGAGCTGGGAGCTTCCAGTCAGAAGTAACCCAAAAGCACAACGGCAAGGGAGGCTCCCCCACCTAACTATCTGTTGTCCTGTGAAGGTTAACCCTTAAAGACAGCAATGGACCAGGAAAGGGGAAAATAAGTGGCTTCAAAGGACCCCTGTCTCCTTTACTTAATATCCCGCTGACACCCACTACTAATGATCCCTGGAATAACAGTCCTCCAATTCACATCTGCTGTATGCAATCTCTTTAACTTCATCTTAGGTGTCACTTAGGATGTAGCAGCACAAAATGAAACACAGTGTGGCTGCAGTCATGTCTTACATGCGCTACTGGCATCTTCTACTCAAAGAAGTAAGGTACACACATGCAAGCTATCTATTTCATACATGGATGGCGAATGACTCAGGTGCAGGGGATTGGCAGGCCAAACTTAAGACATAGGAAAGGTTAGTAGACCACTCTCCCCAGCAAGTGACAGGTAAAAAGGCTGGTCCTGCTATTAAGATTAGTATTACTGCCCCCACAGTCAGCCCTCTGCAGCCCGGTGAGCTCAATAAGTCATGCTCCTCCAAAGAAAAGTGCACATGGTATTCCACTCTGAAAACACAGGACAGCTAAGGTTCTCAATTGTTGGCCAGGAGTCAAAGTCCTGCAGCTTGCTACTGCAAATCTAGGACAGGGGAGATCACTCTCTAGGGACATGGAGTGAACCTTTCTCCATCCCAACAACATAAACCATTGCAGACCCTGACTTCCACCAAGAAGCCAAAAAAGTCACATAATTGTTGCATGTCGTGCCTTGCACTTAAATGTATGTAAGATGCAAATACTTTACATAATAACCCTTTCCTAATATAATGACTGTCAGATCAGACAATGCTTTGCAATTTTGTAAAGTCACCATTGTGTGGCATTTGTCTTTAGAAGATGTGTTCCCACCTGCTGTAATTTAACACTGAACCGCAAATGTAATGCTCATCGACTAAAAACAATTATAGATTTAAGAATATAACTTGTATTCTGTCATCATTAATTCAATGTGTACTGCAATTCATTTATTTTAAATGAATTCAGTCAGTCAGCCAATAAATCTTTATTTGACTAAAAATAGCCATAAAAGAACAAACTTCAGCAGTTTCAGATCCACATTTCATCAGCTTTACAAAATTCTTCATAAAATGAATACATAGAGCAATGTTATGTTGCTACAAATGCAACATTTTATCTAAAAACAGTACAGAACAAATACAGTACAAACGTATTCGAATAAGGGGCCTCTCAGTAAACTAAGCTACGCTATGGTAAATAAATCCTTATGGGAAAATAAACTTGATGCGGTCCGATTCCTCAATATAGGTGGGCTTCTGAATTTTTTTTTTAAACCGCATGAAATACATCAGGTGTTTCTAGTCTCTGCAAAAAGACCAGAGCTAATTTATAAGTTCTACTATGTGCCTGGCGTAAAATGGATCTCAAAAACAAGCGACGTGGAACTGTGCAAAACAGCATAAAGTGACAAGAGTTTTGACTGGAGGTGTTGTCACAGGAGCAACATGGCAATGTTCGAAAGAAAGCACATTGCAGAGGTAAAGCAGCAATTAAGTGCACTGTGTTCAATCTTAAACGAGGTAAATAAAAACGTCCGTAGAATTCATTATAAAACACAGGTAAGGTTCCATCCCTGAGGACGTACAGATAGCAGAGTATTTAATAATTCTAGGCATACTAGCTGCGTTGACCCTCCAGCTGTAGCTTTAACACTGTGCGGCACATTCATTATTTTAAATTTCATTCATATTTCTTCTTTATTAATTTCTTTGTGTTTTTTCCTTTGATCCTCTTCTCAAATGAACCAGCATTGAGGCAGCGAATTGAGTAAATGTGGCCCTTGAGTGAAACATCTGTTAAGTGACTGTTGAAGCAACACAATTCAAATTACAATTTCTATCACTTCTACAATGAACTTCCTGTTTTACACGGTTTACAATAATCTGTATGGTACTTTTACAAAATAACGTCATTGCATTATATTATCGACACAACAGCTGGCTCAATTTGTCATTTACACACTATTTGATTATACAGGTTTATGCAATCACCATTTACAGTCAACAATATTTGCAATCATTTACAAGCGTAGGTACATTCTACTAGAATTAAATCCCGTACATCTTCCAGTTATGGAGAGCATGACAATCGAACATCAGATGGTCAGTGATTTTCTGGAGCTCCATGAGTGACTTTGGGGTTGTCATTTTCTATGGTTGTGAATGCTAGTGAAATTCTTGAGGCTTTTAAACTAAGATGAGGTTTTGCAGACCTGCGTAATATCAAAACACGCATTGGCATAGCCAATAGGTCTCGCCTTTGGGACCTTATAAGTGTTTAGCCATGCAACAGTTGATGTTGTTGCACCAAGGATATTGTGCTGGATAACTAAACACTTATAAGGTCCCACAGGCGAGACCTGTTGGCTATGCCAATGCTTGTTTTTCTTTTAGCATACAGCTAGCTCCCTGCTGGCAGAGCACCTCGAAGCGCCGGGCCTTGGGATAATAGACTCAGCTTCACTACACTGTCACTGCCCCATCACACCGACAGGAAGCGCACAGATTCATTGCTTTGTGTCCTGCGAACACGCTGAGGAGGCAAAAAACACGAACTAAAGGCAAACGTGAAACTGAATAAAAATGAGGCAAGTGGACAAGCTTGTTTATGTTGTCATTTGGTGGGCCCGAGGTGTACTGGCCCACCAACTAGAGCTGGGCCTTCTACTCTACTGCAGATATCTAGGCACTGGTGTAAGATGGGTGGAGCCCACATCTACCGCTAGGAGGACAGAGCAGGGGCGTAACACAGGCCCCCGCAGCCCACGCGGTGCGGGAGGGCTTCAAGCTCCAAGGGGCCCCCTCGGCACTGCACTCTGGCCAGAGAGCTCATGATTGAGCCCGGAGGGGGCCCCTCTACGTACCGTGCAGGGAGGCCCCCTCAGTTTTCGTTACGCCATTGGGACAGAGGCAGAGCTGCTTTATAGCGCCTTTTCCCAAAGCAGATATCTAGGCACTAGTGTGAAATGAGGAGAGCCAATTCTATCACTAGGAGGATAATGGATAAGCTGCTTTATAGCACCTATTCCCAAAGCAGATATCTAGGCACTAGTGTGAGATGAGTGGAGACCTCACCTACCGTTAGAAGGATAGATGCCAAGCCACTTCATAGCGCCTATTCCCAAAGCAGATATCTAGGCACTAGATGACTGGCGCCCTCATCTACCGCTAGGAGGACAGAGGCAGAGCTGCTTTATAGCGCCTATTCCCAAAGCAGATATCCAGGCACTAGTGTGAGATCGATGGCATTCGTTCCCAGGGGAATTGAGGCTTAGGAGGTCTAGCTACTCTATAGTGCCTACTCCCACTGCAGAGATCTGGGCAGTACTACTAGATTGCAGCCCTTGTCAACTTTCAGGAGGACAAAGTCCGAGTTGCTCTATAGCGGTAAACAACCTTTACAACGCAACTTTTACCACGCAGTGCCTTTACAACGCAACTTTTACAACACAAACCATTACAACGCATTGCGCTGGGGGGCGCTCTAAGATAGGGAATAGGTTTAATGTACTATCCAACACCTTCCCTACTACCCACGGGGACTGGAGTTGGAATAGTAAATTAAACAATTCACTATCCGGCGCCTAAAAGCACTATGCGTTGTAAAGGTATGCGTTGTAAAACTCGCGATGTAAAGGTAGGCGTTGTAAAAGTATGCGTTGTAACGTCATACATCCCTCTATAGCACCTACTCCCAATGCGGATGTGAAATAAATATCCCTCTCTCATCCTACTCAAAGTCTGGGTCATGCTAATAAACAAGTGAAGAAGTTATTACTTGCGAAACTAACCTATTTAGCTTCGCTCACAATGTTATAGAGCAGATGATGCTAATAAACTACATAACTTTTACACATTTCGTAACACAGACAGTAGAAGGAGGCGAGTGAGAGAGAGAGTGAAACTGCTGATGACAGGCGCTGGAGCAGGCGCCCCTTGTGCCCTCATGTAACGGTGGAAAGACCTTGCAGAAGAGATTCATGGCGGACGTGTCTCTGGTGAGCTGACACGGGAATCTTAACTCTCTTGCTTACGAGTGCCAAGGTGAGACCGAGGCTCGGGCTCTCACAGGCGAGGGAACCTGCACTTCTTGCTGTAACACAGGAGTGCATGCGGTTTAAAATATATGCCTTATGCAAAGAACCATTGTAATTAATGTAGTGCTAATCATATGTTCCCAGATGTATCTAGGCACTAGTGTGAGAGTCGAGTCCTCACCAACTCCCAGCTGCTCCATAGTGCTTTAGTCTCAGTGCCCATACTAGTGTGAGATCAGTGTCTGTCCAAGAATAAAGTCCGTTTGAGGAATGAAAAATAAAGTGCCCTCGAAGCTAGGACTCCCAGGACCGATCACAGAATGGTGCACGCAGGGTCACTGCACTGGGCCGAGGCTCCAGGAGTCAATGAGCTGAGTTCACGCTTCAGGGTTCACAGAGCGCTGTCTCTGAGTCCGAGACATGATCTCACCACAGGCAGCTGGCAGACGCCTTTCACGCTGACCTGTCTTTGGTGCTATTTAGGGCAAGCAGAGGTTAGGGTGAAGCTAGGATGTTTACTTATTTCTCATAATTACATTTTTTTTAGGTGCAGGCATATTTTGTAACCAACTGAACTGCCCTAATTATTCTGAGGCCACCTGGAGAGCTGGGAATTTGCACCAATCGATTGCAGTAGTCAGGTGGCAAAAATGTTACATTCACACTGATTAGTCGTGTAAATGACTGTAAAAAAAGCGTCAATGAAGGTATGATAAAGTGGAGGGCAGTAGGACCGTTAAATAGATGAATAAACGCCTTCACCAAGGCTTCTCTCAATGCAGACATCTAGGCGTTAGTGTGAAATCAGTGTCTGCATAAAGGCTGAAGTCTGTAGCATGGCAATGTGTTGTCTGTACTCTCGCCTCACTGCACCCGCTGTACTTTGAGGTGGAGCCTGATTACTTTTAAAAATTGATGCATGTTTCTATAAAAATACATATGCTGCTGTAAAGTAAACAAGCCGCCACAAATTGCATGTACAGTTCCAGAAGTCCCGGGCGATTGTAAAGTAAGATAGTTCATGTCAAGAGAGGGCAATGGCTGCATTTTCACGCATGTCGGCGGGAGACAAATGGCTGCATTTTACCACGCATGTCGGCGGGAGACAAATGGCTGCATTTTCACGCCATCCCTAGGTGTAAGGGAAACTCAATTTCAGAATTCCGCACACTTTTGCTTCCCTCCTGCAGGCGGGGGCGAGGTTTGTTGACGACCCCTTCGCGTTTTCATTTTAATTTCATTCTAGTCACAACACGAAACAACGGCAGTAGATATGGAGCTGTTTTAATAAACCTCTACGCGCAGTGCTTTATGAATCCTGTCCCCAGCCGCTGCTAAACCCATCCCAGCCTGCCAGAGCACGACACACACTTCAGAAAGAACGAGGTGTGCGCATTCCTTCGTTCCAGGCTACGAGGCTCAGTCCATGTGTGGCGTTTACCTTGCCGGAGCGAGCGCGATAATTGCAAACAGATGGTGCCGCTGCTCGCTCCCGCAAGGTAAACGCCACACACGCACGAGGGCTCATTGGGAACAGTGCAGTACATACACGAGTTTCCCAAAAAGCCCTGAGCGATTTCAAGAGGTCATCACCTACGCAGGGCTTGCGTGATGTGTAGGCAAGACCTAAAGAGTGCTGAGCGATTTCAAGAGGTCATCACCTACGCAGGGCTTGCGTGCTGCGTAGGCAAGACCTAAAGAGTGCAGGACTCTGAGGTGTTTCCGTAGAGATCTGCAGTTTATAGCATTGCCTCTGATACAAGATAGGGGCAACTACTTGGTGCCACAATGGAAAGCGGTCCCTATCCTTTATTTATTACTTATTTTACACAGTGTTGGTTGTTGCTGACTTATTTGTTGTGTTACTTTTATTGTCAGAGATTATGGCTAACTTCAGGTTGACCACTCAGCAGGTTTGTTAGTTTGCTTTTCGAATCTTCCTTTGACAGTGGTTCTGAGAATGACTCTGTACCTGAGACAGAGGACGAAGTCCAAGATTCTAGCAGTGAATTTGCTGTCCAAGAGGAATCATCTGATGATGAAGGCACTATCAGTGTGGAGGAAGTGCCTCTTTTTGAAGAGGACACTGATATGCAGATAGTGCAGCAAGATGCATCTGGATTGCAGCATGGGGCGGTAAGGCTACCCGTTGGAAGTGCTGAATTCTGGTTTGCCCCAAACATGTTGCAGCCTGTGTTGCCTGCTTTTAGTGGTGCTGAGGGGAGGATGGTCAATACCACAAACACTTTGCCTATAAATCTCTTTCAGTTGTTTATGGAAGATGTATTTCTGGATGAGTTTATTCACCAAACTAATGTGTATGTTGAACAGTATTTGAAGGACAACGGTGCCAGACTTCGGCACCACTCTAGAGCTAGCCAGTGGACTCCCACAAATCTAGATCAGATGAAGAAGTTCTGGGGTTTAACTTTGTTGATGGAATTGATAAGGAATCATTTATGTCTTCATATTGGCCTTCTAGTCCCTTGGTGGCAACTGTTTTATATTTCCTGCACCCATAAGTTGTGATTAGTGTTTGCTCTGCTTCAGATGCTGCATTTTGCTGATAATGCTTCAGCATTGTCACGGGAGCACACTGTGATTGTCTCTTGAAGATCCGACCAGACCTTAATTATTTTGTAGATCGCTTTTCAGAGATCTATGTTCCAGGGAAACAAATATTTATGGATGAGTCTTTGTAAGGGCCGATTGGTTTTAAGGCAGTACATTCCTAGGAAGAGGGCATGTTATGGAAATAAGATGTATATGCTGTTCTAAGAGTAGTACTGGACATGTCTATAATTTCGATGTGTACACTGATAAGGAATCTTATATTGACCCCCTGATTGTCCCTCCACTTGTAGAGTCAGTGAAAAAAATGTGTAGGAACTTGGTAGAGGGCTTTTTAGCAAAGGTCACCATTTAGATGTAAATAACTTCTATATTGGTGAGCAACTGTTCCCAGAATTGTTCAAAGTGGTACCTGTTGCATTAACCATAAAGGCCACCCTAAAGAGCCTGTATGCAAACAATTTCAGAGGGGACCGTGCAGTGCCTTGCGTAGTGATAAACTTCTAGTTGTGAAATTTTAAGGCAGAAGAGATGTCCACATACTGACAACCATTCATGATGAAAGTACTTAATCTGTGACTGTTTGTGGTCAGGTTGCTGAAGGGCGCAAAGCTGTGTGCATTTTAGACTACAATAAGCACATGGGTGGTTTATTTATTTATTTATTTATTCAAAGTTTTATATAGCGCGAACAAGATCCTTACAGATATCAGAGCGCTTCACAGAGACAGGGGTAGGGTCAGCAGGAATGAACAAGATAATGGGAGCAGTATAATAATCACTAACATAATAGGATAACAGTAATGTACAGAAACATATCAATTTACAATCAGGTAAACAAGTAATATAAGACGGCACAAGTCATTGATCCCACTACAGAGGGTTCAGGTAAAACCTTGGATGTGTGGATGGCTTATACCAATTTCTTAGGATAAAGAAGGCACTGGGTGGGGGCATCGGGGAGGGTGATTCAATGAACCAAAGTGTATCATATATTGGGTAGTGTACCATCAAGTAGGAGTATAGTGCCAAAGAGCAAGGTGATCAGTGATATTAGATAGAGTAGATAAGATCTTTGAGCCATACAGTGCTGTTCGTAAATCATACATTTAGTATAAGATGTTGGCTGTCCACTTGTTTCATTTGGCAACCTCCAATGCTTTTGTGGTATTCAAGGATTGTTCTCCAGATTTAAAGATAACTTTTGTTCAGTTACAGCAGTCTGTAAAAGGCAGCCTTGTTGTAGTGAAGCAGGAAAGTGTTCCTAGAGTTGGAGTGGTGGAGGATATGGCTAGAGTGAAAGATCTCGACTTTTCTGAATACATTCCTCTCATAACCCATAAAAAACTTTCTCTGTAGGTGTTGTAGAGTCTGTGTCAGAAGAGGCTATGTGTGCCAGCTTGTTTAAAATCATACCACACGCAACTCAAGTATTGGGTGCAACCGAGAGAATAAAAGTGAACTGATTGACTGTATTGTTTTATATTTTTTGTTCAGTTGCAAAGTTGATGATATTTCTATGTATTTAGTTAGACCTGTTGTGTTTGTAATCATAGTTAGTTTTTCATCTCCTTCAAATTGGTCTGTGTTTTCTTTTTGTTTAAAATAAAATGTGATGGCGATGTGTGGGGCCTGGCGCTTGACTGGCAGTTTGCATGGACTGGAGCTTGGCTGGCGTTTTGTGTGGACTGGTGCATAGCTGGTGGTGTGTGTGGACTGGCGCTAGGCTGGCGGTGTGTGTGGACTGTTGCTTGGCTGGCAGTTGCATGGACTGGAGCTTGGCTGGCGCTTTGTGTGGACCGGTGCTTAGCTGGTGGTGTGTGTGGACTGGCACTTGGCTGGCGGCGTGCTTGGACTGGGCCTTGGCTGGGGGGGGTGTGTGAGCAGGCATTTGGCTGGCTGCTGGTCACTGGAAACACACTGCCAGATAAATGTTATGTTATAGGGTCCTGTAGAGCGCGCTAATACCGAATTACGTCATAGCGCTAGTATCCAGAAAACCTGAACAATATAAGTTGTGGTGAATAAATGTCCTAATATGTGAATAAATTTCCTAACAAAAAAGCCAGTCCACACACTCCAAACCTCCCAGATGATGTGATTGCTGTGTCAGTCCTGTGGGTGTATGGAAGTGATGCGCCCCTGAATGGTTCTGTTTTTAAAGTGAGTGTTGTAATGTTCTAGGCCCGCGGCTGGCGGTAGGAATGGTTTTGTGTCACACATGAAAGGTGTGTGAATGGCCTGTAAAGCGGTTTATGCCTTGCCATGGCTTCAATGCTCACGGTCAGTGAGTCATTGGTTCAACATTCTGAACTTTCGATTATTAATACTGAATTTCATTTTTGTGAAATTTTTGTTAATAAAATTTAATTTTCAACTTTTCACTTGCACTCATGCCAAATCTAACCAGTGTGTGTATGTACTTGAGGAGTGGATGGTTGTGCAGTAATATTTGTCTTTCCTGTCTTTCTCTGCCAGGGTGTTCATTGTCTCCCAACTCTAGATATTTTGGTAAACTAGCCACCAGGTGAACGCCAGGGTGACTCTCATGGATCCTTCAAAGTACTGGCATCTGCTGGGAGCCTCAAACGTCCAGCCACCCAGCGTTCCCGTATATGTCCAGATAAAAAATGGCACATCACCTATGTGGGTGGGCCTAGTGTCTGCACAAGTTCAAGGTCTAAGACGCAACGTGGAAAGATTAACAAAAGGGGTAGCTGCCCAGGTTTGGCAGCCACACAGGAAATCCTACTAAACCCAGACATTTCTGAAAACTAGACACCGAGGGGAGTACAGGGTGGCTTGCTTCTCGTGGATCCCATAAAGATTTCTTACCCACAATGCCTTGCAAACCTCAAACTTTGACTGAAAGTGCACCTTTCACTTGCCTTTTTGTGATGTATTCTTCCAGAATCAAAAGAAATCCACAACATTTCTACCACCCACTGTTTCCCCACTTGTCCCAATAAAAATGCTGCCCCACTTGTGTGGCTTGGCCTAGCGCTCGCGACAGGAAAGGATCAAACTAACATCAATGGGAATCCTCATTAAGGGACACGCATTGACCTTGGTTTGATCTGTGCTTGTCGCAGGCACTAGGCCCAGCCACAGAAGTCGCGCAGCATTTTTATTGGGATTACTTGGGGTAATGCTGGATGGAAGGAATTTTGTGGATTCCTGCTGATACTAGAACTTTCCATCACAGAAATGTGAGAAAAATGTGTGTATTTAATCAAAGTTTGAGGTTTGGAAGGGCTTCTGATTAGAAACACTTGGTGGGAGCCACACAAGTCACCCCATCCTAGATTTCCCCAGGTTTCTAGTTTTAAAAAATGTGCAGGTTTGATAGGTTTCCCTAGGTGCCAGCTATTGCATAAAATCATCAGCTCGGCACATTACAAACAAAGCGTCTGTTCTCAATGGAAAAATGTGATGTGTCCATGTTGCATATTGGGGCCTTTCAAGTCGTTGCCAAACAGCCTAAAACCCACAAGTGAGGTACAATTTTTATCGGGAGACTTGGGGGAATAGTAGATAGTAGGAAATCGGTTGCTCCATTGCTTCCATCACAGCAATGTGAGGAATGCGTTTTTTTGTAGTCAAAATTTGAGGTTTATAAGGGCTTCTGGCAATACAACCTAGTCAGAGCCACACAAGTCAACCCACTCTGGATCCACACAGGTGTCTAAAACATGTGCAGGGTTTTAGGTTTCCCTAGGTGCCAGCTGAGCTAGGGCCCAAAATCAACAGCTAAGCACATTACAAAAAAATGGTCAGTTTTCAATGGAAAAAGTGATGTGTTCATGTTGCGTTTTGGCATCTTTTATGTCGTGGCCACTAGCCATATCTACACAAGAAAGGTAATATTTTTATCAGGAGACATGGCGGAATGGTAGGTGGCAGAACTTTTGTTGATGTCTCCAGATTCCTTAACCTTCCATAACAGAAATGTGAGGAAACTGTTTTTAGGCACATTTTCAGGTTTACAAGGGCTTCTGGGTAAAAAAAAACCTGGTGGGAGCCACACATGTCAGCCCACCCTGGATTCTCCTAGGTGTCTAGTTTTAAAACATTTGCAGGTTTGCTAGGTTTCCCTAGGTGTAGGCTGAGCAAGGGCCCAAAATCTACAGCTAAGTACATTGCAAACAAAGAGTCACTTTTCAAAGGAAAAATGTGACGTGTCCTTGTTGCATTTTGGCGCCTTTAGTGTTGCGGCCACTAGCCCTACCCACACCACTGAGGTACCATTTTTATATGGATACTTAGGGGAATGGTAGGTGGTAGGAAATTAGTTGCTTCAGGCATATTCCAAAACCTTTCAATACAGAAATGTGTTTTTTCAGTCAAAGTTCGAGGTATGCATGGGCTTCTGGGTAGGAACACCTAGTTGCAGCCATGCAAGTAGTCACCCCACCCTGGATTCCACCAGGTGTCTAATTAAAAAAAATATACAGGTTTGCTTAGTTTCTTTATGTGCCGACTGCGCTATGGCCCAAAATCTACAGCTAGGCACTTGGAAAAAAAGGTCAGTTTTCAATGGAAAAATGTGATGTGACCATGTTGTGTTATGGCGCCTTTCCTGACGCTGCCACTAGCCCTGCCCTCACAAGTCAGGTACCATTTTTGCGGGAGACTTGGGGGAATGGTAGGTGGTAGAAAATGAGTTGCTCCCTGCAGATTCCATAACTTTCCATCATGGAAAGGTGAGGAAAATGTTTTTTAGTCAACGTTTTAGGTTTGCAAGGGCTAAGGGTAAGAAAACCTGGATGAGAGCCAGGCAAGTCATCCCACCCTGTATTCTCCAAAGTGTCTAGTTTTCATAAATGTGCAGGTTTGCTAGGTTTCCATAAGTGCCGGATGAGCTAGGGCCCAAAATCCACAGCTAGCCACACTGCAAGAAAAGGTCAGTTTTCAGTGGAAAAACGTGATGTGTTCATGTTGTGTTTTGTAGCCTTTCAGGTCGACCCACTAGCCCTATCCACACAAGTGAGATAACATTTTATCTGGAGATTTGAGGGAATGGTAAGTGGTAAGAAATTAGTTGGTCCCTGAGATAATTCATCTCCACAAGGCAGTATGTACTGACTGCTCTTGAAGTATGTATGACAAGTATAGAATGTCATTTTCGCACATACGTTACTTTTGGGCTATGTATTGTTTTTATGTTTCACCTTTAGGAATTGCCAGTTCCATATATATAGAGAACAAGAGAGTGTGAGTTAGACAGAGATTAAGGTCGGGTATATGTATTCACATTTGTAGTTATGCTGACACTTAAGATATATCTTGCCTTGCAGAAATTCACTACATTCTACAGACCTCCGTGTGACGAGGCAGAGGTGGTGGAATCCTGTGTCTCTGTTTTGTCTCTGATTCCATTCCCCTTTCCCACTTCTACCACTGACCCTCATATCTCCGAAAATATAATAGGTGGTTGTGATGGTGAGTGAGTAAGAGCATTACTCTTTTGCAAAGGTTCAGTGAAAATCAGACAGACTGACTATCCCACATTATCATCCAACATAAGTGATGGATTCAAGTGCAAATCAATTACAAATTGTAGATATGTTAACAAGTTGCAATAAGAGGCTCACTCACATATATAATCTGTAGCAGCATACATTATTCCCCTAACATCTCCAGAGATATTTTTTTGCTATTCCCAGATGTTTGCATTATACCTTAATCAACGTCAATTGCACTTTTGGTGTAGGCCCAATGGCCTTTTCAAATGACAAAGCTAAAGTAGACTTTGTACTATCCTATTTGAGTAGGAATGCTGTCTACTGGAGAATTCCATTAGTTGACGTTAATGATCTACTGCTAAAAATCTTCGGCGAGCACAAGCAGACGTTGTATGACAGGAAAACGTGTGCTTTTTCCTTCTGCATGGTTCCCCTCACTTTTTGCCTGGTGTTGTTATTGTTTCTGAGTAGTCTGACTGGGATCCTACTAATTAGGACCCCGGTCTCTGTGCTTTCTAAATTGGATATGGTGAGTACTTAGGTACATCACAGATTGGCTACTGGTGCACCCTTATAAGTCCCTAGTATATGGAACTGAGGAACCCAGGGCATAGGTGCACAAGGGGTCCCCCATGGGCTGAAGCATGTATTATGTCACCCATGGGAGACCACACAAACTGTGACTACAGGTCTGCCATTGCAGCGCGTGTAAGCTGGTGCTTGCACCGCGTATGACAGATATAGGTTCCCCTATATCTGAGGTCACTGCACTTAAAACCTATAAGTCACCCCTAAAGCAGGCCTTTTGAATCCTGAAGGCAGGGTGCTTGGTTCCTAGAGTGAAGATGCCCCTGCATGAGCGGTACACCCCTACAACCTTCGTAGTTCATTCTCCTGGGTTCTAAGTGCATCAGCCATTATGATATATAGAGTGGTCATGCATCATTACACAATGATCATCTCTAAACTGGCTGTAACGAACCCTGTTATGTTTGGTATCAAACATGTTGGTATCATACACCCAGGGAGATATGATTCGATTCACTGTAAATCTCCTCCAGGAGGCCCTTAGTGCTCCCTGTACCAGTCTTCCAGAAACAGATAGCAAGCTAGGGCTGCTGCTAACGAGAGGCATGATTCTACCCTCCTGCTGCTGAGCCAAGCTCGAGCAGGGGAAGGCAGAACAATAGATATCCTGTCACAGGGAGGTGTGAACACCTCCCAGACAGGGTTTACTGTATTGGGGCAGTATGGGGGTGTTTGCCAGCGCCACTGAGACTGCTTGTAGGGCACACTTGGTGCCCTACTTGCATACTGTGGAGTGGAGAGGTGTGGCTCACTGGTTAGAGGCGGCAGACCTGTAAGCAGAGAACGGCCTGGGACCAGGGTTCAATTCCCGACGCGGCAGGGTCTTGGACCAGGGTCAACGGACTCGATAATTCTCGCCTCAGTGCCTACTCTAACCAGGGAACACACTCGGTAACTCTGGGCATTAAGCTTGCCTCATCTCTACAACGGCCCCCCACAGACGCCGGAGATGCCTGGTTTCACCCTGGAGATACCCAGAAAGGGACCATCTCACAGGGAAAACCAGGACGGGTTCCCCAGCGGTCTACAGCGCCAGGACACTCGGGTAGAGTAACAGTGCGCTTTACAAGTATCCCACATACTCCAGTGCAAACCAGTTATTGGAGCCATTGGCTCCTGCTCTGGTGTGAAACTGAACAAAGGATATGGGAGTATCCTCCCCACTGTCCAGCCCCTCTTCTGGAAGGGACCCCTTAATTGTCCCAGCCCTTTCCTTAGGGAACTTAAGGGCCTACCTGTGAGTGGGTGCCTAGATCCATCGTGTGACAAGATTCAGATCAAGACAGCACTTCATCTTCGACCGTCTGGGCACTCTGGACTTTGCTCTGGGCTCCGAGACTGCAACTGGGAAGACTCCTGCTGCTCCTGGTCTCGTCGTCCTGCAAGTCTGCTGCAACATCTGTGCCTGTGCAATACAGGATCCTCAGAAGGCCTGTGGACTTCCAAGACACCTGAAGGAATCTCCCTTGAAATGACGGAGTCACTTCCCTGCATCTGCAGGCACCAGAATACAGCTGGCCAGTCTGTTGATCTTGGGCTCCCACAGACTCCGAAAGGCTCAGCAACACAGGTGGTGGTTCTGCAACTCCCTCGAGTTCTGCACTGTCTTCTCACTGAGTTTGAGGCCAGTATCCCTCGTTGGAACTGCTGGAACAGAACCCCTGTGCACTGCATCGACCTGTCATTTTAAAGGCTTGTGACTCTCTTCCTCAGAGATCTTTGGGCTCCAAGAAGCTCCAACCTCAAGTATCTCCTGCAGCCAAGATCTTTGTCCTCACTGCAACTCTTGCACCGTGGGCATGAATCTTTGATGAGCTACTCGAGTTCTCTTGCGACTCCTGTGCCTCCAGCCTGTGGGTCCTCTGAGGGTATTCTTTGACTCCAGTGAGATCCCCTGATTGCTCGGGCCTACTCTGACTCCCCTGCTTCTGGTGGGTCACCTGGACCTTGCTGGTCCTGACACTGCACCTTTTTTGCTTGCCACGTTGTTTGCAGTTACCAAGGCATGTTGGTGCTCCTGACGGACACCGACCCCTCCACTCTTGACATCCGACATGGACATCCGACATGGAACAGCTCGTGAACGGCTCCTGGTCTTTCATAGCACCGCCTGGTTCACACAGCTGCAGCTCCAAGGTATCTGTCAACTCTCCTGAAACACCCAACATCGGTGGGAATTCGTCTTTCGTACCTCCTGAAAACTTTTGAGTGGCATAGATGCTGTCCCTTCTGCTTGCAGGTACTTCTTCTTCTTCTTGAATCCACCACTGGGTCCCATCGGACACTTTCACCTTCTTCATCAGCGGCATCTTCCTGAAGTCCTCCATTGAGTTTGACAGCGGTTTTGACGCCACTTCGCACCTATCCACCCGGCTTCCCTGGTGTAGGTATTCTGGTTCCTAGGGTATCCATGGGTGGGGTGGCTCTCCAACCCTCTGTCTTCCTCTGGGTTTCTTCAGGGTCCACTGGGAAGGGTCCTTCTTCTTTAAAATTGCAACCACAACTTACCCCTTGACTTGAATTGAGCACGCGGTCTTGTTCCCACTCTGCACACAGCATCCATGGGGTTTCTGGTTACTTACCGCGGGGGTTCCGTAGGTCCCCAGCACTTCTACATCTTCTGGGTATAGTCCTGACTTGAGTCGTGGTTCGCATCCCACTATTTTAGTATAAGGTTTGGTCTCCCCCTGGTGACAACTGTGTATTCATGCTACTTACCTGTTTTATTTGCAAAGTATTGTGTGAATTCTGTATATCCCCAGGTGGGAGATATTTGTATGTGTTAGTGAGTGTCTTATAATAAATACATACATATTTTTTATAAATATTTCACTTAATCTATACCAATAAGATTATGTTCTGGTAAAACAAGCTGCTTTACACTCCTTCTGGACTAAGCCTAAAGGCTGCTCTCCACAGCTACCACTTAGAGAGCTTTCTAAGGTTGTCTAAGACTACTAAAATCACCATAAGGGTTGTCTGGATTAGTGCAGGGTGCTACACTTACATAAGTGATTACCATATACTAAGCCAGTTTCCTACAGTCATCAAGATTTAATAAGTTATAAGCATCTTTAATTATTTGGTAGCTGAGACGGGTTGGCTTGAGGAGAAAAGGTCAGGCCTTCTTTTTATCAAGGTTTAAAAAATTAATTGAAGCATGTTCTAGCATTGATTGGTAATACCCTTACTACGTTTGCTGAGCTCATAGATGTGGTAGTACAGTTAGATCACTAATTAGGTGAATGTGGCTCAGACAAAAGTTGGAGTGAGACTAAAGTATTAGGAGTGGGACTGAAGTTGGACGAGAGCAAATATTTAGAACTCTCTAAATAAAAGCAATTAGGCCCAATTAAGGAAACAGTTCATAAAGAGGAAACAGAAAAAAGACATACAGAGAAATGATGGACGTCAAGCCATTATGTGAAAAACTGTTGGACTACAACTCCAATATATAGGAAGTAATAATTAGTGACATCACACATGGAAAAACAACATGGAGTGGACACATTTGATTCTGCAACAAAGATGGAAGCTGATGTGTTGAATGTAGGGCTTAAGTCTGTTTTAAAAGGTACAGTCAACACAATGTAGTCATCTGGCATGCATATGGTTGTTCCAATGACTTTGTTAGATGGAGAGATTAAAATTATCTAAGAACTCTTGGATTCAGGGGCACCGGGGAATTCTAAGGACATTAGGTTTGTGCAATCCGTGAAATACATGCAATCCAGAAAAAGGTTCCTAAAAAGGGTTAAGACAATGGATAACTCTACATTGTCTTCAGAGCTGTATGCTTTCATACACACATAGGGGTCCATTAGGATGTCGGGCGGATTGCCCCCGCCAGGCTGGCGGTGGCTACCACCAGCCTGGCGGGGGCAATCCGCCCGAGATCCTTCCCTGAATTCCCCCCGCCATATTACAATGGCGGGGGGACCGCAGTGGACCAAAACACCGCCCGCCACTTTTCCGCCCCGGTCGCCTTGCGGCCAGGGTGGAAAATGTTTAATATGGTGGCGGTATCTATTAGACACCGCCAGCCATATCACAATGGGCATTGTGAGATGCCTTTCTGCAGCGGCGCTGCCACCACGGAAAGGCATGCGGTCTTCACTCTGGGGGCCCCCTGCGGACCCCAGAGTGAAGTACAGGTGGGGGGGTGCACATGGGGGGTACCTGTGGTACCCCCCTTTCATTGTCATTTGCAAAGCGGCAGGCACCGCGCGGTGCCCGCCGCTTTGCAAATGAAAATGTGAAAGTGCATTTTCAGCATTGTGGTGGGCGGTGCAGAGAGCACCGCCCGCCACAATGCTGAAAATACAGGATGTGCCCGCCACTGTTGCGGGCACATCCTAATGGCACCCCCGGGACCCCCGCCCTTATGGCGGGCGGTCCCGATTTACGATAGGATGACGGGCGGCAAAATCCGCCCGTCATCCTAATGGACACCATGGTTTCTTAGGTATATATTGGAAGCCACCATGAAAAAAATCACTTTGATGTGATAGATGTTACCCAGTTTATGATGGTTTTGCTTTTGACACTGCACGCAATCAGTATTGTTTGGGCAGCAAGAAGAATACAAATTAATTCTGATTATTGCATGAATCATTGGTTTATTCTTGAAGAACAAGCTCAAAGTTGTCCTTCAAAGGCATTGGCCTGAATAATGACAACTTCTGTTTTTGGTTGTGCATTTAACATCCCTTCTTGTTATAAGAATTTTCATGAAGTGTTTGATTAAAAAATTAAGTACATTACTTCCACATCAAGGTGATGATGACAAAATTGATCTGGAACCTAGGGAAGCTCTACCTTACATTCAGGTATATGCACCTGCAGAATCAGAAACGGAACATTTTTTACAGAACCAGATGACAATTTAGTTAAAGGGTAATCCAATCAGTCTCCCCTTCTCTATTTTTTGTGTCCAAGAAAGGACTAAGATAAGAATATGCATTAATGATAAAGTTGGTTCCTGTATGTTAAAAGTGATACCTCATCTATATAGAATAAAGACAACACTGTAAGTGAGATTAACATGATCGTGCAACTTGAAAACCAGAATAACCATTCCTTAGCTTTAATCAACTATGAAGCCTTTCTAATCAAATGATGAACTGAGTTATAGTCTATTGATGAAGAAGCTTGTCTCAGAGAAAAGGGCGGTAGAAGCAAGAAAGCTGGTCTGCTGTATGAAGGAAAAGGCTTGCATTTTTTATTTACCTAAAAGTACAATTGAGACAACAAGCTTTGAATAGGCTTCTTAACGTTAAGGATTCTGGCCATCCTGGAATAACTATAACAATAGCAGCATTATGGCGATATTTTTGATGGTCAACATTATCTACATATATTAAGTACATGTGCTGATTGTGTCCAAATAAAGAGTTCACACACAAAACATATGGGTCTTTTGAGACCAATAACCGTACCTCCCAAACTGTGGAACAAATTATCCATGACTTTTATTGTGGAGTTATTCAAGAGCCAAAAATTATTGTCACTCTTGTAATTGTTGATCGTTTGACTACAATGGGTCATTTCATATTTCTGCCTACGTTATCTTCATCGAAAGAGTTAGGATCGTTTTTTTTCTTCTCAACACAGAATTTGTTTGCTTTGTGTTTTAATGGTCCTGATTACTGAAAGGGGGTGTTTGTTTATTTCAAAACTCGGGTCTGCCCTGTATAAGGAATTAGATTTGGAAGTTTGTCTGTCCACTCATTATCATCCTCAAATGGATGGACAGACTGAAAAACTGAATCAATGAGTTGAACAGTATTTGAACTACCACCCATCACGAGGAAGATCTCTAGGATCCTGTGTTGGACAATGATGTGGATAGGTGAGGTATAGATTGGGGTTCGCTAACAAATAATATGATTAATAAGATAATATGATTGATATTCTGGAAAAAAGGATGGGGTTCTCGGGCCCGGTATTAAATTGGTTTAACTCATTCCTACAGAACAGAACTCAAAGAATAAAAGTGAATTGTTCTCTCACTAAGAGTACACCAGTTTCAATTGGAGTGCCCCACGGTTCCAAACTCTCTCCAACACTCTTCAACTTCTTCATGGAAACCCTCACTGAAATCCTAAAATTTTCAAACATACAATACCACATGTATACTGATGATACACAACTTTATATGAAAATGGCGTCTCTAGAAGACATCAAAATGCTGAACTATGTGCTTTTTTAACACTCAACAATGGCTAACTCACCATCACCTTTTGCTTAATACTCTCAAGACTGAATTCCTCCTAATCGCCCGGCCACCCACTCCATACCCATTGAAGACTGGCTCAAACATCTTACGGCCCTCAACTGCAATCCTCATGTGGTGAATTCCACTAGATCCTTCGGCATCACGCTAGACCAACACCTTAATATGCAAGAACATATCAGTGCAACAACTAGGGGAGCCAACTACCATCTCAACACGCTTAGGCAAATCAAACCGTTCCTACCTCCTGTGGACCTGCAACTTGCAGTCCAGTCCCTAGTGATCTCCTGTGTGGAATATGGAATTCTGACCTTGGCTGGGCAGCCCAAAGCTAGTCTGACCCCCCTAAGGGCCACTCTGAACTCTGCTGCCTGACTTGTCACAGGCTTGTGTAAACAGTATTACATCACACTTGACTTAATTCAGCTCAACTGGCTATCGCTCGAATGATCGGATTAGGTTCAAGATTGCTTGCCTGACGCACAAACCGCTCCACCATAATACTCCCTTTTACTTGCCAAATAAGCCTGAACTCTCTGGTATGTCTGGGTCCCTAAGAAGCTCCATCACTCTCCTGCTGAAACCGCACAAATTCAAAAAGAAAATAACATACAACCGCGCCTTCTCGGGTCTGCCCCCAAGAATTTGAAACGCTCTTCCTCCTAATATCCGTTCGAACCATTCGACCGTTTCTTTCAAAATACAAGTCAAAGAACTTCTCTTGAATAACCAGCTGGAACAATCCTCCCGAAGTCAATATAGCTAATCGTTTTATACCCTAGAGAATTCATGGCTATCTCCTTTGTTTGAGACATTTTCAGGATGCAACTTATGTTCTCGCTACATGTTTCCTCTTGTTTGTTTTCGCTCTTATTGTATTGGGGTTGGTTCTCTACAAATGTCTAGGATGTTTACTTGCTTAGTGACTAACCGTATCCTTTCTTTTCTCATGTACAGCGCTCTGATACCCGTTTTGGGTCATGTTCGCGCTTTTAAAAACTTTTCAAATAAATAAATAAACATGAACTGCTCTTCGTGGTGTATTTTGATAATACCTTAATTGACCTAACATATGGTGAAATAACTGTGCCTGTGTTGTCTCTGACCTCTTTAGACCCTAGGCCTATGACAAAATCTCCAGTACATCAGAAGCAAACTGTCCTAGACTTCACACAAATTAAGTCATTCAGACGAAAATGAACTATGACCCAATCAATTGTAATTGACACCTTCCACCTGTTCCTAAACCCACTGTTTTATGACACTGACATTGAACATGCAGTAAAACACACGGAGGGTCTGAATACAAGTTTTGCAATTATTATAAATATGTTGATTTGGAATAGGGATTGTAATTAAGGTTGCAGAATGGAGCCAAGATCTTTTACTAATGAATTTCAGTCCGACAGTAGTGTCTGCTTTCTTGTACAGAGTTTTCTCTGGGCAAGGTACAGGCTCCTGGTTATGATATAGTAGAGCAGTAAGACTCACAACTGTATTCCCCAAGAAAAGCTAATTTTACAAAAATATAATCCAACCTTCACAAATATGGCTATTGGTGCTGTTATAAATTACTGAGACCAGCAAAGGGAGAATGATTTTAATATTGCAGTATTTACATGCAAAATATCTCTTCCCCCTTCTTTTGCAGACTATTTGGGTGAACACATATGAAGGAATTTGATTGTCTGAGATAAGATGGAGAGAAACAAGGAGTTCAAAAAAGATGAATGATTCTTTAATAGCCTCAAGGGACAACCAAGAGAATCAGTTGTGAAGCAAGCAATTCCAAGTCTAATCTCCAGGAAGGGTAAAAGAGAGGATGATTACAAAAAAGGCTGGAAAAGAGTAAAGCCATCAAATATGAGGTTGTAAATGTTTACTTTGTACCAATTACAGCACCATTTCAAAAACTTCCACCCCACTGAAAGTTTACAAAATTAGCTATATCGCAATAGTTTGGAAAATTACATTATGTAAATCAAAGTATGCTAAACTGTTTAACCCTTACACAGGTATAAATTCAAAATCTGTATATTGAGTGACATACTTTCACATAGGATGTATGTATAGTCATTGTACAGTCTCGTCCACTTCCTAATTAAAAAACAATAAATGGAACTTGCCAAATATCCCACTGCCACCACTGCCCCTACCCAATTTCCCCACTGATGCTGACCAATTCTACCACTAGCACCGTTCCCTGACTTTAAGAGCGCCACCAAATCCTTTGATGCTTCCATTACTCTTTCAGCAAACTATTTATTTGGGATCCAGGTTGTGTGCATAGATGGAAGCTTTAATATTTAGCTCAGAGTATTTTGTGCTGCAATTTTACAAAACAAATTTATCTTTTGCCTATCACTGACGAAATTAGAAAAAAGAGAGCATACGTCTTTTTCGTATATGACCTCTATGCATTTTGGGACAGATGGATTGCATCCAGTTATCACGAGGCATAGGTTTTCATTGTACAAATTAAAAAAAATGTAATAATATAATGAATCAGAATAGAAACAACACTATATATTATTCCCCCCTGAAATTGTCGATATCCAAATATCTGAAAGACACCAATTTCTAATTGTCCATTCCTTAAGCATTGCTCTGAATACCTGGTGTCAGCTTAGGAACCGTTCAAGGACCTTACTCATTTTATTCTGATTAATATTGAAGGATGAAATGTGCTAGCCATCTGGTGAACTTTTTCTCATACAGAGAAATCACTCTTCCAAATGTAAATTTCAGTGTATCATATACATCATAAAAAGGTAATACAGCAAATTCCTCATTAAGACTATTTCGATGAATAGTTTGTAGGAAATGTATCCATCAACTTTCTCTGAGCAATAGCAAGTTATTAATTACATTCTCTTGCATTTCTCATTACCACTGCATAAACTAGCTAACACAGCTGTGCCACAGCATGTCAGCATTGAAAATATGTTTTGCTGAGGATAATCTAATGTCTCCAATCCAAATTTACATTCAGATATCGATATTTTAGTGCCACGTGATACATGGCCACTATAATTTTTGGCACAGTGAAATATAAACAGATATGTAATGCTTCTTAAGTCACATGTTACCCAGTCCTGAATAGGGTTTCTTTATCAATTAGAGGTGTAGACTATTAGGGTCTCTGTAAAGGCTCTGCCTTGTGCACATCCCAGATATGGGTAAAACCTCTAATTGGACTACGTTGTTGACGCTTGAAACCAGATACTGCTTTTACTACCAAACAATTAAGTTCACACATTCTCGTGTATACTTGCAATGGTCTTTGTTAACGTGTGTAACAAGTCTATCACTTGACAAAATATTCCATAGTTTATTTAAAACACATTCGTGTTGTGCCTGCCAGCTATGCAGTATAGTATTTGTAATGCTTTCTGTGGCTTGGCCTGTTTCTTTGTGTTTCCCTCTGCTCTGGAAATTATATTTACATTTTCTAAGTCATTTCTAAAATCTCTTTGATCTACCCCCTACCTTGGAGTTACCAATCACCTATTGTTGTTTAATGCAATATTGTTTATCCATGACAATTATCTTAATATGCACAAGCTGAGTTATATGGTTGTTGATCAATGGTTATGAATGGAAGCTTAAAGGCATAACTATCTCATTCTGATCAATGGGCTTTACCAAGAAAACATTGACTGATAAATCTCCAATTGGCTAAATGTTTGTATCCAAAAATGATAAAATGATCTCTGACTCTTCCCATAAGCATGATCTATTTGACTATATAATGTTTCTCCAGTAGATGCTTTTGAAACATTCCCAACTCCCATTATGTTGTCAACATATATCATCACCACTGGGTGATACACCAAATGCATTCATTGGTTTTACAGCACATGTTTGAGTTCAAATATATACATGGTACTGTTTATAAAACAAGTCATACCCTGGTTTCAAAACTCATTCTCCAGTGCCTCCTTTAGCAGATCTTGAACATGTTCCTCAAATTTATGGGCAGAATTTATTTTGGATCTCATCTTATGGTTGACATTCAGACACTCCACAGTTCTTTCTATACACCAATCAGTGTCCATAATCATTGTTAATGTCTGTGTTTTTGCATTACTTCTTTCATTGTTTCTTCCCCTCCTTGGTTTTCTGAATAAATGACATCTATAGAAGATACTGATCTGCACAAGTTTCAACCAATTTCTCTGTTCGTTATCTAGCCAATTGATTAGAAAAACCTGTCTATGGTTAATCATAGAATTTCTTAGGACATAACATTCTTCTTGATTGTTATCAACCAGGTTTTCATCCCTTAGACTGCACTGAATTGATAGTACAAGCAACCCTTGATGATTTGAGTAAACTTGTTGATGCAAAGCAGGTTGGAATGCTGCCCATAGTAGATCATTCATCAAATGTCAGTACCATTGCGCATACCATTCTATTCTTTACCACAGAAGAAGCCTGGTACAGATGATTATTCTTGAGTGGATTCTTTTGATTTTATATAGCCCACAGGGGTCTACATTCTATCCTGTTTTGTGCATTGTTTACCTATGCCCTCTTGTTGCACTGCTCTATCAGCAGGAGGGGTGGGCTTTACTTATGCACAGGCAACATACAGCTCATCCTCGGTTTTCCTCTTTCTGTAAGACAATATTTGTTTAGGCAAGACTACCTTCTTTTAACAACCATTTTGTCTACAATCCGCTGATGGATGTCTGTCAACTTCTTAAATTTGATTTGAGGCAAAACAGAGATTATTTTGGTATCTTAAAACACAGTTACCTGGAAGTTATCATGATGGCCCAAATTCATGGTTCTCGACATGCCCTGGCCTAAGTGGTCAGCAACTTGGGCTTCTTAATGACAATTACTCAAGAAAATAATCTTTGTTGTAAGGTTGATCAACCATACAACAAAAATTATATTGTCTACTCTACTAAGACGAAAGTAATGTTGCCTTTCCATTCTTGAGTGATTTATTGATAAAAGAGTTGTGGGCAGCTGGCGCATGGAGGGGGACAACTACTGGTCTAATACTAACTAGCTGGGCTCTGAAAAGGGCAGCTGACCTTGTGACAGCTGCCTCCTATAAAATAATTATGGTAAATGTTCTTAAGGAAAATACCTTATCATTAGAACCACAAGTTACCAGAATATCTCAAACAAAAAAAGATATACAAATCTTTCCTTTTATAATGCCAAGTGTTCATATCTCAGTGATCAATTCCTGGGTGAAGTCAAGGCTGGACTATGCCAATGCAATCTATCTGGCTGCTCTTGTACAATTACTCCACTGGCTCCACCTCATTCATAATATCTCTGCCCGTTTATTTATAAATGCACCTAGAAGAACTCACATTACTAGGTTGGTGTGATCTTTGCCATGGCTTCACATTCATGCTACAATTATCGTTAAGGCTATGACACCTGTTTACAAGGCCATCTATGCCAAAACCCAAGCATTAGTAGCTAATAAAGCCTATTGCATCCTCTGACTAACATTCTCAGGGCAGTCAACCAACTTCTTTTACAAACCACGAAAACACATACCGTTATTTCTCGTGGTTGGGTTTTTAATCTGTAATCTGTTAGGTCAGTGAGCTTTTAACCTTGAGTTAGGTTTTCTCAGTGCCAATAAGCTCCTGCATATGTTGTACTCTATAAATACATTTTACATAAAGTGGTTGTCCATGTTATTACTACTGGCTCTTGCTCACATAATACCAGGTCTGTATTTAAACCTCAGCAGATATTATTGATTCAATGTTTTTTTGTTCATGTTTATGTCATGTTTTGTAAATTTCCCTCCAACTGAAAACATTCTCATTACCATATATGCATGAATCTTGCTCTAATTTCCCAAGTTTGTGTTCTTGACTTTCGTTCGGATGTTGCTCCATCTTTGCACATATATGCTCCAGCCTTTTTGCAACTCCTTTCTTAGTTTAAATTCATCTTTATTACCTGCATCTCAAATGTTTGATGTATCCATTTTGTTTTATGGTACTCCACTAAGGGAGTTGCATGCAATTTTAACAGATTTTTTCATTCATAAATAATCAAATCATCTTTACATTACTGTTAGTGACTGGGTTTTGGTTTAACTGCTCCTAGTATCCATTTTACCTGAATATTTTTAAAACATGTATGTTTCCATTTACATTTGCTGGGGAACAAGAGGTGGAATTGACAGCTGATTATTAATACGTGATCTGAATTGCAGCTAGCAAAGTAAGCAAGACAGCCATTAACAAACGTGATTAAACACTGCATTGCTAAAACGTAAAAGGTTTTGCAAGGCCATTCATGGAATATTCTTGTACTTTCGATTACAATGTAGGGGAAGGGCAAGGGTTGAGGTGTATGGAGAGGTGTGCTCTAATTGTTTGACTAGACTCTCTAATTGTGCAATTAGTTCAAATCAAACAGTAAACCTTTAAATATCCTGTATGAAAAAATATACCAAAATGGCATAAAAACAAAATGTGACTAAGTGACAATGTAATCAATGTAATCTACGATTACAAGGCATGTCTTTACATAACATAGATTTGTTTTTGTATCACATAACGTAAAATGTGGGTTTTAGGTTGTCAAAAACAAACATTAATAACTCCCATGACATTGGCATACTCAAAGATATAAGTATTTCAAGAAACTTTGCATCTGAGACATACAGGTAGTGAACCGTATTGTCAAACTGTTTTTCTCTTTTTAAACTTTTGTTGTAAAATAGGTTTTTATTGCTAAAGGCTAAAGGCAGTTAAAAACAGATTATTTCAAAATGTATATTATAAAAACAGTGTTACCTAAAAAACAAAACCCTATAAAACAAAGTGAGCACCATTTTGTCATTCATCTTGAGACCACTGCGGTGACAGCATGAGTAAGAAAAAGCAGTATCAGCCTCATTCGCCAGGCCCATCTATATGACTGCATAGGTAACTAAAAGCATTTAAAAATTATAAATATTTACAAACACAATTAACACATAAAATGATGAAATACAGATTTTTTTTTTAAATAATCCCATTCTCACCAACATAAAGAAACGTTTGAAAGAAAGGTGCCCCTACAGTCCAAAGTAAACACAAGGAGATGATGGACGGAGCAGGGAAACTCACCCCCAGTCACAGATCTGGGTTGAATCCATCGTTCTTTTGCTCACCATGCCACCCCACTTTCGACCCAGCCATATGCAAATCAGTCTTGACCCTGTGCCTCATGGGAACAGTCCAGACGGAACTGCCAAGCCAGGTCCTCCCTGGACCAGAAACAAGCATCCTGGGACCGGTTTCTGGGTATTACCCTTCATCAGCCAGGCTAGCTTGAATGCAGTGGCACAGTGAGCAAGGGACCCAAAGAGAGACCACAGGCTGCTACCCAAGAGGAAAATATGCAAGAACTAATGCGAAAATTAGAGAAACTAAAATGTGGAGAAGTCAAGTTCCTAGAGAAGTATCTGGAAGTTGGGAGGGTTCCACGAGGACTCAGAATTTTGGTGGCACCTACATTCGAGGATCCCGACCCGGAGATGTTAAGAGAATGGGCCGCAAACAATACTGACTCATCGTGCAATATGATGAAAATATGCCCAAAAGAATAGGAACAAGTTATTGGAAGAAATTAAAAAAGTAGAGTCTGAATTGACCCAAATGAAGAAAGCAGATGCACTGACTAAATTTGAAACTGAATTACTAAACAAGTTGAAAAAACAAGAGCAGACCATAAGGGATAGAAAAGCCACCAAATTCTGAAGAGACAAGTTACTCTACCAGAGAGGACAGATGTATACTTTCACCCGTCGATTTGACAACATCAGAAGGCAGAAGCTATCAGGGAAGGTAGTCACCTGGAAAAAACAAGGGCCCCAAAATACAGGCAATGAAAGTACCTCTGAGAGAAGCTCAATAGCAAGCTCTGATGTGGAGACGGGCTCTGAAGATGATGGTGCAGGAACCTCCTTTAACATTGAAGACATACCGACTGTAGTTGATGAATTTCTTTTTTTAGGCGTAGACCGAACGTAAAACAACAGAAAGAAGCTGGAACAGAAAAAAGGAAGAAATCAGCAAGAAGCTGCAAGAACCGGAGAGGAGGGAATGGAGCTAAGGTCGGGAACCAAAAACAAGGAGTGATACAATAGCAAATAGAATGTGATCCAACCACGGTCATCAACTTGAGTGACATGGTACTCTTTGTGGAAGAGAATAATATACTAGCCCTCGGATTATCATTTTGCAGGAAGACCAACTATGATTACTGCCAAACATGTATAGACTTTTTTAAATTCGTGAGAAAACTGAAATTTAGAAAATTATTTTCCCCAAAAAATTCATCTGAAACTCAACAAGGCATGGCAAAAAATAACCTAAATTTAGAGGTTGGGGACTTACAAATATTACAAGAAATTTGTGAACTAGAAATGGAATGTAAAGGTTTACAGCCTCAAGGAACGGCAAGAGATACAATTGAAACTTTGGGATTAGATACTTATAAAGGTGTAACAACAACCTTTAAACAAACATCAACATTTATCCCGAATGTTCCAGGAGATGTTATTCTTTTTCGGAAGCAGTGGTTAAGGATTTGAAAAACCTACCTTTTTTATCAAATAAGAACTTTGGAAAAGGAAATAATTTTCATGACAGAAGATACAATAAAGTAATTGATAAAATAAAAAAGAACCAAGATATAGTGGTAAGTGAATCGGACAAAGGGGTAAAGTGGTCCTCTGGCCACTATCAATGTACAACCAGGAGGCAAAGTGATGGAAACTGTTATATGAAGGTCCCACATAGCAACCTGATGGATATAAAGAATAGGTTGCACAAAGAACTGGCGCACTGGAGAGGACTAGGCTTATTATCACAAGCAGAATATCTATATCTATATTTAAAAACAGAAAACCCTGTGACACCAGTCTTATACCTGATCCCCAAAGTCCACAAAAACAAAGAAAAGCCACCAGGTAGACGGATCATTTCCACGATTGGAAGTCTATTTGAACAACCTCAACATATTTAAACCACTTTTTGCAGGAATTTGTCATAAAACGTCCAGCTTATATACAAGACACTCATGATTGAAGCATTGATATGGAAAGACACTTATTTGTTGATCACGCTTGATGTCACCTCATTGTATACAAGCATTGAACATGAGGTGGGACTAAATGCCATGCGTTCATTTTTGGACACTCAGCACATCTCATATCATCAGTATTCAAGAATGCTCCTTGAGGTGGGTAGAATGTGCCTAGAAAATAACTGTTTCTTATTTCGAAGTGAAATATATAAACAAGTTCGCGGAACGGCGATGGGCACCTGCTTCGCCCCCTGCTATGCTAAATTGCATATGGGCTGGTGGGAGGAGCAGGTGCTCAGAGTCGAGCATTCGAAGGAATGGAAAGAAAATGAGGTTACGCGGAAAAGGTTTGTAGACGACCTCTTTGAGGTCCGGGAAGGCACAATGGAGTATGCAAAAGATTTTGTGATGCAATTGAATGACAACACACTAAATCTAAGATTAACAGACACAATAGACAGGGAGTCAGTAACATTTTTAGACCTGGAGATTTGTATAAGAGACAACTTACTGCATACACGCACATATAGAAAAAAAACAGCAGAAAACTCTATCCTGCATGCGAACAGCTTCCACCCCACTGAACTAAAAATGAGCTTACCCTATGCCAAGCATCTCAGGATGAAGAGAAATTGCAAGGAGAGGCAGACATTAGAGGATGCCCAAAAAAGTTTGACAAAAAGATTCAAAGGAAGGGGTTATAAGGAGCAGGTCCTGAGTCCAGCACTACAAAAAGTCAGCAGCATTAAAAGAGAGGTCTTGTTAAAACCTAAGGAAGGAAAAGAAGATACGGAAAAACAGGATAAGGAGGAAATAAGACCAATGACTGGATACAGTGCCTACCACACAAAAGTGAGAGATTGTGTGAGTAGGCACTGGCACCTAACAAGAAGCGATCTAATGTTGAGTGCTGTAGTAAAGCGGAGGCCTCAAGTTACTTTTAAAAGAGCAAAGTCCATGAAGAAAAAGTTGGTGGACAGTAGTCCAGAATTGATTCAATCTGGAAACTGGCTATAGGCGAATTCGGACTTTGATAAATGTCAGAAGTGCTAAGCCTGCCCAATCACTGAGAATACCATACAAGTAATGTCCCCGCTACTGATGAACCCATGGAAAATTAAATGCTTCTTAAATTGTCGAATTGACCATGTGGTTTACATTTTAAAATGCTCCTGTCCTAAGATATATGTGGGAAGCACTATCCACATGGTCCATGTTCGCATTTTACAACATATGCGTGCAGCAAAAAACAATGAGAAAATGTATCCGATAGCATGTCATATCAATGACATCCATAAAGGCAAATTGGAAGAACTATCTTATTTTGCAATAGATCAGGTGCCCAAAATGAGAAGGGGTGAAAATAGAGAAAAAAGTTGTGGCAACTTGAGTCGAAATACATAATGCTTTTAAACACCAGAATCCTACCTGGTATGAATACAGATGAGGATTTAAATATGCACCTCAGCCATTAGCAGTAGCCAAACCAAATGGTTCATTTCATTAGAGTCCAGTGAATACATAATTATATTTCAGACTAATAGATTTGCAGTTGTTACAATAAAAAAAGTGTATTGCCTGATGTTTAGATCTCATTATGCAGCAATACTGGTATGATACAATTCAGTATTAGGTTATTTAGGTTTTTATTGTCAGACATGCACTAGTGCTTTATCTAGAAACCTATTGGTCAAAACAAGGTGAAACCAAAGATACATCAAGAGCAATTAGCGGTCAAAGCACTTGCACTCTAACAATATTTGCACTACATTGTTATCAGATGTACTGTACTTCTTGTATTTGCACACTATATTTTGCACATTGCATACTTGCACTTTATATTTTGCACGGTGCACTAGCACTTTCAATAGAACCGTTTATTTGAACATTGAGTCATTGACTTATATGATTACTCATTGGTTTTATTATTGCTATGAACTGACCGGGTAGAATCAAGAACGTGCATGTAGTATTATAGTCTTATCCTAATTGAACAAGCTGCTGAAATACACATGGAATCTCTTTAAAAGAATAGATTTTTTAGAGGTTTTTAATAGTGTAAATATTTTAAAATATGGTGTTTTAGAAAAATGTAGATGATACATGATTTATTCTGAGTTTTGCACAATGTTTTCAATTTTTGAAGAATGTCGATATGACATAGGATGAAGTAGACACTTGTCTTAAATCTGTTAATCAAAATGCAATAGAACAAATGAAAAAATCTACGCTAATAATATTGTCATGCAAATGTATCCATTTTCTGATAAATATCAGGTATACATCGTTAAACACAAAAACATGAATTTTAAATGTTTTAAGTGGTTATACACAGCAAATGTACTTTGAATTTGTATTGAATATGACGGGGGTGTAGTCTGTCTTTCATGGCCATGGAGACAGCAACCCATGTGATCAGGAGTATGTGGTTTTAAAAATAAGCAAATGGCAACAGCGTTGTTGGTGTGAGCAAGCCTGTGGATACAGGCGAAAAGTGTTACCAAAAAAACTAAAATAAAGGGAATCTCTTTTTAATTACAACTGGAGTCCCTGTGTTGGTGTCCAGGAACTGGATGGGAACTGGAGTTGGTGTGTGTGTGTGTGTATATATACATATAGATATATATATATATATATATATATATATATATATATTTATATACTTAAAGTTATAGTGCATTCCCTTCGTAGGTTACATGCCTCCTTTGTTCATTAGTTACTTTGATAAGTTTCACTGCTCCATAGTATTGTCAGCATTGTCCATAACCCTCCAGTGGGTTCTTGTTCAATGGGAAGTCGTATTGAAGTGTAAGCCATTCGCCGCTTTTGCCAACAGGAGACTATGCCAAGTTCTGTGTCTCCATGGTCCCCTTTACTTTCAACGGGGCGGTGCAGTCTTCGCGGCTCGGTCTGCCGCATATAATAGTTTTTTCTAAAGGACCACCGTTTGAAGAAGCACTCACAAGCGGCACATTCACGGCAACCAGCACTTCCTTTATTCAATACATTTAAAGTAGTCTTACGCATTTAGGAGCAGATCGGCTCCTTGGTCACAGTCAGCTCAGCATGGAAGAGCAAAGAGTCAAAGGGGGTGTCGCCCAGCATGTCCTTTTGTAACACCCTCTATTAGGCAGCAGGTGTTAGCAGTTTGTTGGCATGCTTGTACTTGAAGTTATAGTAAATTCCCTTAGTAGGTTACATGCCTTCTTTGTTCATTAGTTACTTTGGTAAGTTTCGCTACTCCATTGTATTGTCAGCATTGTCTCTAACCCTCCAGTGGGTTCTTGATCAAAGGAACGCCATATTGCGGTGCAAGCCATTCGCCGCTTTTGCCAACAGTAGACTATGCCAAGTTCTGTGTCTCCATGGTCCCCTTTACTTTCAACGGGGCGGTGCAGTCTTCGTGGCTCGGTCTGCCGCATATAATATGTTTTTCCAAAGGACCACCGTTTAAAGAAGCACTCACAAGCAGCACATTCACGGCACCCAGCGCTTCCTTTATTCAAAACATTTAAAGTAGCCTTACGCATTTCGGAGCACATCGGCTCCTTGGTCACAGGCAGTTCAGCATGGAAGAGCAAAGAGTCATAGGGGGCATTGCTCAGCATGTCCTTTTGTAACGCCCTCTATTAGGCAGCAGGTGTTAGCAGCTTGTATGGCATGCTTGTACTTGAAGTTATAGTACATTCCCTTAGTAGGTTACATGCCTCCTTTTTTCATTAGCTACTTTGGTAAGTTTCGCTGCTCCATGGTATTGTCAGCATTGTCCATAACCCTCCAGTGGGTTCTTGATCAAAGGAACGCCGTATTGCGGTGTAAGCCATTCGCCGCTTTTGCCAACAGGAGACTATGCCAAGTTCTGTGTCTCCATTGTCCCCTTTTCTTTCAACGGGGCGGTGCAGTCTTCGCAGCTCGATCTGCCGCATATAATAGTTTTTTCCAAAGGACCACCGTTTGAAGAAGCACTCACAAGCGGCACATTCACGGCACCCAGCGCTTCCTTTATTCAATAAATTGAAAGCAGCCTTACGCGTTTCGGAGCATATTGGCTCCTTGGTCACATGCAGTTCAGCATGGAAGAGCAAAGAGTCAAAGGGGGCGTCGCCCAACACGTCCTTTTGTAACGCCCTCTATTAGGCACCAGGTGCTAGAAGCTTGTATGGTATGCTAGTACTGGAAGTTATAGTACATTCCCTTAGTAGGTTACATGCCTCCTTTGTTCATTAGCTACTTTGGTAAGTTTCGCTGCTCCATGGTATTGTCAGCATTGTCCATAACCCTCCAGTGGGTTCTTGATCAAAGGAACGCCATATTGTGGTGTAAGCCATTCGCCGCTTTTGCCAACAGGAGACTATGCCAAGTTCTGTGTCTACATGATCCCCTTTACTTTCAACGGGGCGGTGCAGTCTTCGCGGCTCGGTCTGCCTCATATAATACTTTTTTCCAAAGGACCACCATTTGAAGAAGCACTCACAAGCAGCACATTCACGGCACCCAGCGCCTCCTTTATTCAATAAATTTAAAGCAGCCTTACGCGTTTCGGAGCATATTGGCTATTTGGTCACAGGCAGTTCAGCATGGAAGAGCAAAGAGTAAAAGGTGGCGTCACCCAGCATGTCCTTTTGTAACGCCCTCTATTAGGCAGCAGGTGTTAGCAGCTTGTAAGGCATGCTGGTACTTGAAGTTATAGTACATTCCCTTAGTAGGTTACATTCCTCCTTTGTTCATTATTTACTTTGGTAAGTTTTGCTGCTCCATGGTATTGTCAGCATTATCCATAACCCTCCAGTGGGTTCTTGATCAAAGGAACGCCGTATTGCGGTGTAAGCCATTTGCCGCTTTTGCCAACAGGAGACTATGCCAAGTTCTGTGTCTCCATGATCCCCTTTACTTTCAACGGGGCGGTGCAGTCTTCGCGGTTCGGTCTGCCTCATATAATACTTTTTTCCAAAGGACCACCGTTTGAAGAAGCACTCACAAGCGGCACATTCACGGCACCCAGCGCTTCCTTTATTCAATAAATTTAAAGCAGCCTTACGCGTTTCAGAGCATATTGGCTCCTTGGTCACAGGCAGTTCAGCATGGAAGAGCGAAGAGTCAAAGGGGGTGTCACCCAGCATGTCCTTTTGTAACGTCCTCTATTAGACACCAGGTGTTAGCAGCTTGTATGGCATGCTAGTACTGGAAGTTATAGTACATTCCCTTAGTAGGTTACATGCCTCCTTTGTTCATTAGCTACTTTAGTAAGTTTCGCTGCTCCATGGTATTGTCAGCCTTGTCCATAACCCTCTAGTGGGTTCTTGATCAGGGGAACGCCGTATTGCGGTGTAAGCCATTTGCCGCTTTTGCCAAGAGACTATGCCAAGTTCTGTGTCTCCATGGTCCCCTTTACTTTCAACGGGGCAGTGCAGTCTTCGCGGCTTGGTCTACCGCATATAATATTTTTTTCCAAAGGACCACAGTTTGAAGATATATATATATTCACTGAAAAAACCATAGGTTATAGACCATAAATAGTTAGGAATTAGCATTTAAAAAACCTTATTTTACTCACACAAAACCATTGAAATTCCATATATAGTTAGTTGCACTAACTATATATCGCGCACCCGCAATCCACTGCTGATGATGTCACATATTACATCATTCATGACATGGTCAGTGACATCACTGATGACATCACTGATGACATCTCAAATGACATCACGGATGACATCACTGATGACAACATCCAGTGACTGTGTGTTTCTGTAAAGTTAAAATATGTCTTACATATTGAAGAATGAGTGGAAGTATAAGTGTCTGGACGAAGGATTTAGTAGGTGCATGACTGAATGTATGAGTGAGTGATTAAATGTGTCTCACTGAGTGCATGGGTTAGTGACTAAACTGTCTTAATTTGTGCATCATTATGTCTGTTGTTCTGTAAACTGCAGCATGTGTTGATCAATAGCTATATGAGTAACTATATGGGTTATTGATTGATTGCCCAAGTATTTGCATGGGAGACTGAGTGTGTGTGTGGCTGGCTGGGAGGTGTGTGACTCTGTGCAGATCAATGTGTACTTGTATCAATGATTGTATAAGAGAGTAAGTATGTGTTAGTATATGGTTGAAAACGTAAGGTGCTCCTTGTTTAACTGTATAGATTAGAAAATGGAAGTGTGATTGATTCTTTACAGGACTGACTAGGTGTGTGAGTAACTCCATGGATGAGTGGCAGAGTGTGAGTGTCTGTATAGGTGTATGAGTGCATATGATAGTGTTGTAAAGATGATTGATTGTATGTATGAATGATTGTATGGGTGAATGAGTGAATGTGTGTGTAGACGTAGGAATCAGTGAGTGCGTATGTAGTAACTAGTATTGGTGTGTCAATGGTTTCAAAAATTATACTCTGTATTTAACACTGAGTGTAACAGAGGTTATATTAAAATGTGAGGAGATGCATTGTATTGTCACATGAATGATATCATCAGTGATGTGGTCATTGATGTCAAATGAGATGGCATCAGTGATGTCATCCGTGATGTCATTTGAGATGTCATCAGTGATGTCACTGACCATGTCATGAATGATGTAATATGTGACATCATCAGCAGTGGATTGCGGGTGCGCGATATATAGTTAGTGCAACTAACTATATATGGAATTTCAATGGTTTTGTGTGAGTAAAATAAGGTTTTTTAAATGCTAATTCCTAACTATATATGGTCTATAACCTATGGTTTTTTCAGTGAATTTTCAAGGTTTTGTAAATGCTAATTCCTAACTATATATGGTCTATAACCTATGGTTTTTTCAGTGAATTTCATTGGTTTTTTAAAAGCTAATATCTGTAGCTGTAAAATGTATTCTTCTTTAAATCCAAAAATATATTTTATATGTTTATTAATAATTTTTTTTTTAATATTTTTTTTGTTTCGCTCCCGGTTCGCGAACCGGGAAGCTTTCCGTTAGCTCAATTTGATGCCGCGACCCGGTCCGCGAACCGGTAAACGTTCCGTTAGCGCAACTGCCGCGTTAGAAATCAACATTGTGACGCGTCGCGGAAGCGCGACATATCACGTTGTCGCGTAATGCGTCTTATGACGCGCTGCGTTAGCGCACCCGGAAGTGCTCCGGGGCGCGAACCGAGGCGCGAAGCGCAGCTCCCCGGAAGCGATCCGCGGCGCGTCGCGAAAGCACGACGTATCGCATTGCCGCGTAATGCGTCTTATGACGCACCGCGTTAGCGCACCCGGAAGTGCTCCGGTGCGCGAACCGAGGCGCGAAGCTCAGCGACCCGGAAGCGATCCGGGGCGCGTTCCGCAGCGCGTAACATAAGCGTGAGAGGTCATGTGACTTGTTAATAAAACTTTTCATTGGTTCATTTAACTTTTGGTTTCATAATCATGTAAGGCTAGGTCAGGTGACCTAAAAATAACACTTTTCATTGGTTTAGAACTATTGTTTTTCCCAAATGATGAAAACCCCTCCTTATTTCCTCACTCTGACTTTCATCATTGTGAGAGGAAGACCTTTATTCATAATAGAGCAATGGCTTCAGTACTTGCTTCAGCTGGTGCACCCCCACCACCACTTCCACCTCCTCATGGGAAGAGAGGACCACCTCCCCAGGTCATCACCAACACAGAGGAGGAAGAGGAAGAAATAGAGGAAGAGGAGAGAGAAGGACCACAGTTCTTGGAAGAGGTGCCCCGGGTTTCCCATAGGAAAGCCAGTTTCATTTGGCAGTTTTTTTCACTCCCTCCAGGGCAGAAGAAAGTGAATGCGAGGTATGTCCCCTGCCTCATTTGCAAAGACAAATTATCAAGAGGGACTGATAAAAAGTATAGCTATGGGAACTATACCATGCATCGGCACATGAGCAGGTGGCATCCACTCAATTACAGCCGGGCGGAAATTCATGACATGGAACAAAACCCAACAGCAACTCCTGTGGCCAGGTCAACCTCGTTAATATCATTGACAGCAGCAGAGGCACGGGAAACCGTGCCAAACATCCAGGATAATTTTGGGCATATGAAATTTACTTGTCTGCACTGCGGTGCATTGATATCATGTGGCAACATGAGTATTAATTCCATCAACCTGGCTTATAACAATCATAATTGCCCTAACCGCCCCACACAGTAATTTTTTTTTTGCTCCTGTTGAGCCCTTTTCAATGCCTGTTTTTTGTTGTTTCCCCCCCCAAAAAACCCCCAAAAAATATAAAATTGTTCAAAAAATACAAAAAAAACAAAAAATGTTCAAAAAATATATAAAACAAAAACATTAAAAAAAAAGTTCTTTTCAGAACTACCTCCCCTTTAAAAAAAATTGCTAGAATGTTTAGCACTCTAGCAAGCTCTATTTCTTTTAGTTCGCTTCCCAGTTCGCTTCCCGGTTCGCGAACCGGGAGCGAACCAAAAAAATATTTTTTTTAAGAAGAGTAAGTATAAGGAAAGTAAACAGAGAGTGATGTTAAAAGAAAGACAGCTATAGGGAGTAAACCAGAGATACTGTTTAATAGATCTATTTACCGAAGAAAAGACGGAAGAGGGTATAATTGTGGAAAACAAAATAGATAAGGAAGTGAAAGAAAAAAAAGAGAGTAGAACAATAACAAAGAAGAGTTTCTTGGAGAATGTGAGTGAATGTTCAAAATAAGATTAAAACATGGGGAATAACAGAGAGAAAAAATAGAAAACAGAAAACAAAAAATAACAGAAAAAGATTAATTGAAACAGCAAAGAAATGTAAATAACATAGAGCCATATCATCAACATAGGCAATAAAAGTTTTGCAGCTTTTATCGGCAGAAATATGTCACCAAAGCCGCTTTTGCGGCAGAAAACTGCCGCTAAAACCACTTTTGCACCAGTTTTCTGCCAATAAAAACAGCAATAATTTTATTGGCTGTGTTCATAATATGCCCCTTAGTGTGCTTCAACTACACAGAGAAAGCATTATGAACAAGTAGTGAAAAAGTGATCAGTCAAAGACACTAAGAGTAATAGAGACGGAGTGAGTGAACAAGAGTGAGGAACTATGAGAAGAGAGGGACTGAGAAAAAGAGTGGAAGGAGTTGAGTAAGTAGGTAAAAGAGAAAGGAATGAGGAAAGTAGCAAAGGCAGGAAACTGAGGGTTAAAGAAATAAAGCTGTGGAACTAATAGTAGGTGAATGTGATAGAAATGTAACGAAAAGAATACAAAACATTTACCTTATAATTGTCGTTAAATTACTCACTTTTTGTTTTTATACTTTCAATCTGTGAAAGAGAGAACAGACATTTGAAAAATATTAAAACATGTATTTAAAAATTACAAAAGACAAGGGAAAAGATTGAAGGACAAACAGTTTTTCAACAACTTTGACACTGACAGAAGCTTCTGCTTCTCCAGGCCCCCTACACAGTCCTAAAGATATACATTTTAAACTAACAGTATCTTGATGCAGATGAAGTGAGGCCTATCTTAAAACATGGTGCATCTTTTGCACTGCTGTTGTCTCAGAAAAGTGTCGCAAGACACTAACATTTTAAATGATTGCTTCAGGATGCCAATAAGATGTGTCCTATCCAGAGGTTTGTTTGAGGTGAGACCTACTCAGGGTTCCAAATGAAATTTTGAGTTGTTTGAAGAGAACAGAGGACATAATACATGTGGAGGCCTACCAACGAAGTGATTAATGTCCACTGCACTCTTGAACAAATGTCAGACCTCCTCTGTCTCCAGGAACAGGCCTAAACCTCATCTACACAATGTGGTGTGTAATGTTAGGAAACACAGGTAATATAAATGAAAAACATGCACATTTTTTTGCTCATTCCACAATCATATGACCTGTGTTTCCTTTGCTTAGGTATCTCATTGTGGAAATGTAGTCTTTCATATGAAAGACTACGTAGAATATGAGCACTGTATGCAAGAACTTTGACACTTACAGAAGCCTCTCCTTCTCCATGCCTCCTACACAGTTCTAAATGTACATCATAAATAGAAACAGTACAGAATTAATTATACATGTTAAATGGTTTATTTTTGCTGTTCTCAGAATGTATCAAATTTCACTAAAAACAGTGACTTGAAGGTATTCATCATATAACAGCGGGGAAAAAAAAACACAATCAAAATGATTGTGTTTAAAAAACCCATACAACATAACAAATCAGAATTCAGAACTCCTTAAAGTTAACTTACTTTCCATGACGTCAAAGGATGTCCTATGAACAGCTTACACTCTGTTGTGCTGTTATTAGTTTCAGCCCGCCACTTTCTGAAAGAAAACCTCCATCGTTTTGAAAAACATGTTACATACAATAAATGACTTCTTGCTCTCTACCACAAGTTTCCACAAGGCCAAATCTTGTCAGAGCCATTTATAACTCTTGGATTTCTTGTAAGCCAATCCCGTCATTTGGCATTTCCGCAACTTTCAGAATTAAAATGTTGAAGATCATTTTCACAATCCTGGACTAGTAATATCTTCCCCTTCTTCCTCAGTCATGTTCTACATTTCCTATGACACTGATACTGCTTACTATGAAGCAGACTTACACTACCTCTATGACTACTACAATTATTTAATTCTCTACATCACTTTTAATCACAAAGCAATGTAAAACAGTAGACAGCATTGCAGACTTACATTCCCTCTACTCTATGTTTTGATTGACTGCTTCAATTAGCTTATAAAAAGAAATAGTTTTTCTGAACTCATTCAAAGTGCACTTATTTCTCCATGACGTCCAGTCTTATGGTTAGAAGTTATGTCTCTGAACTACACTTATCCTCAAGGCCAAATCGTGTAGGAGCCATTAGAACTTCTTGAAATTCCTCAGAGCACATCCCGAGATTCTTTCCCTAAAATTTTGGTTTTAAAAACACCAGGTAAGAGTTTTTAAGGTCATACGGCAATTTTTTTGTGAAAATTAAAACAGAATCATTGCAGAATGACCAGCCATTTCTAGACTTTAAATAAGCTGTGTAATGTCCTGATGTTATTGAAGGACCGTCATGATATATAATTGCTGCAGTTACAAAAGTCCTTCCTGATATTGACAACTGCGAAGCTACAAAATTTTTAATTAAAGTTGTCAATTTTGTTCCATCAGGCCTACATCGTTGGAACATTAAAATGACATACTGGCCATATGTTCGTATAAATAATGTGGACATCATTTCAGATTTACATTGGCTACACTCCATGTTGTGATCAGCTGCTTTTACTAGCTTATTAAAGGAGACTGATTTACTGTCTGGCAAAGTTAAATATATAAATCTTTCTGAGTCTACACTAGTAGTACTTGATACCATACAGTTCTCGCAGTCATGCTGCCATTGATAAGAACATAACAAAAGAGAAATTGCCAGTACTGATAACACCGCAGTAACATGAATTCAAACACAGTACTTGAGAAAATATTCAAGACTGGATGCTAGTTGATAGCTTTTATTCTTATTTCTGATTTCATAAAAAGATACTTTTTCATTTTGTGAGAACAAACATATAAAAAACAATTTACTGACCAAAATCAGAACTGGGGATGAACATTCATCATATCACTCATATCACAACCATACGATAAACAATCATTCAAGGGGAGAAGGGGAGCACTAAATAAGAGAGCTACAACATTTATCAAAACATGCGATATTTACAATATAATACAATACCATACAAAAAACAAGAAAAGCCAGTGTCTGCAAAACACTTAGATAATACTTTCTTCTGATACACAATCAATTTTAACGTACATTCCTATGGTTAAGTATAAAAAATACTTCTTGGGTCTTTTTAGAAAAAGGATAATGTACAAAAATTAGTGATAAGCAACAATTATCATAACATTCACGCTTGTCACTAAAGCAGACAATAAGGTGGCTGGGGCCTACGCGTTTCGAATCCCAATGACTTGTGGGGATTCTCTTCAGGGCCTTTGGGTTTTTCTACAAAATTGAAAAAAGAAAGAGAAAGGGGAAAAAATTAGAAACAACTCAGACAGGTAAGGTTAATTATAGTCACAAGATCAACATCAGTAACCTACACTCAGTGTCCACCCAAAATTCCTCAGACAAGGCTGTACACTAACAACTGACTAATGCAAGGTGTTTTAAAGAGTCTTAAAATACCGAAAGCGGAGTAATCCACGGACGGTAGCAGGGCTTTACTCACATTCTGTATTTTGGAGAATGAATAGTCTCAAGGTGGAGATTGGTTGACACCGTTGGACCGGTGGTAGACCTATAAGCGAGATTGAAATTTATTAAGGAAAGGGCGGGATTGTATATTAAATTTGAAGTGCTGCCCGTTTAAGAGAGAATCTCACCTAGTGAAATGGTGTAGGAGAACGCGTCTCTAAAGGCTGTCCGTTTATTGTCACTGGACGTGTCTTGGAAAAATAAAGATAAATAAAGAAACGCAACACTCAGTATAACCTTATCAGGCGTTAGCATGATCACAAAACATGGTCGGAAAACATCAGATATCACTCATTACCAAAAAGCGTAGTTCTACGAAGAGATAAAGTAGCACTTGTTCGCGGAAACCATCTGGAAACAGGGAGGCTTTCAACGCGTAGCTCATCTAAAAAAATAGTGAATATCATTAACCGCCAGCACACTTTCTCCGTGAGGAAGTAAATTAAAGAGGCGGCAGCAGCTTACCGGCACAACAAGTCAGCTACGTGTGGCCACGGTAGGTACGGCACACGGTTGTTTTAAGTTCAAGACGCCTGTGAGCTAGGGCGGAAAATGAAGCGTGTAAGAGTCAATTACACTAACAAAGCCGCAGTAGACAAACGCGTGGAACGCGTTAATTAGTTAGTGCTCAGACATAGCGTGGCATGAGGGATTAATACAGCTCAGGGCTTACCGGCACATCTTTGTTCAACGCGGTCAGCGGTAGATTTTAAACTAGAAAAAATAATAAGTAAAAGCCAGAGTAAGAAACTCATTTAGACTGTCTAAACAGAGCGTGACTTAGCAGATTACCAGTTTAGAGTACTTACTAATTTTAGACGAGTCGAGTTTTCAAAAAGGCAGCGTCCAAGACAGCACTATCCCGCGTCTCCTGCGCAGTAGCAGGCTCAGGTTAAACTGCTCTGCCTATATACCTGGCTGATGAGCCTAGGCGCCGCCCATACGGTGGCCAGGGTTGCATGAGAATACTGGGCTGGATCCAAAAGGAGCTACGGATCGGAGTTTCAAAAATGAGCGAACAACACAAGTGTTTACCTGAATACATTTCGTCACAGGACTGGTAAATGGGTTAAATGTAGGACCTTTACAGTTTGAAAATTTCACTCAGTTCATTAAGTCCAGATACTGCTGTATCGAACTTCACGATAAGGAAAGCTTCACGTTTTGATAATGTCAAATTTAAATCGCCACCTCTGGGATTTCGCTCTATCTTTGATATTACTGTCCACTTGAGGTCACTCACAGAATGCTGCAATCGCGTCCAATGTTGCACCAAGGGGGCATTTTCAACTTTCCTATTGATCCTTGATTTATGTTGCGAGATCCGAGGACGGATCTCTTGATTGGTTTTGCCAATATATAGCAATTGACATGGGCATATAATGCCATATACCACATATTTGCTCTTACAGTTACTCATCGTGTCATGTTTCCATGACACTCCGTTGTGCTGGAACAAAAAACCTTCAATGGTTGATTCACAGCATAAACAGTTTCCACATTTGTGGTGTCCAAGAATGGGTGGCATCCCCATCATTTGGCGTAACGTTTGTGGTTTGGCAATGGGCATGGCAGCTCGAACAATATGGTTTGCAATATTATTTTCTTTCTTGAAGGCAAATAGTGGTTCATTTGCTAGACTAGCATCGAGATTCTTGACCAAGTGCCAGTTCTGTTTAATCACCCTTTTTAAACGGTTGGCGTTGGGGCAGTAGGTTGTGACACATACTTGCTTTTCTAAGGCAGGTTTGGATTTACGCTCCAGAAGTGTTTCACGTGGGGTCCATTGGGCTCTTTTCTTACAATTCTTAACAAGTTTCTTGGGGTAACCCCTCTCGCATAACTTAGATGTGAGGTTTTCTGAATGTTGTTCGAAATCTTTTTTAAAGGTACAGTTTCTGCGAACTCGCAGAAACTGCCCATACGGGAGGTTTTCTCTTAGATTTCTAGGGTGGTTGCTGTTGAACATAAGAGACTTGTTGCGGTCCGTAGGTTTAGTGTACAGGGTAGTTGCTAGCTTGCCTTCAGAAGGAAAGACTTCCACGTCTAAGAATGCGATCCTGCTGGTGGATTCAGAAATGCTGAATTTTATGTCAGCTGTTCTATCATTAAGCCATTGGTAAAACTGGTTTAGAGTGTCACCATCGCCTTTCCATGTCAAAAAAATATCATCAATAAAACGGAACCATGTTCCGATGTATTGAGAAAAAGGGTTTGCTCCAGAATTAGCAGTTCTGTTTATGGCCATGTATGAGAATACATACATCTATAACAACAACCCTTTTTCTCAATACATCGGAACATGGTTCCGTTTTATTGATGATATTTTTTTGACATGGAAAGGCGATGGTGACACTCTAAACCAGTTGTGATCAGCTGCTTTTACTAGCTTATTAAAGGAGACTGATTTACTGTCTGGCAAAGTTAAATATATAAAACTAGTAGTACTTGATACCATACAGTTCTCGCAGTCATGCTGCCATTGATAAGAAAGCCCAAACAGCTGATCTACATCTACACCTTCAGCATGTAATACATCAAGCATGTATATTAAAAACTCCTGACAATCTTGCTGAATATTTTGAGAGAATTGTGTTTGGCCTGAACATCTGTCTAACAGATTTCGAATTTCAGACACACTTTCTATGTTTCTTCTATCAGTGCTACATTTCTCTAACACAGAATTTAACAAACTGCAAAATCTTTGATCAGAATTGACCACAATCTCTTCTTTTACATTTTCTAGAGAAAACAAAACATTAACCACTACATTAGCATAGCAGTTGACACCAGAACTGTTTTCAAACTGAAAACCAACAACATCTTCAACAGAATCCTTTTTGTTTCTGCTTGTAATTTTAGGTTCATTGACTTTTTGTCTTTTTGCTACAACCTCCCCAGTATTGTTCTCATTTCTTCGTTTCCGGCCTACCACACGTTTCTCAAACAAAGGATACTGAGGCAAATGTGGTGCATACTCTCTTCTTAACCTATTGTATTCCTTAACACAATCTAGATCCGCACAAATGTTTGTGACATCACACTCAATCAAGTACAATCCCGATAAAGTTCTAACTCGTGACAATGGCACATATGCCATACCCTCCTTGAACACAGAACTGCCAATATTCACCAATGCACTGTCTACACTTAAACCTTGCGATTTATGGATTGTCACCGCATATGCCAAGCAAACAGGAAACTGCTTACGGCGAACATATAAGTCTTTTACAAGCAAAAATCTAGCAGAACAACGACCAATTAGCTGTACTTCCTCAATGCCATCAAATTTAATTTTTAAAAATTCAATTCCATCTCTATTTCTGTATTTTACAAAATCAACAACATTACCCATTGATCCATTTACCAGACCTCTTTCAACATGTAAATTCCTTCTTAAAATTATACGGCAGTTCAAGCACACATTCAGAGTCTTTTCAAAACCTGCAGTTTTAGATATACTCTTCTCTAATGAATCCAATTTTGTTTTCAGATTCTCAGACAAAATAATTGTTGATCCCATATGCTCTACTCTGTCAATAGCTTCCAGTTTCACAATCTCTTGCTTTTCTAAATGCAACATTTTGTTGTTGAATTTGGCACATTCTGCAAGAGTTGGCATCAAACATATTCCAGATTTCTTCTCAGTAATTTTCTGAAAAATATTCTCAGGCACAACATCTTGTTCTGGATATAAATTTGACAGTAATCGTGCATGTAAAGCTTCTTTCCCATGCTCGGTCACTTTTCCAATTCTAACATCTTGTAGAATAGTCTTGTAAACTTCATCCTTCGCCTGACGCATATTTTCATGCAGTTCAGCATAATTGAAGTTTAACCATATATTGACGTTGCCAATGCTGCCTAGGCACTTCCTGGTATCTTCATGCGTGAGCATTTTGAACACAGGTTGCCCTTTCACTGGTGTCAGCTGCAGAAGATCTCCGAAAACAATGATGTGTTTGCCACCAAATAACACATCATACTCTGTTTTGAGAACTTCTTGCATTCTCAAATGCACAAAGGCAAGCATGACATTGGAAACCATGCTTACTTCGTCAATGATAAGAAGTTTCATTTTCCTCAAGATTCTTGAAACTTCAAAACAAGCATCTCCAGATAGCTTGTGATATTGTAATTTGTTGTCATGCTCCACTGGCAGCATCAGTAAACGATGTAAAGTAATCCCTTTAATGTTATGTGCTGCCAGTCCAGTTGGAGCGGTGACAACACAAGACAGCGATGACTCTGTCCTTTCCTGCAAATAACATGAAATTGCTTTAATAAGGAAACTTTTTCCAGTTCCCGCTTCTCCACTCACGTACAGTCGGACAGGCTTCAACGACGTACATGAGCACTCTTTCTTGTCATGACTTAATCCATGATCAATTTGCATGGTAACTTCGTCATATATTTTCCTCTGCTCAACGTTGAGTTGTCTTTCCAACTCTTCTAAGTTAACCGCATCCTCCTGAGCATGTGCCATGGCTCTTTCCACTTCATTCATAGCAGTGGCAGCTTCATTTTCGATAACAGGTCCTCCTAGTGGATCCTGACTCAATGAAGCAGAACTCTGACTGTCCTGAGAACTGTCTCTGGCAATCTCGGCTGCAATCATTGCTTCCTGCTCAATTTCCGCATTCAACATTTCTACATATTTGGGAAAAGCAGGACATTCTATGGTCTCCTTGGCGGCATTGAAAGAATCTTCGTAACAGAGAAAATCTCCAAGCAGTTCCTCTTCTGCACGCCAAGGCTTGAAAAGTTGCAAAAGTGCTAAATAGAAAAACTCCTTTTTTTCAGGAGATTCGCCACTCAATTTTCGATGGTTTACCAAGTGGCATTTTCTTTGCTTGACCAGACATCCCTCACTTCCTATTACAGCATACACTCCTTTCTCAGTATCTTCTTTGATGTTCCTCTTGAATATGTAATTTTGAAGAACCTCATATAAACAAACATTCTCGAGGTGAATGCTTCGATTTGGATAATATGTATCCAACATGTTGGTCTTCAAAATGTCGGTACTGTTTGGCTCCTTTTCCGCCAAATACTCAATTTCCCGCACAGGTTTGAGAACTCGATTACGCGTTGCAGCAAGACCAAGACTCGCCCAAACGATACTCCTGGACTTGGCATAGAGACTTGCTGAAGACAACCGGTCAGAACATTCGTACGCTCCAATTTCTCGATGCGACAACATCTTCAGACTGAAACTGTACAACTTCTTGCTGAGGCTCTTTTCATGGGAAATGTCCTCCCACATATCCTTCAATTCTGTCTTCTCTTTTTTGGTGATGTAAGACGTCACATACCGAGCCACAGCCATACAGTTATCAGCCACAAACTGTATATCCATGTTAGCATTCCACATGGACAAAATCACCGGGTTGTAGTCATTGATGTACTTGGACTCTTCGTTCCTCTTCAAATTGTATGTGTTTTTAGGTGATTTCTTCATCACATTATGTCGCAGCGAAGACATCAAACTGTTTACTCTTCCTTTAGAAATCACCGGTCGTGGAAAGCCGAAACGACATTTGGTGTAGAACTTGTCCTTGTTTCGGAATTTACGACGACAGTACTTTCCACATCGATGGCTTTGGAAACGCAGAACTTTTTCTCTTAGGCTTTTCTTCTCCTTTGCGTTTGGAACAGCACACGTAGAATACTGTTGTATGAAACTCATCACTGAGTCTTCTGGATCCGTTCCAAATTTAGGTGCATCCTTGATCCACAGCAACATATGTATATGAGGAGCACCTCTTGCTTGGTACTCCTTTCTCCAGAAGAAATCCAACACCTCTCCAAGAGGTGGATTCTTCTTATTCATGATGAAAGACATCATAGCTTCAAATCTATGATTGAAGTACCTACATACATTGACTGGATCCAAAGAGCACAGTTCTCCGGGTGTCTTGAATTCGATGTTTTCTACGTTAGCATTTGCCTCTCGTAGAAATTCAAGTAAGTCTTCCCAGCCATACTCGGCACAGCTCAGAGTGAGGAACCATGTGGGAGTTCCTAAGTTCCTCAGCATACATTTTAAATCACCATGACGACGGTACCAGTACTCATTAGTACCACGCTGACACGCCATGAGATTAATCAGGTGAGAATCCAAAATACTGTCTTGGACATTGACTTTATCCATAAAGTCACTTGCCGAGATGTTTTGCATGTGTATACCACTTTTCAAGATGTGGTTCACTGCATATGACAGTCCAGACAGATCGCTTTCAAACAGGAGATGAAACAAATAAGGAATGCATTGTCGAAACCTAGCATCTCCTGCATACAATCGCAAAGTCCGGTATTCAGAAGCAGGAATTTGATGAGGTCGCTCATCATATCTTCCTCCCTGACCTGTTGGAAAAAGCTGTGGGAAACACCGAGCTTCCAAACTTTCCTCCCAAACACTAATGGGACTCCCTTTGGCTTGTTTCATTTGAAACAACTCAATAGCATTCCCCATGACTTCCTTGGAATGCAAAGGATGAACACTATAATGTTCATATATTTCTTCACAAGTAGAGGGTTCTACTTTCTCAATTTGACCAGCACACAAATCGCTATCCTCTTCCTCACTTACTTCCTCTTCTGCAACATATACATTCTTATAGTATTTATTATTTTTTTTCAAATACAATGTTGCCTTTTTAACTTTCCTAACATCCACTAAATCTTGCCATATTTTCTTATTCTTTGTCGGAACCCCATTAACTAAGATAACCAGAGGTTCCTCTTCCACTTTTTCTACTCCAATTGTGTTAATGTTTTTCTTCAAATCTAGAGGCAAATAAACAACTCTTCCCTTTAATCCTCTCTGTAAATCTGATGGAGGCAATTTCCCTGTCTTTGGCTCCATTCTTACAATAGCCTGAAAGGGATGGATACTTTGAATCAAAATAGATTCATAAGTATTTAAATCCTTCAATTCAGAAGGAATCTCAACCAATTCCAGATTATTATGAACTGCTCTAGCAGGCATCTGGTTTTGATTTAATTTGCAACAACAATAAGTACACACACGTTGATCCAATCCCAAATCAAAACAATTTTCTACCATCAAGTATGTTGTGAAATCCTTCCATTCACTATTATTTTCCCTTTCACTTTTTGCATATAAATCCACTAACTTAGTCTGATTCTTATAATAAGTGCGTCGACAACACACACAAGTGAAATGTGGCCTCTCACTTGATTTGACCTGAAACGTCGCAATTTCCCTCTGGAAATTATCTGTACTGGAAACCTGTACACTATCTTCCACATTACCCGCTTCTTCTTGGTCAATTTCAACATTCTCCTCTTTACTTCCAAAGTAACAAAACTCAATTTCTTTACATATATTCTTCACATCTATTTCAGAACCATGCAAAAGAGCAGCGCATAATTGTTTAAGCATAATTGCTGGACTCTTAGCATAATACAACATTCTAACTAATTTCCTCACTTTATTATGATGCACTGCTAGCATCCTGAAATGATGAAAAACACTCTGGCATACTCTCCTGGAAAGACAAGCCAGTGAATGACCATGCAAACCTGTCACTTCTCTCACTCTGCAAGGATCTAATTCTTGCAACAACCTCATTTTCTGCTTCAAACTTTTCTTATTAAATGACCGTACAAAATCACAAAGCAAATTGATGGAATCCTGTCGCACACTGCAAATACTACTACACTTCCAGGTGTACACAGGACCCTTAGCACGTCTTCCTAAAACCTCATTACCTAACACCTCTTCTGCCTCTGTTGTCACAAGTTTTTCTTTTTCAACTGGACAACCATCTTTCACTTCATAAGCACGACCACTGGTGTCAACTGCATGCACCAAATCATTATCCTGGAAATAACTCTCCTCATTAAAAAATGCCTCACAGCTTGAACTATGCATCCATTCTCCAGAAAAAACTTCACAAAAATTACTACGATTAACTATTCTCTTCCATCTACTATTTCTTTTGAAATCATAAATTGCCTTGTTTAGCTTCCTAATTCTATTGATTATCAAAATAAATAACTTACGTTTAATTTCAAATGCCTGATCAATAACTTTCTCAACTTTTTTTCTCTTATAAAAAAGCACTTTCTGTTGACCTTTCTTAATATTTTTTAACAAATTGCCAATTATCCTGTTGCGGAACATTCGTTTACGAATGTCCCTAAACTGTTGTTTCCTTCTACTATCATGCACAGAGTTATCTCTTGCTCTAGCAGTAACATTTTTGATTGAATTGCTTCTCTTTTTCTGGACTGAAACATTTTCTGTAGTAATATTTTTTTTACTACAAATATTTCTTATGAATGTTTTTGTACTCTTACCCGGTGCTTTCTTGGTGACTTTACAAATCTTTTTGTTAGAGGACTGCTGCTTTTTTTCATTCACCTGCTGTCTTTGACGTTTTGCAGCCTTTCTCACTCTTTCTTTCGTTGGCATGGTGAAATGTTGAAATGATCTGCAGTTGAATCTGTGGTAAAATATATTAAAAAATGTTATTAACCACTACCCAACAGTACATCAATAACAGTAATCAAAAACTTAAAACACTACTTGACATTTTTACATAGAAGATTTTTTAGTGCTTGGCAAATTTAGAATACAAAAATAGCAGAAAAGAAATGGAATTTATATTCATGTTACCTGTGCTATTTTATATGTGAATCTGATCTAATTTTATGAGCATATTTTAATATTTTATTGAAGACACTACACATAACCTGTTTTTGAAGGTGTCTTTATTTTTAAATTAAACGGTTTACATTTTTACTTTTTATTTATTATAAATTTGAAAAATAAATGTTTATAGTTCCATAGGCTCAAGCAGGTCAGCTTCCCACCCTATGTCATATAATTCGGACAAATCTGCATCCTCATCACGTTCTTGTTCATCCTCAGGATTTAAATCATCCAAGGGATCAACATCCACTGATGTTTCAATTACGAGTTCAATGATGAGGTCAAAATCAACTGATTGCTGATTGTCGCTCATGTTGATGTTGTCTTTATCTTTAAAGAAAGATAACAACAATGAGATGTTGCAGAGTAAGAGACAAATCTAAGAGATTATAATAGTAAAATTGTTTAACAAGAGTAACATTTTGCAGCTATTATTTAGCCATGTCCAGCGATGCTGAGCAGGTGAAGCCTATGTCTAATTTTTCAGTGAACAGGACTCATCACTTCTTAACCTTGGATAAGCCTCACCGACTCTGTGTCCCCTGCACATACTTAAATGTAAAGGGTCAAATTTATGTTAAATGGCACATCCCCAGGCATGCACCAGTTAACGTGCACCACTGCTCTGCCACCCATGGTGTGCCGCATTTACAATCAGATAGGAAAAAGCTGCGTCAAAACCCTGCGCTGCTTTAAGCAGGCATAGGTCTTGACGCAACATTGTGGAGATGGGGCACCCCTGAGCCTTGCTGGAGCTGCATCGCACTTGCGATACAACTCCAGCAATGCGCCACCTTTACGGCACAGATGCGTCACGCATCTGTGCCATTTTTGCCCCATGCTGCGCCGCATTGTAAATGCAGCACACCATGGGTGGCGGAACAGCGGCGCAGGATGACTGGCACATCCCTGGTGATGCGCCAGTCATCATAAATCTATCCCTAAGCTTCTTATCTTGTTACAGATGAACCGCCATATGTATCATCAAACTATTTTGCATTTCCTAAATAGCGAATTTTAAGGGATAAATAGCGATTCTTTACCATTCCTAATTTGCGATGAGCAAATTGCTAATTGCAAATTACCCATTCATTTCCATGGGCCAGGAGGCCCATAGGAATGAAGGTGCAATTTGCGATTAGCAATTAGCTCATCACAAATTAGGAATTTTTCCAAAGGTGCAGGGGTGTCTCAAGAACACCCTGCTGCACCCCTGAAAAAGAAATTTGGGGGCATATGGCGCACATACATGCCCTAAGGGCATATATGGGCGTCATATGGCACCTTTTGTTTTTTGGAAAAAAAGCTTTTTGAAAAGAATTCGCAAATTACCACCAACTAGAAGTTGGTGGTAGTTTGCAAATCCTTAATGGCATTTTTTGCATATTTTTTGTTTGATACATTGCATTTAAGGAATCGCAAAATTTGCAAATCCTTCAGTGCAATCGCAAAATAAGGAATAGCAAATTTTGCTATTCCTTATTTTGCATCAAACTTGTTTGATACATACCATTTGTCTAATTAGCATTCGCAAAGGCCGAAATTCGCAGAATTTTGACCTTTGCGAATGGTAATTAGCTTGATACATATGGCCCCAAGTGAGGCCTGTCTTGCAACATGGTGCATCTTTTGCATCACTGCTGCATCGGTTTCATGTGGCACGTTTTTTTTACACCATGACACATCTGCCTAAATGCATCAATTTGTAATTTTGTCGCCTCATAGCAAATCTTTTGCACCACCGCTGCATCACAAAAGTGACGCACAGTGGCGCAAAAGAGGCATACACCTATCATAAATCTGTCCCTAGCATTTTAAATGATTAATTCAGGATGACGATAAGGTGTGGCCTATCCAGAGGTTTGTTTAAGGTGAGGCCTACTCAGGATTGCAGATTAAAGTTACGCTTGATGAAGAATACAGAGGAGATAATACATGTAAAGGCCTACCAATGAAGTAAGTAATGTCCACTTTATTGCGCCAGTCATCATAAATGTATCCCTAAGCTTCTTATCTTGTTACAGATGAACCGCCATATGTATCATCAAACTATTTTGCATTTCCTAAATAGCGAATTTTAAGGAATAAATAGCGATTCTTTACCATTCCTAATTTGCAATGAGCAAATTGCTAATTGCAAATTACCCATTCATTTCCATGGGCCAGGAGGCCCATAGGAATGAAGGTGCAATTTGCGATTAGCAATTAGCTCATCGCAAATTAGGAATTTTTCCAAGGGTGCAGGGGTGTCTCAAGAACACCCTGCTGCACCCCTCAAAAAGAAATTTGGGGGCATATGGCGCACATACATGCCCTAAGGGCATGTATGGGCGTCATATGGCACCTTTTGTTTTTTGGAAAAAAAGCTTTTTGAAAAGAATTCGCAAATTAACACCAACTAGAAGTTGGTGGTAATTTGCAAATCCTTAATGGCATTTTTTGCATATTTTTTGTTTGATACATTGCATTTAAAGAATCGCAAAATTTGCAAATCCTTCAGTGCAATCGCAAAATAAGGAATAGCAAATTTTGCTATTCCTTATTTTGCATCAAACTTGTTTGATACATACCATTTGTCTAATTAGCATTCGCAAAGGCTGAAATTCGCAGAATTTAGGCCTTTGCGAATGCTAATTAGCTTGATACATATAGCCCCAAGTGAGGCCTGTCTTGCAACATGGTGCATCTTTTGCATCACTGCTGCATCGGTTTCATGTGGCACGGTTTTTTTACACCATGACACATCTGCCTAAATGCATCAATTTGTAATTTTGTCGCCTCATAGCAAATCTTTTGCACCGCCGCTGCATCAGAAAAGTGACGCACAGTGGCGCAAAAGAGGCATACACCTATCATAAATCTGTCCCTAGCATTTTAAATGATTAATTCAGGATGACGATAAGGTGTGGCCTATCCAGAGGTTTGTTTAAGGTGAGGCCTACTCAGGATTTCAGATCAAAGTTACACTTGATGAACAATACAGAGGAGATAATACATGTAAAGGCCTACCAATGAAGTAAGTTATGTCCACTTCATTGTGCCAGTCATCATAAATCTATCCCTATGCTTCTTATCTTGTTAGAGATGAACTGCCATATGTATCATCAAACTATTTTGCATTTCCTAAATAGCGAATTTTAAGGAATAAATAGCGATTCTTTACCATTCCTAATTTGCAATGAGCAAATTGCTAATTGCAAATTACTCATTCATTTCCATGGGCCAGGAGGCCCATAGGAATGAAGGTGCAATTTGCGATTAGCAATTAGCTCATCGCAAATTAGGAATTTTTCCAAGGGTGCATGGGTGTCTCAAGAACACCCTGCTGCACCCCCTGAAAAAGAAATTTGGGGGCATATGGCGCACATACATGCCCTAAGGGCATGTATGGGCGTCATATGGCACCTTTTGTTTTTTGGAAAAAAAGCTTTTTGAAAAGAATTCGCAAATTACCACCAACTAGAAGTTGGTGGTAATTTGCAAATCCTTAATGGCATTTTTTGCATATTTTTTGTTTGATACATTGCATTTAAGAAATCACAAAATTCGCAAATCCTTCAGTGCAATCGCAAAATAAAGAATAGCAAATTTTGCTATTCCTTATTTTGCATCAAACTTGTTTGATACATACCATTTGTCTAATTTGCATTCGCAAAGGCCAAAATTCACAGAACTTCGACCTTTGCAAATGCTAATTAGCTTCATACATATGGCCCCAAGTGAGGCCTGTCTTGCAACATGGTGCATCTTTTGCATCACTGCTGCATCAGTTTCATGTGGCACGGTGTTTTTTACACCATGACACATCTGCCTAAATGCATCAATTTGTAATTTTGTCGCCTCATAGCAAATCTTTTGCACCGCCGCTGCATCACAAAAGTGACGCACAGTGGCGCAAAAGAGGCATACACCTATCATAAATCTGTCCCTAGCATTTTAAATGATTAATTCAGGATGACGATAAGGTGTGCCCTATCCAGAGGTTTGTTTAAGGTGAGGCCTACTCAGGATTGCAGATGAAAGTTACGCTTGACGAAGAATACAGAGGAGATAATACATGTAAAGCTCTACCAATGAAGTAAGTGATGTCCACTTCATTGCGCCAGTCATCATAAATGTATCCCTAAGCTTCTTATCTTGTTAGAGATGAACCGCCATATGTATCATCAAACTATTTTGCATTTCCAAAATAGCAAATTTTAAGGAATAAATAGCGATTCTTTACCATTCCTAATTTGCAATGAGCAAATTGCTAATTGCAAATTACCCATTTATTTCCATGGGCCAGGAGGCCCATAGGAATGAAGGTGCAATTTGCGATTAGCAATTAGCTCATCGCAAATTAGGAATTTTTCCAAAGGTGCAGGGGTGTCTCAATAACACCCTGCTGCACCCCTGAACAAGAAATTTGGGGGCATATGGCGCACATAAATTTTAACAACATTCCTTTACATCAAAAACGATTTTCAAGTCATAATTTGAAAACACTGCACCCGGGGGGAAATGACTTAAAATGTCCTTAAGACACATGAAAGTGTTTTTTTAAAGCCTTTGCAAGTTTTTGGGTCACTTTTAACATGGCTATGTAACTCAAACAGTCAAAATCTAAATTTACCATGCACAGGTGGGACCATATTTACAAGGAATGTGCCCCACGAGGAAAGGTCTTTTAATGTAATATGGGAAAAATGACATCAGAGACACTGAAATGCCTTATAAAGAAGCATACACCATTATATCCTTGTCATAAATTTACAAACCATTCCTTTTCCCCAAAAACGATTTTCAAATCATAATTTGAAAACACTGCACATAGGGAAATGACTTAAAATGTCCTTAAGACACATGAAAGCGTTTTTTGATTGCCTTTCCAGCATGGTTGGGTCACTTTTAACATAGCTATGTAACACAAACATTCAAAATCTAAATTTGCCATGCACAGGTGGGAGCATATTTACAAGGAATGTGCCCCACGGGGAAAGGTCTTTTAATGTAATATGGGAAAAATGACATCAGAGACACTGAAATGCCTTATAAAGAAGCATACACCATTATATCCTTGTCATAAATTTACAAACCATTCCTTTTCCCCAAAAACGATTTTCAAATCATAATTTGAAAACACTGCACATAGGGAAATGACTTAAAATGTCCTTAAGACACATAAAAGCGTTTTTTGATTGCCTTTGCAGCATGGTTGGGTCACTTTTAACATAGCTATGTAACACAAACATTCAAAATCTAAATTTGCCATGCACAGGTGGGAGCATATTTACAAGCAATTTGCTCCACAGAGAAAGGTCTTACATTAAAATGGGAAAAATAACATCAGAGACACTCAATTGCCTTATAATGAAGCATACACCATTATGTCCTTGTCATAAATATTATAACCATTTATTTTCCTCAAAAACGATTTTCAAATCATAATTTGAAAAGACTCCACAGCTCCTATGCACAATAACACCCTGTCAGTACTAATACTTCACATTTTCTCCAATTACATTTTCTCAAAGAAACAAAATCTATTTGTAAAACACTTGAGACAAAGCAACATTTGAAGAACACAACTTTCTTCATAATTTTCTCCTTAAAGCACACTATTTTCTATCTAAATTAAAGAAATCTTTTCTCACCTTAGCAAATACTTTGAGTTTCAAAACAGTCTCAGAAACACACCAATTTGTCTTCAGCAGAGCAAAAGGTATGCACTCCAGAGTCTGCAGCTATCAAAAGCACAGAAATGCTGTAATTCTTCACACATATCTCTCATGTCACCCAATCAAAACTCTTCCCTCACTTTTTTCAAATGAAAACCCTTCCCCCCTCTGCCATTTCATGCCTTTTCTGCATGGCAACCACGTCTTGGAAGACCTCTGGTGTTTGCAAGTTCACACAACAATGTTGCAATTGAACTCTGAACTCTCAGTGCACCTCATATCCAGTGCATTCTTTCATTTAATGATTTTTTATTGACCACTCAAAATACATCTTTTAAACAACTCATCCATGCACCCTAACTTTCTGTTTTCAGCAATCAAAATCCACCAATCACTGTTACTGCTTCATTAACACAGAAACTCCACAGTTTTTTTCATTTTAAACTCTTATTTTTTCAACTGCCATTTCATTGCCACACTTCATCTGACTGCAGGAGAACCTTCTCTCACCATGTTTTCTGTCTGGATTGTTGGACATAGTTACATCTATTGGGCTCAGAGGTATGCTGAGAACAGGAATTTACCTAACCTCAATTTACAAGATGTGGAAATTAAGTGGTTTGGCCACAGAGGATTAAAATGTCACCAATTGATACCATTGGTGAAAACCTTTATGCATTTGCCAAAACCTGACCTGTTAATTGTGCACTGTGGAGGTAATGATTTGGGCACTTTGACTGGGGTAGGTCTGGAAATGCTTTTAAAGGACACCTTTGAGCAATTGATGGCACTTTTTCCTCAGACTGCCTTGGTATATTCAAATATATGCCAAAGACAGAAATGGAGGTGGTCAATTTTGTCCACAAATTGAGAAGTCGAGGAAGCATGTAAACAAATCTGTTTCAGCTTACATGAGAGACCATGGAATGGCTCCCTGTACAACAATAACTTGCGTTACTACATGCAAGATATCTACAGAGGAGATGGAGTTCACTTCTCAGATGAGGGCAACAGAATTTTCATTCTGAATTTAAGACTGTGCATTGGTACCTACTTATAAGTACCTAAATGTACCATAAACCCAAAAGCTCTTCTCAGAGCTACCCTACATCTGATCACTCACAATTATTATTTTACTCTAACATTTTTCACAAATTTTCAACAAAGTACGCTCCCTGGGGCGCTACCCGGTACGCGAACCGGGAGCTAACCTCGCTAAATTTTAAAAAAAATGTTTTTTTTTCGCACATATGGGCCTCGTCAGCCACCCTCAGAAAACCTAGGGGGTCAAGATAAGTCTACCGTGCCCCCTTCTACCCATTCTGAACATTATTTGCCCTCCATCTTGTATCTTAATTCGACCGAAACACAAAATGGTGGACTCCCGTAACGCTTAAGGTTCGCGAACCGGGGCGCTCGCCAGTTCGCGTACCGGGTCGCTCCCTGGGAAGCGCACCATCAAAAAAGGTGGGAAAGTAGTTTACAGAAAAGCGACTGGAGACAATTTCACCAAATATAGATTAGCTCATACTACATACCAATGCCTACCATTTTCACAAATTTTATTGAAATTCCATTTAACCATTTAGCCTGTAGACCTCTCTAAATACCCTGAGGTAAATTACTTCACAAAACACATCTGAAGTGTTGGAATTCACAACCAATTAAAATATTACTTTCATTTTCTACTTTTTTTACCTGACATTTGATTGGTTATCTACCTGAATATATATAAAGGAAGAGAGAGAAACACAGCCATTTTGACTACTACTTCCTGAACTACATTGCAAGATCATTTTCACTCACAACTTAAACTTCTTTTTAGAAGGTGAGATATTATTTTATAAATTTGAAAACATTTTCAGATAGTTATATACTATCCCTCTGTAAGAGTTAGACATTGAGAAAGGCTTCTTTATTATAATTATGGATTGATTTAGGTTTCTGTGGTATAATTATGAATTTACTTAGGCTTCTTCACAGGCACTTTTTAATAGTACTACTTCACGCCTGAAACCATACAGTGCCCATAGATTAATTCTCTGTTATAAACTCACAAGTACCTGTCTGAACTTAAACCCAACAGTGCCCTATCTCTACTGATATATTTATTTTTTATGCAAATTACAGCAATAAAATGGAAGGTGAGCAGAATGTTTCCTTCGAAATTGTTCTGGAGAACAACACAGAAAAAGATATTGAGGACAATGATGACTCAGATTTCATGGATGAATCACGGGACCATGAATTAGTTCAATGTGTAGAATCTGTGGATCATTTACTTCATTATGATGACGGTCAAATGTGGGAACTTATGTTCACTCAACAAGAGGACATATCGGACAGTCAAATGCTAGACGTTCTATTAAATTTTGAAAAACAATCCGAAAAATAAAATTGTATGTAATATTAAAAAATTGTTTGAGTCTTTAATCATTTTTATATGTAATTCATAAACTAGTTAAATGTTAGAAATGTTATTACATTTTCAAACACAATCACAATAATAAATAATTGCTTAAAAAATAAAAAAAATTAAAAAATAATCAACAAAACCAACAATCGATTAACATACAGTATTTGAAAAGTCTATCATTCTTTTTTCCTTATAGTACGCTGCCCAGAACGCTTCCCGGTTCGCGAACCGGGCGCTACCCAAGCAAAAAAAACAAAAGCCTCCACATTAAACCTAGGGACTCAGGGAGGATCTACTATGCCCCCTTATGGTCATTTCCCCCTTTGTTTTGGCCTCCTCTTGTCTCTCAATCCTACCGAGAGACAAGATGGCGGCCGCTCCGGACTGTTTAGAATGTTGACAGACACCGGAGAGCCAATCAGCTTCGCTACGCGAAGTTCCGTTACGCGTAAAGTACGCGAACCGGAGCGCTGCCCGGTCCGCTGTTACAGATATATATCTTTTTTTGAACGTTAATTTCTCAAAATCCACTGGAGCACATATATTGAGACCTAGCAAAGGCACATCGGGCTACCAGTCCCTACAATTTTGCCAAGTTTCGTGGAAATCCATTCAGCCGTTCGGGCTAAAAGTGAGGCCAACCGCCCTATGGAAAACTCAATGTTAAAAACACGTTTTGGGACCCCCCTTTTTTCTCGGCCCCCCCTTGACGAACCCCCCCCAAATTTCCAGGGGCTGCACAGAAACAAAATGTTCCATTTTCCAGAAAATTTCAGCCAATTCCGTCCACAAACGCCAAAGTTATTAGACATAGAATTTTCAAAAATCCCATAGGAAAAAAATCCTAACTATATATACCTACTGGCGACCGCCAGTAGGTAATATATATATATATATATATATCTATATATATATATTGCTGGTTTTTAACATCAAAATACCAGGTCTGACATCAGTAAATAGGGACACTAGTCCGCATCTGGGATTTTAAATCATAGAGATATGACACTTAAAAGGTTATTGCTGCTGTATGTGTAAGGTAAAGAGTTGCCACAATTTATAAAACATGCATATTTTCTCACAATAGATGCAACAAACAGGAATGTCTGGAGATTGGGACTTGATTATATACAACTGTGAAACAGATCAAGAGATTCAAATACGAGATGACATAGGGGACGACTGCTATGTATTTATTTGTATATATTTATTATGTAATTATGCACTTTCACGTTAGTACTTTAATGCATATTTTACACATTGTCATATATCATTTAGTGACTTAATCGATTAATTTTATGAGTGCTAGATCTATTAAGTTATGAGGCCGGATATGGATATTCGTATCTTTTATTATAGATTCAAGTAAGCAGAACTCAAATAATAGCACTATGATCAGAGAAATTAGCCCAATGTCATCAGTGATGTCATCAGTGATGTCACTGACCATGTCATGAGTGATGTAATATGTGACGTCATCAGCAGTGCATTATAGTTAGCTCAACTAACTATAACAGGCACATTTCTCTGAGTCAAATGTCCAACTAACTATAATGTCCCTGAAACCTATGGGTCTTAGGTGAATTTCAAAGGTTTTTTAAATGCTAATTCCTAACTATAACGTCTTTAAAACCTATGGTTTTTTCAGTGAATTTCAAAAGTTTTTTAAATGTTAATTTCATATTTTAATATTTATAAAATCTATATTTTTTCTTTAAAAAAAAATATTTTGGAACTCTATTATCCTTTTTTTTACTTTAAAAATTATGTAATGTTTTATATCTTAAAAAAAATATGTACATCTGTTTCTTTTTTTTGTTGAGAAAACTGGAGTCCCGTAGCAGTAGTGTACCAAGCTCTATCTGCACGCGAATCCTATCCGCCCACAGCCACGTGGAGTTGACTTGAGCTGCCCAGCTGCCCAGTTTGTAATACACAAAGCAACAAAAAGCGTGCGCGGAGCCTGCGATGATAAGTATGCGTGGTGCAGACAGAGCACACTGGAGCAATGTCTTTTGCCTACAGGACTGCGTCATCTACAATTACGACTCGATTTGAATTGTGAACACTGCTGCCTGCAGTGTAAATTGAAGGCAGTAGTTAGCACAGACATCCATGAATACTTTTTCTCACTTCCTCTTCACAAGATACAACATAAATTACAAAAACTCTGCAATAAATAAATCAAAACAATTCGAATTGCAATCTCTGCTGTCCAGAGTGTAGACTGTTATTCATTATTCTTTTCCACTACCAAGAAGAATTTGGTCATTGTAGTAAACCTATATCTCATCTAAAAAAAGTTCTTCAAGCAAGTATACTCAACGGAGATTGTGTATATTTCAATAGACGTTGTAGTTAGTTGCCTACTGGATTCTGTAATTAAACAATTACCACTCGATCTGAATTATGAGCCCTGCTGACCGCAGTGTTAGGCCAGAGACAGTGGTAATTAACTCCTCACAGCCACGTGCCATTGGATTCGGAAGCACGGAGTTCGTTGCACCTGATCGGAAGAGGTACACAGAAATCGAATGTCTGACATAATATAGAAAGACATAATATCGAGGTACAAAAATATCGGAGCATTAATATCGATGTCAACAATATCGACATCCTATCTACAACAAGGTAAGTACAAAAATATCGAGAAAAAAATATCGATGTCAAAAATATTGTTTTAAAAAATATATCATTTTTTTAATTAAAAAAAGTTAAATAAATTAAATAATACTTAAAAGTATAATAAACATAGTTAAGAATATTTTATGATATTTAAAATTAATAAGTAATATACATAATTTAATAAAAACGTAATTAACGATATACATATATTATATAATATTTATACTTACTTATAATTACTTTTTAATAATTATTTTAAGAAATTATAAATATTTAAAAATATTATACATTACAAATTCATCTATACATATAAAATATTAACATAGATAAAAATTAAATAATTATGCAAAACAAATTACAAAAATTACATTTATTTTTAAAATTAATTATATACTACATTAGCTAAAACTATACAAAATATATTAAATAACAGCGGGAATAAATCACTATAATAAATATGTTGGATAGTGTAGAGGTAAAAATTACTATTTCCACTCCAAAGAGAGCAACAGTAGGGAAAGTGTTGGATAGCGTAGGGGTAAAAATTACTATTCCAACTCCAAGGAGTGCAACAGTATGGAAAGTGCTAGATATTGTAGGGGTAAAAATTACTATTCCCACTCCAGAGAGTGCAACAGTAGGGAAAGTGTTGGATAGCGTAGGGGTAAAAATTACTATTCCCACTGCAGAAAGTGCAACAGTAGGGAAAGTGTTGGATAGCGTAGAAATTAAAAATAACATAATATTTTAAAATATTTAAAAAAAATTATTAAATAAATCTAAACTATTTACAAATACCAATATATAATTATTAAAAACATATTTACCAATTAATAATGAAGTAACACTATATTAATAATAAATACCAATTAACAATAATTAATTACCAATTAATAATTAATCACCAATAATATAATTAACAAAAACAATTAAAATAAATTATTACTTAATTACATTTAAATTACTTCCCACCCTACTCCCCTATAAACTCATAACCCACTACAGAACATAATTATCAATTAATCAATTAATAAAAATGAATTACCAATTAAAAATAATGAACAATAATATAATTAACAAAAACAATTAATTAAAATAAGTTATTACTTAATGACATTTAAATTACTTCCCACCCTATTCCCCTATAACCCATAACCCGCTACAGAACATAATTACCAATTAATCAATTAATTTAAATTAATTACAAATTAATAAAAATTCATTACCAATTAATTAAAATTAATTTATAATTTCAAAAAATGAATAATTAAATCTGTATAATTAAATTAGTTCCCACCCTATTCCCCTATAAACCCACAACCCGCTACGGTACTAAATTACAAAATTTTATTAAATTACATAACAAAAATACATATTAAATACATAATATACATAAAAATCATATAAAAATCGATATTAGAAACATCAATATTACTAACATCGATATTAGTCACATCTATATTACTAACATCGATATTAACAAAATCGATATTACTTACCTTCAAAATTCTGTCCCATCGATATTAAAAATATCGATATTACCTTCATTATACTGTCCCTTCGATATTTAAACATCGACATTATTGTATGTCGATATCTAAAAATCGATATTTTGTCTGCCTACCCAGAAATCATCACAGCCTTTAACTTTTGACATCCTCAATCATAGAATCAAGACCCCGTTTCACTTTTCAGACCTGCTGTACCGCGGTGTAGTCCAGCGACTGCAGTCGGCCAAGCCCAATAATCATGTGCAACAGCTAGCTACGGGAGCACAGAGTGTGATGCACCTCAACGGAGGGAGTTGTATGAAAACCAAGCAGCAGGTAATATCGGACAGCATCCATTGTGGGATCAAGACACCATTCCACTGTTGGGACCTAGAGTTGGTTGCACCTGGTCGAAAGGAGTACCTTCATCTCCACTCTCAGATGCAGTTCTAACATCGCCCATTGTGGGATCAATACACCATTCCACTGTTGGGGCCTAGAATTGGTTGCACCTGGTCGAAGGGAGTACCTTCATCTCCACTCTCAGATGCAGTTCTAACATCGTCCATTGTGGGATCAAGACACCGTTCCACTGTTGGTACCTGTTGGACTACTGTGTTAGTAGTATACAGAGCACTCCACGGTCCTGGGCCTCAGGCTGGGCGCTGTGTGCCTGTGTCGCGGTATCCAGCGTTGATCTCATGAGCCTTCCGAGCTCGCAGACCTCGGCCCAGGAGCTTGCGCCAGCACGTGGAGGGCCCTCTTTCACATACGGCGGTGTCGAAAGGTGAACTGTGGGGCATATGTGCGTCGCTGTGGCCATGACGGTTTCTGGGTACAAGCAGGCTGAGAGCATCATCCATGCAGCCACCTTCGCTAACAGCATCAGACTCGTGGCGGTGCAAGCTACGCAGACCTTGCAGACATGTTCGCCATTCCGGAAGAGAAACACACCCAGAGAAATGTGCATTTTATTCATACCGCTACGATAGCCTGGCGTATGCCGAGCCAGCCCACTACGCTAAAGATTTGGGGGGGAGGGGGCACGTATACGCTATGTTTTCGCAATCTTCCCTACTGACTGTACTATCATGGTTGCGTCCAGTGTCCACTTCACTCAATAGACCATCAGTGTATGTTGACATGTACATGTCTGTGCTCTGCATACTCAAGTCTGTCCGGCACATCCCCTCAACACTTTGCATTGTATACTTTTATAATCGAGAATCACTTGCCAAATTCGCACATACTTTGCTTCCATCTCTCCCCGCATTGTGCATTGTGTGGCAGAGGTGCCATGCCATGTTTGGTTTGTGTACATGGCTAGCCACGGTTTCCATAGTACGTAATTTTGTTGTATCTGCTAGGTGCACATGTTCTTTGTCATGTTGTATGTGATTATATAAGGTAGCACGTTTATTCACGAGCAGTGGTTTCTCCCATTACATATCGCTGTCTTAAAGAGGATACAGAAGTTTATCTCACAGGTGAAAAGTGCGACAACAATGACAGTCATTCATTACTATGCAAGAATGTCCAACTGCATGACGCTTCAAAGCTTACAGCCCCCAATCTTGCGTGCTTTCTTAAAAGCACACCAACTCCCACAATCAGACCAACATTCACACAGCTTTCTAACGGTAGTTATCTGCTTCTTAATAACATGGACTGCTACGGAATGTGAGCTGGCATAGCGTATGTCCTTACTGTTTCAAACCGAGTAACTTCCTGTGGCAATGAGTCATGAGTGATGTCACTGACAATGTCATGAGTGATGTTATATGTGACTTCATCAGCAGTGCATTGCGGGCGCGCAAGTTATAGTTAGCTGAGCTAACTATAACGGAGGAATTTCAAAGGTTTTGTATGAGAGAAATGTTCAGCTAACTATAACGTGTGAAAACTAGGATTTTTTCAATGAATTTGCATGGTTTTTTAAATGCTAATTCCTTAATAGAACGTGTGTGAAACCTATGTTTTTTTAAATGAATTTGCAAGGTTTTTTAAATGCTAATTCCTAACTATAACGTTTGTGAAACCTATGGTTTTTTCAGTGAATTTCAAAGGTTTTGTAAATGATAAGTTATAAATGTATTAATTATTATGTCTTTCTTGTTATACTAATTTCTTATATTTTTAATATAAATATTTATATGTATTTAATTCTTTATATTATATTTCATATTCTTATTATAAAATAATAACAAAACTAAATTGCAAAGTAATTTTTGGATTAATTATTGCTTGACTTCGGTTGCAAGTGTAACACAACTCCAACAATGCTCTGGGGCCCTATGCTCACAAAGCTGTATCAATCATTACACCTGCTTCAAGCATGTGCAAGGTTTTGACGCAGCATAAGTTCAAAAGTGACTGAATGAAATGTTATACATTTCACTCAGTCACTTTTAGGAGGTGTTGCTGCACCCCCTTCTGCCCAGGAAAGCCTCTTCTGGCACAGGGCTTTACAATGTAATGCACCCTCCAGATGCGTCACATTGTTAATAGCACACACCATGGCACATCTTTTGCACCACCGCTGTGTCTCAAAAGTGACGCAACGGCTGTGTAAAAGAGGCACAAGGGGATTGTAAATCCGCCCCTAACACATACAAATTCACCCAGGCAGTTTCACCAGAAGCATAGACTTCTAACATATTTATGTACATATGTTACATTCAAGTGCTTCGCACATACTACAGTATACTATAGGTAAACACCTTATAGATTTATGTTGTAGCACTTCCTTATAGCTCTGCACTTTCACATTCTCCATACACTAGTAATATATTCATTCATTCATTTATGAACTACACATTCATTCTGACAAACTTTTACACACTAACATAGAAATAGAGTTCTTTCTTTGACCAGTGAAGGTAGTTCTAAAAATAACTGTTTTTTTGTTTTGTATTTGTTTTGTGTTTTCTCAACAAATTCCAAGCGGCACAAAAGAATGAAAAAAAGAACAACTAATGTCGAGGACAGCAATGATCCTGCATCCTGCGTTTCATCAGGTCTATAGACTGTTCCCCATAACACAAACGTTTATCGCAATAAATGCAAAGAATTTTAACTTTAGCAAAGTCAGAATCAATATGTGGGTGTGGACTGCTTGCTGAAAATGCTGCCGCAGTTGATGTGCTTGGTGTAGCAGCAGGTGGTTCTCGTGCAACCTCCGTCTTTCAGCTCGAGCAAAGTTCTTGGGGTGCAAGTTCTTCACGTGTCGCACCATATTTGCTGTGCCAAAGGAGTATTTTTTACATAGATCACCCCTTGTAAGAGTTGTTTGGCAAATTTTACAGGTTACTTTTGCAGCATTAACCTTTTTTTGACCTTCTGGAAAAGTGAAAAACTTCCAAATTAGAGCTTCTTTCCTCTTCTTTGGAGCTTCTTCAGAAATTAAATATTCCTCTGACGAACTGCTGGAAGATGACTCCATTGCTCTTATTATGGTGATCTTCCTTCTATTTGAGAAGATTCTCACAACAAATGCTTCTTCTTAGAAAGTCAAAGTCGAATAATTATAATGGGACGGAACTTTCAACAGTCGCAATAGGAAAAGTTACGAACCAATCAAATCTCTACTTTTAAAGTCACATGGCTTTGCGTACGCTTATGATGCGCTTGCGCAGCTCTTTCAATATGAGTACGCATGATGTTCTACCGCGATTTGTGTAATTCTTTTTAAAAGCAATATAGGATTATTAAAACTATTTTAAAAAAATCATAGTTATCCCAAATGTCTGCCCTTAGTATCTACATTAAATACATACATGTTTTAAACCAAGTAGAAACATTGCCCCCTTTCGCGTACAGAACGCCGTACATGACGTCACACCGAAGCTTTAATGCGACGCATAACGTCAAAGCATATTCGTACCGTATGCGCGGGTAGATGCTGAGTATGATAAGCAGTACAAACTATGGTGCGATCACCTTCTCAGTGACAAATCAGAGCTCAGGGCGCGCTAAGGAGAATGATTAGAAGGGCTGACTCATTGCAGATCCGATTCTGGGCCTGCCTCTGCGTACATTATAACACCGCCCCCATCTCTCTCTGTTGTTAATTGTTGGTGCACACACTCATCCTTGCACATGCGTGGTGCACGCCCGCCCACACTACCCGCATGCCACCACCTAGCATGCTTGCTATCATTTAGCCTGGAAACCAATACATTACCCAATGACATGTCCCCCAGGGCCATCATTCTTGCAGACCGCGAAAACGCTACCAATGACGGCCCTGGCCTTGGTGTGATCAGCCCCCGCGGTTCCCATATAATGCGGGCACTGACGTGAGCACGCTCTCTTTTGCCTGCCTCTGCTGCGGTGACAAACAGACTGTCGAAAACACCCCAAACTCAGCAAAACCGCAGCCTTTCAAGACATGACAAAAGACGACAGAAGCAAAGGTAAGAGAAGACGTCACAACATTAGCCTCCACTGTAAATTGTATATACATAATGCTATTTTTTTATCCTTCATATGGCTTTCCTACCCCTCAATGGTTTTAAATTGTACTTACATAATTGAAATATTTCTTCATAAGTCACGAGGTCCTATACACCTCTAATCTTAAAAATTGTGTGTGCATGAATTTCTGTGTTGTATTTCTGTACTACGCCACGTGCTTAGGCCTCTATTATTATTAATTGTGCGTCCATGATACTATTTTCTTGTCTGCGTCACAAGGCCGTCCCAGGCCTCTATTAACTTATTGATCTTCCTTTGTTTGCTGGAGCAGCAACAGTCTTAACTACGGAATATTAAGAACTCACATTAAAATTCCCTTTTGATAGTAGTTACGCAACTCAGTTTACGATAACTAATCGAAATGTCCTTTTGTTTCCTTCAGCAAACATCCTTTAGAAGCAACCACGGCCTATCGAGCAACAGCAATGGAATTCTCTGCAACTTATTGAATATACTTTGACATAGAGAGGCAGAGTTCAAGTCGAATGGTGAACTTCGGTGGCCGCACCCTTTATACAAGGTAAGCACACCATTGCTAGATCTACAAAGCCTTCATAGCAATGCATTAGAAATAATTCGGCATAACGGGCGTCAGTAGCGCAGTAGGCACTTCCATATAGACACCACTTGAACGCGGCACTATAACAACTGAAATGTACCAGGTACACTGCACTCGTAAAACTGTACTGTTAGATTTATTTGTGAAACGAGAGAGGGCCATATCATCAACCCTTGGCGACAAAATTATCGCCACTTTATTGGCAGCAAACTGCCGCTAAAGTGGCCATAATAGCTTTGATAATATGCTCTATGGAATTCCAATCGAAGCTCATGTTAGATGTGAAGGACATCTGACATGATCTTCGATTGAAATTCCATAGAGCATATTACCAAACTCATTATCTCCACTTTAGCGACACTTTCCTGCCGATAAAGTGGTGATAATTTTGTCACCCAGGCTTGATATTATGGCCCAGAGTGCGTAGTGTACAGCAGCTTCTCTGTAAAATCTATAATTACCTCCGAGCAGTGACAACAGATAGGTTACAACAGTCTGACAAACAGATCCACAACCTTATTATGCAACTTTTTAGTCACTTTTAACATGGGTAAAGTGATGCAAGGAGCTAGTAAATCTACGTCTGGTGCAATAAAAAATCTCAACTCCAGACTCTGCGACACAGTTTTAATGTTGTTTTCTCTCTCTCTCACTCTCTGTGACATAATTTCTCTTTCTCTCTTAAACTTAGACACTGCTGTCTGCGTGGACGTGTAGAAGAATTGTTGAAATGAAGTTGTCAATCCAACTGGATGAAGTGTTTGGCCGCAAGGTTTATACAACGGTAAGCACAGAGGCCTAGATCTACAAATCCTTCATAGCAATGCATTAGAAATAATTCGGCATAATGGGCGTTAGTAACGCAGTAGGCACTTCCATATAGACACCACTTGAATGCGGCACTATAACAAGTAAAATGTACCAGATACACTGCACTCGTAAAACTGTAGTGTAACATTTTATTTATGAAAGGAGAGAGGGCCATATTATCAAACCTTGGCAACAAAATTATCGCCACTTTATCAGCAGCAAACTGCCGCTAAAGTGACCATAATAGGTTTGATAATATGCTCTATTGAATTACAATTGAAGCTCATGTTAGATGTGAAGGACATCTAACATGAGCTTCGATTGGAATTCCATAGAGCATATTATCAAACCCATTATCTCCACTTTAGCGACACTTTCCTGCAGATAAAGTGGCAATAATTTTGTCGCCCAGGCTTGATATTTTCAACCAGAATGCGTAGTGTACAGCAGCTTCTCTGTAAAATCTATAATTACCTCAGAGCAGTGACAACAGATAGGTTACAACAGTCTGACAAACAGATCCACCACCTTATTACACAACTTTTGAGTCACTTTTAACATGGGTAAAGTGATGCAAGGAGCTAGTAAATCTACGTCTGGTTCAACAAAAAAATCTCAACTCCAGACTCTGCGACACAGTTTTAATGTTGTTTTCCATCTCTCTCACTCTCTGTGACATCATTTCTCTTTCTCTCTTAAACTTAGACACTGCTGTCTGCTTGGACGTGTAGAAGATCAGCCCAACTTAAGTTGTGAACTCCACTCCCTAATGTGTTTGGGCGCAATGTTTACACAACGGTAAGCACAGAAGCCTAGATCTACAAATCCTTTATAAGAATACATTAGAAATAATTCGGCATAACAGGCGTCAGTAACGCAGTAGGCACTTCCATATAAACACCACTTGAACGCGGCACTATAACAACTGAAATGTACCAGGTACACTGCACTCGTAAAACTGTACTGTTAGAATTATTTGTGAAACGAGAGAGGGCCATATCATCAACCCTTGGCGACAAAATTATCGCCACTTTATTGGCAGCAAACTGCCACTAAAGTGGCCATAATAGCTTTGATAATATGCTCTATGGAATTCCAATCGAAGCTCATGTTAGATGTGAAGGACATCTGACATGATCTTCGATTGAAATTCCATAGAGCATATTACCAAACTCATTATCTCCACTTTAGCGACACTTTCCTGCCGATAAAGTGGTGATAATTTGGTCACCCAGGCTTGATATTATGGCCCAGAGTGCGTAGTGTACAGCAGCTTCTCTGTAAAATCTATAATTACCTCCGAGCAGTGACAACAGATAGGTTACAACAGTCTGACAAACAGATCATCAACCTTATTACGCCATTTTTGAGTCACTTTTAACATGGGTAAAGTGATTCAAAGAGCTAGTAAATCTACGTCTGGTTCAACAAAAAATCTCAACTCCAGACTCTGCAACACAGATTTAATGTTTTCTCTCTCTCTCACTCTCTGTGACATCATTTCTCTATCTCTCTTAAACTTAGACACTGCTGTCTACTTGGACGTGTAGAAGATCAGCCCACCTGAAGTTGTGCATCCAAGTGCATGCAGTGTTTGGCCGCAAGGTTTATACAACGGTAAGCACAGAGGCCTAGATCTACAAATCCTTCATAGGAATGCATTAGAAATAAGTCGCCATAACGGGCGTCAGTAACGCAATAGGCACTTCCATATAGACACCTCTTGTAACAGAACAGGAATATACGAGTCACACTGCACACGTAAAACTGTAGAATTACCACAACTTCTAATGCTTCAGCTCATTTACTCACATCTACATATTTCTAAACTCTAATTTTCTTTTTTCTTTTGCAGATTACTAATCGGACACCTTTTGGAATCCATTTCACAATTTCTTTATAACATTGTTTAAGTTATTTTGCCAGTTCTAATATAGTTACAATTGAGTTTCGTTTATATTTATTGTTTAATAAAAGTTAATTAAAAAAAACTACATACTTCTTTTATTTTGTGGGGGAGGGGTATGACGGTCCACAATAAAAATAATGTTGAAATACTATAGTAAGATATTCAAGACTAGGATTGAAAACTACTGAGTTCTAACTAACTGATATAATAAATACAACGATGAGAAACTACTAAAATGGCGGTGGACGGAGTACGTAATCAACGTTTGTCGCCTCAGCACGACCTTTCAAATAAATATATAAAAAATATCACTATTAATACTGTACAAAAGTACAGCACCGGATGAATCACACGAACCGCAAAAAGAAAGCGACAGATTTAATAACTGATATAAAGAAAGGTTTGCTTGTTTAACTTGAAGAAAAAGAAAACGTGAACTTCGAAACGACGCTGAGCATGCGAAGGGAGTACAACTGCTACACCCAAAAAAAAGGAAAGCTTTACATACAAAAGGCGATACATTATCGTCGCAAAGCGGCGATAATATGCTTGATAATAGGCCCTTGTAACTTCCCATAGCAGCCCAGGTTCTGGTGTTAACCTGGGCTGCTATGGTTATGCACAAGGGCATATTATCAAGCCCATCATCACCGCTTTATCGGCAGTTTCCTGCCGATAAAAGCGACGATAATGTATCGCCTTTTGTTGATAATATGGCCCATTGCTCTTTTTTTGACCAATAAACTTAGGTGCATATCATCAAGGACCGGTGTTAAAATTATCGCCATTTTATTGCCAGGAAACTGCCGATACAATGACGATAATGAGCTTGATAATACGGCCTTCTTATTTCCCATAGAAGCCCATGTTAACACCAGAATATGGCCGTCTATGGAAATTTACAAGGACGTATTATCAAGCCCACCCTCCCAACATTAACAAAAAAACATAGACCTTGTAAATTCCCATTAGCATCCCAGATTCGGATCCTAACCTAGGCTACTATGGTTATTCACAAGTACATATTATCAAGCCCATTATCTCCGCTTTATCGGCAGTTTCCTGCCAATAAAAGCGACGATAATGTATCGCCTTTTGTTGATAATATGGCCCATTGCTCTTTTTTTTGACCAGTAAACTTAGGTGCATATTATCAAGGACTGGTGTTAAAATTATCGCCGTTTTATTGGCAAAAAACTGCAGATAAAACGGCGATAATGAGCTTGATAATACCGCCTTGTTATTTCCCATAGAACATCAATGAACAAAAAATATCTAGGGGTCAAAAAAGTGAGAAAAAGTAAGAAAAGGACTCAACTCACAAAATGGCAATGGCATAACCAAGTGTTAGTTTCTAAAAAGTGGAGAACCCAAGTGATCCATATGTGTGATTCAATTTAACTAAATACGCGTGGGCAAACAAATATGGGCATAGTAACCTCGAGGGTAGATAGAATTCTCCCTTTCGCTCCTATCCTGAAAGTCTTGGGATGATTCGTCAAGTGGGGGCCGAGAAAAAAGGGGGGTCCCAAAAAGTGTTTTCTCCATGCAATTTCCAATAGGACCTTTAGCCACAGCTTCAGCTTGAACTGCTGAACAGAATTAAGCCAAATTTGGCAAAGAGGTAGTCAATCAGTTCAGATTTTTTTTTTTTTTTTTTTTCTTTCAAAAAACCTTTATTGAGTCATAAAGCATGGTACATCAATGCATGATCTTCGAATAATGACATTAACCATTAGAAAGCAAAGTGAGGTCATCTTCCCATGCTATGTTGTAAGAGTCATCACCCTAAACGTATGAGGAGAATCAAAAGTTGCCCCAACCCCTCCCTCCCTCCCCGTACATAACATGAATGAATCCGAAGAAAGCAAAGTCCATAGTAGTCTGAAAGCAGTCCATATGCATAGCAAGTGTGCAAAATACGATGTAAGGGGGTCGTCCACCTTCTGCACCTCACCCTCCCAGCTGCCAGTAATGAGACATATCAATCAGATCTCGACCTTGACCCAGAACTCATAAGTAGGCCCCACCCCGCACAGACTCAAAGCGAGCAACAAATGTAAATACATATCCCATAGCCGGTGAGCAGTGGCATAGTGTAGGCGATTACGATTTCACTCAGATGCTGTAGTGAGTAGCGTTGTATTGGGTAGACCCTCCCCAGCCCGCGTGTCTCCTTCCTCTGCACTCAATCTAAGAAGATATGCCGTGAGTGGTGCCCATATGTCTGTCGGCTGCGAGGTGAGAGGGAGGAGCTCAGCATAGTCATGTAACCTCTCTTGCCATGTGGCCAGGGAGTGAATCCAGCACTTAAACTTTGGGGAGCGGCCCCTGCTCCAGCGGCATGCAATTAAACGCTTAGCAAGCAACAGACCCATGGCTAGGAATTTTTTGTGTACAGTGACCACAGATTGTGTTAGTCCCAGCAGTGCCATGAGTGGACAGGGGGTGATAGTCACACCAAGCATGCTTGTGAGTCCCGCAAATACCTGATCCCAGTATCTAGCCACTTGGGGGCAAAACCAGGCTAAATGAATGAAATCGGCTCCAGCGGCGCCGCAGCGAAGACAACAATCAGTGTCCCTTAAGCGAAACCTATGTAATTTGGCAGGTGTGTGGTAGAGCCTGTGAAGAAATTTATAATGAAGGAGCCGCAACCTATTGTTACTGGTAATTGCCTGTGTTTGAGTGCAGCTGGTTTCCCACTGGTCGTCCGTGAGGGGCGAGTCCAAGTCACCATCCCATTCCAGTCTAGCTCTAGCATGGGCAGCACTGGGTGCAGTCAGCGCGTGTTTATAAAGCATGGATATGACGTGTCGGGGAGCTTCAGGTTGTACCAACGCATGCAGCGGGGCGAGTATATCAGGTTCAGCGGGGAAAGAGGGAGTTAAGGCTCGCACATTTTGCCGCAGTCTGGTAAAGAGAAAGGTGTCCATGGTAGAAGGTGCCACGTTCCCGAAAAATTGTTCCGCCGTGCGGAATGTACCCTGTACATACAGGTCTCCCCAGCACCATAGATTAAATTTACGTAACATCACATGACATATTACCTCACATGTTACTTGGAGCCTAGGGTCATTAAGCAAGGGTTGGTTGGGCGAGTAAGCAAACGGGTTACCTAGTGCGGCGAGTAGACAATCCCACGCCTGGACAGTGCAGTCCACAGTGGAAGGGTCTCGGCTCCTCTGACTGACATGGGTATGAATATAGCCAGTGGGGACAGCAGGACTCATATAACCGTCCTCAACGGCCGTCAATCAGTTCAGACTTGTGCCTTTTGCTTAAATGGTGCCAATCTGTTCAGTAGTAACTGAGAAAATTATAGTTAAAATCATTTATATATCTATGGGTGCGGTGGATCCGTGGACCCTGCGTGCACCGTGAGCGCAGCCTGAGCGTACCCTTCCAATCACGCGCTGAATGCTAATTGGCTGTCAAGTGGTTGTCAATATTCGAAACTAGGAACTGTTGGCAGCCATTTTATGCCTCGGTAGAAGCGAGGCTGAAGAAGTCTGTGAAATATGTGTGCAAAATGTTTAAAGGGGGCAGGGTAGACATACCCTGATCCTCTAGACCTGCTTAGGGGGTCCCACAAGAACTCCCAGGCCCCCCCAAATTTTAATTTTAATTTTAATTTTTTATTTTTAAATCGCTAAGTGCACGCAGGGTGAGCGGATCCTGCTGTAAAAAAAAAAAAATAGAACCGAGCTTCTTTTATAATTAGCCCCTCGGGGCCAAATCCCGGGGGCAAAATTAATAAAGGTAAAGGGGACCTAGAGGGGTCCCCCAGCCTCTGGGACCACCATCCCCAGGGCTACAAAATAAATTGTTGGGAGGGGCTCAAAAGCCCCTCCCAGTATAATTTGTCGGGGGGGCTCAACGGCCCTCCAAGCACCCAGGATCACCACCCCTAGGGCTTTATGAATTGGAGGGAGGGGGCTGTGTGGCCCCACTCCTGGAGCTCTCGAGGGCCCTGGGGACCGTCACCCCCCAGGGGGGGCTCCTGTAGTGTCTCAGGGTACCCACCCCCGGGACACTGCTGTTTGCTATGAGAGGGCGGGAGTCTCTCAGCTCCTGCTCTCTCATAGCAAACGTGGTTTGGATTTTGAGAGAGCAGGGAAACCTGCTCTCTCTTTCAAAATGCAAACCATATTGCTTTTCCACATGGGGCGCTGCATGTTAGCAGCTCTCCATGTGGAAAAGCAATGCCGGCTCCCGAAGGACGCGGGGAGCCGGCTTGGACTGTGGGGGCATTGGGGCTCCCCCCATGGTCCCCAACATTGAATATAAGCCCCGGGGATGAGGTCCCCAGGGATAATAAAAATTAGTGATAGGGGCTATTTTTTTTTACGGTAAAATTAGGAGTCACGCACCCAACGCAGCGCTCAGTGAGGCCCCTGGTGTGCACGCGTTGGTTGCACAGCTTCTAACCCATAGGGTGCGCGACTCCAGCGCGTGTGGTGCACAACTTGTACGCGTTTGCTGCACAACTTTGGTGCGTTGGGTGTGCGACTCCAATCCAAAAAACAAATAATATTTTTCAGATATACATCAATCTTATGTGTTTAGTTCTTAGGTGGCTCTAAAAAGAGCCCTTGTATTTATTGAGAGATTTTAGTACTTACAAGTAAGTACTGATGCAGAGTCTAAAGTTCAAGAGGAAGACTCTGTTCCCCTCATCTATAAAATGTACACCATCTCTCCTATAGATGCTATGCATATTGAAACGCAGATTGTTGTGGTAAATGGACACCATTCTATAGCCTCGGAGAAAACCAGAAACAGATTCATTCATATGTTTCCTAGCTTTCTCAATCTGTGGACAAACTTGATTGGACCAGTGCCATTTCTGCCTTTGGCATATGTTAGAATAGACAAAGGCAGTTTGGGAGGAAAAGTGACATCAATTGTCCAAAGGTGTCCTTCATAAGCATTTCCAGACCTACCCCAGTCGAAGTGCCTAGGTCATTGCCACCACAGTGCACAATTATGAGGTCAGGGTGTTGGAGATGCACAAAGGATTTAACCAATGGCATCAACTGGTGCCACTTTAACCCTCTCCGTCCAATCTATTTAATGTCTACATTTGGTAAACCTAGGTCTTTGAGAATTCCTTTGTTTTCTGAATACCTTTAGCTCCAGAAAATATAGCTGTGTCCCTCAATCCACACTCTAAGCATCTGGAAGGGAGGTTGTGATGCACTTGGATGGTCTCTGTAAATGAAATGGCAGTTTGAAAAGTAAGATTTTTCTAAAATGGTGAATAATTTGCAGTTTTAATAAAAGAATAGAAATGATTGGTTGTTTGACAACATTCTACACTGAAAACTAGGGTGCATGTTTCTGTTTTTTAAAAGCATGATTCTTATTGGTTAACAAAAACTGATTGAAAGGAACGTCACATAAGAGAAGCTGATATGTTGAAAAGTCAAGCACACTTGCTGTTTTGATTAGCAACATTGTGTGATGAACCTTTGGCCTGTGTGCTCAGTTAAGTGTTCCATGAACTGTTTCTATGGTAACAGGCAGAAGGCAGATTGGGGTTAGAGTTGAAATCTATGTAATTTGGAAAGGGTTGAAATGTTTAACCAATAGAAATATGTGTTTGTTTTTTAATTAATGTGGGAAGCAATGTGATTTGATGTTTAGGTGTATATGTGTTCAAAATGAGAGGGAAACTGTGCCATTCTTTGGTTCTGGTGAGAGGTGTACAAAACAGAGATTCTGTATAAGAAAATCTGGTGTGTGACTGACATACCTCTTATTCAACAAAACAATTTGAAAGGTGAGTTATTATTTTGTGAGGGGATGTATGTGGTGCATTTTGATTTTAATCAGACTAATGTATTTCTCTTGCTAAAATGCAGGGAATACTTTTTTTTCTCTGCATTTGTGTATTTTATGTGTTTGCAGACAGATAACTATGCTGTTCTCATGTTTTGGTAGAATTAGAAACCAGTCATTTTTTTATGTATTTGCAAAATGATTCGAGTTTCTACATTAAAATGCAGTACTCCTTCTAGACTATGAAATATGCAAGGGATAGTGTTGATTGTCTAGAATCACACAGTGAGTCTTCTGTGCATTTAGGAATCATTCTGATAGAAGCACTCTATACTAATGTGTGGTAGAACATTTTGTGCAATGTGTAGAGTCACCTAAATCTTGTAGACTAGTAAATGTGTTTTGGTAAAATCCAAGGGATAGAGTTGCTTGTGTAGAATCACACAGTGAGTCTTTGTGCATTTAGGAAACACTCTGAGAGAAGCGTTTTGGTACTTCATATGTTTCCTGACATGTAATTGATTAAAAACGTATTGTGTTCTCACATTTTGGTAGAATTAGAAAATAGTCATTGGTTGTTATGTGTTTCCAAAATGAGTTTAGCTTTAATAGTAAAATGCAATTATGAAATGTATGGAATGGATGCTTGATGTGTTTGCAGACAAATAAGTACATGTACTCTTGCAGTGAGCCAGGCTTTAGGGTACGCAGTACTTGAAACTCCTATGCACTATGCATGTAGTAGTCTAACCACCTTCACACTTGTGTTTCAGTTCTACATTTCTCCAGGCAGTATCTACACACTACATTTATAAGAAATACTGTTATTTGTCTAGAAACACACTGTGAGTTAGTGTTCATTTGGAAATATTGAGAGAGAATGATTTGGTTGGTTGATGTGTTTGCAGACATATAAGTACATGTACTCTTGCAGTGAGCCAGGCGTTAGGGTACGCAGTACTTGAAACTCCTATGCACTACGCATGTAGTAGTCTAACCACCTTCACACTTGTGTTTCAGATCTACATTTCCCCACTCAGTAAATATAAACTCCATTTATAAGAAATGCTATTATTTGTCTAGAATCACACTGTGAGTCAGTGTCCATTTGGGAAAATTGAGAGAGAATGATTTGGTTGGTTGATGTGTTTGCAGGCATATAAGTACATGTACTCTTGCAGTGAGCCAGGCTTTAGGGTACGCAGTACTTGAAACTCCTATGCACTATGCATGTAGTAGTCTAACCACCATCACACTTGTGTTTCAGGCCTACATTTCCCCAGTCAGTATCTATACACTCCATTTATAAGAAATACTGAGAGTTAGTGTCCATTTAGGAAAACATCACTGTATTTTCCTAGAACACTACCCCAGCCCGACCACCTACACTACCCAAACACCATTGCACTACCCTAAACCTTAAATCTACCACAGCACGACCTCCTACACTACCCAAACAACACTGTACTTTCCTAGAACACTACCCCAGCATGACCCCCTACACTACACAAACACCACTGCACTACCCTAAACCTTAAATCTACTACAGCATGACCTCCTACACTACCCAAACACCACTGTCCTTTCCTAGAACACTACCCCAGCCCGACCTCCTACACTACCCAAACACCATTCCACTACCCTACACCCTTAATCTACTTCAAGCACGACCACCTACACTACCTATTCACCACTGCACTACCCTAAACTCTAAACCACTACCCCAGCACGACCCCCTACAATACTCAAACACCATTGCACTACCCTAAACCTTAAATCTACCCCAGCACAATCTCCTACACTACCCAAACACCACTGTACTTTCCTATAAAACTACCCCAGCACGACCACCTACACTACACAAACACCACTACCGTAAACCCTAAAACTCTATCCCTAGCATGACTCCGTACACTACATAAACACCACTGCACTACCCTAGAACACTACCCCAGTAAGACCCCCTACACTACCCAAACACCATTGCACTACCCTAAACCTTAAATCTACCACAGCATGACCTCTTACACTACCCAAACAGCAGTGTACTACCTTAGACCACTATCTCAGCATGACCTCCTACACTACCCAAACACCATTGTACTACCGTAAACCTTAAACCTACCCCAGCACGACCCCTTACACTACCCAAACACCACTGTACTATCCTACTACTCCATTTATAACAAATATTGTTATTTGTCTAGAATCACACTGTGAGTCAGTGTCCATTTGGGCACATTGAGAGAGAATGATTTGGTTGTTTGATGTGTTTGCAGACATATAAGTACATCTACTGTTGCAGCGAGCTAGGCTTTAGGGCAGGCAGTTCTTGAAACTGTTATGCACTGTGCAAGTATTAGTGTAATCACCATCACACTTGTGTTTCAGGCCTACGTTTCCCCAGTCAGTATCTATATACTCTATTTATAAGAAATACTGTTATTTGTCTAGAATCATACAGTGAGTCAGTGTCTATTTGGGAAAATTGAGAGGGTGATTTGGTTGGTTGATCTGTTTGCAGATATATAAATACATGTACTATTGCAGTGAGCCAGGCTTTAGGGTATGGAGTACTTAAAACTCCTATGCACTATGCAAGTAGTAGTCTAATGAACTTTGCACTTGTGTTTCAGGCCTACATTTTCCCAGTCAGTATCTATACACTCCATTTATAGGAAATTCTGTTATTTGTCTAAAATCACATTGTGAGTCAGTGTCCATTTGGTAAAATTGAAAGACAATGGTTTGGTTAGTTGATGTGTTTGCAGACATATAAGTACATGTACTCTTGTAGTGAGCAAAGCTTTAGGGCATGCAGTGCTTGAAACTCCTATGCACTATGCAAGTAGTAGTGTAATCACTTTCACACTTGTGTTTCAGGCCACATTTTCCCAGTCAGTATCTATATACTCATCATTTATAAGAAATACTATTATTTGTGTAGAATCATACTGTGAGTCAGTGTCCATTTGGGAAAATTGTGAGAGAATAATTTGGTTGGTTGATGTGTTTGCAGACATATAAGTACTCTTGCAGTGAGATTACCTTCAGCATGACCCTTTACCCTACCCAAATACCACTGCACTACACCAAACCGTAAAACACTACCCCAGCACAACCCCCTTATTTATTTATTTATTTATTTATGCAATTTTTAAAGCGCTACAATTACCCATGGGTGTCTCGGCGCTGAGGGCTAAGGGCTGCCGCCAACAATCAGGAATCTCGATAGCAATTAGAAAGATAGTGATTAATCGTAGCGTTGAGAGAACAGCCATGTCTTTAGCTGTTTTCTGAAAGTGATAAGAGATGGGCTAGATTTTATATTCAAAGGAAGGGAGTTCCATAGCTTAGCAGCTGCTATGGTGAAACATCTGTCTCCCCATTTAACTCTCCTTGTTCTGGGTATCTGAAGCAGATGGGCCGTGTTGGAACGAAGCGTTCTGGAAGAAGCCAGAGGCTTAAAAGAACTTGTAAGGAATTTAGGTCCCATATTGTGTATTGCCTTATAGACAATACAGAGGGCTTTAAACTTCGTACGACTTCTGACTGGAAGCCAGTGCAGTTGGTCCAGGTAACACGATACAGAGCTAGATTTTGGGATGCCCAGAAGAACTCTGGCAGAGGCATTTTGTACCATTTGAAGTTTAGAGATGATCTTTTTTTGTGCGTTGAGGAAAAGGGCGTTGCAATAGTCAGTGCGTGAAAACACCAATGTAGATATAAGTGTTTTTCCAGCAGTCATGGGTAGATATGGGAGCAGTTTTTTTATTTTCCTTAAGATGTTAAATGATGATGATACTACCGCGTTCACGTGATGATGGAAAAGGAGTTTATCATCAAATATTACTCCCAAGTTTCTGACTTTGCAGACAGGTTGCGGTGGAGTTCCCATTTCCTCCGGCCACCATAAGGGGGACCACAAAGGCTGAATGCTTCCAAAGAGCATGACCTCTGTCTTAGTTGAATTGAGTTTTAGGCAGTTGGATGCCATCCAACTGCTAATGGCCCTCATGCCGTCCTTAAAATTTGCTGCAACCTCGAGTCCATTTCTGTGTATAGATAGTACCAACTGGGTGTCATCGGCGTATGTTGTTAGGTTGATGTTGTAAGATTTGATTACCCTCGCTAAGTCCGAAACGTAGATATTAAAAAGGGTCGGACTTAGCGAGGAACCCTGAGGGACTCCACAAGGAAGGCTGAAAGTAGGAGACGTGAAGGTACCTAGCTTAACTGCCTGTTTGCGGTCGGCCAGGAAAGATGAGATAAGGTCTCTGGCCGTATGTTTGATCCCGATGGCCTCGACACGGCCGATCAGAGTAGCATGATCGACCGTGTCGAAAGCCGCCGAAAGATCCAGCAAAATCAGGACAGCCTGTCCGCCATTATCCATCGTGGTCCTTATTTCATCTGCCGCCTTGATCAAAGCAGTTTCTGTCCCGTGACCTTGTCGGAAACCGAACTGGGTGTCATCTAAGAGGTCATTATTTTGAATGTAGTCAGACAGTTGTTTATTCGTGACGGATTCAAAGATCTTGGCTGGGAAGGGTAGGGATGCAATAGGACGGTAACTGGATGGCAATGAAGGATCAAGTGACGGTTTTTTGAGAAGTGGCCTGATTACAGTATTTTTCCAAATAGTGGGGTAGGAACCTGTTGAAAACATAGTGTTACAAATGTGTGTCAGGGGTAAAGTAATGATGTCTGGAATAGTATTAAGTATGGAGGGGTGACAGGGGTCCAGTGGGGAACCAGATTTAATTGACAGAATTAGTTTATGAATGTGTTGTGGATGTACAGTAGTAAATTCCGTGAGAGCAGTGGGAACCGAATTTGTCTGAGTAATTAGTGGGTCCGCATTGTTGAAATTTGGAGTGAAATCCTTAAATATAGATGTCACCTTATCGGAAAAGAAGTCAGCCAAATTGTTACAAAGTGTTTGGGATGTTTCCGGGGGAGGATACCTCTGCAATACCCTAAACCCTAAAACACTACCCACAGCATGACCCCCTACACTTACCTCAGCACGACCTTCTACACTACCCAAACACAATTGCACTAGCCTAGAACACTACCCCAGCACAACCCCCTACACTAGACAAACACCACTGCACTACTCTGAACTCTAAATCTGTACTGTTGCAAAACCATAGTGACTGTTTATGTACCATATAGTAATCTATTTACTAAAGTAAAAGTAAACCAATTATGAATTCACTCAGTGTCTATCCTTATACTATTGTGATCATTTAGTAAATATTCATGTACTCATACAGTGCTTTAGGTTTTAGTGTTATGGAGTGCTTCAAACTGCTATGCACTATGTATGTTGTGCTCTTACCACCTTCATAGTTGTGCTTCAGGCCTACAATTGTTTAGTCAGAATTTATATGGAATGTGTTTGTATAGTAATAAAAAAGTATAATATATAAAGTTATTAATATATATTTATTTATGATGAAAAAGGATACTTACTTGAAAAAAAACTCAACCACAAGTATTGGACACCAACATGATGTGGCTAAAAGGAGAAAAATGTCTGGTAAGACCCCAAAGGACTTTCTTAAAAATATTACTAGATTGAAGAAAAAAACTGGAAATGTAGAAAGCACTGAAAATGTTCCAAGGACAAAAAAAGTGTAAAGAATAAGAAAGGAAATAAGGCAATGTACATACAAAGGATACAACGTATAGTAAAAGAACAGAAAATCAATATAAAGAAATCTGCAAAAAAATATTTTACAACAGAGTAGTCCATCATTTACTGAAACATATAAAGAAATGTAAAAAGATAACACTATTTTATAAAAAGAAGAAACATATCGAATGCATTGTTGAAAAGGCTTTTGAAGTAAAGAGGAAACTATTTATTTTAGTATTAAAGAGAATTTGATCACTAGATAAACCAATCCATTTAATGAAGGCCAAAAGTAAGAGGAAAAGATTAATTAACAAAAGTAATATTTGTGATATTTTCTTAGGGCAATGGAAACACAGTTCTAGTTCTGAGCCTTTTTTTATGAGATTTATTTACAGAGCAATGATTTGTTGCATGCAGTTGACTCCAGTGGTGGAGCTTATGAGGTTAGAAATGGTTGTCCAATTGAGAATGAGCAAATGGTTCCTAGAAATGCAGAAGAAGTGATAGATGATGCACTTCTAGGCAGACGTCCTAAAGCCCCAGTGTACACTTGGGATTGTAGTAGTATTTGTAGTGTACAACTAGAATCTATTGATAAATTACGCAATTTCTTACAAGCATATTGTAAAAAAAGTGTTAAACAAAAGATTAAGGTGTTGCAAGGACTAGACCTTTGCAGAGTGAGAAAGCATACTGGTGTGCATGGTCATTCCCTGGCTTGTCTTTCTAGGAAAGTATGTCAAAGTGTTTTTCCCCATTTCAGAATGTTGGCAGTACATCATACTCAAATGCGGAAGTTAGTGAGAAGATTGTACTATGCAAAAAGTCCAGCGCTAAAGTTAAATGAGTTGAACAGTGCTCTTTTGCGTGGGTCAGTATCAGATGGGAAAAAGGTTTGTGATTATATTGAGTTTTGTTATTTTGGTCCTGAAGAAGATAATGAAGAAACGCAGACATTAATAGAAGAAAATGTTGTAGAGAATGTTGAACATAGTTGTACAGAATTTTTTTTAAATTAAATTATAAAGTTTAAGGTGATTTCAGGTGAAAGACCAAATTTTTCTTGTATTTGTTGTCGCTGAACTCACTACAAAAATCAGACTAGGAGTGTTAATCTGTATCTAAAAAGTGAAAAAGAAAATAATGATAAGTGGAAAGAATTTGCAACTTATTTGTTGGTAGAGAATTATTTTAATTTGAGTTCTGATCAGCGTATTTGTAAATATTGTTATAACAAATTAGATGAGCATAAAATGCCTGCTAGAGCTGTTCATAATAATCTAGAGTTGGTTGCTATTCCTCTGGAACTGATAGATTTAAACACCTATGAGTCTATTCTCATTCAATGTGTGCACCAGTTTTAGGCTATTGTTCGTATGGAGCCTAAAACAGGTAAATTGCCTCCTTCAGATTTACAAAGAGGATTAAAGGAAGAGTTGTGTATTTACCGTTAGATCTAAATATTGAAACTATTGGTGTAGAGCGTGTAGAAAGTGAACCACTAGTTATTCTTGTTAATGGTGTGCCAACTAATAATAAGAACATTTAGCAGGAGTTAGTTAATGTTAGGAAAGTGCAAAAGGCAACATTGTATTTGATTAAAACCAATACATACTATAAGAATGTTTATATGGGAGAAGAAGAAATAGTTTTAGCAGAAGATACTGAAACGTCAAGTGGACATTCCAAAGAAGTGATGGGGAACACTATTTTTTTTATATATATATATATTTATTAATTATAACACAAGAGAAGAAATTAACATATCAGGTATCATTTAGAGGAACATATTACAGCGGTGAACGGGTAAATGATTCGAGAAGATACACAACGATTATAGGCATCTGAGAGTCCACAATGCAAGCATAGAGCTAGAGCAAAGCAATACGGTACAGATCCCCTTAAGCAGACATCGTCCGAGCTCGCCCACCCATGATACAGGATATGAAAATCGAACACTCGACACCCGGATATGAGGAGCAGAGTGACTCAGGATAATACGCCACATCTCTTGTGAAGAGGAGAAAAGGGAAAAGGACAAAATAAAGGAAAAATAAAAAAAAACTCAGCCCCCCACCCTGCACCCCTGCAGATGGCTACGACCTAACCCCACTAGCAGCGTGCCTGTCGCCCACTAAACTAACCCCAAGGAAGGGAAAAGATGGAGGAGGAAATGTCATATAATACAATACGAGCCCCCGGGCACCCCTCCACCCCCCGCCAAAAGCAGACAGCCCCTACCGTTGTACAAAGGGAATTAAAGCCGACTCATAAGCAAACATATAGGAGAGGCAAAAAAAGAAAGAAGATCTTCCCGCCCAACCGCTGGCACACCAGAGGCCGCGAATCCCTTATCAAACATAGCCATTGTATCGAACCCAGACAATCAGACTACAATCTGGCCCCTACGATCCCGGACACCACCCAGCAGAGCCAAAAGGAAGTCATTGTACCGAACTCAGACAGTCAAATTCAGCCCTGGCCCTTACGATCCATCGCACAGACACCGTCTAATAGGACCACCATAATAGGAAAAGAGTCAATACGTTGTAGAAAAAGGAGACCAATACAGCCAGAAAGGGTCCAAAATGTTACGTCTCGAAGTCCACCAGATAGACAAAAGTCAGTCCAGAAAGTAGTGAAGGAAGTCTCCAGAGATAAAAGAAGAAATGGGTCCTGTGCGGGCGACGACTCTGTCGATCGTACTAGTTGTTCAGGGTCTCCAGTAACGCACCGCTGTGCTCGTGCATAGACAAATGGCACCGGGTCTTGATTCCGTTCGGGGACCTCCTCTCGAGTTAGATCAAGCTTCGCGGGGGTCACCGTATGTTGCAGGTCTGACACAGGGCCGGAGTCCGGTCTCAAACACACAGTCTCGATCCTTACGGTCAATTTGTGGAAAAGGGCCTCCATTTGCGAGTGAAAAGTTCCGATGGCGGCCATTACGGTCCCCAGCGATGGCTCACACTTCGTCCGATCCATCACCGCTTGCACGATAGCAGAACGCGTCCTTAACCCCGGAGGCGCGACGCAGCTCCAGCAAGGCTCGGGGGTGCCCTATCTGACCAATTCTGCGTCAAGACCTACGCCTGCTTCAAGCAGGCGCAGGGTTTTGATGCAGCATTGGCCTGAAAGTGACTGAGTGAAATCTTATAGATTTCACTCAGCCACTTTTGCGAGGCGCACCTGCCCTGGAACGCCCACCCTGCGCCGGAACGTCCACAAGTGGCGCAGGGCTTTACAACGTGACGCATCTGCCTAGATGCGTCACGTTGTAAATGGGTCGTAGGGATGAGCCACGTTTACGCCGCAGTTGCGTGACGCAAACGTGGTGCATTACCAACATAAATCTGCCCCCTGGAGAATTGTGCTCTTTGGATCCTGTTAATGTATGCAGGTATTTCAATCATAGATTTGAGGCTATGATGTCTTTTATCTGCAATAAAAAAGTCCTCCTCTTGGAGAAGTTGTGGATTTCTTTTGGAGAAAGGAGTATCAAGCAAGAGGTGCTCCTCATATACATGTGCTGTTATGGATTAAGGACGCTCCCAAATTTGGAACAGATGTGGATGATACTGTTTTGAGTTTTATTGAACAATATGCAACATGTGCTGTACCCAAAAGCACAGAAGAAAACAACTTAAGAGCACAAGTCTTACGATTCCAAAGCCACCGATGTGGAAAATACTGTCGATGAAAGTACAAATCTAAGGACAAGTTCAACACCAAATGTCGTTTTGCATTTAAACGTCCTGCAATATCCAAAGTAAAAGTGAACAGTTTTAAGTCATCTTTGCGACATACTACTACAAGAAAGTCTCCAAAAAATACCTACAACTTAAGAATAAATGAAGAGTCAAAATAGATAAATGACTACAACCCAGTTATTTTGTCCATGTGGAATGCTGACATGGATACTCAATATGTGGCAGACAATTCCATTGCTGTTGCTCGATATGTAACGTCCTATATTACAAAATCAGAAAAGACAGAATTGAAAGAAATGTGGGAAGAGATTTCTCACAAGAAGACTCTAAGTAAGAAAATATACAGTTTCAGTTTGAAGATGTTATCTCATTGAGAAATTGGAGCATATGAATGCTCAGATTGGTTATCATCTGCATGTCTATGTTCCAAATCTAGAAGAATCCTTTATGTGAGTCTACGTCTTGCAGCAATGTGAAATCGAGTACTGAAATCTGTACAACAAATTGAATATTTAGCAGAAAAAGATCCAGAAAGTACAGATATTTTGAAAACGAATATGTTGGACACATATTACCCAAACAGAAGTCATCATCTTGAGAACATGTGTCTCTATGTAGTGCTGCAAAACTACACTTTTAAACGAAATACTACAGAGAACATCAATGATGGAAAATAAGGAGTAATTGGTTCTGAAGGATGTTTTGTGTAACAAACAAAAGGAAATTTGATTAATCACAGAAAGCTGAGTTGCCACACTGCTGATAAAAGGGAATTTTACTATTTAGCCCTTTTACAACTATTCAACCATGGCGTTCAGAACTGTGGAACTCGCTCCCCCGCGACCTACGACGTGAATCACAATATCTGCGCTTCAGGAAGCTGCTAAAGACGCATCTCTTTCCCTAATGTTCTTGCCCTCCCACTATTCCGAGTCTCCTTCCCCACCCCCCACCCCTCCCCCCTTTCACTTTCTGTCTCCTTCGTGGCCCGCTGAAATGTAGAGTTAGGGTTCCTAGCGCTGGGATACCTCTGGGTGACTATGCGCTCTACAAAAAAAAACAAAAAAAAAAAAACTGGAATTACTTGGAGATTTCCAGAGCTATGAAGATTCCTTCAATGCTTGTAAAGATAGCATACAATGCAGTGCTTTTGCAAATTATGCTAAAATGTTGAACGATGAAATTGATCAAGAAGCTACAATTGCAGCTGAGATTGCTAGAGACAGTTCTCAAGACAGTCAAAGTTCTGCTGCGCTGAGTCAAGATCCACTGGACAACTAGTTGTTGAAAATGAAGCAGCAATCGCCATGAATGAGGAGGGAACAGCAATGCATCAAGCTCAAGAAGATGTAACAAACTTAGCAAACTTGGAAGAACAACTAAATGTTGAGAAAAAACAAATATAGGAGCAAGTGAGACAACAGATTGACCATGGATTACTTCATAAAAAGAAAGAGTGCTCATGCACGTCATTTCAACCTATCAGAATCTACGTGAGTGGAGAAGCTGGAACAGGAAAACATTTTTTAATTAAAGTAATTACAAGTTATCTACAGAAAACAACTGACTCACATTTGTCTTGTGTTGTCACTGCTCCAACTGGGTTGGCAGCACACAACATTAAAGGAATTATTTTACATTGTTTACTAATGCTACCAGTAGAGCATGAAAACAAATTGGAATACCACAAGCTATCTGGAGAAGCTTGTTGTGAAGCTTCAAGAGTCTTGAAGAAAATTAAACTTCTTAATATTGATGAGGTAAGCATGGTATCAAACTTAATGCTTGCTTTTGTGCATTTAAGAATGCAGCAAATTCTTAAAACAGTACGACGTGTTATTTGGAGGAAAACATGTCATAGTTTTTGGAGATCTACTGCAACTGACTCCTGTAAAAGGACAACCAGTATTTAAAACATTTGCGCATGAAGACACCAGAAAGTCTCTGGGTAGTGTTGGAAACGTGAACATTTGGTCACATGTTGAATACAAACAACTCATTACAAATATGCAACAAGCAAACAATGTTGATTATGGAACTATTCTCCAAGATATAAGAATTGGACTACTGACTGAACATGGCAAACAAGCTTTGCAGACTCGATTACTTTCCAAATTGTTTCCAAATGAAAATGTAGTTCCTGAGACAATATACATCAAAATTGCAGAAAACAAATCTGTAATCTGCTTAATGCCAACCCTGCGTGAGTGTTCTACATTCAACAAACAACTTTTGAAACTGGAAAATGAAGACTTAATAAAAATGGAAGCCATCAATAAAATAGGACATGAAGGAATCATTATTATTTTGACAGAAAAATTGAAGACGAAATTGGATTCTTTAGAAAAATCAATATCTAAAACTGCTGGTTTAGAATAGAATATGCATGTTAAGTCATTTTAAGGCGTAATTTGGACATGGAAAAAGGTTTAGTTAATGGAGCAATGGGCAAAGTTGTGGATTTTGTTAATTATCAGAATATAGATGGTATTGATTTCTTAAAAATTAAATTTGATCAGATTGAAGAAGTTAAACAAATTGGTTGTTGTTCAGTTTGTGTTTTGCTTGTTAAAGATTTATATGTCCGTAGAAAACAGTTTCCAGTTTCTCTGGCATATGCAGTGACTATTCATAAATCTCAAGGTTTAAGTGTTGACAGTGCTTTGGTGAACATTGGAAATACTGTGTTTAAAGAGGGTATGGCATATGTTGCTTTGTCGCAAGAACATTATCTGGTTTGTTTTTGATTGATTTTGATGATACAAAGATTACTGCAGATGCCAACTGTGTCAAAGAGTACAATAGGTTAAGAAGAACATATTCTCCTAATTTAGGTCAATATCTTGTATTTGAAAAGTGTGTGGTTGGTCGAAAAAGAAGGTATGAAGAATATTTGTACTGAAGGTGTAGAGAAGGAAAAAAAACAAGATAACGTGATTGGAAGCAAAAAGAAATAGGACACTGTTGAAGAGATTGTTGGTTATCAGTTCGAAAATAGTTCTGGTGTCAACTGCTATGCTAATGTAGTGGTCAATGTTGTTTTTTTTCTTGAAGGTTTGCAACAGCAAATTATGGAGAATCTGGAAAAAAAATGGTGGTGTTTGTTGCATTTTGTTTATGAAAAATTAAGAACTGATACAAGTAAAATACAAAGTGTTTCTGATGTTCGTAATCTTTTTTTTTGTTTAAATCTTTTTTTATTGAGTTACAAATAACAAACATAGGACAAGAGGACAATACAATAATTCGAGGGGGTCCCTGGTTTCCGATGTCCACCCCTCCCTCCCGCTGGGGGCAAGTCTCACCGTTGCGTAATAGAATGTGTCCTTGATTGCGAGTGAGGGCCCCGGCTGAATGTGCAATGTCCTGAAACAATCCCAACAACAACCACCATTCCCCGTGATGTTCGTAATCTTTTGGATGTATGTTCTGGTTCTACACAATTTACACAAAATATCCAACAAGATGCTCAGGAATTTCTAATGTATATTCTAACTGTATTGGAAAATGAAGGTGTAGACATAGAGAATATTTTTGGCCTTTGTCATAAATGGGATCATTACTGTGAAAGTTGTATGTATACATGTAGCACTAATGTAGACACTGAAATATTTCTATATTTGACGTTACCGGACTGTAAATCAGTGTCTTTCAATAAATTAGTTAAAGGTGCAAATCAAAACATGGAGTGTAGCCAATGCAAATCAGAAATGTTATCAACATTATTTATACAAAGATATGGACAATATATAATTTTAATGATGCAACGTTGCACAGCTGGCGGAAGAAAATTGGACACTTTAATAAAACATTTTGTAGCTACACAACTATCAATATCAGGAAGGACTTTTGTAGCAGTAGCAATAATTTTCCATGATGGTCCTTCAACAACATCTGGACATTACACTGCCTATCTAAAAAGTGAGAAAGGCTGGACTCTTTGTAATGATTCTGAGTTGGTTTTCAAATAACGTTTGCCTTTCGAACGACCAAATTCCTACATAATATTTTTAAAGCGAAAGTTTTAGGAAGATAATTCAGCCTCTGGGGAATTTATTATTATGATTTAATAGCATTACAATTGGACAATTTACATAAAAATGACTGCAAAAATACAATTTGGCCTCAAGGAAAGGTATTTCTTTGAATTATGGACTTTTTGTTGCACATTGTCTCGGTGTATAATTTTAACTGACATCATTTACAGTGTTTATAAATTTAGGTTATAACATGTTTTTAGCAGTAATCATTTTATATATGTGTGATTTGTATTATCTGGTATTTTACTATAGATAGATTTTTTTTTTTTTTTAAACAATCTAATTGATTGGGGTTTTTTTTGCCCGCTGTTTTGTGATGAGTACGATTGAAATCACTATTTCTAGTGAAATTCAATATATTCTGAGAACAGCAAAAAAGGCAAAGAAATTACTTTGGAAAATTTTTAAATTATGCTGTGCTGTTAAAAATATATTATTACATGTTATAACTATTTTTTCTTTTCTTTTACAGATCCTAATTTTAAAATACGGAATTTACCACAATTTAGATTATAAAAAACAACTGAATAAAATGTGTAGCGTTTTTTAGATGTATTACTGTTGGGGTGAGTTTAAGTAAGTCTTAAAATGCACAATGGACTGTGTTTCCACACAGTTGAAAAAAAGGAAGATGGATGGACTAGATTTGTGCTAGAGAATTCCACTGCAGTCAGGTATGAAATAGAGGACAGCTTCAGGACACCTGTCTGCAAGATATATGGTATAGTACACAATAGACACATGAGGTAGTCTTGTAGGTCTTGGTAATTTTAGGATTAGAAAAAATAAAACTATTTAACTTAAAGCACATCACTAAGTGTTTTTCCACATGTGACAGTAGGCCCCATCCCTTCTTTTAAGTCATATATAAATATGTGCTATAAGTTTCCTAAAACATAAGTACTTATAAATGTATCTTGTTTTCTGTTAGCATTACGGAAATGTACTTCTATAATATGAATTGGCCTAGCCATTAACTCTCTTTCTTATTTAGAAGGTGAGGGAAAGGCATTCTGTATACCTTTTGTTTTCCATGTAAATATAATCTCATCATACACACCACTTTGCGTTGAAAGAAGTTCTATAGGTTTAGCTGGGCGTGTTTGCACAGGACACTGATACAACAAGACACATCTCCAGATGTATCATAAATCATAAATCTGGACGTTTGTGAATGCTGCACCATCCTCCAATTGGTGCAGTAAAGCACAACAAGGAGAATTGTTTTCACTTCTCATTTTTTCACTTTCAATATATGCTACAATGCACAGCATATATTGAAGGAGAAAAATGCCTTTACTGATTGTTTTTGTGCAGGAAGGTGTGCCTTCCTGCACAAAAACAATCTCCCCATGACACGGACATCCTTGCACCATGGTGCAAGAGTGCCTGTGTCACCACATGGCTGCAGTTTAAGCAGCTGTGCGGAGGGAAGCACAGACATGCAACATATTTATATACATATGTGGCATCCCTGTGCTTCGGAAGCATGCTGTACTTAAACAGTTTACAGTGTCCTGCTGCAGCACTTCCTTATAATTCTGCATTTATGCATTCACCACACATCACAAATGTATTTTTTCAGTCAATTATGCACTACACATACATTCATCTAAACATTCAGTAGCATACTAGTGTAGCTCTTTCTTTAACCAGAGTAGTTTGTTCTGAAAATAACTTTTTTTGTTGTTTTGTATTTTTTTTTTTTTTTGAACGACCGCAGGAATTGCATTTGATAACCCATCTCAGGTTTTATATGTATAATCATGTTTACTGAGGTTATTTACCGTCTATGTTTACATGTTTGATTGAAATGGTTAGTACGTTATATACGTCTACTCTGTGCAACTTTGATTATTCCAAGATGGAGGAATCACTGTGGTCTCACTGTACAGTCCTCTTTCTTTGTCTATGTGCCGGTAATTCTGAACTTACATAGATAAAAGTAATGGTGGCCGCGGCGTTTCTGTGCAACAATTGACAAAGGCTGAGTGCCGAAACGTGTCTGGTGTGCCCTAGTTTCTGTACTTCAAATAAAATCTGATCGGAAACTCCCCCTGCGAGTGCTGTCTTCTTTGTCAGGTACGATTAACTGGAGGAGTTTGGAGCAGGAATACGTAGACAGGAACACCCCGTCCGACGTGCACCCGTTCTCGAGTGCAGCAGGCTGGTGTTCGAGGAGCTAAATATATATATATATATATATATATATTTACATATATATCACCTCAGTTCATTTCAGCAAGAAACTTTATTGAAGGAAACCGGCATTTCCCCTTTTGTACCATTCTTCCAGACGCGTTTCGGAGTCCTTACTCTTTCTTCATGGAGGAAGAGGTGTGGCGCCACGGCCAGGGCGACTGACTCCGGAATCTGGGGATCACGGTTCGATCCCCGGTGCCGGCGGCAGATTAGCCCAGCACCATGTGACTCTGGGCAATAGCTTGCTTAATCTTCCCGACGGCCCCAGCACCTAGAGACCCTTACGGGTGATTGTTCGCGCTTTACAAATGTGTATTATTATTATTATTATTATTAAACTGATGATCAGCAGGTTTCCAAAGTACTTCCTTTTTACGTTGTTTACCAGCTCCTCCTCAGTGAGTTTTTTTTTTTTCCCTAATGGCATGCTAGGGAGTCGTAGTCCTATGGTCATTAATAATACCCTCCAGTGGGTCCTGCTTACACCCAGTGTCAATTTTTTAAAATATTTAACAGCCCCCCAGTGGGCTACAATCAGAGAAAGGCACAGTTGAAATTAAAAGCACTGTGGTGCCATTCACAGGCTTGCCAAATGTACTTCTGTATGGTCCCTTTTGTTTTTCGGGCGGTGCATCCTCTGCGGTAGGACCTGAGGCGTTTAAACATCTTCCATTGGTTGCCTTTCAAATAAGGACGCCACCTCAATTCATTTCAGCAAGAAACTTTATTGAAGGAAACTGGCATTTCCCCTTGTGTACCATTCTTCCTGATGCGTTTCGGAATCCTTACTCCTTCTTCATGGGGTAAACCGACGATCAGCAGGGTTCCAAAGCACTTTCTTTTTACGTTGTTTTCCAACTCCTCCCTGGTGAGTGTTTTCTTTCATTCCCTAATGGCATGCTGGGAGTCGAGTCCTTTGGCCATTAATAATACTCTACAGGCCAAAAGACTACGACTCCCAGCATTAGCCCATGAAGAAGGAGTAAGGACTACGAAACGCGTCGGGAAGAATGATACAGAAGGGGAAAGGGAAATGCCAATTTCCTTCAATAAACTTTCTTGCTGAAAATGAACTGAGGTGGAGTGGCGTCCTTATTCTAAGGGCAATGGAAGATATATATATATATATATTCTAAAATTGGGCCTCTCCTATGCACCCCAAATTGACATGAATTACCCGGCAACACGCATCGATGTATATAAAACGGTGAGAAAACTGAAACTGCGGAAATTTCACCAATTGAAAAACAAGAATAACAGCGATATACAAAGCAGCACTGACAACCAGAATATCACAGAAGTTGAAAGTACCCCTACTATTGATATTCTTGAGCTCTGGGAAACCGAAGGTGCAGGGTATACTGCAAGCCAGGCGAGGGGAGCAAGTGAAACAACAGGAGTAATTGCAAGTATGACCCCACTGACACCATTAACTCCGTTCAAATTGCCCTCGACGTTTAACCCCATCATGCCGCGAGACTTGATTGATGCTTTTCAAGACAACATGACTACTCAATTGAAAGCTTTACAGAGAAAAATACACTCCAACAAATACAGGTTTGATAGTCAGACAAGCCAATATGATCAATTAGTGGCTATACTGAGCAAGGAACACAGCATCGTCATTCGTCACAGTGATGAAGGAGGCAATGTTGTACTGATGACCCATGCTGACTACGACAAGGAAGCTTATAAACAGCTCAATGACAGACAGCATTACGAACGGGTCAACATGAACCAACTGAAAAATATGCAACAGGACTACCATCGAAAGCTTTCCCAATGGAGAAGTAAGAAAATGCTGTCAGAAGCAGAATACAGGTACCTTAAAGTAGATTATCCCACAACACCTTTGATCTATTTTGTACCCAAAGTCCATAGGACACTGTAAACCCTCCTGGTAGACCTATAATCTCTGCTAGAGGAGGGCTGCTGGAAAATACATCTGTTTACATCGATTATTTTCTTCAAGGGTATGTCAGGCAACTGGATTCTTATATTCAAGACACTGGTGATTTTTTGTTTAAATTGCAGAATATCAAGTGGGAAGAAAATGACTGGTTGATAGTGTTAGATGTGACAGCGCTCTATACGAGTATTAGACATGCTGATGGAATCACTGCTGTCAATACTTTTTTAGCTCGGAGGAGTGCCCTCTTTAGGGATCACAATATCATGCTGGAGGAAATGTTAAAGTTTTGCCTAGAAAATAATGTTTTTATGTACAATAACCTGCTGTACAGACTATTGCAAGGAGTGGCAATGGGGGCCAGTTTCTCTCCAAGTTATGCCTGCTTGCATATGGGCGTTTGGGAGGAACTCGTCCTCAGAGCAAGTTACAGTGATATCTTCAGGCACATGTGGTTGCCTGGTATTGTTTCATTGACGATTTATTTGTGGTGTGGAGAGGGACGCAGGAGGAATCAGTAAATTTTGTGTCCATGCTAAACGAAAATCAAAGTAATTTGAAATTCACTGCAACACTTAGTCAAACCAATGTGCCCTTTTTGGACACGGAAGTCTATGTCTGCAATAACAAACTAGAGACTAGACTTTTCAGAAAGGCCACCGCTGGTAATACCATCCTTCATGCGGGTAGTGCACATCCACCACATCTTATCATGAGTATTCCCTATGGCGAGATGTTACGCTTGAGAAGAGTATGTAGCAATAACTATTACCTTTATCAAGCCCAGGAAGCCAGTAAAAACAGATTCCTGGAAAGGGGCTACTCTGACCAGATCATCGACAAGGCTAGAGCCAAATCTATGCTAGTTAGTCGTGATGCCCTACTCAAGAAATATGATGTCAATACGGTATCTACCTCAACCACTATTACTGAATGCTCTGTGATTAAGACCCAAGCTATGAATCAGGTTACTCCTTCCAGAGTAATTGTGGGTTATAATAAACAACACAGGGAACTACATAGGATTATCAACAGTAATTGGCCCATCATCCTCAATTACCCTATCATTGGAGCAACTCTTCTCAGGAAGGCATCTATTACATTTATCCCTCCATGAGAGATCAATTGGTCAACACCAGCCCGAAGGTAATTAAGAAAACCACTTGGTTGCAAACCAATAGTGGGTTCTATAAATGTAAGACCTGCAAATCCTGTACCCACGGGATTAACAAAAAATCATATATTGATGGTTTCAGCCCTAAGGAACATTGGATTGATAAAGTACTCACGTGTAAAACGGAGTATGAAATTTATATCTTGGAGTGTCCATGTTCGCTTAAATATGTAGGCAGTACCAAACACGCAGTCCACAAATGTATCCTACAACATCTTAGGGCTATTGCTAACCAAGATAATACATACCCTGTGGCAAGGCATTTTTGAGAACACCATCAAAGTGATAATAAAGGCCTTAAATGTCATGTAATTGATGCTGTCAGCGCAAATAGATGGGGAGGCAAAAGGGAGTCAAAACTTGGCAAGTTGGAAACTAAATATATACTCCAACGACACCAAACCGTCAGGGGGGCTACACCTTACAGAGGATTTACACACTAGTCTGTATTAAAACTGGTTTGAAATCAATAGTTATTTTTTCTATAGGTCCTTAATACAGTAGGCAATGTTGTATATAGGTATTTTAACTGTTTGATAATTATTTAGTGTTTTATTGGCAAATATGTTCTAATATACATCTCCCCTACTGTTTACAGCCACTTGGCTCACTGCTGTCATACCCACGTAGCTACATGAAAATTTAAAGAGTGCAAAGAACAATCTCAAAATGATGGACTCTGATTGGAAATTAAGAAGACTGTTGTTCCCGGTGTTATGTTTGATCCATTCATGATGTGCTCCTGATTATGAACTGATTCCCATTTTTTTATGATGAAGTTCCTCAGAGACACTATTGATAATCAATAGGAATTAAATGAGTTTGGTTAGGTATGACTGGGCTCAGTCTACCAAGTGCCTCGATCCCATTATGAGTTTTTTAATAGTTTGCACTATGGCACTTTATTATTGCACTGTATACGTTTTATTACACTCTCAAGTTTTGACATGGTGCATTTTAACTGAAGTATTAATATAGTAAATACGCACGGGATTTAACCTGAGATTCAACCAAGGACAGTCATTATGTAAGCGAATGCAATTTTGCACTTATTTTTTGGCTATTTTTGCATTTGTAAATCTGTAAATATTGATTTTAGTGTATATTAGGAATTCTTTTAGCCAACTGTCTTGACTCTTTACATATTATATTTAAATGTTGACTAGTACTTACTCTGTCTTCAGTGTCTATGCCATGTGGCCTATGACTTTGTATGCACGAGCACTTTAAAAGTGGGTGGTTTATGTTTACACGTTGTCATGTGATCAAGGCTCTTCGGAGCCGAAACATTATGGCGACAAGGATTGCACGAATAAAATAATTGCATTCAGAAACTTTGGTCCGTGTCAGTACCTTTATGCTGAGGACGACGAGCAAGGCACAGGATTGACGGAGATATATATATATATATTCACTGAAAAAACCATAGGTTATAGACCATATATAGTTAGGAATTAGCATTTACAAAACCTTATTTTACTCACACAAAACCATTGAAATTCCATATATAGTTAGTTGCACTAACTATATATCGCGCACCCGCAATCCACTGCTGATGATGTCACATATTACATCATTCATGACATGGTCAGTGACATCACTGATGACATCACTGATGACAACATCCAGTGATTATGTGTTTCTGTAAAGTTTAAATATGTTTTACATATTGAAGAATGAGTGGATGTATAAGTGTCTGAATGAAGGTTTTAGTAGGTGCGTGATTGACTGTATGAGTGAGTGATTAAATGCGTCTTACTGAATGCACGGGTTAGTGACTAAACTGTCTGAAAGTGTGCATCAGTATGTCTGTTGTTGTGCAAGCTGCTGCATGTGTTGATCAGTAGCTATATAAGTAGCTATATGGGTTATTGATTGGTTGCACAAGTATTTGTATGGGAGACTGAGTGTGTGTATGGCTGGCTGGGAGGTGTGTGACTCTGTGCAGATCAATGTGTACTTGTATCAGTGATTCTATAAGAGAGTAAGTATGTGTTAGTATATGTTTCAAAAATGTAAGGTGTTCTGTGTTTAACTGTATAGATGAGAAAATGGAAGTGTGATTGATTCTTTTCAGGACTGACTAGGTGTGTGAGTAACTCCATGGATGAGTGGCAGAGTGTGAGTGTCTGTATAGGTGTATGAGTGCATATGATAGTGTTGTAAAGATGAGTGATTGTATGTATGAATGATTGTATGAGTGAATGTGTGTGTAGACATAGGAATCAGTGAGTGCGTATGTAGTAACTAGTATTGGTGTGTCAATGGTTTCAAAAATTATACTCTCTATTTAACACTGGGTGTAATAGAGGTTATATTAGAGTGTGAGGAGATGCATTGTATTATCACATGAATGATATCATCAGTGATGTGATCATTGATGTCAAGTGAGATGTCATCAGTGATGTCATTTGAGATGTCATCAGTGATGTCATCAGTGATGTCACTGACCATGTCATGAATGATGTAATATGTGACATCATCAGCAGTGGATTGCGGGTGCGCGATATATAGTTAGTGCAACTAACTATATATGGAATTTCAATGGTTTTGTGTGAGTAAAATAAGGTTTTGTAAATGCTAATTCCTAACTATATATGGTCTATAACCTATGGTTTTTTCAGTGAATTTTCAAGGTTTTGTAAATGCTAATTCCTAACTATATATGGTCTATAACCTATGGTTTTTTCAGTGAATTTTCAAGGTTTTGTAAATGCTAATTCCTAACTATATATGGTCTATAACCTATGGTTTTTTCAGTGAATTTCAATGGTTTTTTAATAGCAAATATCATAAGCTGTCGAATGTCAAGTACGTGGTAAGTAAAAACATTTTCGTGTTTATGCACACTGATCTGCTTTGATTGCTGCCCCCCACCCCTCATTTCTATTAGGAGTACTCTCTCTTTGCAGATAGTGAAGGGTAGTTAACGCAGCCCTTTGCCCCCTTTGTAATCCGTCGTGCCTGCTTCTCTCTCCATTTGATTGTTTGTTCTCTTTGGTTCATTCTCTATTTACAAACAAGCACAGAGTCGCAATACTCTGTTTAGTCTTTGCAGATAGCGAAAAATCGTGTAAAAAAACAAAAGGAATCGAGCAAAATCAGTAGGCCACTAATGGGATCTCTTTTGACCTCGCTAAAATAGAAACATTAGGAACAACCTGTTGAAAATAGCAATGCGTATGTATATAAGCGGCGTTCATTTGTGTTCACAGTACCCCTTGTTGATTGTTTCAATCGAGCATTGAATTGTTCGAAGTTAATTCTCTTAAGGATCTTCTCTACCTGCAAACGAGGAAGAATAGGAATATTCTATCTCCCTTTGCAGATAGTGAAGGGTAGGTAACGCAAGCCTTTAACACGTCGTACCTATTTCATTCCTCATTGATTGATTGATTGTCCGAACATTGACTGTTTGGGAATTAGTTCTTTTTGGAGGTATTCCCTGTTTGCAAATAAACGTAGGAAAATCTTTGCAAGTAGTGAAAGGGTACGTAATGCGGACCGTTCTCCCCCGTTGTAATCTGTCATGCCTATCTACTCCCCACTGATTGATGCACCTTTTTCACCCGGACCATTTACTAGAGATACGTCATCTGGCCCGACCAGAGAGCACCCCTAGTGAAAAGGACATATGCAATAATAACGAAGTGATCACTGTATCCTGTTAACAGAAACTTTACCATGAAACAACCTGGAAAGAAAAAAATAGGAAAACGAAAATCAGTAGGCCACTGATGAACATGAACTTTTATTAAACAACGAACAAAGAAACGATAACATAACGTAATGATAAAACCTATTAATGTCCTAGAAACAAGAAAACGTTAAAATATGCCAGTGGTGAGAGACCAGAAAAACAGTAAGAGAAACCAAATCACCCCTCGCTGTCCCACTGCCTGCCACGCCAAAAAAATCGATAGACTAGGGAAAATGCAAGTCAGTAGAACATCCACCCCCACTCTGGAAACTTCCAAGGTGGGGCAGGGTTCCGGCTACGCCCAGCCGGGAGCAGCCCATATAAGGCAGGTCCTGCTGCCACGCCTCGGCCAGGAGATCCTAACGTAGGGTGTAGCCGAAGGAGAGGCCGAGGCCAGCGGGACCCGGCCAGGGGATTGCCTTTACAACGCTGAACAGTTGCAGGGGGGGGGAATGTCTCCTCGACCCTCCCCTCTCTCTCCCAGTCCGGCCGCGGTGGCCCTTGAGAGTTGCAGGTAGTCCCGCCACATGCTCTTCCGGTCCGACCACCAACGGTCGGGGGGCCGAGGCCGACGGGATCCGGCTGCAGCCGATAAACCAAGAAACCCGTTCATGGGGCCAGAGCCAGGGGCGTCCGGCCGACATCCACCGGAAGCCCGGCCCGAAGACGGACGGGACACTTCTTTCTTTTATAATGGCTGCGACAACACTGGGGGGGGATGTCTTGCACATGCCTCCGACCCCCCCCTCGTCCTCATCGCCTGGTCCGGCCATAACAAATCTCAAGCGAGACGCCGTGGGGTGCACTGGGAGGGAGAGACGGTGCGAACAGGCCTCTCCCGCCTCCCCAGGTGGAGACTTCCCAGCTGCACCCTCAGCGCTCCAGGCGCCCGGAAAACGGTTCTTCCACTGTGGCCATGCTGCAACGTCTCGCCCGGCAGGGTGGAGCCCGTCCGCTCATGTGACCCCGCGATCGCCGGTAGCTGCCGAACTCTCAAAATGGCGGTCGACCTGGCAAGAGCGGGCCCAGCATAAAGAAATGGCCCGGTCACTGGTTGACTCCACCACCGTAGTCCTCCACGACCTTGAAGATTCTAGAGGAGCCGCGGGAGTCTCCGACCCCCGATGGGGAATGACTGCCATGATCGCCCGTGGAGTGACGAAACTGTATCCGCGGGACGTCGGCGCTCCCATGCTGGCGCCAGCCTCACTTTGAATTACTAGCATCCTGCAGACCTCACTTCCGGTGAAAGCACAGTGTGACCCGGTAGGAAAAATTATTGCACCCCCTCCCCTTTTTGACTGATAGTTCAAACCACCGATCCTTTCCTTTGCCCTTTTAACGGAACTTTGGACTGCCTCCCCCTCTTTTACATTTTCTAGAGAAAACAAAACATTAACCACTACATTAGCATAGCAGTTGACACCAGAACTGTTTTCAAATTGAAAACCAACAACATCTTCAACAGAATCCTTTTTGTTTCTGCTGTGACCCTGCTACAGCACAGGCATTGTCCCCAGCAGTAATTCTGCAATGCCGGTAAGAATAGCTGTGGTGCCTACTGGACTCACTCACCCCCGCGGCGCCCCACGCCGTTTTTTGCTGGGCGGCAACTTACTAGACATCACTTTCGTGCCATCTAGATTTCAGCGCGTTCTGCTGCCTTGGAACTATTCGCACAACAGACCGCTACTGACAAGAATATTTCATTATTGGTGCTGTCAATTTCAATAAATCTATTGGATAATTAAAAAGAAATTGCCACGGTCTCTTCGTTGTTTAAATGTTTTTACTGTTTTTGTTTTGTTGTATATATTTATATGTTATTAAAGTTTTATATTCCTACTACTTTGTTGGAGTGCTATATATTTTTAATGTGACACATAATTGTAAAAACTTTGATGTACAAAGAGTCATTCCTGGAATCTTCCGCTTCAGGCTCGGTCCCCTCCCCAATCACAATACAGGCTGGTTTTCAGATAGTAGGAACACGTGTGGTGTGACGGATCTCATCGGGTGTGGGCCTTGATCTACTATAACTCCTTTGAAGAGGGGTGATTCTTTACAGCTGGGGCCATAAACTACATCTGCAGGGCTAGCTGATAGCCTGGACAATCGGACACAGAGAAAGAGGAGTGTCAGAGGGTGCGGTAGTGAATAGGGCGAAAGGGAGGTGTCGGGCGGGCACAGAGTGTGATTCTCAGGGAAGAGCAGCGCAGATGGGGGGAGGTTTATTGCCCATGCATAAGACAGAGAGCGGTGGTGACCAGTGCCTAGGGAAGATGCTTGCGTGGGTGAGGAGCCATGCTACGAATCGACAGCGTGCAGAGAGTGGGTCTGGTCAAGACATCTAAAATGGCTGCCGTGCACGACAAAAGTGTGGCATTTCAAAAAAGGCAAGATGGCGCAGACAATGTTTTTCAACACTTCCTCATTTCCTTCGAATCGAACGTTATCAGACGTTGGGGCATATTACCAAAGTTAAGCGATATTTATCGCTAACGATGCTTACCAACCAATTTTTTAACACTAAGCATCGTCAGAAATTATCGAAGATAAACCTTACTATTATCAAGGTTTATCGCAAATGCGATAATAAACGGCCGCAATGCATGAATATCGCTAAAAACTCAGCGATATTCATGCATTACCGAGCTAATGCTCTTAGCCATGTTATCCACCTCCCATTGGATAACATGGCTAAGAACTGCTCAGGGCAGGTGTTACTTTTTGGAGATATTCGCGCTTAGCGCGAATATCTCCAAAAGTTGGTAATAGGAGATAGATATCTTGCATGTTGTAATGCAAGTTATTGTGGTATATGGAACTCATACCATAATCTCTCAGGAAAGCAGAAACTGATCCTTTTGGGACCGCCTAAAAAGGCCTAGGGGGTGAGGAGTACTCTACTTTGCCCCCTTTTCACGTTCCGAACTATTTTATTTTACTCTCTTCTGTAATTACACCAAATAGCAGCGATAAGATGCATCGGAGACACACAGTGAGAGAAAGGAGGCCGGAGATGAAGAAGAGATGTCAAATACACATTGGAGATAATATAGTGGCAGAAGGGAAGTAAATATGAGTAAACTTACCATGTAACATAAAAATGTTGCACTCTATACTATAAGTCTCATTTTATACTACAATCACTTCGCTACAACCTCATAAATTAAAAATAAAAATTAATAATGTCTCAAACAATTTTTGAATTCTAAATATAAATTTATTCTTCAGAATTTTCTAAATTTGAAAGAACTAGTAACATGTCCTCATCAGCAATGTCCTCATTAAAAGTCTCCAATGATGATTCTTGTAACTCTATGGTCTCCAAACACTCGATAAATTCGCCATCAAGAGATTGATCAAAAAAATCATTCAAGTCATCTCCTCCTTGTGACAATATTTCATTATTGGTGCTGTCAATTTCAATCAATGTAGTGGAATCATTCAAGTCATCTCCTCGTGACAATATTTCATTATTGGTGCTCTCAATTTCAATCAATGTAGTGGAATCATTCAAGTCATCTCCTCCTTGTGACAATATTTCATTATTGGTGCTGTCCATTTCAATCAATCTAATGGAATCATACAAGCCATCTCCTCCTTGTGACAATATTTCATTATTGGTGCTCTCAATTTCAATCAATGTAGTGGAATCATTCAAGTCATCTCCTTGTGACAATATTTCATTCTTGGTGCTGTCCATTTCAATCAATCTAATGGAATCATACAAGTCATGTCCTCCTTGTGACAATATTTCATTATTGGTGCTCTCAATTTCAATCAATGTGTTGGACAATTCAAAAGAAATTGCCACGGTCTCTTCATTGTGAGCCATTTTATTTTGAAATTGCTTGCTGTAAATTGCAGAAAAAAATAATCACTTTCATTTATCGTTTTTAGTAATACATAATATAAAACTAACTTTATCAAGTATTTATTATAACAGAAGGACTGCAAATAAATAACAGAAAACATTTTTCAAATTATCTTCAAGTGTACAACATAGTTCCCCTTACAAATTAACAACTCACCTTTTTAAAAGTAGCAGAAGTGTTAGTACTGTGTAAATCAAACACCAGAAATTCACCACCAAAAATTCCTCACAAATGTACCTCAGACAGTAGTATCACAAAATGGCTGTGGTTTCCTCTCATTTGACATATATACATAACCAATTAACTTTCATCACACACAAATACAAAACCAAAGTAACATTTTAATTGGTTCTAAATTTCAACACTTTCAAATGTGTTTTCCCCATGCAATTTTCCATAGGACATTTACATACGTCTACAGCCTGAATGGCTGAACGGAATTACACCAAACTTGGCAAAATGGTACATCAAACCTAAGAGGTTCAGGAAGGATCTACTATGCCCCCTTATGGTCATTTCCCCCTTCGCATTGGCCTCCTCTTGTCTCTCAATCCTACCGAGGGACAAGATGGCGGCCGCTACGGACTGTTTGGAATGTTGACAGACGCCGGAGAACCAATCAGCTTCGCAAAGCTCCGTAACGCGAAAAGTACGCGAAGCGGAGCGCTGTTACAGATATATATCTTTTTTTGAACGTTAATTTCTCAAAATCCACTGGAGCACATATATTGAGACCTAGCAAAGGCACATCGGGCTACCAGTCCCTAATATTTTGCCAAGTTTCGTGCAAATCCATTCAGCCGTTCGATTATTATTATTTTGTTTTTTTTTTTGCCCCGCGGGGCCCTTTTAAAACCTCCACATCAAACCTAGGGGGTCAGCGAGGATCTACTATGCCCCCTTATAGTTATTTCCCCCTTTGTTTTGACCTCCTCTTGTCTCTCGATCCTACCGAGAGACAAGATGGCGGCCGCTACGGACTGTTTGGAATGTTGACAGACGCCGGAGAACCAATCAGCTTCGCTTCACAAAGCTCCGTTGCGCGAAAAGTACGCGTAGCGGAGCGCTGCCCAGTCCGCTGTTACAGATATATACCTTTTTTTGAACATTAATTTCTCAAAATCCACTGAAGCACATATATTGAGATCTAGCAAAGGCACATCGGGCTACCAGTCCCTACAATTTTGCCAAGTTTCGTGCAAATCCATTCAGCTGTTCGATTATTATTATGTTTATTTTTTTTTGCCCCGCGGGGCCCTTTTAAAACCTCCACATCAAACCTAGGGGGTGAGCGACAATGTACTATGCCCCCTTATGGTCATTTGCCCCTTTGCTTTGGCCTCCTCTTGTCTCTCGATCCTACCGAGAGACAAGATGGCGGCCGCTACGGACTGTTTGGAATGTTGACAGACGCCGGAGAACCAATCAGCTTCGCTTCACAAAGCTCCGTTGCGCGAAAAGTACGCGTAGCGGAGCGCTGCCCAGTCCGCTGCTACAGATATATATCTTTTTTTGAACATTAATTTCTCAAAATCCACTGAAGCACATATATTGAGACCTACAAAAGGCACATCGGGCTACCAGTCCCTACAATTTTGCCAAGTTTCGTGCAAATCCATTCAGCCGTTCGGGCTAAAAGTGAGGCCAACCGCCCTATGGAAATTAACATGGGAAAAACGCGTTTTGGGGCCCCCTTTTTTCTCGGCCCCCCCTTGACGAACCCCCCCAAAATTTTCAGGGGCTGCTCAGAAACAAAATGTGCCATTTTCCTGAAAATTTCAGCCAATTCCGTCCACAAACGCCAAAGTTATTAGACATAGAATTTTCAAAAAACCCATAGAGAAAAAATCCTAACTATATATACCTACTGGCGACCGCCAGTAGGTAATAGAAATATATATATATATATATATATATCTATTACCTACTGGCGGTCGCCAGTAGGTAGTTATAGTTAGGATTGTTTTCCATAGGGAATCCGCAACATTCTATTGGGAATAACTTTGGCGTAGATTGAGGGATCTGCCTGTAATTTTCCTAAAATTTGCCTCGCGGTAGTCCGCTCCTTCCCTGAAAGTTTGGGGGGGATTCGTCAAGCGGGGGTCGAGATAAAAGGGGGGTCCCAAAACGTGTTTTTCCCATGTTAATTTCCATAGGGAGGTTGGACTCACTTTTAGCCCGAACGGCGAATGGATTCCCACGAAACTTGGCAAAATTGTAGGGACTGGTAGCTCGATGTGCCTTTGCTATGTCTCAAGATATGTGATCCAGTGGATTTTGAGTAATTTAGGTTAAAAAATATATATATATCTATAAGCGCGCCCCGGTACGCGCACCGGGGAGCGCACCCGGCGCGCACCGCGAGTTCGCGCGCGGAAAGCTGATTGGCTCTCGGGTGTCTGTCAACATTTGAAACAGTCCGGAGCGGCCGCCATCTTGTGTCTCGGTAGGAAAACAAAGGGGGAAATAACCAAAAGAGGGCAGGGTAGACCTCCCCTGACCCTCTAGGTTTGATGTGGGGGCCATAAAAGGGTCCCGCGGGACAGAAAAAATGTTTTTCGATTTTCGCGGGGGGAGCACCCGGTACGTGCACCGGGGAGCGTACCAGGGAGCGCACCATGGCGAAAAATAGTGAAGAACATTAGTGTAAAATAATCATTTTGAGTGACCGGAGGTAGGGTAGCTCTGAAAATAGCTTTTGGGTTCTGTGGCTGATTTAGGTACCTACAAGTACATCCCACACACACCCACACGCACACACCCCACACACACACACACCCCACACACACACACACCCCACACACACACCCACACACACCCCCACACACACTCCTCACACACACACACCCACACATCTCACACACACACACACACACACCCCACACACATAACCCTACACCCCCACACCCACACACTCCCCACACACACCTCACACACCCACACCTCCACCCACACCCAAACACCCCACACACCCACACCGACACCTTACACATTCACACCCACACCCACACACCCCACACACCCACACTCACACACACACCTCACCCCCCCCACACACACACACACCTCACAGACACACCCCACACATCCCCCACACACACCTCACCCCCCACCTCACACATGGGGAAAACCCAGTTAAGCAGTAAAATAATAATTTAAAGTGCTTAGAGGTAGGGTAGCTCTGCATAGAGTTGTTGTGTTGTGTGGGTGATATAAGTACCAGCATGTAGGTACCAATGCAGAGTTTTAAATTCAATGTAGACTGTCTCCTCTGTAGATAATTTGCATGTTGTTACAGAAGTTATTGTGGTATATGGAATCTATACTATAGTCTGTCAGGAAAGCAGAAACAACATGGAGGCAGGAGATGAAAAAGAGATGTCAAATACACATTGGAGATAATAAAGTGGGAGAAAGTAAGTAACTATGAGCAAAATTACTATGTAACACAAAAAAGTTGCACAGTATACTATAAGTCTCACTTTATATTATAATCATTTTGGTACTACTTCATGAATTACATATAAAAATGAATAATGTCTCGAACAATTTTTGATTATTAAATATACATTTATTTTTCTGATTCTTTTTCAAAATGTAATAAAACTTCTAACAATATATTGTCTTGAATGTCCTCATTTTCATTCTGTGATTCTATTGCTTCCACACACTCAAGTAATTCATGGTCCAGAGACTCATCCATAAAGTCAAAGTCATCATTCTCAGCAATATTTTCTGCAGGGATGTTTTCCATAACAATTTCAAAAGAAATATTCATTTTATTCTGTTCTCCTTCCATTTTCTTGCTGTAAATTGCATAAAAAATAAATATATCAGTAGAGATAGGGCACTGTTGGGTTTAAGTTCAGACAGGTAGTTTTGATTTTTTAACAGTGAAGTTATCTTTGGGCAGTGTATGGTATCAGGCTGGAAGTAGAAATATAAAAAAGTGTATGTGATAAAGCCTAAGTAAATTCATAATTATACAAGAGAAGTCTAACTCAATCCATAACTATAACAGAGAAGCCTATCTCAATCTATAACTATTACAGAGGGATAGTATATAACTATCAGAAAATGTTTTCCCAAATTAACTTAAAGTGCACAACATACTTCACTTTCCAAAATAACAACTTACCTTTGTGAAAGCAGTTGAAGTTCTCAGTGAAAATCTTTTTCAAATGTACTTCAGGAAGTAGTAGTCAAAATGGCTGTGTTTTCCTCTCTTTTTTTATATATATTCATGTACATAACCAATCAAATGTCAGGAAATAATAGTGGAAAATGAAAGTACCATTTTAATTGGTTGTAAATTCTAACACTTCAGATGTGTTTTTGTCATGTAATTTACCTCAGGATATTTAGACAGGGCTACAGGCCAAATGGCTCAATGGAATTCCACCAAATTTGGGAAAATGGTAGGGACTGGTATGTAGTATTGCCTATTCTATATTTGGTGAACTTTTCTACAGAGATTTTTATGTAAATTAACTTTAAAAAAATGTTGGGAGCGCTCACCGGTGTGCGCCCCGGTACGCGTACCGGCAGCGCTACGGGAGTCCTCCATCTTGTGTTTCGGAAGAATTGAGACACAAGATGGAGGACAAACAACGTTGGGAATGGGTAAAAGGGGACACGGTAGACACTCCCTGACCCCCTAGGTTTTCTGAGGGGGGCTTAGGAGGCCCGTATAGGCCAAAAAAAATAATTTTTTAAAAAAAATTTCGTGGGCTGAGCGCCCGGTACACGCACCGGGAAGCGTACCGGGGATGGTACTTTGGTGAAAATTAGTGAAAAAAGTTAGAGTAAAATAATCATTTTGAGTGATCAGATGTAGGGTAGCCCTGAAAAGAGCTTTTGGGTTCTGGGGCTGATTTAGGTACCTACAAGTAGGTTCCAATGCACAGTCTTATATTCAGGAGGAATATTCTATTCCCCTCATCTGAGAAGTGCACACCATCTCCTCTGTAGATATCTTGCATGTTGTAACGCAAGTTGTTGTTGTATATTGAACCCATTCCATAGTCTCTCATGTAAGCAGAAACAGATTTATTCACATGTTTCCTTGCTTTCTCAATCTGTGGACAAAAATGGTTGGACCACTTCAATTTCTGTCTTTGGCATATATTGGAATATACCAAGGCAGTTTGTGGAAAAAGTGTCATCAATTGCCCAAAGGTGTCCTTTAAAACCATTTCCAGACCTATCCCAGTCAAAGTGCCTAGGTCATTTCCACCACAGTGCAAAATTATAAGGTCAGGGTGTGGTAGATGGTGAAAGGTTTTCACCAATGGTATCAATTGATGACATCTCAATCCTCTTTGGCCAATCCATTTTATGTGCACATTTGGTAAATCAAGGTTGTGAAAATTTCTGATAGCTATGTCCAATAATCCAGACAGAGTACATGGTGAGAGGAGGTTCTGGTGCAGTCAGATGAAGTGTAGGAATGAAATAGCAGTTGGAACAGTAGGAGTTTGCAACAAAAAAAAACTGTGGAGTTTCAGTGCTCTTGAATCACAAGCAATGATTGGTGGATTCAGATAGTTGAAAACTGAAAGTTAGGGTGCATGGATGTGTTCTGTGAAAGAAGTCATTTGAATGGTCAAGAAAAAGTCATTAAAAGAAAGATTGCACCTGATAAGCTGGTTTATTGATAGGTCAAACATCCTTGCTGAGTTCATTTGCAACATTGTAGAATAAACTTTTAACCCTGAGAGCTCAGTGAGGAGGGAGTTGCTATGGTAACAGGTAGAAAGGGCTGAGGGGGGGAGGGTGTTGATTTGAAAATAGAGAGGGAAGAGTTTTGATTGGTTACCATGAGGAATATGTGTGTAGAATTAGAGGTTTTCTGTGCCATTCATGGTTGCAGTGCCTGGAGTACATACCTTTTGCTCTGCTAAAGAAATATTGGTGTGTGTATCTGACACTGTTCTCAATCTCCCAAAGCATTTGTAAAGGTGAGTTATGATTCATTCAATATAGATAGAGAGTTCAGATTAAGAAGCACATTGAGCTTCTTTGCTGTTGGTTTGTGTGATGCTTTTTGAAAATGCATGGTATCAATATTTGCAATAGAGGGGAAATGTATTTTGTAAAATAGTGAGTTTTCAGAACTGAAATGGAATTCTTGTACATAGGACCTGTGCTATGTTTCTAAAATGTTATTCCAAAAACGATTTTGGGGCAAATCAATGGTTTTACATTTTTGAGAAGGAATAAATAGTGTGTGCATGATTACATAAAAATATTTGAACCTTTCACAATCATATCACCTGTGTTACCTCAGATTAGGAAGCAGAATGAGCTTCTTTGCTGTTGGTTTGTGTGATGCTTTTTGAGAATGCATGGTATCAATATTTGCAATAGAGAGGAAATGTATTTTGTAAAATAGTGAGTTTTCAGAACTGAAATGGAATTCTTGTACATAGGACCTGCGCTGTGTTTCTAAAATGTTATTCAAAAAACGATTTTGGGGCAAATCAATGGCTTTTACATTTTTGAGAAGGAATAAATAGTGTGTGCATGATTACATAAAAATATTTGAACCTTTTACAATCATGTCACCTGTGTTACCTCAGATTAGGAAGCAGACTGAGCTTCTTTGCTGTTGGGTTGGGTCATTTTTTGGGTAATGCTTGGTAGGAATGTTTGCAATAGAGAGGAAATGTATTTTGTAAAATAGTGAGTTTTCAGAACTGAAATGGAATGCTTGTACATAGGACCTGCGCTGTATTTTTAAAATGTTATTCAAAAAACGATTTTGGGGCAAATCAATGGTTTTACATTTTTGAGGAGGAATAAATAGTGTGTGCATGATTACATAAAAATATTTGAACCTTTCACAATCATGTCACCTGTGTTACCTCCGATTAGGAAGCAGACTGAGCTTCTTTGCTGTTGGGTTGTGTCATTTTTTGGGTAATGCTTGGTAGGAATGTTTGCAATAGAGAGGAAATGTATTTTGTAAAATAGTGAGTTTTCAGAACTGAAATGGAATGCTTGTACATAGGACCTGCGCTGTGTTTCTAAAATGTTATTCAAAAAACGATTTTCGGGCAAATCAATGGTTTTACATTTTTGAGAAGCAATAAATAGTGTGTGCATGATTACATAAAAATATTTGAACCGTTCACAATCATGTCACCTGTGTTACCTCAGATTAGGAAGCACACTGAGGGCCTTATTTATGAAAACAGCGATGCGTCAGTTTTCACTGCGCACTCCTTGCGACACCAATGATGCGTCATATTTAATGCATGACGCAGCATGTCGCAAGGAGTTACAGATAAGTCAGTATTTCTGACGTATCTGTAAGCGCAAAAGTGACGCATTGCTGGAGTGTGTCACAAAAGTGACGCAACTCCAGCAATGCGTGTTTTCAAATGGGGAAAGCCCCATGTGAAAGGGTTTGGGTCAGTCTTACGCCTGCTGTGAGGCAGGTACAAGATTTTGACATAACAGCGTCCTAAAAGTGACGCAGTGAAATCTCATAGATTTCACTGCGTCACTATTACAAGGTTTTTTACGGGGGAACGCCCCCTCTGCATACATTATACCTGACGCAGGTATAATGTGGCGCTGGGGTTTAAAAAGTGACGCATCTACTTAGATGTGTCATTTTTTAAATATGGCGCAACAAGGCACATGTTTTATTCTGCCGATGCGTCACAAAAAGTGACGCATCACCAGCGCAAAACTAACGCAGGGCCTCATAAATGAGGCTCTGAGCTTCTTTGCTGTTGGTTTGTGTCATGCTTTTTGATAATGCTTGGTATCTACATTTGCAAGATAGAGGATTTTTATTTTGTGAAATAGTGAGGTTTCAGTAGTGAAGTTGAATGCTTGTACATAGGACCTGTGCTCTGTTTCTAAAATGTTATTCAAAAAACGATTTTGGGGCAAATGAATGGCTTTTACATTTTTGAGAAGGAATAAATAGTGTGTGCATGATTACATGAAAATATTTGAACTTTTCACAATCATGTCACCTGTGTTACCTCAGATTAGGAAGCAGACTGAGCTTGTTGCTGTTGGTTTGTGTCATTTTTTTGGTAATGCTTGGTAGGAATGTTTGCAAGAGAGAGGAAATGTATGTTACCTGTGTTTCCTCAAATTAGGAAGTGGATTGTGCAGATGAGGTGAGGCATGTCCAGGGGCGCAAAGGAGTTGAGGCCTGTGTCCATGAGTGCAATTGAGAGGACTTACCTCCTCTGACCCTTAGACAAACATTATCTAATCTGTGGCCCTTCGACAGGCCTCAATACATTGAGTATAATTGATGGTAACAGGGTGCAGATGAGAAGAGGCGTGTTCAGGGCTGTAAATGAACTGAGGCCTGTCTAATGGTGCAGATGAGTTGAGGTCTATTCTGGGTTGCAGATAAGGTGAGGATTGTCCAGGGGTGGAAAGGAGGTGAGGGCTGTGTCTAAGAGTGCAGTGGGGGATAGGCTTCATGAAGTACAGTCCAGTGCACTCTTAGACACCGGCCTCATGTGTACAATCTGCTTACTAATCTGAGGAAACACAGGTGATATGATTGTGAAATGTGCAAATATATTTTTTAAACATGCAGATACTATCTAATCCATGTCAATAATGTAAAAGTAATTCATGTGCCCGAAATAGTTTTTTAGAATTATATTTAAAAAACAGAGATAAGGTCATATGTAGAAGTATTATAGTGTATATATTGTTTGCTTATTGTCATTGTTTTGTTGTTTGGTAATAGTGGCCTATAATGATTTTTTTTTTTTTTTTGGTTTTCCACAGATTTAAATCAAGATTTCAATAGTAAGGAAATATGCTCTCAAGGGAAAGGAGACGAAAAGATTGTAAGCGGAAAAAATCAAAAACAGCAACGGAATTAAAGCAGTCTTCTACAACAAATACTTCAAAAAACAGGAAAAAAGCTCCTGGTAAGACAACTAAGTCTTTCTTACGGAACATATGTAGATAAAAAAAAAATGTTGGACAGAATGTAGAAAAAGAGAAGGAGAGAGCAAATTTGAAGAGGAAGGAGAGATTCCGAAAAAATGTTACTACTGCAGCAGGAGACAATAATATGTATAGGAATAGAAGGCAAAATCAATTTAGGGACATTCGTAAACGAATGTTTCGCAATAGGGTGGTTTTAAATTTGTTAAAAAATATTAAAAAAGGTAAACAGAGATCTGCTTTTTATAAGAAAAAGAAAAGTGTAGAGAAGATTGTTGATCATGCTTTTGAAGTTAAGAAAAAAATATTTATTTTAATAATCAATAGAATTAGGACACTTAACAAGACAATTGATGTTTTCAAATCAAACAGTAAATGGAAAAGAGTAATTAATCGGACTAATTTTTGGAAAGTTTTTTCTGGAGAATGGATGCACAGTTCAAGTTGTGAGCCATTTTTTAATGAGGAGAGTTACTTTCAGGAGAATGATTTAGTGCATGCAGTTGACACCAGTGGTCGAGCATATGAGGTGAAAGACGGTTGTCCGATTGAAAAAGAGAAACTTGTGCCTAGAGAACCAGAAGAGGTGTTAACTGATGAAGTTTTAGGGAGACGTACTAAGGGTCCAGTGTACACTTGGAAGTGTAGTAGTATTTGTAGTGTGCGACAGGAATCAATCGATTTGTTTTGTAAATTCGTACGTACATATAGTAAGAAAACTCTAAAACAGAAAATGAAGATGTTGCAAGACTTAGATCCTTGCAGAGTGAGAGAAAACACAGGTTTGCAAGGGCATTCACTGGCTTGTCTTTCTAGAAAAGTCTGTCAGAGTGTTTTTCATCATTTTAGGATGTTAGCAGCGCATCATAACAAAATGAGGAAATTAGTGAGAAGGTTGTATTATGCAAAAAGTCCAGCACTTAAGCTTAAACAATTAAACAGTGCTCTTTTGCATGGAACTGAATTAGATGTGAAGAAGATTTGTGAAGAAATTGAGATTTGTTATTTTAGTGAAAAAGAGGACAGTGTAGAAATTGACACAGAAATTCAAGGTAATGTGGAAGACAATGTACAGATTTCAACTACAGAAAAGTTTGACCAGGAAATGATCAGGTTTAAGGTGAAATCAAGTGAAAGGCCGAATTTTACTTGTGTGTGTTGTCGACGAACTCATTATAAGCATCAAACTAGATTAGTTGATTTATACGTAAAAAGTGAAAAGATAAATAATTATGAGTGGAAGGGTTTTGCAACTTATTTGTGGGTGGAGAATTCTTTTGATTTGAGTTCTGATCAGCGTATTTGTAAATATTGTTATGATAAATTAAATCAAAACAGAATGCCTGCTAGAGCTGTTCATAATAATCTTGAGTTGGTAGACATTCCTCCTGAATTGATGGATTTAAATACATATGAGTGTATTTTGATTCAATGTGTCCATCCTTTTCAGGCAATTGTTCGCATGGAGCCTAAGATAGGGAAATTGCCTCCTTCAGATTTACAGAGAGGATTAAAGGGAAGAGTTGTTTATTTGCCTCTAGATTTCAAGAAAAATATTTATACAATTGGTGTAGAGAAAGTGGAAGGAACCTCTGGTTATTCTAGTTAATGGGGTTCCGACAAAGAGTAATAAAATCTGGCAAGATTTAGTGGATGTTAGGAAAGTCAAAAAGGCAACGTTGTATTTGGTTAAAAACAATGAGTACTACAAACATGTATGTGTTGGAGCAGAGGAAACAGCTGCAGATGAAGACAGTGATTGTTCAGCTGGCCAAATTGAAAAAGTTGATGTGCCTAGAAGTGAAGAAATATATGAACATTATACTGTTCATCCTTTGCATTCCAAAGAAGTAATGGGGAATGCAATTGACTTGTTTCAAATGAAATCAGCAAAAGGAAGTCCCATTAGTGTATGGGAAGACAGTTTGGAAGCTCCTTGTTTTCCACAGCTATTTCCAACAGGTCGAGGTGGACCATATGACGATCGACCACTTCAAATTCCAGCATCTGAATACCGGACTTTAAGATTATATGCTGAAGATCCAATGTTTCGTCAATGCATCCCATATTTGTTTAATTTACTGTATGAAAGTGACTTGTCTGGGCTTTCTTATGCAGTAAACCATATACTGAAAAGTGGAGCACATCTCCAAAATGTTTCGGCGAGGGACTTTATGGAGAAAGTTAATCTGCAAGATAATATTTTGGAATCTCATCTAATCAATCTCATGGCATGTCAGCGTGGTACAAACGAGTATTGGTACCATTGTCATGGCAATTGAAATGTATGCTAAGAAACTTAGGAACTCCTACATGGTTCCTTACTCTTAGCTGTGCCGAGTATGCATGGGACGACTTACTTCAATTTATACTCGAGGCAAATGCAAATATACAAAATATAGAATTCAAAACACCTGGAGAACTGTGTTCTTTGGATCCAGTGAATGTATGCAGATATTTTAATCATAGATTTGAAGCTATGATGTCTTTCATTACCAACAAAAAAAATCCTCCCCTTGGAGAGGTTTTGGATTTCTTTTGGAGAAAGGAGTACCAAGCGAGAGGTGCTCCTCATATACATATGTTGTTGTGGATTAAAGATGCACCCAAATTTGGAACAGATTCGGATGAGACAGTGATGAGCTTCATTGAAGAGTATTCAACATGTGCTGTTCCGAAAACTACTGAAGAAAACAGTTTAAGGCAACAAGTTTTACGCTTTCAATCCCATCGTTGTGGAAAGTACTGTCGTCGAAAATTCAGAAACAAGGACAAGTTCTACACAAAATGTCGTTTTGGTTTTCCACGAGCAGTAATTTCTAAAGGAAGAGTAAATTATTTGATGTCTTCTCTGCGACATACTGTGACGAGGAAATCACCCAAAAATACATACAATTTAAAAAGAAACGAAGAGTCCAAGTACATCAACGACTACAACCCAGTGATTTTGTCCATGTGGAATGCTAACATGGATATTCAATTTGTTGCTGACAACTCTATTGCTGTGGCTCGATATGTGACGTCTTACATCACAAAAAAAGAAAAGACAGAACTGGAGGAAATGTGGGAGGACATTTCACATGAAAAGAGTATAAGCAAGACATTATACAGTTACAGTCTAAAGATGTTGTCACATCGAGAAATTGGAGCATATGAATGTTCCGATCGATTGTCATCAGCAAGTCTATATCTTGCCAAATCTAGAACCATCATTTGGGTGAGTCTAGGTCTTGCTGCAACACGAAACCGAGTTTTGAAATCTGTACAGGAAATAGAGTATTTGGCGGAGAAAGAACCAGAAAGTACAGATATTTTGAAGACAAACATGTTGGATACATACTATCCAAATAGAAGTCCTTATCTTGAGAACGCTTGTCTCTATGAATTTCTGCAAAGATATATTTATAAGAGGAACATCAGAGAAGATATCAATAATGGAATATATGCTGTCATTGGATGTGAAGGATGTATAGTGAAACAGAGAAAAGGTCATTTGATTAATCATTGAAAATTGAGTTGTGAAAATCCAGACAAAAGAGAATTTTACTATTTGGCTCTTTTGAAACTCTTTAAACCATGGCGTACAGAAGAGGAACTACTTGGAGATTTTTTCTGTTACGAAGACTCTTTTAATGCAACGAAGGATACCATAGAATGTCCTGTTTTTCCAAATTATCTGCAAATGTTGAATGAAGAAATAGAACAAGAAGCAACAATTGCTGCAGAGATTGCGAGAGACAGTTCTCAAGACAGTCAGAGTTCTGCTTCATTGAGTCAGGATCCACTAGGAGGACCAATTATCCAAAATGAAGCTGCCACTGCCATGGATGAGGTGGAAAGAGCTATGGAGCAAGCTCAAGAGGATGTAATTAATTTAGAAGATTTGGTGAAACAATTAAACCTTGAGCAGAAACAGATATATGACGTAGTCACAGAACAGGTTGAACATGGATTCAGTCATGAGAAGAAAGAGTGCTCATGTACATCATTTAAGCCTGTCCAACTGTACGTGAGTGGAGAAGCGGGAACTGGAAAAAGTTTTCTGATTAAAGCAATTGCAACTTATCTGCAGAAAAGGACTGAATCACCGCTGTCTTGTGTTGTTACCGCTCCAACTGGGCTGGCAGCACATAATATTAAAGGGATTACTTTACATCGTTTACTGATGCTGCCAGTGGAGCATGATAACAAATTGCAATACCACAAGCTATCTGGAGATGCGTGTTCCGAAGTTTCCAGAGTCCTGAAGAAAATTAAACTTATCATTGATGAAGTAAGCATGGTCTCAAATCTAATGCTTGCTTTTGTGCATTTGAGAATGCAAGAAATTCTTAGAACAGAGTATGATGTGTTATTTGGAGGAAAACACATTATTGTTTTTGGAGATCTACTGCAGTTGACTCCAGTAAAAGGACAACCAGTGTTTAAAATGGTCATGCATGAAGATACCAGGAAGTGCCTAGGAAGCATTGGAAACGTTAATATATGGTTAAATTTCAAATATGCAGAACTACTCCAAAATATGCGGCAGGCAAAGGATGAAGATTATAAATATATTCTACAAGATGTAAGAATCGGAAAAGTAAGTCAGCATGGGAAAGAAGCTTTACATGGACGATTAATTTCAAATTTGTACCCAAATGAAAACATTCTTCCAGAGAATATTTTTAAGAAAATTAACGAGAAGAAATCTGGCATATGTTTGATGCCTACTCTGAAAGAATGTTCCATGTTCAACAACAAAATGTTAAAGTTAGAAAATGAAGAGATAGTGAAACTGGAAGCTATAGATAAAATAGAGCATATGGGAGCAACAATTATTTTGTCAGAAAATTTGAAATCAAAATTGGATTCATTAGAGAAGACTATATCTAAAACTGCTGGTTTTGAAAAGACTCTGAATGTGTGTTTAAATTGTCGTATCATTTTGAGAAGGAATTTAAATGTTGAAAGAGGTCTGGTAAATGGAGCAATGGGTCATGTTGTTGGTTTTGTGAATTACAAGAATAGAGATGGAATTGAAATTTTAAAAATTCAATTTGATGGCATTGACGAAATATAACAAATATGTCGTTGATCAGCTCAATTTTTGCTTGTGAAAGACTTATATGTTCGCCGAAAACCGTTTCCTGTTTGTTTGGCATATGCAGTGACAATTCATAAATCTCAAGGTTTAAGTGTAGATAGTGCTTTGGTGAACATTGGAAGTTCTGTGTTTAAAGAGGGTATGGCATATGTGGCATTATCACGAGTCAGAACTTTATCAGGATTGTACTTGATTGAGTGTGATGAAACAAAGATTTGTGCTGATCTAGATTGTGTTAAAGAATACAATAGGTTAAGAAGAGAGTATGCTCCACATTTGCCTCAATATCCTCTGTTTGAAAAACGTGTGGTAGGCCGAAAAAAAAGAAATGAGAATAATTGCAGTGAGGTACTAGCAAAAAGACAAAAAGTAGATGAAACTGTAATTGTAAGCAGAAAGAAAAAGGATTCTGTTGAAGATGTTGTTGGATTTCAGTTTGAAAACAGTTCTGGTGTCAACTGCTATGCTAATGTAGTGGTTAATGTTGTTTTTTTTCTTCAAAATTTACAAGAACAGATTGTTGAAAATCGGGATCAAACATTCTGCTGTTTATTGAATTCTGTGTTTGAGAAATGTAGCAGTGATAGGGCAAAAATAGAAAGTGTTTCAGAAATTAGAAATCTTCTAGACATATGTTCTGGTCAAAATCAATTTTCACAGATTATTCAGCAGGATTGTCAGGAATTTTTAATGTATATGTTTGATGTATTGGAAGATGAAGGAGTAGATATAAAAAATCTTTTTAGCCTTTCTTATCAATGGCAGCATGACTGTGACAACTGTACTTTATCAAGTAGTACTAGAATAGACACTGAAAGATTTATATATTTGAGTTTACCAGACTGCAAATCAGTGCCTTTTAATAATCTAGTTAAAGCAGCTGATCACAATATGGTGTGTAACCAATGTAAGTCTGCAATGCTGTCCACATTATTTTAACAAACTTATGGTAAATATGTGATTTTAATGTTCCAACGATGTAGACCTGATGGAAGTAAATTGTCAACTTCTATTAAAAATGTTGTGGCTTTTCAGTTATCAATTTCAGGAAGAACCTTTGCAACTGTAGCTATTATTTATCATGACGGTCCTTCAACAACATCAGGGCATTACACATGCTATTTAAAAAGTTGTAAAGGTTGGACCCTTTGTAATGACACTCATTTGACTTTCAAACAACGTTTGCCTTTTGACTTAAAAAATTCATATCTAGTGTTTTTAGAACCAAAATTTAAGTAAAGGTAATTGGCCTATGAAGACGGGAGCAGTTAATAAAGGTTAGTTTGCTGTTTAAAATTATATTCTGAGTAAAAGTGATCAAGATAATATAAAAAATTGAGTTGTCATATAGGTACTGTAAGTGGATCTCATAGTAAGTGTAATCAGTATTATAGGAAATGATGAACATGATTGAGTCACTAATGGAATTACGAAAATTTAAATATTGTGAAAATGTTGTTTGAGCCTTTCTTTCAGAACGTCGGAAAAACGGTAATTTTAGAGTTTGTTTTAATTAATTTGAAAATATACTGATACATCTGACACTATTTGGCCTTAAGGAATGGTGAAGGAATGAGCAAAGAGTTATGACTGAACAGAAGGAGTATATGAAAATAATGAAAATATTTCAGATGTTCTTCGAGGTTTTCTTCTAGAAAGTCGATGAAATGGAATTTTTAGAGAACAGCAGAGTACTTTCCAACGAAAAGGACCTTCATGATATACTATTTGGCCTAAAGGAAAAGTAAGTGAATCAAAGATTAGTGTACATTTGTTATTTTTAAGTTTAGATGTTTTTTTTAAAAACACAATCTTTTTGATTGTGTTTTTTTCCCCGCTGTTGTATGATGAGTAGTTTGAACTCACTTTTTTAAGTGAAATACAATATATTCTGAGAACAGCAAAAATAAACTATGTAACATGTTGTACAAGTTAATCTATAGTTTGTATTCTGTAATTTAAATTATATTCCCATTGTCTCACACTCACTTTCCTTTTTCCACCCTCTTTCAGCTCTTTTTACTCACTTATAATGTCTTTCTTTCACTCTCTTTCAACCCCGTTCTTTTACTCCACTTCTTTCACAACCCCTCATTCTCATTTCAACTGTCTGCATCCCCTCTCTCCCTTGCATAACTATTCAGCTTTCAGTCTGTCTGCTTTACTTTCCTTTTCCGTGTTTTCCTCCTTTGCTCTTTTAGTAATTCCTCTTTACTCACTCGCCAGTATTGTGGCACTCTATCACTATAAATCATCCACTCTCCCTCGCTTATCTTTGTTTCCTCCTTTCTTTTGACCTATTCTCTCTATTTTCCGTTCACTACCTCTATGTCCTCAGTTCCTCACTCTCCTTGTGTTATGTTCACTTGTGTTTATCTACCTTCTATCATTTCTCTTACAACAACTTCACTGCTCCTCTCTCATTGTTCTTCAACCTATTTCTTTTAGTCCGGTTCCATTACTACCCCTCATTTCCTATCTTTCAGTGTCCTTCTCTTTACTTTCATCACCGAATCACTTTCTTTCAGTACCACTGCTTTAGTCCTCTTCTCCTCTCTTTCCTTCTTTTGCTCCCTTACTCATTTTTCTTTCCTCACTCATTGTACTCCACTTCACTCAGTCTTTCCCTTAGTCTCTCTGTCTACTAACTTCCTCACTCCTTTTCCCCCAATCCTTCTATATTATCCTCTCTCCCTTCATCCCTTCACTCTATAATTCTCCTTCACTTACTCTCAGTTATCTTCCTTTCCTCATTCTTCTAAATGCATCCTTTATTAGACTCCTTTCCCTCTCAGTCATTATCTTTTTACTGACTCCTGTTTCTTGATTTAGTTTTGCTAACTCATATTCTTTTAGTATCTTTCTTACCTTCAGTTCATTTTTCTCTTCTTCTCTTCCTTTGTCAGTAACTCTATATGCCTTACTCTTAGTAATTTGCTCTCCTTCTATTTCTTTTTCCCTCTTTTTGTCCTTCTACCTTACTTTATTTCTAAATACACTGTTATGATTTTTAACCTCTTCATTTGTATCTTTAATTTTAAATACATATTTTACTAATTATAACTTATTTTTTCTTCTCTCTTTACAGATACAAAATGTAGTAAAATAATGTAATTAAAGTTACATTTATTATATGGTAAGTGTGACTAAAAAAATGTAGTTTGTCATCACCCTTTGCTTTAACCTCACTACTATTTTCTCAACCTACCTCACTCCTGTTTCTTTACTCTGCTTTCCTCACTTATTCATATTCTCCATGTTTAATACCCTTTCCCTATTTCCCCTCCCACATTCAACTTCTTTCAGTCCCCATTCTTTACTTCCCTTACCCTCTGTTCCCTTCCTTTGCTCCCTCACTCGTTTTCTTTACCTTAATCATTTACTTCACTTCTACACACACACCTCACACACACCTCACACACACACACACACACAGCCACACACACACTCTTCACACACACACACCTACACCCCCCCCACACACACACTCCACACACATACCCCCCACACTCACACACCCCCCACACATATCTTACACACCCACACCTCCACCCATACCCAAACACCCCACACACTCACACCCAGACACACACACGTTACACACCCACACCCCCACCTACACCCACTGACTCCCTATAAGTCACCCACACTGCCTTACTTACCTTTCTTTCCTGTTTCACTCAGACCCTTTCAGTCACTGTTTCCTTTACTCTCTCTCTCTTTTCTGTCTGTCACTCCCCATGTCTTACCCTAATTCAGTTTTTTCACCCTCTTTCACCCCTCTTTACTTACACTCACTGCTCTTTTCTCACCCTCCCTCACCGTTGTTTAATTTATCCCAGTTCCATCACTACCCTTCTTTCCCCATTCTTTACTTTCCTTCCTTTTTCTTTCAACACCCACTTACATTCTCCCAGTACCTCTACTTTACTCTTCTTCGTCTCTCTTCCCTAATTTCGCTCCCTTATTCATTTTCCTTTTCTCAATAACATCCTATTATACCTTCTCTGTTTTTTACTATGTAATAAACAATCCCTCTGTGTTGCTCTCTCTAGCTCTCTTCCTCTTAACATTACTCTCTCTGTGTTCTTCCCTCATGCTCACTCCTTCATTAATTCTTATTTTTTTTTTTTTTTGGGTGCGCGCCCCGGTGCGCGTACCCTAAGGAAAAAAGAATGAAAGAGATTCTTTAAAAATATAGGTTTATTTTTATAAATTAAAGGTAGTTCTAAAAAGAACTGTTTTTTTAATTCTTTTTGTTGTTTTATATTTTTTAATTGGTTTTTTGAACATTTTTTACTTTTTTTGGCTTTTCTGAACACTTTTAATTTTTTTTTGTATTTTTTATGGGGGGAAACAAAAAACAGGGAATTGTAAACGGCTCAACTGGAGCAAAAAAAAAATCAGGAAAAAATTAGGGTTTTTTGGGGCAATTGTGGTTGTCACCAGCAAGAACGATGAGCTTTACGCTCTGCTCACCATAGCTGATGGTCTTACCACAAAAAATACAAGTCACCCTAAATTCACCAAACCGTGGTTGGATGATTGGCATCGTCTCCCGTGCGTCTGGTCCCGATGGAGTGGGTTGCTTTCTTTTGGAGGTGCTGGCTGAAGATTGGGAAAGGTTACTGGCCATTTCTCTCATCTCTGCAGCAGCATAGTTCCTGGGATGCTTGCACTGCATATGCCTAAACATGGTATAATTACCAAATGAATATTTTCTATTAGGGTTCCCCCTTGAAAGTTCCATGCCACATATTAGGCAAGTCACCTTTGGTGCATTGACTTTCTTTTTGCCCTCTGGAATAGAAAAAAACTCCCATACTATGTGCTCCTTTGGCCTATATGGGGTATTGTCTTCTTGGAGGAATGTCCTTCTCCCCTTCTCATCCTCCTCCTCATCTTCTTCTTCTTCCTGACCACCAAAGTGATGTTGTGGTGGTCCTCTTGGTGGTGGTGGTGGTGGTGCAGATGCTCCAGCTGCTGCTGCTACTGTAGCCATTTTAAAGTAGAAAAGATTAGAGACAGATCTCCAAACAGGTCTTCCTCAGTCAAAGGACAAAGTCAGAATAAGGAAAAAAGGTGAGGGCTTTCATCATTTGGAAAACAAAACTGTTCTGGGCCAATGAAAAGTGTTATTTTCAAGTCACATGATCCGAGTTTTCATCATTTGGAAACCAAAACTGATCTGCACCAATGAAAAGTGTTATTTTCAGGTCACATGACCCGAAGCGCTTACGCTACGTGCCCCGGGGCGCGCCCGGGGGCGCGTAGCGTAAGTGCGTCAGGACGTTGCGCGATCGTATGCGCTCGCGTGCTTCCGGGTGCACTTACGCAGTGCGTCATATGACGCATCACGCGGTTACGCAAAACGTCACGATGTTGTTTTCGTTCGCGAGAATAGCGCTAACAGGACGCTCACCGGTACGCGCCCCGGGGTGCGCCGTAACATTGCGCTTACCCGTGCGTTCACCGGTACGCGCCCCGGGAGCGCTCCGGGGCAAAAAAAAAAAACTATTACATAATTATACAATATAAAATTCGTTATAAAAATTTATATTTTTTATACCTATAGAGATTTGCTATTAAAAAACCATTGAAATTCACTGACAAAACCATTGGTTTCACACCAGTTATAGTTAGGAATTAGCATTTAAAAAACCTATTAAATTCACTGAAAAAACCATAGGTTTCACACCTGTTATAGTTAGCTGGATGTTTTACTCGCATAAAACCATTGAAATTCCCACGTTATAGTTAGTTGGACTCACTATAACTTGCGCGTGCAATGCACTGCTGATGACATCACATATTACATCACTCATGACATGGTCAGTGACATCACTCATGACATCACTGATGACACCATCCTTGTGACAGAGTGACAGACCTCCTTTCACTGTAATGTAACCCTTGAAACACATATTCAAAAATAGAAACTAGAATTTTCAAAAAAATGGAGATACCCATACCAGTTACAACAACCAATTCAATAATTCCACCATCTATATACACATCCACTCATTCACCAACAGTTCTATATAATCATTCATATGTATACTCACTCATCATATTTAGTGATACACCTATACATCCTGTTACACACCGACAGTCATCCAAAAGATACTCTCACACATACTCACACATGCAAATAAACTATTGAACATCCATTTATTTGCATATACAGCTATACACACACTACCACCTTACTTCTAAGGAACCTTACACATACTTACTCTCTTAAACAATCATTTATAGAAACACATACTTATTTAAACAGGAACTCTTACAATCCCTTACTCTCACATATAGTCACTTATATACATCAATATTCACATATACTACATTAAAACATATGTAGTTACTGATAAAGACAATAGTGAGACAGTCATTCAGTCAGTAACACACACATATACACAGTCATCCACCCATACAGTCCTGCACATATGCTGTCTTCAAAACATATACAAACAGAGAGTCAGTCACTCATGCATCTATGTTCTAAGTAATACCCCCACCAAACATATAGACACTCATATTGATATTAAAAAAAAATCTAATAACCCATATACATACACATGTAGCTACTCACCAACCCATGCAGCTACTTATACACAAAGTGAAACACTAATCCATATATTTAAATATTACTCACTAATATATGTATACACTAAGATAAACTTAATAAACCAGTGAACCAATCAATTAAAAAAAAAAAACATCCATGTAAACCCTTATTTAAACATTTATTCTTCCATCAACTTTTACATATACATATATAACACATATATTTTTTTTAAATACACACATTCACTGGATGGTGTCATCAGTGATGTCATGAGTGATGTCACTGACCATGTCATGAGTGATGTAATATGTGATGTCATCAGCAGTGCATTGCACGCGCAAGTTATAGTGAGTCCAACTAACTATAACGTGGGAATTTCAATGGTTTTATGCGAGTAAAACTTCCAGCTAACTATAACAGGTGTGAAACCTATGGTTTTTTCAGTGAATATATATATATATATATATATATATATATATATATATATATATATATATATATATATATATATATATATATATATATATCAATAATATTTTGGAGTTCGCTCAACCATTTTTTGCAGTTCGCTCAGCCCGAGCCTCTTTTCGTCCGGTGAGCCTGCGGTGGGGTAGCAACCCCTTAAATACACAGCAAACCTGTGCGATACAACTGATTTGTATTCACTCAGTCCATATACCACAGTACCGCGGCTTTCAGTTTTACAGCGTGATTTAATTCAATACTGCCAGCAACAACCCAACGCGTTTTGGAGCCTTACGCTCCTTGGTCACGGGTGAGGTTACACGTTACTTCCAGTTCATATACAGAACCCACAATGTGATATGTGCTCATAATGGAAATAGAAAAATCACGTATTTTTCGGAGAGACAAAATTGTTTCAGCATTTTGTTAATCCTTATTCAAATTTCCAAGCATACTGTCTATAGAAATCATACAATATTCTGCAGCTACTACATGTCGGAGTGCCCCAGTGGGCGTATATCAATATGAGAGACTTGATAAATTATCCAGATAATTTTTGGCAAACATAATCAAAACCATTTGATCATTTAAACAAAATTGAGTTACTGTCACCAGGTTGCGCCACCTTTGACTTTCAACCTTTCACTTATTAATGAAGCTAACTCATGCCATTCCAATTCTGCCCAAGTGGGCATATTATCCTTTGAAACAGCCTGATTCTAGTTTCAATTCATTAATTTGATAACTCTTCACATCAATATATTTAACATTTAAAAAAATTAAGAGAATAAAATTCCTACTGTACAACAGTAGTTAGATATTAGAGCTCTCCTGCGTTTTAACGATATCTTCATGTATACTGCAAAAAATTGATAAAAGATGGTGATTAAAATAAGATATATAGCAACATATTACAAATTAAAAACAAATGAACCTAACATACATTTCATGAAGAGAGGTATAGCAGTTTCCAACCATTAGTCAGTACTCATTAACCTAAATGTACTGCTAGTTCTTCATCAAGGTAAAGGCCTATCGGATGAAGAGTGTTGTACATGATAATCAGTTTTGATTCCAATCTTTTCAGTTCTAATATTCTGTTACCGCCCCTTTCTCGGATTGGAATACTATCAAGCACACAGAATTTCAACAAGTTCTAATTTTGGTTATGGAAATTTTTAAAATGTTTAGAAATAGGATATTGTTTATCATCATTGCGAATAGCTTGCATATGTTCCAATACTCTTTTTTTTGTCCTCATGGACAGTACTCCCAATACAGAATTTATTGCACTGGCATTTGAGAGCATATTTTGCAAATTCCGTACTGCAGGTAAAATGTTTTAGGATTTTATGTGCTGATAGTTTTTCGGATAATTTGACAGTTTTACAATTATCACTAAGCTTACATGCCTTGCATTTTCTACAAGTAAAAAATCCTTTAATGTCACATTTATCCCTTTCAGGGTTTACAAAACAGTGACTCAACGAGTTTTTTAGAGATCTTGCTTTTCTAAAAGTAATGACTGGGTTGTCTCCAATAGGTTTAACTAAATCTGGGTCTGTTTTTAAAATGTCCTAGTATTTTTTGAGACTACGTTTTACCTCCCAGGATTGGTTGTTAAAAGATGTAATTAATATAATTTGCTTATCTTCATTCTATCTGTCTTTCTCTTTGGTACTAGCAATTCATTACATTTACGTTTTTCAACTTTCTTACTCACTTGTCTAATGGTTTCCTTAGCATACCCTCTCTCTGCAAATCTTTGTATCATGATTTCCTCTTCTTTCTGAAATCCCTCTTCAGTGCTACATTTTCTTTTTGCACGCAATAGCTTTCCGTAAGGGATGCTCTGGATTAGGTTGGTGGGGTGACAGCTGTCTGCGTGCAGTAGACTATTGCCCGCTGTTTCCTTCCGAAACAGTTGGCTTATCAGTTTTTCTCCTACCACCTCCAATTTCAGATCTAGAAATTCGATAGTAGTTTCATTAATGTTGCTACTAAAGGATGAATTTAGGGAATTATCATTGAGTATGTTGACAAATTCGTACGCTTGATCCTGGGCGCCCTTCCAGTTACAAAAGATCATGTATGTATCTGACCGAGAGGACGACGTGGTCTTTAAAATGTCTGATGTTACTGACAACCTGCTTCTCCCACCAGCCCAGGTACAACCCGGCAAAGCTAGGGGCAAAGCAAGTTCACATTGCCGGCCCCTGGGTTTGTCTGTACAGTATTTTGTTGAAAATAAAGAAGTTACTTGTTAGGCATATATGTATCATATCTAAAATCATTTCAGTATGCAGTAGATGTGAAAGTGATCTTTCCTTAAGGAAGTATTGACAAGCATCAATCCCCAAATCATGAGGAATGCAGGTGTATAAGCTATTTACATCTAGGCACATCAATAGATAACTCTTGTTCCACGTAATCTCATTAATTAACCTAAAAAAATCACCAGTGTCTCGCACATATGAGGGTAGGGCATGCACAAATGGTTGAAGAAAGTAGTCAACATACTTTGATGTACTTTCCAGCATGCTTCCCCTTGATGAGACAATTGGTCTCCTCGGGGGGTTGCTAAGATCTTTATGTAGTTTTGGCAGCAAATAGAGTGCCGGAATTTTGGGAAATTTACACAACAAAAATTGGTATTCATCCCAATCTAAAATTCCCTTCTCACACCAATCAATAAGATTATCATAGTACTTTCTATTTTCATTCTCATATTTAACTTTCCTTGTGATTTCATATCTGTTAATATCATTTAATTGCTATTGTCCTGCAATCAAATACATATCACCAGGTCATAACACTACGTTTCCTCCTTTATCAGATTTTTTGATTACTATATCTTTTTTCATCTCCAATTCTTTAAAGGCCTCAATGTGGATACGTTTTAGGTTGCTTCTGACATGTGGTATTTTCAAATAAATTTTTTGCAATTCTTTGATCATACTTTTTACAAATATATCAATTGCCTCATTTGTGATTTGGGGAACAAATATTGATGTAGGTTTAAACCCATCTTTGATATCTCATGCTCACATTAATATCTTCATTAATCAGATAAAAAAAAGGGGTCATCAATAAAATCTCCCTCCCATTCCAGTTCATGCATAGTATGCAGAGTTTCAACATCCCCAATCGTCAATGTTACGGCTTTCTGTTTGCTCATTGTACTTTTTTGTGCCTTCAAAGATTTATTTTTGAAGCATGCCATTTTCTCAATTGTATATTTCTAGTAAACTGAAATAGATCTATACGTGTTTCTGTATAATTAAACTTTGACATTGGGTAGAAGGATAAGCCTAAACTTAAACTTCTAGTTGATTGTCAGTAAAAACATGATTTGAAAGGTTTATGTAGTATCCTGTATATTATGTATATGCAGATTTCCCACTACTCCATATGTAGAACACTCTGGTGTGATGTCATTTGGAGTGTTGTTCTATGAAGCTGTCAGTTGGAGTAGGGCTGAGTGCCTAGCTGGGTACTCCTGGTGGGGCTATCTACTGATGTACTACTGATCTCAATCTATCTTCAATAAATCTACCTGAATATCACCAACCTGCGTGGAGTCAGTTACTACAAATATTTGGCGACGAGGGTGGGATCTAAGAACCCGCTTCTATCTATTTCAATTGGACATATCTGAAACTTTGTCTACCTGCACTGCTGTGAACCAACTGTCAAGAAATCAGCCCCACCAGTGACCTCTTCACCGGTCGCCCTCAACATACTTCAAGTTGGTTCCTGTGTTGTGCCCTCAGTGTTTATCAACAAGAAACGGCACAACCACAGCCTGTCTACAGCAGTGAATTTTATTAAGGTACAAAACAAAAGAACCTATCATCATTTTACTGTACCTTCAAGTATCTCCGCTTTTTGTGTTTAAATATATACAGACTGCCTGAATTTTCATTTCACCACTTTATTGTGACTTTGTCATCAATCTTATTTATCGCGGCTCCTCGTCCAGTTCTTTAACTCATCCACAACAGCAATAACGTACCAAAAATCATATGAGCTAAGCACCTATGTGATTTGGAAATTTGTGTACAGTCACATCGTTTTGACTGCTTTGTGAGACTGATTGACAGATCGCTACTGCCATCTACTGGTCTCAAATATAATAGTTTATTTTGCGTGCGATGTCTGTTCAATACACTCGAACTTTCAGCAATTTTAAAGCAAATGAAGTGCTATAATCTTTGAAAAATAATTGCCCCAGAGGAAAAAAGTAGGACGCAGAGTGACCGTTGGCTTTCCTATTTGGAATTCACCTACAGCCTTCACAACAAGTGCGTATATTTCACTCATTATCACTCGATCTCCAAATGCCAGCTTGACAACCAACTTTCCTCTACATGATAACATCGGACCAATATGAGTTGAACGCTGAGGAAATTAAGACTCTCTCTTACCTTGTGTTCGTCTGCTGAGTGACGGTTGGATTTTCCGTGTGGAGCCATCCTTCTCCTACTGTATCTGTTTGTGACTGATTACGTCACTGAGCCCTCCGGGAGTGTTGGTGATTGTAATTTCTCTCTTCACGTCATCACGCCTGACGCAGCGGCCATCTTAGAGCTTTAATCAACTAGTCATCACCACATCCTCGATCTACTCTGCTCGTGTTTTCTTCAATGCCAGCTGCGCAGAAATGTTTTCCCAGCATATACAGTATTTCAGTTTCAACCATTACAGTACAGTTATGAATGGAGCGCAGTGTCATCTTTGAGGTACTGTTTGTACATGAAGTCAATTTTTTTAAGAAGCCAGCATTTCTTTTTCTCGGTGACAAGCACATCTCTGAATTTTAAGTAATGGTGTAATGATTAATCGAGACCTGCTTGTCTGCTATCTTCCGGTGACAGACACACCTTTATTAACATACTTCGGTTTTAAAATACGTTTACAGTGTAACGTTTTTTTTTAACTTATAAATGTACTTTGAACACATGATGTCTACTACAAGTTTTAGTAATTTTGAAAGACATGTATTTTCTTTTGATAATTTGCTATTTTGTTATGCTTTACAACATTCTACAACTGTTATGTTTAGTGCACATTAATTTTTGTTATATGGTAGTGAGGATTTAATTTTATGGTGGAATTTTCAATTTGGCTAGTCATATTTACTCCATACTTACCTCACAAGTGCACTATAGTTCTACCTCTACTGAGGTGTATATTGTCTTTTCTTGTACTTGATTTCCCTAAGTATTGCGTGGACTTCCGTCCCACTCACATGCACACAAAATTGCTACCTCTCCGCGGGGTGTGTTTTGGGTTTTCCCCATTATCTATGTTTAAGTTGCGTGGAACGATTCCCACATTTTTGTATGTGCATTATATATTTGACTTTTCGCCTCTATCTAAGTTAAGTTTTCCTTCTGTTTGAGGTGTGTTAGAATTATATTCCCATGTTTAATGCGCATTCTGTCTGACCTTCACATGAGGTGTATGCGTGGACTTGGTCCTGTCTCATATAGTACACTATCTTAATCTCTCCAGAGAGATAGATTTGTTTTCAGGTACTAAATTTTTTCTTATTCTGTGCACAATTCTCTCACGTTTATGGGGAGTGTTTGTTGGATGTCGTCCCATTAGTTCAGTGCACTAATTTTATCCATGTTGTAAAGTTAAGTTACTCTCACTACCGTCTTTGTTTTTTTTCTCCTCTAGGTATTTGGTGTGAGTTTGGGTTGTTACTAACTTTGCACATGTCAGTATCTCTCCGGAGGTTGCCCATGTTAGTTGTTTTACCCTCTGTGGGTGCATGATTTTTCTTACCTTGATGCATAGGTCAGTTTACTCTGGGCGTTTTATTCTTAATACTTATTTGATGTTTTCCACTTTAGCCCAGTTTGAAATTTTCTTATGTTTATTTTTCTTCTTATATGTGATAGTGAGGGTGGAGTAAGTTTATTCTTTTCCTTCACTGTCTATTCGTTTTCTCCTGATTTGTGCTGTCCTTTTCTAGCTTACCTGGCCAGTAAGTATGATTTGAACTGCCATTGATGGTTTTCCTGCTTTTTCTTTAACTTTCCTTTCTTTTTCATGTTTAGAGAGGAGGATAAGTAATATGTCTATTATGGGATCTAATATGGTATCTCTAATTGTATTTTGAATACTTCCTCATCTCTCTTCTCTGATGGTTCCTCAGCACTCTTTGTTTCTCTATTATACGCCTTTTATTCTGGTTCTGCTCACTATTATGCTTTTCTGTGGTGTGTTATCTTCTTATCTACGTTTTACCTTTGTTTCTACACGCCTTCTCTTTATTTCTGTCTACGACTTTATTTCTACACTTCTCTTCTCTTTATTTATGTCTACATGGTTATACACCTAATAATATTCTTTTCGCTTTTATTAGAAAAGAGGATATGTAGTATCCTGTATATTATGTATATGCAGATTTCCCACTACTCCATCTGTAGAACACTCTGGTGTGATGTCATTTGGAGTGTTGTTCTATTAAGCTGTCAGTTGGAGTAGGGCTGAGTGCCTAGCTGGGTACTCCTGGTGAGGCTATCTACTGATGTACTACTGATCTCCATCTATCTTCAATAAATCTACCTGAATATCACCAACCTGCGTGGAGTCAGTTACTACAGTTTACCACTGACTTGTTGGCTTTCCTTTTGCAGCCTTTTGCCCTCTTGCTAATAGTCTCATCGGGCTTCCTTGCTTTTCTTTCCGGTTGGATTTTTGCTTGTTTTCTCCTCTGCCTCCTCGACCTCGTCCTCGACCTCTTGGTGTGAGCGTGCCCCCAAAATAAATTACCCCATAACACTAAGAAAACCTTCCACTCCAAAGTTACTTACCCAAATACCCCAAAAAAATTGCCAACCATGGCCTATTCCATACTTTCTTTGGTTTGGGTAAATTCCACACAATCCAATTCATTTCTTTTCCCTTGGGAGAGGTAAATCCCCTCAGCCCTCCTTGCCTTTTTGCCCCATTCTCAACCTTGCCCTGAGGCCTAAAAACCCATTTCTAATCGTAAAACCTCCACAACCCCTAACTCTAAAATTCCTTATTATCATTAAACCTAACCCAACTCCAAAGCTGCCCTAACCCCAATTTTTACCTACTGTAAACCTCTGAAACACCTAATTGTTTCCTTTTCCTTTGGGGGGCGGGTGGGGAATAATCTCTCCCAACTACTCTGTCTGCTCCTAAATTCAACCCATCTTTTAGCCCTAAAACCTCTGTTCACCACTAAACCAAACCCATCTCTGAAGCACGATATAACAGCTTTTGTTGCAAAGTAACGCAATGAAATGTAACATTGTGGTAAATGTAACATGATGTGATGACTGCGTAGTAACAGCAGAACACCAAAAGAATCACCATAACATCAATAGGAAAAAGTTGGGATTTGCGACAAGTAGTGCGTGAAACTAAAAGATCACCAAACATGTAAAGATTACTCAGAACGTGCAACAAGTATCCCACTGTGTCTCTGAAATACATTAGTGTGAAATCAGCCTAGACAAATATTACATGGTTGGTATCACCAAATTGCACACTTCAACTTGTAATTTTTAAGAGAGCGTGCACGTGAGAAACTTCATAAGGCAAAGCGCGACAAGGGCATGGCTGTTGTATGCCCTGTCCAAAGTCTGACTCTCAAAAATCTTGCCATTTGTCACCGGGCACTAGGTGAGGTGCATAATAATCTAACTGTAATAAATCAAACACTGCTACAGGTGTCTACCGTTCTTTTGCAACCATCCTCACCTTCTCCAGTTGATCAGGCACATCATTTTTAGCGTCCAGTTATCCTACCCTTTATTTTCATTCCCTTGTTTTACAGTTATATACGTAACCGATATATTTTATTGAGGCAAGCATCATGTAGCACCACCTTCATACTGCTACTGTTTTGAAACTTTTCCACCTGGAGAGTCTCCTGCTCTCGTGCTTGCATGCCATTCTGAGAAATGATTGACATATTTCATGTGTGCCCCTTAGAACATATGTAATTTTAGAAAATTAATGTGAGAACTGGTCTCTAAAATGCTTCATTAGGCACCATTTTTTGGAAGTTGGGTTCACTCATTTAATTTTATTAAAATAGGTTCTGAAGTATCATGTACTCAGATGTTAACAAGTGGTAGGTAGGTCTGAAGAGTAAGGGGGTATATCTCAGCTTAACAGTAGCTGAATAATATAACATAAGAATAAAGAGAAAGCCTTTTACAAACATCTGCCTCAACCAATGTTGTAACAATTACATGTCATCATCCACATCTTTGGGTGTTTGGAACTCTTTGAAGTGCAAGCTATTTCTGGTGATGGACTATGGTCCAGCCGCTGCCGTGATCATTGTCCCTTTGATGTTTGTTATTGTTAGCGGCTTACATGAGAACGGGCTGGCCGACTTCTGTGTCTGTCACTGGCACACTAAAACTAGGTCTCCAAGTTTTAACAGGGATGTGGTTGCGTGACACCATCCGTCAGCTTTCCGCTTCATCAGCTTTTCCTTGACTTCCTGGTCCCAAGCGACTATTGCACTGATGTCATACTCCATCAAACATATCCCCCATCTCTCAATACGTGGTGGAATGTTGGCATTTGGATTGCCATAGATGGTTACTAGTGCTTGGTGGTCTGGTAAAATTGTTTTCCCATATAGAAAAATGTGGTATGCGTCAATTCACCTAAAAGAGTCGCGCCCAGGCTCGTGTTACGCTAGGATGGCCCCTAGTCCCACCAAACTGACATCTACTGTGAGATTAGTGCAAAGGGATGCATTGAAATAGGCACAGTGATCCACTGATGCGACTGCATTTCTGATATCCGCAAATGCTTTTACACACTCTGCGGTCCATGTGAATGGCTGCCTTTGAATGGTGAGCTCTTGGAGTGGGGTGCTTACGATGGCATGTAGCGGGAGCAGTAACTTGCAAGTGCCAGGAACTACCTCACCTCTGCAATGTCAGTTGGGCCCATGTTTTGTTGAGTGTTTCGACTTTACTTGGATTTGGTTGCATACCTTTGTGGGAGAAAAAATATGCCCGAAGAAAACTATTTCTTTCCTCTCCAAATGTCATTTGTCTGCACTGAGATTTGGACCCATGTTTACCAGCTGACTGCACACTTCCATCAGTGCTTTACAGTGCTCTTCTTTGGTGTGACCAAACACTAGCTTGTCGTTGCTGCAGTTCAGACAGTTTTTATGGGACTTATTACTCTCCTGACCATTTCCTGAAATATTTCTGCTGCTGAGGACTCACAAACGTCAAGGTGTTTGTAGCGGAACAGTCCCAGGTGCGTGGAAAACGTTCTGATGTATCGCGACTGAGGGTCGAGCTCTACCTGGTTGTAACATTTGAAGAGATTCAGCTTGGAAAACATACACATTCCATACAGACAGCTTATCATGTCATTCAGGTGAGAACCTGGGTCTCTCTCCTGCTATGGCCGTGTTTGGTAGACACATGTCGACACAGATGCATATCTTGTTTGTGCTCTTATTTGGTACTGCAACGATGGGAGACACCCACGAAATTGGCCTGTCAGCCGGTTCGAAGATATTTTGTTTCTACCAGGCTCTTAATTTCTTCGTCCACCTGAGGTTGAAGGTATACTGGCTCTTGACTGTGGTTTTGAGGTACTGGTTTAATTGCTTCACTGATGTGAAGAGTTACTTGTGTGTACTTTAGCTTCCCCAGTCCCTTCAAGAGATGTATCTCTTTTTGAAGTGCTATTTCATTGCAGGATAACATTACCAGGCAAGCTGTGCACCCCATGTGAAAACATCAACGCTGGATGATGATACTTGTAATTTTGGTTCCATTTTGGCATATTCTGACGTGCACATGATGTTGCTCTTGGCTCCACAGTCCAGCATGAATCTCGCTGAGTGTCGTCCAACCCAAAAATCTACTGTGGCTGTCTTTTTGATCTCTTGTTGGTCTAGTAGTTGTATGTGCTCGATCGCTTTTCTTCGGTCACTGCTTCTGTCATGAGGTACAGACATTCAGCAGCCTTTCCTACTGAGGCTGAATTAAAGTTTATAGAAGGGCTTCAAGTGTAAGCTTCCATGTGCCTTGCATGCTGACTCAAGCTTAAACTTGGCTTTTCAGGTCAACCTCAATCTGGCCTTCGCTGCCCCCTCTGCAGACAATTGCAAAATGGTTGTCTCTGTTACACTTGTGAAACTTCTGTCCCATTACTGGGCAGGCGCCAACGTGTGCATATGCCTGTCCATAGCGATAACATGCTTTCTCACCCTTGGTATGTGGCGGTGCCTGTCTGTCAGTCCGTTGGCTTCCCACAGCCATTAGGTGCCCTTTTTCCAGCGTTTGATTTCAACCACTTTCCATGTTTATACCACGTAATGTGGCTCTGGCATCCATCCTTGCCATGGCTAGGGTTTTGTCCATTGTGTAGGTTTCTTTTAGGATCTTGGTTCTAAATCTAGCCCAGTAACATCCTTCAATGATGCGGAGTCTAATTGCTTCTTCATTGTTGAACTTCTCAAATCCACAATAGGTGACTAGTTTTCAGAGACGGGTCATAAAATCGTCAAGCGATTCATCCTCTTTTTGACATGCCGTTTTGAACATGTATCTTTGACAGTCGACATTCCGCTGTGGATCAAAACTGTTTGTGAGGCATTTGACTAGTTCTTTGTAGATGGTTATTGACTCAGGTGTGTAAGTCAAAAGCAGGTCTTGTATGTTGTCACCCACAATATTGATAAATAGGTATTTGGCTTGCTTGTTCGAGAATGTTTGGAATAAATGCTGTCACTCCTTCTATAATGGTGGCCCATCCTGAGCATACTGAAAGCATCCTTGGCATTAAGTTGCTCATTCCTGGTATAACAGGAGCTCTGGCAAATTGAAGGCATCTGTGGCATTACAATGGTGTCACTCTCGGCAGAGGATCAGCATAATGGAGACACATGGGCATGCAAGACGACTCTATCCATTTATGACAGTTGGTACCTGATGAAAATTACAGGTGGATGTTTGAAAACTAAATGTGCATTCATAAAAAGTAGGTATTTCACAAAAACAAAAAAAATCCAGAAAGGTACAAGCTTTTGTTTGGGGGAAGTAAGCTTTTGTTCGAAAATGAAGCCTGTTGCATTTGATAGCAAAATGAATGCATTTCCAAAAATGAAAAGCTTGTGTTTGAGGATATTACCACGGACTATAATTCAGCAGTTACAATAAGCTCAGTATGCTTCTGTTCATCTCGGTGCTGCCCATTGGGAAAAATGTCTTACTTTAAAGACTGTATGAAACTGCACCAGCTCCTTGTTTCACCTATGCATATCTATAAATTTGCTTTGTTTGATTTCAAGTGTTGTCACCAGCTCCTCTCTACCTATTTTTCTTGAGTGTATAGAGATCTGGCAAGTGAGGACTTCCTTTAAGCCGTCTACACTCTCTCAGATAAGTTATCTGCTATTGAAGAACAATGTTATTTAATGATATGTTATGTTCACAGAAAACGTGATCTAAGGCGCAATTTTATTTTAGGAGTTATCAAGTATTCTGTGAACCAGCTGCTCCTGTTGTTGCTGGCCTATGGAAAGGTGGGTTGGCGATCTCAGAACTGGGCAGTCGGGTTTCACAACTTATTACTGTAAAATTGAAGCAATGTGCAAAGGGTTAATGATTTTTAATCCGCATACTCGCCCCGGCTTAACTGAAATACTTGCACTAGCGAAGAACACAGGGTCCTAATTTTTTTAGGCATATTCCTTATTAGTCAGATAATTGGAACTTTTGAGTTTGAGACCATCTACGGTCTTTCTTTAGGACTTTTTGGTTTGATTCCATCACCTTCCTTATGCACTACAACCGGACATGGGTGTGTGCTAGTGTGCACCATGACTTGGTTACATATATGGTTATCTTCTTTTCATTTCTGAAACAGTGTCTGTTCTAGTTGGGATTATTCCTTTGATGCCTGTTTTTAACAATTCATTGAGAAGTCATATGAGCAACATTCGTTTCCGGTTAACAGTAGGCTTCTGATTTTCCAGTTTGTTTGAAAACTTAACCAAGCAGACTCTCACCCCACCTCCCGTCACAGCGCACAAACACGCAGTTTTTGTCAAAAAGTCTTCTTGTCATTTTAGTGGATCACCTCACAATTGTTCAGCATTGCATGACAGTTTTGAAATAGTCTAGCTCTTAAGCGCACAATAATTGTTTGACTAGTATATCAACAATGCAGATCTGGTGCTCTCATGCTTGCTGGCCTCCTTATTAACACATCAGTCTAAGAGAAATAGTTGATTATATGTTTTCCGGTCTTCATAAATTTAAGCCTCTGCCCATTCAAATCAAAGATAACTTTTTTCCATGGCACTGACCTGTCAAGCCCATAATATTTTACCAACAACGAGGGGCCCTGTTGCTTCCACAATGTAGCTATCAAGAGCTTTGCTGTCCTCAATTGGTAACTCACCATCAGTCTATCCAATATAGCTGTTCCTTCTGCAGTAATGTCAAAGTCAAAGAGTCAAAGTCAAAGAATTTTTATTTGCTTTGGTACTCAGCTGAGGACCACAAACTTAAAAACAGTTTACATGAATAATCATAAAAATTAATATAGTGTTAAAAAAGATTTTAGAAATTTGTAGAGATTATAACAGACCCATTCGTCAGGTGGTTGTTTACCTAATGATGATAAGTTATTTACTGTAGTAATTTTACATTTCCGATATATCGGCTCAAGATATCTTGCCCGTGCTTTAACTACATTTGGATGAGGACAGACAAATAAAATATGCACAATGTCCTGATCACCTCCTTGGCAGAGGTTACATGTCGGGGAATCTGCTAGTGACCATCTGGAGGTGAAAGTAGAAACAGGTAGGATGCCTAAGCGCAACATAGTTATGGCCCTTCTGGCTCCGTGTGAAAGGCAAAACCCCAAATATGGCCGCATTTGGTTGTATTCCAATGTCTCAGTAAAGTTTTTATATGTAGATAACTTACTACAACGTATGAGATCGAGATCATAGCTTAATCTTGGTGTGAAGCATTTCAAAAAGAGTTTCAATTGGGATTTTGACCAAGAGAGCAGAATGTCTTTGGTAAGATTAGCAATTTTAAATGCCTCTGACATATTCTTAAAGAAGTTAAGTTTTAAAGAATCTGCATTAAATGTCTCGGTCTTTAACAAAAATCTCAATGTTCCTTCCTTTGCATGTAGAATGTTATAAGCCCATCTGATGACATTTGCCACAGCTGTAGCATAGGAGCTTGTTAATGCAAATTCCAGTCTGAGAGCTTGTACAGATGTTGATCTAGAAACCTTTAGTATTTTTTTCAAGATCTTTCCTTCGGCTATGTCCATGTAGGACCACTGCTTTGTTGGTATGTGCTCTGTTGCATAAGATAAAACCGGGGGTATTTTTACTCTGTACACTTTGAGTAATGAGGAGAAGTGCCTATTTCCGGTAGCAGTATACAGTCTAGAGAGTGCCCCGGCATGTATTTCTGATTTTCTCTTTAGGTTATTTATTTGTTTTGAGATTTGTAGGTTCTTTGTGAAAATCCTACCGAGGTAGGTATATTCTTCTACTTCCTCTACTCTGATCTCATCAAGATTCCAACAGTATTTGGCACTTTTTTTCCTACCTGAAAAAGCTACCACTTTGGTTTTTGTTAAATTCTGGATTAAAAAATGATCTTTCGAATAAACATTTAAGGAGTCCAGTAACTTTTGAAGACCAAAAGGTGTAAGGTCCAGCATTACTATGTCATCTGCATATAACAAAGCGTGGATGCTCTGTAAAGCAATCTTTGGCGGCAGACTAGAGCATTGTTGCAGATGGGACGGCAAATCACTCAAATATAATGAAAATAAAATTGGTGCGAGAAGGCACCCTTGTTTAAGACCATTTGAAGTTTTAATTGGTTTGGTCAGTCCTTTTTCACTTGCCATTTGTACCTGGGACCAGGTGTTAGTATGAAGCTTAATTATAATTTGCAATAAATTTTCGGAAATCCCCAGTCTTCTCAATTTTTTCCATAATATAGGTCTGTCTACCCGATCGAACGCGGTTGAATAGTCAATAAATGCAGCATACACTGGTTGTGATTTCTGCCCGATGTATTTGTCTAAAATAGTCTGGAGGGTTGAAATGTTATCAGTGACTGAATGATTGGGACGAAAGCCGGCTTGGTACTTCGGTATTATACCCTGCGTGAAGCACCAGTCTTTTAGTCTATCCAATACCTCCGCAGCGAAGATTTTTCCTGTAGCGTCCATCAACGCAATTTGGCGATAGTTATTAGCGATATTTTGACTCCCCTTTTTGTGTATTGGAATTATAGTACTTCCCTGCCACGACTTTGGTAATCTCCTAGTGCAGAAGATATAATTAAAAAGTGGTGATAACATCTGACTCCATTCTTTTGGATATAACTGCAAAACTTTGATGGGTATTTGATCCGGGCCTGACGCAGAAGTACTCCTAGCTTTTCTAATATGTATTTCTATAGAAAATGCTGTCGTTTTTTCTATCGAAATTAATTTGCTTTCCGAAACGATATCAGTGTCATTTCTGTCTGTTTCGATTGTATTTTCTTTGTATAGGTCAGTTAGATAAATTTCCCATTCCTGCGGTGGCACTGGTATAGCATGCAGTTTCTTTTTTGTTCCAGTTGTTTTGGCTATCAGAGACCAGTATTTTCTTTGGTTATATTTTTTTGCTGCCTCATGAATATCCACCCAATTTTTATCCTGCAACGCTCTTTTTTGTCTATTCTTGTCTCTTCTTAGTTGATTTTTTAGTTTATTTATTTCTTGCTGTATAACAGGTGAAAAGTTCAGGTATTGCCCTCGAATAAGTTTATTGAGCTTCCTCCTAATTGTATTTTCGTTGGCCATCTTGTAATTTCTCTTTTTGTCTGGTTTTATCCTGTTTAGGAGAGATCTTTTAAGATTTATCATAATACATTCAAAGTTTGTTATTTGATCTTCAGAATGTATACTAGTTAGGAGGTTATTTTGTGAGATCGTTTCGTTAATGTAATCTAAGGTCGATGAATTCCAGAAAATTCGCCTCTGTTTATTGTTGATTTCAATATTGCATTTATGGTACATAATTGGGTTCGACGAGGAGGACTTTACCGACCATCCAGTGTTTAAGCATAAAAGAGCATGGTCGCTGTCATCTGTAAAGTTAATGTTCAAGTGTGAGACTGTATCCACTAGCTCCATACCACATATTAAATAATCAATAATTGAAAAGGATCCATGTCCACGTCTTGTGAAAGACGCCGGTCTATCACCATCTACGTTACCATTCAAAATTGTCCCATTTATATTTGGCAAACATGCTAGTAACAATTTTCCTCTTTTATCAGAAACTTTCCCTTTAGGGAATACTGGAATAGATAGATCCAGTGTTTCCTCTTCATAGAGTTTTGCCCATTTACCAATTTCGACGTTAGAGATTTTTCCATTCACGTCACCCATAATTAAATATGACGTGTTTGCTCGATCTTCAATTATCTTTGCAATTGCATCTATGGTTTCAACAAAGATGACGTCCTGGTTAGTACCTGGAGGAATGTACACATTGAAAAGTAAAAAGGCCTTTTTTTGATCAAGGATATGAGTCTTCAGTATGATCTTGATACATTGAAAGTTGTCGGATTTGGACTCGATTACTTCTTGAGACCATGAATGTTCCTCACTCAATAAAATAGCCAAACCACCCTTAGCATGTCCTCTGCTTGTTGCTATAGCTGGAATATCATAAACATAATAGCCCGTCTGATTAAAGGATTTTGTCGCCCATGTTTCCTGTATAGCTAAAACATCAGGATAGTTTTTCAATGCTGTATTCATTTTATTGTTTGTTTTTCCGGCTATGTTCCACGAGGTAATCTTTAGACCGTTGTTAAACAGTACATTGTTGTTGATACACTAATTTATTACTGTTTATGGCCTCCGAGACCCAAGCCCAAGATTTTGTTGTTTTTCTGACCTCATTTTCTTCTTGGTCTTGGCTCCACACATTCCTTTCTCCATTATGTACCTGAATTTTCAAGATTTCCTTCCTAGAGCAAGTTAGCCCTAAGTCGACATGATTGGAGATATTGGTATACCAGTTGTTAGTTGGGATATTCAAGTTAGTACCTTGGAGGCCAATAGATTTGTTTTTAATTTTGATGTTCTTTAGTGGAAATATTTCAATAACATCGTAACCACATTTATGTAATGTTTCTTTTTCCTTTATGATAATCCCAGGAAGAACAGATGACCAGAAGACTACTTCCGCTATTTTACGATTTTCTTTTATAGGGAAGGTCACCAAGTCTATTTCTTTGCTAGTGATGGTTTGTAAAGAATGTATTTGCTGTAGCAAATTAATTATCCTTCCTCGATTTAGTGGTAGATTATCAATTGGAAAAAGTTCTTCGAACTGTAAGTGATTAGTCACGGTTTGGTCGCTGCCAAGGGACAGCTTCTTATTAGTCTCAGTTGTTTCATTGTTTGTTTGACCTGCTCTATCAATTGCTTTGGAAGGTATATATTCATGCGCTTTATGGTTCAATAACTTTATTGATGGTATATTTGTTATATCACTAGGTGCCTCTACCGAAGATTGATTGACTATTGTTTTATCATATACACCCTCCTGGTTATTTTGGTGGGGGATTGCATTTTTGAATTTGATCTTTCGGGATTTCTTTTTATTAATTCTTCTTAGCGGTTTCCTAATTTTATTTTTATTATTTCCTTTTGTTCCTTTTTTAGCTTTCAATTGGGTGGTCTTATCATCTCCAACTTCATCAGGTAAAGGTATAATGGTGGTTCCTTCTTCTCCTTCATCGGTACCTTTTTGCAAATTGTGTTTTTTCGCAACCGAGAAAATAGAATACTCTTTAACTGTTGATGGAGGCTCCTCTCTAAAAAGTTTCTTTAAGGAATATATTGGGACATCCTTGGACTTTTTCTGGATCTTTATATTTGATTGACCTGATAATTTTTGAACGGATGTTTGGGTACTAGTGTCACATTTGTTTTGGGTTTCGGCAGTTAAAATATTATTGGAAGAAGAAGTCTTGTGATTCTCCTGTTTCACCTCGATTATCTGTTTGCTATTTGTTACATCGACAAAATCTTTTTTCCTCTTTTCTTCTACCAAAAATTTTAAAATACCAATTTGAACATCCAAAGTTTGATCAGAATTTTCCAAAATGTTACCTAAAAAAGAAAGAACCGATTCCAATATTTCCTGTAAAGTATAAAGAGCCTTTGAAATAGGTGTCGCAGTATTAGTTGAGTTGATATTATTAGGAAGAAATGTATCCAATGATGTATCCAGGTCTATTTTATAATCTGGGGATTGTTCCTGAGACCCAGTTTGTAGATTGTCTGGATTTAACTGTAGATCTGAGATATTTTCCATCGGCTTTATATCATTTTGAAAAAGATCCTCGGTGTCAGAGAGGCTTCCTATTTGTTTTATGGGTGTTAAAGTTGTTAGATGTGAAGACTCGTGAATCGGTATTTGAGATTCTTGTGTTGAAAATAAGATCTGCTGGTTGAATTCAAGACCCGAAACATTTAAAACTAGAGTAGTTTGTAAGTCCAAGAGAGGCAACTCTGAAGCCTCTTTAGATAGTGTTATTTCCATTTTTACAGGAATTTCTTGAGCGGGTGACCGAGTTTGCTTTTTTGGCGATAAGTCTAAAAAATAATTACTAATTGCAGGTGTACCAGTTATCTGACCTTGTTTTATTGCTTTGTCGGATGATTTCCTTACTGCTTCCTCGGTGCCCATTCTCTTCATGAATATAGTGCGAGATCTGAGTTTTTTGAAGGCCATATAAATTTCCTTATTCAGGTTTATGGGTATTTTAGATGATAGTAACCACTCTGTTGTAGGATGATGTGTTAACGGCTCAAATAGTCGTCAGGCAGGTAGATGGAAGATACCTTTCCGCAATATTGCCGGTTAATACTCAATCTAAGGACCCTATGGCAACATAGACATATTGATTGAGGTTGTAAATCAATTGAAAATAAAAATAGGGTGGCCCGTCCCGTCCTTGCACGTCCCTGGACGGCCTCAGACGGTCCCGCCCTTGTCCCGGGCTTCTCCCGGCGCCCTCCCGCGCGCTCCCGCGCCGCGGGAATCTGCAGTTATTAATATACTGGCCAAGGTGAAAGAGGAGGAGCCTGCAGGGAGAGCGTCCCAGCTGTTGGTAATTGGGAGTTGTGGGCGCTCCTGGGACTTGGAGTCCTGCGCCCACAACACGCTCGCAGCCCTGCAGGTCTCCGCAGTTACCGGCAAAGATCCTTCGGTTAGGCTGATAGGTGGTGGCCTCAGCGAAGCGGGACCGGCGCAGTGGGTTCCGCAAGCAGTAATCCGGACAAGCACAATAAACAAACAAAGCACTCTTCACCACCTCAGCGGACCCAACGTGGAATGAGATATCAGCAGCAAGAGTCAAAGAGATTCTGCAGTAATGTCTCTCAGACCCATGGCAACTACAGATGATGTTTCAGAAATTGGGAATTGTTGTATACGTTTTAGCTGGCTAAGAACTGAGATTCAAAATGTTTATTCAGCTTTACAAAACCATAAATGAATAAAACACAGAACAATTTACAATACATTACATCAAATTAGCCGTTAATACACGTCATAATTCATAACATTAAAGCAGCCACAGGCCTGCACATCATAAATAGGATGCTTAGCCATGACATTTCCTAATATAAGGTGCTTTTCTAATAAATTTATCAAGGGTTTCAAGAATATTTAGAAAAACGAAAAACTTCTTGAAATGAATTGAATCTGCATCTGCCCAGTAAAGGAACTACAAACCTAACGCCTGCTGTTTTATGAAGTGCATAAAATAGTAGAAAATGAAAAGTACCTTGCCTAGAAATATTATCACATGGACACAGTTGCAAGTTATCAGACCATCCCCCTTGAACAGGAAAGGCCACTAGAAAATACACAGTGTTCAATCGGGTTCTGGCCAAGTAAAATCTGTATTGACAGTTTTCTACAACAGAAGGTACGATTTAAACTCCTGGTTGAATATTTACTTTCAAATGTGTCAAAGAAGTGGACTGGAGGAAATTGCACCCGCGCTTAAACTGGGCCTGTTCGCAATAGGCTGACTTAACTAAAACTCTACCTGTTCTTATTATTTTGGCTGAATCCTTAAAAAGCTCTATAAATTCCAGCTCCCTAAATCTGCGATGTATATACCGAAGGCAAGGGATACTTTCAGTATTGTCTAGGGCCAAACAAATACAGAGGATTTGTTTAGAGAATTCCAATTCCGGTGTTATCATCCGTCAGCATGGGGCCAAACCCACATAACCCTCTAGAAATTTAAAACCCACGTCAGAATGACAAATACATGTTGAGGTTCCCTGGGGGACTACCAAAAGCCTATGTAAAAAAACATTTTCTATAACGTGGAGTTACCCCCACACTCCAGCCCCATAAGTAGCAATAGAAAGGCATTTAGCATTAAAAAGAGCTGTCTATTCTTTCACAGGTCTGTGACCCAATTTAGCACCAAAACGGGACATTGCTTCTACAGCTCTATTTGTTTGTTGGGACCTTAAGTCCAACAATGGGTTCCATGATAATTGTGAATTAAAAAGAAGCCCTAACTAAGAAAAGCTTGGTACCTTTTCTACCACATTACCCTTGATATAAAGGGTCTTAGATTTAGTCCTGTCTGGTCCACATACCATTGTAAAGGACTTCCGGTAAGTGAATGAAATGAAAAACATTTTTATAAAGCGCATGGCTACCCGGGGGCATCCCAGCACTGGGCGAGACTAGTGGCAGATAGCAAAAAACTTAGGGAAACAGTAGTGTCTTCAGCTGCTTGCGGAAGGCAAGATGGCTGGTTTGCCTGCATAAATACAGTGGCACTGCGTTCCAGAGTTTGGCCGCATTATACGAAAAAAGTCAGCCACCACTTCTGGCCTTTTTGATCCTTGGGACTTGGACCGGGTGAAGCTCATGCGAGCGCAGTTTCCTGTTGGACTTATAGGGTCGGATCATGGTCGAGTATATCGGTGGTCCATTCCCTTGCAGGGAATTGTGGACAACACAGAGAGCCTTAAAGCTAATTCTTTCTTTCACCGGTAGCCAATGAATGGAGTGAAGAGCAGGTTTTGCCGATAGGCGATTAGACACTCCCAACAGAAGTCTGGCTACCCAGTGTTGAACAGTTCGAAGTTTCATAACTACTGCGGTTAGGGCCCCCATGTATAATGCATTTCCATAGTCTAACCTGGAGAGTATCAGAGATTGGACTAATATTTTTTGGGCCTGGGAAGGAGGAAGGGAGAAGAGGAAGCACTTTGTTGGGCCATAACAAGTGGCCGCAGTCTGCCTTGCTTGCACCATGAATGTCAAGTTCTGGTCTAACCAGATGCCCCCACTCTTTATCTCGGCTTAAGGGACTAGAATTGGGCACATACATGCTGGCCAAATGGTGCTGGATGTAAAGCTTGAAGGATTACCCAGGATCATGAGCTCAGTCTTTTCACCACTGAGCTTAAGGTGGGACACCACCATTCACTTAGAAACTTCCTCTAGACAGGAATAGAGGCCATTTGATCTCTGATTTGCTTGGTTCAACGCTACGACCAATTGAGTATCATCGGCGTAGGTCACCATGTGGATGCCAAAGGGGGCTTCAATAGCCGCCAGCGGGCCAATATAAACATTAAAAAGAGTTGGGCTTAGGGATGAGCCCTGAGGGACACCAAACAGCAAAGGCAAGGGTTTAGAGACTGTCTCACCTTCAAATATCTAGAAAAAATTTCCCTCCAGAAAGGAGCGCAACCATTGCAACGTGGTGCCAGTAACTCCTAGGTTTCTGAGATGGTAAATCAGGATACGGTGATTCACTGTGTCGAATGCTGCACTCAGATCAGTGACTTTAACATCCAAGGAAGACAAAGGCAACAAAGGCATCAAGTGTTTTTTGCAGGCTACTTGCTGTCCTTGCTAAAATTACAGTGTCGTCTGATAAAGGAGTGCGAGGACAGAGTGGGTACCTAATCTTGAGAATTTTAACTTCTTTTGGAGTATATGGGTTTCTAGACCGTTTATATAAATAAGAAATAAAAATGGGTCCAGAATACATCCCTGGTGGACATCCTCAGTTGAAACTATACAAGGTGTACACTCTCCCCCTGGGCTGTAAAAAGTCTTCACTGTAGTGTTCCAATGCAATCTTCGGAAGAGAGTGACTAGACTTTCCTCCAACCCCATATTACCCAGCATGTCCCTCTACTTGGCACGGTTGATGTTCCTGAAAGCACATGGCAAATCAATTAATGCTAGATGTAAACAGCCCTTCATGAATTTAGTGTATTTGCAAAGAGTGAGCGATAAGTTAAAACATTGCTCAACCATGCCCATTCCGTCTGAGGCCATATTGGGCTTCCGAAAGTATATTATTTGAAATAGCCCACCCCTCTGGGTGCAATAAAAGAACATCATGCTCATTGTAAAGAGACAGGTGGCATGGACTGCAAGTCCCATGATTCCAAATCCTAGAGGTGGGCAGACCATCACCGCACCTGTTTGGCATTCCATCGAGCGATTATAAAAGTATATTAAATCCAAAAGAACGGCAAGAAGGGGACTGAAACTGAAGCATCTTCCAACGCCCAAGAGGATGGTGCCTACCAGATTGCAATTGAGAATATTTATCAGATACACAGCTGTCGAAGTACAGGCATCAAACAAAGCAACAGATACCTGGTGAGCAAACTAACTTCCCTCTAAATGAATGAGAGGATTTTGGGCACAGAGAGGATATCATACTCCGGTATTGTAGACAGGAGGGTAGGTGATACTAAATCAAGATTGGACTGCAGTGATCTTACTAAAGAAATATACAAGCCAGTGGTCACTAAAATAACCAAGAAACAAATGGGATACTGTTGGATCTTTTTCGAGCAGTGTAGTTTACATGGAAGGAAAAAAGTGTCATGGTCATTTCTGAGGACGCACCCGGGACATGGGCCACGCTCCAGGAAGATGAAGAACATTTACAAGAACCTGAGCATATCCAGGGGACATCACCGCAGAAACCAAGGAAATTTGAGACGGTGAAGAATCATAGACATGCTAGCAAGATGAAGTGGTCCCTCTCACGGGAACCATAGCCTGAGGCTGACACGTAGGCAGTTGTATTGACAATGGGGGCACATCAGTGGAAGAAGTAGGAGTGAAGAGAAGGATGCCCAGAACAGGTAGTCTATATTATCTCAGATGGGAAACCCACAGAGGCAAAGCAGAGTTATTTATGGTTACTAATCAGACTTCTTTGAGCAAAGTACAAAGGGTAACTCCAGGTGGATATGCTCGGGGAAGCTTTTTATTGGTTCCATAATGCCTTGTGACAGGAGATACAATACTGTAATGTTCTGATCTGTTGGGTAAAGTTTATTTTGCATGGAGAGGGTTGCTGGGATCTCAACAATTATCAGAGTGGGGGTAATTATACGCAGAGGAGGTAACATCGAGGTTACCCAAGTATGTAAAGCACCATCCTTTTTCAATATTCACTAGAACATTTCACATGCTAGCAATCCACCTAGATCTCAGCGGCATGTTAAGTGACCCTGTTATGCAATATACTTAGCCCCCAGCATCTACAGCATCTTACACAAGCAAGTAATTCAAATACCCACAAACATGTATAACACCACCCGAGGTCAGCAATCCATCACCTCAACATCATCCTCATGCCATTGTCATTCATATATGATAATTCCGTTATGAGATCTAAAGCTCAATGTCCATGCCCTTGTAAAGCACAATGGCAGTATCCATAGCCCACACGTGGAAAGTGCCATCGTCATACACCACACACACACACACAAAAGAGAGAGGAAAAGTATATATATATTTTTTTTTAACTAGAAATTCAATGGAAAAACCAGAGTTGTAGTTCTGACTCAAACATATGAATCCACTGAAATATGACAGCATTTAAACACACGGAAAATGCCATAACACCAGCTAGCCATATGCATGCTGCTATTTTTACTGTCCATGAGCCCATAGGGACATACACTCTACAGAAATCTACCTAGGCATCATTTGTATGTTCTCTAACATGCAACGCAGCAAACAAAACAATCTTTCCTGACACTGATGTAGTAGTAACACATATGTAGCGACTTGTGTTAGAACTGCTTGAGTAACAATTAATGTAACAAACAGGTCCCTAAACAAATATTTATATACATCATCCACACATTCAACAAAGGGAGTTAGATACAATAATGCAATGTTTAATCTCATTATTCACATGACAAGTAAAAAGAGAAAAGTGTTCAGGTTGAAATGCGGTGCGTAGGGTTAAGAAGAAGAAAGTGTGTTTGTAATTTGGACTATGCATCACTGAGCATAAACTGGGATCAGTGAAAAATTAAAAAGTATATGAACAAGATTAAGTTTAAGCTGATAAAAACCAGTGGGACGAGTGTGTGGTCATAGTGCTGATAAATAAATAAATAACTCCAGGATTTGTAAAGCGCAGCAAATCACCAGTGAGGGTCTTAAGACGCTGGATTTTAGGTACAGGGAGATTACATGTTTTGACCAGAATCATAGGATGTTGACGTAGACACTGAGACTTGCACATGGGGGCCTATTAGGATGGCGGGCGGACCTGCGTCCGTCCGCCACCTCTGAGGTGGAGGGACCGTCCGCAGGGGCAGCGGTGGTCCCTCCGGTGCAATCAGGATGTGACCGCCACCCTGGCGGTCACATCACGTATCTTTAACCTTGCGGCGGGTGCTGCTTGAAGCAGCACCCGCCGCAAGGTTAAAAATGCATGCTTTACATTTACATGCACAAAGCGGCAGGCCCCGCGCGGTGCCTGCCGCTTTGTGCATGTAAATGCAGGGGGGTACCATAGGTACCCCCCATGTGCACCCCCCACCCTCCAACACCCTGGGGGCCCGCAACGGGCCCCCAAACACAAAATACCACATGCTTTTCCACGGCAGAAAAGCCGCAGTGGAAAAGCATGTTTCCGCCTACATCCTAATATGGCTGGCGGTGTCTTGCAGACACGACCACCATATTTGCCAGCATACACCGTGGGTCAGCGGCGGACGGACTTGCCGTCCGCCGCTGATCCCACAGCCATCCTAATGTGGCGGTGGGTGTTTCCAATGTCCGCGGCGGTGAATCCGCATCCTCCAGGCTAGCGGCGGCTTCCGCCGGCCCGGAGGATGCGGGTTCACCGCCATCCTAATCGGCCCCCTGGTTCCCATGGCTCCGAAGTCAGCAGCTCAGGCCGTTATGCTACATCCTCTCCCTTAGCTTAAGCTTCTCCCACAGCATAAGCTACTTACTGATTAATGATGGCAAAGTGGTCCATAAAATCTGAAAAATCAAATGACAATCTTCTTTGTTAAGGGGCCAAGGATTCCCCAGCCAATGAATGTGCCAGAAGAGGTAAGAAATATGATTAAGTGCTCACGTACACCAAACGTCAAACCAGAGGCTGTAAAAATTGTTTATGTAAATATTTAAAAAAGTCATGAGGAATATTAGAACATTGGAATGTGAAGCAATCCATTGAAGACAATGGAGTGCGCCGAGGTTCTATGGGGCGGTAAAGGCCTGCAAAGCAACATTCCAATGTTGTTTTACAAAGGCCTCTCGGAGCCCGAGGGGATATAAACCCCCTCGGACTCCAAGAAGCCTTTGTTTTATTTATTTGAACATTCTGCCCTCTAGTGGAAAAATGTTCTAATAGCTTTATAGCCCTTCGTAGTTGGGCTATACTGGCCATTAAAGTCCCACTCCCTTGTTAAAGGCCCTGCTGGAGCGGCCCTTTAATGGCTGGTATTGCCTGCTACGGCGAGCTATAAGGCTATAGTGCGTAAGGATTCTCCATACTCACATTGCTCACAGAAATAAATTGCTCCAATTAGGAGTATGTTGTCTAACCAAGTCCTTTCTTCTCCCTAATGGTCTCCCACTGAGTAGTAAGTATACCTTTGCTTTCAGCCATTACCTTGATCCCTCCCACATTTACTTCTAAGTAGCAAATTTAAATGTGTGAGGATCGACCTTTAGAAAAGATAAGGGAGGTGAAGGTGGGATTTACACTCATAGGTTTGCACATAGTATTTTGAAGTACTTTAGTAGTACCAATATAGTACTACAAACGTACTATAAAATGCAGTTTCTGAATAGTCCCCTAAGTGTCAAACCTCAAACCACTAAGTAAACCATTGGTAAAAACGTCAAAGTAAGTGGATCACAATTTAGTATTCAAAACTACAGAAAGAATAAGAAAAACCCCTTCAAGGTTCTGCATTAGTGGTGAGATAACACATCACCTAGGAGAGGATTCAACTTCTCAAAATTAGCAGCGTGAGAAGGAATAAAGTTATCATGGTAATCATGTATAATAAAATACACAAAATAATTTTTAAAAGACAACCTTAATGCCTTAATCTTTGTATAGCCAATCCTAATCGTACCTACTTTATAACACAGTGTCACAGCTATCCACATTGTATATTCATCCCATGCCCTCCCAGAGGTCAAAGCTGTAGTTAAACCAGGACATTAAGCATTACCTTCAAAGTAGTAGTCCATTTGTGCCCAAATCTCTTGGACAAGAATGATGATATGTGATCTAATTACATAAAGCCAACCCATGCCCGACATTTTAGTACAAAGCCTAGCAGAACAAGTTACTTACCTTGGCTTACACTCTTGCTGGTGGTACTCTAAATGCAGATTCCTCACTTTGTGAATCTTTCCCAGATGGTAGACTTGACCAGAAAATTCTAAAGCGAAACACATGAGTGCTTGTATGTGGCGTTATGCAGCTTCGTTTGTATAAGCACCACCATTGCGCACTAGCATCAGTTGCTTTTTTCATCCTTTCTGTAGATTGGTATGACAAATGTGTAAATCTCTAAATTAAGACCTTTTTAGATTAAAAGAGAGTCCAGTTCACAGAACAGTGAGACAGAAGGGTGTGTAAGGAATCTGCAGTTAGATAAGAGTATCCACTAGAAAGATCATTATCGAAGGTAAGTAACTTGTTCTTCTAGTGGATAGTTCTAATAGCAGATTCCTCACCCTGTGAATAGATGAAACAGCAGTACATCCCCAGGTGGGGGGTCTGTGAATAGGCTCAGGTCGAAAAAAGTCCTTCAGGACAGAGCAGGCAAAATATCCCTCTCAACGGACCTCAGACCTTTTGGAAATGGCCTGTAAGTCTTCTAAATCTTTATGTAGCAAACAGTCCATCACAAGATGGTCTATTTTTCCACTGCATTACCCTTCTTTGCCTCAGTGAAGCCCACGAAGAACTGATCGTCCAACTGATGGTCTTTACTGCAATCTATATAAAAGCTTAGTGCCCTATTAGGGTCCAAATTATGGAGTCTCTCTTCCACTTTAGTGGGATTATGTGGACCGGAAGAGTGATAGCCTGCATGATACAAAATGGAGTACCCATTTTCGAAGGAAAGAAGAAAGTAAGATCGGGTCCTCCACACCAACTTACTGGGAATAATGTTGTATAATGGAAGCTGACAGAAAGATCCTGTAGCTTGCTCAAACACCTAGTTGATGCTATGGCGGTGAGACAGACTACTTTTACTATCAAAAGTTGTGATTGACAGCTGTGCAGTGGCTCACAAGAGGTGCACATAAAAAAAGTGAGAACTACGTTAAAGTCCCACTGTGGCATCACAAAGGGTTTTTTGCAGAAACAAGTGATGCTAACCTTTCAAAAATCCAATCTGAGGTTCCGTGACAATTTTTAGTGATGTTTTCGACTCGCACGAATATGGTCGAGTCTGGTATCTAAGAACCGCAAATGACGAGTTTAGTAAGTGTGCGCAGTTTCGCTGTGCTAACTTAAACCGTTCGTTTGATATGCGGATTTTTCATCTGTACCCACGGGTTCCATCTTAGATACGGCATCCATTTTGTCTCTTGCCCTCAAGTAGCCAGCGAACGGACACTGTCCGCTTCGTCACCCTGGGACTCTCAGGATATTTGTGGAAGACACATGTACTTTGTAAATATCTTTTACGATGAGGGGGATGATACTGTAAGGCAGATGGCCCCGCTCGAGGCTCATCTTGCCGTCCGGTTTATTGTCTCAGCCGTGCATCTCATTAGGCACGTCCCTTTGATGCCTGTATCTCGTGTTTCCCGATACCTCCCCTTTCACACTCTTTTCAATCCCCCACTGTCTCCATCTTCCTCTGCACCTGTCCTTGTCCCTATTTCGATCTGTTTTACTGCCGATTAGAATTCACTAATGTTGGGAAGATGGGTTTTTACAGTTGGGAACCGCCAAATGTTTCCGCACTTATGTTCCGGACCTTATGTGTACCAAAGTGACCAAAGCGACCCCTCTGGGGGATAATTATGGGAACCAGGTTGTAAACTTTTGTGTACCATGTTGTCCTATGAGTAAATTCTGTATAAAAGGAGCGATCCACAGAACCAATTTGAAGCAGTCTCCCCAAGTTGCACGTGTTGTACTTGTTGTGACTTCTGTGTTCCCTGCAGTAAATAAACCTTGAATCTTTGACGCCGAAGGAAGTGTCCCGTGTCTCTGTAGTTTGTGCGCCGAAACAGGTATCCCATGAAGGTTATAGGTGTTGTTCCCTGGCACCGCTGGTACTGTTAAAAAGTCCAGTCCTTCAGTTGGCGCCCAACGTGGGGCGACTTCAGCGGTACCGGTCCGGTCCAAAGCCTGATGATCGTGAGGAACTTCGTGTGAAATCTCCGAGGGAAGGTGCACCCCGCTTCATCGATCCTGTTATCGAAATAAGTGGCCCGAAGTTTTTCCCTGCGAAGATTCCCGCCTCCTGATGGCTGCAATGGACCGATGCCCTGACTGTCGACCTGTCTTCGACGCCCGGCGTAGACCTTATGTACAAGCGAGACGATAGACGGGCCTTCCTGGTGACGCCATTGAAGTTCTGAGTTAAGTATTTGTGGGTCGCTCCCAGTCCTTAGTGGTTGTTCTAGCTTTTTGAAAGCTTTGTGGTTAGCCTTTAAGGCTTTGTGGTAATAGCTCACTGAGCTTTGTAATAGCCTCCTCAGGCTTTGTGGTTAGCTCTCCGAGCTTTGTAATAGCCTTAAGGCTTTGTTGTATTGCATGGTTCCATTGCATTTGTGGTTCTTAGTATTGGTCCTTAGTATTATTTGACAGTTGCAATTGCCAAAAACCGAGGGTTTTGACTTACACGAAGTTTCATTGCTTCGGTAATCCTTGAAGTTTGATACTAGGTTAGTGTGCACGATGCCTAGCCATAGTGATTTGTTTCGTATTTTCAAATGTTGCGCAATGGATTCCCGGTTGGAGGACTCATGTCCGATACCTCCAGTTGGAACTCCGATACATGATCTTTATAGTCGACATGGGGTGGGTCCTATAATATATAATGATTACTGGATCCGCTATACAAAGAAAGACGGTGACCTTAGATGGCCACCACACGGAACTTTTGAACTTTCGATTTTAGATAATCTTGAGGCTAAATTATTTTTAAAGAAGGCTAGGCCAGCTATGTTTGATTCCTTTCGGATATGGCGTAAGGAGGCCAAGCAGAAAGAAATCAAACAACTTAAAAAGGATAAAAAGCAAGAGTTTGTTCCGATAATGCAAGCTATAAAAGAATGTAGACAAGACAAAGAAGAAAAAGATATGGAAATCGCTACTAGATTGCATCACATGAAAATAGATAAATGTTACCCAGTTTTACCGAATAATCTAGAAAAGAAAGAAGAAGATTTGAAGGAGGATTCCTTGTTATCATACTTGATGAAATCACCACCTCCTTATGTACAGGGTGCTACTGCTCCTGTAGCTCCTCCTATAGCTCCTCCTGTTGTTCCTCTTGTTGCTCCAGCGGCTGCGGGCCAGCCCGCTGTTAACCCAACGTTTGTTCCACCACCTGTCCTCGTTCCTACTGCTCCTGTACCTGTACCTTCGCAGACTGTTGTTTCTGCTACTCCGACTATCTTGTCCGTTCCTACTATGCCTTCCTTCACCTCCAGTGTTGTTGCCCCTGTTTTTCTTTCCCCTTCTGTTCGTAAGCGTGTTCCTAACTCTGTTGCTACTCTTTATTCACCTCTTTCTGGTCCGTTATTTTCGTCTGATTCATCTGAAACTCCTCAGAGACGGAGTCAGATCCCTAGTGGTAGGGAGAAAGAGACGTTAGTAACAATGGCACATAGGTGGATAAGACATCCTGCTAATTACACTCCGCGTGTAGTCTTTGATACATTTTCTCAGTTTAATGAGCCTACGCAGAGATTCGTATTTGAGGAGATGTGTAACTTTTTGAGAGAAGAATGGTATAATGATGATGTAGATGATGTACCGGCCGACATAATTGAACTTCAGAGTCACTTTTCAAACGGTATGATTATAGGAGACAATGTACGACGTGCAGTGGAACGCTTATTAGCATTCAGATCCACAGCACATTCTCGGGTGACATTAGATGATACCACTGAGAACTGGAAAGCGGTTCCTGGTCAGTATCCCATGAGAGAAGTCCCGCCACTGTGGGTGCCTGGAGATCCGCAAGCTAACCCTGCGGTTTTACCACATTTTCGAAGGGTGTGGATACATCTTCCATGGAAACGATCGGAAGTTTTGCAAGTGAAGCAATCCTTACCCGATCCGCGTAAAAATCCGGCTGGTTATTATAAGGAGTTATCACAACTAATAGAAGCTTCTATTATGAATATTGCCGACATCGACATGTTGTTTGGCAATGTTGTACCGCAACCAGTTTGGGCTAAAATTCGTCAAGCCTATCACGCAGTTGAATTAGGGGGTGATTGGGTTGCACTGCTAGCAGCTGATGCATTACAAGTCGGTGGGGCCAAGCCTGAACAGCTGATTTTGGATTTGCCTCAGAAAATCATTACGCTCATGAAAACTCTCATGCCAGCGATGAAGGTGAACTGGGATAAGTTATCAGCTTGTAAGCAAAAGAAAGACGAGAGTGTCTCAGATTTCTTTACAAGGTTTGAGGAAGCGTTTGTCGACCACAGCGGCCAGGACATGGGCGCTGAGGGAGGCCAGCGGTTATTCGTTGACAAATTCGTGTCAAATTTGCTGCCTGAACTAAGCAACAAATTGAAGAATTCAGAGAGTGCGTGGGCAGTTTCAACCCCTGCGCAAATACTAGCAACGGCTCAGTATTATGAGAATAGGGAAAAGGAAGAAAGTGATCGTGTAGAAAAGAAAACGAAAGAACTCAAAACAAAGGTTTTGTTGCAGCAAGCATACCCTCCACGATCAAACCAAAATGATTCGCAACAGCAGTATCGACCACGAGCACAGCCCGATAGGACACAGCCGCGCTCTGACAACTTTGATTCCAGATCTTCACTTGGGTATAATCAGTGCGCATATTGTAGGAAAGAGGGACACCTAAAATATGATTGTCTTGCCTTACGGGACCGCCTGAATGGTGTGTCGACACGTGGAAACCGTGGTGGTGGTCCTCAACAGGCACCACGTGGTAGAGGTCGTGGTTCATTCCACAATCAGAGTGATCGTTATCAAAATCAATCAGATGCAAATAATTACTTTGACCAGCGAAATGCGGGGTCAGTTCGATCTGCACAGTATAATGTGGATGATTATTACGTAGAGCACGAGACTGTTGTAAATGACCATTACTAGGACAGCCAACGACAAAGAGAGGGAGTAGTGTCAGTTCCGGTCGATCAGAGTGGGCCCTACGTTGCAGTGGCTACATCGGGTGTAGTTGAGCCTTTTCTGTTAGACACTGGTGCGACGAAAAGTTCCATCATGCATTCAAAACTCCCTGGCGCACCTTTGTCTGGCTTAACGAATGTTTCCGTCGGATTCTCTGGCGCCCCTGTTAGTAACCCAGTCTCTAACCCTTTGCCTCTTATGATTGGATCTCGTGAGCTGACGGCTCCATTGATTCTATCTACAGGTTGTGGTGAAAATCTTTTGGGCCTGGATTTGTTGAAACGATTATATGCAACATTGTATTGTTCCCCCGAAGGAGTGGAACTTACATTGGGACGGAGAGTGATCTCTCCCATGTATTTATCGGTTGATAAATTCCCACCGGAATTGAGTTCCCTCCCTGCGTCTCTATGGGCCACAGGTCCCAATGACGTGGGCCTGTTAGACATTCCACCCTATGTGATTCAATTGAAACAAAATGCGCGATTACCGCGTTTACCTCAATATCGTATTTCTCTGGAGGGCGAACGAGCGCTGTTAGCAATCATTCATGATCTCATTGGAAAGGGTGTTGTTGAAGAAACTCGTGGAAATGTATGTAATAGCCCTGTATTGCCAATTTTGAAACGAACTGACCCAACTAAACCTCCCGTATATCGTTTTGTAATAGATTTGAGAGAGGTAAATAAAATAGTAGTTCCACAATTTCCTGTGGTACCTGACATTACAGCTTTATTAACAATGATTCCGGCATCTGCCTCCTGGTTCACAGTGATCGATTTAAAAAATGCTTTCTTTAGCATCCCAATTGCAGAGGAAAGCAGAGACCTATTTGGATTTTCATTAGGAGGTCGCAGTTTTAGGCTAAAACGCGCTCCACAGGGCTACTGTGAGAGTCCGTCAATCTACAGCCAAGCACTTAAAGGTCAGCTTGATGCCTTTGTATTGCCTAAAGGTGCAGCTTTGATTCAACACGTTGATGATCTTTTAGTGGCAGCTGATACAGAAGCTATTTGCAAAACGGCTACAGTATCATTGTTGTACTATCTACATGACTTACACCACAAGGTATCGCCTTCAAAGCTACAGTATTGTTGTCAAGAAGTTACCTATCTAGGTCACTTATTGTCAAAAGAAGGGAGAAGGTTGACCCCAGAGAGAATTGCAGCGATTTCCCGAATGACTGTGCCAAAAACCCAGAGAGATGTTCGCGCCTTCTTAGGTATTACGTCCTACTGCAGACAATGGATTCCAAATTTTTCATTGTTAGCGAAACCATTGATAGCCCTTACGTGCAAAGATGTTTCATCCCCAGTACCTTGGTCTGAAGAATGTCAGAAAAGTTTTTCTGAATTGCGTGATGCGTTGTGTTCGGCTCCTGTGTTGGGCACTCCTGACTACAGTAAGCCATTTACACTATACGTTCACGAGAGGGATGGTTGCGCGTTGAGTGTTTTGACACAACCTTTTGGTGGTAAGCAACGCCCATGTGCCTATTTTTCTTCGACTTTAGACCCAGTAGCAAGAGCCTTGCCAAGTTGCTTAAGGGCAACAGCGGCAGCTGCGGCGTCCATTCGACAGTCCGCAGGTCTAGTCATGGATAATATGCTCACGGTAATGGTTCCGCATGCAGTCGACACTCTATTGAACCGAACGAAAACTCAACATCTGACGAGCGCAAGATTGTCTGGATATGAGTTGACGTTGCTGGCCAGTCATATACGGATAAAACGGTGTAATGTGTTGAATCCAGCAACATTGCTGCCGATCGACACAGAATCAAGTGGTGAAGCAGTACATGACTGCTATCTCAAAACTGAAGAGGAAACCAAGGGTCGCATTGACCTAAAAGATACTCCATTGACAGATCCCGATGGTACTTTGTATGTGGATGGTTCTTGTTTCAAGTTGCCGAACGGTGATGTGACGACTGCGTATGCTGTAGTTACATTGAGAACGATTGTGGAAAGTGCAAGATTAAATCAAAATTCGGCTCAGGCTGCTGAGTTAATTGCTTTGACGAGAGCGTGTGTGTTGTCTAAAGATAAACGGGTGAATGTGTTTACAGATAGCCAGTATGCGTTTGGTGTGGCACATAGTTTTGGACGACTGTGGAGAGAGAGAGGATTCCTTCCGTCACATGGTACGAAGATTCAACATGGCCAGCTTGTAAATGATCTTTTGGATGCACTTACGTTGCCTAAGCAAGTGGCAATTGTTAAATGTAGTGCGCATCGTAAGGTGACGGATGATGTTGGTCGTGGTAATGCGTTTGCGGATGAGACTGCTAAGGAGACTGCCCGGAACCTTAGCACTCGAATGAATGTGACGAGTTCGGTTAGGTGGCCTGCAGAATCAAGTATGTGTGAGAACACTATCGAGAGTGTGAAAGCAATTCAGAATGAGGCCACCGAGACTGAAAAGGCGAAGTGGAAAGAAAGTACGGGAAAGTTGGATGCGAATGGTTGTTGGACTGACTTATCGGAACAGAAAAGATGGATGTTGCCTGATGCGTATGTGCTGGCTATTGTGACTATGACACATGGGTTAGCACATATTAGCGCGAAAGGTATCTGTAAATTGCTGTTTCCTGTGTGGAAGAATGATGGTATTACGAAATGTGCTGAACGCTTGGTTAAGAATTGTATGGTGTGTTTGATGCACAATCCTGGTAAGGGCACTCCCACTCCACCTGGCCATTTTGCCCCTCCTGCGTACCCTTTCGAAGTTATCCAGTTGGACTTTATTCACATGGAGAGATGTAATAATTTGAAGTATGTGCTGGTTGTGGTGTGTGCATTTTCTAGGTGGATTGAGGCCTACCCCCTTAAGGATAATACGGCTTTATCCACGGCAAAAATTTTACTCAAAGAGTATTTTTCCCGCTACGGAATGCCTCGGGTTGTGTGGTCAGACAACGGAAGTGAGTTTGTTGGGAGCGTGATGAAGAGTGTGTGTCGCGGGTTAGGGATTGTACAGAAATTTCATAGTGCCAATCATCCTCAGTCAGCCGGTTTGGTTGAAGGGTACAATGGCACCCTTAAACTAAAACTAGCAAAGATTCAGGCTACGACAGGTCTTTCGTGGCCTGACGCTTTACCCTTAGCATTGCTGTCAACAAGGGCAACTGTACACTCCCGAGTAGGGCTCAGTCCCTATGAAATAGTGTTCGGTCGCCCTGCCAATGTTTGGGGGGTCCCTAGACCGGGTGCCTTTTGTGATCTTGAGTATCCAATGTTGATCGATTATCTTCATGACTTGACTGCTAAACTGAGGTTAATTCACCAACAGGTTCACGAAGCATTGCCGACGCAGACGGAGGGTCCAGGCCACCAGCTCCAGCCCGGAGATTGGGTGGTAACGCGAAATTTTTCGCGCAAGAACAATTTGGATCCCAGGTTCACTGGACCCTATCAGGTCCTCCTTGCCACGAGAACTGCAGTTCGTCTTGAGGGGCGGAAAAATTGGGTGCATGCCACCCATACCAAGAAAGTCCCCATTCCGTTGCCAGCAGACTCGTGGGTGAGGAAAGGCATTGCATCAACTGAAACCGAAAGATTGTCGGCGTTTGTACCTTTCAGCGACGCACAACCTGTTGGAGAATCCTCAGTGCAGCAAAAAGGCATTATTGAACACTTGTCATCAGAAGACTCAAGACCAGAACATTCAGCTGATCAACAGGGCGTTGTCCCTTCAACGGATCTTTTGTTTAATGAACAGACACGTCCTGGGAAAACCCGATATTTTTTGAGATCCAGCACTAAAGACTAATAAAAAACCCCGTTCTGTCCCTTGACAAATGCATTATCCCGTTTTCCATGATCAGTTTGAACACTCATTCTATTGTAATTATTTTGTACATATTCATTGAGCTTTGTTCCTTACATTTTTGTTTCCACAGCTGAGAGACATTGTTTTCATATATATATATTTGTGAAATAAAGACCGTAGGGCCGCGCGTGTACTTCCTCCTGGTTAGTAGGTCTTGACGCTAGGTTAAAGACCGTCGGTTCCTGGGAACTCCTAGGAATTGACTATTGCTACACAGAACGAAGTGCGTCAAGAAACGTTGCGGACGGTCATAGGAAATGGCATTTTCAAAGCTGATGGACTTGGAAAGAGCTCAAGCACAAAGATTCAAGCTGCAGCAACTCAGTCGTACCAAATGTTTTGTGTTCCAAATATTCGTACTGTTTGTGACTGTTTCTGCGTTATTGGCGGGTGGAGTGTATTACACAATGTCTTACTTCTTGCCTTCTACTATACCTACTCTTACCCCTGACCTTAAACTCACCTCCACTGTTTCTCCTCATTCTTTTCACATCTTACCTGAACACGAGCAGGCTAGACGTGCAGAATTCCGCAACAATTCCTTTATTCAGCTCCTTCATCAGCATCAGTTAGTGGTTAACACTACTAATTGTTGGGTGTGTGGGTTGATGCCGCATACTACGGATAAGGGAATTCCATATCTGGTGTTACCGTATAGCTCCCAAGGGTCTGCTCGAGCATTTCAAACAATGTTTCAAAGCGCACTGGGTTTCCACCCCATTCGAGAACCACGTTCCCCCTACTCTGGTCCTACCTCGTACCAAAAATCTTTGTCTATAGCAATAGAGGATTTAGATAGCGATATCTATGATCCCTCGCTTATCCCTGAAGAAGAGGTACAAGCCTATAGGGTCCTAAGTAGAGGCGAATATAGTGTGTTCACTGGTGAAAAACAGCTTAAAAGCTCGCCTCCGATATGGGTCGTACCCCACACTGGCAATTTTTGTTTAATAGGTCGCGGCCGTAGATCGAAAGCCCGACTTGGAGAGAGTGCTTGCACTGAAAATTATATTTTGCCAATGGTCTCGTCCCCTGTGTTTTTGGCTGCCAAGGGTACATACTTTATTTGTCATGATCGTGCGTATGCATGGTTGCCCTCTGACTTCATGGGCTCATGTTTTATCGCAAACTTGTTGCCTCCGACATTTACTGTAGATGCAGATTATCACAAAACTAGAGTTGTGAGAGGCGTAATTAGCGAAGAGGATACTGTCGGTCAAGAGGCAGGAGACTTTTTCAAGGGTTTCCTCCCATTTTGGGGACCTATGGTTAATAGTAGGAACCTGAGACAGTTGACTCGAGTGGTAGAATCGACAGCTAATATTACTGCCAGTGCCCTTGGTAATATCACCACAGAACTTCAGGCGGATAGACTTATGACGTTACAAAACCGTATGGTTTTAGATGTGATCTTAGCAGATCGAGGTGGGGTATGTAAGGTGATCCATTCGAGCTGCTGTATTTTCATTCCTGATAACGCTCCGACTGTCTATCAAGCCATCTCGAAGTTGCATAAAATCTCCGAATCCATACACGTGGATGTAGGGGATTGGACGCTACTTGGATGGTTTTGGGGCCTGATGTCGACTTGGGGTTGGAAAATTCTGACGATCATTGGAGTCGTTGTAGTGTTCCTGTTCACGTGTTGCCTTTGCGTTTAGTGCGGTCCTGCCTTATGTGGCCTCTGTGCTACAACGTGTATGAGACAGCCACCTGTTACCAAAGGGTCTCGGTTGGACAGAGCTATGCTACAGCAACATCTCGAGGGTCTGATGAATATCGAATATGATTCCGACTAGTGCTTGCCTACATGAGGGCAAAAGGAGCGTCTGAGGTTCCGTGACAATTTTTAGTGATGTTTTCGACTCGCACGAATATGGTCGAGTCTGGTATCTAAGAACCGCAAATGACGAGTTTAGTAAGTGTGCGCAGTTTTGCTGTGCTAACTTAAACCGTTCGTTTGATATGCGGGTTTTTCATCTGTACCCACGGGTTCCATCTTAGATACGGCATCCATTTTGTCTCTTGCCCTCAAGTAGCCAGCGAACGGACACTGTCCGCTTCGTCACCCTGGGACTCTCAGGATATTTGTGGAAGACACATGTACTTTGTAAATATCTTTTACGATGAGGGGGATGATACTGTAAGGCAGATGGCCCCGCTCGAGGCTCATCTTGCCGTCCGGTTTATTGTCTCAGCCGTGCATCTCATTAGGCACGTCCCTTTGATGCCTGTATCTCGTGTTTCCCGATAACTCCCCTTTCACACTCTTTTCAATCCCCCACTGTCTCCATCTTCCTCTGCACCTGTCCTTGTCCCTATTTCGATCTGTTTTACTGCCGATTAGAATTCACTGATGTTGGGAAGATGGGTTTTTACAGTTGGGAACCGCCAAATGTTTCCGCACTTATGTTCCGGACCTTATGTGTACCAAAGTGACCAAAGCGACCCCTCTGGGGGATAATTATGGGAACCAGGTTGTAAACTTTTGTGTACCATGTTGTCCTATGAGTAAATTCTGTATAAAAGGAGCGATCCACAGAACCAATTTGAAGCAGTCTCCCCAAGTTGCACGTGTTGTACTTGTTGTGACTTTTGTGTTCCCTGCAGTAAATAAACCTTGAATCTTTGACGCCGAAGGAAGTGTCCCGTGTCTCTGTAGTTTTTGCGCCGAAACAGGTATCCCATGAAGGTTATAGGTGTTGTTCCCTGGCACCGCTGGTACTGTTAAAAAGTCCAGTCCTTCAAATCAATCAATCAAAACTCTTTATTGCGGTAAAATACCATAAAAGAAAGAAAGATTTGAGGATGGATTACATAGACATCAATTTAAAATCAAACAGTGCACGTAGTCGGTTAAAACAATACAGTTTAAAAATGGCAATTCATTTAAAAGTTGTAGTCACAAATGTTAAAAACTTAAAGTTAAAAACCACAGGTACTATGCTGGTTGTGATTTTCTTCGCCATTCCTGACCAGCAAGGGAAATTAATGTGCAAACTTAGCAAGGTCCCATTTCTGGAAAGCTGATTTATTGAATCTTAACGATTACATTATTCAGTCGAAACAGATCATGATTTTCGCCACAAGTTCCAACCAGCAAGGAAGATGAAAATGCAAATTTAGCAAAGACTAATTTCTAAAGGGCAAACTGCAAGGGCTCTAAAAGTCATAATTATCATCGCAGGTTCCAACCAACTTATATAATTTATGTGCAACACTTAGCAAAGTCCCATTTCTAAAGTAAACAAGCATTTGCAATGCAATAGGTCTTGCATTAATTAAAGTTTGAGCTATTGGCATTGCTAAATATTGCAACACCAATTGCAACAACAGTCTATAAATTGTAGGCCCAAAAAATGTGTATTTATTTTTGTAGCAATGGTGGTATGCTACGCTTTAGATGAATATGTTTAAAAGTAAAGTTCGCCATACTGCGATTGATACAATAGTTAATTGTGGATGCGTTAACAATCGATGTATGCACTAATGGCTGGTGGTGTGTGTGCCTGTCGAAATTGTGCGCTGATGGCAGGTGGTGTGTGCCTGGTGGAAGCGGGCACTGCCGGCTGGTGGTGTGTGTGCCTTGTGGAAGCGTGCACTGACGGCTGGTGGTGTGTGTGCCTGGTGGAAGCTTGCACTGACGGCTGGTGGTGTGTGTGTGTGCCTGGTGAAAGCGTGCACTGACGGCTGGTGGTGTGTGTGTGCCAGGTGAAAGCGTGCACTGACGGCTGGTGGTGTGTGTTTGCCTGGTGAAAGCGTGCACTGGCGGTTGGTGGTGTTTGTGCCCGGTAAAAGCGTGCACTGAGGGCTGGTGGTGTTTGTGCCCAGTGAAAGCGCGCACTGACGGCTAGTGGTGTCTGTGCCCGGTGAAAGCACGCACTGACGACTGAAGGTGTTTGTGTCTGGTGAAAGTGTGCACTGACAGTGTGGTTGTGTGTGTGTATGGTTGTATGTAATGCATAGATGGGAGCCGTTGCATTGTTAGTAGACACAGTCCCCACAGTCCCTAGGACCAACAGCCAGGGTGAGAATACACAAAAAAGGGCACACTCACACGGAGCGCTCCCAGCAAAGATGTGCAAACAGGAAGGACAAGAAAATAATCCATACATATAAGGTACATGTAAGTAGTGTGTACACACTATGTGGGCAAAAACACATAGGGTTACAAACATGGTAAAACTATAGCAGTATGCATAGATGGGAGTCATGCATTGTTAGTAGAGACACATATAGGTGACAGAATATGACAAGTGATTCCCGGGAAGAGCATGCGGGATAAGTACACAAGCATATACACAAGTCAGAAGGAAATCTGAAGGTCGTAATCCATTTGTATTCACCGTGTAGCGAGCCAATGCAGGGGGGGCACACGAAGGACATGGGGTACACACAGTGAGGTACATATATGGGTACACAGGATTCAGAGATACAGAGAGGGGTACACAGGTATGCTCACAGTTTAAAAGGATACTTGAAGGTCGTGTTCCCTTTGTATGCTCAGTGTGTGCAGGCACGGAGCACACAGACCTCTGGCTAATTAAACAAGAAATTCGAGTAGCTGTGCACTGAGGAGTGCAACATTGCAAAGTTTTCACCTGTGAACTTTCTAAAAGATTTTCACAAACCTCCAGGCTTCATAAACTTTGAAAAGTTTGCAACGTTAAACAAGGTGAGGAAACTGTAACTTTGAAATACCATTGTCTCTGACAAGGTGCCCTCGGAGTGAGGAACCTGTAAACACAAAATGTAGTGACAATTCAGACACTACCGCGGACCAAAGAAGAAAACAGTTAACAGGGGTTGCCATATTTGCAAAATACTTACCGACTCCAAAGCGTAACCTAAGCTTCTCCAAATGTAAACGACGGTTGCACACAACGTTTGGAGAGAAACGCTGTGAAACACACATACGGTGACCGGCCGAAATGTACGCCACATCATGGGCATGAAAAGCGGACTACGGGAGAAACGAGAACACTATCTTGGAAAAGACTACAACAGTCACTGGTCACTAGCACGATACATCGAACCTCTAAGTAAACATGATAATGCAAAAACTGTACTGGAATAACAGAAAGCAAGATAAAAATGTATGAAGTAGGTCAGTGAATTCACAAAGATATAGAGAAAGGCTAATAAGTACTCCCGGATGCGAAAAAAGAAAACTGATTCGAAAGGTGTCCATATTTGTGTTAAAGAAGCTCTCGGCATTGCGTGGTGGGGCCGGGGGAGCGACATTGTGTGAGGGCACGGGGGAGCAGCTTCCTTTGAAGTCTGATGCCGAGGCTCAGACAACGATGTGGCTAGCACTGGTCACTAGCATGATACATTGAACCTCTAAGTAAACACGATAATGCAAAAACTCTACTGGAACAACAGAAAGCAAGATAAAAATGTATGAAGTAGGTCAGTGAATTCACAAAGATATAGAGAAAGGCTCATAAGTACTCCCGGATGCGAAAAAAGAAAACTGATTCGAAAGGTGTCCATAGTTGTGTTAAACAAGTTCTCTGCATTGTGTGGTGGGGGAGCGGCATTGCGTCCGGGGGTGGGTGAGCGGCTTCCTTTGAAGTCTGATGCTGAGGCTCAGACAACGATGTGGCTGGCGATGTGCACGCGTCTGGCTCACATGAACTGTACCCGATCCGCAGTTTGGGTAGACTTTTGAAAGCCTTACTATAATCTCGACAAACAAGCATTGCTAAAGCAATGCTGTTGTCGAGACCAAAAATGCATTAAATACAAGTGATTACTAACCCTGGGCGTAGTGAGCGTAGTGGGGCTTCGCGAAGCTACGCAGGTAAGTGGTTTTAAACTTATTTAAACATTGAAGGGGGTATTTACTGAGGGCGGGAGGGAGGCGGGTGGCTGGCCAGCTACGCTCGTCCACGGAGCATGCGTAGTGCCGGCTACTACGCCCGCACCGCAAAATGCGTAGCAGACGGCACTACGCATGCTCCGTGGACGGAGCGTAGCTGCCCGCCCACCCCTAGTGATTACATTCACTAGTCATTTCCATCGCAGGTTCTAACCAACATGAAAAATGAAAGTGCTCTTTTGGCAAGGAGCCGTTCCTAAAGTGCAGATACATTGAACACTAATGGTTACATTCACCATCATCACACTAAAAAACAATAAAATCATTTTGAATTTGCTGGAGAGCAGAGCTGGAAAATGTTGTTTCCATATCGGGATTGCTAGCCTTCGTAATGTTGTAGGGATTCTGTGTAGGCACAGAACTGTTCAGAGGAAACCAGGACTTCGGTGACGTGTGGTGTACCAGAAACTCACCTCAGTACCCAGAACCCCTCTCCGACTAGCATCAGTGTCTCATTCGTTCTCCGTCCTACAGCGAAGCTACCAATGATTAGACAACCCAGAACAAGGGACTTAGAATACTCTCAGGAATGGTGTTAATCAAGAACACTCTTTCATTTATATTCTCATACAAGTCCACAACATGAGTAATCAGAGAGACAGTAAAGTTTAAAACTCTAAGATGCAGTATTTTGGCTAACATAAGCAGGCATATGATTAGAAATAAAACAATCAGCATTGTTACAATTCCATAAAACACAAAGGGAGAAATCATATTATACTGATAGTGGAAATAAGTCATTTAGCGCCTTGTGTCCCACCCTACCCTTGCTCAAGGCTAGGTTTTATAATAATAGAAGGTCTCTGCATTTCAACGTGGAACCCCATACCTCAAAGATCAGCTTATGTGAATCACATCAAAGGATCAAGTGCCTGCAAACATGCATGCATGCAGTGTAATATTAAAGGCACTCAAATTTCAGCTTCTTGCAGCTGGGTACATGTTATGTCTAGAGCATGGGCCGATCACTCTGAATCAACAGCATACATTGTTATTTGACCTTGACGCTGGCAGCACAAACTGTACAGACTCTGGCCGCCTTGTAAGTCTAGGGACGTGGAAAGGAGACTGTTCTCATGTGAAGAAAATTAAGCAGGTTAACTTACAACAACAGATAAATATAGAGTTGTGTGCAAAAGCGGCAAAGTGGCAAAATGGCGTTTAATCTTCTAATGCGCTTATGCTAACATAGCAATGTGTGCAGGCAGATCTCGGCCTTCACTACAGTAACAGATGTACTAAATAAATAAATTGTCATATCAGCAGCTCTCGAGGATAGGCCGGGGGGCTGTCAACGCCCTCCTTCTGATCGCCCATGCGTTGCCCACAAATCTCGCAATTGCACACACAAATAGTGGTCTAGCGTCCGATTTTAGTATGCGCAGTGCCACTCTATGATCTTGGGTGCAGAGTTGCCTGCAGACAGAAGACAGCCATTTGTTCCTCGGTTTTGTGTATGCTCTACATGCAAAAAGGAAATGAGCAATGGATTCTTGCGAACAGGGACAGCAAGTGCATCCCTTTGGCTGTGCTTTGTTATGCGACCATGAATTTGTAAATGCTTTGATCGGCAGGCTGCCAAACCTAAACTGGATGTATAACTTCCTGTCTCCTGGCACTTTGATAATATTAAGGTAGCTTTCTAGGTAGCGTCTAATCTTGTTGTCACTAAATTCTTTATTCAGTCTCCCCTGGCTGCCAGCTCTATGGGCGTTTTGCTCAACCCCTTCCCAGTAGAGTGTTTTGATCTATCTTCTAGTGTGAGAAGTGGGGCAGTTAATGTTGTGACCTGCAAGGCCTATGTTAGACATAAGGCTTTTGACATGTTTAATCCAGCCTACTTTGTGGGTAGTGTCTAAAGTACAGACCTCCTGGAAGCCAGCGGCATAAAATGACAGTTCCGGAGTGGAGACCATCTGCTACCAGAACAGCAGAGGACGGAGCTTCAACAAATCGATTATGGGTTTAATGCCCATATCGAGCATTAATGGCTGAGTAGGAGTGCTCTGCGGCAAGGAAACTACATTTTTTAGAAACTGATTCTCCAGGGATATCAGGTCACTTGTTCTTGCCATACCCCACAACTCCTCCCAATACAGTGCACTACTCACGGCCTTGTAACTATATAGTTCAATGCAGGTGCAATAGGCTTAGTGTGGGCGAGGCAATGTTCTTTAAACAGAGCCCCGGTTACCTAGGAAAATTTGAGGAAGGCCTTACTGAGATGGTGCTTCCAGGCCATGTCCTCAGATAGTTTAATTCCCAGGTATTCGAAGGAGCTGACTCTCGCCAATCGTATGTTATCTAGGAGCAGATTTCCCTTAAAAGACTTGTGGTGGTTTTTATAGCATAAGCTTGGTTTTAGATGTATCTATTTCAAGCACCCTCCCGTCGCAAAAGAGCTTGAAATTACCTAAAAAATATTGCAAGCCCATTGGGGTCTTCGAGACCAAAAGGGTGTCTTCTGCGAATAGGAGGGTGGCTATTCTTTGCTTAGCTAAGGACGGGCCATCTGCTGGAATGGCAGATAGAAGCTCAGCAACATGATTAATGTTGAGTGAGAATAAGGTTGGAGCCAAGACACATCCTTGACGACCCCCCGCTGTACCTTAAAAGGAATAGTGACCTACCATTGGCTACCCCACCTAACCCTGGCAAAGTTCTCTTCGTGGAGCCTGATTAAAAGTACGAGGATACCCGGAGGCATGCCTATCTCCTTGAGCACCCGCCATAGATTGTCCCTGGGAACGAGATCAAATGCAGTTTTTAAGACAATGAATGCAATATACAGTCTCCCTTTACCCAGCAAGACCACCTTCCAGTACAGCATAAACTAGCAAAAAAACCTGGTCCACTGTGCCAGTTTTACGACGGAAGCCCGCTTGAAGGGGAGAGAGAATGTCATTCTCTTTCATCCAATCAGTGATTTTAGCTAAAAGCGAGCGACAGACTACTTTCTGGAAACAGTTAATCGGGCTGATTGGCCAACAGTTAGAAGGGATAGACCTATAGCCCTTTTTAGGTCAAGCCTAGTGCAGCGCACATGCGCTGCTCTAGGAAAACGACCTCTTGGAATCACTCTGGGCTTTCCACACGCTCGTGCTTGTTTTTCTTTTTCACTGGTCTTTGCGTGAGACTTTCTCAAAAAGACGTAACGCAATTGGTCAAAGGCGTCTGCATGTATCCGCCCACGGCCTATTCTTGCAGTTACGAGCAGGGGCGCGCTGTGTGCCATCTGTTCGGTATCGTATTTCAAAGCCTTCGCGTAGTGTTCACTTTGTGGCCACAGCCGGGCACTGTTTTCGGTAAACAGCGCTTGTTGACTCTGGAGATCAACTTTATTTTGAGACAATTCTCCAGTCTGCAAATGAAACACACCAGAGCCATAAGCTTCAAAAAGCCTGAAAAAATGCAATGTAAACACATTTGCCAGGTCAGATTTATGAAGTGGTTCTATGCCACAGGCTAGCGCGCTTTATAAAATTCTTAAAATAAATACATACAAAGTGAATACATCGTTCTGGTCTTGTGGAGTACAGTTTTTATTTTAGCACAACCCACATAAAAAAACTGTATTTTAGCTGTCCATGTTTAAAACGCCTATTCCTAAACAGATTAATAAATTAATATTTGCAGCTATAATACAGCATTAGGTACAGTGTCAAGCAGGAATTCGGAAACGGGTCGTGGTAGCGCAGTTCACGCCATGTACCTCTCCCTCGTGCCTCCGCGCTACACGTCTCCACGGCGCAAAGCAGGAGCCAAAGCACCTTCGCGGTCATTTTTCGGGAGCTTATTCAGGCTTCTCCTGCCGGGAGTCTGAGGTCGGTGTGCGCTCTACTAGAGTTCATGCTAATGAGGGGAGCCTTTAGGGGAAAACACAAATTACTGCTCTGGACAAACCATTAGAGGAAGACAAAACTGCTGCAATTCTTGTCAACCTCCCCCTATGCCAAATCCGCAGAGGAATGGGCAGCCGGGCCAACAATGCAGTGCAATTATGTGCCTGCCAAAATCTGACCCTCTCCGACACTTCCCCTATCGCCCCAATCGTGGTCTCTGCGACTGCGTGAAAAACAGCTTTTAAAATGGGGAGAGAGACACTTTTGTGTGCCGACAATATGACTGACAACCTGATGTGCAAAAAGAAATAATACGGTTGAAGAAAATTGCTTAGATTAAAATATGCAGGGTTCATCGGTTTTACAGTCCGAACATTCTCCACTCTCTCTCTCAGGTTTCCGGCTCTGTCTCATTCTCAATGTAGTCGCTCTCTAATCCCCCTCTCGCTCCATGCCTTCTTCTCTCCGTTCCTTCCTCCCTCTCTCTTAATCTTTTTTCTCTTATTTTCTCCTCTACCTCTCTTTAACCTTTTCTCTTCTTAACTCGCTCCTGTCTTCCTCAGCACACTCTTCTCTCTTTCTTCCTTTTAGGCCTCTTCTCGTTTTTCAATCAATTGTTGCTATGTCCCACTCTCTCTTTTATTCTCACCTTCCCCTCTCTTTTTTTCTCATTCCCCTGTCTGTCTCCTCTCTTCCTCGCTCAACCATTCTCTGTTCTCTCCCCTTTTCTTCCCTCTCTTGGTCCATGCCTGCCTCGCTCGCTTCTCTTTTCTCTCTTTAATTTCTTTTGCTCTCTTTCCTGTCCCATTCATTGTAAGTCACATACAGGTATGAGTACCTAATTAGGATTTGGAGTGCTTTACAAGATCAACACTTATATTATACATTGGCACGTTAACTTTGCTTTAGGCGCAGGGAGATTAAGTGACTTGCCCAGGACCACAGGTGCTAAACCAACATTGGGATTCCAACCCGGTTCCAAAAGCGGCAGCTGTAGTCCTTAAGGCATATCTCCTCCACACCATGTTCCTGTTAAGCTCTCAATTTGCACACTATTCTCCCCTGTTCACCTGCACGCTTCACCCATCCCAAAGCACTTAATCGCCACTAACTAAACACGTATAAGGTCCCAAAGGTGAGACCTATTGGCTATGCCTATGCTTGTTAAAAATGGGGATCGCTTCTGCCCCTTTCCATGATTCTGGGACTCTCCCTTCTCCCAAGATGTCATTGGTGAGGGTCAATATGTATGTAGCCCAGTTGTCTCTATCAGATCGGAAGAGATCCCCTGGGATACCGTCCGGGCCGGGGGCCTTGGCGGGTATAATTGCATCCAGAGAGGCCAATATTTCCACTCTGGTAAATGACAGATCATATGGAGGTTGAATTAAGTCAGGGACTACAGGTTCCATAACGTGGCTTGTAAGGATTGAATACAGGGATCCAAAATGATCTTGCCATGCGTGGGCCGGAATGTTATTAGCTAAAGATGGAAGCCTTTCGTGATTACCCTTGCCCACGAGTAACCAGAACAATCTAACATCTGGGCTCAAAATGGACTCCCCGAGTTCTGCCCACCTCCTTTCGTCCCAATCCCTTTTAGCCCTTATTCGGGCCAATTTATATTGCTTCCTCAAATCCCGAATTGAGGGTATGTCCCCTTGCCTTAAGGCAATGGACAGCCGTCTTTTTAGGGATCTGCACTCTTTTGAAAACCATGAGGTCGTTTTTGTAATTTTCACTTTGCTCGTTCTGGGCTTATGTTGGTGAACAATAAATTTTTTAGCCAAATGGCTAAAAAACTTAGAATGTAAATCACTGCAGCTTATTCTTATAGCTGGATCGCTTGACCAGGATAACAGCATTTCCAGATGGTTCTCGATATTGCATTTTAGGGTGCTAAGCTTGGATTCGTCCGCCAGGATTGTGGACCATTTGAGCCGGCGATTATCATCTGAAGATGTCACTTCCCTTGTGGTGAGGAGATCGTGGACTGTCCTTGCCTTTTCACCACATGGATGCTCAATTATAAGGCTGAGAGGGTTGTGGTTGGTTTTGCAAGTCTGGATAATGGACATATCTACTACAAGTGGCCATAAGCAAAGGTCCACAAGAATATAGTCAATCTGTCCGGACCCGTTTGGCCCAACAAAAGTCATTCCCCCTTTTTCCATCAGAAGTGATCCTTCCATTGGCAGCCCTTAGCCTATGTGCTAAAGTTATGGAATTTAACTGGATTGCAGCTTGGGACCACTTCTTTATTGGTGGCAACTCCAGTGAGGGGACTGACCACATATTGTCTCCCTCATCAGCCTCAAGGATATCTTCTTGATCGTGGGGTTTGAATGTTACGTTAAAATCGCCTGTCACAATTAAGGGGTGGGCAGTCTGTTTTGCGTCCAGTAGCTCTTCTAGTGACTGCAATGTTGGAGACCTACCTGCTCTGGAACTCCTTGCATAGACATTAAAAATGCCCATGCACTTTCCTACTGGGCCTTTGAGTCTAACCCAAAGGATATCACTGTTATTAGTGGGAAGCTCCACTATTGCACAATTTAATGCAAATGTAATCAGAATGAGTAGCCCTCCAGAAGGGCGGCCATGTTTAGAGGGAATAGCCGGTTTGCAAAATTTTACAAACCCCGGGATGAAAACAGGGGTCAGACTCCACGTTTCCTGCAAAATACAAATCTCATGCTGATTGATGAGCTCAAGCCAGTGTGGGAGACCCAGTTTTCCCCTTATTTATGCCACATTCTATGAAGCTATTTTACATTTCCTTATGTCTAGGTGTTGCGTGGAAACAGGGGATGATAGTCCAGGAACTGGTTCGGCCATACCAATGGTCGAATGGGTGAGTGTGGTTTCGTCACCATCCTGGACATCATCTCCTAATTGGAAAAGAATTCGACATATAAGGGAGAGAGGGCGCCAGGTGGCTCTACCTAATACTCAAGCAGACCGCCCTCCAACTCCATATGCGTTAGTGTATAGATAGAAACAAAGTCAATGTTAGAATTACGTGCACATTTCAGTGGGGGTTCTGGAGATAGTCAGTCATTCTGCGATAGGGAAGAAGAAGGTAGGTCCCTTTGCGACGTCATTAAGCTAATGTGAGAAGCAATGGGTGAAGGAATATATGGTTTCAATTGAATGTTAGTGGTAAATGGGGGCAGGATCTGCCTTCCAGGGCGACTAGTTCATATACTCATTTTTCACTTGACAAGGTGAGTTCTACTCCATCAGCAGGATTATTTTCCAGAACACATCTTCTAGCCCTCAGAATGTCTTCCCTTATCACCGATCAACAACCCCTTACAAGGGTAATCCAATGACTGGCTTTCTTCTTTAGGGCCTCGCCATATTCGTGTTTGTTGTTACAATCAAGCTTAAGTACATTAGTCATATATATAATGGGCTGGAGAACGTTGCTGAAGTTTGTCCGAGGCCTAAAAAGTGGACACACCTCACTATGGCCTGCGGTCCGGTGGGATAGATAATTTGCCATAGCTGGCAAGGACCCAGTCTGGCCCCTGAAATATTCCCTGGGACCTTCTCTGGATTTATCATGGATGGATGATTTGTTGTGATGGTCCCCTTTGCAACCACTTCGATTTTCTACTAGGGGTGCGGGGTAGGTGGATGAAGTATTGAGTGTTGTTTGTGTACTTTGAGTAATAGAATGATTTAATGTCTCAGAAATCTTGCGATCTTCTATGATAAGAAATAATTTTGAAATAAGAGTGGTCAATGTCCCTATTGATTCTTTGAGGGCCAAAATTTCCCTCTGGAGTTCAACGTTGTTTGGTGCTAATTCGGTACCCGCTACACTACAACTCCCATGATAGGAGTTCACATCTTTCTCGCTAAGTTCTGAGCCCATGGGTCCCCTGCACTCCATATGCGTGTGACTGTCGAGCGTAACTGTGTTCCGCAAGGGGTGCACATCTATTACTCAAAAGTAAGTTGAATGGAGACCTGCTTTGGGCTTCACTATGGTTGCCCGGGGAGCTGATGGAAAGCACTTCCGTATCTTCGGGAACTTTTGCCAGCCGTTTCTTACTAGCTACCTTTTTGAATAGGCTAGGTATGCTACCTGAACTTCTATTAGCAGCTACAACAATGGAAGTAGTGGATGATTTGGGAACCTTAGGTGAGGGGACAGGTGTGGCATTAGACGATGGGGATGACATGAGCAGACCCTCACAATTGGATACTAGAGTCTCAATTCGATCTATCACGCTTTCCTCGTTTTCCCCATCCCTCTCCAACCCCGGACTAGGATTCGGGGGCAGTTTCTTTGTCTTTTTCATAAGGGCGCCTCCCAATCCTCCCTCAATGACTTTCCGTTCCCTCATTATTAGGCACAAATGCCATAATCTACAAAGATCACTTGACATGTAGACTACTAGAGAGTCCACTATTAGACTGTAAGAATGTACAATTTACTATTGAATTTACCCCTTCGCTTTCATTCTCGGGAATTCTTATTTACTGCCCACCTGGGGCAAAGGACCAATTTAGCAAAGCCTTGATGGAGACTGTTATAACCCTGGCCAGCACCGCGGCTAACTTTACTCTCCTTGGAGATCTTAATCTGCACTTTGATGATCCTTTAGCATCATCAGCGACCAAACTAACGCAGGACCTGATGGCATGACAACTTCACCAGACGATCTCTCAAGCAACCCATATCAAAGGCCACCTTTTGGATCCAATCTTTTCTAATCTGATAGACCTCAAAGCCAAAGCCCCCACGCCCATACCATGATTTGACCATTTCCTAATTACCACTATATGGGCCCCATCAATCCCCCGTATTGCACCCACACCCAACGCGAACACTGGCCCGACCTTGGTCCAAATGATGCAAATGGAAGAGTGGATTCAGGCTGAGGAAAATACCGAACCAAATCTGGAATTTAATCCTATTCCAGACTATCTGAAGTTCAGACACTGAATCGAGGAATCACTAAACACAGTGCTTCCAAATCAATCAATCAATAAACCATGATATTTGTAAAGCGCACTACATACCCGTCAGGGTCTCAAGGTGCTGGGGGTGGTGCTGCTGCTAGTGATCGAAGAGCCAGGTCTTGAGGAGTCTCCTGAAGGCCGGTAGGTCTTGAGTATGCCGTAGGTGGGTGGGGAGGGTGTTCCAGGTCTTGGCGGTGAAGTGGGAGAAGGATCTGCTGCCGGCGGTCGTTCTTCGTATGCGGGGACAGTGGCGGGGGCGAGGCTGGCGGAGCGGAGCTGGAGGGTGGGGGAGTAGAAGTTGATTTGTCTGTTGAGGTATGCTGGGCCGGTCTTGTGGAGAGCTTTGTGTGCGTGGCTGAGGAGTTTGAAGGTTATCCTCTTGTTGACGGGGAGCCAGGGCAGGTCTCTCAGGTGGGGTGAGATGTGGCTGCGGCTGGGGATGCCGAGGATCAGACGTGCCGAGGCGTTCTGGATGCGTTGCAATCGTCTCAGGAGCTTGGCCGACGTTCCTGCGTAGAGGGCGTTTCCGTAGTCCAGCCTGCTGGTGACGAGGGCCTGGGTGATTGTTCTTCTCGTCTCAGTGGGGATCCACTTGAAGATCCTGCGGAGCATTCAGAGGGTGTTGAAGCAGGATGAGGAGACGGCGTTGACCTGTTTAGTCATGGGGAGAGTGGAGTCAAGGATGACCCCCAGGTTGCGTGCGTGGTCGGTGGGTGTTGGGCTGTTCCTAGGGTTATCGACCACCAGGAGTCGTTCCAGGCTGAAGGGGTGGAGCCGAGGAAGAGGACCTCCGTCTTGTCCGAGTTCAGCTTCAGCCGGCTGTTCCTCATCCATTCGGGTCCAGGATGCTGTTCTCCTCGAGGAAGTGGGTTAGCTGTTTATTGACAATTTTCTCGTTGACCTTCGCCGGGAACGGGAGTAGGGAGATGGGTCAGAAGTTCTTGAGGTCCTTGAGGTCCGCCTTCGGTTTCTTGAGTAAGGCGATGATCTCGGCGTGCTTCCAGCTTTCCGGGAAAGTTGCTGTCTTGAAGTAGATGTTGATTACTTTCCGGAGATGGGGTGCGATGGCTGTGCTGGCTTTGTTGAAGATGTGGTAGGGGCATGGGTCTAGCGGTGATCCGGAGTGGACGGTGTTCATGATCTCACTGGTGTCCTCGTTTTTGATGCTGGTCCATGAGAGCAGGCGGTTGGTGCAGGTGGTGGTCGTGGGGGTGATGGTTGTTGGGGTGGTCGTGGGGGTGATGGATGTTGGGGCGGTCGTGGCGTTGAAGCTGTTGTGGATGTTGGCGATCTTTTGGTGGAAGAAGGTGGCCAGCGCATCGCACAGGTCTTGCAAAGGTGGAATGTCGTTGGTGTTAGAGCTGGGGTTGGAGAGTTCCTTCACGTTGTTGAAGAGCTCCTTGCTGTTGTGTGTGTTGTTATCCAGACGGTCTTTGAATGAGGCCCTCTTGGTGGTTCTAATGAGTTGATGGTGTCTGCGGGTGGCGTTCTTGTGGGCTGCGTAGCTGTCTGGTGTTCGTTCGTGGAGCCATTTTTTCTCCAGTTTTCGGCATGTTCGTTTGGAGGTCTGGAGGTCATCGGTGAACCAGGCGGCTTTCTTGTTGGTGTGGCTGTTGGGGGGGTGTCTTGAGCAGGGCAAGGGTATTGGCGCAGTCGTGGATCCATTCTCTGAGGTTGCGGATGGCGGTGTCGGGGTCGATGGGGTTGGTGGGTGGGCTCTGGGCAAGGGTGGTGGTTGGCCATAGAAATTAATCCAGAAGAAAGCAGGCTGCAATAAGTCAGCATGGTTCTCCCATGAGCTGTGGATGCTAAAACAAAAAATGTAAACGTCTAGAGAGGATATAGAGGAAAGATTTATCTATAGCAAAGAAACAGGAATATAGGACAGCCATTGGAAATTATGAGGCTGAAATAAAATGAGCCCAATGCTCCTATTATTTGGAAAAAAATTCCGGAGCAGCCAATTCCTCCAGAGAGACCTTTTTGATCGCAAAAAACTGCTTAAACCCCCAGATTCCATAGTAGCACCCGATCTGTCAGGAGAATGCTGCAACGGACTTGCAGGATTTTTTGCCACCAGGGTCCACAATATTCTCAAGCACCTCCCACAAAAAGACAATGACACCCCGAGGCGATTGCCACGGTCGTTTGTGATCTTCATTAGAACTCGGGGCAGGAGAGGCAGTGGTGAAAAGGCACACAGAAGTCCCAAGAGCCTCCTGGCACAGGGCACAGGGCCCAAGACCCACCCTGTCCTGCTTGTTTCAATACCACATGGCGGTCGTGTTGTCTGTGAGCACCTGTATCACCCTTCCTCTGATGGTGGAAAGGAAGGACTTCAAAGCCAAGTGAATCGCCTTCAACTCCAACAAATAGATGTGTAGTCAGGTTCTCACTGGAGACCAGAAAGGCCTTTGATTTCCACCTCTCCCAGATGGCCTCCCGAACCCAGAAGATATGATTTTCAGGACTAGTGTCAAATTTGGGTGCGGTGAGGAGAGGGGTCTGCCACTGACCCAATCGGGGTCCAGCAGCCACCACTGCAAATCTTTTACAGTCTCCTTCGAAATCTGGTTAAATCTGACAGATTCCCCCAATGCTGTGTTCCACTGTGACTTTAGGTCCCACTGCATTGCCCGTATATACCATCTGCCATGTTTCACCAGCAGGATGCTGGAATCCAACAAATCCAGCAGCCTAAGAGTTATCTACACTGAGATCCAAGATAGAGGCTGAAGCATCGGGATCACAGAATGAATACACTAGAATCTTTGCTCCGTGGAAAAGCATTGACACTTACCATATACAAAAGGGCTCAGATGAAAGTAAGCATATATAAAATAATTTGGTGTGACTTTGGCACACTAATAGTGAACCCCAATGATATTAGGGTCATTTGCCTTTATCTAGAGGTGGCTGACGACTGCCTGCTGCAAGCCAACCTTTAACACTGAGTCATCTAGGTAGGGGGAATTGTAGAATCCCTAACCTCTGAAGGTGTTCTGGAATCACAGATATCACTTCGATGAACAGTTGAGGGGCATTGGGAGGCCAAAAGGAAAGTCTGCTAAATGAAAATGCTCCCGGCCCACCGTGAACCACAGGTAGCACCTTTAGGCCAACAAGATGGAGATATGAAAATAAGTGTCCTCCGGTCCAATGCTACCATCGAGTCTTCGGGGTCTAGGGCAGACAGAACTTGGGCTGAATATATATATATATTCACTGAAAAAACAAAGGTTACAGGGGCTTTATAGTTACGAAATATAATTTATTAAAACCTTAAAAATTCAATGAAAAAAGCAAAGGTTACAGGGACATTACAGTTAGGCCGACATTTCACTCATACAAAACCAGAGAACTTCAGCAGATATAGTAAGCTGAGCTAGTTATAACTTGCACCCTCGCAATGCACTGCTTAGGACCTCACATATTACATCGCTCATGTCATGGTCAGTGGCATCACTGATGACATCATCCACAGAATCTCTGACGCACCCACTCACACTCAAATATAACATTTTATACACCCAGTCCAACTTCCACACTAGCATTCTCAAAATCATTGACACCCATACCCATACTTACACACCCACTCACTGATTCATACGCCTAAACACACATCCACTCAGTCACCCAGACAGCCATACATACACCAACTCACTCACTAATACGTCCGCTGATATATCAAGCCATACAACCACTCACACACTGGCAGTCACCCATAGAGCTACTCACACACCTACTCACTCACCCATAAAGTCAATCACACAGTCACTTACTCACCTATACATTTACACCCACTCACTTATTCATACAGATACTAACACATACTCACCTATGAAGTCACTGAGACAAGCACACACACTCACCTATACAGCCACTTATAGCCAACTCACTGACCAATATAGCCACTAATATATCCACTCAATCACCCATACAGCCACTCACACTGTCAGTCACCCATAGAGCTACTAACACACTTAGTCACTCACCCGTATTCACTTACACAGCCACTTACTCGCCTATACATTTATACACACACCGACTCACTTATTCATACAGATACTAATACATACTCACTCAGTGATACAGTCACTGACACAAGCACACACTCAACCATATGCCACTCTCGCAATCACTCAGTCACACATAGTCGCGCATATACTCCCAAAAATCACCTATACTGCATTTAGCATATGCAGTAACTCACTCATTAACCACTGACACATCCATTCATTCACTGACACAGCCATACACACACTCAGTTACCAATACAGCCCCTCACAGATGCACTCACTAACCCACACAACCACTGACTCACCCAGTCACTCATCCATGCAGGCAGTCACACACACCCTCACCCACCCACACAGACACTTGTACAGGTACTCAGACAACCAATCAATCACCCATACAGCCACTCACGTACCCACTCACCAACCCATACAGCCACTTAGACACCAACTGACAGACTGATGTAGACACTCGCATAACCTAGTCACTTACCCATAAATTTACTCAGACACCTAATCACTCACTTATACAGTAAGTCACACACCCACTGAATCATCCACACAGGCACTTATACACCCATTGATTCACCGATATACCTTGGTATATATATTTAACACTGATAACCTTTTTAAAATCACTCACAGTCACTGGATTATGTCATCAGTGATGTCATTTGAGATGTCATCAGTCACTGACCATGTCATGAGTGAAGTAATATGTAAGGTCGTGAGTAGTGCATTGCGGGGGCATGAGTAAACTGCTGAATTTCTCTGGTTTTGAACGAGTAAAATGTCAGCTAAACTATAACGTCCCTGCAACCTTTTGTTTTTCAGTGAATTTCTACAGTCATTTTAAATGATATTTCCTAACTATAAAGCCCCTGTAACCTTTGGTTTTTTTTAAGTGAATTTCTAAGGTTTTTTTAAATGCTAATTGCTAACTATAAAGTCTCTGTTACCTTTGTTTTTTTCAGTGAATTTCGGTGGTTTTTAAAGTAGTATCATGTTTGCAGAGTGGTGGAGAAAGTAGAAGGGGCCTTCGACTACCTATAAGGAATTTCGCTTTGTAGGACTTACAGAAGGTACCAGGAGGGCTTCTTGGCCCCCGAGGTCCCTCAGAAGTAAAGTGGACTTCATCCCCCAACCAGTTGTGCGGCAGAAGCTGTGTTTGCAGAGTGGTGGAGAAAGGGGGCCTGGCCTCCGAAGACCTCTTAGCAATCCCACTGTATGGGACATACTGGAGATAACATGAGGGGTAGTTGGCCCCAAGGACATCTTTGGAGACCAACTACCCATCTTGTTACCTCCAATAAGTCCCACACAGCAGGATCGCTGAGAAATTGTCAGAGGTTACATCCCCTTTCTCCATCACTCTGCAAACGTGCCTCCCGGTGCTTACCAGTTGAGGGATGAAATCCCCTTGGCTCTAGAGCAGAGGTCTTCAAACTTTAGGATGCTGAGACCCCCCTGTCAACATTTTCAGGCTTAAGGACCCCCTCCTTACAAAAATGTGCAAACCTGGAGGCAGGGCTACTAGAATTATGAGGCAGGTAAAGACCAAATTACGCGACAGGCTTGACCAAATTGTGTGGGAAGAAAATGTCAATAATGTTATGTGATACCGCGTATTTTGGAATAGCATTGCTTCATTATTTTTACACAGTAACACTGAGAAACGATTTCATCCTATCAGTACCAGTTTATAACCAAAATACAGCAATTAACATCAGAAAGATGTCTATTTAACCTTTGTGATGGGCCTTCTACTCCGCAGGAATACGTGCTGCCACATTAGAAGCTCACCTAGCTCTGGCCGGGACCAGCAGGGGTCCCTTAAAACCCTGACGGTCTTGTGCAGAGTTAAGCAGTTTACCTATGCCGCTTTCGTCTCACCTCCCTCTCCTCTCCTAATCCCAAATCCCTCTCTCGCTTTGCAAGCCATTTTTATCACCCCTTTTTACAACTTCTGAACTCTCCCCATTCAAACTCTCACTTCACCTTTAACCACCTTCTGCCATTCTGTTTTTTCACTGCCCTCATCTTTAACAGTCTCTCGCATTTAGCTCATGGCCTCTCTGGCCCCGTCACCTCCCCTGCCCCTCAGCACTTTTCATTCACCTCAAGTCTCTCCATTCAAATTTTTGTCTATTTGTATCTTACACCTGTTCAGCTCCTCATTCACCTTCCACACCTTTGTTGTTCCACACCTTCTTGAACCAACGCCCCTCTCCCCTATTAGCTCAGCACCAGTGCCTAATTTGAGCAGGTGGTTTCCGGTGCTCGGCACTGGCACCTAATTGTGCACACTGGCACTATGAGAGTCTGCCACATGGTGGCTCTGTCTAATTTGTGTAATTTAGAGATGAGCAGTACAGATGTTTATTCATTCAGTATACAATAAAAATGATAAACTCCTGAAACCCATGTCATTCTTATAGCTTTGGAGACTTGAAATAGTCTGAATAGTCACACTTGTACAAGTGTTATGGTTCGTAGTTGCATAGGTATTGTCATTGGCCGCCCAGGCAAGGCAATAGGTGGGTGGGTAAAGTTGCAGTGGCCTACTGGTGAGGGCCCTGACACATGTTTTATTACAAAATAATCACTGCTCAGCACCCACCCCAGTACACCCTCTCTTCCCCTCTGACTGCTGTCCCGCACCCAGTCCTATGATTAGGGTTTCCAGCTCATTATTTTGATGTCCCAGATGGTACAAAAATAAGCAGTCACCTAAAGCTGTATTTTCAGCACTTATCTGTGCATACGTAGAACAGAAAATATAAATAGAAAGCACTTTTAATTGTGTTCTAGGGCTGCCTCAATGATCCATGGCTGATAATTAAAGGGGAAAAAGACAGAAAAGTCACATAACAAATGAATATATATTTTATTTATAACTCTATTGAGTGTCAAGAGGACGTATTTGCAGGCTCTTTAAACAACACAGGCCTGGCATTTTTCTTTTGGCAATCCTACTTTCTATTCCTTCTCTTGAAATGCATTCTCACACTAACTGTAAAATGTAAGGAATAGGCAGAGTGGGGGCCCAGGGGGTACTGGAACTAGAAAAAAAACTAAGCCTCTGTAACCAGTTTACAAAAGGTATGTAAATATGCTAATGGTCTTTAATGACCTGTGAAAAACGTGGGTGTGCCGGAGATAAGACTCCAGCCACAGCCCAGCCGAGCCCCCAGCAGCTCAAGCTGCACTGCAGCAGCCCGGGCTGAGACACACAACGGGGGAGGAGGGGGGCTGAAGCCCTTGTTGTCCTATAGCCCTGGGCGGAAGTGTGACCGGGAATGCGCGAACCCCTTTCTATCACTCCACGGCCCCCCTTGGAGTCTGGCCCCACAGTTTGAATACCCATGTTCTAGAGGGTCCTTGGGGGCCAACAAGTCCCCCTGTTACCTCAGTTAGTGCCACACAGTGGGTATGCTGAGAGGTTTTCGGTGGCCACGCCTGCTTTCTCCACCACTCTGCAAATGTGCCTCCTGGCGCACTACTAGTTGGGGGAAGAAATCCACTTGGCTCTTCAGGGTCCTGGGGGCCAACTAGCCCTCCTGTTACTTCCAGTGAGACCCACACAGCTGCATTGCTGAGAGGTCATCAGAGCCCACGGCCCCTTTCTCCACCACTCTGCAAACGCAGCTCCTGATGCACTACTGCTTCGGAGATGAAGTCCACTTTAGTCCTGAGGTCCTCAGGAGGCATGGGGACCTCATCCCCCAACAAGCAGTGCGCCAAGAGGTGCATTTGCAGGGTGGTGGAGAAAGGGGGCTTAACCTCCGACCACTTCTCAGCAATCTCACTGTGTAGGGCTTACTGGAGGTAACTGCCATTCTTCTTGGCCCCTAAGGACCCTCAGCAGCCAAGGGGACTTCATCCCCCAACCAGGAGCAGGGCCAGGAGGTGCGTTTGCGGAGTAGAGGAGAGAAAGGGGGCAGAGCCTCCGATGAGTTCCCAGCTTTAAAAAAATGTTAAACATTTTTTAGAAAGACGGGCTGTGTGCCCCCCCCCCCCTTCCCTGGACCATTTTGGGTTCCGGGACCACATCCCCTGGGGCCTGGTCTTTATTAGTTAATTTTATTAATCAAAGGGAGGGGGGCTGAGTGGCCCCCCTTCCTGGGTGATGTTTGGCCCCGTAGACCCCATCCCCTAGGGCCCGCCCCTTTTATTTATTTTTGATTTAAAAAAGGCAGGGGGCCCCCTCCTGAAGCCGATTTCATCCCAGAGGACCCAATTCCCTGGGTTTAGGCCTTGAAACTTTCTTTTTTTTATTAAAGGAGGGGGGCCACACACCCCACTTCCCCAGGCCGATCTTGGCCCCTGAACCCCAATCCCCAGGGACATGTCTTAATATATTTTTTTATTTAGGGGTAGGGGTGCCCGCACGGTCCCTCTTCCCGGGCCAACTTTGGCCCCGGGAACCAGGGACTGTGGGGGGCTCCTTCCTCCAGCGGGAGCCGGCATTGCTTTTCACACTCAGGGAGCTGCTGACATGCAGCTCCCTGTGTGTAAAAAGCAAAGTGTGCTCCACTTTGAGCAGGAGAGAGAAAAATGTTCTTGCTGGGGCACACTTTTGCTATGGCACGGTGGGATGCCATAGCAAACTGCAATGTACTGGGGCACTTCAGGACATTGCTGGAGCCGACATTGGGGGTCCCCAGGGCCATCTGGACTCCTGGAGGTGGGCCGCATGGCCCTCCTCCCATATTCAAATTTTAGCCGGGGAGGTGGTGGCCCCTGGGGCTCCACAACGGATCCCCTTCATTAGTATATTTGTGCTCCACGGAGGTGGTGGTCCCCAGGGCAGTGGGGGTGTAGTGTGTTTATCTAGGTACCTATATTGATACTCCTATTTCTGACCCTTGTCCGGTTATTAATTCACTAGTGTCCATACAACGGCACAGAAACCCGTCTTCAGATTAGGTCATAGCGCATGCTGTCACATTAAGCAAGCACTATCCCTTCAGCCCCCTAGAGAAGCACACCGAGTTCTCAAAACAAATCAAACCTCCAACAGACCTGGGAAATCCCCGCGACCATTGTTTTGATTTCGCTCGAGAACTCCTGCAAAGAATGTAAGAACGACCAGTCCTTATGACATTCTTGCTGACGTCTTATGTCCATCCTTACGTCAAACACGGCACCTTTCAGGTATAAATATACCGACGTTGCCCTAAGCTAAGACACGGTGGTGACGAGCTTGGAGCAGCGCTACTTGCCGGAGAGCCCAGCTGAAACAGAAAAGCCCACGGACGCTGCCCCTCCCTTTTGACGCGCTGAGAGAGACGCTGCCTTTTCTCCTGCCGAGAAATCCAGCCTCCGGCGTTTCCAGCCGCCCTCGCGGGTAACTGGGATATCGAGTCCTGAGACAGAGATACCAACCCTCCAGCCTTCCAAATCCCAGGTACTGAACTGACTAACCCCTTACAGAGAATTCTTGAATCAGATTCTTGGCAAAGCAAACTTAACTTAAACTGCTACTTACTTACTCCCTCCCAAGTATTAGGCTTAGGTCAGGTACACCGGGGTAGGCGTAGTTAGAAGCACCAGTTGAGTACGATTAGTCAATGTATATATGTATGTATATCTTTTATCCATTTTAGTATCATATGGCTAAGAAACCATATAAATGCTTTTACAGTATTATTTTATAATTCTGTTTTTACTGTATGCACTTTACTTAACTATAAGTATTGCAATAATAGCGATTCATTTCTCTTGTATGAGAAAAGAGACTGATCAATAAATAACATCTTTTATTGAACCACGCCCATCTCTTATTTCTCTACAAACTGGTGAAACTAAGAATGCACGTACTGACTGAGTAAAATAAGTTGTCTTTTGTTTTCACACGACTCTGGAGATATACTCTTGATTAGGGGAGAGCAAAGTTGTCATGTTCTATGGTTGTCAGAAACTAAATCCCTTCTTGTCTATCCAGGGAGGTTAAACTCCTCCTTGCCTATTCGAGAAAGTTTCTAGTGAACTCTGAGCTAGCTGGCACACATAACTTTAAGTCTAATATCGTCAGTAGAAGACCTAGTTAACCACAGTCCTACGTCTATACTATTGAAGATATTATTCCAATGCGCAGAGCCTATTGGGAAAATAGGAACTACACTACATGGCGCCCAACGGTTTGGATAGGCGATAAATCTAACGCAAGACATTAGAGTAACTCAGTCGTGCTTTTTCACACAGACCCTTTTTTCCCCATAAAACTCCAAAGACGTCTGGAGTGGGTGAAAGGTTAAATCCGCCAAACTTAGTAGGAGGAGACTCCTATGTATGGTTTTTCGTTTATTCAACGTTGAAGGATACAGTGTTCCAAAATATTGTGCATCTAATCTTTGTTTCCTTGAAAACCTGATCTGCAACAAAAACCCTTCTTGACAGTAAAATGCCAGAAACTGAAGAAGATAGGGAGGCAGCTAGAATAGCAGCTCAACTCCTAGAGGAAGACACAAGTCTCCTGCAAACTGACCCGGGTGCAATACTCATCCCGGTCAGCATAAGAAAAACTATAACTTTAAAACTTATAGAAAATGGACTGACACCAAGAGGTGGTACAGTCATATTCGTAATTGAGGCACATGAATATCGGCAGACAGAGGTATTCTATTCATGGATAAATTTTCCAGCAGCAAACGCTGTAACAAAGGAGTTCCATTATTACAAGATAGAGGAACCTCCGGATGAGTACACCCCTTTCGAGGAGGTGGAAATACCACTCAAATACCAAGAGCACCTGCTCTGGTTTAAAGGCGCCCTAAAACATAATGATCACATCACCAGGCTCGGTCCACTAGGTAGACCAGGAGCAACGTGGCCGGTTCTAGCCGGATACACACCACATCCAGACATTGAAAAAATGTCAGTAACAGAACTTTTAACACAGTTAAAACAACTGATTAAAATACACAGACAACTAGTCCAATATGTAATGCGGACTTCAACAGTCCAACCAGCTATTAAAATTCCACAGCTGACCCCTCATCAGGGGAACACAAATAAAATCACACCACAGAACATACAGTCCTGTCTAGGTAAAATACCCATTAAACTGGAACAAATTCCATTCTGGTTAGCACAAAAAATCACTCAAATAGAGTCGGTATTTCCAGATACCACACCTGTGGAGAAACACAGAATTCTGACTATCTGTCTCCCAATGGGGATCGCACCACATGTGGAGGACTGTGACACTTGGGGTACAGTCTTTGCTTCCATTTACACAAAAACACATGGTGTTCCGTCCATGGCGGTAATACCAGAAGTGCTAAAACAGATTCAAAATGAATACGGTCCAGAGCCTGCTTTAACTCTGGGTATGAAATTACTGAAAGACTTCAAGCAGGTCTCGGCAATATTACTAGCAAACATAAAAGGGGAAGCAGCAAATGTGGCGATCCGCCAAAGATTGAAGGAAACAGATATAGCAGACCAACCATTTGAACTTGCCAGAATCATAGAAAAATCCTATGAAGAACTAGGAAGAGATAGTTTGGGTGGGAAACCAGTGAAACCCCAACTAATAGAAAATCCTGAAAAGGTATTTATTAAAAATAATCTAAACACTTCAAAAAAGAACTGGGATGGAAATAAACAATCCACTCCCAAAGAAAAAAGATTCCAGTCCAGAGGAAGGTCTCCTCGGCGGAGAGAAAGATCTCCGGACCAAGGACACAAGTCTCCCCAGAGGGAGCCCTCTGAGAAAAAATACAACCTTAGAAATAGGGATAATTTGAAGAAACCTGATAGAGATCAAGATATTGATACACGTCCCTCTCGATCTTTTCAGACTTCCTCGCAGAAATCGGAAAGAAGAGGACGGTCAGAAAACAGGGAAGAGCTCGTCAAGTCCAAAGACAAAGAACCTGCTCATCAAAGTAAAAAGTTACAATTTCCAAAGAAGAAGGTAGCCAGCATTAAAATAATAAAACATGCCGAGGATCCTGAGGACTCAGCTGAAAAACGGAGAGTGGGCTCAGACAATGTTAGACAGAGCAGCATAAGTGAGCATAGCTCGCAAGATCCTGATGAATCATCTGGAGACAGTGGACACGAATGAATACATTCAAGTAGAAACTGCAGATACCAGAGTTAGCAAACCTCATAAAATATATGAAATAACATTACGTATAGAGGGAAATAAGACTAGGAAAATAAGGGGTCTATTTTGGGATAATCTCTCCAAGGGCTATGACATCCTTCTAGCTGAAAAAGACTGGCCACCAGAGTTTGTCAGGGAGTGCCCTCATTGCGAAGAAATGATTATGCCTGCCATCTCAAATCATATTCCAATTCATAAAAAATATACACTTGCAAGAAAGTGGGCAGTAGCCCAGGCTCCTGCATTATATAAAAATCATGTGGGATGGGATGAGGACTCTCCTCCTCACAAGATCCAGTTAAAATCTCAACCGACTGCACAGAGGCAGTACCCAATTAAGCAAGAAGCTAAAAACTAGGTCAGAGAGATCTTAGATCAAGTTGAATACCAGGGGGTGATTGAAACATGCACCTCACAAATGAACAATCCTTTGTTTCCTGTCTCCAAACCAGATGATTCATATCGTCTAGTTTTGGACTACAGACACCTTAACTCATGCTGCAAAACGTTTGCAGTACAACACTCACACAGTGCCGCACTAATGAATAGCATAGTGCGCAAAAAAATACAAAACAACATTAGACATCTCTAATGGATTCTTTTGTCAAAATATAGCACCTGAAAGCAGATATTTGACCGCTTTCTCAATAAATGGCTCGCAGCAAAATTTCTGTCGTTTGCCCCAAGGGTTCAAGAACAGCCCAGGATTATTCTCAGCGAGAGTAACAGAATTACTACAAATATATGATGATGAGGCATTATCTTATGTCGATGACATCTATCTAACAGACGATGACTTGGAGACTCACTTGAAAAGAGTGAACACCATAATACTTGGGTTCGCATCAGAGGGTTACAAATGCAACTTCAAAAAGTCAAGAATTGCCCATCTGACTGTCCTATTCTTAGGATATGAATTATCAAGTGAAGGCAAAAGCCTGGCTGACAATTTCCTAGAGAAATGTGCTGTAATCCAAGCACCTAGAACACTGAAAAACTTACAATCAATTCTAGGTTTCCTGAATTTTGGAAGAACTTACATTATAAATTATGCAGAGAGAGTTAAACCTCTCTATGATCTAATAAAACCAGATTTTAAAAGAATCAACTGGACTCAAAAACACACAGAAATTTTGAGATCTTTACAAACAGACATGTTAGTTAAAACAAAACTGCAAACACGCGATAACACACGCAACCTCGTGATTCGAGTCATCCCAGGAAGATGCGGATTCACATACCTAACCTCTAATGAGGGAGAAAAGGTACCAATAGCATACAAATCACACTTATACACAGAAGCTGAAAAAACATTTAGCATTAATGAAAACATTGTTCACGCGGTTCAAACAGCTGTAGCAAGAGAAATATACCAAGCTGACGGCAGAAAAATTACAGTCAGAACAGCGGAATCAGCCTTTGAGGCATTAACAACCCCATGTAATTTACCTGCTATGGCACTGAATCCTAGATGGATACAATGGGAAGATTCTATTGCTACAGACAGAGTGAAATACTATTTTGATTCAGAGTTGACAAAATTAAAAAATCTAGAATATGAAAGAGAATATCCTCTGCCAATCGACATTCTGCCCGTACGACAGTACGCCTGTGTAATACATACAGACGGACATGCTCAGCCCTCAGTTTGGGGTGAACAAGCTTATAACGCCACATGCGAGATTACAAAAAACGTGTGGCGCGGAGGTAAATTAAGACCTCTATTTTCAAAAACACCCTCAGTGGAAAACAATTCAGAACAACAAACTGACATAATAGCGTTAAAAATGGCGCTAGATAATGCGGATCGCTAATTCCCGACACTAATAGTGAGCGATTCATATTACTGCGTCAAATCATACAATAACGACTTGCAGAAATGGGTTGAAAACGGGTACAAAGATGATACAGGTGCCACAATAAAGCAAAAATCACTTTAGGAACAAATAGTTCTTTTAAAGAAAGAACTACCAAAGACTCACGTGATACACTCACTGAGTCATCAGCGTGATGGCGTTCACGTTGCAGGGAATTCATTGGCTGAGACAGCCACAGCGGAACCAACTAAATCGGCTTCCGTAGCTACAAAAAAGCGTTCAGTAAAATACATTGACGGGGAAACAATGCTGGCGGTAAAAACGTCATCAAAAAGCGACTGCTCAGCGCTACCCCTCATGTATCCACTCAATTATACATACATAATTGATGCAAACTCCGTTCCTTTTGCTCGAATCCCTGGAGTGGGGGATAGAGTGATTCCAAACATGGACAGGAGAGGCTTGTTAATAGCAGACGCACACATGGGTGAAGGTTTAAGGCACCAGGAGATCTTGAAATCTCTTAAAGAATTACAATCAGAATACTGGTGGCCGGGGATGAACTTGCAGCATTACAAATTTGCAAAGGATTGTCCAGACTGCAACAGAGATCGCAGTCGTGAACCGACCGGAGTATTGCCAGGACCCCTTTGTTAAAAAGCATCAAGCTATCTATACGCAGAAATCCAGCAGGAAAAATGTGTCCCATAATATTTAAGACTAGATTCACTTAAAATGCAGACACCAGCGCTCGGCTGATGCCAGAACTGTTATAAAAGATTTGCGAGTCTTTATCGGCACATACGCAATCGGTATGCTACATTCTGACCAGGGTCCTGCGTTTAGCTCTAGGGCTTACAAGGAGGCCATGGCCAGCATGGTCATTGCATTGCGGTACTCTTGTCCCTTCCATCCTGAGGGAAATGCGGTAGTGGAAAGAAAAAAACCGGGACATAAAGCAATCTATAATGGCGAGGGTATTAGGTTCGGGTGATGGGTGGGTCCAACATTTAACATTTAACAAGGAGAGGCTTGTTAATAGCAGACGCACATATGGGTGAGGGTCTTAGACACCTTACACTTAAGGATTCTCTAGAAGAATTACAATCAACATACTGGTGGCCAGGAATGAGCCTGCAACATCATATATTTGCAAAAAACTGCCCAGACTGCAACAGAGATCGCAGTGGTGACCGAGACGGCGTACTACCATGGCGTTTCACCCAATAAGGATTAGGCTATCGACATGAAATACCCAGTATGAATAATGCGTCATATTAACATATAGAGACTATTTTCACTTAAAATGTAGACCCCAGCTCTCGGCTGACGTCTGAACTGTTATACAAAGATTTGCGAGTCTTTATCGGCACATACGCAATTGGCATGCTACATTCTGACCAGGGTCCTGCGTTTAGCTCTCGGGCTTACAGGGAGGCCATGACCAGCATGGGCATTGCATTGCGGTACTCTTGTCCCTTTCATCCTGAGGGAAACGGAATTGTGGAAAGAAAAAACCGTGACATAAAGCAATCTATAACAGCTAAGGTATTAGGTTCAGGAGCTGGGTGGGTCAAACATTTAATAAGTGTCCAACGCAGTCTTAATAATCTGCCAAGAAATTCTCTGAGAGGTCTCAGTCCGTACGAACTATTGTTTGGGACTAGAATGCTAATCCAGGACCTTGATAGTCAAACTTCAGTGGTTAAAGAAAAATGCTTTGATATCAAAGATTGTTTGGCTATTTTACAGGACTTAAACAAAAAGAGAAAAGACCTGAGCAACATAAAGTTGAAGCAACAGCCAACAGCCACTGAAGAGAAACCACCTGTCCCAGCAAGGCCTGTCTGGATTCCAAAAATCGGGGATCTGGTCAGAGAAAAGATCGCGGTGAAGAAGGAATTTGGGCCTTTTTACAGAAAAGCAGTTCCTGTCTTGTCTGTCAACGGGACAAGATCAGTAATACTACCACCCCTTGCTGGTAAAAGGGAGAACCGAGTTGTATCCATCGACCTGGTTAAACCACAATCATGTGGCCGATAACAAGTAGTAGTCCAAGTGGACTCCCAAGAAGTAGTAGAACACCAAGGTTTGCTACAAACACAGAGGTTCAAACTGAAAGACTAATCACAATTGATAAACCTACAGTAAAACAACAAGGACTATGCAACAAAGCCATGGAACTTAAACCTCTTGAAACCCAAATTAAAATATTAAATCAAGAAACACCAGTCTATAATGATGTAACCACAGACTATGCTAATGAAACAAAGAAAATTCCAAAAACGAAAAGGAATCCAGAAGCAATTGAAACAATTGACAGAACAGCATCAGGCTACTTCATCAACTTCGATGATTTTTCTGAGGATCCAAGTGAACCTGAGGAACAGCCAACAACAAAAACTTTTAAAGACAAAGCAAAGGAACTCTTTCGTCAACTACAAGAAACCTATCTGATTTCTCCTTGGATTGAACTTTGGGTGGCACTAGGAGTATTCATCCTCATACTTTGGCTCATCATGGTACTATGCTTGGGACATTTCATTGAGGGAAAATATGTTACAATGGACACAGCAAGTCAGAAAATCAACTTGGTCCTGAAACCACACAAGTCTTCACACATAGAGAAAAGAGAACTTTCTTCAGTAAACTTCACAGCCAATCCTATACCCGGTGGGGTAGCATGGGACAAAACTGATTACGAAATCTATGGTCCGGTTGAGCTTCTGAAGTATCCTCATCAATTTAAGATTTCATTAAGTGACTTTGTAAAACCAAGCACATTTGCTGATGATTGGGACTTTGAAAGTATTAATAATATGATGTCTGATCTAGTAATGTCAGCTAAATTTACAGAACATGATTATTTGCAAGGTTCATCTAATTACGATCAAATGTTTTGTTATAACCATTATGGTAACCATTATCTGCATAAATCTACTCAACCTAGAAATGTTTTAAAATTTAACCAATGGGAACATTGTGCAACTCCACCAAAAGGCAGTTCAAAGACATATTTTGATAAATATTCATACTTTTCAGGGTTCAACACAAGTAATGCAGAATCATTTTATTTCAAATTGTTAAATAAGACAGGAGTGAAAACCATGCTTACAAACACAAAATTAATCATTCTTTGAAAAAATGAATACATTTGGTTTTGATTTCTGGAAAAATAACATTGAAACGAAAACGATCTGGGGCACAAAAGATTGGCAAGTGCAAGGTATAGAATCATTATTTAGAGCCTGCATGATCCCAGAACAAATTATATTTTTGAATGATACAATTCAACAGAAATCCTGTCTTGGCCTAGCCAAGATTAAAGACTTAAATAAACCGTCTATTCCAAAACCAACACCTACCAGTAATAGCACTACGGAGGTTGAGATAGACGTATCCCATATTTTAAACCAGAACAGAACACATGCTGATTGGAAAAAATGGTTGATCTGGCCCACAGACACAAATAACTGTCAAGACAGATTCCTGAACAAAATACAGGAGTTCGCATTGACCAGGCCAGACCCAAGATACTCCCAGAGACAACATCCAGGGATTGTAACTACTTATAGTGTGGGAAAACTCTGCCTTCAATGGCTACATACATCCACACTGTCAGAAATTAAGCAACACTTAACTTTACTTAAAGAAGGTGCTGACTTGCGTGATTTCACCATGGGACCACGCAAACAGCGTCTAAAACGTTTCATAGCGGCCTCTATATATGCAGCTTACAACGAAGCTTGGAAAGTAACTCAAATTGAGACAGCAGAGAAAATACGGTAAATTGACCGTGTTAATTTGGAAAAATCACTTTCTGTTGTAGACAATGGGTTAATGACTCTGTCTTCCAGAATATATTCACCGGACAGTATTGTATCTTCTGCAATCGATATAATAGAACAAGACTTACTGATGTTGCAACACGGTCAGTCTCAATTACGTTCTATTGTACAGCTTGGCTGGACGTTACAAAATCTGCGTTCAGGCTATGTGCCTTGGCGTTTAATCAACACAACGTCACTATTTAATATCTTTAACCTTACTGATAAACAAATCAGTTTGGCACAAAAGGGTGCTGACTATACAATTCTGAGCATTGAAAAACTTGAGAAATTACCATTGACAATGTCAGAACGACCTGTCATTGAATGGATAATACATGGGATAATAAATATTCCGATAACAACTTTCCAGTTTCAATACTGCCAAAAATATATACAGGCAGGCCAGTATGAAAGGTTGGGTAAAGGATACATTAAATCCACATGGAACTTGCCCTATACACACACATGTGTCAGTAATAACGGACAGAGTGTATTTCTTAGTGGTAATAATTGTGAAAGATCGCTAAGTGGCATACTTCTGTGTCAGGGTATTAGTTTGCATGGGGCCTGTGAAGGGACTTCAAATAACCTTTCATGTCACCAGTTAGGCACACCTGCAACACAAATAGAACCATTCTTTAGAAGACTTTCGAACGGCAGTTACATTCTAATTGTAGATCACACATGTTGTGGCTTGCTGCCAGGAAAACCTTATCTCATAAGCCTGACTTCCAGGGTCATGTGCTGCGAAAGAGTATTGTTCCCGAATGATGCTCCAGACAGGGAGGGAAGGTTATGGCCCAGTTTAAAAATCTCTTCTATTCGAATTGATACTTTAAGCAGACTGTGCTCCTACAGACGCCAACCCAGTTGACGTCATCAAAAGAAACGTATGATCTCCAAGTTGCAAGGACAACGGCAGAGATTCATTCAATGTTATCAACAAATAGCCCGTACACTTCGCAGAAATGTTGAACGAAATCTTAAATATTTCTGATACAAGTGGTATCGCCAGTGTATTTAAGACAGTTTTTTCAGGCGCTTTAACACCATTCAAAGCGATCCTGGGTATTTTTCCAAATTTCGTCCATTCCATCTTTGGCGGACTTCCTCTCCTGTTGGGATTCGTAGCAGGCATTTTATTCTTGCTACTTTTGCTTCGTTATGGCAAGCCATGTCACAGACAAGACTCCAGCTACAATGGAAGAAACGATCCTAGCTATCCGCTACCGGGACCGCATAACTAAAGTCCTTGGCTTAGCCCGGCTACGAGATCTGAATATGACCTGGTTTCTTTCATTCAGACCCATCTGGCAGAATTGTGTTATGCCTGTATTAAGGTGCATGCTATGCGGCGAAGAATGCGTGTTAGACACCTGTCTTACACTACAATCAGACGTACCATTGGATCCAGATACTTTGTTGGGTCCGGTAAAGGCTCATGCATTGTGCTGTCCCCAGCGGCTACCTATCCTGATGACGGCATTCGTGGAAACTTCACCACTGCGATTGAAGGGTAGTGAAGTACAAGATGAAAGCAGCATCGACCAGGTACAACCTTTTGTAAGCAGTTCTGATCAAACCATCAGTGAAAGCAATCATGCGCGTGACTGCATGGTAGCAACATTTTCTAACCTAGTCGAACTCTCACCTGAAGCTGTAGACTGTTTTTTCAAGAATCTATCTGAAATTATGTTTTCACCGGAACAGAGAGAATGATTTTAAACAAACTTGCACACGGCGTTCCTTGAACTCTGAATTTGGCCTTCAGTCTTTTGAAAACAAAGTGACTGTGAACTATTTTTTCACTTCTCCCCTGAATAGCGAAAACTTTTTTCCAATTCCAAAATATTTACCTTTTTGGCACTTATCTTCTGCTTAAAGTAAAACTATTCTTAGAGAACAGAACTTCTATTCTTAGGAATACTAGAGTAATTACATTACCTGAACCTCTAGTTTATATGCAATACATTGTGTTTATATGTGATGAGATGGTCTCGCAATTTTCTTCTGTATCAAGAGCCATTTCATGTGTAATTTCGCAAATCGTTCATGCTGATATAAAATGTGCATCTCCTTATTGAATGATTATACTGCTTGAATGCATACAGTACCTATCCTCATTTCGTGCGTTTTGCATACGCCATTTTTCAAAACAAAAAAAATTTATATGTTTTTTGGGGTGGTCCGGTATGCAAATGCACTGTTAGTTATGTTTACTATTGCTTAGGTTAGTAAATATGTACATAATTTCGTGGAGTGGGTGTAGTGTGTTTATCTAGGTACCTATATTGATACTCCTATTTCTGACCCTTGTCCGGTTAATAATTCACTAGTGTCCATACAACGGCACAGAAACCCGTCTTCAGATTAGGTCATAGCGCATGCTGTCACATTAAGCAAGCACTATCCCTTCAGCCCCCTAGAGAAGCACACCGAGTTCTCAAAACAAATCAAACCTCCAACAGACCTGGGAAATCCCCGCGACCATTGTTTTGATTTCGCTCGAGAACTCCTGCAAGGAATGTAAGAACGACCAGTCCTTATGACATTCTTGCTGATGTCTTATGTCCATCCTTACGTCAAACACGGCACCTTTCAGGTATAAATATACCGACGTTGCCCTAAGCTAAGACACGGTGGTGACGAGCTTGGAGCAGCGCTACTTGCCGGAGAGCCCAGCTGAAACACAAAAGCCCACGGACGCTGCCCCTCCCTTTTGACGCGCTGAGAGAGACGCTGCCTTTTCTCCTGCCGAGAAATCCAGCCTCTGGCGTTTCCAGCCGCCCTCGCGGGTAACTGGGATATCGAGTCCTGAGACAGAGATACCAACCCTCCAGCCTTCCAAATCCCAGGTACTGAACTGACTAACCCCTTACAGAGAATTCTTGAATCAGATTCTTGGCAAAGCAAACTTAACTTAAACTGCTACTTACTTACTCCCTCCCAAGTATTAGGCTTAGGTCAGGTACACCGGGGTAGGCGTAGTTAGAAGCACCAGTTGAGTACGATTAGTCAATGTATATATGTATGTATATCTTTTATCCATTTTAGTATCATATGGCTAAGAAACCATATAAATGCTTTTACAGTATTATTTTATAATTCTGTTTTTACTGTATGCACTTTACTTAACTATAAGTATTGCAATAATAGCGATTCATTTCTCTTGTATGAGAAAAGAGACTGATCAATAAATAACATCTTTTATTGAACCACGCTCATCTCTTATTTCTCTACAAACTGGTGAAACTAAGAATGCACGTACTGACTGAGTAAAATAAGTTGTCTTTTGTTTTCACACGACTCTGGAGATATACTCTTGATTAGGGGAGAGCAAAGTTGTCATGTTCTATGGTTGTCAGAAACTAAATCCCTTCTTGTCTATCCAGGGAGGTTAAACTCCTCCTTGCCTATTCGAGAAAGTTTCTAGTGAACTCTGAGCTAGCTGGCACACATAACTTTAAGTCTAATATCGTCAGTAGAAGACCTAGTTAACTACAGTCCTACGTCTATACTATTGAAGATATTATTCCAATGCGCAGAGCCTATTGGGAAAATAGGAACTACACTACAGGGGAGGCCATAGGGCCTCCCCACATTACTTAATAAAAGAGAGCCTCGGGAAGGCTTTAGTCCCCGGTGCGGGGGGGGTCTGCAAGGTCCCCCAATATTCTTTAAATTAGCCCTGGGGAAGTGGCAGTCCCTTGGTCAGGGGTACACTGCGATGCCCCCCACCCACATAAGAAGAAATAGCCCTCGGGAGATGGTGGTCCCTGGGGCTTTGAAAAGTCCTAGGAGGGGGGTCCTGTGTGCCCCCTCCTATATTTATTACATGCCCCCGGGACCTGGCCCACCGGGGGCTATTTAAGAGCAAGCGTGGGAATCCCCACTTGCTTTTCTTTTACCACAAATTTGAGAATAACATGATTTTGCACAATTTTATTTTTAATGCTTTTTTGTCATAGCGGGGTCCCAGGGTAACCATAAGACCATGGCCTTGGGGTCAGGGTGTTCCTACCCTGCCCCCTTTTCTTTATTTTCACATATTTTTTGGGGGGGGCTCGGTAAACCTGAATCCCAAGATGACTGCCAACACTTCCTGGTTGAAGTGTTGGCAGCCAATCAGAACAGTGATTTCCCTGCACAAGCGCATCTTTGTTTGCAAAGGCTTTGCGATCAGAGATATAACTATAATTTTTAACTTAAAATTCTCAACCACTACTGAACAGATTTACACTAAATAAGCAAAAGGCACTTCCTTCAACCAACATCTACCTCCCTGCCAACTTTGGTGTAAGTCTGTTCAGCTGTCAGGCTGTGGCAAAAGGTTCCTATGGGAATTAACATTACAAATGCACCCTTATTTTGCACACCAATTTCTTTCTCCTCACCACACAGATCACCCCCAAAACTTTCCATGACACACAGAATCTCCCAGACACTTTTTTGGGGGAATATTTTGTGGAGGTTGGTCAATTGATGCCAAAGTTATAGCCAAGTCAATAAATGCTTTTCCCATGGAAACTAGGTTCTAACTATAACTACCTGCTGGTGACCATCAGTAGGATATATAAATATATATCAACTTGACGCTTGGCAAAATTGAGCAACAAATGGACCCGGCTTCAATAGCGGATTACTCAGGTTGTCTTTATTTCACGTTAGCATAACGAGTTTCGGCCGTCACGGCAGCCTTTATCACACAAATTGTATCTGCCAATGGGTGGCTGCCAGGTTCAGCGTGCTGGTGTTCGGTGGAGAAGACTTCTGACCTCCATATCTCTTGAAGGAAGGGGCAGTCAGATGATACTTGTTAGCTGCTCAGGGTATGCAGGATAAAGCAGGAGGTCGTTTGGGCAGGCAAATGTATTTGGGGTCTTTTGCTTTCTGGTTTTCTTGAGTGCCCAATCCTCCACACTTCGTACTGAACCTGCTCTGCTCTTAAGAGCCATTGTGAAGAGCCAATGTGAGGATCCAATGCGAATCCAAGGGTGATGGTCTGCACAAATTAGCCACCAATATTTGCCATTTGAACAAATTCACTGCATGTGTGTTGAATTGCAATTAGCTGCATTGTGGCAAGACGGTTGCCCCGGCCGCGAAGAGAACCTGCTAATCGCCATGTCTTTGCAAAGGCTAGGGTAAGCTTCCATACAGTGGGCGTATTTGATTGCGCAGAGATCTTTCCTAGGGGCATTGTGTGGCAGGCGCGGACTCCAGGTCCCAGCGAGCAACGGGGCAACGATAGTAGCCTCCTACCAGCCCCTCCAACCACCGGCGGACATATAACAACTTGCGATACCTGCTCCGTTGGACGCCCGCGCGCCGGGGGAAGCACGGGCCAAGGGCGGGCCCGTCTGCGCCCGTCCGCGGCAGGGCTGGGCCACCCTATTGTCTCCTTGTCTTACAGGACTCCCAGGTGATACTGAATGTTGATTCAACGGTCCAAATTGAAATAGTGGGTGTCGCCACCAAGTTATAACGTTTGTGACTGATGTAGGGCTGTTTTATTCCATGTAATAACTGTATAATAGCCCGCTACCAATCAAATTGCTCTTGGTATTAGCATAGCATTTTTGCAATTCATGTTATAACAAATACTTATACTTTTTAAGCACTTTGAATGAGGTCCTAGGAGATCTTTATTGGCGTTGCACTGCTGTTTTATAAATATTTCTGACATTTATGCCCCTGGTGTTGCACTGCTGTTTTATAAATATTTCTGACATTTATGCCCCTGAGTAGTAGGTATTCTATCCATTAGGTCTGGTGTTAGGGGGTTCTAACCAGGCCTCATTGTGGTAACACATTGTGGAAATGTCAAAACGCAAATTACAGAAGACACCCAAAAACAAGGATAGCCACGGTCCTACCATCGACGACTATTTGGTCAAGGCAGTGAGTGCAATTAACGTTGAAATTATTAGGGCAGAACGTCGCCTTTCCCTTGGGGCAAGTCATGGGCTTGAGAATACCCTGGCCCTGGAGGCCGATGTTATCCCGTTAAATCCACAACAACCCACCACTATCTCTTTGGACAACCAAGAGTTATCTATTCATTCCCAGGACATACCCTTGTTAGATGAACATTCTCAATCACCAATTCCTAGTGGGCCCCCAACTCCGAAAAGAAGAAGGAACTGTAGGAAAGACCAGACTAAGGGGCCGATTAGGATGGCGGACGGACTTGCGTCCGTCCGCCACCCTTGAGGAGGAGGGAACGTCCGCAGGGGCTGCGGCGTTCCCTCCGTGCTGATTAGGATGTGACCGCCAGGGTGGCGGTCACATCCTCTATATTTAACATTGCGGCGGGTGCAGCTTCAAGCTGCACCCGCCGCAATGTTAAAAAAGCATGTTTTACATTTACATGCACAAAGCGGCCGGCACCGCACGGTGCCTGCTGCTTTGTGCACGCAAATGCAGGGGGGTACCATAGGTACCCCCCATGTGCACCCCCCACCCCCCATTCACCCAGGGGGCCCGCAACGGGCCCCCAAAGTGAATGTCCGTATGCTTTTCCATGGCGGAAAAGCCGCCGTGGAAAAGCATGTATTTACGAACATCCTAATATGGCGGACGGTGTCTCATAGACACCGCCTGCCATGTTATAGCTTTTCCGCCGCGGTCGGAAGCCGACCGCGGCGGAAAAGCGGCGGACGGAATTCCAGACCCACCAGCCATCCTAATTTGGCGGTGGGTCTTTGGAGGCTCCGCAGCGGTTTTTCCGCATCCTCCAGGCCGGCGGACACTTCCGCCGGCCCGGAGGATGCGGAAAAACCGCCATCCTAATCGGCCCCAATATCAGGGAATATAGGTAAACCTAAAAAAGGGCCCTTGACTCGCAACTAAAATAAGGCCCCTGAGAAAACCTACGCCCCTAATTTGATGCCAGATGAACTAGATAATTCTATTATATCAATAATAACCCAAAAAATGGACTCTATGCTTAAACCATTGGTCGATAAGTAAGACACTTTAAGTGCAGAGGTTATGAAGTTGAGTATTATCATGAAAGATGCAAATGGACCATCCAGGAATAATGGAACCGACTCCCAAGGGGAGGGTAACCAAATACATACGCAAATGTTGGAGCTAGCCACAAAACCAACTAGTGCTATAGCTAAATTAAACCTCCTAAATAGGGATGCTGGTGAGCTAGGGCTCAGTAACCTAACATCTTTAGCCCCTAGGGTTAGTGATAATCTGACCACTAGTGTGGTTATACAGACAGGACCACAGAGTAGCTCTTTACGACCTGTTAGAGGGGATTTGGTCGTAAATAAGAATCCATCTCAAGCCCTGACCAAACCTAAGGGTCCGATAGAGCAGGTAGAGATTAACTTACCACCCGACTGCAGCCCATACGTGGCAGTTATGGTCAACGTACCATCACTCGGGGCATAACAAAAAGAAAGCCATAGCACTCTGAAGAATAAGGTGATACATTGGCTACACCAACACTGTGATTTCCCTGTGGGCCATGCTGACCAAATCCTACTAACAAGAAGAGTGAAGTGGATAGGTCCCTCTAGAAAGACCCTGCAAGGGGACTGTATAATTATGAATTTTAAGAACCCATCCTGGGCACAAATGTCCCTTGAGAAAGCTGCGTATAGTTCTTATATAGAACGTACTGCTTCGCTCTACCCCCTTGGTTATTTTTACAGACATCTTGGCAACTCTTTATCAGGGGGTAGGAACTCTCAATTAAGTAGATCTAACCCAACAGTTAATCCAGAAATCCATCCTGCCCTCCCTACATCGAACAGATTCCATGCCCTAAGTACCGCAGATTGTAACGACTGACTGGACCCAGTAAGTCAAGAAGGGGGGGGGGCTGACCCTAGGCATTCTGAAATAATTATACCATCAAGGCACCGGTATTTCAAAGTCTCCGATGACTCTACAATGTTCAATAGGCCACCAAATATTAATGTAGTGTTGGGAAATAAAGGAAAGTTAGTAATTGAAGGAAAGGGGGCTATAGTGGAAGTGAGCCATGGGCCGGGATCAGTACTAAACCCACCTTCTAGCGTACTATCAGAAGATTGCAGGGAGGTTGTTAGCAACGATATTACTAGTGTCCAGCCGAGCCCAGGAATTTACCCCCTAGTATTCCATCAAGGGGGTGGTTATTCCATTGTTACATGGAACATCGCTGGACTAGCGAATAAGACCAACCTGCTGGGATGGAAGGAATTTATCGGTTCACACGATATAGTGTGTTTACAAGAAACATGGAGTACTGTAGATGTCCATCTTGAGGGGTATACTGCCTATAATCTGCCAGCAATACCATCCTCTTCTGGTAGAGCTAATGGGGGCCTGTTAACTCGATTGAAAAATAATCTCCCAGTGAAAGTCAAGAAAAGTAATAATGTAGGGCACCTCGCACAGTTATTTTGGATGCACCATAGGGATGGCCGGGACGTATTATTGATTAATTTTCATAATTATATATTTAATTCCGCCCGTCATAGCATAGTTATAGAATTGAGACAGGAACTAGAAAAAGTGGTAAATATGGATATAACCAACCTGAATATTGTTTGGCTGGGTGATTTTAATGTGTCTATTTGTCCATTGTCGATGATAAAAGTCTGTGGGTTCCAAACTGATGAAGGTAATGATTATTTACATTTCCCCCATACCACTTATGGCAACACCTTAAACGCAGTCTTGATAGAATTTGATTTGGATATCCTGCAATGTGCTAAAGATGGGAATGGGAAGGTGGTTCGGACTTCCACAGGAAGGTCATCAGAGAGCAGCATAGACCATGTAATCGTCTCTGCCAATATTGTGAACGTATGTACCACCCCACAGATTGTTGAATTGTCTATGAGTGATCATAATCCAATCATAACGGGACTGCACCTATGGGGGAACAAGACTGTTGAATTGTGTACTGTTGTAAATAACATTGCCCCGATACGTCCTAATGGTACTAGAATCAAATGGAAGGGAGCCAATTCAGTAGACCCTTCTAAAACAGGTCTGTGGTAATGAAATAACAGATAGTTTAATGGTCAGGACCGAACCAACAATGATCCTGGCCAACTTTACCACGATCAACGAATGTATTTCTAAACTTTTTACTGTGGCCACATCCAAGAAAAAAAAACAGACAAGGGGTTGGTTTGATCATTCCTGTACAGTCTCCTTGAATAACCTGAAATTAGCACTATCGAATAAACCAAGGGATAGCGCAGTAGTCCACGCGCTTAGAATTGAATATAATTCCAACTTAAAACGTCGAAAGAAGGAGCTACAACAGGAGGCGTGGGATAACCTTGCTCTTGCTGCAGCAAACTCTAACAATAAATTGTTTTGGGACACGGTGAATTGCAAACTTCTTAAAAATGAAACAGTCCCAGAACTTTTGGCTCATGTGAGTTGCAAAGAATGGGTGGACCACTTTTCTAGCATTTTTAACCCAAGTCAAACCCCATTGTTAGAATTATCTACCCTGTGCAATTGGCCTACTATCCAGCTAGATATCACCTTGGATGAAGTAATGACAGGCATAAACAACAGCAAGGGGGGGAAAGCACCAGGTGTTGATGGTGTCCCTATAGATTGTTGTACTGGAAAAATATCGAGAAAGGCCACACTTACCAATAGCCCAATAACATTACCAAATAACTAGTCAGTTGGCAGTAAAGAAATAGCAATCGTTTATTAACAAAGGATCTCTGTGCAGAGGAGCTCCCTCGCCCACACCAAAACCAGTGCGTACACATGAGACAAGTCATTTATACCTTAGTTACATTACATGAAATAACCATATTTGGCAACCTCCTAATAGGTACGGGATCTTAAGGAAGAACCATATATGGCACACAAAGCCTGCTCAGAAGTCTGTTTCTGCTATTATGGGGAAGGTCAGAAAGGGTAACTCCCTTTTGTCTTGGTAAATGGGAGTAACAGCCCAGCGCCAGCAAGAATGTGCTTATCACCTCTGAAGTAATAGGTGCGACCTTGAGTCTTAGAGCAGAGAAAAACATCGTGAATTCAGCTACTCTTCGTATTAACACTAAATGGTACATAACTATGAATACATGTGCATGCAGCTACATCAGGCTAACAATGCCATATTAATAATGACAGAAACGGAATTTCGGTACCACAGAACCGCCCTTTTAGAGTGATGTAGCTAAATTAATCTTCAAAGATACCCTCATCTATCTGCATCAAATCTCGAATTTCTTGTTGCATCATCTGAGACTTTTCCTTCTTCGAGGGGGGCGGGGTCAAGGCAGAGGACACTTTCCTGGCACAATAGGAACAACAGACAGGCCCACAGTGTATGCATAAGCAACATGTGAACAGAACCCTCATTATACCTACTAATACCATTAATATCTTCCATCCCCAGGCTGACAGTAGGCCCCAAAACCAGCCGGAGAGGGACCAATTCCCTGTATCAGTATGTATTTCTGCTGCTAAACGGTGTAATTTCTGAATGGCTAAATGGACGGAGGGGGCGGGGTCAGGAATGTATACACAACAAGAGCTGCCGATGACCCGACAAGCTTCTCCTCGATCTGCTAAGATAACATCTAGCACCATCTGATTCTGAAGAGAAACGAGCCTCGTAGCCTGAAGCTCTACAGTCAAATGTTTTAATATATCAGCAGTGGTATTAATAACTCTTTTCACTACTCTGGATAACCGCCTCACCTCCTTGCTTGTCATTATGGGTCCCCAAATGGAAAACACTCCCTTTACTATATCCACAAAATGCTGTTCTGGGGTATCAGTTTGATCTACTTCTGACATATCCAATTCTCTCTTATCACGTCTTATTAGTGATCCTTATCCATCTAACCGATGATCCTTATGATATTTCGAGGGAGCTATATATGAAGGAGGATACAGAAAGGATAAATAACAGCGGCCCATCACGGAGCACGGTAAACTTACCCTGAGTGCAGCGAGGGGGTCCACGAACGCCGTTGCCACCGCCAGAGAGTCAAGCAAAGCATTTCATCGCGCCGCCGCCCCGGGACCACAGTTCCCGGAAGCCTCAGCGGCGGCGCGCACCTGTGACCTCGCACCAGCGCCCGGAGGCGCTTAAATCGGCGCAGAGGTCTGCTCCGCGGGACGCCCGGGGCTAAGCCCGGGCAAAGGGCGGGCCCTCTACGGCCCTCCGAGGCACGGAAAGGCCAGGCAAGGCTACCCCCCTGACATTTGTTGTCTGGATACTAAGGTACTGTTTCGGCTTGATATTTGGAACTTAACACATGATATATCACATTCACTTTTTATCAAACGTGGTCTAAGTCTAGTTTTGTTTGATTGACCCTTATAGAGTAACATACTAGAGCATGGGGAAAAAACTGGTACCTGCCCCTGTTGAGACCTTGAATACTCTGGACTCTTATCTTGTGCAAGTGGTCAGCAGTATTAACAATAAACGAAGGCAATCCTTGGGCCTAAGCCAATCACCGGTGTTGCCTGCAGAAAGTCCCTCTACAAGTGCTGTAAGCGCTGCCATGTCTGATTCTTTGATAGATAATCCTCTGCTCAACCTTGCTGATCCTAACTCTTTAGCCAACCATAGCGAGGTTATTGATGACCCTGATCCTGTTATGGATAGATTAGATCTCATAGACTTATCTGACAATGCCATTACTGATTCTAACAGTCAGATAGCTGCCACGGATGAAGACCTACAACCCCCGCCGCCAAAAACACGTGCTGTTAGAGCATGTAGAAATCCACCAGCAAAACGTGGGGGGAAACAATTAGGTAGGAAGAAGCCTGCCACCCCTCCTCATAGACGGGCGGGTAAACATGTAGATCCCGAGGTAGAGATTGAGTCTAAACGCATTATTGATGATGACCTTTTTAACAGGATTCAAGACATGATTGACATCAAAATTAGGACCATTATTAAACCTCTGATCGGGAAAGTGGACAAATTAACTGCTGAAGTTAGGAAGTTGGGTGGGGCTCATAGTAATTTGACCAAGGAGGTAGAGAATCTATCTTCCCTCGTCACGGATTTAATATCCACTGATGAGGAGGTTCCTCCTACCGATAGTAATCTACAGCCCATCCAACAAGAGCTGTTGCCCTTATCTTCACCATTATTACTAACTGTCCCGGATCAGAATGTTGTAACTGGGGTCCCTAACACCATTCCCACTGACGTAACAGTGATAAGACACCAAGAGGACGTCTCAGTCCATTTTATTGCGGAAGCCTCACCGGTAGTCTTGGTGTTGGCTAATGTCCCAGTTCTCCCAAAAGATAAAATAGAGTCCAATCAGGGTCTCAAAGATAAAGCCTTACACTGGCTTTCAAATAACATGTATATGGCCCAAGAAGGGATTGACAAATTGGCAGGAGATATAGTTTTGACAAGGAGGGTACCTTGGATTGGCAGTAAGCCGAAAAAGTTCAATGGCGACTGCGTTATTTTAAATCTTGCTAATGCCGAGGTCCTTCCAGATATTTTGAGCAACGTTTTCCCACCTCAACGCCGCAGCGGTTCCATAGTCCCACTAACTCTCAAATTTTTTTATGACAAGTCCCAGTTTGCCACCTTACCCAATACTAGTAGGCATAACAAGCCTAGTAACATCAGTAGTTGGGGAGGGGCCATGGGATCGCGATACGTAAACGACCGGTCCCAGCCTATCGCACAGCGAGAGTTAGGTAGATCCATCTACCCGTATGAGCAAAATATTCAGTCTGTCAACCCGTATGAGTTAAGAACAAACGGGTGGGGGCCTGGCGCAATGGGCCTTGATTATAGCGCGCGGGGTATAAGGCCAATACGTTGGCAGAGAACGGATCTTCTTTGATCCGCCCAAACACCCCACACTCTTTGTGGAATCCAGCCCAATATGGACAGGTTCAGTTAGCTACTCCATCTGCATGGGGCTTTACTACAGGTAACAGGTTCGGTCCTCTATCCGACCTAAATACCTGTGATTGACTTGAACCAGGAGCTGACCGAAAAAACGTGGGGTTGAACAATTTAAATACAAGTAGTGGCGGTTTCATCGCTGATGATTGCTCTAGTCTTCTCACGCTTAACGTAGCTATTGAGTCCCAACCGCCTACATTCCTTGACCAACAATCAAGCTTATCTGGGACTGAGGTTGGTGTTAACTTGGGTCCCATTGGAGAGGTCGTACTGAGCCGCCGTCAAGCGAATATTAGCAAGGTACCTTTACTGCAAGAAATAGCGAAAGGAGATTCAGAGGGTGGAAATGAGCTAAGGACTACTACGGACTCATGTAAGATCATAAGTTGGAACGTGGCAGGTTTAAACGCCAAACGCCAAGATCCTGTTTGGCGGAGCTATATTTCAAAGCATCACATCATTGCCCTACAAGAAACTTGGGACACAGCCACTAACATCTGGTGGGATGGGTACAGCAGTTTTACAAGACCTGCTGCCCCTAGTAGAATGGGCAGGGCCAAAGGCGGTCTGGTGCTTTTATTCGCCTTGGACCTAAAAGGAAGTTATAGGCAGATTATGTCAGAATCTGATAATATATTAATTGTTGAAAGGGTCGTCAATAAAACCAGTAGGACCCTATATGTTAATTTCTATAACTCTGGGAACAGTGTCTATGACGGCTGTAATATTGCTAGTTTGGACAACATTTTAAACACAGTCTTACAGAATATCGCATTTGCTTCTGAGTTTATTTTATTAGGTGATTTTAATATTCATTTATGTAAATTAGCCTGTAAGGGTAGTGGAGCCAGCGAAGATGACGATGCCGCCCCAGTAGTGCCTCACTTCGAACATTCAGCGGAGGGCAAGGAGCTCGAAGATTTACTTGCAAATTATAATCTATACGAACCCGATCACGGTTTGAGATTGCCAACTTTTATTGGCGGTCACCATGGAACTGTGATAGATTATATCTTTGTCTCTCTGGGCATTTTAACTCGGACCTCTGCCTATCGAACGGTATCAACTCATTTCAGTGACCATAATCCTGTGCTACTTGAAGTGGCTTGGGGGGCCCATATGGGTGTATCACCATCAATCATAAAACCAGCCCACCCCCTGAGGACTACCGATCAAGATAGAAGAGTGAAGTGGGCGAAGGTGATCCCGGAAAATTTTTATAAAAAATGCTTCCCTAAGATTAAAGACCAGGTCGAGCTTTGTCAGAACCCGGACACCCAAGGGAATCTTATGGTAGCAGCCTACGAGGAAATATGTGTCCAGGTTTCTAATGAACTTTTAGCTAAACCCTTTCAGGGAGCCCAGGGTCACAAGCGATGGTTCGACTCTGTATGTTCGAAGGCCCATAGAGATTTGATGGTGGCCCTAAAAATCGTTCCGAGAGTAACAGATGACATTGTGAGGCTAAGGAAAATCTACAAGATAGCCGTAAGGAACCGCAAAGAAGCCATTAAACGCGAAACATGGGATAATCTCCTTTCGGCGGCGGTGCTGAAGGACAGTAGGAGATTCTGGGAGATCATTAAGCAGCCCCTATTCTCGGAGGATAGTAATGTACCCATGGACTGTGTGATCACTGAGGAAAAATGGCTGTCTTTCTTTAAAAATGTATACGGGGGTGACGTAGCTGATGAGGGCAGTAATATGGGTCAACTGCCTAGTGGGGTTGCACATCCTATCGTATTTAATCCCCAAGAAGTGGAAAAGGCACTCGCGGAAACTACCAAACATAAGGCACCTGGCCCAGATGGAGTCCCGGCTGACTTCTTTATGTATTCGCCTAAAATGTGGTCGAGGGTGTTGGCCAACGTGTTTAATGCAGCCAATGGTAATTCAGCTCCCGCATCATGGGCCATATCCACTATCGTCCCCATTTATAAAAATAAAGGCCAGCGGGACGACCCGGCATTCTATAGGCCTATATCCCTTTTAGACTCAACTATAAAAGTTCTGGGCAGAGTCCTTTTATTTAGACTGAGGGAGAATGTCAAGGGTTGTGGAGGGCTGTGCGAGCTGCAATATGGCTTTAGAGAGAGAAAAGGTACCATCGAGCAATGTATCAATTTGCACTTACTCATCTCTAAGTACACGGTGGCCAAGGAGGGTTCAGTGTATCTCGCTTTTATGGACCTCTCCTCGGCCTTCGATCTCGTCAATAGGTCCAAATTATGGTTGACCTTGCTGGATCTGGGCATTGACGAAGCCCTGGTCATGTTTATGGCCAGTCTGCACCAGGAGCTTTTTGCAGCCGTTCGTGTGTCAAATAACGGCAGGTGTACCCCTTTATTTAGATCTTTAAAAGGGGTACGGCAAGGTTGCATTTTGGCCCCCACGCTTTTCACTATCTATATTAATGGCCTGGGGGCGCACCTGCGAGGCCAGGGCACGGACGTTCCACGCGCAGGAGATGCCCAAATTCCGGCACTTCTGTACGCGGATGACGCCGTGTTGATTGCCCGCACTGGTGTTGGACTCCAGGTTCTTCTGAATGCTTTTGGTTCCTTTATGGAAAAATTGGACCTTAAGGTCAATGTGTCCAAATCCCACACGATGGTCATGGGCCGCGAGTGTACTAAGAAAAGTCACAAATCATTCTTTTGCTGTGGGGTTCCTGTTTCTGAGGTAACCACATTCCCCTATTTGGGTGTTTTGTTCGATCAAAAGGGTACCTGGGGACCGCAGATAAGTGCAAAGAGGCTGGCGGTAACTAGATCTGCTTCTGCACTCTTGGGTTTCGCTGGCAAGCTGGGAGCCCAGCCTATGGAAGCGATGTTAAAGATCTACAAGTGTAAACCTGTGGCCATCGCCTCATATGGATCCCCTTTGTGGGGGTACACTAATCTTGAGCCCATTCAGAGAGCAGAAAACAGATTCATAAGATCTCTTCTGTCTGTGCCCCAGTCAACCCCAACTTATTCCATCCATAAGGAGGTGGGTATGCCATATCTGTCGGACTCACTTAGTGTAGCGCCCTTGATCCTGTGGTTGAAATTGTGGTTAAACGACGATCTCCCACTGAATCATAAGGTTCTGAGGGATGTCCAATCATTGGATAAACATAGTAAAATCCCATGGCTGGCCTATTTAAACAAATCATTTCAAGAACTGGGTCGCCCGGAACTTTTTCTCTGCCCAGAAAAAATTAGGGTCCAGGACATAGCCTACATAAAAAAGGAATTTAAAGAAAGGAAGGAAGCATGCCGTGAGGCAGTCGAACTACAGAAACCTGCAGTCAGGGCTCATTATCTATTGGTTAGCGTACCCTATTTGGCACCTTATCTCCGCTTTGTAACAATTCCTTACCACAGGTTTTTATTAACCAAACTTAGGTTTAACCTTTTACATTTTTATCTTGGTTCTTTTAAGGGCTGGCAGAAGCCAGAATTAGCTGCCCCCTGCAGTTGTGACCATTTCTCTGTGCCGGATACAATGCACTTTGTCATGTTTTGCAGTCTGTATCATGAGCAGAGGAAAAAATACTTGCTCCCCATTCTGAAAGAAGCAGGGTTCACACAGGTGCGCCCTGCGCTGCTCTATTTACAGCTCATGACAAATCCCCGCACAACGTTTAGTCTTGCAAACTTTTTAGTGGCCGCTGCGAGGGTGAAAGCTGTTGGTCAAATTTTGTCTTAAAAATTGTTTTTGTAATGAGCCAATATGTATTTTGTCTTTTTTAGATACTAATGTATTATCTTAAATTGTGTAAATAGTATTTATAACGAACATCTCGTATGATGCTTTTTAGATATTAGGAACATCAAGTATGTTTTTATGCTATGTCCTATTGTTTTCTTTGTTTGTTTCTTTGTATGACTTGGAATAAGTCGAATAAAGATATTCTGACTGACTAACAGCGGCCCATCCAACCCCGGGGAAGCCAAGTATAAGCGTTCTCTCCGCAAACAAAATAAATATTCGGGGTGTTATTAATGGTGGACTACTAAAAGTACGTAATCGATAGGTATAATTGCCCCGACTATCTCCTACCGGGATATGTCCTGTTCCTTGTACACAAAAGGCTGAGGTGCTATTTAATATGGGCACGGGGATTGGCTTGTCATCTGTAACATTTTGATCCTGGAAGTGTTGAAAATACTGCGTGAAATTAAATTTGGCAAAATCCAATATCTCTGTTTTCAAACATGTAACATTCTCATATTCGGTATACATATTCATGCAAACCTTGGGGTCCAAGGACCCCTCCCCATCATTTCCTCGTGGGTCAAAACCTTGGTGTACTTCTATATAAGTCAAAATCATTTCGTAATCCCTTTCGGTATATCGAGAGGTATCTACAGTGTAATGCAAATACATCATACTCAACAATTTAAACCAGGCTTCACAACTTCCTAGGTAGGATAATGGCAATGAGATAAAGATAACGTGATGTATTACAGAGGGATGCAGACCGCAAACCCAACAATTGGTCGTATTGGTAGCACTGTGAGTCTGATGCAGCATTTCTACGAATACATTCTTAGCATAGGTCTGACGATGTCTTTCTTTATGAGGGGCTAACATAAAGAAATGGTGTTCTATTGGTGGGGTGGGAGTCCCTATCACTATATGCATGGGATGATGAAATTCTAAATATAAAAACACACTCATTATTATAATAAACAACATTGCAACGGTTATTACGAAAGCAACCTTCACTCTGGTTGTCCATGATGAAAACATAAGTACATAAATGGGCATATATATCAGGGAGCAAGGGGACGCTCCTCCTCAGGAATAAATCGACCAAAAGGGTACATTCTAACTAGAGTCCAAACTATTCTAAAAAAAATGCAGTCCGTCCTGCCAGAGGGTACTTCTTTCCTGTGTTCCGTCTAGAGTCTCAGAGGCAGGCTCCTATCGTTCATCAAAGGAAACAAACTCTTTTGTCGATTATTTTCTCCCACTACAACCTGGGCCCCTTTTCCTTTTGTTTCTTAGTCTTTTCTTTTTGAACAGAGCAATACAAAGTTCCAGCTCTCAATGGGTTCAGTCCAGTGTCTCGCTCAGTACCCCCAAGATTCTCTAGCAAGTCCCTACCACTAAAGTCTTTCCCTATCTCCTACAATTATTTGGGGTACCATGTCGGTTTCTGGGCCGCAGGTTGTATCGAGCATGACCTGGCAATTCTTGATCTCTTAACAAAACAGATGAGGAAGCATCCAAGGTGCCAGATTTCCCATGAACCTTTCGTGCAACAACTGGAGCAACAGATTCAGAGGCCAATTCAGCACTTGTTGACGCGGCCTCTCTCGTGCCCTCGGCTCCCCTTTCTTGCCCTTCAATTTCCTGAGCGTCAGAAAAAGGAACCATGCAAGGAACACTTTCACCTTCCTGGGTCAATATTCCTGATGGATTCAAACGATCAAACGGAAGGGGAAGTGGCACCTTTTTAACATGAGCAACATGGATCCAGTGCTTCCATCCGGTCACCTTCACCGCTGTTAGGGTGGCGAGTAAAACTTGCACCGGTTACGTCCACCTAGGCTCAAGGCTCGATTTCTGCTGATAGTTTTTCACCATTACCCACTGGCCGGGCTCCAAACGATGTCCCGAACCCTCCGGCAGGGGCTGCAATACATCAGATACCTGTTGGTGGATAGAATGGAGGTCTTTAGTCAAAGCATACAAATAATCTGACATCATAGGATAATCTATTTCTCTAAAACTTCTCGGACGAGGAACACCCCATACATTAGCTGGCCGTCCAAAAATAACCTCGTACGGGGACAGACCTGAACGGGAATGGGGGGGGAATGCGCAAAGACATCAAAGCCAAGGGCAACGTGTCTGGCCACCGCAACCCGGTACTTTCCTGACTTTTAGCTATTTTCAACTTCAAGATCCCATTGTATTTCTCGACTAACCCAGCCAACTGAGGATGTCGAGCAGCATGAAATTTCTGTTTTATGTGTAATCCATTACAGATATGTCTGATAAGATCAGCATTAAAATGCGTCCCGTTGTCCGACCATATGACCTGAGGGACCCCATATCTTGGGAAATATTCCTTTATTAGGGCTTTAGCAGTTGCTAGTGCAGTATTTTCCTTGGTAGGGTAAGCTTCTACCCACTTATTGAATGCACAAACCACTACCAGGACATATTTTAGATTATTCACTCTCTCCAATTGGATATAATCCATTTGGAGCACCTCAAAAGGCAAAGAGGGTGGTGCAAAATTCCCACAAAGAACAGGTTCTCCTCCTCCTGGATTGTATCATAAGGAAACCATACAATGTTGGACCAGATGGGTGGCAGTTTTTAAAATATTGGGATTATTCCAAACTGGGTCCAGTAAATGACAAATTCCCTTTGGTCCTATATGTGCATTCCCATGTGCCATAGTTACTACTTGTGAGACTTGGCCCTTTCCCCAAAAAGTTTTGCCTTTTATTCCCCTTTTAATTTAGAATGCCCTTATGGTAACAACAATGTATAGGCCTTGTGTAGTGAGGAAAGCCCTGTGTACTGTGAAACTGATGTTCAGGTGCAGGTGACTTATACCCCTAACATGACTGCCACTGACCACTGCTGCTGCAGCGTGGTTTAGTGGGCGCATTCTAGTGGCCAGGGCCTGGCTGGAACCCTCCAAACAATGTATCCATCTTAGCCTGCCAGCCTGCCCACAGGTAGAATGGTGGAACCTCCTGGAAGCCTCTGGAACCTTCTGGAAGAGGTGAGGTGACACCAACTGCCACTACCAACTGTCCACTGGCAGTATATAAGGAAAGGGAGGGAAACTTTCCTGTCAGAGAGACTGAGGGGAGACCTGGGGAAGAACCTACGCAGGAGGATAGGCAGTGAGGGTCAGGGCAGGGACTTATGATACTGGAAGAGACAGGGCCTAGGTGTTATCTTTCAAGTGTTGAGGTATCCTGTACCCCCCCCCCCCCCCCTCTGACCTAGCCCCGCGGAAGGGAACCCCCAGGGACCACTTGAAGGGATTGGCTGAGAAGAACTTGGAACACCAGACACCAATTTATTCCCCCTTCAAGGAACAAGAAACCAAGCAACTAAATCAAGGAACAAGTAACCAAGCAACAAAACTAAGGGCGCAAGAAACATCACGCAAAGAAGAAACTAAGCCTCTATTTACAAGGGCACAAGGAACCTAAAGCGCTAAGAAGAAATTAAATCATCACAGGACTTTTGAAGAAGCAATCAGGTATTGGCGCGGTTCTGACCCTGCGTTTCCTGATGTCACCTGGGGTCTCCTTTGCTAACCTGCTACTGGGGTGTCACCTGTCCTGTATATCTAGTGCTGCCCTTGCTGACCCTATGAAGAGCGCTGAAGTAATGAAGGGGGTTGCGGCCTTCTGAAGCGCTATATTCTGTGATGCTCTTTAGCAGCGCTACCTGGAATGAACTGTCTGCCGAGCGCTACCTCTGCTGTGAATTGCCTGCTATATCGTAGCGCTGTGAAACCTGAAAAGCGCTATCCCCCTGAAGCGCTTTTACCTTAGAGCGCTGTGTCCCCTGAAGCGCTCGATCCCAGAAGCGCTAAATCTGTTCAGCGCTGTGCCCACCCAAGCGCAGCTGCCCCACTCACCGCCGTAGCCGAGGCTGCCCTGAGGAGAGCTGGAGTTTGCCCCCGGTGGCCCTCGGTGCCAGGAGAGGGCTTCCGCCATCTTACTGTGGGCTGCGCAGGGCCCAAGTGTGGGAAGTCCTAACGGCGGCCCCCGGAGCCTTGGGGAGGCCGCCGTAAAAATTCCTGTCAGCGCGCCGGAGTCCGGGTAGGCCGCGCAGGCCTAAAGTCTTCCCCAGTCTGAGTCACATGACGGGGGACGCGAGCCGCGTCATCGGCCGCGCCCCCGCCGGAGCCGAGCGGCAATCGGCTGCTTTGATGCGCCTCTGCCAATAATTGGGGAAAGCCCTGCCGGGCCCAACACGGAAGGGGTGTGGAGTTCAGGAGCCCCCCCTCCGGTTCGCCCCCCATCGAGGATCAGCCTCGACCCCAGCGCCGGTGCCTGCATCAGGCCCCTCTGCACTGCGCTGGGCCGCCACGAGGCCTGCTTGAGGGCCGAAGCCCTTCCCGGCTCCAGAACCTCCGCAAGGGCCGTAAATAGGCCGAAGAGAGAAGGTAGCCATAAGGAAGGAGGGCTGGAACCACAAGGAGGTCCCGGTGCCGCCCCTCCTCTTGGGAAAATCTTTTGCTGAGCCCTCCTAGCCCCCCACAAGTACTGGAACTGGGCCAGGGTTCATTAACACTATGAAAGCCCATTAGGGACAGTTGGGCACTAGGTTAACCCCTGGCTAGGGGACCATTAATTAAATAATCTACCCATGCTGGGGGCAATGTGTAATCTTACCATGATGCCTGGGATATTTGTTGTTGATGAAATGTTCTCCCTAATTAGCAGAAATGTTTTACTAGCCTAATGTGAGGCCTATGCTTGCCTAATGAGATGTTCTTCTCTGAGCCTGATGTATGATTTAGACCTGCTTAGTGAAATGGACTGCTCCACGTTCATGACATGCTACGTCTGCTTAAGGCGGTGTTACCTGAATGCTTTTTGCTACCTCAGGAAATGGTTAACTTACATAATGAAAAGGTTCCTGGGTCATTTGTCATGCATACTCCTGCCTAATGCAATGGTTCCCAAAGACCTCTAGGAATATAAGGAGAGGGTTACTCCCATTTGAGGAGAGGTTTATTCCTGACTAATAGGGATAACGTACTGCTATTTCAGCCTCAGGTGCTGTGATAGTTTACCCTAGTTAAAAGAAAGGTTTATTCTTACCTGATGAAATGGGTAATGCTGGTTAAATGAAATGTTGTACATTGACTTATTCAGGAAGACTTTCCCCTGCGTAAGGAGAATGATAACTTTGACCTACAGTCAGTTATGATACAGCATTTATTTATTTAAGAGATGTTTTGCTCCTAATATGGGAGAAGAGTTATGCACAGCTAATGTTCCCTCTAATATGATGTTTCATATTTAAGGAAATGTTTGACCTACACTTAACGAATTGTTTATTCCTACAACGGGAAGAGGTTACTTCATGAATGTAATGTTAATGTATAACCAATGGGAAGGTTTTCCTTTAAACTGTTGAACTGCCTAATGCTTATTTTTACTAGGAGTGTTACCTAGAAGGGTTATTCTTGATTGAGGCAACAGTTAAACTGGCACAAGGGGATATTTATTTATTTTGCAATGTTTTCTCCTAGTTAGTGCTGGCTAATGCAAGGGTTATCTGGGCCCAATGAGAAGTTCTCCAAAAGGGATGCCCATCCTTGCTATATGGAATATTTATTCTTAGTGAAATGTTTTCGCCTCTTTAGGGCTGCATATATTTATTGAAACCTACAGTTATTTATTCACCTATTTATGGTTGGTGAAATATGAGTGAAATACCTACAGGAACAAATGCCATGTTATTTGGTTGTCTCCTTAATGCATTTTTACAGGTGCTGTCAAGAAGCAAGGCGAAGGATAGGCCTGTGGTTTTCTGAAAATGTATTTAACTGATATCTGATATTTATTGAATATTTACTATTTATCTAACTAATATTTATTGATCCAATATTTAATATGTATTGACTATTTAATATCTATTCATCCGTTATTGATTGCAAGTTTTGAGACACATATATTCTAAATGAATTTACGATTTCCCTGATCCTGCTCTATCTAACTATTTATCTTAATACAAATTAATTGTTTTTATACAAGCTTTGGAGTGGAGTCATTTATTGCGTGCCCAGGTTTCTGTCTCAGTGTGATTGTGTGCTGCATGATCGCTTAACACATGTGCTTTCGGATGCCTACCCGCTCGTGCCATGCTACCCAAGGGGACTGGTGACCCCAGTTCCAACACTACTGCATTGACAAAAGCATTGGGAGACATCCATCGTTGCTTCTCACTTAAATCAACCCAACATCCATTATCATCCAACCTTCCTACTTCATTCTCCCACCGGGCCAATTCAGCGGGGGTTGCTTCCTTCTGTATCTCTCGGACACTCTCCATGGTATTATTGAACATATCAGACTCCTCCACCCACCTGGCTGAATTTACATACATCGTGGACATTTTAGATTTGGCAGTGTCTTTTGCAGTTTGGTCAGCGAAAGCATTTCCTTCTCCCACAGTATCCACTATGGCTTTATGAGCACTACATTTAACAATTGATACCTTCCGGGGCAGAGTCAACGCAGTTAACAATCTTAATATCAAAGGGCCATGTTGTATCCGTTGGCCATGAGAAGTAAAGAATCCCCTTTCTGCCCAAGGCTTCCCAAAACTATGAGCTACACCAAAGGCAAACTGGCTATCTGTATAAATGTTTACCTCTAGTCCCTCACTTAACTCACATGCCCGTAACAGGGCTATTAGCTCAGCTGCCTGTGCAGAATGATAGTTTCAACTACAGTACACAGGGTGGTGATTGCGTATGCAGCTGTCGTTGTGCCATGTGGTAATTTAAAACAAGAACCATCCACATACAACTCGCCTTGGGGTCAGATAGGGGCGTGTCTGTGAGGTCCACCCGTCCCTTCGTTTCTTCTTCTGTCCGAAATATACAATCATGTATGTCATTGTTTGGTTCATCCGAAGGGAGGGGTAGTAACGTGGCTGGATTCAGAGTGGGACACCTTTTTATAGTAATATGAGGGGCAAACAAAGTCAATTCATATCCAGTAAGACGTGCACTCGTAAGGTGCTGTGTCTTTGTTTTATTCAAAAGTGTGTCCACAGCGTGCGGTACCATCACTGTGAGGTCAGAATTTAGCACGAGTCCTTCCGACTGCCTAATGGCCACCGCCTCCGCGGCAGTAGCCCTCAAACAGCTAGGAAGTGCTCTAGCGACATGATCCAATACGGCTGAAAAATAAGCACAAGGTCTTTGCTTACCACCAAATCCTTGCGTTAACACTGAAAGCGAACAACCGTCCACCTCGTGCACGTAAAGTACAAAAGGTTTTCGGTAGTCAGGAGTTCCTAAAACAGGTGCAGAACAAAGAGCAGTTTTCAAAGAATCAAAAGCTTTCTGACACTCATCCATCCAGGGTAAGGATTCATGCACTACTTTCGTATTCAGATATAACAGTGGTTTAGTAAGAAGAGAAAAATTAGGAATCCACTGGTGACAGTAAGAGGTTATGCCAAGAAATGCACGAACGTCTCGTTGAGTACGAGGAACAGGCATGTTAAAAATAGTGGACACACGTTCAGGAGTCAACTTCCTCCCCTCTTTCGACAGTAGATGAGCAAGGTAGGTCACCTCCTGTCGACAATATTGAAATTTAGAAAGAGATACTTTATTTCCATGAGCTGCTAAATGGGACAATAATTTAACCGTGGCTTCTTTGCAGCCCTCCTCCGTATCAGACGCCACCAACAGGTCGTCTACATACTGGAGAAGGACGTTTCCTGGGGGTAGAATCAATTCATCCAAAATTACCTTCAAAGCCTGACTATAAAGACTGGGGCTTTCTGTATAGCCCTGATGAGCACAGCAAAATCTAAAGCTACGGCTTGATAACGAGAAGCCGAAGATATGTCTACTCTCAGGGTGTAAAGGAATGCTAAAGAAAGCATTCTTTAAATCAATGACTGAGAAAAATGTAGCAGTAGGGGGAATCATAGTAAGTATCGTTATGATATCCGAGACCACTGGATATTGTGGTACCTTATTAACTTCCTGGAGGTCAATTACAAAGCGGTACCTATCAGTATGATCAGGACTGCTCCCTATAGGAGCCTTCTTCAAAATCAGTAATATGGGGCTGTTACACGTGTTAGAAGCTGTCTCTTCCAACACGCCCTTGTTGATCAAATCCTGAATTATCGACATTAATGCTTTTTCTCCTGCTGGGGAGATGTTATACTGTGGAATACGAGGCAACCAAGCATTGGGTTTTAACGTGATGGAAACTGGTGGAATATTCAATAAACATACATCAGTATCACCAGTTGCCCACAACGTAGGAGGAATGGCTGCCAGTTCCAGAGGGATATGGTCGTTTTTCATGACATTCTGTTTGGTATATTGTTCTGGTGACTGTACTGTCAAATATACTCCGTCCGAAGAACAATAAATCTTAGCGTGCATCTTTTTTAACAAATCCAATCCCAATAAATTTTCCCCACATTGCGATGTCAACAGAAATGGAGATTCTACCTTAACTGGGCCTATCGTAAATGAGAGTGGCTTCGAAATGGGGCTTATTACTGGAATACCAGAAAATCCAACTGAAACATTATTATGCCCAGACAGAGCAGCCCCTGGAACCAATGAATGGGCAATCGAACTGGTCATTGCACCAGTGTCCACTAAAACATTTTCAGACACTCCCATTATTTGTCCTTTAACGTAGGCCTCTGTTGGTCCACGGGTATTGACACTTGGCCCCTTCTCTGTCCGTGGCTGTCCTATGCATAAAAATATCCATCTGATTCGTCCATTCCATAATTTTCATTGTGATACTGCTTCCCATTGGTATTATCATAATAATTCCCTCTGGACTCACCTCGTATCACTTCCCCTCTTTTCAGGTCGCCTCGATCGACACACACCCTCCTCTTCGTCTACCTCTGCCTTTCACGGCTCCATTCTGTGCTATAAGGAAAGGACACTGAGCTCGCCAGTGCCCTTCCTGTTTACAATAAGCACACTGATTCTGGCCCAAAGCACAGCTGGACCTCCTCCACGTCCTGTCCCTGCCCCTTCCTCCTCCTTCATTTCTGCCACGTCCCCAAGCCACCTGTTGTAATAATACACGAGTTTTAAGATCCTTAGTCTTTTTATCCGACTTTTCTTTACTCTCATTTTCCTTATGCTCATAATATTTGGCCATACTCAATATATCTGATGAAGTAGAGGTGGTCCAAGTACTTTCGGCGGCCTGGAGCCGTGCCGATATTTCCGGTTATAAATTAGTCACGAATCGATTAGCAAACAATCTTACTCCCCCTTCTACCGATAAATCCTGTCCACTAAAATCGATAAACACGCCTTCAAATCGAGTAAAGAAATCTGATACACTTTCATCCTTTTTCTGTCTACATGCAGTCAGTTTATCCCAGTCCACTTTTCGGGGTGGAATTAGAGTGTGCATATATGTAATAATTCGACCTGGCAATGCCAAAATCTTGGCTCTAGGTTTATCTCCGGGTTTCCATTCCCCATCCCAAGCCTTAAATTGTTCCCACATCCCCCCTAACTCATTAGAGTGGGGTTGGTCGTGTACCTGTCCCCATACATCAACTGGAACCAATAATCCAAAAAACAACTCTATATCAGCCAAAGTCCTACAGCTGAAGAAGCTGCTTCAGTAAGCTCTTTATAATAGGCAGTGGGATTCTTACGTGGATCGGGTAAATGAGATTTTAGGGATAGAACTTCGCTTCGTTTCCAAGGAGTATTTACCCACTGTTCTTGAAATTTTGCTTCAACTCGGGCCTGAATGACCTGATTGGCGTTATCCTTAAGTTCCGGAATTTCAGGATGATAAATTGGACTTCTCGCATGGGATGCTGGGAATCCCATGTGGGGCATTTTGTAAATAATCTTTGCCGATATCGCATAATGGTAACCAAAGTTCCATATACATGCTCCGGTCCTAGTTCAAACTTATGGACCCGGTCCACAATATCATATAGGACCTGCGGGGCTCTCCCGTCCTCAAAACATTGTTCCCACAAAGAAATCAACCGATTAGCCATGGTTTCTAAGGTATATTGCTGCATAACCGGTTCGTAATCCTTCATGGTTCCCCAAATATCCTCTACATTGTATATAGCATTCCGCACCCACTGGGACGCCTGATCTATCACCATCTGTTTTTCCTTGCTTCGTACAACAGCACGTGTATATAATCGTCGAACACCCCCCATTCCGGGCACATGGGAGGGGGTCGAATCCAACCTAACAGGGGTTGAAGTGGCTGACTGGGAAGGCCAAGCCACCAAGGACGAAGGGGAGATCAATGTCATTGGGGACATGACAGGGGTCAATGAATCGCCGGTCAATAAAGTAGGCATCGGGGTCGTAAGGCAGGAGTAGAAATGGTTCCCGTTGACATAGTCGTGGCAGAAGTCTAAGGGGCCGTAGCTAACACGACGGGTGCTCCGAAGGCACTTGCCAGGGGTATCGCAGGATACACTCGTTGCGGAGCATTAGGGGGTGGAGGACACGTATCTAATAAGTCCTCTATTTCATCCTCCACCTCAGGTCGAGCTGTATAACTTTTATCTGCCTGCAATAGAAACTGTCTGTCTAAACATTCTATCTTTTTCTCAGTTTGTTCCTTATCATATGCCATAGCCTTTTGAGTTATAGTCTGACCATTCTGTATTTTTAGCAACTTCTCTTCTCTTATTCGACGACGTTTTGCCTCCTTTTGCCACAATCTTAAAGAATCAAACATTCCCTGCCGACTTCTTTTAGCGAACAAACAATCCTGTAAATACTGTATCTTCTGCTCATCAAAAGACCTAGTTACAGGCCACTGTAATTCTTCGTTATCCTTGGTGTATTTATGCCAGAGATTGCTGAATAAAATGGGCGTAAGACCATGTTTTACATACATATCAAAATTTGGACTGCCTTCTGGCGGGGCAGGCTGACTTTCATTGTGTATGTTTCCGCCGACAATAGCATCCAAAACATTTTACTAAAACACAACATTTTTAGGTGATCACCCTTCACACTTCGTCACATACGATCAAAATTCACACTCAATCTTCGTCAATTCCACACTAACCATACACGCACTTTTGAACATACAACTTTTCACCTCAGAAGCCAAACACTTTTCCTTTTCAATTTTCGATCGATATAAACCGCCAAGGAACGGAGCCCGTCGATTCCCGTTCATAGAGAAGTTGTGAACCTCCAGCCACTGGACCAAACAGAAACAAAGAAAATCAGGCAGTCCGAAGACTACCAAGAGGTCATTAAACAGGAATTAACCACAAACCGGCCTACAGACCATCCCGCAGTCTTCCCGGTTCACCTACAGGACTATTCTGACTGAGCCCGCTACCTTAGCGCCGCTTCAGATGTGTCCAGAAGTCACCCAAGCAGAACCACGGGCCTTTCCGAGGACAGTCCGGCCAGGTGTGCACTCAAAAATGCCACACCAAGGCATCTGATTGTAACCTCTATTATTCACCAAACAAGTCCGTGGAGCATCTGCCCATGCAGCCTCAATGCTGCCCCGTCAGATCTCCGAAACTCCTCGTGGTACGCCGACCACCAAACCATAAAAACCATTTAACTGTTTGCTCAAACATTTCTGAATAGCACAATCCATAAACAACAAGCTAATACACTCACCGGGTGTACTCAAGTAGGGTTGCGAGTTCTCCACTGCCCAATCCTGAAGATCAACTTAGATCGGTTCCTGGGTTACACCTGTAGGACTCCGGCGAGGGGTCACTAGCAGCTGGGGCTCTCTGATCGCGAGAGCGGAGTTCGGCCAAAATCATATATGCGTCCACCCCCTCGACCAGAGCAATCCCCCTAGTGTCCTTATTTCACCCCGCATTACGGGAGGACGACCCCAAATGCGGAGTCCCGGCGGAGTCGCCAACTGTTGTACTGGAAAAATATCGAGAAAGGCCACACTTACCAATAGCCCAATAACATCACCAAATAACTAGTCAGTTGGCAGTGAAGAAATAGCAATCGTTTATTAACAAAGAATCTGTGCGCAGAGGAGCCCCCTCGTCCACACCATAATCAGTGCGCTGAGAAGACTGACGATTTACACATGAGACAAGTCATTTATACCTTAGTTACATTACATGAAATAACCATATTTGGCAACCTCCTAATAGGTACAGGATCTTAAGGAAGAACCATATAAGGCACACAAAGCCTGCTCAGAAGTCCGTTTCTGCTATTATGGGGAAGGTCAGAAAGGGTAACTCCCTTACGTCTTGGTACATGGTACATGGGAGTAACAGCCCAGCGCCGGCAAGAATGTGCTTATCACCTCTGAAGCCAGATGCGACCTTGAGTCTTAGAGCAGAGAAAAACATTGTGAATTCAGCTGTCCTGTAACTCAACTAATTGGGACTCGCTCTGTAACATGAAAAACAACACGTGATCACTACCCAGGACAAAGTGGACAAATACAAAATGGCTTGAACACATTAATGGTGAATTAAATAATGACGATACCAAAAAACTAGTAGAACTAAAAAAGAAACTTAAAAGAATTGAAGCGCATGGTGAATTCATGCTGGCTTATTTAAGGTTAGGTATCATCCCCATGGGTCTCCGAGTCAGAAACATCCCGGGTCTTTTTGTTCACTACAAAGCATTTCTGGACAAATGGAGCAGAATTGCCAGTAGATGTTCAAGAGACCTGATGATGCTCATCGTCGAGACCGCCAAAGAACTAGCAGCAGAAGTAAGATCAGAAGTAGAAGACTTAGAAGATAAGATCAAAAAAATGGGGAATATTGAGGAATCCATAAAGAAAATTGATGAATGCAATAAAGAATTAGAATCGTTTACTAACTATTTAGAAAAAAGGAAAAATGACAAATTATTAAAAGATAAAAGGTTTGCCACCATTGAAAATACTTATCCTTACCTGAGAGCAGACTTTTACCAACAGAATCATTACACTGCTGAAACTACTGACCAACAGCAACAAAAACAACGTGTGAATACATTTTCAGAGACCTCTGACTCTGAAAATGAAAATAATGAGGGTTACTACGATCCAGATCCAATTTATAATCAAGCTCCTAACAGAGGAAACCGTAGACAACCTTTTTTAGGGAACCGAGGGGGCGCTCGGGGACGCCCCAGAGTCCACTTCCAAGGTCAATCGAGAGGGAACTACCAGCCCCAGGCCCATCACCAACAGGAAGAGCCACACTTTGTCCGCGAGACCCGAAGCAGACAATATTGGAAACAAGGAATGTGATTCCCATCTTCAATCTAACGAAATTAGAGTTAGATAATCATAGTACCAACTTATTATCCAAAGGTTTATCCTATGTCCCACACTCCACACTCAATTTATTTGAGCTGTACTGTGATATAATCTCCTTCTTCCGGAAAATCCGGCTGAAAAAGTTTTTTGCTCTAAATATCACATCAGATGAAGAACATCCCTCCATAAAACCCCTCTGTCTTCCATCTACATTCAGCCCGGGCCTTGAACAATTGGGGCCGGAAGTTGCTACTTTCGAGCTAGTAGTTTTGAAAAAATTAGATCAAGCCTTAAGGTTCATCCCTAAACCAATTTACAACTTAGAAAAGGAAGAACACCAAGCCCTAACATCCCTCTCAAATAACAAAAACTTAACTTTTAAGGGATGTGATAAAGGAGGTGGCATAGTAATTATTGACACATCCGAATATGAAATCAATATGCTTAAAATGCTGGATGACCCTACATTCTATGTCCCTTTGAGATCTCATTCTCTAATAAATTTATCTAGGAAAATCATGTCCCTAACCGTAGCTGCCCTGGAAGACGGATGCATTAATGCCAAAGAATTCGACTTCCTGAACCACAATCAGGGAAAAACTGCTTGTATTTATGGTCTTCCCAAAATACACAAACATGCCGACAACCCCCCGTACCGTCCCATTGTCTCCACCATAGGTACTGTAACTGAACCACTCTCTAAATATGTGGACAATTATCTGCGTCCTTTTATCCCTAAAATTGACTCATACATACGTGATACAGGCCACATGATACAGAAAATTGAAGGAATTGCATTTAACTGCAACAATGAACTATTGGTTACAATGGACGTAGAGTCCCTATATAGTAATATTCCTCTGACTGATGCTATGAAAACCACAAGTTGGTTCATTGATTTACACAAAATTCCCTGCCCAAAAGAATTTTTGCTTGCCTGTCTAGAAATTGTATTAACAGAGAATATATTTGAATTTGGGTCCCATATCTATCGCCAGATCAAAGGTGTAAGCATGGGCGCCTCAGTAGCACCATCGATAGCTAATATCTTCATGGCAGCCTTCGAGAAGGAATTCATTCAGAATGAGATTGCCCCCTTTTATGAGTCCATCTCCCATTGGTCCAGATATATTGACGACATCTTCTTTGTCTGGACCGATGGGAGAGAAACTCTAGAGGAATTCCTCCAATGGATAAATGCAGCAAACCCTAACCTCCATTTCACTTCTCATATCAGCAATGAGAAAGTAGAATTTTTGGATATTGAAATTATAAATGAGGAAGGTACTCTAAAAGTAGATCTCCACACAAAACCTACAGCGAGGAACACACTACTACACTATCGTAGCTTCCACCCAAGATCGCAAAAAAATAGTATCCCCTTCTCCCAATTCTTACGTGTCAGACGTAATTGTACGAACCTTAATGACTTTGATAAGCAAGCTGCAACAATGAGAACCAAATTTATCGATAGAGGCTACCCTCATCGTTTAGTGAGAGATTCCTACAAGCGAGCACGGTATTATGACCGAGACTGTCTCCTGCGAACTAAACCTCCAAAACCTAATGACCAAATAGTCTGCATAACAAAACACTCCACTGTAAATGAAAAGGTAAAACAAGTTATAAATTCAAATTGGCATATATTAAATAGCAATTGCTCCAATGAACAAAAATTGATGAAGCCACTCTTTGCCCACAAGAGAAATAAAAATATAAAAGAATTCATTGTCCATTCCCGCTTTCAAAATAGTATACAGAAAGATAATTTCAGTCAAAGATCAATCCTAACAAACAATCCAATAAAAGGGACCTTTCCCTGTTCCTCATGTAATTCATGTGGAAATATTCTGCGAGGTGAAGAATTCGAACACAATGACCATAAAACGAAGGCAAAGGAAATGTGGAACTGCAAATCAACCAACGTGGTGTATTTCATACAATGTCCTTGTCTCCTGGGATACGTGGGAGAAACCTCACGTACGATTCAGACGCGCTTGAACGAACATCGCTCAGCTATAAGAACCAAAAAAATTGCTTGCCCAATGGTAAAGCACTTCATAGAGAAGGGTCACTGTGCTGATGATTTTAAATGGAGAATCCTTGAAAAAATCCACACCCCAGACTCCAAAGGCGGTACAGCCATCCGAAAGAAAAGGGAAGTCTTTTGGATTTTTATTTTTAATACTTTCCGCCAAGGAATGAATAATGAAATTCCGTGGGAACACGCAATCTCCTGAAAATTCTTTTCTTCAAAATTTAACTATATACACGCATTTAAACCCACGAGTGAATATAAGTATGTACTACCGTATTCATAATGCCCCTACCAATCAGAATGAAGAATTGATGAAACAACTAGCAAAATATGACAATATTATTAATAGAGTCAAAAGTTGAAGAAGGCAACCTCGAAGCATAGTATCATTCCAAAAAAGAATAAACACTATATACTCTGTGATTTACAAATAACATATAGAGAATATATACATATTTTCCCTATATTTTATTTTAAAAAAAAGGCTGCCCTAAGTAAATCCATTAATTTTATAATCATTCAATAAAATGCATTTCTCTCGCGGGTCTCTCTTCCCCCACAATCCATACATTGTAAGTGCTTAGCCGCTACAATGAAAAAACTATCTGCAAACTACAGAATCAAAGTCTGTCTTCACTCGTAAGCGCAAATAACACAAGCGCGCGAGTCACACCATACTAAAACTACAAAACTGAGTCCCTTTTCGCTTTCGAACACCAAACACGCAAGCGCCTCACCACCAATCACTGAAGCGTTCTTAGTAAATCCGCCATTATGTGCTTACATGGGAAACTCCTCCCAAAATTGACGCGTCAGAATAGTTAAACATAGATACAACATAGGTGTTGGCAATTGACACCAATTATCGAACATATATAGACACCTCCCACTGACGGGCATTTCATCAGCATTTCCCGCATCTGCATCGCCAGACGGACCATCCCGCTGCCGCCGGACATAGTGAGCCCTGCCGATTATCCTGAGGTAAGACGCTACACCAAAACAAATCGCTATGAGCCAACAGCAGAACCCTTTTTCCCTCCATTCAACTAAATGGAACTTAATATGCCTCCCTCTTTATATCCACAGGCAGGGAGATCTTTTAATATCACCTCCCCACCCATCTAGAATCCTTGAAAATCCTTCTCGCACCATCCACACCTTTGAAATATAAGACCCCGCTACCACTGGTAAGATTAGAAGAGTCATAGGTATTTTTTAACCTGATCTGTATAAAGATATAGATGTAATTCTTGCCTCCTCTTCCTTTCTTTTCTTTTTTTGGACCATTAGAACACCACTCAATACATCGCATTTGGCACCAGATCATATCATAGATCACTGACTGGGCTTAAGAAAATGAAAACAACAGTAATTGAACCAATAGGTAAGATCAGATAAAGTTTAGACAACGCGATTATTAGAAACTAAGTCCATCTACGTATAAGAAATTAAATCTAACTGAATCATTATTAAGAACAAGACTAATAGATATAATTCCGGCTTTATACCATCTCCAAAAATAGATATCTAGAAATCATCTGAGGAGGATTCCGACCTAGTGTATCTTATCCAGCATTGCTTCACTCAAAGGGCTCCGGCCAGCGGGAATTACCTACTTGTGTTCTTGATAATCAGGTAAAAAACTACTAAATAATACATGTGTTTGACCTTCACATTTGGAATAAAAAACTAATAACAAGTATGATCTTTTACCCAAGCTCCTGCAACACTTGATCTAAAAAGAATTGCATAAGAAATAGAAAATCGTCTTGACCAGTGTTCATAATTGATCTTCATAGTAAGTACTACAGACATAAATATTAAGATAAAAGAAAACACTACCATAGTAGGGGAATTAAAAAGCATTATTGTCTTGGTCTATATAAAAGTAAGTTAAGATACTTGCGCTGTCATGTATTTGTTTACTTATCAATACATCATCATAGCAAGCCCTTAAAAGACCTTTTGCTTTTCTCCTCTCTCATTTCTTTGGGCGGCTATGAATTGTCTAAATCATCAATGAGTGCTTCTCAAATTACTGAAATAGGATATCCTCAAAAATATTTTTATATATCCTATATACACGCAACATGCCATTCTCTATCATGTTGTCCTATACCCTACTTTTAATCTCCAATTTAAGACATGTGTCTTTTTGGACTAAGACAGATCATGTAAGGAAATGACAGGGATAAAAATGAACAATGGAAATTACTGTTGTTTTATAAATCTGTAAACCAGAAACTGGGCTAACTGGCTGTAAAAATTAAAATTCCAGATGTTAAAAACCTTTTCAACTGTATAAATTGTGTTATTATGTAATTTTATATATATATAATCTATGTGTATTTTCACTTTATAGAAATTGTGTGGCTACTCCAGGAAGAAGGCGCTTGCCGCCGAAACGCGCGTAGAGACCCATTTTTCGCCACTTATTTACCATTGACAAACAGATTTTTAACTTGTGTCTTTATTTGTTCTTGTTTTATAATCTTTTTAGCAAAAGAATATTTTGTTGTTGTATGAAATTTTAACCTTTACGATTGTGTTATATTAATGATTTATTAACTGTGTAACTGCTAAATAAAAATACTCAAGTCTTACAGTCAGCCTCAGCCAATTGTTTATTTAATTCACCATTAATGTGTTCTAGACATTAGTTGCCTAGGTTGTTGCCTTTCAAATGTATTAATTTCCCTGACCTAGGAACTATAAGATCCATATACTCAGGGGGTCCTTGTTAAATACACGTCAAATACAAAATGGCGTTAGTGTGGTTTCTCTAAATAAGGTGTAACTGAAAATATAATAAGAACCAAAAGCTACTCTTCGTATTAACACTAAATGGTACATAACTATGAATACATGTGCATGCAGCTACCTCAGGCTAACAATGCCATATTAATAATGACAGAAACGGAATTTCGGTACAAGATGTATATAAATCTATACCAGAATTATGGGGGACCATACTTACTAGGGTTTTTAATGCTGCAGTAATTGAGGATTGTCCCTCCTCATGGGGGGAATCAGTTATTATCCCTATTTATAAAAAGAGAGAAAAAACGGAAGCAAAAAATTACCGACCCATTTCTTTACTTGACTCCTTGGTCAAAATAATGAGTAGAGTCTTATTGATAAGACTGGAGGAGTGGGTTTCGGATAACAATATCTTGGCCCAATCCTAATATGGTTTTAGAAAAGGCTTAGGTACATTAGAACAGAGTATTAATTTGGAGCTTTGAATAGGGAAATATACTAAAGCCAAACAGGGTCTGCTTTTTTATGTTTTGTAGATTTAAGCAGCGCATTTGATTTGGTGAATCATGGAGTTTTATGGCCTGTTTTACTTAACCTTGGTGCACCTAACCCCATTATTTTTTTTTAGCTAGGCTGTACGAAAATGTATCAACTAAAGTATGGTCTGGCCACATGGGAGAATGTACCCCCTAATTTTAAAGTAAAACGTGGTATCTGCCAAGGTTGTATGTTAGCCCCATTGCTTTTTACTTTATTTATTAACGAAGTGCATGCGGCCCTTAAATTGATCCAGGCGGATTCCCCTTTAGTGGAAGGCAAGGAGGCACCAGTTCTACTCTATGCAGACGATGCCGTGCTTTTATCAAGATTAATTACAACAAGGGGTGGTGATGGACAGAGTCTCTGAATTAAGCAGAGTACTCTCACCCAGTCAAGAGATCAGAGCTAGATCCAACACCGTTTTTTAGCTCATTGCACCATCCCAGTTTCAGAACCTGGCTGTATGCAAATTAGTCTGTCCCTTGCCCAGTGCATCATGGGAACAGGGCAGACCAGACTACAAAAGCCAATTCTTACACTGGGAAGGAAACAAGCTTCCAGGGACCGGTTTCTGCCATTTCAGGCGTCTTCGGCCCGGATTGCTTGAATCCTGATGGTGCAATGAGCAAGGGACTCACATCTGAGTATACCCTTCCACGCTTAGGGTGGACAAAATTAATTACAACAAGGGGTGGTGATGGACAGAGTCTCTGAATTAAGCAGAGTACTCTCACCCAGTCAAGAGATCAGGGCTAGATCCAACACCGTTTTTTAGCTCATTGCACCATCCCAGTTTCAGAACCTGGCTGTATGCAAATTAGTCTGTCCCTGGCCCAGTGCATCATGGGAACAGGGCAGACCAGACTACAAAAGCCAATTCTTACACTGGGAAGGAAACAAGCTTCCGGGGACCGGTTTCTGCCATTTCAGGCGTCTTCGGCCCGCACCATCAGGATTCAAGCAAGCCGGGCCGAAGACGGCTGTAATGCCAGAAACCGGTCCCCGGAAGCTTGTTTCCTTTCCAGTGAAGAATTGGCTTGGTAGTTTGGTCTGCCCTGTTCCCATGATGCACTGGGCCAGGGACAGACTAATTTGCATATAGCCAGGTTCTGAACTGGGATGGTGCAGTGAGCTAAAAAACGGTGATGGATCAAGCCCTGATCTGTTGACTGGGTAGGAGTGTTCTGATTAACTCAGATACTCTGTCCATCACCACCCCCTTTTTGTAATTATTTTGGCCACCATGAGTGTGGAAGGGTATGCTCAGACATGAGTCCCTTGCTCATTGCACCATCAGGATTCAAGCAAGCCGGGCCGAAGACGGCTGTAATGCCAGAAACCGGTCCCCGGAAGCTTGTTTCCTTTCCAGTGAAGAATTGGCTTGGTAGTTTGGTCTGCCCTGTTCCCATGATGCACTGGGCCAGGGACAGACTAATTTGCATATAGCCAGGTTCTGAACTGGGATGGTGCAGTGAGCTAAAAAACGGTGATGGATCAAGCCCTGATCTGTTGACTGGGTAGGAGTGTTCTGATTAACTCAGATACTCTGTCCATCACCACCCCCTTTTTGTAATTATTTTGGCCACCATGAGTGTGGAAGGGTATGCTCAGACATGAGTCCCTTGCTCATTGCACCATCAGGATTCAAGCAAGCTGGGCCGAAGACGGCTGTAATGCCAGAAACCGGTCCCCGGAAGCTTGTTTCCTTTCCAGTGAAGAATTGGCTTGGTAGTTTGGTCTGCCCTGTTCCCATGATGCACTGGGCCAGGGACAGACTAATTTGCATATAGCCAGGTTCTGAACTGGGATGGTGCAGTGAGCTAAAAAACGGTGATGGATCAAGCCCTGATCTGTTGACTGGGTAGGAGTGTTCTGATTAACTCAGATACTCTGTCCATCACCACCCCCTTTTTGTGCTTTTATCAAGAACACAGGTGGGCCCCAAAGTAAAAAAATAAACTTATTTTAGGAATTGTTTAACTCAAAATGTTGAAGGGTCTATTAGAATAATCTACTATAGTTATGCACATTGCACTTTACTATAGCTAGTAAATGGAAAACAGCAAAAAATGTATTATACTAGTATTTCCTACTGCCAACACTGTCACTTTAAGTTAAATGCTGCTATAACAGTGAAAGCTGCTAATATATTGTACTCTAGTTAATACCTGTATTTTAAACAGTGTGTAAACGTTTAAACATTATTATGGAATTGACTGTATTAATGCAATTTTAGATGATCATTTTAATATGATTATAACTTTGTGCATAGTATATGTTTGTTTATGTAGGTTGCTTTTATCTATTCTTGTTTGTAATGATTTTAATTAATCAACATACTTACTTACTTACTTACTTACGGTGGGCCTCCAGAAGTTAATTGATGGATTCGCCGCCTTTATTATCAAGAGGATGTTGTTGATAAATAATACTAAAACCTTTACAATGGTGTGCGGCCCGAAATATAAAAGTCTGAAACCATTCTCCATCGAAGGTAACAAAATACAAAATGTGGAGACCTTTTGTTATCTAGGTATCTCCTTTTCCTCAGATGGGGAATGGAACTATGAGAGGTCACATGTTCAGGTTAAACTTAGAAAGAGCATAAACAGTGTTTTTAAATTTGCCATTAATTTGGGGGACCGGCGGATTAAAGATATTATTGATATTTATAAAGCCAGATGCACATCGATCGCACTTTATGGGGCGGGGCTTTGGGGCCACCAATCTAGTGGGAATTTACAATCGGAAGAGAATACCTTTGTAAAGAAGCTTTTATGTCTGCCAGCCTCAGCATCCACGGAACTTATTCACAGTGAAGTAGGTCTTAACTATTTGATGGACTTAATTGCCATGAGACCACTGCAGCTATGGAGATCAATATGGTCTAAGGAGGAGACTTTTTTTACAAAGGCCATTATTAATGATTGTTTGAGTTTGGATAATGGCACAAAGATACCCTGGCTTAGCTATTTAATTAAATCCTACGGTGACATATTTGACAGATCGATCTTGGGTAATCTTAATGATTTACCACCGCTGTCTAAACAGGAGTTGAAAAGAACTTTTATGTCCCATAGGATTGAAAAGAGGAAGGAAATAGTTAGGAAACAGAACACGTACCAGTTGTACCATATGTATACTTATACGCTGGGTTTTCAAGGGTACCTTTCCTTTGTTACTAGATCCTCCCACCGCTTTGTTTTAACTAGAATGAGGATAGGCCTAGTGCACCATTTGTTTGCGTTTCCTATTATGAAAATGCATTCGTCCTCCCCATGCCCCTGTGATGGGACCACAAAGCAGATCACCATGCACTTTTTACTTTTATGTGATTTCTCTTTGCCTTTTAGAATTGCGTTTCTTAAACCACTTTTAAAAAAATATGAGGCCAAGACCATAAAAGCTGCTATGTCCCTATTATTTGCTCTTGAAGAACCTGGGATTTGTTTCTTCACAGCTACATTTATTCTCAGTTCAATTAAGGCCAGGAAGAGCATGTTGTTTTAATGTATTTTTAATCTCCATAATGCCAGAGGTAAACAGGATGTTTAGAGCACTTTGCACTTTATATCTCATGTGTAACTTGGTTTTTATTAACGTAACCATATTACATTAAAACTGGTTATTTATTATATTGGGTTTGTGCCCGTCTTGTATTAGCCTTTTAATTGTTAATAGTGTAAATTTATAACGTGTTTACTGTTCTCATAGCGATAATGTCTATTGTCCCTAAAAGCTGCTAAGTGTTAATTGTTAACATCAGGCCTTATGTCAAACCTAGTAATGTAATGTAATGTAATTTGTACTTGTAAAGCGCACTAATACCCCAACTGGGGTGTCCTGGCGCTGTAACGCATACCGCTGTGGAACCCTTCCTGGCTTTTCCCTGTGAAATGTCCACTCCTGGGCACCACCAAGGTGAAGCCAGGCATCCCAGCGCTGTTGGGGCCATTGTGGAAATTAAGCAAGCTATTGCCCAGAGTTGCAGAGTGGGACCCATGATTAGAATAGGCACCGAGGCGAGAATTATCAGGTCCGAGGAAATTGAGCCCAAGACCCGCCGAGGAGGGAATTGAACCCTGGTCCCAGGCCAGACCTCTGCATCAGGGTCTGCCGCTCTAACCATTGAGCCACACTAGTAAGAGTAGTGTATTGCCTTAATGTACTTTTTTTTAATGAAATCAGATTTACATGTTTAAATGGATATTAACCCCTAATGAATTGTTTTTAACTTGTTATGTATAATTTGTGTGCTTTTATGGTTGTTTGCTTCAACCGAATAAAGCTAATTTTGAATTGAATTGAATTGGGTGGCCTTATCTTTCCAGGGGTCAAACTAACATCAAAGAAAGACTCCCAGTTCACATAACATTAGGTAATACTGTTTTGTAACTCAAGTTCAATCACTTGGTATTTTTAACTTCAGTATGGAATCAAAGTTATTTTGAGATGGAGAGGACATGATTCATGAAATTTATCAATTGTAAGGTATGATGTGCTTATAAGGAACATTCAAGTACTTTCAATGTTCCTTTGAGCATTTAATAATCTGTAGGTAAAAGACAAGTGTCAAAGTAAAGTGCACAATTTGTCTACTCAAACTAAATATAGCTCAAAATTGCAGACAAGTGCCTGATTACTATGCTTGTTACCGGACAATAATTCATTTGCTCCTATAACTATAGTACATATTTACTATTCTCCACCCATTTGATCAATGAATAATATTTCACATTCAACAACTATAATTCCAGCTAGTGTCTTATCGTGCCATTTTACTGTTCTAAACTCCTGGAAGCAGGCCATCTTAACAAGGAGTCAGTTAGGTTACATCTTATTTTCATCAACACTTAAAATGCTTATGGATTACCACAGTTATCTCACTGTAGATATTAAAGACAGGAATGGAATTCTTCATCAAAGTTAAGCCTATTAGGTGTTCAATTGTGAGAATGTACCTTGTTTCAAGCTTGCGTAATGTTCTTACACGATCACCACCCCTCCTATTTGTCGGGACTGTGTCTAGCACAAAGTATTTTACTTGAGTAGGATCGTTTTGATGCATGAGCTCACAGTGTCGAGCTACGGGGTATGACAGGTCCGCATTAGTGATCGCCCTCATATGTTGCAGGATTCTTTTATGAACCTGCAATTTTGTGCTCCCTACCACCTGCAAACCACACGTGCAGGTTAGCAGGTAGGCCGCAAACTCAGTCTTACAGTGTAGGCCCCCCTGATCTTAACCTTCCTATCGCCAAAGGGAGTTGAATAAACGGTGGTGTTCTGACCTATACTGCATGCTCTACAACTGCTACACTTCTTAAAACCAGGTGAAGGTCTTAACCATCCTAGGTCACGTTTCCATTTCCGGGCTTGTTTTAACAATCGCATCTCTTAGTGATGGAGTTCTACGATAAGTCAGAGGGGGATGTCCAGGCAATATTTTCCCAATCACCAGGTCTGTATTAAGAATTATTGACCAGATCCCTAAATTCTTTATTTGAGTATCGTATGTAGTGAGAAATCGCATCTGGGGTTCTATCTTCTCCTTCTTAGAGTCCTTTTCGAAAAATAGGGTCGCCTCACGTTTTCTCATATAAGCTGCATGAGTGCTTCCTCAACCATTGTTCCCCTGTAACCCCTCTCATGAAATCTCTGGCTCATCTAATTCTGACACTTGATTAATCCACTTGGTGTGCTGCAATACCTAATTGCTCGCTGCATTTCACCATATGGAATGCTTTGTTTAGTATGGGCCGGGTAAAAGCTTGATACATGCATGGTTGTATTCCCTGCAGTCTCCTTCCTGTAGAGTCTGGTCCCAAGTTTCCCTGCCTCAACATACACCTCTACATCTAGAAGTGTTAAACTGCTTTTACTGATGGTATCCATGAATTTCAAATTTGAATCGTTGAAATTTAGACGGTTAACAAACTGTTCTGCGGAGTTAGTAGTTCCTCTCCAGATCACAAATAAATTGTCTATAAATCTGACCCACTATACAATGTGGTTTTCTCACGTTTGTGCATGTTCTCTGCGGAGCACCTGTTCCACCCGTCCAGCCTACATGCAAGCAGGCATAACTGGGGGCGAAACAGGTGCCCATCGCAGTCCCCCACTTCTACTGATATAGGTCACCCTCAAATAAAGTGTATTTGTGCTCCGTAAGGCCTCCCTGCATTTCTTAATAAAAGAGTGCCCCGGGGAGACTGTAGTCCCCAGGGTGAGGGGGGTCTGCAAGGTCCCCCAATATACTTTAAATTAACACCAGGGAGGTGGTGGTCCCTGGGCCAGGGGTGGACCTTGAGGCCCCCCACCCATATAAGGAGACGAAATAGCCCCAGGGAGGTGTTGGTCTCTGGGGCTGCATACGGGTTCATTGGACCTGCCTGCATTAATAATGAGAAGTGCCCTGAGGAGGTGGTGTCCCCAGGGTTTTGATAAGCCCTAGGAGGGGGGGTCCCGTGTGCCCCCTCCTATATTTATGACATGCCCCCTGAGACCTGGCCCACCCAGGGATTATTTAAAAGTGGAGTATTTCTTCTTCATTTGTTTCTGGGCACCCTGTAGAAATTTATTATGGTGTCTTTTTAATTATTATTTTAATTATTTGCAACAGTGTATCGTTTGTCATTGTGTATTTTTTATATATGAATTTTACTATGTTTATTAAAAATATGTTTGTCTTTTACGTATGATTATGTACTTTTTGCACGCCTGGTCCTAGTTATAAGTGGGTATCATAACTTGTTGTCTATCATTCAGACTGCCTAGGATTTTTGCACACACTTGATTTTCCCTGCCCTAGGAGTTTTCCATAACTATTACCCAGGGGGTCCTTGTTTTTCTCACATTGATTATTTAAAAGCATGCATGGGAGCTCAACTAACTATAACGGGCGAATTTCTATGGTTTTGTACGAGTGAAATATGCAACTAACTATAACGTCCCTGAAACCTATGGTTTTTTCAGTGAATTTTAAAGGTTTTTTAAATGCTAATTTGTAACTAATACGTCCCTGAAACCTATGTTTTTTGTTTTTTAAATGAAAATTTGTAACTATAACTAAAAGCTTTCCTCAATGTCTTTGCTGACTACTGCCTTCGATATACACTGCGGATAGCAGGGCTCACAATTCACATCGAGTCGCAATTGCAGATGACGCAGTCCAGGAGGCAAGAGACATTAATCCCAGTGCGGCCTACCCAGACCACGCATCATTGCTGGCTGCACACACGCTGAATGCTTATAATGCCCCTATATCAGTGCAGCACAACTCATGGACCCTTTTTGATACAATATTTTGTGTATAGTTTCACATCTGGTGCCCCTACCTCATTGTATCACAAGTCATGGACCCTTTACGATAGAGTCTTTTGTGTATTATTTCACATCTGGTGCCCCTACCTTAGTGCAGCACAAATCATTGACCCTTTATGATTGAATCTCTGTGTCTGAACCAATGATTACTGTTGTGCTTGTTGCCAGCACCCACCATTCCGGGAGGGCAGGCTTACACTCACCCCACACGCATCCAGTACAGATGTTACTGGACATGTGACCCTGGTAATAAAAAGGAGTTGAGCGCACGTGCCCGTACCCAGTTCCACTATCTATCTGAGTCTGTGTGTTCATTATGTATGCAACATGCTGCCCCTGGGCCCTACCACATTACATTGTGCTCTGGACAGCGAATGCAACCAACTTACCTTTGACAGAGGGAGAAAATGTTGGTTATGTAACTTTGTCTCGGTCATTGTACAAGTACATATGTAGAGACTGGATGATTAGAGTACTGCAATGAGAGTCTATAGTGAATTTATAGGTGCGTGCAGATTGGCGGAGTGATTTTATAAGTACATATGTTGGCGCAGCCTAACTCTGACAACGAGCTTGTCTCTAATTGGCTGCCCTCCATGTGCCAAACACTTAAATTTGGGCTTTGCATGGCCTTGTATTGCTACAGCTGCAATACACCACTGCATGTGCAATAAACATTCACATCCACACAGATGTGTCATGTCAACCATCTTTCTTATGTGGAACTATGGATGAATGTAGGGTCAGTGATTCCCCGTACCTTCCTTGTTGGCCATGTTGTGGGACTTGGCTCACAGAGTGACACATTGACGCTTGCAACCCGGGTGACAACAGCGCCCGATTTTTTTAAGCATTCTCTAGCCCAAAGCCAACCAAAAAGTAGTCCAAAGTAGCCCAATATTGCTACTTTAAGGAAGGAGGGACAGGGACATCATCAAGCAGGCGGTGAATGCATTGGAATTGATGTTGCAGCAGGCTGCCAAGTAAATATTTGTCTAATAAAGCGCTTTGACATATTGCTTTGCTGGAGCGCAGTATATATATTTATAATCTGGAAACTAGCACACACCAAAATCGTACCCCACAACCAGGGAAAATATAGCCCAATTGTGCATGATCTAGCCCAATCTGGCAACAATGCCACATCAGTTGATTCCTCATACAGCTCACAATGGAGCCACACCCATAGCTCCGGAGTCATTCTTCACAGCCTCACGCAGGACTGGCATACGCCAGGCCAGCCCACACTGCTTACGCTTACAGGGCAGGATAACAACGCTACATGTCCGAGATTTTCATTGTAGTGATCTGCTAGTCACAGGTCTAGTTGTCAGTATGCCACAGCCACTCCCTCATGGCTGGTATACACCCACATCACATCCATCCAGCACAGGCGTCACAGTAAATGTGACCCTACCAATAAAAAAGACAGGGCGCACGTGCTCCAAGCCATTTTATAGTTGCTCTCACCGCATGCACTGTGATGGCCCGTCCCGGAAGGCCGGACACCTCATGTAGGCCTGAGCCATCGAACAGGGGGCCTACCGCCACGTGCGTGGCCTCACTGGTCACTGAATTAGTGGCACTGCAAGGACTGAGCGGGTGTGGAACCTGCGATGATGATAGGTGCACTAGTATGTCCTCTGCCATGGAAAAATCAAGACGCAGCACCAAATGTAAGACTTGTTGGCTTGCGGAGCGCGGCTGCATGATGTGGAGGGTGCCTTTTACCGTGAAAAGGTGAGCAGTGAGGCCTGGGTGCACAGTGGCGGGCAAATACGTCTGGGCGGCGGGAGTGGATGGGGTACAGCAGCCTGGATCCACAGCGATTTAAGAGTACGCAGTCGTATATACTCTACCATTACTAATTCTGTACTATGTTCCAGATGTGGGAGCTTGAGGGCTCTACTAGGTCCTGGCACATTGTTGGCGACACAGCGTGGCGTGAAGGTGAGCAGTGAGTGTTTTGTCCACAGTATGGGCACTCACTGTCCCTCTTCATCTCTTCCTTTCTCTCCTTCACACTCCTTCTCTCTCTCTTCCTCTCACACTGTTTCTCCCTCTTCCTCTTTCTCTCTCTCTCTCTCTCTCTTCCTCTCTGTTTCTCTCGCTCTTCGTCTCTCTCACTCTTTATCTCTGCCTTCCTCTCACTCTTTCTTTCTTCTCCTCTCTCTCTCTTACTCTCATTCTCACTGTTTCTTTCTCTTGGTCTTCCTCTCACTCTTTCTTTTTCTCTCTGTCTTATTCTCACTCTTGCTTTCTCTCTCTCTCTCTTTTTCTCTCCTTTGATGGACGCTTGACGCACAATCTTATCTTGCTTTTCCTCTAGCAGGCCTGCGATGATGCAAGGCCATCCTGCAATCCAAACTCAACCTGAATTGTGAGCTCTGCTTCACCTAGAGTACACAATGGGTGAGGAGGTTGCTTCGGCACGTGGTGGAGCCTCTTCGACAGCCGCCTGTGGCGTAAGGTGAGCAGACAGACTTGTTTGCGCAGCGGTGGGCAGTCACCTCAGTGCAGTGGGAGTGGATGGGGCGCAACAGCCTAGGTGCTCAGCGGCGAAACAGAGAATTGCGCGTGTGCAATTGTATGTATTCTGCAATTACTAATTCTATACTATCTTTTAGATGACTAAACTTGAGGGTGCACAATGTCCCGGTACGTGGTTGGAGACACACCGGTGAGCTGCGAAGATTTTCTCCAGTGTCAACACTCCTTCTTTATCTCTTCCTTTCTCTCTCACACACTTTCTCTGTCTCTTCCTCTCTCACACTATTTCTCTCTCTTCCTCTATTACACTGTTTCTTTTTCTCTCTTCCTTATATCTCACTCTTCCTCTCTCTCTTTCTCTCTTCCTTTTTCTGTCTCTCTTTCTCTCTGTTTCTCTCTCTCACTGTTTCTCTCTCTTCGTCTCTCTCACTCTTTCTCTGTCTTCATCTCACTCTTTCCTTCTATTCTTTCTCTCTTCCTCTCACTACCGCAGTTTCTCTTTCTGTCTTACTCACTCTTTCTTTTTCTCTCTGTCTTCCCCTCACTCTTTCTTTCTCTCTCTCTCTTTCTCTCTCCTTTTATGGATGCATGACACAAAATCTTATATTGCTTTTTATCTAACAGGCTGTGATTCACGAATCGACACCCCCCCAACACCAACACAGCTGAACGCGTGTAGAACCTGTGATGATGCATGGCCATCCTGTCAACGCCTGAGCAGGTTGCTTCGGTACGTGGTGCACCCTCTTACACACACGCCGGTGGCAGGTGAGCAGAGAGGCTTCTTTCCGCAGCAGCGGGCAGTCACCTCTGGTTGGTGGGAGTGGATAGTGTGCAGCAGCCTGGACACACAAGAGCGCACAGACACCTCCGAGCAGTGGAAGTGGATAGGGTGCAGCAGCCAGAGTGCGCATTGGAGAAACAGAGAATTAGGCGTATGCAGTTGTATGTACCCTGCAATTAATATTTCTATACTATCTTTCAGATGACTAAATTTGAGGGTGCACTATATTCCGGCACGTGGTTGGAGATACACCGGTGGCACAAAGGTGAGCTGTGAAGATTTTTTCCACTGTCAACACTCCCTCTCCTCTCTTCCTTTCTCTCTCACACTTTATCTCTTTCTCTGTCACTTCCTCTCTCTGTTATTCCTTCTTTCTCTATCTGCCTCTCTCTCACTCTTTCTCTCTCTCTTCCTCTCTCACTCTTTCCCTCTCTCTCTTCCTCTCTCTTTCTCCCTCTCTCTTCCTCTCTCACACTGTTGTGTTCTCTCTCTCTTTTCATTGTAGCTTACTCTTTCTTTCTCTCTCTCCCTCTCTCTCTTTCTCTGTCTTTCTCTCTCTCACTCGTTCTCTCCTCTCTCTCACTTTTTCTGTCTCTTCCTCTCTCTCACACTGTTTCTCTCTTCCTTGTATCTCACTCTTTCTCTCTCTCTCACTGTTTCTCTCTTTCTCTCTCTCTTCATTTCTCTCTTCCTCTTTCTCACTCTTTCTCCTTTGCTGGACGCATGGCGCACAATCTTATCTTTCTTTTTGTCTTGCAGGCTGTGATTCACAAATGGTCCAGCGATGACACAACATGGCTGTACATAGTTTTAATTGTTGTTGTTTTGTTTGTTTTAATAAAATGTTTTATATGTAAATCCATACATGACTAAGTTTCGTATTTTCCCAACCTCACAAGCATCTGCTTATCAATTGTACAACATTACCCATTTTTTTACGTTCCAGATTCCCTAACTTGATTGTCACATTTATTTGCAGGGGGGTGGAGGTGAGGGGGGATAGCACACAAGGAGCTCCTGCCGTGGGATGTCGGAGCAGTGTTGGGTGTCCGACCCGCATGATCGTTGCCTCCATTGCATCTGTTCGAACAGACTTACGAGCCAGCGGGCTGGCTCGTAGATGAAGAGCTGTGAGCCGACAGGCTGGCTCATAGAGGGTGAACCGCAGCCCGTCAGGTCACAGAGGAAGAGATGTGGGCCAGCTTGCAGAAGAACACCTTCGGGCCGACTGGTATAGGGAAAGGTGCGGGACGTCGGCTTCCAAAGAGATAGCTGCGGAACAGTAATGTGGGGAGAGGGAGCGTGAAGAGCGTATCTCGCAGAGAGAGACCTGCGGTATATTTTCAGTCTTGGCTTCACAGATACAACTGCGGGCCCAAGAACTCGCATCCGAAGAGCTGTGGGCCGACAAATGGTTCGCAGAGGGAGACTTGCGTGCCCAAGAAGGTTGTTGGAGGTATGCTGTTGATGGGGGAAGAGGGTGCGTTACCTGCTGACGTGGGGAGACGCAGCGCGAAAGGGGTATCTCGCACAGACAGAGCTCCGGTATATTAAATTGCATTTCTTTTATATTTTCACTCGATGCGAGGCACAAGATGGCTGCTAACGCTTCCTGGTTTGAAGTGTTAGCACCCAATCAGAGGACACTTACTGGTTTGAAGTGTTACCAGCCAATCAGAGCCAACTCCTGCTCGGGAGTTAGGCACCGTCCAGATATATATATATTTTGTTCCTTTAATATTTCAAGAATTACTGAACGGATTTACACCATTTCAACAAAAGCGCACTTTCTGAACCAAGACCTTTCTCCCTGCCAAATTTAACATTATTCCGTTCAGCAGTTTGACCTGTACCCTTGTCTAAAGTTTCCCATGGAAAATGCATTGAGAAAACACTTTTTCAGCCCCCCCTTTTTTCTCAGCCCCCCTTGACCAATCACCCCTAAACTTTAAAGATAGGAGCTGATCAAAAAAGAGAAACTCTTTGATAAATTTCTTAAAGATTCGTCAAACGACGCCAAAGTTATAAGCACATGGAGGGCTCGAGGAGGGGGGCCACGCCACCCACCTCCCAACATTAGTGAAGCCCCGGGGCTGCAGGAACCCCAGTGGGCCCCCGCAGCCCCAGCGAACCCCCACTATCATTTTTTAAGAAATGTCCCCAGAACCTAGCCCACCCAGGGGCCTCAATAAAATAAAACGCGGGAACCGGTGACCCCAGCGCGAATTGCGGCGATATTAAAAAAAAAAAAATGTAATGCTTTTTTTGGCCCTGAGGGTCCTTCTCGCACCCCCTGAATGACTAGGGCCCAGTTGTTCTTGATCTTTTTGAGAACTCTGGGCAGCAGTGGTATGGCCAGAAAGCTGTACAGGAGGCCTGAGCTCAACTCAAAAGCGTTGCTGAGCAGTAGCCGCTTTGGAAACTCAAACGTGCAGAACTGCTGACATTGTGCGTTCTCTTCAGAGGCGAACAGATCTAACCAAGGCTCTCCCCACTGCTGACAGAGACCTTGACCCTCCTCCGAGTGGAGATGCCATTTGTGATCCGCTAGGCATTGACGTCTATTCCAGCCATATCCAGATATGAAGGGCCTCTTGACAAAGGGTCCACGACCCCACCCAACCCTGCTAGTTGCAGTACCACATGCCGGTGGTGTTGCCTGTGAACAAAGGTACCAACTTCCTCTCGACTGAGGGAAGAAATACTTTCAATGCTAGTAGGATCATTCGGAGCTCCAACAGGTTGATGTAGAGTCCGCATTCCACCGGAGACCAGAGTCCTCTGATCAACACTGCTCCCAGATGGCTGCCCCATCCCAGGAGTGTCGCATCTATCACTACTGGGAGATCTGGTTGAGAAAGGGAGAGGGGTCTGCCTCTGTCCCAATTGCAGTTTATAAGCCACCCCTGCAGGTCCTTTGCAATTCCCTCTGAGATCTGGACCATGTCGGAGAGATTTCCTTCATGCTGGGCCCACTAGAACTTCAGGTCCCACTAAAGAAGCCTGCATATGCCATCTGGCATGACTTACCAATATGATGCAAGAGGCCATGAGGCCCAGTAGCCTCAGAGTCAACCTCATTGAAAACCGGGATAGCAACTAAATCACCGGTATCATAACCTGAATATGCTGGACTCGCTGCTCAGGAGAATAAGCCTGAAACTGCAGTGTGTCCAGAACAGCTCAGATGAAAGGGAGTGTCTTAGAAGAAGTCAGTTGTGACTTCGGCACTTTTATATTGAATCCCAGCAAATGCAGGAGGTCTGCCGTAGTCGGGGTGGGAGACAACAGTCTGGAGTGAGGAAGCCTTCAACAGCCAGTCTTTGAGATAGGGGAAGACTGAAATTCTAAACCTGTGTAGATGAGCTGCTATAATCGCTATCACCTTGGTGAACACCCGAGGGGCACTGGTAAGGCCAAAGGGAAGCAAAGTTAACTGAAAGTGCTTGTGGCCTACCTTTAACTGCAGGCAACACCTGTGGGCTGGCAGGATAGAGATATGAAAATATGCATCCTGCAAGTCCAACGCTACCAGCTAGTCTCATTGGTCTAGGGCAGACAAGGCCTGAGCGAAAGTGAGCATCTTGAATTTATCCTTTTTGAGGAAGAGATTGACGGTTCTGAGGTGTAGAATAGGAAGAAGAACTTTGTTCTTCCTGGGCATCAGAAAGTAGCGGGAATAACACCCACTGCCTACTTCTTACATTGGAACCCTTTCTATAGCCCCCTTGGCCAGGATAGATGTAAATTCCTCTTGGTACAAAATAAGTTGATCCTCCAACAGCCGCTCTTGAGAAGGCAGTAAAAGGGGAGGGAAAGATTGTAAAGGAAGGGAGAAACCCCACTGAATGATCTGCAAGACCCATTTGTCCGATGTTATGGACTGGTAATGGAGAATACGATGTTGGATTCTCCCTCCAATTGGGAACCTATGTTCATGCGGAACCAAACTAGGAATGATCTGAGGCTGCAGCTGCAGGGGAGTTGGTGCGGATGACTTCTGGTTACCATTCCCACTTGATCAGAATGCACAGCGTCCTCACACAGTTTGGAAAGCTTACACTGCATGGTGGCTGGGGTATAGCTGGCACGGTTGAAAGCCCCTTCCATAGCCGCAAAAGGGGAGAAAGGCAGTCTGGGAGCAAGGTGTCACTGAAAAGCACAAGGACTTGGCCTTAGACAGCAAGTCCTCGAAGCGCTCCAGAACGGTGTCTGCTTTCTCTCCGAAGTGACGAGTCCTATCGAAGGGCATGTCCAAAAGGTTGGCCTGGACATCCTCAAAAAGCCAGAGGTTCTCAGCCAGGCTTCGCACTGTAAGGCCATCATCGACGAAACCGCTCTGCCCAGTGAGTCAGTCGTATCCAGACCACACCTAATGGTGAACTTTGCTGCATTTCTCCCCCCATTCACTGCTTGGGAGAAGATGGCCTGGGCCTCCTCTGGGATCTGTGGCAGCACTTGCGTAACTGTTTCCCACAGGGTATGGGAGTAACAGCACAAAAAGAATGCAGTGTTCACCGACCAAAAACGTAGGTGGTGGAAGAAAAACTCTTCTTCCTAAGTGCGTCCAGCCTCTTGGATTCCCTTTCCGAAGGAGCAGGAGGGAACGCACCATGGGAAGTCTAGACTTGGACTACCAAGCTCTCAAGGGTGGGGTGTTGGCTGAAGAAACTAGGATCACCTGGGTCAGAGCGAAGTTGGAGGTCAATTGTCCTGTTCACAGGAGCACAAGTACTTAGAAGAATATCAGGCAGTGCTTCATTAAAGAGCAATAGGAGTTTGGATGAGGAAGCCCCAGGCAGACGCACTTCAGTCAAGATATTAGTCTTAACTGACACCAAGGGAAGTTCAAGGTCAAGGACCTTCGCTGCCCTCTTCACCACCATTGCATATGATGCTCCCTCCTCCATAGCCATGATAGGTGGAGAGAGCAAATCAGAATCTGGAGCGGTGCCTAGTCCACTGGCCTCTGCTAGTTCCTCATACCAGTCAAAATTCTCACCAGGGACGTATAACTGGTGTTCTAAAGGGCCCAGAAAACCCTGCATCCTTCTTTTCCTCAATCAGGACTGAGACCTCCTAGGAATCAGGAGCGAGACCTCCTTGGAGTCATGAGCGATGGCGTCGACTGCCGGGTTGCAAGCAGCTTTATGGACCGCTCCCTAAAAGTCTTCAGCACCATGGCCCGGCAGTCCGAGCAGGACTTCGAGTCGTGGTCGCACTCGAGACACCATAAGCACACAAGGTGCGGGTTGGTAACCGACATGGTGCGGTGACAGATGTCACATGGCTTGAACCTTATCTTTCTAGATGACATTCTTGACACAACAGAAAAATCTTCGACAAAATGCCCAAAAAATTCTGTCAAAAAGAGACAGAGGGGTGGCTTTTCCCTGGATCAGTGCTAACTGTAGTGGAAAGAAAAGAACTGACGTCCGCACACCTGGATGGCGCTTATATAGGTGTGACGTCCACGTACCTGGATGGCGCTTATATAGGTGTGACGTCCACGTACCTGGGTGGCGCTTATATAGCTGACCGCAACATCACATCCGGTGCCAACAATGCAGAACCTAACAGAGCCACCTGATGGTGCGCAGGGTTACTGCTCACAAAAAGTTTCTGGATCCAGTCTGATGCCTCGGATATTAAAAAGTATCGAATCTGCAGCTAGAAGTCTTTATCATTATATACATATATAAAACCTACTGTCGCCAGTAGGTAGTTATAGTTAGGACCTTGTTTCTATTAGAAAATATGCTGCGGCCAGAGCAATCGTCGGCCTGCCCAGATTTTGCCCGGTGGCGAGTGTTCTCTGCTCCCTACATTGGCTTCCAGTGAGGAAGCGCATCCTCTTTAAGGTCCTTTGTTTGACCTTTAAGATCCTGAGAGGTATAGGCCCTGAAATCTTGTCCAGCTGTCTTTCTTTTTATGTCCCCACTCGCACCCTCCGCTCTCAGGGCCAGGCCCTTGCTGTAGTCCCTAGGTTCAGACTCTGCCGCATGGGGGGTCGCTCCTTTCGCGTAAAAGCTGCATTAACCTGGAATTCTCTCCCGGTCGAAATCCGTTTGCTAGAGGACCTTATGACCTTCCGGAGAGCAATAAAAACTTTTTTGTTTTAGCTGTCCCCATTATGTCTTATCTTATCCTGTTGTGTTATGTTTCTCCTTGTCTATGCGCCGGGACGCTCCTTGGCTGGAGTAGCTGTGCGCACAAAAAATTAACATAACATAACATAACAAAAGCGTTATTTCTTTAGCCAATATCTTTGGCGTTGTCTGACGAATCTTCATGAAAGTTTCAAAACTAATAAGGCAGTCAGGTCAGTTGCTGTGTTAAAAATTTCAGGGTGATCCGTCAAGCAGGGGCAGAGAAAAAGGGGGTCCCAAAACGCATTTTCAGTGTCAGTGTTGTCGTATATAAATGGCTATGTGAGAGTGAGTGATTATGAGAGTGGCAGTATGGATGAGTGTGTGCTTGTGTCATTGATTGTATAAGAGAGTAAGTATGTGTTGGTATCTGTATGAATAAGTGAGGTGGTGTGTGTATAACTGTATAGGTGAGTAAATGGGAGTGTGATTGATTTTTTGCATGACTGACTAGGTGCGTGAGTAACTCTATGGATGAGTGGCGGTGTGCGAGTGTCTTTATAGATATGTGAGTGCATATAAAAGTGATGTATTGATGGTTGACTGCATGTATGAGTCACTGTATGGGTGAATGAGTGGATGTGTCTGTAGACCTAGGAATTAGTGAGTGGGTACGTACTAACTGGTATTGGTGTGTCTATGGTTTCGAAAATGGTAGTCTGCATTTTAAGAGTGGGTGTATCAAAGGTTATATTAGGGTATGAGGAGGTGTATCAGATTATCAGATGGATGATGTCATCAGTGATGTCACTTACCATGTCATGAATGAAGTAATATGTGACGTCATCAGCAGTGCATTGCGGGGCGTACTAGCTGAACTAACTATAAAGGCCGAATTTCTCTGGTTTTGTACGAGTGAAATGTCCAACTAACTAAAACGTCCCTGAAACCTGTGGTTTTTTCAGTGAATTTCAAAGATTTTTTAAATACTAATTTCTAACTACAACTTCCCTGAAACCTGTGGTTTTTTCAGTGAATTTCAAAGGTTTTTTAAATGATAATTTCTAACTATGCCTACAAAGGTAGGATATGTGTAGAAAGAGGAAGGAAGACGCGGAAAGAAGCAAGAGAAATGCAGAAACAGGGGCAACAGAAGTCCAGAAAGACGAAGAAAGGTGCAGAAAGAAGCAAGAGATGTGCACAAAGAACCAACAGAGGGGCAGAAAGAGGCCTTGTTGCAAAGTCATCCTGTGCTCCCAACTGTTTGCTGACAGGTAAGTCAGGTGCAGATCGAGGCAAGAGCAGTGTAGAAAGAACCAATAGAGGTGCGGGAAGAGGGGTGGAGAGAGAGAGGCAAGAGGGGTGCAGAAAAAGGTAGGATGGGTGCACAAAGAGGCAAGAGAGGTACAGAAAGGGGCAGAAGGGGTGCAGAAAGAAGGAAAAGAGGTGCAGAAAGAAGGAAAAGAGGTGCAGAAAGAAGTAACAGAGGTGCTGAAAGAGGCACAAAGGATGCAGAAAGAGCCAGAAAAGTGCAGAAAGAGGCAACAGAGGTACAGAAAGAGGCAGGAAAGGTACAGAAAGAGGGAACAGTGGTGCAGATAGAGGCAGGAAAGGTGCAGATAGAAAAAAGAGGGGTGCAGAAAGAAGCAAGAGATCTGCAAAAAAAGCAACAGACATGCTGAAAGAGGCAATTGACGTGCAGAAAGAAGCAAGAGAATTGCAGAAGAGGCAATGAAGTGCAGAAAGAAGCAGCAGAGGAGCAGAAAGAGGCAAAATGGGTGCAGAAAGAGGCAAGAAGAGTGCAGAAAGAGGCGAGTGAGGTACAGAAAGAGGCGAGAGATGCAGAAACAGGCATGAAAGTTGTAGAAAGAGGGAACAGGGGTGCAGAAAGAAGCAAGAGAAGTACAGAAAGACAAAAGTGCTGCAGAAAGAGGCAAGAGATCGCAGAAAAAAGCAACAGAGGTGCTGAAAGAGGTAAGTGAGGTGCAGAAAGAGGCTAGAGATCTGTAGAAAAAAGCAACAGATGTGCCGAAAGAGGCAAGTGAGGTGCAGAAAGAAGCAAGAAAGATGCAGAATGAAGGAAGAGAAATGCAGCAAGAAGTAACAGAGGTGCTGAAAGAGTCCAGAGAGGTGTAGAAAAAAGCAGCAGAGGTGCTGAAAGAGGCAAGTCAGCTGCAGAAAGAGGTAAGCACAAAGAGGCAGGAGAGGTGCAGAAAGAGGAGACCGAAGTGCAGAAAGCAGCAAAAGAGGTGCTCCAAGAGGCAAGAGGGATGCAGAAAGAGGCAAGAGCAGTGCAGAAAGAACCAAGAGAAGTGCAGAAAGAAGCAACAGAGGTACAAAAGGAGGCATGAGGAGTGCAGAAAGAAGGTAGAGAAGTGCAGAAAGAAGCAACAGAGGTGCTGAAATTGGCACAAAGGGTGCAGAAAGAGCTGAGAGAATTGCCGAAAGAAAGCAACAGAGGTACGAAAAAAAGGCCAGAGAGTTGCACAAAGAGTTGCAGAATCAAGCAACAGAGATGTAGAAAGAAGCAAGAAAAGTGCAGAAAGAGGCAAGTGAGATGCAGAAACTGGCAATAAAGGTACAGTAAGAGGGAAGATGAGTGCAGAAAGAGACAACAGGGTTGCATAAAGAAGCATTCAATGTGCAGAATGAAGCAACAGGGGTGCAGAAAGAGGCAAGAGAACTGCAGAAAATGGCAAGAATGGTGCAGAAAGAGGCAAAAGAGGTACAAAAAGAGACAACAGGGGTGCAGAAAGAAGCAGACAGGAGCAGAAAGAACCATGGAAAGATCAGAATGAAGCAGCAGGGGTGCTGAAAGAGGCAAGAGAAGTGTAGAAAGGAGCAAGTGAGGTGCAGAAAAGCCAACAGAGGTGCAGAAAGAAGCAAGAGGTGCAGAAACATGCATGCAAAGTGAAGAATGAAGCAACAGGGGTGCAGAAAGAGGCAAGAGAAGTGCAGAAAGAGGCAAGAGAAGTGCAGAAAGAGGCAAGAGAATTGCTGAAAGAAGCAACAGAGGTGTAGAAAGAAGCAAGAAAAGTGCAGAGAGGCAAGTGAGATGCAAAAAACGGCAGGAAAGCTACAGAAAGAGAGAAGACACGTGCAGAAAGAGACAACAGGGGTGCAGAAAGAAGCAAATGGGGTGCAGAAAGAAGCAAATAAGGTGCAGATAGAGGCAACAGACGTGCAGAAAGAGGGAAGATGGGTGCAGAAAAAGGCAAGATGAATTATGTGGCTAATGCAGAAAATGTATAATTGTGCGAAAGTCGGTGCAGCCAAACAGTCACATAATTCCAGTGGCCCTGCTCATACATCTGACTAGGTCCACAAGTGCTCCTCAGTGATTTCATCTTTTTTTGTCTCACTGAGGTTATATTTGAGCTTCTTTGGAAATGAGGAAGACTAAACTTGAGGTTACCACTCCACAACACAGACTACCATACCACATAAATACTCTCCATAACACATAATCCCACTCTATATAATTCCTATACACTAAATACCTCATACTTTCTATCCACATAATTTCACTGCACAACATATCACATAATTCCGCTACACACAACCTACATCCAATCCACTCCAAAAACATTAGCAAAAAATGTTTACATTTACAACGCCAATAGCTCTAATTCTCGCAAATGTGAAACCTATTACGTTGCAAACACTTCTTTAACTAGTAGTCGCGTTTGCAGAGTGGTGGAGAAAGGGTGCTGGGCCCCTGCCCTGCACTCAGGAGTTCCAGTGCGTAGGGCTTACAGGAGGTACCAGTAGGGCTTCTTGGCCCCCGAAGTTCCTCAGGAGTAAATTTGACTTCATCCCACATCCTGTAGTCTGCCAGGAGGCGTGATTGCAGAATGGTGGAGAAACGGGGGCATGGCCTCCGAAGACGTCTAAGCGGGACTTACTGGAGGTAACAAGAGAGGTAGTTGGCCCCCAAGGACATCCTTGGGGGCCAACTACCCCTCATATTACCTCTAGTAAGTCCCACACAGCAGCACTGCTAAGTTTGAAGAGCAGGCCAAGCCCCCTTTTCCCACCACTCAACAAACGCCCTCCCTGGCACGCTCTTGGATAGGGATTGAAGTCCCCTTCACTGCTAGGGTCCTTTAGGGGCCAATTAGCCTACCTCTTACCTCCAGTAGGCCCCACACAGTGGGATTGCTGATAGGTGGACAAGGGCCATGCCCCCTTTCACCACCACTCTGCAAACGAGCCCGTGGCGCGTTCTAAATTAGGGGATTAAGTCCCCTTGAATACTGAGGATACCTGGTGGCCGACTAGCCCACCAGGTACCTCCAGTAGGCGCCACACATCTGGATTGCAGAGAGGTGGTCCGAGGCAACGCCCCTTTTTACACCACTCTGCAAATGCGGCTTCTGGCACACTGCTGCTCGGAGGATGAAGTCCACTTGTTTCCTGAAGTCCTCAGGACACAAGAGGACCTCATCGCCCCACCAGCAGTGCACCAGAAGTCGCATTTGCAGAGTGGTGTAAAAAAAAGGTGCGTGGCCTCGGACCACCTCTCTCCAAGGCAGCTCTGTGGCACTGCAGGAGGTGGCGGTCCCCAGGGCCTTCGAGGGCTCCAGGAGGAGGGACTGTGCGGCCCCCCTCCTATGTGTTTAAAGCCCCAGGGAGGAGGCCCCCACCCTAATTGTTAAAAAAGCTCTGGGGAGGTGGCGGTCCCCGGGGCTTGGTGGGGCCCGCGAGGCTCGCCCTAATTACTAAAAAAGCCCCAGGGAGGTGGCGGTCCCCGGGGCTGCAGGGGGGCCGCATGCCCCCCGCACATCATTAACAAAGCCCCGGTGAGGTGGCGGTCTCCGGGACTGTGGGGGGCCCCCGCAGCCCCCTGCAACATAATAAGGCATGCCCCGGGACCTGGCCCACCCGGGAACTTAAATATAGCCAAGCGCGAAAGGCTGTGATTTGTTTTTTTTAATTTTCTCAGCCAGATGCGTGACCCCAGCGCAAATTTGGCCAATTTCTTTTATTTAAAAAAACGCTTTTTTGGGGCCCTGGGGGTTTTCTTGTTTTGTAACCTCTTTTTCACTGTTATCTTGTGACTCGGTTACAGAGTCACAAGATGGCTGCCAACACTTCTTGGTTTGGAGTGTTGGCAGCCAATCAGAGTGAAGATCGTGCTCGGGAGCGTTCGCGAACCCTCCTTAATGCTCAGATATCGATATTTTTCCTTTTTTTAATTTCTCAGGAACTACTGAACGATTTACACCATTTACTAACAAGCATTTGCAATGCAATAGGTCTCGCATTAGGAAAGTTTGAGCTATTGGTATTGTAAATGGCAAAGTTTTTATTTCTGTGTTGGTTTTGAAAATAGCGAAATAAATAGCTTTGTCATTTACAATGCCAATAGTTATAACTTTCGCAAATGTGACACCGCGCCTCCCACAATGCAAAACAGATACCAACGCTTCAGCAAGCATGGCCCTACAGCCTCACTCGCCAGCTCACAAAGGCAGCAATCACCAGCCCTGAACACAGTAGGCAATGGGGGTCCGACAGCCCAGAGCAGGGCAGTGAATGTGAAGACAAGATTATACAGGGTGCACAAAGGAAGCATGCTGGGAGTAAAACACGGGGCCCGGAGTAGAGTAAAACAGATATACATTTCCTTCTTTGTTTACTTTAGTCTTCACCGGTAGAAACATTCATTTAGAGGACGGGGGAGGCGGTATTTTTACACAGACCTAGGGGTGTGCGGCTGAAGGTACTGTTTTGAAAGGCAGGGGGCGTACGCAAATACGAAAGGTGTGCTAATGGACGAAGAGGGGAAATGAAAGGGAGAGCAGGCGAATCAATTGGAATGTACTGGGTGGAAGAACCGTCATTACCACGTGGGTGAGAGATGCATTTCGATATTCAGGTACATTTAAACGGGTCAGTTTGGAGTAGGAAGACGGGTTGAATAGTCCTAAATTTCCATACCACTGAGTTTATTCCACAACACCCCCTCCTCCCCGGCTGCCTAGAGCTTACCTTGCCGTGTGCGGGACTCAGGTGAAAGGGCCTCGCCTCAGGTGCAGAGTTGTAAAACACTCCGGACTGCGGGACCGCTCTCTGACCCTTCGAAACGCCCAAAGGTGCGGCGGCGGCGTCTCCATGCAGCGCAGCCTCTGGGCGCCTCATCCCAGCTGCTGACCCCTCCAGGCTCCTGCAGCCCGGGCCCCGGGCAGAGCCAGACAATGAGCGCGCGCGGCAGCGGCGGCTGGGGTCGCCATGGGGACGGCGGGCACGCTCCCAGGCGAGGATGCTGCAAACCTCCTGCGCGCGGGGCATGCGCGGGGCATGCGCGGCTGCACCACATGCCCAGCTGACGGAAACGCTCTTTTCGATGGCGTGAATATTTTACTGAAAAAAAGACGAAGCTGGGGAAATTCTCAAGTGTGGGTGAATGATTATATGAACTCATAAGACTGAATGGCTGCCGAGACCAATAAAAATTCACCGCCGCAGCCCGGCTTGAACAGGAAGCCAGGCAACCTGTGTTGGGACGGGGGCGGGGCCGCAAAAAGACCAGAAGCAGACGGGAGCCTACCCCGCGCTCCTGTGCTGAAGCGCTCCCGTGCCCGTCAGCCGGAAGATTTGCGTGTCAGCTAGCGGGGCTCCCGTGCTCGTGGAGAGCCCCGCCTGCTGCTGAGGATGACCCGCTGCCTGCCGAGGGAGAGAGGAACACACGAAAAGAACTCGGTGAGTGGGGAGTGGGGGGTGTGCGCGCGCACGCGAGTGTGTCTGTGTCTGTGCCTGTGTGTGCGTGTGTGCCTGTGCGTGCGCGTGTGTCTGTGTGTGTGTATGTATGCATGCATGCATGCCTGCGTGTGTAAAAAGAGCCGATGACTGGTGGGGGGATGGAAAGTGAAAGTAACCAGCGCGCATGTGTTTCAGTCTGTGTGGTGGCTGGTTGTGTGCGCACAGGGGGACGGAGCCGACGTGCGCGTTCGCGCACCCAAATCCTGAAGAAAAGCTAGTAACACCCTCTTGTCCTTCATTCCCCCGAGTCAGCTAGCTATAAGTCTCCACCTGGACGCATCCTTCGGATGCGAATTCCAGGCTCGACCTAAAAGGGGCGCAGTCTAAACCACGACCTACCTTGATACTTGTTTTGCATTTGGCCCGCAGCTCCTGAGGAAGTGATATTCCATCACGAAACGCGTTGGGCTTTATTTCTTTGTTGAACACTGCAGGTCGCCTGGCTATTGTTTTCCACATACCAATAAAGAGGGCATGATTTGTACTTACCTGCGTTGGGCCTCCTTTCAGCAGGCAACTTTTGTGTTGGATATATTTATATTTTTTTTTTCTCCACTGAAAAAACCATAGGTTTCAGGGACATTATAGTTAGTTGGACATTTCTCTGGTACAAAACCATAAAAATTCCCTGTTATAGTTAGTTCAGCTAACTATAACTCGTGCTCCCGCAATGCACTGCTGATGACGTCACATATAACATAATTCTTGACATGGTCAGTGACATCACTGATGACATCTCAAATGACATCACTGATAACCTTGTAATTCTCCTGAGGCGGAAGCCGGGAGACCTCTTGTTTTTAAAAATTTTATTTTTGTATTTTCACCTTGCGCATTCTTTGCATTTTAAAACTTCACTCACTCCCTGCCTTCACGGAACACAGGCGATAGAAGCGCCGAACAGCAACCCTTTCGCTGCAACGTAGGAAGCGGATACAAACAATTGGGCCGCCATTGACGGCGAGGTAGTCAGGCCACGCCTACCCCGAGGCCACGCCCACCCGCCCCTTCCCCACCCATAAAAAATGTGCAATCACCGGACGCGCAGCGGACGGGCGCAGCGGGCGCGCCAGCAGCGCGCCGAAGGCGCGCCAAAGGCAAGCCCGTCTGGGCCCGTCCGGGCCCAGCCGGCCCTAGGACCAGTCACTATGCCCAAATCACAGCCCCACCTATCCTACTCCCCGGATACCCTCCGCCTTTGGAACACTAAGAAAAACCCTCAGTGCGACTTCATTCTCAAGGATGACACCCCGTTCACAGGATGTCCCCTTTGCGACACCCACAAAGCTACGGAACCTTGCCATATGCTTCGACTGGGCCTTTTGAATTGCAGGTCGCTAGCTAAACACTCGCACGAGATCAACCTCCTCACTCAAACCCTCTTGTTAGATGCCCTATTTCTGACCGAAACCTGGCTGACCCCCAGCAACGGTTCGGACCTGGTCAACGCAACCCCCCCCGGCTATCAAGTCTGCGGCCTTGATAGACCAGTTGGAAGAGGTGGCGGGCTCGCCATTCTCTATAAAAGCAATTTCAGCTGCAAGATCAACGAGGGCACGGTAAAGGACTGTGAAAACGGTAATTTCTCCCTCCAGATCTCTCCCACCACTTCACTATCGGGTCTGCTGGTATACCGACCACCAGGCGCGATAGGTGATTTCGCTAGCACGCTGATGGATCACATCCTTTTAAAAACATTAGAAACGCCCAACTTCCTCCTTCTAGGGGACTTGAACCTTCACTTTCTAGACAAGGCAGACAACACGGCCGCCAATCTCCAAGCAGACCTCATGTCAGCTGACCTCCTGCTCCTGAACTCGAAACCCACGCACGAGAAAGGGCATCTCCTAGACCCTGTCTTCTCTAACATTAAAAATCTTCAAACACAAGACCCTACCCCTCTCCCATGGACCGACCACTTTCTGGTCCCCATGCACTGGCCCTTTCAGCCCGCCACGGTTCCTAAACAGAAAACCAAGATTCTAACCAGACGTTGGAACAAGCTAAGACCAGAAGAATGGGAAGTGAAGCTGAGGGAATCCGACGGTCCCCTCTCCACTGACCCTAACACCGCCGATAGGGAGTTCAACAGCTGGCTCACCAACCCCCTAGACAGCCTCGTCCCACTAACATGCGCCCTCAAGCATGTAAAAAGGATTAACCATGCCCCTTGGTACACTCCGGCCCTGAACATCCTCAGGAAGGAGTGCAAAAAGACGGAGCGGACTTGGAGAAAAAATAAAACGGCGACGAACAAAAACGCCTACCAAACAGCCATGAAGGCATACAAACAAGCCCTCCACAGCGCAAAAAGCTCCTTCTTTGAGGAAAAAATAAAGAACTCCGCGTGCTCTGCGAAGGAGACTTTTTCCATCCTTAAAGAGCTTCTCCATGTCCCAGCGCCCCCGCAGATATCCCTGGACCCCAAAGCAGCCGAGGAGAAATGCGCCAACTTGGCTAATTTCTTTGATAATAAAATAAAGAAAATCCTTTCCTCCCTACCTGCCACCAATCAGGCCACCCCCGGATCAGCAAAGGAATGTACCCTCACGTCAAAAAATCCCACTGATTCCTCCGAACTCCCCAGTTTAGCCTCATTCGGACCATTCACGGAAGAAGAAGTGGCAACCACCCTGGCAGCCACGAAAAGTGGCGCTCCCAGCGACCCAGTGCCCGTTCGGTTTACAAAAAACATCGCCCGGACTATTGTAGCTAGACTCACGGCCCTAATTAACACCTCGTTTATCCAAGGAGAAGTCCCTCAAAGCTGGAAGGAGGCCGTGGTCAAAGGTGTATTGAAGAAGCCATCACTAGACCCCACGGACTTGTCCAACTACAGACCCATCTCGCTCCTCCCCTGGATAGGGAAGGTCGCAGAGAAACTTGCAAATAAACAGCTGTCCCACTTCTTGGAGGCAAACCTTCTCTTAAAAAACTCCCAAACCGGCTTTAGACCAGGTCAGGGGACAGACACCGCCCTCCTAGCGGCCGTAGAAAAAGCGAGGGAAATTATTGACACAGGAGGATCAGTGGCAGTGGTCCTCCTGGACCTCAGCGCGGCATTTGACACTGTCAACCATCAGGTCCTAGCCCAGCGCCTAGACAACACAGGCATACAAGACAGTGCGCTGAGATGGCTTACATCCTTCCTCTCCCAACGCTCCTTCCAAGTTTGGGAAGGAGAAAGCCGCTCCCTCCGAATCCCCCTCCGGTGTGGAGTGCCACAGGGCTCTTCACTGAGCCCTACGCTTTTCAACGTGTATATGGCCCCACTGGAGGAGCTGGTCGCCCCATTCGGAGTCACGATCGTCAGCTACGCTGACGACACCCAGTTGGTGGTGACTCTCTCACACCCCAAGCTAAAACCCTCCAACCTGCGTGACTGTCTTTTCACCGTCCACCAATGGATGAGCGACTCTGACTTAAAGCTCAACGGGTCAAAAACAGAGATCCTGCTCCTCGGCCACAAAACCTTGAGTCTCCCACCTGACATCTGGCCCGCCTGTATGGGTGACCCCCCCTCCCCCAAAACAGAGGTCAAGAGTCTGGGAGTGTGGCTGGAGACAGACCTCACCTTCAGGACTCAGGCGAGGAAAACTGCCGGCATCTGCTACGGGCTTTTGAGATCATGCAGAAAGATACTTCCCCTACTACCATTCCAGTCTCGTCTCCTGCTAATTCAAGGTCTAGTGTTAGCAAGGCTAGACTACAGCAACGCTATTTACCTCGGTGCGCCGGAAGCCACCTACCAGATCTTACAAAAAACCCAAAATGCCGCAGCCCGCCTGCTCACAAACACCCCATCAAGAACATCGGCCAAACCAGCGTTGAGAAAACTTCATTGGCTCCCCGTGAGGGAAAGAGTCGCATTCAAGGCCCTCTGCCTAGCCCACAAGACACTGCATAACGCTGGCCCCCCCATTCTGAGCACGTGGATCACCCCTTACAGACCACCGAGAGCGCTCCGGTCTGAACAGGGAAACCTTATCGTTGTCCCTAGGGTGAAGAAAGCCCGCTTTGGCGGTCGCAGATTCTCGGTAAACACGGCCAGAAAATGGAACGCTCTTCCCCCGAACCTTAGAGCGGAACCTAACCTCCTAAGATTTAGGAAGTCCCTCAAAACCCTCCTTTTTCCTTGATCTACTTGAAGTTTCCCTTGCCCCCCCCCCTGTAGGAGTACGACGTTTCAGCGCTGGGATACTCGAGGGTGACTACGCGCTCTATAAAAACCTAAATAATAATAATAATAATAATAATAATAACATCATCCAGTGACTGTGTTTTTCTTTAAAGTTTAAATATTTATTATATATATGCCAATGTGTAAGAATGAGTGGGTGTATAAGTGTCTGAATGGAAGCTTTAGTAGGTGCGTGACTGACTGTTTGAGTGAGTGATTACATGTGTCTTACTGAACAAATGGGGTTGTGACTAAACTGTGTGAATGTCTGTATTAGTCTGTCTGTTGTTGTATAAGCTGCTGCATGGGTTGGTCAGAAGCTACATGAGTGTCTATATGGGTTATCGATTGGTTGCCTGAGTATTTCTATGGGTGCCTGAGTGTGTGTGTGGGTGGGTGGGAGGTGTGTGACTCTGTGCATATGTTAGTGCTTGATTCACTGTGTCAATGGGTTCAAGAGTGCATGTGGAAACTGCTGTATGGGTGGATGAGTGTGTGTTTGGGTATGTTGGTGAGTGAATGGATGTCTCAATGTTACACGTCCAAGTAACTACATATGTAAAAGGCAGTGTATGTGAAAGTTGAAGTATATGACTACACGTGAGAGTCAGTGATTGTGAGAGTGGCTGTATGGATGAGTGTGTACTTGTATCAGTGATTGTATAAGAGAGTAAGTATGCATTTGTTTCTGTATGAATAAGTGATGTGGTGTGCGAGTATAACTGTATAGGTCAGTAAATGGAAGTGTGATTGATTCTTTGCATGACTGACTAAGTGTGTGAGTAACTCTGGATGAGTGGTGGTGTGTGTGTCTTTATAGGGTATGAGTGCTTATGATAGTGTTGTATTGATGAGTGACTACATGTATGAGTGATTGTATGGGTGAATGAGTGGATGTGTGTGTAGAGCTAGGAATCAGTGAGTGCATATGTAGTAACTGGTATTGGTGAGTCAATGGTTTAAAAAATGGTAGGCTGTATTTTACAGTGGGTGTATCAAATGTTATATTAGAGTGTGAGGAGGTGGATCAGATTTTCACGTGGATGATGTCATCAGTGATGTCATGTGAGAGGTTATCAGTGATGTCACTGACCACGTCATGAATAAAGTAATATGTGATGGCTCTACCACCTACCACATTGCTGCAAGCGCGCTGGACGAGCGCTGTGGACATTTTAACCTAGTTTGTTTTAATTTGGGATTACTTCTTGTGTTTGTCTGGGGTTTATATTTACCCTCGTTTTTAACCTGCTCCCTTCTGCCTACATCCCGCTCCCCTTACTGCACATAAAAACTGCACTTTTGTGCCTCCAAAGCACCACTACTTTGTGGGTCCGGGTCCTGGGTCTTCATTGCGGGCGCCATCTTAGATTGGGGCTTGGTATTCGGCGGCGGCCGCCATCTTGGAGCGGACTCGCGCGCCAAGGGCTCATTGGAGAGCCTATTTAAGGCGGTCCTTCGTGGAACAGGGGTCTCTACCACCTACCACATTGCTGCAAGCGCGCTGGACGAGCGCTGTGGACATTTTAACCTAGTTTGTTTTAATTTGGGATTACTTCTTGTGTTTGTCTGGGGTTTATATTTACCCTCGTTTTTAACCTGCTCCCTTCTGCCTACATCCCGCTCCCCTTACTGCACATAAAAACTGCACTTTTGTGCCTCCAAAGCACCACTACTTTGTGGGTCCGGGTCCTGGGTCTTCATTGCGGGCGCCATCTTAGATTGGGGCTTGGTATTCGGCGGCGGCCGCCATCTTGGAGCGGACTCGCGCGCCAAGGGCTCATTGGAGAGCCTATTTAAGGCGGTCCTTCGTGGAACAGGGGTCTCTACCACCTACCACATTGCTGCAAGCGCGCTGGACGAGCGCTGTGGACATTTTAACCTAGTTTGTTTTAATTTGGGATTACTTCTTGTGTTTGTCTGGGGTTTATATTTACCCTCGTTTTTAACCTGCTCCCTTCTGCCTACATCCCGCTCCCCTTACTGCACATAAAAACTGCACTTTTGTGCCTCCAAAGCACCACTACTTTGTGGGTCCGGGTCCTGGGTCTTCATTGCGGGCGCCATCTTAGATTGGGGCTTGGTATTCGGCGGCGGCCGCCATCTTGGAGCGGACTCGCGCGCCAAGGGCTCATTGGAGAGCCTATTTAAAGTCGCTCCCCCACGCGCAGCGGTACGCGCAGGTGGACGCCCTCGCTTAGCCTGAGTCGTGCCGGAGTCCTGCCCGTCTGCGCCCGTCAGCGTCCCGGAGGCGTTAGGGCGGTGGAGGACTGCGTTACGGCCGGCGGCTGAGGGAGGATGTGCATTTACTCCTCGGCGATGTTGCGTGCCTTGCGGACTTTTTCCTGCTCTTGTCGCTCGGTCTTCCCTGGCCGCTGTAACGGCAAGAGGCGCTGTCCGGCCTGTGGCTGGTCGCCCACGTGGACTCCGGTCAACGTGCACAGACCCCCTGAGGCTTCGGTTAAACATCTGTGCCTGTTGCTGAACACAAGGTCGTTGGGCTGTCATGCTCTACACTTATTCGATCTTCTTGTGAGGGAAAACCCGTTGTGTCTTCTCCTTACCGAAACTTGGTTGGGAGAAGCGTCGAACCCTGACATTTTCTCTGCTATTCCTCCGGCCTATAACATCTACCGGCAGGACAGAGAGAAGGGCAGGGGCGGCGGGGTGGCGGTGGTGGTGAGGAAGAGTGTTTCATGCTCGGTTCTCCCTCCGAACCCCATTGGGAGCTCGGAATCCATTGCCATCACGCTTAGACTGTCCCCGTCCCAAGCACTGAAGGTGCTGTTGGTCTATAGGGCGCCTGGCCCCATGGGCTCCTTCCTGGAGGATTTGCAGGTCGCCATCTCTGAGCTGGCATTGACCACTCAGCACTGTATTGTGGCGGGCGACTTTAACGTCCATTTGGATGCGACAGTCGACCCGGATACAATTAAACTGTTGGATATAACATCTCCGCTGGGTCTTGTCCCATACGTGGTGGGTCCTACGCACGAGAGAGGGCACACTCTAGATCAAGTGTTCTCATCAGTTCCGGTTGCTGATGTAGAAACCCTGCCTGTGCTCTGGACAGACCATAGGTTGATCAAGTTCTCGGTGGCGGAGATTGGGCGGCCGGGTAATATTGCCCCCGTGTTACCTAGACCAGCTTCGAGAGCGCTGCACAGAGTGACAGCCGATATGCTGGAGCAGGCGCTCGTGGAACACCCCTGCCAGCTTTCGGGTGTTCTGGAAAAAGACACGGAGGCCTGGCAGTCGTGGCTGACCGAAAGGTTAGACGATCTTGCCCCGCAAGTTGCCCCTCGGTCCACGGTAGCACGGCGATCTGCGCCGTGGTTTACTGAGGCGCTGAGGGTGGCTCGCAGCCAGTGCAAGGTTGCTGAGCGGGCCTGGCGCCTTCGGTATAACGGGGAGGCCAAACTTGCCTATAGGGCGGCTATCAAGGCCTATCATCGGGACATCTTGGAGGCCAAGAAAGTATATCTGGCTAGGAGGATTGAGGCAGCGGCGAACTCCTGCAAGGAGATCTTCACGGTGGTGAAGGAGTTCGCGTCTCCCAGCTCCCAGACACCCCTGTTAGTATCATCGGAGTCGTGGGCTTGTGATCTTGCCAGCTTTTTTACAAATAAAATCAAGGCGATTCAAGCCTCCTTCTCGGAGAGCACCGTGGTTAGTGATTGCGGCCCCGGGGCGGGTTGCGAGCTACCGCCTACGCCTGTCGCTGTTTTGACAGATTTTCCTGCTGTCACGAGCGAGGCGTCGCTGGTGCTGCTTGCCAGCCTTAAATCGGGCTCGCCACTTGACCCCTGCCCGGCCAGATTTTTGGCTGAGATGGCGGCTGTGGTGAACCCTTTGGTCAATCCTATCCTCAACGCCTCCTTAAGGGAAGGGAAGGTGCCTTGTACCTGGAAGAGGGCGATGGTTATTCCCCTCTTGAAAAAGCCAGGTCTTGATGCTGAGGTCCTGGCCAATTATAGGCCGATTTCACTCTTGCCGGCGTTGGCTAAGATCACTGAGAAGCATGTTCATGGCGTCTTGTCGAGCTTTTTAGAAACGAACCATCTGCTCCATCCTTCCCAGTCCGGATTCCGTCCTAATTTTAGTACGGAAACGGCACTGTTGGAGGTCTCTGAGATCATCAGGGAGACTTTGGATGTTGGTGGCAAGGCCATGCTAGTCATGTTGGACCTGTCGGCGGCCTTCGACACCGTCCCTCATGCGGCGCTCCTCGCCAGGCTTCATGACATCGGCATTAGGGGGACGGTGTTCAAATGGTTCACATCTTTTTTGGAAGGCCGCCGCCAGACGATCTGGGTCTCGCAGCGCTCCGCCGAGATGCCGCCTTTGGGGGTTGGGGTTCCACAGGGTTCTGTGTTGAGCCCATCATTATTTAACATCTTTATGACCCCTCTGGCGGCGGCGGTGGAGGCGTATGGGGCCCAGATCGTATCCTACGCCGACGATACGCAACTCCTCTTCACATGTGGCAAAGATCAGCCATTTGATGGAGAGGGTATTCGGGCCTGTTTGGCCATGGTATTTGATTGGTTCCAGCATAACAACTTGAAGGCCAATTCCAGCAAATCTGAGGTTCTCTTTTTTGGATGTGCCACTGACCCTGAGTGGCGACAATGGTGGCCGGTTGAAATGAATCCCCCGGCTCAGTCATCATTGGTTGCCAAAAACCTCGGGGTTAAACTTGACAATAAATTGTCATTGAGAGCCCATGTACTTGGTCTGGTGGGCGCCTGCTTTGGTGTTCTGAGGATGCTCCGCAAGTTTCTTCCATTGCTTTCTGCGGAGCATAGGCGGATCACCGTGCAGGCGCTCATTGGATCAAGGCTGGATTATGCCAATGCCCTTTTCCTTGGCCTCCCAGACTACCTGGTCCAGCGTCTACAGGTTGCACAAAACTCTGCTGCCCGCGCGATTTTCGGCCTGCATAGGCGATCGCGAGCCTCGGGGCTGCTTCAGAAGCTTCATTGGCTGCCTATCCGTAAGCGGATTATGTTCAAATCCCTTACGTTGATGCACAAGGCACTGTTTGGCCCTGGGGCCGGTTATCTACGGCGCAGGTTGACTTTCTATCGCCCTGCTCGCCTACTGCGCTCTGCAGCTCTTTTTACTGCCGTGGTTCCTCGTGTGCATAGGGCCCGCACTGGAGGCCGCTCCTTTGGCTTTAAGGCACCCCAGTTGTGGAACTCTTTACCACTGGCGTTACGTAGTACTCCTAACCTGCTTCAATTTAGGAAGAGCTTGAAGACATGGCTTTTTAATGCTTAGTTGCTTTTTGGGGGGTTTCTTTTCTGTATTGTTTCGTGTTATGTTATTACACACTGATTTATTTGTGGAAAGCGCCGGGACACTCTGTCGGAGTAGCCGTGCGCTATATAAATATAATTTAACATAACATAACATAACATCAGCAGTGCATTGCGGGGGCGCGAGTTATAGTTAGCTAAACTAACTATAACGGGGGAATTTCTATGGTTTTGTACGAGAGAAATGTCCAACTAACTATAACGTCTCTGAAACCTATGGTTTTTTCAGTGAATTTCTAGAAAAAAGTGAAGTTGCGCACCCATCATGTACCTATCTCGGTGGGTGTGCAGATTCAAACCGCCATATTAGTAAAGTCATGAAGGATGCACGTTTCAGCCAGCCCACTCCGCTTAGGCTTTCAGGGAGGGAACTACAACGCTACATTTCCCAGGTCTTCCCTGTAGTGATCTGCTGATCACAGGTCTAGTTGTCAGCATGCCACAGCCACAGCCACTCCCTCACGGCTGGTTTATACCCACACCACACCCATGCAGCACAGGCGTCACAGGACATGTGACCCTGACACTAAAAAGGGCCATAGTGAGTTACAACGGGGTGGACCCTGAGAACTCCTTGACCTAGGTCAATTAAACAGGTACATGTATAAATGGTCGGAGTCTGATATAAACAATAGGAATAATCTCAAAATGGCACTTATTTTCTCAGTGAAATACTTTCATTCTATCAAAGGCACCAATGTTGCTCAACAAACGAAAAACAAGTCAATATATTCGGTGCATATTTATTTAGCACATCTTATATTTGTGAACTGCATAAATTTCAACCCAAATGGTAGATAATATTGCAATTAATGCATTGGCAATATAAGCTTAGAATCAACACATTTCTATATATTAGGTGAATTCAAAAGTGTGTCAATGCGCTCAAGGTGCATAGAGAAAGGGTATTTAGAAGGGATGGGTAAGTGGGGGTGAAGGTGGGGACCGGGTAAAGGTGGTGTCCGTACCTTTCAGGGGTCGAAACGTCGACTATCGTTACTTTTCACTGTTCCAAACATAGGACTAAATAATGGATAACTACGGAACCTATGTTTGAGTTTGTTTTTGGAACCTTTGGATCTGTATATAGACTGTAAAGGCTTTTCATTCCTCACTGTGATTTTAAATCAGTCACACCACCTTTACCCGGTCCCCACCTTCACCCCCACTTACCCATCCCTTCTAAATACCCTTTCTCTATGCACCTTGAGCGCATTGACACACTTTTGAATTCACCTAATATATAGAAATGTGTTGATTCTAAGCTTATATTGCCAATGCATTAATTGCAATATTATCTACCATTTGGGTTGAAATTTATGCAGTTCACAAATATAAGATGTGCTAAATAAATATGCACCGAATATATTGACTTGTTTTTCGTTTGTTGAGCAACATTGGTGCCTTTGATAGAATGAAAGTATTTCACTGAGAAAATAAGTGCCATTTTGAGATTATTCCTATTGTTTATATCAGACTCCGACCATTTATACATGTACCCAACTAAAAAGGGCCAGGCGCACGTGCTCGACGCCATTTCCACTCTCTATCTGGGTGTATCCGCGTGTTTATTATGTTGGTTGCAGCCGAGGCACTTTGGCCGACACGGGCCTCCCCGAACCTGGCAATGACTTAAGGTGCACAGGGTTGGTGGCAGCCAAGGAATTTTGGCCGCCACCGTCCTCCCGCCACGTGACGATGACTTGAGCTGCACTGAGTTAGTGCCACCAGAGCTGAGCGAGTGTGCAGCCTGCGATGATGCGTAGGCCTCGATGCACTATCCTGGCAATCAAGACCCGATTTGAATTGTGAGCTTGGCTGGACGGCGTTTACGCCAAAGGCAGCTGGCTTGACAGACATGACTCCTCGGCGCAGTGCAGCAGGATACGCTGGGGCCTGTGCCGCGGAATCCAGCGATGGCTGAGGAGCTTGCTCGGGCACGTGGTGTACCCTCTTGGAGACACGCTGGTGGCGGCAGGTGAGCATTGAGGTTTGGGTGCGCAGGATCGGGCAGTCATTGCTGGGTCTGGGGATCACGGCTGGGATGGTTGCGAAATATGTAGGAATCATGCACACTGCCTGAGAAGTTTGCGATGACATTAGTGTACAGCCCCCGGTGGTCCAGTTTTACCTGCACATTGTTGAAATGCGTGTGGTTTCTGTTGCGGTGATTGTGTGCATTGTCGGCAGGGGGCACAAGTAGTACATGTGTGCAGTCAATTGCCCCCAACACGGGCAGGAAGGCCTGCTATGGCATGGTTCCCTTGCTTGGTCTCCAGCTGTTCATGCACAGTGTGGGTGAAGTGAACATGCAGGTGTATCAAGCTGAAACAAACCGTGATGCTTACAGGTATGATAAATCCTGCATAATGAGACCGGAACAGAATTTTGTGTGGTTGTAATGTTCCTTTTCTTTCCTTCGAAGGTTATGACAACACAAACTTCGGTTACGGTCATTTTGTGCAGGATTGATCATACCTGTAAGCATTTCGGTTTGTCCAAGTGTAATACATTGTACCATATTACGTTTGTGACCATACTAACGCTTGACCATTGTCTTCATTTATCCAACAGGTTTCTGAATACAGAGTTTTGGGATTTCCAGGATGATCTACAGTTATTTCGATCCACAAGTTGATGTTACCTGTTGGGAATGTCACTCGTTGTTTGATGTTTTTGTGTTGTTAATTTATCTTTTTCCAATAAAGTACTGTTTTTCCACTACTGTTGACTACTAGACTTCATGACCTGGCGCACCCCCATTTCAGTGACTACAATCTTGGATCTGGAGCACAGAGGCGCAAAGCAACAGCTGGTCTTAGGGTTGGTTGTGCAGAAATACTAACAAGTGGGACGAGCAGGTGGGGCGGATACAGGGGCCCTACGTTGCTTTTGTGGACATGCATCCAAGACGTGTGAGGAAGTTTAATAGGGCTGACTGTGAGACTCCTCCGACTCTTGCAGTTGTTAGTTGGAAGGTACCAGGGTCAACAGGTGCAGCACAGCCAGCAGCTTTGTCTGCAGAAGGATGTTGATTGCCTGCTGTGTAGGTACCGTCAGCCTGTGGGCAATGTGGCAGTGTGCACCAGCTTGAGAATGGGGCGATAATTCTTTTGCCACTTTTGCTGCGCTAAAGTGCTGATAAATCGGCGATAAGTACCCACTGTTTGGTTATAGGGTGACTCTAAAATGAGCCCTTGTGTTTACTAGGACTTTGTTGAAGCAACATGGGAATAACAAGAAAAAATATGAAAAAAAACACAAAAAGTGGGCAGGGTACAAGCACCCTGACCCCCTAGGCCTACTCGGGGGATTCCACAAAAACCCCCGGGGCCAAAAAATTATGACTATTTTTTTTTTTAAAGCAGCTGGGTGCACGAATCCGGACAAAAAAAACTGGAAAAAAAAACGATGAGGCGTATTCTCAAGGACTTATCGCTGAGTTATCTGCACTTTAGTTCAGCAAAAGTGGCGATAGAATTATTATCCCATTCTCAATCTGCAGTTTTCCAGCGATAGCTTCCGCAAAAAACATCGCCATGAATGAGAGCGACAACTAAAGCTAATGATATGCAGAGTAGGCGCTCCCGTGCAAAAAAAACCATAAAAACACCACTTCCCGATATTTTCAACGACCAGCCAAATCTGCAATGTGATCCAAAAACATGCGAAAAGGCGCGTTAGCAGTAAGAATTTGACATCTGCCTTTTACTGGTGTAAAGCATGGCGACTACCTACAGTATGAAAGGGAGCCCAGCCCTGATCTACATCTGAAGACCAACACATGTCATAGAGCTACTGATCATGCAGGTCCGACACCCAAGGAGGCCACAACACCCACCGCAGCCACCCCCAGGACCTCCCCCCGGGACCTCTCCCCTACTACCACTGAGGCAGCGCGGAACAGGACAGCGGACCTTCCCAAAATGGCATGGCCCCTCAGCCACACAATAGCTGAATGTTGGGAGAGGTGGGAACCAAGTTTGTGTGAAGATGGTAAGTCACCTGTAAATAACTATGAACACAATGCCAATTGTAGTGATGATGTGCTGGACAGACCTCACTATACAGAGCACAGACCTTTCCATGTGTTCATATACTGCTGATGCTTGTAGTGTTGTGGACAGTGGACGCAACCATGTTACCTCAGGCAGTGTGGAAGATCTTGGTCATATAGCTGTGTTGTTCCCCCCTGTAAACCGAAGCGAAGTGGGCTGGCCACTCCAGCGTAGGAGTGTGAATAAATAGGCCAGGGCTCTGGGCATGATTCACTTCTGGGAAGGCCAACGCGCCTGCCAGAGCGTCGGCCTTCACCCTGCCACAAGGCTGCCGCCGTGACCGCCGGTCTCCTCGACACAGGCCTCCTTCTAACTCAGCGGCACAACATCGCAGAGTTATGTCTGTACAGACTACTGCCTACGATGTACACTACGAGCAACAGACATTTCTACCAGTGCGGCCCACCCGGAGCACGTATTATCGCAGGCTGCGCACACGCTGAATGCTTCTGGTGCCAGTAACTGTGCAGCTCAAGTCAACGCCACATGGCTCTGGGCCCTTGCTGACCACTGCCTCCAGCCTACAATGCGGTAAGCAGGGCTCACAATTCAAATTCAGTCTTGATTCATTAATTGCAGAGTCCAGTAGGCAACTAACTATAAAGTCCCTGAAACTTACATATTTCGACAATGTATTCCATACATATTTCATCTTTTGTTCCATACGCCTACACTGCGGTCAGCAGGGCTCACAATTTAAATTCAGTCTTGATTTATTAATTGCAGAGTGAATTGTACTCTATGTCCTCGGATTTTGTCAAGAGGAAGTGACAAAAAGCATTCCTCGATGTCTGTGCTGACTACTGGCTTCCATTTACACTGCGGACAGACAGCAGGGCTCACAATTCAGATTGAGTCATGATTGCAGATGACACAGTCCAGTAGGCAACAACATTGATCCCAGTGCAGCCCGCCCGCACAACGCATCATCGCTGGATGGTGAATGCTTCTGAAGCCACTAACAAGTCACCACAAGTCACCACCACGTGGCCGTTTTGAGGCAGAATTCATTAGGCAAAAGACATTGCGCCCAGTGCGCCTGTACAAACCATGTATCATCGCTGGCTGCGCACACGCTGAGCGCCACTAACTCAGTGCACCACAAGTTAACACTACGTGGTTGTGGGGCCTTGCTGACCACTGCCTTCGGCCTACACTGCGGTCAGCAGGTCTCACACATATCCAATCCAATCCTGTCGTGCAAGGCTATGCCATCATCGCTGGCTGCGCACACGCTGAGCTCTTCAGGTGCCACTAACTCTGTGCATCACAACTCATGGACCCTTTATGATTGACTTTCTTGCTGTAGACAACGGACGCAACAACATCACCTCAGGCAGCAGGAATATCATGGGACATAAACAATTTCTTCACATGAGCACGAGGATCTCTAGTGCCATTACCTCAGTGCACCACAAGTCATAGACCCTTTACGATACAATCTTTTGTGTGTGATTTAAGATCTGGTGCCCCGACCTTAGTGCACCACAAGTCATGGACCCTTTATGATTGAATCTCTGTCTGTGATCCCATGATCACTGTTGTAGTTGTTGCCAGCACCAACCATTCCCTGAGGGCTGGTTTACACTCACCCCACAGGCATCCAGCACAGACGTCACTGAACATGTGACCCTGGTAATAAAAAGGGGCCGAGCGCAAGTGCCCGAAGCCAGTTCCACTATCTAATTGTGTCTGTGTTGTCATTATGTATGCACGATGGCCCTGGGCCCTACCACATTACATTGTGCTGTTGATTGCGCATGCAACCATTTTACCTCTGGCAGTGGGGAAGACCTCTGTTATGTAACTTTGGGTCATTCTAGGAGTACATGGGTAGAGACTGGAAGATTAGAGTACTGCAAGGAGAGTGTATGGTGAATGTATAAGGGCTCGGGGATTGGCGGAGTGATTGGATAAGTACATATGTTGGCAGAGTCTAACTCCCGATCACGAGCTTGGCTCTAATTGGCTGCCAACCAGTGGCAACCCCCACGGAACATCAGGATTGCAAACCAAGCCTGAGGCACCCAACTTCTTTGCTACGGGATCCCCACAGCCTTTGCTCTAGTACCCTGGGTTTCCGCCCACTAACATCGGGGCCACTGGCTAGCAGGAATAACGCACGGATGCCTGGAAAACGGAGTCAGGAGCATGGAATTCTCATTGTGGTATACTGCATTCTCATTCAGTGGATACCCTCCCAATTCGTTAATCTCTGGATCAAGGAATTCTGACTGTTGAATCCCCGGAGTCCCTTCCACTGGATCCCCTAAAGCGCGCTTCTGTGTCCGTGGAGCACCGGTAATAAAAGGCCCAGAATGTCTGCAAGATATTCCCAGTCCCACAGCTGGATCATTGACATATTGCGGACAGAATCTACGGAATTCTGTAAGCGTAAGCGGAGTGGGAAGAGCCGGTGTACGCCAGTCAGGGGCGCAACTAGAGCCAAATTTCGGGGAAGGCTGATAAAAATTTCAGAGGGGGGGCTAATTCTTCCAGTCATAGGCAGAGTGGAGATGCAGGGGCTCTAAGAAGGGGTGAAAACACAACAAAGCCTCATTTACAGGTAAATGGTCTTAAAGACCTGTGAAGTACTCGGGTGCCACGCTGAGAGCCGTGCACCCATCGCATACATGCTAGGGGGCCGCGCTGAGAGCCACACCCAGCGCGTTCACACTAGGGGGGTAGCGCTGAGAGCTGCACCCAGCGCATTCACACTAGGGGGCCGTGCTGAGCGCCATGTTAGGATCGCCACTCCAAACTTTTCTAAAAAAAACAGTCTACTTCCATTAATTTATATTCGCCCCGAGGACCCCATCCCCTGGGCATGCCCAATTCTTGAATGTTTGTATTAATCATTAGGAAGGGGGGCTGCGTGGTCCTCCTTCCCATGTCCACTTCTGGCCCCCAGGGACCCCATCCCCCGGGGCCAGGCCTCGCCTTTGGGGACCATGGGGGGAGCCCCAATGCCCCCACAGCCCCGCCGGCTCCCCGCCTCCTGCGGGAACCGGCATTGCTTTTGGGCAAAGGGAGCTGCTAACATACAGCTCCCCTTGCCCAAAAGCAATACTGTTTTGCTTCATTGAAGCAAGAGCAGGTTTCCTCCTCTCGCTTCAATGAAGCAAACCAGAGTTCGCTATGACAGGGCGGGAGATGTGCTTCCACCCTGTCATAGCAAACAGCAATGTCCCGGGGGTGGGCTCCTCGGGACATTGCAGGAGCTGGCCCTGGGCCATCAGGGCTCCAGGAGGGGGCCGCGCAGCCACTCTCCCTCTAGTTTCAAAGCTCCAGGGAGGTGGTGGTCCTCGGGGCTTCGGGGGGCCCGCGAGGCCCCCCGTGCATATTTAATTAAAGCCCTGGGGGTGGCGATTCCCGATGCTTGGGGGGCTTCGGAGACCCCCAATAATTACAAAACTAGCCCAGGGGAGGTGGGGGCCCCGGGGAGGTGGGGGCCCCCACGCACCTAATTTACATAGCTCTGGGGAGGTGGTGGTCCCCGGGGCTATGGAGGCCCCGCAGGCCCCCGCCATATAATTATACGATTGCCCTGGGAGCCCCCGCTTCATTTAAAAAAAAAAATTTCATCAAGATTCGCACACCCAGCGCGCATTCGGACGTTTAAACAAAATAATAATAATACTTTTTGTGGCTGTGGGTCCTTGTGGGAGCCCCTGAGCAGGACTAGGGGGTCAGTGTGTTTCTACCCTGCCCCCTTTTCTTCTTTTTTAAACTTTTTTCTTGTGACTCGGTTCTACCAAGTCACAACATTTTAAAAAAAGGTTGCTTTCTGAACCAAGCGCTACTTTTTTGCCAAATTTAGTGTGATTCCGTTCAGCAGTTCGGGCTATAGCCTGTAATAAAATACCCTATGGAAATTAACATGGAGAAAACACTTTTTGAGACCCCCTTTTTTCTCAGCTCCCGCTTGACAAATCACCCCCAAAGTTTCAGGATAGGAGCTGACCTGGATAGACCTTTTTTTTTAGAATTTCGCGAACATTCGTCAAACGACACCAAAGTTATAAGCCAATCAAAAAAACGCTTTTTCTATGGAAACTAGGTTCTAACCATAACTTCCTACTGGGAACCGCCAGTAGGGTGTGTGGGGGGATGTGTGTGTGTGTGTGTGTGTATATATATATATATATATATATATATGAAAGCTCCTAAACTCCCTCCCGTCCTGGAAAGAGGATGAAAGCACTCCAGGTTTGACAAAAGGTGTTTATTCTTCACACGGCAACGAAGAAGACAGACGCGTTTCGGACAATAGTCCTTCCTCAGTGTCGCCGGCATTAACTCAGTGACGCTTGTTTAAAGCAAATCACAGAAACAAAAGGTGGACTAAAAATACATACACCATCGAGTTTTAGCGTTTCTTACGGTGATCAAAAAATGGGTTAAATGTGGCAGACATGTTGTACTATACATGATAGAAACGAGTATATATGCTGAACAAAATAAATACATAACATAATACTCTCCAATCAATGTTTCCACGTATATCATTACAAAATTAATGAAGCAGTCGTTTGTATAGTACTGACTGATTACCATTTCCAGAAACTTTAACGTATATCGCCGTGGATCGGCGTTGCACTGGCAGTAAAACCCAAGAGAAATAGTTCTCGTAGCCCAATTGCCACAGTTGCTTCCAAAAACATAGGAGATACAAACAATCTAGCCGTATATATATATATATCTCCGATTGGCATTCGCAGGTAGGTAGTTATAGTTAGGACCTTATTTCTATAGGAAGAACATTTTATGTTTTGCTAATAACTTTGGCACTGTTTGATGAATCTTCAAAACTAGTTTGTCAGTCACTTCAGCTGCTGTCTGGGAAGTTTTGGGTTGATCTGACAAGCGGGGACGGAGAAAAAGGGGGGGTTCCCAAAACACATTTTCCCCATGCAATTTCCCATAAGGATTTTAGACATAACTACAGCCTGAACCAGCTGAACTGAATGACACTAAAGTTGGCAGAAAGCTACATTTTGGTCCAGAAAGAGTGCTTTTTGTAATTTGGTGTAAATGTGTTCAGTAGGTTTGGAGTTTTTAAAGTAAAAAGATTTATTAATATCTAGAGACGTGGACCCACTGCAGATCCCCTGTGGATTCGGGTGGATCCACACGCCAACAGCAATACCGTGATTGGTTGGCGGCAACCTGAATGGAAAGTTGCAGCTGCCATTTTGTGCATTGTGACTTGGTTCCGGGGAAGGGGAGGGGTTAGAGGTAAAAGTAATAGAAGGGTAGAAGGGGTCAGGGTAGAGGTACCCTGATCCCATGGGACTGACACAAGATATTGTCAAAAAATATTTTGTTTTTGAGCACGTGAGGATCTGCATATCCACGCGGATCCAAACCCAAATTAAAAGGAACACATACACCCAATCACAGATCCACATGCCTCATCACACATCCACTTACACACAACCACTCACAGACCCATACACCCACTGACAGACCCACAAAATCACTCTCACTCCAACTCACACAACCATTTACACACCCACACAGCCACTCTCACCCACACACACCCACTCACAAAACAACTCACACACCCACTCACAGGCCCACACAGCCACTTACACACTCTCCTCCCACTTACACACCCGCACATCCACTTACAGACCCACAAAACCACTCAAACAGCCACTCACAGGCCCACACAGCCACTCACCCATGCACTCACACACCAACTTACCCAAGCAACCACTCACCAAACCCACTTACACCCATACAGCCACTCACACACCCACGCACAGACCCACAAAAGCACACACGTACTCACAGACCTACACAGCCACTCCCACACCCATTTAGCCACTGACACCAACACAGTCACTTGCACAGCCACTCACACAATCACACGCAGGGAATGATACACTGATCGAAATTGCAATAGCTAATGTCTGTATAAATGTGTTGTCGTTTTAGCATTGAATGTGAACAATATAACCAACAGCTCCCTTATTTGTCCGAAGATTTGTAAAGGATCCACAGGTCCATTAAATTAATTTAAAAAAAGAAAGACTTGGAGCATTGCATTTATAGAAAATCTACATTAAATTTTTACATTACGTTTTTCTTTTAAAATATATAAGAATGAATATGTGAATAAAAGTGACTATTTCTGTGCCAAAAACATGGAGCCACGCAAAAACCAATAAACATTGTTGATGAGTGTACAGTATCTATCAGTATCTTTAGGGTGAACAGTCTAGTTTGCAGAGCGAGGAGCGTGGGAGGGTTGGTGAGGAATATGCAATTAGAGTTGCAACCAGATAAGACAATATCAAAGGTAACTACATTGTTTATCTGAGAGACTTCCAACCATCAAAAACTTGGAGCCACGTAAAAACAAATATACCTTGTTGATGGGTGTGCGGTATCTAACAGGATCTTTTGGGTGAACAGCCCAGTTCGCTAAGCGGGGAATAAGGGAGGGTCACTGAAGAATCTGCAGTTATATAGAGTCTGTACCAGATAAGGCAATAACAGGATAAATACCTTGTTCATCTAAAACAGATTTCTAACCACAGATTCCTCACCTTAAAATAGATACCCCAGCAATACCTCCACAGAAGTGGGACTGCATACTGGCTTGACCAAAAAGTCTGGGAAGATCGAACGTGCAAAGTGCCCAGTCCCAACAGAGCTGTCAAGGCAGTAGTGTTTTTGAACATATGCAGGGATGCCCATGTTGAGGCCTGACAGATGTCCCGGACAGTAACCCCATGCATTAAAGCAGTAGTGGCGACCTTAGCCGTGGTGGAACGAGCCTACAAGCCCTCAGGGGATTGCTTCTTTGCGAGTGTTGGCAATTTTTTATGCAGATTACTATCCATCTGGAGATGGTTTGTTTCTTCAAAGCCTTATCCTTCTTTATTCCGGCAAACCCAATAAAGAGCTGTTCTACACTCAATGTTCCTTGGTGCACTCAGTATAGAAGGAGAGAGCTCTCTTAGGGTCTAGGCAATTAATTTTCTCCTCTTCCTTGGACGGATGAGGTGGAGCGTTATGCTCTACCCAATATAGAAGAGAGTGATCCCCTTCGGCAGGATAGAGGCATGTATCTGTAGGACCAGTTTATCTAGGAAGAAAGTGGTATTGGAGGGTGGCCAACACAGACGGAAGCTCACTGACCCTCCTGACCGATGTAATGGCCACCAAGAAGGCAGTTTTATTAGTTAGGACCAACTATATTGTGGCTTGAAGGGGGTACACATGAGATAAGTTAGCACCAAATTAAATTCCCAGTGAGGCATAATAAATGGAGCAGTTAGCAGCAGGTTTATGGGCCCTTTAAAAAACGAGTCACAATTGGTGAGGTGAACAGGGAGGGAGGCATAGTCTGGCAGCCGAAGGAAGACTGAGATGGCTGACAAATAACCCTTAACAGTTTTGAAGACAAGGCCTTGACAGGCTAATGAAAGAACAAACAACAAAACCTCTGATAGAGGTGCAATAAGGAAATCCACCTGGTGTGACCAACACCACGCCATAGACGTATCCCAGCAGGCATGGACTGTCTTGGTAGAGGGACGCCTTGCTGCCAAGATAACATCATAGAGTAAAATCAAAAAACCTCAACTGTTGGCACTCAATATCGATGCAGGAAGGTGGGGAGTGCACAAGTTTGGGTGCAGGGCCCTGCACTGCTACTTTGACAGGAGAACCTCCCGAAAGAAAGCAACCCGTTTGGAGGAGTGATGCTCCTGCTCAGGAGTTCTGGATACTACACCCTCTGATCCCAATCCAGACCCACTAAGATTACTTGGGCCTGGTTGGTCCTGATCTTCATGAGAACTTGGGGAAGTAGCGGTATTGTCGAAAGGTATACAGGAGCACTGAGGTCCACTTTGGGCAGAACGTGTCTCAGTGTGAGAGCTGTCTTGGAAGAGACTTTGGACCATCTTCTGGTGCAGATGCCCTTTGTGACCTTCCAGCTGCTGAACAACCAGGTAGATGTCCTAGCGCTACAGCCAAGTCTAGAGGTGCAGGGCCTTCTGGTACAGGGTCCACAACCTCATCCTGTCATGTTTGTTGCAGTACCACATGGTGGTCGTGTTGTTCAAGAACACCTGAACCAGCTCCCCCTTGAAGAAAAGGAGGAAGGCTTTTACTGTCAAGGGGACTACTCTCCGCTCCAACAAATTGATGTGGAGCTGAGACTCCATCAGAGACTAGAGTCCATCGATCTCCACCTCTCCCAGATGTGATGCATCTGTCACTACTGTATGCTCTGGGTGGGGAAGTGAAAGGTGTCTGCGGATGACCCAATTGTGGTTCGTCATCCACCACTGCAAATCTTTTGCAGTTCTCTCCAATATCTGGACCAGGTCGGAAATTTTCCCATGGTGCTCTGCCTGCTGGGACGTCAGATCCCACTGCACAGTCGGCAAATGCGATCGGCATTCTTTGCTAGCAGGATGCAGGAGGCCATGATGCCCAGAGTCTTAGAATCAGTCTCACCAAAATCAAGGATACAGGATAAAATATCGGAATCACAGGCTGATTAACTTGGACTCATCGCTCCGAGGACAGGTGGGGAACTGCAGTGTGTCCATAATGGCTCTTATAAAAGGGAGCATCTGAAAGGGAGTCAGGTGAGACTTCAGCACATTGATAGTCAAACCATTTGACATTTTCTCTTTTTTGTCAGTTTTATCTTTCATTTACCAAGAAATTTTTAATACCTCTTTTGCGCAGACACAAATTTTCCAAGTGCAAAGCGACTGTATTTTCTGCAGCAACTCAATAACCATGATGTTTGCTTTGCTGTTGGGAGCTTTTTGAAGTGTATTTTAGCAAAGAGAAGAAGCATGCTGTTTTAATTCCAATGCACTTTACCATTCTCCTGTATGGATTGTATCTGTATTGCTGCTAACTCCTCTATAGGATTGATTTTTATTATTCATGTATTATTGGTTATTTATTTTCTGCTATTGATGGCTGCTGTTGTCTTTTGTACTATTAGATAATATCTGCTGCTACTTATGAACTCAATCGCTTTGCATTGTCACTTTAGTTCCGAGAAAAATTACAGTATTTGCTTGCTGTTGTACTCTTTTTAAATGGAAAAGAGTTTTGTATTGTTGAGATGTGTATGATTTTATATGATGTTTTTAATATGGTGTATCTTTTATGACCTGTCTTCGGAAGGACGAATAAAGAAAGAATTGAATTGATAGTGTATCCCAGAGAACGCCTTAGTCTGGAGGTGGGTGATGACATCCTGGGGCGAGTCAGCCTTCAGCAACCAGTCGTAAACGTAGGAGAAGACTGGGACCTCTGAACTCCGTAGGTGTGCTGAATCCACCACTATTACTTTCATGAAACAGGAGAGTCAAGTCAATGTTCTTTTTTTTAATCCGTTATTCTGTTTATTTAAAGAATTATCATCAAATGGAAACAGCTGACACATGTTTCATCAGCACAAATAAGCACCACAACTTCCTCAAGGCTAAACAAACAGGTACGTATGTAGTCAGATGAAAAGGTGATGAGGTGCTTATTTGTACTGACGAAACACGTGTCGGCTGTTTCCATTTGATGATAATTCTTTAAATAAACAGAATAACGGATTAAAAAAAACGAACATTGACTTGACTCTCCTGTTTCATGAAAGGAAATCTGAAGGATATATGTATGTGCTGAACATCAATCTTTGATAGGAGATATTGTGATTAATATGTCACCGCTCTGTTACTTAACATAGGATAGTGCGCACCTGACCCAATCCTGTTGTATATGGAAAAGGGTGCTGGGAGAGAAAGGCTGGGTCTCCTGGAGTGGCTGGGTCTCGTGGAGTGTTCCGATGTCAGCATGCGATCTTCCTTTGCACAAGAGCCCCTGTGCAAGGCTTACCCTATGCCTCTAGGAGAATGTTTGGGAGGGCTTCATTGAATGGTAGCAACTGTAGGTCCAGGACCTCCACTGCACTGCTCATCGTCATGATAAATGATACACCTTCCTCCAATAGTTAGCCTGAAGGCAAAATCATGTCAGAGTCCAGAGACTTCTCCAGACTACTGGCATCACCCAGCTCTTCATACCAGTTATAATGTCCAGGGTCCTCCTCCAGGGGACCCACTCCTTCCTCTTCAGCATCGCCTTCTGGGAAGAAGGGAGCATCTAATGGAGACAGGGGCTGATCTGGCCTGTACGGCACTGGCATCAAAATTGAGCAGTGGCAGGGTAGCACTGGGTCAGAGTCGGGAATAATGAACGGTTCGTCATTGACGAGCGGCAAAGGGAATCAGGACCATGTGTGTTGGTATTGGGAAGGCTGGCATCGGGGACAAACTCACTGGTGGTAATTTAGCAGGGACATGTCTCAGCTAAAAGGGGCCCGAAAGCATGCCAGAGGGAGCCATTGGCCCAAAAAAAGTGTACCTGGCATTGCAGAACTCCTTCAACTGAGCAGGAGTAGCTCCGGCGCCGGAAAACACTCTGTAGAACAGAACAAGGGCAAACACTGGCTCTGCAGGTGGTGTGCAGGAGCAGGGCTGCGAGGCACAAGGCTGAGTGTGGGAAGCTCATGAACGCTTCAACTTCTTTTTGTTAAGTATTTTAGATCTACCTGACTACAAAGATGATGTCTTAGACATCAATGACTAGCGCCCGTGGGAGCACCTCCAGGAACAGCCCAGAGAGCTTCCTTTGGAGCAGGACCAAGAAGGGGGGGGGATCTAATTTTGCTGGGCTGTCAGAAGCTTTTGAGTGTATAGATTTGCACTCAGGGTAGGCCTTTGGGTCATGACCAGACCCCAGGCACCACAGGTAGGCAAGGAGTGGATCAGACACCGACATCTGCTGATGGAACTCACAAGAAGACTTAAAACCCATAGGTTTTGGGGGGGACAGGTCCATACACGTACAGGGAGCAACACCTGAAAAAGGAATCCAACAAAAATGTGAAAAAAGAGCCAAAATGTGACCGAGGTAGCTCTCTGGATCGACGATGTTGGCACGGGAAGAAAGCAGCTGATTTCAGCACCCTGAGGTGGAGCTTATATGAGCACCATGGCGTCACTTCCAAAGCGGATGATGCCGAATGACACCATCTACTGGTGTGCATGGGTACTGTTCAAAATTTTTCGTATCCAGACTGACATCTGAGGAATAGTCTAAGGTACGTAATCTGCAGTTCGAAGTTCTATCAGTTTATGTGGTTTAAAATGTCAATGAGAAGCAAGCATTTTCCTACCCAAGTGCCTCAACGCCAAGACACCCTATCGGGTGGTATGGATGATATAGTAGCCCCCTTACCAATAGCTGTGCGTGCTTGCACCACCAAACCCTCCAGGGTAAGGTGAGAAATGAGACAGCGTGGATCCGATGGTGTTGCTTTATATTTTCTTGAAATTTGCCTGGACACCGCAGGCATCTTCTCAGGTTTTCCGCAAGCTTGATACATGATCTGATGTGGGCGGACTTTCTGGTGGTGAAATATCAAGAAATTCAGTCAGATTCACATATTGTGTTGGCTTAGCCATCGCTGTCTCCAAAACATGAACAAATTTAGGTGGTTCAGATTACAAAGTCGATATGAATGCTGAACCTGGCATTTCAGTTGGCAGTTTCAATGTCTAAAAAACAGTGCTGTCAGTTTTGAAAATGGAGGTCGAAGAAGCATTCTGAGGAAGAAGTCCTAATGTAGGCTTCAATGGTAATTCCAAAATGAAAGAGATCAAAATCATGACCGAAGGCAATAGAGTTCCTTTGAATAAGACTGGAGTCCAAGCCACTAGTGCCTTAACGAACTTTACCACTGAATCTGCACTGTTAGAAAATAAGCCAGCATTGTCTTCCAGACTGCCTCAAGATCAGATTTTTTTTTAGCTACAGGAATGGAGTCCAGGACCTAAGTGTGCTCCAAAAGAAGGAAGAGCTTTCAATCGAGTTCAATTCTTCTCATGTTTTGAAGCGGAACATCAACATTCTTTCTTATGCTTTTTATGGGGGCAAGATGGAGATCTGGATCAAGATCTGGTTTGGAGCAAGTCTTGGTGCTACACTTTGACCAATGGTTTTAAAGATGCTATCATCTATGTTGTCTGTCTCCCAAATGCCATTAAAATTTCTTGAAAGGAAGAGATCACACAACGCAGTGTTGAGCTGAGGATCCAGGCACCAAAAACACTTGTGGTACAGATCAGTCATCTAAATGTGTTAGTGGCAAGTTCCGCAGGATTTAAACCCAATGATTTCAGAGGAGAAAACTCTAAATTTCACAATAATCAATAAAATGTTGAAAATATTGGTGAAAGACTTGTCAAGAACTCCAGATTCCGTCTCAGTGGAGACTTGGAAAAAAATGACTGACATTACTGTAGCTACGGCACTGAAACTGGATCTATCACTTTCAGTGGAGGTTCAATTTAGGAATCTGCAAGAGGTAGTAGGTGTTGTAAATACACTTTACAAAAGATTCGAGGCTGTATTTAAGCTATTAAATATGCCTGTTGTGTTGTATAATCTTTCATATAATCTCGTCAATGGCAGATATGAAAATTTAATTATACGACACACACCATTAGATATAATCAAGACAAACGGCTCATAATTTGACACCAGTAAGAATCTTTTTTGCAACCTGAAACATACCTTTCAGCGTCTCCACCACTTTCTGGTGCAGGCAACTCTCACATGAGAGCATTCATCTTGCAGCCCATTGCTGTTACAGTAATTTAGCTTGTATCCACCTTTTATGTAAAAGCTCCATTGATGCTATCATTGCTGCTCGTTCACTGAATGCCAATCACAGGCAGGGGTGCAGATAGCATTAAGTAAGCAGGTGCAGTAACAATTCAATTGCTATATTTTACTACATAACTGAGCATAGTTAGGCCCATCCTCCTTCCATCGCACCCTTGAAACACAAGTGGACAGATCATATTTTTGGATAACTTTGGGAAAGCTGAAAGAGAAAATATCTTCACTAGGCTGGGTAAATATCAACAGAATTAAAAACAGGTCCTCTCATTTTGCTTTTTATGGTATTGATATCTTAAAAAAGAAACCTTACAGGGCAAAGCATTACTTTAATCATTACTTTAATCAGAGAAGGTGAGTTTGACTGGCTACATCACTAGTGTCAAACATTGACTGTCATTTTACTTTATAATGATACTAGCAGCCCGTCCTGACGTTGTCCGGGTATGAAATCGAATGTGTGTAATGTGTGTATTTGGCAAGGGCAATTTATTTTTAAATCACGCGGTAGACAACATTTTTTGTTTCATCAGAATAGGGACGGAGAAGGGCCAGCTGCAGCCCTGGTTGATGTTAGCAGGCGCGTGTAATTGGTGTAGTGATCCGCCGCCTGAGCCGGGCTACTGCCCTGGTTGATGTTAGCAGGCGCGTGTAATGTCGTTGAATGAGAGAGTTATCAGCCGCGGGTAAATCCGTTTAATGAGAGAGTTCAGTGACAGCGAGTAGGAGAGGCTGCAGTAATTGTCCCCGCAGACACACTCATTTGCGTGTTCCCCCGCTTGAGGCCCAGATGCAGGCCTGTTTGATGTTAGCAGGCGCGTGTTCCCCCGCTTGAGGCCCAGCTGCAGACCTGGTTGATGTTATTAGGTGCGTGTAATTAGTGTACTGATCCGCCGCCTAAGCCCGGCTAGAGCCCTGGTTGATGGTAGAAGGCGTGTCTAATTTCGTTCAGTAACAGCGCGCAGGAGAGGCTGCAGTAATGTTACTTACCAGGCCTCCAGCTGAACGCGTTTGTCATGCCACCAGCACACGGCCACAGCAGACGATCTTCTGATTAATGTACGACCCACATGGCATGATGGGCTGAATGTAGCACACGCCCCCAGCGTTTCTCACGCCCCCAGCGTGCCCCTTGATGCGGCGCAATTGCGTTCACATGGCATGAAGGCCGGACACACGCTCCCAGCGTTTCTCACGCCCCCAGGGTGCCCCTTGATGCTGCGCAGCAACGTAATTGGCGCTTGTATGTACGACCCACATGGCATGAAGGGCGGACACACGCCCCCAGCGTATGTCACGCCCCCAGCACACGCCCCCAGCCCACGATCCCCCAGCCCACGCCCACAGTACAACGCAGCCACGCCCACAAGGGACTACTTTGCTGGCACGGTTCTTTTACCTTTTAAATGTATATGGTGTCCTACGGTACAACTGTATGATTGTGATGAACACCACTGTTTCTTGAAATGTTAATAAAAACAATTAAAAAAAAATGTATATGGTGGCCGTCTGCATAGCCTATGTCCTTCTGCTGCAACTGCCCTTTCCAACGCTGTATTGGGTATTGTGATTGGTGCTGTGGTTACTGAGATTACCCGCCTCGAAGGTTTGGTCTCTCTCTTTATAATATTAGTATGGATATGGATCATCTTCCGAGAGAAACCTTGTAGAATAAAAAAAAGTAAGTTAATAACAGTAAGCTAAGCAATTGTGAAGGAAATATGTGTAAAATACATTCCAACAAGACTGGGCTCCACTCAGTGCCTACCAGTCTTTTTGTCACTGCACAGAGCATGGTCAACAACAGCAAGCTGATACCCAGGGAAGGCAGATGAAGCCCCACTTTTTGAAATTTCATTTATGAATGTTATCCAAGATTGTTTTTCAGGATAAAGGATGAGTTAACGTATGGACAGCAGCTGTGGCTGACAAACAATAGGTTTCGGATTTTGTTAAATATTTTCCCAAATTTGCTTTCTACTCTTCCAGTGAGATTCTCACCCAATACAGATCATGGCAAGAACAAAGACGGTAGCGAAACTGTTAGTAAGAAAAGCAAATAGGTTTTCACTAAGCAAGACATCTCTATGCAACATAGGCAAGTTAAATGTATGTGATCTGTTCTTAAAACTGCTTTGGGTTCTCAAGTTGAAAACATTAATTTCCAACGTATCTTCCTGCTATTCTAAATTCGAGGTGATAGGATACATTACAATCTGGATTAAAATAAAATAGTGTATCCAAAAATGTAGGTTTCATGCCAATTCAGTTTTTGTATGGCTCAACCAAACGTACTATGTGGATAGCATATGAACACTTTATAGTGAGTCATTTCAAGTTTACGGGCTGCCAAAACATTAAGGTGGATATAGCGGCAGCCTCATGTTCACTAGCCCTTTGAGGGCCAGCAGATATATTTGCAGTTTTTCTACTGCTCTGGTGGGTCATTTTTACCAAAAGGTGCCTTTGGCAACAATGTAATGACACGTCACGCAGCCCACTCTACATTGTATCAATGAAATAAACTCCCAAAGCTGTGTTTTATTTCTGTGAAGGTAAAAAAGCAACATCCCTGATGATGTCATAGTTGGCTCCCAGATCATGAGGTCACTGATGATTTTTTACTGTGTGACATGAATGCATGGTAGACCTCGGCAGGAAGAATCCACCTTGGAAGTCCTGTCCTAAAGAGGACGGCCTTTGACGCACCTTTTAGGATTGCCCAGTGGACGATGGGCTGCCAATGAGTGGTTCCTGAAGATGGTCATATGAGGCAAAACGGCGTGCCCTTGATGTGGAACAATTTACCAGTTTACGGTGGAAATCGCGCATCCAGCAGACTCTAATTGGAAAACACTGGTGATTAAAGATACAAAATGGCTGGATAACAGTTCGCACTTTTTGAAAAGTATTGCCATCTCTGCCCTGCAGCTCTAAAAATGTTTCTACATAAAGCAAATGCAGATGCGGTGTGTGGATTCAAGTTGTTTTTTCATTTATAAAAACAAAGCTAAAACAGGCAGATGCATGTTTTCGTTATACAAAACAATATCTCCAACGGTGGAAACCACCAGTCCGACATTATCCAATATTAAGTACAATTATCAAAAGTAAACAGTTAATGCATCTATTATACAGTAGAGGTAGCAATATGGAACCTTTCAAGCATCAATAAATGATTTTGTAATCTGAAACAAAATACATAATGAAATAACTTAGTTTTGCTTTGATTATAGTGACAATTCAGTAAAATAATTTAAATCAAGGGCTATTTTTAAAAGGCTAAAACAAACAAAAAGAAAACTACAATTCTAATGTTTCTAACCGTGTCCATTATTTAAATAGCATTAATGGAACCAAACACAGGATTATTTCCAAATCAAATTAAGAAAACCATTCCCGTACAAGAACAAACACTGTGAGTAGCATACATCCTTGAACATCTCAGATGCAGCCTTGTAGCTGGAGGGTTTAAAAAGCTTTCTGATTAATTGGAAATAAAAGTGAAATGCACACACTGTGCTAAATTGGGCCCCGTGATTAGTTAAACTCTGGTATTTGCTTCGTTCTTTTGCAAATCTAGGCATTTTCTCACATCTGTTCATACCAAAGAGGACATTCCCATTCACAAATTAAAATTAGAAGGGAATAAAATCTGACTAAAGTTATCAATTACTCGAGTCATCTCGAACAATTTAAAAATAATCCTTGTCAGGTAATCCATATGTAACCATTCTGTATCTGTGCTGGCTAGTGCTTCCAAACCAGCGTACGTGATTCTATGACTTCTGCATTACATTAATTGCCAGCTAGACCTTGATCTTCATCATCCCTGGGGTCATATTTTTTCCATAAAAAGTTCTCATTCTTTTTCCAAAGAGAAGTATCCCACTCTTCTTTCTTTTGTGGCACAGTGAGACTTGCTCGTTCACAAACTTCCTCTACTACAGAGAGATCAGTGAGCTTGCTAAGACTCTCATCATTTTGTTCATTGAGTATATCCCAGAAATCCTTTGGTTTGGATTTAGCTTTAACTGCTGATGGCTTTGAGTGCAGCAGCCTTAACGAGGTTGTGTGGCTGCTTCTAGGACTCCTGAAGAGATCATCAAGAATGGCAGTGTCTCCAATTAAGTCTGTAATTACATCTCTCTCAGCAACTTGGCCACCAGCCTTTTTTCCAGCAATTTCCTGCAATGATGGTCTTCTTGGAGAATCCATTTCTAATGTGTTTTCTGTGATCCTTCTTGAAGATGTCTCTTGCACTAACACCGGTGCGCAAATGGGGAGGGGTGATGCCATTAGCTCTTCTGATGTGTGCTCAATTTTCTGTCTGCTATTGTTTCTGGTACTCCTATTGGTCAATTGTCTTTCTTCAGGACTTATGTTATTTGTTTCTGAGTCATAAGACAGCTTAACTGTTTTTCTTTTTTGGTGCTTTCTGCTGTAGGAATTTTCAGTCCCACTAGAGGAGAGTTCTACAGATTGGTCAAGAGATCTCAATAAGGACTTTCTGTTATCAAATGTTGAACTTTTCATTATTGATTTGTGTGCCTGTTCCTCTGCTTTCCCAAAATCAATGGTAGGCTTGACTGGAAATTGAACAGAAAAAATGTCTTTAAGCTCAGCCCACTGAGATGTATAAAAATCTCTCAGCATTTGCTGTCGATCCTCAGACCTGGCTCCAACAATCTGCTCTGCAAATTCTTCATTAGAGTTCCTATGAAAGTGGGACACCATCTCTTCAAACTGCTTCCTGCAAGTACAAGGATTTTGATACTATTACAAACGGAAGACTTATTGAAACATATTACTTCTAACTTCGCATCTTTCTCACATGAAGCTACTAAAGGAACTTCAAACAATTTTTAAATGTATTACAACTGTGAGACAAAAAAGTCATGATTTAAGTTTAAACACGCTAGTCAATTTACAATAGGAGCATGTTGGAAGAAAGACTACTGAGCAGAAATATTTAACTAATTTATGATGTTCTGGAGTATTTCAACATGAAATCAATAATCATTTGTACTACTCCACGACGAAAATTGTTACCACCATGCTACATCACAAATACCTTGTTCCCTCCAAAGAACAAGAATGTTACAACAGATTAAAAGGAAGGCAGAAAATAACTTTAGACCTCTACAATTTCTGGGTCCTGGTAAATGTCGGGCACCAGACAAAAGAATGCCAATAACGCGTATGGCCGGAGTACTACAAATACAGGATGGAGCACAAAGCTCCATTACTGCTGCTTTGTACCCTAAATTTGACCCAGTTTGTGTGGAAGAGCATGAGGTAACCATTATGTGAAAGAGACCGCCATGCCACCCCCTTACTTTGTTTAATCCCCTCAGATTCTTCTAGCAAATGGACTCAGCACCACCCCTCTCCTCTTTAAAACATTTGCCCCAGGAAGTTACAGATTATGGTATGGGAGTATGGTAAGAAGCAGGTAAATGGAAGATGAAGTAGAGTGTGGACTGGTGGTAATACACAAACATGCATTGGAGTGGTTCAACTGGCTTTGCCAATATCTGTGTGCATGAGCATTCAAAGATAGATGCTAGACGTGAGCACAAATCGTAAGCCATTTTTTAATGATTGTTTAAAACTTTCTCATTCCTTTTTGTTTCAAGATGGCTGATGCACTGAAAGCGCACTTTGGATCGGCAACATATCCAGCCAATGAAGAAGAAGGCTGACTCATAGCCCCATGTTCTATAGTATGGTGGGAGGAAGCAAAATGTAAATGACACTACAGCAGACCAATGGATGAAAAGGGCTTACTAACTGAAGCCCTTCGAGGTATGTAAATATATATGTATGTATGTTTAAATATTTTCTTTTTTAAAATACAACGTTTTGGCTATCACCAGAGCACACAGCAGCAAGATGCTGTGGGCCTTCTATGCAGTATAGTAATCCAGCTATTTCTAGACATTCCAAAAAACACCAACTCTAGAAAAACAGCATGCTCTTAAGCAAGGAAGGTTGAGAAAAGAAGAGATTTCAGTGAAACAAGTCGAATTTGATTTACCATATGCAACATGTCAGTCATCACTATTTTTTTCACCACTGACAAATGTCAGTAAAAGGAGGCAACATCTCCGAAAGCTCACAAAGTATATAGACCAGTGCTCTAACTTTATTGCCTCATATAAGATCAGAAGGGGTCTGGATTGGAAACTAGAAGACGGGGTTGGAACGTAACGTAGGACAACATAAGTTCTACTTTCAGGTTATGGACATATCTTTTGGGCCAGCCTGAGTAGTGCAAGGATATAAGGTGCTCACAGGCACTAAGCATGTGTCTGGGAACATTTCTGATTGTTTTGTCAACGGGGCTAATTACAATCTTTCCTTGGCAAGCGAGAGGTAAGTAGCAATATTCCTCTAGATATATGTATTAAAAGTTCATGAGCTAATTATTTATAGAAGTTTGTCTTGTATTGAATTATTTACAAGATTGTAAAGCAGTGGTTCTGTGAAGATCTGAGTCTGCCATTGGTGCCATTCCGAACCAGTGTCTTCAATGTCTCACTGTATGAAATTGGTTTATTAGTTGAGGGGTGTGGAAGCCCTACTCAGGCAACAACTGTAATCCTTGTCAGGGTGAACCACAAAAGTCACAACATTTTTATTTATTTATATTTTATTTTATTTAAAGAGTTTTATATAGCGCTGGTTAGACCCGAAGGTATCAGAGCGCTTTACATGAGAATCAACAATGTAACAGAACAAATTCAACAATTACACAATACATCAAAAAATAGGCAATTCAATTAGGAGGGGAGAGAAAGGAGAGAAAAGTAGTGGAGGGGGAGGTGAGAGAGGGAGGATAAGGGAAGAGACAATAAGGAGAGACGAAAAGAAGTCTGTCTAAAGACCGACTGGGTAGGTGATGACCAAGGAGGGAATCTAAGGCACATCTCCCCTATAGCTAAACCAAGTAGCTCCATCGGGCATCAGAAAAAATAGTTCAGGCTCAATACATTGGGAGAGGAGAGAAGGAGAGACATAAAATAGAGGGCGGATGCGGAGGAGACGACTTAGAGGCAATGAGTAAAGTATGCATGCAGCACCCAAACTGCAATAAAGTGAAAACACAAGAAAAATCCCACACAAATTAAACAGTACATTTGAATTTTAAAAAATGACACCTAAACTAATTGAATCCCATCAGTAGAACCAGAGGTATGAATTTTTTAAGTTTTTATTAAAATCTAGCAGGTATCTGGTTGCTGGAGACCCAAGGGCAAAATAAAAAATTAAGGCTGGCTGCCATGCAGCGCGGGTGGGAGACACGGGGTGGTTTGGGATCTGGTCTTGGCTTACTTTTAGACTTACAAGAAATTTCAAGAAAAAGTTCTGGAGAAAGTCTAGTCTCAGAGGGGCAATGCAGCATGCTGCAGCCAAGATGAGGCCGCCGACGATGGGGAGCCAATGGACGAAGTCATGGAGAACCCCTCGATCATGGTGGGAAAAGCTCAGGGCAGGAAAAGCTGGATATTCAGGCCAAGGAAATTGTCGAGCCCGGTGAAGATTTCTACCTTTGGACTTGTACGTTTTTCTAGAGCTCGGATTTGCCAAGCGGGACAAGGCTGAAAGTTGTGGCCGAAGAGGGCTTGACGCAGCTAGATACCGCAGCTGGGAGGCCCCACTGAAGAGGAATTACTGCTGCAAAGTCAATCCCACCAGTAATGCACCTTCAGCGGATCACCTTGCATGTAGGTCTAGGTATCCTATTGGCTCTCAGAGCAGTTTTGGATGAAAAATATTCTAGTCACAGATTTTGGATACTGGTACGAGGAAGCCACTCCAGCACCACACACAGGATCCAGGACCAAAAGGGCACAATGCTTGGGGGTTAGGACTCACTCCAGCAGGGTTAAGGACTCAGAATCTCGCTATGTTCCTGTAGCTCCCACAGGAGGCCAGTAAACTAGCCCTTGTAGTCCCTCTGGTGGCTCTGAGTTCAAGGAGCAGGTCCAGTCCTCTTTGTTTAGACAGTAGGGCAGCAAAGCAGTTCTTTCGGCAGCAGGGTAGTCCTTCTGATGAACATTCCAAAGGTCCAGGAGTGTACTGAAAAGAAGTGCTGGGGTCCAATATTTATATCTGTAGTCAGCCTTTGTGTGTGTGTGTGTGGGGGGGGGGACCTTTTCCTACCCCACCGTCTGGTTCTGGAAAGTTCTTACCTTCTCCTGTCAAAGCTCAAAAACAGTCTGGAGTGGAGGCTAGTGTCAAGTTCCTTTGCGTGTACTGGAGGCAAGCCCGTAGAAGTGTAAGTGGGGCAGTGCACAGCTCCGCACCCAGCCATCCTGGCAGGATGGCCCATCTTACCCAAATCTTGTCTCCTTTGTGTCCCTGAGAGGAATACACAACCCCAACAACAGAGGTATTTACAGTCATGTGGCCCAGGATACTAGTAGAAGGCACAAATGATTAGGACAAGAAATGGCCAACTTTCTAAAAGTGGAATTAACAGAATTGTGACTTAAAATAAGACTTTACCATTAAAGAGGATTTTAAATTACAATTTGTGTTGAAACAGCATATCTCTCTCTGCTCCAAAATCCGATGTTAGCACTTATTAAATGTAATAAAGTAACCGACAATGGGAGAATCAAACACACACACCCAGTCAAAAGATCTGTGTTTCATCCATCACCGTTCTTTAGCCCACTCTGCCACCCCAGTTCAGTCATGGCCATATGCAAATCAGTCTGACCCTGTGCCTCATGGGAACAGTCCAGCCCGAACTGCCAAGCCATGCCTTCCCTGGACCGGAAACAAGCTTCCGAGGACCGGTTTCTGGCATTACAGCCGTCTCCAGCCTGGCTTGCTTGAATCCAGTGGCAAAGTGAGCAAGGGACTCACGTCTGAGCATACCCTGCCACACTTATGGCGGCCAAAGCGGTACAAAAGGGGGTGGTGATCGATGGAGCATCTGAACCAATCAAACACACACACCCAGTCAAAAGATCTGCGTTTAACCCATCACCGTTCTTTAGCCCACTCTGCTATTATGTTCCTAGGGGCAGGAGATGAGGGTCAACTGCCCGAGGACAAAAGAATGGTGACCATAGTGGTCATCCTCAAAAAAGCTAAACCTCATGACCTTTGTACCTCCTATAGGCCTATCTCCCTTTTAAATTTTGAGGCTAAGGTATTGGCCAAGATCATCGCGAATTGGTTGAGCCAGGTCATACAATCCCTAATTCACCCAGACCAATCTGGCCTTATGCCGCAAAGGAGAACCAGGCTTAACTTGCGTCCCCTCTATGGCATAATGCACAAGACCCAAACTCAACCAGATGTACCTGTAGCCCTCCTCTCATTGGATGCGAGGATGGCGTTCGACAGCATTGAATGGGCATACCTATTTGCTGTCTTGGATAAGGTAGGCCTTGGCCCAAACATGCAGAAGTGGATACGGCTACTATACACTGCTCCGATGACGCGAGTCAGTGTCAACTGGACCATATCCAGGGCCTTCGCGCTCCATAGGGGCACGTGACAGGGTGCCCACTGTCACGCTATTCACGCTAGAACCGTTGGCCACCTGGATACGAGGAGACTCGCTGGTGAGAGACATTGATATAGGGGGCCCGACAAACATTCCAAAGGCTTATTCATATAATACAGTCCTTTGGCTCATATTCGGGATACTGTATCAACTGGGACAAATCCCTAGTATTCACTCTCGCGGGTAATTCCTCAGTCTTAAAGTCGGCATGTTCAGAACAAGTGCAGAAAAATAGGTTCTAATACCTGGGTATACGGATAACAAAGTCAGAGGACGATTTCACGCAATTAAATTTGCCGGCGCAGTTAGACTACGAGATGACTTGACTTACTGAAGGGGGCTGCCTGTCTCCCTTATGGGCAGAGCTGTCCTCTTTAAAATGATGGTGCTCCCATGTTTACTCAATGCAGTCCAGAATACTCCATATCGGATACGGGAGACGTTCTTTCATGCAGTTGAATCCAAACAGCGTAAGTTATTATGAAGAGGTGGCAATCCTAGGATTGCGCTCAAGAAGCTCCAGAAAGAAGTGTATGAGGGAAGACTGGCAGGCATAGATATCAGGAAACATTATTGGGCCTCTCAACTTAATACTAACGGATGGGTCTCCTCACCGCTTAAGGAACCGGCATATAAGGTGGACAAATTGGCGATGAACAACAGAAGCAATCTTGCGGAGCTATATCGAAAGGGCCGGGGCAATGCACACCTCCCGACACACACATGAACGGTTCTTGACATATGGCATAAGGCAACAAAAATAATGGGCTGGGAGGCCAAACTCGCAGAGCAGACTCCTCTGTGGGAGGGAGATTGACTGAAATAATTGGAACGACTTTGGGGCTTCCAGAAATTGAGGCTAATAGGGATTAACACACTGAGAGATGTCTGGAAGGGAGGTATAATGATTGCATTCGCTACTCGGGGGGGGGGGGATTCCTTAGATACCGGCAACTGCGACATGCACTCCACTATCATCTGAAAGAAGGGACTGTGATACCGGAATACTCTTTGTTGGAGGACAGGCTCCTCCTAGACCCTATGATCGATAAAGCAATATCCCTCACATATAAAAAAACTTGGGAATAACTCCTCAGACTGCACGGGTCCCCTGAGGGAGGCCTGGGAATCCGATGTGGGGCTACAGGAGGACAACGATGGGGCGGAGGCCTTGCAGAGCCCCAGAGAAATAGCTATCAGTGCGCGCTTCAGGCTTGTTCAACTTCGCATTCTCCACAGATCGGTTGTCTCAAGAATGGTACTATTCTGTATTGGCAATTGTATGTCCAGACATTATGCGAGAGGATGAGGTGAGAGAGGGTCCTTCTTTCATATACTGTGGCTTTGACCCAGGATCCAAAGGTTCTGGAAGGGTCTGGCCCGCATAATGGAGACAGTGTGGGTGAAAGTGTCCTGCTGGAGTAAATATGGCACATTTTGGGAGTAACAGGAGAGATCACATGGCTCCAGTGGGCCAAGACCTGGGTTGCCAAGAGGAATATTGCCTGGGCATGGGGGGGGGCAGCAGAAGCCCCAACACTGGATTCACGGAACAGTGATATGTCTCTGTATGCTATGTTTCTGAAGCTTGTTCTTTTGTTCAATAAAAAGAATTTTAAAAAAAGACTTGTTTGCATATGGCTGGGTCTGAACTGGGGTGGTAAAGTGAGCTAAGAACAATAATGGATTCAACCCAGATCTGTGACTGGGGGTAAGTCTCTGAAAAGTTTCAGCGCTCCATCCATCATCTCTTTGTGCTTGCCAAGAGAAAGAATAAACAGAAGAACCTGAAAAAGAGGATCAGAAATGGGGTCAACCGGTTTTTCTGTACACAATGCCACACACTGGCCCCAATGGTAAGCTTATACTGTCTTGGTAGAGGGTCGCCTAGATGACATTATCAACCGTGTTGCTCAATCTCCATGCATGAAGAAGGTGCATTGACAGGTTTGAGTGGAGAACCTTCCCCTGTTGCTGCGACAGAGATTGTCCGGAAGGGGCAGTCTGATCGGAGGACCGATGGCCATGCTCAAAAGCTCAGGATACCAAACTCTCTGTGCCCAGTCATGTGCCACAAGGAAGACTTGGGTCTGGTTGTTCCTGCTCTTCTTGAGAACTATTGGCAGGAGTGGTATGGGTGGAAAGGCATACAGGAGGTCTGAGTTCCACTTGAGATGAAAAGTGTCCCCAAGCGAGATCCGCCTTGGAAACTCCAGCATGCAGAACAGCTGACATTGCGCGGTCTCGGCTGTGGCAAACAGATCTAACCAAGGTTCTAGTCATTGCTGAAAGAGACCTTGCGTCACCTTCAGCTGGAGATGCCATCCATGATCCTCTAGGCATCTTAGGATAAGTTTGTCCACCCTGGTGTTTAGAGAGCTAACCAGGTGTTGATCCACCAGGGAGATGCCCTGCTTTTCCAGCAATGTCCAGAGGCGCAGGCCTGTTGACAAAGATTCCCCGACCCCACCCTGCTGTGCTTGTTGCAGTACCACATGGTGGTGGTGTTGTCCGTGAACACCAGCACTAACCTTCACTTGATGGAGGGTGGAAAGGTTTTCAGAAGCCAGCCAGATCGCTCAGAGCTCCAATAGATTTATGTGGAGTTCGGATTCTGCCGGAGACCAGAGGCCTCTGACCTACACCTCTCTCAAATGGCTGCCCCATCACAGGAGTGACACATCTGTCACTACTGTCAGATGTGGCTGGGGAAGCGAGAAGGGTCTGCCACTGACCCAATCACGGTTTGTTAACCACCTTTGCAGTACCCTCTGAGATCTTGAGCATGTCGTAGAGATTCTCATGATGTGCGCGCACTGAAACTTTAGGTCCCATTGCAGATCCTGCATATGCCAGCGGGCATGTATCACAAGCACGATGAAGGAGGCCACAAGGCCCAGTCGCTTCAAAATCAATCAAGGATAGAGGCTGAAACATCGGTTTCATAGCCTGAATATACTGGACTCGCCGTTTGAGAGGATAAGCCAAAGACTGCACCATGTCCAGTACAGCTCTGATGAAATGAAGCATCTGAGAGAGTCAAGTGTGACTTCGGCACATTGCTAATGAACCCCAGAGAGTGCTGGGGGTCCGCTGTAGTTTGGAGGTGGGAGACAACTTCCAGGGGCGAGCTCAACTTCAACAGGCAGTCGTTGAGATAGGGGAAGACTGCCACCCTTGATCTCAGCAAATGAGCTGCAACCACCGCCATCATCTTGGTGAACACCCGAAGGGAGCTGGTAAGGCCAAAAGAGAGCACAGCAAACTAAAAGTGCTCGTAGCCCACCATAAAATGCAGGTAACACCTTTGGGCGTTCAGGCAGGATGGGAATGTGGAAGTATGCACCCTGCAAGTCTAATGCTACCACCCAGTCTACAGGGAGGAGAGCAGACAGGACTTCTGTGAGCATTTTGAACTTCTCTTTTTTCAGGAAGCAATTGAGAGGGTGGAGGACTAGGATAGGACAAAGAACTACCTCCTTTTTGGGCAGCAGAAAGTAGCCAGAATAACAACCACAACCTACTTTTGGCATCAGCACCCTCTCTATGGCCCTCTTGACCAAAAGACTCAGCACTTTCTGGCGGAGTAAGAAGAGATAGTTCTCCATCAGTTTGTCGCAAGTGAGGGGCATAAGCGGAGGGGTAGTGACAAAGGAGAGAGAGTAGTCCCTTTTGACAATCTGGAGAACCCAGCAGTCAGATGTTATCGACATCCAGTGGTGCAGGTGATGGCATATCCTGCCACCCACTTGTTACCCATGATGGTCAGTGGTCAAACCAAAGAGGTTTGGAGGGTGCAGCTGCCGGAGGGTGGAGGACTGACCTTGCCTCTGGCTGCCCGACCCACAGGATCTGTGGGTATTGGGTCCTCAGTGAAGAGGAGTCTGGTGAGCTTGCACGCCATGGTGGCTGGGTGGGTAGAGACGTGGCTAGAAGCCCCTTTCGTGGCCACAAAAGGAGCAAAAGGTGGACTGGGGTTGGCGAGGGGCCATGGAAAGGCCCAACGTCCTAGACATAGCACTGCTATCCCCGAAACGCTCCAGTGCTGAGCCCGCCTTGTCTCCGAAGAGACGGAAAACCTCAAATGGCATGTCCATAAGTGAAAATTGGACATCCCCTGAAAAGCCAGTTGTGGCACCGTAAGGCCACCAACAAAGAAACCGATCTACCTAGCGAATTGGTCGTGTCCAGCCCACATCTGATCATGAACTTAACTGTGTCCCTCCCGTCTACCATAGCTTGGAGAATATGGCCTAGGCCTCTTCAGGCATCCCAAAGTGAATGGGAGTAACGGCCCAAATGGCACGCTGTGTTCACAGACGGCAGTGCCAGGCTGGCGGGAGAAAACATTCTCTTGCTCAAGGTATCCAGCTGTTTGGATTCCCTATCCGGTGGGGTGGTAGGGTATGCACCAAAATTGGAGGCTTGGACCACCAAGATCTCTGGAGTAGGGTGTTGGTTGAGGAAACTGGGGTCGCCTGGGGCAGGACAATGGAGGCGGGTAATTGTCCTGTTCACAGGAGCCCTTTTGTCAAGCTTGGACCAGACTGCAAGCAGGATGTCCGTAAGGGCTTTATTAAATGTGAGATGCGGTTCTGAGGGGCTAACTCCCAGTTGAAGCACCTCTGTCAAGAGGTTCGTCTTGACTGCCACAGTGGACAGCTGATGGTACAGCATCTCAGGTGTATCACCACCATTGCAAATAAGACTCCCTTGTCCCCAGGCACGGTAGGAGGAGAGACCAAACCAGTAACTGAGGAGGTGTTTAGCACACTGGAATCCGCCAAATCCTCATACCAGTCAATTGGGGTCTAGCAGCTAGTATTATTCAGGGTCCTGTGGCCTCTCCTAATCTTCCTCAGGGCCTAGCCCGGAGGGATAGGGCTCAGTCTCCGGCCTAGAAGGAATGACTCTAGCTAGAGTCAGCGATGGGTAACACGCCGGAATTGGCGATGGGCAACGCGCCGGAGTCGGCGAGTGGGACCGGTGGTGTCAGGAGTGTCTACAACGGGACCGCCAGGTAAGTCTAGGTGGCTCGACCAGCGCCGGTCTAGATACGTCCGTTGATCCAAGGGGCCTGGCTGGCGCCAAGGGCCGACCTGCTGGTAGGGCGCCAGGAGGGATCTCTCCCAAAACTGTGGGGCCCAAAGGTGCTCCAGTGGGGATGGGCCATCTAAATATGAGGTGCATTACCTCATAAAACTGTTGAAGTTGGGTGGGGGTCGTCCCTGCTCCTGAAAACTTAGGGAGGCACAGAGACGGCCCAATCGCAGAGACGGCCCAGGCGCAGGTTGAACCACGGTGCCAGGCCTCGAGTGACGACGCTCCCTCGTCTTGTCGGATGACTATGAAGGACGTCGTGAAGTCGAAGACTTCTTATTCTTTTTCTTTTCGTGGGACTTATCGCAGTGTGACAACTTCAAGTGCCACGAAGATAGATCGCTCCGTGATCCTGGGATCTTTCTCTTGACCGGGATCGAGACCATCGCGCCGTTGTATGTTGAGCGGCAAGGAAGTTGAGGGATTGCTCCATCAAAGCCTTGGGGTGCATGGCGCAACTATCAACACAGGTCTTGACACTGTGGCCGCTCTCAAAACACCAGAGACAGACGAGGGGCAGTTCTGTCACTGACATTTGTCAGTGATAATAAACCCCAGTGAGTGAAGACTGCCTGAGACAAGCCTGCCTTCAGATTCCAGTCCGCGAGATAGTTGAGGTAGGGGAAGACTGGCACCCGACCTCTAAAGATGAGCTGCAACCATCGCCATCACCTTCATGAACACCTGAGGAGCGCTGGTGAGGCCGAAGGGGAGCACAGCAAGCTGAAAGTGCCCTTGGCCCACTGTGAACAGGCCTATTGGCCTATAGGACAGGTCCTGCAAGTCCAATGCTACCATTCAGCCTCCAAGGTCTAGGACAGACAATACCTGAGCCAAGGTGAGTATTCATTTATCTTTCTCTAGAAAGGCGTTGAGAGGGTGCAGATCTAGGATAGGATGAAGCACACCATCTGTTTTTTGGCACCAGAAAATAGTAGGGATAGCAACCACAACCTACTTATGACACTGGCACCCTCTCGTAGGTTCCTTAACACCTTGGCTGCTTGAGATATTCCCCTACTGTGCTGAACCATAATAGAAATGGGTGTGGTCATGACGAGCTCAGCTCATCATGAGCACACAAGCACTGTGCCTCATGACGAGCTGAGCTCGTCATGTGCACCGAAGGGGTTAAGCCAAAAAGAGCCTGCACTTCCTGATGGAGCAAGGAGGTATGGCCCTCATTCTTGGAATGGTGGAACAGGTGGAAGAGTTTCACCAATGGGGGGGTGCACCTCTTCCACACAATCTGAAGCACCAACTTGTTAGAAGTACTAGAAAACGATTGGGGGCAGGTGGTGCCTGATTCTGCCACCAACAGGATGGCTGTGTGGGATGGATGGTATACTAAAGGGTCTTGGAGACTTGTGGCTGCCTGAGGGCAGAGGGACTGGACAGCTTGCTGGGCCTGGTTATTGCATGTCAGCCTTATCACCAAACAGGCAAGAACCATCAAAAGGCAAGTCAATGAGTGAAGCCTGGACATCCCCCAAAAACCCAGTAGACTGCAACCAGGCATGGCAATCACAACCATCCATGAGGGCTTGGGTGGGGATGGCACACTCTCTTCAGGAAGCATGGGAGGCAGCTGTGCTACTGAGTCCCACAAGGCAAGGTAGTAACAGCCCAAGAGGAATGCAGTGTTCACCGACCGCAAGGCTAGGCTGGTGGAAGAAAAGATGCACTTCCCAAAGATGTCCAGTCTTGTAGATTCCCTGTTCCGTGGAGTGAGATGGGAATGCATTTGGGTTGACCTTAGAGGTAGATGCCTGCACTACCATGCTCTTAGGGGAGGGGTGTTGGGAAAGGAAGCCTGGGTATCCTCGGGCGGGACTATAGCGTTGGGCAATCATGCCATGTACAGGAGCTCCTCTGCAAGGTATGATCCATGCCCCCCTGGAGAACGGTTATGAGGGCTTCAGTAAAAGCGAGTAAGGGCTCAACCAAGCCTGTTCCTAGTTCAAGCATCTTGGTGAAGAAGTAGGTCATGACTTCGACTGCCGGTAACTCCATGTCAAAGACCTCAACTGCCCCGTGTATCATGGTGGCAAGGCCTCTGAAACCGGGCCCGGAGGGAAAATCATGCCAGAGAGTGAGGAAGTGTCAGCATCAATCGTCTCTAGAATAGACTACGGCAACGCCTTATACATCGGCCTCCCCCAGAAACTTATACTGCAGGTGGTACTGAATGACGCAGACAGATTGATTTTTAGGCTGCCTAGAAGGAATCATGCCACCCCTCTGCTGTGCAAGTTGCACTGGCTCCCATAAAGCAAAGAGCAATATTTAAGGGCCCTTCCACTGTACAATACCGCATCCAAAGGGGGCAGAGCGTTCTCTGTCCTACTCCCATAACGATGGTACCTTCGCAAGGAACCCGCACTCCTCCCCTTCAGAAAACATCTCAAAATGGTCCTGTTTAGGGAGGCTTTGGACACAGTTTAATCCCCTTTCCCTGCGATGTTATGTAACCGTTCTAACGACCTCTGGCCCTCTCTCTAAATCACTGAGAGACCTGGCGGTGATTACGCGCTATACAAAAAAGAACTAACATAACATAACTTAAGATAACTGCCATCACCCAGCTCAACATGCCACTTCTTAGTTGGACAGGGCCCTCCTCTAAAGGATCAAAGACTTCCTCCACATCAACCCCAGCAAGGAAAGAGCTATCAAGTGGCGAGAAGTCCAGGGGTTGGTAGGGTGAGGATGGCGCTGACAAAGACTGTGAACGGCATCGGTCGGCGCTGAGTCATCAGGGATACGGATGGGATCTTTGTTGTTGACTGGCGCTGAAATGGAGGGAGCTGCGGTGGAAGAAGGCAGATGTGTCTACGTCAGATTGTATCAAGGGGTGGGACCAGAGGGCCCAGCTGGCAACGGGGACAGGATTGGCGGCAGTAACCCAGCCAGGATACTTTGCGGCTCTGTTGGGCCTGGAGACAAGTGCATGGCTGGGTAAAATTCTTTGAGTTGGGCGGGCACTGCTCTGGCTTCAAGAAACTCTACGTGGCACGGAGTGGGCGCTGACACTTGCTCCGCAGGTGGAGTGTGGGAGCGAGGAATTGAAGCATGTCGTTTGCAGGGCGAAATAGAAGAACGCCTCAACTTCTTTTTCTTGTGCTTCTTCAACTTGAAAAAACAAATTTTTGTCCACGAAGAGAATCGTCTGCCGGAAGGGCTGCATCAGTGGCCCTGAAAACAGGACCGGGACCAAGAACTGCACAGAGTCTTCTGCCGTGCAGCCAGGAGCTTCATCACCTGATTGCAAAAAGCCCTGGGGTGCATAGACTTGCACTCAGTGCAGGCCTTGGATCCATGACTCGACCCAGGCACCAGAGACTGACCAAGTGGGGATCGGGCACAGACATCTGCCTGTGACATTCTCCACAAGGCTTAAAACTAGTTGATTTAGAACAGACATGCCCTTATCAATCACTCAATTAACATTTGTATAGCACAGCAATGTCGTCCCTATGGGTATTTGGGCACTGAGGGTGCGAGGTCTCGGTCAAAAAGTCAAGTGTTAAGCTTCTCTCTGAAGTCCACCAGCGAGGGTGCTGTCGAAGGTGGAGAGGCAGGTCATTCCAGGTCTTGGCAATGATGAAGGAAAAGGAGGGGCCCGCTACAACGCATGTGGGGTGTGAGCAAGGGCTTGAGAGGAGCAGCGCAGGTATCTTGCGGGCTGATGGAAGTAAAGTTGGTGGTTGATGTAGGGTGGTCCTTGATCGTGTAGGGCCCTGTATGCATGTGTGAGGATCTTGAACTGACATCTCTTCTAAATGGAGAGCCAGTGTAGGTTTCCTTTTTTGGTTTCTGTTTCCGAGGTAGGGGATGATGTGGGTTCATTTGGCAAGGTTCAGGATGAGTCTGTCTGCAGCATTCTGTATAATCTGGAACCTTCTGAGAAACTAGGTGGAGATGCTGGCATAGAGTGCGTTGCCATAGTCGAGGCGGCTGGTGATGAGGGCCTGAGTGATGGTCTTTCTGGTGTTGACTAGGATCCATCTGAAGAATCTGCGGAGTGTGCGAAGAGCGTGGAAGCAGGAGGAGGCGACTGCGTTGACTTGTCATTTCATGGTCATTTTGCTGTCAAGGATGATATCTAGGTTGAGTGCATGGTCTGTTGGCGTAGGTGTGGGTCCGAGTTCTTCCGGGCACGAGTTGTGGTCCCATATGTATGTGTAGTTCCCGAGGATCAGTATTCCTTTTTTGCCGGACTTAAGTTTAAAGCAATTGGCTGTTATCTAGTTTGCTGCGTTGGTCATGGCGGCACAGAAGTTTGTTCTGGTGGTGGAGGGGTCTTCGGTGAGAAAGAGGACAAGCTGAGATTCGTCTGCATAGGAAATTATGTTGAGGCTGTGGGATCAGAAAAAGTTTGAGAGGGGGTCATATAAGTGTTGAACAAAGTGGGGCTGAGGGATCCTTAGAGTACATCCCAAATTATGTTCTTGGGTTCGGAGGTGAAGGGAGGCAGTCGGATGCTCTGGGTACATCCTGTAAGGAAGGAGGCAAACCACTTAAGGGCGTTTTGTTGTATGCCAATGTTGTAGAGTCTGTTGATGATGATGGGAGGCTGTGGTGGGATACGGTGCTGAACGCAGCGAGAGGTCGAAGAGGATCAGGGCTACAGTCTCCCTGAAGTAGAGGAGGGTTCTGATGTTGTCTGTGGCAGTAATCAGCGCAGTCTCCGTGCTGTGGTTGGCATGGAATCCTGATTGGGAGGCATCCAGCAGATGGTCCTGTTCCGGGTGTTCATGAGTTGTTGGTTGATGGCCTTCTAGAGTACTTTGGCAGGATAAGGGAGGAAGGAGATTGGTTGACATTTTTTTAGTTCGCTGGGGTCGGCAGAGGGTTTCTTTAGGATGGGTCTGACCTCTGTGTGTTTCCAACTGTTCAGGAAGACTGCTGTGGTGATGGAGGTATTAATAATGCTGGTGAGTTCCGTGCTTTAAAAGCCAGTGGAGGCAGGAGTCGGTGGGTGTTCCAAAGTGGATGGATGACATTATGGCCGTGGTGGTCTGTGTGGTGAGTGGAGACTGTGGTGATAATTTTACACAGCAGTGTGCTGGTAGGCCAAGGGAGCTGAGGTTGAGAGCAGTGGGTTGGGGGTCGAAGTTGTTGTAGATGGTGGTAATCTTGCTCTGCATGTAGTCCGAGACGGTGTCAAAGAGTTCTTGGGAGGTGTGGATTGTGTTCTCTGTGGCTGCCGGGTTGAAGATTTCCTTCACTATTTTGAATAGTTCTTTTGTGTGTTTGATTGTTGTGTCGATGCAGGCTGTGATGGCTGCTCTCTTGGCTGGCGCAGGTGGCAGTTTCTGAGGGCTGCTTTGCGAGCGGCTCCTTCAGAGGGGTTCCTTGTTGAGTGCCATTGTTTCTCGAGTCGGTAGCAGTTGCACTTGGTGGTTCTGAACTTTGGGGTGTATTAGCTGGTTTGCTTTAAGGTTTTGTTGGTTTTTGCAGGTTTCATCGGAGCGACTCTGTCGGCGCATTTGGTGATCCATGTGGAGAAGTTTTGGACAGCTTGTCCTAGGTCTGATGAAGCTTTGGGTTGGGTGGTGCTGAGGGCCTGAGTCCACTGTGTCTCTTTTACCTTGCCTCAGTTGCGGTGGGAGAGCTGCAATGCTTGGTGAAGGTGTGCTGAGCGCCAGAGATGGTGAAGTGAACGATGGCGTGGTCGGACCAAGTGAGTTCTGTGGCGTGGCTGAATTTAAATCTGTTGCGGGAGGTGAAAATGTGGTCGAGTTTGTGGCCGACTTTGTGCGTGGCTTCGGTGACTAGTTGGGTGAGTCAGATATTGTTCAGGTTCTCCATCATCGACATGGAAATTGAGGTCTCCAAGTGTGATGTAGTTGTAGGAGTTGATGGCTACGGGGACAAAGAGGTTGAAGATGGCATCGCAGAATGTCGGTCGAATCCCAAGGAGTCTGTGTACAAGGGTGCCTCTAATCGCTATCTTGACGTCAGTCTGTAGTTGGAAGTTGAGGTGTTTCATGGGTGGTGTGTGATCATCGTTGGTTGAATATGATGGTGATGCCTCCGTCATGTTTGTCGATCTGGTCTTGGTGTATCATCTTATAACCATCGGGTGTTGCGGTGGCGATGTTGGGATATGTGGAGGGGCTGAACCATGTTTCGTGATGAAGGCACCATTAGGGTAGAGGGTGGTGATGGTGCCCCAGATGAACATGGCATGTTTGCAGAGGGATCGGGCACTGAGAAAGATGCATCAAAGTGGTTCTGGATTGTTTGTGGTCTTCTGGGCGGATGTTGTGCAGAATCCTGTGTGAATTGGCAGTCCTGTATTGCAGGAGAAGCGGCAGTGGCGGCAAGTGAAGGGCCCATTAACTGCTCAGTGAGGAGGTGCAGCATTTATTAATTTGGTGTCTGGGGTCTAGGGCCAGGAACTTCCATGGGGTGTAGCGAAGGGTGGTGGGATGGTCAAGGATCCTGTTTCTGAGTGCAGTACAGGCGTGGTCAAGGTGCAGATAGGCTTGCTTTTGGCAAGCCTGCTGCACGGCCATGCTGCAGCCTCCATTAAGTAGTCCTGGGAGGGACGCTTGGGAGGCTGGAAAAATGGCGCAGGTGGCTCTGGTCCTGGAGTCCCTCGGGCACAGGAACCTTGGAGGGTGAGCCTAGGGTACAGGAGAATAAGTGGACTGACAAGGCTGGCTGGTGAGTCTGACTGTCAAGGCAGGGGCAGCCTGGCAGCAGCTGGAGGACGGAGGCGACTAGCAGCAAGGGAAGCTGGCGAGGAACTGCTCAATGGGAGGGGCATTAGGGAGGCGGATGACAGGTAGTGGGAAAAACAGATTAAGAAAAACAGAAATGGTGAGTTGCTCTGGTCGTTGAGTCCTTCAGGCACCGGAACCCTGGGGGCTGAACCCAAGGCACAGGAGCCTGGGTGGACTGACAAGGCTGGATGGTGAGGCTGACTGTCAAGGTTGGGGCAGCCTGGTGACTAGCAACATGGGGGGCTGGCGAGGACCTGCTGAATAGGGCCGTGCTGCAGCCTCCATTAAGTAGGTCCGGTTGGGGCGCTGGGGAGGCGTGAAGCGGGTAGTGGGAAAAACCAATTGGGAAACACAGAAATGGCGAGTGGCACTGATCCTGGAGTCCCTCAGCCATAGGAACCTCGGGTTTGCGCCTACGGCACAGGAGCCTGGGCGAGCTAACAAGCCTGGCTGGTGAGGCTGACTCTCAAGTCAGGCAGCAGCTGGAGTGACTAGCAGCAAGGGGAGCTAGCGAGGAAATTGGGAGTAATACCATGACAAAGTGCCTGCAAAAAGTCAACAAAAGAGGTAAAAAAATGGTAGCTCTCCAGAGAAGGGAACTGATGTCAGCATGCCAGGATGTTGCTTATATGGGCGCCACATAGTCACTTCGCGCAGGGTTACTGTTCAAGAATTTTCAGTACCAGACTAATGCCATGGGACTATTCTAAAGTGAGAAATATGAGGTTCGAAGGCTCTTCTTGCAAAGAAACATTGGCACCACTATTACTATCTTGGAAAATGGCCTTGGAGCTCACTTTAGTCCAAAAAGAAGAAAAATGTTTCTTTGCCAACTTTGAATCTCAGAAAGATCCTGTGACTTGCACAAAATGGTACAACAATGTATGTATATTCCAAATCTAGAGCACACATTCAATCACTCTGCTGCCGATTAGGGGAAATTTGATGAAGATCCAGAATCCTGAACTTTTCCACTTTTGACCCATTTGTTTGCTCTTTTCAAATCCAAAATGGGTCTCAAATTATGTTTTCAACCGATGTTCTTGATAAATAAGTAACAGAAATAAACTCCAACGTTCCATTGGTGTTTTGGTACTGGCTCTACTACTCCTTTCTATAAGAGCTTCAAGGTCTCTATAATTAGCCGATCCAGCGTTGCTGGATTTAAGGGCATTGGTGGAACAGGAGACAGTGTTCTGGAAACACGACTTTTGTACCTGTTCTGCACCATATCTAGCACTCACTTGTCTTTACTGTCATGCAAGGAGATGTTTGGAAATACCCTAGCCCACTGGGGTGCTCACCGGTGGTGGCAAAATGATAGAGTCAGTTGTTTAGGTGGAGCCTTTCCTAGGGAGACGAAAGGCTGTTGCCTACTACCTCTTGGACAGGAAGTCTTATGCTTCTGGAACGACTGCTTCTGTTGCTGTGTTTGCTCCATTTGCTGTTTCCTCCAGTAAGGAATGTGGGAATACTGTTTGCCCTTCCCATAGGGAAGAAACTGAATTTATGGGAATTCTTTTCTTCTCTCTAAACCCCCAGATTCCAAAGTCTCAGCCTCACACTTAATCTTTTGGAGCTCTTCATCACTTTGTGAGCCTGTAAGCCAAACTCAGATGACTTGTTGACGGGCAATTCTATCATGTTCTGTTGAGCCTGCAGAGGTAAAGATGTCAACTTCAGCCAAGGGGTAGATCTATCACATATCCCATGGTAAAAAAACTCCCAGTGCCATATCTGCAGTGTCTCTTTCTACTCCATGCATTCCTTAATAATTTCCGTAAAGTCTTTGCTCTCAGTAGACATTCTATAGACTGACTCATAGTGTCCCAATGAGACTAGTCATATCAGCTGATCAAAGCCAAAGAAATGGCTGCTTTAGTAATGTCACCGGATGACTGGCAGATCTTCTTGCCAAAGACATCCCATCTCCTGCTCTCCCTTATAGAAGCATTCAAAGATGTTAACGCGTTGTATTTCTTTTTCGCAGCAGCAACAACAAAGAAATCAGCCAGTGCTTCTTTCTTCAGAAACGTCAGATCTAATTCCACATTTCTAAATTCTTTCTCCACTCACCTTGACTGCTTGAACAGAGAATGGGAAATGAATGTCTCAATAGGATGAGCTTGAAACTTCATTGGGGTAGTCTCAAAGAAAATAGAAGTAATGACATCTAAAGCGGAGGTCTGTAAGTTTTACGTCTTTGCCACCTCATTAGAAAGGACAAAGAAGTCGACATGAACATCTATTGGAGACATCCTAGAAGAAATGGACTAGGAAGATGCTACTGAAAATGCTCTCCAACCATAAGACGAAAAAGCAGAACTCAAATAAAGAGGGAATGTTCTGTTCTAGTGAATCCTCCTTTGGCTGTGAGAATTGTGATGTATGCGTTCAGCGATATGATCTATACCATACTCCTTTTATCTCTTACAAGAAAGCCCAGATGTAGATCCATCTCTGGAGTCTTGCTGATGTCCTTCTCTACACCCGACTCCTGTTGGTGTGGTGCAAGAACAGGCACCGAAATCTCAGAGGAAGGTTGCTGAGGAGGCTGGACCTTCTGTGGAGAGGTTAGCACTGCATGAAAATAAAGTTGCTATCACCGTACCCTGACAAAAATACTACCACATCAGAGGTCTTGGTGTATCATCTTATAACCATCGGGTGTTGCGGTGGCGATGTTGGGATATGTGGAGGGGCTGAGCCATGTTTCGTGAGGAAGGCACCATTAGGGTAGAGGGTGGTGATGGTGCCCCAGATGAACATGGCATGTTTGCAGAGGGATCGGGCACTGAGAAAGATGCATCAAAGTGGTTCTGGGTTGTTTGTGGTCTTCTGGGCGGATGTTGTGCAGAATCCTGTGTGAATTGGCAGTCCTGTATTGCAGGAGAAGCGGCAGTGGCGGCAAGTGAAGGGCCCATTAACTGCTCAGTGAGGAGGTGCAGCATTTATTAATTTGGTGTCTGGGGTCTAGGGCCAGGAACTTCCATGGGGTGTAGCGAAGGGTGGTGGGATGGTCAAGGATCCTGTTTCTGAGTGCAGTACAGGCGTGGTCAAGGTGCAGATAGGCTTGCTTTTGGCAAGCCTGCTGCACGGCCATGCTGCAGCCTCCATTAAGTAGTCCTGGGAGGGACGCTTGGGAGGCTGGAAAAATGGCGCAGGTGGCTCTGGTCCTGGAGTCCCTCGGGCACAGGAACCTTGGAGGGTGAGCCTAGGGTACAGGAGAATAAGTGGACTGACAAGGCTGGCTGGTGAGTCTGACTGTCAAGGCAGGGGCAGCCTGGCAGCAGCTGGAGGACGGAGGCGACTAGCAGCAAGGGAAGCTGGCGAGGAACTGCTCAATGGGAGGGGCATTAGGGAGGCGGATGACAGGTAGTGGGAAAAACAGATTAGGAAAAACAGAAATGGTGAGTTGCTCTGGTCGTTGAGTCCTTCAGGCACCGGAACCCTGGGGGCTGAACCCAAGGCACAGGGGCCTGGGTGGACTGACAAGGCTGGATGGTGAGGCTGACTGTCAAGGTTGGGGAAGCCTGGTGACTAGCAACAAGGGGGGCTGGCGAGGACCTGCTGAATAGGGACGTGCTGCAGCCTCCATTAAGTAGGTCCGGGTGGGGCGCTGGGGAGGCGTGAAGCGGGTAGTGGGAAAAACCAATTGGGAAACACAGAAATGGCGAGTGGCACTGATCCTGGAGTCCCTCAGACAGAGGAACCTCGGGTTTGTGCCTACGGCACAGGAGCCTGGGTGAGCTAACAAGCCTGGCTGGTGAGGCTGACTCTCAAGTCAGGCAGCAGCTGGAGTGCGGAGGTGACTAGCAGCAAGGGGAGCTAGCGAGGAAATTGGGAGTAATACCATGACAAAGTGCCTGCAAAAAGTCAACAAAAGAGGAAAAAAAATGGTAGCTCTCCAGAGAAGGGAACTGATGTCAGCATGCCAGGATGTTGCTTATATGGACGCCACAAAGTCACTTCGCGCAGGGTTACTGTTCAAGAATTTTCAGTTCCAGACTAGTGCCATGGGACTATTCTAAAGTGAGAAATATGAGGTTCGAAGGCTCTTCTTGCAAAGAAACATTGGCACCACTATTACTATCTTGGAAAATGGCCTTGGAGCTCACTTTAGTCCAAAAAGAAGAAAAATGTTTCTTTGCCAACTTTGAATCTCAGAAAGATCCTGTGACTTGCACAAAATGGTACAACAATGTATGTATATTCCAAATCTAGAGCACACATTCAATCCCTCTGCTGACGATTAGGGGAAATTTGATGAAGATCCAGAATCCTGAACTTTTCCACTTTTGACCCATTTGTTTGCTCTTTTCAAATCCAAAATGGGTCTCAAATTATGTTTTCGACCGATGTTCTTGATAAATAAGTAACAGAAATAAACTCCAACGTTCCATTGGTGTTTTGGTACTGGCTCTACTGCTCCTTTCTATAAGAGCTTCAAGGTCTCTATAATTAGCCGATCCAGCGTTGCTGGATTTGAGGCCATTGGTGGAACAGGAGACAGTGTTCTGGAAACACGACTTTTGTACCTGTTCTGCACCATATCTAGCACTCACTTGTATTTACTGTCATGCAAGGAGATGTTTGGAAATACCCTAGCCCACTGGGGTGCTCACCGGTGGTGGCAAAATGATAGAGTCAGTTGTTTAGGTAGAGCCTTTCCTAGGGAGACGAAAGGCTGTTGCCTGCTACCTCTTGGACAGGAAGTCTTATGCTTCTGGAACGACTGCTGCTGTTGCTGTTTTTGCTCCATTTGCTGTTTCCTCCAGTAAGGAATGTGGGAATACTGTTTGCCCTTCCCATAGGGAAGAAACTGAATTCATGGGAATTCTTTTCTTCTCTCTAAACCCCCAGATTCCAAAGTCTCAGCCTCACACTTAATCTTTTGGAGCTCTTCATCACTTTGTGAGCCTATAGGCCAAACTCAGATGACTTGTTGACGGGCAATTCTATCATGTTCTGTTGAGCCTGCAGAAGTAAAGATGTCAACTTCAGCCAAGGGGTATGTCTATCACATATCCCATGGTAAAAAAACTCCCAGTGCCATATCTGCAGTGTCTCTTTCTACTCCATGTATTCCTTAATAATTTCCGTAAAGTCTTTGCTCTCAGTAGACATTCTATAGACTGACTCATAGTGTCCCAAAGAGACTAGTCATATCAGCTGATCAAAGCCAAAGAAATGGCTGCTTTAGTAATGTCACCGGATGACTGGCAGATATTCCTGCCAAAGACATCCCATTTCCTGCTCTCCCTTATAGAAGCATTCAAAGATGTCAACGCGTTGTATTTCTTTTTCGCAGCAGCAACAACAAAGAAATCAGCCAGTGCTTCTTTCTTCAGAAACGTCAGATCTAATTCCACATTTCTAAATTCTTTCTCCACTCACCTTGACTGCTTGAACAGAGAATGGGGAAATGAATGTCTCAATAGGATGAGCTTGAAACTTCATTGGGGTAGTCTCAAAGAAAATAGAAGTAATGACATCTAAAGCGGAGGTCTGTAAGTTTTACGTCTTTGCCACCTCATTAGAAAGGACAAAGAAGTCGACAAGAACATCTATTGGAGACATCCTAGAAGAAATGGACTAGGAAGATGCTACTGAAAATGCTCTCCAACCATAAGACGAAAAAGCAGAACCCAAATAAAGAGGGAATGTTCTGTTCTAGTGAATCCTCCTTTGGCTGTGAGAATCGTGATGTATGCGTTCCGCGATATGATCTATACCATACACCTTTTATCTCTTACAAGAAAGCCCAGATGTAGATCCATCTCTGGAGTCTTGCTGATGTCCGTCTCTACACTCGACTCCTGTTGGTGTGGTGCAAGAACAGGCACCGAAATCTCAGAGGAAGGTTGCTGAGGAGGCTGGACCTTCTGTGGAGAGGTTAGCACTGCATGAAAATAAAGTTGCTATCACCGTACCCTGACAAAAATACTACCACATCAGAGGATTCTGTTGGAGAATTCAATGATGTAGCAGCTCTCTTTTTGGGCTTCTGGGCATATGATAGCACAGTCTTAGCTGAAAAAGGAGAAATCCTAAGAGACGAGGAGCCTTCCAGTGTTGAAGTAGTCCTTGGCATCAACAGGTGCCTCGATGTCAACATGTGTGATGGTCTCAACGTTAACCTTCTCAGCTCTTCAACATCGAAAGTGATCAAAAGTACCAGTGACGATCAGTTGCTTTCCACTCACACTATGAAGCAGAAGCAGTCTCCAGGGAAAATGACAGGTGGAAAAGTGGCTTCTCTTCCCAGCTATAGAAGTGGACGCACTAGGGAAAACTCTGTTCCCATTACTCCTTTTCTATGCCCTGAGGCAAACCCCTTTCTAGGACGGACATGTGCTGAGGAATGCCATAGTCTTTGATGGAGTGAGAGTCAGGAAGATATATCACCCAAATGTAATGCTCTTCATTACTCAACATCTTTCTCCCCACAATATGAACATCAAAAAGGACTGGCGTTGTCCCAAATGGAACATGGATGGTGTAAACACTTCAAGGAAAACCAGGAAACAGTACTTTTCTATAGAAAAATACGTCAAAAGATTGATGTTGAACAAAGGCAACCACCCAAAATGTGGTGGTAACAGCCATAACAACTTTAAATAAAGCAGGGGTGTGGTCAGGATATTCCTGAAAGAGTGAAAAAAAAAGTTTAACTGTCACTCTGTTGGGCTGGATGGAATGAAGCAGATTGTTCAACTTCTTAAAAGTACAGGATTAGGAGGAGCTACGCTAGCGAACAAGATGGCCGCTTAGGCTCCCGGCTCCGCCGACCTCCGTCTGCTGCCAGATGATCCTGTCATTCATCCTGTGTTTACGCCCGACCTCCGTGTGGATGTACCAGCGTACAGTCTGATGGTGCAATCCAGAGAATTTTATCGGCTTGGTTGACTGAGTTACGTCGTGTTTCAGTTCGCGGCCTAGCCCAGCTTGTGAGCCGGGGCCTTGAGTACTGGCACAGCCGGGTTACAGTTGAACAACATCGGCCGTGGGAATCAGGCAGGGTCCGGTCTATCGCTGTGGAGGTTGTCTTTGCCAGATTTTGATGGCTGTCATTTGGGCTGGTAAACATCGAAGGAGTGGCGACAAGGCACGACTGAGGCTGTGGGCGGAGGTCCCTGACCCGGAGACCCGGTTTGCCCTCCGCCGGTGTTCGGTGGGTCGGGGTCTTCGCTCGCGGTAGCGGACTGCAGATTGCTGCCGTGGTAAACCATAAGTCGCCCTCCGCTGCCGTCCGTTCCGCTCTTGCATGTTCCCCGGAGAGACCGGGCTCTCTGGGGGAAGTGAACATGGTCGATACCGAGCGAGGAGAGATGGGTCGGACGGAGTGTGAACCGTCGCTGAGGACTGTACTGGCAGCCATCGGGGCACTTCATTCGCATGTGGAAGCCATTGTCCACAAAATGACTGCGGATACATTTGAGACAGGGCGTGTGAGACCGGACTCTGCTCCATTGCAAGATCTAAAGCGAGCTAAGATTCCCACGATGACCATTTTAACGGAAGATGAGGGCCCCGTGCAGCAGGAGGTATCGAAGCCTTTGGTCAGTTTGCTGGTGGATAATCGTGAGCTTGGCGCTTCGAACGGATTGTTAAGCCTAACATCGCTGCTGACTGTGGGAGGACTAATCGGTGCTCCCCTCCCGGAGACTCCTGTTGGGATCTGTTCTCGGATTAAAACAACATCTTTTCCCTCCTTGGCAGTTTCACTAAGGTCGGAGAGGAAACAACGTTGGGATTTAATGTCGGTGAGGGGGATCTTCTGTGCGGATGGGGTTCTCAAAGACTTAACATTTTTGATTCGTTTCAGACTGAACTTTTTTTTAACTCTTTTCGCACTTCGATTCTCCTGTGGATGCGGTGGTTCGACCGGAAGGGGTTCACATGATAGATCGGAAGGGCCAAGCATGAGACTGATTTACTGGGTTTAATATTGTGGCCTCAATGGATGTGGGATTTGCTACCATTGTGCTTACGGGAGGTTGGGCGGTGTTTACAGCTTCCCCTGTTTTGTTCTGTTTGGGTTTCCTTATAGATTCTTGGTTCTATTACAGGGTTTGCTTGGTTCTGGCGGGGGGGAGGGGGGACCGGGGGCCCATACGAAGATGCCCTCCTCCATTTTCTACTTTTAGTATTTAGTTAGATGGGGCGACAGGCACACTGCTAGTTGGGGTTAGGCGAAAGCCATATGCAGGGGTGCAGGGTGGGGGAGTTTTTTTTTGTATATTTTATGTTTTCGTTTCTATGTTTGATATCCTATTCGTATCCTGGTATTGGGGGCCTTCCTGATGGGTAATCCTGTTTTGTGGGTAGACGGGTCCTGGGGGTGGTATTGTTTTCACTGCCCTTTACAATGTGTTGCGTTTTTATTGTTGCGTACTGGTTGTGGTTGTTGTTTTGTCCACTGCTCTACTGTGCTACGATCTCCTGTCACTCGAAATTGCCCTGCTTATGACAATCCTGTTCCTTTGGGTGGTGGGGTTTGTGATCAGTGCTGGTTGGACTGGACTTAATATTTCTTGTATACTACACGGCCGCACACCAGTTACAATTCATGGCTCAGCTCTTGCCTTGGGGGTCATCCGTCTATTCTGCGCTATATGTTTGTATAATTGTAGTTTGTTCCGAGATGTAAGGCACCTGCCGTTGGTTTTTCTTTTTCTCAGTTAATAAAAAGATTTTTTTTTTTAAGTACAGGATTGTTACTGTACTGAGAGTAGTGTTTAAATTGGAGCACAATTTCCTATTTTTTAATGACAGGTTATTTAGTATTTATAGGTGGTGTTTCTCAGCCAAAGGTACTGTTATTTTGGCTAACTGGTTACAAAAACAGTGAAAGTTGCTGTTTGGGAAGGTTTCTCTTTATGAACTGGTTTGGGAAATATGGGAACGTATCTGTAAAATGTGTGTTTTGGGGACTACCACATGCACACCGATATTCTGCCTTTTACGAATATCAATGGAAATCCCATTGTGAAAATGGGGTGTGACTATGCATTCAAAAACAACAGTTGATGGACATAATGCGAACAATGTCATACATTCACCCCAGTACAGAGATCTGGGTCTAAATCCATCGTTTTTTTGCTCACTATGCCATTCCAGTTTGAACCCAGCCATATGCAAATCAGTCTTGACCCTGTGACTCATGGGAACAGTCTAGCCCGAACTGCCAAGCCAGGTCCTCCCTGGACTGGAAACAAGCATCCTAGGACCGGTGCATCTCTGAAACAAAAAATAGGTGTCTTGTATGTCCAAAGAGAACAACCAGTTCTCAAGACAGTACAGATTCGCCATTCAAGATTCCATTGCCTTCATTAGAGTGTACAGAGGCAATGGGTGGAAAAGGATGGACATGCAGGTGGTCTTCCTGATGAAGAAGGTGTTAATACATTTGTCTGTAGGATCCACAGGTCTGAGGAAATCATCCTTAAACAGGGGTACATTTTTCTGGTCTAGGCTTCAAATTATATGGCTAATATGGCTGCATTAAAGAGGTTTTTCTACAGCCACAGCAATAAGAGTCATAGCTATGTGCTGGTAGGCTCTGGGAGTGCCTATCAATGAGTGAAAGAAATGATGCAGGTGGTGTTATGGTTGTGGTGAGATACTTTGTCTCTTGTAGGATCTAATATATCTTTGGAATGTTTGCTATTATTGATCAATGGTTGCAGCCAGGAAGGCACACCTAATGAATTTAAGAACTATTCTTGACTGCCATACTGTCAAAGAACCTCTTAATGTTGAACAACATAGTGAATATGCATGCCTGAATGTTTCTTTAGTGGCGATAGGTTTGCACTACAGAAATACTTCAAAGAATAAAAATGAGTGCCTATCTAGTTAACTAATTTGTCTGCATTCTCATTCATTACACGTTATAATGTATCTCAAATTTCTCTGTTGCAAGCTGTTATCTGTACAGCGCCCAGTTTACCTTATACGCAAAACCATACTCTTCAGGGTTTCACTGCATCCTCTTTACAAACGGTGGTTCCATATGTTCTGACATGGGCCAAGTCACTAAGCTAGCCATGTTTAGCATTGCATACGGATACCAGAGTCATTTAAGTACAATAATGCTAACCATACTTACCTCTCCCTCATTTATCTTCTGCATGCCCTTCTTTAAGGCATACCATTAAATTAGAGAACCTACCAAATCAAGAGTTGTTGGAAAATGGCCCTCTCTGTAGGGTCACTGCCAAACGTTTTGCCTTCCTCCTCCACTTTTTTTATCTTGTTTTCGCTGACATTAAGACTCTGTGCACTGTACTACTGTTAACCAGGGCTAAAGTGCTTGTGCTCTCTGCTTAAAATATGGTAACATTAGCTCATAACCAATTAGCATATTTAATTTACTTATAAGTCCCTAGTACAGTGCACTACATGTGCCCAGGGCCTGTAAATTAAACGCTACAAGTGAGCCTGCAGCACTGATTGTGCCACCCACTTAAGTACCCCATACATCATGTCTCAGGCCTGCAATTGCAGACCCTGTGTGTGCGGTTTACGCTACCATGTTCACCTGGAAAAATAAACCTTTTCCAGGCCCAAACCTTCCTTTTTAATACATATAAGGTAGGGTAGGCCCTGGACAGACCAGAAGGCAGTTTGCAATGTATTTAAAAAACAGGACATGTACTTTTAAGTTTTACATGCCCTGGTAGTGAAAACCCCTTAAAGTCGTTTTTCACTAGTGCAAGACCAATATCGTCCATGGGATAACATTGGAATAACATTATTACATTTTATAAGCGGGAGTTCCAAATGGGAAGATATGTCTGAATCAAGCTTGGTGTCTCTGGAAGCACAAGTTACTACTTGTGTAACGATATATCTGTAAGAGACATTAGTTAGTATTAGATTCCTTACCTTAGAATATCCCCAGGCTCAGACTGGATCCGGAAATTTTTGCGTAGCAGTACCCTTGCTCGTCGGTAGGCGTCGTCTGCGGCTCCGCGTCGGTCGTCGGCGCCGTGATGACGTCGTCGGAGTACTTAGACGCCGCCTCCGCGTGCTGACGTCAGTTCTTAGACACAGCTTTTCCGCGCCAGAAACGCAGAGCCATGTTAAAAACCAACACTGGTGCCATTGAAACTAGGGCCCTGAAAGGGGACAACCCTAACCCTAGATATTGGTTCGCAGAACGGGGAGGATGGGTGGGTCGGTAAGGAATCTAATACTAACTAATGTCTCTTACAGATATATCGTTACACAAGTAGTAACTTGTGCATCTGAAAGAGACACGTTAGTATTAGATTCCTTACCTTAGAATAGATACCCCAGCAATACCAACCCCGGTGGTGGGTCTGCGAACCAAAATCACACCAGAAAGTCACGGAGGACGGAACGGCCAAAGAAGCCATCCCTCCGGACTTGGCTGTCCAGGCAGTAGTGTTTTGCAAACGTGTGCAGCGATGCCCACGTAGCTGCCTGACAGATGTCTTGTAAGGGCACTCCCCTGCCCAGGGCAGTGGTAGTCGCCGTGGCTCGGGTAGAATGAGCCCGTAATCCAGCAGGAGGCTCCTTCCTAGCCAAGGAGTAGCATGCCTGGATACACAGGATGATCCACCGGGAGATGGTCCTCTTGTGCACCGCTTTCCCCTTCTTCGCGCCCACGTAACCAACAAAGAGTTGGTCATCCACCCGGAACTGGCGTGTGCGATCCAAGTAGAATGAAAGCGCACGTTTTGGGTCCAGACGGTGGAGCCGCTCTTCCTCTTTAGAGGGATGCGGTGGCGGGAAGAAGGTTGGCAAGGTGATAGACTGCCCGATGTGGAAGGCCGTGACAACCTTGGGCAGGAAAGAAGGTTTGGTACGCAGCACCACTTTGTCCGGATGGACAGAAAGGAAAGGTGGAGTACAAGAAAGGGCCTCGAGCTCACTTACTCTCCTGGCAGAGGTGATGGCAACCAGGAAAGCAGTCTTCAAGGTCAGAAGGCGAAGAGGACAGTTGTGAAGTGGCTCAAAGGGAGCGCACATCAGAAAGGTAAGAACCAGGTTCAAGTCCCACTGAGGCATCACAAACGGAACAGGAGGAAACGTGTGTGTGAGGCCCTTAAGAAATCTATTAACAATAGGGGACTTGAACAAAGAAGGTTGATCAGGCAGCCTGAGAAAGGCTGAAAGGGCAGAAAGGTAGCCCTTGATAGTGCCCAGAGCAGAGCCCTGCTGGGCAAGAGAAAGAAGGAATAGAAGGACTTCAGAAAGAGGGGCATTGAGGGGATCCACAGCCTTGGCTGTGCACCATGCCACAAATCTGTTCCACCTGCAGGCGTATACCGACTTTGTGGAGGGACGCCTGGCTGCCAGAATGATGTTACAAACTTCAGGAGGCAAGTCAAATGGCCTCAACTGTCGCCGCTCAATCTCCAAGCATGGAGGTGGAGACTGGACAGGTTCGGGTGGAGGACCGTCCCCTGCTGCTGCGACAGAAGGTCCTCCTGAAGAGGCAGACGAACCGGGGGATCGACTAACAGACTAAGTAGCTCTGGATACCAGTACCTTCTCACCTAGTCCGGAGCCACAAGGATGACTTGGGCCCGGTCGCGCTTGATCGTCTTCAGCACTCTGGGCAGAAGTGGTATAGGCGGAAAGGCGTACAACAGACCGCAACTCCACTCGCGACGAAAGGCGTCTCAGAGCGAGTGCCGCCTTGGAAATTCCAACGCGCAGAACTGATGACATTGCGCGTTCTCTTCGGTGGCGAATAGATCTAACCAAGGCTCTCCCCATCGCTGAAAGAGGCCTTGCGCCACGTCCGAGTGCAGACGCCATTCGTGATCCATCATGCACCGACGACTGAGCTCGTCCGCCCTGGCGTTCAGAGAACCTGCCAGGTGTTGAGCCACCAGGGTCACGCCCTGGCGTTCCAGCCATTGCCAAAGGCAAAGAGCCTCTTGACAAAGGATCCACGACCCCACCCCGCCTTGTTTGTTGCAGTACCACATGGCGGTGGTGTTGTCCGTGAATACCTGCACTACACTCCCCCGGACAGAGGGGAGGAATGCCTTCAGTGGCAAACGAATCGCCCGGAGCTCAAACAGGTTGATGTGGAGACGGGTCCCCGCCGGAGACCAGAGGCCTCTGATCTCCGCCTCTCCCAAGTGGCCTCCCCAGCCCTGGAGGGATGCGTCCGTCACAACTACGTGCTCCGGTTGGGGAAGGGAGAGGGATCTGCCGCTGACCCAATCGCGGTCCGTAAGCCACCACTGCAGCTGTCTCGCGGTGCCCTCCGAGATCAGGACGTCGTCGGATAGGTTGCCCTGATGCTGGGCCCACTGAAACTTCAGGTCCCACTGCAGAGCCCGCATCCACCACCTGGCGTGATGCACCAGTAGGATGCAGGAGGCCATCAGCCCCAGAAGCCGCAGCGTCAACCTGACCGAAACCCGGGATAACGGCTGAAAGATGGGAATCAGAGCCTGAATATCCCGGACCCGCTGTTCGGGCGGATAAACCCGAAACCGCGCCGAGTCCAGAACCGCTCCGATGAAGAGGAGCTTCTGAGAGGGGCACAGGTGTGACTTCGGCACATTGATGGAGAACCCCAGCTGGTGTAGGAGGTCCGCCGTCGTCTGGAGGTGGCTGACGACTGTCTGGGGCGAGCCCGCTTTCAATAACCAGTCGTCGAGGTAGGGGAAGACTGAAACCCCTAACCTGCGCAGATGAGCTGCGACCACCGCCATCACCTTTGTGAACACCCGTGGGGCGCTGGTAAGGCCGAAGGGGAGCACGGTAAATTGAAAGTGCTCGTGGCCCACCATGAACCGCAGGTAGCGCCGGTGGGCAGGCAGGACGGGGATATGAAAGTAAGCGTCCTGCAAGTCCAACGCTACCATCCAGTCGCCTGGGTCCAGGGCAGCCAGAACCTGAGCCAGTGTCAGCATCTTGAACTTCTCCTTCCGGAGGAAGCCGTTGACGTTCCTTAGGTCCAAGATAGGGCGTAGGCCCCCTTTGCCCTTCTTGGGTACCAGAAAGTAGTGGGAGTAGCAACCACACCCTACTTCTGGCCCAGGAACGCGCTCGATGGCCCCCTTGGCCAAGAGGGCCGTAACTTCCTCCTGCAGAAGTCGCAAATGATCCCCCGATACACGGTGGTTCTGCGGTGGCATGGCTGGAGGAGTCGCCTCGAAGGGGAGGGAGTAGCCCCTTCGGACGATTTGCAGCACCCACCTGTCCGATGTGACAGTGCGCCAGTGGAGGTGGTGATGGCGAACCCTGCCCCCCACTGGCGTCACATGAGCCTGAAAGCACGGACTAGGAGGGTTTTGAGGCGGATGGAAGGTGTGGACTGACCTCGCTGCTGCCCCCGACCGCCCGGACGGCGGTTCCCACGGCCGCCACCGCGTTGGGTATTGCCCTGTGGAGCGTGGCTGGCGGCGCGTGTGGGCGCACCCCTTCCGTGGCCATGAAAGGAGTGAAAGGCAGCCGATTGCTGGCGCTGGCCTGAGAGGCCCAAGGACTTGGCCGTAGCCCTGGAGTCCTTAAAGCGCTCAAGCGCATGGTCTGCCTTGTCGCCAAAGAGGCGACGGCCATCGAACGGCATGTCCATGAGTGTGTTCTGGACATCTGCCGAGAAATTGGCGGACCTCAGCCAGGCGTGGCGTCTGACCGCCACCGTCGTTGCCATCGCTCTACCTAGCGAGTCGGTGGTATCCAGCCCACACCTGATGGAATACTTGGCTGCATCCCGGCCCTCCACAAGGGCTTGGCCGAGTTTGGCCCGTACCTCCAACGGACACTCTGGCAGCACCTCCGCGACCTTATCCCACACAGAGTGGGTGTAACGTCCCAAGAGGCAGGCGGTGTTGGAAGACCGCAGGCCCAGACTAAGGGATGAGAAGATCTTCTTCCCATACTGGTCATACCTCTTGGATTCCCTGTCCGGCGAGGCCGACGGGAATGCGGTCTGGGAATTGGAGGCCTGGATTACCAGGCTCTCGGGGGTAGGGTGGGAGGACAGGAAACATGGGTCGCCCGGGGCTGGGCGGTGGCGTCTGGCCACGTTCCTATCTACGGGCGAACCCATAGCGGGCTTGGACCAAGTGCCCAGAAGAACGTCGGTCAAGGCCTCATTAAAGGGCAGCAGAGGCTCGGCGGAGCTTGACTGCGGTTTAAGGACCTCAGTGAGGAGGTTAGTCCTCACAGCCGCGACGGGGAGCTCAAGGCCCAAGGCCTTGGCAGCCCTCATCAGCACCACACTATACGTTGCCCCCTCCTCGGAAGCCACGGTAGGAGGGGAGACAAAACCAGTGTCTGGCGAGGTGTCCAGACCACTGGCCTCCCCAAGGTCTCCTGTCCAGTCCTCATGAGACTGACACTCCCTGGTCAGAGGGTCCTCAGACCCCTCCCAGTCCTCTTCATCACCCATCTCCTGAAACTCAGGGTTCTCAACTAATGGGGCCTGTTCATAGAAGTGAAACTCTCCAAACGACGTCTGGAGCGGCGCCCAACGGGGCCTTCCCGGCGCCGGAACAGGAACGAAGGTGGAACCGGGGACGGCGCCGCCTGAGGACGGCGCCGGAGGCGACACCTGAGGGCCCGACGCCGGGGAGGTCGTAAGGTCCACCGGCGACGAACCTGATCCCGAAGGAGGTCCAGCGGCGTCCTGCGGCGCCGGGCCCGAAGGCGCCGGCGGCGCCGGAACAACTGAACCCCGCAGCGCCGGGCCCGAAGGCGCCGGCGGCGTCGGGATAACGGGAACCTGCGGTGCCGGGCCCGAAGGCGTCGGCGGCGCCGGGGCCGAAGCACCCGACGGCGTCGGGGCAGATCCCCCCGACCCGCTAGGGGTCCCAGACGGGTCCGCTGGGCCCGAAGGCGCCGCGGAGCCCGTCGGAGGAGAGAGTTTCCTCATGGCCATGAGGAAGCGCTCAACCTCCTCCGGTGTCGCGTTGAGCCCAGGGACGGTAGGGTATGGGGCTGAACGCGGCGCCCGCGGCTCCGACGGAGCCGCGTGGGTGGTGTCACCCGAACCCCCGGCCGCATCGCGCGAGCGTCGGGGGGAGTCTGAAGAGCGATGACGCCGCTTGGACTTCTTGTGCCGCTTACCTGACGACGACTTCGACCTGGAGGAGTGCGGCCTACTCTCGGAACTGTGATGGCTCCGAGCTCGCGACCTGTCCCTCGACCTCCCATGGGATCTGGACCTCTCGCGGCGCGCGACCGACTGCCGGAGTTCGAGCCGCCTGCGGGACCGCTCCCGTCTGGCTTTCGAAGAGAGGGCCCGGCAGTCGGAGCAGGCCTTGTCGTCGTGGTCGACGCCGAGACAAGATAAACACACGCGGTGAGGATCCGTGACCGACATCAGGCGGTCGCAATCATCGCAGTGCTTAAACCCGGGCATCCCTACTGCACCGTTAGAGTCGAAGACTCGAAAAAGGATCAAAAATGATCAAAAAAGGGTTAGTCAAAAAAGACTAGGGTTACTGCTTTTTCCAGATCTGCGCTTGCTGGCGCGGAAAAAAGAAGAACTGACGTCAGGACGCGGAGGCGGCGTCTAAGTACTCCGACGACGTCATCACGGCGCCCACGACGGACGCGGAGCCGCAGACGACGCCTACCGACGCGCAAGGGTACTGCTACGCAAAAATTTCCGGATCCAGTCTGACGCCTGGGGATATTCTAAGGTAAGGAATCTAATACTAACGTGTCTCTTTCAGATTCTTAATTTAAAATCCTAACTTGCAGCCCATCTCTGATCACATGCCTGGGGTGGGTGACAGATAGGTTTTGTGTATTTCCCCTAGACAGCCACACACAATGGGAGCTTAGGTGTGACTTGATGGGTCATGTTGGCAGGATGGGAGGGAGGAGCTGGAACCAGTCTCACTTACACCGGAATAGGCTGTGACCTGTCCACATACAAAGGGCTGCATACCCCCTGTAGTGAGTGAGTTTGGAGCCAGGGCAGGAAGGACAGAACCTGTGTGCACTTCAAAGGCCTGTTTTGAAGTCTCCACCACTTCAAAGGCCCAAATGTGAATTAGTAGAGTACCCCTGACACTACCACTGCAGTACACTTCTGGGCCTGCGAAGACTCTGCCAGGAAGGACATCTGTGCTGCTGAAAGGAATGCCACTCTGCTGGACTGCAGTTGTGCTGTACTCCTGCTTTACTGTACTGACCTGCCCGCCTCTTGCCTGGGGGAGGGGACTGGGTCTGCATTGTTTGCACCCAGAGTTACTTAAAGGGCTAGCTGGCTGGACTCCTGATCTGAAGTCTCAGGGACATAAAAGACTTACAACTAACCTGCTTTTGCACCTAGACTCTGCCTTCTATGAGTCTACCCAGCTAGGTGGTGCCACCCTAGTCCTGGACCCTTGGAAGTGGGCCTAAGGTGTTTTTTCACCAGAAACGACACCCCCTCTGCTGAGCGACTCATCCCCGAGCAGAACCGAGCATCACCTTAGCTGAGTGGTGCATCTTCGAGCAGAACCGATGCAATGCTGCTACTGCGCGGTTTGGACCCGTAGCAAAAGTCTCGCTTTCTTCTGCATCCTGCATCTAGGATCAACACATTGCCTTCGGAACCAACATTATACGATGCTGTTCCCGGCGCAAGCTCCTCAAATTCTTTGTTAGCAGCAGCCTTGATGACGACACCAAACCTCTACATCGCAGCTTCACCGCTGATCGGTACCGACGCATCGTCTTCCCTGCGCCTCGCATCCCTGACACTGGCCTTTGCATCACAAGCCTGGTGACAGGATTCTCTACGTCGAAGCATCAAGACCTCACACCTCAGCCTCATCGCATTTGGGAACCGATACATTGCCTCTGTGTGCAACGCATATTAGACACAGATCCATGCTTCGCTCCGCAACTCAGAATTAAGGTACTTTTTTTAGTTCAAAGGGCCTAAAAGGGTCCCTATAGCAGGTTCACGCTCCAAGGCGGATAACCTAAATATTTTACTTTGTCCAGATCCGGTACTATCCTCCATAGTGCTTTTTGCTTCTTGGTGCTATTTTCCAGTATAAACTGTAAAATTCAAAATCTCAAGTTCTACTTATTATATCACTTTCGTAACCTGGTGTGGAATATTTTTGTGTGGTGTATTTACTGTTGAAGTGTTGCACAAATACTTTACACATTGCCTCGAAGGTTAAGCCTGACTGCTCTATGCCAAGCTACCAGTGGATGATTAGAGGTTCATTTAGGGTTTGCTTAGCTCTTACCCTAAGATTGTGGTTGCTGCTTGCCTAGGGTTAATACCCCAGCCACTAATCCAATTTCTAACAAGGGTCATTTACTTGTTGAGCCGGCACTACATTGAGTGAAGTGTTTTTATGATGGGTGTAACAAGTGTATGATTCTGTCACTAAAAATGTACTAGGTTGGGCAGTGTAAAATGTCACACCCCTAGAAAGAGTTGTGTGATTTACACAGGTTAATGTTAAGATGTGAAAAGATGCTAAAATGTGGCACATTCTGTGAGAATGTGTGCTGTTTCCCACAAAGACATATGCTTTCCGAAATCTGTGCAAATTTTATAAATAAGCCCTTAGTTTGGAAATGATAATTCTAATATCAATAATGTTGGAATATTAAAGTGGGGCATGCACGCCACCCAGAGTATGAAATGCCAATATGACCTCAGCAGAACTTACTACACTGAATGTCATAGATTACATATTCCAGCTATCCCTCCTAATTGACAGAAAATGGGCACTATGCACAACAGAAGAGATACTTGTTGTTTCATGGCTGTGAGATAAAGCCATCACATTACATTATTAGCTCAATACTATTAGCTGAACCCTTTGCTTTGCTCTCACCTTCTCGCGCCAGGATACTATTTTTTAGTAATAGAGCGCGCTACAAAACCCTTTATAATAATAATAATAATAAGCATGATTTGGAGGAACATTTTACTCTGATACTAGGTTTGACTGTCTTAGGTATTTGTTAATAGGAACAGCAGAGGACCATACTAAACCATTCAGATGGTGGCATTTCTAGCATTTAGGCCCTGTTCCAGATTCTGCAGCAATGTCAAGAGATAAAACCGCCTAGCGAAACATTGATACTGCACCCTGGGGTTTATCCAAATCCCAAAGGGGTTATTTTATTAGATATAATAAGAATTATTAGAATAATTAAGAATTTAGATATTTATGAAATGTATTAAGTGTACACACTTCACTCAATGTAGGGCCGGCTCAACAATTAAATGACCCTTGATTTGATAGGCTCTCAAAAGTAATGGTATGCCTCAAAGAAGAGCGTGCAGATGATGAATGAGGGAGAGGCAATTTAAAAAAAAAAAAAGCATTTTTAATCTGCAACATACTGAAACTGCATGTTTTCACTCTTTCTGACCTGCACAACTCAGAATTCATACCCCTTCTTCCCACTCAAGTTTTAGCACGTATTACCCACTGAAATTAGCGTGCTGAAAAATCATCCATTAATGCGCTAATTGTGGTGGGTTCAGAACATTAAATATGGTGCAAAGACTATTCGTGTCCGATTTAATATTTCCTTTTATAATCGAAATGGGCCCCTTATTATTCTAAATGTATAGTTTTCGTCAATCGAGTCAGTAGTACATCTGTCATGAAACCATTTCTTCAATTGATGTGGCTAAAAATTGTTTATCATTAGGATATTCAGTCTTGAACATAGGAATATCATTAGGTGGACATATTTCACTAATAAATTAAATTACGGACTACTAAGTATCCCATGTGCTGTGAAAGAACAAGTTACTTACCTTCGGAAACGATATATCTGTAAGAAATATAGGTTAGTTATAGATTCCTTACCTTAGAATTTCCCCTAGGAGTCAGACTGGATCCGGAAAGCTTTTCGTCAGCAGTACCCCTGCGCGTCGGTAGGTGGCATCAGTCGACTCTGCGCCCATGGTCGGCGTCGTGGTACTGGGATGACATCGCGGAAGTTACTTAGACGCCGCCCTCATGCGCTGACGTCAGTTCTGTACATGACTTTTAGCGCTAGGAACACGGAGCCATGCAAAACACTGACCACTGGTGAACAAAACTAGGGCCTTGAAAGGATGACCTTAACCCTAGATATCAGTTTTCAGAACGAGGAGGATGGGTGCGGCGGTAAGGAATCTATAACTAACTTATGTTTCTTACAGATATATTATTACCGAAGATAAGTAACTTGTTCATCTGAAAGAAACAGTTAGTTATAGATTCCTTACCTTAGAATAGATTCCCCAGCAATACCATCCCCAGAAGTGTTTCTGCGAACTAAGTTCACACCAGAAAGTCCTGGAGACCAGAACAGCCAAATAAGCCATCTCTCCAGACTTGGCTGTCCAGGCAGTAGTGCTTGGTGAACGTGTGCAGTGATGTCCTTGTAGCTGCCTGACAGATGTCATTTAGGGGGACTTCCAGTCCCAAAGCCGTAGTAGCTGCTGTTGCCCTGGTGGAATGGGCGCGCAGTCCCACTGGAGGTTCCTTCTTTGCCAAAGAAGAGCAGGCCTTGATGCACAGAATGACCCACCTGGAGATGGTCCGTTTGTGCACGGATCAACCTTTCTTAGCACCCACGTAACCAACAAAGTCCTGGTCGTCCACCCGGAATTGTTTGGTGTGATTCAAATAAAAGGAGAGAGCACATTTTGGATCCAGACAGTGGAGCCTCTCTTCCTCTTTTAAAGTGATGGTTTGGCCAATATGAAAAGAAGTGACCACCTTTGGAAGAAAGGAAGGTCGAGTTCTGAGGACAACCATGTCCGGATGAACAGCCAGTAAAGGAGGCTTGGAAGACAGGGCTTGTAGCTCACTCACCCTGTGCGCAGAGGGGATGGCCACCAGAAAAGCAGTTTTCAGAGTGATGCGTCTGAGAGGACAGTTGTTATGTAGCGGCCCAAAGGGAGCGCACATCAGAAAAGTAAGAACCAAGTTCAAGTCCCACTGAGGCATTACGAAGTGAACAGGAGGAAAAAGATGAGTAATGCCTTTGCGAAATCTATTGACAACATTGTACTTGAAAAGAGAAGGCTGATCAGGAAGCATGAGGAAGGCTGAAATGGCCGAGAGGTAGCCCATAATAGTGCCCAGAGCAGAGCCCTGCTGGGCCAAAGACAGGAGGAACAAGAGAACCTCAGAATGAGGGGCAGAAAGGGGATCCACAGCCATTGCTGTGCACCATGCCACAGATCTATTCCATCTGCTGGTGCATACAGTCTTAGTGGAGGGACGCCAGGCTGACAAGATTACATCACAGACTTCAGGAGGCAAGTCAAACAACGTCAACTGCCGCCGCTCAATCTCCACACAAGGAGGTGGAGGCGGGTCAGGTTTGGGTGGAGGACCGTCCCCTGCTGCTGCGACAAAAGATCCTCCCGAAGAAGTAGTCGGATCGGGGGATCGATGGCCATGTTGAGCAGCTCGGGATACCAGACTCTTCATGCCCAATCTGGACCCACAAGAATGACTTGTGCCCGGTTGCACTTGATCTTCTTCAGCACTCTGGGCAGAAGTGGTAGAGGCAGAAAGGTGTATAGAAGACCACAACTCCACTCACGATGAAAAGCGTTGCCTAGCGACTGCCGCCTTAGGAATTCCAACGCGCAGAATTGCTGACATTGCGCGTTCTCTTCGGTGGCGAATAGATCTAACCAAGGCTCTCCCCACTGTTGAAAGAGACCTTACACCATCTCCGAGTGAAGACGCCATTCGTGATCCATCATGCACCTAGCGGCTCAGTTTGTCCGCCCTAGCGTTCAGTGACAATGCTAGGCGTTGAACCACCAGGGAAATGCCCTGATGTTGCAGTCATGGACGGAGGGCCTCTTAACATAGGGTCCACAACCTCACCCACCCTTGTTTGTTGCACTAACACATGGCAGTGGTGTTGTCCGTGAGCACCTGCACTACTCTTCTCCAGACGGAGGGAAGGAATGCTTTTAGTGCAAGACAGATCACCCGAAGCTCTAGAAGGTTGATGTGGAGCTCGGACTCCACCGGAGACCAGAGGCCTCTGATCTCCGCCTCACCCATGTGGCCGCCCCATCACATTCTGTCACCACTGTGAGTTCTGGTTGGGGAAGGGGGAGGGATCTGCCGTTGACCCAATCCTGCTTCGTGAGCCACCACTGAAATTGTCGTGCAGTGCCCTCCGAGATCTGGACGCAATCGGACAGATTCCCCTGATGCTGCGCCAACTGGAACTTCAGGTCCCACTGCAGAGCTCGCATATGCCACCTGGCATGATCGACCAGCAGGATGCAGGAGACCATGAGGCCCAGCAGCCTCAGGGTCATCCTGACCAAAACCCGGTTAGAGGCTGAAAGATCGGAATCAGAACCCAAATATCCCGGACTCGCTGTTTGGGAGGATCAACCCGAAACTGCGTCGTGTCCAGATCCGTTCCGATAAAGAGGAGCTTCTTAGAGGGAATCAGGTGTGCTTTGGCACGTTGATGGAGAACCCCAGCGAATGCAGGAGGTCGGCTGTAGTCTGGAGGTGGGAGACGACTGCATGGGGCGAGCCATCCTTCAACAGCCAGTCGTCGAGATGGGGGAAGACTGGAAGCCCTGATCTGCGCAGATGAGCTGCGACCCCCGCCATCACTTTCATAAACACCCGAGGGGCGCGGGTAAGGCCAAAGGGGAGGACAGTAAACTGAAAGCGCTCGTGGCCTACCGTGAAGGATTAGTTACTTACCTGTAATCCTAGTTCTCTTCCAGGGGTATCCTCATCAAAGTCATACGCATTAGAATATTCCCGCCCATGCGCGGGACCCGAGAAACACTATATTATATGTGCCCCACATATAACCATATATATATATATATTCACTGAAAAAACCATAGGTTATAGACCATATATAGTTAGGAATTAGCATTTAAAAAACCTTATTTTACTCACACAAAACCATTGAAATTCCATATATAGTTAGTTGCACTAACTATATATCGCGCACCCGCAATCCACTGCTGATCATGTCACATATTACATCATTCATGACATGGTCAGTGACATCACTGATGACATCACTGATGACATCTCAAATGACATCACTGATGACATCACTGATGACATCTCATTTGACATCATTCTTGTGCTAATACGATAAACCTCTTCAGACTCTAATATAACCTTAGATACACTCAGTGTATACAGACACTCACACACTGTCACTCATCCATGGAGTTACTCACACACCTAGTCAGTCATGCAAAGAAACAATCTCACCTCCATTTCCTTAACTATACAGTTATACACACCTTACTTATTCAAGCATATACTAACACATATTTACTCTCTTACACAATCCCTGATACAAGTTCACAATGATCCATACAGCCACTCACACATTCAGTGGCTCTCATGCACAGTTAATTATATATGCCAACTCTCACATGTACTGTGTTTTACATATGTACTTACTATGACATGTAGCATTGAGATATCCATTCACTCATCAATACACTCATGCACACAGTCAACTGCCCATGTAGCTGTTTCCACATGCACTCTTGAACTCATACACCTAGTGAATCAACTGCTGACACATCTATGCACAGAGTCACACACCTCCCAGCCACCCCCACACAAACTCAATCTCCCATACAAATACTTGGGCAACCAATCAATAACACATATAGCCTCTCGTATAGCTAATGATCAACACATGCAGCAGTTTACATCACAACAGACATACTGATGCACACATTCAGACTGTTTAGTCACTAACCCATGCATTTAGTACGACACATTTATTCACTCACTCACAGTCAGTCACGCACCTACTAAATCCTTCATCCAGACACTTATACATCCACTCATTCTTCAATATATCAAACATATTTAAACTTTACAGAAACACACAGTCACTGGATGATGTCATCAGTGATGTCATCAGTGATGTCATTTGAGATGTCATCAGTGATGTCATCAGTGATGTCATTTGAGATGTCATCAGTGATGTCATCAGTGATGTCATTTGAGATGTCAACAGTGATGTCATCAGTGATGTCACTGACCATGTCATGAATGATGTAATATGTGACATGATCAGCAGTGGATTGCGGGTGCGCGATATATAGTTAGTGCAACTAACTATATATGGAATTTCAATGGTTTTGTGTGAGTAAAATAAGGTTTTTTAAATGCTAATTCCTAACTATATATGGTCTATAACCTATGGTTTTTTCAGTGAATTTTCAAGGTTTTGTAAATGCTAATTCCTAACTATATATGGTCTATAACCTATGGTTTTTTCAGTGAATTTCAATGGTTTTTTAATAGCAAATATCATAAGCTGTCGAATGTCAAGTACGTGGTAAGTGAAAACATTTTCGTGTTTATGCACACTGATCTGCTTTGAATGGTGCCCCCCCCCCCTCATTTCTATTAGGAGTACTCTCTCATTGCAGATAGTGAAAGGTAGTTAACGCAGGCCTTTGCCCCCATTGTAATCCGTCGTGCCTGCTTCTCTCTCCATTTGATTGATTGTTATCCAAGTATTTACTGTTTTAGAATTAGTTCTCTTTGGTTCATTCTCTATTTACAAACAAACACAGAGTCGCAATACTCTGTTTAGTCTTTGCAGATAACGAAAAATCGTGTAAAAAAAAAGAAAAGGAATCGAGCAAAATCAGTAGGCCACTAATGGGATTTCTTTTTGACCTCGCTAAAATAGAAACATTAGGAACAACCCCTCATGACAAATACAAAACTAGTGAGATGAACTGAACTCCACACAATGATGGCTGCAAAACAGCTCGGCTCCGCCACCCACCCCGCCCAAAATAACGATAAAGAACGGCTGCCATGATTGGTTGCGGAATGACCACGACGGAGCTACGAAATGGTGCTGCTCTCATGCTAACCCCAGCTTCAGTCTGAAACATCCAGAAACACTGTAGACTACCAATTCGATCAGTTCCGGTAGCGCCCCAATGTAACCCGGTAGAGAAGAACTAGCCCTCCCCTCTTTGACTGATGGTTCTTGTTGCCTGTCCCTTCTGTTGTCATTTAACAGAACTATTTAGCCTGCTGAAAGGGGTTGTGTTCCGACCGCTGGTTGGTGGAGACATTTTGACTATATTCTGTACCTGCGTTGTCGCGTAATGCGTCATATGACGCGCCGCGTTAGCGCATCCGGAAGTCATCCGGGGCGCGCAGCGCGTAACGTAAGCATAACAAGTCATGTGACTTGTTAATAAAACTTTTCATTGGTTCATTTTACTTTTCTTATTGTAATGATGAAAGGCTTGGTCATATGACCTAAAAATTACGCTTTTCATTACTTCCGAACATTATTTTTTCTTAAATATATGTTATAATGTTCCAGGCTAATGTACTTTCCCGGAAATTTTACAACTGTCCTGCAAGTAAAATATATTCTTTTTTCGAGAAAAAGAGCGTTTCTTCGTCCCATGACGGAGCCGTTGAGCAAAAGAGGGTCGACCTGCTGTCTTAGTCGCCGATAAGCCTGAATATGAGATTCTTATCGATCACTTTATGTTGCAGGAATAGAAAACACAACAGCCCTTGACCATTTATCTTTACTGCGTTCCTTCGTATTATACCTTTTACCCTTCATGTAATTGGTCTGCTTTATTTCACTTGCCTTTTAATGATTCTAAAACAGTCACTATTATTAAAAACTTTACCAATGTATATACTACTACCATGTTTTCTTTTAAAAACCTTTATTGTGAAAATTTCATTATACAAATACGAGCCTATAACCACGTGGGCCTGCCACAGAGCAAACTGTAATCGTATATGATGAATAGACATTTACACTGTAGAGGAACGTAACGGGCGAGCCATTAGGTTGCAAGAACTAAGGTGTCTAACAGTTACGGAATCGGTGGACGTACATTTTATAATTAAAATACGACAGGGCCAGTTACAATAAAATTATCTAGATATACATTTGCGGGCAAGTACCATGGGTGACGTTAATTCGAACTTTCAACAGTACAGTAATCAATAACACATCAGAACTTAATATCAATAGGGATGTCGAAATATTCAATCAATTCTCGTCCCCGCCCGCCATGTGCTTCAAAACTGCATACGTATCTCGTGATTTCAAGGTTCTGCAACCAGTACACAACAAGGAGTTACGAGTCCCATTTATTCCGGCGCCATTTTGGGCGAGGACGGGCAGGTCCAGGATATAGTCAAAATGTCTCTACCAACCATCGACTATGATGATGTTCATATGCTGTATTTATTAGAGTAACACTCATCTGTCCACATGAAATTAATTTGCCACAATCTAAACATGTCATTTTAATCTTTCCAAAGTTCTTCTAAATATTTGGGACCGTTTCCCTTGCCTCTGAAGCTCTCAGTGCCACTTCTTTGATGAATGTACTAGCAGGTCAGGGGTTCTCCTCCAAATCTCTCTTTTATGCAGCACTATAATTAATTGGTGCCACCTCTCCATATGACGATGCATGGTATAGTTACCACAACTATATTTTTTTTTCGGTTCCTCTGGAGAGTTCATCGTGGCAGATGAAGCGTGTAACGTACCGGGCATTTACCTTTTTTTGCATGTACAGGAAAGGAAAAAAAAATCGAGCGTCCGAGTTCTAAGGTGTCCCAGGGCCATTTTAGTGGACCAGGCCCAAATCCAAAGAACAGGCCGCCATTTTGAGAGTCCTCTTGCAGCCGCCTGTCGCTGTAGCATCAAGAGCAGCCGAAACTCAGCTGAATGGCAACTGAAACGGTAAAGGGGCGCCCCACTACAGCAGACGAGCCTCCACCTAGGAAGGCCCATTCACGCCGGCTCCCCCCCCCTTCGGGCACCCCACGCCGTTATTCGGAGCAGTATTGTAGGATGGCCACACCAGTGCGGCAACTTGCTAGACATCACCTCGGTGGTAACCGAATCTCAACGCCTTGTGGTGTCTCCTATTCAGAAAACATTGTTATGCTGCCTTCGACCTATTCGCCGCAAGTGCGCACACAACTCAACTGCATAGCTTGCTAGACACCACCTCGGTGCCATCCGGATCTTGGAATGTCAGCACCTTTTGGTGTCTTCTCTTCAGAAAATATTATTGCGCTGCCTTTGGCCCCATTCGCACATCAGTCCGCTACTGACGCCATCTCACAGGCTAATGGGGCGCCCCACGCCGACTTTCAGCATTGTAGAATAACCACACCAGTACAGCAACTTGCTAGACATCACCTCGGTGCCATCCGGATCTCGGCGCCCCACTGCAGATGAAGTGCCTCTCAACTATGAAACCACCACGGTGACATCCGGATCTTGGCGCGTTGTGCTGCCTTCGGCCTATTCGCACATCGGTCCGCTACTGACGCCATCTCACAGGCTAATGGGGCGACCCACGCCGAGTTTCAGCATTGTAGGATGACCACACCAGTACAGCAACTTGCTAGACATCACCTCGGTGCCATCCGGATCTCGGCGCCCCACTGCAGATGAAGTGCCTCTCAACTATGAAACCACCACGGTGACATCCGGATCTTGGCGCGTTGTGCTGCCTTCGGCCTATTCGCACATCGGTCCGCTACTGACGCCATCTCACAGGCTAATGGGGCGACCCACGCCGAGTTTCAGCATTGTAGGATGACCACACCAGTACAGCAACTTGCTAGACATCACCTCAGTGCCATCCGAATCTTGGCATCTCAACGCCTAGTGGTATCTTCCATACAAAAAATATTGTTACGCTGCCTTTGGCCCCATTCGCACATCAGTCCGCAACTTAGACACCACCTCGGTGCCATCCGGATCTTGGAATGTCAGCACCTTTTGGTGTCTTCTCTTCAGAAAATATTATTGCGCTGCCTTTGGCCCCATTCGCACATCAGTCCGCTACTGACGCCATCTCACAGGCTAATGGGGCGCCCCACGCCGACTTTCAGCATTGTAGAATAACCACACCAGTACAGCAACTTGCTAGACATCACCTCGGTGCCATCCGGATCTCGGCGCCCCACTGCAGATGAAGTGCCTCTCAACTATGAAACCACCACGGTGACATCCAGATCTTGGCGCGTTGTGCTGCCTTCGGCCTATTCGCACATCGGTCCGCTACTGACGCCATCTCACAGGCTAATGGGGCGACCCACGCCGAGTTTCAGCATTGTAGGATGACCACACCAGTACAGCAACTTGCTAGACATCACCTCGGTGCCATCCGGATCTCGGCGCCCCACTGCAGATGAAGTGCCTCTCAACTATGAAACCACCACGGTGACATCCGGATCTTGGCGCGTTGTGCTGCCTTCGGCCTATTCGCACATCGGTCCGCTACTGACGCCATCTCACAGGCTAATGGGGCGACCCACGCCGAGTTTCAGCATTGTAGGATGACCACACCAGTACAGCAACTTGCTAGACATCACCTCAGTGCCATCCGAATCTTGGCATCTCAACGCCTAGTGGTATCTTCCATACAAAAAATATTGTTACGCTGCCTTTGGCCCCATTCGCACATCAGTCCGCAACTTAGACATCACCTCGGTGCCATCCGGATCTTGGCATCTCAGCGCCTTGTGGTGTCAGTCAGAAAATATTGTTGCGCTGCCTTTGGCCCCATTCGCACATCGGTCCGCTACTGACGCCATCTCACAGGCCAACGGGGCGCCCCACGCCGACTTTCAACATTGTAGGATGGCCACAGAAGTGCGACAACTTACTAGACACCACCTCGGTGCCATCCGGATCTTGGCGCGTTGTGCTGCCTTCGGCCTATTCGCACATCGGTCCACTACTGACGCAAACTCACAGGCCAACGGGGCGCCCCACGCCGACTTTCAGCATTGTAGGATGGCCACACCAGTGCTGCAACTTGCTGGACACCACCTCGGTGCCATCCGGATCTTGGCGCGTTGTATTGCCTTCGGCCTATTCGCACATCAGTCCGCTACTGACGCCGCCTCACGTGCCAACGTATTTTCTCCGCATTTTATACCCTATGCCGCATAACAGGTCATGTGACTTGTTTATAAAACTTTTCATTGGTTCATTTTACTTTTGGTTTCCTAATGATGGAAGGCTTGATCATATGACCTAAAAACAACACTTTTCATTGGATGAAAACTTTTTTTTTCCCCCAAACGATGAAAGCCCCACCTTGTTTCTGGATGTTTCAGACTAAACTGGCGTCAGCATGAGAGCACCACCATCTCGTAGCTCCGTCGTGGTCATTCCGCGAGCAATCATGGCAGCCGCTCCCCACCAGAAGCCTGCAGGAGTCGGAGCCCCCAAAACTTTTGATGAATTCTCAAGGCGGAGGGGACGCTTTCGAGAATGGGGTCCAAGACCTAGCAGACAAGCGTCCGATTTCCAAGGTGTCCCAGGGCCATTTCAGTGGACCACGCCCAAAAAGGAAAGAGCCTGCCGCCATTTTGAGAGTCCTGTGGCAGCCGCCTATCGCTGCACCGCAAGAGTGGGCGCAACTCAGCTGAATGGCGGATTTTGACACAGTGGACCAAAAGCGGACGGAATGGCAACTGAAACGGTAAAGGGGCGCCCCACTAAAACAGATGAGACTCCACCTGGAGAGGCCCGTTCACGCCGCCTCCCCCGGGGCGCCCCACGCCGTTATTCGGAGCAGCATTGTAGGATACCAAAACCAGTGCGGCAACTTACTGGACATCACCTTGGTGCCATCGTTCTGCTGCCTTGGAACTATTCGCACAACAGTTTGCTACTGATGACCCACCCCCCGCGACGCCCCACGCCGTTATTTGCTGGGTGGCAACTTACTAGACATCACTTTCGTGTCATCTAGATTTCGGCGCGTTCTGCTGCCTTGGAACTATTCGCACAACAGTTTGCTACTGATGACCCACCCCCCGCCGGAAATCTGGACGTTGTGCTGCGTTGGGACTATTCGCACAGCCGACCGCTACTTCGTTGTTTTTCCCTAAAAATGTTTATATGTTATTACTATTTTTGTTTTCTTGAATATATTTATAAATTATTAAAGTTTTATAATCTTACTACTTTGTCGGAGTGCTATATATTTTTAATGTGACACATAATTGTAAAAACTTTGATGTACAAAGAGTCATCCCTGGAATCTTCCGCTTCACGCTCGGTCCCCTCCCCAATCACAATACAGGATGGTTTTCAGATAATAGCAACGCTTCTGCTGTGACGGATCTCATCGAGTGTGGGCCTTGATCTACTATAACTCCTTTGAAGAGGGGTGATTCTTTACAGCTGTGGCCATAAACTACATCTGCAGGGCTAGCTGATAGCCTAGGACCGGCCTGGACAATCGGACACAGAGGAAAAGGAGTGTCAGAGGGTGCGGTAGTGAATAGGGCGAAAGGGAGGTGTCGGGCGGGCACAGGGTGTGATTCTCAGGGAAGAGCAGCGCAGATGGGGGGAGGTTTATTACCCATGCATAAGACAGAGAGCGGGGGTGACCACTGCCTGGGTGAGATGCTTGCGAGGGTGGGGAGCCATGCTAAGGATCGACAGCGTGCACAGAGTGGGTCTGGTCAAGGCATCTAAAATGGCTGCCGTGCACGACAAAAGTGTGGCATTTGAAAAAAGACAAGATGGCGCAGACAATGTTTTTCAACACTTCCTGATTTCCTTCGAATCGAACGTTAACAGACGTTGGGGCATATTACCAAAGTTAAGCGATATTTATCCCTAACGATGCATTGCAAAGATTTTTTTACCGTCAGAAATTATCGCAGATAAACCTTGCTATTATCAAGGTTTATCGCAAATACGATAACGAACGACCGCAATGCATTAATATCGCTGAAAACTCAGCGATATTCATGCATTACCGAGCTAATGCTCTTAGCCATGTTATCCACCTCCCATTGGATAACATGGCTAAGAACTGCTCAGGGCAGCTGTTACTTTTTGGAGATATTCGCGCTTATCTCGAATATTTCCAAAAGTTGATAATAGGAGATAGCGATGTTAGCGACTGTTTCCAGTCGCTAACATCTTGGCATGCCCACTTTGCATGTCATTAGTGATAAATATCACTCACATGCAAAGTGGGACCCAAGATGGTCGCTATCTCCTACTAGCCGTCGCTAACTGGTGTTAGCAACAGCTAGGTAATACAGATATAATTTTATCTCCGCGAAGCGGAGCGCTGTTACAGATATATATCTTGTTTTTGAACGTTAATTTCTCAAAATGCACTGAAGCACATATATTGAGACATAGCAAAGGCACATCGGGCTACCAGTCCCTAATATTTTACCAAGTTTCGTGCAAATCCATTCAGCCGTTCGATTATTATTATTATTATTTTTTTTTGCCCCGCGGGGCCCTTTTAAAACCTCCACATCAAACCTAGGGGGTCAGCGAGGATCTACTATGCCCCCTTATGGTCATTTGCCCCTTCGCTTTGGCCTCCTCTTGTCTCTCGATCCTACCGAGAGACAAGATGGCAGCCGCTACGTACTGTTTGGAATGTTTACAGACACCGGAGAGCCAATCAGCTTCGCTTCGCAAAGCTCCGTAACGCGAAAAGTACGCGAAGCGGTGCGCTGTTACAGATATATATCTTTTTTTTAACGTTAATTTCTCAAAATCCACTGGAGCACATATATTGAGACCTAGCAAAGGCACATCGGGCTACCAGTCCCTAATATTTTGCCAAGTTTCGTGCAAATCCATTCAGCCGTTCGATTATTATTATTTTGGGTTTTTTTTGCCCCGCGGGGCCCTTTTAAAACCTCCACATCAAACGTAGGGGGTCAGCGAGGATCTACTATTCCCCCTTATGGTCATTTGCCCCTTCGCTTTGGCCTCCTCTTGTCTCTCGATCCTACCGAGAGACAAGATGGCGGCCGCTACGGACTTTTTGGAATGTTGACAGACGCCAGAGAACCAATCAGCTTCGCTTCACAAAGCTCCGTTGCGCGAAAAGTACGCGTCCTGGGACGCTGCCCGGTCCGCTGTTACAGATATATATCTTTTTTTAAACGTTAATTTCTCAAAATCCACTGGAGCACATATATTGAGACCTACAAAAGGCACATCGGGCTACCAGTCCCTACAATTTTGCCAAGTTTCGTGCAAATCCATTCAGCCGTTCGGGCTAAAAGTGAGGCCAACCGCCCTATGGAAAACTCAATGTTAAAAACACGTTTTGGGACCCCCCTTTTTTCTCGGCCCCCCCTTGACGAACCCCCCCCAAATTTTCAAAGGCTGCTCAGAAACAAAATGTGCCATTTTCCTGAAAATTTCAGCCAATTCCGTCCACAAACGGCAAAGTTATTAGACATAGAATTTTCAAAAAACCCATAGAGAAAAAATCCTAACTATATATACCTACTGGCGACCGCCAGTAGGTAATATAAACATATATATATAAAAATAAGCAATTGAAGCCTAATAACCATCAGAGCTGAATATGCAGTAAAGAACTTCCACCATACATGAATGAAATGCATTAGAAACATAAGAAACCACAACAAAGCTTGTTTAGAAACTGTTTTAATGCTCAGAAAACAGTAGAAATTCTCATAAAACACTGAAAGCATAGAAAGCTCCCAGGCTGCATTGCAAATACCCAGTCTAAAAAGACTGAACAGCTAACCTGTAGCTGCATAGCAGTAAACTGACACTGTGCCTTTAAGGCACTCCTGACCCCCAGCTTCCCATCATGCCTCAGGGGAGACAGTTAGGTCAGTTGTTCTTTGCGGAGACTGAATAAACCATGGAACATAGGCTAATAATATCTCCAAACAAATAGCAAACCTTTGCCCGGGGAGGCGAGAGGGTTGCTTATGACTTTGATGAGGATACCCCTGGAAGAGAACTAGGATTACAGGTAAGTAACTAATCCTTCTCTTCCAGGGGATCCTCATCAATAGTCATAAGCATTAGAATAGAATAGCGAGCCTCACCTCATCTCCCTGCGGGCAAAGGAAAATACATGAAAAAACATGATAAGAACACTCGGGCAAAAACCCAAGGTAGGATAGAGACCTATCCAAACAGATTCCTCAAAGAGGCCTGGCCTACTTGAGCATCAGCCCTGGAATCAGATTCTAGGCAGTAGTGCCTCGTAAAGGTATGAACTGATTTCCAGGTTGCAGCCTTGCAAATCTCAGACATAGGGACGTCATGCAAGCAAGCCACTGTGGCCGCTTTGCCCCTGGTGGAATGCGCTTTGGGAGGTAAAGGTAAGGGCCGTTTCGCCAGCTGGTAAGCCAAAGTGATACAGGAGACAATCCATCTAGAAATGGATCTCTTCGCTGCAGGAAACCCTGTTCTCATGGCGCCATAGTTGACAAATAACTGGTCTGTCTTTCTTATACCTTTAGTACTACTAAGGTAAAACTTAAGTACCCTCTTGAGGTCTAAAGAGTGAAGAGCCTGCTCAGCTGGGGATGCAGGATTAGGAAAGAAAGACGGTAAGGAAATGGACTGATGGATGTGGAAATCAGACACCACCTTAGGGAGAAAAGAAGGATGGGCCCTCTCAGCACTACTCTGTTGTGATGGAACACAGTGTAAGGCTCATTGGTGCACAGTGCCTGGATCTCGCTGACTCTGCGAGCCGATGTAATGGCAACCAGAAAGGCGGCCTTCCAGGATAAAAGCTGCAGGGAAGCCCGATGTATTGGTTCAAACGGGGGACCCATCAGTTTGGACAATACCAAATTAAGCTCCCAAGGAGGAGAAGGGCTTCGAACAGGGGGGTAAACTTTCTTTAACCCCTGCAAGAATTCCTTAACCACTTGCATCTGAAAAAAAGATGGCTCCGTAGGAGACTTCCTATAGGCCGTAATGGCAGACAAATGCACTCTGATGGGAGCATACTTAAGACCAGATCTTGCTAAGTGCAGGAGGTAAGGGAGAATAACATCCTCCTGGCCCTTGGTCGGATCCAGGTGATGTTCCCTACACCAAAGAAAAAACCTCTTCCACTTAAACGCGTAAGACGTCCTTGTGGAGGGCCTTTTGGCTTCTTTCAATATATGCATACAATCAGGAGGCAGATTCAAATGTCCGTATTGGAGGACCTCAGGAGCCATGCTGTTAAGTTCAGGGAGGGAAGGTTGGGATGAAGAATCCTCCCCCCAACTTGGACAGAAGGTCCGGCCTGCAGGGCAACCTCTTGTGTGGAAGTACCGACAGATGAAGAAGGTCCGGGTACCACCACTGCCGTGGCCAATCCGGAGCTACCAGGATCATGGTCATGTCTGATCTGAGTAGCTTGGACACCACCTTCGGGATCAGGGACAGAGGATGAAAAGCGTAAGCAAAGGTCCCTGACCAGTCCATCAAAAGTGCATTCCCTCGTGTCCCTGGACGATGGAATCTGGACGCGAAGGCGTGGCATTATGTGTTCTGCGAAAAGGTCTATTTCCGGACGACCCCACCGATGGAAAAGGTCTGCCACCACCTCGTCGTGCAGCACCCAGTCCGGCTGGTCTTCGAAGTGCCTGCTGAGTGCGTCTGCTTTGATGTTTAGCTCGCCTGGCAGGTGCACCACCACTACTGTGAGGTTCCGGGCGAGAAGCCAGTGCCAGATCGCCTGTGACTCCAGGGAGAGGGGACGTGACCGGGTTCCGCCCTGTTTGTTCAGGTAGAACATGGTCGTCGTGTTGTCGGTCTGGACCAGCACCGAATCCGAGTCTATGGCAGGCAGAAAAGCTTTCAGAGCCAGATGGACCGCTCGAAGCTCCAGCATGTTTATGTGGTAGGACTGCTCCTTGGTCGACCACCGTCCCTGTATCTGAAGGCACTCCATGTGAGCCCCCCAGCCTTGGAGAGACGCGTCCGTCACTATGGACTGCACAGGGAGGGGCTGATGAAAAGGAACTCCCACCATCAGATTGCGCTGTTGAGTCCACCATGAAATGGAGGATTTCGCCGCCTGGGAGAGAGATATTCGATCCTCCCATCGACCTGTAGCCTGGTCCCACTGGTCCTCTAGAGATTGTTGCAAGGGACGCATCCGCAGCATGGCGTGGGGGATGAGGAAAATGCAAGACGCCATGGATCCTAGCAGAGATGCCACCTGCCGGACCGTCGGGCGCTGTACCTGGAGCAGAAGCTTGCATTTCTGTCGCATTGAGGACAGATTCTCCTTCGAAGGATACGCTCTTCCCACGTTTGTGTCCAGAACGGAGCCAAGATAGTGGATGCTCTGAGTGGGAGTCTGCACTGACTTGTCCTTGTTGACATGGAGGCCAAGCTTGTGCAGATGCCGTAGGCAGGTCTGAAAGTCGTGACTCATTTGCTGCGGAGATGGACTTTTCAGCAGCCAGTCGTCCAGATATGGGTAGACGAAGATACCTTTTTTGTGTAGGAAAGCTGCCACCAACGCCATGCACTTGGTGAAGACTCTCAGCGCTGACTTGAGGCCGAAGGGCAGAACCTTGTATTGGTAGTGTTTGTGGCCGACTACAAACCTCAGGTACTTGCGGTGGTGTTTTGCAATGGCGATGTGGAAGTACGCATCTTGGAGGTCCACCGAACACATCCAATCGCCGACTTGAAGATGTGGACATATTTGGTGAAGGGCCAACATGCGAAACTTTTCCTTGATTATAAACTTGTTTAGAAGTCGAAGGTCCAGAATAGGTCGAAACTTGTCCTCCTGATCTTTTTTGGGGACAAGAAAGTACCTGGAGTAAACTCCTCTCCCTCTTTGTGAGGGCGGAACCTCTTCTATCGCCTGCTTTTGAAGAAGAGCTCTCACCTCTTTTCGAAGCAAAGGCAACTGATGAGGTCGTGACTTTTTCGGCGGAACGTCCTGTGGACGCGCACGGAAACGAAGTGCGTATCCATTCCTCAGTATATTCAGCACCCAACGATCTTTTGTGATGCTGACACACTCTGCTAGATGTTGAGATACGCTTCCTCCCACTGGAGTGGGTAACTGTGGCAGAGGAAGACACTGTTCATGATTTGCCACCTCTCGTCGTGGTAGAGGACTGCTGTTGACCGCCTCTACCTCGGTTAGACCTCCCTCCTCGAAACTGAGGTTTGCTCTGGGTCTTGCCTTGGGACCACTTAGGGGTTTGAACCCTCTGTTGAGGCCCTTTGCGTTGGTTAGATTTGTAGCGCCGCTTGAATTCGTTCTTCTTGTCTAGACCAACCGCTTTGACAGTGTCTAACTCTGTTTTCATCCTTGTCATCTCTTCTTCTGCGTGAGCACCGAAGAGAGAAGAGCCAGAGAAAGGGAGGATGAGAATCCTCTGTTGAGCATCAGGTTTCAGGCCTGTGAGTCTTAACCAGGCCAACCTCCTGGCGCATACTTCATGCGCATAGGAATGTGCGGAGAGCACCGCACCATCCGCCGCCGTACTGATCACCTGATTAGCCACCAGGGAACCTTCTGTGACAATCTCATCGAAATCCTTTTGATCCTCTTTGGGGACCTTGGTTTTAAAACGTTCCAAAGAGTCTAAGAGAGCTCTGTCATAACGGCCAAGCAACGCAGCCGCGTTGGAAACCTTAAGAGAGGAAGCAGCAGATGTACAGGCTCTACGACCCCACGAGTCTTGGGATCTGCTCTCTTTGTCAGGCGGCACGGAAGAGGAAGCTGACACCGCATGAGTCTTTTTGGCAGCCGCCACAATCACAGAGTCTGCAGGTGGATCCGTTCTGACAAAAACCGGATCCGATGAAGCCGGTTTGTACTTTTTTAGAAGACGTGCTGGCACTGCTTTTATGGTTGCTGGCGTCAGAAAAGTGTCCATGACGGGGTTCAAGATCCCCGGAACCAACGGAAGCAGAGGTCGAGATGCCGTTTTCTGGTGGAGTGTCTCGAAAATCACCGTAGTCGTGACTTGCGGGACTGACATCTCGATATTGAGTTTCTTGGCACCTCTCTGCAGAACATCATGGTAGGTGTTGATGTCATCTATGGGAGAGACCCTGGAAATTGGGCTGTCCGATAGTGTGGGGGAGTAATCCCTTCTGGAGGAGCGGGTGGAGGAAGTAGAGGAAGTACATGGTGTGCTTCTCCTCCGCCGATGTTCCTTGCGTCTCCGCTCCTGCGACCTTCTGACGCGTTCCTCCCGTCTCGGAGAACGTGATCTCACGTCCCTTCTCTCAGGAGATTTGCGCCTGGGGGGACTTCCCTGTCTGCCTCTTCAACCAGTCTCTGAAGAGGTGAACGATGCACAGAGCTGGCATACTCCTGCATGTGTTTTGTAGCGCCAGTGTCCCGCCAGTGGCTCAAAGGCAGTTGCCATCTCGGGGACAATCTAGCAGTCGTCTGGGTCTCCTTGGATTTCGAGGGAGACCTTCGGGCGCGAGCAGCCACTTCCGGAGAGGCAGATTTGCTTCTGGAAGAGTGAGAAGACTAGTGGCGTGAGGCTGACTCCGTTACCAGCACTACTGAACCATCCCTCGACCTCGCCGAGTCCTTTCTCGATGTCGAGTGTGCTCTCGAAGGCGATGTGTGCGGTCGATGGTCCTGCCGTCTGCTCGACGTCGAACGCCGCCTCTACGGCGTCCTGCGACGAACAGGTGAATGCTCTCTCGACGTCGAACGGCGTCTGTCCGTTGACGTCGAACGCCTCCTGGACGTCGAAGGCTACCGATCAGGCTGTGGAGGGGTTCTTCTATCCCTCGACGCCGCTGGAGATCCATGTCTCGACGCCGATCGCTGCTGAGGTGGCGACGGCGGAGGGGTCCTTGCACACGACGTCAATCGCTGTTGGGACTGCGATGATCGAAGAGAGCCTGCCCTCGATGTCGAGAGTCCTGCCGACGCCGACGGAGGGACTTTATTCCTCGACGCTGATCGTCGTCGAGATGACGACAGCGGAGGGGTCCTGTTCCTCGACGCCGATCGACGCCAGGTTGACGACGGCGGAGGGGTGATACTCCTCGACGCCGATCGTCGCTGGGTTGACGACTGCGGAGGGTCTCTGGGAGCTTTCTATGCTTTCAGTGTTTTATGAGAATTTCTACTGTTTTCTGAGCATTAAAACAGTTTCTAAACAAGCTTTGTTGTTGTTTCCCATGTTTCTAATGCATTTCATTCATGTATGGTGGAAATTCTTTACTGCATATTCAGCTCTGATGTTTATTAGGCTGCAATTGCTTATATATATATATATATATATATATATATATATATATATATATATATATATATATATATATATATATATATATATTTTACCTCAAATTGCCCAAGCTATGAAGCGCACACTCGGCAAGATTAAACCATTCGGTTTATTTTCACAGGGCATGAACTCGCATTGGTGTCCGCTGGTTACATTGATTAGACCTGACGCGTTTCAAGGCTTCTGCCTACTCTTCAGAGGTCGCTGGGAAATGACTCGTGCAAGAGATTCTGTTTAAATACATCATCAAGCATGCCCCGCCTTCTTAGGGCTTCATTTCGTGTCATTAATGCATGCTGGGCTTAGTAGTCCCGCTCTTGTAACCTTTCATAGCATTCTTTGCAGGACGCCATCCGAGTTATTTTTCACCACAATCTCGCCGTACTGAAAACAGCCCGGAGAAGGTTCCGGACTCAGTCTCTTGGGGTACAAGATGGTGCTGCTTCCGCGGCCAGGCTGATGTATCCAGGGGCCCGGGACATGAAATAAAGCCTGGCGACTATGTCCAGATTCGCAACTTCCAAAGAACGAAGAGTCTGGAGGTAAAAAAAAGAAAAATAAATATATATATATATGTAGGAGAGTAGGGTCTGCAATCCTATGATCACCCAGATTTTTGCTTTTTGCTGCACTGGTTTACGACTTTCCCTGGCTGTGGGCCTGCTAATCAGACCCACAGCCTAGCTGTTCTCTCTATCCAAATTGTACTCAGGTACTGAATTGGCACTGGGCCCTCTCCAAGTCCCTGTACCCAGGGCTGATGTGTACCCAGAAGTCTCCCAGGGGCTGAAGCATGTATTATGCCACCCCTGGGCTGACTAACTAAACTGACACAACTGGCTGCACGACAGCTGGGGCAAGGTGGTGTACTCACCCTTTGCTTTAGATATAGTATACCTATATCTAACCCTAAAAATGGACACACAGATCTCCTATCAGTCACTCCTATGGCAGGCCTTAACAATCCTGAAGGCAGAGTGCTTGGAATCGTGTGAGATGGTGCTCTGGCATGAGCTGAGCCTGTCTGCGGCTTTCGGGATCCATCCCTTAGCCGTTTCCATGATATCGCATACCATATACTCTTAAGTGCATTATAATCCTCGCGGTTATATGCCAACTCTGGTATCGCTTTATCAAAACATGTCGAGTAAGGTGTCATACGAATTGGAATACTAACCCCTCGCCAATTCTGGCGACGGGGTTAGCATTCCACCCTTCTAGAGGGACACGACATGTATGTAACCCCTAACCCCGGTTAAAGTCAAACAGAGCCTCAGCTCCACAAAATGGATGCTGCCACCGAGACACAAGTCTGCCCTCCTGCTGCTGGGAGTCCTCCCAGAGCAGGAGATAAGGACAAAGGGTTTCCTGCCAGGGGCGGTGCCAGCACCGTCCCAGACAGGGTTTTGTGTATTGTAGGTAGGCAGGGCTTTAGAGGAAGGTTACTGCACGTGGCACCCCGGTGCTCACTGTGCATAGGCTGGCTGGAACCAGTTCCAGGGTCACTCCAGACCCTGTGCTGGGGAAAAGCCCGCCAAGGAAGTGGGTGTAACCACCCCCCTCCTAGTCCCACCCCTAGGGCAGGACTTAGTCGCGTGCCAGCCCCTTTTTACAGGATAAAGGTAGGAACTGGCCCCCTTCCAAAGCAGATCATCTTTGAATCCTGAAACTACTTTCCACGAAAGGAACTCAAGACTTCTTCCTAAGATTTCTCCCTTGTGACTAAGGAGTAGTCATCCTGCATCCGCAGGCACCATCTTAAGAACACTGCGGTCTGCTGCAAGTCTCTCCTCCGGATCAAGACTGCCCAGCTCGACGAGAACCGGCTTCCCTGGCACCTCTGACCTCTACCTGCATCATCAGTCACGCTGAGATTCGTGGGTGTGACGAGACCTCGAGGGACCGGCCATCTTCAAGACTGCACGACTTCTTTCCAGCAAGCCCGCCGAGTAATTTCCTGGTGAGTGCTTTGGGGTCCGAGAAGCCCCGACCCTGAGCAGCTCCAGCACCGAAGTGCAGCCTCCCAGCATCTCCACGATCTGCGTGGGGCCCTTCTGCTTTTTGCTGCTCACCGCGTTGTTTGGCTACTAGCCCGCTGGCTTGTGGCCTTCTGAACGACGCCCGACGACATTTCTGCTGCTGGTCTGGTTGCTCCAGGCTGGCCCTTGCTCCCTTCCAAAAGAGGAGCACCCCGGACCCTCCTGGTCCACTCAAGACGCCATTTTGAGTCCACCGCGTGGGCTTGAATTAGCCAAGGCTTGTTGCCCAATCCTGGGTAACTTCGACGCCGACAGCTTCATCCATCGTGGGACAGCTCGCCTCTCCATCCTGGTCGCCGACAACGCCTCCTGGTCCGTGAGATCTGCAGAGCCAGCGTCGCCCACTCACCTAGTCGAGGTGACTTCGCCCGGTGCCATCCTGGTGCCCACTTAATCACTGGCTAGTGATTCAAGAACTTGGTCCCCTCTGCTTTCAGGTTTTCTTCTTCCTTGATCCAGGCTTGGATCCAACGAACTTTCCTTCACTGGTCGCCTGCCAGCAACTTCCTTCTTCCAGGCTCCTGGTCCGGCAACGAGATCCCCGACGTCTTTTCAGACCTATGCAGCTGCAGCCCTGGGCTAGGTAACTTCGGCACTTCGGTGTCCCAGCATAGCCTCACTATCCTAGGGTCAGGATCCACTGTCGTTTTCTTCCTACCAGGTCGGGTTCGCCCGTGAACACTAACTTTGCCTTTACTAGCCTCCATAGACTTTGTCCCGCATCCCGCGTGAGAGTGCACACTCTGCACCCGAGTCCCCTAGGTCTCCTAGAAGTAATCTAACGATTCCCTAGTTAAGTCCTAGCGATTCCAAAGCCTATTAGTACTGTACTTACCTGCTAGAAATTTCGCATTCCACTTTTTAAGTATATGGTTTTTCGTGCCCCTCGGGCATTTGTGTATAACGTGCTAACTTAAGTATTTTCGTAAGAGTTTTGTTGTGTGCCTAGCACCCTGTCCTCATAAAGAGTACAGGGTTGTTGTGATTCTAATAAATACATTGTTTATTTTCATAACACTTGTGTGGTGTCCTTTCACTGGGTGTTCAAGGGGTAATGTGATGGTAAAACAGCTGGCTTAACACGCCCTCTAGAGTCTTAGCCTTAGACTGCTCGTATCCATGCTACTAGGATAGCTGGTCTATAAGGTTGACTTACAACCAATCATCAATAAGGGTTGTTTGGACTGATATATAGTGATCACTAGAATAGTGAGCACTGCACATCAGGCCAACTTCTCACATTGGTGAGCAGCGGTTGGGATTTGAGCTTGCTGTTGTTTTACCACACATGCCCTAAGAATATCTTGTGAAAGATCACATAAGTACTAAAGGTACATATAACTTAGCTTAGAATACTCTGAGTTCTACTGAACCAGCTGTTGTAGCTCCTAGGGCCTAGCACACCCTAAACTACAACTCTAGCAAGGGATCAGTAGGCAAACATATAGTGTAGGTAAGTGCACCACTTACACCTCACTAGAAAAGCATGTCTACCCAGGGAGATTCTACTGAGACTCCCCTGGTCAGTGTTGACCCTCCACAGGTCACTTCAAGATATGCAGCTCTCAGTTTCCAGGAGATGAGACAGATCTGTGTCTCCAGAAAACTGAAGCAGGGGTCTAACCCCACCATTCCCTTTCTGATAGGTCTCTTAGAGACATATGATGCCAGAAAGCTTTCTCAGTTACATGAGAACATGCCAGCCTTAGAGGGGACCTCTGGGGATCCAGACCTCCCCAACACTGCTACTGCAGTTGAGGAGGAGGAGGATCAGGAGGAACTCTCTGGGGATGAGGTAGACAAAGGTCTTGAGGTAGTCAGAAGGCTAACCAGGACCAACTTAGACTTACTTGGGCTAGGATCTGGGGGACCCCCAGTACTAACCCGAAGTGGGCCTAACCTTGGAGTTAGGAGAGATAGATCTCTTTCTAGGGACTCCAATAGATCTCTGCACTCTAATGCCTCTTCTCAGGGGAGAAGGAATCCTCCACAGAGGAGATTTACTTCCCCTCAGAGAAAAGAGCATGAAGCTAGAATGAGACAAGCTGAACTGAGGATTGAAAGGGAAGAACTTGCCCTGGCCAAAGAGAAGCTTGCCTTTGCTAGAGAGCAGCAGATGAGTGGGCTAGCTCCCACTGGTGGCAGCAATCTCCCAAGAGATAGAGAGAAGGGTTTAGATACTAAACACCTGACTAAAATAGTGCCCCCCTTTAAGCAAGGGGATGATATCCAGAAATGGATGGCTGCTCTGGAGAGGGCCTGCACTGTGCAGTGCATTCCCCAGAGTCAGTGGGCAGCTATACTGTGGCTCTCCTTTGATGGTAAAGGTAGAGATAAGCTCCTCACTACAAGAGTAGAGGATGCTAACAATTACCAGGTCCTGAAGAATACACTGGTTGATGGGTTTGGTTTAACCACTGAGCAGTACAGGTTGCTGTTCAGAGACACCCAGAAAACTCAGTCTCAGGACTGGTCTGACTTTGTGGATTGTGCCACTAAGGCTTTGGAGGGCTGGTTGCTGGGTAGCAAGGTTACAGATTACACAGGATTGTATAATCTAATGATGAGAGAACAAATTTTAAACAATTGTCAGAACCAGTTGTTGCACCAGCACCTTGTTGATTCAGATCTGACCTCTCCCCAAGAATTGGGAAAGAAGGCAGACAAATGGGTCAGGACAAGGATCAAGCAGAACCAGAACCAGAACCAGGGTGGTCAGAAGAAAGCAGACCAGAAGGGTAATGTTAAGAATGAGCAAAATGACCAGAAGTCTTCACCAGGTCCCCAACAAACCAAAGAGGGTGGGGGTCAGGCTTCCCAGAAGAAGAAGACTCAAGAAGGCCAGTCAAAAAGGTGGTGCCAGTACTGTAAAAGTAAATCTCACTGGTTTAGTGAGTGCACCAAAAGAGGAGGACAAACTCCTGCCACTACAGCCCCTAAGGCAACTGCACCCCCTAGTACAGTCAGTAGTGGTAGTGTACCTCCCAAGGCATTAGTTGGGTTAACCTTGGGTACTGAGGGGTCTGACAACTTAGTTGGCACACTCACTCAGGCTGTCCTTGTCTGTACAGGGGATATGGATATGTCCCCTGAAATAAGTCCCAATACTTTGGGCAAATACAGGCAGACACCTTTGATAAATGGCAAAATGGCTCAGGCCTATAGGGACACTTGTGCCAGTGTCACCATGGTGACACCTAACTTTGTGGACCCTGGACAGATCATGCCAGGTACTGATTTCCTGGTGACCAATGCCAGCAATGTCACTACTAGTCATAGTGTGGCAATTGTGGCTTTCTCCTGGGGTGGAGTGAAGGGACAAAAGAAAGTTGTAGTCAGTTCAGACCTCCCAGTTGATTGTTTGTTGGGCAATGATTTGGAGTCATCACAATGGTCAGAAGTGGAGCAGAGGACTCACATGGAGATGTTAGGCTTGCCAGCACATGTGCTTGCTGTGACTAGGTCACAGGCCAGGAAATGCCCCACTGAACAGGTGCTGGATCCTGAAATGATGGACCAGACACCGTCCAAGAAGAAGAGCAGTAAGGGTAAGGCTTTGCCTTCCCCCTTACCCCAGGTTGAGGATCAAGTCTCTGAGGAGGCTGATCTGAGAGAACTGAGGGAAACTGAGCCTAAAGAGCTTGAACTTGATCAAGTTGAGTTTCTGGGCTCAGGGGGACCCTCCAGAGCAGACCTGGGGAAGGAACAGTTGAGCTGCCCTTCCCTTGAACCCCTCAGACAGCAGGCTGCTGCTGAGGCTGCAGGGAATGCCACAGGTGCCCACAGGGTATACTGGGAAGATGGACTCCTGTACTCTGAGTCAAGAGACCCCAAGCCTGGTGCAACCAGGAGGCTGGTCATCCCCTTGTCTCTGAGAGGTTTCCTTCTCACCTTGGCCCATGAAATTCCCCTTGCAGGTCATTTAGGTCAGACAAAGACTTGGGACAGGCTTGTCTCACACTTTCACTGGCCCCATATGAATGAGAATACCAAGGAGTTTTGTCGCTCCTGTGTCACTTGCCAAGCCAGTGGTAAGTCAGGTGGCACAACAAAGGCCCCCCTCATACCACTACCTGTGGTGGGGGTTCCCTTTGAGAGAGTGGGGATTGACATTGTTGGTCCAATGGAACCCCAGACAGCATCAGGGCACAAGTTTATACTGGTGGTGGTGGACCATGCCACCAGGTATCCTGAAGCTATTCCCCTGAGGACCACCACAGCTCCTGTGGTGGCAAGAGCCCTAGTTGGAGTGTTCTCCAGAGTGGGTTTTCCAAAGGAGGTCGTTTCTGACAGAGGTACAAACTTCATGTCAGGATATCTGACTGCCATGTGGAAAGAGTGTGGTGTGAACTACAAGTTCGCCACACCCTATCATCCACAATGCAATGGGCTTGTTGAGAGATTCAACAGGACCCTCAAAGGGATGATTCATGGACTACCTGAAACTCTTAGGAGAAGATGGGATGTCCTGATCCCCTGCCTCTTGTTTGCTTACAGAGAGGTCCCACAGAAGGGGGTTGGCTACAGCCCTTTTGAGCTTCTGTATGGGCATCCTGTAAGAGGACCCCTGTGTTTGGTGAAGGAAGGATGGGAGAGACCTCTCAAAAAGCCTGCAACCAACATAGTGGACTATGTACTTGGTCTCCGCTCCAGGATGGCTGAGTATATGGAAAAGGCATCCAAAAACCTTGAGGCCAGCCAAGAACTTCAAAAAGCTTGGCATGACCAAAAGGCTGTTCTGACTGTGTACCAGCCAGGACAGAAGGTGTGGGTGCTGGAGCCAGTGGCCCCAGCAGCTCTGAAAGACAAATGGTCTGGGCCCCACACCATCATTGAGCAAAAGGGAGAGGTTACCTACTTGGTAGACCTAGGAACTCCCAGGAGCCCTCTCAGAGTGCTACGTGTTAACAGGCTCAAGGCATATGTTGACAGGAAGGACATGAGCTTGCTCATGGCCACAGATGAGGGACAGGAGGAAGAGAGTGACCCTCTCCCAGACCTGCTCACTCAGAATCCTGATGATGGATCAGTTGATGGTGTTGTCTTTTGTGGCAGCCTCACTGAACATCAGCAACAGGATTGCAGGCAAGTTCTGCAATCCTACAGACATATGTTCTCTCTGACACCCAGCCAAACTGATTGGTGTACCCATGATGTTGACACTGGAGACAGTCTGCCTGTCAAGAGTAAAATCTACAGACAGCCTGATCATGTTAGAGACTGCATCAAAACTGAAGTGCAGAAAATGTTGGAGCTGGGAGTCATTGAGCCCTCAGATAGCCCTTGGGCTAGCCCAGTATTTCTAGTGCCAAAACCTCACACCCAGGGTGGTAAGAAAGAGATGAGGTTTTGCGTAGACTACAGAGGCCTCAATGCAGTCACTAAGACTGATGCCCACCCAATACCAAGAGCAGATGAACTTATAGATAAATTGGCTTCTGCCAACTTCTTAAGTACATTTGATTTGACAGCTGGGTATTGGCAAATCAGGTTAGCTGAGGAGGCCAAACCCAAGACAGCATTTTCTACCCCTGGAGGGCATTATCAATTTGTGGTAATGCCCTTTGGACTGAAAAATGCACCTGCCACCTTCCAAAGGTTGGTGAATCAAGTCCTCACTGGGCTGGATGACTTCTGTGCAGCTTATCTTGACGATATTGCTGTCTTTAGCTCCACCTGGGAGGATCACCTGGTCCACCTGAGGAAAGTGTTAGAGGCCCTGCAAAAGGCAGGCCTCACTATCAAGGCTACAAAGTGCCAGATAGGGCAGACACAGGTTGTGTACCTGGGCCACCTTGTGGGTGGAGGCCAGGTTCAGCCCCTGGAGAGTAAGATACAGGCCATCAAGGACTGGACTCCTCCAATCACCCAGACTCAGGTTCGAGCTTTCTTGGGCCTGACTGGGTACTATAGGAAGTTTGTCAGAAATTATGGGTCCATAGTGACCCCTCTTAATGACCTGACAAGCAAAAAGATGCCAAAGAAAGTTCAGTGGACAGCAAGCTGTCAGAAAGCATTCAATGACCTAAAGCAGGCCATGTGCACAGCACCTATCCTAAAGAGTCCAGATTACTCCAAGCCATTCATTGTCCAGACAGATGCTTCTGAGTTGGGTGTGGGGGCTGTTCTGTCTCAACTGAATTTTGATGGTAATGATCAGCCTATTGCTTTCATTAGTAGGAGGTTGACACCCAGAGAGAAAAATTGGTCAGCTATTGAGAGGGAGGCCTTTGCTGTGGTCTGGGCCCTGAAGAAGCTGAGGGCCTACTTGTTTGGCACTCACTTCACCATTCAGACAGACCATAAGCCCCTCTTGTGGCTAAATCAGATGAAGGGTGAAAACCCCAAACTGCTTAGGTGGTCCATTTCCCTACAGGGGATGGATTTTACAGTGGAGCATAGACCTGGTACTGATCACAGCAATGCTGATGGGCTCTCCAGGTATTTCCACTTAGAGCAAGAAGACTCACCTGGTCAAGGTTAGTTTATTGTCCCAAAGTTTGGGGGGGGGTCATGTAGGAGAGTAGGGTCTGCAATCCTATGATCACCCAGATTTTTGCTTTTTGCTGCACTGGTTTACGACTTTCCCTGGCTGTGGGCCTGCTAATCAGACCCACAGCCTAGCTGTTCTCTCTATCCAAATTGTACTCAGGTACTGAATTGGCACTGGGCCCTCTCCAAGTCCCTGTACCCAGGGCTGATGTGTACCCAGAAGTCTCCCAGGGGCTGAAGCATGTATTATGCCACCCCTGGGCTGACTAACTAAACTGAAACAACTGGCTGCACGACAGCTGGGGCAAGGTGGTGTACTCACCCTTTGCTTTAGATATAGTATACCTATATCTAACCCTAAAAATGGACACACAGATCTCCTATCAGTCACTCCTATGGCAGGCCTTAACAATCCTGAAGGCAGAGTGCTTGGAATCGTGTGAGATGGTGCTCTGGCATGAGCTGAGCCTGTCTGCGGCTTTCGGGATCCATCCCCTAGCCGTTTCCATGATATCGCATACCATATACTCTTAAGTGCATTATAATCCTCGCGGTTATATGCCAACTCTGGTATCGCTTTATCAAAACATGTCGAGTAAGGTGTCATACGAATTGGAATACTAACCCCTCGCCAATTCTGGCGACGGGGTTAGCATTCCACCCTTCTAGAGGGACACGACATGTATGTAACCCCTAACCCCGGTTAAAGTCAAACAGAGCCTCAGCTCCACAAAATGGATGCTGCCACCGAGACACAAGTCTGCCCTCCTGCTGCTGGGAGTCCTCCCAGAGCAGGAGATAAGGACAAAGGGTTTCCTGCCAGGGGCGGTGCCAGCACCGTCCCAGACAGGGTTTTGTGTATTGTAGGTAGGCAGGGCTTTAGAGGAAGGTGACTGCACGTGGCACCCCGGTGCTCACTGTGCATAGGCTGGCTGGAACCAGTTCCAGGGTCACTCCAGACCCTGTGCTGGGGAAAAGCCCGCCAAGGAAGTGGGTGTAACCACCCCCCTCCTAGTCCCACCCCTAGGGCAGGACTTAGTCGCGTGCCAGCCCCTTTTTACAGGATAAAGGTAGGAACTGGCCCCCTTCCAAAGCAGATCATCTTTGAATCCTGAAACTACTTTCCACGAAAGGAACTCAAGACTTCTTCCTAAGATTTCTCACTTGTGACTAAGGAGTAGTCACCCTGCATCCGCAGGCACCATCTTAAGAACACTGCGGTCTGCTGCAAGTCTCTCCTCCGGATCAAGACTGCCCAGCTCGACGAGAACCGGCTTCCCTGGCACCTCTGACCTCTACCTGCATCATCAGTCACGCTGAGATTCGTGGGTGTGACGAGACCTCGAGGGACCGGCCATCTTCAAGACTGCACGACTTCTTTCCAGCAAGCCCGCCGAGTAATTTCCTGGTGAGTGCTTTGGGGTCCGAGAAGCCCCGACCCTGAGCAGCTCCAGCACCGAAGTGCAGCCTCCCAGCATCTCCACGATCTGCGTGGGGCCCTTCTGCTTTTTGCTGCTCACCGCGTTGTTTGGCTACTAGCCCGCTGGCTTGTGGCCTTCTGAACGACGCCCGACGACATTTCTGCTGCTGGTCTGGTTGCTCCAGGCTGGCCCTTGCTCCCTTCCAAAAGAGGAGCACCCCGGACCCTCCTGGTCCACTCAAGACGCCATTTTGAGTCCACCGCGTGGGCTTGAATTAGCCAAGGCTTGTTGCCCAATCCTGGGTAACTTCGACGCCGACAGCTTCATCCATCGTGGGACAGCTCGCCTCTCCATCCTGGTCGCCGACAACGCCTCCTGGTCCGTGAGATCTGCAGAGCCAGCGTCGCCCACTCACCTAGTCGAGGTGACTTCGCCCGGTGCCATCCTGGTGCCCACTTAATCACTGGCTAGTGATTCAAGAACTTGGTCCCCTCTGCTTTCAGGTTTTCTTCTTCCTTGATCCAGGCTTGGATCCAACGAACTTTCCTTCACTGGTCGCCTGCCAGCAACTTCCTTCTTCCAGGCTCCTGGTCCGGCAACGAGATCCCCGACGTCTTTTCAGACCTATGCAGCTGCAGCCCTGGGCTAGGTAACTTCGGCACTTCGGTGTCCCAGCATAGCCTCACTATCCTAGGGTCAGGATCCACTGTCGTTTTCTTCCTACCAGGTCGGGTTCGCCCGTGAACACTAACTTTGCCTTTACTAGCCTCCATAGACTTTGTCCCGCATCCCGCGTGAGAGTGCACACTCTGCACCCGAGTCCCCTAGGTCTCCTAGAAGTAATCTAACGATTCCCTAGTTAAGTCCTAGCGATTCCAAAGCCTATTAGTACTGTACTTACCTGCTAGAAATTTCGCATTCCACTTTTTAAGTATATGGTTTTTCGTGCCCCTCGGGCATTTGTGTATAACGTGCTAACTTAAGTATTTTCGTAAGAGTTTTGTTGTGTGCCTAGCACCCTGTCCTCATAAAGAGTACAGGGTTGTTGTGATTCTAATAAATACATTGTTTATTTTCATAACACTTGTGTGGTGTCCTTTCACTGGGTGTTCAAGGGGTAATGTGATGGTAAAACAGCTGGCTTAACACGCCCTCTAGAGTCTTAGCCTTAGACTGCTCGTATCCATGCTACTAGGATAGCTGGTCTATAAGGTTGACTTACAACCAATCATCAATAAGGGTTGTTTGGACTGATATATAGTGATCACTAGAATAGTGAGCACTGCACATCAGGCCAACTTCTCACAATATATATATATATATATATATATATATATATATATATTTATATACATATGGTTATATATATGTGGGGCACATATAATATAGTGTTTCCAGCGCATGGGCGGGAATATTCTAATGCTTATGACTATTGATGAGGATCCCCTGGAAGAGAACCGCAGGTAGCGCAGGTGGGCCGGCAGGACGGGGATGTGAAAATAAGCGTCCTGCAAGTCCAATGCTACCATCCAGTCTCCAGGGTCAAGGGCAGACAAGACATGAGCCAGGGTCAACATTTTGAACTTCTCCTTCCGGAGGAAGCAGTTGATGTCCCTGAGATTCAAGATAGGACGCAGGCCCTTATCCTTCTTGGGCACCAGAAAGTAGTGGGAATAGCAACCACAACCTACTTCTGGGGCAGGAACGCGCTTGGCCAAGGGAGCCGTAACTTCCAGTTGGAGAAGGATTACCCGACATGCGATGGTACTAGGGTGGCATGATTGTAGGTATAGTCTCGAAGGGAAGGGAGTAGCCCCTTCGGACTATCTGCAAAATCCACCTGTCCGACCTGATGGTATGCCAGTGGGGGAGGTGATAGTGAATCCTGCCACCCACTGGCGTTCAATGGGCCTGAAAGGTCGGACTAGGAAGGTTTGGAGGCTGCTGCATAGGGGGCGGTGGTGGACTGGCCCGCCAGCTGGTCCCGAGAACCACGTTGGTGGTTACCACGTCCCCGGCAGCGCTGAGGTTGAACAGCTAGTCTGTCCTGTGGCTCTGAAAGGAACGTGTTGGGGCACCCCTTCCGTGGCTACGAAAGGGCAAAAGGCAGACCGTGCAGGGAGCGTGGCTGATAGGTCCAAGGACTTGGCCGTAGCCCGAGAGTCCTTGAAGCGCTCTAGCGCACTGTCTGACGGCCATCAAAGGGCATGTCCATCAAGGTGTTCTGGACTTCTCCAGAAAAGCCAGTCGTCCTCAACTAGGCATGATGGCGAAGTGCCTCAGACGTTGAAATGGTCCTACCCAGTGATTCGGCAGTGTCCAGTCCAGAGCGGATGGCGAACTTTGCTGCGTCTCTCCCCTTGGCAACAGCACGGGAGACCATAGCCCGGGCCTCCTCTGGGCACTGAGGCACCGTATCCCACACGGAGTGGGAATAACGGCCCAAGAGGCATGTGGTGTTCACCGACTGCAGCCCTGAGCTGGAGGAAGAAAACAACTTCTTCCCAAACTGATCCAGCTTCTTAAATTCCCTGTCCGGTGGTGCAGTAGGGAAGGCACTTGGGACGCTGAGGCTTGGACTACCAAGCTCTCGGTGGAGGTTAGTTGGGAGAGGAAAGTGGGGTCACCCGGAGCCGGGCGTTGGGCAACCATCCTATCCACAGGAGCCCTTGTGGTGGGCCTGGACCTGGTGCCCAAAAGGATGTCTGTGAAGGTTTTGTTATGTGGGAATCCAGGACCCTAGTGTAATTTTTCCCGATTCATGCCCATATATAGGTATAATTCACCCAGTCCTTATATAGGCATAAAGAATCATTGCCTTATTTAGTTATAGCCTATGCAGCCCTAATATGGCATGGCTATTTCCACTAAACTCCGAGAATCCACATTGATTTCGTGGTAAAACCAGCCTTCAGCAGTCAGGAACTTCCCCCTGCTTGAATACTAATTTATCCAAGAAATCCGGGAGTTTTCAAGGAACTGAGGCACTAGTGACGATATTATGTCCAATCTTACGTCAGACTTGGCACCCTCAGGGGTATAAATATGCCTACATTTGCCCAGTCAAACACACGGTGGTTCGGGAGCAGATTGACTAACTACTTGCCCGAAGCCCTGCTGCTGCAAGTGCTGAAGGAAGCCGACCCTCCAACTGACGCACTGAGAGACTCTGTCATTTCTCCTGCCGAGAAATCCAGCTCCGGTGTTTCCAGGCTGCCCTTGCGGGTTGCTGGGAGATCGAGTCCCGAGAGAGAGATACCAGCCCTCTATCATCCTAAAACCAAGGTACGGAGCTGATTAGATCCCTAGAGAATTCTTGAACAGATTCTTGGCAGAGAAATACTAAAACTTAAACTATTCCTCTTCCCTTGTACTAGGCTCAGGTTAGGTACACCGGGGTAGGTGTATGTTAGAAGCACCAGTTGAGTACTTTTAGCCACTCTTTTATTATTGTATGTATTTTATGCATTTTATGTATTCTATGTTTGTGGCTTAGAACCATATCATGCTTTTACAGTACTATTTTATAATACTATTCGTATTATATGCATTGTACAACTTAACTAGCATTTCAATTGTGGCAGTGCATTTCTTATGCTTAAGAAATAAGACTGCTCAATAAATACTTTTATTGAAAACGCCAGTCTCTCTATTTCTGAGCAACTCTGGTGAAACTAAGCATGCACATCTGACTGAGTGAAATAGCTATCTATTGTTTCCGCGACTCTAGATATACGTTTCATTCTGGGGAAACAAAGTTGTCATGGTATATGGTTGTCAAAGACTAATCCCTTCTTGTTTATTCAAGAAAGTTTCTAGTGACCTCTGAGCTAGCTGGCACTCACAATTAAGTCTAATATATTCGGCAGAGACCTAGTTGACATAAGTCCTACGTCTAAACCGCAGGTTATATTATTCCAATGCTCAGAGCATATTGGGAATATAGGAACTACACTACATGGCGCCCAACGTTTGGTAAGGCGATAATTTAACGCTAGATACTAAAGTAACTCAGTCGTGCTTTTCACACAGACCCCTTTTTCCCGTAAAATCTCCAAAAGACGTCTGGAGTGGGTGAAAGGATAATATCCGCACAAACTGAGTAGGACAAAAAATCCTATGTATTAGTTTTCGTTTTTTTACAACGTTGAAGGATACAGTGTTCAAAATTATTGTGCACCTAATCTTTGTTTCATTGAAACTTGTTCTGCAAACCCTCAGCCGACTAAAATGCCAGATAGTGATACCGAATTGGATAGAGCTGCAGCAGCAGCTCAAGCGATCTTAGATGACGCTGAAATGCTAGAAAATGACACAGATGTTATAACGCTCCCGGTAAATGTAAGGAAAAGTATAACTTACAAACTGATAAATAATGGAGTATCAGCAAGAGGTGGCAGAGTAATCTTTGTCATAGAGGCACATGAATATCGGCAGACAGAAGTATTCTATTCATGGATTCAGTTTCCAGCAGCAAATGCGGGAACACGAGAGTTCCACTACTACAAAGCAGAGGAACCTCCAGCGGAATACGTTCCTTTCGAGGACATTGAAATTCCATTAACTTACCAAGAGCATCAGCTCTGGTTTAAAGGCGCCCTAAAACATCAAAATCACATCACCAGGCTTGGTCCACTAGGTAGACCAGGAGCAACATGGCCGGTACTAGCCAGCTATACACCACATCCAGACATTGAAAGGATGTCAGATGTAGAATTATTAGCTCAGCTAAAACAATTAATTAAAATACATAGACAATTGGTTCAATATGTCATGCGGACAGTAACAGTCCAACCAGCTGTAAGAATTCCACAGCACACCCCTCACCAGGGGAATACGAACAAAATCACACCACAGACTATACAGTCAGCCATTGGTAAACTACCAGCAAAACGAGAACAAATTCCGTTCTGGTTAGCTCAAAAAATTACTCAAATAGAGGCAGTATTTCCTGATAGTACACCTCATGGGAAACACAGGATTCTGACAATCTGTTTACCTATGGGGATTGCATCACACATAGAGGACTGTGACACTTGGGGTACAGTCTTTGCTTCAATCTACACTAAAACACACGGTGTTCCGTCCATGGCGGTAATACCAGAAGTTCTAAGACAGATTCAAAATGAATACAGTCCAGAACCGGCTTTAAATCTAAGTATGAAATTACTGAAAGATTTTAAACAGGTCTCGGCTATACTATTAGCCAACATTAAAGGTGAAGCAGCATCAGTGGCAATCCGCCAGAAATTAAAAGAAACAGACATTACTGAACAACCTTATGAGCTTGCCAGAATTATTGAAAAATCCTATGAAGAACTAGGTAGAGATAGTTATTATTATTATTATTATTATGTGGGTTTTGTAGAGCGCGTAGTAACCCGGGAGCATCCCAGCGCTAAAAAACCAGGACAGACGATAAGGTGAGGTGACCAAGGAGGGAAGAGAAAAAGTGAATCAGGGGAAGAGGTGCGTTTTCAGAAGTTTTCTGAAGCGGAGATGACTGGGTTCACTCCTGAGTTTGAGAGGTAGGGCGTTCCATAGTTTAGCCGTGTTCACCGAGAATCGCCGGCCTCCTGTGCGTATCTTTTTTACTCTGTGGACTGTGATAAGGTGTTCGTGATCTGAGCGGAGGGGTCTTATGGCTTTGTAGGGCGTGATAAGGTTTTTGAGGATGGGGGGGCCCTTGTCCTTAAGAAGTTTATGCGCCAGACAGAGGGCCTTGAATTTTACTCTTTCTCTTATGGGGAGCCAGTGCAGGAATTTCAGAGCTGGCTTGGTCGAGGTCCTGGCCGGGGTGTTCGTCAGAAGCCGGGCAGCGGCATTCTGAATTTGTTGTAGTTTGTTGAGGGTGGCTTCGGGTGCTCCCAGGTAGATGGCGTTGCTATAATCCAACCTGGAAAGAATCAGACCTTGGATGAGCAGTTTCCGGAAGGTTTGTGGGAGCAGGGGCAGAATTTTTCTGACTGATCTGAGAAGACCTAAGCAGATCCCAGCAGTTTTTTTAGCCTGGGTTTTGAAGGAGAGGTCCTTCTATATCCAGATCCCTAGGCTCTTCAACTCCTCTTTGGGAGCGGGGGGCTCTCCCAGGCAGGTGGGCCAGAGGTTAGGGGGAAGGGTGGGCCCTTTATGTCCGAGAATCATGATTTCAGTTTTGGATCCGTTAAGTTTAAGGGCTGATTCGTTCATCCAAATAAAGATTTCAGAGAGGCAAGTGTGAAGGTTGGACGGTTTTTGGTTGGGTTGGGATAGTGATACCACCAGTTGGGTATCATCGGCGTAGCTAATGATTTTTACTCCAAACGGGGTAACCACTTCCTCCAGTGGGGACATGTAAACATTAAATAATGTAGGGCTCAGGGAGGAGCCTTGCGGTACTCCGCACTGGAGGGGGATTGCTGCAGAGCGGGTGTTATTCTCCCAGACCTGGAAGGAGCGGTTGTTAAGGAATGACGTGAGCCATGCTAGAGCGGTTCCTTCCACCCTGATGTCTTTGAGTCGTTGGATGAGGACCTGGTGGTTGACAGTGTCGAAGGCCGCACTGAGGTCCAGGAGGATCACTGCCACTGATCCTCCAGCATCCAAAATACATCTGGTCTCCTCCACCACAGCCAGAAGGGCAGTGTCCGTGCCCTGACTAGGGCGGAAACCGGTCTGAGAGTTCCTGAGGAGTTTGTTAGATTCCAGGAAATGAGAAAGTTTTTTGTTCACTATTTTTTCCGTAATCTTGCTGATTCCGGGGAGGAGGGAAATAGGCCTGTAGTTGGCTAGGTCAGACGGGTCCAGAAGTGGTTTTTTGGGTGGGAAACCACTAAAACCACAACTAACAGAGAATCCTGAAAAAAACTTTTATAAAAAATAATCTCACTACTCCGAAAAAGAAGTGGGAGAACACTAAACAAATGCTTCCTAGAGAGAAGCATTCCCAGCTCAGAGGAAGATCTCCTCTACGAGGGGGTAGGTCTCCCCAAAAGGAGCCCTCTGAAAAGACGTACAACCTTAGAAATAGGGATACTTTAAGAAAACCAGATAGATATCAAGATAATGATACACGTTCCTCTCGTACCTTTCAGACTTCCTCGCAGAAATCGGAAAGAAGAGGACGGTCAGAACACAAAGAAGAACGCGTCAAGTCCAAAGACAAAGAACCCGTTCACCATAGTAAAAAAGCTCAATTTCCCAAAAAGAAGGTAGCAAGCAAAAAGATCAGACATGCCGAGGATTCTGAGGACACAACTCAAGAACGGGGAATGGGCTCAGACAATGCTAGACAGTGCAGCAGAAGTAACCATAGTTCGCAAGATCCTGAAGGATCATCTGGAGACAGTGGACTTGAATGAAAACATTCAGGTTAAAAACTGCCGACACCAGAGTTAGTGTACCCCACAAGTTGTATGAAGTGACACTCCGGATGGAGGGGGACATAACTAGAAAAATAAAAGCTCTCTTCTGGGACAAGCTTTCCAAGGGTTATGACATACTTCTAGCTGAAAAAGACTGGCCGCCTACAGTCGTTAGGGAGTGCCCACATGGCGAAGAGATAATTATGCCAGCCTTCTCAAATCACATTCCAGTTCATAAAAAATATACATAAGCCAGGAAATGGGCAGTGGCCCAAGCCCCAGCATTATATAAAAACCATGTAGGATGGGATGAGGACTCTCCTCATCACAAAATCCAGTTAAAACATCAACCTACTGCTCAGAGGCAGTATCCAGTCAAGCAAGAAGCTAAAAAAATAGTCAGGGAGATCTTAGATCAACTTGAATATCAAGGGGTGATTGAAACATGCATCTAATCTATGAACAATCCTTTGTTTTCTGTCTCCAAGCCAGACAATTCATATCGTCTAGTTTTGGATTACAGACACCTAAACTCTTGTTGCAAAACCTTTGCAGTACAAAATTCACATAGTGCAGCACTGATGAATAACATTGTGCGCAAAAAATATAAAACCACATTAGACATTTCAAATGGGTTTTTCTGTCAAAACATTGCACCAGAAAGAAGGCATTTGACCGCTTTCTCAATCTTGGGGTCACAAAGGCAATTTTGCCGTCTCCCCCAGGGATTCAAGAATAGTCCAGGGTTATTTTCAGCCAGAGTAGCAGAAATACTACAAATGTACGATGATGAGGCATTATCTTATGTCGATGACATTTATCTTACAGACGATGATTTGGACGTACACTTGAAAAGAGTGAACACCATAATACTTGGGTTTGCTTCTGAAGGGTATAAATTCAATTTTAAGAAATCACGAATTGCCCACCTCAACGTCCTATTTCTAGGATACGAGTTTCAAGTGAAGGCAAAAGCCTGGCAGCAAACTTTCTGGAGAAATGTGCGCTGTTCCAACCTCCAAAAACGCTGAAAAACGTACAGTAAATTCTAGGTTTCCTGAATTTTGGATAAACATATGTTCTAAACTACGCAGAAAGGGTTAAACCTCTCTACGAGCTAATTAAACCTGATTTTAAACCAACAAATTGGACTCAGAAACATACAGAAATGTTGTGTTCAGTACAAACAGACATGTTAGCAAAAACACAATTGGATACACGCAACAATGCGCGCAATCTCGTGATCCGTGTCAACCCAGGGAAATGCGGATTCACATACCTGACCTTTAATGAAGGAGAAACGGTACCAATTGCATTCAAATCACACTTGTACACACAAGCAGAAATGAAGTTCACTTCAACAGAAAAAATTCTGACAGTGGTTCAAACTGCAGTAGCAAAATAAAGTACTATGGCGCTGGGTAAACGCATATTGATCGTTACACCAGTACCTGCCTTAGAGGCAGTAACAAAGGAAAGCATTCCTAATGCTAAGGCTTCACATCCAATATGTATACAATGGGTTAATTTTCTTGCTGCAACAGACGTTGAATACGTATTTGACCCTTATTTAAAAACACAAGAATTCCTGCAATACGAGTACGAATGTCCAATGCCGACCGAAATTCTGCCTCTAGAACATTGCGGATGTATAATCTATACAGAAGGATCAGCACATCCCGCAATTGGGGGTAAACAAGCTTATAGTGCTGCGTGTGCGATCGTTAAAGGTCGTTGGCGCGAAGGTAAATTCAGACCTATGGTCACTAAAACTCAATCACTCGGGGACTGTACAGCTCAGCGAGCTGAACTACAGGCTTTCAAGATGGCGCTTGAAAATACTGATCGCGAATTCCCCACACTAATAGTGTGCGATTCGTATTACTGCGTACAATCTTACAACGAGTATCTGCAGAACTGGGTTCAAAACGGTTTAAAAAATGCATAGGGGCACAATTAAGCATAAAACGCTTTGGGAACAAGTAGTTCTTTTGCAGAAAGAACTACAAAAGACTCCCGTGATTCATACACTAAGTCATCAGCGTGATGTCGTTCACGTTGCAGGGAAGTCATTGGCTGATGAAGCCGCGAAGGCAGCTGTGCAAACGGCTTCCGTAGCTACAACCACTCGTTCGATGAGAGTAATAGATGGTGAAACGTTACTAGCAGTAACAACCTCAATGGAAGGCAGATATGCAGCGTTACCTCTAAACTATCCACTCACAAATACATACATAATTGATGCAAACTCCGTTCCTTTTCCTCAAATCCCTGGAGTGGGGGACAAAGTAATTCCAAACAGGAATCGGAGAGCTGCTTTGGTACACAAAGCACATACGGGAGAGGGTCTGAGACATCAAGGGATCTTGAAATCTCTAATAGAATTAGAAAAGATGTACTGGTGGCTGGGACTGGGAATTGAGGTGTATACATTCGCAACTTCTTGCCCTAACTGCAACCGAAATTGCAGCAGCAAAAACCACCAGATACCGGACTACAGAGTAGCCAGCCCAGTTCAGATACCATTACTAGATAGCATTAGACTGTCTATCTGCAAACGTCATAATGGACGAATGCAGACCCACAACTACTAGGACAAGATTTATTAGGATGTGGCCACAGCGCTCGGCTGACGCCAGTACTGTTATAAAGGATTTGAGAGTCTTTATCGGCACATACGCAATTGGCACGCTACATTCTGACCAGGGTCCTGCGTTTAGCTCTCTAGCTTACAAGGAGGCCATGGCCAGCTTGGGCATTGCATTGCGGTACTCTAGTCCCTTCCATCCTGAGGGAAATGCGGTAGTGGAAAGAAAAGACCGTGACATAAAGCAATCCATAACAGCTAAGGTATTAGGTTCGGGTGATGGGTGGGTCAAACATCTAACAAGTGTCCAACGTAGTCTTAACAATCTGCCAAGAAATTCTCTGGGTGTAGTCACTCCGTATGAATTAATGTTTGGTACTAGAATGATGATCGAAGACCTCGATAGTCAGACTTCAGTGGTAGAACAAAAACCTTTTGATGGCAAAGATCGTTTGACTATTTTACAGGACTTAAACGAAAAAAGAAGAAGTCTGAGTAATACCATACCGAAGCAAACAACCACTGAAGAAAAACCACCTGTCCCAGCAAGGCCTGTCTGGATTCCAAAGATTGGGGATCTGGTCAGGGAGAAAATTGCGGTGAAGAAGGAATTTGGGCCTTCTGACAGAAAAGCAGTACCTGTCTTGGCCATCCAAGGAACAAGATCAGTAGTACTACCGCCCCTTGCTGGTAAAAGGGAAAACAGAGTTGTATCTATCGACCTGGACAAACCACAATAATGTGGCCAATAATAAGTAGTAGGCCCAGTGGACTCCCAAGAAGTAGCAGAAGACCAAACCTAGCTACTATCCAAGAGGTTCAAACTGAAAGACTTATCACCTTTGATAAACCTGCAGTAAGAAAAGAAGGACTATGCAACAAAGCCACGGAACTTGTACCTCTGGAAACCCAAATAACAGTTCGTCAAGACACGCCTGTCTACAATGATGTGACATCTGACTATACAAACATGGCGAAACAAGAAACAGCTCCAGTGATTTCAAGTAATCCTGATGTGATCCCAACAATTGACAGAACTGCTTCTGGCTACTTCGATAACTTTTCTGAAGATCCGATAACTTTTCTGAAGATCCCAGTGAACCTAAGGATGAGCCAGGAAAGAAACTTCAAGAAAAAAGGAACAGAACTCCTTCATCTACTAGAAAAGACATATCTGGTTTCACCATGGGTGGAATTTTGGATTGGATTGGGTGTACTTTTCCTCCTGCTCTGGCTCGTGCTAGTATTGAGCTTGGGAAGGATGATTGATGGAAAATGCATTACTATGGACACAGCAAGTAAGAAAATCAACTTGGTCCTGAAACCTTACAAATCATCTCATCGTGAAAAAAGAAGACTGTCAGCAGTGAACATCACAGCCGTTCCTATACCTGGTGGTATAGCCTGGGACAGAACTGATTATGACATCTATGGTCCGGTTGAGCTTCCGAAGCTTCCACACCAATTTAAGGTTTCTTTGAGTGACTTTGTCGCACCCAGTAAATTTTGTGATGATTGGGACTTTGATACTATTAACAACATGATGAAAGATTTAGAAATGTCAGCTAAATTTACAGAACATGACTACTTAGAAGGGTCATCAGATTATGAACAAATGTATTGTTTTAATCATTGTGTATGTATGTATGTGGATTTGGATTTGTAGAGCGCGATTGCTGCCTGGGGGCGTCCAAGCGCTAAGAACCAACAGAAGGGAGAGATGGAGCCGGGGGGGATTGGCGGAGCATTATTGAGGGAAGTTGAAGAGAAATGTTTTGAGCTGTTTCCGGAATGAGGAGAGGTTGGGATTGGCTCTCAGATGAAGGGGCAGGGTGTTCCATGTCTTGGAGGCATTGTGGGTGAAGGTCCTACCGCCAGTTCTGGCCTTCTTTATTCTAGGTGTTTTGGCCATGAAGGCCTGGTTTGATCGAAGATTCCTGGTAGGTTGGTAGTGGGAGATTAGGTTACGGGTGATGAGGGGGCCTGTTTTCCAAAAGGCCTGGTGCGCGATACACATGGCTTTGAAGTGGATTCTTTGGCGAATTGGTAACCAGTGTAGTTTGATCAGACCGGCTTTGATGGATTGTCGGCGAGGGAGCTGGAGTAGTGTGCGGGCATCATTATTTGAATAAATCTGCAAGCCCTAGAAATGTGTTTTATTACAATCAATGGGAACATTGTCCAACACCACCAAAAGGCAGTTCGAGAAAATTCTTTGAGAAATTTCCATACTTTACAGGGTTTAATGTTACAAATCCAGAAATATTTTATTTTCAAATTTTAAATAACACAGGAATGAAAACAATGTTGACCAATACTAAACAAATTTATTCTGCAAACTTTTATGCTCAACTGTCTACTTTAGGGTTTGACTACTGGAACGACAACATCGAGACAAAAACTGTCTGGGGCACGAAAGATTGGCAGGTACAAGGTTTAGAAGCACTATTCAGAGCCTGCATTATACCAGAACACATTTTGTTTTTAAATGACACTGTTCAACAGACTTCTTGTCTTGGCTTAGCTAAGATAAAAGATTTAAATAAACCGCCCATACCAAAACATGCACCGGACAGTAATAACACTTCGGATGAGAAGGTAGACGTAATATATATATTAAAACAGAACAGAACTGATCCTAACTGGAAAAAATGGTTAATCTGGCAAACAGACACTAATAACTGTCATGAAAGATTCCTGAACAAGTCACAAGGATTCAGATGGGAAAGCCCAGATCCAAGATATTCCCAGAGACAACATCCAGGGATGGTAACTACTTACAGTGTAGGGAAGCTTTGCCTTAAATGGCTTCAGAAATCTACACTTCCAGAAATAAAACAACACTTATCTTTACTTAAAGAAAGCAATGATTTGCGAGATTTCTTAATGGGACCTCGCAAGCCAAGGCAAAAACGTTTCATATACGCCGGTATATATGCGGCATACAACGAAGTGACGCAAATAGAAACTGCAGAAAAAATACGAGAAATTGATTGTATTAATTTGGAGAAAGCACTCTCTGTAGTGGACAATGGGTTAACGACTCTGTCCTCAAGAATATATTCTATGGACAGCATTGTGTCATCTGCTATAGACATCATAGAACAAGACTTATTAAAGTTACAACATGGTCAGTCTCAATTGCGTTCTATCATGCTGTTAGGCTGGACGTTGCAAAATCTGCGTTCTGGCTTTGTGCCATGGCATCTAATCAATACAACGTCATTGTTTGCTGTATTTAACCTTACAGATAAATAAATCTCTCTGGCACAAAGAGGAGCAGACTATACGGTGCTGAGCATTGAAAAACTAGATAGATTCAAATTGACAGTTTCCGAGAAGCCTGTGATTGAATGGATAATTCATGGCTCCATTTCAATTCCAGTCACGACATTCCGGTTTCAGTATTGTCTAGAGCATATACCAGCGGGCCTGTATGAAAGGTTGGGTAAAGAATACATTAAGTCGACCTGAGTTTTACCGTATACACACAAGTGTTGGAATGGGGGACTTGAAGTTTTCCTTAGTGGCAATAATTGCAAAAAATCACTAAATGGTACACTTCTGTGCAATGAAGTTAATTTACACGGGGCCTGGGACGGTTCTGTAAATAACCTTTCATGCCACCTGCACGCTTCACCCTCTCCTACGATAATACCGGTTTTCAGGCAGCTATCCAATGGCAGTTACATTATGTTGAATGATCACAGCTGTTGTGGCATGTTGCCAGGAAAAAGTTATCTCGTAACTGTGTCGTCCACGGTCACTTGTTGTATGCAAGTATTGTATCCAAAAACAGAGACAGAAAGGGAGACGGCTATATGGCCTTCACTGAATATCTCTTTTATACGAATTGATACTTTAAGCAGAATGAAAACCATTCTTTTACAGAAACAAGTGCCACTGACCTCGTCTAGAGAAACGTATGATCTGCAAGTAGCAAGGTCTTCTGCAGAGATACATGCATTATTATCAACAAACTGCCCAGCGCATTTCGCAGAAATGTTAAACCAAATCTTAAACATGTCTGATACTAGCGGCATCGCACATGTATTTAAGACGATTTTTTTTGGACTGTTAGCACCATTTGAAGCATTTTTCTAAATTTCGTGCACTCTGTGTTCGGCGGCCTTCTTCTCATCTTAGGACTGGTTGCGGAAATTCTATTTATATTCCTTCTGCTCCGTTATGGCAAGTCCAGCAGCCGACGACAATCAGACAACCATGGAACAATGCCTCCTTGTCATTAGATATCGTGAGAGAATTTCCCAGATTCTTGGCATGGCTCGCTTAAGAGATCTGAACACCACCGGGTTTCTATCGTTCAGACCAATCTGGCAAGATTGCATCTTACCTGTTCTTCGATGCCTGCTTTAAGGGGAAGAATGCATGTTAGACATATGTCTTACACTTCCATCAGTCCTGCCTGCGGATGTTGATGCTTTGCTACGTCCTGTAACGGCTCATGCATCGTGTTGTCCCCAACGGCTGCCAATTCTGATGACGGCATTTATTGAGATCTCACCGGCAAGTTTGGCGGAGGGTGAGATACGAGGAACTACAGGCATACAGGTAACATCTACAACGGACACTGCTAATGCATCAAACGGTGACGGCAATGCTCCCCACTTCTGCACTTTTGATCTTCTAACTGAAGTGGTTCAACTTTCAACTACCACGGTAGACAACTTCTTTTCGAGCCTAGATGATCGGATGTTTTCTCCCGACTCTTCTGACACTCCTGAGAATAACTTTTGATTATTTCACACACTGTTCCCTGAATTCTGCATTTCGGCCTTCATTTTTCAAAAACAAATCCACTAATTTGAACTCTTTCTTAAATAAAACTTTTTGGCACTGAATAATCTGTTTGAAGTAGAACTATTCTTAAAGAACAAGATTTCATGGTTTTGAACTTCCTTAAAATGACAATATTTGGCCTCAACCTCTAAGGAGATAAAAGAAAACAAACACAGTTAAATACTTATGCTATGGGACTGATCTCAGGTATCGATTAATGACTGTACTTTCGTTTTATATAAATATAAAGATATGTGCTCATAGTTTATATTTGATTTCATGTGATGCCTATGACTTTCTGCATACAGTATGCTAATTTCATGCAAACAAACCTATTCCAAAATGCATTTTTGTATTTTGGGGTGGGATTGTAAACACTTTGCTTTGAAATATGTTCAGTGCTTATGTATTATTGAACTTAATAATCGTGGAGTGGGTGTTATGTGGGAATCTAGGACCCTAGTGTAATTTTTCCCGATTCATGCACATATATAGGTATAATTCACCCAGTCCTTATATAGGCATAAAGAATCATTGCCTTATTTAATTATAGCCTATGCAGCCCTAATATGGCATGGCTACTTCCACTAAACTCTGAGAATCCACATTGATTTTGTGGTAAAACCAGCCTTCAGCAGTCAGGAACTTCCCCCTGCTTGAATACTAATTTATCCAAGAAATCCGGGAGTTTTCAAGAAACTGAGGCACTAGTGACGATATTATGTCCAATCCTACGTCAGACTCGGCACCTTCAGGGGTATAAATATGCCTACATTTGCCCAGTCAAAAACACGGTGGTTCAGGAGCAGATCGACTAACTACTTGCCCAACGCCCGCTGCTGCAAGTGCTGAAGGAAGCCAACCCTTCAACTGACGCACTGAGAGACTCTGTCATTTCTCCTGCCGAGAAATCCAGCTCTGGTGTTTCCAGGCTGCCCTTGCGGGTTGCTGGGAGATCGAGTCCCGAGAGAGAGATACCAGCCCTCTATCATCCTAAAACCAAGGTACAGAGCTGATTAGATCCCTAGAGAATTCTTGAACAGATTCTTGGCAGAGAAATACTAAAACCTAAACTACTCCTCTTCCCTTGTACTAGGCTCAGGTTAGGTACACCGGGGTAGGCGTTTGTTAGAAGCACCAGTTGAGTACTTTTAGCCACTCTTTTATTATTGTATGTATTTTATGCACTTTACGTCTTCTATGTTTATGGCTTAGAAACCATATCATGCTTTTACAGTATTATTTTATAATACTATTCGTATTATATGCATTGTACTTCTTAACTAGTATTTCAATTTTGCAGTGCATTTCTTAAGAAATAAGACTGTTCAATAAATACTTTTATTGAAAACGCCCGTCTCTCTATTTCTGAGCAACTCTGGTGAAACAAAGCATGCACATCTGACTGAGTGAAATAGCTATCTATTGTTTCCGCGACTCTAGAGATACGTTTCATTCTGGGGAAACAAAGTTGTCATGTTATATGGTTGTCAGAGACTAATCCCTTCTTGTTTATTCGAGAAAGTTTCTAGTGACCTCTGAGCTAGCTGGCACTCACAATTAAGTCCAATATATTCGGCAGAGACCTAGTCGACATAAGTCCTACGTCAAAACTGCAGGGTATATTATTCCAATGCGCAGAGCTTATTGGGAATATAGAAACTACACTACAGCTTCATTAAACGGCAGGAGGGGCTCAGAAGAGCTCGCTGCTGGTTGAAGCACCGCTGTCAGGAGGTTAGTCCTGACTGACACAGTAGGTAGCTCGAGGTGTAGGGCCTCGGTTGCCCTACGCAACACCACTGCGTAAGACGCTCCCTCCTCCGTAGCCACGGTAGGAGGAGACAACATGCCAAGGTCTGGTGAGGTATCCAGACCACTGGCATCCCCCAAGCCTTCTCTCCAGTCCTGATCTTATTCCAGCTGAGCAGTAAGAGGGTCTTCAAACCCCTCCCAGTCTTCCTCACCCTCCTCTGGCTGCCAAACTGGCTGAAAATGGCCAGGGTGGAATGCAGGCACAAAAGTACCCATCCACGCCGGATCCGGCTCCGTATCCACATCGGGGGGGGGGAAACAGCGGTCGACGCTGTCTGGAGGTCCAGCCGGCTACGGATGTGGTGCCGGTGGAATCAGTGCGGGTGGAGGTGCTACAAGGACGCCCGGCGCTGATCTGGATCCAGACCTGGATCCAAGGGGGCCCTGCGGAGCCGAGGCAGGAGCCACTGGCGTCGAAGGCCCAGGGCTCCCAGCTGAGTCCATGGGGCCCGAAGGCGCAACGGCAGAGTCAGGCTTCCCAAAGATGGCATGCATCGCTTCATAGAACTGACGAAGCTGGACAGGGGTCGCTCCTGGTCCTGGGAAGGCCGGAGTAGACCCTGAAGGCTCTGCACCTGGAGCCGTGGGAGTGGCACCACCCGCACCCTTCGTCGTGCCGGACGACGGGCGAGGGGAAGTCGAAGAGCAATGATGCTTCTTCGACTTCTTCTTGTGCTTCGACTTACCTGACCCCGAGTGCGAAGTCTTAGACGAGGAGTGATGATGGCTCCGCAATCGGTCCCTCGACCTCCCAAGCGACCGGGACTTTGAACTACGCGGAGCTGACTGCCAGGCCTCGAGTAGCTTTCGGGACCGCTCCGAATGGTTCGGCAGTTGGAGCACGACTTGTGGTCATAGTCGCGCTCCAGGCAGCAGAGGCAAACGGGGTGCTGATCCGTCAACGACATCAGTCAAGAACAGGAACTGCAGGCCTAGAAACCAGGCATCCCTCGTGCACTAGGAGGCATCGTAAGACTCGAAAAGAAGTCATCAAAAGTCACAAAAAGTCAGTCAAAAAGTGACTGGGGGTACCACTCTATCCGGATCTGGGCTTGCTGGCGCAGAAAAAGCAAGAACTTATGTCAGCACGCGAGGGCCGCGTCTAAGTAACTTCTGTGACGTCATCCCGGCGACCACGACGCCAACGACGGACGCGGGGTCAACCGACGCCCCCTACCGACACGCAGGGGTACTGCTGACCAAAAACTTTCCGGTTTCAGTCTGACGCCTGGGGGTAATTCTAAGGTAAGGAATCTATAACTAACTGTTTCTTTCAGATTGTGTGATTACATTATTCAAAGCAAGCAGCCAAGACAAGAAGAAACACCAAATATTAGGACTGTCTTGCAAACAACTGATTTTACATAGGAATTCCACTGCTCATGCCACTTAGTTTTAACAGATGTCTGCTGCACCCTCTTCTGACATTCTGTTGAAGTTTTTTTTATTATCTTATGGCTGTATCTTGCATGCAGCTATTATTTTTTTTATATAGTTTTATTTGGCTCTGAGGTGAGCACCCCTACCTTTAAAGCTGACAGTGATGTATCTGAGATCATTACCTTCAGGTGTTCAGCATAATTAATCCCCTATGTAAACGGGGCAGGGTGGGAGGCAAAACTAGTGATATGTCAGTGGCATGTCGCAGCCCTATTCCGAATCTGACATTATTTTAATGTATGAGTAGTAACAAAGAGTTAAATGTTACTGGCAAACCAGGCCTAATGGGTGTGGCCTGTGATTACGTAGGTAAATAAGTAATGCAAATGACAGTCAGTATAATTGCCATCAATGCTTAATTTATTAAAATAAAATAATGACTAAGAACCAGGGTCCTTGTCAGGAGGTCACTGCAGCCTTCACCACCCCATTGCCCCTGTCAGCACTGCCAATAACAGTACCTACACAACTCTCACACTCATACAGGTGTGACAATTAACACTGTTCGACGCCCCTACAGCTATGAGAATGGCTTGTGGCAAGTATTAGTCATTTTAATGTATACTGAATTAGTAAATATTTCTTGTTGGCTCATATCTAAATCAGACAGACAGTGCCAACCGTTGGTAGGATGCCATATGCGTCAGTGTTGACAATGAAGTGCTGGTACGGAGCACTTGAAGCCACCAGCTCAAATTAAGCAGTTGTGAGCGTCTAGGGAAGGGGCGACCTAGCTTTTAAGTTATACAGACAGTATGTGTAATTTATTCATTTCTGAGGACTTGAAAACGCACAACTGTGGCGCGGGTTATTCAGGAGATGTATTAATGGAAATTGTGCTCCTCAATACAGAGCAAAAAGAACAACTGATGGACAGAATGCAGAACAATGTCATACATTTACCCCAGTACAGAGATCTGGGACTAAATCCATTTTTGTGACCGCCATGCCATTTTAGTTTGAACCCAGCCATATGCAAATCAGTCTTGACCCTATGCCCAATGGGAACAGTCCAGCCCGAACTACCAGGCCAAGTCCTCTCTGGACTGGAAACAAGCATCCTAGGACCGGTTTTGGTGTTTCAACCCTCATCAGCCAGGCTAGCATGACTCAAGTGACATGGAGAGCGGCAACTATTCACTTCTTGCTATCTTTTCACCTTACTGCCCGACATCTAAGGAGCTCACCTGCGGATTCCCCTGGGCGTCTCGCCAATCAGAAAGGTGGTCAGGTCTGACTGGTGTACTCGTTTATTCGTCTGAATTACAGGATGGGTAACATAAAAGCGGCTCTCCTTAAAGTGTTCATTGGTCTTCCGATCCGTTTGTTTTTCTGATGTGTCTTCATCTGAGCGCTGCTCGGATTCCTAAAAATTAAAAATGGAGAATTTACATTACAACGAATGATACGTCTTCTGTGTCTATATATTCATCAATGGCTTTTGTTTTTTTCTGTGTGTGTGGCCGTCACAAACATGCGATACCATTAACATTGTTAAATCTGGTGGTTCAGTGCGTACCCTCAGGGGATCTGTGTATTACCCGAGCTCTAATCCTCATGAGTGCACTCAGCCTTTCAAAGTTGATCAAAATGTGTAATACTTAGGTGGGTAACAAACAGCAGTTATCACATTACAGCGCTAAGAGAGCTCCCTATGGCCGAGCTGTACAATTACACTTGATCTGTTATCTTTAGGGTAGATTCTATAAGTTCATGTTTGTACCTGTATATGTGTGTGAATACCTGTTTGTTATCTTGAAAACAGCCTACAATGTTTCTGTCAGACCCAATTCAAGAGGCCTCGGGCAGGCAGGGGACACTAAGCCGCAACCACGGGGGTTGAGGCCTGTTACCACTGCTGTTCAGCGGCCTACCCTACTATGACTGAAAACTGGGCAAAGTTCAACACACAACTCTCGGTAGTAGCAAGGGCGAGCAGTCACAGGCTTCTTTGGTGGGGCAGTGTGGGGTTTACACAGGTTCAACAATCAATACATCCCCCTAGCAGCACAATAAGATCAATGTCCAGCCCAGTGGTTCTTTTTGTGGAAAAGCAAGTACTTTATTTCACAAAAAACATAGAATTCTACTACAGACTCAATAATGTACTAATACCCTGGTCACAGATGCCAGTCTTTGTGCTCTAGAGAGCCTCTACGTTCTAGGCCTCCTCCTGTCTCTACTGGGTCCACCCTCTTCCACTGGTTTCCCCTATTCCAGATTCAGAGTTTGAGGTAGGTCTATGGGTGCAGCTCATGTTCCCTCCCTCCCCCGGGTTTCTATAAGCAGTCAATCAGGCTCAGTCTCTCACCAAGATCATAGCAGCAGCACTGAACCACATACGGCTCTCTGGCGACAGCTGGATCTCACCAGCAGAAAGAAGCCTCCAGGCAGCGTGTGGCAGTCTTCTCTAGGGCATCGGATTCATTCCCTCGCTGGCACGCCGATCTAGTAAGGACACGTGCCCGGCCAACGGCTGATCGAAGACGGCCATTCAGCGCTCAATTCCCTGCCCCCGTGCAGACCTGGCGTCCACTCTCAGAAGACTTCTGCTCTGGGTATTCCCTATCTCAGCACTCCCTTATTCAGACAACCTAGTCCTGAAGACGATCCCAACTCACTGAGGATCGAAACGCCGTCGACTTAACAGCGTATTAACAGGCGTACCTCTCAAATGTGGCTCAATACCAATTGAAAAAATTCTGTATTATGTGATATCACTTTGTCACAATACTTGAGCTACTCACTGTACAATATTTGCACCTTGTTCTCTGTGCGTCGTCCATGCTGTTCACTCCTTCACTTGCGTCGCCACGATCACCACAGACACGTTTTTGAGCACCAAGTGCGTTATGGTTGTCACAAATTTGTTTTATGCAGTGCTGCCTTAAACTGTATATGTCCGACCATGAATTAATGTTTTACAAACATAAGATGATTAACAATCTTAAATCAATTCAACGAGTGTTCTCCTTATTTCCGTGCCAGTAATGCTGTATGCATGCATAATTAACTGACTAAATACTATTACCTGTTGGGACATTGTTCTTTTGTTGAGTCTTCTCTAGGGCAGCACATAAGTTGGCAGTGCAGTGCACTGCATTGCTCACTGGACTGCAGCATGAGTAGGGGCTTCTATTAGAGGTCCTTTTCTGGGCTGCAGGTTACAGATTGCGGCTCACTCCTACACTCTGGTGGATATTCGACTTACGGTGAGGATCACTCCGATACTCTGGTGAGTACTTGGCGCTTCTTTTTGACTGTGACGGTCACAAGCTCAGGGTCCTCTCAGGGCACCACTCAGGTCACTTAATGTTTAGGATTGGTCCTGACTCAACAATACACTTGGCAGTGGTGTGATCACAGCCCTAGGTGCTTGGTCGATCCGACTAGGATATCTGACGTAGGAAACACTGGCCGATCCAGCATTTTTGCAGCCTTTTGGCACACCTGATTAGTGAGTCTCTGTCAAACAGACCCTATACCAGGGTCAATTACAGCTGCCCCTTCCACAATCCGCTCCTCCTGCACCATTGGTGCTTTCTTCCTTTAGCCACAGGCAGGATATTTTGACACGCATGGAAGTCCACTAACTTCTCCTTCAGATCGGACTCTAGGCAATGTTCTCTCACCTCTAGGGAGCTAGCTGTCAGTGTGACACCAATTCATTGCTGTATAGTATTCCTACCTACTCTGTGGAGAAGCCCCTCCTAATTAGAAGAGACCACAACAACAAACAACAATATGTATTGAGCTCCCATTGTTATACCGATTTCACAGACAGAGAGTGTGTATTTCAAATTTGCTTCCTTGAAACCAGTTTGGGTTTTTTCCCTTTCATGTCTCCTGGCCCGACCACTTTCCAGGGCTGGCCTCTGTCTGCAAAGATGCTCTGCCCAGTAGGACAGTCTCCAAGTGGCGTGCCCACCATAGAAGAGAAATGGGTGAGAGCAAGCAGCACCCAGAAATGTATGACCTCAACACACAGAGATCAGTAAGAGAGACAAATTACTTCTTTCTCTAACAACAGATACTGCAGGCCTCTCACCATTTACCACATCATCTACTTAATGGCAGCTGCAGTCAGAGTCATTTACAGCCAAATGTACCAGGAAGGGCCATGGCACTTATATGAAAAGCCTGTTTTCTCTTTCTTCACCATAACTTCTGGTGCTCCACTTTCCATCTAGAAGATGCCATCAATACACATATACTGATTAGAGAGTAAAATACATACAAGAGGTAACTATTAATACAGTCTCCACAGTGCAAGTCACATATTTCTTTTGGATGGGAAGTAGGTCAATGTTGGGTAGACCGCAGTAATCACCCCTGAGTGTGACAAGGGTTGACTTTATTTATAAAGATCAACACAGATGTCAGAGGTTCTGACTTTAGGAAACAGATCTATTATTTAGGTTAGTTACTCTAAACAAAGAATTAGGAGCTCATCTAGGGTTGGGAAGCCAGGATGCTGAATGTCGCTGTGTCCCCTTTCCTGAGTTACATATATTGATCTGTGAGGTAACTAACATGACACAAAATTAAGGAATGAACAGTACAAATGAATACAACACCATAAATATTAAGAACCCCAAAATCCCAAGAATTTCACGCTTCAAAAATGGCATGAGAATATTACCCCCTCAGGTTGCCCCATTCCCTTGGGATTTGACTATGCAATTGCGCTAGTAGAGTGACATCTTCAATACGCCTTTAACTGCTTTCTGTGTCTGTGATAACCAATCCAATCCAATCCAAAAGTTCTTTATTTCGACCATCAAGGCCATTAAAGATACGATAAAAACGATAAAATCATCGAGCCATAAAAAAATACGAGATAAAAACATTAAACATATAACGTTACAAAATTACAAGGAAGCGGAGATTCAATTAATTACATTATATGTATGGATCCAAGGCAGTCAAGGTACTACGCACTTTCAGTTCATCTCGTGGTTAAGGATTAGCCTTTCAGTAATTTTTGCCTTGTGAGCCACATATTATACTGGAGGGTCTAAAAGAGAGAAGTACGCAAAATATATACAAAAGGGGGAAACTGAAGGCAACCTAGAAATGTGTGTATCTGGCTCAGGTCATCCCCACAGTGGTCAGGAGAGGATGCCCATCAGTCACCACACGGAACCGCCCTTCATCATTTGGGTTTCCCACAAGACCACCATCAAGATAGCCCTATAACTTTCACGGACGGGGGTCCAGATGGTAGAAGGAACTCCACCGCCGATCAGTTGGGTCACAGAGAGGTCTTGCTACTCAAATTGTGAGGAACATATATTGAAAAAAGGGGGTGACTGATGTTGCAGTGCTCAAAAAGTGTAAAGAATTTTTTTTTAAGTGAATCTAAAATAGGATAAGGGGGTACTAATAACTTTATTCTGGTGTTACCCACTATTCCAAAGTTAAAAAGTAGTCAGTAACAGTCCCTATATTATGAGCTGCCTGGATGTTTTATATGGTCGACATGTTTCAGCAATTAGAGACTAATTTGTCATTGCTTTCTTCAGGACCGTGTCTACTGATAGCTACTGCACAAAATAGTGATGATGAAAACAAATGAATGTGCTCAAAATCAAACAACAGATACAGAGATCACCTGATTAAACTAGGTGTCCATATCGTTCTTCTTTCCTCCTTTCAAGTGTTACTGAAAAAAAGGCGAAAAACAGAAACATGTAAAGGTTGAACCCGCAGTGTCCTTCAGAATGATAGCGCGTACAATATTATGACCATAATTATGATTAAATAATCAATACCAACAAAGTATATCAATAGCGATGATCACTGTAGGCGTGTATACTTACACTGGATTTAATATAATAAATACCAATGTGACAGAAATTAAACCATCTTACCGAACTTGTAAGAGGTAAGGACCTCACCCCACCTGGCCACGGCTCAGGAAAAGGGGGAGCACCGCTCTAAGAATAGAAAGAGAAGAGTACACAGAACCGTTGTTAACTCTGCTCAAACTATCAAGCACTTGTATATTTCAAGTCAGCACACGTACAACCAGAGTGACACCCATTCCTAACTTGTGTTTAAATTTTTATCATATTGGCTGGCTGTTGCCGGTGAATAGCACATGTAGACTTCTTAAGTGAGAAGAAAAGGAAAGAAATGGCTAGAAAAGCCGGTCTTGTTTTAAAAGTTAAAAATAATGTCACAACCTTATCCAAAGTAAAGGACCTTCTATTCCGCGTTCATTCACACAAAAACACAAACAAACACACTGGGAGTGCCCTTCCCCTTACCTATCCGTCGGTACTCCTAGATTCGGCGTCCGAGCCGATCGGGGAGGTGGCGGATAGTGTTTGCGATCAGAATTATATCCCAGCACGTAATTGGTCTAAACCTAGTCACGTGGTAACTGGCCGGGTATCTAGAAGAACACAGAATTTGATTGGCCCGTGGGGGTTTGTCAATAGCCTGTCACGATATCGAGTTGCTCTAGATGTAAACATCGACTCGCCAGCAGTTTTTTTGTATGGAATACAAACTTTATTGCGAGTCATGTTCAAACCAGGATGTGTACAGAGCTAATTCATCCGGTTAGATAAGGAAAATGCATATTATTCTTCCAGAGGACGACATGCATTTCTAAGAAAAAGACACTAAATAACCTCGTTCGTTTGGTGAATGAAAACGTGAGGATCTAGATATAATAGCGTTATGTACAATGTACATGTGATGTCTTAGGTTAAATATTGGTAATGTCCTTGTTTAAAACGTTAAGTGGGTAATATTAAACTAAATTAAATTACAAACCACACGTTTTAACAGGTACTTCATAAGTGTGTGAAAACAGATTAGTGTGTACTAAGTCCAACATATGAACAAAAGGGGAGAGGAGGGGGTGGGTTAAGAATAAATTCAATTAAAGCCCACTACTCAGTCTGGTCAGATGAACGCACACTTAGCAAAGCCCTATCGTTCTGAGTGGGTTCAGGATCTGACTGACAAAGATCACGATGGTTGTACAGGAGCACAACACTATACAGTTAAAGAGTCGACCAGGGTATATCGTCATTTAAACCCACCCGGTTAGTGCCCAACTTGAACACCCATTTCTGCTCCTTTACTAACAGAAACCTGGACACATCTGTGACATGGGCGGGGATGTGAGGCTGTTCAATCACTGTCCATTGAAATGCAGTCGATGGATGGCGTGCTTCAAGGAAGTGGTTAGTCAGTTTAGTTGCCTGTCTCTTACACCTGATTGTGCTCTTGTGTTCAGAGATTCTGATCTTAATTCTCCGAGTTGTCATCCCTATGTATTTTAACCCACAGGGACAGGTGATGAGGTAAACGAGATTTGTACTGTTACAATTCGTGAATTTGGTCTGAATCCACGGTCTAGAGGTGCCAATATCGATTTCAGTGGATTTCCTCGTTTGTGGGCACGCCTGGCAACCACCGCAGGGATGATGACCCGTGACTGGGGGAAGGTCCCAAAGAGAACCTAGGGCCCTAGGTCTCTCTTCACGTGGCCGCGTGTGAATCAATCGATCCCTGAGGTTTGGTCCCCTTTTGTATGAAAACAAAGGTCTCTGAATAGAAAAGTTGTCCGAATTCAGGATGGACCAATGTCTATTCACCACCTTTTGTATGGTGTTGGAGTAAGTCCCAAAAGTGGTTACAAAGGTGAGTCTCTCAAGTGGAGGTTTCTGTACAGCAGGTTCCAGAAGAGCCAAACGGTTGTTGTTGCGTGCACGTTTAAGTGACCGTTGTACTAATCTGGGAGGATATTTTCTCAAGGTGCTCCCCCTTTTCCTGAGCCGTTGCCAGGTGGGGTGAGGTCCTTACCTCTTACAAGTTCGGTAAGATGGTTTAATTTCTGTCACATTGGTATTTATTATATTAAATCCAGTGTAAGTATACAGGCCTACAGTGATCATCGCTATTGATATACTTTGTTGGTATTGATTATTTAATCATAATTATGGTCATAATATTGTACGCGCTATCATTCTGAAGGACACTGCGGGTTCAACCTTTACATGTTTCTGTTTTTTGCCTTTTTTTCAGTAACACTTGAAAGGAGGAAAGAAGAACGATATGGACACCTAGTTTAATCAGGTGATCTCTGTATCTGTTGTTTGATTTTGAGCACATTCATTTGTTTTCATCATCACTATTTTGTGCAGTAGCTATCAGTAGACACGGTCCTGAAGAAAGCAATGACAAATTAGTCTCTAATTGCTGAAACATGTCGACCATATAAAACATCCAGGCAGCTCATAATATAGTGGCTGTTACTGACTACTTTTTAACTTTGGAATAGTGGGTAACACCAGAATAAAGTTATTAGTACCCCCTTATCCTATTTTAGATTCACTTAAAAAAAAATCTTTACACTTTTTGAGCACTGCAACATCAGTCACCCCCTTTTTTCAATATATGTTCCTCACAATTTGAGTAGCGAGACCTCTCTGTGACCCAACTGATCGGCGGTGGAGTTCCTTCTACCATCTGGACCCCCGTCCGTGAAAGTTATAGGGCTATCTTGATGGTGGTCTTGTGGGAAACCCAAATGATGAAGGGCGGTTCCGTGTGGTGACTGATGGGCATCCTCTCCTGACCACTGTGGGGATGACCTGAGCCAGATACACACATTTCTAGGTTGCCTTCAGTTTCCCCCTTTTGTATACATTTTGCGTACTTCTCTCTTTTAGACCCTCCAGTATAATTTGTTGTTATTAGTCTGTAGGGAACATATTGGAGCTAGGTCTTTAAATCTCCCTTAGGTCCTAACCACTTGTTTGTATTTGTGAGCCACATAGCCATTAAGTATTTAGAAAGTGCAAATACAATACAGTTTAAGATTCTGAACAAATGTAAACAGTGTCTAAAACCTAGATTCCTACACAAATGTCTGTGATAACCCAGAAGCAATCGGTATGGTGGAAAACCTTGATATCAACCTTGAAACAGAAAGCGTCCCTCCAAAAGAACAACCACATGTCGGAGGTCATCAGTAAAAATCTTGAGACCTACACATAACCAGTTCAGACACCAACTCAGTTTATCTAGAATCTGAAGACGTAGCCTCATTATCATAAGGATGACTAATGTTACAGGCCAAAGGCACTTTAATAAACTTACGCTTTGCACCTAATCTAGTAAACAAAAATTGCTGATTTTGGGGGGAAATAGATCTATTCCACCAACAATCCTTTTATTAATATCATCAAAAGTGGAAAAACAACATCAATAATATTTCATGGAGTGAAAGGCACAGAAGATCAGCTCTTGATAATTTTTTGACTAGGTCCATGACCTGAGTAATGACCTTAAATTTCCAGACGACAAATGACAAAATGTAGAGGGAGATTCCCTTTTACATGGAAAAGGAATGGGTAAAAAGCATTCAAAACAACAAATTTCCTTTTCCAAACTTTTTAGGCCGGAATCCTTAGGAGTCACTATTTAGTGTAGGGACAGGTGGACTAGTGTGAAATGAGTATTTGCGCAGGTTACCAAATTTACAAAACTACTTGGATGAAATCTTATATACAAAGGTTAAGTTACACACAACCCAATGTCATAATTCAAAATATATTATTTATTATTAACTGTTGAATTGCTGATACATTTCTAGAGTCAATTAATGTGGTTAAAAACACATGGTCACATTATTTATAAAAACATTTTTGCTAAAAATTGAAAAATCACAAAGCCTATATGCACAAATTATTACACTTAAAACACAAAATGTATTAATTAACAAATTGTAGACGCGGTGTTTCGGTGATCTACAATATCTGCACCTTCTTCAGGACATTGATGTTCAATTTAAAAACACATCTAAATAAAAAGGTGTATAATAACAATCAGTTAGACAAGGTACTGGGTTGTTTTTTTCATAATTTTATCTAATATCACTGTTCTTTAAGTATTTATCATGAATATCCTATTTATTCATTTCATACATTGACCATTGTTAAATACTTAAATGTATCCTTATTAATCCTCTATTATTTGGTAACCCGTCAAAAACCTTTGCTCATATCCCTGCATATGCTAAGACAATTTAGCTTTTGAAACTGTTATAAGGAATTGTCTCATACCTGTTGGATCTTGAAAAGACCTCCAATAATCTGTGTGGTTAAAAACCTTAGAGGCTTGCTGGTAAGTCAAGCCCTGCTGGAGGGAAAAGAAAAATCAATTAACTCTTCCCTTTACATTGTGGTTGTTAATATTATAACCTGTTCTTAGGTATCTCTTACCTAGGGAGTATTTACTTCCACATGGAGTTATAAGGTTCTTGTGGCATATTGTTATCTTTTCTTTTGTTCTATTGCTAAAGAAAAACGAATTGCCATTAGGAATTGCTTTACCCTTCAGGTGCCTCTTTCTTACATATATAGCATAGGGTAAAGAAGATACCTTTCATTCAACTCTTTATGTATCTTTTTGGTTATATTGGGTTATATTGCCCAAAAAAGCTGTATTTTTCTGTTTAAAAAAGACATTATTTCATTATTCTTATTCTCTCTTCATTCTTTCTATTTCGTACATAAGTATATCCTTAGTGTCCCTTCTCGTTACTGCTCATTGCCTTCAAGGGAATGTGGGGAGGACATATTTTTCTTGTAGAAACCATAGACTTCCTCTTTTAAGTCAGGAAACATAATGATTTATAAGGGAGTCACAAATTCAATATTTTTATCTCTCCTTTCCTTACTGTTTCCCCTTTCCTTGCTGTTTGATTGGGTAATTACAGCCTTCTTACCTTTAATTTATTCCACAATAATTCTTCTCTGTTGTTCCCTTCATTTAATTGGGGAATTCCACTAGTTTGGAGTTTTATTTGTTCCAAGCTATAAAATAATAAGTATTGCCAATTAATCCATGCTCCTACCTGCCTCAGTTAGTTGTTTCTTCTGCAACTTACTTGGTGGAAGAAGAATCCTGAACCGCGTCCTCCCTTCTGCCTTCTCGCTCTGCAAGTGAATTTGGAGGGAATCAGGGTTCCTATATATAGTGCGCCTAATTGTCAATTATCAATTAATTAACTCTCATTAGGGCAGTCCATGGTTGTTTGCCTCCTTTTTGTCTATTTCACGGGGGCCATCTTGTAAGATGTTATCATTATGCCTCTCCCTATTGCTTTATACAATTATATGGGGCATATGTGTTTTTTTTCTTGAATTCCCTGATATTTAATAACCTTTTGTTAATCAACTGTTTTTACTACCTCGATTTCATTAGGTATCTGATTATTATTTATGTTTTAATTATTTCGGCCCGATCCTTCTGTTGTTACATATTTTTATTTATATACGCCCCTGTTCGTTCTAAAACCATTTTAGGAGCCTCATCTATTCTTTCTCTCCCGATCGTTTTGGTTTTCGTTTAGGTTGCCACCTTTCTTTTCAGCGCCATTTTGGACTGGGCTGATTCCTCACAGTCCTTTTTTTTTGTTTGTTTTAGACGCCTTCTGTGTGCTTTCGGCGCCATTTTAATATATAGAACTGAGTTTTTCCGATTTATTAACTATATTCCAGTTTAGTGATTCATTTAATATTGCATGTAAACTCTTTTCTGGTCCCTGATTAGTGTCTATTTCGGGAGCCTTATTGAATATATCTCGATCGTTGTAATTTTGTACTTTCTGCACCATTTTCAATCGGGAAGCACAAATATTCCCGGATTGTCACCTGTATACCCATCAGTAATTCATTAATATACCGCTGAGAAATTCATCGAATTAATATTCAATGAATTTCTGAGCGGTATATTAATGAATATTTGTGCTTCCCGATTGAAAATGGTGCCGAAAGGACACATACGGCATCAGATAAACAAAAAACGGACTGTAGGGAATGAGTCCAAGTCAAAATGGCGCTGATAAAAAACAAGCGGGAACTTAGATTAAATAAAAAACCATCGAGATATATTCAATAAGGCTCCCAAAATAAAGTATTAAATATTTGACTTAAACATCAGAACAAATGATAGGTACTTGTGCTCTCTTTACAAAAAGTTCAGAGGAAAAACACTACTATTATAACAGAGTAATCACCCTTGGGTGCTAAGGGACAATTTGCGTTACTGAAATGTTCCCAGGATAAAGTGTAATTGAATGCTTAAACAACACTTTTACAACCAAGCTGAAAACCTTACTAAACATTAAGACGAGAGGGTATCTTAGAAACTAGTCAGTGGAGCCATTAAACATTCATCAAGCCAAACACAATTGGATCAAAGATCATATGGTCCATTTTTGTCCCCCCCACTCACTTGGAGCCGACAATCACCACAATCTGGAGTATACTTCCGGTCATAGGACATTTCAAAAGTGGCCAATAACATTGCCTGCGATTTAACCATCAACACAAAAGTCTTTATACATAATGTTAGCAGACTAGCTTGGGGGACTGAAGACCAGCGTAACCGGTGTCTCGTGGCTCGGCGGCTCGAGAGGAGTAGGCGTCAGCCGGAGTAGGAGTAGGGGGTCAGCTGGTCGGGCCTGTGATCCCAGGATCCCTGCATCATTGTGACTCCAGGATCCCAACATCATTGTGACACCATAAATGACACCTCCAAATACAGTTGCTGCAATATTCTGCGATATTCTGTATCAGCAGAGTCCATCAGAGCCCAACCCAGTCTCAGGTAAGACTAGAGTGATGCGAGGGATTAAACGGGAACGAGTGCTTGGTCTCGCTTGAGACAACAGGAGCAGCAGGTCAGATTGACAGAAGATAAGCAGCGTGCAGGGAGTAACTGTTGTGACAGCACTAGGCATCAGTCAATCCCAGGTAAAAGCACAGGACGGCCAGCTAGGCTGGTGTGGCTTGTGCCTCCCGGAGGGACTGCACACCCATTTGTTTGCTCACCTCCCCACATACCCCAGCCAGCTAGAAGCAACCAAGCAACCGCTAATCAACCTTGAGATGTTTGTCTGTGGCAGTCTCTAACAGCCTCCCTTAGACGCCCACAGCCGCTCACTTCTGCAGATTACCAGAAAAGTACAAGAAAAACACCCCCCACAGTTCACATTAGGGCACATTAGTGCATCCAAGGACAGGATAGAGGTGACAGAACAAGAGAAAGACACCCCTGGTGAGCTACAGGAAGAATGAAGACACAAAGCTCCTTTCTAGCCCAAGCACAGCAGCAACTTCATAAAACAGCAACATGACAAGCTACTGAACACAAGCAAAGGGGACCACTAACATAAGAAGGGTACACACAGAACGGGGTGATACTAGTAATTTGATGTAATGTTGTAAGCCCTGTTTAGAGATCTACTAATGTGTTCCTGTATCTTCTTTATAAAAAATGTGTAATAAAACTTGTTGAAATCGGAAAAGAATCACAGCTCTGACCCATTAAAGGGAGACCTCCCCTCAGGATCGTAATGAGGATGGCTGTACGCAGGCGGGAATGATATTAGGGGGTATTCTCGCTGGACACCAAGGCCAACATAACTATGTTAACACATATATCTCTACACTTGAAACAAAAGAACAAAGCGGACAAGCGGGCAGGTCCACTTAGTGTGCCTGGAGCAAGAGCGAAACATTAAACCTGGCTGCAGATTTAACAGCAATATTGACATCCCATAATCCGAATCTCTCATAGGTCGAAAGTAGTGCATTTCGCAAGGGACAATTTTCTGACATGGCATTCTGTGGCTTACAAGGTGGGAGAGCGAAGAGCCTATTGAGGAAACCCCCGGCCACTCAATTGGCAGTGTGATTCCGCTCAGCCCAAAGATAATAAAAGTGGGGTAAAAAAAAGCAACTGCAGTTGACGCAGCAGTGAACAATTCAGGGAGATTGGTGCATGACTCTACAAACAGAGAAGCCAAGGCTCAACCCCAACATCTCCAGTCATGCCCTCCGGCCCCCCCCCTGAATCAATCAAAGGACAGCAGCTGCGTAGATGTGAAAGATGGGAGAGTAAGAAAACAAGTTACTTACCTGTAACTTTGGTTCCCCAGTATTGGTAACTTTCATAGATTCCCATGCTTTGTATCATTCCCCGTCGTCGGAATGGGAGCCTCGATAGTATAAAAACCATAGAAACAAAAGAGAAACTTAGGCCTAGGCCTCATCTCATTTTGTATCCTATCACCCTCTTTTTGTAAAAAGAGACCAAACTTTTGCCAGGACCAATCAGAGCAGCCTCACCCTCTGGAACCTTCCTGAGAGAGCTCAGAGCCTCAGATTTTCGTAGCCGTTGTGCAAACCGCCACTAACTCTGTAACCAGGCTGAGCTTTCCCCGGGGAGGCGGGCGGGCGCATGGGAATCTATGAAAGTTACCAATACTGGGGAACCAAAGTTACAGGTAAGTAACTTGTTTTCTTGCCCCAGTATTGGAACTTTCATAGGTTCCCATGCTTTGTATCAGAGTAGCTAGCAGTAAATTACGAAGAACACATGTTGTACGTACATGGCATCACATAACCATATAAGCAATACATAAAGCATAGCAAAACAAACAAAATGTGCTCACCAGGCTGGAGGGATCGCAGGGAAAGCTCACCTCTCAATGAAAAAGATTCCGCAGGACTGCTTGACCAACAGCCGCGTCGTCTCGTCCTGCAGACTCCAGGCAGTAGTGTTTCGTGAAGGTATGAGTACTGCTCCACGTTGCTGCCCTGCATATGTCCTTAATGGCCACTCCTGAAAAGAGAGCCACTGATGATGCCACTGATCTCGTGGAATGTGCCCTGACTCTGCCATCCAGTGGCTTGCCAGCTTCCTGATGACAGAACTGATTCGCACTGGAGATCCAGCGGGAAATGCCACTCTTTGCCAAAGGCAATCCCTTTCGTGGTGCACTGTAGGACACAAACAACTGATTCGTCTTCCGAAAAGGACGTGTGCGCTCCAAGTAAAATTTTAAGCATCTCTGAACGTCCAAAGAATGGAGCGTGCGTTCCGCAGGCGTAGAAGGGTGTGGAAAGTAAGATTTCAGAATCAAGGGTTCATTTAAGTGAAACTCCGATGGTACCTTCGGTATAAATTTTGGATTGGTCCGGAGGATAAGAACCTCCTTTTTAAATTGCAAAAATGGATGCACTATGGAGAGTGCTTGAAGCTCACTCACTCGTCTCGCTGATGTGAGAGCCACCAGGAGGGCCAGCGTCCAAGACAAGAACTTTAAGTCTGCTTTGTGCACAGGCTCAAACGGAGCCTTCATGAGTTGCGCCAAGACCAGGTTGAGCTGCCACACTGGTGGAGGAGGACGAACTGGAGGATACATCCGGAATAATCCCTTCAAGAATTGTTTGACAACCCTAGAGGACCATAAGGACGGACCCGAAGAATTGCGTCGATACCTCGATATGGCCGCCAGATGTACCTTTACAGATGAATGTGCCAACCCCGATTTAGCCAGAGATAGTAAATATGGCAACAATTGATGGGGTTGGGAAGTGTAAGGATGGAGACCTTGACGATGACACCACAGGCAGAATCTTTTCCATTTCGCCTTGTAAGTCTTATTGGTACTTGGTGCTCGGGCATGAGCTAAGACCTCCCGGCATTCCTGAGAGAGCATTAGATGACTGAACTCTCTGTGTTCAGGAGCCACGCTGTCAAGTGGAGTGACGTCGGATCCGGATGGTAAACCTGCCCCTGATTCCTGGACAACAGGGACGGAATGGGTTGGAAGTGAATTGGAGGAGCTCGGGAGAGCCTCAGAAGCTCGGTGTACCAGAATTGTCTGGGCCATGCTGGAGCAATTAGAATCATCTTGCAGGGTTCCGCCTTCAATTTCCTGAGGACTCGAGGAATGAGGGGAATTGGAGGAAAAGCGTAAAAGAATGCGCTGTACCAAGCCATCGAAAGAGCTTTCCCCAGGGACCCCGGATGGTGAACTTTGCTTGCGTAGAACCGGCATTTGGCGTTCTCCGGTGAAGCAAAGAGGTCGATGGTTGGTGTCCCCCAGACTGAGAACACCCTGTCCAGAATGGATTGATTCAACTCCCACTCGTGAGTCACCTCCGTCTGTCGACTCAAGGCATCCGCCTTGACATTGAGAGTTCCCGCCAGGTGTTCGGCTTTCAGAGTGATGTTGTTCAGAATCGCAAAATCCCAAATCCGCTGAGCTTCTGCGGACAGAGTCAGCGATTTGGTGCCTCCTTGTTTGTTGACGTAGTGCATGGCCGTCGTATTGTCCGTCCGGACCAGCACTGAATGGTTGCGAACTCTGGGCAGAAAAGCTTGCAAGGCCAACCGAATGGCCGTCAGTTCCAGGAAATTGATATGGCACTGGCGCTGTCCTGGACTCCAGTGTGAGTATTAAAGGGGTAGGCCCTTAAGAACTCAGGACCTGGGTCCATGAAACAGTACAAAATAGGGTTGGTCCGAGTTGCAAATTTGTAATAACATACAGTTCAAAAAATATTTAATTGAACACACAATCATCAACTTGAAGATGATTAAATGGAAGTAAGATTTTTACAAAATTAAATTATTCAATTCAGTTTCATTGGCATTTATTCATGCAAAGTCAAGGTTTGATCAAATTGCAGCCAATAGTTCATCATGAAAAACGTAAAGATTACAATGTAATTGTGAAATCATTACATTCAATTATAGAATCAAGTGCTCTCGGTGAAGAAGGAAGGGGTAAGTGAAAGGTGAGAGGGACAGGGTAAAGGTGTAGTGACATCTTCATAACATCATGTTACAGTTGTAAAAATCCTTTACAGTCAAATTAATGAGCAAAGGTTCCCAAAATACATCACACATAGAGAGCGAGAATCAATCTCATATTTAGATCCTATGGTGTGTGGAGAAAAAGGCCTAGTTCTACGTTTCGACCCCTGATTACGCTAAAGGGTTGGTTCAAGCCTCATGTTGGGGTCTTCATCAGGAAGGTAGGGAGAGCCTAAGGGATAACGTGAAAACTGAAATTAGTAACTATAGGTGATTGTGCATAGTGTAATAATGGGAAAAGGGGATGTGGTTGTACCTACATCAAAGAACGGTCGCCATCTGTACCGTCTGTGAAGGGGCCTTGTCAAAGCTCCAGAAGTTTCTGAAATAAAATAGGACTACACATCAGGGCGCTAGTTCAGAACGACTGCCCGGGGTAGGGAGACTCAAAAGTTAGGACTTACTTGTGCGACGTGATCGCAGATATTAGACCAAAGTATGCAGTGGGATCATTCCTCACGCCTGGGACCATGAATGGCTTCTTACTGTAATTAAAAAAGAAGCGCGCTATAAGACAAGATTGCGGGCGTGGGTAGTTACCGATTAGGAGAAGATCAGAAAATACCGTTTAGTACTCTGTCAACCTATGAAAGAGACTTCAAAAGGGGTTAGGATAGCGTTTACCTTTTAACGGGACCTCCTTAACGGGTTACCGCTCTGCCGGCGAACTGCATCCGTGTGAGCTCGCGGTGCAGTCGCTGGATGCTAGTAAACGAAAAGGGCTCGTCTCAGGGGGCCAATCAGGAAGTCAGAATGACGTGTGTGCTCAAAGGCTAAGGGAGCGTGTGTCAAAAATCGGAACATTTACTGTGAGCAAAAACGAAAGGTGGTGCCTCTAAGTTCACCTGTTATTTGTGAATGCCGGAGAGGCTGGCCATGACTGGAAGTCGGGGAAGGACGCCTAAGTAGGACACGTGGGGGTGTGAGATTGAGTGTTAATCTAACTCATGGTTATTCAGAAAGTACAGTTGAAAGCATACTTAACCAACACATTGTTAGCAATAACCGATAAGCCCATGTTCAAGCGTTAAGAGCAGCAGACATTTTACTACAGTGAATGGATCGGGTGATCATGCCCATAGGGTGGTCTGTACATGGAAAAAGGGAGCATATCAAGGGACCCCATTCTGAATGTATATTGTCTATTCTGGATTAAGTCCAGCCATTTGAGAGAAATTTGCATCGAGTTCATTTAATCCCCTCTGAAGTTTCTGCATCCATTTACATTCTCTGGTGTTGAGGATGGAGTTCAGATTACCCCCCCCGTGGGCCGAGGGAGATTTTTTCAATTACTAGCCATCGTAGAGACTCTGGTGTATGGTTTTTGTCTAAGAAATGTTCAACAAGGGGTGCCCCCGCTGTAGAGCAGCGAATCCTGCTGCAGTGTTGGAATATGCGGTTTTTGACTTTTTGCTTAGTTTGTCCAATATACATGAGGCCACACGGGCACAAGATCGCATAAATAACACCACTGGAGTTACAGTTTGTCAGAGACTTGAGATCAATTGTGAGGTTGTTATACTGTATTTGTTTAGTCTCCCAACACATGGAACATGCTTTGCAAGTAGTACATTTGAAATGTCCAACAATTTCCGGCAATTTCCATAGACTCTGAATCGTAGGTGCCTGTGGGGTATCCAGCAGTGATCGTACCACAAAGTCTCTAACATTTCTGGCCTTTTTGAAGGCGTGCATGGGAGGTTCAGGGACCTCAAGGATGTCTGCTACTAGTCCCCAATGTTTGTTTACAATTCTTCGTATTGTATTACTCTCAGTACAGAATGTGGTAACGCATATCATGCGTTCCTGTGATGGTGTTCGTTTCTTGGGTTCGAGTAGGGCTGATCTATCCTGGAACCATGCTCTCTTTCGGGATCTCTTAACTAAACGCTTGGGATAGCCTCTGTCGATCAGACGATTGATAAGTTCATCCGATTCCTTGAAGAAATCTTCTTTGAGAGAGCAATTTCTTCGAAGGCGCAGAAATTGTCCGAAGGGTAAGTTGTCCCTCAATCCTCTTGTGTGGTGGCTTGTATAGCGTAGGAGGGAGTTCCTTTCTGATGATTTCCTAAAGAGAGTGGTGTATAGGTATCCATCCTTCTCCTTAATGCTAATGTCAAGAAAGTCGATCGACTCTCTGTTCAGGTGCATCGTGAACTGGATGTCTTGTGATTGGTTATTTAGCCAACTTAAAAAGGCATGTAGGGTGTCCTCATCTCCTGTCCATAACATGAGGACATCGTCGATATATCGATGCCATGTTGTAATCATCTCCCTGTATGGATTATGTTGTGAGAGGATGCAGTCTTGTTCCAATTCCGACATATAAAGAATGGCCAGATCTGGGGCGAAGGCAGCGCCCATGGCTACTCCTTTACTCTGTATGAAAAAATTGTTCTGGAAGATGAAAAAGTTCTTGGTCATTGCAATTTCCAGCAGTTCCACCAGGAACTCTGTTGGAACCGACATAGGCTGTTCCCGTCTGTTGAGTACTCTCCTCATACACTCTAAAGCCGGTCTCTGGGGGATGCTGGTATATAGTGAGACGATGTCCATGGTTACCAGGATCTGATTGTGTTTGTTGAATGCTTTCTGGTCGATGAGATTGATGACCTGCATGGTGTCTCTTAAGTACGTCGGAGTGGCTTCTGCTATTGGCTTCAAGAATATGTCAATGTACTTGCAGAGTGGTTCTAGCAATGAACCGCATCCGGATATAATGGGTCGGCCCGGTGGCTTGCTGGGGTTCTTGTGTACTTTAGGTAGGACATATATGGTAGGTGTCCTTGGTTGTTCCACGTTGAGGTACTCGAATTCTTTTTTGGACAGAAATCCCATTTCCAAGGCTTTAGTTGTGATAGCTAAAATGTCTGTTCGTGTTTCCCTGGTGGGATCTCGCATTATTGGTCTGTAGCTGACGCCATCAGTAAGTTGAGATTGGATCTCTGTCTTATAATCATCCACATCCAACATAACTATTGATCCGCCCTTGTCAGCTGGCTTTATCACAACTGACTTGTTGTTTTTCAAGGATTCCAGCGCATTCCTCTCGCCTCTACTGATGTTATGTCTCACATAGTGTTTTTTATTGATGGTTTTGAAGACATCCCTCATGACTACACTTTCATATGTTAGTATTTCATGGGATACTGATGACATTGTGGGCATAAAGGTGGACGGTGGTCGTAAGTTTGTAAAAGCCGTCAAGGCTGTTGTAGGTTTGTTCCTGAAGAAAAATTTCAACCTTAGTTTTCTGAAAAACCTGGTGAGTTCAGTTTGTATGTTGAACTTATTGGGGTAGGAGGTCGGTACAAAAGAGAGGCCTTCACACAGTATACTTCTCTCATCTTTCGTGAGTGTGTGTTTGGATAGATTTATTATAGGATCGCTCCTGTCAAGCGCATTGGTTACCATCTGTAGGTCTTCCTCCTCGTGCTCCTCTCCCCGTGGTCTTCTGGTTGGAAACGTACTTGTTTGGGAGTGTTGCCCTGCTGTCTCCCGCTGTCCCAATTCTGTTGATTGTGGCCTCGATTGGGGCGATTGTTCCATGATCCTCCTCGGCCTCTCCCTCTCGGTGGTCTCCACTGGCTGTCCCCTAAAAAAGCCGGTTGTTGTTCGTGCAATGGTTGCTGAGGTGGTTGGTACCATTGGTCCTGTTGGTGATAGTTAGCACTGGATGCGCTCTGGTCGTTCTCGCTGTCCCCACTGTAGGATGAATCGGAAAAATTTGTATACCTTCTTGTACCTCTGTATCCTCCTCTGCCTCTGTTGGAGAAACGGCCTTGGTTGTCTTGCCTATAGTAGTCTGGCTGTAGGTAAGGATAGGTCTTTTTGCGGTCGTAATATTGGATGTCCTTAGCTAGTTTGTCTAATTTCTTAGCTTGGGTATCAACATCAAAGTCTTTCAAGGTCTTTTTCAGTCTTTCTAGCGTTTCTTTAGCATCTGCAAAGGCCGAATGGTTTGCAATTTCCGCCTTGAGGTCGTCAATTTCTTTTGTGAGTTGTTCCACCTGGTCCCTGGCCGTCTCCACTCCCAGCACCATCCAGTGCCGGGAGCAGTTGTTGGCCACGAAGCTGAAACCTTCCTTGAATTTCGGATTGTCGACGAAGATGGCGGGTTCGTTACGGACTTGGAGTCCGGTTGGGATGATGTTCTATTGGCTGCAATTTGATCAAACCTTGACTTTGCATGAATAAATGCCAATGAAACTGAATTGAATAATTTAATTTTGTAAAAATCTTACTTCCATTTAATCATCTTCAAGTTGATGATTGTGTGTTCAATTAAATATTTTTTGAACTGTATGTTATTACAAAATTGCAACTCGGACCAACCCTATTTTGTACTGTGTCCTGGACTCCAGTGGCCACTGACTTGAAGCTCTCGGAGAACTGCACCCCAGCCCTCCAGTGAAGCGTCTGTGGTCAGTACCATGGGTGAAGGTGAACTCCTGAATGTTAGACCCTGGGCGATATTGCGTTTTAGAAGCCACCATTCGCTCGCCTGTCTCATCGCTGCTGTCACCACCACCTTGTCATTGAATGACCCCTCTGCCTGGCGCCATTGCTTGTCTAGCTCCTCCTGCAGAGGACGCATTCGCAGCCTGCAATGTGGTACCAATGGTATGCAGGATGACATCGACCCGAGAAGGGATTTGTATTGGCGGACCGACAGGAATTGTTTGCGGCAGAGTAGTCGAGCCGAAATCATCAACTTTTGTTGTCGTTCCTCCGAGGGACGAGCTGTACATTGCGTGGTGTCCAACACGGATCCCAGGAATCTGGCCGTTCTGGAGGGCAGCAGGACTGACTTGCGTTCGTTCAGCTGAAGGCCCAGGCAACGGAACAAATGGATGCAAGTTGCCACTGCATGAGAAGTTTCCTCGAAAGATGGTGCCTTGACGAGCCAGTCGTCTAAGTAAGGAAAAACTTCTAAAGATTGTTTCCGAAGAAAGGCTGCAACCGGCGCCAACACCTTGGTGAACACTCTTGGTACCGACCGAAGGCCGAACGGAAGCACCTTGAATTGAAAATGGCTCTTTCCCACTGTGAAGCGTAGGTATTGTCTGTGAGCTGGATGTATCGGAATATGGAAATACGCGTCTTCTAAATCCAGCGACGCCAAGTAGTCGCCTGGATTTAAGAGAGGAAGAATTTCCTGGAGAGTGACCATCCTGAAGGAGAGCTTGACGAGATAGGTGTTGAGCTCCCGCAGGTCTAGGATGGGGCGCCAAGTGTCTATCGTCTTCCGCACGAGGAAGAACCTTGAATACAAACCCCGGCCCCTCTGGGACAGAGGCACCGGTTCTATCGCTCCCTTGAGGAACAGTTGATGGGCTTCGAGGTGGAGTTGTCCCAAATGTCCCGTGCGGATGGTGCCCGGAGCTCTTGTCGGAGGAAGGTCTTGGAACTCCAACACGTGGCCACTCTCTACAATTTTGAGGACCCATTGGTCCGATGTTATTGACCTCCAGTTCTCCAGACACAGAGAAATCCTGCCCCCCCACTGATGTGACTGGGAGGGAAGGAACAGTAGGTAGAGCCGGAAAGCCGCTATTGAAGCTTGGTGTTGTCACGTCCCTGCCGGGTCTGACGGCTGATGGCGAGAGAAAGACGCCGATTGTCCCTGGCGCTGATTGGAGTACTGGGGCTTATAGGACTGAGAAGGCTGAGAGGAATATCTCTGTTGGTTCCCTCTGTATGATGTAAATCCTCTGCCTCGTGCGCCCCTAAAGGGGACTTTCCGGTAGGTGAGGGACCCTAAGGCCTTTGCAGTGTCCGTGTCCTTTTTGATATTCTGCAGAGCATCGTCCACGTGCTTGCCAAACAGCATCTCCCCATCGAATGGTAGATCCAGGATCCTATTCTGGACCTCCTGGCGAAACCAGGTGGCTCTCAACCAGCCCTGGCGTCATAGTACTGCCGAGCCAGCTAAGGCTCGAAATGCTGTGGAAGCAATGTCCATTGCACAGTCTATAACCTCAGCAGAAGACTTTTCCCCCTCTATAAGCACCTTCTTGGCTTCCTCCTTTGTGGGTTCTGGTAACTGCTCCACGAAGGGTTCCAGGTCGCACCACATCTGTCGGTCGTATCGGCCGAGGATGGCAAGAGCATTTGACGCTCTAACAAGCAAGCTGGCCATTGAGGAAAACCGCTTCCCCACGTTATCTAGGCGTCGACCGTCCTTATCCGGTGGTGTGGTCAAAGGTGTGGACGGGTTCTTGGACTTGCTTTGAGCCGCCTGAGAGATGACAGAATCAGGCTTCGGCTGACCAAGAAGGCAAGCAGGACTGCCGTCCGGAGCCTTATACTTCTTTTCCAGCCGCGGGAGGACTGGAATCACCGTGGCCGGATTTTGCATAATTTTCATCCCTTCCTCCCATACATGCTCAATGATGGGAATAGACTTGACCGATCTCCGGTGTTGTTCCTTAAAGTCATAAAGGAAACATTCCGATTCCTCTCTCGAAATCGGCAATCCAAATCTTTTAGCTGCCCTTTCCATCAGGTGATGAAAACCCCCTATATCCACAGGAGGGGAGATGGACGTGTCACGACCAGCAGCGTCCGGATCTTGTGGGCCACTGTCTCCTTGATCCAAATCCAGGTCTTGCAACGGATCAACCAAGGGATCCACCTGTATCACCTCCTCATCCGAAGAGGTATCCTGTTGGACGTCATGAAAGGGTGCGGGATCCGGAGTGGGGACTCGGACCGCAGGTGCAACCGGTAGTGGCGAGGGGTGTGCCACTGGAAGACTAATAGCCTCCTGCACTTGAGACTGTGTAGGAACTGCAGACTGTCCAGAAGGTTCCGACGGAAACCTTTTCCGATAATCCTGCAGCATCATCTGCAGGTCAGATATGAGCGAAGAGGGCATGGCCACCATGCCCTGGCCCAAACTCGGAGTATGTCTCTCTTCCCGAACATATGGATACGACTGCTGGCCACCCGCATGTTCGTAACACTCCTCCGTGTCTGTCTCCTGCATCTTGACGTTCAAGTCAGAGGGACTATAGGCAGGACCATAATCATTGTCCTCAACTTCAACTTCATCCTCCTCAGATTCATCGTCTAGAAGCATAGTAGGTGAATGTGAAGGGACCCGTCGCGGAGAAGTCATCTCCGGTGTAATCTTCATCTTCTGCGTCGAAAAAGGCATCTTTTGCCCCGTCGACGGTCCCGTCGACGATGCCGTCGTCGACGGTATAGCAGTCGTCGACGAAGATGTCAACGGAATGGTCGACGGCACCATCGCTTTCGTCGACGCCGGTCTCGTCGTCGACGGAACCACCGTCGACGGCTTCGTAGACGAACTCGTCGTCATCAACATCGTCGTCGACGTCGAGGTGGTCGTCGTCGTCGACGTAGTTCTCGTCGTCACCGCTGCCGTCGACAGTACCTTGCTTGCCGTCGTCGACGTGGAAGATGTCAGCGCCGACGAACTGGGTACCTTGAACGACGACAAAGTCATCGTGGAGGGCGCTACCGTCGACGAGCCCGTCGACGGAGCCACAGAAACGGCGGGAAGTTTAACTGAAGAAACGGTCGACGACGTACCTGGTGTTTTCGTCGTCGACGGGCGCTGTTTCTTTTCCGGCCCGGGTCCTGAAGTGACTGAAGAGTGTTTGTCACTAGATTTGGCCTTTTTGGACGGAGGGGGAGACAGAGGAACCTCCTTTATGTCCTTTAAAGCTGCACTCACTCCAGCAGCCTGTCCCTGCCTCTCCTTTACACTTCCGTGAGGAGATTGAAGGGGACCAGCCCTCTCAGACCTATCAGAGATCTTGTGAGGGGCCTGAAGGGAGGGCTGAGATGTAGAAGATCCTGGAGGAGACCTACCCCTCTTCCTAGATCAGTGAGAGGAAGCACAAGACGTGGAATCTTCCTCCTCCGAAGAGAGCACCTCCTTGCGAGTCTTCATTTTTTGAAGCCAGGTTAACAGACGACCTTCCCTGTCCCGAAGAGTCTTGTTGGAGAAGGTTCTGCAGATCTTGCACTCTGTGGCCTTGTGGTCAGGATATAAGCAGTAAATACAATTGTCATGCTTATCCTCCACAAAAAGACGTTTTTTCCCACAAGAGGCACAGGCCCTGAACAAGGCCTTCTTCTCCTTGTCAGACATGTTGATTTTCCAGTAGAAACTTGAAGAAATCCAGAAGTAGAATGAAAAGCTGAGCAGAGCTCAGTGGAGACTCCCTAGCACAACGTGCAGTAGAAAAATCTGAGGCTCTGAGCTCTCTCAGGAAGGTTCCAGAGGGTGAGGCTGCTCTGATTGGTCCTGGCAAAAGTTTGGTCTCTTTTTACAAAAAGAGGGTGATAGGATACAAAATGAGATGAGGCCTAGGCCTAAGTTTCTCTTTTGTTTCTATGGTTTTTATACTACCGAGGCTCCCATTCCGACGATGGGGAATGATACAAAGCATGGGAATCTATGAAAGTTCCAATACTGGGGCAACGATAGACGGCTCATGGGGTCAAGTAACAAACAATGTCCAGCAGAAAACAAGCAGAAAACAAGTGGCTACATACCCAGGTTGCCACGAGAAGGCTAAAATACAGGAAATTTCTTTAGGTTCAAAAAAAGGAGGAGGAAGCTAGTAGGTGTTATGAATCACAGATGATAATAACATCTAAAGACCATAGGAATTTCTTGTTCTGGATCAACAATACCTCAACCCAAAAATGTTAGGTGATTTCAGTCATTATCGCCACTGCCGAATGGGAGTCCTACATTAAAAGATTATATGTAGACCAAGTGGTTGACAGCAGTGAGATTGAAGCACCTTGACAGGGTTCCAATATGCTAAGGATATCATCAAGCCCGGAACACGCAGACAAGACATCAATAAGCCCAGTCCAAGGGGTAACATCCATCAAAACAATGGACACAAGTGGAGCCCCCAGCCCAAATGTCATCCCAGCTGCGATATACAAATGGGTCCCAACTCGATAGACCTTAGTAATGGCCTCCCTATTTCAGGAATACTTATTGGGGCAAACATTCCAGGGCCATAGACGGGCTCACTATTGGTTCCCTTACCTTCTCGATCTTGCCCAAGGAATTATCGTCTGATCGCACTCCTTGACAAGGAAGGGAAGTGCTTTGCCAGCACTCTCAATAAGGAGCTCCAAAGCTGGGCAAAGGAAAAAAAGCTGATCCCCTAAGCATATTGTCCAAGGAATTATCGCCTGATTGCACTCCTTGACACGGAAGGGGAGTGCTTTGCCAGAATTCTAAATAAGAAGCTCCAAAGCTGTGCAGACGAAAAAAAGCTGATTCCTAAAGCCAAACAGGCTTTTAATAGGGATGCCAAATTGAATACAATCTCACCTGTATTTCTTATCTGAATGATGTAACCATTGGCTCCAAGTGCAAGGCCCTTTGCAATGGGTTTACATTGAGTTTTACATTGTGTCAAGACAAAGCCTCTGGTCAAAGCTGAATGCCTGGGGTATCCCATCCAATCTACTGATAGCGCTATACTCCAGTACCTGGGTAAAAATTAAAGTCAGCGCCAAATGGGCCACCATGGCAAAAATCATGACAAAAAGAAGACTAAAACAAGGCTGTATCGGCACATCACTATTTAACCTGCACATGGCTGAGTTAACAGAACATCTTGGGAAAGAGAGGGCCTTTCCACCATAATTTGTCTGCATCAATCTCCAAACAGTCCAGTATACAGACGACATGGTGCGTTTCGATTTGACACCAATAAGGCTGCAGAGACTCTTCAATGCACTTGTCACCTACTGTAGAGTTAACAATCTGAAGATAAATGTGGCGAAAACTAAGGTTATGATAATCTCACACAAACTGAAAAAAGGAGAGCATGGTTCATCGAGGGGAGCACGGTCGAAGTTGTGGATACATACAAATACGTGGGGGTAAGGTTGCACCACAGGGGCCGGATGGCATTGCACATTCACGCACAGCAGGAGGAAGCAAACTCCTTGGAACAGGCTTTCTGCAAGCCCCAGAAATCAACGGTGTACCCTTATCTATGGCCCTTTCTAAAGGTGATGGACTGCAATCTACTACCTACAATCGCATATGGTGCAATGACAATCAGAGTCAAAATGGGTAACTGGCTGGACAGGGCACAGTCTACTTTCTATAGTAGAGTATTCTCCCTACCTAACTGTACATCACACAACCAAATTCGACAAGAATTTTGCCTGTCCTGACAGCACTTCATAGTGAAGGCAAAGTTCCTAGCCTATAGGTTCAAAGTAAAACAGGCAAAGAAAAATACGCCCAAAACATAATCTGGGAAGTAATACACAACCTCCGGACTAGTTGGCACAAGTACCTAAACATCGCACTGGATCCCTGAGAGATCTGGTTGAGCGGCCTCCTAGTGCTCCTAGCCCTGCAAAATTAATTTTAAGGGACCAAGATGCACAAGCCCTGAAGAAACTGGCACATAGTGCCTGGGCCACAACACTGAATGAATCAGGGGTCCTACCTACTTACCTTTCTCTGCCTTTTGGCATGGTCATAAAAAAACAGCTGATGAGCCTGCGATTTGGAATATCCCTCTAAAAAACTACTGGTAAGGCCGGAAGAACCTTGATGATTCTGACAATGATGTTTATGAGGAAAAAAAGGAGAAGAATCACTGACAAACACTCTGCATCGGCAAAAAGTTGCTCCCATTACGAAAATTCTGGCTGTGGCTAATATGGCGTACCCTAAACATCAGAATCTGCCAAGGCGCCATGCAAGTCTGCCTGAGAGGCGATTTATTGCAGCTACTGGCTCGATTTCTGAAATTTATGAAAATTGAGCTAGAACCTCCAGACACTGCATTGGTCTCTGAATCTTTAACATGCTGCTACCAAGCATTTGCAATGCAATAGGTCTTGCATTTGCGAGAGTTTAAGCTATTGGCATTGTAAATGACAATGCCTGTTATTTATATGTTTTGCTAATTAACACATAAATAAAAGGCATTGTAAACGCAAGACCTATTAGAAGAAGCTGCCGCCATTGTCTCGGGCTGCTAGGAAAGTGAAAGCATGCATGGCGCACTGAATGATGCAGGAAAGCATGTCGTGACTGCAGTAGGAGAAACTCATTAAAGAAAATAGTGCTTATAGATTAAAAAAGATGTATTGTGTAACAACCAAAGTAAAAAGGCCAGTCCTCATGGAAGGTTACAAATGAAGACAAGGCGGTACTAATGGGTGACTAACAAGCCTATTAACGAATCAGAAGCCATCATTTACGAAGGGCAATGACAAAAGGCAATGACACAAGCCAATGACACATATGGGCGGAGAGTGGGCGGGGCTTCTATTCCATACTCCAATACAGCATGCCGCTGAGCAGGGCATGCGCTGCCCAGGGTCCACCTAAAGACTAAAAACATTGCACTTTATATGCACTCTCAGAGCAGCCCTGAACCAAGGAGGTTAGAAAAGCTAATTTTCTAACACATGCCCCTAAAGCAATAGCCAAAATACTGCATCTTTTAAACACTTTTATTTGTTGTGGGCCTAGTATTGGAACACACACTGGAGATAAAATCAGCACTTTAGGCTCTGAATGCACTTTAATTTAATGCACAGTAACTTGGTGCAATATTGAAATGTAGAATGGGGTAAAAACCAGCACTTCAGACTGTCGAGGAAGGGTTCTCACTCTCTCTTTTGATCGTTGCTTTTTAACTGCAATTTTGAGCATATGCCTTTTTAGCATTCACTGATTAGAAGCCAACTCTTTCTCCCTTTTAACTGTTGTTTATAACTGATATTTGTATGCATGCCCTTCTAGCACTCATGTGTTAGCAGCCAAATATGTCTGGTGCTTGCCAGGTATCTGGGGGCCCCATTGTAATGATTTTAATTAATTGTACAATAAATAATCTATCTAAGAATTATTTAACAACCTAAATAGACACATATATTTCAATAGTAGAGTAGTGATAACCTATCTAGTGACTGTGCAAAATTATTTTTGTAACACAGACAATGCAACAATTGAAAACCAGAACACTTCATCATTGGAGTAAAGCAAAATGCAAAACCAAGAAAGTGCTGCTTGTGGCACAATACCTAGAGAAAAATGATTTGCTGAATGATATACTGCGGCAGGTAGCTGAAGCAATTATCCTAACTATAAATAAGCATTGGCAAAACTAATAGGTATTCCCTATGCAAGAACTAGTGGCTCTAGCAATGGTTTCTTCAGCCATGTTATACAGCAGGATGGGTGCTGTCTACCATGTCTGAAAGTAAAAAAAAAAGATTTAAAACAAAATGAGGCGGTAATCACTTGCCACTTTATAACATTTAATGCTTTACTTTCAGCTATGCTGCTGTACCACACAGCTAAAAAACACACTGACAAAGTCAATAAATCTTAGTAGTTGAAAGTTATTGGCTTTGCCAATGCTTCTTCATTATTGTTGTTATTGGTTCCAGTCGACATGGAGTACTGTTGTACAACAATATTTAGAGGTGACCAATGAGCCCTTGCTCTCTGGGGCAAGAATGGTGAGAAAAGGAGTGAATGTGGCCAGGGCAGTGCCAGTGTCTTGTGGGTGCCAGTGGGGTGGGCAGCCAATCCAACACAGCCCAAGCCCAACAGCTTTGCCAGGGAGGATTCTCCCCATCTGCTTTGATCTATCACCCACCGAAATGGCATGCTTCATCATCAGATCCAGTGCCTCGTCAAACCCAAAGGGCCTAGTTTACAGAACTCTTTAAGGAGATCTTTTAGCCTCAGTTGAACAAAACCGAGAGGTTCATCGAACTTCCTCTCAGCAAGATGTTCTTTTCTGAGCGGTGGACTTTCTGAATAAAGACTGGGCTAAACAGAAAAGGAAAATATAAAAATTACCTATGGCAACTCATAAAGGTAATTTATTCAGCAAATGGGTTCCACGATAAGATTAAAAGCAGGATAACTGACTCTCTGGACATAATAACCCTTAGAGATTCTAATGGTTCAACATGCTTCTTGCTCTCAATGGCTCATGTTTTTTGTCCTCAGGGGAGGATAAAAGATCTCCATGAAGGATGGCAGTTGAATATTACACCCACCACCTGACGAAGAGCAAGACCTGATGATGAAGCATGCCACTTCGGTGAGTGAGGGTCCCTGTATCCTTCAAAGAAATACCCCTTAATTAGGGACTATTCCCAAACCACCTTACTTCCTTTTGTCCTGGTCCCCATAAACAGACTTACAGGTGAATATCGATTTGGAACATTATACCTCAGTTTTTGTGATTTATCATCACACTCAATCACTTGCAGTTGCATTAGAAGAGATGTGCATGCAGAACATCACAATTACTCCAACAAGAACCACATAAACTAACTTTCTGGTCCATAATTTTTAACACTTAATATGTAGCTGGACCAAGACATACTGTAAATGTGGATCTTGATTCTGATGTTTATCTAAATGTTGTTCAAATATTTCTCTGCCATAGAAAATAAATATGGACAAAACAACACGTTATTAGCAACAGGTGTACTAATAAACACACTTTCACTCTTTTATTACTGTAGTGCAAACGTCAAATGTCATGTTTTACCATAATACCCAGCATCTAACTTAAAAAAACAATGCTTAGTTTACTGCAGATGTTTAAACCTGTGTACTTTGGATATGGTTATATATGTTTGTCATAAACTTCTAAACATAACAAAATATCATGGCATAAACCATATATGCAGACCCGCTGAGTGTAATATGCTGTTTACTACCACTGTTGGGAGCAAAGGGGTGAACATTAGAAGGGTGATGAGTTGCAGGGAAGTGGAGGGTGATGTGCAGCAGAAAAATATAGGGTGACCTGCATCAAGGTGGTCTATCAAATCTCAAAACTACAATATTTCCAAAATTATACATCCTGGAAAAATCATCAAGTGATTACATTACACATTTTCAAAACTATTATGAATTTCATTACAGGGCTGTGTATTTAGATTTCATGTCATAACAGTTTCCAGCAGGGGCATAGCTTCAGGCGGGTCTACACCCCAAAATAAATGTATTTTTTGGTAAACCGTTGGGTACAGGTGCTTTCAGTCAGGTATGCTGTGAGGTGTCTGTCGCATTTCATAGGGAAGTTTTCCGTATGCAAGGACAAAAACGCACATACTCTCTCCCTCTTCGTTTTGAAAGCCTTCAAAAATGTTGCTTACTATACAAAATATTTTGTTTCTCTCACTTAGTATCACTACCAATCTACAAGCATCTCTCTTTCCAAGTTCAAAATATTTTATTGAGTTTTGTAATCTAAGAATATGAAGACACACAAAATAATAGCAAATATGTCTGACAACTTAGTGTAAAGCTGAATACGAGTGGAGGAAGAGCTGAACAATATTATCATATTACATAACCCATAGAAAAGAAAAACTAAAACAAATATAGGGCTACTTATAGATTACTGTTTAATACAAATGAAATTAATATATCCAATCAGTGATTAGTGAGGAAAATATCCAAGACCTTCCAAATTGATGATGTGATATAAAGAGGCTTCTTATTTTTATGGAACAAGAATTCAATTTCAGTTCTCGTATATAATATCCAATCCTACTAGGCAGTTGAAACTATATTACTTACAGTTTTCAAATTCATAGTAATAGATTTGACAGCAGAAGAAATAAGTAAATCAAATAATTTAGCATCCATATACGAGAGTCATGGAAGAGCATCCTTAACAGCCATGGAAGATCTTCGCTTGCGTGCAGACAGGGGCCAGCCAGTAGCACTGATACTGCTGGACTTGTCTGCCGCATTCGATACGGTCAACCACAGAACGCTGTTGGAGAGACTCGGTGAGGCAGGTGTGGATGGCACTGCTTTGCTATGGTTTCATTCCTATCTGCGGGATAGGAGACAGGCTGTTTCCCTCCCCCCATTTCAATCTGCATTCTCACGTGTACCCCAGGGAGTCCCCCAGGGCTCCTCCATCAGTCTCATCCTTTTTAACGTGTATCTCAAACCTTTGATCACGTTAATTAAGTCTTTCAGGATAAAAACGATTAACTACGCTGACGACACCCAGCTCATTCTCTCATGGGTGGGAGAAGACTCCATCCCCTTAACTTCCTTCCACGACTGTTTAAGAGAGACGGCTGGGTGGTTGCACAGGAACTCCCTTCAATTTAACTCCTCCAAAACAGAGGTGCTGTTTTGCGCTGGTAATAACATACCTCGCCAGTTCCCGAGTGATTTCTGGCCTCCAGAGACTAGGGACAAACCCCAGCCAGTTACCTCGGTTCGCAACCTGGGAGCCATGCTCAATAACAAGCTGAGTATGGAAACCCAGGTCGCTAAAACTGTGGGGACCTGCTCAGCCCTTCTGCGTTCCCTGCGTAAAATTATGCCACTCCTCCCTGCACAAGCTCGGGCGTTGATAGTCAGGTGCACTATTCTCAGTCGCCTCGACTATTGCAACGCACTGCTCCTTGAGTCTCCAGTTACGTTGTTAGACCAGCTTCAAAGAATTCAGTCAGCCGCTGCCAAGCTAGCTCTCGGCTGGACGAGGAGATCTTCAGCCACAGCGGCCCTAACTGAGCTGCATTGGCTACCTTTGAAGCAGCGGGTGGCTTTCAAATCCCTCTGCATTGTCTTTAAGGCCTTGCATGGACTCGGACCCAGACCCCTGCAAGCTCTGTTCTTGTGGTACACTCCGACTAGAGATCTACGATCATCCTCGGCCTGTCTGGTAAAAGTGCCCAGATTCAACAAAGCCAGAATGGGGGGCAGATCTTTCAGGGTCGCAGCGGCCAAATTATGGAACAGTCTACCCATTGATATACGCCAAATCTCACAACTCCTTCCCTTTCGGAAACGGATAAAGACTTGGTTATTCCCTTAACTCTTCCCGCCTGCCACTCACTCTGGTTTCTCCTCTGTGGAGTATTCTCCAGCGCCAGGAAGCCTGCAAGGTATCAGCTGCGCTATACAAATACTCAAAATAAATAAATAAATAATAAAAGGAGTGTAGATTCACAGATAATAATTTCATATGCAATGGAATGATCAATATAAAAAGTTTACAAATTGTACACCATACTTCAGACCAAAAGTCTGGACATTCAAATAACGTGTTTCAATTAAACCTATTCCATTCTACAATTTCAACAATCAGGTTTGTCAATTAACTGTACATTATACAACTTAACAGTATTCCAGTAACAATTATTTAATACAAAAGCACAGGTCAAACAGAAGACAGGAGTAAATTTGAAATATTACATAACGAGATTTTCTTCCGTTTGTAATGAATAGTTGTTCTTTAAGATGAGATTCAAGAACCGCACTGATCCTTGACAAATTGACAGAGTTTGCAAAAGTAAATCTTTTATATGTTTTAAAAGCAGCGTGACCGGTGTGTCTATGTAAACCAAAGAACAACTCCATGCCATAAAACTGAGAATCTTGTATTGGACTACTGTAAGCATTGAGAATTGCATTACACAGTTTAGTCATAGTCATACATAGCTTTATTCGGAGTCACAACACACATCCATAAAAGCATTTGCACAGATAATAATAAAAAAAATAATGAATAAAAAAACAGCAAACATCAATTTCATTTCATTACATATAAAATAGATTAAAAAGTAATTTGATTAAATTAATTCAGGTACATTTAAAAGGATTATAAGTGTGAGCACAAATTACTGAAAGACAACTAGCTACCAGAGATTCCATTACACATTTATACATATGTAATCCTAAAAAGGTTAAAGGGCATTAGTGCAGTATTCTTCAAAATGCCCTCCAGATTTAGTTGTTCCCCAGGACCTTAATGTCTGTGCCCCTTGAGTATATAATCCCTTTCTCATATTCTAGATAGTACCTGATTGTCATCTTTTTTCTAGCATAAAAAAACTGCCCAAAGGAAGGATGACATTCTGCAGCAGATCTCTACCGTTGGCAATGATTGCAAGTACAAATAAACAGGATGACATTGTTGAAAACTTAATTGTCTTATTATTGGAAAAAAATATTGCTTCCTGTATTAAGAGTAACATTTTCACAAGAGAACCGCGTGCATAGTATTCTGAGACATCCTTTCATCACAGGGACAGTTTACTAGATCTGTTGATCAGTCATTTATAGTAGGAAATGAGCATAGCCTATGAAAAATATCCAATCTTAGGCATGTAAGAACAAACCTATGAAACAAATTTAAAACAGTCATAAGATAAGGCTGCAGGTTAAAAGTAGTTAAAATCAATTGATTATGTAAAACAGAAGATTTGGGAAGTTCGGTTATCAGACTTAGTTTTTCCAAATGAGCCACCACCTGTCTTTTCAGTGTTTTTCTACTGATGGTGATTAATGTCTCTGGTTTCTCAAAGTTTTCCGGGTGGGCCATGTCTTCAAGGAACCGCTGGACATACGCTAGCCATGGGATGGACTTATATGCACTTGAATTCAAACAATTGACAGTGATTGATCTATTGAGAGCTTTGTATACTGAGGTCCAAATTTTGTGCCACAACAGGATTGGTTCTAGCTTGATTAAATTTGTAAGAAAGGGGGCACCAAGTTCGGAGTGGAGTACATATACTGACATGCTTTTTGGGATTGCTAAATGATATCTAAAAAAGTTATTTTCTGATACTTGCATCCCTGCGCATTTCTTATGTCCCCATATGCCTGCCCCGTAAAGTGTTATACTAGTGCATTTTGCTTTATATATCTTCATCATCATTTCTGGGGGATTAGTGCCAAGTCGACTTGCAAAGCCTCTAAGGGCCCAACAGGCCTTACTAAATAGGCTAGTTCTATTCTCAATTGCCTTGTTCCATAACCCATCTTTATCGAATAGGACTCCAAGGTAAGAAAAAGTATTGATGAAGCAAATCTTTATTCCAATTATTGTTAAGTTTCTGCATTTATGAGTGTACTTATCACACTTCATAATGAAGGTTTCAATTGATTAAGTTTGAGGCGCAGTCTGTTCATATATTCGACAAAGTTAGTAAGGAGCGTCTGTAGGGCCAATGGGGTATGGTCCATTAAAACTGCGTTGTCGGTGTAGAGGGCCGGGATATGGCACGTGCCTATTTGAGGGAGATCTTTAGAGGTAGCCACCAGCTCCTCCCCCACACTGTTTAAATTTAAAGAAAACAGGAAGGGAGCCAAGACACCCCTGTCTAACTCCTCTCTCCACGCTGAAGGCTCCAGTACATTCTACTCCAGCCCTGTACCTCACCGTGGCTCTATATCCTGTATATAGATATCTTAAGAAGCTGATGATTGGGCCCTCCATCCCCATTTCTTTTTATTTATATTTATATAAATCGACAGGGATTGCATCTGGCCTTTGTGCTTTCCGGTTCTTGCTAGCATGGATTGTGTTGTTAACTTCCTCTAGGGAAGACAGGAGAATAGAGGAGGTCTGGAAAGAAATTCCATTCTCAATGATCGTTTGTCCTTGGCCTTGTGAATTTATTACATTGGGTGCAGAGTAAATACCGACAAAATGCTCAATCCATTCTTCCTCCAGGATAGCAGTCTCGATTTTAGGGGACACCTCTGTGCTTTATGGTGAGGAATTAATTATCTTCTAAAACACTCTCACATTGTGCCTAGCACTAGCCTCCTGTAGAACTCCCAGGCAGACTCTCTTAGATAGGATTTCCTCTTCTTTACAGCCTGTTTATATTCTACTCTGCATTTGTGGATCTCTCTGTTACACCTTGGTGTTTTATGTAGTGCCTCCTTAATGTGCTTGTGTGCATTACTAAAGACAGTGTCAAACCACCCTTTTTCTACCTTTTTTGTCTTCCCTCTGGTGGCAAAGAGTCTCTCTTTTACTCCCTTTGCAAGGGCCAAAAAGGCCCCAATGATATCCTTTGGGGATGTGTTTTAGTTTAGACATAAGTCGAAATCATCTTTATTATTAGTTATTAACTGTTTAAAGAGATCATCAGGATTGATCTGTGTCCAGCGCTGGGTGTATCCATTGCCCCATGCTAATTCAATCCCCTCTACCTGTGGTATAACCTTATTATGACTTTGTTTAAAAAAGGGTGCAATCGCTAGTTGAAGACTCAAAGGGAAGTGGTCGCTTAGTGCAATCTTGTGTGTACAAAAATTAAAAATAGAGCCAACGCAGTGGTTTGACAATAAAACGAGGTCAATGATACAATTTTTAGTAGACCCGTTAAAAAGTTTTCTTTCGGGGGGCCTAGGGTATTGCAATTCAATTTGCGAATGACAAATCAAATTTAAATATTTGTTCATTTAATTTATTCGAAATCAGCAATTTGATATTTAGGTTGTAAAACGATAAACACATATTACTAAGGCAAACATTTGATATATAAAATATACAAGCATGAATCAATTTTTCCCAACAAGAGCCCGAGGTACTTAGTTTAATCAGAAGATTATTCCAATAAGACACCTTTTTAGAAGATATAAGTCTATTACCAAATGTGGCATACAGACATAATATAGCGTTTTTAGGAGTATTAAGGATTGGAGTAGAAAACTTTGCTTTCTTAAGATCCATATTAAGAATGGCTGGTAAAGGAAATGGTGCTACAATATTTCTTTCAAGTAAAATCCAAGAGGGTGTAATGTCGGAACCTGGATTAAAAAACCATGAAACACTTTGCACAGTCAAAAAAGAAATATGGTATTTCTTATAATCTGGAACATCTAAACCTCCTTCTCATTATTCCAAATACAATTTAGTAAGTGGAGAAAAGAAGAAGGAAATGTAACAGGTAACATTGATAATAGATATAAGACGTGTGGGCTATAACCATTTTAATAGAATTAATTCTCCCCCACAATGATAGGTTGAGGGATGCCCATTTTTAAAATGTTTCCATAATGTTGGCTATTAACTGTTTGCAATTGAGTTCAACTGTATTTTTTTAAATAATATTTAAAAAACAAATAAGATGATTTTTAAGAGCTGTATTATTCCAAGGAATGCCTGTGCCATGTAACATATCATCAGTACAGAAATACGTAACAGAAAGAATTACGTTTTATGAATATATTAAGTGTATCCAGATAGTGATGCATAACTGTCAATAATATCTAAAATCATAGAAATAGTATGCATAGGAATCTTAACATATAATAATACATCATCAGCATATGCAGAAACTTTGAGATTTATATTACTGATGGTGAAACCTGCAACTTCCTCAGAAAAACAAACAAGAGTTAAAAGGGGTTCAATGGGCAATATAAAAAGTAAAGTGGAAAAAGTGCATCCCTGTCTTGTGCCTCTAAACAATTGGAAAGGGAAAGAGATAATGTTGTTAACAAATATAGTTGATATGGGTGAACAATATAACGCTTTAACTACTGAAATAAATGTATCACTAAAGCAGATTTTTTGCATAGTTCTAAATAAAAAATGTCAACTGACCTTATCAAAGGCTTTTTTAGCATCTAATGCTAATAAGCCAAAAGGGCATTTTTCATTTCTTATGGTAAGATAACATGTGACATAGTAGTCTAGTGTTATGTGAAGACAGTCTACCTTTCAGAAAACCAGTTTGATCAGGATTGATAATGTAGTCTATAATGGTAGAAAGTTTTGTACAATACAATACTGATTGATGAGTGAAATGGGGCGCTAATTAGGAAGTAATTAAGAAGTAATATGGGATCTTTGTCTGGCTTAGGTCGAACAATAATTATTGCATTATTAAACGAACCTTCCACAGAAGCTTTCTGAGCGAATTCCTGAAATAATGATAGTAGGAGATAGCAAACTTGAGTCATAAAGGCTGTATAAAATTCTGATGGAATACCATCAGGACCAGGTGATTTTTTGGCATTAAGACAACTAATGGCCTTGGAAACATCCTCCTTAGTGAAAGGAGCATCAAGAATACTTCTATCAGAAGGGGCATAGCTTGGTCAATAGGATTGGGGGGTATGAGCTTCAGATTTCCCAACAATCACACTGGAATATCCTATAAAAACACAATATATGTGAAGCGGGACATGAGGGGGGCTTATGTGGAAGTGGACAGTGAGAGGAGAGCTTATTGTTAGGAGCACTTAAAAAATGTTGATTCCTTTGAAAAATATTTAGTTTTAAGGCCTTCAAATCAGAGACGAGAGAGAAAGTGTATGTGTGCGGGTGTTTTTGTCCGTTAGGCATTTACAAATCCCAGGTGAAATCCAACAGACACTTCACCATACCTGACTGAAAAAACTTGTACCCAACTATTTTCTACAGAATACATTTTTAGGGTATTGTAACACCCCAAACACCCTTCCTGAAAGTACCCCCTGTCTGTCAGAAGGTAATAAAGATGGTAAGGTACAATGGAGTAGGAAGTTGTTCAATGTGGAATCAGGACCATCTGGAGGAATATGATAAAGGTGTGAAAAAGAGTTCTGAAACTGAGAATCAATCTCCCTAGCAGAGAGAAATAGGTGTCTATTTGAATTACGTAGATCATGTAGCTGATTTTTACCATTTCTGATTAGTAAGTAATTAGCAAATGTATAACCAGATGTGTTTGATGAAAGTTAATGTTTTTCGTGCAAATAAAAATTCCTATTTTTTTACTAAGCAAGTATTATTTTCATAGGTATACGTTTTGTAGGTGTGTTTTTACTTGCAAGTCTGAAGATGACCAAAACAGCTTTTCAGCCTTCGAAATTTGCTGTTCTAAACTATTAACTATTAAGCTGAAAATGGTATTTTCATGTGCAATAATAGAGATAGCTACTTATCTGATATAAGCCTTTAAAGCATCCCAATGAATAATGTTAGCAGTGTCATGAGGCTGGTTCGCATGTCTGATAGCTAATAACTGTTTGTTTTTATTGACATCTGATAATACAATATCAGTATTCATTCTCCACCTAGAAATGCATTTGGGAATATCTTAGAGGATTAAGATAATTGAGATTAAAGCATAGTCCAAAACAGTTGTGGGTTCTATGGTAGCGTTGGATATTGAAAGGCATAGGTTGCTAGAAGAAAGCAAATAGTTAATATGGGAATCTGTAGAATGAGCATTAGAGTAAAACGTCCTTACCAGTGGGTTGACAGAGCCTCCAATCATCACCTAACCTATTATTAGTTAGGAATGCTTTAAACTGGGTGTGGAACTTTGGGGGACGAGTGGAAAAAAAATCATATTAAACTCTCCATCAAAGACAAGAGATACATTTCCGATAAGCAACATTTCTGAAAAAACTGATTTTCAAAAATTAGGATCAACTTGTGTGGTGCCATAAATATCAAATAAATTAATAGGGTATTGGTCAATTAATGTTTGAACGTAAACATTCCGACCATCAGGCAATGTTTGCAATTCAAAATGGAAACTTGTAACTTTCGAGTGAAACATACAGTCACACCATTTTTACATCCCTGTGCAGGTGATTCAACTATATTACCAACCCACAATTTTTTCATATTGACAAGAGTATTATCATCAATGTATGTTTCTTGTAAAAACCTACATATACTTTACATTTATGTACATAGCGGATAACAAAGGCTTTTAACATTTAACAAGGCAAATGTTAAGGGATAATAATGTGCCATAGCAACAGAAAACAAATAAAAGATAAAGAAAGTTGGAAAACTGAAAGTAGAGAAAGGAGATGAGGCTAGGATGTAGCACATATATAATAATAAACAAGACAAACAAAACAGAGATATCACTGAGGAAAGAACATTTTAAATAAAACATTGAGATAGCGAAGGCACAGTCTAATTAGAGTCAGAGTGCCATGGAACCTGCCGAGGAAAGAAAAAAAGGTATAAAAGTGATAGGGCTGAAACTTATGTGTTAAGTGCAGAATCTTGAGAATCCACTACAACTGCAGCATGAAGATCCAAGTAAGCAACTAGATCTGCAGGTGAAGAGAAAGACTTAGATATATAATTTTTCCATATTCTCGTGACTAAGGGGGTCTAATAGTCCATATTTCAAGCCTGCATCAAGAAGTCTAGGACGTACTACCAATAATGATGGGATTTCTTAAACCCCTTTGCGTATTATGAAGAGGTGATAGTAACACAAAACTGAATATAATTTGTCTCAGTTTAGACTGGTTAGGTTGACAATGGGATGGTATGCAAGACCCTTATTTATTTCAAATTTATATGCGAATTTTAATTTCAGTAACAAAGACAATAGATTTTCCAAGAAGGACCTGCAGTTCTGACCTTCAATGCTCTACCGCAGGTTAAAGATGCACAAATTATAGGGAACATTTCTATTTACAGATGAATTTGTTTCATAGGCCCAATGTGAGTTACTTGAGGTACTAATTGAGCAATTGCAGTTGTATTATCACAAATCGTAATCTCATTATCAGATACTTTCAAGGAAAACCTGCTAAGTCTCTTTGACTCTATTTGCTCTGATGTTAAACAATTTCAGTGTTAATACGAATAGCTTAAACTTCTAGAATGTTCAACATTTACTGTTCCTGTGACTCAATCACTTTTGATTAAGTAGGCGGTGGTGAAGTTGTTTGCTTCCTTTAATTAGAAGTATGCAACCTAACTTTCATTTCTGAATTTGGCATAGTTATATGTACTTCTGAAAAGTTACTGTTATTTTGGAGCTTATATATGATATGTATGTGTCTGAAAACAAAACCTCACAAGCAGACTGCCAGTGAAAATGAATAAAATACCTTTAACAACTGCAAAATATGTGAAAAGCCACTCCTTTAAGAGAAGCAGTGGTTTGGAAGCCCCCCTCCTCTCCTCAGGTAAGCCTTCCTCACACACAGTCACCTCACCGGCATCTATAGTCGAAGAAAATACAAACTACAGCCACTGGAAACGGAAAAAAAGACTTAAAATCTTCAGGCACAGGTTTCAGCCATGAAAAATGCACTCCAAGGACAGCCAAAATGCCTTAAATCGGCATGGAAATATGGTTTGAGAAGCAGATGTTATTGTAGATCACAGCGTGCCCGCCATCTTCAGTGCACACCCTCATGCATCGCCATTCATCACCCTTGCCACTGCCCCTTTAGCCCCTCTCATGCGCCCTGCGTGTTGTATAATGTATGTTAACATTATATGCCAGCGTGATTGTTGGAAAATCTGAAGCTCACCCCCTCCCTTGCCCGCAATCTTACTGATCAAGCTACGACCATGGTTTACAGTCGCATTAAACATACACTACCACTCTCTTGTTGACACTGACACTGGAGAAGCAGTCATGTCTGCAGTAACACTCACTGACTGAGAATGAAACAATGTCATGCAGCAATACTGCTAACACTCACTCAAAGTGAAAACGTTTAAGGAAAATGATTTCAGCCTTTCCTCAATAGTCAGTACAGACAGCAACCACTCAAAGCTTCCATCAACGACATATGCTGATGCTGCAACACACTTCCAGCAAGCAAAAAGTTTGCTTGAATAATTTGTCGAAGCCATCTGTTGTACACCCTGGATGGGTCTTCCTCTCATGTGGACATGCTGGCCAACAGATATCTTGCAAGAGGACGCGGGCACTAATATTGTTTAATTATTTAACATTTAAAAAAAGATTTTGACTGTTTAAAAAAATCCAGTCCACGTTAATACTAGGAATGGAAGAGGCTAGCTTTACCGAAACAACAGCTACGCGTCATATTCTTATTTTTGCAGTTTTATATAGCGCTTTACAAGAGAGCCAGATTATGTTGCTCAATTTTAGACACAGGGAGATCAATTGATTTGCTCACAATCAAAGCGTTTGCCTCGACGCCAGGATTCAAGCGTGGTTCCCCAGTTCCAAGCCTGGAGCTCTGCCTTCTAGGCCACATCTTCTTCGCTTCTACAAATATACAGTAAGTGAACACATCTCTTAAAGTATGTTAACCGCAAAACCATTACTATTCTGTACCACATTCATTGGACTCCATTATACCTAGGTGAGGCTCTTTAACCCTTGTTTTTCAAAAGCCAAAAGATTTGGTGTGAATAAATACTGTAAATATTATCAAGTCAAAACGAAAAAAGTCTCAGTAGGTTCATCTGCATCAATAGACTAATGCTACCTTATAGTGCATCAATAAATTAATCTGTAAACAGTGCTTCAATCTGAAGCCTCGAGCCATAGAAGGCACTTCGGCCCAGATGGAGGTATGTTTTTCTCTTGCTCCAAGGGGAAACAGCTGACAAAGCTATCTCAATGACATACAAAACACTGATTAATAACATTCCAGGTACTTAGACGGCATTAAGGGTCCAGTGGGACACCACCACAGGGTAAATGGATGATATTGACTGGGATGCTGCCCTAATGCACCCATTGGAGGTAACCATTAAGCTTAAGCTGTAACTGAATCAATTCAAGGCCCTCCACAGGATATACTACGATAGGACCCGCCTACACAGATTTGGTAGGGCTGAGACACCCGACTGCCTCCTTTGTAAAACGGAAAGAGGTACATATTTACACACTTTATGGGACTGTCAACTTGTGTACGGTCCTACTGGACCACAATAATAATGGAACTCAGAAAGGTAGTCGGAGCACACACACTGATGGAAGCTACATATATCTTGCTAGGCATTTCCTCAGAGATTGATGTTCCCAAAACAAGCTCCTGTTTTGCAATTTAGGACTCATAGTCGCCAAGGGAGACATAGCCAGATACTGGGGTGCCGGAATCCTCCCATACTGATGGAATGGAAAACATGAATGGACTTAAAAAATGGTGCAGAGAAGGTGACATACAAGGCAAGAGGGTGCCCAAAAAGTTGTTTAAGATCTGGGGGCCCTGGTTGCAGTACTATGGATTGGAGATGTAAGGAGGGACTGATGAGCCCCTATTACTAACCACAGAATGACAGCAAGACATGATGGTGAACTCTTATTCCATGAACAACACAAAGATAGCATTAAAAAATATGATATTGGTCTGTGATAACTATGCCCGCAATAGGATGTAATTGTATTACTGCCTGTTTGATCGAGCGTGCTTTCACTCCCAGACACTCATTGTTCTTTTTGCAAAGTTATGCATCGTATATTGTTTCTAAAAAAATCTTAAATAAAAATATTTTTTTAAAAAGAAAAGAAACAAAATAACTTCCTGCAGAAACTCTATGGCAGTTTCACATATGTCAAATAGATCTTTGATCATAAAGTGCAAAACGCATATGGAAAAAAAAAACACCATGGGGAACACATGAATGTTGTTGCTGATGCTCATGGAAGTAACACAAAATACAGTGGCTCGGGTATGGCGTTTGAAAGGTCTATTTTTAAATGCATATTCGAAATTCTTTGCTGTACCTTTCTAAAACGATTAAACTAATGTTACTGTAAGACAACTGCTACAGTCAAACAATAAATCACTTTAATAATAGTATCCTGCAACCAAGACTTCCTCTGGAGCCTGAGCATGCAGTGGGATATTTCCAAGACAAATCAGAAACATGTCACACTAAAGAGTATCACTCACTTACTATGCCTAGGCCTGAATGAGGCTCTTGCTTCTAAATCCTTCCCGGGTAGGGGATAAATATGTTGACAAGGATGTAAAGCATCCTACACAAATCCACCCATGACTGTACATGCCTTCGGTTACACAGCTAAAGGATCCAGCAATTACTCATGATTTCAACAAAAGAAGAAAAAAACAATGTATTAGTTCAGAATGCCATGTTTAAAATGCTAAATATTTAAGCGCACTGTATTCTTACTCACTTATTTCAGCAAAATATCCAGCATTGTGCTTTATAAGAAGAGTGCTGCTGTGAAAGGCCTAGCTGATTTAACAAAGCCGTATGACTATTCTCTTTTAGTGCTCCATTAACCGTTTGCTGCCAGCATGTTCCCTTACATCTATTTTAGGGCAGGTCAAATAAGACATTACTTGAACAACATTATATATTACATTTATTTTCATTGGCTAGGCTTGATATCTTAATAGGGCACCCGACTCACACTGGTGCGTAGAATGATAAAGTCATAAAGGCTCTCAAAGTTATACAAAGCAGACCAGCTAAGTCTCATAAAAATAGTTTACAGTCATAGCTTTATAGTGATTCCAAATTAAAGTAGCATCAGTATGCTCACTGTCCAATTGATTTTATTGAGCCTGTGCTCACATTTATTTTGTAAAACTGAATGATAATCCGATGTGATGACTCTAAGGGTCAATGCCGGAAATTGTGACTTGATCAAACAACACGGGGGCAGAGTATTGGAGACCAGCACAGCTTGTGTTGTCACTTCTTTCTTCTCTTTAAAGACTGATTTTGATTTACCTGCCTGTGCTGGAGAATCTTTTGACTTAATTTACAATTAGCTCAACTAACATGGCGGTGGCCATCTTTTTCAACCACATTCCACTCTCTTCAGCCAGTCTTATTAGATGCCATAATCGTATCAGTCAGCACAACTTTATCACTGGGTGTGGCTGTCATATCTGGAAGTCATCAGAGGTAACTGTGGGCTTTCATGTTAAATGGAGCCTGCGCAAGATCGGGCAGACAGTACCTTTCATCGTGTTTAGACAATGCCTGCCTTCAGGCCATAGCATAATGGCATATTTCATCTTCAACACAGTAAGTGACGTTAAGGTCAGGCAGTGCCTGGCCCAGGAGGCCTATTGGTATGTGATGGAGGTCTGCAGGTTGTGACATCATAGTTGGGTGTGCAATGGTTGAATGTCTGACAAAGAACCAAGAGTTTAATTTCTCAGATACAAGCGAAGCCTGGAGCGTTCTGTGCTGGGAGGGGTCCTCCCTGTGTCCTGCACATTTCCCATTGTGAACTACCCCAAGACTTTCACAAGGAAAGCACTGAGTTGTGGTATTGAAAGACTGGTGCTGAAGATTTGTCCCAGAGGCTGTATCTGCTGTGCCCAGACGCTGATCTACACTTATAAATGAATGAGCACAGTGACTCTATTGACAGAACGGGTAATCCCAATTCCTAACTCCTTGTTCCCAGGTTATTGGTTCCCCCTTTTGGGTAAAAAAAAGAGTTTGAATGAGATGATCTCACGGAATTAACGTGGCATGCTTCATCATTGGCTACCTCATCCTACCCTGGTTAGGTGGTTCTCATCCCACCCTGGCAAGATGGTACTATCAGGGTGAACTTGACCCCAGTTCTTCAGATATATTCTTTTCCTGGATAATACAGGGGTCCAGTTTATATTTAAAATACCTTAAAATACGTCACAGGTGTATCAATGTGAATAAACATATTACTGGATGTTTAGGGGTACCATAGTCCGAGCATTCTTTGAAAGTGCTGACTTTCTGCCCACCCTAAGAGCCAGATCACTGGTCAGGGGCATTCCTCAGGACAAAAAAGATCCCTCACTCTAATTCTGTGAGTGCATGTTAGAGTATATATTTGTATATATTGGAAAGACCAGAATTTCCTACCTCTCTTTATTTGAATTTCTAGACCTAGGGTACAAAAGCACATAGGGTTAGACAATACAACACCATCCATCTTGTTGGGATGGTGATGACTCAAGGAAAAAGCGTTCTATGACACAGCACATGTGCTAGGGTGGTACTGTAAATCACAGATACAAACAACATGCTTATCACACGTGTAGCTTCATGACAGTCAACATGCTAGTGTGTCTTTGCTTACCCTATTTAGGGCTATTCTTTACTTTGTGGTTTGGCATGGATGTGCTGCTCCTGTAGTCGCACACTTATATATGGAATATTGTGGGTTATCTTCTATTAGTGGAAACAGTGCAATACTGTGGGCCATCTTTATATGAAGGAACATTATTCCAGAGCCAGAATCATTAATCAATACATTAGATTTTATGGCAGCACAGGTACAAGTTAACATTAATGCCGGTATACACCTAGCAGTTCTAGTGCATCAATCTGGAAGATCTCAGGATCAGTTTAGAAGTCAGGTACTTACTTCATCTAGGAGGACAGGCCAGCGTTAATACCTGTAATCTCCCCTCGAGCCAACAAATCTCTCTCGGGCTCAAGGCAAAGTGCTACTGGCAATTTTATGCTGGTGGGCACCATTTTTGGGTAGGGCTCCGTCGGTCACATGGTTACCGATGTGTAGTGGCCACCTTCGCTGAAGGCCCTGCTGCAGAATGATTGATATAAGTGTCTGTCACATGAGTCACAGGTGGTCATGTGAAAGGTAGTTCCCACGTCATTTAATCAATGTTATCACCAATGAGGATGCTATGCATTGAGCATGCCAGCTTAGTTTCAAGGTTGGCCATCACTTTGTCTGGTAGGGTACATCTCTCAGTATTATCATCAAAGGGGAGGAAGATTAGTTTAAAGATGCATATCTTTATCTCAATATGCAGAGGGATATAGTCTGTAATAATACCATGATAATTCCCTGATAATTTGGCTTAATTTGGCTTAGAAAGGGGGAAGAAAAAGGCTTAAAATATCCTCAAACTATATAACTCATATTCCTTTCTTTACGTGCATTATGATTATCGCTGTCCTGTGAACATTACTTTGTGACACTGGGGGATAGGCTCACCGTGATGAGGGTTACTTAGTGTATGTGCTACCAAATTCTTTATGTCTTCGTATTCAACTGGCCCCAAGTAATCTCATTTATACCCTGCATGTTTGTTTGTAGTCCATAAACCCACCATTGTTCGTATGCCAACAGCACATTAGTCATATCTTCATGGAGTGGTCTATTTTTCAGGACTTTCCATGTGAAAGTCTTAGGGTAGTTCACAATGGGAAATGATCAGGAGACAGGGAGGACCCCTCGCAAAACAGGATGCTCCAGGTTGCACTTCTATCTGTGTAACTTAAATGTTGCTTCTTTGTCAGACATTCAACCATTGCACACTCAGCTATGACGTCACAAAGGTATGCCTACTCAGCACGCAGACCTCAATTACATAAGAATAGACCTCCTGACATAAACGTCACTTGCTGCGTTGAAGATGGAATATGAAGTCGCAGGCCTTATGCTACGCTGTGTGGCTCGCACTGACTTGGCTCATGCATCCCCGTGCCAGCGTGTGTATTTAGGTTTGTGTAGGGTTCTAGGTTCTAGGTGGTTAGGACTGTGGGTGGCAGGGAGTTAAGTTGGGTGGCGAAGCTCAGAAGACCTACGGTCCTGTGCTGCACTCGAGCAATAAATTACTTACTACACTTCATCCCTTGTGCCTCATCACTTCAAGTTGGTGACAAGTGATCTCGAATGCTGTAATATGTTTTAAGGTAAGCGGTTCTAGTACTTTAAGGAATGTTTGATGTTAAGAATCTTCATACTTGTTCTAGATTTAGAATATCCTGTTAGGGATAGCGATATGCATTATTCAGGAGGGAAGACTTCAGCTATGAAGTACTGGTCGTGGGTCCTTACAAGAATAAATTCTTTTATTGAATATTGAAGTCTCAACTTGGATTACTTTGGTATAAACCCTTACTACATTTATTGGCGACGGGATTCATGGACTTGGACCCACCGACATTTTGGAAATTGTGAGTTATTAATTTTCTTTGAAATTCTGGAAGCAGAAAAATTGAAATGTTATATTCGGCTTGCACTTCGGATCAGCGTCTAAATATTGGACTTACATTCCGTATTGTATTGCCTAGCTAATTTCTTGGTTGATGGTGATTGCTTATACGTGTACTTCTATGCTGAGAAGTGTCCCGAAATTCTTTATGTGGTTTCTTGCTCGATCGTTAACAGAGCTGTTAAGGGATCGTGGTCGACTGTCAGTTTCGGGCAGCAGGTGATTTTATTTGGCTGTCAATTTCGGGCAGCAATGTGGGATCTATATTGACTCACTCGCATCATTTGAAATACAAGTAACGTCCGCATCTTTTAAAACTGCAGCATCTACTTGCTTGTTTGGTCGCGCGTGGGAAGATCTACTTTGGAACTTACTCGAGCATCTGCACATCGTCACTGCAGCTCCAGCCTGCGCATCAATTGAATTGTTTTCTTGACGGTTGCTGACATCATCGCGTAGTCCTACGCGCAACATAACGGGCGCCATCTTTTATTTGTTATTTTCGGTTACCTAGCAACAGGAAACTCGGAGCAACGCAGGGAATTCGGAGCAGCGCGTCGTGAATCAGAGTGTCAACATTGATTGTTCTACTGATTAATGAACATCGTGTGGCAACTAAATGAAGATTTCTCAACTTAAGCATTTAGTTTATTATTGTAATTAGTCTTTTGTTGAACTGTATTCTCAAACACAGTATAGGGCTACATGTTAAATTAGGTAGAAATTCATTAACTTCACCATTTTGCTAGCTTTATCATACATACAGGTGAACTGTTTTTACAAATTATATACTACTATAAGATGGCTACTAGCAATAGTAATAACGTAATGCAGCCTCCTCCATTTCTCGAGCTACCTGGTAAACCGGTCAAGCCTTGGCATAAATGGTTCAGAATTTTTGAAAATTATTTGGAAGCCATTGACGCTGGTAAATACTCAGCTTCTAGGAAAAAAGCATTGCTGTTTAACCATCTGGGTAATGTGGGACATGAAGTTTTTGATAATCTACCCTTTGTTCCCGGTCCTAGAGGAGATGATACATGTGATGTTTTTAAAGAAATTATTACAAGGATTGGTAAACAATACGTGGATGAGCCTTCAGTAATGGTCGAGAGGCATAACATTTTTAAACGTAAGCAGTCAGTTGAAGAGGCCATAGAGGATTATTTAGCTGTTTTACGTGTTTTGGCCTCAAAATGTGTTTTTGGAGATTATTTAGATACAGCGTTAGGAGATCAATTAGTTTTTAATTGTTTTAATAGAAAGGTAAAAGAGCGAATTCTAACATGTAAGAATCCCTCTCTTGATGAGGTCATGGATATTGCGAGAAGTATAGAGCGTTCAGTAGTATCTTCTACGATATTATCAGAAAGCGCTAACAATGTTTCTACAAATGTTTCTAAAATTGCGGTAGTTGATGTTAATTCACCTAATAATTAAACTAGTGTGTGCCTGGTATCACATAAAAACGTGTTTAAAATGAACACTGAACGGAAAAGTGGTGGAAGTTGTTATAGGTGTGGTTCAAAATTTCACCTTGGCAACAATCCTAATTGTCCAGCCCAGGGTAAGCGTTGTAATAATTGTAAGAAAATTGGACACTTTTTTAATGTTTGCCATGCACCTAAATCTAAAGTTAGAGTCAGTCAACTGGATGTAGAAAATGATATTTTATCTGAAGCCATTAACAATGTTTGTATTTCTTCTGTGGAAGTTAATGCATTAGGTAAATGTGAGAAACGTTGTAAAGGTCCTATTTGTTATACTAAAATTGGCACCATAGACTTGAATGTCATGGCTGACTCGGGATCTCCGATTACAATTTTAGCTGAGGAAACATTTAATAAGTTTTGGCCACAAAAATTGTTAAAACCTACTAGTATCAACCCTAAAGCGTTTGGGGAATATGATATTATCATGAAAGGGTACTTTGATGTTAGTATCTTATTCAAAAGTAGGAATATTTACACCAAAATTTATGTTGCGGTTAATGGGAGAGATATCTTAGGATGGCAGGACCAAGCCAAATTAGGAATTGTTTTAAGACCTGGACATGATGAACCGGTGGTACTTGGTGACATGCCAGTTTTCTGTATTCAAGAGGTTCCTGAGTTAGATGAGTTTTCAAAGAAATTACACAACAAATTTCCTAATGTTTTTTCGGATAAGATTGGTGTGATTAAGGATTTTGAACACACCATCAAACTCAAAAGTAATGCTATTCCTGTGAAACAGAAAGTAAGACCTGTACCCCTGTCAGCGTAAGAAGATCTCAGGAAGCTACTGATTAATATGTGTTCTCAAGGTAAGATTGAACAAGTTGAGTCATCTGAGTGGGTCTTGGCAGCTGTCGTTGCACGAAAAAGTTCTGGCGACATACGCTTATGTGCTGATTTGAGAGTCTTAAATAGGAACATTCTGGTCGATTGCCATCCCCTTCCTAGAATATATGAGATGTTAGCAAGAGTGGGAGGTAGTAAATATTTTTCCATCATTGATTACCCTCTGCGTATCACCAGATACCTCTACATAAGAGTTGACAACATTTGACCACCTTTGTTACACCATTTGGTGTGTATATGTACCAACGCATGCCATTTGGGCTGGCTTCAGCCGCCAGCGTTTTTCAACATCTTATGGATAAGATTTTTGGTGATTGTGTTGGCATACAGGCATTTCAGGATGACATTTTGATTCATACTGAGAGTTTGGATCAACACATTGTTTTGTTAGAGGAAGTTTTAGAGAAGTTAGGGTCTAATGGCATGACAGTTAATATAGATAAATGCAAATTTTTGGCAGAAGAGGTTAACTATTTAGGACACAACATTTCATCAGAAGGAATAAAACCTAAAGTTTCATTGCTTAAAGGTATTAATGATGCAAGTGTACCCACTGATAAAGATTCTCTGCGTGCCTTTTTAGGATTAAGCGAATATTATGCACGCTTTGTTCAAGGTTACGCAGTCATTGTACAACCTTTGAGGAATCTTTTAAAAAAAAATGTAAAATATGTTTGGTCTGAGAATGCCAAAGAGTGTTTGAGTCAGTAAAGAAACTTATTGTTACGGCCCCAGCAATTACACCATTTACACATGGAGCAAAATGTATCATCACAGTCGATGCCAGTGCCAAGGGTCTTGGTGCAGTTCTTAGTCAGTTTATTGAAGGCAAAGAATCTACCATTGCTTTTGCCTCGCGCACATTGAATTCCAGCGAGAAAAATTAGAGCACAATTGAGCCTGAAGCGTTGGCATGCTCTTGGGCTTCTGAAAAATTCAGAATGTATATATGGGGTACTAGATATGAACTACATACGGACCATAAACCTTTTATATTCATGTTAGGGGACAGTTGTTCTAATAAGGCTTCATGTAGGTTAATTTGTATTCTATCAAAACTACAAAAATTTGAGATCAATTATATTCCCGGAGGGAAATATTTTAGGGCTGATTGTTTTTCTAGACTACCGGTTGATTCTGATGATTTAATGGAGTGTCTTGGTAAGAATTTAGATGATGTGGAGTACGTTTTCACTGTTCAAGATATAAATGAACAATTTAAGATTTCTGAGTCAGAATGGTCGAGTTGTTGTGACAATGATGATTGTTTGATTCAGGTTAAAAAGTTCCTTGTGAAGGGTTGGCCAAACGATAGGAATATGTCTATGGAACTGAGAAGTTTTGCTCAAGTTTCATCTGAGTTATCTGAGGTAAATAATATTGTGATGCGACAGGATTTGTTTGTTTCTCCAGCTAGTTTGAGATCTAAAATCATTGCCTTAGCCCATGAGGGGCATTTAGGGATTTCTGCCACTGTTAAGAAAATTAGACAGACATATTGGTGGCCAGGAATTGATGGTCAAGTAAAGAGACATGTGGATACTTGTTCAGAATGTTTATGCTCAGACAAGCATTGGAAAACATCCAATAGTCCTCTTATTCCAGTCAATTGGCCAATTAATGCCTGGGAAAAGATTGGGTTGGATTTTACTGGTCCTTTGAATGTTGTTGGGTGTGACAAGAGATTTTTAATTGTAGCCATTAATACTCCAAAAGGCTTTATTTTTCATTTGTTGATAATGCAGATTCAGCCTCGGCTTTTTCTTTCTTAAAGATTTTGTTTCATATTGAAGGAAGGGTAAAAGAAGTTGTCACAGATAATGGATCTCATTTTGTTTCTGATGTATTCACAAATGTTCTCCTTAAACATGATGTTAGCCATATAAGAGTACCTTGTATAGTCCAGCCTCTAATGGCCTGGTGGAAAGAACAAATAGGTTGATAAAAGAGGGTGTTCAGACTGCTGTTGCTAATAATTTGAATGTTTTGACATTTTTGCAGTTTAAAATATGGAATTATAACATCACACCCCAGAGTACCACTGATGTAGCTCCTTTTGTTTTATTAAGAGGAAGGAAACCCATTTCATCTATCACTCCATCTTGGCTGTTAGGAAAGGCTGAACGTTATCATAACATTGATTTGCAGAAAGTTCGGGAACATGTTGAGGAAAAACAAAGGAGTTATAAAGTGAATTATGACAAGAAAATGCATATTGAAGAAGGAGTTCTGAATATTGGTGATTGGGTATTGGTAAAAACGCCCAATAAAGTAAGTAAAGAACAGTTAAAGTATTCTGAACCTGTTAAGGTTTTGAAAATTAACAAAACATCCGTTTTGTTACATGAAAAAGGGTGGTGGAACGCTAATGCATTAGTCAAGGTCTCTTTTGAACAAGCTAATATTATACTACTGAAAGTCAGCTCCTCTGAAAGATCTCAAAGACAGGATTGGTTTGATCTTGGTAGATTAACTGAATCAAGTCATACAGATAGTCAAGAACATTTTGTTGAAAGAAATGTTGAACATGTCTTTGATTGAGGTGATTCATCTATTATTAGTGAGACAGAAATTTCCAGAACTTTTCCTGCGTGTTCCAGTGAAATTCCTTGTGGGAGTGGGGATAATGTCACAAGATGTAGTGCACGTTTAAGATCTGCTCCTACTTATTCCAGGGATTATGTGTACTATTAATTGTTTTTTTTGTACATATTTATGTTAATGTGATTTAAAAAAAAAGGGGGAAGGTGTGTAATATGTATTAAGGTACGCGGTTCTAGTGCTTTAAGGAATGTTTGATGCTAAGAATCTTCATACTTAGACATACTAGATTTAGAATATCTTGTTAGGGATAGCAATATGCATTATTCAAGAGGGAAGACTTCAGCTGTGAAGTACTGGTCTTGGGTCCTTACAAGAATAAATCCTTTTATTGAATATTGAAGTTTCAACTTGGATTACTTTGGTATAAACCCTTACTACAAGTGCCGTACCTACACATTGTAGCGGCTTTGTTGCGCTGGATTTCTGACACAGAGAAAAATCCTATTTTCAAGCCTGCTGCGGAATCGTAAAGGAATCCTATCCGCAGATAATGTACTTTGCTCTGGACTCCCCGTGGCATTAGACATCATGGGTCTTGTAGGGCCATCACATCTTTACATAATTGTTTTAATTCACCTATTTTCAAGATGGTCTGTGGTCAAAGTGGTGCAAAAAGTTGACACTATGGCAGTTTTATCCTTTTTAGACTACAGTTTTAGCCAAGAAGGAAGCGATAATGGTGTACAATTCCAATCCAATACTTTTAAACAACATTGTAGCAGAGTTGGAATCTCATTAAAAATGGCTTCTCTTGACAACCCGAGTGGAAATGGCATGGTTGAAAGTTGTAATCGTGTCATTAAAAGGGTTATACAATCTGCTTATATCAATAACAAAAATTGGGAAGCTGAATTGTCAAAAGCTGTTTGGGCTTATAGAACTACTGACAATGAGCTTACCAGAGTTTCTACGTTCTTAATAATAAGAGGATGCAGACCAAGGGCATAATTTAACCCTAATTGGTTATTTAATTCCAGCGTTGAACTGTGGTCCTTGGAAGAAGTCAGGAAAATGACCTTTAGTTCTCAGTTGAAAAACAAATGTTATTTGATTCAAAAAATTGTACCAAACCTATTAACATTAAAGTTGGTGACTGGGTACATATACTTAAAGGTTATATATAGGTTTCATCCCAAAGGGGGAAGTACGTTTTTCATCCAGCAAAAGTCAATGAGGTTTTACAGAATGCTATTCGCCTTGATAATGGCAAAGTCTGGAATCTCAAACGTGTTGCCCTATGCAAGAATCATACTAATTGGTGCGTTGATGAAAGTCAGGTAAGAAGATATGTTGATTTGGATGACTCAATCGAAATTGATGGCGTTTTAAATGACAATTTTGAAACTAAAGTTGCTCAACAAGAAATTTGTACTGGTGTCAATGTTTCATTTAATGTAAGGAACAATTCTATAATTACAAATGATAACGAAGAGAATTCTGTAATTTCTCATTTAGATGAGGCAGGACTTCCAGCTAAAAATTTTGGAGATTCTCAGTCTCATATAAATGAAAATACGTTGGACAAACGCAAGTGTAAAACACCGTTATGACTAAAGGATTTTATTGTGGACCGCTGTAAATGATTGCTACACTGTTTTATTTTTTCTCTTCTAATGAGGGGGGAATGTTGTGGGTTTTGTCAGCCCATACTCTGCATTCTTATTTCATCTATAGTCATTATCTTTGCTTTGTTTTTAGAGAACGGGATGTGTTGTGGCTCACGCTGGCTTGGCTCATGCCTTGTGCTTCCCCGTGCCAGCCTGTGTGTATTTAGGTTTGTATAGGGTTCTATATTCTAGGTGGTTAGGACTGTGGGCGCAGGGAGTTGTGTCGGTTGGCGAAGCTGAGAGGACCTGCGGTCCTGTGCTGCACTCGAGCAATAAAGTACTTACTACACTTCATCACGTGTGTCTCATCACTTCATACGCCTCAAGACACTATGTCAGTGCTCTCTGCCCGGTCTTCTGCAGGCTCCAAGTAGCATGAAAGCCCACAGTTACCACTTATGACTTTCAGATATGGCAGTCGCTTCCAGTGATCACGTTGTGGTGAGTGATACAGGTAAAATGATGGCGCTTTCTAAGACTGGCTGAAAATCTTTTTGTGGCCCAAAAGGAGTCCAATAACCTGGGGACAAGGAGTTAGGAATAGGAATGACCCACTCTGTCCATAGATTCACCGCACTCGTGATTTATGCTGTGTCTCAGGAGAAAGTGTGGTGTCTAAATCCTCCCTTTTTCTCAATGTGATATGATCAATCTATACTCAGCCTAGGGTGCCATAATTACCAAAGACGCATGACCACTACACAGGCCTACTTTGCAGTTATCATCCTACGGCTCACGGCTGGAACCCTCATCTCAACAAAATAGCTGCAGATGAAGTGGGCCCACAGAACATGCCTGCCGCAAATGTTGAACAGCATCTCCACTGATCTGGTAATCAAAGTGCCTAGCTATGATTGGCACAAGAGTCTAAGGGCATTTTTTGGAGTTTAGAGAATATGCTCTGTCAAAAACATAGTGGGTCTTTCGTCTACAGTATTACAAGTACATTTTAGTCTACAATGCTTATAAAACAGAGGAAGGAAATCTGTCACGATTTGAAAAGCATCCTGTCTGCCAAACCCTAAATAAGGCTTTAGATGCACAAAGAAATCTACTAAATGAGCTTAAGAATTTTGCACAAGTTAACTCAAAACAGTGAAAGTCACTGAACCTACTAAAACATGTGGCCAATGGGGTAATTCAGATTCAACTCCACCTGTCCCTAATTAATGCTTATACCCCCATTCCATAGAAGGGACTGTATACATTATCGAATTTCATAGCGGGGAGATGGCACTGGAGGAGTGGTGGCACATGACTGAGGACTGTAGATGAGTTTACAATCCTGTGACCGACACCTCTACGGACCAGCATAGTTTTTTGTTTTACTTTAAGACTATAGTACTCTGTACTAGGCAGATGATAAGCACTAGGCTGGACAATACTTGTGTGTGTTGGATGACTGTTGCTTTCAGAGCTGTTGACCCCCTGCCCCCTCCACATTACTCACCTGAGAAGCCGTTGACTTCTATCCCTTCACAACCCTAAGACAAAAACGGAAACAGTATACTTGACCTGCTTTGGACAGCCATAGTGGGAAAGACCCCAAGACAAACAGTGGCAAACAACCTCAACCACCAAAGTAGGGGCTAAGAAGGCCCAATCTGACCTGTGGTCGGCCTGAAACCGCCTTGGGTAGGAAAATGTGAAGGACCAGGTTGTCCAGGTAGAAAAGTGATGAAGGTGGATGAACTGACATTACCTGAAGTTCTCCGACACTTTGGGGCCAATTCCGATGCAGTCGGAAAAGGCTCCGGACTGCATCGGAATCAGCTGTTTGGTTTCCTTTCCCACCGACCCATTTTGATGGGTCGGTCGGAAAGGAATCTGAACCGGATTTCCGAATGGCCTCCGACCAGCTCAGAGAGCCCGTGTGCCATTCAGAAATCCTCCTATTATTCTATTAAACAAGGGAACCCATTGGGTAAACTAGGACCATGGGTGAACAGCTATTATGAAAAACAAAGGTCCTAATAGTAAGGCATGTTTTTATAGACTGTAGTCAGTACTATAAATTTAGTTCGCTCTGTGTACCCAGCCGGGCCACAGGTATTTATTTCACACAAGATAAAGTCATAAAAGTTCGACAAGCAAACAAGTGATAGGGCACAATCCTGTACCTATCATTCAAAGCATAGAAAATAGAAAAAACGAAAGAAATAACAGGCAAAAAGAAGTGGAGCCAATTTTTGTGACTTGTAAACCATAACTTATCAAAGCAAGTTCACAAATACAGTTACTACACGCATTTATACACAATGGTCATATATGTAGTACTGTGAAAAAGGTTGACGTTTCGATCCCTGGGCTCCTAATTAAGCGGGATCATCATCAGGACTATTGTAATTAATTGCCTGGTTTTAATTCCAACCAAGTGCCGGTATTGGCGACTGTTGGATTCAATAGTCAAAGGGCTTCCAGATAGTTGACACGTTAGTGAACCTACGAATTGGCCTCATCGGGAAAGTGCAGTCGTACTGAAGCCCGACTCCTTGAACTCTCAATAGAGTCAGAAGCCGCGGTCTGTTTTGGGAACCAGTGTTAGAGTCAGAGGCCGCGGTCTGTTTTTTGGAAACCAGTAATGAGCCGCGAGGAAGGTCCACTTGCGTGCTCTTGGTGTTCAGGGCGTCCCGCGGTGGGGAAAGATTAAATGAGCCCTTTGGTCGATTAACTCAATGGTTAAACGAAGGTCGGCGTCTCTGGACAGCAATGCAGAGTACTGACTCTGTGGCCCGACGTCCTCTATCAATCCCTTGGGTGGGTCTTTCCAGCAGAGGGATTACGAAGGAAGATTCCCACAGCCTTTCTGTGCCAGCCTTTTCGACACAGAAAGGCTGCGAAAATCCGACTTTTGGGGCCCCCTGGGTGCAAGGCGGATGGAGGCCTAAGTAGCAGCTAAGCTGCCCCCTTCTTGATCCCTACACCCCGTGGTAGGCACCTCAAGGTGCCTGCCACGGGTGCAGAGATGAACCGCACCTCTTCACTTTACACTGAGAGCATGCATTCCGGTGGGAATGCGTGCTCCAAGTGTAAAGAATAGGAATGCGACCGAACAGTGTACAGTTGCATCCTAATTCCTGGGGTGGAACCGACGACAGGAGAACGCTCAGTTCCAGTTCCAAAATTATGTCGGACGGACTCCGGTCTGTCCGACATCAGAATCAGCCCTTAAGTGTTGAAGTGATTAACACCAACCAAACTGTCTTCAAGGTGTAAAGTCACACCGGCAACTGTGCATTGGCTTGAATAGGGATGATATTAAAAAGTAAATACAAGAATCAAATCCTACTGAGGAGCAATAAATGGGAGGAACAAGCAAAATAGAGCGTTTAGAAAACACACCACTGGTGTCAATCTAATCAGGGAAAGTCGATCACAAAGGCAAATTATGTCAGACAGGGCCACCAGATAACCTTTAAGTGTAGCCACCACCAGTCCCTGGAGTGCAAGGCTTAATACAAACTTCAAGATGATGGAAAGGTGAGATTTAAGATGTTTAGGCCCTCTGACTCGCATCACTAAATAAACTTACACCAGAGCCATGTGGAGATGGATTTGGTAGCTGCTTTTCTAGCCACCAAAGTGAAGCCTGTGACTTCGTCAGGAAGACAAAATGCGGTGTCCCCCAGGGCGCATCCCTCAGCCCCACGTTTTTCAATGCCCATACGACCCTGCTGGCCAACATCATCATATCCCACGATATCAACATAATTTCATATGCAAACATCACCAAACTCATCCTCTCACTAACCAACGACCCCACCACCACCAGAACCAACTTCCACAGATGCATGACAAAGGTCGCCGACTGAATGAAGAACAACTGCCTGCAGCTGATCACAGACAAGATGGGAGTATTGATCTTTGGTAATAGCAGCAACACATGGAACGACTCTTGGTGGCCATCAGACATAAGACCCACACCCACTCCTTCCAACCACGCTAAAAACATCAGAATCATCATCAACAACAAGCCCACCATGAAATCACAGATCAATGCAGTCTCCTCTGCCTGCTTCATCACTCTGTGCATGCTACTTAAGATCTTCAAGTGGCTAAACCTACACACGAGACTCATCATGACACAAGCCCTCATCACCAGCTGACTGGACTATGGCAATGCCCTCTACATAGAAATCGCCACAAAACTTCTACAGAAGCTTCAGACCATACAGAACAACGCAGTCAAACTCATCCTCTGCCTTCCCCGACGAACCCACATCACACCCCACCTCTGAAAATTCCACTGGCTCCCCATACAGAAGAGATGTCAATTCAAGCTGCTGACCCACGCACGTAAGGCTCTACACAACCAAGGACCCGCTTACATTAAGCACAGCCTTTACTTCCACCAACTGTCGAGAAGACTACAGTCCACCTCCCTTTTAGTTGCCCATACTCCCCGCCTCTACTGAAGCAGAAGTGGAGGATGCTCCTTCTTCCACAAGCAGCAAAGACCTGGAACAGCCTCCCCACGCACCTCCGGACCATCATCTCACTTCCAGAATTTCAAATGGTCCCCAACACCTGGTTGTTCGAATAAGCCTCCTGGGTCTGCAAGCGCCTTGATACCTGATTGGGTGATTAGCCGCGCTTTATAAATCCTGATTGATTGATTGATTGAGACATAATTTCAAATCTTTCCTGGCTTGGGAGAAGGTGTGATAAAAACTCACATGTACCCTACAAGGAGCAAGGACAAGGGAATAAAGCCACCAGACCGCAAATGGATAAAGTAAAGACAGGAATGTTGAATTTTTTAGAACAATATCCTTGCGGCATGTAGATCAAAAATTCATGTTCAACCGTGACTTTTATTTTCCTTGATTACATGCCATGAGAGTGGCATTCCTACCATATTGTAAGCCAAATTTAAAACAGATAAGCTTTTCACATTGTATAGACTTAGTACTCTGTATAGCTGTGGTAGCCTTAAGAGTGACACAGCAATTTTCCCCATCAAACAAGTAAGTGGGCACAACTTCCGTGTTTTTAATTTGTGCATTCTGCACATTACTTGATTATATGTACAAGACACTAAGACAGCTGACTTATCTGGTGACAAATGTATCACTTTAAATCTGAAAAACGCATTATTTTGCATTTCAATACCAAGACCTTCTGAATCGGGTGCCATGGCTATTTCTTACCCTACGTGCCCAGTAATCCTTTATGGACTAGTAGAAGTCAGATCCAGGAAAAAAAGATTAGTCAGAGGACTTTAGTGGACACTCTTAAAAGCTGTGAGGCTTCTACCTTTTAGAGTTACCTTTAGTTGTATAAAAGAACAGTGGGGGAAATTTAACTAATAATCCTGCTTGATCTGCAGCAAATACTGTCAAAAAGCTAATTGTAGATTTCCCACAATCATAATTTAGTTTCTGTTAAATATTCTGAGACAGATTAGAAAACCAGGGCACAGTGCCTACACTGGTCCTAAGATGGCATGATCTCCAAAGGTCTTCATCAGTGTCATGACCTTCCCACTAGAAGTTATGATAGGATGTTTTCCTACTTTGACCACCCCCTTTCCACTGTTTTTGCACAAGTTTTGTTTTTTCTTGTGATTGGGGCACTTTATTGGTGTTTTGAAATTTTAGGCTCTGTTTACAGTGTTTAAGTCAATTTTACGCTTTGTTTGAGAGCTTAAATTTACTTTAATTATTGTACACTGACTAAAACGCTAATTTTTTAAATTGTAATGTTATTACTTTATAGATGGCTGATCCTCAAGGCTTATCTTTGATTGAGTAAATATTCCACCAGTCCTCAGCCGGTTTTCTCTGGTGCATAGTATTTCTTTCCTAATTAATAGACCTGACTTCAGGGGCAATCTTGAGGGAAGCGCAATTCATGTGTTTGACTATAAAAACTGGTGGATAACTTGTCCAAGCTTCAGGAGGGTGAAATGACCAAAAGAAAGCATGTCTAGGTCTGACTGGGAATGGGGCTGGCAATTGTGCTGGTTTTTACTTCTATAAATATTAACCTCCTACTGCTCCTCAAGATAGGATTTCTTATTCCTTCATAATATAAACTTTATCAACTGCCAACATGCTCTGCCTCCTTTCCTATGGAAACTGTGTGTATATTGGAAAATAGAAAAAAAATTCAGAAGAATTCAAGATTAATATTGTGCACACTATATACTATCTTTATAAATATCAAAAGGGTATCACGACCTGTAAATCAGTTAACACCATAAAAAATAGGATTAATCAACATCCATTCCTGGGTTAAATTTATCGCTTAAATTGACCTGGCTCACAGAAGGTCTTTAAAGCTACATCAGTGATTGTATACTTCAGGTTTATACATTTTAAGGCTCAACCTTTCAGGTATCAAAAGCAGAGGCGGTGTTGCATTGTTACTGAAAGAAAGGCTTAGAGTTTTTAAACCATAAAATGTAATAATTAGTGAGGACAAACTGCTGTCAGTTTCTATAAATATCACCCCAACTCAAGCTATAGGCCTCTTATTCTTTTACGATGCAGAATTATTCAAAGTTGGTTGCTTAGTATATAATATTTAGATTAACTAGAGCATACAGATTCAAGAATGTCTGAACACCAAGATAATACTAATCATACATAGCACTCATTAGTAGATGCATGTAGCAGTTTTGTATTCAAAAGAATTGTAGCTCCCATGGAAATTTACTAACATTTACAGGGCTGTCAAAGCCAGAAAGAGAGATTAAAGTGACAAGGAGTATGGTGACTTACAGTATATAAAACTGATCAGAAAAAAACACAATATCTCCGGTAGCTAGCGCAATTGCTTAGTGAATTAGAACAGGAGATTTGTAGGCGCTGAACCAAGAATAGCTGTCGATGTTTCGACCCAGACAACGCTCAGTAAAAAAGTCATAAAGGGTCTTCTACAGGACAGGGGAAGGTGACAGCCCAGCATGGGGGTGGGCTCCCTTAAGTGTCCCTTCTCTGAGTGAAGGCAGGCAAGGATCAGCTCAACGAAAATTTTCAACAGCTTTCAACTCGTCTGACACAGGCCGAACAGAGGGTAGCCTCACTAGAGTTAAAACACAATGATCATGGAAACAATTTGAGTAAATTGCAGATAGAACTAGAGGACATGCAACTGAAACTAGACGAAATGGAAAATCGAGCCAGACCTACAAATCTAAGGTTCATTGATATACCTGAAGACCGAGACGCAGGCAAATCGCCGGTCCAACTTATAAATGAACTGATACGGAAAGTTGATCTTCCGAAAAGCTTCAAAGATATTGGGAACTTGACCATCAATAGGGCCCATCGAGCACCAGGAGTCCGCCCTTCCATCCCAAATTTCCAAGAACAATTCTGGTTAACTTCAGCGACTGCCGAATCAAAGAACAGACTCTATCACAAGAATTTTTTTTTTTTTAAATCCTTCACCTCTCCCGAGAACTTCACTTTCAGAATCTACTCCGATATTTTTATTTTAGCAGCGTGACGGCTCAAAGATTTTGTGAGAATGATCGACGAATTCAAGCACTATAATGCGTCGGCTGCGATAATACAACAATCCAAGCTTAAAGTGTTCTTCAAAGGGAGGTCGTATATATTCCAGTCTGTAGAGCGGGCCCGCGAATTCCTCCATTTAATTAAGGAAGGGATAGAGAGATGCAATAGTAAGTAGAATTCGGGCCAACTACCGATATAGATGGAGGGGAAATTATGCAGCTGATGAAAAGATCATAATGTGTCAGGCATACCTATCCATCCTGGTATAATCTAGTGGTAGGATCTTCTGTTTCCTGCTATTCTGCTCTCCTGGCAGCCATCGCCTCTGGGGATGGGGAGGGAGGGCGAAGCTCTCAGTACCATGCCAAGGTACAATGGAGGGGGTAAGGGGGAACACGGGGAGGGGCACAGGACACCGGGGCAAGGGCTATGGTGGGCAAAGGGCTGACTCGAAAGAAGGGAAATGGGAGGCGTGCCCTCCAGGATCGGTGTGAGGGGGTAAAAACAAAAACTAAAATCACAGTTATAATTAAGAGCAATTTTCACAATTGTAGGGCTGGAAATAATGGAATCTATTATCTGAATAGAATAATAATAACCAACAGGAATGACTGACCAAGAGGTACTACGTATTGTTTCATGTAATTTGAACGGGGTAATAATTCAACAAAATTTAGAGTCATACTTAAATGGCTAACCAACCGCAAGTGATTCTACTTCAAGAGACGCATTTTAAAAAAAAGTATGCCTCAACTAAAATGGCCAAAATTGATAAAACAGGCCTTTTTGTCCTCGGCGGATGCCGCCATTAGGGGGGTTGCAATTCTTATCACCTGCCACTATCAAGGGGAAGCCCTTCAGACTATGAGCGATCCCCTAGCTAGATGGGTGGTGGGAACTCTGAAACTGGGGTAGGAAACTATTCACCTAATTAGCTATTACGGCCCCTTACATGATGAAACTATAGCATTACAAAAAATGGCTGAACTCTTAATCCCACTACAAGGAGCCATAATCATCGGAGGGGATTTAAATTTTATTCAGAATTTAGGCTTGGACTCCTCCCGCAAGAACAACTCTCAAAATAAACTAATAACTGCCAGATTCCTGAATATTATGAAGCAAGACTTCGCACTAGTGGATCCATGGCGGTCTCAACACCCCACCAGCAAGGAATTCATGAGCTTTTCAAAAAAATACAACACATCATCTAGAATTGACTTCTATTTAATTTCCCATCAGTGCGACAAAGGGGAGTCGTGGATTATTCCTAATCCCTTTGCCAATCAGTCCAAGGGAGCGACCCAGAAGGACATTAGACAAAACCCTTCTAACAGACGAGGGCTGAATTAGCAAAATACAGTCACTACTTATGGAGTTTGCCATTAGAAATGTAGGATCTGCCTCACCTTTTGCGGTATGGGATTCTTGTAAGGCGTATATCAGAGGCAAGGCAATGTCACAGAAAATCAGAATCATCAAAGAGAAAAACGAACTAGCTAAATGTCTCCAATAGAATTTTAATGAGGCAAGTTGACTCAATCTTTCATTTCATTCCAAAACAATGGCACTCAATTTAAAGCAGGCCAGATTAAATATTTTACAAACATCAGGAAATAGTAAATCAAAAAACTTGTCTCCAAAACCGGTATGAGGAAAGTGATCATGCAGGTAAATTTCTAGCATGGTCCATAAAAAAATAAATCGCAATAATGCTATGGTGAAATCCATCTTTGATTATGCGAAAGAACTAAATATCCATCAGGCCGATGAGATCAATAAGGTCTTTTTATTACACTATGAAAGACTATATACAGCTTCGACACCCAACCACTAGAGGAAATTGATAATTTTTTTAACAGAATCATGCTACCATGATTACCTCCTTCTCAGAAAGCCCAACTGGTAGCACCAATCACTGAAATGGAGACCGATGTGGCCATAAAAAATACACCTAGCGGCAAAGCCTGTGGCATCGATGGCATGCCAGTCGTATTCTCTAAAATCTTTTTGCCATGTTAAATAATGTATTGCTCTCTTTATACAATGCAATTCTGACAGGTTGCAATATCCCCAAGACTTTTGCTGAAGCAGTGGTAGTTAGTTTTCTAATGAAGGGGAAGCCAACAGAAATACCCGGATCTTATCGGCTCATCAGTCTTTTAAATAACAACTCTAAATATCTTACTAAAATAATGGCAACAAGAAATACCCTAGTCGTCCAAAGTCTGTTTCACGAGTACCATTGTGGCTTTTTACCTGAAAGATCTCTTACCACCAATACAAACTTTTTAACTCACGCCATCAGTTTTTTTTCAAATAACAACACAAAAGCGGCAGTCATCATGATCGACGCAGAAAAAGCCTTCAATATGGTAAACAGGAATATTCTTCTTACAGTTCTGAAAAAATTAGATTTCCCCCCAGTCATAGTGGATCTACTCAAGAAATTGTATAATCAGGCTCAGGCAAAAATAATGATAAATGCATATACCACTGGTATAGTTGAGATCCGGAGGGGAACCCGGCAGGGCTGTCCAATGTCTCTGGTGTTATTTGCCTTGTATATTGAGCCATTAGCGAACTTGATACGCCAAAACCCCTTGATTACATCTCCAATAACAGGGGCACCCAAATTGAAGCTATTTGCAGAAGATCTAATCCTCTTTCTTGAGGGAGAAATGGCCAATATTAAACAATCGTTTGAGACAATTGAAACATTCTCAAAGCTGGGGGGGAGGGATGATAATTTAACGACAGTAAATCGGAGATTTTACTATTTAATTTCTGCAGCCAGATTCTGCCCAGGCCTTTCAGAGCCAGGTGGCAAAACACAATCCTATTTGATATTTAGGTAACTGGGCATCGGGGTCTCAAATGATTTTACACAACGTTTTGCACTCAACTATATTACAACGCTTAATAAAGCTAGAAAGATCCTCAATAGCTGGGATTATTTACCACCATCTCAAATTGAAAGAACTGCATTAATAAAAGTGATGATACTTCCATTATTTATTTTTGTTTTCTCAAATGTTCTTATCAAGATTCCATGCACCTACTTCACTGAAATAGATGAATTAGTTCAGAAATGTCTTTGGAGAGTGAAGAAACCACAGACTAAGTTAACAGCACTGCAATAGAGACCAGGAGAAGGTGGTCTAGGGCTTCCTCATTTGCAAAAATATTACCAAGCCGCTCTTTTGGATTGGGGAGGACATGCATTATCAGCACACGATTGTGGTCCTAATTTGTACCTACCTCAGATGCTATTTTAAAAAAATATAGATCTAAAATCTTTTATTAAAATTCCCAAGCTACCAAAACGCTATATATAAAAGACGTTCCATATAATCTATGATAGACTCAATCGATTAAAAGAAGAGTATCAATACACATCTTTACATTCAGAAACTAAACTGCTACACTGCAGGGAACTAGGAGTTGCAATTGATAGAGACACTGAAGAACTGGGAAAAGTTGGGAATCTATTGGATAAAATAGTTAGTAATACAAGGAGAGATGAAATCTTGGGGACAAATTAGACAAGATAAAATGGAAGAAGTCTCTAAGCTAATATTTTCCTATCTTCAAATTTCAAACCTAATTAAGAAATTACAACTCCCGGATGGTCCACTTCCTGAAGCCGTCACCAATGCATTGTATATCAAACAAATGGCGGGAATCAGGAACTGGTACAACATCTTGCAGCAAAATATCTATGATTAACTAGTCCCAAGCGCCCTTTTAAGATACAGGAGACTATGGGCTGTCGCATTGAGGCAACCCAATGGCAGGACTATAATAAATTGTTGACCAAGACCATTTGTGGGTCGAACTATAAACAAATGGCATTCTTCTCAAACTGGCAATTATACTATACCCAAGCTAACGTACACAAATTGTTCATCATCGGACTGTCCTAGATGTAATCATTCAAGAGAGGACTGGTTCCATATGTATTTTTCCTTCCCGAAATTGATCGTCTCCTGGACTAAGGTCTTTCAGTCCGTTAGTAAACAACTCCAATGTAACATAGAGCATGATACAATGATCATTTTATTTGGGATCTCTAACACTACTTTAACGGTGCGACAAAAACTATTTTTTGTTTTATATAGCGCAAACTTGACCCAAAAGTATTGGGTATCAGAGCACTTTACAAGAGCAACAGTTACGTTACATGAGAACACATTCATTTTTGTAAGGCACAGGGAGATTAAGTGATTTGCCCAGATTCACAGGATGTTGCGCGTCCTTGCCGAGACTCAAACCCGGTTCCCCAGATTTGAGGTAGACCGCCCTAGCCTTTAGGCCAACTCCTCTCCCCAATAGCTAGAAGCTAGATCTTTGATCTTTGATTTTACAAAATTGGATCTCATCATATCCACCAAAACAAGCACAATGGGTAATCAAAATGAGAAATACGAAAGAAAGAGAAAAAACTGTATTCCCTTAGGATAGGAGCTATCGGAAATTTGTACAAATATGGGGAGCAGAATAAAATCAAAGCGACAGGTACTGCACAAAGTATAAATGAAGAAATAGATGCTGTTAACAGATTGTAGCTACAAGAACCTACAATATTGGTCTGCAAGTTTCTATGATCTACTTATCGTATTGTATTTGTATTTATATTTGTACTTAGGTATAGATGTCCAGCCATAAATATTTTAGAACTACATTTTATATGGCATTTGAATTATAAACTGTCACAACACTACCTTTGCTTTTAAAGGTTCTCCTCTTTTTTCCGGAAAAAAATGTTCATTGAATGGTCTGTGATTTAAATAACTGAAGCTTTAAAAAAAATAAAACAACATTTCACATAATTATTGTGGCTGCCCATTCATAAAAGGTTTCAATTGTAGTCCTTATGTCGTAGTTTTAAGTGTCATAATGGTCTTGGTCCTCGATTTCTCAGCTCCAGAATATCTAAATAAGACCTGACGGGTAAAGTGTGCTCTTCTTTCTTTAATCCTTTAACCACTTGGCTGCTAAGGGGTGTGCGAGGTGTTCCATTGACTTTCCATTGAAATCAATGGAAAGTCCATGACGAGCTGGGCTCGTCATGAGCGTCGAAGGGGTTAAATACTCCACAGTTTAATACATCCTCAATGGAATTCTTTTCCATTTTGATGGAACGCTACTAGAACCATCTCCATAATCCTTTGAAGGAGTCTTCATTATGCCTCACTTTTAGAAAAAGACTAAAAGCTCTACTGTATGGACAATAATTTCTGGTTCTGACATACCTTTAAGCATTGGAACCAAAAGACCTGCAGGTGTATGTCGCACTGTATAAATGCCATTTAACATAACATAACATAGAATAACACATCATGATCCAGTCTGAATTGTTTTAATGTCTGGAAACCTGTCTACTGGAAGCTTCCAGGATCGCCAACATTGACCAAGAGCTCTACTTAGCCTCAACTTGTCAGCTCTGCACCATGGAGGAAGGAAAGAGCTCAATAACTCTCACAAAAGCATAGGCACTTTAATGACAAACAATCTAGTATAAACATCCCATGGTCGTATGGAACCTATAGACCATCTCTACTGGTGAACTTTGCAAAACAACAGATTGATTACAAAGGTACAATTCTTATCTAATGCAGCTGCATGCAATCTGCAGATGGATCAGTACAGCTTGGTGTTCCAAGGGTTGTTTGTAATTTTCCCATTGGTTTATGTGTCAGTGTTATTTATTTTATCTAAAGATTTACACTATTGTTCATCAAGGATGGGTCACAGTAATTTTATTTTTTTTCAATACAGACAGATGATTGGTGGTTCGTGAGACTGGTTTTCTGTTTCTATAGGAGCAAGGTCCATAATATAGCCTTTCCTGCATTTTATTGTGTGTTTGCTGTCAAGACTGGCAAGTTTGAAAAACAATGGCATATTAAGTTAACAATGTTAATGGCAAAAAACAATCTCCAGAAGATTTGTGGACTCATTCCACCAGGGCCAAAGCTGCTACCACAGCATTAGCACAAGGAATGCCTGTGCTGCCCATCTGTCAAACAGCATTGGTACATACTTGCATGAAGCACTAGACAGTCAGGTTTGTCGAAGGGAGCACTTTGCCACTTTGTCTTGCAGGACTTTTTGGTATGAGCCAGTTCATAGACTGTCCAACTTGGGGGGGGGGGATATACTGCTGTGGTATTTATATGCAAGGTGAGGAATCTACGGTTAGGAATATCCATCAGAAGAACAAGTTACTTAACTTCGGTAAATATCTTTCTGGAGGATACCCTCATCTGCAGATTCCTCACCGACTCTCCCGCCTGCCTATTCTGTGAACTGGAGTCTTTTCATATCTCAAAAGATCCCAAATTTAGAGATACTTAAACTGGTCTTGCCGAACTGCTAAGGGGCTCTGTGTCTGGCAGCGCGGACAACCTGAAAAGCAACTGATGTTGGCGTGCATCGGTGGCGCTTAAATGTAGCTTCGCTTGTCACTTTCAGGGCAGAATGATGTTGGCAGGGGACCTCAAGACACCACCAACTGGTGTGCAGGAGAACTGCTTTTAAAGTTTCTGTATTCAGTATGACACATTGCTTAATTTGAGCTGATAGTTTCCGGTGCTCGGTACCGACACTTAATTGCCTACACTGGAGCATTTAGACTGCCAGGGCCACCATGTGGCAGATTGTCTTATTTAGAGATGAGCCCAACAAGTTTGTTATTCATATAATATACATTAAAAAGGGCTAATACCTGCCGCCGAAGTCTTTTTTTAAAAAGCTTTGGGGGCCTGGAATAGTCTGAATAGTCACAATTGTAGGAGTGTAACAGTTTGTAATTCTGTTGGTACTGTCATTTGGAGTGCTGGCAGGGGCACTAGGTGGAGCAAGCTCTCTAGCACTTATTGTTTTGTAAATTAAGCACTGGTATCATGCCTAGGGAATATTCACAAGGTGAGAAATCTGTGGTTAGAAGTATCTATCAAAATTATCTGTTTAACCAGATGCACGGATTTGATTTTTATTTTCTATCTCAGCTCGTTTCAAACTGATTCACAGTTCTATTATCGGACAGGCTGTCAGATTGGCTTGGCCAGCATATGAAAATTAAAGGAAAAAGAAGAATGAAGTGAAGGAAAATATTTTATAAAGTTTTAAAAAACACGAAAAGGACATGCGAAATTGCATATTCACCAAATTACAACAATCTGTAAAACCTATGAATTTTGCCAGTTTTCTAATGAAACTGTCTTGTAAATGCACTTTTAATTATTTTCTTGGAGATGACTGAGTGAGGTGGCTATGCCACTCACTCCTCAAACACCTCTAAGGATGCCTTGGTATGTATGGAATATTTTATAAGTATACTTATTATATAATTGCTTATAATAAGTATACTAAAATGCACTGCCAATTTATTTGAAAAAATGAATGTGGCCCTATTTGTTAAAAATGTTATTTGGTGGAGGATGTAGAAACCCCTAAAGCCTCCTAAGAAGGGGTGGACTTGCCTGCTTCGTTCAATAACTATAATTCAGGACAAGTAGTAACACCCAATATGTATGTATATATATATGACTGACTGTGTGTGCACCTATACAGCAATATAGGGGATACTGGCAATGCAAGAATGCCAGTGGCTAATGCAAGCATGGAAAATGTTGAGAAATAAAACACCTCCATAATTTGGGTGCACAGGCACATTGGCTGCCCTGGTGCCACGCCGCCTGCTGCTTATTGGTAGCTACACCGCTGACAGAAAGGGTGGTACATAAAAGGGAAGTTGCTTATTTGCATATGGCACTGAAGGCATTCACGGGAAAGGGCCGGGTAGGACAGGAACCACATATATGAGTAAGAGGGAATCTCTTCATAGATGATCCAACAATCAGGGAGAGGTACACAAGGATATGCCGCTGACCGCGTGACCCGCAGGGGAACATGGGCGGGGCAGCGCTTTAGTCCCACCCGGCAAGCTCCATCCAACACCGGTGGGGCGCCCCTCCCCGCGTCCACCATTCACCGGCCAGGGAGGGCTTACCTGTGGGCAGACGGGTACAGTAAGGGTACCTCTGCGGCAGAAGGGTACAGTAAGGGTACCTCTGCCTGGCACAGTAAGGGTGCCTGAGCCAAGGACCGGGAGCCGAAGGAGGTTCCGGGAAACCGCGACGGCGCCCCGTTAGTCCTTCGGGCGGTCGGGGGGCCTGAACCGATCTGGGGTGTGCCACACCGCTCCGCCCTGACAAGGGGGGCGGGAGTATAACGAAGATGGTAATGTGCTGCACCGTCAGAGCATGGACTCGCCGTGCAAGATGGCTCCTTAGGCATGCGGGACAGCGAGGGGCTGCCGGCTTTGGATCGCCCGTAAGATGACCCACCATAAAACGTCATACGTGTGTTGTATGAAATAAACCTGCAGCAGTTCTTTCCCACAAAAATGTCTCCAGAGTCTAATTGGGTGGGAATTGTGTATACGTACAAGCGGGCGGGAGTAAATGGCGGTGTGGGCACTATAGGTGTTGCTCTCTTGTCTCTAGCTTGGTGATGCTGCTGTGAGTGTTGTCTTGTCCGTCAGAGATCTTGTTTTGCTTGCCGGGTGTTATGTGGTGTTGATGAACTTTGAATGTGTCAGCAGGCAGCAGAGGAAGCCGCTATCTCTCTCCGCAATTATTCTATGTGATATAAATATTAATAGGTACAATCATAAAGACATCTCTTTTTTTACACAGGTACGCCGATTTATGGCATGCCTATTACTTTTAATTAATAGGCTTTTGTCAATAACCTGTGGGTGTCCTAGAGGTGGGAGGTATGCTCACAGGTTAAGGAGGAGAAAGAATCGTAATGTATGAGTGACAATATGTCGTCTGATCTCAGCAACGTTTGGCAGCGTCTGTGAATGTGACATTACACAGTTTCATCCTCGAACTCTCGGTGCTCCGATGCCACCCTAGTAGCATACGCTGGGATTGACCAAAAAAGGACCTTTAACATAAACATGCGTCATCAGGGCACTGCTTTCCTGCCACCAACCTCAGGCTGGTCTTCATGCTTCATGCATTGTAGATTTAAGACTGCTTTGGCTGCTTCGCTGCACAAGGAGACAGATTCTGTACTTTGTACAATTGCAGTTTTGCACCTACACTTGCACTGATCAACCAGCACAAAATGTATTTTAAGTTGATGCAAATATGCAGCTTGCAGAGTCAGTGCCAATGCCAATGTAAGCTTGTAGTGTAAATGTCACAGCAAAACTGCTGAGGGACCACCAGAATCACAGGATGTTGCGCGTCCTTGCCGAGACTCGAACCCGGTTCCCCAGCTCCTGGTACTCTGCAGTAGGGCTTGCAGAAAAAAACCTGATCACAAAATAACGCGGAGCCTGTCACAGGTAAGGCAGCAACAAATAAAATGCACCATCATGTCTCACGTGGGTGCCAACAATTATAACGCACACTTTGCAGAGCAAAATCAGAAAAAAAGGATATTACGTTAATAAGCAGGAAAGAGATGTTCCCATTTATTGCAACATGAGCAGGCTCTGGCTGATAACTTGCCAACTGCGCAATACACAACCTGCAGTCACCTACAATGGCATAGCTCGTACATACATGAGGGCTTACATCATTTTAAAGTGGGAAGTTAACAATCAATGTGTAGGTGTCTAGTTGTCCTCGAGGTACTATTCTGAGCCAAAACAAGCTCTGGCGGTCCCTGTAAAAACTTGCTTTGAATCAGAAGAGAATAGGTTATGTGTGTTGACTCACGAGAGTGCCTCGAGGAAATAGGTTAGATTCTAAAGTTGAACTAACACTTTTTTTTACTTTAATTAAGGGACCACCAATGCAGTTTCCGGTAGCATCAAAAAGGCATCGAAAGAGGGCTGCTGCGCCACTTAGAGGTTTGGCACAAGAAAAGGGGTGTTAACCTCTAGCCCATTGGAGGGGGCGATGGTTAAATAATCCAAGAAAAACATGAATGTGTGCTACATAAGGAAAAAAATGTCAGGCGCTGATTAATGAGGGGTGTGGCGCACACTCCTACTTTACACTGACTGGAACCAGATGTGAAACACATCATTGCTTTTTAAGGCATCAAGGCAAATATCCTGCAAACGTTTTACACTACTTTCGACCGCTGGGTCCAGCTACCATTTGACCACATAAGTGAATGAATAAGCGTAACGAGAGATAGGTCATTTGAATTCAGTCTCTGCTACTGTACCAAATCATAGTCAGGCAGCCAGTGCTGGTACTAGATTGGAACATCGTGGGATGGAAAGCACTGTCACGGCGAATCTCTGCCTCGAACAACTTTTCAGGCTGACGTTCCTTTTAACTCAGTATTGTGTGTGTGTCTGTGTGCGTGCATGTGTATATAATTGACTGAAAAAAACAAAGGTTACAAGGACGTTGTAGTTAGGTTCAGATTTCACCCGGACAAACCCATGGAAATTCAGCAGTTATAGTTACCAGAGCAACTTATGCCCCGACAATGCACCGCTTAAGACCTCACATATTAGATCACTCATGACATGGTCAGTGACATCACTGATGACATCAAGTGATCGTGTTTTCTAAGAGTTTATGTGTTAAACATATATACTAAGCTACACAAAAGTTAAATTAGTATAGTAGATGTACTACTGAGTGATACTATTTCATCAAATATTATGAAAGTGGCTGTGTGCATCCGTGTGTGAGTGGGTGTCTAAGTGGGTGTATACATGAGTGTGTGAGAAGCTTTATGGGTGAGTAAGTGGCTTTATGGTTAGCGAGTGGGTGTGTCAGTGGCTGGATGGATGAGTAAGTGGTTGTGTGGGTAGCTGTATGGGTGGGTGACTGTGTGTAAGTTTCTGTGTGGGTGAGTGAGTGGCTCTTTGAGTGGGTGTTTAAGTAAGTGAGTTGGTGTGTGAGTGGCTGTATTAGCGAATAAGGGCCTTATTTCGACTATGGTGGTTCATACGGCTCCCATAGTTGTGTTGGCGGTCCATCCACCGTATTACAACTTGGGCGGTTGGACCACCACAGGACCGCTGCAAATGCCGGGGATCTGTGATCCTGCTGCATTGCGCAGCGGTCAGAGGCAGCAATATGCTGGCGGTGCCGCTGTGGCACAGCCACGCATATTGCAAGTTGCCTCACAGCCATCATTTCCATGGCGGTGAGCCAGTCAAGGAAAGGATGGCAGTGAGGCAACGCATAGGGGCCCTTACAGGGCCCCCTGTTGCCGCTGGGCCTGGGAATGCATGCAGGGGGCGCAAGGGGGGGGGGGGGCACAACATGTGTGCCACCCGCATTCCCTGTTCCTGCACGGAAATACATGCAAAACATGGTGCATTTCTTTCCGCGCAGGAACGGGCTTTGGTGCTCCCATTGCGGTGCCTCTTTGAAATGCACCGCCTGGGACTGCCAAAGCACTGCCCACCAGACCGTGAATGAACTCATAATCTGGTGGGTGGTGTGTGGACGAGTTTAGCAGTGTGGCAGCGGGGCACTGGTGTGGCGGACCACTGCCACAACATCAAACTCAAAATCAGGCCCTTAGAGCCAGTTTAAATAGCTTTATGGGTTAGTGAGCAGAGGTGTGAGTGGTTGTATGGATGTGTGAATGGGTATGTGAGTGGTTGTATGGGTGAGTGGGTGGCTGTATTGAGAGGCTGTATGGGTGAGTTAGTGGTTGTGTGAGAGGCTGTATAGTTGAATAGGTGTGTGTTCATTAGCTGTATGGGTAAGTGTCTAGTTGTATGAGTGGCTGTGTGAGTGGGTGGGTGTGTGAGTGGGTCTACGGAACAGTGAGTGGTTGAGTGAGTACTTGTATGGGTTTTTGAATGGGCATGTGAGTGGTTGTGTGGGTGAGTGAGTGGGTGTTTGAGAGGTTGTATGGGAGTAAGATTGGTTCTGTGGATGATGTCATAAGTGATGTCACTGAACATGTCAATAGTGATGTAATAAGTGAGGTCATAAGCAGTGCATTACGGGGGCAAAAGTAATAGTAAGCTCAGGTAACTATAACTGCTCAAATTCTATGGTTTTGTTCAAGTGAAATCTGAGCCTAACTCCAATGCATTTTTCATAGACTTTGATGCCGCACATTGTGGCCACACGGCTGTATAGATTTGGATGAAATTTGGCAGTATTACAGATAATGGTGTGCAGATGATCTTTTTGCATAGTGGAGGTAAGTAGGATATTTTTATACTTTTAAGGCATTTAAACTTAGTGATACCAGTTGTTGCAGTAGTTTTGCAAAGTTACTGCAACACCACTCCACTGTATTGTATTCCACTCAACCACACTCCACTGTATGTTACTTCACTGTACGCTACTCCATTATATGCTATTCCTCTCTATGCCACTCTATTGTATGCAACTCCACTCTACAATATTCCAGTGTATGCCACTCCCCTCTACGATATGCCACTGTATCCCATTCCACTGTATGTCACTCCACTGTAGACTGCTCCACTCTACGCCAATTCATTGTACACCACTACACTCTACTCCACTCCATTCTATGTTATTCCCCTGGATGCCACTCCAAACTGTTCCACTCTACCCCACTCCACTCCACTCAACTATATGCTATTCCACTGTACGCCACTCCACTGTACATCACTCCATTCCACCATAAGGTATTCAACTCTACGACACTCCACCCTATGCTATTCCACGGTATACCACTCCACGACACCACTCCAGTGTTGCCACTCTATTCTACACTATTCCGTTAGTCGCCAAACCACTCTACACCACTCCCCTGTATGCTATTCCACTCTACCCCACTCCACTGTATGCCACTCCACTGTACGCTACTCCACTACACGCTATTCCACTGTATGCCACTCCACCCTATGCTCATGGAATCTGTAACACTGTATGCCAACCCACTCGACCACACTCTACAACACTGTACTCTACTGAACGCCAATCCACTGTACTACACTGTATGCCACTCTACAATACTGTAGTCTACAATACTTCCCAACACTGTATGACATGCCACTGTACGACATGGTACTCCAGTTTATGACACTTTATTAGAGTGTATGCTACACCACTTCCCTCTACTGCACTCCACGCCATTATATTCAATGACATGCCACTGCACTCTATGACACATTACTCCACTCTGCGTTACCCCACTCCAGTGTACTCCACTACACTCTACTCACAACTCTTTATGCCACTCTACGCCACTGCACCATACTGCTCCACTGTACGACACTCTACTCCACTGTATGCAACTACTCTCTCTAACACTGTACTACACTCTTTGCCACTGAATGCCCATCCGCTCTATGCCACTGTACTACCCTCTATGACACTCGACAACACACCACTCCACTAGATGACATGGCACTCCACTCTACGACACTCTCCTCCACTATACTCTACGACACTCCACTCAACACTCCACTCCACCCTACTAGACTCTGTGCCACTCACTACGCAAATCCCAGCTTACTTTCTCTACAGCAACGTACATCGGAATTAGAAATAAACCTTTGTAAATGGAACACTGCAATGCCCACAAAAAAGTAGAAAACAGAAAGGTTAATACTACTACTTGCCCTACATATAAACTTCATTTTGAAAAAACAGCATCAGAGACCAACCACCAGGAAACAACTATTTTCAAGTATGATGGCATTCCCTGCAAAGAAAGAGATGAAGGAACATGGAGTGCCGGCCCCCAGCGTCTTTGGCCTGTAAACAGCCAGCCCTTCCTTGTTGTATTCAAAAGCTGTATAAACACGTTGCTGTGACGCCTTCATTTTAGCATTACACCCGACGCCAGCCTTGCATCCCTACTATAGGGCGGTTCTCAATAATAAAATAGCATTTCTTAATAACATTACTACTGAATTTTTCCAGTCCTCTAGATGTCACTGAAGCCTGCACCGCGTAACAAAGGACACGTTTTTGCTAGATGACAACATGCTTAGGTCTTTCATTTACACCACAGTGAAAAAACATAAAGAGGGATTTAGCATTAATCCAGGTTTAACTACAAAGCATCCCGTTATTTCTCTGTCAAACACCAGTAAGAGTGCCAAGTGTCTGTCATCCAGTTTAGCGGATTAAGGCTTTCTTTTATAGTGGGATACTTGTACCAATTTATAAAAATACAGATATAGTTTCTTTCAGCCGGTCACAGTCTATATTTTGGCCTGGGTTCCTGAGGCAGAGGTAGCCTATGACAGCTGGCAGGAAGCGCAGCCGAGCACGTATCCTCCCCTTTTTCAGTCACCACATTTCGGTTGCCATGGGAATTAATCCCAAATTGAATGGCTGCCTTTGTACATTTCTTTTCAGTAAAACTGTATGCAAACTTAAATTGAAAACATGAAACTGAACGGAAAAAGAGGCACCACAAAGCTAACAGGTACAGTCCTAGACTTGCGATTAGTGTATTTCCATGTCCTGTAAGAACAAATTAGTGCTAATTCGTGGGATTCCAAGTTCTTCCAGATCCTTTCACTATATCCAGTTACTAATGATCCTGTGGAAGTTTTCTTTTTCCACTCTATGAGGGTTACCAAGGAAGGCTGTTAATCGTACTTTTCAAGAAAGAATATCCGTGCACAAGTAATTCAGCGCTAGGTCAATTTAGCGCCGGACACTTTTAATAATTCCAAAGTTATACCCGATTTAGATAGGCCATTCCCAGATCAATAATTCATCCTTGTGTGGACAAGTGAAGGGATGGAGGTACGTCATCACCCAACTAAAACCTGGGTACGATAAATTTGGAAAAATTAAACCTTTATGGAATTTACTTTCAACTGCAGAATTAAATATAAGCTTTACTGTGGGAGAAGCATGTATGGGTTTATCTTATTTGTGGAATTCTTGCGTTCAGGCGCTAAGTGGCGGGATTCACCAGCGCTCCGAAGGGAGGACGTGATTCAGTTAATTTTAGATCTGCTCGAGAGAGGGATGTGTAAGGTTACAATTGCGGGCAAACTGGCAGGGATTGCATTCGTGGGAAAATTATTGTGGGGTTATGCGCCATCCGCAGGAGAAATCGGGTCGCAGATTCTGGAAGGTTGGGGTCGGAAATGTGGCCGTGCAAGCAGGGTCAGGTACTCCCTATCTTGGGATCTGTTGAGGAGGGTTATTCAGATCTTGACGGGGGTATGTACGGACGACTATGAAGTGTGTCTTTTTTCCACTCTGATGGTGTGGATGTTTTTCAGGGGTTTTCGGGTCTCGGAATTGTTGGGGTCGAAATTTGGGGAGGGTCTGTTATGGCGTGAGGTGTCCCCTTTTCAAGACAGGATTTGGATTTGGCTGCGAAAATCTAAGACAGATCAGAGGGGAAGGGGAAGGGGAAAATGGGTGTCACTTCAAGTTGCAAAAACGCAGCTGACTTGCCCGTGTAGGTGGGGGGCGAGGTTGAGGTCCTTGCCCCCCCTCCAAAATGGTTACTTTTCATAAATGCACGGGCGGAGTACAAAAGCTTCCCAGCTTTTAGCGGTGTTGAGGAAAGCACTGGCCGGACTGGGGATTGAGGGGAAAAGTTTTGGGACGTATTTGTTCAGGATTTGGGCAGCATCAGAAGCGAGCAACCGGGGTTTGGGGCGAGGGGACATCACAAAGTTGGGTAGATGGTCCTCTGATTGCTACCAGGGTTATATGCTCAGCGCATCCTCGGGGTTGTAGCGCAGCTATTTTATTTTCCCATTGTTCATTCATGTTTCTCGTTTCAGGTTCGGTGATGGGTCCCCTCGCCAGGGAGATGTCTATATGGATTGTGGGACATTCCTTTGTGAAGTGGGCATAGGTCCAGGCCCACGCCAGTTATTTTGGGGGAAACCTTGGTTTTAATAAAGATTTGTTTAACCCCTTCGGGGCTGATGACGAGCTCAGCTCGTCATGAGCGTAACCTGCTGTGCGCTCATGATGAGCTGAGCTCGTCATGTAACGCGGTAATTTGAAAATTACCGCGTACAGCGGGAAAAGCCGCCGCATTGATGCGGTTAAAGTTTATTGGAGGGGCAAGGGGGCTCTGCAATGGAAGCTGTTGTTACAGGTTTTAAATGGGGCTTTGGTGGCTGGTAGGTGCCCCGACGTGCTGGTCCTTCATCTTGGGGAGAATGACATGGTGAAGGAAACTGGTTTGGCATCAATGAGACACATGAAGCGTGATTTGGCTTTGATAAGGCAACAGTGGTCCGGTTGTGCTGTCATCTGGACAGAATGTGTTCCTCGTAGGGTTTGGAGAGGAGCGGTAAATCCAGGAGTGGTGGAAAAGGCCAGGAGAAAGCTCAACACGGAAATGGTGCATTTTTGTCTACACTTGGGGTTTTCCTAGGATCACTCACAGGGACATCAAGTATGATACTCCAGATTTTTTCAGGGGGGATGGTGTCCATTTATCCAGGCTGGGCATGAACTTGTACTTACTAGAAATCAGGAAAGTCCTGGAAAGGTTGTTGAATGTGCAAAAACGTAAATGGGTCAGACCTAGGAGGCAGGCAGGTACCGGAAAATGGATAGGCAGCATTTCTGCCTACCCTCTCGCCTTTTCCTGAGTGGCGGGGTTGTTGAAAGTTGGCCAAGATTGGCTGTAGTTTTTAGTTAAGCGTTGGTAGTTTGTGAGCAGAGGCAGGGAAAGGGTAACCAGGTAGCTAAGTTTAGGTTAGAGGTTTGTTAGTTACAGTTGCACAAAGGCAGGTAGGGGTTTGGGTCATTGGAGGTTAGGATTTGTAAATGCTATATTGTGTAAGATTGTGTAATATGATTGTTATGTAATGTTATTTTGTATTTGGCAGGTGGGGGATTTGATGTGGGGATCATAGGGGTGGGGGGAACAAGGGGGTCAAGTAATTTATGTATAGTGAGGTTTTAGTTTTGTAAGGCAGTTGCCAGTGTTAATAAATTGTGATATGCACCTGTTTCAATAAAGCGGCATTTTACACACACAAAAATTGGTCTCGGTTTGGCTTGCCCCCCTCCCTCCCAATCAAAGTACCTCTGTGCTCTGATACTTCAAACGCCGATACCGAGCTACACTTCCATTCCAGCTCTACTTAGAACACCAATGCCGAGCAACGCTTCCATCCCAGCTAGGTCACTGGACCAAAATGGAGCTGCTGCACTTCCACTGCTGGACTTATCTACCACCTTTGACATAATCAACCACCACTCTCTATGACTCAATCACCAGGAACTTGCCATCCAAAGAACCATCTTAGACTGAATTTTCTTTTACCAATATGAAAGAGATATCTTTATCTCACTTCCCTCTCTTTTGTTTCAACTTGTTTCAGCAGTTACTTGGGTGTACTAAAAGGCTAGATCATGGGGGCGTGGCTAACTGCAGACGAAGATGGCCGCAGCTTAGGGAAGCTCTGTGCTCCCCGTAACAACCCAGTCGATCCGAGCAAAGATCAGACGTCCCCGCTCGCCCCTGACCTGAGGCTGCAGTGCCGGGGTCACCGGAGAGCAAAGCGGGCTGCTCCTGGGGCGTGAGGAGAGATTCCTGGACCGGCAACAACATCTGTGATTTTGAGGCCTGGTACGGAGCGGGAAGCCGGGGCCTCGATTTTCGAGACAGCCCGGAACCCCCTGGCTGGTGAGGCACTGAACATCGGAGGACGGCGAGGGCGTTTGGCGATCTGCACCTACAGCAAGTGGACAGGGCTGCCTTGCCCAGAGTGAAACGCGGGCCGGTGAGGAACTGCTGGAGTATAGCGTGGCCGCAGCTGCCGGGACTGGTAGGCGCCGAATGATCGTGAGGCTGTGGAGGTGGGAGACCCGGAGTCACGCGGCTGCATTTTCGTGTGCTGAGAGTGCAGGTGACATTAGCGGTAATATCCCCGGACAGACCTACGCAGGATTGGTGGAGCAGGGAGGCCAGGAAACTCGAGGTGAGCTGAGGCCTCTGGTGTGGTGATGGCCACTGTCTACAGCGACAGCGAGGAGGGAGGGGAGCCTGACCCGACTTGTAGTGGACACGTATAGACCTGTGGGAGCGCTGACCGGGGGAATCCAGAGCCCCAATAATCTACAGACAGCGGGGCCCTCCTCTCCCAGGCTGACTCTGCAGCGGCAGAGCTTATCCGGGTGCCTATAGAACGCGGAAATTGGCGCCATATTATCTGGCTGCACGGCGCTGTGGGACTGCTGTGTGAGGCCTGGTCCAACTATCTGGGGTCCCGGCGAGTGATTGGGGCCTGAACTTAAGCTTGGAAGCCCTGCCAGCGCTACAGACTCTGTTTGCTTGGGACAAGGTGGGTGCTGGGGACGTGCTTAGGCACTACAACGCAAACACCTATCGCCAACTATCATGAGTGGCAGGAACGCCAGGGGCACTAACCTAGGGAAACTGGATAAATATGCCTATAACAAGACACAGACAGCGCCACCAGAGACAGGAGTCACGCCATCGCAGTGTGAGCTTACAATCGCAGAACAGGAGGTGACATTGGGCGACACTATGGCGACATTAAACAAAGTGGACTCCCGCATTGAGACTCTTGCGGTAGACTTGTCGCTAATCGGGCTGATTTCAGCAAAATGTCGACTAGGTTGTCGTCAGTCGAATCCACCACGGAAGTATTACCAACTGATACCTCCACCCTCAAACAACAGATGACTCACCTCCTAGCGGAAAATATAATACTAGCAGCCAAGCTGGAGGACCAGGAAGGGTGGTCTCGGCGGAACCATATACGCCTCATTGGCGTGCCGGAGCGGGCCGGGGGGCCAGCCCTCGACCTCTTCGTAGAAGACCTGATCACCAAACAGTTGCAGCCGCGAGGGTTGTCTAATTACTTTTCGGTGGAGCACGCACATCGGGTCCCGGGAGGCAGGCCGGGGGCGCCACCACGGCCCATCCTGGCACGTATTTTTCACTTTCGGGACAGGGACGCAATCCTGCAGGCCGCACGTGCGCCCCCCCCCCCACTGAAGTTAGAAAATGCAACTGTGACAATTTTTCCAGACTACACCACAGCGGTAAAGAAGCAGCGGCGGAGCTTCCTGGAGATAAAGAAGCGCTTCGTGATCGAGGCATCAAACATTCCATGCTCTTTCCAGCTAAACTAAGGGTAGAGGCCAAGGGTAAGGCATGGTTCTTCACCTCTCCGGACGAAGCACAGGAATGGCTGGAGGGTTGGAGGAAGGTTGGAAGTACTGGCAAAAACGGAGACGATGGCAGCGGGCGTAGAGTGAAGAACGTGAGTGACTTGATGTACAGACTGTCCCCTGTTCGTTCTTGAGTGGTGTGTTGCTGCCTTAACGGTGGACGTCCTGATACATAGGCTGAACTGAGTAACAAGACATTCCCAAAGACTATCCTTAAGACACACAAGTGGCAACGGGATTGTAGGCTGGGTTTATGATTGATGCACGGGTGAAGTGACCTCCTGGCCCTAGGGGTTCCTGAATAGCTGTTACTACTATGCACTATGATCGACATGTTTCTCTATACGGAGGTTCTGTGACCTGGGTTGGGGGGGAGGGGGAGGGGTCAGGGAAGTTGTTGAGATCTGTGGGATTAGGGGGCACTGGTCGCTATCCTTCACCCCCATCCATTGGGAATTGGGACAGGGATTAAGCACTCTGCTTGGTTGGGGAGGCGGGTAGTTTTAAATCCGTCAGGCAGGGAGGCAGGGAGGGGGGTGGGAGAGAAGGTACTGTTTTCCAGGGTTGGTTCGGTTTGGTTAACACAGTTCATAAGGGCACACATGATGAAACGAATGGCTGCGAGCGCACTGAAGTTGTATGACTGGATCGTGTATTACGGCGATGTAACTTGTTTTTATCACCTATGCTTGCACAAACCCAGCAGGGCGCTAATCGGCACTTGACACAACTGGCCCCAGGGACCCCATTGACAGTGCTGACCTGGAATGTCGGGGGATTGGGGGACAAGGTGAAAAGAAGTCTAGTATTGCAATATTTAAAACGATGCACACCTGCGGTGGCCCTATTGCAGGAGACGCATCTAACGGGATCCACTTGCAAGGCCATGGATAGATGGGGTTACAAAATGGTGGCGCACGCCAAATTCTCCTCCAGGTCCAGAGGTGTGGGTATACTTATAAAAAAGCACTTTCCGCTCATAATACACCAGACACGGGTAGATGACCAGGGCCGCTTTGCGGCTGTCACTTGCCAATGGAAAGGGAAGATGTTTAATCTAGTCTCAGTATACATCCCACCATCTTTGCATACTATAGCACACTCTGCACTTACTGCATTCTTGCTCGCACTACCGGATGCGGCGACGATGATTGGAGGCGACTTTAATGATATAGTAGACGGTACAATAGATAGGCACCCCACTAAACTGACAACACTGCGTAGTCGCCGTATGACTGGGCTTATGGAGGCCTTGGGGCTCACGGACGCCAGGCGGCATAAGCACCCAAATACTAAACAATACACCTTCCACTCAGGGGTTCACAATTGTCTCACGTGGATAGATTACTTCCTGGTCTCGGCGGATGGCCTGGGGGGGATAGACGAGGTAGACATTCGCCCCAGGGGTATATCCGATCACTCACCGATACTGTTATCCTATGTACGCCATCAGACTCGTCGGCGCCGTATATTCCCTGTCCATCCTAGTTATTTGCACATACCTAAGGTGCTGAAGGGTCTTATGGACACTACTAAAAAAAAATTCCAAGAGAATACCGAGTCGGTGGACTCACCCAGCATTTTATGGGAGGCCTATGAAGTGGTTACATGTGGGCAAGCTATTGCGTCGGTCACGGGATATAAGCGGGAAAAACGGGCTGAACTGGACAGTATAGAAGCAGACCTAGATAATGAGACGGTTCAGCATGCAGCTCACCCGACGCCTCATACTGCACAGAGAGTGCGGCTTAAACAAAGCGAGTTTGTGGCATACCAGAGGGAAATGATCCCAGTCAGACTCCAGGCTACGCGCCACAGAGTGTAAGAACTAGGAGATAAGGCGGGAAAAATACTAGCCTGGCTAGACAAAAAGGAGGAAGCACATAGGGTAATTGCACAGCTGCATACGCCCGCGGGTTCCCTGGTAACTGCCCCAAATGACATAGTGGACACATTGGCTGACCATTTTGAACAGGTGTATGCCTCCCGCACCACGTTCACAATTGAGGAAGCGCACGGATACATCAAAGATATTGCCATGCCGAAGCTCACACCAGAGGCAGCACTACTTTTAGAAGCCGACCTCTCAGTTGAGGAGATACAGACGGCCATTGGCTCCCTTGCATCTGGTAAAGCAGTGGCACCAAACGTCTTCCCAATCGAACTATATAAGCAAACTGCGCAGATAACGGCCCCCTTCCTCCTGAACATGTTCCGGGACAGTCTTCAGGCTGGAGAGCTGCCGCGCGATCAGCGACTGGCTACAAGTATAGCGATTCCTAAGCCGGGCAAACCCCCGGTGGATTGTAGCTCCTACCGCCCAATCTCTTTAATTAACGCTGAACCAAAGATATTGGTCAAGCTGCTGGTGTTGCGATTGACCCCCCACCTTTCGTCTCTAATAAGTCCTGATCAGTCCGGGTTCATACCTCATCGAAGCATGGCACTCAATTTAAGACGGCTGCATGCAGTGCTGGCTCGGCGATCATACATTCAAGAACCCGCGGTCATCTTCTCACTCGACGCCAGTATGGCGTTCGATACGGTGGAATGGCCATATTTGTTTGCAGCGTTGCACCATCTGGGCATCGGCCCAAATTTTTGTGCCTGGGTTTTCTGCTTTACAACAACCCACTGGCGCATGTGGCAGCAAATGGGCACATTTCGCTGGAATTTCCGCTAGCTCGGGGAACACGGCAGGGGTGCCCACTATCTCCCCTGTTGTTCGCGCTGGTACTAGAGCCGCTAGCGGCATGGTTTAGATGGGAGCCCTCTATTCGAGGACTTCGGTGAACTGACGCCTGGGAAGATCGCATATCATTGTATGCAGATGATGTACTGCTGTACCTAACCTCCCCTAGAAAATCCATCCTGGCGCTACTGGATGTATGCAAAAAATTCGGTAGGGTATCCGGGTACATGATAAATTGGTCCAAGTCCGTCCTTTATGCACTGACCGGTCCGCCACCGCTACTGCCTGTAGACTGTCCGTTGCGGGTCACTGACGAAGCCTTTAAGTACCTGGGCATTTATGCAACGCCTCACTTCAACAAGCTTTATATGAAGAATTTAAAGCCCCAATTGGACCGCTTTAGGCGCGATGTGAGGGTGTGGCGTAATCTCCCCCTCACACTGTTGGGGAAGGCGGCACTATATAAAATGATGGCGCTCCCGCGTTTTCTATATGTTCTCGAAAACACGCCGTTTCTGGTCTCGCAGGCCTACTTCAAAGCCATAGCGGCGGAGGTTCCCAGTTTGTTATGGGGAAACAAGCCGGCGCAGATAGCCCTGGATAAATTGGTGCGCAGCTGGTACGATGGAGGGATAGTGCTTCAGAGCGTGCAGCTGTATTGGGCGGCGCATCTTAAAATAATCAACTATTGGTTGCATGCCCCACAGGACGAGCCGGGGTACTATGCAGATAGGCAAAACCTAGGAGAGAAAGGGCTGATGACGAATCTATATAGAAACCGTAAGCCCCCAGGACTGCTCGGCCCTACGGCGCACACGATTCATATATGGTACCAGGCGCAGGCACGCTTGAAGTGTGCTCGAACTATCACACAAATGACACCACTGTGGGACTCACTACGGCTGGGCTTCCTTCGCAGAAGAAAAGGGTTCCAAAATTGGGACAATATTGGTCTTTCTGTAGTGGGTGATCTTTGGAGAAAGGGGGCGGTGGTTGAGTTTGCACATTTACAAGCACAATATTGCATGGCACAGACGGAGAAATTTAGGTATTTACAAATCCGACATGCGATCCAGACAACTATACCAACGGGCACTTCCCTACAAGAGGCCCCCCCACTGGAGGATAGACTTCTGACGGAGCACATGATGAGCAGGGCGACGTCCTTGACATACCGTAAAAAAGTTAACAACTTGCCAGACCCAACATCTAAGTTGAGACAGACTTGGTCCCGGGATGTGGGCGACTTTGACGAGTCAGAATGGCAGGAAGCCCTGTCCTCGCCCCGTGAGACGGCGATACCTTCTAGGCTCCGGTTGGTCCAACGCAAAATACTGCATCGCACGTGCTACGCTTGAACAACACTATGCAATAGGAACAGCCCCACACCAATACTGCCTGCGCAAATGTGGGGAGGAGGGGGCATTTTACCACACTATCTGGGACTGTCCACACATTGCGGCATATTGGGCCAAGATAATGCGCACTATTTCCCAGGCAATAGAAATCTCGATTCTAACAGAGCCGAGGCGCTGTCTGTTGAATGTGTGGGAGCCGAATGACCTCAGTCACCAAGAGCAAGATTGGGCTATGCTCGGTATGATGATGGCAAAACATAATATTGCTATGTTGTGGGGGTCGGGCGCACCGCCTACACTCCATAAATGGTGCAGAGATATGGATGAAGCGATGGTGGCAGGAAAGGCAGTTTTTATCCATTGTGGATGTCACCGAAAGTGGGAAAAGGTATGGGGGGCATGGAACAAATTTAGGGGATATATTTGTGACCCGCCAGAGGTTGTTGCAGAGGATGTCTCCCTGTAGTGGGGCGGTAATGTCCTGGGTGGTTGGGGACTGGGGTTCTGTGTATGGATTTGCTTTTATAATATGTGGAAGTGACAATGTGTAGCGTTGTATTATACATCTGATGTGTTCGCAGCCAATATTGAATATTGATGTATGTAATTGTGCCCTGATTTACAAATCAATAAATAAATATTTAACTTTTTTTTTTTTTTAAAGGGAAGATCATGTCCCCACTCCTTGTCAGTGCACACCTCAGCCCACTATCTTAGCCAACATCAAGATGATCAAAGACACACAGATTAATTTGAAGCTGGAAAACTCAATTAGAAATGTTATGCCTCAAACACTGTTTCTAAGCTGTCAACCAATGAATGGTGAGGACGCATTGAAAACTAAACTCACCCAAAACTAAGACCATAATCTGTAGAAGATGGAAGCACTACATGACAACAACCATCTCTTTTTAAAGAACTTGGTCAAAACAGTGACATCAACTTAAGTAGGAAACCTGGGAGTGATCATGCACTCCAACCTATCAGTCGCATCTCAAATGAAGTGATAAAAAGCACTTTCTACTCTGTGGAAAAACTTTGGTGTATCTTCCCTCATCTTGGATTTCCATGGAATCTACAGGCAACCGCCTTCTTTATCCTGACATGCAAATTACGAAAACAGGCTTTCCTTTTGAGCTAATATTACCACGCCTAAGACATTGGTTAATTCAAAGAAGGGCAACAAGACAATTCATATAACTATGCCTTTGTAAACCTGCAAATACAATCCTAGAATACTTACTACTGGTTCCTTTTCTGAAGGAGTGCACCAGTGGTAACTTCATTGCCATTCAGGCAGCAAAATTATGGAATTCCTGGAGAAGAGAAGAAACGTTTAAACCACCTGGAATTCAGGAAGATGGGCATACCTGGGACTCTGTCCACACGCTACACGCTGCCGCTGGGGCCCACACGCTGCCTGTTCCCCCTGCCGCCGGTGATTTCCTGCTTCACGGCCGCCGGGGAACTACAGCTCCCAGCAGGCCGAGCGGGTCACTTCCTGGCCCAGCGCGCCCAGAGGCGCAGAAAAGGAGGAGGCTCCCTCCGCGTCGCGGAACGCGCGCGGGACTGCGCCGGGCTAAGCCCGGGCAAAGGGCGGGCCCTCTGTGGCCCTCAGAGGACCTGAGGAGGACGGGACGGGGCCCCCCCCTGATTTCGTGACTATATGCTTGGATGAGGTAAAGAACACCTACGTGGTGTTTCATCTACTGATCTTGACTCTGATCCAGGCCTTAAAATTACTACAATGCCATCTGAGACCTCACAATCAGTAGACGCTGACCAAGCATTCTCATGGTTAGATGAGCTACATTTTCTATGTAAAACCTCACACGTTTTAGTGGATTCACAGCTTCCTGTTGTAAGCTTCTGCGCATTATCCAACACTCCCAGCTCTCTGCAACCCCTCCCACCATCTAAACAAGATGTTATCCAAAATACCCAAAGGCTCGCCAATCCTGATCCCTCAATCGTTATATGGAAATGTAACGAGGTTAACAACATAGGGAATCAACCCAAACCTCAAACACTGTGCCTAAGCCCTACACTTCTTGTCAGCAACCCCTCTTCGATATCTGAGTTTGCTGACAAACAATTTGTCCTACCATCCTCTACACAGGTAGAGCTATTATCTTTTATCGAACAATTGGTCACCTCTATCATAACACCACTGCTAGATAAAATTACTTTACTAGGGGACAGGCTGAAGGGTTTAGAAGAAACCATTAAGTCCACCAAGCCCACCTTGCCAGCTAGTTCAAATACTGTACCATCCAAATGTTCCGATCCATCTTCCGTTTTGAAGTACCCAAAGCCAACTATTCATGGTAAAAGGGTCTTAACCCAACCAATAGTCCCCAATGTACCAGCCCAAATACTTCGCAGAACCCCCCCTACACCTACCTTCTCGCACCTTGAAGTTCCTAGAGAACACTATAACAAAGTCACTCCTATCCAACTTCCCCCGGAGGCAGCTCCTTTCGTGTGTGTCCTCGCGGGAGTACCAGCACTTCCTTTAGGGAAAATTGAGAGACAACATGACTTGTTGAACAAGGTCAAATTTTGGTTGACCAACAATAGACCCTTGCCATCCAATCTTGTGGGTACAATAATGAGTGTTAGAAGGGTGAGTTGGCTGGGTTCCCTCCATAAAGATATCGCTGGCGATTTGGTGCTTGTAAGATTTAGGCAAAGATATATTGTCCCGTACCTGCGCACTTGCGCACCTCAAGTGGGAGACAGTCCAATCTCCGTTTGGGATTTGCATGACTTTTATCCTAGAATGTCTCGGTCCCCCACATCCACTCTAAAGGCAGGGTGTAACATGTTGACGGACAGAAGTTTTCCTACCTATACCCGTCAAGACTTATTTCTCCACAGCTCTAAGTACTGGAACCCTTATTAAATTGCAAAATCTGAACTGTGACAATTGAGACACTTACCCGCATGGGCTGGCAAAAGTTTCTCTTTTTAATATGCAGATATTATGTATTATTGTATGTATGTTTTATTTAACAACTGCTTTTTAATCTGTATGCTTTTATGATTTTTTGCACTAAAATCGAATAAAGCTAAATTGAAATTGAAATTGACTTGGCTCTTCCCCAACAGATAATGAAGGATGACACCAACCAAGAGACACGCCTACTTGCCCAAACATCGAAGGTATTGATGGCACATAGCCAAGTATCAAACCCACTCAAGTACCGCAAACAAATCTCCCACATCAGTGGTAGGTAAGACCACACGCAAAACTCTCTCTCATTATTCTAGACTCTGTTTATGTACAGCTATATGCTCACATCGACACAAAAGAAGCAACAAACACTTATCACACATGACCACCTGAAAACCCCCCCCATGAAGGCCACACTTTCAAGCGGACACGTTTTATAAGCTTAAATATCCTAGCTTTCACTCCTCTATGTTCATCTACAGGTCAATGTGCAGTGACAAACAAAATAATAAGAATACAGAGGAAGAAGAAATGAAGGAGAAGGAATTATTTGTGTAAATATTTTGTGATGGACAGCACAACATGGTTGGTTATTATGCCAAGCAATAAGGCCTGTGTCCCACTCATTTCAGCTTAATCGTAGTTTAGACATACTCCTTGTATTATAAACCATCATTAAACCATAAAGCTGCACCAGGGGTACATTATATAACTAACAGCACTGCAGTGCAAAAGTACAATCTGAGCCTCTGTGTTTCCCAAAATGCATTATTATAACACGTTATACACCTATCTAGCCACTCAATGGGTTAGTTATAACAAGGAAGCCAGAGTTGCTGAGTTACTCATCATAATGAGGCAAAAAGCTCAAATGCTGGTAAGAAATTGAAATGCTGGTTTATTGAAAATAAATATAATTGTAATGGTCATAACAAAAGGAGAGGGAGGTAGCCACCAGTAATAACTATCTTTGTGCGAATTTAATTCACAAATTTCACTTCCAACCATTTAGACAGGTGATCAACTAATACTATGGCAAGGAGTTGGCCTAACGGCTAGGATGCTCGACCTGGGGATCTGGGTTCGTGTCTCGGTAACGACGCCAAAAACCTCCTGTGATTCTGGGCAAATCACTTAATCTCCCCGTGCCTAAAATGAATGTGTGTCCATCCTCATGTAACGTAACTGGTGCTATGTAAAGCGCTCGATACCTGATTCGGTTCGGGTCTAGTTCGCGCTATATACAACTCTGCAAAAAAAAAAAAAAAAACACTGTACATTTGGAAGAATATGAAATGGCCCAAAAAAGTCTAGGCTAACTTTGTACCAAATCCTGCCTAGACTAGCGACCTCACTCATTGGTAGCAGAGACATTTCAGACTTTTCTCATTTTGTGAACAAGTAGGACACCTCAGCACCAGTTTCTCTGCATCTTAATCTATACCCTGCCACCAGTACATTTCTTGTTAAGTGTTATGTTCAAATAACTCTTATATAAGTTATACGCAACAATCTATCTCTGAGAGAAGTAGGGGAAATCAATTTACCAGCTTTAAACAACAATTTCTATTCAACATGCAACTCTGTCTGAATCTTTCTAAAAGACTGCAATTCCACAGAGTGATTCCTTTCCCTAGGCAACCCATCCTTCATGTATTCCATTATCTTTCCTAACAGTATCCTGATCAAGCACATTCCTCTATACCTGTTCACCACCACACCTACCTTCATTCCAGACCACGCTTGCAACCAATCAACATCCTGCTGATCATCTAAAACTTCTTCTGTTTCTTCACCTGAACAAGGAAAACAAGAAAGACAGTCCACTTTCCTGTTCTTGCCTCTATGTATGTAGTCTACCAAGAAATTATATTTCAGAAGTTTCAGACTTAACCGTACCAACCTGGCTGTGGCTCTTGTCGAAAAACATTGGAACCATTAATGATATGCACTAACGGTTTATGATCTGTGCGCAACACAAATTTTGTTCCCCATACATAGGCTTCAAAATGCTCAACTACATGTGAGCATTTCAGAATAAAGTCTCTGGCAGGGTATCAAAGTACGTGAGGCAAAATCGATTATTTGTTCAGACGTACCTTTACCTTGAGACAAAACAGCCCCAAGACCAACACTGCTAGCAGCAACTATGATTGACAGGGATTTACCAGGTCGATAGGGACGGAGAAGAGAAGTGGTTGACAATTCCATTTTAATTGCTTGGAAAGCTGATTTCTGAGCATGTCCCCACATACATTTTACATTTGTTTTTACATTTTCAACAAAGCATGAAGAGTTTCAATTTTGGTAGCAAAATTCAGAATACATTTGGTGTAATAGTCACACATACTTAAAAAGGCTTGAAGTTGTTCTCAATTCACCGTGGTAGCTACCTCTTCAATTGCTTTAATTAAATGTGGCCGTGGACCAATACCTTTCGCAGAAATGATAAGTCTAAGATATTCCACCTCTTGCACACAAAATTCACGCTTATCTTTTTTCAGTCTCAATTTCACAATGTGTGCATCATAATCTTTGATAAAAACCAAAATATTGTCTTGAAAAACCAAGGTATCCTCCAAGCCTTTCAAAACATCACTCATAAGCCATTGAAAAATGGCAGTAGCTGGCGCCAAACCGAAAGGCATTCTGCAAAACTGAAAAACTCCACAGGGACTGGCAAAAGCTGTAAGATTTGTGGATTCTTTTGTCAGAACAACTTGGTGATACACTGATCTCATGTCAAGTTTGGAAAAAACACTTGCCCCTGCTAGGGTAACCATCATCTCCTCTATTTTCAGCAAAGGATATCCATCAACCCAGATTGCCTTGTTCAGGCTCCTAAGGTCAATACACATCCGTAATTCATCCTTCTTCTTTCTTGCAACCACAATAGGTGACATCCACAATGAATAATCCATAGGTTCTATCACACCATCATCACAAAGTTGAGTAAGAAGCTTCTCCAAACTTTCTCTGATACTCAAAGCAACAAACCTTAATTTGAATTTGACAGGTACATAATTCTCCTTAAGTTTGATGACATGTTAAACCCTTCCAAACTCCCAAGCTTATCTTCAAAAACAACATCATGTGTCTTCATCACACCTCTCAAATCACCAACACGATCAACTACGCTCCCTGCATCACACAAAACGTATTAATTACATCTAGACTTAAGAACAATTCTTAAAAACCCTTGATGATGTGAACATTGAATGTCAGGACCCTTCTGTGAAACATACACTTTACCTTGCATCTCCTTTCCCTTAAAACAAATAACCTCTTCTTTCGCCGTTATACCCATAAGGAGATATGTCAGGTGAAAGCAAGTTTATATCAGCAAACTTATTAACAAAATTGTTCTTTGAAATAATGGTGATCTTGGATCCTGAATCAGTTGACAAAGCAACAAGTACATCTCCTATAGCAAAATACTCAATGGGACCTTTGAACTTGGAATGTCACAAGAGTAAATTATCCATACTGTCTGTGGACTTCTGATCTGACTCAACAGATACAACATGCACTGTATTCCTGTAACTATTCACACAACACACTCTTGCAAAATGGCCATTAACACCACATTTGTTACAGACCTTCCTAAGAGCGGAACACTGTTTAAATGAAGCGATGTGAACTCTTGATCCACAATGATAACAAAGAATACTTCTACCATTATATTTTTTCCTCTCGGCAGACAAAAGTTTGCATGGGATAGGCTTGTTCCCATTAACCAGTAGAACATTCTCATCAGGGTTTTTATTAAGTTCCATAGCCAATAATTTGGGGTCTTGAATAATATAACCAATATCCAGACCTTCCTCAAGAGAACGTTTTTTTTTTGTAAGAAAGTTGCACTTCCTGAGTTTTTTAATGAAGCCATTTGGTAACCAGTTGATCCCTTATGAGCTGGTCAGTAAACACTCCAAGTTCACATTTAGCTGCTAACACATGCAACGAAACAACATATATATCCACTAACTCTGTAGGAAATTATTCCCTTGAGAAAGAATTGTGTCTCCTAACTAGCAGGTTAGGTGGTTTAAAGAAATGTCTTTCCAGCCTCTGGACAGCTTCATCATACTTATCCAATTATTCTTCCTCATCTTCAGGTACAAATGGAGGTATGTGTGCAAACATTTCTTTGCCCTCCGGACCTAATGAATGTGGCAACAACCATTTTTTCCTTTACAGTTTACATTTTATACCATCAGTGGACAAAAAGAAAAACATTAGATGTTCTGAACCACTTTTTCTAAACAATTGGAGACTGCAGAAACAGAAGAGGACTAATAGCTTGCATATTAAAACTAGATGCAAAATTGTTGTTCACAAAAAGGGACCAGATAATAAGCACAACCAACACAACAGTGCCCAAATTCTAATTAAAAAGAAAAAAAATCGGCAGAACCATTAATTTCTTCAAATGGAAATGCCTGACCATAATGATAGGACAAGGTCAGGCAAAATAAATATGACTGCCAAGGCACATGTAAACATATGACAACATGATGAAGTCACTGCAAAGTCCAGCAAAGAGAACAAACAAAGGCATCTTGGAACACCAGCGCTAGTGACGGTTACATTCAACCACAAAAAGAGCAGCCATACAGGCACAACGTGTAGCTGCAGCAGTGCTCGGGAACCCAGCAAAGAATGCTCGAGTGGTGGCAGCAACTCCGGGAAACTGGAGGAATGTACCCAAAGGATCTGCATTAGCTCTATGCCAAAACATCTACAGTCAGTGTGGTAATGAGGCAAGATGCTCAAACGCTAGCAAGAACTTGAAACATTGGCTTACTGAAAGTTATAGCTGACATAAGAAATGGAGAGGGAAGCAACCACCGACCTCAAAGTTCCGCATCTGTTTGTTCTGTGAGCTTAAACACGCCACGTTCCAACACAGAACGAAAGACATGAGATAGTAGCACCAACATGAATCGTGGCCTAGACATGACAGTAATTAGCTTATATGTTCATCTCAGGGTGCTCAGAACTTTCTACGATAGGAAGATGATGTGCTGCACTAGATAACAGTGCTATGGACAGTACACTTGTTATGGAATGAAGCAAGGTATGCTTCTTCTGATTTTCAATTTATATAGTCGGACAGCAAAACATCATATTGTCATAGACCATCTCAACCAATTTAGGGTAAAATGATACATTTGGTTATCCCATGAAGGATATTCTTAAAGTGGGCCAGCTCCAAAATCTTTTTTAAGTCTTGCATTGGCCATTACTTAAAGGCATTCTGGATAAAAGCCGTGCTTCTTTTAATCCTCTCTTCGATTGTTCAAAAGACTCAATTTGATTCTCTAAGTCAATGGGAATTGTATAAAAGTGAGTTCTACACTTCTGTATAGATGAAATTGTATAGTATAATAGAAGACTTTTAACAGGTCTCTACTTGAGGGATTCATATTAATCTCCACCCACCTCCTGGGGAAAGAAGACCTATATTAACGACCATCCCCACATTTGTTTGACATGCTTATTTGGAAAATGCCAATCTTTGAGGAAATGTTAATGAAGAAGATTAGTACCCCCTCTTTCCTTTTAAACTAAATATGGCCAGTAACACTGGATGGTATGACACACTCCTCTCAATATTATATTCCTAACGCACAAGTTACTACTTGTGTAACGATATATCTGTAAGAGACATTAGTTAGGGATAGATTCCTTACCTTAGAATATCCCCAGGCGTCAGACTGGATCCGGAACCTTTTGCGTAGCAGTACCCTTGCGCGTCGGTAGGCGTCGTCTGCGACTCCGCGTCCATCATCGGCGTCGTTGGCGCTGGGATGACATCGCCGGAGTACTTAGACGCCGCCCTCGCGCGCTGACGTCAGTTCTTATACATAGCTTTTCCGCGCCAGAAACGCAGAGCCATGATAAAAACCAACACTGGTGCCATGAAACTAGGGCCCTGAAAGGGGATGACCTTAACCCTAGATATCGATTCGCAGAACGGGGAGGATGGGTGGGGCGGTAAGGAATCTATCACTAACTAATGTCTCTTACAGATATATCGTTACACAAGTAGTAACTTGTGCATCTGAAAGAGACACATTAGTGATAGATTCCTTACCTTAGAATAGGTACCCCAGCAATACCTACCCCGGTGGTGGGTCTGCGAACCAATAATCACACCAGAAAGTCCTGGAGGACGGAACGGCCAAAGAAGCCATTCCTCCGGACTTGGCTGTCCAGGCAGTAGTGTCTTGCGAACGTGTGCAGCGAGGCCCACGTAGCTGCCTGACATAAGTCCTGCAAGGGGACTCCCCGGCCCAGGGCAGAAAAAGCCACCATGGCCCGAGTGGAATGGGCCCTCAGCCCAACAGGTGGTTCCTTCTTAGCCAAAGAGTAGCACGCCTTGATGCACAACACGACCCACTGAGAGATGGTCCGTTTTTGCACCGCCCGTCCCTTCTTAGCACCCACGTAACCAACAAAGAGTTGGTCATCCACCCGGAACTGGCGTGTGCGATCCAGATAGTGTGAGAGCGCACGTTTTGGGTCCAGACGGTGGAGCCTCTCGTCCTCTTTCGAGGGATGCGGAGGCGGAAAGAAGGTGGGCAAGGTGATGGACTGCCCGATGTGGAAGGCTGTGACTACCTTGGGCAGGAAATAGGGTCTTGTCCGCAACACAACCTTGTCCGGATGGACAGAAAGGAAAGGAGGTTTAGAGGAAAGAGCCTGGAGCTCACTCACTCTCCTGGCAGAGGTGATGGCAACCAGGAAAGCAGTCTTAAGTGTAAGAAGACGGAGAGGACAGTTATGAAGCGGCTCAAAAGGAGCGCACATCAGGTAAGCTAGAACCAGGTTCAAGTCCCACTGGGGCATCACGAAAGGAACAGGGGGGAACATATGAGTGATGCCCTTCAAGAATCTGTTAACAATCGGGGACTAAGAAGGCTGATCAGGTAGCCTCAAGAAGGCGGAAAGGGCAGAAAGGTAGCCCTTGATAGTGCCCAGAGCAGAGTCCTGCTGGGCAAGACAAAGAAGGAAGAGGAGAACCTCAGAAAGGGGGGCAGAGAGTGGATCCACAGCCTTTGCTGTGCACCATGCCACAAATCTGTTCCACCTGCAGGCGTATACCGACTTTGTGGAGGGACGCCTGGCTGCCAGAATTACATTACAAACTTCAGGAGGCAAGTCAAATGGCCTCAACTGCCGCCGCTCAATCTCCAAGCACGGAGGTGGAGACTGGACAGGTTCGGGTGGAGGACCGTCCCCTGCTGCTGCGACAGAAGGTCCTCCTGAAGAGGCAGACGAATCGAGGGATCGACAGACATGCTGAGTAGCTCTGGATACCAATATCTTCGTCCCCATTCCGGAGCCACAAGGATAACTTGGGCCCGGTCGCGTCTGATCTTCTTCAGCACTCTGGGCAGAAGTGGTATAGGCGGAAAAGCGTATAACAGACCGCAGCTCGACTCGCGACAAAAATCGTCTCCGAGCGAGTGCCGCCTTGGAAATTCCAAGGCGCAGAGCCTCCTGGCATAGGGTCCACGACCCCACCCCGCCCTGTTTGTTGCAGTACCACATGGCGGTGGTGTTGTCGGTGAACACCTGCACTACACTCCCCCGGACAGAGGGGAAGAATGCCTTCAGTGCAAGCCGGATCGCCCGCAGCTCCAGAAGGTTGATGTGGAGCCGGGACTCCACCGGAGACCAGAGGCCTCTGATCTCCGCCTCTCCCATGTGGCCCTCCCAGCCCTGGAGGGACGCATCCGTCACAACTACGTGCTCCGGTTGGGGTAGGGAGAGGGATCTGGCGCTGACCCAATCGCGGTCCGTGAGCCACCACTGCAACTCTCTTGCAGTACCCTCCGAGATCAAGACATGGTCGGACAAGTTGCCTTGATGCTGGGCCCACTGAAACTTCAGGTCCCACTGCAGAGCCCGCATCCGCCACCGGGCGTGATGCACCAGAAGGATGCAGGAGGCCATCAGCCCCAGAAGCCGCAGCGTCAACCTGACCGAGACTCGGGATAAAGGCTGAAAGGTCGGAATCAGAGCCTGAATATCCCGAACCCGCTGTTCGGGAGGATAAACCCGAAACTGCGCCGAGTCTAGAACCGCTCCGATGAAGAGGAGCTTCTGAGAGGGACACAGGTTTGACTTCGGCACATTGATGGAGAACCCCAGCAGGTGCAGGAGGTCGGCCGTAGTCTGGAGGTGGCTGACGACTGTCTGGGGCGAGCCCGCCTTCAACAACCAGTCGTCGAGGTAGGGGAAGACTGAAACCCCTAACCTGCGCAGATGAGCTGCGACCACCGCCATCACTTTCGTGAACACCCGTGGGGCGCTGGTAAGGCCGAAGGGGACACGGTAAACTGAAAGTGCTCGTGGCCTACCGTGAACCGCAGGTAACGCCGGTGGGCCGGCAGGACGGGGATGTGGAAATAGGCGTCCTGCAAGTCCAACGCTACCATCCAGTTTCCTGGTTCTAGGGCAGCTAAGACCTGAGCCAAAGTCAGCATCTTGACCTTCTCCTTCCGGAGGAAGCCGTTGACGTTCCGTAGGTCCAAGATAGGGCGTGGGTACCAGAAAGTAGTGGGAATAACAATCACACCCTACTTCTGGCCCAGGAACGCGCTCGATGGCCCCCTTGGCCAAGATGGCCTTAACTTCCTCTTGCAGAAGTTTCAAGTGATCCCCCGACACGCGGTGGTACTGAGGTGGCATGACTGGAGGGGACGCCTCGAAGGGGAGGGAGTAGCCCCTTCGGATGATTTGCAGCACCCTCCTGTCCGATGTGAATGCGCGCCAGTTGTGGTGGTGATGGCGGATCCTGCCCCCCACTGGCGTCACATGGGCCTGAAAGCACGGACTAGGAGGGTTTTTAGGCGGATGCTGCAGGGGCAGGTGTGGACTGGCCTCGCCGTTGTCCCTGACCGCCGCCACGGCGGTTTCCCCGCACGCCACCTCGCTGGATGGTAGTCTGCGGCCCGTGGCTGGCAGGACATGTAGGGGCGCCCCTTCCTTGGCCTCGAAATGGGCGAAAGGCAGCCGATTGCTGGCGCAGGGCCGAGAGGCCCAAGGACTTGGCCGTAACCCTGGAGTCCTTAAAGCGCTCAAGTGCATGGTCTGCCTTGTCGCCAAAGAGGCGACGGCCATCAAACAGCATGTCCATATGGGTGTTTTGGACATCAGCCGAAAAGTTGGCAGACCTCAACTAGGCGTGGCGACGAATCGCCACCGTCGTTGCCATCGCTCTGCCCAGTGAGTCCATTGTATCCAGCCCACACCGAATGGAATACCGCGCTGCATCTCGACCCTTCGCAAGGGCTTGGGTGAGTTTAGTCCGGACCTCCTCCGGACATTGTGGCAGCACGTCCGCGACCGTGTCCTACAGAGAGGGGGTGTAACGGCCCAAGAGGCATGCGGTGTTCACTGACCGCAATCCCAAACTCAGGGAGGAGAATACCTTCTTTCTGTATTGCTCATACCTCTTGGATTCCCGATCGGGGGGGAGCCTCCGGGAATGCGGTCTGGGAGTTAGAGACCTGGATGACCAGACTCTCGGGAGTGGGGTGGGTGGACAGGAAGCAAGGGTCGCCTGGAGCTGGGCGGTGGCGCCTGGCCACGTTCCTGTCTACAGGCGGACCTGTAGTGGGCTTGGACCATATGCCCTGAAGAACATCTGACAAGGCCTCATTAAACGGCAGCAGAGGCTCGGCCGAGCTTGCCTGCGGCTTAAGGACCTCAGTGAGGAGGTTAGTCCTCATGGCCGCGACGGGGAGCTAAAGACCCAAGGCCTTGGCAGCCCACGTCAGCACCACACTATAGGCAGCCCCCTCCTCCGTAGACACGGTAGGAGGGGAGACAAAACCAGTGTCGGGCGAAGTGTCCAGACCACTGGCATCCCCAAGCTCACCTGTCCAGTCCTGAGAAAACTGGCACTCACGTGCCAGAGGGTCCCCGGACCCCTCCCAATCCCCCTCATCACCCATCGCCTGGTACTCAGGTGCAAAGGATGGGGCCGGGTCGTAGAAATAGAAATCTCCAAGCGGCGTTGAATGCGGCGCCACTCCGACGCCGGACCAGAATCGAGGGTAGGACCAGGGACGGCGGCGGGGGGCGACACCCTGGGGGCCGGTGCCGGCGAGGTCGTAAGGTCGACCGGCGGCGACCCGGGTCCGGAACCGGACCCGGCGGGACCCTGCGGCGTCGGGACCGAAGTCGCCGGGGCCGAAGCCCCCGACGCCACCGGGGCCGAAGCACCCGGCCCGAGTGGGGACACAGTCGGGACCGCTGGGCCCGAAGGCGCCGCGGAACCCGACGGAGGAGTGAGCGACCTCATGACCATGAGGAAGGCCTCGATGTCCTCCGGCGTCGCGTTCTGCCCAGGGACCTGAGGGTGTGGAGCAGGCCGTGACGCCTGCGGCTCCGGCGGAGCCGTGAGGGCGGTGTCGCCCGAACCCCCGGCCGCATCGTGCGAGCGCGGGGGGAGTCAGAAGAGCGATGTCGCCTCTTCAACTTCTTGTGCCTCTTACCTGAGGACTTCGAGCCCAAAGACCGATGACGACTTCCGGAACTGACTCCGGCCCCGCGACCGGTCCCTCGACCTCCTCGCGGACCGGGACCGCTCCCGTCTAGCTTTCAACGTCAGGGCTCGGCAGTTGGAGCAGGACTTGTCGTCGTGGTCAGGGCCCAGACAGTGAAGGCACCGGCGATGGTGATTGGTAACCGGCATCAGTTGTCTGCAGTCGACTCAGGGTTTGAACCGGGGCATTCCTACCGGCAACGTCGGAGTCGATGAGACTTCGAAAGATGATCAAAAAGGATCGAAAAAGTTCGTCAAAAATTGACTAGGGTACAACTTTTTTCAGATCGGCGCTCGCTGGTGTGGAAAAAAGAAGAACTGACGTCAGCGCGCGAGGGCGGCGTCTAAGTACTCCGGCGACGTCATCCCGGGGCCAACGACGCCAACGACGGACGCGGAGCTGCAGACAATGCCTACCGACGCGCAAGGGTACTGCTACGTAAAAATTTACGGATCCAGGCTGACGCCTGGGGATATTCTAAGGTAAGGAATCTATCACTAACATGTCTCTTTCAGATATTCAGAATGTGTTGAAGCTTAAAACCAGATAGAGTTAAACTAAGGTTAGCTTTTAAAAAATGATTCACACTCACAACCAACCATTGGTGGCATCACTGTGGTGGAATCTGATGGTCTTGTAAAACAATTCCAAACTTATCAGAAGTTACCTGTTACATTAAATATCCCACTCATGTTATTGTTTCTTTGGAACCTGAAACCATCATTTGAGTTAACCAAGTCATAAACTCTATGACCTGTGTTCAACACCATAGATATTTGCAGGGTAGTTGTATATTGTGTTTTTATGCTTTGAACATACTTATGCCACGTTTTGTTTTAACAAAACCTATTCTATTTATGTATCTTTTTATACCATTTTCAATGGCATATGTATATTGTAAATGTGTATTTTTACAAATACTTTCTATGTACTGCTAGATATTGCTGCAGTTATTTAGCAGTTATTTAGCCATATAAGATCTGTAAACAAGCTTACAGTGTCACTCACATTCCTCCACTCTGGAATCTTGCTTGTGCATAGCCTATAAGCCTAGCAAAAAGTATTTGCCTTATTAGAATAGAGCTAGCCAATGTCTTTATATCCATACTTATTAATGACATTGATCTGTTTAACTGGCATTTTGTTACATTCCTACTTAGGTTTGGCTGCATGGTTATCTTGAATTCTTATAGCAACATTTGCTTTAGAGATAGTTTAAGCTAGCCTGTTACTTTATTATATTCTGGAGCTTGTATGAACATTTTAACAAATAGATAATATCTAATAGTTATGATTTCAATAGGGCCGCCTGGTAGAGGTGCACACAAACTCCTGTCTCATTTGTTTTGGCATTAGAACCTCTGGCTAAATATATACAAGACAAAGTTCAGGAATGTTTAGTATCAATTTTGATAACACAGGTTATAAAGCTTTAATTTTAAGAGATGATAAGATGCAATGACCAATTCCAATAATGTTTAGGATTATAGGATATAAGAAATTGAGGTTCAATTAATATCTTCTAATTGTTTTAGTGGACCTTTTATGGTTCACATTTTTTTATTGTGTTATACTGTTTAACAATTTCACTCACCCACATCCCATGGTCCAGTGAGGAAGATAACAGAGACTCAAGGAGCTATTGGTAGAGGTGGTGGGGGCTAACTAGAAGGAGGATAGAGGGGGGCGGGACCCAACCCTGGAGTGTCGCCATGGAGTAAACGGTTGAGGCAATGTGCAAAGTTAGTCACATGGTAATGATGGCTGGGACGGGTCGATCTCATTGTGTGGCTGGCCCTTAAAAGTCTAGGCTAACCTTGTACCAAATACTTTCCAGACTAGCAACCTCACTCATTGGTGAGCCATAGCACTCACAGGTACAAGTGGCATGCAAGTTCTCAAAATTCTTCCGCCAGCGTAAACAAGGTGCCCAAATTTTGTCAAACTATGTGAGATTAATCTCTAGGGACGCCATTAGCTTCTCCATCCCCACCAGGTCCCACAACCTGTGAAGCCAGCCCGAGTGAGTTAGCGTTTTGTCCGTTTCCCAGCTGGAGGTAAGCACCTGTTTAGCCTCATATAGGGCTAGTGCTATGACTTTCCCTTTGTAAGAGTGCAGCGGGTTGGTCAGTACATTGGGTCGTCCCAACAGAATGTAACTGGGGAAGCATGGGATGTCAGTGTGAAATATTACGTAGATGTCTTTCAATATATCATCCCAGTATTGTTTCAATTTGGGACAGCGCCAGCAGAGGTGGGTTAGAGTGCGAGACTTTCCACAGTTGCTTTAGTATTTGTTGGAGGTTCCTAGTTTCCATGATGCGATCCTGGCGGGGTGTAATACCAATAGTGAGTTATGTTGAGTAGGGTTTCTTTACTAGACGCGCTGCAGGCAGAAGTACTGGTTCTGCAGAGGCTCTCCCACAATTCTTTGGCAGTGAAGAGCTGGTCCAATTCTGTTTCCCATCTCCTTTGTGCAGGGGATTTGGCTGGTGAAGATGTGTTGAAAAACTGTAGATGTCGGACAGGAGCCGCTTGTATGAGCGGGTGATTATCTATCTGTTTGCAATTGCACGAAGATCTGGAGGATGGTATCATCAAACAGACTGCCTATTCTTTTGAAGTTTGCATCATGCCATGCTTAATACACCCTGCCATATTGGGCTGCTGGGAGGTTGGGATTGCCCATGAAAGGTGTGAGCAGGGATTGGTGTGAGGAGAGTTGTATTTTGACCATTACTGTGGCCCAGGCTGTCACTGTTGCTCTCACCATAGGGGAGCCAGAGTATTTTCCATATGTGGAATCTTGCCTGATTGAGAAACCACTAGTGCTTTTCTGGAGGGGCCTGTACAGGAAGATAATAATTGTAGAGGTGCGGTATGCCCAGGCCCTGTCCGCTATGGCTAGGTATGTTCTCGTACTCCCCATTTGCAGTCTTTTTCTCTCTAAATTAAAACTCAATTAGTTGTTGCAATTTTGCTAGGGCGTGATGAGGCTGTCGGAAAGCAGGGTCTGCATGGCATAGAGGATTTGGGGCAGGAGTGTCATTTTGGCAGTTGTTATTTTCCCTAACCAAGAAAGGCTGGGTTTTTTAACTTTAGATCAAAATTTGCATGCTAGGAGCCGCCCTGCTTTTTTGCCCCCGGTGTATTTTTGCTTGGTAAGCAGAAATGCATATTCAGCGTTGTCGATATCTAGTGCCCTGAGTTCTTTCCTAGCTAAGTTTCAATCTCTATGGGCCTCGTGAGCCCTCTTTCGTTTATGCTCCTTTTACAGGGCGTGTACCCATCCCTCCTGGTCCACCCATTTAGCTTTCCTAGTCTTTTGTTGTTTTGGGCTGAGGGGGCCAGAGTAGTCCGTCTAATCACTGCCTTCATGGTTTCCCAAAGCAGTGGGAATGGGGTCTCTGGTGTGTCACGGAGGTGTAGATATTGCTGAATGGCATCTCAGACGTCCCCCTGATACCATCATATGTGAAGAGTTTGTTACTGAGTCTCCATGGTACTGAGTGCCTTGAAGGAGATCAGCATTGGTGAGTTGTTTGACAGCGCATAAACTCCTATCTCTTATCTCCTTAGTCGTGGCTAGGATCTGAGGTGATGCAAAAAAGTAGCCAAGTCTGGCATAAGTCTGTTGAGAAGCAGAGAAGAAAGTACTTCTTTTTGTCGTGGAGTAGTGGGATCACCATACATCAGTTAAGGCCATTTCTTGCACTCACAGCACTCCCTTGATCAAAAATGCCTGTTTGTCCAGTTCTTTGAAAGGATCTGCCAGGTTGAGGGTGTTGTAATGAGTTGAAATCTCTTCCCACGAAGAGATCTTTATCGTAGGTAGAGAGAACCTGACAGAGGGTGGCAGTGATGAGCTGTTCTCGGTGGTCGTTAGGCACGTACAGTGTAGCCAAGGTAAAGGTGTATGCCCCCAGGACAACCTGAAGGGATAGAAACCATCTGGTGATCTCTTCAAGGGTCCGTGTGACGTGTCCTCAGAATATGCTGGCTAGGAGGATGGCGACTCGAACTGTCTTGCTGGGTCATGAGAAGAGATATTGGTTAGAAAATCATTTGGACTGCAGTTTCACCTTGTCTGTACTGAGAAGCTGAGTTTACCTTAGGAGACAGATATCACACTTGGAATCCCACAGCCTGGATAGTAGTAGTGATGTCACACTCCATCTATGAGACTTGCGCTCCTCAGTGTCCGGGTTAATAGAAGAATATTGATGATCGACAGTCCAGGCATTGAGATCTGTACTATGTCTCCACGGTAGGTATTGGCGAGGCTAAGGAGGTGATGATCTAACATGGAGGATCATTCTTCTGCTCCCTTGTAGTCTCTTGTTGCAGTAGCTCAGAGCGCTGCTGCTGTAGCCTTGTGGGCCTTTGTCCTGTTTGTCCTATGTGAGGGTGACTTGTGTGTGTTGGAGAGTAGGTCAGAGTTGTAAGGTGGGGGGCGAGTCACTGAATAGCTCAGGATTCCTCCAGAGTGTGGATTATGCATATTTCTTTGCCTCACACACAGATGAGTAGGAAGGCGTGTATATATATCACAAAAGGAGGGGCAGAGGAGATTTTGAGAACTGCAAGGGTTAGCTCCCCTACTTTTATCTCAGAAAACAGAAAGGAACTCTTGGGTCTATAGGCATTTTTCGCCTAGTTGCAAACTTAACCACAAAAGGGCGTTTCTCTTGTATGATGGTTTCCCTCACCCACCAAAGGTGGCATGCTTCATCATTTGGGAACCTCCTCGTATTGTGATACCTACTCACGATACCGGCTACAACTCCCTCACTGAGAGGGAGGAGCTCAGGGGTGGTCTCATATTACGAGAGGTAAATACCAAATACCCAAATGTGGAGCTAGGAGGGATGAGGGCAGCAGAGCAGGTGAAAGGAGTGATTAAATCTAACCACTGGGTTCACAGACATAGGGCAATCAAACTTATATAAGAGTGTAGTAGACCAATCTCACATATAGAGTAGTCATTAGTAAGGCATCTAAGACCCATATTATAACAGTATATATACACTGGTAGATCCCAAATAGCGCCAGCCTCCTAGTTAGGGGCCGGAATGGGTAAACAATAAATCACTACACACAAGACATAGTCCCTCTAAGGTTGTGGTGGCTGGCATACTGGGGGTGTAAGTGGTGCCAAAGGGGTCTTCAGAGTCGGATCAGCACTTCACAGTGGTGGGTCTGAAGCTCAGAGCGGGAGGGGACAGTGAGGATAATGGTTTGTCGCCGCTGTGGATTTGGCCCAGTGCAGGATCATACTCTGGGTGGCACATGTTCCACACCTTTTCATGTAACATTTCTCTCCTTGCTTATTTAATTATCTGAGGCTACCTGCAGGATGTTGAGGGGCCTCATGTTTCCTCTGTTCTGGTGTATGGGGAGAGGTACTGAGGTTCTTTGCACTGAAATGGTAATGGACCGTGACCCTTCAGTCCCTTCCCAACTAGTACCTCTAGGGGGTGGAAAGGCGAACCAGTTCCCTCAACTCTTGCTCTTTGAATGGCATGGCCAGGATTGCAACAGGCCCAGTGTCTTTCAGAGGAGGGGGGAGGACCGGGTTTAGCCCTGGCAACTAGGGCAGGGCCGTTGAGGGTCACCGCTAGCGTGCTGGATCTGGGCAGGATAGGGAGTGGTCTCCTGCTGCGCACTCGCAGTGTCCCTCGGAGCAGTAGGTAGCTGTTCCCACCTGCTCCCCCTCGGTTTTTGGCCTGTTTCATGGCTCTTATGCCTCATGTCTTCCGCTGTGGCATTGGGGGCAGGCCTGATGGTGCCCTGGTGAGGCACAGTCATTCTAGGCTGTGTAGCAAAGGTGCTGGGGCCTGCATCTGCTACGCTATGTGTTTTAGCCATGGTCAGGGCTGGTCCGCTCTCCTTGCAATCCACACGGCGGCCGCTATTTTGGGAGTGCAGCCACAGCAGTAGGGTTGCACAAAACATCATTTGAAGCTGTGTCTTGCCGTCACCAGTAGCCAGGTATGGGCTCTCCTCTTTCCAGGGATATTTCCCAGCGGTGTGGAGGAGCTCCTACTCAGCCCCAATCTGCCTTCCCTTAGTGGAGCTTTTAAGGGACAAACATGAAATGAGTCAAAGACGGTATCAAGAATTTATATTAAACATTGAGAAGAGATGTGAAAAGAATAATACAATTTAATGTGTAAAAGTTAATCAAATAAGTCAGGAATGACTACAGATGTGGGAACATTTGAGTTTATATTGCTGATTAACGCTCAAGATTAAAATGTACACTTCACCAAATATACAGTATGTACATCCGCTCACCCCTTCAATAAGGAGGAGAAAACCATTTTAAAACAGGTGATAGATTTGCATGATACTTTTTATGGAGTGGTACTACAGAGATGAATTGATCTTTAAGGTTTTTGACTTATTCAAATAAAGAAAAAACATATAACATTTGTCCTATAATCAACTAATTGATTGTTTCAGGAGGGAAGACACCAAGGGGCCCATTAGGATGGTGGACGGATTGCCCCCGCCGGGCTGGCGGTAGCCACCGCTGGCCCGGCGGGGGCGAACCGCCCGCCATCCATACTTGAAAGACCCTCCTGCCATATTAGTATGGCTGGGGGGTCTGCGGCGGATGTAAAGACCGTTCGTCGCTTTTCCGCCGGTCGACTCGTCGACTGGGCGGAAAAGGGGCATGATATGTAAGAACTTGGGGATCAAGATGGATAATGGTCTGACGTTAAGATCTCAGATCCTTGGTCTCACGGGAACATGCTTTGGTCTCCTCAAGATGCTCCGCAAGTTCCTTCCTCTGCTCTCAGAGGAGCATAGGAAGACGACGGTGCAGGCCTTAATTGGCTCAAGATTGGACTATTCCAACGTCCTCTACCTGGGCCTGCCGGAATATCTTTTGCAGCGGTTGCAGGTGGTCCAGAACTCGGCCGCACGGGCCATATATGGCCTGAATAGGCGTGCCAGAGTTTCTGGCCTTCTGCAGTCGCTCCACTGGCTGCCCATCCGGAAGCGGATAGTTTTCAAGGCCTTGATCTTGGCCCATAAGGCTCTTCACGCCGTAGGAGCAAAATATCTCCAAAGGAGACTTGCCTTTTATCATCCGGTTCGATCCTTAAGATCTGAATCACTGTTCCTTGCGGTGGTCCCGCGAGTAAAAAGGGCCCGCATTGGAGGTCGCTCTTTTAGGCTGTTAGCGCCACAGCTTTGGAATACTCTGCCTTTGGTTTTACGTAGCACCGCCAATCTGCTAACCTTTAGGAAGGCCCTTAAAACTTGGCTCTTTGCCCTTTAGGCGGCTTGTTCTGTTTCTTTCCTTCTGCTGATTTGTTTTTTATCTCTGTGTTGTGTTATTCTGCTACAGGTTTTCAATAAAAGCGCCGGGACACTCTTTGGAGTAGCCGCGCGCTATAAAAGACAAAACTAACATAACATAAATTGTTGGCGGTGTCTGCAAGACACCGCCATCCATATCACAATGCAGGCGGCGCCATGGAAAGGAATGCGGTTTTTGCTGTTGGTACCCCCTTTCATTTGCATGCACAAGGTGACATGCACCGTGCAGTGCCCGTCACGTTGTGCATGCAAATGCACAACAAGCATTTTTTACATTGCCGCAGGGGCTGCTTATAGCACCACCCGCCGCAATGTAAAAAATACGGGATGCGCCCGCCAGTGTGGCGGGCGCATCCTAATTTGAATGGCGGGACCGCCGCAACATGGGCGGTCGGTCCCGTGCTACAATGTCCGCCCGCCATTGTAATAGGCCACCAAGAGTCTGACACAGAACAGAAGACAAGAAAGCTATTTCTTCTAGATTCTTTGTTTTTTATTAAAAAAAGATAACTTTAGGACAATTTTTCCTTCAGTATCATTATCCACTGTCATATGGAAGAAACATTTAAAAGTAAAAGGGAATGCTCACAATACGCAGAAAGAAAAATCACTTTAGTGGAATTTGTCTTCGAAAATAAATAACTACATGATTTTCTGGAAATGTGGAGCCACAACAAGCATTCCTTAGTCTATTGTGAAATGTAAAGTACTGTATACATATAAAATAAAAGTTGAGAGCTCCAGAGAAATAGAGGTTTGGAAGTATTGGTGCTTTATTTCAAAATGTTGTTCAGTATTTGCAAAGATGAGTCAAGGTGAGCTTTATAAATGTCCGCGAATGAGAAATAACTGTCTAACTGGAGCAAACATTTAAAAAAAGCGTAATTCCAATAGGAATATGGTCTTGAAGAGGATGTATGTGTTTAGAAATACATGGTCTGGTGAATTTGTCTCCAGCCTGCAGATGCAACATATCAGCATGTAAAAGGGGTCTGAACTTAACAATACATACAACATAACTATTTATGGTTTCTCTAGACACCTGTTTGTACAGAAAACTTGCCTTGGTGGTTTTCAAAAGTTGTTAGTTGTGTTGCATGCATGAGAGACAACATTTTCACATTTTCTCGAACTGTAACAGAGTAATTTGTCTTCATTATGCGACTCTGGATATGGTTGATTATTGTGGCAATATGAAGAACTCTGAAGAGATATTGTTCTTAGTTTTATAACATCTATAAACAACCCTGACGTTTTGTAAATTTGCGTTTGCCAAGAAACAGATTCTAAAATTATAATGAAAATCAAAGACCTTGCATGCTGTAAAGAAGTGGATCAAGAGCGTAGTATTGTCTAAATATAAACATATCAAGTACGCAAAATGTAAAGAATAGGGTACAAATGATAACACGTGAGTGACTTCATAGGTGTTATGATTGGGTACTTGATCTGAGATATTGTGTGTTTTTCTTTCTTTTATTTTGCTAAAAATTCTTATTTTCTTTCTTTACTTATGGTACCTTACCTTTTGTGGCTGTTTATCCATAAATGAAGATTTACTCTATTTGTACTTATCATACCATCTAACATTCTATGTTACTACTTGGTTCAGACCTTTGTTGTCAGTGATATATATTTTATTGTCATTGAAAGCTTAAGAGTATAAAGCCCTACTGCTTATTCCAACTATCAAAATGCTACCACTGCTAGAGGTTTCAAGCCTATTCAGTGGCAAAATCATGGAATTAAAGTTTGTGGATATAAGACATCTCTGCATGTGGAAAACTGGTTAAGCTATACTCTCCAAATGTGACAGAATTATGTGCACAAGGAAGCTGCAGACTGTCCAATACAGGAAGATCTGGAATGTCTTTTATGATATGGATAAGTGGGGGGAAGGTTGGGCAATAAGCTGGAGGTCGAACTGGATTGCTTTAAAATGTCATTAGAACTAGGACAGAATGTATTGTGCTCTGCTGCATTACAGGCCCAACACTATAAGACACTGTACCGTCTATATTATACCCCGGCAAAATTAGCACAACGGGGGGCGGTCACTGGAATTAACTGCCCAAGATGTGGAAGCAACCAGGCAGATATAGTGCATATATTTGCAACATGCCCACACTTATCAATAATCTTGGAAGATATTAAAAAATTCATGCAGAGGGCTTTAAAATTAGAAATCACCTTGTCCCCCTCAGTAATATTACCTGGGGTGAACTCAGATGGTATAATGGGAGAAGGATGTTATTTAATTTTTGTTGCAATGGCTGTACTGAGACTAAGTATTGCTTCAATGTGGCTTGACCAGATACCACCCACATTCCAACAATGGTTAGCTAAGATTCTAAATATATATAATTTGGAGAAGGCAATATATGCTAGAAAAGGAAAAAAGAGGAGGAAACTAGGCTTGAAAATATGGGAACCAATATCAATTTGGAAGGAGGAAGTATAAGGAAAATTTGAATGGATTTATTAGAGACATTGTAGTGTAGTTCCTATTATCCCAATAGGCTCTGCGCATTGGAATAATACCTCCAATAGTATAGAGCTAGACCAGACGTTAACTAGGTCTTCTACTGTCGATATTAGACTTAAAGTTTTGGGTTTGCCAGCTAGCTCAGAGTTCACTAGAAACTTTCTCGAATAGGCAAGGAGGAGTTGAACCTCCCTGGATAGACAAGAAGGGATTTAGTTTCTGACAACCATAGAACATGACAACTTTGCTCTCCCCTAATCAAGAGTGTATCTCTAGAGTCGTGTGAAAACAAAAGACAACTTATTTTACTCAGTCAGTACGTGCATTCTTAGTTTCACCAGATTGTAGAGAAAAGGAAGAGACGGGCGTGTTCAATAAAAGATGTTATTTATTGATCAGTCTCTTTTCTCGTACAAGAGAAATGGATCGATATTATCGCAATACTTATGGTTAAGTAAAGTGCATACAATAAAAGCAGAATTATAAAATAATACTGTAAAAACATTGATATGGTTTCTAAGCCATACGTTATTTAAAATGGACAGAATATATACATACACATATACATTTAACTAATAGTACTCAACTGGTGCTTCTAACTACGCCTACCCCAGTGTACCTGACCTAAGCCTAATACGTGGGCGGGGATAGAAAGTAGCAGTTTAAGTTAAGTTTGTTTTGCCAAGTGACTGACTCAAGAATTCTCTGCAAGGGGTTATTCAGCTCTGTACCTGAGATCTAGGATGGTTGAGGGATAGTATCTCTCGTCTGAGGTCTCGATATTCCAAGCTGCCTGCGAGGGCTGCTCGGAAGCGCCGGAGCTGGATTTCTCGGCAGGAGAAAGCAGCGTCTCGTTCTCAGCGCGTCAGGAAGGTGGGGCAGCGCCAGTGGCTTCGCTCTCTGCTGGGCTTCGGCAAGTCTCGCTGCTCCCATCTCGTCACCACCGCGTGTGTTTGCTTAAGGCAATATCGGTAATATTTATACCTGTAAGGTGCCGAGATTGACGTAAGGATGGACATAGATACGTCAATAAGGATGTCATACGAGCTGGTCGTTAGCACATTCTTTTACTGAAGTTCTCGGTGAAATCAAAACAATGGCCGCAGGGTTTTTCCCAGGTTGTCATAGGTTTGATTTGTTTTGAGAACTCCGTATGCCTTATCAGGGGCTGGAGGAATATCGCTTTTGCCTAATTAGATGGCAAGCGTTATGACCTAATCAGATAACGCGCTCCTGTGCCGTGGTCTGGCGTAATCAGATAACGGTTTCTGCATCATGGGATGGCTGCTAGTTAACTTGTTAACCAGAATAGGGTCAGGAATAGGGGGATCGATACAGAACCTATAGGAATACATCACACCCACTCCACGCTAACTATGGCCATATTTACGAATCTAGGCATAGTAAAACATACTGTAGAGTATCGTGTATACCGTACCACCCCAAAATACATATAATGCATTTCGAAATTATGTAATGTACGGGAAAATAAAATAGCCATATGTACTATATGCACTTAAGCAGTAGACTAATGCTAAATTAATCACGCATGTATACATTATTAGTAATCAAATATGAGAAGTACACATGAAATGGCTCCTAATACAGAAGAAAAGTTCGAGACCACTTCATCACAGTTCAAGAAGAAAAAAAAAATTTTGAACATACCAGCGGGCAGCTAATGTCTATGAAGGTTCTAAAAACAGAAATTAGTTCTCTAAGAATAGTTCCTACTTTAAGCAGAAGAAAAGTGTCCCGTAAAATGTAAAAAATATTTTGGGGCTGCTAAAAAAATTGCTGTCCGTGAACTGGAGGAAAAGTTGATCTTGCTACTTTATTATTAAAGTTGAAGGCCAAATTCAAGGTGTCGGGAACGCCGTGTGCTAGCTTGTTCAAGAGTCATTATTTCTGCTCTGGTGAGAACATCATATCATTGAGACTGCTGAAAAAGCTGTCAGCAGCTTCCTGTGAGAGTTCCACTAACTCGGAAAAGGATGTAACCATGCATTCATGTGCATGATTGTCTCCATTGACGTTTTGAGTAGTATTGCTGACAGAAGGTTGTACCTGATCGATGCTGCTTTCATCTTGATCTTCACTACCCCTTAATCGTAGTGGTGAAGTTTCCACGAATGCCGTCATCAGGATTGGCAGCCGTTGAGGGCAGCACAATGCATGAGCCTTTACCGGACCCAACAATGTTTCTGCATCCATTGGCGCATCCGATTGTAGCGTCAGACAGGTGTCCAACACGCATTCTTCTCCGCACAGCATGCACCTTAATACAGGTAAAACACATCTTTGCCATATCGGCCGAAATGAAAGAAACCAAGTCATGTTCAGGTCTCTAAGCCGGGTTAGTCCCAGGATTTTTGATATCCGGTCCCGGTATCCAATGGCTTGGATTGTTTCTTCCCTTGTCGCGGGTGTTTTGTCTGTGACATGGTTTGCCATAACGAAATATAAGGACTAAGAATAGGATTCCTGCAATTAGTCCCAAAATGAGGGGAACTCCTCCAAAAATCGAATGGACGAAGTCTGGAAAAATACCCAGTATGGCTTTGAATGGTGTTAATGCCATCGAAAATACTGTCTTAAATACATCTGAGACTCCACTGGTATCAGAAATATTTAAGATTTCATTCAGGATTTCTGCGAAATGTATGGGGGAATTAGTTGATAGCAATGAGTGAATCTCTGCAGTCGTCCTTGCGACTAGGAGATCATACGTTTCTTTTGATGACGTGAGCCTGGTCAGCGTCTGAAGAAGCACTGTTTTCATTCTGCTTAAAGTATCAACTCGAATAGAAGTAATTTTCAAGTTAGGCCATGCCCTTGCCTCCCTGTCTGGAAAGGAGCTGGGGAACAATAAGCGTCCACAGCACATGACCTTCGCAGTCGTACTAACGAGATAAGGAACCCCGGGCAGTAGACTACAACCTCTGCGATCCACAATTAGAATGTAACTCCCGTTATAGAGTCTTTTAAAGAATGGTTCTATCTCTGTTGCAGGTGTGCCTAGCTGGTGACATGAAAGGTTATTTGAGTTCCCTTCACAGGCTCCATGCAAACTAATTCCATTACACAGAAGTGTACCGCTTAGTGACCTCGCACAATTATTGCCACTAAGAAACACTTTCTGTCCTTTATTACTGACACATGCATGTGAATAGGGCAAGTTCCATGTTGTCTTAATGTACCCTTTTCCCAATTTTTCGTACATGCCAGCCTGTATATATTTTTGGCAGTATTGAAACCTGAAAGTAGATATCGGAATATTAATTATCCCATGTATTATCCATTCAATGACAGGTCGTTCTGACATTGTCAATGGTAATCTATTGAGTTTCTCAATGCTCAGGATTGTATAATCAGCACCCTTCTGTGCCATACTGATTTGTTTATCAGTAAGGTTAAAGATATTGAATAGTGACGTTGTGTTGATTAAACGCCAAGGCACATAGCCTGAACGCAGATTTTGTAACGTCCAGCCAAGCTGTACAATAGAACGCAATTGAGACTGACCGTGTTGTAACAACAGTAAGTCTTGCGATATTATGTCGATTGCTGATGACACAATGCTGTCCAATGAAAAGATTCTGGAGGACAGAGTCATTAACCCATTGTCCACTACAGAAAGCGATTTTTCCAAATTAATACGGTCAATTTCCCGTATACTTTCTGCTGTCTCAATTTGAGTTATCTTCCAGGCCTCGTTGTAAGCTGCATATATAGAGGCTGCTATGAAGCGTTTTTGACGCTGTTTGCGCGGTCCCATAATGAAATCACGCAAGTCAGCACCATCAGTAAGTAAAGTTAGGTGTTGCTTAATCTCTGTCAGTGTGGAAGTTTGTAGCCATTGAAGGCAGAGTTTGCCCACGCTGTAGGTGGTGATTATCCCTGGGTGTTGTCTTTGGGAATATCTAGGGTCTGGCCTGGTCAATGTGAACCCCTGTGTTTTGTTCAGGAATCTGTCTTGACAGTTATTAGTATCTGTGGGCCAGATCAACCATTGTTTCCAATCAGGATTTGTTCTGTTTTGGTTTAATACAAAGTTTACGTCTATCTCTTCATCTGCAGAGTTATTGCTGTTCATTGTTGGTTTTGGAATAGACGGTTTATTTAAGTCTTTGATTTTGGCTAATCCAAGACAGGTAGTTTGTTGAATAGTTTCATTCAAGAATATAATTTGTTCTGGGATCATGCAGGCTCTAAACAATGATTCTATACCTTGTACTTGCCATTCTTTTGTACCCCAAACACTTTTTACTTCAACATTTTTGTCCCAATAATCAAAACCAAATGTATTCATTTGTTCAAAAAATGAGTCCGAATATATCAATTTCGTGTTTGTAAGCATGGTTTTTGTTCCTGTCCTATTTGACAATTTGAAATAAAATGTTTCAGCATTACTTGTGTTGAACCCTGAAAAGTATGAATATTTGTCATAAAAGGTTCTTGAGCTTCCTTTTGGAGGGGTTGCACAATGTTCCCATTGATTATAATTTAAAACATTTCTAGGTTGTGCTGATTTATGTAAAAAATGGTTACCATAGTGGTTGTAGCAGTACATACTGTCATAATTAGATGAACCCTGCAAATAATCATGTTTGGTAAATTTAGCAGACATCACTAGGTCAGACATCATGTCATTAATACTTTCAAAGTCCCAATCATCAGCAAATGAGTTTGGTTTTACAAAGTCACTCAACGAGATCTTGATTTGGTGTGGATATTTGAGGATTTCAACCGGACCATACATTTCATAGTCAGTATTGTCCCATGCTACCCCACCCGGTATAGGATTGGCTGTGAAGTTGACTGAAGAAAGTTCTCTTTTCTCGACGTGTGAAGACGTGTGTGGCTTGAGGATCAAGTTGATTTTCTGGCTTGCTGTGTCCATTTTTGAATATTTTCCCTCAATGAAGCGTCCCAAACATAGTATCATGATGAGCCAAAGTATCAGGATAAATACACCAAAGGACACCCAAAATTCAATCCATGGAGAAATCAGATAGGTTTCTTTCAGCTGTTTCAAAAGTTCCTTAGCTTTATCTTTAAAAGTTTTTGTTGATGGCTGTGTCTTTGATTCACTTAGATCTTCAGAAGAATCATCAAAGTTGATGAAGTAGCCGGATGCCGTTCTGTCTATTGTTCCAATTGCTTCAGGATTACTGTTTCTTGCAGCTTCAGCATATTCATTTGTTACTTCATTGTAGGTTGGTGTGTCTCTACTAAATGTTTTTATTTGGGTTTTCAGAGGTGTGAGTTCCATTGCATTGTTGCATATTCCTTGTTGTTGTTCTGTAGGCGTTTCGAATGTGATTAGCCTTTTAGTTAGCACCTCTGTACTTGTAGCAAACCTCGGTGTTCTACTACTTATCGGGAGTCCACTTGGCCTACTGTTTGTTATCGGCCACATGATTGTGGTTTTACCAGGTCGATGGATACAACTCGGTTCTCCTTTTTACCAGCAAGTGGCGGTAGTACAACTGATCTCGTCCCGTTGATGGACAAGACAGGAACTGCTTTTCTGTAAGAAGGCCCAAATTCCTTCTTTACCGCGATCTTTTCTCTGACTAGATCCCCGATTTTTGGAATCCAGACAGGTCTTGCTGGGACAGGTGGTGGTTCTTCAGTGGTTGTTGGCTGCTGTTTCAACTTTATGTTGCTCAGGTCTTTTCTTGTTTTGTTTAAGTCCTGTAAAATAGCCAAACGATCTTTGATATCAAAGCTTTTTTCTTTCACCACTGAAGTCTGACTGTCAAGATCTAAGACTAGCATCCTAGCCCCAAACAGTAATTCGTACGGACTGAATCCCCTCAGAGAATTTCTTGGCAAGTTGTTTAGACTACGTTGGACACTTATTAGATGTTTGACCCACCCAGCTCCCGAACCTAATACCTTTGCTGTTATAGATTGCTTTATGCCTTGGTTTTTTCTTTACACCATCCCGTATCCCTCAGGAAGGAAGTGAGAAGAATCCCGCTTCGCTATGCTCATTTGGCCGTGCTTTCCCACAAGCTTGAGGGCTAAAGTGAAAACATTGGTCAAACGTAGCATGCTCCTAGCGTATATGCCATTTAGACTCGCAAATCTTTGTATAACAGTCCCGACGTCAGCCGAGTGCTGGGGTCTACATTTATAAGTGGAAACTAGTCTTTATTTGTTAATGGGACGCATTATTTACACTTGTTTCACTGATTATTGTTTAGCCCTTATTGAGTGAAACGCCATGGTATTACCCCGTTCCTCTCGCCGCTGCGATCTCTGGCTTGGTAGTTTGGTCTGCCCTGTTCCCATGGTGCACTGGGCCAGGGACAGACTAATTTGCATATAGCCAGGTTCTGAGCTGGGATGGGGCAGTGAGATAAATAACGGTGATGGATCAAGCCCTGATCTTTGGACTGGGTAAGAGTGGTCTGCTTAATTCAGACACTCTGTTCATCACCACCCCCTTTTCTGTATCGTTTTTGGCCACTATAGGTGTGGCAGGGTATACTCAGACATGAGTCCCTTTCTCACTGCTCCATCAGGATTCAAGCAAGCCGGGCCGAAGAGGCTGAAATGCCAGAAACCGGTCCCCGGTAGCTTGTCTCCTTTCTGGTGAAGAATTGGCTTGGTAGTTTGGTCTGCCCTGTTCCCATGGTGCACTGGGCCAGGGACAGACTAATTTGCATATAGCCAGGTTCTGAGCTGGGATGGGGCAGTGAGATAAATAACGGTGATGGATCAAGCCCTGATCTTTGGACTGGGTAAGAGTGGTCTGCTTAATTCAGACACTCTGTTCATCACCACCCCCTTTTCTGTATAGTTTTTGGCCACTATAGGTGTGGCAGGGTATACTCAGACATGAGTCCCTTTCTCACTGCGCCATCAGGATTCAAGCAAGCCGGGCCGAAGAGGCTGAAATGCCAGAAACCGGTCCCCGGTAGCTTGTCTCCTTTCTGGTGAAGAATTGGCTTGGTAGTTTGGTCTGCCCTGTTCCCATGGTGCACTGGGCCAGGGACAGACTAATTTCCATATAGCCAGGTTCTGAGCTGGGATGGGGCAGTGAGATAAATAACGGTGATGGATCAAGCCCTGATCTTTGGACTGGGTAAGAGTGGTCTGCTTAATTCAGACACTCTGTTCATCACCAACCCCTTTTCTGTATCGTTTTTGGCCACTATAGGTGTGGCAGGGTATACTCAGACATGAGTCCCTTTCTCACTGCTCCATCAGGATTCAAGCAAGCCGGGCCGAAGAGGCTGAAATGCCAGAAACCGGTCCCCGGTAGCTTGTCTCTTTTCTGGTGAAGAATTGGCTTGGTAGTTTGGTCTGCCCTGTTCCCATGGTGCACTGGGCCAGGGACAGACTAATTTGCATATAGCCAGGTTCTGAGCTGGGATGGGGCAGTGAGATAAATAACGGTGATGGATCAAGCCCTGATCGTTGGACTGGGTAAGAGTGGTCTGCTTAATTCAGACACTCTGTTCATCACCACCCCCTTTTCTGTATCGTTTTTGGCCACTATAGGTGTGGCAGGGTATACTCAGACATGAGTCCCTTTCTCACTGCTCCATCAGGATTCAAGCAAGCCGGGCCGAAGAGGCTGAAATGCCAGAAACCGGTCCCCGGTAGCTTGTCTCCTTTCTGGTGAAGAATTGGCTTGGTAGTTTGGTCTGCCCTGTTCCCATGGTGCACTGGGCCAGGGACAGACTAATTTGCATATAGCCAGGTTCTGAGCTGGGATGGGGCAGTGAGATAAATAACGGTGATGGATCAAGCCCTGATCTTTGGACTGGGTAAGAGTGGTCTGCTTAATTCAGACACTCTGTTCATCACCACCCCCTTTTCTGTAGCGATCTCTGTTGCAGCCCGGGCATTTTTTTACAAAAATGTGATGATGCAGGCTCATGCCTGGCCACCAGTACACTGATTGTAGTTCTTCCAGAGAATCTTTTAGTTTGAGGTGTCTGAGACCCTCGCCCATATGTGCGTCTGCTATTAACAAAGTTCTCCTGTCCTTGTTTGGAATTACTCTATCCCCCACTCCAGGGATTCGAGCAAAAGGAACCGTATTCGTCTTGAATTTGTTTTAGCACATCTGGTATTACCGACATGGATGGTACACCATGTGTTTTTGTGTAAATGGAAGCAAAGACTGTACCCCAAGTGTCACAGTCCTCCACGTGTGGTGCGATTCCCATTGGAAGACAGATAGTCAGAATCCTGTGTTTATCCACAGGGGTGGTGTCTGGAAACACCGCCTCTATTTGGGTGATTTTTTGTGCTAACCAGAATGGTATTTGTTCCCGTTTAGCTGGTACTTTACCTAGGCAGGACTGTATGTTCTGTGGTGTAATTTTATTTGTGTTCCCCTGATGTGGGGTCAGCTGTGGAATTTTAACTACAGGTTGGATGGTTGAAGTCCGCATTACATATTGGACTAGTTGTCTATATATTTTAATTAGTTGTTTTAGTTGTACTAAAACATCTGCTGCAGACATTCTTTCGATGTCTGGATGTGGTGTGTATCCGGCTAGGACCGGCCATGTTGCTCCTGGTCTACCTAGTGGACCGAGCCTGGTGATGTGATTATTATGTTTTAGGGCGCCATTAAACAAGAGCAGGTGCTCTTGGAATTTGAGTGGTACTTCCACTTCTTCGAAAGGATTGTAGGTATCCGGAGGTTCCTCTATTTTATAATAGTGGAACTCCTTTGTTACAGCATTTGCTGCTGGAAAGTTTATTCATGAATAGAATACCTCTGTCTGCCGATATTCGTGTGCCTCAATTACGAATATGACTGTACCACCTCTTGGTGTCAGTCCATTGTCTATAAGTTTTAACGTTATAGATCTTCTTATGTTGACCGGGATGAGTTTTATATCCGGGTCCGCTTCTTGCATAGTATTATCAGCTTCTATTAGTTCAGCTGCTAATCTAGCTCTCTCTCTTTCATCATCACTTTCTGGCATTTTACTGTCAGGAAGGTTATTCTGTTTGTTTGCAGATCAGGTTTCTTATGGAAACAAAGATTAGATGCACAATATTTTGGAACAGTGTATCCTTCAACGTTGATTGAACCAAGAACCATACATAGGAGTTCCCTCCTGCGAGGTTTGGCGGATTTTACCTCTCACCCACTCCAGACGTCTTTGGAGTATTATGGGAAAAAGGGGTCTGAGTGAAAGAGCACGACTGAGTTACTCTAAAGTCTTGCGTTAGTTTTATCGCCTATCCAAACACGTTGGGCGCCATGTAGTGTAGTTCCTATTATCCCAATAGGCTCTGCGCATTGGAATAATACCTCCAATAGTATAGACCTAGACCAGACGTTAACTAGGTCTTCTACTGTCGATATTAGACTTAAAGTTTTGGGTTTGCCAGCTAGCTCAGAGTTCACTAGAAACTTTCTCGAATAGGCAAGGAGGAGTTGAACCTCCCTGGATAGACAATAAGGGATTTAGTTTCTGACAACCATAGAACATGACAACTTTGCTCTCCCCTAATCAAGAGTGTATCTCTAGAGTCGTGTGAAAACAAAAGACAACTTATTTTACTCAGTCAGTACGTGCATTCTTAGTTTCACCAGATTGTAGAGAAAAGGAAGAGACGGGCGTGTTCAATAAAAGATGTTATTTATTGATCAGTCTCTTTTCTCGTACAAGAGAAATGGATCGATATTATGGCAATACTTATGGTTAAGTAAAGTGCATACAATAAAAGCAGAATTATAAAATAATACTGTAAAAACATTGATATGGTTTCTAAGCCATACGTTATTTAAAATGGACAGAATATATACATACACATATACATTTAACTAATAGTACTCAACTGGTGCTTCTAACTACGCCTACCCCAGTGTACCTGACCTAAGCCTAATACGTGGGCGGGGATAGAAAGTAGCAGTTTAAGTTAAGTTTGTTTTGCCAAGTGACTGACTCAAGAATTCTCTGCAAGGGGTTATTCAGCTCTGTACCTGAGATCTAGGATGGTTGAGGGATAGTATCTCTCGTCTGAGGTCTCGATATTCCAAGCTGCCTGCGAGGGCTGCTCGGAAGCGCCGGAGCTGGATTTCTCGGCAGGAGAAAGCAGCGTCTCGTTCTCAGCGCGTCAGGAAGGTGGGGCAGTGCCAGTGGCTTCGCTCTCTGCTGGGCTTCGGCAAGTCTCGCTGCTCCCATCTCGTCACCACCGCGTGTGTTTGCTTAAGGCAATATCGGTAATATTTATACCTGTAAGGTGCCGAGATTGACGTAAGGATGGACATAGATACGTCAATAAGGATGTCATACGAGCTGGTCGTTAGCACATTCTTTTACTGAAGTTCTCGGTGAAATCAAAACAATGGCCGCACGGTTTTTCCCAGGTTGTCATAGGTTTGATTTGTTTTGAGAACTCCGTATGCCTTATCAGGGGCTGGAGGAATATCGCTTTTGCCCAATTAGATGGCAAGCGTTATGACCTAATCAGATAACGCGCTCCTGTGCCGTGGTCTGGCGTAATCAGATAACGGTTTCTGCATCATGGGATGGCTGCTAGTTAACTTGTTAACCAGAATAGGGTCAGGAAAAGGGGGATCGATACAGAACCTATAGGAATACATCACAACATATGTTAAATGTAAATATAAATGATCTTGTCAGCCCTGTTTTCTTGATAGGTTTACGATAGTAACATATCGGACTAATTTGATTATTATTTTTCTATTCTTGTATGTATTGTATATCTGGATTGTGACCATAACTGTAAATAATGCTATGTTCTACACCCCCGGGGTAGGGGGATAAATTAAAAAAAAAAAGACCTAATAAAAATATTAAAAAAAAAAAAAAAAAGGAATATGGTCTTGAAGAGGATGAATGTGTTTAGAAATACATGGTCTGGTGAATTTGTCTCCAGCCTGCAGATGCAACATATCAGCATGTAAAAGGGGTCTGAACTTAACAATACATACAACATAACTATTTATGGTTTCTCTAGACACCTGTTTGTACAGAAAACTTGCCTTGGTGGTTTTCAAAAGTTGTTAGTTGTGTTGCATGCATGAGAGACAACATTTTCACATTTTCTCGAACTGTAACAGAGTAATTTGTCTTCATTATGCGACTCTGGATATGGTTGATTATTGTGGCAATATGAAGAACTCTGAAGAGATATTGTTCTTAGTTTTATAACATCTATAAACAACCCTGACGTTTTGTAAATTTGCGTTTGCCAAGAAACAGATTCTAAAATTATAATGAAAATCAAAGACCTTGCATGCTGTAAAGAAGTGGATCAAGAGCGTAGTATTGTCTAAATATAAACATATCAAGTACGCAAAATGTAAAGAATAGGGTACAAATGATAACACGTGAGTGACTTCATAGGTGTTATGATTGGGTACTTGATCTGAGATATTGTGTGTTTTTCTTTCTTTTATTTTGCTAAAAAATCTTATTTTCTTTCTTTACTTATGGTACCTTACCTTTTGTGGCTGTTTATCAGTAAATGAAGATTTACTCTATTTGTACTTATCATACCATCTAACATTCTATGTTACTACTTGGTTCAGCCCTTTGTTGTCAGTGATATATATAGTGAGATCTCTGCAGATAGATAGAGTGTCCACCAGAAAGAGTGTTACTAAGGTAAATAAGGTAAATAACTTGTTCTTCTGATGGATAATTCTAACAGCCGATTCCTCACATCTAGAATACATACCAAAGCTGTACCTCCCCAATGTAGCGAGTCAATGGAATGAGCTCAGACCAAAAAGGTCTGCAAGACTGAATTGGTAAAATGCTCTTCCCCTTGGACCTGGGTGTCAAGGCAGTAGTACTTTGTGCATGAATGCAGTGGTGCCCACATCTCAGTCTGGCAGATTTAGGAACTGGCATTCTGCGTGCAAATGCAGTGGTAGCAGACTTGGCCCAAGTCAAATAATCCCTCCGTCCTTCTAGAGGATGCTTCTTGATCAATGCATAGCATGTCTTAATGCAGAGGATAAAACAACTTGACAAAGTCCTTTTCTGCACTACCTTACCTTTAATTGCCCCAGTGCACCCCACAAAATACTGACTGCCCAACCTATGGTCTTTGGTGCAATCAATGTAAAAGCTAGAAGTTCTTCTGGGGTCTGGGGTCCAGCTGAAAGATTCTCTCCTCCTCTGTCGAGGGGGTGATGTGGGACAAAGTAGGTTGTGAGGATGATGGGATTATCCAATGTGACAATGCATCACAACTGTAGGCAAAAAGGCTGGCCTGGTCCTCAACGGCAATTTATCTGAAAAAATTATGTGCTGCGTCCACCGCCATCACGTTCCTGAACACCCGAGGGGCGCTGGTAGGCCAAAGGGGAGCACGGTAAACTGAAAATGCTTGTGGCCTACTGTGAACCGTAGGTACCGCCTGTGTGCTCGCAGGACGGGAATATGGAAGTAAGTGTCCTGCAAGTCCAATGCTACCATACAGTCTCCATGCTCGAAGGCAGACAGGAACTGAGCTAATGCCAACATTTTGAACTTCTCCTGCTGGAGGAAGCGGTTGACGTCCCTGAGATACAAGATAGGACGCAGGCCTTTGTCCTTGGGCACCAGAAAGTAGTGGGAGGAACAACCACAACCTAGTTCTGGGACAAGGACTCCCTCAATTGCTCCCTTGGCCGAGAGACCTGTAACTTCCAGATGGAGAAGGGCCTAGTGATTCTCTGACATGCGATGGAATGTTGCTGGCATGGAGGGAGGGGTAGTATTGAAGGGGATTTTTGGGTCCCACATCCCCGGCCGCGCAGAGGCTGGGTAGAGAGGCTGGGTAGCTTGCGCCAGCCAGTGGCCCCGGGTGGAACTTGGTAGGGCACCCCTTCCATAGCCACGAAAGGGGCAAAAGGCAGACTGCACAGGACCAGAGGTGACAGCGAGGCCCAAGGTTCTGGCCGTAGCTCTAGAATCCTTGAAACGTTCAAGCGCACTGTCTGCTTTGTCGCCAAACAGGCGACGGCCATCAAATGGCACGTCCAGAAGAGTAGATTGGACATCCCCAGAAAAGCCAGTAGATCTCAGCCAGACATAGCGCCTTAGGGCTACTGACGTAGCAATCGTTGTACCCAGTCAGTCGGCGGTGACCAACCCATAGCGGATGGCGAACTTAGCTACGTCTCTCCCCTCCGCGACCGCATGGAAGAGTGTGACCCGTGCCTCCTCCGGACACTGTGGCAGCACTTGCGCAACCGTATCCCACACAGAGTGGGTATAAAGGCCCTTAGAGACATGCGTTGCTCACCGACCACAGTCCTAAGCTGGCAAAAGAAAACAACTTCTTCTCAAGATGGTCCAGCTTCTTGGATTCACTGTCTGGGAGCGCCTTTGGATGTTAAGGCTTGGACCCCAAGCTTTCGGCATAGGGTGTTCGGAGAGGAAAATTGGGTCGCCTGGGTGGTGGCGTCGGGCAATCATCCTATCCACAGGCGCCCCTGTGTTGGGCTTGGACCAAGTGCTCAGAAGTATGTCTGTGAGGGCCTCATTGAACGGCAGCAGGGGCTTCGAAGATGCAGCTGCCAGCTAAAGCACCTCAGTCAGGAGATTAGTCCTGACTACCACCCTAGGAAGCACAAAGCCCAAGGTCTAAGCCGCCCTACGCAACACCACAGCGTAGGAGGCTCCCTCCAATATGGCCACAGTAGGGAGAAAAAGCATGCCAAGGTCTGGGGAGGTATCCAGACCACTGGCCTCACCCAACTCCTCTCTCCAGTCCGGCTCATCAAGCTGGTCTGCCAAAGGGTCAACAGACCCCTCCCAGTTCCTCCTCAGCTTCCTCTGGCTACCACTCAGGGCGATAGGGAACCCGAGGGTAGAACAGTGGTACAAAAGTACCAGTAGCGGCATTGGTCAATGCAGCTCCGTGTCCAAGTTAAGGGGAAGGCCGGGGTCAAAGCTAGCCGAGGACACAACTGGCGTTGGAAGTGGCAGAGGCATTGTCAGAGGTATCGGTGCCGGTAGAGGTGACGTGAGGTCGACCGGCATCGATCCGTATTCAGGCCTGGATCCCTGGGGGCCATACAGTGCCGGGCCTGTGCCGCCGGCATCGGAGGCCTAGATCCCCCAGCCGAGTCTGTGGGGCCAATAGGCATACCAGCACAGTTGGGCTGCCCAAAGATGGAGTGGAAAGCTTCGTAATATGCACAAAGCTGGGCAGGGGGTTCTCCGGCTCCAGGGAAGGGAGGCAAACCCGGAGCCATCCCAGTCGGCTCCGTGGGCGGAGCCGAAGGACGATGAATTTCCGCGTCCCGTGTTGCTTTGGCCGACGGACGGGGAGAAGGCGAAGAGCAATGGTACTTCTTCACCTTCTTCTTGTGCTTCGACTTATCTGAAGATGAAGACTTCGATGAGGAGTGATGGTGGTGACTCCGCAACCGGCCATGCGACCTCCCTCTCGACTGGGACCTCGAGCGGGGGGGCGGAGCTGACTGCCGGGCCTCCAGAAGCTTTCGGGAATGCTCCCGTGAAGACTTCGGGTTCATGGTCTGACAGTCCGAGCATGACTTCGGGTCGCGGTCGAGCTCCAGGCACCAAAGGCACACGAGGTGCGGGTCCATGACTGACATCAACTTGTGACAGGAGTCACAAGGCTTGAAGCCGGTCCGACGATGGGACATCCCTACGTGCACCAGGAGTCGAACACCTCAAAAAAGTTTTTGACAAAAGTAAAAAAAATCACTAGTCAAAAAATTACTAAGGGTACCGCTCTCTCCGGAACTGACGTATGAGCGCAGGGGCTGTGTCTAAGTAGATACCGGGACGCCATCCCGGCGATTACAATGTCGATGCAAACGTGACTGCAAATGCCATTTTTTATGTTAATGCTGGTACGCAACAAGAATTCAGTGGTTTGAAAAGTAGATCCATAAGTCTGCTTAGCACAAAGTTATGAACACATGTGGGCACACTGGGTTCTGTAGGTGGGATAATGCTTAGTGTGGCATAGTAATTTTTCTGGATCAAATAAACAACTTACTTACCTTTGGTAACACTCTTTCGGGTGGATATTTGATCTAACCACAGATACCTCACCTTTAGAATATTCCTCAGGTGACGTTAATACAGCAGTGCTCCCGTGTGCCACTAGGTGGCATCGTGCCGTTCTACCTCAATTTTGTTCTGCCTGGAAATAATGGAATAGAGCCCCATAAAGGTGCCTATGCTGCATGCCGATGTCAATTTCTTGATTGACTCCTTCAGCTCCCTCATACACAACAGAGCATGAATTTTCAGTACAAGTGTGCCGATCTCTAATTTGGGACCTTATTAGGTGGTAAAAAGAGACCATTCCATACAGCGGGAGGTGGTAGAGCAGTGAGAAATCTGCAGATAGATAGAGTGTCCACCAGAAAGAGTGTTACCAAAGGTAAGTAACTTGTTCTTCTGATGGATAATTCTGACAGCAGATTCCTCACATCTAGAATAAATACCAAAGCTGTACCTCGGCAAGGTGGAGAGTCAATGGAATGGGCTCAGACCAAAAAGCTTTGCAGGACTGAATGGGTAAAAGGCCCTTCCCCTTGGACCTGGGGGCCAAGGCAGTAGTACTTTGTGCATGCATGCAGTGGTGCCCACATCTCAGCCTGGCAGATTGCAGGAACTATGAATAGGATGGGAAACGCACTACCAGTTAATTCTGAAGTTTGAGAAGTTTTAATGTTGTCGCGTGCAATCGGGGTTGAGCGGTCTGTGCCAAGCAGCTTTATGAATCAACAAGGAAAGTGCAACCTCTGGATAGGGGTTGTCCCCCAATGCACCATGTGATCAGGCAAATAAAGCTTGTTTCAAGATAGTCGAAGTGTAAAGACAAGAATCTTGAATCAGTTCGTTTTCCATAAATCTTTAGTGATCAAAAAGTCATCCATAATCATTCATTTCTCAGTAAAGTTCATCGTGAGTAACACATAATCATCTTATGTGGGTTGTCTTGTAAGCCCAATGCATTTCGGGCTCTACATGTGCCCTTCGTCAGGGGACATTCTAAGAATAAAGAATAAAAGAAACCGTCTTAGACTGGAAAGACTCTCGCAAGTCTATAAACAACAATATGCATCGTGCAGTTGAATGATGTAGTAAATAAAGAAGCCAACCAGTGTGGGCCGTCTGTTGCCAAAAGTGAGAGTAGTATCATGCAAAGTGAGGTTGTGGTGATCGTGGGTGTCAACAGCTCGGAATCATCGGGTGAAAGAAAAATGTGCCGCGAAAGTGACATAAAACACAATGCTGGAAGATTAAGGTGTGTCCGGAAACAAAAGAAAAGTGTTGCGTAGTGCGAACGTGTTAGATGTGCTAGTCTCGAGCATGTTTGTGAAACGGGAATTAAACAAGGACCGAGACCCCATAGAACCGCGTAAGTGAGTTAGACATGCTGAAGCCGCCCGCTGTGGTAAAACGTCAATATTCAATAAAGTCCTCACGTGATTCATATGAATGCTGAGGTTTCTGTAAGAAACGTGTAAAAAATTAAGTAAAGGGATGTATTCCCATAAATCAGTTAGGGCATACATCCAATCTGGTGGAACTGGCATTCTGCGTGCAAATGCAGTGGTAGCAGACTTGGCCCAAGTGGAATAAGTCCTCAGTCCTTCTAGAGGCTGCTTCTTGATCAGTGCATAGCACGTCTTAATGCAGAGGTCAAAACAACTTGACAAAGTCCTTTTCTTCATGGCCTTACCTTTCTTTGCCCCAGTCAACACCATAAAATACTGACTGCCCACCCTATGGTCTTTGGTGCAATCAATGTAAAAGCTAGAACCTCGTCTGGGGTCCAGCTGAAAGATTCTCTCCTCCTCTTTCGAGGGGGTGACATGGGAAAAAGTAGGTTGTGAGGGTAATGGGATTACCCAATGTGATAATGCGTAATGACTGTAAGCAAAAAGGCTGGCCTGGTCTTCAACACGAATTTATCTGAAAAATGATGTAGGATGGCTGAACAGACTCAGAGCCAGGAGCGCACTCACATTACAAGCTGTAGCGATCACAATGAGGAAGATGTTTTCAAGAGTCAGACGATGCAACAAGAAGCTCTGCATTGACTCAATGGGGAAATGCACAAAGTAATGTCAGGACCAAATTAAGATCCCGCTATGGTACTTGACTTCTGGCTAATGTCCAAAGACATACACTCTTGGGACAGAGGCTGCACATCATGCCCGCACATTGTCGGATCATGCCCCAGTCATGCTAACCCTCTCAGTACCGAAGCCCTACATACAACCATTTGCATGGCGCCTCCCCCTAATGAGCTACTAGATGCGGTATTTAGAGAGAAGATCTGAAATCAAATAACAGAGTACTTCAAGCGCAACGCGGGGTCTGTCGACACCGCCGGAACACTGGGGAGCCGTTCAAGGTGGTGACCGGCGGGTCCTACATTGCTCTTCAATCTGGGGTGCTACGTGACATCCGGGGTAGTTTTGGATGGTTAGAAAAAGAAATACAAACATTGGAAACACAATACTTTCACTCACCTTCATCTGCAACATTAGGGCATATTCGTAGTAAATTAACAGCGTTCCAATAGGAGGCGATTAGGAAAACTAATGTCTTACACAAACATGCCACGGCGCGCAGATACGGCGAGGGAGACAGGCCTGGAAAGACTTTAGCAAATCTCCTGAAGCCACTAAGAGGCTCACAGTACATCACAACCCTTGTCACCCCTGCCGATGACATTGCGCTTACACCACCAGCCATCCGAGACACCATGAGAAATTTTTACAAGCAGCTATACACCTCCCAGGCCAACCCACCCGACTCTGTGCTGCAAGACTATTTTTATTCGATAGAGCTCTTGTGGCTCAGTAGAGCACATCTTGAATACCTGGACGTCCCATTTACAGTCGAGGATGTGCATCGGGTCATAAATATCCTGCCGGCAGACAAAGCCCTGGGGGCGGACGGTCTTACGCCCACATTTTATAAGGAATACACAGAGATCCTCGCCTACTAGCAGTCTGTCAAGAAGCCTCACAACTGGGGATTCTGCCCAGGTCCATGTGGGAGGCCATAATTATCACACTGCTATAGCCTGACAAGGACCCCTCGAAATGTGACTCATATCGCCCATTATCATTGATTAACCTAGACACCAACATTTTTGCCAAACTATTGGCCAATAGGCTCCAGCCGTTGCTCCCGTTAATCGTCAGACTGGACCAATCCGACTTTGTGCCGGGAAGGTCCACTATCCCGCCACTCATGTCCTGGCAATCGCTGCACTCCTGGATGCCACTAAGGCGTTTGAGTCCTTGGAATGGGGGTTCTTGTTCCCACTTCTCTACAGGCTGGGTTTGAATCCCCTATTCATATAGCAGATTAAGCTTCTCTATACTCTGCCCACAGCGCGCCTCAAAGTTAATGGAATGATATCTGACCCCATAACTATCACCAGAGGAATGAGGCAGGGCTGCCCTCTGTCACCTTTATTGTTTGCTATAGCAACTGAGCCATTGGCTTTCAGAATCCGGCAACACCAAACAAATCGAGGAATCGGATTTACTACAAGGGGGCTCACCCTGTCAAAGTACGTGTACGACATCACTTTATATATGATGACAAATTGAAGAGATGGAAGTCTCTCCCCCTCTCCGTGGCGGGCCGTATTGCTGTAACAAAGATGATCATCCTGCCCAAAGTATTGTATTTATTCGTCAACATTCCTATTACAATTAAAGCACACTTTTTCATGCGCCTCAGAGCACTCATGATTGAGCTGATTTGGGCGGGGGGACAACCTAGGGTATCCTGGGAGATACTAACGCTGCCGCGGGCACTAGGATGTCTGGGAGCTCTGGACTTCACGCTTTATGCTTATAGTGCCCAGGCACAATATTTACTTTTTTGGGTACACCCCATACCATTTCAGCCTCATGTGGCAATTGAAATAGACAGGGTAGCACCTCTCCCCCCTAAGGACAGCACTCTATAAAACATACAAACGCCTGTGCAACGAAGTAGACACCCCAGAAACCTTCCAATGGCCTGGGGAGGTTTGTGTAAAAGGGCAAACACTGACATACTCTATGCTCCCTCCATGCCGTTGGCAAATAACCCACTGTTCCCTTCCCTCGTGGACGGCAAGGCACAGGCATGTGCGCAATCACACCACATCAAGACTAGCCAGGAATTATACCCAGGGGACAGTATTTTCACGCTGCAGCAAATGTGTGGCCCTGCACCTCATTCAGCGCTAGATTTGCTATTATACTATGAGCAATGCGCCTCATGCCGGAGTAGATTCAGAGCGTTTCCAACCCCACCTCAGACGTTGCCTGCACTCAAAAACATAATAACCGTGCAATAGGGTCGGAAACTAGTCTCTCGCATCTACACAATAACACAGAGGGACTTTCCCATAGTAGTGCCAACATCAAGTGGTGCATGGGAGGCGGACCTAGGGGTGAACATCACTGACGAGCAGTGGGACTTCAGTTGCAGACTGTTGGAGCAGTTGTCTCCTAACTATCGCCTTAGGCTCATTCACTTCAAATAAATTCACCGCCTTTACCGCACTCCCACACAGCTCCATCAGATGGGGCTGCGTTCTGATAATAACTGCTGGTGGTGCAGGGCTTCCCAAGCGACCTTTCTACACCTGGCTTTCGAGGTGCAGGCCTGTGGCCAACTTTTGGTTGAAAATACTGTATCACATCAAGAACGTAACGGGGCAAGAGCTGCCTTGCACACCACTGGTGGCGCTGTTGGGAGTAGTATAAAGCACACCACCTCAGTAGAGGAGGCTCGCAGCAATGCTACTGCTGCTGGCGAAGAGACAGTTGGCCTTGCACTGGTGCGCTGCTCCCCCTCCAACAGCGAGGGAATGGGTAAAAAATGCTACATACTGTGTGGATCAATTGTCTTGTTATTAGGAACTCTTACCGACGCAATCCCGCCCAAAGGACATCTGGGTCCCATTCACAAGTTGGCTAGGTTCCGCTGCTGAACACGACCCCTGTTACACAATCACTGGAGACTGGACCTCGGTCCGCACTGAGCAAAAGGTTGGGGCTAAACTTTGTTGTGGCTGTAATGCATTATGTTATGACCTGCGTGTCACGAGATGAAGGAGTGAACCACTGGACTGTATTCTATCTAATGTGATGTGGATGCATAACACTGTTATATTGTGTATCTTTGTATCCCTGGAGGGCCGGCTGTCTCGATAGCTAAGTAATGTTTTACTTTTTTGTGTTACTGTTTGTTATCTTATACAAAATGCAAATACATTTTTTTTTTTAAAAAGATCCCACTTGCATCAAAAAAGGTTTTAGAGGGAACATATGCATGGAACCTTTAATGAATTGCATCACAACATGTGTTTAAACAACAACGGTTGATCCAGCGAACGCAAAAAGGCCAAAAGGGATAACAAATAACCTTCAATTGTACCCTTTGCAAGAGCTTGCAGGGACAAAGATAAAACAAACAACAACACCCACAACAGGTTGCCTTGTAGGCGTCTGTATTGCAGACTTCACACCAGGCCACAAATTTGTCCCAGTGCTCTGAGTAAATAGATTTCAAAGAGGGATGTCAGGCTGCGAGGATAAAATCTACCACCTCAGGAGGTAGATCAAACGCAGACAACTGCAGCCACTAAACTTCTACGCATGGAGCTGTACATTGCGCAGGCTCGGTCAGAACCCTGCCCTGTTGCTGAAACAGAAGATCCTCCCAAAGCTGTATCCTGAATGAAGGACAAATGTTCATTCCCTGAAGTTCCAGGTACTACACCCTCCTGGCCCAATATGGAACTACTAGGATGACTTGGGCCTGGTGGTCTTCAGAACTCCAGGAGGGGAGGCAGCGGTGGAAAGGCATCCAGATGTCATGTGCCTCACTCTATCCTGAATGCATCTCCAAGAGAAAGCGTTTTTGGGAACTACTCGAAGACGTTTTGACAGTGCTCATTCTCGACAGTGGCGATAAGGTCTAGCCAGAGCTCTCCTCACTGTTGAAAGCGGTCCTGTGCCACCTTAGGATGCAATCTGCCAGGAGTGAGTGAGATAAAATTTCTATAGCGCATAATTACCGAGACCTCATAGCGCTTATGACCAGACAGAAGAAAGCACAGCAAGTTATTGAGTGGCACTGAAGAGGTTGGTTTTAAGCAATTTACGGAAGGTCAGTAAGTTGGATTCCCTATGGAGAGTGAGGGGAAGGGAGTTCCAAAGATTGGAAGCATTCAGAGAAAAGGAGCGTCCACCCCATCTGGATCTTCAACCCTTCTATGTAGTAGCAAGGAAGGCATCGCTGGAGCGAAGACTCCTGGGAGGTAGGTAGGGGGGACACCAGAGGATGAATAATGCCAGGTCCAGTTTTCCAAATAGCTCCAGACACATAGCCTTAAAACGTATTCTAGACTGGATGGGAAGCCAGTGAAGTGTCCTCAATGCGGGGCTCGCAGACTGCCTCCGGGGAATCTGGAGGAGTAGGCGGGCCGCGCAATTCTGGATCACTTGAAGTTTTTTAACAGTTGCAAGAGGGGCGCCCAAATATAGGACGTTCCCATAATCCAGTCGAGACAGGATAAGGGCTTGCACCAAGGGGATTAGAGGTAGAATTTTTCTTAACATCCTCATCAGGCCAAAACAAGTAGCTGAGAGCTTGGCGGCTTGATGATTGAAACAGAGGGTACTGTCAAGCCAGATGCCCAGGCTCTAAATCTGCTGCTTTGGAACGGGCATAGTGCCAAGACAGGTCGGCCAGGATAGCATCAGAGAGGGTGAAGGTGATTTGCCCAAGAACATTATTATCACCGTTCAGCTTAAGGTGGGATAGTTCCATCCATTCGGCTACCGCCACTAGGCAGGTGCCTAGGGCGCAGGATGAACCCTCTGGGTGGTTTAATGCAACCACCAGTTGGGTATCATCTGCATAGGTAACGATGTGAATGCCGAATGGGAGTACTATCCCTGCCAACGCAGCCATATAGGTGTTAAAAAGCATGGGGCTCATGGAAGAACCCTGCGGAACCCTACAGCTGAGAGGCCACTGGCTAGATGTTACAGTATCCTGGATAACCTGAAAAGACCGATCCTTTAGGAAGGACTGGAGCCAAGTGAGAGCCATGTGTGTTACTCCCAGGTTTTTAAGGCGCTCAAGCAAGATGGTATGATCAACAGTGTCAAACGCGGCACTGAGATCCAGCAAAATAATTGCTGCTGAGCAGCCCTGGCCTACCAGTCTCCTCGCCTCTTCTGTTACTGCCAATAAGGCAGTCTCTGTCCCAAACTTACGACGAAACCCTGTCTGGGACTCATGGAGTAGATTGTTTGATTCCAAGTACTGGACTAGAGTAGAGTTTATGTGTCTTTCGGTCAACTTACTCAGCCAAGGAAGAAGAGAAATGGGACGGTAATTGGCCAGGTTGGAAGTATCTAGGTTTGTTTTTTTCAGAAGAGCTCTAACCTGGGCGCATTTCCAGGCTGAGGGTACCTTTCCTCTGGTGATAGAGGCATTTAGGGTCTTTAGAATTACTGGAGAGATGGCTTTCGTGACTAGGGTAAGATGTTGCGGGGGAGACGGGTCCATGGGTGAGCCGGAGGTTACCCTAGGGAAGAGTGTGTTCAATGTCACCTCGTCTTAAACTCAGCTAGTGAACACTATGGTTTGGAGAAGGAGCTCTTACTGCTAGGGGCTGCCAACTCGCTCCGGTGGGGAGGAAACGATTGAGATATCAACAGATTTTTTTGATAGAAGTATTTCGCCAGATTATCACTGAGATCTTGTGCATCAACTGGGTTAGGGACTTTATGTGGTGTAGTAGTGAGGGATTTAACAATCCGGAAAATTTCTTTGGGTGAGTTCGCAGCTGCACTAATCTTAACCTCGTAGAAGGAGGATTGAGCAATTTAAATTTCCGCCTTGTAATTCCTTATTGCCTCTCTATAGACATTTTTCCAACGCGCTTGTTTGCCCTGGCATTTAAAGATCATGGTGGTTCATGATCTGAGAGATGCCCTGCCCTGATGTTCCAGATAGATTCAGAGGGACTGAGCCTCTTGGCACAGGACCTAGGAACCATGAGAACCTGCACTGGCCTTCTCTTGACTAATGGCAGGAATGCCGTCCACGCCAGGTGAATGCCCCATAATTCCAACAGATTTATGTGGAACTGGGTTTCTGCAGGTGACCAGAGGCCTCTGATCTCCACCTTTCCCAGATGACATCACCAGCCCAGAAGGTATGCATCTGCCACCATCGACAGCTATGGATATGGAAGGGAGACCTGCAGCTGGTCAGGTTGTAATCGAGCAGCCACCACTGCAGATCTTTTGCAGTCTTCTCCAAAACCTGATGGAATTTGACAGGTTCCTTTGGTACTGGGATCAATGAGACTTCAGATCTCCCTGCAAAGCCCACTTATGCCATCTTCACAAGTAGAATGCAGGAGGTCAAAGTTGATGAAGCCGCAGAATCACCTCAATAAGGTGAAGGATGAAACATCTGGATCATGGCCTGAATAACTTGGACTCGTTGATTCAGAATGAAAGCCAGAAAATGCACTGTATGTAGAATGGCTCAGATGACATGGAGCCTCTGTGCTGCAGTCAAGTGTGACTTCCGCATGTTGACCCTGAACCCCAACAATGTAAGGAGGCTCCTCATTCTCTGGGTGTTGTCAACAACTGACTGTGGTGAGTTGTCTTGAACAGCTATCATGAGTAAGGGGAAGACTGGTAACCCTCACTTCTGAAGGTATGCTGCGACTACCGCAATCACTTTTCTGAACACCTGAATGAAACTGTGGAGGACGAAAAGGGAACATCTCAGAATGAAAATGCTCTTGACCCCCTCTGAACAGCAGGTTGCTCCTTAGGGCCTGCAGGATGGGAATATAAAAATGGGCGTCCTGTGGGTCTATTGCTACCATCCAGTCCCCTGGATCCTGTAAGATACTTGAATATGTCCTTCTACAGGAAGAAATTAAGATGGTGAAGATATAAAATAGGACAATGGCCTCCTCCTTTTTAGACAATAATGGGAGTAGCACCCAGTTCAGATTTCTGATGCCAGGACTCTCTCTACGGCTCCTTTTGCTAAAGCAGCCTGAACTTCCTGCAGTAAAATGAACAAATGCTCCACCGGAAGCCATTTCCATTTAGGTGGAAGAGATAGTGGGATGGAAAAGAATGGCAGGAAATAGCCCTGTTGAAATATATGCAGAACCCATCTGTCGGATGTTATAGTCTGCCACTGATGGAGAAATTATTAATTCTGCTCCCACAATGTGGTCATGTCCTGCTAAGGACAAACTAAAGTGGCTTGGAGACTGACGTCGGAGGGACTGGGACTGGTAGGGTCGCTGTCCCTGTGGGCCTAGATGCAGCCTGTTGGAACTCCTGTTTTACCCCGAAAGGACTAGGTTGCCTGTTGTTAGGATTGTGGACCTTGACACACCCTGTTAGCAAAGCCCCTAGCGATGCATCAAATGGGATAAATTGTTGTGGATACTATGGGTGAGGAGAGACCGACCGTGCGCAGTGGCTCTTCATTTTTTAAACCACTCAAGGGCGGTGTCAGCATTCTCAGTAAATAGGTGAGACTGGTCAAAAGGCATATCCATAAGCAACACTTGAAAATCAGGCCTGGACATTTCATCCATGCTTGGCACAGGAGACTTACACTAGTTCCAACCGCGCTGCCTAAACAGTTCATGTCCAGGCCTGAGTGTACAGTATATTTGGCAAGTAAGGATGTTGGATTTCACCTCAACAGAAGGCAATTTCAAATCAAAAACTTCAGCCTCTCATCTGCTTACTTTGGCAAATAAGGTTGTCTTTCTTGTTGAAGAACCCAGCACCATGTCAGGGTCGTGTCCAATCTACTTTTCTCTTGTACTGTCAAATAAAAATTGCTATTATCATATTGTATAGGAAATTCATCCCCATCATCACCCAAAGCGAATTGACTCTGGTCAGAGTGAGACCTGAAAAATCGTTGGAGCACTGGAGGGCAGATCCTAGGCAAAGGCACTGTCTTATCAGTGAGAACTTAATGGGCGTTGCAGTGTCAGAGCTGTTCTGGAGTGTCACTTTGGCCAAGAATGAAACCTTTTTTGGTAAGAGTGACAGGACAATGGGATTGACGTCCACCTCCTGCGTCGGCTTAGTTGGGCCTGGCATTTACGTGGCAGGAACTGGCATGGATCGTGGTGCTGGGTGTGTATTGGCTCTGATGTCGGAGTTGAACCTGAAGTGAGTTCAGAAGTCAAAGCCACCCAATGGGCGCTCTCTGCAGATCCGTGGTGCCAAAAGCACAGCAGAAGGGCTGGCAGGGTGCCAAAAATTAAAAACATGGCCTCCTTAAATTCTTCAACCTGTTGTGGCATCACTGATGGCCACAGAAATTTGGGGTGCATCAGAATCTGTGAAAGAACCGGCTCCTCGGTTTAAGACTGGCAGAAAGACAGAAGGGCACCTTGATGTCCTAGCAACTTCTCAGGAGGAAAGCTTAGATTTCTCATGCTTCTTTGTGGAAGTGGTCTTACCTGAAGATTCGGATCTTGTTAACGGGGTGGGTACTGGTTCATGTTTTGCGGTTTAACTTAAATTCCTTTTAATTTGTTCCAGGTTACCTGGCTAAACCACTTTAAGTAGACTCAGATTCTCACTCACTTCATTCCCCATCCACTTGACAGCGTTTTCACAGATGCTCTCATCGTCAGTCTTAAAATCTATGGGAGAAGGGAATGGAAAGTGCACATATTCCTATTAATTTTTCTGTGCTGTCACTAAGGTTTTTTTTGTATCTCTTTTTTTGGATTCATCCCTTCCTCATTCTATTCCTTCATGTACCCATTTAAGCCTCTATTTCTCCTTTAAGCCATTCTTGGAGTCCTCTCTTTCACCAAGGGTCATTTTTACCAAATTAGATGTTTATCGGTTCTCTGACTGAGATAGGGAGCTAAGATTTCTCCTCCTAAGGCTCTCTCATTTTTTCCCTCTCTTATAATGTCTTTTCCTCATACTTTTTTGTGTGATTGCTTTAAGGTCCAAAACAACATAAAATGCTTTCAATTATTCAGATGTAAAAAACACAAGTGCTAATCCTGCCTGGAATATTTTGTGTGGCACTTAGGGCAGAAACTGAAGGGAGCCTTTCTCATCACTTTGTGTGGATTGAGTGGAAGAAGATGGCATCGAATTTGGAAGGCAAAGTCGGTTCGATCCTGAGCCCGGTCAGGCGGAATGAAAAATGTGGAGAAAACCTGTCATTGGTTGTCTTTTGAGTGTTATCTGTCAAAGGGTTATGAATCAGGGCGATGGAATGGCCTTGTGGAAGGTGTTGAAGCTTTGGTCAAGGAGCTCCAAGATAGACGTCTGAACCCGATGGCAGAGAAAAACAATCTAACAAAGGGGCTGATGACCATGTGCATAGACAGCATAGAGAATAATGTCAAATGTGCTGGTACAACATCCATAGTCTCAACCCCCAACAACTGGGCTACAAATCAAATAGCAAAAATTGTTGGAAATGCACTATACTGTAGAAAAATCGGTCGAGATTCTTGCAAACCTAAACCGAGAAGTGAGGCCATCCCAAATAGAATTTCGAATATTCAAGTTGATCCAAGATTGGTACAAGATTCCCACAAAACTTAGGAAGATATGTTTAAAACATCACTCGAACTGTGGAGATGCGGGCAACTGCACTGCACACTATTCATATATCAGAAGACCGCAGAGACATATTTAGGTTATGGACAGCAGGCGGAGTCACTCTCATTGAATCTTTATCCATCTCCACACCCATGCCATGACAACTATACCGATTTGCCTTCAATGACAACCCTCAAGCGCCGTCTATTATCCACATCACTTACTGAAGCTAAACTGTGCATTCTCCAGCACTCTCCACACTTACCCACAGATGAAGAAGGGTTTACTGAGCTGTATGAAGTTGCTTCATATGAACAACTTAGATATAAAGTACAGGATAAGGCAGAGGTTTACCTCCAGATCTGGTCACCACAATGAGGCATTCATCTGATAAACATGCTCTACAATTACATGTAGCTACAGACAGCTATATGACTGTATATATCTGGCACAAAGGTTACTGAGATGTCCCATCCCAAACTAGGATGAAGAGTTGCGATCGCTGATAAGTTATTTGTTTGATTATTGATGTTCTACAATGTAGAAATCTGCCTTACCCACCACCCCTTCCTCCTCACCGCCCTTTTCCCTGTTTTTCTTTACGCAAGCCTCATGCTTCTGGCTCTAGAAACAATGTGAGGGCCAAGATAGTTACAGTTTTTCTTTAAAAATTTAAATGATACTGTTTATTAACCTGTTTCTAGAGGATTGTTATTGCCTAGTCTCTTATGATTTCTTGTGCCGCCCATGGAGCGGTCCCCAGAAAACACAACCGATGAGGGTTTTGTGAACTGATGCTCTTTGCTTAGAGTGACCTGGCTACAATGCACTCACACAAGGATCCTTTGGATTGGGGTGGAATGGTATGCTCGACAATGAAGAATTGTAATGCCCGGACGCCTGACAACGTGTTTGGAGTTGATTCCTGTTAGTACTTCGCCGCTCCCTTTTATTCCACTAAGTATGTCCTATGGACCTCTCCCCTGCTCCTACTTACGATACTTTGCATTGTGTCAGTACTAGTTGTGATATGATAAAAGACATAAATAAAAACATACAAAATAAGTCATGTATCACCATCACTACAAAAGTTCCATGTATGCCAGTCATAGGGGAGAGCAGAAACTGAAGTGCTGAACTTTGCTACAAACTAGCTCGCAGAGAAACTCGGAAAGAGAGTTACTTCTTTTTGGTCGCCTCTCTGTGTTTCTAGGCACCTGAGTCTTGTACTACTGCATGAAGAGTGGTCCGATTAACTGGACGATGAGTCAAATGGCGAAAATGGGGCAAACAGATTAAATGCAAGATGAAATTTACTTCAGAAAGCACTCTCACCAAAAAGTACCATACCCTCTTTACCTGGGAAATGCTCACAGCAACGTTAGCTGGGAACTGGGAGAACTGCTTCAATTCAAAGACATCTCGAACAGCCCGCCTGCTCATGTGATTTTCAGCCTTGCTTGAACCCACAACATTTTGGTTTGAATGAATGTAAGCCACCTCCTGAACACCATCTAGCAAATTAATAAAGAAACAAACACACATTTAGCTACATAAACGCATGTATGACTAAATTGAAAGCAGCATTTCTGTTTATGATTCAGAGTAGGCTTGTTCTGCAAAAAGAGTACTTGATTGCACAGCTTCAAGGACCTAGATCTTCAATTAAGTAAACCTATCGATTATTCTTTGGTCAGGTGTTTTATAAATTTAGAGTCATGATCACAATATGCATAAATACATGCACTGAAAACCACAACATGGTTAGTTTTTATGTACTGCTTGCACAGTGAGAAACGCAACTTAGATACAAAGAGCACACACATGTGCAAACTTGAAGATGAAGCAAAAAATGAACATATACCACTATGTACACAAGTCAACAGACACACCCGGACACAGATCAACTGACATACATGCCTTCTTGAGTACATACCAATAGACTTACAGGAACTTTGTACACAGACAAACCTGCAGGAACCCATGCACACAGATAACACAGAGACACACAGCCAGAGAAACGGTCAGTGGGTGTGGCTAGACAAACAGGTTACTTACTTTTGGTAACGTTGTATCTGGTAGAGACTATATCTAGCCGCAGATTCCTTACCTTAAAATATCTTCAGGCATCAGATTGGTTCTGGAAGATTTTCGAGCAGTCCTGAGCAGCAGTAGTTGGCTTTGTTCAGCTTTATGTCAGCGGCGTTGTCAGCGCCGGACGTGGCATACACGGTAGCTATACAAACGCCACTGAGGCACACAGACGTCAGTTACTTTTGCGACTTTCAATGTCAGGCGATGAGAACTGACCATTGGTGTGACAAGCTAAGGTTCTGAGAAGGGTGTCCTTTACACTGTTATCGATTCGCAGAGTGGGTACGGTAGGTAAGGAATCTGCGTCTAGATAGAGTCGCTACCAGATAAGGCATTACCGAATGTAAGTAACTTGTTCATCTGATAGAGACTTTTAGTCACAGATTCCTTAGCTGAGAATAGATAACCAATCAATACTTCCCTGGAGGTGGGACTGCAAAGCAAATTATATTAGAAAGTCCTGCAGGACCAAGCGGGTGAAATGCCCTCAAAAGGCCACAATACCACACACCTTACTGTCCAGGCAGCAGTACTTGGTGAACATGTGCAGAGAAGCCCACGTTGCTGCCTGGCAGATGTCCAGAACAGCGCACACTAACGCAGTGGTCGCAGTCTTGACTCTGGTGGAGGTGACCCTCAAGCCTTCAGGGAGTTGCTTCTTGGTCAATGCATAGCAGATCATAATTCATAGAACGATCCATCTTAAGATGGTCCATTTCAACACCACCTTCCCTACATAGCCAACAAAGAGTTGATTGTCCACGTGAAATTCTTTTGTGCGGTCAAGGTAGAACAACAATACTCTTTTTGGGCTCAGACAGTGGAGTCTCTCCTTCCCTTTGGAGAGATGAGGGGGAGCAAAGACGGTAGGCAAGGTGATGTTCTGGCCTACATGGAAGGGAGTCCCAACCTTCGGAAGGATGGAGGCTTGGATTCGGAGAACCAGCTTGTATGGGAAGAAGGTGGTATAAGGAGCGAGCCCAGAGAGTGCCTGAAATTCGCTGACCCTCCTATCTGATGTTATGGCCACTAAAAAGGCAGTTCTGATGGTCAATAGCCTAAGAGGGCAATTGTGCAGAGGTTCAAATATTGCACACATGAGAATGATGATGACCAGGTTAAAGTCTCACTGAGGCCGAATAAATGGCATGGGGGAAACATATGTTTCAGGCATTTAAGGAACCTAGCCACAACAGGCAACTTAAAGAAAGAAGGTTGGTTGGAAAACTGCAAAAATGTCAAGATGGCAGTGAGATAACCTTCAACTGCACCCAGAGCAGAGCTCTGTTGGCCCAAAGATAAGGCAAACAAGAGAACTATGGATAAAGGTGCAGAAAAGGGGGTCAATGTTGTGGAGGTCACACCATGAAACAAACCTCTACCAATGGCAGGCATATAACAACTAGGTGGAGGGACTCCTGGCTGCCATTATAACATAACAGACTTCGGGAGGAAGGCCAAAAGCTGTCAACTGTCGCTGCTCAATCTCTATGCATGAAGGTACAGGGTGCGCAGGTTAGGGTGCAGGAACCCCTCCCTGTTGTTGCAACAGAAGATCCTCCCAAAGAGGCAGCCTGACGTGAGGACCTATGGTCAACTGCTCGGGATACCAGACTCTGTGCCCAATCTGGAGCCAAAAGGGTTTCCTGGGCCCAGTCCTTCCTGATCTTCTAGAAAACTCTGGGCAGAAGTGGTATTGATGGAAAGGAGTTGAGGAGGCCTAAACTCCACTCAAGACGAAAAGCATCTCTGAGCGAGAATTCCCTTGGAAACTCCAGCGCGCAAAACTGCTGACACTGCCAGTTCTCTGTGGTGGTGTCCAGATCTAACCAAGGCGCGCCCCACTGCTGAAGGAGACCTTGCATCACCTCGGGATGGTGGGGCCATTTGTGATCCGCTAGGCATCTTCGGCTGTGTTTGTTATCTCTAGCCTTCAGAGAGCAGGCCATGTGTTGAACCACCAGGGAAATGCACTGATGTTCCAGCTATGTCCACAGAGATAGTGCTACTTGACAGGGGGTCCACAACATTACTCTGCCCTGTTGTGGCGGTGGTGTCATTGAACACCTGAAACAGTCTTCCCCTGATCGAAGGAAGAAAGAACTTCAACGCCAAGCGAATCGCCCGAAGTTCCAACAGGTTGATGTGGAGCTCGGACTCTGTCAGAGACCAGAGTCCTTTGATCTCCCCCAGATGGCCGCCCCAGCCGAGGTGTGATACATTTGTCTCTACAGTGAGATCTGGCCGTGGAAAGGGAGAGAGGTCTGTGGTTTGTTAGCAAGACTCTCTTGCAGTTCCCTCTGAGATCTGGGCTAGTCTTCCCCTGAACAAAGGAAGAAAGGCCTTCAATGCCAAGCGAATCGCCAGAAATTCCAACAGGTTGATGTGGAGCTCAGACTCAGCTGGAGACCAGAGTCCTCTGATCAGTGACATGACTGCTGGCCATCTGTGTCAAGTTGTCTATGGGACATGCACCTTTGGCCAAAAAAAACTGAGAAGCCTGTTGGTCGTGGTGGCTGGGAGGGAATGGGCGTGGCTAAAGCCCTCTTCTGTGGCCACAAATAGGTTAGAAAGCGGATTGGGATTGATGAGTGGCCATAGACAGGCCCAAGGACCTGGTCGTAGCTCTGCTGTCCTTAAAGCGCTCCAGAGCTGAATCTGCATTCTCTCCAAAAGGCGAGAGCCATCAAAAGCAATGTCCAAGAGGGACATGCCCTGAAAAGCCAGTTGCTCTCCGCCATTTGTGGCACCGTTAGAGCATCGGCAGTGTCGAGCCCACACCTTATGGTGAACTTAGCTGCATCTACCCATCAGTAATAGCCTGGGTAAGTATGGCTTGGGGCCTCCTCCAAGACCATAGGCAATAGTTGCACAACTGAGTCCCATATTGAAAGAGGTGTGGCGCAGCGGCCAGGGTGCCTGACTCCAGGCTACGGGGTTCACGGTTCGATCCCCGATGCCGGCGGCAGGTTAGCCCAGTACCATGTGACCCTGGGCAATAGCTTGCTTAATCTTCCCGAGGGCCCCCAGCTCCAGGACACCACTTCGGAGGTAGCTGTGCGCTCTACAAATACTGGTATTTCATTTCATTTCATATTGTATGGGAATAACTGTCCAATAGGAACGTGGTGTTCAACAACCAAAATGTTAAACTGGCAGAAGAAAACATTCTCTTGCCAAAGTTAGCAACATCTTGGATTCCTAATCCAGTGGAGAGGTAGGAAATGCGCCGGAATTGATTCAGGATGTGGAGGCTTGGACCAGCGAGCTCTCCGGGGTGGGGTGCTGAGTAAGCAAACTGAGGTTCCTAGGAACTAAGGAAACAGGTCCCCAGGAACGGGGTGATTGTGGCGAGCAAACGTCCTATGCACAGGAGCCCTTGTACAGGACTTGGACAAGGCCCAGTGGTGGACGTCTGTAAGGGTTTCATTGAACGGGAACAGAGAGTTCAGATGGGGAGACTCCCAGCTGTAGCACCGCCATCAAGACGTTTGTCTTGACTGCCACTGTGGGCAACTGAAGGCCCAAGACATCAGCCCCTCTAAGCACCACCATTGCACAAGAGGCTCCTTAGTCACGATAGAAGGAGAGACCACACCAGTGTCAGGTGAGGTGTCTAACCCACTAACCTCCGCCAGATTCACCTGCCAGCTGTCCTGATGCTCATCTGAGAGCTGGCAGCCATAAGGACCCGTAGACCACTCACATTTGTCTCCCCCTCCAGGCCTATCAAAAAAATGCTCCGGGAAGCATGGACCCAGTCAGTGCCAGATGACACCCATCTGGCTCCGTGTTGGAAATAATAATGCAGGCGCCACAGCCTAGGAGTGGTGCCGTGGGCATCTGCACTAGAGAGAGTGCCAAGGAATGTCTTGGTCTTGCCAGTGACTGCCCACCGGTCCCACAAGGGATCCGTGGGAAACAACTGCCGCAAACCTGTAGGCGTGGGCCCAGTAGGAGTCCCTCATGCACCTGTGGGGTCCACAGGCTTTCCAGAGGGGTCGGCTGCTAAAATATGAGGCGCATGGCCTCATCGACATCTTCAGCTAGGTGGAGGTCTGTCCGGCTCCGGGAAAATCAGGGAAGCATGGAACAGTATGGTTCAGGATCCACAAACTCTCAGGCTTGCCTGAAGACTTTAAAGGACACTGCAAATTTGAAGTCCTCTTTGACTGCTTGTGTTTGTTGGACTTACCTGACTTTCCCTATGATGTAGAGTGTGACGACGACCGTTGAGAAGGGCTCTGCAAATGGTCCCGGGACATTCCACGCAATTGGAACCTTGAGCGTCACGGAGTAGACTGATGTCGGGAAGCGAGCAGCTTGAGGGAGAGCTCATCACCTTAGGGTGCATCACGCGCAGTCATCGCAGGTCTTGGAGTCGTGGTCCCGCTCCAAGCATACAAACAAACCAAGTGGGGGTCTGTCACCAACATTGCCTGTAACAGGCCCAACATGGTTTCAAATCATAGAGTGTCATGGGTAACATATCTCACACCAGGAGAATATTTCTCAAAATATTTTTACAAAACATAGAAAGAAACCAGTCAAAAAGTGACTGAAGGGCAGATCAGATCGGATAAATGCTATCTGGTGTGGAAAGGACAGATTTGACGTCAGCATGCCAGCATGCCAGGGTGGCGGCTACATAGGTACCACACATATCACTTCCAGTGCGGACAACGCCAGCGCAGAGCCAAATAATGCCACTTATTGGCACGCAGAGGTACTGCTTGCAAATCTTCTGGATCCAGTCTGACACCTGGGGATATTCTAAGGTAAGGATCCTGCGGATTGAAGTCTCTATCCGATAAAGAAAGCGGTAGAGGAAAAAGGATGGACAACACACCTACAGGCATCCATGTACATAAACAAACCTACAGAAACCTATGCACACAAATCAATATACGTACTGATACACATCAGGCAATTATCTTGGTCAGGGTTCTGAGGACACATCAGCACTTGAGAAAGTAACTGTAGGCCATACATTCACTTGTCACAGACAGCACAGCCATCTCTTGCTCAAATGACTGGCCCTATGCTCAGTCCAGGCAGCAGAGCTAGTTCTCACCTTTCAGACAGCAGATCAAAAGAGCTATCCTTTATTTGCCATAGAGCCTTTAGCTACACTTGTCACAAGGACCCTCACCAAATCCACTTCCTCCACACACAGCTCCGACTCTATCCGCCTGAAGTGCATCCTGCTTAACACCCGCTCAGTCCACAGACACGCAACTGAACTCTGGGACCTACTCGACACTGCGTCACCGGACATCGCCTTCCTTACAGAAACATGGATGAACGCATCATCAGCACCCGACATCGCCATAGCCATACCGGACGCTTACAAGATTATCCGAAAAGACCGCACCAATCAAAAAGGAGGAGGCCTCGCCATCATCCATAGGAACACCATCAAAATCACGACCAGCTCCGACGATAATCTTGCAACCGCCGAACATCTCCACTTTCAGATCCACACCGACCCTAGGACCACACTCAGAGGCACCCTCATCTACAGACCTCCAGGTACCCACACTCAATTCAACGATGACATCACGGACTTCATCTGCCCACATGCCCTCGCCTCCGAGAACTACATTCTACTAGGAGACCTCAACTACCACCTTGAAAACAAACACGACAGCAACACCACCACCCTTCTGGACAACCTAGCCAACCTCGGACTCAAACAACTTGTCGACACCCCCACCCATATAGCCGGACACACGCTCGACCCTATCTTCACCTCCAGTAATCACATCTCCTTCGACCGCACCACAGCTCTCCACTGGACGGACCACAGCTGTGTTCACTTCAGCTACAAAACCACCCTAACCCACAACCGCCCACAACCTATTCCTCTGAGAAACGAACAAAATCACCTCCGACCAACTCCTCACCTCACTCAACAAAAACCCCCCACCCTCTCATTGGACCCAAACCATGCGGCCACCATTCTAAAGCAATGGATCACCCACAGTGCTGACGAATTAGCACCCCTGAAAAAGCACCAGATCAATTTAGCCAGCAAAAAGGCTCCCTGGTTTAATGATGACCTCAAACAATCCAAAAAGCTATGCCGCACCCTGGAGAAAACATGGAGAAAAAACCCAACCACCGACAACATGGCCACCCTCAAGGCAGCCACCCGCAAACACCACCAACTGATTCGATCCACCAAGAAATCAACATTCAAGGAGCGTCTCGACAACAACACTCACAACAGCAAGGAACTCTTCAACATCGTCAAAGAATTCACCAACCCCACCGCAGCATCTAACGACATCACTCCCTCCCAAGACCTCTGCGATGCGTTATCCTCCTTTTTCTACAACAAAATTGCCGACATCCACAACAGCTTCAAGAACACTCCCAGCGTTCAACCCTCCCCACCCCCATCAGATTCTACTCCGCCAACTAGCATCCTTAGTGCCTGGAACCCAATCACCACTGAAGACACCACCCGCCTAATGAACTCAATCCACTCTGGCTCGCCAACAGACCCCTGCCCCCACCACATCTTCAACAAAGCCGGCTCCATAATCGCACCCCAACTCCGGGATGTCATCAACTGCTCGTTCAACTCTGCCACCTTCCCAGAAAGCTGGAAACATGCCGAAGTCAGCGCCCTTTTGAAGAAACCCACAGCAGACCCCTCTGAACTTAAAAACTACCGACCCATATCCCTCCTCCCATTCCCGGCCAAAGTCATTGAGAAAGCCGTCAACAGCCAGCTCGCCGCCTTCCTTGAATCCAACAACAACTCCCTCGACCCCTCTCAGTCCGGATTTCGAGCCAAACACAGCACCGAAACCGCCCTCATTGCAGCGACAGACGACATCCGAACACTACTGGACAACGGAGAATCAGTGGCCCTCATTCTACTCGACCTCTCCGCCGCTTTCGACACAGTCTGCCACAGCACCCTCATACAACGCCTCAGCAACATCGGCATACAAGGAAAAGCCCTGGACTGGATCATATCGTTCCTAGCTGGGAGAACTCAGAGAGTCCGACTTCCCCCATTCAACTCAGAGGCCACTGAAGTCATCTGTGGAGTTCCACAAGGATCTTCACTCAGTCCCACCCTCTTCAACGTTTACATGAGCCCACTCGCATCCATCGCGCGCCAACACAACCTCAACATCATCTCTTACGCCGACGACACCCAATTAATCCTTTCCCTCACCAAAGACCCCAACACCGCCAAAACCAATCTGCACGAAGGCATGAAAGAAGTAGCCGAATGGATGAATCACAGCCGCTTAAAACTCAACTCAGACAAAACGGAGGTGCTCATCCTAGGATCTTCACCCTCTGCCTGGGACGACTCTTGGTGGCCTTCCGCTCTGGGCACAGCACCCACACCCACAGACCATGCACGTAACCTTGGCTTCATCCTAGACTCCTCTCTCTCGATGTCCAGACAAGTCAACGCAGTCTCATCCTCCTGCTTCAACGTACTTCGCATTCTCAAAAAGATCTTCCGCTGGATCCCCCTCGAGACAAGAAAGACTGTCACCCACACACTGGTCACAAGTCGACTGGATTATGGTAACACACTTTACGCCGGAATCACAGCAAAATTACAGAAAAAACTCCAACGCATCCAAAACGCATCAGCGAGACTCATCTTGGACATCCCTCGCCAAGATCACATTACCGGACACCTAAAAGACCTCCACTGGCTTCCCGTCAACAAAAGAGTTACATTCCGTCTTCTCACCCACGCGCACAAGGCCCTCTACAATCTAGGACCCGAATGCCTCAACACTCGACTGTCCTTCTACAAACCCACCCGCCAACTAAGATCGTCCAATAAAGCCCTCGCTGCAGTCCCGCGCATCCGAAAATCCACCATGGGAGGAAGATCCTTCTCCTTCCTGGCGGCCAAAACCTGGAACTCACTCCCCACTCGCCTCCGCCTTACTCAAAACCACATCTCCTTCAGAAAAGAACTTAAAACCTGGCTATTCGACAAATAATTAACCCCTTCCCAAGCGCCTCGAGACCCTCTGGGTGAGTAGTGCCCTATATAAATGCCCGAACTTGAACTTGAACAAACAAAGCCTTCCCCTACTCTGCTCACTACGCCTACATGTGCTCCGGCTTGTCTGTCTGCATCGATCTATCCCTGGGAGCCCTGGTACAAACAACCGAATGAAAAAAAAAATCATAAGGAACAGGGAGACAGTGAAACAAGAGTTTTGGGGAAGGGAACCTCAGAGCTCAAAAATAAAGACCCTAGTGAGAATAAAAACAAGAAGGACGGTAAGACATTGGTACAAGGGGCCTAGTGAATCTCACACAGAGTGACATCGGGCAGGTAAACAGCAGACACAACAAGAAAACAACAGTTAATTCAAGAAAGTACAGGTAGGTAGGGTAACAAAAGTACAGGGCAAAATGAATAATATACATCAGACTACAAATATATTAGTCACATATACTGCACTATGATGACTCTGACAGGCAGCCACAAAGGCTTCTTGAAGGACAGTAGGTCCATCACACCAGCTACATGTCAACACTACCATTGCTAACACAGGTTAGATGACTAAAACCCAAACACCTACCTGTCCCGCATAGTGCCCTGCAGTGATATCTCATGATAAGTCGCACTCACATGGGTTGAGCTGAAGAGTCACAATAATTGTCTTTCCACTCCAACCAAAAACAACAGTAGGGAAAATGATCACCTCACAAAAAAAAACTCTTCTACACTTACTTTGGCGTAGGATGAATGCACCAAAGAATCACAGGACTCATAGGAGCAGACATGAGTATGGGCCAATCAATTGGCAGAAGCTGATTATACAAAATACATTTAACTTAATAGAACATACAGACACTGATGCAGAACAGACAACCGACATAATGGTAACCATATATACAGACCAAAAGATATACCTGCAGGTGTAGGCAGCCATGGACATGCAGACAATACAGACACAGACAACACATTAGACTAACATACAGTCACCAGCATCATACCTAAAGGCTACTTGAATGTACAGATAGATGAACGGAAGATGTAAACTATGGGCCTGATTCACAAAGGTAAAGTACATTTTTTAGTAAGTTTACACTTTTTAGTTAGTTACTGTATTCACAATTTCAGAGTGTAAACTTTCCGCAAAAGTGTAAGTTACATGCCTCACCCCCAAAATAATGCAATTGGCTCACTCTTGTGTGGATGGGTGACATTCCTACCTAAACCCCTCCATGACCCTTCTTAAAACCCTCTTACTCCTCACTAATCCCATCCCTTTTAGTAGTAAGTCAGCCCCTTTCTGAAATTCCCTGTGTTTCTCTCATATTTACAACCAAAACGTATACTTTGTGCGGCAAGTCTGCAGTCGGGGCGGAGAGCTCCACACATAAAGTACATGCAAAACTTAAATGTACTACAAAGTGCAGTTTGGGAATCAGGCCCAAAAGTATCAATTTTCTCCTAAGCTCCTATGCAGACTAAATCGCATTCGATACTTGTCCATTTCCTGAGGGATTCGTTTTTGACGGCTGAGTAAAGAGGTTAGCCTCCATGCCCACTGTATACTTGTACTCTTTGGAATGTTTACCAAATAGTGTCTAATAGAATTCCAACTATGCACATTTCATCATATCTTGGCTACCCAGCATGAACTTCATTGGTTTTCAATGGAAGGAAGACAATTTATTTACCCTTACCGGGTGCACTCCACTTCTCTCTCCCTTCAAACATGCCAGCTCTTTACCATAACTGCACACAAAATCTCAGATTGGACAACTCAGAGCAGTAACCAGCTAAGCATACTATATCATATGAAGTACTGTAAAGGGGCAGGCAGAGCTGTTTAAAGTGCCCTCTCTGGTGGATGGGTGGGCATATCGCCACACATCTAGAAGCCCGGGGACAAGAAATAATTGCGAAAGGACATCCTGTGTGTTATTATAGTGCTATCGGAGAAGATTGGACCTGTCTAGGGAGGAACGTAGGGCAATGTTAAAATCTTCACCCCCATATGATGTGAGTGGATCCCACCTTAATTATCTCTCCTCATAAAGCAGAAAAAAAATCTGGGTTATCCGTATTTGGCCTATACAGCAGGCAAGAGTAAACAATTGTGTGTCCATGTACCCCAAATTAAGCAGCTGCAACCTGAGGGATCACTGTATGTGCCTCCAGTTATAAACTGTAAAGCGCTCAAAGGACAGATTCTATGGTAAATTTTAGAATTCCAGTTCTTTGTTGTGTCGTACAGAAACAGCCAAGCGTGTTTCGTTACCACCGTGACTTCCTCAAGGCTTAAGTCGTGGTAACATAGGAGCCTGAAGACTTCCATAGTGTGTCGAAACCCAAATTTAAAACAAAATTGCACAGTTGTAGCTGTAGAAATCACTTGGATCAATTAAAGATCTATGTTATCGATGTCCCCAATTAGGTGGGACTCCAGATCATTGCAAAACCATTGTAAAACCATTCCTTTTGTCTTGATCTGGAGACTGAGTAGCTTGCAGGAATCAGGGTACACTGATAAGACCCTGTAGGGAATATAGGTGTGACCTCAACAGCCCGCGTCCTCCGGTTACCGAAACACTATGGATAAGGGGTCACTGTGCAACTATTTAACCTCATGAGCGCTACCGCGTATTCCCGCTGTGCGCTAAAAAAAAAAAAGGCTTGTTTATGACAAAGCCAGCTCGTCATCCGCGCAGCGCAGGTAACGCTGATGACGAGCTGGCTTTGTCATCAGCACCGAAGGGGTTAATCAAGGCTTTCTGATCATTCTTGTGACAGAAAGTTTCTCTCATCATCAGTCTGTTGTTTCTATTGCTTTATTAACTTATATGTCAACTGTACACAGAATATCTAGAGTGCCGGGGTTCTGTTGTTTGTGTTTTAGTTGATATATTGGTTTTGTGTGTTACTATCGGTACGATGTATCTTTGTTTTTCTCAATAAACATGACAGGCTAAATAAGTAGTAGCCAAATCCCCCAAAAAGTGGTAGTTATGTGTTTATTACACCTGAGAATATATGTTACCCTCTTACAATCTTCATTAGTGTGTGACTATAGAGCACATCGCTCCCCCCCTACACCAGGATGCCAGTACCCCTTAAAACCAGGCTAAGGGATAGTTTCCCATTTATGGGAATTAACTATACTGTTGAGATCGGAGGAGCTTCGCACGAGTCCAAAATGGCCGCGTGAGCTTTGGGCTCCCGGGACCCCCGCCGCCCTCGGAGATAGCCTGCTGCCTGACGGCTGAAATCGGTGGCGGAAGGAGAGCGGCGCCGGGTGCTGTTCTCTGCGTCCCGTTATTCCGCCGAGGGCCGGAGTAACATCACCGGCAAAAATTAGGCCTGCATGCTCGGAAGCCGGGGTCTCGAGTTGAGCTAGACCCCGGCGTGAGTGAATAAACAGCGGGGCCGGAAACCGGAAGTCGCCGGTCCGGCCCCACATGAGACCCGTATTGCTCCCGTTTCGTGGGCGCCCCCCTGACGTATGCCACCCATCGAATTGAGGGGAGATCGAGGGGAGATTGAGCCCGCGCAGCCCCTGACTACTCTCAGAGGTAACTGGGCCGCAGACATGGCCCTACAGACACTGCCTGAGATAGAAGAGCGGCATATAGTGGGCTGGTGAGCGGAATCGTGGGCTGGGTGCTCCCGCTTTGCTGCAAGGCTGCAGGGGGCGGTGGAGAGTGCCCCCGTGTGCTGTGCATTGGCCAGGGGACGCAGGTGTGGCGCATTGGAAGAGTATATGGGGCGGCTGTGGCCCTGGCAGGAAGTTTTGAAGGCCCGCGCGACGGAAGATCGCCAGCAACTGGCGGCGGGCAGTGGAGGTGGCTCTCCATCTTGAGTGCTGCAAATCGCGCCTGCACTTGGAGAGTGCGCCGAAAGTGCTGCAAGGCCGCAGAGGGCGGTGGAGAGTGCCCCAGTGTGATGCTCTGGCCAGGGGACGCATGTGTGGCGCATTGGTAGGATATATGGAGCGGCTGTGGCCCGAGCAGGAAGTTTCAAAGGCCCGCGTGACGGAGGATCGCTAGCGACTGGCGGTGGGCTGTGGAGGTGGCATCCCATCTGGAGTGCTGAAGATCGTAATTGCAGCTGGAAGGGTGCGCAGATAAGTGCGTACAAAGCGGTCACAGATCCAGCTGGCCCTCTGGTTCATGGATTGGCACAGTCATCGGCGCAGGACACTGACAGACCCTGAGTGAGGCCAAGATCACTCAGTCAGCGGTGGGCATTGTTTTTTGTCATTGTCGCAAGAAATAAAGGCATCGTGTGTCTTGTTCTGAACCCAACCTCGAAATGGCGACTAAACCTGATGCGGAGAAACAGCAATCTAAGTCCATCAGAGGGTACCGGTACGTCCAAGCCAACAAGTTGGATCGCTACACGCAACCCAGAGGCTCGCCTACTGGGTTTAGTAAACCACACGACAGGAGTGGAGAGGCCTCGGGCCCTACAATGGAGCCTACGCTACAGGATGTGATGGCTGCTATCGAAGGGGTGAAAACCTCCCTTGGACAGAAGATGGAGTCACTGGACCAAAAGTTAGACACTGTCACTATTGAGGTTAATTTAATTCGGGCTGATCTCACAAAAACCAGTGAAAAGGTTAAGTCGTTGGATATCAAAACGGCGAGTCTTACGGACAATGTGGCACAGCTGCAGCAGGAGGTCTGGAACCTTAAGGCCTCTAGTGACACGGCAAGCCGTAAGCTGGACGAATATGAACGGAGGGCCCGGAGAAACAACGTACGCATTATTGTTGTTCCGGAGAAGGCCGAGGGTCCGGCCCTGGACCTTTTCGTGGAGGAAATCATACTCAAGCATCTGAAACCGAAAGGTCTGGGGAACTTCTTTACAGTGGAACAAGCACACAGACTTCCAGGAGGAAGGCCGCGACCCGGGGCTCCACCTTGGCCTATTATCGTGAGGGTGCTCAACTTTAGAGACAGAGACGCTATCCTGCAGGCCTCCAGATCTGGGGGCCCTCTGAAGTACGAAAATTCCACCCTCAACTTTTTTCCAGACTTTACACAGGTGGTTCAGAGGCAGCAGCAGAGTTTCATTGGAGTCAAGAAGAAGCTTCATGACAAGGGACTAAAATACGCCATGATGTACCCTGCTAAGTTGCGCGTTGAAGACGAGGGAAGGGTTTGGTTCTTTGGCAATCCCGAAATTGCCTCGGACTGGGTAGAGAGTCTTCCCTCCCGGGGAGAGCCTCAGAGACGGAGCGGAGACGACGAAGAGGGCTCGCAAGAACAGGAATGAGGAGTAATACTACTGCTAGTGGTGTGGGACCGGGCATGTACGGGATGTTTACGCGGGTCCCGTTTTTAGAGATGTGAGTTCAAACAGGTGTAACAATATCCTAGGGGTAATGCGGGGATGTGGAGTGCCTCACTCCTCCTCAGATCTACTTTTAGATAGTTGATTAGTTAGAATATGGGGCGACAGGCACACTGCGAGTTGGGGTTTGGCGAATGCCGTGAGCAGGGGTGCGGGGTGGGGGTTGGGGATAGGGGGCTATTTGTGGGGTGGGTTTTCTTTTGTTTTTTTGCATTATTTGGTGTGTTTTCAGTTTTCATTTATCAAGGCATCCAGTTGAAACGTAGCATTTGTGTGTTGCAGTGGGCAGAGGACTGTCGCTTCCTTTTCATCATTGACGATGGGGGTAGGGAACTGAAGGTGTTGAGTTGGAATGTGAATGGGTTGGGGGACAAAATTAAACATAGTGCGGTTCTTCAGTATCTTAAACGTCATGCGCCTGACGTGGTTTTACTCCAGGAAACACATTTAGTAGGTAATTCATGTAGGGTGATGCATAGAATGGGATACAGGTTGGTTGCTCATGCGGGATTCACATCGGGTTCCAGGGGGGTGGGAATCCTGACCCGGAAGACGCTCCCCTTGGTGATTGACTCTATTTCTGAGGATGACAGAGACAGATATGTCGGGGTGACGGGTCGTTGGGAGGGGCACACCCTCACCCTATTGTCGGTGTATATCCCCCCGGATATGCAGGCTATCACTTTCGCTGACTTGGGAAAGATTCTGCTGGATCTTCCGACTATTGATTTTGGGGGGAGATTTCAATGCAGTGGTTTCTGGAGTTATGGGTAGGCATCCCCAGCGGGATACAGGGCGCGTTCAACGATGGCTGCCCGATTTTCTTGATGCAATGGGTTTAGTGGATGGCTGGAGACTGCTCCACCCAGACCAGAGACAATACACCTTTCACTCTGGAGCCATGGTAGCCTTTCCCGTTTATACTATTGTTTAGTGCCCGCGGCCTAAGCATCTTACATTGCTGAGGCGACTCACCTAGCTAGGGGCATCTCTGATCACTCTCCGCTCTGGTTCCGCTTCTGTATTGCCCTGGGGTCTGCGGGTAGGGTAACCCCTATTAATCCCTGGTATATGCGTAACCCCAGAATTCGTAAGTACCTGATGAAGGCTCTAGATCATTACTTCCTGGAGAATGAGGGGTCGGTGTCCTCTTCTGTTTCTCCCTGGGAAGCCTTTAAGACGGTGATTAGGGGCCAGGCTCTGTCATTGATAGCTGGAACGAAAAAGGAAAGGAATAAAGAAGTTGTTGAAGCAGAAGCTGAGATAGGTCGTTTGGAGGTAGGAGTGGAGCAGGTGGTAACCCGTGCTAAACTGCACGTCCTGAATCTTAAGCAACTTGAGTATAGATCTCTGGTCACTGATAGTGCCAGAGCCCTGAGTAGAGAGCAGCAAGGTCGGCTATATGACCTCGGAGATAAAGCAGGGAAACTTATTGCTTGGCTGGACAAGAAGGATAGGGCAGATCGTGTTGTCCCAGAACTTGTGACAGCGGAGGGAGCACGACTTACTGGTCCCCAGAGTATAGTGGATAGTTTTGCGACTTATTTTCAAACGGTGTATACCTCGGTACCGGAGGAGGACTCCCATTTGCTGTTGCAGGATATACGGCTCCCGCGCTTGACCAGTGAGGACCGTGACTTCATGGATAGTGCCCTTACCGCCGATGAAATAGCCCTGGCGGTACGCTCCTTGAACTTGGGTAAGGCACTGGGACCCAATGGACTCCCAATTGAGTTGTATAAGCTTCGGCCTGATAAGATTGCTCCCTACCTTAAAGGTATGTATGTTGAGGCCCGTGAGAAGGGGATACTACCTTATGATCAGAGAGTAGCGTCAGTGGTGGTTATCCATAAAGAGGGTAAGCCAAATGTGCCTTTTATAGGCCCATCTCATTATTGAACGCGGAGCCCAAAATAATTGCCAAGCTTCTTTCTAATAGGCTGATTAAAGTCATCAGCGGACTGATACATCCTGATCAGGCGGGCTTTAATCCCCATAGAAATACGGCTCTAAATTTCCGCAGGTTACATGGCGTGATAGCCAGGGCTCATACCCTGAAGGAACCGGCCATAATAGTCTCGCTTGATGCAACAATGGCTTTTGACACCATAGAATGGCCGTATTTGTGGGCAGTCTTAGCTAAATTCGGCTTTGGGCCTGACTTCATTCGCTGGGTGCGTTTGTTATACACTGAAACGCTCGCCCAGGTAGTGGTGAATAATCGGGTCTCAGCATCTTTCTGTCTCGGTCGGGGCACCCGACAGGGCTGTCCCCTCTCTCCCCTTCTTTTTTCGTTAGCCCTTGAACCTTTGGCGGCCTGGATTCGTTGGGAGCCCTCTATTCGGGGTATTCGATGGTCCCCAGATTGGGAGGATCGAATCTCTTTGTTTGCGGACGACATTCTACTTTACTTGACCGTGCCTAGAAAGTCCCTAATTGTTGTTTGTGATGTGTTGGCCTCCTTCGGTAGAAATTCTGGGTTGTCCATAAATTGGGAGAAATCCCTCTTGTTCTTTCTTAGGGGAGAGACTCCGGTCCCTCCGCCAAATTGTCCGATTCAAATAGCTGCGGGCGGATTCAACTATTTGGGGATTTTCATCTCATTAGATCCGGCGGTCCGGTATGCAAGGAATCTCCTTCCTCCTTTGCTGAGATTAAGGAGCGATACGGCAAATTGGAAGAGGCTTCCTCTCTCCCTGTTGGGGCGCGCAACCCTCTTTAAAATGATGTATCTTCCTCATTTTCTTTATGCACTTCAGAATACTTTAGATATAGTGCCAGCTGGTTATTTCCGAGAGGTGGAAGGGTTGCAGCGTAGTCTGTTATGGGAGGGTAGACCCTGTATTGCTTTAGCTAAATTGACGCTCCCATGGTATGATGGCGGTGTTACCCTCCCTGACATCAAGCAATACTATTGGGCCTCCCAGCTGGCGGCCATTAACCAGGGTACTTATGGGCCCGTCTCGGATCCCGGATACGCGATGTATAGGTGGATACTCCCTGGAGGTAACTACTACAGGGCATTGTATGCTAGATCAGCGAAGGGGCACTTGACAGGGCCGACTAAACATGTGGTGCGGATCAGGCACGATGCCACGAGTTCTTTGGAAAGGAGGGACCGATTGACACTGGCCACCCCACTGTTTGTTTCGGAAAAGTTGGGCAAGCTTTGGAACACAAGAGGTTTTGAGAAGTGGGATTTGATAGGGATTTCAACCATAGGTGACATTTGGGATAAGGGGAGGATTAAAACATTCAAAGAACTGCAGGCCGAATTTGAGTTGAGGAGCACTGAGTATTTTCGCTATGTGCAGGTCTGACATGCTTTGAAGGCGGCCCTGCCTGCGGGGGCAGACCTACCCGAGGCCTCACCTCTTGAGGATAGAATTTTAGATGGTCATTTGCCTGAGAAGACTATCTCCCTGATCTATAAGAAATTGATCAATCATAGGGTGGATCTCCTTGCAGATCTGAGGGATAAATGGACGCGAGACGGCATTGAATTAGACAATGAGGACTGGCAATCGGCTGTGTCCTCACCGAAGGAGGTTGCGATCCCAGCACGATTGAGGCTAGTCCAGTTGAAAATATTACACAGGGTTTACGTCACAGGGCCCCGCTTAGTTCGGATGGGGCTATCTGAAACAGGTGTGTGCAGACAGAGGTGTGGTCTTGTGGGTACGTTCCTCCATCTCCTTTGGGAATGTCGGTATATAGTAGAGTATTGGGGTAGGATACATGATACTATGCAGGAGGTTTTGGGGGTGACGATGTTGCCGGAGGCGAGGAGATGCCTCCTCAATATTTGGGAGCCCACTGATCTTAATTTAGCACAGACCAAATGACCTACACTTGGTTATATGATAGCTAAAAGAAATATTGCTCCGAAGTGGGGGTCCGAACAGCCTCCTACCCTAGAGGGGTGGAAAGAGGACATGGATTGGTGTATGTTTCGTGAAAAGACTGTTTACATGGCGACCGGCCAGCCTCGAAAGTGGGCATCGGTATGGGGGCTTTGAAATCGATATAGGGGGAGATCTGTGTGCCACCTAGAGACTCTATTTTTGATATTCCCTCATCCCCGTGAGTTCTTGACATGTATGTACCCTGTTCCCTGCTCCCCCCCTCCTGGAAGATGTAATGTTATGTGGGAGAGTTTCTACTCTGTACTGTGCTTTTATTTTTGATGTCTTGCCTTAATAAAAAGAAATATAACAAAATAAACTATACTGTTGAGAAAACAAACCAAGTTTTGTTGTCCATAGTGCATATGCGTTAAATATGCATGTGCCTGTGTCATCTATCACAAGTGTTACTTTGTAGAAATGTGCTGTGTAGTGTCACTTGTATGCCCACAGCATGATTAGAAATGTAATGTGTGCTATTGTATGAAAGTCCTAAAATATACGTCTTTTCTTGTATTTTACGCCAATAGGTTGATATTCATTTCAGCACACAGGTAGGGCTCAACTGGTTCACTTGTTTGTTAGTTTATGTCTCTCTACGATTAATCCGACTGAGAAAGTTAGTGATCCACAGCCCTGAAGAATGCCTCAGACCTGTTAAGGCTACACATTAGGGCAGAAACATGTGGGCTTAAGAGAGACGGTTTGAGCCATTGTCTTTATACTTACTGTCTCAATTCGGATTTTAGGTATACCTGACGTCCCCGCTATTAAAGGTGATATACTGGGGAACCTCAAGACGGTTTGAGCCATTGTCTTTATACTTACTGTCTCAATTCGGATTTTAGGTATACCTGACGTCCCGCTATTAGAAGGTGATATACTGAGGAACCTCAAGGCATTTTTAATCAATCTGGATCCTGGCTTTGTCCAGTAGTTTTTATCTAAAAACTCCTCCCTGTCAGGGTCTGTCAGGAAGTTGAGTCCGCTCTGGTGGTATTTTCCTATCAGGTTGGGAAGAGGTTGCCGATGATGAAGCATGACACATATTTGTGTGTGAGGCTTCCTCTTCCATAAGAATGGTCTTCACTTATATTCTGACAAGAATTCTGTGACGTCCATACTTTGGACTCGTACTTGTATTCTCTAGATTTGGAAAAAAGTCTATCCTTTCTCCTTGTGGGACTACCGTTCCTTTGTTGTGATTGAGTGATTATTTGCAGTTCAACACTTTGTCTATTGTTGCGGTGTTTGGAGTGGGAATAGTATATTTTACCACTCCGAAGTCCAACCCTTCCCCTACTAGACTAGTGTGGGAATAGTCATTTTTACCCCTCTAAAGTCCAACACTTTCACTGCTGTTGCACTGACTGGAGTTGCAATTGTACATTTTACCCGTTCAAAATCCACGGCTTTCTATACTGTTGCACAGACTAGAGTGGGAATACTACATTTTACCTTTCCAAAGTTCAACACGGTCCCTACTGTTACACTGACTGGAATGGTAATAGTAAATTTCACCCCTCCGAAATCCAATGCTTTCCCTACTGTTGCACAAATTTAAGTGGAAATAGCTAATTCAATTCTACCTCCCCCAATGCCCCCCCCCCCCTTTCAAAGTCCAACACTGTTCCTACTGTTGTCTAGACTGGAGTGGGAAGAGTAAATGTCATTCATCTGAAGTCCAAAGCTTTTCATACTGTTGCTTAGACTAGAGTAGGAAAAGTAAATTGCACCCCTTCGAAGTCCAATGCTTTCCCTACTGTTGCACTGACTGGAGTAGGAATAGTAAATATTACTCCTCCAAAGTCCATCACATTCCCTATTATTGCGGTGACTGGAGTAGGAATAGTTAATATAACTCGTTCAAAGTCCAACGCTTTCCCTACAGTTGCATAAACTCGATTAGGAAGAGTATATTTAATATTCTTAGACTCCAATAATATTGGTTAAATGGATTTTGTAGCATTGTCTTCGTTTTTGATATTTTATATTGTGTGTTTATTTTTAAATGTATTTGAATGTTTATAGAATTTTTTGAAATGTTATTCTTTTATTTATTGTCTGCATAATAACTATGTATAAGGTTCATCACTATCGTCATCCTGGGCCGAAATAACACAGTAAGGTAGAACCCTCAAGGGTACCTTTTGGGTATATAAACACCATATCTTTGCTGGGGCGGGCAGAGGAGGAAAGACTTCCATGCTGATGAGTTGACACGAGACGCTGTGGTTCCTGCATGCAGACACTCCAGCACGCAGTGGTCTGACATTCCTCGCGGGGTGTCCATCTCCAGACCTAGACGGGGCCCTTCGTTATCTCACATCAGGTAATGGGGTTGGCTTTATCCTAGGGTGATTCTTGGCTATACACCTACACACATGCTAGGTACATCTAGTTAGGGTTAGCATCGCAGGAGTACGAATTATTACTGTCATGTATTTATATGCCTGCATATATTAATTGTCTTAGCTCTACAGTAGAATTCTACCATCTATTTACTCTATTGGTGCTTATTACAGTATACATCTGTTTCTGTCTTATGGTTGTTGCAGCACACATATTTTACATTACAATGATGCTGGTTCAATAAATGCTTACTGAAAACGTCCCCATTGTTTATTCTGTGTATCTCTCTGAGACAAAGTGAACATGAGTGGCTGAGCGAAAAGTACTGTACTGTTTCCACAATACCTGAGGGGTCAGGGTTGTCATGTTCGATAGCTGGCAGAAACTATTCTTTCCTTGGTAAGAGGGGTTCATAGTGGCACTGTGAACTAACTGGTATACAGGCGAGCATATCTGGTGAGGGTGTCAGTAATTAGTCTGGACACCACTCCTACAGTTTATGTTGTCTAAACGTGCAGATCCTATATAGATTTATAGGAACTAAACAACATTGCGCCGCCAACGTTGGTTTGTTTCTTATTTAACGGTCAAATCTGAGTAGTTCAGTTGTGCTTTTCTCAGAGACCCCTACTCACATTTACCTAGACACGTCTGGGGTGGGAAGGGAAAAAATCCTCCACAGCTGAGTAGGAATATCCTATGTATTGGCTGTAGGTTTATTCAAGCTTGAAGGATTATAGTTCCTTATTGTGCATAAAACCTTATCTCAGTTTCCTCTAAACTCTTTGAAATGTCTGTTAAAAAGGATGTTGCGGCAGCATTACGTGCAAATGCAGCGGGGGAGGGGGAACAAGAATGTGCTATAAAAATTTCATAAAACGTCAGAACTGCCCATACTTTAAAATTAGCAGATTTTGGAGTCCCAGCCTTAGGTGGGATTGTTACCTTCGTGATTGAGGCACACAAATCATTCAGGACAGAGGTATTCTATTCATGGGTCAAATTCCCACCTGCAGATGAACGCACAAACACATTTCATTTTTACTCCCCGGATGAAACTCTGGAGGAATATTGTCCATAAGAGGACCAGGAGCACCTAAACTGGTTTGAAGGTGCCTCCCACACACAACAGATAAAGTGAGACTAGGTCCGCTCAGCAGATACGAAGCGACTTGGGCGGTCCTAGCCACTTACACACCGCATCCAGACATTCACACAATGCTGTTAGCAGACTTACGTCCACTTCACAAAGACGTAATTACATTTTATAGAAATTGAACGCAGTTCCTTATGAGAACACTCACATTTCAACCTAGACGGGTTACACCAGCAGGACAAATAAAAGCAACTGCAACTAAAATAACTCCACAAACACTCAAAGCAGTTATGGGAAACATGCCCACTAAACGTAAGAAATGGTTTTCTGGATAGCTCAGAAAATATCAGAGTTAGAGGCAGTGTTCCCACACACAGGCCCCCAAGAAAAACACCGAATGCTAACAATTTGCTTGCCAATGGGGATAGCTCCCCGATAGAGGATTGTACCTCTTAGGGTACATTTTTTGCTGCCATCTATACCAGAACTCATGGTATACCCTCAATAGAAGTAATACTAGATGTATTGAGACAGATACAGAATGAGTATGGGGCAGAACCTGCTCTCAACCTAGGGATGACATTGTTAGGACACTTTGCCCAGGTATCTATAATTATGTTGGCAAACCTAAAAGGGGAGGCAGCAGTGGTGACAATACGCCAACGCCTGAGGGATTTCACTCCCACACAACAGGAGCGTGAATTACCTAAAATTATCAAAGATATATATGCTGAATCAGGTAGAGATAATTTGGGAGCTAGAGCATCAAAACCTCAACTTATGGGTGGACCTGGAAAGTATAACACCAAGCAAGCATCTGATTCTTCCAAGAAGAAATGGGATACTAAAAACACAAAAGAATAGAGAGAATAGATCACAATCAAGAGGTGGGTCTCCTCAACAGGAGCGCTCTGAAAGGAGGTATAACCTTAGAAATTGTGATAACATTAAAAAACCTGACAGGTAACAGGCTACTGATACACGTTCCTCTTGTTCCTTTCAGGGTTCATTGAAAAACTCAGAGAGGGAAGGACGGTAAGAACACAGATCAGAAGAAAGAACAAAGTCCAGAGATACATATCGTACTTCGGCCTATAAGAGCAAAACAAAAGATAAACCAAAATTAAAAACTCAATTTAAAAAGAAGAGAGTAGCAGGTCTTCAAGTAAGAAATGTCCAGGATGCTGAGGACTCAACTTCTGGATGGGGAATGGGCTCTGATGATTCTAGACAGCACAGCAGAAGTAACAATAGCTCTCCAGAACCTGATGGAATTTCTGGTGACAGCGGCATTGAAAGAACATATCACAGTGGAAATACCTGATACTAGGATAAGTGTCCCACACCTGTTATATTAAATAACACTCTAAATGGAGGGGGACTAATCCAGGAAGATTAAAGGTCTCTTTTAAGATAACCTGACTTTTGGTTACAATATCCATTTGGCCGAGAAAGATTGGCCATGTGAGTTCGTTGTGGATTGACCAAAAGGGGAAATAGTAATTTTACCAGCTTTCTCTGAACTCGTTCCCAAATCACTATAATATTCATACGCACAGTTGTGGGCAGTAGCATTAGCTTCTGCATTATACCATAATCATGTAGGGTGGGATACTAAGTCACCCTGCCATGAAATCCCAGTAAAAACAACTCCAACTCCACAGAGACAATACCCAATAAAACAAGATGCGAAAAAACAAGTCAGGGAGATCTTAGATCAACTTGAGTACCGGGGTGTAATGGAGGATTGCACTTCTATGAATAATCCTTTGTTTCCGGTTATGAAACCCAATAATTCATATTGTCTAGTTTTAGACTACAGGCATTTGAACACATGCACAAAGACATTTGCAGTACAAAATGCACAGAGTGCCGCATTAATGAATAACAACGTGTGGAAGAAATACAACACAACACTAGATATCTCAAATTGATTATTTTGCCAAAATATAGCACCTATAACTGCATTCTCAGCCCTAGACTCTCAGGGTCAATTCTGTAGACTGCCCCAAGGGTATAAGAATAGCCCTGGGTTGTTTTCAGCAAGGGTAACAGATTTGCTTAATGTTTTTGATAAGGAGGCATTGTTCTATGTAGATGATATGTATCTGACGGATGATGAACTATTGGATCAATTGACCAGAGTGAACAACATAATTTTGGGTTCGCCTCTGAGGGCTACAAATTCAACTTTAAAAAATCTAAAATTGCCCACCTCAGTGTCCTCTTTTTGGGATACGAGTTGTTAAGTGAAGGGAAAAGCCTAGCGGCTAACTTTTTAGAAAAGTGTGCGCTGCTACAACCCCCAAAGACTCTGAAAAACCTGAAATCCATTTTAAGATTCCTACATTTTGGCAGACCATATATTTTGAACTACGCAGAAAAAGTAAAACCTTTCTATGACTTAATCAGACCTGATTTCTCAGTCCATCGTTGGACACAGGAACACACAGAGGTACTTTGTTCCATACAAGCTGACATGATAACTTCCAAACACCTAACACACACATGAACACTACGAATTTGGTGATCCGTGCAGTCACAGGTCAATCTGGGTACAGTTACCTAACCTTCAATGAAGGCGAAACTGTACCCATCAAGTAGAGGCCAAGTGATAAATATCCTGGACACAAGCCTGCACTGCATAAATGGTATACTTAATTTATAATCAAAAATACAGCTTAATGTATACCTTCTCTTTTCTCATAGTACTTTAATCTCATACTATTACCATTGCACCTTCATTATCATCATGCAATATATATTTCATTATACAAATCACTTTTTAAAGCCCATGATATGTTATACAATTCAATTTTCAAATTCAAAATGCTTGAAAGTCTTCGCCCGTCCAATGCAGTTCGGGACAAAGAAGTCCCATTGTCAGGGGGAATACCTATCAAAAGAACATATGCATGAAATCATATATCAACGCTTTACAGTGGTCAATATGTACAGCAATCTTAATTATTCCATTAACAGCATTGTTATACAACCCTCGTAGTGATTTCAGTGTCAAGTCTCAGTACTACTGCAAAGGTCAAATGCCACCCTCCTCTACCTTTGCATCAACAATCTGTGATTGCTTGGAAAACAGATACTGGTGAGTGTACTTGGCTTCTCATTAAGGTGATGGCACCAGGATTGCGGTGACAGCAGATGTTTGATGCACAGGTAGAGTTTACCATTCATGATGTGCAGGCTTGTGTACAGGTTATTTATCACTTGGCCTCTACTTGGTATGTAGCACGTGCTAGGCAGGCATAAGACAAGCAGTGCATGCTATTGTTTTATGAGAGAATATGAACAGTCCTACTAAATATTCCAACAAAAAGGAGTGCAGAATTCTCCCCAAATTTACTTAGTATAGAGACTGTACCCATTGCATACAAATCTCATCTGTACACAAACGCCGAGATGAGCATTGCATCTACTGAAAAGATTCGTACAGCAGTACAGACTGTTGTAGTGAGAGAAAGAGCACTGGCACAGGGGAAACGAATAATTGTCGGGACTCTGGTACCGGCCTTATTGGCTGTTACAAAAGCTAGTGTTCCAAACGCAAAAGCACTACATCCACGATGGATACAATGGGTTAATTCTCTCACTGCAACAGATGTAGACTACAAATTTGATTCTACATTGAAAACACGAGCATTTCTGAAGTACGAACAAGAATATCCTCTCCTGAATAAAAAATGCCTCTAGATCAGTATGAATATATTATTTACACCAACGGATCTGCTCAGCCTGCCGTAGGTAGTAAGCAATAATACAACCCAGCTTGTGCAATTATAAAGGGACGTATGCGGGATTGTAAGTTACGTCCTAGCAATACACAGACGCAGTATCTATTAGAAATGCAAATTCTCAACCTGAGCAACACTAATAAGTAACAAATGTCCAAATCAATACCAATCTTTTCCAAATATTGTGGAATCCATATCTTCTTTATTTCTTCCAATCCAATTTCATAGTTAAATCCAATCCATGGGTACAGATCATAAGGGTTTCTCCAACATTACAAATAACCAACAGACTTTGCCAACACGTGTTTCGTCTGGCTCCTCAGCCAATGACTTCGTCAGGGCTAAAAGTAAGCAGAATGTATCCTTAATTCACATGAATATATTCTATAAAACAGTTTCACAGTCGTAATCTAATTATAAGTTAAAGAAAGAACCTACAGAGTGAACCTACAGGTAAAGATAAAAACCGTGAAGTGTTTGAGAAAAGGTCATTAACCCAAAGTGATACACCGATTTCCTGTGATGAAAGAATGTATCTAAAGTTAGTGAAGTTAGATTACAAGTGATAAAGTGCCAGAAAGAGAGCAAACTTAAACTGTGTATAAAGTGCCACTGAATTAAGTTCAGATGGTGAAAAATTATTAAAGGCGAGTGAAATTAAAGTTTGCCCCCTAATAACTCTCACTCAGATTTAGACAAATATTAGGTTCAACTTACCAAGTTGATTAAATTTCAGGAAAAATATCAAGTTGAAGTAAATTCAAACATCAAATGACCAATCATATGTAGTATGGCGGCGTTGGGCGGATTATCGGGGCCTGTGGTTGGAACCACCGGTGGAACAGGAAGAGTGCCCGGTAATGGCGTAAAGGGACCAGGAGGGAAGGTGTCTGTACACTGTCAGTCTAGAGCATGGCTTACAAAAATATGAGATGCTATAGTGCGGCTGGGGACGTTGGGATCCGGGTGGAGGGAATGGGGGGACGGGGCGGGATAAGGGGTGGGGGGATGTAGAACTAGTAGGTTTTGATGGTATTAGTTGAATCAAAATGATGTTTAAGATTGCAATTAATCTGATGCTGTGTAATTGATCTGCAGTCCTTCCCCAGGATGCAGGATGCTGCGACATATGTGCAATCTATCAATAAAATCTGTTAAAAAAAAATGACCAATCATATATAAGATTCCTACAAAAGAATTAAATTAATCAGCTATAGCACCGGTCATGATGATTATCATGTATTCATCAAAGAATGATTAAAAGGCTACACCTAGATTTAATCTATAGCTGGTATGCCATAAATTTAAAAAAACGAACTAAAAACTCTGAAAGTATAATCAAAGTCTTGTGTTTATAAAGTAGGGGCAAAGTTTACATACTGTATGTTTTATGAAATTGGATTGGAATAAATAAAGAAGATATGGATTCCACAATATTTGGAAAAGATTGTTATTGATTTGGACATTTGTTACTTATTAGTGTTGCTCAGTTTGAGAATTTGCATTTGTAATTTAAGATAGAATTCTTTCTGTCTATTATTACAACCTATGGTAGGGGTTGTATCTCTTCCTTAGAGCATAAACTAGTTGAAGATATACAAAAAGTAAATAATTTCATACTATTCTGCGCATTTGTTCCCTACTGCCAATCTGTTGTGGAGTGTTTTGCAGTATCTATTAGATTGCATGGCTCAGCTGGCAGAACTAAAAGCCCTAGTACTGGCACTAAAGAATACGGATCGAGAATTCCCCACACCTATTGTGTGCGATTCATTCTATTGTGTCCAGTCCTACAATGAATATCTGCACTACTGGGGTCAGAATGGTTTAAAGACACAAACAGTTGCACAATAAAGCATAAACTGCTTTGGGAACAAGTGCCAGTGCTGAAAAAAGGCCTGTCATGGGCTCACGTGATCCATATTGAGTCATCAACGTGTTGGCGTGCACATTGAAGGGAATCCATTGGCTGATGAAGCCGCCAAGGTGACAGTGCGAACTGCTGCCGTAGCTGCTATCACTCGTTCTCGCACGAGAATAGATGGAGACATAATGTTAGCTGTCTTAGCTTCACACAGCTCAGCCGTACCAAAAACATTTCCACTCAAGTACTCTTACAAGTTAGATGCACAAAATATTCTGTATGCTCAAATTCCAGGAGTGGGGGATAGAGTAATACTAAACATGGATCGTAGATTAGGTTTAATTCCAGCTGCACACAAGGGTCTGGGTTTAGCACACGCACGGGTTATGGTGACAGTTTCACTACTGGAACAACCCTATTGGTGGCCAAGTTTAACAAAACAGACAAAAGCATTTGTCCTCAAGTGCGACATCTGTCGGCAGATGAAGGGTTCCACCATAGCACGCCCACCGCAAACACCACTACTGATATCAGACAGACCTCTCGCGTCTGTCTATTTGGACCACTGCGACCCGTTACAATCTGATGGGGCTTACAAGTATATCTTGGTGGCAGTGGATTCATGCTATAGATTCCTGTGGGTTTGGCTTTAGCGCTCGGCTGACGCCCGAACTGATATAAAGGATTTGTGAGTCTTTATAGGGACAAACGCAATTGGCACATTACATTCTAACTGTGGCCCTGCCATTAGCTCTCGGGCTTACAAGGAGGCCATGGGAAGTTTGGGTGTTGCATTGTGGTACTCATCTCCGTATCATCCTGAGGGAACTTCGATTGTGGAGAGGAAAAAACAGGACTTAAAGCAATCCTTAACAGCAAGGGTATTAGGCTCGGGTGGTAGTTGGGTAAATCACCTATATGGGGTCTATAGGGCACTTAATAACATGCCAAGAAGTTCTCTAGGAGACCATACTCCTTACAAGGTCCTATTTGGGACGAGAATGTGGGTACCGGACTTCGATTGTGGCAGCACAGTGGCTGATGAAAAACTGTTTGACATCGATAAACCGTTTGGCTGTTTTACAGGAACTCAACGAATTCTGGGCATTACAAAGCAACGCCCAAGTAAAACGCACTGCCACTGGGGAAGTAAAATCAGCAACGGCAAGACCTGCCTGGGTCCCAAAAGTTGGGGATTTGGTCAGAGAAAAGATTGTGGACAAAAATGAATTTGGGCCATCCTACAGAACGCCTGTACCCGTCCTGGCTGTCGAAGGAACAAGAACAGTACACTTCTACCGCGTCTTGCCTGTAAAAATGAAAAAAGATTTGTCTCCATTGATCAGATCGAACCACGCTATGTGGCCGATACTTGCTACCATACAGCAGGTTCAGACAGAAAGACTAATAACATTTGAAGATTCTACTCTACAGAGTAACAGATTTGCCAACAATGGAATGGAACTCGTGCCTATTGAAATTGAACAACAAAGCAGAAATGAAACACAGATTTCAATTCTGCCTACTACTGACATCTATGTGAATATGCCTCAAAACTAGTCATCTGCAAGTTCAACCAAACATGCTGAGCTACCAAAGATAGATCGAACTGCATCTGGCTATTTCATCAATTTTGACACCTTCTCTCTGGATCCAGGTGAACCCGAGTCACCCCCAGCACCAGTTTCCTACAAAAAACAACTTCATGATTTCTACCTTAGGCCGAAAAAGACTTACCTAGTTTCACCCTGGCTACAGCTTTGGATAACACTTGGTCTACTGTTCCGAGTCCTCTGGATAGAGTTAGTGACTGTATTTTTCTTACCACTGAATGGACATTATCTCCCAGAATGCTCCGCAGCATCACGCAAAATTGCTCCTGAAACCACATACATCATCTCATCGTGAACAAAAAGACCTGTCCTTTGTGAGCATTACAGCAATTCCCGTTCCTAAAGGAATAGTTTGGGACAAGGTTTCATATGATGTATTTGGTCCCACTAAACTTTTAAAAATACTGCATGTATTTAAAATTTCTTTGAATATCATCACGTCCAGTACATACTCTGACAATTGGGATTTTGAAACTGTAAATGGTATGCTGTCTGATTTAGAACAATCTGCTGCATTCGTAAAAAATGAAAAGTATGATGATACGTCTGATTTTGACACTATGTATTGTTACCAGTATGATGGTCATCATTTTTTGAATAAAACAAGTGCCCCACATAATGTTTTCACATACTACCAATGGGAACATTGCCCAACACTTCCGGAAGGGACTTCAAAAACATTTGCACAAAAGTTTGCTATTTTTTCTGGGTTTACACATCTGATTCACGCTCATATTATTATAAGCTTGCACCTACATCTGCGCAGAAAAATATGCTAATACGAAACAGATATACTCTGCATCCTTTATTGTCCAACTGTCTGAACATGGTTTTGACTTATGGAAGGACACCATAGACATAAAATCAGTCTGGGTTACTAAGGAATGGCTGGTTGAGGGTACTGAACCACTATTTAGAGCATGCCTCATACCACAACAGATTATTTTCCTGAACCACACTGTGCAACAGACTTCCTGTCTTGGAATAGCTAAGATTAAGGACTTGAACACACCTAGTATTCCATCGCTTTCACACTTGGAGGGATGACACAAAGATACAGAAAATGGTGAGGGTACACTAGATGACATCACACATGGCGTCTCATACAATTCAACAGACCCCAATTGGAAGGGATGGTTGGTTTGGCCTTTCAACACAAATAGGTGCCAGTCAAGATTCAGGGATACCACCGAAGGGTTTAGTATCCATAGGCCTGACTTACGCTATGTACAACAAGGACATCCGGGGGTGGTGACATCATACAGTGTTGAGAAGTTATGCCTCGATTGCTTAAAAACTTCAACACTGTCGCAGGTGAAACAACACTTGTCCTTACTCTCAGATGACATGGAAACAAGGTTTTTTTTGTTAGGTCCCTGGAAGCCATGTCGTAAAAGTTTCTTATAGCCTATCTATAATGAAATTTGGGAAATCTCTCAACATGAAGCTGCAGAGAGATTGCGTGGAATTAACAGAGTTAACTTAGAAAAGGCTTTGGCTGTAGTTGACAATGGAATGACCACACTAACATCTGGGATTTATTCACTGGGCAAAATTGTGTCTTCTGCAATAGATATAATGGAACAGGATCTGTCCATCTTACAACATGGACAATCGCAGTTAAGATCCATTCTATTATTAAGCTGGATGCTACATTCATTACGCTCTGGTTACATGCACTGGCGATATCTCAACAGCATGTCTCTGTTCTCTGACTATAATTTAACACAAAGGCAGACAACAATGACACAAAGAGATGCAAAGTATACAATGCTGCACATTTAAAAATTGGACCAATTACCTTTTACTGAGGCAGAGTCACTGTCCACAGAATGGTTAATTAATGGCCATATAACATTGCCAGTAACAACTTTCCAATTTCAATATTGCCCAGAATACCACCAGGTAGGCAGATATGAAGCAATGGGTAAGGACTTCATCCCTGAATCATGGGAATTACTGTATAGATTTAGATGCAGAAATGGGGACACTGAAGCGCTTCTCAGGGGTACGGGCTGTGAGACTTCATGAAATGGGTCTCTAATTTGCCAGGATATTATGCTTCACGGGGCCTGTAATGATTCAGTTGCAAACTTATCCTGTCATTTAAAGGGATCCCCAGCTGCAGTGGTTAATCCAGTTTTCAGACTACTCTCGAATAGGAGTTACTTAATGTTGAATGATCATGGTTGTTGTGGGATGCTTCCAGGCATCGCATATCTGGTCACAGTAAGTTTCAGGGTTACTTACTGTATGCAAGTATTGTTTCCACCAACCCCCACAGTAAGAAAGGCGCCGTCATAGCCTTCGTTGAATGTTTCTTTTTTACCGTTTGATCCTCTGAGCCGACTGAAAGCCATGCTTTCACAGAAGGATGTGCCCTTACCTCAGCCCGAGAAACTTTTGATCTGCAGGTTGCAAGGTCCCCAGCTGAGATACAGGCACTATTACAAACTAGCTGCCCTTTCCATTTCGGAGAAATGGTACAACGTATCTTTAACATGATACGAAGAGTATAGTACACCAATTTAAGACCATAGGTTCTGGACTGTTAAGCACCTTTTAGACAGTCTTCGGAGTGATGCCACCCTTCATACACTCCGCATTTGGAAGAGTTTGTACAGGGCTTCCGCTAAACCTGCTACTGGTAGTGAAAATCCAGATGAAAAATTTTCTGCTACGCGATGGAGGTCTGAATCACCAATGGGATGGAAAATACGCTCTTTGAGAGACGTTGCTGTGACAGCATGGAACTCCATCTGGGCACACCGCGACTTTGGAAGCTAAGCAAGTCTTGTTTACAATCATTCTGACAAGTCTGGATTGACTGTGTTTGTGCCTGTTCTCCGCTGCCTATTCGGCGGACAAGAATGCGTTGGACCTCTGTCTAACACTTCCATCGGTTGCGCCTCCGGGCTTGGATGTATTGCGAGACCCGTTAAAGGCCCACGTAGTGCAGTGTTATCAGCCTATTCTCATGTTTATTTATTTATTTTTATTTTATTTTGAAAGTTTTGTATAGCGCGAACAAGATCTTTACAGATATCAGAGCGCTTCACATAGGAAAGGGGAGCATGAGGGAACATAGTCAAACAGGTAAGTAAAAATGCTAGTAGTACAAACACGTGGCAGCCAAGAAAATCACATAAAACATTAATACATATAAAACAAATAAGCCACGGGGTCAAACAAGGAATACAGAACAGTGTGGGGTCTTAACAAAGTTCAGAATAGCACTTCAGGTGTATTTAGCCATGAATATAGCTTTTACTTCTTTCTTAAACAGTGCTGTGGAGGAGATAAGCCTCGTTTCAGGGGGGAGTGAGTTCCAGATCCTGGGTGCCATTCCTGAGAAGGAGCGTTTATAAGTTTTTTCCTTCCGGAATCTTCGAGGCTTCAGCAGAAGATTGTTTGTGCCTCTGGTGTTTCTAGAGCCACCAGAGATTGTCAGCTTCTGAGTGAGATAGCTTGGTGAGCTCATGTGGACAGCTTTGTGCGTCATGCAGGCGATTTTCAGATGTATTCTGGCTTCGAAAGGCAGCCAGTTCAGGTTTTTAAAGTCAGGGGAGATATGTGAGTGTTTTCTTGAACCAGTGATGAGTCTCGCTGCAGCGTTTAGGGAAGCTCTTAGTTGAGCAGTAGTAGTTAGGGGGAGTCCGCAGAGGGCGATGCTGCCATATTCTATTCGAGGGATGACTAGTGCTTGTACTGCAGTTCGGAAGTCATTGGCAGGGAGGAAGGGTTTAAGTTTCCTCAGGGTATTGATTTGGAAGTTCGCTCCCTTGGTTGCCTTGCTGATATGTTGCTGCATGTTGAGATTGGTGTCAAGTGTAATGCCTAAGGATTTTGCTGAGTCTACGATGGTGGGTTGGACATTGAGTGCAGTTAGGTCTTTAAGCCAGAGTTGTGTGGTAGAAATCTTGGTGGGAGGTGAGATAAGAAGGAACTCTGTTTTCAGAGCATTGAGTTTGAGATGATTATCGGCAAGCCAGGATTGGGTGCTTCTGATCGTTGAGTTCAGGAGCAAAATGTCTTTGGGGGATTGTAATTTGAGATATAGTTGGGTATCATCAGCGTACATGTGAAAGTGTATATTGGACTCTTGTAACAAGGTGGTAAGGGGTTCCATGACTAGGTTGAACAAAGTTGGGGATAGGGAGGAACCTTGTGGGACGCCTAACGAAACAGGTATAGGGGAGGACATCAGGTTGTTACTCTTGAATTTCTGCGACCTGTTGTGTAGAAAGGAAGTGAACCATTTGAGGACTGTCCCAGATAGCCCCATTCTTGTGTTTAGTAGTTCGAGTAATTTCTCGTGCTTAACGGTGTCAAAAGCTGAAGAGAGATCAAGAAGGATGAGGAGACAGGTATCGTTTTGATCTAGCATTTGAAGGGCGTCGTCAATTATGTGAGTCATAGCCGTTTCAGTGCTGTGCCCCGCTCAGAAGCCTGATTGATGCGGATTGAGGAGGCCAAACTGGTCAATGTGTTTAGTCAATTGTAGTTGTGCGCATTTTTCCAACAATTTGGCGAAAGTGGGGATATTGGTAATGGGACGGTAGTTGTTTAAATCAGAGGGGTCGGCTGTTGGTTTCTTTAGTAAAGGCGTGACTTGTCCTACTTTGAGGGAGTCAGGGATTGTTCCTTGTTGAAGTGAGCTGTTGATAATTTTAGTCCAGAGTGGGAGGAGCAGAGGGATAAAGTCCTTTACAGCGTTAGCAGGCAGGGGGTCCGTGAGGTGATTGGATGGTTTAATGGTGCTGAGCAGTTTCCCTATTTCTTCTTCAGAGTAGGTGACAAAGGATGACCATGTGGCATTGTTTTTTCGTTCAGTGGGCGCTATGCAATGAGGTTTGGAGTAGAGGCTTGCGTCAATGATGAGATCGCTCTTTATGTTGTCAGTTTTTTGGATAAAGAAAGTGGAGAAGTCTTCACAGAAGGGAGCCTCGTGCATATTGCTGTGTGGCAGGGGTTGTTCCTTGCATTGAGTTCTGATTAGTTCAAACAGTTTCCTCAGCCTGTTCCTTGCTTGGTCGAGCTGGTGGCTGAAGAAAACTTTTTTTGCGCGTTTAATTTTCCTGAAGTAGGCGTTTCTCTTTTTCTTCAGTGTTTTTAGATGCAGTGCAGAGGGAGCTGATCTCCAGGTGCGCTCTGCCACGCGCATGGCTCGTCGGTCCTCGTTGAGACTCCCGTCGTACCATGGGTTGGAAATTTTGGAAGATACTCTTTTTAGTTGCAAAGGTGCAGCCTCATCAATTATTGTGTTCATTGCGTTGAGATAGTGGTCAGTCAAGGATTGAACGTCCGAGATGCCGGCAGGGGGAGCTAGGAGATTGCAGCTTTTAGGGGGTAGAGAGTTTGGTTTGAGTTTTTTCAGGTCTCTTTTCCAAATTTTGGGCTTAGTGGTTTGAGCCGGGTTAACTTTGACTTTTTCATTGATGTAGAATGTGACAATATAATGATCTGACCAGTCGCAGGGTTGGATCGACTCGAGTTGGATAGAGTCTTCTTTGGAGATGATAAGGTCGAGGATAGAGCCTTTCTCGTGGGTCGGGCTGTTGCATATTTGGGTTAGGTCAAGGGCCTTGAGGAAATTTTTAAGACTATGTACCACCGCATCCTTGTTATCGTTCCAGCGGAGGTTGAAGTCACCGAGGTATATTTGGGTGAGCTGTCGTCCGGAATTGGTTGAGATCATATCCATGATTTGTTGGGAGAAGATAGCGTTGTCCCCGGGTGGATGGTAAATGCCGTGAAGAGAGCATATCGGTTTGCCCTCACTGATAATATCGAGGCATATGTATTCACATGAAGTTGGGGAGGGTAGGGAGGAGGATGTGACTTTCAGAACAGAGAGGTTGCTCCTGTGTATGCATGCGATTCCACCACCTATTTTGTCGGGCCTGTCAAGTCTAATGATGTGATAGTTTGGCGGAACCAGGATGTCCATTATAGGTGTAGAGGATTCAGTTAGCCATGTTTCAGTCATGATGATTAGGTCAAGGTCCAATGATAAGATGAGATCAGCGATGGCGGAGGAGTGTCTAGAGGCCGATCTGCAGTTGAGGAGAGTGCATTTGAGACGTGGTGTGTCGAGGGAGGTAGAGGGTACTAGATAGAGGGGGACTTTTCTAAGGTTATTAGGTATCGAGCTTCTGTTCTTTAGTGTAGGGGGTCTGAGGGGATTGGAGTGTATCGTGGGAATAGTGAGGTGTGTGGCGGATGAGTGGTGTATGGGAGCTGGGTCATAGGAGCTGAGGAGGGTGTGGGTTTCGAGTTCCGTAAGAGGGTTGCGTGGGCGATAAGGGCGGTTGTTGCGATTGCGAACAGGGATTGAGGTCCAGTGAGGGGACTGTAGAGTGAGAGAAAGAGAATCAACAGGAAGGGTGGGGGTCCTGTTGGGGCGGTTGCTGCGATTGCGAGTAGGAATTGAAGCACGGTGTGTGGAGTGATGAGTGTGGGAGTCGTCCGGAGGGAAGGGAGACCTGTTGGGAGGGAAGGTGGTAGAAGGTAAAGGGTGTTTGAGGTGTGTGGCGAGTAGTTCTTTGATGTTGTGAATGTCTTCTTTGATCTGGGTGAGGGTGGACATAATCAGGTCCAGCGTGGGATAGGTGCTGGTGGTGGGGGGTGGGTGCGTCAGGGGTGAGTTCATAGTCTGGGAGTTGACATGCGGGTCGGGGGGGAGGGCTGGTGTCCGTGCTAGGCTCCGTGGAATGGGCCCCGAGGAGAGTTTTTTTGGCGGGGGTGTCATTGAGGTAGGGAGTCATTGAGGTAGGGAGTGGTGTTGTTGTTGGATGTTGATGTCAGCTTTCTTAGAGCGACCACGGGATGCTTCTGCTCCTAGTGGATTGGACACCGGCTCTACTACAGGCTCAAGGGCTTTGGATGTTTTGAATGCTTCCTCAACATCCGCTGTGGGAACTGAAGAAGATCACCTCTTCTCGACTGACCTGAACTGTGAGGTGTTACAGGGACCGCTGTCTCTCACACCGGATACATAAACATTTGGCTCCCCATGTGCTGGGAACAATTCGCCCTCTTTTCCAAAACAACCGAAAATGGAATTTAAAAAAAGTTTTCTCTCCTCGTTCTTACTAAGCACTATGGCTTTCAAGAGTACTCAGTTGCTCAAGCTATATATTAACATATTTTAAAGGACTTTATTAACATATATTAAGTAATTATAAAGTTGTTTGCATTTTTTCATAACTTTTAGCATTTTTTTATTCTGAAGAATGATTTTATGATTGATTATAAAGACATCCCCTTTTTATTTTTGAGCTATATCATCCAGTTGGGTGAGGAGTGGGTGTTATGATTCGTAATGTACCCCAATATAGGCCTGGGTAGTCACCTAACCTTTCACCTGCATTTTCCCGGACACTGCATAACATAACAGTTTTGGTACTGACCTTTTCTTTTACCTAGTTAGGTGCTGCATAAATGTTGTGTGGTTTTCTCCGAAAACTAGTCTAATTTATTATGCATGAGGATTATCAGAATAACAGCAAGATTACCTTATTCTGCACAATAACTATGTATAAGGTTCATCACTATCGTCATCTTCGGCCGACATGCCACAGCAGGGTAGAACCCCTGAGGGTACCTTTTGGGTATATAAACACCATAGCTTTGCTGGGTTGGGCAGAGGAGAAAAGACTTCCATGCTGACACGAGACGCTGAGGTTCCTGCACGCAGACACTCCAGCATGCAGTGGTCTGACATCCCTCATGGGGTGTCCATCTCGAGACCAAGACAGGGTCCTTTGTTCACTCACATCAGGTAATGGGTTTGGCTTTATCCTAGGGGGATTTTTGGCTATACACCTACACACATGCTAAGTACATTTAGGTACATCATTACGCATTATTACTGTCATGTATTTATATGCCTGCTTATATTCATTGGTCTACCATCTATTTACTCTGTTGGTGCTTATTACAGTACACATCTGTTTCTGTCTTATGGTAGTTGCAGCACACATACTTTACACTAGAATGACACTGGTTCAATAAATGCTTATTGAAAACATCCCCATCGTTTATTCTGTGTATCTCGCTGAGACAAAGTGAGCACAAGTGACTGAGCGAAAAGTACTGTACTGTTTCCAAGATCACTGAGGGGTCAGGGTTGTCATGTTCGATAGTTGCCATAAAATATTCTTTACTTGATAAGAGGGGTTCATAGTGGCACTGTGAGCTAGCTGGTATACAGGTGAGCATATCTGGTGGGTGTGTCTGGAATCAGTCTGGACACCACTCCCACAGTTTACATTATCTAAATGTGCAGATCCTATACAGATTTATAGGAACTACAAGACAATGATGACAATGCTCTTAGCGTGGTCAGTGAAGGTGGGCGCTGGTCCCACATCAGTTGGCCACTAGGAATCCCACAAAGAGCTCTTGTTCCTGAAGATCTGAACTTCCGTTTTATCAGTGTTGAGTTTTAGATAGTTCTATTTCATCTAGTTTGCTACGTTTGACATGCAGGTGGGGGAGTTCCTCCTCGTGGTGTAGTTGTTGTTGGAGAGGGTGAGGATGCGCTGAGAGTCATCTGCACAGGAGACAATGTTGTTTCCATGGGGATCTTATGAGGAGAACAAGAGGTGCCATGTAGACGTTGATGAGGGTGGGGCTCAGCAATGATACTTATGGACTTTGCATATGAAGTTCTTGGGTTCTGAAGTGTAGGGAGGGATTCTTGCTCGTTGGGTCCTGTCGGAGAGAAAAGAGGCCAGGTGCTGTGGAAACAGTATTGAAGGTCGCGGAGAGGTCGAGTAGTATAAGCGCTGCGGTTTCCCCTTGATGGAACTAATGCCATCAGGTGCTGCAATGAGGGAGGTTTCTGTGCTGTGGATGCTGCAGAGTCCAGACTGTGGGATGTCTTGGAGGTGGTGTTGCTCAAGATGAGTGGAGAGTTGATTGTTGATAGCTTTCTCCAAACCTTTGGGTGGGAAGAGCAGGAGCGAGATGGGTCTGTAGCTGCTGAGCCCTTCAGGGACTACTGTACATTTATGAGTGTGGTGAGGTGGGAGCTGATCAGAGTTCCTCCTAGGTTATAAATTTAGTGGGGGCATAGGTCGGTGGGGGCCCCAGAGTGGAATGTTCTCATAATTTTGGCAGTGTCAACAGGGGTGAAAGGTTTTCAGTTTCAGGTCTGGTGGTCCTATTTGGCGGCGGCGAGCAGCTGGTTGTGTCTTACGTTGGGGTCGAAGTAGCTGTAGATCTTGAGAACTTTCTTGTGAAAGAATTTGGAGAGGTTGTCGCAGAGGTCTTGTGATAGGGTAATAGATTGGTGGCCAGGGGGTTGAAGAATTCTTGCATATGTTCTATGAAAATTCATGTTCTCGTCAATGTAGGTGGTGCAGGCAATGGAGTCCTTGTGGATGACGGCAAGTCCTTTTTATTGCTTATTCATTCTGTTCATATTTCTTTTAGGAATATGTTAAGCACATTATTTTATTTCAGTTGTATTAGGTTGCAAAGGCTTTGCCTCTTGTTAAAGTTTCTTAGAGATGCTTTTTATGCAACGCCATTTAAGTCCCACCCACCTTCTTCATTCCAAATTTTCTGAAAATCAATGGAAATATGTTGCTAATCTTTCTACGAGTTGCATTCGGGTAGCTAGGAAAGCTAGATGCTGATCGCGTAGATCACGTAGCAGAGCTTCCACCCTCAAGCTCCTGAAGCACCCTGAAGACGTGCTCTACAGCTTACCTGCAGGACACGGATGTGAATGAGCGGTCTCCCCTGGCGGGCATCGGAATTTCAGCCTTCCTGCCGGTCTCGGGGGTGTGCTGGCGTGGTGGCTTTTGCGGACCACAGGAGGAGCAGCTCCGGCGTGAGTAGTGTCTTGGGTGCGAGACTTGTCCGATTTCTCCACTGCACTTTGAGGGAGTTGGCGGACCTTGTTACTGCTGTCAGTATAGAATTTGCCCAGAGGGCACTCCAGCCGTAACGGACATGATTTCTGCACTGAAGACCAGAAGAATGTCTCCCAAAACAGCAAGGCAAGTTAAGGAGACTTTGGGACGGAATCTAACCCAGCCATAGGGATAAAGTCAGGAGTCCCCACCGGTGAATGCAGAGATTAATGCAGGTAAGCCCAACGACCCCCGTATTCTGAGAAAGCAGCTGGACAATTTGGGGGCAGGGAAGCGGAGGAACTTAACAGAACAGGGGCAAGCTAGGGGTAAGAAAACAATAGTGCCTAAGGCAGTGGAAGAAGTGGGGGCAATTTCTGATGAGGATAACGTAGTCATCACCCCTGTGCCACCACAACCCACCATCACGGACTTCTTTAAAACTAAGGATGGAACAGGGAGCCAGCCTTCTTCTGAACCCTCACATGAAGTAGGCTCAAAGACACCGGAACCATATCCGAGTGAAAGCGCGAGGGGCTCTACTGAGGCGCATAGGGAGGACCAGGAAGAAAATGAGACACCACATAAAGTGGCAGACAGGAACATATCTTTTGTTTGTGCATCAAGCACCCCCCCATCAATTGGGATGGGGCATCAGGGTGCCGAAGCCAGCATAGAAGGCATCTTAAGAGAGGTAGCTCAGGAAGGCACCGGGAATGAACTCCGTACAATGTCTGACCCTCAACTCTATGCTTTATCTTCCCAACCTGATGGTGTTTCTGGAGGGTCGACTTGCATCACTGGCCTATACCGGCAATTAGCTTGTGATATTATATCCGATGGGACGGATACATTTTTTTCTCTTACCGAGGATTCACATTCCGGACGAAGTGAAACAGAGGATACTGCATCAATTTCAGGCTCTAGCACACTTGAAGCACCAGAGACGGCCCTTAAGCACCAAAAATATCAAAAGAGCTCTAAAGGATCTACGGACCATGCTGAGTCACGAAAAAAGAAGGGAAGACGCATCACCGGCTCTGGGTTGAAATGGGACTATTCTCATTCAAGGATTCTGGGACCCACGGATTTAGCGCCTGCCCAGGCTGGAAGCTCCATAGCTGAACAGCAAGGCGAGGCGGCAACCAATATAAACCTGGCACTGAGTCTGATTCAAGAGTCAATTAAAAAACACCGGGCAGAGACCAGGCAGAATGGAAAAAACCAAGACAGGCCACAAAGAAATTGGAAGGAGCAGTATGGAAAGTTGGGAGAACCTGTGTAGAGATCAGCGAACGGCTGGACACTATGGAGGAGAGAACATCTGTTTTTGAAAGGGATTTGACTGATGTGAGAGAGTAGACAAAGTCTCATGAAGCCCAATTACTGATGTCATGTGGAAACTAGAGGATCTGGAGAACCGCCAGAGAAAAAATAATCTCCAATTTTTTGGGATTAAGGAAGGCCTTGAAGGGGATGACATTCGCTCTTTCATTCGGGACCTTCTTAAAGAAGCCATCCCCGTGCTTACAGGGTGGGTATGGGAGAGTGAAATACAGAGGGTGCACAGTTTCCATTTGCCCGCCATAAAATGCCCAGTCCATATTTTAATCAGCCGTGGGCCATCATGGTCATTTTTGGAAGCTTTATGCTTAGGCAGGCTATATTCGAGAAAGCCCGTCCTTAGGCCAGAAGGCAGTATAAGGGGTCTTCTTTTTTTGTTCGCCCTGACGTCTGCCATATAACGGTTGAATGCAGATAGCGATTACAACAGTTGATTAAACCTTACCAAGATGCCGGATTTGAGGCATTTTTGCTGGCCCTGGCTAGGTTGAAAACTATTGTGAGAGGGTTTGTAAAGTTCTTTACCTCCAAAATACAGGTCAGAGAGCATTTGGATCAGGCTCAGGTGGAGAAAAGAAGGGTATAGCAGCTAGTCAAGGGGGCTGGGGTAAATCACACAAGATTTTAGGCTTTTGTCATACAGATGGTATACTGCAAGGTAGACCCTGTTCTCTCTTTCCTTTTTTTTTCTTTGGCTCCTTTCTCTCTGCTGTGGGACTCTATAAAATTGAGAAATGTGCTCTCTGGGGGGCTATCCCTGTGTTATTGATGGATGGCTCCGTTTGTAATAATAGTTTGATCGAGTGTGCAGGGGGGTTTAGGGGAGGGGCGCTACTGTGCTTCTGGCTTTCTCTATCACTCAGACCTGGTGGGTCTGGCTGCTTCCAAGGGCAGGGGGGAAGTAGAGGGGGGGCAGAGGGCTCCAAAGGGGGATTCAGGTTGGGGGTCACTTCGCAAAAAGACAGTATGTAAAGTGCAGCTAAAGAATGTTTTCTTATCACATTTTTGGGAAGCATTAAAGATTGAAGAACAATGTGTGTACAAGATTCGATCAGCGAGCTTTTTTAGACAGTATAATGCCTATGTTAACTGGAGGGAGGAAACATGGCTGGACAAGATGATTTATTGGTACTATGGCTAAGGTACGTATCGCTACTATAAATATCTGTGGATTAAATGACGGGGCCAAAAAGGGCAAGATCCAAGAAGATCTTCAATTTTTACAAGCAGATATGTTTTGTCTCCAGGAGACCCACATAGCCTGAAATTAAAGTAATGTGCTTAATTCTTTAGGCTTAAAAGTAGCCGCCTATACAACTGAAGATGTGAGGACTAAGGGGGTGGCCATTCTAATGAAAGGTAGTGCCATTACATCTAGGAGAAAGGCTGTGGACAATAATGGCAGGTGGATAATACTGGAATGCAGAAGAGGGACAGGCATATTTACATTATGCTCAATCTATGCTCCAGTATTAGACAATCCTGGCCTATTGAATTGTCAAGCTATTGAGCTACCCTCCTAGCGTGCACCGTATGTAGTCTGTGGGGATTTAAATATTAATAGATCCAGCGGAGCTTCAGAGGGGGATGGGGTACCAAGTAAGGGATGTAAACCTCAATCTTCCAGGGCGATGAAAAATCTTTTAAGGGATATCGGGTTGGTGGAGGCATGGCCTAGTTTGATGGCCCAGGAGGCTGGATATACTTATATCTGCTCCCCAAGGCAAGCTCGCCAACTCGATTATTTTCTAGCCTCACCATCCTTCCTCAAGGAGGCCCGGGTGGAGCTCTTTCCCAGAGTGATGTGGGATCAAAATCCCCTTGTTTGGGAATTTCCCCTTGTAGGGTTAAGAAAGGAGCATAAGAAGTGGACATTTGAGAGGGCAATAATAAGGATAGCGCTCCCCGGAATGATCTGGGATGCTTTTAAAGCGTCAGTAAGAGGAGAGGCGCTGTAATATGGCTTGATTAAACAAACAAAAAAGATGCAGGACAGATTAAATGGCTTTATCAAAGACTTGCCCTTCTTGAGACAAAACTAATCAGCATGGTGAATAATGGAGGTGATATCTTCAGCTATGAATTTATTCATGGGTACCAAAGCTTATCTGAATGATTTTAATGTCGAAAAGACGGTGGGTAGATATCTTGCCAAGAGGTAGCAATGCTATGAATATAGTGAAAGTGTCGGCCGAATATTAGCAGTTAGATGAAGGCAACAGGTGGCGGCAGGACATATTAAACAGGTCAGGAACATGCAGTTAAAAGTAGTCTCAGATCCTGCAGATATCAGCGAGGCTTTCAAGGAATTTTGTGAGGAATTATATATGGCACCACCTGTACGGGGTCCTCATATGCATGATGAGCTGTGCAAATTTGTTCTGAGTGGGAGGGTCCCCTATCGGGGTCGGATATCTCTCAGGAAGCGCTCCACATGGCTCTCCAAGCTCTCTCATCGGGTAAAGCATGGGAACTGACTGTATACAACTACAGTTGTATAAAACATTTTTCAGTGAGATCTGTCAGGAAATACATGGATTATTTAAAGAGGTTAGAGAAGGGGCTGCACCACCAGGCTCATAGGGCATTGTCATATTTTTAAAGAAAGGCAAAGATCCTATCAATCTGTGTTGCTATAGGCCTATAACACTTTTAAATAGTGATACTAAGCTATATTCAAAGGCCTTTGATAGGGTGTCATTGAGCTTTATGGAGGATCTTGGAAGCCAATGGTCTAGGGGTTTCCTTTATCAGGGCAGCACAGGTTTTGTATACTAATCCTACAGCGCGACTGCAGACAATGGAGGAAGAATCTGAGATATTTCCAATTGGCAGCGGAACCAGGCAGGGATGTTGATTCTCCCCCCTGCTATTTGCATTATATATAGATCCCCTTCTCAGACGGTTGGAGGCTTCCCCCGGATATTGTTCCCATAGGTTTACAGGGTTGGGACATGAATCTATTGGCGTATGCCGACGACGTGGCGATAATTACTTCTGACCCCGATAGAGCGCTGTCCGCAGTAGAAACCATTGCGGAATATTTGGGGATTCAATCGGGCTTTTCATTGAATAAGGCAAAAAACAGGTATTAACAAATAGATTTACCACTGCCTCTGACAGTAGGATTGTGGAGGAAGCAGTTTACTTAGGTATACACATTACGGCAAAGGTGGAAGATATTGTGGATATAAACCTGGCCCCTATAATGGGGAAAATTAAGAATGATCTGCAGAGATGGGACAATCTAAAGTTGTCAATAACTGGTAGATGCAACTTAATTAAAATGATGATTTTGCCAAAACTATTGTATCTACTTCGTGAGATCCCTCTGGAAATACATAACGATTGGTTTAGGCAAATCGAGAGAGACGTGGCTAGATTCATCTGGTCATACAGCAGGACTAGAAAAGCCAATGCATTCTTGTCTGTCCCTAGGGCTAGAGATCGACTGGGGATTCCTAATTGTAAACTACATTACCTCACTGCAGCTTTAAAATACCATTGGCATCTCTTTGGAATCAGGGCAAGGGAAGAAAATTACCCCAGATATGTCCCGTCAATCTTCGAGATTTTGATTGGATCATGGGCTAACGCTGCCTTTTAAAAATGTATGAACCAACTTATTTTAAAAGAACACGGTTTAAGATCCTAATTACTGAGTTCCGTAACTGGGCAGGTTTACGGAAGATACTTGTGATGGGTATGTTTAGCAGATATACCCCTTTGATTATGAATGATCAGCTTCCCAGGATTCTACAGGATGAGTGCCTGGCAAGGTGGGAGAAAGTTTTTTTTATAGGATAGGGGACCTTCTGGCGGGGGATTATATTGCATCTTTTGAAGTGGTCAGGGAAAGATTTAACATCGGCCACCGGGACTTCTTCAAGTTTCTACAGTTGAGAGACTTTCTTCTTTAAAAAGCTGGTGGTGCAGCGGACTTTGCACAGGTATCCCTGATCGAATTATTAATAAGGACTAATGGTTCTTCGATCTCACAACTTTATAATTGCTTATTGGAAGGGGCCACAGACGATTTGGAGAAGCATGGGTTGAGGTGGCAGGGTAGGCTAGGGGTCCGGGATTCCCGCTTTTTGAAATCATTAGAAATGGTTGACTCCTATGCTCTGCGAACTTGCGGTCACAACATTTTAAAACCCTCTTTGACCTGTATATAACGCCCGCGAAAATTGTGAAGCGCGGAGGAGTGGAAGGGACACAGTGTTTTGGGAGTAGGATACACGTGCGGACCTGGTCCATATCTTCTCTACATGCCTTAGTATAGAACTGATCGGACAAGAAATGTGGCATGTATTGAAAGAGGATATCCCGCTGTCACCTCAGCTTATGTTACTAGGTGTAACTGAACAAGAAGGGAAAACTAGCGAAAAGCTTACGTTTATAGCAATGTCAGTCTTCAGATTCTGTGTTGCCGCTGCTTGGCTAGACCCTTCTCCTCCGGCCTTCCAGCAGCGGAAAGGCCGATCTCTGCACATATTCAATTTGGAAGGAGCACCCTATGAACGGAGAGGCAGAAAGGGCAGGATTAAAGGGAATAGGATCTGGTGGCCACTAATCCCCTGGGCTACTTTACTTGCCCAGGATGAATTAATGTCAAGGCACTGACTAATTATACTTTTGTATTTATAATGAAGTTTGGCGATGAATTTTTTGATACATCTGTTTGTATTGTATCTATACCCATGTCTGTGTTGACACTTTCCATTCTAGGTATATTGGGCTCTATCATTATTGTAATTCAAATTAATTTATCTCTCTGTTCTTAATCTGTTCAACCTTATACCCTTTTAACCTGAGTACTTCTGTTTTCATTGGTTAATGAATTATATTAGTTTTATAGTTTTGATTAATTTAAAGGAAATGTGTTTTTTCAAATGTACTTTATATGTATTCTGACTTATGCAGCATTTGCACTTTTTTCTGGAATAAAATAAAAAATAATGAAAAAAAAGGAAATATGTTGTTAACGGTGTCACACACTGTTATGTTCCCACATTTTCTCACAAGCTGCAGGTACGTTAAAGCGCTCTGTTTAAATACAATGTTAGATCGAAACTTAACAAATGGCACAGCAATGGTTTCACGTTAGGATAAAAGAGGGTCCTTCCCTACCTTGTTCCTAAATGGTGGCATAATCTTCACCTAGAGCTCTGAAAAACAGTGACTTGTATTAGTTTCGGGAGTAAGTTGCAAACTCTTTTATTTTGATTTTTTTGGGCCTTTTCCTGCACTACGGTTTTGCATCAAGTACAGTATTGACGTCTGCGCGTTTTCAAAATAATAAAAAAATAAATGGTGACTGGTGGACGTGGTGGAAGTGGTGGTGGACGTGGACGTGGTGGTGGACGTGGCTGAGGTGATGGTGGACGTGGTGGACTTGGTGGTGAACGTGGTGGTCGTGGTGGTGGTAGTGAACATGGTGGTGGACGTGCATAGCTGCCAAGGTTTCAGATCCCCGGGTGTGACACTTTAATAATTTCAGGGTAATTATGAGTGACATTTCAACGACAATGAGTGACACTTTCTCGTGGGCAAAATTAGGCAAAGAAGACAAGGAAAACCTATAAATATCAGAAATTACATCCATTTGAGCAACGAGAAACTCTAAGATTTTAAAACTACTGCAAAGCACCAGAAATGGAAGGGCGCTAACCTACTTGACTAGTGAGTCGGCAGAAAAACAATTAACAGATCCTGCCTTAGCCAGCCTTTTGCTCACTGGTCCCCCTAGCTCCTCCCTGACATTAAATTGTCAAGCATCAGTCTGGACTACAGTCCTGCTGCTCTCTATGTCCTACATGGGACCCGGCCTGAGTCTGTAGTAGGATGTGAGGTCCCGCAATACGTTCTTCTCAGGTGCCTAAATATCATATATTAAAATAGACAGCAATCAGCTGACTCCTGAGCACCCGCAAACAGCACAGGCGTTGGCAAGTCTCAGGAGAGTGAGACGCACACATTACAGCCAGCCAAGACACTGTATTTCAAAGACTTGACTATTAGCACTGCTCAACGCTAATAAAAATGATTACCGACTATTGGAATTTTTATGTTAAGTTGCTCGGCGTGTATGTCCACAGTTTAGCTGTTCTTCTAGGTTTGTTCAAAGGGGATGATATGTGTAGTTTATTCCCCTTTAAGGCATCAGCTACCCACCTGAGTTCTAATGTTCCATATTATCGGATGAACCTGGTAGTTGCCAGTTGAGGGAAGGTTTTGAGCACCTCGGTCACTTAATAAACTGCTTGCTTGAATTTATGGAAAGCAACATTTTTTTTACTGCATGAGGCCTCTTGCAAGACTGTATTCGTCAATGCTAACAGTGAAGCTCTTCTGGCCCCACATGGTGGCAACCTGCTGCCAACGCATCTCTTTCTGTGTTGCTTGCTCCGGGATGGGTACGGGTCAGTTTAGGGGAGGAAAAAGCAAATCTCATATTGTTAATAAAAATATTGAGTCTAACACTCAGCGATAAAGATTAATGTAAAGATTCTGTGAATTGCTTATCATGTGTTTTTTTCAAATGGAGCTAATAAAGCATGAAACAAACTTGTCGACATCATGGGGCTCAGGGGTATGGAATGTCACTGTGGAAGCATAGACAAAAAAAACAATTAAAATATAAAAACAATGTAAAGGGGCTCATAGCACACGTTCACATTCCGAGCAGCTAAGCGGTGTCCGCCCTGGTTGGGGCACCGCCCCAGCCTGCAGCACTAGATGTGATCACACCAGCAGGCTGTCATAGAGCACTACTACAAACACCAGGCTCTGCCTAAGTGACGCAGTTGGCCGCACCGAAAGTAGGACCAGGACCACTGGTCACCGCTCGCTAGCGGTATTAATTTAATTTAAAGTAAATACCTCAAGTAGGGTGAGAGTTCACCCCCAGCACTCACTTAATTGGTTTGAGGCAAGCGGCAATTCGTACAGGACGTCTAGCATCTGAAGGTGGACTGTTGTGCCCTGGGCTGCTGAACCACTCTAGCAGCCGCCACGGGGGTTCACCGGTGGGTTACAAACACGGAAAACGTACCAAGCCAATTTTGCTAAATGCAGAAAAGCAAGAACATCAATACAAATCGGCTAGGTGCGTGACTGTGGCGACTGTCACTCTCCTGAAACAGACTTCCAGGTTCAGGCCGCACACCACCACCGAGTCAATCGTTTTGGGGAGTTTCCAATGCCGCCCGTTGTCCAGGCTGCCTGTGTGAGTCCTGTGACTGTCCAGGAGGCAGCTGCAACTGGAGTGCACGGTCAGTGTCAGTGTGACGGTCGGTCAGCCATTACTCCGGCGACCTACACTGCACGTAATTATCCCTCATCCTGCCGCGCGGCAATAATTAGTTCGACACTGCACGGGCCACATTAAAATACCCACAATAGCAGCGCTGTGTGAGAAGCCACGCCGGCCTTACTCACAAATTCCCCGCGGCACCATGGCCAAATTATAAAACAGTCTGGGCCCTGCAGGCTGTCTCGGTAGTTGCTATTGGGCACTACCAGGGGTTCCATTGACATCAGGTTGTCTCCCTAAGAGCGGTGCTGTGCCTCAAAATGTAAGATACATTGTAGCACAGTGTTAGTCAGACGGGAGTCTGAGGGAAGAATGGAGGCAGCCACAGGTAGCAGCGTGCCGTTAGCTGCCACACACTTCTTTCCTTCCAGCACTGTAATGACAGTTGAGACATCAGATATGCGTGACAATGTATTTCAGTGCGGTGAAGCGAATCACCACACTGGAATGCGTTAGTCTAACGCATGATGCGTGATACTTGGCAGTACTGGACGTGGTGGTGGTGATGTGGTGGACGTGGTGGTAGACGTGGTGATTGTGGACGTAGTGGTGGTGGACGTGGTGTTGGAAGTGGTGGTGGCGGATGTGTTGGTGGTGGACGTGGTGGTCGTGGTGGAAGTGACCACCACTTGGTGGACGTGGTGGTGGTGGATGTGGTGGACATGGTGGTAGTGGTGGTGGTGGTCGTGGTGGAAGTGACCACCACTTGGTGGACATGGTGGTGGATGTGGTGGACCTGGTGGTAGTGGACGTGGTGGTAGACGTGGTGATTGTGGACGTAGTGGTGGTGGACGTAGTGGTGGTGGACGTGGTGGTGGATGTGGTGGTGGTGGTGGATGTGGTGGTGGACGTGGTGGATGTGATGGTGGTGGTGGACGTGGTGTTGGTGGACGTGGTGTTGGTGCAGGTGGTGGTGGTGGACGTGGTGGTGGGGAACGTGGTGGTGGGGAACGTGGTGGTGTTGGACATGGTGGTGGTGGACGGGTTGCAGCGTGCAAGCGAAAGGCAGAGTGAGTGAGGGGGGAATAAAAAAGAAAGAGAAAGCGAGAGACAGAGTGCGAGCGAAAGACAGAGTAAGTGAGGGGGGAATAAAAAAAGAAAGAGAGAAAGCGAGAGACACAAGAAAAGATTTTTCGAGCGGGAAGTTAAGATGCATTGGCCCACAGCTGGTAGTAGGAAAGTGACATGCAAACATAATTGAATACATGTGATGGGACACTTAGGAGAGAGAGCCATGCACAAGGAAATGACTTATGCTGAAACTGTAACAGCAGCTGGACGACTTGCCCCATGGGAGGGGAGGGGGGGGTGTCAGGAGATCCCTGTGGCCACACTGTGCCTGAGAGAGAAGACGAAATGTGGTCTGTGTTTAATAAAAAGCCACATTCTAAAAGTTAGAGAGATCGTTGTTAGCCCGTGCGCCCCTCATGGGATAGCGTTTCTGGACTCACCAATAGCACGGGCGGCTCCCGTCTATAACCTACAGCGTACGCCTCTTCGCCTCCCCGATGTAGAAGTGGCTTAGTAATGGGCAGTTTTTATAGTCATGCCCCCAGTTTTAACAAGGGTGCCGATGATCGTTAAGGAGCGGCACCTGGGTGTTCGCGCATACTATCGACGTCGGGTTTCCTGTGTCCGGAAAGGAAACTCGACGTGAAACTTCCTGATACGTTCATAAGCCTGAACCTGGGCGTGGACAGTTATTTTCACCACTCATGCTCTGTCGCCTAAAATTGCCGCGACACGGTATCCGGTGTCTCACAATCGTATGCCTGATCTTGCTGATTCCGCTTGTAGCTAGCGTAATTGGCCCCAGGAGCCACATGGTAGGGCGCGTGTATCCGGTGGTTGTATACACTCCGGTAACCAAAGAAACCAGCAGCTACTGCGTGATAGGCTGAGGGGGCTGCGGGGCGTGGCAGCACTCCGTGACATCACCCGCAAGCTGTTTGTAAACACTCGCAGTCGCGTTATAATTCTCAGAGGAAAAAGTGTATTAACATATCATACGTGCTTATGTGTTTCTAACAAAAAAGCCAACGATCGACCAGTAGATCACGTAGGCAATTTAGTCATGGTTATGTATTAAAAAGAGTTGGGAAAACCGGTACAGCGATCGTACCTATTCAATGTCATTTCATTACTAGGCTGTCAAGTTTGATATACCTAATGAAATCTATGGTCGCAGGGTGACCTGGATTAATGATGTGTTTGAGTAAGGGTTAGATTGTTCATTTGTGCATAGCATTACGCCTCATGTATCCCTGCATAAATTCAATCCACCTTGTGCATGACACAAAATGGGTCTAAAGTAGCCTCATGTCTCATTGTTTGTCACAACGTCAATGGTAATGGGAAATAGTACCACTAACCTTGGAGAGATATCAGCAGGAACGATGGTACGTAGAATTTCCCCCTTCTTCCCCAGGAAGCATGCACCCATAGAGTGACGTTAACACCACTATGTACACAAGCACCTCGGGGAAAAGGGAAGTGGATAAAATAATAAACAACTGCCGATAAGGACTTCTCCTGAGAATAGATCCTGATGTCATCTAAGTCGGACCCTTGCGGATGCTCTAGGAGTCGTCTACTATAGGGTAACTGCAGGTGGAGGATGACAAATAAACCATAAATTGTTTGTGTTGAGCTCCCATTAACCTGCTCGGGAACTTTACATGTGATAGTATGCACTCCTGCGCTTTAACAAAGAACAGCCTCCTATTCTCGTAGGAGCAAAAATCATCAATGGCAAAATAACTTGGAAGCAAAATCATCAAAGGCAAAATAACGTGGAAGCAAAATCATTAAAGGCAAAATAACGTGGAAGCAAAATCATCAAAGGCAAAATAACTTGGAAGCAAAATCATCAAAGGCAAAATAACGTGGAAGCAAAATCAGCAAAGGCAAAATCCGCTAGGGCGGAGTTGGCTGCACTTCAATTCCATCAAAGAAGCTCAGACTTATTTAATTGTGCATAAACAAGGGTTGATTTACGAGATATCCTACGAGGAGTTCCACCCTAACTGTTAGTGGATGAGAACGGTAAACGCGCTCCTGCGCGGTTTTCGATAGCACCAAAGTTCAGGGAAAATACAAGGCAGGGTTGGGGAAAACCGGGACTGGTATCGGCAAACGCCACGGAGGCCACCTAACCCCTACAGGCAGCTCCGAATGACCGCCGCTGGAAGGGAAACAGGAAATGATACGGAGACAGACTACGCGGCTCGCACGGCTCTCCGAGAAAGAACAGAGTACCTGGAAGACGATCACTCAGCCCAGGGGACGCTTCCGAAGCGGGAATCCTCGGCGCTCAAGGACACCGCAAATGCAGGGGAAGGCTCGGCAAGGTTCAGGATTGGCACGCCCCGTATAGCGGACCTGAAAGGGCTTTGTAGGGACTGCCGATCCTAGTACTTCCGGGTTGGAGACCCAGAGGCTTCTGGGCAGTGTAGTTTTTGATGCTTCGTTTGGCTTTTGCTTGTCGCAAAAGCCTCGTGATCGCTACATTGTTGCAGCGTAGTTAATGCATACGCACAGATGCAACTATACTGAAGAGGGCCGCGAAATGAATCAAGCTGGCGCTACCTCATGTTTGCCAGCCCCAAAGGGTCCAGTTGCATAAAATGCTGCTATTATGCCCCACGGTGTTCTTTTGCTCACCACCTGTGTATTCTAAATGGAGATAGCTGTAAAGAGGGGGGTTTAGTATCAGTTCAACCCAGACTGTCATACCACATAAAAGGTATTGGTGTTTATGAATACTGTACTCAGTTCATTTGAAGCCAAGGAATGTCATCATTTAGGCCAGTTTTTGCGGTATTCAATCTGTACACCCACTGTTGTTCCCTTACATGGAGGGCATGAGCCAGATTTGTTTCTCTTCTTTTCAGTACTTCTAAGATTGTCCATTTTAGATCACCTTCTGTGTGTCCCATCTCCAGGAAATGTCTAGTGAGCTTGGTGTTATCTTTTTTGCACCTGATGGTGCTGCAGTGTTCATTGATGCGGAGTCTGACTTTTCTTGTGGTCATGCCGATGTACATTTTCTTGCATGGGCAAGTTAACAAGTAAACCACATTGTCTGTGTTGCAGTTACTGAAGTTACTTAGCACCCATGGTTTATTTGTGCCGATGTCAACTTCTCTCGTTGCGCTGGTGAATTGGCATGCAACACAGTCCCCACATGGGTAATGACCCACAGGTCGTTGGTGACTCCAGAGTGTTAATTGGCTTTCTCTTTCTTTCGTTGTATTTTTGGTGTGAACTAATTCATCCTTGATATTGCGACTCCTTTTGAAAGCAAAGAGTGGTTGTGCTCATTCCTTCTGGCCTGTGTTTAAGATGTGCCATTTCTTCCTGATGATATTTTGGACTATATTTGAAGCCGGGGTGAATGTGGTCACACACACAAGTTTGACCGCTTTATCCTTTTTTATAGTTTCCAACAGTGATTCGCGGTGGTTGTTCTTAGCAAGTTTCTTTGCTTTGGTGATCAGTTTCTTTGGATAGTGTCTGGCCAAAAGTTTCTTTTCTAGATCTAATGCTTGTCTGTTATAGTCTGTTAATTCTGAACAGTTTATACGTATTCTCAGGAATTGGCCTACAGGTAGATTCTGTCTTAGGGCCCTGGGATGGTAGCTTTCAAACAGTAGCAGACTATTCTTGTCTGTGGGTCTCCAGGTGCATGCCCGTCCTCCACCAAATGAGGTTTCTGGAGGGCGAGGACTGGCAAATGATGAAGCATGACACCTGGTGGTGTGTGATTCCAATATATTTAGGAGACCAGAAAGATAAAAGATCTTTAACCTTGGATAAGATGTGAGATTCATTAAAGGAGATAGTGTCCGATAAGTTTTTACAAAACCAAATTCCTAGGTATTTAATAGGAGTTGACTGCCATTTAAAACCAGAATCACCAATGTGACAGAAAAACACAATGCATTTAAAGGGGACATTTCCGTCTTATCTTTATTACTATTACCAGAGACAGACGAAAAATCACTTATGATGTTCGTAATAATGGGAATTGCTGTTGCAATATCCTCGGAAAAAATAAGGACGTCATCCGCATATGCTGCCGTTTTAATTGTGTATGAACCAAATTGAAACCCCCTTAATATCTTAATCCAAATTAAGTAGACGAAGAAGCGTATCTATAGAAAGGAGAAAAAGAAGGGGAGACAGAGGCCACCCTTGTCTAGTGCCCTGCCGAAGATTTAAAAAGGAAGATGTAGCACCATTGATTTTAATATTCGCTTTTGGTTGCCCATAAAAAGACATGATCATATTATAAAGGAGTCACCAAGGTTATGAGATTCTAATACTGCTTGTTAAAAAGGCCAAGAAACTTTATCAAAGGCCTTTTCGGCATCGAGGGATCGCAATACTGAAAGTCTTGCCTTTTCCAATATGTGACAGAAGGTCCGAATGTTGTCTCTAGCAAGTCTCCCCTTAACAAAACCTGTCTGAGAAGCATGAATGAGATTGGGAATGTGTCTCTCCAAGCGTTTGGCTAAGATTTTCGCAAAGATTTTAGCTTCCAAATTTAATAATGAAATTGGACGATAATTCTTAGGATCAGCATGATCTTTAACCTCTTTTGGTATAACTACGATAGTAGCTTCAGCAGCCGATCCAGAAACCTTACCAGAAACAAAATATTCATCAAAAACCCTCTTAAGATTTAATGATTGAGGGAGTAATAGTTTTATAAAAGGCAATAGGAAAACCATCCGGACCTGGAGCTTTACCAGAGCGCGTAGCCTGAATGATTTTCTCAGTATCAATTGGTTTCCCTAATTCAATCACATCACCATGGGAAATAGTATTAGTAGGAATTGATTGAATAAACTTTTGACATGTAACCTTTAAAGATTGGTATATAATGTTTCATAAATATCGCGAAAAACCCCAAGACTTTCTTGGGTATGGAATTTCCTTGAACCATCTTTATCATTAATATGAGAAATACGAGTCGTATAGACATTTGTATTTTGATATTTTAACTTAGCTGCCAAGAGCGCTCCGGCTCTATTTCATAACAGTAAATGACAAGATTTTTGGACATGTACACTGATATAAGCTTTTTCAGTAACTATGGAGTTAAAAGAATATTTCAAGTGTTTGACATCCTGCATCAGTGCTTTATCATTTGAATGTGTCTGAATAATTCCTCTTTACGTTTAATCTCATCCCCTATAGATTTAAGAGATTGTATAATATCACTACGGCCCCTCGCGGCGGGATGCCTGGCTTTCACCTTGTGAATACCCTGCCGGGGTATCTCACAGGGGAATACCAGGACGGGTTCCTTAAGCAAGCGCTTAGATACTGTGTGAAATCAGTGATTTGCGCTATATAAATACATGCACATTTACATTTACTATTTCTTTTGGCCATTTTAAAAAAAATAATATGACCCCTTACAGTGCATTTAAATGCATCCCACAACACCACTGGGGAGTCAACTGAAGATTCGTTATCTTTAAAGAAATTATCAATTTCCACACCGAGATCCTTAATATCATTCTCATCATCCAAAAGTTGTGTATTGAGACACCAATTACGAGGACCCCTCGTATCAGTGAGATTAAGAATAGTTAAAGACACCGCTGCATGGTCAGAAACAACTATTGGATGAATAGTCATGGTTATAGTATATTTCAAAAGTGAGGCATCCACCAAAAGATAGTCAATACGAGAAAAGCTTGGGTGTGGAGAGGAGAAGAATGTGAAATCACTACGTGTAGGGTTATGCATTCTCCATGCGTTAACCAAATGGTGAGAAGAGCACATATTGAGTAACTGTTTATGTGATCTAGGGGATAGAAATCTAAATGCAGAATGTCTATCCAGGATAGGATCATGGGGAAGATTAAAATCACCACCAACGATAGTTCTAGAGTTCTGTGGAATATCAGAGAGTTTCTTGTGTATGTTACGCCAAAAAAGAGGGTCATCAATATTAGGCGCATATAAATCCATAACATATAGATCTTCCAATTCATTAGTCAAACAGGTAAGAAGCCATCTACAACTGGTGTCATGTTCAGCTGCAACAATAGATAAACCAGAACCCTTGGAAATAAGGGTAACACACCGCATTTCTTTCCCCAGAGGCCTCAAAGCAAGTAACATCCATAACCCAATCCTTCCTAATAAGCAGAACTTCTTTAAATGCTATCCTTCGTCTCTTGAAGTAACACTACATCACCAGATAGACTTTTGCAGTAGTCAAAAATTGTGTTCCTCTTAACTGGGTGGTTCAATCTCTCGTACATTAAGTTAAACTATATTTAAGCCCTTCATGGACATGAATAAAACAACAAAATTAAGTACATCTGGTAAAGGGGTAAAAGAAAAGCCCAGAAATGGTTACAAATTAACAGGAATGCAATATAAATCCCAAAATACACTGAAGCAGATGTCCCAAGATTAGAAAAAAGAGAAAGGGAGGAAGAAAAGAGTAGAGAGAAGAGACAAAAGAACAATAGTACTCCAAAGAAAAATAGTGCATTAAAAAAGAGTACCCCCACCAGGGGGATGTATGTAATAGACAAATTGCATGGGGGAAGTAACGTGGAGGAGCAACAGAAAGGCCATCAACCACGATGAAGACAGGTCAACAATAAATATTTCATTAAGCGATGAAACAGATGCATAAATATCAATACATACTATATTATCTATAATTCATCAAAGAGAAGAAATAGCGGCAGTTCACATATTTCATCGGTGAAAAACATATATCATGTCATAAATAGAAAAAAGAGGTTATAATAACAGATAGCAACCAAATCAGATATTATAAATAACAAAAGTAGGGAATATAAATATCGAAGGAAGGTACAATAGATAATACTACGCAGTGCTATAAATTGTGAACTAAGTCAATGTAAATAACAGTATAGAACATAAACATCACAGACTAAGGTATTATAAACTAATCTATCAAGTGAATATAAATATCCTATGAACAGAACAATCCCAAAATATCTATAATGTAAAAGATTACTAATCATTTTAAATTGATGGACGTAGGAACAAATTTATATGATTAGAGTATTTTAGAAAATATGAAGTAGATATAATAATCAACATCGAATGTAAATCATAATTTAGGATAGAGATACAATGAGAGAAAAAGAGAAATTGACAGATATCTAAAACATAAAAATATGCAAATATACAATAAAGATGTACAACATAAATTAACCTTGCAATAACAAGCAAAATTGCAGATTGATAGTAAATACACATAAATAAATCATCGTCCACATAGAATTATAGGAAATAAAAAATTAGGCAGATAATAAATTAATCGAACCCAATTGAAAGAACGTGTAGGAGGAATGAACAAGGAAATAAAGAAAAAAAGATTATGATAGATAGAAAGATCCTTACATTATCCTAGGAATAGTAGGAAAGATAAGCAATGAAAAGACCAACCATATATAATGTTACCAAAAAGATATATCAAACTGGTATAGAATAAATGCAAACTAATTATAGCGTTGGTATTGAAAAAAGTTATGAAATAGAAGTCTAGTACAGGAGAATGCTTTCTAGAAAAGCCAGAGAGAGAAGGAAGAATCAAATAAGAAGCAAGAAGGAAGTTGGAGTACGCCAGAGAAGTGACACAGGCAAATAAAAAGGATAGGTAGAAGAAGAAAAATAGAGATACGAAGCCAGCCAATAATTACCAATATACCTAAAAATAGTACCAATATATTAAAACAACCAATCTAAATCTAACCGGCAAAGAATGTAGACTCAAACATTCATAATAGTATGAAAAACGCACATTGGCAAGTCATAAGCAGCAGGGAGCCATCCTGTATAAATGAGAAGCATTAGACATAGAAAGCTCAGCAGATGTAAAACACTAAGGGCGAGAAGCACCCGGAATAGAATCTGAGTCCATCTGCGACTCAGAGTGATTATCCCAAGAAAACTGAGAGATCTGAAGGCTCATAAAATATCTGTGGACGACCTTTGAATGTTATCCTGAATCTGGAAGGACCAGCAAAAGAAAATGGAATATGCATCTCAACGAGTCTCTTGCATAAGTTCAGGAAACCCCATACGGCGAATGAACAAGTTACTTACCTTCGGTAACAATATATCTGTAGGAAACATTAGTTAGTTATAGATTCCGTACCTTAGAATTACCCCCGGGCGTCAGACGTGATCCGGAAAGTTTTTTCGTCAACAGTACCTCTGCGCGTCGGAATGTGGCGTTGGTCCGGCTCCGCGTCCGTAGTTGGCATCGTCTCGCACGGATGACGGCGCGGCAACAACTTAGACGCCGCCCTTGCGCGCTGACGTCAGTTCTGTACACGACTGTCCGCACCAGAAAAGCTGAGCCATGCAAGACACTGACCACTAGTGCACAAAACTAGGGCCCTGAAAGGATAACCTATACCCTAGAAATCAGGTCGCAGAACAGGGAGGATGTGTGGGGCGGTAAGGAATCTAACTAATGTTTCTTACAGATATATCGTTACCTTAGAATCAATACCCCAGCAATACCAACCCCGGAGGTGGGTCTGCAAATAAGTTCACACCAGAAAGTCCTAGAGAACAGAACGGCCAAAGAAGCCATATATCCGGACTTGTTTGTCCAGGCAGTAGTGCTTAGTGAATGTGTGCAGCGATGCCTACGTAGCCGCCTGACAGATGTCGTTCAGATGAACGCCTCGTCCCAGAGCAGTAGTGGCTGCCGTTGCCCAGGTGGAATGGGGACGCAGCAAGAGAATAGCATGTTTTGATACAGAAGACGACCATCGGGAGAAGGTCTGCTTGTGTACGGCCTGACCTATCTTGGCACCCACATACCCAACAAAGAGCTGGTCATCCACCCGGAACTGTTTGGTGCAATCAGGTAAAAGGAAAGCACCCGTTTTGGGTCCAGACGGTGGAGCCTCTCTTCCTCTTTCGAAGGATGTGGAGGCGGAAAGAAGGTGGGCAAAGTGATGGTCTGCCCGATGTGAAAGACAGTGACAACTATGGGCAACAAGGATGGGCGAGTCCTGAGGACAACTTTGTCCGGATGCACAGAAAGAAAAGGAGGCTTAGAAGAAAGCGCCTGGAGCTCACTCACTCGTCTGGCAGAAGTGATGGCCACCAGAAATGCAGTGTAAGAGTTAGAAGCCTCAAATGACAGTTGTGAAGCGGCTCAATAAGTTAAAACCAGGTTCAAGTCCCACTGAGGCATAACGAAAGGAATAGGAGGAAAGAGGTTTCAAGAAACAAATTACAACCGGGACTTGAAAAGGGAAGGCTGATCTGGAAGCTGAAGGAAGGCAGAGATGGCGTGAGATAGACCTTGATAGTGCCCAGAGCAGAGCCCTGCTGGGCCAAAGAAAGAAGGAACAAGAGAACATCAGAAGGAGGGACAGAGAGGGTATCCACAGCCTTTGCTGTGCACATTAACACAAATTTGTTCCACTGGCAGGTGTTTACCGTCTTAGTGGAGGTATACCTGGCTGCCAGAATGACATCACAGACTTCGGTAGGCAGGTCGAAAGACGTCAACGTCAATCTCCACGCAAGGAGGTGGAGGTTGGACAGGTTCGGTGGAGGACCGCCCCCTGTCGCTGCGACAGAAAATCCTCCCGAAGAGGCAGACGGGTTGGAGGATCAATGGCCATGTTGAACAGCTCAGGAAATCAGACTCTTCGTGCCCAATCCGGAACCACAAGAATGACTTGGGCCAGGTCGCGCTTGTTCTTTTTCAGCACTCTGGGCAGAAGTGGTATAAGTGGAAAGGCGTACAACAGACCGCAACTCCACTCACAATGAAAAGTGTCGTCTAGCGAGTGCCGCCTTGGAAATTGCAACTCACAGAATTTCTGACATTGGGCATTCTCTTCGGTGGCGAATAGATCTAACCAAGGCACTCCCCACTGTCGAAAGAGACCTTGCACCACCTCCGAGTGAAGACGCCATTCGTGATCCATCATGCACCTGCGGCTGAGTTTGTCGGCCCTGGCGTTCAGTGAACCTGCCAGGTGTTGAACCACCAGGGATATGCCCTGAGGTTACAGCTATGTCCAGAGGCGGAGGGTCTCTTGACATAGGGTCCACGACCCCACCCCACCCTGTTTGTTGCAGTACCACATGGTGGTGGTGTTGTCCGTGAACACCTGCACTACTCTTCCCCGAACAGAGGGATGGAATGCCTTGAGTGCAAGATGGATCGCCCGGGGCTCCAGAAGGTTGATATGGAGCTCGGACTCTACCGAAGACCAGAGGACTCTTCCATGTGGCCTCCCCATCCCAGAAGGGATGCGTCCGTCACCACTGTGTGTTCTGGTTGGGGAAGGAAGAGGGACCTGCCGTTGACCCAATCCTGGTTCGTGAGCCACCACTGCAGTTGTCTAGCAGTGCCCTGCGAGATCTGAATGCAATCGGAGAGATTGCCTTGATGCTGCGCCCACTGGAACTTCAGGCCCCACTGCAGAGCCCGTATATGCCAACTGGCATGATCGACCAGCAGGATGCAGGAGGCCCAGCAGCCTCAGGGTCATTCTGACCGAAACCCGGGTCAGAGGCTGAAAGATCAGAATCGTAGCCCGAATATCCTGGACTCGCTGTTCGGGAGGATAGACACGAAACCGCGCAGTGTCCAGAACCGCTCCGATGAAGAGGAGCTTCTGAGAGGGATTCAGGTGTGACTTCGGCACACTGATTGAGACCCCCAGTGAATGCAGGAGGTCTGCTGTAGTCGGGAGGTGGGAGACAACTGCTTGGGGCGAGCCCTCCTTCAACAACCAGCCGTCAAGCTAGGGGAAGATTGAAACCCCTGATCGGCGTAGATCAGCTGTGACCACCGCCATCACTTTCGTGAACACCCGAGGGGCGCTGATAAGACCAAAGGGGAGCACGGTAAACTGAAAATGCTTGTGGCCTACCGTGACCCGCAGGTAACGCCGGTGGGCCGGCAGGACGGGGATGTGAAAATAAGCATCCTCCAAGTCCAACGCTACCATCCAGTCTTGCAGGTCGAGGTCAGACAAGACCTGAGCAAGCGTCAACATCTTGAATTTCTCTTTCCGGAGGAAGCTGTTGACGTTCCTGAGATCTAAGATAGGACGCAGGCCCTGGTCCTTCTTGGGAACCAGAAAGTAGTGGAAATGACAACCACAACCTACTTCTGGGCCAGGAACATCCTAGATTGCTCCCTTGGCCTAGAGAGAGCCGTAACTTCCTGCAGGAGAAGAGCCAGGTGATCCTCCGACATGAGGTGGTATTGTGGTGGCATGGCTGGAAAGGTATCCTCGAAGGGGAGGGAGTAGCCCCTTCGGACCATCTGCAAAACCCACCTGTCTGACGTGATAGTGCGCTAGTGGGAGAGGTGATGGCAAATCCTGCCGTCCACTGGCGTTTGATGGGCCTGAAAAGTCAGACTAGGAAGGTTTAGAGGATGCTGGAGAGGCGGGGTTGGTGGACTGGCACGCCCGCTGGCCCCTGGAACCATGACGGTTGTTCCCACGTCCCCGGCCGCGCGAAGGTTGGGTAACTTGCTGCGGCCAGTGGCTCCGGGCGGAACGTAGCGGGGCACCCCTTCCGTAGCCACGAAAGGGGCGAAAAGCGGACTGCGCGGGTGGCTGGAGAGGCCCAAGGACTTGGCCGTAGCTCGTGACTCCTTAAAATGCTGTAAAGCGTTTTTGGCTTTGTCACTGAAAAGGCGACGGCATCAAAGATCATGTCCATGAGGGTATTCTGGACATACCCAGAAAAGCCAGTGGATCTCATCCAGGCGTAGCTTCTAAGAGCTACTGACGAAGAAATCATTCTACCCAGAGAGTCGTCAGTATCCACTCCACAACGGATGGCAAACTTGGCCGCATCCCTTCGGGCGGCAACAGCCTGGGAGAGCACTGTCCGGGCCTCCTCTGGACACTGAGGCAGCACCTGCGCAACCGAGTCCCACACAGAGTGGGAATAACGGCTCAATAGACATGCGGTGTTTACCGCCCGCAGTCCCATGCTGGTGGAAGAGAAAATCTTCTTTCCAAGATGATCCAGCTTCTTGGACTCCCTTTCTGATGGAGACGTAGGGATTGCGCTTTTGGAGGTAAAGGCTTGGACCACCAAGCTCTAGGGGTGGGGTGTTGGGAAAGGAAAGTGGGGTCACCCGGGCCTGTCGGTGGAGTTGGGCAATCATCCTATCCACGGGAGCCCCCGTGTTGTGCTTGGACCAAGTGCCCCAAAGGACATCAGTAAGGGCCTTGTTGAACGGAAGCAGAGGGTCCCAAGAGCTCGCTGCCGGCTGAAGCACCTCTGTCAGGAGGTTAGTCCTGAGTTCCGCAGTAGGGAGTTGGAGGTTGAGAGCCTCGGCTGCCCTACACAACACAACTGCGTACGTAGCTCCCTCCTCCGTAGCCATGGTAGGAGGAGACAACATGCGAGAGGAGGTGTCCAAACCACTGACATCCCCCAGTTCCTCTCTCCAGTCCTGCTCAGATTGCACCTGATCAGATAAAGGGTCTCCTAACCCCTCCCAGTCCTCCTCCTCATCCTCTGGGTGCCAATCTGGCTAGAAAGGGAACCCAGGAGTAAACAGGGGCACAAAAACCCCTCTCAGTGCCGGATCCGGCATCGGGCGAGGGTGGTCCGGATTCCATGTTGGGATGGAGGCCAGGGTTGATGCAGTAATGGTGCCGGAGGAAGCGGCACCCGTGGAGGTGTAATGAGGCCAACCGGCGCCGTTCTGGATCCAGGCCTGGATCCAAGGGGAGCCTGTGGAGCCAGGGCCAGAGCCGTCAGCGGCGAAGGCCTATGGAGAAGTCCTATGCCCCCCAACCGTATCCGCGGGGCCTGAAGGCGCGCCGGCGGGTCCGGGCCACTTAAAGATGGCATGCATCGCCTCGTAGAACGTACGAAGCTGGGCGGGAGTCGCTCCAGGTCCCGGGAAAGGAGGGAAACATGGAGTCCACTCTTCGGGTTCCGCACCTGGAGCCACAGGAGGGGCACCACCCGCATCACTCGTCGGGTTGGCCGACCGACAAGGAGAAGTCGAAGACCGATGATGCTTCTTTGACTTATGCTTCGACTTACCCGACCCCGAGTGCAAAGACTTCGATGACTTGGACGAATGGTGGTCGCTCCGCGACCGGTACGTCACCTCCCTCGCATGCGGAACCTCGAACAGCGCAGAGCCGACTGCTGGTGCTCAGGCAGCTTTCGGGACCGCTCCCGCAAAGCCTTCAGCGCCATAGACCGGCAGTCGGAGCACGACTTGGGGTCGCGGTCGCGCTCCAGGCAAAAGAGGCACACATGGTGTGGATCTGTCAACATCAGTCGGTTACAGGAACAGCATGCCTTGAAGCCGGGTATCCCTCGTGCACCAAGAGTCGCAGACTCAAAAAAGAAGTCGAGAAAAGTGTCAGTCAAAAAATTACTGGAGGTACCGATCTTCCCGGATCTGCGCTGACTGGTGCGGAAAAAGAAAGAACTGACGGCAGTGCGAAAGGGCGGCATCCAAGTAGCTGCTGCGACGTCATTCCGTCCAATGACGGACACGGAGCCGACCGACGCCACCTTCCGACATGCAGAGGTACTGCTGACGAAAAAAGTTTCCGGATCCAGTCGGACGCCTGGGGGTAATTCTAAGGTAAGGAATCTATGATATTGATATTTTATGGACTTCCCATTGTACCATTTTAATCCTCCTCATTTGTGCCAGAATTTGTTCAGTATGTTGGTGTAGTAATTGTTTAAAAATCAAAGGTCTTGGAAAAGACATCATTTTTGGTTTAAAAGTTGGAACTCTATGAGCACGTTCTATCTTGAAATCTTTGTGAAACGAAATGTACCAAACATTCGGGATCCAAGTGAGCAAAAAGTAAATCACTGAAGGAGCAGTTTTCTCAGTCTTGTAGCAAACCAAAAATGCGCAAACTACTTCGATTCCGATCTTCCTGTTCAGTTAGGTGTCTTCTTAATGAGGCCATGGAGCGCTCCAAACTATGTATAAGTTTAGTCTGTTTGTTCGTAAAGACTTCAACATTGCTTATTCTCGTTTCAGCATTGGAGACACGTAACAAATGATTTTTCAAATCATTACGAATTGCTGCCACCTCCACCTGAAGTAGATCTGTATTCGTTTTGGTGCTTTGAGCTATGTCATGGACTATGTTAAGCTTAAGTAGTTTGGCTTCTAACGTTGAGGCAGAGCCTGGACTGCCTTTAGCTGGAGATTTCGAGGTAGGAGAGGTCTGTTTGGATCTTTTCAAGTTCCCTTTGGAATCTCTGTCTTTAGAGGCCACTCCCATGCCGTCCGCCATTGAAGAAAGTCTTGCCCACGAGTAAATATTGTATAGTGCATAGAGGATTCCAGCAATATGCTATGAGACACAGGCCAAAAACGACACAGGAAACATCAGTACAATAATCACGCCAAAGATGAAAAAGCCAACATCTCTGAGAATAAACACGAAGAGTCCAGCACACAAATGAGGTAAATATATAGAGTAAAACGTTACACCGAAGGTATGGATAAACTCCAAGGAAGGTGCTGACTTCAGGCGGTAATTCATAGAGCAATATAGCAAGCACAATTTAGAAATAATGCATTTAGATCTTCACAGTCAACACAAGATAGTAAGCCCATGTGAAGAAATCTGACCGTAGCTCCAACAATCAGGTCATGACATAACTGCAGTAAAAAGCACCAAAAAAGCGCAATACCAGCTCTCAGATATTACAGGGATAGCAGGCTTTCATTATAATTCATCTATGCGATATATTCCTGTCAGCAGCCGCCATTTTGTAGAAACCCAGATTAGCAGGAACTTCTAGTGCTGAAGATTACACAATCCAGGGATAGAGGGTTATTATAATAAACAAAATGTGCACTGTACCTCCTGCTGGCATAGAGAGAAATATCTGAGTAATGTCCTCACAGGTATTTGAGTTTAACCACTGTGTCCTGACGAAGCTGCTCCAGCGGGCGACATTTTATGTGCACAATGAAAGTAGAACGTCTAACAGGCAAAAATGCCTGTTAAACTATCATATGGCAAAACACCAAGCTTCACCCAGCGCTCACGGGATGTTCCAACGCTGATTCCTGCTGAAAAGGTAACATAAAATCACCTTAGTGACATCAACACTCGAGCATCTGCACCGGTGACGACTCGCTGTCGGGCTCACGAGGGATTCCAGGCAGAATTCCAATACCCCTGGGAGCGAAGCCACCACCTCTACTTTTCCCAAAGGTGCCCCTCTCACTGTGTCACGAAGGAACACATCAGGGAGGGGAGGCAACCCCAGAAAATGAAGAGACCAAGTATTGCGGTCGGGCGGCTGAAGGAGTGCTACAGGCAGGTAGTGCGAAAATGACTGCAGAGGGAAAAAGAACAGAACAATATTGCTAAATACTGTGTATAGGTAAATGCAATACAAAACCCCCTTAAGGACATATGATGTTAAGGGTGTGCTGCCCCACACTTACCTGTGCCCGTACAGAGGAGGGTTTCAAGACAAGTTGTAAGGATAGAATCTTGGGGCCAGATGTAGGTAAATCTATTTTACCGACTCATAAATACCGAATTTTACCGATTCGGTATTTATGAATCGGTAAAATAGAAGCAGGGAGATGTAGGTACATCCAGATGTTTTTTTACTGAATCGGTAAAAATCGGTATTTACCGATTCGGTAAATACCGACCGGTAATGCCCATTCATTCCTATGGGCTTTGAAGCCCATAGGAATGCATGGGCATTACCGATTCGGTATTTACCGAATCGGTAAATACCGAATGTCACAAGGGTGCAGGGGGTGTCACTTTGACACCCTCTGGCACCCCCAAAAGAGGCTCGGGTGCCATGTGGCAGGCATACCTGCCCTAAGGGCAGGTCTGCCTGTCATATGGCATAGGTGTGCATGCACACATGTGCATGCACACCGGAATCGGTATTTTACCATCAAATTGAATTTGATGGTAAAATATCGATTCTGTAAGGCTTGTGGGACTCAGTAGAGTCCCACCTACATCTCAAAATTACCGAATCGGTAAAAATACCGATTCGGTAATTTACAGAATCGGTAAATTTACCGATCGGTAAATTTACCGATTCTGTAATAATTTGCCCCCTACATCTCAAATTCCTTTTATCGGTCGGTAACGGCCGAATTCGGCCGTTACCGACCGGTAAAAGCCTACCTACATCTGGCCCTTGGTCTCTAGTAACTAAGGTAAAAAAAGGAGACTTTGGGTTTTCTTCACCAATATCCAAACAGAGTTCAGCTCCACAACAGAACACCAATCCAGGAAGTGATCCGTACGTAAGGGTTAAAGTTCTGGACGAGGAGTAAGGCCTTTACAAAATAAGTAATCCGGATAGAGGACTAGAATCACCACAAAACGATCCTCAATGATTCAAAAGAAAGAACACACGTGACCGCGACTTAAAGGAACTCGAGTTCGGGTCACATAAACATGCAGCTTGTAGTCTGCTGCAGCGCGAAGTCAAAACAATTGAACTCCTCTTAAACGCGTCCTCGCGTTTTGTAATACTGGGGAACTGCAGTGTTCCACGGCGCTGCTCGAGTAAAAATATCAAAATAAAGAATCATCGCGTCTTTAAAAAAACAAACGCGTCCACCCGTTTTACCAAAAAGCACGGGGATGCCGAATGTAACACCACGGAACCTCACCGAGGTAATACCCCGTGGTGCGGAGAGAAAATAAAGCAGAGGACTGAAGTGAGGGACGCTTCTTCCACGAGGCAAAACACAAGGAGTAGACGGAGCAAGTCTTCGTGCAAAATAGGATACAGGTAGGCGGGCTAGAGATTAGAGTTCTTCAGAGCTTGACAAGGGAAGTAAATCCAGCAAGGAAGATGAGGGTAGGAATGGGAAAGCCAAGCGCCACCATGTTCCCTGTGGAGCCTTAAGAACCTCACATAATCACCTGATCTGTCAAGAGGCAGTATGGGACAGCACACCAATCTCTACTTCTGGCAGGAAATTCTGGTTATTGTAGTGTATTCAAAGAACCCCTAGTTCTAGGTCTGACACTTGGAGCTCAAGAGGGTACGGCCATCTTGGTTGCACGCTAAGCCACGCCCCTCAAATACTTATTTTGTGCGGTCTGCAGTTTTTTCACCACTGTGTACCCCCATACCTTGCTTCCGTACAAGACCTTAGAAATGCAGAAGGACTGGTATAGCTTTAAAATCACCCCTGGCGACCAGGTGATTAATCTGTGTGCATAGTTAGCAATGGCTCCCATTGATTTGTTCATGGTCCCTAACTTCCCATGCAGCAAATATTTCCAATTGACTTTTACACCAAATAAAATTCCCAAGTAGGAAAAGACCGGGACCATGGCTACACTATGGGTTCCTGCCTTAAAGGTCTTTGATCGAATCGCCCGAGTGCCAACCTCCCTTACATCTGATTTTGAAAAATTGGGCGACAGGTCCAACTTATTCATGAAAGAAACAAAACCATCTATCAAGGCCTGTAGGCTCCTCGGTGTACGAGCAATCAAAACCGCGTCATCCGTGTACAATAATACTGGTACGCTTTCCTGCCCACCCTAGGGATATCAGTCTGTAATAATGTCAGGGCGGATTTTAGACCATTAATATATATCGAAAATAAAAAGGGAGTGAAAATACTCCCTTCGCGTACCCCCATAGTGCAATTAAAATAATCAGTAAGAACTGCAGCTGTAGTGTGAGCATGGAGGGTCATTAATACATTTACGATAGCTGTCTTGACCCCCAAGGAACCAAGTAAAGCCTACAGTTTCTTGTGGTTCATGCCGTCAAATACTGTAGTGAGATCCATAAAGTCCCAAAAAAGGGCTCCAGGCAGGGCGGACGTATATTTGGAAATTAAGAGGTAAAGATTTAGGCACTGTTTTCTAGTTGATTTTCCTGTGCAAAAACCATATTGCACCGCCGATATAATTTGACTTGTGTCAGCCCGAACAGAGAGCCTATTCAATAGAACCCGACCCAAAACCTTGACCGTGGAGTCAATGAGGGATATAGGCCGGTAACCGGGAGGGTGGTCTCTGTCCCCCTTGATAAAAATCGGAACGTTGGTAGCTGTAGACCATGAGGGCAGCATCCCAAACCTCTCTGCAGCGTTTAGCACCCTGGTCAAAACCGAAGCCCATGCATCAAGGTCCGGGGGGATCCCATCAGTCCCTCGATGGCCAGACTTACTTCATCTAAAAAAAAAGGTTGCAGGAGCATCAATCAGGCAGGGTTCTATATCTTTGGTGAACCCCTCACTTTGCCCGGTATCATAAAGTCACTCATAGTGGGCAATCCTTTGTACTGGTGTAATATGATGATACAATATGGGTCTTGGTGCAGGAAGGGGGGGTGGGGGAATTCCTTCTTTCGGAACTAGGGTCCTCACACATCCAGCAAGCTAGGTGTCATGCCTCATCATATGGGCCTGCTCCTCGTTGGGTCGGTGCTGCAATACCCAATGGGTAACCATGAAGGGGCTCTTTACTGGAGATCTTCTGTTCCTTTCCGTATGATGCAGAGAGGGTGTGTGGGCCGAAGCATGTAGATATTGTGCAAGGGTGATTTAAAAGAAGTGGTATAGTCCAAGTAAGTATTTTATTCTGGCTGGCTATCCACCTCGTTAAAATATACAGAGTGGCAGCCTTTCTAACTCTAGGGTTTAGTTTAAGCTATGTTCAACTCTACAGGTCAACATGTTTCATGCCTATTGATCAGATTGATCTGTGGCAATTCTTCAGGACCTACTCAGTGAATCTATCTACAAAGTGCAATGGGGTCTAAGTACTACCTACCACGTGTTCATACTACGAGTCAGGTAATCTGTAGTATCTTCCATTGACCTAAAAAAAGGGGGGGGTGGGGGTGGGGATACGGAATGGAATCACAGCTGTATCACATGAATGTAGGTCATTTAGTATCCATTACTCTCTCTCCGAACACCTCCTGAATAGTGCTTTAATTTGTACTCAAACCTAGGCAAGTGAAGAACAAAAGTGGGGCCTAATTTAGGATACCTGGAAATGTGACAGATTTAAAAACAGAATCTAAAAGCAGAGAAGACTGTACTCCCCATATGGTGTCACGCAGGGGAATATCATTCATACATACTAACGTTGTATCATATGTCAACTCAAATTTGCTCATAACAACCACCAATTCATTGTGACACAAAAATTGTGGTTGATCATCTTTGTACATAACTCACCTCGCTATAGTGATTGAGTCACTCCAGTCAGTGTCTGGCGGAGTCTGAGGACACCTGAAACATGGTGTCCTATAAGGCATAAATGATACGGTTAGATGGGGAACAATGAGTCACTTAGGCATTGGTCAAGAAACCAATCCCACGTAGGTCACGTGCCCTATAGTGTGACAAGGAGTTGGCCTAACGGCTAGGGCGGTCGACCTTGAATCTGGGGAATTGGGTTTGAGTCTTGGCAATAACACTGAACATCCTGTGATTCTGGGCAAATCACTTAATCTCACTGTGCCTAACAAAAAAATGAATGTGACCCCATCAAATGCAGGAGGTCAGCCATAGTCTGGAGGTGGGAGACGACGGTCTGGGGCGAGCCCGCCTTGAACAACCAGTCGTCGAGATACTGAAACCCCTAAGTATTAGTGTTTCGTGGTGGTAGTGGCGGCCATCTTAGAAAGGGAATGTATCCCTAGCATTCTACACTTTTCCTGATGGTGTCCTAATTAGGCGCCAGTTGGAATAATTGACATTGTGTTGTTTTTGTAGCCAATCTACGTATATATGCATCACCTCCATTTCGTAGTGGAGGAGTGTGGTCGTTCCTCTTTGTTGGATGTAGGGGCATTTTCTATTGTGCATGTATGCGTGTACTCAGTTAATCACCATGTAGTATCATGTACGGTGGTAGGATCGTACCACACAGCTACGTCAGGTACCCAATCACAAATCTATGTCCGCTATCCAACAAGTCATTACGTGTTGTGGCTTGGAGCTAAAGTATTAGTGTTTCATGGTGGCAGTGGCGGCCATCTTAGAAGGGGGAATGGGTCCTTGGCATTGTACTCTAGTCGTGATGGTGCCTTAAATAAGCGCCAATTGTAATTATTGACATTGCGGTGTTTGTGTAGCCAATCACACAAGTTACTACTTGTGTAACGATATATCTGTAAGATACATTAGTTAGTGATAGATTCCTTACCTTAGAATATCCCCAGGAGTCAGACTGGATCCGGAAAGCTTTCGTCAGCAGTACCCATGCGCGTCGATAGGCGGTCGTCGTACGGCTCCGCGTGCGTCATTGGCGTCGTATTCGCCGAGATGATGTCACTGGAGCTACTTAAGACGCGCACACGCCAGTTCTGTACAAAACTTTTTACGACAGGAACGCAGAGCCATGCAAGATACTGACCACTGGTGCATAGAAACTAGGGCCCAAAAGGATGACCTTAACTGTGGAAATCAGTTCTCAGAACGGGGAGGATGGGATGGGGCGGTAAGGAATCTATCACTAACTAATGTCTCTCACAGATATATCGTTACACAAGTAATAACTTGTGCATCTGAAAGAGACACGTTAGTGATAGATTCCTTACCTTAGAATAGATACCCCAGCAATACCAACCCCGGTGGTGGGTCTGCAAACAAGATTACACCAGAAAGTCACGGACAAAGAAGCAGTCCCTCCGGGCGTGACTGTCAAAGCAATAATGCTTTGTAAAAGTGTGCAGCGAAGCCCACGTGGCAGCCTGACAGATGTCTTGCAGGGGGACACCACGTCCCAATGCCGTAGTAGCTGCAGTCGCCCTGGTCAAATGGGCACGCAGCCCCACTGGAGGTTCCTTTTTAGCCATAGAATAACAGGCCTTGATACACAAGACCACCCAGCGGGAGATAGTCTTCTTCTGAACAGCCCGGCCTTTCTTGGTGCCTGCGTAGCTAACAAAGAGCTGGTCATCCACCCGAAATGCTCGTGTGTGATTCAGGTAAAAGGAGAGCGCACGTTTTGGGTCCAGATGGTGGAGCCTCTCTTCCTCTCTGGAAGGATGCGAAGGCGGAGAGAAAGTGGGCAAGGTGATAGTCTGCCCGATGTGGAAGGCAGTGACAACCTTTGGCAAGAAGGAAGGACGAGTGCGAAGCACAACCTTGTCCGGATGAACCGACAGAAAAGGAGGCTTACAAGAAAGAGCCTGAAGCTCACTCACTCTCCTGGCAGAGGTGATAGCCACCAGGAAGGTAGTTTTCAAAGTCAGAAGACGTACAGGCAATTGTGAAGCGGCTCAAAGGGAGCACACATGAGATAAGTCAAAACAAGATTCAAGTCCCATTGAGGCATTATGGAAGGACTAGGAGGGAACATATGCGTAATGCCTTTTAAGAATCTCTGTACAACAGGGGACTTGAAAAGAGAAGGCTGGTCAGGAAGCCTCATAAAGGTTGAAATGGCCGAAAGATAGCCCTTGATAGTGCCCAGAGCAGAGCCTTGCGGGGCCAGAGAAAGAAGAAACAAAAGGACCTCAGAAAGAGGGACAGAAAGGGGATTCACAGTCTTGGCTGTGCACCATGCCACAAATTTCTTCCACCTGCAGGCATATACCGATTTAGTGGAGGGACGCCTGGCTGCCAGAATGACATCACAGACTTCGGGAGGTAAATCAAATGGAATCAACTGTCGCCGCTAAATCCCCACGCATGAAGCTAGAGGCTGGATAGGTTCGGTGGAGAACCGTCCCCTGCTGCTGCGACAGAAGATCCTTCCGCAGAGGCAGTCAGATCGGGGGATACAGGCTCATACTGAGTAGCTCGGGATATCAACCTCTTCGAGCCCAGTCCGGAGCCACAAGGATGACTTGGGCCCGGTCGTGCCTGATTTTCTTCAGCACTCTTGGTAGAAGAAGTATAGACGGAAAGGCATACAATAGACCGCAGCCCCACATGCTAAGGAAAAGCGTCGCCGAGCGAGTGCCGCCTTGAAAATTCCAACGCACATAACTGCGGACATTGCGCGTTCTCTTCTGTGGCGAACAGATCTAACCAAGGCTCTCCCCACTGTTGAAAGAGACCTTGCGCCACCTCCGAGTGAAGACGCCATTCGTGATCCATCAGACACCGGCGGCTGAGTTCGTCTGCCCTGGCGTTCAAAGAACCCGCCAGGTTTTGAGCCGTCAAGCAAATGCAGTGACGTTTCAGCCATGTCCAGAGAAGCAAAGCCTCCTGACATAGGGTCCACGACCCCACCCCGCCCTGTTTGTTGCAATACCACATGGGGGTGGAGTTGTCCGTGAACACCTGCACTACCTTCCCCCTGACAGAGGGGAGGAATGCCTTCAGTGCAAGAAGGATCACCCAAAGCTCCAGAGGTTGATATAGAGCCTGGACTCTGCCGGAGACCAGAGGCCTCTGATCTCTGCCTCTCCTATGTGGCCGCCCCATCCCTGGAGGGACGCATCCATCACCACTTTGTGCTCTGGTTGGGGAAGGGAGAGGGATCTGCCACTGACCCAATGCTGACTTGTGAGCCACCACTGCAATTGTTGTGTAGTGCCCTCCGAGATCTGGACGTAATCGGACAGGTTTCCCTGATGCTGCACCCACTGGAACTTCAGGCCCCACTGCAGAGCCTGCATATGCCACCTGGCATGGTTGGTCAGTAGGATGCAGGAGGTCATGAGTCCCAACAGCCTCAAGGTCGTCCTGACCGAAGCACAGGACTAGGGCTGAAAGATCGGAATCATAGCCCAAATGTCCTGGACTCGCTGTTCGGGAGGATAAACCTGAAACTGTGCCGTGTTCAGAACCGCTCCGATACAGAGGAGCTTCTGGGAGGGAATCAGGTGCAACTTGGGCACGTTGATGGAAAACCCCAGCAAATGCAGGAGGTCGGCCGTAGTCTGGAGGTGGGAGACGACGGTCTAGGGCGAGCCTGCCTTGAACAACTAGTCGTCGAGATACTGAAACCCCTGATCTGCGCAGATGAGCTGCGACCACCGCCATCACTTTCGTGAACACCCCAGGGGCGCTGGTAAGGCCAAAGGGGAGCACGGTGAACTCAAAATGCCCCCGGCCCACTGAGGAACGCGGGTAATGCCGATGGGCCTGTAGGACAGGAACATGAAAATAAGCATCCTGCAGATCCAGCGCCACCATCCAGTCTTGTGGATCAAGAGAGCAGACAAGACCTGAGCCAGAGTGAGTATTTTGAACTTCTCCTTCCGGAGGAAGCGATTTACGCTCCGAAGGTCCAAGATGGGACGTAGACCCTTATCCTTCGGAACCAAGAAGTAGTGGGAGTAATAACCATGACCTACTTCTGGCGTCAGAACGCGCTTGATGGCCCCCTTGGCCAAGAGGGCCGTAACTTCCTGCTGGAGAAGTGCCAATTGATCCCCCGACATGAGGTGGAACTGCGGTGGCATTGCTGGGGGGTAGAATCGAAGGAGAGGGGGTAGCCCCTTCGAACAATCTCCAGAACCCACCTGTCTGATGTAATGGTGTGCCAGTGGGGGAAGTGATGACGAATCCTGCCACTCACTGGCATCTGGTGGCCCCGACTAGGAAGGTGTGGAGGCACTGGCAGCGGGGGTATTGGTGGACTGACCCGCACGCTGGCCCCGTGAAAGGCCTCTGCGAGCCCGGTGGCTGAGCTGGGATTGTTGCTGCGCAGGCTTGTTCTGAAATGAACGTGTTTGTACGCCCCTTCCGTAGCTCGGAAAGGAACGAAAGTTAGAAGCAAAAGGAGTAATTGTGGTCAAAAGGCCTACGGACTTGGCCGTGGCCCGAGAGTCCTTGAAATGCTCCAATGTGGAATCTGCCTTATTACCAAAAAGGCGAGTGCCATCGAAGGGCATGTGTAGGAGAGTAGGATCTGCTTACTATGGTTAGCCCCACTTTTTGCTGGTGTTTCACTGTTTTTCGACTTTAGTCTGGCTGGGGCCCTGCTAACCAGGACCCCAGCCTAGCTGCTTCCTCTCTAAATTGATTGCATGTATATTAGGTACACTCCAGATTGGTTACTGGGTTACCCTTGTGAGTCCCTAGTATATAGTACCTTAGGTACTAAGGGCATAGGCAACCCAGGGGTCTACCAGGGGCTGAAGCATGTATTATGCCACGCCTGGGAAGCCTTCCAAAATGGCACCACATGTCTGCTACTGCAGCCTGTGTAGGGTGGTGCATGCACCCCTTACTAAGATATAAACCTATAAGCCACTCCTATGGCAGGCCTTAACCTGAAGGCAGAGTGCTTGGTTTTGTGTGAGAGGGTGCCTATGCATGAGCAGGACCCCTCTGCAGCTTTCGGAATCACTTCTCTGTAGTTGTTCTGTGATGCAGCCAGACCATATACTCCTAAGTGCATTATGACTCCGCGGTTAATGCTAACTTTGGAATGGCTGCATGGTAACATGTCGTGTTTGATGTCAAACACTTTGGAATCCAAACCCCCTCCCTCGCCCCCCCCCCCCCCCCCCCACCCGGTGGCGCGGATAGAATTCAATCCTTTTAGAGGGAGAAGACATGTATACACTTACCTAACCGGTAATAGTTTAAAAGAGCCCCAGCATGCTGCAGCCACAGACACAAGTTTGACCTCCGGCAAGGGAGGCCTGGACAATAGGTTTCCTGTCACAGGGAGGTGTAACCACCTCCCAGACAGGCTTTAGTGTATTGTGGCTGGGTGGGTGCATTCAGAGAATGCTTTTCAGACAGTGCTGGGGGCACACTTGGTGTCCCTGTGTATACCCCAAAGGGAAAGGGGTGTAACCACCCACACCCTGGGTCCTCCCATAGGTGGGACCCTAGAGTAAGTCCAACCCCTAAACTTAGTATAAGTATAGGAACCCAGTCTTTAGGACTTCAGATTACCCTGGACGAAACACTATTGTGGAACTTCAACATTCTATTTCGACTAGAAGACGGAAGAATCTCCTTTGGGGTCGAGGAGTGACTCCCCTGTTCAAACAGGCACCAAAGCATCTTGCCGGTCTGCCTCTCCAAGGCTCCTGCTGGATCCCGACGGATTTGCGACACAGGACCCTGACTTCCAAACTTCTCCGAGGCCGACACAAGATCCCAGCAAAGCTGAGACCCACAGCCCTCCCGAGTGACGTGGAACTAGAACCCCTGGACACCGTGCAATTTGCTAGTGCGTCGACTTCCCGTGCTTTCCCAAAGTTGTGCATTGGGCTACTTGTAGTCCAAGCCCCGAGCACCATTTGCATCGAAGATTGTGGGCCTACACGCCACGAGTGTTCCGTGGGCCCGCTTCTAGCATTTCAGCTCAAGGCACCTTCGCGATCCCTGGTCCGTCGACTGGTAGATCCCCATGAAAGTAACTCTTCTGTTTCTTGGGCTTTCCTGGTTGCTCCAGACATGCCCTGATTGCCCTCCATAGGGAGAGTCCCTCAGACTGGCTGGTCTGTACCGAAGCCAATCTTTGCTTTCTGCATGGGTTGCTGTTGCCAAGGCTTGTTGGGTCCAATCCGGAAACAGAAACCGCAACACTCGACATCCTTCGTGGGACAGCTCGAATCCAGCTCCTGGTTGTCGTCGACGCCTCCTAGTCCTCGTAGCTGAAGAGTCAAGCTTCACCTTCTTCACCTGAAATCACTCCACATTGGTTGGCATCTTCTCTTCGCCTTCCTGGTCACTGGCTAGTGACCCAGACTCTGTCCCCTCTGCTTTCAGGTTCTTCTCAACTCCGATCCAGGCTTGGATCCATCCGGACAATTTCCACTTAATCGCCTGAAGCACTTTTCAGCAGCTGGCCTTCTACAGGCTCTAGGCCTTGTATCTATGCCAGTCGTGGTTCTTATACCACTTTCTTAGTATATGGTTTGTGAGGCCCTTAGGGCTAAACATATACTGTGCTAATTTACTGTGTGCTAAATCAGTTTAACTGATGTACTTTTGCCTCTAGCCTCATGAAGAGACTAGAGGGATGTGTTTAGAATAAATACGCATATTTTATATATATACCTGGTGTGGTTCTCCTTTCAGTTGGTCATTCATGAGATTATAGACTGGTAAAACAAGCTGTTTTACATTCCTTCACGACTTAGCCTGAAGGCTGCTCTCCACAGCTACCACTAGGATAGCTTTCTATATAGGTTGTCTTTAAACCTACCATCAATAAGGGTCGTTTGGACTGGTGCAAGGTGCCCACTAGAATAGTTGACAGCATATGCCAGGCCAACTTCTCACAGCATGTCAATCAAAGTATTCTGGACATCTGCAGAAAAAACAGTCGTCCTCAACCAGGCATGACGGCGTAGCGCCACCGTTGAGGAAATCGCCCTACCCAGCGAATCAGCAGTATCCAAACCACAACCTATAGTGAACTTGGCCACATCTCTCCCCTCCATAAGAGCGCGGGAGAGAACTGTCCGGGCCCCCTCCTTTACACTGAGGTAGCACCTGCTCAACCGCATCCCTTACAGAATGGGAATAGCGGCCCAAGAGACAGGCACTGTTCACAGACTGCAGTCCAGAACTTGCGGAAGAATAAATGTTCTTCCCAATCTGCTCCAATTTCTTGCATTCCTTGTCTGATGGAGCAGAAGGAAACGCATTCGGGGACGTATAGGGCTGAACCACCAAACTCTCAGGTGTAGGGTGCTGGGTGAGGAAGGCAGGGTCGCCCGGGGCCAGGCGATGGCATCGGCCCACACCCTTGTCCACAGGGGCCCCTGTGTTGGGCCGAGACCAAGTGCACAGGAGCACAACAGTAAGAGCATCATTAAACGGCAAAAGCGTTCTGTAGAAGAAGAAGCTGGCCGAAGCACTTCAGTCAGTAGGTTGGTCCTGACAGCCACTGTAGCGAGCTTGAGGTTAAGAGCCTCGGCCGCCATACGAAGCACCGTGGAAATGGTACCACTCTCCTCCATAGTAGCTGAAGGGGATGGTGAACCAGGCACTGGAGTGTAATCCGGGCCACCGGCCTCCGCATCCTCATTCCAGTCGGGGACAGACTCACACTGTGCTGCGAGAGGGTCTTTAAACCCCTCCCAGTCCTCACCTTCCTCCACAAGTGTATGAGGGCGTGGGTGAAAAAAAGGGTAAAAGTCCCCAATCGGCATCGGGAGACATCCCTCAGGCACCGTGCCGACATCAGAAAAGAAGTTGACGCCGGTGTCGGCCACCGGCATGAATGGGGAGCCACGGCAAGAGCCATGGAGGCCACTGGGCGTCGACATCGAGAAACGCAGAACAGTGGGGCCCGCAAGGCCCGAAGGCGTGCCGACGCGGCCGCACGGGCCGAAGATATGTGCCAATGCAGACAAGAACTCTTGCAATTTAGCCGGAGTTGCCGATGGAAACGGGAAAGGTGGGTAAACCAACAGTAACTGCTCAGGCTCCGTTGGAGCCGCAGGGGGGGTGCCTCCTGCACCCTCCGCCTTGTCCTGCGACCGGCGAGGGGAGGACGAAGAGCGGCGATGCTTCTTCGACTTTTTGTGCTTGGCCTTACCTGACTCCGTGTGCGAAGCCTTCGAATGATGGTACTTGCTCCGCGAACGAGCCTCGACCTCCCACGGGACCGGGGCCTGGAACGACGTGGGGCCAACTCCCGGGCCTCCAGCCACTTTCGGGACAGCTCTCACAAAGTCGCCTGGGGATATTCTAAGGTAAGGAGTCTATCACTAACGTGTCTCTTTCAGATTACGTATATATGTATCACCTCCATTTCGTAGTGGAGGCGTGTGGTTGTTCCCCTAAGTTGGATGAAGGGGCATTTTCTATTGTACATGTACGCATGTACTCAGTCAACCACCATGTAGTATCACGTATGGTGGTGGGATCGTATCACACATTTATGTCCGGTACTCAACAATACATAATAATCATGATTCACACCATTACACAGTGCAGTGCGGGGTACAGAGTGTAGTGCATACATTGGTACATTCTGGTCATGCAAGTGTAAGGAGGCCTTAGAGCTGCTGTGGACGAACCTGACCAGGTCAATATTATCTGTTGTTCACAGAGGCCCACGGAATGTCATCATTCAGTCCTTGTTGGGCTGTAGACAGACGGTGTATCCACCGTTGCTCTATTCTGAATAGCATGTGTTGTGTGATATTGGTGTGCGCTTTAAGAACCAGCCACTGTAGAGAATTGGGCTATGTCTTTGTTCTTTAAAGTGAGTGTACATCTTGGCCGTGATTTTCAGGCACCTTATGTTGCTCTTGTGTTCCGTGATGCGTGTTTTGATTGGTCTCATTGTCATACCTACATATTTCTTATCTCAGGGGCACAACACCAGATATATGCATTTTGATGTGTTGCCGTTCGTATGGTTTCTCAAAGTCCATATGAACGTGCTTGAAAGTGTTATTGTCTTTGTGGCTTTTGTTTGTTTACAGACCGCACATGTGCCACCGGGGTAATGCCCTGTCACAAGGGGAAGGTCCCAAAGTGTTCTCTGTACTCTTTTGCTCTCAGTTTTGGGTCTTGTTTGTATAATGATGACTTTCAGATTTCTGGTTCTTTTAAAGGCAAACCTGGGTAAAGGGATCTCCATGTCTCCTGTATTAAGAATTCCCCAATGTTTGTTAATGATGCCTTTGATGCGTGTGGAATTAGGTGTGCATGATGTCACACACGCAAGGGTATCAATGGGTTCTTTGGGTTTGATTTGCAAAAGCCGCTCCCTGGGATTGTTGAGGGCTCTTTTGAATGAGTTCTTGACCAGGTGTTCAGGATAGAGAATCTGTCTTGGGTTCTTTTCCAGACCCCTTGCCTCGGTTTTGTAGTCTGTGAGTGTACTATAGTTGCTCCTGATACGGAGGAACTGGCCAAATGAGAGGTTGTCTTTGAGGCCCCTCGGGTGGTGACTCTGGTATAGTAGTAGGCTGTTCCTATCAGTCGGTTTCTTATAGAGGGCTGTGCTTAGTCATGTGTGGTCGAGTCTCAGGTTTAGATCTAGGAACGTATACTTGTCTCAGAGATAGTGTGTGTGAACCTCAAAAATGAATTCTGTGTGTTGACCCATTTGCAGAATTCCTCGCAGGTGGAACGGTCCCCTTTCCAGAATATTAAAATATCATCAATAAACCTTTTCCACAGGGTTAGGTTATTGGTGTAGGGGTTGCTCGTGATCATGATCACACTCTCTTCAAAGGTAGCCATATATAGACAGGCAACACTGGGAGCGAAGGTACTTCCCATGGAAGTACCTTGTGACTGATAGAACATTTGTTTATGATATTCAAAGTAGTTTTCAGTCAACGCCAGAGTGGCACACCCCATGATGAATGAGATGGGGGGGGTGAGGTCCAGTCTTCCTTCATAAGTAGTGACTCAATGGCCCTCAGGGTCGCACATTGGGGAATATTTGTATACAACCCTTCTACATCTAGTGTGACCTGGACGTTGATCTCATCTGTACCATGTATTCCGTCTATGATGTGAAGGATGACAGTCGTGTCACATATATATGAGGGGTATTTTCTCACTATTGGTTGAAGGAAATGATCACAGAATTTAGACAGAGGCTCCAAAAGTGACCCTATTCCTGACACTATCGGCCTCCCTGGTACCGGTGTTGCGCCCTTATGACCAGGGTCTATTTATCACTTGCCAAAAGAGAGTACAACCACGCTGCTCATTTGCTTGAGTTAATTCCTGCCATGCTAGTCTTTGTAACGAGTGCCTCCGTTTCTTAAGAGCCCCCTTATAATTACTGCGGCAAGTTGCCACCCAGGTTCTATCACGAGTGGTCTGTTTCAGAGTCTTCTTCAGGAGCCGGAGTGCCAGAGAGCACTCCACATCGAACCCTTTTGGATGTTCAGAGGGAAGGTTAACAACTCGGACTGTTAGCAAACTAGCAATTGACTGGGCAATGGAATTGAATGAGTATGTGGTCTCCTCACCAAAAGCTGAGGGATTTACACAATTTAAAAAAGAGAATGGTTAAAAACCTTGCTCTCTGCGTGTGTCCAGCGTAGGCGCCTCCCCTGATTGGTTAGCGATAGTGTGCCCACGTTTGTGCTAGAGAGCATCATCTGGTTACCCACCCCTTCAAACAATAGGGTCGTGGGGTCATGGTCACTAGAAGGACTATGTGGAATGTTAAAAGAGAATGGAGACCAACCCAAGGAAGCCGAAACGAAGATATAGTCTATAAATGTTGCAAATCCCCTACCTTTATAGGTTGGGGAAATATGAGAGTAAGAGGAATTAAACATATTATCTAAGGTGAATATTAAGCCGTAAGTGTGTAAAAGACCATTCAATCCAAGCTCGTCTGGTGAGTACTCTATTTCCAATCCCTCTGTAATCGTGCATGTTTGCAGGCTTTGAGAATGCTGTACAATCTGGGCATGGGTGGCAGTTAAATTCTCCTGTCACAATAAGATTCTCCTGGGAAACACCTTCTCCCCGTAATGAGTCAAGGGCACCACTAAGGGCTGATAGACTTGAGGCCTCTTGCTTCCTCCTTCGTGCATTTTAAAAATGTTTTGTCAGTCGGAGTGATCTTCCCACTACTAATTTGAGACCCTGGAGTACTTTGGAGTCCTACTTCAAATGCTTCACTGCCCCGCAGAGCTTAAGGCCTACAAAGATAATTAAGCCGTTAAGCCGCCGCTCACTCTACCTACTCTAGATCCCGCGGCCGGAGGGAATAGGTCTTATAACCCTCAATAAAAATGTATTCTCAACATCCCAGGTTTCCTGAATGCAGATAATGTTGAAAGATCTAATGAACAAGATCCATCTATCGTCTGCAAATGTTACTGCTAGGCCAGCCACATTCCAAGAGATGAAGCTCAGATTTTCCCCAGAACCCTGGATGTTATGTTATGTTATGTTATGTTATAGTGGCTTTTATAGAGCGCACGGCTACTCAAAAAGAGTGTCCCGGCGCTTTTAATTAACAAGGCTGCAGTGAAACTAACATAACACATTAAAAAAGAGAATAACAAATACACAATAAAAAAAAAATAAAAGACAGAGGGCCTACTGGGAGAATAACCACGTTTTAAGGTCCTTTCTGAAGGCTAATAAACTAGATGCTCCCCGAAGAGACAGGGGCAAAGAGTTCCACAGTTGGGGCGCCAGTAAACCAAATGAGCGGCCTCCCAGGCGTGCACGCTTTACTCGTGGAACGGTCGCCAGAAGTAAGGATTCTGACCTCAGGGAGCGCACCGGTTGGTAAAAGGTGAGTCTCCTCTGGAGATACTTAGCCCCCGTCGCATGAAGCGCTTTGTACGTCAGAGTCAAGGTCTTAAAGGCGATCCGCTTACGGATTGGCAGCCAGTGCAAGGTCTGTAGCAGAACCGTGGCACTGGCCCGTCTGTTCAATCCATAGATTGCACGCGCCGCAGCATTCTGCACAACTTGCAGCCGCTGTAACAGGTATTCTGGCAGGCCCAGGTATAGAACGTTGGAATAATCCAACCTGGAACCTATCAGGGCCTGCACAGTCAGCCTCCTGTGCTCCTCCGATAGTAGGGGAAGAAACCTCCGTAGCATCTTCAGGAGGCCGAAACACATACCCGACACTCCGAGGATCTGGGCCTTCATTGTTAGCCCCGTGTCCATCTTCACACCCAAGTTCTTAGCCCATTGGGATGAACACGAAGGGGGGGCCATGTTAATGGGCCACCAGGCCTGCCACTCTGGTTCCACATCACACCCGAAGAAGAGTACCTCAGACTTATCGGGATTGCACTTGAGGCTGTGTAGATGGAACCATTGAAACACAGCCTCAAGGCAATCCCGGATACTCTCCCCCTCAAAGTCCACTCCTCTCTTACACGAGAAGAGGAGCTGGGTATCGTCGGCGTACGATACGATCCGGGCCCCGAAAGACTCCGCCAAAGCCGCCAAAGGGGTCATAAAGATATTAAAGAGGGTCGGGCTCAAAATAGAGCCCTGAGGGACCCCGACTCCCAAAGGCGGCATTACGGCGGAATCTGGAGCGGCCCAGACCGTTTGCCGGCGGCCAGCTAGAAAAGAAGAAAACCAGCTGAGCACCGTTCCCCGAAGTCCTATCTCATGGAGTCTTGTGAGAAGACCATCATGGGGAACGGTGTCAAAAGCCGCCGACAAGTCCAACATCACCAGCATGGCTTTACCCCCTGAATCCAACGTCTCCTTGATTGTTTCGGAGACCTCGAGGAGCGCGGTCTCCGTACTAAGACCCGGGCGAAAACCTGACTGGGTGGCATGCAGAATCTCGTTCGACTCTAAAAAGTTGGAGAGCACCGTCTGCACGTGCTTCTCAACAACCTTCGTCAGAGCCGGCAGCAGAGAGATAGGCCGATAGTTGACAGGGGCCTTAGGGTCCAGGCCAGGCTTCTTAAGCAGCGGGATGACCATCGCCTGCTTCCAAGCCTGCGGAACCACTCCCTGGCTCAACGAGAGATTCAGCAGCGGATTAACCAAAGGATTAATAACCTCCGCCAGTTTCGCCAGAATCTTAGCAGGGCAAGGATCCAGGGGCGAGCCGGACTTCAAGTTGCTCAAAAGTGCTAAGGAAACGGGCGCCGAAATAGATGGAAAAGCGCCCAGTGTGGGGCCCGGCAACGCCGGGGGCGATCGAATGGCCTTACTGACAGTCCGCTCCTCGGGGATGGTCACCGGGAAAGAGGCCTGTAGCAGTTGGATCTTGCTGGTAAAAAAAACAGCAAGATCTGCCGCCCACGCGTCAGAGGGCCTCTCCTCGGCAGTGTTTATCCGGGGCGATGTAAACTCCCTCACTATAGAGAAGATCTCCTTGCAGGAGTTGGAGGCCGCATCAATCCTACCTGCCAGGTAGATTTTCTTACCTAGGCGGATATCTCGGTGATACTCCTTGACCAAGTTCTTAAAGGCCACCTTTGCCTCCACATCGTATTTTAACCGCCAAGTTCTTTCAGCTACCTTGCACTGCTGCCGCTTAGCCGACAGTGCAACGGTAAACCAAGGGGCGGAGATTCGCTTGGGGGTACGATGGGGGACTAGTTCCGGGGCCAGGTCATTAAGCCTATCAACCAACCACGCCTGCAAGGACTCCACATCCTTCGTCAGATCACCGGCAAGAGGGCAGGGGTGGTCCAGAGCTGCCTGAGCCAACATCTCAGGGGTCACTCGATGGTACGCCCTATAGGGTTGACCATGTCGCTGAGGGACGGCAGCAGCCGATTTAGCTGTGCTTTTGATCAGAAATTTAATCAGCGAGTGGTCAGACCATATAACCGGGGCAATCTCTACCACCTCTAAAAGAGAGGTCGAGAAAACCTGATCTAGAGTGTGCCCCCTATTATGCGTCGGCTCGTGTAAATAGGGAAACAGACCCAATGGAGCCGTAGCCTCAAAGATTTTAATTGCGGCCGCGTCCAGAGGATCATCCATCCGGAAGTTAAAATCCCCGGCCACAATGCAGTGTTCTGCTTTCAGGGCCAGTCTCAGTAGGGTGGAATCTAGATCTTCAAAAAACATTCCGGGAGGGCCGGGCGGTCTATAGACTAATAACCCCTTCACGGATTGGTGCGGAGCAAAAAAAATAGTAAAAGCAAGGACCTCCGAACCACGAATATCCTCCACTGGCAGGATCGAACATACAATGCAACTTATATATGAGACTGTTGGATCCTCAAGCTTGTCTGTGGCCCCATTATTGGTTAACCTGCTGGATTGACCTTCAGCATTTACATAAGGCAAAATCTCAATGTCCGCCAATACCTGTGAAGGAAGTCCTAAAGGGGGGTCTATAACTTTGCTATTAGTGACATTGTTTGACAGTCAGTCTAAATCATTGAGGTCTGCCAAAGGTGCATAGAAGTTGGTGGTTGCATGCAACTCCCCAAGGGATGGTCGCCTCCAGCATGGGCTAAAAGGTGGCCACTATTTATGGTGTCGTGGGCGGATCTATAAAAGAAGCCCAGCGGTAATGGTTTGATGCCAGATTTCTGGACAAAGGACTGAGAAGAGTGTCTCAAAATGTTTTGTGCCATCTCTGGAGATCTGAAAGTAATGATTACAGTGTCTCCCTCAGAGGTTTTTCTAGAGGGCCCTATCCAAGAAACCCTTCTAGCCATCAAGATGTGCCTATGATTCACCACATTAAATCTGGTATGTCTGCCTAGCCAGTGAGAAGCTTTGGTAAATAGTTGGTCCGTGGTTTCCGAGTTTGGGGAGCCGAGTCCTGGGACCCCTACCAAACCCAGAGTGTAAAGACAGCAAGCTGTTGGGAGGTCAATTACTGGTAAACCAGGGTTGTTAATGGGGGCTAGGGCTTTCTTTGGTGCTTCAGAGGTATGTGACAAGGAACGCTGTCTGATGAAATCTGTCTGCTTGTGTCCTGATTGGGGGTTAAAAGAACAAGAAGGGGCATTCAGGCGATTAGGCTCATGGCTTGTAGCTCCCACTGCCATATGTTTATGAATCCTCTGTGTCCAACATTTTGCATCATGTGTGTTCCTCCCCCACCCTCTTCTGAGGATTTTGTGTCTCGTCCAACTTTTCGGCCATGCGTTTTCTCATGGGGGCTGAGGGGGGCCCGGCTCTGCTCCTGATTGGGTGGCTGGGGTTACCCTACTGTTGTCGGGCCAGAGAGGGAGATGTTGGGAGTAGGGTACTCTAGGACTATCATTGAAGCCCCTGTGACAGGCTTCTGTGCTTTGGGCCAGCCAGGTGTAAAACTTCACTAGGCAATGATGAAGAGTGGCCACCAGGTCCCACAGAGAGCCTCCTCTCTGCCAAATCAATTTCCTTGGAGATAGCCCCCACCGCTTTCACTAAAAAGGAGTCAATAGTTATCCTCTTTGAGCGATAGGGGTAGTAACAGGTGCAGCCTTCCTCTTCCCCATTTCGCCTGATGTACAGGGAAACCCAAGTGGACAAAGTATACAAAGACGCAAGGGCCAGGACCAACCAGCACTGTAAGATCAAATTACTCACTGTGTGGACTTCTGTTACGTCCAATAACCAAGAAAGCATCCAGTGTCCATATCAGTCTACACCTGCGAGTTTGAAGGAGTGACGAGTTGCCAGGGCCCCAGAATAAACAAACCAAGAGAGTAAGCCCAGCACAGCCACCTCCGACAGCTGACAGGCGTAGACAGGCCCCCTCTTGGCCCAGTCTTCGCCCGGGCACGTCCCACACAGCGGGATCTCCAACGAGCTAAATACGCGCCTCCGGGCATGGGAATGCAGGAGTTATGGCAGTGGTTGTTGGGGTTTGTAGTCCTGCACCTCCTCGCTGTGATCAGGTTCCCTGCACAGCGGGAGCACCGAAGAGCTAAATACACGTCTCCAGGCACTGGAATGCAGGCGTTATGGCAGCGGCTACTAGGGTTTGTAGTCCTGCCCCTCCTCACTGTGATCAGGCTTGAGGGTTAAGGAAAAACCTGCATCTGGCAGATAACAACACCACAGAGCCTAACGGGAGGGCAAGCAACAACCAAAACAAGGTCCACCACCATGTAATGAGAACTGGTGACTACCTCTCTGTGTTTCTTCCAAGTGAGAGATCTTATTTTTCTTAACAAAAGATCTTGTTCATGAATCAATTTGTGAAACATGAGCTGGAAGAGATCGTATATAACAATATTAAAAAAAAAAAAAAGCAATGAATCTAAAGGTGAAAACAAAATCCTCCCAAAGGTGTTTGGAACGAGACTGGCAAATTGAAACAAGCTGTTGCTGACCAATGAACACAAAAGAAATATGAGTGATGATGAAGTCAACCAATCATAAGTAATGGATGGGCTATAAGCCCTTTTTAGATGTTTTTAAGGAGCAATAGATGATCTCGCAAGTGGCAAAGCATGCAAGATTTAAAAGATCAGGCAAGATTTAAATAAGCCAAATGATGTGACCAATCACCTGAGTTCCATAACAAGCACATTCACAGTGAGGTTTGCAAAATTGTAACTACACTTAGTTGATGTATAATAAGCCCAACCACCAAACAACAGCCACTGCAATGCAATCTACAATGTAAAAACAGACAACGGCCGCAATGGAATCCACATGAGGAAAGGAAACCACAGCAATGCAATCCACAATGAAAAAGGAGAACCGAAAACACTGGTCAAAATGCAGCTTTAATTCATTCACAGGGAAGTAAATACAGTAAGCAAAACCACAAAGCCAATGAGCATTGCAAGAACCAGAACAAATCAAAGAGGCATACATCTGTAAAATGTAGAGGTCTACTGCATCGCGATCAATGGAGAACACGCCACTGGATAGCATAGAACTGGGAGCAAATCATAACAAAACATAAAGGCTCAGGTGACAGCATCAACACCTATCCCTCCATCTAACCCACCCTTTTTCCATCTGAAGAGAGATGCACACACTCATAAATATGCAGCTCTTTAAGACGGACAAGTTCATGCAGCACCACTAGGAGAGAAGCCGAAGAGCTCACAGGATAAGGAGATTCAGGCATAAAACACAAATGCAGACCTACACTAATTAGGAATAGACATAGATATTGTGATTCAACAAAGACACCACCAATAACCTCCTATGCACCACTGATGCTATAATCACAAATAAAAAGCCATACCGGTAACGTGTGGCATGACTTTATGGATAATACATACAACTAAGGCCTAATTGTATGACAAACATGAGAGGCACTAACTTTTTAGAGTGTGCATGTGTAAGACTTAGAGCATAAAAAATGAATAATTTGAATGGTGAAGCTATCTAACAGCCAGGGCCACTGGAATCATGCAATTCTGCTGATGCAGCTTTTTTCACACAAATATGGGTTTGCCACATAATCTATCATCTGCTGTATAATATGCAGATTTATTAGAAAAAAATATTTCTAGCTCAAACAGATCAAAAGTTACTAGAAGTGTTCACAGCGGTGGAAGGCCCTTCTCAAAGGATAACGGTTCATTTCTAAGTAGCTTTTTGTTGTATTTGGCTGTTAAGCTTGTACTAATGAGGTGTAATCTTTGCCCGGACAATATTACCATGTCTAGAAATGATAATATATGGAAGTAATACTATATAAACAAGTGCTTCATATTTTTGCTTTTATTGCCACATAATTCAGTAAACCTTGCAGCATAATTTCCGTGGCCCTGAAATGAGTGTGCGAGATAGCCATACTATTTTAGTAGTGGGTTGACTTGAGCTGTGCTAGCAAAATAACAGAAACACAGTGGAGAGGAATCTTCCATTCAAGTATCCAGCGAGCTATATGTAGAAATTAACATTGCAAGGCTTCTCATGTAACACATTTGGAAAGGAAGCAGAAGTGGTTACAGTTATTTGTGTTCAAACCTCTGATTGTGACATTATTCATTGATTACAGTGCCCTCTTCATGTATTGTTTACACTTCCCTTCCAAAAAGAATCATTGTGGAGAAGGATATAAAAGAGACCCAGGAATTTAGGAGGGGCAGACACAAATACAGATTGCTTGAAGGGAGATATTGGAGTAACACTATCAGGCTGCAAGTCGAACAGCTTTCTGAGGTATGCAGGATAATAATCTGGCTAGGCATAACATAGCTAAAATGATTAACAATCGTTCATCCAATAGAGCATCCATGAGGATGATGACGTATAGATATAAGTGTAAAGAGGAGACTAAAATAATGTATTACAGGTAGTAGGGATGTGTAACATAAACGTTTTTCTAATGTTCATCTCACTCTAAATAATAATGGCCAAGAGTAACATATTTCTACCATTCTGCCATTCTGATACATAAGGTTTATGTGTTGATTGTACATAATAAATAACATTTTATTGTAAAATATCAACAGCTCCGTGTGTCTACTGTTTTTCTGGTGTTGTTGTTTGACTCTTAACACTGAATCTGGATGAAGCTAAGCTTATTCATCATAGAGATGAGTGAAAGACATCTGTCCATTCTTCTCTTTTAGAAAGGAGATTGTGATACACATTATGACTTTGGGGCTAAGTAGATGTAACTCTGTGTCTTCCCCAATTCGGAGGGTCACAACAATGGATGCTGCACTACCTTTGTAATGTCTTCGTAAAGAGTGGATATAAAAGAATAGGGACAATATGATAGGTGTAAAAATATGACATTCTACTGAGCAGGCAGTATGCTATTCAAATTATTCACATGTTTACACCAGATTGAATATTAGAGCCAAGGGTATGCAATGTAGGGAAGTGACTGACTGCAGGGCTTACTGATGAACCACAACAAGGCTATCAACAAGCAAAGCATATAAATATAGGCACCTTTGCCAGAGCCGCCACGACTACAGAATGGAGGGGTCAGAAAGACTTAGACAGACACGCACACCTATTACAGGAGCACATGCAGTAGTGGGAACCCTGAGGGATGCAGCAGCTCCTACTGGAGAACCTTGACAACCAAGATATATCTATCAGCCCACCGAGTGACCCCTGCATAGGGATGGAAGGCGTGTAAGGGTGTATGTAGTAGCTATAGAACTGATCTTATTGACAAGAACAGATGCTGCTGTACATGGCTTTGCTCATACAGCTTTGCACTTGAACAACCCTACCTATCTTGCAAACCTGCTCACAATCTCAGGAGGTTGAAGAGGCCTCAGAAGAAGGGACGCTTTGTTTGTAGTATTTTCTAGATCCTGAACTGCTCTAATTGAATACAACTTTTTCTCAAAAGCTGCCACTGGTCCTTGAAGCTCCCAAACTGTTGATTACAGAATAAAACATTCATCCTGCCCTTTAGAAGGTATTTCTGCTAATTTATTTATTAAGTCATTCTTCCTTTATTGTTGTTTTGATGGTTCTGTTCTAATCTCCCACCCTCCTTAACATCATTCTCCATTGATTATATATATTTGTGTTCTCTTTAAAATGTAAATCATCCAAATATGATTCTGGTGCAGAGGCAAAGTAGAAAACTGTTAAGATAATAAAAAACGAAGGGCAGGGCATAACCATACAGGACAATTTGAACCACCCATCTCTCTGATGTGAAGCTTTGCCACATGTTTAGGTAATAACTTATCCGGGCTCTAACTAGGTGATAGTGCACCGCTGAGGAAAACCTATATGGGTTTTGCAGCGGCAAGAGATTAGGGGCATGGAAGATGTCGAATGTATCCTCAACCTATCCCTCGAAAGGAATGGAGTTTCTGTTGTGGGAGAGGCAAGTCTGCTGTAGTTTCTGCTGTATCCCTTTTCCAAAGTCTAGAAAAGGGACATATTATTGGGGAAACTGCAGTACGGACGGTGCAAGGCCAAGACAGAGCACTGTTACTTTGTTTTCTTCAAAGAGGTTTAATGGCGAGCCTGCTTTGTCTCCAAAGGGATAGGAGCCATTAAATAGCTTGTCAATGAAAGACCGCTGGACTGAAGAAGCCCGTGGATCTTCCCCATGCACTGTGTCCACAGTCTGTAGGGTCCGTGCCCGACCGGATCACATACTTTGCCTCATCTGGGCCATCCTGAATTATATTTTGGCAGTTGTCATAAAGGTGGTCGGGGAATGCGGGCAAGATATCGCCAGCCATGTTCCACAACATGACCAGGTAATGCATCATTAGGCAACTCATTTACGGATTTATGGGCAAGCCTGGCAGAGGAGAACCCCGAATCCCTGCAGACATTTTACATCTTTGTTTGGTGCAGAAATGCATTTCGGCATAGCTGACTGGTGGAAGCTTGAACTTTGAGGCTCTCTGTTGTTGAGTACTGCAGGGAGGAAGGGAGCATTCCGTTGCCAGCCTGTGTCGTCGGACTAATTGGCTGTTGACAGGGGGGCAAGATCTTGGCTTAGCTCAGGTCCCCCAAAAGGGTGTCTATGAAGGCCTCATTAAATGGAAGCAGTAGTTCCATAGGTCTACCCTGGCTGCAGAACTTGAGTAAGTGCATTTGTTATAACTTCTACTGCTTTTGAATAACTCAAGCATTCCATCCATCGCTTTTTCAAAAATACTTCAGTGTCGGACCAAGAGGGATGGATATGCCCAGACGTGGGTCCCATACACACAAAATCACTGTAACCAACTTATATCTGGCTGAGGAGTCCTAACTATGGCGAAAATGGTCCTAGGATGCTTATGTTCTGGTTCAGAGAAGGCCTGGCAGTTCGGGCTGAACTGTTCCCATTGGAGCAGTGTCAAGACTGAATTGCTGGGTCCAAACTGAGGTGGCATAATGTTAAAAAAAACAATGGACATGGATGCGGCCCCAAGTAATTGCTATAGGCTGAAATTAATTCAAGCATTCCATTCATCAGTTTTGTGTATATTTGAGTGATCATGTTAAACGCACAGGAACTTTGCATACAGCAAAGCATTGCTAACCTTCTGATCATGTTCAGAAGTAACTACTGACTGGATTTCATCAAGTGCAACAAATCGTTTGTTCACATACTAATCTACAGAGGAAAGAAGCCATTCTCTCCCTGTTGAGAGGAGAAAAACATCAAAGCAGACTCATTTGTTGATGATCCGTGGGCATATGGGCTAGATACAGCAGACTCTTCCATTTATTGGAGCTGCGTCTCCAATAAAGTTAACCTTGAGCCTCTCAGGGTGCAATAGTTATGCAGAGGTGAAGTGTTTGGCGAAACAAAATGTATTCATGGTCAGATTTTTCGGTCAGAAGGTGGGTTTGAATGTAAATGAGTTTGTTTATGCATATGTGCAAGCATACATGGAAATGCAAGAAACTTGCACGGTATGTTTGAATCCTTTCTTTGTATATTACTCACTGTCATAGATTGGAAAACTGGACTCTCTGTTAGTTACAACTTTAAGAAAAATATAAATATAGTAAAACGTGCAAATGCTCACACAATGTGCATTGAAACATTTCATTACATTCAAGAATAAAGTAAGGCAATTATGTGAATCTTGCAATGGAATGAGTAGATGTTTCATAGTGTCTATGACTTCCCAAAGATCAATTCAAAATTGCAAGTAATAGTTTCAAACTTACCTAAAATTCCGTCCAGTGATCCAACATCTGCTCGTCTTCTAACAGTGCTGATATCATTTAAAGATGTATTTTGCAAGGTGCAGGGATTTGTCGGGATAGGCTCAAGCAGATTAGTTGTCCTAATAGGCTTTGCTGAGGCAGACTCTATTTGAATTCTAGATTTTTGTCTTTTCTGCCTATGGTCTTGCTTGTTGAACCGGACTTTCTTTGTTGGAAGGTCTTCTTCTGAAGAAGAGAAGGTATCTATAGTTTGAGAGTGGCTTTCAGTGTGCTTTTTGCTACAGGAAGACCATATTCTTTTGTCTTTTATATGTCTGGAAGAAGAAGAGCTCCGGCTTATTTTCTGAGGCTCTGCTGCTATGTCAATATCATCAGACTCATCGCTAATGTCATCTTCATTTCCGGTACATCTGCCCTTTATAGTAGTGCTCACAGAATTTCTCTTTGTTTTTTCATAGAATGAACTAACATTGGGAAAAAGCAGCTCATTCGAGGCCATTTGTCTATGTCCTCTCACAGAGATTGGTGAAATTTCTTCTTCATCTGAGTCTTCTGATTCATCTGAGGTGGTCTGGTATATTATACCAGTTTTGGGAGGCGCCTTTCCTTGCTGAACTGACATCTGGCATGGCACAAGGACATCTTCACTCTCTCCTGAGCTGCATTCAGTCTCCATGACAACATCAAAATCCAAGGAACTCTTCGGGGTACTATTTTTATCTCCATTATTAGTTTCTTCTTCAGAGTCTGACAACAGTTTCAATTTTGGAGCATGTGTTTTAAGCCTAGGTATATCTTGCTCATCTTTTGGTTTTGGACTATCTGCATTTTGACAAGTCTCCAATGTTAACTTATCTGCATTGATCTTTATGCTTTTATTGTGCTTCCCTGACACAGACTTACTACTCCGCTCTATCTTGCCATTAGCAAGACTGCTGCCACTGTCAGTGTCCTCATCACCAGATGTATCTGCTCGTTCCAACATTTTCGAAAAGCCACACTGCAGTAGGGTAAGCTGCTCTTTTGGATTGACAGAAGTGCTTGCATTGCTGGCTCTGCTCTTTGAGGTTTTCGTTTTGCAGGCTGCTTTACTCTCTTCTTCGCTGTCACTATTGAAATCAAAGGTGGATTTATCTGCTTCTCTCCCAGGTCTCAGATGGTATTTCTCTTCACCCTCCTGCACAGCAGTCTACAAAAATATTTTCACCACATTGTAATTAAATGGTGACAATAAAACATCTCACAGATACAGATTGGTAAACTCATTTCCCCAAATGACAACAGAATGGGGCATTTACAATAGAGGATGATCTACCTATTTCAAGATTCTGAAAGCTTGGCAACCAGTACAGCATGTTGGAAGGTAATAAAGTCCCCCTGTTTAGTGTAGATAGCAGTAGCAGCTGCTAGCTACCTAACGGGCATGGAGGAGGGGGAGTGGGTTGGGGAGCAGAGGGGGGAGGGAATTAAAAATATTAAATAAGAAAAAAAGAAAAGAAAATTTACCTGGAGGTTGCGGTTGCCATAGCAGATGCCACGACTTCTCCAGCAGGTAGCAACCAGCCTCAAAGAATCCCCTGACCAATCTCACCGCTGCCCTAAGCAGCTTTGCGATTGGTCTCAGCGCCATTGTTCGGCGCTCAGACAGGGTCTTGGAGGGTGGGCATATTCTCTACGAAGGCTGTGTAATACAGCCTGTGGAGAATATGCACAGTGGGCATGACTGTTTGGCTGGCCCAAGCCGGCCGGCCAAACCTTCATGCGCACTTTAGGTGCAGCCACCACTCATCCTCCAGCCTTGAAGTCAGGGGAGGACAGCCTCGCCCCACCCTATCAACAGGGCTGCTGCTCTGCAGTGCAACTGCAATAGTAAAAATAAAATCATATTAACGGCCGGCCGTTATTATCATTTTATTTTTACTTTGTACTACTTTAAAGCAGTGGGGTGACGCTCCTGTTAGATAGTCAACATGCTAAGCGATATTTAAGCAGCAGTTTTTAAAAGACTAACTAAAAAGTGTTGAGGTACTGAAGGGAAAAGGTGATATACTCCTTAGTTGAAAAATGCTTCCAAGTAATTATCAAGCATTGTCAAAGTCAATAGGTCTGACCTTGGCAAGGCTGCAAGATTTTTATTTGTGTTTTGAAAGCATATGCACTAGGGATTACAAGTTTAAAAAATAATACAAATGCCACCATCTAACAGTACAGAAAAGGGGGTGGTGATGAACAGAGTGTCTGAATTAAGCAGACCACTCTTACCCAGTCCAAAGATCAGGGCTTGATCCATCACCGTTATTTATCTCACTGCCCCATCCCAGCTCAGAACCTGGCTATATGCAAATTAGTCTGTCCCTGGCCCAGTGCATCATGGGAACAGGGCAGACCAAACTACCAAGCCAATTCTTCACCAGAAAGGAGACAAGCTACCGGGGACCGGTTTCTGGCATTTCAGCCTCTTCGGCCCGGCTTGCTTGAATCCTGATGGAGCAGTGAGAAAGGGACTCATGTCTGAGTATACCCTGCCACACCTATAGTGGCCAAAAACGATACAGAAAAGGGGGTGGTGATGAACAGAGTGTCTGAATTAAGCAGACCACTCTTACCCAGTCCAAAGATCAGGGCTTGATCCATCACCGTTATTTATCTCACTGCCCCATCCCAGCTCAGAACCTGGCTATATGCAAATTAGTCTGTCCCTGGCCCAGTGCATCATGGGAACAGGGCAGACCAAACTACCAAGCCAATTCTTCACCAGAAAGGAGACAAGCTACCGGGGACCGGTTTCTGGCATTTCAGCCTCTTCGGCCCGGCTTGCTTGAATCCTGATGGAGCAGTGAGAAAGGGACTCATGTCTGAGTATACCCTGCCACACCTATAGTGGCCAAAAACGATACAGAAAAGGGGGTGGTGATGAACAGAGTGTCTGAATTAAGCAGACCACTCTTACCCAGTCCAAAGATCAGGGCTTGATCCATCACCGTTATTTATCTCACTGCCCCATCCCAGCTCAGAACCTGGCTATATGCAAATTAGTCTGTCCCTGGCCCAGTGCATCATGGGAACAGGGCAGACCAAACTACCAAGCCAATTCTTCACCAGAAAGGAGACAAGCTACCGGGGACCGGTTTCTGGCATTTCAGCCTCTTCGGCCCGGCTTGCTTGAATCCTGATGGAGCAGTGAGAAAGGGACTCATGTCTGAGTATACCCTGCCACACCTATAGTGGCCAAAAACTCTGCTTAATTCAGAGACTCTGTCCATCACCACCCCTTGTTGTAAATAATTTTGTCCACCCTAAGCGTGGAAGGGTATACTCAGATGTGAGTCCCTTGCTCATTGCACCATCAGGATTCAAGCAAGCCGGGCCGAAGACGCCTGAAATGGCAGAAACCGGTCCCCGGAAGCTTGTTTCCTTCCCAGTGTAAGAATTGGCTTTTGTAGTCTGGTCTGCCCTGTTCCCACGATGCACTGGGCCAGGGACAGACTAATTTGCATACAGCCAGGTTCTAAAACTGGGATGGTGCAATGAGCTAAAAAACGGTGTTGGATCTAGCCCTGATCTCTTGACTGGGTGAGAGTACTCTGCTTAATTCAGAGACTCTGTCCATCACCACCCCTTGTTGTAAATAATTTTGTCCACCCTAAGCGTGGAAGGGTATACTCAGATGTGAGTCCCTTGCTCATTGCACCATCAGGATTCAAGCAAGCCGGGCCGAAGACGCCTGAAATGGCAGAAACCGGTCCCCGGAAGCTTGTTTCCTTCCCAGTGTAAGAATTGGCTTTTGTAGTCTGGTCTGCCCTGTTCCCACGATGCACTGGGCCAGGGACAGACTAATTTGCATACAGCCAGGTTCTAAAACTGGGATGGTGCAATGAGCTAAAAAACGGTGTTGGATCTAGCCCTGATCTCTTGACTGGGTGAGAGTACTCTGCTTAATTCAGAGACTCTGTCCATCACCACCCCTTGTTGTAAATAATTTTGTCCACCCTAAGCGTGGAAGGGTATACTCAGATGTGAGTCCCTTGCTCATTGCACCATCAGGATTCAAGCAAGCCGGGCCGAAGACGCCTGAAATGGCAGAAACCGGTCCCCGGAAGCTTGTTTCCTTCCCAGTGTAAGAATTGGCTTTTGTAGTCTGGTCTGCCCTGTTCCCACGATGCACTGGGCCAGGGACAGACTAATTTGCATACAGCCAGGTTCTAAAACTGGGATGGTGCAATGAGCTAAAAAACGGTGTTGGATCTAGCCCTGATCTCTTGACTGGGTGAGAGTACTCTGCTTAATTCAGAGACTCTGTCCATCACCACCCCTTGTTGTAAATAATATACCATCTAACAGTGGCATGCATATATTTGCAAAATGTTTTTGTAAAAAATAACCTATTGCTACAATAAATAAAAAATAAGCAAAATGCAGTCATTCACAGGGAAGAAAGCCAACGCTTGTAGTGGCAGGATCCACTGGGTGGAAGCAAAACATAAATGACATCTGAACTCAATCAATCAATCAATCAGGGGTTTATAAAGTGCGCTACTCACCCGCAAGGGTCTCAAGGTGCTGGGGGGGCAGCTCCGGATCAGTCGAAGAGCCTGGTCTTGCGGTCCTTCCTGAACTTGTGCAGGGTCGGGGAACTTCTGATGCTCACCGGTAGCTTGTTCCAGGTCTTGGCCACGATGTAGGAGAAGGCTCTCCCGCCTGTTCTGTTCCTGTGGATGCGGGGGACCTCTGCCAAGGCGAGGTCGCTTGGGTACGTGGAAGGATACTTTCTTGTTGAGGTATTTGGGTCCGATGTAGTTGAGGGATTTGTAGGAGTAGGTGAGGAGCTGTCATTCATCCAGGCTGCCACGTTCTTCATTCCTTCCTGGAAGCAGAGTCTGGTGTCTTCAGGATTGTTTGTGAGTGAGAGTATAAGCTGGGTGTCGTTGGCGTAGGACACGATGCGGAGCATATGCTGCCTAACGATGGCGGCAAGGGGCGCCATGTAGATGTTGAAGAGCGTGAGGCTGAGCAATGATCCTTGGGGTACTCCGCAGTAGATATCGGTGGGTATAGGGCTAATCGAAAGCTGCAGTGTCTATATGTATGAATTTGTATTATGATTTTTGGGGAAAACAGGAGGCTGGAGAGATAGATGAATCTGCCTCTAAGCCGAACCTAAAAAAAAAAACATTGGGACCAAGGTCAACATGACCAACACGTCTCCACTCCACAGGCCCCCAAGTCAAATGACCATACAACTCAGAAAACAACGAAAATGCAGCAGAAATTCATTCACTTCACCCGAAACCATCTAGATTGATGGAAAACAGCCAATGAGGCCACAGTGTGCCCATATGGCACTTGAGTGAAGTCACTAGGGGAGATGCAAACCCCTTTCTCCAAGAGATCACCAGGAGGAGAGACTGTTTACCCACCATGGAACTCTATAAGGTGTATGTGCACTGTGTAGGTAGCAAGAAGAACTGCTGATACCCACTTACCAGAGGTGTCTGCTGGTCCAGAAGACTGCAGGGGTGGTAAAGGGATACAGCAGATCAAATGTGACGATTGCTTCATCAAGGTCCTTCGAGGTCTCAAAGAGGGTATAACGGGATGGAACAGTGGTGCAAGCAAACTCTGATAATTGAAACCTAAACATAATCGGTGCAAGTTATTTTTTGCATCATAAGCTGCACTTTTGAACCCCATCATAATTTTCATATTTTGAGCATGCTCTTCGGCCCCGCTTTTATGCTTCATCCAAAGTAGGCCAGCTGAAGAAAAACATGAATGAAGAAAGCTAGCATGATGGCTTAGTGAATTACGTAGGTGCGGCTATCATCTGCCTGTGAACTGTAACTTATGAATTCCAATCCCAGTAGGATCCACTCAGCGTTTCATTCTTCCAAGGATGAATCATTGTGCATATTAAATTAGGCAACAGTAATCCCTGTTATTTATAGGGTTTACAAAAGATGTGCCTGCAGCATTAAGTGCTCACTGAGTTACATGACGACATTACATGGAGCTTACCTAGAGCTACGAAACGTTTAGGAATAAACAGAGATGATAAAATTTAGTAAGCCACTGTAGTGCATAGGAGGCACTAAATGATCACTCACCAAACATAAAACACAGGAATTAGAAACTGAAAATAATGAAAGGTAATAAGAACGGTTTGTCGACCTATACGGGCAGTGTGGAAAGGGAATGCGGCAAGTAATATTTGTTAGACACTCAGAATGGGGGGAAATGCAGGCCTCATTCAAACAAGAGCAAACGTGGATTGCCAGTAGCTCCCACTACCGCTTCATAAGCAGATGATAGTTGGCGTGGAGAGTTGGAGGACTGAGTGACCGTGAAGTACATGTCCCACGGTACAACCAGTGACGTATCAGTGCTGGACTGGTGACAGAAGTGCGATTGGCACAGAGATACCTATCTGGTGCGAGTGCAGCGGGTCTTCCAGGGCTGAAGATCTTCACAGAAGTAAGCAGAGAAGATCCTGAAACAGACGTGACAGGAGTATGGCCCCATTCCTCGGTGGAAAGTCAAGACCCTTAGTACTAAACAGGTGGTAAGAGATATAGAGGACTATCCCATAATCTATTTATACCATGCTCTGTTTGAATGCCTGGGCTCACCTGGACAGCCTTGTGACAGTGCGGACTTATTAAGATGATGTGCATATCATAAGAGAAGGCACGATAGGAAACAAGCATTGTCAAAGCCACCAGGTCCGGCGTTGGCTGACAGTCTTTTGGTTTTTTCAATGCTTGTTTTGTCATGGTTTTTGTAAAATGCCGTTGTTGAGGGAGCTGTGGGGTCCCTGCCAATACAAAAAAAGGCTAAAAGAATATTCGTTGAGCGACCTCTGGGTCAAGTTACAGATTTCATTCCTGTCTTTCTTTTTTAAATCAATTGCCTCCTGCCTTTCAAATACCAAGAAACTAGTTGCTCTGGGGGAGTCCAATACTCATGTTGACAACACTGCCACCAAAGATAGACTATTCATTCAACTTTCGGGGGTAGCTAATGTTCCATATGCTCAGAATTCATGTGCATGAAGAGAGAGGTGTGGCGCCGCGGCCAGGGCGACTGACGCTGGAATCTGGGGACCACGGTTCGATCCCCGGCTCCGGCGGCAGGTTAGCCCAGCACCATGTGACTCTGGGCAATAGCTCGCTTAATCTTCCCGACGGCCCCCAGCGCCTAGAGACCCTTACGGGTGATTGTGCGCTTTACAAATGTGGACTTTACTTTACTTTACATGAAACGCTTTAGACTTCGTACTCAGCTCTCAGACCTACACTAAATTTGATAAGGTGACTATTTTGCCATGGAGAGATCACTGCTTACTTAGTTTTGATGTGTTAGTGGACCAACATTTTACACTGCAGGTCCAGAAAAGAGACAAACTATAGGGCTTGGAACAATATAAAGCCCACAGAGCAGGCTACCATGGTTAAAGACACTATTCAACTAAGTAAATCGGATCTTAATAGCACCTCTCAGAGGGGGGATAGCTGGATTCTCAGTTCTATAGACTCTTAAGCACCAGTGGTAAGAACAAAACTTAAAAGAAGCTTACTCTCAGAACCATGGTACATTGCTGAATCGAAAGTGTTGAAACAGGATTGTAAGAGAGCCCAATGATTATGGAGATGCATTTACTCACCGGAAGATACAATTTCCTATAAAATTTAACTACAGACTTACTATAGCATGGTAAAAACCATCACAGCAAATTTTTACCTAAAAAGCTTAAATGCATCAAATCCGAATAAAGAGGTCTTCAAGCATGGCGTGTCTCATGACTGAAAGTAACAATACCCTTCCATCACCTGTACTGTGCAATACTATATCAGACTTTTTTCGATACAAAATTGTTAATCAGCCAGACAATCTCCCCTCTCATATAGGGGAAGATAAGCCTTTATTGAAGGTGGTTCTGATAACATGATGGTGCAACTTTGCCACTCCGAGGACCAGGGAGAAGAAAAGTAACCGTACTAGACCCCAGGGATTTGAAAATGGTACCAAAACAAACAAAAGGACAGGGTACACTGAGCCATATCCCTTCCCTAGGGGGCCAATGGTGTCTTTCTGACACCCTGGGGCCAGACAGGAGGCTTGTCACCCAATTGGGGAGGTTGCCCTAAACTTGTCCCTGGTGGGTAGAAAATACACCTAACACCAGAGATTTTGCCTTTGGGGCAAAATAAAGTGGTGTGGGTGTTGAACAAAGGCTTTGGCGAGGCACTACATCAAAAGAGACAAAACAGTCTCCCCCCGGGGCAGATAGGAGGTGTGCCCTCAATTTGCCCTGGGGGGATGCACAAAGCCCACTGTATGACAGGAAGGGCAAGGGCTCTCACTAACCTTGGTCTGATCCGTTTCTCTTGTGGGCACATAAGTAGTGCAGCGTTTTGTATCGGCATAAGTGAGGTAATGTTGGGTGGTAGGAATTTTGAGGATTCCTGTGGCTTCCAGAAGTTTCCATCACAGTAATATAAGGAAAATGTGTGATTTCAGGGAAAGTTTGAGGTTTGCAGAGCATGCAAATTTGCAAACTCCGATGAAGTCCTTGATGGACAAGTCACTTAACTTCGGTAACACCTTACCCGGTAGAGACATGATCTAGCCGCCGATTCCCTACCTTTGAACTTCCATATGTCAGGCTGGATCCGGCAGATTTTTGAAAGCAGTACCCCTGTATACCAATAGGTTGAGTCGGTCGACTCCGCGTGATGTCGTAGCCATCGGGTTCGTCATTGTGACCTCCGTGCTGTCTATATAGGTGCCACCCCGGCATGCTGACATCAGTACTTTTCAGGACTTTCCGCGCCAGAAGCACGGAGCCATGAGTTGACTGACCATGGTGTGTCAAAAAACAACTAGGGTCCTGAAGGGACACAGCCCTGATAATGAAACTAATCCACAGTGCGGGGAGGATGGATCGGTTGGTAAGGAATCTGCGGCTAGACCATGTCTCTACCAGGAAAAGGCATTGAACAGATACCTAGGCAATACCATCCCCGGAGGTGGGACTACGGAAAAGCTTCAAACCAAAAAGTCATGCAAGACAGAACGGCCAAAAAGGCCATCCCTGCGAAACTGATTGTCCAGGCAGCAATGTCTGGCAAAAGTGTGCAGAGATGCCCATGTGGCCGTCTGGCAGATGTCACACTGAAGAGTTGTTGTGGATGTGTTTGCCCTGGTAGAATGGGCCCTAATGCCTTCAGTAGGCTGTTTGTTTTCTAAGGCGCAACATATTTTTATGCAGAGGATACCCCTGCGTGAAATGGTCCTCTTCTGCACAGTATCAAAGAACAAGCACTGGCGTTGCCAATAGGTTTCGCATTTGGAAAGTTGGAGCTATTGGTTTTGTAAATGACATTTTATATTTATATATTGTTATTGACAATGCCAATAACGATATATAAATATAAAATGTCATTTACAAAACCAATAGCTCCAACTTTCCAAATGCGAAACCTATTGGCAACGCCAGTGCTTGTCTTGATAAGGTCCAGGCTCGCCTCCAGAGAGCTGTGAGAGGCGACACTCCCTCTGGAAATAGTGACTAGAAACCGTATTTACTGGTCATGAAATGTAGGCCCAAAAAAATGTAAACGCCGCTGGTAAATACAAAAATGCAAACCATATTGTTTTCGTATACGATAAAGTGACATTAATATCCACGGTAAACAAAAGGCACTAAGGTAATTTGACGAAGAAAACGACATGAAGCAGACCCACTTTGGTGGAGCTTCCCCGCCCCCGTTTAGCCTCAGCTGTGAACAAATTCCAAGCACTGGGGAATGCAGTGCAGATCTGCACAGAGCGCTGGAAACCGGATGCGGGCCTCACTCAGCTCTAGTCTAGCAAGAGAATGCACTGCACCCTTTCGGTGCTGGTGCCGGGAAACTTGCACGCTGCTGTTTTGATGGCAGAGAGAAAAAGAGACATTTTGGAGGAAGGCTAGAAGTACAGTTAGCACAAATAGTTTTATTAGTTGAAGAAAAAGGCACACACACTGTCAAGCTTTTAAACTAGAAAGCAAAGTGCAAGCTGTGTTTAAAGAGACGCGGGAGTAAAAGTGAAAGCAAGTGAAAGCGATGACACGGCCGGGCGCCGTGAGACGCGATCTGTGGTGGGGGAGGGGGAGGGGCGGTTGTGAACGAATAGAGAAAGTGTAATATAAATCGAAGAGGATGGAGTAAGATACAAGTATGGACAGAGTGGCAAATGAAGTAATTTGCAGGGAAATGTTTCACAATGTTTATGAAGGTAGGCAGCACAGGACTGCAGATTGCTCCTATAGCCACGACCACTCAAATTATGTAAATAAACCGGTCTGTGACGTAAGGCTTAAGAGGGTACAAGGAAAGCCGGATGCGGGCGGGAGAGCCTGGTGGGGGGGCGGGAATGCGAGCGAGGGGAGAAGTGTGGCAGGCAGATGCGCGGAGGGAAGCCGGATGGGGGCGGGAGAGCCTGGTGGGGGCAGGCGGATTAGGGAGATGCGCGTTCTTGTGTGGTCACGTGACCCGCTTTGTGGCCACGTGACCTCACATGCACTGTGAAGAAACCGCAGTGGTTTCACTAGTCGATCGAGCCCTTGAATTTTCGCCTATTACATTCGCAAGCGAATGATAATAGGCGAAACCTAAAAAGGTTATCTTTTCTTAGGTTGTCTTATTGAACCCGTTCCTTTGGTTGCAAGGGGTCCCTCTCATTGTCTTTACACACCTCTTCTGTACAGCACATCCCTTCTTTGCTCAATTTTGTACCCTACAAACAGTTGGTCATCCACTCCCAAATCTTTAGTGCGATCAAGGAAGAACGATAACGGGGGGCGTGGTCTGCCGAGCTGCCGAGCTGCGGAATGGCTGCCCTTTGAGTGAGCTCCGCTGGCTGGGTGTACAATCCTGCAAAAATCCTGACATATGGTGTAGTGGCGAGCCTATATCTGGCACCCCTGGATTGCTAACTGCTGTGGATTGCTGCGGTGTGAGCTCCGCGCTCAGAGGGGGCTCTGCGTCGTGGTAGCGTGGCGCACAGTCTAATGTCTGCACGGCCCCTGTCAGCTGTCGAGTGAGGAGGCTGGCTGTCCCGAAAATCGAGCCCGAGGCTGCCGTGGCGGGCCTGGAGGTGCTAGCGAGGGTGCAGAGGCCGTGTACGAACCTGACTTGCTACTGACGATGGCTGCAACGCTGCTGGCGGACGCTCTTGGTCGCGGGGAGGAGCAGCCCCGGTGTGACGGAGAAGAGATATCGCTGCCGTCGTCGGAGGGCAAGTGACTGCAAGCGTACTCAGTGAAGGTGCCCCATCCCCCCCAACAGCCGCTCCTCGTTGATGTGCCTGGAGGAGTGCCTGTGGAGCTGGGACTCATGTCGCGGTAAGTGTAGCTCTGATACTGCGCCCGATTTCCTAATTGCGGAGAGAGAGTGAACGCTGCTGGGAGAGAGGAGCCATTTTGAGGCGAGTGAGGCAGAAGTGGGGCGGAAAGGAGTATAATATTGAGGATAGCCTGGATGCCCCTGGGTGTTTCCTTCGTTCCATATGCCCTGAGAAGCGCATGGTGGCACAGAGGCGCCTTGAGTCCTGGAGCAACAGCTGTGTGCCTGCTCTGCCTCCCGGTCACCTCGCTGTTGAAGGTTGAATTTTGCAGGTGCGGCGAGGGGCCCCTGCATACTAACGTTGAGGAAATTTGAGAGTGAATACCTCTGGGGCGCTGTGGTATATCTGTGCTCCCCTGGCTGCCTACATGTTGCCCTGAACTGAGTCTGTATGCTGATACCTGCGCTGGGCCTGCATATCTGTGGTGTTAATTCTGTCCCCCGGGGAGGCCTAGTCGTGGCTTTTACCCTACGCCAAGAGGCGGCCTGTGAGCCTACCTCCCCTGCCCTACCTGGTCGACGCTAGTGCCACGGTTTGTTGAGGGTGACCGAGTGGAAACAGGTACAGCACGACATTGGAGAATTGTGAAGTTCTTGTACTGAGGCAAGCTGCTCCGCCCCAAATTGCGCTACCTGCGAGGAAGAGGCCGGTGGCGGGGAGGTAAGGGAGCATACTTGTGGTCAGGGACTCTGTCTTTGTTTCAGCCTCTAAAGAAAGCTGTTGGCTTTATCATGGGCAAGCAATGCTTTACGCGCCAAAATGAGTCACCTTCTGAGCCGCAAGCGGATGAGCAGCAGGAGACACACTCCGAGGACCAGGGAGAAGAAATGCGCACCCTCATGTTAGAAATGCGCTCCAGCCTTAGAAATATCGACTCGCAGCTGGACTCTGTAAAGGCTCAAGTTACTGTCCATGAAACTCGCCTGGATGTTTTGGAAAACTGACAAACCGAATTTCACGAGTTTCAAGTGGAAACCAAAGAGCAACTGTTACATATGGAAAAACTTTTGGGGGTAATCTGAGCCAAAAATGATGATTTGGAGGCGAGGTCATGTAAAAATAACCTACGTATTACAGGAGTTCCGGAGACCACTGCAATTGCCAAGATGGAAACCTATGTGACGGACCTTCTTCATGCACTGTTAGACCCTCAGTTGTCCCCTGTATTCGTGGTGGAAAGAGCGCACAGATCCTTTGGTCAGAAGCCTCCGGTGGGAGCGCAGCCTAGACCGATATTGGCCAAATTGCTGAACTATCAAGACCGGGATAACATCTTGAGAATGGTGAGGGAAAAAGGCCAGTTGTCCTACCATGGTAACAATATATTGTTTACCCAGACTTTACCCCGGATGTTCAAGCGGTGAGACGTGAATTTCTACAGGCCAAGCAAATACTTCTTCAGACGCAGATTCCCTATTCCCTGCTCTACCCTGCCAAACTAAAAGTTTCATATGATGGCACCGCGCACTATTTCACTGATGCAAAATCTGCCTTAATATTCGCCAAGCATATCTTGGGTAAGAAGGGCAAAGACTCTCGCGGAGCAGCGGCGTCGGCGGCTGGCCAACTCAGCGATAATGACTGATTGGGTAACACTGTATTTGCTGTCCTAAGTGCCTCTTCAACGCGACGCCGAAATGTGTGGTAATTTCTATAGATATGACTGTGGGTCTCCATGTTGTATTTTCTCTATTAGTGGATTTGCCTAGGGATGTCGGGGAGGGCTTGTACCACACACTGCAGAATTCCTGGCCACCCTGTTAACTAAGGGGTGTTTGCTAGTGCCACTATGCCCCCATGGGAAGTTTCCCTTTCCTTTTCAAGAGACTGTTATGTTTTTGCTCGCTAGGGGGGTTACTCTGCAACCTGATTGGGGGGTTGGAGTGGGTGGGAGGTTGGGAGTGGGGATTGTTAGCTTGTTTGATGCCAGTACCAGTAATAGATGCTGGTCACGGTACACACTCTGCGATTTAACTTTTCTGCTAAATAAATACCTACTCCCCACTGCGGGGATCTGTCTGGATGCACACACGCAAAACCTTTGAATTTGTTAACGTGGAACATTAGAGGGCTGAATGATTGTCGTAAGTCTAGGCTTGTACATGCTTATCTATCCAGGCATAATATTGACATCTGTCTGTTGCAGGAGACACATTTAAATGCTACATCGTCTCAGAGGCTGTGACATCGCAGATGGGAGCACATGTACCCATCCCTTTATTCTAATTATGCTGGAGGGGTAACTGTTCTGATTCAACAGGGGGTGGACTGGCGCGAAAGGGAAGTGCACAGAGATTCTGAGGGGAGGTTTGTCATCATATGCGGAATACAGATTTCCCCGAGTTCTTCCAAGATGTGTGGTCCAGAATTAAGATGACAGGATATGACACTGTGCTGTGGGGTGGAGATTATAATGCTGTATTTGATGATGCCATGGACAGAAGGGGAGTGGCTCGAGCCTTACATCCGGCTGCGAGCGCCGCTTTGCAGTCCATAGTTACAGATGGGAACCTATTAGACATTTGGCGCAACAGACACCCACTGGTGAAGGAAGGTACATGTATATCAGATCATCACAGTGCATGGTCCCGCTTGGACTTTTGGCTGATTTCCAGGGACGCTGCAGTCTGGACCGTGGACGTTTCGCACTTACCACACACATGGTCAGACCACGCCCCATGTTTACTGCAGTTGTCCCTCCCGGGGTCACTCCCCCATGCGTTCACTTGGCGACTCCCACCACATGCTATGTTAGATGAGACCTTTAAGGAGGAGATACGGGGAGATATAATTGATTACTTTGCCAACAATGTGGGATGTGTGGACACTGAAGCATCGCTCTGGGAGGTTTTTAAAGTGGTGATTAGAGGCCAGTGCATTGCGAGACAGGCGGGGGTGCTAAAGGCAATTCGGGGCACGCTCGCCTCCCTGAAGGCCCACATTAAGGCACTAGAGGACACTTTTTATTCCACAAATGATCCCCATACTGCACAGAAACTAAAATCCTATTATTAGATTACGCGGAGGAGGCGCAGTGCGAAACGAAATTCCTAGGCAAGTATGTCGAGGCTCGTAGATACGGCAAAGGGGATAGGCCGGGTCGCACTCTAGCAAGCATGATTAGACCATCTAAATCAGCGTAATTTGTCCATGAGATACGTAATGCGCAGGGTGACATGGTTAGAGGCCACGAGGGGGTGTCTGGTGAGTTCTCTACATTTTATTCCCGGTTGTACACGACTACTCAGGGGGCCTGTACCGAAGAACTGAAGTCATTCCTTGACACACTGGCACTGGTCTGGTTCAACGATACCCATAGGGTGTATATGGGCCTCCCATTTACAGTGGAAGATGTGGCTCAGGTCATTAAAAGCCTGCCCCTAGGTAAGGCTCCTGGCCCTGACTCACCGCTCTATCTCCATGCAAGGAGGCAGAGAGTGGACAGGTTCGGGTGGAGAACCCTTACCTGATGCTGCGACTTAAGATCCTCCTGAAGGAGCAGCCTAATCGGAGGATCAATGCTCATTTGCAGAAGCTCAGGATACCAGACTCTCCGTGCCCAGTCTGGTGCCACAAGGATGACTTTGGTCCGATCACTCCTGATCTTCTTGAGCACCTTGGGCAGGAGTGGTATGGTAGGAAATATGTACAGGAGGCCTATACGCCACTCATGACAAAAAGCGAAGCTGAGCAAGAGCTGCCTTGGAAACTCCAATGCGCAAAACTGCTGACATAGCACGTTCTCTTTGGAGGCAAAGGAATCTAACCGAGGTTGTCCCCACTGTAGAAAGAGACCTTGCACCACCTCCGGATGGAGACGCCGCTCTTGATCCGCAAGGCACCCATGGCTGACTTTGTCTGCTCTGGCTTTCAGAGAACCGGCAAGACACTGAACCACCAGGGATATGTCCTGTTGTTCCAGTCAAGTCCAGCTACAGAGGGCCTCTTGACAGAGGGTCTAAGATCCCACTTGGTCCTGTTTGTTGAGGTACCACATGGCGGTACTATTGTCTGTGAACACGTGAACACGTTTCAGTTGAGATGGAACTTTCAGCTGCACTGGGTGTATCCCCCATACCCTTGATTCCTCAGGTTGTGAGGAAGATTCATCAAGACCAGGTCCAAGTCATTCTTATTGCCTCTGATTGGCCTAGAAGGGTCTGGTATGCGAGCCTTCTGTGCATCTCCACATGTCCCCTACTGCAGCTACCATTCAGGCTGAACCATCTTTTCCAGTTGAAGGCAATGGTTCTCCACCCCAATTGCTGAAGTCTCCACCTACATGCTTAGATTCAGCAGACACACTTAAGTACCTTTCAGCTGCCACAAGAGGTGGTGGACGTCATTTTGTCAGTGTGTCCCCCCTCCACCAAATTCGCTTACTCGGGCAAATGGGGTAACTTTGTTTCATGGTGCACAGATAATACACCAGTCAAGCTATCCAGGTCCTACAATACACACTTTCTCTTGCTCAGAGTGGTTCTGCGATAGGCACTGTCTAGGGGTATATAGCTGCACGGTCTGCATTCCTATGTCTGCCGGGTCAGCCATCCCTTTTCAAATCTCCCCATTGTCATTCGTTTTTTGAAAGGGTTTACAAATCTATATTCGCCAGCTTCTTTGTTGTGCCTTGTTGGACCTTAACCCCTTAACTGCTGGGCCTTCTTCCTAGTGTCGAGCCCTTTTTTGGCTGTTAGGGGTAGTTTGCACCTAGGGCTGCATGACTTTTCCACATAAGGAATCCATGTCAAATTTGTGGCCTTTTTCCCCCAAAATCCTGGAGATGCTAAAGGTATCCAAGGTTTGTGAAATTTTTCAGAGGGGGGCCAAGAAAATAGGCAAAATATAGCTATATTCTGAGCTTTTTGGAGAAAATAGGAAAAAGTGTTCTGGATAAAAATCTCAGCTGGGAGAAGATGTCCTGGACTACCTTTAGTAGATGCCACCATTCATGGTCTGCAAGATAATACAAGTTCAGGCTGTCAGCTGTGACATTCCATGACCCCGCTAGGTGATTGCAGATGAGTCAGTGCTCTTGGCGGTGTACCCAAGACCAAAATATCAACGATTCTAGGGAAATGAGGTAAGAACCTATACCCCCTTGTTTGTTGACATTCTACATTGCTGTTGTGCAATTTGTCAAGATCTGAACGGACTGACCTCGCAGGGCCGAACTGGGAACTCAAAGCAGCTCTGGCAAATTTTGTCAGACCAGCCCCCAGACGATGCATAGAAATCGAGCGCAGTAAGCGAGCCTACAAGGGGGCTGGAGGGGATTCTCCCCCAAAGACAATTTGAGAAAAAATTGGAAAAATGGTTCATTCTACAACATGCTTCATTATATATTCAATTATATTAGTTTTTAAAGCATAGTAAATGGTGACCTTACAGTGCACCAGGATACAGCAATATTTATTGGGGCTTTTCAATGATTTCCTAGCTATCACCCTCCAACAGTGCCTTTCATCTCTCCATAGCCCCTCTCTCACATGTATTTCATTTGTTTTATAGCTCCTCTCATAAAAGTGTAGGGTGTCGGAACATTTTACAACACAAACATATACAGAGACAATGAGTCATACGTGTGTAAATCAGTGTATAAAAAATTATACATAAGACAAAGGGGACTACAAGGTGTAGGATGCACATGTCATCCATCATGGTAGGCATTTTTTAAGAGTGCTTGGTCCGGGGAAGAACACACACAGGATTCAGAATGTAACACAGTGGCTAGGGTTGACAAATGAGAATTTATTTCTACCCAAAGAAATCCTTTTAAGCAATATCACGATAATTAAATACTGGGACAATAAAACATAACTTTGTAACCTAGATTACGGTTGTAATTTATGAACTTCACAGTGACAAAAGGATCTAAGGGACAAAAGTAGTAACCCACTGAGCTATGCACATAAAATACTGTTCTGTGATCTGCATAGTACAGGCACTTTGCAGCAGGTAAATGAACCCTCAGTGCTACCTTAGATGAGTCACAACTGCCACTAGACAAAACTCGGAACTCTCTCCAGCAGGTATATTAATCACCCGAGTTATCTTGGCACTTTTATTGTTGGCTGAAAACTGTTGGCTATAGAAGGAACTCTGTAGGGCTTTTAAAACTGCTGCACTGATACAAAACGGGTCCCCCATCCTTACAACCTCTCAGGAAATGCCCAAAACACGGTACTGCCATTCTGGCTGAAGGGGGAATAAAGGAAATGCGCTAGGTCAGGTTAGCTTTGTTTACCCATCAAACCACTTCCACCGCAGTGTTGTGGGAGATCACGATGAAGTCGGATAGGTCTCACCCGTACAGTAGCCACTGCTTGCAGAGGCACCGATTCAGGGCTCTCATGTGCCAATGTGTGTGCATGAATAGGAGAATGTAGGAAGCCAGCAGACCTAGGAATCTTAGAGAACTCCGAGGACTGGAACTCTCAAGCCTAGTTGGAAATATGGAAGCATTTCCTGGATGAGGCTGATCCTTTAAGCTGGGGGAAAGGTGAGGAGAAGGGCGGTGTTCAGTATCAACCCTATGAACTGAAGTCGTTGGGAGGGCCACAGGTGAGATTTGGGCTTATAGACTAAAAATCCAAGGTCAAACAGCAGTGATGTGGTGGACTGCCGATGGCGCAACACCCTCTCTGGTGAACCAGCTTTGATCAGTCAGTCGTACGTGTATGGGAATATTGGGATGCCTGGCTGTCCAAGATAGGCCGCCATCATGGACTTCACTCAAGGTGTCAGAGTCAAGCCAAAGAGAAGTATTGTAAATTAGTAGTGCATGTATTTCCGCTGTGATCCCAGAATAGGAATGTGGAAGACCACATCTTGCAGGTCCAGTGACACCATCCAGTGTCCAAGTTCCAACAACAGTAATACTTGAGCTGTGCTCATCATATTGAACTTTTACTTTTTGAGTAAGAGGTTCAGTTCCTCAAGCTCCAGCATTAAGCACAAAACGCCGTCCTTCTTGTGCACCAGAACATGTGTTATATCCTTGGCCATGTGCTTGCTCTAGTATTAACTCCACTGCACATTTCCATAGGAGTACTGCAATTTCCTCGCATTTACTATCCAGGTGGTCTCGCGGAAGGTGGGGCAAGGGTTTGGATGGAGCCTGAAGGATAGGAAAGGTGTAACTCCTTCTGACAATGTGAAGAACCTAGCGGTCCAAAGTGATGGACTTTCCGGCTGGGAGAAAGCAAACCCCCCCCCCCCCCCCCCCCTCTTAATCCCTACTTCAGGCTCCAAGTGCCTTTTGGGAGCAAACTATATCTGCTTGGTAAGGGAGGAAGGAGATTTTAGATTGGATTCACTGTACTTTCCTCTGGTTCCACCTCTATACTGTCTGACCAATGGATTACGACATTGCTGGGTTTGTGGCTGATATTGCCTTTGGTGATGAAAGGAAAATCCTCTTGCAAAGCCTCAAATGCATAGAAACTGGTGAACGACACTTGAGGGAGGAGGCAGTAGGAAACTTGGAGAAAGCAGCAGCTTTGTAGATGAGCTGGTCTTAAAACTGTCCAATTCAGAATCTGCCTTATTGCCAAAAAGACCTGCCCTGACGAATGGCAGATCCATGAGATTTGCCTGGACTTGTGCTTAAAAGTTAGATATCCGGAGTCAGCAATGTCTTTAAATGGAGATAGAGGTGCTCGTCACCCAGGCGATTGAATTGGCTTTGTCCTGCCCTGGTTTAATGATATGACGTGAGGCATTTTGACCGTAATTAATTACCTCCTGAAAATGTTCCCTCTTTTCCTCTGTAATATGAGGCATTAAAATCGGTGCCATATCTCACGAGGCAAGTTTACAACGTGCCAGGAGGCACTTGGCGGTTAGTGATTCCAGGGCTATGCTCCCTGCAGAAAAACTCTTTTTGCCCCACACTTCTAGGCATTTACACTCCGTGCAAGAGGGTGCAGTCAGGAAGTCTCCTCCTGATATTCTGTAGAGCAGAAAGCATGTAATATTAAACTCTTGGGTGAAGGGCGGGCTGAGAAAAATGGTAGATCGCCTGGAGCAGCAAGCCTGTTGACATCTGGGTCGAAAGAGGTCTTCTCTTACGCTGCCAAGACAGACTCTAGAATGGCCTCATTGAAAGGGAGGAGAGGATCTGCCGTAGGAGTGGATAGCAGTGGGACCTTGGACTTGGTTTCTGTAGTCGAAAGCTGTATGTCCAACACTTCAGCAGACTTATGATTAGCTTTCTAAGGGCAACAACTTCAGGTTTTGGTGGACCAGTGGGAAAGTCTATAGGTAGCTCTGAGTGTCCAGACCACTACCAGAAGAAAGACCTTGAAATTCTTGAGCCTGATCTCCAGTATCCCCATAAGGGTACATGCCCAGAGGGTCTGCGTTCATTCCAAAAATGTCATGGAGCCAGTTTCTATACTCCTCTTCCTCAAGGAGATGTTTGGCATCCCTACAGATCTCTTCTGCGGAATGGTGTCAGGCAGTGGAGGTGCTGTATCCGGCGCTGGTGGTAGCAGAGGCAGTGGACAGGGCATCGACGCCGTCCATGGCATGGAGTGCTGTGACACTGAATAAATGGAGAACAGAGTCAAAGCAATGTGGCGTTGTCACTGGTTCCATTAGTGCGGCGCCGAGAGGCATCGGAGGCAAAGGCAAAAACATTTAGAATATGTACGGAGCCATCAACCCCGAATGGGTGGGATCAAAGCCCTAGGAGAAAAGATTGAGTGCCTAGCGGTAAGGAACACTGCCAGATCGGAACCCAGTGCTGGAATCCTAGAAAAGGCCAGTGCCGAAGCTCAGGCAGTGAAGGCCCTGGTGCTGAGGTATCCGGGAAGGTGTGAAGCCGATCCGGGTCTGGGTCCTCTGGAGTCACCAGAGCAGGGCTGCTCGGAGAGGGGACCACCAAGGACAAGTCAACTAACTCCGGCTTCGCGCGCAAAGGTCCTGTGGGAGATGGAGAGCGGTGAAATAATTTTGCTTTGAGTATTTCTCACTCTTCTTGTGCGTTTTATTTTTGCTCCCTGAGATGAAGATGAGGACTTGGAGCTGTGCACTGAGCGCTTGTGGTTTAGGTGGTCAACCCGAGGCCTGTCCATAAACAGCATTGATTTTCCCTCTTTTATGACCTTGGGGTGCATACTCTGACAGGAAGCCAAGGCCCAGGAGTCTTGGTTTGACAGCAGGCACCAAAGACAAACTCAAACACTGTGGTGGTCATATATGGACATCTGTTCCTCACAATCCCTACAGGGTTTGAACCCTGATTTTTTGGGAGGGTACATGGTACTAAACTAGATAGCATTTTTGTGTGAGGAAACTCCCCACAGAGAGCTAGCGCTAGATCCATGGGTGCAGAAAAAAGGGAAACTGATGTTGTCACTCCGGGGTGGGTGCTATATGGCTTTGATGATGTTACCAGACACCACTTCTGAAATCGATAAGAAGTCAGCGCCCCTAATGGCGACGTGAGAGCTCTGAAGTTTACAGATCCAGTCTTACACTTGGGATTATTCTACAGGTGAGGAAACTGGAGGTAGAAGTATCCATCAGAATTTATACATATGATTTTAATAAAATCAAAAGTTCTTGGCTAATTCCAGGCCTAACTAGCATTAACCAAGCCAATAGATCTGGTGTTGGCTGTCAGCTTTTTACTATTGCCAATGCTTCTTTTGCCATATTTTCACAAAACTTGATTGCTGGGGAAGCTGCCGGATCCGTACTAATCTAAAGGAAAAAAAACATGGGCTTTTACCCACAGTTATAAACCTCCATCCTTTCGAGGTTAGTAAATTGAGGACCATTATACTGAATAATAGTAACGCGTCATTTACAGACGTGGACAGGGCCATATAAAACATTTTTTTATTAAAATTACTATTATTTTACGACCCAGCAGGTGCAGAAGTACTCCTGACTAAGATACCAAAAAAGGACATGTGAGGTCCCTAAAGGGAATAAACTTTTCTCTGGATTGTTGCTGGGGTAAAAGGTGTGTATTAAATTCAGAGGTGTGCAGTGCTGCTGGAGTCTGGGGAAGCATTTGGAGAGGTGAAATGGATTTGGGGTAGTATTATGGACTATAGCATACTGCACAGTTTTACTCCTAAGTGAGTGTGGTGACATGAATCTGTGAAAAGGGAAGTATGAAAGGAGACCCAACCTGTAAGAAATTGGATTATTAATTGGAGTGGGTGACTACTCATCTAAAGTAATAATCACTACTCCCGTCAGGATGAACCACTAAAGTCACTAATTGATCCTGAGTTCATCCGCCTTATAGCAGCTTCACAGAGCAGACAGACGTAACTTAGGGTTCTGAGTAAAGTATTTATTCAGTACCAAAACAGTAACAAAGATAAAATGCAAAACAATAAAAATCCCAAACCAGATTAGAAGAACAGAGGTAAATGTAATAAACAACTTGGCACCAAAATGACAAAAAAACAATAAGGGAAATGGAGATTTGAATTTTTTACTTTTTAAGTAGGAATAGCACCAAAAAGCACAATGTGCTAATTAAAGTTATTGGTCACGGTAGACCAGGACCTAGGTACAATTTGAAACTGACTGCAATGGAGTGTGCGTTGGATACACCAACCAGGTTGGTCCCAGTCAAAGATTTTATCTTCTGAATTTAGGGCCATATGTATTAATCATTTTTGCAGTAGGAAACGATTGATCGGTCCGTTTCCGACCGCAAAAATGGTTTTACATATGTATGAAACACAAATTGCAAATCGGTAACACCTTACCGAATCGCAATTTGTGTGTGCAATTCGGTATTTGGAGGGGGTGTGTTTAGGGCGTCCCTTCCAATAGGCTGCTTTATTTCAAAGCAATCACAGACAAGGTGGTCTGATGACCCCAGCAGGCCACCATACCTGTGATGGCGTTGATTCCTAATGGGTCACAAATTGCGACCTACCTCATTAATATGCATGATGTAGGTCTATTTGCGACCCATTAGGAATCGGTAATGAAAGTCAAGAGTTTCATACATTAGTAATAGCGATTACCTAACTGAGATTTGCAGAAAATCGCAATTAGGTAATCGTTATTTCCAAAAATGATACATGTGGCCCAATGTCCTTTAAGTCCCAGTCCATGCAGAAGTATACACTTCTAAAGCCCCATCCCCCACCCGGATCAGAGGGGAGGCACTTAGCCACTCACAGGGAATCAGGCAGAGATGAACAGCAGGGTCTTGTTAGTCCAGATCAAGTTGCCACTGGTCAGCTGGGCAGTTGCAAGAAAAGCCTCTTGTATCTTGTTGTATCACTGTAGCTTGAACAGGAAGTCAGTCAACTGACCCTTGGAGTCCGCTTCTTTGTCTTGGGTATATGAAGGAGCAGGTCTATTCCTTCAGGGCTCCTATCAGGTCACAGACAGCAGGTCCAGTCCTCTTCCGCTCCTATTGAGGTCCGGAAAGTGTTCTGGAGTGGGTGCCTGGAGGTGTCACATTTATGCCTGGTCTGAGCCAGTAGGTGGGAATGACGCTTGTGTACGTATAACTAACCGGGTAAAAGATTCTAGGGCCAATTTTACCCACTTGAGGCATTTTCAAGATGGTGAAAGTATTTGTCTAGGGTAAACTTGGTTTCTGAATGCTGGGGGTGTATGCGGGGAGAGTGGGATTATGGTAATCCCAGTGTCCTCCCACATCCAACACTAAAATCAAGTTTTGGGCAACAACTGTAACCAAAAGAGATACAGAGACAGAAGTCTGGTGGAACAAAAGTAGGGGTTTCCAGCAACTAGGCAGTGGATACACAAGAACTGGTTTGCCATCCTGTTGCCCTTCCTTTCAAGTGCGTCCCCAGTTTCATATATAAACTGGAGGTTGGAATAGGTCAGGGTGTGTACGTAAATAGTCTGAAAGAGGTTCCCAGAAATTAGTAGGCTTAGCGACTGTGGGTAGTTCTTCTGCGTAGAGCATAAAGTTATCCTTACACTATATAGAGTCCGATGTCCAGCGGTCCACAGTTGGTGTTGTCGAGCTGTCCCAGTGCATGGCTACTCTTCCTTTTGCTAGTAGCAACATTATGGCCACTAGCTTCTTTCTCGCAGATTTTTTAAGCACGTCAAATGGCCCAATAGGCACACCTGCGGTGCACATTCTAGACGACATTGCAGGATATCGTTTTACAACTCGATCACCTGTTCCCAATAAGAGTGCACTTTGTTGCAATACCATGCCAAATGCCCAAAATCTGCTTGGTCTAATTTACATCTCTTACATTTCACATCTGTTCTCAAGCCATGTTTGTGTAATTTAACTGGCGTGTGGTACATCTGGTGGAGATAGTTATAGTGGATGAGGTGTAAATTACCATTTGGAGTAAATAGTTTGGTGAGTGCACAGCACGATTGCCACCCGTCTAACTCTAGGGGCATGTCAAGAAGTTTATTCCAACTGTCCTGTGCCTTGCGTGTGTCGGTGCCAATTTCCCTCTGTAGGGCTTTATACAGTTTCGTCACAATATGTGAATGGGTCGGAGCAGTTATCAATAGTTGTAGCGCTTCTAGCGTAGGGGGTTCATTTGGGTGTGATGTGTAGTGTACTTGCACAGCCGCACGCAATCTATGATAAGAAAACTTGAACAGAAGTATTTGATTACTCACAAATGATAAATCATTTGGTGTTATAAATTTCCCATTAGGGTACATGTCGCCCAGCAATGTGATGCCAACCTGGCCCAGTAATTCCATACTCCCTTTTTCTTGTGTAACCGACAGGGACAGATGCTGGGCCAGTGGGAAACTCGGGGCTTATAGAGGATCTTTGTCTGCGAGGCTGGCAATGCGCTGCCACGCTAGGGATGTGTTTCGTACGGTGTTAATCTCGCATTTGGACAGGTGGGGTCTCTGATGTGGCAAGATATTTGCTAATTTAATTGGGTGGGCATCCCCGTCCTCCACTGCGAGATGTGGCATGTAACGTACAGGTTGAAACCAGTAGCATGCATATTGTGCTTGTGCATATAGATAGTATAGGTAAAAATCAGGGACGGTGAATCCCCCGGCTGCGTATGGCAGTGTCAATGTGCGGAGACTTATTCTAGCTTGCTCCCCTGCCCATATGAGTTTAGTCACATTGGCGCACAGGCAAGTAAATATAGGTGTTTGGGGGGGGGGTGGGGAGGGGGGTATGGGAACGTTAGCAAAGAGATAGAGCAGCTTGGGCAGGATTACCATTTTAACTAGGGAGATCCTGTCTGCTAGAGATAAGGGCAATGTTATCCACCGGTCAATCTGTGTTTCTATCTTGTCAATTGCAGTGCCATAGTTTCTCTGCAGTACCAGTTTGGAATCCCGGTGTATCCAAATTCCTAGATATTCAATAGGATCCTCCTGCCATATTAAGGGAAAGTCCATCAGCGGTGACGTCGTTTTCGCAGTTAGCGGTATGACTGCTGACTTGGCCCTGTTGATCTGAAGGCCTGATCGTCTGCCGAATTTGATGTATTCTCTGATTAGTGGCGATAAATTTACATTGGGATCTCTAATATATAGCACCATATCGTCAGTGTATAACAATATGCCAATGGGGCGCAAGGTAAATCTCAAAGCCGTATGGACATACCGTTGGCGGACTTTGCAAGCTAGGGATTCTAGGGCGATAGCTAATAGTAAGGGGGATAGCGGACATCCCTGCCGCGTCCCCCTTTGATTCTGTATGACACCCGATATGTGCCAATTTAGTTTAATGCGTACGGATGGCCTCGTGTACAACAATTTGATCCATGTCAGCAATGATGGGGGAAGACCAATTCGTTGCAGAATAGTGAACAGGTAAACCCATTCAATCGAATCAAATGCTTTGGCCGCATCAAGAAGTACCGCCACTGCTTCTAGGTCGGGATTCAATTGGTGAAGTAGGGCAAAAATGGTGCCGTAGATCTAGCCGGTATGACACCAGATTGGTCAGGCAACACAATATTCTACATAAGCGGTTGTAGGCGTGTTGCAATCATTTTAGCCAGGATCTTATTGACCGTGTTTATTAAAGGTAACGGTCGGTAGGAGTCTGCTTTCTTTGGGTCTTTATCTGGTTTTAGAAGTGCTAATATCAAAGCTTCGCATAATGTAGAGGGAAGAGTTTGACTGTGATATGCTTTGTCATACATTTCCAATAAGTATGGGCTTAGAATTTCCGAGTACGCCTTATAAAATTCACCTGTGTAACCATCTGGACCTGGCGATTTGTTATTCGGCAATGTTTTTATCCCTTCCTGCACTTCTTCTAGTGTAATTGGTTGAGCTTGGAAATCATGTTGTGTGTTGGAGAGCCATGCTAGTGCAATGTCATCTAACTAGGCTATAATTTCTGGCGTAGGTTGCAGTGTCTCACGCTTTATATAACGAGCTATATGTGTCCATGAAGGTTTGTAAGATACTGGCTGTGTCATAGTGCAGCTCATCATTTACATCCATCATCTGAAGAATAGTGTGTTGCTTATGCTCTATGCAAATTTTGGTTGCAAGCATACGGCCTGGTCTGCCCCCCCTCACCCATCTGTCGTGCCGTTTGGCGTTTTGCGATGTACATTTCATCCTCTGCTAGGTTGTTATAATTATGGATTTCGTCATGTATGTCACCTAATAGATTTACATCGTGAGTAGCGTCGCACTCTGTTTCCAATCTTTAAATGCGTGTTTCGCTTTGCTGCAGTTGTGTATGGAGATCTTTAAGGATCCATGCCATGGTGCTTATGCAAATGCCCCGTAGGCTCGCCTTGAAAACTTCCCAGAAGGTGCCTGCACTATCAACTGATAGTTTATTGTTGGTAAGGTAGTCCTCTATTGCCAAGTGGATTATTTCAGCATACAGTGGATTGAGGAGAGAGTTAGCGTTAAAGTGCCACACAAATGGCGGTGGGGTATACGTTGGTATTTGTAGGGTTAGTAACACAGGCTTATGGTCAGATAGTGTTTTTGGGAGGAGTCGGACATCATGGGTCTATGTGCAGACCTGATCAGTGAGTATCCAATAGTCAAGTCTGGACCAGCTATTATGGACCGTCGAGGAGTGGGTACTTTCATATGTATGTGGATTACGCATACGCCATATATCGTGCATTTTGAATGTTGTCATGCCATTTAAAATCACCGCAACTGCACGCTGGTGTCTCTCGGTGGTATTTTGTGATCTGTTGTATATGCTATCCAATGCCACATTTAGATCTCCACCCCAAATGAGTTTCATTATTGGTAGCCCCCGTATCTCTGTGCATAATTACATGTAGAAGTCATGGTCATCTACTTTAGGTCGGTATGTGTTGATGAGACCTACACTTGTCCCTCGTAATAGTCCAGTCAGGATAACATATCTCCCCTGTGTGTCTGTGATTGTCAGTTCCAGTGTAAACTGTGTTCCTTTCCATATCAGGGTGATGACCCGGAGTGCATAGTTAGAGTATGATGGGGAGACTACTAGTTCTGCCCAGCGCTTCCCTAGTTTATCGGCTCTACCAGATAGCAAATGTGCCTCTTGGAGCATAGCTATGTCTATAGCATTCCTGTCCAAATACGCTAACACTTGTCTAATTTTCTTAGGGCTATTTAGTCCCTGTATGTTCCAGGTGGCCAATTTCAATGGGATAGGGTTACTGTTAGTGTGGGTCAATGCAATGTGTTTGCAGAGTTAGTATCTAGCAGATAGTCTTTGGCTCGCAATGTTTACGGACAGTGTGATCGAGAACTTATCAGTGTACATAGTGTGTGCTTGCACAGTGCCAATGGACACTAGAGACTGTATCGTGACTTGACAAGAAAGAACATGCAATACAATATTGGTCCCACCCCTACCCCCCACCCACCCCTCCCACTTTATCAACCCAACTATGACGAAGACAATCCCCATAATTACCCCGGTTGCAGATGTCAACCAGGGGGTCACTCTAGGTCATGTGGCAACACTCCAAACAACAGAACTAATGTAACATAATGAAATCAAATAATGAATTAAATTAACATATTAAATCGAACACAGTTAAGGAAAGGTACGTGCATCATGCCAGTTCGTAATGTCTGTGTCCCTGCCAACCCCCACCTAGAGAATTATAATATGCACTTATCTGTGACAGTGCATAGGCATGTGCATACAGTTTGTGGTATGCAGCGGTGCAGGTGAATCAGCGAAGTATAGGGTGGTCTATCACTCAACAACTGATGAGTTCACGTGTTCTTCTGGACTGCTTCTAGGGGATTTTCGGCGTGGAGGTTGAAGTCCTTTGCATTGTAGGAACTTGAGTACGTCTTCCGGTTCAGCGTAGATCACGGCCTTTCCACCCTCAGTTACTTCCAGCTTAATAGGGTAGAGCATTGCATATGGTATACTGTGATCTCTGAGCATCTTTTTAACTTCAACAAATTTCTTACGGGCCTCTTGTACTTGCGGGGTAAAGTCAGAGTATATGGAAATGTCCATCACTGGGTAGTTTAGCTCCCAATTCACAAGCATTGCTGAGAGCTGCATCACGGTCTCTGTAATTTAGGGCTTTAGCAATTATCGGGCGTGGTCTGGATTCAGGTGGTGGGGATGGAGCCAGTGATCTATGGGCCCTCTCCACAATAAAGATGTCAGGAAAATTGGCTCTGCCCATTAGATGGATAAGTAATTGCTCAATATATCGTTCCATGGGACCTGTATTGGTCGTTTCTGCGACTCCCATAAAGCGTAGGTTACTGCAGCGTGATCTCGCCTCTAAATCTTCAGTCTTGTCAATGAGTGCCTTTAGGTGGGTATCCATTTTACCTTGCTTGGTTTCTAATGGTCTTTGGGCATCTTCCGATGCCGATATGCGCCGTTCCACCATATCTATTCTTTCAGTATGTCTGTACAGCCTCTCAGACATGCGATCCACCCGATATGTTAGGGAATCAATTTTGCCGTCTATATTGGAGAGGGAGGCTTGTATCGTTGAGAACATGGCCTGAATATCACCAGTATCAGGTCCACCTGTGCTGGACGCCGCTTGTCGTGCATTATTTTGCCCATCCGGTTCACTTTCTGTATTTCTTTTGGTTTGCTCAAAGTTTATTTTGGGTTGTTTTCAGTCAGGTTTACCCATTGTTCAGTAGGGTATATCAGTCTAGGCGCTGTGATCAGAGAAGGAGGTGAGTATGAGCGCAGTAGAGTGAGGCACAGTGGTAAATAGGGGATCAGTTAGATATGTTGATCCGGGTACCTAGAAGCACACAATGAGTAGACCCACTCTCAGCATATGTACTGCAGCGATGGTGCTGGCGTAGTGTGCGACTTTGAGATCACTGGTGGGGTCCCTACAGGGTTCCTTCCAGCAGGGTTCTATGGAGCAGCAGGTGCCCAGTAGCGGATTCCTCTCTGGCCAAAGCTACCTTTTCATCGGTCGCGCAAGCATGGAGAGTGCACGCCCCACATATCCTCCTGCTCAGCTCGCGCACCTCATGTCAGGCCGTGTACTTCCAGGGAAGGCGGCGCATAACGGACCCCCGGTGCAGCGCGGTCCGCAACCCTCTGAGAATGCGGGTGTCGTGGACGGGCCCCACACTGAGGTCAGCAACGGTTTTACTGTCTATAAGAAAAGGGGCAAGTAACGGTGGGTCGCAGCCGTAATATCCCGCCGCGCGTCAGTAGAATCCACAGTATGTGCTATGCGGACATGGAATGCAGTGCGGATGTTGGTGCCCTCTCGTTGTCAACCTCAATCTGGCAGGAGGGGAGCAGCGCGCTGTTCACCCAACATCAGACAGGGCTCCATCCGCCGGGTATAGGCCGTAACAGTAGTCGGCATCTGTGCTCAGCTCCCTCCCCCAGGGGCACCGGATACCCTGCGCTCGAAGCTCACCTGTAGCGAGGCCGCTGGCCCTGCGATCGCTCCCACTCGTCCCGATACTCAGCGGTAGGTAGCTGCAGCACTCCGCAAGCAGTCGGCAGCTAGTTGTTTTTCAGTTCCAGCCTCTTCCGCCAGAGCAGCCTTATCGATTCCTGCCCACTACAACCCGTCACGGGCGGGAGTCAGGTTACCCACACAGCCGTTTCTAAGGCCGTACTTTAGGAGAGGATTTGCAGGAGCGATTTCTTCGCCCTCGAGGCACCTCGAAACGTAGGAGTCAGGATATTGGGTCGGGAAAGTGTTCCGATTCGTCAACACCGTATATTTAGTTTGTTAGAAGGATTGAAGCGTAGGATTAATGCAGGATGTTGGAGTGACCACAGGAACTCACTCAGAAAGCGGCCATCTTCAGGCGTGGCTAGCTCCGCCCCCAACCTCCAAACATTTAATGGAACTCGTCATGGTGGCCCTCGCATTTATGCCCGCTACCCTTGCCGGTTCAAAAAGCAAGAAATCTGGGTTTCATTTTTGACACCAAATTATGCTTCTCAGAACAAATAAATGAGACCAGCTCCTCTGGCTTTTTTGTGCTCAGGGTCATTTAGAAGATTTCCCATTCATTACCCTGGAATTGTAAAAGACAGAGAAGATGGCACTTATCTTTTCGAAGATGGACTACTGTAATGCTCTGTATTTGGGCACTCATAAGCATCTGGTGAAAAACTTCAGTCTCTACAGAATGCAGAAGCCAGAATACTCTTAGAAATTCCCACGTTTGCGTTTATATCCTAATCATGCATGGTTTGCACTGGCTCCCGGTCAGGAAGAGGATAATTTTCAAGGCATAATGCCTGGTCCATAAAGCTCTTCATCAGACCGGTCCAGTTTACTTTCAGGAACTTCTCTCTTGTTACACTCTCAGTAGGCATCTTAGATCCAACTCAGTTGGAATGGTAACTATCCCCAGAATAAACAAAGCAAGATTGGGTGGAAGGACATTTTCCTTCTGCACGGGGAAACTTTGTGTATGTATAGGCATTTATATAGCGCACTACTTACCCGTAGGGTCCCAAGGCGCTTCGACCGCTGCGAAACCCTTCCTGGCTTCCCTGAGAGATGGTCCCTTAATGGGTACCTCCAGGGTGAGACCAGGCATCCCCGGCGGTCTGGTGGGGCCGTTAGTGAAGATGAGGCAAGCTAATGCCCAGAGTTGCCGAGTGTGATCGCTGATCAGAGTGGGCACCGAGGCGAGAGAATTATCGAGTCCGCTGACCCTGGTCCAGAAACCTGCCGCGCCGGGAATCGAACCCTGGTCCCGGGCCGTCCTCTGCTCTCGGGTCTGCCGCCTCTAACCAGTGAGCCACACTACTTCACTTTGGAATTCACTGCCACTAACTCTTTGTTGCCAACCCATCCTGCTGCAATTTAGGAAGCAGGTGAAGACCTGGCTCTTTACTGAATATTTCAGTCAAGTTTAGTGCCCGTCTTCAGTTTTGCTGTTTTTTCTGTCGTCTAATCGCTAGGACAACCCTGGGTAATTGCGCGCTTTATAAAACAATTTTACATTTACTTGTGTTGTGTACCAACTTGAGAGGAAGGTTGACAAGTTGTTGGTTGCTAGTTTCAGATTTAAATTTTAGCTGGAAAAGAAAGAACAACTTATTTTTCATGCATAGCCCTCATATGGCGCTGAGCATATCTAAAGCTCTCAGTGTATTTTCCAAGCTATGTTCTGCCTGTTAGAAATAGAGCAACATATTTTCAGTGTATAAGGTGACGGTGCGTATTGAACTCCATATACAAATTCCATGATCAGCACCCATAGCTCTAAACATTTCAGCCAGGGGTTCTATTGTGAAGGCATAAGGGAGCGGGGGCAGTGGGTGACTCTGATGCGTGCCCCTTTGTATTTGGATTGGCTCTGAGATTTGCTTTCCTGCCATACTCTTGCTATGTGGTTGGTGTATAACAGTTTGATCTAGTTTATTTTCTCTGGACCAAATCTCATCTCTTTCAAGTACATGAATAATTAATCCTAGATTATTTATTTTATTTTATTTATTTATTTTGAAAGTTTTATAGAGCGCGAACAAGATCCTTACGGATATCAGAGCGCTTTACACACATAGAGGTTAAACAAATCCCTAACAATTTCCCCCACCGCAGCTTCCTACATGTATCTGTCCGGTCCCTTCCCATGACATCATTGATAATATCACTGCTATAGTTACCTTAGGGCACAAGCTATAGTCACCTGAGACAACCATAACTGCTGAGTTCTATAGTTTTGTGAGTGTAAAATCTGAAACTAATTTCAACGACCCTGTAACCTTTGTTGTTTAGTGAATATATATACACACACACACACGTATATATACACCATTTGCTTGTTTATTGCCAATTGTTGTACCAACAATAGCAATAACTGTGAATAGTTCTGTTTTCTTCGATAGCCCTCTATGAGCTAAAAACACTGTTCAATATCAAACAGGCATTGTGCTGTTAAGCTAATTAAACATGTTTTCCATGTCCACTGTTGCACCTGTAGGCATACCCCTATCAGTGATACTATTACTCTTAAGAAGGAAGAGTCTTCCTATGATTAATGCTGTATACTTTTGCAAAATAAACCCTGATTGATCTGGGCTGGTGACGCATCTCCTTTTCATATTTTGGCCGAGGCGCAACATTATGACGCCGTTTTCTTTGTCTGTTTATGTTTGATTGTAGTAGTAAAAATTGTATCTGATTTTGTTTCAATTTGTCACTGAACGGGATGGCCAGGTATAATAATGGATGTGTACAGTTGTTTGTACCTGCTAGAATACCAAAGGTTCGAACTATGGTCAGTTGAGGAACATGTACTGTACCAAGAAGGAATTTATAAACAGTGACCTGCTGTATAATATTGTGGTTAATTGTAAGAGGCAAATGTTCTGACAATACCGGCTGTACCTTCTATTTTATTGTAATTGAACTGGCTACCCATTCCATATCCTATCCCAGCCCTTTACCTTGCCTTCTCCCTATCTCATCCCTTAAATGTAATCTATAGGTTTGACAAAATGGAAGAAAACAAGTTACTTACCTGTAACTTTGGTTCCCCAGTATTGGTAACTTTCATAGATTCCCATGCTTTGTATCATTCCCCGTCGTCGGAATGGGAGCCTCGGTAAATAAAAAAATATCATTACCATAGGTACAAAAGAGAAAATTAGGCTTAGGCCTCATCTCATTTTGTAGCATATCACCCTCTTTGTGTAAAAGAGCCCAAACTTTTGCAAGGACCAATCAGAATAGCCTCACCCCATAGAACCTTCCTGAGAAAGCCTCAGAGCCTCAGATTTTTGTAGCCGTTGTGCAAACAGCCACTATCTCAGTAACAAGGCTGAGCTTTCCCAGGGGAGGTGGGTGGGCGCATGGGAATCTATGAAAGTTACCAATACTGGGGAACCAAAGTTACAGGTAAGTAACTTGTTTTCTTACCCCAGTATTGGAACTTTCATAGATTCCCATGCTTTGTATCAGAATAGCCAGCAGTAAGTCAGCAAAGCACATTTTGTTACATAAACATTATTGCATGACCAAAAGCAATGCTCACAGTACCAATGAAAACAGGCTATCATAAGAAGAAGAAGCATCACCAACACAAAATGTGCTACATAGGAAGGCGGGATTGTAGGGAAAGCTCACCTCTCACTGAAAAAGAATCCTGAGGACTGTTTGTCCAGCGTCGTCCTGTCCTGTAGACTCCAGGCAGTAATGTTTCGTGAAGGTATGTGTACTGCTCCACGTTGCTGCCCTGCAGATGTCTTTGATAGGGACTCCAGAAAAAAGAGCCACCGAAGATGCCACCGATCTTGTGGAATGTGCACGGGCTTTTCTTTCAAGAGGCTTGCCTGCTCCTTGATGGCAGAACTGAATAGCGCTGGAGATCCAGCGGGAAATACTGGCTGTGGTTATAGGAAAACCCTTTCACGGTGCACTGTAAGACACGAACAGTTGTGAGGATTTTCTAAAGGACTTCGTGCGCTCTAAATAAAATTTCAAACACCTCTGAACGTCCAAAGAATGCAATGATCTCTCTGCCGGAGTAGAAGGCCGTGGGAAGAACGATTTCAAAATCAAAGGTTCATTTAAATGGAATTCAGAGGGAACTTTAGGTATGAACTTTGGATTCGTCCGAAGGATGAGGACATCTTTCTTGAATTGAAGGAAAGGTTCCACTATTGACAGCGCCTGAAGTTCACTAACTCTCCTAGCAGATGTCAGCGCCAAAAGGAGGGCTAGCTTCCAAAAAAGGAATATAAGGTCCGCTCTGTGAATGTTTTCGAACGGAGCCTTCATTAGTTGAGCCAACACCAGATTAAGCTGCCAAATTGGCGGCGGAGGGCGGACTGGAGGATACATCCTAAACAGGCCCTCCAGGAACTGTTTGACAATTCTAGCAGACCAAAGAGAAGGACCTGAATATGTCCGTCGGAATATCGAGATGGCTGCTAGATGAACCTTCACCGACGAATGAGCTAATCCAGACCGAGCTAGAGATAGGATATATGGTAAAATTTGGTGTGGAGCTGACTTGTAAGGGTGGAGACGCTGTCTTTGACACCATAGGCAGAATCTCTTCCATTTTGCTTTCTACGTTTTGTTAGTGCTTGGTGCTCGAGCCTGAGACAAAACCTCCCTACACTCCTTGGGTAGATTTAGATGTTGGAATTCCCTGTATTCAGGAGCCACGCTGTCAAGTGAAGAGAAGTCGGATCCGGATGCAGCACCTGACCCTGAGGCTTCGATAACAGGGACGGAACCAGTCGTAGGCGAATGGGATGGTCCTGGGAGAGCAGGAGGAGTTCCGTGTACCAGAACTGGCGGGGCCACGCAGGTGCAATCAGAATCATCTTGCACGGTTCCGCTTTGATCTTTCTGAGTAACCTCGGTATTAGGGGTATTGGCAGAAAAGCGTAAAAGAATGCGCCGTACCAGGCAATCGAAAGTGCGTTCCCCAAGGATCCCGGATGGTGATCCTTGCTTGCAAAGAACCGGCATTTGGTGTTCTCCGGAGACGCAAAGAGGTCTATGGACGGGGTCCCCCAGACCGAGAACACCTCCTCCAAAATGGACTGATCTAACTCCCATTCGTGATTGGCTGCTTTTTGACGGCTTAAGGCATCCGCTGTGACGTTGAGCAAACCTGCCAGGTGTTCTGCTCTCAGAGTGACATTGTGAAGAATTGCCCAATCCCAAATTCGTTGAGCTTCGAGAGAAAGGGTTAGGGACCGTGTCCCCCCCTGCTTGTTGATATAGTGCATGGCCGTGGTATTGTCTGTCCGGACCAGCACAAGGTGATTTTGAATCCTTGGGAGAAAAGCTTGCAAAGCTAGACGGATGGCAGTCAGCTCCAGCAGGTTGATGTGGTACTGGCGTTGTTGTGGATCCCAGTGCCCACTGACTTGCAGCTCCTGGAGCACTGCTCCCCAGCCTTCCAACAAGGCATCTGTGGTGAGGATCATAGGAGACGGAGGGAGTCTGAAAGACAGACCCTCTGCGATGTTGCTTCTCACTATCCACCATTCGCATGCCTCCCTCATTTTTGGTGTTATCAAAATCTTGTCGTTGAACGAGCCTTCTGCTTAGCGCCATTGCTTGTCGAGTTGCTCTTGCAGAGGACGCATTCGCAGCCTGCAATGCGGTATCAATGGTATACAAGATGAAACGATCCGAGCAGAGACTTGTAGAGCTGTACTGACAGGGATCTCCTCTTTAGCACTTGGCGAGCCGAGAGCATTAATTTGGTCTGACGCTCGACCGAAGGGTAAGCTTTGCACTGTTCTGAGTCCAAAATGGCCCCTAGGAACCTTGTTGACCTGGATGGTTGCAGAATTGACTTGCTCCTGTTCAGTTGAAGACCCAGGTGATCGAATAATTGAATGCAAGTGGCAATGGCTTTGGAAGCGCCCTGGAAAGATGGAGCTTTGACTAGCCAGTCGTCCAGGTAAGGGAAAACTTCCAGAGACTGTTTCCTGAGGAAAGCCGCCACCGGGGCCAAAACCTTTGTAAAAATTCTTGGTGCAGATCGAAGACCAAACGGAAGCACTTTGAATTGGAAATGGCTCTTGCCTACTATGAAGCGCAAATATTGCCTGTGAGCTGGGTGGATCGGCACGTACGCATCCTCTAAATCCAGGGTCGCCATGAAATCCCCTGGGTTCAGAAGAGGAAGAATATCCTGGAGAGTGACCATCCTGAAGAACAGTTTGATGAGGTAGGTGTTGTGCTCCCGTAGATCTAATATGGGGCGCCAAGTTTCTGTAGTCTTGCGAACTAGGAAGAACCTGGAATAAAAACCTTTTCCCCTCTGTGAGAGAGGTACCGGCTCTATTGCCCCCTTGATGAAAAGTTGGTGGGCTTCGAGACGTAGCAGTCCCAGATGTTGAGATCGACTAGCGCCTGGAGCTATTGTTGGAGGAAGATCTTGAAATTCCAACGTATGGCCACTCTGAACAATATTCAGCACCCACTGGTCTGATGTTATACTTTTCCAGCTCTCTAGACAAAAATATATCCTGCCCCCCACTGGTGTCTTCGGGGAGGGAGGAACAGTAGTAAGAGCCAAGAGGCCGCTATTGCCTCTTGGAATTGTCACGTCCTTGATGATTTTGACGTCCTCTCTGAGATTGGCGAGAGAAAGAAGCCGACTGGCCCTGGCGTTGGTTAGAATAGTGCGGTTTGTAAGACTGTGAGGATTGAGAAGAATATCTCTGTTGGTTGCCACCTCTATAAGAGGAGAAACCCCCTTCCTCTTGCTCCTCTATATGGGACCTTACGGTAATTTAGAGACCCCAAGGACTTTGCAGTGTCTGTGTCCTTTTTAATACTTTGAAGGGCCTCATCGACATGCTTCCCAAAAAGCATCTCTCCATCAAATGGAAGGTCTAGGATTTTGTTTTGGACTTCTTGGCGAAACCAGGTCGCCCGCAACCAGCCTTGTCGTCGTAAGACAGCTGAACCAGCCAGAGCACGAAAAGCCGTAGAAGCTATGTCCATAGAACAATCTATGACTTCAGACGATGATCGTTCTCCCTACATGAGCACCTTTTTGGCCTCCTCTTTTGAGGAGTCTGGCAGCAGTTCTACAAACGGGGCTAAGTCACACCACATCTGGCGATCGTATCTGCCCAAGATGGCCAGAGCATTCGCCGTCCGAACGAGGAGACTGGCCATAGATGAAAATCTCTTGCCCACATTGTCTAAGCGCCTTCCTTCCTTGTCAGGAGGTGTAGTAAGAGGTGTGGAAGGATTCTTGGATTTACTCTGTGCTGCTTGCGATATTACAGAATCCGGTTTAGGCTAACCAAGGAGGCACGCTGGACTGCCGTCAGGGGCCTTATATTTCTTCTCCAGCCGGGGAAGAACAGGAATGACAGTGGCCGGGTTCTGCATAACTTTGATTCCTTCCGTCCAAACATGCTCTATTATAGGAATCGATCTGACTGACATTTTGTATGGTTCTTTGAAGTCATAAAGGAAACAGTCTGACTGTACTGTAGTGATTGGCAGACCAAATCTTCTAGATGCCCTCTCCGTGAGATTATGGAAACCCCCAATGTCAGCCGAAGGAGAAGTAGCATTGTCCTGTCCTGCGGCATCAGGATCCGTATGGGTAACATCATTATAATCCACATCAGGGTCAGTTATGGGATCCCCTTGAACATCCTCATCCGAAGACACATCATGCACCACCTCATGAGATTCCTCTCTGGTGTCAGGTTCCACAGCCCGCGGGACCACCGTTGTCACGATGATTGCCGATGTCGGGGCTACAGTTGGAGAAGAAGGGCGTTCCGATTGAACCACTGGTGGAGTTGGAAACCTATTCCTATAGTCCTGCAACATTAATTGCAAATCCGAAACCAGGGAGGTTGGCATGGCCACCATGTCCTGACCCAAGCCTCGAGGAGGCTGTTCCTGCTGAACATACTGGTGTTCGTAGTACTCCTCAGTATCCGTCTCTTGACATTTCACGTTCAAATCCGAGGGACTATAGGGATCCCCATACTGGATGTCGTCACCCTCTTCCTCAGATTCATCATCCAGCAACATACTAGACGGTAGAGATGTAACACGCCTAGGAGAAGTCATCTCCGGTGTAATCTGCCTCTTGCTTGTTGAAATCTGGATTTTTTGAATCGTCGACGACATCGTCGACGGAGTCGTCGTCGAAAGAAACGAGGAAGCCAACGTCGTCGAAGGATTCGTCGACGGAACCATCGACGCCTGGAAGGTCTTCGTCGACGGAGTTTTCATCGTCGACGGTGGAGTAATCGTCGACGGCACCGTCGACGAGCTCGTCGTCAGCAACATCACAGCCAGCCGCCGTCGTCGTCGACGACGTCGTTCTCGTCGTCGAAGCGGCCGTCGACAGTATCTTCGCTGACATGATCGTCGACGTCGAGAAGGTAGCTATCGTCGACGAAAAGGAAGGCGTTTTAAACGTCGACGCAGCCAAGAAAGGTGTCGTCGTCGGCACAGCCGCCGGAGCTATCGGCATACTCAAGTCCTTATGAGAAACAGTCGACGACGTACCTGCAGATCTCGTCGTCGACGGACGCTGTTTCTTGTCCTGCTTGATCTCTGGAGTGACCGTAGATACTTTCTTCCCCTCCTTCTCCTTCTGGGAAGATTGTGAAGGAACAGAAACATCTTTTCTCACCTTCTTTGCTGTGTCCTTCTCAGCAGCCTGTCCCAGCCTCTCCTTTTCACCTCGGTGAGGAGATTTCATGGGACTAACCCTACCAGACCTATCAGAGATCTTGTGGTGGGTTTTGACAGGGGGCTCAGATGAAGTAGAGGGAGGAGACCTACCCCTCTTTTTTGACCTTCTGGAAGAAGCCATAGATGCCGAATCCTCCTCATCTGAGGACAGTACTTCCTTCTGTGCTTTCATCTTCTCTAGCCAGGTCAGCAATCGGCCCTCCCTGTCTCTCAAAGTCTTCGTAGAAAAGGTCCTACAGATTTTGCAGTCTGTGGCCTTGTGGTCAGGATACAAGCAGTAAATGCAGTATTCATGCTTGTCTTCCACAAAAAGCCTCTTTTTTGTGCAGGTAGCACAAGCCCTGAATAAAGCCTTCTTTTCTTTGTCAGCCATAATCGAGATTTGAAGAAAACAGTTTGAAGAATAAAGTAGAATTGAAAGAAAACTGAGCAGAGCTCAGTGGAGACTCCCTTGCACAACGTGCGGTAGAAAATCTGAGGCTCTGAGGCTTTCTCAGGAAGGTTCTATGGGGTGAGGCTATTCTGATGGGTCCATGCGAAAGTTTGGGCTCTTTTACACAAAGAGGGTGATATGCTACAAAATGAGATGAGGCCTAAGCCTAATTTTCTCTTTTGTACCTATGGTAATGATATTTTTTTATTTACCGAGGCTCCCATTCCGACGACGGGGAATGATACAAAGCATGGGAATCTATGAAAGTTCCAAAACTGGGGTAAATAGAGATATTAGTACCGACAACAATGGCGACTACTTTTGCCTGGGCGAAATTGAAGCTGCTATAAAGAAAATTGTCCCTGTCAAAGTAGCCGGCCTGGACGACCTCCCTGGCGACCTCTTCCTAGCAGATGTCATCAACTGGACGCGCTATATTCTTCTCCTTGCTAGTGCAACAGCCAGTCGAAGCCCAATACTGGAATTTTGGATAGGTGCCGAGGTAGCACCAATTTACAAGAAGGGACCAAGAGAAGACCCCTCAAACTATAGACCAATTAGTTTGATAGACGTAATGCAGAAGGTCTTCGGCAGATTCCTGTTGCAAAGAATCCTTAAATTGGGTTAAAGATTAAGCTATTCTTTCCCAGTACCAAGCTGGCTTTAGGGCCAGCACAGGAACGACTGACCAGGTCTTTAGGTTATTTTTGATATACTGGAAATCAGTGACGATTGGCAAGGGCAGTCTTTATCTTGTATTTATCGATTTAAAGACTGCCTTTGACCTCATACCTAGGAACAACCTGTGGCTAGTGCTTAGAGAGATGGGCATCTCCCCTCCCATCCTTAATCTTTTGATTAGGCTTCATGAGGGCAATTATGCCCAGGTGAGGTGGGGATCACAAGGCCAACTGACGGAGCGGATCCCTGTTAACAGGGGAGTCCGCCAGGGGTGTTTCATGGCACCCATCCTGTTCTCTCTCTACATGAACGGGGTGGTTAGCTTCCTTAAAGAAGACCCGGCAGACGCAACCACCATCGCGGGTGACAAAGTACCAACGCTGTTATTTGCCGATGACACCTAATTGGTGTCAAAGACTCCAGCAGGCTTACAAAGGTTGCTCAATAGATTTCAAACTTTCCGTGATTCCCGGGGACTGACCATTAATGCCACAAAAACAAAGTTCATGACATTCAATCCCCACAAATCATTTAGGAGCCATCTCACACTCTGTGGGGCAAATCTGGTGAGAGTCAGGATCTTTGATTATCTTGGCATTAGAATCTCTGACCAAATGTCCTGGAAGCCCCACTTATCTAAGATGCTTTTGGGTCATAAACGCGTGACCGGAGCACTAGGGAAAGAACACCGTTCCTCACAAAGCAGACCAGTCGCTCCGGCCCTCGCGGTATATGACGCCAAGGCAGTAAGTACAGCTCTTTACAGTGCCGAGTTGTGGGGATTTGACAATGTCGAGGACATTTCCAAATCTGAACACAAGTTCCTAAGGAACCTGTTATGCTCTCATGTAGTACACCTCTGACACCTTTAAACCTTGATCTGGGTAGACGGTCATTCAGCGATATAGCAACATTACGTCCATTGATTGCTGTTTTGGGCTCGCATTAGACAGACCCCAGAACTCTCCACATACGCCAAAGCACTCACTGAGGTCATTAACTTAGATGTCAACTGTAAAAATCAAATGGATTTCCGACATCAGAAAATCTTTGATAGCACTGGGACTACAAGGACACTGGGATACGCAAGACCCACCAAGCAAAGAAGAAATGAAACAGTCACACTAGGATAGGGTTGCCAGCCAGGAAGTTAGCTCGATCAAGGTGGGCAGACTAACAGAAGAATTCCTCCAGTATAAGCAGACTAGAGGCCTTGAGTCCTACCTTGATTTAATGCAGGTAACCAGGGATAGGATGCTGTATATGCATATTAGGTTTGGCACACTCCCCGTTCGTGCAGTAACCACTAAGTGGCATCGCTTGAACCAGTCACCAGCAGACTGTCCCTGCTGTGGAGCCTCACTAGAGTGTGTCCCTCATATTATGTTTGTTTGCTCAGCATACAAAGCACCAAGGTCCAAATGGCTAAAACCTATTTGTTGACAACTGAGCACACTGGTTTATCGGGTAGCCTTCCGCATTCTTAGATCAGACCCAAGAACAATATTTGTGTGTAGCGTGGCCAAATTTCTTGCCCAAGCACGGCTGATTAGGCAAAAAGCACTGAAAATGGAAGTCTAACTCCACCAGGCAAGAAGCAGTGGCACTTTATAACAGCCCACCTAACACCAGTAATAAGGTTTTAAGTAGTTACCAACATCTCTGCCTCTTGGGGCATTATGTTAAGCCTCTCAAATCGTTACACAAGGCAGGATGTTGAGTTCATATCCTTTTTAAATGTTTTGAAAAAAGTTTATTATGTGATTACTTATATTTTTTATAGAGAAATTTTAAACTATAAATCTGACAACTGTACCATCATTAACGGGCAATGTGAGCACCTTTTTAAAACAACTGTTTACATGCTTGCTCCATCCTGTATTTTTATGCTACAACTGTTTTATTGTAAATCCATGGTTAAACATTCTTTTAAGCTTTTTATAATACATGTTGTCGAAATAAAGCAATAAACAAAGATTTTTTTTTTAAAACCCTGATTGATCTATATTTTAGTAGTGGCATAATTCTGTTGTTGGAAATGACCTTTTTTGCAGGGTTATCCAAACCTTTTGCCTTAATCCTCTTCTTTTTGTTGTATCTTTTTGTTGGTCATAGGATTCTAAGCACTTTACCACTGCTAACCAATGCTAAAGTGCATGTGCGTCTCCCCTAAACATGGTGATATTAGTGTATACCTGACTGGCATAGTTCGTTTACCTGTAAGTCTCTTGTAAAGTGGTATACCATATACCCAGGGCCTGTAATCTAAATGCAACTAGTTGGCCTGCAGCACTGATTGTGCCAGCCACACAATTAGCCTTTCAAACCTGCCTCAGGCCTGCCATTACAGGGCCTGTGTGTGCAGTTTACTGCCACTTCGTCTTGGCATTTAAAACCCCTTGCCAAGCCTTAAACTCCCCTTTTATCACGCATTGGTCACCCCCCTAAGGTAGGTCCTAGGTAGCCCTATGGGCAGGGTGCTGTGTAATTAAAAGTTAAAACATGTACATTTAAGTTTTACATATCCTGGCAGTGACAAAGAGCTAAATTAGCTATTCACCACAGTAAGGCCTACTCCTCCTGTAGGCTAGCATTGGGATTTCTGTAATTCACTTTTAAGCTGTAATTTGTGATTAGAACGGAGTAGCTAAATCATGTTTCATATCTTTGGAATGGTAATAAGGAATCCTCTTTAGTGCTAAGTAAAGTAGGATTTGATATTACTAGTTTGGATATGCCACTTTTATAAAGTGGACATTTCTTTGCTCTTAACTTTGCTCTGTGTGCCTGCAGTCTGTTCCCAATACATGTCTGGGCTGGGTGGCCTGCAGTCACTGAGTTTGCGGTGGCCAGGTGCAGCAGCTGAAAGAACTCTGCAACTTCTACAAAAGGCTTTGCCAGGAAGGTGCAGCTACAGAAAGCTTTGAGGGCCTGGGCAGACACCCAGGATGCAGGGGATGGCATCCCAGAGGAGGAGCATGAGATTCCTGAGGAGGAGTGTGACCTTATTCCGGAGTCTGAAATGGCTCTGGAATGGCCTGTGGAAGAGCCCAACAACTTGCCAGGAGCAGTAGTGGTTACCAAAGCAGGAAGCAGTGTCTCCTCAAACAGCCTGTTCCAAGAGGAGCTAGTAGACAGGGGAGAGAAGAGAAATCTTAAACTTGAGCTTGCCAATTTAGAGCAGGAGGAAAAGCTTACCCAACTAAAACTGGACAAAGAACAAGCTCTGGAGGAAAGGAGTTTGGCTGTGGAGGAGAGGAAAATGTCCCATGAGCTTAACCTCAGAGAGATCGTTATAAGAGTCCTACAAGTGAGGTTCCAGCGACAGCAGTGGTGGCAGCATACCTACTTTGGCCACTGTTGAGTTCAAAGTCAGGATCCCAAAGGATTTGCCCAGAAATGTGTGAAGGATGACATAGATAAATGGTTTGCAGCCTACGAAGTGGTAATGAGTGAACAAGGTCCCAGAGGAGTTCTGTGGTAGAAGTTTGAAGAGGTATATGCCCATGGTGGAGAGGGACAGACTCCCTAAACTAGAGGTGGGGGACCAGACACGGTACACTGTAATGAAGCCATCCTAGTCAGCAAGTTTGGATTTACCCCTGAGAGGTATAGGCTCAGAATTAGGGGAAGCCAAAACATCTTATCCCAAACATGGGTGGATTTCTTAGATTATGCCAGCAAGGCACTGAAGGGCTGGGTGAGGTACAGCAAGGTTGATTATTATTCGGGGCTGTAGAACTTGATTTTGAAGGTGCACATGCTTGATATTTGTTTTCCAGAGCGTTGCCAAAACCTAGTTGAAAGCAAGTTAACTGATCCCAGAAACCCTGCTGAGGAGGCGGACATCTGGGTTAGCACCAGAGTATCCAGAAAGGCACCAGGGAGTGACCCTAAGAAAGGTAGTTCAGGTTCCCTTCAAGAGAGTGAGGGGGGGGGGGGTCAAGAGAGACCTAGAAAAGGTCCCAGGGTAAGAAGGAACAAAAGGGTTCCCATGTACCTACTGAGCAGAAGGATGGAGGTTCTGTTGGGCGGTGGTCCAGGGCACCCCATTTCCAACCCTGCTGCTGTGATTGTTCCCAGTAAGGACACAAGCAGTGGGACTCTGTCCAAAGAAACCATCCATTAGTGGGAATCCTACAGGGGTGGCCCACATGGCTTTAGGGGGAGGCAGTTCCCAGGGGTAGGTCACAGAACATGCCAGGCTCTCCCTCAGCTGGGAGCTAGACTTAAAGGGTTGGTAAACCTTAAGGGCGGGAGTTGCCACTTCCACCACGTGGGAGTGTATGGGGTCCCAACCACTGTTCTGAGAGACACTAGGGCTAGCAGAACCATGGTGGTGGAGTAGCTAGTCTCTTCAGAGCCGTTCACTGGTGAGGTGTGTAGAATGACTTCAGCACATGGGCAGAACTTTTTCCGCCCTATGGCCCCGATGTCCCTAGAGTGGGAGTTGGCCTTAGGACTCAAAGGGCCATATGTATCATTTAAAATTGCGATCGCAAACGCCAAAATTCGCAGAATTTTGGCGTTTGCAATCGCAGTTAGGCTTAATGGTATGTATAAAAGAAAAACTGCCTCGCAAAATAGGGAATCGCAAAATTTGCGATTCCTTATTTTGAGAATGCATTTAAGGAATCACAATTTGCGATTCCTTAAGTGGAATGTATGAGGCACCCAAGTCGTGCGTATATGGCATAAGGAATCACAAATTACCACCAACTACAGGTTGGTGATAATTTGCGATTTCTTTCAAAAATGCACATTTTTGCATTTTTCAAAGTGGCATGTGGTGCACGCACATACCCTTAGGGCATGTATGTGCGCCACATGTGCACCCAAGCACATTTCAGGGGTGCAACAGTGTGTCCTTTTGACACCCTGGCACACTTGAAATTGCATTCTCAATTTACGATTCTCTAATTGAGAATCGCAAATTGAGAATGTCTTCCTATTCATTCCTATGGGCCTCTAGGCACATAGGAATGAATGGGGAGGTATTCCTTAAATGTGATTTGCAGTTTGCAATTTGCAATTAAGGAATATGTAGGATTCGCAAAATGTATTGCAAATCCTACATACATAGCGTTTTGCGATTCTCAAATAGCGATTCCCAAAGATTTGCTGTGAGTGTTTAATTTGCTCAAACGCTCCGTCCATCATCCCATTTGGTATCGCTGTGCTTTGGAATAGGCCATGTTCAACGAGAAAGCTGTAACCAAGCTATTTTTAAGGCCTTTCAAGGAGGAGTCAGCGTTCTCATCGAAAAGTCTCTCTCCATTGAAGGACACGTCCATCAGAGTGGTATGGACAAGTCTCAAACAGCCTGTAGAAAGCATCCAGGTATGGTTGTTTCTGGGATGGTAATGGCCCCTGCATGGTTTACAGTTGTGTCTCCTGCCATAAAAGGGTGGTGGGGGTGTTTCACAGAGTACTCACAAGGCTACTGCGCAACCAGGGCTTGTGTCTGCCTGACAGTCATGGCCCCTGAAGTGAGGGGACACCACTTGTAGACTTGACAGAATAGCTGTTCCGTGTCCTGGAACGTCTGGATCATCCTGTCTGAAAGAAGAGGGAAGCTGCAAGTCAACGCTGCAGGACAAGCAGATTACTGGAGTGGACAAGAGTAGTGGACCCTGGTGCTGTGGTTTCAACCAACAGAGAATCGGGTAGCATTACTGGCATGCGCCATGCACTGAGCTGGTTACCATCAGCAGGAGATCACCCACCAACCTTGCTCTTGCAGCTGTGGCACTTGCCCAAAGTGTGCCCTACTGGTCTGCACCACTGAAGAAGAGACCATTGCTAAATCATGACATTTGCCAAATGAGTCTGAATTTACTTCGATATCGCAGCTGTGAACCCTGGCCCAGGTGTGCCCAGTCGGTCTGCACTGCTGAAGAAGTATCTCATGTAATCCTATGCCATTTGACTCAAGTGTGCCCAAATGTACTTATATTGTGGCTAGCCCAATGGCTAAAGCCCACATGTATGCCTGTGTGGACTAAGCTTCTGGAAATGAGCAGCTGCCTCTCAACACTCAGTACTGTGAGCCTGAGTGACTGTGTTGCTGCCGGCGCGCTGACTGAAAGTGCATCCAATTGAATCCAACTGCCACTATTGCACTCAAGTGCCTTGAAGCGACTCAGTTGCCACCCATGGACCTGCAACCAAAAGCGGACCATTTTGCAACCTTGAACAGGGAGGACCAAGCCACTGAGTCAGACTAGTCAGACCAGACTAAAGGGAGTAACGCACCACCTTTGCTGAAACCTATACTGGGGTACCTTCGACTAAGAGAAGTGAAATGGGGCCGATGGGAAATCCTTTCCGGGAGGAAATAGTCCTGCTCCAGAGACTCTCAGTACCTGATACTGCTGTGTAGCGTGTAGTAATGAGTTTTACCATGTATTAAAGCACATCTCTTTTTACAAAGATAAGCACTGGGCTGCACAATCACGTTATATACTGTTGAATGTCTTTTGAGTGCTGAACCTGTTGCACCACCACACAAACCTCCATGATAATTCTGAGCCTATTCGCCATCACTACCACTGAGAGTTCAGTGTGAAGGGGTTGTCCTTGGCCCAGTTTTCTGAGTCATAGTAGGATGGAACCTGGGACATCAGAGGGAAACAAACCCAGCTCCCATAACAGTGGCCCAGTAGTTCTTGTTTGTTTCTTTGCTCCCCTGAATGGGGTCTGACAGCGGTGCAGTATAATAGCAATGGCCATGAATCTGGCAACTGTATTCACAGAATCCAAGAAGCACTTCAGGATCTGCTTAGGAGCACCCAAATCATTACTAAGCAAATCTGAAAATGGCTTCATTCTGTTATCTGGCAGTCTCACAATCGCTAATCTGGCCTATCCCACAAGGCAAGAACATGACAGCCTATTAGGCATGCGGCATTCACAGTACAGAGTGTGACTGCCCAATGCTAAATCTATCTGGCCCCTGGCATCCAGTCATTTTCACTTTCTCTCTAGATGGACCATAGGTAAGGCCTTCTGGGTCACAACCAGGCACTCTGGAGATGCATGAGAGCCAGGAATTTTGGGGCAGATAGAGCAGATCTAGATCATTGGCTAACTGAGTGTGAAATGCTGGGAAATAAAAAGAGATATTCCCAGGAAGCCAGAACAGGTTACAGCAGAGACTTGATATATAGAAGTAAGAGCTTAGCAACCAAAGAGGGTGGTTGCAAAATCTCTATCAAATTATTATCCTTTCGTGTTTTGGAGAGCATTGTCATTTGTCGACTTTCTGCATCTTTAAGCACAACAGTAGTATAGGAATAGACTTGCTCTGTTGGGACCCCAGAGTGATAATGTATTTGCCTTTTGAAAGATGTACCCACACTACTAGAATTTTATAACTTAAGGGAGAGGCTAACATCAAAGTAAGAGTAAATTATCACCTGAGAGTCTTCGTCCTCCAAACTTAGGCATTATTATGGCCTCAAAATCAGAAGCAAGTACATTCTGAATGCCTGTACCTTAAGGATAAGCTTTGCACCAATGCAAGAGCTGACCTCTTGTTCAACCCCAATACTTTCTACTGAGTTTGATGGAGGTGCTGATAAAACTCTGAGTAAAGCACCAAGACCAACTACGGGCGAGACATCATGGATGGGGCGATGGTCTTTAACTTATTTTAGGTACTAAAGCAAGACCCTGTGGAGGCGCAAAATTGGGAGGCATTGTGGTTGTAGCTGCTGAAGTCATTAAGCACAAAAGAGAAGGTCCACCCTTAGGTGGGGACCCAGAGGGCACAAGACCGATCCTAAAGAAGTTCAACATGGCCTGATGGAAGGCTCTGGCATTTTTATATGAATACTTTTTGTAGTGTTGTCTCACAGGAGAATTAACTGTAGGGGATGGGGTGTACTTTAACTGTCCCCTGCAGGCCTCAGCCAAAAATAACTTGGTGTCTGCTCCTTGATGAGTTTTCAGATGGTTCAGGGAACACAATTCATAGGCCACAACATCATGGTCGGATGCAATGCAGATGTCATGAGGATCCAACACAGAAGCCCACTTGTGGAACTTACAACAGGGCTTGAAGCCTGAAACTTTAAGAGGAGACATTTGATCTAGTCATTATTGTAGCTGGGTAATTTCATCAGTGAATAACTAGGAGAGAGCTCCACACCACATTGATGAGGCACAGAGAAACAGAAGCTGACGTCAGCATACAAAAAGGTGCGTATTATAAGCCAGTGACATCATGTCCAGCGGGTGAGTCCTGGCTGGAGCAGTACGGTGTCACCTAGTCATGCTGGAGAGCTACTTCTGAGGGAAGAGCTTTTCCAGACCAGTCTGACATCTGGAAATAAATATTAGGGTGAGTAATTAGCAGTAAGATAGCTCCATCTGAAGTCATGAGTATCGAGATCTGGGGTCTCTCGACAAAGGACAATGCGAGGGAGTAGACAGAGGTCACACAATGCTCGCAATGTCTTTGGTACAGGGCAGCAGAGCATACACATTTGGTTTTCAAAGCACAGTTCAGGACAAACGGATTGACCTGCACCCAGGGGGCAATGTGCATAGCAGGCTTCTCCAACGAGTAGCTTGTGAGCTACTTGTAGCAATAGCTCTCCAGCTACCTATGAGTAGCCCTCCTGTGTGCAGCCCAGTTTCCTAAATTAGAAGCTTTTGATTGGTTGAAATAATATGCATACCAAAATTAAGAGAGCATTTGAGGCATAAAAGTGTGCATTTTCAGAACTCAGATTAAGGTTTGATGAAAAATGGCTACATTACCAAAATATATTTAAAGGTGACATTTCTACGATAAATCATGGAATTATGATGACTTATACCTAAAATTGTTACGTTGGGGCCTGGTGCACTGTAGCAATGGGTGTTACATATTACCAATGTAGATGCATTCCAAATAGACAAAGTCTTTTTACATTACTGCTGACAGTGTCTGGTTGGGATACATTCATCCCACAGTCTCATGTGCCTTATGTTTGCATCAAATGCTAATAAAGACATGTTTAAATAAAAAAAAATAGCAAGAGCGGTCTATTAAACAACTCTATGGTACTCAATTTGTCTACTTAGGAAGAAGAAAGCCTTACTAAACCATGAGGAAAGCTCGGACCAGTGACCTGTAGATTGAACTCAACAGTGCGGGCTTATTTTACAGGGCTACCTAGTACATTTCGTAATCACTGAAAACAACACTCCTCATGACCGAGTCAGTTCAGGTGATCTACCCAAGAAATACTTTTTCACGGGAAAGTTAAATACTAATTAAATAGAAAACAAACTTCAGAGGTAGGGAAGTAAAGCAAATGGGGTAAACTGCCAACACAACAGGAGCTATGGAATGCCTCTTGCCGATGGGTCTTAATCGGTTTGCCCAGGGTATTCAGAAAATGACTAAAAAGGCTGCACCCGTAGTCACATTTCAAAGCAGAAGTGCATTCTGCCGGATAGAATCATCTCTAATTGTCTGAATTTAGACATGTTTACCGTTGACAGTACATCTCTACTTAAGGAGGAAGAAATTGAAAACATATGAAGATTTATTTATAAGACCCCAGCACAAGCAGTTCTGAATGGGTTTCACCCTAGAACAGCGAGGCATATTAGCATTAAATACTACAGCCCACTAGGTACCTCCAGTAAGCGCCACAGAGCTGTGTTGCAGAGAGGTGTAAAAAGGGCCACGTCCTGGACCACCTCTCTGCAACGCAGCACAGTGGCGCTTACTGGAAGCAACTGGTGGGCTAGTTGGCCCCCAGGAGCCCTCAGGATTGAAGGGGAATTATTTCCCCAACTTAAAACGCGCCACAGGGCGTGTGTGCACACATGTCACCTCAGGCCCCGTCCCCTCCCTTCCCCACTGTGTAGACACACCCTGTGGCCGTTTTAAGTTGGAAGATTAAGTCCCCTTGAATTTTGAGGGTCCCTAGGGTCAAACTAGCCCACTAGGTACCTCCAGTAAGCGCCGTTGCAGAGAGGTGTAAAAAGGGCCACGTCCTGGACCACCTCTCTGCAACGCAGCACAGTGGCGCTTACTGGAAGGACCTGGTGGGCTAGTTAGCCCCCAGGGGCCCTCAGGATTGAAGGGGAATTATTTCCCCAACTTAAAACGTACCACAGGGAGTGTTTGTACACATCACCTCAGGCCCCGCCTCCTCCCTTCACCTCTGCGTAAACGCCCCCTGTGACCGTTTTAAGTTGGGAGATTAAGTCCAGTTGAATCCTCAGGGTCCCTGGGGTCTAACTAGCCCACCAGGTACCTCCAGTAAGCACCACAGAGCTCCGCTGCTCAGAGGTGTAAAAAGGGGCACGGCCTGGACCACCTCCCTACAACGCATCGCAGTGGCGCTTACTGGAAGCACCTGGTGGGATAGTTAGCCCTCAGGATTAAGGGGAATTATTTCCCCAATTCAAAACGCGCCACAGGGCGCGTTTGCACACTTGTGCCATCAGGCCACTCCCCTCCCTGCACCACTGCGCAAACGTACCACCTGGTGCGTTGTAAATTGGGGGATTAAGTCCCCTTGAGTCCTGAGGGTCCCTGGGGGCCAACTAGCCCAACACTTATCTCCAGTAAGCGCCAGAGAGCTACGTTGCAGAGTGGTGTAAAAAGGGGCATGGCTTGGGCCAACTCTCTGCAAAGCAGCGCAGTGGCGCTTACTGGAGGTAAGTGGTGGGCTAGTTGACCCCCAGGGACCCTCAGTATTGAAGAGAAATTAATTCCCCAACTTAAATTGCACCACAGGGTGTGCTTGCACACATGTCACCTCAGGCCCCGCCCCTTCCCTTCACCACTGTGCAAACACGCACCACGGTGCATTTTAAGTTGGGGGATTAAGTCCCCTTGAATCCTGATGGTCCCTAGGATCCAACTAGCTCACCAGGTACCTCCAGTAAGCGCCACAGAACTGTGTTGCAGAGAGGTGTAAAAAGGGGCGTGGCCTCTGAACACCTTTCTGCAACGCAGCTCCCTGGTGCATACTGGCTTTACCTGCTAGGCTAGTTGGCCCCCAGGGACCCTCAGTATTCAAGGGGAATTAATTCCCCAACTTCCAACTTGCAACGGGGCGCATTTGCACAGTGGTGAAGGAAGGGGCGGGGCCTAAGGTGACATGTGCAAACACGCCATGTGGCGCGTTTTAATTTGGGGAACTAATTCCTCTTCAATCCTGAGAGTCCCTTGGGGCCAACTAGCCCACCATGAACCCCTAGTATACGCCAGGGAGCAGCGTTGCAGAGAGGTGTTCAGAGGCCACGCCCCTTTTTACACCTCTCTGCAACGCAGCTCTGTGGCGCTTACTGGAGGTACCTGGTGGGCTAGTTGGCCTCCAGGGACCCTCAGGATTGATGCGGAATTCATTCCCCAACTTCAAACGTACTACAGGGCGTGTTTGTACATATATCACTCAGGCCCCGTCCCCTCCCTTCACCACTGTGCAAACCCGCCCCGTGGTGCGTATTAAGGGGGTCATTATGATGACGGGCGGACTTTGTCCGCCCGTCACCATAGTGGGAAACGGGACCGCCCGCCATAAGGGCGGGGGTCCCGTGGGGGACATTAGGATGTGCCCGCCACAGTGGCGGGCACATCCTGTAGTTTTAGCATTGTGGCGGGCGGTGCACTCTGCACCGCCCGCCACGATGCTAAAAATGCTTTTTTGCATTTGCATATGCAAAGCGGCAGGCACCGCGCGGTGCCTGCCGCTTTGCATATGCAAATGTGGGGGGGGGTAGTGCCCCCTGACAGTGTTGTGAACCTGGGGGCCCTGCAGGGGGCCCCCGCAGCAATCCCTGCCTGCCTTTCCGTGGCGGCATTGCCGCCGCGGAAAAGCAGCTGCAGACAGGCACCCTAATATGGATGGCGGTGTCTGATAGACACCGCCACCATATGGTTCCATTACCGCCCCGGCCGCAATGCGACCGGGGCGGAAAAGCGGCGGACGGTGTTTTCGTTCACCGCGGTCCCCCCCGCCATCCTAATATGGCGGGGGGGAATTAGAATGCGGATGTCGGGCGGATTGCCCCCGCCAGGGTGGCGGTGGCCACCGCCACCCTGGCGGGGGCAATCCGCCCGACATCCTAATGGACCCCTAAGTTGGGGGATTAAGTCCCCTTGAATCCTAAGGGTCCCTGGGGTCCAACTAGCCCGGAAGGTACCTCCAGTAAGCGCCACAGAGCTGCGTTGCAGAGAGGTGTAAAAAGGGGCGTGGCCTCTGAACCCCTCTCTGCAACGCAGCTCCCTGGTGCATACTGGAGGTTCCTGGTGGGCTAGTTGGCCCCCAGTGGACCCCCAGTATTCAAGAGGAATTATTTCCCCATCAGCAAACGCGCAGAGTGCTGCAGGGAGGGAGCGAGGCCTCCGGCGAGATTTTTTTTTTTTTAAAGAAGTGTGGCCCCTCTTCCTTTTTCTATGTTATGGGCCCTGGGAACCCCATCCCCCAGAGCCTCACCCCATTTAAAAAAAATAATATAAATGTAACGAAGGGGGACCGCATGTGACCCCCCTCCCATGGCGCATTCCGGCCCCGGGAACCCCATCCCCCGGGGCAGGGCTATATATTCTTTTTTTTTAATTATGCCACATTTGGCCCCGGGGACCCCATCCTCTGGGGCCGGCCTTTATTTATTTTAATTTTTTATTTCTTTTGGAGGGGGGCCGCGTGGCCCCCCTCCCGGGCCACTTCTGGCCCCGGGGACCCCAACCCCCGGGGCCTGGCATTGCTTTTTTATTTTTTTTCTGAGGGGGGCCGCGCAGCCCCCTCCTCAGGCCTATTATGGCTCCGGGGACCCCATCCCCCGGGGCCGGCCTGACTTTTAAAAAATATATTTGTTGGGGAGGGGGGCTGCGTGGCCCCCCTCCCGGGCCACTTCTGGCCCCAGGGACCCCATCCCCCGGGCCGGCCCTATCCGTTGGGGACAGTGGGGGGTCCTCAATTCCCCCATGGTCCCACCGGCTCCCCGCATCCTGCAGGAGGCGGCATTGCTTTTCCATAAGTGGACCCGCTGACATGCAGCTCACCTTATGGAAAAGCAATTCTGCTTTGCTTCATTGAAGCGAGAGCAGGTTTCCCTGCTCTCGCTTCAATGAAGCAAAGCAGAGTTTGCAATGACAGGGCAGGAGCCCTGTCATTGCAAACAGCGGTGTCCCGGGGGTGGGCACCCCAGGACACTGCAGGAGCCAGCTCTGGGGGGTGGTGGCGGTCCCCAGGGCCATCATTAGCTTCAAGAGGGGGGCCGCCACCTCCCACCTAATGCAAAGCCCCGGGGCTCAGGGGTCCGTAACGGACCCCCTATTTTGAATATTTAGTGCCCTGGGGAGGTGGCGGTCCCCAGGGAGTGTGGTGGGTGGGGGCAGGAGCCCCCCACACAGGTTAAATTTTCTTTTTTTTTTAAAGCCCCGGGGGATGGCGGTCCCTGTGGCTGCGGGGGTGCCTTAGAGGCCTCCTCAACTTCAAACTAACAAGCCCCGGGGGCTGGTAGTCCCGGGGGCTGCGGGGGGGGCCATGTGCCCCCCACAAATATTCATGCTGTGCCCCGGGGGTGGCGGTCCCCGGGGCAGTGTGGGGGGGATGCCCCGGGGGATCGCATGCCCCCGGGACTTGGCCCACCCGGGGGCTTTAATTAAACAAAGCGCGGGAGCCCGCGCTTTGTTATGTTTTATTTTCGGCCGGATCCGCGGATTTTAGGCTAGGGGGTCAGGGTGTTTCTACCCTGCCCCTTTTTCGTGTTTTGCGCCTTAGTTTTACTGATTTCTTGTGCCTCGATTCTACCGAGGCACAAAATGGCTGCCAACACTTCTATGTTTGAAGTGTTGACAGCCAATTAGCATAAAGCTTGTGATCGGGAGGGTGTGTGGATCCTGCGCGGCCATAGATATCGAAACTTTTTTATTTTCTCAGCAACTACTGAACGGATTTACACCATTTAACAAAAAGGGATCTTTTTGAACCAAGGGCTACCTTTTTACCAAATTTGGTGTAATTCCGTTCCGCAGTTCGGGCTGTAGCCGTGTCTAAAGTTTCCTATGGGAAATTACATGGGGAAAACACGTTTTGGGACGCCCCTTTTTTCTCGAACCTGCTTGACGAATCATCCCCAAACTTTCAAGATAGGAGCGGACCGGAGCGCCCCACGAGTTTTGAAAATTTCAGGAAGATTTGTCAACCGGCGCCAAAGGTATTCGGAATAGAATGTTGCAAATTTCCAATGGAAAATAGGTCCAAACTATAACTACCTACTGGTGACCGCTAGTAGGTAATATAAATAAATAAATATATACATATGTAGTATGCACTGGATATGACAGTCATAGATAAAACTACAGTGAAGAGAAAAGCAAACTGCAACTCATAGTAAAATTAGCAAAAATGTAATACATATCCTGTCTTATTGTTTATAGAAAAGCTACTTCTAAATATGCACCACACAGAAATTTACACCTGTGTGTACACCATGTATCCTGGGCATCCAAGCATTAAGATAATGCTAACTGCTCAAAAGTATCCTGAGATGCTGTTACCATCATCAACCTAAAAGAAATCACAGGAAAATGAAACCTTGCCACCAGCAAACACTTACAACAACACTTGGCCCAATAGGTCAAAAAGAAGTACAACCCTAACCATGGAAATCTCAAAAGGAGATATCCAACTGGAATAATGGACCGTAAGGAATATCGGACAGAACAGAAATCTGACTGAAATCTGACTCCATCACCAAGACGGCACACAGGAGTCCAATACAGAAGCGATTTATTTGGCTTCAGCTGTTTCCATAAATTATAGAGCAAATATATTTTTAAACCCTGAAAGGAATGTTAGTCACAAAAAGGAGAAATTGTTGATTAGAGAAATAAAATGTCCCCAGGGAGACAGAGGACATCCAACCATCCTATAGGAAAAGTGTAACTGCATCATCATATCAAAGCATATAGAAGGGAAAACTCAAGATGTTCTTAAGAAAGAGAAGAAGAAAATGCTGTACATGGCCGAAGAAGCGAACCCCCAGGGTCAAAATATTCTGACAGAGCATTCTAGATAACATAACAAGCAGTGATAGAAGAACAGCCATGTTCTGAGAAACTAGGCCATAGAACCTCCATAATAGAAGTGAGCGTTAGTAACACTATCCTGCCATATGTAACGTCTCCAAGAAAGAGAAATACATCTTAAGGGACAACACCCCATGATGCACAGGCAAGGATCACACAACATGGTAAAGCTGGCATAAGCCCTTTATAGGGTAACTTAACTCTTGCAAAAGTCACCTAATGCAAAAGGGTAAGTGGATATAATATCAAGTTTTAAATATCGTAGTGCAATAATATCAGGTTTAAAATGTCGAAAGTATGTAATATCAATGTCAAGAATATCGATTTGTTGTGTTGTATAAAATATCGTTGTTAAAAATATTGATTTAAAAAATATTGTTATTAAAAAATATCGATTTTGTAAATGTTGTGAATTTTTTAATATAGTATACAATTTTAAATGTATTAATTTTTTATTAATTGTATATGTTTTATATCAAATGTTTTAGGAGCGGGATGTTGTGTTTATAGGGGGTAAGGGTGGGGAGTGTTTTAAAAAAACTTTGTTTACATTTTTTTTAAAACTTATTACTATAAATGAAATTTTCAAATTGTGTTTTAGGAGCGGGATGTTGGGTTTATAGGGGATAAAGGTGGAGAGTCTTACATTTAAAAAAAATATTATTTCGTTTTAAAATTGTTTCTTAGGAGCGGGATGTTGGGTTTATAGGGGAGAAGGGTAGGGAATGTTTTGAAAATAAAATGTAACTTTTTTTAAAATTCTTAAAAATATATTAAACATTTTTTTAAGGAGTAGGATGTTGTGGTTATATGGGATAATGGTGGGGAGTGTTTTAATATAAAACAATTTGAAATTTAAAAAAAATATATATTTACATTTTGTATTTTAGGAGTGTGATGTTGGGGTTATAGGTGATAATGGGGGCATTTTTAAAACAAGTTTTAAGTTTTAAAATTAAATTTTTATATTTTTGAAACAAAATAATTTTGAAAAAAAGTGAGAATTTGTGTGATATTTTGAGAAATTTTAAAATAATTTTGTTGAGTTGTTTAAATGTAAATGTAAAAAAAGTGTTTAGAAATTTAGATTTTTTTTAAAACGTAAATATTATTTTTGATTATGATATACAATTTATTATAAAACTCACATATTTTTGGATAATTATTTATAAATAGGAATATGTAAATATATGTATAATGTGTATTAGTTTATATGTTTTTATGTAATTTTCTTGGCAATAATACATTTAACAATTATATTTCTGGATACTTTTCTTGAGTTAATACAGTTTGGGGTTGGAATAGAAAATTAAATTATATATGTTTAGTGTCCAACACCTTCTCTGAGTTTATGTAGTTTGGAGTGGGAATAGTAAATTATGTATGTTTAGTGTCCAACAACTTTCCTGACTTAATGTAGTTTGGAGTGGGAATAGCAAATTATATATGTTTAGTGTCCAGCACCTTCCCTGAGTTAATACAGTTTGGAGTGGGAATAGTAAATTATATATGGTTAGTGTCCAGCACCTTCCCTGACTTAGGGGCCGATTCCGATCTGGGTCGAAAAGCTCTCTGACCGAGCTGGATCCTGAGTGTTTCCCGACCAAGCCAGACTCCTGCAGTCCGACCGAGCGACTACGATGCGGCCGCATGCTGCCGGACTCGGTACGTTCAGACTCCCATAGAAGTCATTGAGAGCCGGTCGTACGATGCGTACAAGAGCTCCCATTGACTGAATGGGTACGTCTCGCACAAGGGCACCCTCTACAGTGGGTATGCAACGGTGCCATCCGCACCGTACATGCCTGTGTTAAGGAAACCCTTGGGTCTCCCCCTGTGTCAGAGTCGTAAGGCTGCGGGTGACGGGGGGTCCGACGCGGACCCCCAAAGGCAGCTGCCCAGACGTTTTGCGAGCCGGAAACTTCGGCTCAATCCGGCTGTCCGACGCAGGAATCGTAGTAGCTCGGTCGGAATTCACCTCCATTGCACGGCACGGTTTGCTTACGGACGAGGCGTACGGAGCGGTTCGGACACGGAAACGATTTGGTCGGCGATTTCGCATTTCTCGCATCGTACTTGCTCGCTCGTACAGCTGTACAAGTCGGGCGGAGAACACAAGTACGGCTCATACTTTTTACGACCGGATCGCGTTTGGGGACCTTCCGAGCGAGATCGGAATCACCCCCTTAATGTACTTTGGAGTGGGAATAGTGAATTATATATGTTTAGTGTCCAGCACCCACCCTGAGTTGATTCAGTTTGGAGTGGGAACAGTTAATTATATATGTTTAGTGTCACGCACCTTCCCTGAATTTTTTTTTAGTTTAGAGTGAGAATAGAAAATTATATATATTTACTATCCAAAGCCTTCCCTGACTTTTTCAAATTTGGAGTGGGAATAGTAAAATATATATGTTTAGTGCCTAGCACCTTCCTGACTTTTTCAAGTTTGGAGTAGGAATAGTACGTTTGGGGCCCCATTAGGATGGCGGGCGGATCACTCCCGCCAGACCGGCGGGGGCGATCCGCCCGCCATCTGTGCAGAAAAAACCCCTCGCCATTATACAATGGCTGTGTGGTCCGCGGCGGACGGAAAGACCGTCTGCCACTTTTCCGCCCGGTCGACATGTCGACCGGGTGGAAAAGGGTTCTATATGGTCTTTCAGACACCGCCAGCCATATTAGAATGTGGTTTTTGAATTGCCGCCACGGAAAGGCATGCAGAGTCTGCTTGGGGGACCTGTTGCGGGCCCCCCCAGGGAGTCCGTGGAGGTGGGGGGTGACCATGGGGGGTACCTATGGTACCCCCCTGCAGTTCCATGCACAACATGGCAGGCACCGTGCGGTGCTTGCCATGTTGTGCATGGAAGTGCACAACATGCCTTCCTGGCATTGTGGTGGGCGGTGCTGAGTGCACTGCCCGTCACTATGTTAGGAATGCAGGATGCGCCCGCCACTGTGGCGGGCGCATACTAATGGCACTCACGGGACCCCCGCCCTTATGGCAGGCGGTCCTTTTTTACGAGGGGATGGAGGGCGGACAAAGTCCGCCCGCCATCCTAATGTGCCCCTTGGTGTCCAGCACCTTCCCTGAGTTAATGTAGTTTGGAGTGGGAATAGGAAATTATATATGTTTAGTGTCCAGCACCTTCCCTGACTTTTTCTAATTTGGAGTGAGAATAGTACATTATATATGTTTACTATCCAAAGCCTTCCCTGACTTTTTCTAGTTTGCAGTGGGAATATTATATTATCTATGTTTAGTGTCCAGTGCCTTCCCAGAGTTAATACAGTTTGGAGTGCGAATAGTAAATTATATATGTTTAGTGTCCTGCAGTTTCCCTGAGTTGATATAGTGTAGAGTGGGAATAGTAAAGTATTAGTTCTTTATTCTGCAGTAAGATTAATGATAAAATCTAAGTTTAAGTGGTAATAGTATATTATCTATGTGTATTAAAAGAAATATATGTGTGATATATAATTTAAGATAATTATTTTATTGTAAATACAGAAAACAACAATTAATATAGGAATTAAATATAACACAATATTTATATTTTATTAAAGAGTTCATTTTCATTCAAAGAGTCAAACAAACAACTAATATGCATTTTGTTTTATTAAACATTTTGAAATACATATGTATTAAAGAGTAATACTAATAACAGTCATCAAACTTTATTGCAGGATTCGAAAATTGTCCATTAAGTAAATACTAATAACATTCTTTGGCTTACCTTGCATATTTAGTACATATTTTAACATAAACAGATTTTTAAGTATAGTCACCATGACACAATTTTAACTTTTTAATAATGTAAAACTTGGTAACAATGTACATTTTTTACAAATAAAAGATGTAGCTGTCAACTGGTTTTTATTCATTTTGTTTACTACATACTTTTTGTTAACAGTTATAGAATATGTATTTACATTGTAAATATGCATTACATAATTACATAGTGTGCATTTTTAATAACATACATTTTATTACAATTTTCACATTGTATACCTTTTTATATTTTTTGCATTTTTTTAATAAATAATATATTTTGCATAATATTATTTAAGTCGTAAATACAAATACAATTATTAAGGTAAGAAAACATGATGAAAAAGAAATACATTTTTTAACATTTACACTTTTATTCACATTTTTAGCAAGCATTATAATTTTTTTAAATCACACTGGTAAATTAACATATTTTATTTTAATGTATAATAATAAATATTATTTATTTTTTATATTTACTATTATACTTTAAAAAACCTTTAAACAGTAAAGAAAAAACATTTAGTACATTAGTAATATTAATTATTATGACATTATTATTTTTAAACTTTTTTGTATTTGATTTCTAATGTACATTGACTTTAATGTAAAAAAGTATTTTATTATTTCATTTAGGTAGCCATTTTCTAAACTAAGTTGTATTTTGCAGGCTATCTGTGTTGTTATAGATCATTTCTGAGGGGAGAAGCTTGCGGTTGGAAGCTGTGTCGCATCAGTTAAGTTAAGTTTAATTTAATTACTTTTAGGCTTAATTTAGGTGTAGGTTGAAGGTAGTTAGATAGTGTATAGTGTAAGTATAGTTAGTATTTTTGTTTTTGGTGCGGTTTAGTTAGTAGTTTTGCGTTTGCGAAATGCGGTTAGTTCGTTTTATAGGTAGGTGTTAGGGTATGTATTATATGTTTAAATATGTTTAGAGAATGGTGTTATTAGGGTGTTTATGAGTGTTGTTTAATGATTTGATTGTGCATTTGTGCGGGAGGTATTGTGTTATTTTTTTACAGGTTTTTGTCATTTGAAAGTTGCCGTTGGGAGATTCATGCTTTTTTTTTTTTTAAAGGAATTGTTTTAGTTTCTAGTAAACTAATAATTATTTTACAGTTCCTTTTTTTCGGGCTTTCCTGTAGAGTTTCTTTTTTTAGTTACATTTTTCGGGTCTTTAATGGATTGGAGTCTACGGATATGTTATTGCCGGATTATATTTTTTACAGTTGTATTTTTCCATTTTTTAGGGGACTTTTAAATAAGTTTGGGGATTTTTACACGTTTGGATTTAGTTATGGCAGTTTGGATTCAATTATTCAGCAAAAAAGGGAAGTCATTTTAAATTATTTACAATGGGAGGGAAATGTATTTTTTTTTCATTTGTATGGACGTTTGTAAATATATAAAATATATTTATTATATCAAATAATTTTTAAGAATAAGTTAAAATTAATTGACAATATTTATATTTTTCAAAGAAATGTTTATTTAAGAATTTTGTGCACAATTACGATTTTCCTATGTTTTTGTAGTACTGCTCTAAAGTAGGGATTTAGCTATTGTTTGTAGATATTCTAGCCCTTTAGTGTTTGGGTAGAGTGTTACTTTTTATTGTAGGTGCTCGAACATTGTTTTAGTCTGTTTAGTTAGTTTTGGACTTAACTGTGTTACAGACTGTTCAAGTCTTAGTTGTTGGTAGCTTTATTCTTTTTGGAATGATTGTAGTAATATATATAGCGTTGATTGGGTTCTTCCAGTTGTGGCTTGGAAAGCATTATGCCATTCTTTTACAGCGTTATTAGTTTTTGCTTCTTTGTTTAGGGTACTGTTATATACATTCCACCATGGAATGTGGTATTTGGGCTGTCTCCTATGTCCATATCAGTGTGTCCTTCCCACCCAGGTATGCTCGAAATTGTTGAGTTGGGGACTTAGATTATGTTCATTTTTTTGATAGTAGGGACTTTCTATTAATAGATTGTTGTGTTTTGCTACATCAGTTATTGCGACGCATGCTAGTGCAATTCGTTTTTTTATTTCATATACATGATATAAGTTGCATATTCTACACTGAGCATAGATTTTTGAAGGTGTCTCCAAATGCACTGAATAAAGTGGTAATAGCAACCTTGTATTGCTGTGTGAGGGTAGGATTTCAGGATGGCTTGTATCGTTGCCTGTTTAAAGTCTATGATCATTTATTGAGCATAGTAATTATTAGTTTCTTGATTTACTTTTGTTAAGAGTTCTACATAGGTAGTAGTTTGTATATTTGGTAACAGGTCATATATAAAGGAGATGTTGGTATTGTGATACAGTCCATGGATTGTATATAATTGGTAAAATGTTTTGGGACATATTTTAAATGTTGTGTCCATCATCCATGTCGCACAATTCTGAAGTTTAAGTAAGTTTGTGAAAGTTGAATATATAATAATTATTTTGTCGTTGGATTTATTGTCATAAAGTAGAATTTGCTCTACATTATGACTTACAGCGAGTTCAGGTGGTATTTGTATTTCACTAAAGGTTTTGGGGGTAGGTGGGGTGTTAGTAGTTGCTTTTTTGTTCTAGCTATTAGCCTTTTCAACGCTGAGTCAGAGGGTAATTGGCCAGTTACATGTTCTGGAACTATGGGAAGTACATCTTATAATATTTCAGTAGTAGGTTTTTGAGAGCTAATGCTAGCTTCTTTCAGAGTGTCTAAAGTGTCTCTCACTTCTATTTCAGCTATGTTAGGGGGTGGGTATGTTCCTTAACAGGTATTACAGTTGTTTCTTTTGTTGTAGCCCTCCTATAACAAGCATTTGAATAATAGTTGCTGCATTTCTAATTAACTTTGACACCTGTCTGTTTCTCCTGGGTGTAGACATATCCCATTCCATTTCTGGGAAGTTATGAATTTGGCACCTTCAGTCATTTTGATGTTTCAAATGCTATGAGAAATGTATATATAAAAAAGATTACATGTATTGTAATTGTTTTAATTTTGATACAGGTTTTTATATACATTATACTTACATGTTTCAATATGTTGAACTTTTTGTGACGCTGAGGTGTTTCTGTTGGTGCTTGCCTTTAGTGTTTCTTTTGATGTCCTGCAGAAGAAAAATGTTAATTTTAATAAATGTGTTTAACAGCATTTATTTCATTTTGGGGTTAGTGGGCCATGTGGGTTGGTAATTTTACTTGTTTTAATAGTTTATTTGAGATTCATACTTACTTGTTTGGCAAGGTGGTTTTTGGATGATGTTTGAAGGTAGTGGAGTATGTTGTGAAGTTTCTGTATAGGAGAAATAATAAAAAAAAATACATATATTAATTATTTAGTTATTATAAAAAGTGCTTTACGATTATTTTATGCAGTTGTAACATTAAATAGATATTTTACTTACTTTTGAAGTTGTATTTGGAGTTTTCAATGATGAAGTTCAGTGTTGCAGAAGCAATCCGGCAGAGATTCTCATTATTCTTGGTTTTGTTGTTGGAGCATAAAATAATGTTACATTTTCGATTGTTTATATAGTGTTTGATTAATTGTGCTGTAAATCTTATAGGGTTATTTTAGTTGTAGCTCTTTTCCATTGGTTGTTACTAATGTTTTCAATTAATTTGGCAGTTTTTCCTTATATGGGAAACGCTAATTAATGTTCAGTTGAACTTTTTTCTTACTTTATTTAAAAGTGTAATAGTATATTATTTGTATTTTATTTTGCATAGCATGTATATTAAAAAATATTTATTTTATATATAGTGTTTGTTAGTATAATAAATTTAATGAGTTTAAATACGTTAAAGTTATTTTATTGAATTATAATGTGTCCTGGCCCCATTTCTCTTCTCTGTTTATTCAAACGGAGTTGAAAATTTACTTACTAAGGCTACCCGTGATGTCCCTGTATTTGACTCTCAATTGCTACCCATCTTGGCATACGCGGATGAAGCAGTATTGATTGTTAGGACTGGGCGGGGTCTTCAGTGCTTGATAACTACCTATGTATCCTTCATGGACTCCTTAGACCTGAAGGTAAATCATACTAAGTCCTTTGCAATCATAGCCGGGGCTAGGAAAAGAGATAAAACCTCCTATTTACACGTGGATAGCAAGAGAATAGAGGTGGTCGATACTTTCCCTTATCTGGGGGTTCTTTTTGATAAAAATTTATCTTCGTCAAAATTGGTGGAAGGAAGAAAGTTGGTCATGGAGAGAAGCCTCTCAGCCGTAAAATCTCTCGCCCACAAATTGGGCGCAAGACCGCTAATACCGATAAAAACATTTATCAGGCTAAAGTCAAGGCTGCAGTAACATATGGGGCGGATGTATGGGGCTTGCCTTTAGTGTTTCTTTTGATGTCCTGCAGAAGAAAAATTTTAATTTTAATAAATGTGTTTAACAGCATTTATTTCATTTTGGGGTTAGTGGGCCATGTGGGTTGGTAATTTTACTTGTTTTAATAGTTTATTTGAGATTCATACTTACTTGTTTGGCAAGGTGGTTTTTGGATGATGTTTGAAGGTAGTGGAGTATGTTGTGAAGTTTCTGTATAGGAGAAATAATTAAAAAAAATACATATATTAATTATTTAGTTATTATAAAAAGTGCTTTACGATTATTTTATGCAGTTGTAACATTAAATAGATATTTTACTTACTTTTGAAGTTGTATTTGGAGTTTTCAATGATGAAGTTCAGTGTTGCAGAAGCAATCCGGCAGAGATTCTCATTATTCTTGGTTTTGTTGTTGGAGCATAAAATAATGTTACATTTTCGATTGTTTATATAGTGTTTGATTAATTGTGCTGTAAATCTTATAGGGTTATTTTAGTTGTAGCTCTTTTCCATTGGTTGTTACTAATGTTTTCAATTAATTTGGCAGTTTTTCCTTATATGGGAAACGCTAATTAATGTTCAGTTGAACTTTTTTCTTACTTTATTTAAAAGTGTAATAGTATATTATTTGTATTTTATTTTGCATAGCATGTATATTAAAAAATATTTATTTTATATATAGTGTTTGTTAGTATAATAAATGTATTGAGTTTAAATACGTTAAAGTTATTTTATTGAATTATAATGTGTCCTGGCCCCATTTCTCTTCTCTGTTTATTCAAACGGAGTTGAAAATGTACTTACTAAGGCTACCCGTGATGTCCCTGTATTTGACTCTCAATTGCTACCCATCTTGGCATCTTGTTACATTTTCGATTGTTTATATAGTGTTTGATTAATTGTGCTGTAAATCTTATAGGGTTATTTTAGTTGTAGCTCTTTTCCATTGGTTGTTACTAATGTTTTCAATTAATTTGGCAGTTTTTCCTTATATGGGAAACGCTAATTAATGTTCAGTTGAACTTTTTTCTTACTTTAATTAAAAGTGTAATAGTATATTATTTGTATTTTATTTTGCATAGCATGTATATTAAAAAATATTTATTTTATATATAGTGTTTGTTAGTATAATAAATGTAATGAGTTTAAATACGTTAAAGTTATTTTATTGAATTATAATGTGTCCTGGCCCCATTTCTCTTCTCTGTTTATTCAAACGGAGTTGAAAATTTACTTACTAAGGCTACCCGTGATGTCCCTGTATTTGACTCTCAATTGCTACCCATCTTGGCATACGCGGATGAAGCAGTATTGATTGTTAGGACTGGGCGGGGTCTTCAGTGCTTGATAACTACCTATGTATCCTTCATGGACTCCTTAGACCTGAAGGTAAATCATACTAAGTCCTTTGCAATCATAGCCGGGGCTAGGAAAAGAGATAAAACCTCCTATTTACACGTGGATAGCAAGAGAATAGAGGTGGTCGATACTTTCCCTTATCTGGGGGTTCTTTTTGATAAAAATTTATCTTCGTCAAAATTGGTGGAAGGAAGAAAGTTGGTCATGGAGAGAAGCCTCTCAGCCGTAAAATCTTTCGCCCACAAATTGGGCGCAAGACCGCTAATACCGATAAAAACATTTATCAGGCTAAAGTCAAGGCTGCAGTAACATATGGGGCGGATGTATGGGGCTCGGTAGCAACTGACTCACTTCAAACCACTGAAAATAACTTTTTAAAGTCTTTGGTGGATCTTCCTCTTTCTTCATCAAATTATATCTTACACCTGGAACTGGGCGTGCCCTATATCGCAGATGCAATTCAACTAGCACCAATTCTGTTGTGGCACTCAATCTGGCGGAGGGACACAGTGCCACTTACACAAATAATAATAAGGAACTGTCTAAATATGGATAATTGAAGAATGTCGAGGTGGCTTGGCTACGTAGAAACAGTCCTGAAGGAAATTGGCCTTTCTGAACTATTCAAGGATCCATTGACCTACAGAAGGGTTTCGAAGCAAAACGTTTCCAGCATGTTTTTGTAAATGGCGGACTATAAACGAAAGGAACACCACAAAGAGAAATATGCAGTTGTTATCTATCGATTGAATCCACCACTGACAGAGAGAGGGTACTTCTACTTAGCAAACGTTACTAGCCCACAACACAGATTTATAATATTGAGGTTTTGCATGAACATGATTCCAATGATGTTAGGATATCCGGAGAAAACTTATAATCATGCAGATTTAAGCTTGTGCCCATGTGATAACCTCTCATTACAAACGGAATTGCATCTAGTTTTATTCTGAAGGTTCTATGAGAAAGAAAGGAACTTCTATCTTAAGCCAATTTTAAAGCAAGGGAATTTTAATCAATGCCGAGTTGCATTTTATTTTTTAAAAATGTTATCCAATCCATTGGTATGTTTTTCGGTAGCTACGTTCCTATGGGCCTGCATGAGGAAAAGGAAGAGGGGGGCTGTTAGAACCCTTGGGCTGGTCGCTTGCTAAATTGTTTGCACTTTATACGGGGCTGTTTAGGAAATTAGAGATATAAAATGGCAAACGAAATGCTTCAAGTATTTAGGCCTGGAATTTCAGAAGGACCTTATCAGCACTCTAAAGACTAATGAAAACTCCCTTTACAAAAAAATATCCAACTTGTTAGATGGTTGGTCCCCAAAATTTTTATCATGGTGGGGCAGGGCGAAAACTCTAAAAATGATGATTACACCGTTGATTAACTACCTTGTTTGCATGCTACCAATGTTGCTATCGAATGATTTTCTGAAAAAGGTGTATAAACTTTTTAATACATTCTTGTGGAAGGGTAAAAAAGTTAGAATCTCACTAAAAAAACTTCAGCTACCCAAAAGGTGGTATAGGCCTCCCGAACTTTAGAAATTACCAGACTGCTTACTTATGTAAACAAGGGTTTTTGGTTTCTAAACCATGCGGACTACACCCCTGTTTGGGTAGATATAGGAAGTGCGATCTACAATAAAATGCCTCTCCCCGCCCTACTAACGGCGGACGTCTCTGCTCTCCCGCACTCCAGAAACATCCTACTCATTACCAAAAGAGCTTTACTGAGCTTAGAATGGGTGACCAAGGCCAAACTCAAAATTAATAAATCTTACTTAGCCTCACTATGGTACAATCCGACAATAGACGGCAGGTCTCTTTATTGGGACCACTGGTCTAAAAAGGGGATAAACCTAAATAAAGATCTATTCACAAACAATTTGTCTTTACCCTTCTCAGAACTACAATCGAAGCACGGGCTTCAAACTCTGGATTTCTATAAATTTCTAAAACTCAAGTCGCTCATTTCCTCCCGATCTATCACAGCACATGGCCCTTCCATTGCGGGGAAACTTGCTCACCTTGTGACAGCCGGACACACTGTCTCCAAAATATATAAACTCCTCTCTCCTAACTCACGAAACTCACATAGAAAATGTGAGACAGCATTGGAAAATGAGATGAATTCATCTCTGATTCAATTTGACTGGGAGAAAATTCACTTGACCCCTTTCGCAAACAAAATCTCGCCTATACTCCCACAAACCAAGATAATGTTAATAAACAGAGTATACTGGACCCCTGAAAAAAAATTAACTTAAACTTAATGATAGCCCCACATGTTGGAATTGTAAATCTGACGTGGGCGATCTGGCGCGCATGCTCTTCTATTGCCCTGCCTTACAAACATTTTGGGACAAGATCTACAACTACATACACAGTATCTTTCATTATCGACCTCCAAAGGACTTCTCCTGCTTTATTCTAGGTGCTATTGATCCTCAACTTGTACTGGCCCAGGACCGACATCTTATGGATCTCATGCTTACTCTGGCCTGTAAGGTCATTCTAAACAAATGGAAAAATGCTAGTGAAATTGCCTTTAAAACATGGAAGGAATGGTTGTTCTCTCTGAGAGGCGCAGATAGTGAGTCTCTCCAGAACTCCCCACGGCGCAAATCACATAGGAAACTTTGGAGCTCCCTTGATTCCTCGTACACATGCTATAACCCCCCATAAAGCCACGAACCCTGCTTCTAGGAGACCGCTTACCCTTTATGACTGGAATGTTGCCTTGCTTCCTACTGTTGTGCGTACTGGCTGTTCTGACAATTTGAGCTAGATGACTTAGCCCTTCTGATGTAGTCCCACGTAACACTAGAGCACTTTTCGATCATTAATGAAAACATACACTTGGTTGCTGTTATTTTGCCATTTTGATATTTCGTTATTTTACTTTAATTCTGTTCAGCATTATCCCTATAGAACGATCTATTCTCGTCCTCATGTTTTTGTTTTATTGGGAGATGTACATGTACTGCTTTTCCTTGTTTGTCTTTGTTTTTCGCAATAAAAATGATTTGAATACAAAAAAAAAAGATATAAAATGTGGATATAGTTCGATGCAGTACGGGTTCCAACGTATTTTTAATTTTTAGATGGAACCCATTGTTTTTATCGACTATGAACTCTTATCATGTATTTATTCTGTGAATTTATGATCTTTTTTTAACTGATCGAATAAAGAATTGAATTGAATTATAATGTATTTAATGTTACATTCATTTATTTAATATGTTGTGTGTGTTTGTGATATTGTTTATATTATTTTTGTTATATATTGTGTTATTAAAAATATTTTTAAGGTGTCAATATATTTTTTGGGCCGATAATAGTGTGATCTTTATTTTGTTATCGATATTTGTGTCATTTTGTATTTTATTTAATGTTTTCGATATTAGTTATGACGATATTAGTGATATCGATGTTATTGTTTGACGATAATTTTGTGTGGATATATGTTTTTTTTTCAATAAGTATAGAGTATCTATATTTATGTGATTGACATTTGTGTATCGATAATTTTGTAGGTCGATATTTTGAGTGTCGATGTTATATCAGTATTCCATGCACCCCCAGAATTCAAAGCAAAGTGCACCCCGCCAAGTTTAGCGAGAAGGACTGTAAGCAAATGAAGGACCGATCAAACAAGAATGTCCTTGTGGATATCTCGATCAAAACAGACCCAAAATTGCAATGAAGTGTAAATTCAGAGTAGGTGTAAAGAATAAGCATACTCTGTACAAAAGATCTACCATAGGCATAAACAAGATGTCCCTATAAGAAATACTGAAAATCATAAGTAATGCATACCAGAATACCAAACTGCTTTTCATAGAAGCATGAGGCATAGGTAATCTTCCTAACCGGAAGAAACATTGCAAGCAAATAACCTCTTGAGCCTGAAGCTCATCATCAGAGGAAAAAAAGGAAAGGAAAACCAATGCAATAGATAACCTTGTACCACATAATCTGCCAAAGACAGTATTGAAACAATAATCTCTACTAACTGCAGAAACACCACATCAGGTATCCCCAACAGGCAGAACTTATACCACCACGGTACTGCCATAACATGGCCGCCATGCAAAACAAAAATATTAATATCCCCCATACAACCCTAGTATAGGAAAAAAATCAAATAGGTATATAATAGGAAAAATAAAAACTAAGACTCTGTTTTACCTCGTTTATCACAGCAATGCTGTAAAGTTGAGTCTGCCTGAGCACCAAAAGGAAGGGAGACATCAAGGGCATATCGATCAAGACAGTGTGACCGCTTATGAAAAACCTAAGGTCCGTAACCAGGCATGACATTGTAGTGCCACAGAGGATGCAATGGCCCAACCTACTGAATCAGCAGTATCCATGCACATATCCTTGAAGGTGGACATGTTGAGCTGCAGCCTACAAGCTGCTTATGGGCTGACAGCAGACCATCCTCAGCAAGCCCAACCACTCACCAGCAGGAATGCAACATTTGCTCCGCTCAAGCCCAATACAGCAATTACCCCCAACTCTCCTCTGCGGCGCAAGAGCAAGAATGATGCGCTTGAATGTCTGGAAATCAATCGAGGTGGAGAAAGTGTGTCCAGGCACACCCCGACTCGGAGGTCAGTGGCAAGCGGTGAGAGGGGCGAGGGAGTGCTTAGGTGATTGCAACACATGCACCTGAGCTGTTCTCTGAGCCCCCGCTGCCTAACCACCAACTATCACTGGCTGGTCTGCTGGCTTTGGGGCTTGCAGGCCTGCAGTTCGCTCACAGCTCTTTCCCCAGCATCTTGTGAGAACCGAAGTGGGCAGGTAGGCCGGGAGTCCAAGCTTCCACCCTTCCTTCTTTCATGGTGTCTGTTACTGCACATGCACGATCTTCTGATTCTTCTGTAGATTATTCCTTGAATGTCAACACCTGCTCTTCCCGTTGAAAACGGAGCTCAACCCTCCTTCAGTAATATCCTACAATGAAAAGCAGAGCCAGCTACAAAGTAACCAATTAGCATGCACTTTACAATGAGCTGTATGTCTTTCTTGATCTACTTCCAACAACTGAAGGAAAACATACATACATAACAAAACATACAGAATGACGATATATTTCCATGTATATTTTTGATGCTGAAAGGCTACGTTTCTATAACTTCAGAGTAGTTCTGAACAATACACATTGTAGAAGTTGTTAATGCACAGTGGAATAGATACAAAGAAAGGTGAAGTGGTTGTTTACTGAACTTGAAGTAGTTTTTAGATCAAGCCTACCAGGCAGAGCAGCTGTCTCATTAAGAAAGACATATTGTGGGTTTACTAAGAACATAGAGGGGCTTGGAACCCGCTTATTGCTTACCATAGCTTTGCCTTCCTGTCACTTACATTGACTGTTTCTTTTCTGTGTCCCTACTCGATAATCTTGTGTTTTTCTCTTCCATGGAGCCTAGCTCATTACCCATCTATTTTGATTGTCTGGCTTACATGCTTCCACTCACTGCTTGCTTTTCAAGCCCTACTGCTTTCTTTTGGGTAAAGCAAGTGTTAGCAGCTGTTGCATAGGTGCACTTCTCTCCCCCTGCACTCTATATCCCTTTCTATATCCCTCTCTGTCACTCATGTGCTTCTTCCTGCCCCCATCCATTCTGTCTTCAATCTCTTGTACTCCCCACCATTGCTTTCTTACCAGTGTGCTTCGTTTCTACATTACCAGTTATTCTCCTTCTCTCACCAAATACTGCTACTCCCCACACAAGCACTCTATTGTGCTTTCCCCTTACCTGTGCACTTCTTTACTCTCATCGGTTGCGTTCCCTCCCCAACTCTGCCCTCCACATTGCTTACATCCCTACAGCTTTGTTTCTCACACCCTTTGATTTGCCTTCTGTGTTGCTCATCTTCCCCAACTTCCATGTTGCTTCCCATGTGCTCCCAAAGAAAATATACTTTAATGCTACTTCGATTTGGAGCAAATTAATATATCAGTCATATCCTGGCTCGAGTATATTAAAAACAACTTAAGAAATCTGGGATTGAGCAGCCGCTTTTAAAGTATAACACACAAGATGGTAGAAGGAATGTTGCACAATGGCAAAACATTCACCCCCGGTCACAGATCTGGGTTTAATCCATCGTTATTTTGCTCACCAAGCCACCCCAGTTCAGACATGGCCATATGCAAATCAGTCTTGACCCTGTGCCTCATGGGAACAGTCCAGCCTGAACTGCCAAGCCATGTCTTCCCTGGACCGGAATCAAGCATCGTAAGACCGGTTTCTGGCTATCAGCCGTCTTCAGCCAGGATAGCTTGACTCCAGTGGCGTAGTGAGCACGGGACCCATGTCTGGGCATACCCTTCCCACATAGGGTGAACAGCAAAACACACAAGATGATGGACAGAATATTGCACAGTGGCAAAACATTCACCCCCAGTCACAGATCTGGGTTTAATCCATTGTTATTTTGCTCACCAAGTCACCCCAGTTCAGACATGGCCATATGCAAATCAGTCTTGACCCTGTGCCTCATGGGAACAGTCCAGCCCGAACTGCCAAGCCATGTCTTCCCTGGACTGGAATCAAGCATCCTAGGACCGGTTTCTGGCTATCAGCCGTCTTCAGCCAGGATAGCTTTAAAAGTATGGGCAACACCAACGCTTATACCAAGGAGCTGGTTAAGAAAATATTTTTTTATATAAAGATATTACCAGGATAAAAAAAGCACTTGATATGGTTACTGTTCAATCATGTGTGCCACTTTCAACAACTTACTGCATGCAGCCATAGCTTTTTGGATAAAAGCCCCTAAATTAAGATTTTACTTTACATGATTTTGAGTTAATATGATACATTGTCTAGGGGCCTTCCCTATTGCTGTGTTGTCCATGTGATGGGGTGTCTCTTCAAACAACAAAGCACATTATGCTATTTTGCACATTGTGCTCTTTTAGAAAACAATACCTTAAACCAATTTTAAGTGGTAGATATTTTAATACATATCAAAAGGGTCTTCTCTTTCTACAGCGTTGAGTCTCCTTCAACATGTGGTTCAGTCTTGAATTTTATTGTGCAAGCCTTGAAATTATGACAGAAATTTGTGTTATGAAATTTGATTCAGGACTGATTTTTCCTCGAATTGTACAGAATATACATGATCGGCACTACCTGAATTTTTATGACATTTTACAAACTGATTCAAAGCTTTTTTCTATTACTCCTATAGTTATGGTTTATTAAGGATTGTTTTATACTTTAATATGACTATTATTTTAGATGGTTAAACTAAAAAGTGCATGATTCTGATATGTTTTATGTTCTTTGATTTTGCTTTTATGCTCATATATCTGACCGCATAAAGATGATGAATCAAATCACTTTCATGCTACTTATTATGTTTTATGTACTGATCTAACTTGGTAAATAAAAAAAAATAGCTCACTTCATTTTGTAGGCAGGTGCATGCGTGGTGTGAATGCATACAAAATGAGGCGACCGTCATGTCATAGCGGCTTTTTGTTGTTCTAAAAATTGAGTTGTGCTTCTAAAACGTTTTGGAGGCACTGCTATAAACTTTACAAAATACAAACAGACGAATAGAACATCAAGATACATTTCCAACTTAAAACTTTCTTGTGGCCTTTAAAATACTTTCCTATACTGAAAATACATTCAATGAAGACCTATAAGTTAAGCATTCTGTAGCTACTATTCCATATAGTGCTAACAGAACATTTTATAAAAACAGGACATAAAACCTTACCTTGCACTTGAAATAGTAAAAGAGTATATATTTTAAAACACTTAATAGTGCACATATTACATTTCTTTGAATTCATACATAAACCAATGTATTGACAATTTTAGCACTAAATCTAGGGACTTGCCAAATTGCATTATTAGCTGCCCAAATTCCTAATAGGTCTAAACGTATTTCTCTATTTGGGATATCAAAATATCTGCACTGCTCAAAGAAGTCACACTTTTCTTACCTTTTATACAGTCTCTATCTTTTCTTTGACTACATTGACTGTTACAGTTACCATAGGTCATTTTTACTTGCTTTTTCATACTTTTCTGGACATTCCTTCTCAAGGGAAAGATCTTTCAAATATAAGATAATCTGTCTATGAAGTTCCTAGCTACGTTTAATTCACCATATTGCAGTGACTGAAAGCAAGTAACATAACGTTTTCTTGTCTCCCCTTCTTAATAAGGCAAACAAAAAAAAATTATCTGGAGGAAGCTACTATCTCCTAGTACAGTAAAGACAAATTCAGCCTCCAAGTCTGGACAAGAGAATTCTTAGGAAGACCAAACAACCTTTTAACTACTAAGCTCTCTAATTGATATAATTTGACTCATTTATCAAAAGCAATAAGTTCAGTGACGTACAAAGCCAGTGGCATACATTTGGCCTTAAATATTTCAGAATTGGGATTAATGAGAAGCCTTCATACCTGCAATCAAATTTAGAAATCCTCCCAACACAGATAAACCTTTTAGCTTAAACAAATTAAAATGATAACCCCTTCTTAAATAAAAGCTAAAATACATCCTCGAAGACTTGTAGCTTTTCGCTTGTTGAGTTTAAACAAAGGACATTTATCTTTAAAGCCACCATTGAATCCAAATATCAAAATGTTCATATTATCCACATTTACAGCAAACCTCATGACTGTACAATAATTCGCTAATATGTTGAATTTTTCTGATGACAAAGCTACAACAACAAAATTATCCGTATAAAGCAGATAAGGGTGATGAGGGAGCCATTTTCAGAGAAAATAACCCTGAACCAGATAATAGAGTTGGTAGGTCAGACTGATAGAGACAAAAGATATACGTAGCCACAAAAGGGCCCTCATGTATTTCTCTACTAATTAAGATTTGTGCTGACAATCTACCTCAAATATCCAGGTCAAAATGGGCACAATTATCAGTACGGAGCACTTTAATTATTTTCAACAGCCCTGGGGAACTCTTACTTGGCAGGTTTCTCTCATAAAGTCTCATGATTAGCCAAATTGAAAGCTGCTTGGAAGCCTATGAACCCACAGCACAAACTTGCTCTCAGTTCAACAGAATTCCTAGCCAATGCCCAGAAGACAAAACATGATCCACTGTCATATAATTTTGACAAAAGCCCCCTGTAAACAGGGATTTATAGTCTTTGATTTGCTTGATTAATTTAAATGGTTTAAAATTAATTTCCTATGCACCTTTCCCATACAATCCAATAGTGATATGAGCCGAACATTTGTTCCATTAGAAACTTCATCTCACTTAATAGGTTTAAAGAGGCACCTCTCCAAATATCTGGGATGCATCCCATTTTCGTCACCCAACAAAAGTAAGGAAATAAAGAACAAGTTACTTACCTTCGGTAACAATGTATCTGTAAGAGACATATATAAGTTATAGATTCCCTACCTTAGAATAGATATCCCAGCAATACCAACCCCGGAGGAGGGACTGCGAACCAAGTTCCCACCAGAAAGTCCTGCAGGACAGGATGGTCAAAGTAGCCGTCCCTCTGGACTTGACTATCCAGGCAGTAATGTCTGGTGAACGCGTGCATAGAAGCCCACGTAACCTCCTGGCGATTTGGTGTTTTATTTAGCATGGTTTGCTTGGTATTGACTACCTGGTAATGTGGCTTGGTAACTAGTAGGAGTGGCATTATCCATAAGGGTTTGGAAGTCTTACTGAGAGGCTTGGATAGGCCAGTATATTGTAAAAAGAGCCATTTCTTGCTCGAGCTTGCCTGATTAAATTGAGCATAGATGGTTTCTGGTTTTACTTTGTGTTGAAGGGGAATCTTTCTACCTTGTCTAATATAGAGGAACACTTAATGCAATTGGTGGGTAGACCACCATGCAAACTAGTGTTTGCTTTTAGAGATCTCTATCGTTACATCTAAACTGTGAGTGTAAAAAACTGTGAGTATATATGTCGTGGAGAATGTTTTGGATAAGCCATGTGGCGGTCCTGAATTTGCAAACTCTGAGTAAGATTGACAACATGAGGGCCTTTAGGACAGAGTATGAGAAGGACTGAATATTTTTAGTTCTCCCATATTACTCTATGGTTCCCTATGCTTTACCTTCACAGAGCGGGGCCTCCAATTCCTGAGCTTGGTCCAGGTGAGGTGTGGTCCAGTCCCCGGTCAAGATGGGTGAGCATACTTAATTGTTTTGAATGAACACTAATCTTTATGAATAAGCAAATAAGAGAGCATTTTTGTGAGTAACATGGTGTACATTTCAATTTTGTTTAGATTACAGCTGCATCCCTTGATGTGGAGGAGCAGTTGAAGTAGGTTGTATTGGTTCCAACCTCTTTTTCTTATCTGTAATTTCACTATAAGTAGTCTTCTTTATATATAAGTTTTCACTGTATGTTAGTACAAACCTGGTTTTGCAGTAGCAAAGTTATAGAGCAGAGGCCCTGAAGAAAGCCGAGGGATTTGGTTCCCTATAGGCTGAAACATGTTGGCCTTTCGTTTGCAGTTATTTGTTTAAACTGCCTCTTGCACTGTTCTGTTTCTAATTAGGGGGTGAGTCTGTTTCCTAATAAAATGTTTCCTGCTTTTCGCCTCATCTCCCTATTTTAAATCACCACTTTTTGTGTTTTGTTTTGCACTGCACTGAATTTCCTTGTGATCTGTTATTAAGTAACACATTCTCTGTGTTCAGTGATTATGGGTCTGATCCAATCCAGCTGATCTTCAGTGGAATGGTAACAAGTATTGATGATCAAGAGACATACCATCCCGATAGATGGATGACCAAATGAGAATATTGATCACTGCGATAGATTGATGGGAATTCATTTAGTTGTCTTTGGATCTCACTAGTAGTCACTTTACTTTTGCTCTCTTTTATTATTGCTTTTTTGGTCCCTCTGGGCTTTCATGTGAACTATGTTCTGACTCCCTCTGTGAGGAGTTTAAGCCTGTTGGCTACAGTGTTGGCCATTAGACTGCCGGTTCTTTTTGTGTTTTACATTAGAGTGCAATGGGGATGTGAACCTGGGCAGGTCTTTCAATATCCTATGACCCTCTCTCTCTTGGTGGTATAGATGTCAATGAGTGACAAAGCAGTAATCGCTGCCGTAGCTCTAGTGGAATGAGCTTGCAGCCCCACTGGAGATTCCTTTTTAGCTAAAGCTTACCAAATCTTTATACAAAGGACGACCAATTGAGAAATGGTACGCTTTTGCACCGCCCGACCTTTCTTGGCACCCACCTAGCCAATAAAGAGTTGATCATTCACCCGGAAATCTTTTGTGCGGTAAAGGTAGAAAGACAGCACACGTTTCAGGTCCAGACGGTGGAGTCTCTCCTCCTTGGAAGGGTGTGGAGGTGGAAAAAGGTGGGCAGAGTAATAGTGTGTCGATGTGAAAAAGAGTGACACCTTTAGGGAGGAACACAGGCCTTGTTTAAAGCCCCACTTTGTCCAGATGGACCAAGGAGAAAGGGGGCTTAGAAGAAAGAGCCTGAGGTGATGGCAACAAGAAAGGCAGTCTTAAGAGTGAGAAGCCTAAGAGGACAGTTGTGAAGAGGCTCGAAGGGAGCGCACATAAGGTAAGTCAAGACAAGGTTCAAGCCCTACTGAGGCATTATGAAAGCAGAAGGAAGAAAGATGATAATGCCTTTAAAGTACCTACTTACAATAGGAGGCTTGAACAAAGAGGGCTAATCTGGTAGCCGAACAAAAGCAGAAATGGCTGCCAGGTAGCTTTTAATAGTGCTCAGAGCAGAGCCCGCCTGGGTCAAAGAAAGTAGGAACAAAAGAACCTCAGAAAGAGGGGCAGAAAGGAGATCCACAGCCTTCGCTTTGCACCATGCCACAAACTTGTTCCATCAACAGGCATATACCATCTTAGTGGAGGGACGCCAGGCTGCCAAGATAACATTACAGACTTCAGGAGGAATGTCAAAAGCTGTCAACTGTCGCAGCTCAATCTCCACGCAAGGAGGTGGAGGCTGGACAGGTTCGGGTAGAGGGCCGTCCCCATATGATGTGACAGAAGATCCTCACGAAGGGGCAGTCTGATCGGAGGATCAATGGCCATGCTCAGGAGTTCGGGGTACCAGACTCTTCGTGCCCAGTCCGGAGCCACAAGAATGACTTGGGCCCAGTCATGCTTGATCTTCTACAGCACTTAAGCAGACATGGTACAGGTGGAAAGGCGTACAGGAGGCCGCAGCTCCACTCGCGACAAAAAGCGGTGTCAAGCGCATGCTGCCTTGGAAACTCCAACGCTCAGAACTGCAGACATTGCGTGCTCTCTTTGGTGGCAAACAGATCTAACCAATGTTCTCCCCACTGCTGAGAGAGACCGTGCACCACCTCTGAGTGAAGATGCCATTTGTGATCCACCAGGCACCGGTATCTGAGTTTGTCCGGCCTAGCGTTCAGAGAACCTGCCAGGTGTTGAACCACCAGCGTATTGCCCTCATGTTCCAGCCATGTCCCAAGGTTAAAAGCCTATTGACAAAGCGTCCACGATCCCACACCGCCCTGTTTGTTGCAGTACCACATGGCGGTGGTGTTGTCCGTGAACACCTGCACTGCCTTCCCCTTGAGAGAGGGAAGGAATGCCTTCAGTGCTAAGCAAATCGCCTGGAGCTCCAACAGGTTCATATGGAGCCTGGACTCTGCCGGGGACCAGACTCCTCTGATCTCTGCTTCTCCCAGGTGGCTGCCCCATCCCAGGAGTGATGCATCGTTCACCACTGTGAGATCTAGTTGGGGAAAGGGAGAGGGATCTGCCTCTGACCCAATCCTGGTTTGTTAACCACCACTGCAGTTGTCGCGCAGTTCCCTCCGAGATCTGGACGTGGTCAGAAAGATTCCCCTGATGCTGCGCCCACTGGAACTTCAGAACCCAATGCAGAGCCTGCATATGCCACCTGGCATGATCCACCAGCAGGATGCAGGAGTCCATGAGGCCCAGCAGCCTCAGGGTCATTCTCACCGAAATACGGGATAGAAGCTGAAAATGGGTATCATAGCCCGAATATCCCGGACTAGCTGCGCGGGAAGCCCGAAACTGCACTGTGTCCAGAACAGATCTGATGAAAGGGAGCGACTGAAAGGTAGACAGATGTGACTTCGGCATATTGATAGTGAACCCCAGCGACTGCAGGAGGTCCGCAGTAGTCTGGAGGTGGGAGACGACAACTGGGGAAAGCCCGCCTTCAACAGCCAGTCGTCGAGATGGGGGAAGACTGGAACCCCTGATCTGCACAGATGAGCTGTGACCACTGCCATCCCCTTTGCGAACACCCAAGGGGCACTAGTAAGGCCAAAGGGGAGCACAGTGAACTGAAAATGCTTGTAGCCTACTGTGAACCGCAAGTAATGTCTGTGGGCTGGCAGGACGGGGATGTGGAAATAGGCATCCTGCAAGTCCAGCCCCACCATCCAGTCTCCTGGGTCGAGGGCAGATAGGAACTGAGCCAAGGTTAGCATTCTGAACTTCTCCTTTCGGAGGAAGCAGTTGGGGTCCTGAGGTCTAAGATAGGACACAGGCCTTTGTCCTTCTTAGGATCCAGAAAGTAGCAGGAATAGCAACCACAACCTACTTCTGGCACCAGGACCCTCTCAATAGCTCCCTTGGCCACGTGAGCTGAGACTTCCTGGCGGAGAAGCGCTAAGTGATCCTCCGACATGCGATGATCGAAAGACAATGGCATGGAGGGAGGGGTAGTCTCAAAGGGGATGGAGTAGCCCCTTTGGACTCTTTGCAAAACTCACCGGTCTGACATGATGGATGGCCAGTGGGGGAGATGATGGCGAATCCTGCCACCCACTGGCCACTGATGGGCCTAAAGGTTCAGACTAGGAGGGTTTGGAGGCTGCTGCAAGGGGGAAAGAGTGGACTGGCCCGCCTGCTGGTTCCCAAACCTGCGTCACTAGGTCCCACGTCCGCGGCCACGCAAAGGCTAGGCAGCTTGCGTGGGCCGATAGCTGGACTGGGCCGAAAGTGGTGGGGTGCCTCTTCCGTAGCCACAAAAGGGACAAAAGGCAGACTGTGGGGGATGGGAGAACGCAGCGAGGCCCAAGGATCCGGCCATAGCCCGAGAATCCTTAAATCGCTCGAGCGCTGAGTCTGTCTTATCACCAAAAAGGGCAAGAAGGGCATGTCCAGCAAGGTTCACTGAACATCCTCTGAAAAAACAGACGTCCTCAACCAGGCGTAGCACCGACATGGCACTCATTCTGTCCAGAGAGTCGGCGGTATCCAATCCACAGTGGATTGTGAATTTTGCTGAGTCTCTCCCATCTGCCACTGCCTTTGAGAGAATGGCCCGAGCCTCCTTCGGTCACTGAGGCAGCACTTGCACAACCGTATCCCAGACTTATTGGGTACAGCAGTCCGCGAGGCATGCAGGATTCACGGACCGCAGCGCCAAGCTAGAGGAAGAGGCCGTGCGCTTCCCAAGATGATCCAGCTTCTTGGATTCCCTATCCGGGGGTGTGGAAGTGAATGCACACTTGGAATAAGAGGCTTGGACCGCCAAGCTCTCAGGGGAAGGGTGTTGGGAGAGAAAAATGGGATCGCCATGGGCCGGGAGGTGGGGGCGGACAATCGTCCCTTCCACAGGAGCCCCTGGACTGGGCTTGGACCAAGTGCCCAGAAGGACGTCTGTGAGGGCTTCATTGAAGGGCAAGAGGGGTTCAGAGGAAGTTGCTGCCGGCTGAAGCACATCTGTCAGGAGGTTAGTCCTGACTGCTCCTGTAGGGAGCTCCAGGCCCAAAGCCTTGGCTGCCCTAGACACCACCACTGCATAGGAAGCTCTCTCCTCCGTAGACAAGGTAGAGGGAGAAAGCATGCCAAAGTCTAGGGAGGTATCTACACCACTGGCGTCACCCAATTCCTTTCTCCAGTCCGGTTCCTCCAACTGGTCTGTTAATGGTTCCTGCGACCCCTCCCAGTCCACATCACCACCCTCAAGGCAATAGGCAACACCTGTGATTAGCATGGGTACAAAATTACCCTTCGGCGTCGGATTCAACGTCGGCCGACGTCGATCCGGCTCAAGGTCTATCTCGGGGATGAGGATGGGGACTGCGTCGGCTGGGGGTACAGCCGGCTCCGGGGTCATCGTCGCCAGGATCGGCGCCGGCAAAGGTCGCTGGCATTGATCTGGATCCAAGCCTGGATCCCTGGGGACCCTGCGGCACCTGGGCGGCCGGCAACGAAGGCCCAGGGCCCCCAACCGGCTCAGCGGTTGGGGGCCCTGGGCCAAGAGTGAAGCGGACATGGAGCACCGCGGAGCCAACTGCCGGACCGCCATAAACTTTCCGGACCACTCCGGAAAGCCTTCATAGTCATGGACCGACAGTTGGAGCACGACTTCGGGTGGTGGTTTCGCTCCAGGCACCAGAGACACACGAGTTGCGGATCCGTCAGCTTGTGACAGGTGTCACAAGGCTTGAATCTGGTTGGACGATGGGACATCCCTCATGCACCAGGAGTCAAAGACTCGAAAAAAAACACCGACAAAAGTCAAAAGGATTTTGTAAAAAAATGACCAAGGTACAGGCTCTCTCCGGTGGATCTGCGGTAGGCTGGCGAGGAAAAAGAAAGAACTGGCGTCAGTGCGCAGGGGGCGTCTAAGTAGGCACTGCAACGTCATCCCGGCGACCACGGCGTTGGACGCGGAGCCGACCGATGCCACCTACAGGCGGGCAGAGGTATTGCTGAAGAAAAATTCTCCTGATTCAGTCTGACGCCTGGTGGTAATTCTAAGGTAAGGTAAGGAATCTATAACTAATAGTCTCTTTCAAATATCTCAACCACGCATCTCCGCTATACTTAAGGAAGATACAAGAAATACCATCAGCCCTTAAATGCTTCACTGTTAAAGTGAACATAAAAAAATACTGTGTCAATATCATCATAATAAACTTTACCTGAGCAATAGAAATTATCATTCAAGCCTTATAAACGTGTTAGAACAGGCATCCAACTTGATCCAGTGACTGAGAATTCTAATTGAGGAGCAGTCAAGGACATACAATTATTAAATAGAGTCCACACTGTGTGTATATTTCCTTCAGCTAGTACGTCAGACATTCTCAGCCAATTCAAGATAAAAGAGTGCTTTCTTTTCTCTTAACAGAGGTTTATATTTCTTCATGGCATTTTTATAGTCCTCAACCTAATTCCATGATTTAACTCTGTTAGCCTTCTTTTGAAGAGTATTTACATTCCATTTCCATTTTAGTCATAACTGTACCAACTATTTCTTTTACTGATAACATTTGATTTGTTTACACTCAAATCATTTGAATTTTTCTGACTGAATGTGACTGATTAGATTACCATACCATACCAAGGAATCAGCAGAATGTTCACAAGCTTTACACTGTGAACTAAACAGCTAAATTAGTTTTAACTTCTCCAATGTAGGCACATGTGTTCAAGCTAGTAGGCTTTGGAGATATTCTAATGGTACAGCACCAAGTTGGAATCAAGCTCTACTGACATATCAGTGACCAAAGTAAACATATGTCCCTAGTTAAAAATGATCACTCCATGTTTCTGCTTGTGTCAAGAAATTAATAAACATATGAAAATGTTCTGCAAGCACTAACATATAATCAATAGGTAAAGGTTTTCTTGGTTGGAGTATCTTGGGAAAATATACTACTGAAACATCTGATTATTTTAGTTAAAAGTGACTTCTTGGCTTGTGTAGATACATTTAAGCAAAGTTTGGAAATTATGAATTTGGGATACTGAATGCTGATATTATTTCCTGAAGAGCCTCTTCAGTCATGGATGGATCCATATGAAGCTGGAAGTCAAAATCAGCATAATAACAGACTCTGGACTGTACATGAGGCTTGGCTCTATAAGGGTCACAAACAAATTGTATTGATATTTTCACATTTTCCACAAAGGAGTGTTAATATAAAAATGTATCAACACAATAGCAGTCAGAGGACTTTGTTCTATTCTTATCTTTTTTTAAATATGCTAAACGTCCGTCACATTTTGTTCTAATCACGTTTAAACTCTTTAGCCACCAAGTAGATCTCAATATCAGTAAACCACTGAGGCCTGAAAGTCAGACAGCAAACGCATTTGAGGTCCTTTAATGCCGTCGCTGTGCTGAAGCAGCAACAGAGATTTTAAACCCAACGTGGGCATGGTAACCAGCAACTAACAAATGCTAGTTTCCATACTATGGTTCCAGGGCTCACCCACCTTTCTGTCACCAGCAGCCACCTCTTCCCAAGCAAAAATTCCAAGTGTAATGGTTGAGGCTGAAATTAACATACCCACGCCTGGGGTTTGCAGACCAATTAACAGCAATAAGAAGGTATGCTACCAGATCCTAGTTATTGCTGTATAATTTTAATTAAAACCAATAATTATAATATAAAAAGTATACAGCGAAGGCCCTTTCTTTGTCACGTTTCTAACGGTATTTAGATACTCCTACATGACTCAATACATCTGGGTGCAAAGCCACACCTCCACTGTGACAATTGGATTTTTACTGCAGCAATTAAGGACCCTGTTTGCAGAGCTTGTAATTAACTAGACACAGAGGCTTGTATTTAGCTCTCCAAAGTATAGGCAGTCAGTGAAAGCAGTAGAGTTGGTGGAATATGTTATTGGTTCCACAGCAATCATTCTGATGCTTTTTCAAGTGTTTCAACCTATGCAACAGATACTTTGTACTGCTATTAGAGTAGCTTGTCTTAGTTAGTACTGGTTCCAAAATTGCTTGGGCCCCACTAGGAAAGGACAAAAGATATCAAGTACGAGATAACATTAAGTCCTTTTAAATGAAAAACGACAGTTCTAGCAATGCTTGACTGAGGTGCTACAAACAACTGAGCATCCAGAACAACACCCTTAATCTTCAACTGGCCTACTAAGACTAGACTGTCCCTATAGAGAGAGGCACATCTGGTATATTTGACTTGGGTATATTTACCATATTTTACTGAATGTCAACTGTTCTACATGGCCTCTATAACAAAGCACCTACATTGTTTAAAAATAAACACTATCTAAATAAATTGGCAGAATCAGATTGCAATGTAGTTTCGTATCCCATTTCAGATAATCTGGAGGGTATGAGGCAACTTTATAAGGTTCTGCCCCATCCAAGTTTTGATGGGATGTAAGGATTTAGGACTATTTGCTGAGCTATTTGGAGCAGTTACAACAAGAGATGTGGAGGAGCGTTACAGAAACAGATGTGTGCCATCAGCACAGTTATGTTGTTAAGTTATGTTAATCAGAACATGTAGAGCACTCGTTCATCAACAGGTTTCTTGGCGTTGGTTAGAGAACCTGAACCCATATGTGGTGACAAAACTTATGTATAGCATCAAGAACAGAGTGGAAAAAGGAAATGGATTCCCATTTTACTAGGCAGATGGTTGTGAGTTGGGGGACTCAAAAATAAGTGCTGCTATGAGCTAATCCAGTCCGGCATAATGTAATTTAATTCTATCTGTTGGAGTAAATGATACAAGGTTATATGGACTGCAGCGTCGAGGGACGTTGACAGAGAAATATCAGGTTCAAACACTTTTTATTGTGACCCCATTTTGGATTATCTAAGATTCCAATGACCACAAATTTAGTGCTTCTGCTGAAGTTCGGTGTTTGGCACAAGACATAATGAAAAAATCAAAGGTAGGATAAATGGATATGAAAACAAATCTATGGAATCTGCAAAGCAGAGCAAAAATAGAATTTCTGAATGCATGGAATTACAGTGGTAGATCTAATTTTATTAGTAAATACAGTACACCAATCTTGAGAATGTTCTACAATGTGCGGATGCTTTTCTTTTTTAAGAAGACAAGTATATATATATATATATATATATATATATATATATATCACAAAAACCAAGGTTGCCCTCACGGAGTTGTCACACACAAGGAGGTTACTGCACACGCACCACCGGCAGCCGCCGTCACCAGCCTGCCCTCATGCCTCGTCTGTTTTGGCCATACGCGTTTCGAGCGCTGGTATGCTCTTGATCACTGGCAACAGAAAAGCAAATTAGGGCGGGACTGTATCATGAATAAAATTGAAAAGTTTCACCTGAAATCCGCTAATCCTTGCTTTTCTGTTGCCAGTGATCAAGAGCATACCAGCGCTCGAAACGCGTATGGCTAAAACAGACGAGGCATGAGGGCAGGCTGGTGACGGCGGCTGCCGGTGGTGCGTGTGCAGTAACCTCCTTGTGTGTGACAACTCCGTGAGGGCAACCTTGGTTTTTGTGATATATATATATATATATATATATATATTACAACCAGGCTGGAAAATGCAGCACACATGGAATTCAAACAAAATTCTTTTATTTAGAGCATATTCCGCTCAAACGGACACATTTTGACCATCAAGGTCTTTGTCACAGTTGGTTAGTCCCTCATTTATTTCACTATTTATAAAAAAGCTCAGTCTGCTCATTATGAGGCAATCTGCAATATGTAGCTCACCACAAACAATTGAACGTTTTTCATATAAACAAACAAAACAAAACATACTAAGAAGGATTTCCCCAATATATGGAAGCTATGTTAATTTTATAGTTACTGAATCACAGTTTATCAGTCCATTCAGCTAATTTATATGTAGTATGTTCGTTATTCTCAATTTTCTTTTATTCACTTGGGACTTAACTGCTCAAGAATACATTCACCTCCCTAGCCTAATCCAGGTTTCTGCACCTTATGGTGGCATATACTCGGTATCCTGTAGGGGTGGGCGGAATTTGCATAATCGTGTTACACAAGTCTCCGCGAAATGGTAAAAAATCTCTGGGAACAAGCAGAAACTCTGCAAACACACGGAATTGCTTGTTCGCGATGCATTTTTACTGTCCGCAATCGCTGTTTGCGTGCTCGGGGGGAAATATCTCGCGAACACGCATTTTTAGAACGCGAACAAGCAAAAATGTCGCGAAGTCGTGGAACGCAGCATTTTGGGCAATTTCACGTTCTCCGCGGAACGCGAAATTCCGCGAGGGGAACGGAATTTACCACCCGGGCCTAGTATCCTGTTCACATTACGCCAATTTTCATTGTAAGTTGCACCTGAGTTGCGACATTTTAACACCAGTAACAATTATACATTTATATTCCTACAATTATATATGTTTTGCCTCAGTTATTATTCATCATTCTTTATATATATTATCTACAAGTGGCAATTGCTACTGGATAGTTATAGTTAGGATCGTGTTTCCATGGGAAAAGCATTTTGTCTTTTCCTAATAACTTTGGCAACGTTTCTTCTTGAACCTTTGCAAACAAATTCCGCCCCGTCCCCCCAAAACTTTCTTCCACCTCAGCGCCTCTTGCGTCACAATTAGATATTTAGGGGAGGGATGCCAACATAATCACAAATGGGAGGGGGGGTCCCCCTCCTTACGCCTGAAAAGGCCCCAAGCCAGTTGCCCTGGCCAAAATACCAAAAAAAACACACACCCCCCTCCCTCAGCCTGAAAAAGACTCCGGGGACTCCATCTCCCAGGGCTAAAATTAAAAGAAAAGTTCAAACCTGAAAAGGTCCTGGAGATCCCATCCTGAGGATAATTCACTATGTCCCAGAGAGCCCGCCCCTGGGAAACAGTTGTTTCCCCGGCCAGTGGGCAGGGAAGTTGTGTCTGCTTGCACCCTGCAGGAGCGTTAAAAATTCTCAAGCATGGTGAGAGCTGACCTGTTTTCCTGCCCGTGGTCTGGCATGGAGGAAAACTCAAATTTCTTCTGCTCGAAGGGAGCAAAGAAAAACTGCTGCTGCAGGTGGGAGCAAAGCTGATTCTCGATGCAGGGAGCTGGTGGGGCTGAGGGTGTCCTTAGGCTGCCCCCGCATCCACCTGTGGTGTGTGCTGCAGGTGCCCGCATTGGGCACTGACGTAAAAGCCCAGGGGGATGGGGTCCCCGGGGCCACTATTGGCTTAGGGTGGAGACAGCGTGCCCCCTAACCTTAGAAAAAAAGGCCACATGGCATGGGGTCCAAGTGACTGAAATGGCTCGGAAAGAGGGGCTGTGTGCCCCCTCCCCTTTAAATGTATGTTGTGTCCCCATGATGGAGTCCCTGGGGCTACTATTTGGATTTGGGAGAGGGCCGTGTTCTCCCCTCCCTTTAAATAAAAACATAGGGGTACCCAGGACCTGTTGAGGCTTGGGGAGGGGGACTGAGTGTTCCCCCTCCCCTTATTCAAAGAAAATGGCCCCAGGAGATGGGGTCCCCAGGCTCTAAAGGCTTAGTGAAGGGGCTGATGCCCCATCCATTATTAAAAAAAAAATGGAAAAAAAATGCTGGCTATGCCAGAACCAATGGTGAGAGCTGATGAGGCCTTGGGGCTCCCCTTTCGGCCCCCACCCAAAATAAAAGGGATGTCGGTGACCAGTATGAATAAATTAACAACAGGAGCCACTCATTTATTAATCACTGCTTCTATAATGGGTCACCCCATGATGCCTTAGTACATTATTAAAAATTACTGGGGTAACCCAAGAAGGCAATAGGATCTGGGTAGCTTATGGTACATACAAAGGTGTGGTTCTATTAGCAAAGAATCCAAAACAATGCATTATTTAATTTCAATACAGTAGGGTGATTAATAGCAATTGAATTATATTGAAATGTCTCCAGTTTGCAAAATAAGATATCATGCTTAGTGCCAAAATGTATAGCTGCTATGAAAATAGCATAGCATAACATTACAATTGGAAATATAGGCAACTACAGCATAAACATACCCTGTGCTTATAGGGGTTATTCGGTTACGAAGAATAAAGAAACAGCAAGAGCGGTACATTGTTACAGTACAGAGGTTTGTTTACCTTCAACCCTCAGAGCCTGAATGAACCATATATGTGATGTTAAGGGGTGTTTCTGATTCAGCCACCACCCTTTGGAACAAGAAAAATACCAGTGTATTAATTATTCAGACAGACTTTTTGGCTTTGGCTAATTTATGTTTCTCAGAGCCATTGATGATTAATGCCGATTACTCGGTGAATGGCCATTGATTACATCTACTTTTCTTTCTGTTCACTGAGCACATGAAAACTTATATTAACACTTTCCTTTTCTCTCTGTTCAGAGCAACCACTAAGGAAAAAAACTCTATAAATATTTGAATATACTATGAATGAGTTTGATATATGATATTCGGTTTGATTTTTCAAAACAGCAGTAAGTGTGATTTATTCATAATCCTGTGCTAATTGGACCACACCATTGTATGTACCATAATGCCTTAGGGTTTTTTAAAATTCCATAGTTTCCTTCTTTTAGTGCCCCTAGAAGTGGCAGGAGTGCGACAAGCATTTTTCTAATGGTGTTGGGTGCTGTAGGAAGTGCAACAGCCTCCAAACAACTTTAAAACAACAGCAAGTCTCCTAGGGAGTAGAATCCATGGCTCCAGGACAACTTACCATATGTTTTTTAAAGCACTACGAGCTGGGGCTCTATTCTCCTCAGCTAGAGTGTAAAGCCCTCTTGTGGTTTGTTTTATGATTGCATGTTGTGAGCTAAAGAATGTTAAAATAAAGCCTCAGGAACACATTGGTTTTCTCAACAAAAAAAAACATGTCTGAGTTTTTCTTTTAACAGTCTCAAAACAAAGACTAAGAGACATGTTGAACTCTTACTTTCGTTAGTACTTTATTAAATATTGTATAATAATCATTAAAAAATTGCCTTGATTGAACTGTTGAAATATAGATCTGATAAAAAAATATTGGTGATTTTTAGAGATGCGCTATTGTGTTATATTATATAATACACACACACACACATACATGGGGGAGTTGGACTTTATCGAACTGTATATTAAAATCTCCCAACACCGTAAAATTAGATAGGGAACTAGCCAAACTAGCTACATTTCCCATCAAGGCCTGACAAAATGGGCCAATAGGGCCTGGGGGGACGATATAATAAAATACCAGAGAAGGTAGCGACCGGAGAAACCCAAATCGAAAACATAATACTTTCACAATTGGGAATGGGATTGTTAGAGATACAGCATTTCAGTTCCTCCTTGTAGATATTGGCAATACCCCCTCCCCGGCCGACATCTCAGTCTTGCCTCTGAATCATGTAATGGGGTGGAAGAGTTTGTATAATGGCAAAGTCCATATCTTTATCTAACTACGTTTCCGTAAGAAACAGAATATCGGGGTTTTCTTCATCCAGTAAAATGTCGATCTCCACAGCATGTTTGGGAAGTGAGCGACAATTAAGTAGGAGCATTTTGAGTCCCCTTTCTTCCCCTGAAAGCTCAGGCCTACATAAAGGGGTATAAAAGGGGGTGGTGATGGACGGAGCATCTGAACCAATCAAACACCCACACCCAGTCAACAGATCTGGGTTTAATCCATCACCGTTCTTTAGCCCACTCTGCCACCCCAGTTCAGACATGGCCATATGCAAATCAGTCTGACCCTGTGCCTCATGGGAACAGTCCAGCCCGAACTGCCAAGCCATGCCTTCCCTGGACTGGAAACAAGCTTCCGAGGACCGGTTTCTGGCATTTCAGCCGTCTTCAGCCCGGCTTGCTTGAATCCAGTGGCAACGTGAGCAAGGGACTCACGTCTGAGCATACCCTGCCAACTTATGGCGAACAAAGTGGTACAAAAGGGGGTGGTGATGGACGGAGCATCTGAACCAATCAAACGCTCACACCCAGTCAACAGATCTGGGTTTAATCCATCACCGTTCTTTAGCCCACTCTGCCACCCCAGTTCAGACATGGCCATATGCAAATCAGTCTGACCCTGTGCCTCATGGGAACAGTCCAGCCCGAACTGCCAAGCCATGCCTTACCTGGACCGGAAACAAGCTTCCGAGAACCGGTTTCTGGCATTTCAGCCGTCTTCAGCCCGGCTTGCTTGAATCCAGTGGCAAAGTGAGCAAGGGACTCACGTCTGAGCATACCCTGCCAACTTATGGCGAACATAAAGGGGGCAGCTTCCAAAGTCATAGTTATAACATTGTAAAGGGTAGTACTCACAACTAATAGAATGTTTGCACTTACTATTGGGCTCTTCTTTCAAACATATGAGTTGGTCCCGTGAATAAGCAAGCCTTAAGTTATTTAAACCAACTGGGTTCCTGGCCCCTGGTCCCGGCTGGGCGCAGACGGGCTTGCCTTAGGCACGCCAGTGGCGCGCCCGCTGCACGGTCCCGTCATCGGCTCCTAATGAGGCCGGATGAACGTGATCACGTGGGGAGGATCTAGCGCGGTCAAGCAGCAACTAGAGTGGTATCCTCCTCAAAAGTCACCGGCCCTGGGAGCATTCAACACAGCTCCAAGTCTAAAGTAAGTGCAGTATCTGGGGATGTATCCAGTTCACTGGCTTCTCCAAGGTCCTCATAAACGTCCATCTGCTCTGCAGACACATCCTGGCATTTTAAAGGGTCCACAGACCCCTCCCAGTCTTCTCACGTGCCTGAAACATCATAAAAATGCTCAGGGGACAACATAGACCTCCTGGGTTCTATCGGAATCGGCTTCGAACAACGCTGATCCGACTCTGTGTTGTTGGGAGATGAGGATGGGGCAGGAACAGCCGGTGGGCACCAGTAGCTCAAAAGGCACCGACTTCGGGTCCTCTGCCGGGAAAGGTTGCGTTGGCACAACTGGCACAGTCCTGCATCTATAATTGTATACCATAGGCCCAACCGGTAGCGTGGTCGCAGCGGATAGCGTCAAATCCGTTGGGCCCCTTCCGACCACACAGGGCCTGAAGGCTCACCATAGGGGCAGCCCGCTTAAATACTCGGCATATGGCCAAGTATAACTCTTTCATTTGAGCAGAGGTCGCTCCGGCTCCTCGAAAGGGAAGGAGGCGCGACCCTGGATCCGACTCCGTAGAACCATGCCTAGAGCATTGGTGCTCCTCACCCCCTTCATCGACAGATTACAGTCGAGGTGATGAAGAAGTCTGCTTGGACTTTCTTCTTCTTCTTCTTGTGCCTTGCCTCTTCGCCGAGTGTCCCGAAGACATTGAGTGGGAAGACGATGACTTAGTGCTCTGAGAGTGTGGTCCCGCGACGACCTCTTCTTCAATTGGGATTGGGATCTCCGCGGAGTCTCCCTGGATGGTGTCAACTGCTGGGCCACAAGGATTTTCAAAATCCGCTCCCACAAAGCCTTTGGAGAAATGGCCTGACAGTCAGAGCACGACTTCGAGTCATGGGGCGCTCGAGACACCAAAGGCACACGATGTGGGGATCTGTAACCGACATGGTGCAGTGACAAGCGCCACATGGCTTAAATCCTGTCTTCCTTGAAGACATCACTCGACACACAATGGTTAAAATTCCGAAGTCGACAAAAAGTCCAAAAAGACCTTTCAAGAAGCGACAGAAGGGGTAGATCTTCCCAGATCAGCGCATAACTGGTGCAGAAAGAAAACAACTGACATCCGCGCGCCTGGGTGGCGCCTATATAGTTGACCGCAATGTCATACCGACACCAACGTCACATAGAGCCGAAAGAAGCCACCACCGCCGCGCTCAAAGGGTACTACTCACGCAAACATTTCCGGATCCAGCCTGACACTTGAGAAAATATAAGGTAAGGAATCTGCAATAAGAAGTCTCTATTAGATTAGTAAGGTACTTAAAAAGTGTCTGTTTGATAATGGATGCTCGATAAAGAACACATACCCCTATTTTACTGGACACAGATTAGGTCACTAGGGTTTATTATTGGGTACATGCAGCGTTTTATTAAATCTGTTGAGAATTTTGATTATTTATTAATGCCTAAACAATCAATATATCATGCTCATGATATTAGCATCTCATCCATCAGTATACTTGAACAGGTTTTTGTCAGACCAAATTCCAGGTCTTTAAGGGGTGTATTTATTCATGTAAGCATGGAAAACTACACTTCTGTGAAGTGTATAAAGGCTTTGTATTCTATACATGAATATGGAATATTCGTTATTGTGCAAGTAATAAAACTTGATGTTGAGACATTAATAGAACATGGCAGGCTATTTATCAGCCTAATTTCAGAGGATAACAGAGGTAAAGGCCTGACGACAATGACACCTGATGAGCAGCTTCATACAATTTTATGAAAAAGTATATATTTGCTGATACGCTGTTTTTGAAAATGTGTAGTAAAAATATTTAAATTTGATCTATGTGCATGGTTATTGATGTTTTGAGCGAATGATATGACATATGAAGCACCTGGTAGAAAAACTTCCCAAAAGGTGTTGAGCCTGAGACAGAGATATGTCAGCAGACATAAAAACACTTAAGGGTAACTTGGGAACCACAACTCATAATTCCCAATGTTGTGCACTATTGCAAGTGATGAAAAATGAAAGCAAAAATTGGATTATCAGTGTTTTGTACCACTATGGCACTAGGGCTGGGTCTGAATTGGGGTGGCGAATTAAGCTAAAGAACGATGATGGGTTTAACCCAGACCTGTGATTGGGGGTGAGTGTCTGAAACGTTTCAGCACTCCATCCATCGACTCCTTGTGTTTGCTTTGTTCCCTCTTAGTTGGCAGGGCATGCCCAGGCGTGGGTCCCTTGCTCACTTTGCCACTGGATTCAAACTAGCCTAGCTGATAAGGGGTGTTACCCCGCAACCTGTCCCAGGATGCTTGTTTCTGGTCCAGGGAGGACCAAGATTGGCAGTTCGGGCTGAACTGTTCCCATAAGGAACAGGGTCAAGACTGATTTGCACATGGCTGGGTCTGAACTGGGGTGGCAAAGTGAGCTAAAGAATGATGATGGATTTAACCAAAACCTGTGACTGGGGGGGTTAATGTGTCTGAAACGTTTCAACGCTGCGTCCACCATCTCCTTGTGTTTACTTTGTTCGCCTGTGACTGGCGGTGAATGTCTGAAAGGTTTCAGCGCTCCGTCCATCATCTCCTTGTGTTTGCTTCGTTCGTCCTAAGTTGGCAGGGTATGCCCAGACGTGGGTCCGTTGTTCACTGCCACTGGATTCAAACTAGCCTAGCTGATAAGGAGTGTTACCCCGCAACCTGTCCCAGGATGAATGTTTCTGGTCCAGGGAGGACCAAGCTTGGCAGAACCGTCCATCATCTCCTAATGTTTGCTTTGTTCACCCTAAGCATGCAGGGTATGCCCTGACGTGGGTCCATGCTCATTTTGTCATTGGATTCAAACTTGCCAGGCTGATGAAGGGTGGTACCCCGAAATCGATCCCCGGATGCTTGTTTTCGTTCCAGGGAAGCCGGGATTGGCAGTTCAGGCTGGACTGTTTCCATAAGGAACAGGGTCAAGATTGATTTGCATATGGCTAGGTCTGAACAGGGGTGGTGAAGTGAGCTAAAGAACGATGATGGATTTAAACCAGACCTGTGACTGAGGGTGAGTGTCTGAAAAGTTTCAGTGCTCCGTCCATCATCTCCTTGTATTTGCTTGGTTCGCCCTAAGTAGGCAGGGTATGCCCAGACGTGGGTCTGTTGCTCACTTTGCCACTGGATTTAAACAAGCCTAGCTGATAAGGGGTGTTACCCCACAACCTGTCCCAGGATGCTTGTTTCTGGTCGAGGGAGGACCAAGCTTGGCAGTTCGGGCTGGACTGTTCCCATAAGGAACAGGGTCAAGACTGATTTGCACATGGCTGGGTCTGAACTGGGGTGGCAAAGTGAGCTAAAGAATGATATTGGATTTAACCAAGACCTGTGACTGTGGGGTGAGTGTCTGAAACGTTTCAACACTCCGTCCACCATCTCCTTGTGTTTGCTTTGTTCGCCCTAAGATGGCAGGATTTGCCCAGACGAGGGTCACATGCTCACTTTGCCACTGGATTCAAACTAGCCTGGCTGATAAGGGGTGTTACCCCCAAACAAGTCCCAGGATTCTTGTTTCTGGTCCAGCGAAGACCTGGCTTGGCAGTTCGGGCTGGACTGTTCCTATAAGGAACAGGGTCAAGACTGATTTGCATTTGCCTGGGTCTGAACTGGGGTGGCGAAGTGAGCAAAAGAACGATGATGGATTTAACCCAGACCTGTGACTGAGGTGAGTGTCTGAAAAATGTCAGCACTCCGTCCATCATCTCCTTGTGTTTGCTTTGTTCACCCTAAGTATGCAGGGTATGCCTAGACGTGGGTCCCTTGCTCATTTTGCAACTGGATTCAAACTGGCCTGGCTGATGAGAGGTGGTACCCCAAAACCGGTCACAGGATGCTTGTTTCCGGTCCAGGGAAGACCTGGCTTGGCAGTTCGGGCTGGACTGTTCGCATAAGGAACAGGGCCAAGACTGATTTGCATATGGCTGGGTCTGAACTGGGGGTGCGAAGTGAGCTAAATAACGGTGATGGATCTAACCCAGACCTGTGTCTGGCGGTGAGTGTCTGAAACGTTTCAGCACTCCGTCAGTTGGCAGGGTATGCCCAGACGTGGGTCCGTTGTTCACTTTGCCACTGGATTCAAACTAGCCTAACTGATAAGGAGCGTTACCCCGCAACCTGCCCCAGGATGAATGTTTCTGGTCCAGGGAGGACCAAGCTTGGCAGTTCGGGCTGGACTGTTCCTATAAGGAACAGGGTCAAGACTGATTTGCATATGGCTGGGTCTGAACTGGGGTGGCGAAGTGAGCTAAAGAACGATGATGGATTTAACCCAGACCTGTGACTGAGGTGAGTGTCTGAAAAATGTCAGCACTCCGTTCATCATCTCCTTGTGTTTGCTTTGTTCACTCTAAGTATGCAGGGTATGCCCAGCCGTGGGTCCCTTGCTCATTTTGCAACTGGATTCAAACTTGCCTGGCTGATGAGAGGAGGTACCCGGAAACTGGTCCCAGGATGCTTGTTTCCGGTCCAGGGAAGACCTGGCTTGGTAGTTCGGGATGGACTCTTCCCATAAGGAACAGGGTCAAGACTGATTTGCATATGGCTGGGTCTGAACTGGGGTTGCGAAGTGAGCTTAATAACGGTGATGGATCTACATCTACTTGTGTTTACCACGGAATGAGAAGGCATGAAACCTTAACCCCCAGGGCCAGCAATCCATAGGAGCCTGCACTGAAACTAGGACATCTTGAGAAGAGCATTCCTACATTTGGTAGAATTGAAGATCAAACGGTTAAGGATCAGGTCTAGAAAAGCTCCAAAAGGTCTTGTGTGGTATGCACATAACCTGAAGCCGATACAGCACTAAAGGAGTTTTCGTTAGTTGACTGCACCAAAGGCAGAGTAACATTCTTATGTTTCTCGACTTGTGTCTGTCTGAAACACTGCAAGCTCATGTTAGAACACTGGACCAAAGCCTCTTGCTTTTTACTGTGAACAACATTTTGTTTACAAATGATTCATCATTCTATGTGTTGACTTTCTAAATGCACTCACTGCAGACTCGAGAGGGGAGCTCTGGGTGCTGTCAAAAGGTGGTTCAATGACCAATGGATGAAAGAGGGGCCTGAGTGAAGTCATACTTTTAGCAGGCAGCATTCCTGGTTTAAGGTGTTGAGGGAAGCACTTGATGTAACGTATGTTATCTCTGGGTCAGTCATGAGGGAACCACCTTTAACTAGGTAAACCATTCACCAACTAAGCATGACTGGGAAAAGGGCACAAGGGCCCTGTGAATAAAGACATTTACTCACATTTTACTTTATTACTGCCACAAAACCTTCCGACGACTCTGAGCCCAACATACACTGGACTACCAGAGTCAGCAAAAATTAGCGAGTAGCAACCTATAAATGTTTAGAGTTCTGGTTAAAAATTAATTGCAAACAGAAACGGCATGCATGGGTATACCACAAACAATGCAAACATTACTTCTGGTGGTCATAGATTAGAGTCAGGAGTGATTGTAAGGTTAATGAAACCAGCTGGAAAGAGTACTGCATGGCGTTTTTATAAAAGGATTTATATTGCACATTTATAACTTTGCTGCGGCCATAAAGTGCTATCCACTAGCAGCTGGTTTTTGAGGCAACCTTGCTGGCGATCATGGTGGGGTGTGCATTTTTAGTGTGATTTTTGCCGTGCATGAAAACCGAGGGTCGCTCCAGGCGCAGTGCTAAGCTATTTCAGTCAGTGGCACAGGCAGAAGCGTCAGGCTGATAGTTCGTGTTTGCTGGTACCCTAGACAGTATGCTTATTTGACAGAATACATGTTAATAGTGTGATCATTGTGGGAAGAATTAACTGTTGTCTGTGTTGTGTGGCAGACGGAAGGGAGCTCCAATTGTGCCATTTCAGACCTGCCACTGCACTTAAGCATGTTTGTGACACTGAAAAGTATCAAAATGGAAAAGGTACATGTAAAACAAATTCTCCAATGAAAGTGTCCTTCTAAAATTCAGGAGTGTACTAGTTCACGGACACTACACTGGACCTCAGAAACACATTTGTATTTGTCTACAAAAAACATGGTTCTTTAAAATTAAGTTTCAATATCAGGAACTAATATGGAGGTACTAGAGGAAACAGCTGCCCTTCACTCAACTCACACGTAAGTTAACAGAGAAAAGTGATTTACTTCCAGGAATGCCAGCAGGCATAGAGGGGCAAGATCTGGGTGCAGACGTAGCCACACATGTATCTAGGATCCAAAACATATATAGGGCTATAACGCAAACCTAACTAATAGGCAGGGGAATCATGTACAGAGTCAAAGACAGATTTTAAGTCAATAAGTGATAGGAGATGGTAAATGAATTGTGGGCTGTTACTATATATTTATATATTATACTTTATATCATTGCAGTACAAAAAAAGCTTAAAGGCTGAAAATATCATTATAAAAACAAATTACCTACCTTTTGCAGCCCAGAAAATGGGAGATCATTTAAGCCACTAACCTGCTCAAGATTGATTGCTGCAACATCCTCTCTCAACCGTGTAGCGGCTGTAATAAACCCAGCTTCCACTTGACCTTCTCTCTAAAAAATATAAATGAATAAATAACAGGTTACATGACATAATAACAATTTGATCAAATGGTGTAGGCTAAATGTTGAAACAACCATTGAAATGGCACTGATGCTACACCAGTTTTATTGAGAGTAAAAGACTGAATAATTAACCCAATGTGTAACATTTTGTAATAGTTTGTAAAAAAACTGCAGTACATGGAAGAACTCCTTTCGAAGACATAAAACATCATTATATTTTATGTACCACAACAGGAACCATATCTGCAGATTTTTGCACACTGTGAATGACTTATGCATGCGCAAATCAAAATCCTTTTCCTTTGAATATCTCTGGATTATGTAGAGCAAAACCAGAATGAGAGAATATACATAGGAGATTCTGGGTTACCAGAGCACTTCATGTTAGCAGGACACCACGTTTTAGGACTCACCTAGGCAACGCATGCAGTGTCTTTCGAGACATGCTGTATCTAGAATATGGGCTTTAAGCACCGCCCATTTTTTCAATTGGCTCCTTTTACGGTCCTCTCTAAATGCCTGCTTTTTATAGTTTAATATGCTTAGTAGACCCTCCTTTTCTACTTTTGTAATCGTCCATGAGGACTGCCGCTGTTGCATGTTCTCTTACGCTTCATGTTAATTTAAGATACTTGGACAGCACTCTTTTCGTTCTGTTGGCCTGCCTCTGCTTGTGCGTGTTTTCTTTACTTCATGCAGGCTGAAAGGTTCCCAGATGAATCATTTACCAGTTCTTCCGCTTCACGGCTGCTGCACGTTCTGCAAACGCTTCACACAATGTTATTTTTCTTTATTTAAACATTTACACGCTTTGTGTGATGTTACTTTTTTTTTTTTTTTTGGTAAAATACTTTTATTTTTTTTAACACTTTGGAAATGCTCTGCGCAGCACCAGATTTATTTGAGGTTCCGAGGCGGGTGCCTTAAAAGTGGCTCTAGGAAGTTGCCTGCAACTGAACAGTGTTTGGTGGATAAGACTGACTTCAGCCACCCAGACTGTACTGTAGCTTTCATCACCTCATGTTATTGAGAATACTGTGCAGTCCTTTAGTGAGGGACTCTGTGCATTGCTTCAGTGAGGGACACTGTGCAGTGCTTTAGTGAAGGGGTACTGTGAAGTGCTTGCGCCTTAGCGAGAGCCACTCCATGCAGTGCTTTAGTGAGAGACAGTCTGTGCAGTGCTTTACTGAGAGACGGTCAGTGCAGTGATTTAGTGAGGGACACCGTGCAGTGCTTTAATATGGGACAGTGAGCAGAACTTTAGTGAGGGACACTGCGTGGTGCTTTAGGGAGGGGCGCATTTTAAACTTTTAAAACATTTTGGGGATGTTCAGCGGCTGCTGTGCATTCTGCACACTCATCGTGTGATGTTATTTTTCTTTATTTAAACTTTTACACACTTCGTGCGATGTTATATTTACTTTTTTAAACACTTTGGAGAAGCTTACCGCAGCGCCGGATTTATTCAGGTTTCATGGCGGGGGCTTTGAACATGGCTCTATCGAGCCGCCCGTGCAATTGAACAGTGTTTAGTGCATATAACTGACTTCAGCCACCGGGACTGTACTCTAGATTTGAATACGTCACTGCTCTAATGCCATCAAGGAAGTGACGCGTCAACTTCAGAGGCTTAACCTTTTCCTTTCAACTGGACTCCTGAACTGAAGCCCCTACATATTAGGTCAGAGTTCAAACCTTTACTAAACAGGTATGCAGCTTTTATTTTTTATACTTATGTCACATAAGCCTAAATGTGCATTAAAGCCACAAAGAAAATGTGAGGCATATGTCTGGATTCATTTGGAGTCCTGGCTAAAGCTTGTAAATGACTTGGATGGACTCTTGGTTTAAAGCAGTACAAACAAAACCAAAAACAAATTATAAACAATATAATTTACAACACCAATAGCTCTAACTTTCACAAATGCAAATTCTTGCGCTTTTCTGGGATTTAATTTAACAACTAGATGCATCTCTCCAGTGGTTTTGGTTAGCTTTAACTGAATCAACCATATTTACACCACTGAAAATACAGGATATCCCTGGATAGGCAATAAGGTGTCCTGTCTGAGGCCCAGAATCTTCGCACCTAAATCTTGACATCGCAAGAAGTTGTGCCCCAGAATGGGGAATAACTGTTGACACCCAGAATTGATGCATAATTTTCTGCATGCTCTCCTGATTCAGTAAACATATCTACTGATATTTGCCACCTTCTGAATGCAGGTGGCAAATATCAGTCTGGGGGCTCATTGCAGGTCTGGTTGTTGGGCAGGGCATGATAGATGGCAAATACCAGTCTGGGGGCTAGTGCAGGTTGTGGGTGTTGGGCAGGGGTGGTGAGGCATCTGGGGGCAAGTGGGGGCTCTAGGAGCCTTTCTAGGGGCCTCTCTAGGAGGTAGCATTGTCTGCTTCCCTCATGGCGTGTTTGGAGTGGGTGAGAGATGAGCTGCGCCTGTGCCAGCAGCTGCCACCCCTCCTTAACCATGATTTTACCTGTACAGAGAGAAAGGAGGACAAGTATATAATGTTCAAAAATTGAAATTAGTAAACAACTACCATTTTAACCCAGGTGCACACCCTATCGCTTAAGATAACTGCTCCCCAAACCAAAATGCCAAAATACCTTCACATGTTAATAGCTGACCCACAGCACTCTTTCCAGTGGCAAGAAAGAACCAACCTGGCAGCCAAGTTACCAAAGAAGATAAAAATCACAACCTTGCACATACATTTTCAAAATGCCAGATTTGCTGGATATGTGACTCAGTCTATTGGGGGCGGGTGGGACTTTGCATCCGTCCCACAGAGAATCAGGAGTTTGAGGTAATGCAGAAATCGACAAGTAGCATTGTAGGCTGAATGTTAAAACTAGCCAGACAGAACGCATATTCTGTATTTCACTTGTTTTAAGATGGAGGCCTTTAGAGCCAATTTATATTAAGAAAAAACTGTGGATTCTAGGAAGGAGAGAGGGAGAGAGAGACAGAGAGAGAATATATATACAAAAATGCAGGATGTAAATCCATAGTGTGTAGCACTCACAATGTGGAATCACATCCTGCAATAAATTGTTGTGGCCTTGGAGAGACTTGCACTGTGAGTAATTATGCATCTCGAGCTGGCGAAAGTCAGGCATAAATGTTATCAGCACCTTCTTCCAAAATGTGACTATAGCCATCAGTTTAGAGGGATGTAAGGGTGCCCCTATGGTGATATTGTTACGTCGTCTAAAAGGTATGGAAGCAAAGACATAAGCCTAAACACTTTTTTCTCTGCTAACACAAAGCCGTTATAATGTATTTTGCCAAACTCGCATCAAGGAAACAGGAGTAGAGTGCCAAAGAGTACAACACTGAGACAAATATGAAACAACGGATCGCCCTTCTTGACCCAGTAAAAAAATGAATGTCTCTTGCGTCATCCTCCAGTTCTAGAGTACGCACCACTCACAATGTGACAGGAAGGAGCTCTGGTAAAAGGAATTTTCTTTCAATCAAGCACCGATTACCCTTGTCTAGGGAGGTCTGTACCTTTTAATTCCTCTTCACCATACTGTCCAGAACCAGCACCATACAGGCAATAACGTATTTTTTCCATCAGCTGGGTTGATTGATAGGTGCTCTATCGCCTTTACTACCCCAACACTAAGGAGTACAATTTTCAGTTTAAAGGATTCCAACTTCTTTCTGCACCTGGCAATCACCAATTTGGTTGTCAAAATAGCAGATACATTCATTTTCACTGAGGTTTCTGCATAGCTTCCCATTCCCTTATCCCTAACCCCAATACTATTATTCCAAGGTCACCCGGAATCATCTGGTCTGCCACTGCACTATTTGCTACTAAAACCTTTTACCAGAATATCATGAGCTTCAAACATTCACATCATATGTGAATGAGGGACCTTCCTCGCCACAGTTTCTCCAATATTGTCCCTGGACAATCTGCTAGATCTTGTTGAATTTATCAGGCATTAGGTACCACTCCATCATTAACTTAAAGGAACGTTCCCTGTGTTGAACAGGCACATCACTCCTCCCTCCTTCTAGCCACAAGCCATCCAATCTTCTTGAAATCTGGTTCTTGAGCAGGTTGCAATGAATTTTTCAAGCGGTTTTAAGATCTTCATTGCAGCAGGTGTGGTAATTCAATGTCTCATTTCTTTTCTTTATCACATCTTTAAGAAACGTTGGGCCGGCCTGGTCAAAAGCCTTTTCAGCATTTGGTGCAACCAACACAAACTTCTCTTTTCTCTTAGTAATCTTTTGACCAGCTGGACAAGCCCCCTTACAACGCCAAAGGTCTACCTCCCCTTGACAGATGCAGCTATGTCAGGATAATTTTCAGGTATATTTTGAAATCAACATTCAAAACAGTGGATGGCCGCAAAGAGACATGGTCTAAAAACCTATTTAACCCTGCTAGAGAATAACAGCAGTTCCAGCTTCTGACATCCATGATATCACAGACGTTCTGACCAGAAGGAATTGAACAGATAGTCAATAGATAGAGAATCAGTTGGGCTTCAAATACCTTATGAAACTTGGCAATGAGGACATCAGAACCTGGCGATCGATTTACTTTTACTTTCTTCAGTGTAACTTGTATCTCACTGTAGGAGGCTGGCTTAGTATATGGTGTACACTTATTTAAGTGAAGTACCTTGCGCTAATCCAGACAACCCTTATAGTGATTTTAGTGGTCTTAGACAACCATAGAAAGCTCTCTAAGTGATAGCTGCGGAGAGCTGCATTTAGGATTAGTCCAGAAGGGGTGTTAGCATATCTTAACAGAACTAATCATATAGTGTAGTTTAAATGAAAAAGAACCACACAGTGTAGTTATAAAAATAAGTATATTTATTATACACACTCACTAACAGATTGTTATATCTCCTACCAGGAGATAGCAACACAATATATGCAATACTTCAATTGTAAACAAGTAAGTAAGCACTATTGTTGCATGATCCACGTCACGTTGATTTACGCCGATTGCCTAACGTCCCCTGATGAAGGGACTCCTGTCCCGAAATGCATAGGGATAACTTCAATGCAATTGGATAACATGTGACTTGATGAACTTTTACTTCTATGGATTCGAGATCACTATGAATACAATATGTGACCATCCAAAATAAAATCTATTCACATGAACAGTTTATGAAGTGTGATTTCTCACAAACCATTTGGATTATTTTATAGAACTTTGAAGGAGACGTTCTCTCCATCTGGAGTGCCAGTGGGAATTGTGTAGGTGCTTCCTACACACCCCCCTAATTGTTATTCAAATTGTCGTGTCCTGACTGGCCAGGAAGGACCCATTCCCAGGCACCCGAAGATAACCAGCATATCTCTCATTTTGTTTACATCGTTAAACCCTACTAGACCCAGTGTGTGCCGCACTACCAACTTATCGTCTGATACCAAACATGCCCAGGTTCGGCACAGCCAATATGTAGTTAGCTATTGCGTAGTGACGCATGGCCACTATATGTATCAAACTGGCTGACTGCACTTATAAAGCCTTGAGAATTGCCTTCTGGGGTTTGTAGGGGGTGCCCTGTTCATACAAGGCACCCTCACACTTAAAACTTAGCACCCTGCCTTAGGGGTGACTTATAGGTTTCAAGTGCAGGGACCTCAGATATAAGAAAACCTATATCTGTGATGCTAGCACCAACTTACACAGGCTGCAATGGCAGGCCTGTAATCACAGTTGGAGTGGTTTTTCATACGTGGCATAGTACATGCTGCAGCCCATTGGAGACCCCTGGTGTACCTATGCCCTGGGTACCTTAGTACCATATACTAGAGACTTACAGGGATACACCAGTAGCCTAATGGGAAGGTACCACAGTACTTACTACTGTCAAATTTAGGGAGAAATCAAAGTTACTAGCGCCCTGATTAGCAGGATCAGTCATACTATTCATAAAACAAAATAACACCTGCAAAACTTGGGGGTAACCATGAAAGCAGATCCTACTTTACTACACTCACTCTGGAGTTTTGGGGACCACAAGGATTTCCTATGAGTCACAGCAATCTTGGGAACGTTTAATGATGTTAAGCAGTCCTAAAAGTCTTCCCAGTATTCTACTTCTGCCTTCGATTTCTTTTGATTTGAAAATATCCTGTATCAGATTTTTCTATACTAACAATCTAGACATTCTGAGATGTGGATACATTCTCAAATATCTATATGTAGATTGATGATTAAGAACAGAACAACTTATACTTTCTGACTCCATGCTTTGCCTCCATATCCAGTATGCGATATTATGAAATAATGTTATCAAAGGGAAAGGGAAGTATCTGGATCATGGGTACTCATAGTACGGGCCGGCAAGCTTTCCCTGGCGGCCCGCGGACCTTGCAGACAATTTACTCGTGTTAAAAAATAAAAAATAAATTACAGTGTCTGCAAACCCTGGGGGCCGAGACTCTGCTGCTCTGTAGGGGCCCGGACATTACGTGATAGTCAGAGTGGAGCGGCAGGGGCGCTAAGAGGTGAAAGACAAAAGCTTCATTAACATACAAATGGTCTTTTAAAGACCTGTGAAGTGCTCGTGCGGCTGTGCCCTGAAGCTGTCTCAGCCCGTGCAGAGACAGGCAGGGAGAGATGAAGAGGGTGACAGAGGGAGTGAGAGAAAGGGAGGGAGACAGAGGGAGAGCGAGGGAGGGAGGGAGAGCGAGGTAGGGAGAGAAAGGGAGGCAGAGAGAGGGAGAGTGAGGGAGGGAGGGAAAGGGAGACAGACAGAGGGAGAGCGAGGGAGGGAAAGGGAGAGAGGGAGAGGGAGGGAGGGAAAAGGAGGCAGTTAGAGAGAGAGCGATGGAGGGAGGGAAAGGGAGGCAGAGAGAGGGAGAGGGAGGGAGGGAAAGGGACGCAGACAGAGGGAGAGCGAGGGAAGGAAGGAAAGGAGGGAGGAAAAGGGAGGTAGACAGAGGGAGAGCGAGGGAGGGAGGGAAAGGGAGGCAGAGAGAGGCAGAGCGAGGGAGGGAGGGAGGGAGGGAAAGGGAGTCAGACAGAGGGAGAACGAGGGAGGGAGGGAGAGGGAGGGAAAGGGAGGGAGAGCGAGGGAGGGAGGGAAAGGGAGACAGACAGAGGTAGAGCGAGGGAGGGAGGGAGGGAAAGGGACGCAGACAGAGGGAGAGCGAGGGAGGGAGGGAAAGGGAGGCAGAGAGAGGGAGAGCGAGAGAGGGAGAGAAAGGGAGGCAGAGAAAGGGAGGCTGACAGAGGGAGAGCGAGGGAGGGAAAGGGAGGCAGACAGAGAGAGAGCGGGGGAAGGAAGGAAAGGAGGGAGGAAAAGGGAGGCAGACAGAGGGAGAGTGAGGGAGGGAGGGAAAAGGAGGGAGAGGGAGGAAGAGCAAGGGAGGGAGGGAAAGGGAGGCAGAGAGAGGGAGAGCGAGGGAGGGAGGGAAAGGGAGACAGAGAGGGAGACAGAGAGAGAGAGAGAGAGAGAAAGGGAGAGGGAGGGAGACAGAGGGAGACAGACGGAGGGAGGGAGACAGACAGAGGGAGGGAGACAGACAGAGGGAGGGAGACAAACAGAGGGAGAAAAACAGAGGGAGAGAGACAGACAGATGGAGACAGAGAGAGGGCGACAGAGGGCGGGAGACAGACAAAGGGAGGGAGACAGACAGAGTGAGGGAGACAAACAGAGGGAGAGAGACAGACAGATGGAGACAGAGAGAGGGCGACAGACAGAGGGAGGAGGGAGGCAGATGGAGACAAAGAGAGGGCGACAGCCAGAGGGAGGAGGGAGGCAGGGGGAGGAGGGATACAGAGGAAGGGAGACAAAGAGAGGGAGACAGACAGAGGGAGACAAAGAGAGGGAGAGGGAGGGAGACAGGGAGACAAGGAGAGGGAGGGAGACAGAGAAAGGGAGAGGGAGGGAGACAGAGAAAGGGAGAGGGAGTGAGACAGAGGGTGACAGACAGAGGGAGGAAGGAGGGTGACAGACAGAGGGAGGAGGGAGGAAGAAGGAAGAAGGGATGAGGGTGACAGACAGAGGGAGGGAGGAGGGAGGGAGAAGGGTGACAGAGGAAGGGAGGAGGGTGACAGGGAGGAGGGAGGGCGGAGGGTGACAGACAGAGGGAGGGAGGAGGGTGACAGACAGAGGGAGGGAGGGGGAGGGGGACAGACAGAGGGAGGGAGGAGGGTGACAGAGTGAGGAGGGTGACAGAGTGAGGAGGGCGACAGAGTGAGGAGAGCGACAGAGTGAGGAGAGCGACGGAGAGGGAGGGAGACAGAGGGAGAGGGAAGGAGAGAGAGGGAGATAGAGAGGGAGAGGGAAGGAGAGAGAGGGAGACAGAAAGGGAGAGAGGGAATGAGACAGTCAGAGTGAGCGAGACAGAGGGAGTCAGGGAGAGAGAGAGAGGAAGAGAGAGGGAGTGAGACAGTCTGAGTGAGACAGAAGGAGAAATAGGGAGGGAGAGAGGGAGAGAGAGGTTGAGAGAGGGAGATAGAGGGAGAGAGAGAGATGTGTGTATGCCGGGTCTGGTGGCTCAGTGGACGAAGGCGTCCGCTGCAGGGACCTGTGTTCAACCTCATGGTCACAGTTTTTGTTGTTGTTCTAGTCCCGCCCCCTCCTCCACTGACCCCGCCCCCACCAGTGCGGCCCTCGGACACAAACCACACTGTAAATGTGACCCCAGAGAGAAAGTTTGTGAGTACCCATGCTTAGAGGCAAGGTAAAAGACGCAACATATCAATTATGCCAGTGCAGTGAAACAACTAGAATGGTGGCTCATTCCCTATGGGGAGAGGGCGGGATTGGTGAATTACAGTTATAGGACGTGAGCTACATTTTCTTCTGACAAATACTTCCACCTGCAAATGCCTAACCTGTTGAATATATTTAAAAGCAATACCTCCTGCCATGTGGTGGGTCTGAAGGAATGGTCAGACAAGGAAGTCTTTGAACACAGAACATGTGAAATGGACAATGATTCTTACTGAACCCAAGCAATAATACTAAGTAAAAGTGTGCCGAGATGCCCAAGTCGCTGCATGACAAATCTCAGTCCCTGGAACCCCTTTGGCTGGCGATGTGGTGGAAGACTTAATTCTGGATGAGTGAGTGTAAATTTACGAGTCCCTCAGGCCACGGTCCGTTTCAATTTTCTCTGAAGCGGAGTCGCTCGAAAGTTTAATTCTAACCCACGTTCTTCGGTACAGAGACTGAATTGCTTTCAACAGGGCTGGGTTGATGTTCCAAAGTGCCAGCTTCTTCCAAAGAATTGTGCGGTCTACCCCGTCAAACGCTGCGGAGTAATCTATGAAGTAAGCGAAGAGAGGAAGGCTTTTGCGCGACAGTGCTTGATGGACTAGGTATGAAAGAGCTGTTATGTTATCCACGGTTGATGCCCCGGGTCTGAACCCTGTTTGGAAGAGGGGCAGAAGACCTTCTGTACTTGCCCAGCTTGCTACTTCCGCCAGAATGGTGCTCGCGTAGGCCTTGCCCTCAATATCCAACAGGGCGATCATGCGGTAGTTGGTCGGGTCGGATTTCGTCCCTTTCTTGTCTATTGGGTGCAGAAGCGACCCTCTCCAGGAGTCTGGGACGTCCCCCAGGAACCAACCTTCTGTGTACAGGTGGGTCAAATTCTCAGACCAGAATTCTATGTTTGCCTTGAACAGGGAGCCAGGAAGGCTGCTGGGGCCCGGTGCCCCATTTTGTTTGATTTTTTTTTTTTTTAAATCTTAGAAAATAAAGATTTTTCTGCGCGGCCATTGTGTGGGCAATGGTGTCTATTTCTTCACTTCCTGCGAGGGCTTTATTTAAGTAAGGTCTACTTCGATCGTCTTTGTATAAAGATTTGACGTGGGCAACCCAGGTATGTGCATCGAGAGAATTCTCTCTGTGATTTTTTCCTTGAGTTAAGGTGTTTAAATAGCTCCAAAACTCTTGGGATTTGCAGGGTCTCAGCAAGTCAAAGATTTTCAGCCATTGTCCCTTGGAATGTTCACGTTTCACGGCCCACACCTTCTTTAAATGACTTTTTGCTGCTTCTTTTAGTAGCTTTTTGTCCGATGCTGTGCCGTTTTTCCGATATGCTTTACGTTTTGCATTTAGTAGTCTGGCGCTTTCTTTGATTGCCAGAATAAATCCAAGTGTATATGGTGGATGCCATCGGTTTGTGCTTGCTGTATCTCCTCGAAGCAAGGACGCTAAGTTCCAGGCAAATCTGTCCCATTCTTCTATTACGCCCGTGTTATGGGCGCTCGATGGCCAGCCTGCCCATGTGTTTATCCATTCGTTAAACTTGATGATTGGTGCCGGGCCCCATTTGATTCTTCTAGGTAGCTTGTACAATTCTTCACCATTTGGAGCCCCGATACAGTGTGTCATGTGACGAGTTTCTGCTGTCAGGTTCAGTGTGAGAGTTAAGGCGGCGTGATCGGTTTCATTTCGCTGATGCACTGTGTAATTTGACATCGAAAGTTGTAATTTTTCGCTTAATATGATATAATCAATCGTTGTTTGATTGTTATAGGTGGGGGCAACTAAAGATCCAGGGTTGTTCTTTAAGAGGACGGAGTGGGCTGTTGCCAGGTTGTAGGATTTTATTAAAGTGTTCAGTGCGTTGCTGGCCCCAGGGTGATAGCTTTGTGTGGCCATGACCCCTATGTTGTGTATATTGAGGTCGCCAAGGATGATACAATCCTTTAAAGGATGTTGTAATAGCAGAGCTTCTAGCTGGCTTGTTAGCAGGATCAAATTATCCTTAGCCCCCGGCCCATAAAGATTATGATAAACGTTGATTAACAATATTGAAAGTGGCCCGTTGGTCAAGTGGAGGCCTTTCAAAATGCCCACCAAGAACATATTTGATAGGCTTTTTATTTCCGTGAATTCAAGGTTCAACGAGTGCTTGATGTAGATGGATATCCCACCTGAGGGTCTTCCAAATATGTTATTCTTGGTGGCTGGTTTGCAGTATTCTGCATACCCTCTTATTGATATAGGTTTTATTGCCCAAGTTTCTTGGGTGCAAATTATATCCGCCTCTTCCAAGAATGCCACTGCAGCTTGGTTTTGAACGAGCTTTGTAATCCCTGCAACATTCCAGGTCATGATGTTCAATCTGCTGGTGGTCGATGTTCGGTTTGTGTGATTTTCTTGGCCATTTGTTGGCTGATGCTGGTTGCGGTCCTTATTTTCGGGAAGATGGATGTTAGGAGCTGGGATTTAAAGCTGCGGCAGCCAGGACCAATCTTTGCTGGCGCTCCCCCTAATTGAGCAGAAGCGTTTGCTCTGACCCAAGTTTGCTGTTATTTTAATAAGGGTTTCATTAGTGAGACCTATGCTCATACCGACTTTGGTCCCCTGGAGGATGGACCCCCGGGTGGTGCTCGATCGAGCGGAGCGTTCACACCTGAGTTCCTCCCAGTGGTCTGTTCCTGGATGTCAGCGCAATTCTTCGGGTAGCGGATTTTTAAAATTGATGGATATTTTGAGTCTTTATTTTTATGCCCCAGCTTTCCAGTAACGTATGGTTTCTCTTCACAGACTCTGCCATGGATAGACTAGTAAAGGTTAGCTCTGTGGTCTCATTTATCTCATTGAGGTCTGGAGTGAGGAAGGAAACGCTCTCAATGTCTGTTGTTTTTATCCTTTCTAGACCAGGGATATTTGCACAGAGTTTTAAAAGATTACTGTGGTTAAGAATGTCCCACTTGCCATGTGAGACATACTCAGGATACAGCAGTATTTTCCAATCCTGATGGTTTGTAAGGGTTGAATTGTGAACGGAATATACATCCTTCAAGTCGTTGGCCTGCAAGGGGATGGAAGTTGCCTGTGCCATGGTGACCGGGCTGACTTGTCCCTGATTTGGTAAGGCTGTTGTCTGCTGTGCTGTCGTCTCAGGGGGTGGTCTAGATGGCCAGGGGTTCAAGGCTCGGTTCCCAATAGGCTCAAAGTTAGGCTTGAAGTTGCCTTGAGGTACCCTATGGGCTCGTTCTGGCATTATAAACGGAGTGATTGTTTTTTGGATATCTTGAGGCGCTTGGGTCATTCCGCTCGTTCTTATATTCAATTGTTCACAAAGCTGATGGTTTTTTAGATGGACTTCGCGGTCTCTTGGTGGGACCTGAGTTACATCCCCGGCTTGTTGTCCTTGTGGATCCAGTGCGTGTTTTTGTTTGCTCGACGTTGAGGAGGCTGGCTGGCGGGCTGCCAGGTGCTCAGGTTAGTGTCAGGGTTGGTTGCGTTTGAGACTTCTGGGTATACCGAATTTTTTCCTTTCGTTTTAATAGTGTTTAAATGACAGGTCACGTTTTGAGTGTCGGTGTGAGTGATAGTCGTCTGGTTTTCAGGCAGCAACCATTGCCGGATCGAACAGTTGGTGAAAGATTTGTTTTTTCTCTGCTTGTTAAACTTTTTTAGTTTTTTCTAGAGAGATGATAAGTTTCTGGGCTTGCCGGCTTTGGGGTGTGATGGAGTTCGAGATTGTTCCAGTCTCGTCGACCATCGCGGTAGACTCAATGCCCAAGCTCTTCTCTTCTTGGGGAGAATCTGTGTCGCTGATTTGTGAGTCTTTTATGTCTTTTGTGTTACTGGGCGCGTTGGTGTTTTGCTGTGCAGGTAAGTTGTTCTGATGCCTACTGACTTTGTTCTTAAGATCGTCAATTAGCGTGTTCATTATGCTTGGCAATTTTTCTAAGTTAAGCAATATTGGGCTGCAACCGCAGGTCTCTGGTTTGGCTATTAAGGTTGTGTTTGCCTGGGCTCTATGTATTAGTGAGTTCAGGTGGTCCAGTTTGGAATCAATCCCAGAGATCAGCCCCGCAACTGCTTGTAGAATAGTAATTTGAGCATCAAGTTTATCTGCATGCATTATTGCCGCATTTGTCTTTGAGATAAGGGCCTCATTGATCAGTGTTAAATGGTTTGCAATTAATGGAGGCTTCTCGTCCTTGTCCGCTCCTCAACTCCCGGGGCTTGAAAGATGCGCCTCTTTGTCTTGTTCCGGGTCACAGGATTTTGACGGATTCACGGGCTGGGTTTGTGGTGTATCACTGATTATAGGTGTTTTAGCTCCATTGGCTTCATGGGCCCCACTGGATTCGTAGGCCCCGATCGTTCCATATGTTGCGAGGCTCAATTTAGAGTCCTCCGGCTGTTGAGGGGTCGAATTGGTTGAATTTGTATAGATAGATCTTATTGGGTCCATGTTTGCTCTCAGTGATTCGGGTAATCTACCCCCTTGAAGGTTGATTATTTTAGGTGAAAGTGGAATAACCGGACACCAAGGTAGTGTGTGGCTTGTTGTTTTCCCAACCTCTATAAACATGTCGGTGGATCCAGGGGATTTTCCCGAGCGTGGGGAGGATTGGTGGCTCAAGGCCCCACTAGATTCAATTGGTGTGGGTGCTGTGAGGTACATAAATTCTCTTATGTCTCTGTTCCCAGCTGGCCCAATTGTTATTTTTGTGGCACTGAGACTAGGTCTGTGGGCCATGGCGTTGTCCGGACTGGGAGCCTTTCCTGGTGGAAGTGCTGATGTCGATGCCGATGATACCGGTGATACCGGTGTAATTGCGATGGCTCCCGTTTGTTCACCCTCCTTAGGCCCTGGCCCTAGATTAGAGCTCCCTCTTCCAAGGGGGTAAAATAACTTTGCATTTTGTCTCCTTGCTGATTTGTGAGGGCGGGGCTTCTCTTGGTGTTGAATCAAGTTTGAATTTCTAGTCCTCATGATTAAGGATGCGCTGGATTCGCAGGTAGAAAGGTTGGTGTAGAGGCAGGGGGGTTGAGATTAAAATTAGTGAGACTTGGGTAGGCCTTAGATGTCAGACTTTAACCCTCCCCCCTTTTTTTTTTTTGATTGGTTGAATGGTTGCAATTAGTCCAGTTGGTCCTGTTTGCTGGATTTACGAGCACAAGCTGATTCCTGGACCTAGAGTTTCCTGCAATAGGGTTGCAGCGTTTAGGATGGCGTAAAGTGGCGTGTTGGTTTAGTTGTTGCTCTACTACAAGAAGCCCTTCCTGTTATTTGACACGATGGGGCTCGCGGAGAGAGCGGGTCAGAAATACCCAGCTGCCTCTCCTAGCTGCCTCTCCAGGTCGTCTGCTGCTGCTGCTGCCGCTGCTCAGCTATTCAGTACTTTCTGCGCTTCTGATTTTCTGATTTTTAATTTATTAATGAGCAGGTAGTGCGGCTGGGGAGGAAACTAGGGGGAGTGGTGCGGTGGGATGATGGACTAGCTCACCTCGATTGCTTGCTCACCAGCGGCTCTCTGTTCACACGGAATGCTGCTCCCCTTCCGCTCTCCACCGTGCTCCTGCCTCCCAGCGCTCCAAGTGCTCCTCCAGATGCTGCTTCTCTCAACGCGGGACCAAGCCCGTGCTCCTCCCGCTGCGCGTCGCCTGTTGCCCGCTGAAGCCTGTACGGTGAAACATGCCGATGCCTGCTTTCTCCCGCTGGTTTGTCGGCTGACTCGGCTTTCTCGGGTCAACTCTGGACAGCTCGACTCACTCTGCCTCTATGGTTCTGTTTGGCAGCACCTCGGCTGCGCCCGCTCACTCGCTCCTCCTCTAGCCCCTCATCCGGGCCTGGGCGATTCAGCAGCAGCAGCAACCGCACGCCGACCCCCGTCTGGCAACCGGGTTTGAGGCAGCAGCCGAAGCGGTACATAGAGCGGTGATCTGGCAGAAAATGGCGGGGGCGGCAGACTCTCTTTCCTCCGTCGCTGCAACAGCTCCGTCTGCACAACGCAGTGCGAACAGCAGGCTCTCCCGAAAACCAGGACTGGTATCAGTGCCACAGTGAGTCCACTGTTCCAACTAGAAAATGGCATACCATTGCTGTTGATATCATAGGTCCTATCCGTATAGAGGCAAAATATATCATAGCACTAATTTATGTTTTTTCCAGGTGGCCTGTTATAAAAATTGTAAACAAAGTTACTTCCGATAAAGTTTTGAAATTTCTTGACAGGCCCTTATTTGGGGAAGGATTACCTGTCCAAGTTATTCCAGACAATGGTGTCCAATTCATGTCCAACATTGCTAAAGAGTATTTCGAGAGAACTGGAATCAAGCATAGAACGACTTCTCTTTACAAGCCTTTGAGTAATGGTATGATTGAAAGGTTCAATAGAGTGTTAAAACATTCTATTCAGAATGGTTGTGATTGGGAAGTTCAAGTCTTTAAGACCATGTGGATGTATAGGACTAACCCAGTGTTTTTCTTTTTGAAATCATAAGAGGTTGTGGTGCAAAAACTAAGTGTAACCCAGAAAGGTTATTGGAAACTGCTACCAGCATGGGCCAGTTGATGTAATCAGATCTAGGATCGTTGATAGACACAACAAGTATAAAGAAATGTACGATCTTAAACATAATTCTAAAAGTGTTTGCATCAAGGTTGGTTGCTGGGTGAAGGTTAAAAAAACCTGCAATACTAGGAAGGGTGAAAGCCAGTTCTTTGAACCTTTAAGAGTCACTAAAGTCTGAAGGAATGCTGTGCAATTAATTGATGGCAAGATCTGGAACCTAAACGTGTAGCCATTTTTCGCCATAGTCCCAATTTCTCCAAGAATTTGGCTGTGCCTGCAGTTTCTTGTTCTGCTGATACTCATTCTGAATGAGACATAATTGCAGAAGAAGCTGTTTCATCTAATTTTGAGGATAACAGCATCAATAGTCCTGGGTTGGCCACCACTAAGCCAAGTTGTGTTAGCAGTGGTATCACTATTATGGGTGATAATGCTGTATTACCTAGTGGAGAAGTTTGCAATGAGATCAATAGTTTGCCACTTTGTGACAAACGTATCCGCTCTAAACCCAAATGATGGCAGATTTTGTTTGTGATAAAGAATGTTAATTATTATTTTTTTTAATTATTTTAAGAGGGGAAGATGCGTTGTGTTTATCTTATTTGCATGTGATTCTATTATCTTGTTTTGCAATCCGTTCCTCGTCTCGCTCCGTTCACATCAGCATGACGTTGTAGAGAGCTGTCAGTGGTCGTCGGAGCTGGGCAGGGAACGGAGGCTCATGCTGTACCGGAGTTTCTTCTACAATAAAGCTTCATCTTAAATCACTCATGTCCGACTCCAATTTACAATAGTACATATATATATATATATATCTTTTTTAATATCTTCATATCATTTTTCAATGTTTTACTGGTTTAAGAACCATATTTCATGCTCAATATGGCAATATGAGTTTCAAAATGATGTCTGAAACTGGAACGCCATCATATGTATACTATTCAATATTGTTTCATCAGTTCTTATTTTCATTTAGTTTAGAAGACTTCAATATAACATACACACATTTCATTTTAAACCTGGGCCCATAAGCATACAACTTCATCTTTTGTCAATATATACACAAATTTACAGGGTCAGTAGCAGAAAATGGGTACAGGGATGCAACACTTACTAGACATGTGACAGCATAATAAGTTACAACAATGTTCCAACAGTAGCTGCCTTACAATACCGGAGGCTGAGGTATGTATTGTGGTATCCGATCTTATTTAACACTTGAAGTCTAAAATCCCCTGTACCCTCTATCAAACCAATGATCTGTGCCATTCCCTATTGTGGTCTCTCATCTGTTTTGGCTTCGCTTGCCAATAACACAGTGTTACATTCTGTAAGCACCACATCCATTCCCTGTGGCACTCGCTGCCCTTTCATAGCTGCTATCTCACCTCTTGTCCATTTGGTTACATCTGCTAACCAATTTTTAGCAACTGGTGTGTGCTTGGCCTCCCACGCCATAACCATATTTCGTTTGGCAAGGGTCAGTGGGAGGTCCGGGAAATTACACATGTATCGAACAGCTTTCTGTCTGCGCATTTTGGCCCAGTATTCAGGGTAGGATTTCTAATGCCACTCTCTTCCCCGACAGTTCAAGTGGTATTGTCATGACTTTGCTCCAGAATTGTGCGATAATCCCTCATTGCCATACTATGTGTTAGAAAACTGCCTGGGGGTCCAAACATCACAGGCAAAGATCAACTGAGCCGAGGTACATTTTTGTTATTGTTTTAGGTGTTAGGTAGGATTGATGCAAATAATTAAACTGAGTATACGTAAACCGGGGGCTCCCATGACTTTCTTAGTGTATTTTAGGACGGCCGGCCATTCTTTTTCCGTTAACACCAGGACAATCTTCTCTTCCCATTTAACCTTAAAAATGTCTATTTTGGAAAAAATATGATATAGTGTATTATAGAAGGTACACATTGCCAGTGTGCCACTACCAAATGTGAGCGTTAATTAAAGGGCGTCAGATATACCAGGTTCAACATCTTCTCCACATGTTAATCTGACCACATTGAGCAGTGCCTTCTGAGCAATTAAGTGCCCGCTCTCAGTTCCCCGACATCTCTGAGTGAGTCATATCTGTGAAGTGTACTATAAGAATATCCCACAGTAATTGAGTGATGTAAATACAGGGAGACATCATAGAGGGATCCGCGGAACATAAGCGATCCGTACCACAATCACTCTAAAAATCAACAACAGTACTGCCTGGCTATCTGGAAAGATCTCATCTATCTACCAGTTAAGGAGATATTCCCTAACACCACTTTATGTATAGTAGTAGTTCCTATTGTAGCTCTGATCACAGCTCTTTTGGGGTCATACGGGGTCGAGAACCATCTCTTAAGACATTGAAATTGAGCAGCCAGGTAATAGACCTCATAATTTGGGGGCCCCAATACTCACTCCTCCATGAGTTTTTCAAGGTCATCCGTCTCCACCCATTACCCTAGATTAAGCCAGCAAGGAATTTTGCTTCAGCAAAAAAAGGTATAGATTAGTAAAATTTGTAGGTCCACAAAATGATGCAAAAGTCTGCGCAGCATTTTCCTGTAACAATATCTCACATCGAGGCTATACCAAAATGCAAGGGACTGCCTCGCATTAGCCATGATGTACCTAATATTACCTTAAATCAATTTTGAGTCATCATGATATATTTCAACATGTAAGTACTTAGAGATTTCCCAGTCAAGGTGGAACTGACTGGCTCACACCCACTCTGCTAGGGTCTCCTGTCTCAGTGGAAAGAGACAGGATGTATTCTACTCAATTTGGAGTCCCAATATGCAGCTAAGATCTGTTAACAATTTCATCACAGCTGTGGAACGATCTGCGGGATATCAAATATAAAAATGGCATAAACTGCATATAAAAAGACAATGTGGTGTCTCTGTGGAGCCCTAGTTGGATGAAAATGGGCGATTCGAAAGGAATACAAACCCAGCCAGAGCAGCAATGTATCCCTTGATTGTGACCACTGCACAACACTGCTGGGTAAGAGACAAGGAAAATGAAGGACCTCCAACAGGCATGCTTCAAAGGGTCTACATGCTGTCCCACACACTCTGCAACAAGCCCATTCCAATTTCAAGAGTGAACTGATTTTGTCAAGAGGTGACGAGCTGCCAATATGACTTCTGGCAACAGCTTAAAGTAACTCAAGGGACCAGCTCAATCTACAGGCATAAAGGTGAAGGGTCTGGAGTATGGGAGAGAGAACCTGTTCCTCCAACTTGGACAAGAAGTATGAACAGAGAGGCAGAAGGAGTAGCGGTCACAGACAGTGAGTCAGGAGGTCAGATTATCAGTCAGCCCGTTGTGATCAGACTGGCTTTTGCCCAGTCCTAGCGAATCTTCCTCAAGACACAAAGAATCCAAGGGTGTAAGAAGAAACACGTAATGAAGTGGAAAACTCCACCTAAACCGAAATGCAACTCATTCAACTCTCACCCTACAGGATGCCACAAAACTGTGGGTAAGTAGCATTCTTGTAGGGGCAAAAAGAACCATGTGAGGGGTGCCCACACAAGGCAAAGATAGTCTGAACTTGGTGTCTAAAAGACAACGCCAACTGAGACTGTCGGCCAGAAAATTCAGAGTCAATCAGATGGTTGGCAACTAGCCAAATTCCATGCAGGTGAGCGCAAGCCTATAGCTTCAACACTTCCTTACAGAGAAGCTGATACCCCACACTCGTCACTCCTTGTTTACCAACTGCATTACATTTTGGTTGTCAAGATCTGGACAGACCACTCATGAAAAATGAAGACCCTCAGAGCTACTGCTGGGAGGTTGATGTGAAGTACTTGCTCTTCCGGAGACAAATGGCCTCTTATCACCAGCTGCTCCAGATACCAGCTCCACTCAAGGGTGGATGCATTCATCACCACAGTGGCTTATGCTGGTAATATCCCTTGTGACCGGTGCTCTTCTACCGACCACCACACCAGATCCGCCACAGTGTCTCTGGAGATCATGATGATGTCCAACAGATCTCCTGATATTGGAATCATTGCTGAGTACGTAACTCCTGGAGGGACCTCAGTGTGTATATGTGACTAACAGACAAAGCAGCTAGCAGGCGAAGAACGTTCAGGACTGCGACTCGAGTTCCATCGTAAAACATCGGGAATGTGCACTGAATGCCTCGGAAACTCTGAGGAAGAGGGAAGGCTCTCAGGAATGTTATGTCCAGTACTACCCCTAAGAGCAGGAGTTAATGAGAGGGTTTCAGGTGAGAATGGGGCTTATTGATGGCATAACCCAAATGAAACAGAAGGGATCATGTTGCCTACAGGTGGTCCAACACCAATTAGAGCAAACTGGTCTTGAGCAGCCAGCTTAGAAGTTAAGGGAAAACCTAGATCCACAACTTTCTCACATGTGCCACAGCCACTGTCATCACTTCGGTGAAGACAATGTGCCAATGTTGGCCTGAACAGGAGTGCTGGATACTGGTACTGAGAGTAATTTTCCAGTGCGTCCGTAGGATCGGTACGTGAAGTATGTGAGGGATGGCAACTTTTCTCTTTGCGTGGGAAACAATTCAAGATCCTGAGGTCTAGGTTCAGACAAAGGCATTGGTCCTTCTTGGGAATAAGGAAGAAAATAACAGTCAGTGACACCTCTGTCCAACACCTTGGTCTGGGTCTAACTCTAATGAAAATGATCCTTAAGGAAGTCCAGAAGGCTTGGGACAACCAGATTCTGATAAGCACGCAGGTTTGGTTAATCGATATGAGGGCAAATCAGCTAACAAAGAAGACTTTCTTGCTAACAGCCTCCAATTTATTTGCAGCTTCCAGTCGAGAGGTGCTGCCAGGAACACATTCACATTCTGTATTAGTACAGGACAAAGCCTGCACCATCAGACACTTTTGCAAGGGATGAGTTGAGAGGAAGGCAGCACCTTCCTTGACGGGTGTCTAGCTTGGCAATAAGCTGATTCAAAGCTGGGCCTAAAGTGAGTTTGTCCCACACTACTTTGATGGGTCTTGAGTAGGGCACCAGTGAAAGGAAATAGACTGTTTAATGCAGCTGAAGTGGGATGCAAGAACTTAGTAAATATATTTGACCTGATTTCCACAGTGATCAGGGGCAATTCTAGGGCTTCTGCTGACTTTCTTAGCACTGTGTGGAAGGATGTAATTTCTGGAAGCACATGCCCCACTTCCCTGATAGCAATGATGCACTGACTCCCAGAGCACTGGTCCACCTCAATTTGAATAGAAAATTAAATAAAAATAGTTTTTAGCTGCATAGGAGGAGACCTTTAGGAATCAAACATGCTTTTTGGCCAAAAAAGTGCACGCTTTGCATTGCTTTCAATAACAACGCGTGCACGTTTGGAGATTCCCTTGCGGGAGCGAGCTTTGACGACATCTGTTGGTAATTAACTTTCAAACAGATGGTGCCCCTACTCGCTCCCGCAAGGAAAACGCTATGTGTGCTCTTGGTCGCACTCCCCCCACCCCTTCCATTTGTTAACCCGAGGGCTACGCCGAGAGAGGTTTTTTTTTCTATTTGTTCTGTTTGCAGGTATGTTTCAATATTGCACTTTAGTTATGGGATGCCACATATTTTAGGAAAAGCATTTGACTGTAGTGGACTGTTAGTTTTTTAACTCTACATTCTATTACAGTCGTTTTGAAGTTTGTTATTTATTGATAATATGTTTTTATGTACTTTTATGGCCATTTTATTTTGCCGAATAAACATTTTGAATCGATACGTTGGTTGGAAGGGTTAATAAGAGAGTATGAGGAGAAAACCTTGCAAACATGTCCAATTCCTAGTCTGAGACTCTGACTAGTGTCTGCTCGGAGGCTGGCGCTTCAGAAGCCCCGTTCAATTGAGCAGGCAAACTGTTAGCCATTTTTATAAACCACACACATAGCACTCTCAGGCTTTTTGAATTCATGTTTTAAAGCTCCTTGGGATGCACAGATAAATCCAAATGATGTGTTAATATTAATAAGAACAATTACTGCCAATAATAACAACAAAATAACAAGACCAATTATAGCCCTGGCAATAACAAGTGACCTTCAAGCAGAACAACTATTTCCCTGCAAAGTCCAAGTGCTAATTGTCTCACATATTGTTTCTCAGGTGGTTGACCTCGGAAGGATTATGTTCTGAGAAAACCCGGCATTCTTTCCCCTTTAGCCGTCTTGCTGGCTAATGCTTACAAAAACTGTGCGATTTTCAGTAAGGGGCAGGTGGTGTCCGTAATAACCTTGCTAATGGAGTCGAAGCATGTGACGTCTAGGTCGGCTGCGGGCATACAGTTGGAGCTCTATATGATCCATGTTGAACAGTGGGGTGTATGCAGAAGAGAAGAGTGCCGTTAGATTTTGATTACTGCCCTCCAATAACAAAATCCTCAGTTTCCCAGAATGCCTTGCTCTGGAGCAGCATGACAGCGGTTGGGCAGGAACTTCATGAAAAACTCCTGCCTAGCTGTGCATTGAGCGTTATGCAAATGTTATGTTATGTTAAATGGGCTTATATAGCCCATGGCTGCCCCAGCAACGGGGCGTCCCAGCGCTTGCGGACAACCAGACAGAAGGACGTGGCAGAGGAATAGGACACAGAAAGCGGCCTAGGAATTGAGCCCCTGAATAGAGGCAAACAGCCAGGTTTTGATAAGTTTCCGGAAGTGCCAGTGGTTTTGAGTGGCGCGTGCCTCAGTGGGGATAGAATTCCAGAGGGCCGGGGCGAGGGACCTAAAAGAGCGGCCACCCGCTCTGCTCTTGAGTACTCTGATGGTCCGGGCAAGGTGGAGATCAGCAGATCGTAGGGTTCGGGTGGGAACATAGGGTGTGCAGAGGTCCTGTAGAATGTGAGGGCCCTGGCCGTGTAGAATTTTGTGGGTGAGGCAGAGGGTCTTAAAGTCAATTCTCTGTTTCACCGGTAGCCAATGAAGCCGGCAAAGGAGGTGAGAGACGTGGCAGTGTTTGGGGAGGCAAAAAGGGTGCGGGCCGCGGCGTTCTAGGCCCTCAGGAGTCTCTTGACCACTGACTTGTTGGCCCCTAACAGGAGACCGTTGCAGTAGTCAAGGTGGGAGAGAACCAGGGACTGGACTATAACTTAGCGGGTGGGTGGCTCAAAGAAGCCCAGAATAGGTTTAATACAACATAGGCGCCCAAAGCATGTGCCTGCAACCTTCTTAGCATGGAGCTCGATTGACAGAGACCTATCCATGAGGACACCCAGGTACTTGACAATCTCTTTGGGAATGGGGGGAGGACCCATCGAAGGGGGCCACCACTGATGGTCCCACTTCTGAGAGTCACCTCCCAGCCAAAGTAGCTCCGTTTTAGAGGAGTTGAGCTAGAGATAATTCTCCGCCATCCAATTAGAGATGGCCAAGATGTCTTCCTGAAATTTAGCTTGGTCAGGCATGGTATCCTTGGGGAAAGTAAAAATAAGTTGTGTGTCGTCCACGTAAGATATCATTTTGATCTTTCGTTCCCTGGCCAAAAGGGCCAGTGGGCGGACGTACACGTTGAACAATGTGGGGCTCAGGGCAGATCCCTGAGGGACGCCGCATTCCAGGGGGAACCTGCTGGATGAGTATGGGGGGGCGTGGATCTGGAAGAACGGTCAGATAGAAAAGACGCGAACCAAGCCAGGGCCCCGTCTTTGACCCCGATCTCCCCGAGACGCTTAAGTAGCATCTCGTGAGAGACCGTGTCGAGCGCCGCACTCAAATCCAGCAGGATCAGAGCAGAGGTGTTTCCTAGATCTTGTGCGGCCCTTAGATGTTCCGAGACAGCCATAAGAGCCTACTCCGTACTGTGATTGGCCCGGAAACCATTTTGGGAATCATCCAGGATGCTATTGGATACCAGGTGGTCAGTCAGGATGGTATTCACATGAGCTTCCATAATCTTGGCCAAATAGGGTAAGAGGGAGATAGGTCTGAAGTTTTCAGGGCGCGAGGGGTCAAAGGAAGGCTTCTTCAGCAAGGGAACAACTTTAGCATGCTTCCATGATCTGGGAATAGTGGAGGACTGAAGGGATCTATTAATCAGAACCCGTCCTTCTTTCAAAATGGAGTCCTGGAGAAGCCGGAAGATGTTAGGTTTAACAGGATCATCGGGAGATCCAGATTTAACCTTAGTGGCAAGAGACTCAAGATTTTTGTGAGAGATAGGAGGGAGAGTATGTAAGGGAACGAGGGAAACAGGAGAGAGGGTCGCTGAGTTGGAGGTGGGGAAAGGCTTTCTAGTTTCCAGAGAGATATAAATCTCCTGAATTTTTTTTGTGAAAAAAGTTGCCAAGTTTTCACACTGTGAATTAGAGGCAATTAGGTTACTGGTTCCCTCTGAGGTTTTAGTCAAATCTTTTACTAAGGAGAAAATGATTCTGGAGGGGTTCTGATTGGAATTGATCATATCCGAGTAGAATGCTGCCTTAGTTTCTTGAATATGTTTGTGGTAAGCTTTGGTGGCAGACCTATAACTATTCTTTGCTGAGATGTCATAGGAGCGCCTCCAAGCGCGTTCAAGAATCTTACAACGTTTTCTTTCTAGGGCTAGCATCTCAGTGTACCAGGGGTGAGACTGCAACCGCTTGGCTGGGACATTTTATTGGGGATCTGGAGGTCCAGGGAGCTATTAATCCATCCCCTAAAGGCTTTGTCAGCTTCCTCCAGGTTGTTAGACCATACCGGACGGGAGGATAGATGATTGGACTCTAGGTAGGGGGCATCCAGTTTATGCCACGGGCGTCTCCAGAGGGGAGGGGAAGGATTCTGATGGGCAGTATTCGGGACATTGATACATATGTGAATAAGAGAATGATCCGTCCAGGCAAGTGGGAGGGGAGCATACGCTTTGATTCCCTCAATGTTCCAAAATACCGGGTCAAGCAGGTGGCCCGCTAAGTGAGAGGAACCTTTAACCAGCTGAGATAGCTGGCAGGCTTCTAGATCTCCGAGGAAATTAGAGATGTCCTGGGAGTCAAGTTGCTCTAAGTGAAAATTAAGGTCCCCAAATATACTGAAGTTGGGCGTCTGTAATACCAGGGAGGAGGTGATCTGGGGTAGGGCTTCCTGGAAGACCCTTGCGGATCCCGGAGGGCGGTAAATGAGGAGCCCTGTGAGAGTAAAATCGTCTGAGATCCTAATCTTAAATTGCGCACATTCGCAGTCTGGTACTGTCACAGGGGACAGGACACAGGCAAAGACAGATTTAGCTATCACAGCTAGCCCGCCACCCCTACCTTTTGACCTATTCTGAATATACATAGAGTAGCCGGGCGGAAGGGCCAGGGCGGGGATGGCGGTCGCATCTTTGGTAAGCCATGTCTCCGTAAGGAAAAGTACGTCAGGGGACCTGTCTAGAAGTAACTGAAATACGTCCTCATGGTGTCTCACGAGAGACCTGCAGTTCAGGCTATAGAAATTTAAGCTTGTGGGTTTAGAGGGCTCTGGAGAAGTTGATGAGTCCTCTGAGGTTCTAAAACCACATTTATTGCATCTTATATCTGTGATGTCTGGACGCCAACAATAAGGGGCGCAGGGGGCCTGAGCACGAAGGATGACCAGGTCATCCCGGGAGTATTGGAGCTTATGGGTCATCCCACGACCAGGGGTACCGGCATCTGGCGTCGTACTGGCGCGGACGGGCGCAGACGGGCTTGCCTTGGGCGCGTCTTTGGCGCGCCCGCTGCGCGGGAGTGCTGGCATGTCAATTATGAGGGCGCCGGCCCCATCTCTGGCGGTAGTACATCACCCACGAGGGGCCGGGTCAGGTCTGTGAACGCCCTCCACACAAGCGGCACAAGCCGTGGTGGACCGGGGCAAGACCGGAAGAGAACACACAAGGAAATACGGTAAAATAGGGCAGTTTAAAATATATACACTGTTTTTTAAAAAAGATATCACTCGAACTTCTCAAATCAAGTCCCAGGAGTAAGTACAAAACAGTTATCACACCACCACACGCTAGCGCCTTACTGTGCTGGCGCGTCCGCAAATTGCCTGTAATAAACCCACTTGCTTTTAAGCTCATGGGTGGTAACCTTTACTTATTTGTGGTCTGTAACATAGCGCTTGGTCTGTAACCCAGCGCCTACACCACCATTATGTCGCTTCAGAACCCTGAGCTGAAGTTGCACTCTCTTTACGTTCTTAGCTGACTAAGCAGACAGTACAGCTGTAACCATGTCTGATATACTATACAACTAAAGACGGAAGGTCACAAAATATGTCTCTTTTTACTGGCAGCGCTTCGCCGTGCGTCTACAAGCATTCAGCTCACCATGACGCATTTGAAACAAACGAGTCACTGCCTCACCACGTGGCTAAGTGATAACAAATTTTAAAGCTAAGGGCACAGCTTTCCTAAAACGCACACATTATTCTGAGCATTCATTGATCACAGAAACTGTGCTATAATCGAGTTGAAACATCTTCTCTACAAGTTTGAATTCACTACCCGGCACCGGGAAGTAGCAACCTTACCTCACGACCAGTTGAACCATGGGTGTGTGTGGCTGTTACTAGTGGAATGTGAAATAACAGTACATTACGCAGCACCCAGGATAATGTGCTGCATGCCTAAATACTTATAAGGTCCCCAAGGCGAGACCTATTGGCTATGCCAATGCTTATATTATTGTTGCGGCATTGCATTAACCCCCCATAAATTTTGTTTTGTTTTTGGCCGCCCAGGGGGTCCCTCTCCCACCCTCCTCACAGGCCTACCTATCTGCCCCCTATGTATTATTTTTTATTTCTTTATTTTTTTCAGGGCAAAGGAACTGAGTCCATGAATCCTAAAATGGCTGCCAAACATCTTTGTTGACGAGAGGCAGCCAATCAGATTTTATCTTTTGATCTGCCAGTCCAGCGGTAGTCCTGTGTCTCAAGACAGCTATTCATTTTTAATCTTAATTAAAACCACAGATGTTTTTATATCAAATCACGGAAAGCACGCTTTCTGTATACAGATCTAGCTTTCTGCCACATCTGATGTAATTCCCTTCAGCTTCTTTGGTTGTAATTGTGTTTAACCCCTCCCACGCTCATGACGAGCTCAGCTGGTTATGAGCCACGGTGCTCATGTACTCGGTCCGAACGCTCGCACACGGGGCTAATTCCCTCGCCGTGCTGAACATTCTTAAAAACGGGTGTGGCCGTGACAAGCTCAGCTCGTCATAAGCACACGAGCACCGTAGCTCATGACGAGCTTGTCACGAGCACCGGGGCGCTGTGCGCGCCCTCCGCCCCCCAGCACAGCGGGGGAATTAGCCCCGCAGGCAAGGGGTTAAAGTGAGAAATTGCATGGGGAAAGCAAAGTTTCGTGAAGATTCCCCAAATGGTGCCATAGTTACAAGCGAACCAAAGAATCAATTTTCAACCCTATCATCAATAAAAAGTTTTACAAAAAAAAAAAAAATCTGTGGATCCTGTTACTAACTATAACTACACAGTGGTAATTCTCTAATACACATCCCATTTTAAACTTTGTCAGAAGATGCTTCCTTCAAAAATGTTACATGAAATGTATTTTAGAGGGTCATATTTACTTTTGTAAGTGTGTGTACATTTGTTGGTAGGCATTTGACTCCAAAAGTGGAAGATTGATATTGAAAATGGACAAATTATTGCCCCCCCACAACCCCACACCATGGAAGCTTTTTCCCATGGTGTGGGGGTCATTATGTTTTTTTACTGTTCCTCACTGCCATGCTTTACCAGGCACTGATGAATAGCAAGAAAGGAGCCAAATGCAGAATGGGGTTGACAGGAGGCCATGGAAAGGCCCAACGACCTGGCCGTACCGCTGCTATTCTTGAAGCACTCCAGCACTGAGTCAGTTGTGTTTCCGAAGAGACGGGAGCCGTCAAAGGGTATGTTCATAAGCAAGGCTTGGCCATCCCCTGAAAAGCCTGTTGTTCTCAGCCAGGCGTGGCACTGTAAGGCCACTGACAAAGACACTGCTCAGCCTAGCGAGTCAGTCATGTTCAGCCCACATCTGATTGTGAACTTAGCAGAGTCTCGCACATCTACCATAGCTTGGGAGAGTATGGCCCGGGCCTTCTCTGGGACCATATACAGCACCGGCACAACGGAATCCCACAGTGCATGGTAGCAATTGCCCAAAAGGCATACGTTTTGATGTACAGCAGTGCCAGGCTGGTAAAAAAAACATCTTCTTGCCTAGGCTTCCAGTGCCTTAGATTCCCTAACCAGTGGGGTATACACCAGAATTCACACGAGAAATAGAGGCTCGGACCATCAAGCTCTCTGGGGTGGGGTGTTTGGTGAGGAAGTTGGGGTCCACTGGGGAGGAGCGATGGTGGCGGGACACTGTCCTGTTCACAGGGAGCTCCTGTGTAGGGATTGCACTAGGTCCCAAGCTGAATTTCTGTAAGGGCTTCATTAAATAGGAGCAGCGGTTTTGAGGGGGTAACCTGGCTGAAGCAGCTCTGTGAAGACATTAGTTTTGACTGTCACTGGTCCAGGAGCCGGCCGCCCTTCTCACCACCATAGCAAAAGAGGCTCCCTCTTCCATAGCCACAGTAGGAGGAGAGACCATGCCAGTATCTGCTGAGGTGCCCAGTCCCCTAAAATCTGCCAATTCCTCACACCAGTCCATGTTAGGGTCTAGGGGCTGGTATTCTGCAGCATCCAGCGGCCCCTCCTAATCTTCCTAAAGACCTAGCTCATAGGAATAGGGCTCAGGCTTCAGTCTAGAGGATATAGCTCCAGTCAGCGCCAGATGAAGCCCCTCTCCTTCTGTGCCGGAGTTGGGATGAGAATAGGGATGGTGCCAGTGTCGACATCAGGACAGGAGTCGGGGACGTTTGAGGTGGTACAACTGGCACTGTTCCGGATTCGTCCGTGGATCCAAGCGGCCTGACTGGTGCCAGGGGTGGACTCGCCAATGGGGAGCCAACATGGACCCCTCTTGACCCTGCGAGGCTTGAAGGCGCACCAACGGAGACGGGTATCCAATATGAGGTGCATGGCCTCATAAAATTTGCGGAATTGGGCTGGGTGGCTTCAGCTCCCGGAAACTCGGAGAGATGCAGAGCCCTCCCATGCGCAGCCTCCACCGGCGAGCCAGGCCTCGAATGACCACGCTCCCTCGTCTCATCAGATGACTACGAAGCATGGGGTGAAGTCAAAAACCTGTTTGACTTCTCGCTCTTTTTCATTTTGTGGGACTTAACCGAACAACCAGACGACGTCGACGAAGATCGATGGTTCCGCAACTGATTCAGAGACCTCCTTCTCGACCGGGATTGAGAGCGTTGCGGTGTCGCACACTGAGAGGCTTGTGGGGCCACTCAATCAAGGCCTTCGGGTGCTTGGCGTGGCAGTTGACACAGATCTATGCTTTGTGGTTGCACTCGAGGCACCAGAGACAAATTAGTTGCGGGTCTGTCACCGACATTTGTCGGTGACAGATGCCTCAGTCTTCCTAGTGAATATTCTTGCCACACCAGGAGAAAGCTCTCAAAAAAGTTCAACAAAAGGTTGAAAAATGGTCAGTCAAAAAAATGACCAGTGGTAGCTCTCTCCGGATCTGCGCTGACTAGCACCGAAAGAAAAGAACTGATGTCAGCACGTTGGGGTGGCCACATGGAGTCGAACAACGCCACTCATCGGCGCGCAAGAGTATTGCTCACGAAAAATTTCCAGATCGAGTCTGACGCCTGGGGAAAATTCTAAGATGAATAATCTGCGGCTAAAAGTCTCTATCGGATAAGCGAAATATACATACAAGACAGATTTGAATGCCTACATCATAATACTACCTGTAACCCGCTATCTATGGGTAAACACTTAAACTCGGCCTCTAACTGGTGTGTAATACATGTGAACGTTAAACATTAGATAATCATTGTGAATGTCTCCCTACGTATGATGTACACACAGGAAAGTTGTGTAGCGGATAATATGCCCATAGTACATCCTTGAAACATAAGCTGACGTCTCACTGCGACCACCCACAATTAAGTGTCCACAGCCTTCGTTGAAGTTGACTATCTTCCTGTACACTAGGCAGACAAAGCCCACTTGTACCTAGAATATGATATGTAAGCACTCAATCGTTCAAGCAACAATCTGAGATCTCCACCCATCTTCCTGGTATTAACTGTAACCTGTTGCGCTATTTTGTCTTTCTCAGAGGTATAAAGTGTGGGCTCCAAATATTTCTAGTGTATTCTTGACACAAGAAAAATCTGAAGCCTACACAGCAATGCCATATGTGATCTAATTAGTGAAGTCAGTGGCGGTCAGTTTCTGAAACCCTGCTGCTTTATGTTAATTACTGAATTTCTCGTGTTTTTGTTTTCATTACTTGCGCCTGTTTTTAATCAAATTCCTATTGTGTGGAGAACTTTGGGGCTTGAGCGGTGGGGGGGATTATGTGCAGTGTTTAGTGCATGTCACTCTCAATGGCATTGGAGGAAGCATGTCGCCTTGTTGTTCATTCTCACTAGTTGCAGTGTAGGCAAGATGCTTTCTCTCTTCAGAAGTGCGGTAGGGTCTCCCAATTTAATGCTGACTGCGGCACAGATGCGTGCGGTCAGTCTTTGAAACCCTGCTGCTTTGTTATAATTATTGATTTTTTTGTGTATTTATCAAATTCCAAGGCGTGGGGAACTTTATGTTTAGTGCACGTCACTCTTAATGGCGTTGGAGTGAGTACCTCGCCGTGTTGTTCAACAGCTCTAGAAAGCCAGGGTCTCTATTAAAGCTTGAGTTACTAATGCCCATTCCCTTCAGAAGCATGTAGTGCTCATGCACGATTTTCTCAGCGATGAGAGGCCAGACTTATTATTCATTACTGAGACCTGGATGAATGCTATGTCTAAACTTATGGTTGCTTTGGCTATTCCTGATATTTATAAAATGCTGAATTTGGACCGGGCTTCTAGGACGGGCAGAGGCATCACTATCATTTATAAGGAGGATCATTCCTGTTGTTCTTCTCCTGCCACACATATCTTAGATTCAGAAGGGCTTGAATTTTGTCTTTTGCTAAATTCCCACACAGTCGGTAGGAGGTCGTCTGATTTACAGGCTGCCAGGGCCAGCTGACTCTGGCTAAATGCACTTGATGAAGCGATCGCTCAGGCTTCTTTATGTTTTACCCAATGTATTATTCTCTGTGAGTTTAATATTTACTGGGTCCTCTCTTACGGCAAACACACCAGCACTCTAAAAGACATTATGTCCCTCCTAGGGCTTTCTCAATGTCTCAGGAAGGCCACTCTTTGCAGGTAGTCATATAATCGACCTAGTCTTCACTAACCCTAGTCTTTCCGTGCCGGACCCCACTTCCTCAGTCTGGACGGACCATCATCTCGTCCAGTTTAATTAATAATAATCTTTCTTGCATGATTAATTAAAATCTTTGCAATTAGGCAATAAAAACAAGAAGGAGAAAAGTACATGAATAAAGCCTTTAAAAAAGCAATTAAAAAAAAAACATTTAGAAAAGTTAAAAAGGTGAAAGAAGAACCATGCGGTTGGTACAGTACTATGCATTAGAGAAGAAGGTCTTTCACGATCAATTGTGACTTTGGTTATCAAAGGAAAATAGTCTTAAAGAGCAGAAGCCATTCGCAATAAGTCAAATTTAATTCATAACCGCTGGGTTTAGGGCCGTGTTGACTAATTTCATAAAGCGCACTAGCCTGCAAGCTAGTTGGATGTCTTCTCCCTTAAAGCTCATCAACAGAGCTTGTCTACGAGTTCGCTCACGTCTCTGATTCCAAAGCCGTGTTAGTAAGCTCTTTCGGATACTATCTAGAGCTTTACAACTACACAGCAGGTGCAGAACGTCGTCCTTAGCCTTTTCGCAAAGCCTACACTTAGGGTTGCAGTCCAGGCGCATCCAGGGGGGAAGATGTGGTTGAGATGGTATTACCCCCATCCTCAACCGCAAAAAGTCTTCCTTCGCCTTCCTTCAAAAGCCGGTGCTCAGGTATGGCTGTGGTGAGGCGCTGATGTAGCCTTGAATCGCAAACCACCCATGAGACCTCTTGGTTAGTGCTGTTTTGTCCTCTTCCAAGGAAATTGTTTTCACAGATTTATTGACAAGACGCTTGAAGAAATTGTGTGTACAACTCGAGTCCCAAAGATCTCTTAGCACAAGGGAATTTATGGCTGCTTGGAGGTAGACCATTGCAAGGGAGTCCTTGTTTGTTTCCAATTCTTTCCAAAGATGGGCATTCAGAGAGGCTGTTTCCGCATTCTTTACTTTGTGCCAGCATTTTACATATGCACCATTGCGTGCGATTTGCTGCTTCTGTAGGCCAAACTCGAGCCTTAGCTGTGCTGGGGCAGTGTATGGAGGCAGCGCAAATAATATTCGCAATGTTTTGCTGGCCACGTTGTCTAAGATGGTCTCATCCTTCCCTCTCATACATTCACTGCCATATGTAATTGACGGCAGCAATTTCGCACGAAATATGTCTAGCAAGGGGATTAAATTTGGGCCCGCTATTTTATTTTTGATGTTTTTTAATGCAATGGCCAATGAGATCCCTCTGTTCCTTATTGATGTTTGTTGGTTTGTTGTTGCTTGAAGGAGCCATTTGAGTCAACAATTATGCCCAGATACTTGTATTCTTGGACTATTTCCATTTTTTTGTCTTGGAGAGACCATTGGAAAGCATGCCTTTTTGGATTTTGATTTAGTACCATCACCTTTGGTTTTTTCTGTGTTTACGCTTAGCCCATTCTTTTCGACAAATTTGCTCATGGTGTTAATGAGGTGTTGCAGGCCGACTGGTGTTTGACTGATTAGTAGCAGGTCGTCTGCGTATAGTAGGTTGGACAGCGTAAAACCCCCTAACTTTGGGGCATGGTGGATACAGTTATCCAGATCTTTGGAGAGGTCGGACATAAAAAGGTTGAACAGGGTCGGTGCGAGGACGCACCCCTGTTTCAACCCTTTTGTGGTTGGTATTTCTTTTGACATACAGTTGCCGGCCCCTAGTTTTACTTGGATCCAGGTATCTGTATGTAGTAACATCAGACATTTCAGCAATTTGGGGTCAACTCCCCACCTTGAAAGTTTTGCCCACAGTTTTCCTCTGTCAACGCTGTCAAATGCAGCGGAAAAATCGATGTAACACACATATAATGGTTTTTTGTGTTTGATTGTAGCATCTGTCATCAGGGAAAGGGCTAAAATATTTGTCGTGGTCCCCATATTTTTTTGAAAACCGGTTTGGTTAATGGGGATTAATTTTTCGCGTGACGCCCATGCAGTTAATTCTTCCAAGAGAAGCCCCGAAAAGTATTTAGCGTCTATATCTATAAGGGCTATGAGCCTTTAGGTCTTTGCCTCGTTCTTATTGCCCTTTTTGTAAATTGGGGCTATTATTGAACCCCTCCAGGAGGATGGGAGTTGTTCAGCCCTCCAGATTTCTACAAAAAGAGGGAGCAATTGATCGGCCCAATAAGTTGGATCTTGCTTATAGATGATGGGTGGAATTCCATTTGGACCTGGAGCTCCCTCCTTCCGGCCTTTCGCGATTCGACCCTTCAGCTGGACTGTTGAACCTGGGAAGTTGGACTCCTCAACTAAGGGTTTTGAAACCGTCTGGGTCACTTGACAAAATTTAGGGCTTTGTTGGTTTTTGCATGGGCCTGCATCGTTAAAGTGTTTAAACAGAAAATTTGCCCAGGTGTCCTCAGTGATGTGAGAGTTCACACCATGGGCATTCGGATTCTCTATTTTATTGATGGTTTTCCAGAATCTTGCGCTGTTGTTGTTTTTTGAATCATAGAGCAGTTTCGCCCAGATTTGTCCAGTGGACTGCTGCTTGATTCGCCACAGGATTTTGTTCTTTTTACACTTTAATGCTCTCAGTTTGGTAATTAGGTCGTTATCACTCCCGGCTTTCCAGTTTAATTGGACTTCTTCCCTTACTGGGTCCTCTTGTAATTGTGTTACTCCCTACCATACCAGACCTTTCGCAATAATTTCTCATAATGCTCTACAGTCCACTTTATTAAAGAACTTGCCGACCCTTTGGTTCAATTGTGTCTGATACGCAGGCGTATAAAGGCTGGCTGCGTACTTCAGTGGAGAAACTTGCCCCTCTTCCAACTTGCTTGACAAGTAGAAAAATGATTTCTAATCCCTCGTCTGGCGAGGCCCTCATACATGGAAAATAAAACATGAAAAAGGGCGGAAAGGGAACATAGAAAACATTACAGTTTGGAATCCAAAGAATTATATAAAATGGCTTTGAAGAAATATGTAGCCATGATAACATCTGCAAGGAGAGTAGTAAGAAGGCAGGATACAAAGGGCAGGGAATAATCGAGAGAAATATTTTATATTGTGAAGGACGGGGGCGTGGCTTGCAGCCGAGAGTAATGGCCGCAACCTAACCGAGCTCCGGCCAGCACAAGAGCATCTCCAACTAATCTGGCCACGTATCCTGTAAAAAACGATCTCCTAAGACCCTTTCCCGGCATCGGAGCACTTGAGGCACGTCCCGATCAAGTTTGGAGCGGACCCGACGCGGTATTGCAGATCCGCAGGTCCAAGGCAAAGAGCGGCCTACAGACATGCAAGGAGCCGCGGTCTCACGCAATTGGAAGACCTTCGGCCCGCTTGGCCCAACGACTGAGCACCTGTGAGGAACGGAGGAGGCCGAGTTGGTGTGGGGACTGCGCCTGGGCGGCTGTTTGGTGCGATGCCCGTGAGAACTTGGGGAAGTCCCGTGGGGCAAGTCAACACTGTAGCAATTTCAGGTATCGGGAGAGTCCCGGTTGCGACCCACAACTCCCGCCCGGTGAGCCGTCAAAGCTCCACACCGGGAGGAGCCTGCAGAGCCCAGACACCGGCGGTGCCTCTTCCTCAGCTGAACAGGACACTGAACGTCTGTGGCCCCCCAGAAGAGACACAAGAGAGGGGGGCACTGATGCACAGTGCACTGGTGGCCCCCAGGGAAACATCTTTATCGTGCCACTAGTGGACCAAACTACTGGAGGGAGAGGGGCACAAAATTCAGCACTGAGACTCCTAGGTGGGGGGCCCACGCCCTGGTGGTGAGATCCTACGCAGTTCCTGGACCACTGGAGGGCCCCGCACTGCCTGGCTGCACTGAGTGACTCCAATTTGAGGCTCCAGAATACCTGGCACTCCAGTGCCACTATTATCTACAGAGTTCCCACACAACCCCCCCCCAAACAAAACCCAAAAGGTAAAGGGCACACGGGCACAGTGAGAAAGACCGGAATCTCCCCGCGCAACTCCGAGCTGCCTGAGGCACCGTACCGGGACCGCACCGATTTCAAGGGACCCCCCCCTGCTCAGGGCTTGAATTCAGCACCCGACGAACCGCTACAGGCCATAGATACGGACTACACTTGGCTAGGAATAATTCGACCGACACCGGAACCAGAGGCACCTCACAATCAAGCAGGAAACCCGACAGGCCGCAAGGTGACACGCAGTCACGTGGCAGGCGGCGGTGAGTACTGTGAAATACCAGCAATCCCACGGAGAGGGCCCAATGGGAGGCCGGGGTCAGCGAGCGACCCAGCAAGTCAAATTAGACAAGTATGCTTTTTCCAAGGACGCGACGAACCCGACCACCCAGCGGACACCCACGGAGGTCGGTGCCACGCCAGAAGGTCAACCGGAAGTCCCCTTGATAGACATAATGTCCGCCCTGACGAACGTCCAAACGACAGTGGGGTCCATTTCCTCAGATGTATCGTTCCTCCGAGCAGACTTCCAGAAAATGGCCTCAAGAATGACTGAAGTCGAAACCAAAATACGTCTCTCACGAAGGACACAGCCACTCTCCAGTGACAGGTCCAGCAATTGGAAGCTCGGAACCGCCAGATGGCAGCCAAATTGGACGACCAAGAAGGCAGATTGAGACACAACAACATCCGTATCACAGGAGTCCCGGAGTCAAAGGGGATGCCAGCCATGGACCTCTACGTGGAAGACCTCATCAAGAATCACCTCCAGCCAAGGGGTCTCTCCGGCTTCTTTTCGGTGGAACGGGCGCACAGAATACCCGGGGGTATGCCAAAGCCTGGAGCGCCCCCCCCTCGACCGATCCTAGCCAGGATCTTCGATTTCAGGGATCGTGACACCATCCTCCAAACAGCAAGAGTGGCTCCACCTCTGCGTATTGAAAACTCTGTCATCTCCTTCTTCCCAGATGACATAGCGGCAGTCAAGAAGGAACTCCAACGCAGAGAACTTCCTTCCTCAATGCTTTTTCCCGCGAAGCTTCAAGTAGTAGCGGACAGTAAGACATGGTTCTTAGAAAGGCCAGGGGACGCCCACGACTTGCTGGAGGGTTGGCGACCGGGCAACAGATCTAAAAACGGCAACAGCCGACAACAAAGCCACTCAGCAGAAGCAGCATCCCAAGGCCAGAGACACATAGAAAAAGAAGTAGACCAACACCAAACGAACACAGAGGACTGACCCCCAATGGATGATGATCGCCGACTTGGCGGCGCTGAGACTTCATAGACTGGAACCTCCACTCACCCCATACAAGAGACCTGGCCACGGCTCGGATCGCCAGTGGAGGTCCAAAACTGAACATCTAGAGACCTACTACCGCAATTGAACATTTAATTATGATGCCATGTTTAGCGTAATATCCTGACCTCTTCAACGTCTTGGAGTGAAGGGATGTTCGGAGTGCTCCGGATGTCCTCTCCCCCCACACGCAAGTACTGTTTATGGGACTATAGCACTCTGCACAGTTGGGTAGTTGGAAATCCGTCTAGCAGGCAGGCATAGAGGAGGGCGGAGGGGGATGTTTTGATTCAAGTACTGTTAGAGTTTGTGCTCTTTTTCTTTTTGGAAATGTTTATTTGTTCTCTGCTGGTACCATGCAATTCAAGGTTAGGCACAGGGAATCCGTCAACTCACACACACGACTCCAATGTCACAAAGTTGCTTCAACGTCCTGAGTGACATAATTCCTGACCCCTTGCAGTTAGGTCTGGACGACACTTGCAAGTCCTGCCCCCCCTCACTCTCATATTGTGGAATGTTAATGGCCTGAGCCACAAAATTAAAAGAGGGCTTGTACTACAATATCTTAAGAGACAAACTCCATCCGTAGTCCTTTTACAGGAAACTCACTTGGTGGGAACCGCCACTAAAGCACTGGACAGATGGGGGTTCAAAATGGTAGTGCACTCCGAATTCACTACGGGATCAAGAGGGGTAGGGATACTGATACGAAAGAGCTGCCCGTTAATCATACATAGCACCCAGAAGGATGATCGGGGCAATTTGTGGCACTATCCTGCCAATGGGAGGGACGATCCTACAACCTACTCGCTGTATATATCCCCCTTGCTCCATAGCTTGGCCCTCCCAGCTCTCGGTAAGTTCCTGCTCACCTTACCCCCCAGGGAACTGGTTATAGGAGGCGACTTTAATGCCGTTCTCGACGCCTCCTGGGATACATTACCACCACCAGACCAGGGGAACCCCCTCACACATCTACATGACTTCACGGAAGCCATGGGACTTTTAGACGTTTGGCGTGCACGACACCCCACGACGCACCAATACATATACCACTCTGGATCCCATAATAGTTTGTCAAGGATAGACTACATCCTTTCACCCCCCACAAGCCTTGCAGCAATCACAGAGATCACAGACCTCCCTAGAGGAATATCCGATCACTCTCACTTGTCGGTAACTTACACATCGCACCACAAGGGACGTAAACGCATCTATCCGATTTACCCGGGGTACTTAAAAGTCCCGACTATCAGGAAACAACTGCGCAAAACAACGAAACATATTTCCAAGAAAATACACACTCAGTTGCCTCCCCTGGTACTCTATGGGAGGCATACAAGACGGTCATACGAGGGCAGGCAATATCCATAATAACCTCACACAAACAAGACAAGGCTCAACAAGTGCAGGAACTCGAGAGCGCAGTTAGCCTAGCCGAAGAAGAACACACAAGGGCACAGACCGAAGGGACAGCGCACACTCTAGACTTGACCAAACAGGCATACAGGGATTACACATGGGAGGACGCTAAGGCGAAAGTCGGAAACACGCAACACACGATATATGAGACAGGGAACAAGGCCGGTAAATTGCTAGCCTGGCTCGACAAAAAAGAACACGCCAGTCGCTGGGTGGCCCACCTACACTTATCTTCTGGGGAGGACATAACGGACCCACAAGAAATAGTAACAGCCTTTGCACGGCACTATGAGGCAGTTTACACACCCACCACAAACGCCAGAGTGGAAAAGAATTTGGACTTTCTCAAAGACATCCGCTTGCCAACTTTGACATCCCAAGACGCGGACACATTAGACGAGCCACTCACAGTGGACGAAATTACCGCTGCCCTTAGGGGGCTACAATCAGGCAAAGCACTAGGTCCCAACGGCATTCCGTACGAAGACAGTCTAGAGAAGGGAATACTTTCCAGGGATCAGAGGATAGCGATTTTAGTGACCAACTCGAAACCTGGCAAGCCCCCACAGGACTGCACCTCCTACTGTCCAATTTCACTCCTCAATGCAGAGACGAAAATCCTAGCCAAAGGACTAGCCTCCAGGCTCCAACCTCACCTCGCATCCCTTATACACCCGGATCAGTCAGGTTTTATGCCAGGCCGCAACACAGCAATGAACCTAAGACGATTACACGGAGTGTTGGCCAGAATGTCCACCATCCAAGAAGAGGCAGTCATTCTATCGCTGGACGCTAGTATGGCCTTTGATCGGGTGGACTGGCCATTTATGTTCGCAGTGCTACAGCACTTTGGCTACGGGCCCAATTTTTGTGCGTGGATCCGATTGTTATATACACAACCCATGGCACATGTAGTGGTCAATGGACGCATATCTCAGGACTTCCCTTTGGGGCGCGGGACCAGACAGGGATGTCCTTTGTCCCCGTTCCTATTTGCCCTAGTGCTTGTGCCCCTCGCAACTTGGATACGATGCGACCCAGTGATACGGAGACTGAGATGGACGGAAGATGATATATTACTATACATGACCTCCCCCAACTGCTCAATTAAGTGTTTATTAGATATCTGTGCATCATATGGCGGGTTACATGATTAACTGGGCTAAATCAGTCTTATTTGTCCTCCACGGTTCCCATCCGCGCCTACCCAAGGGAGTAACGATACAGCTTGGGAAAGACGGTTTTAATACCTTGGCATCCATAATACCCCAGACCATATTCAATTATACGAACGGAATCTCGTGCCCCCCTCCTGAGACTTTAAAACAATATAAAACACTGGCATGCACTACCCCTGACCCTCTTGAGCTGCGCAGCCTTGTTCAAGATGATGGCCCTCCCACAGTTCCTGTATGCCCTGCAAAATACACCCACCCTGGCCCCAACTCCTATTTCAAAGCCTTCGAGGCTGAAGTGGACTTCTCCTCTGGTGTGGAACCCCCACCCCCGCATAGCCCTATGCAAACTCACTAGAAGCTGGTATGATGGCGGAATCGCCTTGCCCAGCGTACAATTGTATTACTGGGCCTTGCAACTTATCATAGTGAACCAATGGCCTCATGCCCGCAGGAGGAACCGGCCCTCCGGCTCAATAGGCACACTCTTGGGACCGAAGGACCCCTACTGGCGCTTTACCTCAAAAAGGGCACATGGATAGGTCTCACTGCACATACAATACACATATGGTTCATAGCGCAGCGAGCCCTCGGTTGGGAGGGAGTCCTCACCCAACTTACACCACTGTGGGAAACGCCAAAACTAGGTACGCTCCTCTAAAGTAAAGGTTTTGCACAATGGGACCTTATTGGTATCTCAAGAATTGGGGACCTCTGGAAAAAGGGAGAAGTAATGGCGTTCGCTCACCTGCAAAAAACATATCAAATGGCTGACACAGAACTGTTTCGCTACACACAAATTAAACACGCACTTACAAGGGCCATACCCAGAGGCACTGATCTCCCCGAATCATCGCCACTCGAGGACCGTCTCCTTACAGACCACTTAACTAAGAAAGCCATTTCTCTCACCTACAGCAATCTAATTAATAATCAGAAAAATCCCACACAAGCCTTACGAGACAAATGGCGGGCTGACCTTGGAGACATGGACGACCAGGATTGGAATGAGGCATTGGCGTCCCCACGAGAGGTGGCAATCCAGTCTCGACTACAATTGGTGCAACTGCAGATCCTACATAGGACGTACTACACTAGAACTATGCTCCACAAAATAGGCTGAGCTGAGACACCTCTCTGTCTGCGGGGATGTGGGACACAGGGCACATTTTATCACATGCTTTGGGACTGTCCTCACATAACACTCTACTGGGAGGCGGTCATGGAGACAATTACTCAGGTGTGTGGCTCTGAAGTTCCCCATGAGCCAAGAAGGTGCCTCCTCAATTATGGGAACCAACCGACCTCAATCACGCAGCACAGGACTGGGCGACCCTGGGGATCTCGTGGACTAAAACGCAATATCGCACAACACTGGGGCGCACCCACTGCCCCCCCAACAACGACACTGGTGCCAAGATATGGATAGATCGATGGTGGCCGAAAAGGCAGTCTTTATACACAGAGGGTGTCCCAAAAAGTGGGAGCGGGTGTGGGGCAAGTGGAATTCGTCAGGGGTCCGGACACTTTGATAATCTGAGATGTAAATTACAGCAACTCTTTACAATGTATTGCCTGTGTTAATAAACTATAATGTGTGTGTCGTGATACTGGACATTAAAAAGTGTAACCAGCACTGTTTGGTGTTACTTTTCTAAATGAAAAACAATAAAAAAATGTTTTTTTTTAAAAAGATTGTGGAGGACTTTGCCGATCCTGCTGCCTGCCACATCGGTGAAGTGGTGCGAGCAACTTGGTGCATTTTTCAACCACAAAACTCTGGACATCCAGAACAGTCTATCAGCAACTTTGAATACTGAAGTGACTGATGGTGATTTTAACTTCTCTTACTTTCTCATCTTGCTGTCTGCCTGAGTTCAACAGAATATCCTTAGAAGGTTTTAGATGTGCCATTTTTAATCTTAAGTCAGGGCCTCCTGATGATCCATGCCACCCCTCTATTTTGGCGCTGGGAGTAGACATTATCAACCCCTGCATGAATGTGCTGCTGAATAAATCTTTTGCCACTGCTTCAGTGCCTTCATGCTGGAAGAGGGCTAAAATGTTCTCTGTACGCTGATCCTGATGTCCAGGGCAACTAAAGGCTTATTTCCCTTTTACTCGCACCCGCTAAATAGTGGAAAAATGTGATAATCGTCAGCTTTCCAACTATCTAGGACCAACAGGCTACTCCATCCTAGCCAATCAAGCTTTAGACCAAGGCACAGCATTGAGACTGCCTTGGTAGAGGTCTCTGAATTGATTAAAAGCACAATCGATGCAGGCGGCCGGCAGTCCTCGTACTGTTGGACCTGTCAACTGCATTCGACACAGTTCCATATGCCAGGCTGCTATCTCACTTTCTGGAGATTGGCATTAGGGATAAGATATGGAATTGTCTGAAGTCTTTTCTAGAGAACAGGATTCAAGAAGTCTGTCTTTCTCTTCACTCCTCTGATGGCCAAAGGGTCTCAGTTGGAGTTCCTCAGAGTTCAGTACTTAGCCCCACAATGTTTAATATCTATATGTCCCCCTGGCTAAGGGAGTGTAATGTTTTGCGGCTCAGATTATTTCAGACGCGGATGACACCCAGATCTTCTTTACCTTTGGTAATGGGATGCCCTTTGAACAGGATGCCATTCAACCCTTTCTCTCTGCAGTCTTTTGGTGGATGACCTATAACCATCTTAAGTGCAACGCCAAAAAGACTGAGGTGCTCAGTTTCTAACACAATTGTGTTCTTAACTTGGATGTCCACTGGCCGGTAGGGCTGACTCCACCAGATACCCAAGTAGATTCTATAAAGAACTTGGGGATTATGTTTGACAATAAAATGTCCTTTCATAATCAAATTATCTAGGTGGTAGGCTTGTGCCCTGGCATTTTATGCATGGCTACGAAAGTTCTGCATTTCCTCTCCTTTCCGTCTAGGATCACAGTTGTACTGGCTCAGTTTATGGCCAGGCTGGACTACGCCTGGACATAAAGCATTATATACCGGCTGGCCTGCCTACATTTTTGTTGAAAAAACATCAGACTGTTCAAAATGCAGCTGCAAGGTTAGCTCTGGGCCTCCCTACATGGGAGCACATTACTTTGCAGCTGCATAATTTGCATTGGCTTCCCATGAAAAAACTGATTATTTTCAAAACTTCTCTGTTAATGCACAGTGCGCTCCATCAGTCTGGACCTGACTATTTACCTGCTAGGATGCTTATTACAACCCTATAAGAATCTAACGGTTTTCCATTAACCATTTGGCCAAGATACCAAGAGTTCGTCTGGTCAAAGAGGGTGAACGTTCATTTCCTTTTTTGGGCCTGGAGGGTTTGGAATAATCTCCCATTGGATTTGCGACAGATTATTGATGAAGCATTGTATAAAAAAAGGCTCAAGACATGGCTTTTTACATCGCAGGGGGCTTCAATCTTTCTCTATCTAGAAAAGCTTTGTATGCATTTGTGGATCTTCACCTCCCTTTTCTCTGACTTGGTGGATAGTGCCGGGACATTCTGTCGAGTAGCCGTGAGCTCTATAAATCTCTACACATTGACATTATTTAATTACTTTACTGCACAGTGTGGAGGGAGGGGCGGGCCGGGTCAAGGGAGTGGGAGGAGGACTGGTTTGTGCACTTATAAGTGTGCATGTGTGTTTGGCCGGCTGTCTCAGGCCGGTCAAACACACATGCACACTTAGGTTTCTCCAACCAGTCTGCATTGAACAGCCGGGTTAGAGAAACAGCACAGACTCCCTGTCCTGAGCAGAGGGTCAAAGAAGCCCGCTCTGGCCAATCCCTGCGCAGCTCTCCTTGCGTGAGAGAAGGCGGGGATTGCACAGGGAGTCTCAGCTCCTGTCCCAGTGTCCGCTGGGACCAGGAAGCAGCAGAACACTGAGGTGCATGGAGCGATGCAGCCGGCAGCTTCAGGTAAGTGTTTTTTTTTAAATTATTATTCCCCCCGCGCTCACACCCTGCGATTCCCCTCCCGCGCTCCCCTGTGCACCCTCCACCCGACACACCACCCCTTTTGTTGTGTCAGCCGCCACTGAACAGTAATCAGTACCCTGCTGAGATCAGGAGCCAGATTTCTCCCATTATGTTCCTGACTGCGTTCAGTAGGCCAATAGTGACCGCCTCGAAGGATACCATGTTTCTAATCCTGAACTTTATGTTACAAACCACTGTTAGCAGGCATCTTAATCCAAAATGCTTCAATAGAAGCTAGACAAGATTACAAATTCAGAAACATCTTATGCTGTTACATTAAATACCATGGAAATGTGCGGTCCTGTCCACATGGTGCGAGAGAGCAATCCTAACAGGGCCCCAATAATAGATCAAAGCGGGATGCTGTAAACTGCATAGGAGCCATTGGGATGTTGTTGGTCACCATCAGCAAATAAATGTAATACGTTCTCTTGGCAGGAAAAGACATCATATGGACGAGAGTGCAGAAGTACTATATATATAGTGAGTTAGGACCATATGGTCAAATGGAATGTATTAAGCAAATCTGCGTGCAAAATAAGGAATCGCATAATTTGCGATTCCTTATTTTGCGATTGCATTTAAGGAATCGCACATTTTGCGATTCCTTAAATGCAATGTAAGAAGCAAAAAAAAATGCAAATTGGCCTTAAGGAATCGCAAATTACCACCAACTTCAAGTTGGTGGTAATTTGCGAATTCCTTAAAAATTCACTTTTTTGCATTTTTCTAAGCGCAATGTGAAGCACATACATGCCCTTAGGGCATGTATGTGCGCCACATGTGCACCCATGCTAATTTCAGGGGTGCAACAGGGTGTCCTTTGGACACCCCTGTACCCTTGACATTATTCTCAATTTGCGATTCTCAAATTGCGAATCGCAAATTGAGAATAACTTCCCATTCATTCCTATGGGCCTCCTGGCCCATAGAAATGAATGGGAAAGTATTCCTTAATTGCGATTCGCAATTTGCTAATCGCAATTAAGGAATACTAAGAAATCGCTTAAAAATGGCGATTTTGTACATACATCCCTATTTGCGATTCTCAAATCGCGATTTCTAAAAAATCGCTATTTAGGAATCGCAAATCAGGTTTTGATACATATGGCACATAGTGACTGAGAAATGCTGCGATCTGAAGGTCACAAGTTTGAATCCCGGCAAGGCCAATTAAACCTTTATTCCTTACAAGGTCAGTGCATTTTAGTACTTTTAGATTGCGTAATCAACGCCTATTATTTACAGTGCTTAGAAACCGACAGAGGTGCGGTATGTAGTGCTATATGAAAAACAAGTACTTTTTATTACTACTACTGCTATCTATGGCAAGGTTTACAGTTTGGAATAGAGTAGTGTCTTTAGTCTTTTCTCATGCTTTCATTTATCCTTCTTACAAAAGTTTGCAGAGCTGATATTTTCAGCTTGAAACAGCTAATCTGTATTACGGAAACACGTTATAGAGTAAACTAGTAGTACGACAGGACGTTCTGTTAGTCACTCTCCTGCACACACATTTTAATTTCCAAGATGAACCCAAACACCGACGCCCACCATGTGGGCTGATTATGCTTCTTGATAAAGTCTAAAGTTCTCCTTCATACCAACAGCCTGAAAGTTAAGCACAAAGCCAAGACTTCGATATTGGGCACAGTAACGTAGAGGAATTACAATGATGCAAACAGTCTGAAAAGTTCACACCTCCAGGATGTCTCTCGTCAGGCAGGACCCTCTGGGCCGCAGTTTGAAAAGGTTGTGAACCCCAAAGAGCTCGCCTTGATGGTCCTTTGATCCTTGCACGGCTTCAAAATATCGCTTGGCGTTCTCGCTTCCAACCACAACACAGTGCAGTTGCTAAAAGAGAAGAGCGAAAAGGAGATTTTAGAAGTGCTTACTCTAACAACATGTCAGAATTTCCTGGCATTCGCAGTATATACACAGCTTTCGCTCGAGCAGGCAGAAATTCCTCGGGGAGGAGATTTTGTTTTAATTTCCCTGGCAGATGTTGCCATTGTGGTGCGATAATATTCGGCCTCACACTGGAAAGCAGAGCATAAGCTGCACAAAAAGCAATAAACATTGCAAAACAGACGTCATTATTTTTCATATTAAAATACGCAGACACTCCCAGCAAGTATGGGAAAGTCATCAGACCACAAACCGGTGGGGTTGACATCATGCAAACATGTTAAGTGGATTAACCCCCCCTAATTGTACCATCACTTCCAACTTTGGGACGGGGAGAGGAGCCGGTTGGCAGCTCTGCAGATCCATCAATCTAAGCACTGCCTTTCGTCAACCTTTCACGACCTGGGCCTCTCAGGGCAGGAGGGTGCGCAAGGGCGAAGGGTTGGGGGCTCTCCAGGATCCGGGGGGGGGGGGGGGGGGTTCCTGACGGTGAGTGAGGGATGACGGGTGGGGAGGGGTAAGCGGTGAACCCATGTGCGCTTTTCATCCTTTCAGGGGTTCCTAAAAACACGCTGCTTCAGTAAATGACGCTGTTAAGTTTGCACAGGTATGAAATCCTTTCGTTTTTCGATCAGTTGTGTGCAAGGAAACACGGTGACTATTTACAAAATATTTTGTACTTTTAAGGTACCCTTACACTTACAAAACTTTGGATTTAGGGCAAGAATTCCCAATGTTTATATCAACTCCTATTTAAGCCGGCAGAAAACCCACCTGTATTGTGGATTTTCCGCTGTCTTGAGTTTATGGTCAAGCGGTTGAAACAGGGGTGCCTCAGAGGAGCTGTGAATCAGGTTATAGGACATGTGGTAAAAACCTACAAATTCGTAACTTTGGGGTATTCAAAAAAAAAATGACGTTTCTTGACACCCAATTTGCATACCGATGCTACTAAATAAAATACTGGTGTGAAAGTGCAAAATGGATGGTTTTTGAGGGTTTATGGAAGTAATCCCTCTGCACAGGCATGTAATTACTAAAGAAGGAAAATAATAAATTATATGATACACTTGCACATGAAGCCCAAGCAAGAAACAGTGAGTCGTTCACCAGTGGTTAATCTGCAGGTATGGTATTGACACACACATACGAATCTATGAAGGGAATTTATTAAGGGGCCTGCGCCACATAGAGAAAAATACTTAAAAAACGTGAAATGTAAAATAGACAATTTTACATAGCCAGCAAACGCCTGAGATACCTCAATAAACAAGCAGAGAGATGGCACTTTGGGAACTAATGAAGCGGCCAGAGTAGGAGCACAGCAGACAGAAAGGAGGAGAAAAAGAAGCTGTCGTTTTTTTTAGGTTGCGCAGCAGTGTTCGCGCAGGTGAAATCTTTTGTTTAGCAGTACGGGGCTCTCTTCCATTGGCTATCTCCATAAATGGAGGCTAACCATTGGAAGAGAGATGCGTCACTCTTTCTTGGAGCAGATTCGTGGGCGTTCCGGTGATTTTTTCACTCTCGGCCCCTTTTACTTTTTTTTTTTTTTTAACATGGATGTTTTTCCTCATTGCTAAGATCGTCCTGGTCCCGCATGGTTGTATCCCGCTGTCTGTCCCTCAACCCTGTGAGTTAATGAGTGGGTCAGATGGGCGTGATGTCACTTACGGTGCTCATGCTATGGTATTCGTGCTATGGTGTTCATGTTCGGAAGTGTGTGGGACAGCTAAAAAATGGCGGGTCTCGTGTTTACATTTCTTTTTTATATATAGCGTGAACTCGACCGGAAGACCGTGCGCTTTTCATGAGTATTGGTTATATTAGGACATATATATATAGTTTTTGTACGCACGGTGAGATTAATTGATTTGCCCCGAATCACAGGATGTTGAGCTAACGCCGAGACTTGCACCTGGTTCCCTAGTTCCAAAGTCGGCAGCTCGGGTCGTTGCGCTACATCCTCGTGTTCCATGAAGCCTTGCGCTGCAGCTGTCCCCGTCTTGAGCGCGGTGCTTCGCCCTCTTTAGTGGGTGGCAGGACTTGTGGATTCCCTCATAAGGAGGGAAGCTGGGAAGCTGTTCTCCTGCAGGCTCCTTTTCCGTGTCCTTTGCCTCACATTGGAGGCCACCTTCCTCTGTCGGCCCAGACAGTCTGCGGGATTTCTCAGCCAGCCTTGGCAGGGGACAGGGTTCATGGCAGAGTGTTGTTGGCAAGATTATGGGCACTCTTTTTGGCTGTATTCCTTCGGCGGGGGCATGTGAATAAAGAGGGCATTGTCTGCAGACTATGCAAGGAAAACGTAATAACTTGCTTTGTCATTGCCATTCCACAGCTGTGCCCCCGTACCTTACAAGCCAAATTTAATTCTCATTTCGTAGCATGTGGCACCGCGGCACAAACGGCTCAGGATTGGGACTTCCTCTGGCATTCGTTAGAGAGGTCGAGCATTGTGTGGTCGTGTAGTCTGTACTTCCCGGCCTCGGCGGAGCTGGCCTGCTACACACCGATGTACCTTGGGGGGATGCCTGCTCTGTGGTATCGGTTTCAAGAGCTATCACTAGTGGCAATGTGGAGGGTTTACTTTGATGAGCAGGTTGTGATGGAGGTGATGGGCAATGAAAGGGCTGACATCCGTGACCAATGTGACATTGTGGTGTATGAGAAACTGATATAGGTGATTCTAAGCAGGCCCCCCGATGAACGCTTTTCCATGAGGTCCTGCCCCTGGGTGCTCAGATGTCTGCAGACCCCGCCCTCACCGGCGCTCCCAGGCTTCCTATCCCCGCCCTCTCTGGAGCTTCATGCCACTGACGTCACCCGTGTCTCTCTGGACTCTGGTGGGAGCCGGACGGAAGGGACCTGAGACCGGCCGCGGCTGCACGGACGGGAAGTAGCAGGGGGCACAGCCACATGGACGCCCCCACCCTCACTACAGTAAGGTGCCGCTGTCAGAGGAGTTCGGGCAGAGAGTTCACTAAAGTGACGTACCGGGACAGGGTTAAACTGGAGTATTAGTAAGAGGGAGGCGAGTGTGTGTACAGCGCTACAGGGAGAAACATATACCCGGAGAGTATACACTGGGGCAGCGGGCACTGACGAACCAGGACAGTGGGCACTGTCTCATGGGGTGAGGGATGGTCATCGGTACAGGACAGTGACGAACGTGCCACCACCACCATACAGGGGTTAGAGACGTGTTTGCCTCAGTGGACAATGTGTTACTGGGCCTGTGCCCACAGAAGGTAGTTATTTGGTTCACTGAACAGTAGGCTCTATGGACAAAGTGCACCACCGGTTGACACAAGAGACAGAGTGTAGAGTGCCACGAAGCGGTGGGGACTTGAGGGCTTCTAGGACAGGTGCATTTAATGTAGCGAACCATTCTAAAGGGGCAGGCTGCACAGACGGGAATATTTCATATTTGGAATGGATTAATGGGGCAGTAGGCACCGCAGACGAAGAGCAGATGCTCATCGAAAGCAAAGGGGAGCAGGGGATGTGCTGGGCAACAGGTGCAGAGAAAGTAGATGCAACATCATGCAAGAAGAGTATTTGCAGAGTAGATGGCATTCAGTCAATGAGAGCAGAGAGTGCAGTTGCAGTGCCCTGTGTCTAAGCTGTCACGGGGTTTTGCCTCACTTCCTTGTGGCGCTACTTTTAGCTCCGACCAGGACTTTCACCTATGTTGAGCCCCGCATCCATCTGCTCCACCCCCTCTTCTGCCCTCAGCTCTGACCGGTGCCCGGCTCCGACATCAACTCTTGCCCCGTACCGCCCTCTGACCTCAAGCAGGGCATTCGTTCCTTGCCGCGTTGCTCTCTGCCCTCGCAGGTGCTCTCAGCTATGAATCCTCTGCCATCTGATCTCACCCCGGGCCCTCACTCACTTCTTACCCCTGTACGCTCAGCTCTTACCCCTCTGCCCTCAGCTCTTACCCCTCTGCCCTCAGCTCTTCCTAGGCCCTCACTTCTGGCACCTGTGCCCTCTGACCTCAACCCAGGCCTCCAGCCCTCACCACGCTGCCCTCACCTGTGCCCTCACTGACTCCTGTGCCCTCAGCTCTTACCCTTGTGCCCTCAGCTCTTATCCTTGTGCCCTCAGCTCTTACCCTTGTGCCTGCAGCTCTTACCCCTGTGCCCTCAGCTCTTACCCCTGTGCCCTCAGCTCTTACCTGTGCCCTCAGCTCTCACCCCTCTGCCCTCAGCTCTCACCCCTCTGCCCTCAGCTCTCACCCCTCTGCCCTCAGCTCTTACCCCTCTGCCCTCACCCGTGCCCTCAGCTCTGACACCTGTGCCCCTCGCCGATGACCATGACTAGCATGGCGGGGGAGATCGTGGCCTTCCTGCTGGCTCTGTCTGGCTGGGTGCTGGTCTGCTCCACGCTGCCCACCGACTACTGGAAGTGTGTGGCTCTGTGTGTGTGTGTGTGTGTGTGTGGCTCTGTGTGTGTGGCTCTGTGGGTATGTATGTGTGTGGGACTCTGTGTGGGTCTGTGTGTTTGTGTGTGGCATTTGCGAGAGATTAAGCTATTGGCATTGTAAATGACAGTGCCATTTATTTATCTATTTTCAAAACCAACACATAAATAAAAATGTTGTCATTTACAATGCCAATAGCTCTAACTTTTTCAAAGGCGAGACCCCACCCCCGCACTTCTTCGTTGTGCTGGTGTCCGTTACCCTCCACCCCCGCTCTTCCTGGTTGTGCTGGTGTCCGTCCCCCCCACCCCCGCTCTTCCTGGTTGTGCTGGTGTCCGTCACCCCCCACCCCGCTCTTCCTAGTTGTGCTGGTGTCCGTCCCCCCCACCCCCGCACTTCCTGGTTGTACTGGTGTCCGTCACCCCCCACCCCGCTCTTCCTGGTTGTGCTGGTGTCCGTCACCCCGCACCCCCGCTCTTCCTGGTTGTGCTGCTGTCCCCCCCCCACCCCCGCTCTTCCTGGTTGTGCTGGTGTCCGTCCCCCCCACCCCGCTCTTCCTGGTTGTGCTGGTGTCCGTCCCCCCCCACCCCCGCTCTTCCTGGTTGTGCTGGTGTCCGTCCCCCCACCCCCGCTCTTCTTCGTTGTGCAGGTGTCCGTCCCCCCCACTCTGTCTGTGTGAGGGTGGCTCTGTCTGTGTGAGAGTGGCTCTGTGTAGGTGGCTCTGTGTGTGTGAGGGTGGCTCTGTGTAGGTGGCTCTGTGTGTGTGGGTGGCTCTATGTGAATGACTCTGTGGGTGGCTCTGTGTGTGTGCTCTGTGTGTGTGAGCAAATGCAATAGGTCTCGCATTTGTGAGAGATTAAGCTATTGGCATTGTAAATGGCAATGCCATTTATTTATCTGTTTTCAAAACCAACACATAAATACAAAATTTGTCATTTACAATGCCAATAGCTCTAACTTTTACAAAGGCGAAACCGTTGCATTGTAAATGCTTGTTTATTTTTATTTTGGTGCTTTCTATAACACATAAATGTCACCAGAAGGTCACTTCAACGCGCTGACAGGCAGGGTGTGACCAGACATTTTTAGCAGCTTCATGAAGTTGGAGCACTTCGGTTGTCATTGAAGGAGAAAACTACAGGCCTTCCGAAGTTTTGGACCACTGATTCCCACATATGTATCTCCATGTCTCTTATGCTTGATTTAAAAATTTGTAGGCTGGTAAGATGTGATTCGGACGACAGAGGAGCATTGGCTTGGTTGTGACGAAGGGTCTATTTCTGTATCAGCCTGGTCCTTTTCCCAAGTATTTCTTGTGCAGAGGACTTTAAACCTGATGTTTAAATTTAATGTTCCCAGAGTAGATTAGTTATCAATACACTGAAATGTCAATTCCAAGGTTGAACAAATGAACCCAGAAATCCGATTCTTTTATTCATGAATATATGATCCAATCAATCAAAGAACATTGGTATATTGATAAAACTCCAAACAGCTAACACATTTTGCTAGGTAGCCTTCTTTATCAAGACATACAAATATATATACATTCCTTGGAATAAGTTTTAAGTTTTAGTTTACCCTGATTCATTAGAAGAATGATGTGTACTTCACTTCAGCGCCAATGGACAGATTTTAGACTTTAAGCGGTATCTGCATTTTAGGTTAAGGGCTAATCTTACAGCCTGGTTGTGGGCCTGTCTATTAGCTTATTGGAGAAGCCGGCTCACACACACTGATGCAGTAGTCCAGTACGCCATATCCAAGAATCTAACTAGCTTCACTCCATAAATCATTTGGAGTAATAGAGCAATTTTGTAGCGTAACACTTTGACAACTTTGAAGAGAGTGATAAATCAGTCATATAAAGAACTCTTTCACGTTGCTTACTTTCAGAAATGGATGATGGTCAATTGAATAGGGGTGGTCTGTCGCCACGACTGCCCATAGTAAGAATTCCTGCTTTGTCCATTAAAACCATGGTAGTTTTCACTCATCCAGTGAAAGATGTGACCCAAACAACTGCTGATGTCTGAGTGGTTTTATCTTTTTTCTAGACCTAGGTGAATTTGACTTTAATTAGCATGTGTATGGAACTCCAGCTAGTGTTGTATAAGAGAACCTAGGGGTACATGCATATACTGAAAAGGAGAGGAGGCAGAGGAAGCCTTATGGTACACCTGGGGTGACTGATGAGTGGATGACTCCCTTGAACCAATGTTGATCTTCTGATTGCATTTCTTTTAGGAAGGGCTGGATCCAGTCCAGTGCAGAGACTGTCTTTCGGCCCAATCCTTACGTCTTTTTATAAGAAGCAAATGATCTGTATCATAAACTGCAGCATAAGAATTGCTTGTTTTCTTTTGCCTAGGACCGTGAGAAGATCTTCACGAATACATTTACAATTGCTGATCCTGTGTTTCTTGCAGGTCAAAAGTCTACAAGAAAATATAAACAGTGAGTTTATGAAGGAATAGGATGAGGGTGGGAGGTCTTGAGATTGGGAAGTTGGAAACTGTACATCCGTAACAATTAGACTGCATACTAATTTTCACAACTGATCCTCGCTTCCTAGTTACAGTGAATGCTTCCGGAATAAGCAGTAGTGCCAGAACTTAAGCCTATCACTACAGAAAGAAGCTGCCTAGCAACATGTTGCTTGATTGGGGAAGTTTTCCTCACTTGAGAAACAGTTTGCACCCGTCTTTGTACCTGTCCCTTTGTTGTTTTTCGCCCTTCACCATTCTCCTCCCCCCATTTGCTTTTAGTTCTCCAGTCTCCTGGGTCATATTTTTCCTTCAAAACACAGAAATGGTGTGATGCTCTCTTAAAGTGCATAGGGAATTGTCTCCCTAGCCCTAAATGAGTTTTCCTACCTACTGCTAGTATCCTTCCAGAAAAAGGGCACTTACAAGAATTGGACAAGGTGGGCTCACTCACATAATGTGACATGCTTCATCATTGGCCACCTCGTTCCACCCTGGAGAGATAGTACTACCAGGGTGGGCTCAACCTCAGGGGTGGCTACCCTGAGGGAGTTCTGAGAAATTATTTTATTTCTATGGATAAAATACTTGGATCAAATTTATGTCTAAAAGAACCTTAGGGTATACAACAAAATATCCTTTTTCAGGCATTACCACACATAATGCCTGAGACTCCTAGGGAATACTCTACATTATAAGAAATTGAGTAGAAACCCCACCACTGACATCATGAATGAAATCCCCTTTATGATCAAAGGCGCCCTAGACAACGGCTGGGGGACTGAGAAGGAGGCGTCTTCTCTCATTGAGAAAGAACCTAAGACAACTCACTTCTGTTTTGCCAAAAGTGCACAAAATAACCCCACCCCCCAAGGGGTGCTTGATTGTATCGGGGATAGGTTTGACCCTAAAATTACTGCCACAATTCTGTGACTTCTTTCTGAAACCTCTAGTAACCCAGATGCCCTCCTATCTGAAAGATACCAAGGACATACTAAACAAACTCAAAGTAATGACTTCTGAATCAGGCAAGGAACTTCTATTGACCCTAGATGTGTCATTGTACACAAATATTCCTCAAGAATTCACACTAGAGGTTATAGAGCAACTACTGACTCCTAGACAGGCAAACAAAAGGACACCTGCCAAGTTTATCCTTGACTGCGCACACATGGTCCTTACTAGGAACAGTTTCGAATTTAAAGGAGATTTTTTCTTACAAATGCATTCAATTCCATGGGGAGCACATGTACCCCCAGTTTGGCATGTTTGTATGTACATAACTTTGAAATCAAGTATATCTACTATGAGGAGAACCCATACTTGAGGCAGATAAGATTGTGTCAAAGATTATCCGAGGTACTATCTGATATCCTTGTGATCTGGTGGGGCAACAGAGAGGAAGCAATGGAGTTTACTGAATGGGTCAACAGTTTGGACCACTTTTTGAGATTAACAATGAGAATGAGCGATGTGAAAATACCATTTGTGGACCTATGGATATACAATGATAGGGGGATCCTGAAGACTAAGGTTTATTATAAACCTACAGACAAAAGCAGGCATCTATGCTTTGAGAGCTTCCACCCTCGAGCACTGAGAGAAGGCGTACCAATAGGTCAATTCTTAAGACTCGAACTGAATTATACAGAGAATGGGAAGTACAGAGTACAAGCAGAAATACTAAGAAAAGAACAAAGAGAAAAAACTACCCAGCAAGAACCATCACACAGCAAGAAAGGAAGCCATGAATAACGATAGGGATGTCCTGTTGGACAACTACAAAAAAAAAATGTGACTCAAGACCCATATGCCTAACGACATTTACTCCCATCTCGAATTCAGTCACTAAACTGGTCAAGAGACATTGGGCTATCCTAAATTCTGACAACTGGAAAATTGCACATCCTATGTTCTCCTTCAAAAGGAGCCAGAATTTACTTGATGCATTGGTACACACACATTCCCCAAAAAAGGAGTGGCAGAGAGCCAAATGACACTATGGAACACCCCTCTCCCCGACAGGCCATCAACCCGCGGGGGTTGCAGAGTATGTCAGCTTATGAAGAAATATGAGTCTATAGATTTGGGCCGTGCCCCCCAATGGGTAATAAAACATCTTACAAATTGTAATTCCAGTCATGTTATGTATCTCTTAAAATATTCTTGCAAGCTCCTATACATTGGTATGACTAATAGGAAGGTACATGTTCGCATTAAGGAAAACAGAAGCACAACAAGAAGTGAGTACCTTTTCCAGTTCATAAGGCTCTTCTTAAGAGGAGGGAATATAAATATATACATATTTTCTTCCCTTTCTACCTGTGTAAACATTGACTTAACACACCTATCAGAGTGTGACTATGGGAGGCACCCACCCAGAACAGACCATGAGGCAAAAGGACCCCTGGCACTATGTAAATAATGAGATATTCATCTTCACTGGGATTAAGTATGGCACTCCCTCTCCCACGTGTCTTCATCCCCTGTGCATGAGTGCAGTGAGTGTGTTTTATGTCACATTTGCCACGTTTGTTGATGTTTGAAATGTTGTTTTAATATGCATAAAAATGTCAATGTGCATTTTACGATATTGCACTGCAATGGAAGTTGATACTGTTGTGTGTACCAATAATAGGTTTTCCTTTTTGTACCTACTACTACGGCTATGTCTTTTCCTTTCTTCCCTTGACTAGGTACTAGTACCCTGTGACTGAAGAGAGGTAGGTCCTCTCAATTTTAACCACTGTACCCTCCATTCAAATTAATAAAGTCAAGGGATACATACCTTTAGTCCTGATGAATGCCCAAGACCTCTTTTAGGCTCCATTAAAAGGGCATGTTGGCATAACAACTCAGAGGGTCATAGCAACCACATACGTCTTCTGAGACTACCTGATGGTATTTTTTATTTACACCTAGAGTACCATCTAAATAAAGGATACTTGTTGATATTCCCGAAGGTTTTTTAGACATAAACTGGTACTAAGTATTTCACCTAGAGAAAAAAAATAATTTAAAAAAATTCCCTAAAGTTAGTCCCCCCCCCCCCCCAGGTTTAGTCACGCCAGTAGTACTATCTCACCAAGGTGGGATAAGGTAGCAAACGATGAAGCATATCACATTACGTGAGTGAGCCCACCTCATTCAATTCTTGGAATTGCCTTCGATACTAGAAGTAGGTAGATAGGAAAACACAGACAGTGAGACAATTCCCTATGCACGTTAAGGGGCATCACGCCATTTCTGTGTTTTGTGTGTTTATCAAGGGGCAGGCGTAGGCCTATTGTAAAACCTCTTCTTCTCTCAATGATATTTATCATATTTTTCCTTGCCTTTTGCTGTTCCCCTAACAGTGCTTCCTTCTCAGCAACTACCTGCCGTCTGCTTTGACACTCAGAAGTCTCTCCCTGATCTCCTGGTCCGTCAGGGACTCATCATTGCACCATCCACCACAGAAACAGGTAACCCTTCCTTCTCTAATTCATGGCAGTATTTACTTTCCTTCCTGTTGTTGCCATCTTCCTAACAATTACTTGCATCTTCCCTTTAGTCGGGTACCCAAGTCCTCATACCACATGATGAATCCTGGGAAAAGGGGCTTGCTTACAGCGCTGACACAATTCCAACCCAAACGAGTATCGTCCTGGTTTTCTCCTGTATTTACTCCTGCATCCTTCTCAATGTTGTCCCCTGATCTCTCTGCTGGCATTTTCTGTTCGTCACTGCGGTGCGGAAAGGTCTGGGGACAGTAAAGTATTCTCAGCAGGTCTGCATTTCTTGAAAACTGGCATTCTCTAGTTGGCTACAATTGTGAGAAGTGTTGCAAAGATAGCATGCATAAAGTCTTTTGCGATACCACCCCTAGAGGCAGAGCTATTATGAGTGTTTGGTACATCAGTTGGAAGTGATGGAGACTCGTTATAGCTCTGTCGGCACGTTTGAAGCTGTGAGACTAAGCCAGTTTTATCCAGTCTTCCAATATTAAAGGCTTGAATGATAATGTGAGGATTGAAATAACGTGAAATTATTGGTGGGTTTGCAGCACTGGAGGATGGATTTTTATGTTGTATGGAATGTTTGAAACATTGGACTCGAAAAGGAAAGGGGGTATTTAAAATGTTACTTGGTCATTAGTGCTTCGGGATTTGTTAATTTGTGGAAGATATTACAACATTCTCTCAAATGACTGGGGCTTTGTTTACAGGCTTAGCCTAAAGTTCCTTTTTGGTGTTTTGAAGTTTTTTTGGTTCACTCAGTTGCGTATTTTATTTTGTATTTTGACTGATCTGAAGTATGAATGAAAAAATAAATATGCTGTTAATAATAAAAAGATTACGATAATGAATCACTTACACTGGCTTCTGGTAAATTATCGTATTTATTTCAAAATTAGGGTCATTATGTTTAAATTAATTCACAAGCCTGCACCAAAAATGGCTAACAAACTGAGTTGAGTTATACAGTCCCACTCAGAATAAGAGGAGACTTTCCATCCGACATAGTTAGCTTCAGTCCAAGGGTGGGAAAGTATTCTCAGTTCTGGGCTCCACAATGTGTAATTCCCTGCCCACATAAATCAGGCTTTTGACCAACTGTATCACCTTTAGAAAAGAAAATGAAGTCTTGTTTATTCTAAGTAGCTTATTTGGACCCTTGCTGAAAGAACAATCGGGGAGTGCGTTTTATAAATATACTAAACCATTCATTCATATTTGTTTCTAGCAGCGTCAACGCTTTCATTGAAATCTCCCAGTAATAGAATGTTACTGTTTACTGTTTAAAGATACATTGAACGATCCAGTGTCTCTTTGAGGAAGATGATGTTGTTACTGAGGTAGAGTAAACCAATGCTGCTGCAAAAGAAGTGTTAGGATTTAATAGGAATTTGAGAACTAATGGCAGCAAGAAGAGAGAAATAATGAAAACAAGCAGTGCAAGGAAAACCAGGAAGAAAATTCATTGTTGACCGAATTTTCAGAGTTGGAGAATGAATATGGTGATCAGAAGACAGTTAGGAAACAGTAGAGAGCAAGCAAAATTGTGATTGTGGATGAAAAGGGAGCCAGTGAACAGAAATACAAGCAGTTGGAGGGTGTTATAAAAGGCTTAAAGCAGAACTATAAATTAATTGAGTAGAGTCAATAAATTAACTTGCACAATTAAGAGAATTTGTGTGCATCATCCATAAAAAGAGAAACGTAATGAAAATTGTAAGCTTAAGACTATAACTCGTAAAGTTAGCTCTTTTTTGCTTAAGAGGATCCCAGTCTGTAATGACACTATCTATTTTAAAGTTCATTACGTGGCTTCATAACGTATTTGCTACAAGCATGCTGTCAAATTTACTGTAGTGTTAAAACTGTTACCTGCTTATAAACCTGTCGCAAGTATACAATCTCTTCCACTGTGCCCAAAGATATCAGCCTAAATACCTTCACATCCCTGGATTGGCCAATCCTGTAAGCTCTGCAAACATAATGTAAATTTCCAATAATCAGCCTTACACATCAAAGTACATACGAAATCACAATGTGTAAAAGCATACAAATAAGTAACTGTCAAACAAACATTGAAAGACAAGTACAGACATAAACATATTTGTATTTGTATTGTTTATTTGTAGAGCGCAACTATCGCTCCGAAAGGAGCATCCTGGCGCTAATGAGACAATGTGCATACAGTTACAAGTACAATATTAGATAGTGGCCATTACGTAGTCGTCTGGAAGATTAAAGATCCAGGTTTTAAGGTGCTTCTTAAACTGGTTTTCCTGGGTCAGCAATCTAAGGTTCTTAGGCATTGAATTCCAGGCTTTAGATGACAGGAAGGTTAAGGTCTGCGCCTCTTGGTTTTATAGTTAAATTTGGCCAATTTTATTAGGTTGTCTCCTGCGGATCGTAACGTCCTGGAAGGGTTGTAGTGGGGATAACGCCTGATGAGGTACATCGGGCCTGTACCATTGAATGCTCGAAAGGCGACAATCAGAATTTTAAATAATATCCTCTTATGCAGAGGCAGCCAGTGAAGGGTCTTTAAGGCGGCTGACGCTGAAGATTTCCTCGGCAATTTAAGAACAAGTCTGGCAGCTGCGTGTTGCACGCTTTGAAGTTTTTTCAGCGTGATCTTTTTAACACCTGCCATCAAGCCATTACAATAATCCAGGCGTGCGAGGATTAAGGCCACTACGACCGCCTTTCTCGAGTCAGTGGGCAGGAAGTCAAAAAACTTCTTTAAAGATTTTATAATACTGAAGCAACTTCCTGCCACATTCCTCGCATGCTGATCAAATGATAGCTCGGTGTCAAATAAGACACCTAGATTTCTTGCTGACACTACAGTTTGTGGGGGAGCAGAAGTATCCTCCGGCCACCATTTGCTGGGACAGAAATGCTGGGTCTTTCCCATAGGAAGAATCTCTGTTTTATTTACATTACATTTAAGATGGTTCTCTTCCATCCAAAGAAAAACGTCCTCAAGGCAATTCTTGAGGTTTTGTTCCGCCTTGGTGGAGTTCTTATCAAGAGGTACGATAAGTTGAGTATCATCCGCATACAATGTCACTAGTATGCCGTATGATTCAATGAGGTAGATGAGAGGAACCATATAAATATTGAATAAGAGTGGGCTCAGGATAGAGCCCTGAGGGACTCCAGACAACACCTTTTTTTCCTTGGAGAGGAAAGGACCCAATGCAATTGTTTGTGATCTTTCTGTCAAAAATGAGACAATCCACGCCAATGCAACATCCGAAACTCCAATATCTCTTAGTCTACCTATCAATATAGAATGGGAGATGGTGTCGAACGCCGCTGTGAGGTCTAATAAAATCAGAACGGCGTTCTTTCCTTGATCCTGCAAGATTTTTATGGAATCGGTGAGTTCAATCAGAGCTGTTTCCGTGGAATGGTGAGACCGGAAGCCCGATTGTTGGGGATGAAGGACATTATTGATTTCTACATGTCTTTTTAGCTCTTTGTATACCATCTGTTCGGTAATATTACCCAGGACTGGGAGAAGTGAAATTGGACGTAGATTGGCAAGCTCTGTGGAAGATTTATTAGACTTTTTCATCAGAGGTTTTACGACTGCTTGTTTCCATTGGCCTGGGACTATACCTGTATTGAGAGAAGTATTTACAATCTCGTTTATAAGGGGATTAACCACTTCGATTAACTGATGAAGAATTCGTGGGGGGCAAGAATCCGAAGGGGCGCCCGATTTGCAAGCAAGAATTACTTCCCGAGTTAGGGATAGCGAAACTGGTGAGAAGGTTCTAAGACTACTGGTCGTGTTTTCTCCCTGGTAAGGAGAGACAGAGGGCTGATAGACTTGCGGGGCTGGGAAATCCTTTTGTATAAGGTCAATCTTTTCCACAAAGAAGTCCGCAATTTGATTGCAGAATTCTAGGGATGGTGGGATTTCGGGCTGTAAGGCTTTTGGGTGTGTAAAAGTTTTGACAATGGAGAATAACGTTTTTTGTTTTTGTTTTGCTTCCTTAATGGTGTTAATGTAGTACTCCTTCTTGGCGATTTTAATAGTACCTAGATATATTTTCCTCTACTGGATATAAAAAATTCTGTTGGCAGGATCATAAGTTTTGCGCCAATTGCGTTCACCCTTCTTACATAATAGGTGGAGTTTGGCCAGTTCAGGTGTAAACCAGGGGGCATTTCTCTTTCCTCTTTTTTCCTTTCTTCGAGGATGTTTAGGTAGGGCACATTTTTTGATCTCTTGCTGCATCCAGCTGTGAAAGCATTTCAAGTCTTGTTCAACATTACCAGACAGGTTGGGGATCTGAGTCTGGGATATGGGTTGAAGCTTGAAACCGTCTTCGACCTTGTTCCAGTTAATATTATTTTCTGAATGTTTATTCAATTTTGATGAGTTTTGGGGGCGTGATGTTCTGATGCTAAAAGGAATCAAACTATGATCTGTCCAAATTTGTGGGACTATGATCTGTCCAAATTTGTGGGACAGGTGTCTGGGTTTTCAAGAGGGGAAAGTTAGTGCATATCCCATCAAGGGTATGCCCTGCTTGATGTGTAGGCTGTGTTACCCTTTGTTGTAAATTAAAGATCTCCAGGGTCTGATAAAAGTTAAGCACCTGAGTGTCTAGTTTAGATTCCAACTGTAGATTGAAGTCTCCTAGTAGTGTGAAATGAGGGTAACGGAGAAGGAGCTGCCCTAAGGAATCGCTAAGTGATTCTAAAAACTTAGTTGCACTGCCTGGGGGCGGTGGATTAGACCTCCTGAGAAGGAGGTGGTATCATTTAGCTTAATGGAAAAACCAAGCCCTTCTATTCCTTTCAAAGGTTCTAAGTTGAAAGTGTGGCATTTTATATGGTTTCTCAGCACCACAGCTACTCCTCCTCCTCTCCCCTTCAGTCTATCCTGCCTAAAAATGGTGTAGCCGTCTGGCAGGGCTATTGCTAAGTCTGGGTTGCTACTATTAGTTAGCCATTTTTCGGTTATGAGGAGGCAGTCCAAGTCCAGCTCAAGGATAAGGTCATTAATATCTTGACTACGGCCACACATAGAACGGGCGTTAATCAACCCGCCTTTAAAATTTAAAGTATCGGCAGCAGTGTTAATGGGAGAAGCTGTAGTCTCAATTGGGGACCAAGGGGAAGTCCATTTGCAGTATTTACAAGAAAAAGGTCCCTTAATCTTGATCATATCCAAACTACACGGACAGTTATTTGCAGTATTGAAATTTCGATGGTCGCTTGCCTGATACAGTGGGATGGAATGTAAATGTCCAGGGTGTCCTGCGCCTGTCGCTTCCTTGGCGCGGACGGGCGCAGACGGGCTTTCCTTTGGCGTGCCGCCGTCGCGCCCGCTGCGCCCGCCCGCTGCGCGGACGGGAAGTGTTGTCCTTTATATAGTGGTGGAGGAGGGTGGGAGGCGTCGCAAGACTGGAGCGCTGCCCTTCTTTCTCCCCAAGATGGCGGCATCCCTGTGTCCGATCGCATCAGCTGTCAATCGCTGTGCGAGGACCAGGGTTCGAGTTACTGCGAGGGCGAGGGTGAGTGTGGGTTAAAAGGAAATTAATTCTTCCAGCAAAATACACAATGTTATAAAAACAATTTTTAAACGTTTTTAAAAGGTGTCAGCCTAACCCCCGGCTTTCCGCCTCAGGGGATAATTATAATGCACAGTGAATTGGTGCGCGCGGAGTAGGAGGCCAATTATATACCTGGGAGGGCGGGAGGCATCGCAAGACTGGAGCGCTGCCCTTCTTTCTCCCCAAGATGGCGGCCGACCCTGTGTCCGATCGCATCAGCTGTCAATCGCTGTGCGAGGACCAGGGTTCGAGTTACTGCGAGGGCGAGGGTGAGTGTGGGTTAAAAGGAAATTAATTCTTCCAGCAAAATACACAATGTTATAAACACAATTTTTAAACGTCTTTAAAAGGTGTCAGCTTAACCCCCGGCTTTCCGCCTCCGGGGATAATTATAATGCACAGTGAATTGGCCATTGAATGCACTGTAATAACAATGGAAAGAGCGCTAACAAAAATGACCACCAGTTCAACATTGTGGCAAACCGATCTGTGTACAAGAGAGAGCAACAATTAGGAACATCATATCACGTTTAAAGATGGAACATATGGCAGTGAGAGGCATAATGTGCATATTTTAGAAGAAAGTAAGTAGACCATTGTGCACACTTGTTAATACAATTTGGTAAGGGGGAAGACACAACACAGAAGTTAATGATTTCCAGAATCAGAATATTTCATCATGTTGACAATGTCAGATTAATCAATGGGGTACCTTAAGATGCATGAATGTCCAACGAAGCAAGGAAAATTCATCTAAGAAAAGTGAACAGAAAGGACTCCACATTCAGCAATGCCCATATCCCTACACCAAACGTAGCACAACTTAAAAATAAGTTGCCCAGAAACGCTGGGATTACCTTCCAAACTCGTACTACATTGTGAAATGGCATATAAAAAACACAAGGGTACTGCTGCACAAAAGCAACACAATAAAATTCCACTCATCAATACACTATTCCCCATTCACCTTTGAAAGACTTAAACTGGCCAAGTATTGGACCTAGAATGTGGACATATTTAGTTTGGATTTTGCATCCAAACAGTGAGTAGGCCTGCTGACCACCACAGTGCAACATGTTGAGAGAACTTGTCCTGGATATGTACAGAACCTACATAATCATAAACAGATAGGAACCGGTTCTAATCTGGGGCAAAGGAAGAGTTTTTAGTTAATTTGTTCAATGATATTCATACCTGTCAATGGCTTGAAGGTCATTGGCTGGATTCCAGGTTGGATCAAACACCACAACAACATTGGCACCAACAAAATTTAGACCTAGGCCACCAGCCCTTCAAAAAACAAACATGTGAAAAGACAGTGAGTTCACATTAATTTCTATTTTTTATGTTCAATAAATGTTATTGCTTTTTATAATGAAAAGCAGTACAAAGAAAATAAGGAGGGAGAAGATAAAGTTTCAACCTCCAACATCCAACAGTTGCACAAGTTATACAATAATGTGGCACATACAGATATAGATGATAAAGGAATGACATTACAATATGCATACATCCAGTACTTATGAAGCAACACAAGCAGTTAGTAACTGGTTATGGGCATCAAATAAGACTGGATGAAGTGAAGCAGGCAGATGTATACCTTTGGCGAATTTACCAACGATACAATAAATGAAAAAGAAAGAGAGTGGAGTGGTGGGGGTAGTAGGGCAGGAAGGAGAGGGGAGAGTGTGATACTATGTGAATGGAGGCTCCGAGAATCAGATATGATAAAAAGAGTAAGAATTAGTGGTCAGTAGGTGATTGCGAGATTTCCCTTTCGACAGAAGAGTCGTGAATAAAAAGGGCAAGCATATTTAACTACCCAACTTGCTAAGAGAGTCAAAGGCCAAAACGATCGATATAAAATAACAAAGACTATACAAATAAAAAGGCTGTCAGTTCCATGTAAATTATAACATGCTCAAAAAATGTGGTAGAAGGTAAAAAGATGGCCATACTCTTGTGAGTACTTTCAGGTTGGAACCTCTAAACGCAGTCTTCTTCTAATGAAGAACCTTTTATTTCAAGACGGGCTAGCGTGTCCGGGGGAAGTGTCTTTTGTTTTATTAACTACAGTTTGGTCTCAACGGTTGGTGTTAAGGCTAATTATGCTATTGTTGATTCGTTCTGTTAGGTTATCCTCCCACCCCTCCTCCCCCGAGTAAGTACTGACTCTTGGTTTTTCACTAGGGTGACAAAAAGGTTATCTTTTTGTTGGCAACATCCGTAACCCTGCACATTTTTGTGGACGTATACTTACACTTCAGAATTCGCTTTGACCCTGAACACCTCTCCCATCTTCTTAATATTCCGATCCCATCAAATATTAATTTTTGCAGATGTTCCCCCTATCATTTAGTCCTGATAAGACCTGGTCATTTTATTCTGGGTCGAAACGTCTTCCACAACTTTGACAAACAAACTATTAATGTGGGGTCATTAAAAGGCCAACACACAACCAATGATGACGTTTTCGAATTGTTTGTCACGAAAAACACACCTTTCTTGTGGTTCTGTTTCATTGGGGACATTTTGCACATTCTTATTTGATTCAGTGATTGCAATGTTTTATGTTTTTGTGATTATGCACCAACGTAGTTAATAGATGTTTTCAGAAATATGTGTGACTCAGTGTGGACAGCCTAATTGCAATTGGCTCTTTAGCGCATGCTTTTGAATGTTTGTTCTAAATGATAACTAGGAGTGCCATTGCTTTGTTGGAGTATTCATATCCAGGCTTCGTTGGTTAAGGATCAGTTCTTGTAGCTTAATAATATCTTACTCTTGTGCAAAACAGGGTATAGTGATTGAGTTTAGAATGCTGGAGCCAGATCCCACATTCACAAAGATGAGAGTCAAACGGTAATAAAAAATAACCGATGTAGTGTCCAGACTGCAAAAAAGAGTTGTATGGAAACGCAAGAACTAATCTGCGCCCCTGGTGAATACTGTAGTCACATTCCATTTGATGTTTTTTTGGCTCGTCGTTGCAACTACAGGTAAAGACCAACAATATTCAAATCAGTTTTGGCTTAAAATAGCAGTCTGCTAGTCTATGCTCCTTGGTACTGGAAGACAAGCGCCCGGCGATGTCACAACCTTGCTCGGCTCCCTCGACCATGTGCAGCAAACAAAAACAAATTAATGGGATCACCTGGTAATTACTCTGGGTGCATTTCATCATTTTTAACTCGTCTGTACCATTACAGGGCGGGGTCACCCACATGCAAACGGGTCTTTGCCCCTCCCCGAAAATTGCATAGTCCAGCCCCAGCTCCAGAAGCATGACTTCTATGACCAGGGACACATGCTTAAATACACTGCGAGGGGGTACACAACAAGAAATATGTTCAATGGAACCATTAGGAGCTGTCATAAAGTCCTATGACCGCTGTGACTGCAGTCCATCTAGTCACTAGCTGGAATTATAATACTACATGCTTCTAAAATAACTGCAAGGGTGTTGCTACAATTCCAATGCCCTGCTCAAAAGGTAGGGCACACAAAAATATCTCACATTGTAGAGACAAGGCAAATGTTCACATCTTGCGTGATGTTGAACTCCTTTACAATCTTTACACGCTCTTCGGGCTTTGTACTCCCATCCAGTCTTCTATAATCCAGCCCAGAAGCCATGCAGTACCGTTCCAAGACATCGAGCAACTGGAAGAAAAGAGATGGAGTGAAACAACCGTCAGCTATTACTAGAAGAGTTAAACATTTTTTGTTTTCTTTTTCCCAAAATTCCCAAAATGTGCATGCCACTTAGTGATCAAAACACTGTAGAAACAGAAGCCAAAGTCATAGCACTACGACGCATGCGTGAAATATTGTGAAGGCGTGATGGGACTGGCAAGGCTAGGTCTACAGACACATGTTTTAGCAAGTAGCAGGTGTTAGCAGGAGAGGTCGGAATGGGCTGTGGGAGCTTTTGAGGGGAAAATTGGTTGGGGCTCATGTAGGGGTTGATTAGGGAATTGGATTTTTTATTTTAGGCTCTTTAAATATATGCAATGTTGTAAGTGAAGCCAAAGTGGGACTGCCTCCTATTCACAAGAAAGAGGCGTTATAGGCACTCATTCAAGCATTATCTTACAAATGTATTTTTTAGTTGGTTTTATCATGTATAACCATACCAACAATAACACACCACTGTGTCAGATACAATCTGCACATAAGTCACAGGAGAACAGAAGACAAGCTCAACGAGACTACACCAAGTTCCAAAGGATAATGTTTAACAAAGGTATCCGTCAGTACAGACAATGTTTACCTACTCCTTCTTCCCTCCTATCTGTCAGATTTAGGTCTTGGCTATACGTATGGGTTTTTCCCCTCCTTGACATCCCCTTCTTCCACCAGGGTAGCTGGTCAACCATCAGGTTCGCAGTCCAAGCCATAGAAGGCATGCCAGGGCCCCCCCATACTTTGAAAAATCTGTTTGGGCAGCCCTAGCAGTGTATACCACACACTCTGCTTCAATATAGTATGTCATGCCAGTGACCAACTAGCCCAGAGTAGGGGGAGCTGGGGCACCCCATTCTCTAGCAATGTCTTGCTAAGTCAGGATGAAACCCAATGCATAGAATAGGAGCTGTGTCCTGGGCAAGTTCACCACACTGGGGATGCCTGATATTATAAAGTGGGGCCTGAAGGAACTTACACTCCCAATATGGACATCAGTCTAGAGGTTACCACCTTCCAATACGGTTGTATACAGGGGCAGTCCAGAGTGAATGAAAGTAGAAACTAATCGCCTCCCTAACTGCAGGCAGGTGGGTGAGCGTGATCTGCATAGTTTAAACAATCGATGTTGGTTTCTGTAAAGGACTTTAAGTTGTATAATTCCCTAGCTCGGTTTTAATTGCTACTTCCGTAGTCTGCATCAAGCCTGTCTCCCAGTCCACGTCTTCCAAGATGCCCAAGTCTACCTCCAGGGTGCGATAAATACGGGAGATGCCTTGGTGGTTAGTTCCTTCAAGCGTATCCTGCTCTCCGGGGGACTGTTATTCTCCAGTTTACTCCTAGGGATGTCCTCCGCTCATAAAGGATGTCAGAGATGTAGGTATCTAAAGTGTTGAGATTGGTGTAGATCATTTTTATCATGTAATTCATGAAATAACTTCATGCCCCACCCACTAACAAGTCTGCTAGGGTCAAGGCACCAATGAGGTCCCAAGCTTTCATCACATCAGGTTTCGCAGTTCACGCCTTAAGAATGCATTAAGATTTAAAAGTGTGATCCACTTTTTTGGAACACTAAAGTCATAGCAGTGGAAGGAATTCAATACGTTTTGGTCCAGCTTTTCAGTAGCTGCTCTGCTTTAAATATTTCAAATAGTAATGATCAAACACCTTAACACAGAGACACTTCCTCGCAGGAAAGCCTAGGCCTCGGAATACTCAGCAAATGGTGACGTTACCTTGTCTGTACAAGCACAGTGCCGTCTAAACACATGGGCACGCTGGGCAGTTGCCCGGTGGCCCCATGAGCTTAGGGTCCCATGCTAATCAATGCACAGACCAGAATGTAACCTAAGTTTATTTTATCGATAATTTATATTTTTATTCCTGTGAGTGGTTGTGTAGGCAGTGTCGAGTGTACTGCTTTGCCCGGGGGCTCATAATACTGTTAAGACAGCCATGTACAAGCACACCTTCTTTTCTAACATTTTCTGTGTGGGGCCGGATAGGTTGCTCCTGAAAGACTATAATACTACTGTTTCTCTATCAAGGTGTTCGAAACATTCAGGGGAGAGCACCCACTGTGAAGCAGGGATCTTCAGAGGATCAGAAGTTACCAGGAAAAGTATGCACATAGATTACAACATGCAATGTGATAATGACAATAAAGGTAACACAGGTAACAAAGGTTACGGAGTGCCGGTCACGGCTGTGAAGGTATTTTCCCACAGGTTACACCACGGGGTAGGAAAGGGGTGTTTAACAGCTTACACAAAGTAGGAAGCAGTGAATATGGTAGCGGTCCCTGTAGCATTCGTATTTAAACAAAGGGTTTGGAGGTATAGAAGGGACTGGTTTCAGTATTGTTTGTGCTTGGGTGTTTAAGTAAATGAATTGGGCTGGGAGTGGACGTGGTTTCAGTACAAGGGAACTCCGGTAGAGGTATTTTTTTATCAGCAACAGAAAGGGAGTTGCACTATCATGCTTTAGTATTCGGCTCACATGATTGTTCAAGGCAAAACATTGGGGATGTTATTTAAAACGTAGATACCAAGCGGATTATTCAGCATTTATTTTTGCAGATTTTCTATTATTCCCGTTACTCCTAAGGAAGGGCTGTATAGCCCGCCGAAATGCATTGGGTGGAATAACATGAGGATTCATAATATGAAATGTCTAATTCTTTTAACGTGTCGCTGACAAGGCCTGGATGGGCATGCAGAGGACAATGAAAAACATGAAATAATTGTGGAATTATCCTGCCTTCAAAGTGGATGTTAACTGATAGATAAAATTTGGAATAAGAATTATTGGAAAAACAAATCGCTAACAAAATGGATTAATGGTTGGACTATGTGTGGAGTACATGATGTGAATTGGTTCACTGATGGAACTATTCCTTCACCAGGCTGTGCTACTGCTTGGCGCGTCATATACATGTGATTTGCACAATGACAATAAAGTGACAGAAAATAAAATTATATGAAGGACTGCAATTACCAGAAAACATTGGGACATCACTGGAGACTAACCATTGAATACTATAAATGGTGAATGCTGAGACTGGCTTGTCTGAGGAGCATTACCACGCATTCTCTTCTCATATATTTCAGACATATTCTTACCTAAGCCATAATTTAGGGCCAGTGGAATTATGAGACTGTGCAGCCGCATTTGCCACATAATCCATCATCTGCCGATTTTAACAAAAAATAAATTGTTTTTATCTCAAAAGGTTCAAAAGTTACTAAAATGCCGTGACAAGCTGCCACGTGGTGAAGACCCTTTGCAAAGGTTTACTGGTCATCTTTTGTTGTATATGAATTTAGGACCCTAGTGTAATTTTCCCGATTCATGCCCATATATAGGTATAAATCATCATATCCTTATATAGGCATAGAAATCATAACCATATTTAGACTTAGCCTATACAGTCCAAATACGGCATGGCTACTTCCCCAAGTTCCGAAAATCCACAACGATTTCTTGGAAAAACCCGCCTTTCAGCAGTCAGGGACTTCCCCTTGCTTGAATATTGATTTATCCAAGAACTCATGGAGTTTTCAAAGAACTGAGTCTTTGATGACGTTATTATGTCTAACCTTACGTCAAACTAGGCACCTTCAAGGTATAAATATGCCCACACTTGCCCAGGCAAACACACGGTGGTTAGGAGCAGTTTGACTATCTACTTGCCCGACGCATCTCGCTGAAGCAAGTGCCGAAGGAAGCCGACCCTCCAGCAGACGCACTGAGAGAGACACTGTCTTTTCTCTTGCCAAGAAATCCAGCTCCAGTGTTTCCAAGCTACCCTTGCGGGTTGTTGGTTAATCGAGTCCTGAGAGAGAGATACCAGACCTCCTTCATTCTAAAACCAAGGTACGGAGCTGATTAGACCCTTGGAGACTTAGAGAATTCTTGGATAGATTCTTGGCAAAGAATACTAAAACTAAGCTACACCTCACTTACTTCTTCCCTCGTACTAGACTTGGGTTAGGTAAACCGGGGTAGGCGTATTTTAGAAGCACCAGTTGAGTACTTTTAGTCTTTATTTATTAATGTATGTATTCTATGTATTTTATATGGCTTAGAAACCATACCATGCTTTTACAGTATTATTTTATAATACTCTTCGTACTGTACGCATTGTACTTTGCAACCAGTATTACGATTGTAGCAGTTCATTTCTTTTGCATGAGAAAGAAGACTGTTCAATAAATACTTTTATTGAAAACGCCCATCTCTCTATTTCTCTGCACCTCTGGTGAAACGAAGCATGCACGATTGACTGAGTAAAATAACTATCTATTGTTTCGGCGACTCTAGAGATACATTTCTTATTCTTGGGAAACAAAGTTGTCATGTTTATGCGGTTGTCAGAAACTAATCCCTTCTTGTGAATTCCAGAAAGTTTCTAGTGACCTCTGAGCTAGCTGGCACTCACAATTAAGTCTAATGTATTCGATAGAGACCTAGTAGACCTCAGTCCTACGTCAAATCTATAGTATGTTATTCCAATGCGCAGAGCCTATTGGGAATATAGGAACTACACTACACTTTCTGTTGCTTGTTGATATATTTACATGTTAAACTGGTACCAATGAGATGCAACCTAGGCTCAGAGAGTGTTAACAAGTGTAAGTTCATTCTCTGGTGCAATTCACAGATCTTCTTACCTGTGAATTACAAATTTGAAACAACTCATAAATCTGGTGAGGAGGTTCTACTCTTTGCTGCTCATGGATCTGGTGCTGGTCAACTATTTGCCCTGGATAGCCTATCTTCTAATGTAGATAGACTTCCTGTTGATACTCCACTAGATGCTGCTTGTAGACCTCTTGAGAGCACTATGCCTTTCCTACGTGCAGATGTTGTATAGATGTCCTGCCATTCCCTATTCACAGATATAATGTGAACTTTCTTAAGGGTTCTGCTCACAGTCACCTTGGCCATTGTACACGTATTAATCACATTTCATTACCCACTTGAAACTAGCAGTTGACTGAACAGCTACCTAAATACAATAATTTTGATTGTGTCTACCTCATATATTTAAGAACCTGAGCAACAACAGTATACTGAAGCTTTGCTTCATTCACCCTCTATCATAAGCTGTACATACACATTATAAAGTGCCACATGGACCACAGCAGAAATGGGTACACAAACTCCAGTCTACTTTGGTTACAGTCCTCCTTCTCGCTCCCTAATCCGCTGCTGACGGTGGTATGGTACCGTGGCAACCACATATAAGTGTGCTCGATAAGGCGCTCGGGTTGAACACTAGGAGCACGCTGCACAGGATGATGCTTTGGATATGTAGCGGGAGAGGTCAATTTCAGTGTGGATAGCGGCCACCTAGTAGATTGATACACACTGTAAATTATATCTGTGACCTTCCTTACCAGGTTTAGGACCTAGCAGGAGTGGGAGATTTTTCAATGGAAACTTTGCATCCATTCCACTACAGTTGCTAAATACGTACATTTGAGATCCAGGAGTTGGCACAGCCCACTCTTGTATGCTTTATTTTACCGGATTTGCGTTTAGTTCATACTAGTTTCAGGTACATCATTCCCACTGTTGCTAATGTCATTTAGATTGCCTATGACATAAGGGCTTTTCTACAGCTGCAAGGAAATATCAAATTATGACACTGAGCTTCATATTAGATGCCCATGTATGAGTTTTTTTTAGGACTGGTCATGGCACAACATGGTTTTTGCTATACTGAGAGTCTTCAACAATTATGGCAATGAGTCTTTACAACTCCTGCCCATTTATTACACTTTAGAAGAGTATTGGTTGCCTTTTGGCCGCATTTGGAGTCCGAAGAATACTTGCTAGTCATCACGTTGCATGATACAAATTTATAAGTTACTGCTCCTCTTATTACACTGTGAGATCGCAGGCTCCATATACTTTAGGCTTTTACAGTAATTGACACCACTGTATGATGTACTGCTTTCTTTGTGGCTGAATGTAGCAAAAACATAACACGTTTGACATTTATTTATTAGTTATAAATTCTAGGTCCTGGATTGTCAAAAGGCTCTTGAATATGCAAGCTGCATGTTGAAAATTTTAGCTCCACTACAATGTTTTGATTGGAACTTTTAAGGCATGCCTGCTTTTTGTAATTTTCATTACATGATATCTCTATGGCTCTGTCAGCAATGCATTTGGGTTGGTTCTCAACACTTTATGTATTATATAACTGCATGGACACCCATTTGACCGTGATAGGTTTAATGAAATTCATTGATTACAAGGTGGACTCATTTCAAATCATTACATAGATTTTGTTTGCTTTCATGTTTTGCTATTATTTCACTTTTTTGTGCTCGATGAAACTTCGCTGGTCTGATAACCAGCACCTTATCTGGTAATAGAAAGGTTTGTTTTTTAATTTTTACATAGCTTTTAATGTAATGTGTGTAAATATATTGAATATGAGTGTATGTACCTTGTTGTGGCCCTGCATAAGTCCTAAGGAGACAAAACATGTGGTCTTTCCTTTTTGGATATTGTCATTGGCTACAAATTGGTTTTATAGGAAGAATGAGACGAAGCTTTGATGACAAACCACATTCAGGAGGACCATTTCTCGATTTATTAAAGGGATAATGAAGGATGGGCATTTATTTGCATTTCATGGTCAATACCACAGTGTGACTTCCCTTATGCATTTGGAGTTTTTTGTTTTGCTATTGTGGAAGCATCCCTTACTCGGGGGTTTCAAAGTTTTTCAAAGTATCTTGCTCAGCCTTCAGGAATAGTCTAACAATTTGAGATGAATAAACTCCAGTTAAAATGTTTTAGCTAGATTACAGCAGGTATCTAGATATTCTAGAGGAAGTCACTGGTCTGAGGACTGTAATTCAAGTCATTAGCGAAAATTGAGACTTTGATTTTACAAAATTCAGGCTCTAGGATTTTCATCATTTTTTAACAACAAAGTGATCCAGGGGCTCACATTTGATAAAGAGCAACCTATTTGAAAATAAAAATTATCAATCCATTAGAGGCATGGTAGCAACTTTATTCACCATCTATTTTCCCCGCTTCGTCCAGATACACGCAATACAAAAAAGAAAAGAAGAGTAGTAAGGCTGCATGTTTCATTTAGTCGTTTTCCAAATACAAAGGGAAACTTCCATTTTTGTTCACAACAAAACAAGTATGATCTAATCATTCTGTACTTGTGTTTGCACAAGCTTTACAGTGCTTTGAAGGAAACCTTTCTCCACATTTCCACACCCATTCATCAACCACACCCATAATACATGTTGCTTAGGTAAAAATAGCACTCATGATGTGTAAAAAAGGTCAGGGAACAAACAGGTGCTACAAAAATTACCTCTTGTTTTTCTAAGGAACACAATAACTTGCAAAATAAGTCACAGGAGTTTAGGGCTAAAGCCAGTAAACTACGTTTATCGTAATTAAATCGAGTGTTGAAATATGTCAGTTAGAATAGAAACAAAGATTAACAGTTGCTGGCACCAAAGAAACAAGTCAATCTAACCTAGAGGCTAGAACAAAGTCCTTGAAGAGACCTTCCTGGCTGCAGCACGACAGACCTCTCTCAAATGAGCACTAAATTAAGAATAAAGTATCCATTAGATCCGATTTATGACAGCAGTTCAACTGAAAGTTTGCCAGCATCGATTCTTCGAAACACATAGCCTTAGACTGGTAACAGAAAGTATGTTTGATATCAAACAAGTAGTATCTTGTACTAATTACATTGCTTTTATGTACATACCGATCTTGTGATCTTGAGCCTCAGTTAACCAATTAATGACCTCCCCGAGCTGATGTTGGAGGGATTCTATCCGTGGAAACACTCTTGTATTGCAAATAAAACTGTTAATGTTCAAGATCTGCCTGCCCAGGAATGCTAAAAGACAGAATTGCCTAACACGGGAGTGAGTCCACCGAGACCGTGTTAAAGAACGCAGAAGCTCTCTGTTTTGAGAAATTAGCATTTGCAACTGCAGGGTAATGTAGTGTGAGCAACTGCAGCAGAACAGGATAGATTAAAATAGGTTAAATGACGAACAGCGATATGACACTGAACAGTTTTTGGAACTTTAGCCCAGGGCACTACAACTATTTCACTATTGGTGTCTCTGGGTACTGTTATCCTATGCCTCGCATATACAGCAACAATATTTTTTTTCAAAGCAATAAGCAATCCTCTTTTCTTTTAAACAATGACCAAATTCAAACTTCAGTCACTACTTTTTCATTTCATAAATTCAAAACTATTTTTCATCGAGATTCTTTCTTTCGAGGTTCAAACATGTTGATAAAAAAAATTCATGATTATCAGATTCACACAATATAAACAAGCATTTGCAATGCAATAGGTCTCGCATTATGAAAGTTTGAGCTATTGGTCTTGTAAATGACAATTTTTTTATTTATGTGTTGATTTTGAAAATAGCTAAATTATTAGCTTTGTCATTTTCAATGCCAATAGTTATAACTTTCGCACATGTGACGACTATAGCATTTATAATGCAACATGATTTGTATTTACGTGACTTAGATGTATTGATATTACAAATAGCAACGGCTTTTAATTTTTTAAAATAATTAATACTTAAATAAAAGTGATTGTTATTTATATTGGCAATAGCTTAAACTTTTGTAAATAACGTTTGTGAAGATTATGTTCAGTGTATTTTATTGTGATGAAAATCCAAGAACAGAAGTGAAATAACATCTTTTTGTGACATTTGTAATAAAGCTTGAAACATTGAGAGAACATAATTGAACCAGTTGTTGTTGAATGGTTGCACAGATTGATGCTGTGGTGGTGGTGCTGCTGAGTTTTCTCTGAATCTGCACTCTGAATCTGCACTCTGAATCTGCACCCACAATCTGCACCCACAATCTGCACCCACAATCTGCACCCTGAATCTGCACCCTGAATCTGCACCCTGAATCTGCACCCTGAATCTGCACCCTGAATCTGCACCCACAATCTGCACCCACAATCTGCACCCACAATCTGCACCCACAATCATTGGCATTGCCAATAGGTCTCGCTTGTGGGACCTTATAAGTATTTAGTTTTGCAGCACAATATGATGAGTGGCGTTGCGTGGGTGAGTGGCGTTGCGTGGGTGAGTGGCGTTGCGTGGGTGAGTGGCGTTGCGTGGGTGAGTGGCGTTGCGTGGGTGAGTGGCGTTGCGTGGGTGAGTGGCGTTGCGTGGGTGAGTGGGGTTGCGTGTGTGAGTGGCGTTGCGTGTGTGAGTGGCGTTGCGTGTGTGAGTGGCGTTGCGTGTGTGAGTGGCGTTGCGTGTGTGAGTGGCGTTGCGTGTGTGAGTGGCGTTGCGTGTGTGAGTGACATTGCGTGTTTGAGTGGCGTTGCGTGTGTGAGTGGCGTTGCGTGTGTGAGTGGCGTTGCGTGTGTGAGTGGCGTTGCATGTGTGAGTGGCGTTGCGTGTGTGAGTGGCGTTGCGTGTGTGAGTGGCGTTGCGTGTGTGAGTGGCGTTGCGTGTGTGAGTGGCGTTGCATCGATGAGTGGCGTTGCGTCGATGAGTGGGGTTGCGTGGATGAGTTGCATGTGTGAGTGGCGTTGCGTGTGTGAGTGGCGTTGCGTGTGTGAGTGGCGTTGCGTGTGTGAGTGGCGTTGCGTGTGAGTGGCGTTGCGTGTGAGAGTGGCGTTGCGTGTGTGAGTGGCGTTGCGTGTGTGAGTGGCGTTTCGTGTGTGAGTGGCGTTGCGTGTGTGAGTGGCGTTGCGTGTGTGAGTGGCGTTGCGTCGATGAGTGGCATTGCGTCGATGAGTGGGGTTGCGTGGATGAGTTGCGTGTGTGAGTGGCGTTGCGTGTGTGAGTGGCGTTGCGTGTGTGAGTGGCGTTGCGTGTGTGAGTGGCGTTGCGTGTGTGAGTGGCGTTGCGTGTGAGAGTGGCGTTGCGTGTGTGAGTGGCGTTGCGTGTGTGAGTGGCGTTGCGTGTGTGAGTGGCGTTGCGTAGATGAGTGGGGTTGCGTCGATGAGTGGGGTTGCGTGGATGAGTTGCGTTGCGTGTGTGAGTGGCGTTGCTGTGTGTGAATTGCTGGTTGGGGGAGTGGGGGGGGTGGGCGGGGGAGCAGCAGGCAGATGCGAGTGGAGCGCGCGCTGGAGAGGGAGGGGGTGGGAGGACTAGGCAGCGGGAGAGAGGGAGAAAGGAGCGCGAGTGAGGCGTTTTTAGATACATGAAGCCAAAATTACAAGTGAGCATGTTACAAAAGCAAACGTTACGTTACATGAGACAATAGTGACAGTTGTGCAAGTATCAAGAGCAACAAAATACAAGAGGTAGCAAACGATATGCAATAGCATATCTGAGGGAACACGGCCTGGGGGAAGCTGGCTGGGGAGGGGGAGGAGAAATGAAAGGAAGGCTGTGTTTGCGGGGAGAGAGAGGGGAGGTGCTGGTGTGGGCGGGGGGAGGTGTTGGTGTGGGAGGAGTGCTGCTACGGCAAGGCTGTGTTTGCGGGGAGAGAGAGGGGAGGTGCTGGTGTGGGAGGGGGGAGTTGCTGGTGTGGGAGGAGTGCTGCTAGGGGAGGAGAAGCCCTGGCCGTGAATGCTCGTGCATGTTCACGTGAACTGCAAGAAAACGCCGGGCTGAAACCCCTTAGTTTGAAGAGGATTTTGCCGACATGAATTCGATCCTATCCATTCCTGCGGAATGGGACAGGCTCGACCTAAAAAGGTGGCTTTCTTAAAGAGAAATCAGCAACACTTTATTGAGTTGTAGTCTTCTACATATGACTGTACTACTTCTTCAGACACCGATTCAAGACATGCTGATTAAGGTGAAGTGTACTTTCTGTTCAGGATTCTCGTTTTGGTTGGTCTTTTGGCAATTGGCGATTTACTCTCACTGTTCTTTAAGTTGATTTCAATACATTCTGGTGTTTCTCTGATGGACTCTAATCTTCCATTCTCTGCTCTTGTGAGTCCTCTTCACTGCCTTAGGAGATATGGCTCTTATATTTTCACTTGTCACTACTGCTGAATCTTCTTCACTGACAACTGAATTTGTGCTTTGACTTGCATGAGCAATTCACCTCATTGTAAACGGCTTCCTTCCCCTGAGGGTTCTTGAAACTCAAATTTTCAGCTGGAGCTTTTCATGAGTTGGATCGGAGACTATTTCTTCTTGCTGCTGCTGGTGACTTTACAACAGTTCTTCCCTCTGATCCTCAAACTGAAACTGGCTGCTGGTACCTTCACCTGGACCTTCTCCAGTTTCAGCAAATTCTTCTCCAACGTATCCCGTCTCTTCATCCTCGCTGCTAAATTGAGCTTGATTCTGTGAACTAGTGGTTATTGTCACTACCTCTTGATGTGCCGTTTTCCCTTTTCTGGTATGAGCTGTTTGAATCAACTGTGGGATTCCAGCACACTTCATAGAAGCGTTAGTCACAGGCCACAAGCAAAACTTGATGTGGTCCATCCCAATGAGCCTTAAGACAAATTTTAATGACATGCTTTTTCACATGGATCTAGTCTTCTGGTTGGAGTGGATGGTAGTGCGTTTCTTTTGTTGGTGCTGTTGCCAAATTCACTAATGAGAGACTGATTTTACCACATCAGCAAGACCGTTGCCATAATCCAATATCATACCATCAGTTATTAACACAAGTGTTGCTGAAGATACGTATACAATATGCATGGCTCTGCCCATTAGCACTTCAGGAGTCAAGAGTTCAGTCCTTTTGTCTGGGGAACTTCTACAGCTCATCAAAATAAAAGGAATATCATCAGACCATTGCATATTAGTAGAGGTACACACTCTAGCCAGTTTGTTTTCGATGGTACCTTTCATCTTCTCTACAACACCAGATGATTTTGGATGATTTCGTTCTTCAATCCTCCTAAGGACTAGGTGATCCTCTGTATGCAATAAGGCATCCAATTTGAACCAGTAGATATTTTAGATTAAAATACCCATGCCTAATCCCGGCATTAATGCCTTGTTTTTCTTGATGAAAGTAATACAGCCGCTCTATCCTTCATTTCTAAGGACAAGGACATTCTGCATCACCCCAAGTCAGCCAGATGCATTATAACTTTTCTCGCGCAACAATCCTTTATCTGCTTTGAAACCAATTGCAGGTTCTCCCTGTCTTTGCATCCCAAGAGCCATTTTCAAAATATGTGTCAAACTGTATTGGTCTAATACAGTTGGCCCTTACCTCTCTATTTAAATCAGGGCTTGGGTTCCAGGAGCACTTCTTTATTGACTTCTATGGAAGTTTTGCACAATGTGTTGCTTTCTTTCCCTTTCTCTCACACTTTCCTGATATTCCTTATAATTCATGGCACTAATATGGTTTTAGGCTCTCTGCCAAATGTCTTCTTCCTTTCTTTCACAATAGTTTAGGTGAAGATGCTGGTTTTCGGTCAGTGGTTACAAATCGTGTTATTTATCCTAATCCTTAATTATGTTTTTGGTTTTCTTTAGGGCAATATTTATTGTGATATAGTTTTGCAGGAACTTTGAGTGTTATTAGTATGTGGCTTTCCTAAAGAAGGCGCTATGCCGAAACACATGTAGAATACAAGCCACAGGAAGATTCATCATAACAAGACATTTGCTTGACAGAATAAAACATTGACCGCATTATTCATTTACTATACAATTAAATAATATTCTATGTATGATATCGCACTGCTATACATATCTCTCCTGTACGCTGCCTTTAAATGTGTGTTTGTAGAATGAATGTTGATGCATAAGTTGTACACAGGAACTATATGAGTCTTCTTCGATAATAATTATTTTCATACGTCTTTATTTTTGTCAATATGTTTGTTATATTTGATACATAATTTATTGAATGTTAACAAATAATAAAAAATGTTATGCTGTTACCCACACTGCATATATTTTTCTTCCTGCCCTTCTGTATACCTGTATTGATAATAGATTGTGAACTATCTAAACCAAAGGCGGAATTGGATCCCCACCGAAACCAGGAAGAGGGTCACCCAGGCACTCGTCACCAACCGACTGGACAACCGAAACACCCTCTACACCGGAACCACAGCCAAAGTACAGAAAAGACTCCAACGCATCCAGAACGCCTCCGCACGACTCATCCTGGACATCACCCGACACAGCCACATCTCCGGACACCTGAGAGACCTGCACTGGCTCCCCGTCAGCAAGAGAATCACGTTCCGACTCCTTACCCATGCACACAAGGCCCTCCACAACCTGGGCCCCAGGTACCTCAACAACCGCCTGACCTTCTACACTCCCACCCGCCAGCTACGATCAACCAGCCACGCCCTCGCCGCCGTTCCACGCATCCGAAGAGCCACCATGGGAGGAAGATCCTTCTCCTACCTGGCAGCCAAGACTTGGAACTCCCTTCCAATCCACCTCCGTCTGACCCAAAACCACCTCTCCTTCAGGAAGCAACTCAAGACCTGGCTGTTCGAACAGTAGCGGACCCCCCCCCCCCCCCAGCGCCTTGAGACCCTCCGGGTGAGTAGCGCGCTATACAAATACCCTGATTGATTGATTGATTGATTGATTGAATTCTAAAATGCATTTGACATTTAGGGCCAGATGTACCACCGTTTTTTTGCGGTCACATAAGGGAAAATGGCCCGTTTGCGACTGCAAAAAAGGGTGTTGCTATGTACAAACGCTATTATGCGAGTCAGTGACTCTCAAAATTGCGTTTGCGAGTCCCTATTAGGAAGATGCCTGCAAAAGACGTCCCTTCCTAACAACATGTCAGAATGGTATGTACCACTGTTTTGCGACAGCATTTGCAGTTGCAAAACACTCACAGTTTACTACCTATTTCAAGTGGGTGGTAAGCCACTCGCAAATGCAAAGGGGTCTCCAGGGGACCCCTTCCCCTTTGTGAATAAATGCAAAAATATTTTTTTAAGAGCAGGCAGTGGTCCCACTGACCACCGCCTACTCTAAAAAATGAAACAGAAACGTTTCATTTTTCTTTTTTAAATGCATTATTTTATTTTTTTTAAAACCTGATTAATTGAATAGTATTTATGCAGTCACAGACATAGTGATCTGCTGACTCCAGCAGGCCACCATCCCTGCGAGTGCTGGCCTTTCCCAATGGGTCGAAAATTGTGACCTGTCTCATGATTATTGATGAGGCCGGTCATTTAAAACCCCACTGGAATCACAAACAGTGTCTCAGACACTGTTGTATATTCCATTTTGTGAGTCACAAATTGTGAGCCGCAAAACGTCGCAATCAGGAATCACAAAATGGAAGTGTCGTACATCTGGCCCTTTGTTCCAAATGATAATGGGTTGGTGCACTTCCACTCCAATCTCAGCCGTTGTGTGATATTACTGAATGTCAGAGTAGGATTAAAAACAAGGATGGAGTGGGGCACCCACAAAAATAGTCAATACATCCTCCAGTATATTGTTTAGAAAAAAGTCTTTTTTATTTCCTCCCACTTTAAAAAATATATATATGGTCCAGTAATCAAAAACATACAGCCAACGCGTTTCGTTCAGTATACATTGAACTTCATCAGGGCTATGGATCACATATGAAAGACAAGTATAAATACACATATACATAAATACAGTATATAAATAACTGGAGCATACCCAGACACAAACAATATTCAATATCACCACTAATACATTGTCGCATTAACAGTCAGTCAGTCAGTCAAAAAGCTTTTATTATCGGTAAAATACCATAAAAAGACATATATACATAGTTACAGATAAAAAATACACAATTCCAGCTAAAAAATATGGATATTTAAAAGATCGTACATTACGGTCCTAGCACGCAGAAAAATCATAAAATAGTTAAAAGAGAATCATAAAATTTGATTGACTACGTTAAAAAGAACAAGCGCTCCCAGTGAGCAAACCCTAGCCATAGTGCATATAAGGAACCACCAGGCATATGCATCAACGAAAATACCTCCCGGTAAAACACCGAATCGGTAAAACAGGCCGATACCGAACGCAAAACCATTAAACGCAATGCATCAAACAAAAAATCGGAAAAAAATAAAGAACCGCTAAAATCCTCCGCGGTAAATTACCGATTCGTTAAACAGACATTCGGAAATACCGAACCCCAAAGCATACTTCGGAAATACCGAATAGGCAATAACGAATCGAAATGGAATGCATGAACAGTCGCTAATACCGGAAATCCCTAAAATCGCTATTTAGCATGAGCAAAATAAGGGGAATCACAATCAGGAGGTAAAGTTAACAGAAGGACAGAAAAAAAAAAACTAACCCCATCAGCAGGTGCTGACAATCAGTAACCCTTCATAAATGCCCTGGGAAACCCCACATGTACACCAAAATGGCTGCCCTCTACGTGCTTGCTAGGAGGTGGAGGATCAACGCCCAGGCCCAGCGCAGGAGGATGATACAGGACAGGATCTTCAGGGTGCGCATCACTTTGCTGGGGCAGACCGAGGAACAGGTGTACGCCAAGTATAGACTCAACCGTGCCATGATAATGGACCTAATAGCAGACCTGGCACCATTACTGCAGCACGAGACCCGTCGGACCAACGCCATACCAGCCCATGTGCAGGTCCTATGCTGCCTGCACCTGCTTGCATCTGGAAGCTTCCAGGGGGTAATAGCTGAGACAGGAGGCGTGTCGCAAAGTGCTTTATCACGCTTCTTCCACCGGTTCCTAGAGGCCATGCTGACATTTATTAATCGCCACATCACCTTCCCCAGAACCCCCCAGCAGCTTACCCGCACCAAAAGGGAATTCTACCAGGTGGCACAATTCCATGTCGTAGGGTGTGTTGACTGCACGCATGTCCCCATCTGTCCTCCATCAGCCACCGAATACATTTTCCGCAACCGGAAATCATATCATTCTATTAATGTGCAGGTGGTGTGCAATGCCAAGTTCATCATTACGGACCTTGTAGCCCAATTCCCCGGGAGCACACACGACGCCTACATTTTCCGTCACTGTGGCCTCCACAGGCGCCTGATCAACGGTGAATTCGGAGAGGGACACCTACTAGGTACATATAGCTGCATCATCGTACTCCCCATCCACTCCATCCCCACATGTATAATTTCATTCATGCTGATTACCATTCTCTCCCCATCCTGCAGGTGACAGCGCATACGCATTGCGTGAATATCTCCTCACTCCCTATCTCAACCCAGCTACCCCGCAAGAGCAGCGCTACAACAGAGCACACATCAGCACAAGGAATGTGGTTGAGCGAACATTCGGCATCCTCAAGAGCCGCTTCCGAATACTGCACAAGACTGGAGGTGCCTTGCAGTATGACCCAGTGACCTGCTGCCAGATCATTGCTGTGTGTGCCATCCTGCACAACATCGCCACGCGCAGGGGGATACACATAGAGGTGGAGGGAGAGGATGAACTACGTGCCCAGCAACCCCCCCCACAACACCGACAGGCACATGTGCCCAACACAGCTGAAGGGCAAAGGAGGCGGACATACATCACACGGAATCATTTCTGAGACAGGTAAGAGAGTGACTTGACAACAGGAACAGATTTGCGAAGGGTTTCATGGGCATGGACACCTGACTGGTGCAGAAATACGTAACACAAACATGCTGCTGCTGCAGTTAAATTAAAACTATAAATGTCCCTTCTCAGAACAGGTGACGCGTGCGGCACTTTGGTCTGGCCATGGTTACCTCACCAAGGACAGTGTGACTTTGCCACATGTTCACTTCCGTTTGCCGCGTACCCCGTCTCTTGTCCTGTGACTCCTCGGGTTCTACACGATGGGAGTCAGTGGCAGTTGCATTGCGGCCACTGCGCCTCCTCACGCTGGTGTCCGGCAGGGAGACGCTGCTGACACTGGAGGCTGCCTCACTCCCCTCTTCCGCTCCCAGACTGCTGACACTGGCTGACCCTGGCTGCAGTTGCTCCACTGCAGTGGTCACCCTCTCAAGGGCCTTTGCCACATCCCCACAATAATGACCTAGCTCCACTTGCAGGGACACGGACCTGCGGAACAGCACAGCCGTGCTGTTGCACAGCTTATTGATGGCCTTGTTAGTAGTATTCACTGCCAGCATGATCTGCCTGTGACGCCGGCGCTCACTCTGTTGGCCTGCGACTATGGCACGTGTCAGTTCTTGCAGGCAAAGCTTGATATCTTTGTTGCCGGCAGATACGGCAGTGGTGTGCTCACGCACAGCGTCAGTCATGTTGCCAAGTTTGTTGCAAAGTTTTGTCATGGTGAGTTTCATGGCACCCATGTGTCTCCCCTGCAGGCGCTGGACACGCAGCATCCGGGTCTCCACAACTCCGTACCCTTCGGACAGATCGACCGGTCTTGCAGCAGCCCGACCCGGGGGCACAACCCTCTGCCTGATGCGCTGTCGGCCTGCAGTTTGGCTGGTTGGAGTGACGACAGCCTGGCGTGGAACATTTGGGTGTGATGAACATTGATCTGACTCCATCACAGACAGGGCGGCAACATCTGCTCTGCGGCTCTGCGGAGTGGCCCGCACTGGTGGTGGTGGTGGTGGTGGTGTCTTGGACCGCGAGGATGGTGGTGGTGGTGGTGTTGGCTTGGACCGCGAGGATGGTGGTGGTGGTGGTGCTGGCTTGGACCGCGAGGACGGTGGAGATGTTGTCCGCCGTGGTGGTGAAGGGGAGGACATGACTTCAGCTCCCTGTGAGCACTCCGCATCTGACAACTCTGGCGTCTCCGAGATGACAAGGCGGCCACTGTCGTCAGAATCGATGGGGGATGCATCTGTGTGTGAAACAGTGCATAGTTATTATCATGGTATAGTATGTGACAATAGCTGTGGCATCTCACAATAAATTACTTTTTTGTGACTGACATTTGACCCTTGGCTGCTGTATTCATCTCTGGGCTCAGGCATGCACCCATTCATGTATTGACTACATCTCCCATGGTGCAACACAGTGGTGAGGGTGTGTGTCTAGGGCAACGCTACATGTGCACTGGGTCTGGCATGGGGGATTGGGCAGGGACTTAGTACACGCTGCATCGTTACGCTGCCATGCTTCTTACCTTGTCCTCCTCCCGCAGCACCTGAGGTGTCCAGACTTGTGACCCCCACAACAGCTTCCGGTTCTATGGTGGCCTCCACTAGATCCTCCAGGGCTGTGTTAGGCGTCACATTGGATGTGCCCCCTCCTGTGCCAGCAGCATCCTTGACCCTCTGCGCTATCCTCTCCTTGGCCCTCTTACGCAGGTCGTACCAGCGTTTTTTTAGGTCGTCGATGCTGCGGTGGGTGAGTCCGCAGGCATTCACCTTGTCCTTGATGCGCAGCCACATCTTTCTTTTTTCAGCCTCTGGCACCTTCAGCGACAACTTTCCAAAGAGTCGGTCATGGTTGCTGGTCACACTCTCTATTAAGATTTCCAGCTCCTTATCTGAAAACTTCCGTTTTCGCTTTCGGGGTGTGTCCTTTCCATGCTGCGGGGCCTCCTTCTCCATCTCGTCCTGCTTGCCTTTTCCTGGTTGCTACTGGTTCTGTCAGGGTCCTCAGCTCCTGTGCTCTGCCTCCTCCTCTGTGCTACTCCGAACACTGAATGCAGCGTGGCTGTCCTACTTCCTGGTTGTGATGTCATCGGCCTGCTTCCGAAGCGTCGCGTAAATTTCCAGTTTTCGTTAATATCGAATCCGCTAATACCGGATTCACTAATACCGATTCGGTATTACCGATTTCGGTTTTTGCTACTCTCGCTGGCGTATAATCGTTATTTCATAGCGATTATTAACGACTCGGTAATTTTTAACGATTAGTTTGATGCATCGCGGTTTGCATGTTCATAATAGCGAGTCGTTATTTTTCGGTATTACCGACAGGTATTACCGACTGTTGATGCATATGCCCGCACATTTATTACAATGTTTATACTACCACAGGAATGGTGATTTGTGGACATTCAGTTTTTCATTTTGCACACCTCGAGTACCACATGGACAAAAGAAATCTAGGAGTTGCAAACACTATCAGGGGGGTGGTATCATATTTAAGGATTCTGAATACCTCCCTGTAGTCCCTAAGGCCCCTGGACTTACAAAGTTGAATGATCCATTTCGCTCTTGCCTTGGCGTAGAAGGGGCAGAAGAGCAGAACGTGGAGATCTGTCTCACTGCTACTCGCACATCCTGGGCAGGAACTCGCGGTATATAGGGCATTTGACCACTTATGTGTTACGCCCCTAAGAGGCAATGAACCATGTCTAAACTGGATAAATAGTTTCTTAGCCAGGGGTGGCTGGATATCATCCAAAAATCTCTCAAAGTGAGGGTGGGCCTTGATATCCAGAAATGTGTTAGTCAGCCTACCCATGGAAGAGTCTATCATTATAAGTTCCATTCGGTAGCGCTTCAGAGCTACACTCAATGATTTCTTGGAATACAGGGCACAGGTCTCCTCGGGGGATGACCACATGTCCCCCCTCTACCTAGAGCGTAGCAAAGATGCTTGATGTGGTTTAACCAAGGAATTTTCCCCAAGCTCCCCCTGGACAAAAGATCCCCCAGGTCCTCCCTATAGCTCAAGAGCTCAGGGGTTGACCATAGACGTCTCCAATACAGGAGAGGACAATTTGAGACAATCTCCTGGATAGGAACCAAACCTAAATCCAGCCGAAGGGGGGTCAGGGGGGTACTCATAGGGAGTCTCAGAAGACGCCTGAGAAAACTATTCTCAGTGAGTTATAGGGAGGCAGCACTGACATGACCCCATAAATCTGCACCATAAAGTGCTCCCCCTCTTGCCTGGGCTTTATAAATTTCCATGGGTGGACCCAACAATTTAGAAGAGGTGTCGTTAAAAACCTTTAGGATACCGCCAGATGATTGGGCCAGCTTCAGGTTGGCCTTGGCCATATGAGACCCCAATCCATTCTGTCGTTTAGTGTAACCCCCAAATAATCGAAGGTAGACACTCGAGCCAACACCGTTCCATCCATGTGGGGGTGAGGGCAATTGGCTAGTTTGAAGTTATAAACCAAGAACTTGGTTTTAGAGAGGTTAATCTCCAAGTTCCTCTGTCTGCAGAAGGAGCAGAATGCCTCTAATGTACGCTGTATGCCTGTAGATGATTTTGACAGTAAATGGGTGTCATCAGCGAACATTAGGGCAGGTATCTTGCGCACCGCTAAACTTGGAGAGTCCAGGTCTCTTGCTCCCAGTAGGTGGGCTATCAACCCGTTGAGGAAGAGGGAGAAGAGCGTGGGGGCCAAGACGCACCCCTGCCTCACTCCCTTTTCCACCGGGAACGGTGCAGAGGGCCCCCCACTCCTCCCATATCTCACCCTTGGGTATGTACCTTGGTGCATACGTTTAAATAGATGGCACAGGTAGGCCGGGGCACCCATCTCCAACAATATTGCCCAGAGCTTATCCCTTTGGACCAGATCAAATGCGGACCGGAGGTCCACAAAAATCAAATACAGGCTACCTGCCCCAATAGAAACCGTCTTCCAGTAGACCAACTGGTTGGTCAATGGTGGAAATCTTTGCACGAAAGCCCGCTTGGAGGGAGGTTAGGATGTGATGTTCGTCCATCCAACTCTGCAACCTAGTTAAAAGGAAGCGGGCAAATCATTTCTGGAGGACATCGATCAAACGAATGGGGCGGTAGTTAGCCGGGTCGAGAGGGGAAGCTTTTTTGTGGATGGGAAAGATTTCGGCTCCCAGCCAGGTTGGGGGGATCTCCAAACCTTTTGTTCACTTCGATATAGGTCGCCAGGGATCCTATCAAGACCCGGGGCTTTCCTTAGCGTCAGACTTCTGAGGGCCGCCTGATCTTCAAGGAGGCTGCAGGGTGGGCAAACGAGGCCCAAGGCCTCCGGGTGCAATGGATCCAGAGTACTTATTTTGGTCGTTAGATCTACTCGGGATTCGGAATTGCTGAGTGAATAGAGGGGCTTGAAGTGATCTAGCCAAACCTCTTCACTAAGGTTAGGAATGATGGCAGACGTCCCTACAGCCGACCCAACTCGAATAAGGTTCCAAAACGACCTATAATCTCGAGCTTCCAGGGCTGCTTTGATACTTTCCCACCTTGAGGCTTCCCACTCAGACCTGGCCTCCTTAATCAAACTTTAATATATTTCCCTCGCATTTCTGATGCTTGACTGGGATCCCGATTTTACCTCCCTTATCAGGGTATTTTTAGCCAGCCTACAGCTTTTGTTAAACAAATGATCACTCTTATTTACCCTTGGCTTCTTAGTATCGATGATATAAAAGTAACCGGCCAGGGAACAGAGAAGCTTGCTATGGATACACTGCAAGCCCTGAAGGTGGAGATGGGGGGGATCGCAATTGGAGCTCAAGAAGTGAGAAACCTCTGTTAAAGAGCGTGCGACATGGCGATATAGCTCCGCTAGCTTATCAGGCGCTAACGCAATCTTTGCCCACCTGATTCGTCTACCACCTGCCGATGTAACGAAGTTCGAGTTAATGGTAGTCTTGGCTCCCCCAAGTTCTTGACGGTGACCCAAAGTGTTTAGTAATTCTAATGACAGTAAATTGTGGTCACTGTCGACCCTTGGGATTGTGGTTCTGAAAAATCTGGATTCATATAATAGTACTGGACTCGAGAATAAAAACTTCGTCGAAATAGGACGAATTTGGTATCAAAAGACCGAGAATGACGAGTACATCAAGTACATGTATTTTCGGCGTATTCGAGTGACGATTTCACCTCGAAATCGTCATTTACATTCTAAAACCCTTAGCTGCATGTTGCCCTTTACATAGGCCTTAATCCAGTTGAATTTGATTCCACAAGGACACATACTCCTTAATCGACTTCTCCCTGACCCCAGTACAAGTTAGAACCATTGCCCCAGGCCGAACTCGTTAGGTCGGTTCCCTCCCAGTGGCCGAGCAAGATAGCATCTAGGCTCAACCAGCCATAAAACCATTTGAGCGCGCACACCTGCCATATCTCGCTCACATCTTTCTCCACTCCTTTTCTTCACTCCCTTTATGATGGGGAGGTGACCGTTTTTATTAGGGGTCTAGCGATATCTGATGAAATGTTGGGCCTTGCCGGATGATTTGTTATGGGCAGCACGACGTGAAATATGTACATGTCATCATGACTCTGCTTTTCTTTTGTAATCAGTAACTATAAATGAAATACCACGAATCCAAGGAATGTTTTGCCCAAGGCTGAAAATTACGTATAAGAAGAGAAGCCTGACTTCGTAAAAGTGTGCAGTCTCCTGAGAATATACCCGTGTTGTACTTCTAGGACCCTGTTACCTTGGTTGCAGCCAATAAACTAATCTTTGACTTCACCTAGAAGACTCTGAAGTTTCTGTAGGTCTGACTCAGGAGAACCCGAGGTCTCTGGGTGTTGATCCCCTGGCACCGCTGGGTTACCGGTTCTGTGCCGGTTCTTAAAAACCCAGTACCTCAATTGGCGCCCAACGTGGGGCGATTCCAGTGGTACCAATCAGCCTGAAGATCGTGAGGAGCTTCGTGTGGAAATTCCAGAGGAGGGCCCACCACCTCATCGACCCCTGTATGTCGACGTGGTCCGAAGGTCTTTACTGCGAGGTTCCCCGCTTCCCGACGGCTACAAGGACTGCTGCCCTGGCTATCGCCCTGATGTTGGACCCTTGAAGTTTTCGGTAGAGCGAAACGCTGAGACGAGTCTTCTGGTGACGCCATCGATATTTTCAGTTAAGTATAAGTGGAGCGTCTCCCAGTCCTTAGTTGGACTTACTTTGTGGTATCTTGGAGATACAAAAGGTTTTTATTGGTTCTTGCAAGCACCATAACCGAAGGACTAGTGTATTCACGAGAAATATCGTAATCGATAAATCCTTTGAAGTTTGGAACTAGACTAGAGAGCGAGGATGCCTAGTCTTAGACTTGGGAATTGGTTTTGTCTTGGTAGTAATAATAGGGACTCCCGATTGGAGGACTCATGTCCGGTTCCTCCAGTTGGAACTCCGACTTACGAGCTATACGTTAAACATGGGGTAGGCCCCATCGTTTACAACGAGGTATGGATTAAATACACTAGGAAAGATGGTGTTTTAAAATGGCCCCAATATGGTAGCTTTGATTCTGAAATCTTAGACAACCTTGAAGTTAAACTCTTCAAAAAGAAAGCCCGGCCGGCGATGTTTGACTCTTTCCGCTTATGGCGCAAAGAAGCCAAACAAAAAGAAATTAAATTAGCTAAGAAAAATAAGAGAGAAGGGGGACTTTCAGTTATGCAAGCTGCCGTGCAGTTTAAAGATATTGAGGAAGAGCAGATAAATGAGCAGTTGCACAGGCAACGTAAAATGGCAATAGATAAGTGTTATCCAGTTTTGCCGTCTCTTCAGCAAGGGACAGCAAAAGAGCGTGAAAAAGACCCATTAATGTCGCAATTATTAACTTCACCACCCCCCTATGCGCAGAATGCCACAGCACCCCCGCAACCTTTAGTTGCACAAGCTGCGCCTCCGGCTCTTCCACAGCACCCACCAGCTGTTCTTCAGCTGGCTCCTACTTCTTCGGTGCAGCTTCCTCCAGGCCCACCGACCACTTCTGTTTCACCTGTGTTTTCTACGATTGTGCCTACTGTACTTTCTACATCTCCTAATGCCCCCTCTATGATTTTGCCTGGTACCACATCTATTATTCCTGATACCTCTTTTGCCATCTCTACACCCGCCTTATCTCACCCCGTTTTTTCATCTGTTTGTCCTTCAGTCTCACCTTCCATTCGGCAGAAAATGGCCAGCACTGTTACTAATCTTCTTTCACCTCTTTTCGGGTCGCCTGCTACGACCCCTAACATAGGAAGAAGACAATTGCGAAGTCAACTGCCTGATTATCAAGAGAGAGATTCCCTGAATAGTTTAGCCCGGAAATGGGTCATGGACACTACAAAATATGATGTACAGTCTGTCATGGAAGTCTTCCATCAATGGGAAGCAGCGACACAGAGATATGTGTTCGAACAGATGTGTGTCTTTCTTGGCGAGGATTTAGAAGACAACGATCAAGAATGCATCCCGCGAGAGATGTGTCGTGTACGATTTAAGTTTGGAGAGGGTATGATTGTAGGTCCCGATGTGGAAAAAGCAGTTGAAATGCTATTATCATATCGAAGTAAGGGAAGCAGTTCTGGGTCACCGTCGGAATCTAGTGCATCTAGTAGGAAAAAGGCACGACAATACCCAATGAGAGAAGTTCCCCCACAGTGGAGAGAGGGTGACGCGACAGCTGTCCCACCTGTCCTGCCCCACTTTCACCGCGTATGGGTACATGTCCCATGGAAGCGAGCTGAAGTTTTAGCACTCAAACAAACACTACCAGATCCGCGTAAAAATCCTGCAGGGTACTATAAAGAATTGTCGCAAACTGCTGGGTCATGTATAATGAATTTGGCCGATATCGATATGTTATTCGGGAACGTTGTTCCACAGCCTTTATGGGGAAAAATTCGTCATGTAGATCATGACCAGGAATTAGGTGACACGTGGGCTAATATTACTGCTGCAGATGCGCGACAAGTCGGTGGTGCCAAGCCTGAGCCTCTTATAGCGGAACTACCAGGTAGAATAGTAGATTACATGAAAACGATAATGCCTGCAATACGAGTAAATTGGGATAAGTTATCTGCATGCAAGCAAAAGAAAGAAGAAACTGTTTCAGATTTCTTCCCCAGATTTGAAGAAACATTCATTGACCACAGCGGTCAAGATATGACCACAGAAGGTGGTCAGAGATTATTTGTCGATAAATTTGTGCACAATCTGCTTCCAGATTTGTGTAGGAAATTAAAAGATTCGGAAAGTTCTTGGGCAGTCTCATCTTCAGCCCAGATATTAGCTACCGCACAGTACTACGAGAATAGAGACAAAGATGAGAAAGATAAAGTAGAAAAGAAAACTAGAGAACTCAAAACGAAGGTTTTGCTACAGCAAGCCTATCCGCCACGTGGTGGTGGTAATCAAAATAATAATGGTCAGAATCACTACCAGAACACTTTTCAGCAGCCTCAACAATATCAGAGAAACTTGCAAAGATTCGATTACAATCAAAACCGCGTAGGTCCCAACCAGTGTTTATATTGCAAACAAGAGGGTCATTACAAATATAATTGTCCTGCCCTACCACAACGTGCAAATGGAATTTCTGGCGTTAGAGGTCGTGGTAGTCAGCAAGCGCCTAGAGGTAGAGGGCGTGGAAACGCCCCTCAGGACGCACGTCCCCTTCCACCACAAAACTCTACGAACAGGTTTGACCAGCAAAATAACGTATCTGACAGGACAGCTCAATACTACGTTGATGAGTATTACACAGAAAATGAGCAGTGGGAGAATAATGATTGCTAGGACAGCCTTAGACAAGGAGAGGGAGTTGTTTCAGTTCCAGTAGATCAGAGCGGACCTTACGTTGAGGTGATTACATCGGGTGTGTCAGAACCTTTTCTGTTGGATACTGGTGCTACAAAGAGTTCTATTATGCACTCCAAACTCCCTGGCGCACCTTTGTCTGGCGAAATGAACGTTTCCGTAGGTTTTTCTGGCGCCCCGGTTAGAAATCCGATTTCTGACCCTTTATCTCTTTCTGTTGGTCCTTGTGAATTCGAAGCACCCCTTATTTTGACAACAGGTTGTGGTGAAAATTTGCTAGGATTAGATTTTCTAAAAAGATTGTATGCGACTTTGTACTGTTCTCCCTCAGGAGTACAACTTACTTTAGGTAAGAAAGTGGTTTCTCCCATGTATTTGTCGAGAAATGCACTTCCAGCAGAATTGGCACTTCTCCCAGATATTCTTTGGGCTACTGGTCCGAATGATGTAGGTCTCTTAGAAATCCCACCATATGTTGTAACATTGAAGTCGAATGTCAAAATGCCACGAATTCCCCAATACAGAATATCCAATGAGGGCGATAAAGCTTTGCTAGCGATTGTTTACGAGTTGATTGAAAAAGACGTGATTGAAGAAACACGAGGCAATGTTTGCAATAGTCCTGTTCTGCCTGTTTTAAAACGAACTGACCCTTCTCAGCCACCTGTGTATAGATTCGTGATTGATCTTAGAGAAGTAAATAAGATAGTGGTGCCACAATTCCCAGTTGTCCCCGACATTACAACATTATTGACTATGATTCCAGCCTCTGCCTCCTGGTTTTCGGTGATTGATCTGAAGAATGCTTTCTTCAGTATCCCGATTGCTGAGGAAAGCAGGGATATTTTTTCCTTTAGTTTAGGAGGTCGCAGCTTCCGCTTTAAACGCGCTCCTCAAGGCTACTGTGAAAGCCCCTCAATATACAGTCAAGCTCTGAAAAGTCAGCTTTACACATTGGTTCTGCCCAAAGGTGCCACTCTCGCACAGTACGTGGACGATTTGCTCATCGCTGCGGACACTGAGAAAATCTGTAAAATGGCCACGTTGACATTACTGCGTCATCTATGTGATCTGCATCACAAGGTGTCACTTTCCAAGCTTCAGTATTGCCGACAAGAAGTGACCTACTTAGGTCATCTCTTATCGAAGGAGGGAAGGAAACTGACCCCAGAAAGAATTCAGGCAATAGCAAAATTGAATGTGCCAAGAACGCAGAGAGAAGTACGTGCTTTCTTGGGCATTACATTGTACTGTAGACAGTGGATTCCAAATTTTTCGTTATTTGCCAAACCTTTATTGGCACTAACGTGCAAAAATACACCCAATCCCATTCTTTGGTCTGATGAGTGTCAGAAAAGTTTTCTCGAATTACGCACAGCATTATGTTCGGCCCCTGTGTTAGGCAACCCCAACTACAGTAAGCCTTTCACATTATATGTCCACGAGAAGGAGGGCTGTGCATTGTCTGTGCTGACTCAGTTATACGGAGATAGACAGCAGCCATGCGCCTATTTTGCGTCAACTTTGGATCCGGTAGCAAGAGCATTGCCAAGTTGTTTAAGGGCCACAGCAGCAGCAGCTGTTTCTATTCGACAGTCTGCAGGTCTAGTAATGAATAATACACTAATCGTGATGGTCCCGCATTCAGTAGAGACATTGTTAAATAGGACCAAGACACAGCACTTAACTAGTGCTCGACTGTCCAGTTATGAATTGACGCTACTAGCGAGCCACGTGCACATAAAAAGGTGCAGTACCTTGAACATAGCCACATTGTTACCAATTGCAGAGGAATCGGATGCTTCAGAACAGCACGATTGTTTCCTCAGAACAGAGGAAGAGACGAAAGGGAGAGTTGATTTGTTCGACACTCCTCTTGCTGAATGTGATGGTACATTATGGGTGGATGGTTCATGCTTTAAACTCCCAAATGGTAACGTGACTACAGCATATGCTGTCACAACTTTGCACACAATCATTGAAACTGCGCGAATACCGCATGGTTCAGCTCAAGCCGCTGAACTCGTGGCACTGACGAGAGCATGTGTGTTATCTAAAGGAATGAAAGTGACTGTCTATACCGACAGCCAGTATGCTTTTGGAGTGGCTCACAGTTTTGGACGATTGTGGAGAGAACGTGGGTTCCTGACTTCGCATGGAGCTAAGATTCAGCATGGTCAGTTGGTGAATGAGCTTCTTGAATCACTGACGTTGCCCCTGAAAGTAGCGATCGTGAAATGTAGTGCACACAAGAAAGTGATTAATGATGTTGGTCGTGGAAATGCATTTGCTGATGAAACTGCTAAGGAAACTGCAAAGAATATGATGAGCCGAATGCATGTTGCAAGCCCAGAAAGATGGACTGGTGATGTTGGAATATGTGAAGACACGACGATAGAAAGTGTGAAGTCCATCCAAGCTGAGGCAACGGAGAAAGAGTTAAGCATGTGGAGAGAAAGTACAGGGAGAATGGATGCAAATGGTTGTTGGATTGAATCGACAAAGCAACAGAGATGGTTGTTACCCGATGCATATGTGCCTGCAGTGGTTACAATGGCTCATGGGATGGCCCATATCCGCGCGAAAGGGATTTGCGAGTTGTTGGCCCCAGTGTGGAAGAATTCAGGGATTCCCAAGTGTGCAGAGAATGTTGTCAAGAATTGCATGGTATGTCTGAAGCACAATCCTGGTAGGGGAACCCCAACTCCAGCTGGTCATTTTGCACCTCCTACGCATCCGTTCGAGGTTTTGCAGCTAGATTTCATACACATGGAGAGGTGCAACAACTTAAAATACGTGCTCGTGGTTGTTTGTGCCTTCTCAAGATGGGTAGAAGCCTATCCCCTAAGGGACAATACTGCCTTGTCCACAGCGAAAACCCTTGTGAAAGAGTTCTTCCCCAGGTTCGGAATGCCTAGAATGGTCTGGTCTGACAACGGAAGTGAATTTGTGGGTTGTGTGATGAAAAGAGTGTGTGAAGGGCTAGGCATTAGGCAGAAGTTCCACGCTGCAAATCACCCCCAATCAGCTGGATTAGTGGAATGTTACAATGGCACGCTTAAACTTAAATTGGCCAAAATCCAAGCGAGCACAGGTCTTAAATGGCCTGACGCTCTACCCTTAGCACTCCTATCCACCAGAATGACTGTGCATTCGCGAGTGAAACTCAGCCCCTATGAAATAATCTTTGGTCGGCCAGCCAACATATGGGGAGTGCCTAGGCCCACGAAGTTTAGCGAGCTGCAACACCCCATTTTGCTTGACTATTTGTATGAATTGACGGCTAAATTGCGTGTTTTATATCAACAGGTCCACAACACCTTGCCTCCGGTCTCTGAGACACCGGGTCACTCCATTGACCCCGGTTCCTGGGTGCTTGTCAGAAACTTCCAAAGAACAAGAAACGACCAGCCCAGATGGACCGGGCCTCACCTCGTCCTCCTGTCTACAAGGTCGGCTGTTAGGGTGGAGGGGAAGGCCAATTGGGTCCACGGGATCCATTGTAAGAAAATACCCTTCCCTCTGCCACATGACCAATGGGTCCGGAAAGGAGGCACTGACTCAGAGCGCACAACTGATGAACGTGTAAAAGAAGCTAATCCTGATTGTGAAAGTGGGAACATTTCTCAAGAAACTGCGCCACCACCAGAACAATTGAACTCTGTGGAACCTGAGCTACTATTTCTGGACCAGACAGTACCCGGGAAAAGACGCTACAATTTGCGACCAAGAAAAACAGACTAAAGTAAAGGAGATTTATTTTATGATCCGAGAGAAAAACCTGTGGACTAATAAAAAAATGTGTGTTTTTTCCAAAATCCTATTTTTGAAAGTGCAGATTCTCCCATCTAGGTAACTTGCTTATTTTTGTTTTTTTTTTCCGAACCGCCATCCGGGTTCCGCTGCTAGGGTCGCGGTTGATTAAAGACTTTTGGGTGCAGCTGACGACGTTAGGTCGCTGGTTCCGGTTGGTCCAAGGGAGCTGCCCTAGACTGACGGAAGCATCCTTTAGCAGAAACAACCTACCACCGCGGGCAGCACCTTAGAAAGGATGGAGTTTCCTGATGTGGAGAGGCCTGCCAAACAAATGAACTTTAAGCAGAGACTTTTTAAAACAATGACGAAGAAATTTTTTATAATAATGGGTATTTTTATGCTATTCAGCGTACTGGTCTTTTTGATAAGCTATGTTTTATTCTCTTTTCATGTGACATTTGCGCCCACTACATCACCCATACCTCCTCCTACTGTTTCCTCTCATTCTTTCCACCCTCTGCCTGACCACGAATCAAATAGGAGATTAGAGTTCATTAATAACTCCTTCGTTCAGTTATTACACCAACACCAACTTGTAATGAACACAACTAACTGTTGGGTGTGTGGTCTCATGCCCCACACCACGGATAGAGGTATCCCCTATTTGGTCCTGCCATTTAGTCACAATGGGTCAGTATGGGCATATAGGACAATGTTCATATATGCACGAGAAATCCAACCCCTACGTTCTGTAAAAGACAACCTCAAGACTAGCGCCCTAGTCAAAGGTATAGTTGATATGATCAAGGAAGTAACTTCTTACAAAGATACCCCGGATGATGAGATACTTGCATATGTAGGTTGGAATGTGACCGGATATGGCACTACATTAAGTGAGAAACAGCAAGCCAAGAGATCGTCCCCTATCTGGATCGTACCCCATCAAGGTCACCTGTGTCTGCAAGGTATTGGCAAGAATCCCAGAGCTCAGCTAGGGAAGAGTGTCTGTACAGAAACATATGTTTTTGGATCTCAGACTTCCCCTGCGTTTTTAGCCGCTAAGGGTACTTATTTCATCTGCCATGATAGAGCCTATGCATGGTTGCCCCCTGACTTCTCGGGCTCGTGTTTTGTTTCATTCCTGTTACCTCCCACCTACACTGCAGCGGCGGATTACCATCGGACAAGGGTAGTTAGAGGTGTTTTGAGTAAAGAAGACACTGCAGGTCAAGAATTTGGTGACTTTGCAATGGGTTTTCTGCCGTTCTGGGGAGCCATGGCTAACAGCAGGAACATAAGGCAGTTGACAAGGGTAGTTGAATCCCCCGTGACTGAAACTGCTGGTGCCCTTAGTAACCTGACTGCTGAGCTCCAGTCGGATCGACTTATGACCCTTCAGAACCGGGTCGCTTTGGATGTAATACTTGCGGACCGAGGTGGAGTATGCAAATGGATCCAGTCTAGTTGTTGCATTTTTATTCCAGATAATGCTCCAACAGTGTACAGGGCCATCTCCAAACTGCATAAGATTTCCGAATCTATTCATGTGGATAAAGGAGATTCGTCGTTAATGGGATGGTTCTGGGAACTGATATCTGCCTGGGGATGGAAAATTCTGATGGTCATTGGGATGGTCTTAGCCATTCTTTTCCTGTTCTGTCTATGCATACAGTGTGCTCCTGCAATATGTGGCCTCTGTGCTACATTATGTGTAAGGAAGCCTGTGTCAAGACATGAGCTCAGCACTAGAATGATGTTGCAGCAACATCTCAATGACTTTAGGAATATAGATCTGGACTCAGATTAACATGAGTATAGATTAATTGCCTATGTAAGGGCAAAAGGAGGGTCTGTGGTTCTGAAAAATCTGGATTCATATAATAGTACTGGACTCGAGAATAAAAACTTCGTCGAAATAGGACGAATTTGGTATCAAAAGACCGAGAATGACGAGTACATCAAGTACATGTATTTTCGGCGTATTCGAGTGACGATTTCACCTCAAAATCGTCATTTACATTCTAAAACCCTTAGCTGCATGTTGCCCTTTACATAGGCCTTAATCCAGTTGAATTTGATTCCACAAGGACACATACTCCTTAATCGACTTCTCCCTGACCCCAGTACAAGTTAGAACCATTGCCCCAGGCCGAACTCGTTAGGTCGGTTCCCTCCCAGTGGCCGAGCAAGATAGCATCTAGGCTCAACCAGCCATAAAACCATTTGAGCGCGCACACCTGCCATATCTCGCTCACATCTTTCTCCACTCCTTTTCTTCACTCACTTTATGATGGGGAGGTGACCGTTTTTATTAGGGGTCTAGCGATATCTGATGAAATGTTGGGCCTTGCCGGATGATTTGTTATGGGCAGCACGACGTGAAATATGTACATGTCATCATGACTCTGCTTTTCTTTTGTAATCAGTAACTATAAATGAAATACCACGAATCCAAGGAATGTTTTGCCCAAGGCTGAAAATTACGTATAAGAAGAGAAGCCTGACTTTGTAAAAGTGTGCAGTCTCCTGAGAATATACCCGTGTTGTACTTCTAGGACCCTGTTACCTTGGTTGCAGCCAATAAACTAATCTTTGACTTCACCTAGAAGACTCTGAAGTTTCTGTAGGTCTGACTCAGGAGAACCCGAGGTCTCTGGGTGTTGATCCCCTGGCACCGCTGGGTTACCGGTTCTGTGCCGGTTCTTAAAAACCCAGTACCTCAGGATGACAGAGAAAGCTCTCAATCGGGCCCAGAATTCTAAATTTCCAGGATATAATCTATAGTCGTGCTTTTCCCTGGTCTATTAAAGGTACTTGAGCCCGGAACATCTGGGAGAAGTCTGCCATTACATGCCCTGAGAGTGTGAAACAACCAACTTGTTGATCACAAGGGCCAGGGGCAGTAAGCGCTTTTCCGGGTATATTGTACAGTCCGGGATCAGCCAGTTTTCATCCTCGTCCGAGGTTACCAAGGTTGTCGCATTAACATCCCAACTGACAAACAACGTCAAACATATAAACATCTCCTTCAGACCCTATCCCACCATTGGGAGAGTCAACAAAATTTCTTATTTCAGAAAGAGGGAAAAGGCATCTCAATTATTTTGTGTTCAAAATATAATATGAATTTCTCACGCTTCATACTCATATTGTCAATGTTTAAAAAAATAAACACAATGAACATGTTTAAAATATCGTATAGCTTCTTACATGCTGGATCATATATATATTTTATTAAAGTGGAAGGAAATAAAAAGGACTTTTGTCTAAACAATATACTGGAAGATCTATTGACTACTATTGTGGGTGCACCGCTCCATCCTTGTTTTTTGATAATAGATTGTAATTGTTGTGGTTGCCTAAGGATTCTGCACACTGAAGCTTTCAGCTAAAGACATAAAAACCCTTCTGCTACTTAATATATATAGCAGAAGTGTAACTAAGTCATCTGAATTAGGGAGTTTATGCCAATTGAATGCAAAGACTGCAAAACAACAATTGGGGAGAATTCAACACCACTTTTGAACCAGTGAGGTTACTGAGACAGACATTAAAAGAAGAGGACGTATTTTGGGATATTTCTGATCTGATAGCCCCAGAACGCCATCATATGTCTAGATCAGCCATTCAACTTATAGACATATCCTATCTCATGGCTTTAGAGTGTGTAATTGATGATTCTAGTTCATTTCATATTTTCCCGTTATTAGTAATAATTAGCATACTACTATACTATTATTAGAAGAAAATATGTTTGCACAATCGCCCATCGCTGATCTGTCTAGATGAAGGACCAGGGTATCATGGTCACTTTCATATTTCCCAAATGTATGTAATCAATATTACTTCTATACTGGCCTTATTTAAATATTGAAATGGCACAACATCTGAGGGGGAATGGCCATAACCCGACAATTATTAAATACATTTATATGACAACTTGAACATTAGATAGCATTACTGAAAAACTTTAGTATCCCTATCTATTATTAGATTCTTATGACTGGCTATTTAACAATCTTCGCGATTTATTTTTGTTAAAATCCGTTCACCAGGCCAGGACCCCCTACATGTCAAGAATGGTTCAATATTGACTGTAGGACAATCAAGTCTGAATTCATAGCAGCAATATAACAGAGGAACACTGAACAAGTTAACGCTTTATGGGCGAGTTATAAGAAGACTATTAATAGAGCAAAGCTAGAATGGGAAACAAGAGTCTGGGAAGACCTATTAGATACGGCTATAGATAAATACTTAAAATCTTTCTGGCACATGGTCTCACATGGTGATCATAATTCCACTATGAAACCAGGGGAATGACTGGGTCAAGCACTTTCAGGCTCTTTATAAACCATGATAGAGGATGATCCAGAAAAATTAGCACAATTGTGCCTTAATACAGAGAGAGCAACTATTGCAAATACACTTACATTTTCCTACAGTAAACTATTGCAGCTACTGGAGCACATAATAAGGCTAAAACACCAGGTTTACATAAAATCCCTTCAGATGTTTTTCTTTCTGATTTGGACATTTGGGTACCATATATAAATACTATGTCCAATGCAATAGCTCCTGGGACACCAATATCAGACACCTGGAGGGGGTGCGTAGATAGTCCCAATTCATAAGAAGTAGAATCGTAATGAACCTAGAAACTATTGGCTGATAGTCAATAGTTGATAGAAATATTCTGTAAACAGGTATTGGACAAAGTTACAGCCTGGATGACTGAAAATAACAACTTGAGCCAGTTTGAGGTCGGGTTCAGATCAAAAACTAGCACTATTGATCCGGTTTTCTGATTTGTCTTGATCAGGTGGAATATAGTTGACATCAACATAAGCAACTTATATGTTTCTGTCTGTCCCTGCCAGCCTTAGGGTGGTCTTCCCCAAAGCTTTTTGTCATCTTCCTCCATTTTTGGATCTGATTTCTTTTTTGGCCTCAGGACTGTGCACTTTACTCATGCTAAACAGTACTAAACAGTGCTAAAGTGTGTGCTCTCGCTCCTCTAAAATGGTAAAATGGGCTTACACGAAATTGTCACTTTTCATTAACTTGTACGCCCTAGTAAGGAGGTCCTATATGTACCCAGGGCCAGTATGTTATGTATTAGAGAACCTGCAGCACTAATGCGCTTCAGTGCGGACAAGGGCACAGTCATTAATGACCTCATCTTCTACTCCAGAAAAACGTCCCTTTGGCACAAAGCCTTCTCGAACCTCCTTAACCGCATCGATGCTCGCAGATTTACAACCATGCGCTGGGATTTTCAAAAACCCATTAGTCATGACGAGCTGGGCTCGTCATGAGCGTGTGAGCAGGCTACTGCATGACGAGCCCAGCTCGTCATGAGCGTGGAAGGGGTTAAGGTACATAAAGCCAAAAACATTCCATACAGCAACAAACTCACGATCATTCCATCCGCAAACCTGCGAAGGTACCTCACCATCACCCTCTACAAAAACGGCTTCATCCTTACACAAGCTCCTCCCAGAGACCCCACTAAATTTGCAGACTTCTTCACTGGCCTTAAAAAATATGTGCATGACCCTCCTCTGCCCATGGCCCCCCGGCAACACTGCTCGCCCAAACCGCCAAGAGTGCCTAGCCTTTATCTAAACTCCCATGCTGGAGGTCGCGACACGGGTCGACCTAGCCCAACTACCACGCCACCAGCGCATACTAACAACTGTGTGCCTATACCACCGATCTCAGGCCTGCTAGCTCCCTCCTCCCCTTTGGTCTTTAACGCCCCCTACGGCTCACTCTTCTAGCAGTCTTAGCCCCACTACCATGCTACCATTACATGCTAACAGAAACGTTCCCAAACCCATAACCGCCTGCCCGCAAAATCTTCCCCCATCTGATTATTGAAACCCCTGCTAGGGCTCACAACACGGGTCGTCTTAGTCACACCACTATGCTACCAGCTCACCCCGCCAGAATCACTCCCATCCCATCGGCACCCTGCCCACAAGTGCTTCCTTTTTTTAGGGATGTTGATACACGCCAGCGCAGAGTCACCGAACTAACCCTGAGCATCCATAATGCCATTTTGGATCTAAAGAAACTCCTGCATCTCACCAAACTCTCTTGCTCGAATCTCAAGCTCTCGCAGAGCTCTATCCTCCCCCCTTACTGCGAGCCCCTCCTTCCCCCTTTACCGCTATCCCTGAGATACCTGCCCCCCTGCATGCAGCCCTGCCACCTATCGGAGGACGAAGTTCTGGCCCTTCTCCTCTCCTACAATCCTATCCTATCAAGACTAGCCCTCTAGACCTCACAGAGTATGAAGTTGCAGCCCTCCTTTCTAGCTACGAATCCGACCCGACAACCCCTTGCCCCTCAAACCTGAATGACGAACACCCTATCCGCATGGCCCCCCCCCAGCGCCTTGAGACCCTCCCGGGTGAGTAGCGCGCTATACAAATGTCCATGATTGATTGATTGATTGATTGATGGTTGTAGCCAACCCCAACAGACCCTCTACCATCCGTATCAGAGGAGTGGTCAATAGCAACCTAGCGATAGTACCCATCTCTGCCCCTACCAACGACACACACTCTGACCCTCATCTATCCGGGCTCCTAATTAACTGTCGTTCTGCAGTAAAGCACGCCTCGGATGTCGTTGATCTCATCCTGAGCCATAAATCGGACTTAGCGATCTTGACGGAATCTTGGCTCACCGAATCCTCTTCGCCCTGCCTAGACCTCTTAGTCCCACCCAATTACAAGATCGTAAGACTAGACAGGCAATCAAAAAAAAAAAGGAGGTGGCATTGCCTACATCGATCGCTCTTCCCTCTTTGTTACAGAACTTCTGGGTGACCCTAGAGACTCCTTTGAATACCTTGCACTCTCTATTTGCAACAATACCCAACTGTGCAGACTACATATCATTTACCACCCACAGGCAAAAATTACACATTCACTGACCACCTTATGGAAATCATCACAACCAAGGCTTCCCCTAACTTTAATGACATTTTCCTTGGTGATTTCAACTTCCACTGGAACGACCCCAAAGACCCGCAGGTCAATGCCATGAGAGACTTCCTGGCCGACCAAGCCCTTACCCAAGCCTGCACACTCCCTACTCACACGAAAGGCACCACTCTAGACTGGATCATCGCCAAGGAATCAGCAGTCAAACTTATCTCTATAGACCCATGTGACTGGTCCGACCACCACGCTATTTCCTTCCTTCTGCCCGGCACGCACAAGACATGGACACTACAACCCGTAATCCCCAAACGATGGGTTAGAGACACCAAGAACCTAGATCACGGACAATTGGCTGTGCGCTGTGAGACTAACCTCCCACCCCCCCCTCATCTCACCTCGGTCCACAGCCTCACTGAACATTACTCCTCTACCATAGCCAACATTCTTGATGACCTCACTCTGCTCAAACTCAAAGGAGCCCAGACTAAAGACCCAAATCCCTGGTTCAACGAATCCCTCAACAAGGAGAGGAGATCCCTTCGGCAGACAGAACGGAACTGGAAACAGCACCCGTCAGCAGTCCACCTAAACCTTTTCCGGCTGGCCAGAAATGCCTACAATAGGAAAATCCTCAACTCAAGAAAAGAGTTCCTCAGAACAGAACTAGATAACGCCAAAAATAGACCTTGCAAATTATTCGCCTTGGTCAAACACCAATCCAACAAACTAGCAAAAACCTCTAAAGAAACCCCTAATTCGCTAATATCTTGCGAAGAATTCTCCTCCTACTTCTGCAACAAAATCTGTGCCTTAGGAATCCAACTTGAATCTGCAACTCTCTCCCTAACTCCGTTGGCTCTCTCTGCGCTGCCCTCTCAGACATCACCCAAAAATCATGCCCACTGGTCCAACTTCAAAGTCTATGATGACCACTCAGTCTCGAAAATTCTTTCCTCCCTAAACCCGAACAATTACTTCAATGATCCTCTCCCCTCTAACTGCCTAGCCGCCGCCTCTCAGGCTATCATACCTTTCTGGACTGCAATAATCAACCCCTCCTACACGGATCGATACCAGACTCTCTCAAAGCTGCCAAGTCGCCCCCATTTTAAAAAAACCTACGCTGGACCCTTCCTCCCTTGGCAACTATAGACATATATCCAACATCCCACTCCTAGCCAAAGTTCTGGAAAAATGTGTGCAACAGCAGCTGAGTCCACACATCTCTAACTTCCACTTACTAGACGACTTCCAATCCAGGTTCAGACCTGGCCACAGCACCGAAACCACCCTCCTCCACATTGTGGATGATGCTCTTCAAGCCCTGGACCTAGGCAATACATGTCTCCTGATCCTCCTAGATTCATTTTCGGCCTTCGATACGGTCAACCACGAAACACTCCTTGAACGCCTCAAACTCAGGATGGGTTTGGATGGCACAGTTCTTGAATGGTTTGGGTCCTTCCTCCAGAATCGCTCACAGAGAATCCTAATTAACGGTAACCTATCCGCTGCCTCCCCGATCATGGTGGGAGTCCCTCAAGGCTCAAACCAGTCCCCTACCCTTTTCAATCTTTACCTGGAACCACTCACAGAGGTGCTACGCACCGCCAATATTGCCTACCACATGTATGCTGATGACACACAGATCTACATAAAAATCTCTTCTCCTAAGGACATTCTCTCCCTGAATGAGGCCTTAAAGCTGACTGTCCACTGGCTCACCCCCAACCAGCTCAAACTTAACGCAAAAAAACAGAGTTTCTTCTTATCTCCCCACCCAAAACTAATACAGATATCCAAGAATGGATCAAGGCCATCACAGCACTGAACTGCTCTGCTACCATTGTGGACTCTGCTAAATCCCTGGGAATAACTCTAGACGGCAGCTTGAACATGCCTGGCCATATCAATTTGATGGCCAAAGCTGCCAGATTTCACCTGAGTTACCTAGGAAACTTGAAACTCTTCCTCGACCCTCCCGACCAAAAAATGGCAACCCAGGCACTAGTCATTTCTAGACTAGAATATGGCTGCTCTACTCTGCCAGGTCTACCTAAGAACTCTCTGGCCCCACTGAAAGCCTGTGTCAACGCCGTCGCCAGACTCCTAACTGGTTCAAGAAAATTCGACCACATCTCCCCCCACCTGAAAGCCCTGAATTGGCTTCCTCTCGAGGCCAGAATCCAACTTAAGATGGCCAGCATTACTCACAAGGCTTTATACTGTAATTCCCCTGCTTTCCTTGCCCACAAACTCGTGATATCCGGAGGGACCAGAAACTCACGGTCTGCCAGAGACCTTCTCCTCCAACCAGCTCGTTTCCGGAAAAAGAAAACTTACAACCGGGCCTTCTCTCGGGCCGCTCCAAGAATATGGAACTCTCTCCCGCCCACCATCAGAAGACTGTCATCTTTCGCACGCTTCAAAAAAGAGACCAACATTTTCCTTATGGGAAAATTCCTTGCCTAACGACCGCATTTCAATCGACTCTACGACCTTGCACCACACGCAATGACGGCTTTATCCTTGACTTTCCCGGATGATTCCTCCCGGCCCTCTGGACTATCTATCTGGGAGCTGAGACTACCTACTCTCTTGTATAATAACTCCACATGTATAATAATGCTACCTGTTTTTATCCCAAAATTTATCTCGAACTTGAGACTGCCTGTTTTTTTTTTCCCCTACATAATGTACATAACCCTTGTATCCCTTTGACATCCTCCCCTCCTATGCCTCTTGTATACATGTAAAGCGCTCTGATACCCGCACGGGTCTGGTTCGCGCTCTATAAAACTCTTTAAATAAATAAAGAAATAAATAAAACCTTAGTAGCCCCTTTAAACATGTCTCATGCCTACTATGCACAGTTTTGAACTGCCACTTCAACCTGGCAAAATAAACCTAAATAGCCCATAGGGCAGGGTGCAGTGTATTTAAAAAGTTGCACATGTATGTTTAACTTTTACATGTCCTAGCAGTGAAAAACTCTTACATTTGCTTTTTTACTACTGCAAGGCCTGACTCCCCTATAGGAAAACATTGTTTCAACGTATTACATTTAATACGTGATAACTTGCAATTAGGAGCAGGTAGGAATATCGAGTTTGGTGTCTAGGAAATTGTAATTAAAAACCCTATTTTTTGATAAAGTCAGATTTTAAGTCACAATTCTGAAAATGCCACTTTAAGAAAGTTGGCATTTCTTGTCCCACCCATTTGGTTTCTGTATCCTGGATCACATGAAAAGGTGTAGCTGGCAGTTGGTCTTTCTGTACTGCTCCCAGACAGTGAGACAAGGGGGAAAAGGAGTGGAAATCTATGACTTAATGAGGGGAAGGAGCTGTTACCTATGACACCTGCACATCAACAAGTCTCTGCCTGATCACACTCACAAAGGGTTTGGCACTACTCTTTTGTGTCCTCAAACAAGATGGGGCCGGGGAATAGAGTCAGGAAATTCCAGAACCTCAGTCTTCTTCAAAGTAGCCACAAGGTATAACTATTGGACCCTTAGACCCAACTCTTCTGTACACCTAAGGCATGTGGAAGGCTCAGAAGGACTGCTGTGCTGCTCTGCCATAAGAACTGTTACTCTGCTGCCTGAGTGAGAACTAGGCCTGGATCTTGAACCCAGAACCATCAGACTCACTCAAAGAGCTAACTGACTGAGTTCCTGTGGGCAAAACCAACGCAGCTCAACAGATCATCTCGCAGCTCTGCTTCAGAACTGCTGCAGAGTGCGAATCCCTAACGTCAGACCTCGCATCGGAGCCCACAGTCTTCTCAGAACTGCTGCTTTGTGCTGCATCATAAACGCAGATCTTCGCTTCACTATTTTGACCTAAAATTATTAAATTGCGTAGCTCCGATTCTATTGATTGGATTTTTGTTGTTTTGGTCTCAAATAATATTACATTTTACTCTATTTTTCTAAATTGGAGTGCTATTTTCTTGTATTGTGTTTTCCCTTTATTACTGTTTGAAGTACTGCATAAATACTTTACATACTGCCTCTGAATTAAGCCGGATTGCTATTGTGCCAAATTACCAGAGGGTTAACCACAAGTTAATTTGGGGTGTACTTGTGTTCCACCCAGACAGAGATTGTGGTAGTAGCTTGATCAGGGTTTCGCCTCCCCCTTCAACCAGTAACCCAATCTCCAACAATTGTATTCATTGATATACGGGAGGCCTTTGATACAGTGCCATGGGAGAAGCAATGGGAAGTCTTATCTCAACTAGGAGTCCTTCAAGGTCTTTTGGCTATAATTAGAAGGCTATATGCTGATACCTTTGTCCAAGTTGGGTGAGGTCCAAATGGAGACCTGGTTCAGAAAATTGAGGTTAAAATAGGCTGTACAGACTATATGTTAAACTGTGAGAATGATTCCCCACTTCTGGCAGGTATGAAGGTTCCTGCTTTATTATATGCAGATTAAACCATGCTTATCTCCAAAATGCAGAAAGGGCTAGAACCCCTGCCTAAGGTAATATACATGGTTTACAAATAAACGTCTAGACTAAATTTATGGCATATAAGCTGCGCAAACACTTTAGAGGCAAAATACTACTGCACAATAATCCTTTAGACAGAGTATCTGAATTTGATTACCTAAGCGTCAGACTGTCCAACACCCATCTCTGGTGTGAGCAAATAGCAATAAGCATGCTGGAGCTGAAACATAGATCATGCTCACTAATTGCGTTGCAAACTTCTGCCACCGTAACCTGAATCACCTCCGACTGCATAATGGATACACTGTGGATTAATATATTATCAGAATCATCGGAGAGGCCCTCAGTAGAGTACAAAGGCTGGAAATGGCCTTCCCAGACTTCCGCCACTATATTAGGTTCGATGGCTGCTTTTCGGCTCTCTGGAGCCGGGGTTGATTATGGACCAAAATTTCCGGGAGTCTTTGGTAGCTAGCGCAAGAGATAGACTAGACCAGTTGTCATAATCCCACTCTTCCTTCGCACACTTAGTTAACCATTTATAGTGTGCCCTCCTATCTTTTATTGCAGTTCTATTGTTATCTTTTAAGGCCTGTAGTAATTCTGTTTTGGCCTTCCTGCACGCTGAGTTATACCAAGAGAGTGAGGGGCCCTAGTTCCCTTCTTAGACACCCTAGGGTTGAGTACATCTGCCAAGTTGGATACTAAGCCCACATGAAGAGCCTCCAACTTAATTAGATAGTCAGAGGACGATGGTTGATTAAGTAGCACTGCGACCTCTATAAAAGAGGGAATTACCAGGCTATACAATGTTTCTATTTGTTCTGGGTGTTCCATTATTTTGTGCCACCTTACTCTGCGGCTGTTATTAGACAGGGTAAGTTCGCTATCGATGTCACCGGAAACTGGGGCACCGCTCCTACCAGTATTGGGCGAGCCCAGTTCTAATATTAGGGCATTGTGATCGCTGTCCATTCTTATCACAACAGTGAAATCTATTACCTTTGGCCATAACCTTGTTTCCGCCAAAATGTAATCAAGATGGGACATTTGTCCAGGTTTGTTAAAAGTACATTTGGCTGGGGTGTCCGAGGGGGTGGGGCCATTACATGCTCGTAAGGAGTGCATTAAAGTTACTGCCATGATCTGTGTGGCTAACGGTGTCCATGCCCTAGGAGATGGAGCCTCGATCAGAGGAATAGACCAATGATCATCCTCAGCCGATAAGACATCTTCATTTAAGCCCTCCAGAGGCTCGAAGTGGCAGTTCGAGTCGCCCCCCACCAATAGGTAGGTGTCACTCGGGATTGTTGAAATGAAAAGGGACAGGTCCTCGATAGTGCTGGACTCTTTGGCTATACTGACCAGACGTGAATAAACATTAAGCAGTGCTAATTTAAAGGTATTGGGCCAAGCAAGGACTACACATTGGATATCTTTGGAGTGGGTATTTAAGGACTTGATAGTACACCCCAAGTGGGATCCAACCCAGATAGTGAGTCCTCCTGACGGGCGACCTCTCCCTCCCCATACTGCCGGGACATAGAATGAAGCAAAACCTGCCCGATATTGCTCCTTTCGAGCCCAAGTCTCTTGGAAGAGGCACACGTCGTTTTTATTTACAAAAGAGCCCCATCCAGGACAGGTCAATTTATTGGGCAGACCTGCCAAATTCCAAGATAATATTTTGAGTGACTCTGTCCTTGGGCCCATAACCATTCTCTTGGGTGACTCCGCGTTTCCCTCCTCAGATAAACCCGCTCTACATAATAGGGGGGGGGCATTAGGTTGCCGTCCTCGGCTGGGTCCACTACAGGCTCCTTATTGGATGGGCTGCCACTTAAGGAGACTGGAATCAGTGTGTCCACCATACATCTTTCCACACTCCTAGCCCCTGTGGTACTAGAAATGTTTCTTCCACCATCATCCCACTCTCCCCTCTCTGTCTAAGGGACTATCCCATTTATACCCCCAGGAATGGGCTTCAGCTTGGAGGAATTCAGTCAATACACCATGTCCAAACAGCTATATCTATTTTGTAGGCGAACAGCCACAGGGACTAGAGGTTCTCTAGGCCTTCCCTGGCTAAAGCCACCCACTGTTGAACACCCTAGAGGTTCTCTAGGCCTTCCCTGACTGAAGCCACCCGCTGTTGGACACCCTACTATGTTCTAGGCTTGTTCAATGTCGGGCCTAATGCGTGATGGACCCGGGGGATAGAAGTACGACAGGGAAAGAGACTGGATAGCTGGCGCAGGTCTGGGCTCACTCCACTCACAGATATGAGACACCGTCCGTGTGTCCCTAAAGTTTATCAGGACACAGTCTCCCAGTATGTCCTTTACTCTGTGACCCACCCATGACACCATTCGGACAAGCAAAATTCCGCTGGTTACATGTGGCGGGAGTGGTCTATTTTTGTTAAGCCAATCCTTAACTTTATTCTTTAGTGATATGTGTGATTCCTCACCATCGTTCTTCAGCTCAGGTACCCCAGCTAAAACCACTACATATGGGCTGGATTCGGGGGGTAAATCAATTCTTATGGGTGGTGTTTTGCTGTTGCGCTGATGGTATGAGGCTACGCTATGGTCATATCTAGATGTGACTTTATTTTGGGAATACTGGTCTAGACCATTCGCTACTGGACCTATTTTAGCCAGTTCCGTACTCCCAGCCCCCTGTGCACTTTGATCGTCTGCCAGAGACCTCACTACACCCGTGATATTAGGCTCGGATGGAGTTAGGGATATATACTTGTTATTAACATTACTTAGACTGGCTAGAGCCCCGGAATTCTGGTCTGAAGCATTGGTGAGGGATAGTAAATTTGCTTCAATAGCAGCCAATCTGTTAATAAGAGGTGATAGACAATCAGCAATCATAGCCTCCACTTTGTCCCAAAAAGCATTGTTCAGAGTGGCCACGGGGACCTCTGGTATGTTGGGAGCACTCGGGGCCAATAGAGGTGACTCTAGCTCCGTCTCCTCGTGATGACCCAGGGTTTTCCGACCATCCTCACCCATCCTTGTTAGCTTTGATTTACTGGGACAGTTTCTTCTTCGAGTGGCCCCCCTCCCGCTTCTTTTTGTTAGCTCCTTGCATATCCTTTAAGGGTTCCTTTCTTCTCGTGGAGGGGGCAGTCTTGGACCTAGTTATGGCACGTGATGGCTGGTCCTGTGCTGTGTTCTCTGGCGCAGAATCTACCAAGACAGTTACCGTTGTGTTGTCCACCATAGGGGAATCGTCATTGCTGATAATTGGGCCCTGAGCACGAGAGTGATCCTGCATGGGCCCACCCACAGACGGACACTTAATTGGAAGCGGATCAAGTGATAGCCGTCGTTCCGTTACTGCAAATTCTTGAGCGAGCACATTCGAAGCTCTCTCTGAAGTAGTCCAATGTTCCCATCATGCCCCCCCTTCAGGCCCAGCTTTTCCTTATTAACACCACTCGCAATCACAGATATTTAGACAGTTTGCACAGCTTGAGCCCGCCCCCGTTGGCCAGACTTAGGCCCAGGCCATGGATCTTACCGCACTATGAGGAGCACCAAAGTCCAGAGTCAGGCGTTGGAGGGTAGGCCCAGCCCAGCCTACTCCGGCCTCGAACGGTCCCTTGCTTGGCCCCGGCTTCGCCCGGCGCGCGTCCCGTGTAGCGGGGGGCGTGTCCAAAAATATAGGCTGTGGGCGGAAGTGGGAGGAGCACAGGTGATGGTGGTTGCGGGGCACTTGGTCTTTGTAGTCCCGCCTTGCTCCCTCTCACCCTCAGCGACCCAGCAGCGACCCAGCAGTCAAAGTAGAAATCCGGCGTAGCACAACAACCGCTGCGAGGTGGAGCAACTCACTCTGTATCGCCAGCTCGAGATATACAGAGCCTAGGTCATCAGTGTAGCCCTCTACGGTTCAGACCTATGGGAACACTGTAATTTGGAGAGGCTTGAGAAAGCTTTGCTGAGATCTCTACTGAGGCTCCTAAAGAGCGTGATTGGTGCCAATCAGGTTCAACCTAGGCCAGAAATCAATTGCTCAACGTGCAGTACTAAGACCTTTTTTAATCTGGATGAGAATCTGATCAACTAAGGAACTCAGGGTCTGTCAATAGGGTTTATGTGATGTAATCTCACGATCCCAGGCATCTAAAATTCCACGGTTAAGATGGAAAAGTTACTCACCTGTAATCCTAGTTCTCTTTCAGGGAAATCTTCATCAAAGTCATAAGCACTGAATAGTCCCGCCCACCTGTGGGTGTCCCGGAGCATTTTAAAAATTCTACATATATGCATAAAAAACTTTGTACAACAGTACCTTACGTATATGTTTGCCGCCTAAAGGAATATTAAAAATGGCAAGATGTCATTGAGTATCCATTAAAAAAAGAAGCCAATTAAATTAAAATCAGTCACTGATGAATAAGTGACCACAGAAAATCACAAACCTATTTTAAAAGGAAAGGGAATGTGTGACATGGTTGGCTAATGAGCTGCAAAGCAAAGCATGGGAGAGAAGAACTGGTACTGTACCTTTACGAAACTCACAATACACCTTGCACCCTATCTTGCCTCACAGGGAACAGTTTGACCAGGTCATTTTTAACTAAATTAGATTTTATTATCCTGGGTGTAAAACTGATGAGAGTTGTAGTAGTTCTTGTCCAGAGAGGTGAGAGGGTTGCTTATGGCTTTGATGGGGATTCCCTCGGAAGAAAACTAGGTTTATAGGTGAGTAACGTTTCCTTCTCTTACAGGGGATCGTCGTCCATAGTCATAAGAACTGAATAGAATAGCAAGCCCATCCCCTAAACAAGCGGACAAAAAATAGAAACAGCTCTTACAATCACCTGAATAGGTTCCTCAAAAAAGCCTGCCTTCCTTCAGTATTTGCTCTAGAGTCCGAATCTAGACAATAGTGTCTAATAAAGTTATGAACAGATCTCCACGTAGCAGCTTTACATATTTCTGACATTTCTAAGAAGGGCTATGATACCAGCTTTTCCCCGTGTGGAATGTGATTTAGGTTTACCAGGTAGGGGTTTCTTAGCTATCAGGTAGGAAAAAGTACACCGGAAACTACCCTTTTAGAAATTTACTGTTTTGAAGGAGGTAAGCCTGTTCTTACTGTCCCCTAATTTATGAAAAGACCATCTGATTGTGGTATATCTTCAGTTTTGTCAAAATAGAATTTCAGGACTCTATTAATGTCCAAAGAACATAAATATTTCTCTGCTGGTGTTGATGGATTAGGAAAGAATCCGGGTAAAGAAATAGTTTGTTAATGTGGAAATCTGAAACCACCTTTGGAAGATATCTGGGATGTGTTCTCTTACCACTCAATTACTATGGAATACTGTATATGGTTCAGCAGTGCATAGAACCTGAATTTCACTAATTCTGCGCAAAGAGGTGATATCAACTGAGAAAGCAGTCTTCCATGTAAGATGTTGTAACAAGGCTTTGTGAATGGGTTCAAAGAGGTGTCCCATTAATTTTGAAAGGACAGTGTTATGCTTTCATGGAGGAAAAGGGGACTTAACAGGTGAGAATACCTTTTTATTATCTTCTAAAAAATCTTTCACAACAGGCATGCTAAAGAAGTTTGTGATAAAGACTTCCTGCAGGCAGTTATGGCCGTCAGCTGTACTTCAACAGAAGAAAATGTTAAACCAGGCCTTACTAGATGAAGTAGGTATGGTATCAGTAAGTCTTCTTCACGTGATGACAGATCGGATTGTGGCTGTTTTATAAACACTAAATGCGTGCAATTTTCTTGAAGGCATGCATTGTTCTAGTGGAAAGTTGTGTAGCTTCTCGTATAATGTTCATGCAATCTTGTGGAAGACCTAGTTAACCAAATTGCAGGAATTCCGGAGCCAGACTGCTAAATTCAGTGATGCAAGTTTGAGGTGTAGGACCTATGTCCGGAACTTGTACAGGAGATCTCGCTGTATTGAAATCTCTTGTGTGGTTGCTCTGACAGGTGAAGGAGGTCTGTGAACCACCAATGACAGGACCATTCTGGTGCTATCATTATCTTTCTGGTTTTGGACCAGGAAAACTTGATCAGAACTGTCGGTATGAGGGGAGTTAAGGCATTGTCCTTTGACCCTGGCTAATAAAATATGGAGTAGTTTTTTGCATTTTTTTGTTTTTTGTATCGGAAAGCAAGTCTATTTGAGAAATGTCTTTCATGACTTTGTTGTTTAGAATCCAGTTGTGATTTTCTTGGAAAGTCCGACTGAGGGTGTTCGCTTCCAGGTTTGGCGTACCAGGGAGATAGACAGCTTTGATTGTCAAGTTTCCTGCAATGAGTCATTTCCATATTGTTTGTGAGTCTAGAGACAGAGGTCTTGAATGTGATCCTCTCTGCTTGTTCAGATAGTACATTGTTGTTGTGTTCTCTTTCTGACCAAGCAGAGATTTCCTTTTGATTTCCGTAAGAAAGGATTTCAAAGCCAGGTAAAATGCTCTCAACTCTCAGGTTGATGTGGTATGTTTTCTCTTTGTTTGACCATAACGTTTGGGTTGTCATCATCATTATTTCAATCTGTATTCGGCATCAATGCCATAAAGGTTCCACAAAACAAAAACATTAAAATGTTTTAAAAATAAGTTAAAGTACATTAAAAGACCAACTTGACTATACAAAGCCAATTTTGTCAAAGACAAAAGCCACAACCCATCATGCAATTATGTGCATTTGTCAGAACATCACACCCAAATTAAAAAGGTTACAATCCAAGGCCCAAAATATGACAAAAAATCACAGTATTGGGAAAAAGTGGTCAACCACAGGGCTCTTCTATAGTCTGCCTAGGTTTAAGGTGCACTATGCAATTTTCTGCAGTTGGTTGGAGTAGACTCAAGAAGGACAGGCCTTAAGGGATAATGGAAAACAGCAATTTAAAATGCATTTTCACTTAACATTACACACACACACAAAAAAGCTTTAATCATAAAATCAAGATATAACAGATGATCACAATATTCCTATCCTTGAAGAGATGCGTCTGTGATGACTACATTATGTACTGGGAGATCCTAATGGAATGTCCCCTTTATTAGATTTTTTTATTTGGTCCAATAAGGAAGTGATTAAATGGCAGATTGTGACAGTCAATTTATTTTCCCAACTGTTTGAAAACTGGCTCTCCTGCTCCTCTAGACGTTGCCATAGCTGCCAAGGCTTCAGATTGCTATGTGTGACATTTTCATAATTTCAGTGTAATTATGAGTGACATTTCAACGACTATGAGTGAGACTTTCTCACAAGCAAAATCAAGCAATGAACATAAGGGAAACAAATATAGATATCAGAAATCAAACCCATTTGAGCAACGAGAAACTCCAAGAAGATCTTAAAACTGCTGCAAAGCACCAGAAATGCAGGGCACCAACCTAGTGCCCTTGTAAACTGATCGTATTGTTAGACAAATATGTAACCATGATATTAAACACTGAGCAAGTCTTTGGCAGTACTTTATTAAAGTTCTGTGTCATTGTGCATTATAATTTTGTATAATATTATGAAAACCGCACTCTGAGAAGACACACATGGCTGGTGCTGGCTCTGCAGACACAGTGAATGAACTGGTTTTGTTCAGCATAGTTTCCAAAACGTACTCATGTCACCGCTTCCTGGCCACTGCTCACAGCAGTGGTCCTTTCATCATCCATTTAAATAGTAGGGCCTGACTGCTCTTGCAGGCTCCGAATTAAGGCAAGAACATCTGGAACTTTAAATTTACTCACAACTTGAATGAATGATTTTATGCGTCCAGGGCTTGGGCACTTACTTGAATTTACAGTGACGGACAGCGAGCAGCTGCATTTCCTACATATAGGCCGTGGCCTGGCTCGCCTGGTCGGCTCTGCTCAGCTGTGCAGTTAGGGGTCCTGACGCGCTCCAAGAAATGGAGCCGCAAATGAACCAGCCAGGCGGCAGACAAGCGAGTCAGCTGCTGTTCGGACCTCGGTGGCCGTGGGTCGGACTTGGTTGCAACACATGGGGTTCATTTTACTACGGCTGGCTCCGCTCCACAACTCATCATCAACAGCATTCGGTGCAGATTTCAACTGCCACCCGCCGACTTGCGGCACTGGAGGGGGAGGAGCCGGAGGAAGCCTTCATAATGCGGCGACCTACTCGCCCAATAACTGTGTGAGTCTGACAAAGAACTCACTCACTGACTACTGACATTCAATGACTTGGTTATCCGTTGGCAGGCACTGACTGTGATGTCAGGGAAAGTAAGCAGAATTCAATAATTCAGCAGTTACATTGTAGTGAGCTCAGCCCAGCCCCCTGAAGTTTGCAGAGCAGCATGCTGCCGGCTGCTGTGCCACTTGATTTGTAGTTATACAGGCTACAACCAGCGCTCTGGCCCAAGTGCACTGCCTGACAACTGAGGCGCAGCCACTAATATGAGTGACTCTGCATTTCAGTGCGGTGATGTGGACAACAACACTGAAATGTGTTAGTCTAACACCTGATGCGTGGTACTTGGCAGGGCTGCATTACTGTAAGGCAGGCGCACAACACCCATTGGGCTCACGGGGCTTCAGCCACCCCCCCGTCGTGTGTGTCAGCCCGGGCTGACACAGCTTTGCGGGCTGGCGACGATCTAATTGCAGCCGCACCCGAGTACTTAACAGGTCTGTAAAAGACCATTTACATATAAATTAGGCTTTTGTTGTGTTTTAACCCCTTCTTTCAGTCACTCTGTCTGTGGTTCGAATAGTTAGCACCCCCCGAAACATTTGTCAGCCCCCCCCCCCGCCCGAAATTTGGCTCTAGTTGCCCGCCTGCTGTAAGGCCTCATGTGAAGTCGGGCATGACGTATCAGAAAAATGCAAGAAGCCATTGATCCTAGTAGGGATGATATTGGTCAAGCTGTTGGGTGAGGAGTTTGTAACAGAATGCAACATTTCAATTAAATTGATGACAGTCTCTCCACCGAATGATACATTTTTTCAGACTACGTATTCACTTTTTTTGTAGACCAAAAAGCCTCAGAACCATCCAGGCCAGAACCCAGGACCCAGACTCACTGAGAGGCATAATGACTTTGGATGCCACTGTGTCCAGAACTGCCCCTTTAAAGGTACTTCTTTTCACTGGCTGGAGTTGCGATTTCATCTTATTGATGGTAAACACCAGGGACAAAAGATATGAGGTGGTCGTTTGCAAGTGGTAAGCGATGGACTGTGACAAGCCCGCCTTCATCAGCCAGTCATCAATATACAGGAAGAAGTGCACTCCCAACCTGTGAAGATGAGCTTCGACCAGTACCATCACCTTCTTGACAAGCATGGGGGGGCCAAAGTGAGGTAAAAGGGTAGAATAGCGGACTGAAAGTGTTCCTTTTCCAAGACAAATTGGAGGAAACTAAGATCAAGACGCAATTTCAAGGACATCATCCAGTCCTCGTGGTCTCTGTGCAGTGAGGACCTGGGCCAAGGTTAGCATCTTGAATTTGTCCTTCCCAGAGCGTTCAGCATCTGAAAATACAAAATCGGCTTGAGCTCATGATCATTCTTAGGTACAAGAAAATAGCAGGAACAGCACCCTCTGCTACGCTCCTTTTTGGATACCCTCTTTTTGGACAAGAAGGGGAGAACTGGAAGGGGGGGCTGACAAAATGAACACTGACATGCAACCTGCAGGACCCACTGGTCTGAAGTAATTGCACACCAGTTGGGCATGTAAAACGGCATTCTGCCCCCGACTGGCTGCAAGAGACGCCCACAGTGGGCATCTTAACAGTTTAGCAGCTATGGTGAAAGAAGAATGAGGAAGACAAGGACTGACCATACTGTTGTTGGCCCCGTACTCTGCTACCCCCATGCTACTTGGAGCCTTGAAAGGGCTAGGCAGGCTGCTGCACAGACTGAAATGACTACCTTTGGTGATAAGCAAGGCCCTGAGAGTAACTTAGGAACTTTCAGGAATGTTGGAAGAGCTGGTGGCTCAGATCTTAAGTCCAAGTAGCGAGCCTCAGCATGGCTATGTTTAAATTACTCCAGAAGGGAATCTGCCTCGTCTCCAAAGAGGCTGGAGCCATCAAAGAGCATGTCCAAGAAGGATGCCTAAGTGTTCCAGAGAAACATGCGGATGAAAAACCATACTGGTGCCCATAGCACGGTCTACACAATCTGTGGTGTCCAAATCTAGCCCTCAAGATGTACTTTGCTGTATCCTGACTGGGTAAAAGTAGCCATGTCCCAGAGTTCTTTGGTGTATCTACCAAGTAGGCAGACTTCATTTAAGAGTGTAAAACACCTTCTTGCCAAGCACATCAATGTGCAGAGCAGTGGGAAAGGTATTTGAATTCACTATGCTGGCTGAGTCAGGATTATGAGGCTTTACGGTGAAGCCTCAAAAAGGCTAGCATTGAGGGCTAAGATGAAGGAAGAACAGGCTCTAAGATAAAGAAAGGCAAAAAGAACTAAAGGGGACAGCAAGCTAGAATTAGGGGCTCCAAGGAAGGAGATATTGATGTGAAACAGAGAGTCTAAGAAATGTGGAGTGGGAATTACGCAAGCAATGAGGATAGAGGGGAGAAGAGTGGAGAGACAAAACATTGATTCAGAGAGAGTATGGAAGAAAGAACCAGCTGTATGGCAGTGTTGTGTTGCTGCCTGAGAAGTGTACAAAAAGTAGTGGGAAAGAGTGAGTCTAGGACAGCTGGAGAAGCATAGGAGGTGTGTCCATGGGGGATGGGGGAGTATGGATAAAAAACAGTGAAAGAAAGAAAGAATGTATTGGAAGCAGGAGTGGGCAGTGAACAAGAAAAAGTGAGAAATGTAAAGGGGCATGGGCTTTGGGGTCAAGAAGCACTAAGAGGGAAAGCATCATGGATATCTGCAGGAGAGAGCAGAAAGACAGCAGTGCAAGGAATCCAGAAAGTGAAAAAGAGGAGAAATAATGAGAAGCAGCAAGACGGTGAGAGTAAGGAGGTGCTAGATTAGAAATTGAATAGTAAGAAGTGCAATAGGAATGTCAAGAAGACGGGGATAGCAGACACAGAGTAGCAAGAGGAGGAGAATTTAGTGTATTAGCACAAGGAATGGAAGCAATAAGTGTATACATTAGGAAAAGCTGTAAGAACGAGGATAAAAGACGAGAGGGAGCACTGAGAGAATCTTAATTTGGAGGGAAGATTCAACACGGAGCAATGATCGCCCTCACAGTAGGGGAGAGAAAGCAAAGTGAATTAGCAGTAAGAGGGTAAGAGTCGAGAGGGTTGTATACAATACAATACAATACATTTGTAAAGCACGCTACTCACCCGTGAGGGTCTCAAGGTGCTGAAGGGAGGGGAGGGTGCCTGCTATTGCCTGAATAACCAGGTCTTGAGGTGTTTCCTGAAGGTGAGATGGTCCTGGGTCAGTCGTAGGTGTGCGGGGAAGGAGTTCCATGTCTTGGCTGCTAGGTAGGAGAACGATCTTCCTCCGGTGGTGGTTCTGCGAATCCGTGGGACGCTGGCGAGGGCGAGGCTGGTGGAGCGGAGCTCACCGGTGAGAGTGTAGAACAAGAGGCGGCTGTTGATGTATTCGAGCCCCATGTTGTGGAGCACTTTGTGTGCATGGGTGAGCAGCCTGAACGTGATCCTCTTGCTGACGGGGAGCCAGTGCAGGTTTCTCAGGTGGGCGGATATGTGGCTGTGGCGAGGGATGTCGAAGATGAGTCGTGCGGAGGCGTTCTGTATGCGTTGGAAGGCGTTTCTGAAGTTTGGATGTGGTTCCTGCGTACAGGGCGTTTCCGTAGTCCAGTCGGCTGGTGATGAGGGCCTGGGTGACCGTCTTTCTGGTTTCGGTGGGGATCCACCAGAAGATCTTATGGAGCATGCGCAGGGTGTTGAAACATGAGGATGAGACTGCGTTGACTTGCTTGGTCATCGTGAGAGAGGAGTCCAGGATGAATCCCAGGTTTCGTGCGTGGTCTGTGGGTGTCGGTGCGGTGCCCAGCGTTGTGGGCCACCAGGAGTCGTCCGAGGCGGATGGGGATTGTCCCAGGATGAGGACCTCCGTCTTGTCCGAGTTGAGCTTCAGACGGCTGTGTTTCATCCATTCAGCGACATCTTTCATTCCGTCCTGGAAGTTGGCTTTGGCGATGAGAGGGTCTTTGGTGAGGGAGAGTATCAGTTGGGTGTCGTCGGCGTAGGAGATGATGTTGATGTTGTGTTTGTGTGCGATGGAGGCGAGGGGGCTCATGTAGATATTGAAGAGAGTTGGGCTGAATGGGGAGCCCTGGGGTACGCCGCAGATGATCTTGGTGGTCTCGGAGCGGAAGGGAGGGAGGCGGACTCTCTGGGTTCTGTCGGAGAGGAACGATGTGATCCAGTCCAGGGCCTTTCCTTGGATCCCAGTGTTGTAGAGGCGGGTTATTAGGGTGCGGTGGCAGACGGTGTCAAAGGCTGCCGAGAGGTCCAGAAGGATGAGAGCGGCTGTCTCTCAGTTGTCCATTAGGGTCCTGATGTCATCGGTGGCTGCGAGGAGGGCGGTCTCAGTGCTGTGGTTGGCTCGAAATCCGGAATGGGATGGGTCGAGCGACTTGTTTTCTTCGAGGAATGCTGTCAGCGGTTTTCTCGATGACTTTAGCCGGGAAGGGGAGAAGAGAGATGGGGCGGAAGTTCCTGAGGTCTTTGGGGTCCGCTGTTGGTTTCTTCAGAAGGGCGTTGATTTCTGCGTGTTTCCAGCTTCCCGGGAAGGTGGCTGACGTGAAAGAGCTGTTAATGACGTTCCGGAGGTGGGGTGCAACGATGGTGTCGGCTTTGTTGAAGATATGATGAGGGCATGGGTCGGAGGGGGAGCCGGAGTGGATGGTGTTCATGACGCAGGTGGTGTCTTCAGTGCTGATGGGGGTCCATGCGCTGAGGCTGGTGGTGGGGGTCGTTGGTTTGGTGGCTGGAGGTGGAGTCTGGGGTCGGAAGCTGTTGTGTACATCTGCGATCTTGCGGTGGAAGAATGTGGCGAGGGAGTTGCAGAGGTCTTGCGACAGTGTGATGTCGTTGTTGCTGGTGCTGGTGCTGGGGTTGGAGAGCTCTTTGACGATGCTGAAGAGTTCCTTGCTGTTGTGGGCGTTGTTGTCCAGACGCTCTTTGAACAATGTCCTTTTGATGGTGCGGATCATCTGGTGGTATTCGCGGGTGGCGCTCTTGAGGGCTGTCATGTTTTCTGATGTCCGTTTGTGGCGCTAGGATTTTTCGAGGGTTCGGCATGATTTCTTTGCGATTTTGAGGCTGTCTGTGAACCATGCAGTTTTTCTGTTGCTAGACTTGCCTGGGGGTTTCAGTACAACAGGAGTGTCAAGAAGGCTACTGGACAAAAAGTAGCTGCAGGAGGAGAATAAAGGTGGACATAAGGTGGCAGGAAGCAGTAAGAGTAAATGTTTATAAAATGCAATAAGGATAGTGGATGAGATTTAAGTGCACAGTGAAAGAAAGCTGGAGGAAAAACTGAACACTAAGCGAAAAGGAGAGAAGACTCAAGAAGAGAGCAGAACAAAAAGGACAGGAAAAACTGGGAGAGTGAATAGTGTGGTAAAGATAATCATGGGTAGAAAAAATGTCTGCCTTCAAAAGAGAGTGCATAAAGGAGAGAAGGAGAACTGGATGGCAATGTGGGAAAGAAACAGAGGACGATAGGAGAGGCAGAGAGGAATGGAGTCAAAAGTCTACAAAAGGCAGAGAGAGTTACAAAGGTGAAAAGAATTAACAGCCCTGATTCAGTGGTAAACGAACGAAGGATTTAAATTTAAGCGGGAGTCAAGACTGATGTGAACTCCCGACATAATTCGGTTCTACCCCAACCATTTTCTTTCACATCCCAATCAGTTAAAAAATGCACTGCTCCAATTTCAAGCTCTGACCTCCACTCGGACTAAAGGGAACATGCTATCAGTATTTCTTGGCAAATCAGGCTATTAGAAAAACATGACTACTTAATTAAACTTTGCTGTATATACTACAATATTCTCGAGTGAGTTGTTTCTTAAAATGTCCAATATCAAAATTACATCTAAAACATATTTACATACAGTATGTACAGCTTTGACAGCTTGACAACTCTTATCCAGCAAACTTGTATCACTCCTTCCAGATTGAAACATTTTGATATTCTTTAACCGTTTACGCTTCAAGAATATCGACACGTTGACTTTAAAGTTGCCTTCCAACAGTATCAAGTTTAAGTCAGATGAAAATAGATGGTCATACTATTCTAATACAGATATAATCAGGGGTTCTCTTGTAGCACTAGTACTGCTACAACTCCTGAGGCGGAAGCCGGGAGTCTCTCTGCCCTTTTAATCTTTTTGTCACTTGTAATAAATTGCTTTTTAATCACATTTACCTGCTACTAGCAGCCCGGATTCTACAGTGGATTTAGTGCTGTTTGTCACGAAGCCAGACTCTCCTTGCCAGCATCTCGCCCAGGCTGCAGGCCACGCCCCCCTTTCGAAGGCCACGCCCCCCGCCAAAGACTATTTAGTGACGCTGATCACTAGCGCCGCTACTAGTACTGCTACAACTCCTGAGGCGGAAGCCGGGAGTCTCTCTGCCCTTTTAATCTTTTTGTCAATTGTAATAAATTGCTTTTTAATCACATTTACCTGCTACTAGCAGCCCAGATTCTACAGCGGATTTAGCGCTGTTTGTCACAAAGCCAGACTCTCCTTGCCAGCATCCCGCCCAGGCCGCAGGCCACGCCCCCCTTTCGAAGGCCACGCCCCCGCCAAAGACTATTTAGTGACGCTGATCACTAGCGCCGCTACTAGTACTGCTACAACTCCTGAGGCGGAAGCCGGGAGTCTCTCTGCCCTTTTAATCTTTTTGTCACTTGTAATAAATTGCTTTTTAATCACATTTACCTAATACTAGCAGGCCGGATTCTACAGCGGATTTAGCGCTGTTTGTCACGAAGCCAGACTCTCCTTGCCAGCATCCCGCCCAGGCCGCAGGCCACGCCCCCCCGCCAAAGACTATTTAGTGACGCTGATTACTAGCGCCGCTACTAGTACTGCTACAACTCCTGAGGCGGAAGCCGGGAGTCTCTCTGCCCTTTTAATCTTTTTGTCACTTGTAATAAATTGCTTTTTAATCACATTTACCTGCTACTAGCAGCCCGGATTCTACAGCGGATTTAGCGCTGTTTGTCACGAAGCCAGACTCTCCTTGCCAGCATCCCGCCCAGGCCGCAGGCCACGCCCCCTTTCGGAGGCCACGCCCCTCCAGCCCCACCCCTTCTAGCTATAATTATGTGCCACTTTCGGACGCGCAGCGGACGAGCGCAGCGGGCGCGCCGATTGCGCGCCTAAGGCAAGCCCGTCTGCGCCCGTCCGCGTCCGACCGGGGATAGGGGCCAGCCACACTGCTCAGTCCACACAATACTCCTCTGCGCAGTTACTTAACCATCAAGGTTTGTGGCCCCTGGATGAAAGTGTGACCGCACGAATCAACAGACTGGAATTGACCCCTCCTCTCGCCTCCCCTCACTCCCCTTCCCCACCTCCTTCACCTACCACCGCCTCCCGCTCTGCTTCGCCAGCCCGCCCTCCTATCACCATTTTATCTGCGTTTTACTTTAATACCAGGTCTGCAGTCAAGCACTATCACGAACTCTTCACCTTACTGGACCTGCACAAACCCGATCTCCTTTTTCTTACAGAGACGTGGTTTTGTGACAGCTCCCTTCCCCCCTTATTAGCAATGCTTCCTGCTTCATATTATGCTCTTCGTGCCGATCGTTCCCCCGGAAAACCGGGTGGTGGCGTCGCCCTGATTGCCCGCAGAGAAATCGATTTTCAACCTTTGGCCTTTCCCCTTATTGGCTCATCAGATTTTTTAGTTGCCCGTACACTTTCTTTCAGCACTCCGCTCACTTGTGTGCTGATGTACCGCCCCCCCCCCTCTTCTCCCCAACGCTTCCTGCCAAGCTTCCAAGACTTGATGGCCACCCTAGTCGTAAACAACTCAGCCATTTTGGTATTAGGAGACTTCAATTTTTGGCCTTCAGATCCGGCCGAATGTTCAACATCGAAAGAATTCTCGGAGTCTCTACGTTTTTTAAATTTTGCCCCAGCTGTGCATTCCCCAACCCACTGTCAGGGCCACATCCTAGATCAGATTTGGTCCCTCAACTGCCCGATTTCATCTCTGACTATTTCCCCTTGTACCTGGTCTGATCATTTTCTCATTTCCTTTTCGTTACCTTTCAGTTTATCCTGTAAGCCCTCCCTCCCGAAAAACATCTGGGCGCGCTCCTGGAACCACGCGGATTTGACCTCCCTGTCTGCCTCACTTTCCGCCTCTTGCCCGGATCTTCACGGATTGTCATCTCGTGAACAAGCGGAGTCCATTAACTCATGGCTTTGCTCAGGCTGCGACTAAGTCGCCCCCTTAAGGCGGGTATCATCCAGTCGAACCAAAGACGCAAATCGCTGGTTCAGTCAGGATCTCAAAGCTCAAAAACTCAACCTCCGCCGGGCAGAACGCTCCTGGAGACGGGCCTACTGCCCAACACTCAGAAACCAGTACATTACTCTTTTGGCCCAGTACAAAAAATCTATCTTGGCGACCAAGAACGCCTATTTTTCCTCTAAAATATTAGCCGCAGAAAATCAGTCCAGAGAAATTTTCACTATTGTGCATGATCTTGCTTACTCTGACAGGGCCTCCCTCAAACCCTCTCCCTCCCAGCATCTTTGCGATTCCCTCAATTCTTTTTTTCTCGAAAAAATCTCCACCATCAAAGCAAATATCCCCCCTCCCTCCCCTTCCTTTGTCAATCCCCAATGCCCCACCATCACAGCATGTATCGACTCTATCCCCCTCCTCACAGAAGAATCCTTTCTTTCTCTTCTACCGCTGGTCAAATCTGGCTCCCCTCTAGACCCTTGCCCTGCACATATTCTGAAACAGATTTACTCTGCTTGTGTCTTGCCCCCCCTCTCTTTCCTCAATAGCTCATTATCACAGGGCATTGTCATTCCCTCTCTCAAATTGGCCGTCATCCTACCCATCCTAAAAAAAAACGGAGCGGACCCCTCAGTACTTGTTAACTATCGCCCCATCTCACTCCTGCCTTTTTTGGCGAAGGTTCTGGAGCGGCATGTAACTAGAACGCTCAACACCTTCGTGGAAGAGAATAGGGTATTAGCCCCCCGGCAGGCTGGGTTCCGTCCCTCACATTCCACGGAGTCCGTTGTAATATCGGTCTTGGACAACCTCAGAGAGGGTATGGACACAAACCATCCCCAGGCCTTGGTCCCCCTCGATCTTTCCGCCGCTTTTGACACGGTTGACCACTCCATCTTACTGTCCCGTGTCAGAGCGGCGGGAATCGGTGGATCGGCCTTGGTCTGGCTGTCCTCCTTTCTGAGTGACCGCACCCAAGCAGTGCGCTTGGGTGATTTGTCAGCGGACTTCCAGCCTGTCAAATGTGGGGTCCCCCAGGGTTCATCCCTTTCCCAGTTGCTATTTAATTTGTACATTGCTCCTCTTATTTTTGCCCTCCAACAGCTGGAGGTCTCCGTCTATAACTATGCGGATGACCTCCAGCTTATTTTTTCTCTATCCTCTTCCCCAGAGTCCATTTCCAACTTTCAGTCTGTCATGACTTTCATCTGGGACTGGATGAACCACAACCACCTGAAGCTCAACCCCGACAAAACGGAGTTGGTGCTAACAGGTGGTTGCTCCAGTCCCTGGTCTTCTGCCTTTTGGCCCCCCTTGTTGGGCTCCCCCCCAACTCCATCACCCTCTGTAAAAACTCTTGGGTTTAAACTGGATCACCAACTCTCACTTCACTCCCAAGTCAGCACAGTGGTGTCCTCGTCTTTCCACTCCCTTCGCACTATTCGTAAAGTCTCCCGCTTTTTCTCCTTCCCTGCCCTTAAACTTATAGTCCTGGCAATGGTGATTTCCCGCCTGGATTACGGCAATGCCCTTTATTGTGGTATGCCCGCGTACAGCCTGCGACGCCTCCAACTGGTCCAGAACCAGGCGGCGCGCCTGGTTTTCAACCTGTCAAAGTCTCACCACGTCACTCCCCTCCTTAAGACCTTACACTGGCTCCCCATTCGTTAACGAGCCCAGTTCAAACTAGGATGCATTATCTTCAATGCCCGGTCCGGCTCAGCTCCCGCTTTTATCACTTCTGTAATTCATTCTTATGTTCGTCCCAGGGAGCTGCGTTCTTCCACCCAACAATTGCTCGTAGTCCCTCGTTTCAAACGCAAAAAGTGGGGAGGATCCAAATTTTCCACACTCGCCCCTGCCCTCTGGAACTCCCTCCCAGCTCATTTGAGATCCTGCCCCCAGTATACACTCTTCCGCAAGACACTCAAAACATTCCTTTTCACACAAGCCTTTTCCCAGTAAACCCCTTTTCCGTCTTCTTGTTATTCTGCTCCTCAGGGGTTCAGTACTGCACAGCGCCATGAAACCGCTAGGTGTACGCGCGCTTAAGAAATATTTTAAACTCAAACTCTTAAGCCTAGGAAGACAGGGGTGTTCAGTCTGTTTATTTTTCACAACTTCAGTGTGCAGGGTGGCTCATCTTCTACTACCCATGTTTAACTAAGGTCCAGTCACTTTTTAGCAACTCTCTGCACAAGCAGTGTTTTCTGTTAATGTATGGACTATGGGGCACATGCATCAATGTAAGGGATTGCCATTCCTTAATAGCGATATTTAAGGAATCGCTATTAAGGACTCGCAATTCCTTATTCATGTAGGCATCGCAAAACAAAATGTGATTCCTACACATTCTCTAATAGCAAATCGCAAATTGTGATTATCTATTAGAGAATGCTTTCCCATTCATTCCTATGGGCCTAGAGGCCCATGGGAATGAATGAGAAAGAGTTCGTAATTTGCGATTACCAAGTTGGTAATCGCAAATTAAGAATGCAATTTTAAGGTTGCTAGGGGGCCAAAAGGCCACCCTGATGCACCCCCAAAAATGGCATGAGTGCACATGAGGCACACACACATGCCCTATGGGCATGTGTGCATGTCACATGGCACTTAGAAAAATGCACAAAATTGCATTTTTCTAAGGAATTGCTAATTACCATCAACTTGAAGTTAATGGTAATTTGCGTTTCCTTAATGCAACGTTGCATTCTCAGAATGCTTCTTGCATTGCATTTAGGGAATCGCAAATTGTGATTTCCTAACTGTATTCGCAAAATAGGTAATCGCAAAAATTGAGATTACCTGTTTTGTGGGTGGCTTTGGGGTTGATGCATCCCAGAAGGCTAATTACCGGTCGCAATCAGGCCTATTCTGTGAATCGGCCCGCTTGAGAGCGGTAATTAGCTTGATGCCCGTGCCCCTTTATGACTTCATCATGCGACTGGTAGTTTCAAAGCATGGCAGCACAAAGACTGAACTCAAAGCATGTGATGTGACTTCACCCTTACTGTGCAGTCTAAAGCCGAAAACACGACAGGTTATTTACTTCCATCTCATTGTGATGAATGGTTTGTTTGCTGACCCAGATCTCAAACACTAGCCTTTCACTGTGTAACTAGGTGTCCGTAGTGTGGGAGCAGCTACCAAGCAGAGCGACCCAGTGGACTGCTTCAGACTCCAGTTAACCAGAACCTGATATTTCAAATGCACTGACGTGTCTTTCGCTTTTATCGGTTGTTTAAGTCTGACGTTTACCATACCTTTTTATATATATATCTAATATTTTCTTACAGGGGCTTTTAGCCAGCCCTCGTCCTTCACGTGCTGATGCTGTGTAATTTATATATTTCTACAGCTTCTCTCTCAGTTAGTCTCTCTCCCAGTCAATCTCACTCTCTGTCAATAAGTCTTTCTCTTAGTCAGTCAGTCTCTCTCTGTCAGTCAGTCTCTCTCTCTACTCTCTTTCCACTTTCTCTCTCTCCAATCTCTCTCTTGGAGGCCATGGGTACATTACCTGCAAGGCCGGCAGGCCGCCAAGGAAGGAATGCGGGCCGCTGGTGGCCCACGGGCCGTACTATGAGTACCACAAGTCTACAGCATGGCTGGAGCAATGGGTCAACCCACTACAGCCACTAGTTAACTTCACTGTGGCGAATATATATATATATATATATAGATATATATGGTCCAAACCTGACGTTTTGGTGGTGCAAAGCAGGCGCTGACTCCGTGGGATCTTGTTTCAGGAAAAAGTTTTTATTTCACAAAAGAAAAGATCTGACGCGTTTCGACGGCTATACCGCCTTGCTCACAACAGCGAATGCTGGTAAGGTAGGGCCTTTTGTACAAACATGTTGCTGATTGGTCAGGGCGGTTCGCATCACAGAAACCATGGCAACCCTTAGCTTCGTGGCCATTTAGGATGTTATACCGTTTCTGCACATCATTATTTATGTGCCACCAATGTGTGAATAACTTAAATTAAATCAATATAAATCAAAATAAATTAATTATAACTAAAGCATGGCATGGATAACAATTACTTCACATTGTTATTATCACAATTCCCATTTCACTCCCGGTTAATGAGGTTCATGCTCATACTTGGTGGAACCTGTACATTCTATATAAGAATCCTTCTTAAGTTAATACCTTTATAAATGTATGCTTTATATAAACGATTGCAGGGGTTGGATACCTATTCGATCCATTTCATGCTGGCATAATGCCGTGCTTATATCAATTGATACACAGGGGGAAATAAAGCCCAAGTGGGCAACTTAAAGAACCTTACATACCATTGTGTGATAATGTTATATAACACACCACCACTGCTCAATTGTCCGATTATTATCATACATCATTGTTATTATCAGAATTTCAAGGGTCCACCATACATACTTCATAAACTAAATTAAAGTGCAACAACCACCTAATTACTCATGTGTGTGTTATGTTTATAAAATAATTTTCAAAGCCTATGTTTGTAGCTCAGTGTTTAGGCTAATATATCCAACTGTTACGAAGGATGTGGGCTCGGGTCCGTAAGGGCAACTGAGTGACAAAATTGTTCTACTCTCCTCTTTATAAATGTACACTAAGTGCTTCATCCGCGTTAAGGCCATGGGGGGCCTTTGCATTTAAGAGGATAATGTAACGGGATTCAAGTCTCCGTAGGGCAAGTAATCTATTCCCTCCTCTTAAGCTCTTCTTCACATGATCCACGACAAAGTATCTTATATTGTCGGCATCTCCTCCATGAACTTTATTTATGTGCCTAGCCACTGGATACGTGGGGTCATCGTTACTGATTGCTCCAAGATGTTGTAGCACCCGCACATGGACAGGATGGATGGTGCTGCCCACGTATTGTTTTTTGCAACTACATTGCAAGACGTAGACTGCATAGTCCGTCTTGCACGAGTAATTCTCACGAATCTCCAGTGGCTGTTTCCTATGAGGCACATCTAATTTGGTCATGTTGAGGCCATACTGGCACGCTTTGCACTTTATGCACTTAAAGAAACCATTGCTACTTTTTAGCCATGGTGGTTTATTCTTTTTCAGGGATGGAGTATTTACAAAAATCTCATCTTTCATGCTTTTTGCCTTTCTGAAAGTAACTTGAGGGACTTTGTTGCACTTATTGCCTATCACTGGGTCATTTCGTACTATTGGCCAGTGCCTATAGATGATCTTTCTTACTTGTTTATGATAGGCATTGTACCCTGTGATCAAGCGAGGGATGTTAGTGCTTTGTTTAAACATTGTTGCATTAGGTGCATGTTTGAACAATAGATCTCTTCTATTTTTGGTGTCACTCATGTTTGCTGCTATTTCTAGCGTTTGTTTAGTGTACCCTCTGCTGGTCAGTCTGCTAAATAGGTTTGCCTTAGACTCTTCATATGTTTCTTCGGTACTACAATTGCGTCGCATTCTCAAGCACTCTGCATAAGGAATACTGTTAATTAAGCTTATAGGGTGAAAACTGGAGGCATGTAGGATCGTATTGCCTGATGTTGGTTTGCGGTATGTCTTAGATTGAATCTTGCCATCCAACACAAATAGTTCTAGGTCTAAGAAATTGATCCTGCTTCTACTGGTAGTGCATGTGAATTTTAAATTCAAGCTGTTTTCATTTAGATGTTCAGCAAATTCTCTTGCACTTTCCTCACTGCCTTTCCATATGGCAAAGATGTCGTCGATATAGCGACTATAATGTGCTATATTTTCGGACATTTCTGCGGTGTAATTCTTCATGAGTACTTGCTCCTCCCACCAGCCCATATGCAAATTAGCATAGCTGGGGGCGAAGCAAGTACCCATGGCGGTCCCCTGCATCTGCTTGTACAACAATTTGTCAAAGGTGAATATATTGTTCATCAAACACCATTCAGTCATTTGTATCAGCATTTGAGTCTGTGCATACAGGTCAATGGTTCTGCTGCTTAAATAGTGCCTAATTGCGTTGAGTCCATCACGGTGTCTTATACTCGTGTATAAGCTTTGCACATCCAGAGTCATAAATATAAAGTCAGACTGCCATTTTATGTCATAGATTTTCTGCAAAAAGTCACCAGTGTCTTTCGTATAGGAAGGCAATGATTTCACAAAGGGTTGTAGATAAAAGTCAATGAATCGGCTAGTACTCTCAAAGAGGCCCCCAATGGCTGATATAATTGGCCTTCCAGGAGGACATGTTGCATTCTTGTGTACCTTTGGTATAAGGTACAGATTAGGGATGACTGGATAGTCTGTTTTCAAAAACTGAAATTCCTGTCTAGAAATGATACCTGTACTTTTCCAATCATATAGACTCCTGTTGTATCTGTCTTGTATGGTTGATATATTTGTTGTACTTATTCTCTGATAGCATTCTCTGTCTGACAGTTGCAGCTGTGCTTCAGTATTGTACATGTCTAAAGGCCAAAGCACCACATTCCCGCCTTTATCTGACCAGCGTATGACTATGTCACTCCTGTCTTTGATTTTCATCATGATGTTGTCGTATGCCCGCCTCTCACTTTGGTTTGTTTTGGAAAACTCATTACTACTTTCCCATGAGAGTGCTTTCAGATCCTTAATAACTTTGTCTGAAAAAATGTCTATGGAATCTTTGGGCATATTTGGACAGAACGTTGATCTCGGTTTAAATGGAGTTTTGGTGGTGCCTGTTGTAACTAGCCCAGCATGCTGGGCCGCTTCCTGTGTGTTTAATCCGCCCATTCTTTCTTCTGTATCCAAATCTGCCATTTCCTTTATAAATGCCATATCCTCAATCAGCCACTCATTGTTTGCCTCATTTGGTTTTTCATTTTCTATGGTCATATTTTCTCTGCTGTTAAAGAAATGTTTATTAAGCTTCAGTTTTCTTGTGAATTGATGTAAATCAATCCGTGTCTGTGTGTAGTTAAAGTTCGTTCTCTTGCAAAATGATAATCCTAATGAAAGAGTCTCTTCTTCTTTGTCTGTTAACGCCATGTTCGATAAGTTGATGACTGTGTTTTTATTCTCTGAAGCCATGTTGGTTACCGCCTGTTGTATCTTCTGTATGTTTGTTTTTTCATTGCGGGCTGCTGCGTGTTTGCTCCATCGCCTGTTTTTGCGTTTCCTGCTTTTTGAAACGATGTTTTGTTTTTGCTGTAGTCTCCCTGAGGCTGCCGTGGCCTTAGGCTCCGTAGTCTGTCCTCGCGTAAAAAAGCAAACTCATCCACGGGAGTTGGTATGGGTCGTACCTCGGCTGCCCTTAGTGAGGTACCGGGCTCTGATTCAGCTCCCGAGCTTACTTCTGATTCCTCAGGTGTTATACTTTCCTGTGTATTCGGAATTGGTAATTTACGTTGCCTTATACCGTCATATTTTCTGACAAACGTATATATGCGGCCTTTCATATAGTCTGCTCGGTCTCTTTGGAATTTCTGCGCTTTTCGTTCTCTTATTGTTTGCTCATATTTGGATACTCGGGTTTTGATTTCCTCCATTTGCTTGCGTATAAGCTCTTGTTCTTCACTTTGTCCAAGAGCCTGACCCACACTTTCCAATTTGGCCAACAGTTTTTCTCTATCCGAAGCAGCATATTTTACAAGTATTTCTAACATCCTTTTCGAGGACAGAGCATTGTTATCGGCCCATTCTTGCAGCATTAACGGGTCTGGATCATCATATGTGGGAGCCACAAGTACTCTCAGCCCGCGAGGTACTCTATTAACCTCCAAGTATCTGCGGAGCGAAGTGCACTCCCACCACTTTGAAATTTCTTGTTTACGCAGTCTCTCAAATTGTTTTAACAGGGATTTTACATCCGATTCATTCACTTGCTCCTTCCTCTTACTTCCAGTGGACGTTGTTGCATCGTTTTTATCAACGTCTTCAAAAATGTCCAGCGCTGCCTCCATCCGTTCCCGAACCCACTCCTCCGCCATCTCGTCTTTTGTATGCAAAAATTAAAGTTGTTCCTGACACCCACAGTCCTATGAGTCTTATTGAAAGACACTCGTCGGACTCCCTTTCCCAGCGGCCACTTCAACAGAATTCACACAACCACCACCGCACTCGCAGGCTTACCTGGATTCTCAGATGCCCTCCGGCACACTTAAGGTTCCCGGTCGCCGTGTCCGTGCCGGCAGTCAGTCGGCGTTGTCTTCCACTTCGATAGTTGATGGCCTGGGGGGCGCCTCACTTTCCTCGGAACACGAAGAATATCCAAAAAGAGACTTTGCCAGTTAGCGAGGTGCTCCAAATCAAGGTGGGTCAGCGTTCGGGATTCCGGCACATCCCGTAATATGAGGTCCAAACCTGATGTTTTGGTGGTGCAAAGCAGGCGCTGACTCCGTGGGATCTTGTTTCAGGAAAAAGTTTTTATTTCACAAAAGAAAAGATCTGACGCGTTTCGACGGCTATACCGCCTTGCTCACAACAGCGAATGCTGGTAAGGTAGGGCCTTTTGTACAAACATGTTGCTGATTGGTCAGGGCGGTTCGCATCACAGAAACCATGGCAACCCTTAGCTTCGTGGCCATTTAGGATGTTATACCGTTTCTGCACATCATTATTTATGTGCCACCAATGTGTGAATAACTTAAATTAAATCAAAATAAATTAATTATAACTAAAGCATGGCATGGATAACAATTACTTCACATTGTTATTATCTCAATTCCCATATATATATATATATATATATATATATATATATATATATATATATTTATATCCAAACACACGATCTTGAACCTCCAGCCAGTGGCGAAGAAAGACCAGCGAATCCAAAAGTAAGGCAAGATGATTTATTGCACCAGTTTCAGAATGGCAAACGGCAGTATGACGCGTTTCGGGCGGATGCCCTTGATCACAATAAATTCAAATACAAATGCCTTATTCTTATAAGCTGTGAGGTACACCATGTGACTAATAAACATAAAAGACACACTTTGAAAGTGAACATGATACCATATGAAAAGAGTATTCCCATATACTTATAGAAAAATCATATAAATAAATATATAATTTAGTACCACTATTAAAAACACATTTGTTTCTAATAATATACTTTTCAACAAGTAATGTATATAACTGCATAAATGCCTTAAAATAACTACGGGTAAAAACAGACTTCATATAAACCACACTTGATAAATCAAAAAACCCACACAGTATGAATGTATAGCAGCAAAAATAGATGTGCAAACTATCGCATAGCAGTATAAATACAATAATTCCTGTGAACTCTTACTTCCATAAATGGAATGTGCAAAATATCGCAATGTAAACAGGTTAATTCACACAATGTAAATCTTATGTAATCAAGTGTTGAACAAATTGAAAATTGATAATCAATTGATTATGACTATTGGGGACATCTATATTCGATGGCAGCCCCAAGTTTCTATAAAGCCTGAACAACCTTATGATTGAATAATTAAATAGAAATAGTGGCAATCATAACAAATATGGCAAACACACAAGATATACCATGGGAAAGTCAAAAATACCTATATAGCTGGATTTAATAAACCAAAACTATATTACCCCATTGTGAAAAAGAAAAAAATTATAGTTTTTCCAAAAAGAATAAGATAAATGTGATGATTCATGAAAATACATAATGTCACAGAATACAGATACTGTGGGTAAGGGAGGCTCAAAAAACAGGGAATGATATGTACAATGAATCTGCCCTAGACTATTTCTCAAATAACGCCATCCCCACATCTTCCATAGAGCCCTATAGAAAATGGTAAAGGTCCTCCGTGGTGTTAAGTCCATTGGGGACCTTGCTATCCAACTCTAGTATCATCCTGGATTCAAGTTGTCTAAGCAATTTGTCCCTGTCACCTCCCCTTCTAGGTTTAGGTACAGAGGTAAGTACAAAATATGTCAGACACTGTAAGTTGTTATTATGTGTACTTTTAAAGTGTCTCGCTACAGGGTAGGAACTGTCATTGTTGACAATTGCACGAATATGCTGCAATATTCTGGCGTGCACCTGTAGCCTGGTGCTGCCAACATATCTCAGGCCACAGGTGCACCCCAGAACGTATACAGCATACTCCGTTTTACAGTTATAATTGCCTTTAATAGACAACGGAACCGTGCTGAATGGAGTACTGTAATGGGTGGTGTTTATCCCAAACTTGCAAGCTCTGCAGCTTGAACACTTGAAAAACCCCATCCGGGGTTTAAACCATGAAGTGCTTGCAGGTAATTCAGGGAAAGGTTTAGACACTAAAGTTCTCATGGAGGGACCTCTTCGAAATGTAACAATGGGATTATTGGGGAGTTGCGATGACAAAACATTATCTGTCATAAGTATGGGCCAGCTTTTGGTCAGTATTGCTCTAATTTTTCTTTCTTGGCAACTGAACGCCGTGATGAACCTGATATTACAACTAGTGGCCTCAGTTTCTGTCGTATTTACAGGAGATTTAGGTAAGAACAGTGATTCTCTCGTTCTTTGCTTAGTTTTATTGATTGCCTTCTGTAGTATTTTACCATTGTAGCCTCTGGCTTTGAATCTGGCAACTGCTTCAGAAGAGCATTTACTGAATTCCTCCTTACTGCTGCAGATTCGTTTGAGGCGAAGTAGTTCGCCATAAGGTATATTGTCGATGACATGACGTGGGTGGGCGCTACTCATATGTAGGGTAGAGTTCCCTGCTGTTGCTTTTCTATGAAGGGTCGTAGAAAGTTTGTTATTCTTACAGAAAAGTTTAACGTCTAGAAAGTCTACATAGTCCCTACTGATGTTCGAGGTAAATTTTAAGTTAACTGAATTAATATTCAGATCTGAAATAAACATTCTAGCACTCTCTTCATCGCCCTTCCAAATTAAAAACACGTCATCGATATAACAAACCCATAGGGTAACATGCTTCAAGAATGTTTGGAAGTGCTCCCCCATGAGGACCCACCTCTCCCACCAGCCAACGTACAAGCACGCATAGCTGGGGGAAAAGCAGGCCCCCATGGCAACACCCCTCTTCTGCAGGTACACATCTTTACCAAAGATAAAATAGTTGTTATAGAGACACCAAGTTACAAATTCTAAAATCATCTTATTGTGTTTATAACATTGGAGTGGTCTTCTTCCCAAAAAGTATTCTAATGCTTTAAGACCAGTTTGGTGTTCAATGCTCGTATATAGAGCTTCTATGTCCAATGTTATGAGTAAAGAATTAGGTGTCCATGGGATGTCCTTGATTTTTTTTCGAAAAGTCCCCCGTATCTTTGATAAAGGTAGGTAGATTTGTCACCAACTCTTGCAAAAAATAATCAATAAACTGTGCCAAATGTTCTGCCATACTGCCGATGGCAGAGATGATTGGTCTGCCCGGAGTTGGTAATATACCTTTGTGTATCTTCGGTATTAGGTAAAACCTGGGCATGACTGGATGTTCGACATTTAGGAATTTGAATTCCTGCATTGAAATTAGACCCTCTCTTCTATATCTGTGTAGCATCTTAGTTAGGGAGTCTCTCGCTCGATCATATTCTTTCATGTTAGTGATCTGGTAACAATTAATGTCTGAAAGTTGTCTCTTGGCTTCCGCATTGTATTGGTCTTGAGGCCAGATCACTATGTTGCCCCCTTTGTCAGAGCTAAAAACAATATTTTTATGATCTTTTTTCAATTTTGAAATGAGGGCCCAATATTGCATCTCTTTGTGGCTTTTGATTCTTTTGCGATGTTTCACTTGGTGGTGAAGTTTTTTTAAATCTGATGTAACCACCTCATGGAATGAGTCAATGGAATCTTTTGGCATGATAGGCAAGGTCGGCAGGCCGCCAAGGAAGGAATGCGGGCCGCTGGTGGCCCGCGGGCCGTACTATGAGTACCACAAGTCTACAGAATGGCTGGAGCAATGGGTCAACCCACTACAGCCACTAGTTAACTTCACTGTGGCGCTAGCATTTATATATATATATATATATATATATATATATATATATATATATATATATATATATATATACATATATACACACACACACAAAACAACTAACGATGATACTCTGAATCCATGTAAGAACAGTGACGGCTAAGGCTTGCTCGGCCTGTGATGGATAAGTACTTTATAAATTCCTAAGCTTAGGCCCTAATTACTGGAGGGAAACCTCGCGGGTATGCGATCTTTCAACTCCCTTCTGCTAACTGACAAATGTGCCCCAAGACTTTAGCACTACAGGGACTACACTAATTTGTTCCTATTGACTTCTCCCCGACCAAATTGTGCGTTAACAGACACATGTATGTTAAGCGACTTTTTCAAGGCGAACTATTCCAAATACCTTGAGGTATAGGCAGCAAGGATCGGAGAAGTCGCTTTTCATACAGAAACTATACAATTTATTTCCATGGGAAGACCAGCCCGCCCTTTGCTCTTCTTCCTCATTCACTCACAAAGATGCCTTCGGCTACTGGAGGTCGCACGTTTGCTGCCAACAAAAGCAACATGACAGAGCGGACCCAGTCTCTCGCTCTTTCACGCTGAAAGCAGCAAAGGAATGCAATTAAATTGTAGTTAAGGCTCGAGTTGCCTAGCACATGCTTCATGGAAAAAGCGCACATTTGATTCGTAAGTCACTAGGCACGCCCACCACTAACGTCGATAAAATGGCGCGAACACGAAACGCATTGTCCACCAAATAACAGATGCGCGACTGCAAGCATACACTTTTTGGCGACTAGTTAACACACTCTACCGAGCACTTGCTATAACAACACTAGTTTCCTTAGCTGTGTATTGCCCTGCAAGCCGCATTCCCACACCGAGCAGGAGGAAGTGAATGTGACTGGCAGCTGCGGCGGTCCCCGGTGCTTTATGCGCTGGAGGCAGCTCAGGGTCAACAGTGACATGAATCATGCGGAGCTCACCTTGGTGGAGAAAGAGAAGAGAAGCACTTTGTCCTTGTTTTTCCTGAAATGATTTAGAAGCTGCTGAAGGACCTGGAAGTGAACCACAGTACAGTAATGAGGCGAACCATCCAAAACGCCATGTGTACACAATAAATATTCACATTTTATGCCGTTCGGATTACTTCGTTTCTTTGACAGACGTTCCCAGTAATTCGTCAGTTATTATTTACAAACCTCCGAGAAAGAGGAAAACTCAAAAATGCTTGTCAGCATTAATACTGAAAACACAAATACCTTTGGTTTTCTGTTAAACACGAACAGATGAACTGAACTACTAGGTTAAAATGAATATAAAAAAAGACATTACTTCAAAAGTTTTACAAGCATCTCCACAGGGCCAAGACTCATTCAGCATTTGCCACAACCCCACCATAATGTGATGCTGTCTTTTCGAGAGTCTGCACTCCATTAATTAAAAATATAATGGATAAAATAAAAAACAAGCATTGGCAAAGCCAATAGGTTGGGCCTACACAAGAGCTATTGGCTTTCCCAATGTTTTTCCGCCATGTTGAACAGACGAGTGAAGTAGAGGACTGGCGTAGAGTGGATTGGAGTGAATTAGAGTGAGATTACAATCAGTGGAGTGGGGCAGAGTAGAGTGGTCTGGCGTGGAGTAGAGTGGAGTAGAATAGAGTACAGTGGAGTGGCGTAGAATGGATTGCCATCCAGTAGAGTTGAGTGGAGTGGTGTAGGCTACAATGGAGTGAAATGGAGTGGCAAGGTGTAGATTGGCGGTGGAGCAGAGGCGGATAGAGCATAGGAGCACTGTCTAGAGTGGGGTAGTGGGGTAGAGTGGTACTGTGTGGAGCGGCATGGTGTAGAGTGGCATTGAGTGTTGTAGAGTAGAGTGGAGTGGCATGGAGTGAAGAGGCCTAGAGTGCAGTGGGGCAGATTAGAGTGATGTATAGTGCACTGGGGTAGAGTGCAGTGGCGAAGAGTAGAAAGACGTAGAGTGCAGTTTCATAGAGAAGAGTGATGCCGAGTAGAGTGCAGTGGCACAGAGTAGTGGCATAGAGTGCAGTGGTGTAGAGCAGAATGGCTTAGAGTTCAATGGTGCAGAGTAGAGTGGTGCAGTGAGGAGCAGAGTGGCTTGGTGCAGTAGTATGAAGTGCAATGCGTAGAGTGATTCAGAGAAGCGTGGAATAGAGTGTAACAGAGTAGAATAGAGTGCAGTGGCGCACTGTAGAGTGGTGCAGAGTGCAGTGGCGCAGAGTAAAGTGGTGCAGAGTGCAATGGCATAGACTGAAGTGGTGCAGAGTAGATCAAAGAGATGTAGAGTGTAGTGCCATAAAAGTACAATGGTGCAGAATAGACTACAGTGCCATAGAGTGGTGCGGAGTAGAGTACAGTAGTGTAGAGTGGTGCAGAGTAATGTACAGTGGCCTAGAGTGCAGTGGTGCAGAGTGGCATAGAGTGATGCTGTGTAGAAAGCAGTGGTGCAGAGTAGAGTGACACACAGTGCAGTGGCATAAAGCAGAGTGGTGCAGAGTAGATAAGAGTGGCATAGAGTGCAGAAGTGCAGAGTAGAATAGAGTGACAGGGTGTAGTAGTGCTGAGTAAACTGCAGTAGAGTGGTTTAGAGTGTAGTGCAGTGGTTTGGAGTGAAGTGAAGTGGCATAGAGTGATGCAGAGAATAGTGGACTGCATAGGGTGCAGTGGCATAGAGTGGTTAGAGTTGTGCAGAGTAGATTGCTGCAGCAGTGTGGAGTGGTGCAGAGGAGAGCAGCGTTGAGTGCAGTGGCATAGAGTGGTGCAGACAAGAGCAGAGTGGCATATAGTAGAGTGGTGCAAAGTAGAGTGCAGCAGCACAGAATAGAGTGTAGCGGCATAGAGTGGCGAGGCGTAGTGTGGAGCAGACTTGTATAGAGTGCAGGGGAGCAAAATAGAGTGGAGTAGTGTGGAGTGCAGTGGCATAGAACAGAATTTCATAGAATGGTGCAGAGTAGACTGCAGTGGCGTTGAGTGCAGTGGTGCAGTGAAGAGCCAAGTGGTGTAGAGTGATGCAGTGGCATAGTGGTGCTGCAGCGTAAGGTGGTGCAGAAAAGAGCAGAGTGGCATACAGAGCCGTGGCATTGAGCAGAGTGGCGTAAAGTGCAGTGACAGAGTGGTGCAGAGTAGAGTGCAGTGGCATTGAGTGGTGCAGATTATAGTGCAGTGGCACCTAGTACAGTGGTCGTAGAATGCAGATGTGCAGAGTGGAGTGCAGTGGCGTAGAGTAGAGTGGTGAAGAGTAAAGTGCACTAGCGTAGAGTTGAGGGTAGGGGGGTTGGGGGAAAATAAGCTACATGGACGGGGATATGGGAGATGGACTGAAAACACAAGCACTCACATGGAGTGCTTGAACACAAGGACAAAAATGGCTCCAAAAACAGGAGCAGTGGATGAGCACAAGTGGTTGGTCCTTGCTCCAAGGGAGGGCCAAACACAAGAAGAAGGCAGGACGCTCACATGCAGCGAAAAATGGGGATAAAGCAAATGAGAGCAATACTGCAGCTAACAAATGGTAAGCTATAAGTACGTTTTAAGCCCACTGTGTGTAAACATGTCTCGAAGAGACAGTGCATGCACTGTCTAGGCGAAACCTAAAAACAGCAAAAATGTTTGTACTATGTGCTTCCTCCATTTTGTATTGGCTTCCGTGAATGCTTATAATGTACCCATATGGAAAACATTAATAAAATGTTTGTTATGTTAGAATACCAAAGAGTATGATTCCTCTAAAGAACTACTACACTAATGTGGGAACAATTTAATAATAATACATCTTTATTGCATGTTTAATACAAATCATCACACAATATTTTCATTAAGTCGAATGAAATAAAGTAGATTAAATTAAAACAAAACGTAAAAGCAATTAATATGATTCAAAGTCACAACCTAAAATCTAGGTTATAAAGTGAAAGAGCAGATACTGAATACTTAAATAAAGATTACTTAATTACTTTAATAATTTGCATATGTAAAGAAATCGCTGGTCTACATAACTGTATTTTTCTTAGTTTGACCAACTAGGCCCAGACTCCACTTTGAAATTGAAAACGTGACCATGTTTTCACTTTTACTGTCTCTACACAGTGCAAAATATGCACTAAAATACCATGTACTGTGATTGTCATTCACTTTCAAATAAGAAATTGTTCTTTGTAAGCTCTAGAGGAAGCTTTCATCTCAAATGCTTTTCAAGGTTCCTCCTATGTTTCCTGCCTGAAGATCAGTAGGGCAATTGATTTTATAAGTCGTCATTGTTTTACATATAACACGACTTGTACTGTCACATCTGATAATATTAGGGCAATGGGGACTACTCATTATTCATTTAGGGGATGGGATTCGGTATTGTTTCATTTTATTCTGTATTGGGATTTGATGAGCACATGTATCATTTTGCTCACCTCATATTTTGGCATTTTTACTGTGTATTTTGATATAAAAGAGGGTTCATAATGGAGTCAGGTACACTTGCTTTGTCTGTCTCTTAGGCAGATTAGGGTTATTGAGAGAGACCGTAAATTGTCTTATTCTGCATTTGACTGAGCTTTATGCTAATTCCCTTTTATGAGATTGTTTTGGTTTGACTAATTATCCATATTTTGCTTCTATGTAATGATCTTAAAACTTTGAATAAACCTTCCTGGTTTCTAACTTATGTCTGACTCCATGAGCTTGCTTTATTGATTATGCTATTTGATTTATTGACAATCCTAATATATTACGGGGCACTTTTATTCATACACTGTCGAAGGACAATACTGCCCCCAATCCTGTGTAGGCGCTTTATCATTAGATTATCTAATAGGATAGCATAATCAGTTGCATTTAAAAGTAATTAGTGCAGTGTTGTGTAGGCCTGGGCGGAGCTTCAATCAGTAGAACACTGCGGATATACCGAGAAACGCTGAGAGATGCTGCGGAGCTCCACAAGTGGGTGGAGTCAGACTCAGTACAGTAAAGTTCAGTGGGCACAGAGGGTTTGCATGGTTATAATGCCAATCTTTACACCTACCTTCTCTCATTGCATTTGGGTCCCGTTCCCTTCACCTAACTGACTGCAGGAAGACAGGTACCACTTCTGCCCTCGAGACAGAGACATTAAAGGCAAGGAATACACAGGCCCACCCATGCCACCATAAGAGAAGATCTTAGTTGGGCTTACCTTCAAGAAACTACAAGTAATGCACATCACGCTATGTCCATGCATGTGACCACGTCCTCTGTGGCAGTCAAGTTGGAGTCAGGCACTTTACAATACAGGCGGGCTTCTCAAATGAATCTTAGAGATGCGGAGCTAGCTGTGGGTGTGAGAGACTGGAAGCGACTCTCCCTCCAGGAATCGGATGCCTGCCAACCTTTCGCCTGCTCCTATCATGTCCGGAGAGGAGCCGCTTGGCTCAGGGTTGCAGTTATATTTCGTAGGTGAGGAATAGGCTCGAGCTGCACTAGTGCGGCTCACTGGGAGCAGCGAACGGGTGGTGAACAGTGCCGGCAGCCACAAGTCATCATGAAGACTGCATTCACAGGAACCTGGCCAGAGTGAGGGCTCATTAAAGTCATTCTCTCATCTGTATTTGATACAGGTGGACAAATACAGTACAGCAGCTGCCAAAGCACTTTAAGTGTCGGCATCATTGTTTTTAAATCGGAGCCACGTCTTCAGGCACATTCTGTGTAGCGTGCAGCTTCCTTTTAGTGTCAATGAGGGTGGCTAAAGGGAGAGGGACATACTTGGACAGCGGTTACCTGCCCTACTTCTTTATTTCTTTCCTTTCTGCTACTTTCCATGGTGGCGGTGCTATTGGCATCTTGTACTGTGTCTACCTGCCTTGCACTATAATGGTTTGTGGTCTCTCTGCCCACAACCCACGGTTCGGCACAGCCACACTACATATATGGTAGGGAGAAAGCCGAAAGCTGCACATGAGTGACAGCGACTCCGGTGCGTGCTAATGACCGAAAGCCAGCACTAGCTGAGATAGACAGTGCACAGCCTTGACTCAAATGCTGACCGCGGTGTAAGTGTAGCCTCCAAAAGAGTTTTTTTCCACATTTGGAAAATGATTAGGAAGCGCACCAATTCAATTCAATTCAAAAGTGCTTTATTCGAGTATTACTCATAAAAGGAGACATACAAACACATAATAAAATACAATTAAATTTCAAAGATCGAATATGACATAAGCACATTGAAGATAAAAGAAAAATACAATACATTTCAGCATACTTCATACAATCACAGGTGCAAAGTTCATATGATAAAAATCAGGTCAAAAAAACAATCCAATATCACTATTAAAAATCAGTAAAATTCATAAAATTATTCATCCGAAAAGACACCTCGCGTGGGAACAGAACAGAGCAGAGAATAGATAATCTAGCAGTCTCTGTTCAACTAAGCAGAGAGTAGTTACCCTACTAGCAATCTCTGCCTAATTACCCACGCCCACCCCAAGTACTTTGCAGTCGCTATTATAATCCAGGTTAGGGAGGTAGATTTTACAATGCGCAAGGCTACCATACTACTTTTAGTACCCAGATTTCTACACATAGGAGCCAACCAAACACGTCTGGGAGCGGAATATACATGACAGGAGAACAAGAAATGACCTAGCGTTTCCTTTCCTTCCCCACATACTGGGCAAGTAGCTGGACCTCCATCTCTCCACTTTGATGTTAAGTTGCGTAGAGGTAGAGAACCAGCCCTCATTTGGAAAAACAGTTTCCTATCCATGGGTTTCATTATAAAATCCCAGTACATTTCATACGTAGGAAACAGCTTGACTTCTAGGAAAGCAGTAGTCATAGACCCATGGTTAGTACTAAGCAAACTCCTGTTTTCAACCCGTTCCCAGAAAAGATTTTTTATGAATAACTTAGATGGGAAAGATGACCCGGCTGGGTCGGACCAGAGTTCGTTTAGTCCTAGTTCACATAATGCTGATTTTAGTGATTTAAACCAACTGATTTTGTTAAATCGGTCCGCTTTGATAACATCAGCAAACCCTTCTGCATAATGTGACAACTCAGGAGTGGTCCAGATTCTGCGCCAATATAATATCGGACGAAGTTTACACATTGCCGAGATTTCTTTCCTGCCAAGGTCATATCTGAGAGGCAAAAGGGGACTGCTCTGTGGGGTGCCTGTAAGTTTCCGAAGGAAGTTATTTTCCGATATCTGTAATTCCTGGAGATTCTCTTGCCCCCACAATTCAGCCCCATACAATGCTGACCCTATTGCCTTAGCCTCGTATATGATCAAGGGAGGTTTAATTGGTTTGGTCAATGATTTACTGTGCTCCTTAATGATGGTACCAGCCAATTGCTTGTGTCTTAATGTCTTAATACTGCAATGTTTAAATGTTGGTTCCATCTATTGTCATTGGAAATGTGAATCCCCAGGTAAGTAAAAGAATTTACTACTTCAAGGTAACGCCCACTCATGGATATTTTAGATTTAAAATTTCTATAAGGATTAAAAACCATGAGTTTTGTTTTAGCTGCGTTTACCTCCAAGCCGTGGTCACTACAAAACTTGTCAAAAATTACCAGTGCCTTTTGCAGGCCACTGGGGGAGTTCGATAAAATTAAGGTGTCGTCGGCGAACATTAAAATAGGAACTTTTATACCTGCGAGAGAAGGAGCATCCACATTCTGAGATTGCATACGGGAAACAATGCCGTTAATAAAAAGGGTAAATAGTGTTGGTGCCATTGAACAACCCTGTCGAACCCCACGCTCAACAGGGAAGTCGACAGTGTTATTTCCATAGCCACCCCACTGGATTTTAGCGTAAGTACCCTCGTGGAGTCTTATGATCAGGGTCAGCAGGGTCATTGGGACCCCCAGAGCTGCCAGCACCTCCCACAATTTTGCCCTAGGCACCAGGTCGAATGCAGCCCGTAGGTCAACGAATGCTGCGTAAAGGCTACCTCCACCCAGTACCACGGTCCTCCACTGGATCAATTGGAAACAGAAGACCTGGTCCACAGTGCTGGTTGCTCTACGAAACCCAGCCTGAAAAGGAGATAGAACATTCTGCTCCTCTGCCCAATCAAGCAAATTGTTAATAATTACGCGCCCTACAACCTTTTGAACAGTGTCAATGAAGCTGATAGGGCGGTAATTACAAGGTTGGGCACGATCTCCCTTTTTAAATACCGGAATAATGACAGCACCCCGCCAGGATACCGGGATTTCAGCACCCCTGGCAATGTGATTTAATAATAAGCAGATGTATTTGCTCCACCTATCGGTGTCGTTTAAGAAAACATCCGAGGGGACTCCGTCAATGCCCGGTGCTCGGCCACTGTGAACAGATTTCAGGGCAAACAGCACTTCACTCTGAGCAAAGGTGTCATCAGCTGCGAACAGATAAGTAGGGCAGGAACTGTTACCGAATTGGACCCTAGAAGAGTACTGTTCGCTAAAAAATTTGACCCATGCGTCATGGGAAACATTGTTATTGGGAGTTTCTGGAGACCTTTCATGACCCCATTTGACAATGTGCCAAAATAGTCTAGAGTGTTTGCGATCACTTGCACATTTCAACTTCTGCCAGTGGGCTTCGTCCCATTCTCTTTTTGCCCTAGCAATACAATTTTTATAGTGCTTCCTAGCAGATCGGATCTCGCCCAGGTTGTTGCTCTTAATGGCAACTCCTAGGTTGGATCTTGCCGCCCTACAGTCATGATTATACCATTTTGCAGCTTTATATGAACAGACCCTCTTATTATGTACAGGTTTTATGAAGTAACTTTTAACTTCATTAAAGAGAGCCGTGTGTGCTTTAGTTATGTCTTCATATCCCTGTGAGGTCCCAGCTACGCTCTCCAAGGCCGCAATGGCCTTGTCTGTCGCAGCACCTATTTTTTCGAGGACCTGCTGGTCTGTCCTAACACCTGACCACCTTAGCCTGCGCATATCGTTAGTTGGAACAATCGTCGGGAGCAAAGGTTGGTCACTAGGGGTTGGTGCTATTACTTTAAACGACCACCAATTGTGAGAGACACATAAGGGGTCATGGTCGCTTTCTGGCCTTGCTGTTACCACCATGTCACTAACAGATGACCATATAGATATGCTGCAGATGACATAATCAATGCAACTTTTGTTTCGCCCGTTGTTAAAAGTCATAGCAGGGACTCGATCTGACTTGGTTCGACCATTCAAGGCTCGGAGCCCGTACTCCAGGCACATTGCATTTAAGCCTAGTATGTCAGCCGTCCAGCGAGTTATCGGAGGAGTGTCTAGTGTGGGGATATCCCATAGCTTATCTTCCTCTACCCCAAGAAGGGAGTCACCAGTGATAAGAGGTTCAAAAGTGCGATTTAAATCGCCTGCAATTAAGATGTTTTTCCCTGCAGAGTGTATCTCTAGAAGATTGAAGAGACTCAAAAGAACCTCAGATTTACCTTTATTTCCGCCTCTAGCATAGATGTTATAAATATCTATAGAGAAGGGTAGATCACTAGTGAGTCTGATGAGCTGGATATCTTTTTGGTCAAGCTCCACACATTTTACAACAGTTTTTAAAGACTGCCTGATCCATATAGTAAGACCCCCCATCGGACGCCCTTTGGGGCCCTTAGAAGCCGGAACATGGAAATTTATGTACCCCAAAGCAAAAACAGGGTCACACGCCCAAGTCTCTTGAAAGATGCAAAGATCGTACTTGTTAATAAATCCAAACCAGTCAGCACATTCCAACTTGGAACATAGTCCAGCCACGTTCCAAGACAAAAGATTCCCCGTGTTAGTTATCATGACAGAGCTAGGGCTTGTAATAGTCTCATGCATCATCTTTCCACCAATATTATTACAATTAATATTTTCATTGGATGGGCCTGCTGGATCCTCAAAAGGGGACCCCTTAGTTCGATCTTTAGTTAAGTAGCTAGCCTCTCCGATAATGCTTTCATCACAGACAATCAATGGCATAGAGTTACAAATGGGTGGTTGTCAGTCACAAGCATTCAAGTTTGATAATGCAGAGAAACGATTTTCCAACCCCAAGCCCCAGTCCACCGAGGCAACATCCTTCCTCCCCCTCTTGGTCACAATGTTCCATTTGGTTCTCAAGATACTTGAATTCGGACCACTTCCCTTCCATGGGTAGAAGAAGTCCAGAGTCAGTGGAACTATTGAAGTTGATCTCCGCTGTGGTGGTAAAATGTTGGGCAAGATATTAGGCAAAACCCCAGGGTCCAAAAAATGAAGGACAACACACTCCCCCTTGAACTTTTTGACCCTGTCCCCAATCCACTGAACCCTTCTCGCATTTACGAGCTCTTCCGAGAGTTGCTGCTTTCCCCATGGAGAAATTACCATGTTGTTGGTCAGCCATGATAAAGATTTATTTATTAAGGAAGATGTTGTTTCATGTTCTCCTTGGGCCAAGGGAGGGACATTAGCAAGGACAAGAACCAATGGGGAAGCTTCAACTACAAGCTCAAAAGTCCCTTTCTCAGTGATTGGGTCAACTACAGCGGAAACTGGAATCAGAACATTAGGAGCATCACCAGGGAAGTTAATCTTGGGTGCCATTGGAAGATTTGATACAGGGTTAGGGATAAATCCACTATTAACTACAGTGGCTGGTTTGCTCAAAGTAGACTCAATCCTAGAAAAAACAATTTCCGGGAGTTTACCTACTTCGCCCAAGGTTTTTTCTAGTAAACCTTCTAATCGGTTAACCTCAGAGGTTAACTTATCTATTTTACTGACCAGAGGTTTAACTGCACCTTTAATTTTTGTTTCCATCAATGACAGTAGTTTGTTAAATTGGGCATTTGAAAGTGTAACGTAAGCCTCACTAGACAGATCAGCCTCCTCTTCCTCTGAAGATTTGCTCGGGAAGTTTGCTACTTTATTTTTGGCTGACCTTAAGCCCTCCCGTTTTGTCGTAGCCTTTTGGTTTTCCCCATTAATCCTTGGGACTAAAATGGGTGCTACCGGGGAGATAGGGGACTCATTACTAGTGGATATCTCTATCAAAGCTTCATGAACACTAATGTCTTCAATACCAGCGACAATACCACTAGGCTGGATAATGATAGTATCAGGAAGAGAATCAAGTGTTTCACCATTTGAACTACTATTTGTCTGGAACGCAAAAGGATCATCTGACTCAATATCAATGAGGGGAGATTGGGTAGGTGAATCTATTCCCAAGGAAGATCTCCTGTCACTATTGATTCTTTCTACAACATGTACAAGATAGTTGTCAATAGTGTTATTAGGAGTCGCTTGCTTTTTCGGAGGCATAATTCTCCTAGCACACAGATACAATTGGATGCACAAAATAATAAACGCCAAAATGAGCTACAAACTGTAACTAAGTATATATCACATAGAACGAAGTAACCGGGCCCAACCCAACCTTGGCCAACCTCGGACGGCCTCAGACGGCCCGCCCTTTGTCCGGGCTTCGTCCGGCGCGTCCCACGCGCGTCCCGCGATGCGGGAGGAGTGTCGCGATTTTAAATGCCTCCTAGCGCCTTGTGGGCATGCGCAGAATAGAGGCTCCTGGGAGATGTAGTCTCCGTTCCCCCTCTCGGCGGCCGCGCCTGATCCCAAATGGCGGCGGCAGCGGGGGAAACGGCAGCGGGAGTCACAGGCAGCAGTCAGGGCACAAGACAAGGTGAGCAACACCAAAACGCCAAGGTCTGTAGGTAATTATGGCAACCCGCTCAGCCGGAGGAGTGTCGCGATTTTAAATGCCTCCTAGCGCCTTGTGGGCATGCGCAGAATAGAGGCTCCTGGGAGATGTAGTCTCCGTTCCCCCTCTCGTCGGCCGCGCCTGATCCCAAATGGCGGCGGCAGCGGGGGAAACGGCAGCGGGAGTCACAGGCAGCAGTCAGGGCACAAGACAAGGTGAGCAACACCAAAACGCCAAGGTCTGTAGGTAATTATGGCAACCCCTGCATTCACAGGAACCTGGCCAGAGTGAGGGCTCATTAAAGTCATTCTCTCATCTGTATTTGATACAGGTGGACAAATACAGTACAGCAGCTGCCAAAGCACTTTAAGTGTCGGCATCATTGTTTTTAAATCGGAGCCACGTCTTCAGGCACATTCTGTGTAGCGTGCAGCTTCCTTTTAGTGTCAATGAGGGTGGCTAAAGGGAGAGGGACATACTTGGACAGCGGTTACCTGCCCTACTTCTTTATTTCTTTCCTTTCTGCTACTTTCCATGGTGGCGGTGCTATTGGCATCTTGTACTGTGTCTACCTGCCTTGCACTATAATGGTTTGTGGTCTCTCTGCCCACAACCCACGGTTCGGCACAGCCACACTACATATATGGTAGGGAGAAAGCCGAAAGCTGCACATGAGTGACAGCGACTCCGGTGCGTGCTAATGACCGAAAGCCAGCACTAGCTGAGATAGACAGTGCACAGCCTTGACTCAAATGCTGACCGCGGTGTAAGTGTAGCCTCCAAAAGAGTTTTTTTCCACATTTGGAAAATGATTAGGAAGCGCACCAGTAAACTCTACTCCACTGGCAGTCGGCAACGTTTTTTTGCCGAACTCCGTGCTCCAAGTGGAGCGTGGAGCAGCAAAACTCGGTAAACTCTGCAGGCGAAGGGGAGCCCACCGCTTAATCCTAGTGTTGTGTCGGGTTTAGAAATATGTTACTCTAAGCCACCTAAAACGTTGGACAAAACCTTGCTCTCTACCACAACACACGTCTGACAAAGATTGTATTGCTTAAAAACAATCTTTCAAATTGCATCAGACTGCCACCCACCTTTAAGTTGACCCCTTACAGACATTTCAAATCATGCTATCACTGAGCATTTACCCACAAATTAAACTTTGTTATGAAAAGAAGATATATTTCCTGTCTCAGTCCATGACAAAAACAGAGCCACTGGGGGGATCTCCTCTTTCTTGCACCTCAGAATCTACAGGAATTGTCCTGCCAAGCCTAATGGATTTTACAAGCAGCTAAAAATAAAAGTGAAGAAACTCAACCAGGAGCTGACCTTCAAATGGTGTTAATAAAGATCTTCAATGAATAAAAGTAGCAAAAGAGTCACAGAAATGATCCCAATATTTCATTTTAGAAATGATGATGAAAGCAGCGTGGAAGAAACACTTTTTATATCGTTATTCACCAGGCCTTTAATGAGTTATAACTTATATCAAAAGATAATTCTTAAGAGAGAGACTCAAGACTTGTTTGAGACTGCACTACAAACACATTTAATACAATAGAGAAATGTAACCTCTTTTGGTCAAATATGCTCTACAAAAGGGTTTTAAAACTTAACGGGGATGCATCCCTCAGCCATATTTTGCACACATTTCCTTTTTTAATTCAAAATGCGTTATTTATTTGTCTAAAGTAGCAAAGAAAAGCATGCACAAGCATCACAACACAAAGGATAATACTAATATCTGGAGAACATGACAGCAAAGCCATTATACAGCACAGATGCAAAGCAAGTTGGTAACTATACTGACTGAGGGAAAACTGCAATTGGCTGCATGTATACTTTAAAAGAATAAAGCTTTGTATGTAGCTGTTGATGGGTGATATCAAGGATATTCTTGTTGACTGACTGTTTGAAAAACAGGAGAAAGTCATTAACGGTAGCAATGAGAGCTGACACGGAGAAATAGGAAAGATGTTAATTTAGATATGATAATTGTCACACATGTTAATACTTTATAGGCAGGCCACGATGGCGGCTGTGTCCTGCTGAGGCTCCGCGATCGGGCTAGCATCCTGCCCATTTCCTAAGATCGCCGGGAGCCTCAGCCCGCACATTTTGCTCCACTGAGACTTACCTACTGTGGGCGACCTCTGAAGACACTACGGGGGCTGCGGACGAGCGCTGATCACCGTCCCGTCCCTCATCGGAACCGGAGCCGGGCGCCGAGTATCTAAAATGGCGGGCGCGGCTCCCTCTACCAGCGGTGGGCACCACTGAGGGACTATCCTCGAGGCGACAGCATTTGGCAGAGAGGACGACTGGCGACCCCAGAACTTCACCGCAGGGCACAGAGACCGACTCACGAGTCCTTGCACCACGCCAACTGAACTCTTGTGGTGACAGCCAGGTACGCAAGATGGCGGCCGTCGTCCCGACGATCCACTAACCCGGCGCTCCTGCATGACTGGGAGCCCACCCCAGCACTGATCGGCCCACTACCTCTGACTGACGGACGCCGGTGGGGGTACCACCTGTATGCCGCTGGGTCCTTCAGGCGACCTCGATCCCATCGGAAGGCGGTGAGTGACGACCCCCCTACCCCCCCCCCCTTCTCCTCCTGTGACCCTCGGTGCCGGAGACCCGGCGGCATCCTACCCCATCTGGGGCCCGCCGAGGGGTCGCGGACGGCGCCGGCCCTTGGTCAGGGGGGGGGGGGGGAAGCTCAGAACGCTTCTGCCGCATTGCGTGACCCAGTGGACCCGAGTGCCTGACTTTAAGATGGCGCCCGCAGAGGCCGAGACGCCGTGATCGACGCGGACTTCACCCTGCAAGTGCGGTGCTCCACTGACCCCAGGACGTTCACACGCCATACCGGAGTCGCTCATCAACCCCCTCCTCCCTCCCGGGCCCTGGTCACCTGCTCGTCGACCCCCGGGGTCGCCTGAGGGGGTGGGATCGGACCTCGCTGCCAAGCACCCTGTCCCCGGAGAAACCTGGACAGTGGGAGCAGTCACCATTTGCTGTGCATCTCCTGACACCTGGGCTGTCACCCCCTCGCTACCGCGCATTACCCTAGCAGAGGTTCCCTGGAAAGAGGGAACGCAGTGACCGCCCCGAGACCGGGAGAGGCTAGGGGCCCGACTTACCCTGAGCTACTGCCCACCCAGATATACTGAGGAGAGGTGGTTTACGGATTGCGGAACGCGCGGAGGGCAAGCCCCCCCCCCATCTCTAACTGCACTCATGGGGAAGACAAGACCCACGCAGACAATGACTATCCCCGAGACGGCCCCCGAGAGGATGCCCCAAACGAGAACATGGACGCAAGCCAACGCGTCGCAAACCGACCCCACACTCTCGGCAAAATTGGACCAAGTATTGGCGGCAATCGAATTATCCCGCCTATCAATGGAGGAGAGACTGGGCGTCCTGACGACGGACATCAATCTAATCCGCGTCGACCACCGCAAATTGGCGGACAGAGTGAAAGACGGAGAACGGATTGTGACCGAGCTGCAACCTGCGATGAAAACACAGGAGGCGGAACTGAAGGAAGTCCTGCACCGCGTGGCGGCCCTCGATGAACGCACGGTGGACCTGGAAGGGCGCTCGAGACGCTGTAACATCCGCGTACTGGGCTTGCCGGAAGGCATTGAGAACTCGGACCCTCTTACGTACATGGAGCTCTGGACCAAATCTTTCACACCGGAGGCGGAAAGGTCGGCCTTTTTTTCCATTGAAAGAGCACATAGGGTCCCAGCCCGGGCGCCCAAGCCGGGCCTCCCTCCACGCCCCATGTTGGCTAAATTCTTACATTTCCGGGACCGCGATGCGGTGCTTCGTGCGGCCCGGACGGCGGGCCCCCTACAAGTGGAAGACCAACACGTTATGGTGTTCCCGGACTATGCCCGAGAGATCCAACACCAGCGTTCCACCTACCTCGACGTCAAGAGGCGCCTCCGCGCAAATGACCTTCAATACTCTCTGCTGTTCCCGGCCCGCCTAAAAGTACTGCACAAGGGGAAAGCCCTCTTTTTCAACACGGCGGAGGAAGCACAGGAATGGACTGAGTTCCACTGCCCAATAATCCCTAATCCTGGACCCCAGAGAGCACGCAACAACGACTTCAGACGCTCCAGGAGACGAGGTGCGAGCCGCACTCGAGCAGGCCGCCCCAAAAGCCAAGCATCATCCCCTACGGGCTCACCCGATCTTACGCAAATCATGCAAGAACGACGAGAGGCCTTGAGAGCGGTGACTGGACTACACACGTCACCCATGGTGTCGGATTTGGAGGGTCATCCACACCTGTTCACCCCAGAGAAAGACCGGGACAGCGACGGAACAATGTCGGGAATTGGACCGATCTCCTCCCCCCTTGTTATGATACAAACCTCGGACGCTACCCTGGCCACTCAACCTGGCACCTCTTCATGATGAAAGAACTTTCCACTGTTATATCCTTTTCATGGTGACCTATTGTGTTGCGCGACGTCTAGGAGCCTAGACTGTTTTGTTTAATAATTGTGAGCGCTTGCGAGCGATAGACGCTTATCCTACCAGAGCCCGACCCGCGCACAGGCCCAGCAGCGACACACGCTGCCACCCCCGCAGATACCCGTTGTATTTTTCCCCTAGTGGGACATTTGTTTGGATATGCCACCTCCGGTGAAATATCCTCAGTATTGGGACTGTTTCCCACCCAAAGTTCTGTTTACGGTTAATTCCCTGAGTCCCTCCCCCATGATTGTGGAAGCATGGCGCATTAGAAATACTCGAGACACATACACACTGGCGGCCGACGGGGGATTCAAGGGGGTCCCTCTCCCACTCATGTCACCGTATGAATGGCAGACTCACGGTCAGACATTAATATCCTCACACTGAATGTGCGAGGCCTGCACACGCCCAGCAAACGCTACACTGTCTACTCATACATTAAGCGTATGTCAGCCAATGTTGCGTTCCTGCAAGAGACGCATATGAACGCCACTGAACTCTCTCGCCTGCAGCTCAAATGGCGAGGGACCTTCTGTGCCACACACTATTCAGCGTTTGCGCGCGGCGCGTTAATTTGGGTTAGGCCAGGTACTCCCTTCCGAGAGCTCCGACGGGTGATAGATAGAGAGGGCAGGTATGCGCTCCTAGAGGGAATACTTGATGGACAGGGTATACTCCTTGGCAGCATTTACGCCCCCAATATAGATCAGGATAAATTCTGGGATCACCTCACGGGCGTTCTGGCCCAGTTCACTGCAGTCCCGTGGGTATTGGGAGGTGACTATAACTGCACGCTGGACCCCACCCTGGGCCGCTCACATTCACGGCATCGTCGGTACTGGTTGAATGGGATGCGTTTAAGGTGGTGGCGCGAGGGGAATGCATCAAGCAGGTGGTGGGAGTGCGTCGCACCTTGGAACGGGCGCTCCAAACCTCGGAACAATCTCTGGCCGCGCTTACTAAACGGCTTGACGACTCGGAGGAACACGCTGTACTCATGGCCAAGACGAAGACGGAGTATCAGACTGCCTGCGCTGACCTCCGCAGATACAATTTTAGGGCTTACGCCTCTAGGGTTCATAAGGACAGAGACAAGACTGGAACGCTACTAGCCTGGATGGCGAAACAGGACACCGAAATCAAGCCGATCACGGATATTATCAACCCGGATGGTGTATTGGTACGCTCGCAGGCCGAGATCCTCCTAGCGTTCCAGCGCCACTACACGCAAGTGTACGGGACCCCGACCCAATCCTCCCCATTCTCTGTGGACCGCTTTTTGGACCCATTGACGCTGCCCAAAATCTCGGACATAGACAAGCGCGCCCTCGACGCCAGGATAAAACCCTCTGACATTACCCAGGCAATTCGCGCCATGTCCCGGAATAAAGCGCCGGGACTGGACGGTTTCCCGCTGGAATACTACTCGACTTTCTCGCCTCTAATAGTCCCCCATTTATCACAGGTGCTCGAGACGTCTCTTCATCTAGGGAGATTACCCCAGTCACTGCGGGAATCCGTGATTGTCACCTTTCCCAAACCCTACAGAGACCCACTCCACATGGGGTCGTATCGCCCCATCACGCTCCTGTCGGCCGACTGTAAAATCCTGGGGAAAATTCTGGCTGACCGTTATGCGCAGATCATACGCCCGCTGGTCCACCCAGACCAATGCGGCTTTGTTCCGGGAAGGAACACCTCCCAGAACCTCCGCCGAATCTTCCACGTTCAAGACCAGATACGTGACAGATTTCCCCGCGCCGCCTGCCTCATTATGGACCTGGAGAAGGCGTTTGACACCCTCACCTGGCCCTATCTCTTCTCGATCTTGCAACGCCTGAATATCGGCCCAACACTCATGGCGTACACACGCCTCTTGTATACCGACTTGACCACGCGGGTACGTATCGGGAAACGCATATCACCGGCGTTCGCAGTTCGGCGAGGTACGCGACAAGGGTGCCCCCTGTCGCCTCTCTTATTTGCGCTAGCACTGGCGGTTCGGCTCCGTCGGGAAGGGATGGAATGGGGCATTCCACTTGCAGACAGTACGCATTGCGTATCCATATACGCGGATGATCTTCTCATTTACGTCCGAGACATCGAAACGGACATGACCCCTATAGGAACGGCGCTAGCGGACTTCGCAGAGGCCTCGGGACTACAGGTGAACTGGGACAAGTCCACAGTTTACCCCTTACACCCGAACCTACCCCCCCGGGAGGTCGGGCTCGGAGCGCACACCCTCTCATGGTCCGCTTGTATCATTCCCCAGCTGACCTTTTCGAGGGGAATCACCGTAAGGCACTTGCCAGTCTACGCCCGGCGGTCGCTTTTTGGAATAAGCTCCCACTGGCCCCGATAGGAAGAATAGCTCTAGCCAAAATGATTATGCTTCCCCGACTCCTTTACCACTTCACGAATTTGCCGGTAATACCGCCCAGATCCTTCTTCCGCGATGTAGACTCCCTCCTAGGGACCCTTATCTGGGGCGAGGGCCGCCATAGGGTCGCCCTGAAAACCCTTCAACTTCCTACGACACTGGGAGGGCTCGGAGCTCCGTCCTTCGAGTCATACTTCCTCGCGGCACAACTCCAATGGCTGTCATACTGGACGGCGGATCGTTACCCTCAGGAGACTGTCACCTCGACGGGCAGAATCGCAACCCCGGAACTCACCCGTCTTCTTCTCCCGGGAACCAAGCCACGACGTACGTACCCCCTCCAGGTGGCGATAGCGCGCCGGTGCATGATGCGGATCCACCGATTGTCCCCTAATAGGCCTCCGTATTCCCCGTTGTTACCATTGATAGGCAGCCCCAGGCAAGACTCCTACTTTACGGCGCCATTCTTCACCGAATGGTCGCACTGCGGCATCACGGATCTGAAATCGTTATTTGAGGAAGGCCACTTAAAATCACTTGACCGCTTGACCGCTGAATACGGTCTCCCCCCGGGCCAATTCCTCAGGTATCGACAGCTGATTGCCGGATACCGACCCCATTTTAACCTCTACACTGGCGAGCCAGACACGCATCCAGTAATACACGCTGTCCTGCGTATGGGGGTGGGACGCCACTTAGTTACCTGGCTGTATAAATCCATTCGGGAACTTTCACAAGCACCTCTGACAACCTTGCGGGCTACATGGGAGGAGGACATAGGTCGCGCACTACATGACTCGGAATGGACTAAAGCGCTCGAGGCCCCTAAACGCGTCTCTAGGAATGCCCGCTTCAAGAACATCCAATACTATATCCTCCACAGGGCGTACCTCACCCCAGCGCGCTTACAGAAGTTCTATCCCTCCACACCATTCTTATGCCCCAGATGCTGCTCCCCTGCCGCAGACTTTCGCCACATGTTCTGGAGCTGTCCAGACCTTCACTCCTTTTGGCAAGCGGTACACAACACGCTGTCTGACCTGACGGGTCTTACTACACTATCCACCTGGGAATCCAGTGCATTAGGTATCCTCCATGTCCCTAAGCAAGCCCCAGTGCATAGGCGCTTCGTGTCCTTAGCGCTCCTGCTGGCGAATAGATGCATAGCCATGCGCTGGCGATCCCCGGAAGGTCCCCCTATAGCAGCATGGACGGGGGCGGTCAGTAAATGGGCGGCGGCGGAGGAAGATGCTCTTAGAGAGGAAGAAGCCAGGGGCGCGCGAAAATTTCCCATTTCCATGGAATGGGCCATGCTTCTCTACAGTTTTCGACAATCCACGCGAATGGGTGACCCCCCTACTCCTTCTCCCCCCCCGACCCGAGAAGACCGTTTACGCCTGGCTGTTGTTCCCCTCCCTGAGGCAGGTTCCGGATACCCCCTGCATCCTGATTGACTTCCCACCCTCCTGGAATGCGAGCTGAATAGCCCCTTGGGCTCGTTTCCCCCCGCACCCCCCCCCCGACGCCCACCGCCGATATTTCCACCGCACTAGCGCCTACACGCTTCCCCCCCCACGGTTTTGTCCCCCCCCGTTTTCTGGTATCACCATTACATGGACTATACAGGCCCCGCTCCACCGCCCTTTGAGACGGGACATTATACTCCTGTTAACATGCACTGTCCTCCTTGCTCTACAAGTTCATGGTCTTCTGACCCACACACATGGTTGCATGGTATGTACTGATTTTTGGAGGGAATGGATATTTGTACCAGTTGTTTAAACGAAAAACACGTTGCACGCATGGCTGAATGTTGAGGCCACGTCAGCGGCTTATTCACGATGTACCGTATACTTTGATGCAACAATAAAACAAATAAAAAAATAAAAAAAAATGTTAATACTTTATAATAAGGGAACAGTTCATAAATTTGAGGATTAAATATGTTCTAAGTTACATATACCTCATTTAATGGAACAAATAACAGGTTACCTGATGTCTACCTGAAGTAATGTCTGTGTGGCTGTCAGACAAGAAGAGAAGTTACAAAATTAAATTACGCAGTTCAGTGCTTAATACCACGTTTAATCAATTAATGTGTACTTGAGCTCTGTATGTCACAGTTGGAATGTATTTTGCTTGCATAAAATGCAATATTGGAATGATGATTGGGGTCCCTGCTGCTTTTCTTTTGCAACTAGAGAAGGTTTAAAGAATAATGCACTGCTTTCAGTTTTAGAGAATCCATCTGTGTTTTAAGGCTAGCCGTCTTATCAATTTGAATTCCCAAATATGAAGGTAGAATACCCGGATATCATTAGGAAGGCCATCTACCAAATGTTAATACTTCTGATGTATTCAAATTATTAAGTAAGGGACTAATATAAAGTTGTGTGGAGAGGATACTCCGCCATAAAAGAGGTGGATGCCCCATCCACCTTATTGCAATTGCATTACAGACTTTGGCACTTGTAATATGGCGTACAGGATATAAGAAAAGTTTTGATTGAATATTCCATGCGTCAAACTCTAAATAAGGCCATAAGTCATTTGGCTTGATTATATATCAGTAAATCACTCAAAGATCATTGGAGATCAATCACCTTCTGGTCAAAAAGGACAATATCACCTGAAAATAACATGTTCTGTATAGAATCACAACTTATACATGGAGGAGAATCCTAAAAATATTAGGGGAAACGTCAGATCTGTTTATTAATGTAGCATAATTCCTGGTCTTCACGGCTAACTCTTACCCTCAAGACCTAGGTTGTTTGGCAGACCAACAAGTAGTTCCACAAGGCTTCCATTATTTGGGAGTATATCTTACTCCGGATGCTAAAACAGCATGAGAAGGGAGCATCCAACCGTTGATGGACAAGCAGGCATCTGGCATTAAAACATGGTCGATGATCCTGATGTTGCTTCTGGGTAGATCCGCCAACATAAACATTTTAAAGGGGTGGGTCGAATTTGCGTAATCGCGTTACGCAAATCTCCGCAAAAGGGTAAAAAATCTCCGCGAACACGCAGAAATTCCGCGAACATGCGAATTGCTTGTTCGCGATGCTTTTTTACTGTTCGGAATCGCTGTTTGCGTGCTCGGGGGGAAATATCTTGTGAACACGCATTTTGAGATCGCGAACAAGCAAAAAATTTCGCGAAGTCGCGGAATGCAGAAGTTAGGGCAATTTCGCGTTCTCCACGGAATGCGAAATTACCCAAATGCCGCAAATTCCTCGATCGGAACGGAATTTACCGCCCAGGCCTAATTGCTATCTAAGGGCCCGATTCACAGAATGAACTTAAGACTAAATCCTAAACTTACTACTATTTGGTATTCACAGAATGCACTTACTACTTTCGGGATTCACAGAGTGAACTTACTACTTTCGGGATTCACAGAATAAACTTACTACTTTCGGTATTCACAGAATGGATTTAAGACTACTAACTCTAAGTCCGAAATCGGGGAGTAAATTCCGGCCCGGAGGCGGAGCTTCCGGCTTGGGGGCGGAGCTTGCGGCCCGGGGGCGGAGCTTGCGGCCCGGGGGCGGAGCTTGCGGCCCGGAGGCGGAGCTTGCGGCCCAGAGTCGGAGCTTGCGGCCCAGAGTTGGAGATTTCAGCATGGCAAAAAACCCCACCTCCAAGCCGGAAGCTCTGCCTCCGGGCCGGAAGCTCCGCCTCCGGGCCGGAAGCTCCGCCTCCGGGCCGCAAGCTCCTCCCCCAAGCCGGAAGCTCCGCCTCCGGGCCGGAATTTACTCCCCGATTTCGGACTTAGAGTTAGTAGTCTTAAATCTATTCTGTGAATACCGAAAGTAGTAAGTTTATTCTGTGAATCCCGAAAGTAGTAAGTTCACTCTGTAAATCCTGAAAGTAGTAAGTGCATTCTGTGAATACCAAATAGTAGTAAGTTTAGGATTTAGTCTTAAGTTCATTCTGTGAATCGGGCCCTAAGTTTTTGTACCTGCTACAGAACAACTCTTATGATGACCCACACTCCCTCTTCCGCAAGACAAATTCAGTGCTACGCAGTTTGTTCTGGAATGTGTCCTTTCGCACATTGCCTTAACTAAATGTTTCAAATCCACTTTTGATGGCAGAATAGCAGGAGCAGATAGTGAAATATATAATAGGGCATCCCTCTTAATAATTGTCAATGAACTGTTGTCCGAATCCCAGGGAAATCCTGAATATGCCTTGGAAAAATGGGCACAAAAAGGTACACCGACTCATCGGTTGCTCTACAGGGGAAGAGTACATCCTCCACTCCTGCCACCAAGATATGGAGATCTACCCTACAATGCATGCAATGGCACAAAAAGCTGAGAACATACACCCAGCTATGGGTGGGCACTTTCCCGGGGCTGGGGGCTGTACTGGAGGGATTTTATTAATGGGATGCCAGTGGTATTTCAACTCTGGATGACATGATGGGGGGTACAGTCCTTAAGGCTTATTACACCCGATAAAAAGAATTTGAACTGCACCACAGTCAGTTCTTATGTAACTTACAATTTAGGTAAGCTGTGGACCCTTACATCTCAGACTTAGAGTACCGCTCTGAATTTGATACACTCGGGGCAAGGATGCTCAAGGCCAAATTGGAAGATCATAAAGTGACACAGGTATACCGCACAATAATTTATCACACAGCAGAATCCTTTGATGCCCACCACTCAGCCTGGGAACTGTTTCAGGGCGTCCTCTCAGATGATGAATGGACGGAGGCCAGGGCCGATATGAGACACTCAGCAATTTCAGCCAGGCTTCGCCTAGTGCAATTGAAATATTGTTATAATTTATAAAGCGCAGTGAATGCCCAGAGGTGTCTTGGCACTAGCATATGCAAGAAAAGCAACAAAAAAGGGAAATAGAAAGCAGGAGGCAATCATTTAAGCAATGCTAAACTAGTATTATAGAGCACAAAGCCAAGATTTCAGGTGTTTCCTAAGCATGTCACGTTAGATTGTTTTTTTAACAGGATGGGCAGTTTATTCCAGAGTGTACATGCTTAAAAGACCAAACCTCTGCCTCCCCAAGAAATGTTATTGCATTTGGGGATAGTCACTATTCTGGATGCCACAGAATGAAGGACCATTTTGGGCATATACCAGGAGAAGGACTTCCTCAGGTACTCCGGACCAGTGTTTTGCAGAGATTGATGGTCAGAGCGCTTCAAAAGCAACACTTTTTCTGATCGGCAGCCAGTGGAGCTCAATTAGCTTGTGAGAAACCAATATGAAACAAGATACTGATTAACAAAAATGCGTACAGGATGGCAATGCCAAATTGCGAATGCACATCTACCTACAAGGTTATCCGGATAATAGTGTATTGCATGGAAAAGTGTAATGTGGTGCTCTCAAGGCAATAATCCTCGTGCCACCTAGGAGGAGACATGTAGATACACAGATGCCTGTGTCCTCCCCCTGGAGCATACTGTTATGTAGCACTCTTGTACTGTCACTGTTCCATTTTCTTGCCGGCAGGAGTTACGGTGAGATGTCTTTCCAATAGTAGGAGATATATAGGTCTTGGACCATCTACAAATCGTGTCCCGGTGTACTCTTATCGGGTATACGTCTTACCGTGATGCACACACAATAAAGGCTTCCACATGCTTTGCCAATAGATGGTGATAATTTTGTGAACACATGTGGTCACAAGACATCTATAATACAAGATTTGCTGTAAGCATTTACATATGGAGCCAAGTACTTGATAGAACTACCGGCTTATGATTTCCAGACCCGAAGGTTTTTCTTCCATAGGACGAAACTCGTGTTGGCTGCCAGTTTTTTGTATCACATTGAGAAGAAGCAAATCAGAAAATAAAAAGAAAGGAAAACTTGGAATGGGCTACTTCTGATTACTGCTATGGTCATTGACCCATATGCTTTTTGGACTGCTTTTTGTGTGCCTTGGCCTCTGTGTATCTACATGACACAAGATACTCTCAAAAGAAGATGAGCAGGAGCATTTTGTATGATTTGTAATCTATTTAAAAAGCTTTGCTGAATACCCAAATAAAGGTCATAGCAATAATCCAACATGGAATGTTACAGCGCTGTGACTATTGTTTTCTGCAGATTAAAATAAATGAAAAGAAAAAATGTCTTTAATATTCTTAAAAGACAAAAACAGGTGAAAGAAAGCTTATTGTTCTGATCTGAGAAGGTGAGATTAAAGTCTAAGAGCACTCCTAAGTTCTGAACATTTAGAACAGGAGGAGGAAGGGTACCCAAGTGTTGTGGTCAGCCAGCAGAATCCCAAAAAGAAACATACAAACCAAAAAGGAGAACCTCAGTTTTTTCAGAGTTTAATTTAAGGGAATTATGTCTCCCCCATCAGCCCACGTCACTCATACAACTATTGAAGCGTCACAAGACATCCTCCACATCACTAGAAATGGACACCACAATATGGGTGTCATCAGAGTAAGAAATGGTTGGAAAAACTGAAAGAACAAATCAATCTTGCTAAAGGCACCACAATCACATTAAACAATGCGGGTCTCAATGAAGACAATACCTCCTCAGAGTTTACCTCACAAGTTATACATTGCTGAAGATGAGTGCAGTGGACACCCATGCCTGCCTCCACTGTTCAACAGTCAAGGTCTTTCGTCTCCATACTATCTGGAGCTGTTCTAGACTAGTTTCATATTGGGCACAGGTGCTCTTCTGGATGAGCTCAGTACTGGGATGGATCATTCCTGTGGATTAAAAGTTGGTCCTCCTACATATCAACTCTGATCTTGAGGACAGTCGGTACCAGCTAACATAACTTTGGTTGGGACTGACAGTGTCAAAATGAGAAGTCATTCGCCACTGGAAAGAAGAGGTAGAGGTATGCGAGGCCGGGATGAGGTGGACAGCGACAGCATCTACTTGGAGCAACTGGAGGGAACCGAGGCGAAGATGGCAACAATCAATGAGGGAATCTCAAGACCGCCTGCATCATCAGAAGGCCGGCAGAAGGAGTCCCTATGCCTGGACATTGCCCTAAAGCACCCAGGGTGAGGTGAGACAGAAGAGGCGGACGTAACTCTGTGAAAGAGTTACAGCTTCTGGCACGTGGCCCAGAAGGGTTCGCCCCCCATTGGCGTCTGGTGTGCTGCGTGCGCCTGCTTGGTGGGCGTATGGCTTCTCTGCCTGAGATGCGCCATAAAGGAACTCCCTGTGACCTAGGTTTAGAACATTGGACACTATCACTGCTACCTGCCTATTTAGGACTGCACTTAGGGGTGACCCTCACAACTGAAGAGAGAGGTCAAGAAGAGGCAAGGCAGGGTGCATGGAGGACACGCTTACAGCGGCTGACGGTGTGAAGTACTCATATTTCTTTATGTATAGCGGCAAGAGGTACAATTGATATCAAGGGTGTTTTACCTATACATTTACATCAGTGAAAGAAAGATAGGTGTTATAAGTGGTGACTGGTTCTATGGTCGTAATGGGACAGATATTCATGGTCTCATACTTCTATTTTTCCCGAGGGTGACATCCAACCATCGAGAGAGCACATTGAAGAAGACCCCCAAGAGGAAACCACTGCAAAGCAGTAGAGCCAGGCAGAGGACTCGAGTATTTAGTTATCTACCTTCAGACATTCAGTAATAAACTACATATCTCTCAGCTGATTAGTGCAGGCTCGTGTCTCTAGTCCTGTAACAGTGGTGTCAGAAGTGGGATCTCCAATTCCCTACAGGACAAGAGTATGGCCAGCCGGTGACATTAAACGAGATGATTAAACAGCCAGCGGAGAGGCAGCAGCACCTCCAACGTGCCGTAGTGGGACGGGCTAAAGCTGCAAAGAAGGATCCAGAAATCCTACAGGAAGCCCTCCAATCCCAAACAGGAGTCATGGCTAGCAATCAGGTGATCCAGGACACAGCTATACAGAAGCTGACCGACACCATTGTCAGCACCAAGGTACACCCAAACGTGCCCAGTTTGGTGTTACAGAAATACTAGCCAGTAGAAGATTCAGATTTTTTCTTCACAAACTTTAAGAGGGTCACCACCAAGGTAGCATGGCCCCCAGAACGCTGGGGTCAATACGTCTCATCCATATTGTCCGATGAGCTGCAAAAAGCTTTTCAACCCGCAAATCCTGCTGGCATGACAACCTATCAGGACATAAAGAGGGTAATCCTAGAACGTCTGGGTTACGATAATTAGTACTATCGCATACAATTCTGGAAAGAAAAGCAGAATCTCCAGGAAAATTCCAGGGCGTTGTTTTATCGGGTGCAAGCCATGGGGAATCGCAGGCTGAAAACTGCCTCTGCCACGATGGAAGAAATCTTAGGCAAGGTCTTCTTAGAACAGTTTTTGATGCCCTCCCCAATCCCACTCGTGCATGGGTAAGACAACATCCTAACATTACAGTGGCCAGTGCAATAGAACTGGCTTGTGCCTTCCACAGGGCTCCCAACTTCAGAATCATTCAACCACAAACCCTGACCCCTGTCTCCCACAGCTGGAGGTTTTTTGCTCCAATAGCCACTCCTAGCCCCCACCAGAAAACAGATACCAACCTTGCCCTCAAAACAGGGAAGTAAAACAGTGGCCACAATGATATTAGTGTGCAGAATGGGGACATGTAGCCTGGAACAGTCTCCAGAAGGCATCACAGCCCTAATCCATAAAGGCGGGGTATTCAAGGGGATGGGTTTTGTGGGCTGGGGATAATCCGGACAGATACCAAATGACCACCCAGGTAAACCAGGTGCCTACAAAAGACCTGGTTGACTTAGGGCGTCAACACTCTTGTCAGCCGGGTAAAAGTAAAATCCCATCAGTGGAAACCGTGATCATAACCTATGTCCACGGAGACAGCAAGCTGTACCCGGTCGCTATAGTTGAGATACACTGGAAGGGAAAGAAGGAGACCATACAGGTAGGAGCGATCCCTCAGTTAGTCGAGGAGATGATTCTGGGTACCAACTATATTGAATTTCCTCCCCTTTTGGCCACTGCGGTAAAGCAGAAAAGTAACCAAGAGTAGCTCGAGGAGGATCTATATCTGACTGAGGAGTTGACTGGCGGTAGGTACAAAACAAAACTGTCAAGCTGAGATAAACGCAGCCGCAATAGATGTTATGTACTGGTTGGTGAGTCTAATGTACCTCCTCTATCCTCTTCTACAGATGGGGAGTGGGCAACCAACACAGCTTCAGAGCAGCTCAGAAAGATGACTCCAATTTAGAATATACTTGGGATCAGACCATTGTCGGAAGAAGACTCACAGGTAGGACCCTATTTCTGAGTATCTAAGAGTTTATTGTATCGAAGGGTAAGGAAAGCCAATGAGACAGTTCCCCAATTGCTGTTTCCTCTCCCCTTTGGGGAACAGGTGTTGCACCTAGGCCATGGACAGGCTGTTGGATGACACTATGAGAAAACCAAGGAGTATCTCCTCAGATGGTTATATTACGGATATTAGACGGTTATGTGCCACTTGCGAGAGATGCCAAATGGTTAACCCGCCTCACATCCCAAAGGCACAGCTACAGTCATTGCCTATCATTGAGGTTCCCTTCTCTACAGTCGGAATGGGCTTAGTGGGACCATTGGTTAAATCCACCACATGGCTACCAGTACATTTTTGTACTGACTGACTACACTACAAGGTACCCAGAAGCAATGCCTTTAACCAGTATGACAACTACCGCTTTTCCCACCCCCTCAGTTTTATACAAGTTTGGGGTCCTACCCTTTAGCCTGCATGGGGCTCCAGCCACATTCCAACTCTTGGTGGACTTAATTTTATGGTCACACCATGGCTATGCCACAGCATAGCTACATGACATTGTTATTTATAGTCAGACCTGGGAACAACACATTCACCACCTGGAGGCAGTGCTTGAAAACTTGAGAAATGCTAGTTTGACGGCTAACCCCGAGAAATGCACCCTCACTACTAATTCGGTCCAGTATCTGGATTATAGATTTCGGCAAACAGGTTACTCTGTCACAACAGTTGTTTAAACCAAGCTTTATATTAAGCTTCATCTAGATGGTTGCCGAGGAGCATGTCATATCAAATGCAATGGGCAGAATGTCTCCCATTCATTCAGTAGGAAGCAAATTATTGTGGTACAATGTATTATTTATTCCCCATTTGGTCCCCAAATAGCTGCTTGATATCATAACGGGTGGATATATTCTTTTTTTAAAAGATATTTTTATTAGTTTAAAAAATCTGATAATCATAAGCAGTTGTAATCATATATTTCAGCCTCGTTACACAAAGTGCCGGAATACATTACGATTAACAGTGATTAACAGTGATTCAGTCATGCACGTCCATAGAATGTGTTACACGGACACATGTTATGATAACCTTGACGGCTCAGCACTCACTGTACAGACTGGGGGCACGATGTATGTCTGGAGATGTCGAAAAACAAACCCTTTCTCATGTATAGACCTTCGTGAAAGCCAGCTTTGCAAAAACAGCTAAGCAGTATTGTGTGCAAAAAGCAGCAAAAGGTAAAATGGTGTTTATACTTCTAATAAGCCATGCTAACATGCACGCAAAAAGAGGCCCATAAACCATACTACACCCTCCCTTGTTCGGGGAACACACAGCAATGTGGGCAAACTCCATAGAACGCAGAGTTCAAGTTTGAATGAGACAGAACCAAGTTCAGAAATTTTGCCAAACATGAAATTAGGGAATGGAATTTCGAATTCAAACAACCAAGTCAGTGAAACAATCACACGTGGCCATGATGTGAATAAAGACCTCAAACATGTAAGGAAAAAACAAAACATTAAAAGGAAACATATTCACGAGTTCAGTACATGTCTATGAAGCAGAAAAAAAAAATCCATACTTTAGTCCAACAACGTGTAAGCACCATATGTTGCAACTGCCTCCAATAGGAAGTCGTTGTTATCATCCATGAACATTTCAGCCATCCAAGTAAGTAAAGGGAAAGAACATACATGTTCCTCGATTTGCCTGAGCCTCAAGCACCATCAGAGGACAACTAGGGATTATTTCAAGATAACTGCGTGCCAGAAAGTAATTGGCCACAGTCCAAATGTTCCAATTACCTAGAACCCCATGTGCCGCTGCGCAGGCCATAAACCCGGTACCAGAACAATCTATTTCATGAGCAACTAAGGGACTCATTAGTATATTAAAATCCAGGTCAGGAGACATCGTGTTGCAGAGACACAAATCCAGGGCCCATTCAAATCCACAATCCAGGCAATGGAAAACAGGCTGCACGCAAGTGAAGAATGAGAACCGGAAAGATAAACCATACGCCACACTTAAGAGTCGCCAGAGGTAGCAATCCATAGTATTCTAGCATCCGGTTATGAAGGTGGAGCAGCCGGGACAGATTGTTTTGGGGCACAGACTGTGCATCCATTTTGTATTAAACAAAATAACAGCAGTATGCCAGCGCCTAAAGCCAGGAGCAAGGGGAAACCGCCAAAGACACTCGAAAATATCCAATGAAAAAATGCAGGGATCACACCGAATATAGTCTGAAATGAGGTCACAAGGCCAGAGCATACTACTTAAAAAAATGTGCCAGGCCAGTAGTCGACGAGGCATTTAAGATTGTGTGAATCAAAGCACCGAAATGCAGGGGCAGGTCCATGTTTAATAAGGCATTTACCTCAGTATGAGTATTTGTAACGTGAATGACGAATGTCTCATGCGCAGATGTAAGGGGGACTTCCTTCTGGGACAACAGAGCTCTTATTCGACTCATCTTGTTGAACTCTGCTTTCAAGGTCGGAATCGAGGGCCAGATGGAAACATCGAGCCTGCCATGCGGAGGAGGCACCAACACATTCTTGCAGCAAGTTACACGCTGGGAAACTGAAACGACATAAGCGATCCCCGCATGCATCCCACAACACTCTTCATTATTTAATAATAAATAACTACCGTTTGCAAGCAATGTAAATGTCGGTGTAATGGCTGGAACTAGAGTACCTTTCAGAACACAGGCTAAGTTTGGTGCAAGCACATTACAAGAGCTGTGTAATTGAAGATTTTGGCATGTTAAAGAATGATCTGGTGGTGTTGTGCAATCTTCTCCATTCAAAAAAACTACCTTTCCCTCCCTCAAACACCTATATGTGAATAGGAGATTCCAGACTTCATGAAGATAAGCTCCACCCAGGGGCTCAAACCTGCCTATGGCATAATATTTCATGCAAGACTCAAATTTGAAAAGGGAAAAAGGTAGAGTTATTTACCCATGGATCAGCCAAACTGCCGTATTGGATTCCGCTACTGAAAAGGGTAAAGGTTCTAACTTTTCAATATGCAACAGTGAAAACGTGGCATCCTTCATTCACATATATTGCTGTTTAACAGTCAAATTGAAAGGCAGAAATAATAAACCGGTGTTCATGTAATCCCATGGAAGTGGACCATTCTTTAACGTTTGCAGGGTCCAGGCAAACTGCATAACAGAACGCAATTGATTTGCCCGTGGTACAGTACGGCAACATCTTCTTGTACACTATCAACTACAGATGACACAATATTATCTAGAGTGTAAATTCGGGAAGAAAGGGTGTTAATGCTATTATCTACAACAGCAAGCACTTTCTCTAAATTGGCCTGATCAATAGCTCAAGCCTAGAAACAGCTTCAATTTGTGAGAGTTTCAAGACCTCATTGTAAGCAGCATATATCCATCTTTTCGATCTGCCTGCTGCAGGACCTTTCACAAAATCATTTAAATCAACAGTGTCAGTGAGTTTTGACAAATGTAGCTTAACAGCCGCTAAGGATGAATGTCTGAGCCAACTCTGGCACAATTTGCCTACAGAATAGGTGGTGACTGAATGTTGAGTCTGAAAACGGGGATCAACTCTAACCTCTGTATAGCCAGGGGTCAGAGCCAGAAAACTGCGCTGGCAGGAATCTGCACTTTTTGCCATAGCAACCAGCCTTCGGGATTAATGCTGGAAACATTAAAAGAGGAATTTCTAAACAGAGCTTGTAAGTCACTCAGGGAAGTACAGGTATAATTATCCCAATAGGGAAACTCACCCAAATCTGGAAATGAAGAAGCATTTACATTTTTAGAAGTAGCCATTCCAAAGCAGGTGGTTTGTGAAATAATGTCATTCAGAAATAACATATGGTTTGGGATGAGACATGCACGATGCAAAGCTTCAGTGCCTTGCCAACTTTTAGAACCCGAAAAACAGATTTAAGATCAATAGTATCTCTCCACAGTTCATAGCCCCCAACAGCCAACTGGTCAATAAAGGACTTCGAATACAGTAATTTTGTGTGGGTAAGTTTAACCTTGGAAAAGGACTTTTCAGTCAACTTAAAATAAACCGCATTAGGGTTTGATCGAACAAAATCAGTAAAATAGGAAAACATTTTCAAAAACGTTTTCGAGCTGCTTCCACTGGTGTGGGACAGTGTTACCACTGTGTGTAATTAACCACATTTAGAATTGAATTAGTTTTATGCAAAAAGTGATTGCCAAAATGCTGGTAACAGTACAAATCCCCATAATTGGCAGATTCCAAATATAAATCTTCAGCATTGAAAGCAGCATAATATTTCAAATCAGTAAATAAAGACTCTACAGCTTTAACGTCCCAATCATCAGAGTGAATATTTTGTTCAACCATATCCCCCATAGAAACACGGAGTACATTGGGAACATTTTTAACCTCTGTGGGACCAGGTATCAGGAACTTTACAGCATCCCATACAGTCTCATCTAAAACAGGCCAAGCAGATATATTCACAAATGTCTGGTCCCTCTTCATGATGTGCGAAGAGGAGTGGGGAGCCACAGTTCCATCAATCACTTGAATTGAAGTTCTTTCCTCAAAATAGTGTCCATTGAAAAAACAAAAATAATATACCACAAATCCTATGGACATGAACAAAAAAATTGCAATCAGCACCAGCCAAATGTAAATCCAAGGAGGAATCAAAAAATGTTTTTTAAACCATGTAGCAAAAATCTAAACTTTTGAAGGGGACTTAGATGTGGAAGAGCCAGTGTCAAATGAAAAACAAGAGTGAGTAGCCACACGGGTCTCCTAATCAGGCATAGGCAAGTCAGTGGGGTAAGTATATTCAGTGTCATTAAGAGGATCACTAGCAGGTTGATTCAATAAAGGATTCGTAAGTGGACTCATTTCAACGGCAACATCAGGCCCAACAACAGGATCCGGGGCCAAACCAGAGTGTCACACCATTGCTGTCACGAAACCGCAGGCGTCATACTATAGAGAACCGGCCACCCTGTGTGGTTTGACACTGTTAATTGAAATGTACCTGTTTCCCTTTCGCCCAGGAAGAGGAGGTAAAATGACTGTTCTTGTACCCTGCACACCAAGCACCGCAACTGGAGTTCAATAGGAAGGACCAAATTCTTTTTTGTTGTGGATCTTTTCTCGGACCAGTTCTCCAACTTGGGGAAGCCACCCGACTACCGGAATTTGCAACGTAGCTTCAGACGTGGAGGGCAAGTGTTCCTTTGCAAGACAGTCTCTGGTCTTTTGTAGGTTCTGCAAAACATTAGAATGTCCATCTACGTCAAAGGATGCGGCTCCAGCCGGCAAGTCTAGACCATCAAGGTCCGGAACAAACATCTTGATGCCAAAGAGCATTTCGTATGGGGTCCGCCCACCCAGAGATATTCTAGGGAGATTATTTAGTGCACGCTGTACGCGTTTGAGGTGGGTAAGCCAGTCTCTGCCAGCACCTAAAACTTTCGCTGTCAAGGATTGCTTTAAGTCACGGTTCATCCGCTCCACAACACTATTACCCTCAGGCCAGTATGGAGACGAAAATTTGACCTGGCCCCCCAATGAAGCCATGGCATCCTTGTCCGCCTTAGAGGCGAACGCTGGACCCTGGTCCGAATGGAAGGTACCACATGCAAAAATTCCCACAAAGACACGCAAATCCCTTACAACAGTTCTAGCATGAGCGCTCCTTTGAGGCCACACCCAGACAAAGCTCGTGCAAGAGTCAATTGCTAATAAGATGTACTTATACGCAGTATCAGAGGAGAAAGGACCGCAGTGATATAAATAAACACACGCAAGTGGCTTATTAGATATGTAGAACTGAGTTTGGGGCGGGCGTGCAGCAGAAGGTTTAATTTGCTGAAAAATGCCACAATGAAGGACAAAATCACGTTTCTGCTTGTACAAACCCTGCCACCAATATCGTTGCTGGAGAAGAGATACAGAAGCTGACACACCGGCATGCGCCGAAGCCATCCCGGCATGGGATGCTGTAATCAAAGCCTGCCTGAGCTCCACGTTGGGAATCAACCTGTCACCAACGTCGTTAATTCTCACATAAGGAACTTTATCAGGACTTAAATGATAGGAGTACTTCAAAGGGAAACCCTGAGGATAATTACCTCCCTTCTCAGTTGCGGCAATAGCTGCCAAGATGTCATCATCAATCTTACTTTTGGAACGTGTAACCGCTGCCACTGCAAATGCTGCTACTGCTGTCTTCGCAGCCTCATCCGCGAGACAGTTGCCAACAGCGTGAACTCCAACACGTTGATGACCCAGAGTATGAATTACAAAAACGAGTGGGAGCCGTTCTTTGAGCTCAGCCATTCGAACCCAGATCATTTTATGATTTATTGTACGACCCTTGGAGTCACGATAATCATTTTGAGTCCAAAAGGGGAGATTGTCATTGTAAGACTGAACACAGTAGTAAGAATCACTCACATTAAGAGTAGTCAAACTAGGGTCCGCGTACTTCATTGCAAGCATCAGAGCACGAAGTTCTGCCAACTGGGCGGTACAATCCCCTAATGTCTACGTATGCATGACATCGGACTTGCATTCACCATCACCATAGTACCAACCACAATTGTGCAGGCCGCGGAATACGTGTGTTTTGAACACTGTAGCTGCTTACGCACTTCCATCAGTGTAAATGATACAGCGGAAATCCTCAAGTGGGCGCATGGTCAGAGGAGCAGGATGAACAAATTCATACTGCAAGAACTCTTGAGTCTGCAAAGAGGAATAAAAAATGAAGGTTACATCCGGGGATGTCAAGGATGTTGCCCATTGTATCCACTGAGGGTGCAAAGCTTTAGAATTCGGTACACTGGCTTTTGTCACTGCCTTCAATGCAGGATACAGAGTAACAACCACAATGCGCTTTCCCTGTGACAGTGCACGTTCCTTAACATTTTTCCACAGTGGAAAACCGCAACTCAGCCGAAGTGTACAAGTGTGACTTGTAAGCGATAGGGACTATGTCACCCTCATTAAAAGTGAGGTACGTGAAACCCACCGCTCCTGGCACAATTCTTATCACCAGGTAGGTGTGGTTATCACGAGTTGACAAGAATTTAGATTCAAGTAGGTCAGCCTGCAAAGATTGCAAGATGGCTGAATGTTCAGGCAGCCAGAACGATTTGGAAAAAGTAGGTTGTATCAACGCATAAAGCAGTTTGATACGCTGGGCATATTCCGGAATGTATGTAAGACCGAAATTTTAAAATCCCAATAAAGATTGAAGCTTTTTCAATGTTGTGGGAGCACGCAAAAGTGCGCATTTCACCAGGAAGTTAGGAGCCAAACCTCTACCTTCATTGTTGAGCTCTTAGCCCATGAACAACACTGTGTACTCTGCAATGTGTGATTTTGCAAAGTAAAATTTATAGCCAAAGTCCGCAAAACGGCAAATTATGTGGTCAACACGGCATAGAGGATGCCATAATTCGTTGTCTGTGAGATAAATGTCATCCACATACGAACATGCATCTGAGTCGAGCCTCTCTAGGAGAGAGACTATTCGGGCGGCAAAAACGCCAGGACTATTCCTGTAGCTCATAGCCAAACGAAGGAATTGGCGCTGTTTGCCACCACATGTAAAACGCGTTCCACTGACTACTAAGGGAGGACAAATTATGGGCAAAAAAGCCATTGGATATGTCCAGTGTGATTTTAAACCTTTTACGCACAAGATTATCCACAAGAGCAGAACTGTGAGTATTCTGCACCGCACATGTACAACAATGTGAGTTTAAGTGGCGGTAATCCAATACCAAACGGTACGAGCCATCTGGCTTGGTCACAGTAAAAAGTGGGTTATTCATCGGAGACACAGACGTTTCAATCACACCTTGATATTCCAATTATTCAAGGATTTCTGCAACAGAGGCCTTCGCCTCTCGTTGTATGGGGTATTGGGGTTGAGGCTGGGGCATCGACTGCAATGGAATCTCATGTCGAGGAGATAACTTGTTCCATCCGCAATGAGTACGGTATAACGCCGAAGTAAGCGCCTTAGTCCAATCTTCTGCAAACTGCAGAGCCTGCTCCTTCGGCACTGTGTGCGCGAAAGCAGGGAGGATCACCTCCTCCCCTTGCGAAGCAGCCAAGACAAAAGGTGGGGGCCAATCGATCTCCGCCAACAAAATATCATAGGTAGTCGTTAGATTTTCCGTGCCAATTACAAGGGACAATTTCATAAAGTCTTTCAGGGGGAGCCACTCTAGTGTCAGCTGTTCCCACTACAACGAAGGTGTGAGTCGCTGTCACCCTCAATAGTGGACACAGCGCCTCTCGAACGATGGTAATCTCCCCCGCGCTGTCCAACAGCTGCGTCAGCGCCCATGTCAGATTCCGAAGCTGCATTCTCACTATCTGTGGCATATCTCGCTGTTACAACAGCAACTTTCTTCTTCTGAAAACTGGGGCCTTTGACGCGGTGTCTTGTCCTGCTTGCCTTCGCCACCAGCCTTACGAGGCAGCTCATGGCTCTGTTAGGCACCTCGACCTCTGCCGCCGCCTCCTCCACCGATGGCTGTGACCGATGTATCCTGGTATAGACCGCCGCAAAAATCACCCCCCAAGTTGTACATTCATTTACGTCAGGCACTAAGTCTTTCTACAAACTAACTGTGAGGATCCTGTGTTTCTCAACAGGATTTGTATTTGGGAATACCGCTTCCTATTGGTCGAATTTCTCAGCAAGCCAAAAAGGCATCTCCTCTTTATCCTGGGGACGCTTGCCCATGACCGCATTAACCATGACGGGACTGAGTTTCAGTCCGCCACTGCCAACTTTATGCGCCTCACCACCCGGGGCCCCAACCAGGAGGTTGCGGTTAATGTAATGAACCAGACCCCTAATAACTACTACTGCAGAGGCATACAGGGGTCTCAGTTGCTGAGCTGTTAACGTACCCGCCTGAGGATGCGGGGTGTAAGCAGCTAAAACAGGCCAAGTAGCGCCTGGAATTGACAACGGCCCTTGTCTGACCGCTGTAATAACGTATGGGAGGGCGCCATTAAAGCAAACGGCATGCTGCCAAGCAGAAATCGGAATTTCCACTGTTCGATATGGAGCGTACGCAGCAGGAGCTTCACCAGGGGTGTAAGTGTGAAAAACACCAGTACCAGCATCTATCGCGGGGAACGTAACCCATGAGTAATACAGCTCAAACGGGTACGCCGCGTCAGCTGAAGCAACAAAAACCACTGCCTGTCCCTCTAAAGAAATGAGGTATTCCTGCAAATGATTCCGTACATCCACACATCTATGTGCTGGGATATCAACCGCAGCCATATTGAAACAGTAATAGAGAAGTACAATGCAATTCTAAAAGGCACAACTGGGTAGTAATTCAAACAGAAAACCGTTCTAAAATTTTAAAGCTTGAATAGACCTATGTAATTATAGGAAGGTTTTATCAGTCACTAACTTCAACCGGAAACAATAGTGAGGGGGTCGAAGACTGATATAAGCACTACTCAAGTGTCTCACAATAAGACCACACTCGTTGATAGCGCCATGTTGCAAGGCTTTCTGCTCATACACAGAACTGTGCACAGAGACCTAGAACATTAGTGAATTGTGGTGTACCAGAAACTCACCTCAGTAGCTAGAAACCCCAACCAGCTAGCAATCAGTGTCACATTAGCTCTTCGTCCTATAGCAAAGTAACCAATGATTAGACAACCTAGAACATGTGACTTAGGACCATCTCAGGAATGGTGGGAAGTGAGAACACTCTTGTTATACTCTCATACCAGTCCACAACAGGAGTAAAAAAGAGACACAGTAAGGGTAAAATATTTATTTTAACAACGTGATCTCATGCGCAGTATCTTAGCCAACATAAGCAGACATATGATTAAAAATAATATGGTCAGCATGGTCACAACTCCATAAAATACAAAAGGAGGAATCATATTACAATGATAGTGCAAACAGGTGATAAAAGCGTCTAGTTTAAACACCCTCCCTATATAGGAACTATGTATTATAAAACTATAGAAGGTCTCTTGAGCTTGTTTTGGGGGACCCCATTACCTGTCTGCTCAGTAAGTGTAAATTACATCTGGATCGGCTAGTCTCTCTGCATCCCTGGAATCTTCCAAGTGTGTGAAATTATGGCAAGTGTGCTATGATAAAGGCGCCAGAATCCTACTCGGCTTGCAGCTGCCAAAATGTTGTGTCTAGAATGTATTACACGGGCACGCCGATAAACAGGCTCACATGTTATGATAACCTTCACGGCTCAGCACTCACTGTACAGACTGGGGGCACGATGTATGTCTAGAGATGTCGGAACACAAACCCTGTCTCATGTATAGACCTTTGTGAAAGCCAGCTTTGCAAAAACAGCTAAGCAGTGTTGTGTGCAAAAAGCAGCAAAAGGTAAAATGGCGTTTAAACTTCTAATAAGCCATGCTAACTTAACATGCAGGCAAAAAGAGGCCCATAAACCATACTACAGTATACCCATCGTGTTTTGTCATCTCCACCTCTTTAGTAGAAGAGATACACAAGTCCCCCCAATATATGTTCCATTTACTCAATTTTTTATCCCACTTCTTAGGACAGCCTCCAGATTTAAACACCTATTCTTCTGCAACCATACATTTGTCTAGTTCCTTTGCCCAATTCCTTGTCGACGGTCCCTCTGCCACCCCCACTTCATTGCGATTGCATGTTTCACTAATGTGTACCCTAGAGTGGCCATTTGTTGCTCCACTTCTGTAAGGTCAGTCGCCTCCCATATATTAAGGAGCCTGAAGTGGTGATGTGAGGTTAATATTTTTGTCCATTGCTTCCTGTATGTGTTTTGTCGCTCTTTCCCATATAGATCATACAAATGAATATTCCCATATCGGATGGTAAAAGGTGGCCTCTTGGTGACATCCGCTGAGACATATTGCATCCAGTCTATTCTCCATTTTTTCTAGTGTGACCCCAGTGGGATAAGTTCTATGTAGGATTTTTAATTGAATCAGACGGAGATGAAGAGGGATGGCTACCTCCCTTAGGGACGTGCTGTTTACCAGTCACCATCTTCTATATGAGCTTGTCACCTTTCTCGAAGGGCCAGAAACGGATCCGGTAAGTTATTACATTGTTTCCGATATGTTAGTGATATGGCTTTGTTTAAAATAGGTTCAGAGAGCAATCGATCCTCCAAGGGGGACGTTTCTGGTAGGCTTCCTATGTCTGGAAGTGCTGCTTTAAGGTCATGGCGGATCTGCAAACAGCGGAAGGTCTCCCTCTGAGCTACTTCATACTGCTGCCTTAACTCCTTAAACGTGAGGATGTTGCACTTTTTTACTAGATGGCGTATTGTGTAGATTCCAATTGTGCTCCATTTACCAAAACCGGGTTGGTTACCTAAAAGACCAAGTTTTTGAGTGGACTATAATGGTGCGGCCTGGGTCAGTACATCCGACCAGCCAAGTCGTCTAGTAGCTTGGTGCCAGATTTCTACAGTTTGACCGTCGGGCCCTGGTACCGCCCTTTCCACACTTTCATATAGAGAGCTCCTAGGCACCCTTCCCTTCCTATCTGATATCTGTCTAACAGGTACGCAGGGTCTGTCGGGGAGCGATATATCCAGTGATTCACTACTATTAACTGTGAGGCCCAATAATGGAGTCGTATATTTGGGAGTGCAATCCCTCCATCATACCAACCTTTAGTTAATTTATGTAGCGCTATACAAGGCGCTCCTCCATCCCACAGCCACTTTCTAACCTCACTTTCTACATTCCTAAAGTAGGAGTCAGGGACCTTGTAAGGGCAGTTCTGAAGGATGTGGGGGTATATATTCTGAGATTATTACACGCTCTGATTCAGTTGGAAAACATTGCTAAGATAATATTTTCTTCGTTTTCGACACTGTCTAGTTAACACTTTAAAGGAGACCGCAAAGGTGACTTGGGCTTTACAGGGTCACTTCTAGTATTCTGAGTAACAGTGAATTATTTTCATCCCGAGACATTGAATCACAGAAACTAGTTATTGAGCCTTACTATTAAGCCCTTTTAGGTCCACAGAACTGAAGAGTTATATGTCCAACAGGGACCAGAGTCAATTTCTGCAGTACATAAGAATGCAGGGCGCACAGCATTGGGCATGGACTCCAAACTTTATTTGTTAAAAATTGAGTGGAAAATGGAGTTTGTACATGTTTGTAATATTTTTATTTATAACACCTTTTATTGAGCATCATATGACAAATTACATGAATAAATACATTATAGCAGAGTTTAGTTCAAGAGAAAAAGAAGACAAAAGGTGCTGTTCCAGGACTAGAGACAGAAGCTTACACCAAACAGAAGATTTCAGTTTAATACTGAATGTCTGAGTAATACAAGGAAGCTAACTAAATCCTCCAGTCCTCCGCTTGGCTCTTCTGCTTTGCGGTGGTTTCTTCTTGGGGGTCTTCTGGGCTCTCCCTCAGTGGTTGGATATCACCCTCAGGGAAAATGGAAGTTTGAGGCCATGAATTTATGTTCCATTATGACCATAGAACCCGTCACCGGGGTTCACCACTATGGGTGCTTCACTGATGCCACTGTACCAGTAAAACATCCTTGCCCGTTCTACTCTAGAAATGACATACAGAGTAGCTCTGTATGCCATTTCTAGAGTAGAACAAATCATATGTTCACCATCCATGCGCCCTGGCGCCAGTTGCTTTTGAGACTGTCTGCGTCCCCAGATGCAGAGCCTCAAGAGCGATACAGATCGAAAGCAGCATGTAGATTCCTAGACTAGGTATCTTATAAACATGTTGGAGTTCAATCACACAAAGGGGAAGATGGAAGGGTCGAAGAGGAATCTGGCTAGATAGAGTCTATACCAGAAAGAGCGCTACAAAAAGGTAAGTAACTTGTTCTTCTGATAGAGACTTCTAGCAGCAGATTCCGCACCTTTTGGACAGATATCAAAGCAGTATCTGTTTGGAGTTCTGTCTGTGAGTAGAATCAAATGAGAAAGTCCTGCAGGACAGAGTGGGCAAAATGCCCCTCCCGGAGAACCTGACCGTCAAGGTAATAGTGCTTCCTGAACATAAGGAGGAACGCCCATGTAGCTGCCTGGCAGATATTCAGGACAAGGAATCCTTATACCAATGTAGTGATAGCAGCTTTGGCACTGGTGGAATGAGCACGCAGTTGTTCTAAAGGCTGCTTCGCGGTTAACACATAGCAAATCTTAATGCAGAGCATGGTCCATCTGGATATAGATCTCTTCTGCCTTGCCTTTTTTCATTTCAGGAAACCCCACAACTAGTGGATTGTCCACCCAGTGGTCTTTGGTATAATCAATGTAAAAACAGAGGGCCCTCTTGGGACCCAAGCGATGGAGCCTCTTCTCCTCCTTAGAAGGATGAGGTGAAGAATATAATGCCAGCAGAGTGATACTTTCATCAATGTGTAACAGTGTCACAACTTTCAGTAGAAAGGAGTCCAGAGTCCGCAGAACCTGCTACACTGGGAAGAAGGAGGTGTATGGTGGATTAACACAAAGATACTGAAGCTCACTCGCATGCCATGCTGAGGTGATGGTAATGAGAAACACAGTTTTAATAATAAGGAGAAAAAAAGGAGAGCAGTGAATCAGCTTAAACGGAATGCACATCAGATAAGTCAGAACCAGATTAAGGTCCCATTTGGGCATGGCAAAGGGAGAAGCTGGAAACATGTTTCAGTTCTTTAAAAAAAAACGCATCACAACTGGCGACTTAAACATGAGGGCTGATCTGGCATCCATAAGAAGGCCAAGAGGGCCGAAATATAACCCTGGACTTTGCCCCAAGAAAAGCCATGCCAGGGAACAGACAGAACAAATAAAGGAGTGTCAGATCATTTGGCCTGATGAGAGTCAATCTGGCATGTGCCGCATCAAGTCACAAATCTGTCCTGACCTATACAGCTTGTGTCGAGGGGCACCTGGCTGTGAAGATGTCAACCACCTCTGGAGCAAGGTCGAAGGTGTTCAGCTGTTGCTGCTCAATCTCAAAATATGACGGTGGAGACTGTAAAGGTCTGGATGCAGAACCCTGCCCTCTTGCTGCGTCAGAGGGACAGCCTGATCGGAGAACATATGCTCAAGTATTATTATTATTATTATTATTCCGAGTTTTGTATAGCGCCTGGTTACCAATAGGCATCCCCGCGCTTATCAGAACATAACACAGCTACAAGAATGCAAGGATCAAACAGAGAACAAAAAAGTTTTTAAAAGTTTACGAAACCTGAAGAGACTGGCTTCGGAGCGCAGTTGTAGGGGCAGTGAGTTCCACAAGGAGGCCACATTTATTGAAAACCTTCTGCCCCCAGTTCTTGCCTTTTTCACCCTGCCAACCTGAAGGAGATGTTGGTGGTCAGAGCGGAGGGAACGAGAGGCCTTATAGGGCTGAACCATCTCCTCAAGAATAGGTGGACCCACCCCGTGAAGGACTTTATGGGCGATGCAGAGTGACTTGAATTTCACCCGGTCCTTCACAGGGAGCCAGTGCAGTGCCCTCAACGCCGGGCGGGCAGATTGCCGCCTAGGGAGACCCGTCAAAAGCCTGGCAGCCGCGTTCTGCACTTGCTGCAGTCTGCTCAGGGTAGATTCGGGTGCGCCCAGGAAAAGCGCATTGCTGAAATCCAGCCGCGAGATAATAAGTCCCTGGATGAGAAGCCTTCGAGTGGCCACTGGGAGCAGGGGCAGAATCTTCTGGGCTGAACGGAGCAGGCCAAAGCACACGCCAGCAGTCTTTTTGGCATGGGTTTTAAATGATAGGTCCTGCTCCAGCCATACCCCCAAGCTCTTGATCTCCTGCTTGGGGGGGGGCATCGGTCCCAAACAGTCTGGCCAGCTGCTGGGGGGCAAAGATGGAGAGGAGTACCCCAGCAGCATCAGTTCCGTTTTGGAGCCATTTAACTTTAGGGCTGAGCTGCACATCCACGTGTAGATCTTTTCAAGACACGTGTGCAGCCGGTCGGGATGGTGCGCCGACTGGGAGAGGCCTACCACCAGCTGGGTATCATCAGCGTAACTGATGATCTTGATACCCAGCGGCCGTACCACATTCTCCAGGGGGGCCATGTAAACGTTGAATAGGGTAGGGCTCAATGAAGAGCCCTGTGGCACACCACACTGGAGAGGGGTAGAAGATGATTTTTCCTGGCCTTCCCACACCTCAAATGTACGACCTTCCAAGAAGGAGGCGAACCATTTGAGGGCCAAACCCGTGACCCCCACCCCTGACAGCCGTTGGAGAAGCACCTGATGGTCCACGGTGTCAAAAGCAGCGCTGAGGTCCAGGAGGATCACTGCCACTGATCCCCCCGAATCCAGCATGCTCCTCGCATTCTCCACGACCGCCAGCAGGGCGGTGTCGGTCCCCTGACCGGGCCGAAAACCCGTTTGGGAGTCGCCCAGGAGGGAATTGGCTTCCAAGAAGTTGGAGAGGCGGCTATTCACCAGCTTCTCAGCCACCTTACTGATACCCGGCAGCAAAGAGATAGGCCGAAAGTTGGCGAGATCGGCGGGGTCAAGGTTAGGCTTTTTCAAAAGAGCCTTAACCACCGCCCCTTTCCAACTGGGGGGGACCATCCCATGGGCGAGAGACAGGTTTATCAAGTCCGTAGCAGGGCCAACGATAGAAGATGACACCTGTTTAAGATATTTAATAGGTGCTGGGTCTTTCGGGGAGCCGCTCTTCATATATCCCAGCACCGACAGGACTTCCTCCTTAGTAACTGGACCAAGGGAAGCCAACTCCGCCAATGGTGACTCAGGTTGGGAGCTGGGATTGTCCTCCAAAGAGGAGATCTCACCTAGCCGGGGAAGGGAAGCCAGTATGTTGTCGATTTTACTTTTAAAATACGAGGCCAGTTCTGTGCATTTTTTGCGAGGGTCCTCGTGGAAAACCTGGGGGTCGGGGGCATTGAGTAGCTCCTTAATGACCCTAAATGACTCTTTGGAAGAGTTGGCCGCAGAGCCAATGCGCTCTTCGAAGAATCCTGATTTTGCCACCCGAATAGCGGATTTGTACCTGCTCAGGGCCGCACGATATTCTTTACGATTCGCCTCACTCCAGTCTCTCCTCCAGGACCGCTCTAGCCTCTTACATCCTTTCCTCAGAGTTCTTAATTCTGATGAATACCAAGGTGCCGAGCCCAGTCCATGAGGTCTGGACATCACACTCTTCATGCCAAATTCGCAGCCACTAGGATGACTTGTCCCAGTCCGTCATGATCTTCTTGAGAATTTGGGCAAGAGTGATATAGGAGAGAAGGTATAGAGGAGTCCCGAGTTCCACTTGAGGTGGAACGGGTCTCTGAATGAGAACACTGTGGAAACTCCAACGTAGGGAAGAGCTGGCATTACATGTTCTCAGAAGTAGCGGAACAGACCTTGCATCACCGCCGGGTTTAACTGCAGTTTGTGATCTGATAGGCTTAGACGGCTGAGCTCATTTGCCCTGGCATTCAAGAATCCTGCTAGGTGGCTCACCACAAGGAAAAATTATTGGCGGTCCAACCTTCCAGAGGCACAAGGCCTCCTGGTACAGGGTCTGTGTACTAACACATGGTAGTGGTGTAGCCCATGAGCACCTGTACCAGCCTCCCTTTGATGGACGGTAGGAAGGCTTACAAAGCAAAGCAGGTGGGGGCAGCTCCAGAAGGGTGATGTGGAGCCAGGACTCAGCTGGAGACCAGAGAGCTCTGATCTCCACTTCTCTCAGATGGCCACGCCAACTGAGAAGCAATGCATCAGTCATCACTGTCACCTCTAGGTGGGGAAGGGAGAGGGGTCTGCTGCTGACCCAATAGCGGTCCAGCAACTAACAATGCAGATCTTGTGCAGTTGCCTCTGAAATCTGAATGTAGTCGGAGAGGTTTCCTTGATGTTGGGCCTACTGGGACTTCAGAACCCACTGCAAAACCTGCATATTCCACCTAGTGTGCTCGTCCAGAAGATGCAGGGGGCTATCACTACCAGCAGTCTCAGAGTTGACCTCACTGAAACCCAGGACTGAGAATGAAAGATCTAGAGCATAGCCTGAATGTCCTGGATTCTCTTTCTCGTGGAAAAGACATGAAACCAAACTGTGGCCAGAATTGCTTTGATGAAGAGGAACGTCTGAAAAGGAAATAGGTGTGACTTCGGCACATTTATAGTGAAACCTAAAGATGAAAGGAGGTTAGACGTAGTCTGGAGGTGGTTAATCCTGCCTGGGGCAAGCCAGCCTTTAACAGCCATTCATCAAAGTAGGGGAAGACTGGCACTCCTGACCTCAGAAGGTGCATTGCCACCACCTCCATCACTTTTGTGAACACCCGAAGGGCACTAGTGAGACCAAGGGGGAGCCCAGCAAACTGAAAATGTTCCTGTCCCAGCTCAAATTGCACGTAATGCTGATGGGCTGGCAGAACGGGTATATGGAAATAGGTGGCCTGCAGGCCCAATGCTACCATTCAGACTCTGAGGTCCAGGGTAGCCAAAACATGGGCTAGGGTGAGCATTTTGAATTTCTCCTTCCGGAGGAAGGCATTGAGATGGTTTAGGTCTAAAATTGGACAAAGACCACAGCCTTTTTTGGGCACCAAAAAAGTACAGGGAAAAACAGCCACATCCTCCTTCTGGTACTGTCACCCTCTCTATAGCACCTTCGGCCAAAAGGGCTTTAACAAAATGGAGAGATGGGCCCCCATCAGTCACGGTGGGAGGGGGGATAGTAGAAGGTGCAGCGGGTAAGAGAGGTTTGAAGTGTTTATCTTTTGTGGTTGACCTGCAGAACATACCTGTCCAAGGTGATGGCCTGCCAACTGGGGTAGTTTTGAGAGGATTCTGCCTCCTACCGGATGGCTGTGCTCTTGGAAGGATATGCTAAAAAAAAGGCTTGGCAGGTGAGGCTTCAGTGTGGGGGTGGGGCTTGGACTGGGCAGCTTGCTGACTTTGGGAGGGGGCAGTGGCCACCTCGGCTGCGACCATAAAACTGTTGAACCCCCTGTGGTGGTTGGACAGGCTGCTGGTACAGGGAGGCTCAGCTAAAGCTGCAAAAGGAACAGCAGAACTGCTGCGGTTGGCAAGATGGGACAGAGCGGCCCAGGGAGAAAGTGGTAGTGCTACTATCCTTGAATCGCTCAAAAGCGGAGTCAGGCTTGTCCTCGAATAGCTGAGTCCCATCAAAAGGCATGTTCATCAAGGACTGGACATCACCGAGAATCCACTATCTTACAATAACATCCACTCCTCTTGACAGGGAATCTATATGGGTTGGAACGACTTATGGAGGCCTGCAACACAAGGCTATCTGATATGGGGTACTAGGATACGAAAGCTGTGTTACCAACAGCAGGGTGATGGCGCATGGCAACCTGATGACTGACTGGCGGGCCGAAACATGGTTTTGCCCAAGCACCCAATAAGGTGTCCATCAGTGCTTCATTAAAAGACAGGAGAGTTTCTCAGGACGTCTGCCCAGGCTGGAGAACTTTTGTCTTGACCTCTGGGTAGGAAGTTAGAGGTCTGGAACTTCGGACACTTTGCGCATTACCATGGCAGAGGAAGCGGATTCTTCTGCGGCCGGAGGATGAGGGACAATACAGTGTCTGGGAAAGTATCAAGGCCACTAGCCCCTTACAAGTCTTTTTACCATTGTCTGAATTGGTTCCGAAAAGGAAATGCAGAGAGTGTTGATGACCATGCAGATGCTCAAGCGGCAGAAGATCAAGGGAGAGAAGTGGCGCCTCATGTGGATTTAGTTGTGCCTTCGAACGATGTTGGACTGGTGTTAGCTCAGAGTCGAAAACAACAATCAGATTTCCTTCCTCAGGTGTCTAAGTTGGCATCGGCATAGATATGCCGGGGCTGCTGTGAGTTGTGATACCAGAAGAGGGGTCAGAAGAGAACAGAGGTAAGATGGGCTCGGAGGGTTCAGCTGGTGCCGAGGGCGAACCTGCCGGCGGTCTGCCAGTCGGCAGGGATCCAAAGAGCTTGAGCTAGGCTACACAGAAATTTTTGATCTGGTGCAGCATGGCCAAAGGCTCCGTAAACTCAGGTTGTACCAGAACCAGCAATGGAACCCGGTCTGTAGGTGGTTTACTTTGGGAGCAAGAATGAGAAGGATGGCGCTAGGGCTAATGCGCAAGGAAGCACAGCCTCACTTGGACTTCTTATGTTTTTTATGCTTATCTGAAGATTTGGAGCATGACGAAGACTGGAGCGACTCTTTCGGGTCCGGGAATGAGAGTGGGACCAAGATTAAACTTTGGACGTGAAGCATGACTTGGATCATTCCCGACGTGGGGTTTTCTTGTGCTTGGCAATGTAGGGGTTCACCTCCCATTCCCTGATGGCTTTTGGGTTCATCGATGAGCAGTCCCTGCAGGTCTTGGAGTCATGGCTTGACCCCTTGCACCACAGGCACACCTGCAGGGGAACTGTCACAGACAGTCCCTACAGGGCTTAAAGCCTATGTTTTAGGGGCAAACACTGAGACATTTTAGAAAAATAGAGGTAAGTCTCAGGTAGATGAGGAGCTCCGGATCCGCGTCTTTTGCATGAAGAGAAAGGACCTGACGTCAGCACAGAGGGGTGGAGCCTATATAGGCTTCGCATCTCATTTCTGGAGCGAAATGGCGATGGTGCGGAGTAACATGGCGCCATCAATCGGCATGCCGAGGTAATGATGACATTTTTTCTGGATCTAGCCTGACACCTTGGGAACATTCATATGGTGAGGAATCTGCAGCTAGGAGTTTCTATCAGATTGTCTTGTTGAAAACCTTGCTTTCCTCGCCCAAGCATGCTTGGCTATAACCCTGCTTTTTCCCCATCTATGTCTCACGTCGAGCATAATTTCCCATCCCCAAACTATCAGCAAACTCCTATCTGCGTAGTCACCTCAAAATGAGTGAAAGCAAAGACCAAGCACTGGAGATGACAGGGCATTTACTCTTAATGAAAGAAAATACAGAAAGGGTCCTGGAAGGCACTAACAAATATTTCAACTGATGTTTGTGGGAAATATCCTTTTTGCTTATAGGTAAGCTTTTGTTCTTTGGAAATGTGCTCTTCTGTTAGTATGCTTTACCTGTTCTGTGAGGGAGGGATACTTGCACTGCTGATGCCCATGTCATACCTATTCTATAAGGATGGAGGTTACCACTGCTGATACTCTTGTGGTACCTGTTTTTCAGTGAGGTACTGAGTCATGATAAAAAATAATCACTGTACAGGAGTCAAAACGCTCGCCATTGTCAATGCTTATTTTTTATGATTGCTGTTGATAATCATGTGACCAACACTGCCTGTCACAAATGTCCACCAACACTACAATGAGGTAGACCCATGAAGAAACTGGTTTTAGTGCGTCTCTGGGTTTGGCTCTCTCTTCTCAATTTCTCACCTATTTCAGACTTTTCCCTTTCTCCCCTCCCTCTTTCTCTTTATCTCCCTTTTCATATGTTTGCCCCTTCTCTGTCACTGCTCCTGAATGTGGAAGCTGTCTTGAAATAGGACATTCCCATTTAAATCTGGCCACAACATTCTGCGGAATCAGGCCAGGTAGGGAGTATGCTCATCCAGCATGGCAAACCAGACAGACAACAGCATGACCTGTAATTTATTTAATCAGAAACCCCAAACCTGGTAAACTCAACTGTTCAACCCTAACAGTCAAAGCTCCCCTACTTTTCTTGTTTACACCTCAGCAAGTCGGTAAAGGCAAGGATTTAGTTAAATTATCATTCCATAATATTGATCCACACAAGTTAAAAAAGATGGCAACATATGCATGTGTTTCTTTAAAACACACGTTTCAGTGCTAAGTGTCTCTGATTTTGCTACAGTTATTCTCTGCGTGGATTTTTGCCTCTCAGTACCTGGTTATTTTGTAAAGAATGGTTAACACACTGCCTACAGAAATTTTGCAGTCTGGTAGGTCCTGCCATGCTACTTGTAATAAACCTCCAGACAACAGTAAGAAGAAATATGTGGTTTTATGGGGAACAGGTAGATAGCAACCAAGCAGCACTGAGGTCACCACCAACTGACCAAAGGCCTTCCCTGGGTTCCATAGTAGAACCCACAGGTATCCTAAATACCACATCTCACTTCTTTACACAATTTGCATAAGGTGAATCTAAAAGCAAATACAGATCTAATACACACATTTTGATAAGGTAACAAGGTAACCCCAATAGTAAAGATAGACTACATATTAACAGTAATACTATTTTAACCTACCAATAGACAACTATAGGAGCTGACATCAAGCCCAACTTTAATAGTATATAAACATCTAAACATCCCAATGGGCCAATGCCCCAACCCACTCTTATTTTTTGTTATTTAAACCCACCCACGTAGGCTGGATCACTGATCCAGGAACAATATGTCTGATCATCCCATGACAAAATCATTAAACTTTGAAGGTAATACCATTGATCGACCTGTGCGAGTGGCTTTACCCTAACAACTAGGTCCTGACGGCTTTATCCTAGAAGCTTGAACTGGTACATTACTAAATGCATTATTAGAACCAAAAACATTTGTCGCAGGTGCACTCTCATCCCATATCCACTCAAAAGACAGAGATGAGTCCGCCTCACATTTGTCATGCCTCCAATTCAGCACTTTAGTGTATTTTGACATTCTACTACTTTCTCATCTCACAACAATCCAGATCTTGCATACACTTCTTTTACTTACAAGGGTTCTGAAAATCTGCTTTTACCTTTCCCCACCTTGCAACTCAATTTCACCTTTACCCAATTCCCCGGTTGCAAATACACTTCCTTCACCCCATGTTTTTTATCATAATACTCTCAGTATATTCCTAGCATTTTCAGCAATTTATTTTTCACCACAGCTGGGGACCATCTGCTGCACAATTTCAAACCAATCCAAGCTCTATTATCTCTTGTGAAAGGTTCTCTTCCCCTCAGGATTCAGAAGGGACTGTAACCTGTCCCAGTAGGCATTATTCTATACACCCAAATAGTCTTACCAATTTCTTTTTCCAAGTCCTTTCTAGCACTGATAGCTGCGGGTATGCTTCCCATTAGAACTATGTTGAAACATTCCACAATACCATTAGTGGCTGGATGATAAGTCGGGTGTGTGTTTTTCTTTTATGCCATTCCTTAATAAAAATTTCCCAAACTTCCCTGCACTAAACTGTGGCCCATTGTCCCTCAAAATAAACTTTGGTATACCTTCTCGTGAAAATATTTTCTCTAAGAAGGTTATTATGGTGCTAGCATTACTGTTTGTAGACACTTTCCATTCTGGCCATTTTGAATAGTGATCCATAACAATTACAAATTTGAATTCTCCCCACATGTCCAGAATGGGACACAGTATGTTCATGCTAAGATCTGCACAAGGACTCCCTGGGCATCTTCTTTCCCCCAATGGAGGATGGATGTAGATTGAATTTTGTCCGCACTGGTATAATACTGACAGTTCATGGCAAACCTTTCTGTCTCCATGTCAACGCTTGGTTACCAGTAAGATTAATTCACATTTTTCTTAAGTTTGACAATGCCTAGATGCCCTTCATGACTGATTTATTTATTTATCTGTAATATTTTCTTTCTCAATTTTTTTGGGCGGCAAACCACGATCACCGCTGAGAATGGACCCTGCATCACTTAAGGATAATTCCTCTTTGATCTCCCACAATTTCTTACACTCCTCTCCTTATTTGTTTTTGGCTGACCATCCATCAATGATGAGTGTTTTTACTGTTACTAAATCTTCATCCTCCTGTTAACCAGTCTCTCATTCCTCTTTGGATATAATCAGATCCCTCTTATTAATTACAGCCACACTATACTCATCCCATGTGTTACTCACATACTCACTCAACGGAAAAGAAGAACGACTCAAGCAATCAGCCACCTTATTCTTATTGCCATGCAAGTATTCCACATCATACACAAAATCTAGCAATCTGAGTGTCATTCTTCCTATGTGTGGAGGGCTCTGACTATTCCCTGGGATGTAAGGACCTTCACATGAGGTTTATTGTCTTTGCGTAATTTGAATCTGATGCCACACAGGTACTGTCAGAATTTCTCTAAACCTCACACTACCGCAAGCATTTCCTTCTCAATTACAGAGAATTTTTCTCCGGGCGGGTACAAAGAACATGAGGCATACGCTATAGTGTTTTCACTTCCTTTCTCTGAAATTTGGGTCAACACCACTCCCGGCCCTTTACCACTAGCGTTCGAGGTCACTATACTGTGAGCACAGCACCCATTTCAAATCCTTGTAATACAACAGCTGTACATAAATCCTGTTTGATATTTTCGAAATCTCCTTGCAACTCCTCACTCCATTCAAACTCTTGTTTAGTTTTAACCTCACCAGCCATGAAAGTTGGTGAAAAGGACCTGTGTAATTCACCACACCAAGGCCCTCACATACGTCACAGAAAACCTCACACCGCTGCTCCGTCTCAGGAGTGTCCATTGTCTACACTTCACTTTCTCACAGCACTGCCAACTCTGTCTGCCGCACCACGTCCACCTGTTTCCCAAAGCAACGCGTGGGCTGCCTGGATCTCGGATCGTCGCCAAACTGTAGTAAAGCTCCACATAGCAGGTAAGGAGAAATATGTGGGTTAATGGGGAACAGGTGCATAGCGACCATTTAGCACCGAAGTCACCACCAACTGACCAATGATCTTCCCTGGGTTCTATAGTGGATGCCCCAGGTATCCTAGATACCACACTACTGTCCATTTTACTTTATTTAAACATTACTTCCAAAATCACAAAGGGCACTGCTATGGCACTTTGCAGCCAGATCACAATGGATAATACCAGCTCTCTGGAGTCCAGTTGTCCGGCACCAGGTGCATCAGTGTCAGTTGATAAGAGAAAGAGTTTGAGACGAGAAGGAGCAAAAGTCTCCTGTAGAAGTAACATGCTCAACCATTACCATACTCCAGTGAAAAAGAAAATGTAATATAGCAGGTGCGACCTACAGAAAGGAAAGCACACATGCTGCACAGTGTGTTGTATTTCTGAAACATTAGGTGTTGCTCCACTAGACGACACATTCGAAACATTAAAAAACCTGAAAAAGGGAAAATGCTTTCTGGTTTAATTGTTTTAGCCTAACATTTATGGAACGTTTCAGTTGGATTTATAAACAACCACTTGCAAAGCCTATAGTTCTGGCTTATTACTAAATGTGTATGTGGTGTAGTAGTGTGTATGTGGTGTGGTAGTGTGGATGTGAGTGAACATGTGCAAGATTGTGTTTTCTGATGAACAGTTGTTTTATACATTCACTTACTGATCTGTCAAAGTACTCAGTGACTCATAATTCATGTTCTTGATCACTCACAATTGCACCCATGCATCCATTCATCCACTGACTCTTTCTTGCATTCACCCTCACCCATCCACCCTACTGTACACAAACTCACCAGTCAAAGAAGAGGCCCTATAATATAAAAGGCAGATCTACCCGACTTTGCCAAAGATTGTTTTTTTTCTCGCTCACTCTATAAATACCCTATTGGAACTCAATCCTTCACCAAAATGCTGGCAGTGGGATTTGTAAAACTGAGACAAAACAATATACCACAATCTCCTGTATTTTAATTAATTAATTAAACTTCCTGCCTAGTCTCCACGGGCTAAATTAAGTACCCTTCTCCATGATAGCACATAATTTACCATTGTCATTCTGCAAAGCTTCTTCAAGTGATTTATTTCCTGTGGAGAAACCCACGTGATGAAGCCTACTGCGATTCGGCCTGCTGCTGCTTAATGGGACAACTTCCTGAAGTCTCTTCTGATCCTTGTAATTAAACATATGGGTCACCTAGCAGACCCTGAGAAACCCTGCTGCTGCTTAAGGGGACAATTTCTGATCATTGTAATTAAACGCCTGAGTCAGCTAGCAGACCTTGAGAAACAACTTTGTACTTGAACTTCAACACACCAATGCATGCAACTTTACTACCAGTCTTCAGGCTGGAGCTACCAACTCTTGAATAGGAGCCTGCAGGGACATAATACATTTCATACTTATACTTCATTTTTAACTCTGCAGGGGTAATATCCATTTTATCCATTCAAGGTAATGGGTCATCAAAACGTCCGCCCTAAATTGTCAAGTATTAAATGCAGCACCTTATTTAACTTCCACTCCTAATCTTCAAGGGTCCTCTACTGCTATTCATTAGGTCACACCAGCGGCCTTGCACAAAGATGTCAAAGTCACATCCTTTATCACTTCATAGCATGTTATGTAAATCAAATGTCTCTTGACATAGAATAAGTAAAGGGATTCTCTAGACTCTTTTCCACACTACACAAGTCAAAGATGGCTGTTGCCATTCCCTGCATATCTGTCTCACACACTTATAATCCTCAGATGTATCACCTCAGTTCACTACACTTAAGGCTTTCTTCTTTTATTTGATAGTACCCTTGTGCCTTCCGTGTTTCATGGGTTTTTATTAAGTCAGGCCACTGCTTCAGCCTTATCTTCCTTCTCCATGCATCACAGCATTACATCTTACTTCAATAACAGCCATCTTCGGGCTTCCAACTGATATTTGTGCAGATAACAGAATGCCCCACATAATTTTTAATTCATGTAATATCCCTTTATTTTATTCATAAGATTGAAAGTATAAGATGACACTACTAATACTGTAGCTCAGTGGTTGTAAGCCTTATGACTTCTGTGACCCCTCCACTGAATCGCTACTAGAAGCCGGGGACTCCTGACTAAACAATTTCTACAATCTGAACGTCAAACAGTGCACAAAAATACAGAAACAAATATACATCAAATCAGTACAAAATTATGAAACACTTTATTTAGTTCACAAACAAAAAAAACCCACACAAATTGAAATTTTAATGGGAGGGTTGGCGCTTTTAAAAATTTACTTTAATTCCCAAAACATGAAGCGATATGCACAAGAGTCTAGCAGTCTTTGACCGCCAGACTTGCTGTGGTGTTTCTGCGGGTGCCATATTGTGATGCCACCATTCGGACCACCACAGCTGCGCCAGGAAACTGCAGTTCCCTGGCGGTGGTGCAGCGGACAGGGGTATCCAATATGCAAGGCTGGACCGCTACGGTCAGCCGAGCATATTATGAGTTTCCCCACCACCAGCAGTTTCATGACGGTGAGCCAGTCATGAAAAGGCTGACGGTGGGGAAATGAAGGGGGCCTTACAGGGCCTCCATGCCCACACCGCCATGGGGATGCATTCAGGGGGGGACCACATGTGCTTTGAGGCACCCTAAGTTCCAGCACGGTAGAAACTTCACAGTCCATGCCGTGCTGGAACTGCTTTTGCATTCCCATTGCGGTGCCTGCTTTAAGGGAACTGCAGTGGGAGCGGCAAAAGAAAAACCCGCCAGACACAAGTTGAACCGGCGCAAAGCCGGTGCAGCCCCGCCAAAGAAGTAATCAGGCCCTTTGTCTTTCATTGCTCTACCAGTACTTCAATTGAGGCCACCAATCGCCCCTACTAGATTGCGTTTGCTGTACTTGCGCTGGTCCCACAAAGCAATATAATGAAACCAACCTTCTTTTTAAATTTCAGTTTCAAATTTCTTCACCAATACAGCGCGTTTTAGAATGTTCATTTTTACTTTTTCATGTATATACACTTTATTGATCTGCTAATAGTTTTTAATTTTATAAAACAGGTTTAGAACCACTGCTCTAGTCTCATCATCCTTGTTATGCACACAGAGCCATTGTTAAAACAAAGCAGACAAAATACCTACAAATGTGTGCTTCAACTACAAAACGTTGATCAGGGGCGTAACAAAGCCCCCGCAACCCCCGCGTTGCGGTGGTGGGGATCCCAGGCTTACCCATACTGGAAGGGGCCCCCTCAGTCCCTACTAATGCGAGGGGCCCCTCGAGTTTTGTTACGCCACTGAAGTTGCTCCAAATGCCTCAAAAAAGCCAGTGTCCGTTTAAACGACAGGTAAATGTAGCCAGAGACCGAGACCTGGTGTGTATGAAGCTGTTGGCGGAGGCCGTCAGACACCCTTGTCATAAAACACAGAGGGACGGAAGCCCCCTCTCGCTTTCCTTCTCCCTGTTTACACTAGACCCAGTCTTCCCAGACTCGGTTCAACCTTCCAACAGCCCGAATCCCACCCCGACAAGATGTTCCCCCGGTTGAGAAGCAAATAATCCCGAGCTCTGTGTATAAACGTGATACTGTTGTTTTCAAGAGAAGCATATCCACATCTGGCACGGGGAGCTCCGGGGACCGCGCAGATGCAAAGCGCCAAGGGGGGAAGATGAATTCGACACATCGTCCCTGGGCTGCAATAAATATTTAAACTATTGCATGTATCCAGTGGTAAATATTTAAACTGCTAATTTGCTCAGATGCCAGGAAAGACAGAAGATAAACTTGGCCTTCGATGATGACGAGGGGGAATGTAGGTGTGAGCATTATTAAAAGTCAAAACCAGAATCTCACAGAAAGAGCCGATTCTTATTTCAAGCAGTAACTACAAACTCGTGGGCACACAGTGCTCAATAACTAAACTGATGGAGGCCTCAATCATGACGACATGAACTGATGTTCATGCACAGGTTCCAGCGACGGAATGTATGTGTAGGCATCAAGTAGAATGGTCACTCATGAATGAATGAATGAATGAAACAGATTTTTATAGAGCGCAACGTTCACTCCAAGGAGCATCTTGGCGCTATTGGACAAAGACCAAAGAAAAAGCAGGGAGGGAGGAGGTGCAGAAAAGAGGATGCCCGAAAAAGGATCAGATTAGTGCTAAGATTTCCTTATCTGTGGTGCTAAAGATCCAAGTTTTTAGTAGCTTTCTGAACATGGGTTCGTTGTTGGTGTGTCTTAGTTGGGAGGGCAGGTAATTCCAAGCTTTTGATCCCAGTGTGGCCAGGGTTTTCATCTAGACACGGTCCTGAGTTTATGGTTGTAGGACACTATATCAAATTCATTAATGTTGACCTACACCAGGGCTCGAGTCAGGGTACCACGCGGGTGGACGGCGTCCCCCCACTTATTTTACCGGGAGCTCGATAACTATAAACTGCAACTGAGTGTTGGCGTTGGAGCTGGGCTGGTCACTGAGCAACTGACAGGAGCTGCTTCCAAACTTGAGGAGGGGGGGTCAGACCCCAAGCCTCACCTGCAATTGCGGTAGAAGACAGCATCAGCTGACCCCTTACCAGTAGGCACAATACTTAGCCCAGCAGGGCTCCTGCAGTGCAGGAGCCACTTCGTAATGTGAGGAGGGGGGTCAGACCACAAGCTGCAGCTGCAACTGCGGCAGGAAGCCGCCTCTGGTGACTCCCTGCTAGGAGGCGAATACTTAGCCCAGCAGGGCTCCCGCAGCGTGGAACGCGCAGGCGCATGCTCGGGCCAAGACCTGGCCTGTCTGCGCTGATCCATGGCCTATTGAGGCTGAGCTGGACACACTTTCTGAGGCCATTGTCATAGCATTCCAGTGCCTTCAATTTGAGTGTGCAGCTGTCAAAGCCGCAAACCCACCGTCTGGAATTTGAGTCACTATCTGCTAAGAGGTTCTGTATTTCCTTTTTAATCCTAAACCATTAGTAGTGGCCTCCCCCTTGCCTCAGGCTTTCAATTTGTACAGGCTTGTCGCCAATTTCACAGTTTCCAATTTTAATCATCTGACCATTTGCCGGGATTATGGGAAAAAGAAAAGGGGGTGACTGTGAAACCATCTTATCTCCTCTAGCAAAGCCTACCCCAAAACCTACTTCAATTAGCCGGATGCTAGAGCGAGTCGTCAGCATACACAAATATAGAGTTGTAAATATCGATGTCAAAAATATCGACATCTGATATTTATAATGGTAAGTACACAAATATCAAAAGAAAACATTTCAATGTAAAAAATAGAGTTGTACAAAATATCGATTTTAATATATGTATATAATATATATATATATAATATTAAATATATGAAATCATAAAATTAATTTAATTTTTTTTAGATTTAATATACATTTTAACCCCTTCCATGCTCATGATGACCCCCAGCCGTCATGGGTCATGGTGGGCGTGTGCGCACGACGGCCGGGGGGCGTCCGAGCCACGCTGCGATTGAAATGTTCAGCACCGCGGTGGAATTCGCACCGCAGCCAAGGTGTTAACAAATATAACAAATACATTTAATGTAAAAAAAAATTACATACATATATAAAATGTTATATATATATATTACCTACTGGCGGTCGCCAGTAGGTATATATAGTTAGGATTTTTTCTCTATGGGTTTTTTGAAAATTCTATGTCTAATAACTTTGGCGTTTGTGGACGGAATTGGCTGAAATTTTCAGGAAAATGGCACATTTTGTTTCTGAGCAGCCCTTGAAAATTTGGGGGGGGTTCGTCCAGTGGGGGCCGAGAAAAAAGGGGGGTCCCAAAACGTGTTTTTAACATTGAGTTTTCCATAGGGCGGTTGGCCTCACTTTTAGCCCGAACGGCTGAATGGATTTGCACGAAACTTGGCAAAATTGTAGGGACTGGTAGCCCGATGTGCCTTTTGTAGGTCTCAATATATGTGCTCCAGTGGATTTTGAGAAATTAACGTTTAAAAAAAGATATATATCTGTAACAGCGGACCGGGCAGCGCTCTGGTTCGCGGACTTTTCGCGCAACGGAGCTTTGTGAAGCGAAGCTGATTGGTTCTCCGGCGTCTGTCAACATTCCAAACAGTCCGTAGCGGCCGCCATCTTGTCTCTCGGTAGGATCGAGAGACAAGAGGAGGTCAAAACAAAGGGGGAAATAACTATAAGGGGGCATAGTAGATCCTCGCTGACCCCCTAGGTTTGATGTGGAGGTTTTAAAAGGGCCCCGTGGGGCAAAAAAAAATAATAATAATAATAATTGAACGGCTGAATGGATTTGCACGAAACTTGGCAAAATATTAGGGACTGGTAGCCCGATGTGCCTTTGCTAGGTCTCAATATATGTGCTCCAGTGGATTTTGAGAAATTAACGTTCAAAAAAAGATATATATCTGTAACAGCGCTCCGCTTCGCGTAACGGAGGTTTGCGAAGCTGATTGGTCATTCTGTCACTGGGCTATAGTTGGGCTACATCTGGCTGATATTTGGGCTACATTTGTTTTTTTGTGTGTCTGGCGGCCATCTTTGGGCTACATTGGGCTACATTGGGCTTCATTGGGCTACATTCGGCTAATTAGCAAATAGCTCATCGCAAACTAGGAATGGTAAAGAATCGCTATTTATTCCTTAAAGTTCGCTATTTAGGAAATGCAAAAAACTTTGATGATATATATGGCGGTTCATCTCTAACAAGATAAGAAGCATAGGGATACATTTATGATGACTGGCGCATCACCAGGGATGTGTTAGTCATTCTGTGCCGCTGTTCCGTCACCTATGGTGTGCTGCATTTACAATGCGGCGCATCATGGGGCAAAAACAGCACAGATGCGTGATGTATCTGTGCCGTAAAGGTGGCGCATTGCTGGAGTTGTATCGCAAGTGTGATGAAGCTCCAGCAAGGGTCGGGGGTGCCCCTGTCGCAGGGTTTCTGTTCTCACACAGAACTGTGGACAGAGGATTGGAACCTCGGCGAATGCATTGCTGGAGTTGTATCGCAAGTGTGATGAAGCTCCAGCAAGGGTCGGGGGTGCCCCTGTCGCAGGGTTTCTGTTGTTACACAGAACTGTGGACAGAGGATTGGAACCTCGGCGAATTAGGGTGTCCCAAAACTCACGTTAGTAATCAAAAACTCCTTAGCAAGCTAGGTACAGTGTCACATTGGATATAACAAACTCTCAATGTTTAGACAATCCAGAATATGAACTTATAGTACCTCAGGATACGTGGAACTCATGAACAGTCGGTCGTTATAGATTTCTTAGAAACCAGAACATGGAGTTAAGAAGAACAGATGTGTATTTGAAATGTTTATTTACTAATGCCGTCTTCTCAGGCGTAGTACCTTAGATAATAAAAGTACACATATTATCAGTAGCAAAATTACCAGCATAGTTACTAGTACATAAAAAGTGAATGGTGATAGTATGTTAACATGCTGTAAATGAATAAGAGTTAGCAACACTTATAAGCAGCCGCGGGCCGTGGAGGGAGTTACGGTGAGGCAGGGAGGCGGGGAGGGGGAGAAGCAGGGTGGAGAATACAAGTACACATATTATCAGTAGCAAAATTACCAGCATAGTTACTAGTACATAAAAAGCGAATGGTGACAGTATGTTAACATGCTGTAAATGAATAAGAGTTAGCAACACTTATAAGCAGCCGCGGGCCGTGGAGGGAGTTACGGTGGGGCAGGGAGGCGGGGAGGGGGAGGGGCAAGGTAGAGAGGGCTCCACCCTGCTTCTCCCCCTCCCCGCCTCCCTGCCCCATCGTAACTCCCTCCACGGCCCGCGGCTGCTTATATCTCACCCTCCCTAATACACATATTATATTATTTGCTAAGAAGGTCTCTTTGTGTTGGTTTAGGGCGTGCCCATACTTTAGTGTCTTAGATTTGAAGGAATCACATCACCATACACCAGCTCTCTCTTCATGTGAACCGCATCAACTGTTGTGTATGTGTGTTCGGCAAAGCAATATAAAACCCGCCTCATGCCCAGAATTGGCAGAAGTTGCACTTATGTTATGAGTATGAAGTCGTGGAGATCAGACCTCATAACAATTCTGTATCGTGTTGTTCTTGAAACTTTAGCACTCGCTGTACAGATATAGTTTAACAAGTAAAGCAGATAGTAGACCAATAACATATTATTCTCATGTAAACCACGATGAACTACTAGGTGGAAAGCTAAAGCAACAACTAAGTGTCGTGTGCAGAAGTTGCAAAAAAGGAAAAATGGCGTTTAAACCGGTAATGAGCCCATGCTAACTTAACACGGTGTAAAGATATCCAGGACCTAGATGACACCTCCTCATGATCCGGAAACGAACTGAATAAGATAATAGAAGTGCCATCTCATGAGAGCAGATTGCAAGTTTATATGTGGACGGTCCGCAAGGTAAAGCATTAAAAACTAGGAAAATTTAATGCTAAAGAAAAATAAAACAGCCAAGTACTTTATCGAGTCTTAAGCCAATAGGCAAGGTAAATAATAAAAACTTGACAAATAAGTCAATGAATTGTCAATGAAATGCTAGTACTCAGCATATCAAACATGAAAAAGGTCTATGACATAACTGTGTATGCAAAATAAGCTGCAACAGCCTCCAATAGGAAGTCACCGTCTTCATCCGAAAACAGTTCAGCCATCCAATTTAAAAGCGGAAAAGAACATACGTGCTCTCCCAGCACCGGATCCTCTATCACCATCAGAGGACAGCTCGGTGGGTTTTCAAGAAAGCTCTCTTCCAAGAAAGACTGTGCTGCCGCCAGTAAATTCCAGGGACCAAGTAGTCCATGCATCAATGCCACAGCCATAATCCTTTCGCCAGGACAAACCAACTCGTGAGTAATGATAGGAGTCATCAGCTGATTAAAGTCGACGTCAGGAGAAACCGGTCCGCAGAGACACAAATCAATGGCCCAATCGAAATCACAGGTCAGGCAGTGAAATACAGGCTGGACACAGGTGAAGTAGGAGAACCGAAAAGATAATCCATATGCCGTGCTTAATATCGCCAACGGCATTGTGCCATAATATTCTAGCATGCGATTGCGGAACAGTGTCAGCAGCTGCAGGGTCGGAGGTTGCATAGGAGGGACATCCATATTTAAAAATGTAAAAAAGCACAAGAGCGTCCGCTGGTAATGCAAGTAAAAATGCCAATCCACGAACCAGAGTGCAGAAAATACAATGAAAGGAAGCAGGGATGACTCCAAAGATTTTCTCAAATGAAGTCACGAGACCACTGGTAACAACTTTAAAAAAGTGTGTCAGGGACTTTGTGGAGGATGCGTTAAAGATAGTCGGAAACATGTTGCTGAAATTGAAAGGCAAATCTTAATTGAAAAGGGTGTGCACCTCTGTACGGGTGTTCGCTATGTGAAGTACGAAAGTTTCACGGGCCGAACTCAAGGCCACCTCTCTCTGAGACAAAAGAGCTCTTATTCTTGCCATGCCGTTGAAACGTGTCCCAAGGTTGGTATTTGTGGCCAGATTGAAAACTCCCTATGTTCATGTGTGGGAGGAAATAGAACATTTCTGCAGCAAATAACCCGTTCACTTACTGTTACGATAAAAGGAATACTTTTAATTAACTCAGAACAATCTTCATTATTGAGCATCAAATAACTACCATTTTCCAACAACTTGAACGTGGGGATGATAGCAGGAACTGGCGTGCCTTGCAACACGCAAGCCATATTTGGTCGGTGTTTGTTGCATGAACCGTGTAACTGTATGTGCCTACACATTAGTGAATGATCTGGCGTCTCAGTGCATTCCTCTCCATTCAGATAAACTTCTTGATCATCTTTGAAACATCTGTATGTGTATGGAAGCGACCAGACCTCATGAAGAAAAGCACTACCTAAAGGTTCATAACGACCTATTGGTATATATTTCATACAATTTGAAAACTTATATAAAGCAAAAGGCAGCGTGGATAAGGCATGTTGTCAAAAAACCCGCAATCCTCTGCTGATGATGTCACTGAGCATGTCATGAATGATGTAATATGTGACATCATCAGCAGTGGATTACGGGTAATAGTATCTCTAGTTTACTCCCCTATAGCTGTCTTTATTTTAACATAAGTGTGTGTTTCCCTCCCTTATACTTACTGTTTTTGGTTCGCTTCCAGTTCGCGTACCGGCGAGCGAACTAGGAAGCGAACTAAGAGAAATAGAGGTTGGCACAGTTCCAAATATTGTACCAATTTTTTAATAACGGGGAGGTAGTTCTGAAAAGAACTTTTTTTTTTATTTTTCTGAACATTTTTTTACTGTTTTTGAATTTTTCGGAACAGTTTTATATTTTTTTGGGTTTTTCTTGGAGGGGGCAATGAAAACGATTCATTGTAAAGGGCTCAACAGGAGCAACAAAACAAAAAAAAGAAGTATTTATTATTTTGGGCGTTTCGGACAAACTTGCATATGATAGTCAATAGCTCTGTTGATCAGAGAAATGCTTCTTTCTCCGTAGGAAATGAATCCATCGCAAAATACGCAGGTGTGTTTTACTTCACCAAATCTCATTTGTATATTTGGCACCATCTCCCTGCCCTCTGGTCCCGTTACTTCCGGTACAACAGATCTTCTGGCCATAATAGGGAGATTATCTAGGTCGTTCCGAAACTGTGCAGCACTGTAGTTGTTAGGATGCCACCTAGTCATATGGCGATGCATTGTGTAGTTTCCGAAACTGTATTTTTTGTCGGTCCCTCTGGACAGTCTATCTTGACATATAAGGCAAGTTACGTATCTTGCATTTACTTTTTTCTGACCTTTGGGAATTTTAAAAAATTGCCAAATGAAGTTTTCTTTCCGGTGAGACGTCCTGGGCTGCTCAGGCAAAAACTGCCTCTCTTCGTGCTCGTCCTCCTGTTCCTCTTCTTCTTCTTCTTGTTGAATTATAACTTGAGCAGGTGGTCCACTCTTCCTTGGATGTGGTGGAGGTGGTGGGGAAGCACCAGCTGAAGCTACTAAAGAAGCCATTGCTCAGTGATCACAAAGGGTCTTTCTCTCACAATGATGAAAGTCAGAGTGAGGAAAGAAGGAGGGATTTTAATCATTTGGGAAAAACAAGAGTTCTCAACCAATCAAAAGTGTTCATTTTAGATTATATGACCTAGTCTTACATCATTAGGAAACCAAAAGTGAAATGAACCAATGAAAAGTGTTATTACCAAGTCACATGACTTGCTGTGTTTACGTTAAGCGCTTTGCAAGGCCTCCCGGTTTGCTTCCAGAAACCTGCGCTTTGCGACTCGCTTCGCGTACCAGTTCGCTAACGTAGTACGTCATATGACGTATCACGCGACAACGTGAAACGTCATGCGGACGGGAGGCGTCACGATGTTGTTTTGTAACGCGGCACTTGTGGTAAAGAAACGTTTACCGGCTCGCTGTCTATTTCGCGGCATCAAGGTCAGCTAACGGGAAGCTTCCCGATTTGCGAAGCGGGAACGAAGAAAAAAAAATATTTAAAAAAAAAATTATTCATAAACATATAAAATATATTTTTGGATTTAAAGAAGAATACATTTTACAGCTACAGATATTAGCTGTTAAAAAACCAATGAAATTCACAGAAAAAACCATAGGTTATGGACCATATATAGTTAGGAATTAGCATTTACAAAACCTTGAAAATTCACTGAAAAAACCATAGGTTATAGACCATATATAGTTAGGAATTAGCATTTACAAAACCTTGAAAATTCACTGAAAAAACCATAGGTTATAGACCATATATAGTTAGAATTAGCATTTAAAAAACCTTATTTTACTCACACAAAACCATTGAAATTCCATATATAGTTAGTTGCACTAACTATATATTGCGCACCCGCAATCCACTGCTGATCATGTCACATATTACATCATTCATGACATGGTCAGTGACATCACTGATGACATCACTGATGACATCTCAAATGACATCACTGATGACATCACTGATGACATCTCATTTGACATCATTCTTGTGCTAATACGATAAACCTCTTCAGACTCTAATATAACCTTAGATACACTCAGTGTATACAGACACTCACACACTGCCACTCATCCATGGAGTTACTCACACACCCAGTCAGTCATGCAAAGAAACAATCTCACCTCCATTTCTTCAACTATACAGTTAAACACACCTTACTTATTGAAACATATACTAACACATATTTACTCTCTTATACAATCCCTGATACAAGTTCACAATGATCGATACAACCACTCACTCATTCAGTGGCTCTCATGCACAGTTATTTATATATGCCAACTCTCACATGTACTGTGTTTTACATATGTACTTACTATGACATGTAGCATTGAGATATCCATTCACTCATCAATACACTCATGCACACAGTCAACTGCCCATGTAGCTGTTTCCACATGCACTCTTGAACTCATACACCTAGTGAATAAACTGCTCACACATCTATGCATAGAGTCTCACACCTTCCAGCCACCCCCACACAAACTCAATCTCCCATAGAAATACTTGGGCAACCAATTAATAACACATATAGCCTCTCGTATAGCTAATGATCAACACATGCAGCAGTTTACAGAACAACAGACATAATGATGCACAAATTAAGACAGTTTAGTCACTAACCCATGCATTCAGTGAGACACATTTAATCACTCACTCATACAGTCAGTCATGCACCTACTAAATCCTTCATCCAGACACTTATACATCCACTCAAGACATATTTTAACTTTACAGAAAAATACAGTCACTGGATGTTGTCATCAGTGATGTCATCAGTGATGTCATTTGAGATGTCATCAGTGATGTCATCAGTGATGTCACTGACCATGTCATGAATGATGTAATATGTGACATGATCAGCAGTGGATTGCGGGTGCGCGATATATAGTTAGTGCAACTAACTATATATGGAATTTCAATGGTTTTGTGTGAGTAAAATAAGGTTTTTTAAATGCTAATTCCTAACTATATATGGTCTATAACCTATGGTTTTTTCAGTGAATATATATATATTTAATTTATTTTACAATATTATAAATATATACAAATGTACAAATAAATATATATATTTACGTACGCCTATGACATAAAATCTAATAAAAAACATTATATTATAATTTAAACATTAAACTATTTAAAAGTCTTCAAACTTGAATTTTCCACTCCAGTGTGCAACAGTAGGGAAAGTGTTGGATAGCGGAGGGGAAAAAATTACTATTCCCACTCCAGTTAGTGCAACAGTAGGGAAAATGTTGGCTAGCGGAGTAGCAAAAATGACTATTTCCACTCTAGTGAGTGCAACAGTAGGGAAAGTGTTGGAGAGCAGAGGGGTAAAAATTACTGTTCCCACTCGAATAAGTGCAACAATATGGAAAGTGTTGGCTAGCAGAGGTGTAAAATTTACTATTCCCACTCCAGTGAGTGCTACAGTAGGGAAAGTGTTGGATAGTGGAGAGGTATAAAATACTATTCCCACTCCAGTGAGTGCAACAGTAGGGAAAGTGTTGGATAGCGGAGGGGTAAAAATTACTATTCCCCCTCCAGTGAGTGCAACAGTAGGAAAAATGTTGGATAGCGGAGAGGTAAAAACTAATATTCCCACTGGAGTCTAAACTGGAATGCCATGGTGTGCAAAAAAAATATGGATTAAGGCCCAGATCTCTGCACTGAGGGTGAATGTTTGACATTGTTTCATCATTCCGTCCATCAATTGTTCTTTTTGCTTATGATACTGTGCTAAGCAATAGCATGCTCTTTTCTGTTAGTCCTCACGGCAGACAAAATTTTGATAGATGGCCATTTTATTTGTATAAATAGATACATGCAAACATGTTCTAATACTGAATTCATGCAACGGTGTAATACTCTACGGTATGCATCACGATACAATACTAATATTATAACTAGTGAGTACATAGGACAAATAACCGGAACTCAGACTTTATCACACCCTCTCCTTTCACAAGGAAACAGTGTCACCTTGTGGCAGGACTGGCATCTATCCCTCAGAATGTGACAAAGAAACATCCAGCGAAAATCAAGTGTAAACCATGCCCGCTCCACGTTGTTATATATTCTGGTTTCAAACTATGCAGTGGCTAATTTAACAGATTCCATTATAAATGCTACGACTTCTGTTGCTAAATTGAGAAAGATGGGTGAGTGCGTTAAATGGGTACAATTGAATGAGTAACAACCTCTAAGCAACTCTTCTTTATTCTTCCGCTAGACCCTGCAAGAGCACATGCGCAATCGCTTGCAAGAGCTTTTGTTACTGGTTGGCTTCATCATCACTATCATTTCCTTGCTTCTCATTGGTCAGCTCATGTTGGTTTCACTTTCTTCTTTGTGTGTATGATGAAGCTTGGACTAAGTAATGATTAATTGTGTTATAAATGTCCTTCTGCTCTTGCTTTAGGATGCAGGTACTGTTTTTTCTTGCTTCCCCCATCGTCGTTGTCTGCCCATTGTTGCTTTCACCTACCCGCCATCATTCTTGTTTGCCCCCCCTCTAGTCATCTTGTTCGCCAACCTGGGAATACACTGGTTACATCCGTGGATCAACAGGGACAATTTTATTCATCCCACGACATATCCAAAAGTATATAGTTGTTTGAGACTCTTGATTTGAATGGGGAACTTAAAATACAATAACCAGGATGACCTGCATGCATGTGCTAAAGGCAGCCTCTGGAGACAAATGTGATCTACCACGTAACCTACGACTGTCAAATCCCCTATTCCAATCCTACAATATAGTCACCTCCTGTTTCCTCGGCTCTCTCCATTACCTCTGCTCCTGTCCTCCCTTCCTTTCTTTTTAGACACTTAATGCCAGCTACCCACAGTGAAATGAGCTTGCAAAGGTTCGGTGCAGAACCGTGCCATGTTGCAGCAAAAGAAGTTCCTTCTGAAGTGGAAGCCTGATCGGAGGACAAATGTTGAAGCTTACTAGAATGACTTGGGCCTGGTAGATCCTGATCTTCTTCAGAATTCAAGGCATAAGTAGCTGAGGTGGAAGGATGCACAGGAGTCCCTTGCCCCACTCTATGCTGAATGTGTCTCCTATTTATTTAAAAAGTTTTCTATAGCGCGAACATGACCACCGGGGGTATCAGAGCGCTTTATAATAAGTCAGGGAAGGATACAGGTGTAAAAAGCAGATCAACCAAACAAAAAACAGTCATAACAGTCTCATAAGGCAAGGGGCCCTAGGGACCAATGGAAGCAACGAGTCTAGTCAGAAGTTTCTTCGTCCATAACGTTTATACTTCCTTGAGAAAGGTAGTATAGGGATGAAGTCTATGTTACGCCCAAGGTCACAAGGGGTATCATAGCATATTACCAAGCGTAATGGAGCGGAGGTAATAGAGGACCGGCAGATCGTCAAGACAGACTTTATATACTCCGACCGGCAGGGTGTCATATAGCGACTTGGAGGAACCTTTACTGTGGTGAGAGTTTCTTCATCAGTATTAATTTGACTTCCATTTTGAAAAGGGCAGTAGAGGGATTTAACTTAATTTCAGGGGGTAAGACGTTCCAAATCCTCGGGGCGATACCTGAGAAGATTCGATTGTAAGTTTTCTTTTTTGTTAAATTTTTGTGGTTTGAGCAGTAATGTGCTGGCACTTCTTGAGGATCTAGATCCACCCGAGAGCTCCAGCTTTTGAGCGAGGTACAATGGGGTATTGAAATGAATGGCTTTATGTACCATACATGGAATTTTTTGTTGAATCCTATCTTCGTAAGGGAGCCAATTTAGGGATATCAGCTCAGGAGTGATATGATTATATCTTTTCAAGCCTGTTACGAGCCTGGCAGCAGAATTGAGGATAGCCCTGAGAAAGGCTATCTTCGCTCTAGGAAGGCCACAAAGGGTTGCACTCCAATACTCAAGCTTAGAGATCACTAGGGCTTGAACCGCAACCTTTAAGTCATGTGAAGGGAAGAAAGATTTAATTTTCCTTACGAGGCTGAGTTGGAAGTTCGCTCCTTTGGTGGGTGTACTAATATGCTCCTGCATGTTCAGACTTTTGTCTAGCATTATTCCCAGTGAGCCTGTGGAATCAATGAAGTGTGGCGTGCAATTTAGAGCTGTTAGTTGACTCATCCATTCTTCGATGACTGGAGACTGCCAGATTTGTGTTTTTAGTAAGAATGAATTGACGTACCTGATGTCCACAGGGGAGGCGACCTTCATGTACAGCTGGGTATCATCAGCGTACATGTGATATTGAATGCTGGATGATTTCAAGATTTCCTTTAAAGGCTCAATGAACAGGTTGAAGAGAGTAGGTGAGAGAGCAGATCCCTGTGGAACTTCCAGGGTGACCGTTGAAGGATGAGACAGGGAATCTTAGAAAGAGTGTTAATGCGAATTCCAAAACCAGGGCTCTTACCACTGTCACAGGCTATCCTATGACACCTCAGTATGCAACTGCCCTTGTGATCCATCAGGAATCATCAGCTTGTCTGGTCTGCCCTGGTGTTAAAAGATCCCGCCAAGTGGTGCCAACTCCAGAGGGGCAGCGGCTCTTGGACCAGTACCCAGGTCTCCCCTCTGTATTGTCCATGAGAACCTGCACAAGCCTTCCCATGATGGATGGAAAGATGGCCTTTAAAGCAAGGCAAATGGCCCGTAGCTCCAAGAGATTTATGTGGAACTAGGTTTCCACCGTACACCAGAGGCATCTGATCTCCACCTCTTCCAGATGACCTCCCCAGCCCAGCAGGCCCTCATCTGTCCTCGCCGTCAGATATGGGTGGGAAAGGGAGAGGTCTCCTGTGACTCCTCGGTCCACCACAGCTTCCATAGCTGCTTGCTGTGGAGGGAGGATCATACGCCGAACATCCCTACTTCCGGGTGGCCACCAGGGAACGGCCATTTATATTGGTTTTAGCGGTTACGGATTATTATCACTGCTGCCAGCACTTTTTTGCACAGCGAGATCGCGCATATTCTTAATCGTTTTTTAAACCTGTTAACTTGCTCTTAAATACCTCAGTTGGCTCTGTTAGCCGCTCCTGTGACTCCCCTGTCCACCACAGCTTCCATAGCTGCTTGTTGTGGAGGGAGGATCATACGCCGAACATCCCTACTTCCTGGTGGCCACCAGGGAACGGCCATCTTGGAAATCGGCACTCTAGTCTTTCACCGCAATTAGGGGTCAGAGTATACTTGAATTGGACATGGCACCGACACGCAGCAGACGGCGCCGCTGGCGCGCCTATGGCAAGCCCGTCTGTGCCCGTCCGCACCCTTACGGGTCCAGGGGCAAGGAACCCTGTCCAAATCACTATCCTTCCTGAAATAGCAATCAGCTACACCAGCACGGAGCTTCTAGCCTTAAAGGTAGCAGCTCATCCAATGTGCAAGCATGCTCTGAGAGCAGAACAGCCACTGTGTTGCCAGGTTTGTGGGTTCATGGGAGTGACCAGAGTACCTTCCGCTCAGAGATCGGATGACAGGGCTGCCCATTGTAAAGTTGTGAAAATGGGACTAATCAATAGCAGATCCCTTACCAAGCATGCTGTGGAAATTAAACTACTAATAGAGGAAGAGGAACTGGAGGTTCTGTTTCTAACCGAAAACTGGCGCAGGGAAAGTTCAGCCCCTGAAATCATAGAGGCCCTACTTCCTGGCTATGAAATCTCCCGCCTTGATAGAATTGGAGCCATTGGAGATTGTATAGCAATTATTTATAAGGCTCAGCTAGGGTGTACTCTATCCCCTCTTAATATTGTCAAATCAGAGGCCCTACCCTTTAGAATTTTCCTTTCTCCGTCATGTTCCTTGTCAGGCGGATTGATTTACAGACCCCCAGGACCCTGTACGCAGTTTCTAGAATCAGCCCCGGACCTGCTGGTAAGCATGGTCATAGAGAAAAGTGCTTTCACAGTGTTAGGTGATTTTATCGTCCACTTGAATGATCCTAATGACTCATCAGCCAGAAGATGCCTAGCTGACATGGAAGCCCTACAGCTTTCACAACTGGTATCATCCGCCACTCATGAAAAAGGCCACCTCTTAGACCCCATTTTTTTCAAATGACCCTAGACTGAAGGTACTAGATCCCAAATGGATGCCGTGAACTGATCATGCCTTGATTCCACTGCACCTCCAGATACTTTTTGTAGGTGAACAAAAAAAATAACACATAGTAATGGGACACAAATGGCCTAGGATAGCTCCTGTGGCTTGGATTTGCTTACTTTGATAACTTTATTTCGGTCGTTGACCATAAAAGTGCAGATAAAATATATACAAGCTCAGTGATAAAATCCAATGATAAAACACTTTAAAAAGTTATTAAACAGTAAGTTATCAAAAGGTGAACTGATGTCCAGGTTACTTCCTTGTAGCAAAAATAGTTCTTCTGCGCCACATGCCATATAGAAAGCGGGAAACCGAAAAGACAATAGGAGGGGAAGTGTCATATGTTAGAACTCTACAGGCCTGTGCGCACTGTTTAAGTCCCAGGTTCCTGCACAACGGTGTCAACCAGCATTTCCCTGTTTTACTATAAGCCGGGCAGAAAAACAGAACGTGCGCAATATCTTCTGTACTATTGCTACATGCTGGGCAGGTTCCCTCCTCTGAATCAGCCCATTTAGAAGTCAATGCCCCAATGGGGAGGCAGCCATGTCTTAGTTGAATGTATAGTTTCCTTGCAAGGGCAGGCTGCACTAAATCTAAAAATTCCTCTCTCTTGGGTGCAATTTTCACTTGCAAGAATTTAGTGGAGAGCCTTCCCAGAGTTGTTGAAGAGTATAACACTTTAAGGCTATAGTGTCTTATAGAGGCCAGCAACTCAGACCTCTGCAACCTCGGGCAGCTCTCCTCAGGGGACTTCCACAGTTGAGGCAAGCCAATTTGGTAGGAGAGGGCCTTGATGTGAAGTAGCCAGGGAATATTTTCATTCTTTATCCGCCCCCATACTGCAACAAATTCCGCTCTGTAGTCTACAAGCTCCGGTACAGACCAGAGTCTTCTCCAGAAAAGTAGGGGTCGTGCAGCTATCAGTTCTTTTAATAGACTCGAGACCCAGGTCCAGACGCAATGGTATCAAAGGGGTGCTTTTAGGTAAACCCACCAGATTTCTCATAAAGGCCTGCTCAACCTTTAGTAGACTCAATGCATTCTATGCCCCCAGAGTTCTGCTCCATACATAGCAGCTGTCCTTGCCTGGGTTCTGTATATCTCAAGAACGGGGTCGGTTGGTTTGAATTGTGTTGTGTTGTGGAATTTGCCGATACCCCCTATGATCTGTGAGAGTCTCAGGGCAGATCTAGATACCTGGCAACCCCAATCAAAGTTTTCGGACAGCAGGACCCCTAGATATACAAAGGTTTTCACCCGCTCGAGTGGGGTACCATTCAAAACAGGGTTCGGGCGGGTGTGCCTCGGGGGGTTGAATATCCATAAACTTGTTTTTTTCCAAGTTTATCTCCAATCCCCGTGAGGCACAAAAGGTTGCAAACCCGTCCAGAACCCGCTGGATGCCCGCCGATGTTCGGGACAACAACAAGGTGTCATCCGCGAACATCAGAGCGGGCACCCGGCCAGTGGCCAACCACGGGGCATCACTGTCCCTAACCCTACCCAATTCATCCACCAAGCCGTTGACATAAAGGCCAAAGAGTGTAGGGGCCAGGGCGCAACCCTGGCGTACCCCCCTAGATACGGGGAAACGGGTCGAGAGTTCTCCGTTCTTCCCGCACCTCACCTGGGCATAGTTCCCTTCATGGAATCGAATCAGGACATCTAATAGGTAGGACGGGAGGCCTAGTTCTTCCAGCACCCTCCATAAACTCTCCCTAGGCACCAGGTCGAAATCGGCCCGCAGGTCCACAAAGACAAGGTAGAGGCTGCCACCCTCTACTCTTGCAGTTTTCCAGAAGAGGACCTGCAGCCTGAAGATTTGGTCCAGGGTCGAGATGCCAGATCTAAAACCAGCTTGGAGGGTGGTTAATATTGCGTTTTCCTCCATCCACCCCAGTATTCTGTCCAGTAGGATCCGGCCCATTAGTTTTTGGGTGGTATCTAAAAGGCTAATGGGCCTGTAGTTAGATGGAAGTAACGGGCAGCCCTTTTCATATATGGGGACGATCTCAGCTCCCAACCAGTTTTCCGGTAACTTAGAACCCCAAAGGACCGCATTAAACAGAACTGCAAGGTACGGTGCCCAGATTTTGGGCTGGGAGCGAAAAAGGTCACCAGGTAGTTTATCGAGGACTGGGCTTTATTTGGGAGCAATCTGTCAATAGCAGATTCCACTTCTCTGAGAGATATGCTCTCTAGCTTTTCAGAGGTTGTCGTTTCCCGGGCATCCAGGTGACCCGCCCGATCACCCGAGCCCGAGGCCCCCGGCAGTCGATGCTCGTGCGGGAGGTCTAGGGCCGGGGAAATCTGGGGGGCACTGTCTGCTTCTGGCATCTGGTCCTGGCGTTGAGACGCGTAGGTGCTAGTCTCGGGCCATGTATAAAGGGCTTCAAAATGTGCCTCCCATACTGAGGGAGCAATGTTCGGAACAGCAACCTCCCCTCCCCCTTTAGTGCCTGTATTAACTATGGTCCAGAATGTTTTGGCATCCTTAGAAAGGAGCGCACATCTCAATTCTTCCCACCTTGCTTCCTCCCACTCTCTCCTGGCCCTGATGATTTCCTTTTTATACAGCAATCAGATTGCTCTGGTTTTTGCATTATCTTTGGCTTTTACTGCCGCAAGGAGGTCCCTTTTTAGTTTCCTCCAAATACTATCAAACCAAGGGTGTGTCTTAGGGGTGGACCGTTTATTTCCACTTACTGGGTAAAATAATTCCCCTAACTTCCCGGCCAGTTGCCTATGTATTTCTACGGCTTGCTGGCGCGAAGTCGAATCACCCATCTCGCTAATGCGAGGAACTGCGATCTGATACATTTTTGCGAGCCGGGTAGGGGAGTCCACAAAATGGGGCCATTTAATCCTTCTTCTATTGTTTTTTACCATGAGAGGTGGCATCATCATGGCAGAATTGGGGTCGGGGTTTGTCAGACCAAAGGATCCAGGCTTCAGGGTTAACACCAAGGCATTATGATCACTATCGTGCCTTGGCACGACCCTGAAGTCCTTCAACCTGTCCCAATATTTTGCTTCCACCATGAGATAATCAATGATGGAAGTCTGCTTTGCCTTATTGTACGTAGCTAGCCCTGGGCAGTCGGGATCCAATCTCCCATTGCACGCCCGCAAAGACGTTGCAAGGGAGAAAGATTTTATTTGGAGCACCTACGGCGTCCATGCCCTGACCGGGGTGATCTTGGGGTCGGGGATGCGCCAAAGTGAGTCTACTTCGTCTTGTTCGGCCAAACCCAGGGGCTCAAATTGACAATTAAAATCACCACCAAGGATTATAAAGATTGAGGGGTCCAGTGTTTGAGTAAAAAGATTAAGTGCTTTGACGGTGTTCGATTCCTGCCCATTCTTAACTGGCCTTGAATATATGTTTATTATGGCTACCTGTTGTTTATTTTGAGATGTTAATATGACACACTGGATGTCTGGGGAGTTTGTTTGCATTTGAATCACCTGGATTCCCAAATGTGTGCCTATCCATATTGATAGCCCGCCCGAAGGGCGGCCCCTGCCTGTGGATACTGCCAGGATATCATAGGTTGCAAAATCCGGGCAGGAGCTCTCCTCTAGTGCCCAGGTCTCCTGCATCAAGCAGATATCGTGTTTGGCCATGAAAGAGGTCCACTCTGGCATGAGCAGTTTGTTTTTGAGCCCGGCTATATTCCAAGAAAGGAGTTTTATACATCCTTCCACTGCCCTTTCCGGGCCCTGCACGTTCGAGTTCCCCTTCTCTCTAGTCCCCTCCCCTTTTGAAGGGTGAAATAATGAGCCATCCCTGGTGGAGGTGGATGGGACATTTTCCTCCATAACCTGTTTACTCGTGGCCTCTGCGTTATTACTGTGTGGTGGGCAATTTCCCTTCAGTACGAGTCAATCCACCTCCTCCAGTACGCTAAACCTATTCCAATGGGGTTGCAGCGGGTGTGTGGAATTGTATGGGAACATGCCCTCCCCAGGTGTCAACCAGTGTTGCATTCTTTTTTTTTCTTCAAATAATACAAATATACTTTATTAATTTTTCAATTCATAAATTATCTCAGAAACCCAACTTTATGCCGTTTTTTCCCCATACTTTCTTCTTTATTCAAAGCATCTTGCAAGGATAAATGTAAAGACTTGCCAACTCGTATTCCCGTCTCAATCATCTCAAAGATGCTCTCTGGATTTGCGATCTGGAGTCCTCTATGCCACCAGACACAAAAGATCTTGAAGAGGCCCATGGCAATTGGTTAACCTGGATCAATAGCTCTATTGACAGGATACTCTTAGTTCTGTCCTAGGCTGGTCGCACAAAAAAAGAACTGTAAAAGACTTGAACGTAACTGGAGGAAGTCTTATGACCCAGAGCTAAAAAGAACGTACAAAACAGCTATACAGCTCTATCACAAGAGCATCAGGAAAGCGCAGGCTGCCTTTTAAGAAGACAAAATAGCAAAAGCGAACTCTTCCAAGGTGCTTCTTAAAAATGTTAAATCACTCACGACTGTAGACCAAGGATAAAATACCCCACAATAATCCAAAGAAGGATGCAATGGGTTGGCCACCTTCTTTAAAAGTAAAGTGGAAAACATCTACAATTCTCTTCACCCTAATCCCATGATGACCTCAGTTGCTACACAAAGCCCACATAAAAAGCCACAGGTCCTCATAAAGAGTGCGCACAAGGAACCACTCTACTCTGCCGCACCTACTCTCATGTCCATCCCGTTGGTGAAGGTAGAGCACTTATCACAGAAATTTAAGTCCGGATCCCCGCTAGACCAGGCCCCACCGCACATCCTTGCCCAAGGTGGGAAAACCATCCTCACCCAACTATGCAATTTAAACAATCTCTCCTTTGAAAAAGGAAAGGTACCCAGAGAGTGGAAACATGCTATCATTAAACCCCTGCTGAAAAAAACACAATTGGACCCCGCTGATCTATCAAACTACCGCCCAATATTGCTACTGCCTATATTAGGCAAGATGGCAGAAAAACACGTGAACAGCACAATGTCTACCTTTCTTGAAAACCACAATGTCATCCACCAGACTCAGATGGGGTTTAGACCTAAACACAGCACTGAGTCAGCCCTGTTGGTGGTCACCGAAAAACTCAAATTCATCCTTGACCAAGGAAGAACTGCGGCTGTGGTACTCTTAGATTTGAGTGCCGCATTTGACACGGTAGACCACTCAGTGCTGACTCAAAGACTGGAAAATGTGGGAATTAGAGGAACAGCGAATAAATGGGTTGCGTCATTCCTGAGGGACAGGACCTTCCAATATATGGAGGCCGGTTTTAAGTCAGACTCTCTCTCAGCACCATGGGGAGTCCCTCAGAGATCCTCCCTGAGACCGACTCTTTTTAATATTTATCTCAGTCCTCTGGCTCATATAACGCAGGAAGTTGGCATCTCTATCGTGTGATATGCTGATGACACGCAATTAGTGTTCTAATTTTCAGACTCTCTCAATTCAGACCACAGACAACTTGCCCCTTGCCTGGAAAAAATTGGATCTTGGATGGCGGACTGTAGACTCAAACTGAATGGGGACAAGACAGAATTAATGATTCAGGGCAACAAATTTAATCCTCGTGCAGAGATCTCTTGGCCTGCCAGCTGGGGGCCATCTCCCCCCACAAAGCATCCATAAAAAACCTAGGTATGTGGTTGGATCAAAATTTAACAATCCAGGCCAAAAAATTATCTGACACTTGCTTTGGGATATTACGCTTTATCAGAAAAATGATATCCCTACTCCCAGAGGACACTAGGAAAACCGTAGTCCAAGTCGTAGTGATATCTAGACTGGATTACGGCAACTCTTTTTCTTGGCTCTCCTAAATATGTAACAAACGTACAAATTGTGCAGAATGCAGCAGCCCGACAGCTATTGAACATACCCAGACGTCACTCAGTCAAACCAGCATTGAGAGAGTTGCATGGGCTCCCGATTCAAGCCAGAATTAAATTTAAGTCCTTAAGTCTGGCCCATCGAGCCATGTATAGGAGGGGCCCTGCCCTCATCCAAAAGCTGGTCTCCCATTATTCTCCCCATCGACAACTTATATCAAGCTCAAAATTCTTGATGAAAGCAACCACAATCAAAAGAGCCAGATGGGGTGGAAGATCTTTCACCCATGTGGTACCAACACTCTGGAACAGCTTAGACCCAAAGTTCCGACTCACTGAAAATGAAGCATCCTTCAAAAAAAGACTTAAGACATGGCTCTTCCCATAAACCTAAAAGCTCACCGCTTCTACTTCTGTATCACCTCAGCGCTGAGATGCCCAAGGGTAGTCACGTGCTTTATAAATCCCATAAACATAAACATTGGTCAGGTTGCAGATGAACGCCACTATTGCAGATCTTGTGCAGTCTCTGAAACTGGATGACATCTGAAAGGTTTCTTGGTGCTGGACCCACTGAAACTTCAGATACCACTGCAGAGCATACATACATCACCTGACGTGAACAAGCAAGATGCATGAGGCCAGCAGGCTAAGAAGCCTCAGAGTTCCTCTGACCATGGCTGAAACATCAGACTCATGGCCTAAATGTCCTGGACTTGTTGCAAGGGAAGAAAGGCCCAGAATTGCACACGTCCAGAAGACCTCATATAAAAGATAGCCTCAGCGTAGGAGTCATGTGTGACTCCGGCCAAAGATGTTAGGTTTGCCATCATCTGGGGATGGCAAACGACTGACTGTGGCGAGCCTACCTTCAACAGTCAGTCATCAAGGTAGGAGAAAACTGATATTGCCAACCACCAATGATGGGCAGCAAATACCACCATTACTTTAATAAAAACCTGACTGATGCAGATAAGGATGAAGGAGAGAACAGCAAACTAAAAATGCTCCTGGCCTATCTTGAATCGTAGGTAACTTATGTGCGACTGCAGGGAGGGGACAGGAAAGTACGCATTCGGCAGGTCCAAGGCATCTACCAGTCACCCGGATTCAGGGCAGGCAGAATGTGAGCTAGAATGAGCATTTGAATTTGACCTTCTGCAGGAAGGCATTCAGAAAATTAAGATCAAAAACAGAACTAAGGCCTCCGTTCTTTTTCTGCAGGAGGAAATAGCAGGAGTAACAACTCGTCTCAGCTTCTAAGGCTGGCACCCTCTCCATTGCCCCTTTGCCCAGTAAGGCCTGCAATTCTTGTAGAACAATGGAGAGGTGCTCCTTTCAAAGCTCTGCTAATGTGGGAGAAAGGTGTGTAAGGTTGGAGAGAAACAGAAGGGCATAACCTAGCTGAACAACTCACTTATTGGATGATGGGAGAGACACCTTGGGAGAAAATATCTTGTTCATTCTCCCACAGAATGGCTGTGTGCCGCTGATGAAGCAAAGCTTCGCATATTTTGCGGCTTGCCGAAGTCAAGAACCTCGTTTATGTGTAATAAGGTAACAAATGTATGTTTTACTAACGTTTATGTTAAGTTTGAACATAGATAGTGAAGCTTGCACATGTGTTTTACTAAAATAATTTACCCAAGTCACCTAAAATGGCCGCCGCTTGTATTTAGTTACTGCGCATGCGTCAGCCACACTCACGTGTCCTGACGCGTCTGCAGAAGTGGAGGGAAAGTTATGCGCATGCGTAATTCATAGCTGTGCTTATCATGTGGTACTGCTCGTGCCACTGCTCTTGTGACTGTGTCAATGTAGCTAACATTTTAATGCAATAGTTTTATTTCTTGATGATGAGTCAAAAGTACAAATCCTGTGATGTATTTTCATAATGACATTATTATGTATTAATTTGTTTTTCGCTTACTTTTTATGTACCGCGGGGAATGGGGTTTGTCTGTGCCGAGAACCATTTTGGAGGTCCTTCTGCGCCTGCGCGACCTGCCAAGCCAGAGCAGACCTTGAATGATGGAACTCAGCCAGTTGGCAGTGATGAGCAAGATGCTCCTGAGAACGACCCGAAAACTCGGCTGAACCAATCACATGTGCTCACAGAGCAACAATGTTAAAGTTGCCATTGTATTTCTGCACCAGTTCTCATGAGAACCCCAATCTAGTTAGGCGGTACCCTATTATGCAAATGAAGGCTTGAGACTCTATGTCGTGATTGGTGTGCTACCCAAATCCTACCTTAGGACCAATCCAAATTGAAGGATTCTGACACTTTGCAACATTGGGGGGTGGTACACTGACCCCAAACTGTATATCTACCCTGGGTTCACCTAGTGAACCGTCCGACTTGTCTGGTTTAGCTGACCTGTCACTGACCCAACGCACTCAATAGGTGACTGAAGATACAGAGCGCTGCGAAGCACTCTGTCCGAATTTGACCATAGACTAAGGTTCTACTGAACCTTAAAGTGCTGGCAAAGCACTTAGCTGGGAGTTCGCTGACCCAATCGGGGTCTTGATCGATAGCTGCAGAGCGGGTGGAGCGCAGGCGTTGCTTCCGAACTGTGGGTTCCGGTCCTGTCCTGAAGAGGGTCCTGTCCTGAGGGTTTGCTGTCCTGTCCTGAGGGTCCTGTCCTGATTCCTATTCCGAGGGTATCCTGTCCTGTCCTGGGTGTCCATTCTGCACCTGCTGTCCTTTGAGGGGTATCCTTCCTTGAGGGTTTCCTGTCCTTAACTGACCCGTGGCCAGGGTTTGGTTTCCACACCTTTCTAGGTAAATATTGCTCTGAAAACTCTTTAAATCTTGCACCTTCTGAATTTCTGACTTTTGCTTTAATAAAGTTCATCATTGCATATGTTATATTTTCCATGCCTTTCCGCAACTATTGAAAGTCAATTACATACTTTTCCATAAGGTTTTGTTCCTATGTCTACTCACTGGTTAGAAATTATATTTTGCATTGCAGTCTGTAATTTTATGATATGGTCTAGAACTTCATTGCCTAGATTGTTCAAAGGCCCATTCACCTTAAGTGAAGCGTGTTACTCTTTATAGGCCCTCCCATAGTTATTCATGCATAAACTGTCCATGCTTAAACATTTCTGAGATTTTATAGTATTTTCCATCTGCATTTCATATTACATTTGAATGATTACCCTGTCATTATTTCTTTATGCCTATATAATTTACGTTACCTTGGTTATTGATTGCCTTATTTTACTGTACCTCATGCAAGAAAATATTGAATTTAGATAAACATTTTAAAACTTCCAGTTGTCCGTGGTCATTTAAACAGTATTTGAATGTTATTGTTTGGGTTTGCATTTTGCTGCCTTTCTTTTACAGCTAGCTCCCTGATTCATTGTGGTCATTAGATACCCGCATCGGTGGATGGTAAGTCGGGTGCACTGAAAATTATTAGCAGGGAACACACACACATCAACTTGGTAGAGCTCGTGAAGTCACCCGGTCGATGTATATGGTGATTTGAAAGTATATGGGCCCTGAAGCCGGAAACGGCGAAAACTATTGGTCGGGTGGCCTCGCGCGCTCTATCAGTTTTCTGGTAGCTAGAGGATGGTTAGGGACTAGTGAGAGTAAGGCAGGGATTAGTTGGACTAAGTTGAGTCGGAAGCTGCTATTATATTGATGCTGTTAGAAGAGCGGCTGTTCTAAGAGACCTGATCATTCTCTTGTGAATACGCTGCTGAAACTCATGAATTTTTGCATTTTTATTATTCTTGTTCTTATATTGTTATATGTACTAATCCATGCATTTGTCAATCGTTTAGTTTCATGTTGTCCGAACTCCCCGGGGAATTGAAAGGGGCAAGTGGTGAATAGAATCCATTGTCCTGAGGTCACAGGTTCGAGGAAAGTTAGGTGCAGGTTAGGATAACCGGGAAGCACTAACTAGGGTTTTCTGAATACATGTGTGAATAAATGACAGTAACGGGGTTCATTGGCAAAATTCCCATAGTGGCGTAACCTAGTAAGGGTCACATCGGAAGAGTAGCAGGTTCCTCGGAGCTAGCGTGAAAGCAGAGGGGTCCGCTGAGAAACCTTAAAACTCGGAATATATCCCGGAAAGAAGTGGATGAGTTTAGGGGAATAACAGGTTCACCGAGGCTAGAGTGAAGGGTAGGCGGAAGAGATCTGCCCGCAGCGAGTGAAAAGTAAATGGAAGTAGTTTACTTGCAGTAAAACAATTCTTTCTCTGTCTAGACACTTGAGCACTGTGGCGAATGTGTATTTGTTGTAAAATAACCAAGCACTGAGCACTTTAAAAGAAAGAAAGTTTCCGTTACCTTGTGAAGGGAGGGAGTCAGTCGCGAAGCGCCTCTGACGTCACTCTGTGCCGCGCTGGGATTGGTAGAAGCAGCGGGCGGGTAGCGGAGCTGGAATTGTAAAGGAGGGGTGAGCGCCGGAGCGTGGGAACTGTCTCACGAAGGGGCCGCGCACCCATTGGCGGAGCTTATTTAGTGTCGCGCACCCATTGGTTACACGAATTTCTGAAGCGCGTTCTGATTGGAGGTAGTTTGTAAACAAAGTTTAGTGCAGAAGTCGTATGTGGCATTCGCAGACTACAGGAACTCGACCTGATCCAAGGCACCTAGGGTTTGAAAGGGATCAGTGGAAGACTAATAGATACGATATTATGTACGGAACAAAGAGAAAAATGTCCCTTAAAAGTAAGGTGAAAAATTATTTTAAAACGGACAAACCGATTAAATCTAGGGAAGGTGTTCTTGTCCCACCACCTAATACTCCTGCCTCATTCATGATGTTTGACCGAGGGTACAATACCTGTGTGTGGTTGGAGAATTGGGTGAAATACACAAAAGATGACGGAGTATTGGCTTTTCCGTTAGATGGTACTTTCAATGGTAGGATCTTATTTAATTTAAGAACCCGAATGAATGAACTGCATCCCAGGCCAAGACTAACGCAGTATGAGGCATTAGAGGAATGGGAGATTGAGGCTTTTGAAAGAGGAAGACCCCGAATGGACAAGGGTTTGACCAAGTGGTACCCCAGGCAGAAACAGGAGTCCAGGGATAAAAGGATGAAACAGTGGAGGCAGAGCATGATTGTTGAGGGTCTGTTTCCCATGATGCCGGCATGTCATAACGTTGGAGCGGGTGAGAAAAGTACCGAAAAGTGTAAGCATTGGGGGGCCCTGGGGGAATCAGATGATGAACTAATAGATGACATCTGTACCAGAAGTCCGCCACCTTACAATGAGGGAACCCGACCTTCCAGTGTAGGAGATGTTCCCCGACGCCACTTCCTAAAGGAAGAAGACAGGTCCCTGGGACTGGGAGGGGGTGGTCAAGTATTGCCCTATCCTGAAAAACCCGAACCGGCGGAAACAAGGGATATATATCCCAAAGTGCCCGCGAGCCAGGAAGAAAAATATTCACGTACGAAAATCTTTTTTCCCAGACCCTTGTATGAAAGCGAAGAGAAACCATCGAATTCAGGACTGCCTTTTGTTCAACCTCCATATGGGGAAGAGCGCAGGTCCTTTAATACTGGAACTTTATTCCCGAAACCAAATTATGGGGGAGGACCAAGTGAAACGCATCCTACTGCCCCGAGTTTTACTCCTCCGTTGACCCCACAGATATTACATGACACAACTTTAAGAAGGGTACTAGTGGAAAAGGAACAAGAGGCTCTAGCTAGACAAAGGACAGAAATAATTCAGAAAATTTCCCAGTTAAATACCAGTCCTGAGGCATTGACTATTCCAGTAACTATTGGACCGGTGGTCCCGTTATACGGAAATGGTCAGGGAAATCCGATTACTCCAGTTATGACCCCAGTCATGGCAACCCCGAGACAGGAACCGATCATCATAGATGATCAGTCCAGTGAGTGCGAGTCTGAAGTTGCGTTCTTGGAATTGCCAAACAAACAGACTGGAAAGGGAATACAGCAGAGGCATAACCCTTTTAATACAAAAGAAATTAAATTAGAGACAGCAACAGGTACTAGGAATGTCTCTCTGGTAACTCCGGATGAAATTGAGAGTTGGAGTCGTGAATTAGAGAAGCAGACTCCGCAAACAAAACCTTTAGACCTCTACAAGCTGAGGGTCGAAATAGAAGAATTAATGGCAGGAAATGTGGGGTTGGATCGATTGAATACCTACTCTGAAGAAGAATTGTCGTTCATATGTAAAAGCTTTACAAGGAACACCAGAGTGCTCCACGAAAAACTGACCGAAACAGCAGTTAGTATGGGGGTAGATATCTCAAAATCCAAGCCCTTACAGAAACCGTACAGAGCAGACTTCTCAGACAAAGATATAGAACACCTGAATGTGGCAGGGAAGAAGTTGCAGATTAAAGAATTAATGGGGGTACTGCAGAAATGGGGAGATGTGGAAAGATGGAGAAGCAGGTGGGCGAAAAAGAGGGAAGAGGTTCGCTCCCGACAAGTGACTCCTGAGTTTGCTTTAAGGGAGGTAGAAAAACCTGAGCAGTTATGCCCCATGCGCGAAGTTCCAGGAGGGAAATATGTGCATGTCCCCTGGTCTAGGCAGGATATTGTGTCCTTCACGAACGATTTTCCAAAATTACGAGAGAAACCAGTTGACTGGTACAGGCAGGTGGAGAGGTTCGTGAAGGTACAGAAATGTCTGTGGAAAGACCTGGATGGGTTTTTCGACATTGTGGTTCCAGTAGATTTATGGACCCAGTGTAAAGTAGCCATAGACTGGCCCAGTGAGGAGTATCCCAGAAACAAGGAAACTGGGGAGCCATCAAAGGATGTCATGCGAAAATATGAGCAGGTAATTCAGCATTTGAAAGAAAAGGTGCCCGCAAAGGAAACTGATTGGACAAAAATAGATAGAACAACTCAGGAAAGGGACGAGACAGTGCACTCCTTCTATGAGAGGTTATTGCAGGTATTTAAAACATACAGTGGTATTGATAACATCGATTTGAAGGACATGACGCACTTTATTTACAGGTTTGTAAATGGTTTAAGACCTGAAATTTGTCAGTGGATAAAAGATAATAAAATCTGTTGGCATACAAAAAAAATGGATGAGGTCCTGCGGTACGCTAAGTACTGCGAGGACGAGATGGCAGAGAAGAAAAAGGCCCTTAAGGAAAAGGTGATGTGGGCTCAGGTGAAGCTCGCAGAACAGCAGGAAAAACAATTGAGTAACATGGTTAAGAATGCTGAGAACAAAAGTCCTGGGGGAGGGGGTGGAGGAAAGCCCCGGCCCAAATTTAGCAGGGAAGAGGCTATGAAGAAATTTCCCTGCCATCAGTGCGGCGAAATTGGACACTGGCGAAACGAGTGTCCCCAATTAGTAGATGCTAATGAAAAAACTCCTGATTTAACTCCACAGACGCAGAAAGAAAGACCAAGAAAGACTCAACCCCAGGTAAAAACAGTCCAGGTGCCTCGAGCACCCAAGCAGGTATACAGGGGAAGACAGGTAGAAGATGAAGAGATAGAAGTTTGGGAAAGCGGGGAGAACAGAAATACAGCAACTTCGCAGTATCTGCTAAATGATACCTTCCTTTGTAATGATCAGGACTGACGGGGCCTGAGAGGGGAGGACGAGGAGTGCGTACTTGGCGCTTCCTTGCCGGTAGACCAGTCTGGACCATATATTGAAGGAAAGGTTGACGGAAATGATGTCACCTTTCTGTTGGACACTGGCGCTACCCGTTCTACTGTAAGAACAGTGGACGTTCCAAACCTACCCCTCTCGGGAGAAAATATCCAAGTAGTGGGTGTATCTAATCAATTGATTAGTACTCCTGTTACCGAACCAATGGAGATTTCAATTGGAAATTTTAAACAGATGCATAGATTTGTCGTCTGTGACACCAGTCCAGTGAATCTACTGGGTCGTGATTTGCTGTGCAAAATGAACTGTACCATCTTTTGCACACCAAAAGGTGTTGAAATACAGACCCCAGATGAAGATGGCATTTATAAACTATTGTTACTTAGACCTGACTCAGAAATTAAAAGATTGACCCTGCAGGACTTGCCCCAAGAACTCCAGGAAGCCGTAAAGCCAGAGGTGTGGGATTTCACTGGAAAAGATGTGGGGTTGATGAAAGATGTGGACCCTATACAGATAGCCATCAAGGACAATGCAGTATATCCTAACACTAGGCCCTACCGAATGAATGCTGAAGTGAAAGCAGGTGTCACTCTGGAAATACAAAAATTATTAGAAGGAGACATCATACAGGAAGTGATGAGCAGCCCATGCAACTCACCGATTATGGGCATCAAAAAGCCTAGTGGCAAGTATAGGGTAGTGCAGGACCTGAGAAAGGTTAACAAAATTGTAGTTCCTTGCTGCCCTATTGTCCCGAACCCTGCAGTGATATTGTACCAGATTCCTTGGGATGCTGAATGGTTCACTGTGATTGATTTATGTCATGCATTCTTTTCGATACCCCTGCACCCCGACAGCAAATTTCTTTTCTCATTTGCCTTCGAAGGTCACGTGTATTGTTGGAACCGGGTCCCTCAAGGGTATACAGAGAGCCCCTCTATCTTTAATCAGATCTTGAAAAAATGTCTAGAGACTTTGATCTTACCTGGGAACTCTGTGTTAGTGCAGTACATAGACGACCTTCTACTGGCGTCTAAAAGTCATAGGGACTGTGTAGTTGACACCATTGCCCTCTTAAATCATCTGTGTGAGAAAGGGCATAAAGTGGCCCCTGACAAACTACAGTTCTGTGCGAAATCAGTGAAATATCTGGGACACCAAATAGAAAAGGGTGTCAGAAAGGTCACATCAGAAAGAGTGAGAATAATTCAAAAGATGCAGTTGCCCCGTACTCAAAAAGATGTCAGAATGTTCCTGGGTGTATTAGGGTACTGCAGGCAGTGGATTCTGGGATTTGCAGCCTTAGCCAGGCCCTTGATAAAAATGACCACGAGAGGAATGCCAGATGTTGTAGAGTGGGACGATGAAAGTCTAATGGCTTTCACAAGACTGAAAAACTGTCTGTGTACAGCCCCTGCGTTGGGAATGCCAGATTATTCCAAAGAGTTTGCCCTATTCTGTGACACTCGCGATAATTGTGCATTGTCAGTCCTGACTCAAGAACATGGCACGACCAGAAGGCCTGTGGCCTATTTCTCTGCCACTTTGGACCCAGTAGCTGCTGGGTTACCAGGCTGTCTGAAAGCAGTAGCTGCTACCTGCGCAAGTTTGGAACAGAGTGAGTCCATTGTCATGGGACATCCTGTGACCGTGTATGTTTCACATGGAGTGGTAATTCTATTGACCAGAACTAAAACACAGTATCTCACCCCTAGTCGGCTGACTAAATACGAGAGGATTCTTGTGGGTGCAGCAAATGTAAGCATTGTTAGGTGCGGTATTCTGAACCCTGCCACTTTACTCCCCGACCCCTTGGAAATAGAAGGTGGGGATGATGATGAACATGATTGTATTGACCTGACAGAGTTCAGTACTAAACCACGCCCAGACATAAAAGAAGTGCCATTGCCTGAACATGATAAAGAACTATTTGTGGATGGTTCCTGTCTAAGACATGAACTCGGAGGCTTGAGTGCTGCTTATGCAGTAGTCTCTTTCACAAAAATTGAAGAAGCAGGTTACCTATATAACATCAAGTCTGCACAAGTAGCCGAATTAATAGCCATGATAAAAGCTTGCAAAATTGGGAAGGACTTACGCATAACAGTGTATACTGACAGTCAGTACTGTTATGGAGTTGTGCATGACTTTGGCCAATTGTGGCTGCAGAGGGAATTCATGACTTCCTCAGGTACTCCCATTCGGAATGCAAAGGTTGTTCATGACCTTTTAGAGGCCATCCAGTTGCCCAAAGAACTGGCAGTGGTAAAATGTGCTGCTCATAAAAAGAGCATGGACAAAGTATCACTGGGAAACGATTATGCTGATCGAGTGGCCCAATGGTGTGCCAAAGATCGGTATATTGTAAATCCAAAACGAGGGGGGCCAGGAACCAGCTGCCAGCTTCAGGTGTTTGAAGAAGTGCCTACATGGGATGAAGTGAGAGAGTGGCAGGAATCGGCTCCTTGGCAAGAAAGAGAGAAATGGAAGGAGGATGGGTGTAGACCGAGGCGTGTGGATGGTGTGATTTTGGGCCCAACTGGTATGCCTCTGTTACCCCGACACCTGCTTGGCGCAATGGCAAGATTAATACACGAAGGATCACACATTGGTAGGGATGCCATGATTCTGGTATTTCAACAGACTTGGTACAGTAAAAAGTTCAGGAAGGTAGCAGAGTCCCTCTGCCAGAGGTGCCTGTCATGTCAACAGATGAACCCAGGCAAGAGGACAATGGTTGAACTGAGCAAGATTGGGAGATCAGGGGGTCCCTTTATAAAAATACAGATTGATTTCATCACCATGCCCCGTTGTGAAGGAAAGCGATATGTCCTTGTCATTGTTTGTGTATTTTCAAAATGGGTAGAAGCTTACCCTACTCCCAAAAGTGACGCACTGACAGTAGCGAAGTGTTTACTAAAAGAACTGATACCTAGATTCGGCATACCATACATTATTGAATCAGATAAGGGTGGACATTTCCAGAATGAGATACTGGCTGAATTATGTAAGGCCTTCGGAATAAGGCAAAAATTGCATTGTGCATACCACCCAGAGGCTTCTGGAATAGTGGAACAAGTAAATGGAACTATCAAAAACAGACTAGCAAAGCTGACAAATGCTACTGGCATGACCTGGGTGAAGGCCCTGCCCCTGGTCCTGATGGGACTGAGAAGTGTTCCTGACCGCAAGACAGGCCAAAGTCCCCATGAATTCATTATGGGAAGAGTGATGAGACAAGCATGGGTGCCAGGAAGCAAACTGTTGAATATTACTGATGATTTGGTGCTTGAATACTGCAGAAGATTGGGTGATCAAGTGCGTTCTATCTCTCGCCAGATTGGAGACGACGGCATCCTCAATCCAACGACTCCTCTCCACAGCTTGGTTCCAGGAGATTGGGTCAAAATAAAGAAGCACACTCGATCAAGCTGTCTGGCACCAAGGTGGGGAAAGAAACGCCAAGTAATCCTGGTAACAACCACTGCAGTGAAGGTCGCAGGCGTTCCCCAGTGGATCCACGCTGGACACACCCAGAAGGTATTACCAGACAGAGGATTTGAAGAAGAAGGGCAACCAGCAGAGGACCCTGAAGGAGCCAGACCAGAAGCAACTGACAACGAGCAGCCCAGCACCAGTCAGGTTGCAGGAACAGCAGACATTGGCCCAGGAGTAGTTGACTACGAACTGCCAAGAATCCAGCCTGCTGAAGAGGTCCAGGAAACTGAGCCAGGAGTAGCTGAAGACGAGCTGCCAAGCATATGGCCAGAAGAATGGATACCGATGATTGATCTGACCGAAGATCCTATCAGAACAAGAGAGCGACTTAGTGAAGGTAGAGAGTGGACTAGTCAGGAAAAGCAAGGCACAGGCGAAGAACCTCAGCCGCTTGAGATTCACATCAAAACTGAGGAAGGAGAAGGTCAGACAGGGACAGAGCAGGTGTTCGATACACCACCGCTAACACCTGATGCAGATAAAGGAGAGACTAGAAATAGAGTGATAGTTCGAGCAGAAGAAAATCAAGAGATCGAAGTGCTTGAACAGGAACAGAGAGGGTTAGAAGAACGGGTTCAGGAAATAGACACAGAAACAAAGACAATCGAAAGCCAAAAGCAAAATATTCCTGAACAAGGCCAGATTAGCAACCAGGCAGAAGAATTTGATGCTAGCCCTGGAACTAGCCAGATAGGGGAAGTAGAAGAAGAAAGTGGAGAAGAATTACCACAAGATAAAGAGAACAAGAGAATAAGAGAAGAAAGTGAAGTCCAAGTACCGACTAAGAGACTAAAGAAAAGAAACAACCTTGAGCCTAGGTTTGTAAAAAGATTGAGACTAAGGATAAAGACAGTGGAAGAAAAACGTGCAGAAGCAAGAAGAAGTGCTCGGATAGCAGAGCAAGAAGAAGACTCTTCCAAAAGAAGGAGTGAACGAATAAAAAGACAAAACAAAAAGTACAAGTCTCCTGAATGGACACTGGTTTTGGAAGAACTTGAAGATCTTGATATAACTGACGTGAGCGACGGAGAGCCCGTCCCTGGGTACTCAGCTGAAGAAGAAGACGAACCACCGTGAATCTGCACGAAGTAAGCTAGTTGTGTAAAGCCAAAAAGAGGGGTTCGAGAAACTCCTTCTGAGCCAAAATGTCTGATTCAACAGTGAATGGTAGACCTAGTTGCAGCCGTTTTAAGACGTGTTGCAAGGTGTGTATATGTAGTGTAGTAGTACTGATAGTTATCTGGATAGGATTAACAATTTTCATTCCCTTTGCTGTAAGTAAAGATACTAACATTGTCCCTACTGAAATTGTAAATACTGACAGTGAGGAGCTAACAACACAGAGTGTAGCACGACATGAAAGAGCCCTGAGACAAACACAACAGAACTTAGAAGCATCAGATGAGGGAGGACTACATTATCATGGAGTTAAGAACAAGACACACTTAAATGTTTTCGCAAACTTATTAATACACTATGTAGAGACTATGGAAATTGAAGATTGCTATGTCTGCATGAAGCTACCTACTTCTGTGGCTGAAGGCGTGACATACCATCACCTGCCATTGACATATGGAATATCCTGTAGCATTTTAGCTAGTTTATTTTACAAAAGGGGACCGTTACAGTACTATTACTCTAACAATGACGTGATCTTTTCTGAACTTCCTATACGTGGGAACTTGAATCCTGTACATACCAAAAGTGACACCATAAGATATATGGGAGACTACTTTCTGACTATAGGTAACATTGACATAGCAGACGCACACAGAGATAACTTGACTTGTTCTTTGCGTGAGCAGGAAAAAATGTTCCTGAACATGGCAGAGAAAAGAAGAATTAAAATTCAAAAGAAGGCTAATGACGAAAGTCAGAAAAAGCCAAAGTGGGCAGAGAACATGGAAGGCACCTCATCTGGTGGAGCGGGTCCTGCTCTGTTGCTGGATTTTGAAAAGAAAGGCAAGCTATGTCTTCACCGCGAGAAGACTAGCTATTATAATAATGTTTTCATTGGTTCCAGTGAATGCGAACATAATTACAAGGTAATTGGAGGTTGGGGTTTCAAAAATGGGTCAGAGCCTGTGTTTCCTGGAATTTATTATATTTGTGGGGACAAGGCTTATTTCAAATTGCCGGATCACTGGTATGGAAGCTGCTACTTTGGCATTGTCTTCCCGAAAATATACCATGTGAATGGGAAAGCTGGAAGCAATGAAGATACTAATGGCTTAGTGCGTAGTAAAAGAGAAAGTATAGGTGAAATTATGGGTAGTATTTTCAGTGCACTGATACCTGGAGTGGGAGTGGTTCTGAACACTCACAGAATTTGCAAATTGTCTACTATAGTAGATGTGCTGTCTACTGAAACAGCTCATGGATTTCTGCTGGTCAATACTGAAATGGTTGCGATCAGATCAATGGTTTTGCAGAATCGACTTGCTCTTGACACCTTATTAGCGAAAGAGGGCGGAGTCTGCCGGATGTTGAAGGTGCAACATTGTTGCACTTATATTCCGGATAAAAGTGTACAGATCAAAAGATATGTGAAAAACATTACTAATTTGGCAAAGGAACTCAAACCACTCGAGGTTGATAGTGCCTGGAAGAGACTGGTAGATGGTCTCTCAAATGTAGGTCATTGGCTTGCTAGCATAGGTAAAAGCTTATTGTTCAAAATTCTGATGCCAATTGGTATTATAGGTCTTATTATACTTTCCATTTTCTTATGCTGTAAATGCCGCAAGCGCACAAAAAAGCACGAGGTAAATGCAAGAGGAGTGAAACGAAGTGTGGATGAGATTGAATTAGAGGAAGTGAATGATCAGATATACAAAAAGGTGAAGACTTCTCACCCTACTAAAACTGAGAGAGAAAAGTTAGAACGGTTGCTGGAAGAAATAGAACTTTATAAAGTGTGAAAGAAAGTTGGCATCTGGTTCCATTATAATTTGTGATGATAGAAAATATCATCAAAGAGGGGATTGATGAAGCAAAGCTTCGCATATTTTGCGGCTTGCCGAAGTCAAGAACCTCGTTTATGTGTAATAAGGTAACAAATGTATGTTTTACTAACGTTTATGTTAAGTTTGAACATAGATAGTGAAGCTTGCACATGTGTTTTACTAAAATAATTTACCCAAGTCACCTAAAATGGCCGCCGCTTGTATTTAGTTACTGCGCATGCGTCAGCCACACTCACGTGTCCTGACGCGTCTGCAGAAGTGGAGGGAAAGTTATGCGCATGCGTAATTCATAGCTGTGCTTATCATGTGGTACTGCTCGTGCCACTGCTCTTGTGACTGTGTCAATGTAGCTAACATTTTAATGCAATAGTTTTATTTCTTGATGATGAGTCAAAAGTACAAATCCTGTGATGTATTTTCATAATGACATTATTATGTATTAATTTGTTTTTCGCTTACTTTTTATGTACCGCGGGGAATGGGGTTTGTCTGTGCCGAGAACCATTTTGGAGGTCCTTCTGCGCCTGCGCGACCTGCCAAGCCAGAGCAGACCTTGAATGATGGAACTCAGCCAGTTGGCAGTGATGAGCAAGATGCTCCTGAGAACGACCCGAAAACTCGGCTGAACCAATCACATGTGCTCACAGAGCAACAATGTTAAAGTTGCCATTGTATTTCTGCACCAGTTCTCATGAGAACCCCAATCTAGTTAGGCGGTACCCTATTATGCAAATGAAGGCTTGAGACTCTATGTCGTGATTGGTGTGCTACCCAAATCCTACCTTAGGACCAATCCAAATTGAAGGATTCTGACACTTTGCAACATTGGGGGGTGGTACACTGACCCCAAACTGTATATCTACCCTGGGTTCACCTAATGAACCGTCCGACTTGTCTGGTTTAGCTGACCTGTCACTGACCCAACGCACTCAATAGGTGACTGAAGATACAGAGCGCTGCGAAGCACTCTGTCCGAATTTGACCATAGACTAAGGTTCTACTGAACCTTAAAGTGCTGGCAAAGCACTTAGCTGGGAGTTCGCTGACCCAATCGGGGTCTTGATCGATAGCTGCAGAGCGGGTGGAGCGCAGGCGTTGCTTCCGAACTGTGGGTTCCGGTCCTGTCCTGAAGAGGGTCCTGTCCTGAGGGTTTGCTGTCCTGTCCTGAGGGTCCTGTCCTGATTCCTATTCCGAGGGTATCCTGTCCTGTCCTGGGTGTCCATTCTGCACCTGCTGTCCTTTGAGGGGTATCCTTCCTTGAGGGTTTCCTGTCCTTAACTGACCCGTGGCCAGGGTTTGGTTTCCACACCTTTCTAGGTAAATATTGCTCTGAAAACTCTTTAAATCTTGCACCTTCTGAATTTCTGACTTTTGCTTTAATAAAGTTCATCATTGCATATGTTATATTTTCCATGCCTTTCCGCAACTATTGAAAGTCAATTACATACTTTTCCATAAGGTTTTGTTCCTATGTCTACTCACTGGTTAGAAATTATATTTTGCATTGCAGTCTGTAATTTTATGATATGGTCTAGAACTTCATTGCCTAGATTGTTCAAAGGCCCATTCACCTTAAGTGAAGCGTGTTACTCTTTATAGGCCCTCCCATAGTTATTCATGCATAAACTGTCCATGCTTAAACATTTCTGAGATTTTATAGTATTTTCCATCTGCATTTCATATTACATTTGAATGATTACCCTGTCATTATTTCTTTATGCCTATATAATTTACGTTACCTTGGTTATTGATTGCCTTATTTTACTGTACCTCATGCAAGAAAATATTGAATTTAGATAAACATTTTAAAACTTCCAGTTGTCCGTGGTCATTTAAACAGTATTTGAATGTTATTGTTTGGGTTTGCATTTTGCTGCCTTTCTTTTACAGCTAGCTCCCTGATTCATTGTGGTCATTAGATACCCGCATCGGTGGATGGTAAGTCGGGTGCACTGAAAATTATTAGCAGGGAACACACACACATCAACTTGGTAGAGCTCGTGAAGTCACCCGGTCGATGTATATGGTGATTTGAAAGTATATGGGCCCTGAAGCCGGAAACGGCGAAAACTATTGGTCGGGTGGCCTCGCGCGCTCTATCACCGCTACAGGCAAACTAAAGCGGTTTGGAGGCAAATTACACAGAGTCGGGGACCTGAGAAGAGTGTTGTCCCTGCTTGATGTCTGCTTGATCCATATCTCCGGACACGAAAGGACTAGGGTTATTGTTTGCGGGCTGGCAGGCCCTGACATTGTCTATATGCCAGCCCTCTAGAGTAGACTCGAAAAGAGCTAAATTAATTGGGAAACTGACACCATGGCTCTGCTTTCCTTCAAGCTTTCGAGGCTTCTCACTAAATAGGTGGGACACATCAGTAGGCATATCCAAAAGAGGTGTCTGCACATCTCCAGAAAATTGAGTGGATCACATCCATGCATATCTGCGTAACACTTCAAGTGTGCCTAATGCTTGCCACAAGCAGTCAGTAGTATCAAGGCCAGCCCTAATTAAATACTTGGGGGCATCCTGGCTGTCCTGAATGGTTTGCGCCAAGGAGGCCGCAAATTCCTCCCAGAGCAAAGACAAGATCTCACTGGCCATGTACCAGAGGGCCTGCGTATAATGGCCTAATAGACAGACTATAGCAATTGTTGGAATCCAGCATCCGAGCTGACTGCGATCTACTAAACAGATCGCCGCCGTCGAACCAACTTTGCTGCATCTAGACTGATCCAATCATCCACTCCACGGTCATCACGTCGGGAGCTTGGCAGTGAACTACTGGACCCTGCCACCACCTAATTAATCCTTTCCACTTCACGTCGCCCCCAGCCAGGACAGGGCTCCATTTCTGTGCCCTGCCACATTCCTATTTCGAATAGTGGATCACGTGACTCTCCCCACCGTTGATCCTTTGAAGATTTACTTCCTTTTCTAGAACGGCACTCTGTTCTAATATCGATTAAAACCCTGCGGATCTTATCCTGACGCCGCACATTCTGTCGCCCTCCTCTACACTTTGGTATATCGCGGCCATAACGGGGCTCCGTTACTGTGCCTCCGTCTATTTCACCATCATTAATCGGCAACCCGGTTCTGATGAAGATCCTAAATCAATAGGATCAAAACGCCGTCGACCTGCAATACAGCGCGATTAACGGCGCATTACTTCCTCTGGGTCTCAAACTTATTGTAAATACCTATTCACCAAGGAGGAACCAGTAACTTTGTACATATTGTATTTTCTAATTGTATCTCTTTTGCGTCCCTCGCTGTTTTTTTACCTATATGTCACTTGCGCCGTCACCGTTTGACTCACTATCACGTAGCGCACAAGCCCCTTTGGGTTGCCAAATGCATTATATGCCTCTAGTGCTGACATCTTAACACTGTTATTTGACTGTTTAAACGTGAAAATGTCTTTAAATATATGATGCTATATGCACTTCTTTTTTTTTAAACCTTTATTTTTCAGTTTTATATTGTACAGACATTTAACACCCCCCTCCCAATTGGCATCAAAACAGCACGTATACATTTCGACTGATTCATTAAGGCATTTTCGTGGACTAGAGGCCGCATCGAGGTACACGATCCCCCAAAGGACATAGCAGAATAACATACAATACATAAGCATCCTTGTGAGTACCTAACCAGTTCCTACACTACCCCGACTACTAGCTGCACCTTAGGGAGCACACCCGGCCCCCTCCTCAGATCCCGACCCCTACGGCGAGAATAGCTCTTCACTTGTCCCTTCTGAGTCACTATGGGAAGTGTGTCCCCGTTCCCCAAATCCTGTCGCACACATGGCTCGCCAGGTCAGTAGGTCCTCTTGTAATTTCTCATCCCTCCTGCAGCTCTGCATATGTGTTTCCTCAGCTAGGGACCATTCTCGCACATCCCTGATCCATGTAGGTATCTCCGGGGCCCTCTGGCCCTTCCAAGTGATAGCCACCCTGCGTCTGGCTAGTACCAACATCAATTTCATTAATTTATAGGACAGCTTTTGTTTCTTCGGCCGAGGGACCAGCGCCAGCAGGTAATGCAAGGGTGTCAGTGTGATACGAAGTCCCGTCGTTGCCAGTATGCGTTCCACTACGCTCAACCAAAATCTCTGAATTAGCGGGCAGTCCCAAGCCAAATGGAACCCCACCCCCCTGCACAATATCTGGGACAATTATCTCCCCTGTCTGGGGAGTAACGCTTCAATAAGATCGGAGTGAGTTAGGTGCGGTGCAGGAAATTAAAATGTATCAATTTAAAGCGTGCATTACAAGATACCTTCTTTGTTAGGGTCCCTATTCGCTTACGCTGCCTCTGATCCAGTGGTGTGCCTAAGTCTGCTTCCCAGGCCGCCCACGCCGGTGGCACCGGCCGCGCTGAGTCCCGACACATGGCAGCATATAGAAGGGAAATAAGTCTACGTCCCCTGCCAGAAGACAGTCTAATTTTCAAGGTGTGAGTTGTCGGGGGCACTTCCGGGTACTGAGTCGAAAGCGACCGCGCTACATCGCGCAGTCCCTGATAATGCAGGTACTTCCCTCTACAAAGAACGAAGGCCTCCTCTGCTTGTTCGTAGGTCAAAAAGCTATATGCACTTCTAAATCAAAAAATGTGAGTCTCTCTGTTTTCTCCAGATTCTTTGTAATGCTGTACATACAACTGTTTCTTTTACTATAGTAATACCGATTGAGATATTGTTGCTTTTTACACTAATAGACAGACGGCACTGACTGACCTCAAGGCCACGCTGGCCAAAGAGAACATTTCTTCCTGAATACCTCAACCCTGTTTGACTCCCTCTTTAGAAGAGCCCTGCAGAAGGAATTAGGATTTAGTTTGCTGGGCCACCAAACTCTAAGGAGTAGAATGCTGCATAAGAAGGTCTGGGTCAACAAACAGTGGTCTGTGGTGTCTGGCCACTTGTGAGTTCACTGGTAGGCAAGAGAAAAGCTTAGTCCAAATGCCCATAAGGGTGTCAGTCAAGGTTTCAGGGAATTGAAGCAATGGCTCAGATGAGGGCTGGCCCAGGTTACAAAATCTCAGTTAGGACATTTGCCTGGACTTCTAGGAAGCTGCAGGGCAAGGACTTCAGCTGCCTCCCTAATCACTACAGAAAATGAAGCACTTTCCTCCGTTGGGAGTCCATGGGTGAAATCAACCCTGTATCAGGGCAAGTATCAAGACCTCTGGCAAATTCATGTATACATTGTCGTCATCCTAATGTGGGCTTACATCATCACCCTTGGTCGGAGCTCAGACACCACAAACAGCATTCATGTGGATCTGTGATGGACATACATTCTCCGCAGGCTTTAAATCTGGTCTTCTTCGAGGTCATGTCGAAAGAGAGAAGACAAAGAGACTAGAAAAATAACAAGTAACAAAGTTACAGCAAAGGCTACAGACGATCCCAGAAAACCGTTAGCGCCGACGACGCGGAAAAAAGGGAACTGATGTCATCACGCCGGCGTGGGCCTAATATAGGCGTCGGTGACGTCAGCGGAGTCACGTGCGATGCCGTGCCTCTATGACGTCCGGGTCCACGTCGGCACGAAGCTACAAAAAGAATTTGCGAATGTTGCTGACGCAGGGGATATTCACAAGGTGAGGAATCCACACGGCAGATGTATCTATCAGAAAGTGTTTTGTCTGAGTCAGAACATACAGAAAATAGGTGTACTGAAGTAGAGTCATAGCACAACCTCAGCCAGGGTCGAAACAGATTCAGTACAATGCCATACACTAGAGTCAGCAGGAGCTCAACCTCCGACACTGGAGATATAAGGACTGGCATGGATGAAAAGGACACCAGTACAGATCTTGGAGCCGACATGGAAGTCAGCACTGCAGTCGGACCTAAGGTGGGTTTGAGGGCCTCAGATGATGCAGCAGGTGAACAAGCTGGCAGTAACCCAACTGGAGGCCCCTGAGGGTCCTTGGGGTCTGATGGCGCACCAGAGGCCGCCAGAAGAGTACCAAAAATATACAGCATGACCTCCTTAAATGCCTTGGCCTGTGGCAGAGTTGCATATGGCCAGGAAGACTCAGGGCCCTGCGGGACAAATTATGGAATTGGTTCCTCGATCGGGAGCGAGATCAATTGATGCTTTGACGCGCTCCTCACTTCACTTTTGACAGGCACTAGATTGTCGAGTTCAGCTTTGACTTCTTATGTTTCTTCTTTGACTTTGAATTACAGGAAGACTTTGAACATGAACAAGATCTGTTGCGTGAACAGCCTAGAGAACAGGTCAACGCTCTTGACTTGGAACAGGACTTGCGTGAGTTCCATGACTTTTTTCAGCATTTGGTGACATATAGCTTTGCTTCACAGTCCTGGAATGCCACCGGGTGCATTAGAGCACATTATTCACATTCTTGTGGTCGTGCGAGCTAGTTGAGGTCAAGCACTTGCAGGGGCATCTGCTGGCAGGCTTATGCAAATTAGCGTCAAGAGCTTCATGCAGGAAAAAAGTAACTTTCTAAAGATTACTTTTCCTTATATTTATCAAAAATCTAACCCCATGGAATTGCATTTTTAATAAAGATTAAAAATAGTGGTTGAACCATTTCTCTAACTTCTCCCAAACTTGAGTTAGCAAAATGAATATATTATTCTGCAATCTAATTTTCTTGATAGAACAGCAAGACCCAGAGCATTCCACTGGGAAAATAATTTTTGGGGGCTTGTCACTGTTTTAAATACCCAATTTTTTTAAATACTAGGCATCTCATTTCTTTAGTCAGGAGCTAGATTCACATAGTTAGAGAAGGAAAATGAGATAGCCTGCAATGCTTCTGTGGCAGGAATATATAGTCATATTGAAGGCCGGAAATATTTTACCACTTTATTAGGCATACACAACATTTCTGTAATACCGATGCCAGAGTTAGCTGGGTAGGTGTACAATTTCTGCTAGGCCTGAATTTCAGAAAGGCTTCCTAAATTAATGAGTGATGGAAATGCACAGAGGAACTGACATGATCAGTCTAACCAAGAAGGATTGCCTTGTCATACATGAGCCATGTACATCCAGCACAGGAACTGCATTAGTAATGGCCTATGGAGAAAAAAGGATCACAATTTGAAGATCACAACTCTGTTATATTCGCCAATCTATCTTGGGGTTCTGTTCCTAAGGACTGATTGAGGCTATTTATCAACATTGCTGAACTGTTGCAGAATTCTAGATAGAACAGCTGTTTATGAATGATGGCAAATTATGTTGCGCTTTAGTCGGTACCCCAGGCCTTTATTCTGTTTGTTCAATTTTTATTTTTATTAAGCAAGGGTGTTACAGGGCACTTAATCTTGCCAAATGTATATGTGTGATCTATCTGGCAAGCTCTAATGCCATCTCATAATCCGTCATTCAATAAATGGTTTATTTTATCTCCAGAAACTGGCTTGACCTCTAATGTTATGAATGTTTTTAAACACTTTATTTTTAGATTTGGGCATAAACAATAATACATGTGGTATGCTTATAATCAAAAGTTAGGACCATAACAATAATATTCGTACATTTAATGCCATTATGTAATACAAATCACTCAACTACATTTTCACGTCCCTGCTTGCTCCCATCATCATCTTCATCTTCCAACGTCAACATATTAAGCATCAAAGACCATAATTATAAATCTTTTAGGACTTTTGCATCTGTTCTAAAATTCTTCATTCAGATCTCCTCTGCAATTGGCCATTCAGTCAGATCCCTCTCCCAGGATGGCCGCCGAGGCCTCATCCATTAAATAGCAAATCAGCGTTTTGGCAGCACTAACCTAACAAGGCAAACTAGTATTAGACTCTCAAATCTTGTATTGCCTAAAATCAGTTTCACATGCTCTCAAGTTAACCCCCATTCTTCATCTTTAAGTAGTGATTCCAAGTTAGCATCCCATATCTGTTGAACTGGGAGATTGATTATTTGCCTGTCAGCCGTTATTGCCCTGTAGAAATAGAATATAATGTGTGTAGCATGTCAAGCTCTAAAAGTGTGACTGTAACCACAGAGTCCAAAGGGACTACCGGAATCCCCAGCCAAATTTCCCTTGCTGTCTTAGATATCTTTGCACACTGAAGAAACTGTCCAGGCCGCACCCCAAACTGCAGATATGCATCCTCAAATGAGTCAAAACTATCTGTCAGATATAGGTCTCCCAATATCAGGAATCCTCCTTCCTCTCATTAGACAACAGTCATGTCCATTCTAAGTTTGCACTAGCGCTGTAACCACCAAATTTCTAAAGATCTGGAGAATAGGGAGCATTTCAGGACACTGCAGATTGCTACTTCCTAGATCACTATGTTTATTAATAAACAGACAATGCTTGGGAACTCCACCTCCCCTTATAAATGTAACATGAAGAGCCTCCTCTTCCTAGCAATTCCTAAGTAGCCATTTTCCCAATTGTCCTCTTCTGTGCACCAAGAGGCTGGGTGTTGAAGCTGGACCGCCATGTAGTATAATTCGAGGTTAGAGAGGCCTTGCCCACCCTCTTCTCTGTGCAACTTAAGTACAGGTAATCCTAGCCAGCTTCTTTTACCTGCCGAGGCTAGAGAAATTTTATGAATGATTACTATTGTATCATTTATTAATCCGCTGTTTAATAACCCTCCCCAGCGATCCACCAACCCCACTGTAGCCACGACCAATTTCAACAACTGGATTTCCAGTACCCTTGACCAAGTCCTTCCCCTCACTCCCCTAAAATCGATAATAAGAGCTAAGGTTGCTCCTTGGTACACACCCTCCCTTAGAACCATGAAGCAAACCTGTCGCAAACTTGAGCGAGCCTGGAGGCAGGACCGTTCTCAACAGAAGAGGGCCGAATACAGAGCCGCCATAAGACTCTATAAAAAGGAAATCAATACCACACAATCTCGCTTCTATGATGAAAAAATCAATATGGCTGCCAACGCGCCTAAGGAAATTTTTAAAATAGCTAAGTCCTTAATTTCCCTTCCCCCGGAGCGTCCTTCATCTGATGGCACGCAAACCCGGTGCAATAATCTTGCAACTTTTTTCTCCCAGAAAATCCAGACTATCTATTCTTCATTCACTTCTGGAGATGGCAACATTGACCCTATCTCTCCCCTGGTCCCCGACTCCCCCACCCCCTGTATACTTGAAAAATTTCCACTTCTTGACCCTACCTCATTAGATAGGCTGATCCCTAAGATCACCTCGGGATCTCCTAATGACCATGCACCCCCCCCAGACTCTTATTAAGGTCATGGACGTTATCCGTCCGGTCATCTTGGACGTCCTTAATGCTTCCATCACCTCTAATACTGTTCCGCCCTCTTGGAAGTGTGCGATGGTCAAAGCTTTGTTGAAAAAGCCTACTTCGGACCAGAACAACCTAGCCAACTTCCGACCCATCTCGTTACTTCCATGGATGAGCAAGCTACTTGAGAGGCACGTTAACAACATCTTAGTGGACTATTTCGAGTCTAATGGCCTGCTCCGTGCCTCTCAGACAGGGTTCCGCCCTCTGCACGGAACCGAAACTGCTTTCCTGGCGGTAACGGAGGAAGCTAGAGCTGTGTTGGACCAGGGAGGCAAGGCTGCCATCATTCTACTCGATCTCAGCGCCGCGTTCGACACGGTCAACCACTCCACTCTATTACATCGGCTGAGTGGTTTGGGCGTGTCGGGCGCGGCCCTGGAATGGCTTACCTACTTCCTGGATAATAGATTTTTCCAGGTGTTTGAGGGTGAGTCGGTTTCCCCTAAGCATCCTCTTAGCTGTGGAGTGCCCCAGGGCTCTTCCCTGAGCCCTACCCTTTTTAACGCCTACATGGAGCCTCTAGAGAGGATAGTCCTTCCCTTTGGTGTGCGTATTGTCACCTACGCAGATGATACCCAACTGGTGGTCTCTCTTGACCACGCCGCGGGATCATCCTCCACCTTAGGTCCCTGTCTGGAGGCTGTTGCCAGATGGATGCATTCCTCATATCTCAAACTTAATGGAGAGAAAACAGATATTATGCTGTTGGGCAATTCCCCTCCATCCGCCCTAGCATCCATCTTGCCTCCATCCCTCGGTCCGCCTCCCTCCCCCAAACCCCAGATCAGGAGCCTGGGAGTCTGGCTGGACAAGGCGCTAGATTTCTCAGCCCAGGCTACAAAAACTGCCTCCACGTGCATTGGGATGTTGAAAATGCTTCGTAGGGTGCTTCCCCTTCTTCCATTCCAGGCTAGGAGGACCATGGTTCAAGCCCTGATCCTCTCCCGCCTGGACTACGGGAATGCCCTTTACATGGGAGCCTCAGCAGCAGTGACACATAGGCTTCAGGTCACACAAAACTGTGCTGCCCGCCTACTGTACAACATTCCTCGTCGGCAGTCAGCCAAGAAAGCTCTTAAAGAGCTTCATTGGCTCCCAGTTGCGGCAAGAGTGCAGTTCAAGGCCATGTGCATTGTGCACAAATCTTTTCACCGCACTGGCCCAGCAATTCTGCACCCTATAGCTACACCTTACTTACCGTCCAGAGCCTTACGCTCTAGCTCCTTGCAACTGGTATCCACTACTAAAATTAACAAAGCCCGCTAGGGTGGCCGATCCTTCTCTTATACTGCGGCCAGGCTTTGGAACTCCCTCCCCCTGGCCCTTCGAGAAATTAACAACCTCCTGTCCTTCAGAAAGGCCTTAAAAACGTACCTGTTCGCAAAGATGCGCTAATCCTCCATGAGCTCGCCACCTGTTTTCAGTCAAAAGCGCTGCGAGGCCTCTGGGTAGCTATGCGCTATATAAGTGCAATTTCCATTCCATTCCATTTCCATACACAGTAATGTTTACTTATAGTGTACTTTGCGGATTGCAGTTTTGTGTTATTACTCGTCTTTCAATGACTGCACCACGCCATTATCACATCCTTGTATGGAAGTGGATGTTGCAAACTGACTCCTGCCATAAAAGATGTACCAAAGATATCAAAAACTACAGGTAGGTTGAGAGTTGGGTTTCACTTCCTTTCCTACACGTTTTGCTCCCTCAAGCAAATAAATCTGAACGTATTGCCAAATATTACTTCCAGTCACCTCAAAATATATGATACTGTTCCACTAGTATTCGTATTCATCACAACAACCAAATTCTTTTTGACAAGCAGGTAGGTGTGGACATAACTCAAGACTAAATGTAAGCTTGGAAAAGTGACTGGAGTCCAGTAGGGCCTGCATCCCTGGGGATTTTGAGTGGTTGCTCGAGCCACAGTCCTCAACAGTTGTGGCCTTTGGCCTGATCTCCTCCTCTTATTTCTCTGTGGAGAGGCGTGAAGAGGGTAGGACGATGTAGTGGAGGGGGTTGTTGAAGGAATCGCTCCATCTCTTGTCACAAAGTGTGACATTTGCAGCAAGGTTCTCGATTATAGAACCAGTGGATGCATGCCCCTGCACCATCTGCATTACAGCCAATTCAGGCTATATGTACTTGAATATGTTTGGTTCCTCTGTTGTTTCCTGTGTCTGTGTGCAATGGTGAGCCTATTGTGTTATCAAGATGACCCTGTGTGGTGTTCTGCTGTTCTTGTTGGAATCTTGAACACGGTGTGTGTGGTCCAGATTCCAAGAGAGGACGGTTGGCCCAGTATTGAAGATGTAGTTAAAATATATTCTCTGCGTCCGTCTTCCTTACGTGGGAACTTTACATTGGCGACGATCGGAAAAAGAACTGCCAAGCCTGGAGCCCTGCGTTATGCAGATCAAGGGTCCGATGACTTTTAGACCCTGTGTGTCATTGGAGCCTCTACGGAGTATTCCTGGGGATATGGTAACTTCCATCGTGAAAACCTTGTTTTCCATAAGGTTGCGGTGGGACTTTGAGCTAATTTTATTGATTTTCCGGTTTGCGCTGCTGCGCATGCATCATTCACTGCCTCGTGCATGCGCGAGCCTTCTGTAACTAAACTAGAGCGCTGACTAAGGAATTCCAGCGGCTCTCATTATTAACTGTCTTACACATGCGCACATCTATCGGTAATTAACTAATGAACTGACCAGGAAATTTCAGCTATTTTCCAGTGTTCTGCCATGCACAAGTGCTGACAGAGACTGGAATGTTATTTCTACTATTTAATTTGAACGCGCATCTTACCTGATGTTCACATGCTTGCTTACAATTAACATTGTGGCCATTTTTCTTCGGTGATCCGCACACCATCAGCTGTTCACATGTTTCTGTTTGATTACTTTTGCGGTCATTTCTTCTCAGTGAACCGCACACCTTCACTAAAGTTTGGAATTCATATCAGTGATTTGCACACTTCTTTTACTAAGTGCGAGCCAACTATTTAAAGCCTTACAGCAGTGATTCGCACACTTATTCATTGCAACCAATTTCTGCTGTTAGTTGAAGGGGCATTCACTTTTGTGATCAATATAACAATTTCCTTTGTGTTATTTCTTTTGAATACACATTATTATAAATACATTGTTGTTATTGATATTGCAGTAGGGTGTTTCTCTTTAACCTTTCTTTCCACAGTTAATATGGAGGGTGTAGGTGCCCCACCTCCATTCCTAGCTACTCCAGGAGAACCTGCTTTAGTGTGGAAACAATGGAAGGAAGGCTTAGAGGCTTATATCGAACCTATAATGCCGATGACTACACAGACAAGCGGAAATTGGTTATTTTGAAGCATTGTTTAGGAGCTCAAGGCAGACGTATTTTTAATCATTTACCCTCTGTTTCTACTAATCTTTCGAATGATGAGGATGACATTGATGTATTTGACAATGCTATCAAACAACTGGAAAAACGTTAGCTGCCAAATGTAATTATACCTCATTTCATGATCAAATGGTACGTGATCAAATGGTAGATAAGGTGTCTGATGTCAATTTACAGGAAAAATTATTATCCCTGAGGATTTGGCAGTTAACAAAGCAATTAAAATTGCTCATCGTTTTGAGGACATGAGATTAGGCATGAAATAGTTATCATCAAGAATGCTTCCGATGTTCATTTAGTTAAAAAGTGTAACTCTGATGAAACTATTATTAACAAACTTAAAAGTAACTTATCTACTTCTTATCCTAATCAGGAAAGAAAAGAATATGTTTGTTTTAAGTGTGGCATTCCTGGTCATCTGGGCAATGACAAAAAATGTCCTGCAATTGGTCAAGTCTGCAGATACTGGAAAGCAAGGGGACATTATGCCAGAATGTGTAAGAACAAAAACAGATTTAGGAACAAAACGTAGGATTCCAGAAACCAAAACACTGATCAGTTTAAGGAGGTTAATTGTGACCTTGAAGAGGAAGTATTTATTTTAACTGTATGTGAGGTCAATGGAAATAAGAAAGATGCTCCTTTTTGTACAATCTTAATTGGTGATAAAGAAGTTAGGGCAATGGCAGATTCCGGCACCAGGCACACACTTATTGGTGATGAGTGGTTAAAAGAGTTTCCAAACGTACACTTTCTCCTCCTGACATCAAACTTGTGGGATACGGGAGGAAACTCATCGAAGTTTTAGGTTTCTTCACCACAAATCTTTGTTTTAAAGGCAAATCCATTTCTGCAAAACTATATGTTGCCAAAGATGGTTCCTGGTGTTTGGGGTGGCCTCAGCAAAGGGACCTGATGATCACTCTTGATCCCAACCATCCTGATCAAGTACTGGGTTACTCAGATCTAATTTTTCAAGTGGGTAATGATCCAGCGACCGATTTGGAGAACATGTTTTCTCCGCAATTTGGTTTGTTAAAAAATGTTGTCCACAAGATTATCTTAAAAAGCAATGCCATACCCAGGGTTCATAAAGTCAGAAATGTTCCTTTACTCCTTAGGGATGCTGTAAAAAAGAGATAGAAAGATTCAGCTTGATGTTATTGAGGAGATTGAATACCCCGAATGGTTGTCGCCTGTTGTTGTTGCACATAAACCCAACGGAAAGGTTAGCTTATGTGTCGACTTGAGAGATCTCAATGATAATGTGTGGGTGGACAGAAATCCGTTGCCTAATATCGGAGAGACGTTGACAAACTTAAAGGGGCTTCGATATTTTCGACTTTAGACCTGTCGAACGCATATCATCAAATTGTCTTATATGAAGATAGCAAACAATATACCTCTTTCATTACATCGGAAGGTGCTTTCAGGTACAAAAGGTTGCCTTTTGGTTTATTTTCTGCATCTTCTGTCTTTCAGAGAGTTATGCACAGATTATTTAAAGACGTAAAGAATGTATTGTACTTTCAGGATGATATCCTAGTCCTTGGGTCCAATTCTCAAGACCACACTGAAACTTTGCACAAGGTTCTGTGTACTCTTCAGGATAATGGTTTGACCTTAACCAAAGAAAAATGCACATTTGGTATGTCATCGGTGGACTATTTAGGTCATTCCATTAGTAAAAATGGTATTTCTTCAAAACAAAATTTTATCAAGGCCATTGAGGATGCCCCTGAGCCTCAAAACAAAGACCAACTTAGATCTTTTTTAGGTCTAGCGGAGTACTACGCAAAATTTATTCCTGTATTTTCAATAAAACTGTTCACATGAGGAATTTGATGGAGAAAAATGAGTAGTTTTTGTTGGATGACAATTGTACTAGTGAATTTAAACATTTAAAAAAATGTATATAATTTGCCCTCGCTTTAGACACATTTGACACTGCCTCTAATACGGTAATTGTTTCCGATGTCAGCAACGTTGGTATTGGTGCCGTCCTGATGCAAAACCAAAAAGGATATTTAGTCACAATTGCTTTTGCATTCAGGCCGTTAAGGGATGCCAAATACAAATATTCCACCTTGGAAAAAGAAACTCTTACATGTTGGTGGGGCATTGAGTATTTTCGGATATATATATATGGCACTGTTTTTAAGGTAAGGACAAATCATCGTCCTCTTGTGGATTTATTTACAACAAAAGGTTGTGGTAAAGCACCTCCCAGGATTGCCAGATGGCAATACAAGTTACAAGATTTTCACTTCAAGGTTGAATATATTCCTGGTGTAAAGAACATCCTTGCTGACTATTTATCAAGGTTGCCCTTGAAGGATGATAATGTGGTTGAGGATGATGTAGATCCGGAGAGAGTTGTTTCTATCTGCGAAGTATCCAAAGGGTACATCAAGGAGAACCAATGGAGGTTTGCTTGTGATAAGGACATTAATGTCAGAGGTTGAGAATTTTGTCAAATCTTCATGGCCCAGAAAAACTGATGTTCCACAAAATCTTCATCCTTTCCTTAAAATGGCTCACAAATTGCATCTTCAAGATGGTCGAAAATGAGGGGTCAGCAACTTGTGGTGCTGGTTGCTTTGGAACAAATTGTGTTGGATATGGCTCATGAAGGTCACTCTGGTATGACCAGTATGAAGAGGAGAATCAGGAATGAATTCTGGTGGCCTGCTATGGATAGGTGTATTGAGCACAGGGTCAGAGATTGTGTTGAGTGTTGTGTCAGTGACAAATCGCAAAAAAAGATTATCTATGAACGTCTTCCCGTTTCAAGGCCATCTTGTGTCTGGGAGTGTGCGTCTCTGAAAGTTGCTGGTCCCATGTGTTTTGGCTATAATCCTTTGTATGATATTGTCCTTGTTGACCAATCATCACAGTGGCCTGATGTGAAGCTGGTTTCCCAAATCACTTTGAAGGGTGTTATTCAATTTTTAAATGAAGTTTTTGAAAGGGAAGTTTTTCCTGAGTTATTGCTTAGCTACAATGGTGTGCAGTTGACTTCAGTTGAAATGAAGGAATTCTTTGAATGTCATGGCATTGCACATAAATGCTCTTCTCTCTATTACCCCCAGAGAAATGGTATTGTGGTAAGGTGGATTAGAGTGTTAAAATAAGGTTTACAACTAGCGATTTGTAATGGGAAGAATTGTCATCAAGCTATTAAGGGGTTACTTTGGAGTTATAGAAACACTCCCAGGAGTGATGGCGATTTGTCTCCATTTGAAAAAACAAGGGGTAGGAAGACTGTGTGTAATTTGAGTCAAGGATGGATGAGAGATTTAGTAGGTAGAGAGGAAGACAAGTGCAAACATGATGAGGAAGACAAGTGCAAAGTTGGGGATTATCGGTGTGAGCCTAAGTCTTCATCCTTTCCTTTGAAAGTTAATGATTGGATGCATGTGAGGAAAGGCAGATTGGTGAGGTCTGGTCAGTCTAAGTTTTCGGCTCACATGAAAGTGGTCAGGGTCAGGTGGTCAGGGTCGGCAACCAGGTAGAGGAGCTTACTGATGGGAATGTCTGGAGTCTTTCAAAGGTTGTGAACGTACCTCGGTGTTTGTGGCCAGACAATATCTACCCAGGTTCCAAGTTTGAACATAATAAAAGATATTCGTGCAGAGTGACACAGCATCCTGCAAGAAATGTACAATGACATAGTGTCTTGAGACAGAGACCGGCATGGTGCAATGATTAACACATGAGTCAGTACATTTTTAGGTACATTTTTACATACCAAATATTTGTTCATTTATTGATGAATATTGTTACTTTTGTTTTGTTCTGTTGAATTTCTTATCAATTATTTTGTAAATTGTTGTTAACGAAGGGGGATGTGTGGTATTCTGTCGTTCTTGTTGGAATCTGGAATACAGGTGTGTGTGGTCTAGATTTAAAGAGAGGACGGTTGGCCCAGGCTTGAAGATGTAGCTTCTTGTACAAGCTCCTTCGGTTAAATAAATTTACCGAAATATACTCTCTGCGTCCAGTCTTCTTTACGTGGGAGCTTTACACCCTGATTTCAGTGAGAGCAGGCAGGCTTTCAGTTTGTCTACCATTGGTAATAAAGAGAGCTGCCCTCCTTTTATCCATGTTTGATATACATTCAACAAGCTCATGGTGTGCCAACATTCACTCAGAAGGATGAAGGGTCTTATCGTAGGAGGTGGCACCTATATCTTCTTCTTTTATGAGTCATGGTGGGATATTATGTCATGCTATGTTAAATAATTTAATTACACGCTAGAATACCCCAGGGTGTCTTGACACTGTCTACAAATGTTACATGAAGTGTCAGGGAGGAGGAATTTATAAAGAATTGGTCTTTCTGAAAGTCAAGAAATTAGAAGAAGTTTTGATGAGTAGAGGAAGCTCATTCCATGTTTTAGAAGCTCCCAGCACGAAGCTGCAACCACCCCAAGCCGCACATTTGAATCTGGGCACAATCACAGATTTGGCAGAGGAGGATCTTAAGGGTCTGTTAGCAGTATGCCAGTTGAAAATTATTTTTAAGAACACAGGCCCTTGATCATGTAGTGCTTTGTATATGATGCACAAAGCCTCAAAAGTGATTCTCTGCCTGATAGGCAGCATGTGCAGCTTCCTCATGCGTCTGGACAATGAGTAGTGTTTAGGGACCTTGAGTAGGAGATGGTCAATGGCGTTTTGTAGAGCTTGGCGTTTGTTGAGCACATGTTGATGTGCATTCAAGTACAGATCGTTACAGTAGTCAAGCCTAGATAGCACACGGGTATGAGACCACTGTTTTCTTCAGATGATGTGGGATGAAAGGAAGTAACTTCTTTATCGCCTGAGGGTGTAGAAAGCCCTGGATGTAATAGCATTAGCTAGGTCAGTGTATAACAATTTGTCATTAATCAGGACACTCTAGTTGTGAATTTTGCTCCTGACAGTAGTGGGAAGGGGGCCCAGGTCTTGGGGCCACCAAGCGGGAGTCTAAAATAAAAGCTGAGCTCGCAAGAGCAGGACAGCATAATTTCCTGAGTTGAGCTGTAAGCAGTTCTCAGACATCCAGTGGCTGACGGCCCCCATACATTTCATCAACTGGTCCCTGTGCAAGGTTGCTGACTGGACAGGGAGACAACAATTTTAGTATCATCAGCATAGGAAGTGAGGGAAAAGCCAAAAGATTTAATTAGCTAAGCCAGTGGGGTGACAAACATTGGAAAGCATGTGTGGCTGAGCGAGGACCCCTGGGGGGCCCTGCAAGGGAGAGAGTAAGGATGAGAGACAAAATCATACAGATGAACCGACTGTTCACGACCATAAAGGAAATAGCTATAGCAGGCTCCATTCGGTGCCTGTGATACTGATGTCAGCTAGACGAGCCCGCAGTCTGCCATGGTTGACAGAATCAAATGGCGCCAACAAATCAAGTAAGATCGGGGCTGCCTTGCATCCCTAATCAAGGGGCATCCTGATCTCTTCTATCGCCATTTCCGTACTGTGGCCAGAGTGGAAACCAAACTGGGTAGCATCAAGTAGATTGTGGGCTTGAATGAACTCAACAAGTTGAGTATTCATTACTTTCTCAATAACCTTGGCAGGCATGGGTAGACTGGAGATGGGACGGTAGCTGAATGGATCCAAAGGGTCCAGCGAAGAGTTCTTTATGAGAGGAAACACTGACGATTTCTTCCAGATGGTTGGGAAAGATCCAGACTAAAACATTAGACAGAATATATCAGTCAGTGTAGGAGCGAGTGTCTTGGCAACAAGCACAGCGACCCCGAGTGGACTGGGGTCTTCCAGGGATCCAGATCCAGCAGATTTGACCTGCCTGTGAATAACTTAAAGGCAGGGTCAGCCAGGGTAGGGCTAGGACAGGTGGAACTGCAGTGGGAGAGAGCAGTCATGGTGGGAAAAGTGTTGGGAGATGTTCTCTACTTTCTGAGGAAATAAACTATCCAAAGAGTTGCAAAATGATTGGCTGGAGAATATGGATTGCCTTGCTGAGTAAGTTGTAAGTGTAAAAACAGTTTGGACGAGTTCCTTACTAGAATTCTTAGCTGATTCAATTCTATTTGTAAAAACAGGCTTTTTTGTCTATGAGTAGTCTGGATTTATAAATGCTCGAGCACTTCTTATACTTGAGCTTTTCAACGTGATTGTACTCTAGTCTCCATTTTTTCTCTTGCCTCCGGGCAACTCTGCTTGAAAGCCCTTAGACTCGGGATGTATTCATTTATGCCATGTGACTGGCCATAAGGCTCTACAATCTTTTCTGCCATGAAAACTTCCTCCCTGTTTTACAACAAAAACGGCAGGATATTCTCAAGCAGATTGTGAGTCTCTAACTTCTCATATCTGAATGGGCAGAACAGCGGTTGTTGCAGGGAGGTCTGTAACAGCACCAGCAATCACAGTACTCATAAACACAGTTGCGGAAGAGATGAGAGATAGCAGATGTGGTGACTGATATAAAAACTGCCATGGGAATGAACCACTGGATGTGGTGGTCATAATAGAGGTGGATGTGCTTCTTGTTGTAGAGATCTCACTGCTGGTTTTTACAGAGGCAGAAGTGGAACTCGACAGAGGAGTGATACTGATGACTGAAACGGTGATAGCAGAGGTAGGTGGGACAGACAGCATTTGTTGAGGCAGGTATGGTACCAGCCATGCTTGCACCTGTCAGGGCTGTTGTGGTAGTTGCCACCATTGTGGCAGTTGTAGGGCCCAAAATAGATGGGGTGGTGGTTAAGTTATTTGATTTGTAATTTTTATTTATGAGCACACTACTTAATTCAGAGACATCTGATGTGGGCTTCTTAACTGAGACATGGCTAAAACCTAGTAGTACCCCCGCAATCTCTATCGCTATACCGGAGGGATATAGGACTTGACAGGCAGATCAAAACAGGAGGCGGGATAGCCACTATCCACAGTGACAGAGTGAAAATGACAACTCTGGAGCAGCGTAGCAATGAGAAGATCTAAATCCTGATTTTTCAGATGGATCTTTCGCCATTAATATAGCTGGAAAGGGGCACTGGTATATCACCCACCAGGCCCCATTGCCGAATTTTATCTCCAACTCATGGAGCTGATTGCACCTTATGTGATCTCCTCCATCAACTTTATGTTGCTGGGAGACTTCAATATACATAGTGAATGCCAAGACAAGGCAAAAATGTCATCTTCCCTGGTCGACCTAGCCACACTGAACCTAGCAAAAATCAATGATGGTCCAACCCACATAGCAGGACACACTCTAGACATTATTTTCTCTAACCCACCACTCCTCATATGCGAAGCCCCGAGGCCACTAAGTTGGTTTGACCATGCACTCATTGACTTTCAAGTGCAGGAACCCAGAGAACAAGAGCCACCCTTCCTAGATCACCAGGTTTTGTACAGACAATTGCATAAAATTAATCCAGAAACCTTCTCAGTGACTTTTATACTACCAGGGAACATCGCACTTAGTAATAATAAGGAGAGCCTAGCTCATTTCAATGAAACAGCCTGAGCCGCTATTGAACAGATCGCCCCTCTTAAAACACGATCAAATAAATCTAGGCATTCCCAGACGGCCTGGTTTACTCCGGCACTTCATAAGGAAAAAAGTCTATGTAAAAATGTGGACAGAAGATGGCGGCAGACCCATCTTATTGATGATACAGAGAAATATAGGTTAGCCCTCACTCATTACCACAAAAACATAAAGCAGACTCGAACAACCATATAGCTCAACAACTAAACCAAGCAGAGAACACTCCCAAAACCCTGTACCAGATCCTGAAAGCCTTTACTAGCCCCAAAGCCTGCGATCTGGAAGAAAACTTCTCTCAGTCCCTCTGCGATAAAATAAGCGAATTTTCCTACAGAAAATCGACACCATCTATAATGAGATCACCACGGCAAGCCGTCCACAGCCGGCAGACATGACTATGGTTTCCTCACCAAGTCCTAGGACAAAATCACTGCTGAATTTCCCCCCTTTATCCTAGGAAGAGACAGAAACTTTAATGTGCAAGGTAAAATCCAGCTCGCCACTCGACGTCTTACCTGCAAGAATCTCAGCCTCTCTTGCCAAACCACTGTCAGATCCAATCTGCTCTTTATTGAATTTATCGCTGAAGGAAGACCCCCTACCATTGACATGGAAGGCGGCACAGATCATCCTAATCCGGAAAAACACCAAAGCTTCCATGGAAGATCTTGCAAATCCGCGCCCCATCTCTCTCCTACCTGTTCTGAGCAACGTATTAAAAAAATATGTTATTAAACATCTATCAGGCCATATCGAGTCGGCTAGCTACCTTAATCCAAAACATAGCACGGAAACAGCCCTGGTGGCCGTTACTGATAACATCAGGATAGCTCTAGGTATTGGTCAATCTACTATCCTGGTGTTATTAGATCTCTCCGCCGCATTTGATAAGGTCGACCACCAGTCTTTGCTCGGGAGACTGAAGGAAGCCGGGATTTGTGGAGTGGCATTGCAGTGGATGACTAGTTTCCTCACCAACCGCACCCAGACCATTAATCTGGGGCCATACCGTTCCAACACAAAGTAACTGACCAAGGGAGAGCCTCAAGGCTCATGTTTAAGCCCAAGCACGTTTAGTATCTACATTGTCCCCTTGGCCTCACTACTGAGGAGATACAGGTTCATCCAGATATCCTATGCAGATGACACCCGACTCACCTTCTCCTTCAGTAAGACCTCCTAGACAGCACAAGCCTCCTTCTCTTCCGGCATGCTGACTATCTCACAGTGGATGAGAAAAAATGTTTTACAGCTTAATGCCGGAAAGACTGAAATCATGTGTTATATTGCTTTAAGTTGCCTAGAGTTATGTTGCTTGGGTGTTCTATGTTCCTGCATTCTGTTCTCCATGGTGATGTCTCTGGCAGACTGAGACAGGAATCTGGATGGGCAGGATGCATCTGTTGGTGGTGCTTATCAATAAACGTGTTTGAACCTTATCCAGTGTACTGTTTATTTAACACTGGCGACGATTGGAAGCTTGGAGAGGACAAGCACTGTCACCACCATTTAACCTCAGATCCCACGAATTTCAAGTTACCTGTTGTATTCTTCAGAGGAATTAAATTGAATTGAAGATTTTCACGAAGAAAACTTTATTTGGGAAGTACTTCCTCTGCTACCGTGACTGTATGGAATTTATTTAATGCTTGGCCACTGTAAGTACTTTTTTCTAGACTGCCTATTTCCATCGGGTTAGAAGTTTATCTACCTAACCCTGCCACGGATGGATTATTGTGCATGTTATACTTTATTGCCTCCCAAAATTGGTATTTGCACAGTGGTTTTCTACTTTGACTGTAGTTTGCAACGCGCGATCATCATTAAACTTTTTATCGCTTGACTTCTAACTGCCGATCTTACCGTTTCTGCCACGAGCTGTGCTGCCATCCTGACGCGTGCGCTGTTCTCATGCACGCTAGCTGCCTTTGTTGGCAAAGCGACCTGTGACGTTGGACTTCCTCCTTGCGTATAGGCTCTGCGTTGTGAGGTCATCACGTAGCGTCGCCTACGTCAACACGCATACGGCAGCCATCTTGGATACCATGGCAACATGACAACAATGTTGCCGGAGAGATCGTAAAATCGAGAGAACGTTTTTTTTCTCACGCGTTACGAAGCAAAACTTTATTGGAACTTGTATTTTGCTCTACATAAACACAGCTGCAAGGTGTATTACTTCAGTGATACACACACTATACTCTTATCTTCACAAATTTTGTGTATTTCAGTGATACACACACTTTCAACGGTGTACACATTTTTTGACATTCATGCAAGGTTAATAGTGTGTCTAATACACACTATTTTAGTTTTGTTTTTTTTAAAGACTAATTTTATTTTTTGCTTTGAAGTTTTACAACAGTTATAGCTTGTAACATGTCTTATACCTCCATGAGTCAACCTCCAGCTTTCCTGTGTGAAAAAGGTGAGCCTTTACTTCCTTGGAAAAGGTGGAAGAACTTATTTGACTCTTATTTAGTAGCAATTGGAGGTGAGAGATTTTCTGCATTCAGAAAGCAAGCTATACCTCTCCACAATTTGGGGGTGGAGGGTCGAAATATTTATGACTTTATTGATGAAATTCAGGTTGATGATGGTTCTGGTGAACCATGTGATGTTTTTGAAATGTCATTGAAAATGTTGGAGGATTATTTTGGTCCAAGGATTAATGTCGTTCTGGAACGGCACAATTTTTTTTAATGAGGATACACGAGCCGACTGAGAAGGTTGGGAACTATGTGGCTTCCTTGAAAACGTTAGCACGAACTTGTGAATTTGGCGAACTTACCGAATCATTGATTCGTGATCAGCTTGTAAGGTGCACTAATAGTTCCAGAGTGCAAGAGAAGCTCTTGTCAAAGAATACTTCATTGAGAGAAGCCATATCGATTGTGGAAGGCATAGAAAATACTTCTGGATGGGCGAAGGAAATGAAAGAACATAAGACTTCTGCCGACTGCTCTCCATATCCCAGCAATATTCACGAAGTGTCTAGCTTTACCAAACCAGTTAGTGTGGGAATTTCCACTAATGTCCAACCGGATACAGTTGGGGATAATGTTTGTAAAGTTGTTCAGAATTCTAAAACAAAGGTTCAATTAGATCGCAGCAAGATAAAATGTTATCGTTGTGGAAGTGTCACTCACTCTTCCAATTTTCCTAATTGTTATGCTAGAACAGCAACATGTCTTAAGTGTGGTATAAAAGGTCATTACGCTAGAGTTTGTAGGTCTGCTGGCAAAGTCCAGTGTATTGAGAATGTTGAAGCTGTATCTGCAAGTCCTAGGTTGGTCATTTCCAGTGTGAGAAGTGATGGTGTGATTGATGCTGACCCCATTACTATGCCTGAATGTAACGTTGAGATTTGAGGTGAAAGTTTTGTGCTTTTGGCTGATTCGGGTTCTCCTTTCACTATGATTGGCAATGAGATCTGGAATAAAACTTTTCCCAATGTACATTTACTTGAACCTGACATTAACCCTGTCAGTTATGGAGGTTCTCGCATTGATGTTTCGGGATATACAGTTATGAGAATACACTTCAAGGGACGTGAGACTGTTGGTAAGATTTATGTTGCTCATAGAGGGGATAATTTACTTGGATGGAGGCATCAGAGAGATTTGGGTATCATTCTTAATCCCAATGCCCTTAAGCCATCTGATCAAGTCATGTTAATTGATCAAGTCTCTTCCTCCAACAAGTGCTTTGATGAGTTCCCTCAAGTGTTTTCAGACACTGTGTTTGAGCGTTCTATGTTCCTGCATTCTGTTCTCCATGGTGATGTGTCTGACAGACTGAGACAGGAATCTGGATGGGCAGGATGCGTCTGTTGGTGGTGCTCATCAATAAACTTGTTTGAACCTTATCCAGTGTACTGCTTATTTAACATCATGCTTTTTGGAGAGGCCCCACTATTATGGACACCGGAATGGTGGCCTAAAGTGCTGGGAATCGCTCCAGCACCAAAAACAACCACAAAGAACTTAGGGGTGCGTCTCAAACAGACCTTAACAATGATAGAGCATGTGACACACACCGTTGGCTCATGCTTTCATGTGCTTAGCCTGCTGAGAAGAGTTTTTCCTTATCTTCGCGATTCCTTGCGAAAGACCCTCATTCAAACCCTGGTGTTGAGCAAATTGGACTACTGTAATGCCCTATTGATTGCGGCTAATGAGTCTTCTCTGAACCGCCTTCAGGTAGAACCAAACACAGCTGCTTTTTTAAACCTTGAACGCACCACACAGAACAGCTTCACTTCCCCTCCTCCAACAGCTCCACTGGCTACCCGTGCGCAAACGAGTGAAATTTAAGATCTGCTGTTTGACATACAAGGCTATATGGGGAACCGGACCAACCTATCTGGAGGGAAGACTTCATCAATATACTCCCCAAAGGGACCTCCGCTCTGGCTCGACATCTCTGCTCAAGATTCCCATGGTCAAGAAAGCAAGGACAGGAGGAAAGGCCTTCTCATATCTGGCACCCTCCTTGTGGAACCAACTTCCCACCGCTTAAAGGCAGTGTCCAGACCATCTGAAATTTAGGAAGGCTGTGAAAACTGCCCTTTTCTAGATCTGCCTCTACGTGACAGCCTCCTTCTGTAAGTCTGCGAGCGCTGAGATACCCGCCTGGGGGTGATTCAAGCGCTATATAAGCACACAAAAACACTTATGCAGACTTTCATGGCACTGTTTAAAATACATAACATTATAAAAACATAGTTCATGGTTAGTGACTTGCTGAGTTCAGTCCTAGATAAGGAAGTGGAAGATGCCTTCATCTTCACACTCCTTGTGTCAGTCACAGATGAAAGGTGATTGCTGTACCAAATGTTGGAATGTTGGCATGCACTATCAGACAACATATCATGTCATATTGACAATCATCAACCCTAGGCAGTAAACTTTACAGACATGTGGCGTGATGCCTTGAGACTCTGATTATGGAAACAACATCTGACATGACCTAATCCTCTTATACTGTTCTTCAGTGAGTGAAAGTCTTGTCCCAGGTGCAATGTTCATGAGTCTGTGACAAGACCATAGCAAGCCTGATATACCCAGCAATATAGGCTTATGTACTGAGAAAGCTAATAATGTCCTCTATTCTTGACAGACTTAGGGTACTCAGTATCTTTACTTCGCACAGCTTCAGGTATATCTGAGTGGCTGTTTCATCACCTGTGGATATGGTCTCCCACTTTCGCTTTTCAATAATGCCCAATTCCCTCGTTTTTAGATTGTATCTTTTTTACGTACTACAGCTCATCTGTATAGAAAAATAATGCATTTAACTTTTCAGCTGTTTCCTCCAAAAAAGTGTGCAGGCTTTTAGCAGGGTTTTCAATATAACATGGTCAATAAGACGGTCATGTTCTACGACCTCTTTGGCCAATACCTCTTTCTCCATATTGCTGAACTTGTATTTCCTGACCATGGGTCGATGCTGAAGCTTTGAGACTGAATTATAAATAGGGGACGGATGATATTGAGAATGACGGATCCTGTCTAATGAGTGGCTTTGTGAATCCTGATGTAAACATGGCCTCCTCCTGCTTTCTCTGCACATCCTGGGGTTTTCAGATGTGCGTTTCCAGGTTGTTTGTGGATTTCAGTGACAGCAAATTGGGTCAATGGTCATTTCTGTGACCGCAAATTGGATTAATGGCGATTTCTGGGTATTCGTTGGATGTGGAGTACTTGCTTCCACCAGATGCGATAAATTCCTGCAGTTAATCCATCAATTTCTCTCTAAATTGCATTGACTTACTGATAAAACATGCAACTTATATCTCCAAGCTTGTTCCCAGTAGTAGCCTTAACGAGAGGACCTTGTTACATTTAACAGTGTCATGAATGGAGCTGTGACCAAGCTCAATATCCTACCACAAATAAAGACATCAGTCACAAATGAACCCTTGATTCTGTGTGCTCCATAATGGTTTTTTTTCCATGGGTGTCAGGCCTGAGAGAGTTAACAATTATCACTTTATTGACAGTGACTTACGCAAAACAAACCAAGAGAATACCCTCTCTTAATGAGGAACATTATACCACCACACTCAGTGGACACAAGACAAATTTGCCCTAATCAAGCTTTACTCCACTACTCTTCCTCCCTACAATGAAAGTATGCAAATAGATGGAGTGGGAAAGGAAATCTGTGCCACCTCCCCCTCATCTAAGAGGGCTGCAAGTGCTACAGGTTTTTTTGGGAGGTATTTTATATTGGTCAATCAAATGTGTTCTGAAATACATACACAGGGACAAGAGGCCAAACCTTATGGAAATTATGAACCAATTCTACTAATATGACATCCCTGTGACAGGTATCATGGCTTTGTCTCTCGGGATACACATTCGATGCTCACCGGAAAATACCAGATCTGCCCTTAACTGGCGCCACAGTGTTCAGTTCTCACAGAGATAGATAGATACCAAAGGTAAGTAACTTTTACATCTGAAAGAGACAGTTAGTTATAGATTCCTTACCTTAGAATAGATAACCCAGCAATACCAACCCCGGAGGAGAGTCTGCAAACCAAGTTCACACCAGAAAATCCTGAAGGACAGAACGGGCAAAATAGCCGTCCCTCCGGACTTGACTATCCAGGCAGTAATGTCTGGTGAACGTGTGCATAGAAGCTCACGAAACCTCCTGGCAGATGTCAATGAGTGACCAAGCAGTAATCGCTGCCGTAGCTATAGTGGAATGAGCTTTCAGCCCCACTGGAGGTTCCTTTTTAGCTAAAGCTTAACAAATTGTTATACAAAGGACAACCCATCGGGCGATGGTACGCTTATGAACAGCCCGACCTTTCTTAGCACCTACATAGTCAGGAAGAGTTGAATGTCCACCCGGAAAGCTTTAGTGCGGTTGTGATAGAAGGACAGTGCAGTTTTTGGGTCCAGACGGTGGAGTCTCTCCTCCTCCTTGGAAGGATGCGGAGGTGGAAAAAAGGTGGGCAGAGTAATAGTTTATCCTATGTGAAAAGGAGTAACTACTTTAGGAAGAAACAAGGGTCTCGTCCTAAGCACCACTTTGTCCGGATGCACAGAGAAGAAAGGGGGCTTAGAAGAAAGAGCCTGAAGCTCACTCACTCTGCGAGCACATGTGATGGCAACAAGAAAGGCAGTTTTCAGAGTGAGGAGCCTGAGAGGACAGTTGTGAAGAGGCATGAAGGGAGCGCACATGAGGTAAGGAGATGGAAGAAAAAGATGAATAATGCTCTTAAATAATCTATTTACAATAGGGGGCTTAATGAAAGAAGGCCAAAGGAAAGTAGAAATGGTTGCTAGATAGCCTTTTAGAGAGCTCAAAGCAGAGCGCCCTGCTGAGCCAAAGAAAGAATGAACAAGAGAACCTCAGAAAGAGGGACAGAGAGGGGATCCACAGCCTTTCCTGTGCATCATGCCACAAACCTGTTCCATCGACAGGCATATACCGTCTTAGTGGAGGGACGCCTCGCTGCCAAGATGACATTACAGACTTTAGGAGGAAGGTCAAAAGCTGTCAACTGTCGCAGCACAATATCCACACAGCTCGGGGTACCAGACTCTTCATGCCCAGTCCATCGCCACAAGAATGACTTGGGCCTGGTCACGCTTGATCTTCTTCAGCACTCGAGGCAGAAGTGGTACAGGCAGAAAAGTGTACAAGAGGCCGCAGTTCCACTTGCGACGAAATGCATCGCCAAGCGAGTGCCACCTTGGAAACTTCAACACGCAGAAGTGCAGATATTGCGCGTTTTCTTGGGTGGCGAACAGATCTAACAAAGGCTCTCTCCACTGCTGAAAGAGACCTTGAGAATCTGCCAGGTGTTAAAACACCAGAGCCATGCCCTGATGTTCCAGCCATGTCCAAAGGCAAAGAGCCTTTTGACATAAGGTCCACAACTCCACCCTGCCCTGTTTTGTGCAGTACCATATGGCGGTGGTGTTGTCTGTGAACACTTACACTACTTTCCTCTTCAGGGAAGGAAGGAAGACCTTCAGTGCCAGGCGTATCGCCCGAAACTCCAACAGGTTGATATGGAGCCCGGGCTACGCCGGAGACCAGACTCCTTTGATCTCTGCCTCTCACAGATGGTCACATCGGTCACCACTGTTAGATCTGGTTGGGGAAGGCAGAGAGATCTGCCGCTGACCCAACCTGGTCCGTTAACTACCACTTCAGTTGTTGTGCAGTATCCTCCGAGATCTGGACGTAGTCTGAAAGATTCCTCTGATGCTGGGCACACTGAAACTTCAGGTCCCACTGCAGAGCCTGCATATGCCACCTGGCATGATCCACCAGCAGGATGCAGGAGGCCATGATGCCCAGCGGCCTCAGGGTCATTCTCACCAAAATCTGGCACACAGGCTGAAACATCGGTATCATAGCCTGAATATCCGACCCATGAGATTTCTGGGTCCCAAGTCTGCGGCCGCGCAGAGGTTGGGCAGCTTGCGTGAGCCAGTTGCTAAACTGTGCCAGATGTGGTGGGGTGCCCCTTCAGTAGCCACAAAAGGGGCGAAAGGCAGAATGTGGGGAATGGGAAGACGCAGCAAGGCCCAAGGATCTTGCCGTAGCTCGGTAATCCTTCAAGCGCTCCAGAGCCCACCAAAAAGGTGATGGCCATAGAAGGGCATGTCCAGTAGGGATGCCTGGAGATCCTTCAAAAAGCCAGACATTCTCAACCAGGTGTAGCACCAAAGGGCTACAGACGTGGCAATCATTCTGCCCAGTGAGTCAGTGGTATCCAGTACACATCGAATTGTGAATTTTCCTACGTCTCTCCCATCTGCCTCAGCTTGGGAGAGAACAGGCCTGGCCTCCTCTGGGCACTAAGGCAGCACTTGCGCAACCGTATCCCATATTGGTTGGGGGTATCGGCCCAAGAGGCATGCAGTATTCACAGACTTCAGTGCCAAGCTAGAGGAAGAGAAAATGCGCTTCCCAAGATGATCCAGCTTCTTGGATTCCTCTGTCTGGAGGAGCAGAAGGGAACGGGCCCTTGGAGGAAGAGGCTTGGACCACAAAGCTCTCAGTGGAAGGATGTTTGGTGAGGAAAACTAGGTCGGCCGGGGACGGGCAGTGGCAGTGGGCAATAGTCAGTTCCACAGGAGCCCCTTTGCTGTGCTTGGATCAGGTGCCCATAAGGACATCAGTGAGGGCCTCGTTGAAGGGCAAAAGGGGTTCAGAGGAGGTTGCCGCAGTCTGAAGCTCCTCTGTCAGGAGGTTAGTCCTGACCACCACTGAAGGGAGCTCGAGGCTGAGGCCTCAGCCGCCCTTGGCACCACCACAGCGTGGGACGCTCCCTCCTCCGTAGCCACAGTAGGGGGAGAAAGCATGCCAAGGTCTGGAGAAGTGTCCAGACCACTGGCTTCACCCAGCTCCTCTCTCCAGTCCGTCTCTTCAAGCTGGCTTGCTAAAGGGTCAGATGACCCCTCCCAGTCCTCATCACCACCCTCTGGGCAATAGGGAACACCAGGGATAAACAGGGGAACAAAAGTGACCTCCGGCTCCTGTTCCATGATGGGGATGAGGATGGGGATGGTGTCGGCCGGGGGCACGGATGAGGTCGGAGGCGTCATCACTGGGATCGGCCCTGGGGAAGGTTGAGTAAGATCTAAAGACGTAGATCCGGATCCAGGCCTGGATCCCCAAAAACCTAGGACCCCAAACCGGCTCCACAGGGCCCGAAGGTGCACCAGCAGAGTGGGGCTGCCCAAAGACACGGTGGAGGGCTTCAAATAGCTTACAAAGCTTGGCAGGGGACGCCCCACCTCCTGGAAACAGGGGGAAGCGCGGAGTCACCCCTGAATCGGGTCCTGCGTCCCCTCAGCCGACCAACGGAGAGAAGGCGAAGAGCGCTGGTGCTTCTTCCTCCTCTTCTTGTGCTTTGACTTACCCGAAGTCTTCAAGGACTTAGAGTGTGAAGAGGTGTGGGGGCTCCGCGATCGGTCTCGAGACCTTCCCCTCGAACGAGACAAGGAGCGACGCAGAGCCGACCGTCGGGCCTCCAAGAGCTTTCGGGAATGCTCCAGCAAAGACTTAGGATTCATGGCCAGGCAGTCGGAGCATGACTTCCGGTCGTGGCCGCGCCCGCACTACAGACACCAAAGGCACACGAGGTGTGGGTCCGACACCAACATCAGCCTGTGACAGGCCCACAAGGCTTGAAGCCGGTTTGACGATCGGACATCCCTCGTGCACCAGGAGTCAAAGACTCGAAAAAGAGGCTGACAAAACGTCAATAAACTTTAGTCAAAAAGGACCCAAGGTGTAGCTCTCTCTGGATCTGAGCTGGGCTGGTGGGGGAAAAGAAAGAGCTGACGTCAGCGTGCAGGGGCGCCGTCTAAGTAGACCCGCAACGTCATCTGACGCCGAACGCGGAGTCGACCGACACCACCTACCGACACGCAGGGGTACTATTAAGAAAACAAATACTCCGGATCCAATCTGATGCCTGGAGTAATTCTAGGGTAAGGAATCTATAACTAACTGTCTCTTTCAGATTCACCTTTTATAAATGCAAAAATTTGTACAGACAACCAGGTGCTGAACATTATGAAAATGGTCATATTCAGCATTATGCAGAAAAGATCCCAGTCCAACCAAAGACAAGCATACGTCATTATCTTAATCAGCTGGTTCAAGAGATTAGGGTATTTTGACACAAAATGGTACAGTGAAAAAAGTAAAGTTCCTGTTTCACAGAAAAAGCTAAATGATTTAATTTCGCTATTACTCAGTAAGGAAATTTCCAAAGAAACAATTCAAAATCATTCCAAATCTAAAGACTCCGAACAAGTGGTTTTTTGCCAGCCAACTAACAGTCTCTATCACTTTGACCCATAACAGGATACAATGTCTCAGTGTCTTTGGACTCTATTTCTACATTAATCAGTTCAATGGTCCAAGTGTTGTGCTGCCAGTTCAGTAATTGTTGCCTAAGTGTGATTAACTACTTAATTAGTCATCAGTAATCAATTTGAGTAAGGTGTCCAACCTACTATTTAAGAGAAAACTGCTCAACAGTTATATCCAGTAATGGTAGGATCATCGTTCTGGTCATGGATAATTTGGCATTGTGCACAAAGAGGAAAGTGCACAAATAAATATACATCCAAGCTAAAACTGTGTTTTTTCTATGTGTCTGATGAGTATACAGTCCTCCCTAGATCTAGCCCTGAGGGATCCTGAATGAGCACATGCATCTGAAACACAGAAAGGAACCTTCCTGTGGTACACAATATCAGATTGTAGCTAATTCCATTAAAGTAATTATCATCCACACAATTTGATTAATTAGGATGAAAGACAAATATTGTCTCAAACACTTCATGCTTTCCACTCCTTCAATTTTCAGCCAGCCGATATAAATTTAAGATACGGTAGGCACTTTTTTAATTTCAATATCCATTAATGTCAGTGTTACAGTTACTTATAGAATTGCTGCATGGCATACTCAATGGTTTCACTGTCTCAGTTCATATCCTTAGGTAACAGTACCAACAGGCATCACAAACTACTAATCTTAACATTTGTCATAGAGCATTTTTCATAGAATTTTTTGTATTTTGTCTAGAGGCTTAAACTTCCATGCATCTTGGAAACATAACATTGTACAATCATACAGCAATTGCAATAAGTGAGAATGTGTTAGATGAAGTTTCATACCAGCAATTTTGAAATTTGTGACTGTCCTGGATTTATATATGTTTGCACTTATTTTAATTAAGTTTCTTAATCGATGGTCAAACACGATTCAGGAATCGTCAGAAGCCACCGACTCAACACCGTCTCCTACATGTTCGACACCCAGCTGATCATCTCCCTCACCAACAAACCCACAACCGCCAGAACCAACTTTCACAACAGAATGAAGGCAGTCGCTACCTGGCTGCAAGACGGCTGCCGCAAGCTCAATTTGGACATAACCAAAGTACTCATCCTGGGGTCACCCTCTCAGCCTGGGATGACTCCTGGTGGTCCGCAGCACTAGGACCCCTCCCACCCCTATGGACCACGCATGCAACCTTGACCTCATACTGGACTCCTCACGCTCAATGAACCACCAAATCAATGCAGTATCCTCATCCTATTTCCGCACTCTCCGTCAACTTCGTAAGACTTTCAGATGGCTCCCCACAGAATCTAGATAGACTGTCACCCAGGCACACATCACCAGAAGACTTGACTATGGCAACGCACTATAGGCCGGTGTCACCTAGAAACTGCTCAGGAAACTACAGAACGTCCAAAACGTTGCACCCAGACTAGTTCTCGACATCCTCGTTGCAACCACATGACACAACACCTCCGACAACTCCACTGGCTCCCTACCAACAAGAGAATCACCTACAAGCTCCTCACACATGCTCACAAAGCTCTTCACAATGCAGGACCAGAATATCTGAACCACCGCCTCGCCTTCCACACACCCGCTAGACAATTCCGCTCCTCCCAATTCGCCCTGGCCTCCGTCCCATGGATCCACAAGACCAGAACTAGAGGAAGATCCTTCTACCTCACCACCAAAGACCTGGAACACCCTGCCCCTTCACCTCAAGCAACAGTTCAAAAAAGGACCTCAAGACCTGGCTCTTCGACTGAACGCCAACACCCAGATGGATAAGCATCCCTCCCCCTCCCCCTCAGCAGCTTGAGACCCTGAAGGGTGAGTAGCCACCCTCTACAAACTACTGATTGATTGATTGAGGAAGACCTAGGGTAGATGAGTCCTGGTGATTTTCCTCAAATCACACCCTTCCTACCACTGCACTTAAGGACCATGTCGAACCTTCACACCAGATTCCAAATCTCCATGGCTCTCAAGTCCTAGTCTTGATGGTTATTTTCAAATTATCATCATTCTAAAAGAGCACATTAGGCCTTTTTGTCTGTAGCAACCCTCTCGGTGCTGCAAAAGCTTGAAACCCACATTTCCCAGAAGAGATGACATTTTCCAAGCTAAACGTGTTTTCTTTATCAATGGAACCTCAACTGAAGATAATTCTACTATGTATATGCGTGCCAAAATAAGCTCTTGAGACTACATTGGAATATTCAATAAATAAAGAATATTACCTTTTGAGGAAGTCGAAATGACTCTCAGATAATTTTTTCTTGAGAATTTTCCTGTACTAACTACCACACATGAGGAGATTGTAATAACCGAATATGGGAATGAAAACATTTTGCTTTTTGAAAACTATCTTTTGGTTAGTCATTCAGCAGGATGTTGAAACAAAGATACTGATCTAGCTAATGTATTTAGGACAGTTAAGGCAAAAATGCAAGATAGGCACCACTCACACTAGTAAAGCTTGAAATAGGCAATGCATTTTTTGAAGTTTCAACAGATAGTGCTGGAGAGATAAAACACCATAAAGACATAGGGACTTGCATCCTGGGGAGTTGTGTTTGTGGCAGTAACATGTGGAAACATGTGGAAACAGGTGAAGATTGATTCAGCATTCACCTTTATCTGGTAACGGCTATTTATCATATCTGTGACTAGTTGCTTCTGTTGGCCAGTTTCATAAATGGGTTTTTCTTCAGATTGCGGCTGTAGTGTTGTGTGATCATGTTTTTGGAAAAGGGGGGTGGTGATGGACAGAGTTTCTGAATGATGCAGAATACTCTTACCAAGTCAATAGATCATGGTTTTAATCCATCACCGTTTTTTAGCTCACTGCACAGGTTTGGTTTGCCCTGTTCCCATCATGCACTGGGACAGGAACAGACTAATTTGCATAAAGCCAGGTTCTGAGCTGGGATGGTGCAGTGAGCTAAAAAACCACCCCCCTTTTCCAAAATCGTGTTGTGTGATCATGTACAGTAGGACCCTTGTGGTCCTTGGCGGACTCCTTACAAAGTTACGCAATCCGCTGGGAGGTATTTGGGTGTGTCTGAGTGCGGTCAATAAAGTTTATTATGAAGTGCGTTCAGTTAACGGTTGCATGCTGAAGAATAAAGATGTGTGTAACCGAGCGTGTACGGCGTGGTTCTTTACGTGTTCCAGAGCTGAGGTGGACGTGATAACTGGTGACGAGTAGGGGATTCGGGCCCTGAAGAAACAAGACTGCTCTCCCTGAGAGTTCGCTGAGGCCCAGCAAACTACTCATTCGTGCCACGTGCAACCCAAGAAGCAGTTTACAGTTGGCGCATGTGAAGTCAAAGCACCACTCTAGCTTTTACGAAGAAGGCCAATGCCCTACAGAGGAGCACAGTCCAAAAGCCCATCAGAAACCTACTGGTAAGGATGAAAGAAGAGATACTGCGCCACAGCATAACACAGAGCCATTATCCATACAAAGCAGAAACGCTAGATGCCCAAAGGACGATGTCTCAGACGAAAAGCAAATTATGTTTCCGATGTGGATTCTCGTTTCCACATGAAGGTAGACGTCCAGCCATTGGACAGATATGCAAAGGCTGTGGAAAAGAAAACCATTTCATAATGGTCTGCAAAGTGTAAAAGAAACGAACTGCATCACAACGAGTAGAGAAAACGGGTGCCAGAAAGTTCCAGAAGCATTCTAGCAACGCCCGCAATGCCAAAAGGCAATATCGAGGCAAATAGAGACTAAACCAAGTCGCTCGTCATCAAGTTCATCTTCCAAAGCTCTTCAACATCATTCTTGGGCTCAGAGTCGATTAATTAGTTGTTTTTTTTCCTTTCTGTTTGAGTCCTATGATTATGCTGCCTCAATACTCTTCGGGCTATGTCGGTCACTCCCAGTCTCCTTCTGGAAGTTTTACGACGTGTGTCATCTAGCTCTCGAAGCTTGGCGGAAGAGTTAACTCAGCTGGTTCTTTACTAGCACCCAAGTAAGTCTTGGTACCTGTAGGCGGGTCCCCACTCTCAATTGCCTACTTTTCCCAGCGTGCTGAGTATGGGTATAGACAACTTAAGTGCGAACCGAAGTGAGGATGGTGGCGAATGAGGATAACATTTTTTTTTAAAACATCATTATCGAGCAACAGTGAAGAAGATGGATGTGCAATGGTGATGTCGACTGCAGAATGACATGATCATGTAGGACTGGCTGCTTGCAAAGTAGAACACAAGTCAAAGGGAGATTGCCAAGTGAAGCAGCCTTGCGAAGTGCATATAGATTAGCGATGTCATGAATAATGTAGATAGCCCTGTCGCCCCGTGGATGAAGACAGAGAAGACATTTGTACATAGTGCAAAACGAGACCTTGTACATGATATTCAGAGCGTTGTGATAATGTTATGTGAAGCTAGAAGTGTAAACAAGTTTAGTTTCAGGGAAAAATGCAACACTGTCGTGCCCGCATAAATGTGCAAAAGGTCACAGCTGAAAATGTTATTGGTAAGGATAATGTAAGAAATAAGCTGATTCACTACATGGTCCTAACTTGGGAATATAACAGGACATGATTACACAACTGAATGTCGCCAAAGTCTTCCCCGGTCTTGATCTGAACAAAGGATACCATCAACTCGAACTGGAAGAGAATTGTAGATACATTACTACTTTTTACACTTATGTTGGTTTGTTCATATACAAAATACTTAGCTTTGGTGTGTCGCTGGCTGCAGAAATAAGTTAGGGTGTCATTTGTCGAGTATTTCAACCACTCACACAAACTTTTAACTACAGTGATGATATACTAGTGTTTGGGGCCACACAAAAGGAGCATTGCAAAGATCTTACACAAGTGTGCCAGCTTCTCGCTGGAGCCGGTCTCACTTTAAATGCAGAAAAGGGTGAGTTTCACGGAACCAAACTCAAGTTCTTTGGACATATTTCCTCCAAAAGGGAAATGACTTTAGACCCTGAAAAAGTGCAAGCCTTGCCATCCACTTGTCCCCATCAAGAAGTGACCATGCTGCTATCCTTCTGAGGCCTGGCCAGCTATTGCTTCAGATACATTCATGATTTTGCCACAGTGAGTGCCCCATTAAGAGAATTGACAAAGAATGTTCCCTTCCAATGGCCCTCTAAATGTGACCAAAGCTTCAAGAAAACCAAGCACAAAATTGAAAATGCAACTAGAATGGCCTATTTTGACCCAAAGTTACATACTGAGATCATAGTAGATGCACATCTGGTAGGGTTGGGTGTGATTCTTGCTCAACACAACCGACATCCAAATGCTGAGAGACACATTGGGGCTTATGCTAGCAGAAGTCCATCTCAGCCGGAAATTGCCTATTCTCAGTCAGAAAGAGACACCCTGGCTGTAGTGTGGGGTCGTGGAGATTTTCATGTGTTTCTGTAGAGAAAGCATACACCCTTGTCACTGACTACCAGGTGTTGCTCACTATTTTCAGAAATCTGAAAACCAATATGTCCCCTCAGATCAAGAGGTGGGGGTTGAGATTGCAAGAGTATGATTACACTATTGTGAATGAGCCGAGGAAGGATAAAAACCCAGCAGATTACTTCTCGGGAGTGCTTTTACAGCGTGACGGTGCACCCTCTAAAGCGGCTGAAGCATTTATAAATTTCATAGTAAAGTACATCACCCCTGCAGCCCTATCCATTGAGCTGCTACCAACACAAACAGAGACATGTTCACATTCAAGGATATCATTGCAACAAAATGATGGAGAAAACATACTCGACCTCTCATAGATGAAGTTGAATATAAAAAATGTGCAGGAAGAACTTTCTGTCACTCAAGAAGGTATTATACTAAGAGGTTCAAGAATGGTCATACCCGAGAGCTTGAGGCAACAAGCCATTGAACATGCACACGAAGAACATCATGGCATTGTTGCCACCCAGAGAGTCCTCTGAGACTGAGTGTGGTTTCCTAGCCTTGACGAACAAGTTGAGCGGGAACTGAAAGCATGCCTCCTGTGTAACTGCTTTTCTCCAAAGACCACAAAGCATCCTTAAACTGTGTTTGACCTTCCTAAACAAGCATGGGAGAAAACTGCAGTTGATTTCTTTGGACCCTTAAACAATGGACATCATCTCATGGTAGTTATTGATGAGTACTCACGATTTTTGCTTAGTGGAACATTTACCATCGACCACCCAGGACAAACTCATCGAAAGGCTGGATGATATTTTTGCAGCGTGGGGTTTCCTGCATTCTCAAGTCTGACAAAGGTCCACCCCTTCAACAACAGCAGAGAGTTTAAGGACTTTATTAGCCAGAAAAGCACACCTCTCTGGCCACAGGGAAATGGCATTGTTGAATGATTTATGGGCACCCTGAAGAAAGTGGTTCGACTGGCAATTACTAACGCTAGTAGACTCCCATCTCCAGAGATCTTCAGGTCCTCTTAAAGGACTAACTTGATCCCAGTGGGCTCCCCAGGTTTGTCTGGGGCATGCTACGACTCTCCGCATCTTGGTGAGTCTCTCGGGCCTTGCTGGTCCTAAACACTGCACCTTTTCGCTTGACACATTGTTTGTGGTTGCCAAGGCTTGTTGGTGTTTTCAACGGACACCGACCCCTCAACTCTCAACATCAGACGTCGGACAGCTCATGAGCAGCTCCTGGTTTTCCACAGCGATGCCGGATCTCCATGGCGACGCCGGATCCCCACAGCTGCAGCTCATAGGTCCTAAGCAGCTCTCCTGCAACACCCGACATCGGTGTGCATTCCTTTTCCATGCCCCTGGTCACCCCTGAGTGTCAGACTCTTTCCCCTATGCTTGCAGGTACTTTTGCATCTTGAATCCACCTTTGGGAGCCACTGGACAATTTCATCTCATTCACCAGCGGCATCTTCCTGAAGTCCTCCATTGAGTTTGATTGCGGTTCCCAAAGCCACTTCCCACCTATGCACCCGGCTTCCCAGGTGTAGGTATCCTAGTTGCTACGGTAACCACGGGTGGGATGGCTCTCCAACCTTCTCTCTCCCACTGGGTTTCGTCAGGGTCCACTGTGAAGAGTCTTTCTTCTTTAAAATTTCAAACCGTGACTTACCCATTCACTTGAACGGAGCATGTTGTTGTGTTCCTACTCTACACACGGCCTCCGTGGGGTACCTGGTTACTTACCTTGGGGGGGTTCCTTGGGTCCCCAGCCCTTCTACGTCTTTTGGGTACGGTCTTGGCTTAGGTCATGGTTCAAACACCACTATCTTAGTATATGGTTTGGTCCTCCCGGGTGACCACTGTGCATCTCGTGCTACTTACCTGTATTCTTTGCTAAGTATTGTGTGCATTGTGTATATCTCCAGGTAGGAGATATTTGTATGTGTTAGTGAGTACTTTATAATAAATATCTATTTTTATAAATACACTGTGTGGTTCATTTTCACTTAATCTATATCGATAAGATTACGTTCTGGTAAAACAAGCTGCTTTACACTCCTTCCGGACTAAGTCTGAAGGCTGCTCTCCACAGCTACCACTTAGAGAGCTTTCTAACGTTGTCTAATACCACTAGAATCACCCTACAGGTTGCATGGATTAGTGCAGGGTGCGATATCAAATAAAGGGTAGCTGTTCCAACGGTAGGGGTGCTAAAAGTCACACACTCATCGGAAGTAGAGGAAATAAAGCGGTGAAGGGAGAGTCCTAGGTCTAGAACCCACTAGTCAGAGGTAAGCACATGTCTTGTCTCTTGTTGCCCTCACGCTCCACAAAGGAAGTCATGCTTGATCATCGGGCGATTGATCCTAGTCGGGCCGGTGCTGCAATGGCCTACAGGTACTCCAAAGGGTCACTTTGGCAGAGATATTTTGTTGGAACAGCTATCAGATGAGTGCGGGTGTGTTGGGGGGGGGGGGGAGTCCTGAGTGGAGGGTGAGAGGGTGTGTGGCAAGTTAAAACTGGCTACGGGATACCAGGAGTCGATTCATTTATGGTGAAGGTACCCTTGTCAGAATAAAAGACTCCGAAGGTCGTGAGTTACTCTAACAGGCGTAATGTGCCCCAGTAACTAAAAGGTCAACATATTACGCGCCTCACTGGTCATAAAGATCTGTGGCGCTTCATCAGGACCAAAAAAGCAGTGGTGTGACCAATGTTCCCTCTAATTTCTTTCCTCTGTGTGCGGCAGTGTAAGGTCTATGTGCGCTGCAACCAAGGCTATGTGCGCCAATAACCAGACGTGCGTGTGGGTGCAGTGCCAAATATAACTCCAAACTTTTGCTTAAAAAAGTGAAAAGACTGCATTTCCACACATACAGATCCACGTGAATAGTGTTAAGGCAGGTTTGAAACCATCCCATATAGCAATTTGAAATCTTGGCAGCTATGTTGCTGCATTTCTTTTCTTAATAGAGCTGGGCTGCGGGGTGATTGTGTGCATTTGTTCAAGTTTACAAGTTAATTTCAGCTCATGATGGGTGCTGCGATTAACATGAAAACTTTAACAAATGCTCTCTTTGAGCATGAAAAATAAAGTTATAATAATGTTATTATAATTTTACTTTTCGCAGTTTCAGGGCTGGGTTAGGGTAGCGCTGCATCAGGCTCTCGACTAACGCATTTTAATGCTAGTGTCCGCATCACCGCATTAAAATGCATTAGTCACGCATTCTCGCGCCCCTCTTGACAATACTGCAATTGAGGCACACTGCCAATGAGGCAGCACCAGCAGGTTAAAATTGTCTAACATATATGAGCATGCAACAGCGCCATCAAATTAAAAATGCTATACATCAGAGACAGAATATTCATGAAGAGCGCGGAGCAGGCAGGCCAGAATTTAACAGATCAATTAGCCGTGCCCCAACCAGCCTTCCTGTGAGTCTACTCTGGGGGTACCAGCCATCACGTGGAGCGGGTCTTGCCTGCTTTTTTCCCACAACCACACCACCCTTTTGGTGACCAGAAGCACACACATGCTTGAAGATTGGACACACCGGTGGGTGGTAGCTACACCAATGACATACCAATCCAGCAGTGACAAGGTGATCAGTCAACCTTTGCAAAGGGCCGTCCACTTCGCAGAAACACTAGTCACATTTTTTAGTAACATTTGATCCGTTTGAGCTACAAACAATTTTGTGGTTAAAATAATCAATTTATGCAGCAGATGATGCATTATGCGGTAAATATTGCAGAACCAGAATTACGTAGAAAACATTTGCAAACTAGGACAAGTGCTGATGACAGAAAATCTAGGGTTCGGAGACAAATGGTTTGTGCTTTCACTTTTAAGCTTATACAGTGGCGGCTGGTGCTTTTAATAAGTGGTGAGGCAGAAAACTTTGAGTTGAATTTAAAGTGTGAAAAAGTGCGAGAGCGCAGCGATTGAACTTGAAACAACCATGGAGACGGGGTTACAATGAGACTAATTATTAGTTTGGTGCTAATTCACAAGAAAAATATAGAACAAAATGGGTGCAAATGGTGCATTTTCCCCATATATTTCACGAAACCTTGCAAAAATGTATTAAAAATATGCAAATGACTTCACAAAGACTCACCACTCTCCCTATACTCATGCAGGCCCATCGCTCCTCTCACCCTGTGTTAACAGATGCACAACGCTTTCCTCAGCCTACACTCACATAAGCATACCCTTCTCCCTGCTCTCACTAGTGTACACCATTCACTGAGTGCATTCACATCCCTCATACAGTATACTCATAGTAACACAAATCACTGTACACTCACACAGACACATCGCTCACCATGCACCCCCAGCACTCACCCCAGCTCTTACAGAGGCACACTAATGAACCTCCACACACTCACTCACAAAGGGAAATCCTTCGCCTTGCGCTCATACAGTGTACTTGCATAATTAGTGGAGTGGTGTGGCTCACTGGTTAGAGGCGGCAGACCCGGAAGCAGAGGACGGCCCGGGACCAGGGTTCAATTCCCACGCGGCAAGGTCGTGGAGCAGGGTCAGCGGACTTGATAATTCTCGCCTTGATGCCTACTCTAACCAGGGATCACACTCGGCAACTCTGGGCATTAGCTTGCCTCATCTCCACAACGGCCCCCCACATTCGCCGGGGATGCCTGGTTTCACCTTGGAGATACCCAGTAGGGACCATCTCACAGGGAAAGCCAGGACGGGTTCCCCAGCGGTGTACAGCGCGGAGATACCCCATGTGGGGTGATTCATGCGCTTTACAAGACATCATTACATTACATAATTCACTCTGCAGGCACAAAAGCACACAACTCACCCTGCACTCGTACCGTCACATATCTTACTTTGCAGTCACACAGGCACTTCACTCACCCTGCATTCATAGTCCCATTACTCTGTATTCACCCTGCACGCACACAGAGGCCCCAAGGTTGCAGCTCCAGTCCAGCCAAGTGCTCTTCCTGTGGTGTGTTGGTAAGGGTTGTTGTTGTGTAGGCCCTCAGAGGAACATTTGGGCTGCAGGTGTTTGGGAGTCCACGCTGATAGCTACTCCTCAGAAGTGCAAGTTAAGGGTAGAGAATGCATATCTTCTGCAAACTGGATGCCTTCCTTCCCTTCTGACACGGCAGGATCCTGAGCCTTTGGCGATAAGGGGAGGAAGTAAAAGCAAGGCTTTAACTATCTAGGGCATATCACTTGACTCACTAGTTTGTGGATGATAGTTGTGCACAAATAATAATAATAAGGGAGTTTTGTAAAGCGCTTGGTTACGCTGAAAGCGTGTCCCCGCGCTGGAACTGAAGCTCCGAAACAGAAGTAGAGGAAAGGCCCGATTATCCTAAAAATAGATGTGTTTTAAGTTTCTTCCGGAAACTCGGTTATGAAGGATCCAAGCGAAGGTTGAGAGGTAGGGCATTCCAACTCTTCGCCACCAAGTAGCGAAAGGACCTCCCTCCCATGCGGGTCCTACTCACCCTAGGGACCTTAAGTAGGTCTCCATATGAGGAGCGCAGAGCGCGAGATGGAACATGCCTAGTGACAAGGTTCTGGAGTGGTGCTGGCGCCTTCCCAGCAAGGATGCGATGGCAAGTGCAGAGGGCTTTGAATTCAATTCTGCTCCTTACTGGCAGCCAGTGGAGGGTCTGAAGGGCAGCTTTGGAGTTCGATCTTTTAGGGAGTTTTAAAATAAGGCGGGCTGCCGCATTCTGTAAAACCTGAAGGCGGTTAGTTGCCTTACAGGTTGCTCCCAGATACAATAGGTTGCCGTAGTCCAACCGCGATGTGACGAGTGCATGCACCAGCGTTCTACGGGCGGACGTAGGAAGGAGAACAAGGACCTTCCGTAGGCTTTTTAAAACGCTAAAACATACACCCGCCACCCGGTCTATCTGGGGTCCAAAAGATAGGTCAGCATCAAGCCAAACCCCTAGGTTTTTGACTTCTTGACGGGGCGTTGGGACCTCCCCTAAGCATGGGGGCCACCACGCCGACGACCAGACAGATGGGTTCCTCCCCACCACGAGCACCTCGGTCTTGTTGCTGTTAATTTGAGGCAATTAGTGGACATCCAGGTTGCAAGATCTTGCATGCAAGCTCTGAAGCTGTCCATGGCAAGGCCGGGCGCACGTGAAAGGGAGATAACCAGTTGCACGTCATCGGCGTAGGACACAATTTGCAGCCCATGACCCACAGCAATGGGAGCCACTGGGGAGACATAAAGATTAAAAAGGGTGGGGCTCAGAGACGATCCCTGGGGAACGCCCTGGCCCAATCCTATGTCCCTGGAGTAGTGGTCACCCTGGCGGACTTGGAAACTTCTCCCAGTCAGGAAGGATTGGATCCACTGGAGTGCGGCTCCTGATATTCCTCCATTGTTCAGACACTGTAGCAAGGTGGTATGGGCTACAGTGTCGAATGCCGCACTCAGATCCAGTAGGATGAGGGCCATAGTATGACCCTCATCCGCCCCTGACGTAGGGTCTCCACCGCCATCAGGAGCGCAGATTCCGTTGAGTGGCGGGGACGGAAGCCAAATTGGGTATCGTGCAATAAGGCAGCCTTTTCCACGAAGTCCATCAATTGCAGATTGACCAATTTTTCAGCCACTTTGGCCAGGTAGGGTAGAAGGGAAATTGGCCGGAGGTTCTCTAGTTTATCAAAACTGATATTAAGTTTCTTCCTAAGGGGTAGAACCACCGCCTTTTTCCAGTCGTTGGGCACGATCTTGGTGCTAAAAGACAAGTCTAGTAGATGTCTAATGTAGGGTTCCAATACCACTAAGCTATCCGCTAGACGTTTTGGTGTCGTGGGGTCCCGACTTCACAGATCTGCAGATTTTTAGAAGTTCTTCTGGAGGCGGGGTGACAAAGTTGGTCAATCTATGTCTATCCCCCCATTCCCTAGGGCTTTCCACAAATTCCATCCCATTAATGGGTTGAATTGGAAATGCCGAGTAAATTTTAGATATTTTTTCAGAGAAAAAATCTGCGATCCTATCGCAGGATTCAGGCGAGCAGTCAGCTGGAGCAGTGGCTGGTTTTCCACTCGAGAGAGTTTTATGGAGCGAAAAAAGCTCCTTCATCGAGTTACCAGCTTCGCTGATTCTGGTCGTATAGTATGCTGATTTGGACTTTCTAATTAGTCCATGGTAAAGGCGCCTCTCAATCAAGTAGGCGTCTCTGGTTACTTCAGAAAGTACCCTCCGCCATTGTCTTTCGACTCTCTTCAGTGCGGCTTTCCTGACTCGTAGTTCGTCATTGAACCATGGGGCAGTTTTTTTAACACGGCCACCAGATTTGGCTTTTGATTTGGCTTTTTTTGTGTGCCATCATTAACTTTACACGGCTATGCTCATTTCCCCCATAATATCAATGTTTTACAAATCTGCAAATGTCCTACAGTATCTGTCTTTCCAGTGAGCCCATTTCTCTCCCAGTATGTCTAGTCTTACAGATGTCGATATGTTTTTCGGCATTAATTTGACAGCGTTGCACATTTTCTCCATTATTACTGTTCTACAGATATGCTTTTCTCCCCATTAGTACTGTCTTAGAGAGCTGCCCAATTTTTGTGTAGTATTGCTATCGGATTCATGATTGTCTATCTCAGTATGTAATAGTTAGAGGTGTGCCTTTCTCCCCAGTGTTAGCATTTTACAGCCGTGCACATTTTCTCTTGAATGGAGTTCTTAATGATGTGCACATTCCTCCCCCGTTAAGCTGCTTGCTGATGGACACAGTCGTTCCTCGGTATAAATGTCTACACGGGTGAATACCTCCCCCGGATTGGAAACAGGGCTGGGCAGGAGTAATACAATATCCAGAGGCTCTGTCATTTTCCACTTTTCTTGCTGCAGGGAGAGTGGCGCTTCCTCCCTTCCCAATCCCAAGCCCTCCGTCCTCATTCAAGCTAGACTATTTTTTAAAGGTTATGTCCATTTTTTCAAACAGTTTGAATACATTCCCAATGACAAAAGCGCAAACACCCCTATACTAACATTGTGGATCTTGGTTAACAACTTTTCTATGAATTTATATTTTGTAAAATTATGGGTAACAAAGGAGTCAACGGTCACTCGTCCATTAAAGAGGCAAATTAGGTGGTTTGGGAAACGAGTTGCAACAACACCCTCCTCCTAACAAGTTTCACGATAAGTTGCAAGTTGGTTGAAGAATTCACATTCTTATGTGAAAGACTAAATGCCGTTCCAAAGCGATACAAAAAACAGTCCATACTGCAGTTTCCGTTAAAATCCTTGAGTATTTCCTTTGAATGTCCCACATAATAGCAAAGCACGGAATCATATTAAACTCCATACTACTGTAAGAGCTGCCACAATGCCATTGAGAAGTGCCATGCTATAGCCCATGTGAAAAGAATGTCCTGTAATTTGCCTGAACCTTGCCGGCGACAGAGGTGTTGGTGGAAACATTCCGGGCTCAAAGGTCCCAGAGAAGCTGCAACACGAGTCAGGCTGTCAGCACCAGCAGACTCCAGAAGCCAAACAATGAGTTTCCATTCTATCTTCATTCTTTATCTTCTCGGACGGCAGCTCTTTCAGGAAAACGAAGAAAATGCCAGAATGAAGGCCAGACCAGCCACAAGTATCAAGCAACATGTTGTAATTTATGTCATTTAAAAGCTTGGTTGCAGAAGGTTTGCCATCACAGTGTCATCCTAACTCCTATCCCTTACGTCATATGGAATGTTCACACACTATTTAGTGCACGTCACATGATGCTCATGTCATTTTGTCAGCTTTATACCCTTTCCCTCCCGCTGCTGACAGGCCTTATTAATTCAATAAATACTTACTTCAAACTATCGACATTGGTGTTATTTGTATTAACACTGACAGTAGGAACTAATAGATCCTCTCTAAAGGGCGTAGGAGTGGCAAGAGCCACATCGGGATCCGAGCTTCGGCGCACCTGCTGCCACATAGAGCCTCCTCCGCTCTCCTCATCAAGCACCATGCCAGATATCAGGATGCATTGGTTACCCCCTCGTCTTGTGCTCCTAGTGAGGGCCATGTCTTCCTCAGGCAGGTTGTAAGATCCAACAACTACAAAACTCAGATGTCAAGTTCGAGGCTCTCGCCACAATTTGCCGATAGGGGCAGCCTGCGCATCACGATAATCACTTTATTTCTATTTACATGAACATTGCCCAGGCCGTTGGTCCGCGAATATGTCACCTGGTCCCTGGAAGCAAATGATGCGTTTGTATGCTTGCTGTATTTCTTCCCTTAAAAGAGCTGGGCTGCGGGGTTATTGTGCGCCTTTGTTAACGTTTTCATGTTAATGGCAGCGCCCTTCATGAGCTGCAATTAACATGAAAACTTTTAAAAAAAGGCACACAATAACCCCACAGTCCAGCTCTATTAAGAGAAGAAATGCAGCAAGTCTACAAACACAGCGTGTGCTTTTAGGTGATTCTAAAAGCACACGCTGTGTTTGGTGCTGCATTTCTTTTGTTTTCTAGAGTGTGGCTGCAGGGCCAATTGTGTGCTTTTCTTTTTTTAAAGCATTCATGTTAATCACAGCTCCTTATGAGCTCTGCAATGGACACAAATACTCAAACAAAAGCACGCAATGAGCCACACTCTAGACAACAGAAGTAATTTAGCAAGTGCTCCCTCCCCGGAGCACTTGCTAAGTGCCTCTTCCTACGCGAGGTCGAAATGACAGTTTTTCACGCTGCAGGGTGGCGCGAATGCTCTCAGGGATGTGTGTGTGCACCACACACACATCGCACTGCGCGCTCGGGGCACTGACGTGCGCGCCCGCACAGGCACGCACGTTCGAGGGAACACTGCTCACCACTCGCTATGGCTAGTCAGATTTTATTAGATCGAGCTATTTTTAGCACATACTCGTCCGTTCCAGCGAGTGAACTTGAACTGGAAGGAACAGGCGATATGTTCATTCAGAAAGCGAACGAGCACTAAGACGCCCTTAAATCTTGACACATTTGCTGTCTGTACAAGGTCAGAGGTTAAATGTCAGTTTGTCTTTTTACTGATTGTTTCTGATCGTATTCTGGAAAATTGTGTTTACTTTTCTTTCTCTTATTACAGTTAAAGTTTTTTGTGAAGTGAGCTGTGACAATCACTGTGAAGTAAAAGGTTGTAAGAAGTCCAAAAATATATCAGGAATTAGGAAAGACCTTTTTTGTAATTCAGAAGTGTGATGCAAAGATTTAAATAGGAGCAAAACAAATCAGGATACAACTTTGTGATATGCAAGTGACACATTTGCAGAAACTCTATTTCCAAACATTATACACTATATAGTTTTGTTAGTAAAACTACATCAGTGACCTGTCCTGACCTTGGTCGGTACCGGTCGCTCCACACGCCGCGCGGCTCCCCCTGAGTGCGCCCGGTACCCCTGCCTGCTCCGCCGCTGCCCCCGTGGCAAGGTTGCTTCTCTACTTTTGCTCCCTGTGCTTGGTTGTACTGTTATTGTTGCCCCTGATTCTGTGCCCGTTCGCTCGTTGCTTTTTTGCTCCCTGTGCTTGGTTGTACTGCTATTGTTGCCCCTGATTCTGTGTCCGTCCGCTCGTTGCTTTTTTGCTCCCTGTGCTTGGTTGTACTGTTATTGTTGCCCCTGATTCTGTGTCCGATCGCTCCTGCCCCCTGAGGATCACGTTCCCGCCTCTGTCCCCTCCCCGCCGCTGCTCCCCTGCGGCCCCGCCCCTTCTTCCTTTCTGTATCCTCCCCTTCCCTGCCCCACCCCGCATTCCGCCTCCCAGCTAACCCTCCCTCCCACCGCACCACTTATGGCGGAGTCCACGCGGACGCGAAGCGGCCACGCGCAGCGGGCGCGCCGATTGTGCACCAAAGGCACGCCAAAGGCAAGCCCGTCTGCGCCCGTCCGCGCCTGGACCGCACCCAGCGCCAGGACCCCTGGCCCCCGACGATGCCAGACCACACGATGGACCTACAACGCCGCCACCCTTAACGCACTCAACGCCGGACGGTACCCCGCCTGCTACCGAGCAACCCCGAAACGCACCCACGGACCCTTCACCTGCCAAGCCTGCAATTTCACCTGCCTCCGGAACTCCACCGCACCTGAAAGGCCAGGCACCAGCAACAACCACCTCAAGTGCATCCTGCTCACCACCCGCTCCGTCCACAGACACGCCGTCGAACTCTGGAACCTGCTCGACACAACATCACCAGACGTAGCCTTCCTCACGGAAACCTGGATGAACGCCTCCTCAGCACCCGACATCGCCATAGCCATCCCGGACGGATACAAGATTACCCGGAAGGACCGCGTCAACCAGACCGGAGGAGACACCGCCATCTTCCACAGGAACACCATCCGCATCACGACCAACTCCGACGACACCTTCACCGCCGCCGAGCACCTCCACTTCCAGATACACACCAACCCCAAGACCACCCTCAGAGGCACCCTCATCTACAGACCCCCAGGACTACGCACACAATTCAGCGAAGCGATCACAGACTTCATCAGCCCGCACACCCTCACCTCCTCTGACTACATCCTCCTGGGGGACCTCAACTTCCACCTGGAAAACAACAAGGACAACAACTCCACCACCCTGCTGGACAAACTCGCCAACCTCCGACTCAAGCAACTGGTGAACACCCCCACCCACTACGCCGGCCACACGCTTGACCCCGTCTTCTCCTCCAGCAAGCACATCTCCTTCAGCCACTTCACCGGACTCCATTGGACTGACCACATCTGCGTCCACTTCAGCTTCAGGAGAACCACGACCACCACCACCCGCAACAGGTTCCCCGCAGGAGCTGGAGCAAGATCACCGCCGACCAGCTCACCACCTCCCTCAGCCAGAACCCTCCAACCAGCACAACGGACCCCAAAGAAGCAGCCCGCATCTTCACACAGTGGCTCACCAACTGAGCCGACGACCTTGCACCACTAAAGAACCCTCCCAGCAGACCCGGCAGCAAGAAAGCCTCATGGTTCACCGACAAACTCAAAACATCCAAGAAAACTGCTGCACCCTCGAAAAAGACGGGCGCCACGACCAGATCACAGAAAACATGACTGCCCTCAAGAACGCCACCCGCACACACCACCAGCAGATCCGCACCACCAAAAGGACAACATTCAAAGAACGACTGGACAACAACACCCACAACAGCAAGGAACTCTTCAACATCGTCAAAGAGCTCTCCAACCCCAGCGCCGGAAACAACGACATCACTCCCTCGCAAGACCTCTGCGACTCACTCGCCTCCTTCTTCCACCGCAAGATCGCCGACATACACAACAGCTTAGGCGCACCGCCCACGCACCCAACCACCGAACCAACGCCCCCAACTACCACCTTACGCAACTGGACCCCGGTCAGCACCGAAGACATCACCCGCACGATGAACACCATCCACTCCGAATCCCCAACCGACCCCTGTCCCAACCACGTCTTCAACAAGGCCGACTACATCATCGCACCCCAACTCCGAGACATCATCAACATCTCCCTCGCCACCGCCACCAGAGAGCTGGAAGCATGCCAAGCTCAGCGCCCTCCTGAAGAAACCGACAGCGGACCCCACCGACCTCAAGAACTTTCGCCCCCATCTCGCTCCTCCCTTTTCCGGCCAAAGTCATCGAGAAGACCGTCAACAAACAGCTCGCCGCCTTCCTCGAGTTTAACTGATCCCTCGACCCCTCACAGTCCGGTTTCCGAGCCAACCACAGCACCGAGACCACCCTCATCGCAGCCACCGACGACATCAGATCCCTGCTCGGCAACGGGGAAACAGCTGCCCTCATCCTCCTGGACCTCTCTGCGGCGTTCGACACTGTCTGCCACCACACCCTAATACAGCGCCTCAGCAACATCGCAATCCAAGAGAAGGCACTAGAGTGGATCATCTCGTTCCTCGCCGGAAGAACCCAGAGAGTCCGCCTCCCCCGTTCAAATCCGTGGCCACCGGAGTCATCTGCGGCGTACCACAAGGATCCTCTCTCAGCCCCACCCTCTTCAACGTCTACATGAGCCCCCTCGCAGCCATCGCACGCCAACACAACCTGAACATCATCTCCTTCGCCGACAACACCCAGCTGATCCTCTCCCTCACAAAAGACCCCGCCACCGCCAAAGCCAACCTCCAGGAAGGAATAAAAGACGTCGCAGAGTGGATGAAGACCAGCCGCCTGAAACTGAAATCAGACAAGACGGAAGTCCTCATCCTGGGGTCATCCCCCTCCGCCTGGGACGACTCCTGGTGGCCCCCTACCCTGGGCTTCACCCCCAAGCCAACGGACCACGCACAAAACCTGGGCTTCATCCTGGACTCCTCCCTCTCGATGGCCAGACAAGTCAACGCCGTCTTGTCATCCTGCTTCAACACCCTGCGCATGCTCCGTAAGATCTTCCGATGGATCCCCACCGAAACCAGGAAGACGGTCACCCAGGCACTCGTCACCAGCCGACTGGACTACGGGAACACCCTCTATGCAGGAACCACCGCCAAACTGCAGAGAAGACTCCAGCGCATACAGAACACCTCCGCACGACTCATCCTGGACATCCCCCGCCACAAGCACATCTCCGACCACCTGAGAGACCTGCACTGGCTCCCCGTCAGCAAGAGGATCACGTTCAGACTCCTCACCCACGCACACAAGGCTCTCCACGACCTGGGACCCAAGTACCTCAACAACCGCCTCACCTTCTACACGCCCACCCGCCAGCTGCGTTCGTCCAGCCTCGCCACCGTACCACGTATTCGCAGAGCCAATGCCGGAGGAAGATCCTTCTCCTTCCTGGCGGCCAAGACATGGAACTCCCTCCCCATCCACCTACGGCGGACCCAGGACCACCTCTCCTTTAGGAAGCAACTCAAGACCTGGCTTTTCGAGCAGTAGCGCCCCCCCCCCCAGCTCCTTTAGACCTTCCGGGTGAGTAGCGCGCTCTATAAATTTGCCTGATTGATTGATTGATTGATTGATCAGTGGGAAATGTTATGGCCATGTCAATGGAAAATCTGCTGATTGCAAATAAGAGTGCTACAACTTTATCCTTCAGTGTGTTTAAAAGTGATATTTTTTTAAACATATGAGAAACATTCCTGCTCCGATGACAATGTGGTTAATAAACTAAGAGGCAAGTCAGCTGTTGTGTATGCTTTATGTGATTAGATTTGTATTATATATGGAGCAAACGTTTAGTCTAATAAAAATCAAACATGAGTTTGTTTTGTTTTTTGACAGCAGACACGCTGCACTTGCGTATTTGAAGGAGCTCTCATATTTGATATAGAGAAAAAGGTGGCTCCGTAAATTAAAAAATATTTGCCAAGGATCTCATCATTTGAAACTAGTTTATGGGTCAAGAGCATTATAGTTAGGTAGAGTAGATTATTTAAGTCACTCAATGGTAAATTGAGGATACACGCTGTTAATTGCAACAATTAGTTAGTGCCTACTTCATCTTCCCAAACACGCACGTGTACATCTTAAAAAAAAGAAAGAGAGAGAGAGATAGAGAGATAAGTGCTTACAGTTTGGATGATTTAGCTTCTCTTTAAGTGAGTACTTTTAACAAACTTTTGTTGCACTTCCAGTTGTTGCACTTCTGTCGTGGTAACATGATGGGTTTATGTCTTTTTGGGGTCATGTCAGAACAGTGGCTTTCTTAAAGATACATGAAAAAAATACTGGCATTCTGATCATTGTGCCTCTGTTTGTTCTCAAAGCCCTCTAATTTCCATTGGATATCTGAGATTTGTAAACTTGAGCTTCTGCTTGAACTTACAGCTCCCCAAGGTCTGTCTCTAGCGTCACAGTCCTACTATCAACAGCCGTGAAACTCTCTCCAATAACAGTACAGGCTTTCAAAACACTCCTTATCGCACCTTGCATTTTTTTAGTATTCAGTCTGGCCCTCAGTCCATCCCTACTGGTTTTTTCTTGATAGATTACCTTCAGTGTAGTAGAGCTACTGACTGCAGTGCAGTCTGTTGCTGATAGGCTGCGGGCAGATTGAGTGCTTTTGTTAAAGTATCCATGTTAATCGCAGCCCCTTCAAGAGCTGCGATTAACATGGATATCTAAATAAAAGAAAACAATCTGCCCGCAGCCTCGCTTTACTTCCAAAATATTGCAGCAAGTCTGCAAACCGGGCAGATTTCCCTAAAAAGCCCACAAGCGGTGTTTTTAAACTTACTGCATTGTTTTGTAAGTAAAGCGAGGCTGCGGGCAGATTGAGTGCTTTTGTTAAAGTATCCATGTTAATCGCAGCTCGTGAAGGGGCTGCGATTAACATGGATACTTTAACAAAAGCACTCAAGCCTTGCTTTACAAATAAAATAATATAAAACCAACAGTGCGTGCACTACAGGGCGGCAAAACAAAAGCGAACCCAGCAAAAACAAAAGGCAAGCAAGTGGCCACATTAGAACACTTACCTCCGCTCCCGAGTATTCAGTCACTCCAAAGTGGTCACTTCCGCCGCCGTCCTCCACAATCAGGAAATGCCCGTTTTTTCACGGCGCGCGCTTTTTAAAAGCGGTGGCGGCGCGAATACTCTCGCGGGATGTGCCCTCTGTGCGCGCTCCACACATGGGACTGCGCGCTCAGGGGTAGGGAAGTGTGCGCGCGCACGGCTGCGCGCGTTCCTGGGAACAGTGGGTGTGACAGTGAAAGTGAGTAAAGGGTTCAAGAAACCCTACTAAATCAGGGTGGGCCAAATCTGTGAATAACTACAGTAAGGCTAAAACTAAATAGTTAAACCGCCCCTGAATAAACCTAAAGGTATGAAAAGAGTTACTCCATAGGCAAGCGCGTGAGGTCACCCGCACCTTTACAGGAGTTTCCGTCGGTGTACTGGCTGGCTCTCAGCACCTACCCGTCATCACACCTGCCTTTCGGGGTCTTTAATTCTGACAAGGGTACCTTCACAATAAATGAATCGACTCCTGGTATCCCTTAGCCAGTTTTAACTTGTCACGCACCCTCTCACCCTCAACTTAGGACTCCCCCCAACACACGCACACTCATCTGACAGCTGTTCTAACAAAAGATCTCCACCAAAGGGACCCTTCAGGGGTCCCATAGGGCATAGTAGCGCCGACCAAACAAGGAGCAATCGCCGGATGGTGAAGCATGACATCCTTTGGAGTGTGTGAGTGCAATAAGAAACAAGACATGTGCTTGCCTCTGACTAGTGAGTTCTAGACCTAGGACTCTCCCTTCACCGCTTTATTTCCTCTTCTTCCTGTGAGTGGGTGACTTTTAGCACCGCTACCGTTGGAATAGCTACCCTTTATTTGGTATCGTGATTAATATCAGGAGCATGGGTACTGGACCACAACCAGCTCCTAGTCCCCCTCTAATTTTTTGAGACATTAGTGCAGGGTGCTACACTTACATAAGTGTGCACCATATACTAAGCCAGCTTCTCACATTGGTGGCAGCAGTGGGATTCTAGCCTGCATTGTTTTAGCAGCTAATCTTGGTGTGGACTAATTGAAAAACCATCACTAGCATTAGGCACAGATAAATACAGCTTAGAATAAGTAAGTTCTACTGAAGGGTAGTTAAGGGTCTAGCACAACCCTTTCTCCAACCTTAGAGAGTTTAGTTTCCACAACGATCGGTAAGTGCAACACCTCACTACACCTTGAAACATGTCTTTAGAATGGGATTCTAGTGCCCCCAGGTTATTAGATACAGTGGTCTCACGTTTCAGGAACTGAGAACCCTGTGTAGATCTAGAAAACCAAAACAGGGAGTAATCCAACCACTAAGCACCTTTCAAGAGTTGCTTGTCCTGGATGATATCCAAAACCCTGAGAAGGCGGGAGGTCAAGACCAGATGGGTGGGGATGCTCCAGTAGAAGGGTTAGGTAGAGTCACTCCTAGTGACCTTACTACTGAGCATGACCAGGAGGAGTCTGAGGACTCTACCCTGATGAACACTGATCAAGGAAATAGTGCAGATGGCACAGAGGGTGTCCTTAGAGATAGGTTCCCCTTTACTCCTCCTGGGATGATTCAAAGCCAACAGAGGAGATCAAGCTCTGCCTCTGTTGAGACCAATGCTTCTGGATAGTCCATAAGGATCTCAATCTCTAGCCAGAGAGAAGACTCTGTGGACAGGAAGTACAAACGAATCAAGCTTGAGATGGTTAGACTCCAGCTCATGCGAGACCACTTGGCCTGGACAAAGAGGCTCTGGAAGTCCAGAGAGCTAGGAAGGATTTGGGAATAGAGTCCATCGGTAGCAGCACTATTGTCCCTAGAGTCAGGGAAAACTCTTTAGATACTAAGAACCTGAGCAAGATAGTCCCTCCTTACCAGGAGGGGGCTGACATTCAGAAATGGATCAATGCATTAGAGAGGGCCTGTAATGTTCAGAGAGTCCCTCAGGGGCAGTGGGCAGCTATCCTGTGGCTCTCCTTTGCTAACAAAGGTAGAGATAAGCTCCTCACTGTTAGAGAAGAGGATGCTGACAATTACTCAGTTCCGAAGACTGCACTCATTAATGGGTTCGGCTTAACCACTGAACAGTCCAGGATTAAGTTCAGAGACACCCACAAGGCACAAACCCAGGACTGGGTAGACTTGATTAACAGTGCTATTAAGGCTCTGGAAGGCTGGCTTCACAGTGCTCCATAGATGGGGAGAACGCAACTCATAGTTTGAGTTCTCATTTTGCGAAGGTACTGAGGAATGAAAAATACATACATTGTGAACCTTAATTTCTCAAAAGCTACTGAACGGATCTACACCAAATAACAAAAAGCCTGCTTTGTGGGTGTATATATCTAGCTTTCCGGCAGTTAGGGTGTAATTCTGTTCAGCTATTTTTCAATTTTCCTAAGGAAAATAGTGAATGGAAAAAGTTTTTGGAGAACACTTTTTTTCTCTGCTCCCGCTTGATGGCTCACCCCATAACTTTCAATGAAAAAGCTGGGGGGGATGAGACTTTTTTGTGGAGAGTTTAGCAAACAGTGTCAAAGTTATGTTCAAACGAAATTCACTGAAAAAACCAAAGGTTATAGAGACGTTATAGTTAGGCTAACATGTCACTTGTACAAAATCAGACGTTATAGTTAGTGAGCTAGCTATAACTCGTGCCTCTCCAATGCACTGCTTATGACCTCACATATTACATCACTCATGACATGGCCAGTGACATCACTCATGACATCTCAAATGACATCACTGATTACATCATCTGGTGACTATGAGTGTTGTTTTTAAATTTTGAGTGTTAATTTATATACCAAGGTGTATTGGTGAATCAGTGGGTGTATGAGTGCTTGTTTAAGTGATTCATTGGGTGCATGACTGACTGTATAAGTGAGTGATTAGGTGTCACAGTCTCAGTGAATGTATGGGGGAGTGACTGGGTTGTGTAAATGTCTGCATCAGTCTGTCAGTTGGTGTCTTTGTGGCTGTATACATTGTGGACATGCAGCTCCCTGTGTGTAAAAGCAAAGTGCTCTGCTTTTAGCAAGCAAGAGCAAAATGCTCTCGCTGGCTCAAAGCGGAGCAATGTTTGGTATGGCATGGCGGGAGCGGTGCTGGTGCTGCTGCAATGCCAAAGCAAACTGCACAAACTGCAATGTCTCAGGGGTGGGCACCGTGGTACATTGAAGGAGCTCTCCCTGGGGAGTGGCAGTATCCAGAGCCATCTAGGGCTCCAGGAAGTGGGCCGTGCGGCCCCCACCCATTTTCAAATTTGCCCCGGAGAGATGGGTGTCCCCAGGGTGGAGGGTCCGCAATGGACCCCTGCATTAATGTATTTGGGCCCAGGGGAGGTGGCAGTTCCTTGGGCTGTGAGCTCATGGGAGACTGCAGCCACTCACCTTCGGGAAGCAAGAGGACCTGCAATAAGTCTCTGAAGTCAGAAAGTGCATTAATAACACTTTCATAAGGATGTAGCCTACAATAAATCCACTGGTTGAACCACAACAGCTGCCCTGCCAAGTAGTATGCTTCGAAGTACAGAGCAGCCAGCGCACCCTCGGCTAAAGGAGGTTGCAACTTAGCTAGTAACACTCTGCACCTACATGTCTCCCAAATCAGTTCCAAAGGTAGTAAGTCTGGTTCTCGGAACACCAGGCGAGGCAACACCATGGCAAGGTAGAGAAAAAATAAAGCAGTCGGAAATACCACCATCTTAGAGTGTGTGTGGTGTGTGGTCTCGGGGGTGGGCACCGTGGTACATTGAAGGAACTCTCCCTGGGGAGTGGCAGTATCCAGAGCCATCTAGGGCTCCAGGAAGTGGGCCGTGCGATCCCCACTCATTTTCAAATTTGCCCCGGAGAGATGAGTGTCACCAGGGCGGAGGGTCCGCAATGGACCCCTGCATTAATGTATTTGGGCCCAGGGGAGGTGGCAGTTCCTGGGGCTGTGAGCTCATGGGAGACTGCAGCCACTCACCTTCGGGAAGCAAGAGGACCTGCAATAAGTCTCTGAAGTCAGGAAGTGCATTAATAACACTTTCATAAGGATGTACCCTACAATAAAACCACTGGTTGAACCACAACAGCTGCCCTGCCAAGTAGTATGCTTCGAAGTACGGAGCAGCCAGCGCACCCTCGGTTAAAGGAGGTTGCAACTTAGCTAGTAACACTCTGCACCTACATGTCTCCCAAATCAGTTCCAAAAGTAGTAAGTCTGGTTCTCGGAACACCAGGCGAGGCAACACCAATGGCAAGGTAGAGAAAAAATAAAGCAGTCGGAAATACCACCATCTTAGAGTGTGTGAAGTTGTACACAGACATATTCATTACCCATTAGCGGTCACCACTGGGTAGTTATAGTTAGGACCACATTTCCATAGGAAAAACATTCTTTGATTAGCTTTCAGTGGTTATGTTGGTTTAAAACAGTGTGTTTTATCTGACATTTTTACCTTCACCTAACTATAACTTTCCTTTAAACTTTGCTTTATTCAGTGAATTTCTAAGGTTCCGGCTTCCTGAACCCGGTGGTGTTGTATGATACAGTGCTACGCCGCGCACTGTTGTAAATGTATGGAACGGTTCCCTCAAACCGACAAAAAGAGCCACTGCACTTTGGTGCAGTAGTCATTAATTTATTATTTTATGTAAATAAACACAAAAAAATCATATAATTAAAATTCCTCCTCAAAGATTAAACAACATTACAAATTATACATAACTAGTTAAAAGCAACATAGTCTAGGATCGGCAGCAAAATTAACTAGCAAGTTCTGTGGTATTAGTCATACTGCTTGTGGAATTATTTTAAATGAATTTTCTTTGAATGAATTGAAGAATAAAGTATAAAAAACTATTTCGTAACGTGGTCAACGTCGTGACCAAGGTGCGTGAACACATCAAAACGCGTTGGTGTTTGTGCTACTGCCTTATTGAAAATAAACTAACCTTATTGAAAATAAATGAATCACTACTGCACCGTAGTGCTGTGGCTCCTTTTATTGTTTTGAAGGAACCGTTCTATAATATATATATATATATATATATATATATATATATATATATATATATATACACACACACACACACACACACACACATATATAGTACACTTATCTGCAAAATAAAGTCTGCAAAGTAAAACCTTTTACAAAATGAAACACTTCAGATGTACTCACATGCTTTGTAACAAGTATCTTGATGTACTTACCAGCGATATAAGAACCCTCGAAGTAACGTCTCTGAAGTAATGTTGACGTATCTATTTTACATATTTACCTAAAACACTAGTGAATGTTTGTGACTCACCATTGCCTAATAGGTTTACTGACCATGTGAATAATCCTAGCAACCCTGATCAAATCGCTAAAATTGAAACTATACTTGGAATGTTCATGGGTTGGATAGTTTAATAGAAACTGTGGCATTTTTAATATTCTCGCAACGTCAATAAATTATATTGTGGCAGGAAGCCTGGTTACTCCATGATATTGAAATTTCAAAATACACTCCCTGTAATAAACTTCCTCCAACAGAACATGGCTTAAGATCATGTAAGCATAACCAAATTTACGTCTGCAGAAATTGAAAAACATGCATTAAGTTGTATGTGTCTTGCCAGTGGGAATTAGCAGACCGGTTAGGGAAACAGCCTTTACAACACGGCAATTATTATGCAGTGCCTTTACCACACACACATGTATTTATATATATATTACCTACTGGTGATAGCCAGAAGGTAATTAAAGTTAGTACAAAGTTTCCACAGGAAAAGAGTTTTTTGTTATTCCAATAACTTTGATGCCACTTGACGAATCTTCATGAACTGTTCAAAAACGTTGCTGTTTCGGTTTAGCTGCTGTAGCCGAGAAAAAAAGTGGGCCCCAAAATGCATTTTCCCCATGTTATATCTATGGGGATTTTTCATTTTTTGAACACACAGCCCATGAGGCTGAAAGGAATTACACCAAATTTGACAGAAAGCTAGATGTTGTTCCAGAAACCGTGCATTTTGTGATTTGGTGTAAATCCGTTCAATAGTTTCAGAGATATTTAAGTTATAAAAAATATAGATATCTGGGGACGCAAGTGGACCTGCGGACCCGACTGAAGTTTGATTGGCTGCCAACACTTTAACCAGGAAGTTTTGGCAGCCATCTTGGGACTGGGCTTCAAGCAGAGTCTCGCCAAAAAAAAAAAAAAGAAAAGGGGCAGTGTAAGAATACACTGACCCCCAGATGTGGTGGGGGGAGGGTCCCACAGGAATCCCGCCCAGGATTAGTGGAAGAGGTGTGGCGCAACGGCCAGGGTGCATGACTGCGGACCATGTTACTCTTGGCAATAGCTTGCTTAATCTTCCCGACGGCCCCCAGCGCTGGGACACCTCTCAGGAGGTAGCTGTGCGCTTTACAAATGTTGGTATTGCACTGCTGTTTGGGAGATGATGTCCCCTTGGATCCAGCGGGTCCTTGGGGGCCAACTACCCTTCCTGTTCCCTCCAGTAAGATCCACAGAGTGCAATTGGTGTGAGGACTTCCGATTCCACACACCCTTTCCCCACCACTCTGCAAACGCAACTTCTGGTGTAATACTGGTTGGGGGATAAAGTCATTTTGGATGCTGAGGGGTCTTGGGAGCCAAGTAGCCCTTACAGGGGGATTTCTGAGAGCTGGTCAGAGGCCCACCCCCTTTCTCCACCACTCTGCAAACGCAACTACCAGTTAAAAAACCATAACAATTCACCTTATAAACCAAAGGTTATAAAGGGTGTTATAGTTAGGAAATAGATTTTGAAAAAAAACTGAAATAAATCAAGGTTACAGGGACTTTATAGTTAGGCTCAGATTTCCCTCGCACAATATCAGTGAAATTCAGTAGTTATAGTTACCTGAGCTAACTATAACTTACGCCCCTGCAATGCACTCCTTAGGACCTCACATGTTACATCACTCATAACATGGTCAGTGACATCAGCCTTTGTCACTCTAGCAATTTTCCTTTGGCTGGGATATCAGATGGTCACCAGTTATTATCTAGTGACTGTCGAAGAGGAGCAACAGCAAAATTTGTGGCATCCCCATAGAAGAATCAGGTATTTGAACCTATAGTATTGTAAGACCTTAACACATAGAATTATAGATGGGTAGCAGTGAGTTAAGGGGATGTTTTTCATCAAGCTGTTCTGAATTACGTCAAATAGACAACGAGAGTGAAGTTTGAGTTGTTTATATTGTCACTCAGAAAACCTAAGTGAAAAACATTCCCGTAATTTACTGTTACCTATCTATAATTGTATGTTGTGTATCCCCTGCTCCCCCCAAATCATCTACCCCTGACTTCAACTACTGCACAGGGGCAGAGGATAATGCCCTCTCCTACCTGACACAAATGTGAAAAATAAATAGCTTACCTGCGATCCTTAACCAAAACCCACTACCTTCCCTGCCTTCCTTTCCCCTCCTGTAGCTGTGCTTTCTGCTTACAGTCAGAGCACGAAAGCAGAGCTGTGCTGACAGGCTCTTAGAGAGTCCTGGAGAAGTGTGGCTCACCAATTAGAGGGGCAGACCCTGAGGCAGAGGTCTGGCCCGGGACCAGGGTTCAATCCCCGTCGCGGCAGGGTCTTGGGCTCAATGTCCTCGGACCTGATAATTCTCGCCTCGGTGCCTACTCCAATCATGGGTTCCACTCTGCAACTCTGGGCAATAGCTTGCTTAAACTCCACACTGGCCCTAACAACGCTAGGATGTCTGGCTTCACCTTGGGGGTGCCCAGGAGTGGACACCTCACAGGAACAGGCCAGGAAGGGTTCCACAGCGGTATTCGTACAGCGCTTAGAGACCCCTGGGTGATAGGCGCTATACAAGTGCAAATTACATTTACATTTACATTTACATCTGGCCTAGAAAGCCTTCTTGACATCACAACAGTTGATAAACAGTTTTGTTAACAACTGTTTGGATAAAGTTAGCTATCCTGTCAGAAAACTGGACCAAGTTTGAGGCCCATAGCAATGGCAGGCTCACAGAAAACAAAAAATTAACAATGGCTTTGAACAGGACCGCATATTACTTCTTGCCCTTTGAATGCATGTTTTGCATTTTTAGGTAATATCTGCCACAATTAAGTCAAACATTTTCTTTTCTATTAAAATAGGTGATAGGCACCTAGGTAGCTTCTTATACGCATATTGTCTTTGCTAGACTTCACTGTACTGAGGCTTCTGAGAAAGAATGTCACTTTGCAAGATTACAGTCAACCCAACAAACTAATAATATTGAAAAAACCTTTTAATTTTTGGTTAAAAAAAGATAAAAATTGATGTTGTGTGTGAGGATGTGGGTGTACTATATGATATGGCTTTGGGGTCACTTGCAGATACCATTTTGGGTCCAGTCAATATGTTTACTTAACCTCAGCTCAACCTTGGGTGGCTGTGGCTACAGGCAGTAAGGCGTGGCAAAGGAATTTAGGGTCTCTCGAAGTCCTCTACGTTGCAATTGTCAAACAGCTGATGATGCACTACTGGTCTCGCTGCACAGCAGGCGATGGGAACTCTTTGGAGGAGCTGGTGTCCCTTAAGTGCGTTGAATCTGGACTCTGAATACACTCCAGGTCCGACAGACACTGGTGCAAGTTTTTGCTGTCTCGGATTTGTCTCTTGTCGTGCCAGGCGACTGGTTGCGGCAAAACACCTGCGGTGGCTACCAACTTGTTGGTTTCGCCTTGTCCAGCTATTGTAGTCCTGAAGCTGATTCCAGGGATTCTGCCGACTAATCCTTTGAGTCATTGCTGCGGGTGAAGGCGGGAAGACAACTTTTCCCCGTGTCAGAAGTCGCAAGCACAGTCCCAGTCTCTCTAGACCAAAAATGCAGCAGGTGCAGTCCTCTCGATGGTGTAGCCTTTGTTTGTGTGGGTCAAGGGGAGCAGAGCAGTTTTCTTCAGTCCTCTCTTTTTCTCCAGTGTGTACTGAGGAGCAGGGCACCAGGAGTGCCATATTTATCCCAGGAAAGAACCACAAGGGGACCACAGTCACTAGCCAATGGGCTACTGGGTCCTCTCCTACCTAGTGATGAGTTTCCTGTGATGTGTGGCATATAGCTATTCCTGAGTGCCTCATTCTTGCACCTTTTCAAAATGGCATGACTCTTCCTCGGTCATCAGGAGCAGCATAGGCCACTCTAGAGGTGTGGTTACAAGTGGGCTACACGCTCACTGGATAACCGGTTCGGGCATAGGTTTCCCTTTTTTGGCTCTGTCTCCTAATTGCCTGTAGGAACAAAAGGCATCCTGCTCAGAGATGTTGTGACAAGGAGGCTTCATCTATGAAGCATGCCTTTTGAGCTAATATTCGAAGTGACCTTCCTCGTAGAGGAGGTAACACCGAAGTTAGCCAGGATGGGATGCCAGCCAGTAAATCTGTGTTAGCCAATGGATCTATTAACCTTTTCACAGCAAATCCACAATTTGGAAGTGTTGCTGCTAAGATATATTAAACATATGTCATACCTAGTAATAAATAGCTTCCTGCCATAGGGCTCCATAGGCCTTCCTTAGGGGAGACTTACATATATCATTAAGGGAAGTGGTGGTTTTGCCAGTAGGTGTAGTGGCAAGATCTAACTAACAGTGTAAAACACTGCCCTTTCAGTCTGCATTGGCAGGCAGGAGTTTATCTTGCCTCTGTCACACATAGGGGGGCACAAACAGTGATGCAGCCCTGGGTGAACACTGCCGTACATGCCCTGGGTACCTGGGGTACCATATACTAGGGACTTATAAGTAAGTCAGTACTTGTCAATTGGGTGTATCCAATTTAACACACTTTGGTATAGGATTAGAACAGTGACACTGAGGCCAGGATAGCAGGCCTCAGTGCTCTCCCAGGATTACAAATAAACATCTGATAGTCCAAATGAAGGCAAGAAGTGTGTGTTTGGGGGGGGGGGGTGTTACCAGCAAAAAGCCTGCTCCTTACATGGTGGCTATGGTGATGAAGTTCAAAACTGATGGTCAGTTCTAGTACTTTGGCATGTTGGTTACCGGGTATCTAGCTCAGGATTTACATTAAAAAAAACGAACGCTAAAGCCATCAGCGTCATTACTAGTCTAGCTAATATAAAGGCTATTTCACTCTCCCATAAATTATAGTAACTTGTGAGAAGATCAAAACGCTGGGTTGTCTATGAGTACGATTTATTATTTTTTGGGTGGTAGTACTAATGGCTCTGAGATTGAAGGAAAGATTCTCAAAACACCCATTGGTATCTCCAGTTTAACGATGTTTCAGGTAACTAAGCTTGAGCTGGGGATCTGTTCTGGGCCTGTTGGCTAAATCCATGGCCATACATTTTCTCAAAGGTACATTTGAAGCCAAAACTGAAAAACTATCCTCTTGTTGATCTAAAATCACAGATATTGAATACTATTTGCATACCCTCCAATTGCAGTATCCTGTCAAAATGAGTAGTCTTTCTTAAGGAAATTTCCTCAACTGGCTTGCATCCAATTAAAACAATGGAAAAGGTTATGCTTTGTTAAATAACAAATATTAGGGTGACCATGATATTTTTTTTTAGTGAATTACTTTAATCTGTTGATGCACCATGCTATTTTTAAAAAGAAGATGAAATCTGGATAGTGTATCAAAGGGTTAATGGAATTGATAAAGGACAATGGAAGACATTGTTTGTGCACAAGGTGCAGTGAAGTTATTAAGCTTCATGTGCTTCTCAACTTCATGTGCTTTTCATGTGTGCTAAAAGACTTCAGTTTTTACAAATATTATGTTAGTGTGCATTGTGATGCTGTAACCCTTCTTAGTGAAATGAAGCTTTTAAATGTTGAAATTAGTCCAGAAATTATCGTTTGATATTCAAATAATTCATTATTTTTAGTTTTAAGTATACTCATTTTGTTTTTATGAATTTCATGTAGGCCTTTTAATACTGTTCATATTTTAACCCTTTAACTGCTGAGCCTTTTTCACACCAAAGTTGAGCCTTTTTTGTCTATTTGGGGTGGTTCATGTTTAGGCCTCCATAACTTTTTTTCCACATAAGATATCAATGCCAAATTCATACCCTTTTTTCCCAACATCATTGGGATTCTAAAGATAGCAAAGGTTTGTGGATTCCCCTCTAGGGGACAGAGAGAACAGACAAACTATAGCTAAATAGTGGGTTTTTGGGGGATATAGGAAAATGTGTTCAACAAAAAGTGTCTGATTTGTTTCTAAAAAAAATGGCATAAATGAAAGGCTTGCTGTGCTAAAATCACCATCTTCCCGGCTTTGAGAAACCTGCAGAGCTGTCTGGAAAAAACAATTTCTTTTTACCACAGTTTTGGCATTTTTCAGAATTTTGGTACTTTAAATTCACTTCCAGTTTGTGGTAGAAACAGGGTGATGCCAGAAAGCTTTACATTTCTGAAAAGTAGGCAAAATTCTGGATTTAGAAGGGGTTCATTACCTCAAACTTTTCCCAAATAATTTTTTTTTTAAAGAAAATCTGAAAAATGGGTAGAATAAACAGCCATTTGTGACAACTTTTTCATCTATAATTTCTTGTCACTATGGCCAATTTAAAAAAGCAATACATGGTTTACCAATTGTGTGGCTAAGCTTAGCACCTGCAATGCAATGCGCCCCACAATGCGACCAGGAGGTATCATATTTTACCTAGTAGAATCCAGTTTTTTTCCAACGTCGGTAGCCGCAGAGTTTGGGTCCTAGTTCAGTCGCAATCCAGGAAAACCTAACCTACCCATACATTTCTGAAAACTAGAGACTCTGGGGTGTCCAGGGAGTGTGACTTCTGAGATTCTAACAAGGTGTTTTAACCCAGAAGCACTTGCAAACCTTAAACTTTGATAAAAAAAACCACACATTTTCCTAATCTTTCTGCGATTAAATATGCTGGGGTCTGTGAGGATCTATAAAGTTCCTTCCACTCAGTATTTCCCCAAGTCACCCTATATAAATGGTACCTCATTTGTTTGGGTAGGTCTTGCCCCAGCGACAGAAAAGGCCACAAAAAGCAACATGGATAGATCAACTGTTTCCACTGAAAGCCAACCCTTTTGATGCTACTTGGTTAACTGTCGATTTTGGGCCCTATATCAGCCAGCACCTAGGGAACCTAACTAAGTGTGTACATTTATAAACAAAACTAAACAGCCAGGAGAGTCCCAGGGTGGTGTAACATGCAGGGCTCTCACCAGGTTTTCTCACCTAGAAGCCTCTACAAACCTCAAACTTTGGGTAAAAAACCCCACACATTTGTATCAAGTTTCTATAATTGAGAGGGTTAAGAGGCTCAGGAGATGCCGACGACTGGCTGACCACGCCGTAGCCACACCCCTCGCCTGCTTCGTGGCCGAAGCAGAGGCTGGAGCTGACGTCAGATGCGGACTCGAATGCGGGATGCTGCTGAGCTCTGCAAATTCACCAGCGGGAGCCGGGAAACGGGTCCGGAACGAGAACAGCTCAGATGTGGCATAGCGTGGAGGTATTCTTGGGTCAAGTTCCAATTCTCTGCATATCGCCTGCCGGTGCTACTTGGATTCGAAGGGAGTAACTGCCTGGGGGGGGCTCATGCTCATTTTGGAACTGCCGGAACACAGGCTACCGGCTGAGAACGCCGGAATCACACTCTCTCCTTGATGGTCAAATATGCAGTTATCACTTCAGCCGCATATCATCCCGAGGCAGTTTACCAGTTAATTTGAATATCTCCTGGCTACTTCTTGCTGTGTTGGCGCTTGGGCTCCTGGGAGCTGTAGATTATTATTTTTTTTAACTTTTGACTTTTCTGACTTTTGCTACTAGGTCCACCAGGTTTCTCTCCAAGAGGGAGAAGTGTATGGATTATCCTTACCCACCGGTGCATGGGAGTCCCCCTAAGCCGCTTGGTTGAGGGTCGCAGGGGGGTCCTAGGAAATAACTTTGGTAGCCTTGTTAAGTAATCTATGCTACATCTGCATTATTTGAAATCTTACTAAAGGAACTAAAGGTACAATACCAACCCACTCTGACTCCCCAAGCCTGGGTCAAAGAGTGAAAAAACGAGTCGGTCAGACTGCTGCTCTGGCAAATCTCACGGCGGCTCTCAGGAAAGATCTTGATTTGAATATCGAAACCGCTGAAATGGCAAGCTCGGAGATTGCGAATCAAGATCATCTTGGGGGCGCCCCTGCGGGTCTGGATTCAAGCATTAGCCCTTGTTCTATCGCAGGTACCTCCATTTTTATCAGATATGATTAAAGTAAAGACACTGACGTTGCCTGACTCAGCCGGAGTAGCCAAGTATCTCAAAAAATATCCTTCATTTTTCAAATATAGCACAGTTTGCCATCTGGGGAACAGGAGGTGACAGGGAATGAGCCCCCTCCAATCAACAACCCCATGGACAACCCTATGGACCTGAATAAAGGTGGGAGTCTTAGAGATCCTTTAGACAGCGGCCAATCTCCCCCGTCATCCCCTACTTTACATGTGCCGTCTTCTGGGGGGACTCTACATTCTCATCGGATCTATCTACTCCTGTGGACGCTGCCCTGTCCATCCCAGTTGAGCTTACGTCTTCTTCTGGAGGGGGCTCTTTATCGGATCTGCTCCTGTGGGAACTATCCGGACTTTCTCAGCAGAGTATATGTCCTCTGCACCGCAGGTTTTGCAGTCTGAAGGTAGGCCAGAAGCAACTCAAGACAATCCCTACCAGGAAAACAGATCCTTTTCCATGCAATGGGATGCCAAGAGCCTCCTCAACCTGATTTTGGACAAGATTCGAGAACTGAAAGCCTCCCAATCTGCTGAGATTGCAGTGATCCATGTTCGTCTAACTAAAATTGAAGAAAGCATGGCTCATATGCCGACACAGCTTTTTGAGTCAGAAGCTAGGATCTCGCAGTTGGAGGACCAAGTCTCAACTATGAATAATAAAGTTGCCACCTTCCAGAGCCAGAAAGCAATACTGGAATATAAACTCGAGGAATTAGAAAACCACTCTAGGAGCTCCAATCTCCGGATTCTGGGCATCCCAGAAGGCCTTGAGGGACAGCAGACTCTACAGTGGGTAGATTTGTTTATCAAAAATAATGTCCTCCCAGAGTGTAATGGCGATCTTACTCTTATGCGAGCTCATCGGGGCCTGCCTTTCTCCCACCCAATGCTAAATTCCCACGGACTATGTTGGTCAATTTCAGGGATTATACGGTTAAGGAACAAACCCTAACTGAGGCTATTAAACAGCGACAGTTTACCTTGACAGAAGTTCCACTTTGCCATATCTTTACGGATATGTCAGCTTCTGCAGCCAAAAGGCGAAAGGAATTCGTAAAAATGCTACACCCATTCAAGGAACAGGGGGCACAGGCAATGATTGCCCAACAGAGCAAGTTAAAAGTGCTAGTTAAAGGCAGATTTCACATATTTTTATAATGTCCCGGAAGCACAGGAATTATTGCAACAAATCTGTATGGGGACATCCTAAGAGCCTTTAGACTCCTCAGTTTCAAGATATGACACAACGCTAATGCTATGAATTTACAAATATTTTCGAAATGTTCTCAAAATGTTTCTAACATGTTCTCAATTATGTCTTCCGGTTTCTTATCTTGGGATTCGTCCTTCCCTAGCATATTTTCTTAGGCAGTTTGTCATCTATTGTCTATTGGTTTTCTCTTTCTGTTTTGATCTTCTTGGCCCATATTGGTGGTCTTTTTCTTTTGAAGGAGGGAAGTGGGGAAGGCAGCTCGGTTTGTAATGTCCCGGAATGCGCAGGAATGACTGCAACAAATCTTATTGGATAAACTGCAATGAACTGCAGATGCGTATAGGTCAATATAAGGTCAATAAATACAATGGCAAAGTGTTATAAGTGAACAAAGGTCATTGTTTATCTAATATCGATCATTATTTTGCTGTTCTTTCCGGCTGTAAGTACATACTTGTAGATATCTAAGATAGGCTAGATAGTTTCTTATCAATCACTTTTTTGACCTGTTCTGTGTCACCTTTCTTTTTTCTTGCTTCTTTTTGTGCTCTTTATTTTTTATTTATTTATATTATTATTTGGAGGGGGGTAGTGAGGCCGGAGGCACTAGGCACCAAGTCACAGTGCCAGTCGGGGGGAGGGGGTAAGATGTTTGTCAGATGTGAGCAGGGACGGCGGCCTGCTCATAGTGACTTCGGTTGAGTGGGGTCACAGGGGTGGAAAAGGGAGCTTGGGAGTTAGGTGGGGTCACAGGGGTGGAAAAGGGAGCATGGGGAAAAAACGAAATCCATTTTTTAAATCCATTCACATATACATCAATTTTTTATTAATAGACTCACATTTTGCTAGATCTCAGATCGGGCCATTCACCATTGTCGTAGTCCTTCAGTATATTTTTATCTATGCTATTAATTACCTTCCCTGCTGCTAATGGCTAAAGAGGAAATTCTGAATGTAGTTTCTTTTAATGTTAATGGCCTTAATAATAAAAAGAAAATGCGGGCCATTGAGGCATGGATTAAGACAGAAAATTCAGCTGTCATTTTAATACAAGAGACCCATATACGAGCAAGGAAACTACCAGACTTCTCAATGTTTAGGTCCTGGGCATCCTATAGGGGATTCTCCTCATCTTCGGCATCCCATCGGGGCCCGGCGATTTTCCTTAATAAAAAACTTCAGGCTGAAGTTGTTAACTTTGAAAGGGATCACAGTGAAAGGTGGTGTTGGGGCCACCTGCAACCTAGGACACAGACTTTTAACTTTCACCAGCATTTATGCCCCAGTTGAGGATAATCTAATGCTGTATGAGGAATTTTTACAATTTCTAATCCAAGTATGCCTGGTGAATTGATCTTAGGGGGGGATTTTCATTTTTTAATGAATCCTAAAATCGACTACTCTGCTTTGACCAAAAAACAGCTAAAATCTAAAACTTTAAGAGTTTTACAAAACTATTGGTCGACTCTAGACATATTGGATCCTTGGAGGGCGGTATTCCCAAGTAAGATCGCCTATACTTGTTTATAAGGTAGATTTCGCACTTCATCACGCATTGATCTTTTTCCTATCTCTAGGAGACTGATTTTTAGCCAGCAGAGAATGCTTCAGAATGGATTCTCAGATCATGCGATGGTGATTCTTGAGTTAGAGTTAGGGAACTATACTTGGACCCCTAAAATATGGATGCTAAATAGGCAATATTTATCAGAGGAGAACTTGGTGCTCTTTATTAAAACTGAGATTATAGAATTTTTATGCAAAATCATGGTTCTGCACCTCCACATGTGGTCTGGGACTCGTTTAAGGCTTTCATTGGGGGACTAGCCATTGGAAAAGATGGCAATAATCTTAGGAAAGCTAAGGAAGAAAAGCGATTCCTTGAGCAGAAAGTACAAAGGTCTTTCAACGCATTTCTTAGCAGCCCCTCAGTTTTAAACCAACGGCAGCTTGATCAGGCTAAACGGGATCTTAGCGAAAAATATTATCTTAAGAGTGAATCCTTTTACCAGCACCATAGGCAAAACATTTACATAAAAAGTAATTATACTGGTAGGTTCCTCACGTGGCAGGCAAGGGAGCAGGCTGTTACTAACCAGATAACTGCATTAAAATGTCCTTCAACTGCTTCCCGCACTGACGGCCCGGTAATAATAGGGGATATAATGTTACAACATTATAGGACCATATACGGCCAACAACAGACTATCGATATGACATCTCTGAGAGGTTTTCTCCAGAAAAATGAATTGCCGGTACTCTCAGATATGGAGAAAATGAGCATGGCGAGGCCTGTTACCAAAGATGAGCTGGAAGGTGTCATAAAAAATCTTGAGAGCGGCAAAGCCTGTGGCCCAGATCGCCTCCCAGCAGAATTTTTTTAAATCTTCTTTAGCGCCATTTCAGATTATATTTTATTGTTGGCTAACTCAATCTTAGAAGGTGGCGCAATACCATTGCCATTTGGAAACGGGAATATAGTCGGTTTTTTTAAAAGGGTAAGGATAGCGAAGACCCTAATTCTTAACGTGCCATGAAATGAAATTTGAAATGAAATTTGATTTATAAAGCGCATGGCTGCCCAAGAGCGTCCCAGCGCTAACAAAAATAGAACAAAGAACAAACTGAGGAGGGTACCGTTAACTCTGACTATAAAATAATCATTAAACTTTTAGCCCATTGTTTTAATCAAAGCGCTTCGCATTTGATTCACCCTGATCAAAATGGTGTTATTGCTGGTAGGCAGCTCGGCACTAACACAAACTACATAACGGAGGCATTGGACTATTTTGAGACTCAGAAGATACCCGCTCTAGTCCTCCTCTTAGATGCCGAAAAAGCATTTGACCTAGTTGTCTGGGAGACCCTATTTTTTATTCTGCAAAATTTTGGCATACCTCCCAAAATTATGGGGTTGGTTCAGAAATTATACCTGAATGCAGAAGCCAATGTAATCATTAACACCACAGAGGTGGGCCAGGTTAAGTTTAAACAGTGGACTAGACAAGGGTGCCCATGGTCTCCGGTATTATTCGCTTTTTTCATCGAGCCATTAGCGATTGCCTTCAGGAATAGTATGGATATCTGCCCTCCTCCACCAACAATGGCAAAATTTAAATTATACGCCGACGATACCATGCTCATTATAAAGCCTGAGAAGGAGGTCCAAGCAAAAACGTTTGAAATCTTCGAAGAATGCGAGGCGCTAGGTGGATATGAAATAAATTTTAAAAAGACAGACATTATACAGTGTGGCAGAGCTTGTATGGATTTACATCTCAATATTCTTTCTTGATTAAATACATAACCGAAAAGATATCTTGGTGTTTATTTTTCGGCACAAATCTCTGATTTATATGATCGGAATTTCGCTCCACTTTTACGAAAAGTACAGGATTTATTCTTTTCCATTAACCATCTTGGGCAGGGTTGCTTCGATTAAAATGTCTGTTCTCCCACTATTTAATTTTCTCTTCTCGGCGATTACCTGTGTTTTAATAAGCTCTTTTTTTTACCAAAATAGAGTTTATGTTTAAATCTTTTCTGTGGGCAAAGAAGGTCCCCCGAATTACACTTAGCACTTTATATGAGCAGCTGGAAAATGGAGGATTAGCTCTCCCGAATTTGAGGGATTATTATTTTGCACAATATATGTCCAGATTTAAGCCAGAACTACAATCAGGTCTTTTTATTAATTATTTTCTGAATTTAATTTGTAAGGAAAATCAGATCCACTGCCCATTAACAATGGTTAAATCTCCTAAATAAGTACGGTATACGTGCGTACAATGGCTTTCCATAAACGCCAGGCTTTGTATAGAAGATAGTCTATCCCCATAATCAACTCCTCAACTCCGTTATCGGGCCCTTTCTTGCTTTCTGGGAATAGAGAACCATCAATAATTACACAAAAATGGGTCAGGGCTGGATTTCAGAAAATTTCTGATTTTTTTAAGGAATGATAGATGGCTGAGCATAGACGAAATGTCTCATCTAATCGCCAATGACTTCCTTCTCCTTGGGTCATACAATATCTTTAGCAAGTTCCTGAGTAAACTTGATTTGGTCCAAATCATTGAACGGAAATGTTTAGTATATAATCTATTAGACGATATGGCATGTATGAAACCTGGAGAATGGAAAAAGCGCTTCGCCTCTATGAAGGGTATTGATCTGGAGGGCAAAGCCATAACATGAGGAGACGGAAATCACAGCGAGCATGTGGTCAGCAGTTAATAATCTCAATTTTAGCACGTTAAGGAGAGCTAACTGGCGAAGGATGTTATTTTGTAGCAAATGGTTACTTTATAGAACTCCACTTTTTCTAACTAAGATGTATTCGAACTAATCAGCGCTGTGTTTCCGCTGCCTTCACTATCCTTCAGCCAATTGGGTACACATTATATTACAATGCCCCTTGATTCAGAGGTACAGGAATTATATATTTTATTATCTGGAACGCGAATGCGGTATTTCAATAGACTTGAATACTTGGTTTATAGTACTTGCCTATGACCCAGACCTTCTTCTCTCAATCTCATCAAATTATTATATATCGCAATGGCTGTTGCCAGATCACTTCTACTGCAGAGATGGTGATCAGATCTTATACCGTCTTTATATGAATGGGTCCGATAAGTGCAGCAAGTCAAAAAAAGTGAACGAGTCTATGCATTGCGAAGTGGGGGACTTAAGAAGTTTGAGAAAATATGGACTGCCTATTTTGATTAAGATCTCAGAATTTAGCTGATCTTTTTGGTGGTATTCCCACTAAGTTTGAATCCTATGTCCTGTAACATCAGTATCTTATTCTATTATGTGACATCTGATAACCACTAGTAATCAAGCTATATCAATGAATACAGGATGACTTAGTAGTCTCCACATGCTCGCTGATTGTTAGGTCTATGCTTAAGGTGCCTTAGGTTACAATTGCCTAGTTTATATTATTGGCTGGCAGTGGATGTTGTTTCCTTGAACACTGGCTTAAATGTTTATATTGTGTATTTTTGTATGGATTTTAGTATTTACTCCCTTCCGGTAAATTGGTGCTATTTATTAATTCTTTATTATCTTTGTCATATTTAATGGATTTCATGGATGTATTTATGGATAATAATTTTCTTTTGTTATATGGATTTCAATAAAAAATACAAATTCTATAATTGAAAGTTTTGGAATCTGTGGGAAGCCACAAATTTCATGTCACCCATCATTCCCCCAAGCCTTCCGAAAACAACAGTACCCCAGCTTTGTGGGTGGGCCAAGAGACTGTGACGCTAAAGGTCTTTAACCGCTATGTGGAAAGATCAGTGATAGGTGTAGCTATGATATTTGGGGCCGTGCCCCTAGGAATTTTGAGGATCCCTACGGATTCCGGAAGTTAATGTCACAGATCTATAACAACACTGTGGGTAAGAAAAACACATGGGATCCATTCTGGGTACACCACCTTCTAATCCCCTGGGTGTCCAGTTTTCACAAATATCTGAGGTTGGTTGGTTTTCTTGGGAGGCAGCCAAGTACGGCCCAAGTTAACGCAACTACCATCGTTGCCAAATCAGGTGAGCTTTTTTACAGGAAATGTTGATATTTCCACAATACGTTTTGTGGCTTTCCCTGTCGCGGACGCTAGGCCCACTTCTACAAGAAGCATAGTGTTTTTATCAGAATAAGCGGGGAAACGCTGGTCCATTGGAATTTCGTGGTTCTCTGGTATCCAGGAAGTTTACATCACCGAAATGCAAGAATAAATGTCTCATTTTAGACAGACTTTGAGGTATGCAGAGAGCTCATGATCATGGGATCCATGCAAGGCATACCACTGTGGATTCTCTTCGATGTTTAGTTTTCAGAAATGGCTGGGTCTGGTAGATTTCCCCAGGTGGTGGCCTACCCAAGTCCAAAAATTGCAGCCATTTAGCATGGCAACTGGGACGATATTGGGATTTAGTCCTACTCTCTTGGCCCATATGTAAAACCAACACCCAAAAGAAGCAAAATGTCCTCTCGCTTGCCATGGGGATGTAGATGTTTTAGTCTGTAGGAGAGCACAAAGACAGTTGAGGCATTAGGGTGAGGGATGAGACTGATTTAAGGATAGACATGACCGCCCCACATTATTTTATTTAAATAAATATATATTACTGCCATCCGGTGGGTTCTTTTCCCCAGGGAGCAAATTGGGACAAACCCCCTCTCTGCACCACCCACCCTCCACTGGGGAGGCCAAAAACGAATTTGCCCCTTTTGAGGTTGGGAAGGGACCAATGCCAGAGTGTGACACCGACACCCGTTTCTTCTGCTCCAAATGTTAAATCTGTGGTGTCTAGCAGTTTTTCTAAGCCCTGCAGGGCAGATTTGGGGCAATCTCCCCAATTAGGACAAACCTCCCATCTGCCCCCAGGGGGAGCAGAAAGACTCTACTGACCCTTCTGGGGTGGGGTTATGGCTCAATGCTTGGGTAGGCCGCTGCATCCTTATATTTGTTTCTGGGACATTTTGAAATCACTGGTGCCTAGTGGACTTTCTATCATCCAGGGGCAAATTGGGCATACACCCCCTCTCTGCCTTGAGAGAGACTGCTTAAACACATACCGGTTAATTGTGAGGACATGGTATCAAAACAGTAGTCATCTACCTATGTAATGCTCAAAATTTCCAGGGCTGCAAAGATATAAGGATTTTATTTATTTTATTTTATTTATAAAGTTTTATATAGCGCGAACAAGATCCCGAAGGATATCAGAGCGCTTTACAATAAGTTGGTGGAGAGGCCAAAAAGAAATATACACAGCAATTGTGAGAGAAAAAAACCACAATGATAAACAGTAAACAATGGTACACATAGAGGGTCCAACTTTAAGCAACATTAAACAATGGTGCACAAAGAGGGTCCAACATTAAGCAGACGATATGGACCGTAACTGTTAGTTGTGCTATGGAGCTAGGGACCAAGACATAGCCACCATATGAGTATCACAACCCCTTATGGTAGGAATTTGCTCATTAAGAATCTCTTGGCTTCCAGTTGGAAAGCCGTCGTCGAGGCGAGTCTGAGTACATCCGGAGGAAGAGAGTTCCATATTTTAGGGGCATCACCAGAGAAGGCTCGGTGACAAGTTCTCTTTTAGCTAAGGATGATAGGTTTCAGGAGAAGAGTGGAGGCACTTCTGGAAACCTGCTCCCCGCAGGATAATTCAAGTTTTTGCGCTAGATAAGTGGGAGTATTGAAGTGCAGTGCTTTGTGTGTCAGGATTGCAATCTTTAGCTGGATTTGTGCTTCAAAGGGTAGCAGTTGAGAGATTTCAGGACTGGGGAAATGTGCTTGTTTCGTTTCGACCCTGTAATCAATCTTGCTGCAGAGTTCAGCGAGGCCCTAAGTAGATCCAAGGTATTTAGGAAGGCCACAGAGAGTTGCACTGTCATAGTCTATCCTATATCAGAATCGTTTGCATCCATTTGGCGGTATTAGTAAATGGAGTCTTGTTCTATCAAGAAGGGGCTGGCAAGCATGCCCTCTCTCCCATCTGCTTTTCACCCTGTACACTGAAGCACCAGGGGGCTACTCAGAACTGATTCAACACTACAGGGGTTTCATGGTGTGGCAAGAGGTGAAGAATATGTCTCACTGTACGCTGAAGACCTTTGAATTTATTTGGATCATCCTGAGGTATCTAGCCCATGAGTGATGCAAGTTCTTTGCCGCTTTAGGTGATTATCTGGCCTAAGTGTGCATTGGTCCCAAATGATCTTCCTGACCGGAGGATTCCCCATTGTTTGGTGCACACAGCTGAAGGTAGAACTAGAGAGCTTCTGATACCATGGGGTATATGTTGCAACTTCAGCACCTCTATGCTGGGTGTGTAATATCCACCCCCTTCTTTTGGAGCCTCTCCAGAGAGACCTGGTGAATTGATTCCCACTCCCGCTACTCATCCTAGGTCATGTTGCCATTGTTAAAGTGGTATGTATACCTGTCCACACAGCTATGGATTATTCACCTCACACCACCCCCTTCTTTTACATAATCACCACTCTCCTTCACACTTTTTCATGGGTGGGGCGCTCAGCACATATCCACGGCTAAGTGATGCAAATAACCGTATGACATGGATCTGGGCATCATGTATGTCATTTTGTATTCTTGTGCTTCTCACTTAATAGTTATTAACAAATGGCTCTATGGCACCCGAAAGTGATCCTGTGTATATATGACTGAGTGGTGGCTTTGGGAGAGTGCATGCCCTTACCCTATCTTTATGTGTGACAGGTACTGCCTGGAACATGACCTGCCACTGCTGATTTTAACCCATTAGAGGCTAAGGTTACCATGGGCCCGCTGAACATAAAAATGTCTCAAACAATACCAATCTTAAAATGATAAACTTTACGAACCACGGACACAAAGGAAGGGGGCGTGAGGAGCCTGCCAAATGACAACTCGCGTGATGCATTTATATAACACAGAGAATTAAGGATAAGGTGAGGTATCCGGAACATAGACCTAAGTTACACCTTGTGCATTAAATTACACTTAGATGCTCAAAGAGCTTTGCAACTCAGACCTTTACATGATGGTATCAAAAAGTAAACTTATTAATGTGGATTTTCCATGGCATACACTTTCCACTAATACAGTAACTCTGGTTACTATGATGGGCTCTGTGGCAGAAAGGTATGGAAAGACATTGCTTGTCAGACTGTAATTATAGCAGGGAGGTACAAGGGGAAAAGAGTCTGCTGTACTACACTGTTTAGCCGTCATAAGCAGTCCGATTTGCAAAATCAGGGGATTTGTGGCTAACACAAAGCTATTCTTTATGCACAAAACCCATTTTAGAATTTTCTAAAGTTTTACAGACTCCTAAAAAGGTTTAGACATTAATACCAAGTCGAAGATTGGAAAGGAGGATGTCATGGGATTCCCTTCCAATTTGCAGTTCAGTATCCTATGTATCAATCAATGTGACCGGAATTCCAGTCATAAACCATTGATAAGTTACCAACTCCCAAGTTGTGGTGGTAACAGATTCCAAGGGGAAAGGAGTTCCTTTTAGACCCCCTTCCCTTTGGGAGTCGAACTGGCAGCTCCCCGGATAGAAGAGAGAGTATAGTCCAGAGGACCACTACCAACCCTCAATGAAGTTTTTCACAATTGAGAACTTTCTGTTTTTAAAAATCTTTACAAACTGCTTTAAAACAAACACTTTTATAATACTTTCACAATGATGGTGGTCTGCCATCCCGGTGAAGGTAGCCAATCGGAGGGAGTTCCAAATTTGCAACCTGCCTAATCAACATTAGTAAGGCAGTTCGTTCTGCAACTCACTGCGACTCTCTAGTTTGCAAACCAACCTATTATTACATAGATCAAGTAATAAAATACTGGCCACAAAAAGTAGAGAGGCAATTTATGACCACTTTTATTTTTATCAGTATCTTACTACATCTGGTTCAAAGTCACTTAATGTATCACATAATTACATCACAATTATATCATACATACCTTCATTTTTCCACTATACACTGGATCGGAGATTGTTTCAAATGCTGCATCTTTGCTCTGCTTGACAAACTCTGGAAACTTGGCAAATACTTTAGTGCAGACCCTTTTGATAAGCACGTCCTAAAATGGTTAAAGGTGCGTTTTAAGATTATTCAAATATTGATATTCTCTGTTAACGTGCCAAGATACATAAGATACATTAACTAATAAGGTTCAAATGTGAGTTGTTATATTTAGTGGCAAATTTAAATACACTACAGAGGACAGCATGCTGTTATTTAGTGTAAGGTATACCAAGTAAGACAATTTAACATTAGAACTCAATGATTATGAATTAATCAACTCCAAACAAAAAAAAACCCAAATGCGTTGTTAACAATTAACATGAAAATCAGATCAAGTATATGTACAATTGCTCTAATGTTGTGCAGAGAATTTTATGTTTCTGCCACTCAATGTGGTTCATAGAGAGGTGGAGGTTCAAATGTGATCAATTAATGGCTAAATGCAAAGAGCCATGGCTTACAGAAGAAACAATCGGCATTCAGAAACAATATTATTCTATGACCATATTTTCTCCTTTTTGTCTAAGGATTAAGCCATTTCATTGTCAACCATATTTAGAATGTGACTGTTAGACCTGTCACACCTAGGGTGGTCTTACCCCGTTTTTTCCCTTTTCGCCTCATTTTTGCCACCATCTTCTTGTTGGACCTGGGCCTCTGGGCGCCTTACCACTGGCAAACAGTGCTGAGGTGCAGGTGCTCTCTTCTTATAATATGGCTGCCACAGAACCCTGCTATTGTGGAGTGGCCATTGTACATGCACGAACCAGTAGTTAGGATCAGGCTGGGACACAATGTTACTGTATCCTTGCCGTCCCGCCTTTTTGTCACATCGACAGACATGGTAGAAGCCCCTGGAACCTTCCAGCCCAGGGAGGAGTTATACTTTGCCACCTTTTAGGAGGGTCACATGACCTAGGCGTATAAGAGGAAAGGAGGGAAACCTAACTAGTTAGTTGGGGCACCACTGGACCTGGGGGAACCTCTGCTGGAGTATAGGCGGTTGGGCCTAGGAGAGAACCTACACTACGGAGTCTGACTGAGCTAAGGCTCTGCTGCACCCAAGATAGCTGAGGGGCTCTGCCAGCCTGCGGACTTTGCCCAGTGAGGGGGGAAACCCAGGAGACCAACTCCAGTGTGCCACAGGGAACCATCCTGCCTCTTATGCCTGCCAACTCAACCCCCTACCCTTCCCCCCAAGAAACTGCAACTAAGACCCGCCATCCTCTGCCAGCGCTGACACTGAGGGCGCTGGGGACCTGATGCCTGAAACACCTACTAACAGCACTGGGACTTCTACGAGCTGTGTGCCTGTCATTTGAACCTCCTGCCTGGACACTGCAAGATTGCCCAAGGTAACTGACCTGGGGAACACGTTTGGGGGTGAAGTGCTGTGCTTGGGCTGCCACTGAAACCCCTGTGCTAGGGGCGTGCTGTATGACTGGACTTGAACTCCCTGCTGCACGCTGTGACCGGGAGGTGCCGCTGGTAGGAAGCACTGTGGGGCTGAACACACCGCTGCAGCCCAGGACCCGGCTGAACTGCCACTGTGCCCCCCTGCGCGCTGTGAGTGGAGGGAGCGCAGGGGTGAAAGGGAAGCACTGCTGGGTGCCCCAATCCCCGGTAGCGTGGTCAATCGCTGAGGTGAAGGAGGAGGAGCGCTACAGACTGGACTCACCGCCGCTGCCCTAGCGCCGCTGTAGTAACAGTATACTGGACCACAATCACCACCGCTGCCCCAGAAGCAGATCGCGTTGTCCTGCACACCTCCGCGGCCCCGTAGCAAGGGGAGGGCCGCCGTGGTAGCTGCCAGGGCCACGCCAGGCTGGACGCGCGGAGGGAGGAGATGCCAGGCAAACGGGGCGTCGGCCGCGTCATCGGCCGCACCCCCCAGGAAGTCGCATGCAGATTGGCTCCAGTCTCGCCGGAGACAACCAGGCCTTAGAGAGAGGGGCTCCGAGGAGAACGGAGCCCCTGACCTCCCAGGACCAAGTTCTAAGGGCAGAGGGGCGGCGGGAGCAGAAGAGCCATTCCGCCTCCCCAGTCCAAGCCCAAGCGTAGGAAGGAGTGGGCTGACTGAGGGGGAGGTGGCCTGCGCATACCAGGGCCGGCGCTGCTTCCGTGACGGACTCTTCCCCGAGTGGGCTGACTGGTGGGTCCCGGGGGGGCCCCCTCCACTGCCATCAAGGTTTGCAAGGGAAACCTGAGGCCCACGCATCTAATTCCAGCAGCCCAGAACCAGCCTGGGAAACTGTCACCTGTAGTACCCCTTGGCCTAGAAAGTGTCAGATGCCGGGCATATGAGACAGCCCACCTCATATTGCCGGTATTGACTAGATGCCTGAGAAATAGGTCATATAGTGAATCTCTGCCTTGGGATTGCTATCTGTTATGAATGCCAACCTGCAATAGAACTGTTACCTGCAAGATTTACTTGACTAGGCCTGGTCCTAATGTTAAATATATGTCGCAGGAGACAGGCAGCCTATACGGTTCCCCTACATGCTTAGGGAATGTTACTGGTCTGGGATACGTGCAAAAGAAGTGTTTCCCAGTTGTGTTCACTCTGCCTAAGAAATGTACCCTGATTTCACCTTTGCATAGGGACTGTTATTGTTAGAGTGCACCTGCATAGGAAATGTTGACTTTAATTGATGTGTACCTCAGGAATGTTGCCTATGTTGTCCCTGATTAGGAGAATTGTTACCTGGGTTGAATTTATGCCTAAGAATTGTTCCATACATTAGCCATGTGCCTAAGAGATGTGACCTCCAGAGAACATGTACGCAGGAAGTGTTATCTTTAAGGAACAAGTGCCTAAGAAGTGTTACCTGCATTGATCTAATGTTATGAGAACTGGTTACCCTGTTTCAAGTGAAAGTCTAGCATTACCTACCTGAACCAAAAGTAGATAAAGAGTCTTGTTTTATAAAACAGCCTGGGGTGGTGTCACTTCATTGCATGCGTATTACTGAGTCAGTGTGAGTGTGTGCTGCACCACTGCTTAACACATTGCCTTCGGGTGCCTTCCTGCCTCGCGCCAAGCTACCGTGTCGGATCGGTGACCACGGTTCTAACAGTGACTGCTTCCATAATTTCTTTTTATTGAAGGACAAAAAAGCCTCCATCCACAAACTGTGTTAATTTTTTATAAAATCATTATAAATAAGCCAACATTCCTGAAATTTTCTCAGAATTAAGTACTTAGGCAGACTCAAGATATTTGCAGGGCTTTTTGGATAGGAAAACCATGCATGATCAACACAAGTCAGAACTCCCCGAATTTTCTATTATGTATTTTATTTAAAGTATGGCTTAGCTAGATTTTTACTGGATACTGTGCTGTCCCTGACTAATCTGCATGATGGGGATCTGATATCACTCAATCTGGCTGCAGGTTGGTCTTTATCTATCTAGGAATCATGTCAACCTAAACATGTGGATTACTGCATTGATTATACCGAGCGTTGAAATACAGAATGCTCTGAACAGTCCTGGATGATATTGGATTTTCATATTGTGTGCAAGGTAGGATTGTCAAATGAAATATGCATCTGTTGCCTAATAAATAATGGCAATGTGAAATTTGTGCATGTTATTTGTCACATCAGGTTAGATTTGTCTGCTGCTCAGATTTGACGAGTCCTAGAATGTCACAGATGTCTTAATATTTAAAACCATTGAGCCTTAAGAGATTGTACCTTCATTTTGCTGATTTCGTCCCTGGGGATCCCATCCCCCGTGGCCCGGACTACATGTAATAGGGAGGAGGGCACGCAGCTCCCCCTTCTTGGACCAATTTCGGCCTTGAGGACACCAATTCTCGGGGCCCTGCTTTTTTTTAATACTTTATCTGGAGGGGACCCAGCTGGGGGCTCAGCCTCTATTGTGGGTGGCCTGGTCCCACACGTGGCACCGACTCACATCAGTTGGGGACCAAGCTCCCTGACGGCTCCCCGCCCCCTGCGGGAGCCAGCACTTCTTTTAGACATAGGGAACTGCTAAACATGCAGCTTCCTCTGTCTAAAAGCAATTGTGCTCCAGTTCCAGCAAGCAAGAGCATTAAAAATGCTCTTGCTTGCTGGTAGCAGAGCGTTTGCTGAGGCTTGGCGGGAACGGTAACGCTCACTCACAAACCCACACAGTGACTCACACACCCACTCAGGCACATATTACATCACTATAATGACAATATCACTGACATTACTCATGACATCACTGATGATATCCTAAATAACATCATGGATGGCATCATTCAGTGATTGTGAGTGTTTTCTGAACGTTCATGAGTGTTAAACATATATACTAAGGTAATACAAAAGTTAAATTACTATACTTTGTGTACTACTAGTGAGCGATACTATTTCTACCACATATCATGTGAGTGCTTTGTGACTGTGTCTATCCATGTGTGAGTGGATGTCTCAGTGGCTGTAAAGGTGAGTGAGTGGCTGTATGGATGAATAAGTGGATCTGTGAGTACCTGTATTGGTGAATAAGTGAGTGTAAGTAATTATATAGGTGTCGGAGTAGCTGTATAACTGGCTGTACTGGTTGAGTGAGTGGGTATGAGTGGCTGTGTGGGAGTGGCTATATGAGTGTGTGAGTTGGTGTGTGAGTAGCTCTATGGATTAGTGAGTGGGTGTGTGAGTGGCTGTATGGGTCTGTGAGTGGATGTGTGAGTGGCTGTATGGGTGAGTAACTGAGTGTACGTGGCTGTACGGGTGACTGAGTGGCTGTTTCAGTGGGTGGTTGGTTAACTGATTGGTTGTCTGAGTCGGTGTATTGGACAGTGAGTAACTGTGTGAGTGGCTGTATGGAGTGAGTGAGAAGCTCTGTTGAGTGGCTGTATTGGTGAGTGACTGGGTGTATGAGTGGCTATATGAGTAAATAAGTGGGTGTGTGAGTATTTGAAGGGGTGCGGGGGTGGCTGTGTGAGTGACTGTATGGGTGAGCGAGTAGTTGTGTGAGAGGTTCTGTGGATGATGTTATCAGTAATGTAATTAGTGATGTTATCACTGATGTCACTGACCATGTCATGAGTGGTGTAATATGTGAGGTCATAAGAAGTGCACTGCAAGGGCATAGGTTATAGTTAATTCGGGAATTTTTTTGTGGCGATGGGGTACCCCGGTGAGGCCAAGGTACATACGTTTTTTTTTTAAAAAGGAGAAAATGAGTTGCTGTCTCACCTCTTTAGTATTAAAGCAGCAAGGCTGCTCATTAAATATTTACTGCTTCCTCCCAGGATTGCCCCATTATGCCCTGGATCAGCTTTGTTTATAACACTATAGTTGTCGTGCTGCCGCAAGGATGGGATAGGTGATGTCGTTTAGGTTCGCATTGCGTTGTAAAGGGCCAGAAATGAAGTGTGCGGTGCCTATACAGGCACCACCCCAGTGCACTGGACTAATAAACTGTTAAAAAAAACAAGCCTTGACCCTCTAGACCTGAGAAACTATCGCCCTATCTCGTTGCTCCCTGGAGTTAGCAAAATTACTGAAAAATATTTTAATTTAATACTATCAGCGCACTTGGAGACTCAGAATCTTCTCCATCGGACTCAAACCGGGTTCCGCCCATTACAGGGAACGAGACGGCCCTTCTTTCTGTGGTGGAAGAGTCAAGAAAGATAGTCGACGCCGGTGGCACCGCGGTGGTCCTCCTTTTGGACCTTTGATACCGTAAACCATCAGATTTTGATCCGTAGGCTCCTAAAATCAGGTATCACTGGTATTGCCCTGGCCTGGCTAAAATCTTTTCTGAACAGCAGATCCTTCCAAGTTTTTGACAAGGAAGTCACGTCCAAACGGACACCCCTTCGTTGTGGAGTGCCGCAGGGATCTTCTCTAAGTCCCACTTTGTTTGATGTTTATACCGGCATGCTTGCGGAGGCAGTTTTACCCTTTGGAGTCCACATAATCACCTATGCGGATGATACGCAATTGGTGATTGGGCTCAATAAAGCGGAAAGCTCTCCTTCCTGTCTTCGTCCTTGCATGGAAGACATTGCAAGATGGATGAGCGACTCCTTTCTAAAATTGAATGGGGAAAAGAGTGAAATCATGTTTTTGGGTAACCACTCCCCCCTTGAATTGACTGTAATCTGTCCTAGATCCATGGGCTCCTGCCCCACTCCCAAAACTCAGTTAAAGAATCTGGGTGTGTGGATGGACCATGAAGTTACATTTAAATCTCAGGCCCGGAAGACATCTGCTTCATGCTACTGGATCCTTAAAATGATCCGAAAAATCCTCCCCCTCCTCCCCTTCCAGGCCAGAAAAATTATGGTCCAAGCGCTGGTGTTATCCAGATTAGATTATGCTAGTGTCCTTTAATCGGGCTCCCCTGCTGCCACTATCTCCAAATTACAGACAACTCAAAATTGGGCAGCAAGACTTCTTCTGGGCATCCCCACCCATCATTCGGCTAAACCTGCCCTTAAGTCACTCCATTGGCTGCCAGTCCAGGAGAGAGTTAAGTTCAAAGCCTTGTGTATTGCGCATAACTCTATGTTTAAAATCGGACCCTCTATTCTTCAGGGCATTATCCAGCCTTATGAGCCCAAGAGATCCCTTCGCTCCAAAACCCAGACTTGGCCATTATTCCTTGAATTAGGAAGGCAAGAAGCCGAGGTCGATCTGTCTCATTTAATGCTGCGAGACTCTGGAACTCCCTTCCTCTTTACCTCCGCATAGAATCCAACCACTTTTCCTTTCGTAGATCCCTGAAAACATTCTTCTTTCCAAACTGAGTAACATCCCCCTGTTTTTCACTGTAAGCGCTGGGATGCCTCTGGGTAGCCATGCGCTATCTAAATGCTTCTCACAATCACAATCACTAGGCTCATGACTATTTTTCAGCACCAAAAGCACAAAACCAAACTGATGTGGAATGACCAGTGTGCCAAGCTGAGGTCCCGAAGGATCTTTTTCAAGTGAAATATACAGTTTGCAGAACAGGAGGTTGGGAAGGTTTATATGGAATCTGTGGCTAGATAAGAGTCTCTACCAAATAAGGTGTTACCGAATGAAAGTAACTTGTTCATCTGATAGAAGACTTCTAGCCCTATATTGCTTACCTTAGAATACATACCAATAGAATCTCTTCCTGGAGCATGTTTACGGACTGGTTACACTAAAAGGTCCTGGGGAAACGAACGGGTGAAATGCCCATCACGGCAGACCTGACTGTCTAAGCTAATGTGTTTGGTGTGTAGCGATGCCCACATAGCTGCCTGACAGATGTCCAGAACTGGGACTCCTTTAGCTAGCGCAGTGGATGCAACTTTATCTCTGGTGGTATGAGCACTCAAGCCCAAAGACTTGGCTTTTGCGTAGCAGATTTTCATACAGAGGAGAATCCATCTAGAGATGGTTCTCTTGTGGACTGCCTTGCCTTTCTTCACACACGCAAATCCAACAGAGAGTTGATAGTCCAACTGGAAGTCTTTGGTACGATTGATGTAGAATGACAATGCCCTTTTTGGATCCAGGTTGTGCAGTCTCTCCTCTTTCTCCTCGTCCTTGGCAGAGTGAAGTTAAAGAAAGTAGGCAATGTGATGTTCTGTACAACATATAAAGGTGTGATCACAGATCGTGAGGTCCAGCTTATCCATGAAAAAGGAGGTGTACGGGGGTTAACAGAAAGCACCTGCAACTCGCTAAACCTGCTGGCAGATGTTATAGCCACAAAGAAGAATATTTCAATGGTCAGCGGTCTCAGAGTGTAGCTGTGCAAATAGTGAACAAATTAAGAAGGTGAGAACTAAATTAAAATCCCATTGAGGTATAGTGAAAGGTTTAAGGGAAAACATATGCAGCAAACCTTTCAAGAAACGAGTCACAACAGGTGACTTAAACATGTAGGGTTGATCCGGCAACCACAAGAAAGCTGAAATGGCACAAAGGTGCTCTTTAACTTTGGCCAAAGCATGGCCTTGCTGGGCAAGGGATAAGGCAAACAAAATAACTTCAGACAAGGGTGCAGACAGAGGATCAATGAATTTGGCAGTACATCAAGCAACAAATGTATCTCATCGGCAGTCATAAACCTTTTTCGCGGAGGGATGCCCGTCTGCCAGAATGACATCACACACTTCGGGGGGAGGTCCAATACCCTCAACTGTCACCGATGGAGTGTGCAGGTTTGGGTGCAGGACGGTGCCATGTTGCTGCAACTGGAGATCCTCCCACAAGGGCAGCCTGATCAGAGGACATATGCTAATGCTAATGAGTTTGGGATGCCATACTCTCCGTGGCCAATCCGGAGCCACTAAGATGACTTGGGCCTGGTTGTTCCTGATCTTCTTGAGAACTCTGGCCAGGGCTGGAATTGGCAGAAAAGCATGCAGGAGACCTGCGCTCCACTAGAGACAAAATACATCTTCGAGCAAGGTCCGCCTTGAAAACTCCAACGTGCAGAAGTGCTGATATTGGGTGTTCTAGTTGGTGGCAAATAGATCTAACCAAGGTTCACCTCAATCTCTTAAGACATTATGCACCACCTGCGGGTGGTGACACCATTCGTGATCCGCGAGGCATCGACGGCTGAGTTTGTCTGGTCTGGTATTCAGAAAGCCTGTCATATGTTGAAACACCAGGAAAAACTCCTGAAGTTTCAGCCATGTCCAGAGATGTGAGGCCCCTTGACACAGGGTCCATGACACCACCCGCACTGCTTGTTTCAATACCACATGGCGGTTGTGTTGCCCATTAACACCTGAACCAGCCTTTCTTTGACTGAAGGAAGAAAGACTTTCAATGACAAGCGAATCGCTCTCAGTTCCAACAGGCTGATGTGGAGCTGAGAATCGGCCGGAGACCAAAGACCTCTGATCTTCACTTTTCCCAGATGGCTGCCCAACCGGGAATGGCAGATCTGTTACTTTTGTAAGCTCTGGGTGGGGAAGTGAGAGAGGTCTGCCACTGACCCAATCGCGGTCCATGAGCCACCACTGCAGATCATAAGCCGTTCCCTCTGATATCTGAAACAGGCCGGAGAGATTCTCCTGATGCTGTGCTCTCTGAGACCTGAGATCCCACTGCAGAATCTGTATATGCCAAGGAGCACGCTTCACCAGCAGGGCAGGGAGGATGGGGATAAAGAAGTAGGCATAATGCAAGTCCAGTTCTATCATACAGTCTCAAGGGTCGAGGGTAGACAAGGTGAGCATCTTGAATTTCTCCATTTTCAGGAAGTAGTTGAGAGAGCATAGATCTATGATAGAACAGAGGCCTCCATCCTATTTCAACACCAAAAAGTAGAGGGGAAAAACAACCACAACCTACTTCTGATACCAGCAGCCTCTCAATAGCTGTTTTGGCTAGAAGAACCAGCACCTCTTGTCGCAACAGTGAAAAATGGGTCTGCATCAGCTGACTGGGGGACAGTGGCATAGGTGGCGAGTTCTGTTGGAAAGGTAGGGCATAGCCCATCTAGACAATCTGAAGCAGCCTTTTGTCTGAAGTGATTAACCACCATTGGGGCAGGTGGTGCTGCATCCTGCCACCAACAGGGTGCCAATGATGGTGTGAGATCAAGTTAAAGGAGCTTTGAGGCTGCGGCTGCTGGGGAGGGGGTGGTGGGGATAGCGGATTGGGTCACCTCTGGTCTTGATTCCCACAAGGCTTGTGTGAGCCACATTCACTGCCACAAAAGGACTAAGGTGCATGGCGGCTGTGGCTAGGGGGGAAGAATACCTGATAGCCCATAACGAAGCAACAGAAAGGCAGAAGGAAGAAGAGGTTGTTGTGGGGCCATGGTAAGCTTCAACCACCTAGTGGTCGCCTTACTGTCCTTGAAAAGTTCAAGTGCCAAATCCGTCAAGTCACTAAAAAAAGCAAGTGCTGTCAAAGGGCATGTCCATAAGGGATGCCTGGATATCCCCCAAAAAGGAAGTTGCCCTCAGCCAGACATGATTTCAGAGCGCCAACTGTAAATCTTTCCAGTCAGAAATAAATGAGCAAGTATGGCTCGGGTCTCCTCCAAGATCATTGGCAGTGCTTGCGTAACAGTATCCCATACAGTATTGGAATATCGGCCCAGTAAACATGAGGTGTTCACTGAATGCAGTGCAAAGCTGGTGGAAGAGAAAATCTTCTTTCCAAAGGTATCCAGCCTCTTAGATTCCCTATCCAGTGGTGTGGCAGGGAATGCACCAGGGTTGATTTTGGAGGTAGAAGTCTGGACCACCAGACTCTCGGAGTTAGGATGCTGGGTGAGATAGGCTGGGAGCCCGGGCGCGTGTGATGGGGGAGGAAGATAGCCCTGTGCGTAGGAGTGCCTGTGCAGGGCTTGACCCAGGCCCGAGCAGGACTTCAGGGAGGGCTTCATTAAAAGTGAGGAAGAGTTCTGAGCGGGACATCCAGGGTTGAGGCACCTCTGTCAAGACCTTGGTCTTGACCTCAACCGTGGGAAGCTGAAGGTCCAGGACCTCAACCGCCCTCATGACTACCACTGCTAAGGAAGCCCCTTCTTCCCTAGCCTCTGTGGGAGGAGAGAGGAGACCAGTGTCTGGTGAGGAGTCCAGACTACTGGCATCAGCCAGGTCCTCATTTAGGTGCCATCGGTCATGGATTGTGCTAGGGGGTGGGAATAGCCATATGGATCCTCAGATCCCCATCATTTGTGCTCTTCTGAGGGCCATTCAGGGAAATAGGGCTCTATCTCCATGGGGGCCTGGTCAGCCCCAGAAACGATGTTGTGTGACACAGGTCCATATCACAGTCTGTAATCACAATGGGTTTGGCGCCACTGGAACGGTCTCCAAAGGAGGTTGGGAAGCTGTGGCCTAGGCCGATCCAGATTCATCAATGGATCCCTAGGGCGTGACTGGCGCCAAGGGCAAACCCGATGGTGGAGCCCCAGTCAGAGTCCATTCTGAAACTATGGGATCCGAAGGCACTCCAGTGTGGTCAGGCCACCCAGAGATGAGGCTCAGGCCTCCTAACACTCTAAGTTGGGTGGGGGTCACCTTGGGAAACACGAGGGAGCACGGAGATGACCCCGTGTCAGGCATTAGCTCCACAGGGATGACCAGGGAGCAGGGCCTGGACTTGTGGCACCGTTCTCGATCCACGTTCAATATATGGAACCGGCACGGAGAAGTCAAGGAATGGTTCAACGTCTTGGATTTATTCTTGTGGGGCTTACCTGAAGAAGTCCGGGATCGTAACTGACCGGCAAGAGGGACTCCTAGAGCAGTACCAGGACGTCCATCACGAACGGAACTTAAGAGTGGTACAGTGTTTTTTACGGTCAGTACTGAGCGGCTAGTGTGTAACATGATGTGTTGCATAATGACGATAATCTAATTGATGCTTTCCCGCACATATTATACGAATGACATTAAGATTCTGTTTTCCTACTTTTAAGACACTGTACTTGTTACGTCAATATCATTTAGCCTGTTGGGGTATGTTAGGGGCGAAAAGTTTAAAAAAAGACTGTATTTCGAATACAATGACAATGATAAGTTGTAAGATATACTATGCAGTCGCAAATAGAGAGTTAAAAAAAAAAAAAGAGTGGTACGGTGTTGTGTGGCCAGAAGCTTCATGGACTGTTTGAGGATGGCCTTTGGATTTATGGTACTGCAATACCCAGAGGCCTTGGAGTCGTGGTCCCGTCCCAGGCACCACAGACACACCAAGCGAGGGTCTGTCACCGATATTTGCCTGTGATAGGCCCCCAAAGTATAAAACCAGTTGGTTTCGTCTGCGTCAAACTCCAAAAAAGGCAGGAAACGGCCTTTACAATGAGGTTTTTACCATGTTATGCCTTTACCATGCATTTTTTACCACACGTTTTTACCACATGTATATCTTTACAACGCATGCCTTTACCATGCATTTAAGGTAAGTTGAAGGGTGTGGGCCCCCCTCCCCTACAAATACATTGTTCTATGGCATGTGTTGTAAAGGCATGCAAAGTATTTCCCTGCGTTGTTCTGACATACAACCGAAAAAGGCCCACTGGTTGAAGTTGACAAAACAGTCTGAAAGGAGCTTGTCCGGAAACAGGCTGATGGCATGGAAAAGAAGGAACTGAGGTCAGCGCATTGGAGTGGCACCTATATAGGCACCGTGCATGTCATTGCTTGTGTGGACAATGCCAACTATGCCACGTACAGCAGAATGACACCACCTACTGGCACAGAAGGAGACTGCTCAAATATGTCTGCATCCAGTCTTACACCCGGGGAATATTCTAATTTGAGGCATCTGCAGCTAGAAATCTCTATCAGATATGTAATTGGAGACTATTTCTAATGGGAGAACCAAGATAAACTAGTTTAACCTTATTTAAAGTTAGCAAAGCACCTATTTCAAGATAGCTTTACTTCTTGTATGTGTAGGACTAGTAAGGAATAGGAGTATGGAATTGTCAATGACTAGCTTCTAGTTTTTTAGTGTGAAATGTCAACTACATTTCCTGGATGAGTATATACCCATAGATACTTCTCCTAGGTATACAGAAGGTTGACATAGCATTACCCACCCCCAATTTTAAAATATATCAACCAAAACATGCAAAAAGACATACATCTACATGTCTTGTTGATTTACACAAGTAATACTTGAGAATAACATCATTAATGGCTTTGAGCATAAGGATAAGTAGAGGAAATAAGAGGGACGTTACTGCACTCTTGTTTTACAAGGGAGCATCCTAGATAACTTCTATATAACTATTCATCTTTGTACCACTTGATAACATTATAACATTACAGATATACACAGCTGCCTAGATGGAAAATTTATATATGAATTAAAATTACCATCATACATTTCAGTACAATTATGTTTCATTCTTTCTTCTATACAGTGTCACAATCTACAAGTCCTCATGTGTACATTTAAAAACAAAATTAAGTCTCACCTGCTTTTTGCTTGTACTGCTGTCAGTTTGTAGCAGTGCTGTATGATTTGCAACCTTACGAAGGATTGCAAGGTAACTGAAATACAATGCACTCACAGTCTCCCCATAAGCATTTTTCTGTAACAACATAAGTTTAAGATTTAATACAGTTTCATTAATTTAAATGAAAAACATTAGCACCAAACAAATAGTCTTGTGATCATAAGCTGCTGTTTCATAGAAATATATATTTATATTAAATTCATTTCATTTCATAAGTCTTTATTTCGATTATTCATCATCAAAGACATGACGTCCAGAATTAAAACATTCCTTCACTTAAAATACACCATCATATAAAAAATATAAAACTTCATACTATACCACATCATCATAAATTAATAATACATATAAGTATATATGCATGTTAAAACAGTTAAAAAGAGATTAAATATATAGACCAGCATAAAGACTTAATTCTACATCAATAGTTTTACAAAGGGGGAGTGATCGTCTAAGCCAGAACAAGGTATTACCATGCCTCTCAACCTCTTCTTAAAAGGACCCATCTTTGATCACAATATAGCTGCTATGTACCCCCCTTTTTTATTGCATATGGCCCAAGCCCAGCTTAAGAACTTTGTTACACCAATTACCACAAGGTTGGAAGTGTCTGATTTTAAAATTCTCCTTGCAACCATCGCCGATCTTGAATTCATAGGCAAGCATACCGGTTTAAGCCAGATTCTCCTAGGCTGGTGGTATGCGAGACATACAAATAGAAAGTGATCTATATTCTCAGTATGAACTTGACAGAATGCACACTTGTCACTACTGACAGGATTCCATTTGCTTGTAAAACATCATACGGGTAGAGTGCCTATTCTGAACTGGTGGTAGAGCTTCCAATCATGAGGCTTAGTGATAAGATCCCAATAATCTTCCAAGACTGGTTCGTCCTTAATGTCGAGGAAATCCCTCGACAATGGCTGATTAATGTGGGAAGAGAATCTCTTAATTTTAACCATCTCCCAGTATGCTGCTCTAAAAGACTTTTTCGATGGGAATTCCGCAGCCTCTGGGTGTTCCCATAGATTACTCATCCCCATTTCAGTCAACAAGGACCTAATTGCAGTCAACCATGGGATCTGATGTGATCAGCTTAACCCCCTCACTTCCAGTAGGGCCTTGGCATACAAGGAGAGTTCCGGAGTGATCCAGAGGCGCTTCCAAAATGCCAAAGGTCTGTAACGTGCTACGTCTTCAAGAGCGTAGCAGCCCAGGTCAAGCAGCAATGGTAAAGGGGGGGACGATTGCGGTAGGCCTACTATACTTCTCATGAACTTGTTTTGGGCAAGAGAGAGTTGGGATAAATGACAAACCCCCCAAATTTCTGCACCGTAAAGAATAGCTGGGCTGATTTTAGATTTGTATATCTTTAAAATGGGGGCAATGGGTTTGGTTTGAGACAACCTATGCTCCTTAATCAGGGCACCGGACAACTGGGCGTGCTTTAACACTAGTATATCGACTTGGGGCTTCCAACTTAGTTTGTCATTAAAGTTGACACCTAAGTAGGTAAAGACGTCTGTTTTCTCCAGTAAAGCACCATCCATATAAACACTTGCTTTAACTGGCTTAGTCCTGTGGAGCACCATAAACGTTGTCTTCGCTACATTGACCACTAGCTCATGTTTGCGGCAAAACACCTCAAAACGAGACAGTGCCATCTGCAGCCCCTGTCTCGTTTTGGATATAAGTAAGGTGTCGTCCGCGAACATGAGCAGTGGTACTTTCATGCCAGCTAACATTGGCGCATCAGTTGGGTGTGTTGCGAAGTACTGGACCACCCCATTTATAAATAAAGAAAACAAGGTGGGGGCCAGCACACACCCTTGTCGAACTCCTTTAGAGACCTCAAACCTATCAGTAGTCTCACCTGGAATGCCCCAGCTTACCTGCGCATAGGTGTGTTTGTGAAGTTTGACCAGAATAGCAACCAGGCTTTGAGGCTTACCCATTTTCAATAGTGCCTTCCACAATTTCAGCCGAGGAACAAGGTCAAATGCGGATTTTAAATCCACAAATGCCGCAAAAATCAAACCCCCACCTAAAACCACCTCCTTCCAATATATTAACACAAATCTAAGGCCTGATCAAGAGTACCGGTATGTGACCGAAACCCTGCCTATAAGGGAGTTAAGATCTTGGTTTCGGTCATCCATCCCTGTATCTGTCCGAGTACTAGTCTGGCTACAATCTTTTGTACAGCATCAATAAGACTGATGGGTCTATAATTTGCCGGCACTGAGCGATCCCCCTTCTTATAGATCGGTATGATCTCAGCACCAGAACAAGATTCCGGAATCGCGGCACCGCTTGCTATGGCGTTTGGCTCCAATGGAAGGCTTATTTTTTAAATGTTATTGATACCATCGACGAAGAAAGGAAAATGAAACCTGAAAGGAAAAAGAAATTATTCTTACATTCTCTTGGCGCTGGTGGTTTAAAAGTCTATGAGGAAATGTCAAAATGTACTGGTGGTGGGGAATCCAATGTTTTTGATGATGTATTGAAGGATTTTGATAGTCATTTTTCCCCTAAAGTGTGTATTGGTATAACCAGATATAAGCTTTTCCGCAGGAAACAGCAGCCTGGTGAAACTATAGATGTTTATGTTTCTGAGCTGAAGAAGATAGCGGATGACTGTAAGTTTGATCACCTTCAAGAGCAGTTTATAAGGGATCAAGTTGTGATGCACGCTTCTGATCCATCAATCCAAGATAGACTTTGGATTAATGGCGATTCAGACCTTAAGGATGTTTTAACTATCGTTAGAAAGGCTGAACTTTCTGGCCGTAGTGCTAAAGCTATCAAAGTTAATGATAAATCTACTGATTCTAATGTTGTTTCTGAACATACTATTTCTAAAGTTCAGAGCAAATCTAATTATAAACAGAAATACCAAGTTAAAACGAAACCTAGTGAGGTCAAAAGTTCTGAGAAGCTCAAATGCTTCAGATGTGGTAGTAGTTCACACTTGGCTAACTTTAAATTGTGTCCGGCTATTAAAGAAAAATGTTCCAATTGTGGTCTAATTGGACATTATTCTAGAGCCTGTCATAGGTCTAAGAATAAAAAAGTAAAGGTGATTTGCAATTCCTCTTCTAGTGAAGACGAGGATATTGTTAGAAAAGTTCTACATTGTTCTGTCGAGGATGAATGCATTAAGAAAGTCACTCATTGTTCTATGGAAGATGAGTGTATTCAGAAACCACTTGAGAAAGTTTATATTTTCAATATTAATGACTCCTTTAAGAGGAATGTTCTTAAGAAACCTATTTGTAACATGTTAATTGGTGGTGTTCCAATTAATATCTATGCTGATTCCGGCTCTCCCTATACCATAGTTAATGAAAAAGTATGGAATTCGGAATTTGCACAACATTTAGGGAATGAGTTTTACCCTTCTGACATTTCTCCTGAAGGATTTTTGGGGAAAAAGATTGAGATTATTGGTTTCAAACCTTTAAAATTTAGATTTAAAGATAGAGATTCTTTAGGGAAGCTCTATGTGTCCAAACGGGGTCCTTCTGTCCTGGGATGGAAAGATCAATGGGATTTAGACATTATTCTCAATCCAAATAGCCCTGAACCAGTTTTAGTAATTAATGATGGTGAAAAAATTGGTGTTTCCATGTTAAAAAAATTTCCCACTGTCTTCAGTGGCAAGATTGGAAATTTTCAAGGATTTTCTCATCGCATTGTCTTGAAGAGTGATGCGAAACCTAAAGTTTTTAAAGCTAGAAACATCCCTATTTTAGTGAGAAATAATGTTGAAAAGGAACTAGAGAAATTAGTTAGAGAAAACATAATTGAGGCAATAGAGTCTTCTGAATGGATTTCTCCTGTAGTGATCGCCAGACGTTCTAATGGCGAAATTCGGCTATGTGTAGATCTTCGCCATTTGAACGAGAACATAGTAGTCGATAAATTTCCATTGCCTAAAATTTCTGAAATGCTGTCTTCAGTTAAAGATGCCTCCTTTTTCTCGACCTTAGACCTCTCTGCTGCTTACCATCAGATTTCCTTAGACGATGACAGTAAACACCTCACAGCATTTATTACACCCATGGGTTGTTTTCAATTCAAGAGGATGCCTTTTGGTTTAGCCTCTGCTGCTGCCATTTTCCAACGTATTATGCACCAACTTTTTGGCAAGCACCCCAAAATTAGATTTTTTTCAGGACGACATATTAATTTATGGAAAAGATGAAGTTGAACACAATTCTATTCTTGAAGAGGTTCTTACCATTCTTGAAGAGAAAGGTTTAACTATTGAATTTTCAAAATGTCATTTTGGGGTGAAATCTGTAACTTACTTGGGTCATGTTTTATGTTCTGATGGGGTATTGACTAAACCCAAGCTAGTTGATGCTATTAAAGAAGCACCTTCTCCAACTAGTAAGGATGATGTTCGATCATTCCTGGGTATGGTTGAATTTTATTCTAAATTTGTTAAAGGGTTCTCCAGTAAAGTGTTTAACATTAGACAACTTTTGAAAAGTAAAGTCAAATTTGAGTGGTCTCCTCTTTGCGAGAATGAATTTAATAGGATTAAATCCGACATCATTAATGCTCCGGTTTTATCTCCTTTCGATGTGGACCTTAATTCTGTTATTACTGTGGACGCCAGCAATAAAGGTCTGGGAGGCGTTCTTTCGCAAATCGACAATTCTGGTAAAGAACACATTGTTGCTTTTGCGTCTAGAGCCCTTTCCGTTCCTGAAAGTAAATTCTCAGTTATTGAGAAGGAAACTCTAGCTGTTGTTTGGTCATTAGAGCATTTTCGGAGTTTTATATGGGGAAAAAGGTGTGTAGTTAGAACTGATCACAAACCTCTTACCAAATAACTTTCAACTGAAGGTCTTTACAATGCCACTGCTAGAATTGCTAGGATGACTATGCGTTTACAAGACTTTATTGTTAAAATCGAATATTTTCCAGGAAAGAGTAATGTTATTGCGGATTTCTTGTCACGCATGCCCTCTGAATTACAAGAGTGTACGGTAAATGAGTGGGATTCCTTTTAAGTGGCCCTTATTCATGATGAAAATCCTTTTTGTATTGAAAAAAAAGTTTGGATGGAAGAATATATGAAAGACAAACTGCTAACCTTAGTTGTTTCCTCTATTCGTGAAGGTTGGCCAGAGAAAAGTAAATTGGCTTCCGACCTTAAACCTTTTTGGGAAGTTAGGAATGAATTTACTGTCTTAGACAATACTATTTTTCGGGGTGACAAAGCTATTCCTCCTTTATCTTTGAGAGACTCTATTTTAAGTTTATGTCACAAAGATCACTGTGGAATTGTTAAAACTAAGCAGAATATTAAGCTGTGGTACTGGTGGCCTGGTATTGATGTCATGACGGAGAGAATGGTACGTGATTGTTTAGTTTGTTCAAATTCAGATAAAGTTCTTAATACCTTAAAACCTGAGATGTGTGCACCTATAGTTCCTGATGGTCCTTGGCATACTGTTGCTATGGATATTATGGGACCTGTTGGAGACAATCACAGATTTATCATTTCTGTCATTGATATTTTCTCTAGATGGCCTTGCATTACCGTAGTAGACAAAGTCGACTCAACCACTGTCTTAGAATTTATTGATAAGGTTTTTATGGAGGAAGGCTTACCCACCCAAATCATAAGTGATAATGGTGTTCAATTTTTATCTAAATTGGCTAAATCTTATTTTGATAGAACAGGCATCACTCACAGAACTTCACTATATAATCCTAGTGGTAATGGTTTATGTGAAAGGTTTAACAAAGTCCTAAAAAATGCTATCCAAATTGCCAAGTTAAAAAAAGAAGATTGGGAGGTTTGTGTACACAAAGCTGTTTGGTCCTACAGAACCAACATCCATGACGCTTTGAAAATGTCACCTTTCGAGATCATGAGGGGTCGTGTTGCTAGGACTAAATACAATCCTGACTGGTTACATAAGAAAGATTGTGTTGACATCCGGATGAGTGAAATCAATGACAATATAATTGAGAAACATCTCCAATATAAGAAGAGTTTTGACAATAAATATGCTTCTGGTTCTATAAATGTTGAAGCTGGCATGTTAGTGAAAGTGAAATTACCATGGAAGGTTCGCAAAGGTGAATCTCAATTTTCTACACCTTTGATGGTAAAGAAAGTCTTGCGAAATGCTGTTCTTCTTAGTGATGGGAAAGTATGGAATTTAAAGAGAATTGCTATTTACAAAGGAAAGAAAGATCTATGTACTAATTCCTGTAATTCAGGGACATTTTCTAATGTTACTCCTGATTCTCAATTTATTCAAAATGGGGATCATGGTGGTTTTCTTTTTTCTGAAAATGTTTCTACTCCTGTTAGTACCTCTAATGTTGTTATTTCTGATGGCATTAACAATGAGTCTAATTCGGGAATTGAAAACATATCTGTTCCTGATGGTGACATTCCTGGTTGTATGGACAATGCAAGTGATACTCACATTGCAGGTGAAGGTTGTTCTTCAAATCAAAACTCCAACAACACTATTGTTAGGAATTCCAATTGTTCTGAGAATACCGTCATTGGGAAAAAACGAGTCTGTTCTAAACCTAATTGGTTACAAGATTTTATTTGTGATTGAATTAATTTTTGTTTTATAAGGAAGAAGATGTGTCGTGTTGGCCCTTTAATGTTTTCCATAGAATTGTACTCCTGTAACATTCTTTGTTGTCACAGGATTCTTCTCCAGTCTCTGTGCTGACAGTTACTGGGGAAGAAGTCCTGTGTAGGTTGTACCCTACCTTGCTCCTGTGCTTTTCCTACAATAAATCCTTTTAATCCTTATTCTACTGTGTGGACTCTACACTACAAATGCCTCATGGCAATTATAGAATGTTTCTGGAGAGTCCATGAATTTTCATGAAAGAGTAGTCAACAAGAGTTAACATGAGGACACAATAATCAAGTAATAGAATATGTATGTCCCTGATATCTATGGAAAAAATGGGGCAAATTAGGTTATTCTTAGGTAATAACCTGGGCATTTAAATGTCATCATCAAGCATAATATGCAGTTGTATTAGAATTAGGTGAATTATGACAACAAACAGGAAGAGAGTATAGTAATAATTCACACGATCAATTTATGAAGTGTGTTATCAATGATAATTTGATAAAATTGAAATCTTGTCCTGGGAGTTTGGCTATTAGAATGGAGATAGGCAGGCATTGAAAAGTTTAATTAGTATTGTGGGTCTGAATGGACTCTGCAGTATTCCTTATGCATCAATATAATGTATAAAAAACTAGTTACTTACCTGTACACTATGGTTCTCCAGTATTATTTTTCATAGATTCACATGCTTGTATCTTCCCCGTCGTCATGGTGGGAGTCTCACGGTAACAGAATGACCATAGCAGTACCATAGAGAAAAACAACATAGAAAATCCCATAGGGAATTACATAATTTGGTAACCAGACCTTCTTATTGTTTGGTCCAAAACTCAGCCAATCAGCAGAATGTCCTGACATGAAACTCCCCAGCAGAGCTCTCCTACCTCAGATTTCCAGCCCCAAGTGAGAGACATGGATATATCCGGAGGTAAAATGTTCTACCTGAGAAACGGGGAGGTGGGCGGGCGCATGTGAATCTATGAAAGATAATACTGGAGAACCATGGTGTACAGGTAAGTAACTAGTTTTTTTCTCCAGTATTGAATCTTTCATAGATTCACATGCTTGTATCAGAGTAGCAAGTAGTGCATATATCTCATAGCGTTTCCAGGATAGAACCCTAAGATCTCTGGGCTCTGCTCCTAAACCGTGCGAAGTATAATCTATTGCAGATCATCCAGTATTAATAAACAGTCTTTGGTAACTATGAAGATGAAATGCAGCATACCTAGAACAGGACTAATATAGTGCATTATCCAAACTTCTATCCATAAACTCCTATAACTATATATATATATATATATATATATATATATATATATATATATATATATATATATTTTTTCACATATATATACTTTGACAAAGAAGCATATATAGTATGAAACAAAAAGTACCTTATTGAACTTATTGAAATAAACGTCGAAGAACTGCTTGTCCCACTGCTGTGTCCTCCTTCCACGCAGTATCTAGACAATAGTGTCCAGTAAAAGTGTGTACGCTCTTCCAAGTCGCTGCTCTGCAAATGTCTGGAAGCGACACTCCTGCAAACAAGTCTGTTGATGTCACCATCTTCCTGGTGGAATGAGCTTGCACTTTGGAACACGGGTGTTTCCCAGCCTTCTCGTGACACTTGAGAATGGCCGATACAATCCATCTCGAGATACTTGATCTGGATAAAACTAGACCTTTCCTCGGTCCAGAAAAGGCTACAAACTACTGCTTTGTTTCCCTAAACAATTTTGTTCTGTCGATGTAGAACTTTAAACATCTTTTATTGTCTAGAGAGTGTAGGGCTCTCTCCGCTTCTGTCGAAGGATTTCCGAAAAATGTAGGTAATACTACAGCTTAATTTAGCTGGAAGATTGTGGGAACCATAGGGATGAATTTTGGGTTTGTCCTCAAAATCACTTTGTCTTGTCGAAACTGAAGGAATGGTTCTGCAATTGAGAAAGCTTGAATCTCGCTAATCCTCCTTGCAGATGTGAGGGCCAACAGCAAAGCTGTCTTCCATGAAATGAACTGCAAATCTGCTTTGTGCACCGGTTCAAATGGAGGCTTCATTAGTTGTGATAGAACTGTATTAAGGTGCCAAGGGACTAGAGGATGTTGAATCGGAGGAAACACTCTAAAAAGTCCTTTGAGAAATTCTTTAACTACTCTTTGTGACCAGAGTGATGGTTGATTTGGAACTCTTCTGTATCTTGAAATTGCTGCCAAGTGTACTTTCAAGGATGCATGAGAAAGGCCTGCCTTAGATAAATGAAGAAGATATGGCAGAATTTGTTCCGGAGAGGCCGTGAAGGGGTGTAAAGTCTGAGATGCACACCACTCGCAAAATCTCTTCCATTTTGCTGTATATGTTCAGTTTGTTGAAATTGCCCAAGATTGAGAAAGTATGTCCCGGCTTTGATCTCATTTTCCGAAGTACTCTGGATATCAGAGGGAATGGAGGAAATGCATAAGCGAACATTCCTGTCCAACATATATGTAGAGCATTGCCCCATGATGCCGCCTGCGGGAACCTGCTGGCGAAATGTTTGCATTTTGAGTTGTTCTGGTCTGCGAACAAATCTAACGTTGGCGTGCCCCACCAATGAAGCACTCTTAGGAGTTGATTTTGAGCTAGCTCCCACTTGTGAGACACACTGGCTGATCTGGCCAGAATACCTGCCCTTGTGTTGTTCATCCCTGGAATGTGTTGTACCTGGATGGAGATGTTGTGAAGCAGTAGCCATTTCCAAACTGTTTGCGCCTGTGCCGACAGAAGCTTCGATCTTGTACTTCCTTGTTTCAAGAGGTAGTACATTGTTGTTGTACTGTCTGTTCTTATCATAACTGTAGAATCATGTATCCTGGGGAGAAAGGCTTTTAAACCCAGGAAAACTGCTTTCAGTTCCAGCATGTTGATATGTAGTTGAGCTTCTTGTTTGGACCAATGACCTTGGATTTCGAGGTCCTGGAGATGCGCCCTCCAACCTTGAAGCGAAGCATCTGACATCATTATGGAACTGTGACGTTGGGGCTCGAATAGTGGACCTTGTGGTAAATGTTTTCTGATCTTCCACCATGAGAGAGCTTGTCGGATTTGAGAGGATATGGACATCCGATCTTCGAAGGACCCCTGGGATTGTATCCACTGCTTGTCGAGGAGTTCCTGCAAAGGTCTCATATGCAGACGGCAATTTGATATCAATGGGACACAAGAAGACATCATACCCAACAAGAACTTGTAAATTCTTACTGAAGTGTACTTTTTTGACTATAGGGTTGATGCCAGGTTTAAATTTTTTTGAATTTGCTCCTTTGACGGATAGGCTTTCGCTTCCTTTGTGTGAAGCATGGCCCCTAGAAATTAAAGGGATTGCGAAGGCACTAGGGACGACTTTTCCAGGTTGACTCGAAGGCCCAGGCCGAAGGCCCAGGCAATGAAATAGATCCTTGCAGTATTTTAGAGAGATCTGGACTTGTAAGATGATCCTTTTATAAGCCAATCGTCCAGATATGGGAAGATTTGGTGCCCTTCCAATCTCAGGTGAGCTGCCACTGGGGCCAGGCACTTTGTAAAGACCCTTGGAGCCGATATTAGTCCAAAAGGCAGCACTTTGAATTGGTAGTGGCGCCCTTCAAAAACAAAACGCTGATACTTACTGTGCTTTACATGAATCGGAATGTGGAAATAAGCATCCAAGAGATTCAGGGATGCCATGAAATCTTTTTTGCATAGAAGTAAGAGAATCTCCTGAAGTGAGAGCATGCGGAACGGAATTTTCTTGATGAAGTGAATCAGATCCCTCAGGTCCATTACCTGCCTCCATTTTGATGTTTGTTTTTTCTTTATCAGAAAGAAATGTGAGTAGAAACCATTTCCTTGCTGAGGAAACTGAACTTCCTCTATAGTCCCTTTTTCTATCAGAGACAATACTTTTGCTTTGAGAGCTGATAGATGTTGCTGCTGTCTGAAGACAGGAGGTTGATTTGGGGGCCTCTGCACAAATTCCAGAGTATGGCCTTGGTGAATTATATCCAGTACCCATCTGCCTGTTGTTATCGACAGCCATTGTTTCGAAAAAAGAGAGAGATAATGGTCATTGCTTGGATCTGACCAAGTGTAGGGCGCCTTGATGAAGTCACTGTCGTCTATTAGAATGCTGTGCCTTTCCCCTCGCGGCATTCTTTCCTCTGGATAGCGGATGGAAAGAGGGATTTGAGGAACGTATTGCTGGTTACTGGAATATTGACGGTAACCTTGCTGATTGTATGGCTGTACCTGTTGGACTGGTATGATGATCTTTGGCTAAATTGGCCTCTAGATCCTCTGTTCCAAAAGGACTGGAATCTGCCCTGCTGAAGATACCCCAGCGCCCGCACTGTGTCTGTATCCACATGATTCCTTTGAGAGCATCATCGACATGTTTACGGAAGAGATTCTCTCCGTCGAAAGGCATGTCAACGATTTTTGCCTGTACCTCCGGTCTAAAAGAAGTGGCCTTTAGCCAACCTTGTCTACTGACAGCCACTGCACACGCCATTTGACGAAACGCTACTGAAGAGATGTCCATAGCAATGTCAATGGATTCGGAGGCCGCCCTAGCCCCATCCTGTAAAATAGCTGCTGCTTCCTCTTTTTTATCCTCCGGAAGGTGAGCCAACAATGGCGCAATATTGGACCACATCTGTCTGTTAAAACGACTGATGAGAGCCATAGAATTTGCAGCTTAGATGGAAGATGCTGCCATTATTGCAAAATGCTTCCCTGCTCCATCCATTCGTCTTCCTTCCTTGTCAGGGGAGCTAGAGATGTCGAGACAGGATTTTTACATTGTCTCCGTGCTGCCTGCATTACCACCGATTTTGGGTGAGGATGCCCAATCAAACACGCAGGCGAAGATTCTGGCGCCCGGTATTTCTTCTCTATCCTAGGCACCGAAGCCGCCACAGATGCTGGTGTTTTCAAGATCTTCAAACCTTCATCCCAGATATGTTGGATGATTGGGATTGATCTTATCGACTTCCTTGAATCCTCTTTGAAATCATACAGGAAACATTTTGTTTCCTGTACTGGCAGCTGGACTCAAACCTTTTAGCTGCTTTCTCCATAATATCATGAAATCCTCCAATGTCCTGTGGAGGAGAGTTCGCTGGTGAAGGAGACGGCGAAGGAGTTGTGGGTAAAATGTATTCATCCCATTCAACACCCACTGCAGCATCAAGAAGAAGTTCACCTTCCTCTCGCTGGATTCTCCATCACTCCCTGTAAAGTCATCTCGTATTGTGACGACTGGAGGAGATCGCAATTTTTGTACCGTAGGAATAGGCTGAACTACTGGCACCTGGGCAGGTGTGACTGGAACATTTGCAGCAGGAGCCTTAGCTTTGGTAAAACGACAATAGTAGTCGTTAATCATGTGGCGTAAATCAGTCACCAGAGAGACAGGCATTGAGATGGATTCTTCCCTCTCCTCATTATGTGGTTCCTCTTCCTCTTCATAGTCATATGATTCTTGAAATGACTCATATCTCTTACATTTTGCCTCAGGACGTTTTTAAAAAGAATAAACTTCTTGAACCTCCTGGCCTTCCTCCTCATCAGTCTCCTGACTTTTAATCTGAGGTTGAGAGGGACTGTAAGCCACTCCTAAAGGTTCCTCGTCATCCGACTCCTGCAGTTCTATTAAATTTGATGGGGGAAGCGGAGACATTCTTGTCAACGCCGTAAACTCAGAGGATTTCTGAACCGTCGACGAGCCTGTCGACGATTGGAAAGATCTGATAGAGATCATAGTCTTCGACTTCGGTGACGAAGCTCCCGTCGGCGAGAATCGATAGGTTGTCGACGAAGTCGCCGACGGAACTGCCGTCGATGGAGTAGTCGTCGACAAGGTCATCGTCGCTGGGATCGTCGACAAGGATTCTGCACTTCCCGTCGATGGAGCCGTCGTCAACGGTGTAGTCTTGATCACTGCCGTCAACGCCGCAGTCGTCGTCGAGATCGTTGTCATCGATGTTGTCGAAGGTGTCGATGACGTTTTCACAGAAACTATCCCTGGCGACACCACAGTCTTTGTCGATGGAGCAGAAGACACTCCTCTTGAAACTGAGGATTTCTCCAGAGGAGTCTGAGGGAGAGAAGATGACGAAGTCTCTTTCCCCTTGGTCTTTTGTTTTTTAGGATCCACTAGTTCTTCTGAAGTGGAAGACTTCCTCTTTTTAGAAGACTGGCTCGTGGATTCTTCCTCTGAATCTGAGGTGGCCTTCTTCTTCTGAAGCCACAACAGAAGACGTGCCTCTCTATCCCTCAAAGTTTTGGCTGAAAAGGTTCTGCAGTGTTTGCAGTCCTTAGCCACATGCTTGGGATGAAGGCAATATAAGCAGTCTTTATGTGGATCTTCAGAATAAAGCCTAGCTTTTCCACAAGATCTGCAGAGCCTGGAAAGCCTCTTTTTACAGCTTTCAGCCATATTAAGATACTAGGTGAAGCACAGTACCTTAAATCCAGAAGGAAACTTGTCAGTTGAAAAGGTCAAAAGTTCACTCAAGAACAGGACTGAGCAAAGCTCAGGGAGACTCCTTCTCACACGAAGGCGGTTGGAAATCTGAGGTAGGAGAGCTCTGCTGGGGAGTGTGATGTCAGGGCTTTCTGCTGATTGGCTGAGTTTTGGACCAAACAATAAGGAGGTCTGGTTACCAAATTATGTCATTCCCTATGGGATTTTCTATGTAGTTTTTCTCTACGGTACTGCTATGGTCATTCTGTTACCGTGAGACTCCCACCATGACGATGGGGAAGATACAAGCATGTGAATCTATGAAAGATTCAATTCTGGAGAATATAGTAAGGAATTATATTGCATTGAATTGATTGGTGTATATATTTCCTTTTTTCATCCCTGATGAAGTCCAGTTTAGGACAAAATGCGTAGGCTGAAAACATTTGAGGAAATTGAATCAAAGACATTATATTATGTGCTTTCATTAAAAGATTTGGAATATTTTTTGGGAATTGAAAAAATTGGCCTGTGGACTGGGCTTTTTTTGAGAAATTGAATAATTGATTGATTACACTGAAATACCGAGAAACGCTCATTTCCAATTGGTGTGGTTTCATTGAGGATAGTGGCCTGTGAGCGGTGGACCATGGGGAGTTGAGCGTTGCCATAGATATTAAAATTAAGATCCAAGAACAGTGACTAGTGCGCACATGTGTCAACCACTCACCACCAAGTGTTTAGTGAATTATTGTTAACAATGGGTAGTGCTGCACAGTTGTGGTGATGTAAACAAGGATTAAGTATTAGAACAAGTTATCAGAAGAAATCCCAGGATGGAGGATAATCGGGAACAATTGGCAGCTGAATTATTTGCACAAAGCAAAAGGACAACTACAGAAAGAAGAAAAGACCCTTCTAACAGCAGCTTAAATCAAAAAATGTTAAACTTGAGAAATTGAAAAAACACGAGCTTTCAAAATGGTGGGACGGCATCACCTTGAAAAATTACGAGGAACAGAAAAGAGTGCAGAGGGGATTAAGAATACTCGTCCTTCCTACATTCGACGATTTGGATGAGGACTAGCGTAAGGAATGGGAGGAAAACTTGCATTTGTCATCTTTTTCTATGATGTGCATATTAATAAAAAATTCTGATAGAAAGGTAGATAAACTGAAGAATCAGATAGCTGAGCTAGAGAAGGAGATTAGGGACATGAATCTAACAGAATTAACAGACAAAAGTATGCTATATTGAAGGAAATCATCAACAAACACCAGTTACAAATAAAAGAGAAAAAATTAAGTAAGATTAGGAGGGATGAGCGAGACTACAACCAAGGAAGAGTGTTTACCTTTGGTAGAGGCTTTGATGATGTACAGAAACCTAAGATGACAGGGGCAGCGGAGGTACAAGGTGATTTGAGTTCAGTAAACTATAGCAGCTCGGACATTTCGTCCAGTGAGGAATTGGGGGCTGTTAGTGCAATAGAACTCAGACTAGCTAAAAGCTCCTCTATTTCCGAGGAAATCCAGAGGATAAGAAGTGGAAAGAAAAAAGTGGTTCTAGAACAAGGCGGAGCAAGCGGAAGCACAGGCAGTACAAGGATAGGAACCCGCAGCCAGGACAAATTCAGGAAGTAAGAGAGGGGATAGGTGAGAAGGAATTAAGTGTACAAGATCAGGATTTAAAAGTTATCAATTTTTCTGGTCGAGTTTGGAACATGCATGAACCATCAGTGCTATAAAGAGGCTTATCATTTTGCCCTAATAATTATTGTAACTTTACAGATATGGAAATTGATTTATATAAGTTTGCAAGAAAATTGAAATTAAAAGGTTTCTTCTCAACTATTAATAAACTGTGGTCTTTAATACCAGAAGTAGAGGCTCTGAATTATCTATAGCACATTTAAGGGATGTACAAATGCTTGTTTCAATAACAGAGAATAAGAGGTATGGGGTGGAAGACATGTCATCGCTGCTAAGAAATTCCATTAAATTATGATTGCACAAGTGCCCTTAGACCAGTATCCAAGTTTACACCGCAGGGTCCCCAGTATGCGGCAATTGATTTATTTATACATGAAAGATCTACATAGAATAGAGAACCAGGGCAGATTGAGGAGGAGAAATTATGGATATAATGAGAACCTGTCCAAAGAAGAAGATTAGCAATTTCTAGCCTTAAGAATGTTGAGAGTGTAGTAATACACGAAGCCGACAAAGGGAAATATTGTGCTTATGAACAGGGAGGATTATAGCAATGAGGTGAGGAGACAACTTGATGACACTGGGTGTTACGAAAGATTGAGTTATAATCCCACCAAGGAAGCCGGTGGAAATACAACTGAAAGGTTATTTACATGGAAGGAGAAAGGCTTATTGGATGAGCAGGGATATAAATACTTAAACTAATCCCACCTTTCCATTTATATATATATTTTGCCCAAAATACACAAGTCTTTGAAGAACCCACCAGGGAGAACGATTGTCTCCAGTAAGGAAAGTTTAACGACGCATCCCTCAGAATTTGTGAATTTGTTTTTAAAACCACTGGTTCATAATGTACCCTCTCATAAAAGGGACACCATGGATATGCTTATTAGGTTACATGATGTGGTCTGGGAGGATGGTATGAGTGTTGTGACTCTTGACGTTGTAGGGTTACATACCTGCATAGAGAATGTGAAAGGTGAGCAAGCGTTGAATCATTTTTTAGAAAACAGGAGTGCAAGCCTTTTGGATCATTCAAATAAGATTGCAGAAATGAGTACTTTGATACTAAAGAATAACTTCTTCCTATTTGAAGGGGAATGGTATCACCAAATGAGAGGTACGGCAATGGGTTCCATGTTTGCTCCTTCTTATGCCAAACTGTTCATTGTTTGTTTTAAGAGGGAGCATGCCTGGGGCAGGGGGGCCGCAAAGTGGATGGACTCAATTTTGTTTTGGGGACGTTTTATTGATGATGTTTTGGTTATATGTAGAGGGACAGATTTGGAGTTAACAGAGTATTTTGAATTTCTGAATAACAACGATTTTAATGTGACTTTCACTATGTGTCACCATAAAGAAGAGACTGAATTTTTGAATGTGGAACTGTTCATAGTTGAGAATAGAGTGCAAAGTAAGATATTCTGTAAAAAAATCAGCTACGAATTCCATTTTAAGTGCAGACAGTACACACCCACCTTCAGTTATATAAGATATCCCATATGGAGAGATGATACGGATCAGGCATAATTGCAGTTTGGAGAAAGATTTTGACACAGGACTAGAAGAATTACAGCACAGACTATCAGGAAGAGGATATTCATGAGATTGTTTGGAGAAAGCAAAAAGAAGGGTGCATTTGGTCAAGAAAGAGTCAACCTTAGTGCAGAAAGAAAGAAAGAAAGCGAGGGAAAGGGTAGCCTTTATTTCAACATATAGTATGTATCAAAATCAAATATATAAGATTTTGAACAAAAATTGGAATTTGTTAAAAGGTGTACCATGACTACTAGATGTAATTTCAGATAAGCCTAAGATCACCTACAGGAAATGTCCTACCATAGGTAGTTTAATCACTAGGAACTATCTGGAACTTCCACGCTTACAGGGAGGAAACTGGCTACCATCTCCACCAAAAGGTGGTAATATGTGCGACTTAGGTATTAATAGTATTAAGGAATTTAGCTATAATACGAGGAAAAAATACAATATAAATGAATTTATCAACTGTAACAGCTGCGGAGTAGTTTAAGTAATTCAGTGCGAATGTCTCAGGATTTATATAGGGAGCACTAAGCGTACCTTGAAATGTAGGATTCAAGAACATAGGAGAGCAATAGTTAATAAAGATGTGAAATCCCCTATATATCAACACATTAGGAAAAATCATGAAGATAGAGCGAGGATTAAGTTTCATGGTGTGCAAAGAATGGTACAGAAAGTAAGGGGAGGAGATTTGGAATTACAATTAAGGCAGCAAGAAGTCATATGGATCAGCAGATGTAGGTCGGTGACTCAAGGCCTAAACAGCGATAATGAATTACATTATTTCTTAAATTAATCATTTTCTGAGCTCCTATCTGAAAATCTGAGCCTGTTGAAATAGTAGTCTTAATTCTACAATAAAAGATTGAGGAGGATGGTGCGCAAATATAAATGACTATAACCTAAAGTTGGTATTGAATATAGTTTAAGGACGTATTGGAAGGATTGTGAGCACAAGGCAAGAAGTACTAAAGTACATTGTACTCAAAATTATGTCCATTGTAAGGAGGTGAAAAGTAGGTTAATGCACTATGGTCCACTTTAGTTATAGGTATGTGGAATAATTGAACACGGAGTAGAAACCAGGTTTAAATGATTGTCAATATGGAGGATTGGCCTTGAATATAGTTTAAGGACATATTGGAAGGATGGTGATTAGGAGGCAAGAAGCACTAAGGTACATTGTACTCAAAGATATGTGCATTGTAAGGAGGAAAGTAATAGGTTAATGCACTATGGCACACTTTAATTAAAGGTATGTGGAATAGTCGAATACGAAGTAGGAACCAGATCTAAACTATTGCCAATATGGAGGTTTTGATACATATTGAATCCTACGAGGTACATACTGGGATTGTGTTGAGGTGAGATGGATTCAAATTTAAAATACAATGTCTGGAGTATTCATTTAGACCTTTATAATACATGGGTACATTAAAAGATACATAACCAAGGATACCGCGTGACAAACAGGAAATCCATTTGGATCGTAATTATGTAGAAAAAGGAGGTTGTAGCATGGAGATGAGCGCTGGGGCAGGTTGCGCAAGTCAACCAATAAAATTGTTTGGTTACAAACAGGAAACGATTTGGAATTAATCTATTTGGAAAGAGGAAGTTGTAGTATGGAGAGGGGCACGGCTAGCAGCTAGCAGGTTACGCAAACTAACCAATAAAATTGCCTTGTTATACTACAGGAAATTAATCCGGTGAAACTACGTAGAAAGAGGAAGTTGTTATCCAGAGGTGGGTGTTGGCAGCAAGTGATACGATTGGTTATTAACGGAGTCGGTCCACAGATTGTGAAGAATGAATAAAAAATTGTTTATATGAAACAAGGTACGTTGCTTCAAAAAATAAAAATAGGAACAGTGGGATAAGAAGTTCAAAAATCAAAGCGGAAATTGCAGAGGTAGCTCCCAGATTTGGAGTATAAAGCATTAGTAATGCTTATTGGCAGGTTATTGTCACTAGAGGATGATATTGGTGTAAATATATTTTCCTACAGAAATCAGCATTCGTGAATGTGAGAGAGAGAACAACAGGATATTGAATATTGATGATCATGAGGTTTGAATAAGAAATTGTTTAAATTAAATAAGGTACGTTGTTTCTAATAAGTAGGAACAGTTGGATGAGAAGTTTCTACAATCAAAGCGGTAACCGTAGATGTTGTGTGAACTTTTACAGAGTTGATCTATTGGAGCGCTTAGCAAGATACACGTTTGATTTGGGATAATGGAAATAATAAAGGCCCAACAAGAATAAAATAAGGTACTCGTTTAAAGATTATTCAAGGGCAGTAGTAGGAAGTTGCATAAAGAGGCTTTAAGTAAAAATTAAATAATATACAGTTGTTGTTTTTTCAGACTTAACACAGCAAGAAAAATTATTTAGTTGAGATTATGTAAGGAATACAGGTTCAAAAAGAACAAAACAAGGTCTCTGAGGGCTAAGAAGGGTTAATTGAAAGTTATATAGAAGTCCTCATGGCAATTATAGAATGTTTCTGGAGAATCCATGAATTTTCATGAAAGAGTAGTCAACAAGATTTAACATGAGTACACAATAATCAAGTAATAGAATAGGTATGTCCCTGATATGAATAGGAAAAATGGGGTAATGGAGGTTATTCTTAGGTAATAACCTGGGTATTTAACTGTCATCCTCAAGCATAATATGCAGTTGTATAATAATTAGGTAAATTATGACAACAAACAGGAAGAGAGTATACTATTAATTCACAAGATCAATTAATGAAGTGTGTTATCAAGGATAATTTGATAAAATTGAAATCTCGTCCTGGGAGTTTGGCTATTAGAATGGTGATAGGCAGGCATTGAAAGGTTTAGGTAGTATTGTGGGTTTGAAAGGATTCTTGAGTATTCGTTATGCATCAATATAATGTACAATATAGTGAGGAATTACATTGCATTAAATTGTTGGTGTACCTATTTCCTTTTTTTCAGCCCTGATGAAGTCCAGTTTAGGATGAAACGCGTAGGCTGAAAAGATTTGAAGAAATTGAATCAATGACATTATATTATGTGCTTTCATTAATACATTTTGAATATTATTTTTGGAATTAGAAAAGTGGCCTGTGGACTGGACCTTTTTTTTTTAGAAACTCAATAATTGATTGATAACATTGAAATACGGAGAAACGTTCCTTTCCATTTGGTGTTGCTTATATAAGCTATGCAGTTATTGGTTGATGTAACACTATGTATTGTGTGAAGAAGCCATGTTTTTATTTGAACGTTTAGTGTTCTGTATTGGAATGTACTTTGTTGATGATTAAATGTTTATAACCATCTGTACTATTGCTGCTCCTGTTACTTCAATAAACTACTACTTCTGGATATCTACATTGTATTCCTGTGTGTACCTGATGTTTCATATTTGGCGACAGTGTGTCTTCTGGAGTTTTGTTGCAGATTATAAAGGAACTGTGCTGTTGTGTTCTGTTGTGTTTATTGCACCTTTGTCCTCTCCGGGACGCCGTCCCCTTTTCCCCTCTTCTCGTCATCAGCTGTCCGTTCTGAAATGTTGACACTGACAGCTGATGACTGGTGCGTGTGGACGTGTTCCCGGAGCACTTGACAAATTTATCAGGGACTAAAATGTAATGCAGGGTTCAAATAGCAACATTCAGGAGAGTCTTTGGGTTAAAGGGGAATGTCCCTTGCAGACCATTATGAATGCAGCTAGATGGTCAGAACTCACTGGGAGGTGTCCCAAAGCAGTCCTATCTGAAAACAGAGAAAAGAAAGAAGAAAGCGATATTTCCAGGTTTACAGAGCTAGTACGGTGTTTAAGCAGAGCAAGAAATCTATTGGAAGTAAACCAGTTTCAGGCAGGGTATTACACGTAAGCAACACAAGATGTTGTTACAGATGTGGTAGCTTCACCTATTTGGAAAACGACAAGACGTGTCCTGCAAGAAAGGTTAAATGTTCCTTTTGTGGAGTGATTGGCCACTTTCAAAAAGTTTGCCAGAAAAGATCCTCAGGTTCAGTCAAAATGGTAGAGATTGGTGATGAGTCTGCCAACATTTCATTTGATGAATACTATGTAAATATGTGTGTTCTAAATATTGATAACGACAGTGTCATGCAAGTCAAAGATAGCCATGCAAACAGGGTAAGGAAACCAGTGTGCGACATGTCAATTGGAGGTGTAAATATAAGAATAGTGGCAGATTCTGGGTCCCCATACACTATTGCAAGCAAAAGTGTTTGGGAGGAAAAATTGGTACCTGCCCTAGGAAAACAATTGGAGAAATCCAACATTACCATAAAAACATTCAGTGGTGATCCCATTGAAGTTTGTGGTTTTAGGAGACTAAATTTCAATTTCAAGGGTAGGGAGTCTATAGGAAAGCTATATATATCCTTGTTTGGGCCCTCTGTGTTGAGATGGATGGACCAGGGTCGTCTTGGCGTTATCCTGAACCCCAACAGTTCTGACCCTGTCCTAGCTGTCCAGAATGAGAAGGAGTTTAGCAAGTGTTTATTGCGCAAGTTTCCTAAAGTGTTTTCAGGAAAGATTGGTATTCCTGTTGTCCATAAGGTCAGGAATATCCCCTTCGCTTTTAGAGAAGATGTGCAGAGTCAACTTGAGAAACTACTGCAGGATAGAACAAGTAGAGGAATCTGAATGGGTGGCTCCATTGGTCGTCGCCAATAAGGCCAATAGAAATTTGAAGTTATGTGTTGATTTAGGTCACTTAAATGACAACATCATTGTTGATTAATTTCCACTATCTAGAATAAACAAATTGCTATCTCATACTAAGGGGGTGAAATGGTCCTCAACCATAGTCCTTAAGTCGGCCTACCACCAGGTTCCCCTGCACTCTGACAGCAAGAGTCTTACCACATTTATAACACCTTTTGGGTGCTAGCTTTAGGAGAGTGCCTTTCAGACTTGCATCAGTGGCAGCCATGTTCTAGAGGTGTATGCATGAAATCTTCAAAGGTGTGAAAGACATACTTATGCTTCAAGACGACATTCTTGACATGGGTAAACCATAGAGGAGCATGACAATAATCTGAATCAGGTTCTCAGTGTCCTTGATGTTAAGGGTTTAACTGCTGAGCATAGCAAATACAAATTTGCATGCACAGAAGTAACATATCATGGACACGAGATCAGTGGAGAAGGAATTAGGCCTGGTTAAATTCTATTTTAAATTCATCAAAAACTTTTCAAGCAAAACTGATTTAAGAAAGTTACTCAAGCTTAAAAAGAAGTTCTTATGGTCGGATGCTTGTCAACGGTCATTTGAAACTTTAAAAAAAGAGATGTGTTCTGTGCTCCCTTTGCAAGGTTTTGATCCTTCTTTGAAAGACAATATCACTACAGACACCAGCGGCAAGGGTCTTGGTGCAGTGCTCATGCAGAAAGATAGTCATGGGGTGGAATGCACCATTGCTTTTGCTTTCGTCTCTATTAGCATGTGTGTGTGGGCTTGAACAGGTTCGCCAGTTTGTCTGGGGTTATAAGGTCCCCTACGTATCGACCACAAACCCTTGCTAAAGGTTTTCACAACAAAAGGTCTCTATGCTACTTCGCCCAGACATTCACGAATGTAAGTACGTTTGTTTGATTTCGATTATGAGGTCCAGTATGTGCCTGGTTTCAAAAACGTTGCTCGAGTAAATGACCAGGAGTTATGTGCTGCAAACATCAATGTGGAATCACATGGAATTTCAATGAATGAATAGAAGGTGATGCTATCTAAAGATTCAGTGTTGTGTGGGTATGATTGACAGAGTTTGGCCTGAAAAGAAGGTTGTACCTGAAGAACTTTGCCCTTACTGGGAGGTTAAACATAAGTTGTCAGAGAAGGATGGTTTGTTGTTGAGGAGCAGAACCGTGATCCCTCCAAATACACTAAGAAAAACATTTCTAGACATTTGCCATGAGGGTCACCTGGGCATCATCAAGACGAAACTTAGAGTAAAGAATTGGTATAGGTGGCCTGGGGTAAATATTGCAATAGAAAGAATAGTGAGAGATTGTACTATGTATAGTAATTCAGACAAATCCCAGGTTACATTCAGACCCCCATTACATCCCATGTCATGTTCAACTATGCCATGGGAGAGAGTGGGAATCGACATCATGGGGCCCACTATGGATCATGGTGAAGGAGTAGTTTCTGTCCTGTAACTCCAGTTCTGTAGTAGGGGTATCTCTGTTATAGTCATAATCTAGTGAATAGTCCCGCCCATGTGCGTGGACCCCGGAGCAATCAAAAATAATCTCTTAAGTTGTCCAAACATGCAGAACTGCACAGACACTTAAGAGAGAATTTAAAGACAGATAATGCAGCCTATATCCACAGGCTACACTGTCCAGTACTTCGACTAGAAATTCCACCAAAAGTCCACAAACAGCACAGCCTGTCCAGGGTTTTCTTACAGAGAAAACCTTGCCTGTAACAGCAAAACCCTCTGGAATGATAGAGAGGAAGAAGTGGACAGACAAGCCCCATAGGCTGCCATTATGTGGCTCAAAACAGGATACTGTGCCTTTAAGAGAACTTTCCAGAAGCCTCACAGTATCCCAGAATGCACTGCAGGTCCCTTCTACTTTCAGTTCTTTTTGAAGGCGTAACACGCCAGACCTGTAGTATTTCTTACATGAATATCTCTCTCCACCGGGGAGGAGGGCGGGCGCTTATGACTATAACAGCGATACCCCTACTACAGAACTGGAGTTACAGGACAGAAACTACTCCTTCTGTAGTAGGGGATCTCTGTGTATAGTCATAATCTAGTGAAGAGAATGGCAAGCCCATCCCAACACCAAAGCGGCGGTGGAGAAAAGAGAAATAACACCACTACTGTGCGAACAGATTTCGCAGCGAAGCCTGCCCAACCAGAGCATCTGCCCTGGCCTCAGTGTCCAGACAGTAATGCTTAACAAGGTATGGACCGACTTCCAAGTGGCCGCCTTGCAGATTTCTGCAATTAGAACACTATGGAGCAAAGCAGTCGTGGCAGCTTTGCCCCCGGTGGAATAAGCCTTAGGTTTACCCCCTAAGGTCTTATCAGCCTTTTGGTAACACAATTGTATACAGGACACAATCCACCTCGAGATGGACTGTTAAGAGGTATCAAGACCGGTCCTGACTGATCCATAATTGATAAACAATTGGTCAGACCTACTAATATCTTCGGTTTTATCCAGATAAAAATTTCAACACCCTCCTAACATCCAGGGAATGCAAAGACCTTTCCGCTGGAGATGAAGGATTCTGAAATATCGTAGGCAAAGTTATAGTCTGGTTAACATGGAAGTCAGATATAACCTTTGGAAGAACTTTAGGGCGAGTACGCATAACAACCTTAGCAGCATGAAATACTGTATAAGGTTTGTGGCAACACAACGCCTGAATTTCCCTCACCCAGCGGGCCGATGTAATGGCCACGAGGAACGCCGCCTTCCAGGACAGGTGCTGCAATGAAGCTTTATGAATAGGTTCAAAAAGCTCCTTCATCAAATTGGACAGCATCACGTTCAATTCCCATGAAGACGAAGGAAACCGGACAGGAGGGAACACTTTCTCCGAGCCTTCCAAAAACCCTTAGATCACAGGGATCCGAAAGAAGGAAGTCTGTGAAGGCCATTTCCTGTAGGCAGTCAGCGCAACAAGAGGAACCTTAATGGAATGGACATTAAGGCCAGACTGCGCCAGGTGTAGAAGATACGGAAGGAGGACATCTTCCTTACACGTCAATAGGTCATAGTCCCTGAACTTGCACCAGATGCAAAACTTCTTCCACTTGTAAGCATAAGAAGTCCTAGTGGAAGGTCGCCTAACCTCCTTCAGTATCTCCATACAAACTGCTGGTACATTCAAATGGCCAAATTGCACTAACGCAGGAGCCATGTCGCCAAACTCAAAGACGAGAGGTTGAGGTGCAACATCTGCCCCCCCCGAACTTCGGGAGAAGGCCCGACCTGCACGGCAGCCGTATGTGAGGAAGGAGAGACCGGTGAAGCTGATCCGTGAACCACCACTGCCTGGGCCATTCCAGGGCAATCAGGATCATCCGTGCCCTGCACTGGGATAGCTTGAGGAGTACCGCCGGAAGCAGGGGAACGGCGGAAAAGCGTACAGAAAGCTGTTCGACCAGTTAATCCAGAACCAATACCCCAGCGTCCCCTGCTGGTAGTACCTGGAGGCAAAGTCTCAGCATTTGCTGTTGTCGGCGGTGAACAGATCTACGTCTGGAGTCCCCCACCTTGCGAAGACTTCTCCTAGTACTTCGTCGTTTATGACCCATTCGTGGTTTTCCTGAATCAGGCTGCTCAGTGCGTCCGCTTGAACATTCTGCACACCTAGCAGATGGATAGCCGTGATCGTCAGTCCTCTGGCTAGAAGCCAGCGCCAGATCGCCTGCGCCTCCTACGACAGAGTGCGCGATCTCGAATCCCCCCACTTGTTGAGGCAAGACATCTTGGTCGCATTGTCCGTCTGTACAAGCAGAGAGTTGGTCTGGAAGGACGTAACAGACGCCTACAGTGCCAAGTGAACAGGTCTGAGTTCCAGGAAATTTAAGTGATACGTGGACTACATCGGGGACCACGTTCCTTGTATCTGTCAGTCTCCGGAATGCGCCCCCCCAGCCGTGGAGAGACACATCCGTCACGATAGTCCGTGCGGGAATGTCCTCGTGAAAGGGAACCCCTCCGAAGAGATTCCCCGCCGAACACCACCACTTCAGAGACTGAAGAGCATGCAGAGACAGTCGTATCTTGTCGTCCCAAGAACCATTCCTCTGATCCCACTGATCCTCCACGCACTCCTGCAAAGGTCTCATGGGCAGCCGTGCGTGTGGCGTGAGGAAGATGCAAGAGGCATTCGACCCCAATAGAGCAGACACCGTCCCACCGTTGTAGATGGAGGGATCATAGGAGCCTGAGCCTTCCGAAGGAGCGATAATCGTCTCTCCTCCGAAGGAGACACGCTTGCTGACAGCGTACTGACGGAGGCTTCTCAAGTACGGTATGCACTGGATCGGAATTGGGACAGCCTTGGACATACTGATGCGCAACCCCAGCTCGTTCAAAAGAACGCACGTCTTCTGGAAGTGTGCTTGAGCTTCCGAGAAAGAGGATGCCTTGATCAACCAATTGTCCAGGTACGGGTAGACAAACACCTCATTTATCCTCAGGCGTGCAGCTACCACTGCCATGCACTTCGAGAATGTTCTGGGCGCAGACGTCAGTCCGACTGGCAGTACTGTGTACTGATAACGATCGGCGCCGACTCGGAATCGCAGGAACTTCCTGTGTATGTGCAAAGGGCACATGGAAGTACTCATCCTGTAGACCTATGGCACAGAGCCAAACTCCCTGTTGCAGCTGAGGAAAAAACCTGATGCAACGATAGCATGCGAAATTCCTCTCTCTCTGCGAATCCACTAGTTTGCTTGTCGCAAATCCAGAATGGGCCTGAACTCGTTCTTGTCCTTCTTGCGAACCAGAAAGAACCGGGAGTACAGACCTCTTCCCTTTGAGACAGAGGTACGTCTCCTATCGCCCTTTTCCTTAACAGGGTATCGGCCTCCGCCTGGAGCTCGCGCAGCTGAAACCACGCACTGACCGGAGGAATTGCTGGAGAAGGACTGATGAACTGAAGACTGACTTAGACCCGGCCGGCCTTTGTTCGCTGAGGAGCATCAAGCTCTCCCGCGTACGCGCACAATACACTTGTGAAGTATTTAAAGGCGGCCCGGGACCACAGACAAACCCTGGGAGGAAAAACGCTGCTAGAAAGGGAAGAAGGCCTCAAGCCGTTCTCCACGCCGCAAACCTACAGCCCTCCAAAAGTCTCCGAGGTAACCCAAAGGTTGCCAAAAGAACGGGAGAGCAGATGCACACTGCTGAGCCGTAGGCTGCAGAGACGCCCGACGAATACAAGTATGGCAACGTAGGACAAACCCACAATACCTGGGGGTCGGCAGGAGAGAAAAAACTCCGCTCCGACACCGATGCTTAGACCTGAAACCATCAGGTTCATAGACTATCTCTTGTAAGGCTTCCCTCCTGTCTCTCGGCAGGGGAACCATTAATTCGTGAAGAAAACACCCCCACACAGGGCTCTTACCACAACGGCCCAGCAACAGTGGGCCACCGCATGACGCCTACATGCCACCACCCCTGCGGCCAAGTCAGGAGCACGTTCGAAGCCAGAACCCCCTGGCAGGTGGTAGCGGACCAAAGCTAAGTACCGCCAACCCGTAAAGAGTCGGAGAGAGAGACTCCCCGTACTCATGGAAGACGCATCCCTGGCAACAAGGCACGGGGAATCGCAGACTGAGGGGCCAAAAACCCCTGGGGTGGTGGAAGGGAGAGGGAACCGAGAAAAATCCGAAACATCCCCGGTGGTCTCACCAGTGGTGGCAGAGCAGGAGGCGACCTAGCCGATGAGTAGGTATGCGCAAACTCAAAACTAAGCAAAAGGACCAACGTCCCTCGCTTACACGTGGTGAGTAGCCACAGACTCCCCATCAGAAGGGTTCCTCGACGCTGATCAACTGCTCGGCGTCGTGGTTGGACGGTGCCGGGAACACAAAGTCCCCTCCCACGCAGAGGGGGCTCACCACGGAGCGAGGCCTGGAACAAGACCCAGGCCGCAAGCGCCGGCAAGTATACTGCGGCTGTAACCCATGACTTCGACCGCACTACGACGTCACCATCACTAAGACAGTGACTGTCTCTACGCCAACACTCCGACGTCAAAATGTCACTACGGTGTAAAACACCGAGACACCGAGCCATCCATAAAGGTGACGTCTGTACCCCAAGGCAGATAGCGGAGCCCAAGCGACCAATGCCCCAAAAAGGAGCATCACTGCTCCATGACGTCGAGCCACACCGCTCCATGACGTCGAGCATCACTTCTCCATGACCTCGAGCATCACTGCTCCATGACGTCGAGCATCCCTGCTCCATGACGTCGAGCATCCCTGCTCCATGACGTCGAGCATCCCTGCTCCATGACGTCGAGCATCCCTGCTCCATGACGTCGAGCATCCCTGCTCCATGACGTCGAGCATCCCTGCTCCATGACGTCGAGCATCACTGTTCCATGACGTCGAGGCACTCCATCGACGTCGAGGCACTCCCATTGACATCGAGGCACTCCATCGACGTCGAGCCACACCGCTCCATGACGTCGAGCATCACTTCTCCATGACGTCGAGCATCACTGCTCCATGACGTCGAGCATCCCTGCTCCATGACGTCGAGCATCCCTGCTCCATGACGTCGAGCATCCCTGCTCCATGACGTCGAGCATCCCTGCTCCATGACGTCGAGCATCACTGTTCCATGACGTCGAGGCACTCCCATCGACGTCGAGGCACTCCATTGACGTCGACCATCACTGTTCCATGACGTCGAGGCCCTCCATCGACGTCGAGTCACTCCATCGACTTCGAGGCACTCCATCGACGTCGAGGCATCTCCATCGACGTCGAGGCATCTCCATCGACGTCGAGGCATCTCCATCGACGTCGAGGCACTCCATCGACGTCGAGGCACTCCATGACGTCGAGGCACCCCATCGACGTCGAGGCACTCCACGTCCTCGAAGCCGACCGGAACCGCGTCATAGCTCAGACGTGCCCTTACCGGGGAGAACCCCAGAGGTTACAGCATGGGACTCGGTAGAGGACCCACCCTCTCCTTACCCAGAGGCTGAAGATGCCTTCAAACTCCTCTGTTCTAAACCTGGGAGCCGAAGCTTCCCAGAAAAGAAGTCACAGAGAAGACAGGTGTCAAAAGACACAGGCAAACACAGAATACAAACCTGTGAGCTCCAGCTTTGGTCTTTAGTACAGCTGCAGACAAAGCACTTGTCAGACTAGAAGTAGTATAAGACAAGAATACTGCAGAAATTCTGCCAAAAAAACACAGCAGAATGTAGATAAAGGCCAAAGACGTCGAGTGAAGCTGTAAAAATCCAAAATTATCACAAAAATAATATAGAAAAAGCTCAAAAAAGAAGACCTAATGCTCCAGGGTCCTGCTAGCAGTAGCCGGAAAAAAGAACTGAAAGTAGAAGGGACCTGCAGTGCATTCTGGGATACTGTGAGGCTTCTGGAAAGTTCTCTTAAAGGCACAGTATCCTGTTTTGAGCCACATAATGGCAGCCTATGGGGCTTGTCTGTCCACTTCTTCCTCTCTATCATTCCAGAGGGTTTTGCTGTTACAGGCAAGGTTTTCTCTGTAAGAAAACCCTGGACAGGATGTGCTGTTTGTGGACTTTTGGTGGAATTTCTAGTCGAAGTACTGGACAGTGTAGCCTGTGGATATAGGCTGCATTATCTGTCTTTAAATTCTCTCTTAAGTGTCTGTGCAGTTCTGCATGTTTGGACAATTTAAGAGATTATTTTTGATTGCTCCGGGGTCCGCGCACATGGGCGGGACTATTCACTAGATTATGACTATACACAGAGATCCCCTACTACAGAACAGGTGTATACCATTGTACTTATAGACCATTGTTCTAAATGGGCTGAAATTGGTTTAGTAACAAAAGCTGATGCCCACAGTGTTGTCAAATTCCTAGATGAAATTTTCATGAGAAGTATTACCAAAATGCTTAGTTAGTGACAACAGGAAACAATTCACTTCAGAGGTCTTCCAATCGTATCTAATTAGAAACGAGAAACAAGATAAGACGACGTCTGTTTACCATCCTGCTGGTAATAGTGCAGTTGAGCGCTTTAATAGAGTTATTAAAGGCATTATCCAGTTGGCCAATAATAATGATCTGGTATGGAAACAAGAAATTCTAAAAATATTGTGGACCCATCGCATAACACCTTGCAGTTGCACGGGTCACAGTCCATTTGAGCTCATGAGGGGCAGAACTCCCATGTCAAGGGACAATGTGGGGTGATTGTCGGCTGCAAGGAGAGTGGACTGGTCTGCTGACCAGATGAAGTGTAGGCTTGAGGAGGCACAGGTAAATTGCAAGAAACACTTTGACAGGAAACATAGCAGTAAAGAAGTACATTTAATGGTTGGAGACATGGTGTGGGTTAAAAGGAGTGTTCACATGAACAAAGGAGAGAACAGGTTCTCAAAACCCCTCTCCGTGAGCAAAATCTTTTGTAACTCAGCTCTTCTCAGCGATGGTAGATTGTGGCATTTTTCAGCACTGTCCTTGTGTAAACAAACCAAGACAATGGTATCTAGTTCAGGACATAACAGCTCTGTTAGTGATTTGCACAGGTCTATTGATACCAACACTTCCAACTCCAGAGCAGGGTACGTAAGTGATTCTGATAATGAGGTTGAAGGTGAATGGTTGCAACCCAATGTTGACATGCAAGAATCTCCAACCTGCTCAGAGACAAGTACGGACTCTGTTTCTGTGCACTGTTCGAGCAATACCAATTGAGTGGGGCAACGTGTTCCATCCATCAAGCTGTCTGACTATGTATGTGATTAGTATGATATTATTAACAAACAGATGTGTAACCCCTCTTTGCATCCTTTCCCCCCTCCCCTACCCTCCCTCTTCCTTAAGCACTTTGGCCCCTTGTTACAATTGAAAAGGGGGAATATGTGTTGTGTTCTGTTTATTGCACCTTTCTCCTCTCCAGGACACTGTCCCCTTTCCCTCTCTTCTTGTCATCACCTGTCCGTTCTACAATGTTGACACTGACCACTGAAGACTGAAGCATATGGACGTGTTCCCGGAGCGCTTGACCTGAGAATACCTGTGTTGGTCATTCAATAAAGCTTTTCCTAGTCAAATACTTTGAGTATGGAGCCTACTTAACACATGCCTATTGACTTGACTGTGGATGTCGAATAAGGTCATTTTGGCAATAAAGGCCTAGGAGATTTGTGTGTGTATGTCTACCGCATTAAGCTGTGTGAACCCTCACTGGCAATCATCGGATGAAACCTGCTTAAACGGTTGGGCCTGATGTTGCGCTTTCGCTACGGCTCGAGTGTATGTAAATGTGGGTGACAGGGTTTGAGATTTCCCTTGCGCTCTCATCAAGCGTATTTACCTAGCCGAGTGCCCGGGTTGCCTCCCCATTCGTCTTCCAGCACTAGTGGATGAGCTTAGGCTTTGCAGGCTGCTTTGCAGTTTTTGCCTTGTATTGCCCCTGTGTTAAATCATTTATTCAGCCGCCACAGAGGAGTCAGTTTGATGAGGAAGCAGCCTTTAAGGTGTTGGGATCACTGATGACATCAGGGCGCCGTACGCTTAACACGTCCAGTTGGAGACGCAGTGCCGCATGCTCTATTTTCATGTCTACTGTGCCACCTGCTGGTTGAAGTAAATTATCATTTGCTTACGTGTGGACAGTGATTGGAACGCTGAAATATTCTACAAGGATTCAAAGTTGACAAGACATCTCACATTGTTGTTAATTTTGGTGCCAACAACAATTGGCACACTATGGGAAAAGTACAATGTGTATTTTAAGGTTCATGCCGACAGCATTAGGCACATTTTGTAGCATTGATTTCTGATTCTTCCATATCCGTGGACCATTCAATAGTATTTCTTAGGAATTGTTCATTTTTGTTAGATTTTTTATTGCTTCAATATTGAGATTTATTTTAATTTGATACAGCCAAAAGCATTAAGTCTTTGAGAGAAGATTCCAAACAATTTGAAAATGCAGTGAATCATATGTCTGTGGTGAACAACATTAACAATAAAAGTCAACCAGCGTCATCGTCTTCCAATTCAATTAGCAAAAAACGGTCATGGTCAAGTTTTAGGACACAATGTTTCCGAAGCGGGTCACATACGCATGTGTCAAATTTTAAGAACTGCCCGGCAATCGCTAAGGAATGCTGGAAATGCAATAAAGTTGGGCACTTTGGAAGATTTATAGAGGTGGTAGACAGAATGTTTCTCTCAGGAGTACTTCCGTCAGGGTTGTTTAAGACCAATTTATCACTGAGAATGTTGGTGAGTTAGAAAACAAAGTGAAAGAATTAGTCCTTTCTACAAAGGTTGTAGAAGTGGGTAGTGTTGCAAACAACAAATGTTCAGTGATCTCCAGGTCAATTTTATAATTGATGGGCACATGAAACCTACTTTAGTGGATTCAGATGGAACAATAACCATAACTGACATTGTCAACTTTAACGAGAATAGGGTGGGTAAGGCCTTGTTGCCCACAGATGTTGGGCCACATGTATCATGCATTTTACCAGTCGCAAACAGCTCAATTCGCAGAATCGGGCTGTGTGTGACCAGTAAAATGCATTTTGGTATGTATGAATTACAATGTGCCATTCGGTAACAAGTTACCGAATCGCAATTTGGAATTGCGAATACATACCGATTTGGTTTTTCGAAGGGGCGTTTAGGGCTTCCCTTCCTAATACCGTATCACAGCGGTAAGTAAGAATGCTTTGCGAAATGCAGTCACCAAGCATTCACATTTTACCACCTACTTCAAGTTGGTGGTACCCATTCACAAATGGGAAGGGATTCCCAATGGAATCTTTTAATTTTTATTTTTTAAATGTAACCCGTTTTCCCTTAATGAAAACGGGTTGCATTAAAAAAAAAAAAAAAAAAAAGATTGATGGAAATGGTAGCCTGCTGACTCTGTAATTTTAGCGATTCCTAATGGGTCGCAAATTGCAACCTACCTCATTAATATTCTTGAGGTAGGTCGATTTGTGACCAACTAGGAATTGCTAAGTGAAACTCATGGAGTTTCATACATTTGGAATAGCAATTACCTAATTGCAATTAGCAGAAAATCGCAATTACGTAATCGCTATTTCCTGTAATTATACATTTGGCCTGTTATTACCACAGCTTTCGAATGGAGTAGAACAGATTTGGTGGGCTACTTCTGGATGAACATTTGATTTTCCCAAAAGGAAATTAAAGGCAAAGTAAATGTGCCGAAGAAAGGGATCAATGTGCTGGGATGGTGGCATCAAGCAGACTTTGGTATTATAATTCGTCCTGGGAAGGAATGCTCTGTAACGCTATAGATTAATCATTGTGTTGAGGTGTTTCGTCACTGTCCAAGCTCCAGTGGGTTTCAGATTTTGAGAAGCTTTTCAAAGGCGAAGTTGGGATAATCATAAAATTTAAACATGTGACTAAAGTCAAAGAGGGGTGCATACCTGTCAAACATAAGTTACACCCTACCTTGTTTAGTGTGAGAGGTGAATTGTCTCAGATTTTGAGTAAAATGCAGGAGGAAAGGATCATAGACCCTGTGGATGCCACTTTGTGGTTATCCTCAGTAGTCTTACCTAAAAAGAATAATCAGGTGAACTTTGTTTGTGTGCTGACTTAGGAGTGTTAACAACGATATTTGAGTGGAAATTCTCCCCATTCCTTGCAATGAGGATCTGATAACTGCCACGGGTCAGGCCAAATGGTTTACTAAATTGGATCTTAAGGAGGCATAGCATCAGATACTTCTGGATGATGAATCTCGTCATCTAACTGCCTTTGTTACACCTGAAAGTACATTTCAGTTCTGTAGACTGCCATTTTCCTGGCCTCAGCTGCCTCGCTTTTCAAAATGCCATGACAAGGGTTTTGCACAGCATTAATCATGTTGTAGTTTTCCTGGATGATATTTTAGTATTTACTGACACATTGGAGATCCATGATATGATTTTGTAACACGTTTTGAATGTGTTATCTGACAATGGTGTCACACCCAGGAAGGAGAAATGTGTATTCATTGTGTATGAAGTGGAATATTTGGGGCATGTGTTGTCTACCAATGGTGTGAAAACTAAGCCTGGTTTGGTAGATAGGATTTTAAAAGCTCCTCATCCTATGCACAAATATCAATTTAGCTCTTTTTTAGGCATTTGTGAATTTTATTCAAAATTCATGAAAAACTCCTCTGATTTGACTGAATGTTTTGGAAATCTGATTTTATCTGGTGCCCAATATTTCAGCAGAATAGTTAACATTATTAAACAGAGTATTTGCACCTGCTTTGCAGCAGTATTCAAAACAATGGAAAATATTTGTTACAGTTGATGCAAGTGCTTACGGAGTGGATGCGGTGTTAACACAGTGGGATGGTTCCAAGGAGGTTACTGTTGGTTTGCCTCTTGTCGATTGAAGGACTTCGAGGCCGGGTACTTAGCCATAGAGAAGGAGATGCCTGCGTGCACGTGGGGTGTGGAGAAATTCAAACCCTATCTGTGAGGAAGAAGGTTTTGATTGAGAATAAATCACAAACCTTTAGTTGACATCCTCTCAGGAGGAAAGATGAATAAATCTACAGCAAGATTGGTCTGTGAAACTGTCGGAGTTTAATTTTGAAGTGTCACATATTGCTAGGGGGAAAAAAGTTAAAGCTGATTGCTTGTCTAGATTACCGGTGGGTGACAGATTGGAATCAGTGGACGAAGCGATTGAGGAATGCATCATTGCGTGGATGGAAGATTGTGTTGTGTGTGAGAGTTCACAGGATTGGCGTAAAGATTTGGAGGTGGATGTTGATTTCCAAGACGTTCTTGCTTTTGTCACCAAGGGTTGGCATCGTAAGAAGAGTTGAGCCTTTTTGGAAGATTGCTGATGAGTTGTCTTTGGAATGTGATGTGTTGGGTAGAGTAGATAAATTGATTCCCCCACGAGTTACGGATGTAGGATTTTGGAGACGGCACATTCTGGTCTTATGGGCAGACCCCCACCAAATGAGAGTATGTTGTAATTATTGGTGGCCGGGCATTTCGTGGTGATGTAGAGGATTTAGTCCGTCACTGTTCTCAGGGTTGCCCAGAATGATAAATATTTGGTCAATTCAGCTCCGACACCCAGTTTGCCTCACTGCCCGGAGAAAGTGTGGCAGAAGGTGGCAACTGATGTTTTGGGTCCTTTTAGTGTTTTGACTTCTCACATGAGCTATTTGATTGCTATGATTGATCATCTTTTAAGGTGGGTTGAAGTGAAGGGTGTGGCCGAACACAATACTGTGCAGTGTGATTAAATTTCTCAAGGAAGTGTTTTCTAGAGAAGGAACACCTTCTGAAATGCTGTTAGGTAATCGTGTGCAGTTTACCTCTGTTGACATGCATGTATTTCTAAAAAAAAATGGCATCAAACATTTTTGCACTCCATTATAGTATTCCTGAGTTCAATGGTAAGGTAGAAGGTTTCAATAAAATACTGATGAAGTGTATCCAAAGTGCACTTAAAGCTGTCAACGATTGTGCTGAAGCTATTAGAGAGTTATTGTGAGAATACCACACAACACCACATTCAGGTAACAGGACAGATTCCTTTTGAGATGATGGGGGCGAGAAGAGTGGTGTTATGTTTTTCTCCTATGTGGATGTAGGTGAATACAGTGCTGATGTGCAGAGGCTATGTAACAAAGCCAAGTGTGTCAGTGATGACATTAGCTAGTCTCGATACATTTGTGAATGTAGTTTAAAGAAAAGGCGCAAAAATTTTGGAGTTGGGAGTGTGAGAGATTTGGTCTGCATTAAAGATTCATTGTTACTGAGATGTACGTGGGAACTCTATCCGGGTTTCCAATGGGCAATGGTGGAACATTCCACGTGTGGCAAAGTTGGTTGTGCCGGAAGTTGTTAAAGCCAAGTATGAGGAAGACCAAGGGTCTGATCATGCTGGTTGGTCAGGATCTGATCAAGCTGGCCAGTTACATAAGAGTTCTCATACGATAAGAGTGCCAAGGAGGTTTTAAGATCAATTTTATTTTGTTTTTTGTAGGAGTATACCATCTTAACTCTTGGGTCATATGGTTGTGGTTAGGGTTTGTGCGTGTTGTAGTGTCTGCAACATTATTGTATTTTGTGTTTGTGTACTGGTTGTGTGTGAAGGGGGAAATATGTGGATCTGTGTAGCTATACGGAATTGTTTAATTCTATGGACTGTTTACATAAACTATGTAGATATCAGTTAATTTTAACATTCTATGTATAATGTAAAGAAGCAAAGTTATTATTGGATCATTTAGTATTCTGTATTGGAAGATACTTTGATGATGACTAAATGTTCAGAGCCGTTGGAGGAATCTCTGGGCCTTTTTACATCTGTACTAATGATGCCACAGTTGCTTCAATAAACTACTCTTTCTGGATATCTACAATGTGTTCCTGTGTGTACCCGATGCTTCAATTTGTTCTTGTTTCTCATGAGCAGGAGTCATTCAATAATTGAAGATCAGCAGTCTCCATGCTGCAGTGTTATAAGAAGTCAGATTGGGAATCCTATAGATTATTTTGATGTACCGTATTTTCTGGCGTATAAGACGACTTTTTAACCCTTGAAAATCTTTTCAAAAGTTGGGGGTCGTCTTATACGCCGGTGTCATTTAATAAGCAAGCGAATATAGCCCAAACCCTATATTTTAAAAGGAAAACTAGGGGGTCGTCTTATACGCCAGAAAATACGGTATGTATTAATTCAAATGAGTGAAGACCAGAGGTTTTTAACTTGGGGTTGTTGCAGAGATTCTGCTGATGCACAGAACTATGCACAGGAAAGCAAGACCTCGGTGTATTGTGGTGTACCAAAAACCCACATCAGTGCCCGGAATCCCGATCCGTCTAGCATTAGTGTCTCATTCGTTCTCCGTACTACAGCGAAGCTACCAATGATTAGACAACCTAGAACATACGACTTAGTAAACTCTCAGGAATAGTGGGAATCAAGAACAATCTTTCAGTCTAATTCTCATACCAGCCCACAACGTGAGTAATCAGAGACACGGTATCGTTTAAAATGTTTATTTTAACTAACGTGCTCTAAGGTGCAGTACTTTCGCAATAGTAACAAAAAGATGCATAAGAATAATACAATCAGCATTGCTACAATTCCATAAAACACAAAAGGGGAACTCATATTATAAATGATAGTGGAAACAGGATTATAGTGCCGTTACCATCCTCTCCATGCTTGGAGCTAGTTTCAATTAATAATAGAAGAAGACCTCTAGGCTTTGATGGTGGACCTCATACCTCCAAGATCAGATGAAATTAATCACATCCCAGGACAAGAACAGCTCCTCGACGTTGGAAAGGTTGGGTCCAAGTGCCTCCTCATGCATGCAATGCAATATTAAAAAGCACCCGAATTTGAGTTTGCGCAGCTGCGTTTTCTGTTAATTCTAATGTGTGTGGGACTGATCAACATGAATTAACAGCATACACTGTTATTCGACCTTGGATGTGCTGTGAAGACTGAGGGCACAGAGCGCACCTAGATTTGTGAAAAACAGACAGTTCTCATGTGAAAGAGCGCAAGCAGGTTATTTACGAGAGCCATATAGTGTTGTGTGAAAAAGCGGAAGAAGAAGCAAAATGGCATTTAAGCATACACCTCACTTATGCTAACATAGCAATGTCTGCAGTTGATCCGGTATCCTCACTACACCCTCCCCTTGATCGGGCCAATGGACAAGGACTCAATAGAACGCAGAGTTCAAGTTCGAGTGAGCAAGAAATAGGTTCGTCCATCTCAAACTGGTAAATTGGAAATGAAAAAAAGGGAGAGAAAAAAGAAAAGAAAAGAGAAACAAGTGGAAGCGTAAGCCAGCAAAAAAAATCTCAGTTAAAGTTCTTGACAGATGATGGAAGGCAGCCAAGTTCATCCATCAGTGTATATGAGCAATAAGTCGCAAAGGCCTCAAAGAGGAAGTCATTGTTGCTCCCAGAAAAGAGAGATACCATCCAATCAAGCAAAGAGAATGAACATACATGCTCTTCAATAAAGGGAGCCTCTTGCACCTTCAGAGGACTACTTGCAGGTTCTTCAAGAAAACTTAGTTGCAGGAAATCATGTGCAGAGGCACAGACATCCCATTCCGCAAACACTCCAAGCGCAGCAGCGCAGGCCATAATCCCAACACCCGAACACTCCAGCTCATGCGCCATAAAATGACTCATTAGCATTCCGTAATCCGGGTCAGGAGACACCGTGTTGGAGAGACATAAATCCAGTGCCCAATTGAAGGAACATTCCAGGCAGTGGAAGACAGGTTGCACGCAAGTGAAGTATGCAAATCTAAAAGACAATCCATAAATCACGGTGAGAGTGGCCAGGGGCACCGTAGCATTGAAGCATACGACTATGCAGTTGTATCAGCCGGTCTCAGCTGTTTTGCACCACAGAGAGAGCAGCCATTCCGAAGCAGGCAGATTAACAGCAGCACCCCTGCAGGCAAGGCAAGTATTAGTAGGAAGCGGACGAAAATGTTGGAAAAAATAGAATGTAAAAATGCCGGAATCACACCAAACTGTAGTTTGGAATGAAGTCACAAGGCCGGAGCCCACCAGTTTAGAAAAATGGGCCACGCCTGTAGTAGTAGAGGCATTGAAAATGATAGGCACCGCAATGAAGTGGGAGATCAGTATTTAAAAGCGCCTGCACCTCTGTGCGGGTGTTGGCCACGTGAAGGACGAATGTTTCATGGGAAGATGTGAGTGCAACTTCTTTTTGGGACAATAGTGCTCTTATTCTACTCAATTTATTGAACTCTGCTTTCAAGGTCGGAAAGGAAGGCCAAATTGAGATGTTGAGCCTCCCGAGTAGGAGCGGAAAAAGCACATTTTTACAGTAAACTACACGTTGTGAGACAGTTAAAATGTAAGGGATGCAAGCCAACATGCTCCTGCAAGCTTCATTATTTAAAAGCAAATAGCTACCGTTTGCAAGCAGTGTGAATGTAGGTGTGATAGCTGGACTGGGTTACCCTTTACAATACACGCTAAATTCGGAGCTTTTAAACTACAAGCGCCGTGCAATTGTATATTCTTTCACATGAGAGAGTGATCTGGTGAGGATTCACACGACTCCCCAGTCAAGAACACTTCTTTGCCATCCCGGAGGCATCTTTATGTGAAAGGCAAAGACCACATTTCGTGGAGATATGCACGACCCAGGGGTTCATATCGTCCTAGTGCATAATGTTTCATACAAAAAAAACTACATTTAAACAGGGAAAATGGTAAAGTTATCACCCCATGGATAAGCCAGACAGCAGAATCGGTTTCAGCTACTGAAATAGGTAAAGGTTCTAACTTTTCAATATGTAACATACTGTATGTTGCATCCTTCATGGACATAAATTGTTGTTTATCTGTCAGGTTACAAGGCAAAAATAAAAATGATGTGTTCATATAGTCCCAAGGAACCTTACCCATCTTAAGTGTTTGTAAAGTCCAAGCAAACTGCATGATGGAGCGCAATCGATTCTGGCCATTATACAAAACAGATACTTCATCATGAACAATATCCACAACAGATGAAACAATATTGTCTAATGTGTAAATGCGGGACGAAAGCGTGTTAATGCTATTATCAACGACCGCAAGCACCTTTTCAATATTTGCTTGGTCTATTGCCCAAATCAAATTCTTCAATTAATAAACACAAATGGTGTTTAACTGATGTTAGGGTAGAGTGTTTAAGCCAATTTTGACACAATTTTCCTACTGAATAGGTTGTTACTGAATGGGTGCTTGGAAAACATGGATCAGGTCTATCCTGTTTGTAGCCAGGAGCCTTGCTCAGGAAACGGTGTTGTCAGGAGTCAGAATTTGTTTGCCAAACCAACCAACCCAGGGGGTCTAAGGTAGAAATATTAAAAGTTCAGATTTGCAATCCATGACTGCAACTTATCAAGGGTCATATCTGTATGATTGTTCCAGGTGTCGTAAGCATACAGATCAGGAATTTTAGGGGCATTCATTTGTTTTGAAGTGGCCAACCCAAAACAGGTCATTTGATAAATCGAAATGTTTAAAAAAGGGATTTGGTTAGGGATAAGGCGCGCTTGATGTAAAGCTTCCGTGCCCTGTACCTGCCAGGGTCTAGAACCCCAAACAGATTTAAGATCAACAGTTTCTTTCCATAGCTCATAGCCACCTGTAGCCAACTGATCAATAAAAGATTTGTAATATAGTTATTTTGTGTGTGTGAGCCTTACTTTAGAATTGGATGTAGAATTCCTTTTAAAATAAAATGAATCAGGATTGGATTTATTAAAATCAGTGAAGTATGTACATTGTTTCAAATGGGTTTTAGAACTGCCTTCAACGGGAGCTGGGCAATGTTCCCAATGTGTATAATTAACCACATTTCTAAATGTACTTGCTTTATGCAGGAAAAGATGGCTAAATAAATCACTATAATGAGCTGAATTCAAATACAAATCCTCAGCATCAAAGGCAGCATAATACTTTAAATCAGAAAATAAAGACTGTACAGCTTGAACTTCCCAATCATCAGAGCGTATGTTTTGTTTCACTACAACACCCCATAGAAACACGAAGTACATTTGGGGCATTAACCACCTTTGTGGGTCCATGAATTTGGAACTTTACAGCATCCCAAACAATGCCAGGCAGAGATGTTGACAGAAGTCTGGTCTCTTTTCATGATGTGCGAAGAAGAGTGTGGTGCCAAAGTTCCATCAATCACCTTTACAGCAGAGCGTTCAATAAGGTAGTGACCATTGATTAGAAGGAAAAAGAATGTCACAAATCCAATCGACATGAACAAAAAAATGGCGATGAAAACCAACCAGATGTAAGTCCAAGGTGGAACTAAAATATTTTGTTTAAACTAGGTGACAAAAATAGAAAATTATGAGGGGGAACTCGATGATGTGGAGTCAGTGTCAAAAGAAAAATGTGACTGGTTAACTGCATCTGTTTGCAAACCAGGTAATGACACATCAGTGGGATACGCATAAACAGTATCTTCATGTGGACTGCAAGCTGGAGGATTCAACAACGGATTTGTAACAGTGAGCATCTCTATGGCAATGTCAGCCCTGATGTTGCTTTTTGAGTCCAATACAGAATTCCTTAACATTGCTGGGCAGGAAACAGCTGGAGTCATACTAAGAGGAATCGGCCATTCGCTGTAATTTGACATTGTCCACTGAGATGTATCTGTTATCCTTGCTACCAGGACATGGTGGTAAAATGACTGTATGTGTACCCTCCACACCAAGCACTGGAACTGTTGCACGATAAGAGGGGCCAAACACTTTCTTGTTCTCCACCTTCTCACGGACCAGGTCTCCAACTCTAGGTAGCGAGCCAACTACCGGAATCTGTAGTGCAGCTTCAGTGGCGGAGGGCAAGTGTTCCTTTGCAAGACTGTCACAAGTGTCTTGTAGGTTCTGTAATACAGCAGTATGATTATCTACGTCAAAGGTTGCGGCTGTCGCTGCCATGTCTAGACCATCAAGGTCCGGGACAATCATTTTTATGCCAAAGAGCATTTCGTATGGGGTCCTCCCACCCAGAGATCTTCTAGGGAGATTATTAAGTGCGCGTTGTATGCCATACAAATGGACAAACCAGTTCCTGCCAGTACCTAAAACTCTAGCTGTCAAGGATTGCCTTAAGTCAAGGTTAATTCGCTCCACAACTGAATTACCCTCAGGCCTGTATGGTGACAAAAACTTGACCTGCACCCCCAATGACCCTATGTCTTCCTTGTATGCCTTAAGAGGCGAACGCTGGACCCTGGTCAGAATGGAAGGTACCACATGCAAAAATTCACACAAAGACACGCAAATCCCTGATGACAGTTTGTGCGACAGCACTACGTTGTGGCCAGACTCACAGAAAGCGTGTGCACAAATCAACTGCAACTAAGATAAACTTATACGCAGTATCTGAAGGAAATGGACGGCAGTGATCTAAGTGAACACAACCAAATGGTTTATTAGAAATGTACAGCTGAGTTTGTGGCGGGCGTACAGCAGTAGAAGGTTTAATCTGCTGACAGATGTCACAAGAAAGCACATAATCACGGGTTTGTTTATACAACCCACGCCACCAGTAACGTTGCTGTAAGACAGAAACAGTCACCGAAACGCTTGCATGAGCCGGGGCCATGCCTTCGTGTACGGCTTTTATCAATGAAAGTCTGCGGTCCGAGTTGGGAATCAACCTGTCACCAATGTCATTTATTCTCACATAGGGAACTTTATCGGGCCTTAAATGATAAGAGTATTTAGAAGGGAAACCTTTTGGGTAATTATCTTCCTTCTCTGTAGCTGCTATCGCTGCTAAAATGTCATCATCAATCTTACTCCTGGACCTTGTAATTGCGTAACTGTGTATGTGTCTACTGCTGTTTTAGCTGCTTCGTCAGCCAAACTGTTGCCAACAGCGTGTACTCCTACGTGCTGGTGACCTAGAGTATGAATTACTTGCGTGAGAGGCAGACGTTCTTTAAGATCTGCGACTCGAAACCAAAGCATTTTATGTTTGATCGTGCTACCTTTGGAATCACCATAGTCATTCTGAGTCCAAAAGAATAAGTTGTTGTTGAAGGACTGAACACAGGAGTAAGAGTCACTTACAATCAAAGTTGTCACATGTGGATCTGCAAACTCCAGTGCAAGCACCAGAGCACGCAGCTCTGCCAACTGGGCGGTACATGGAGGAGTGTAGGGTCTGCTTCCTATGGTTACCCCCACTTTTTGCTTTGTTTTACTGGTTTTTCGACTTTAGTCTGACTGTGGCCCTGCTAATCAGGACCACAGCCTAGCTGTTATCTCTCTAAATTGATACCATGTACTTTAGGTACATACCATATTGGTTACTGAGTTACCTTGTGAGCCCCTAGTATATGGTACCTTAGGTACAAGGGCATAGGCACCCCAGAGTCCTACCAGGGGCTGATACATGTATTATGCCACCCCTTACTGAGTTATAGTATACCTATAACTACCTATATATATAGACACATATTAACCTATAAATCACTCCTATGGTAGGCCTTGACAATCCTGAAGACAGAGTGCTTGGTTTTGTGTGAGAGGGTGCTCTAGCATGAGCTGAGCCCCTCTGCAGCTTTCAGAAATCCTTCCTTATAGCTGTTCTATGTTATAGCCATACCATATACTCTTAAGTGAATTGTAATAATCGCGGTTAATGCTAACTTTGGTTTGGCTTTATCAAAACATGTCGTGTTTGGTGTCAAACACTTTGGAATACTATCCCGCCCCCGCTATTTCTGGCTATTCAGAGGGAGAAGACATGTACACACTGGTATACCCGGTTAAAGTTTAAAAGAGCCTCAGCATCACAAAATGGATGCTGCTGCCACAGACACGAGTCTGACCTCCTGCTGCTGGATGAAACTCCGGCAGGGGAGGCCTGAACAATAGGTTTCCTGTCTAGGGAGCTGCCAGCACCTCCCCAGAGTGGCTTTAGTGTATTGGGGCAGGGTGGGTTGCATTCAGTGAATGCATTTCAGACACTGCATGGGACACACAAGGTGCTCCATGCATTACCCAGTTCAAACCGGTTGCTGGGGTACTCAGCCCCAGCTATGGCCCAAAACTGGACAAAGGGGAAGGGGTGTAACCACCCCCTCCTCCCCAGGTCCTCCCATAGGTGGGACCTTAGAGTTAGTCCATCCCCTAAACTTAGTATAAGTAAAGGACCCAAGTCCCTAGGACTTTAGATTACCCTGGACGAAACTCTGAAACAGAAATCTTGGACCTTTGACATTCCATATCGACTGGAAGACGGAAGAAATCTCCCTTGGGGTCAAGGAGTGACCCCCCTGTTCAAACAGGCACCTAAGATCATCTTGCCGCTCTGCATTTTTGAGGCTCCCGCCGAATCCCGAAGAATCCGCGACACAGGACATGGACTTCCAGACATCTCTGAGGCTGACACGAGATCCCAGCAAAGCTGAGACCCGCAGCCATCACGAGAGATGTGGAACCGGAACTCCTGGACATCCTGCAATTTTGCAACTGCAGCTACTTCCCTAAGTTTCCCGAAGCTGTGCATTGGGCTCCTTGTTGCCCTTGTCCCGGGCACCTTTTGCAACGAAGCTGAGAGGCCAACACTCCACGAGTGTCCCATGAGTCCCCTTTCTTCACTGCAGCTCGAGGCTCCTTCTTAATCTCTAGTCCGTTGGCTAGTGGGTCCCCACGAAGGACAATACTTTGTTTCTTGGGCTTTCCTGGCTGCTCCAGTCGTGCCCTGACTCCCCTCCAAAGGGTGAGTCCCTCAGACCTTGCTGGTCTGCACTGAAGCCAATCTTGTCTTCTTGCGTGGGTTGCTGTTGTCAAGGCTTGTTGGGTCCAATCTGGATTCTGACGCTGCAGCACTTGGCATCCTTCGTGGGGCAGCTCGAATCCAGCTCCTGGTCGTCGTCGACGCCTCCTGGTCCTCGTGGCTGAAGAGTCAAGCTTCACCTACTTCATCTGAAAACACCCAACATTGGCTGGCATCTTCCTGTCGCCATCCTTGTCACTGGCTAGTAACCCAGGCTCTGTCCCCTCTGCTTTCAGGTTCTTCAGATCCCCGATCCACCCTTGGATCCACCCAGACACTTTTCCTCTGGGTGCCTGCAGCACTTCTTCGCAGTTCTCCATTGGAATCGACGACGAAACCCGACACCAAAAGACACCTACGCACCCGGCTTCCCTGGGTGAGGTAACACGAGTACTCCGGTGCTCCAGTGGGTCTTGACTCTCGAAGTGTCTAAGTCTAAAAGGGTTCCATCGTAGTTCACCCCGAAGTGTCCTTAATCTTTAAAATTGTAACTTGCTTTTCCTCCATAGAAGTCAATGATGATTCGCGGCTGTGTTTGGACACTGGACGCGTTCCCCGTGGGTCTCCTGCGTCCCTACCTTGGGTGGTTCCTGGTTGCCCCAGCGGTTCTACAGGCCCTAGGCCTCACTTCTATCCCTCACGTGGTTATTATACCACTATTTTAGTATATGGTTTGTGAGGCCCCTAGTACAAAGCGTATACTGTGCTATTTACTGTGTGCTATTTAAAGTCCTTGTATTGTACTTTTGCCTCTAGCCTCATAAAGAGACTAGAGGGGTTGTGTTTAGAATAAATACATATATATTTGATATATACCTTGTGTGGTGTACTGTCATTTGATCATTCAAGAGATTATAGACTGGTAAAACAAACTGCTTTACATTCCTTCAAGACTTAGCCTGAAGGTTGATCTCCACAGCTACCACTAGGATAGCTTTCTATAAAGGTTGTCTTAAACCTACCATCAATAAGGGTTGTTTGGACTGATGCAAGGAGCCCACTAGAATAGTGGATATCATATGCCAAGCCACCTTCTCACAGTACAGTCCCCTAATGCCTGCGTGTGCACAACATTGGACTTGAATTCACCAAATAACCATGGTACCGGCAACTATAGCACAGGCTGCTGAATAAGAATGTTTAGATCCTGCCGTCGGTTGTGCCGAACCGTCGGTGTAAATGATACAATGGTACTCCTTGAATGGGCGGATAGACCGAGGAGCTAGATGAACAAATTCATACTGTAAAAACTCCTGTGTTTGCAGTGAGGAGTCAAAGATAAATGTGACATCAGGAAATGTCAGTGAAGTAGCCTATTGTATCCAACGAGGATGTAAAGCTCGTCAATTTGGTACACTGGCTTACGTCACGGCTTCAAGTGCAGGATATGGTGTTACAACCAACATGCGTTTTCCTTGCGCCCGTGCGCGCTCCTTCACGATCGCCATCTGGACCGCTGTCATGACTTTTTCAACTGTTGAAAATCGCATCTCAGCTGAAGTGTACAAATGTGACTTTTAAGCAATAGGTACAGTCTCCCCTTCATTAATCGTCAAGTAGGTGAAACCCACTGTGCCTGGCACAATTCTTATTACCAGGTTTGTGTGGTTGTCACGTGTTAACAAGTATTTAGATTCAAGAAGAACAGACTGCAAAGATTGCAGTATAGCAGAATGTTCCGGAAGCCAGCAGGCTTTTGAAAAGGTTGGTTCTATTAAGGCATATAGCGTTTTGATACGCTGGGCATATTCGGGAATGTAATTTCGATCGAAGTTCAAAAATCCCAGCAAAGATTGTAATTTTTTCAGGGTTGTCGGAGAACGCAAACGTGCGCATTTCTCTAAAAAGTGAGGCGCCAAGCCTCTACCTTCATTGTTGAGCTCATAGCCCAGAAATAACACTGTGTACTCTGCAATTTGTGACTTTGCAAAGTTACATTTGTAACCGTAGTCTGCAAACAAAACTATGATGCGGTCCACGTGACAGAGATGCGGCCATAATTAGTCGTCAGTGAGATAAATATCATCAACGTACGAATACGTATCAGGGTCTATGCCGTCTAACAAAGAGACGACACGTGCGGCGAAAATGCCCAGGCTGTTCTTGTAGCCCATGGCCAATCTTTTAAATTGTTTTTGTTTGCAGCCGAAGTGAAAGCTGTCCACTGACTACTTACAGAGGACAGGGTATGACTAAAAAAGCCATTGTAAATGTCGAGCGGGGTTTTAAAACTTTTTCTCACAAGACTGTCTACGAGGGCAGAACTATGGGTATTTTGTACCGCACAGGTTCGACAATGAGAGTTCAAATGTCGATAATCCAAAACTAGGCGTACTACCATCAGGTTTGGTCACGTTAAAAAGAATGTTATTCATCGGTGACACACATGTCTCAATCACTCCTTGAGACTCTAATTGTTCTAAAATTCAGAAACGGGAGCCTTTGCCTCCCGCCGGAGGAGATATTGGGGTTGTGGCTGTGGCATAGGCCGCAATGGTATTTCATGCGGGTGTGAAAGTTTATCCCATCCCACCTGAGTAGGGTACAAAGCAGATACAAGCACCAGAGCCCACTCTTCTGCAAAAGCCTGTGCTAGCTCTTTGGGCACTGTGTGTGAAAAACTAGGGAGGATTACCTCCTCCCCCCTCGGAGCGGCTAAAACGAAAGGCGGGGGCCCAATCTGCCTCGGGAACAAGATGTCAAATGAAGAAGTCGGATTTCCCCAAAAACCCCTTTAACAACACGTTGTATATCACCTTCAATTAAAAATACTATGTCATATAGTCTGTCAGGGGGAGCCACTCGGGTGTCAACAGTTTCCACTGTGAAGAAAGTGTCATTTGCAGTCGCCTTCAGAAATAGACGCAGTGCTTGCCGCACAAGTGTAACCTCCTCTGCGCTGTCTAGCAGCGTTACTACCGATGTTAGGTTAGGAAGTTGGGATCTTACCGTCTGTGGCATATCTTGCTGTACAGGCAGCAACTTTCTTTTTCTGAAACAGAGGGCGTTGACGAGGAAAATCATCCTGCTTGCCTTTACCGTCAGTCTAAGGAGGTTGCTCACGTCCTTGCAGGGCACCTCGACCTCTGCCGCGATCCTGGTGATCTCCCCCACCAGCTGGTGAGCCCAATGTTCCCTGTGAAGAACGAGGAGAATGCCGATCAGAGACCTGAAATCTATCAGGAGACTTCATTCTCGCGCGGTCGCGCAAATCATAAGTGCGCTCAGTAGATGCAGGTATCGGTGACACAGCACGCGACCCTTGTTCCTGTGGTTGCTTCCCCTGCATTTTATTTTTCCAATTCTTTTTGGAAAAACAGGACGGTCGTCTTTATTAGACTGCGCCATCGGAGTTTGCTGTTGCGCTGGTGTTTTAGCAAAAGGCTTAAAGCCCAAACTATTGCGGCCAATGTCTTGGATGCCTCAGCAATAATCTTCGGTAACTCACGTAGGTTCGCAGCATCTGGGACAAGGCCCAAGCATTAGACACCTGAAAGTTAACGGCATCTCCCTTTTCATTCGCAAGGATGAGATCAGCAAATACGTCAAACACTCTGACAAGCCTCATTCCCAACTTAACTGCCGCCTTCGGGACCGTGCTCATCCTGAACACGCTTTATCACGGAGGGCAAGACAGTCATAGAAGGTGTGCCGAAGCACTTCGCATACACTGCTGCGAATACTTTACCCCAATTCTCACAATCGTTTACCTCAGGTATTAAGTAAGTCTATCTGCAAACTAATAGTGAGTATCCTGTGTTTATCCACAGGCGTAGAATTAGGACATACTGGTCAAATTTCTCAGCAAGACAATAAGGTAAATCGTCCTTATTCTGGGGACGCTTGCCCATAACCAAATTAACCATGACAGGACTAAACAGCATCCCGACTGGTCCAGCTGGATGCGCCGCAACCCCAGGTGCCCAACCTGGAGATTGCGGGAAACGTATTGAACTAGAGCCCGATGTACCTCCACTAAGGAGGTATGCAAAACACGCAATTTACCTACAGGAACTGCTAGATAACGTGGATGTGGTGTGTACCCGGGCAAAACTGGCCAAGTGACCCCAGGGATTGACAAAAGGCCTAAACGGACCGGAGTCTCTGTGCGGGGGAGGGCGCCATTAAAGCAAAAACGATGCTGCCATGCCGAAATTGGAACTTCGAGTGTCGTATATGGCCGATATGCTACAGGTTTCGCTGTGGGAGTATATGCATGGAATACGTTATCATCCCCATTCACAGCCTCAAAGGTAACCCAAGAGTAGAAACTCTCAAATTGGAACTCTGCGTTAGCACCAACCACAAAAATAAGCGCAATACCTGCGTCAGGCACTCCATATTGTGTCAAAAGAGGAAGGAGCGCCGCGCGACTATGAGGTGCAATTTCGACTGCCATAACGACAAAGAAAAGGAAACTACTTATATGTGTGGTAGCACAAAATGGATTAGCAATTCAATATAATAATGTGAACCTTTTTCTAAAATATCAAGCTTGAATGAACCTATAACTCATCTATATAGGTAGGTTATGCTGTCACAACTGTTTTCCGGAAACAGGAGTGAGGGTATTGTGGACAAGTATAAGCACTTCTAAAGTGTCTCGAAAATAAGTACCGGACCAAACGTAGGTGCGCCATGTTGCAGGGATTCTGCTCATGCACAGAACTATGCGCAGGAAACCAGGACCTCTGTGTATTGTGGTGTACCAAAACCCCACCTCAGTGCCTAGAACCCTGATCCGACTAGCCTTAGTGGCTCATTCGTTCTCCGTGCTACAGCTAAGCTACCAATGATTAGACAACCTCGAACACGCGACTTAGTAAACTCTCAGGAATAGTGGGAATCAAGAACACTCTTTTGTTCTAACTCTCATACCAGTCCACAAGATGAGAAATCAGAGACACGGTATAGTTTAAAATGTTCATTTTAACTAACGTGCTCTAATATGCAGTACTTTCGCCAAAACTAACAAAGAGATGCATAAGAATAATACAATCAGCATTGTTACAATTCCATAAAATACAAAAGGGAAAATCATATTATAAATGATAGTGAAAACAGGATTATAGTGCTGTTACCACCCTAGCGGTGCTCGGAGCTAGTTTTAATTAATAATAGAAGAAGAACTCTAGGCTTTGACAGTGGACCCCAAACCTCCAAGATCAGATTAAATGAATCACATCCCAGGACAAGAACAGCTCCTCGATGTTGGAAAGGTTGTGTCCAAGTGCCTCCTCAATTTTTTTTGTAACATCGTTTTTATTGCAGAACCAACTCTTACACATATCATACAGTTATGGGCACTTCAAAATAGCAACAACAGTATTAAGAATGTACTCGGGCGGATCAGTGACACAGCCAATAAGCCCAGAACCTGAAGGTCGGGCGGCGTCGGTCCATTGTACACTCTTCGTAGTAGCCCCCGAATTCTTGCAGTCTGTATGCCATTACATCTGCGGTCTGCTTTATACGTTCACCCCTCCCCCTTCCCCCAACTTCTCACCTACCCAGTTCCCCAACTCCCCCCCCCCTCCACCCCTCACCCGATGCTTACGCCTGCGCCTGGATTCGCAAGTAGAGTATGTTTTGGACATCGCTAGGAGGAATGTATCATTCGCTAAGAGTGTGTACCTGGTGTGTTAGTGGGATCATCAGTTTCAGAGTCAGTGTGTCCCCCCTCCTCCTCCCCCGTGCCATCTCGGAGCGCCTGCACTAGTGCCTCCCATGCTGTCGCCCTTTTGAGCGCTCTTTCGTCTGCAGTGCGTCAGGCTAGTTGGTACCTCAGTGTGCTTTCGCTCGCCGCCCATTTAAGACATTCATTATACCACCGCTTGTATGTGGGTCCCTTTCTAGATTTCCAGTTTCTAGTGATTTCACGCTTGGCTAGTAGTAGCCCCATGTCTATAAACTTACTGGTTACTTTATTCTTGGGTGTGTGTGGAAACCAGTGTAGTGTTCCTACCACTTTAGTGTACTGCAGCTCCCTGTCCGTAGCATTATTCAGTGCCTCTCCAATCTCCCGCCAGTAATCTCGCAGTTGTGGACAATCCCACAGCATATGCCCCAAATCCGCCTCTGCAATATTACATCTGGGGCAAGCTGCGTTTTCCACACCAAAGTATTTCCCCAGTTTCCCCGGGGTGAGGTAAGCCCTATGTAAGATGTAGAAATGTATCAGTTGAAATCTTGCGTTCCTTGTGCTCCTCCTCGCTCGCCTTAGTAGTTGCGCCCAGGTGGTATCAGGAATCTCCATCTGGAGATCCAGTTCCCACTTGGCCTTCAGCGCTGTGAGCGGTTTTAACGTTTCTCGTAGCATTCGAGAATAAAGGCAGGTCACTGCCTTATAGGTGCCAGCTGCCATCATTGTGTACTGGCAGGCCATGGATGTAGCGGGTTCCTGCAACCCCTCCCCCCAGTGCTCTTGCATGGCTCTTGTCACAGCGGCATGCATCAGGTAGTCCCCTCTCGGCAGGTCAAAGCGTTCCTGCAGGGTCTGGAACTGGAGTAATACCCCGTCCTCATATAGATCACCTAACATCTGCAGCCCCGCATCTTCCCACCCTTGTAGTCGCGACCAGTCTCCACCGTGAGGGAGAGCGGTCACCATTCCCAGCGGAATCTCCGGTGCGTACATTCGGCGTACCCCCGCTCTCCGCCGCGCTCGATTCCAGAACAGCCGAAACGTCTGCTCCTCCTGGGAAAGATCCCTGAGGAGGAGCCTCTGCTGCAGGGTAATGTAAGCCAGCATATGCCGTGGTGTGCCCCCGTCTCTGTCCGGTTCCGGACCTCGATACACCTTCGCGACCTCTTGTGTAAAGGTCTGCAACTGGGCCGCCAGGTAGTAACACTCAAAATATGGTACTGCCATGCCCCCCTCATCTTTAGGTCGAACCAACGTGTCGAGCGCTATCCTGAGTCTGCCCGCTCCCCATAGAAAGGCTATCACCGTTGATCTCAAGATAGTGCTCGGTATCCATACCGGCAGCGTGCGGAAATAGTAAAGGAGCCGCAGGAGTGCTATCATCTTCAGTAAGGAGATTCGACCTGTTACCGAAAGCGGAAGAGTGGCCCAAAAGGCCATGCTCCCCTTCAATGCACTGATACAACGGCCCACATTGCCCTCTAACATATCTAACATATATACACTCCTAAGTAGTGTAAACAGTTAGGCTCTCCAAGTGCCTCCTCATGCATTCAATGCAATATTAACAAGCATTTGCAATGCAATAGGTCTCACAGCATTAAAGTTTCAGTTATTGGCATTGTAAATGACAATGCTTTGCATTAATTTTTTTTAATTTGCAATTGGTATATAAACATTGTTTGTGAATGGAAGCGGGAGGCAGAGACAACTGCACACGAGAGAGGCTGAGAGGGTCAACACGAGGGAGGGGGCAGATTGGTGCACACAGAGGGACGGAGACAGGGGGGTGTAGAGGAGCACACAGGAGGACACAGGAGGGCATGGGGAGGCACAGAGGTCACACGGCGGAGGGAGAGAGGAACGCACATAAGCAAGGCTGTGAGGTGCAACATGAGGGATGGGGCAGATTGGGGCAGACAGAGGGATTTAGACGGGGGTGTATAGGTGCACAGAGGAGGATACAGGAGAGTCCAGGAGGAGTGCATAGGGAGGCACAGAGGTCACACAGCCGGAGGCACAGAAGAATGCACACAAGAGAGGCTGAGAGGTGTCACACAGGCACGGGGTGCAGAGTGGCACACACAGAGGGAAGGAGAGAGAGAGATTGAGCACATGGGGTCAACCTAAGACAGGGGACGGCCCGCCGCGGGAGGGGAACCTGGGTGCCCCCAATTCAACCAACGAGGACCAGAGAGGCAAGGCGGCAGTGGAACTCCCCTGCCCCCAGGGGGAGTGTCTGCTCCTGCTGGAACATATTTTGGGAGTAGTGACGCAGCACTGCGGAGGGCTAGGGGCCCACCTTGCCTCGGGGGTGTAGCAGCACGGCATAGTGGAGGCCTGGGGTCATACCCTAATTCAATAGAGCAGAGCCAGAACACTCACTTGGGGCAGCTGTGGGACTCTTGCAACAGCGCTGCACCGTCAGCCAAGTAAGGACATCTGCCCTAATACTTAGCTAGCTTTTTAGCCAGCACTACCCTTGTAGGAAACAGTGAATCGCTGAGGACACGGAGCGGACTGTAGCAGCATATCTGACTTTGTGTTCAACTTGGAGACAAGCTACACTATGGGAGCATGGTTCATTGTAAGATCTCTCCTTCTATGTAATGGGGCTCTCTTGTGTGTGTGCTGGAGGCGCCGTGTGTCTGTAAGTGTGTGCAATGGTGTGTGTGCGTGCAATGGTGTGTGTGTGTGTGCGTGCAATGGTGTGCGTGCGTGAAATGGGGTGTGTGTAAGGTGGACTCGGTGTGTCCCGTGAGAGTGCGTGTGAACATGTGATGCATGTGTAAAAGAGCGCCAAAGGCTGCGTGAAATCATTGTATGTGATGGAGCGCTCCTGTGTGTGTGTGTGCTGGAGGCGTTGTTTGAATGTAAGACTGCGTGCTTTGATGGAGCAGTCGGTGGGGTGGCCGCCTCGGCCTGCACCCCCTGCGGTTCGTAGAGGTCTCCGGCTGGGGGCTGCAGCCCTCTCTGCAGATCTCTACCCCTCCTCCTCACTCTGACCCGATCTCAGCTCACCCTATTCTTCGCAGTCTGAAAGTGATGCAGTCAGTGTTGGTGCACAGCCCAGTCGAGTCCTCATTCCACATTAACTCTGCGACTGCACAGTGGGGTCAAGGAGTCGTGAACCCACTTTAGGTTCTGTTCCCAAAACTAAGCACTTGCGCACAAAGCAGTCATCCCACTGTTTAGACCATTTTTAATGACATCTTGCAGAGACGCACTAGCAATTTGTGCAAGATCAGATCTACCAACTGTTTACAAGTCCGAGTCAAGCTACACTATGGGAGCATGGTTCATTGTAAGATCTCTCCTTCTATGTAATGGGGCTCTCTTGTGTGTGTGCTGGAGGCGTTGGGGGTCTGTAAGTGTGTGCATGGTGTGTGTGTGTGCGTGCAATGGTGTGTGTGCGTGCAATGGTGTGTGTGTGTGTAATGGTGTGGGTGTGTGCGTGAAATGGTGGCTAAAATCACCCCGACATAATCTTTCTAAACCGCTTTAAAAAACAAAACAGGGCTGAATCAATAAAAGCAGTGATTCAACTATTGCATTATCCAGTAAAATAGATTGATGTATTGTAAATTCTTGATTTTTTTTAACGCTTTAAAAAAATGTATTATGAAGCAAATGTAAGTTTTGAAAGTAATTGGGGTGCTGCAAAATGTTGATCTTTTGTTTGTTTTGAATATATCGAGTGATAAAAGCCTGTTTCCTCTTATTGTTGACCTCGTTATAGATCAACAGATTTACTAAAAACTTGAAACTTGACATGCTGTGGACGGGTCTCTCTCGCCCAGGGCCTTACAGTGTAAACAAGAGACAACTAATAGTAAAGCAGGGAACTGTCAAAGGAGGAATAAACACAAGAAGAGATTCTGTCACTATTATTGTGGAAACTCGCTCGATTTCCACTCATTCACTTGGCCGTCTTTATACAGATGGTGCGGGGGAAAGGTGCACAGGCCACAAACACGGTACACAGCAGGCTGCTGGGACCAAGAGCCCTGACCAATGACGACGCCATGTGAGCAAGAACACACAGTGTGCTGCGACATTGGCGAGGCACGCTACAACTACAAAAGAGATGGAACAGCAACAAAACACAGGTAGTAAAGTAAAGGCATGTCACAGTAGCGAGGTAGACAAGGGATGTGCCACTCAGTGACAAGGAAACAAGCACTAGACAATCTGGACGAATACCACACCTCACACCCTGCATCAACCAGGGCGCAGAGGAGCCCTGGAGCAGACGTCAAAGTTGACTGAAGAATCACGTGAAAGTTACATGAAAATCATCTTATCCAGGTCGCCAAATGTCATAATGGAACAATACCAAACCACACAACACATAAGAACAGCTGCGGAAACTCAGGTGAACTCCCCCCCACCCTCTTAAATCTCGCCCCTAACCCTGTACAGCGACCCCCGCTATTCAGCTAGGCTTTACAAGTGCCCATAAATACACATACAGGGGAAGCTTGGCCAAAGCACCTAAGATCTACACAGGAGAGAAGGCAAGGCTGACAACACCAGAGACAACGGATGAGACGGCGGATCAGAGGGTGTCAGCATCAGGGAACAAGACGTGCGCGCGCACTCCCAAAAACGAAACCTATCGTGGGGCGGGACTTCCGTCTTCTGAAGCCCGCGCCCACGGAGTACCTGGCCCGAGGAGCAGTGGTTACGCGGGGCTCCCATGCCCGAGGGAGAGCCCCGCGTAGGCTGCAGATGTCCGGAGTGGCGGTAAGTGGCCCTTACTTGTAGGGGAGGGGGGGTGTCGGTGCGCTTGTATGTGTGCGCACGCGTGTGTGTATGTGTGCGACGGTGGGGGGTGTCTCTGTATGTGTGCATGCGTGTATGTGCGCTCGTGTGTGTGTCTCTGTGCGACGGCGGGGGGGTTGTGCGTGAGTGTATGTGCGCTTGTGTGTGTGTGTCTCTGTGTGTGCGCATGCGTAAGCAGGGGGAGGTGTGGCTGTGTGTGTTTGCGCTTCCCAGGAGACAGGAGATAACCACAGCGGGCACGTTCGCGCGCGCGTGGCCCGCTCCGATCGCCTTCTTTAAGATGCGCGCGGCCATCTCCTGTCTCCTGGAAAGCTGTGTCGCTGACAAAGGTTTCTGGCGAGACCGCTCTTTCGCGCGGTTAACGCCACGAGACCAAAAAAGCACCCGAGTTTGCGCAGCAGCCTTTTCTGTTATGTCTAATGTGCGTGGAACTGATCAACATGAATTAACAGCATACATTGTTATTCGAGCTTGGAATCGCTGTGCAGACTGAGGGCACAGAGCGCACCTAGATTTGTGAAAAACAGACAGTTCTCATGTGAAAAAGCACAGGCAGGTTATTTACGAGAGACATATAGTGCTGTGTGCAAAAGTGGCAGAAGCAGAAAAATGGCGTTTAAGCATATACTGTAGTGTAGTTCCTGTATTCCCAATAGGCTCTGCGCATTGGAATAATATATCCTATGGATGTGACGTAGGACTTATGTCTACTAGGTCTCTATCAAATATATTAAACTTAAATGTGAGTGCCAGCTAGCTCAGAGGTCACTTGAAACTTTCTCGAATAAACAAGAAGGGATTAGTTTCTGACAACCGCATAAACATAACAACTTTGTTTCCCCAAGATAAAACGTATCTTCAGAGCCTTGGAAACAATAGATAGATATTTTACTCAGTCATTCGTGCATGCTTTGTTTCACCAGAGGTGCAGAGAAATAGAGAGACGGGCGTTTTCAATAAAAGTATTTATTGAACAGTCTTCTTTCTCATGCAGAAGAAATGAAATGCTACAATTGTAATACTGTATGTAAAGTATAATGCGTACAGCAGGAAGAGTATTTTAAAATAATACTGTAAAAGCATGGTATGGTTTCTAAGCCATAAAATACATACATAAATAAATAGAGACTAAAAGTACTCAACTGGTGCTTCTAAAATATGCCTACCCCGATATACCTAACCTAAGTCTAGTACAAGGCAAGAAGTAAGTGTGGTGTAGCATGAGTTTAGTATTCTTTTTGCCAAGAATCCATCCAAGATTTCTCATAGGGTCTAATCAGCTCCATACCTTGGTTTCGAATGAAGGAGGTCTGTCTGAGGACTCGATTTCCCAACACCCCGCAAGGGGAGCTTGGAAACACTGGAGCTGGATTTCTGGGCAAGAGAAAAGACAGCGTCTCTCTCAGTACGTCTGCTGCAGGGTCGGCTTCCTTCCGCACTTGCTGTAGCGAGATGCGTCAGGCAAGTAGATAGTCGAACTGCTCCAAACCACCGTGTGTTTGCTTGGGCAAGTGTGGGCATATTTATTCCTTGAAGGAGCCGAGTTTGACGTAAAGGTGGACATAATAACGTCATCAAAGAGTCTCAGTTCTTTGAAAACTCCATGAGTTCTTGGACAAATCAATATACAAGCAAGGGGAAGTCCCTAACTGCTGAAGCCGAGTTTTCCAAGAAATCGTTGTGGATTTTCAGAACTAGTGGAAGTAGCCATGCCGTATTTGGACTGCATGGGCTATGTCTAAATATGGTTATGATTTCTATGCCTATATAAGGATACGGTTCTCTATACCTATATAAGGGCATGAATCGGGAAAATTACACTAGGGTCCTAAAATGCTATACAACAATACCTCATGTATGCTAACATAGCAATGTCTGTATAGCAGTTGATCCGGTATCCTCACTACAGGGTCAGTGTCCATGACTTTTTGGAAAATGAATAACATTAGATGAGTATTAAAGCATATGTCCATAAAAAAGCAAAATGTAGAACTGGTCTGTAAATGTGAAGGACATTGAAACTGGAGGCTAAAAAGTAAGTTGATATCCTTAACTTGATTCAGTAAGGCGCAAAGGTAAACATAATCTAGTCTAGATGATTGGTGGCCTCTATTGGTGGCCTTAATTGACGCATTTGTATGCACAGAGAGCATGTAGAGACAATGTATGCTAGATCCTAGTATAATGCTTGGTCTTTTAGAAAGAAAACCAAAGTCTGAAAAGCACCAACATTCCCATTAAAATAAAATCTTGATTTTTGTATTTTATTTTATTCATCAGCTAAATAAAATACTTAATAATTTGTGTATTTGTTTGAATTATACTAATTTCTGTATTTTTGTTTATAACTTCAAAGAAATTGTGTAGCCTAGGGTCTCCAGCTACGGGTTCTCGGGAGACAAAAATTAAGAACCACTGGTATAGACTGCCTTTCTAGTGGTTTTTCAGAAGAAATGTGACAGGGCTGTAGCTGGCAAGGTCACCCCGGCCAGAGTAGTTTTTTTCAGCAATTAAGTATTTGTATTGTGTTTGGGTCATTTGGTTAAGTTCTTTGGGTGCTGGAGGAACTCTTCAAGTGAAGGAGTTTTTGAAAGCAGCTCCACATGAATTCAGCAAGCACAGAGAGGTTAATGGTTGTCCACTTGAGGATAGTGTAAAAGCTGAGAGGAGGGAGAGTAGATATCTTTTTTGTGCATTCAAAATAGATTCTGATTTTCTTTTCTTAGTTAAGAACTCATTGATATCATTGCACTAGTCAACTGAATGTGGAATTGGTCTAGGAAATGACTGATTCAGTGCTCTATTACCATAAAAAGAGTTTTACTTTGTTTGTTGATTGAGTTATCATAATCTTCTAGAAACTAGTTTTAACACTGGTGATGTCACTTGCTCTGAGATAATTATTAGGTATCCGATGGTGCTGAGAGATAAGAGCTTGGAGGGTAGTTTTCTTTTTGTGTTATTTGTACCAAAAGGTTAGCCCAGGGCCTCACCCTACTCTTTATGATTCTTTTAACAGCCCCACCTGCTTCCTGAGAAGGACCCAGGTGCCTTCCCTATGACTTATCTCTGAATCAAAGAGGCTACTTTGAAGTGTACTGGGAAGTCTGACTCTCCCATCTCCAGGGTGTTGCACCCAGCTTACAGGAATGCATCAATACCCGAATCTGTATGGTAGGATTTCTCTACCTCGTCTCCTCATGTTTCACCATGCAGCCCTGGGTCTCCTAAAATGGAAGCCAGAGATCTCCATGTACTGTACCCTTTACATGCTCACATACACCCAGCACATGTATTCAACATACTCACACTGCATAGCACTGTATCCTTTATTTACTGGACCACTCACAGGCAGACATATGCCCAGCACATGCATTTAATATGCACACACTGCACAGTACTACATTATACCTGCATTGTACCATTCACAGGCACACATACATCCAGCACATGTATTCCACACAAGCACTGCACAGTGCTACACACCAGGATTTTGTTGATTGGTGGACCCTTACAAAATGAGGTTTATGCTTTTATTATAGCTTTCTATAAATGCAAACCTTTTCCCTCTTCTATCCCTCCGCTATCCTTCTGAATCCAAATACTTGACTAACCTATCGACCACTCAAATCACTTTCATATTTCACTATGCTAACTCAAAACTAATCCTTTATGGGTTCCGAAGTAGCGTGCTACTCGCAGATAAAGCGCTTTGACGCCTCGTCAGGGGTAGTAACACTATATAAATGCAATTACAATATAATACACTACAAACATGATGACATTTAGTGCCATATGCTGAAAAGGACAAGAAGCTACTGGTTTGGGGTCAAATTAATTTTTCCAGTCGTTATGGCTTGCAAGTACACTTAACTGCATGCGTGCGGTGGTTATTTTTGCGCTGCGCGGCTTTTTTCCAAAAGCCGCGTTACATGACGAGCTCAGCTCGTCATCAGCGTGCGAGCGGCACGACTCATGACGAGCTCAGCTCGTCATGAGCGCCGAAGGGGTAAAGAATACAAATGTAGGGTAGTATTCAGATTTCTTATGCTGGAGGCTTCTCCTAGTATCTTCTCAATCTACAAACTTTGCAGGACCATGAATAACTGACTTTGCGTGAACTTCACGAGGAGGGAATATATAAATTTAGTAGCTCTCCTACTCAAAAAATCAGTTTGGCTCTTTTTAGTGTTCTCACACTCCACAAACATAAATGACTGACGTCAGGGATCAGAAGGTGACTTTTTTGCTGTAGGCCTTGAATTACCTAGCTACAAATTACAGATAGGTTCTCAACAACAAACAACCCAGATTAAGAGACATTACTGGTATGACCAGAACGGACACAAGTTAGCATAAGATAAGTAGGACTTTAGTTCACGAGTTCCCTTTTGTCTGGCTATAGGCAGATCCCCTATATCCCCTAAATCTTTGTAACGTTTCCCCCCCCCCATTCTAAAAAACTGGTTTAGGGTTCACAAACTAATTCAACAGGATCTCCCTATTGCCTCACATATTGCCACGGGTTTCCACCCGTCTCCTGTCTCTTGTAACATAGAAGGATAGGGAGGAGACCAGAAACCACCACCCTTGTTACATAGTGACGTGGAATTATCCCACTGAAGTAAATAATTACTCTGTACAGCTAGAAGAATCTTGTTTTGTATTAAAGAACTGGCATCCAAAATCAGAGAGTGTACTCTCCTTGCTTTAGAAAGCCCATCACTTCCCCGTTTCAATGTGATTCATAGATTTAGAACACGAAAAAAAGTTAAAGACACAATAGCTTGGAATAGAAGTTAACGCTGCATTGCAATAATTTGGAATAGAAAATGATCAAAAAATATTCATTATTTTTAGCGCCTAGCCAGGCTCTACATGCAAGGCCTACTGAGAGAGTAGCAAGAGGTTAGAGGTGATGTCTAAGAAAGCCTATTCAAAATCAATGAGTACCTTCTTACAGGGTTTTTTTTTAAAAAGAGGAGGAAAAGAACTAACATTTCGTTGACGAAATTTAGTTTCATTGCCCCTCCATGAGACGTTTTTGTCATGGCTAACAACCAAGGAACGAACTAGGCGCCGATTCCGTGAAACGCTTAGGTACAATAAAATCATTAAATAAGCTACTTCGTTATTAAAAAAAAAAGAACAAACTAATGTGAAATGTTCTAGGTTTTCTCCCTGCTAATATGCTTTTTCGTTCTGCAATTTAGCTCTACCAGTAGCAAGAAAGATTATTGGCGGGCGTGCCTAGGTCCAGATATCTGTTTACTTCAGTTAATTATTATTAAAAGAATAAGGCCGGCGCAAGAAAAAAACCAATCACAAATCAAGCCACTGGACAAAACACAATAGAACGCCCTGAAGGCAGCCCCCGAGGGAGTAACTTTACAGCCACACAAACCTATTCCTTACACAATTTCTCACTTGGAATGGGCAATGTGTTTAGGTGAAAAAAACTGCTTTTCCCGCAACTCCCTCTGTTTTAAATGCATCTTTTCATTGATAGATAAGAGGGCCTAAAGAATAGCAACAACGCACAGCACCCCGGGCACAGAGCAAGCTGTCATTAAAGGTCACAGTGCACATAAATTCTTACTTTGTAGCAACAGTTCTTCCGTTTCCGTCCACTGCCACAGCTGCACGGCTCCCGGGCTCGAAGCACCAAACTCACGTCCTCCGTCTCCAAGACGCTCTGATAAACGGCTCTTTGGAATTCTGTCAGGGAGCAGTATACTATCTGTAGAAACAAAGGGTGAAAGGGGGTGAATACCCTCTTGTTTACATGGCGGAGGGGGCAGGGCAGAAATTAAACGAAATATCTCCTCGCAAGCAGCCAAGGTGTTAGTGTTACCTCAGGCGGATTGTGAGGTGCCCCCCCCCCCCCCCAACGTTCCCAAAGCAAGAGGTCCAATGGTTGTGGCATTGCCATTTAGACCCTCAGTTGCCGAAAATAAAACCAATATTGTACAAGGAAAATGGCACCCCAACAGTTTAAGCTTAGCAACGGTCTCAAGGCAATAATAGAGGCAGAGGAAATGTCCCCACCACACACCTTGGTTGTGTAGTAAAAAGCAGACACAACGGGTGTACAGTTGAGCCTTAACTGCGCTAGTGATGATAGCTGCGAAGCTGCATCCCATAATTTAATTTTGCTTATAGAGTGTTTTAGGTAAAACATGACAGCATGCAATGAAAGACAGTCTTACTTAGAATGATGCAATCATCCTAAATTTAAACCGCAACTCATCTAGGTGGTAAAATATACTACAGACACATCTCAAGTGGGCAGTGCTTTAAATGGGCAGGCATTGTCACATTCTAAATGTAATCTGAAAGGAAGAGAGCTAGCACTGCTCAGGTGGGTCACAATACTTATAATGAGAGAGTACAGCAGTCATCAGTAGCTTAGCCAACAGGGAGTCTGGGATAGTGAGTGTCTGAACTTTCATATTTCCATTTCAAGCACTGCATTTTTAGAAATGTCCCACTGCATCTTGCTTGAAGCCATAATTCTGTGCAGCACTCAGACAGTCTTTGAGACGGTCAAACAAATTGATGGTAAAAAGTCTGACAATGGGATTCCAGATGAAGGATGCAACTAAACCTACCACAAACGTTGCCAGTTCACACATTTATGCAATTATGATCCCATTTTAATTTCTCACTGTTCCACTCTTGCAAAAGTGGAGCACATTTATTGGTGCAATTAGGGATTAAGTTGCTTGGCAAAAGTCTGCACTAGTTTATAAAGAGATAGACAGAAAATGGTATACTAAGCAGATGAATGCCTCTATTCAGATCACCGAGTAAAGGAATGTAAAGGGGTGTGACAAAATGTGTGACTACCTGAATTACAGTCATTAGATGTTTCATCAAATTGATTAAAATGAAACAAATTCATGCGATAAACTCATACATTCGAACCAAACAAGCTACTCTAGTAATTAGATCTGGTATCAGTTGCATCTATACTACTTTCCCGTGAAGACAGGTATATGCCTATGCCAGAGAAGCAGCACAAAGATTATAAAAGGGGCATTTTCCCTTATCTCAGGGCTCCATGAGGCTTCTGCTTCATTGTCCTGCTCCTTCTAGCTGGATTCTTGCTCTCAAATTGCACCTGCATATCCCTATGCCCTGACATTAAATTTTGATTATGACTTCGGCCTCACTCAGACTTGTTTGTTTTCACCGGCTCCTCTGGAAGGCTGTCTGAACTTGTTCTCCACAAAACTCCTTCCACATTATTGGATTATAACTTCATTTTGTGACGGTTTCCTCTTTGGATTACATTCTAATCTCCGGAGGGATTCCTCTTCCTCCGTTCTCTAAACTGATCACTGGAACCTTCATTTTCGTCACCTTGAACTTGCTGAACTATTGAAAGCAATATATAATTGAAATTTGGGATCTTTTACTATTGAATTCGAGACTGAATCCTTCAAGATTACCACTGATCTTTAACCATCGTACCATCCAGGGCACATTTTAGTACAAGCTAGCATCTTTCCTAAGTGCACATATGAATACTCATTTGCTTGCTCTGGCAGTAACCATTATCATTTCCTCTTGCAGACTTAAAGGTTGTTTCGGCGTAGCCAGCTCTCTGATTTATGGATGAAGATTCTATTGTCTGTACTTGCTTGGCAGCCTCTTTACTTATACAGTACATTAGTTGAACTGTACATCTAACACTAGTAAAAGAAACAAACAGCAACGTTTTACCCTTTATCCGTTTATTTTGGTGACAGAGGCCACCATTTTCACAGTCAAAACTATTTAGCCGCCAAGTTTTTGTTTCAGTCTCTTCTGTGACTGTAGACAACTCAGTGCCTATCTGGTACCTTCCTTTACGTTTTTGGCTACACCTATTGTAAGAAGGTGGTTATTGTGTCAAATCCCCAAACCATGTCTCTATTGCCTTTCATCATAGTCTGAGAAATTGTGTCAAAGCCCAAAACCATGTCTCTGTTCCCTTTCTTCATACAACAGGGTTATCCTCTTGTTCATACAAGGTAGAGCTGTAGTAGTACTGTCTGTCAGGCCATGCACACGCTACTACTGTACTTCAAGGAGAAACGCAGTCAAACTAAAGAAAGGGCTTGCAGCTTCAACAGACTGATGAGTAACTTTTTTCTTGGTGTCCATATCCTGCTGATCAACATGTCTGCAACACTGCACCCCATGTGCTGACGGAGTACAACAGATAAATGATACCCCGCCCCCCTCTCAGAGGGGGAGGAGAAAGTGCAACACAAACAGGTAAGCACAAACGGCAATGGTCAAAGCAAAACAAAATAACCCATGAAGGTGGAATACAGGAAAAATATATTCATCAACAAACAATAAAACAAATTTTATGTTGGCATAATGCAGCAACATTTAATAAGTGCATGGGGTGTGACAACTCAGTGCAAATCAGTGACCAAAAAGGTGCAACGAAATGTATACAAGAAAATGTAAAACCATGCAATAGTCTGCAAGGTAGCTCATCTCATGTGATCATTGAATTCGTAACAGAAGGAGGCTTCATGGGCGTTGCTTTTAACACTTCTGCCATGTTCCACTGCGGGAACAAGTAAGATTGCTACAAACATTAGGACAGATCTAAATGGGGAAGGAACACAGAATACAATGAGGAGAGAGTTTAAGGAGTTATGGTTGCTAAAATATGTGACAGAATATTTTAATACACCACTGTCAGAAACCTGTCTGCATAAAGAATCAAATGTCATGATTTTTATATTTAGTTGTCTTTTCATTTGTTTTTGATCAGAAACAAATACAACTATTGAGCCTACATTTGCTGCAAAATTGTGCAAACGGTAAGTAAGCATGACACGCACAAACACAATCTTAATGTTAAAAAAAAAAAGAAGGGACCCTCTTACCCTGTCTTCCTTCTTAGGCAACTGATTACTTATGATTGCTTTAGTGCGCCGCAGGAAAAAGGGCGACATCTTCCTTACTAGCCTTTGCATGACTTTTCGTCCAGTAGCCAGCTCTCGTTTAGTTGCATTATGTCTCTGTCCATATTCCATTGGGCTGGAAAATTTCTCCTTGAATTGAATTCTGCTTCCCAAACATCCAGGCACTGCCCTAAAAGGAATTCCTTAAAAATCAGGCTTGTTCTCAATTCACATTCGCATCATACTGTCTCAAAAACACTTTCAGTCTTTAACAAATAGAAAGAATGCATAGACCTTTTGAACGTTGAGCACAGTGATGGATCTGAAGGCTGCTTTTTCGCCACCACCTAATGGTAAATAAGCATCTTAGTGTTTCGGCTTGCATCAGTGATATAGTACAGGATTAACAAGCTATAAGAGGAATTTCACATCTAAAATGTTTATTGGACAGTAACGTAATCTCAAGTCAAGATGCCAGCTAAACACTGAGATCATCAAGAACCTGTGGTGCAAAAAATGAAAATCGGACAGTGATTGATGTGCATCGCTATGAAATACTTCTAAACTGCATTCAAATGTAAGAACTGATAAGTACATGAGGGTGTGACCTAACGGCTACGTGGTCGACCTCGGAGCTGGGGAACCGGGTTCGAGTCTCGGCACGGAAGCTCAACATCCTGTGATTCTGGGCAAATCACTTAATCTCCCTATGCCTAATTAAAAAAAAAATGTGTCTGTCTGTAACGCAACTGGTGCTCATGTAAAGCGCTATATAAAACTCCCCAAAAACTCTGACCAATGAATCCACCACAGATTTCATGGATCACGGACCACAAACCTGGATTGTCTGAGACAACTTTAAGGTGTTGGTTTCAAAATGTGACCTAAATTCATAATAATAAGTACAGACAGATTAGTGTGCAATGTGTGCTTGAATCCAAGCCTAAAGCAATGAATGAGATGAAAAAGATATAAGATGTGAATGGCAGTGCACTGACACAACTCTCTCTGTACCCAATTGGCACAAATGAACTAAAGAAACAAAAGTTTGAAAAGGAGCATCATACGGAGGGCTGACATCAAACAGAACGTCTATTATTATTTTTATTTTTTTTATTGCCATAAGGCTCGAATTATGCTCAATATGAGCAGGAACCTTACGAAAACAGAATCCAACCATAGACGCAGTGAAAACTACACACAATCTAAGCTGAGCAAAAGTGGGTCACATGTTAGAAATGTCGGAGGACATCTACTTGGAAGTAATCAAAGTGATGATGAAGTGATGTGTGTCTGTGCATGCATGGGCTGAGTGGGCATGCTGAGGAATACTGAGTGTGGCTGCTATAAGAACATGATGATGCGTTGCTTGCGAAGGTCTGTGTGCTGGATGACGCCTGGCAGTTAAGTACAATTGGAGGCAAGATGGAAATCTAAGATGAGGTATCTGAATGTGGCTCTAACCTAAGGGTCTAACATGAAATAAAGAAAGTTTCAGTTTTTCAGTGATGAGCTCTTAAAAGGGACCTGTGTGGAAATGCAGGAGGACTCGGAGATGTGGATGATTTAGGTTGCATAGACCTCGGTGCCAAGAAGGTGTAGTCTGGTACCACCCAACCTCAAATCTGCCAGCAAGTGGCATCATCGTCTCCAGCTTGGATGCAGTAGCCTAACAAAAAGTGTTGGCAAAGAGTTGGCAGAAAACAGAAATGTCTGGAAGACTTTGTGTTGAAGGAGTTGTGTCTCATTTAACTGCAACACAGCACTGGCCAGGGGACAATTACCTTGCAAACTTGGGGTAGGGAACTCTGGACAAAAAAATACTTATTTTAGCTAGACGGTCAGTGAAAGGTGAGTTTTAAGCCACTGAGCTAGAGGCAGGAACACTTTCATCTCTTTATTTGACAAAAGGATCTACAATGAAGAGAAAAGATGAAAAGGTGCAGGACACTCCTTTGGGAAAGTGGCAATAACTTTATTTACTGGTGCTTGTATGCTTTTTTCATGTTGGCACACTGCAGTGGTTACAGATCGTGCTACTTGCATGTAAATGTCGTATGCACTGTCCTAGTACTGGAAGTGAGTGGGATCCATCCGAATTCAGCAGCTAGTATTGAGTTGGAACCAGGATCTCGACTGGCTTCAGTGAAATGTGCAGACTTTGGTGTCCAATACAATTTACCGGTATCGGGACAAAGTAACAGCTCATACATTGTGCTTGCTTTGTACTTATAGAAGCAACCTGCAGGAGGCGAAGGAGATCTTTTACTTTCAGTTCTAGCTGAGCCCAATACAATTGCCTCAATTGGAGGGCCATCAACACTCATTTTGTTAAAGTCTCATCCTGGCTGGGAGCTAGCTGAACCTCAAACACCTTGATGCCAATGTGACTGAGAAAACAAAAGTATAAGCCTTGACACTTCACATGTGCTTGAGCTAAACTATGATTTAAAGGCAGTTGTCTGAGTTTTCCAAGCTATGTCTTCAAGAAATATGCAAAGACTGCAAGGAGGTCAGATATATCAGTCTCTATCAGTAATTACACTAATAACTATTTATATAGCATGGGGGCGCTTCCTAACACCAATGGAGTGAGCAGCTCATCCTGTAGCTCCTCACAACAAGCCTGATCTAGCAACATCCTGACCCCCCACAGAACTGTGGGGGCTCCGATTGGTGCTGTACGCTGCTGAAGGGGCACGAGAGATCAGAAGGTGCTCGACCCGCTATGTAGCCTGGAATCCACTTCATCATATTGACCCGCTTGGAGTCCTGACTGAGGGAGTCAGAGCACCGTGGGGACTGAAAGCGGGGCTGAATCAAGACCAGGAACCGGCCCGACTTGGCGGCGCCGCAAAGTGCTGAAACTGTGGCGGCAGCGCAGAGAGGCTGCCTGGCCTAACCTTAACCCCAGCACAGAAGAGAAGGTGAGTTGCGGAATCGAGGTGATGCGACCATACGGCGAAACGCTGCTGCTGGGCTGGGCCGCCAGATGGGAGCACCTGAGCAGGCCTAGGCCTCATGGAGATCGGGCTCAGCGTAGGCAATGAGCAGCGGCTCTGAACCTCTGCGGGTGGCGCTGAAGCACCAATGAGCCTGTGGGGACCTGGAGAGTAGTGAGCAGCCGACTGCTGTGGATACGCGCTAATGCCGGACAACTATTGGCGTGCAGACCCAGAGGGGGATGGTGTTCGGCACTCGAAATCGGACTGAGACTTGACCGCCCCCCCCGGGCAGGTAGGAGCGCAGGGAGCCGAGAGCGAGGGACCGCTAGCTGAGCAGCGGCAGCTAACAGCACGAGGAGGAGAGACGCCTTCCTGGGTGGATGGCCAGAGACTGCCATATGCGGAGGAGGCTTGACTGTGGGGCAGGGCTGAGCTGCACGCGCCTACGCTGTTCTTGCGCTGCCCCTGACTGGAGCAGAGGGTGGGGTTGCCGTGGGGCTGTGAGCGGACTGATGCCACTGCTTGACTGCTGACCTGGGAGAGAGGAACTGGGCTGTGGACTGCCTACAGAATCGGTCCACCTGGCACACGACTGGCAGCAGCCCGACTCAAGAATTGAGAGGAGGGCTGGTGGAGAGACACCTACATTGCCCTGGGGAGCCACTACTGGGCGCAACGTTAACTAGAAGAACAGGAATTCACCCTTCTGAGCAGGACCAGAATGAGTGTCTGACCAAGAGCGGGCCTGACTAGGTAGCGTGGACTTCGTCTCACTGCTGTCCTGAGGGAGGGAAGGTTCGGAGAGCTGGGCCATATCTAGCCTGTGGGAGCCAGAAAATAGGAGTGCAAAGCAATCAAGGCAGGACGAAGTCCTCGTCGGCTGCAGGGTTGCGTGGAGGCATTGTGACGTGCAGTGCAGAACTAGCCCCCAGGAAGTATTTGTCTACTAGGGACATGTGGTGCGGCGCGATTGGCAGCCTCCACAGCACGTACCTGTCGCTGAACCCTCAGAAACAATGGGCAAGCAAACGAAGACGTAGACCAGCCTGAGACAACGACACCGGCGACATCTGGAGCAACTGCGCTGACAACCTCAGAGACTGGTGCTGCACCCATGCTCCAGGCACTGGAACTCAAAATCGATACAATCGGCACGCATATTAACCTGTTGAAGGGTGACCACAGAAAGCTACGGAGAAGGTGTCCGGCAATGAGTGCGCACTGTCGGATCTTTCTCTGGCTATGCCTGCAATGGAGAAGCAGCTGCAGATCGTAGAGGCTAAGGTGTGGACACTTGAGACGAGGGCGGAAGACAAAGAAAACCGCTCCAGTCACTATAACATTTGGGTCATAGGTCTCCCGGAGAAAATTGAAGGAGCAAACGCAGTGCAAAACCTGGTGGAGTGGTTACGTACATGTGGGGCCCCTGAGGGTCTCACTGCTTTCTTCGCCCTCGAGAGAGCGCATGGAGTCCCGGCCAGACCTCCAACGCTAGGGGCTCCCCTGCGACCCATGATTGAGCAGCTCCTGCAATATAGGGATCGGGACTCCATCCTAGCAATGGCCTGCAAAAAAGGGGGGCTGAAGGTAACTCATTTAACAGTGCGGATCTTCCCAGACTTCTCAAAAGAGATCCAATGGCAAAGGGCATCCAACCAAGAGGTTAAAAAGAAATTGCAGCAGATGGATCTTCAGTACAGTTTTCCCGGCAAAGCTGAGAGTGGTGTCCTCGGACGGGGTGCGGTTCTTTCAGACCCTGCAAGAACTTGGGACTGGCTGGAACTCCAAGGCGAACCAAGGCCCAGCACGAAGGACCGTGAGCGGGATCGTCCATGCAGAACTCCCGTCGCCGACAGCAAGTAGCACAACCATCTCAGGCTGAGGCTAGATTAGGATGTCAAAGAGCAATGGAGGAAGTGGCACATATAGGCAGGGGCCAGCCAGAACAGGATACATCAGAGCAAGAGCTGCTCCCCTGGACTCTAAGTCGGACCCGGAATTTCATACTTCCAGTACGTTAAGAGAAGGCTCCACAATGATTCCTGACTACGCTGGATCGGGCCTAGCTGCCTGGGGAAGAAACGTGTCAACCACTCACATTGCAGAGCGCTAAAGAGGCTCTACTTCGAATGTTGACGAACACTAAGGCAGTTTGGGTGGGTGGCCTGTTGCTGCTTGCCCTAGGGAGGGAGAGTTAGGGTTGTTGACTGATGCCGTTACAGTTGGGGATCAGCGAGTCACATATAAAATGCATACGTATCAGGTGGGGACACAATGAGAAGGATGCACAGAACCGCAGCGATGTGGCGCGATAAGGCTTCATTCCACGTAGACATTGCATATGGCTAATGACCTACGATATAAATGCATAACTTGGAACGTCAGGAGCATGCATACCATGGAGAAAAGTTACAAAGTGTTCTCCTATCTACATGGAAGGGGAGAGCACATCGCACTCCTACAGGAGACTCATCTCACTACCAAAGAAGGCCAGGAACTGAAAAAGCGATGGCGAAGCTAAGCGTACTTTACCAAATACTCAGCATATTTGCCAGCGGAACACTTCTATGGATAAAATCAGGGATCCCCTTCCAACTCACAGACACCATGATTGATACTGAGGGTAGGTATGTGGCCATAAAGGGCTGATTAGATGACAATGAGATAACACTAATGAGCGTATATGTGCCCAACACAGGCCAGAGTCCCTTTTTTGATCATTGTTCTCGACACCTGGCTCCATGGCTAACAACAACGGCACTTATTGGGAGTGATTTTAATTGCGTGTAGAACACTATGCTAGATCGCTTGCACTCCCCACTGCGGGACACCCAGACGACCTACATGGCCAGAGTATTCTCTGACAGGCAACAGCAATGGGGCCTGGTGGACTCCTGGAGACAAATGCAAAAAGAACAAATGATGGACAGAATGCAGAACAATGTCATACATTCACCCCAGTACAGAGATCTGGGCCTAAATCCATCGTTTTTTGCTCACCATGCCATTCCAGTTTGGACCCAGCCATATACAAATCAGTCTTTTTGGACTCCTGGAGACGCCAACACCCGTTGTATCAGGATTATTCCTATTTTTCTACTTTCCATGAACTACATGTTCTCTTAGACTTATTTCTCTCAACCCTTGATATCCATAGTTTCATTATTGATATAGAACATCTGTCCCGTACCATTTCAGACCACAACCCGGTACTTCTCCACCTCCAGTGTGCGCGCCCCAGAACCTCCATCCCTACATGGAAACTCAAGCCTGAATCCTTAGAGGACAAGGCCTTCCGCGAGACGATTAGGATCAGAATTACTCACTACTTCGCCGACAATGCTGGTTCTGCGGCCAACCCCCAACCTTAATGGGAGACCTTTAAAGTTGTGCTGAGGGGTCATTGCATTACTGAGTACAAAGGGTTCCGACAATCTCTCCTAAAAGAAAGCAAAGCAGGAAGTGGCAGCGCAAGTAGAGAGGCTTCGATGGTTTGAATACCGGATGTACACTTCCAGGATCCACTTGGAACAGGATAAATCAGGTGCCCGACTGGTGTGGCTGGCCAACCCCAACAAGCGTGGCTTTCCTGTCCAAGACCTGGAGGACGGGGAGAGATCCAGAGTATATGCCCCAGAGATGATTAACAATGTATTTGCAGGGTATTATTCGGCCCTTTACGTGAGCCCTATCGCTAACCATCTGCAGGAAGCACACGCTTGGCTGACCGGCCTCCAAATCCCACGGATAATGGATGAGGAGGCAGATGCCCTGGGGGGGAGACATAACCTCTCATGAAGTGCTTGGTACTATTAAACAGATGGCACAGAATAAAACACCGGGCACAGACGGGTTCCAGGCGGAGTTTTACTCCACATATTCTATGGAGCTGGTCCTTCACTTGATTACGCTCTACGGGACGGCCCGCGACAGCACCTGCCTACCAGACACAACCAGAGAGGCCATCATAGTCACTGTACTAAAACTAAATAAACCGGCCCATGACAAAACGCCATACCGCCTGCTGTCAATGTTAAATATAGATTATAAAATCCTAAGCCGAATACTAGCTCTTGTCTTTTATGACCACTCTAATACATAAAGACCAGGCTGAATTTATTTCTTCCCGCAATAGGGCAGGGAATACACAACGTCTCTTATCTGTCCTGGAAGCAAACAGGGAAGCCCCGGAAACGACCTGGAGGTGGACATAGAAAAAGCCTTCGATAGCCTGCAATGGCCCTACTTGTAGCCTGCAATGTCCCTACTTGTATGAAGTTGTGGCGTGCATGTGGCAGGATTTATTCAATGGACCAAACTCCTATATACTAGGCCCACAGCTCGAGTGAGAACTGGGAGACTTATATCACAAGGGTGGCCAGTAGGGTGCGGCACCAGACAGGGCTGCCAGCTCTCCCCTCTTCTTTTTGCCCTGGCTGCGGAGCCACTTGCAATTGCAGCAAGAACAGGGCAGTTCTACAGAGGGCTGCAAGTCCGAAATACTTACCACCTCATAGCACTCTCTGCTGATAACCTGCTGTTTTTCCTAGAGAGAAGGGAGGAGGACCTGACGGGAGCCCACACATTGCTAGAGAGGTTCGGCTTCATGTCAGACCTAAAAGTGAGCTGGTCTCTGCTTTTCCTGGTGACCCATGCAGGATGTCCTCCTGGGACTTGGCGAGACTACGCTGGGAGCCCCACTGTCTTCCATACCTAGGAGTCCAAATATACCATACATGGCCAGATATCTACGAAGACAACATAGGGAGAGCCCTGCGAAGGCTGAGAGCATCCATGGATTTCTGGTAAACACTGCTGCTCTCGGTGGCTGGCAGGATTGCTCTGCTCAAAATGATAGCGCTTCCTCACCTGTTGTACTATTTTAACATACTACCTGTATGGCTTTCTGCGGCCTTCTTTAGAGACTTTAATTCCCAAATCCGAGCCTTCATCGGAAGCTCGGGACGGTGTAGGATCGTCCTCATGACATTGCAGCGCCCGATAACAGATGGCGATCTGGCGGCCCTGGACTTTTACATTGCAGCCCAGCTGCAGTGATTGGTACGGGCCGTGGCCGGGGGCATCAGCGAGCAGAGGCCCCAGAACTGACCATCCCCTCTAGGGGCGCCCTGACCCGAGTGTTTCTTAGAGTACGCAGACTGGCCTGACCCGACTCCCAGGATCTAAAGGTGCAGACGAAATGCTGGTCCCGGGGACTGCAGCGAATGGGGGTGAGGGTACCGTATCGCCAGATATCCCGATAGATATGCTAAAAGCCTTACCCCATAGAGGCTACTGGCAGGACCTAGAAGTGTGGTTAGAACTGAGTTCAAACCAACTCTGGGCGTTTCTTGTTACACAGCGCTGTAACAGCGGCCATTCGTAGACACTGGAGAACAGGCTCCATAGAGCCCCCGCCGCAACGGAGCTGGTAATATATATGGCCCTATCAGCGGGAGTCATTAAAGCAATATCCTGCCTATACAGAGCACTTCTGCCAGATGGGCTACACCCGCCGTAGGCACTCCGACTTCAGTGGGAAGAATACTTAGACCCCCTAATCCCTGAGAAGGACTGGGACAATATCTTGGCCGGAAATTCTAAGATATCCCGAAACGCGTGTTTCAAACTACTATGTTTTAAACAGAGCCTATCTGACACTTGAGCGAATTCATTGAAACTTCCAGGTAGAGGAGGAGGCCTGCCCGCGATGCAGTGAAGCGCAAGTCCATATTAAGAACATGTTTTGGTCCTGCTACCATCCGAGAGAATACTGGGAAGGGGTGGTACAGCTGGTGACCGTGGTAATTGATAAGGAGATCCTCTGCTTACCGGAGCGCTGCTTACTGGGATTGTTTCCCCATGCAGCTAAAACTAAAGTTACTAGAAAATTCCAGGCCCTGGCCTTCGTGCTGGCAAAGCGTAAAATAACTAGAAACTGGAAAACACCGAGAGGCCCTAGCCTCGTCACTTGGAGAAAAAATACTCCTGAAATGGGCGGGTTCCGAAGGACGAGTACTGATGAGGGAGGCCAAAAGGGACTTACACCATATAGAGGAGACCAGAGCCTGGGAGGTTCTCATGCATGACCTGGAGCGCCCAGGGAAAGGGATTCAGGAAGAAGGGGAGGGGCAAATCAGTAGGGCCCGGTACCTGACATAGGAACATAGACAGCACCCATATGGCCCAGACGTTTGCGTTTTCAAACAGATCTCATAGCCATACATACGAAATTAGCGGGACGACACACTGAGAACGAGCCCATATTAGCCATGGTTGCACCCACATACCTAAGACATAACCACCATACTTGCGACTCGCAGGGAGGGGAGGGGGAACAGGGGGTTTCAGACGCAACATGAGTTATGACCATGTAGTACTCGGATTAGTACATACTAGATACGCTGTCAAACGAGTGCATAATTATTATCATGTTGAACATTGCTGAACTGCTGAGATGTTTTAAGAATCAATAACGTCTGTTTTTATTAAAAATCTATTGATATAGCACTTACTAATAATTCTTTATTACTGCCCAAGGGACCCCTTTTTAACATCCAATATATACATGGAGACAGTGCTTTGTTAAATAATAAAATTGTACACTTTATCATACTGGCAGAAAAGAAAAAGAAAAAAGAAGGGCAGTAAGATCGTCTAAAACTTGGTTAAAGTCTAAAAAAGCCGGCAACCTTGTAAAACCCACAAGTAATTAACTTGAAAAAAGATGCCACACTGCTGAACAGTGTTACTTGCAAGGTTTACAGTCAACGATTCCATCTGCCCGGAAATCTTTTCAAGTGGTAAGACAAAAATTTGGCCTAATGATACTGCCCTCAGCATGTCAACCCGCCTGTTTTAAATTGTGTGATAGATTAATGGCGGCCCTATCTGAAACATTGAATACCTTGACATGGGCTGAAATTCTAAAAGATAGAAGCAACAAACTTATTGATTTACCTGGAAACAGCCTAAAAAACGTAACACTATATGAATCTTTGGAGACGTTGGCAAGCTGCATTTAAGAAGGTTGCAAATACATCCTTAACAATTGTATCCATTGTGTATGATAAAATGGACCTATGTATACTATCATACACAAGGATAATCATTAACAGCTATGACATAATCCGATTACAGCCTTAGCTACATAAATCTCTTCAAGTACATCTTAAATACAAACTGAGGTCATATAGATTTGGACCATTCCACTGTCCACAATGCCATTCTTTAGACCGAATGTTATATGTGACAGTATGAGGCAGTGGGCGTTGCCAAGTGAGCCATGATGGGTGATGCGTCTGTCTAAGGCTCCGTGCAAAGGCCCGCACATTGACAGCCATCTGTGCCGGTGAAGCCCCCAAATAAGACGGGGGAAAGGAGTTCTTGCTAGGGAGTCCCTGAACAAACACCCGGCACCCGATATACGGGTAGGAGCGCTCCGTGCAGAAGAGGTGCCCGACAAGCTGGGAGCCATGCCAGACATGGCAGCACACGACACCTGAAGATGGCCCCATCCAGGCAATAACACCCACTGCCAGCGAGAGACGACACCAAGGTCCGGGCAAGGTCCGGGTAGGGCGGCACTTACCGGATCACGTTGCGGCGACCACCCCCGGGGTGCTCACATAGACCACTACTGTTGAAGCTCCTTCACTACCAAGATAGGGAAGCGGTGCTGAGAGCAGACAGGCAGAATGGACGCAACGGTGTGGAGGACAAACAAGTCATGCTATTCCTGGATTACTCCCGAGCGGTGAGGACTACGCACCTCATTCTTGGTGGGCGGAACAACACTTACAAGGCCAGGGAACCCGAGAGACCTCACAAAACGCATTAGAACCCCAGGGCAAACAACGGCAAATAAAGAAATCCCAAATACAACCAGGAACCTGATCCCGGACATCGTTGGGAGGTCCCCCAGATCTCAAACAAATAATCATGGAGTGCCGTAATGCGCTGCAGGCGGCGGTGGAACTGAGCCCAACAAAGGGAGCTTGGAAGGGGAAAGAGGCCCACACATCTTCACATCAGAAGAGGACTTGAGTGATATCAATACTTCACGGGGGACTCAAACCCATCGCTGGTGACCCCGCAGACAGCGGACACACTCATCTAAAAGACTCTGGCAACTGCTTGAATGTTCCCAATGCTTACATCTTTCTCTCCCTAAGCCGGACCATTGACCTAGTTTCAAACTCACCGCTAGACAAATCCATAACATTTCCGCAACTAGTAGGTGCCTGATGGCACGACACTGGAACATCTGGGGATCAACTGGCCACTCATTTGAGCCCATTTGCTAAAGCGGGCCACACCTGCCACACACACCGGGTGCATGGACCACGACCCCCCTACAACAACACACTAAAGTACTCACATAATGCTCAATTTGGACGTACCACCAGGTGTGGTAGGGCCGCAGAGTTGGGACCAAGTCCCCTTGCAGTTTTTCTTACTCCTTCCCTTATCGGATCCCCAACCCCACTACCAGAATCACATTACAGGTGGGCAGCACGACCACACGGCATAGGCCGATTTGAGGTTGGGGGAAGCCAGGTTCCACAGAGCCCCCTGGACGCCTCACTTCAAATCTCACAGACACCCCAACATGACCATAGACAGACATTAGTCTCATCACATTAAACATCAGAGGCATGAACACAGCGAGAAAGCGATATGCCATCTACTCCTACATTAAGCAGCAACATGCGCAAATAGCTATGCTACAAGAAACTCACCTCACAGCGCATGAGCTGGAGCACCTGCACAGACGATGGCGGGGCACCCTCTGTGCCACGACATACTCAGCTTATTTGAGAGGAGCTAAGATTTGGAGCCCTTTTCAGGAACTACGGAGAACAGTAGACAAAGAAGTGAGATAGGCACTCTAAGAGGGGCCCCTGGAAGGTCACCAGGTGCTTCTTGGCAGCATATACACCCCAAACACGGAGTAAGACAAGTTCTGGGACCACCTTTCAGGGGTCCTATCCCAACACACGTCCATACCATGGATTGTAGGGGGCGACTTCAACTGTGTACTGAATCTCACCCTAGATAGATCCCGCCCCCCAGCCCCATCTTCCCTAGCCCACATACAGAAAGCTTTCGGTCATGGGTATCTCACTGGGCACTTGTGGACGCAAGGAGAAATCAGCATCTGACCGCCAAACTCTACACCTGCCACTCGATTCCTCACAATCTACAGGTAAGACTAGATTGCTTCCTGTGCTCTCCAACAATAGTTCCCACGATCCAACAGTCAGACTATCTGGGTCAGACTCTCTCCAATCATGATGCACACATCCTAACCCTCAGGTGGCGGCCTCCACACCCCCCGGTACCCACCTGGAGACTACCACGAGAGAATCTGACAGACGACGTGTTCAGACACAATCAAGGGAACAGCATACGGGACTACTTCACAACCCTGGAACATGCACTAATAGAAACAGAAACTAACCTAGCAGCCATGACCAAAGCAGCAGACGCAACATCCCCCCCCCATGTAGCAGTGGCCAAAATACCATATGCAGCAGCTCTACTGGACTTACGTAGATACAATTTCAAAGACACAGAAATAAAGCCAGTTACAGAAATAATAGGTCTTACAGGGAATCTTGTCCACTCACAAGCAGGAATACTGCCACTTTTCTATGGCTACTACATGGGCATATACAAGAGCCCAACGCAGACAAGCCACAGAGCAGTGCAATGATTTCTGGACCCCCTAATCATAGCCCAAATACCAATATCGAGCAAATCTTCCTAAGACACAACAATCTCATCAGCTAGATATAACCCACCCAATTCAATCCCTGGCGCATAACAAAGCTCTTGGAAGTCCTACCAATAGAATACTACAGTACGTTTTCCTCACTACTGACGCTACGCTTAGCGTACATGTACGGTGACGCTCTAGAGAGAAGCGAACTCCCAGGTACACTCAGAGAATCTCTCCTGGTGTCATTTCCGAAGCCGAATCGCGACCCAAAACTACTGGCCTCCTACAGACCCATAATGCTGCTGACAGCGGACTGCAAAATCCTTGGGAAAATATTAGCAGATCAATAAGCCTTTATTCTCCCGGCACTGATTCACCCAATGAGGATTCATCCCAGGTAGAAATAAGTCACAAAACATACATGGACTATTCCATGTCCAGGACAGAGCAAGCACCAAACATCGCAGAGCCGTCTGCTTGATCTTGGACATGAAGAAGGCTTTCTATACCCTCACATGGCCATACCTTTTTGCAATTATCCGCCGGGCGGGAATATGCCCTACCCTATAAGCATACACACAACTACTATATACGAAACTCACGTCTAGAGTGCGCATAGGACAATACATTTCAGCTCCCTTCCAGGTGAGGAGGGGCACAAGACAAGGATGTCCCCTCTCCCCCTCGTTGTTTGCCATGGCGGTAAAGTAATTGGAGATTTGTATCCGCCAAGAGGGGGAGGCCTGTTGCATTCCTAGAGCCAGTACCACCCATAGTGTATCGCTATATGCAGGTGATCTGCTATTGTATGTACGAGATATCATGGCATATTTGACCCCGATTTGGATCACGCTCACAGAATTTACAGAGGCATCGGAACTCAGGGTCAATTGGGCCAAATCCATGATTTATCCACTGAACCCAGATCTTACCCCAGAGGATCAACATGGGCGGCTGGGATCTCACTTAGAGCGCGCACACTCCTCGAGTCAAATTATACCACTCTCCCTCGGACTTATATGAGGGCAATCATCACAAGGCATTGGCAGGGATTAGGGCGGCGGTAGTTTTCTGGAAGACCCTCCCCCTGGCACCAATTGGAAGAGTGGCTCTGGCTAAAATGATAATAGTACCCCGATTGCTATATCACTTTACTAACCTCCCAGTTATTCCCCCGTTCCTTTTTTCTGGGAACTAGACTCGCTACTTAGGGCCCGATGTAGGTAATAGTGAAATACTGAATTCTAAATACCGAATTTTACCGATTCGGTATTTAGAAATCGGTATTTCAGATGTAGGTAAGAATTCGGTGAAAAATACCAAATTCTTAATATTCGTTATTACCGAATCGGTAATTGAGATTCTGTAATAATGAATACCTACCCATTCATTTCTATGGGCTTGGAGGCCCATAGGAATGAATGTGAAGACATTCGGTACTACAGTTTCGGTATTACCGAATCGGTAATACCAGGAGGTATTTCAAGGGTGCAAGGGTGTCCAAAGGACACCCTGTTGCACCGTTGAAATGTGCATGTGTGCACATGTGGCACACATGCATGCCCTAAGGGCATGCATGTGTGCCTCATGGCATTTTAAAAAAAGCAAGAAAGTGCTTTTTTAAAGTAATTCGGTAATTACCACCAACTTGAAGTTGGTGGTAATTACCGATTCCTTAAGGCCCAAAAGCACTCTTATGTGCTTTCTACATTGCATTTAAGGAATCGGTATTACCGATTCCTTAAACGCCAGGCCAATTAGGAATCGGTATTAAGGAATCAGTATTTACATCCTTCCCTACATCACCAATGCCTAATTACCGGTTGGTAACGGTGAAATTTACCGAATTTCACTGTTACCGACCGGTATTTGGGCCACCTACATCGGGCCCTTAGTTCCCTTGTTTGGGGCACTGGTTGACACAGGGTTGCCCTGGCCAAATTGCAACTTCCGACCGATTGTGGGGGCTGGGGGCCCCATCCTTTGAGGCACACTTCCTAGCGACAGAACTTTAGTGGCTCTCCCACTGGACAGTGGAGCGCTACCTCGGCGAAACCATTACAGAGACCGGGTGCATAGCACTACCAGCAATTCGTCGACTGCTCCTACCAGGCACCAAACTCAAGCCAACATACCCACTGCATGTATCAATAGCCTGCAAATGCATGCAAAGGATACATCACATGTCCTCAGATATACCTATCTACTCCCTATTGTTGCCCCTGATTGGACTGCCCAGAAGTGAGAGATTTTACACAGCACGGATGCTACAGGCCTGGACCGACAACTTACTTCTAGAGACAGAATCCTTATTCAAGAATAGACAGTTATGTCCATACGACCAACTAGCGGAGGACAGGGGCCACCCCGAGGGCATTCCTGATCCATAAACAAATCGTTTCCAGTTGCCGCGTGCACTGGGACTTGACCGAAGGCGAACCCAGAACACACCCCGTACTACATACTATCCTCCATATGGATGCAGGCCGGCATCTGGTAACCTGGCTGTACAAAGCCATACGAGAACTCATGGCCAAGCCACTAAACTTATTACAACAGACCTGGGAAGAGGAGATAGGGTGACCCCTACACAACAAACAGTGGGAGCGAGCAGTAGAATATCCCAAGAAAGAATCCCGAAACGTGCGGTTCAAAAACATACAATTCCATATTTTGCACCGTGCATATCTAATACTGGCATGCCTCCACCGCTTATACCCAGACGCGCAGTTTTCATGCCCCCTATGTCAGGTTCCCGAGGCAGCATTCCAACATATGTTCTGGAGCTGCCCTATACTACAACCGTACTGAAGCTCAATACACAAGACATTACAGGACGTCACTGGCTTAACAGACAATGAATGTATGGAAGGCTAGCACACTGGGAGTGTTCCGGAGACGTTTTGCATCGCTAGCTATGTTGTTGTCAAAAAGAGGAACAGCTATGCACAGGTGGGCCCCGACAGGGTCCCCACTGGCAGCCTGGGTGGGAGCGGTAAACAAATGGGGAACGGCAGAGGAGGAAGCGTTTAGACACGAAGAGGTGAGGGGGCTACGTAAGCGCCTCATATCCACAGAATGAGCTCAGCTCCTACATCAATTCAGACAGCGGGCAACACACAGCTAGCCACCCTCGGCATCCCAGACCCCAGCAGCACAATCGTCCAGAAACACTCCCACTAGGCCCTACTTGAACCCCCAGCCATCATTGAACCCCCGGAGATCCACACAGAATACTCCCGAAAAGACCGCTGCACCCCCCCCCCCCCCACACACCTAATTTCATCGTACCAACGGCATAACAGCCACCACATAAAATGCACCCACCTGGACGCAACCCAATCCCCTCTACCCGACCTCAGTTTGACCCATAGTTAATGGTTAAGTAACTACACCGGTAGTTTACAGACCGGAACTCATAGGAAGAACGTACACTCTAGCACCATAATAGAACAAGCAACAAAACCATCAGATACACATAAAGACCTACATCCTACACGTGATATTTACTGTCATTTTTACATTATCGTCAATATATTCACTGTAAGAAAGAATGTATAAAATGTATGTGAACGCAAACAATATTGCCAAGTGACCTATGTAAATGTGCAAAATACCAATAAAATAGTTTAAAAAAAATGACAGTATGAGGCAGATGTTCGATTCAACTGGGGAAAAAATAATGCAGACTACAAAAACCAGGAAGCTAAGTCCAATTCAAGAGCAGAGCTCACAGCAAGAAGCCCTGCAAATGGCTAGCAAATCTAGCACGTCTTTGATTGCCCGGATGTGATTGGCCATTTCTCCATCGGTGACATTGAACAGACGGAACGCCGCCTCGCAGCATGTAGTCTTTCTGATAAAGTAAGTGAGTCAATTTCCGCAATGTTTCAAGGGGAACTAGTAAACTGTGGAAGAGAATAAGGCTGATGAAGCTGCTGCAGCAACAGTACCTCGTGCTGGCAGTTCTTCACTAGTATTTGGAAACTCTTTACATTTTACTCCAAAGACATTCTCTGGTTTGGTGCAAGCGACTCCATCAAAGGTGCAGCCATCACCCTCTGTACACACAAGGGTAGCGCTTGGTTATATATGGGATATGTTTCAGGTACAGCCTAGGTCTGCTAATATGGAGGAAGGTGATATGTTAGACTTGGATAAAGGGAATATTCTAGACCTAGAGGCTTTCTGCAGAAACCACTTTGATTTAAAAGGGAAAGGTGTCTAGGGCATCCAGAACTTTGTCACCACAGTTAAACCTCCATTCAGCATATTTGAAGATGGCGTTTCTGTTAAAAAAAACGGGTTATTGAAGAAAGAAAACATACCAGAAATACAAATTTTGCGACAACATGCTCTATCCAAACTTGGACAGAAATCAAATGCTCATTATCCTACTATAGATTTTTTAACCGATAACACGTGTATTATTATCGTGATAAGACATTAGCACCAAATCCCAATTGTTCTGGAGACTTTGCATCTGCAGCTGCTCAGGTTTCATCTACACCATTCAATAGAATAACACTGCAACTAGGGCAGATTCTAGAGAATAGGAAGGACTAGTTTCTTACCTGTAACTCCAGTTCTGTAGTAGGGGTATCTCTGTTATAGTCATAATCTAGTGAATAGTCCCACCCATGTGCGTGGACCCCGGAGCAATCAAAAATAATCTCTTAAACTGTCTTCATTGCAGTCCATGCATAGACACTTAAGAGAAAATTAAAGACAATAATGCAGCCTGTACCTACAAGGCTACACTGTCCAGTACTTCAGCTAGAAATGCCTAAGATATAACACCAATAACACATTTAATACAATTTGTCAAGTTTCACTCATAGAGAAGCTTTCCTCCCCTCACCAAATCCTTGGAATGATAGAGAGGAAGGGATGGACAGACAAGCCTCCATAGGCTGCCATTATGTGTCTGGAAAAGGGCATACCATGGCTTTAAGGAACTCTCTAGAGACCCTCGGTATCCCAGCATGCACAGCCCCTTCCTTTTACTTTCAGTTGTTTTTGAAGGTGCATAAAGCAAGGCCTGTAGCATACATCACAGTACCATTTTCTCCACCGGGGAGGAGGGCGGGCGCTTATGACTATAACAGAGATACCCCTACTACAGAACTGGAGTTACAGGTAAGAAACTACTCCTTCTGTAGTAGGGGATCTCTGTGTATAGTCATAATCTAGTGAATAGAATGGCAAGCCCATCCAAAAACAACCCGGCGGTGGAGAAAAAATAGACAACACCACTATTGTGCGAACAAATTCCGCAGCGAAGCCTGTCCAACCTGAGCATCTGCCCTGGCATCAGAGTCCAGACAGTAATGCTTAGCAAAGGTGTGGACCGACTTCCAAGTGGCCGCCCTGCAGATCTCTGCTATGGGAACATTCCGAAGCAAAGCTGTTGTAGCTGCTTTGCCCCTGGTAGAATGAGCCTTAGGCTTACCCGCTAAGGTCTTATTCGCTTTCTGATAACAGAGCTGGATACATGACACAATCCACCTAGAGATTGACTGCTTCAAAGTAGCCAGACCAGTCCTAACCGACCCATAGTTGACAAACAATTGGTCTGATCTACGAATACCCTTGGTCTTATCCAGATAGAATTTCAACACCCTTCTGACATCCAGGGAATGAAGAGACCGTTCCACTGGAGTGGAAGGATTCTGGAAAAATGTTGGTAAAGTTATAGTCTGATTAACATGAAAATCAGAAATCACCTTGGGAAGGAACTTAGGGTGAGTACGCATTACAACATTAGCAGCATGAAATACAGTATAAGGTTCCTGGCGTAACACAATGCCTGAATTTCACAACCCTGCGGGCCGATGTAATGGCCACGAGGAACGCCGCCTTCCAAGACAGGTGCTGCAGTGAAGCCTTATGAATAGGCTCGAAAGGTTCCTTTATTAGCCTGGACAGCACCACATTCAGTTCCCATGAAGGCGAAGGAAGCCGAACAGGAGGGAACACCTTCTTCAACCCTTCCAAAAAATCCTTAATCACAGGAATCTGGAAGAAGGATGTCTGCGAAGGGCATTTTCTGTAAGCAGTCAATGCAGCCAGATGAACCTTAATGGAATGGAAAATAAGGCCAGACTGAGCTAGATGCAGAAGGTATGGAAGGATAACATCCTCCTTGCAGGTCGTCGGATCATAGTTCTTAGACATGCACCAGATGCAGAATCTCTTCCACTTGTAAGCATAAGAGGTCCTAGAAGATGGCCTCTTAGCCTCCTTCAATATGTCCATGCAATCCTGAGGAAGATTCAAGTGGCCATATTGCACTATCTCAGGAGCCAGGCCGCCAAACTCAACGATGAGCGGTTGGGGTGCACCATCTGCCCCCCGAACTTCGTGAGAAGGTCCAGCCAATATGGCAGCCACCGATGAGGTAGGATCGACCGGTGAACCAGGTCCGTGAACCACCACTGTCTGGGCCATTCCAGCGCAATGAGGATCATCCGCGCCCGGGATAGGGCCAGCTTGATGAGCACCGCCGGAATCAGGGGAATGGGTGGAAAAGCGTACAGAAAGCTGATCGACCAGCTGATTCATAACGCGTTCCCCAGAGTCCCGGGCAGAGTCCTCGAGGCAAAGTCGCGGCATTTGCTGTTTTCGGCGGTGGCAAATAGATCCACTTCTGGAGTGCCCCACATGGCGAAGATGTCGTCGAGCACCTCGTCATTTATGACCCACTCGTGGTTTTCGTAAAGCAACCTGCTGAGTGCGTCCGCCTGAACATTCTGCACACCTGGCAGATGAGTCGCCGTTATCGTCAGTCCTCTGGCTAACAGCCAGTGCCAGATCACCTGCGCTTCCTGTGACAGTGTGCACATTCTTGAGCCCCCCTGCTTGTTGAGGTAATACACCGTGGTCGTATTGTCCGTCTGCACAAGCAAGGAGTTGGTCTGGAAGGACGGATGAAAGGCCTTTAGTGCCAACTGAACAGCTCTGAGTTCCAGGAAATTGATGTAATAAGTGGACTCTGTTGGAGACCACGTTCCCTGAATCTGTAGATGGTCTGAGTGCACTCCCCAGCCCAGGAGAGACGCATCCGTAACGATAGTCTGAGTCGGGATGTCCTTGTGGAAAGGAACCCCTCTGAGGAGATTCTCTGCTGAGCACCACCATCTCAGGGACTGTTGTGTGGAAAATGACAAAATGTATATGTACATAAGCGGCGTTCATTTGTGTTCACCCTCGCCACTGTTGAAGGTAAAGAAAGTCACGAAACAGTGGCCCCGCCATCTTGTTCACTTTTAGGCTCCATCACGAACATAGATAGTAGCCATCTTTGTGTCATGACCTCCCTGCCCATTGCCGATAGCCATCATCTCTCTCTCTCTCTCTCTCTCTCTCTCTCTCTCTCCAGCCCCGCAAGCACCCCGCGCCCCGACAGCCCCCGGTCTCTCCTGTTCGGGCCATAAACGCACCGCTAAACACGACCTTGTCACCACTCTGGACCCCTGCCCCCTCGCTCTTTCATTCTACTCACAGAACGGGCCCTTTTGGTAACTCTTCCTCCCTGCCCGATTGCCCGGCCTGATCCCAGGCCATCACCTAGCCCAACAGATGCAGTTTATTGCTTCCTACAGTAGGACCTCGCCTCACATCAGAGGAGCGGTGATTAATCAAGGCCTTCACACCCCTAGACCTGACCGACACCCCCGCATCCCTCCCAGGAACACCCTTCCTCTCTTCTGACGGCCCCCCCCCCGGCTACACCTGGCCTCTCGACCCAGTCCCACATCATAAAACTAGGTCTCGTGGATGTACCCCTCCGGCCCCGCATAGCGAAACATGATCTTATCGCCCGCCCAACCTTAGATCTGACCACCCCCTCCTGCCCTCGTGCCCTGTTGGAATGTCCGGCTGCAGATTACAATCACATGTCACATTTGGGAGGGGAAAACAACATCAGAGCGGTCAGTATGGGAATGGGCCTGGAGCTGGGGTCCCAAACATGCCCTTTTTGTACTTCAAAGTGTCTTTATTGCAATAAGGAATGTTTGTGCATCATAAACCTGTGTATAAAAGACGGAGTCGTAGAGAAACTTGTTAGAGCACCTCGAGAAGATACCCTGTTGTCTGATTTGACGTGTTCTGTTCCGTCGGAAATAAACTCCTGTTTCCTGCCTTCCAGTCTCCAGCGCCTGCCTCTTTATTTGGGTAATCGTGAGTTGGGTGAGAAGCGGCTAACGCCGGGCAAACCTAGAAAAGGGGTAAACGACCTGATCTGCCTGAACCCTTTTTCATCAATTGGCGTCCCAAGCGTGGGGCCCATCAGCGACACGTGGATCCAGTGAGAGAGGTCCCAACGACAGAGTGAACGACTGCAACGATCGGGAAGAGCTCCTGCCCGATAGACCCTTGTCTGGCAGCCGATCATCCGAACTTCACCGGTTCCGAACAGACCTCTCTCGAGTGATCTACGGTCCTGACTGGGAACCATCAAGAGTGCCACAGCAATTACGGAGAATAGAGGACGATCGGGCGCTGGAAACGGAAGACGAGAAACCGTCCATACGGTCCGGGTAAGGTCGTGGAAACACGACAAATTGCGAATTGATTGTTTTATTGTCATTGGAAAATACTAGTATTACGCATTTTGATTGTTTTGTCCTGAGAGATTCTCTGTCTACAAACGGGGAAGGATAGGAGTATTCTCCCTTTGCAGATAGTGAAGGGTGGGTAGCGCAGGCTTTTGCCCCCGTTGTAACCCGTCGCGCCTACTTCCCTCTCCATTTGATTGATTGTTATCCAAGCATTTATTGTTTTGGAATTGGTGCTTTTTGGATCATTCTCTATTTGCAAACAAGCACAGGGCCGCCATACTCTGTTTAGTCTTTGCAGATAGTGAAGGATAGGTAACGCAGGCTTTTGCCCCCGTTGTAATCCGTCATGCCTATTTTTATCCCCCACTGATTGATTGTTTGACCGGACCTTGATCGTTCGGAATTGGTTCTTGGAAAGGATCTTCTCTGCCTACAAACAGAGAGGAACAGGAAGATCTCTCTCTTTGCAGATAGTGAAGGGTAGGTAGCGCAGGCTCTTGCCCCCGTTGTAACCCGTCGCGCCTATTTTATTCCTCATTTGATTGATTGTTTGTCCGAACTTGACTGGTTGGAATTGGTTCTCTCTTTGGGTATTCCCTATTTGCGAATACTGTAGAATAGAAATATTCTACCTAGTCTCCGCAAAGTAGTGAAGGATAGGTAGTGCTGACTTTTGTCCCCGTTGTAACCCGTCATGCCTATCTCCCCCCCCATTGCTCAGTAGTTGGTTCAGCCCGGACCATTTATTAAAGGTAGACCATCTGGCTCCACCGGAGGACACCCCTAATAAAAAGGACATATATAAAGAAAATGCGGATTAACCGCGGTATCGTGCTAGAAAATAAAAGAACATAAGAATCATTAGGAAAAGCAAAAGGAATCGAGTAAAGTCAGTAGGCCACTGATGAGATCTCTTTTCAACCTTACTGAAATAGAAACATTAGGAACAACCCCTCAGGAAGTATGAAACTAGTGAGGAAAACCGAACTCAACGCCATGATGACTGCGAGACAGCTCGGCTCCACCGACCACCCCGCCCAATTAACGACAAACCCTAGGCAAATATTAGAAATATACAACACTATAGCAAAGTAACAGGTTAAAACGTTTTTATTTTGAACAAAAATATATTAAACAACTATTTACACGGCAAACGGCTGCAACAACAAACCCACAATGCATTTCGCCGTCTGCTTGACGCCGTTCCTGTCCCTCCTTCCCCAAAGTAGCAATGTCGGGCTACTTTGGGCTACTTTCTAGTAGGTTTTTGGGCGTCAGAAAGTCTACAAAAGCCGTCGGCGGCGGCCTGGGGTGGAGAACCATTACGCGAATAGCCCGGAGGCGACACCACGCGCCAAGGCCTGTCCCCGGGATGAACCAAGGGACCCGTTCCTGGGGCCGTGGCAAAGAACGGCCGGCCGCCGAAGGCATGGGCCTGACCCGGAATGAACTGGTCCTCCCATTCCCTTCTTCTCCCGGCGCCTTACAGGCCACGGGGGGGGGGGAGATGTCTTGCATATGCCTCCGACCCCCCCCTCTTCTTCATCGCCTGGTCCGGCCATAACAAATGTCAGCGAGACGCCGTGGGGTGCACTGGGTGGGAGAGGCGGCGCGGACGAGCCTCTCCCGCCTCCCCAGGTGGAGGCCCCTCAGCTGCACCCCCAACGCTCCACGCACCCGGCAAAGGGTTCGTCCACTCTTGCGGTGCAGTGTCGCTCCACACACCCGGCAAAGGGTTCGTCCACTCTTGCAGTATAGGGACGCTCCACACACCCAGCAGGGTCTCGTCCACTGTGGCGGTGCTACGACGCCTCACCCAACAGGCTGGAGTCCGTCTGCTCATTTGACCCAGTGACTGCCGGTAGCTGCAGAACTCCTAAAAATGGCGGTCGACCTTGCAGGAACGAACCTGGCGTGCAAGGATGGCCTGGTCGCTGGCCAACTAGAATAATGAGTCCTCCGTTCAGAAACGTTCTCCTCAGCTTTGAAGATTCTACGAGAGTTGCGGAGGGCCCTCGACCTCCGCGGGCCCCCAACCGCCACCGATGGGAAGTGACTGCCATGATTACCCGCAGAACGACCAAGACGTAACCACGAGACGTCGGCGCCCTCATGCTGGCGCCAGCCTCAGTTTTGAATGACCCAAGATACTGCAGACTACCGATTTGATCAGTTCCGGTGGAACATCAGTACGACCCGGTAGGAAAGATTGTTGCCCCACCCTTTTCTTTGATTGATGGTTCATGTCACCGGTCCCTTCTGTTGCCCCTTTACGTAACTTCTGGACTGCCGAAAAGAAGTTCTGGCCCAACCACGAGTTGGTAGAGACAGTTTGACTGTACTTGGACCCGCCTGACCCCACCCAAAATGGCGCCGGTACAAACGAAACTCACGATTCCCCGTTGTGTTCCGGATGCTCAGACTTGATATCGTGAGATATGTATGCAGTTTTGAAGCACATGGCGGGAGGGGATGAGTATTGCTTGAACATTCGAACAATGAATTTGATATTAAGTTCTGACGCATCATTGATTACAGTATTATTGAAAGTTCGAATCTTTTTGACACTGATGGTACTTACCCACAATGAATTTTCGATATGATTTTATTGCACTTATCGTACCTTGATGAAATAAAACAACCACCGACTCGGTTATGTTTTCCGCAGATAAATATGCCCTCATGTACAGTTCCAGTCTGCCCCGTGGCTGGCCCACGTGGTTGTAGGCCTGCATTTGTACGTCAACATTTTTAAAATAAAGATTTTGTGACAAACAAATAGTCGTAAGCTTTTGGATTGGTAAGTTTTGAATACATAGCCCTTGTTTCCGATCTACGTAAAATATAGGCGAAATAAAGCAAGTCGATTACTGAAAAGTTAAAAAGCAAAGTACCTAGAAATATTGAAAATGTGAACGATCCAAGTTGTTGCGTGTGTTTTTTTTACTTTTGTGCAACCTAAGGCAATCGATAAAGGTCCCGATGTTCTGTTTTACTTTGTATGCCACATATCTCAGGGAAATTGTTTCAGATACCCCTAAACCAGACCCGGTACCACTGTAGACCACCCCGACTCCTCGAAGAAGAACACGAGTTCACCCACTTTACCCTGATTGCCCTTTTGTTTCGACCCCCCCCCCACACAAGATCCGCAATACCACACATGGGCGATCTATGCAATGTGCAGTCCATAAATGATTATGCCTCCCGCACCACCAGTCCCACGGGGCTTAAAACGCCGAGATGGAAGGGACTGCACCCCGCGGAGATAGGTCGAAATACGTAGTAAGTAAAAAGCCTTTTGGGTTTATGCGCGCGAATGTGTCTTTAAACGCCGCCCCCACCCCTTCTTCTTCCCCTTCTTTCTGCAGGTCACATCAGAACATCAACTAAAGTGTGGAGAAGACCTAAGCAACGCGGATTTGGGTGATATGAATGCATGTGTGTATGACCGAATGTGTGTAACTCGACTGGATATACGTTGCACGCGTTGACCTGATAAGAGAGATGTTTTTGTACGACTTGAGTGATGATTGGACGGCCGATGGAATGGGGAAAAAGGGGTCTGAACATAGCACCTATACACGATGAACAGTCATAGATATAACGCACCCTTACTTAGAAACGACCATCTCTCTAATAATGCAACCAAGAATGACGTGCACCTACGAGTAGATTCTTACGCCATGAAACTCGAAGTTGCCCATTGTTCCCCCAACTAACACCCTCCGTTGCCTTGGCCTGGATACCCGTCCGCTAAAAATGATTCAAAGATTCCACCGTAAGTACTAGCCCGACCAGGATAGTTCCCGAACAATTGACGAAAGTATAAGTATTTGCAACAGAGACGAACAGCAAAAGACAGCCAGGCGAATTAAATAGGAAACTAAGGATGCGCAGCATGCAGGAGGAAATGTCTTTGGCCAAGTACTGTTCTATGTTTTGTCTTGAATTCTGTATGTAAATGCATGTACCCCCCCTCGCCTGAATTCATGTGTACGTGGTATATGGATTTACGTTGTCCCTCAGTCTGTGTTTCTATATAATATGACCCCTACTGTTTTGTGTTTTGTGCGCATCAAAATGGCCTATTATTGTACACGTTTCTCTCTCTCGTCCTTTCCCTTCATGTTGTACGTGTACCGAATAGTTCATTTAAAATGCGAACGACCCTTGCTCCCTCTTCCTCTGTGTGGTAATGTTGTGCCCCGCCGGCACGAGCCTAATTGGTTTTTCGAACACAAAGGTGATCGACAAAATTGCCAGAAACTAAAACAATTGTAATTTGCCATGTTACTACCTCTCCTTTTCTGTAAAAATGACAGAACTCGAATTGGCTATAAGGAAAGGACAGGTAAGACGACTGATGTCCCCCTAATCTGGCCCTTTTTATAGGAGGACTATACGTCAGTGGCCTTCTGCTCTCAGCTCGTTAGAAACACGATCTCCTAGGCCCAGATTGCCCCACCCCTCCGCACCCAAGTACGGATGTCCAAAACGTCCCCGTTCCTCCCGCTTGACCCCAGCTCCGTAAACTCGAGGTATAACTGATGACCCTGCTTAACTGTTGCTCCCCGAGAAAAGAGTGTTTAGCCTCTACCCCTCTCTCATGATGATAAAAGACTGCCAGGGCTAGGGTCAGAAAGCCACATGCGACATGAATGAACGCCAAATAGACCTAGTTCAAAATCAGTAGACACGCCTGTATACATACTCCACAGTGATAACTTCTGACCGTGACCGATGAAACGTACCCCCAGCTACCTAGATCTGGGACGGAATTGAAATGTATAAATGCCTTCTCTTGCCAGTTCGCTAAAACCTGTTTTGTACCCATTCAAGGATACACAGCCACCGGAGGAGAGGGGCTGGACGTGACGCACAGCCTGGCCACAGATCGTGAGGCGCGTGTGACCTCGACCTAAGATGGAGCCGCAGAGCAACGGGACGCGGGACGATGCACCACTCTCAAACGCAGAAACCAAGGAATGGGGGGCTGCCTTGAAGCCCTCTACTTGTTGACCCACGCGTGCCAGAAGTCCCCGCCCCTTTGATGGACCTGCCTGCGCATCACCCTTTTGCTCCCCTGGTCCGTCTCAAAGATCCGGTCCCACTCCGCCCTCTCCTCCCTCGATTATCCGACAAAACCCCTTCTATCCTTTCCACGTGGATTCTGACTCCGAGAAAGAAATGCAGGTGCCCAGCATAAGGCACCCTTAAGAGAGATTAGCTAGGAAACAGGACTGTGGCCTAACGGCAAAGGACAGATCACACCCTGCGACGTGTAAAGAAGGACCCGAGCTGGACCTATAGCTCCACCGCCGGTGCTCAACAGCGCCAACGGAAGAAAACGAACTACCAGAACCTACCAGTGATGACTCGCTACTAATAAAGACACTATGGCGAAGACCCCCCTTTTTCGGAACTTTCTACACCCCTTGACTAATTGCTTGTATCGGACTAAAATCCTCCCGCAATCACTTTTGCCTGTAAAATGTTTCATCGGTCACTTTTAAGTACGACAAATGTAAATTTATATGTATTCCACCTCGTATGTTGCATCAACTACACACGGTTATATATAAGTCTACCAATATTGACAAACGCTACTTCATTGACTAAACACGACTATATGTACGATAAACACGGAAATGATCTAGCTTATGTAAAAAGCGGCGACTGTGGAAAATGACAAAATGTATATGTACATAAGCGGCGTTCATTTGTGTTCACCCTCGCCACTGTTGAAGGTAAAGAAAGTCACGAAACAGTGGCCCCGCCATCTTGTTCCCTTTTAGGCTCCATCACGAACATAGATAGTAGCCATCTTTGTGTCATGACCTCCCTGCCCATTGCCGATAGCCATCATCTCTCTCTCTCTCTCTCTCTCTCTCTCTCTCTCTCTCTCTCTCTCTCTCCAGCCCCGCAAGCACCCCGCGCCCCGACAGCCCCCGGTCTCTCCTGTTCGGGCCATAAACGCACCGCTAAACACGACCTTGTCACCACTCTGGACCCCTGCCCCCTCGCTCTTTCATTCTACTCACAGAACGGGCCCTTTTGGTAACCTCTTCCTCCCTGCCCGATTGCCCGGCCTGATCCCAGGCCATCACCTAGCCCAACAGATGCAGTTTATTGCTTCCTACAGTAGGACCTCGCCTCACATCAGAGGAGCGGTGATTAATCAAGGCCTTCACACCCCTAGACCTGACCGACACCCCCGCATCCCTCCCAGGAACACCCTTCCTCTCTTCTGACGGCCCCCCCCCGGCCACACCTGGCTCTCGACCCAGTCCCACATCATAAAACTAGGTCTCGTGGATGTACCCCTCCGGCCCCGCATAGCGAAACATGATCTTATCGCCCGCCCAACCTTAGATCTGACCACCCCCTCCTGCCCTCGTGCCCTGTTGGAATGTCCGGCTGCAGATTACAATCACATGTCACATTTGGGAGGGGAAAACAACATCAGAGCGGTCAGTATGGGAATGGGCCTGGAGCTGGGGTCCCAAACATGCCCTTTTTGTACTTCAAAGTGTCTTTATTGCAATAAGGAATGTTTGTGCATCATAAACCTGTGTATAAAAGATGGAGCCGTAGAGAAACTTGTTAGAGCACCTCGAGAAGATACCCTGTTGTCTGATTTGACGTGTTCTGTTCCGTCGGAAATAAACTCCTGTTTCCTGCCTTCCAGTCTCCAGCACCTGCCTCTTTATTTGGGTAATCGTGAGTTGGGTGAGAAGCGGCTAACGCCGGGCAAACCTAGAAAAGGGGTAAACGACCTGATCTGCCTGAACCCTTTTTCATCAGTTGGGCGTGAAGAGACAACTGAATCCGGTCGCCCCAACACCCTTTCCTCTGGTCCCACTGGTCCTCCAAACATTCCTGTAGCGGCCTCAATTGTAGGCGCACGTGCGGAGTGAGGAAGATACAAGAGGCCATCGATCCCAGTAGAGAAGACACCGTCCTCACTGTTGTAGATGGAGGAGGTATGAGAGCCTGAGCCTTCCGAAGGATGGATAAGCGTCTCTCCTCCGAAGGAGACACGCTTGCCGACAGCGTATTGATGGAGGCTCCCAAGTACTGCAGGCACTGCACAGGAATCGGGACAGACTTGGACAGATTTATGTGCAACCCCAGACGGTTCAACAGGACGGCCGTCCTGTTGAAGTGCAATTGCGCTTCCTGTAAGGTGGAGGCTTTGATCAACCAATCGTCCAGGTACGGGTAGACAAACACCTTGTTCTTTCTCAGGTGCGCTGCTACCACAGCCATGCCTTTCGAAAAAGTCCCGGGTGCAGACTTCAGTCCAAACGGTAGTACGGTGTACTGATAGTGATTGGTGCCGACGAGGAGGCTCAGGAACTTCCGATGTTTCTGTGCAATGGGCACATTGAAGTACGCATCTTGCAGATCTATCGCGCACAGCCAGTCTCCTCTCTGCAGCTGAGGATAAATCTGGTGCAAAGACAGCATGCAAAACTTTTCCCTGCGAATCCACTTGTTTGCTTGTCGCAAATCCAGAATGAGTCTGAACTCGTTCTTGTCCTTCTTCCGTACTAGGAAGAAGCGTGAGTAAAGACCCTTTCCACTTTGAGACAGAGGGACGTCTTCTATCGCCCTTTTTCTTAACAGGGTATCGGCCTCCGCCTGGAGCTCGCGCAGTTGGAACAGCAAGCTGACTGGTGGAATTGCTAGAGGCGGGCTGGTGAAACGAAGACTGTATCGATTGCAAGCAATATTCAGCACCCACTTGTCCTGAGTAATGTTTCTCCACTCTGCCAGGTAATGTTGAATGCTTCCCCCCACCGGAGCGGGTAACGGATGAGGGTGAAGAAGTACCTCAGGGCCTAGACCCAGCTGGGCCTTTGGTCGCGGAGGAAGACTGTTGACCACCTCGGCCCCTCTGGCGCTTTTGGAACGGTTTCCGCTGGAACTGCTGCTGCTGTTGTTGCTGTCCAGCCTGTCGACCTTGTCCTCTGCCTTGCGCCCCGTACCGCCTCTGGAACGGGCGGAAGGTCTTGTTCTGTTCCTTAGGCTTTTCCAACCCGACAGCCGTCAGGGTTTCCGCCTCCGCCTTCATGCGGGCCATCTCGTCGTCCGCATGTTTCCCGAAGAGGGTCTCGCCCGAAAAGGGTAGGTTAGCAACTCTCTGCTGGGCCTCGGGCTTCAAGGATGTAAGACGCAGCCAGGCGTGGCGCCTCAGGTTGACCCCATTTTCACAGTGTCCTCATCAGTTTTTCCTGTAAAATGTTTGTGGTTTTATGTAGTGAAATGCATAACTAAGATATGTTGCTCTTTGAAAAAATATTTGAAAAATTAAATGAAGATTGAATAATAAATTGTGACTAAGTTGCAATCTGTAAAGCAGAGTTTCATGTTTTCTTTCATGAAACTATTACAAAAATTTGTATAGTCAGTCTCAGAATTGGCAGTTGTTTTGTTCTATTCTATCAGGTTGACCCCATGGCAGTACCCATGGGCTGCCAAGAGGGAAGAATCTGTAGCCGAACTTATCACCTGGTTGGAAACCAGCAGACCTTCTGCAAGGATCTCTTGGAAATCTTCCCTTTTTTCCCAGGGTAGGTGTTCCGAAAACTGCTGGAGGGACTCCCACAGAGCCCGATCGTAACGTCCCAACAGGGCTGAGGCACTCGCGGCCTTCATCGATGTGGAGGCCGTCCCGCAAACATTCCTGCCTGCCGAATCCATCCAGCGGCTCTCCTTGTCAGAAGGCACTGTCGATGATGGGGTGGTGGCGTGCTGCTTTCTTGCTGCCGTCACAATTACCGAGTCAGGCGTGGGATCCACCCGAAGAAATGCTGGGTCCGAGTCAGGAGCCTTATATTTCTTCTGCAGCCTTGAAGGTGCCGACCTCGTAGCCGCAGGAGTGAGGAACAACTCCATGGCAGGTTCCACCAGCACAGGCACCAAGGGCAGCAAAGGGCGAGACAACTGCTTCTTGTGCAGAGTTTCGAAAATGACGGAAGTCAATGGTGCGGGCACAGTGAGCGTGATGCCCAGCTTAGTCACCCCTCGCATTAACACGTCCTGGTAGGAGACTATGTCGTCTACTGGAGACACCCTCGTCCGAGGGGAGTCCGGAAAGGGTAGGTGAATAGTCCCTGGCACTGGAGGAATCCGTGTAGCGGGACCTCGACCGGTCCCTGCTGTGGCGCCGTCTGGATCTTGTAGAAGAGCGACGGCGACTCCTGGATCTATCCCTCCGTCTGGAGCGAGATCTCAACCTCCGCGGCCTCGGACGGTCCAAGGGCCGTAGCGGAGGGCGCTGTGTAGGCCGAAACGGGAGTCTAGGTCGCGGTGGCCCCGTAGGCGTCGTCGGGAGATGTGGTAACGAGACAGACCTCGGAGGAGGTGGTGGTGTAGGAGGCGGAGGACGATGAGGAGGAACAGGTGGCGGAGGAGGCGTCGGGTTACGTTGAGGAGGGTCCTTGGGTAACGGAGGAGGTGTAGGTGACCTCAGCTTGGAGGGCGAATAAACTTGTGAGTGCTCCGAGCCCGGAGCCTCTTCCCCTCTCTTTCTTTTCTTTGCCTGACCTGAAGGGGGGGACCTAGAGGCCGTACCCCTGGTAGCCGAGCGACGGCGCTGCCGCGACCGTGGGCTTGTGGACACCGAGGACACAGTCCTGGCCTTAGAACGCCTCCTGGAGGACGATGCTTTCCTTCTTGACGCTGAGCGCCTTTTCGACGTCGATGACCGTCGTCTCGATGTCGAAGATCGCGACTCGACGCCGATGATCTCCTTCTCGACGTCGATGATCTCCTTCTCGACCTCGAGTCGACGTCGATGGTGAACGACGGTGCGCCTTCTTGAACCCTCTCGGCGTCAATGATGGTTTGACGACGAAGCAGTCCTCGACGTCGACCTCGTTGAGAGACTCGACGTCGAACGTAGACGTCGCTTCGATCCAGAGCCCTGGGGAGAAGGGGAGCAGACCGTGGTCATTCCTCTCGACGCCGACGTCGAGGCTATCGACGCCGACGGAGACCGTGGCATTTTCTGAACTTTTCCTTACTGGGGAGCCCCCCAGAGGCCGCAGCACGAGCAGAGGAAGAAGCCCCTTCCTGCCCAGACCCACCTTGACCTTGCTGCTTTCTTTGCTCCAGTCCTTGGAGCCTGATCTTCTCTCGGTCCTTTAAGGTCCTACTGGAAAACTGCAGGCAGATCTCACAGGTCCCAGGAACATGAGAAGAAGGGAGACACAGGATACACACCCTGTGTGGATCAGATCTTGCCTTCTTCCTGGCACACTCTGGGCATTTCTCAAATAAGGCAGGCATATTTGACAAACGAGCGGCCAAAACCACCAGAAAACTCCAGTAAAGTGAATAAGAAGCAAAAATACGTCGAGTGAACGCACTCTAACACTTCAAAAGTGTCAAAAATTACACAAAAACACCCAAAAAGGGAGAGCTCAACGCTCCAGGGTCCTGCTAGCAGGAGCCGGAAAAAAAGATCTGAAAGTAAAAGGAAGGGGCTGTGCATGCTGGGATACCGAGGGTCTCTAGAGAGTTCCCTAAAGGCATGGTATCCCTTTTCCAGACACATAATGGCAGCCTATGGAAGTTTGTCTGTCCATCCCTTCCTCTCTATCATTCCAAGGATTTGGTGAGGGGAGGAAAGTTTCTCCATGAGTGAAACTTGACAAATTGTATTAAATATGTTATTGGTGTTATATCCGTGGCATTTCTAGCTGAAGTACTGGACAGTGTAGCCTTGTAGGTACAGGCTGCATTATTGTCTTTAATTTTCTCTTAAGTGTCTATGCAGGACTGCAATGAAGACAGTTTAAGAGATTATTTTTGATTGCTCCGGGGTCCACGCACATGGGCGGGACTATTCACTAGATCATAACTATACACAGAGATCCCCTACTACAGAAAATGCTGTATCTGACAATTGGTGGCATATGATCTTTGATTACTCAGAGGATACCTTGGCTCAGGCAGCAAAAACCAGGAAGCTAAGTCCTCTTCAGGAGCAAATCTGTTTTTGAGTGCGCAGCCTGTTGCATCATTCCCTGGGTTCAACCACGAAGCTAGGATTGGGAAGGTTCCAGAAACACATTTGGAACAGATAGAACATCGCTTGCCAGCCTGCAAACTTTCTGATCTTGGTACCCAAACAGAAAATACTGTACTGCATCAATTCACCAGTGTCGTGACTAATGTGGATTGTGCTGCAGAAGATGAAGACATAATTACTAAACACCCTTGGGAAGAAGAAATAATAAACCGCCCTCTTGCGAGACTGCTAAAGACACTGAGCTTAATGCCTGATTACTATGAGCGGTCATCAAATCTTCCTGCTATCAAACCGAAGTTGGAACTCAAACTAGGTAATCAAGTGTTTCATGTTGATCAATTACTTGTAGAGGGAGCTTTTGCTCATGTCTATCAAGCATCTGTTATGGATATAAATGAAACAAGAAATACAAAAGTCATCTTAAAGATACAAAAGCCTGCAAAGCCTTGGGAGTTCTATATTGGAACACAGTTGACATAAAGACTACCACCTGCCCTGCACCATCTTTTTTTACTTTCTACTATTGCTCAGTTCTTCAAAAAAGGAAGTGTTTTAGTTGGAGAGCTCTACAACCTTGGATCCTTATTGCATGCTGTAAATTTAAACAAGAAACTCAGCAAAAAGGTGATGCTACAGGGATTTACCATCTACTTTGCCATCAATATTCAATATATAGTAGAGCAGCTGCCCAGCATTGGGGTCATTCGCGGAGATATCAAACCAGATCATTTTGTTCTTGGCGAGCGTTTAGTGGAGAACGATTACTGGAACTTAGATTTTGTTTCTCACGGCATGGCACTCATAGACTTGGGACAAAGCATTGACCTTCACCTCTTGTCCAAGAGAACTGTGTTCACTGGAAAGTGTGAAACCTCATGCTTTCAGTGTGTTGAGATGCTTACTGGGAAACCATGGCGATACTAGACGCACCCTCTTGAATATACCAGATTCCTATAGTCCATCGCCTTTGAAAGAACTCTGGCAAAAACTTGTCGCCGTGTTTTAAGAGACGTATGCTAGCAAGATAAAGTATCTTCGCAGCAGATTACTGGTATTGCTCATGGAAAATAAGCACTCTTGACAATGAGCAGATTTGTTCTCCGTGCCAAACTATGAAAATGCTATTCTCTCGGTGGATGCACGATATAGGCCTGTTCTTCCCTACTATTTTCCTGCAGAAGACATTGGCTTAAAGGTTTTGAAATGTATTAAATAACTGTGTAACTCAAACATGCATCTGAGTCAGTTAAGCACCCAAGATTTCGACAATACTTGCAGAAAGCAACGGGGTCAATCTGAACGAGCTCTACAGCAGCTTTGGGAGTTGCAGACACATCTTAAGTATCTTATCATTGCTTTACAAGCTGCATGGGGAGGTCTGATGCAATGTCGGATAAAGCATGGCTCCTTTTATCTATTTACTTCTTGAATTTTCCATCGCCACACATAGAATCTAGTGGTTGCTGCTATTAAAACAGGTGAATAGCTGAATCTTTAGGTTGGTGATTAATACTAAGTCACCAAGAACTCTTGAACTCTTCAGGACTCACTGCATTACAGCATCCAATTAAGATGTATTCCATTCCATAGAACTATCATCTTATTTTTTTTAATATTTCTTTTTATTAAAACTTTTAACAACAAGAACAAAAAAAAAAGAAATTAAATAATCAAGGCAGTACAATCAATTGAACGGCAAAGCGTCCTGCGGGGAGGAAAGCATAATATCATAATACAATCATTGACAGTGCGAGATGGGAGGATTGAGGGATGTAGCAAGACCGGAGTCAGACCAAGCAACAGATTAGCGGGAATGTCGGGTCACGGGGAGGGAGGCTCTGCCACCAAGTTTGCGAAGGGAGGTGTACATATGTCTCCACGATAGGAGTTCCATTGACCCCAAACCTTACCCCACTTGCGAGGCCTGCCACGTGCCACATACACCGTCTTCTCCCTGAACATGCACCAGTCCATATTCTCCTTCCATGCCAGAACTGTGGGTGGCCTCTGAGAGCCCCATAACTGGGCAATATCCCTCTTAGCAATCATGTTGCCAAGGGTGACCCACTGAGTCTGTGCCGAATCATAATCATTCGGCTCCCAAACATTCAACAAGCATCGTCTAGCTTCAGGCAACAACGCAACACCCGTGACCTCTTCCATTACTGCATGCACTCGATTCCAGAAACGAACAACCACCGGGCACTCCCAGAGTATGTGAAGGAAGGTGCCCGGAAGGCCACAATCATGCCTGCACATCCCATCCAAAGCATAACCCATGCTGACCAAGCGGGGACCGGTAACATAGATCCTGTGGAGAATCTTAAGCTGCACAAATCGGAGACGGCAGGAATCGCAACCTCTTTCGGCGAAGATATGGCCGACTGCCAGTCTTCGTCATCTAAATCCAGACCATCGCCAGTCCAGGCTTCCCTTAGTCGTTGCATAAGATCGGTCCTGTCGTTGATCAATTTTTTATAGATAAGCGAAATCTTGCTGTCAGGAACATGCCCATCCAGCACCCGATCCTCAAGCGGTGACGCCTCTGGAACAGTAGTACCCGGAGGGAAAACCGCCACCAGCGCGTGTCGAATCTGAGCGTATCGAAAAAACTCCTTGTCACTCAGGTCATACTCTAGTCTCAATTCCTCGAAGGTTTTGACCCTATCCTTAGTCCAGACATCATTCACCCTGCATATACCAATCACGTCCAACTTATCAAAGCCTTTTGTCTTCCATAGGGAGCCCAGCCTCTCAGAGGCATAAAGGGGAACAGCACGGGTGAGGCGATCCTTCCATCCCATGGCATCATTCGCACGATGCCATACTTGCACCGCTATCCTGGTAGGGCCAGTGAGCATCCTCCCTGCGGATTTCGTGTAAAGCGCCCTGTTGTAGTCACCACCAGGCAGCAACCATCTGTCCATTGCGAACGCGGGGTTCGACGAGGGATCGTACGTGCCGTGATTAATCGCCCCCAGCTGGGAGGCCCAGTAGTAGCGCTTAATATCCGGGAGAGCGATTCCACCATCATACCAACGGAGCTTTAATTTGGCTAGGGCTATACCGGACCGCCCACCCCATATCAGTTGTCTCCGCAAGTTTTCAATCTCCCGGAAGTAGCTGGCCGGGATGGTATCGCAAGTATTCTGTAGGGCGTATAAAAATCGGGGCAGTGACATCATCTTGAAGAGAGCCGCTCGCCCGAGCGGGGATAACGGAAGTCTACGCCAAGCCTCGACATAGGACCGCAAGCGCTGAAGCGGGGGCAACAAGTTACGTTCATAACGAACCACAGGATCTAAGGTGATAAATACCCCCAAGTATTTGAAACCCGCGCGTACTACCTGTATTGGGCACCCACGCGGCAAGAGAGGAGAGTCTCCCGAGAGAACGTACACGCAGGACTTGGACCAATTGATTACAAGGCCAGAATTTTTACCGAAGGAAGTCAATGCATCGAAAAGCACTATTAGCGACTTCCGAGGTGACGTGAGGTATAACAGGATGTCGTCAGCGTAAAGTGACACTCGGTCCTCAAAATCGGGGGTCCAGCGTATACCCTTCATTGATGGTTCCCACCGCAGCCAAGCCGCCAAGGGTTCCAAAGCAAGGGCAAAAAGAAGGGGAGACAACGGGCACCCCTGACGAGTACCCCTTCTGAGAGAAAATGAGCCAGAAACACGACCATTAACAACCACCTGAGCCAATGGGTCTTGATATAATAGTTTCACCCAACTGATGAAAACAGGCCCAAAACCAAACTTGGCGAGGGCAGCCCAGAGGTATGGCCATTCCAGCGTATCAAACGCCATTGTGGCGATCAAAGAAGCCAAAATGGCCGATTCACACAACGTGGATGCTCTCGCAAGGAGGCCATGTAAACGACGAAGGTTCAGTGCCGTGTTCCAGTGCGGAATAAATCCGGACTGATCCGGATGGATCAGGTCGCAGACAACAGTGATTAAACGGTTCGCGAGCACTTTTGCGAGGATCATAGGTTCGGCGTTTAAGAGCGAGATGGGCCTGTACGACGCACAACGATCCCGCGGCTTCCCTTCCTTATGAATCACGACAATAGACGCAAGTTTTTGATCGAACGGGAGGGTACCCGCAGCTAACGACTCTAAGAACATTAAGCGAAGATGCGGTGCTATATTATCGGGCGCAATTTATAAAGTTCGATGGGAAGTCCATTTGGACCCGTGGCCTTACCCGATCTCACGGAGCGGACCGCGGACGCAACCTCCTCAACAGAGAGTGTCGCGTCCATCCGGTCCCTATCCAGATCCGACAAACAGGGCAAAGCAATGTCTCTTAGAAGCAGATGCGAATCCTGTTCCGGTCTGTCAGACACTGGGGACTACACAGTTTGGAAATACTCAGAAAAACACTCCACGATCTCAACCGGGTCAGTCACTCTCACTCCATCCGCTCTCTCAATCGAAGGAACCACACGACTAGCCCTCTCCTTCTTGTCCACCCAAGCAATCAACTTTCCAGCCTTATCACCCACATCATACAAACGGCCTTGCTGCTCTCTACTCATCACCTTGGCGGCATCAGTGACCATCGCTCTATAGTCAGTTTGTTTGAGGCTGAGAAGGTGCAACCCGTCCTGGGTGACATCAGATTCCAGCTGTCTTTCTATATCTGAAATCTCAGTTTCAAGCCGGACCACTGCCTCGCACTTACGTTTCTTGGCGTTATTGATTAACGATAAGGCGTGGCCACGGATCACCGTCTTGTAGGCCTCCCAGAGCGAGACAGACGAGGACACAGACCCCACATTATCCACAAAATAATGGTCGAGGGATTTAATCAATTCTGTGCGGATCTTAGGGTCACGGAGGTACCAAGGGTTGATCGGGGCAACCCGACCCTCAGTTCCCGGTCCCGCTTCCATTGCGAGCCATACGGGGGAGTGATCTGAAATACCCCTAGCCAGGTGCCTAACCTCCTTGATAAGTGAAGCCTGTGTTGCGGGCATCAGGATATAGTCAAGCCTAGAGAGACTGCCGTGTGCACCAGAGTGAAAGGTGTATTGTAACTGTCCAGGGTGCAGTAGCCTCCAGCAATCTATCAGTCCCAGAGTATCGAGGAAGCCACCCAGCCAAGACTGGGACCTCCCAAGATCCCTAGGTGGGTAGCGATCGACAGTGCCGGAGACCACAGAGTTAAAGTCACCGCCCACCACAAGGACGCACTCTGGGAGCCCCAGTATCACCCTCCCCAAGTCAGCAAAGGTCATGGTCTGAAGGCCAGGTGGGACATAAACGGAGAGCAAAGTGATGACCTTCCCCTCCCATCGCCCAGTAATGGCGGCATATCGCCCCCTGTCGTCGAGAATAACAGTATCGACCTCAAGGGGTAGGGAGATCCTGACCAGGATACCCACCCCCCTGGAGCCAGTGGTGAAGCCGGAGTGTGCCAGGAGGCGGTAACCCCTTCGATTCATGGCCCGGCATGTGTTGCCTATCAGATGTGTTTCTTGCAACAGGACGACATCCGGGGAAAGATGTCTCAAGAGTTGTAACACCACACCACATTTTATCTTGTCCCCCAACCCGTTAACATACCAACACAGCATTTTGAGCCCTCTACCCCCCATCCCGAACAAAGTCGCAGCATCCACCCCACATTGGTCGCAGCAGCCGAATCCAAGAGTCCATCAATACAGTGCCTTGAAGTGAATCAAACAATAACAACTTCCCCCCCTCCTCCCCCCAACTTACCCTAGAAGCAAACCCCCCCACCCTGCACCCCTGCGGTAGACTCGAAGGCCCCCCCAACTTGCAGTGTGCCTGTCGCCCTAGCAAATAACTAATCTACGATAAGAAACCCCAGAGGAGGAAGAGACTCACTCCCTCCGCCACCCCTGGAGAACCACCTCAGTTGAAGAAAGTTAAAGGATCCGCAAACCGTGTCAAAAGATCCATATGGAGTCCAGCGAACCAAGTCACATAACTATTCCTGGTCCATCAGTCCACCCCCAGCTCCACCGGAATGTTCAGAGTGTTCCTGCTGCCTGGGGAGTGTGTCGAGCCAGTTACTTGCAGCCTCAGGGTGATCATGCAGCCGAGCTGGAAATAGCATTGCGTACTTCATGTCCCTGTCTCTCAGTCGTCTCTTTACCCCCTGGAACCCCATCCTTTGCTTCTGCACCAGCTGAGTGAAGTCAGGGTAAAAACTCACCGTCGTATTCTCAAACTTCGTGGGGCCCCCCAGGCGCGATGCCTGCAGGATAGCGTCCCGATCACGGAAATGAAATATTCTGGCGATTATGGGCCGCGGAGTGGCACCCAGCTTAGGTTTGCCACCCGGCACTCTGTGAGCCCGCTCCACCGCAAAGAATTTACTCAGGCCCTTGGGTGCGAGATGATTGATGATGAGGTCCTCCACGATGAGGTCGACATTTAAGTTGTCTGAATTCTCAGGGACACCCACAATACGGACGTTGTTCCGCCTGGAACGGCTTTCAAAATCCTCCAAACGACGGGAAAAGGAGTCATTAGAGGACCGTAGATCGCGGACCTCCATTTGTAGATCGGAGACATCCGTCGTGAGGCTAGAAGTCTTCAAGTCTAGGGATTTAACTCTTTCGTTTGTTTTAGCTAAATCCGCCCTGATCAATTTGACATCGATCGCCACTGTGTCCAGTTTGTGCGCCAGAGCCTCATACTGCACACCGATTGAAGTCTGCATACTCGCAATGGCGCTCATAATATCGTGCAGAGTCGGGTCTTTGTCCGCCGCAGGGTCATCTCCCTTGTCCGCCAAAGGCTTGCCCGTTCCACCTGGGGATCCCTTAGGATGGGTATATCGATCCATAACATTAGATTGTATGAAGCCCCCACGGTGAACAGTCTTGGTCTTTCGCTTTTCAACCTCGGGCTTGCTGGCCATTTTGGAAGGTGCGCCCCCAAGGGGACCCCGAGATCTGGTAAAAATGGCTACGTCAATGCCCCAACAGATGCACAGCCGAAGTACAGTGTGTTCCACGTCACACACCGAGCAGTGGTATACAGTCACGGCCCCGAAGTGGGACCGCGAAGGGAGGCAATCTGTGGGCGACGGGGTCGTCCGCTGTACTGGAGGGTCCGGGCCGAAAGCGAAACCGAAAGCCAAGTCCAGGGGCGAAAGTAGGAACAGGGAAGCCGCTGTTGTTCGATTACCGCCCGGGTGGATCTTCAACTCGAGCCTGGGGCAGAACCGTGGAGCAGGCCAGGAAAGTTCAAATTGTCATAAAATCGGTTCCCTTGGACCAAATCAATTTTTGAAAGCAACTATAATATCAGTTGAGCTTCATCTTCAATGATTCGTCGTCATGACCAGGATAATAGTCAGGATAGGTGACGGAGGTGGCGAAGGTCCGGGAGCCCTGTGCCTCACGCGACCATCCCGGTTGCGCGCGAAGCTCCTCCCAGAACTATCATCTTAAACTTTAGGTTTTATCATTTTATTCTTTTACCCATGTACTGTACACTTGAATATAGATCACTTTGAAAAAATGTTTTTTGTTCGTTTTGTTAGGTATTTTAGATCTAGACTTCTCAGTAGTTCGCGAGTGACGTTATTTGTCTTTTTGCATGTGCAGAAATTACTTCATAAAAGCAACAAATAAAAATGTAAAGCATTTTGTAAAAATTAAAGTGTATAATTTATAATAAAGAATTTTTGGTTAGACAATCCCATTCTAGTAATTTAAATCCCCCTTGCATAGAACCAACTGCCAACAGCAAGTGCAGGCTCTGCAGCTATGAGAAAGACATAATACCGCATATACTACAAGCTTGTCCAGCTCTTGCAGAGGATCACAAAAGACTAATTCGTGCTCCACTCAATCACATTAAGATCAGCGTTAGCCAGCATGCTCTAATCCAATGTATACATGGAGACCATGCTTTTTTAATCCACTTTCTACACACAATGACATGGACCATCCTATGATGGCACCACAGACTGACGGCCTCTCACGAACCATGTGAAGACGTCGGCATGCATGCTGATGACAGGCAACCGCTGATGTACTAGGGTGCGGGACATCAGATGCGGATAGCCAAGGGATAGTATTCCCCTGTCTTTTAGGGTCTTCTCTCTTTGGTAGGAATTTCTATGAGTCAAGACCCAACCATTTGAGCACTAATTGTAGCCACATGGTTCTTAAGAGAGTACTTACACTTTCATTGGGTTACCTTTTTGCTGGGAACCTTTTCACACATGTGCACCATCACACCTTACGCCAGGTCCTGAAGGAAATCCATTGATCCTACAGTGGACAGGTGTGAAAATGTCGACCTTGTAACAGTTACTTGGGCACATTGAGCCCTACAGTAACCCACTAACCTGACTGTTTTTTTATCCTACCATAGGTACCACGCGATTAAAGTCTCCAAGTGGATACCCTTAAGTATTTAATAATTTTTTCCTCATTTTCACAGCACGTACCTCACTCCCTCGATCCCAGGTTCTAGCTCGCATACCAGCATTCACCTGTCAGCTTTTCTCTTAAAAGATCTCCGTAAAGGTGACCCTTTCATTAGGTGTCTCGTCGGGCATTGCAGAGCCGGCCCGGCGAGGAGCATGAGCCCAGTGATGAAACATGACTCCCTTCGGGAAGTGTGAGGGCTAGCAAAAGAGGCAAGACCTGACCCTCCCCTTCGGACTAGTTCCTGGTGACCGGGGATGAACATATGCCTCTTTCTCTTTCTTTTTTTTACATCTCTCCTTCCCACCCTTTCTCTTTTTATTTGATGAGTAGGTGATAACTTACACCTGACTCTTGGAACAGTGCCCTTTTTTGATATACGTAACTTGTTGGAGCACGGACACTGCACCTGAATAGGCTCCCGGTCCCCCCTTCCCCTTTTTGACATTGCATCACTGGAGCCGACAAACTTTTAAAAAAACAACCCTACACTGGCTACCGGCAAGATGCATGGTTTAGAGGACACAGCTAGGTCCTCAGTGGGTGTGTACTCTTAAAGTAAGTCAGGTAAGGGGAGAGGTCCCAGTCCTGTTTTTTAGGTCACGCCTAGTGACACAACGCATGCGCTGCTCCCCTTGGCGAGACCTATTGTCGTCGGTTTGGTGGGCGAAGGGGGGGACAGGACATGTGCACACGTGCAGAGGATTGGAGTTGTGCATGCGTACGCACATCTCATCCGCACTCACGGCGTTTGAGCAGAACACGCGCATGGCACGCTTTCACTCTCACGGCACAGCTTATTACAGTTCTCTGTGGAAAAGAAACCAACTCCTCAATGCGGGTGTATTATCGCTGCGATATCGCACCTAAGCTTTTCCTCAAACCTCAGTCATTGGCAGTCCTACATAGTGGAGGGCATAAACTGTGCCATTACAGACTAATAGAGAATGCTTACCTGCGTGGCACGTGCCAGTATTTTCCAGAGCGCTGGTTGCGTGTTGCAACAGTTACTGAGTAACTTTCACTACGGCATCCAGAGGTTTGCAAACGCCCGAAGCTTCGGCCCTAGAGCAGGAAGTGCTTCCCGTGACTGACAGCTACTGCTTGGCGCTTACAATCTCTTGTGGTCCACCTTAAGAAAAGCAGCAGTGGCGCAGCAGATCCACTTCCTGGCACTGCACGTCTTCCGTGCCCACTGTACCTCTCTCAACATGGTGGGCTGCAGCAGCGGGGTCCCAGGGGCGGTGGTTGAGGGACTCCTGGTGATCCCGGGCTCAGCCCATCTCAATGCAATGCCACACAGGTCTCTCGCCATCACCCTGGCGCTGGGGCTGAAGGCAGCCCTGGCTCTAGGCTCCTCCGCTGCAGTCACAGAGCAGAAGAGCAGTGACCTATCCGCCTCCAAATGGACCCTGCTGCTGCAGGGCGAGTGGATGTTGAAATTGTGAGTAATGAAAATAAGCACGGGGTTGTGGGGTCTGGCTGCAGTGCCCGTCAGATATTGTTCTTAATTGCCATACCACCTTTCACACAGTGCGCACTGTTTCAGTGCAGCGCATTCTGCGTGTGCATAGGACGTTCAAAGAACAGAGGAAAATGAGTCTGTCTTCACCTAACATCTACACTGATGCACGGTTACTGACCTTGTTCAATTGTTATGCATTTCATTTTTGCTGGCTTCCCGCCACAGTGGAGCACTCCAAGACTGAGGTTGTGAGGGCGGAGCCTCTTCAGGGTTGTGGTGAAGAAGGGGGCATTGTGCAGACAAGCGCAGAAATAACGCTTTCACAGCAACATTGTTACGACGGGCCCATTGCCAACTACTGTGTCGTATATACCCAGGGACACTGCTTCACTAATGACCAAAATGCACAGTTTTAATAAATCTGAGTGCTCGGAGAAGGATAACCATGTCACAACTGTGTGTAGTTTTCTTTCGAAGCAAGGGATGGGCACGCTTTGTTCAAAGATTGGGACCCGAAGCTTCATGCCACTTGGCTTAAAAAAGTTCTCAATCAGAGGTTTTCCTTATAAGCCACCTTAGTGAAATTTGAGCATTACAAACAAATATGGATTACGTTTTCTACAAAATTCCCCCCTCCACCTCGAGAAAGAAACAAGCATTTGCAATGCAATATGTCTCACATTTACGCGAGTTTGAGCTATTGACACTTCAAATAACAATACCTTTTATTTTTGTTTTCTTCTTAAAAACCTAAATAAATGGCATTGTTATTTACAATGCCAATTGCTTAAACTTGCATAACTGCAAGACCTATTGTATTGCATTGCAAATGCATGTTTTCTATGGATTTTTCAGCTAATCAATCTCAAACTTGTAAAACACACTGCATAGAGAAACCCTGAAAAAGGTTTTATTTACATTGGACTTCTTTTCCTTGTTTTGCAGATTGTGACTTAATGGTCCGCCCACCCCTAAGACCGTATGAGGCATTAAAAGTTTCAGCCAAAAAAAGTACAGTTGTGTGTTTAAATAAAACTGCAAGTGATTGAGCACAACGATTCCACCATCTTTGTTTACTTCATGATTCTCACTTCAGCATGAGGGCACTGCGTGTCACCCCGCTGTGTCACATTACGAATATCAGTTTGTGTCTCTGTCTGCATGTATATTTGTGTATAGTTCTCACCTTCATTTTAGAAGTGCAGTGAATGTCACAAAAACATGGATAAAAAAAGTAAAACACTTTCCAGTTGCAATCAAGTCTCTCTTTCTATTTGTTTTTGCAGATTTTTCTAATGAGGAAATGTGTCATTTACATCCGTAAGGCATGCGATAAGATTTTAGCATGAATATGTTTCACTGCTGAAGATAATTCCAGCACAAAGAGTGTTTGGTCGGGAAAGCACCACAAATAGGGATCTTTAATTGTAATCCAGAAGCAAGCAAGTCAGCCATTTTTGGGGGATTTATAGTGAAGGAAACATGTATGAATCTTTATGTAGGAGTACACTGTAAGCTCCAAGAACATCAGATCATGTTTTTATCCTTTCCTAGGGTTTCCGTAAAATCTAAATACATTCTCTAAAAACTTGAGATTCCAGGAGACTATTTTAATTTAGATCCTTCAGAAAAAAACTAACAAAGAGCTGTTCTGATGAGATGTGTTGAACCCATCCAGATACACTTGGTATCATGGGTGAGGACCCGAGGACGAACCTTGCAACTAGTGTGGGTGAGGGTCCTTCTAAAAAAGATACCCACCCCAATTATCACTTGATTGATAGGGACGCTAGATCACTTCAAATACAAATTCTTTCTCTTTTGATCTGCTCACTCTTACTAGGCTTCACATAGAGGCCAAACGTTTATTGAAGCTTAGCTCCAATCAATCCTATGCACACTTTTTTTATTCACAAAACAGGAAGGAGTCCCATGGAGAACCATTCCCCTTTGAGAATGGGTTACCACTGCCTTCGAGGAGTCATAATCTGTCACTGGTTTGCAACTGAAACTGCAGTCCCAAATTACTGACACATAGCATTCCAAATAGGAAATAGGACGGAACACCCTAAACCAAATTGAGATTTATAATTCATTTCTAAACCCATTTTACAATACTGTAACCAGTTTAGTGTATTTGTAAAACCCATTTAGAGGCTAAAAAATGCTGTGGTTTATTGAATCTTAGGCTTTGCAACTGCCAAATGGCTTTGTAGATCTGGCCCAAAGTACTTGCAGAGGGAGCTTTCAGTGCTCTTCACACTTAGCTTCCAGATGTCCTCCTGATTATCTTCTAGGAACTTAAGTGATGGACAACTGATCAGAGATTACGTAAAAAATATTTTGATGTTACATTATGTCATTTAACAGGAATGTGAATTTTGACTTGCCATCTAACAAACAATTTACTTATCTTCAGTAACACACTTTCTGGTAGAAACTCTACTATATCTAGCCACAGATTCCTCACGTTTTAAATAATCCCAATTTGTCAGGTCTGGATCTGGAAACGTTTCAGTAGGTAGCACCATGTGACTCTGCAGTGACACCATTCCACTCTGAAATGACGTGCAGTGTCTATGTAGGTGCCACTTTCGTGTACTGACATAAGTTGCTTTCAAGAGATTCTGCGCCCCCAATTCAGGGCCCCAAAAGCAAATTGGTGTGACCAGTGTGCAGATTCCTAGACTTGGGATCTTATAAATGGATAGCGTCCAATCACAAATTGGGGAGGATCGGAGGCCCAATAGGAAATCTGCAGCTAGACAGTATTGACCAGAAAGTACGTTACCAAAGGATTCCTCACATTTTGAAGATATACCAAAGGGGTACCCATTTGGAGGTGCGTCAGTGGATGGACTCAAACCAAAAAGTCCTGCAGGACAGAGCAGGCTAAAAGCCCTTCTCGGCAAACCTGACTGTCCAGACATTAGTGCTTCGAGAACGTATGGAGAGACACCCATGTACACACTTCGCAAATGTCCGGGATAGAGACTCTAGATGGCAATACAGTGGTAACAGCGTTGGCCCTGGTAGAATGGGAATGCAGTCCTTCCATAGGCTGCTTTTTAGCCAATGAGTAGTAGATCTTAATACAGAGCATGAACCAATCGAGCATGGTTCTCTTCTGCACTGCCTTGCTTTTTATCACTCCAGAGAACTCTACAAAGAGCTGATCATCCATCTACTGTTCTTTGGTACAATCTACGTGAAATCTCAGTGCTCTCTTGAGATCCAAGCAATGGACTTTCCTCCTGAGATGAGTGAAACAGCAAGATGATGTTCTGACCAAAGTGGCTCAGCATCACAAATTTAGGAAGGAAGGATGCCCATGTGCACAAAAACAGCTTGTCTTGGAAGTAGGTGGTATACGACAGGCTGACACGGACAGCTTGAAGCTCACTCAAACTTTGGGCGGATGTTATGGTGATGCGGAACACAGTCTTAAGGGTGAGAAGCCCCAAGGAGTAGCTGTAAAGAAGTTCAAAAAGAGTATACATCAGAAATGCAAGGACCAAGTTAAGGTTCCTCTGGGTCATGACTAAGGGAGAGGGAGGGAAGAAATGTCGTAAACCTTACAAAAAACTTGAGACTTAAACAATGAGGGGTGATCCTGCAACCGTACAATAGCTAACAGGTACCATTTAACTGTGCCTAGAGCAAAGCCTTGCCAAGCTCGGGATAAAATAAATAACAAAACGTCAGATAATCCTGAGTGCAATGAATCTGTCTGCAGAGTACTGCACCAAGCCCCAAATTTATCTCAACAAACAGGCAGATATATTTTTTGTTAAGGAGTGCCTGGCTGTAAAGAGGACATCAACCCTCTCCAAGCATGAAGGTGGAGATTGCGAAGGCTGTTGCTGTGACAGCAGGTCCTCCAGGAGGGGTAGTCTGATCGGAGGCGCCTAGGAGTTATGAATACCATACTCTCTGTGCCCAATCCCAACCCTCTAGGGCGAATTGGGCCCGGTCGGTCCTGATCTTCTAGAGATCTTGGGGCAGTAGTGGTATTGGAACTAGAACTTATAGGTATCAGACCCTCTGGCAGGGTTTACTACTCAAATAACTCTTGTGGCATGTCTGGGGCCTCTTTTAATATGGAGGCCTCATTTTCCTGTAGATTCTGTCACTATCAGAGCTTCGAGTGGAAGCAGACGGCAGCAGTACAGCCTATCCCTAACCAGGCGGTTAGGAATTACACCCTTGATACATCTTTTTCCCCCTCTAACACCTCTCCTGTTAAGTCTGCTTTGGTCTGGAAATGCTCTTGGGCAAATGTAGATCTTTGCCCAAGCACACTGTAGAAATATGGGATATGCACATTCAAAGGATCGATAGGGAGGACCGAGTGGACGGAGGCATTGCCATTATTCATATGGATTCCGTGAACGTGTCTATTATTGAACATAGTTCAGATGAGAATATAGAGATTTGTATGTTCAGAATTGATCTCTCTCCCCAAGACTGCTGTAAAGGTGCCCTTGTGTATCGCCCTCCTGGACCCCTACCTGAATTTTCCCTTAAATTGATGGAACTACTTGCTACCCATACCATCTCCTCTAAACATTTTCTTTTATTAGGAGATTTTAATATACATAGAGAAGTTACCTCTAACACAGAAGCTGTTCAGCTCCTCTCTGACCTGGCCACTCTAGGTCTGAAAAAGATTAATGAGGGTCCTACACATTTGGCAGGACATGTTGGATCTAATTTTGACCAAATCGCCTCATATTCATACTGAGGCCCCCACACTTTAGTATTTTTTTTTATCATTCCTTGATTGACTTTCACATTTTTGGGAACTAAGGTGTCCATTCCCCTCACCAGTGCCTCCTCCAGTCTCAAGAGACAATGGCGCAAAATTACTCTGGATGCTTTCATGATAGAATTTACGGCTCCTACGAATCAGGAACCAAGGACCATTAATGTTTGTTTAGAATCCTATCATAATGTGTTAAAATTGGCTATTGACAGTATTGCCCCTTTGAAACGACAATTCAATCTCACACAGAGACAACATGCAGTTTGGAACTCTCTTGAACTGCGTAAGGAGAAGGCCCATAGCAAAAAATTGGAGAGACACTGGCGTCACTCAATCTGAATGATAAAGAGACCTTTAAGACTTCCTTAGCGCTCTACCAAAAGAATAAAAAAATGCTTGAAAAGCCCACATTGCCTCACAACTTAACCAGGCAGTGAATTCCCCTAAAGAACTGTATAAAGTTCTTAAATCTTTCACTAACCCAAGTGCCTGTATTAACAACTCCCCCCCACCCGTCTCAAGTACTTTGCAACGAGATCGCAAATTACTTTGATCGATGATACATTTTCTGGACTCAGTGATCATCAGAAAGCAACAATAAGTCCCACTATACTCACTCGGGACAACATCAACTTCCTGGACAGTTTCACCCCTCTCAAGGTTGACACAGCAGAGGCAATGCTGAAAGCAGCCAAATCAGGCTCACTTCTGGATTTAATTCCAGCTAGGGAGTATGCTCTTTTATACAAACAACTTGCACCCTCTATTTGCTCGGTACTTAATATATCAATGAGGGAAGGCCAACTTCTACTACAGTGGAAAGCTGCACAGATAATTCCTATTCGCAAAAAGGCGAACGTCCCAGCATTGGATCTATTTAATTATCGCCCTATTTCCCTTCTGCCCAGGATGAGCAAACTTCTAGGAAAAGCACATTAATAATCAACTTACTGAATACACACAGTCTATTGGATGCCTGGATCCTTCACAGTCTGGTTTCAGACCAATGTATAGTAAGGAGTCCGCACTGATAACAGTTACAAACAACATAAGATATTCTCTTGACAATAACCAGGCGGTCCTCTTGGTGCTGCTGGATTTATCGGCAGCCTTCGACACAGTATTCCATTGTATACTGCATCAGAGACTTGAGGAAATTGGAATCTGTGGGCGAGTTCTATCATGGTTCTCTAGCTTCTTATTTTAACACTCACAGACCATCAATCTCGGACCTTTCTGCTCCCGAACCATGGAGCTTATCAAGGGAGTGCCACAGGGCTCTTGTCTTAGCCCCACATTGTTCAATATTTATGTGGCACCTCTTGCGAAAGTAATCAGAAAGTTTGGATTTACTCCTATCTCATATGCAGATGATACTCAACTTCTATAATTTGACGAACATCAATTCCCGCTTTTCAGATGGTATGAAAACAATCTCTTCTTGGATGACGGAATATTACCTCCAGCTGAACGATGGTAAGATGGAGATCATGCTCTAGGGCAGGGGTACTCATAGTACGGCCCGTGGGCCGGGGGCGGCCCGGCAAGCCTTCCCTGGCGGCCCGCGGACCCCCGAGACATCATACCTGTGTTTTACGTTTTTTTTTAAGTGTCTGCAGCAGCGTGAGAGACTCTGCTGCTCTGTGGGGGCTGCCAGCCGGGCGATCCTAGCAATGGCCAGAGTAAAGCTGCAGGGGCCTAAGAAGAGGGGAAATACAAAGGCCTCATTAACATGCAAATGGTCGTTTGAAGACTTGTGAAGTGCTCGGGTGCGGCTGTGAGTGTGTGTGTTTCCCGGCTGGCACACAGGCAGGGTGAGATGACAGAGGGTGACAGAGGGAGTGGGAGGGAAAGGGAGGGGGACGGAGAGGGAGTGAGAGAGAGTGAGAGGGAGTGAGTGAGTGAGAGGGAGGGAGGGAGTGAGTGAGTGAGAGGGAGGGAGTGAGTGGGAGAGAGGGAGTGAGTGAGAGGGAGGGAGGGAGTGAGAGGGAGTGAGAGGGAGGGAGTGAGAGGGAGTGGGAGTGAGTGAGTGAGAGGGAGTGAGAGTGAGTGAGTGGGAGTGAGTGGGAGTGAGTGAGTGGGAGTGAGACGGAGTGAGTGAGAGGGATGGAGTGAGTGAGAGGGATGGAGTGAGTGAGAGGGATGGAGTGAGTGAGAGGGATGGAGTGAGTGAGTGGGAGGGAGGGAGTGAGAGGGAGTGAGTGAGAGGGAGTGACTGCGAGGGAGTGAGAGGGACTGAGTGAGAGGGATGGAGTGAGTGAGAGGGAGGGAGTGAGTGAGAGGGAGGGAGGGAGTGAGTGGGAGGGAGTGAGAGTGAGTGAGTGAGAGTGAGTGAGCGTGAGTGGGAGGGAGGGAGGGAGAGGGAGGGAGTGAGAGGGAGGGAGTGAGAGGGAGTGAGTGAGAGGGAGTGAGTGAGGGAGAGGGAGTGAGTGAGAGGGAGTGAGTGAGTGAGAGGGAGTGAGTGAGAGGGAGTGAGTGAGAGGGAGTGAGTGAGTGAGAGGGAGTGAGTGAGTGAGAGGGAGTGAGTGAGTGAGAGTGAGTGAGAGGGAGTGAATGAGAGGGAGTGAATGAGAGGGAGTGAGTGAGAGGGAGGGAGTGAGAGGGAGGGAGTGAGAGGGAGGGAGTGAGTGGGAGGGAGTGAGTGGGAGGGAGTGAGAGAGTGAGAGGGAGGGAGGGATTGAGAGGGAGTGAGTGAATGAGAGGGAGGGAGGGAGGGAGAGGGAGGGAGTGAGTGAGAGTGAGTGAGTGGGAGGGAGGGAGTGAGAGGGAGGTAGTGAGAGGGAAGGAGTGAGTGAGTGAGAGGGAGTAAGTGAGAGGGAGTGAGTGAGAGGGAGTGAGTGAGTGAGAGGGAGTGAGTGAGTGAGAGGGAGTGAGTGAGAGGGAGTGAGTGAGAGGGAGTGAGTGAGAGGGAGTGAGTGAGAGGGAGGGATGGAGTGAGTGGGAGGGATGGAGTGAGTGAGAGGGATAGAGTGAGTGAGAGGGATAGAGTGAGTGAGAGGGATAGAGTGAGTGAGAGGCATAGAGTGAGTGAGAGGGATGGAGTGAGTCAGTGGGAGGGAGGGAGTGAGAGTGAGTGAGTGAGAGGGAGTGACTGAGAGGGAGGGAGTGACTGGGAGGTAGGGAGGGAGTGAGAGGGAGGGAGGGAGTGAGTGAGAGAGAGGGAGTGAGTGAGAGAGTGGGAGAGGGAGGGAGAGGGAGTGAGTGAGACGAAGAGGGAGTGAGACGGAGAGGGAGGGAGAGGGAGTGAGACGGAGACAGAGAGGGAGGGAAAGGGAGGGATAGGGAGGGAGACGGAGAGGGAGGGAAAGGGAAGGAGAGGGAGGGAAAGGGAGGGAGACGGAGAGGGAGTGAAAGGGAGGGAGACTGATAGGGAGTGAGATGGAGGGAAAGGGAGGGAGACTGATGGGGAATGACATGGAGGGAACGGGAGGGAGACTGATGGGGAGTGAGATGGAGGGAAAGGGAGGGAGACTGATGGGGAGTGAGATGGAGGGAAAGGGGGAGAAATGGAGGGATAGGGAGGGAAAGGGAGGGAAATGGAGGGAGCGGGAGGGAAAGGGAGGGAGACGGAGACGGAGTGAGAGGGAGGGAAAGGGAGGGAGACGGAGAGGGAGTGAAAGGGAGGGAGACGGAGAGGGAGGGAAAGGGAGGGAGACGGAGAGGGAGGGAAAGGGAGGGAGGCTGATAGGGAGTGAGAGGGAGGGAAAGGAAGGGAAATGGAGGGAGAGGGAGGGAAAGGGATTGAAAGGGGGTGAGACGGAGAGTAAGAGGGAGGGAGACGGAGGGAGAGAGGGAGGGAGTGAGAGGGAGGGAGTAAGAGGAAGGGAGTGAGAGGGAGGGAGTGAGAGAGGGAGTGAGACAGTCAGAGTGAGACAGAGGAAGACAGGAGAGAGGGAGGGAGAGAGAGGGAGTGAGAGTGAGGGAGGGAGAGAGAGGGAGGGAGTGAGTGAGAGAGGGAGTGAGAGAGAGGGAGTGAGAGAGAGGGAGTGAGACAGTCAGAGTGAGACAGAGGAAGACAGGAGAGAGAGAGGGAGAGAGAGCTAGAGAGAGGGAGAGAGAGCTAGAGAGAGGGAGGGGGACCGAGAGAGAAAGAGAGAGAGAGATGTGTGTATGCTGGGACGGCTCAGTGGACGAAGGCGTCCACTGCAGGGACCTGTGATCAACCTCATGGTCAGTTTTATGTTGTTGCTCTAGACCCGCCCCCTCCCCCACTGACCCCGCCCCCCACCGATGCGGCCCTCGGACACAAACCAAACTGTAAATTTGGCCTACGAGAGAAAGTTTGTGAGTACCCATGCTCTAGGGTAATGCCCAACTGCTCTGGACCCCAGAGTGGTGGTCCCTTAAGCTGGGTAGCACTCCTGTTCCTAAGACTGTGGTTAAGAACCTGGGTGTCCGGTTAGATCAGAATCTCACTATGAGAGATCAGGTAGTGGCCACTGTGAGAAGTTGGCCTGGCATATGCTGTCCACTATTCTAGTGGGCACCTTGTACCATTTCAAACGACCCCTTATTGATGGTAGGTTAAAGACAACCTTTATAGAAAGCTATCCAAGTGGTAGCTGTGGAGAGCAGCCTTTAGGCTAAGTCTTGGAGGAATGTAAAGCAGCTTGTTTTACCAGTCTATAATCTCGTGAATGACCAAATGAAAGGAGAACCCCACCAGGTATATATATACAATATATGTATTTATTCTAAACACATCCCACAAGTCTCTTTATGAGGCTTGTGGCAAAAGTACATATGGAAAACTTAATATCACACAGTAAATTAGCACAATATACGTTGAGCCCTAGGGGTGTACCAAACCATATATTAAGAAAGTGGTATAAGAACCACGATTTGTATAGACACATGGCCTAGAGACTTTAGAACCGCTGGGGCCACCAGGAACCATACAAGGTAGTGACACCGGGGACCCACGGGGGACGCGTGTAGTGTGTGAACACAGCTGTGAATCACCATTAACTTCTATGGTAAAAGTCGCGGTTGGAATTTTAAAGATAAAGGACACTTAGAAGAGAACTTGGAGCAAACCCCTTAAGAACTAGGAGGTTCTAGCGTCAACACCCACGGGAGCACCGGAGTACTCTAGTTACCTCACCCAGGGAAGCCGGGTGCAAAGGTGTCTTTTGGTGTTGGGTTTCGTCGTCGTTTTCAATGGCGATCTGCTGCAAAGTGCTGCTGGCGTCCAAGTGGAAAGTGTCTGGTGTGATCCAAGCCTGGATCGAAGATGAGAAGAACCTGAAAGCAGAGGGGACAGAGTCTGGGTCACTTGTCAGTGACCAGGAGCATGATAGGCGGATGCCCACCAATGTCTGGTGATTTCAGATGAAGCTTGACTCTTCAGCCACTAGGCCCATGAGGCGTCGACGACGACCAGGATCTGGATTCGAGCTGTCCCAAGAAGGATGTCGAGTGCTGCCGTGTCCGTGCCCGGATTGGACCCAACAAGCCTTGGCAACAGCAACCCACGCAGGAATCAAAGAAATGCTTTGGTGCAGACTAGCAAGGTCTGGGGTACTCACCACGCGGTGGAAAGTCAGGGCACGTCTGGAGCAACCAGGGAAGCCCAAGGAAAAGTAGAGTTACCTTCGAGGGGACCCACCAGTCGACGGACCAGGGATCGCGAAGGAGCCTCGAGCGGAAATGCAAGAGGCGGGCTCACGGAACACTCGTGGAGTGTAGGCCCACAATCTTCGGGGCAGATGGTGCTCGGGGCTTGGGCTACAAGTAACCCAAAGCACAACTTCAAGGAATGGCGAGAAGTCAATGCACTAGCAAATGTGCACGGTGTCCAGGAGTTACGGTTCCACGCCACTCGTGAGGGCTGCGGGTCTCAGCTTTGCTGGGGACTAGGGTCGGCCTCTGAGAAGTCTGGAAATCCTCTTCCTGTGTTGCAAATACTTCGGAGTCCGGCTGGAGCTTCGGAAATGCAGATCGGCAAGATGCTTCGTTGGTGCCTGCTTGAGCAGGGGAGTCATTCATTGACCCCAAGGGAGATTCTTCCGTTCTCTAGTCTTTAGTAGAGCGTTGAAGTTCCAGGATTCAGGTTCAGAGTTTTGTTCAGGTGTAATCTAAAGTCCTGTTGCCAGGGGTCCCTTACTTATACTGAAGAAAGGGGTTGGGCATACTCTGGGTACCCACCTATTGGAGGGTTTGGAAAGAGGGGTCGCTACACCCATTTCCTTTGTCCAGTTTCGAGCCAGAGCAGGGGCTGGTAGTCCCTGCAAACAGTTTGAACTGGGCTATGTGGAGAAGTGTGGCTCAGTGGTTAGAGGCGGCAGACCCGGAAGCTGAGATCAGCCGTGGACCAGGGTTCGATTCCCCGCCTCGGCGGGTCTCGGGCTCAAAAATTCCACGGACTCGACAATTCTCGCTCCGGTGCCTACTCGACTCACGGGGTCACACTCTGCGACTCTGGGCAATAGCTTGCTTAATCTCCACTACGGCCCCTCGCGGCGGGATGCCTGGCTTTCACCTTGTGAATACCCTGCCGGGGTATCTCTCACAGGGGAATACCAGGACGGGTTCCCTAAGCAAGCGCCTTGAGACCCCTGGGTGAATCGTGCGCTATATAAATCGAAATACATTTACATTTACATTTATGCACAGGGACACCAAATGTGCCCCCAGTGCAGACTTTCTGGCACTCTCAGAGTGCACGCACCCAGCCCCAATACACTAAAGCCTGTCTGGGAGGTGGTTACACCTCCCTGTGACAGGAAATCTACTGTCCAGGCCTCCCCTGCCGGAGTTTCGTCCAGCAGCAGGAGGTCAGACGCGTGTCTGTGGCTGCAGTATCCATTTTGAAATGCTGGGGCTTGTTTAAACTATTACCGGGCAGACCGGTGAGGACATGTCTCTCCCTCTAGAAGGGTGGAATTCTACCGGGGGGAGGGTAAGAATCCAAAGTATTTGACACCAAACACAACATGTTTCCATGCAGCCATTCCAAAGTTAGCATTTACCACAAGGTTATAAAGCACTTAAGAGTATAAGGTCTGGCTGCATCACAGAACAGCCTCAGAGATTAGATTCCGAAAGCTGCAGAGGGATCCGGCTCATGCATGGGCACCCTCTCACACAAAACTAAGCACTCTGCCTTCAGGATTAATAAGGCCTGCCATAGGAGTGACTGATAGGTTTATATGTGTCAGTGATTAAAAGTAGATATAGGTAACCTATATCTTAGTAAGGGGTGCATGCACCACCTTACCCAGGCTGCAGTAGCCGTCCTGTGGTGTCATTTTGGGAGGCTTCTGGGGTACCTATGCCCTTAGTACCTAGTGTACCATGTACTAGGGACTCACAAGGGTACCCCAGTAACCAAACTGGAGTGTACCTATAGTACATGCAATCAATTTAGAGAGGAAGCAGCTAGGCTGGGGTCCTGGATAGCAGGGCCCCAGCCAGACTAAACAGTGAAACGCCAGCAATAAGTGGGGGTAACCATAGTAAGCAGATCCTACTCTCCTACAGCCACCTCTAGTTCCTGCTTTTATCTGCTGAGCCTTCTTCGTTGATTATTTCCTCTTCTTCCACTCTCTGTGCGACAAATGTTCGTTCAGGCGCAGGTGATCAGTCGCTTGGATTATTGTAATGCTCTTCAGATTGCAGCAAGCAATTCCCTATTAAACAGACTTCAGGTGGTCCAGAATACAGCTGCCCGACTTGTTAAGAACTTGCCAGCCAGAATGGCTTCCCTCCCTCTTTTGCGACAATTGCATTGGCTCCCTATAAGTAAGAGAGTCAAGTTCAAGATCTGCTGTATTGTACATAAAGTTTTGAATGTTAGAGGACCCAGTTATTTAACTGAAAAACCTATTCCATAGCAGCCAAGTAGATCCCTACGATCAGGTAAGAAATCCCTGCTTGTGATTCCGCATGTTAGGAAAGCTCGTACTGGTGGTAAAGCCTTTTTCTACCTCGCTCCCTACTTTTCAAATCAACTACCTCTCCACCTTCGCAAACGCCCAGATTATCTTCCTTTTAGGAAACTCCATAAAACGGAGCTCTTTTCAAACTAATCTTCTATGATTATGCCATTCTGCCATTTCTCCCTTAGCGCGGAGATACCCCTGCAGGGGTGCTTTATAAATCAAATAATGAAAGAAACAAAATAAATAAATACATATTTAGAAAGGCATATAGGAGGCAGACACGCCTCTGAGCAAGAGACACATTGGAAACTCCAAAGCGCAGAAGTGCTGCATTGCAGGTTCTCAGTGGTGGCGAACAGTTCGAGCCAAGGTTCTCCCCATTCGCGGAAGAGTTCTTGCACCACTTACGGGTGTAACTACTAGTGGTAATCAGCTGGGCGGAGATAGCTGAGCTCTCCACCTAGACATTAAATGATCCTGCCAGTTGATTCACCATGAGGAATATTCCTTGGTGGTCATTTCCAGAGGCTCAGGGCCTACATATGGCAATATCACATGGCGGTGGTGTTGTCCGTGACAACGTGGACCAGCATCCCCTAGAGGGATGGGAGGAAGGCTTTCAATGTCAAGCAGATGGCCCTCAGTTCCAAAAGGCTGATATGGAGCCGGAACTCCACCAGAGACCAGAGGCCTCTGATCTCCACCTCTCCCAGATGGCCACCCCAACACAAAAGTGATGCATTGGTCACCACTGTCAGCACTGGGTGGGAAAGGGGAAGGAGTCTGCGGATGACCCAATCATGGTCCAGTAACCACCCCTGCAAATCTTTTGAAGAGTCCTCCGAAATCTGAATGTGGTCGGAGAGGTCCCCTTGATGTTGGGCCCACTGAGAATTCAAACCCCACAGTAAAGCCCAGATATGCCACCTGGTGTATGCGACCAGCAGGATGCAGGAGGTCACCATTCCCAGCAGCCTCAGAGTCAACCTCACTGAAATCCAGGCCTGAGGTGATCATTGCCTGAATGTACTAAACTTGATTCCCCCGGGGAAAGGCAAAACTGAACAGTTTCCACAAGGCTCTAATGAAGAGAGGCTGAGAAGGAGTTAGTTGTGACTCTCGCACACTGATAATTAACTACAGAGATGACAGCAGTTTTGCAGAGTAGCCTTGAAGTGGTTGACAACTGCCTGGGGCAAGCCTGCCTCCAACAGCCAGTCACCCAGGTAGCGGAAGACTGGCACCATGGACCTACGAAGGAGTTCTGTCTGCACCGTCATCACTTTCGTGATTATCCGAGGGGCACTGGTGAGACCAAAGAAGAGAACAGAAAACTGAAAATGCTCCTGTCTTACCACGTACCGCAGGTAGCACTGATGGGTCTGCAGGACAGGCATAAGAAAATAGGGATCCTGAAGGTCCAACGCCACCATCTAGTCTCTAAGGTCGAAGGCAGAGGAGACATGGGCCAGTGTGAGCATTTTGAAATTCGGCTTCTGGAGGAAGACATTGAAAGGGCTCTGGTTGAAAATAGGATGAAGGCCTCTGTCCTTCTTGGGCATCAGAAAGTAGTGGTAATAACAACGAGTCCCACTTCTGGTGCTAGCACCCTCTTGATCCCCCTTTGGCCAAAAGGGCTTGCACGTCCTGCTGCAAAATGTAGATTTGGTACTCCATAAGTGACTGGGGAAAGTGCAGCTGCGTGGAAAGGAAGGGTAGCGCATAGATCTTCTGAACAATTTGCAGGACCGACCTGCCTGATGTTATGGCCTGAAAACTTTTTTTTTTTATTAATTTTCTTTGTACTAACAACTGCGAGACTCAGTATATCAATGTTTATACCAGTTTATAGCTACCCTACGTTTGGCCATCAGCATTCCCATATCCACCAACCGACGTACACCTTTACGAATTAGCTTAGAGTAGCCTAATAGGGCGAGCAAGGGGTCAGGGTCAAGAGCCGACTTCGTGATCCGCCCTATTTCTTTGAAGACCAATATCCAAAAGGCCGCTATGCAGGAGCATGTCCAGGCCAAATGGAGGAAGTCAGCTGATTGTGCATGGCAGCGATCACTTGTCACGTTTTCCCTCAGGCCATACCTATGCAGCCTTTCCAGTGTATAACATACCCTGTTTAGGTTTTTAAATGTATAAGTCGGTGCCTGCCGTTCAGCAAGATCCGTTTTGTACTAGTGCAGCAATAGGTCCACATAGTATCAGTTATATCCTTGGTCAAGTCTCGCTGCCATGCCAAGTGTGCTTTAGTGTAGTGGTTGGCTCTGTATGTCATGGATGCATTATATATGGTTCCCACTATGCGCCTCTGGGATTTTGCTCGAAAAATGTGTGTTAATGCAAGAAGTTCCGGTGGTTCTAGGTATTCGTCTCCCAGGAGCTCTTTCAGTGTGTGTCTCATTCTATGGAATTGAAATTTCATCAATACGAAAGGTTCCTGTTCTGTAGAGCTAAAATCCTCCCAACGTTTGGCCACCCCATCCTCGAATAGCTCCCCTACCGTGTGTATACCCAGGGTGAGAAGTGCCTGTGTGACCCCTATCTGTCTGCAGGGTGATAGCCAAGTGCACCGGTCTAGCTGCGCTGCAGGGGAGTATAGTATCGCACCAGCCTGCAAGTGCAGTAGATGGTGCCAGGCATGTGTAGTGGCATTAATAGAGTCTAAAATGCATGTCCTAAGATCAGCATCCTGAAACAAAATTGCAGGGAGTGGAAGCCGGTTTGCAACTTTCGATTCTATACTGAGGTGTGGTATGTCTGGGGCGCCATGTACCCAATAATATCCATGCGCACCCTGTGCGGCCCTGTAATAAAAGTTAAAATCAGGCGCGCCCAGTCCGCCCATAGAATAAGGCAGTAAAAGTATATGCCACTTCACCCTAGGCTGTTTACCCGCCCATGCCAACCGAACCATCAGCGAGGCGAGATGATCAAAGAAAACTCATGGTAGGACCATTGGGATATCTGTAAATAAAAACAGAAGTCGTGGCAGCACCACCATTTTCATGATGGATATTCTGCCAATAAGAGACAGCTGGAGTTTTATCCACCTTACTACATCATCTTCCAATTTGCTAAAGGTCGAGCTGAAATTTTCCCTGGTGACTATATCGGAGACCATGTGTATTTTAATACCCAGATATCTCACTGAGAGGTTAGTCTCAGGGTGTCTGACATACAAGAGTGTATCGTCAGCATACGTGGACACTATAATTTTGTAGCGTGGAAAACATATACCCCGATGTTGATGGTATTCCCGAAGCACACAGGCGAGAGGTTCTGCCACCAGAGCATAAAGCAACGGAGACAATGGACAGCCTCATCTCGTGCCCAGCGATATGCGAATGGAGTCCATCACTATGTTGCCTATTTTTATTCTGGCCGTGGGTCTACTATACAGTGTGCTGACTGTGCTGACTAATTGCAGGGAAACTGGCTCACTCCCATCCTAGTCAGAACTTGCATCATAAACGGCCACTCCACAGAATCAAATGCCTTTTCTATATCTAGGAAAACTGCCACCGCTGGCTTTTCAGGCTTGATATGTTGTAACGCACCGAAGACCGTGCGCAAATTATAAGTTAAATTCCTACCCGGACCAAACCATGCCTGCTCCGGTGCAACCAAGATCGGGACTAAGGGGACCAGTCGGTTAGCAATAATTTTTGCGAATATCTCTGTGTCCACATTAAGCAGAGACAAAGGACGGTACGATGCACAGTCCTCCGAAGACTTACCGGGCTTGAGTAGAGATACAATCACTGCTTCAGACATTGAGGGCGGCATACTGCCAGTGACGCACATGTCGTCAAAAAGTATAGTCAATTGTGGAAGCAATAAATCTAAGAATGCCCTATAGAATGAGACAGTGAGATGATCTGACCCCGGAGCACTCCCATCTCTCATAATGATTAAGGCGAGAAGAATTTCTCTACGGGTCTCATGAGGAATTCACGATGTGTATTAGAGAGCTACGGGAGATGTATGTGCGACAAGTAGTCAAAGATATCGTCATCTGTGGCCACGTTCCTGGAGGCATATAGTTCGATGTAATAATGTCGGAAACTATCAGCCACTTCTGTAACCTCAGTAAATAGCACACCCTCAGCTGATCTAACCTCCACCGTCTGCAATGTGTCCCTGCGCTGCCGAAGTAATTGTGCTAAAACGGACCCCGGCCTCTCACCCTCACCATACACCCTGGCAATGGCATATCTACCCAAGTGCTTGATCTCGTTGTTGGCCAAAGTATGATATTCTCCCAGCAACTCTGCAAGTTCCCTCTGAACCAAGTCATCCGCATCCGTCAACAGGCAGCGCTCTAGAATCTTGATTCTACCCTCCAAGTCTGCTAGGCAATTACGGATAGATCGGAGGTCCCCCGAGTGCTTTTCTATAGTGATCCCCCAAAGGAAAATACAACTGTTATTTGAGCATCATTCAATAATGAAAACTTCAACTTCAAGCCATTAGAAAACCTCATTTATATGAATGAGAGTATTATGAAAGGGGATGACATCACATGCCACACGTTTGCTTAGGTCTTGCCACGATACTGAATTGAGGGCCTGGCGTACAAAGCCTTTTTGAGTTCACAAATTAATCAATCAATGAACAACATTTATAAAGCGCAACATTGTCATCCCTAGGGGTATCTGTGCACTTTCTCCGTCGAAGAGCCAGGTCTTGAGTCTCTTTCTGAAGTCTGCCAGCGTGGGGGATGTACAGAGCTTGAGGGAAAGCTCGTTCCAGGTCATGGCAGCGATGTAAGAGAAGGAGCAGCCACCGCTGCAGGTGCAACAGATGCAGGGCGTGTGCTAGTGCAAGTGAAGAGGAGCGCAGGTGTCTAGAGGGTTGGTGGAAGTTCAGTCGATGGTTGATGTAGACAGGTCCTAGGATGTGTTGGGCTCTTTTAGGCATGCGAGAAGATCTTGAACTGGTATCTCTTCTGGATGGGGAGCCAGTGGACGAGGGGCGATGTGGGTTCGTTTGGGGAGGTCCAGGATGAGTCTGGAGGCGGTGTTCTGTATGGTCTGGAGTCCTCTGAGGAACTGGGTGGAGATGCCTGCATAGAGAATGCTGAAGCAGTCGGGGCAGCTGGTTACGAATACCTGAGTGACAGTCTTTCTTGTGCTGCTTGGGATCCACCTGAGGATCCTGTGAAGCATGCTAAGTGTGTGAAAGCAGGAGGAGGCGACTGTTATGACCTGTTGTTTCAAGGTTAGTTGGTTGTCAAGGATGATTCTGAGGTTGCGTGCATGGTCGGTCGGTGTGGGTGTAGGTCTGAGTTCTGCAGGCCACCAGCCATGGTTCCATGCAGAGGTGTTCTTACTGAAGATCAGTACTTCAGTTTTGTCAAAATTGAGTTGAGGCAGTTCTGTCTCATCCATTTGGCTATGTTGGTCATGGTGTTGCAGAAGTTGGTGTTGGTGTTGGTGTTGGAGGGCTCCTCGGTGAAGGAGAGAATCAGTTGAGTGTTGTCTGCCTTAGAGATTATGTTGAGTCCATGGAATCTGAAGTCGTCTGCGGGAGGGTCATGCAGATGTTGAACATGGTGGAGCTGAGGGATGATCCTTGTGGTATGCCGCATATGATGTCTTTGGGAGCACTGGTGAAGTGAAGCAGTCCGATGCTCTCTGTGTGTCCTGTAAGGAAGGAGGCAATCCAAATGAGGACATCTTGCTGTATGCCTATGTTGTAGAGTCTGGTGATGAGGGTGCTGTGGGGGACGGTGTCGAACACCGCAGAGACGTCAAGGAGGATCAGGGCCACTATTTTTCCAATGTCAAGGTTATGTCAACTGTGGCTGCAAGCAGAGCGTTCTCAGTGCTGTGGTTGGCACAGAATTCTGATTGTGAGGTGCTTGTTGGTGGTTTTGTTCCAGGAATTTGGTGAGCTGTTGGCTGATGGCTTTGTGGAGTACTTCGGCCGGAAAGGGTAGCAGGAGAATGGGATGATCATTTTTGAGATTACATGGTTCTGCAGAGCCTTTCTTTATGAGGGGTATGACATCTGTGTGTTTTTCCATCTGTCCGGGAAGGTTGCTGTGGAAATGGTAGTGTTGAGGATGCTGGTGTGTTGGTGCTACTTGGGTTCGTTGCGAGGTTGTAGGGGTGGTGGGGGCGGGCTTGGTGGGTGCCCCGGAGTGGATGGAAGACATGATGGCTGAGGTGGTCATGATGGTGAGAGGAGACCAGGTGGTAATGGTTTGGCTGATGTTCACTGGTTGGTTGAGGTCGTTGGGGTTGACGGTGGGGGGTTGACAGTTGAAATTGTTGTAGATGTTGGTGATCTTGCTGTGGACGGAGTCTGAGAGGGTGTTGTAGAGTTCTTGGGAGGGGTGGATGGTCTTCCCTTTGGCTGTTGGGTTGGAGAATTCTTTGACTATTTTGAAGCGTTACTTGGTGTGGTTGGCCGCGGAGTTGATGCAGATGTTGATGGCCGCTTTCTCAGCTTCCTTGATGTGCCGGTTATAATGACTGAGGGCTGTTTTGTGAGCTGCTGTGTTGGCGGAATTCAAATGGGACGCCATCTTTTCTCCAGTTGGTAGCAGTTGTGTTTGGTGGTCCTTTGTTCTGGGGTGTACCAACTGGCATGTTTGGAGGTTTTTGAAGGTTTCAGTATGGCTACTGTCGGCGCTGTAGGTGATCAAGGTGGATCGGCCTGGTCGAATTCTGTTGAGTTCTCAGGTTGGTAGGTGATGAGAGCTAGTGACTACTGGGTTTCGTTGACCTTCCTCCAGGTGCCGGGGGGGTGGAGAGGATCTGATGCCCGGTGATGGTGTTCTGGACGTCGGTGATGGTGAAGTGTACGATGGTGTGATCAGTCAAGGTGAGTTCTGTGCTGTGGCAGAATTTGATTCTGTCGCTGGAGGTGAAAATGGGGTTTGAAAATGGGGTTGAGTGCGTGTCCAGCTTTGTGAGTGGGTTCAGTGACCAGTTGGGTGAGGCCGATGTTCTCCAGGAAGGCGACAGAGTTGGCGTAGTTGGGGTCGTCAATGTGGAAGTTGAGGTCGCTGAGTAGTGGTGAGAGTCGATTGCTAGGGGAGCGATGAGGATGAGATCATGGTCTATAGACTATAAAGGTGTTGTATTGCTTGTGGAAGATTTACCCATAATTTTTTTCTTTCCTCTACAGAGAGCCAGTGACATTAAAGGTTTAAGCAAGAACCATGTTTTTAGGACTTTCACTGTTGCTTCCCTCACACCGAATACGAGCTGCATTCGATTTTTAACATAGCATGAATATTATATATCAATTACTGGTGATTTTCATTGAAAGTTATTTTTTTTTAAATCCTTGTGAAACCTTCTTGAAGATGCTAATTTAGTTCTGGCCCAAGCAGTAACACGAGGCTGCCCATAAGATAGTTCTAACCATTGGCCTCAAAGGAGCTCTTGTTCTTGGATTACTAGCTATTTCCCAGAAGGTGGTAGACACTTCCACTTCTTACTGACTCCGCTTTTTAGCATAAAATATATTGAAATATATTACTACAGATTTTCTCCACCGAAGTTTCTAAGTGACATGAAAAAGACAACACGTGCAAAGCATGAGTTGTCTTTCAGTCACTACCATAAGGTTAAAAACATTCCCATTTTTCAGCTGCTGATCTGCAATTTTATGTTGTATATGGGTTCCCAAACTGTCCAGTAATGTTAACGGCTTTTTTGAAATGTCATATTGTAATAAAAGAAATAAGCATGGACTGAAGGAGACTGGCTACTATTCTATTGTTTTTTATATAAACTTAAAAGGGCGTAAATATTATGTAACAATTATTAGAGGTTGACACAATTTGGATCCAGCACGAGTTTCCAGGCAATATTTAAATGTGTTTGCTGGTGCTAACAGGTGTGGTTTTCTCTCTGTGTCTACATCTAATGGAACGCCATAAAATTCCTGGATTACCGATATGGTCATTCACTTTTGGATTTCACCAGGTTCCTTATTTCAGATTGGAGGAGGGTGGACACACACTGCCTCACATCCCAAAAATATCAAAGAACTTGATATCAAAAGCTAAGAAGAGAGCCACAAAGGAGCACTTCTGGAAGCACATCAGATACAAGACACAGAAAAAGTCAGAAGACCAATATGTATCACAACTTTCAACATTGCATCGGACTGTGTCACCAAAATAGTTTTAAAAACTTTTGGCATACCCTAAACAGTGGAAAGCTTGACATCCCTAAATCCATGTTCTAGTCGCAGCACGCCTCAATCCGCAGTGGATTGAGAGGACTCCAATGATGAAGCATGCCACCTAGGGGAAACCCTAGTGGGTGAGGGGACTCTAGAAAATAATTGTTCTTTGTGAAAAAGGATTTTCATACATGTTCAGTGAAAACCCTGTTTTTCCCCATGGTTAGGTTTTTATTCTGGTATACCAGATTTTGTGCTATACTTCATTCAGTTAGGAGGGTGAACCTAACTTCAACCTCTATCTCCCCCCATCTTTTGATTGCACCACAACCATAACTACATGCAGCAAGCGCATTCAATCTGTGTGCATTGTTTAGTACTGCAGCCTTTCTGTAGCATACCAGAGTGTGTTATTCTAAGAACGCACACTGCCAGCATACACACATTACCATGAGTGCACTGTACCATACTTCACCCTTTGTGCAGTGTACTTCTTGTGAGCACACATGGACTCAACAGGTTTCCATAATGCACACCCTTCACACCTACCTAATGTAGGCCATGGGTGAGTTAACCACACAGCAGCAGAACTTTTTAAAGGGGGAGTGAGCCTCCAGTGACACAGGCTAAAAACGTCCTGTTCACTACTAAAGATGACTACATAGTATGCTGCCAACACTATGCTGTGTTGCTTAACTTCTGGTGAAAGCGGCAGCCTTCCACCACTATGAGGGCAGTGCTTTGGGCGCCACTCCTGTGTAACAAGACAAGCCTATGTCGTGGTGCACATGCATGATTCGTGTCCGCCTATGACAAAAAATCAGCTTTAAGGATCCAAACAGCATAGTTGGGCACTCAGGGCAGGAGAACACGTCTCTTACCATGCAGAGGACTTTGTGATCTGTCTGTCTTTTAAACTGATAGTCAAATTATGTTGTTGATGGGACAGAAAACAGGTTCAGTCATTCACCCCCAATGTGGGTGGAGGTGATTGATTTTGGTGAGCCTTTTCAAGTTCTTGTTGGAGTGTTTAGAACTCAGTTGTATTCACTATCACCATTTGCTGTGGAAAAACATTAACATAGCCATTATACAGGTTGTGGCGCTTCAGACGTCTTCTAAGCACTTGGCCTACTGAGATGAACTTGCAATCCAACAGTACTGATGCCATCACCCTGATAAAGGTAAACGTTAGCTCCTCTACAACCCATGGTGACTGAATTGTCCCTAATCCCTGGTCTACAAAGCACCTCAGCAGTGTGCCGAAGGAGAAAACTAGGTGCTCATACCTGATAGAGTGACTACACCGCTATGCAACTGGGAGTGAATTGCCCAGATCAGGTGGTGGGAATAGTTTGAAAAGCCTTCTGCCGCTCCACTTTAAGAATGACACCTGATTTCCTGACATTATTGCCAGGAACTGTACAGTTACGGAAATAAGACATCAGTACTCAGAAAGAATCTCAGAATTGCATAAACACAGGTACGTTTTACTAGTAAGTGACAAGTCTTCAGTTTATAACAGTGCACCTCTGCAAGAAAGCTACCACTTTCAGTTAGAATGAACTATAATTTACAATGACTTAATGAGTCTTTCTTGAACTTCCAAGGAGATAATCAGAGAAGCTGCTGAGTAAAGCCCACTCTGCCAACTGGGTCTTAGGTAGTAAAAATAAAGAGGGATGGAAAATTTGCAATATCAAAACTAATGCAAGACCTTCAAGATCTATTAACCGAAAGATGGTAAGGAAATCTTAGCTAAAACTATTATCATCATGTACTCCGGTGGTGAAAAAATATAATATTCGCCCTTATAGACCTGCATTGTGTTTTCTCTAAATGTTCCTGGATTTGGAGATCTGTTCTTCTGTATCACACTTTCTCAAATGTGCTGTGCAATAGCAAAAAAGATTACTGTTTTAATATTATGTATGTATTTGCTGCTTTTATGATGAAATATTTATAATCAAATTACCTATTTTGATTGATTGATCATCATCTACTAATTTTGGATCACTATGCACATATTGAAGTGTTTCTACCTATTGACCTGATTGAAGCCTGGAGTTAATAATTTTTTATTTTTTTTTGCTTAATTGAGATTATTTTTTATTTATGGAGGGTAGGGGTCCCAACGGAAACCTGCCGATTGTCTTATGATAACAAAGACTACATTGGTGGGGAACTAAAAAGAACACTGGATACATTTCAGGGGTCTCTACTTCATCCCTTGGCCACCCTAAATACGGGAACAGATGAGACACTTATTACAGACCAGCTCATGAATACTCTGCATTAAAGGTGAGTGACATTAGCACTCGCACCCTTTTTAGGTATCGCCTGTGTAAGCGCATTTACTAGTGCATGTGCTCTTGCTTGCAAGAGGGGAAGTATTATACAAGGGGCTTGTAGCACGCCCATTGCTTACCATTTGTAGGCTTCATTGTAACTCTCATTTGCTGCCTTCAAATTGGCAGCACAAGCCAGCTTCATCTCCTCTTTTTTTGGCAGAAGAACAGACCAAGTTCTAATTGCTTCATCTGGATTAGGTTCCCATTTTTTTCTATTCTTTCTTCTTTCCCTGCCATCCTTGTCCATGTGGCTTCTTCTCCCTCTCACCTCCATTGTTGATGTTGCTTATTCCCCTTCCACCTACCTCCAGGTTGCTTATTCCCCTCCCGCCCTACTATCCATGTGGTTTATTCCCCTCCCACACCCAATCTGTCTTGCTTATTAACCTCCTGGCCCGTCCATGTTGCTTATTCCCCTCCCACCGCACCTGTCTGTGTTGCTTATTTCCCTCCCAGCCATGTTGCTTATTCCCCTCCCCTCTGCCATGCTGCTTATTCCCAACCCACTCCCGTAGCCGTCTCTGTTGATTATTCCCCTCCACAACTGCCATAAGGAAAACTTTTTTTAAAGCAACATGAGAGGGCCAGCGTTGGTTGGCTCTTTTTTTTACAGTCCTGTCCTCCCCCCAACCCCCTACCGTTGTCCAACCCCACCCTACTGACAAAGCCAACAGCTCTCCCACAGGTGAGATCTATTGGCTTTGCCAATGCTTGTTCAATGGACATTCACTAAAATGTCCCCTTAGCTTAGCCTCATTGCCCTTTTTGTTGGGATACTTTTCACTACTGGTAGATATTGCACCAAGGCCCAGATCTACCTCAAGCATAACCATTCTAAAATAGCGATTTTTTCTGAATTGGTATCAGTATTCTAAATGTATGAAATGTTTATTTCTTGATCTGCGATTCCGAGTGGGTCGAAAATCGAACTACCTATGTATATTAATGAGGAAGGTTGCAATTTGCAACGCATTAGGAATCGCGGTCATCATAGGGATGGTAGCCTGCTGAAGTGAGCAGACCACCATGTCTCTTATAGCTTTTTAATTAAAAAATGTTTTTTTTACGTGTAGCCCTGTTTCTTTAAACAAAAACGGGATGCATTTAAAAATAAAATAGTAAAAGTTTGAAGATTATTTTTTTAGGAGTAGGTAGTGGTCTGGTTCAAGACCAGAAAAATAAATGTAAATCAACAAATAGTGCTGAGCTAATAATATTTGAATCTCAAAAACACTATTCTTATTTTACTTACCAGTCCAATACACACCATAGTTCCTCCATGTTGTTCTGCAGAATGGTTCCAGTCAATCCAATGCGAACTTTACACTTTAAATCTTTCATGACCTGCGTCACCTGAGCCTTCGGATTCTTGATCCTATGTACTTCATCCACAATCACCGCAGACCACTCTATGCTTTGGAGAAACAGAAGAAAGCAAATATTAGATATCACCACCAAAATTTAGGACCACTTGAACACTTCCATACCACAACTGTTATTGGCAATTGTGCCAAGCGGGCAGAGAATTGCTGAGGGCATGTGAATGAAGCTTTCACTCCTGCTTCCAGTGAAGCACCTCTCGAATGTGAGTAACTTGATGTGCTATCGCCTGTGCTATGCCTGCCTTTGAGAATCTTGCCATGTTGTTATGTTTGCTATTGCATACTGTTGCAAGTATTGAAGTGAATCCTGTAGTTCTCAACTGTGATCTTAGCACTTAGGCAGAGGGTCATAAACACTGTTGTCAAGAGACAAGCCTGATAGCACTTGGCTTAAATTTGGGCTGAGGGGAAGTTAGGACTTTGCATGCTGATCGAAAATATTAAAAAACACAAGAGCAAAATACACCAAAAGAGACGGAACAATGGAGTGGTGGGAAAGGAAAAGAATAAGAAAGAACAAAAAAGAGAGAGTGGAAAGGGGAAATAAGGGTAAATCGAAGAGGACGAGAATGAGTTGAATGGAAAGAACTAGAATAAGAAAGCGGGAAAAAGCACAAAAAGGAGATTGTCAATCACAGATGCGATGAAATGAGAAGAGGGTGTTAGGAAACATGGTAGACGTGTGATAATGAGGAAAAACTAGTGTGTCAGAGAAACTGAAAGAGATGAATGTAATATGAGGATAGAGGTGGAGTTACAAGGGAAATTGGGAGAGGGAAGAGAACAGGATGGGGAGGAAAGAGTACAGGGAAAGTTAGAAATGAGAATGTCAGAGAAAGAGGATAGCAGTGAAAAGGGGGACCTAAACATGTTGGTGAGGGCTTGATGTGCTGAAAGAATGAGAAATCGAGTGATATAAGTGAAGGAGAAGTTTTATTAAATAATGAAGCTAGAGATGGGAGGTAGAGTCAGAAACGAGAAATAAGATCAATAGGACCGGTCACAAGGGGTTATGGTGTATTGCCAATGTATCTTTCAGCAGGACAAAGGCAACAGTTCTGCTCACAGTTAAATTGTATATGCTCACAGCCCTATGTCTGTGCCCAGTGATCCCTTCTCATCACAGAGAATTTCTCCTTTTCGAGCTCTTGTAACTATGTGCTTCACCCCACCAGAATATAGAGCCTGGTTCCATCCCTACCAGATAGAGATAATAACCATAGTTAAAATGTACTTCGCAGGGACAGGCAAGAAGTTTAGAAAAGTATCAGTATAGGAAGGTTTGGAACTCCATTCACCTCTCCAAAGAGACATGTAATGCCTTTTTTAAAGTGTACATATAAATAGAAATTGTATGCTTATGTAATAGTCTGTTATAACTCTAAATTTGTATGTTTTGCTGTAAGTTATTTAGATGCTTTACTTTGCCCTAGTTTTGATACAGTTTTGCAAAATGTGACAATGAGGTAGTTTGCATGGAAATGTGTGCACATTTAGGGGTTACGTAAAGTATGGCATAGCGGGAAAAGCTATTAAAGAGGCATGAAACTGCTGCTGACACCACAAGGCCTGTAGAGGTACCATCTTATAGTTGACTAGCTGTGAAACATTCAGCAGGCCAAGGCACAATCAGCAACACAAACTTATTTTAATAATACCATTTCTTTGAGCATTGCTTTCTTAATTGATCTGAACTCCTCACACACTATGGGACACGTTGAGAATTATAGTTTTAGCAGCACCTCAGAACATATAAGCAGCATCCTGGTTTGCCTTTTGGCTAGGTTCGCACCACATTGTTTGCACCACATAAATATTACATACATACACACATTTGAGTAGTACACATAAATCTTGAAGTACTCTGGCAAACTACTATTATTTGTACACAAATGTCATGAAGAAAATAAAATAATTCCAGATTTACAATTATACTATAATATCATAAGTTCTGAAGATATTTTATTTTCTTGCACACACATTTTTAGGGTCTAATAATTTGCGAGAGATCAGTGAGAGATAGATTAGCAAGAGCTGCACCTTCTGTGGCACAGATATCAGTCTTTTGTTCATCCGGTGTTTTTAAATCACACACAATTTTATGAAAGGCACAGGTATGAATTGTTGATACAGAGAGTGAACACGTTACTTACCCTGTAAGCATCTGTTTGTGGCATGTACTGCTGTAGATTCATATACTCTGCATACTCCTACCATTTAGTCTTGAGTCCGGAGTTGTGCATGTTGTTTTTCTGTGAAGGAGTCTTTTGAGTCACGACATCGAGTGACTCCTCTCAGTGATATTGCGCATGGGCATCGACTCCATTGTTAGACTGTTTTTCCCGCTGGCGGGAGAGAAAGGAGTGTAAAGTATGTGTAAGCAATGCGATGACCATACTAAAAGTAAATTTATAATGTAACTGCAACGGCCACAGGCATGCGGGAAGGGGGAGGGCACATATGAATCTACAGCACTACATGCCACGAACAGATGCATACAGGGTAAGTAACATATTCTGTTGAATGGCATATGTGTCTGTAGATTCACATGCTCCGCATGGACTGTAAAGCAGTCCCTCCTTAGAAGCGATGGGTGTTGCAGTGGTTTGGAAAAGAGTGCGTAGCGCGGCCTGTCCTACTTAAGCTTGTTAGGGTGCGAAAATATCCACACAATAGTGGTTAGTAAAAGTGTGTGGTGTGGACCATGTAGCTGGCTTAAAAATTTTAGCTATGAGGATGTTTCCTAAAAAGGCCATGTTTGATCCCTTTTTGCAAGTAGAGTGTGCTCTGGGAGGAATAGGTAAAAGTCTTTGTGCCTTAAGGTAGGAAGTTTGAATGCATTTGACTATTTATCTGGCTATGCCTTATTTGGATATTGGGTTTTCTTTATGAGGTGGTGAAAAGGTGACAAAGAGTTGTTTAGATTTTCTGAAAGGTTTTGTTTAACCTATGTAGAACATGAGAGCTGTTTTGACATCTTGTGTATGTAGAGCTCTTTCCGCAAACCAATTTGATTGAGGGGAAAAAAACTGGCAACTCAATGGACAGGTTGAGGTGAAATTGAGAAACTACTGTAGGCCGAAACTTTGGGCTGGTACTAAGAACCGCTTTGCCTTTATGTACTTGAAAGAAAGGTTCTTGTAAGGTTAAAGTATGGAGTTCAATAACACACCTGAGTGAGGAAATGGCAACTAAGAATGTCACTTTCCATGAAAGAAACTGAATGGGGCATTAATTAAGGGGCTCAAATGGGGAGCCCATGAGTCTGGTGAGAACGATGTTAAGGTTCCAGGAGGGTGCCGGAGGAACCTATGGTGAAATAACTCATTTGAGTCCTTCCCTGAAAGCTTTGATGGCTGGAATTTGGAAAAGTGAGAGATGCTGTCTATTTTAGAGGTAAGCAGCAATTGCAGTGAAGTGTAACCTTATGGAAGTGTATACTAAATTTGCATAGAATAAATGAACCAGGTATCCAACAATGTCCTGCACTGTGGCTTTTAGAGGATCAATGTGTTTGGATTAACAGTAGGAAACAAACTGCTTCCATCTTGCTGAATAACAGCCTCTAGTGGTGGGTTTGCATGTTTCCTTGAGAATATCCATACATTCTGGTGGTAAGTCAAGGTAGCCAAACTCCAAGACCTCGGGAGCCATATTACTATGTTGAGAGTTTTCGGGTGTGGGTGCCTGACTGGTGCTTGATGTTGAGTGAGCAGGTGAGGCCTGTTGGGGTGCTTGATGTGTGGATGAGAGAGAGGTCTAATAGTGTTGAGAACCAAGGTTGATGCGCCCATGTGGGAAATACCAGGATCATTGTAAGAGAAGATTGCTTGAGCTTCCGAACCAGCAAAGGAAGAAGTGAGAGAGGAGGAAAAGCGTAGGCAAATATCCATGACCAACTTATCCATACCATGAGGGGACCCGTCCTATATACCCTGCTGTGGTAGTTAACGGCTGAGGAGCGTGAGGAAAGGATGGAGGTGGTGGAGAAGGTGTTGGAGGGGGAGGTGGCGTAGGAAGTGGTTGATAAGAAGGGCTAGTAGTGTTGTCTTTTGTTTTCTTCTTGAGGTGGAGAACATATAGTGCCTCCTCAAATGTCAATTTCCATTTTAGAGGTGGTCGTGAGGAAGGTGAAGAAATAATGCAACAAGTGCAGAATTTAATTTTGATTTTCCTCTGGTGAATGTCCATCTTTTCTAAGATGGATTGAACAGGAGACGTGAAAGCAGATGAAGGTTTTGAGTCTTTTGGCTCCTAAGGTTTTGGTACCAAGGTTTTCGGCTCGGAAGTGTGATGCTTGGTTGGTGCCGAGGGAGATGGGGTCGTCTGCCGAATCAGTACCAGCATGTTCTTGGTCCGAAGAGGTCAATGCCAAAGGCTTGGCCTCAATAGTAATCTTCCGCGTCGAGCCCGAGGGCGGAGCGTCTGAAGCAGTTTTTCAGATCCACTCATGACCAGAAAGCAGTGGTGGTTCAGCGACCTCTAATATTGGGAGTGCCAAAAAGTTTTTGGTCTGCTTTGATGGAGCAGCAGAGGCTTGGGTCACAGTACTCACACACTGGGGGGATGGGGATGGGAGTTCCTGCATCTCCATGTCTACCCCCACATCAGAGCCGGAGTTTTCATCGATCAAGAAAGCCTCCTCTTTCTCAACGGTCATCTCCTCTTGGGTCTGTTCTTTGCCGAAAATGTAAGGAGTGTCATCTGTGGTCTTGCAAGACATTTCCAGCCAACGCGCCCTTAAAACTAGAAGGGTTTTCTTGGATCTAAAGGACTTACACATGTCGCAGTCGGGTTCCTTGTGGCCCGGCGAAAGGCACAGGTTGCACACGAGGTGTTGGTCGATGTGCAGAAATTTTGCGTTAATCACAAGCAACACATTCTTGGATGGAGCTGGTAAGTCGCTGAAAGTAAGTCCAAAATGGTGATGCCCCGAAGGGCGATCGGACGGGCGAATTAGAAATGACGAGCTGTTGAAAGAAAGCAATGAAAGTGCATACTGTTGGACTTGGCCCTTCTGGCAGGTTCACCCCTAAACTTTTTGCTTTGTACTTGTGAATTGGTGGTAGTGATTTTTGGGTTCTGCGCACTTTCACTGTGTCCCAGTGGAAAGTGTGTGCGCACTTTGAGTGCATGTGGTGAGATAGGCCTGCCCTCCCATAGGAATGCATGGGGAATGTATGGGTCCCTGGTAGTTCCTGATGTGTGGGGTGTACAGGCTCGAGTCTGTTATGTGCGGACTCGTGTGATTGAATGCTTCGCAATGATGTATGTGGCATGATTGTGTCGTGTGCGGAAGTACCACTTCTAGACATGGCTATGTGTGTGCTGTGAAGGTGCTGGCGTGCGATTGGCTGGAGCTGGCTGGGATGCCAGGCTCCATGAGTCATGATGAGTCTGCCCGGTGGTGAGAGTGGAGATTAGCATGCTGATGGCTGGGGAGGAGTGCACCTGGTTCCTGATGGGGCTGGGCTTTCCCCACACAATGCTGGCTCCGCCCCCTGTGGTGCATCTAATGACCCTAGCCCTGCCAGTGAATAGAGTGAGGGGATGGGCCATCAAGGGTGCTCCAAGACCCGCTGCGACTGGTCTCCCCCCCACCCTGCACCTACAAACAAAGGATTTCATAGTATAAAAATGGGGCTGTGTACCCACAGAAGTTGTTCTTTTCCAGGATCCTGCCTGAGGGGGCTGCTGCTGTTGCTGGGCCAGAGGACCGCCACTTGGAGTGTCCCCCTGCCTGGAGACCCAGTGAGCTGGCTCTGGGCCCATCCTTGCCCCCTGCCTACCTGAAATACTTCATTGCTGGACTTTTTGGGTCTCTGTAGCCCTGGGGAGCGCTCTCCCTTGTCCCCAGCACTGGGAGCGCTTTATTTGTGCCTTTTAGCGCTGTGATCACTTTTCCCTGTCTACCTAGCGCTGAGAGCGCTTTTCTTTACCTATAGCGCTTGGGAGTGCTTTGCCTGCCCTAGCGAGTGCCCACCTCGCTTATTTGTAATTAATTTGCCCCCTGGCAGGTGCCCACCCTTCCAGGGACCTTGCCGCTATTTTTTGGTGGCCCCCATAGCGAGAGCCCACCTCGCTTTATAGTTAAAATTACCCCCGGATTGCCACTACAAGACAAGCTTCCCTCGGGCCGCCGCTCTGCCCACGGCGACCCGGAAGCACCTCGCTGACCGGCCAATCGCAGCGCGGCCCCGGGAAGAAGGAGCGGAAGTCCCGCCCCGCAGCCAGAAGCAGGAAGCGGCCGTCTCCTCCGGAGCTCCCGATGGAGAGATAGAGCCCCGGGGTGTCCCGCCGAGGAACCTGCCAAGGAGACTGGACGTGTGCCCCGGGCGGAGCACGAAAGAGGAGTTCCCCGCTCGACGGGAGCAGAGCCAGAGGAACCTGCAGAGCCCTGGGTGAGTCCCTTCGTTGTCGAAAGACCCCGGGGCATTTGTTCTTAGAGCCTGCAGGGCTCTTGGGGGCATTCTTGATTGAGTCCACGAAGGGCTCCGGCGGCCATTTGCGGTAGAGGGGGGCGTCGGGGCACATTGCCCTCCTGTCGTGACATTGTTGGGCCAGGGCCCCCGAGGTCCCAACTTCCGGGCACATTTCTTGAGAGCCGGAGCGGCTCAGAGGCATTTCGTTGTCACGAGTCCCCGGAGGGGGGACTCCAACGTAGGGGGCAGTGTGTTTCGAGCCCTGAAAGGCTCCAACGTCGTGCAGGGGCCTTCCTTCTTAGAGCCTGAGAGAAGGCTCCCAGCCCCAGCCCATACTGTTCTTGAGCCCTGAGAGAGGCTCTTGAGTGCCCCCATTGTTGTGTTAAGAGCCTGAGAGGCTCGAGGGGGCATTTGTTTACTTGAGTCCAGCGAGGGGGGGTAGCTCCAGCGACCCCGCATTCTTGCAGGAGCCCAGAGAGGCTCTAGGGGTATTTCGTAGTTTTAGAGCCCAGAGAGGCTCCAGGGCACAGTTTGTTTTGTTCAGAGCCTGGGAGGCTCCCACGTGGCCCCATCTTGTCTACTTCAATTACCCAGCACTTCGTGGGCAGTTGCTACGTTTAGGCCCTGACTTTGGGACACAGGGCGTCTAGCCCCAACAAGGCCAGTTGGCCTAGGGACAGTCACAGGTGGTGACTAATGTGAGTTTGGCGCAATTGTTCTTGTTCTTACACCTCTGAATGTATTGTTGATGCAACATGTGTTTTCCTTCCTTACACCGCTGAATGTATATTTATGCATCATGTGTTATATGCTTACACCCCTACAGGTATTGTGATACTTAGGTGGTTGTTTTTCTCCTAGTGCAGGTGGTGCTAGTGAGGTCCTGGTTACCAGTGATTACTGGTTGTGTGCTACAGTGATTTTACTTTCTATGTTTTATATTCTAAGTGCTATTTCTAAAGGTGTTACTTCTAAAAGTGCTGATTCCTGACAGTGGTCCAGGTGGCCCTGTCTTGTACATATCCCCTGTAAATCCTGCCCGTGCCTGTTGGCACATTGTAAAGTGTATGTGTTTTCATCTAATGTGTTTTGGTGTAATATAAAGGCTATTTTTATATAACCTTGTGTGGAGTTTCCTTTGTGGTGGGCCTGGGTGTTGTTGCTGGGGTGCGTGCGCAAATACTTAACTCACATCGCCTCCGAGTTTAGCCTTGCTGCTCGCGCCACGTTACCTAAAGGGTGAGCAGGGGTTTTTTTGGCGTGTAACTCCCTTGCCCTGACTTAGGAGTGGTGGTCTCTGACTGACTTTGGCGCAAGCCCTGGCCAGCCGGGGATCCCATTTCTAACATTGGCCGCAAGCGGTGAGGATAAGGATTTGTGTTTAAGTTGTACCACAGTGGCAACTGGCCGCACTACAAAACTCTGCATTTTAGATAACCACATTTTTGGGGATTATTGTTTTTGAAGTTCCATTATTTTCTTCTCCTGAAGGTATCATTGTGTAATTGTGTCAAGTACATTTATTCCCCCACCCTGCGCCCAGAGTCGGTACCTGTGTCACGTGTGGTCAGGTTGAGGAATCAGGGGTGGTAGAAACTGCCTTACCAGTCCGAGGGGAGGGTTGTGTGTGAATGAATGGTGTGCGGCACTAGACAAGTGAGTGTGAGTTCTCTGGGGTAGAGAGCTTGCTGAATCCTTTGTGAATTGTGTACTCCTGTGTTAAGCTCATACCCCTATGTTCCCTGTCTAATCTTTTCTCTAGAACGTCCGCCAGAATGGAGCCTGCTTTTGATTTCTGTGATCTGTTTAGATACAGTATGGGAGATTTGGTAAGGTTCTGTGAAGAGAGAGACATAGGGGTGGATGAGTCAGATACTCAGTCCGAACTTAGGAGCAGCCTGATCCTATGGCAAAAGGGTCAATGGGATCTTGCGCGCAAGGAGGAAAGGGCCCGGGCCTCACGCCATGAGGCTGGTGGGCCTGTGGGGAGCCCTGAAGATTCAGAAGAGGAGGGAGAAGATGACAGTACCTGGACGCCAGTAGAGAGTGAAGACCCCATAGGTAGGGAGTCCCTTGCTGGGTCCAGCGGCGGAGGCAGCGCCTCATCCCCTTCCCTGTCCCCAGAGGAGGATAGGAAGTTAGCCTTAGAGGAGAAAATGGCATTATGGGCTCATGAGTTGAGTCTTAGGACATTGGCCCTTGAGCAACAAAAGCTAGAGACTGAGAAGGTCTTAGCGCAGGAAAGGATGGCGGAGGCTGAGAGGGCCTTTGCCAGAGAGGGATTAGCTCAGGAGGGTAGATTGTCCCCTGAGCGCAGTTTTAATTTTCTGGATCCCCCAGGGAGGGTTGAGTCCAGTGGTGGCAGCTATTTAAATTTCAGTGTAGAAAGTCCCACTCTCAGTTCACCGAGTATGGTACCTGTTTCCCAAGAGGAGGAATATAGGTTGACATTCAGGAACAGTAGGAGGAAGCCGTCTCACCGGGTCTGGGGAAATTATGTGGATGATTGTAGTAGTGCGCTGATGGATTGGTTAGAGGTTAACCCGCAACAGGAGTGGCTTAGAGTGATCTATATGGTTCTCAAAGAGCAGTTCCTCAGTATTTGTTGTCCAGAGTTGCGCCAGCACCTGTTGAGGTTGGAATGCTGTGATCCTTATGAGCTGGCAGAAGAAGCAGACCGCTGGGAAAGTGCCGGAGATTCTGAAGAGTCATGGGTGAGTGATTCCGAAAGTAATGGGCCAGGTATCTTCCAGCCCAGCGTGGTCGAAGAAGCTTAGTGTAGCCCAGCTAGGTCCCAGTATAGTGAGAGGGGTGGAGAGGCTGACAACCTGGCTCAGTGGAGCAGGAGTCAGTGGGTGGCTGAGAGTCCCCAGATGGCCAAAGCCCTGTCTCAGGACCTGGGTGGTTTCTTGAGGGAACACCAGGTTGGGGGCCTAGGCTGTCCTATTAGTCCATTTGAGGAGGATCTCATAGTGTCTAGGAAACCTGGAGCATCTGTAACTAGTGCTCCAGGGGTTCCAGTGTCCGGCAGTGTCCCTCCAGTTGGGAGGACACAGAAGTCCGAAGTGAGGAGTGATTGGGGGAGTTCCCCAGTGGAAGGACCAGTGGGTCAGGGACTACCCAGTTGGGCTAGGTTCCCGTGTAGTGACCATGGTGATACCACTTCTGGTCTGGGGGATCTTCGCGCCCTGTCAGGTGGGGAGGTGACGGGAGATCTGCGTCAGACAGACAGTAACACGACACATGGGTCATGTGTCAGCCTCAGGGGGGTGGCGTGTGAATCCCCAGAAGTCCTGGAGTGCCAGGCAATTATTCCACCAAAGGTTTTAGACCAGAGGTTGGGAGGCCAGGTTCAGGATCAGCCTGACCTGAAGGGTAGGACGACTGTAACCAGTGTCCTGACCGGTTCTTCTTCCAGAGGTACCGCCCCAGTTGGTAGGGAGCAGGACTCTGGAAGGGGGTGCAGAGGGTGGGAGAGCCCACCTCTGACCCGGTGCAACCTGAGTGGATAAGCCCTGGGTTGGAATGGCGTTCTAGGTGTACCCCTCGTCAGAGGTGGAGGAACCCTAGAAGAAGAGGTAGGGGAAGGAGAGCCTTCCCCGAGACTCCTGGTCCGCCTGAGGTTGTAGACCCAAGGCTGGAGAACCAGTGGCAGTCTAGTCCTGTCTTGCAGATGGAAGAGTGGAGAATGGCTCCTATGTGCCAGGGGTTACTACCCCCCGCTCTGCGAATAGGCAAGGACCGGTGGCACCTGGGTGGCCCAGGGCCTGGTCCTGGCCGCGGACAGCTTGGGAGTACCAGTGGGGTAGCCCAGTTGTTCCAGACAGTGGTTTTAGAAGGAATCCCATGGGTTCACCGTGGCGTTGAACAGGAGGGTGTCCCTGAAGTTGCGGGCCCGCATCCGTGTTCTATCGCCCCAAGCAGGGAAGTCCATCACGGTGGTGATTGGTCTACCCTGCGTTTTGGCTGGAAGGGGGTTGTGTTGGACTTGGCCCTTCTGGCAGGTTCACCCCTAAACTTTTTGCTTTGTACTTGTGAATTGGTGGTAGTGATTTTTGGGTTCTGCGCACTTTCACTGTGTCCCAGTGGAAAGTGCGTGCGCACTTTGAGTGCATGTGGTGAGATAGGCCTGCCCTCCCATAGGAATGCATGGGGAATGTATGGGTCCCTGGTAGTTCCTGATGCGTGGGGAGTACAGGCTCGAGTCTGGTATGTGCGGACTCGTGTGATTGAATGCTTCGCAATGATGTATGTGGCATGATTGTGTCGTGTGCGGAAGTACCACTTCTAGACATGGCTATGTGTGTGCTGTGAAGGTGCTGGCGTGCGATTGGCTGGAGCTGGCTGGGATGCCAGGCTCCATGAGTCATGATGGGTCTGCCCGGTGGTGAGAGTGGAGATTAGCATGCTGATGGCTGGGGAGGAGTGCACCTGGTTCCTGATGGGGCTGGGCTTTCCCCACACAATGCTGGCTCCGCCCCCTGTGGTGCGTCTAATGACCCTAGCCCTGCCAGTAAATAGAGTGAGGGGATGGGCCATCAAGGGTGCTCTAAGACCCGCTGCGACTGGTCTCCCCCCCACCCTGCACCTACAAACAAAGGATTTCATAGTATGAAAATGGGGCTGTGTCCCCACAGAAGTTCTTCTCTTCCAGGATCCTGCCTGAGGGGGCTACTGCTGTTGCTGGGCCAGAGGACCGCCACTTGGAGTGTCCCCCTGCCTGGAGACCCAGTGAGCTGGCTCTGGGCCCAGCCTTGCCCCCTGCCTACCTGAAAGACTTCATTGCTGGACTTTTTGGGTCTCTGTAGCCCTGGGGAGCGCCCTCCCTTGTCCCCAGCGCTGGGAGCGCTTTATTTGTGCCTTTTAGCGCTGTGAGCGCTTTTCCCTGCCTGCCTAGCGCTGAGAGCGCTTTTCTTTACCTATAGCGCTTGGGAGTGCTTTGCCTGACCTAGCGAGTGCCCACCTCGCTTATTTGTAATTAATTTGCCCCCTGGCAGGTGCCCACCCTGCCAGGGACCTTGCCGCTATTTTTTGGTGGCCCTCATAGCGAGAGCCCACCTCGCTTTATAGTTAAAATTACCCCCGGATTGCCACTACAAGACGAGCTTCCCTCGGGCCGCCGCTCTGCCCACGGCGACCCGGAAGCACCTCACTGGCCGGCCAATCGCAGCGCGGCCCCGGAAAGAAGGAGCGGAAGTCCCGCCCCGCAGCCAGAAGCAGGAAGCGGCCGCCTCCTCCGGGGCTCCCGAGGGAGAGAGAGAGCCCCGGGGTGTCCTGCCGAGGAGCCTGCCAAGGAGACTGGACGTGTGCCCCGGGCGGAGCACGAAAGAGGAGTTCCCCGCTCGACGGGAGCAGAGCCAGAGGAACCTGCAGAGCCCTGGGTGAGTCCCTTCGTTGTCGAAAGACCCCGGGGCATTTGTTCTTAGAGCCTGCCGGGCTCTTGGGGGCATTCTTGATTGAGTCCACGAAGGGCTTCGGCGGCCATTTGCGGTAGAGGGGGCGTCGGGGCACATTGCCCTCCTGCCGTGACATTGTTGGGCCAGGGCCCCCGAGGCCCCAACTTCCGGACACATTTCTTGAGAGCCGGAGCGGCTCAGAGGCATTTCGGTGTCACGAGTCCCCGGAGGGGGGACTCCAACGTAGGGGGCAGTGTGTTTCGAGCCCTGAAAGGCTCCAACGTCGTGCAGGGGCATTCCTTCTTAGAACCTGAGAGAAGGCTCCCAGCCCCAGCCCATACTGTTCTTCAACCCTGGGAGAGGCTCTTGAGTGCCCCCATTGTTGTGTTAAGAGCCTGAGAGGCTCGAGGGGGCATTTGTTTACTTGAGTCCAGCGAGGGGGGTAGCTCCAGCGACCCCGCATTCTTGCAGGAGCCCAGAGAGGCTCTAGGGGGCATTTCGTAGTTTTAGAGCCCAGAGAGGCTCCAGGGCACAGTTTGTTTTGTTCAGAGCCTGGGAGGCTCCCACGTGGCCCCATCTTGTCTACTTCAATTGCCCAGCACTTCGTGGGCAGTTGCTACGTTTAGGCCCTGACTTTGGGACACAGGGCGTCTAGCCCCAACAAGGCCAGTTGGCCTAGGGACAGTCACAGGTGGTGACTAATGTGAGTTTGGCGCAATTGTTCTTGTTCTTACACCTCTGAATGTATTGTTGATGCAACATGTGTTTTCCTTCCTTACACCGCTGAATGTATATTTATGCATCATGTGTTATGTGCTTACACCCCTACAGGTATTGTGATACTTAGGTGGTTGTTTTTCTCCTAGTGCAGGTGGTGCTAGTGAGGTCCTGGTTACCAGTGATTACTGGTTGTGTGCTACAGTGATTTTACATTCTATGTTTTATATTCTAAGTGCTATTTCTAAAGGTGTTACTTCTAAAAGTGCTGATTCCTGACAGTGGTCCAGGTGGCCCTGTCTTGTACATATCCCCTGTAAATCCTGCCCGTGCCTGTTGGCACATTGTAACGTGTGTGTGTTTTCATCTAATGTGTTTTGGTGTAATACAAAGGCTATTTTGATATAACCTTGTGTGGAGTTTCCTTTGTGGTGGGCCTGGGTGTTGTTGCTGGGGTGCGTGCGCAAATACTTATCTCACATCGCCTCCGAGTTTAGCCTTGCTGCTCGCGCCACGTTACCAAGAGGGTGAGCAGGGGTTATCTTGGCGTGTAACTCCCTTGCCCTGACTTAGGAGTGGTGGTCTCTGACTGACTTTGGCGCAAGCCCTGGCCAGCCGGGGATCCCATTTCTAACACATACTGTTAGACCTGACACCTTTTGGCGTGGTTCTTCCCCCATCTTTTTGCCTCTGACTCATGTGTTTTGATGCTGTGCTGGATTTCGTTTTTGCTGGTTTAGATGCTTTGGACCCTCTGCCACTGCTGATCAGTGTCAGAGGGTAAGTGCTCCCTCTGTAAATTGTGATATTGATTGAATATACCTGATTGGCATATTTGTAGCACCACGAAGTCCCTAGTAAAGTGCACTGTGTGTGCCAGGGCCGGTGATGACAAATGCTACTAGTGGGCCTGCAGCGCGGATTGCGCCACCCACATGAGTGGCTTTAAAATGGTGACTCAGGCCTGCCAGCGCGGAGCCTGTGTGCAGTCAGTGACTGCCATGTCAGCCCGGCCAGTGTCCCCACTGGCTGGGCTTAACCCTCCCCTGTCTGTGCACATCAGCCACCCCTATGGAAGGCTCCAGGTACCCCCCTGGGTAGGGTGCAGTGAATGGATAGGGTAGAGCGTGTACTAGTGCAGGTAACATGCTCTGGTAGAGAGCAGCAGCCACTTTGTGTGCTCACTGCTGTAGGGCTGTAGGGCTCCCTAGGGTAGCCTGGGGAGGCTGGTCCCATTGGATCCCAGCCTATCTCCCTATAGGAACAAGATGGAACATCCATGAAAGATATCCCTGGACTCAGAATTTAATGACACATCTTTTAGTGAAGGGTGTTTTTAAATCCTGTGTTGGGGAATAGCACTTTTAGAAAGTGGCTGTTCTCTTGTCTAAACCTTTTTCTATGTGCCTGGGTTTGTGGAATGTCTGCCTGGTCTGGATGTGACAGGAAGGGGCTGCAGAGCCCCAGAGGAGAGGGTCGGAGCCATCCCGGGGATGAAAGGGCACATCTGCCTGCTTGGGAGGAGGGAGGAAGGAATGCCAGATAAGTGCTGGGCTGTGCCTGCCTACCTCCCCCACATTCGCTCTCTCCTGGTGGTCAACTGACCCCCCTGGCCCTGAAGCTGACAGGAAGAAGAAAGCCAGAGACACCTCAGTGCTCCGCAACCCCCAGAACTGGTTTAGACTGGACCCAGGGCCTCCATGCACCAAGAACTTCAAAGACATTGGGGGTATAAGGAAAGGACCCCTGTCTGCAGAAAGTTAGATTCTGAAATTCTGCAAGCAAGAAGGAACCCTCGCTGGAAGGAGGGCAGCTAGAGAACTGAAGGAAGATTGCCTTGCTGTGTGCTCTAAGGGCTGACTTGTTCTGCTGTCCACCTGGAAGCTAGGGAGAAGAAAGGGACTTTGCTGAAGTGCTGTGACCCTGCCTACTTGAAACTGCCAAGACTCTGCTGTGAGCTGTGTCTACAATTGAATCTCCAAGGGCCTGAGAAGAGCTGGCCTCCTGCTGGGAACCCAGGGCTAAAGGTTCCTAAAGCTATCCCAGGAAACAGCTGCAAAATCGTGCTGTTGGGACCCAGGACGCGTGGGGCTGGACTGCGGGGCGTGAGGAGGAGATCGGTGTGCTCATCGGCACATTAATCGTGAGGGTTGGAGGCTTGTGGAGCCTCCCCTCGTGAAATCTGCTCCCAGGTGGCGGCAAGGTCGAGAGGGGGGTCTAGTTCTGACCAGCGCCCTCTAAAACCCTTTGCCGCCAAATCACCGTCGCAGCCCGGGGCCAGGATCACCCCTGGAAGTGGCTGTTCGTGACCAGGAGCGGCCGCGGCGAAGAACGAAGCCGCCGCGACCCCATTGGCTGAGGGAGCCGAGCCCCCTCACTAACGCCGCGACGGGATTGGCCCGTGCGGCGCAGCGTCATCAGCAGTAGTGGGCCGTGATTGGCCGGAGTCGCGGGGCGTCATCGTTTACTGTCCCGGGAGCCGCCCTGCCATTGGCTGACTCCCGGGTGCTGTGGAGGCTCGCCTGAGGAGCCGCGAGGGGATTGGCTGCCTTCGCTGAGGCAGCTGACGAAGCCGAGGACTCAGCGCGATCACCGCCGGGCCCGGGAAGACGTGACCTGACCCCGCCGAGGGATCTCCGTAAGTGCTCCAGCCCCTGGCCTGCCGTCTCTGCTCCCCGCTGCTCTGTGAAGGATCCAGAGCGGGCGGAGAGCGTCCTGAGACCGGCCGGGCGGGAGCAACACTGAGCCGGCACCCGCGAGGTGCCCCTGGGGGACCCGCGTCACTACAAGCACAAGGAAAGAAGTCCCCCCTCGCCCAGGATACCGGGTGAGCCGCGCAAGAAGCGCTTGTGGTCCCTGAAGCCAGGGGACCCTTGGGGGATAGTTGTTCTACATTGGCATTGTTTACTCATCATTTTGGAGAGCGTTTTTGATAACATAAATCAGTGGCCATATCTTTGAGTGCTGATTTAAGAGACTAGAGACATTTGTTTTGAGAACTTCCTGAAATTAAGAAAGACCAATTAAGAATAAAGTGCAACCTTGTTCTAGGTGAAGTGTTTAACGTGCAACCTTTAAACTAGAAATGCTATCTGTTCTAAAGAAGTGATTATCATGCAACTGCTTCATTTACATGCTGAAACTAGATAAAGTTATATTTTTATATATACTTACCTGTGTGGTCTCAGTTTGTGGTGGATTGGGAATTGCTGTTGTGTTAAGTGCAAATGTTATCCACATTGTCTCCGAGTTTAGCCTAGACTGCTCGCGCCATGCTACCTAGAGGGTGAGCAGGGGTTATCTCAGAGGGTTATTCCGTTGCCCTGACCGGAGCTAGGGGTCCCTACTTGGGCCAAGGTACTTACCTTTGCCAACCAGAGACTCCCGGTTCTAACATTGGTGGCAGCGGTGGGATATTGAACTAATGATTGCACTTGACCGGCAGTGATTTCTTGTACATCACTAGTCTAGTTTAGCGGAACAGGTTGCGCAGGATTTTTTCTTTTTGGTGAAACCTTTTTAGTTGAAAAAGGGTAGGAAGCATCATGTCTCGGAAAGCGCCAAGCGTGAATGGAGACGTGGAGGTGGAATTTGAAATCCAGAAGTTGTTAACCTATAACAAGGAGCAACTGAGAAAAGTCTGCAAACAGCTTGAATGCCCAGTGAGGGGCGGCGCAAATAAGGAAGAGCTACAGACAGCTCTGAGGGCCTGGTGGGAGGCCAAACATGGTGTCCCAGAAGCTCCTATGGAAGAGGGTGGCGCACAGGAGATTGGGTTTTGGCCCAGTGAATTGCCAGTGGCGAAGCCAGCGTCTAGGGCCGGCAGCACCCACTCCAGTAGGAATATTTCTCCAGAGGAAGTGGAGGAGAATCAGAGAACTAGGGCCCATGAGATTGAGCTTTTGAAACTCAGAGCGGACGCCGATGAGAAGAGACTGCGCCTGGAAATTGAGAGGCAGGCGCAGGAGCGAGCGGCGCAGGAGAGAAGGGATGCTCTCGCTTTGGAGGAGAAGAAGCTCGAGTTGGCCCATGAGAGGGGCATGAAGGAATTGGCCATCAAATATAAAGAGAGGGTGCCCAGTTCTAATGGTGGCAGCGCACAACCAGTACAGGCGGGTAAGGTATACATACCAAAGGATCTGGTACAGAATTATCAGGGGGGTGATGATATTTATGCGTGGTTTAGAGCGTATGAACTAGCCCTAAGGATGAATGAAGTGCCTGAGAAGAATTGGGGAGCAGGATTGTGGAAGCATTTTGAGGCCTCTGGGAGGGATGTTTTGGCACCCTTAGAAGCAGAGGATGCTTTGTCCTACTCCGCCATGAAGGAGGCTTTGTGCCTCAGGTATGGGCTCACTGCTGAACAGTACCGCCAGAAGTTTAGGAACTTCAAGAAGCTTGATTCAAGTACTTGGGTGGAGTGTGTGAGTATGTACACGCGTGCACTGGAAGGTTGGATGAAGGGCAGCAAAGTTACTGATTATGTGGGGTTGTGTCACTTGATTAGTAGGGAGCACTTAAGTAGTTTGTGTGTCCCAGAGCTGCGCCAGCATCTTTTGGATAGTAAGTTAACTGATCCCAGTGAGCTTGCTAAAGAGGCGGACCGGTGGACTAGCACCAGGGTCCACAAGGGGGTGGTAAGTACCCCAGCCAAGGGTGGACAGGGTCCTCCGCAGAAGAGTGGGGGGGACACGGGTAATCAAAAGGAGTCTTCTAAAGGGCCCCAAACTGGTTCCCAGGAGAAGGTGTCTCAACCCCCCAAGGCTAAGAAGTCCTGGCCCCGTAAGGGCAAGCAGGACAACAGGCCCCCACCTACCTGCTTTACATGTGGGCAGGTGGGGCACATTGCTCCCAAATGTCCAAAGAAACCTCCAGCACCCTCTGGTGCTCCAGCACCGGCATTGGCCAGTGTAGCTTTGGGAGGGGATTTGATCTCTAGTGGGGAGGAAGGGTTAGCAGTGATGACCCTTGTCTCTTTAGGAGACCGAGAGATGGCCCAGGAAACCTTGCTGCCCCAAAACACTAAGAAATACGGGCAGAAGGTGACCATCAATGGACAGGTAGTGGAGGCTCTGAGAGACACAGGGGCCAGCGTGACATCTGTTAGGTGTCAGTGGGTGTCTGAAGAGCAAATTGTTCCCCAGGTACTCCGGCCTGTGGTGGCAGCTGACAGTTCAGTGCGCTACTGCAGGCTGGCGAAAGTTCCATTTGAATGGGGAGGAGTCTCCGGTATTTTGGAGATTGTAGTAAGTGATGCCTTGCCTGTAGATTGTCTATTAGGTAATGACCTGGAGAGCTCCCCATGGAAAGAGGTGGAGCACAGGACTCACTTGGAGATGTTGGGTTTGCCTGCGTGGATCTGTGTGTCCACCCGTGCAATGACAGCCAGAGAGGGCGGTCTAGCAAAACTGGAGCCTGGAACAGTGGCCCAGGGACCTGCCAAGAGAGGAAGGGGTAGAGGGCGCGGGAAACCGGCCCCCACTATTCCCACGGTCCAGGAGGAGGCAGACCCGGAAGGGGATGCCATGGAACCTACAGGGGAGCAAGTGGCCGAACTAGGGGAATTGCCTGAGCTGTCCCAGTGGCAGCAAGAGGGTGGTCCCTCCAGGGAGGAATTCTGCCAGGCTCAGAAGGAGTGCCCTTCTCTCATTGGTGTGCGGCAGCAGGCTGCCGACCAGGCCGCAGGCCTGGGGTCCAAGGAGCATTTGATCTATTGGGAGGATGACTTACTTTATAGTGAGCCTAAGTTCGCTGAGCCCGGCGCAGCCCGTGTGCTGGTGGTACCGGAGCGCTTCAGGAACTTCCTACTGGGTCTGGCTCATGACGTGCCTCTCGCAGGACATCTGGGGCAAGACAAGACCTATCACAGGCTTGTCACCCATTTCTACTGGCCCCAGATGAAGACGCACGTCTCTGCCTTTTGCAAGTCTTGTCAGACTTGTCAGGCCAGTGGCAAGAGTGGAGGGAAGCGCGTGGCACCCCTCCAACCCTTTCCCGTGGTGAGCACCCCTTTTGAGCGGGTGGGCATTGACATCGTGGGGCCCCTGGATCCCAAGACAGCCCTAGGCAACAGGTTTATCCTGGTCTTGGTGGACCATGCCACTCGGTACCCGGAAGCCCTTCCGCTCAGGACAGTCACCGCCCCAGTGGTGGGCCGTGCCCTGATGGGGATCTTTTCCCGGGTGGGATTTCCGAAGGAGGTCGTTTCGGACCGCGGGACAAACTTCATTTCTAAGTATATGAAGTCCCTGTGGAGTGAGTGTGGGGTGACCTACAAATTCACCACTCCTTACCACCCTCAAGGAAATGGTTTGGTTGAGAGATTCAACCGCACATTGAAGGGCATGATTATGGGCCTGGAAGAGCCCATGAGGCGGAAATGGGATGTCTTGTTGCCATGCCTGTTGTTTGCCTACAGGGAGGTGCCTCAGAAATCATTAGGGTTCAGTCCCTTTGAGTTGCTGTATGGCCACCCTGTCAGAGGGCCTCTGGCTCTGGTGAAGGAGGGGTGGGAGAAATCCCGTGGGAAAACCCCTCAGGATGTGTTCAGCTATGTGCTGGCCATTCGCAACCAGACCAAGCGCTTCAGGAAGCTCGCTCAAGAGAACCTGGAGGCTAGCCAGGAGGAAATGAAGAGGTGGTATGACCAGAACACTTCTCTGGTTGAGTTCCAACCTGGTCAGAAGGTGTGGGTTATGGCGCCAGTGGAGCCTTGTGCGCTACGTGACAAGTGGTCTGGCCCATATGAGGTGGTGGAGCGCAAGAGCGAGGTTACCTATTTGGTTAACCTGAAGACTCCCAGGCAGCCCCTGAGAGTGCTACATGTGAACCGCCTCAAACCCCACTTTGAGAGAACTGAAGTGACTATGCTCATGGCTACAGATGTTGGAGGGGAGGAGGATAGTGATCCTCTCCCTGACCTCCTGGCAGTCAAGGAGCAAGATGGGTCAGTGGATGGTGTGGTCCTCTCCCCCACCCTGACCCCAGAACAGCAGGAGGACTGTCGCCAAGTCTTGGGTCAGTTCGCCCCACTGTTCTCCCTGACCCCAGGTGTCACCAGGTGGTGCGTCCACGACGTGGACACGGGAGACAGCATGCCTGTGAAACAGAAGTTTTACAGGGTGGCTGACAAGGTCAGAGCTAGCATCAAGGAAGAAGTTTCCAAGATGTTGGCGCTTGGGGTTATTGAGCCCTCCAGCAGCCCCTGGGCTAGCCCAGTGGTCTTAGTGCCTAAGAAAGCTGCTACCCCCGGTGGCCCCCCAGAACTTCGGTTCTGCGTGGACTACCGTGGGCTCAATGCGGTCACGAAGACTGACGCACACCCCATCCCCAGAGCTGATGAGCTGGTGGATCGGTTGGGAGCTGCCCAGTACCTGAGTACTTTTGATTTGACTTCAGGGTACTGGCAGATTGCCTTAACTGACGGGGCAAAGGAGAGGTCAGCGTTTTCAACGCCAGAAGGACACTTCCAGTTTCGTGTCATGCCCTTTGGGTTGAAAAATGCCCCCGCCACATTTCAGAGGTTGGTCAACCAGGTACTGGCAGGGCTGGAGCAATTCAGCGCCGCCTACCTGGATGACATTGCGGTGTTCAGCTCCACTTGGGAGGAACACCTGCAACACCTCACTGAAGTGTTGAAGGCTCTGCAGAAGGCAGGCCTCACTATCAAGGCCAGTAAATGCCAGATAGGGCAGGGATCTGTGGTGTACTTGGGACACCAGGTGGGGAGCGGCAAGGTGGCGCCCCTGCAGGCGAAGATTGATACCATTCTGGCTTGGGAACCCCCCAAGACCCAGACTGAGGTGAGAGCCTTTCTAGGTCTCACCGGGTATTACAGACGGTTTGTCAAAGGCTATGGCACCATTGTGGCCCCTTTGACAGAGCTGACATCTAGGAATCAGCCCAGGAAAGTGAATTGGACTGAGGCCTGTCAAACTGCTTTTGACACCCTCAAAACTGCCATGTGCACAGCACCGGTGCTTAAGGCACCTGACTTTTCAAGTGAGTTCATTGTGCAAACTGACGCTTCAGAGCAAGGCGTGGGAGCCGTGCTCTCACAGATCAATGATGAGGGAGGAGACCAACCTGTGGCTTTCATTAGCCGGAGGCTGATCCCCAGGGAACAAAAATGGAGTGCCATTGAAAGAGAAGCTTTCGCTGTGGTCTGGGCTCTGAAGAAACTGAGGCCCTACCTGTTTGGGACTCACTTCCGTGTTCAGACCGACCACAGGCCCCTCAGATGGTTAATGCAAATGAGGGGTGAGAATCCAAAATTGTTGAGGTGGTCCATTTCCCTACAGGGGATGGACTTTACGGTGGAGCACCGCCCTGGTACAGAACACGCCAACGCTGACGGTCTGTCCAGATTCTTCCGCCTTAGTGATGAGGACTCCCAAGAGGTTGGGTAGTTCTCCCCACTTTCAGCTGGAGGGGACACGTGTTAGACCTGACACCTTTTGGCGTGGTTCTTCCCCCATCTTTTTGCCTCTGACTCATGTGTTTTGATGCTGTGCTGGATTTCGTTTTTGCTGGTTTAGATGCTTTGGACCCTCTGCCACTGCTGATCAGTGTCAGAGGGTAAGTGCTCCCTCTGTAAATTGTGATATTGATTGAATATACCTGATTGGCATATTTGTAGCACCACGAAGTCCCTAGTAAAGTGCACTGTGTGTGCCAGGGCCGGTGATGACAAATGCTACTAGTGGGCCTGCAGCGCGGATTGCGCCACCCACATGAGTGGCTTTAAAATGGTGACTCAGGCCTGCCAGCGCGGAGCCTGTGTGCAGTCAGTGACTGCCATGTCAGCCCGGCCAGTGTCCCCACTGGCTGGGCTTAACCCTCCCCTGTCTGTGCACATCAGCCACCCCTATGGAAGGCTCCAGGTACCCCCCTGGGTAGGGTGCAGTGAATGGATAGGGTAGAGCGTGTACTAGTGCAGGTAACATGCTCTGGTAGAGAGCAGCAGCCACTTTGTGTGCTCACTGCTGTAGGGCTGTAGGGCTCCCTAGGGTAGCCTGGGGAGGCTGGTCCCATTGGATCCCAGCCTATCTCCCTATAGGAACAAGATGGAACATCCATGAAAGATATCCCTGGACTCAGAATTTAATGACACATCTTTTAGTGAAGGGTGTTTTTAAATCCTGTGTTGGGGAATAGCACTTTTAGAAAGTGGCTGTTCTCTTGTCTAAACCTTTTTCTATGTGCCTGGGTTTGTGGAATGTCTGCCTGGTCTGGATGTGACAGGAAGGGGCTGCAGAGCCCCAGAGGAGAGGGTCGGAGCCATCCCGGGGATGAAAGGGCACATCTGCCTGCTTGGGAGGAGGGAGGAAGGAATGCCAGATAAGTGCTGGGCTGTGCCTGCCTACCTCCCCCACATTCGCTCTCTCCTGGTGGTCAACTGACCCCCCTGGCCCTGAAGCTGACAGGAAGAAGAAAGCCAGAGACACCTCAGTGCTCCGCAACCCCCAGAACTGGTTTAGACTGGACCCAGGGCCTCCATGCACCAAGAACTTCAAAGACATTGGGGGTATAAGGAAAGGACCCCTGTCTGCAGAAAGTTAGATTCTGAAATTCTGCAAGCAAGAAGGAACCCTCGCTGGAAGGAGGGCAGCTAGAGAACTGAAGGAAGATTGCCTTGCTGTGTGCTCTAAGGGCTGACTTGTTCTGCTGTCCACCTGGAAGCTAGGGAGAAGAAAGGGACTTTGCTGAAGTGCTGTGACCCTGCCTACTTGAAACTGCCAAGACTCTGCTGTGAGCTGTGTCTACAATTGAATCTCCAAGGGCCTGAGAAGAGCTGGCCTCCTGCTGGGAACCCAGGGCTAAAGGTTCCTAAAGCTATCCCAGGAAACAGCTGCAAAATCGTGCTGTTGGGACCCAGGACGCGTGGGGCTGGACTGCGGGGCGTGAGGAGGAGATCGGTGTGCTCATCGGCACATTAATCGTGAGGGTTGGAGGCTTGTGGAGCCTCCCCTCGTGAAATCTGCTCCCAGGTGGCGGCAAGGTCGAGAGGGGGGTCTAGTTCTGACCAGCGCCCTCTAAAACCCTTTGCCGCCAAATCACCGTCGCAGCCCGGGGCCAGGATCACCCCTGGAAGTGGCTGTTCGTGACCAGGAGCGGCCGCGGCGAAGAACGAAGCCGCCGCGACCCCATTGGCTGAGGGAGCCGAGCCCCCTCACTAACGCCGCGACGGGATTGGCCCGTGCGGCGCAGCGTCATCAGCAGTAGTGGGCCGTGATTGGCCGGAGTCGCGGGGCGTCATCGTTTACTGTCCCGGGAGCCGCCCTGCCATTGGCTGACTCCCGGGTGCTGTGGAGGCTCGCCTGAGGAGCCGCGAGGGGATTGGCTGCCTTCGCTGAGGCAGCTGACGAAGCCGAGGACTCAGCGCGATCACCGCCGGGCCCGGGAAGACGTGACCTGACCCCGCCGAGGGATCTCCGTAAGTGCTCCAGCCCCTGGCCTGCCGTCTCTGCTCCCCGCTGCTCTGTGAAGGATCCAGAGCGGGCGGAGAGCGTCCTGAGACCGGCCGGGCGGGAGCAACACTGAGCCGGCACCCGCGAGGTGCCCCTGGGGGACCCGCGTCACTACAAGCACAAGGAAAGAAGTCCCCCCTCGCCCAGGATACCGGGTGAGCCGCGCAAGAAGCGCTTGTGGTCCCTGAAGCCAGGGGACCCTTGGGGGATAGTTGTTCTACATTGGCATTGTTTACTCATCATTTTGGAGAGCGTTTTTGATAACATAAATCAGTGGCCATATCTTTGAGTGCTGATTTAAGAGACTAGAGACATTTGTTTTGAGAACTTCCTGAAATTAAGAAAGACCAATTAAGAATAAAGTGCAACCTTGTTCTAGGTGAAGTGTTTAACGTGCAACCTTTAAACTAGAAATGCTATCTGTTCTAAAGAAGTGATTATCATGCAACTGCTTCATTTACATGCTGAAACTAGATAAAGTTATATTTTTATATATACTTACCTGTGTGGTCTCAGTTTGTGGTGGATTGGGAATTGCTGTTGTGTTAAGTGCAAATTTTATCCACATTGTCTCCGAGTTTAGCCTAGACTGCTCGCGCCATGCTACCTAGAGGGTGAGCAGGGGTTATCTCAGAGGGTTATTCCGTTGCCCTGACCGGAGCTAGGGGTCCCTACTTGGGCCAAGGTACTTACCTTTGCCAACCAGAGACTCCCGGTTCTAACACATACCATAAACAATACTGTTGAAGACAGCAAGAAACCGAAAGATTGAACCGAACGGAGTCGAATCACAGGGCGAAGGCACAAACATTCGAACCTGACGATGGAGAGAAAACAATCTAACAATGGAGTTGACACGCATGCATAATATCACCGAGAGGAGAAGTCACTCGACCTCGTGACTTGAAAGACTTTGTCAATGAAAAACAACTTGCACAACTTCGGACCCAACACTCGATGGCAGGAGTAAACAGAGCATGTGTATCGACAGCTACAAATGTCGTCGAACATATGGCTTCTGTGTATTCTGAAAGACCCCCAACTATTGGAATGTGTTACGAGCACCCCTTAAGAATAGTTTGTAAAAAATTGCTCGCTATTACTTTTCTTAAACCGTTTTGTAAAGAACAAAATTTGGTAACATTTTGTACCAAATTATCTGAAAGGCTGAGTTACCTCCTCCTCTCACCTCCTAGAAGGAGTTTTGGTTACCCACTCAACGAGATATGAGGATGGTGTTTCTGTCTCAAGTGCAACTCTAGGCATTCCCAGTTTTAGCAGAAAAGTGAACCAATGTATAGGGAGGTACACTAAATTACCTAGGATCACTCACTGCTCAGTTGGGAACTGGTACTCAAATCTAAGCATCTTGTACTTTAAGCTATAACAGGATATCTCTTTCAGATCAGAGTATTCTTTTTTTTTACTAGCGGTGCCCAGGTGCAACCACACTACGTGGACTACCCTATAAAAAGAGAAATAAAGATTAGAGAAGTAGTTGATGTGTGAATGAGGGACGTGCGTGAATGGACGCTGGCGGAGAAAGCCCATTTGAAATCTGGTCGAAGAGATGACAAATCAGATGACGATCTCAGAAAGTGGAGGGAGCTTTGTAACGCATTTCTGAATGCTAATTCGAATGAGAGTGATCAGAACAAATCAGGTGATGGCGAAGACACGACAGAGTAAGAAACATATTGAGTATACTGTTAGGCTATTTGATTCCTGCTGCATCATTATACCATAAGTCGGGAGGTCCTGCTCTACGCATGATACTCTGCTGTACAATCCACCAGTATAATGATACTCTGCTGTACAATCTACCAGTATGTGTTGTTAGATGCTGAACCTGTTGAGTCTTTGTTAAAAAACATAAAGGTTATCAAAAAACAAAGATTACAGAAATTGTACGTTTACATAATGATGATAGTAGTTTAGCTTTCACTAATTGCTGGATGGATTTCAGCTCCCTGGCTTCCAGTAATGATTCGCTGGAGGTCGACACATGTCAAAGCACTGCTGACCTAAAGTTCTGACACTTTATGTTCAAATATTTTTTCTACCATTATTTATTTTCATCTTGTACCATAGTTGCCAATTAAATCTTGTAACAATGTGTTCAAGATACGACCTTCATTGTAAACGGCTCTGCAAATGTTTTTGTGCATGATCGTTTTTGAAATAAATTGCTAAAATCTTCACTCGATTCTAAAAAAGAAGTACCATTGAAAGGAAATTCATTCCACACATCTGTCCTAATAATTGAACCCAAATGGCAAATAACAATCGTCCCTGACATTTTGCTTATGTCAAATATGTTACGAAATGGTCACAACTTTAGGCGGCATGATATAAAACTGTGTTTTCAGTGTTGCTATCCGCAATAGATGTTTGCCAAATTTTCTAAGGTGTTGTTTCAATAAACAGTGAAACCCAGTTGAGCTCTCTTTTCTGAAAAACGGACTTAGGGAGTCCTTTAGTGCGTATGTGTGTGGTATTTATATAGCCAGATTTCACTTACCTAAAAATAAACTGTACTGACTTTCTAATAGTTGGTACCAACAAGCTACCTGTGATCTCTAGGGATGAATCTTATATGCCAGTGGTTGTAAAAACGCAAAGTAAGTGCCGGCCAGTTTATTCAGAAACAACACAGCCACCAGCCTCCACCTGCAGCAGCAACTGTCCTAATCTAGACTCATACATTCAACAGTTTAGCTGGCATGCAAAAAAGAACATAGAAATCTCAAAACAGAACTCTACTAAGTCAGTAAAGCCCTAATAAACCTCTTCCTTGAAATGAACACTACATAAAAGGAAAATAATACCATATTTATACATTCACTAAACAAACAAAGGTTAAAGTGGTAGTCATAATTAGGTAGTCAAAAAAACTTAAAAATTCATTGAACAAAGGTTAAAGTGATGTTAGAATTATGTGACAATGTCAGTTGCAATATAACAATTTAAACTAAAAAAACTGTGATATTCATCAGTTATAGTTAACTGAAGTAATTGTAACCCGCAGCCTTACAATGCACATTGTTGTCATAAGCCATGTCATTTGAGATGCCTTCAGTGATAGTATAAATTCAATAATATTCATGAGTATGTGGAATCAGGTTTTATCGAACCGACCTATCAGTACACAATCAGTTTGCAAAAACAAAATGGATTCAATAAATGTCGGTGAGCAATTTGCAACCACTGTTACCAAAACCATTCTTAGTACATCTGGCCCAGAATCTCTTGTCTAGCATCCTAAATACGGTTCGGTGGCATATTTGTCTACTATTTGTCTACAAGTAAAATGCTCCTACCTTCTGGATCAATATTATGCATTAGCAGAGGTTTTTTTTGCAATACAAACATCCACATCAATTGTATACAAATATGGCAAAAAAGTCTCTAAATTGCTGACAATTCAATGGTGGTGTTCCTTCCAACGCCAAAAAAGAGGAGGAGGGGGATCCTTCCATATTTTAAACCTAAGAATCACAGTAGGTGCAACAAAGTACTCACCTGTCACACAACAAAGCAAAGAACTTTCAACACTAGAAACTCAACCGTGCCACTAAGCCCGGCAGAATAATTTGTGAAGTTTGAGAAGTGCTGGGGTATTATGCGCTGCCTGGTTTAATCCAGGATACGCAAGCAAACTGGAAGCATTACACTGCAGGTAGTAAAGTAATAAACCGGTCTGCAGCCAAAAAACCTGTGATTTACAAAATCTCAGGCATTGTGATCACAAATCTATTCAACAAGAGGGAGCAGGGGTGAGGGGCGGATTCCACTCCACTGGGGTGGGAGTTCCAGCTGCAGCGCGTGCCCCAAAGCGTCAGACCAAAAAAGGAAGCTGTGCCGTTCCTCAGAAGGAGAAAGGTTAAAGTCACACTATGTAGGTGCCACTGGTCTTGGTAAGATTTTGTTGGATGTAATGCCCTCACACACCCTTGCAGTTATCATGCTTCATCATCTGGGCTGCTCCTCGTTGGGTCGGCGGTGCAATACCCAACAGGCTCACCTCAAAGAGTGGCTCTTTAACGGAGATCTTTTTCCAACAGCCGTTTGGTGAAGTGCGGGTGTGGGGCCAGGGGTGTGTAGACTTAGGAGTGAGTTAAAATAAGGCTGGGAGTACCTGTAAGAAAACCTTTTTTATTCTGGGGATCTCCTGTCTTAATTAAAATGCGTGGTAACCAGCACTTGGCGGAAAATGATGTTCCTGTATCAGTGCTGGTTGGTATTTATAGTGGTCAACATGTTTCTCGCATCTGTGCTAATTCACTAGCGATTCTTCAGGACCGTAAAAACTATTTTTAATTCGAAATAGTCTACACTAGAGGACCTAGGTAAGTGTCCAGTCGGTTAATTTAGGTGACACCAGAAGAAAAGTGCTAATTGTGTTCTTGAGTCTGTGTAGGGCTGGATCTTCCTGTAGTGATGAGAAAAAGGCATATAAAAACAGGTGTAGGTTTCCAGACCACAGTAAATTGTGACTTGCATACATTTCTCCAGGACACGCTTGATAAAGTGTAAATAGCGTGTGCAGTGCTTAAAAAGTGATTGAAAACATTTTGGCTAGATATCCTCAGTGAGCAAGTCGTGTTCTACATGCCCCTGTGGAAACTGAAGCATAGCAATCAGTGGTAAAAAGGAAGTGTTGGACTCACCTATTCTGCAAGAGACCGAGGCCTCATCAGTACCCGGCGGTCTGCACAATGGTTAAGGCTTCCATCAAGTATTGGCTGTATGCAGAATGATTCATTAGTCAAATGACGGGAGAAGTGTCATCTAGTTCCTTATATAAATTAGGATTGGTCTGGATTCTCATAGATCAAACTTGCTGTATAGGTTCCTAGTTGTTACTTCCATGACCACCTGTTCGTCATTATCCTCGTTTGTCTTAAGGATTCTCTGGGTGTTAGTAGAGATTAGACATTCCCTTGTAACCGCCCTCAAGGGATAGTTTTACAGTATGTACGAAGTAAAACTAAGCGGTGTATACACGTCTCTCTGTGTTGGTAGCAGTGGCTAATATATGTTGTGTGTAACTTTCTTCTACCTGTGGCAGCTGGTTGTATTTTAGCGGCTTAGTTCTATAGAGTTTAATGTTTAAACCGTATGCCCTCAAGGGATACTATTACAAGGAGTGCGAAGTACACATATGCAGTGTACGTACGCTCCTCAATAGTGATAACGGTAGTCATATTGGGTTGCCTGTGCCTTGTATGAGCTTTCTCTAGCAACAGTGCGAGTGCTAAAAATAATTCTTCGCTATGGTCCCATGTTTAGTATGCCATCAGTCTAGGTTGGACCACTATGGCGGTATAGGAAAAGGATAGGACTCTAAGGCTAAAACTCGATTTAGGTGATTACGTCCCTTTCAACAAACTGTAGCGGTTAGTGTGGTAGTATCGCTACAGGTCTCTCATCTACAGCCTCTTTCTCGGTCCTAGTTATGTGTGTAGTGATTACGTAGGCTTGGACTCTGTTCCCTTGTTTCGAGCACTATTATTCTCAGTTGATATTCAATGGCTGAGAATCATGGTTGTTTTGTTATAATTAAAACTAAATTAATCTGGTGTTTCAATGCTCGCCCTGGGGTACGCATGCTCATAAAGTTAAAAAGCCATAAGGGGGCCATGTTACGCTGGTCCCCTCTAACACATAATATTTACAATCACAATGGGAACTGACAGGGCTAGTATCCATTACTCACAATTTTCGCCTTGTGTGCTCACCACTACGACCTACCCCACGCCACCAGGTCCGGTAGGTGTCTTCCCAGTGCGGCCATCTCCTTTTTTTTTTTAAATGTATTTAGTCATACGATGAGTGCAAATTACAAATATATAAACTTTTTGTTCCTGCATGCAAGGACAGATAACGCGTCAATTCCCAGCTTCCTATATACGGCCATTCAGCCCACAACCCGAAGGTCGGGCGGCGTATAACTTATGAGTATCATATATGAAGCATTGTTTCAGCTTGCATCTTAAAAACATCCATTTTTGTAACATCGCCTTTTATCTTAACTAGAAATAAAAAATAAAACCAGAACGAATAAAAGGAACCCAACCTAACACAAACCAGAGATGTGAGTATTCCAATAGGCAATCCGTTACTCTGTGCCACTCTTCTTGAAGGGTTCGGTTCGAACCCAGCTAGACAGTTGGAGCCTTGACCCACCGATGTATGTGTAGCGCCTGGCTCAGAAGAGAGCGCTCAGTAGATCTATCTCCCTAGACAGCTGCGCTGTTGTCTGCGTGCCCTGGGGAGCTCCCCTGGCCAACGCCCCCAGCACCTGTTGTCTCCGTTTCACTTCTCCTCCTACAATCGAAAAATAGTCCCCAGAAATTCTTTGGTCTGCTCTTGGGGGGGGGGGGGGGGGGGGGGAGTTCGCTGTAGTTCTCTGATTGTGTGCAGCAGAATGTTAAATCACTAAGCCACTTCGCTTTCGTGGGGAGCGGGCCTCTCATCCAGCTCATTGCTAGCCTCCTCTTCGCCATCAGCAGCCCAATGTCCACAATTCTACGCTGCGCCTTAGGCAGAGCCCTGGAGTAACCCAGCAGCGCAAGCGGCGGGGACGGGACTATCACCCCTTGTAGAATGTTACTCAGTTCACTAAATATTTCCCTCCACTAGCGTTGCACCCCCGGACACTCCCACGCCAAATGTAGGAAACCTGCTTCTGGAGCATTACATCTGTCGCAAGTCGTGCTGGCGCGCAAACCAAACCGGTGGAGTCTTTCTGGGGTCTGGTATACCCTGTTAATGTACTTGAAGTGAACTAGCCTGTGCCTGCCATTCAGGGAAACAGAACGCGTGTTAAAGAAGCAGTAGCGCCACATCTCATCAGAAATGGTTATGTCCAGATCTCGCTGCCAGGCTAGGCGTGCCTTGTTGTACCCGGCCATCCGTTCAGACATCGTCAGCTTGTACAGTGCAGTAACCTTTTTCTGCGGTTCTTCTGTTTTAACCACATTTGTGAGTTCCATTAGCTCTGGGGGCTCCTGCAGGTCGTCCCCCAGTTGTTCCCGCCAGGCCTCTCTGACTATGAAACTGGAAACGCTGTAACAGGGTAGGTTGTGCTTCCACCATAACCGTATCGGACAGCTTTTTGAGGGTACCATCCGTGAACATGTTCCCGGCCGTATGAATCCCTAGGGCCTTCTATGCCCTAATCACTCCTTTATCCCTACAGGGAGCAAGCCAGATCATCCACTCAACGGGTATCACTGGGGAATACAGCAGCACACCTGCGTGATACTGCAGAAGGGCATGCCAGGCGTGCCTAGGAGAGTTTAACGAGTCAAGCAAACCTGTCCGTCTGTCTGGTGTGTCAAAGACCACTGCTGGCAAGGGGAGTGGGGCCGCAAAAAGCGTCTCTAGTTGGACAAATGGTGAATTTTCCCTATCGTGTATCCATCGATGTAAGTGAGACGCCTGTGCCATCCGATAATATAGTTCAAAGTCAGGGGCACCAAGGCCGCCAAGATGATATGGGAGCACCATAATTTTCCACTTTACTCGTGCCTGCCTGCCAGCCCAGGCCAGTCTAATCATTAGCGTTGTAAGACGGGCAAAAAAGCACTTTGGGAGCACCATAGGGATATTCGAGAACAGATAGAGCATTCTCGGCAATATGACCATTTTCATTATTGAGATTCTATCAAGCAATGACAGAGGCAGCCCGATCCATTTTTCGACGTTATCCTCCAGCCTGTTCATAGCCCTACCGTAATTCTCGTGAAGGACTGTCTCGGCATCTGTGTGAAGCTGCACCCCCAAATACCTAACCGGATCAGAAGTCCACCTCAGAGGGTAGTCCATCTCGAACCGTTTTGTAGCTGTTGTGAGGGGGGAACGCAATAGATTTGTCCCAGTTTACCGTCAATCCAGAGAGTGCCCCAAACTTCACCACCTCACGCAGCAGCGGGGACAGGTTTGTCTCCGGTTCGCGGACGTAGAGTAAGGTGTCATCCACATAACTAATTTATAAGTGGGGAAATTGAGTCTCCGGTGTGAGTGGTATTCACGCATAGAGCAAGCTAGTGGCTCCGCAACTAACGAATACAACGTCGGGGATAAGGGGCATCCCTGCCGAGTGCCTCTACGAATCTTAATCGGTTCAGTGACCTTACTGCCTAGTCTAATACGTGCCGACGGGTCTGCGTATAGCACTGAAATCATCTGCAAAAACACCGGTCCCAGACCCATTCTCGTGAGGACCGTTTTCATGAAAGACCACCCTACAGAGTCGAATGCCTTTTCCATATCAAGGAAGACTGCCATAGCTCTTGCGTCCGGCCTCGTGTGTTGTATGGCTCCGAACACCGTTTGGAGGTTATAAGTAATATTTCTGTACGCGACAAATCCCACCTGTTCCGGGGCCACCAGCTCAGGTGTCAATAGAGCCAGTCTAGTGGCAAGAACTTTAGCATATATTTTTGTATCTACGTTAAGTAGAAAGAGGGGTCTATAGGAACTGCAGTCCTCTGTGGGCTTGTCTGGCTTAGGGATGGCGACGATCAGCGCCTCTCTCATCATGTGTGGCATCTGCCCAGATTCATTAATATCTGTAAACAGGGTGGATAGGTGTGGGAGCAACAGTTCCAGGAAGGTTTTATAAAATTCGACTGTTAAGCCGTCAGTACCTGGCGCGCTCCCTGCCCGCATACCCCCCAATGACTCGCGAATCTCGTCAAATTCTATAGTGTGCGACAAGAACTTGCGTTGTGCATTCGTCAGAAATGGGAGTTTGATGTGGTCCAGATAATCTGCGACCTCTTCTTCGCCACCCGTCGCACGTGCTGCGTATAAATCAGAGTAATATCCGAGAAACCTCTGCGCTATTTCCTCTTCCTCAGTGAGCAGGATCCCCTCCTTTGATTTTACCGCAGTGATCCTTACTCTCGATCTTTGTTGCTTTATCATGTTGGCCAGCACCCTCCCCGGCCAATCCTTTTCACCATATGTCCTAGCTATGGCGTATTTGCCCAGGTGACTAACCTCCGCATTCGCCACCTCCTGGTATTCCGTGAGGAGTCCCTTCATGTCCTCACGGGCGGACTCTGCGTCATGTGTCCGCAGGCGCTTCTCGCAGTCCGCCAGCTGGGTCTCCAAGTGCGACAACCTCTGGCGAATCGAGCGCAAGACTCCTGAATGTTAACTCAGGGTCACGCACCTAACATAGACCTTGCACGCCTCCCATATTGTTTGATAACTGTCCACCGACCCTATGTTTGTTTCAAAATATGTCTCTATCGCTCAATGCATCTCTTCTCGGAACACAGAGTCCAACAGTGAGTACGGTGGGAATCGCCATGTAAATGGGGGGAGGGCCCTCTGTGGCAACGCAATGCCCAAGAGTACCGGTGAATGATCTGATAGGGTGCGGGGCAGAACCTGACATCTGAAGACCCGAGAGAGCAGTCCCGTTGAGGCCAGCCAATAGTCTATGCGCGTATGCACGTCGTGAAAAGCTGAATAATGAGTGTACCCTCCCCGCGTTGGGTTTAGGCAGCGCCAGACGTTCCCCAGATCCTCACTGATAAGTATCTTGTCTAATTCTCTAGCGGCCCTCGCAGGTCGTCTGTCTGGGCCGCCCGACCGGTCCAGCTCAGGGTTCCTAGTCATGTTGAAGTCCCCGCCCCACAGCACAGTGCGGGACGGATACTTCGCTACCTCTTCAGCTAGGGTCTTGTAAAACTCAGGGTGGTCATAGTTCGGGCCATAAACATTGACAACCACAACATCCATACCCCTTCCAGTTAGACGCGATATGACAAATCTGCCGTCTGGGTCAGCCTTCAATTTACTTAGGGAATAGTCCGATTTTGGGTTTACCCACGTGAGCACCCCTCTAGCATGTGATGGAAAACCGGCAACATTACTCTGCCCGCGGAGTCCCCTGGCTTGCAATTTGGGGGAGTCTACTTGCAAGTGTGTTTCTTGGAGGAGGGCCAGGTCTACGTGGTGTCTCGACATGTAGTTCAAGACCTTCCGAAGTTTCCGATGGTCGTTTAGACCACGTACCTTCCACGTCAGAGTAATCAACCCTCCCTTCCGGTTGCTGTCAGTAGTCCCTTCCTGCCTGTCACTCATGTCTAGCTGAGCTTTCCCTCAATCTGCACACAATGAATGATCGCATGGTATCTGATGTACAAAATGTAGTGTGTCACACCTCATGGCTGTAAACTGTAAATTACCAAACCCCGTGTCCCCCCCCCTCCCGCAGTGGACCTCCCCCAACTAGGTCGCGGCGCACTCGACTGGCATCTCCTCCCGCCCCCCTCCCTCCATCTCCCCAATTAAAGAAAAAAACAAACATGTTAGGTGTTACCACATGTGGACGGAGGTAGCTGCGAGACATTCAAGTTAAAAGATAAAACAATTGAATTCACAGTGTTCCGCCCTCTTCCCAGCCTCGCCAACCGGCAGTGGAATGTACCTCAGGCCTTGTGGTCTTTGCGATAAGCAACATAGTGCTTCAGCCCTCAGTCCTGCTCCTCCAGACCGCCCCCTTAGGCTTCGTCCAGCAGATCCCGCTCAGGCGTTTTCCTCCTGTCTTTAGCCCAGTCTTTTAACGCCTTCTGTAATGCTTTCGGTTCCGTGAAAATGTGGGTCTGTCCGTTTTTGTTGACTTTGAGTTTAGCCGGGTAGAGCATTGCATAATCCAACCCTAGCTCACAAAGTTGACGTTTCATCGGAACAAAGTGCTTTCTCGCTTTCTGGACCTTAGTCGTGAAGTCTGGATAGAGTGCTAAGTTGGATCCCTCGTACGTCAGCGACTGCTTATCCCTGGCGACTCGTAGTGCTGCGTCCCTGTCTCGATAGTTGAGAATTTTTGCGATTATTGGTCTCGGTGGTGCCCCCGGCTTCGGGCGTGGAGCCAGAGTGCGATGTGTCCTTTCCACAATAAACATGTTGGAGAAAGTCTCCGCACCCAATAATGTTACCAGTAGTTTTTCAATAAAGGTCTCCATCCTGCCCGTCTGGGTGGTCTCTGGAAGACCAAGGATTCGTATGTTGCAGCGACGGGAACGTGCCTCCAAATCTTCTGTTTTGTCCTGTAGCACCTGCATCACTCTTCCCAGTTGTTTGTGTTCAGTGTCCAAGGTGGTATTTGCTTCCTCGACTTCCATGATTCTCCTCTCCGACATGTCTAGGCGTTCTGCGTGCTTATCAAGCCTCTCGCCCATTCTGTCCATCCTGTATGTTAGTGCATCAATTTTCACCCCTAGTGAGGAGATTCCATCCTGCAGCCCTTTCTCCATAGACCTCAAGATGCTTTTTAAATCCTGCTCCTGGTCAGGAGCCGGGGCCCGCCCGCTATCCTCTCCTACACCCTCTTCCTGCGATTTTGACCACGTTTGTGTGAAGGGGAGCTTAGACTGACCTCGATTTCCCATGTTGGCGTTCAGTCTCCGGCAGCGTTGTCCTTCAATCCTAACTGACTGAGCTTCGTCCAAGGCAGGCCAGGCGAGCACATTGTCAGCACGTTGCCCCAACGACACTAGGCCTCAGGAGGGGAACGCCGTCAACTACCCCAGCAGCCGTCCGCGTGGTCCCAGGGCCCCTCCACTTCCGATGCTCTGCCTGCCCCACGGACCACCGGGGCCACCAGCGTACGCCCCGCCTCCGGGCCCGACCAGTCCCTGGTGGGAATCGCCCTCGGTCCGTACCTGACGCTTCTTGTATCCCTGCTGGGTCGCAATTATTGCAAGTTCTAATGGTGCTCAGCCAGAATCATCGTCAGAGCGCCCACCTTGCCTGTAAGCCAGCCGCTCCCGCCTGTCGTCGAACCTGGGTATGTCCAGGCCTCCTATAGTGTGGCCGTAGACCACTTATAGGAGACCCCGCAGGAGAAACGGCCGCAATGTTCCTGTGCGCTTGTTCTGGTCGTCACGTCCCAGCCGCTGCCCGAGCTCCAGGGTCTCTGCGGGCTCCAGGGCCTATCTCAGCGCACTCACCCTAGATGCAGGCACTGTGTCAGCGAGGGACTGCTCTTCGCTCCCATCAACGTGCCGCCATTTTGGGCCCTCTGCACCCTCCAGTGGGCTCACCGCCGCCAAAATCGTCTGTGCCCGAGTGTAGAGCTCCCAATGTGGTCCAGCTCACTTGTCTCGGGGTCGAGGCCCAATTACGCCGCACTTTGTTCTGGGCGGGCCCATCTGTCGGCAGGTGCCGGAGCGTCTCACGGCTCAAAGCAGCCACAAAGTATGGGGCAATAGGCCGAGGGGGCCAAGGATAATGAAATATACTGCGCCGGCACGGCGGAGCTCGGGAGTCAAGCGGCCATCTCTGACTCGAGCAAGCTCCGCTTCCCGGCCAACTTCTTTATGTGTATGCTCCCTTGTCATGTGACTAGGGTTGTTCCTCTGTGGCGATCATGTGATTTAGGATCCACAGTGGGTGGCCATGATGGAGTGGTGTGTAGCGCTGTTTAATCGTCTTCTTTTGAGTATAACCACGGGCAATTTAGGGTTATAATGGTAGCTTATTACTTAGAACGTATACTTGCCGGTTAATTAAATACAATATCTCTTTGGATAGTTGGAAAATTAAATTGTTGAAGGCTTCTCTACTATTTGTCGCCATGTAGCTGCTCACTTAGTTTAATATCTGTTAAACCCTGATTAGTAGGCGGCCGTGTCAAAGTGATGTCCGGTGCTGCAGAAATTCTTTCGGCATAGTGCATGAGTGGCGTGGAGTTGTATTCCCTACTGTCTCATGATTTTGGTACAGATATCCGCTATTTATCCTGCTATTGTTCACCATGTAGGCGGCCAAGAGTATATGTTAATTGGCTGTAATCGTGGAAAAAATCTCCATATAACTATATGTTGTAGTAAATGGGTGTATAATATTACCTAGCTTGGTACATGTAGTAGTAAATGGTTGTATAATATTGCCAAGCTTGCTTCACTTATTCGCTTCTGATCAGGGCAATGTGTTGTTAAATGTTTAGTGTTGAGTATGGTGTGCCCATTAGCCTACATGGAAACCGATGGTTATCATTTGCACATGGCCCCTGTGAATGCCCTCCCCTAGTGTTACAACAGGGGTGACAGGGTTGTAGTAGCTAGCCTCCCAGCTTATCCAGATTCCCCTCAGTGAACGTGGGTTCTGTGCTAGATTGTGTTCCAGGGGATTTCCTCATTAAGGCCTATGTTATCTGATGATAAACGGTGTATCCATCTTTGCTCTTTAATAAAGAGGCTCTGTTTGGTCGTGTGGGGGCTGGCTTCTAATATTAGCCACTGCAATGATTCTGCTGAGTGTTTCTGTTCCAGGTAATGTGTACAAATTTTTGCATTCGTTTTCTTGCAGCGGACGTTGCTGCGATGCTCTGAAATGCGTACTTTTATGGGGCATGGGGTCATACCCACATAGTAGAGTCCGCATGGGCATGTCAACAGGTAGATGCAGTTGGTTGTATTACAATTAGTGTGGCTCCTCAATTCCCAGGTGAAAGAGTCATTCAATGTAATCGTTTTGTATGTGGTTGTGAATGCACATGCGCTACACATCCCGCAGGGATAGTGGCCCTTGTCTGCAGGCAATTGCCACAGGGTTGTTTGCTGGTTCTGTCCCTTCTTTTTGGGTCTTGTATGGACAAGGATGTCCTTAATATTTCTAGACCGCTTAAATGCAAAACGCGGTCGTTCCAGACTTAGACATCCTGTGTTTAGGATGTGCCAATGTCGCGTCAGTATTTCTTCACTTTATCAGAAGCTGGAGTGAAAGTAGTCACACAGGTCATGGGCTGTTCCTCCTTCGGCTTTTCAGGTTTTTGTTCGAGAAGGCCTTCCGTGTGATTGTTACGTGCCCGTTTCCTGGCTTGAGAGACGGTCCTCAGCGGGAAGCCTCTGGCTGTCAGATTGTTAGTGAGGATCTTGGATCCTAATTTACAGCTCTCTGTGGTACTACAATTCCTCCTCACCCTTAAAAATTGCCCAAAAGGCAAGCTCTCTTTTAAGGCTTTAGGGTGATGGCTAGCAAAGTGAAGGAGGCTGTTGTGATTGGTACATTTTTTGTACATTGTGGTAGAAAGGTTGCCTCCTTCAATTGTGATAGTTAAATCCAAAAAGGCTATTTTTGATGGTGAAGCGGTGATTGTGAAGTTCAAAAAAGGATTCAAATTGTTGATCCATTGGAAGAATTTGTTGTATGACACCATATCCCCTGTCCAAAAGATCAGGATATCGTCTATGAAACGTTTTCATAATCTGATGTTAGCCTGGTAGGGGTTGGTGGTATGAAATATGTATTTGCCCTCGAATTCTGCCATGCACAGGCAGGCCACACTTGGGGCGAATGTGCTCCCCATCGAGGTGCCCTGTGTCTGGTGGTAGAACCTCCACTTAAACTCGAAGAAATTTTCCGTTAGGGCTAGAGTGGCACATTCCATAATGAATGCAGGTGGGGTCAATGATTCCCATTGGGTGGTATTTAATACTTCCTCAGTCACCCCTAGTGTGGCCCTCTGTGGGATGTTAGTATAGAGGGTCTCCACATCTAGGGTGATGAGGAAGTCAATCTGGTCAGTGTCCTGGAACTGATCCAACAGGCGTAAAACGTCTGTTGTGTCCTGGATGTAAGACGGGATCTGTTTTACTAGTGGTTGCAAAAAGTGATCGCAAAATTGCGATAAAGGTTCCAGGATGGAGTCTATCCCTGAGACTATTGGACTTCCCGGAACCGGTGTGACCCCTTTGTGGATCTTAGGGAGTACGTAAAAGTACGGGGTCCTAGGATCTTTTTTGACCAGGAAGTCTGCTTCCTTTTTGCTTAACCACTGCTCACATTCTGCTGAATCAACCAGTCCTGTGATTGTTCTTTTTAGACGGTCTTTGGGATTCGCTGGAATGGGAGTATAATAGCGTGCGTCTCCCAGTTGTTCGAGCCATTCTGTCTCGTAGTAAGTTGTTGCCATAATGACCGTGGCTCCACCTTTGTCCGCCTGTTTGATGGTGATGGTGTTGTCAATGGCTAGGGATTCTAATGCCAGTGTCTCCGATCGTGAGATGTTCTTGTAGTGTTTAGTTCCTGCAAGGGTCTTTGCTTCTTTTAGTACAGCCTGTTCATAGGTCAGTACTTCATTGGGTACCATTCCACTATGCGGTGTGAATGTGGATGGATTGTGTAGCCCTGAATCTTGAATAGTTTAAAAATTCCTCCCCTCAAAAAATGCCTTGAGTCTGATCTTACGGAAGAATTGGGGAAATTCGTGAGTTTGCAAGAAATTATCAATTCTAGGAGTAGGGACAAATCCTAGTCCCTTTTGAAGGACTTTCTCTTCAGTCTCAGTAAGCAGGCGTGTGGATAGATTAACTACCAGGTTAATTTTTGTTTGGTCTTGCTCCTGGTGTCCGTCCCTTGTACTGGGGATTCCTCCCACTGCACTCTTTTCTCTGTTTGATTGCCTCTTCTTCGCCCGCGCCCTTGCCCAGCCTCTGCCTAAAAAAGGCTGGCTTGTGCCTTGGGGTGCAAATTGCAGCGGATATTGATGTCCGAATTGGGGTGGAGGTTGGGCAAATATTGGGTATTGCCAAAATGGGGGTGGTTGTGATCACAAAACCACAAGCTGTGATGCACCAAATGCAAATCTTTATAACAAACAATGGGCACATTTGATATATTGTGATTCGGAAGAAGGAGGCGTGAATCATAAAGGTATGTACCAATGCCGTCTGACCACAACTGCAGATGCAAAGTACTGATACCACACCATCTTCTCAAGGGCGGTAGTATTAGATTCACAAAGTGTGAGTTGAGGGGCAGTGAGTATGAGTTCAGGCATTGGGAGGTAGCATATAGAGTTCCATGCTGACTCCAATGCAATCAACAGAACGCCTATCTTCTAAAGACATGACTTGCAATAAAAAAGTAGGGGTTCCATGAATGCACATATGGAGGTTTACTGTCCCATAAATGAAACAATTCCAGCATTTATAACAGTTCACAAAAATTTGCAAACGGATTCCTAGAGGATCGGAGGTTTGAACATGTTTACGATTTGTCCCTTTGCAGTACAAAGGCATTACACATTAATGAAGAGAGGCCACTCACAGTGTAACACAAACATTGTGTTGCAACCACCATCTTTTGTACACAGGCCCCACTTGTATTACGGCACTAGCCGGATTTTCTTAAAAGCTATTTCAGGCACATCCAGAGTTTCAGATTTGTTTGTGAATTCAATTACTGCTCTTGTGATGATTGTCTCCTTTCAAGTTGCAGGATAGTTCAAAAGTGTTGTTAATTTGACTGCTACACCAGGTCCTGTCGATTCTAATGACTTCTTGCAGTTCAATGTCTTGCGGGTCAATTTGTGCTTCTTTCACAGAGAAGGAACATCCATAAGTGAAAAAGAACATGCAAGTTCAAAGCCAAGATCATTATACGTAAATAGTTGGGGAAGAGACTACAAAGCATCAGGAGCGAATCTGCTACTCTATTTGATGACAGACTCGGCATTACATTGGACAGCTGGATTAACTGCTCATGATACATGCTATGGTTTTAACTTTTATCACAGTTCTCTTTCTTTCATTTGTTTAGGTTTGACCCTTTACTTTGAGGCAGACCAATTTTAGACATTGCTTTTCATTTGGCTTCCTTTTGTAGCCCCGTCCTAGACCAATGTGGACTTTACTTCTCTTACAGTCACTTGTTAATCTTGCTGAATATCATCTTGTCTGCTTGTGCTAGGAATATTTGCCTCCCGAGACCCTTACTAAGAACCAACCTGGTATTGGATCTCTTTACTTACTTTTTCCAATTGACTTGAGATGGGGCATGAGCAGGACTCTGTTGGTTCGCCCAACTGTATCCAACTTTGCCATCTTCTGTTGCAAATATATCACACTGCCTAGAAGAGTAATGATTTTTCTGGTCCATCATTTATACATATCTTCTAGGATTGGACCGCTAGATGGTTTAGCCTAACGATCTCGGACAACAGTTGCCCTGACCAGACCAAATGACTGACAGCCACAAAGGTCAAAACATAAGAATCTTTATCCGATATGACTGAATACATGACACGATTAAATGGACAAAACTTCAAAGGAGGACGTATTGTCATTATGACCATCAAAGTGGATTCAGCTTGGGAAACGTTTGCAGAGTCACTCTCTATTCACTCACACATGTGGTTTCTGTGCACTGCACTGTTAGAATGTACACTTATGAATTGTCTTGAATCATATTGCTATTGTACAATAACAATGTTACATATCTCTGCTTCTACCCATGCTAATCCCAATATTAATATAATTTCGACACACCATTACAACTGTACAAGGACTTTCTGGGTTGCTTATTTTGCTTTCTTTGTTGTATGTTACTAAGCCTACATAATGAAAAATTTCCTAGCTAACGTAACAGAAAGTTTCAATTCTATTAAGGACTCGGAGGCGAGGATTATGCCTTCTTTCTCCACTTTATTCCATAGCAGCGAAGACAACCACAAAACTACACTTCCCATGAAACACAGGAAAGATGAGTAAACTAGAAAAGTACATGGCAACAGCCAATCACAATTCCCAAATACACTGTCCAAAAGGGGCCAAGGAAGCCCAACATGGTCCATCAACTGTGTTCTCTCCTCCTCCTTCTGAGCGCCCAACATCCCCTTACTCTTCAGGAATCTTGCTTGTGTGAATCCGAGCCTGGGGACAAGAAGAACATGTTTACCAGAGGAAATAGTAGAGAGACAACAAGTCTTTACCAACAACTGAAAGCAAACATCATGCTCAGTTACATACATAGATAGAATTCACAACTCATCTTACTTACTGTAATACGGGGAGGGATCTCCTCCAGGAGTTCAGGGCGGGATAATCCTCGCCTCCAAGTCCTTAATAGAATTGAAACTTTCCGTTAGGTTAGCTAGGAAATTTTTCATTCTATGTCAGGACTGGAGGCGAGGATTATGCTTGTTCAAAGCTTGCCCACAACCAAATTAGCTACGTTCAAAATCGGCTTAAAATAGAACCGTTTGAAAGTGGAGTCTGAGGACCAGTCGGCAGCGCTAAGAATATCCTCTAAACACGCACCTAGACTGAAAGCCTTTGATGCCATGGCACCTCTCGCAGAGTGTGCGCCAAACTGGCTAAGACTGATGCCTGCCTCCTGCATGACCCAGCGAACCCATCTGGCAATAGTGGGTGAAGAAACTGCCTTAAAAGGCTTGCGCAAAGAAAAAAGAAACTGTCTCTCCCCAGGAGGTCTGTATTCTACAGTCATCTCCTCATAGGCCTTTAGACAATTGAACACACAAAGCTTCAGGGAATCCGAAAGTTGCGGGTAGGAAATGGATCTGGAATGGCACATCATGCGTCTGAGTAGGGTGAAAGTAACTCCGTCCGGAGAAAAAATCCTGCTCGAGACGTCCAAAGCTCGGACGTCTGACACCGTCTACAAGAAATGAGACACAGAAGCATGGCCAACTTCGCCGATAATTCCTTCCTAGAAAGGTATTTATTCAGTTGCCACAACAAGAAAAGGTTAAGAACGTGATTAACGTCCCAGAGAGCAGAATAGCGGGGCTCCGGAGGCAAAGACAATCGAATGCCGCGCAACAGCGCAACAGCCTGCAGACCAAAGGGTGTTCACCCACAGGAGATCCGTCAACCGGAACATGGCCCGAAGAGATGGCCGACCTGAAGGTATTGATAGACCTATAAGCCAAATCCTCCGAGGCCAACTGGGCCAGGAAATTCACGTTGTGGACCATATCCGCGACCAAGGGATCAAAACCCCGTCGCACACACCAACGTGTCCATCTGACCCCCGCAGACCGGTATCTTTTGATAGTGCTGTCTGCCCATGCCTTAGAGATAAAGCTCTCAGCCTCTCGAGAAAGGCCAGGGGCTTCCCATCTACCGCTGAAATCCGCCACACCATGAGTCTCAGAGAACCTGTGGACACTAGAGGGTGCAGAGACCCGTCCGGAGCTGAGAGAAGATTCTGAAAATGGGGGAGTAGGATTGGAAAATCCCAAGAAAGTTCTAGCAGAACTGGAAACCATACTTGAGACCTCCACAGGGGAGTGACGATGATCAAATCCGCCGATTGTCGACGGGCCTAGGCCGAAACCCTCGTTATCATCGCGAACGGCGGGAACACGTAACTCAGCTCCAAGCTCCAATCCTGGAGGAACGCATCCGTTGCCACCGCTAGGGGGTCTGAACGCTAACTGAAATACCGGGAAACTTGGTAATCCAGCCTGGACGCAAAGAGGTCCACCGAGAACGGACCCCAAAGGGGGTTCAACCTCGCAAAAACTGAAGGATTCAGCTGTCAAAGACTGAAATCTCTGAAATGTCGGGAATGGAATTCGGCTTCCAGATTGTCCCGGCCCGAGAGGTATTCCGCCGTGACAGACACCTGATGATCTAGGCAATACTGCCAAAAACTCGTCGCCAAGTCTGATAAGGCCTTCGACCTGTTCCCCCCAGGTGATTGACATAACGGACCGCTGAGACGTTGTCCATTTTCAGGACCACACACGACTCTACTCAATCTTTCGTCCAGCAACGTACCGCGAATGACCCCAGCAGAAGTTCTAAACAGTTTATGTGTTCTTCGGGAGACAGCTGGCATCTGATTCTATCACCATATCTGGAGCGGAACCAAAAATTGGATCTCTGACCGGGCTTCGTCGGACAAGGGGACCTTGCGAGAGTACGGATTCCCCTTTCGAAGGAAAAACCCTTTTAGGCGTTGCAAGGCCCTGTAATGGAGAGGGCCCGGGAAGATGGCTTGGATGGAGGCTGACAAAAGGCATACCACCGAGCCAGCTGGAGGAGGGAAATGAGCGGCTTTGCCAGAACCCGACGCAGTTCGTGCCGGATCTTTGTCACTTTCCTGCCTGGAAGGCTGAGTGTGGATTCAATGGAGTCTATCAAGAATCCCAAGAATGTAATGGACTGAACAGGCTGTAACAGCGATTTATTCTCATTGATTACAAACCCACGGTCCTGGAGTAGTGATATCGCCATCTGAAGGTGACGTAAAAGACCCTGGGGGCAAGATGCCATCAAGAGAAGGTCGTCTAGATAAACGATCATCCTGACACCCCTGGCCTGCAGAAACTCCACCGCTGGCCTGAGCACCTTGGTGAAACACCAAGGGGCCCGAAGAAAGGCCGAAGGGGAGAGAGGTGAACTCGTAGGTACGGTCATTCCACAGGAATTGTAGGAATCAGTGGTGGGGAGGAAAAATCAGCACCACCAAGTACGCGTCCTTGAGGTCCAGATGGACCATCCAGTCGACAGGACGGAGTACATCTCGGAGGACGTGGATCCCCCTCCCTCTTGAAATGGCGATAAACCAGCCATTGATTGAACTCGCTTAGGTTCATCACCGGCCTCTTGCCACCGTCGGACTTGTCGACCAAAAAGATGTTGCTCAAAAACCCTTTGGGATGTCGGGAAGTAAGGGTGATCGCGCCCTTCCTGAGAAGAGACGCAACCTCCTCGTCCACTAGGATGGTATCCAGTGCTGAAAACTAAATGGGCCACGGGGGAAACCTCTGCACCGGGGTCTCTCTGAATTCTATATGAAACCCCCTGACTGTCTGCAGGACCCAAGCATCTTGCGTGACAGTTAACCATGCCTGAAAACACCCTGCCAACCGCCCTCCTATTTCTTGTGGGGAAGAAGGGAGAACTCTCACCTGGGGTGGAAATTGTGGTTCCTCCACAGTAGCCTCTGCCTTTTCCCCTTTTTCCTCGCGTGGAGTAAAATTGACCAAATCTGGACTGATCTTGGTTTTGTCCGGAGCCTTTCTGATTGGTCTGGCGTTGCCGACGACCGGCCGAGCAGCCCCTTCCTCGGCTGGCCCCGCGAAAAACAAGGGGAAACACCTTCTTGATGGTCGACTGAGCCCAGTCTAAAGAAGTTAAACTGTTCACAAATTTGCCCAGCTCCTTAACAAAGGGCTCTCCAAACAGCCCGCCTTGAGCGACAGGGCCCGCCTCAGAATCTGCCAGGTCCCTGAGCTTTGGATCGATCTTGATGAGAAGCGACCAGCGGCTTTCTGTGGAGAGGGCACAGTTAGCATTGCCCATAAATATGGTGACTTGTTGAGCCCAGCCGGACAAGGTCTCGGAAGAAATGATGGATCCCGACTCTTTAGCCAAATCGAGAATTTTTGTAATCGGGCCAGGGGCATCCAGGAGTTAATCCTGGCAGGCCCGCCAGGATCTATCTATGCCCTTCTTGGGGCCCCTTATAAACTTCTGGAGGAAAGTACCCATATGGAGATCTATCTCGGGTGTAAGAGCAACCTTACCATCCAGGGAGGGGCGAGGACATTCCGCCCTTAGACAATTACGTGCCTCTTTTTCTAGGGGACGACGGATATGGGCGGCCACATAGGCCGCAACCTTATTGCTCGGTGACCACTCAGAGGATCTCGGATGCACAATGTCATTTGGATCCAACATGTCCGAGGTGTTAGGGGGATTCTGGGAGGTGCCAGGGAGGAGCTGAGGGACCAGAACCGCCTGGGCGGGTGATGGATCCGGTACCGGTAGTGGGGCCGGGGCCGGAGGTACTGGCGCTGGCGCAGGGGGTAACCCAGGAAGGGGCGCCGGAAGATTGGCGAGGACAGCCTGCCGAAGGCGATCAAAAGCGTCAATGTCTACCCCTGCTTTGCGGGACCTTTTGGGTGGTGGGGGACCCATAGTGTCCTGGGTTGTACTGGTGGAAGGGGGCAGGGAGGAAAGTTGTTGGGACAGTTGGGTAAAGGCTTGCTGAATCTGCCGGGAAAGCCTATCCTCCAATGGGGACATGGCCTGGTCCACCTCCCTAAAGATAGAAGTATCTACCGCCTCGTAAAAGGCATCTCCCCAGGGCATATCAGCGAGGGGGTCTTCCTTCTCTTCATTGTAATCCTCGTAATACTCCATACCGGGAGGCTCCTAATTAAAGAGAGGTAACTCCCGCAGGGCCCAACACAGAGGCCTCAAAAGGTTGGGTGACAACCTGAATGTTTTTGAAAGCGGTAAAAACCACCAATTACCAGGTGCAAGCCCGAGGGACTGAATGCTGGCACAAAATGTCAAGATTAACCCCCCCTGGAGAAGGGTGAACTGGTCTGGGTGAAGTCCATAGCTGCAGGGCTAATTAGTACAGGACCTCTTGTCACATAGCGTTCAACCCACCGCAGTGGAATACTGGTTCCCTCTCAAATCACGATTAATTGGGTGGGAGGGAGAGCGCAGAAAAATCAAGGAGCAGCAAGGCGTTTTGTTAGATATTGCTGCCTCGCCGCTCTACACCTTCCGGCGTCAACCTCAGACCAGGGCCCGTTGTGAAGACGGAGGCGCGACGTTTGAAACTCCCTGAAGAGAGTTTCAACGTCGCGCCACTCTTGCCAAAGCCTCTGCGCCCTCTAGCGGAGGGAGGACCGGGCCCAACCAGCAACTAAGCCACGTAGGTACGGATGCGACCGTATCCGCGGCATGCCTCACCGCAGCGCTGCCCTGCCACGGGAGGTGGAAACAAAGACGCCGAGTGTCACAATCAACAAAAACGTTATCGGGCGTGACGGCGCGGGCCCGCGGAATAAACACCGGAGCGGTAACCGCCAGGAAGCCTCAATGCAAAACAGCGCTGACAACAGCCAACAATCGCAACAGCAATATAAAATCACCAATATAACAAAGTTAGCAGTGTAAACATCAGCCAGGAATAATCCTAAGCACAAAACACACCAAAGCAGAGCACAAGACAGTTAAAGAAAACTGAAGAGTACTTATCTTGCTGTGTAGCAGCAAAGAAAGAGGAGGAGAGAACACAGTTGATCAACTATGTTGGGCTTCCTTGGCCCCTATTGGACAGTGTATTTGGGACTTGTGATTGGCTATTGCCATGTACTTTTCTTGTTTACTCCTCTTCCCTGTGTTTCATGGGAAGTGTAGTTTTGTGGCTGTCTTCGCTGCTATGCAATAAAGTAGAGAAAGAAGGCATAATCCTCGCCTCCAGTCCTGACATAGAATTAGATATAGTTTTTATTTTCTACCATATGTTGTTCAATAATTAACTATTTGAATCCTTGGGGACCACTGTTTTCTCTTCAGGTTGCATTAGTTTTACATTTATTGGTCAACAGGGGTGTGTAGATACATTTGAATGTTCTTTTCCCACAACTATTATAAACCAGAACTGACTTATGTTTACATGCGAACACCGATCATTCCCAAATTGTGTACTTTCCTTTTATTCTCCACAGAGAAGTTTTTGTCCTCCATAAAATTTCCATGATCAAATATTGGCTTAGGCTAATTTCTGATCAATGTCTTTGTTCAAGTGAAGCAGAGAAAATAATACAAACATATCATAAAAGTGATCAGCACATTTAAATTACCCCTTTAAATGTAAATGTAACATTACAAAATGTACAGGGAATGCATGATGAAAATGCTTCTAGTTACAACTCCTATTATTTTTTATATTTTATATTTTCGCACCAATGGAGCAGGATTGCATCTTTTTAAAGGTTGCCTGTGGCATTACAAAAGAGGATCCAATGCTTCACAAAAATGAGGACTACAGCCTATACCTCACGACCACCACCCTCTGAACCTGGCAAATACAAAGACTCAATTTGCTCAGACTTGACCGCCTTCTGTTGTGCCACAATGAGCTGAACTATGATGAGTTACTACATGCAGCACTTTTCCAAGGAAATGGTCTAGACGATTTTGGATCAACTGTTTACTCTAAAGGCTAGCTGCACAGACACTCTCATAAGTTTCTACATCTACCATTTGAAGGCCCAAGTCTGTACCAGGCTTCAGTGGGGAACGGTTTGGGGAATCTAACAGCTGAGCAAGGAATAATGAGTTAATTGCATCCAAACTAAGCTGGGATTACACATCCTTAGAGGAATCACAATTTTATAACGCTATAATGCAAACAAAAGTCACAATTCTGTTAAAGACACTGAGGCAAATATGTTCTACTAATGCTTCTCTACCACAGTAGCAAACAAAACTCAACGTTTTAAAACACCGCCCTGAAATGTTGTCCAGTTCCTGCACTGGTGTCCAGTAGTAACCACTTTCTACCCTATATTCTTTCTTTCCATGTCTCTAACGAATAGCTAACACCACCTTGTCCAAGCACAAATCGTCCACTTTAGATAATACAACCATACTACATTGACATAGATGTCATATTCGCCACAGGCATGCTAGAACTTAATGCGAATATAAGGCTGTGGGTAGGGTACGAGTAATATTCCATATGCTTTGGCTATAACTATGTAGCCCATTAAAGCCATTACAGACGCTGTCTGTGGGAACAAGGTTTTCAGGCACAACTTTAGACAGATAATCCGGTGTCAGTACCTTCCTCGATGATGACTGCTTCTTCAACCACCAATACCTGAAATGTGCTAATGGATGTCTTTGTCATGCAAGTGGCTTTCTCATTTAACAAGGCAATCTTTTAACTGTATGTACTGTATTTTGGAAATCCAATGGGCTTCTCGTTGGATAACCATATTCTTTTTGAGACACATTATTCCAGAACTATTCGTCAAGTCACCATTTTTTATTCTTCAATTCAATTATTCTTCAAATCTCTTCGTTTGGGACAACTGCTTCTTTCTTCTGCGTCCTTTCAAGATTTTCATTTATGCAATCATGTTTAAATCAACATCTCCCTCCCTCTTATTTTTTTTAAAAATTACTTTATTTATAACGTTTATGAAACAGAGAATCATAGTAACATGTACATGCCAACCCCCTAACAATAACTTACTCAAAACCCCTCGTGGAATACAAAGACGGCGGCGCTTCTAGGAAAGTTTAAATATGCTTTAATGTCGGGCAATAAAACACATTTCGGCTGACCTGCAGCCTTGTTCTCCGATAGCGAGATGCCATTTTACACCAGTATTTACATTATTTACTGCATGATATGGAAAAAACAAGTGAAAATAGACTGTACTTTGGTCACAGGGATCACCTAAACGTTCTCCAATAAATTAAATCTGATTAAAATTTGTGATATGTACATCAAATTCATTATTGCAAATACATTTAACATCTTAAAACATAGTATATCACAACAGTTGATGTAGAGCTAAACATTAGGAGAAATTGAACAATGTTTAGGAAATGTGTGTGGAAATATTGAAATATACAAAACCATCCAGTGATCCTAAGAATCGACACAGAGTGAAGGATTCAATGGCGGTACCCGCTAGTGGTGAGGATCATCCTTCAACTCACCCTGGCATGGTGCTCAGGGTGCTATCTGTCCTGATCACAGAGATCCGGCCACTTTGCAAAAGCAGAAGAGAGGTCCTCCCTGCCACTACTGGGTACTGTCAGTGAATCTTTCACTCTATGACACTTCATAGGATCACTGGATGGTTTTGCATACTTCAATATTTCCACACACACTTGTAAATACGCATTTGTATTTTTGATTGAGCACATTGAGCAGCAGCACTGTTTCAGGTCTTGAAGAAAGCGGCAACACTTCTGCTGAGGGCTAAGAGACTTTTGTCAACATTTTTCTGACACTAAAAGTGGATATAATTTCTTGCCGCAGTGTCCTATTTTTAGTGTCCTATTTTTAATCCTGGCCCAGGAATGCATGAATAAATGGAAGCTGCAAACTCTGTAGCTAGTTTTAATTCTCACTCTCACTTTGGTTTGCTGCCGCTCCACTACCCCTAGCTCATCATTTGGGTATTTAGTATACTTCTCTTTGAATAGAAACAATACATCGCTGATCTCCTACCTCTCAGGGAGGGGACTGTGGCCATATAGTGACTAGGTATCATGGTATGAGGAGGTTCCCAATGATGAAGCATGCCCCCTATGGTAGGTGAGGGAAATCGTCCTTTTAATGGGATATTTCACTAAGGCTAGGTCACAAGCTACAATAGCAACCTTCTACAGACTCAAGGGTTTCTTTTTTGGGTTTTATGTCTGAAATAGGGGAGTTAGCCCTAGCAGGTCACAACATTTCCTGGGACCGTCCTGTGTGATAGAAAGAGGAGGTTTCCACCAGGTCCAGCAACCAAAAATCATAATTCACTAGTACCAAGAAGTAGGTGTAGATGGTCAGTAGCCCCCTTATGGTACAGTTAAGATTCCATCATTGTCACTGAGGTGGCCGCCAGGGTCTACCCCTCTGGAGGACCTCCCCGTATAGGGGGTCAGGTATGTCTAGAACAGAAATGTAGGTATATTTGGGAACTGTGAACATGTGGGGTTTGGTGTTGAATGGGATTCTCAGCTTAGCAGGGTACACCAAAGCATATTTGATTCCACATTTCATAAGTATTTGCTTGGCAGGAAGGCATTCTCATTGCATAGCCTGAACAGTGCTGGTGAAGACCGGGTAAATAGGAAACCGATTGCCCAAGTACTGCAGTTCACCGCTCTCCCAGGTCAAACGGAGGATGGAGCTGGGGTCCCTGTTATTCAGTATGCAAAAGATAATCAGGCGGGCGGGTGCCACTAGAGAGGGCTGCGGGTCAAGGAGCTGTGGGCTTGCTTTATAGAGAACAGACGTGTAAGTGATCCTTCAAACCGGGAGCGCAGCATTGTTTCATAGCTGTGAACTCAGGGAGGGCTGTTATCCTAATATTATTACTCCCGGAGCGGGCCTCCAGATCTTCGTTCTTGGCCTTGATAAGCACTAGTACCTTTTCCATCTGTAGCAGTTGTTCAATATGGGAGGTCACACTGTCTAAAGTCTCGGATACACTGTTCTCCAACTGATCAAGACAGTTGTTATACTTAGCAACTCTTTGCTTTATATGTTCAAGTAAGGAGGTAGGAGAATAGATGTTAAATTTAATGGTACTAAGGCTGCACTTCATCTCCCAGAGGAGGGTTTTTATGTTTTCTCTGCCAGGAGGTCCTCAGAGGATGGTGCATTTCCTTCCCTTCTTGCAGAATTCTTATAGTCAAATTGGAGTTTCGACTGCTTTTGATCTTGCTTGCCCATGTCGATGGTCAGCGGCCGAACCCCTCCACAGGATTCCAAATAATCACAGACACGTCAATCCATGCCCACCAAACAGGTGCTTGCAGGAAGCGTAAGAGGCAGAGGAGTGGAGTGGAGTCCCACCTCTCCTCGGCTGTAACCCCATTGAGAGATGGAGGGAGAAGACTCACTGCGCCAGAGTCCCCACAAGGACGCAAGACACATCCGGAATCTAGGTAGGGTCAATGTAATATCAGCCCAAGCCCAATGGTGGCAAGTCAAGGTCGCTCATCCACAAAACAGGGGGAGCTGTAGAGAATCTTTCCAGGGCTACAGCGGTTGGACCAATCGCCACTCCTCCTCACCATCCAATCCTGTGAGCTAGCCCCAGCTGTGTCCTTGCAGCCTCAGTCCCCACAGCAATGATCCTCTCTCAGGTCACACAGTCAGGAGTAAGGGGAGGCAGCACCATTGCCCCGACTCAGCTAGGCAACCAGCCTCTTGCAGAATTCAAAAAGCGAGGAGGCCGGGATGTGTGGAGGGAGGATGTTACATGTTTTGGGTGTGATGTAGGCGAAGGCTAGGCCACACATTCTACTTTTGCGGATACAGGGGTGAGACAGAGAGGGAGGATTGGCATAGGAGTCTAGTGGGTTGGTGGAAGTTAAGGCAGCACATGAGGTATGCTGGTCTTATATTATGCAGTACCTGGTATGCATGTGTGAGGAGTTTTAATTGGCATTGTTTATGTATCGAAAGCCAGTGAAGTTCTCTGAGATGTGGCATGATGTGTTTGCGAAATGGGAGGTTCAGAATGAGTCCAACTGTGGCGTTCTGGATGGTCTGAAGTTGGTGGAGGAAGTAGTTGGAGATTCCAGCACAGAGTGCATTGAAGCAATCTAGTCTGCTAGTGACTAGGACTTGAGTGACGGTACACCTGGTTGTCTTTGGGATCCATTTAAAGATTTTCCTGAAGATGCGTAGTCTGTGCAAGCAGGAGGAGGTGACTGTGTTCACCTGTGAGGCCATGTTGAGATTGTTGTTTAAGATGATTCCCAGGTTTCTTGCATGGTTAGTGGGGTATTGGTGTTGGACCAAGCTCTGATGGCCACCAGAAGGAGTCCCAGGGGAATTCTTGTTCCCGAATATCAGCACTTCTGTCTTGTCTGAGATGTGTTACAGGCAGTTGTTTTTCATCCATGTATTTGGTGAAGTTGGATCTGGTCGTGTAGGACTTGTCAGACACTGAGAGGATGAGGTGAATGCCATTGGCATGGGAAATGATGAAGATGCAGAGAGAACTTGAGATCTGAAGACGTCGGCGAGTTGTGACATTTCAGTGCTGAACAGAGAATGGCTGAGAAATGATCCTTGAGGAACTTCACAGATCTAGCCAGGAGGCTTAGGGGAACCAATCAACATCGCTATTGGCTTAGGGAGCCTGGAAGCCCGGGTGCTTACTGCAACAGAGGAGAGGCTGCAGCTGGCGACGCGACCAGCAAGTACATTTTCTTTTTTTTTATTTTCTACCCCTGCCCTGCCACCATACCCTACTACCCGCCACTAGGGCAAAGATAGTTGCACGGACATTGCAACATTGCCTTGTCTGACCTTGAAATTAACCGAAGGATTCTGCAGTGAGAAAGAAAAACAGTCAGGGCAGCTTCATATTCTTAAAACTTAAACATAGTCCACGCAGTGACCCGACAAGAGGATGTTTTGTGAGATAATTCCCTACACTCTAAAGTGGTTATAGACTAGCCAGCTGTTAACTGGCAACAGCTGATCACAGATCTGAATTCACTTCTTTTTTTACTAGGAACAGATTACTGGTGAAACCTTTTGGGCTATCTATAAAATCTCACAAAGGTGCATGTCAATGCTATGTGTCTAATTTCCTAGTCTGTAAGACTGCTCTCTTTTGCAAAGAATTGGACAGGGACCTCACAAAGAACTGACCTTGCTATATAGAAGTAAATGTCTACCTGTGGGCTGGAGTGTGGGGGCATACATCTCAAAAGACACTTCAGGCATTAGAAAACAAGTTTTTAACCAGACTTTTAGAACGCCCCAGATCAACATCATTTTTTATCATTTACAACAAAAAGGGTCTAGACTTTTTAGAAGATACAGTGGGCTTGTGGCCCATCCTGCTGTGGTCAAAATTTGGTCTACCTTAGAGTTAAGTTTTACTCGGGGAATAGTGGAGGATTGCCTGAAACAGACTAATGTGTTACCTATTCCATGGATTAAGTATATAAAAAATACTCTTTAAGACCTAGGATTATCTAGTCTCTTTAAGAATGCTAGTGAGATCAGCTCACACACAAAGGCCTTGATAAATGGCAAATATGTCCTCAGAGACAAGATGAGACTTGAGAACATGTTAGATATGGTTACAGTCCAGTAATATATTCCACTGTCAACCTGTGAAGGCATGGAGCCCTATCTATCATGGATAAAGGCGCCAGAACATAGATTCTATTTAATCTGACAGCAAGTAAACATGATTCATTTTTAAGTGGCTTTCCGACTGACTAGGACTTTGTTTGCCTCATTACCCTGTTGTCTGTGTGATGGAGTGTCCATACAATCCACTAAACACTTTACGTTATTCTGCACTTTATACTCTGCTCTTAGAACTTGGTTTTTGTGTCCAATATTATTGGAAAATATTTTTAAAACACACCAAGAAAGATTATTGTTTCTACAACTCTTGAGTTACCAACTATCTGCTATGCAGTGTTACACTTTACCACTCAGACGATGAGTTTAAGGTAAAAGTATGCTGCATGATCCAGCTAGGAGAGCACGGAAGGTTAATGATGATGTACATTTTGGTAACTGAGATTTGTGATACTGATTTGTGTGATCTGTTTGCACTTGTCTTTAACATGTGCTTTTATGGTCAAGCTGCTGACCGAATGAAGATTATTGGAACTTTAACTTGACAGGGACCCAAAACCTCCAGCCTGAAACCTTGGATAGCCTAAAGCACCAAGGCTTCATCTTTTGAAATGTTTTGTCAAAAGCATGTGAATAGAGACACTGATCTGTATTCTCTTGCTCTTGTTGGGAAGAACAGGCTACACATTCACCTATGCTGCAATTGCTTAGCAACACTAATGCCTCTGAATCTATTGTTGCCTGAGCATAAGTGGCCAGCCAGGCAGCGGCTGCCTGGGATGGCTCTGGTGAAAACCCTTAAGGCAAGCACCCCTTTAAACAAGGGTAGTCTTATAAATAAAAATGATAGTTAACCAAAAAATTGTCTATTTCTTTGGCAAAAGAATAGCAGAACTAGTGACCCTGAGCTATGAAGAGCTCCTTCAGGCAGCAGACAACTTAGTCTACTAATTTTTAATCAATCTCCAGAAGGAGGCATCTAACAGTTTAGCTTCAGATATCTGGAACAAGGAGAGTGTCTGTTGTCCTTGTCACCTCAGCCAATTACAAAAGGTTTCTATATTGGGTGGATATGTGTAATAGTTTGTCTTATCGCCCCCACAAGATGTCTACGCTCCACTGAGCTAGACGGTGCAATTACCCCTGCATCCGCTGCAACATAGGCCATGCCTTCTACATCACTGCCAAAGCCCCCTCCATCTCTGAACAGCACCCTCCCTGCAGGAGTTCAGAAAAAAACTCAAGACTTGGCTTTTCGACTGAGTCGTTGCACCCCCTAGTGCTGCGCTATACAAATGCTTTGATTTGATTTATCAAGCTTGACATGATGTGCCCATGCACTTCTTTGGCACACTGGGGAAATTGAACATGCTGCCTCTTCAGACCAGAATCATTCAACTCAAAAGCAATTTCTGATCTCCTTACCAATGACATCCTAAATTTTGGCTCTAAATACTGCTATGCTACCAAGCTATATGATCTGGAAAGAGCCATGTTCTCCAATCACACCAGAGGCCTTCAGTTACAGTCATATGTAAAAGCTCTCCTGCATACTACAAGTTACCTTACAGTCTTACCTGCTTTATCTTTGTGAAAAATCCCATAGGGAGGGGGTAATAGTGTTTGATCCTGGGTCATTATTGATACAGCTTGCCGATTTGCCTAGAAATGGCATAGTGACTACTGTTAAAGAAAGCTTCACAAAGATTGCTGAGGGGATCAATACTTGTTGAAATTATGTTATCACACTCTAAGGGATGTTTCAGTGATGAGTAGATTCTGACTTATTGTGGAATGTGATGCTACCCTCTGAGGTGTGCTAATCATACAGCAACACCAATATTTGAAAACATAGACTTCTTTTATTCCAGTACCAGAAGGAATCTTGGTGGTCAAAGGAGCAGTTGCACCTGGTGCTACCACCAGGTTGGGTAGAAGGGTAAGTCAGCAAGACTGATATTCCATGCGGCCCCTGATGAATTTGCAAGATCGCCTCAGAAACGACATTCAATGCTGTGTCTAAAGTAGAAGACCCCACACACACTGGAAACTCTGTGTCGAAATTCATTGTGTCCCTCATCCCGGGAAGATTAATCACTTGTCAGTGCAGAGAAATGCAGAGGGTGAGTGTTCCCTGTGAGGTTGAATCACCTTAGGGAGGTGCTATATCAGCTCAAAAGGAAGTCATCAATGTGAAGGGAGGAGAGCTTGGTGTCAAGATGGAGCTTTATTGGACTGCTCCCACTACAGACAAGAAAACCTAGCGCTTATCCATATACAGCCAAGTTCCTGGCAACTCACTTTGGGGCACACTGGACGCCCAACTCATCTTACTCATGGTGAGATGCCATAGGGGCACCATTATGGATATACCAGCCCAGAGAGCAAAAGCCAGAGGCATACTAACTCCCAAGGTGGTGGTGGAGAAGGACTAACACCCACGTCGGACTGCAAGTGGAACGCAGGCACTGATGGTGGTGGCGGTCTGTTCCGTCCACATAGGACCCCAACAGGTCCACACAAGTAACTGTATCCCGGGAGGGGCCAGAACCTTAGGGTCATGTCTGCTGAAGTGGCAAATAACCTGCCCCACAGGACTGGGACCAGGTCCAGGGTAGACTGACAGAGCAAGGGCCCCAAGGACGACTCTGCGGCCAGCCGGAGGAGCAGAGTGGACCTTTGCTGGGCAGCGGTGAGGAGCAAGCAGACCAGGTGACAATAAACAGCAAATAAGCCTGTCCAGCAGGGAGGAGTGTGTGGACCCGGTGCTCCATTCCACATCGTGGGACCACGTGTTGGGTCCCAGAGACTTTGGGACATGGGGGCACTCCCCGGGATAACTCAAAAAGCCCACCAGAGAAGGATAGCCATTCCTGACCAGTGGCGGAAGGCCAAAGACGGACGGGACACTGACGTGGAGCCTATCAAGTGAAGGGGACGCCGACTCTCAGAGGTGAGATGGGTGCACCAGACAAGAGTTGGGCCTCCTCCCTACATATGACACAGGGAGTTGGGAGAGGAGGGAACACTGTTGCCAGGGAGGGGATCACTTACCGGACACATCTGATCTGCTGGCTGACCAGCTGCCTTGTGCTCAAAAACAGGCAAAGTAAGTCATTGGGACACAGAATAGCACCACCTAACCCACATGCGACAACACCAAGGGCAGGAGAAAGGGCACAAACCGACACAAGCCAACAAGTTTGACAAAGACGCTGTTAGGCGCAAGAAAAAAAAGTTACACCATGGATCTGAATCCACGTAGGGCAGAAGCTGAGTGAGGGACGAGATCCCTCCCTTAAAGACCTGCTTCTAGCCATTAAGGTCACCAAAGCTGTGCTAGAGCATAAAATAGACATGTTAGCAACTGATATCGCCCTGATCAGTTCCAACTATAAGAAACTCTCATCCAGGGATAATGTGGTCGAGCACATGCTCGTGGACCACTCAGGCTCTACTGCTATTCTACTGTGGGAAGTCCAGCAACTGCAAGATACCATGCAAAGTCTACATGCCAGGGCAGAGGACACAGAAAGGCGATCCCAAAGAAATTAAAAATGAGTAGCCTTCTGGAGCATTGTGAAGAAAAAGACCCTGAAAGCTTTCTAAAATACTTTGTCTGAAAGATAATCACCTCACCACCCTATCTGAACACTTTGTGATCGAAAACGCACACAGGATACCCAAAGCCTCCCACCTCCAAGCCTGAAGCCAGAGCCTGACCATTTATCGCCTGGATCCTAAACTATAGAAATGGGGATGCCATTCTTAGGGTGGCATGCATCAAATTCCCTCCTACAACATTCCACCATAATAATGGTATTTCCTGACTACACGCAGGAAGTACAGGCGAAGAGACAATCATTTGAAAGACCGAAAGCAGAACTGAGGAAACTGAATATTCAACACAAGTTGCTCTTTCATGCAAAGTTCAAGATCCTTTCTGAAGGTAAGTCCTAGCTCTTTGCAACCACCGGTAGAGGCCGAGGAACGGCTGGAGGGATGGTGCCTGGACTACAATAAACGGCAGTGGGGGATCCCCCCCCCCATGTTAACTGTTGAGACAAGAATCATCAGCAAAAATGATCCCCACTGATGATGCAACAGAACATGTAGCACCAGGGGGCGATGAACTGGTGGTCGCTGATGAACCTTTATACCTACACACTGACACTCTCCTGAATAGCTGGGTTGCCCTGGAGCAGTGGGCGGTCAGCATAACAAAGCCTTGAACTGAGAGTGTTCTCTTCCCTGAAACATAATTTTCCTCTGGTCTATTTCCTTTCATCACTAGCTACCTCCCATTGGACCCTGTGTGGTCACTAGGGGTTGAAATTCACCTGTTTGACCGCTTATATCTTGGTTTGGTGAGTTAATATGCTACATGAGGGTCGGCGACAGGCTCCTTGTGAATTTGGTTGGTGGAAACATCTAAGCCAGCAGCATGAGGCAGTAGGGTGGGGTGTAAGGGGGTTGGTTGTTGGTATCTCAGGGTCATAGATACATGGGCCCAGTATGAAATTATAAGAACACTGCGGGCACTAGGGTACACATGCAAGTATTAAAATGGTGACAAAGTAGTCTGAGTCTGTAGATCCTTATATGGAATGATAAAGGGCTTGGTCGTAAACTGAAGAAAGGGGTGGTGTCCAGATATCTTGACAGACAGGATCCAGACCTGGCTCTCCGAAAGAAGACTCACCTTGTGGGAAATAACTGTGGGTTTATAGTCAGGAGACAATCTAAAATTTTGGCCACTCGGGGTTCACATCCATTTCACGGGGCATGGCCATTATGATGCCTAGATCGCTCCCATTCTTGGTGGAACAAATATGGACAAAGAAGGCTGCCGCATAGCAATACAAAGGGCCTCACAGGGCCTACAGTAGATTATGTTAGGACAATTTAGAGGTGACCACAACAACAGTTAATTATTAATTCAATATTCATGAGAAATGACTATTACCTGCCTTCCAAGCCATTCTTATAGCTTTGGGGGCCTAAAATAGTCAGAATTGTCTCACTTATAAGAGTATGATGGCTAGAAGTTGTGTTGCTACTATCATTGATAGCATAGCGGGGGCAATGTGTGGTGCAAGCTGCAGCGAACTCCTGACAAGAAAACTGGCACTTTAAAAAAAAAAAAATTAAGCACTGACTACAACAGGGTCTGTCCAAAATCACACCAGCCAGCCCCCAGGGCCAAGCCGACAGATGGCTACAACTATTTATCACGGCCATGGGTCTTCTGGAACTGTGAAGTTACTCCCACCCTAATACACAAAAGTACTCATATGCGACCACCAACAGACATTCACTCTCTAGGCTGACTACTTCTTTACCCCGGTCATACAAGGTGGTAAACTTGTGATCACTTCCCACTCATGGACAATTTACACACAAAGGTCCCCGGAGGGAGAATGGACTGTAGACTACACCCTTGGATTCTACTGGACTGGAATGTTAGGGCACAAATGAGACAGATCACTGATGGCTACCTGAAAGAGAAAGTGGGTCAGTGGCATATAAAGCAGTAGCAGAGGGACAACTCAATGCCATCTTTGCAGGCCAGCAAAAAGACAGGGAGGCAAGGTAAGGGACTTCACACAACGTCTAGTGGGCAGAAAAAAAATGGAGTACATCCAAGCCCCGTGGGGAGAGCAGTCACACTCTATAGAACTCCTGTGAGATGGTATGCAGCCAAGTAGTCGAAGATGAAGCTGGGGCGCTCTTCCACTGCAAGTGGCACAATCTCTACGAGGTTGGTAATAAGGCAGGCAAGCTGCTGGTCTAGCTGGCATGGCTGGCACAGGGAGAAGGGGCAAAGATGTGTCTAACAGTTACAAGCACTGCTTCATCCAATTGGGGCCTGATATAGCGTTTACCGTTGCCCCATCTTGAGTTTGTGTATTGCCCCAGGATTCGGCACACCCCTTGGGAGACATAGTATGTGAAGGACCTTCTAACTTGGGTCCTCTCTCTGGAATGACACTGCACAGCTGGACCAAAATTTAGAAGTGGCTGGAACATGTGCAAAAGGACTAGTCATTTCAGGTCCGGGAAGTGATCCCCATTTCATGGCATTTCATTTGATATCCCCTTTAACTCATAGAGAGATACTGACCGGAATCTATCATTTCGGCCTTGGTATATCCTCGTAAATATAAAGGTCAAGGGATGGCTGCTGCAACTGTTTACGGAGCGGTCAATGAAAACAAGAAAATTGTTTTCAACTTCAGCTTCTGCAATAATGTTCGCGGCTGCCTCGCCAAAAGACAAAAACACAGTTAAATCGTTGTGTCAGCCTGGCTGCAAGAATGTCAATGGTTACAAACTTTCTGCTCGAACTGCTGACTTGAACACCAGCACCTGACTAGATGGCTTCTGTGAGTGATTCAACCTGGAAACTTGCATCAACTGCCTGCTTTCTTCACTAGGGGAGATAGGAATTGGTATCACCTGGCTCAGACACAACTTCCTGTATACTTTGCTGTTTTTAATCCAGCTACCAGGTCCCCTTGCCGCACTCCTCACTTTCACTAGACAGTTTATGAAGATTATTAGCAATGATTGCAATTTGGATTGTTTTTGCTCAGCTATTGTCTAAAATTAATATCTTATCTAAATTTAGTCTGGACGTTGAAGTTCATTATATCTTTTAATCTTTTATAAATACTGTTATGCACCCGGGGAAAACTCCGGGCCTCAATGGCTATCCCGCAGAATTTTTCAAGTGCATGGTGAGTCTCTTGGGGAAGTGCTCTTACAGATGTACCTCGGGGCTAGGGAGGAGGGCTCCCTGCCACGTAACCTTAGATTGGCCACATTCACCCTCAGTTATAAGCGGGGTAAGACACCGGAGGATCCTGCACATACCAACCAATATCCTTACTAAACACAGAGACCAAGATATTGGCCAAGGTTCTAGCCAATCGCCTCTACCAAATGATAGATAAGCTTAGAAATGCAGACAGAGTCTGGGTTTGTGCCCGATAGGGTGACAATATATAATCTTTGGCACCTCTTCGGGGTCTCCAGGGTGAGGGACATATGGGAGCCGACAGTAGTGTTGTCCCTTGATGCCAAAAGGGCCTTTGACTCCCTGGAATGGCCATAGCTCAATGCAGTCCTCCGTAAAATGGGACTGGGTGTGGACTTTTTCAAATAGATCGAATTGCTAAACACAGACCCATGGCAAAGTTGAGGGTAAATGGGGTGGTATCACAAGAATTCTGTTTGGGATGACGGACAAGGCGGGGATGACCCCTCTCTCCCCTGCTATATGCACTGGCAGTGGAGCACGAGGCCAACTGGATCTGTTGCGATACACAGTTGAGAGGTCTCTAGTGGGATGGGGAATGGGAGGATGGGGTCTCCCTATATGTGGGCGATATGCTCCTATATGTAGCAGACCCAAAACACTATTTCCAGGCTGCTAGAGATGCTACATGTTTTCAAGGAATTTACAGAGGTCTGCTCTAATTGGCATAAATCAGTGGCATACCCACTTACCCATGGCAACCGCAGGCAACATTGGGAAATACTCTACAATGGACAAGAGACGGGTTCACATACTTGGAGGTGTAAATCACACAAGATCAGTCAGTCATTAAGCAAAGGAACTTGAGTAGGATACTGGAAAACTACAAGGCTGATGTAGAACATTGGTGGGAAGCTCCCGCTTTCCCTAATGGGTTGATTAACCTTGTTTAAAATGATTTCCCTCCTCCAGTTTCTCTATTTGTTGCACAATACACCTAAAGAAGTTCAAGGCTTCCGGAGGGCTGACAGTAACACAAGATCCCTGCTGTGGGATGGAGGCACATCCAGAATAACACTACACACGCTAACGAGATCCCCATATGACAGGGGTGTAGCTCTACCAAACATACAACTTTACTATTGGGCCTCTCACCTCCTGAGTGTTAACGATTGGGCATTTGCGGACTAGCTGGAACCCTCCGTGAGGACAGAAAGGAGAGCCATGTCACCAAGGGGCTACCTAAGGATCTCTGAGGGTCACTGCCTTGAGTTGGATACCAACTCCAATGGCCACAGTTATCAAAATAAGAAGGAAGGCAATTAAGGAGTTAGGGTGAGGGAAAACACTCTCACTGGAAACACCACTACGGGACTCAACCCTGCTGGCAGACTTCCTGAGACTGAACACCATTGAAAAATGGGACCTCCTGGCCATATCAAATCTTACGGTCATATGAAGCCCTGAGATCTACTCCCATTTAATGAGCTCCAATGGCAATATGAGCTGAAGGAATCGCAGTGGTTCTGCTACCTACAGCTTAAACATGCGCTCAGTGGGTACAAACCCCTTTTAGACTTTACTGTAGACAAATCCACTTTGGAGGGCAAAGTATCGATAGGCCCACTACATAATCATGCAATAACACAAATATACAGGATACAGATCACCAACGCTCATGACTCCTCAGCAAACCTCAAATACAAATGGGAGGCTGACCTTGGGGCCCTGGTGGACGGGGACGAGGGGAAGGCCTATAGGTATTCCAGGGTGGTGGCAATTAGAACAGGCTTCTGCTTAATACAACTTAAAATATTCCATAGGGCCTACTTCACCAGAATTCACCCATACAAAATGAGAATAGCCACTGCTACCTGTCACAGGGATGCCAGATGTCAGGTTCTCTGACCCTCTTTAATTGCCGAAGAGCTGGGATTCTGGGCGAGAAATGCTATCTGGAGTCCTGAGAGAGTCATTTACACTCACTCCGCATTTGACTACAATGGGGATCTGACGTGATCATACCCTTTCTAAGCACACCTTACCATTCTGTAATCTGGCTTTCATCGTGGCAAAGAGAGATATATTATTCAATTGTGGGGCAGCTGAACTCTTCTGGCCTGTTGGGCATGCAACATAGATTGGTGTATGCGTGCCCTGGAGAAAATCTGTCAGGCATAAGGTTGCCCCCAAAGGCACTCTAAAATAGGGGGAACATGGAAGGAATTCAGGGATGTTTACTGAGGACACTAGCACCTGTAGCAGGGTGCATTGTATCTCACATGAGCACTTTAAGACATTGGACTGCTGAAGCACCTCCCGCAGATCGGGTCCTGGCCCCTCCCGCCTCACCACTAATGTGATGCCTGGTGGTGCCCTGACATTTATATGCAGGCTGTCCCTATACGCTTGTGGTAGTGTGTACCATAGCTGGAGAATTGCATGTTTTTGTACTGTAGATTAACGTTACGGGTTGAAAAGATTTAAAGAAACAAAGTTATCAATATGAAGTCAGCATGACTCTTGGAGACCCTAAACCTCTTGTGGAAAAAGTCAGTCCCAAGTCCTGCCACATAAGTTTACCTGTGCAGCTGCTGGACTTCCAAGGACATTATCTTTGCAAATGCAGAGAGCTACTCTGGAAGCAAGGTTATCTATAGTGCCTGTTTCCTAAAGGTGGTCACACATGGTCCTGAAACAAGAAGAGTAGTGACATGGTTACGTTGCCACCTGAGTGTGAGTGAGTTGCCAATCACTCTATCCCTACTGGTATCAGACGACTGAATGAGCAGACTGACAAAATCTCTAAATTTGAGGCAGTTGCAGACAGACAGGTTAGAAAGCTCATCTAAAAATCAAACAAACAGAAAAACTGGGGACAGCACTGAAGTTTTGCAATTGGGTGTTTAAGGCCTGACATGATCAGGCTCAGTGGCATAATAGCTGTTAATATATTTTAAGACCAAGTGCTTCTGTTCATGCTCATATGAAGGTACATCATTGCATGAGCTGGAATTAACCTCACCCCATACAGAGCCTCAAGTACCAAGAGTTTAAGGTCTACCATCAGGAGTTGCATTAAGCCCACATATAGTGCATTGATATAATCAAATTACAGCTACATTCACCCTCTTTACAATAAGTGAAATAACTTTACATCCTTATGGTGGGAGCCAGTAAAGGGTGACTTTGCTCTAATGAAAGCAGGAAAGAAAGATGAGATTGCTCACTGAAATGGGGCCCAAATGCGGTGATCGGATAATGTTCCATAACAAAAAAATATATTTCTTTCCTAGGAACACTGGGAAAAAATCATAGCTGTGGACGAGCAGTTTTTTAAAGAAAAGCCATAAAAAGAGCAACAGGTCTTTGTTGTGAATTTAAAATCACAGAATATTTGTTTGCATTATGGGATCTATTTTTATACCTGCAGTACAAGTTTCTGGTCCTGTCACTGTAGACTGGCATTTACAAAAGCTGGCAAATTATGGGACATGCTGTTTAGTATACTGATTGGCACCTATATTGGTTTAGCCTAATACAGCTCTGCTCCTTCTTCCACCTTCATAAATCTGTCAGATATGGCTTTTGACCTACTGTGAATCATAGGGGACTTTCAGAAAGTTGACCTTGGAATGGATTCCACCAGTTCATTACCTTTCGCTTTGAGGCTCACTTTTCCAGCTTTCTATTTGCTGTCTTTAGTTGCTTTAGGCTCTCCAGGTTCAGCTTGTCCCTCCCATTGCCTGAACCGTGTTTACTGCATTCTTTGATGAATTCCCTTTCTGTAACCAGACCTTTATATCTTGTCACATGTTGTGCATTCAAAGACAGAGGTCAAATGTCAGGCGCTGTCTTCTGAGGGCGCTTGTTTACTTTTCTTTCTCTGACATCAAAGTGAGAGGATTTATGAGACAATCTTGCTGTATACTGGGGGTAGGAAAGAGGTTGTTTTCTAGCACCTGACAACATTTAAATGAACTGTGTAAGTATTTCAGAATATATCAGAATTAGGAACACAAATGAAGCACTTTTTTTGTTATTCCTGAAGTGTGTTGGTAACATACTTTAAAATGATCAAAACAAATTATTACACTAGGTGATGCAATGTCCACATATTTAGTTTGTGCACTGTATAGTATTATTAGTAAAACTGTCTGCGTAAATGCAATGGTCATTTCAAATGAAAATGTGTTGTCTGTAATGGCAGTGTGCTACCACACCATGAATACTTCACTCTATGCCAATCCACTCAACTCTGCACCACATCCACACCACACCACTGCATTCCACACTACAGCACTCCACTTTACACCACACCACGTCACTGCACTCTACACCACTCTACACCATTGCACTCTACTCTACCTTGTATCACTCTACTCCATGCCAATGCACTTTTCGCCACTCCACTCTAAACCACTGCACTCTACTCCTGTCTAGGCCACACCAATCTACTCTGCACAATTCCACTCTATGCCACTGTACTCTACACCTCTCTGCAACACTGCACTCTATGCCAATACACTGTACGCTATTCTAATCTACTCTGCACCACTGCACTCTATGCCACTGCACTCTACACCACTTTACTCTGCGCCATTAATCTCTATGTCACTCTACGCAACTGCACTCATACCCAGCGTACCGTAGTCCAGGCCCTTGTTACATCTAGGCTGGACTATAGGAACATCCTCTATCTGGGAGTCAACAAAGAGGTAACGCGTAAACTGCAGCGAGTGCAAAACTCTGCTGCCAGAATACTTTGCCGGGCTTCAAAAACAGCATCGGCGTCCAGGCTGCTGGGGAACCTCCAGTGAAGAAACGGGTCATGTTTAAGGCCCTTACCTAAATGTTTCGTATCAAACATGCTAAGTCTCCCCGCTACCTGCAACACCTAGCTTGTCTTTATGTTCACTCTCGCACTCTTCGGTCTTCCACACAAGAGAAATTCCAAGTCCCTAAGGTCAGACTTTCCCGCATGGGAGGGCGCTCTTTTGCATACTTGGGTCCTGTTTTATGGAATGCTCTGCCTTTGTCCCTCCGCACGCAATCAAATCTCCTTCTGTTTCGCAGATCTCTCGAAACTTGGCTTTTCAGCCAATAGGTCACTCCCTTCTCTCTGCTGTTCCCTCACTGCACCGGGAAACCCTTTTTGGGTAACTGTTGCGCTGACACATACATTTTATTAAATAAACTCTACCTTGCACCACTCCACTTTAAGCCACTTAACTCTACTCTGAAACAATCTACACTATGCCACTGCACTCTATACCACTCTACTCCTAACCACTGCACTCTACACAACTTCACTCTATGTCACTGAACTCTACTCCGCATTACTACACTCTGACACTCTACTCTTCAACACTGCACTCTCCACCACTGAACTTTATGCCACTCTACTCTGCACTACTCTACTCTACGCCACTGCATCCAAGCTACTGCACTCTACGGCACTATACTCTACTCAGCATCACTCTATGCTACTCTAGTCTGCACAACTCTACGCCACTGCACTCTAGGCTACTCAACTCTTCTCTGCACTTTACGCCACTGGACTCTATGCTACTCGACTCTATTCTGCACCACTACCCTCTGCATAACTCAACTATACGCCACTCCACTCTGCACCACTGCATTCTACAACACTGCACTGTATGCTGCTGAATTCAATGCCACTGCACTCCACACCACTATACTCTTCAACACTCTATGCCAATGCACTCTACACCTGTCCACTCTATGCCACTCTAGTGTATGCCACTCTACGTGACTCTACAATATGCCACTGCAATAGATAACATTCTCTGCCATTCTACTCTACAGTTTACTCCACTCTTTGCCTTTCCACTCTAGGACACTCCGTGCAACTCTCCTCTATGCCACTAACTTTTAACCATGCTGAACAGCAGCCACGTGGTCTACAACATGGCTAAAACACAATGGCAAAGCCAATAGCTCTTAGAGACCTATTTGCTTCGACCAATGCTTGGATTCACCACCCAACTGTTGCGAGCTTCTTCTGTTAAGAAATTTGGATCTTGATAACGTGTTTCAGCACAGATGTATTTTCTGTATATTTAAAAATCAGCAACTCTTAATGCTTTAATATTTTTATTTCATCACGTTCGTTTTATGTGTCAGTGGTTTATGCAGTTTCATCATTTTAAAGATTTCTGGGCTGATTTCAGTGAAATTGAAAACCGTAAAATATAAATCAATACTAGTCGGCAAGTACATTATTTCAGACTTTCTATATAAACAGTCTCATCTTCAGACATGAAGCCTCTGAAACAAGCCAGCAATTAAAATAGAACTATGATGAAAATATAGTTAGTTAATTCAAACACTGGATGAGCTTAAACAAAATATTTTAAATGGCTGTGTGTAGTCCGACTAGCAGAAGGCAGATGGTTTAAATCAGAGTACAATAATACATTCCTGTGCTTAAATGTTGTATAACGTTGTCATGGGGACTTGAGATGGGTAGAAGAAACTTCAGGCCTGAGCGCCTGCCCAGTTCACTGCATCCTTGAGAGAAGTTTGGATCTTCCATGCTGACGACAACCATATGCTACAGGACGAAACCAATGAAATGCCTGAAAGCATTAACATGCTCCTCGGCTCATTGCTTATGTAAACACTCCAAACTTCCTCTCGGCTCAAAAACAGCAAATATGTTTGCAGTCACAATCCTTTTCAGTTACGACAGTGATCGAAATATTCCATGATCTGGTTAACTATCATCAGCTACCATGTGCAAAACTTCAAATCTAAAGCAGATTAGAAAACGACGGCTTGTATGTCAGATGCATCACGTGAAGGATGCTCCTCACCAATCACAATAGGACCAATGATTAAAATTAGCTCCAATCACACAACAGGGGGGAAGGAGTGTAAACGGCGAGTTTAGAGGCAATTTATGTTAACGTATGGTCTGTTGATTCCCTGGGCCGCACTGCTCCATTTATTGTTCCACTGACCACTAGGGGTGGGCGAGCCACTGAAAGTTCATGTCAGGCTCGAACTAAAGCCTGGCTCAGCTCGAGGTCCTGTTGGAACCCTGTGGCCAGCCTTCTGCCCATAAGGACCGGAGCTTTCATGTGGCTTCTACCTGCTACCTCGTTGGGATGGTTTGAGGCGGGGCATATCTGGGGCCCGTTGGGTGCTAGGTGGCAGGAGTATATTCTGTATTATGGTCGTTACATTGACGATTGCTTGCTAATCTGGACGGGCTCGGATGATGAACTGTCGGATTTCTTTGCTTACATGAATAATAACACATGTAACATGACCCTTACTATGACTTCTGACTTAAACAGTATAGTGTTTCTTGATCTGGAGCTCTTTCACTTTGAGGGCAGGATACAGAGTAGAATGTACCGCAAAACTACAGCATGCAATGCCATACTGCACGCTGATAGCGCACACCCCAGAAGCCAGAAAAATGCTATCCCGTATGGGGAGATGCTTAGGGCAAGGAGGAATTGTAGTTTGGAAGTAGACTTTATGAAGAATTTGACAGACATTGAAAAGAGGTTTCGGACTAGGGGTTATTCTGATAGCATATTAACACCAGCCAAAAACAGAACGGTCAAATTAAAACATACAGATACCCTAAAGACTGTTAAGAAATCTACGTCAAGTAAGGGTAATAAAATACGCCTTGTAACAAATTATCACCCATGGTCACAAAAACTGTATATGATCTTGAAAAAGAATTGGCCCCTTCTTTTGGCAGATAAAACCTTAATGGATTATATTCCTAGCTCACCTGGTATTGCATACAGAAAGGGTAGAACCATCCAGGGTATCATCAGCCCAAGTTACCCAAGACAACCTGGCACGCCAAAAACATGGTTAAGAGATCTAAATATTGGGTCTTTCTCTTGTGGCAGCTGTAGCATGTGCCGGATGGCTATCAAAGGAATTAAGGAATTTAGGTACAATGGGTCACGCAGTTTTAAGATTCACCAGCATATTGATTGTCTGACTAAATATGTAGTTTATGTCATTATCTGCAGATGCAAAAAGATTTATGTGGGTAGTACCATTCGCCCATTAAAAGAAAGAATGACTGAACACTTTCGTGCCCTCAAGAATTTGGACCAGAGGTATCCTATCGGTTGCCATGCAGCCAACTGTACGGAACATAAGAAAAGTCTAGGATTCCAATTTCATGGTCTAGAGGCTATATATGGTGACCTAAGGGGTGGAGATAGAGAACAGAAACTTAGACAATGTGAAGCTAGATGGATACTTAAACTTTATGCGGTGGAATGTGGAATTAATGTTGATCAAGAACTCCACTATTTCCTCTGACCTATTGTTCCCTATCCCTTTACTGTGTCACAATGCTAACTAAGTGTTAGATTCTTTATTCTGCAAAATAATCTATTGTTGTTTGGAAATGTACAATTGAGTTTGTGCTGAGTAGTGCAATTAATGTTGACTGACTGTTACCTACATCTTTTATAGCATCTGAATAATATGAAATTCACAACAAGGTGGACAGTGTATAGTGTGGTCTTCTGTCGATATACAGATACCATTGCGGGTAGCTCAATAATTGTGTCTTTCAAGAATATGTATGATAGTGATGTTTAAATTGAGGCTTCAATTTGCAAATTTTCATTTCACAATTTGTAGCTTACTCTCTTCTCCTGTCTGCATGCTCTCCCTTAACTGCTCCCTTTTCCCTTTTTATATTTTAATTTTCTTTTTAATTTATAATTTCTTATGACCTATTTGTGATTAACTGGACCTCCTTTTAACTAGATATTGGGCATCTCATGTAAATTTAGACACTAAGTGATGGGATGAGCTCTGGTCCTATACTTATAACTTATACTTCAAAGTAGAAACAGGGTGCAGGACGATAGTCTGTCCTTTATTCTCATTATGGAATTGAAAACTATAATCTTTGGATTAATGTTTTAAATTAGATATATGTCATTAGCCCCTTCATTGGGTTGAGTTAGACTTCGCGCTATGATCAAATGAATGTTGGAACTATTATATTTCCTTGTAACGTGAAGCTTTTAGCGTTACCTTGAGGAAGATCTCCAGTTTTACCACTCAATAATGGTGGCCGTTTACAATACTAGTAACCCTACTGATGTCCTACGTCTATTTCTTGCTTGGCTTGTAAACTGTGGCGCGATCGGGTATTTAAACGCCGATTAATGGCGGCTTGGGTGATGCTGAAAACGGAACCCACTGGACGGTGTAGGGAGTACTCTCCTTGGTAAGTTTATATGAGCACCCATTGGGTTTATTTGGGATGTGTGTAATTTTGGGGAATTGTCGACTCTCGAACCGGGCAAGTCGAATTGAAAATGTAACCGATGGGACTTTGTCGCACTGCTCTTAATACTGATTATCGGTCTAAACGTTCCCGGCTTGTATGTCTCCCGATCTATATCGTGCATTGTACCTAGCAAAACACTTAGCTTGTGTTTCTTTAAAAAATTTTATCGTTATTTGGATGTGTGGAAGTTGTATCTTACTTTCGTTTTAGCAGGATTAGTAGTATATCTGATTAATCTGTGCTTGTGTCTTTTCAGATAATGAGTTTGGCTAATTTTACTAATAGTTTGTACTTATCTGGTCAGAATGAATTTAAAACATTAGTTAAACTTTCGACAACTTGATTGTAAAGTTAATGGTTCATTAACCGTTAGTTTGTTTGATTGCGGTAGTGAATCTTAGACATGTTATAGCAAATTTGAAAAAGTATATATTGATTTGTATCTTTGTTACAGAACTAATTAAAAATATCGCAATATAAGAGGAACTCTGAAACAAGGAGATGAATAGAGGTAACTTCCCCATACCTATTTTAATAGGGTTTTAATAACTAATTTCTAGTTGATTTTCCATAACTTTTGGTATGTGTGATAATGATGGACACTGTGACTTTAGGTTTGATTAGTCAGTGGTTTTTGCGCAATTCGACATAATATGGGTTCTAACTGTAATTTTATTTATACTTTTACTTGTACTTTAGTTCTTTATTATCTGAGAATCTACTGCCTTCTGGAATTGGCTCGTATGAATTTTGAACTGAAAATTACTCTTATGGTGAGTAAATTGCCTGACTCTAGATAGATTGCACTTTGATAGGGTTGTCCCTTTCATTTAAACTAGGTTTGAGTTTTGGTAATCTGTCCTTTAATATACTTTTTGGTATCACTCTAAGATATGCTCTTACACTCTTTTCCCTTTTGTCTATTACTAATACTTTGAGAAATAAGGTTGTCGTCCTATATTTGGATGATCTATCACATCTCACTTTCACTGAAATCTGTGGTTCTTCTATTTTTACACGTATTCGTTTTCCCTCTCCTCACAGAGTAACTGATTTATTAATTAGCATGAATCTGTACCCTGCTCCTCTAGTGATAACTATATAATCAGTCCTCATGTGACTTTCTTCGCGTTGTATATATTTTTTATGTCTTTTGTTTTGTGTACTTTTTCAATTTGGATGTTAGGTGGAGTATTCACTCACTGGTGGTGGTTTGAAATCTAAAGAGAATTGTATATATTATGTATGTTCTTATCTTTGGTAGCCCTGAAGAAGTCATTTGGGTGATTGTACCCCATGACGAAACACGTGTTGGCATTGCTTTCTCATATTGGCTACATTCTATATGAATTTGATGAATCTTGAAAATTGAAAATATTCTGATGCATGAAGAGAAAAGAAAAGAAAAATAAAAGGAATTGATTCAATGGACTCTGGATGGATATTAATTTGATTGTGGTTATCTTTTCTCTTGGGACAATATAAGAAGGTGTTTGCATGTGCTCGGGGACAACTTATCTTTTCTTCACTGAATTCTCTGATTGCAGAGGGTTCTTTTTTTTGGGGACGCAGGTGGCCGCTTTCCCCTGTTTCCTTGAGCCATTCCATTTGGAGGACACTGAATAAGTTGGTTTTGCGCATAAATTACCCAGCCACTTTTTGTCTTATTCTGCTACCTCGTTCTATTCAGGGTGTGGCGTTACGGCAAGGGCTACCTACTTTGGAACTGGGAACCGGATTTGTTTCTTGGCGAGGACTGAATATTCTTTGATTCTGGGCACATCACAACCTCCCATGCTTAAAAAAAATAATAATAAACGAATGGGACCTTGTGTAATGTAACTGGTGCTTATGGAATGCGCCTCAATACTTTAGGGTCGGACTGGCGCTATAAAACGGCAGAAAAATGCACAAAATGGTAAAAACAAAGCATTAACAGAACCAGGAGTGACAACTAGATACCCATTTACTGTCAGATGTGTACAAAGTGAACTAAATTGTGTTATGTGAGGCAACTACTTTATTTCACCAAAACTCCTTTTTCTTTATAATCTTTGTATAAAAGCACCTTCAAAATGTGAGTTCAGACACCAGCTGTATAACGCCTATTGTGTTTGATTGAATCAATTATAATTTTGCTTTATAATAATCTGAGTCACATACAGGGTTCATGTCTTGACTCTTGGGTCGCTAATGGCACGGTGCCAGTTTCAGGACGGGGCAAGAATGGTTCTAAATGCATGTTTAAAAGCTTTCACACTTTTAATAAGTACTTCTCATTGCAGTGCTATTGTGTTAAGGTCAAAGATTCCATATGTTAAAAGGATACCTTTTTTTTTAATTATGAAGAGACTTTATCATATATTACGTGATGTTTGTTTTATGTTTTACATAGCAAGCGTTTTGAGGGCTCGGCTCGTGCACAGGCTCTATGGACCCGAGCCTAGACCATTGGCTCGGCTCTAGCTCAGCTCTCATTGTTGATTTGTTGGCTCGCCCACCTCACACTGTTGCGTTTTGCTCCTTCTAACATTCTATTTTAATGTGTTCTAATTTGCTTCCTTTGGGTCATCCCTCTAACAGCTGCCCTAGTTTTCCACTGTCCTAATTCACTTGGACATATGCTTAGCTTATTTTATCAAATCACAACAGTCATTTTAGGCCACTTCACTCTCTTCTTCTTTATGAGTCCAATATTGATTCCCATCTCCACTAACATTTCTAGTTTGTGCTTTATTGTTTTAAGCCTAGAATTTGAAAACCTCTTTGAACTCATGACCTACCTTTTGGTCGTAGTCGGCCTTGGATGTCAATGAACTTTCGTTTGGACACCCACAAAGATACCTACGAACGTGTTTTTTTTGGGGAAATTTTTATTTATATTGATGCAGCATAATATAATGAATATATAAATATTCAGAAATGATGCACAGAGTTAAAAAAGAGAGTAAATACATACATAAACAAAGCATATTATGTATAAATGATACAAAACAAAATGTCCCAAGAGTCCCTACATATCCCCAACACATTCTAATCTCATTCCTCGTATACTTATAATATTGGCGCCTCCTACTTTTTCCACACTTTTACTGTTTTTGGTAGTGACCCTGTATGTTTACCATATAGGACTTATAATTAAACCTAAGCACTCTGACTTATTCAATGATTAATTTGTGGAAAAGTTCTCCTATTCTGCGATATTCAAATTAAACAAGAAGCAATGAATAGTTTGCTGTTCAGTTTAATGTAATATTCTCTTTTTTGAATTTTATTTTTTATTTACTATTTTTTTTTTTTGTCCTCATCTCACTATAGACTCTGGCAGTTTTGACAAGTCGGCTTACACTTAACTGGGCTCCACCTGGCTCACTGCAATTGTCTAGCCCACCACGCCCTTCCTTTTGATCCCAAGGACTGGTGTAATCATTGCACGCACCCACGAAACTAGATTTGTTAGATATTTATCAGGCGCAGGAGGCAGCCCCATATTAACAGGGGAGACCCGATGTTTTTAGATAATTCCTCTTGGTCTAAACTAGCAATGCACAGTGTGGCTATAAGCCAACTTTCTCTTGTAGGGGGAGCCGGATCCTTCCATCTAATATATATCTCACTTCTAGCCAGGATCACAAGGTATAGAAGCAAACCAAGATGACTGAGAAAGCGACCTTTTGGCAAGATCATTTAAACCAAAATTTACCAAGTGAAGATCCATCTCTACATGCGTTTGAAAAATGGTTCTCAGGGAGTCCCCCACATCTTTCCAAAATATTTAGCTAACTCTGCTCATACAAAAAACATGTGGATGTCCTCCACCTTACTAATAGTACACCTCGGGCATACTGGAGCAGGAGCAGAAACAAATTTGGCAATTTTGGCCGGGGTGTAGTAAAGCCTATTTAAAACGAAAAAATGATTTTTCTTTAGCCTAGCAGGCTTAATATATTTATACAATAACTTTAGAGAAATTTCAAAAAAGCTTTCTATATCGTGGGCAAGTGGAGAAGAATTCCATACTGATGACTGGAGTGGGGCCTCATGATCTTCTGCTTCAAGGAGGCTTAAATACCACACTGATATTTCTTTTTTCCTTGGACGTGGATCTTGAAATAACTGTTCGAGTTCCCAGTTCCCTTCTGTTTCTTGAGCCTCCGCCTCGTACCACGATCTTAACTGAAGGTACTTAAACCTGGAAAATACAGGACCGATCTTATCTAGCAATATCTCCCAAGGGAGAACCCCATCTTAATCCACCAGATCTGACCACCTCTCCAGGCCTGCTCTTCTAATCGGGATTGCTAAACTATCCCCCAAGCAGAGGGGGGGTCCCTGCAGAGTCCCAAATTGGTGCAAAAGGGGAAAAGTAACCTATGCCCCAGTTAAGCCTTACTTTGTGCCATGTCAACAAGGTAGCTTTCAGAACCTTGAGGCGTACAAGCTTGAAAAATCTGGGAGCCTCGAATTTATATAAAAGCCCCGCCTGCCCACTACCTCCCTCTACTAAGGCAAATTCACCCAAGAGTCTACCCCACGTATTTTCCTCTGGGGTGGACAACAGCATTCTTACGCCCTTAAATTTGAAAGCGAGTAGGTATACATTACTATCTGGAACTGCCAAGCCACCTTTTAAGAGTTTCCTTCTTAGTTTTTTCCAGGATAGCCTGGCACTTTTCTGACCCCATATAAATCTACCGATTTTGCCTTGAATCTTACTAATATCTTTCTGAGGAGAAATAAAGAGGCACCGCACTAAAAAGAAAAATTTAGGTAATACTGTCATTTTCACCAGGTTGACCCTCCCATAGATCGTTAAAGGGAGGTTTTTCCACCTGGCAAAGAGGAAGTCAATATCTTTTTCGATTTTTTTCAAGTTAATCAAGGGAATTTTATTTAGATCTTTGACTATTTTTATTCCTTGATACCTAAACTCTCTACTTGTGGATCCTTGATTGTATACTGTATTCCAGCACATAATCTCAGTTTTAGCAGAGTTGGCGAGATATCCTGAAATCAAGCCAAACTCCGTCAACAAAGTTTCAAGCCGCGGAATGGAGATATCAGGGTCAGCAGTGTAAATTATAACGTCGTCCGCATACAAGGCGATTTTGCTCTGATAGTTTTGTGACTTAAAAAGACTTATGATATTATCTAGCCTAATCGCCTGCCCGAGGGGTTCAATATAAATATTAAACAAGAGGGGGGTCCGGGGACACCCCTGTCTTGTCCCTCTCTGAATTACAAAGCTTAGAGTCAGGTAGCCGTTTAATAATATCTTCGCGGACACCCCAATGTAACAATTCTTTAAGGTATGGACAAAGATTGGACCCATGCCCATGACCTCCAACACCGCCCAGAGATATCTTCAACTCACACGATCAAAGGCCTTAGTGGCCTCTAATGCCACTACTGCCAAAGGATCCCCTCTAATTTTAGCAGGATCGATATTGCCAATTAGTAATTGGGTTTGTTCTTTGATGACTCTACCGACCATAAAGCATTTCTGGACGGTATTGATCAGGCTTGGTACCAGTTTTGCCAATCTCCCTGCCAAAATACTCATAAAGATCTTATAATCAGCATTCAGCAGGGAGATTGGACGATAGGAATCAGCCGTCAAGGCATCCTTGCCGGGCTTCAGTATTAAGACAATTGTGGCCTCCTTCCAAGAACGGGGGATCAACCCTGCGGAGCTATAGACCATACTGAATAGAGTGTAGAGTGTAGAGTGTAGGCAAAAGTTCCTCAAGTAACGCTTTATAGATTTCGTTTGGGAGAGCATCAAGGCCCGCTGCCTCCTTGTTTTTTGCCCTTTTTATTTGCTCCCTAATCTCCTCCATAGATGTGGGTGAATCTAAAACATCTCTGGCTGTTTCTGTGAGGGAGAGAATAGACTTATCCCTTAGCCACAATCTTATTGACTCCTGGGAGGGATCAATATCCTCCTTATAGAGATTCGTAAAGAGTGACAAAAGGCAGTTCTGCATTGCTGCAGACTTACTAGACTTAATGCCGGCATTATCAATAATAAGTTTGTTTATAGTGTTTTTTGCCCGGGCTATCCTTAGCTTCCAAGCTAATAAGGCACCTGCTCTTTCCCCATACTCAAAATGTTCCATGTTGCGAACTTGGCACTGGGCCTTACATTTCAGATCCAGAAGAGTCATTAGTTCCCGCCTGACCTCCTCTAGTTTCTCCACTATCTGTACCAAATCTCCTAAGCTCTCCTGGGCAAATGACTCCTTTCTTCTTCAAGTGAAGAAATTCTCCCCTCCAGAGTCTGTAATTTTAAGGCATTGTTTATATTCCTTAAGCTTATTAAGCTGCGTAAGATCCCTCTCAAATTCGCCTTAAGGCATCCCAAAACACTTCTACTGAGGTAGAGCCTAAATTAAAAGAAAACAATTCCAAGGAGGACCTTTTGATTGCCTGGATAATTCCGGGATCGGACAGCATTGTCCTATTCAAGGTCCACCTTGATTGTTGAGGGGGATTATTCATGGAATATAGAAAGAGAAGCAGAGCATGATCCGACAGATGGCTCGGAAGTACGATTATGCTAACAACGTTATCTATGTTCTCTCTATTTATCAGGACATAGTCAATTCTTGAGGAATGACGGTATTTCTTACAATGAAAAGTAAATCCATCAACACTCCCCATCTTTGATCTCCATAAGTCTACTAAGTTGATATTAGATAATAGATTTTTCATAACCCTACGAGATCGCGGGGTCCCTTTAACATGGCTCGCATTGGATCTATCCTTCACTGGATCAAGCTGAACATTAAAATCCCCACCAATAATTAGGGGGGGGGGGTTACCGTAATTAACCTATCCTGAAGTTTGACAAGAAAGGATGGATCATCTATGTTAGGGCCATAGTAAGAGGAGCAAATCAACTCCTCCCCATCAAAATCTAGCTGGGCGATGATCCATCTGCCTGTTTGGTCTGTCTGGACTGTTTTTATTGTGCAAGTAATTCCTTTTTTACCAGAATTGCCACTCCCCAAATATTTGATAATTGCTGAGAGTAACAATAACATTGTATCCATAGAATTTTTGAAAAGATAGTTTCAGACTATTTTATTTAAATGGGTTTCTTGCAACAAACAGACCTGAGCTGATGAAAGCTCTAAATATTTAAAAATCAATCTTTGTCTCCTAGGACATCTCAGGCCATTCAGATTCCAGGAAATAAATTGAATATTCCGACCCCCTTCATTTTACCTTTACACAGCTTGGGTAACTTTTACTAAGGTTTTCTTAATAAGCCGGTCATAAGACAGTTATTTACTTTGCAAGATGAGGAATATTTTTTACCTATTTTGCCCCCACCCTGTGTCTCCCCCTGTGCTCCCCCAACACAACCTTCACCCACCCCCAATCCCTGTGACCCCCCATACCCTTACTCCCCTGAGGAACCCTACCTTCCAAAAGGCAATGCCTATTCAGACCCTACCCTTCTCCAGGCCCAGTGAAAATACATAGAATCTACTAAAAATAAAAACTAGCGGCGGAAAGCCGAGCTCTCAAGATGACCCCTGCCCCCCTACATCCCTCCTTGTTTCTCAAACTAAATTTTTGCAATTAATGTGTCTGCTTCATTTGTCGTCCGAATCATATGCATATGATTGTTCCACATGACTCGCAATGTGGCCGGGAAACTCAATTGAGCCTTGGACCCAAGACTGTTTAATTCTGCCAATCTTTTACCCAACTCCCACTGTCTCTCGGCCGTTACGTGGGAGATGTCGGATCTGATTGAAAAAGTAAAGGGAGAGAGATCAGTGAAGGGAGATGATATAGCCCCTTCTTTTAGGGCTGCACAGAGAATCTTCTCTTTGATTGAATATGATAAAAATTAACCCTTGGTTGGGAGTCGAGACAAAGACATCAAGGGCGACCTAATAGTCATAAACTTTAGGGATCCGAGTGCGGTCAGATACATCCTAAACTGGATGCCAGGGAACACCAGTAAGACAATTGTGCCCTGTGATCTGACGTACTTCTACCCGAGAGCCCTGGTAGCCCCTATAATGTGTCCCTGGGTCCCCTCTGGCCCTCTGATCAATCAATCTATGAATTTTAGTAATCAGTATCCGCCGCAGGTGCCCAAACCTATGGCCCCAAAAAATGCCTTTGGGTGGGATACCGTGCCCTATAGGGGCTATGGTAACAGTTTTAGGGGGAGGGATCACCCATATGGTGTGAGGGATATGGATCACTTGCTTCCATTTACCCCAGTGGAAGTTACTAACAGATTTGAAGCCTTCTCGGGCCTTGACGGCTGCGAATGACGGTTGGGGTTCGAAGATACTATATTTCCGTCGAACAGGATCAATGACACTAAAGAGAACCTAACCCCCGATAATCAAATTTTGGTTCCTGTTCATACAGTAGTTGCAGCTAGCACAGAGGTTACCCAACAGAATATGGGTTACAGTAATGTATCTCCAGATCTTAATGATAGGATCAATCCTATGCATTCCAAACCCTTGATATCCTATGACCCCATTCAACCTCAGGATTTGAAACCCCATGAATCTAGATCTTCCCACAATAATCCATACATCTTTTCCATACTATTCTGGAATGTAGCGGGTTTACGCCCAAAATCCATCCTGCAACCATGGTTGGATACGATAAACGCACATTAAGTAGTATGCCTGCAGGAAACATGGTCAACTGACCCGATTCATCTCTTGGGCTTCAAAACTTTGTTTGTCTCGGCGTCCCCAGGGGTGTTTGGCAGACCCAAGGGAGGTTTAGTAATTTATGTAACCAATAATCTCTTTCCCTCACATATAGTGGAATTAAAGGGTGAAGAGAGTTATCAAATCCTTGAAGTGTCTTTTAATAAGTGTATGACATATCTTTTGGTTAATTTTTATAATAATTTGGACTCCGCTAATTGTGTTAGGATTTTAAATGAAATTACAGCCTTTTTGACCACCCAGCGGATTAAGAATCTGTCTTCTTCTGTCTATGTCATCTGGGGCGGGGATTTTAACATTCCACTGTGTAAAAATTGTAAAAATGGTAATTGTGGGTTACTAGATGAACGTGGTCTTCCTCTGTCTCATTTTGTCCATACACTGACCGGCAATTGTCTAAATGAATGTCTCTTTTCCTTAGAGTTGGACTTTGCTAACGAATTGACCGATCCCCCGACCGATTTCTCGCCAAACTTTCATGGGAGAGGGCTGTCGAGTACTATAGACTTTATATTGTCCTCCCAGAGAATGAAAGGCCAAATGGTAAATTTCAAAACAGGCTCGAATACTGTAAGTGACCACTTCCCAAATAGTTTAGTGGTGCTACCAAAAAATGTACCCCTCAGTCCCGTAACTAATAGTTTATTAACCCAACAAACCCTGACTATGGACAAAACGAATGGCTTTTCTGTCAAATGGGCTAAGACGGACCCGACAGAAATGACCAGAAAAATTTTAATTAAAGCACTCCCCTGGGTACAAAAATGTTTGGCGATAGATTCTCTCCCACTGCAGGTTATTACTAGCTTCCAAGAAATTACTAGAATCATTAGAGAGGAGCTTTTTCGTAAGCAGACATCTAAAAAGCCATCATCCAACGGTTGGTTTAATTCTCACTGCCGTAAAGCCCTTTCTAACTTAAAGGCGGCCCTTCGAAAAACAGTGAGAAATAAAATCGAAATAGCCAATCTAAGAAAGCAGTATAACCTTGCCTTATTAAACAGCAGGAAAGAAATTAAGACTAATCTATGGGCATGAGAGCTGTCTAAATAAAGATAGTGCCATGTTTTGGCGAGTAGTTAAATCTCCATTTCTGGCTGACTCATCTGCTGCGAGACATTTAGATGTCGCGGTGACGGCTGATGAGTGGGTCTCCCACTTCTCCAAAATATTTGATGGTAAGCCAATTGAGACCAGTAAGGAGGGCGCAGTCATGGGTGGTCAACCTTTGGACAAAATCTACCCGATAAATCTTCTTTTTGACCACAAAGAGGTCGTTAAAGCCCTGACAGCCTCTAAAACTGGGAAGGCCCCAGGCCCTGACGGGGTACCGGTAGATATTTATGTCCATAATCCTGAACTTTGGTCCCCCCTGATTACCCAGGTTCTAGCGGCAGTTACATCTGCCGGCCTAATTGACTCCTGGTCTACTCTATATTGCTCCCAATCTTTAAGAAGGGCGACTGCAACAACCCCGCCTGTTATAGGCCTATCTCCCTTCTGGACTCCCTGGGAAAAGTTGCAGGCCGGTTGATATTGGAGCGCCTTCAAGATTGGGCGACCACAAATAACATTGTGACCGACCTGCAATATGGGTTCCAGGAGGGACTCGGCACAGTGGAGCAGGCTTTGAATCTTTCCCTCTTGATAGGGAAATACACCGGAGCCAAAAAGTCAACTCTGTTCATGGTGTACATAGACCTCAGCGCAGCATTTGACTGCGTCCAGCATTCTAGACTTTGGACCATACTTGGGGATCTAGGGTTAGACCCCTCGCTCATTATTTTTCTCCGCGAACTCTATTCAGATGCCACTGCTCGCGTCAGGTATGGAGTAAACGGAGAACTATCCCCTGCATTTACCATCACAAAAGGGGTTAGACAGGGTTGTGTGCTGGCTCCCTTCCTGTTTAATTTATACACCAACGGCCTCGAGGTGGCCATGCTAGAAGGGAGCCAGGACCTCCCAATGATAGCCCATTGCCCAATTTCGGCGCTACTATACGCTGATGATTAGGTAATTCTAGCCAGAACACTGAACCAATTACAAAACCAACGTAACAAATACTGCCAATTTATGGGTGCATTAGGCTTAAAAGTAAATGCGAAAAAGGCCTTTGTTATGCACCTTGGTCCCAGGGTACATAAACCAAAGAGTATTTATAATGACAAAGTGAGGTTGGAATGTACTAAGGTATATCCCTACTTGGGTATCCTAGTGGACGATAATTTAAGTTGGAGACCGGCTATGAACAGCAAAAAACTTCTTTTTCAGCGAGCAACTTCGGCTTTAGTCTCTTTTTCGAGAAAGTTGGGTAAACCGGCCCCACCAGAATTGTTAAAGATCTAATATGCAAAATGCCATTCTGTAGCCGTCTATGGAGCCGGGGTCTGGGGATACTCAAACATCGACTCCCTCCAGAGCATAGAGAATGGGTTTTTAAAATATCTGCTGGCGGTACCACAAAGCGCCCCAAATTACGCATGCCACATAGAATTGGGTGTAGACTATCTTATAGATATCATTATGTCCCAACCCATCCTTCTATGGCACCATATTTGGACAAAGACCCAATGTCACTTGACTCGCTCATTAATTACAGACTGCTTGGGTTTAGATAGATGGAATAAAATACCCTGGCTAACATAAATTATCAATTTCTTCAGGGATTTGGACCTTTCTTCCTACTTTCAAGATCCCTCCTGTTTAGCCGATATCAGTAGGAAAGATCTAAAAAAGTTATGCTTAACTCACTTGAGAGAACTACGTCTATCTCAGGAAATTAATAAGCCCTCCAACGTTCAAATTTTGACAGTACAGATCGTCCCGGGTATCCAAGCATACCTAACCTACCATCTCACCTCATATGAAAAGTACTTACTAACGAGGTACCGTTTTGATTCTTTTTTTCGTATTGTTACATTTCCTAAAAAACAGGACTGGTCTCCCATTATTATAAAGTGCCCGTGTGACGGAATAACCCCACAATCAACAATACACGTCACTCTCTTTTGCAGATATTATGTCTTTGCCCGTAAGCGCTGGATTGTGCCGCTCCTACGCACATTAGGTATGAGATCCTGTCGTCCGGCCTATTTGGCTTTGAAATGTTTGGACTCAGAATATGTCGCAAAATGTGTAGCCTGTTTTTTAAAATCCTGTTTAAAATATCGTTCCAATTTTGATTGATTAACCATATTACATTAATTTCCTTTTTCAAACTGACCTGTCATCTAAACGCACTAACCATGGAAATGTTAATTTAATCAGTCGTTTTATTTTTTCTATCTTTGTCATTTTTCTTAATTAATTATATTGAGATGTTTTATATGTTCTGTCTTTGCACTTTTTATGGTTTCAAAAGTTTTTTAACCGAATAAAAGTTTTATGACTGACTGAACCAAAGTTTTTCGTGGTTTCTGCCTGCCCGGATTCCTTTCAAAGGGGTCTCTGTGAACCCTCTGAATTTCATGATTTAAGTCAACATTAGGAAGACTACTAAGGATCGTGCCTTTCAGTAATGATATCAGGAACCCCTTTATGTCCTCTCCCTCGATTGCTTCCGGGATATTTAAAAATTTCAGATTATTTTTCCGCGAATGATTCTCCAGTCTTTTAAAATCACCCTTTAGCTCTTTATTTTGAATGGCTAATTTCTCCAGCCGGGTAGAAGTGGACTCCATTACGCTCTTCATCCTTGGAATTTCCTCTTCAATTGCCTCCGACCTCGCAGTGACCTCTTCTAACTTCTTGGCAGGGGTCTCGCATGATGATTTAATCGCTGCCTGAATTGCCTCGGAGACCAAGAACCTGTAAGCAAGACCGCTTGATTTGCCTCTGAAACTGTGAATCTACTTGCCATTTCGTCTTTCAGGGCCAGGAGAATGTCTGCCAGGGAATGTGAGCTCGGTGCTGGGGTATTCTGAGCATTCAAAAGAGGGGGAGATAAGGTTGTGCTGCACAAATTATTATGACTGTTAATATCTTCCATCTGCCCATTGCGCCGCTCTTCAGATCGCTCTGATCCAACCTTCTCGTGGGTCTCTTGCACGTCCCTACCTTCCCCACCCTTTTGAACCTGGGCTCTATCTAACTCCTCCTTTTGGTCAGGAGTTAAAGCTGTAACTGATTTAAAATCCGACCCCTTCTGTTGGTCAAGGACGGAGTATCTGTTTGAGAGAGTTATGGCTGGATGAACCTTTGAATAACCATCCAGCATCCTCTCTTGGCTTACGATAAGATCCGTAGATTCCAGTAGTTCAGCAGAGTTCGATATGGTGTTTTATCCAAAAGGCCATTATATTACGACTGGTTGACCCCTAAGCTCATCAAACTTAAAGCTGTTGGAGTAGACGGGGGTTTTGAAGACTCTACTAAGGCCACGATGGACTCAGAATTGGATCCAGACATAACTTCCAAAGCCCCTGCCACTTCGGATAGAGGAATGGTCGGAGACAGTGTTTTTGTTGAGGACAGGGACATAAGCTGATAAAAGGTTTTTAGTGAGGGGGTAAATTTAGATTTAGTAAAGGCAGTTCTTTTTTCCCAGACTTTACCCTTGCCTCTCTGGGACTTAAATTTAGCTGGAGTGGTTGATGGGCCTGCGCCCCCTGCTTGTTTGCTCTGCTTTACCGAGATTTTTACCTCCACCACTGGGGGGATACTCGTTGCGGTAAAATAGCATGGGTTATCAAGTTATTAGAGGCTAAATGAGCCGCCCTTGCCCGCAGTGAATATCTAGTAAGCTTGGGGGGAGATGTTCCCCCTAGTAATGCAGCCCCCTTCTCCATACAGTCCGGGGAGACCTCGCATAGAAAGCCCCCTCCTTCCGTGGTCAACACAACCCCAATTGCCTAAGAGTGTAGAGGTTTGTTATCCAACTTGTTATCCCACTCAGGGCTACCCGGCAAAATCCTTCCTCCAGATAACACACTTTCATAAAATACAGTTCTGGAAGGGCCACAATGCCACCAGCCTCCCCTACCTGCACCGAGGAAGAATGCAAAAGTTCCAACCTGTGTGTCCTCCCTCCCGTCCAACACAGCAACAAGGGAAGGAGCCCGCTTTGCCTCCACTCAGTGTGGCTCACTGGTTAGAGGAGGCAGACCTGGAAGCAGAGGTCAGCCCGGGACCAGGGTTCAATTCCCGGCTTGGCGGGGTGTTGAGTCCTAAAATGTCCATGGACTCGACAATTCTCGCTCCGGTGCCTACTCGATTCACGGGTTCACACTCTGCGACTCTGGGCAATCGCTTGCTTAATCTCCACAACGGCCCCTCGCCGCGGGATGCCTGGCTTTCACCTTGCGGATACCCTGCCGGGGTTATCTCACAGGGGAATACCAGGACGGGTTCCCTAAGCAAGCGCTTAGAAACCGCTCGGTGATTTGCGCTATATAAATTCCTGTACATTTACATTTACATTTACTCACAAGCGGCGAATCCCCACCTGCAGCCTGATTTCGATGCTACGGGGGGGGGGGGGGGGGGGGTTGACACAGCGTGGCGTGGCTCAACAGCGCTGGAAAGACTAGCACGCCGACGGCCTCTCCTTCTCGCATGTCGGTCGCGGGCAAAAAAGAAGCTGAGCAACTCACCGAGACGCCGAGAGAGGAAGTACACCAATAGAAAGTCAAAATTCAACTATTTTTTTTACATTTGTGGTGCGAAGGGTGCCTTGAGAGATCATCTAAGCCTCAGGATCCATGTTCTCTGCTTCCAATATGGCGATATTCTCAATACATTTGGTTCAAAAGCATAAATTGCAATGACATGGTATTACAAGGATGGAGGGCATAATACAGTAAACCTCCTGTAGGGCAGTGGATCGGCAGCCGACACGTGTTTTATTACAAGGTAACTTTTTCAAGGCTGCAAATAATGCCAAACAAAGAAATATATAATATATGCAAGTAAAATTAATGTAAAAGAAGGGGGAAACAGGAAAAATTATGTAGAGGAAGAGTAGTTAATACAAGCTCCAAACCACAATCTAGTCAACTAAGTAACCAGGTAAGTGAAAACCGGTCCCTACAGTGGATTGTAGTTGTGATAAAGTAATAAAAACTAAGAAACATCTATCTATTAGAAATGTAAAAAGAAAGGTGTATACCTTAAGAGCAATCCTTAAAGTTCGCTCAAAATTCATAGAGGCCCAAGGTTTTCTTGTAAAGTTGACCGAGTCCTAACGTAATTACAAAAAGAAGAGCAAATAATTACGTAGAGCCCCTTTGTTATATCGAAAAGAGAAAGTTCTTTCTGTCTCCCTTCAAGAGTAAGGAAATTGCACCGTCATGTGCATAACTACCTATTCATTGACTTTGTAACTGTTGTCCAAAGCGATACCAGCGTCACACGATACCAGTGGGTCCGATACTTGTCATTCCTACATCTAAAAAAGTTAAAAAGATCTTATATACTGAAAAAGATAGGATATAATATGCCTTATAAAATATTTATTAGGAAAAGTTTAGTCATAGTCTTAAGTTTTGGCATAAGTTATTATGAAGTTTGAATGGGCAACTCACAAGGTTACAGTGGCCCTTGTGATTTGGCCCACTTGTTTGAAAAAAAGGCCTGGTGCTGCCTCTAAGAGAAGTAACCGTGAAAGAGAAAAGAAACACAAATTGTGTTGTGTAAGTCGTACTTTATATTCAAGTACTAGTTGGATTAAACTCTTAAATTCTAATAATAATTTACCCAATTAGAATAGATTTTGAGAATTCTTCAATTTTGTATGTGGAGGTTTCTATTAGAGAGAACAGTTCCTACTCATGAGAAAGCGGAAAAAGGAGCGTTACCAATCTATAAGTTTGGAAATTTGGCCATTACTAATATGATAGCTTTGGAAACACATAAAACACTTATCTAAGAAGAAAAGACAAATAACAGATACCACCAGAAGCTTAAAAAGGACTTACGTCTTATTACATCATGGACCAAAATAAGCCCCTCTAAAGAATGATCCAAAGTGAAAAAAGAACAATTAAATTGTAGCCTTAGGTACTTGTTGATTTAAGTTACAATATTTAGAAAAAGCTGACTTACATATAGTTACGAGGGAACAGAGGGCTGTGATATGCCCCTAAAAAATAAAGAGAGATAGAAGCACTTGTTTTTTGATCATTATATCCAAAAAGTAGTCGGTTTTTTCATAAGGTATAACCTTAACAAATATCTTACACGTCTAAAGCATACATTGTCTGCACTTCAATGTTAAAGAAATGCACGAAAGTTTATTGAATAACTGCCCTAAACTTGCGGGTACTCTATCTATACGAGAATAGGCACGATATTTATAATCGAATATCTGCCCCAGGAGGTGACTCATTATAGTACACCATCTACATCTCCTCATTTTTACTATTCTCAGCTAGGGAAGGTAATAAAGTATTTTTTTCTACTAGCCAGAGAATTTGTAACCATCTCTTAACCTATTTTCATGATCCCACGCACTACACATATTCATCAATCACTAAATAAAGTGCTCCCGCGTCTACGTAGGTCGTAGCACGCCCCAGCCCGTAGAGGGGTGGGAAGACCCCCATGATAAAGCATGACACTGAATCAGGTTTCACTGTGTGAGGGGTATTTTACAATTTTGGAAATCTTGCCCTTCCTTAAAATAAGAGAAGGTGCATAGATCTGTTCACAACACCACTTTTTACATATAATTAACACTTCAAATAAGAGTAGCAGCCCACACATATACACATATGCACATATGTTTATCAATGTAATAAAGGGTAGAATCCTTATGTTGAATAACAATATTTAAAGGAGGACGATTCTACCTTTTTTCCTCTTCACTCCCTCCTTTCATTTTTTGATTAATAGATAAGTCTTCTTCGTGAACTACAAGCCCAAAGAGAGCTCCATATGGATCTGGTAAGATATTAATCCCTATTCTCGAACTAACTTCTAAGAAGTTATCTTGCCAAAATTCCCTTACATAAATATAATAGGGAGCCAGTCTCCATTCCTAATTTTGCATCTAAAGCAATTTGGCTCTTCCTCCGGATAACCTTTATGCAATTTAGCTGGAGTATGATACAGCAGCCATTTGGTATAGAATGACATTCTTCTTAGATTAGAGGCTCGGACTGTCTTGACGGTAATACGATTAAATGAATTCCAATGTGCAATATCCACTTTACATCTGGTAGAGAATCAATTCGATGCAGTATCTCTACTACCATAGTATCCTAGCCTTTGGAATGCAACAATTTATACCAATTTCCTATACCCATTAATATATACTAAAAATACGCTGAACTAAGGGGTTCTGTAGAAACCCCCACCTCCATTGTAAAACCCTCACAGAAATGTTTAATTGATAGAAAACTGAAAAAGAGCGAAGGACTAATATCTGAATTCAGATTAGACAAACGCTGCAAGATCAAAAATGTATTACAAAAGAAATCTCTGATCCTCTTATACCCCATCCTATACCACTTGGTACATGTACCAATAGATAGTTGCAGTTCTATTAACCTACATTCGGCTATTTTCAACAATGGATGCAGCCTCGGTATTTCCCAGCTTTCCAATATTCTATTAAGTCCCTCTAAAATGGTACGAGGTGTCTTGTACCTTGATTTTTTCAAAAGTCTTGGCATTAGTAAGAAAGGAGGAAATCAATTTTTGATATCTTAACCATTTGTTCGAAATAAAAATTTGCATCACTAGAACATTGGAGCTAGACTTCACTAACCAGTTCATAAATGTTGCCTGGTAGTAACACTTTATGTTAGGCAGTGCTAGCCATGACAGACCTGAGTTACGTCAAAGCTGCATGCCTTTTTTGTAAGAGAATAGTAGTCCCTATAGCTTAGTTTGGATGTTGTTTATAAGGAGGGCCCAATATGTTGACCCAGGTATGTGAAATTTTTTGGAGGCCATTCGTAGTGTTTTGAATGACACCTGCTGGTCTCTTTCGAGACTGACATTCAGGATACTTGAGATTTAGGCTGAATCCCAAGGCTGTGTCAAATTCATTTCCTTGAGTACCATGGGCAGTGACCTCACTGGGTCTGTCAATGTAGCGATGAAATAGTTGGCATACGCTTTGAGCATGTATGTATGTAGGGCCCAGCTTTGACCCTTGAAATTCCCTCACTGCCCCTCACTTTCTCTGATATCGGCTCGATACAGAGCTTTCAGAAAAGCTGGGAGGATAGACACCTCGGCCTGTTCACCCTCTGAATGGGCAAGCAGGAGAAGTGTATGTCAGTTACCCTCACTGTCACAGTCTGGAAGTTATATTTGCAATGAACTCATGTCCTGAATTTTGACCAGCAACGAGGCCAATGAATCTGAACAAATGCCTTCTCAGCATCCACTGAGAGGAGCAAGACATTCTTACAAGTACTGTGGACGTTGTTAAGAATATGTAGAAGTCTCTGAGTTGTCATTGCAGTTCCTGCGACAAACAAAGCCAGATTAATAAGGATCTACATGATCCAGCAGGAGGAATTAAGATAACTCACCAGGATACAGCTAAATATTTGGGTGTCTACATTGATTAACGAAATGGACCTTTAAGAGGTACAGAGTGAGAGGTCCTTCCCCGGCTTCGATATGACTGATAGGGACTTCAAGCATTGATTCATGGAGGGAGTCTGTCAATGAAAAATGATGATAGACTTTGGTCAGGATACGTGCAAATTCTTGGCAGAAAGGTTTGTAAAATAGTGGAGTGAAGCTTTCAGGTCTTGCCGCTTTGTCTATTTTCAAGTTTGATATACTAGAAATTACTTCTTCAATTTGTTCCAGGGACTCGGCACATGCTTGGAGGACAACAGTGACTTTTATTTACCTGAGGTATCCCTCTGTTACATTGCTACATTTGGGTATGCTCTCTGTAACGTGGAGTAAAAGTCTTAAAATGCTCACACTATATCCCAGTATTTATTAAAGGTTTCGCCCTCTGCTGTAATGCTCACTTTAAGCTGGTGCATTATAATTTTCTACATAGGACTTATCTGACTCCCATTTGCCTGCACCACATATCTGTATTGCGATCGGGTACTTGCCCCAGGTGTGGTCACGATGGGGCAGACTTCATGCACTTAGCCTGGCAATGTAGGGAGGTATAAGGTTACTAGACTGGAGTAGTAGTAGATTTTCAGAGGACTGTCTGTATACCTTTGAACATACACCACAGTGCTGTCTCTTGGGTAATGTTAAACGTCCAAGGGCCAGGAAGATGGCGTGTAGATTTCTGCACTTGGCAGTAGTCCTGGCTAGGTGACGCATAGCTATATCCTGTATGGCACAGAGAGCACCTGACTTTACTCGCTTGCCGTAGAAATGTGTTAGAATGGTCCATAGCAGACGAATCTCACTTGAGGCTTGCCAGATGCAATGACAAATTAATAGAAGATCTTGCGGTTTAAAGGGACCTGTGTGATGTGTTTCTAGATCCGGAGGCAACCATGACCTCTTCTGACGGTGACGATACCGAAAATGGAGAAATCGATGGGGAGAAAATAGTCGGGGTGGGTGTTCCGAGATACAGAGCTATCCTGGTCTAAAACAGGTGTTTATGTCCACGCAGTGGGTCGGGTGCCTAAAGATTTAGAAAAAATTGCATGGGACCAGTTGGAAGTTCTTTATATTTCCAGAACAATGGGCGCTTGATTGTATGCTTACATTGTCATACCATGCTGCTGTACCGTTTATGATAACATTGAAAAGTAAAGGTTTAAAACATCTTTTTAAAGGACCATGTGTGCCTCATACAGCTGCCACATTATCCACATTCATCCTAGCCCTCAGGTTGACTGTTTTGTTTCACCCCACCCAGTGTAGCACTTCTACTCTACGCGTAGGACGTCGCATTCAGCTTTGCATTAAGCATTTTGACCTGTGTGCTGTCAATTTATAAAGTACTGGGGGAGAAGGAGGAATGAAAGACTAGGTCGCCCTCCAAAGACTTACTGTACAACCAAGAATCCAAGTTTCTGGGTTCATAGACCTAGTTCATGTTGTGGTAACTGACCTGTGTGGTCAGTGATACCTGCCAAGAAAGAAAAATGTCTTTCTAGTGTCCCCTCACTCACCGGGGTTGCCCCACGGTGACATGCTTCATCATTGGGGCCCTCCCGGTTCTCTACGAAAAGGGGCATGCTACGACTCACGGACTGCGCAGGAGCACTTTTATGTGAGAGACTATGTGTAGTGCAAAGGTGGTGGAGTGGGTGTGGGTGCATTTAAAAATACCGTGCTTAGTGGGCCTCAATATATTTTTATTTTGCTCCTAGTCAGGTATATTAAAAATGGGGTGATATCACTAATAACCAACCTATAATGGGGATTGGTTCAGTGAAAGGTCGACATGTTTCATGCTACCCCTAGCATTTCTTCAGGACCATGTAGGGACCAGTCCTACATTTGCCACTCCTATGTCTCTAATTAGACTGTGATACTAAAAACATTTAAGGTATGAAGCATGCGTTCGTAATAGAATACATACGTTTTTATGGTTTTTCCAAAGACTGTAAATAAAAAGCACATGATTAGTAGCATTTTATGCCTCCCTTAGGAGGAGGATCACATCGTGTCTCCTCATGACGCACGCTTCATGTGCTATGGTGGAGGTTTGCACCTTAGTGGCGCGTGCAGGCTCTCGTGTTGCGTAATACACTATAGTATTTACAATAATAAGTGGTTGTGAATTCACACATATATTTTTATATTAATTTCTGGCCCTTGGTATATATGTATCGTTTTTAAGTAATTACGAACTTTTTCGCAACTGCAACACAGCAATCGCGAACCTACTTTCCCCTGCTTTCAACAACGTTTATTATACCAATCTTTTACATCCTCTTAAGATGGCCGCCATCCCTTCGAGGTCTAGCGGCCCGGTGAAGAAACCCAGAAGCTCCTTTGATATTTAACAGAGCGAGCGCGGGTGTTTCAGTAAGATGCGGTCCCGAGGGAATCAGCTTCTAGGTATTTCCTCACGTTTTCACGAAGAAGGAAGTAAGTAAAACCCTCGGAAGAATTGACCCGATTCTTTGACAACGGAATATCTAGATAACGATTGAGGCTGTAAAAACTTACCGATCTCTCTACTTTTCTGCCTCATTAACCCCATAATGGATATCCAGCATTGAGTCCAGTTGGTGAAAACGAACCCCTAGAGAGACCATGAGGTGCCATTGAGTACAGCATCAAGTAAATATCGTGAAACAGTTATTTTGGCTGACATTGTCTTTGCTCTAATTATGTGTTTTATGTGTCTATCGTCCTGGTCACATTAAGTCCTGTCTTGTTTGTATGTGTGAATTCACAACCACTTCTTATTGTAAATACTATAGTGTATTACGCAACACGAGAGCCTGCACGCGCCACTAAGGTGCAAACCTCCACCATAGCACATGAAGCGTGCGTCATGAGAAGACACGATGTGATCCTCCTCATAAGGGAGGCATAAAATGCTACTAATGATGTGCTTTTTATTTACAGTCTTTGGAAAAACCATAAAATTGTATGTATTCTATTACGAACGCATGCTTCATACCTTAAATGTTTTTAGTATCACAGTCTAATTAGAGACATAGGAGTGGCAAATGTAGGGCTGGTCCCTACATGGTCCTGAAGAAATGCTAGGGGTAGCATGAAACATGTCGACCTTTCACTGAACCAATCCCCATTATAGGTTGGTTATTAGTGATATCACCCCATTTTTAATATACCTGACTAGGAGCAAAATAAAAATATATTGAGGCCCACTAAGCACGGTATTTTTAAATGCACCCACACCCACTCCACCACCTTTGCACTACACATAGTCTCTCACATAAAAGTGCTCCTGCGCAGTCCGTGAGTCGTAGCACGCCCCTTTTCGTAGAGAACTGGGAGGGCCCCAATGATGAAGCATGTCACCGTGGGGCAACCCCGGTGAGTGAGGGGACACTAGAAAGAAATTTTTCTTTCTTGGCAGGTATCACTGACCACACAGATGCTGTCAATTTGTATCACATCTTCATGAAGCCTGTCCATTTGCGAATCAATTTCACCTCTTTTATCTGAGTGGTCAGTTTCCCTCTTTTTTTTCTTTCAATCTTTACTCAATCTAGCAAAGATAGTTATACAGGACACCCTTACCACAGTCTTTAAGGAATCTCAGAGCATGTACAGGGTAAACGTACTGTTATTATTAAGTTTAAGCTACTATTGTATCGCCTTCCGAATCTCTTTACTATGCTGTTGGTGTATATACAGGAGTCGCAAACCTGGCATGTGATTTGAACCAGTGGGCCCTGCAGAAGAGAGAAACTGCTAGATATCAGGGCGTGGTCGGAAGTGTAAGTGTGCCTATCTTAGTTAGTGATTTTGGGGCATATGTATGAAATAGCTTTTTTGCGAATCCTTAATAGAATTTTTAGCGAACTGCTATTATGGACTCGAAAAATGCTATGTATGTAGGAATCACACTAATAATGTTGATTCCTACATATTCCTTAATTGCGAATTGCAAATTGTGATTTGCAATCAAGGAATACCTTCCCAATCATTCCTATGGGCCTAGAGGCCCATAGGAATGAATAGGAAGATATTCGCAATTTGTGAGTACCCATTATGTACTCGCAAATTGCGAATGCAATTTCAAGGGTGAAAGGGTGTCCAAAGGACACCCTGTAGCACCCCAGAAATATGTATGTGCGCCACATGGCACTTTGAAAAATGCAAAAGAGTGCATTTTTCAAAAAATCGCAAATTATCACACAACTTGGGTGCTTCCTACATTGCATTTAAGGAATCGCAATTTGCAATTCCTTAAATGCATTCGCAAAATAGGGAATCGCAAATTTTGCGATTCCCTATTTTGCAAGGGCCTTTTGGGATGATACATCCCAAAAGGCTTTTTCCCCTTCGCAAATGGGCCTGAGAATCGGCCCATTTGCGAACGGGAAAAAGGCTTGATACATATGCCCCTTTGTGTACAGCTCGTGGAGACCAGGCAGTGATCTAATCGCACATATGTCCTATGCTCTGCAGAAAAGTGAGTGTAATCCCTCAGGGTGAAGGTTTGGGGCCCTTCAGATGTCAGCAGACCAAGGAAGTTCAACCACTCCATTCTAGCTCCTTAAATTGCTCCCGACAGGCCAGTCCTCAAGACTTATCATCGAGGGCGTAATCCATTATCAGGATTAAATCACCCCCCCAAAACCACCGCTTTGCCAGGGCAGCACAGAATTTCACAATGAGGGCCAGAAAGACTCCTGACCCTCGTTCAATCCATAGACATTGGCATCGGTGAATCTAAAGGACTCCAGCTGGAGGTGGAGGGCTAGAACTCTACCCTTAGGTTCCCATTCTGTCTCTGTGATAGCCCCCTGGAAGGAGTAGGACAACATAATAGCTGTCCCACTTTCTTTTGCATGATCTGACAATGTGTACTGGTTCAGGAACCACTTCGATTGGATTCAAAAGTTGTCTTTCCCGAGCAGGTAGGTCTCTTCAATCAGGCCTATATAGTATTTCTTCTGATCTAGTAGGGACAGGAAGGCTAGTCCCTTATCTGGGGCATTAGACCAGATACGTTGAGGTTAACAATTTTCAAAGTGGAGGTCATTCTCAACCATTTGTGTGGATATAGAATGTCCCATCCTTCCTTCTGAAGCCTCCTTTTCCCTGGAGCCGTTGGGCACCCACCTGGCATGATTGTAGTCAGATACCTAGAATAAGTTGGTCTTGTGGGGATTATCCATCATCCTAACTTAGGACTCGCTCTGGGCTGCCCTGCTTTGGCTGTCGTTCAGATTCGTAAAAGCACAGTATGCACCGGGCCTCGGAAAGAGACCTAAGCTAGTGGGTCTGGTCCTCCCACTTGTAAGCAATGGGTTTGCCTCTCAGAAAGTCAGTGATTGGCCAGAAGGACCTCCACATCTGTAGCATAATCAGGTCTTGGAACAGCCAGAGCTTTCTGTCTTGTAAGGCAAGGATGCATTTTTTTCTAGCTTGGGCTATGATCGACTCCTTTAGCCTAAAGTTACTGACACATGTAAGAATGTCTGGGGGCTTTGCCATGTCTAGCCAATGGGGCTCAGACACTGTGGGTCCCGTCGAGTTTGACCACCGCATAGTCTGTATTGTCTAGGATACTGCTGAACATTCGCTGCACATAGATTTCTATGCAGGGGCCTTCAGTCGCAGCCAGACCATATTCGGATGGTCTAGTGGCATCATATATTTTCCAAGTTCTCTACTAGATAGTTCTGAAAGTCAATGCTGTGGTCTTTGATTAAGACTCAAGACCTCAGGCTGTTCAAGAAGCACCTAAAGACCCTGCTGTTTAATTAAGTTGTGCTTCTCTGTTTCACTGTTTCTTGTTGGCTTTCACGCCGGGACACTCTTGAGTAGCCGTGCGCATTACAAATGCCAATAACATAACATAACATTATCAGTATCTCTTGCACGAGACCCTTCACCTTTTTCTTTCTTGTATCTCCCGTGTTTTCAACAGTGGAGACTCTGCCCCACAAATCTGCTAAGTCCCGCTGGAGGTCTTGTACCTCCTTTGAAAGATCTTAATTCAAGTCAGAGATATCTTTTCTCAGGCTCTGGTACAGCTCCTCCATAAAGGACCAGGTGATATGGGCCTCTGTGCTAGTGGCAGCAGTAACATTTGGAGCCACCACAGCATTTGCTTCCAGTTCCTTTCTAGGGTTAGAGTCACCCTTTGCTGCAGAGTCTCCATGAGTTAGTGTTCTTTTCTAGACTTGGGCTCCACTTTCAAGCTTCTCCTGAGTCTCCCATCCTCAGTTTGCAAGCCCCCAGTGGACAGGAACAGGTCAGGCACCAGAACAACTATACCCGGTGTTCCTGCATTCATCAGTGTGGTCCGACTGCCATCGACCAGGCCTGCCCCACCACTGTAGCAGCACAAAAAGGCATGTTTAAGTGAACAGTCCACCACCCCCACAGTTGCCTGCATTTTCGATGCAGGCCTCAGCACAATCCAGCAGCTACCATTTAAATGAACTGGGCCACTTGGGCTGTGCGCTGCTGAATTGCTCCTTTCGCCAACTCTGTGAATCATCTGCTTCTTGCACCAGTCCCCCCCGAGGGGGCTCGCCTCGCCATGAACACACCTGCAGGCTGCTTCACTCCTCCCGCTGCTTCAGGAATACAGTCTAGTTCCTGTGCATTGCCGTCTGTGTTCAAGTTCAAGTTCAAAAGACCTTTATTCGAATTTCATAAAATTCATAAAAGTACCGCAAAATCATTACAAATCATTACATTTATACATACATGCAAAAATTAATGAAATATATCTTGATTAAAAATCTCATACAGTTCAGCTCCAATAAGACAAATTTCTAATTTCATGGGTTTTCTATCGTTTTACGCACTCGTGTAATCAGTCTCAAAAAAGTGCTAGTGCGGAAGATTAGTTCGTCAGAATCCAGGGAAACCAACATTCGATAAGACTCATTTAATGAGAGTGGTCTATATTTCTTAAAATAGGGAGTTAAAAGCCATTTAATATATCTAAGATAACATTTACAAAAGAATAGGAAATGCAAATCATCCTGTGAGCTGACACCATCACAGGGGCATGGATTAAAGTCAATACTGTGTCGATGCCCCAATGGAAAAGACAACAAAAATTTCACTGTACCCGCTCTTAGACTAAACAAAAGTGATCTCTCCCAACTAGTCATAGGTAGGGTGAGGTACGGCGGGAGAGGTTGTCTACACAGGTCATTCCCTAAATATTTAGCGACAGTTGATTTCTGGGATTCTCTACCTGTTCGTTCAGTATTGTAAAGTGCATACAGTGCGTTTTTAACTTCGACCTTATCCTTAAGTTCAATTACAGTAGGGTCGGTAAATAAAATGCCCCTGTCCACAGAGTTCAGTGTTTTCGAAACTTCTGAGAGCCATGGAATCGCCATCCCATGATCGCAATTAAAACAATCTTTTATAATATTTTGTGTAAGGGTGGCAGCATCATTCCTCTAGACTCTAATCCAAAAAAGTGCTGATCTGGCTCTAATAAAATCACTGATATATGGCAGATTTAATTCACTGTGGCAAATATAATCAGAGGATGAGATCGGGGCACCCAATATTTTCCTACAGAAACGACTTTCCTCCCGTTGGATACATTGGTTGCTTCCCGACCCCCAAACCTCTGCTCCATAGGAGGCAACAGGTAAGCACTGTAATTTAAAAAATTTAAAATAGCTTTAGTTGCACCAATTTTCTTTGGGCGAGGAAGACTCATCACAGAATTGATGGCTTTCGAGAACTTGCTCGTGGCGTGGGCTAAATGCCCACTCCACGAGCCGTTCGCAGCGAAAGCCAATCCTAGATAAGGAAATATAGGAACAGATTCGAGTTTATCTGTACCTATCTGTATAGTGTTGAGCTTCCTTTTGCCAGGGCCGCAAGACATAATAAAAGATTTTTTTAAATTAACCCGCAAATCTAGACCCTCCATAAAATGGACGAAACTATGGACAAGCAGGCGAAGGGCATTAGGTGTGCGGGCCATAAGCACCGCATCGTCTGCGTATAAAAGCATTGGTAGGGGTTTCCCTAAGATTGTCGGAACATCCGTAGTGACTTTTTTCAGGCAGTTGGATAAACCATTAATGTAAATAATAAACAACAGGGGTGCTAAAACGCACCCCTGTCTCTCCCCCCTGCCTATGTCAATGGGTCCTGAGACTTCACCGTCAATCCCTATTCTGACGCGTGCTTTCAGGTCAATGTGGAGATAGGCGAGGAATCTGACTAGAGTGTCGTCTAGCCCGTTATCAGATAGAATTTTCCAGAGTTTGGATCTATTCACTAGATCGAAAGCGGATGAAAGATCCATGAAAGCGAGGTAGGTGGGAGATGATCGGGCAATGCCGTACTTATCAATTATTAATTTCAGATTCAGGCATTGCTCCACTGTTCCTACCCCACTCCGGAATCCCATCTGACATGAATCCAATAAGTCTGTGTCTACAGCCCATTCGAGCACTCTGTTATAAATTATGCATCCCAAGATTTTCAAGGTATTATCCAAAAGGGAGATTGGGCGGTAATTAGCTGGTTCCGACCTATCTCCCTTTTTAAAGATTGGGACGATAATACTAGTTGCCCATGTCGCCGGCATAGCCGCTGATGGCAAACTATTAAAAACATTAAGCAGAATAGGGGCCCATAGATCAATGTTGTATTTGATAATATCTATGGGCAGGCCATCGGGGCCAGGCGCCTTGTTTCCAAGGCTCTCTTTTATAGCTGTTACAACTTCGTGAGCTTCAATCTGTAGACCAGCCTGTTGTCCTGAGTTAAAAGTGGGTTGCTCCTCTGGTGGTGCAGCGTAAATTTTAGAGAAGTGGGTCTCCCATACGTTGCTAGTTATGTTACAGCTAATTGGGGTGAGCTTCTTACCCATTTCTCTTGTTCTCCGAACGGCGCACCAGAAAGGACCACTGACACCCAGGTTTGCACTGATCACCAGCGATTCCCACTGTTCTAAAAGTAGTGTTGCCTTTCTTTCTGCTAACTTAGTTTTATACTGTTTCCTGGCTATCTGGATGGTCGTTTTACACCTAGGATTGGCATTAAGTGCCTTTCTTAGTTCCTTGTTAGCCAATGAACAAGCTGAGTCAAACCACCTTGGGTCTTTACCTTCCTTGGGTAATGGGACTGATAAAAGAGGTTTTATAACAGAACACAGTACTTCAAAATCTGCAATTGTTTTGTCATGATTAACATTCATAGACAGGCGAGGCTTAAACAGATGCGAATGTGAGGTTTGCACACTATCCAAAATTGCCCCACAATCAACCCCCCTCCACTTTAGTCGTAAACCATCAATTGATGGTGTAATATCCCTTGCGCCATTCAATTTCATAAAAACAGGACTGGGTGCAAGGTTCAGGGTAATTGTCAAAGGATTATGGTCACTAAATGATGTCACCATCACTGTAGACTTTACTATACAATCTGAGAGGTGTGGTGGCATAAATATATAGTCAATGGTGGAGCTGCTGTCCCTACTTATAAACGTGGGGGCATGGGGGATGTTAGGACTATGACCTATTCTCATGGCATCGTCAAGGGCAAATTCAGTTAATATGTTACCTAATTCAATGCCCCTGCGTTCCGCTTGATCGTGATAGATCCTATCCTCAGTCCCATTTCTCTTTGTAAGTTTAGCATTAACGTCACCCCCAATTAAAAATCCTGACTCTGTATCAGTTACTACACTACATTCCAATTTTCTTAAAACCTTTGACAGGGCCAGAAAATTCTTGTTCGGTACATGATAAAAATCATTATTATAAAAGTTTATTAAATAAATCTTGGTCTTTGACTTTAACTTATATTCAATAATTTGAATATTCGGATTGTCGCTAGACAGATCCCTAATTGAACCACCAGCCAAGATCTTAATCCCGATAAACAGACCACCCACTGCTCGTCCAAAACTAGGTTTGGGTGATGTTATACTAAAGCAGTGGTAACCCTCAATGTGCATGTTCCCAACAGCCCATGTTTCCTGAAACATGAGGATATCCATGCCATCAATTATCTCAGCCCATGCGGGGACTGAAAGCTTAGGTTCCAGCCCTGCCACATTCCAGCTGAGGATTGATAAACCATGGGCACTACAATGCCTAGTAGGCTTACTCCCAACGCTCAACAGTATGTCCCCATTAGTGCTAACAACGACATGTGGAATACTATTTACATTCATATCATTCACTGGATTGTCTGAATTATTCCGGTTTATACATTCTACAGCCAATAGTGGTTGCCCCTCGTGTCTGTTATTTAGATCTTGACTACTGGTAATACTCTCAGCCGCTTTATCCAGTCAGTCCTGATCATCTAAATTGGAGAAGTATTCAAACCGGTTATGAATAGGAATGTTAAATAACGGCCTAGTATCATTTGTTGGTATATGTTGGTTGAAAGCAGGTCCTGGGTGTGACCTTTCCCTATGATCATAGTGGGGCATAATAGGGAATTGTGGGTAGTGCGGAGGGTATACTGGCATTGGGGCTTGGTGACGCCAAGTGTGGCCATTCAAATGGTTAAAATCTTGGTTCTGAGAAAAAAGTGGGGATTTGATTCTAGCTCCGAAATTCAGGTCCTGATGAGAGATGGGGAAATTATTTGACATGATTTGTTTGTGGGGTATCAAATGTCTGTAAAAGTAACCTAATGGGAGAAGAGCCATGTTAAATTCCCATGGTGAGGGTAATGGGGCACTAGCCAATGTTTTTTCCGCCCATTGAGGGTTTTTAAAATGTATTGTAATGCAGTCCCGCTCAAACTTTTTCTTTAGTGGGCCTATCCAGCCTACTCTCTGAATATGGATAATCTCCCTTGCCCCTTCTGTGGGAAAATTGCAGTTTGCGATTAACCAATGAAGAGTTTTATTTTTAAGGGATATGGGGCTCTCCTCTTGGTCCTTCCTTATTTTTGGTGTATTAACTAGGACCAACATGTATGCCCCACACACAGGTGGTAAGTTGATACGTGGTGGGATCTGCCTAGTGGTTTTTTGGGGGGGCTGTACCATAAGGCGATCATTAGTAGGGTCGTGCGATTGGCTTATGGGGATCCCCTTGGGTTGTTCGGTATTTAGGTCCTTCCTTGGCTCTAATACTGCATTAGTATTAGTAAGGCTGGGGTTAGCTACTGACTGATTAGTCCTAATCTGTTTGGCCGGAGCCTGCAGGGGTTTAGATATTGTTGGTATCCCTTGGGGGTTATTAGAATTGGTGCATACAAGTTTAGGGGAACTTAATGTAGCTCCTGCTCCACTATGGGCACCCTCTCTAGGGATATTCTTAATAGAGGTACTTAGTTCAGCTATTTGTTTTTCGATGCGTGTAAGCCTACTTTCTATAGGTGACAGATAGATGCTGAGTAATTCACCCATTCTTTCCATCAGACGGTCAGTTATGGAGTTGTCATCAGATTTGCCATCCGTGCCTATCGTACCTTCTTGATGCTCCTCATTAACCACCTCACTTGCTTCCTCAATAGTCTTCTTAGACCTGATCGTACTTAAGTGTGGGTTGGGATTAGCACCTTTCCTAACCTTCTGTTTGTACGTGCTATGATTCCTAACCTTAGACGTGCAGGGCTTTAGTGGATGTTGTCCTTGTTTTTGTTTATGTTTTTGGACAGCACCCTCCCGCCTACCTCTTTGTTGCCTTGTACTAGCTACTACTGTTTTATCTGAGGTAGGGTTGATAGATAGGTTGGGAGTTTTTTCCAAGTCCGTGCTCGTGTCTGTCTCAGAATCTATTAATGAAATTGATGCAGATAGATTTACCTCACTTGGTATGGTGTGGATATCAGCACGTGCATCAATTAGGGGTCTCGTGTTACTAGGTTTGGCCTGAAGTGGTGTAGTTGCCGATGCAATAAGACCAAGGGATGAACGTCTGGCTTGGGCTAGATCTTGCGAGACCCTGCGTTCCAGAAGTAAAATACCCTGGTCTATAGCATCGTTGGCTCTAGTTATAAAATTATCTATAGGGCCGGTCACTAAAGCTCCCCCAGCTGCGGTTTTACTTTGAGTGCCCCTTGGAGACATGGTGCGGGAATGCTAATACAATAATCAGTTTAGCCAAGTAGATCCCAAGAACAGTTCTAATCAGGCAATGCAGAGGGCAATAGATGCGAGGTGGTAAATAAGAGTCATAGATTGCAGAGCTAATGGGTATAGTGGGTATTATCAACGTGGGTAATATGTACCACAATCCATCCTCGGATATCAAGAGGCTAACAAATACGAGTCAATAAAGTACCTTTTTTGATGGTGTAAGAGGGGTGCGCCCGCCCGCCCTCCTCAAGCCTCTGAGGGCCACAGAGGGCCCGCCCTTTGCCCGGGCTTAGCCCCGGGCGCTCCCGCGCGCGACTCGCGGGGCGAGAGGCGTTCCTCTCTTTTGTGGCGCCTCTGGGCGCAGAGGTGGCGTCAGGGACGTGATTCTGCCGCTGGGGCACCTGGGAGGTGTAGTTCCTGGGGCCCCTGGTGGCTGTAGTCAGGGTTGCAGCGTGGGCGCACCAGCCGTTCCCCTCACGGCGTTGCCCTTGCGCTGGTGGAGCGACGGGAAGAAGCAGCCGTTCCCCTCACGGCAGGTAAGTAAAGTTAACAATGTCCCACAGAGCGCTCGGCGCTCCTCTCTTTTGTGGTGCCTCCGGGCGCAGAGGTGGCGTCAGGGATGTGATTCCGCCGCTGGGGCACCTGGGAGGTGTAGTTCCTGGAGCCCCTGGTGGCTGTAGTCAGGGTTGCAGCGTGGGCGCACCAGCCGTTTCCCTCACGGCGTTGCCCTTGCGCTGGTGGAGCGACGGGAAGAAGCAGCCGTTCCCCTCACGGCAGGTAAGTAAAGTTAACAATGTCCCACAGAGCGCTCGGCGCTCCTCTCTTTTGTGGCGCCTCCGGGCGCAGAGGTGGCGTCAGGGACGTGAATCTGCCGCTGGGGCACCTGGGAGGTGTAGTTCCTGGGGCCCCTGGTGGCTGTAGTCAGGGTTGCAGCGTGGGCGCACCAGCCGTTCCCCTCACGGCGTTGCCCTTGCGCTGGTGGAGCGACGGGAAGAAGCAGCCGTTCCCCTCACGGCAGGTAAGTAAAGTTAACAACGTCCCACAGAGCGCTCGGTGCTCCTCTCTTTTGTGGCGCCTCCGGGCGCAGAGGTGGCGTCAGGGACGTGATTCCGCCGCTGGGGCACCTGGGAGGTGTAGTTCCTGGGGCCCCTGGTGGCTGTAGTCAGGGTTGCAGCGTGGGCGCACCAGCCGTTCCCCTCACGGCGTTGCCCTTGCGCTGGTGGAGCGACGGGAAGAAGCAGTCGTTCCCCTCACGGCAGGTAAGTAAAGTTAACAACATCCCACAGAGCACTCGGCGCTCCTCTCTTTTGTGGCGCCTCCGGGCGCAGATGTGGCGTCAGGGACGTGATTCCGCCGCTGGGGCACCTGGGAGGTGTAGTTCCTGGGGCCCCTGGTGGCTGTAGTCAGGGTTGCAGCGTGGGCGCACCAGCCGTTCCCCTCACGGCGTTGCCCTTGCGCTGGTGGAGCGACGGGAAGAAGCAGCCATTCCCCTCACGGCAGGTAAGTAAAGTTAACAACGTCTGTGCTCTTTTGTCAATGACAATATCAGAGCCCAGGGAGAGAAAGTAGTAGGCATGTCCAACTCCTCTGCCATATCATCTCTGTCTCGCGACATGTGTTTAAAGGAGAAGAGGAATGAATGAGAAATGAGGTAACTGAATAAGGATTACATGTTGTAGTTAACGAAGGATTTACAGAAATAACAAGTACACATCATCTACCTAACTGGACATCAACCAAGGGGGGGTGCATGAGTCAGTTGGTGTCCACAAGACAGGTAGAGTGGGCATATGAACGGTAGAAGAAGAGTAAACTTCTTGTCATGGGGAGCTCTGTGAACCAGCTAGCTACCCCCCCCCCCCCCCCCCGCCTAGTGGATTTACCAACTAGCTTTCATCCATACTGGATCTCATTGTAGATATAAGGAACTCCGACCGAATGAGCTAGCAGATCATACTTGAGTTGTAGAGGATCAGTTGCACATCATTGGCACAGGTATTAAAACATATGTCTAGAGAGTTTAACTGTTCATGTAATCCAAGCATGGAATTATGGAGGGGGAGGGGGGCAATGTACGAAAAGTTACGTATTTTGTGTGCAAGGTTGAGGTGCAGTGACAGCACAGAATAAGAGCATAAGTTCTTGGTCGTTGCTATACACAAGTGGGTAATTGAGATTTAACATACGGTCAGATACATTTGAAGAGGTATTAACACTATCTATAGCAGCTGATCACCCGCCTTTTGTTAACTATGATAATAAATCATAACATGCTGGACATACCAAAATGCTCCGCTTCACGAGGATAATTAATTTGTTGAGAATATCAAAACACCTAGTCATGCTTATCCCCTCGCCTTTTTTCTCAACTTGTAACTTTTCACACTACTAAATAAAGTGTCCAATACCTGTTGAGCTCATCCAAACACAGGCGCAGCGTCTCATACGTTGTGAGCACGATCTCACCCTTCCCCTGCTTGACTCTGTTCAGACTGGTGTCCTTTTTGTTCCCATGCAAGGTAATGACCCTGAAATATCCCCAGGTGTCCAGCTCATCCTTCCAGTTATATAGAACAGACAGGGGTGCAACGATCAGGAACACCTGTAATATAAACACCAAAACGGGAACATTAGCAGATCTTCTCAGGAATGGACTCAAACGCACGTGTTCGGTCGCAAAATGCACAAAGGTCTGTGATTGCAAATGTGAAATGACCTTGCTCTCAATGAAGGAAAGTTACCATTGTATTCGGGTTAGTGCATCTTTCAGATTATAACCTCAATCATATAGGTAAAACACCACACATATTGCTACGATATTTTTGCACATAACATCATTACAGAATGCAAAAATGTTAGCTTCCCCTATCACAAAAGAACATGCCGCATTGAAAGTTATTTTAAAAATGCTTATTAGTACTGCCTGTTACTCAGGGTGGTTCGATGATTCAAACACCGTAATCAACATTCATCTGTCAGCAACTAAATGCTTATAATTTAGTGATGCCGTAGCTGCTAAACGTAGGCAACAACACTACATTAGACTGGCAACGCTTGGGCATGGCTTGGAGGCCGTGGACGATGACTTTGGCTAGAACTCTCTCCCTTCATGAAGGACGAGACGACTTCCGGTGTACTGGTGTGCTCAGTTCTTTATTTAAAAAATGAAGAAATGCTTGTCTGGAAGTTCGTGGAGAGAATTGCTTCCTATATAGGTCGGTTGATAGAGCTATGGTTTGCTTTTGCTCTACTTGTGTTTCGCCAATGCTGTGACAAAGCTAAGCCAAAACTGTGATGTGTCTTGGCACTCTCTGAGACCCTACGTTTTTCCCGTCACACTCCCCTGTGTATTTTAGTCTGTAGAATGTATAGGCCTATTTCGCGTCAATTTCCACGCGTTTGGTGGTCTTTGATTATTTAAATTCTGGGTGCAGTGGTGCACTACTACGGCACTTGGTGCCTGTAAATACTAGATAAGACTGTCCTCTTTTACACAGTGTTACTACTTGCTCTCTCGTTTTCAGGCTGCACATATATAGCTTTAATTCTTGCTGGCATTTGTGCTGTGCTATGGTGTTTCACATTTATTGATTACATTGATGTTTCTCTCTCACTTTCTCTAAAGTTTGTTCATTTTAAGGGCCGTTTAATCACTATACCTAAGAAAAATGTGTTTTCTCTGAAGCTTCTAATACACCATTATTGCGCTTTATACATTTATCCGGAATTTCTTTATTACAAACCATCCCAATGCATTTTACGCCTTTTTTGTGTTTCTTCAGGGGAAATATACATCTTAGCATAAAACAAAAAAACTTAATAAATGATCTCTTTCACAGTAATATGATAGTACATAGTGTACCACTCCAGTCTGCCCACCACTTATATTATTATTCATGGTGTTTATTATTTTATTTATTTAGAAGTTTTCTATAGCGCTAACAAGACCCGAAGGTATCAGAGCGCTTCACAGTAGTGGGCATGAAAAAGAGAACAACATGAAACAAACCCAATAAAAGCAATCGGCGACAGACAATTTGGAAAGAAGAAAAGTTCGGACAGCAGGGCTTCTCAGTACTGGATTCAACAATAACGCATGGATTCTGAGACGTTTGCAGCTCCAAGTTATCCATAACCAAGGGAGCGGATCAGGCACAAGGATTTAAGTTGGCTCTTGAATTCTGCATAGGACGGTAGAGTTCTGATGTGCGGGGGGATGGCGTTCCATATTTTGGGGGCATTTCCTGAGAAAGAGCAATCCGCAGTTCTCTTCCTTCTGGTTTTTGGTAGGATGAGCAGCAGGGAATTAGAGCTTCTCAAGTTTCTGGCTTGGCCTGCTTTTTTGAGCTTGTTAGCCAGGTATTCCGGTTTGCCGGTGTGGAGGGCCTTGTGGGTAAGGCAGGCCGTTCTGAAGGTACTTCGCATTTCCACAGGGAGCCATTCGAGTTCTTTGAGAGCCGGGGAGATGTGATCATATTTTTTGCAGCCTGTGATCATTCTTGCTGCCGCGTGAAGTGTTGTTTTTAGTGGAGCCAGGTGGGATTTGGGGATGCCTGTTAGGATTGAGTTCCCATAGTCCAGTCTTGATAGAACTAGAGATTGCGTGGCTAGTTTGAGGTCCTTGTTGGGAATGTAAGGTTTAATTTTGTTCAAAAGTCTGAGGTTGAAGAAAGCGCTTTTCGCCGAGTTCTTAATGTGATTTGACAGGGTTAGTTTAGGGTCTAAGGTGAAGCCCAGGGATTTAACGGAGTCGGCTAGCGTGAGGTTACCCTTGAGAGCATCGATCGACTTTAGCCACTCGGTGATTTGAGGGTTATCTTCTTTGTTTGAGATGAGGAGTGTTTCTGTCTTATCGGGGTTGAGTTTCAGGTGATTCTTTGTCAGCCATTCTTGAACTTCATTTAGGACATCGTTGAGTCTCTGGATGTCTTTAAGAGTGTTCGTCTAGTTTCTCCAAAAGCTCTCATGCTTATGTAAATGAACATTTCAGCAGCCATATTTTTCGAAATTCAAACACCCTTAACCATATGCTTTGTGTTCATCCTTTCCAAACACATCAGGGCTTTTGCATGTTATAATTGTCTTATTTCTATGACTCATATGTCACACCTGGCTCTCTCCACACAGTGCTTCTCTTCCTTTTAGTCAAAAACGTACTTTCGCTTCTCTTTTGCACCCATTACCCGCAATTGCCGTTTCTATTTTTTTTAAAAAAAACGTTCTTACCAACTAACAGTATTAGTTGCGTCCATCTACCTGTCATGGTGAGACTGTGCTTAACTGCCCATCGCAGGATGCAACCCATGTGACGCTGCACTTTATGGATACCACTCAAAATGGGAATGAGCTCTGCTGAAAACGAAACACAGCTGAAAAAATTAATGTAAACTATTATCTATCTCAAAGACAGTCATATATTTTCCAAGTACTTGAAGGAAGGAACCAGTTTCTAAAAAAAAGCGAGAACAACGCTAAGACCGGGCACCCCAAGTAAACACCATAAGACGGGAAGACCATTTGAACAACCCCACACCTGTCTTTTTGAGACACTTCACACAAGAGAATCAAGAAATCGTTTTGGTCCTGAGGAGAACCCCGCAATAGGGGGTTCAAAACGCGTCAACCATGTGGGTCCAGTGTCAGCAATAAAAATCCCAAGAATTTAGTTAAGACATAATACGATCTATTCTGACTGGATTTTGTAATTCAAAATTATAAATGACAAAAAAGAAAATGTAGGCTATACCATAGCGTTTGGCTTAACAAAATGTTTATTTTGACACTGGCCTATACCTCAGAGGTATATGTTGTTTGTTTCATGAATGTGAGTGGTTTGTATGTAGTGAGAAAGATTCAGTGTGGATGTGTTGTATAGTCATTTAGAATCTGTTTGTAAAATTTGTATCTAGTTGTACATATTTTGTATATAGTTTGTATATGCACAAGAAATGTCTTTGAAAAAATGAAAAATATCCTATGTTTAAAAAAAATGATTTAAATAAACCAGTAACAAATGTTACATTAGACTGATAGGTTTTGCTCATAACAGATCTTTGGTCAATAGAAATCAAGTTAGCTCAGTACTGGCAGTTGTGTCGTTAGTTCAGTTGATTTGGCTTAGCCTTGCTGGTTAAGAGTCAAGACCCAGTTTTGTTTTCGTGAATTTCTAAATCCAACACTACCATATAATATATACCTAAACCTTTGACTCCTTCCTCAACCTCAGAAGAAAAGATCTAACTGTCAATGCCACTTATACAAATAAGAGAAAGATTCTCGATCACCAATTAAGCCATCCTTTGGCCCTATATTCAAAGTGTTACTGGAAGAAATGAGGATATTGGGCCATTTTATGGAAAAGACTAAGAAAGAAATTGCAGAGAATCAATGACAGATGATCTGTACCTGAAAAATGGAATCTGAGACGGAGCAAAAAAAGATAGTTACATAGAGGTTTTTGCTTTTAAGGTGTGGAATAAAAGATTCCAGAACTGAAGAGTATTGCGCAGGATTTAGAAAACAGAAATCGATGAGAATTTATAGTGTTCCTGATGGAGAAAGCTTAGTATTATTTATAGAAACGAATTTTTGCAATGCCAAACTTTCAATCGCTGACATTAAAGTGCTCAGTATTTGGGAAAGATACCGGACTTCAAGGAAGAATTATAAACCTAGAAACAACATTGTTTTTTTCTTAAGGATGCACCCATTAAAATAATTTTTGGATCCAAAGGTAACCAACTACTGAATTCATCTGGTAGATTTTATGTTCTCAATATAAAGCTGAAGTTATAGCACAAGGTCAAACGAGAATGTGTGATTTAAGGCTTGCTTTGTGCAATTTAAAGGCAGGATCTTGCTTTATCCACCATGTGGAAGTAACTCATTCTGATACAGCTATGCTAAAATCTAGCCAGGAAAAAGATGATCTTGATACATACAAAAACAGTTCATCATAATAAATCTCTAAGTTTAACCTGTAGATTGTTTCTTTGTTATATGGTGTTTTTCTAAGTGTATAGTTCTTCCCTAATAGATCAATATAACCTCAATTTCTGCATCATTGTGGAGAAGTGTGGCTCAATGGTTAGAGCGGCAGACCCTGATGCAGAGGTCTAGCCCGGGACCAGGGTTCAATTCCCCGCCTCGGCGGGTCTTGGGCTAAAAAATTCCACGGACCTGATAATTATCGCCTCAGTGCCTATTCCAATCATGGAGTCCCACTCTGCAACTCTGGGCAATAGCTTGCTTAATCTCCACAACAGCCCCCACAACGCTAAGGATGCCTGGCCTCCACCTTGGGGGTGCCCAGGAGTGGACACCTCACAGGGAAAGCCAGGATGGGTTCCACAGCGGTATTCGTACAAGCGCCTTGAGACCCTTGCGGGTGAGTAGTGCGCTATAAAAGTATCAATTTACATCTTCTTTTTCACAGGTGTATCTATTTAAGACAATGTTTACAAGTATGTTTTGTGGCTGTCTGATGACGTCTGACGAGGTGAGACACAGGTCCTTTCATCTTCACTTGGTTCTTACTAGTCCATTTTGGAAATGTTCTTTTTTTTTGGCTCTTTGTAATTTTCTTTGGATTATTGCCTTACAGAGTAGATGAGGAACATCATATTTCATATAATGTATAATTTATCATCCTACTGTGGAACTGATGCTTTCAATAACTTCTGACAGATTAGAGTCTGTTCAGACAGACACCATACTTATCACCTAAGTCAAAACAACTCACATCCAACTTTATGCCACAGGTGTATCTGTGGTCCCCTATATTGTTTCCAATATATTGCTATACACCTCTTTGCCATTGGTTTATGGAATTCTCCAATCGCTTGTTAGTGCACAGGAAAAGGCAGGTACATCAGTACTACTTTCTATGAACATTTTTGGAACTGACAAAAAATCAACATGAACACAAAAAGATTGCCTGAATGCTGGAAGCAAGAGGGCTCAAGGACAACTGACGACTGCAGGGACTAGAATCACTCCATGGATCAAGTGGTTTGGCAGCTGTTACCTGCTACAGGGACACAAGTAGGACTCCTGAATACAAAAACGCCCAGCAGAGCACTCTGGACTGGCCCCTGCATTAACTGTGGCTAAAGAGACATTTGGGACTTAGAAGCCTAACCTGGGGACCTGAGGGATGCAGGAATAACCAGAAGAAACGTTTTCAAAAGTTGGAGAAATTCACCTCAAGTTACCTTTATCTGACTTTAACTTTTGAGGCACCTTTTTGCTCATTATATTTTTTATAATTTTATTGTGTTGTGTTCCTGACTTTAAAATTGTTTGGTACTGAATGGAATGAACACAGATCTCCCCAATAAACTGCCTGCTGATTGTTTCATTGCTACCAGGGGAACAGCAGAGATTCTCTTGGGACTGTGCTGTGACTTAACCATGGTGTGTTTATTACAATGGTACAGGTGTTCTCCCTCTAAAGTTAATAACGCCCTTTCTGACCAATCTCCAGTAAATAAACCCATGATTCAGCCCAGAAATGTAAGTAAATTATGTTGCAAGTTTGACCACAGCTGCATTGAGATTTTTAAACAAATCAGCATCAAGTCAAAAAACAAAAGTTAATAAAAACGCTAAACTGCCTAATCAGTAGAAACACTCATTACAAATCACTTTCACTTTGAGTCAAGGGAATACAACTACAGGGTTTTACTACACACAGCCAACACATCTGCTTGCAAGGAAACATTTTAATTGCTTTCAAACTGTGATGATCCACAGAAGAAAGCATGGGATAGAGAGAGAAATTGACTTAAATGGCTTCTACCTTCAGCAAAGGCACAATTATGAACAGCCATAGCTACAAACTCTGCACCCGTTCAGCCTCATGTTTTACATCTTCAAATCCAGGATGGCAATGGTACAGAGCTGACAAAGGTAGCATGCTTGGTTGCACCTGAGCTTGTCTTGCACACAATGTGGTTTATCGGCTGTAAGGCCACTGCTGTGCTCCTGACACCCGTAACTTGCAACCAAAGGTGCTTTTTTAGTCGTTAGTCTGCTACATTGGGGAAGCCTGTCAATCCATGGTGAACAGAACCTTAAGAGTATTTTCCTCTCTTCACTGCCACATTTAAAAAATTCTCAAAACAGCAGACTTGGCCTTAAAGTAGTGATCATGGGTATACCACATTCAAAGTGGCCTCCTTACCCTCCACCAGCAAATCTATTTTGGCCAACTCTGCTCTAAATCTACCACTAACGAATACAACATCCATTGAACATAGGGGCTCTTTAACAACTGCCCAAAACAATTCTGCAAATGCTTACCAAAAACATTGGTACCATAGAGGTGCAAAGAGTAATGGCATCGGACTCATGTCTAGACAAATGCAAAAAAGGACAGCTACTTGGGCTGCCAGACTTAGCCTTTGCTTGGGCCAACAAGTAGATAAGGGAGCCTACTACCAACTACTTCCAAATCTTGTTATATCACATCCAGGGCATATTAGGGAAATGTCAAGAAAGTGAAGAATTGATGTGAAGAGAAAGATCAAAAAGATTGTTTTGTCCATGACACAAGATTTACACTACAGTCAGTCACACACAATAACTATCACAATCATAAAGAGCTCACAATAATGCAAAGACAATCAACAGCTACACTGATCATTTATGCTCACCACATCAGGCCCAGGCATCCTTCAGTCCTTGGTCACCCCCTATCAACCCCCTAGGAGTCTTCGCTCCAGCTCCGCGTTTCTTGCCACATCTATGAAAGTACGCAAATCCAGGAGGGGCGCTCTTTCTCGCTGAATGCTTCCAATCTCTGGAATTTCCTCCCCCCCACTCTCTGAGGTGAACCTAACTTACTGGCATTCCGGAAACGTCTCAAAACTCACCTTTTCAGTGCCTCACACTAGCACCACATACCTCTCTGTCTCTCCGCTCGGCAAGCGCTAGGAGGCCTCAGGGTAGCTAAGCGCTATATAAATCCAATTTAATTCATTCATTCATCAGGAACTTCTGTGATTTAAAGCCCAACCGCTGTACATGGCCACTCTCTCAATTGAACCTACACACATGGAAAAACTCAAGCAAAAAATGCCTCTGCCGCTCAATAAGTACTAGCTGTAGATTGTTTTTTTGTTTAAAGATAGAAAATTAAGACATGACTAACCCACTCTAATACACATTTATTTTTTTAGCTAGGTTCAAGGGCAAAAAGTGGAAGCTAAAAGTGCCATGCCGAAAAAGATACCCAGATAACTTTCACAGCTACAAGTCAACTACGACAAAAAGCTCAGTGTTTACAACTAAACGCCCTCCAGTTCCACAACAAATATATTTTCCGCATTCAGACTGAACACAAAGCTGTTCAAACTGCAGAGGAGAAGGGGTACTATAAGAAGTGGCCCCATCAGGAACACCCAGAACAATGTGAGCCTTGGGACTCAAAGCCATATGGTGTTCTACATCCCCTTTAGTGTTACTACATCACTAATACCCATGATAGGTAATAAGATTTTAAATGATGTGATTTTGGACAAACGAACCCAGAACCTAGTGCAAAAGAAACCTAAAGGTGCATGAAAGAACACAAATCTTGCATGATAACACGCAAAGATAGTAACACGGGGGATAAAACCACAGGACATTCAAGCTAGCTATAGGACTCATCTTCTCGGGTGGTGCACAAAGAGCACTACAGATTACACTATCTTGCATTGTGGACAGCAATTTCCTAAAGTTTGTCGCAATGCTAAAGGATCTCAAGTCACAGAAATTAACCCTGATGATCTTTGCTGATAAAGACCCTGCCGGCTGACAAGTGAGTCACCAGGCCATGTGCCTTGATGCACAGTACGCTGACATGATAAAGTACTATTCAACTTCTACCCCCAAGTTCTTCTAACAGGATTATCAAATGGATGAACGTTTCCCCTTTTCGTTCTCTCATCTTTGTTTAGAATTTTTATACATTTTAATGATGCTGTCCTCGAGACAGCCCTAGTTCTTGAGTTGTGTTATTGAATAGTGTGGGTCAGTCCTTCTGTTCTTTTCCCAGTTCCCTTCAGTAATCATCATTAGCAGTATAAAAGCTAGGCTGTGTTTCTTTCACATTAGGATGGAAAAGAGTAAGGATGCACCAGTAGTAATGTATGAACAGCTGGATTCAAACTTAAATAGGCCCCAACCAGTGAAATTACTAGTTGATGTCATCAGACCCACTCTAGCCAACCTATTCCTCTAAAATTCAAGCTTAGACACTTGATCAAGGATTCAATCAAAGGGTCACTACAGGCTGCCTGAAGATCTGACTTCTCAGTTTCAGTCTCCTCATGATCAGTTTTTTGTTTCTACGGGCTTTATTAAACCCTAATGTCTGGAATGCACATGTGTGGAACCTCTCAAAGACGTAAACGTGTTTGCCTTGCCCTTCCTTTTCATGTAGTACTTTTCTTATTAATTTATTTTATGGGTCATTTTCTTTTCGATTCTAGATTTGTCACTCCTTTCTTTAAGATTATATTTTAAAAATGTAATGTCTTGCAAAGGCAGAGTGCTGGTGAACGCTGATTAAAATCTAAACAAAAGCAGGGGAAATTACTCCAAGGTCACATACAAATACACTCAACAGTGAACAGGTACCTCACAAGAAAACAGATTTATTAAAATACACGTGAAACTTACAAATGTTCCATTACCACTGTGGCCTAATCCTGAAAATGCTACCAAGAGTAAGCAGCATGACTCCTGTAGAATTAGACTATTGATCACATCACCACAGGGACGTGGCTAACTAGCCAAGATGGCGGACACACTCGAACGAGGCTCCGTCCCACGATCTGCAGATCCAGCATTTATCCTGCGCATGGCAGCGCCATCATGTCGCCTATTGCAGCCCACCAGAGCGAGGGTCCTGGCAGGAGCGTAAACAGCAAGTCTGGGGGCTGCTGAATGCCGTCTTCATCCCGAGAGGGACTTGCATGTGAAGATGGCGCCTTAGGCCCGGCTGCACCAGACGGCAGATCGCTGAAACAGAGACTCGGAGGCCCTACTGGGGGCTAAACTGCGACATCCCATTGCTGCGAGGAGAGGCTGACGACCATGCTGTGAGGTGCATGGCCTGGCCCTGAGCTCCATGAGAACGAGTTCCAGTTGAGCCGACGGGCCCGCTGCGGGAGGCTGGAGTGGAGCACAGCACCCCGGGGGACGCGATTGACTGGGTGCGGCCACACTTAGCCACGGGGCACCTTAACTGTGGACGGATAGTCGTGGGTGACAGGAGAAGACTACAGACGGTGGAGTGAAGCTGCTGTTGGCCGCGGAGCAGAATTGCGGGACTCGCGTTGCGGCCCCCTGCATGGCCCGGACCAAGCATTGCGGTGGTGTTGAGGGTTGCCCTGGACAGCATTAATCGGCTCCCTTCTGGGCTCTCGGGCGCAAAATACACAGCGGATACCGGCAGTGACTGCAGGGGCGGGAGCGATGGAGGCCAGCGCTCCCCTCCTTAAGACTAAAACTTAAGGATAGTGAGGAGCACGATCGGGGCTCTATCCATCAAGGACGTGCTGCCTGAGTGATTGCTGACTGCGTTGAGGCTCTGGGGACCCCTGTGCAATCCGAACACTGGCAGAGTCTGTGATGCAGCACTGAGAAGTTTAGAGGCCAGTAAAATGTCTGTACTTGTGGGGGCAGCCTTGAAGTTATTACATGGTGGAGTGTGCAGGGCATGGGAGGCATGGACGCCCCTGTAAACCCATGTGATACCTGCAACGTAATAAGAAGTGAGGACTTATGCCACAAATAGGTTGGATGCCACATAACTCTGTCGCCTAGCGGATGCACGCTCGCTGCACACAGAACAGATGCTTCACTGTGGTGAGACTGGGAGCCGCCTGCGGGCCCGCCGAGACCAGTGACAAGGGCGTAGCCCACTCCTGAGCGCATGTACATGGCCTGGGGTGTGATTCAGTACCTACAAACAGCTAGCCTGCCCTGGACTGACAAAGTGGATACATAGACCTACCCTGTGGACTGGGCTAACTCAGGAATCTGGTGGAATACGGTGTAGCGCCAGGCACGTGGTTGCCCGTTGGACTGCACAGGCGAGACTCCTTTGGAGAGTGGCCAAAGGGGAGAAGCACAGAATATTACCCCATCCCCCACACGCAAGGGGCATTGCGGTCATAGTAAGATGGGCAGACAACGCACAGGAGTGGGAGCAGTGCCCACACCCTCGACAACGGGCCCAACTCAGTCAGACCAAGAATCTGACATGCCGGGTACCTACAGAGCAACCAGTTTGGAGTCAAAGATAGACTCAGTGCTTCAGGCAGTGACACAGATCAGTGAAGCATTGACGCAAACCCGTACATCTCTCGAGGGCAGCATTGACAAGGTGACATCGGACTTTACGTTCCTGCACACTGATCTCAGTAAGTTGTCTGGGAAGGTCCATGAGCTGGTTAAAGAGATTGCCCCGGTGGCCACAGCGGTGTCTGCGGAAGTATGAGACCTCACGGCTACCACTCTCTGGAGCGCAGCATGGATGACTTAGACGGCTGCTCACGGCAAAGTGATGTATGCGTAGGGGGTCTGCCGGAGGGCGCAGAAGGTGCTGCTGCCGTGGCATAGACCGAAGGCTGGCTGAAATTAGTGCTGCCTGACGGCGTGCTCTCTCCTTTTTTTGTGGTAGAAAGAGCACATAGGGTGCCGTCGAGCCGGCCGCCGCTGGGTCTTTCTTATTTCGCCTCATGAACTTTAAAGACAGAGACATAGTGCTCCACGAGGCCAGAAAAATGGAAGCGATAAAGGTGAACAACTCGCAAGTTCTCTTCATCCCAGACTATGCCCTGGGTGTGCAGCGACAGCGGAGTACCTTGCTCACTGTTAAGTGACAACTGCGAGACTTAAAAATGAAATATTCCCTCATATTCCCGGCAAGGCTGTGCGTGGTGGCGAACGGCTTCACGCACTTCTTCGACGCGGCAGAAGATGCATGGGAATGGCTTGAATCCAAAGGTCACCACACCTCGCAGAGTCAAAGACATAGCGGCACGAGCCAACGGGCGGTACTCGAAGAGGTGGAAGGAACAGACGTGGGCTGCGAGCGGCGGGGTGTCTGTGCAGTCGGCAGGCGCCCCAAACCATGAACAGGTGCTTCGTGAGAGGAGGGTCGCACTGCAGGCAGTAGCAGACCTGAGACCGTCGGAGCAGCAGGGACACTGACGCCTCTTCTGAACAGTCACTGAGTGAAGACAGCTCGCAGGCGGTGTGGCCGATTCATGAAGACTCACAGCCCCTTCCAGATGTTGTTATATTTCATATAGATGTCCTAATATAGGCATGGTTTGAGATGCCCTAATATAGGCATAATCTTTCACCTACATCAGTTCCCTATTCTCCACAATAACGGGCGCTAAGAGCTGAACCTTATCTAGACTGTGGTTTGGGTACAGAAGGACGGTTTTTCCAGAACAATGGCCTCCTATACCATCTTCAAAGTGCTCATTTAGTATGATTAAATATTTATAAGAGTTCTAGGAAACCAGGCAGGGGCTAGAATCCACCTGCATAAACATCTGTGTAAACGGTTCATCCCCTACGTCATCTTCATACCTAACAATGGCTAACACAAGACACAAGGGGACTCTATATACTTTTCTGTATACATACAGCACCTCTTGCTATCAGCAGTGAGAGGGAACAGAGACTTCCAGGTCGACACACTGACCAGAGACGCTGAGGCTCCTGCATGCAGTTGCTTCAGCTGATAGTGGTCTAACCATCCCTTGTGGGGTGTCCAACTCAAGACCAGAACTATGTCCCACACTCTCATTATTCAGGTAATGGGGTTTGACTAACTCCTAGCGGGATTCTTGGCTCTTTAGCACCTACTCACATGCTAGGTACACTTTGGTACATCTAAACAGGCATCGTAGGAGTATGCACTTTATTTTACAAATGCATTTTATATTCATGTATGTTCATGACCATTGCAAAATGGTAGAACTGTACTATTCCTTTTTATTCACTGAACTGCTGACCATATATCTCTGCTACTGTTTAACCGTTGTCGCAGCACATATATTTTACACTAGAAGAACAACTGCGCTATAAATTCTTATCGTAAACACGCTTGACTGTTTCTTTTGTGTAACTCTCTGAGACCAAATAAGCAAGCACGAGAGACTGTGCGAAAAGTAGTACATTGTTTACACGAGTCTGAGGAATCAGGGTTGTTGTGTTCTGAGATTGCCAAACACTAATCTCTCTGATAACAAGCACTGGCATAGCCAATAGGTCTCGCCTTTGAGACTTTATAAGTATTTAGTTATGCAGCCCAATATCCTTGGTGCAACAACATCAACTGTTGCATGGCTAAACACATATAAGGTCCCATAGGCGAGACCTATTGGCTAAGCAAATGCTTGTTTATTTTGCAACTTTTCTGCCTTCATTTGAGCTTTCAAGGTGAACTTGTTACTTAAGCTTCAGAGCACACGGCATTGCAAGGTTCTTTAAATTTCTGGAGTCTGGAAGCATATTACATTTTACGCTGAAACGTCGTTGCTCCACCGAGCAGTCCAGAGCCATTAAGCCAAATGGGCTTGACTGCAGTCTGAGCCTCCTTGCACCCAAATACAATTCAATGTCCCCTTGTTGAGCCAACATGGGGGCGGGCTTTACAGCAACAGGGGTAGCTTAACCAGACACCGCAGGCCATGGTGGCTGAAGGGAATTACTGATGCAGCCTTGAGATCGGACAACTTTCCAGGACACGCGTTGGGCGACCACGCGGGTGGACAGTGTCCACCCACTATTCACAGGTTGAACGACGTCACCCTGCCAAGAATTTGGGGCCCGTCTGAATAATGTGCTGAACTGGTCCCGGTGTAATTTCCGAACACCGGGACACTTTCACCAGCGCCTGCACGTTGTCTTCATTCCATCTGCAACAACATGGAGGTGGGGAAAGGGGCTTTCTTGTTTCAGACTCCTGGGCCATAACAAAGGCTGATTTTGAGGAGTCCAGGTCTCTTGGATGGGAGTAGTCAGGAGCCTCACACCTGATGCAAATGAAGCAGAGGGGAAACAAAGGGTCACGCCTTGTTAACACTTCACACATACTTAAGAGTAGCTTTTCACTCTGTTCAGTCCCTGTTTAGGAAATATTCATGCACTGTACGAGTCAAATGTGTTGGTCTTTCCTAGTATTAACACAAAGCAAATTGCATTTATTCAGAGCTTACCCCACCTGAGGTGGCGTTGAAATGTAGGTACCACTTTTTTCTTGTATAGCCCTACTCATCCCAATGCAGGGTGTCGGAGCACTTTACATCAACACGTGCATATTGAATGTACAAGAAACTGTATAAGTTTCTAAATGAATGTACAGGATGTGTTACATAAAACTGTGGTATTGCAAGGTGTAGTCACATACCATCTTCCATAGCTCACTGCTAAACATATATGTGGGGGCTTTAGATCTGATGTAATTTCTTGTGATGCCACTTCCTGTAAAGTTGTGGCTTGTGATGCCACTTTACATGATGGCAGTTCCCATGATGTAGCGTGCCGTGATGCCACCTGCATACTGCCTAACTAGGTTAGTCCCCCCACTTTTTTTTAGGACTAGTGCCCTGCACCTTTCCAATCCTAGAAGTGCTAAAAAGAGGTGTATTTAATGGGGTGAGAGAAAAGCCCACCGCCCCTCTTCAGGTTGTACATACGGGTGGGTTCTTGTCTTACGTGCAGACACTGCAAGAGGCGACCCAGTGTTCCTGTGGGCCCTCGATTCCTAACGCACATTGAAATAGATATTCAACTTTTCTCAGATTCCTTTACCACACGGTCAAGAACCTTGATCTTTTTCCACTGCAAATGCTGTTCTGCTTCACCTATTGAAAGTGTCCAAAGTACATTCTTGATTAGTGTTTTGTAACCGGAAGAAGTTTGGCTCCATCGTGTAATCTCGCTGGTGTACTGGCGATGCAGGATTTCTGAGATGTCTATATGCTGTACCTGGGGGATTTGATGTCCCTGGGCAGTGTGTGCCTAATGGCAGATTGGTGCGTTCTGGGTTCCCTGTATCAATTAAACTTCCCTGCTATCTTGGCAGAATGATATGATCCAGCGCTTCACAATCATGTTTTAAATCCCTAAGGGCTGTAATGTGAGCTATTTTGTGTTGTGGCTATCGGGCTCAGTCCTGAAATCACTCGGCAGGTTGTCCCTGGGCCGGTTAGTAACAGAATTCCTACATACACCATCGTGGCGTAGACCTCCGCAAACTTAACAAATTACATTTGGTATCCTCCCGCTGCCTGTTGCCTGCAAGTCCTGAACAGCCAGCCGCTGTCCAATTTGAAATTTCCACCAAAGTGTGACGTTTCTGAGCGCGCCAGATGTCGTGACAGTGATGTGCTGCGTACCCTACGAATAACCCAAGTTGCTTCATTGTGTTAAAGAGCTGGGGTGCTGGCTAGTCGACCCCTGACTGAGCCAGTCCATAATGAGGTGCAGGGTGTAGGCTAAAAGACTTTTGGACTTTAAATTGATAAGTAGTGGGCGGCCCTGCTGTACGAGTCCTCGCTTAAACATTCTGCTTGCTGCGTACGTGTGACTTTGTGGTGCAGTCCGTATTTTGTCATGGGAGACTATTCTAACTAGGTTTATCGCAATTTGATACTGTATTGAATTCTGATTACACCCGCCCACGCTCTGGGGCAGATACTGTAGCCAATCCCATGTGGTCAGGGGCAGATACTGTAGCGAATACTGCTTAGTGAATATTTTTGGGGGCGGAGGTCCCGCTGGTTAAAAGCAGCCTCCGTTTGTCGAGCCACACTAGGGTCGGGCTGCAAAGACCGTTGGGTAGACACGAAGTGGCACCTATTGGACAATCAAAGGCACTTCAAGACCCGAAGGGGGTAGGGAACGTGTAATAATGCTGAACCAATCTTTTATGGCCTCCTCAAATGTCAATCTAGTGGCATGTACTGCTATTGAGTGCCTTATTGCAAAAACATGAAAAGGGGCATCCCCAAATAATAAAGAACAAGCAAATGGAATCAACCAAACACCCACAGAATATCTATTTTACTTTAGAAAGTTTATTTTTATATAATCACTTTTGATAAGATTCTTATAACAATGAACACAAGAGAATAGTCATGTTAATCAACTTCTAATACATTAAAATTTCATGAAATGGTGCAGGAGACAAAAAGAACATCAGCCCAAAAGCTAATAGAGCAATAAAAAACATTACACACAGTTCGGTCATTCTATCAGTCAACCACAGGCTCACTATCATACAATACATACATTCATACTCAATCAAGACATCATTTCATCATACATTAGGAAAAAAAGCGCAGACGCGCGTTTCGAAAAAAAAAATTGTTTCGGAAATTCCTTCATCAGGGCGCATGTCTTAATTCCATTAATCTGCGCGGTCTTCAAGAGATCCAATTTGTAGTGTAAAATCAATTTATCAGATAATCTATGGTCTCAATGAGGGCTGACGAAGCATATCTCGAAGCACAGCGTTGCTAGGTATATCTTGAGTTCTTAAAAAAATAGAAATACAAGTCTCAAATCAATTCAGCTGGACACAATGGCTGCGGGAGAGAAGTGAGGTAGACCTCGCTGTTCCGTTTATCTGTCTGTGGTGTCGACCAAGATGGGAAGAGACGATTTGGATCTAATGTGAAGGGCTGTTCGAGTCTATTCTGAGCGAAGAAGAATGTTCAGAAGTGAAGTTCCAAGTATTTCCTCCTGTGAATGTCGGAGGAAACCCTAGTGGATATTTTAGAATGTTCGATACATGCCGGATAATCACTGCTTCCTGTGTGGGATTCTCCTGGACGGTAAATAAACGCGTGGATTCGATCTGACGTGTGGCGAGAAACCTCTGTGTACATCCGGGAGCAAGGCACTATTGAGTGCCAACACGCTGCCTCATCACAAGGTTACTAGAATGCGAGCCATGTTAAACAAGCGATTAAAGACAAGCGTGGCCCGCGGCTGCCAAAGTGAAAGTTCATCTACAGCGTTTACCTTGGGGGAGTGAACAGCGGCAGGCACGATAATTGCTAACAGATGGCACCGCTGTTCGCTCCCGCAAGGTAAACGCCATACATGCATGACTACCAATAGGAAACAAAAGCCTGAAGCGATTCCAAAAGTTCACTCCAAAGCAGCACTTGCGTGCTGCGTAGGCGAGACCTAAAAAGGAGATTCTAGTGGCACTGTGAGCTAGATAATGCAAACAAGGCTAACATATGCGGTGGGGTGCTCAGAGTCAGTCTACCACCAATCCCACAGTGTACGTTATCGAAAAGCGCAGGTCCTGCCGGGGTACAATGTAACGCCATAGACAGCAGATGAATTGATGTAACAGTGTGGTGCAATCCAGGGGTACGCAAGTATCATGAGACACTCGCACCACAGGTATGATTCACACGGGGTTGCCCTGCTGCGCTAATTTGAATACCGTGTTTGGGTGGGCCACCGAAAATTTGGGTATACAATAGGCTGCAGACTGCCAAGATATGATGCGCGAAGCAGTGCAGTGCGTACACCTATGCGCACAAGGCAGATCCACCATCATGCACCTCATTCACTGTCAGCTTTAGCCCACCCCAACACTCAGTAGGATCTAAGCGGTGTACTTTGCCATGAGTTGCCACATGGCGTTCTTAATAGTTTGGGTGGATACGTGTTGTTTATCTGCTCTACCCCAGTTGAACCACACAAGGGTTCCCCCGACATTCCTTGTTCGAATTCTTAAATCCCTGCACCTATAGACACTGCAGTCATATTTAGTAATACCTAGAGCTTACATGTGTTGCCCCTACATCCCTGACGCTCCCATTGACCCGGGAAAATTGACCCACTATCAGTATACCCTATGCCTTTCACAAACGTAGTCACCTGAAATGTTAGGGAGCCCGCAGATACGGTACATATGCGTATCTAAAGCGTCATGCCGCACACGTGGGGCTCCTACATCAAACACACATCTCACATCCAGAGATTCGCAAGCTACAGCAGAGGTGGAGAGGACAGATATTTGCTACAGGCTACTCGGCAAATGCCAGAGGAGCCCTGATATGGATACGCCCAGGTACTGTCTTCGTATCGGAAGAAACTGAAATAGATATTTATGGTAGATATGAGCTTGATAAGGCCGCCTGAATGGAATGCAGGTAGTACTGGGATCCATCTATGCTCCGATCACAGACCCATCTGGCAGGCAATGACTGACCTACTCTAACGCTGGTGCAACATTTCCTGGCTCCTGAGAGGTGACTTTAATGCGGATCTGGACACAACATTGGATAGGACATTGCAGCCACTGCCACAGACGGCTGCAACAGCCAATGCCAGAAATTTAGGGGAGTGGCTGCATAGGTGGGGCCTAACTGATGTATGGAGGGCTCTTCATCCACTGACAGATATTCACATTACTCACAGACTTCATGTACACATTGATTGCTTCGTTGCAAGCGATACTGCAGTGCACTACTGCGGAATATCTTGGCAAGACACACTCGGACCATAACCCACATGTAATGACATTGCAAGGTGATGTTGGGGGACCCAGTACTCACCTGTGGAGACTACAGCCCCTGGCGTTAGAGGACCCACCATTTAGAGAGGCAGTACATGCAGCGATGGAAGCATATTTCGAACATGAGGGGTCCATTGCAGATACAGGTACCCTGTAGGATGCAGGCAAGGCAGTAGTCAGAGGACATAGTATGGGGTGAGTTAGATCATTAGGAAGCAGCTAGATGAAGAAGTGAAGCGCATTGAGGATGCCTTGACTCGAGGCTGAATTAGCACAGGGCGATGATGTACAGCAGGACGTAGACACACAGCATGCAAAACATACCGAGGTGATAGAACGATTGCGCTGTCTGAACTACGTATCACATGCTGCACGCACACAAGCGACAGCGGACAGGGCGGGCAGGTTGCTGGCGCGCACGATCCGACAGGAGACCACACAGACGCCTATACTGAGGCTTCGTTCTGCAGAGGGAGTAGTGTTTACTACACAACATGACATACACGATGCGTTCACCACGCATTACACCAGAGTGTACTAATCGTTCAACCGTGCAACACCGACGGACATAGACGCATTCCTTGCCCCTTTGCCCCTGCATCAGGTCACAGTAGACCAAAGAAACGAGTTAAGTGAACCGCTCACGCTGGCGGAAGTGCAAATTGCCATAAGCTCACTAGCCACCGGCAAATCGCCGGGACTGGACCGCTACCCGGCTGAATATTATAAAGCCCATCAACAGGTACTGGCATTGCACCTACTCACAATGAACCAAAATGCGCAGGAGATAAGCATGCTCCCGGAAGGGGTTCAAGAGTCCCTGCTGGTGTCCTTGCCCAAACCACACAGGAATGCAGAGCTCATGGGGTCATACTGCCCGCTGGCACTACTCAACACAGATGATAAGGTTTTTGCTAAAATACTAGCGAGCAGGTTAGCCCCCTTGGTTGCACAATTGGTACATGCAGACCAGAATGGTTTCGTGCCAGCGCGCAGTACATTGTTAAACTTGCGGCGTTTCTTCCATGTGGCGCATTATTACGGGAATTACTGAGCGTGTGCTGGATGTCTAGAGTTGGACCTTGAGAAGGCTTTTGACACCCTAGAGTGGGACTTCCTGTTTGCTGCATTACGTAGATATGGACTGGGAGATGCATTTCTGGATCTCGTTAAACTGCTCTAAAGCGTCCCACGGCTAGAGTCAAGACAGGCCCATATGTTTCGGGGCATGTTCCCATAGAACGAGACAAGGCTGCCCACCCTCCCCCTTGTTATTTATGCTTGCCATTCAACCATGAGCTGAGGCACTTTGCTCTACACAAGCTGACTGGGGAATACCGCTGGGAGACGGTATGCATGTGGTCTCCTTATATGCAGATGACCTATTGATGTATTTCAGGAATGTGGTTCAGGTGTGTGGAGCAATTGAGGTCAAACTACTTGAGTTCACTTCGGTGTTGGGGCTGAGGGTGAATTGCTTATATCCATTTGCAGAATCTATACCTGACCCACACCTAATCATCAATGGCAGAGATGTCCACTGGCAGATTGAAGCGTTCCGCTATCTGGGGATCATGATATATAGGGTTTCACTGGATCTCCTTGAGAACAACCTGACCCGAGCCGTTACATCGATAAAAGCACAGATTTCTTTCTGGTCTACCTTGCCGTTGGCGGTTATGGGCAGGATTGCATTGTTAAAAATGGTAGTCCTTCCGCGCCTCTTTTACTACTTCACAAATCTGCCATTACACCTTAAACCACAGTTTTTAAAAAACTTAGAATCAGACATGCAGCAATTCATATGCCACAGGATGTGAAGCAGAGTGTCACTGGCTAAAATGTACCCACTGATCACCCGGGGTGGACTCTCATTACCCAATTTGGAACAGTACTACTTAGCTGCGCAGCTCCAGTGGGTGGCACGTTGGCTCTGTGCGCACTAGCTGGTGAACACAGATGCCTGAGCTCACTCATACCCAAATCGTGACACTATTTCATCCGGGTCGGACAGGCAGTACACCTACCCAACTCCTGGTATGGGTGGCGTATCTATGCTACTGACGCAGTCTTCACATCACGTCAAATGTCTTAGCAAATGTGCCATCACTCCCGATACTGGGCCATCCCAGAAGGCTTAGGGCAATAACCAGTGCAGAACTTGTACAATGGGAAGAGGTCAGTATACAAAAGCTAACCGATCTATATAACGATAGGCTGCTCCTCCCGTTCACAGACATAGCTGAGGGCTCGGATTTGTCACAGGTTCAGTTCCTGCTACACGCCGCAATAGGTCATACACTTAGCGCACTGTAGGGCGATATAGCGCTGGAACCTACCACTCATCTGACTATACAATACTTGCACAAGTTGGGCACAGGCCGTCAGCTAGCCAAGTCGTTCGCTGAATCTCTCCAAACTCACATGTCACCGCAACTGCTTTCCGTTCCGAGCCCACTGGGACGAGGACCTGCTGTGGTCCACTACAGACCGAGACGGGGAAAATATTCTTGAGAGTCCTACGCGAATTCCCTGTAACGTCAGATTCCGGCTCATTCAATATTATATTATCCACAGAGCTTATCTGACGCCGGAACGTATAGATTTTTTGGCTGCACTGATGCTATATGTGCGAGATGCGATGGGGTAGGCGCAGACCTATTGCACATGTTGTGGTCATGTACTGCCATTCAAGCATACTGGGGTGCAGTGTACGGAACGTGCTCTGGACTGGACATGGAAGCTGTGCGTCTTGGGACTGTACACCAGATCCTGAAGACACAAAGTGACTTCCAGGTACATAGATCTAGGACTCATAGTCGCCAAACGTCTATTCACGTACCGGTGGAAGTCTCCTGCCCCGCCCAGTAGCAGCAGTCTGGTATCAATCCCTACAATGCTGGGCGCAGGCGGAAAGCATAGCGCTTCACTGGGAAGACGCCATGGGGCTGAGTAAACAGCCAATGGCTGAGTCATGGGAAGCAATATTATCAGACTTTCGCATGGCCTGGCGCAACCGTTGAGAGACACCTACGGAAACACCCACAGTTGTCGACAGACAGGCGAGAGAGGATAGCCTATAATACAGGGATTGAAGAGTAGTGATCAGCACTCTGCCAAGATGACCTATACAAGCTTATGAGTGATTTGCCTGCCCCCCTCCCATGCATATATTTAGCCCCCACACATCAGGATACACCAACTGAATTGTGAAAGTTGTACATTGGAAGGTATGAGAAACTAGATATACACAACACACAGGCGAGATGGATTGCTGGGCTGGCACGGTGAGACGGGGAAGCCGTGGGTATGGCACATGTGGGAATGTGTAATTCTACTGTAAGTGGTCTGGGAGTAGGGTACAATGTACCATGTTATGTTTTGATAAAGCAACTCAAAATGTAAAAATTCTTGGAAGCTGTAAGCATGTAAGTAATTCTTCAATACCACAAATAATCCTGTCTTTCTAGTTGAGTAATTTATGATATGGGTTAAGTAGCTTTGAGGGACTGCTTCTAGAAGCCCAAGTGCTGCATCATCTCCTAGCCAGGACTTTGTGAGTATTAAGAGGTCCAGGCTTCACCTGTACAAAAGATATAGATGAGGACGCTCTAGAGAGCAGAGGAGAGATTTTTCAGGGTTGGGATGTATGGAAGAAAGCAGGGAGTTTATAGAAGGCAGACTTGAGAGATTAAGGGTTAATTTACAACGTAAATACAAATGGGAGAAGACAGGTAAGTGATGATTGGGGGAAAAGAGGAGGAGGATAGGTAGAATAGATGGCAGTAAGGAAAGGCTTGGTGGATGGCGTGTCCACAGAGAGACATGAGCTGGACCTCTCTCTTTTGTACGTCGCATTGTTGAGCGGGGCATGGGCGGTAAGTGGTTTTGTAGTCAGAGATACGTCAGATGAAAAAGGTCAAAGAGGACAGACAGGTGGTGAGATTAATGAGGGAGGGTGGAATAAGGTGGACTGAAGAATGCAGAGTGAGAAGGTTGAGTAGAGAGGAAACAGTAGGAATAGAGGACATCAGGAGTTAGCATGGAACTACTGGAGAAAGAAGGAAATGAGAAAGAAAAACGTGCAGTAGTGGTACGATGAAAAAAGAAGACGTAATAGCAGCTAAAAAAAGAAGGTGTTGAATGGGAAGAAAGCAAGGGATGAGAGAGGTGTGGTAGGCTAGAGTAGGAAGGAGGATGGATGAGCGGAGAAATATGAAGAGGCAAAAGATGGGGTGGGGGGACAGTGGGTGGGGAAATGAGCTACCAACAGAAGCACAGGCAAGATGCTGCAGTGAAGACCACCATGTCAACGGAGTACAGCTAGGAGGGGATGAGGTGTAACTGAAATTAAAGATTCCACTTTCCAGGTCAACAAAATCTAAAAGCCTAAGGAGTCCACCCAGGATGCAGCTTAGGGGCAACTCATTTGAAGATAAAATCTCCTAAAAACACATCGTCGTGCAAGTCTGTGGAATCCAGCCATGACCAGACGGCCTGCAATAAATACTCAAGAAGATGCAGCTTCCTCAGTCCACAAAGCGATTTTAGTATGTGTTCAGTAGTACTCCTGTAGTACTCTTTTACGTACTTGTACATGCGCTTGTGAATTGGTCTGAAAGCATCTAAAATGGGAATAAAATGGTAATATTCATACACAATTAGTACCAATAGAAAAGACTGTCCCCTCTTTGCACTTTTACTAATAGGGAGTTGGATGTGTCTAAGCCAATTGGCAAAGTCATGAAAGACAACATAAAAAAGCCCTTCAATAGTGTGACTTCCCATAAGTACTTTGGGGAATCAGCCTCAAGGAGTCTATGGAGTTCTCTAAGAGGTGCAACTTGTTAGAAAATTAAAGCTTCCAAAACCCTCATATACAGCTAAACTGAACAACCCTCCTTCCAAGGTCAGCAAATCTAAAGAGGTCTACGGACTTCACCCAGGAGTGACGACGGTATAACTTCCAAGAAAATGCAGGCTCTCAGAAAGCCAATATGTGTCCTAACGGTCTACGAAGTCTACCCATGAGCAGCGGAGGTGCAACCCACCAGAAGACACAACTTCACGGGCAGTCAAGTGTAACAAGCCTAGGAAGTGTACTCAAGAGTTATGGAGGTACAACCCACTGTAAGACGCAGATTCCAACATACAACTAAGTTATTAAGGTTAGAGACAGAGGAAATAAGCAGATGATAGAGGCTCCCTGTTTACCTGGGATACTCTGGGACAACCTAGGGCAAGAGACCTATTGAACTGTGATCACGTTCCGGGTAGGGGCAGAATTGTATACCAGAAATATGCAGATAACACATCAAACAAATCCCTACAAACACACGGAGTGCAAAACATGATCATAATAGACATACGATCAAAAATTCATATTATAAAAACTTGGCAGTCAATTTATCTAATTGTTTCGATACAATAGATAAGAATTTCCCTATACCATAACATAATCTCATAATGTCACATTTAAAACATGTTTTCTAAAGATCGTGAATGTGATGAACCTTTAAAACTCTAAAAATCAGTTACAAACTTTTCCTATCTCTCACGAAAGCTACACAAAAAACGATAAATGAGCACGTGTCAACAGGCAAAGAGAAATATCCACACTATCCTGATTCGTCATCCTTCACTGTATGAAGCTTGGCACTTGCCCAAGCCTAATCTTCAATAACCATCCTCTAACATAGGCGCTCTGTATATCACACAGTAATGGTTGTGAAGCACCCCTCTAGTCCATTTCCAATAGATGGTGCAACTCATTTCTTTTGCCTAAATCTTATGGATCACAATTTCTAGATTTCCCTCTAACCACACCTTTTATTACCATTTTTCCGTTGGTCTGAAGATATATACAATGAATATCAAACAATGGTAATAGATTTAGACTATCCTTAATGTTTGCAGATTTGTGTTCCAATGTGCTGTTGAATTTAACTGTAAGTACTCTTTAATTGACTGCCTCAGTGAGCCACTAGCTGCTTTAACAGGACAGGCCCAATAATTAAGACTGTTTGTGCCGGCAATGTCACACAGGTCCAGAATCTTTGGAACAAATTTTCGGTCTCTTTTTTTAACGTCTCGACCTCCGCTTGAGATACTTGAAACCTATGTTTAACAGTGAGGAAATCAGAACAAGCAAAAATGCTATGCCATTTTGTTTTAGGGGCTGCACATCAAAAGTTGTTAGTCACATAATGAGATTTCTGTCCTAAGCAATAAGAAGATGGAAAACTGTAACGTTTTTATATGTCCATTTCTTGGTAGTTTTAGAAGGACTGCTAATTTGTCTTAGGTTGCATAATTTGTATGTATTTTATAATTTAGCTTTTTATGCTATATGACTATGTATTGTATTTGATTTTTTTTTTAAATCAAGACAATAAAGTATTATCATTATTAAGTATCCTTTGAGGATACCTATATTTGATATTAGTCAGGCCAAGCTCAAGCCTCTATGCACTGTTAGCAGTGCCATTCGGAAGGCCTAGCCATCTTTTTCAAATCTTCATTTCAATAACTGGCAATTATTTTTTCCAAGAATACTTCGAAACCATGCAAAAGTAGATTTACTATTTTTGAATTATAGGTTTCTTTAAGAACTTCTACAAATTGACTCGCAAATTATGCAATAGTTTAAATGGAATGTTAGGTTTTTTTTTAACTGAAACACTTTAAAAACGCTTTCATCATATAACAAATTACATAATCTTTTGATTTAAACAGCAATTTAGGTGTTTTCACCAAACGAGCTACCTCCATATCTTTAGACTATTGGTTTGAGTGGTGCTTTCCTTCGGCAAAATATGTAAGCACCAATTAATACTGAAATTCTAAACTCCTATTTGATGTGAGAGATAAGTGCATTTATCAAGCACCTTTACCTGAAAGACAATTTGCCTCATCTGTATTTTACAATTAACACTTTGGTGTTGTCACCAAACAAGGTTAAGTAACTGCAGCTGGTTTGATATATACCTCAAAACTATTTCTATCTGCACCAATTTGCTATTCAGAACCGAACCATTACTACAAGTTCAAATGGATAAAATGTAAATTTAAAGCAGGTTTTTAGCAAAAGCTTCCCTATATGGACATATTTGATTCGCTAATCAACCAATCATAAAGAATGCCTTTTTTCAGCTTTATATCCTAGCTAAGAGTTATCTTAAGATATTGTATTTTGCTGTGTTTAACATGTGACAACTGAAAACTAAGTTACTATAAATCTTATACATTGTTCCCTAGCATCAGCAGTGGTTGGAGAATTTTAAAGGGTTGGGGGGGTTGTAAAAAAATCACATTGAATTGCATTGGACAAATAAGAGGAATGAGTCAATCAGACTTATCATTAGGTTTCTCTAGGCATATATGTTGCCCTAGAGAACATTTTACAACACACATTAGCAGAGCCAATAGGTCTGGTTTAATGTGGTAAAGCATGCAGGATAAGCACATAAACAAAGGGCAAAAAGCTGACGTTATTGAAGGTTACCTTGTATTTGATAAACTCCTCTATTATTTGTTTTTAAAGGGTTACAGTTGTAAATTAGTCCCTCATCCAGCTCAATCCAAGCAATGGGGTGCAGGCAGAAGGATTCCCCCATAGAGCTAAATAGCATTAGGTGAAATAGAAACACTCCTTAGGGTTGAACCAAGACATGACAGACAAACTGAACAAAGCCAATGACGGAAAGGAATTAAAGCCAATTCTATGTATATAGTTAGCCCATGTGTGTTTAACAATTGCACTGTGAAAAACCCATATCTAAAAAAATGGAACAAAACGGACATTTAACTGAACAATTTATCAATTAATTATTAGACCTAAGTTTTACAGGCAGACCATGGAATATTCCAACGCTTTCATTGTCTGCCAAGCAAGACTGGCCTTCACATAACTTGGTTGAATTCCCTTAACAAAACTTCAAGAGGGTAATGGAAAAGCAGTGCAATTTTCTGACATATTTCTCTTCAAATATACAAACCCATTGGGTTCCAGCAAGTTTGTGGTATGCAATTGTGAATGGCTACCAATCACTTTGAGATGCTTTAGGCTCCTATCTATGTTTCTGCCTTCCACTTAAATAAATATTTCACTATCTAATATGACAAGGATCTACTTGGACGGTTTAGGGTGGGAAAAAGAAAGGTTTCACAGATCTCACAACCTCAGCTTGTGGACATCAGAGTTATGCATCTGGTTACACAAGTGGCAAATACCAAGGCTCTAGGGCTTTCACAGAGGTTGGAAAGTGGACATGTCTTAGTTACATTAATCTTACAGGCTCTGGTATGAGACAGGAGTAGTAATGATAATACATAAAAAGCTATGTCAATATGGATGCCAAATGCCTCTACATCAAGTCATACATTATATGTCATGCCAATGGGGGGATCTTTATGTACAGGGGACCTTTTGGACTACTGAGCAATTCTTTGGAGAGAAGACGCCCTCTGTTATGGATACCTGTTTATTTGCTCGGCTACGGCAGAACGTCCGAGCTATCACCCCCTCATTCCCTGATGAGCCTGAAACGTTTGCGCCACTACACGCCCTAGTACAAGCAGATGCCCCACGTCATGTTATATACATGCTTTACAAACATGTACAAGGTGCACCACTTTCCACCACACTGCGAGCCCGCTCGGAATTGGATGGGGACCTTGCAACACCACTGACAGATGAGCAATGGGAACTTAGCTGCACACAAACGCAATCACAGGGAATAATAGGTTAAGGCTTTTGCACTACAAATTTCTTCACCAGATATATCACACCCCTGCTAGGCTGCACAAATTTCACTTACGTGAGACTGATTGCTGCCTCCCCTGCGGAGCAGCATGGGCTGACTTCATGCACCTAGCTTGGACCTGCCCTCAGGTTGACGCATACTGGACACAGGTTTTTGAGGGAATCTCTGATATGCTGGGCGTTGCAATCACCCCCTGCCCACTGAAGGCACTGCTAGGACTGACGCAGCCCGTGGTAACTGTGCACAGGAAGCTCCTGGCGATTAGTCTCTTACTCGCCAAACGATTAGTTGCATGTCGCTGGGGACGGGGGCATTCCCCCAAATTTAAATGCTGGGTCCGGATTATGTCCACATGGCAGGAACACCTACACGCTTACGCAGAACTGCTGCCTCCAAGATCACAACCGAAAGTCATATGGGCTCCCTTCATCTCCTACCTCCTTCGGCGTCAGGCTGCAGAGGATGACGAGCAGGAGGGGATAAATACTGTTGATGCCGGTACAATACTGTCTAATGTTTAATCCAGCACTTGCAACTACCTACACGCTTATTGCTCCTCTATAGTCCACGCACTTTGTTATTATCCCTGGGGTACCGCTGAGTGATCATCTGTATTATGCTAAATGCTTACACACCATGCTGGCATGTGTTAAGTCATGCTTTAATGTCAGTATGGCCGGTATGGCCCTCTGAAGGTCCTAAATGTTATTCACACCTCATAACGTTGACTCTGACTTGGAATATGCTGTACACTCTGGATATGCTTTTCATATTGATTATTTGTTGGGTAATGTTGGGTGGGTGGACTAAGGGTAAATTATATAATCGTTTGTAAGACGTTATTGCTTCCTGTATACGCTTAGCGCGGGAAGATGCTTATATTATGTAAATAACACGTCACATAATTGCCCGACATTATTGCATTGATGTACCGTGCTTTATATATACAATAAAGGTTTTGGAAACTTTAAAAAAAACAAAAAACAACATTATATGTCATGAGCAGAGGCAGGGATTATGTTTTACATTCTCTTCACTACTTGTACAGCAGCCTGTATAAACATCAGTACACCTCTTTCAATGCCCACGAGGCTTAATTAAAAAAGCAAGTCAAATAGCAGAAAAAACAGTGAATCTATACGCCGCAGTGTCTGTATACTCAAACACCAACAATCTATAGTCCTCTTGTTTTGCTGCTCAGCAGGCTCAGATGAGTAACGTTTTATTTTTTCTTGTTTTAAACTAAACCTGTAATGTGCATTGTTTTAGAATACAAATTAATGTGATTGCTAGGGGCAACACATTTTTTTATACTGCATCATTTCTAGCGCCACTGAAAATGTCCCTTTCTTTTGACCGGGTATCGTCTCGTTAACGTTCTCCCAATGTTCGACTTAGTGGACCAACCAGATAGCAGCCATTAAAGTGTGTTTTCTCCCAGTGTACTTGCTCTTTGTTTCCTGTATATGAGGCAGTTTGGGCGGGTATGTCTCTTCAGCTCAAGTAAATTCCTTTGCAATTCTCCACAAGGTCCAGTTTCATAAAACCTAGGTTTTTTTTCTTTCTGGAAAAAGAGACATTTTAGGATCCAAGTTTCAACAGTGGGTATTATCTCAGACTTCCATTGTTTTGAAATATGTTTTATACTACAATTAAGACCCGTAAAACACAAAAGGTTTGCCCTTGCGTTAACTTGTCCGTGGTACAGCAGGAAATAAGATCACCTAAAATCTGTCAAACTTTACACAAGAAACCAATCAGTAGAGTACAATACCTCATTCCACTTTTGGACTATTCTATAAAGTAGGTTTAAGAGCACCGAAGGCAAAATTGAGATGCCGGTAACAGTCTGAATCAGACTATTCCAAAGTTGCCAGAGTAATCATTCGCTAAGGGACTTGAAGAAAATCCTCTGTTCTGTGTAATTCACTATGTAAAATATCTTCTTTGTCCCAACCAAGAGACAGAATTCATGATAATCTACAATGTTACTTTTTTTGGTTTTATTTTTGGGGGGAATAAGTGGGAGCATATTTTTTCTGTCACAATCATCAATGAATAGATATGTTTTGACTGACGATAGATTTGTCCATTATCCCAAAGGTAGAGGGGAAAGCATTGCTTGTTACTGAATACGGGGCACACAGGAGCTAGAGTGCGGCTCAATACATTCTCCTGATCAGAGGAACCAAAAGGTCAGCAATTAGCTTAAGCAGTAGTGAACTAGCTTAGCTCTTCCCACGACACATGAGGTATTCATAAATTACTGAATTGATAATACCACAGAGAGTGTTAAACTGTGTAAACGTCTTGTATCAGTTTATGTCTAACTTACTCAGCAACAGGATTCTTCTTCTTCCATTACTTTTGTCGCTTCCATTCTCTTTCTTAGTTCAGCTCTGAATCAAGCAAACATTTTAGTTCAATTCTCTAACTTAACTAATTAAAAGAAAAGAGTGCAGGCACGACTCTGAGCTCAATCCCATCAACAGGAGTCAGCAACACAGAAAGTGAGATGAAAACTCATTTGCCATTTAACGGGGTAGAAGCTGTGGTTTCTACGAATGCGCTTTTCTGAAAGATGTCTGAAGCCAGGGACACCCGATATATTTCAAAACCCTCTATTTAAAACATTTAGACATTTAGGGGCCCATGTACATAGGTTTGGCATTGCGATTACCAAATAGAACATTTTTTAAATTTGCTATTTGGAAATCGCAAACAGGTCGCAAATAGACCTTCCTCATTATTATTCATGAGGTAGGTCTCGGTTTGCGACCCATTAGGAATTGCTAAGATCACAGGGATGGATTGTGGCCTGCTGGGGTCAGCAGACCACTATGTCACTGATTGCTTTTAAATAGCAGCCGGTTTTCCTTGAAGGAAAACGGGATATGTTTCAAAAAGAAAAATTACATGTTTTCTTTTCAGTTTTTTAAGAGTAGGCAGTGGCCTGAGGAACCACCGCCTGCTCCTAAAAACATTTCGACAAATATTCACACGATTTTTTCTGTACACCAGATTTGCAAACGAAATCTGGGCATCCCCAGTGCTGGACACGAACTTTACTGGTGCGGTAAAGGTGGGATGAGGTGGGAAGATTTATTTCCTTTGCTTGAAAAAATCAGATATGACAGAGGCGGCCTACATCTGTTGCTCCTACATTTGGAAGAAAATGACTTAGTAGCATTGCCTGGTTTAGCATTAATAAAGAAGATGCAGCTGGATCTAGCGGTGCTAAACAACAACTGGCCGGGGTACTAGAATTGTATAGTCTGAATTTGCATTCAGAAAACACTGTAGGAATGTGAGAAACCAGAAAAAAACAGAATAGGGCCATGAAAATATTTTGGGTGGCCATGGGTATTCAGACCATTTCGCATGACAACATCACGGTTACATCACGGTTAGAGCAGGCCATTTACTTAGGGATGATGGCGTGCATCTGACTCAATGGGGAATGGCTTATTATATTCTTGAAATACGAGACATGTTATCTAAGGAGTTGAAGGTGGATTTATGGGTCTCTGCGAGAGGGGTGGAAGAATACAAATAAAAAAAAACGGGATAAATGCAAGTTGGGGTGGGGTCAGGAAAAATCCTTGGTTTTTCCTGAGTGGCGGAATAAGGGGGGTCAATGTCTAGAGCGGACTTGACCGTCCTTCATGAGAGAGGGTGGGGGGAGGATCAGGATGGGGGAAAAAAGGAAGGAAAAACAAGGAAATGGAAATATGTTCAAATATGGGGTGAATTCAGAAAAATGACGCTTATGTTTTGGTTTTGGAAAATAACAGTTACAAGGAATAAAGATTAAAAGAAATGTAAGGTTTTGGCTTAAAGTGCAAAATTGTATGGTTTCGATATTAAATATATAAAACATAGAGTTAATAAGTTGATATTAGAAAATTGCCTGATATTATGAATAAAGTGGTCTTTTATGCTACAGGTGATGTTGTCTTTGTTTTCAGTTGGGGTCTGGGCTGTTCTGGGCGATGACAAGTTGCCCAAAGTCTAGAACCATTAGATGCGATAATTACTCTAAAATGAAAAGGAAGGATTGCAGAATTTTAACAGATAACTTAATGGCAAAGTACAGAGACCAATATTATGCATAGCTCCTTTATTGCCCTCACACCCAGCAGCAACAAAGAACTTAGAATTAGATTAGAACATCCTTAGAAATCTAGAACATTAAGAACATGCATAATATCATAGAACACACAGCCATCTATCTTCTTTTGTTGCTGCTCATTCACAGATAAGTACTTTTAATAAGTACTGTTGAGATATATGAGATTTTGAACTTGTTGGTTTGAAAGGAGAAGGATGTTTGTTGAAAGCTACAGGTTAATAAGTTATAGACCGTATTAATGGTATTGCTGGGATACAGCGTTATGAATAGAGGCAAAAAGTTTTAGTTTGGATTTTAAGAACAAAATCGTTTTTACGGTCTTTAGTATGCGGAAGAGAGAATTTAAGTAATTTTTGGTTTGATTTGGAGAAGTATTTATGCCTTTTTCATAAGGAAAGGATGTTGGCATAGATCAGTCTTCAATTTATTCCTCGTCTATTGTGAATGACGTTTTTCTCTGAAAAGGGCTGAGCAAGGTACACTTGTTTTAAGGGCAGCCCAAGGTACACACGTTTCCGTTACGGAAGCGGAGGCCATTGGAAGTTGGGAGTTAATTTGAAAACGGCTTACTGCACCTCAGTAGCCACAAGAGAAGGCAGGTCACGTGCTCACGGGTGTCAGTGAGCATTCGGCGTGTGAGAGATGAAGAGAGTGGCTCATCTTTGCACTGAAATAGTTGTTGTTTGACATCATGATAAAGGATGTTGGCTGGGAACAGACTTGAATGTATTCCTCGTGGATTGTAATGTCACTTTTGCTCTGAAAAGGGCTGTGCAAGGTACACACGTTTTAAGGTCAGCGCAAGAAGACACGTTTCCGTTAGGGAAGCAAAAGTCGCTTGGAAGCCGGGAGTTAATTTGAAAAAGGCTTACCGCCTCATGTGCGTTGTGGTAGCCACAAGAGAAGGCAGGTCGCATGCTCGCAGGAGTCTGTGAGCATTCGGCTGTAGGTTGCTTGGGAGGGACAAAGATAATGTCTCATCTCTTGCATTGGAATAGTTTTTTGGGGCATGGTGAGGCCGCCGTAAACGTAATGTGCGGAGGCCATTTTGAAAGTTTGGGATAATATTGATAGCGGACACTGGTGAACGTTGGTGGACATATTTTGGGCTGTTTACAAACAGGATGTGAGGTATTTGCCTGTGTTGCAGGGGAAGTTTTTCCAGTGAGCTAGTTACTGAACAGCTGATGAGATGGAAGCAGTGATTGATTGATTAGGTGTATTTTGCTGTGATTTGAAAACAGGGTTTAGCAATGGAGCAGGAAAAGGGAAATTATTTTGAGGAGAAAATGAAAGAGTACAAGGAAAATATGTTTGGAGAGTTAGCAGAAAAAAGGGATTGGAAGACTTATAGTAGTGTTGACAGGCATATGAAGGAGAGAGGCTATATAGTTAAAAATGAGGAGGAAAGTTTTTATTCAACTGGAGAAGTAGAAGCTAGTGGCTCTAGATGTTGGAGTTCTGAAAAACAATTAAAAGAAAGCACACAGAATGTTGAAAGATTCCAAAGGGTCTGGGCGCAAGGTCGCAGAAGCAGTCTGGTTTAGAGGAGATGGAGGATGAGAATGACAGGGGTAAGAATAGAAAGTATAGCCAATAAAGGATAACATTGGAGTTGGGGGATTTTGTTGACCCACAAGATGAGGAAATGTTTGATCCTCTATTGATTCAACACCCTTTGTCACCTCAATGGAGTCCCGCAGAGCATGTGGCAAAACATGTCTCATATTGGATACGTAGGGAAATCCCTAAAGAGGTTCATACGAGATTTCGATGAGAATGTTCCAGCCCAACATTGCTTTCAAAGGTTGCCTAAACACAGGAGCTAGATCCGAAGATGTTAAGTTTTTTAACATAGGTGGCAGAGACTCTAGGAAAGGGTTAGATAAAGGTCTGAAGGGGTGCCAAGATAGACTCTTTGACATTCTCTGCTCACTAACAAAGGTATTTGATTTGTGAGAAGAAGAGCAATCCAGTAACACAGGTGAGGATTTGTTTGAGCTTCGTGTATGGATCCAAAGAGCAATATGCGTACGAGGTATTACCAATGCAGCTTTGTGTGTGGAAAGGCACAGAATTATTTTAATTAAAAAGACCCCAAACTAGTGGAATTGGTGGATAAAGAGTTTGGTGAGGAAAGCAATGGCATGATGTTTGGGGACGAGTTTGTCAAAGATGTCTCCAGATATGTCAGGACATTCAGTTCTTTGCAGAAGATGCAAAAGCATATTCATGAGGTTTTTGGGGGGCCAGTAGAATGCGGGGTCGATATCCCATCTGTGGACAAGGGATAACTCATGGTTCATTCACACGAGGTTTCAGATCCTATGGGTATGGATATAGATGAGGTCAAGGAAGATTTTTCCCCACAAAGACAGAGAGGGAGAATATGTGGATCTCGAAGTGAAAGAAGATCAAGGGGTGGAGTAGGTGAGTTTAAGAAACAATCATTCATGACCCTGGTATAACTGGGCGGCAGAGGAGCTCAGTTTGTATTGAGCTGGAGAGAAATTACACAGGATCCTTGAGTGATAGGGACTGTTCAGGGGTATCACATAGATTTTGTAGGGGTGCCAGTGCGTGCAAGGGTGTTGCCCAAGGTTGCTTTGTTTTATAAGAAAACACGAGATTTATTTAGATATCTCAGGAGGTAGATGCACTTTACAAAAAAGGGGCCATAAAAGGGGCAGAACGAAGTTCATAGAGTTTTGTAAGCAATAACTTTTTAGTTGAAAAGAAGGACGGGATTTCAGTGATTGAGTATGTTACAATCATTTCAAGATGGAAGGCATTCACATTTTAAGAGACTTACTAAGGAAAATAGATTGGCTGACAAGACTGGATTTTAAGGATGCCTATTTAACAATACAAGTATGTGTACAGCACAGGGATTACCTTCAGCTCAGGTGAAAGGGGGAGGAATGGAGGGTCAACAATTTAGCCTTTGGACCGACATCGGCAACAGGGTTTTTTACGAAGGCCATGAAATCAGGGATTGCTTGGCTGCAGTCGAGAAGAATACACTTGATAGTATATTTGGAGGATGTGTTGATAATAGCAGAGGAAAGGAACGTTGCCGTAGAATGGACGGCATCAGTAGTAAGGAAATTAGAGGTAGGGTTTGTAGTGAACAGGGAGAAGTCTTGTTTGATCTCAGTGCAAGAGATGAATTGTTTAAGTTTTCAGATACAGACCTTGATGGGTGTGTTGAGTTTACAGATGGAAAAAGTGAAGAAGATACGTGAGGAGTTACCAAGAGTGAAGAAGTCAGTTCTATAATCTTTGATTGAGATAGCGAGGTTATGGGGGCTGTTATCAGCAACAATTCAGGCAATTTTCCCAGCACCCCTGCATTACAGGGCTCTTTAGAGATTGAAAGGCTATACTTTATGAATGGGGGTGCAGTATTCACAGAAAATGGAGATGAGTCAGGAGGCAATGAAGGAAGTAGAATGGTGGTTATTGAACATGGATGCTCGGAACAGAAGGGCCATTTTTGGGGAGACTCGGGAGATGATGATAGAGTCCGATGCAAGTCTGTATGGATGGAGAGCAAGATGCAGTTCAGTGACAACAGGGTGTTGTTGGTCAGAGAAGGAGGAAGAGATGCATTTTGATTTGAGAATTTGTATAGCACATGAATGCCTGAGGGCGTCCTAGCGCGAGTGCCAGCGGGACCCAAAATGGTTGCAAATGAAAAAGTAGTAAACATTACTCTAGTTGGCAAAGAGCCACGTTTTTGAAGACTTTCTGAAAGATAGAAGTGTTTGGCTGTTTTTTATATCAACTGGGAGCAGGTTCCATGTTTTAACTGACCCCAAATGAGACTTCTTCCACCCCAGCGGGCTTTCTTGAACCTAGGGATCGGTAGGAGTTTGCTCTGCGACGATCTTACATTTCTAGAGGGTATAAACCAGATCAGATGTGGCTTCAGGTATTGAGGACCAACACTGTGCAATGCCTTGAATGCCAAACATTGGGATTTAAATATAATCCTTTTTTCAACAGGGACCCAGTGTAGCGTTCTCAATTCATAGAAGACTGGTTGAAATCTAGGAATATCCAGCAGCAATCTTGCTGCTGCATTTTGAACAAGCTGCAGCTTATGCAAGTGCTGTTTTTGGATGCCCACATAAAGGGCATTCAGTCTGGACAGGGCTAATGCTGTCACAAGAGTTTTTAGGGTGTCCTTTCGGTATGAAAGGGCAAACTTTCCTGATCATCTTTAAGAATTAAAATTGTAGAAGTAAGAGTGCTGATCTGATGTTTGAAGGTCAGATTGTCATCAAATATAAAACCTAGGTTCTTCACTTTCTTAACGGGGTCAGGAAGATTTCCCAGACTAAAGGGCCACCATCTAGGTGACTAAAAGGAAGTATCAGTACCCAGCAGGAGGTCCTCTGTCTTTCGGCCGTTCAAATTTTAGTTACTTGGAACTCAGTCACTGGTTCACATGGGTCATACAGTGGTTTAATTGACTTGCAGTCTGTTCCACACCATTTGAGATTGACAACACTAACTGGGTATCATCCGCGTAAGAGACAACTGAGAAACCAAACTGCCTAATTATTTTTGCCAGAGGGGTAACATAAATGTTGAACAATGTAGGGTTTAAAGAAGAACCCTGTGGCACCGCACAAGGGAGCATGACTTGCTTGGATGAAAAAGCTCCTGCCTGTACTGATTGCACCCTATTGGACAGAAATGATTTAAACGGTTTGAGGGTGGTGCCTCTTATTCCTAAATCTGATAGCCTCTTGATCAGTATATTGTGGTTCACTGTGTTGAAGCCACCAATAGGTCTAATAGAATCAGGGCGGTCTTATCACCAGTGTCCATGATTGATCTAAGCTCTTTGTCCGCCATGACCAAGGCCGTCTCAGTGCTGTGCCCCTACCGGAATCCATACTGAGAAGGATCTAAAAGTTCAGTGGAAGAAATAACGGCAGAAAGTTGAATATTTAGCAATTTTTCCAATACCTTTGCTAGGAAGTGTAACCTAGAGATGGGCCTTTAGCTACCGTGATCAACAGGATCCAAGTTGAGTTTCTTTAAAAGTGGGAGGATCAAGGTTATTTTCCAAGCATCAGGGAAAGTACCTGAGCTGATAATCTCATTGAATAGATGCATATCAATTGTGTGGAGTTACTAGAAGGGTCGTTCGCAGTGCAGAGGTGTGTATAGATTCAAGTGAAATGTTGTGTGTTGTTAAAGATGGACAATATTTAAGCAGTTCAGTATGTCAACAAGTTGGGGGGACCTCGTTCGAAGGGGTTAGCGGACTTGGCAAAGGAGTTCTGCAATTACTGCTTGGACAGGGGGATCATGGTAAAAGCTCAACATATCCCTGGAAAAAGCAACGTAGAAACAGATTGGAATTAATGGAACTTAAGAGAGGCCAGCAATTGAAGGTTACATAGGGAAGTGTTTTTGAGTTTGGAGAAGAGATGTGGTCCATTGGAGGTGGATCTTTTCGCGGACAGGTTGAATTCCCAGTTACAGACGTTTTACAGTTGGAGACTGGATCCAGGAGCACTGGGGAATGATGCATTCCTTCAGGATTGGGGGAAATGGAGGCTGTAGGCGTTCAATCTTTCTCTTTGATTCAGAAGGTTCTCATGAAAGTAAGGGAGAAAGAGTGGCGTTAGTGTTAATAACTCCATTTTGGTAGTCTCAGGTGTGGTTCCCGGATGTGATGAGTCTGTGGGTGGACTATCTGGTGTTGTTACTGTGTTTTCCAAAGCTACTGATGGATGCCTAGCGGAATTATCACGAGTTGATTACAGGAGGTCTGTCAATTCTGATGGGTTGGTTGATTTCAGGAGAGTATGGCAGGTGTCAGGATTATCGGAAGAAGCTTTGGAACTTATTAAGGAATCATGGGATCCAGGAACTTCGAAAGCACACAGGTTAGTATGGAGAAGATGGTTTTGTTGGTGTGCAGCAGGGGCTTTGGATCCAGTATCAGCATCTGTAGTAGAGGTAAAGAATTATTTGCCAGAATTGTTTTAAAAAGGTTTGGCATACACAACAGTTAACTTGAGGAGATCTGCTATATCAGTTGGGCATGAGTTGGTGGATGGACATTCTATTGGACAACATCCATTAGTTAAGAGCATTATGAAGGGGGTGCATATGGAGGTTTCTCCTATGGCTAGATATGCATCTTTATGGGATGTGTCGCTTGTGTTGAAGGAGATAGAAGGCTGGGGAGAAAACGAGTTGGTGTCCTTGAAGTTGTTATCATAGAAGATGGAGGTTTTGTTGTGTTTAGTGTCCTTTAGGTGGGTGTCTGATATAAGGGTGTAGGAGGCGACTGCTAGTAGTTATCAGCCTGAAGGAGTATGTTTTATGTTACACAAACGCACTAAAACTATGTCTAGAATGATTTTCTATCCTAGAAAGGAAGGGCATGATTTGCTATGTGTGGTACATTGTCTGAAACTGTATGAGGATTGAACAAGGAGATTAAGAGAGCAGGGAATACACAGTTGTTAATTTCTCATAGAGCAGTTTCTGTACCAACTTTGGCAAGGTGGGGTAATGAGGTAATGAAAATGGCAGAGATGTATGCTTGTATTTAGAGTTCACTCAGCAAGAGGGGCGATGGCAAGTAAAGCTTTTGTAACGGGGGTTAAATTCAATTATTGTATTATAATTACATTATGAAGGCTGCTGATTGGTCGACTGAGTCAACGTTTATAAGATTTTATTTTAAACCTGTGATTTATTCTGTACATAGGGTTTTGGATTAACTTTAAACGTGCATAATACTGGCCTCCATGCCTTGCCATAAAATGCACATTTTCCACTTTTGTAATGGGCAGAAAATCATTATTTTATTAAAGACACGTAGGCTAATATTATACCTCCCTATTTGAACCCAACCCATTAGAGTTGTTAATTTTTATTTTACAGGACAAAGTTAAAGAGATCTCTTCGAAAGAGATTCTGTAAAAGAAGAGAGACCTGTATGGATTATGGTGGATAGAGATGATATTTTATGTTCGTATTTTGGGACTTTGAAAATTTGCAGCAAGAAAAGAAGGAAGAAGGCAGCGTGTTCTATGATATTATGCATGTTCTTAACGTTCTATAATTCTAAGTTCTTTGTTGGTGCTGTGTGTGAGGGCAATTAAGGAGTTATGTATATTAGTCTCCGTGTCTTTAATAAAATCATGATTTTTTTGCCCATTAACACTGGAAAATCAGCATAAAATATGGTAACAACAAGTACTGGTGATAGCAATAGATCTGGCGTTGGCTGTCAGCCTTTTGACCTTATCAATGCTTTTTTATTTTTGTCAAGATTTTGTAAACATTATTGTTGTGGGAACTACATGTTCTTCAACACTATTAACAAGCACTGGCAAAATCAATAGGTTTGGCTTTGGCCGTTGGCTTTTGTGCTTTGCCAATACTTATTTTGTTATGGTTTTAGTAAATCTTTATTTTGAGGGAACCGACAGGCCCTCATGACAAAAAATAAAACCCTTTTTGGTGTCAAAAAGTTCATACTCTAATGGTACTAAAGGGAACTAAGTTGCGTACAGGTGTGTTTTTGCAAAGGAGAGAATACAGTCATTCACAGTATAGTTAGCCAAAGGCTGAAATGGGCTGACCCATTCCCAGTGGTTAATTTGAGCCTGTGGGTTCCGGTGCTTGGAAGCGGAACTTATACCAGTCTGCCACATGGTGGCGTTGTTTGTCTAATTTAGAGATGAGAACAACAGTTGTTTTTCTAAATGAAATATACATAAAAAATTAACAATGCCTGCCACCCATGCCTTTTTTATAACCTTGGAGTCTGGAATAGTCTGAATTGTCACACTTGAAGAGTATGATGGTTAGTGGTTGCGTTGGTACTGTCATTGGCAACACTGTCGGGGGCAATGGATGGTGCAAGTTCCAGTAGCTTCCTGATGAAGGCCCTGCCACTTATTTTGTTACAAATTAAGCACTGCAGCCATTCCCCCATGCTATATGGTGTAGCGAATGGAGGTGAAATGTGAATGACAAGGCAAAAGGCTAAGGGGTGAAGAGGCTGAGAATGAAATCCTTTCTACGTAATTAAAGTGTGTATATAATGTCAATAAAATCAAAAGGTCTTTGACCTAGAACTAAAAATATGCATTATTTGGGAAAATACATGTACGTTTAAATACTGTTCAAAATTGTATGCAGGTTTCACTATGATGGGCTGATACAACGTAACCCAGTTAAACTAGAAAGAAATATCTAGACTAAAAAAGTACATACAAAGTGCAATTAAGATCACAAGGTGTTTTAGTTTGTAATTGTTTCCCGTCAACAGCAGGCGTTTTTGTAACACCTGAATAAAATCGGATTAAATCCAGTACCTCAATATGTTTTTTACCGTCATCAATTGCAACTGAAGATTATATTTCTTGTAGTGAGGCTTTCTCAGTATCTCAGTAGAAAAGCCACCAAAGAGAATGACGTAAGTCACACGGCAGCAAATTGATAGAACACAATATAAACTGCAGCACCCCCCCCACCCCCAGCAGTTCCACATGTTATAGCAGCGATTAATTTGCCTCCGATCCGCCACACAGATGCACAACTGACCAATGCATTGAAAGTAATGTAATGATAAATTTCAAGCTAACCTGGGCCAGCTTGACCCACGGCGAGTGATGAAATGATGGAGACTAGTGCATACTAAACAACATCCAGAGAACACTGCTGACGATTTCAGGAAAAATGACTTTATAAGTGAAATCTTATTTACCCGATCTTCACACTTTAGAATTCGAAATTATGTCTCCAGTACTGTGTGATTATTTTGTTTTTTACTTTGTTCTACTTTGTGACAAATCTTGTCAATTAAAGCAGAATTCGAAAGGCGCCCTTTAAGATTTTAACTTAACTTTGTCCTCACCCAAAGCGATTTTTTCTCTTAAAGGATTTCACAAAATACTGTTTTGTTAGGAATGGAATGCAGAACAGAAAAGAAGTGTGGTGATAGATAGGATATAACGCATGGGACTGCACGCACCATGTAATTTGCCGGAAATCTGTGTTGATTTAACTGGTTAGCAGTGAAGAAAAGAGCGAAGCAGAATATCTACTGGCAGTCGGAAAGGAGGAAAAAACGCCTGAACCCTTCTCATGTTCAAGCTTTTTGTACTTGGAATCTGTAATTCCAATAAGCGAAGAAAGGATGATAAGACAGGATGATTAGTCAGAGCGATCGACTTTATTACCTACCACATGATGGCTTTCAACAAACACTCACTGCCAACTGCTAGAATATTAAGCTTTTATATGAGGGGAAAACGCGCTCCTGCGGATGCAGAGCAGAGTGCTGGAAACGAAGCTTCTTCGAGGGCCAAGAAACACGGGATGTACAAAAACACGGGATGTACAAAAACACGGGATGTACAAAAACACGGGATGTACAAAAACAAGTGAAGTTTGTAGCCACCAACCACAAGACAGGCGCTGCACCTGCAGGCCTACAAAGGCCATTTATTCGTTCTTCTGCAACATGGAGGCATTTCATTTCGAGCTCCTCCCCGGAGAACACCAAATTAGTGGAAAGACTTTATTGAGCGTTTTCGAAGAGGCGAAATATAAATGCAGTACGGTCAGATACATTTCTAGTAAGTATTTTCCATATGTCTGTGCTGACAACCCAGAAATCCCTAAAGTGATTTTCAGAAAATACATTGGAACTGCTAACAGTAAAGAACTTTCAAGATGTGATTAGAAATGCTTGTTTAGTCCCTTATGATAACACGCCGTGGTTACTTATCAAGAGTCCAATGTTATTAATACTCTTTTTCTCGCTCCAGTATTTGTATTCATGAGATGTACCCAGTTTAACGTCAGATTCTACTGCTACCACTTTTTTCTTCTTCTTTTAAGTCCCTCCCCTATATGACAGGGCTTTGCTCTATGGCTTCTGTGTTGACTACCAAAGTCGCAAGCTGAACTAGAAAACTCTGGCATGGAGGGGATTTGTATTTACTGGAGTGAGGAAGATGAGAGTGAAGCAATGAGACTTTCAGTAAGTAATCTCTGTGTTACCTCGAATACACCTTCCTTGTACAACTATTTACAACCGATGGGTGTATAACCAAGCTCCAGTCACCAACTTCGAAAATCTCAAAAAATACACACCGAAGATGTCTGCAGTATACTTGAGGAGCTATATTGCCAACACCATATTATGCATTCACAACATAGCCACGTCAGGACCTCCCCTATGCTATAGGAATTCCGAAGGACACTGAAGACCTGGCTATTCGACTGAGTTTGTGGACCATGCCAGCGACTGGAAAACCCCAGGGGTGACAAGTCGTGCTCTACAAATCTATTGATTGATTGAATAATCTAATACAAAAAAGCTGTGGTTTCTACCTTTCAATCTTTAGGTTAGAAAGAAGGGAGCAAAGTAAGCCTTTGTTGACAAGCAAGTGACTTGGAAAAGCCCAGAAGAATTGACGCTATTCCAAACTGAAACCAAATATACAAACAGGCTGTTAAGAGAGCTACAGTAGGAACTCGTCCTTTCTAAATAGCACGAAATGGCCCAGCAGATATTCAATGATTTCTCTCTTTCATATTTTAATACGACCTTGGAGAAAAAACGCACAGCGCCCGTCCGTCCAGCCCATAACATGGACTTGTGTGATTGGGAAAGAGTGTGAGATACATTTTCAGATACTAACCAAAGACTTTCATATACTCAGATGACGAGCATGCAAGATTGCAACTAGAAAGGTCTTTCGTGTGAGGTACTTCAAAGAATCCAAGGCCAGGTGATAAAAAGTAACCCTGGGCAAAGCACTATGCTACGCTTGCTTAGTTTGCGAAGTTTGCGCAACTTCGCACTATGGGAGCTGCACTTATCACTGTGCAAACATGCGTACCGTAGCGTAGTGCAGCGGTCATTTTTTGCTTGCTCGTGGTCCTCAACGTCAAGTTGGCGACCGTGAGCAAGCAAAATGACATCCTCGCGAGACTTTTTCCTTGTTTGCGATCGCGAGCATGGAAAATAAACCTCCCGGCGAGATTCTCAAAGCGGGGAGGTCAGGTTTCTCATTGCGAGTGGTCACGCATGCTCGCGACTGCTCGCGATGAGAAAATACCAACCTGCTTTGAGAAAGCTGCAGCTCGAGCAAAAATCTACTCGAGCGGCAGAAAAGTACAGCTCGCACTGTGCAAGATGCCGTTTTCAATGATTGCACAGTGCCGGATGCTTGTCCGCACTGTGCAATCATTGAAAATGACATCTCACACAGTGCGAACATGCTACTACGCAGTTCGCGAAGTGCTACGCGTAGCTCGCGAAGTGCACTTCGCGTAGCGCTACTTCGCGAACTACGCCCACCACTAATAAAACTGTTCCCCATGTGCAATAAATACGATCAATAGTAAGAATGATGACAGGGCACTAACTATTTTTCTCTCCTACAATGACTGAAACCTGGATGTTTGGTTGGGTCCTCAGCAGGTACATTTAGAAAATAGTGGAGCGTAAATAATGTCTTTCATTTTGACTGAGCAAGACAGTGAAGAAAATTATCGAAATTTCTTCAGGTGGGTTTGGGGATCACGGTGTTCTCTGCCAAAACATTTGCAAAAACAAACAAAAAAATGGAGCATCTTCCATCACAATTATGTCATCCATTAATCTCTTGCATGCTTATGATAGAACCATGCCGTCATGAGCCATGGGCGGCGTGTGCTCATGGCGGCGTGGTTCCGTCATGCTGCCGCTCCGCCCACGCGGCACTAATTCCCTGCTTGTGCCGGCGAATTAATGAGCGGGCGGGGTCATGACGGAACCACGCCGTCATGAGCACACGCCGCCTGTGACTCATGACGGTGTGGTTCCGTCATGGGCACCGCAGCACCGCGCTCACCCCCTAATGTAACTCTAACTAAATTTAGTTAGGAAATCCCTAGCTAGATGTACACAGTGAAATAGCTTTTGGGTTGTATTTCACTTTGAGGGGACACTAACCCTGATATGTGATGTACTTCCTCTTTTTCTACATTAGCACCCTGCCCTTTGGGCTTAGAAGGTACAATTTAGGGGTGACTTATGAGTATGCAAAACATGTTTTTTTTCTATATGCAAAAGCATTTCTCCATGCCTTGTGTCACTGCAGTGCATTTAAAGTGCAGCCCAGCCAGAGTATAGCGGTGCTCAAAGCAGACATAGATTTGTGTCATATAAATGGGGGGCATTAATATACAGTGCTGTCCATATGGCATGTAATTTTTCCATGCCACAAGTGCACTTTAGGCATGAACTTATAGCGTAGTTGTCTATTAAGCAATCATCATGCACCAGAATGTCTATAGATAGACTACCTAGTATTAAGAATATTAAAAGACTTGAACTGTCTGAACTCTTTAAGAGGCCACTAAAATTGTATGGCACTAACATTGGAAACACTTCATGAATGTGGGTAAGTTGAATAAATTTGAATGTGATTTTATTAGAGCATATTAACATATATACTGATAATCATAATTAACATTGTGAATGAGATTCACCCAAAAGGAAAACCTGGAATTTGATAAAAGATATGTCCATGGTCTGGCCATATGGGTAAAGGTATACTAATAAAAATAGCTGTTGTAACTAATAGTAATAATCCTGTTATAATTAGTGTTGTTCTAATATTTAAGCTTTTAGAAACAATTTGCAGTAGAGGTTTTAGTTATAATTGCAGAGAAAGGAGAAAACAACAAGACGGATGACTAAAGAGGAGATTCCTCTTGATGATATGAAGGGCAGAACATATGATTAGCTGAAAGCCTTGAAGGAGAAGTCATTGACAAAACCAAGAATGATGAAGGAAATGTAGTAGCAGTGTAGGGTGATAATTAGTTATTGACTAAATAGGGGATTTGTAAAGAGTTTTAATTTTCTAGAAAATATTTATTATTTTAGTCATGCTTCAGTTAGCAAAACTAGGTCACACTAGGCCGCACTGACAGTCATTCATGAAATGCTTCAGAATAGTGCATGGTTATTTTAAGTCTGTAAATGTTCCATTTGCATGTGTCTTTCTTTAGTTCAGAAAATCAACAAAAATACAACATCAGCCATGGTCTTTCTTATTACGAATGTATAATAATTTGTTCTCCTTCCCGGAGAGAAGAATGTATTTCTGTTACATGTTCAAGGTTACTTAGCCGAGCTCCACTGCAGCTGACCAAGCTATAGTATTCCTGTGTTTCATAATGCATGAAATCATCTCCTTAACCCCTTCCCTGCTGCCGTCGGCCGCTGGCCGTTGGACGTCGCGCAAGCTACCTCCCTGGTGCTGCGCACGTCCAACGGCCGACGCGGCCGCACCCGTTTCTTCGAACGTTCAGCACTGGCGCTGAACGTTCGAAGCAGCAAACGGGTTAATTAAACAAGTACAGTCTTAACCAATAAAATGCTTTGGAAGTTGTAGTTAAATCAGATGTTGTACCAACTAATAGATTGATTGGTCATCAACATTTATAATTGAACTCATCTTGGTCATGCTATGAAAATATGTGTGCCTTATGTCCCAAAAACATTTTTTAAAAGTGTTATTTTGGAGGCGAGACAGTTGTTATTTTGCGATCTTTTAGTTTTTCAATGGAGGTGGACTCTATGTCAGTGTATTTTGCAGATTCATTTAGACACTTATTAAAAACGCTAATTATTTTGATTTATTAACTAGTCTTTTTGCTTTCAGTAATAATACTATTTTGAATAAACCAATGAGGTTATTTAACTTTAGAATCTTGTTGTGCAGGTTTTATCAAGAGCCTTGTCCCATTCTCTGCATAATGACCATTTTGTTTCTTAATCAAACCATCAACAACTGTATGGAAGAAATCCTAATAATGTTGAATAATACTTAAGTAGGGCAGCATAATTTAGTGCCCACCCCTTTTATATGCATTGTATACACTCAAAATGTATTTAACTATATCAATGCCTATGCATTTTATTAATCCTTTGCAGTAAGTGGCTGTATGTCCCTTTTAATGAGAGGCACTTGTATATTTGGCTGAATTCTAATAATGTACTCACCATGAAAGAAAATGTATGTTTTCTTTAAAATTTAATTTGAGATAATCACTTAGGCTAACTATATTTATTTAGAATCTGTTTGAATATAGTGTTGGCCTAACACATTTTGTAAAATGTTTTGTAAAGGTTTAGTTTTTCTCCTCTTTGCAGGTGTCTCATCATGTCCTCGTTAGCTTAGAATAGGTTCAGACCACTGAACTCTTAATGAACTTTTGGCCTCAGATATGGATATTGAGACGGTGAGAGACACCATCCTGTACAAGGCAGACTGTACTGATGTTAAATCCAAGGTCATCTAGATGATTACTTCTTTGATGGAAGCTGGAAAACTAGGGAGTCTACCTGCTACCCAAGAGCACTATCTTTTGATTGGTTTATTCAGTGGAAGATGATAAGGAGACGTCTTCTGGAAACTTCTTTTATGCTTTAGTGTGTGCTCTTTAGAATAGAAGGTCAGCCGTTATCCTGACTTTACAGAGAGAAGACCTCTTCTCGACTCTGCGGATTTCGTCTGCCCAGAGTATTACGTTTCATGCTTCAATACACCGAATCTTTCAATTGAACCTTAAATCTGGTTCATCTGCTGCTGGCACTTTTCTCATTGAATTTTCCCTTATTACTTTCAACACTTTATTTAGAATAGGGAAGTTTTTTTGTGGAACCTGGATGGGCTATATTTTGGTTGCTGTAAGTTATTCTGTTTGGCATTTTCTTTTTGATTTAAAAAATTTTTAGACTACATGAACATCTAAATATGTTTGCTCCTACCATATTGTTCTATCAATTTTACTGATTGATTTAATATATAACCAGAACTAAATTTGATAATAAATCCTTAAAGTTTGGACACCATCCTCTTTGTCTTTTTCGTATGAAGTCATATTGGTTTCACTGTAATGTATACTTTCTTATAATATTTATATTAATTATATTATAATTTTGTATAATATTTCTGATTTTAGCTCCTTTCTTAAACTTGAAGCCGACAAGCAAAGGTCCATATGACCAGTGGAGGATTTTGTTTGATAACTTAACCAAGAGATTGAGATACAAGAAACCCAGCTCTCTCAAGTGGCAGCAGAGGATGGTTTGTCACTGAAGTGCGGGGAGCTTAAATACTTTAGAAAAGATCAGGAATTTGTCCAAGTCCTGTCAGGCGTGGTGGCTAAGGAGTGATAATAAATAGGATTACTTGTTGCAATTTGCTTATGTCAAGTTTGCGCTCTTGCATCAATATTATGTGTTTTGTCTTACAGTGATGTAATTGGGCTGATTGTGTAAGTGCATATGCGCTTAATGTTGAGCAATTTAAGTTGTTTTCGGGCTTGTCGCAGTCTTAGATCCTGGTATAGGTAAGAAGTATATTGTTGTTTAACTTGTCTGCTAAGGTTTGTGATGTTGTGGCATGAGGTACCATTGACCACACAATTGAGTGTTGTGAGTAAAGGTGACTGGTGCTGGTTGATCCTGTTGCGTAGAGGAGTAGCCACATTATAGTAGGGTGATTTTCTGCTAGTTGAGATTTCCCTCGGGTGTGTGCTAATGTTGGAAAACCTTTTCTCCACATAACCCTCTTTTGTGAGTTATCAATTTTCATTTCTTTAGTAAAACAGACAAGTGTTAGTTGCTAAATGTGCTTGCTTTGGCTTTGACAGAGTTAGTATGTATGATGAAATTTTAAAGGCGGGTGAGACGCTGTGAGGAGCTACAGGTGACATCAGAAAGTGCTGAACTGTTTTTTTTCGGTTGGTGTAGGAGCCATGCTGGTATTTATTGTTGTTGTGTCATCAGGTGCTGCGCTAAGATTGGGTACTATTGTATTAAAATTTGGTGGGCATATCGTTCATTTAAAAAAGTTACATGTTTTAGAGTTCTAAGAGATTTGGTGAGGGGAGAGGTGAGAGTTCCTGTCTGAGAGGGTGAGGAAGCTCCACCAGAGAATATTCCAGGTCATTACATGGCCATAAATTCAGACTTCATACATGTATTTGGCTCAAACAATGAACAAGATCACAGTGAAAGAAGGGTCCTTGCGGTACTCCAGATATGATACCTTTAGTATAAATATAATCGACAATTTTAGACGGGAGTTATATGAATCAAAAAACAAACCTAGACCAGAAAAATATGAAGCTTTGAAAGCATGGGAGCGTGCTGCCCATGCAAAGGGCAAAGAAAAGTACCAGAATAGGGCGAAAAAGGCAGTTCGTAGTTGGGCGGATGCTAAATAGTAAGTGGAACAACCAATATGGAGAAAGGAAATGAGTGAACGAGCTAAGTTGTATCCAATATTAACAAGCAAAAAATCTAAGAAAATGAAGAATCAGGGGGAGAAAGATGATGGGACCCAGGATAATGTTAACATTGACAGTGATTCTAGTGTTGATTTTATGGATGACCTGCTATCTTCTTGACTACCACCTTACAACACCGTCCAGCCTGCTGCAGGTGGCGGTGCTGCGGTAGTGTTAATGGTGCTACTGCTCCACTTGACCAGAATGGAACTCAGGATGGAAGATCTGCCCGACAGCCCTGGTTGTGACTATTCCAGCACCAACAGTTCTTGTTATGACTGTTACGCTTACTACTGTCCCAGTTGTACCTGTTCCTGGAGTGGCAACTCCGGTTATAACAACTCAGACACTCACTGTTCCTGCTTTGACTGCCCCAATAACTGTGGCTCTGATGCCTATAATTTCTGGAACTACTGGTGGACGCAGAATTCACAGGTGGCAATGTGGAGTCCTAATCAATTAACAAGGCCTTTAGGCCAAAATGGGACTGTAGTGTTTACGACCCCAGTTGAGTAAAATGCTGTGGGATTCTTTAACTTTGGAGAGTCATCAGGAAGAGGAGAGACTGAGATAGTGCAAGATAAACAGCTGTTTTGGTCGGGTTTGAGACCTTTAGACATTTTCAGGTTGAGGGCAGAGTTAGAGGCGCTAATTAGGTGAAGTCTTGACCGTAGTCATGTGGCTCTGTATCAGGAGAATTAACTTCTATTTTTTGGTAAAGATAAAACCCGCCATGTGGCTCAAGCACATGATCAATTGACAAAACTGGCAAATGAGTATGACATATTCCTTTCTAGAAGTGAACCACTGCAGAGTAGCTTTCAAGCTTAATTAGATGATGAAGCAATTGTGACTTTGAAAACTTCTGAGATGAAGTTACATGTTAAGGAACTGGTTGGTTGCATATAGAATTGGAGCAGTCTATACAAGTTAAGGGACAAGTGGGCCAGGAAAAGAGATAAAAAGAAAGAAAAGGAAGAAGCTGTGGAAATAATAAGAATACCACCAGCAACCCCAGCTGGATGTACTACAAAGAATGATCCTTTGATAACGGCACATGGAGATGTATACATGCAAGTGTGCTGGAGTTGAGGTGATCTTGCCACTTTTACAAATCAGGTCCCGAAACTGATGGAGAATCCAGATATGTAGTAAAGTCAGTTTAACCGATATATAAACATTTTCAAAGTGTTGTGGGGAGATTTTAACACCTTTTTCGATCCAGTGGTTCCCAGTGATTTATTGGCTAAGTGCATTGATACAGTGGCGAAATGTAGAACCTCAGAGAGTAGCTGGGAGGATTGAACCATTCTCTATGGTAATGCAGTACAAACACGTGATTAAATTCTTGAAAAAAGGTTACACAAAAGGAGATTGACTGGTTGGATATTAACCAAACTATTCAGGAGGAGGCCAAAGAGTCACTGCATGCTAATTGCGATCATTTGTTGCAGGTGTTAAGACAACACAGGGGTGTAGATAACCAAGAATGGGGTGATGTATATAATTTTGTGTCACAATTTGTTCACAAATTGCATCCGGAGATTAGCCTGCATATCCAACAGAATGCAATTGGCAAAGTAAGCCGTTGGATAATATACTTCAATATGCAAAGTGTTGCAGTGATGAACAGAAGATAAAACAGAAAATATATGTAGGCCCAGACTAACCTGGTGCAGAAGGGATTTTAGAATGGTCCGTTTATGGCAAATATTGATGGAATGCAGGGTGTTTAATATCAAGGTGGAGGAAAGATGATGTACGGTGGAACTGGTATTCCACAAGGCAGACGTCATGGTGTTCCAGTAGATCTTAGCAAAGGGACAGATGTGGCGATGTTGAAGTGGTAAAATCCATGCAATTATTGCAATAAATTGGGTCACTGGAAGTAGGAATGTTGACTGAATCCCAATAGATTGATTGGTGATGGTCAAATGAAGAATATGAATTTTATGCAGATGCAAATTATGCCAATGCAGAGACTCCAGAATCGTACATGCCTCAAGCCCCAGTAATGCAGGTCTCGCAAGCACTGATGCACCAACAGAATATGGGGAACTCAAGGTTCACTGTGAACCAGGTTCCAAGGATGAACCAGACCTCTTTTGCAGATCAAGCTGCTTTCCGACACATCCCAGTTTGTGAACCTTTGATGACCATGGTTCTGATTTAGCACAAGGACAGTGCCTGAGGTGGGAGAAGATTGCGTACTTGAAGGTAGACCAGAGTGGCCCATTCGTAGAAGGCAAGGTCAATAACCATTCACTGTCCATTTTGATTGACACTGGTTCTACCACTTCCATTGAGAGAAGTTCCAAACCTACCCCTCTCAGGAAAACAGATCCAAGTTGTAGGTGTTGGGAATACACAGCTTATAAATCCTGTGTCATAGAAGGTTATAGTAATTATAAGTTCTTTTGATGAAAATCACCAATTTGTGGTATACAATTCCAGTCCAGTCAAATTGTTAAGATTTGACCATTTGTGCAAGTAAAATTACACCATATGTTGTACATCCAATGGTGTTGAGATCCAAATACATGATGAGGATGTTGATTTTAAAATAGCTAAAGAAGGAGTAGCTTTTGTGTTGTTTCCTTTGATGACTGTGGAAGGTTTTGCCCCTGATCTAAGAGATATTGTGAAACCCGAAGTTTGGGATGTTTCAGGAAAAGATATCAGAATTATTAAAGGTGTGGAATCTGTTTGGATTACTGTTAAACCTAATGCTGAGTATCTCCGAACACCACATTATAACCTTACACCAGAAATGATAGCTGGGATCGTCCCAGTGATTGAGTCTATGATACAGCTCGGAGTATTAGAGGACATTATGGGAAGTCCAGGCAATTCACATATTATGGGCCTGCTGAAAACAAGTGGCAAGTACAGCATTATGCAAAAACTGCGACAGATAAGTAAAATTGTTCAATTTTGTTCTGTGGTGCCAAATCCTGCTGTGATATTGCTTCAGATACTCTGTGAAGCTGAGTGGTTCACAGTGAATAATATGTTTCAAGCTTTCTTTTCTAATCCATCACACAGGAGAGTCAGTTTCTCTTCATGTTTCAGTTCCAAAATAGAATGTTGGCATGGTGCCAAGTTCCACAAGGGTATACAGAAAGCGTTTCAATCTAAAACCAAATTCTGAAAAAGAACTAGGAGACTCTGAAGTTACCCTGTTATTCAATCCTTGTTTAATACATTAACAACTTGTTGGTTGTGTCGATGTCGGAAGAGGCTTGCAGACAAGACACCATTGCCTTGTTCAACCATTTGGCTGAGAATGGACACAAGTTGTACCTGTATATATCATTGCCAGAAGGAAGTTCTATATTTAGGACATCACATTGAGAAAGGAGCAAGGATTGCGTTGCAAGAGAATACTTCAAAATCAGGATATTTCTGGGAATGGTAGACTTCTGTGGTCAGTGGATACCCAACTTTTCCCTTGTTGCTAAGCCTCAACAGAGGATGACACACAAGGATGTGCCTTATTCAATGCCAAGGGACAACAACAGCATGGTTACATTCCTAGGGTTAAGAGAACATCTCTGTGGTGCCCTGGCTCTGGAAATGCCAGATTACATTAAAAAATTTACTTTGTTTTGCAGTGAGAGGGAGATCTGTGCTCTTCATAGTCTCACTCAGATGCATGGTAAATGTAAATGTAAATGTCAAGGTATTTGTAGAGCGCACTGCCACCAAGCGGTTTCCTGGTGCTATTACTCATTCCGCTGTGGAACCCTTCCTGGCTTTCCCTGTGAAGTGTCCACTCCTGGGCACCCCCAGGGTGAAGCCAGGCATCCTAGCGCTGTTGGGGCCGGTGTGGAGGTTAAGCAATCTATTGCCCAGAGTTGCAGCGTGGGGCCCATGATTAGAATAGGCATCGAGGCGAGAATTGTCAGGTCCGAGGAAATTGAGCCCAAGACCCGCCAAGGCGGGAATTGAACCCTAGTCCCGGGCCGGAACTCTGCATCAGGGTCTGTCGCTCTAACCATTGAGCCACACTCCTCCACTCCATGGTGATTCTCAAAGGCTTTTTGCATACGTTTCTGCTGTACTTGATACTGTAGCCACAGGAATGCCAGGCTGCCTTAAAGCAGTAGCAGCCGTGCGTGTCAGCACCAAACAGTGTGAGAACATAGTTGTAGGCTATCCTCTTACAGTGATTGTACCTCATTCTGTAGAGATATTGCCCATTGTACCAAAACCCAGTACTTGACTAACAACTGGTTAACTGAGTATTAGCAGATTATTCTTGCTGCTGAGAATATTACACTGAATAGCTGCAATAGCCCAAACCCTGCTACACTGTTTGCCTAAGTGGCTGAATCGGTCACTCTAACTAGAGCTTGCCACATCTCTGATCAATTGAAAGTCACCATTTTTATTGATAGTCAAAAAGTCTTTTGTGTTGTCTTTGACTTCGGATGGCTACGAAAGGAGATTTATGACATCATCTGGCCCCCCTATATGTAATGGAGAATATGTCTTGAGATTACTTGATGGTACAAGGAAACAAGGGGACCCAAAGGTAATGCACTAGGGACCTTGGGCGATAACTTATTATAGAGAACAGTGGACCCTAGTATTTGAAGGATCGGAGTAATGATAGGCATACACTATATAGTAAGTATGTCCTTTATCCAGCCGGACAGGATTTTATTCACTGAATATAAACATTAGCACAAGAATTTTCATAAATGACAAGTGGGCACGACCCGTGACCCACAGTGAACAAGACAAAACAGAGAAAATAAATGAAAAAGCAAAGGAACGTGTTTTTAGGAACCCGTTTGGTGCCAGGGGATAACACCCGAAGACCTCTGAGTTCTCCCTGTTCCGGACCACAGAAACACGGAGTCTTCTAGTCGCAGTCAGAGATCAAGTTTTATTGATAGCTACCAAGTAACAGGTGTCCTAGAAGCACGACAAACACGGGTCATGTGTTCTCAGGAGACTGTTCGTTTTTACAGAACCAGCCTTCTCCTTATATACAGAAATAATAGCTGCAAGCAAGAATTCTTGAGTTTATGATATGGCTATACACATATTTCTACAATAATACAAAAGAGCGAAGTCATGTAGGCAAGCCCGTATTTTAGATGTCCAATTCGTGATAGATTACCTAGCCAGGCCCGGAACTCCCATCAGATATTGGTGAAGCCCCAATAAAAGAAGGCACCTCCTAGTCATAAAACTGGCCATAAACAGGGAGAGTGGACAGGTGTGTATGTATGTGTATGTGTGTAGAAAACATGATCTGTACGCGATGAATGGTTTGTGGTATGTTGTGCATTGATGCTATCGTGTTTGGCCACTGGGCGAGGAGCTGCCCAAACAGGTTTGGCTGGAGGCAAGGGAGTCAGTTGGGACAGGTCAGGGGGGAGTCAGGGAAGGTGGACGTGTCCTTTTAGATCAAGCTCGACCTTTAATTGACTTATCATGAGGGCAAGACACAAGATGGATACCGTTTACAAAATGGAGTCTGAGGGGTCGGGACGGAAACTACGATTCAGGGGTGTTAGCATGTCTCGATCATGACGCAAATGCATAGGAATGATGTCCTAATCATTATCGGTTCGTCGACACCAAATTCGTCATGGTACGTTGATGTTTCGGGACACGGATATCGGACCTCGATACCAGGACAACAGTAGGGTCCAGAATTTCAGAACCACAGACCCTCCTTTTGCCCTCATATAAGGCAATAATTCATGTTAATCCGAGTCTAAGTCTGTATGAAGGAATTCGTGGAGATGCTGCTGTAGCATCATTCTGTTGCTCAGTTCGTCCTTTGACACAGGCTTCCGTACACATGAGGTAGCACAGAGGCCACATAGTGCAGGAGCGCACTGTACACACAGGCAGAACATAAACAGGAGTGCTAAGATCATCCCAATGAAGATCAGTGTTTTCCATCCCCAGGTAGCGATCAGTTCCCAGAACCACCCTAGTAAGGACCAGTCCCCTTTTTCTACGTGAAGGGAACCAGATATCTTGTGTAGCTTAGAGATGGCCTGGTACACTGTCGGTGCGTTATCAGGGATGAAAATGCAACAACTGGATTGGATCACTCTACACACACCACCACGATCGGCGAGTATGATATCTAGGGCAACTCGGTTCTGAAGGGTCATAAGTCGATCCGACTGAAGTTCGGTCGTCAAATTGCCAAGGGCTCCGGCCGTTGTAATCACGGCGGATTCAACTATCCTCGATAACTGGCGAATATTCCTGCTGTTCACCATAGGCCCCCAAAATGGCAGAAAACCCTTTGCGAAGTCAGCGAATTCCTGACCCGCGGTGTCGTCTTTACTCACGACACCTCTAGCTGTCCTTGTCCGATGGTAATCTGCTCTGGCCGTGTAGGTGGGAGGCAGCAGAAATGATATAAAACATGTACCTGAGAAGTCAGGGGGCAACCAGGTGTAGGCTTGGTCATGGCAGACGAAATACGTGCCTTTGGCTGCTAATAGTATAGGGGAAGTTCGGGAAGCGAACACATAGGTTTCCGTGCATATACTCTTTCCTAATTGTGCTTTGGGATCCCTGCCGATACCTTGTAAGCATAAGTGACCTCGATTGGGTACTATCCAAACTGGGCGGGATTTCTTTGCTGTCTGGCTCTTACTCAGGTAAACCCCATATTTAGTTACGTTCCAACGAGTGTACGGAGTGAGTTCATCTTTGGGAATCGTAAGATAGGTGTCGAACTCTCTACTCATATTTCTTATCCCTGCTACTAGTGCCTTGTTACTGGAATCACTCTCAGTAGAACGGGTCGGGTATGGTTCTAGGGCGAATAGGAACATGGTCTGGAAAGCCCACAGAGAACCATAATAACTGAATGGCAGGATGAAGTATGGGATACCTTTATCCGTTGTGTGTGGCATGAGTCCACATATCCAATAGTTCGATGTGTTCATTATGGACTGGTGTTGGTGTAGAAGTTGAATGAATGAGTTATTTACAAATTCGAGTCTTCTGGCAGACTCGTGTTCAGGTAGAGGGTGAAAGTAGTGTGGAGAGATAGTAGGAGGAGGCGGTGGCCGGGTGTCATTTGAAAAAGTAACTTGGAATACGAATAGAGTATAACCAGTCAAAAACATCGTTATGCTACATAACATTAAAATACACGTTATCAAAAACCTTCTTTTGACCAGTACAGTGCATAATTGTCTTTCAAAGTTCGTGAGTCTGGTAGGTCTCTTTACCCTAGGAAACTCCATCCTCTAGTTGCTGCCCGCGGTGGTAGGTTGGTTCTGCCAGGGAGTGCGCTCTGTTCAGTCCGGGGTAACTCCCTTGGACCAACCAGAACCGTTGACCTAAACGTCCCCAGTTGCACTCCCCAGACTTCAACCGCGACCCTAGCAGCAGAACCGGATGGCGGTTCGAAAATCAAAAAATGAGCAAGTTTCCTGAGAGTGAGAGAGCTGAAAAAAAATCAAAAAATAGTTCTTGGGGGAAGGGAAATCACATTAGTTTGCTTTTTATTAGTCTCTTTGTCTTGACCTTAGATTATATTGTTGTTTCCCAGGTACGGTGTGGTCTTCAAACAATGTCTCAGGTTCGGTAGTGTCCAACTGCATTGACGGTGGCACAAGTCCTTGTAAAATATGATCACTCTCCTTTTCGGTACCAGTTTCTTTTAAACGTGCATCGCTGAAAGGGATGAAGCGAGGTATGGATTCTGTCTCGGAGTCGGCAATTCCTTCGTTGACCCACCGGTCGTATGGAAGGGGCAGAGGGACCCGTTTGCAATGGGTCCCGTGCACCCAGTTCTTTTTGCCTTCCACCCGAACAGCTGATCTCGTGGAAAGAAGTACCAGGTACGGTCCGGTCCACCTCGGCTGTCCGTTGTTTGTGGGCTGGAAATTCCGCACCAAGACCCACGTGCCGGGTTCGATGGAGTGACCTGGATCGTCAGAGGCTGGCGGAGAGGAACTGTGAACCTGTTGGTGTAAAACACGCAATTTAGTTGTTAATTCGCACAAATAGTCAAGCAGTACGGGGTGCTCTATTTCGCTGAGTTTCTTTGGCCTTGGCACGCCCCAGACGTTGGCTGGGCGGCCAAACACTATCTCATGGGGGCTAAGTCCTAACCTGGAATGGACGGTCATTCTGGTTGACAAGAGTGCTAGGGGCAAGGCGTCAGGCCATTTAAGACCTGTACAGGCTTGGATCTTTGCTAATTTGAGCTTTAAAGTGCCATTGTAGCATTCTACTAATCCAGCTGATTGGGGGTGATTCGCAGAGTGAAACTTTTGTTGTATGCCTAAACACTCGCACACTCTCTTCATCACGCGTCCTACGAATTCACTTCCATTATCACTCCAGACGATTCTAGGCATGCCGAATCTCGGGAAGAACTCTTTGACAAGGGCTTTGGCAGTTGACAAGGCAGTATTGTCCTTAAGGGGGTATGCTTCCACCCACCTGGAGAAAGCGCAAACAACAACGAGCACATACTTCAGATTGTTGCATCTCTCCATGTGAATGAAATCGAGCTGCAAAACCTCGAACGGATACGTTGGAGGCGCAAAATGACCAGCTGGAGTTGGGGTTCCCCTACCGGGGTTGTACTTCAAACACACCATACAGTTTCTGACCACATTCTCTGCATATTTCGGGATATTGCTATTTTGCCATACTGGGGCCAATACTTTACAGATTCCTTTCGAACTGATGTGCGCAAATCCATGAGCCATTGTTACTACTGCAAGTACATAGGCGTTAGGTAATAGCCATCGCTGGTGTTCTGACAATTCGACCCAACAACCATTCACATCTAACCTACCCTTACTTTCTCTCCATTCATTCACCTCTTTCTCAGTTGCCTCGGCTTGTATAGATTTCACGCTTTCGATGGTGTCCTCACACATTCCCACATCAGTAATCCATCTAGCGGGACCTACAACATACATCCGACTCATTGTGTTCCTTGCAGTCTCTTTCGCAACCTCGTCTGCAAATGCATTCCCGCGGCCAACATCATCCTGAATCTTTTTGTGTGCACTGCATTTTACAATTGCAACTTGTAGTGGCAAGGTCAGTGACTCGAGGAGTTCATTAACTAACTGACCATGTTGTATCTTTGCACCATGTGACGTAAGAAACCCACGTTCACGCCACAATCTCCCAAAACTGTGAGCCACACCAAAGGCGTATTGGCTGTCAGTGTACACATTCACTCGCTTTCCTTTCGCTAACACACATGCTCTGGTAAGCGCAATTAGCTCTGCAGCTTGTGCAGAATTATGGGAAATGCGCGCGGTCTCTATAATGGTGTGTAATGTCGTTACGGCATATGCTGCAGTCGTATCACCATTCGGCAGCTTGAAACATGAACCATCAACCCATAAAGTATCGTTGCATTCAGGAAGGGGAATGTCCTGTAAGTCTACTCTCCCTTTTGTCTCTTCTTCTGTCCTAAAACAGCAGTCATGGTTATCAATCTTGTCTGTTTCTGTCGGAATGGGTAATAACGTTGCGGGATTTAGTGCATCGCACCTCTTTATGTGGATGTGACTTGCTAGCAGTGTAAGTTCGTAACTGGATAGTCGAGCGCTAGTAAGGTGTTGTGTCTTCGTCCTGTTTAGTAAAATGTCTACTGCATGCGGAACCATAACGATCAGAGTATTGTTCATGACTAATCCAGCGGATTGTCGGATGCAGACAGCTGCTGCGGCGGTAGCCCTCAGACAACTTGGTAGGGCTTTAGCCACAGGGTCTAGAGTTGCCGAAAAATACGCGCATGGGCGCTGTCTGTCCCCAAAATGTTGTGTTAAAACTGATAATGCACAACCTTCCTTCTCATGGACATATAATGTAAAAGGCTTACTGTAGTTGGGGTTTCCCAACACAGGAGCCGAACATAATGCATCACGCAACTTGTGGAAACTCGTCTGGCAATCTTCAGACCAAGGCATAGGATTTGGCGTGTCTTTGCAGAGTAGTGCCAGCAAGGGTTTAGCTAGTAGTGAGAAATTCGGTATCCATTGTCTACAGTACGATGTAATGCCCAAGAAGGCTCGAACCTCTCTCTGTGTCCTTGGGGCACTCAGTTCTGCAATTGCCTGTATCCTTTGTGGTGTCAGTCTCCTTCCCTCCTTCGACAAGATGTGACCTAAGTAGGTTACTTCTTGTCGGCAAAATTGTAGTTTGGAAAGAGAGACTTTGTGCTTCATGTCACATAAGTTACGTAATAATGATAACGTAGCTTTCTTGCAAATCTCTTCAGTGTCTGCAGCGATCAGCAAATCGTCTACGTACTGAATCAGAGTTGAACCATTCGGTAGAATAATCGTGTCTAGTTGTGTTTTCAGGGCCTGACTGAATATTGATGGGCTTTCGCAGTAGCCTTGAGGAGCGCACTTGAAGCGGAAGCTTCGTCCTCCAAAATTGAATCCAAAAATATCTCTACTCTCCTCGGCAATCGGGATGCTGAAGAAAAGCGTTCTTCAGGTCGATCACCGAGAACCAATTTGCTGAAGCTGGAACCATCGTCAATAAAGCAGTAATGTCGGGGACAACTGGAAACTGTGGGATAACTATCTTGTTCACTTCTCTGAGGTCGATCACAAACCTATACACAGGCGGTTGTAAAGGATCTGTACGCTTTAAGACGGGCAGAACTGGACTGTCACAAACATTTCCTGTTGTTTCTTCGATGACGTCTTTATCAATCAGGTCATAAACAATCATCAATAATGCATTTTCGCATTCGCTAGATATTTTGTATTGGGGAATACGTGGCAACCTAACGTTGGCTTTCAATGTTATGACATACGGTGCTATCTCCAAACGACCTACATCATTAGAGCCATTAGCCCAAAGTATATCAGGAAGTGATGACAATTCAGTCGGAATATTGTCCTTTGACAAATACATTGGAGAAATGACTTTCTTACCTAAAGTAAGTTGTACTCCCAAGGGGGAACAGTACAAAGTCGCATATAACCTTTTTAGCAAATCCAAACCTAACAAATTTTCACCGCAACCTGTTGTAAGAATGAGGGGTGCTTCTAATTCGCACGGGCCAATAGAAAGAGATATAGGACTGGAGATCGGGTTTCTAACAGGGGCGCCAGAGAAACCTACTGAAACATTCATTTCGCCGACAAAGGTGCGCCAGGAAGTTTCGAGTGCATGATAGAACTTTTTGTAGCACCAGTATCCAGCAGAAATGGCTCTGACACTCCTGAGGTAATTACCTTGACATAAGGTCCATTCTGATCTACTGGAACTGAAATAACTCCCTCTCTTTGTCCATGGCTGTCCTAGCAATCATTACCCTCATTTTCGTGTTCGGTGTAATAGTCGTCAGCATAGTACTGAGCTGACCTAGACGACGCATTATTCTGTTGGTCACAGCTGTTCATCGAATTCTGAGGCGGAAAAGAAGTTGTATTCTGGGTGAAATTTCCACGGCCCCTACCTCTAGGGGCATGTTGAACACCTCTTCCCCTTACACCTGAAGCACCGCTCGAACGTCGCGCAAGAGCCGGACAATTACCTTTAAAGTGACCCTCTTCTTTGCAATACGCACATTGATTCGGGCCATAAGCAATAAGCTGATGGGAAAACTCGTTTCCTTGCGCGTTTCTCGAATACTGCTGTTGTTGTTGATAATTGGGCTGACTAGTCGTACGAGGCGGATAGGCTTGCTGGAGAAGAACTTTAGTTTTTAAATCTTTTGTCTTTTTGTCGACTTTATCTAGCTCGTCTTTGCGCCTATTTTCATAGTACTGGGCTGTAGCTAAAATTTGCGCTGACGTAGAGACAGCCCAAGCACTCTCTGAATCTTTCAGTTTATTACACAGTTCAGGGATTAAATTATGTACGAATTTGTCTACAAACAATCTTTGACCACCCTCGGTAGCCATATCCTGACCACTATGATCGGTGAAAGTCTCCTCAAATCTTGTGAAAAAGTCTGACACATTCTCATCTTTCTTCTGCTTGCACGCAGATAGCTTGTCCCAGTTTACGCGTACTTCAGGCATTATCGTTTTCATGTACGCGATAATTCTACCGGGAAGTTCAGCTATTAACGGCTCAGGTTTAGAACCACCTATTTGTCTAGCATCTATAGCGGCAATGTTCGCCCATGAGTCACCTAGTTCTTGGTCATGGTTCGTATGACGTATTTTGCTCCATAGAGGATGTGGAACAACGTTCCCAAACAACATGTCGATATCCGCTAAATTCATTATACATGAGCTTGCAGTTTGTGATAACTCCTTATAATACCGAGTCGGGTTTTTACGAGGATCAGGCAGTGTCTGCTTGAGTGCTAAGACATCGGATCTTTTCCAGGGGACATGTACCCATACACGCTGGAAATGAGGCAGAATTGGTGGATTCGCATTCGCATCACCTTCCCTCCAAACCGGAGGAACCTCTCTCATGGGGTACTGTATCGCTCTTTTTCCACCTGGTGCATCGTCTTCGTGACATGATCTAGAGACGTTTCCCTTACTCCTATAAGAGAGCAATAACTCTATCGCTTTCTCAACATCTGCACCTATAATCATACCTTCATAGAACTTAAAGCGTGTACGCCATAGTTCGTTCATTGTGTATTTGGGATCATTTGTCTTCACATCTTCGCCCAGATATACACACATTTCTTCGAATACGTATCTCTGAGTGGGTGCATTCCATTGACGGAAAACCTCCATAACAGACTGAACATCATATCTAACAGTATCCGTAATCCATTTACGGGCTAGTTCATTCAGCACTTTTCTTTCCTCGTAATCAGGCAGTTGACTACGTAACTGTCTATCTTCTGTTTTAGGGGTCGTTTTAGGCGACCCGAAGAAAGGTGAAAGCAGACCAGTGACGGTACCTGTCACTCTTTGTCTAATAGAAGGAGAAAATTGCGGAGGAGCAAGTGCATCGGAAAAAACAGGCTGAGGCAAAGAAGAAGTAGAGGCAATAGCAGAGGAAGTTGAAGTAGTAGCAGATGTAGTATCATAGACAATAGCTGGAGCTGTAGGCAAAGTCGTAGAAGTAGATGGAGTAGGTAGCAAAGATGGCGGCCCTTGAGAGGGCTGCGCCGGAGAAGTAGAAACCAGCTGAAGAGGAGCTGGCGTTCGTGCAGAGCTGGATTACGTGCGCCGGGGCGCGGTATAGTAAAATGCTTTGGCGTTGTAGTAGTGTCTAACGCATACGGTGGAGGTGAGCTTAATAAGTGGGACATTAATGGATCTTTCTCGGATCTCTCCTCTTGACCTTGTCCCTTATTTGGTAACATCGGGTAGCATTTATCTACTGCTAGTTTCTTGCTCCTAAGTATTTGTTCGCTTTCTTGCTCTTCCTCATTATCCCTGTATGCAACGGCAGCTTGCACCATTGACATACCTCTTTTATTCCTTTTTGCTAATTTTATTTCTTTCTGTTTGGCTTCTTTGCGCCATAAGCGGAAAGAGTCAAACATCGCCGGCCGGGCTTTTCTCTTAAATAATTTGACCTCTAGGTTATCTAATATTTCTGAGTCGAAACTACCATATTGGGGCCATTTTAAAACACCATCCTTGCGGGTGTATTTTATCCACACTTCATTATATGTGATAGGACCTACGCCGTGCTTTACATAGAGCTCATATGTTGGAGTTCCAATCGGAGGAACCGGACAGGAATCCTCTAATCGGGAGTCCTTACTATAACCAAGACAAAACAAGTTTCCAAGTCTGCTAAAACCAGGCATCTTTGCTCACTAGTCTAGCTTCAAACTTCAAAGGATTATCTGTTACGATATTTCTCGTGAATACACAAGTCCTTCGGCTTTGGGGCTTGCAAGTACCAAATCAAAGCGTATCTCAAGGATACCAAAAACTAAGGACAAACAAAGGACTGGGAGACGCTCCACTTATACTTAACTGAAGTATTTGAAGATCGGTGACGTCGCTAGAAGACTCGTCTATCGTTTCGCTCTACCAAGGATCACTGGGTCCAAAACAAGGCGATAGTCAGGGCAGCAGTCCTTCGTAGCCGTCGGGACGCGGGGAACCTCGCAGCAAAGACCTTCGGAACCACGTCGACATACAGGGGTCGCTGAAGTGGCTGGCCGTCCTCTGGAATTTTCACACGAAGCTCCTCACGAACATCTGGCTTGGACCGTCGCCGCTTGATACCGCCCCGAGTTGGGCGCCAACTGAGGTAACGGGTTTTTAGGAACCCGTTTGGTGCCAGGGGATAACACCCGAAGACCTCTGAGTTCTCCCTGTTCCGGACCACAGAAACACGGAGTCTTCTAGTCGCAGTCAGAGATCAAGTTTTATTGATAGCTACCAAGTAACAGGTGTCCTAGAAGCACGACAAACACGGTCATGTGTTCTCAGGAGACTGTTCGTTTTTACAGAACCAGCCTTCTCCTTATATACAGAAATAATAGCTGCAAGCAAGAATTCTTGAGTTTATGATATGGCTATACACATATTTTTACAATAATACAAAAGAGCGAAGTCATGTAGGCAAGCCCGTATTTTAGATGTCCAATTCGTGATAGATTACCTAGCCAGGCCCGGAACTCCCATCAGATATCGGTGAAGCCCCAATAAAAGAAGGCACCTCCTAGTCATAAAACTGGCCATAAACAGGGAGCGTGGACAGGTGTGTATGTGTGTAGAAAACATGATCTGTACGCGATGAATGGTTTGTGGTATGTTGTGCATTGATGCTATCGTGTTTGGCCACTGGGCGAGGAGCTGCCCAAACAGGTTTGGCTGGAGGCAAGGGAGTCAGTTGGGACAGGTCAGGGGGGAGTCAGGGAAGGTGGACGTGTCCTTTTAGATCAAGCTCGACCTTTAATTGACTTATCATGAGGGCAAGACACAAGATGGATACCGTTTACAAAATGGAGTCTGAGGGGTCGGGACGGAAACTACGATTCAGGGGTGTTAGCATGTCTCGATCATGACGCAAATGCATAGGAATGATGTCCTAATCATTATCGGTTCGTCGACACCAAATTCGTCATGGTACGTTGATGTTTCGGGACACGGGTATCGGACCTCGATACCGGGACAACAGTAGGGTCCAGAATTTCAGAACCACAAACGAACAAGGGGTCTGTATACTTGTACTCAGTGGACAGACTTAATTACATTTTAGACACCATTGCACCGGTTATTATTAAACATTTCTGGTACATATGGTGCTAGTTTGTCAACGACGTTTCGACGCCAGACTTTAGATACAGGGCATCATCATCAGGACAAGAAATTAGTACATGTTTCTCTTGAAAACAGAATGACATTTGCCTATTTTGAGCTTAATACAATAAGAAAGTTGTGGAAAATACAAAAGGGAAAAAGGGGGGGAAAAATAAGGAGAAAGAAATAAGTTTAAAATTGCTAGGACTTATAATATGCTAGACCAAACGTGACATAGGTGCATAATGGTGAAAATGCCGGTATTTCAAGATATAGTAAGGCCCCATAGTGGTGGCCGTGAATCTATCATGAGTCTGGAGCAGTTCATATTACGACTAGGTGGAGCCGGTGATAACAGCATAGTGCGTGTAATTTAATAAGATGGATTGACAGTAATGCACAGGCAAACAACCACGTTAAAAACGGCGTTTTTCCATGTGAAAGAACGGGTGACATGTCATGCATAAATACATTTTGAGGCGCGGTGATATATCAGAAAAGAGGGTGAGTGAACGGGGGATGGCCAGCTAATGGGAGCTTTGGGTTAAGAGAGCTAAGTCTAAAAACCGCGGTGATTGAGGATTGCAGCACATCGGTGCTGGATTTACCATCTGTCAGGCTTTCCGGTAGTTTGTGGGAGAGCGCGGGGATCAATCAATTCCTTGGAGTGTGAGCGGGTTGCTCAGTCTAATGCCTGCCTTTAGAAAAAGAACGGAACAAACGGTGACCCACGAGTAGGCAGAAAACCAGTTCAGGAATGGGAGGAATTAATTAAATAGTTACCAGCTTAAGAGCGCAATAGCTCTGGTGAACGAGACCGGGCCAGTCGCGGCTCGCTGGAAAAAGAGAGGGGGAAAAAAGGGGGTTTCAAGGTGTATCCACGCGTGGTTATGTTGGGCATGGGACGGAGAGGTTTTTTGCAAGCGCTAACTTACTTGTTGGGCGGGTGCTTGATGGCATACACGGCATCAGGCAGGCGGGGATCGCTGTTTAGCCGGAAGTGAGGGGCCGATTAAAATAAGGCATGGGAGACAGGGAAATGGGACAAGGCTGGCAGTAGCGGCGGCCATTTTGGTACAGGCTAAAGGGAGTGGTTGCGGCGGCCATCTTGGAACGGTGAGAGTGATACAATACTGTGATAAAAAACGCGAGTGAGAGTATTTATAAGGTGCAGTAAGATAACATTTGTACATAACTGCTAAACAATTTCATTTAGTTGAGCAGAACCATTTGTGCATCTTAGTTTTACATAATGAATACATTTCGCTGAGAGGAGAACCTTTTTTCTGTAACTGGTGCAGCAATCAAAACTTTTACAGTAATGAAGTCCAATCCTCAAGTCTGTTCAGACCATTGCGGATACTGTTGGTTCGTAGTATCCAATGCAATTCCTCTTTGTTCAATAGTTGTGATATATCAGCACCCCGTGGTGGGGGCTTGATCAATGTAATTATAGTCCATGTCAGATCTTTTTCAGTGTGTCCTTTGTCTTTGAAATGTTCCACAAGAGGGGCATTTGCAGTGTTGCAATGAATCCTGCTGCGATGCTGTCCTATCTGGAGCTTTATTTTCTGGCAGGTTTGACATACATAGATCAGCATGCAGGGACAGAAAATCGCATAAACTACATTCGATGAGTTGCAATTAGAGAAAAACTTTCTGTCAAACTTGATTGCACCAAAAGTAAAGGTTTTACCTTCAATGGTGGAATCGCAGTATATGCAACTGCCACATTTCACATGGCCTGTCAAGGCGGGCAAACGCCATGCATCATTGAGCGTGGTTTTCAAATTAGGCATTGTGAGAGAGGCCCGTACAAGATGGTCTTTTATGTTTTTCGCTCTTTTAAAAGCGAACAAAGGGCGTTCCAGATTCAATGTGCCAGCATTCAGTACTGGCCAATGCTTCAAAATACTTTTCTTTATGGCATTGGATGCTGGGGAGAAAGTTGTTACACATATAAGTTTCTCTTGAGTTTTCTTGGGTTTAGGTTCCAATAGGGTTTCTCTAGGGCAATACCATGCTCGTTTCAGAGAACGGCGTACAAGTTTTCTTGGGTAGCCCCTGTTCCTAAGCTTGTTACTCAGAGTTTTTGCCTCAGTGAAATAGTCTTCTTTGAAATAGCAATTCCTCCGAATACGGAGAAATTGTGAGAAGGGAAGGGAATCTCTCAAGGCACGGGGATGATGACTATTGTAGTTCAACAGGGTGTTACGCTCTGTGGGCTTGCGGTGCAGATTGGTGGTGAGACGGGCATCACTGTGCTTGATTTCCAGGCCGAGAAAGGGTATTGACTCTTTGCTTGTGGCGAGTGTGTATTTGAGGCCCCCACTATTGTTGTTCAGTGATGGCCGTCTCACCACCAATCTGCACTATTAGCAACAATGAGACTCGTGTGAGGGTACTATGTATAGCATGCCATGTGCCGGTCGCTGGACTTCAATCTCCTATTGACTGTAGCTGATACTTGTGAGGAAGTGAGAAGATTGCAGTCCTGTGTTGCCTGATAGTTTGTTATCACCGATGGCTGAACACTCCTATGTCCTGCACACATAGGGTGAGATGTGATGGAGGATTTGTTCAGGCAAAATTGGTTTAATCACCGAATCAGGATCATGGCTGAAAATGTACGGTTGTTTTCTATACATGTATACAAAGTGCAGTGGGCATCATTTAGTCGGTGGGAATCACACTCTATACATTTGTGAGTCCTGCATAAAATGTGATGATTGTTACAATATAAAGAAACATTTTCGGTACAAAACAACAAACAAAAAGTCTGACAAGGGTTTTGTTGATGATGTATATTCTCCAAATTCCCTGCAATTATCAGTATAACATTATATACAAAGTGTAAAAGACGCAATGCTCTAATGAATGTGAAAGTATATAAAACATAGATATAAGACACAGTACTCCACTGGTTCAACAAGCAATTTTGAATGAGATCTGATAGCATATCATTGCATAGTCATAACAATCCCACTGGATATATGAACCCAGAGGAAGATGTTGACGTTTCGACCCAAGCTGAATGAACGGGTCTCCTCAGGACCAAGTCATTTGGCTTAGAACCTGCAGGACATGAAGACAGAAGCCCAAAAGACATACGTCAGTACTGGATATTCCCCACCAGGGAATTACTTAGGCAACAAGCCTCAAAATTATACACTACACACCACTGACAACGTAAACAGAAAACATGTGCCACTTCATTAAGCTGTCAAGCAAACCAGCCAAGGGTTGGTCTGGACAAGGGCTAGGGAAGTCGACCCTGCGAATGGATTGTCACTGCGATCCTCAATGTACCAACTTATGTGAACCATAGGGTGTCACAACCTAACAAAAAGGCAAAAAAAGGGGGGTGGGAGGTTCTAGTAAGTTTAAAACACTAGGAGGTGCCCAGTCTCTACCACATGCATAGTTGTGGAGGCGCTCAATGGAGAATGCTCATGCTGGAAGATTCGTGCTGCGACCCTCTGTGAGTTCAAAAAGCTGTGTCTAGTGACAATCCTGTAACAACTTTCTCCCCAGCATCCAATGCCATAAAGAAAAGTATTTTGAAGCATTGGCCAGTACTGAATGCTGGCACATTGAATCTGGAACGCCCTTTGTTCGCTTTTAAAAGAGCGAAAAACATAAGAGACCATCTTGTACGGGCCTCTCTCCCACAACCTAATTTGAAAACCACGCTCAATGATGCATGGGGTTTGCCCGCCTTGACAGGCCATGTGAAATGTGGCAGTTGCATATACTGCGATTCCACCATTGAAGGTAAAGCCTTTACTTTTGGCGCAATCAAGTTTGACAGAAAGTTTTTCTCTAATTGCAACTCCTCGAATGTAGTTTATGCGATTTTCTGTCCCTGCATGCTGATCTATGTATGTCAAACCAGCCAGAAAATAAAGCTCCGGATAGGACAGCATCGCAGTAGGATTCATTGCAACACTGCAAATGCCCCTTTTGCGGAACATTTCAAAGACAAAGGACACACTGAAAAAGATCTGACATGGACTATAATTACATTGATCAAGCCCCCACCACGGGGTGCTGATATATCACAACTAATGAACAAAGAGGAATTGCATTGGATACTACGAACCAACAGTATCCGCAATGGTCTGAACAGACTTGAGGATTGGACTTCATTACTTTAAAAGTTTTGATTGCTGCACCAGTTACAGAAAAAAGGTTCTCCTCTCAGCGAAATGTATTCCTTATGTAAAACTAAGATGCACAAATGGTTCTGCTCAACTAAATGAAATTGTTTAGCAGTTATGTACAAATGTTATCTTACTGCACCTTATAAATACTCTCACTCGCGTTTTTTATCACAGTATTGTATCACTCTCACCGTTCCAAGATGGCCGCCGCAACCACTCCCTTTAGCCTGTACCAAAAAGGCCGCCGCTACTGCCAGCCTTGTCCCACTTCCCTGTCACCCACGCCTTATTTTAATCGGCCCCTCACTTCCGGCTAAACAGCGATCCCCGCCTGCCTGATGCCGTGTATGCTATCAAGCACTCCGCCCCAACAAGTAAGTTAGCGCTTGCAAAAAACCTCTCCGTCCCATGCCCAACATAACCACGCTTGGATACACCTTAAAACCCCCTTTTTTCCCCCTCTCGTTTTCCAGCGAGCCGCGACTGGCCCGGTCTCGTTCACCAGAGCTATTGCGCTCTTAAGCTGGTAACTATTTAATTTATTCCTCCCATTCTTGAACTGGTTTTCTGCCTACTCGTGGGTCACCGTTTGTTCCGTTCTTTTTCTAAAGGCAGGCATTAGACTGAGCAACCCGCTCACACTTCAAGGAATTGATTGATCCCCGCGCTCTCCCACAAACTACCGGAAAGCCTGACAAATGGGAAATCCAGCACCGATGTGCTACAATCCTCAATCACCGCGGTTTTTAGACTTAGCTCTCTTAACCCAAAGCTCCCATTAGCTGGCCATCCCCCGTTCACTCACCCTCTTTTCTGATATATCACCGCGCCGTCAAAATGTATTTATGCATGACATGTCACCCGTTCTTTCACACGGAAAAGCGCAGTTTTTTACGTGGTTGTTTGCCTGTGCATTACTGTCAATCCATCTTATTAAATTACACACACTATGCCGTTATCACCGGCTCCACCTACTCGTAATATGAACTGCTCCAGACTCATGATAGATTCCCTGCCACCACTATGGGGCCTTACTATATCTTGAAATACTGGCATTTTCACCATTATGCACCTATGTCACGTTTGGTCTAGCATATTATAAGTCCTAGCAATTTTAAACTTATTTCTTTCTCCTTATTTTTCCCCGCCCTTTTTCCCTTTTGTATTTTCCACAACTTTCTTATTGTATTAAGCTCAAAATAGGAAAATGTCATTCTGTTTTCAAGACAAACATGTACTAATTTCTTGTCCTGAAGATGATGCCCTGTATCTAAAGTCTGGCATCGAAACGTCGTCGACAAACTAGCACCATATGTACCAGAAATGTTTAATAATAACCTGTGCAATGGTGTCTAAAACGTAAATAAGTCTGTCCACTGAGTACAAGTATACAGACCGCCTTGTTCGTTTCTTTGCTTTTTTATTTATTTTCTCTGTTTTGTCTTGTTCACTGTGGGTCCCGTGTCGTGCCCAGTTGTCATTTATGAAAATTCTTGTGCTACTGTTTATATTCAGTGAATAAAATCCTGTCCGGCTGGACAAAGGACATACTTACTATATAGTGTATGCCTATCATTACTCCGATCCTTCAAATACTAGGGTCCACTGTTCTCTATATTGAGATTACTTTAAGCATTGCACACACCCTGAGAGATTGCAGTAATCAAATATGCCGCACACAGAAGCGGAAATAAGTATATAACAGCTGGCAACTGCTATACCGATGAAGCTGACAAGAACTGCGCTTATGGGTCCTGTGCATTTAGCAGAGGATATTCAAATCAATCTGAAAATGTGACTGACTTCAATCTCCTATTGACTGTAGCTGATACTTGTGAGGAAGTGAGAAGATTGCAGGAGGAAGTGGAACATCGAGGCTTAGTTAGGGCAAGACGTGTGAAGAATGAGGATGAGATGTGGGTTTGAGCAGATTGTAGTCCTGTGTTGCCTGATAGTTTGTTATCACCGATGGCTGAACACTCCTATGTCCTGCACACATAGGGTGAGATGTGATGGAGGCTTTGTTCAGGCAAAATTGGTTTAATCACCGAATCAGGATCATGGCTGAAAATGTACGGTTGTTTTCTATACATGTATACAAAGTGCAGTGGGCATCATTTAGTCGGTGGGAATCACACTCTATACATTTGTGAGTCCTGCATAAAATGTGATGATTGTTACAATATAAAGAAACATTTTCAGTACAAAATAACAAACAAAAAGTCTGACAATGGTTTTGTTGATGATGTATATTCTCCAAATTCCCTGCAATTATCAGTATAACATTATATACAAAGTGTAAAGACGCAGTGCTCTAATGAATGTGAAAGTATATAAAACATAGATATAAGACACAGTACTCCACTGGTTCAACAAGCAATTTTGAATGAGATCTGATAGCATATCATTGCATAGTCATAACAATCCCACTGGATATATGAACCCCGAGGAAGATGTTGACGTTTCGAACCAAGCTGAATGAACGGGTCTCCTCAGGACCAAGTCATTTGGCTTAGAACCTGCAGGACATGAAGACAGAAGCCCAAAAGACATACGTCAGTACTCGATATTCCCCACCAGGGAATTACGTAGGCAACAAGCCTCAAAATTATACACTATACACCACTGACAATGTAAACTGAAAACATGTGCCACTTCATTAAGCTGTCAAGCAAACCAGCCAAGGGTTGGTCTGGACAAGGGCTAGGGAAGTCGACCCTGCGAATGGATTGTCACTGCGATCCTCAATGTACCAACTTATGTGAACCATAGGGTGTCACAACCTAACAAAAAGGCAAAAAAAGGGGGGGGTTCTAGTAAGTTTAAAACACAAGGAGGTGCCCAGTCTCTACCACATGCATAGTTGTGGAGGCGCTCAATGGAGAATGCTCATGCTGGAAGTTTCGTGCTGCGACCCTCTGTGAGTTCAAAAAGCTGTGTCTAGTGACAATCCTGTATTCGTGAGCTAGTTTATAATCGTCTGATATGCCCATGGAAGGGCTTACAAGCTTAAATCCTCATGCCATCAGTGGGGAGTGCTTAATGGTGAATGCAAGTGCCACACCATGTGCCATTCTTAAGTCAATCACCAACCACTATTCAATTATGAGATCAATAGGATGTATCGACCCGTATATAACTGCCTCATGATCGCGCTAAAATTTGGGGAAGCATGCTATTAGCAACAATGAGACTCGTGTGAGGGTACTATGTATAGCATGCCATATGCCGGTCGCTGGTCTCTAGCCACTCGCTCAACAATCACCGTTAGAGAAATTAAAATGTACATTGACCCACGTGCAAATACCGCACGATGGTGCACATCTGGGTGCAATTGCCAGTATCAATGTAGAACAAGCATTTACAATGCAACGGTCTCGCCTTTGCAAAAGTTAGAGCTATTGGCATTGTAAATGACAATTTTTTTATGTATGTGTTTGTTTTGAAAACAGATAAATAAATGGCATTGTCATTTATAATGCCAATAGCTTAATCTCTCGCAAATGTGAGACCTATTGCATTTGCAACCACACACACACACGGAGCCACACACACACACAGAGCCACACACACACATAGATGTGGTGGATGTGGATCTGGTGGATGTGGTGGTGTTGGATGTGGTGGTGGTGGATGATGTGGTGGATGTGGATGTGGTGGGTGTGGTGGGTGTGGTGGTGGTGGTGGTGGATGTGGTGGTGGTGGATGTGGTGGTGGTGGATGTGGCGGTGGATGTGGCGGTGGATGTGGAGGTGGTGGATGTGGTGGTGGATGTGGTTGTGGTGGATGTGGTGGTGGTGGATGTGGTGGATGTGGTGGATGTGGTGGTGGTGGATGTGGTGGTGGTGGATGTGGTGGTGGTGGATGTGGTGGTGGTGGATGTGGTGGTGGTGGATGTGGTGGTGGATGTGGTGGTGGTGGATGTGGTGGTGGATGTGGTGGTGAATGTGGTGGTGAATGTGGTGGTGGTGGATGTGGTGGTGGTGGATGTGGTGGTGGTGGATGTGGTGGTGATGGATGTGGTGGTGGATGTGGTGGTGGATGTGGTGGTGGATGTGGTGGATGTGGTGGACATGGTGGTGGACGTGGTGGTGGTGGACATGGTGGTGGATGTGGTGGTGGTGGATGTGGTGGTGGTGGGGGATTTGGTGGTGGGGGGTGTGGTGGTGGATGTGGTGATGGTGTTAGATGTGGTGGTGGTGGGTCCGTACCCTCCTCTTCCTGTCTCTCTCCTTTGTAGTTACAGATATGTATAAAGAGTGTTATATTCATCTGTATCTGGACCTATATAGACCCGTTCGTGTGTGGAGCGGATGTATCCGGTACATATGCTTTCACACGAATTGAAACACATGGATACAGACACAAAGATGAACGCGCCGGTGAGGGTGTACATCTATCTGGCTTAGACATTGGAATCTGAAAGTACTCATGTGGCTGTAAGTGTGTGATGTGTGTGGAGATCGACTGGATGTGTGCGGCAGAGAGGGAGTGTGTGTGTAATAGACTAGGCCTGTTTGTGTTTGCGACCCACCTTGTGTTTATGCACGTGTGTGGGCGCACAGGCATGCGTGTGTGCATCTGAACGCGTGAGTATGCCTGTCTTGCCTCTTGTATAAACTCGCGCGCACACCCACCCCCAGAGGGTTTTGCTATCTCCACAGACGCACCGGCCTTATCTCCTGGCCCACTGCCACGGTGGTGCTCCTGTGCCCGGCCCAGGGGTCGGCTCCCCGGCTCAGCATCTGCTTCACAAGCCGGAGGGCAGAGGGCCCGACCCGGACTTGTAAACAGAGGCATGTTTACATTCCCAGCACAAGGCGCACTCACGTACTTCAGCGAGGAAGACTGTGGAAATGTTTACATCTGTTTCCTCTGGGTTTTCCGTGGTGCTGAACGTGACGCTTTGCGGCCACTTCAGAGCGCATCCTCTGCAGGAAGCCTCTCTGCGTGCCTGTGCACGGTGGTAGCGCAGAAGGCGCAAGGATTTAGTGGAGGCCCCGAAATAGGACGGGTGGTATAGCTGTGGGAACCCCGAGGCCCCGAAATAGGACGGGTGGTATAGCTGTGGGCACTTCGAGGCCCCGAAATAGGACGGGTGGTATTGCTGTGGGCACCCCGAGGCCCCGAAATATAACCGGTGGTATATCTGGGGGCACCCCACTGCCTCCCATGGGTTCCATGCAGGTGGGTGGAAATAGCTAACAAACAGGGCCCAGCGTTGGTCTTGTGATCCTGTACTTGTGTTATAAACACGGTCTCAGCACTCGGCATTGCAAAATGAAATGTCATCCATATAACTTTCTTCATGTGTTCTGTATTTTAGACACCTGAGAAATAGCTGCAGACACCCCAGGTATTCATTCACAGATTTAAAAAAAATTGAAATAGGAGCAATGGCACATAGCAAATGACCTTTTAATGATGGATTGCGGGGGCGTGGTGGGTGGGGAGGGGGGCCCTATGATCATTTGATGGATTCCACAGCCGTCCCTGCTAGATAAGCCCCCTCTCCAGGTCATCTTTCCAGGAACGGACCACGAGGAGCGGCCCGGCTTCTCGTGCGTAGCACGGAGCCGCTCAGCATTTTGTCTCCGACTTTTGGTGAAATGTAGGAGCTTGTGAAGGTTTCATTGTGAAGATGGGTTGACATGCAAAGAGATTAAGTTTCTGGGATTAGACTCCGAGCACGTTTGTGCGGCGTGAGCAGAGTACGTAAACATTTTTTTTAATGTAGGAGCTACATCTTGAAAGTATTGGTGGGTGACAAACTAAGGGTCCGCTGACTTTTCTTTGAGAGATGCCACCCATTAGCCACTCGCGGGAGGCGCACACGATTGTGCACGAGGGGCAGGCTCCATCTGGTGTGTCGGAGGAGTTGCATATATCCTGTGTATTCCGTCCTACGCACACAATGGGGCTGACACTTGTGCTCGGCGGGCCTGACATCTGCCCGCTGTGACAGCCAGCTGTGATTTTTAGGAAATATGCGATAACGGGATTTGAATAAAACCAAGGAATCCGGAAAGTGAGCGCCGCGCGCCTCGTGAACAGCGCCGCGCGACGCGATCCGGTCTGCCCTGCAATGCTGTGGAGACAAGACCTGGCCGCGCGCACAACGTTATCCTATGGGGAAACGCTGCGCGCGGCCAGGTCTTGTCTCACTTCGGCGTTCTCAGACTGCTGAGACGCCGACAATCGTTCTCTGGCAAGAACGCGCTTTCAGCGCGTTACTAGCCGAGACCTAAAAACGAATCCATAGTTGTACATCAACGTCATCTACCCATGTTATTGCCGCAATAAGCCACCATTCATGGTGTGTAGTGGTACCAGAACATGGAAATATTTGCTTAAAAATGCGGTAAACCAAACCCTGCTAATGTTCGGTGTCATCCTGGTAGGTGGTCCTAATGTGAAAATATATACCATACCATCAGAGACAGGCCTCAACAAAAAATTAGTAAAGCCATCCACAACAATTCATTGCTGGTACAAACTTACTTCAGAAATCGGGAAAGGAGTTCAACTCCGCACTCTCATGTCCCGGAAGGAAGACACAGGTGCTTGATGATGCAGATCCCGGTGAAGGCCTGAGTAATGTGATCAGAAGTAATCAGTGGGGAGAAGAGTGGCTAAGGTATCACGAGGGATTCAGACAGAATGTATCTGTTCAACACATTCCATAAGCTGTCATTGAAGAGACTGAGTCAAGCGGGAAAAGTAACAGTGCGTACAAACAGCCCATACTCAAACTTCTTCAAAGGTACATTGCAGAAGGTACTCTGCCCCTGAATGGACTTACTACACCAGCAGTGAACTTGATCCGATCACCTATGATCTGGATGAACAGGGAGCTGTGGCAATTGAGCCTTCGTGATTTATGCTTACCCTGCAACAGCCTAAGAGCTTAATCTCTGTTAAACTTTGCTAAACTGCACTTTGAACTTTGCATTTATTGAATCACAAAGTTTCCCTAGGTCCAAGGCTCCAGAAGAAGAGTAGGAGTGTAATTTTAGAAGAAAACAGCCTAGTTCTGGGTAGGACTTAAGAAGACCACTGTACATAAAGCTAATTTCATAGTATCATCACGAAAAATACATTTTGCCATTAGCACAGGTAGAAACGTTGCAGAACTTCATAGGTCTGTTTGCTACTATTTCTACTCAAAGGTCTGACCGCAGAGAAATTATGGGCATGCTTGCCAAAGATCAGAGTAGATTAGTTGTATCTGGAGTGTTAATCATTGTTATTATACTTATGGCTGCTTTATTCTTAGTGTTTAGTTCCACTGCTGATGATAGCCCTGTAAGGTCCACATCTAAGACTAACATGAAGAAACAGCCTGCTGAAGATGAATATAGCTGTGAAATTTGGGTTTTACACAAAGATGGTTCAGAGGAAGACTTTTCTACTAATGTATTTTCTAGATTGCTGTATGAGTACATACGTGCGATCTAAGCAAAGGATTTCTATGTATGCGTCCATTTGCCTGCTTCAATAGCTGAGGGAGACACATACCACCACATCCCTCTTTCTTATGGTATCACATGTAACATTTTGCTTAGTCTTCTATATAGGCAGATACTCTTTGTATTATTATTCAATACTTTCTGAAGTTCCTCGCAATAAGCGTTTGACCCCACATGCTAAGGCTAATGAGATAGATACTGCTTGGTATTTCTTTCGAACCCCCTCATAATATTGACACTGATCGTGCCCATAGATTGAATTTGACAAGTGCCATGCCTCCTGTAAAGAAATATTTATTTATGATTTAGAAGCCAAAAGGGTTCAGATGTACATTTGCTTGATGGGCAGAGAGCAAGTTTTGAAGCAAGTGTGGGAAAGGGAGGAAGATGAGTTTAAGGCACAGGGAATTTATCCTATGTTGAGACTGGATTGGAAACATAAAGAGACGGTGTGCATTTATAAATTGACTAGTAAAGAATGAAACAGATATATGGGAGTGAGCGTGTATGAACATAAATCTGAACCTTTAGGTGAACCTGCCCAAATTCTTCGGGTAGAGGATCAAGTGATTCCTGGAGTTTATTTTGATTGTAGTCTGTATGTTTATTTTAAGTTGCCCGGAAATTGGTCAGGCACTTGCTACTTAGCTGTAGTTTTCCCAAGAATGCAAAAAATCTGGACATACCTGAAAAGGGATCATTTACTAGACACAAGTGTAGTTATATTAGTTTCTCACAGTAGGTCACCTTTTAGGGAATAGACTCCTTCATTAGGTATTGTTCTCAACAGTTTGAAGATTAGAAAGCTTTCCACAATACTGGATAAACTTCCTATGCATTATTGGCTGTAGAAGCAGAGCTAGTAGCTACTCGGTCTACGGCTCTTCAGAACTGAACTGTCTTACACTAGACATTTTGCTTGCAGAGGAGGGCAGAGTCTGTAAGATGTTGAAGGTTCAACAATGTTGTACCTTTATCCATACTAATATTATAAAGAGAGAGCCCAAACCTTTGAGGCGGGTAATCTCAGTAACCACAGCACCAATCACAACACCCAATACAGCGTTGGAAAGGGCCGTTGCAGCAGAAGGACATAGGCTATGCAGACGGCCACCATATTTTTTTATTTTTATTTTCTTTGCAGAGTTTTATATAGCGCGAATTTGACCCGAACTGAATCAGGTATCAGAGCGCTTTACATAGCACCAGTTACGTTACATGAGGACACACATTCATTTTTGTTAGGCACGGGGCGATTACGTGATTTGCCCAGAATCACAGGATGTTTGGCGTCGTTACCAAGACTCGAACCCAGATCCCCAGGTCCGAGGTCGAGCGCCTTAGCCGTTAGGTCAACTCCTCTATACATTTAAAAAGTAAAAGAGCCGTGCCAGCAAAGTAGTCCCTTGTGGGCGTGTCTGCGTTGTGCTGTGGGCGTGGGCTGGGGGGCGTGACTAACGCTGGGGGCGTGTGGTACGGCCATCACATCGTGGGCTGTGTGCGTGTGTGACACACGCTGGGGGCGTGTGTCCGCCCTTCATGCCATGTGAGTCGTACATACAAGCGCCAATTACGTTGCTGCGCAGCATCAAGAGGCACGCTGGGGGCGTGACACGCTGGGGGCGTGAGAAACACTGTGGGCGTGAGTTTGGCCTTCATGCCATGTGAACGCAATTGCGCCGCATCAAGGGGCACGCTGGGGGCGTGAGAAATGCTGGAGGCGTGTGCTACGTTCCGCCCTTCATGCCATGTGGGTTGTACATTAATCAGAAGATCGTCTGCTGTGGCCGTGTGCTGGGGGCATGACAAACGCGTTCACCTGGAGGCCTGGTAAGTAACGTTACTGCAGCCTTTCCTGCGCGCTGTTAATGAATGAACTCTCTCATTCAACGAAATTACACGTGCCTGCTACCATCAACCAGGGCTCTAGCAGGGCTCAGGCGGCGGATCAGTACACTAATTACAAGGCCTGATAACATCAACCAGGGCTGCAGCTGGGCCTCAAGCTGGGGAACACGCGCCTGCTAACATCAAACAGGTCTGCATCTGGGCCTCAAGCGGGGGAACACGCAAATGAGCGTGTCTGCGGGGACAATTACTGCAGCCTCTCCTACTCGCTGTCACTCAACTCTCTCATTAAACGGATTTACCCGCGGCTGATAACTCTCTCATTCAACGACATTACACGCGCCTGCTAACATCAACCAGGGCTGTAGCCGGGCTCAGGCGGCGGATCACTACACCAAATATACGCGCCTGCTAACATCAACCAGGGCTGCAGCTGGCCTTCTCCGTCCCTATTCTAATAAAACAAAAAATGTTGTCTACCACGAGATTTTAAAATAAATTGCCCTTGCCAAATACACACTTTACACACATTCTACTTCATACCCGGCATTTGCTTGATTACCTTATTTGCTATAATTAGGAATTCAAATACATATGGTCATAGAAAATTCGGGTTGTAGGAACGGAGTTAAGAGGAGAACAGATGAAGTGGAGTTAGAACAGAAACAGTGTAAGACTTATGATGAGATGAAGGAGCTGGAGAAGGCAAGATATAAGATTGAAATGGTCACAAAAGGTTCATTTGATTCTGGCCATCACAGGGGGGATTGTAGCAGTATAATTTAGTGTCCACCTCTTTTATATGCAACATATATACTCAACATGTGTTTAACTGTCAATGTGTGTGCGTTTTATTAATCCATTACAGGCTCTATAACCCTTCTAATTAGAGCCGCTCATCTATATTACTGATTATCATACTGTACTCTCCATGAAAGAAAAGGTATGCTTTCTTTAAAATTGCATTTGAGATAATAACTTATGTAGCCAAGTCTCAGTGCACACGTTACGTTTTATAAAACGTTTTGCAAGAGTTCGGTTTTTCTCATCTATGTAGGTGTTTTATCTATGTCCTCGTTAGCTTAGACTCAGATAATTGTTCATTGCATTAGAGTAGTAGGCCACTGAACATTTAACTAACGTTTGGCTTCCGATATGGGGACTGAGACAGTGGGAGACACTATCCTGTACCAGGTGTACGGACTGATTTTACATTCAAGGCCGTCCCGATGATTATTTCTTTGATGGAAGCAGGGAAACTAGGGAGTCTACCTGCTCCTTGAGAACACTGTCTTTTGATTGGTTTGTTCAGGCGAAGTTGATAAGGAGAGGCCTTCTGGAAGCTTCTTTTAGGCCTTAATTGTGTGCTTTTCAGATTAGTAGACCCGATTATATCCTGACTTTGCTCTGAGAAGACCTCTTTTCAACTCTGCAGATTTCCTCTGCCCTCATGCTTCAATACTCAGATTCCTTCAACTGAACCTTAAATCTAGTTTATCTGATGCTGGCACCTTCCTCATATAATTTCCCCTTATTACTTTTGATATTTTATTTAGAATGGGTAAGTTCTTTTATGTAATCTGCATGGGCTATATTTTGCTTGCTGTACATTATTCTATTTTGCATATTCTTTTTTGAATACATATAAATGATGTGACTGATTCACAAAGGTACACTTACACTTTTGTGTAAGTTTACAAATGTTTGCTATTCCCAAAGGAATTTTACTAGTAGTATCTTTACGACTGCGGAGTCTCTGCACATAAAGCAATACGACTGCCCTATCTTTTAATATGCGCAAACTCCACTGTCGTAAATATACTACTAGTAAAATACCTTTGTGAATCACAAACAATTGTAAACTTATACAAAAGTGTACGTTTACCTTTGTGAATCAGGCCCTTGGACTGAATGAACATCGAAATATGTCCGTTCTCACCATATTCTTCTATCAATTTTGCGGATTGATTTGATGTGTACTCAGAACTAAATTTGTTAATAAAATCCTTAAGGTTTGGCCACCATCCTCGTAGTCTTTTTGTGTAGGTGCATTGATTTCACTCTACTTACAATGTATTTCTGATGTTAGATTTCAAGTCAACAATCAAAGACCAGAGGGGGATTTTGTTTGATAACATTATTCACATACTGAGATACAAGAAATCCTGATCTATCAATGGCTATGTTAATCTAGCAAAGAACAACTGTTCTCCACAATCTAAAGAAAATGTCAATTCCTCTAATAAAAACTACACAGCGTTCAGGAGCCGAGGACCTTGTTGGCATCCTGGTAATGTTTATTAAAGGCATGCTGTTACCTGGAGTTTGTGTTACTCCTTTTCATAAACAAAGAAAGCTGTGCCACACAACAAAGACCTGCTTCCTGAGAAGTTATCGTTTTATTACCCGTGTATACAAACAGGACACAAAATATTTCCAAAATGTATCAGCACATAGCCTTATTAGACATAGCCAGGAAATATTTTTCGTAAGCATCTGTTAGATCATTTTCATCCATGGGCAAATGCTGAGCAGATTATCTCAGTAGAGTAGTCAGGGTTTTGACTGGAACATGTATTTTACCTTCATGACTTTCCTGTTAATCTGGAATGCATTTGGAAATTTCCCCCTGATTTTCGTAAAACTCCATTACACACCTTATTGTATGCTGGTAATATCATTATTTTCAACTGAATGACTACTGGATGAATTGCTACCCTATACGACAAGAAACCATCTAGAGCTTAACTTGTCAAAAACTAAAACCATCTCTTTTGGGAAGCAAAAAAGGTCAACAGAAAGGTGATACTTCAACAAAATAAAGCTAGACTCAACCCCAAGTTACAAATACCTGGGCATCTTTCTGAATAGAAGAGGCTCCTTCAACAAGCACAAAGAAGCATTAAAGCCCTGTCGTTAGATGTGGCTGCTGCAAAGTTGGCAAAACAGTTACTAGGTCCCAGTTTGACACCTATGCTGAAAGTAATGAAAGCCAAAGTAATCAACTCTTTGACGTATGGCCATGAGATCACCAAAGGCACAACCAGTATATTAATAAACAAGTTAATAACAACATTTTTTTAAAGAGCCTCTGGATTGCCAAAATCTGCCTCACCAGCTCAAATGAGACTTGAATTTGGTCTCCAAGATCAGCATGGAGTGGAGGCAGGCGCATTCATTAAACTTTGTCATAGACTGCGCCTTGCCCAGGAGGGTTCCCTGGAGGCCCGACTTTGGCAGGAAATACAGCGAAAACAGACAAGCCACAAGCATCTGCAACTTCTGGGTTATAGCCTACAGTTACTAGGCGCAAAAGACCTTTGGTACATTAACCCATCTTTTTCGGTGTTTAAGTCTGCCATCAAAAAATCCGTAAGACTGTGGTCCTTTCACTCGGACAGGGCGATACTCTCAAGGAGAAGGCACGCCTGGGCTGTAATTGGCAATTTTAAAATGGGTGTGCAGCCGCTCTACCTGTCAAGCACATATGCACTTTATTGGAAACGCACGTTTCTAGCCTTGAGGATGGGAGAATGGCCCTTTCTGATTAACCTCCCGGAATGGCGGCGAGCGTGTAGCAACACGGAATGCAGACTGTGTGGCTACCATTCAGAATCTATGGAACATATTGTCTGTGCATGCCCTGCACTGCTCATAGCCAGACGGTCACTGTTGCGAGGCCAATGTATTATGTTGGGAGTTCGATCTTGCCGTCAAGCAATAATGGCCGCTCTTGATCCCGACAACACCAAGCTAAACATTGGGCTTGCGAAATTTGTCCATAAAGCGTTGAAACTCCTCGAAGCCACTCTCCAACCTAAAAGTCTTCCCAGCCTAGCAGAGCGGTTGAGTTAAAGAGTTACAACATCCAAATCAGAGACTACAAGAAACCTAGATTTATGTACTGCATCGGAACGTTATCAGATCTTATTGGCCCTCGAATTTTAAACTATTCCAAATTAATTGTTTTAAAGCTTTTATCACAGTCATTTTTATTAATCTTTGTCATGTCGTAAATTGTAAATGTTTTTTTTTAACCAATCAATAAAGAATTATACCCAGTTGAACTGAATGCAAATGGATCACAGCAGGGCTTAGCCCTTTTGCACAGGCAGTCCTCATAGTTTAAAAATTAACCCTGGGAAAAGTAAAATTGCTTTATTTGGAAAAATAATATTTCCTTTTCATGGAAAATTAGGAATAATCCTTTGGAGTGAGCGAAGTATTAGGTGTAGCCAGGTAGAACACTTAGTGGAAATCTGAATATTTTCCTGCACATAAAAGCACACATGCAATGTTAAGATGTATCAATAGTGGTGTCCTCCAATGCTATAATTTGCATCCAAATGCCTATCACATGAATAATTACCGTTTCTTGATACTTGGGAAGCTAAAATATTAATATTTTCTATTAAGAAATCGTTCCTAGTGCAGGTGCTGCACCCTGAGGAAGCGTTGGGGAATGAAAGATATAGGGAATATGATCCTGTAATTTGTTAAGGCTACAGAATCATCATGACTGCTATGGCAAGCACTCTACATGATCTGCTTAAGATTAATTACTTTACAGATATGATCTGTCACACCTGAATGTGAATCTTTTCTGTGGTTAAAAGGTCATCTTGCTTCCAAAAATGAAATTAGCAGTAAAGTTTGTGAAACCCTGCAGGGGTCCAATAAGACCCATACATTTCTTTACTAATAAAAAGATGTATAAAAGAAAAAAAGACCCATACATAGCCAAAAATCTGAACTTAACCAATGCTGGCAATCATTTATGAGTAGTAGTGGTCCATATTCGTTCCCAGAGATCTAGCTCAAGATTAGGGCTCCCGGTTTTAAATTTATTTTTTTGTCATTTCCATCTGTATTTATCTATATTTATTTTTTGTCAACTTTATCTGTATTTATCCATATTTATTATGGGTTTTGTAAAAAAAGGAAAGCTGAAACTGGTATATTTCCACATATATTTGACCAATAAATATGCAGTCATGCTTGAGTGTCTGCCAGGTTTCAGTGATATGAACACCTGCAGAAGATAAATCAATGCACTTATATAAAAAATATGCACATTTCAGTATCAGCCTTGTGCATAGCTACTGCTGTTTAAGCCTCTCTACTAAAATTCCTGTCCTTTTAACCTCCTTACCTATCAATCCACATAGTTATTGGCCTGGCAGTCACGGCAAAGAATATTTTGAATCACTCAAAAAGCACCCAATTTCCGTTTTTATCCACATTTAAAAATAAATACATTCAAGAAAACAAATGGGTTTCTGTCTGTATTTATCTGTAAAAATAAGTAAAAACGGAAAACAGGGACCCTTACTCCAGATACAACAGAAGTTCTGCATTCCAGTTATCCCATAAAGGTGTTGGGAAGTTTGGGGGTGAGAGCAGCTTATACATTTATGACACCACATGGCCTTGTCTGAACAGCTTGCTAAGTAAGTTTAATGGTGGTGACTCATATAATCAACCAATTTTGGATAGTAAGACTGTAGGCTTTAAAAACATAAGTTCAGTGGGTTTATTTTCTTTGTAAGGCAAAGGAACTTATTGATATTCCAAAGGATTGGAGATCTGGTTAATGCATCCATTAACTCAAACATCCCAGAATATGAAACAACCTTTCTACTGTGATCTTCCTAATATGCCATAATGACATGTTAATAGAACCGCTTATCTTCCCTTCAAGTCTTCTGTGTTCTAGGGGCAGATATTTTTGGAGAAGATTAGAACAAATTTAGAGTGACTAACGACTATATGTTCTATTATGAAAATGCAGAGAAAGTGATGTGGGTAAATTAGCTTTTTTTCAATTGTCAGCAGAGGTGGGAAGTCAGAGGTACCTGAGAACATTGTATAGGTCCTTGTCTAACAAGAAAGGATATCTGATATGAGTTGAAATTTGATATATCAAGTCCATACTGATCCTTGTTTTTGTAGAGGGAGGCTTGATCTTGTCCAAGGACCTATAGAAATCCTGGGATCAGAAGGTAAGCGCTCCCCCGAGGATTGGTTTGGGCCTCCTTCAATTAGAGGTTTAATTGTAATAAGAGGCAAGCTTTGACTCATTCCCCCGCAATCAAATTTACCGTTGATTACTACATACTTCACCCCTTGCGAACACCACCATTGTTTTGAAAAAAGCACTCGCCCAGAATTTAGGCAGCCCCCCCCCCCCACTGGGTCTGACAGGTCGCACGACCTTTATGAATATCAGATTACAGTGTGCTTCCTTGCGCTCAGTGCTATCCACGCACGCCCGTTAATTTTTTCTCAATAGTTCATACGTTTTGTCAATTGCAGAGGACAACTTAACCTGACGGGACGATTGAGTACCCGTGTCAAACATCATTACAACATACGCTGGAGCGACCGCCCCACCTATGCGTTTGACTTTCGCCTTGGTAAGCCCTTTACCTTGGGGGGATCCACCAATTGTGCTCATGGACCATTAGAGGTCCCCCATTATTTATTATAGCTTCATTTTTCTTTCAGAGAGAATCCTTGCACTTACTACAGAATGAGCTCACAGAAAGTTCCAGTTTATACGGTGGCATTAACCTCACTGTGCATATCCGTGGTTGCCAGCCCTTCACCCTGTCTCTCACATGGGGGAAGGAACCTTGGCCACAGCTGCCCTTTGTAGATAGCACACTACTGCTTCTCCTTCATTAACTTTACCCCCTTTTTTCTTTCTCACTCGTGGTGTACCCAGCTGGGTCCTGTGTGAGTATTCTTTTATTTCTTTTAACATGACAGGTGTCTCACACTTTTCACATGGCTGCGTAATCCTTTTTCAGGTACCGTATGGACCTTTTCATTCCTCACAAGTACTGTAGTCACTCCCAACATCCCTGGTGACATTGTCTTTCTTTGAATCTTAGATGTCCCTACATCGATATACCTTATGAAGGGTCGAGACGTCGTCAACAACTATTTAAAGCGGACCATTTGATCAGCTCTGACTATTGTACACAGTGGCTGTGATCATTGTAAAATTATAGATGGTCGTCTTTGAAAATTGTGAAAACCAAGTTACATATGTCACAAATTCACGAGTCTTTGTTTTTTGGTTCCCTTCACACTGGGGACACTAAGCACTACTGTAATGTTTTTGTAAATATTCATATACTCTTTAAAAAATATAAAAGAACTATTGGAAATACAAATGGAGGTGTGCTTGGTCTCCTTTCCTTCTGACATCTACTTAACCCATACCCATTGCGATTGTGCATAGTATTATCAATACCGAGAAGTACTTTTCCACAGGAACCACTGTTTCTGTCACATACAATTTACCCTAGTTCCTAGTGAGTAGGGTGCCCCTTGTTTCTGTTTGCAACTCAATTAAGGCAGCATATCACAACGAGGATGATAAGAATTTCAGGCACAAGCAAACAACATTTTACCTGAAAATATCTGTAACAAGTAATTTTAGTTTTGGGGATGTATGTATCCCTTAAATATTTGGGAATCTTCGCTGGTCTTGGCACTGCTTTGGGAGAGAAATGTTGATAGACCTCAAAAAAACAAAGTTAACATACCTTACTTCCTAAATAAAAGTCTACACTTGGCACCTTTCTACCAGTGTTTTCAACATATGTTTCCCATTCTTACATGCACAGTGCTGACCCAATGTACCTAACCTCAAAGATTAAGCAAATACCAAACAAATGCTTATATTTAACCAGCTCTATTCGAAACCTAAATAATCTTTACTTTTCAAAAGTATCTTCCCTCATTAATACATAAAGGATTCAATTAGTAGCAGCAGCAAGATGGCGCAGTCAGTTAAGCGGTCAATGCTGACATCAGATTATGTTTTTGGTTGAACCTAACTTATGGTCTTTCTTTTTGGCTTCCACCATCAATACCAACAGGAGTGCCAACTCGGCTAGTAATGCTCCTGAAATTTATAACCTGAGTCCTAATAAACTGAACAAAAATAACACCTATTATTTACAGCTCTTAAAAATGTACAACTATAATAGTAAGTGCCATATTAAGTGCAATACATAACTACGCCATTTTTATGATAGCCTTACAGCCCCCCCTAGCGGGCTATACCTGCCATAAAAGTCCTGCGCCAGCATTATTAGCCCCAACCACTGAGGCAAACTCAGCCATTAGAACAATCTAAAAAAATTCTAATTGCATAAAAAGCAGCATCCAGGGAGACGCAGAAAGTTTACATTCCCTTGTGACCTCAAGATTCAGTTCTTTCATAGCTCTTGCTGAGTGGTTGCCCGAGAGTTGCTAGCACGCACAGAGCAAGAGCTGTGAAAGTGGACAGGAGTCAGCCCCTATTTGAGGTTTACAAAACAGTTTTTCTTAGTTTGGCAGAGCCGTAGAACGTAGCAGTTGAGCTGCATTTCTCTCTCCCTCCTTCTGAAGCTCTAGTGACACTGATGGCAAGGGGAGGAGAGAGAAGGGAAGGCTCTCCGCGTACCCTCATCTACAGCCTCTGGTTCTCTTATTCCCCAGCCTGTGGCGAGGCAGAGGAAAGTGTGCCTTCAGCAATGTTATTAGCTCGCTGCTGCTCCATTGTCTTCAATGGAGATCTCAACATTACAATGTTCTAATATTATGTAAATGCTATTTTAGTGTCATATTCTAAACTGTGTGTGAGTGCAGAGAAATAGTGCTCGAAAATTAAGTGAGTGGGGAAGTATTCCCAGGGTGAAAATGGAAAGAAAATAGAGAGGTTCAATGTGGACTGATAATGGGTATCAATCTTAGTGTCCTGACCCAACAGTATTTTACATGGTCTATTTACATTAATTTGTACAATCACAGATTGTATTCATCTGTGGCACGCAATAGGTAAGGGCTGGGTGGGTCCAGGTACGTGGGTATATGTTTGTTGACGTTTCGACTCGACTTGTGGCATATGAGACAGTTGAGCCTTTGCCTGCGAGTCTTCCTCAGGACAGGATAGGTGGGGAATGGGAGGCAACCAACATGTGGTTTTAACACCTCATCCGCACGGGAACCATTGCGGGAAAGTATAGCTGTGTCAATGGCACAGTTTCAATTCCATTGGATGCCCAAGGGTCAGTCCGGTTAGCAACTCAATTGTACAGGTTTTGATAGCCAATGAAAGCACTCGGTAACAGAGGAAGGTGGGTGCACAAATGTGTCTGTCCCTGTTGTACCCTGGCACGAAGGTCCTCTCTAACTCTTAGCTCCCTGCGCACAGTTTTTATAAGTTTATTCAGAAGTTGTCCTTTTGAAAAGACAAAATAATCATCAACCTTCTAGAAACTCATAAACCTGAAAAGATAAACTTCAGTGATTAAATACAACATTCAACAGGACAAACAATTACTGATTAAAATGTCACCAATTTATATTTTTCCTACCTATTTTTATCATTTTTTTTTAATTTTAACTATAATTCATTTTGGGAAACCATGAGCAGTCTACATAAATCACCCCTTGCTGAATTCAGAATTGGGTCTAGTTTTCAGAAATGTATAGCTTTCCAGGTTCACCCATGGATTTCACATATGTTCCCACCACAAGCTGCAAGGAGGCTGAATAAAAAATAGGAAACATTGACTAACAGTTAGAAAAATCCAAAAACTATGGTAAAGAAAATTGATTTTCTTTTACAACTCTGCTTGTTCTTGAAGTCTGTGCAGATGGTGAGTTGAGCACAGCAGACCTTTTGTTGATGTAATTTTAAGGCAAAAAACACGCACTTTATACAATAGTTCTTTTTCCCACTTTTCCACCCAAAAAGAAAATTTTGCTTCATTCTGACATTTTTTCTCAGTTCCCTCCATCCAAAATGTTAGAAAAAAGATGCAAATTTGACCTGGATATCTTTTGTGAAAAGAAGCGATGCAGGATTAATCGTGAAGTGCCCCAAACACCAATAAAAGGGTTCAGCACTGCAGTGTGAAAAGCCTCAGCACCTAAGTGGTTAAATTACATCCTAAATTTTAAGTATTTGGAGGGGAAATGCTGGAGCAATTACCTCTCTCTTCCATGTTCTTTATCTTTGAAGGTATCAATCTGAAACTTGGACTGAGAGGGCTACGATATGAAGACAAAATCTGTGCTAAATGTTCATACGTAAATGGTTAGGTGAAGAAAAACAACCATTGCCTACTTATGTTTGTAAGCAATTTTATAAAGTGACACTAACTGGGCAGTATTGAGCAAACGTAAATGAATTCAATCAATATGGAAATCTGGACTTTCCATGTCACCCTTGCTCTTATCAAATATGGTTTTAAATAAGCCCTACCTAAAGACTATTGTAACAATCTGTTCTTTAGGAGAGGACTATAGGCATATGGAAAAAAGATTGCCTCTTCCATTGGCTCAGTAAATCTCAGCCTTTACTTAGTGGATATTTAACATTTGATCACAAATATATGACATATATTGTGCATAGGTACAAATGATAACAAAATTAAACAAAATGGTATGGGTGTGTTTACCTTTTTGGGGGTTACGGAAGAAGATTCTCTTTTCATTGTCCTAAGCAAAAACTCTGGCATGTTGTTCTCAATATCCTGACGGGTGCCTTTTTTGTGAAGTAAAGCAGCCAGGAGTGAAATTACCTAAAGGAAGAATCATTGTTTAATAACTATGAACACACATAGAAACCACAAAATGATGGAATACAATTTTTTATTACAAAACAATTAGTGTGCTACATGCCAAAATGGTAGGTGTGTTATCAAAAGCACATGCAAAAAGAAATAAACCACTAGACCCTTCTCAAGCATGTTACTGAATCAAAAAAGGTAAGGCACAAAAATGTTTTTAGTTTGACTGAGTTAACAACAGCGCATTGATCCTTCATCGACATTTAGCGCCATGAATTCAACAATTTCCATTGGAAGGCACTGTGATCATTGCTAGTTCAAACTCGGATTTAGTCAACAGAAATGCCTATCAGTGAATCACCTGAAATGATTCACGATGAAGGTGATGACATCAATAAAAAAGTGCTTTCTTCATCTTGGTCAGCACACAAAGCTGGATAAAATGAAAACTAAAAGTATCAAATCTCTTAATATGACTCTAGATCTACATTCAGGCAATATATTCCATACTATCTTCACAAATCTGAAAACATCTTCCTTTACAACAAATCTAATACCTTCTAGTTAAATAGGATAATAAAATGAAAAAGAAGTTTGCACTTGGTCATGCAATCCCGCATTAGAGGAGCTAAATGCATCACTGGCACCATTTTAATGAAATCAATAACAAAATAAATGCAGCTGTTTTGGGGAAATGAGAGCACATACCGTAGTGACACAATAAATTAGCTCAATACCCTCATGGTAGAGAAATGCTCTTTAAAGAACTCTATAGGTAGTGCTACACCTCAGCCTGACTGTGCAGCTTTATGGTTAACCTCACGAGTGCCTGCTGGAGGGGTGGCGTTGAGCAGGCAATGTGCTTTGAAGATGTAATAAAGTGATTTTTTGGCAGTTGTGCAGCTAATCATAGGGGCCATGCTTTCTAGATGGCCAACATCCCATTAAAACCGCTTTAGAGTTTAATGAGGGTTAACAATTAACGCCGATTTTGACTCTAAAGCGGTTTTAAGGGGGTGAGTTCAAACAAATAGTTGAGTTTGTTGCTTTAACAAAATGAGGGATTATTTTACCAGAGGGCTTTTTTAGGTTTACAAAGCTAAGTTATTAGTTGAGTATGTTTATTTAGAGCAGGGGTACTCATAGTACGGCCCGCGGGCCAGGGGCGGCCCGGCAAGCCTTCCCTGGCAGCCCGCGGACCCGCGAGAAATCATACCTGTGATTTACGTTTTTTTTTTTAAGTGTCTGCAGCAGCGCGAGAGACTCTGCTGCTCTGTGGGGGCTGCCGGCCGGGCGATCCTAGCAATGGCCAGAGTACAGCTGCAGGGGCCTAAGAAGAGGTGAAATACAAAGGCCTCATTAACATGCAAATGGTCTTTTGAAGACCTGTGAAGTGCTCGGGTGCGGCTGTGAGTGTGCGTGTGCCCCGGCTGGCACACAGGCAGGGTGAGGTGACAGAGGGAGTGGGAGGGAGGGGGAGGGGGACGGAGAGGGAGTGAGAGGGAGTGAGTGGTTGGGAGGGAGGGAGGGAGTGAGTGAGAGGGAGGGAGTGAGTGAGTGGGAGGGAGGGAGGGAGTGAGGGAGAGGGAAGGAGGGAGTGAGAGGGAGGGAGAGGGAGTAAATGAGTGAGTGGGAGGGAGGGAGGGAGTGAGTGAGTGAGTGAGTGAGAGGGAGGGAGGGAGGGAGTGGGAGGGAGGGAGGGAGTGAGGGAGAGGGAAGGAGGGAGTGAGAGGGAGGGAGAGGGAGTAAATGAGTGAGTGGGAGGGAGTGAGAGAGAGGGAGGGAGTGAGAGAGAAGGATGGAGTGAGTGAGAGGGAGTGAGTGAGAAGGAGTGAGTGAGTGGGAGTGAGTGGGAGAGGGAGTGAGTGGGAGAGCGAGGAAGAGGGAGTGAGTGACACTGACTGGGAGGGAGAGGGAGTGAGACAGAGAGGGAGGGAAAGGGAGGGATAGGAAGGGAGGGAAAGGGAAGGAGAGGGAGGGAAAGGGAGGGAGACGGAAAGGGAGTGAGACGGAGAGTGAGTGAGAGGGAGGGAAAGGGAGGGAGATGGAAAGGGAGGGAGACGGAGAGGGAGGGAGACGGAGAGGGAGGGAGAGAGAGAGGGAGGGAGTGAGAGAGAGGGAGTGAGAGAGAGGGAGTGAGACAGTCAGAGTATTGTATTGTATTGTATATTGGATTTGTATAGCGCCATATCACCCAGGGGTCTCTAAGCGCTTTGCAGAGGATGAGGACAGTAATTAATGGGGATAGAGTTAGATATTACCCCATGCCTCCTGAAACAGCACCGTTTTTAGCTTTTTCCTGAAAGGTAGTAGTCTTGTTTCCTTGCGCAGGCTCTCTGGCAATTTATTCCAGGCACTGGGAATTGTATAAGAGAAAGTGCGCCCTCCTAAAGAGGATAGTTTGAAACGCGGGCAGACCAACAGTGCAGCATCTGTAGATCGTAGATTCCTGCTGGGAGCGTAGGGTACTAAACGTTCCTTAATATATTTTGGGGTGTGTCCGTACAGGGCTTTATGCGTAATGCATAAGCCCTTAAATTTGGCCCGCTGTTTCACCGGCAGCCAATGGAGTTTATGAAGGAGGGGGTGGCGTGGGTAGAGTGAGACAGAGGAACACAGGAGAGAGGGAGGGAGAGAGGGAGAGAGAGCTAGAGAGAGGGAGAGAGAGCTAGAGAGAGGGAGACCGAGAGAGAAAGAGAGAGAGAGATGTGTGTATGCTGGGACGGCTCAGTGGACGAAGGCGTCCGCTGCAGGGACCTGTGATCAACCTCATGGTCAGTTTTATGTTGTTGCTCTAGCCCCGCCCCCTCCCCCACTGACCCCGCTCCCCACCGATGCAGCCCTCGGACACAAACCAAACTGTAAATTTGGCCCCCGAGAGAAAGTTTGTGAGTACCCATGATTTAGAGGTACTAAAAACAATTTTTGATACAATGTTTTTTCTTTACTTCAGAGTAAAGATACCCCTGACGAAGGCCGAAAAGCCGAAATGCATTGGGTTAAATAAATAATTATGAAACGTGGGATTCCGACATGCTGTATTAAAGGCTGTAGCATTATACACACATTTGTACATTGGAGTTATCGTGTTTCACCTACTTGACTAAATGGACAATACAACTTCTAATGTAGATGAAAGTGGCTTAAGACTGATTACTACTGGTTTACGATGATCTTTATCATCCAGCAATGTGGTGGTTGCATCCTGGGACTATATTTTTAATATCAGCTAGTTCGATATATGTTTCCAATAGTGCTCTAGGACATAGCACTTACCAGGGTAGCACCCCAAATGATTACATTTGATGAATTTTGAGAAAATGTGAGTGCGGGTCGCACTTATATTCGTTTATTATATAACACCCGCTAAAACGTACAAATATCTCCTACTCGGAGATACACACAATGCACACAATAGTTTGCATAGAAATCTAGTAAATAGCATAGAATACACAGTGGACCCTAGGGGGGAACCAAACCATATACTAAGAAAGTGCTATAAGAACCACAACACATGTCAAGACAATGTCCAGAGGACGTAGAAGTGCTGGGGACCCATGGAACCACCCAAGATAGAGATTAGGAGCCCCACGGAGATCGTGTGCAGTGTGGGAACACGGGCGTGTTCTCTATACAAATCAACATGTAAGTCGCGGTTGCAATTTTAAAGATTAAGGACCCTTCTCAGTGCACCTGAAGAAACCCCATGGAAGACAGAAGGTTGGCGAGCCACCCCACTCGTATATATACTAGTGCCCATGTTACCTACATCAGGGAAGCCTGGTGCATAGGTGTGTGTAGTGTTGGAAATCGCTGTTGAACCCAATGGAGGACTTCAGGAAGATGCCGCTGCTGAGAAGGAGAAAGTGTCCAGTAGAATCCGAAGGTGGATTCAGGATAAGAAGTATGTAAGAAATGGGACCCCCGGCCGGCCAGGGCTTGCACCCCAGCCAGTCAGAGACCGCCACTCCCATATAAAGTCGACCCCTGCTCGCCCTCTAGGTAACGCGGCGCGGGCAGTCAGGCCTATCTCGGAGGACATGTGTGAAGCATTTGCGCACGCACCCACCAACAGCAACCTCCCCGGCCTCCCACAAAAGGAACTCCACACAAAGTATATAGGAAAATAGTCTTTGTATTAGGAAGGACACATAGGAACATACACTTTACAATGTGCTCAAGGCACGGCAGGGGTTACCGGGGAAAAGGTACAGAGCAGGGCCAAGGGGCCACTGCCAGGAAGGTGCACAGGATGGAGTTGGCATTTAGAACATATAACAACTGGGAGCTTCCTCGGACTAGGACTAGAACACATAATCACCAGGAGCTTAGCATTAGAATACGTCACGCCCCGGTGTCTCATCGGACTAGCAATAGAACTCACTCTAACCAGCATAGACATACATGAGGCAAGGTACATAACACAACAGAGGCCCCCATCAGCGGGGCTACACATAAGAATTCTCAGCATCCCATTGATAATAGTCAGTAGCGCCCCCTAGGCCAGATGGCCTTCCTGGGGCGAGGGCGCCTTAGAGTCTCGATGTCCAGAGTGGGCTACAAGGGGCCCGGGGCAAACCTAAACGTGGCAGCGGCCCACGAAGTGCTGGGCCGCTGAGGGACGTGGACGTAGCCCTGCAGGCTCGGGGGGACAGGGGGGCAATGGTGGAGCCTCTCGCAGGCTCGGCCGGGTCAGGGACACATGGTGGGGCCTCTCGGGGCCCAGGCAGGGCCAGGGACACGTGGTGGGGCCTCTCGGGGCCCAGGCAGGGTCGGGGACACGTGGTGGGGCCTCTCGGGGCCCAGGCAGGATCAGGGACACGTTGGAGCCTCCTCGGGGCTCGGGGCAAGAACGGTGGGCAGGCGGGGCCCCCCTCGGGGGACCCGGCATCACTGAGGGCCCCCGGGGCCGTGACGGAGCCTCGCGGGGCTCAGGGCAAGAACTGTGGGCCGGTTGGATCCCCCCTCGGGGGACCCGGTAGCACTGGGGGGTCCGCGGGCCTCCCGGCCCAAGTGCGCTCGCGCTGGAGGGGAGGGGCAAGCCCGACAATGTGCTCCGACACCCCGCCTCCCCTCCGGCAGCACTCACCGGTTCTGCGCTGGACTCTCCTCGCTCTCCGGAGGCTCGGCGGCATTGGGGGACAGTACAGGCACGCGGAGTAGGCTCCCGCTACTACCTGTCCTACTTCTGCTTCGTTCGGTCCCCTCACGCGGCGGCCGGGTTCCCTGGGCTTCCGGGTGCGCGTGGGGACGCCCCCATGGTTGGGCCAATCCCCGCGCGGCCCAGCAATGACGCGGGAGGAGTCCCGGCGGCCAGGACCAATGGCAGTGGGACAATGCCTTCTCCGGGGCCGCCAATGGCAGCGCGGCCCTGGAAGGGGAGGCGGGTGCAGCGCCTCCACAGCCGAGTCCGGGCTGCAGCGGTGACTCGGGGAGGTAGCGAGGAGTAGGCTCCCTCGTAAATATGCCAAGCAAGGGGATAGGCGAGGTAGGCACTCGCTGGGCGTCTGGCACCTCCGTGGAGTAGGGCAAACGCCGGGTGGCACCGGCTCGATGAATCCAGCGCTCCCCAAGCGCTAGAGAATAGATACAGCGCTCCCAGCGCTATAGGGGGAAAATAGAGCGCTCCCAGAGCGGTAGAGGGGGAAGGCAAGCAGCAGAGTCCAGCAAAGAGTCCAGGGGCTGGGCAGGGCCCAGGGAGGCCAGCCAACCCTGAGCCCAACCAGCAGCACGCCCCTGGCAGGCTTCCAGTCAGGACCAGCAGGAAGAAGAAGAGAGAGAGAAAAGGGCCCACCCCCCTTTTATACAGGAGCGCCCTTTGTCTCCAAAAGGGGCAGGCAGGGAGAGAACCAGCTGGAACTGGTTACAAGGAATTTCTTGGTGCTGGCCAGGCCAGGGACACTGGACGCACCCCCGGGGGGGTGGGGCCAGCCTGGTGGGGGAAGGCCCAGCCGGGTTCAGCCAATCAGGCGCCAGCACATCTACTGCACACACACACCAAGGTCTAGAAGGGGTCCTTCCCTTCTAGCCACACGCATGCCGCAGACATCATCTTGTAGCATTCAACCTCACGAGCGCACACATACCAAACACGGCCCGGCACGCCCCACGCATCAGGAACTACCAGAGCCACATACATCCCCCATGCATTCCTATGGGCGGCAGGTCTCTCTCACCACGCACACACTCAGGAGGGGACTCACCATCCCCCGGTCACATATACTAAGCACAAACTTCAGGGGTGGACCTGCCAGACGGGCCAAGTCCAACAAAGTACCTGCAAGCAGAGGGGACAAAGTCTTTGTCACTCAGGAGTGACCCGGAGACCTGGAAGACGAATGCCCACCGATGTCAGGAGTTGCAGGAGAGTTGACAGTGACCTTGACTCTGCAGCTGTGAGGACCAGATGGCGCTGAGGAAGACCAGGAGCCGTGCACAAGCTGTCCCACGTCAGATGTCGGGAGTAAAGGGGTCAGTGTCCATCGGGAGCACCAACAAGCCTTGGCAACTGCAAACAGCGTAGAAGTCGAAGAAGGTGCAATGTCGGGACCAGCAAGGTCCAGAGGACTCACCACAAACAGGGGAGTCAGGGCAGGCCTGAGCAATCAGGGGAGCCCAAAAGACAATAAGATGATCCTCAGCAGGACCCACAGGCTGGAGTCACTGGAGTCGTAAGAGGACCTCGAGCAGATGCAGGCCACAGTGAAAACGATGTGATGTGGTCGAAGATTCTGGTAACTGGAGATGCTTGAGGTTGGGGCTACTCGGAGCCTGAAGATCTTGGTGAAAGGAAGCCAACAAGCCTTTGTAACGGCAAGTCAACGCAGTGCACAGGGATTTCGTCCCTGCGGCTCCCACGAGGGATACTGGCCTCAAACTTGGTGAGAGGGCAAGGCAAGACAGGCCTCGAGACCTGGAAGAACCACCACCTGTATTGTTGAATCTTACAGAGTCCGTAGGAGCTCAGGATCAGCAGACCAGTCAGCTTAGTTGCAGTGCCTGCAGATGCAGGGAAGTGACTCCTTCATTTCAAGGGATATTCCTTCAGGTGTCTTGGATGCCCACAGGCCATGGAAGGTTCCTGTATGGTGCACAGACGATACAGCAGACTGAAAGGGGGACAAAGTCGAGCCCAAACGAAGTCCAGAGGGCCTAGAAGGTAGAATTTGAAGTAGTGTCTGAATTGAATCATGTCCCACAACGAATCCAGGGAGCTACACCCAGGTAAGCCCTTAAGTATCCTAAAGAAAGCGTTGGGATGATTCAGGGGAGGGTTTGGACAGGGGGGAGGTTACTCCCATGTCCTTTGTCCAGTTTCATGCCAGAGTGGGAGGCAACGGCTCCCAGAGCTGGTTTGAACTGGACTATGCACGGGGACAACAAATGTGCCCACTTGCAGACAGAGTGGCGCTGGCAAGAGCACCTACCCAGCCCCAATACACTAAATCCTGTCTAGATGATGGTCCTATCCCCCTGAGACAGGATGACTATTGTTCTGCCTTCCCCTGCTGGAGCTTGGCTCAGCAGCAGGAGGGCAGAATCGTGTCTCTGGTCGGCAGCAGCCATGTTGTGCTGTCCAGGTCTAGAAAACTGGTTCCCGGAGCACTGAGAGATTAACAAAGTGCTCTTCCAGTGCTTGGAATCATACCACCCACACCGTAAAACCGTGTGGAGTTTGATTCCAACATGTTTGATGCCAAATATGATAGGATTCGTTGCAGCCAATTTCGAGATGGTCATCATGTAATTACACAGTGCCCCTCTATATGGTATATGGCTGCTTCACTTACAATCCGGGAGAATGGTGTCCGTAGGCTGTAGGGGTATCTTGCTCATGCAGGGTCCCCCTCAAACTTAAAACCAAGCACCTTGCCTTCAGTATTGATATTCGTAAGTGGTGCGAGCACCAGCTGACACAGGCAGCAATGGCAGCCCGTAGTTGCATTTTTAATGGTCTCCCATAGGTGGCATAATGCATGCTTTAGCCCATGGGGGACCTATGCCCTGGGTACCTTAGTACCATATACTAGGGGCTGACAAGGGTACTCCAGTACCAAATCTGGGATGTACCGAAGTACTGACCACAACAATGTAAGGGAAAAAGCAGAGAGACTGGGGTCACGATTAGCAGGATCCTAGTCAGACTAGTCAAAAACAGCGTAGCACCAGGCCAAAAGTGTGGGTAAACATAAAAGCAGATCCCACTTTCCTACATGCACCAAAACTTCCATGTGGCAAAAGCAATGCAGAGCACCCAAAATAAGAAAATGAAAGAAACATTAGTGAAGTAATAAATATTCCTCATGGGCTTTTCCTTTATTTGCCACATTTAATCATTGGAAAAAAATCAGTCTTCGCTTTATTTTACAGCAGCCGTGTCAAAACATATAAACAGGATTTCATTTCACATGAATCATTGGGAAAACAAAAAATTCATCAAATCTATGGCCATGAACTTTTCTACATACGGTTTAAACTAAATTGATCGCCCCCCGGAGACCGAATATGCGGTCTCCAGGGGACGAGTAGGTGATTATCTGACGAGGTGAGCTTGACTCTAAGTAAGAATACGAGCCCCTCACCCCGTCCAGACCATGGGGAAATTCTGAACCTCATTTAAAATACTACGATCAACTGAGTTTAAATCGTATGTATAAAAGTGCACACACAGTGGGTGTGTACACATCACTTTCTCACTTTAATTATTTATTTACCTCACTTTTAGGTCACTTAGGAGTGGAACGCACAGGGCTGGCCCCCGTGTGGTCCTGAAGAAGAGCCGTGGGGAGGCTCAAAACATGTTTACCAATGCTAGGAACATTTAACTCATTATGGTTAATTAGTTGTCTAGTAGCCCTTGTTTTTATTATACCAACTAGGAGCCAGAATAAAGTGTTTCGCCCACTAGCCAGGTATTTTTAGATTTCCTATCCACTCCACCTACACTGCACCACACATAGTCGCCTGTTCAGTGCTCCTACTTAATTCGCAAGTCGAAGCACGCCTCAATCCGCAGCGGATTGGGAGGACCCCAATGATGAAGCATGTTACTGGTGGGAAACCCTGGTGAGTGAGGGGACTCAAGAAAGCATTTGCTTTTTCTTGCTTTGAATACCTGGCTTTCCAATTCTATTTTTGTTTTGGGGTCAAAGGCCACCTTAGCTAGGACCTCGATCCGGTAACCATGGGTATCAGGATTAGACCCACCACCTTCAGACACAATGCCCACTACCAATGAAATTCCCATTTTCAATTTGTCCAAACACATGCTTTCCTCACCTGAAATTGCTCCACTGAGCAGAGGACTTTCGTTTGTGATTACTGAAAAACCCAATTGGTTTACCCTTCAGACACAGATATTCCAATTTTTCAGGAAGGTTAGATTACAATCTTTCTTCCAGGGTAAAGAGTTACCTCCCAAATTTGAAGTATGAGGACTACGTCCAAAATCCACTTTCCTTCCACCGACTAGCACTAAAAGACCTTGAAGACCTGAAAAATAAATACAGCTTTACATCCTATAACATCAGTTTGGATGAAAAAAAGAGTCTGGCCTCAAGGTCCTTGATGATATAGTCATAAAACCCAGTGATAAGGGAGGTGGCATAGTTATCCAAGACAAAACTACTTATGACAATTAAATCCTTTGCCAACTTGGCATCACGTCACATTATGAATATCTTGCCCATAACCCTCTCCTAGAAATCAAAAATGTGATGCTAACAACTATTAAAGAAGCAGAAGAAGCCGGTTTCATTAGTCATAATACATTAATTTTCCTTAACAACAAGACCCCAAGCACCCCTGTGTTATAACTCTGCCCAAAATACACAAGAACCTTGAGACACCGCCTGGCAGACCTGATTGTGGGTCCATCTTAGAACCTATCGGCAGATACAATGACTTCTTTATTCGTGATATGGGACTCAGCACAGCACCTATGTCAAAGACAGCACTGACTTCATAAATCTGATTGAACAGGAACATTTTGATCTTGAATCTGAAATCCTTGTCACTTTGGACATAGAATACCTTTACACCAACAAGACAAGGATGTCGAAGACATGAGAAAGCATCTTGACTCACGTCCCTCTCCCCATCAGGTTCCAACTGAATTCATGGTCTCCCTTCTACAATTAGCTCTGACTAAAAATTATTTCCTGTTCAACAATAAGTTCTACAGACAATGCAAAGGTACTTCCATGGGGGCAGTTTTTGCCCCTAATTTTGCTATTCTGTTTGTCGATGATATTGAGAAAACTTTTTTCCTCAACTAACCGAACCCCCATTTGTCCAAAATCCGCCTCTGGCAGTGATACATTGACAACGTATTCATGATTTGGACTGGCAACAGTACTGAACTTAGCACATTCTGCGAGTGGCTGATCACTTGCCAACCAGATCTCAAATTCGCCTACCAATTTAACAAAACACAAATTAACTGTCTAGATGTTACTGTCAAGACCCTAGATAGTGAGCTATACACGACCTTGTTTCCGCAAACCGATGGAATGCAACACCCTGCTCCAATATAGTAGCTCACATCCAAGAGCGCTTAGTGATGATCTTCCCTGTGGTCAATTCCTAAGGATCAGTCAGAATTGTAAATTCAAAGAATATTTCTTCAAGGAAGCAGAGGTACTCAGCAAAAAACTCGCTGATAGGGGTTACCCAAGACGCCCTATAAAACGTTCCCTTACGTGCGCTTGGTATTCCCACAGAGAATTCCTGCTTCAGCCCAAGGAAAGAAGACCCATGGCAAGGATCACTTGCGTCACGACCTTTATGGCAATAAGAAAAACATGCTTGATTTCTTTTCCAACTGTAACTCAAGTAATGTGATTATATGCATTTGCATTCGCTGTCCGTGTAACATGCTATATATAGGGCAGACAACTAAGAAAATCAAAGCCAGAATCTTGCAACGTGAGAGCAGAATCTGCTATAAAGTCATCACAGCGCCACTGGTGGAACACTTCTTGGAAAAAGGATACTCTGAAAATGACTTTACATGTCAAGTGATTGATGTCCTGCGCCCCCATCCCAGAGGTGGCGATATACAACGGATCCTGAACATACTTGAATGCAAATGGATTTCCAATTGTCAATCTATCAATCATGGCTTAAATACACAAGATGAGTGGAATGCAATTCTCTGAATCCCTGCCCTCCGCTTATTGGGTGTACCCCACCTGTAATGTCATTTCCACTCATTATGTTCTGGATCAATGTTAACGCATCTGTTTTCATTCACTGCAATATATGTCCTTATTTTATATTTATTTTTCTTTATTTTTCTTACTATGTGCATGTTTGGTGCTATAACCCATAGCACACGCCTGTATATCATGCTGGAAATTCATTCTATGGTTCATCTACTCAGTACTGTGAAAAACAAAAAATCTTTCTCTCCTGTCGGATCTATTCTTTCCTCAACCTGCGCTACACATGCTCAGTTCCCCCCATTAACAGACGTAGGTTTTAACCACCATTGTTGAGTATTTTTATTGCATTTACCGGCACTTCACATTCAGCGTTCTAGTGTTTAGGAAACGTGACACCCCCTCGAAGCTATTTCCGGTTCCGGGTTTCATTACGCTAGTCAGCACTAGCACCGGACCCCGGCAGAGCAGCGGCCCGTCCTATTCACAGACCGACTCAGCTGTATCATAGTGAGTACCAGACACAGTGTGACACCTCGTCCGCTGCGCCTCCCTTCTCCCGTTAAATCCCCCCCTTTTATTGGTTTCAGATCACCTCGCCGACACCGACTTTGAGGTGTCTATTCAATTTCCGAGGTCCCCCTCGACTTAGCAGCCTCAGGGACCATGTGTACTTAAGCTACCTGACTAAGACAGAGCGGCTGCTCGTCTAGCCACATCTCGGCCATTCCGACCGCCAATTAGTAAGTCTTCGGGCTCTATGCCCCCTTTACCTTCATCCCCTTTTGCTGCCTTTAATTGATTCATCTTAACCTCTTCCCCAGATCGCCAAAACGATGCGGTCTTCATCTTCAATTTCCCTACGTGCAATTCATTGGGTTAATTCCCCTCCCGACCTTCTGCCTCCATTTGTCACATTGCTCTTTTTCGTAAGTAACTTTGAGACTCCTTCCAGTGTGTGGAATTGCTTGCCATACGCCTTGTCTTACATACGCGGTCTTGTCCTTGCAGGCCTCGGCCGATCACATTGCCCTGCCCTTAATTGATTGGCTCAGCCACTAGCGGGCTCACTTGAAGTAAGTTTTGCGCCCATGCAGGGCCTATTTCACCTGCTAACACCCCGGCAGCCCAGGCATAATTCACCCACGCCTTCCATTAATGTGATCACTTTGTTGCTATATCCTCTTCTTAGCCACATTGCAAACTCGAGGGTCCTCTCTCGCGCTTCCCTAGTGCTCCAGTGTTCCATTTCCTGGGAACATATATGGCTCCTTATCTCGACTTTCAACTATACTGTCTCTCTGGCATGCTTATTTCTTACATGCCTTCACTATTTGGTTTTAGCTCCATGATTTATTCTACTTGTATATTTACTGCATCACAAAGGGACCTTTGTATGCAATTAAACCCCTGCATTGTCTTAATTTTGTACTTTATAGATACCTATTATTCACATCTTTTGCCCGGATGATGATTTCAATTTCTTGAGATCGAAACGATGTTGACCTCCTTACAATAAAAACTCCTTTTGTTCCTAATGATTTGTACCAAGGAGTTTGTACCTATGTTGTCAATGCGATGTATGTTTTTATTTTTGATCTCTCCCCACATCACGCCGCTTTTCGCTTCTATGTGAGCACTCGATCTTTCAATCCAAACAACCTATATTGTTGAATAAATGAAACTGTTTTCTATAAAAATAATTATTTCCTAAAATTGTTTCTTTGAGTCCCTTCCAACATTTACCGAACAGAGGTTTTTTCTGCCAGACTTTACATGATTGACAATCTCCTTTATTAATAAGTCTTTTTAAGGACCTATTGGCCTTGTATGAACCCCTGTTTTTTCAAAACTAAAACCCCAAAGGGGGCAAAAATGCTGGTTCTGGCTGGCATGGGGGAGCAGAAAGGCACAGGGAGCGTGCTGTGGCTCTGCTATCTTTAAAGCAATCAATGGTTGAATCTGCCTAATCCCAAAACAACCGGGAACCATCAAATGGCATGTCCATAATACTGACCTGAACGTCTTCCGTAAATCCAGTGAATTGCATCCATGCATGCCTGCGAATGGCCATAGAGGCGCCAACTGCCAAACCGATGGTGTCAGTACTGTCTGGTTTGCAGAGGATAGTTAACTTTGCTGCATCACGACCACCTTGCATGGCCTGAGAAAGAGTTGCCCAGGCTAATTCCGGAACCATGGGCAACGAAGTCCTGCAAGACGTGAAAATATTGGCCTAAAAGGCAACTGGCTTTGACGAAAACAAAGAGAAAGTCTGGAAGAGAAGAAAGCGTTAAAGCCAAAGATCTCTAACCTCTTTGATTCCCTGTCAGTGGGAATAGTGGGAAGCAGGTTTGGGTTCACTATGTTGACTGAAGTTTGCACCACAAGGCTTTCCAGAGTAGGGTGCTGAGTGAAGAAAACAGGAACTCCTGGAGCAGGGCAGTGGTGAAAATCCACAGGGGAGACTTGGTATGGCTTAGCCCAGGTGCCCAATAGAGTATCAGTGAGAGACTCATTAAAATGGAGCAGAGGCTCATAACTCAACTGGTCAGGCTGTAGCACCTACGTCAAAACATGAGTTTTTACCTCCAGATTGGGAAGGGGAAGGTGAAGATCAAGAATTTCCACCGCCTTTCACATAACCATAGCGAAAGATGCACTTTCTTTTGGGGCCGGTCTTCAGGAGGCTAACTAGACCATTGTTTTGGGAAGGCATCCAACTCACTGCCATCCTGGAGGACCCTCATACCAGTTTTCTTCTGTGTATGGTTGGGCAATCCCATCCCACTATGGGTTGGCTGTCATCGTCCAGAGTTGACAGCGCAGGCATTGGTGTCAGTGGAACGCAGCCCAGCGTGGTTTGTACAAGAGAGGGAATTGGTACTAAGGTTGGTCCGGAGAGCTGAGCGGATAGCACGAAAACCCAACCAGCGCCAAGGGTGAACCTGCTCGCAGAAGCCCAGATGGAAGGCCTCTCCGTTCCTTGATGCCCAAAGGCGCACAGGTGGGAGATGATAACATGCCAAAAAGAAGCAACATAGTGTTTCGGAATTCCTCAACATGTTGCGCTGTCACAGATGGACCCGGAAACTCCAGCTGTCACAGGACAAAGGTTGAATAGACTCTGAGTGGAACAACTTTGAGAGAGCGATCTGGAGGCACAAGTATGCGCTTGCACCTTCGCGGCGGGACCTAGAATGGTGGGATGGGCCAAGTCCTACTAGGATTTCCTTTGCTTTCTTTTGGACTTTTCCGAGGACTTACAGCATGAAGAAGACTAGTCACAGGACTGGACCCAACTTGAGACCTCGACCAATCGCAGTGCGGGTCTTGCGGTGCTTTGTCACAAAGAGCTTAGGTTCCTGATCTTGAATGGTCTTGTGATGCATCAGGTTGCAATCACTGCAGGCCTTAAGAGTTGTGATCAGACTCAAAGCACCACAGGCGAACTATTGTTCAGTTAACAATTTGGAGTCTCGATGAGACAAGGGGTAGCTCCAAATCCCCATCTTTTGGTGGGCAAAGAAAGAAACTGATGTCAGAGTGTAGTTTGAGTGGCTGCCATCATTGCTTCCACTGCGTGCTTGGGAAGCACTACTTTTTTTTCTTGTGTGAAGCACTACATTAGAATGTGTGCGTTTTCAAGCCATCTCCCTCATGTACGTCTCTCCTCCTGCACTCTCTGTTGCTCACTGTTGCCAGAATGCTTCTCCCTGCATTCTCTCTCTTGAGCCCCCACCCCCATGTGCTTATCCCCATTGCTACCCCCACCTGGGTCATATGTGTTGCTTTCCCCCAACCCAATGTTGCTTTTCCTCCAGCCCTATCCCCCTTTGCTTTCGCGTCCCCTCCTGTGTTGCTACAGCATCTCTCCCATCTCCCTCTGTGCTGTTTCACCGTTCACCCCCACCCTCCCCAGTGTTACTTCGCCATTACCCTAATCCCTTCCCCATGTAGATTTATGCCACCTACCCTCTCCTGTGGTGACACGGCATTTTTCCACCACCCTATCGCATGTTGCTTTGTTGTTCCGCCGACCGTGCGCACATCATTTTGTATATGTTTGGGGCACGTACAAAATGACACCAAAAAGTCTGTCAACTGCTTTTTTTTTTTTAAACCATTAGCCATGCTGCACAGCACCGTGGATACTATGTAGAGTGGCTAAAAACTATTTACAAACAAATCAATCAGAAAGCCGAGACCTAATGGCTTTGCCAATGCTTGTTCATTCCTGTTTGTTTTTTTAAATCTTTATTTTGATAATCAGGATGACACAATACATTTGTACAAGTGGAGGTAGAAACAAAATGAAAAGGTATTTGATACAAATACATGATTAACCAAACTCTAAAAAGCAAAGCTATTCCCTGTCCCCACCTCGATTGTTGCCCCCCGTAATTTATTCTCCCCTAAAACTGGCCCAAATTCCTTTGTCTTTTTTAATTGTGCCGACCCTTTGAGCATCGAGTTCCTCATGTGTCCTAAACCGATTCATTTTGTCTACCCAGAGCTCAAACCATGGTGAGTCCGCTGATTTACATCTCTGCAAAATCAATGATTTGGCTATTAGTGACCCAATGTAAAAAATGTGTTGTTGACGTAGTGTTAGAGAACAATCAACGGGAGTGATTCGGAACGTGCCCCTTGCAGGTTGGGTTTAACTAATATTTCGAATTTGTGGCTTAAACCCTCCATAGCCTTGCTCCAGAAAGTGAAACGTTTTGGACAAAGAAATATCACATGGGGCCAATACCCCCGAATGTGTGCATGCATCTAAAGAAGCTAGCGCATGAACATATTAAGCTAATGCAATGCAGAATATAATATAAGGCCCATTTTGAAAAAAAAAGCCATACGTTTATAATTTGCTCCACACACGGCTTTATGAGCCATAAGGTTGTAGAGATGCCAACTTGCATGATCCATCCTCCCTTCAAAACTTGTGACACTGAAGAAAAGACTGGCACGGCCGTAGACTTGTGAACATACCAATGTAACAATTGGTACCAACTGCCTACCTCTACTAACTTAATACCAAAATGCGTTTAACTAGTATGATCCTTGGCAGTATTAGCTGTCTGGACGTAAGCCTAAAGGTGTTCGTGGATTTGAAGAAAGGAGACTATCAAATCGGGCGCGACATTTTCCTTGTACTCGACTATCTGTGCCCATGCTTTATTTTGATGCCTCACAAAAGAAAATGACCCAGAACCCAATACCCTGCCTGTTCCCATTTCCTAAAAATCCTATTCTGGAGGGATAGGCATACTGTTCTAATTTCAGATAGAGGTACAGAAGGATGGGTCAAAGGGAAACAGTATTTGGTCTGCAATTATCGGAATCTCCTTACAACCATGTGTAAAAGTGTATTACATGATCGTTTTGGCAGTTTGGGGATTTTTTAGAAAGATCGCTACATGCCTGCCATGTTCACTCAGCATACGCTCATGTACAAGCAGCTCATAAGGGAGCCCCAGCAGCACGATTAAGCCAGTCAAAAAAGCAGGTGTTATAGTAGTTCTGCATACAGGACATGCTGGCCCCCATCGGCAACTGACATCTTTAGCGTCTGTAATTTCGCCCGAGGTTTTTTCCCTGCCATAAAAACTTGTGCAGTAGTTGATCAGTATCAAGAAAAAAATGCATGTTTAACCAGAATGATAACGTTGGAAAAAGAAAAATAAACAAGCGAAGATTTGACATTTTAATAATGACCACACGCCTAATAATGAATATCTGTAAATCCTGCCACTTATTCAAGAGCCTGCGAACTTTACTAAGAGTGGTAGAATAATTCAATTTAAACAGATCGGCAATATCGTTAGACGTAAGGATACCTAGATATCTTACAGGGCAGGATGCAGAGGAGACATTTTACTGCAATTGTATAAGAAGAATCGTAGTGGGGCAATAAAAAAGAAGCAAATCAGATTTGGCCCGATTAATCTTACAGCCCCCAATTTCCGATAACAATTACATTCTGCAAAAGGCAATGTATATCTTACAACTATCTCCAGCCAAATACAAAATGAAGTACTGTTGGCAAATAACTTCAGCTTAAAAGCATCTGGCATTGGTGGACGGAATACCAGTATCCTGCCGCTCAAGGTTCGACAAAAAGAGCGAAAGGTGCGGGTGACATTAGGCACCCTGCCTCGTGCCCCGAGAGATGGATGTAATTCCTGCCAGCTGTGAATTTAACATCTTTGCCTTGGCCTTTAAATAGAGATTCCTCAATAGTTTGACCACTTTGGAGGGAATGCCATAACGCCGGAGCATCGTGAATAGGACGTCCCACTGCACACAGTCGAGCGCCTTTTTGGCTGCTTCAACATTGTTAATTGAATAATAGTCTCTTGTTTGTATTACAAAGTTGGTATTAGTTGATAAAGTTCTATCCAGCAAATAAACGTTTTGGTCTTGATGTACTATTAAAAAAGTATCAGGGCTAGTTGAACGTAATTATCTTTGCAAATAGTCAGAATTCAAAAGACTTATTGGGCGATAAAACCCACGTTGTTCAGATGGTTGATCTTTCTTAAGGAAGCTAACAATCGCCGCCTCTGTAAATTCCGCAAGGATCTAGCCCCAGTTGAAAAAATCGGTAATAACACTACCAAATAAATCGAGGATCTGTTAGACAAAGATTTGATAAAACTCAGATGGTATGCCGTCGCTACCACAAGCTTTAGCACCTGGGAGCAGCTTTATAACTTCTAAAATGTCCTACCATGTAATGGGGGCTTCAATTATTACCTGTATATCATTTTCGAGGGAGGGGAATACAGTGGATTGAAGATAGGTCTCAACTGCATGGGGCGAAGGGTTACAATCCGAGGTATAGAGCTAGTCATAATGCTACACAAAAACCTTTCCTTTCTGGTCGGAATCAGTAACTATACATTAGAAGTCCTGTCCCAGATCTCTTTATTGGTTTGAGAATTCCAATAATTTTATAATGACCATGCCAAAAAGGCGGCTAGTATGATTCATAGAGTTTTTGAAAACAGGTGCGCTGGTTCACTATATCCCGAGAGAGGAAATATTCACAAAGCATCTGGCTAGCTTCGGCCAATCTATCCTTGGATGCCTTTGTATATACCCTGGCATCTAAGTGCCTTGCCTGCTCGAGCTCAAATTGCAGAGCCAGAATTTCCTCACGCCTAGCTCTATTACACTGAGGAGTATAAGATATGACCTCCCCCCTTATAAATGATTTACAAGCTCCTCAAATAGAGTAAATGGCTGCAGTATTAGCATTCCACTGCAGAAACTCCACCAGTCCAATGCGCATGGTTGCAATCCAGCCTTCTTGTGTCAGTAAGAATTTGTCGAAGGGCTAGCATGACCTTACCATACAGGAGTCTCATATTTTATGATTAATGTACAGGACAAAGTGATCCAAAAAGGGCTTTGACAAAATACCAGTCTCTACCTATTGCCAATTATGAGGTATTAAAAAAAATAGTCAATACGTGAAGCAGAGTTAAAACGTTTGGAGAAACAGATATATTCAAATCTGACAGTGTAGTCTACGCTCCAAGAATTTTCTTATGCAAAATCACGTAAAAGACTAGACTAGACTGGTTTATTTTGATGTTTGTTTGAGCGAGACCAGTCCCACCCCACTTGTTAAATAAGATTAAAATCTCCTCCAATGAGAATACATCCCATGAGGGGTACCAACATGTTATACACTACGTCTAATGATGCTGCTTCATCGATCTTCAATTGGCCTGTAAAAACTGATCAAGTCAATAACCTGGTCGTATAGTTTCAAACTACCCCTGATCCCTCTGGCTTTAGGGTCACACACACCTGTATAAATTCCCCCCTCAAATTTATTAGTAAATAGAATTGCAACCCCCTGAACTGCAGCGCTAGCTGATGCAAAAAAAGCATGAGATATACATCGAGGCATCCCCTGAAGCTCTGAGGTGGGTCTCCTGAAGTATGATTACTGGTGCCTTCGATTACTTCAGCCATGCTATAATGGATGTGAATTTGTTTTGATTATTGATGCCATTAGTATTCTAATCTTTTCCATTACAAAATACTAATATGGATGCACTGATCTCCATGGCGCTCCCTAACAAACTAAAAAAGAAATGCCAGCAATTTTCAAGATTTTAACCATCTGGCTTTACTTTAAATGGTCCCGATTATTTTTACCCCATTTTAGTTCCCCCTCCATCACACACCCCCTCCCCTTGCACACACACTCCTGTGACCCCTTCTCGCCTTCCTCCAACAAGGCACCTGTCCCTGCCTAGGGTTCATGGGAAGGTACCTACCCTTACTCCCAAGTGCCCTTCCCCTCCCACTCGAGCCCTACCCCAACCATACCGCCTGACCCTGAATAGGGGAGCTGCCATGGCACCCAAGGCACTTGAGTGAGAACCTGGCGGCAATTAGGCTAGTTGGCCACACTGACAGAACAACCTTTACATAATCAGAATTACTTATGATGCAAAAGAGAGAAGAAAAGGAAAAAAGAGGACAACGAAGGGAGCTTAGACGCTTATTTAGCAAAGCTATCCCTTGCCCCCACCCACCCCTCCCACCCCCAGTGCGGTAGAGACTGGAGAAACTCCCAGGCCAATTCCATCGACTGGAAAATGTGTGCCTTCCCTTTATATAGGACTTTCAACTTTGATTGTTGGATAATACCTGCTGGGGAACCAAGCTGCTGAAAACAATTAACTATGCCTCTGAATTCCTTATGGCGCCGAAAAAGGAGACATAACAGAAAATAGCTTAAACTAAAAATTGCCAGGAGTCTGATATATCTTGTCTCGAATAGCACATGGCAAAATCCGTTCCTTATCTCTGAAGTCACTTAAGTTTACAATAATAATTCGAGGGTACTAAGCATTAGGATGCTAGACTGCTGGAACACGATGAGCCTGTGTAACTGAGAGATTAACTTTCTGGGCTGCTGCTTCTGGACAGGCATGTTTGAAAAGAAGTTCTGATACTACAGCAGCAACCGATTAGCCATTTTCATGTCCTTTGGGCACTCCTGTTATACAAAGATTTAATATGTGTGATCGATTTTCCGCATTGTCAACCTTAATTTGGAGCTCAGCCAGCTCAATTTGTAGTTTAGTCACCTGAACTGTTCGGCATGGTAAGCTGTCTTTGAGATCTGAAATCCGCTGTCCTCTGTCAACGATACGTGATGTAAGCTGTTGAATATGAGATTTGATCGAATACAGCTGTGATTCGGTTTTCTTGTGCGCATCTTCTTGGGATAATTTCATATTTTTTAACTCCATTAAAATCTGTTGTGGAGTCTGATTGCGCATCACCAGTCCTGGGATTTTGAAGTGACACAGGGTAGAGAACACATATCCCGGAGGCCGTGAGGGCAACGCCGCGCTGCTGACACCACCGGTGCTTCTCCGCCGTGAGGGCAACGGCCGCACTGACACCTCGGACTACATCCCCCAGCTGCCCCAGGGGACCGGCGCACCTCTTACGCTCCATCTGCGCCTGGAGGCGCCATAAGAACGCGGAACTCCTCCTGCCCCGCGGGACGCCAGGCTAAGCCCCCTGATATGTGGAGAACTGTTTGTAAAGTTGATGATGGTGTGACTTTTGGGGCGATATGGAAAGATTTAGAACAAAGGGACGTAGAAATGGAACCCGCACAGAAACCATGTCAGTTAGTTTTAGATCTTCCAGCAGCTATATTAGTTAAGTTAAAGACTATTATTCCCCCTAAAAAAAGAGACTGAACTGTATTGGCATCCTGTAAGCAAAAGACAGATGAATCGGTTTCTGACTTCTTTACACGTTTTGAGGAGGCATTCTACGATTTTAGTGGCCAGTCGTTGACAGATGACACAGGCAGGCATCTGTTTGTTGATAAATATAACGCAAACCTGTTGCCAGGACTAGCTAGTCGCCTAAAGGCCAGTGAGAGTTCATGGACTACCTCTTCTCCGGTTTCTCTTTTGACAATGGCTCAGTATTATGAACGGCAGGAATTGGAAGCGAAGGGTAATGAGGATAAGAAGACTAAGGAGTTAAAAATGAAGGTTATGTTAGCACAAGCTTATGGTCCGCCTTCTAGAGGTGGTGACAGGGGTGGACGTGTGTCTTATGGTCCGTCTTTTCCTCCTTATGCTTATCCGACCTTGTCTTCTGACCAGTGTGCGTCCTGTAAGAAATTTGGACATTGGGCTGCCGATTGTCCTGTATTGCGTGCTCGTGCTCAGCAGTATCCACGTGGATGGGGACAAATGAGAAATCATTCAGGATATTCAGGGCCGAGAGGAAGCACGGACGATCGTGCTAGGTTTGATACCAATATGCGTGGACAGAATGGTTTTAACACTTTTGATAGACGGAAACAATATCAAATGTCTGATTATTTGTCGTTTGATTTGAAAGATTCTGCTTATGCACAGGATGGCCTAGGATGGGGTAAGGAATCAGTTGTAGTTCCAGTAGATCAGAAGGGTCCCTATGTTACAGCACATGTTTTGAGTTCTACTGATCGGTTTCTGGTTGATACAGGAGCTACTCGTTGCGCCTTATCTAAACAATTGATTCCAAGGGCTCCCCTGTCTGGCTTAACCATTACATTGATAGGTTTCGATGGAACACCTTCCCTTAGCCCACTGTCACAACCACTTGCATTTCATGTTGACAAATTTACTGCCCCATGTCCATTTTTGCTTTCTCCATACACACCGGACAATATTCTGGGTCTTGATATGCTCAAGTATTTCAGGGCTACGATACGATGTTCTCCAGAAGGTGATCTTATCTTGTCAAAGAGGACATTGCATTAGCTTCACCCCCTAGAACTTTGTGGGCTACTTCAGACACGATGTAATGCAAATGGTTATTCCACCAGTACATATTAGTGTCAAGGAGGGTGCTTCATTGCCATGCTTGCCTCAATACAAAATTTCTCAGGAAGGTGAAGAAGCACTTGTACGCATTGTTCATTATTTAATTGAAGTGGGGGTTGTAGAAGAAGTTCCTTACAATATTTGCAACAGTCCTATTCTTCCCATTTTGAAAAAAGACACTGACACTAGGATTTACAGATTCATCATTGATTTGCCAAAAAGTTAATAAGATTGTAGTACCACAATACCCAGTGGTTTCTGACATTACGACACTTCTTACTTTAGTTCCTCCGACAGCAACTACATTCACTGTGATTGACCTCAAGAATGCTTTCTTTTCAATCCCTAATCATCCTGATAGCCGATATTTGTTCGGCTTCACTTTGAATAATCGATCGTACAGATTTTGTAGAATTCCTTAAGGGTATACTGAGAGTCCTAGTATTTACAGCCAAGCATTGAAAAGACAACTTGATTCTTTCACTTTGCCTGAAGGAGTGGCACTCATACAATATGTCGATGACATCTTGTTGGCAGCCGATACGCCTGAACAGTGTGAAAAATACTTTGTCTTTGCTTTCCTTTCTTGCTTCACACAACCACAAAGTGTCACGGAAGAAATTGCAATATTGTAGACAGAAGGATACCTACTTAGGTCACCTTCTGTCTTAGGAGGGGCATGCACTTACACCAGATTGCATTCAAGCAATTTTAGACACACCAGTGCCTTGTACTCAGAAAGATGTCCGTGCATTCATTGGTCTTACTTCTTTTTGTAGGCAATGGATATTAGGTTTTTCACACATTGTTAAACGCATATTGGCGCTTTTGACCAAAGACACTCAAATGCCCCTTCCATGGACCACATGAATGCCAGAATGATTTTCGTCAGTTACAACAAGCTCTTTGCTCTGCACCAGTGTTAGGCAAGCCAGATTACACGAAGACTTTTACACTCTATGTACACGAGAAAGATGGGTGTGCATTGTCAGTCTTAGTACAGACACACAGGGACAAGCAGCGTCCCTGTGCATATTTTTCAGCTGTTCTTGATCCTGTTGCTCGTGCATTGCCTGGGTGCTTCCGTTCAGTTGCAGCAGCAGCTGGGTCCATACAGCAGAGTGAAGGGATAGTTTTGTCACACAAATTGTTGGTGCTAGTAGCCCATGCAGTTGATGTCCTTTTGAACCAGACAAAGACACAACACTTAACTAGTGCTCACTTGACAGGATACGAATTGACACTCTTGGCCCCTCACATTACCCTAAAGAGATGTGCGACTCTTAACCCAGCTACTTGTTGCCATATCCAGCGACTCAGCCTCAGTCACAGGAGTCTCACGATTGTATATTTCTTACTGGGGAACAGACAAAGGGTTGCGTTGATTTGCAGGATATGCCCCTTTCAGATGTAGATGGGGAACTATGGGTTGATGGGTCTAGTTTGAAGTTACCGGATGGCGTGGCCTCTGCTGCATATGCAATTACGACACTTCAGACGGTAGTGGAGACAGCTCGTATACCACAGAAGTCAGCTCAAGCAGCTGAGATAATAGCTTTGACACAAGCGTGTGAACTTAGTACTGACTTGTGTGTGAACATCTATACAGATAGCAGCTATGCTTTTGGAGTGGCCCGTGATTTTGGCCTACTTTGGAAGGAAAGAGGCTTTCTTACATTCCACGGGATGCATATAATGCATGGAGAACTAGTGCATTACCATAAGAAAATAGCTATTGTTAAGTGTAGCGCACACAAGAAAGTGGCGTAACAGTCAATGCAGGGAAGTAGCATGGACACAACTTCATGTCCATTCAGTTAGCAATCACAAATTCAAGTAATGTCACAGATTACCATTTTAGTTGGCATTTGGCTGTGGGATATCCCTTAAAGCCTGAAAAGTGGCAATGAAAGCTAATTTTGTTGTCTGTTGCAGGGTAACTAGCAGCTAGGCTTGATGGTTGTAATGCTTAAAGGCTGCCAAAAAACTCATTGGGTTTACTCCATTAGAGACAGCCAGGAGTTGTTTGTATAATATCGATTTATATAGCACCTCAAACTATATGCACGTTTTCTTTAATGAAGGACAACAGCCCCATAGTCTATAAATCACATTTATGTTCAGAAGCTGAGCTGAAAAACAATTTACTCCAGCTAAGAAAATTCTCACTTCTGTGCAGAAAGCCATTTTGAAGGAGCAACATCTGACCCAGGGAAAACAAACTATCATAGCTACTCCCATACCGTACAGGCAGCTGTTAAAGCTAACATCACAAATCTGTGTTCATTACACTTGTGCTTGGTTTAATAGGCCCTGAATCAAAACTCAAGTGATGCAAAATTGGAGTAGGAGTCTACACTAAGAATCTTTAAACACCACAGATTCCTCACATACTACCACTGCATGAGTATGAGGGTAAGTTATATATGGATGGCTCTGTGCAGCCTTCGGTTGACACTAAGCAAAAAATTACTCTGTGGCTCGTATTGCTCTGCAGGTCATTTTTCAAGATGGCGACTTCAAGGAGCTACAGACTCATACTAAAATATTAGGCGATTCGACTACACAGAAAGCTACGATTCATGCTATCCTTCTAGCCCCTAAGAAAACAGAATTGCTGGTTGCGGCACTCTTGTCAGACTGGTTACAATATTTTCCTAGCCCATTGGCACTTAAACACATTCACAGATTCAAAGGTAAATCAATAAAGGCTAAACAGCTTTTGGGCAAGGTGGTTGTAATGAGAAAATACCTTTCGGACCGTTGTACACACCACCAATGCCAGTTCCTGGGATAGAAGTCATACAGACCATAACTGTGGCATCATTGTCTAGTAGGTGCTAACTGAACACATCAAGAAGCATCATGAAGCCGATTCTGTTTAGCACTCTCCCACCGATGCCAAAGTGTGTCTAGGTTAGACTAATATTTTCTCTCCCTATTCTGGAATTAGTCCAAGAAGACATGAGCCAAGATGAGACAGTATGCTCACTCAAAGGAATTGGTAATTCTCCAGCTTTACACCTGATAAGGTTAACAAACCCAACCAACATTGATTTGGTGCAAGCAGTGACTTGAAAAAATTGAAACTGCTTTAACATTAACTGCATTTGAAGCAACAAAGCTACCACAGAATATCTACCAATTAAACATTTGTTTTCTTAATAAGAATTTGTAATAACAAAATAATTCGGAAGAAATATGACTAGCTCTTCTTACATCTCTCACGGAAATACTGACATCTAAAGTCAGAACGAGCCAATTTAGACGGGTGATCACATGTTGCTGGGATAGCAATTGTTACATCAGTTCACCATTGTTTTATGTTTCGACTGTTTGCGGCTACTTCATACTTTATTTTGTGGGTTACAATTCTGATTCTCATCTGGATGATGTGCACAGATGCTATCTTCCAGAGTATTCTCCACCATTACCTGTCTTACCACAGCTGCAGCCACATTCATCTTCACAAAGGAGCTAGAAGGCTGTTAACATCACTGCTTATCTATCCACTCTTTAGTGCCATTTATGGGAAAGGGTTCTTTACCAGACCAAAGGACAACTGGACGTGTACGGATTCCGCATGTTTTGCACATTTTATTAGAGGACATTGTTATCCCAGGTCATTTGCAAGTCTAAGGGATATGAAGGCAGTCAAGCAGCTCCTCAGTGATTTGACTCCTCATGCTTTAGTAGACAATGAAGAGTGAGTCAGCGGTCAGCGGCGGTTAGCGGTGAGTGTTATCGCCGTCACACTACCACACTGCTACCGCAACCGCTCCGCTCGTGAACGTTCTGCCCTGCAATCGCGGCAAGCCCTGCAAGCTCCCCGTTGCCGTGTGGATATTGCCGCGTGGATATTGCGTGGATATTGCCGATACCGCCACCGCGGTAACGGGGCAGCTCAGCTCCGCTCAACTCCGCTTCGGCTATGGGGGGCCACAGGAGTTAGAACGTGAGAGCGCGACCAAGAAACTTGTCTGCTTTCCCCCGAGGACGCAGGAGGATCCGCATTCTCTACCTTGTGTTTCTACATAGCCCGGCAGTCAGCAGGGGGGGTTGCACCTGTGCAGTTCTTCCATACGTTGAGAGGACTTGCACCAGAGGACCTAGTGGACCTAGTGCTCTCAGCTAAGACAAGCCACGCCAAGCTACAAAACGAGGTGAGACCCTGTCCGGTACGCGCGAGCGCAGCTGCCGTTAGAGGCAGCCGCAAAGTAAGAGCCCGGGGGCGGCGGGCCGGCAGGCTTGACTAGGTCTGACTCTGCCAGCAGCCCACCCCTGTGTGCTCCGCTCGCTTCGGTTTTGCCTTTTACTACGCTTCAGCAGCCCCTCCGTGGCCCCTCAGTGGCCCATTCGCCAGAAGGGCCCAGGATCCCTTGTTGTAGGGCATTTGGGACGAGCTTCTGCCACGACCTGACCTGTGTTCTGGGGAGGCTTGAATCTTCACCGGACCCGCTTTATTGCCCAACCGAGCCCTCCCGCCGCCGCATTTGCAATCTTAGCGGCCGCAGGGCGGAGGACTCGGATCCCCAGCATCCTTTGCGTTGTGCGCGTCATCACCGGCGCCTGGAGGCGAACTAAAAACTCGGGGACACCCGCAAAGGGCGGGCCGTCTGTGGCCGTCGGAGGCCGGAGGAGGCTGGGCCGGGCCTACTCTCTTGCATCCATCCTCCAACATTGACATTGTCGGAATGTCTGCTTCAGGTATGAGCCCCGATCTAACTACTGTGGATAGGCTGGGGGGGCTGCCGTCAAAAGGTACTCTTGACAAATATTTTACTAAGGTACTTATTGACTTAGAAAAGGAGACCACGCTTGCAGAGCGAAGGGCGGAGCGTCGTCGCTCGGTAGAAAATCTGAAAAACACTACTATATCAGATCCTACGCTGAATGCCCCTTTTTGTAATGGGGGAAATCTCAGCGGAACTGAAGATTTAACTCTGCACGAGAGTCTTCCACTTTTGCCACGAGACTGTACCCCAACATCACATGCCTTTACTGGACAGTCTTTGAGTCCTACCCCACCTTATAGCCCTATCAGCTTAATAAAGGATCCAGCCAGTACAAATCGCACTTCTGGCCAGTGTAAACTGAGTAAGAATAAAAGGCCAGTTTTGCCAAAGGTTCACGGCCCACCACCCTGCAAAAGAAGACGTAAGGGGGAGGCACTGCAAAAATCGAAGATTTGCCATTCTGATTTTGGCAAGTCTTCTAAATCCGGTATTTTAGCTGTTCGGACTCTAGCACCTGCTGAAGACAAATTGTTAAATCCGACAGTCGCATATTGCATATTCGCATATTGGTTTGGACAATAGCAACAGTCTACACGCCGATCCCCCCGTGGACTCCTCATTAAAAACAGTACACACTAGTGTTTCATTAGATAGCATGGAGCACTTAATTAGATCTTTCATTTTGCCTATCATTGAAAGGTTAAAAAATGTCGAGAGACGCCTTGAGGTTATGGAGTTGGGTGCTGGGAGGAAGGATAATTTACCTGAGGCCCTAGTGAGGAAGGCTGTCCCCGCCTTGATCTTGACCCCGATTATACCAGCTACGTCCACTGCCCCTAAAGCTTCACCTCAACCTACTACATCTACATTAAACCCCCCCAAAGTGGCAGGGCCTATCCAACAAAAGCTACCTCTTCCTGAGCAAGTAAAGAAATCAGTCTTAACTCCTGTGAGTAACATCATGAGGGATCAGGAAAAGGTACCTGCAGGGAAATTACGTGAGAAGAGGAGAGGCACTAGACACACAGGGGATCTAACGAATAGGGGTCCATCAGTAGAACTTCCCCCGGAAGCTGTGCCTTATGTGGTTGTCTTAACAGGGGTCCCTGTATTGGCTGATAACAAGAGGGAAGGGTTTGCCCAGCTGAAGAATAAAATTATGCACTGGTTTAGAGTTTATAGACCAATTGCAAGCAACATCAATGGCGAAATAGTACATGTTCGCCGACTTCCTTGGCTGGGTAGTAGAAGTAAGGACATTGAGGGAGATGTAGTCGTAGTCAACTTCAGAGATTCATGTGCGGTCAATTATATACTAAATTGGCCTGCAGGGAATGGTAATAACAGCATCATCCCCCGCCCTCTGACCTACTTCTATCCCAGATCCTTAGTGTTCGCCCCAAAATATACAAGTGGCCAAACACATACCCATACATATTTTCCAGCCCCATTTAACAGCGATCATTTGTTACATGCGCAATACCAAATGCCTGCTGCTGATCTCTACGGCTGGAATACTGTACCCCCCAGAGCTAACACAAATTTTTACAAAAACATGGACCATCTGAGGCCTTTCACACCACTGGAGACATTTAACAGGTTCGATGTGTTTAGTGGTATGGATGATTGCGACTGAAGTTTACAGTCTAGGCGGGGTAGTGGGGGACAATCTCATACTGCTAGACCAGAAGGTGCAGCTAAGGTGGTTTCAGATAAAGAAGAAATTTCTGAGCACCCCAGGTTATACCTGCCTCTGGGGGAGAAAAGTCTAGTAAGGGAAGGTGAGGGTTCCAGAATTCCTCAAGAAGGATGTTTAAAGTTGATCTCATGGAATTTAGCTGGGTTAAAAAACAAGTTATTAACCCCAGAGTGGGCAGCCTTCATGGCAGTACATGACATATGTCTCATGCAAGAGACCTGGGCACTGGAAGAGAGCGTTAGCCCGTCTTTTGCAACATTTGACATCCTGGCCGTGTCTACAGGCAGAGGCCGCCCATCGGGTGGGTTGTCTATTTGGATAGGTACCCACTTGGGTATCCAGGCGACCCAGTTAGAAACAAACTCACTGGACATCCAATGTGTCCTATTAAAACCCGCAAGCAAACCCAAAGTAGCACTAATTAACATCTACTCCAGACCATCCGGTAATGGACAAGAATCGGAAACTATAAAAGCCCTGAATTCTTTTATTCAGAGGCTAGACCCCTCTATTTCAATAATTCTTGGGGGAGATTTTAACTGCCAATTCGAACCACTGGGAAGTCTGGAGCTGGGTGAGCAAGATGAGGTTGACGCACTTTGGCATATTCCTGAGCCCAATATTACCCCTGTCAGGGCATGGACCCCTTTAGCCCTCCAAATAAAATCCTTCTCCCTTGAAACATCTCTGTGGGCATGTAATGGGAGATTGGATCCTGATTCACCAGCTATAGCTACGTTCAACCGAGTAGGGCAAACATCCAACATTGACTACCTTATGGTTGACGCCAAAAATTGGGATAAACAAAGAATTTATGGTCGTACGAAGACACTATAGCGACCACAATGCCCTGGTTCTAACTTTTAAGCCGGGGTCCTTTGGTCTTACCAATCCTGTACCCGAAACTGCGGCATCGATGCCCCCTCTTATGCTGGCCAATAATAGAAGAAGGGTTAAATGGTCCCGCCTAGTAAATTCACCATCCAGACTAGCGAAAATGTATCAGGTTGCGATCCCACTTATCACCCAAATGGGGGATCTATCTGGTAAGCATCAGGCAGTGGAAACCCACAGCCAGCTAGTCATGGCATTGGGGGACTTGTTCTACCCTGTAAAAGGAACTAAAAGGCGAGCTCTGAAATCTCACCCCTGGTTTGATGATGCTTGCAAAAAACTAAAAAAGAAGTTACTCGCGGCAATCAAATCTAACAACAGAGTGAACATTAGGGCAACTAGATTGCTATATAAAAAGGAGCTCGCAAGGGGCAAGAAGGAGTGGGAAGGAGCCAGGTGGGAAGACCTAAGAGGGGCCCTACTAGCAAGAGACAGCAAATTATTCTGGGCAATAGTAAATTCTGGTTCAAAAGAGGGAGGGGAGCTTCCCCAACCAAACATTGCTCCGTCAGTCTGGGAGGCTCACTTTGCTGCGCTTTACACCAGCCCTGAGACTGATACTAGTGAACACCTGAACGGGGCAAAGCTATCGGTGACTGATGATGCCCTGCGGATGGCCCGAGGCCCAGACCCCCCGCACGAGTATCGACTGCGGGGGGCCTCGGACATGGGCCATCCGTTGGGTCAGCGGGACAACATGGCATGGGAGGGTCCTGGAGACACCGAGAGCATCACAGCCAAAGAGGTGGAATCGGTGATCACCAGGCAACTACCTAACAAAGCCCCAGGCCTCGACAGACTACCAGGAGATCTTTTCCGCTCCCAGCCAAAAATCTGGGCCCCATACTTGGCTGTTCTATTCAATGCTGTCCTTTGGGGATCCAAGATACCGGATACCTGGGCAGGAGCGGAGATTGTGCCAATCTTCAAGAAGGGCTGCCCTTTAGTGCCATCAAATTATCGGCCGATTAGTCTCCTGGATACTTCTCAGAAGCTAATGGGTCGAGTTGTCCTGGATAGACTGTTGGGGTGGATGGAGGAGAAAAAAATAATGACTACCCTACAGGCCGGTTTCAGATCTGGAATTTCGACCTTGGACCAAATATTTGGGTTGCAGGTCCTATTCTGGAAGACAGCAAGTGTAGAGGGTGGCAGCCTCTACCTTGTTTTCGTAGATCTGCGGGCTGCTTTCGATCTTGTCCCCAGGGAAAGCCTGTGGAGGGTATTGAGAGAGCTAGACCTCCCGCCCTATCTGCTAGATGTCCTGATGCGCTTCCACGTAGGGAATTACGCCAGGGTGAGATGCGGGAAGAATGGGGAATTATCAGCCCGCTTCCCCGTGACTAGAGGCGTACGCCAGGGCTGTGCCCTGGCTCCTACGCTCTTTGGTCTTTATATAAATGGCCTGGTGGGTGAACTGGATAAGGTCAGAGACAGTGATGCTCCCTGGTTGGCCACTGGCCGGGTACCTGCTCTGATGTTCGCAGACGACACTTTGTTGTTGTCTCGAACATCATCAGGTATCCAGAGGGTCCTGGATGGTTTTGTTTCTTTCTGCGCACTAAGGGGATTAGAGATAAACTTAGCAAAGACGAAGTTTATGATCTTCCATCCCCCGAAGCGAACTCGCCCTAACCCGGTACTAAATGGTGTCCCGCTGGAAAGGGTGAGAACTTTTGTATACTTGGGGGTTACCCTGACTGAAGATTTCGGCTGGGGCCCTCAGATATCCAAATCTGCTTTGAGGTTGACGCAGATTGGAGGGGGTGTTGGTAAATTCTATAGAGCAACTTTGTTTAAGCCAGTTGCCCCTGCCCTTGAGATCTATGGGGTGCAAGCTAGACCAGCTGTGATGTATGGTGCAGAACTCTGGGGCCATAAGAACTCACAAAGCCTTCTAAAGGTGGAACAGGCCTTTATGCGGAATCTGATAGGCCTTCCCCAGAGCACCCCGCTCACACCCATGAGACTCATCCTAGGCCTAGAGCCCATCTCAGAATTGTTGCCACCCGTCCTCTTCTGTATTGGAGAAGGCTCTGGACAGTGCCTGAACTTGAGGACTATAGAGCTGAGTTTGCTGCAGTCTGGGGCCATCTAAAGACCAAGAATATTCCCTGGCTAGCCCACATCAAGGCCCTTATATATCAAATTGGTATGCCCCAATTATGGGAGACCCCGGAGGTGAGTTGCCCGAGAGTGAAGAGACTGGAGCTACTGGCCTCTTTGAGACATTATAACCTAAGCCTTTTGTATAGCTCGTCTACGCTGGGTAGCCTGTCTGCTGAGTTTTTGCAGGTAAAACTCGCGCCCAAGAGGGAGGAGTTTTTGGACATAATACAGCCCCCCCCTCGCAAAAAAACTTTACACACAACTAAGACATGGTTGTCTACCTATTGGGGCATTTTCGTGTAAATGGAATGGACGAGAAGAGGGAATCTGCCCAGTCTGTAACAACACCAAAGAGGATATTGCCCACGTCTTATTTTTCTGCCCAGCCTACAGTACAATAAGGAGATGTTGGTTGACACCGCTATGCAGAAACCTTGGTGTAAGACAATGTGCTCAAGCTGCTAGAATTTTACGATATGATACCTCCCCCTCTATTGTGTTTGCGGTATCCCGCTTTTTATATGGTATGTGGCGTAGAAGGCTCACTTTAATGAATTGCAACAATTTGTGATTATTTGGGATGTTGATACCATTACCTTGATATCTTACTGTTTAATAACTGTTTAACTATGTATTTTATAACTACACACGTATTTTATCCTGTGTATGTATATATTTTATTTGTGCTTTTATGGTCTACGACCGCAATAAAGTTATCAAGAGAGGGCTTTAGTAGACAATGAAGATTCTTATCTCATTGTGTATAATTAAGAAGAGATATTCTGTTTTCATCACGAAAAGCAGAATTACATTCATTAATCAACTGTCCAGCATACGATCCCTCAGCTGAAGCTCTGTGGGACCTCTCGAGCTACAGTTCAAGGGACTTCCTGCTTATTTTTATTTACCAGACCCTTAATTCCTGCCAATGGTTTTGGTAACACAACATAAAGCCAAATGTTCTCCTGCATTTAAAGAGTTATTTTCGGAACAAGGTTAAACATAGTGGCATAAGCAATATCAGAAATAATTATATGGGGCATGGAATCATGGTACATTAAGGAATTTGACACATTATTTCCTGTTTGTTTATAAACAAAACATGTCGGGTTTTTTTAAATGAAAAAGCACAGCAAACTACTTTTTTTTATTTTTTATATTTCTTTTTATTGAAAAGCTTGCAATAATATCACAAAGAACCCCGTGGTTTGACAAACAAATCCAACATAGCATATAAGAATACAAGCATTTTTGTTTCCTATAGTCACATCCAATCTGAAAACAAGCATTAGAAATGCAATCGGGCTTGGATTTATTTGTGTTTGAGCTAATGGCATTGTAAATGGTAATGTATTTTTGCTAAGTGTTATGGAGTGTGTTAATGTGGTGGTGGTGGTAGTGGTAGTACTGGTGGTGGTACTGGTAGTACTGGCGGTGGTGTTAGTACTGTTGGTGGTGGTAGTGGTAGTACTGGTGGCTGTAGTAGTGGTAGTACTGGTGGCTGTAGTAGTGGTAGTACTGGTGGTGGTAGTACTGGTAGTACTGATGGTGGTAGTACTGGTGATGGTGGTGGTACTGGTAGTGGTAGTACTGGTGGTGGTGGTACTGGTAGTGGTAGTACTGGTGGTGGTGGTACTGGTAGTACTGGTGGTGGTACTGGTAGTGGTACTAGTGGTAGTACTGGAGGTTGTGGTACTGGTAATGGTAGTACTGTTGGTGGTAGTACTGTTGGTGGTAGTACTGGTGGTGGTAGTACTGGTGGTGGTAGTACTGGTAGTGGTGGTACTGGTACTGGTGGTGGTGGTACTGGTAGCGGGAGCACTGGTGGTGGTGGTACTGGTAGCAGTAGCATTGCTGGTGGTGGTACTGCTGCCCGTAATACTGGTAGTGGTAGTACTGGTGGTGGTGGTGGTGGTACTGGTGGTGGTAGTACTGGTGGTGGTAGTGGTACTGGTTGTGGTAGTACTGCTACTGGTAGTACTGGTGGTGGTGGTAGTACTGTTGGTGGTGGTAGTGGTAGTACTGGTGGCTGTAGTAGTGGTAGTACTGGTGGCTGTAGTAGTGGTAGTACTGGTGGTGGTAGTACTGGTAGTACTGATGGTGGTAGTACTGGTAGTACTGGTGGTGGTGGTGGTACTGGTAGTGGTAGTACTGGTGGTGGTGGTACTGGTAGTACTGGGAGTGGTGGTACTGGTAGTACTGGTGGTGGTGGTACTGGTAGTGGTGGTGGTGGTGGTGGTACTGGTAGTAGTGGTAGTACTGGAGGTGGTGATACTGGTAGTGGTAGTACTGTTGGTGGTAGTACTGCTGGTGGTAGTACTGGTAGTGGTGGTACTGGTGGTGGTGGTACTGGTAGCGGGAGTACTGGTGGTGGTGGTACTGGTAGCAGTAGCATTGGTGGTAGTGGTACTGCTGCCCGTAATACTTCTACCAATCTGCACTCTGCACTACCAATCTGCACTCTGCACTACCACTCTGCACTCTGCACTACCACTCTGCACTCTGCACTACCACTCTGCACTACCACTCTGCACTACCACTCTGCACTACCAATCTGCACTCTGCACTCTAAATCTGCACTCTGCACTACCACTCGCACTCTCAATCTGCACTCTGCACTCTCAATCTGCACTCTGCACTACCACTCGCACTCTCAATCTGCGCTCTGCACTACCACTCTGCGCTCTGCACTACCACTCTGCGCTCTGCACTACCACTCTGCGCTCTGCACTACCACTCTGCGCTCTGCACTACCACTCTGCGCTCTGCACTACCACTCTGCGCTCTGCACTACCACTCTGCGCTCTGCACTACCACTCTGCGCTCTGCACTACCACTCTGCGCTCTGCACTACCACTCTGCGCTCTGCACTACAACTCTGCGCTCTGCACTACCACTCTGCGCTCTGCACTACCACTCTGCGCTCTGCACTACCACTCTGCGCTCTGCACTACCACTCTGCGCTCTGCACTACCACTCTGCGCTCTGCACTACCACTCTGCGCTCTGCACTACCACTCTGCGCTCTGCACTCTCAATCTGCACTCTCAATCTGCACTCTGCACTACCATTCGCACTCTGCACTACCAATCTGCACTCTGCACTACCAATCTGCACTACCACTCTGCACTCTGCACTACCACTCTGCACTCTCAAACTGCACTCTGCACTACCACTCTGCACTCTGCACTACCACTCTGCAGTCTGCACTACCACTCTGCAGTCTGCACTACCACTCTGCAGTCTGCACTACCACTCTGCAGTCTGCACTACCACTCTGCACTACCACTCTGCACTCTGCACTACCACTCTGCACTACCACTCTGCACTACCACTCTGCACTCTGCATTACCACTCTGCACTACCACTCTGCACTACCACTCTGCAATACCACTGTGCACTACCACTCTGCACTACCACTGTGCACTACCACTCTGCACTACCAATCTGCACTACCAATCTGCACTCTGCACTACCAATCTGCACTCTGCACTACCACTCGCACTCTCAATCTGCATTCTCACTCTGCACTACCACTCTGCACTACCACTCTGCACTCTGCACTACCACTCTGCTCTACCACTCTGCACTACCACTCTGCGCTCTGCACTACCACTCTGCACTACCACTCTGCACTACCACTCTGCACTACCACTCTGCACTACCACTCTGCACTACCACTCTGCACTACCACTCTGCACTACCACTCTGCACTATGCACTACCACTCTGCACTACCACTCTGCACTATGCACTACCACTCTGCACTACCACTCTGCACTACCACTCTGCACTACCACTCTGCACTCTGCACTACCACTCTGCACTACCACTCTGCGCTCTGCACTACCACTCTGCACTCTGCACTACCACTCTGCAATACCACTCTGCACTCTGCACTACCACTCTGCAATACCACTCTGCACTCTGCACTACCATTCTGCAATACCACTCTGCACTCTGCACTACCACTCTGCAATACCACTCTGCACTCTGCACTACCACTCTGCACTACCACTCTGCACTACCACTCTGCACTACCACTCTGCACTACCACTCTGCACTACCACTCTGCACTCTGCACTACCACTCTGCGCTCTGCACTACCACTCTGCGCTCTGCACTACCACTCTGCGCTCTGCACTACCACTCTGCGCTCTGCACTACCACTCTGCGCTCTGCACTACCACTCTGCGCTCTGCACTCTGCACTACCACTCTGCACTACCACTCTGCACTCTGCACTACCACTCTGCACTACCACTCTGCAATACCACTCTGCACTACCACTCTGCGCTCTGCACTACCACTCTGCGCTCTGCACTACCACTCTGCGCTCTGCACTACCACTCTGCGCTCTGCACTACCACTCTGCGCTCTGCACTACCACTCTGCGCTCTGCACTACCACTCTGCGCTCTGCACTACCACTCTGCGCTCTGCACTACCACTCTGCACTACCACTCTGCACTCTGCACTACCACTCTGCACTACCACTCTGCACTCTGCACTACCACTCTGCGCTCTGCACTACCACTCTGCGCTCTGCACTACCACTCTGCGCTCTGCACTACCACTCTGCGCTCTGCACTACCACTCTGCGCTCTGCACTACCACTCTGCGCTCTGCACTCTGCACTACCACTCTGCGCTCTGCACTACCACTCTGCGCTCTGCACTACCACTCTGCGCTCTGCACTACCACTCTGCACTCTGCACTACCACTCTGCACTCTCAATCTGCACTCTGCACTACCACTCGCACTCTGCACTCTCAATCTGCACTCTGCACTCTCAATCTGCACTCTGCACTACCACTCTGCACTACCACTCTGCACTACCACTCTGCACTCTGCACTACCACTCTGCACTCTCAAACTGCACTCTGCACTACCACTCTGCACTCTGCACTACCACTCTGCACTCTGCACTACCACTCTGCACTACCACTCTGCACTCTGCACTACCACTCTGCACTACCACTCTGCACTACCACTCTGCACTACCACTCTGCACTACCACTCTGCACTACCACTCTGCACTACCACTCTGCACTACCACTCTGCACTACCACTCTGCACTCTGCATTACCACTCTGCACTCTGCATTACCACTCTGCACTCTGAACTACCACTCTGCAATACCACTCTGCACTACCACTCTGCACTACCACTCTGCACTCTGCACTACCACTCTGCACTACCACTCTGCACTCTGCACTACCAATCTGCACTCTGCACTACCAATCTGCACTCTGCACTACCACTCGCACTCTCAATCTGCATTCTCACTCTGCACTACCACTCTGCACTACCACTCTGCACTCTGCACTACCACTCTGCACTACCACTCTGCACTCTGCACTACCACTCTGCACTACCACTCTGCGCTCTGCACTACCACTCTGCACTCTGCACTACCACTCGCACTCTCAATCTGCACTCTGCACTCTGCACTACCACTCTGCAATACCACTCTGCACTCTGCACTACCATTCTGCACTACCACTCTGCTCTCTGCACTACCACTCTGCACTCTGCACTACCACTCTGCACTCTGCACTACCACTCTGCACTCTGCACTACCACTCTGCACTACCACTCTGCACTACCACTCTGCACTACCACTCTGCACTCTGCACTACCACTCTGCACTACCACTCTGCACTCTGCACTACAACTCTGCACTCTGCACTACCACTCTGCACTCTGCACTACAACTCTGCACTCTGCACTACCACTCTGCACTACCACTCTGCACTCTGCACTACCACTCTGCACTACCACTCTGCACTACCACTCTGCACTCTGCACTACCACTCTGCACTCTGCACTACCACTCTGCACTACCACTCTGCACTCTGCACTACCACTCTGCACTACCACTCTGCGCTCTGCACTACAACTCTGCACTCTGCACTACCACTCTGCACTACCACTCTGCACTCTGCACTACCACTCTGCACTACCACTCTGCACTACCACTCTGCACTCTGCACTACCAATCTGCACTCTGCACTACCACTCGCACTCTCAATCTGCACTCTCACTCTGCACTCTGCACTACCACTCTGAACTACCACTCTGCACTACCACTCTGCACCACCACTCTGCACCACCACTCTGCACTACCACTCTGCACTACCACTCTGCACTACCACTCTGCACTACCACTCTGCACTACCACTCTGCACTACCACTCTGCACTCTGCACTACCACTCTGCACTACCACTCTGCACTACCACTCTGCACTCTGCACTACCACTCTGCACTCTGCACTACCACTCTGCACTACCACTCTGCACTCTGCACTACCACTCTGCACTACCACTCTGCGCTCTGCACTACAACTCTGCACTCTGCACTACCACTCTGCACTACCACTCTGCACTCTGCACTACCACTCTGCACTACCACTCTGCACTCTGCACTACCAATCTGCACTCTGCACTACCACTCGCACTCTCAATCTGCACTCTGCACTACCACTCTGTACTCTGCACTACCACTCGCACTCTGCACTCTGCACTACCACTCTGCACTCTGCACTACCACTCTGCACTCTGCACTACCACTCGCACTCTCACTCTGCACTACCACTCTGCACTCTGCACTACCACTCTGCACTACCACTCGCACTCTCACTCTGCACTACCACTATGCACTCTGCAATACCACTCTGCACTCTGCACTACCCTATCCTTCACCACAGCACAGAGCAGAACGGCGCCTTCCCTCATAGACTGACATACAGCATGGTGCCCAGTTGGACTGCGCCAGATTTATATTTAGCTGGTGTCGCAGCCACCCAAACTCACACTGTGAACCCGAAGTAGGGCATGAAAAGCGCACTCTTTACCTTTTACTGAACTCGCCACCCGTCAGGTGCTCCTGGGAACTCCTGCATAGTCAGACGCATATTAACTGACACATCGTTGAGCAAATAACAAACCTCTCATTTTTTTAAATAAGTAGCTGAACTGTGTCGACAGAGTCCTTCACACACGGCAGCTTTAGGCGTGAAGAAATATCATGTAGGAAATCGGGTGACCCAGAGAGGCTCAGATTATATTATACAGAATAAAATACCACTACAAAATCTTTTTAAATGCATAATTGTTGAAATGAGTGAATGTTCAATATCATCCGAAATTGCACTTTCCCACTTAATTTTATCGCAGCTAAGAGTGACAGTCAAATATACAGCTGGTACCGTGTTCTTCCCTCCACTTACCATGTCAGCCGCTTAAATAAACAAACTGGCAAGCCAGCCCGAAGCACCCACCATGTCGACCCTGAAGTATCACCTCACAGGGCTATCAGTGCTCTAAAACAAACTCGCTTTACATTCCGTGTTCAAACAAGGAGGTGCAAGCGAGCTGAAAACTGTAAACCTTTTATTCCAAACAAACATTTTAAATTTCGGTAAAAGCATTTCAGCTATTCAAACATTGAAATTAGCCGAGTAAACCTGAGATGAAAGGAGCAACAAAATAATGCATGGCGCGCGCCCACCAAAACGCACTGCAGAATGGTGAACGCGCACACAGCATCTGGATTCCATTACAGCACCTCCCTGACAGCTCCTAATTGATATTTATGGACGGCCGTGCGCGAAACCGCAGAGAAAATGGCAAACATGGCGGACGTAAATTACATATAGCCTATCGCGTCAAGCCTAATAAAAAGACAGCACAGCGAAGACGAATCACTATGCAGATGCCATAAAAAAAGCCCGCGCACTAAGGAATGTGTCTTTCCCGAGCCCTAAAGAAACTTTTTTTTTTTTTTTTTTTAGGTTTCGGCTACCGTCCCACTGCGTAAGCAGTGGGTGGGCGGAGCCGAAATCTTTTGTTAGTAGTATGGGGGCCTGAACACGCCCCTCTTCTCCATTGGCTGGCCTCGTAAATGCTGGCCAGCCATTGGAGGAGAGGAGCGTCACTGAGTTCAGGGCCCGCCTTGACGCGATTCGGGGGCGTTTCTGGGTCTTTTTTTTAGTCCCGCCTCTCCTCTTCCCATTGGCTGGAATTTTACCTTCCAGCCAATGGGAAGGGGAGAGGGCGAAAAACACGCCCCCGAATCCCTACACGCACTCCCATTCCACCCCCGTCCATTCATTCCCCTGTCCTCTCCCTCCCTCTCTCCCTTGGCCTTGTTCATAGGTGTTCCCGCTGAATACGTCCAAATGGTAAACTAAGGGCTGTGCTCATCAGTTCCTAGGGGCGTGTTTTAATGCCAACTCGTCAATTCCGGGCAGGGCTTACAGGGGGAGGGGAAGGGGTGTCAAGTGCTTGTTTTCTTCTCTTTTTATTTTATTTTCTCCTGGAAACAGTTATATGCGCGTCACCGTAGAGCGCCGTCATTTTCTTTTTCCCATTAAGCAACTGGTGTGCGCGTCAACGTGCCCTGTAAACAATCGTCATAAAGAATGCACAGAACAAAGCAAGGTTCCTTTAAGAAAGAAGATGTGTACGTCACCACGCTGACGTGCGATGCATTTGGCCGCTGCACATGGCTGGAGACATGCGCAGAACAGTCTCGCTACAGAGACCCGCACTAAAGGTCACGGCTGAAACACTCCAGAGAGCGTGCTGGGGACCACTGACTAGGTATGCATGTGTCAATAACTTCCAACGCCTGACTCGTGCCAATCACACATATGCTTGGTTCACCTACACGCAAGGAATTTACTTTCCACAATTAAAGAAAGTCGTCATATGCAGCGAAGTCTTCCTCACGCGCTCCAAACGTAGTACCTTAATAAGGGTTCAAATCAAATCCTTGTGTGACACCACGTAATCCTCTCGCAGCACATGCAGAGTTCTGTGAGGAAAACACCCTTACGATCTTCGTCACTTGGCAGGCTGAGACGATGCTAGCAACCCGTGGCAGAAAATTGTGGTAAATAAAATATCAACCGCTAACACAATGTCTAACAAGTTTCTTTATTCAGCCTGCCACTACGTGACCTTCCTTCCCTTGCCAGCCTTAACACGAACTGTCGGAGGCATTCTAAACAGGAAATTCTGTTGCAACCTTGGTTCCAAGATTCCATTACTTAAACACAAATGACAGGTTCCAAGTGCTACACGACTCAGTAGCTTTCCCATTGCATTCTGGTCAATGTGGTCCATGTTTTGCAAAGCGGCAAATATATATAATTTTAACTAAAAGAAAAAGGTTTTTGGCTCGCACCACACAAAATTAGGGGCTCAATTATTAAAGAAAGTTACAAAAGTGCATCCATGGTATAGAACTTTGCTTTAGTGCCATTTTGCGTCTTTCATGAATTCACAAGTATTTACAGAAGTAGGCCTGGAAACCGTACTCGTATAAATGTTTGTGAACTGCATTTTAGCACAATCAAATATACGTGTGTATGTTTGCTCATTGAAAACCTGCTAAGCATTTTCAAGTTCACTTTCCCTACAACCCCTTTTTCCCACCTTGGAAAACGTTTACAAGTCAATTAGATTTAGAAAGCATCCAGTTGCTAAGACAAGCAGATCTTTTATAAAATTCCATACCCCTGAAATTGGATTAACTCATAATAAATGTTTTTGAGCTACATTTATGGCAATCAGGGCAACACTTGGTAACACTTGGTAACACTCAGGTGGTAACATTTACTTAAGCATGAAGATATTCTCATAGCAGTGGGAAAACGTGTTAAACAGTAGCAGTGGGCAGCCTACACCGTATCAGCATAGCACAAGGCTATTAAAACAAGCATTTGCAATGCAATAGGTACTGCATTTACGTGAGTTAAGCTATTGGCATTGTAAATGACAATGCCATTTATTTATCGGTTTTCAAAACCAACACATAAATAAAAAATTTGTCATTTACAATGCCAATAGCTCTAACTTTTAAAAAGGCGAAACCGTTGCATTGTAAATGCTTGTTTTCTTTTACAATAGGATCTCGGAGCTCCGCCCCGAGCCCTAAAAAGAGCAAACCCACAAAATATAAAGAGGGCCCCCCTCCCTCCACTCAGTGAATCATAATACAGCATTCAACTGTTGAATCCTAGTTATAAGAGGCACACATAGATGATGATTCATGAGGTGCATCCCAATCCCAAAAATTCCTGGCAAGGCATACAGACAGTGTATGTACATAAATAAATTACTACAAACTCGGGTGGTTCAGCAAATACAAAGTTAGTGGGGCCCAGAAGCCTTTGGGTCAGGAGGCTTCAGGAAGCTCCTCCGCATATGCCTCCAGCTGGTCTTTACAGTAAACTAAGTCACGGATCCATTTCTTTACAGTGGGAGAGGTGTTAGCCCCCCACATTGCGCAACAGCTCTTTTTGTCATCAGGGTCGAGACAGCTACAATACGCCGATTACTTTTTTTCTTTTTTTGCACATAGCCCAACTGACACGCCTCCGGTTCACATTACACACGTTCCAACACTACATCCGAAAGCACACTTGTCACCCTAGTCCAGAATGCCAGAATCCTTGTGCATTGCCATGCCAGATGCAGAAAATCGGCATCAGCCTGCCCACACCGCACACAACAAGCAGAGTCACACAACCCAAACCTGCGCAATTGAAGTGGGATATAGTATAACTGGGGAAATTATTTAAAGTGAATTATTCGAAGGTTACAATTTGCCAACGCACAGGAGAATTTCCATTGCTCTAGCGACAAAGTGGAACCCAACGCAGCATTCCATTTGAGATATGAAGGACGTTCAACTGGCTCTCTCTCCCGTAGTGACGCGTTATACAGTTTGGTAATCAGACCCTTTCAATCTGCCCCTGCCAGCACCGCCTGCAGTGCTCTCGTCGTTTTTAAGTTCAGATAGATAGTTAGGCTCTAACTGCTTGCCGCACTCTCACGTATGTGAACCCAAACATCAAGCCGCGCTCCTGACCCCCCTGTACATCCTGTAACGAGTGGAACTGGCCCTGTTTGTACAGGTTCCCCATCTGTGTAAACCCAGCAGGAGCCAGTGCCTCCAAAGCCGGTCAATCCCGTGCCGCTGAAATATCAGGATGCGCAGCTATTGGTAGCGACGGGGCGTAAAGGTAGTCCAGCTGTGCATGTTTCACAAGGGCCTGCCAGGCACAGGGAGTGCACTGCATAGGGTTGATTTCTGTCCTGGGACCACCCTCTCCCCCAGAGAGTGCCCCCGCCACATCCGGCATAGGGAGCACTGTGTCTGACTCAATGGCTGTATGGGGTGAAACCACTGCGGGAAAAACCAATAATGCACAAATTGCGCCTGTGCATATAAAGAGTAAAGTCGCAGGCCAGGAAGACCACCCCGGTCAAATGGCTGCACACAAGAACACCCCATACAAATGATAACAGAGCCGACTGGAGCGTCCTAAACAGCGCGACGTTCAGCCGAATGGGAATATTTACAAACAGATAGAGAAGTTTGGGCAGTATAGACATTTTTAATACCGCAATCTGGTCAGCGAGCGATAGAGGCAATCGGACCCACCGTTCCGCCTGGTCAGTGATCTGTGCAATCACTCGGCCATAGTTCACAGTAATGACCTGATCAGGGTCCCTGTGCAGCCATATCCCCAAGTATTTCACTGGGTCTTGGGTCCAGGTCGGAAGAAAGTCCAACTCGACCTCACGCGTACCAGCCGTTAACGGCAACACCGTAGATTTTTCCCAATTAATCCCCAAGCCGGAGAATCTCTCAAAATGACGTACTGGCGGAGTAATTCCGACAGGTAGGTAGCCGGTTCACGAACATATAATAGCATGTCATCGGCATACAGCAAGACCACGAGTGGTCTCTGCCAAAAGCGTAGAGCCGCCGAGGCATGTCGCTGGTGAACAAGTTACTTACCTTCGGTAACGATATATCTGTAAGAAACAGTAGTTAGTATTAGATTCCTTACCTTAGAATATCCCCAGGCGTCAGTCTGGATCCGGAAACTTTTGCGTAGCAGTACCCCTGCGCGTCGGTAGGCGTCGTCTGCAGGCGTCCCCTGCGGCTCCGCGTCGTCGGCGTCGTGCGCCGTGATGACGTCGCTGGAGTATATAGACGCCGCATCCGCGCGCTGACGTCAGTTCTTTGCACACAGCTTTTCCGCGCCAGAACACGCAGAGCCATGTGAGAACCAACACTGGTGCCATGTGAAACTAGGGCCCTGAAAGGGATGTCCTTAACCCTAGGTATCAGTTCGCAGAACGGGGAGGATGGGCGGGGCGGTAAGGAATCTAATACTAACTACTGTTTCTTACAGATATATCGTTACCGAAGGTAAGTAACTTGTTCATCTGAAAGAAACAGGTTAGTATTAGATTCCTTACCTTAGAATAGATACCCCAGCAATACCAACCCCGGTGGTGGGTCTGCGAACCAATACAATCCTACACCAGAAAATCCTGGAGGACCGAACGGCCAAAGAAGCCGTCCCTCCGGACTTGACTGTCCAGGCAGTAATGCCTCGCAAAGGTGTGCAGCGAGGCCCACGTAGCCGCCTGGCAAATGTCCTGCAAAGGGACTCCCCGGCCCAGGGCAGTAGTAGCCGCCGTGGCCAGAGTGGAATGGGCCCTCAGCCCAACAGGAGGCTCCTTCCGAGCCAAAGAGTAGCATGCTTTGATGCACAGGACGACCCACCGAGAGATGGTTCGTTTCTGTACCGCCCTTCCCTTCTTCTCACCCACGTAGCCAACAAACAGTTGGTCATCCACCCGGAACTGGCGTGTGCGATCCATATAAAATGAAAGCGCACGTTTTGGGTCCAGACGATGGAGCCGCTCTTCATCTTTTGAAGGATGCGGAGGCGGGAAGAAGGAGGGTAAGGTGATGGACTGCCCAATGTGAAAAGCAGAAACCACTTTGGGCAGGAAAGAAGGTCTAGTCCTAAGAACCACCTTGTCAGGATGAACGGACAAGAAAGGAGGTTTAACAGAAAGAGCCTGGAGCTCACTCACTCTCCTGGCAGAGGTGATGGCAACCAGGAAGGCCCTCTTTAAAGTGAGAAGACGGAGAGGACAGGAATGAAGCGGCTCAAAGGGAGCACACATCAAGAATGTCAGAACCAGGTTCAAGTCCCACTGAGGCATCACGAACGGAGCAGGTGGATACATGTGCGTGATGCCTTTCAAGAATCTCAGTACAATAGGGGACTTGAATAAAGATGGCTGATCAGGTAGCCTTAAGAAGGCGGAAAGGGCAGAAAGATAGCCCTTGATAGTGCCCAGAGCAGAGCCCTGCTGGGCAAGGGAAAGAAGGAAGAGGAGAACCTCGGAAAGAGGGGCAGAAAGGGGATCCACAGCCTTTGCTGTGCACCATGCCACAAATCTGTTCCACCGGCAGGCGTATACCGACTTTGTGGAGGGACGCCTGGCTGCCAGAATCACATCACAGACTTCAGGAGGCAAGTCAAATGGCCTCAACTGTCGCCGCTCAATCTCCAAGCATGGAGGTGGAGACTGGACAGGTTCGGGTGGAGGACCGTCCCCTGCTGCTGCGACAGAAGGTCCTCCTGAAGGGGCAGGCGGATCGAGGGACCGACTGACATGCTGAGTAGCTCGGGATACCAGTACCTTCGAGCCCAGTCCGGAGCCACAAGGATAACTTGGGCCCGGTCGCGCCTGATCTTCTTCAGCACTCTGGGCAGAAGTGGTATAGGCGGAAAGGCGTACAACAGACCGCAACTCCACTCGCGCCGAAAGGCGTCGCCGAGCGAGTGCCGTCTTGGAAACTCCAACGCGCAGAACTGATGACATTGCGCGTTCTCTTCTGTGGCGAATAGATCTAACCAAGGCTCTCCCCATTGCAGAAAGAGGCCTCTCGCCACGTCCGAGTTCAGACGCCATTCGTGATCCACCGAGCACCGACGGCTGAGTTTGTCCGCCCTGGCGTTCAGAGAACCTGCCAGGTGTTGAACCGTCAGTCACGCCCTGACGTTCCAGCCATTGCCAGAGACGCAGGGCCTCCTGGCAAAGGGTCCACGACCCCACACCGCCCTGTTTGTTGCAGTACCACATGGCGGTGGTGTTGTCCGTGAACACCTGCACTACACTCCCGTTGACAAAGGGGAGGAATGCCTTCAGTGCTAGGCGAATCGCCCGCAGCTCCAACATGTTGATATGGAGCCGGGACTCCGCCGGAGACCAGATGCCTCTGATCTCCGCCTCTCCCAAGTGGCCACCCCAGCCCTGGAGGGACGCGTCCGTCACAACCACGTGCTCCGGTTGGGGAAGGGAGAGGGATCTGCCTCTGACCCAATCGCGGTCCGTAAGCCACCACTGCAACTGTCTCGCAGTGCCCTCCGAGATCAGGACATGGTCGGAAAGGTTGCCCTGATGCTGGGCCCACTGAAACTTCAGGTCCCACTGCAGAGCCCGCATCCGCCATCTGGCGTGATGCACCAGAAGGATGCAGGAGGCCATCAGCCCCAGAAGCCGCAGCGTCAACCTGACCGAAACCCGGGATAACGGCTGAAAGATGGGAATCAAGGCCTGGATATCCCGGACCCGCCGTTCCGGAGGATAAACCCGAAACTGCGCCGAGTCGAGAACCGCTCCGATGAAAAGGAGCTTTTGAGAGGGACACAGGTGTGATATCGGCACATTGATGGAAAACCCCAGCTCGTGCAGGAGGTCTGCCGTCATCTGGAGGTGGTGGACGACTGTGTGGGGCGAGCCCACCTTCAACAACCAGTCGTCGAGGTAGGGAAAGACTGAAACCCCTAACCGGCGCAGATGAGCTGCGACCACCGCCATCACCTTCATGAACACCCGTGGGGCGCTGGTAAGGCCGAATGGGAGCACGATAAACTGAAAGTGCTCGTGGCCTACCGTGAACCGCAGGTAACGCCGGTGGGCCGGCAGGACGGGGATGTGAAAATACGCATCCTGCAAGTCCAACGCTACCATCCAGTCTTGCGGGTCTAGAGCAGCCAAGACCTGAGCCAAAGTCAACATCTTGAACTTCTCCTTCCGGAGGAAGCCGTTGACGTTCCGTAGGTCCAAGATAGGACGTAGGCCCCCTTTGTCCTTCTTGGGCACCAGAAAGTAGTGGGAGTAGCAACCACACCCTACTTCTGGCCCAGGAACGCGCTCGATGGCCCCCTTGGCCAAGAGGGCCGTAACTTCCTCCTGCAGAAGTGTCAAGTGGTCCCCCGACACACGGTGGTTCTGCGGTGGCATGGCTGGAGGAGAGGTCTCGAAGGGGAGGGAGTAGCCCCTTCGGACGAGCTGCAGCACCCACCTGTCCGATGTGATAGTGCGCCAGCGGGAGTGGTGATGGCGAACCCCGCCACCCACTGGCGTCACATGGGCCTGAAAGCTCGGACTAGGAGGATTTGGAGGCTGCTGCGGGGGGAGGTGTGGACTGACCTCGCCGCAGTCCCCGACCGCCACCACGGTGGAATCCACGGCCGCCACCGCGCTGAGGAGCGTTCTGCGGTGCGTGGCTGGCAGCACGTGTGGGACCGCCCCTTCCGTGGCCACGAAAGGAGCGAAACGAACCCGTTTGCTGGCGCTGGGTCGAGAGACCCAAGGACTTGGCCGTGACCCTGGAGTCCTTGAAGCGCTCAAGCGCGTTGTCCGCTTTGTCGCCGAACAGGCGACTGCCATCGAATGGCATGTCCATCAGGGCATTCTGGACATCCGGCGAGAAGTTGGCGGATCTCAGCCAAGCATGGCGACGAATCGCCACCGTCGTGGACATTGCTCTGCCCAGCGAGTCGGTCGTGTCAAGACCACACCGTATGGAGTACCTCGCCGCGTCTCGGCCTTCAACCAAAGCCTGGCCGAGCTTGTCCCGTACCTCCTGCGGGCATTGCGGCAGGCACTCTGCGACCGTATCCCACAGAGAGTGGGTATAGCGGCCCAAGAGGCACGCGGTGTTGCAAGACCGCAGTCCCGCACTCAGGGACGAGAAGACCTTCTTGCCGTACTGATCATACCGCTTAGATTCCCGATCGGGCGGGACCGTCGGGAATGCGGACTGGGAAGTGGAGGCCTGGATCACCAGACTCTCAGGGGAGGGATGGGTAGACAGGAAGGCAGGGTCGTCCGCACACGGACGGTGGCGCCTGGCAACGTTCCGATCCACAGGTGAACCGGAAGCGGGCCTGGACCACGTGCCCAAAAGGACATCCGTCAAGGCGTCATTAAATGGCAGCAGAGGCTCCTGTGGACATGACTGCGGTTTGAATACCTCGGTGAGGATGTTAGGCTTCACCTTAGCGACGGGGAGCTCAAGGCGCAAAGCCTTGGCAGCCCTCATCAGTACCACCGAATAGGCAGCCCCAGCCTCCGACGCCACAGTGGGGGGCGAGACAAACCCAGGTTTAGGCGATTCGTCCAGACCACTGGCCTCACCCAAGTCACCTACCCAGTCCACGTCGTACTGGCATGCTCGTGACAGAGGGTCCTCAGACCCCTCCCAACCCTCTCCATAATCGTCCTCATCGCCATAGTTTGAGTCAACGATATAGACCGGCTCCTCGGAGCCAATGGGCCCCAACGGCGCCGGACTCGGCGTCGGACGATGCCGGTCCGACTCCGCGTCTGGAGTCGGAGAGGCAATGGGGGTGGCGCCGTGCGGCGCCGGCGCTCCGACGCCGGCCGGAACCGGCGTCGGAGGCACGGCACCGCGCGGAGGCGGCACCACGGGTTGCCCCGATGGAATCGGCGCCGGAGAGGCCGGTTGACCAGCCGGCGACGACCCTGAAGGGCCCAGCGGCGCCGGGGCCGGAACCGCCGGCGGCGTCGGGGCAGGTGCACCCGAACCGCTCGGGCCCCCAGACGGGACCGACGGGCCCGCAGGCGCCGTAGGCCCCGCCGGAGGAGAAAGCGCCCTCATGGCCATGAGGAACTCTTCTACCTCTTCACGCGACGCGCCTTGCCCAGGGACCGGCGGGTATGGAGCAGGCGGCGTCGGCGACCCACGCGGGGCCGCGGGGGTGGGGCCACCCGAACCCCCGGCCGCATCGCGCGGGCGTCGGGGGGAGTCGGGGGTATGATGGTGACGCCCCGACTTCTTGTGTCGCTTACCTGAGGAACCGGAGGAATGGCGACGACTTCCGGAGCGCTCGTGGCGGCTCCGCGACCGCTCCCTCGACCTCCGTCCGGACCGGGACCGCTCTCGACGTGGGGCCGACACCCGGAGCTCGAGCAGCTTGCGGGACCGCTCCCGTCTAGCCTTGCCCGTCAAGGCCCGGCAGTCGACGCAGGACTCCACGTCGTGGTCCGCGCCCAGACACCGGAGGCAGAGTCGATGGTGTTCGGTGACCGACATCAGGCGGTCGCACCCGTCGCAACTTTTAAAACCGGGCATCCTACCGGCACCTGAAAGAGTTATAGTTAACAAAAACTTAGGTCAAAAGACCGGAGTACTGCTCTTCGGATCTGCGCTAACTGGCGCGGAAAAAAGAAGAACTGACGTCAGCGCGCGGAGGCGGCGTCTATATACTCCAGCGACGTCATCACGGCGCACGACGCCGACGACGCGGAGCCGCAGGGGACGCCTGCAGACGACGCCTACCGACGCGCAGGGGTACTGCTACGCAAAAGTTTCCGGATCCAGACTGACGCCTGGGGATATTCTAAGGTAAGGAATCTAATACTAACCTGTTTCTTTCAGATGCAATTTACAAGCCAGAGGCTCCAGTGCCAACGCGAAAAGAATCGGCGATAAGGGGCACCCCTGTCAGTGGCCTCTAACAATGGGAAATGCCGGGGACACCCAGCCATTTACCCGCACTCTCGCGACGGGTTCAGCAGTATTCTTCCCTCTCGGAGCGGCACTCCACATTGACATTGTCACTAATGCGCGGTCGCAGCAGCATTTTTTCTTGATAGGGTTACCTGTCCCTCTGAACTATAGGGAACGGGACTGAGCTTGGAGAGCATGGAGAGCATGGAGGGCTCGCGGTGACTAACGGGCTGCTCACAGAAAGCAGCGAAGAGAGCAGCAAGAGCTGCAAGAAGAGCTGTAAAAAATAAACTTATAACTGTTAATAACAACTGTTCCCCTGTCGTAAGCCAGCTCACCAACCAACTGCCTCCTGAGTCCAGTCCGTGCTTTCCTGGTGTAACCAACAGCTGACACAGCTAAGTAGCAACATAATCATAACCATAATCATAACCCAGTCACAAACACTACAGTAGCCAGCTCGGGATCCAGCGCCATCAAGCCACTGTAACCGACTCCTGCTACCGCGCCTACAAGCCCTGAGCACAGATCTCGGGGGTACAGGGTTGCTGGGCTAAAAGGAGCCAGTGACGTAAGGGTAAGGGTAATCCCTTGTGAAGGCAAAGAAAACAAAAAGAAACAGGAGCAGGAGCCGGAACAGAAGCAGGAAGACAGGTGTTTACCATGAGATCCGGGAGATCTAGGGATACTCCAATACCTGCGAACCCCACTAAAAAATCTAGGAGAGCAAACAAGGGCAATAAAAAATCTATTACAGACTTTATGAACACTGGCAAAAACGAACTGAAGAAAGGGGGACTGGAAGGCGAAAAAGAAGGAGGAGGAGGGGGAAACGAGCGGCTGATCCCCCTGACCCCCTTTCTCCCAGGTCATCTCAGCCCTGAGCTTACACGAAACCTTAAAGGCTCAAGCTTCCAACCCAAAATGTATTCAAAATTTTCATTCATAAAGGAAGCAGGTGCGGTCCTTTGTTTGAACACTGGGAAGGTCAACAACCTGCCAATCCCGTTACTACCGGTCTCTAACGTATCAGAACAAGAGTTCAAGATAGAGTTAATAAAAGAGCCAATGAGAGGGTTGAAGAGAAAGCCTCCTCCAGAGGTGATGGATGATGAAGACGGTGAAGTAAAAGAAAAAGAAGACAGCGATGACAGGGAATGCCCTCTCACCACACTGACTGAAAACCACTGTGAAAACTACAGTGAGTTCTACAGAGGGGTGACCGCCACAACCTCTATGACCATCAGAAAGAGGGCATTCGATTCTGACCTAGAGCCCGCCCAGTGGCAAGAATTAAAAACAAAGGTTGATAAAAATAAGCAGCAAGACTTCTCCCAGAGCGCTTTGAGCAGGGGATCTACAACAAACTGGACCCTGAAGGATTCCACTAATCCAAGCGGAGTAAAATCGTTCCCAGAAGACTGGCGCAAAATCGCCAGTGACTCTGAGGAAAATCCAGGGACATTAAAGGCTCCTATGGCGCTCAGCATACCTGTAGTACCTGACGTACCAGATGCCCTTGCAACACTGGTATCAGTACCTAGAAACCTAAGTAACCTGAATCCATGGATCTTGGGTCCAGGAACAACGACAGGACATGGCACCCCAGGCCTACCACAGGATCCTAAGATTGAGGAAAAAACACCCTCATTACAAGATCTTAGGAAAGAGCAATCAAAACTTAGCAAGCGCATACGTACGATGTCCCACGAAGATGTTAAAATAAAGGGGCTGTCTATTGCGGGGGAACTCTCTGCGGCACTGGAGCCGCACGTGCCTCCGGCTCAAGCTCATTATCCAGCACAACCACTAACTCCCCCGCGAGGACACCTTCCAGCACCGGTCACCTCAGCCCCCATCCCACAAAAAGCCAGGGACCCAGAGATCTTGTATCCGACGCAAGAAGAGTGGGAGGAATTGGTTGCCTTTTATACTTCACCGCCTCATACGGTTCCAAAAGAAGCAGCAACAGGCCCAAATCACAACGCCTCACAACCTAGCACCACGACTACATCACCGCAAGCTAAGGAAGACATATGGGAATCTCTCCTGCACACAATGCAACTGTCCGTGAATGCTATCCAATATCAATCGGGCAAAATGGACCTCCAGCTAACAGTTATACATTCATTATCAACCTTTGTCTCCAACATTGATAAGAAGTTAGCTGAATTGAACAGTCTGGTCAAAAGGGCCCAAAAGGAAACAGCACTCATTCAATCAAACTGTCCCGGCATAGCAATTGTGGATAAGTTGGCTACACTCCCCGCAACAATGGATAACCTCCTTATAGGCATCATGGAGGCTATAAAAGAAAACAGTCCTCCAACGGGTCAACTTGAAAAGAATAACAGCGCAGGGAAAATAAACGACAAGGGAATTCTGTCCCCAGCTGAGGTGCTCTTCCCCCAAGTAAAAAAAGAAAAGTGGGCAAGGGAGAAGGAAAATACAAAGCTTCCAAGAGCACAAGGACACTCCAGGGAAGGAGATCTCCTATCATCAACAAATATTGATTTGGGAGTCATCCGGGAATCCAACCAAAAGGATGTCCCGCTTGAACATGGCTATTCCCCAAAGCGGGGCAGAAAACAAAGGAGGAAGGGCCGTAAGCAAACACTAAACACCCAAGGTGAAAGTAAAGTCAAAAACAATCAAATACCTATTCTGTTCCCAGACCCAATGCTTGACAAATCGGTTCTAATGAGCCCTAAAACAGACACGGATTTGGACCCATGCCCCCTCCCCAACCAGGATCTGTGGCACACGATCCGAGGAAAAAAGAATCGAAAAACAAATATTTCCAACATGACAACCCTAAAAAAAGCTGACGGCCTCGCCCCGAAGAGTGGTGCAAAAGTTGCTAAATTTGCAAAAGTTACAATATCTTCACCAGCGAGGATTGGAATGAACGTGGGGAAGAAGTTATCACCAACTCGAGCGAAACAAGAAATAAAAAACTTCCTCCCAATACAGGCAACGGGGCTCAATTGGATCATCCACCAGAAGCCACACTAACAGAAAGTTCATCAAACCAGGCCTTAATAGGAGCAGATGAACCAAAGGCCCCTGACCAGAGAAAGCCAGTAGAAGAACTCATTAGGGTCGAGCTCACCCCCACAACCTTACAGAGTGGCCCTAATGGGAATACGGTGCATTTATGTAACCCCATAATTCTATTGATCCCGGAATACACTTCTAGAGGCGCTTTTGATATCTTAAACAGGGGCAACATTCTACGCTTGCTAAAATCCATTGACAGTTTACCAAACATATCCACTAAGGATCTGGAGTCAGTGGAATTCACAGTCTCACCGGAACATCCAGGGGTGGAAGTTACCAAAACAGTATGGGCCTCAATTGAGTTGGCTGAGAGCGTGTTTAACGAACAAGCGAAGCTTACTAACTGGGGCATAAGACTTCGCCCATTTATAAAACCTAGATACCCAGATCCCTTGGCATGGGACCTCTTACAACGGAATGCTCAAAATCAGGCTAACCATGACCCTCAACCGCTCTCCGTACTGCGAGGGGCTCGCAGTAAAACTCCGGACAGTCTAGAATTAAAAACACAAGGGGTTAGAAAACAATATGCTCCGAAAGAGGCAACTAATCTAGACTGGACATGGGTGCCCAGGACCATAAACAACAAACCGGAAAAACATTGACATGACAAAACCGCAACTGGAAAACCACAAAAATATCTTAAATTCTGCTCCTGGAACATCAACGGCCTAGGGGATAAGCTTAGGGACCCGGAACTAAAACTTTATATGCAAAGCTTTGACCTCATATCACTGCAAGAAACTTGGTCAGACTCTCCACCATCACTTCCAGGCTTTACCCAATACTTTATTCCACCGACCCAGTCCGCAAGATTTGGCCACAAAAAAGGAGGCCTGGTTACTTATAGTTCCTTAAGAAGCATCCGCACAGTAACCCCGCTACCATACAACTTAGAACCTCCAAATGCAATGCAAGCTTTACGAATCTCCACTCGAGAACAGGGAAAGATAGAGGAAATAATTCTAATAAATCTTTACCTACATCCTCGTGGCAAGAAGCAAGGTTCCCAGCAATTGAAAAAAGAGCTCATAAAGTTATTAACCGCAGAGAATTCAAATAGTTTGATTGTCAGTGGCGACTTTAACCAGAACATGCTCAATAAAACTGCCACAGAAGTCATTACCGACGAAAATCCATTTGTATTGGAATAATATTCTCAGGACAACTCTTCAGGAGGAAGAAGCACAAAAGCAGCGCAGCGACTTTTAGCTACACTTGAAGAACTAGGTCTTCGTGCGCTTAATAGGAGATTCCCTGGGGATCGACCCCAAGCGGCAACATTTCAAAGTACAACGACCAGTTCAACAATTGATTTTACCTTCCTCTCTGGTAATTTGTTTCAATCAACAACTGATTTCCATATTGGATTACTTGACTATAGTGATCACTTACCACAAGAAGTGACCCTAGAGGCCCTCACAATATTAAGTCCAGAACGGGCTATTGGTCATGAACTAGTTTACACAGGAAACGATAGGCGGTTAAAGTGCAGAACAGATGATCCTCCGGGCCTCCTCCTTCATGCCAAGCTAGTACTTGCCGAAGCCCAAAAAGAAACCATCGACCCAATCGCCAGCTGGGAGATATTTGCAGAAATATTACGCAATAATATGGGAAAAAGACAGAGGAAAAATCAGCTTGAAGGAGGGGGCAACGCCGCAAATCAAACGCGGTATCACAATTATACCTTTACAAACAACGTTCATCTAAAAAATCTAAAAACTCTTATTGGTCAAAAGTTACGAAGGGCAAGGATAGACCCTGCTGCCAAGGATGAACTGAGGTTGCTAAAACGTGACCGCAGGAGGCTGATCTGGCAACTCAAGTGTGAAGCTGAAGAGGCCCTGTGGGCCAAACTCTTACATGACGCCAAATCTAACAACAGCACCCAATTCTGGAGAAAGATCAATAACTTGGCTTTGGTGCGGAGTCAAGGTATCAATTCCCACGTTATAGAAGATGTCTGGGTAACCTTTCTTAGCTCGCACTTCACTTGTACTTACACCAACATCCAAGTAATGCTTAAACCCATAAGCGACTCAGAGGATCGTTTAATACCACGTCATGAATGCCTCGACCTTTTGCAACTAGACCAGTCAATTGTAATTAAGTGCGCACTGATCTGTAATAGAATTTCAAAGGGAAATGGGATACCCCCCATTCTGTTCAAGGAAAATCCGGACTGTTGGGCAGCCGCCCTTAAACCAATGTTCGTTAAGATTCTACAGACATCACTAATTCCTTCATCGTGGAGGGGAGCAATTATCTCTCCTATCTTTAAAAAGGGAGATCAAAGCGACCCAAAAAACTATCGGCTAGTAGCCCTGCTTGATAATGAGGCAAAATATTTTGCGGGTCTGCTTCTAGAAGAATTATCATCTTGGGCAGCCGATGTTTCAGCAATCCCATACAACCAAACAGGTTTTTGCAAAGGTATGGGCACCTCTACCAATATTTTAGCACTTTCTTTATTAATTGATGCAGCCCTAGAAGCGAACCATCCACTCTACTTGTGTTATATCGACTATAGCTCAGCTTTTGACCATGTCAATAGAAACCTACTGTGGGAAAAGTTACAGAAGCTGAACATTTCTCCGCAGCTTTTAAACCAACTAATTCTTCTACACAGCGAGACATGGGTGCAAGTTAGGCTGGGCACCGGCGACTTTCTTACAAAAAAGATCCCTACATACACAGGAGTAAAACAGGGCTGTGTACTTGCCCCAACACTTTTTAATCTTTTTATGGGAGAGCTATCTACGTTGCTGAATGAATGCAACTCGCACGCCCCAAAGTTAGGGGGCTCACAGATCTCTAATTTATTCTACGCCGATGACTTACTACTCATCAGCCGGACCCCTGTTGACCTCCAGCGGCTGCTGGATATCACCTCAAGATACTCCGCGGCGAATATGCTTACCATCAACCGCGAAAAATCAAAAGTTATGTGCATTAACCTTTCCAAAAAGAAATCAACACGGAACTGGCTTTTGTCATCTCGAAAGCTAGAAATGGTCCGTGAATATCGATACCTGGGAGTTATCATTGACCACAAGGGAAATTTCGTGCCACAGTGCGAAGCAATAAAAAGGAGAGGACTAACCATCGCAGCAAGTCTTAGAAATTTAAAAAATATGGTCTCCGGCCCAAGTATACATCCGCTTATTAAGGTGATACAGGCTAAGTTAATTCCATCCATAACTTATGGCAGTGAATCTATGAGAGGGAGGGATGCTCCTCTAATAGACAGAACAGTGGCAAAAGCACTACGTATGATCTTTGGCCTCCCAAGGTATTCATCCCCTGCCCAAATGAGATTAGAGCTCGGGTTACAAAAAGAAGAGCTGGCACGCAAGGGAGCTTACATAAAAACCTGGCACAAAATAAGCAGGGGAGACTCGAATACTCTAAACGCTCTCCTGTGGAAGGAACTTCAAAACAAAGAAACATGCTTGGCAAGGCGGTACCTGGAGGCTGCTATCGAGGACCTTGGCTTACAGCAACTCTGGGATCTTCCATGCTCTACAGCAGTCTTTAATAAGGTGGTCAACAAGACAGTCCGGAAGGAATCACTGTTGCAGGACAAAGCCTCCCTATCAGAGCGGGCTCACGGCTGGCTTACGCTCCAATCGTATACTACGTCCTTGCCTCAAACCTATCTTCAGATAGGTTTTACTAAAAAAATAAAAGAGAAGTTCCTGAAATTTCGCCTAGGGCTCCTGCCGTCAGCGGCCCACCTACCTCCATGGTTACGGCCACACTTACCAACAACATGCCGTCTCTGCGGGAAGGCCAAGGAAAACATTGTTCACTTGATCACTACTTGCACCAAGCTCGCCCAAGATCGACGCGTCTTCCTGCGACCACTTTTTAATATTCGCAACATACGAACCTGCAGGCAAGCAGTTCTTGCCTGCTTTAAAGGAGACGACATCCAGCTGAGCTGCAGAATGGTAAAATTTCTTGAAAAAGTGGAGGCCTGCTTTAAAACTTTGAAGGAAACCGAACAAATTCATTAGCACCGTAAAAAGTCTAAAGGTTGAACCCCATGGATCCCCTGATGATCAACCACCAGAGTGTCACCCTGACTTTCCCACATATCGACCACCATTAATTATAAATTGGGACACTCTGTACTGTTATTATAACTTAACATCGGCACTTTTTTTATTCCTCCCTCTGGCCGGCATTGATGGAGAACCTTTCTTGGTTTTTAAATTTTTCTTTTTTATGACAAATAGACTGTTTAACTAGATCTCAAGCTTCTTTTAACTGTGTTTTTGATATTACTCGAGTATTCTGCTTTTTGTTTTATGGACGGATCTTTTGTTATAATATGTTTAAATTTGACTTATGTTTTAGAAATTGAATCTTTTTTCCTCTATATTGTAAAGGTTTTAAATAACCATGCACAATAAAGTATCTATCTACCAGTGTATAGAACCTTAATCCACTGGAGGAAGAACTGGGGGAGGCCCATTCTTGTTAAAACAGTGAGCATAAAGTCCCACTGAAGAGAGTCGAACGCTTTTGCTGCGTCAAGCAGCACTGTCACTGCTTGAAAATCCGGTTCAAAGTAATGTAGGGTGGCAAAGGCAATGCGCAGATTATGCGTAGTTGACCTAGCAGTCACAAATCCCGACTGGTCAGGAAGAACCAATAGAGGGATAAGCGGGAGAAGCCTTTTTGGCAATCATTTTCAGCAAAATCTTGGAGTCTATATTAATAATGGAGAAAGGCCTATAGGAATCGCACCGAATTGCAGCCTTATCAGGCTTCAAGAGCATCACCGATAGGGCTTCTTTTAAGGTGGGTGGAAGGCACCCCATGTCATACGCCTCGCGTAAACTGCTAGGAGCCTTGGGGCCAGATTGTCAATATAAGCTTTATAGAATTCGCTAGGTAGCAAGTCAAGGATGGCAGCCTTGCACGTGGGGAGGGACATAATGGCGAGTTTCACATCCTCCACATCAAACGGTTGCGTAAAATATTCCCTCTGTTCCAAAGAGAGCAACCCCAGGGCCACAGCGTCGAGATATGAGTGTATATTCACCATCGGCGCTGTGGCTTTGTTTTTCTTATAGACTGTTATAGAAACTAACTACTGCCTCGCTAATCTCAGGTGTAGTGTAGTGCGTAGTACCCTCACCATCTAGCATCTCCGTGATATTCTCCTGGCATCGAGGAGCTGCTAGCTTTTGCGCCAGCGAGCGGCTAGGCCTGCCCCACTAACCATAATAGTGAGCAGTATGTCGTCTAGATTTGTGCAATAGTTCCTGGTCCACCGTGTCATTATGCTCCGTCACCAGCCTGCGCATTGCGGACATCACCGCAGTGGAAGGGTTCTTTTCTTTTTATATTCACGCTCCAGTGAAGCTATTTCCGCAGCTAATTTATTAATTCTGCGCCTAAGATCCCTCAACACACCGGCTTGCGCACCCATACAGACTCCCCAGATGATGACTTTAAAAGCTTCCCACAAGACTCCGGCGCTTTCGACAGTGCCCTCATTTTCCCTGAAGTTCGGATTGCCTCCCCAATGGTGTGCCTAAAAACCTGATCAGTTTAGGAGGTTGGCTGCAAACGTCATGCAAAAGGAGGTCTCTCGCATGCGGGGACATGTAGCTCTAGGATCATCAGAGAGTGATCCGAGAGCGTTTTAGCCATATGTTTAACCTGAACCACCCACGTGCAAGCAACCTCTGTAGCGAGCCAAAAATCCAAGCACGACCATGTGCCATGCACTGAAGAAATAAAGGTGCTCTCCCGCGCCCCAGGATGCTGTAAGTGCCAGACGTTGCGTAAACTCCCTGCCTCTAAAAGTCCCAGTAAGGCTTCAGAAGCCTGCTTAGGCCGCGCATTCTCACTCCCACACAATACATAGCCATATTTAGACAGACATTAAAGTCACCTCCCCAGAGTATCTCCACCGGAGGGAACCCCGAGATGCGACGCCATACATCCACAAAGAAGGCCGGATCATTAATATTTGGTCCGTATATATTCACTAACAGCACATTTGCTCCCCCCAGTTAGCCCTGAACCAATACCACACGGCCTTGCTCATTCGTTTCAGCCCGACTAACAGTGAACAGTACACCAGTTTAACCAGAATCATCACTCCCCGTGAATAAGTCGAGTAAGAGGACGCTACTCTGACACCGCCCCCTCCCCCCCAACGTGCACCCACATTTTTCTCAGAGGCTTTAGTAAGGTGTGTTTCTTGTAGAAAGGCTATTTGAACATCCATCCTGCCTAATAGGCCAATTCAGATCTAATTTTCTTGGGAGTGTTCAGGCCCTGCATGTTCCATGTTAGAAGTTTCACTTTACCACTCATCTATCCTGTACACCAGGATGAACCAGAGAAGCATACACCAATAGACATGTGCCCGCACTCACGTGAGACAAGGTGGATTTAATCATAACGAGGAATATCAGTACTATGTACCCCCCTACATCAACCCCCAAACCCCTCACCCACTTCAGTGTTCCCAACTCGCAAGAGCCATCCCATCTCAAACTAACCGATCCCAAACATAAACACAAAACAGAACTTAGCATGGTGGGAATTCCCATTTGGGGGCGTCAGAGTGCATCTGTCCTCCTATCAAGTGGGAGGTGGCTGAGCAAGTCTATAACTTGTGCCTAGGCTTACACTATACGTCCAGTCATACAAAAGAACGAGCACAGTTGAAGCTTGCAAGTGTATGAAAGCGTGGAACAATCCGACCTGTAAGAAAGCGGTTAGTGAACAGAACAGCAAACTGTTCAGAAAGGGCAAGCGTGATTATTGAGAGAAAGCAAGTCATCAGGCGTCCGCTCCACACTCCTATTGTTCCTCATTGTCTGATGCATTTTGGGACTCACGTCGTCTCCGCTTCAATTTTTTCGCATGCTCCAGTGCCGCTTTGGGGTTGGTGAAGATCTTGGAGTCCCCAACCGGACCAATCTTCAGGCGAGCAGGGTATAACATCGCATAGGGGACTCCCTCCGATTGCAAAAACTTTTTTACAGCACCAAACTCCCTTCTGGCAGCCTGCACAACGACCGTAAAGTCTGGGAAGAATGCGAGGGAGTTGCCTTGATGTACAATATTCCCCTTATCCCTGGCCATACGTAAAATACTGTCTCAATCCCTATAATCTAAGAGTCTAGCAATAATTGGGCACGGGGGAGCACTCGGGACCCGCCTCGCTGCAAGGGAACGAGGGGCTTGTTCGACAATGAACATGGCAGACAGGTTTTTGGCACCAAAAATGGCCTTAGTGAGGTCTTTAACAAATGGTTCCATTTTGCCCATGTTCGTAGATTCAGGAAGACCCGTAATTCTGATGTTATTGCGCCGGGACCGGGCCTCTAAGTCATTATTCTTAGCTTGGATGAGAGCCAGGACTTTTTCCATGTTTAGCGACTTCCCGGCAACTTCGCTCAGACCATCTTCCATCGTAGAAACTCGCTGCTCGACCTCACCCATGCGAGCATTCTGCTTTTCAAGCTGCGCCGACATGTGGTTCAGGCGGTGATTCACGACCGCCATCGTTCCCTCGATTGATTGGAGGCTGCACTGCATTGCCAACAGCGTTGTCTCAAGCGTGGGGGGGGGTGTCGCCCTGCGCATCAGCCTGCGAGTCCGATGGCACCTTCTGCTGTGATTTTGTTAATCTGCGCGCCTCAAATGTGAGCCAAGGTTGGGATTTGTCAGTCTTCCCCATTTTGGCCCAAGAAACTGACAAGTCTGTCCAGCAGATGAAGGGGAAAACCACCCACTAGACATAGCTGATGCTGACTAGGGCAGGCCTGTACAAGGTGTAGACAGCAAACTACGCAAATGACACCACAGACCCTGTGGCCCAAAGTGACACCGCCCCGCCCAACACACCTCACGAGGGGCACCAGTGGAGTGAAGTAGTTTAGCAGCACCTCACGGGGTCAGCAGCCCCCAGGAATACCAGGCTCACAACGCAGGATTCAGGTAAGGCCCACTATTATATGCACCACAGTACAAATGAAGAAGAACATTCCAACCACAGGTGCCCATACATCTCCCTTCATCAAGAGCAGTCGACCACCGGCCTCTCCGCAGTACAGAAAGCTGGCAGGCAAAGGCTCATCAAGGCCAACAGCTGTATACTCCAAGCAGACCCCAGTCCACTACACCGGCCAGCGCACAGGTGACACAGTCGCTGGAGACTTGAATGGAATGTCCGGTACGCAAAGTCAATACAATCCAATATTAAAGATCACAGCCCCCCCCCCCCCCCCAACAACCACCTCAGTTCCAGAAGTGGATCAGATATACACAGTCTCACCACCGTGCTGCGGACTCTCTGGGGCCGAATGACACTCAAGTTATAGAGTGCCGGAACAGCCAGTGCAAAATGCCTTCGCGCACTTCCCCTGTGCGATGCCGCCGACCGGCTCAACGCTCCTCACCCATCTGCCCAGCCCCAGCCGCTGGCTGAAGCCTGCTCCCGGGTCCATCCCACCTACGCAGTCACCGGCCCGGTCCAGACCCTGTCCCACTTACCACAACCGGTGCCCCTCAGCCTCCACCGCAGGTCTCGTCTGCACCGTCATGCTCCAGCTGCTGGGGCGCCCCGACCAGGATCTGCGATCCTCCAGCAGATGCCCGGTGCCCACCACAAATCCGGCCGCTCCCAGGTACCATCAGCACAGCGGATGCCAAGCACTCAGCCACACACCACTCTGGGCCCAACCGCAGCAGGCCTGCGTCCGTACCGCAGCGAGTGCAGCGCGCGTCGGCAGCAGTCCGGCAGCGCCCCACAGCACAAGCAGATCTCGACTTCAGGGCCTCGAGTCAGCTGTCATTTTGTAGAGTCGCTGCCGGGCCCAGTCCCACAAAAATGCAGCCAGTATGTTAGCTTTCAGCCGTCCAGACCGCCTTGAATGTGCACAGGAGGGTTCGAAGGCAAAGTGCACACATTGTCTGGTCATGGATGCGGATATCCTAGGTGGATAATGGAAGGATAGGAGCTCAGCCGGGCAGAGCCTCACTAGAGTGCGGCCATCTTGCCCTCCAGTGCCCCCAGGCACAGCAAACTACATGCTTGGGTGCAGTCTCACCTGAAGATTTGATAATTCCATTAGATCTACAGGCCAATTAAACAAACTTTTGACAATGGAAATGGAGATGAGCTTTATCATTTAATGAAACAAATAAGTTGATTACAAATGGTAAATTTAAAGTGCCACAATATGCTTCAAATGGAGACGCAATACAGGGGATCAATATTAACCTGTCTATGCAAAGATCTTTTATGAAAACCTGCTGTCCATTTGCTAATAGGCCTGTTCCAAGATGTTACTATTTCCAGTATTGGAAAGCTATGGCAACAGTGGTTGTCAAAATTTGATGAAAAAACAAATGATTAAAATATGATTGAGGTATGGATTTTGGAGACTTTCTTTCAGGCCCAGTTCCTGTACAAAATAAGAGAAGCATTCTTCCCGTTTTAAATTATGGTTTAATAGAAGTGCTGCCTACTCTGAGAAAGGGCTACTATGCGCATTACGGATACTGATAAAGAAGTGCTACATGATACCTTTTCTGTAATAGATAACAGCTTTTGGCACAATCTAAACATGTCTATAATAGCTCCACTATCACTTCATCTGGTTTTAGTATAATTAAAGAGAGCATTTAGATTCATTATGACAAGAAGGTCAAACACGTGCAGTTACACAGTTGTGCTGGGCCTTGCAAATTTTAAATCTCACTGTGTGCCTGGTCCATTCTTTATGGAACTAAACTCTTTCCACCCTAAAATCTCACTTTGCGTCAGCTCTATTTCGCTAAGAAGGATATATTCCACAATCTGTGCTTGTTCAACAGATACAAATGCTTATGCACAATGCATACGTCCTACATCGCTACCAAACCTATTTTGATTCTATCATTTAAGGAATAATGCTTATTATTAACACATCTTTGTGCACTAACCCTTAGGGGCACTTACTGATATGTGACTATAACAGGACAAGGCTCTTGTAACTTTCAGAAATCTAAAATTTTGTGTACCTGTATCAATTAGTCCTTCTTACCTTACTCTTTTAGAAGATGGTGCCTATATTTTCAGAACTAATGCCCTATTTTGATGCCTGATCAAGGCTATGTTTAGCTGCTTACTGTGCTAAGTACTATGAAATGTTGATGACAACACTGCATCCTGCTTTTACAAGGGTTCCTGATGTTCACTTGTGGCCTAGGGTTTAATTAAATCCTATTTAGCGTGACAAATTAAACAAACACCTAGCAAATTAAACATGGGGGACTCCTCCTCCACCAAGGTGGAGGAGCGTCGCCCAACTGCTCTCATAGCAGTGGAAAAGGTAAAAATAAAATTATAATAACAACTTTATTATCATAAAATTTTTCATAGGTACTCTGCATGTTCTCCACCGGGCTGTAATACACACCCTGGGTGGAGAACATGCACAGGCCCTGTCCCCGTTCGAACGTCGAATCACAGCACTCAGACCAATCACAACACTGCTAACAGCTGAGTTGTGATTGGCTTAGGGGATCATATGTACTTCCGGTTCTTCCGGATTCGGAGTCAGGAAGAGAAGCATAGAGATGACGAGAAAAAACGGCAGAAGAAATAAGTGGTCTTTTTTTTATTTTTCAAACCCCCCTCCCCCTGCCAAGCCAATCTCATTCCCTACCAGCAGCCACTGATATTAACTCAAACTTTTTCATTTCTGCAGTACATACTTTTGACCTTCAGACAGCATGGTTGGCAGGGGGAAATACAACACTGTTCTATTCAGTTTCTCACATTTGACTGATATTCTCCTTTTCCAGGTGAACCATCTATTAGAATTGCAATGCCCCTTTTCTGGCCACCATGGTTTCACAAATGTCTTTACTAATGGTCCTCATAGTGCTGTTATCCTTTTATACAGGAAGGTATCTTTGCAACTTAAGTGGGATAAAAGGATACCCATTGCAGGCACATAATAGCTACCGGGTCTTCTGATGGGCACCCTGTCAATTATATGTCCCAACTCTTTTTTAGGTTTCCTTTCCATTTTCTTTGAGTTCATACTGACGGATGCCCCCTAGGCATACTAATGGTCACTGGGGACTTTAATGGGTTTCTGGACAGAAACCTATACTAGATCTTCACCAGGTCAGCCGAATGTACAAGCTCAACTCCTCTACTTAGTTGTGCCTCCTGCTTGAGCTTGTCAGACATTTGGGGCATGCTTTACCCCACAAGGGCTTGCATCTTCTTCTCAAGAGCCCATAGCTCATTCGTCAGACTTGATTATTTCTTTATACCACTAGATTATTCGCACCTCATCTCAATGATATATATTCTCCACAAAACCATCTTTCACCTTAGGCACTAGCAACTTATCAACACATTCTTTAGTCATGCTCTGCCTTTAAATCAGTATTTCGTGGCCAGCCTACTGGATAGATATCCCAGTTGGAGTAAGAAAGTCGAGAGGCAGTCAGCTAACCAGAGGTACTTCTGCTTGACTTAGAACTCTTATTTAAGAGCGCTCTAGAACTGGACTGTGCTCCTGGCCATGAAGTGCTTCCAAACTGCATTATGACAACAATTGACAGAAGAGGTCAAGTACATACAATTTGTGTTACAGAGCTGCGTATACTAGTAGGGATAATAGCTGGCAAATTGTTTCATTGACTTACCGGGTGAGAGGATCTATCAAGTCACCTAGGAGAAATTCACATTGGTTCAGGTGCTCTTGTTATGGAAAGGCAAATGGTAACTGAAACCTTTGCTTCCTACTATGCAGGACTTTACAGGTGGGAGACACCTCCAGTTGTGAGCAGGCTGGATTTTTTTTTTTTATTGATGCCTCTTATCTCATCTGTCACTGAAAGACAGGGAGAGACTGGAGTGGATATTACAATATGGGTAGAGGACATTGGGGAGGCCATTTTTTTAACTTTCCCATTTTAAATTCCTTGAGCCCAATAGGTTCCCACTAGACCTCTTTTATCATTACTCCACTAAACTCAAGCCTCAGCTGACAGGAATGGTCCCGTAAGCACTCTAGATCTCAGGGAGGCCCTCTTAACTATTTTACAGATGTCTAGTAAACCAGCATACCAATGTAACTCCTATAGGGCTATCTCGTTAATCAACCTAAAAACCAAGATATTAGCCTAGGAGCTTTCCAACATTTTACTGGCATGTATCCACCCAATAATTCACACTGATCAAAGTGGTTTTATGCTGGGTAGATCAACCTTCCATAACATCAGGCATTTCTGTAACAAGACTAACCTCTCATCCTGGTTAGAAAGACCTCTTGCTCTCAGGCTAGTGGATTTTGAGAAAGGGTTCAATATATTTATTTTTATTTATAAAGTTTTATATAGCGCGAACAAGATCCCGAAGGATATCAGAGCGCTTTACAATAAGTTGGTGGAGAGGCCAAAAAGAAATATACACAGCAATTGTGATAGAAAAAAAACACAATGATAAACAGTAAACAAAGGTACACATAGAGGGTCCAACTTTAAGCAACATTAAACAATGGTGCACAAAGAGGGTCCAACATTAAGCAGACGATATGGACCGTAACTGTTATTGTGCTATGGAGCTAGGGACCAAGAGATAGCCACCGTATGAGTATCACAACCCCTTATGGTAGGAATTTGCTCATTAAGAATCTCTTGGCTTCCAGTTGGAAAGCCGTTGTCGAGGCGAGTCTGAGTACATCCGGAGGAAGAGAGTTCCATATTTTAGGGGCATCACCAGAGAAGGCTCGGTGACAAGTTCTCTTTTAGCTAAGGATGATAGGTTTCAGGAGGAGAGTGGAGGCACTTCTGGAAACCCTCTCCCCGCAGGATAATTCAAGTTTTTGCGCTAGATAAGTGGGAGTATTGAAGTGCAGTGCTTTGTGTGTCAGGATTGCAATCTTTAGCTGGATTTGTGCTTCAAAGGGTAGCCAGTTGAGAGATTTCAGGACTGGGGAGATGTGCTTGTTTCGTTTCGAACCTGTAATCAATCTTGCTGCAGAGTTCAGCGAGGCCCTAAGTGGAGCCAAGGCGTATTTAGGAAGGCCACAGAGAGTTGCACTGTCATAGTCTATCCTATATCAGAATCGTTTGCATCCATTTGGCGGTATTAGTAAATGGAGTCTTGTTCTATCAAGAAGGGGGCTGGCAAGCATGCCCTCTCTCCCATCTGCTTTTCACCCTGTACACTGAAGCACCAGGGGGCTACTCAGAACTGATTCAACACTTCAGGGGTTTCATGGTGTGGCAAGAGGTGAAGAATATGTCTCACTGTACGCTGAAGACCTTTGAATTTATTTGGATCATCCTGAGGTATCTAGCCCATGAGTGATGCAAGTTCTTTGCCGCTTTAGGTGATTATCTGGCCTAAGTGTGCATTGGTCCCAAATGATCTTCCTGACCGGAGGATTCCCCATTGTTTGGTGCACACAGCTGAAGGTAGAACTAGAGAGCTTCTGATACCATGGGGTATATGTTGCAACTTCAGCACCTCTATGCTGGGTGTGTAATATCCACCCCCTTCTTTTGGAGCCTCTCCAAAGAGACCTGGTGAATTGATTCCCACTCCCGCTGCTCATCCTAGGTCAAGTTGCCATTGTTAAAGTGGTATGTATACCAGTCCACACAGCTATGGATTATTCACCTCACACCACCCCCTTCTTTTACATAATCACCACTCTCCTTCACACTTTTTCATGGGGGGGGGGGCGCTCAGCACATATCCACGGCTAAGTGATGCAAATAACCGTATGACATGGATCTGGGCATCGTGTATGTAATTTTGTATTCTTGTGCTTCTCACTTAATAGTTATTAACAAATGGCTCTATGGCACCCGAAAGTGATCCTGTGTATATATGACTGAGTGGTGGCTTTGGGAGAGTGCATGCCCTTACCCTATCTTTATGTGTGACAGGTACTGCCTGGAACATGACCTGCCACTGCTGATTTTAACCCATTAGAGGCTAAGGTTACCATGGGCCCACTGAACATAAAAATGTCTCAAACAATACCAATCTTAAAATGATAAACTTTACGAACCACAGACACAAAGGAAGGGGACGTGAGGAGCCTGCCAAATGACAACTCGCGTGATGCATTTATATAACACAGAGAATTTGCCACCACTTCCCATACTCACAACCAAATTTACATACCTACACAGTGCCTACTAAATCCCGGACAAACTATGGAACAAAGGTGCAGACTCCTACCCAGCATGCCTTAGGTCCAGGTCCAGGGGAGGGGGGAGACAGGATAGGGGCGACATCTTTCCCACGATTTGTGAATGTCAATTATTCAAGTATTTTTTTGATAAACACATTTTATTGATTTAAAAAATATAGAAAAACAGGTCAGCCAAAGCACGGAAGTCACAGATATAAGTTCATTCACATCGTCACTATACCCCCCCAATCACGATCCCCTTAAAAAACATCTGGCGAAACTTGAATCCGGTCAATCAGGACCCTCCACAGCCACCAGCCATTTCCCCCACACTCTGCGATATTTCCTGGCACGTCCCTTAGCTGTATACATGGCTTTCTCTTGGGTCGCACACCAGTCCACCCCGCTTCGCCACCTCTCCAGGGTAGGAGGATCAGGGCTTATCCAGGCCGCCGCAATGTCCCGCTTGGCCACCATCATAAAACAACTTCTCATTCCTGGACCCATCCAGCCAGTCAGTGATCCCCAGCAAGGAGTGACGTGGTTCGTGAGGAACATCCCAGCATAGTACTTCCGCTAACACTCCCTCAATGGAACCCCAGAACTGCCCCAAGCGGGGGCATGACCAAACCATGTGGAGGAAGTCGGCCGGGGCATGCTTGCATCTTGCGCACAACGCTTCTGGGTGCACACCCGCTCGCTGCAGGCGCAGGGGGGTGAGGTATGTAGCGTGTCAATAATATAACTGAATCAGCTTGAGTTTGGCAGACAGTAACTATTCTGGGGGCCATAAGGGCATCGCGCCAATCCACATCGTCAAGGGGGCACACCCATTCGTCCCTCAACTTGTCTAGCGATGTGGGGGTGTTATTAACTAGAGTGCGGTAAATTCTGGAGACCCCCCTACCCAAGTTGCCCATCAGCGTCTGAGCCTCAGTGGGGCTGTATTCTGGGAGCCTCGTGTCGCCCGCAATGTTTTTAATGAGGGCATGTCTCAACTACAGATATTTATAGTGTTGAAAGGAGTGTAGGGAGCTCCTGGAAGGACAACATCTGACCTCTTGCCCACACGTCCCCTAATTGGGAGATATCAATAAGGTTCCACGGTTTAAATCCCCTGCCAAAGGGGAGTACACTGGGTTAGTTTCCCCGACCACCCCGTGTGTCAAAGCGAGGCCCGCCATGCCAGCAACACTGAGTGCGTCACTTCAGGAAGTCTGTTCGGAATGGGCTCCCCATATAGCATGGCTTGGACGCCCGTCATCCCCAGTTCGCTCAATTCAAGCCTATAGGCAGGGTCCGACCAGCCCCCACTAAACCAATTGTGTACCACTAATAGGCGTATCGCCAGAAAATACAGATATAGGTGTGTCATTCCCATGCCGCCGTCATAAGAGGGAATCTGAGAGACAGAGAGAGCCACCCGGGCCTTTCCTCCACTCCAGAGAAACGTAGTGATTAGACTGTCCAGTTCCTTAAACGCAAACCCTGGAAAACCAGAAAGGGGTGTTCTGGAGGACATAAAGGAACCTGGGGAGGATCATCATTTTAAACAGAGCTACCCTCTCCAGGGGGTTCAGAGGCAGTGCCCTCCATTTGAGGAGGTCCTCCTTAGCCTTCTTAATCAAGGGGGCCACGTTGAGGGACCAGCCCAGTTCGGGAAGAAGGGTGATCCAGATCCCCAGATACTTAAAGGACTGCCTCCAGAGCGGTATGGTGGACTGCCACTCGAAACACTCTCTAGAGAGATGCAGGGGGACAAACACGGACTTGCCGGGGTTAAGCCGCAACCCTGAGGCCTTCTCGAAATCATGCAAGATCCGGAGGCACTGTGGCCCGGAAGAGGCGGGGTCAGAGAGGAAGACAAGCAGCCTCAACCCACACCAGGGACGCTAAGGGTTCCATCGCCAGGGCGAATAGCAAAGAAGAAAAGGACATCACTGCCTAGTGCCCCTGGCGATGGGAAAGGCCTCCCACAGTACCCCGTAAACCAGGACTCGCGCTCTCAGGTGGGCATAGAGGACTCGGACCAGAGAAGAGAAGTGGGGCCCGAACCCCATCTTTCAATTCAAATACCAAACTCACATGTCCGCCGCTCAAATTAATCTCACATCTCCCTATAGTAATTCACCACTAATCTTCTTTGGGTTCTGGACTAGTGTGCTACTCGCCGAAAAAATGCTTGTACGCCTTGTATGGGGTAATAAGTGCTATATAAAGGCAATTACAATTACTCTGCTACAAGTGCATTACCTGTTGGTGAAGTGTGAATTGTTTTACTACATTATATGAACTATTCATTCTGGAGATCTTGCTGCACAGTAAGGTATCACAGTAGCTTTAAAAGAAGCAAAGCTTAAAGATGACCTGTATAATGCCCCCCCAGTTTCACTATGGGAGCCCAAAAGCTCTAAAGAACAAACATGCCTCAGATGGCACACGGTCACAGGGACGTTATGTTTGTATGGGGAGGTAATGCAGCCCCCTTACTGCTCCACCAGAAGAGTGTCATGGAGCCCCTGGTAGCAGCATATAGACCTTTCGCTGTGGAGAGCGGGGGGTGGGGGGGGATTAACACAGTCAAAAATGCAATTTAACATTCCCTCCTCCCAAACCCACCCAGGGGCTTTGCAATATTTGTATATAAGCACATCATCTTTGGTTAGTTGGAGAAGGCCATCATGACTCCTCTTTCAAAGGTTGCATTTTAACCAACGCATAACCTGCCATTGCATTCTTGCTCCAGACAGATGCTACGCTGCCCTCGCGCCTTTGAAGAAACGTGTGCTGTCGCTCATGTTGACAAAGAAGACACGTCGGTGTTGCAAGCGATCTAATCACGGATTTATGGGCATGTTAAAAGTGAATCACAGTAACCAGCACAATAAAAGCGACCATCGCTGTGAGCTGAAAGAGAACTGGATTTGTAGGAACGCTTTTTGCAGGGGACTCAGCGAAAAAGGCAGCAAGGTATAGATTCTTCGTAATAAACTAGCAGCACTGTAAACCGATGAAAAGGGCGCCAACATTGTATGCTTTACTAACGAGGCGCACAATATGGATGTGGGTTGGCCTTGTGTCCTGCTTGTCAGAGGTGCTTGAGTGAGTGCGCTGGTGATGAGCGGGAAGTTGCACAAAAAAAGTTGGATGTCGGACAAGCTCACCAAAGGAGTGGAAGGCAAAGGCCGGCCTCAGAGGCTCACTTGCCGTATGCGACGGAAGCTTGGGGAATGGGAGGCGCTTTATCACAACGATTGGCAGCATGGGTTGCATGCTATCAACCATCATGAACATTTGAGACAGAATCCTGCATTCCGCCGTTCTATTCAAAACACAGGAAGTCCTTACCACAGAGGCGTAAAAGTTTAGGAAGTCGACCTAGAGCATGAGTTGCGACACCAGTGGGATTCTTAAAAATTGTGGCAAAGCAGAGGAAGGTACTAAAGAAACAAGCCCAGGAGTTGTGTGTGCACGCGCGCTAAAAGAAAATAAAACAAGCACACGAGTGGTGCGTCGCAGCGTGGGACGGGCGGAGGAACATTCAGAGGGCATTCGAGAGGAAAGACAGACAGTGCCTGATCGGGCGCTGAAAGCTGGCGGCCGCGCGCTTGCACGCACGCGTAACCGCAAGCGCCAGGCCAGCAAAAGCGTGGGGTAGCACTTTTTAAAGCCCTCACTAAATGTCTTGCAGCGCATGCGCTGGCTTAGGTGAGACCTAAAAAACAGGGACAAAGACTAACATTCCAATATAAAGAGGGGAGAGCTAAAGATACTTTCATGTTTTAGTGGCTCTATCCCTCTGGTCCTGTCTACTCAAAGTATTTAGGGAAATCATGGAACAAATACAGTGCATTCAAAATATGCAGGGGCTCGCTGGTATAATAGTTGTTGTTGACTTCAATACAAAATTAACAAAATCACTACCTAATGAGAGATCAGGAACAGTAAATATTTTGATCAATTCCCAAATCTCAAGCTACAAATACATTGATGAACAAGAGGTGTAAATTGTGGTTGAGCATTACCTTCAGAATGAGATGCTGTCCTGTGTGTCCTGTAAACTAAAGAGCAAGTGGGGATATCCCAGGTAAGAAAACCATAGCTGCGCAATCTCGTAGTTTTAGAATTGATTATATAACCCTAAACTTTGCCTTTTTACCATTTAGTGGGAAGTCTAGCAGTAAAACAGTGATGATAACATGATGAAGCGAGTGCAACGTTAGAATCTAAATCGGTTTGGGATACAAATTTAAAAAAAAGAGTTAATTGTTTATAAAATTTTATGTATAATTGGACACAGGAAAAATAGCATACTTGTAAGGACATTTAGTGTGTATTAAATTGTACCTTTGGAGAACATATAAAGATTGCTAGATCGTTTCTCAGCTCATTAAATGTAATGCTAGTTTAGTTCCCAGTACATGGCCAGCACCTGCAAAACAAGCTGAAAGACGTTTAATTTAAAAAAAATCTTTAAAAAAAGAAGAATCCTATTTGCCCTCTGTCTTTATGTTATTGCCCTGAACGGACAAAACCATTGGGAACAACAGAAAGGAATTGCAAAAAAAAAAAAAAAGATTAAAGTCAACTAAACTAAATGAAGATTGCAGAAGGTGCTGGCTTCCTTATGCTTTATAAAATTAAAATATTAGTGAGTTTTGGGAAAGAAAAATGACAGATGCTGAAATTTAGTTGGGGCTGGGTGATTAATTCCTATCATAGCAGAGAAACAGGAGAGAGAGAGGAAACAAGGCTTGCTAATATTTCTTCTCCTCGTATCACATAACACAAAAGATATAACAAGATATAAGCAACCAATTATGTAACTTCAACCATATGCACAAATAAGAATCCCTCTTCTGAAATAAAGCCGTCATTAACCCTTTCTGTCATGCTTCATCCTAAATTAAAGATGGAAAGTTTATATGAAGCAACAAGCACCACAAATACTGTTATACGGTTATGAGTAGGAACGGAAGAAGGAAAAATGTATGTGAGATTAAAAACAGGTTTAGGAGTTGTGAGACATGACAACATTAATATATGGATTTGAATGTATGTATTCCCCACGATAAAATCATTATTTATGAGAAAACAGAGAAGATAACTTTGAAAAAAGTACTGCTACACAGCAATTGTCTTTCAGAACATGCAATTTGTTTGGACTCTTAGGCTAATGAGTATTCTAAGTGGAGCTTTAGAACTACACACTTTGTCAGGTACAGGTCTTTGTTTGAAAATACCCAGACTACTACTGAAGTGTGCATGCGAGCCACGTGACCTGCAATTACTGCAAATTAGCTTTTTTTTAGATGAATAAGGTAACAGATTTACCACTAGCAACACATGTTTAAACTCGGGCAGATTGTCACATTCAGAATAATAATGTCCATTGTGCAACATTTGACCTCAAGATTTAGACGTTTATCCTTCTATGTATATATACATTGAAGGCACAGTAGAATGCATCTTCTAAGAACGTTGGCTGTAAATAATAGCAGGACAATACGTCAAGGAATGGTCCACAAATAGTTTTACATGTCTTCTGCTTTGTAAACGACAACATCCTCATGGGCAAAGTAAATAACAACTAGTGCTATTTAAACTAAGATAAATATTCCAAACTTACTTTAAGACAATAAGTAATGGAAAATAAATACATTACTCTGACATTTTTTACCACAAAATAAAAAGAGCGAAATACCTGTACAGTTTTGCCGAGTCCCATGTCATCTCCAAGAATGCATCCTCTTGATTCAATATAATGCTTGTACATAAACAGGACGCCTTCTCGTTGATAATCACGTAAATATCTATTGGCTGTGTATGGGATAGAGTCGCCTGAGTCGGATAATTTGAACGCAACGGCGGGACCCAGCTGTCCTTTGTCAGGAAAGAAGGGCTTCTCCAGGTCCTCATCATCAAATATTACGCTTTTCCAGGTTTCTTTACTATCTTGGACTTTACAAAGCTCTGTGACCGGTATCTTCTTTTTTTCAGAGTTTGGAAACAAAAGCACTGCAAATACTTCCCCATGTTCACCGGTTTTAATGGAATGGATTCTGGCTTCAGAGAGCTTCCCTCTTTCGGAAAAGGGAGCAAGGCACTTGTCTCCAATATTCCACTGATCTAAAAATAAAAATTTCTATATTAGCAAAACGTGTTGCAATTTTGTAAGTCGATATGCTCCTCCTGGAGTGCAATTCTGGAGCTATTCTGACTTCATGTGGAAGCCCACTGTGCTTTCCTTGTCTGGCAGACCATTTAATACATCTATCCTCCCCATTTCACCCGTGTGTGAACAAAAAGAGAAATAGCATCTAATATGCATATTTCACAACTCCTTGCTTACCTGGCCTATGAAACATGGTATTTATTTCTATCTTATCACACTGTGGCCACATTTCATGAGATTTTTCAGTTGATGAACACAGTATCAGTAGCTATAAAATCACAAAGGAAGTAAAATATGCAATAAAGCATCATTTACCGTGCACTATAAAGAAATGCATATAACATACGGATACATCCTTAGTCACCCACCAACCATCTTTTAAACCCTAATTAATGAGATTCTATGGTTGCAGATATGGATACATATTAACTTTAAGTCGTGGTTTCTTCTGCTCATAACAGCTTAACTTAATATATAAGGAAAACTGCATTTTACTTAAAAACTGTTCAAATTAATTTATGGTTAAGAAATTAGACCTGAAAAAACAGATACTGCCCGGTTATGATTCACTTCATAAACTATAACTTGAGTCCCCACTATAAAAAAAACATAACTCGCCCACTAAACACACTTCTCGTGACATCACACAGTGACACTACATATCACCTTACCATTGACTGTATTAATGACATAATTTCTGCTAAAATATCAATACTTAGTTTGAATATGTGTTGCTAGTTAATTATGCAAAGTACCCTGGCACAGAGGAATCCCAAGGAAAAAAAAGCTTTATCTTCTACTTCACAGCTACGGAGTGCAGAGAAGTTTATGTAGGCACCTAAAGGTTATTGGCTGCTTTTAACCTGTCCATATTTCAACAATCGGAAATGGTTACAAGAGCACTGCATGTTGGTCATCAGCACGTATCCTCCAGAGAAGCTCTATCCTAACAGATACTACAGGATAATCAACTCCTACCAATTATAACAAATTGAAAATACAAAGAGCTTTATTAGCTACCTGCAGATGAACATCAGTAAGCATGCTCTGCATATTTTTAGTCACTGGACACTTGTGCCTCTTACATGCTGTTAACCTTGAGGATGTTCTAATCTAAAATATGCATTGCTTTAAGAAGTACTACCTGAAATACAGATTCAAAACAGTTTTCCTCAATAAGGTAGAAGGCTAGGATGTTAGAATTCAGAAAAAAATGTGATGTCTTTCTTAAGTGAAATACATTTGCTTTAAAACAAACTGCTTCATTTATTTTCTGATTAATAAAAGACCTTTGATGCCAAGTCAAGAAAACTTTTATTCGATTAGCATTTAGCGAATCATAAAAAGTACATCATGAGATTACAGTATATAATAAAAACACAGTATTAAAAAACAGATAAAAACTGAGCAGTATTTAAAAACATTTGATAAAACCAATAGTGGCAATTAATACGGTTAAACTTGAAATCATGTAGGCAATAGCTCAACTTCAGAGCGAATTTTCAGACATGATTTTAAAAAGCGAGCTACACATTTTGCAACATGCTGTGAATCTAAAGACTGAAGGGCCAGATAGGCTGGCCGACAGGTTCTCAACCCCATTTCCCAAGTGGGATAATCCAGCGCTTACGGGGATGCTCGTAATAGCGACAAAACAGGGTAACATGTATTGTCGACTGGGGTGATAGACCGTCACACGGACAATTGGGGAGAACATGGGACCAGTTTAACTTAGTGGGAAAAGTAACTAGGCGGAAAAAAGAATTAAAACGAAACCTGGTTAGAACATATTTTTCGTGGTTAGATAAATAAAAGGTTAAATAAGGCTGGAGACCAGGGGAGGACTGAATCATTAGGATCTGCACATTTGTTGGCTTCTAGTAATATCAGATGTTGAACAAGGCTCAGAGAAGTAAGATGCGCCGTTCAGATCTTTTAGAAAGTTGGAAACGTACAATGACAATCAGTTATTAGTGAACGGGTTAAATGGCATTGTGGTTTGTTCCAAATACGGTCCCATAAAAGAATTGGCTGACATCTGATGTTATCGATTAAATAATCGATGCCCAGCTCAATGTGGCAGCCGTAAATTGGACGCTTTGGGGAAGTGCCAAGATATATTTAAAAAACCCGTTTTGGACCTTTTGTAAATCGTCTACGGGGGCATAGCCCCAAACTCCAGCGCCATAGGTTGCTATGCTGTGGCATTTTGCATGATAAATTTTGAGCAACTCAGTTGGCGCTGGTTTGCCCAATTTTCTTGAAAAGGAAACAAGAGCTGAAGTTGCTCTCTGATAGAGCAACTTTTTGCTTGCCACTGCTTGTTTCCAAGATAGCTGGTCGTCCATTAGAATACCTAAGTAGGGATATTCCCTGGCACGTTCCAATCTAACTTGTTCTATAAAAACAGGTTTGGGTTTTTTTGCCTTGGGACCAATGTGCATGACAAAGGTTTTGCTTTTATTTACTTTTAACCCTAAGGAGAGCATAAACTGACAGTATTTGTCTAATTGTCTTTGCAGCTGGACTAGTGTTCTAGTGAGAATGACAGAGTCATCCGCATAAAGTAAAGAGGGAATAGGGCGATGGTTGATAGCTGGAAGGTCCTGGCTCCTTTCTAACATGGCCGATTCCAGCCCGTTGGTATAAAGGTTAAACAAGAAAGGAGCCAGGACACAGCCCTGTCTAACTCCTTTATTTACTGGGAAAGAAGGGGAAAGTTCGCCGCAGATCCCATATCTCACACACGCAGTAGCGTCAGAGTAAAGCTCGCGGAGAAATTTTATGAGGGGGGGGATCTACCCCTAATTCACTAAGAATTGACCACAGCCTAGAATGTATAACGCAGTTGAATGCTGCGCTGAGGTAAACGTAAACTAAGTACAAATTACCTCCTTTTGCCCCGGCGTATTTACCTATTATAAGGGTTAGATTCAGTGCCTGTTCGACAGTGCCAAGTCCCTCCTGGAATCCATACTGGAGGTCAGTTAGAATGTTATTCCCCGCCGCCCAGTCCTGGAGGCGTTCCAGGATCAGTCGACCTGCGACTTTCCCCAGGGAGTCCAGGAGAGAGATGGGCCTGTAACAGGCCGGGTTGTTACGTTCCCCCTTTTTAAAAATGGGGAGGAGAATAGAGGAGGACCAGGAGTCTATTAGACCAATCTTAGAGACTGCAGCCATCACCTGGGTGACGAGGGGGGACCAGAGTTCTATATTGCTTACGAAGATATCGAGAGGAACTCCGTCGGGACCGGGAGCCTTTCCAGTTTTAGACAATGTGAGGGCGTGAATGACCTCATTAAGGCTGAAATAGAGCTCAATAGGGTATATTTGGGCCTCAGTACGATCCTTTTCCATCTGAACAGATGTAGTGTCGACGGGGAAACCGCCGAAAATCTTTGAAAAGTGTGCCACCCACTCGTCAGCCGTCACTGCGACGTCTAAGTGTTGGGGAGTTGTGGCGTCAGCCAGAAAGGGTGATTTAACAATGCGCCAAAACTGAGAGCTGTCTTTACTTAGACAGCTCTCATGTAATTGGGCCCATAGCTTTTTCTTTATTTCCTTTTTGCAGTTTTGTTGGGCGATTTTGTATGCCTTTCTAAGATTAGCTATCTCGACTGGGTCTCTATTTTGGCTGTGTAACGCCTTTTTTTAAGGCAGTTGGCGCTTTACGACAGGTTGAGTTAAACCATCGTGTAGATTCCTGATCACCGGGTTTATGGTGACGGAATAACTCAGCCCGCACAACTTTTAAGATCTCCGAAAAGCTGGATAAGATCAATAGGGGTGGGGAATCCTCTGCCAGGCTGTTATTCAGCCAGGGGAGGGCTTTGGATATGATTTTGCCGGTGATTAATGCAGGATCAACTTTGGACCATTTTACGGAAAAGCCGTTTACTTTATCCATGGCCAAAGATTGCTGGTCTAGTAAGCTGGTCCTGGTAGGGTGAAGTGCATCTGTGCTGATTGACAAAGTGATACTATTTGGGAAGTGGTCACTTGAAATATCGGAGCCTGTGCTAAATATTTGGAGTTTGCCCTTTAATATTTGGGAGCATAGAATGTAATCAATAATGCTTTACAAACCCCTGCCGTGGAATGTAGGCTTAAATTCCACGGGTGGATCCACAAGTTCATTTGCGTATTCCAGTTCCAAGGAGAAAAGACAGTCATTCAAAGTGTTACCTAAATGCGAATGAGTAAAGTGAGTCAGAGGGCAGTCATTTTCATCTTGGAGACCACAAACACCTTTCTTGTGGTTGGTACACAAAGGAACGTTGAAATCCCCCCCACAAATCACGTAGCAGGTAAGTGATGGATGCTTGTTACGTTGTTCATTAATGAGAGAGGAGATTTCGATTACAGACTTGGCACAATCAACAGGGAGGAGGTTGTTTTACAGGTTGATAAAAAAATGTAACATAGATTTATTGAATGTAATCTTTATGATTTGAAAGCTCGTAGTGGTATGAAGAACAGTTACTTTCTTTGATGGTAAATTGTTTGAAAAATATGCTACTAGGCCACCCTTGGATCTCCCATGTGTGGTAGAACAAGCTGGGACATGGTATGTTTTAAAACCCTGGATATGGATGGGTTCTGTGGCCCAAGTTTCTTGTAAACAAACTATTTGATGTGCATACACTATATCCAACCATGGTTTAAGATTTATTTTGGAGCGGAGACCCGCTACATTCCAAAATAGTACAGAAAGCATCTGATTAGAGGAGGTTGGGTTATTAGTATTCTGCAAGACATCAGGAAGTAAGATTCCTGGGTCTCGGGTGGTATGTATTCTGGGGTGATTAAGTGTGGTACGTAGTGATCGTCACGTATGATGGGGGTAGCTTGTGCTGTTAATGAAGTGGGTAAGTCCACTATAACTACAGTACAGTCCATAGGGAGTGGGGTTGGGGAGCGGAGAGGAGGTTGCGATGTATTAGGCTCTGGGGTTAGGGGGTCTGAGCTTTTCTGATTGCCAAGGAGTGATGGTCAATCCACCATTTCTGATTGCCAAGGAGTGATGGTCAATCCACCATTTCCAAACAGTCGAATCTGTTTGATAGTGGAACGCCTCTCCATCCAAAGGGTGGAGCGACGTCTCTTCCCCCGTGACCTGGCCAATCAACCCAATCGCGTCTTCTATCCCAATTTCCAACTTGGGTCCAGTTCCATTCTGGGCCTTTGTTGTAACGGGGTATTTGGGGGTAGAAGTACGAAAGTCTTTTGGTGTCTATCCCGTCTGGTGAAGGTTGTGAACCCCAGGAGCAAATATGCTCGACTGTGTGGGGATCCTCAAAATTGACGATAACGCAGTCACCCTGGATACTTTTCGGCTCTTTACCTATCCACGGAACTCTGCGGACCATTGTGACTCTATTGTCAGAATATGGTGGAAGCGGCCTATTGGTAGATAACCAGTGACGTACTTTATTTCGTAGGGACCAACCTGGTTCGTCCGAGTTTGTGTTCAACTCGGGAACCCGGGTCATAATCATCACGTACGGGCTAGCTTCTGGTGGAAGATGGATAGGGTAGCCGCCCCTCCTCCTAGTCTTATGGATGGTGTTTTGGATCCCTAGTGACTTTGTTTGGGGGGGAGCCTGGGAGGATAGGGGGGCGGGGGCTTTTGTTACAGCAGGAGCCTTCTTCACCACTGTGGATAGAGGTTTTTGTAGTACGGCTGTTACGGAGGGAGCCGAATTAGGTACCGGTTTAGGTACTACCGCCCCTTCCTTGGTAATTTTGAGGTTGGATTTGGGGTTGGATTTTTGGACCTCTATTGGACCGGGAAGAATTCCCTTGTGAATTTTGGGAGTTATAGTCAGTGCTGCTAGCTGTTTTTCAATTTTTAACAAAGACTGTTCGATGGGTTGCACATAGGATTTAATTAGTTCCCCATATCTGGTCAATAGTTGGTTATTTATACCACAGATTTCGCACCCTCTTCTCTCATTACTGTTTATACTAAGATTGGCCGTGTTAGTGGAAAGATTAATTATATCTACAGGTATGGGATTTAACTCTTCCTGTGGTGAAACAGCATGACTAGGAGACTGGGTAGAAGGTAAGGCTTGATGAATAGGTTGTATCGTGGGTTGGGAGTGCTTGCGGGTTTTTTTATTGTAAGTTCTTTTTTTCTTAGGTATCGCTCCCTCCCTTAAACCCCTAACTGATGCTAGGGTGGAGTCATCCCTGCTCGGACTTACAAAAAGGGCAGGGGTTCTCTCCAGTGACACAGATGTCTGTGATAACTGTGAGGCTGATAACTCTAGGGATACTGACAAATCCACGGTACATGGGACGGTGTGGGAGTCAGTATATTCTTCCAATAATGCACCTGGTTCCAAGGGGCGTAAGGGGTTTTTGCTGCAGCAAGTAGACCCAGCGAGGAACGTTTAGCCGTGGCCAGATCCTGCGAAACCCTCCGTTCCAACAGGATTACGCCCTGGTTGATTGCCTCGTTTGCCCTAGAAATGAATTGGTCAATGGGGCCAGATACCTGGGCAGCACGTAGTGCTTTAGTACTTCTGGTACCTCTAGGTGACATGGTTAGGTTTACTAGTCAGAGTAACAGTAAACTGATATAGAGTGGGAGCAGATGTTTGATGATATTACAAGAGTCAAAGTAATACATAAGATGCTAAATATCAATAAGGTGGCCCAGTCCAGTCTTACCCGGTCTTGAACAGGCTTAAACGGGCCCGCCCTTGGCCCGGGCTTCGTCCGGCGTCCCGCGAGACGGTGCTGGTGACGCTTTAAAGCGCCTCCTGGCGCTTACAGGTGACGCGGCTCACCGCTAGGGCTTCTGGGAATTGTAGTCCGCCCCTCGCCGGTCTCCGCTCGGCGGCCCCGCTCCAGATGGACAAAGAGCGGCAGGGCAGCGCGAGACAGGCGGGCGGGTCCGCGATAAGCAGAGAGAGTCAGTAGGAGATTTGTGGCTTCTGGCAACAGCAAGGGCAAAAAGAAGTTCCCCCTCTCAATGGTGCTGGTGACGCTTTTAAGCGCCTCCTGGCGCTTACAGGTGACGCGGCTCACCGCTAGGGCTTCTGGGAATTGTAGTCCGCCCCTCGCCGGTCTCCGCTCGGCGGCCCCGCTCCAGATGGACAAAGAGCGGCAGGGCAGCGGGAGACAGGCGGGCGGGTCCGCGATAAGCAGAGAGAGTCAGTAGGAGATTTGTGGCTTCTGGCAACAGCAAGGGCAAAAAGAAGTTCCCCCTCTCAATGGTGCTGGTGATGCTTTTAAGCGCCTCCTGGCGCTTACAGGTGACGCGGCTCTCCGCTAGGGCTTCTGGGAATTGTAGTCCGCCCCTCGGCGGCCCCGCTCCAGATGGAAAAGAGCGGGAGACAGGCGGGCGGGTCCGCGATAAGCAGAGAGAGTCAGTAGGAGATTTGTGGCTTCTGGCAACAGCAAGGGCAAAAAGAAGTTTTGAGGCAATTTGGACGGTTTAGGACTAGAAACGTTTACAGTTTATTTTTTTTTCATAAATGTCATAATGATAAACATATGTTCAGAGTAAAGAAAACAAAGTTTAGGCACAAAGAACCAACATCAACAAGGTCTTGCTCACTTTTGCCCAAGACCTCAATGGAAGCACACTGACAGTAGTACTCCCAAAACCCAAACAGTATCTTTTAGATGTAAAATCCCTAATTAACATGGACAACAAAATATTGAGTAAAATACTAGCCTCTGTCTAATGAGAATATTATGAGCATTGATCCACCCCGACCTATCAGGATTTGTGCCAAGAAGAAGTACCTCTCAAAAGTTGAGACCGCTCTGCCTCATAATGGATGGCAAGGAAGAATGAGACTACCTAACCAAGGTGGTATCAAGAGACATACAAAAACATTCAATATAATTATGCAGCATTTAATTCATGCCATCCTGAAACATGCATGTTTTGAAGTGGCTCAGCCTATCGTAACTCACCCATTACCAGAGTAAAGACAGGATGAATTATCTTACATCTACAGTTCACAGAGACATTCGTCAAGAATGCCCTTTTATACTTTCTTTTCAATAGTAATGGAATCTTCAGTGAGCAGTATACATAGAGAAAGGAATTGCAAATCACCCCTGGTGTGACTCACTAAATCTCTCTATACACAGGTTATGTACTTTTGTTTATATCGCTGACCTTAGAACAGAGATGGAGGGTTTCATCTAGAAATTCCAAGAATGTAGCTGTGTATCAGAATGAACAGATTTCAAAAGATTGATTTCCTTTAAGTAGATATGACGGCCAATAAAATAGTAGGGTGTGACAAATGGGGAAATGAGTAGGTACCTGGCACTTTAACGTCGCTGGGGGCCAAAATGTAAATATACGCCATGAAACTAATCAATGACATTATGTATGAGCAATTACAACTCTACATAAATCTCGGCCTTCTGGCACCGGCTAACAGTATCTGTTGTAGGGCAAGTAGCTCTAACCAAAATGGTGGTAGGTCCCTAGCTTATACTAACAAAATGTTACTACCACTAGGACCATGTTCAGTAATATGAAATCATTACTTATCTGATAATCTTTGGCACTAGGGAATTAGAGAGTAGTTTAGGGCAAACTTACTTTCCTTCTAACAGAAGGTGGATTGGGAGTACCGGATCTGGAACACTATTACCTGCCAGTGCAATTCCAGTGGGTGGCCAGATGGCTGGCCAAGCCAAAACAACCAAAGGTAAAACTAGTCACAGAAGCATAAGGTCCCATTATCACTTACTATTGTAATCTGGGACAGGCCCCAACTCAAGATGAAACTGCAGAGTCTATTAAAGTTAGGTAAAGAATGTGGGTATGGTATGCTAGAGATGGGACAGGCTACTCTGCCTATGTACAAGAACTGCAGATCTTGAGCTTAGATGACCTAAAACAGGTGGTAAAGACAAATGGACAACTACAGATATAATTCAACTAGAAGCTCTTACACGTGGAAGGGTAACGGAAGTCCTTTTGTTAGATCATGATTTACTGGGAGAACAATTTGTAGATTACAATAGACCAATACACAAGGTGCATAAGACGTGGGGAACGGAAACAGATGATCCCCAACAGGAGAGCATTGTACTTTATTCATAAAATAGGCCTAGGATGCAAAGCTGTAACTCAACTATACAATGCACTTAGAAAATGAAAGAGATTAAAATGGAAGGGGTCAAACCAAAATTGGAGGAGAACCTGAACAGACATTGCACATAAAAATATTGAGACACCATGTGTGGATTATCCAAGAACAGTTTCAAGAAATTCCAGGCTGAAATACATACAGTTTAACTATCAACATCAGACAAACCTAAACCAAGCAAAACTTAATTGAATGAAATTTCACATCTGACCTTTGCCCCACATAACTTAGAGAAGACTACACCTTTATAAACATGGTACGATTCTAACCCAAACTGGAAGATTATTAGATTACTGGAACGAAATACCTATAACTCTGACAGAGGTAAGAGGTAGACTGAATTTATACAAACTAATGCCATGCCTACTGAGTGAAATATCAAGACTCAAGACAGGGAGAGTAGAGAGAAAGTTTATTGATTTAGTACTCCTGCTTCCTGCTGTCAAACAACAGATATCTAGTCAGTGGAAATTCCCTACGATAACGAAATGGGATGCAGACATGAAGGAACATTGGCTACTCAATAGGTTTTGCCGTTTTTGGCTCATTGGCTTTGCAAATGCCTTTTGCTCATGCTGTACAATATTGGCCTAAATCAAAACGATTTGTGCTGAAGCAGTTTAGCATTAGTTGAAAAAAAGTAAAAACAGAGAGATGAAGGATGCAAATTAGATCAGAAAATAACAAAATATTAATTTCAGATGTGAGAAAGGCCATTTTGCACTTCAAAGAGACCCAGAAGCAAAGAGTAGCTGCCGGACCGTTTCCAAAAAATTTAATAAAAAAGGTACACATAAAAGATTATGATGAGCTTCTGGAGCAATGGATGACTGGGTGGAGGGACCAATAGGCAGGGGACATGAAGCACAGAAGCAAAGGAGGTGCCTGATGCTGGGCTTGGGGAGGCCAAAAAACACAATGAAAAAGAAAAGCAATGGACAAGCTTGAATGGCGGTGGAAACAGTACACTGAATGTGAGCCGTGGAAGAATACAAGTCATCCAATCAAAAGGATGGTGCCAAGGGAGGCTCAATCACAAGAAGAGGAAGACAAGCCATCAAATAAATAACAGCAAGCAAATGGCTGTGCAAATACAGTCAACCAATGGTAAGCAATGGCATGGCTCCAACCCCCATGCAAGTTTTTAGAATGATCCACAAGAGGTCATTCACAACAGACAGCTAAAAAGCTGTCTGTTAGGGGAGATTTAAACAGTGGTTGAAGCTAAAATAGTGGCAAACAATTATCTAAAACAAATGCGAGCACCAGATACAGCATAAATGTGACACACACTTCTGCTACACTTTCACAGAAACAACGATCATTCTCCATAAACTAGAATATGTAACACCTTCCCTACAACATGATAGTATTCGCCAATGTGCCAAGGCAATTATAAGACGTGACGTAAACAAGAGATAAATAGCCCCACAAAAGATGAATAACACAGCACATTGCAGTTAATGGCAGGGACTCAGGGTGGGGCAACACACATCAGACTCTATACAAACATGTGGGGAAAGACCTTAAATGAATACATCTTATAACTAAATTAATAAAGGTGGGACCCACGGTGTGATTAATAGTTAACAGTTCTTAGTGTGTATTATCTACATACTTGTCATGACACCACATGCTGGCTACACATACAAAATGATCAATAGTGATTGTTGTGCTATAAGGTAACATGGTGTGTATATATCGATATTACTTTAGTAAAATAATAAAAAAAAATACTTTTTAAAAAAAGGTCTTCCTCACTAGACTCACAAATGACATACAGAACATTGGAACCAGGCATTCCTCAACATTCAAGGTGAAACTCACAGGATTGTCTACATAATGTCAAAAACTGGATAGATAGAAATTAGCTAAAGATCAACATGGAAAAGAGAAGTTCTAGAGGTTGCAGGATGCCTTCTCAACGCTGGCAAATTTGTTTTTGTCCTTAATAGCAAATCAAAGCATTAAAAGACTATCAAATGGAGTAAACTCTAAGCTAAAGATGTACTCAAAAGTTTTCTCACAATATCATTCGCTTACTAGATGTGCATACTCAAAACTATTCGCAACCTTCTACCCACTGACAGTGGAGGAGCAGCAGCATTAGCTACCTTGACTGGCTCAAGGTTAGAGTACTGTAATGCTTTGTACCTTGGGTCAAGTAAGACTATTTTACAGAGATTGCAGCCAATTTAAATCCAAGCACCTACGCCCATCATCAACATTCCTTGCTTCACCAAAGCTAAAGCTATTCTTGTTCAGCTATTCTGGCTGACTATCCACATGCATCAATGTCTTTTCAGCAAGACCGTTCCTTACTTGTTATATGTATCCTGGTTCAACGCTCTTCAGTCATCCAAACTATGGGCCTGATTACGATAGCAGTGAACCCGCCACGGGCTGGCTGTCGGTGGTGGGTTCACCGCCATCGTGAGGATAATTACCGCCCGCCAGATTGTGATGGCGGGCGGTGTGCTGGCGGGGGGAAAGCCTGACCGCCACGGGTCTAACAGTAGCAATCTTTATGATTGCCTGTCGGACCGCCTGCATCCTCACAATGGTGGCGGTGCCTAGCAGGCACTGTCAGCCAGATTATTAGGATGCTGGATTCCCGCCAGCCTTTCCATGGTGAGTGAACTTTGGGGACCCATTACGGCCCCCCCTTGGGCAGGGTTAGTTTTGATTTGCACATTTCCCTGCACCATGTGGCAGGCACTGCGTGGTGCCGGTCACGTAGTGCATGGAAAAGCAAAACCTGGCTTTTTAGCACTGCGGCGGGTGCTGTAGTAAGCAGCACTTGCCACAATGTTAAAAATGCCTTTTGCGTACGCCGTGGTGGCTGCCGCATTGTAATATCATATGTGGGACCGCCGCCTTATAGGCGGCCGGTCCCCATCACCAGTGCAATGGCGAAAGGACAGAAGTCCCTTGTGGAAGAGCTTTCTTTTTCTCACAGCCACGCTTGTGGAATACTTTACCTCTTTATCTTACAACCAATGCCTCTCAGATTGCTTTAAGAAAAGACTAAGTGAATGCTCTATAAATACTCAAACTAAACAAAATAACTGGTCCAACTGAAATGCATCTCCTTCTTGAAAATAAGCCTCAGGGGACTGACAGTGTTGATGAAATTTTTAACAAGTTTTGACTTCCAGTGGAGCTCAATGTAGTGGTAAGCAGAGGAGAGGTCTATTATATTAAAACAACTAGCTTTAACCACCATTGTAAGGAATGCATTAATAATTGGAAGGAGGTGATCTACTAAACACTGGTTTGAAGATCCTTTATATCTAATCATAAGTGGATGCCCTATCAAGTCGCTTTAGTGGCTATACCAATAAGGACCAACTACACAAGGGATTGAATAGGTTAGATTTCCTTCTATTCCGTAAATGTCTTCAACTCATCCACCCGGGTTTTCTTCATGACATTGAGGGTGGAATGTGCTTTGTGAATTATGTGGACTGGCCCCTCATTATGTCTGATTTTGAGTGGGAATTTGTTCTTCGTTTAAATCGTAGTTTATTGAGTTTACATTTATGATAGTGTGTGTTCCAAGTCTCCAACTCTTACAAATTAACACAGATTTCCCAACAAGGTCACCATAATCCAACTAAACATTTACACTGTCTGCCCCCTCCTCTAATACCCCCTTTCCCCCGACCCGGAGTCCCTCGGAGTCTTTCTTATATCTCCTCAGTTGAGTTTTGGGTTTTGGTTCATTGCTCGCATCAGTGTGTGGCCTCCCTCAGTTCCCTCTACTTGGAGTCGTTTATCATTTCCCCGTCCCATCGGGATTCATTATCCAGCCCCCTTCGGTTACCTTCACTAACATTCCTCTGGGCCCCTTCGGTTGCCTTCACTAACATTACTCCGGGCCCTAGCCGTCCAATATCGTACCAAATTTCCAGGGGCATTCCCAGCCTTCGTACACCAGTTTCTCCAGGGATCGGCACCTCTGCATTTCCTTCACCCAGTCTTACACCTTTTTTTAATTTAGTTTTATATAGCGTCACATAGACCCAAAGGTATCAGAGTGCTTTACATGAGCACCAGTTGCGTTACTGGTGGACACATTTATTTTTGTTAGGCATGGGGAAATGAAGTGATTTGCCAAGAATCACAGGATGTTAAGCGCCCAGGCCGAGATCCAAACCTGGTTCCCCAGTTCGAGATCGACCACCCTAGTCGTTAGGCAACTTGGACTGCCCGTGCTTCCCCATTTCTTCACATTTTCTCCTTTTGCAAGTAGGTACCCCAGGCTGACCAGGCATTCCTGGTAAGTTGCTACGTCGGATTCCTTCCTCACTCTCAGTAACACCAGGTTTGCCTGCCCCATGTTGTCATACCCACTGTGGCTTCAAATCTAGTCTGCACACTGGTCCAAAACATTTCTAGTGATGGGCAGTCCCATACCATGTGGAGGAAGGATTCTTTTTGGCCACATTCTTATAGGGACCTATCGTCTGTTGCCCTTCCTATTTTGTGCAATAGCGTTCTAGTATAGTATATTCAAAGCAATATTTCAAGCTGAATCAGGTAAAAACATGCATGTATCGCCACGTCTGGCGAACTATAAGGATACCCTCCAGTCGTCATCAATTCCTACTACATCTGCCTGCAAGCGTGCTCAAAGTTTGCTCAGTTCTACCTGTATGTTTGTCACGAGTGTGCCATATGTTAGGGAGTTGGCCCCAGTGGTCATTTGTCTGGGGCCATCCCCAAGGGGGATTCTTCCATGGCTTCCTACCCGAGGCCGAGAGGACTTAGGCTCGTAGTGCATGGTGCAGTTAACTGACTAGTTGGTTGGGTGACATGTCTTATTCTTTCCTCAGGTGTACGAAGGGTGCTATGCCGTTCACATCCCATACATTCCCCAGGATCGACAACTCAATTAAGTCCCATATCCTAAACCCCGGTAATGCCGGACCCGAGCCAACAATAGAGTCTTTGGGGTCATTAACTTTCCCCATTCCATTTCTTGCAGTAGTCTACGCCAGATGGTGACCCCTGTGGCAGTCGCGTGTAGCATATCAGTCAACAAACTACTGCCATAGAGGACATGAAGGTGCCCTCTCACCCAACATCGTTCGGTCCAGTCGCATGCTGGGTTATCCGATGGGGCATATCTCCACTCATTTTGAGCCGTTGACCAAAGCATAGTATGTCCTGAAGTGCTATACCCCCTTTGTATACCGAGCGTTGGTGTGTAGAGAGCACTATTCTTGATGGTCAAGCGCTCCAGAGAAGGTATTTTAGTAGCCTGTCTAGTGTTTGAAAGAAGGTGGGTGCTATAATGTATGGGCAGTTCTGCGTTACCAAAGTTAATCTGGGCAGCACAATCATTTTAAAGATTGCTGCCCAGCCCCTCAGTGAAAGTGGCAGAGCACCCCAGTGTTTTGTATCTGCCTTTAGTCTGTAAAGTAGGGGTGCTAGGTTGTCTATGTGGTAAGTGGGCAGTGGCAGTGTCCCTACCGCTCTTATTGAAGCGCTTCCAGCGTATCAGTGAGCAATACTTGTATGCTGATTTAGCGCGTACGCTATTTTAAAATTTTAAACTTTCTTCCTCACCTGGCACTGTGGTGAGCCAGCGCGTGCAAGCCTTTTCGCACAAGCAAAACCTGGCTTTTTAGCACTGCGGCGGGTGCTGTAGTAAGCAGCACTTGCCACAATGTAAAAAATGCCTTTTGCGTACGCCGTGGTGGCTGCCGCATTGTAATATCATATGTGGGACCGCCGCCTTATAGGCGGCCGGTCCCCATCCCCAGTGCAATGTCGAAAGGACAGAAGTCCCTTGTGGAAGAGCTTTCTTTTTCTCACAGCCACGCTTGTGGAATACTTTACCTCTTTATCTTACAACCAATGCCTCTCAGATTGCTTTAAGAAAAGACTAAGTGAATGCTCTATAAATACTCAAACTAAACAAAATAACTGGTCCAACTGAAATGCATCTCCTTCTTGAAAATAAGCCTCAGGGGACTGACAGTGTTGATGAAATTTTTAACAAGTTTTGACTTCCAGTGGAGCTCAATGTAGTGGTAAGCAGAGGAGAGGTCTATTATATTAATACAACTAGCTTTAACCACCATTGTAAGGAATGCATTAATAATTGGAAGGAGGTGATCTACTCAACACTGGTTTGAAGATCCTTTATATCTAATCATAAGTGGATGCCCTATCAAGTCGCTTTAGTGGCTATACCAATAAGGACCAACTACACAAGGGATTGAATAGGTTAGATTTCCTTCTATTCCGTAAATGTCTTCAACTCATCCACCCGGGTTTTCTTCATGACATTGAGGGTGGAATGTGCTTTGTGAATTATGTGGACTGGCCCCTCATTATGTCTGATTTTGAGTTGGAATTTGTTCTTCGTTTAAATCGTAGTTTATTGAGTTTACATTTATGATAGTGTGTGTTCCAAGTCTCCAACTCTTACAAATTAACACAGATTTCCCAACAAGGTCACCATAATCCAACTAAACATTTACACCGTCTGCCCCCTCCTCTAATACCCCCTTTCCCCCGACCCGGAGTCCCTCGGAGTCTTTCTTATATCTCCTCAGCTGAGTTTTGGGTTTTGGTTCATTGCTCGCATCAGTGTGTGGCCTCCCTCAGTTCCCTCTACTTGGAGTCGTTTATCATTTCCCCGTCCCATCGGGATTCATTATCCAGCCCCCTTCGGTTACCTTCACTAACATTCCTCTGGGCCCCTTCGGTTGCCTTCACTAACATTACTCCGGGCCCTAGCCGTCCAATATCGTACCAAATTTCCAGGGGCATTCCCAGCCTTCATACACCAGTTTCTCCAGGGATCGGCACCTCTGCATTTCCTTCACCCAGTCTTACACCTTTTTTTAATTTAGTTTTATATAGCGTCACATAGACCCAAAGGTATCAGAGTGCTTTACATGAGCACCAGTTGCGTTACTGGTGGACACATTTATTTTTGTTAGGCATGGGGAAATGAAGTGATTTGCCAAGAATCACAGGATGTTAAGCGCCCAGGCCGAGATCCAAACCTGGTTCCCCAGTTCGAGATCGACCACCCTAGTCGTTAGGCAACTTGGACTGCCCGTGCTTCCCCATTTCTTCACATTTTCTCCTTTTGCAAGTAGGTACCCCAGGCTGACCAGGCATTCCTGGTAAGTTGCTACGTCGGATTCCTTCCTCACTCTCAGTAACACCAGGTTTGCCTGCCCCATGTTGTCATACCCACTGTGGCTTCAAATCTAGTCTGCACACTGGTCCAAAACATTTCTAGTGATGGGCAGTCCCATACCGTGTGGAGGAAGGATTCTTTTTGGCCACATTCTTATAGGGACCTATCGTCTGTTGCCCTTCCTATTTTGTGCAATAGCGTTCTAGTATAGTATATTCAAAGCAATATTTCAAGCTGAATCAGGTAAAAACATGCATGTATCGCCACGTCTGGCGAACTATAAGGATACCCTCCAGTCGTCATCAATTCCTACTACATCTGCCTGCAAGCGTGCTCAAAGTTTGCTCAGTTCTACCTGTATGTTTGTCACGAGTGTGCCATATGTTAGGGAGTTGGCCCCAGTGGTCATTTGTCTGGGGCCATCCCCAAGGGGGATTCTTCCATGGCTTCCTACCCGAGGCCGAGAGGACTTAGGCTCGTAGTGCATGGTGCAGTTAACTGACTAGTTGGTTGGGTGACATGTCTTATTCTTTCCTCAGGTGTACGAAGGGTGCTATGCCGTTCACATCCCATACATTCCCCAGGATCGACAACTCAATTAAGTCCCATATCCTAAACCCCGGTAATGCCGGACCCGAGCCAACAATAGAGTCTTTGGGGTCATTAACTTTCCCCATTCCATTTCTTGCAGTAGTCTACGCCAGATGGTGACCCCTGTGGCAGTCGCGTGTAGCATATCAGTCAACAAACTACTGCCATAGAGGACATGAAGGTGCCCTCTCACCCAACATCGTTCCGTCCAGTCGCATGCTGGGTTATCCGGTGGGGCATATCTCCACTCATTTTGAGCCGTTGACCAAAGCATAGTATGTCCTGAAGTGCTATACCCCCTTTGTATACCGAGCGTTGGTGTGTAGAGAGCACTATTCTTGATGGTCAAGCGCTCCAGAGAAGGTATTTTAGTAGCCTGTCTAGTGTTTGAAAGAAGGTGGGTGCTATAATGTATGGGCAGTTCTGCGTTACCAAAGTTAATCTGGGCAGCACAATCATTTTAAAGATTGCTGCCCAGCCCCTCAGTGAAAGTGGCAGAGCACCCCAGTGTTTTGTATCTGCCTTTAGTCTGTAAAGTAGGGGTGCTAGGTTGTCTATGTGGTAAGTGGGCAGTGGCAGTGTCCCTACCGCTTTTATTGAAGCGCTTCCAGCGTATCAGTGAGCAATACTTGTATGCTGATTTAGCGCGTACGCTATTTTTAAATTTTAAACTTTCTTCCTCACCTGGCACTGTGGTGAGCCAGCGCGTGCAAGCCTTTTCGCACTGCGTGTTGTTTGGTCATTTGCATTCTGCTCGGCTGAGCTCCTGAAAGCAGATTAGCTGTGGCCGCTACCTAGCAACGGAGTGCTGGACTCGCCCCTCCCTCCCGCCTCGTTCTGACGCCGGTGACTAGCACCGTTCGAGCAGAGGGCGTGGAGGGTCCGAGCCAGACACTTCCGGCAGATACCTGCAGCGCTCTAGTTGTTGGGACGCTGGGGGGGATATAAGGCGGATGTGTTGTAGGCAGCGCAGCGGACGAGCGCAGCGGGCGCGACGAAGGCGCGCCGGAGTTGCGCCTGAGTTAAGCCCGTCTGCGCCCGTCCGCGGCCGATTGCGGCCCAGGGCCAGACCCCCTGCCCCTCCTGCAGTCCATGTCAGCTGGAGTCGAGAGGATCTTCTTCTCCTCCGTAGTAACCCTTCTGGACCTTGCTTACACAGTATGGAGGCAGAAAACAACGTTGGCTGCAACTACTGCAACTTCGCTTTCCATACAGGGGAGGTGGAACTCGGAGACCAACACTCCCTGGTCTGTGGCCTGCTGAACGTACGCTCCCTACGTAAACACAGTCTTGACATCCATGACCTCCTTAACGGGAAGGAATTGGATCTGCTTTTCCTTACGGAAACTTGGCTAGACCAAGACTCCATGCCGGAGATCATTGAAGCCATCCCAGAGGGCTACTGCCTGCAGAGGCTAGATAGACCACTAGGGAGAGGGGGTGGCATAGCTATTGCTGCTAAACAGGACTATCAATGTCTGTTACAACGCACCATCATTGAGGACAGTGAAGCCGGGGCTTTCTCTGTCTCAATTAACGGCAACTTCACCCTGAGAAGCCTTCTGATCTACCGTCCACCTGGCTCCTCTACAGCCTTTATCGAGAAGCTAGTGGAAGGAGTCACAGAGGCCGCACTAAGTACTGATAAATATCTAGTCTTAGGCGACCTAAATCTACACTTAGATACTCCCGCTGACAAGGTGGCAGGTGAATTCTGTCAAACTATGGCAGATCTACAGTTTGATCAGAAAGTACAGCACCCCACCCACAAGATGGGCCACCTTCTCGACCCGGTTTTTGCAAACTGGAGCCAAGTGGAAGCTCAGACTCCGATCCCCATTCCATGGTCCGATCATCATCTTATCCCATTTACCATTAAGATGCAGGGAGCGTGTCCGACCGAACCTCCTGCTGATAAACACCCTAGGCGGAGATGGGCGGCTTTCTCCCAAGCCAAATTCAATCAAGCACTAACTGTGAAGGGTCATCTTGGGGGTGATGGGGTTGAAGAAATCAACTCTAACCTCTCCAAACGTATCACGGAGGCCTTGGACCTGGTGGCTCCGCTTGGTGTGGCAAAAATGGGGGGCCGAGTCCAGAGATCGGCTCCATGGTACAACGAGGACATGCGGGTGGCTAAAGCAGCGTGTAAACGTGCTGAAAGGCAATGGAGGATTGCCTACTCGTCCCATGCCAAAGCAGAATACACTGAATGTAGGCGCAATTATCATAAACTGATAAAAAAGGGCAAATCTCTATACTACTGCAACAAGATTGAAGAAGCTGAACAGTCCACCAAGGAACTCTTCTCAATCTACAAATCTATTGCAGTAGGGAAGCCCACGGTGGTGCCCAAGAAACTTTGCACCCCAGAGGGTTGTGACCGGATCGCAGAGTTCTTTGCAAACAAGGTTACCAACATATACAATTCCTTCCCTCAGAAAGCAGACAATAGTCCTTTATACCAGGAGACCATTACTACCCAAGGGGAACAGCGATTAACCATCTTCGTCACCCCTCCTGCGGAGGAACTCCTCCGCATCTGTGGGTCGATAAAATCTGGTTCCCCGAGAGACCCGACCACCCCTGGTCGACTGAAGGGTAGCCTACAAGCACTTGAACCTTATATTCGCCACCTATTAGCTACCTCCTTCAAGTCCCAGCGTGTTCCCAATGCCTGGAAGCAGGCAGTTGTACTACCCCTGCAAAAGAAAGCCAATGTCAGTTTCGAAAAACTCGACAATCTGCGCCCTATTTCCCTCCTGCCCTATATGGCCAAAGTGGCGGAAAAAATAGCCAACTTACAACTGATGAAGTTCGTGGAGGTGATCTCTATACTCCATGACTCTCAATTTGGCTTCCGCCCCCGTCACTCGACGGAATCAGCGCTTCTGGTGGCGGTTGAAGCACTACGCCAGGGTGCAGATGAGGGCCAAACAATGGCCTTGATCTTACTTGATCTAAGTGCAGCATTCGACACTGTAGCACATTCCACCTTGCTGCAGTGTCTGAATAAAGGCAGGGTCACTGGAGAAGCGCTTGGCTGGATCGGGTCCTTCCTGTCCGACAGGCGTTTCCAGGTTCGCCTGGGTGATAGCTACTCGAGGGAGATTGAGTTGGGCCAGGGCGTGCCTCAGGGCTCGTCCCTGAGCCCAACCTTATTCAATATCTACGTCTCCCCCCTAGCAGCTATCGTGGAGGGCCATGGCCTTCGCCTGGTGTCCTACGCTGATGACACGCAGCTGGTCATCTCCCTATCGCGTGCTCCCGGCCTTGCAGCAGACAGCTTCAGGAATTGCATGCAAGATCTAGCAATCTGGATGTCCGCAAACTGTTTAAAGTTGAACGGTAGCAAGACTGAGGTGCTCGTGGTGGGGGGAGGTCCGTCTGCGTGGTCATCGGCGTGGTGGCCACCCTGCCTGGGTAAGGTCCCCGTTCCCTGCCATGAGGCTAGGAACCTCGGCGTGTGGTTGGACAAGGACCTTGCCTTTGGCCCCCAGATTGGCCGCGTGACGGGGGTGTGTTTCGGTGTCCTGAGAGCCTTAAGGAAACTTTTAGATCTTCTCCCTATTTCTGCTCGAAGGACGCTGGTGCACGCCCTGGTCACGTCGCGGCTCGATTACGGGAATCTGCTATATCTGGGGGCCGCGAAAAAGGTCCTGGGTCGCCTGCAAGTGCTCCAGAATGCCGCGGCACGGCTTGTCCTCAGGCTCCCCAGGAGGTCACCCTCCAAACCAGCTTTACAAGCCCTCCACTGGCTCCCCGTGGAGAAGAGGATAGAGTTCAAAGCTCTCTCCACATGCCACCGCATTTTAAGCGGTAAAGCCCCCGTTCCGCTTCAGAGTCTGGTGACCCATTATGAACCTACACGTAGTCTACGGTCTTCTCAAACGGGACTGCTAAAGATCCCCAGAGTTAGGAAAGCACGTATGGGGGGTAGATCTTTCAGACACCTTGCCCCTGGTTGCTGGAATGCTCTACCGTTAGAACTGCGACTTGAACCTTCTGAAGTTCTTTTTAGGAAAAAGCTTAAAACCCATCTCTTCAGCAAGTAGTCTTCCTTGGGAGAGGGGGGGACAGCTACCTCACTTACTACAGCGCGGGGACACGCCAGTGGCGTAACCAGGCGCTTTACAAATGCCAATAATAATAATAATAATAATAATATGTAGTGTGTCCCCTCCTTGTGGGATATTAACAATCTCAAATATTTGAAATGGGTGTCTACACATTTTAGGGTCATGGGTAGGGATGGTATTGGTTCCCATTTGCCCACTGGGAACAAAGGGATTTTCCCAGTTTGTGCTTAATCCAGAGTATTGCCCATACGTTTGAAATATCTTACCTACTCATGCCAACAAAAGTTTTGGGACTGTCATGTACAGCAAGATATCATCTGCATATACTGAAATCCGGCACTCGCATGTGGGCTCCCATCTCTGTCCTGACATCTGGGCATCTACTCTTGTCCATTATGCAAGTCCCTCCATAGCCAGGGCGAATGACATTAGCAACAGGAGGAATTCCTCCCTATTTCCCCGCTGTATTGGGAACACTCAGGATATGACTGTGTTAACTTTGAATCATGCCCAAGGGTTCTTGTATAGCAGCTGCACACACTTCAGATGCCCATCTTCATGAGAATCTCAACCAGAAAGGACCATTCCACGGAGTCAAACGCCTTGTTCGCATCTAGTGAGGCCACAGCCAAGGGCTCTTTCAGGCCCGTCATCATATTTTTATAAAGGTGTCATAAATTAAGCTGTGTGGACCTGTGGGGCATGAAGCCGTTTTGGTCTGGATGAACCAGATCCAATATCACACTGCTCAATCGATTTGCTAGGGCCTTTGCTAGAATGTTAGTGTCTGTATTAAAGAGTGAGATGGGTTGGTAGGATTCCCAACGCTCTGTGGGTTTCCCCACCTTGGATATGAGTTTTATTGTTGCCATGTCCTGGTCTACTGGGAGTACTCCCTCAGTGAGCATCTTACGTAGTGGTGGCACTGGCTCACTGACCATTCTTTTTAGGAACTCTGCCAGGAGTCTGTTGAGTTTTCCCTGAATGTCATTGCATGTGGGCCAGCAGTATCTCCTCCTACATGAGGTCTTTTTCTAGTTCCTGAGCCCTGTGTCTCACTAGCTATCTGCAGGGGCAGTCTTGGACAAACTTTTGCAGGGCCCTGGCAGGCCACCAGGATTTAGTGGCATGAAAGGCCTGCATATAGTTCGCTACGGTGTCCACTATAGACTCGCTGCCACATACTGACAAGCTGCCTGTGGTTATGAGCATGGGAATGTGGCTTCTTTCTCAACCCCTTGGAACTGTGCCATGCAAAATCTTGCCTGCCTTATTCCCCACTTCGTATTTGTGTTTCTGTTGTGACGTAGATTTGCCTAACCATCTCAGTCACCAGTGCTCTGTACTCCTCCAGCACCTGTGCAATGCACACCTTTTAGACAGCTGAGGGTTGCAGGAGCTTCTCTGCAGGTTACAATATTTTCCCCTCTATTTTGTTGCGCTGTGCCTCCCTGGTGCGCTTGTCCTCCACTTCACCCGATATTCTTTGTGTATCGTGGCTTTATAGGCCTCCAAAAGTGTGGATGCCTTCCTTACTGCATTTATGTTAGCCTCAAAATAGTGTTTGGTGGCCTTCCGAAGATTGCCTCCCACCTTCAGGTTGGAGAAGCGCCAGGCTGCCATTCTCCCCACCAACTTGGTTTCCGAGCTTGCTAACTGGTGAGTGATCAGAGATCTCTTGTGCCAGGTATTCTGCCTCTGTGAATCTATGGAGGGTGTTCTGCAGTGCATAGAATTAGTTGATACAGGAGTGGGTGTTGGATGACCCTGAGTAGTAGGAGTATCCCCACAGAGGGCCGTGCAGTATTCTCCAAATGTCCCCCATCTCTAATGCTTGTGTGAATGGGTAGTTTCCCTGTACAGGGCAGGATTGCCCGCCTGCGGGCAGCACGGTCAATCCCTGCATCTAGGGTCATGTTGAAGTCTCCACCTAGTATGGTGAGTGCCTGGGGCAGTTCCGTGATTTGACTGCCTCGCAAATCCAGTGTACCTGGCTGTAGCCTTGGTGGGACATAGCCTTTCACTAGCACTATTGTTTCCCTTTCCCATTCCCCCATTGATGCTGTGTATCGGCTCAGTCTATCTGCCCATGTTCTGGTAACATGTAAAGGTGTCGATTTCCTAAGCAAAATCACTACTCCCCTGGAGTCCGTGGTGTACCCCACCTGTTTCATCACAGCGTATTTCCCACTTGTCAGGGCTGCGCAGCTAGTGCTTTGCATGTTGTTTCTTGGAGGAAAACAATGACTGCCGCGTATATATAGAGAACCTTCACCACAAGGACCCTTTTATATTTTGCTGCTCACACCATTAAAATTCAATTTCAGTACTTTTAATATCTGGCCGTCATGTTTGTAGCAGCAAGTCCCTTTTATGTTTCTCAGTAGTTTCAGTGTGTTGTGACACCCCCCAACCTGGGCACACGTATTAACTGAACCTCAACTCCCCTCCAACCCTACCTTCCTGTGCTGCAGCCTTTGAACTGACCCCTCCTCCAAATCATGGTAAGTCTATCACCCCAACATACGGAATGCTGCCACATTTGTGTTGATTGCTTGCTCCTGGTGTTGCCTTTTCTGCAGTGCGGGCCGCTGCCCATGACAGCATGGTGTCAAATACTTCAGTCCTTGCCAAGGTGCCCAAACAGTGAGCGGATTATTGTCCTCCTTGTGCTCATTTCCCAGTCATTTGCAATCATTGGTGTGGCCCTGGGTGGTGAACCTCTGTTTCCCTGGTCCCAAAGCTGTACCTCCTCCTCGTCAGTGGTTTCTTGCTCTTGGGGGAGGGCCTTCAATCAGTTTGCGGTGCCCACTGAACAGTTTCTCTGCATCTCTGCCCACCTTTGCTCTTTCCAGATCAGCTTGGTATTCAATGAGGGTCGCCATGGTGCGTCTCCGTGGTTTGCGGGGTCTTCTTTGTTTCTACCAGAGCTCAGTAGGCCGTGGTTCTCTCTCTTCTGGTATTGGATGCTCATGACATTCCAACCACTCCCATACCTCTGTCGTAGTTGAGAAGAAGTATGCAGTATCTTTCTCGATTAGCCTCAGTTTTGTCAGGAATAGTAGGGCATATGGGAGGCCAAAATGGAGTAAGTGTTGCTTCACCCCAATGATTGTATCTCTTTGCTTTTGTATTGCTGTAAAATAATCCCAGTAGATGTGAACCTTGCTCCCTTCCACCCTCTGGGGGCCATGCACCATCGCTTCCTGTAATATGGCATCTGTGTTGCAGAAATTAAATTCTTGTCACTGTAACTTGCGGTGGTGCCCCTTGTTGTGGCAGTCTGCCAGGCACTCTATGTGCTCACTCTACCATGAACCACCACCGCCAGCCAATCCTCCAGGAATAGTTTGATGCTGGGTATCTCCGCCTCTTCCAGGAACCAACTCAGGCGGACGGTATTGCGTAGTGATCTCCCTTCTGCATGGTTCACTCATACCCTTAGCATGCTTATCTCCTTCTCCAGGGTTTGTATGCGAGAGGCATGGTCTTGGATGTCTGGCTTTGCCTTTGCCATTTTGGTTTCTGTCTGTGTCATATCCTCTACCAACTTTTTGTGATCAGCTCGTAGCAGCGCCAGATCCATACCACCTGTTCTATTTTACTTTCCTAGGGTCACCTTGGTGTCCTGTATGGCCACTCATATCACTGTCATGTGTGCTCCAGGTCCTGCATCTTTGACGAAGCCATTAGATGGTTCTTGTTACACTGCGACTGAGCTGTGTTCATTACCTGAACTGATTTTTGGACTTTGGACCACACCATCTTTGAGTCGTTGGTCCACAAGAATGGTTGTGGCGGTCCCACCCTAGTCTTGAGGAGTGTTCGGGCTGTGTTGGGCAGTGGGGCCCGTTACGACAGGTGCCCCGTTCTGGACTCTAAGTCAGGCAGCAGCGGGTTCTAAAGTTCTCTTTAACCCACCCAAAACACACTGTGCCATGGTGCTGCTCCCCTTTCCGGACCGGTTCTACAGCTGCATCCTGGACACGAGTGCCTCCTTGCCCTCATTCCTACCTTCTTCACTTTGCCGGGTCTCACCTTTCTGTGCCACGCATTGTCATTACTCCGCATCGGAGCCCGCTGTTATTACCGGCTAGGCCCGATACCATTCATGCCATCAAGGGGTTCTTTGTGGTCACTTTCCTTGATGCAGTGAATGGGCACTGTCCTGCCACCTCACCAATGCAACCCCCTTATGTTGTTATCTTGGGCAATGTTCCCCAACTCATACCCGGTGCAATGGAAAATTTCAAACAACTAAAGAACAAAGTTCTACATTGGCTGGTCTCGAACTCTTTCGCAGGGGCTTTGTACTGACGGCTGGATCAATATGGTTCAACGGGTCAGTTGGCTGGGCAAATATATGAAACCTTTTGAAGGAGACTGTGTAGTGATAAACTTTAATAGGCCATTTGCGGCTGGATGATTCATTGCTTCAATTAGGTACCCTTATCCCAGAAGTCCACCAACTTCCATCTGTGCCCTCCCACTAGGCTTGTTCTATAGACCCACTCCTTTGGATCCCCTCGCACAGCCAAACCAGTGGCAGTTACCAAGGCGCCAGTCCATTCCAGAGGAGGTCAGCAGGTCCCATGGAGATTCATTTTTCCAATAGATACGCTCCCTTGTCTCTTCTGGATGATTACAATTGGCTGGTCGAACGTAACCACCTGGACACGCAGTTTTATTTTAAATGTACTCATTGGAATGTGGTGGGTCTACTCAATAAGGTAAAATAACGATTGGCTAAATACAATTAATTGTTTCTATAACGTGTATCTGCAGGAATTTTGGTGCAGGGATACAGTTTTTATTGATGGGTTCATATCATTCCATACTCTGGCGGAAAGTTCAAATGGAGGCCACCACAAAGGTGGCCTCTTAACCCTAATATCTACAACTCTACAAAAAAAGGTTTTAAAAACCCATCTGGGATCTCACCACTTTCAAATTTTATTCATCCAGTTTGAACCAAAGTTGGTTCTGGTTATCGTCAACTTTTATCACAAAACTTTGCCACGAACCAAGTGAGTATTGCATCCTTGTTAGAACAAACACTTAGTCGCCTTTTAGGCAATTGTGATTCAGAAAATTTTATAATGTGGGGAGGGTTCTTCAATTGCAGACTATGCACTATATCAGATTCGGTGGCCAGTGGGCAGGCAGGGTGGGACACGGAAGACACTCTTCATTTTGAGCATACACCCTGCGGAGACACATTTACCTTGATATTAAACAACATTACACTGCATTTAACACTTGAGTTAAGTACCCACCCTAGCACGGAAAATATTTCTTTTCAGGGTAGAGGTAAAGGCAGTCAGTTTTATTGCACTCTCCCTGTTTTATAGACCAAAGTCTATCAATTGTGTAATCTTACAAAATAGCTTGAGAGAACACTATCCCTTATGTTTGTTTTTTGATACAGGCAAGGTTAACTATCACAAGATAGTTGTCCCTAGTATTCCATTAACGTATAACCAAAATAAAAGGATCTTACGCAGATGGGCCACGTTAGACTCTCGCTATATTATAGAGGTACTCCTAAAAAGAAATGAGAATCAGGTCTGAGCCTGTTTAGACAAGGAGCTTAACTTCAAGATTAAGTTGAATGCTTTTGAGGAAATCTGCCAGACAACTATTATCCTCCTCACCATCCAAAGAGGGATGTCAAGCCACATAGCTGGTTTAACGGTAATTGCTCTCAGGCACACAAAAACCTTATGCTAGCATTAAAACTGGGCCGAAGGCTCAGTGGACTAATGCATCCACTGCAGGGACATGTGTTCGACCTCATGGTCACAGGTTCACATCCCGGCGGGTCCACTCAGCCTTTTATCCATCTGAGGTCGATAAACGAGTACTACTGAGTTAGGTAACAATAAACATCTGTTATTCAGCTTCAAGATACCCAGATGGTGTAAACGTGTGCGTTACAAATACACATGTTATGTTAAAACTCACTCCTCATGACCAGGGGTTGGCGAGATTGTGTAGAGTGAATTATATGCAGTCTATTGACCAGAGGAAAAAAGAGCTCAGGGCTGAAGCATGAGACAAACTACAGATAGTCAGTTTAAATAAGGAATTCAATTTGTTTTGAAAGACTGTAAATGCCCCCTTTCTTAAAGGATTCCATAATTCACACATGGGTGTTGTTATCTCTACAAAGGACTGGGTCGAGCATTTCACAAAGGTCTATAGCTGTACTGATGTAACTGATAGTCAGGCTGACTGTGGTCTCTCCATAATTACTGGCGAGTGCATGGTGATAGATCCTCCAAGTCTTCGGAAGATGGTCCGTGCTCTGAATTTCACACAGAGAAACAAGACTCCTGGCCCTGATGGTGTTCCAGCTGATCTCTTTTTAGATAACCCTGAGCTGTGGGCCCCACTGCAGACACATATTTTGAGGTGCGTAGTTCTCGTAGGTCCCCCAAAATCATGGCTAGAGTCAAGCATAATATCCATCTTTAATAGATCTGACCCCCAATGTTATTGCACAATTTCTCTAATTGACACTAGTTGTAAACTCATGGGCAAAATTGTACTTAAACGTTTGGAAGCGTGGGTAAATGAAAAAGGGTGTCTTTCTATAATACAATACAGGTTTAGACTGGGACCAAGCACATCGGAGCAATGTCTCAAATCTCCACCTGGCCATGCCCACGTATACCAAGGCCAAGAGGGGCTCTATCCACCTTGGCTTTATGGATTTAACATCAGCATTTCACTGGGTGGACAGGGGTAAGCTATGGACTAAGCTATTGAATATGGGGATTGATTCCGCTTTGGTCTACTTCTTGGCCTGCTTGCATAATGGAGTGATGTTCGTGTGAGTTATGGGAAGAACGGGGAACTCAGTGATACAATCAACATGGAACGAGGTGTAAGGCAAGGGTGTATTTTGGCCTCATTTATTCTGTATTTACATCAATGATCTAGAGGAGATTCTTAATGTAAGGTTGGCGCTAGGAAATTGCCTGGCCTTCTGTATGTAGAAGACTGTGTCTTAATTGCAAGAACAGGAATTAGTCTCCAAAAATTATTGAATACGTTCCATCTTTTCATGAATGATTTGGGTCTAATGATTAAATCACATGTTACGTTTATGGAGAGTAAACATACTGCCTTAAAGACACACTACATCAGTGGCCACAAATGTTTCATATGTCCCCACCTTTTCATGTTTAGGTTTTCCTTTCAACCAAAATTGTTCATGGTCCCATTTAACCAAGATTAGGAAGCTAAAGCTTGAACAATACACTAAAGCCATTTTTAGAATTGCGGGGAAGCTGGGCAATAAACCCCTAGATGATTCGTTTTTGGAGCCCTGCATGAGTATGAGTGATTCTTCAATGGCGCAGTCTCTCTTGCATTTTTTGTTTTTCTCTAAGTTATATTTTGGTCCTCAGAAGTAGTTTTAAATTCCCTTACTGAAGCACTTGACCATCAGAAGCTGTAGACCTGCCATGTGCTACTTGCATCTATTGCAAACTGAGAATATATGCTTGATGGTACATACTTTTATATCGGCTGCAGTTTGAATGAGGAAGCTAGTGGGGAAATAAACATCTGACCACGCACCCCGTTTGGCAAGGGCTGCCCAACCAGGGAAGAGCATTCTACCTGTCTTTTGCACACAGCACTTTTTGGCTTATCTGTGTTTTTATTTGCACACAGAATGTTTTGGTATATGTACCCTTGTATTACTGACAATTATGGAATACGGCCATGAAAGAACATTGTTGCACATTTGTATTTTTATCCGCATTTTCTTGATATATGTTCTCTGTATTTTTGAACATCTTAGTATAGGTCTTTGTATGGTGTGAAGACAGGGCTTTGTCACATCTCTCTTGGTAGCATTTTTTTGGGGTTGTACATGAAATGCTGAAGTGTGCCATGAGACCTACTACTCTGTTGTTGTAATTTTTCTATGAATTTGACTTGTTCTTAAATTGTGTCTGAATTGTTGACTTTTATGGTGTATCTTTGGTATACCAAATAAAAATTTCTTGAAGCTGCCACCTCACTATGGCCCTCACCCTAGGCCGTTTGCCTCGTCGTGGGACCACTGGTGTTCTGTGGGCCCTCAATTCTGGGTAAGGAATGTCTAGGAGCCCCAGGGGGGCCTGTTCTGCAGGGAGAGTTCTCTCTCGGACTCCCGCACACCTGTACGTGCCCTCCTCCAGACCTAGGTGTGGTCATTATGCAGTGTCCTCCATCCTGCCTCCAAGTTGTTCGCTGCTCATCCGTGGGTGCCGCAGTCAGCTCCCTACTCCCCTTACTGCAGGGCCACGCTCTCACCGCTGGGCCCAGGTTGGCAGCCTGCCGGAATCGCTATGAGGTGAATACCAACTTGTCTGACGCATACCCACCCCAGCAGCGGTCTCAAGGCATCCACAAGCATCACAATTGTCTCTCCAAGCCCCTTAGCACCCCCACAGGTAGTGGCAAGCCTGTATGCTGGTGGGGGCCTCCTGGGCCTTCGGATAATGTCTGTCGTGGGTTGCAGGAGCTTGGATATCACACAGCCGACTTCATGTTTCCCTGGCCACGCCTCTGTGTTGGATTTTTTTGTGGCCCAGATTAATAATATAAAAATCAGGAGAGGGAGGGAAGAGGGAAACGGAGGTCATGACTCACGCTCCTCATATACAGTGTCACAATCAAGAAAGATTCTACCTCGAGTCATCTAGGGGGGCCCACTGGATATAGAGGAAATACTTTTTTTCTTAAAGGAACTCTCACTCACTGAATGTTATCCAGTGACAGGCTTAATCACTGTGATCTCTTTCCTTACAAGTGAGCACTTTTTAAGGAAAAAGGGTGTGGTATAAATATGAGATTATCTTTAAAATTGCAGAGCAGGTGCTCAAATCAGTATTTATTCACAGGTCTGTCTGGCAAGGTTAAAAACTAGGGAAAACAAATTAGTTGGAGTTACTATCACTCCTTGGCCCTTAAGTGTGATCGACTAAATCTGCCACATAACCCAATCCAGTGGCTTTCATCAGGATTAGTATGTCCCTATTAATACCCTTTTGGGAAAGGGTGGCAGGCTATTTATTTAATCATTCATAGCATGCCAAACACCGTATTACCCTTTCTTAGAGGTGGGTCCACCTGAGGATAAGAAACATTTGATGTTGCAACAGGGGACCACGAGTATGGTGCAAAATATGGTTAAGGTACAACCTAAGTAAGCGGAAAAAACAGAAAGGTGCTCGGTGTACCGTGAGGCCATAACGTTAAAACTGAAGCTGGTGATTGTGTCCGTGTCTACTATGCCAATACAAACATGGTATCACACTGCAAACACAAACAATAAGTGAGAGTTTCAATGCATACTACAGTTATACACTCTTATAGATAGTTAAATTACATTCCTACTTATTTAGTAGATGCCTGGTGCCCCATAAGTCTCTCTGGAGGGAGTGTGCCAAATAGTCACACACTGTAGGGAGAAATGGTATTGTAAGTAGTTTGCCATAGTTGGCATTCCCAGTAACAACCACCTCATGTAATTGATTTGATTGGTTCAGATGCTCCGTCCATCACCACCCCCTTTTGTACCGCTTTTGGCCGCCATAAGTGTGGCAGGGTATGCTCAGATGTGAGTCCCTTGCTCACTTTGCCACTGGATTCAAGCAAGCTGGGCTGAAGACGGCTGTAATGCCAGAAACCGGTCCTCGGAAACTTGTTTCCGGTCCCGGGAAGGCATGGCTTGGCAGTTCGGGCTGTACTGTTCCCATGAGGCACAGGGTCAGACTGATTTGCATACAGCCATGTCTGAACTAGGGTGGCAGAGTGGGCTAAAGAACGGTGATGGATCAAACCTAGATCTTTTGACTGGGTGTGAGTGTTTGATTGGTTCAGATGCTCCGTCCATCACCACCCCCTTTTGTACCGCTTTTGGCCGCCATAAGTGTGGCAGGGTATGCTCAGACGTGAGTCCCTTGCTCACTTTGCCACTGGATTCAAGCAAGCCGGGCTGAAGACGGCTGTAATGCCAGAAACCGGTCCTCGGAAGCTTGTTTCCGGTCCAGGGAAGGCATGGCTTGGCAGTTCGGGCTGGACTGTTCTCATGAGGCACAGGGTCAGACTGATTTGCATATAGCCATGTCTGAACTGGGGTGGCAGAGTGGGCTAAAGAACGGTGATGGATCAAACCCAGATCTTTTGACTGGGTGTGAGTGTTTGATTGGTTCAGATGCTCCGTCCATCACCACCCCCTATTGTACCGCTTTTGGCCGCCTTAAGTGTGGCAGGGTATGCTCAGACGTGAGTCCCTTGCTCAATTTGCCACTGGATTCAAGCAAGCCGGGCTGAAGACGGCTGTAATGCCAGAAACCGGTCCTCAGAAGCTTGTTTTCGGTCCAGGGAATGCATGGCTTGGCAGTTCAGGCTGGACTGTTCCCATGAGGCACAGGGTCAGACTGATTTGCATATAGCCATGTCTGAACTGGGGTCGCAGAGTGGGCTAAAGAACTGTGATGGATCAAACCCAGATCTTTTGACTGGGTGTGAGTGTTTGATTGGTTCAGATGCTCCGTCCATCACCACCCCTTTTGTACCGCTTTTGGCCGCCATAAGTGTGGCAGGGTATGCTCAGACGTGAGTCCCTTGCTCACTTTGCCACTGGATTCAAGCAAGCCGGGCTGAAGACGGCTGTAATGCCAGAAACCGGTCCTCGGAAGCTTGTTTCCGGTCCAGGGAAGGCATGGCTTGGCAGTTCGGGCTGGACTGTTCCCATGAGGCACTGGGTCAGACTGATTTGCATATAGCCATGTCTGAACTGGGGTGGCAGAGTGGGCTAAAGAACGGTGATGGATCAAACCCAGATTTTTTGACTGGGTGTGAGTGTTTGATTGGTTCAGATGCTCCGTCCATCACCACCCCCTTTTGTACCGCTTTTGGCCGCCATAAGTGTGGCAGGGTATGCTCAGACGTGAGTCCCTTGCTCACTTTGCCACTGGATTCAAGCAAGTCGGGCTGAAGACGGCTGTAATGCAAGAAACCGGTCCTCGGAAGCTTGTTTCCGGTCCAGGGAAGGCATGGCTTGGCAATTCGGGCTGGACTGTTCCCATGAGGCACAGGATCAGACTAATTTGCATATAGCTATGTCTGAACTGGGGTGGCAGAGTGGGCTAAAGAACGGTGATGGATCAAACCCAGATCTTTTGACTGGGTGTGAGTGTTTGATTGGTTCAGATGCTCCGTCCATCACCACCCCTTTTTGTACCGCTTTTGGCCGCCATAAGTGTGGCAGGGTATGCTCAGACGTGAGTCCTTTGCTCACTTTGCCACTGGATTCAAGCAAGCCGGGCTGAAGACGGCTGTAATGCCAGAAACCAGTCCTCGGAAGCTTGTTTCCAGTCCAGGGAAGGCATGTCTTGGCAGTTCGGGCTGGACTGTTCCCGTGAGGCACAGGGTCAGACTGATTTGCATATAGCCATGTCTGAACTGGGGTGGCAGAGTGGGCTAAAGAACGGTGATGGATCAAACCCAGATCTTTTGACTGGGTGTGAGTGTTTAATTGATTCAGATGCTCCGTCCATCACCACCCCCTTTTGTACCGCTTTTAGCCGCCATAAGTGTGGCAGGGTATGCTCAGACGTGAGTCCCTTGCTCACTTTGCCACTGGATTCAAGCAAGCTGGGCTGAAGACGGCTGTAATGCCAGAAACGGGTCCTCGGAAGCTTGTTTCCGGTCCAGGGAAGGCATGGCTTGTCAGTTCGGGCTGGACTGTTCCCATGAGGCACAGGGTCAGCCTGATTTGCATATAGCCATGTCTGAACTGGGGTGGCAGAGTGGGCTAAAGAACGGTGATGGATCAAACCCAGATCTTTTGACTGGGTGTGAGTGTTTGATTGGTTCAGATGCTCCGTCCATTACCACCCCCTTTTGTACCGCTTTTGGCCGCCATAAGTGTGGCAGGGTATTGCTCAGACGTGAGTCCCTTGCTCACTTTGCCACTGGATTCAAGCAGGCTGGGCTGAAGACGGCTGTAATGCCAGAAACCGGTCCTCGGAAGCTTGCTTCCGGTCCAGGGAAGGCATGGCTTGGCAGTTCGGGCTGGACTGTTCCCATGAGGCACAGGGTCAGACTGATTTGCATATAGCCATGTCTGAACTGGGGTGGCAGAGTGGGCTAAAGAACAGTGATGGATCAAACCCAGATCTTTTGACTGGGTGTGAGTGTTTGATTGGTTCAGATGCTCTGTCCATCACCACCCCCTTTTGTACCGCTTTTGGCCGCCATAAGTGTGGCAGGGTATGCTCAGACGTGAGTCCCTTGCTCACTTTGCCACTGGATTCAAGCAAGCCGGGCTGAAGACGGCTGTAATGCCAGAAACCGGTCCTCGGAAGCTTGTTTCCGGTCCAGGGAAGGCATGGCTTGGCAGTTCGGGCTGGACTGTTCCCATGAGGCACAGGGTCAGACTGATTTGCATATAGCCATGTCTGAACTGGGGTGGCAGAGTGGGCTAAAGAACGGTGATGGATCAAACCCAGATTTTTGACTGGGTGTGAGTGTTTGATTGGTTCAGATGCTCCGTCCATCACCACCCCCTTTTGTACCGCTTTTGGCCGCCATAAGTGTGGCAGGGCATGCTCAGACGTGAGTCCCTTGCTCACTTTGCCACTGGATTCAAGCAAGCCGGGCTAAAGACGGCTGTAATGCCAGAAACCGGTCCTCGGAAGCTTGTTTCCGGTCCAGGGAAGGCATGGCTTGGCAGTTCGGGCTGGACTGTTCCTATGAGGCACAGGGTCAGACTGATTTGCATATAGCCATGTCTGAACTGGGGTGGCAGAGTGGGCTAAAAAACGGTGATGGATCAAACCCAGATCTTTTGACTGGGTGTGAGTGTTTGAATGGTTCAGATGCTCCGTCCATCACCACCCCCTTTTGTACCGCTTTTGGCCGCCATAAGTGTGGCAGGGTATGCTCAGACGTGAGTCCCTTGCTCACTTTGCCACTGGATTCAAGCAAGCCGGGCTGAAGACGGCTGTAATGCCAGAAACCGGTCCTCGGAAGCTTGTTTCCAGTCCAGGGAAGGCATGGCTTGGCAGTTCGGGCTGGGCTGTTCCCATGAGGCACAGGGTCAGACTGATTTGCATATAGCCATGTCTGAACTGGGGCGGCAGAGTGGGCTAAAGAACGGTGATGGATCAAACCCAGATCTTTTGACTGGGTGTGAGTGCTTGATTGGTTCAGATGCTCCGTCCATCACCACCCCCTTTTTTACTGCTTTTGGCTGCCATAAGTGTGGCAGGGTATGCTCAGACGTGAGTCCCTTGCTCACTTTGCCACTGGATTCAAGCAAGCCGGGCTGAAGACGGCTGTAATGCCAGAAACCGGTCCTCGGAAGCTTGTTTCCGGTCCAGGGAAGGCATGGCTTGGCAGTTCGGGCTGGACTGTTCCCATGAGGCACAGGGTCAGACTGATTTGCATATAGCCATGTCTGAACTGGGGTGGCAGAGTGGGCTAAAGAACGGTGATGGATCAAACCCAGATCTTTTGACTGGGTGTGAGTGTTTGATTGGTTCAGATGCTCCGTCCATCACCACCCCCTTTTGTACCATCTCAGGTAAAGGGCCATGTGCTCACATCATCATTGTAATTGTAATTGCATTTATATAGCGCTTACTACCCGTGACGAGGCGTCAAAGCTCTTTTCGACAAGTAGCACGCCATTCCGGAACCCATAAAGAATGAATGTTGAATTAGTATAGTGAAATATAAAAGTAATTTCAGTGGTGGATAGGTTAGTAATTTGGAGTGAGAAGGATAGCGGAGGGATAGAAGAGGGAAAAAGGTTTGCATTTATATAGCGCTTGTTACCCCTGATTGGGTGTTGAAGCTCTTTTTTGGCGGGTAGCGCGCTACTCCGAAACCCACAAAGGATTAGTGTTGAATTAGTATATTGAAAATATATATGAAAGTAATTTGAGTGGTGGATATTAGGCAGTTATTTGGAATCAGAAGGATAGCAGACGGATACGAGGGAAAAAAGGTTTGCATTTATATAGCGCTTGTTGCCCCTGATGGGGTGTTAAAGCTTTTTTGGCGAGGAGCACGCTACTCTGGAACCCATAAAGGATTAGTGTTGAATTAGTATAGTGAAATATGAAAGTAGTTTAAGTGGTGGATATTAGTTATTTGGATTGAGAAGGATAGCGGAAGGATAAAAGAAGGAAAACGGTTTGTATTTATATAGCGCTTGTTGCCCCTGATGGGGTTTTGAAGCCCTTTTTTGGCGAGTAGTACGCTACTTCGGAAACCATAAACGATTAGTGTTGAATTAGTATAGTGAAATATGAAAGTAATTTTAGTGGTGGTGGATATGTTAGTCAGTTATTTGGATTGAGAAGGGTAGTGGGGGGGATAGGACAGGGAAAAAAGGTTTTAATTTACATAGTGCTGATGATGTGTTGAAGTGCTTTTTCAGCGAGTATCACGTCACCCTGGGACCCCTAGAGGATTAGTGGTGAATTAGTATAATGAAATATGAAATTTGGGAAGTGTACATGTTAGTCTGTTATTTTGATTGAAAGGATTGTAGAGGGATAGAAGAGTAAATGATTTAGATTTTTTTTGTGTGTTTGTTTTGTGGGTCATAGCAATGGGAGGAGGCTTGGGATGAGTAAAAAGGGATGTGGAGGGGAAGAGTCAGAGGGAAGAGTTTAGAAAGGCTTGTTTTTTGGGATCAGTATAGTAAAGAGGTGTCAGATGATGCAAGGAGGGGTAGAGAGGGGAGAGTCTAGAAATGGGTATTTTGGGGATCACAGTAGCGGTTTGGGATGAATGAGAGACAGGATATAGAGGATATATTGATAGCGGTATAGGGTAAGAAATAAGGTAGTGCAGGGGAAAGAGTAGTAGAAAGAGGTTTGAGATGAGTCAGAGTTGAGGTAGCAGATATATTGAAAGAGGTATAGGGTGAGAATAGGGTAGTGTATAGGATATGCTAGATTAGAACAAAGTAATAAATATATAGATCCATAGGTACTTGGAAAGTATATCGATGCATTAAGGAAGGAAGTATATGTAGATTAAAGATATTGATAGAGGTATACGGTGAGAAATAGGGTAGTGCATTGGAAAGAGTAGAAGATAGAGGTTTGAGATGAGTCAGAGAGTTGAGGTAGAGGATATATTGAGAGAGGTATAGGGTGAGAAATAGGGTATTGCTTTATATGCTTTTTTAGAAGAAAAGTAATACATAAAGATCCAAGTACATGGAAGGTATATAGATACATAAAGTAGGTAAGTATATGTAGATTAAAGATGCATTAGATAAACTCTGGTTTTCAAGTGTTGTTGTACATAAAAATTAATTTATTTATTTTTTAAACATAATTATTCTACATGTTTATACAAAACAATATCACATCAATAAGGGAGGGTAGAGTTAAAGGGAGATGTACTCGTCCTCCAGAATACAATCAAAATAACCAAAAAAGGGTCCCTCCTGCTGGAAAAGGAAAAGGAGGACGTGACCTCTAGATAGGACTGGGAAAAGATTATTTTTTTAAATAACCGTCACCTACCAGGGAGGCACCAGGTCCGAGCGATATACGGCCTGTCACGTCTCATCTACGAAACATAGCGTTACTGAGACGTGACGGGCCGTATATCGCTCAAACCTAGCGAGGAGATTGTTAGAACTCGGATCACTTTTTTCCCGTTGGACTCATGACTGTTCCGAGAATTACAAGGATGTACTCAATTTGAATATTTGGCCTGACTGCTCTTTAGACCTAGGAGGATATTTTAGGTGCGAAAAAACAGAAGGATACTCTGGAACTGAGGTTGTGGAAATGGTGTAAAGTTATTACAAATACTCGTCGAAATTTTTGTTGATTGCGTTTCATCTATTTGCAACACTGCCATGAAGAAGCCCTTGCGTCTAGCCGAAATACGTTGGCTGCTTCTGTATGCCTGGCTACAGATTGAGAATTTGAACAAGAAAATAAAGAACTATCTTTGCCATAACTGGGAGCTGTGGACTCATACAGTTGATGTAAACAGCATACACCTAGTTTTATGGCATAGAGTTTTATTGCCTTTCATTGCTTTGTTTAAACTATTGTCAGAACTAATCTGCGCCTCTGGCACGGGGAATCATAGGAAGCTGGCAAGAAGCTCTGGAGCATAAGGGAAAGACAGAATGCAACTTCATGTTTCATGCTATGGGGAATGGAAACTGCATACATTGCTGGAAGCTATTAGAAGGGAGAGTACCATGATAAGATACCTAAGAGCGTATCATATGTAAGGTGATTCAATATTGTCTAGGACTGCATGTCAAGGGGAAGAAACAGAAGCAATGATTGCTGAAGGAAAACTGCACTACAGAGTACAAGAGCAGCACGCTGAAGCCGGGTAAAGCAGAAAGCCAGAGTAAAAGAGTGGTCTGCAGTAAAACTAATTATTTCAAAGGGCCAACAGAGAGTCTCACAGTTGAAAAGCATAGCATGCCTGAATAAAACACGAGCAAAGACACTACCACCATGCCGTCACAAACTGGATACATGACAACACGCAGATCATCGGGTGAAAGATCATAGAAACGGGGTGGTGGACGCTAGACTATCCCCTGGACAGATATAACAATCGCATTGCCACTGCTTTGCGCAAAGGAGTCGTGTGTAGTTAGTGAGCATGCATCCTGGGCAAGAATACCTACTTGCATGCCAATACACATGCATAAATAAGCAGTCTTAGAACTATGCATGTATCTTGGTCAATAAATTTAGTGAGTTTTACAGTCATTAAAGAGCTGCTGCTGAAGAAAACATCCAAGCCTTCTTTGCCCCGTTTGATTCTATTTGACTGTGTCTTCTGTTCGTTTTTTCATTCCCTCCTTGTTTAGTTGTTAACAGTTGGCACCATTGGTCTTATCATTTACTTCAGACAACATTTCAAAATCTGATATTCGAGGAGGCTACCTTCACGCTAGCTTCTTTGCCCACTCATGCTTTGTTTATGTTGAGCGCAGCGCGCTTGCGCTGCTCTAGGAGAGGGCCTCTTGGAATCACTCCAGACTTCCAAGAGACTTCTCTGTGTGGGTCGGATTTCACCCACACCTTTTATTGGACATTGCGTTTGGCTTTCAAAAATGAAAGCACACAAATGACCAAAGCCTGGTGTATGTCCCGCCTTTTCTGTGAACGTTCACTCCCATGGCCTATGGGTCTCGGAGCGAGCAGCGGCGAGCAGTGGCGAGCAGTGGCGAGCAGTGTGCCAGCTGCATTGCTTAAATTCCTGGCAGCGCACGCGCACCACTCGGGGGCATAATATTCAACCTGTGTCTGTTTCGTGTTGCCTTTAGCCCCTCCCTCCCCTCCTCATGCTGTTCAAGTAGTAAATGCCCCGCTCCCGCTCCCCTCGATCATGTTGATGACCTTCTGGCTCCTAGGCAACTTGACAACAGAGGCAACATCACGGCGCACACTCCCTGCTGCTTTACAATGAATCTCGTCCTTGCCTCAGACAAGCTGAACAATGGAGGCGCCGTCACTGCATGCACTCCCTGCTGCTTGACAACATCGTTGTGCACAATCACTGCTGCCGAGGTGACATCGTAATTGGCGCTCATGGCAAGGTAACAATAGAGAAAGAACATAAAAACGGCTGAATATATAATTTTATATATAAATCCAGTTCTTTCACCCCTGTCTGTGTGGCTATAAGGCTTATAAGGTCTCAAAGGCGAGACCTATTGGCTACGTCAATGCTTGTTTAGACTAGTGATTCGCCAGGCTATTTCGGTCATCTTTGGAACCATTTGCAACGCTTTTTGACAAATCCCCATTCAGTCAACTTATTCTCCACTGTACTATGTAACAAACAGGATGCCAAAATTAGGTGTCCATGGAGCCACGTTAACAAGCAAATAAAAAGATTTTAAATGTTTGCTCTTGCACTGTGACCAAACACCTTCCTTACGTAAACAATCAAGGTTGCGCGTATTTAATCAGATGGTTTCATGAGAATTATAAAGCACTTTATGAGTGCTACAAGATAATGCAGTGCAGTATGAGGGATAATTTGTTTTTAAGAAGCAAGGCTGCTAAATTTAATGATTACATGTAACGGTGTTGCACACTTCTCTACCCCAACTCCGAGAAAACACAATGCTTGACAAAAAAGTGCTAATGTAAAACAAAAAGACCACCACCTGTTCCCCCACAGCTAATGCATGCTTAGCACTTGCCTGCTTGTTGGTCATTGCAGTTTGGTTTAGCGATATCCATTTAGATCTTCCGTCTCATGGCGCTGATAATCTGGAGGAAATAAAACAGATACACGCATAAATATTTAAAACTAAAAATAAACACTTTTATCATGCAAATTTCACTCTTGTGGTTCGTCAGCTGTACATACTGTCTTACTAAAATGAAAATAGAAAGGAATGCAAGAAGAAAACCACAATTGAAAAAAAGTCCACTAGGTCCTCTTCCTTTGCCAAGTTTGTGCTACTTCCGGAGCTGCAGAAGTAGCTGCATAGTTTATTTCAGTTTTCAGATTTACTTACATAAGCAATTCACACTCCTGCTTATCTGCTCTTTTGAATCCACCCCGGTACCAGGCACTGTTTGCTGAGGAAGAAAAAGCATACCAAGTGCACTTAATAAAACAAGTACGCGCAAAGCCAAAAGCTCTCGCCTCTGTGAGCACTATTGGCTTTGAAAATGTCTTTTAGCCATGTTGTACAGCAGCGTGGCTGCTGCTCAGGATGGCTAAATGTTAGTGGCGTAGAGTAAAGTGGCATATAGAAGGGTGGAGAAGAGTGGCGTACAAAGGCATCGAGGTGAGTTGAGTGGCGTTGAGTAGAGTAGCTTGCGCAGAATGGCTGGCATACAGTGGAGTGGCGTACAGTGGATTAGAACGGCATAGAGGAGAATGGCATAGAGTAGAGTAGCACAGAGCGGGGTGAAGTAGAGTGCCGTGGCGTGGAGTCGAGGGGTGTGGCATAGAGTGGGGAGGAGAAGAGTAGAGTGCCATAGCGTAGAGTGGAGTAGAGGGGCTTAGAGTGGAGTTTAGTGGCACACAATAGAGTAGCATGGAGCAGAGTGGCATGGAGTGGCACAGAGTAGAGTGCCAAAGAGTGGCATTATGTGGACTGGCTTGGCATGGAGTGGAGGGGCATTAGAGGAGTGGAGAGGTGTAGAGTGGAGTTGGCCTAGGGTAGCATGGAGTTGGTGGAGCAGAGCAATGTGGCATAACGTAGAGTAATGTAGAGTGGCACACAGTAGAGTGGAGGAGAGTGAAGTGGAGTGGTGTAGAGTGGCAATGTGTGGAGTGGCCCAAAGTAGAGTATCATAGATGGGAGTGGTGTGGTGTGGCGTGGAGTAGAATACAGTGGCATAGAGTGACGCAGAGTATAGTGGTATTGTGTGGAGTAGAGCACAGTGAAGAGGAGTAGAGGCGTAGAGTAGAGAGGCATAGAGTAGAGTGGAGGGAAGTTGAGTGGTCTAGAGTGGAGTGGAGTGGCATAGAGCAAAGTGGAGAGGCTTACAGTAGAGTGAATGGAGTAGCATAGAGTAGCGTAGAGTTGTGTAGAGTTGCACAATTGTGATTGTAAGTAAAGCGTCAATATAGACTGCAGATAGTGTGAATGTAACAAATAAGCAGCCATTTGCCTGTGTGAAAAGTAGGAAAGCACATTGCATGTCCAGGAATAATACTGAAACACTTACAAAATTAAAAATAATAGTTCATTGCAAAAACACAAGCAAGAATAAAGACCAGGAAGAAGACATGTACTTGGCCCATGCCCCAGGAAGGAGATAACATAAGAAAGGAAGGGAAGCCTATGGGAATGAAGCAACTGAAAGATTGCAAATGAGAGTGACAACTAAAAGAACTAATGGTATACTATGGGCGGCTTGTAAGCCCACTGAATTGTAAAATGTATGTCTCGCAGCACAGCGCATGCGCTATGTAGGCAAGACATAAAAATAAGATTTTTACATCATTGCTAGTCAGGGTATTCGCAATGACTTTCTTTAAGTATTTGGATGACCAGGACAATCTGATTACAGTTTTCAGAATGTGTGCTTAGAGCAGTTTTACCGAAACTCTGAGTTGCAAGCAAGTTCTGGTGGTTCACAAAAGTCCAAGCAACAAATATAGATGCCTTGGAATTCCGTATTTGCAGGAGTGTGGAATTTATTAAAATATCTACTTGTCCATGGGACAGATTACATAATAAAACTACTTGTCCTGTAACAAAATCCAACTGTCACTTTGGTAACATGTAGTGTCGCAAAAAATTATGGCAGCAATCTCATTATATACCAGCTCTGATAATAGCTTCTCTGATTATGCCAGAGCTCATACCATAGCAGAGTTTGAATACTAGCAATTCCCTTGTTTTGCCACCTTTGCACAGATCTACATACTGGGGCTGGAGTTAGCTTAAGCAATAGTTCCCCATGGTTGGTATGCCCTTTTGAGTCTTTGCAAACATACTAACTTGCATGTTTTATGGGTTTTCATCAGGTTGTCTCTAATATTTTCCCATATAGAGAAAGGTTGGAAATGTACTCCTGACAAGGGCAGAAGTAAAAAGTCTTCAGGGTTGGGGAAAAAAATTGGTTGGTGGGAAAGTGAACTTTTTACTGCACAACAGATTTCTGCATGAGGACGTCAGCATCCAGAAACATTATGCTCAATATCCTTCTGAATGTACAACAGATACAGGGTTGACTCTCTCCAATTTATCCGCAGCCCCGGTTGCCTGTGCTTCCCATAACCACGGCCTGCCGGGGACCCAAGTGGTTCGAGCCTATTCGAGAAGCATTGAACTGCACTCCTGAGGCGGAAGCCGGGAGTGAAGCACCCTTTTTTAAAACTTTACTGTCACTGAATTACTTGTGTATTTCCTCTTTTAAAAGCACTTACTTCTTTTAAAACTTAGCAGTTAGATGCAGTGGAGCCAGCGCTGACACAGCACGCTATTGACAACACCCTTTGCGCCCTCTCGCCGCGAGCAGAGGCCACGCCCCCTTTTTAGGCCACGCCCCCTGCCGACTCCTACTTTAGACGCCGATTCACAGGCGCCAAGTAGAAGCATTGAACTGCACTCCTGAGGCGGAAGCCGGGAGCGAAGCACCCTTTTTTAAAACTTTACTGTCACAGAATTACTTGTGTATTTCCTCTTTTAAAAGCACTTACTTCTTTTAAAACTTAGCTGTTAGATGCAGCGGAGCCAGCGCTGACACAGCACGCTATTGACAACACCCTTCGCGCCCTCTCGCCGCGAGCAGAGGCTACGCCCCCTTTTTAGGCCACGCCCCCACGGTTCTCTAATCATTGGAACAGTATAAATCATGTGCATCCCCCGGTCGCGCAGCGGGCGCGACGTTTGCGCGCCGAAGGCGCGCCTAAGGCAAGCCCGTCTGCGCCAGTCCGCGACCGACCGGGGCCAGGGGCCACCCCCCCTGCTCAGACATCATGCAAAACCATTACCTATCACTCGCTGTTCCTTCACCAACTAAATCATACAGTTGGGCCCTCCTGTCTACACACATGGGACCCCTTAACCCAACATTCCGCCTGTAATCAGTGCGTTTTTTGTTTCTCTCATGTTACAAAGAAATCCACTTCATACTCTATGATGTTGCTCAACTGCCGTTCACTTCCTAAACACTCCATGGAAATCTCTCTATTATTGGAGGAGAGACGCCCAGACGTCTTTTTCGCCACAGAGACATGGTTACAGGAACACTCCGAACCTGACCTAGTGCAAGCACTTCCACCTGGCTATCAAACACTCCACCTTTACCGCAAAAAAGGCATTGGCGGTGGTCTAGCTATAATTTACAAATCCGATTATGTCGTCACCAGTACCCCCGTAAATTTCCCAGACTGCGAATGTCTTCCTTTTTTTTATAAAATTCAGCGCCACACATACCTTTTCGGGTATGTTTATATACCGTCCGCCTGGACCACAAAGGCAGTTTCTTTCAGACCTTGCCTCGATAACGGCAAGTCTTGCAGTCAGCACTGCTAATTTCACAATTCTGGGTGACCTTAACATCCACCTAGATGACTCAAATAACCCCATAGCAAGAGAATTATCCTCAAGCCTAAGCGCCCTCGAACTGCGCCAACGTGTCACTGGGCCCACCCATTCAAAAGGACATCTTTTAGACCCTGTCTTCAGTAACTGTAAAAACCTTCACATGGGAAACCCTTCTTCCCTTCCTTGGTCTGATCACTTCCTTATCCCGTTCAACTGGACCCTGCCCCCTCACCTCCCCACCAAACCCCTGATGACGCAACGATCACGTAACTGGTCTAAGCTCCACCCAGCTGAGTGGGAAGATCTCCTACAAGGTACCATACCCACTAACACATCTTGCCCCACTCAAGATAATGATAACTACAACATGTGGATCACCAGCTCCCTAGATACAGTATTACCACTAAAAACACCCATCCCAAGCGGGGCAACCCCACGGCCCCGTGGTACACGAATGAACTACGAGAGGCCAAACGTGTATGCAAACGACTGGAGAGGAAATGGCGCCTCAGCTACCTCCCATCAGATAAGTCGAGCTATAGAACAGCAATCAAAATCTACAAAACGGACATTCATCTAGCTTAGGCTAAATACTTCGAACACAAGATTGAGAACGCAGCGTCCAAACCTAAGGAGATCTATCGAATAGCCAAAACCCTTTTGCAACTTCCAGAGGCACCAAAGCATCACAACAATACTCAGACCCATTGTGAGGAAATAGATGAGTTTTTTTACCAGAAAATAGAAACCATCAACTCTTCGTTCCCCCACCCTGTCACTCTGCCCACAGACTCTGTCAACACAGACTGCATAACAGTCCCTCCTTACGCTCTTAATAGTTTTCCCCCTTTAGAACTTACTAAACTTGAGAAACTTATGGGACAGGTTAAATCTGGATCACCTACCGACCCAGCTCCTCCCAGTACTCTCACCCAGATCACCCATCAGATCTCGCCCACCATCCTAGACCTGCTCAATTCCTCACTCCATACTGGTATTGTCCCTCCTCTATGGAAAAGAGCAATGGTCAAAGCTCTATTAAAAAAACCCAGTCTTGACCAATCCAACCCCGCCAACTACCGTCCCATCTCCCTCCTACCATGGCTCAGTAAACTTCTCGAGAAGCATGTCAACTCCGTTCTCACTGACTTCTTGGAAGTCAATAACATACTAGATCTATCCCAGACCGGCTTCAGGCCCCGCCATGGAACGGAGACTGCACTGATTGCAGTGACGGAGGAGGCAAGGAGGATCTTTGACGATGGGGGATCCACGGCCATCGTCCTACTCGACCTAAGTGCCGCCTTCGACACTGTCAATCATAACACTCTGCTTCACCGTCTTGGAGGAATTGGACTGTCAGGGACTGCACTCAGCTGGATAAGATCTTTTCTGGCGGACAGATCCTTCAGGGTGTTTGAGAAGGATTTCCCCTCTGCTAGTAGACCCCTTAATTGTGGAGTGCCTCAGGCATCTTCCCTGAGCCCTACCCTTTTTAATGTCTACCTACGCCCCCTAGCTGATGTCGTCCGCCCATTTGGTGTAAAGATCGTCACTTATGCGGACGACACGCAGCTAGTGGTAGCACTGGACCCCCCCCTGAACTCTCATTACGATTTACACAAGTGCCTGGAAGCAGTTGCTATCTGGATGTCTGGCTCTTGTCTTAAACTTAACGGGGACAAAACAGACATAATGCTCCTTGGAAACAACATCGCAAAAACCATTGACCCTATCTGGCCTCCCTGTTTAGGGAGTCCCCCGCAACCCAAGGAGCAAATCAAGAGCCTAGGCATCTGGCTTGACCACACTCTTTCCTTCAACCATCAGGCCACCAAGCTTGCTGCTACTTGTTTCGGACTGATGAGACTGCTTCGTAAAATCCTCCCTCTCCTCCCACCCCATTCGAGACGAATTATGGTTCAAGGATTGATCCTCTCCCGCCTCGACTGTGGAAATGCCCTATATCTTGGGGCACCTCAATCCACACTCAACAAACTCCAGGTTATCCAAAACTGTGCGGCAAGAATTCTCCTGGGTATCCCTCGCCGTACCTCAGTAAGAGCTAGACTGAAAGATCTTCACTGGCTCCCGGTGAGGTCCAGAATCGAATTTAAGAGCATGTGCATTGCACATCGCTCTTTCTGGGGAACAGGCCCCTCCATCAATTTCCCCCTCGTGAAAGCCTACCAGCCCACCCGTTCCCTCAGATCCGCGACCTCCCACCTCGCCTCAGTACCACGCATTAAGATGGCCAGATGTGGAGGCCGCTCGCTCTCCTACAACTTAGCCAGGATCTGGAACCCCCTCCCTTTCCATATTAGATCTGAACCCAACCTCCTCACCTTCCGCAAGACTCTTAAAACCTGGCTATTCAGCAAAACTTCAGCTTAAAACTTCACCTAACCTCTCCTATTTCAGCCTCTCAGACTCAGCTCAAGCTCCTATCAGCGCTGGGACGCCCCTGGGTAGCCAACGCGCTTTACAAATCCTCATTCCATTCCATTCCATTCCATTGCATCAAAAAAGCTGTTGAGATTTCCAGGACCTATTTTGCAATCTAAGGCATCAGCTTTGAAAGCTCAGTCACTCAGGGCAATTTACGCTCTTAGGAACATGACTGGCTCAAATTTCAGTGGTAAATGTCTCCCCATTCTATGTTCCATTTTTATGGTTAATGTTTCGAAACCTTTTCTTATGAGAGGTTTGAAGTTGAGAACTCGCTGACAAACAAAGCAACCCACTGGTTTCGGCACACCAAAAGATGCCATTCAATCATTTGAGACGACATCCTTTGTGGGACGAACACATATCTAGGTATCAAAATTCCAACAGCATAGAGCTACTTTTAAGAAGCAGGGATCTCGTTGACAATCTGGTGACCTTTGACCTAAGATCCTGGTCACATCAAAGTCCATGCCAATTACTTACATGCCATGTCGCGACTAATTATACTACGGCTAGATATTTGCTTAACATCCAGCCTTCACAAATACCGTCCCCGCCAACAAATAACATGCCAGCTAATCTTAGAATGCCACTGAGATCACAGGCTACCCCATCTGCCACGAGAACAAGAGTGCCAGACCACTCATTCATTAGAGTCATCTCCTGGGATGCGGCAGGCTTCAAGTCTAAAATATCAATCTTAATCTGGTGCAAGTACATGGAAAACTTTGATATCTGTATACTCCAAGAAACCTGTAGTATTGAACCAATCTTTAAAACTGGATACTTACATTTTCATGTTTCAGTAATTTCTAACCACGTGGGGAGACCATCTGGGGAATTAACAATATGGCTGAAAGTCACTATAAGTTGTAAAATTCGTCAACTGAGCATCGATTGCCCAGATATTCTAGTCAATAGTATCATACCTGATAAGTCTGCTAGGGTAGATATTTTCAACATCTATGCTAGAGCTGCCAAGGAGGTAAATCTTCTAAAACTATTCAATTCCTTGAGGATTATTTTGATAGAAGCCAGACCCAATCTCGCCTTATCTTCTCAGTTGACTTCAATACCATTTTTGAGGACCTGCACCAGAATTACTTTGGGTTAACTGATGAGGAAGATGAGAGGTGGGCGATTCCTTCACTGGACGTAGCACCCATCAAAAGTTGGACCCAAGCTACATTGCAGCTGAAGGCTCTTTCTACAGAGTTGGGGGTTAAAGCAGCTAACGGACGAACTAAATTAGAAGCTATGGAGGCCCAAACTACAACCGACTGCACCATACGAGCCGCATTTATTAAATTCTTAGTGGACCTTAGGCTCTGGTCATTGGTTGGGGACATGGTTATTGAGGAACATCTGGAAAGTGATCACAATCCTCTTAGCCACACCAAGTCGACTTTCTGTAATGCTCACTCCAGTGATCTCCACCTACCTTCCATCACCAGGGATGTCACACCCAACAATGATACGGACTGCCTCAAATGGCGCCACGTAGTCCTCAAACAAGAACTCTTATCTGTAATAAGCCACGATCTTTAATTGACATTAGTCAAGATGAATAATTGTTCCTCGGAGTCTTATGTTACATCTTTTCACCATTGATTTTTTTAAAGATTTGTCTTATCTTACTGTCCCAGTGTCTCACAAAAGAGAACACAGCATCAAAACTACCACTTGGTTTAATAAGACTGCAGACAAAGTCGTAATACCCTAGCACTGGCAATCAAACTGAGGATAGTGACCAAATTCATAGGGCCAGAAAGGCCTATAAAACAAGTATGGTCCCAGCCAAGAAGGAATGAGACAAACAACTATGGCAGGATCTTAAAGCAGCCTGCTCTGCTAATGATCCATCTAGGCTTTGGTCCTAGGTTTGGGGCACTAATGGCACAGCTCTATCGCCTTCAAACTAATATTTTCATCAGATTGGTTTCTCTATTTCTCTTCCAAGTACTCTGGTGGAAATTTAGCAGTTTCTAGAACACCTCCTTCAACATGAACCATTTCTTTCACGGAGAGCTGGATGTTAGATCTAAAGGATGTAACAGTGGCTCTTGAAGATGTTACTAGTGGTAGGGCTGCAGGACCTGATGGTATACCAGCAGACATATTCCTACTTGACAAACTGAGCTGGTCAAAATATATTTTAGTCCTTGCTAATTCCATCGCCAAGGGAGCCCTGATCCTCGATTCTTGGACAGGTAATTCTGATAAAAAAGGGTGACAATGGCTCCCTGGCAAACTACAGATCAATTAGTCAGATAGACTGCATCCAAAATTCCTTTGCTAGAATGCTGCTAAATAAAAGAAAGCAATGGGTTGAGGAGGAAGGCATATTGGCACCATGCCAGCTGGGTTCCGTAAGAAGACTGCTACCATCAACCAGGTTTCCGGTTCCTGGCCCTCTTCTGGAAGACAGTGTTGACTGGCAAGGGGAATTTGTACGTTGCCTTTGTCGATCTTAAATCAGCTTTTGAGCTCCCCCCTGTACCAAGCTTTGGCAGGCACTTAGTGACACGAGCATGCCTCCAAGCTCTTGACTCTGCTCATTCATTTACATGAAGCCAACTATGCCAGAATCCGCTGGTGAATGCAAGACCAGCTCACAGATCGAATCCCACTTACTAACAGTGTTCACCAGGCCTGTGTTCTTGCCCCAACACTTTTTTCATGATATTTAAAGGACATAGTTTGCTAACTTATGAGGATTCCATCTGATGCCCCCTCCCCCTCGCCGATGTTAAGGCCCCAATTCTACTCTTCGCTGATGACACCCTGCTGATCTCCACAACCCCCAGCAGACTGCAGTTACTATTAAATCATTTTGAGGAGTTCTGGGGCTCGCAGGGCCTCGTTATTAACGCAGTGAAGACTAAATATATATCTTTTATCAGCATAAGTCTTGCAAGGGTAGGCTAATATTGAGTGGTATGCACCTAAAGAAAGTGGATTGATTTGACTATTTGGGAGTGCGCTTATCCTCCACTATCTCATTGAAGCAACATCTTAATAAAATGGCTTTTAAGCAGAAACAATTAACAGGTTCCATACCGTTAATCCAGTTCTGCAAATGTATGAGGATCTGCCCTATATGGGTCAGAGCTCTGTAGTTTCTCGAATTGTTAAGGCCTCACAAAGAAGGAACACAGGTTTTAAGGAGCATTGCAAATGTTCTATCTAGCACACCGGCACTTCCTCTAACTTTTGATATGGGTAGGAAACCTATAGAAAGAAAAGTGAGATTGCCTCCATGACTTTATTGGAGAAGGCTATGGACTGCCCCTGAGCTTGTCCATTATGCTTTAGTCCTACAGGACATTTTTAATTCTGATAGATATAGCAAAGTTCCATGGCTAGCTAACACCAAACAGCTTTTAACTGAATTGGGTTGGCATGATCTTTCGGCAACACCACTTAATGCCTCGTTTCCCTCAAAACATGAGATTAAACTGCACTTTCGGGCTTGCACATTCCAGAATGTCGTGCATGATGTAGCAGATGCCATGTTGTCTGGGAATTCTTTGATTTTAAATGTGATAGTGTCCTAGAACAATATTAGGTAAGTGCCAAGTCCTCCTTATTGTAAACCACTGTGAGGACCTGTCATTGAAGAGGGACCCCTTCCCATCAGGCCCACCTTTTCCCAGGCATCTCCCTTATTTCCCTTGGGAGGTGGGAGGGGGGGTTGCACCAGAGGCAGCTGTGATACTTCAATCCCTTCATATGGTGCCAACATTACTAGCCCAATAAACTTTCATAAGTCTCTTACACATACATAGAAGCATCCATACACATTGCTGTGAAAATAACATATGTAACAAGCATTGGAATAGCCAATAGGTCTCACCTTTGGGACCTTATAAGTATTTAGTTATGCAGCACAATATCCTTACTGCAACAACATTAACTGTTGCATGGCTAAGCACTTATAAGGTCCCAAAGGCGAGGCCTTATGGCTAAGCAATGCTTGTTAATTGTCTTTTAGCCACACCAGCGACATGTTTTAAAGTTGCCAGTAGGCTGTGCAGAGTGCATGGGAAATTGGCTCTCGTTTTTAAAATCTTTTCAGATTAGGGTTTTATATACTGTTCTGTGTGATTTGTGCTGTAGTTCGAGTTCTGTCTAAAAAACATTGCAGCTTCTCCCACTTGCTGATCTCACAAGTCTGAAGGGGAACAACAACAGTGATTGAGAAGGAGAGTGTTGGGGCTGGGGGAAGCAACATGGAATACAGAGTCTTTGGCATTTGCTTGTTATTATAAAAGAAATAGGAACAGAACCTAAGTAGCAAGTACGTATGCAGTGCTTAAACGCAATTAATGGGTGGAGGCAGAGGGGGGGAAAGAACAGTCAGGGTTGGGGGTGAGAAAATAAGTAAGACAAATAGGGAGAGGAGCGAGTGAAAACAGAAACGCTGGTAAGGAGTGGGTGAAAACAAGGGCGGGGGCAAGGAGGTGCGACAGAAAAGAAAAACGGGGAAAGGAGCAAGTGAAAACACAAGCACCTGAATGGAGTCCTTAAACAGCATTAAAACAATAGCTCCAAAAACAGGAGCAGTGAATGGACACATGTACTTGGTCCATGCTCTAGCGGAAGGACAAACACAAGAGGCATGACATATGCATGCCATGGCAAACTGCAATAAAGCATATGAGAGCAATTTTGACATGAACAAATGGTAAGACTGTGGGCAGGTGTAGCCCATTAACTGTAAACGGTGTCTCGAAGAGACAGTGCTGTCTAGCCGGGACAAAAAAAGGACCTGTTAACTCCTATTCATCAATGCATGGTATGCTGCCACAACTGCGCATGTGCTGCTTAACTCCTGGTTAAAGAAGTAGCCTTCCACCGCTGTGAGGGGAGCGCTTTGGGTGCCCCTCGAGGTCCAACCAAACCACAATCTGTGAGACAGGCCTATATCATGGCCCACATGCATGATCTGCGCTTGCCTACAAAAAAAATAATAATCTGTATTACGGATCCAAACAGTGCGGTTGGGCACTCAAAGCAGGGGTACATGTCTATTACCATGCAGAGGACTTTCCCTTCACAACATTCACAATAATGTTTTAAAGAAAAGTGGGGTCCAGAACATGCATACTATCTTGATTGAATGAAATTATGTTTTACATCTGTATCCCAGTGTAAAATGTTATCCCCATATGGCTTATTTAACATGCAATACCTTGCACTGCTTTTTGCAATTTTACTATGTATGTTGACAAAGTGTACAAGGTACATTTTCTTGTATTTCGATTACTTTGAAAATGTTAATAAAAACGATGAAAAATAACTCAGAAACTAGTCTTCTGTGGAGTCTTACAGGGTTCTGTCCTCTCTATCATTATCTTCACCCTCAACCACAATTAACATCAAAACCAGAACCAGCACTGGTGTTAACAAGCCAAAGCTCAAATGCACCTTACCTTCTATCACAGAAGATCTAACATAGTCAGGTTTTTAAGGACACTCTGAGACCAGGCCATCGCAGCCAAACAAAAAAAACATTGTGTGACGACAGAGTTCTAGAATACCACAGATTTTACCTGCTTTCCTTAAAATGCCACCTGCCTAATTTGTAAAAGGCAAATGAAATAAGTGGGCCACAGTTAACTCTAATCTCATTACTTAATGACCAGTTAATAGCAATTGTCAGCTTTATTTTGGGGTTGTTTAATATCCCAGAGCACAGCATGAGGAGAAGATGTGCCACAAAAACAGCGAAAACCCAGATTGAACCTCTTTTAAAAGGGTTCAGCTAATATGTTAGAGATTATCAACTTACTTTATTGAGTTGTATGTATCAATCATGTAAAGTACAATAAAAACAAATTCATTGACAATCATAAAGTGCTCATAAACAACCGGTTACCAGTAAATAACGTCCAAGCATAAGACAGGAAAACATTTCCTCAATCATTTCATTAGATTAATATCACACTGTAAACATGTCACCACGGCACAGTATATGTACATCAATGGTAAGGACTGTATATAGTCCATAACTTCCTTACATTTCCTAAGATTCGCAACTTTCAGGATAGGCAGCAGAAAGCAGCGTCTAAAAGAAACATAATATTTACAGAAAAACAAAAACTGCAATGTCAATTGAATGGATTGATCTTCACAAGCACTCAATGCTAAAATCACGATTAAAAAAACGGAGTAGGAAAGGCCACTATAAAGTGCACAGTGGTGAACCTCAGATGTATTAACAAACACCTCCGAAAGCTAGTTGAACTTCAGACAAGATGCAAGGCTTTCTCTTACTAAAAACGCTGCCAAACGTGTTGGCGCACAGTGTAAAGCTGTTTGCAATGGTTAACTAGTCACCTTTCAGTTGCTGATTGCTATATGTGCGTGCGTGTGTGTGTATATGTGTGTGTGTATATGTGTGTGTGTATGTGTGTGTGTGTGTGTGTGTGTGTGTTAAATAGATACTAATGACATGAAACCTTTGCCGCGTTAATATTTGTAAAAATATTGACGTTATTGTTCCAAACCAGGCGTCGTTACGCCACATAATTTGCCGTTTGCCACACTTTTATCAACCTGCCTAGATAAATGTATCCTGTTTAAAGTTTAACACATAGTGGTAGTATTCAGTTGACAAGGACAATGAAAACTTTCATATGGCGAGACAGCTTGCTAAATGTGTACCAACCCCGGCAGCACAATGCCATTTCCCATTCATATAGTTGCAGCACAGACGAACAGTGATGTCACTCTGCAATTACCTTCATCATCTACCAATACGGTCTAAAGAGAACTGGACAACTCTTCTCAAACTGGGTGGACAAGACATACCTTCCCTGCAGCGCAATGGTGGCGGTGTACGCAATAACACACTCTAGGTATTTAAAGCCCTTCCCAGAAAATAGCATTCGCTTTAAACGTGTGTCTCTCCTCCCTCCATTTAAAGCGGACTAATAAACGAAGAAAACACTTTAATCTTTTATTTCTCCCGACAACTGTTTCACTCTTTTAAGGTTTAGAAACAACGGCCAGCCTTGAAATTTTACTCAGGTAAAGGGCGACATCTACTGCTCAGGTATTCTAGCTAAAACAAGCATTGGCCGTGCGCTGTGAAAGTAACGTGGCCACGCGGCTATGAAAGTGATCGCAGGGACATGCTCTGTGGTGGGGAGGGGCAGAGCGAGGCGCTTGAGAGATCGCTGTAAGGCTCATGACGGAGGAAAGACAGATGGTGCACGCTCACGTAACCGCAAGCTTGAGGTCAGCAAAAGCCTCTGGTAGCACTTTGAAAACCCAGTAACTTAATGTCTTGCAGAGCAGCGCATGCGCTGGCTCAGGCGAGACCCAAAAATGCAGCATATGTTGGTAAGCAAGTTGGGCAGTGGCTAGTGTTTACCTTGGCGATTGCCAGAACAACAAAAAATATGAATACCCCAAATTTAGTTGCCTATTTAAATCCAGAACACCAAAACATTGCCAGCCTCCCGTACATTGTACCTAGGCTGTCCGGAATTCGGTTTAAACCGATTGTCCTCGACAGTACACTACCGGCTGAAAATCAGCTGACTCGGTTTAAACCGAGTATCGCTGATTTTTTACATTAGTTGCATTTACAGTTATTGCACTGTTTGGCCACTTGAGGGCGCCAAAACAGTACGAAAAAACAATCCAAGCTACCATCGGTAATTGTAATAAACCGTCCGCCCTCCTCCCGCTGTTCATGGTGTTGTTTGGTCCCTTCCTCCTGCTATCTGTGGCCTTGTTTTCCTGTCCCGCCCTCTTCCCAGTGTCCATGGCTTTGCTGCTCACCATCCCGCTACCCTGCTGTGCTGACTGTTGACCTATGGAAAATGAAGTTATGCTTTCCCTGCCGAGATCGAACCCGCCGGCTGGACACGGATCACTGCAGCAGGCGCCTTGATCACAATTCAGCTGAGTGCTCCTAGCTGTGCAGTTGTCTCCACACCTCCTCTGCCCCCAGTTTCTTTTGTTGCCGATTGCTCGCCATCAGTTGTTACGAAAGGCACCATACACAGCCCCAATGGCTTTGGTTCAGTTGATCACCCTGGACAGAGGCGCAACTAGAGTCAAATTCGGGGGGGGGGGGGACTAAGAAAAAAATTCGTAGGAGGGCTGATTGTTCTAACAAAAGGCAGAGTGGAGCTGCAGGGGCGCTAAGCAGGGGGGACATTAATGCCACATTAACAAGCAAAGGTCTTTAAAAGACCTGTTAAGTGCTCGGGTGCGTCTGTGTGTGTGCCCAGGAGCCGGGGGGGAGGGGGCTGGGGCTGCGGCTGCGGGGGGCTGAAGCCCTTTGAATTCCATGGGCTCTGGACATTTATTGGAATCGAGGCTCATGTTACACCAACAGAGCGAATATTTAGGAGCGCAACCTTATGTGCACGTGACCAGCCATTAAGTTAATCAAATAAGTCCCTGAGGAAGCCAGAAAGCAAGACTGGTGATTGCTTTCAATATAAAAGTTACACGAAAATGTGAAACTTGAAAAAAAAAATTGTTTATCTACAGGGCAATGTTACCACTTGTTCAAGGTCTCAGTTAGCAAAATGTGTTTATGAATTGCAATATTAAAAAATATAAACAATGGAGAATCTGTGAGGAGCCATACACGGAACAAGAAAATAAATCATGGGCTGAATTCCTAAAGTGAGTTACGTTTTACCGGCTGGCATACGCCCTTGCATACGGTGCAGTTTACACCTTCCATGCATTCTCAGGGTCTTACAGAAGCAGGCCTGGAACCCTAACTCCAACCAAACTTTTGTGAATTCGATATTTGCATGAGGAGATATACATGCGTACATTTGCATATAAAAACTTTTGCTCTCTGATTTCAAATTCCTTTTCCCTACACCCCCTTTTCCCCACCATGGAAAACCTTTTACTGCCGCCCTTGTCAGGAGTACATTTCCAGTCTTTTCCACTGTGGAAAGAGATTTCAGACGAGTTGCAAAATAGCCTTAAAGATGTATGTTTGAGCGTGTGCATCCAGGGCTGACATACACGACGGGGGGGGGGGACTTAAGGGGGGGCTGAAGCCCTTGAGTCCAATGGGCGTTGTGCGCCTGACTCTGGACATTTATTGAAATTGGGGCTCATGTTACACCAACACAGCGAAGTTTTAGGAGCGCAACCTTATGTGCACGTGACCAGGCCATTAAGTTAATCAGATCACTTAAGGAAGCCCTTGCCTCACACACCAGGATACTTCTTTTGGCCGTTGGCTCGAGGCAAAGACAGCTGTTGCACAAATGAGCATTGTGGGAGGTGCAATGTGATTAAATGGTGAAATCTGACGCAGCATTTCAGCTGCTTATGCTCGTCTTGCATGAAGGATGGGGCCTTTTAGTTGTTCTACATCTTCCAGGAAGGCAAGCATGTTTTAGTTGGTAATGGTTAGCAGCATTTCATGAATTCAATGTACGTCTTACAGGAATGAGGGCTTAATGTGTTTCAGTTAGTACTGGCGCTCAGCATTTCAACTTTCTTTGCATGTCTTTTCCCGCTGCCACTCATAAAAATTAATTTCACTATAAACCTCGCCTGTTAATGCCGTGTGAATAAGAACAGAGATTAGGAAATATTAATAACATGCGCAGGCAGGACTTTGGGTGCATTTGAGGTGACATCAGTGTATTCTATAGCACCTGGAGGCAGCCTCAGGCCCCATCAAACACCATACAGGTAGCCACATTGTCCTTAGAGTATACACGCAAATCAGCGACATATTAGAAACCTCAAGAGAACCACAAAAGCGGCACATTCTATATAGGGACACATAAAAAAGGTACATTCAAATATATATATATATATATATATATATATATATATATATATATATATATGTATTTCAAGGGCTCTGCAGCGAAGAAAGCACACGGCAGCAGAGAGGTCGAAAAACCTACATTTATTGCGTGAGAATGTCCCAGTTCCCGTCTTTCATCCTTGTAAGCCCGACGCGTTTCAGTGCTTCCTGCACTTTCCTCTGGGGCGATGACAGTGCGTTTGAATTATGAAAGGCTTTTGCAATTACCAGTCCCTGCTGGCTTAAGTAGTACAGCTTTGGGAGGCGCTATCGTAGCACGTGACTTTATTTGTTGTCTTCTGGGAATTGTAGTAATTATCGCCTTAATTTATTATCCGTCGTGGATTTCACACTGGCATTATATTGTTCCAAGTTGTAATGGTTTTGTAACACTCCATTACAATGTGTAGGCATTTCAGTATGCCCCGGTCAACTCGAACATCCTCATTAGTGTTGCACTCTGCTGCGCCGATACTGTCAGGGCAGGTCCCCGCACAACGGCCCCTTTCTCCACGGCTCCTTCCTATGTGTCCAGGTGGTGCATCTCTTCCTCGACGAAGCTGTCGAGTTAAATGTTTGTATTTCAAGGGCTCTGCAGCGAAGAAAGCACACGGCAGCAGAGAGGTCGAAAAACCTACATTTATTGCGTGAGAATGTCCCAGTTCCCGTCTTTCATCCTTGTAAGCCCGACGCGTTTCAGTGCTTCCTGCACTTTCCTCTGGGGCGATGACAGTGCGTTTGAATTATGAAAGGCTTTTGCAATTACCAGTCCCTGCTGGCTTAAGTAGTACAGCTTTGGGAGGCGCTATCGTAGCACGTGACTTTATTTGTTGTCTTCTGGGAATTGTAGTAATTATCGCCTTAATTTATTATCCGTCGTGGATTTCACACTGGCATTATATTGTTCCAAGTTGTAATGGTTTTGTAACACTCCATTACAATGTGTAGGCATTTCAGTATGCCCCGGTCAACTCGAACATCCTCATTAGTGTTGCACTCTGCTGCGCCGATACTGTCAGGGCAGGTCCCCGCACAACGGCCCCTTTCTCCACGGCTCCTTCCTATGTGTCCAGGTGGTGCATCTCTTCCTCGACGAAGCTGTCGAGTTCAATGTTTGTATTTCAAGGGCTCTGCAGCGAAGAAAGCACACGGCAGCAGAGAGGTCGAAAAACCTACATTTATTGCGTGAGAATGTCCCAGTTCCCGTCTTTCATCCTTGTAAGCCCGACGCGTTTCAGTGCTTCCTGCACTTTCCTCTGGGGCGATGACAGTGCGTTTGAATTATGAAAGGCTTTTGCAATTACCAGTCCCTGCTGGCTTAAGTAGTACAGCTTTGGGAGGCGCTATCGTAGCACGTGACTTTATTTGTTGTCTTCTGGGAATTGTAGTAATTATCGCCTTAATTTATCCACGACGGATAATAAATTAAGGCGATAATTACTACAATTCCCAGAAGACATCGCCCCAGAGGAAAGTGCAGGAAGCACTGAAACGCGTCGGGCTTACAAGGATGAAAGACGGGAACTGGGACATTCTCACGCAATAAATGAAGGTTTTTCGACCTCTCTGCTGCCGTGTGCTTTCTTCGCTGCAGAGCCCTTGAAATACAAACATTTAACTCGACAGCTTCGTCGAGGAAGAGATGCACCACCTGGACACATAGGAAGGAGCCGTGGAGAAAGGGGCCGTTGTGCGGGGACCTGCCCTGACAGTATCGGCGCAGCAGAGTGCAACACTAATGAGGATGTTCGAGTTGACCGGGGCATACTGAAATGCCTACACATTGTAATGGAGTGTTACAAAACCATTACTACTTGGAACAATATAATGCCAGTGTGAAATCCACGACGGATAATAAATTAAGGCGATAATTACTACAATTCCCAGAAGACAACAAATAAAGTCACGTGCTACGATAGCGCCTCCCAAAGCTGTACTACTTAAGCCAGCAGGGACTGGTAATTGCAAAAGCCTTTCATAATTCAAACGCACTGTCATCGCCCCAGAGGAAAGTGCAGGAAGCACTGAAACGCGTCGGGCTTACAAGGATGAAAGACGGGAACTGGGACATTCTCACGCAATAAATGAAGGTTTTTCGACCTCTCTGCTGCCGTGTGCTTTCTTCGCTGCAGAGCCCTTGAAATACAAACATTTAACTCGACAGCTTCGTCGAGGAAGAGATGCACCACCTGGACACATAGGAAGGAGCCGTGGAGAAAGGGGCCGCTGTGCGGGGACCTGCCCTGACAGTATCGGCGCAGCAGAGTGCAACACTAATGAGGATGTTCGAGTTGACCGGGGCATACTGAAATGCCTACACATTGTAATGGAGTGTTACAAAACCATTACAACTTGGAACAATATAATGCCAGTGTGAAATCCACGACGGATAATAAATTAAGGCGATAATTACTACAATTCCCAGAAGACAACAAATAAAGTCACGTGCTACGATAGCGCCTCCCAAAGCTGTACTACTTAAGCCAGCAGGGACTGGTAATTGCAAAAGCCTTTCATAATTCAAACGCACTGTCATCGCCCCAGAGGAAAGTGCAGGAAGCACTGAAACGCGTCGGGCTTACAAGGATGAAAGACGGGAACTGGGACATTCTCACGCAATAAATGAAGGTTTTTCGACCTCTCTGCTGCCGTGTGCTTTCTTCGCTGCAGAGCCCTTGAAATACAAACATTTAACTCGACAGCTTCGTCGAGGAAGAGATGCACCACCTGGACACATAGGAAGGAGCCGTGGAGAAAGGGGCCGTTGTGCGGGGACCTGCCCTGACAGTATCGGCGCAGCAGAGTGCAACACTAATGAGGATGTTCGAGTTGACCGGGGCATACTGAAATGCCTACACATTGTAATGGAGTGTTACAAAACCATTACAACTTGGAACAATATAATGCCAGTGTGAAATCCACGACGGATAATAAATTAAGGCGATAATTACTACAATTCCCAGAAGACAACAAATAAAGTCACGTGCTACGATAGCGCCTCCCAAAGCTGTACTACTTAAGCCAGCAGGGACTGGTAATTGCAAAAGCCTTTCATAATTCAAACGCACTGTCATCGCCCCAGAGGAAAGTGCAGGAAGCACTGAAACGCGTCGGGCTTACAAGGATGAAAGACGGGAACTGGGACATTCTCACGCAATAAATGAAGGTTTTTCGACCTCTCTGCTGCCGTGTGCTTTCTTCGCTGCAGAGCCCTTGAAATACAAACATTTAACTCGACAGCTTCGTCGAGGAAGAGATGCACCACCTGGACACATAGGAAGGAGCCGTGGAGAAAGGGGCCGTTGTGCGGGGACCTGCCCTGACAGTATCGGCGCAGCAGAGTGCAACACTAATGAGGATGTTCGAGTTGACCGGGGCATACTGAAATGCCTACACATTGTAATGGAGTGTTACAAAACCATTACAACTTGGAACAATATAATGCCAGTGTGAAATCCACGACGGATAATAAATTAAGGCGATAATTACTACAATTCCCAGAAGACAACAAATAAAGTCACGTGCTACGATAGCGCCTCCCAAAGCTGTACTACTTAAGCCAGCAGGGACTGGTAATTGCAAAAGCCTTTCATAATTCAAACGCACTGTCATCGCCCCAGAGGAAAGTGCAGGAAGCACTGAAACGCGTCGGGCTTACAAGGATGAAAGACGGGAACTGGGACATTCTCACGCAATAAATGAAGGTTTTTCGACCTCTCTGCTGCCGTGTGCTTTCTTCGCTGCAGAGCCCTTGAAATACAAATATATATATATATATATATATATATATATATATATATATATATATATATATATATATATATCCTCCAAGCAAATGAAGAAGAGAGGCCACAGCAGGGGAAACAGAACAGTGGAGGGACCTTTATTCAGCAGCAACACACCCGGTATGGCGAATGCATTCCGGCGTCTATATCGCCTTCATCAGTGCCGGGGGTATGAAACAGGATGTCCATCTGGGGATAAATGCCCTGCCCCATCCTGTTAAGTAATGCACAGGTCCGCCCCCAAGGTAAGTAGTCCATGCATACACTTCCTGTTAGTAACCTGTTGTCTGGTTACTACAAGTCCCAGAATGCCTTTGTTTGATGTGGGCCAGTGTTGCGGGCGTTGGATGTTATGCCTGATGACTTTGGCCCCCAAGTCGAGTGTACTCGCCAAACATCGCCGCCTCCTAATGAGATTGAAGCATGAGCACAAAAAGCAACTCCGTCTGACAGTTTCAGTCCGCACCTTTATATCAGCCAGTTTTCCACCAGCCACTGAAACGTGTGTGCCCACTGAAACATGTGTGCAGATCACATTTCTAATTGTTTCTCCGGATCACTGGGTATTTACAGGTTATAATCTGATCCACAAACTGAGAAGTGTTTTCAAAACTAAAGAACTTCAAATGAAACGAAAACTGAATTTTCCAATGCAGCGCTTATTTCCACTTTTATGAATGTGCATAGATAAACAAGCATCAGGCTCTGAAATTACATAATTTGGCAACTAAAAAAAAGAGAGTGCAGTTTTGTCATAACAACTAAGTGAATGACGAACCTCTCAAAGTTAACCACTCCTCTTTGGGTAACAGTTCCACCTCTTGTTTACATTCGAGTGGCTTACCCACTGAAGGCCACAGCCCGCCCCCTGGGTGCTACCCCGGCTCCAGGCCCATGGAGCACCCCGACTCATGGCTCCACCTCTTTGTTCAGTCTCACTCCTTGTTCAGCTGGCTTAAATGTCCAGAGAGGCATCAGATCTGTCCTGGCTCAGACACTCCTTACCTCTCATCCAGTTACTGAGGACTCTTAGGCTAGCTGCCACAGCATGGTTCCTACAGACACCAACCTAGAACCTACAGTCTGGTCCAAAAAGGAAAAGGAAGGCACGCGCTGCAGGGTTAGGGCTGCTCCTGGTGTGAGGAAGATGACTCTGTGGGGATGGTATGGATGAGCATCAAGAGAGTCAGATGAAAGAGACAAGTCCTACCCCTTCTAAATAGAACCAAAAGGGACCATGGGATAGGGTTGACCAGCACACAAAAGGGCGAAAACTACTCGTGAGATGGAGCTGGAAGGTAAGACGAGGACAATGCCTTCGAGCACAGGATTGCAAATATCATTTGTTTTTGTTTTTAAAACATAAATAAAAGGCTTTGTCATTTACAATGCCAATAGCTTAAACTCGCATAAATGCGAGAACTATTGCATTGCAAATGCTTGTTAAATCTGAGCTGCAGAATTAAGGAACAATGGAAAGTATTTAATGACTTTATTAAGCTTCTGAAATGTAGAGCAGTATACAATTTCTGAAAAAAAATTGAAAAAGCAATCATAAAAGCAAAGCGTTCCATAAACACCGGCAAAACACCGTTTCAGTTGTTTTTTACGGTGCGAAAATGAGTAAACACTGAAAAGCACAGTTTTTTTTAGGTATGGAAATAACTGGAAAACACTGAAAAAACACCACCAGAATTTACCAGAAATAGAAACTGAAAACAGGAAAGCCTAATTGTACCATCCTGAACAAATAGCTTCATCTCCCTGTTCCTCAGTTACCTTGGCAGCACGGACTAACACATATGTGAAATGATGTAAATACATGTAATTATTGCTGTGAGCATTTTGAAAGGCAGAATACATGCTATGTCAGACCACAGAATTGAGTGCATATTAGAAAGGTGAGTGCACCCTTCCTAAGTGGTAGCACAACGCGCACAGCCTAATGGGGGAGGAATAACTTTAGAGCTATCCCTAGCAACAGAAGGTCAACTTACTGTGCGTGTCTATTTGTCAGTACGTATAATTCATGACTATGACTGACCACCCAAATGGATGGATGGGAGTCTCCAAAGTTTGCCGGGAGAGAATACTGATGTTGAAGAGTTGTTGTGGACTAAAGTGCTGAAAGGATTCCCTCTTGCTTTGCCCCAGCACTAGTGATATTGTGTTGGATCCTCTGAGCAGGTGGGCGGGGTAGGTTCCTCTGTATCCATTAGCAGGGGAGGAACAATGAGGGTATGTGAAGAGGGTAGCAACTTAAGAGGGCAGAGAAGTACGCGGTGAGACAAAGCTATACTGGGTGGGGGGAAACAGAAGCACATGGTGAAACAGAGTAACACGGAACTGGGGAAGCACAGAAATGCACGTCGAGACAGAGCAACTCAGTGATGGGGGAAGCAACACGTGGGATGGAAACAACACGGGAGAGGCAGAGAAGCACATTGCAAGACAGAGCATTATAGACACAGGGTGTTGAGAAGCACACGAGGGAGACAGCTAGAAACAAGCTGGATCTCGTGGAATGCTTAACCAAAAGAAAAAAGTGGTTCCAACAAGAGAGAAAAAATAGAAACAGTTATGCGTCCATGCTCCAGAAGAGGAACAGACTCACGATGGGGAATTAAACCCCACATAAGCCATCAAATAAGCAAGCAAATGAGAGTGATAATGAGGCTTACCAAAAGTAAACTATGGACTGGTTCTAAATTAACTGAAAAGAAACAGTGTCTTGCAATAAGACAGCGCACATGTTTAATTAATGTTTATTCCTTGCAGAGAGACATCCCAAGCACCATAACAGGAAAACGCGACAGACTGAAAACAACTCAAGATCCACAGACCCCATCTTTATTTTCATCAACCCATATTAACAACTCACAAAGTAATGGTTTAACTCACAAACATTCACCGACCTACCCAGTAGCTGAAATATAAAAGGTTTCTGTGGTGCCTTAAAATGTAATCCTTAGGCATATATGCAATATTATATACAGATGCCTGTTTGGTACCAGCCTCAGTTATCTAAAAGAAAAATTCTTGCCCTACATCCCTGGACGCACACTACGCTCCAGCAACCATCTACTGCTTCAGGTCCCAAAGATAAGAAGAGCCAGACAGGGAGGTCGTGCACTGTCTTATAAAGGACCTATCCTCTGGAACTCCCTACCCACCGAAATGAAACAGACCAGGAACGTAGAACTATTTAGGAAGAAACTGAAAACCTACCTCTTTACCTTGCCTTAAATTTGCCAGATTTCCCCTCCTCAGCTCTAATTCTTACAGTAATCTGCCTAAATGCAAGTAACAGCGCAGAGATATCCCTTCGGGAATTGACTCAGGCGCTTAACAAGCAAATAAATAAATAAATAAATAAATAAAACACAGAATCACATCACTCAGGTAAAGAATGTCTGTTGACACATGGATGTTGTGCCACCCCTGATTCTGCCCAAAGGGAGAAGGAAACTGTGCAAGGCCATGTAGTTGGCATTTCCACAAATGACTCGCTGTGGTATAACAAGCTTTATAAAAAAAATAACATTTAAAAGCCTGTCCCTTAGTCTCCTCACCGCTCGATACTGCGCTACACCTCTCAACATTCATACAATAGCCACAATCTGATAAAGATTATTTTAAATTTTTTAACTCTTTTTATTAAGCAGTGGAATGGCGCACCAATACAGTTTGACCCCGTTACAGAGGTATAAAACAATCAACGGTACACGTGGATAATTTCATATTAAGGGGTCTTTCCGTGTGAATCCACCCTTCTCCCATCGTTTTTCCCACCCCGCGGTTCCGTTCCTTGATAACACCAGTACCCAGATGCCGTCTAACCCGGTCTATACTCGCCCCAATGGGCCTGGATCTTTTCCCCTTCGCTGCTAGCTGGCACCAGTCCATATCATGCTTTCAATCCTTCACCCTTGGTGGGGTTGTTGCCCCCCAAGCCTGAGCAATATTTATCTTTGCTATCGCCAAGGCAATCATAAGCCAAATTCCAAGGTATTTGGGCCACCGTTCCTCTCCCGTTATTCCCATGATGTCCCACCTTGCCTCTAGTGGGACCCGAGAACCCATGGCTGCAGCCATAATACCAGTCACTCCCTCCCAATAGCACTGGACACCGGGGCAGGCCTGAACCCTCTGGCACAACGATCAGAGTCCCACTGGCCCCACCTGTATTGTAGAGTCCTAGAGGCGGATGACCTATGTAAAATAGGGATATGCACTGAGCGGAAGCGCGCACAAATGGCTCTTTCTCAAGGGCATTGCAGTGTCCCAATTCAGTCATCATCCTCCAGAAGCCCCACGTCTATTTCCCATGCTTCCCTCAGGGGGCCTAGAGGGTCCAGCAAATTGTTAAGACGTTTTCGGTAGATTCAGGAGATGGCTTTTTCCTCCATCTGGTCTAGAAGAAGCCTGTCTTCAAGAGGAGAGTACTCTGGTATCAGCTCCCTTCTGGTATGTCGCAGTTGCAAATACCAAAAGAGCTCGGTGTCTGCCATTTGATGGTCCATAAAGGAGTTTGGCAAGTCAGTTTGTTATCCCATCCCAACAGCTGTGTCGCTTCTCGCCACGCGCGCACTACCGCCTGTGTATGGGTCGGGAGCTCCTTCTCACAGCTTTTCCGATAGAGCACCCCTGGATAGCACATTGATTGCATGGCTTACCGGTCCAGCCAATATGCTGGCTCCGAGATGACTGTAAACACCCAGTCATTTAGGTAAATTAGTTGGGATGCTAGGTAATAGCATTTGATATCTGAAACCGCCAAAACACCCTCGTATACTTCGTGCTGAAGTTTGCGCAGCGCTATTCGCAGAGTACCTCCATCCATAGCAAGTTGCGGAGCTTGGAATTGACCGTCTGGGAGACGTTAGGCAAAATTTTGTAGGGGGTGTTCTGGAGCACATATAATAGACGTGGGAGGGCCTTCATCTTGAACTAGATGGCCCGATCCATCAAGGAGATTGGCGGCTGTCGCCAGTGGGCAACGTCCTTCCTCAACATCCTTAGCTGCAGGAGTATGTTAAGCGATAAAAACTCCTACCTCCGAGTGAGTGATATGGATAGCCAGATATTTAAACTTTTCTTTCTGTACCAACACCATGCAAACAGATGTTGGGGGGGAGGAGATCACTGGCTAATGGAAATACTAGGGATTTATCCCAATTTATTTGATAGCCAGAGTAACTGCTAAATAGCTGGAATATGTGTATAAGTCGATGGATTGACTCCCGGGGCTTGTCCACATATAGTAAGACATTGTCCGCGTACAGAGAGATGCGCTCTTCCCAGCCCCCCACGCTCGCAATGCAGTAGACAAGCGAGTCTTGGAGCACCCACGTCATGAGTTGCTTAAGTGCCAGTGCAAAAATCATGGGGAAGTGGGGGCATCCCTGGTGGTTGCCCCTGTGCACTATGTATGACCTGGACCCCGTCCCATTGGCCCTGACTCTCGCAATTGCGTCACGATACAGTCACCTAATTTTTCCCTGAAGCCCATTCGCATCAAGACTGCAAATATTTATGGCCATTCTATGCTGTTGAACGCCATATGCGCATCTAACTAAAACAGTGCCGCTGTCTCAGCAGGATGGGTCGCCGTCATTTGCATGACCTAATTCAGCCGCCGGAGATTCGGCATGATACTCCGCTGCGGCATAAAATCCGACTGGTCAGGATGAATGACAGAGGCGATGACCACGAGCAGTCTATTACCCAGCGCCTAAGCCAGAACTTTGGCTTCAAAGTTTAAAAAAGAGATAGGCCTATATGTGCAACATTGGTCCAGTGGTTTGTCCTTTACTGGGATGACTACTATGGTGGCTAGGCTGATATCTTCGAACAGCTGCCCGATTACCCACGCCTTTTGAAACATGTTGAGCATCGCCTGCGCCACTTTGTCTGCCACACATCAGTAGAGTTCCGCAGGCAGCCCGTTAAGAGCTGTCGACCTTTCTGGATTGTACGTCTCGTACTGGGCGCCCCATCGCCTCCACCGTCAGGTCACAATCTGAACAATTAAACCATGCAGACAATCTGAATTTGTGGCAATTCTTGGTTAAAACAAAGCATTTTACTGATAACAAAGATTACAATCTCTAGTGAAGCCTTTATAAAAACAAGCACTGGCAAATCCAATAAGACTTGTATATGCAAGAACTATTGGCTTTTGCCAATGTAAATTGTATATTGCGAATTGTAACGGTATTTATATAGGGCTTACGACCCAGACAAGGCACTGAAGAACTTTTTTGGTAAGTAGCATCCTACTCCAGACCACAGGAGTAGTAGTTAGCAGGTTACTACAAATTATTATTATTTTTTTTAATGTCAAAACATGCTCTATACTAATATGTGTATCATGAAGTATTTCTAATACAACCAAAAACATCCCACCTAATTTTTCTCTTGAGCATGCTCCAGTCTTCTGTAAACATTTTGAGTGGAATTTACTTTGAAGGTTCGGAATTCAGGGGAACGCAGGGCTAAGCCTGTGCGGAAGTGGACATAAATTGTATGTGGACTGCATCTTACAGGCACCACACAAACACATCTCTGGAAGAATCACCACAACAAAGTAAAGTTCAACCACTGGTCCTGGAGAAGGGATGGTGAAGATGGAACAGTGACGGGGATGAGGGACAAAAGTAATGACAGGTGAAGGGGCTGGGAGGGAAAAGAAGCACCATGAATGGGGGATATGGGAGTGCGTGAAAAAGCACATAGTCATGTGAAGTGATTGAAAACAAAGAAAAAAGTAGCTCCAAAAACGGGAGCAGATGATGGAAACTAGTACAATGGCCATGCTCTAAGGGAGGGACAAACTCAAGAAATGATATGACACGCTCATGCCGTGCCTATTAGAAAAGAAGAAAATGCGAGCCACGCTGATTCTAACCAATGGGAAGCTTGGGGGGGGGGCTGTAGCCCACTAACATGTCTTGAACAGACCTAAAACAAGCATTTGCAATGCAATAGGGCTCGTATTTGCAAGAGTTTGAGCTATTGAAATTGTAAATGACAATGCCTTTTATTTAAGTGTTGTTCTTAAAACAGATACATAAAAGGTATTTTCATTTTACAATGCCAATAGCTTAAACTCTTGCAAATGTGAGACCTACTGTATTGCAAATGCCAGCGCCAGTGCTGACAAAGCTATTTGAGAAAATAGTGCACGGAAGCTATAATTAAAGCCTACGGAGTAACAACACACGTAACATGAGGTATCGCCATGGGAGGTTACAAAATGAGGCAAGGAGGTTCTAAGGAGGGACTACTAAGCCTATTAACCAATGAACACACAATTTACAGTGGACAATGACACAAGTCAATGAAAAATATGGGTGGAGATTGGGCAGATCTTCAAGTGCTTACCTGAATACAGCATGCCTCGCAGGGCAGTGCATGCGCTGCCCAGGCTCGACCTAAAAAGAATGTGTAATAATCCTTTACCTTAATTTCCTCACAGATCGATACTGAGCAGCACTGCTCAATATTTATATAATGGGCACAATCTGATAAATAAAACCATGCAGATAATCAGAGTTTATGGCAAATCTTTGTTACCAATAAAATGCTTTTGTTTAACTAAGACTAAAACTACTTGTCATGTCCTTTAGGCTAGTCCTATCATGTATACCTGTCAGGGTTCACGGGAGGTTTCCTCCTTGTGACCCTGTTTTGGCACGTACTTCTGCTCCTCTAACCCACCATTCCAGCTTTAAGGCTTGCTCTGCCTTTAGCTGGAGAGTATGCTGGCGGCGCTGGACATCCAAGATGGCCGCCAGCATGCCCGCCGTTTAGCAGTCTAGTTTCCCTCAACAATTGAACTCAGGTGAAGCGCGCGCCAACGTTCCATGGCGCACTTCACCGAGAGTCTTCCCGAGTATGGAGATTACCTGCACTGCTTCGTGAATAAGATAGTCAGGGGGTGGTCGCAGGCGTTGGGTTCTTCAACGTCGGTCCTCAGAAAACCCAGAGCTTCAGGTTAGTGACATTAGAAGGCGCATGCTCAGTCGGATATCGAATGGGAGAAACTTGCATGCTTATGAAGTAGCGTCTCTCTCTGGAGTCGCTTCATTCCAGTCAGTGAACCATAGTGAACACCTTGTCATGTAAGGGAATAGCATTTCTTTCTGAGACACTTCCTTCCCGGTCTAGTGAATCCCAGAGCATTCCTCGTTTAGGTAAAGAGGAGCGTACTCAGTCTTATGCTGCATAAATAAGAGTGTGGTTGTGTGTGAAATCTACGCTACCATTTAGACTCTAGCGAATCGCAGTTAGGAAAAAAATTATTTCTACTTGACTCAAAACTGAGTTTCGGGCTACCAAATTAATTGAGTCCTGGCATTGTGCGCGTGGGTGTTGTCACGCAATATAAAACCACAGACTCTGGAACTAAGAGAAAAGAAGTTTGTTTAAAAAACGATGGAGTATCAGTTTTACCTTGAGAACCAGTTGTTGTTGATAAGAAAGCAATACACAGATTATATTTAGAAGATTCAGAAGAAGATTAAGTACAGATACATACTCACTAACTAAAGTAAGTGTTGAGGGTTACAGAGTAGACAAGGATTAAGGCATCAGTATATAGAGACGTAAAACTTACCTTGTGTTTCCTTATATTGAGAACAGCATAAAAGAGTCCAGTTCGTCCTATAAGAGAAAATAAATCATTAATAAACTTCTCACAAAAGCACATAGTAAAACAACACATGAGAAGCCAGAAGAGAAGCAAGCCCCTGAGAGGTGTCTGGTAAGATGTTTTCGAATAAATGCATACCTGTACAGTAAGTGCTAAGTAGAAGTGTTATTCAGAAATGTATTTGTAATACAGTCTCTTAAGAAAAAAGAAGAAGACAAGGCAGGAACGAGAAGAAGAAAACACTGGGCTGTCTCTTCTCTGTCCCAATACCCTTTCCCCCCTTGGTACTTACCTTGGAAGGATTACTCAACCCAGCAGGGACGTATTAAGAGGGGCATTGGGACCTAGCATCATTCTGCTCCTGTGCGGTCAAGGAGTCTTGTAACATGCCCTGACAGAGTGAAGTGCCCAAGTTGGTACAAGCACCCGAGCATAATGGCAGAGGGTTTTGATTTTTAAAAATCTAGGAGATATCCTGGGTAATATACAAAAAGATTTAGAGGCAGTTAAGGTAGAAAACAAAATTCTAAGGCAGGAAAAAGAAATTTTTAAATGGGAGAAACACTTTCAGGAACTAGTCATAACCCCTCCACTTATGAGACTCCAAGACCCAACACCAGTTCCTTATCTTTTGCTCCCACACAAGTAATCCACTCATTATCTCCTGTAATTCCCCTTGCTCCTCCGGAGCGATTTAATGGAGACCTGCAAAAGGCTCAAATCTTTTTAACTCAATGCGCCCTGAATTTTATGTGTCGCCCTACGATTTTTCCCGATGCTCAATCTCGTATCGCATTCATTTAGTCCTACCTCAGCGGGGATGCTGCCTCCTGGCCAATGCCCTTAGTGACCAAAGATGATCCAATCTTGTACTATCTCGAAGATTTCAAAAGAGAATTTCTTCAAATTTTTGATAGAAGAAGAAGAGCTTCGCAAGCCACCGACAACGAATTACTGGAACTAAGACAGGGTAATCGCGAGTTGGTCGCTTACTTAGCACAGTTCAACAAGCTGGTGGTCGAGACGGACTGGCCGGAAAACAAGAGAGCAGCAGTATTCTACCGTGGTTTACGGGAAGAATTTAAAGATGCTCTATCCCAAATTCCAAACTCCCCTACTGAGATATCGGCACTGGTGGATCTGGTTCTGGAGATAGATTTCCGGCAGAGTGAACGGAAGGGCGAAAGAAGGAGTTTACACCCAGTGTCCCTCGTTTTGACCAGATCAAGTCGGAAAACTCACGAACCGCAGAAGGTTCTTCAGGAGAGGAGCCAATGCAGATAGGCGTGATCCGAGGGCCGATGTCTGGACAAGAAAAAGAGTAAAGGTGGCAGAATAAACTATGTATGTACTGCGAAGGTAGTGGACATTATGTAACGACCTGTCAAAAAAGACTAAAGACACCCTTGTAAGAGACGGAAAACTTGCAGCACCACCAGTGATGGGAGTTGGCCTGATAGATGCAAGAGATAAACAACTCCGGTAAATGATCAACTAGCCAACACTCTGCAAGTCTCCTCACCACATTTGACTCTATCGGTGACGTTGAAATTCAGGAATGTCGTTTTGACAGAAACCTTAGTCATGGTGGACTCCAGGGCTACGGGTAATTTCTGCAACCAGAATTTCGCAAAACGCATTGGTTTGCTAGCTATCAAGAAGGAAAAAAGTGAAAAAGTCAGAGCTGTCGATGGCACCGACTTGACTTCAGGTCCAATCACTAGTCATACCGAACAAGTACTAATAATTACTATCACAGGGCACCAAGAAATCCTACAAATCAATCTCATAGATGCTCTCCAGTTTCAATTAATTCTTGGGCTACCATGGCTAACAGAACATAATCTGTCTATTGATTGGGGGGCTCGAACAATTCAGCTAAATTCAGGATATTGTGTTAAGCATTGCTTCAAAGAAACTGAAACCCAATCAGAATCCAGTATCATTACCTGACTCGCTGAGGATGGAGCGTCGGTGCGTGTGATCCAGACCACAGTGATCCCAGAAGAGTTCCAAGACTTCGCAGATGTATTCGATGAAATTAAGGCAGACACCTTACCCCCTTCACAGGTCTTATGATTGTAAGATAGACCAAGAATCTGGGGCTAACCTACCATGTAGTTGATTCTACGCCTTCACTGAAAAAGAAAACAATCACCTGAAGGACTATTTAAAGAAAAATCTTGAGAAAGGCTTCATCAGACCGTCTCAATCTCCTGTTTCTTACCCCCTCATCTCCGTGCCAAAGAAGGGAGGAGATCTCAGGTCCTGTATTGACTACAGGGCAATTAACAGACTAAGGGTAAAGAACCATTACCCTCTGTTCCTTATTTCTGTGCTCATCGATCAGGTGAAGGAAGCAAAGGTCTACACCCGATTAGACCTGCAGGGAGCTTACCACCTAATTCGACTCCGAGAAGGCAACAAGTGGAAAACAGCATTCAGGACCACATATGGCCTCTATGAATATCTAGTAATGCCATATGGCCTGTGTAGCGCGCCCGCCGCCTTCCAATACTTTATTAATGATGTATTGAGTGATTTTATCGACCAATATGCCATAGTGTACACAGATGATATTTTGATCTATTCAAACACGGAGGAGGAACATCGAACACAGTCCGTGCAGTACTCCAGCGTTTAAGAGAGAACTCTCTTTATGTAAAACTGGAGAAATGTTTGTTTAATACCGAGACCGTGGAATTCCTTGGAAGGTGAAGGCGGAGATGGAATGGGAGTCTACTACAACCAGGAAGGAGGTGCAAAGCTTTATTGGATTCTCCAATTTCTATCGCCAATTCATTCATGAGTTCTCACAGAAAATTCTTACACACACTCGTTTGTTAAAGAAAGGAGTACCATTCAAATGGTCAGAGGAAGATGAAACTGCATTCAATTTAATAAAACAAAGCTTCACTATTGGACCAGTCTTGTTACATGTGGACCCCTCTGAACCTTTTTACCTGGAGACTGACGCCTCGGATTCAGCTATTGGGGTATACTTTCACAAGGACACTAGGCAGTTACATCCGGTAGCTTACCGATCCTGTAAACTGAACCCAGCCAAATGAAGCTATACTATCACAGAAAAAGAACTTTGGGCCATTAAGGATGCCTTTAAGGAGGGGAGGAGCCTAGCTCGCGACCGAGATGGCCGCGCTTTAGCTCGGCTCCGTTCGCCCGCCTGTGTTTTTCACATTTATCCTGCATTTATCCTGCCCCGGGAAGCCCTCCTTGCTGTGTGGTACTACTACGACGCACTGCAGGCACTTACCACTTGTTCCGGTTGTCCTGGCTGCTGTGGGTCCGGTGCAGTGTCCCCGATCGTTCCCGGGACTCGAGAGCGGACTGGCCTGGTTCTTCGTCCCGGCTCCTGGGCCGGATGCAGCCTGCGGGCTTGCCCTTCGGGGCGCGCTGGAGGTGATTGGAGGGCCGCTGTTCGTGTGAGCCGGAGGTTCCTGGCTGAGAGACTCCTGTGTGGCAGCGGCCTTGGATGGTGACGCTGCCCTTCATTATTGGGGTTCCTCGTGTGTTCGGCTTCCTCCCCCTTTGTTCTCCGGTCCGGCCATTTTGTTCTTTGCCGTCCGGACTCGGAGAACGGGACCGGCGACATTGGAGGGCCGGCGAATCCCCTTCTTCTGGTGGCCCTCCTTCCTGTCCGGGGTGTTCTTCTGCCTGTCGACGGGACTTCGTCTGCTTTAATGCCGCCCCGGCGGAGGTTGTTGGCCGCGCGGCCTGTTCGGGCTCTCAAGATGGCGACCAGCCCCATTTGTTTGGGCCGGGCCCAGACGAGCGCTGGGGGCCCGCCACAAGGCCCGGGTGTCGGATACTGTGAATGTTTTCCTGCACTTGAGGGGATCCTGACCGTCCTGCTATCCTGGCGGCTATCGTTGGCCGCGCCACTCCTGGCTCTCGAGACGGCTCCTCACTACGGGCCTCCCGGGCCCCCGCGACCGGATGAGGCATCGATATCGCGGGGTGTGGCTGGTACTCTCCTGGCGGACTCGGCCCCGGCTGCCACCCCGGAGGCGCGCATCCTGACGGCGCCTTCTCCTCCTGTTCTGCCTCCTCTGCCCTTGGCCCGGGAGCCGGATTTTGTTTTGCCGGACTTTCATGATTCTCCTGGTCCCTCTCAATCACCACTGCCCGATGACGTCTCCTGTACCGGCCCGGATGGGTCGGCTTTTATGGATATGTCCTTGGAACTGTGCCTGCATCGTTTGCTACATTCTGTGACTTTCCTGGATCTTCCATGCTTTTCTTCCTGTGACTTTTTTGGACTGCCGTTGGACTTTCCTGCTGCCTGCCTTCTGTTCTTTCTGGCAGGGTCCTCGTTGGATCGGACCCTTACTGCTTTGGATAAAAAGGGTCAGGGCTGATGCAAACTGGCTCCTATATGCGGTGGTTCATGAACGGTTTGGATGATCTTAGTGTCCTGATATGGTTCTGTGTAACTGGTTAGTGCTCCTGGACTTTGGCCTGATACTCTTTGGCTTCCCGAGGACTTGGACCCTTACCCGGGCGGGTGGATGGGTGCATTTACTCCTGTCTTTGGCCCTCCCCCGTGTGTATGTTTGTATGTCTTTATTCCCTTCTTTCCTTCCCTCCCTTTCCCCCCCCCCTTTTTTGTCTTCTAATTCCAACTTTTCTTGTTCCACTAAATTTCGGGTTCAACTTAGGGCGACAGGCACGCTGCGGGGGGGTAGGCCGTAGCCTTCTGCAGGGGTGCAGGGTGGGCTTAGGGGTGGGTGGGGGGGGTCTGTTTGTGTCGGGGGGTCTTTTTCCCCCCTTATTTTCCCTTTTTGTTCTATGGCTCTTGTGTATTCACTTTTTCGGGACTCTGTCGCCTTGTTTCTCCCCCGGGGGTATTCTGTCCTTCTTCCGGTGTGTGGCTGATTGTGGTTTGCTGCCTATTCTGTTATTATGTTGCTGTTACATCGCATGCCGGTTTTATTGTCCTGTTTTTTCCCCCTGAGGATGCTTGGTCTGGCGGGTGCTCCTTCTGTTGTCTTTTTTCCCTCTTTCCCTTCCTCCTTTATGGAGGTGCCCTTTTTCCGTTGGGGTGCGTATCGTATGGTCTTTGTGATGGGGCTTTTTGACCACGTCTTCTCTGTTTGGGTGGGGGCGGAGGTGAGTGTGTGCGATTGATTGTTGCCACTGTCGCTATTTGATGGTCTGATTCTGTTTTTGTCCTTTGCTCGATTTGATTATATGGCTTCATTTTTTTACGTTGTGCTTATAAAATGGCGGCTTGCCGCGGTCCCTCCCTTGTATTCTCGTATGCGGCCCGTTATTCTTTTGGTCCCCTCCCCGTGCTAGAAAATTTAACCTTTATTATCCTGCTCTTGCTGAACGCTCGATGGTCTTTCTTGTTTCACCAGTGCTCCTGATGTTATATCCTGTGCAGATCTTCTTTTTGTATGCTGGTTATTTGACCATTCTGTTTCTGGCCAGCCCGTGGGGTTGTAGGCCAGTATTTGTGAGCTTTCATTGTCAATAAAGGTTTTCAAAAAAAAAAAAAAAAAAAAAAGGATGCCTTTAAGGATGATTGGAGGCACTATTTAATGGGTGCAAAACATACGGTAACAGTGTTTACCGACCACTGCCCGTACTCTAACCCCTCGTCAACTTCGCTGGTCGCTCTACTTTGCAGACTTTGATTTCATTATCACCTTCCGATCAGGATCAAAGAATGGGAAGGCGGATGCTCCCTCTTGATTGGATACGTACAACCCCAAGACAGTCATTGACAACCAACAGATCATTCCTGACGATGAAAATCATTGGAGCTATTTCTCAAGTATCATTTGCCGATATGAGGATTGGGCCATGGAAGATTCACAACGCTTTACCCTATCAGGAGAACACCTTGTTTTTACCTACCAAAGACCTCCGGGGCATGCCTTGGTCAGTGCATGGTGGCAGCACTAGGAGTGGGTTCTGCCAACCAAGCTCCATAATCCATCAACATCCTGCTGGTAACGGACATATTCCTGCAATCTAACACATTTTTCTTACTCGGCATCCCCGGCAGAGTCGTCTGATCCCATGTACGTCTCCTGGCGACAACTGGTGCCTGATTTACACCGCCCGAAGATACTGCCTGCTCTGCGAGCCGAGGCCGGCCGGGGTTGGCCCTCCTCCTTCACCTCCCGTGCGGAGCTCCCAGTGCGCTCTACTGCCTGCTGGACGTCGGCCTGGTGAGCGGTGCAGCTGCGGCGGCCGTCTCTGGCGGGGTTGACGCGCTGTACCGCCCGGCCCGGGCTGCTGAGGCCAGGGAGCCATCTTCCCACGCAGCCTGGCTGGACTGCACGGCGGCCGCGGACGCCCGGGCTTGGGGGAGGTGAGCAGTGAACCCCCCTTGTCTCCCTGCTAGTGCAGCCCCGGTTCTGGTGTGCACCCCCAGTCTCTCCTCTGCTGCGGTGCGGGAGGCGCCCCCCTCTTCCGCGCCTAGGATCCTGCTGTCCATGGCCCGCGAGATTCGGGCCCCTCTACTACTGTGGGCCGGTGCCCTACTTGCGGCCTGAGGGTGCTGGGCTACGGGCCCCCACCAGATTCACCCTACATATTGCTCTGGAGGCCCCCCCTGTGATGTCTTGGCCCGGCTGGTGACTCGGGAGCGCGTCCTGGGAGCTACCTCTGAGGCACCTCGTCGCGGCTTGCCCCGCCTACCCCATTGTGGCCATTGCTGCTGGCAACTGGAACTTTGGTGGTCCCTGGGCCTAAGCCAGCTGGGCAACACACTTGCTGCACTTCTCTGTGGTGGGGTCTGCTCCTTTTCTTTGGCCGCTTCTGGCACTGTCTGGGAGCTAGGGACACGGCTGTTTGATCGTGCAGTGCCGCTGCCCCGGATCAACTGCTCTATCTGTTGCTGCCTTGATTTGGCCGCCAGTCACAGGAGCTCCTGCCTATGCTTACTCTAATCTCTGCGCCCATGTGGAGGACATTTACGGCACCTATGCGCTATCCTACGCCTCCTCCTGCCTTCTCAGATATCTGCTCAGCCCCGCCGCGACTGGCGCCTGCGTGGGGAGTCTTCTGCCAAAGGATTTTCTCGCCTCACTGTGGTTCTTGATATGTATGTCGTCCTCCCTCTGTCTCCTCAGATCTGGTGGGGCGCTGTGCTGGAGGAGCACTCTTAGTTCTCACAACTATTCTACTACCTAAGTTACTTGCAGCACCTCTAGTCACCTCTCTTGTGCCCACTGCTCCTGGAGGCTGGCTGTGAGCGCACTTACTATTAGTTATCTTGACTGTCCCTCCTGGTCTGGTCCATACTTGTGGTGGCTGGCAGGCCTGTGACATCCTTTGGTGTGGCTCCTCTCGGTCGCTCCACCTCTTCACTGCCTCTGAGTGTGGTCTGCTTACTGGTTTTCCCTACAATGGGGAGAATGGACCCCAAGCAGCCTAAAATTACATTTGAGCACCGAAGGTCGACTCGCCAGGACGGCGCCAGCTCGGATGGTGGTGACCCTGCACCCGTCATGGATGCACCTCTCGCTCGGGATGATGACCTAAAGGCAATCATGCTTGTTGTGAAATCAACGGTAACTGGCATTGCTACTCAACTAGACCAGCTATCCGCCCGACTTGACTCAGTGAAGGCCTGGGTTGACTCGCATTACAATCGCCTCCTCCATGTTGAATCCAGGGTATCTGACGCCGAGGAAGCAGCCACATAGGATCACCTGAAATTGTTACAGATGGACAAAATCCTGGCGGTCATTAGTGAGAAAAACGAAAATTTGGAGGCACGCTCTTGCCGGAGCAATTGCCACATCACCGGGGTTCCGGAATTCACCAATATCTCCCGCATGGAGGACTACGTGGAGCAACTTGTCAAGGAACTCTTTGGCGCCGTTCTGTCCTCAGTTCTTAATGTTGAAAGCGCCCACCGCTCCCTTGGCCCACGGCCTGGTCCTGGTTTGCCGCCTCGCCCCATCATCGCAAAAATTATAAATTTCAGAGACCTGGATGCCATCCTCCGTGCAGCACGTGACATGGTCAAGATCAGCCATCAAGGGAACTCGCTTTCATTCTACCTGGATTACACTCTTGCGGTTCAGGCTGCCCAGAGTGAGTTCCTGCCCGCAAAGCGGGATTCTTCAAAGACATGAGGTTGCCTATTCACTTGCCTATCCTGCTAAGCTGAGGGTCAAAAAGGGGGGAAAACGCTTGTATTCCCCCATCCCAAGGACGCAGTTGCTTATGCCAAGAAACTCCATGGTCCTCGCACTCGAACTCCATCCAGCTCCCAGCTAGCCGTCACTGGTCACCTGAGCGATAATGACTGAAATGCTGTAATATGTACACTGTTTGTTTCTTCTGCCCGTTGTCTACTGATACCATAGCTTGGCCACCCTGCTTTATTGCAGGGGTGTCCGCTGAGCCGTGCCATGCCCTCACGGGATAATTTCCTCTCCTGATGTTGTTCCCCCTTTTCCCAGTTGTGGGTTCCTGGGGTGGATAGGGGTGGTATCTCAGACTGTTTTGGGGGTTGGTGGTCTTTATGACATTGCTTCCTGGTTTACTGGGGTGGGGTGGTTGGGTGGTGGTGGGGTCATTTTCGTTCATAGTCAATATCGTTGAATCCTTGCTTCTCAAGCAACTGGGTCTTCTATTTGTTTGGGGGGTCGGTGTGGGTGCGGGGTTGGGGGTCCTTTTGGCATTGTTTTCCAATTTGCCGGGGCTGGGATTTCTGGGTGGGGGTTGGGTTACAGGAACAGCTACAATTGCCTGTAATTTACCTACCTTTACTTAGGCAGCCTCCGAATATCAGTTCGATGGAGGTCCAGCGGTGTGGGCAGGGTTGGGGAGTGGGGTGCTGTGGGTTTGCCCCACATTTCATTGGGGTCGGTGTTTTGATGTTTTGTTTTCATTGTTTTGTTACATCTTTTTATTGCTATTACTGTTTTCCCCTGCAACAAATCCGTGCACGACTTTCTCCTCTTCCAATGGCACTGCTTTTTCCCCCTACTTATTTCCTCTCTGGTATATGCACACTGAGGGTCCCCTTTATGACTTGGCCTGCCCATGCAGTTGGCTTCAAACCTGCCCAATTATTCGCTAAGTGCGACCGGTCTGCCTCCCCGCAGTTTGGCTCCATTATGCCGCAGCACACCAACTGGTGTTACCTGTTGTCTACTCTACTCACTCTGCGTCTCATTGCTCCTATATACAGTAAAACATAACCGACACCATTTGTTGGACCTGGAACATCCGTGGTCTTAACGACCACCAAAAAGCCAGGCTCATTCACTCTCACCTGCAGCGACACAAAGTAGACATTTGCCTCTTACAGGAGACACACCTTCTGCCCGAGACCTCCTCCAGACTCAGTCGCGACAATGGGGAGAATCACATTCCTCATTTAATTCCACTTATGCAAGGGGGGCGTTTCCATTTTGATACGTAGGGCCTCCCCTGGCAAACTCTCAGGTACTTTCGGATCCTGACGGTAGATATGTGCTTCTGCATGGCTCATTGCTGTCTCAACCCATGATGATCGCTACGGTGTACGGCCCCAACTCGGATGATCCCGATTTGTTTACACATCGGGGGGGGGATTTTAATATTACTCTTTCCACAGCATTGGACCGTTCTGGCCCCCACTCCTTCCATCCCCGCACTACCACTCTGCTTCAGTCCTTACTGACTGGCAATTCGACGTATGACGCTTGGCGTCATGTTTGGCCCAATGCCTGCGAGGGCACCTGCGTCACAGGGGTTCCGGGCTGCTGGTCATGCATTGATATCTGGATCACCTCCCCGGATGTCCTCACTTGGCTCATATCAGTCACTCATATGGCACGTACTTTTTCGGATCATGCTCCGGTTCAGGTCTCTCTCCGTCTCCCTCACTCCCCTCAGCGGGCATCCACATGGCGGCTCCCTCCGAATGCTCTTCATGATACAGTCTTCTGTGACGAGATCCAAACAGCGATCATCAACTATTTCGATTTAAATGTGGGCTCAGTAGATTCTGCTTCTGTCCTGTGGGAAGGTTTCAAAACAGTAATACGGGCGAGTGTATCTCTAAACAGGCCGGGTCCTTTGTTCTATCCGCACTACTTTGGAAAAGCTGGAAACCGAACTTAGGGCTCTGGATGCCGCACAGGTGGCCCACCCCAGAACCGAGACTCTTGTGCTCTTAAGACAAAAGTACACTGCATTTACTGAAGAGGCTAATAGAGAGCTCGCCTTGTTGGGCAGAGAAGCTCAAGCCCGCCATTTTGGAGAAGGCGATCAGTCTGGAAAGACCTTGGCGAATCTCCTTCTCCCCCGCGCTGCGTTGTACGTCACTGCTCTTCGCGATGGTGGCCCCACCAGAACCACCTCTCCTGAGGAAATCAAGACTCATTTCAAGGACTATTATTCGCAACTTTACACCGCCGGTTCCCCCCCCTTGCGTGAGTCCTTCGAACAATACTTCGATACCATTGCGTTGGTATGGATGGAGGACTATCATCGGAAATTCTTAGACGAGCCCTTCACTAAGGTGGAGATACTGGCTGCTATAAATAGCTTACCTAGTGATAAGGCCCCCGGTTTAGATGGTCTTTCAGCCTCTTTTTATAAAACATTTGCATAGCTCTTGGAACCACACCTGGCTGCCATGTACAACAAGTCTTTCGACAATGGTCTCTTTCCTCCGTCTCTCCGTGAGGCAATGATAATGCTACTACTCAAGCCCGACAAATCAGCTGACTGTCGAGATTCATATCGTCCCCTCTCCCTCATTAATATAGATAATAAAATCTTTGCTAAGTTGGTGGCCTCCCGCCTTCTCCACCTCATGCCCCTCATTGCTCTCCCTGACCAGTCAGGCATCATCCCTGGTAGTGCCACCTCACATAATCTCAGGACTATTTTTTCAGTTCTTTATCAAATCAACCCCAGCCTTCCCACGGTGGCCCCTCTTCTGGATGCCACGAAAGCATTCGACATGCTCGAATGGCCCTTTTTATTTTTTCTTCTACTGCGCCTTGGTTTTAGCAATATTTTCATATGAAAGATATCCCTTCTCTATACTCGCCCCTCGGCTCGTCTCCGAATCAATGGTCAGATATCGGATCCTATCTTGATTGAACGCGGTACTCGGCAGGGGTGCCTTTTATCGCCCATGCTCTTCGCCATTGCAATGGAGCCCCTGGCGGCCAGACTCCGGCAGCATCATACTCCGAGAAGTATAGGTTTCTCGGCTCGATCCCTCCTGGTCTCTATGTATGCTGACGACGTTACACTCTACGTTCACCACCCCCAAGAAAATCTCAGCCCTCTGGTGCATGAGATAATACGCTTTGGTGGTTTGTCGGGCATACAAATGAACTGGAGCAAGTCTGTGTTGTTCCCCCTCATGGATGCCACCAAACCATTTATGCTGGATTTTCCCTTTGTCTGGGCCTCTGGCCCCACCCACTACCTGGGTATCTGGCTGAGTAGAGACTTGGATGACCTCTGGTGGTCTAACTTTGGGTGTGCAGTGGATTGGCTAGAGTCTAAGATCCCGCATTGGAGTCGGCTCCCTCTGTCCCTTGCCGGATGTATAGCCATTGCTAAGATGGTGGTTCTGCGAAAATTCCTTTACCTCTTTCTAAACATCCCCATTCTCCTCACTGCTTATTTCCTTTGTAAAACATTTTCCTTCATCATCTCTCTAGTTTGGACTGGTAAGCATCCCAGGGTTGGGTACGACATCCTTACTCTCCCCATGTCGGTAGGAGGCATGGGCGCTCCTAATTTTAAGCTTTATGCCTTAAGTGCCCAAACCAGCTTTCTGCACTTTTGGATCCACCCTTCGCCCTTCGCCATGTGGCTGTGGAGACTGACATTGCATCTCCCTGGTCGCTGACTACTACCCTGTTTGCCCTGGCGAGTCCCCCGCAGGCAGAGGTGGACACGGTCAAGGCCTTGCGCTGGGCCTGGTCCGGACTGCGCCAACTCTCCAATGCCCTGCTGCTATCGGCTGACACCATGCTGATAGTGCAGCATCTTGCTTTTCCCCCTTTCCAACCATCTGGTATGTCCAAACATGCCACACTCTTGGGCCTGTCGACATTGGCAGATCTCTACCCTGGTGGCTCGTTCTACTCCCTTCCCACCTCTTCTGGCCCGCTGGACACTATCTTATTTTATCAATTGCGTGCTATATGGAGGAAGTTGCACCCTACGTTTCCCCAGTTCCCGCCTACGATGCCTGCTCTGGATTTCAGCTATAGATCACAGGCCCCTCATAAAATAGTCACTAAATTATACGCCCTCACGTTATCATCCACTTCCATCTCCACAGATCGAACATGCGGGGCTTGGGGTGAGGGCTTGGGCATGGATATCGCTCAGGCTGACTGGCTTTACTGTTGTAATCAGAGGAAGAAACTGTCACCCAATTACAGGCTTCGTCTTATTCATTTCAAATATCTGCACAGATTATACCGTACTCCTGCTCAGCTTCACAAACTTAGACTCATACCCAATGATAATTGCAGGCGTGGAGGAGGAGCCTAGCCCGCAACCATGATGGCCGCCTGAACCCTCGGCTCCGCCGACCCTCTCGTTTTTACCCCGTGTTGCGGCTCATCCTGCAAGTTATCCTGCTCCATACCCGCATTTTCGGATCCGGGAGGTGTTTCTGCTCCTGACGCTGTGCTTTCGATGTGTTCCCGGTGGGGGAAGAGAGACAGCGCCCCTGCTCCCTCCTTTGGCCCTATGGCGGCGACCGGGTCTTTCTTCCTCGGAGACGGCCGGCCATGATTGCATCGCCAGCGGCCATCGTAACTACATCGGAGCCGCCCGGCGGGGGTGTGCTGTTTCTCTGTGCTATCCACCGCGGATATTCCGCCTGCTCCGCAACGCTTTATTCTTCAGGGGCAAGACGGCTGTGAGTGTTACAGTATCTTCTCCCCAGCTCGTACGAGAGTTTTCCAGCTTTCTCGTTGCCCAGCGCCTTGGTGTGTGCCATCTTGTGTCTCTTCCCCGACTCCAGCATTTGCCGACCCCGGGTTGCTCCTGAGTATGCGAGCGTGCCCCGTCGCTGCCTGGACTTGTTTGGGTGTCGGAATGGAGTGTGCTGCCCCTGTGCCTCTGACTTGTCATTATTGTACGGAGTTGCGACCTGATGACCGGCTGCCCGCAGGGGGGGTCGCCGGCCGGTCTTATGATCTCCTCCATATCTGTGAGGCTGGCATACAGGGTGCGGCTGCTTCCTCCTGTCCCGGGGAACTGCTGCGGATTTGCGATATTGTTGGGGCGCTGGGTGAATTGCGAGATGTTTTTCGATGTACTGCCCGAGAGCTGGAGGACCGATTGGAGGCCCTTTTGTCTGCTATGCCCTCGGCTGACCACGTCTGCTCTCATGTGCGGAGCACTATGCCACATCCTGCTGCTGTTTGCCATGGATTGACTGACCGGACGTCTACGGAGGTACGAGAGCTACCGAACCCCGCTCCTGTTGTGGAATTGGATACTATGTTTGGAGAGAGCCTTGATGTTCCGGGACTTGCGAGTTGGCTGGGTGTTCGTATCCGGGCGCTGTGTCCGGCGGCGCCTCAGTGGTCTGATGATGTTTCTCGCCGCCTTCTCCTGGGACTGTATTCACTTCTTTGTTCGGCCTCTCCCGGTGGATTGTTGTTGCTGAGTGTGGGACCCTTCTGTGATGTTGTGACATGCACGGTTCCGAGTCCTTCAGACTTTGGTGGACGGTCTTCTATCCTGCAATGGTCATCCCGTCTTTCCGCTCTATTAATGACGGCCACTATCCAGCTGGACCTTGTTTGTACGTCGGACCGTAAGGGGCAAGGTTGATGAAGTTTCTCCCTGTGATTCCTGAACTTGTGTTGCTGGGACTATATCGTACACGCGGGGATCCTGTGTTTTGATTCTATGTCGGGTTGGGGGTCCGGGGATGGCGGCCGCGTTTACGTATGCTGGTTGTTTTGAGTATGTTCGTTAGGCCCTCCTCTGATACGTTACTGTTTCTCTTTTTCTTCTCTCTTATTTTTCTTCTATATTTCGGGTGCTCTTTTGGGGCGACAGGCACACTGTTAGGGGGGGGGTGGACCATAGCCTCTGCATGTGTGTAGGGTGGGGGGTTGGGGGAAGGGTTTTCTTTTGTCCGCTTTTGTTTCTATGGTACCTTATTTTTCTTTATGTTCTCACCCTTTTCTTTTCGCTTTTTCTGGGTCGGTGGGATCGTTCGGGATTAGATGGGTGACGCTAGGCGTGCTATGTGTAACTGGTGCCTATTTATCCTTTAGTGTTGTTCTTTAGCCGCCATTTTGATTAGTTCTCATTGCTTGCTCTGAATCCTTCGGGTACGCGTTGCCCACCCTTATCTTCGGTGACCTATATGGGTTCAGATCCTTCTCGATTCGTATGCTTTTCTACCACTTAATTATGTCACCTTTAAAAAATGAACCTTAACTTCTCCTGTTTCTCGGTAGCGCCCGCTTATTTGCAGTAATTTGGATCGTTTGTTATTATTGTATTCTGTGCTACTGAGTTGCGATAATTTTGTCTCATGCTCGTATATTTGTCTCGGCCGGCCGGATGGTTGTAGGCCCGTATCTGTTTATGATAATGCGCAATAAAGGTTTTAAAAAAAAAAAAAAAAAAAAAGATAATTGCAGGCGTTGCGCCGCCCCTGCTGCGGATTTTGCACATCTAGCGTGGCTGTGCCCTAAGGTGTCTGATTTCCAGCAGGCGGTATGCACAGCCGTCTCCATGATGATCTCTGCATCTGTACAGCCCGATCCACAGTTGTGTCTGCTAGGCTTTGTTAAATTTTGCCCGGATGCTTCTCGCCGTCTGATTGCAGTGCTGCTCGTTCTGGCCAGGCGTAGGGTGGCCATGTGCTGGGGGCGAAGACCGGCGCCCCAATTCGCTCACTGGCTCGAAGACGCCTAGAGATGTCAGACCTTGCTTTCTGAATTATGGGACTTACTCCCCGCGAGATCTTGCCCAATTGACATATAGGACCCCTTAGTGACATATCTTCGTCCCCGACTTCCTTCGAGCCACGCTGCCTCCCCTGCGCTCCCCACCTGCGGCAGCCACCGGTGCTGATCAGTAACTGCCTCCCTCTATCCCCCTTCTTCCTGTGCCTGCCCTCATCCTTATTGTGTTGCCCCTTCCCCCTTCAGTACATGTGTTGGTTGTGGTGTTATAGCAGTGCCTAACGGACTTCTATTTTTTGTATGCTGGTAGTGTCATTACATTTATGATGTTTGGCTAAAATTCCATTGTAGAATTCGCTCTGATTGGATGCAGATGTATTTTGATTATACTGAATTAGTCAAATAAAGGTTTTGAAAAATTTGAAAATAAATAAATGAATAAAAAGACCTCCAACTACAAGCTATGCAGGAATGTCACAATCATCTACTGGCAGGCCATAAAGGTGTATTGAAAACAGAAGACTTGATCAAATGTCGATTTTGGTGGGCGCACTTGTGTCAGGACATTCGCCAGTATGTCTTGGGATGTGAGATTTGTGCATGGGGAAATTCAGACAGACAAGCTCCTTAAGGTCTCCTACAACCTCTACCCAATCTCCCATACCCTTAACACATTGTTTCTCTAGACCTAATTGTGGAACTACCCTCCTCTCATGGGTTTGATACGATCCTAGTCTGTGTGGACACCTTTAGTAAAATGACACATTTCGTCCCCTTTAAAGGCACCCCCACGGCACAACAACTTTCACAACTTTTCATTCACAATATAATTTGTCTCCACGGAATTCCTAAGGTTTTGATCACAGATAGGGGTTCTCAGTTGTTATCTAGTTTTTGGAAGGCCTATACCAAGAGCCTAGGTGTTGACCACCGATATTCTACTAGTTTCCACCCAGAAACTGATGGCCAAACTGAGAGGGCTAATCAGGAGTTAGAACAATATCTCCGCCTCTACTTATTGGATGAGGAAGGTGACTGGCCCGATTACTTATGTACTGCAGAGTATGCCCATAATAAAGCCAAAAATGTGCCCACAGGCTACTCCCCCTTTTTAGGTCTCGCTGGCGTTGCAGTGCGAAGCGCTGCCGCCAACGCGACTTGTAGTCGCCGTGCTTCCTCCCAAGGGAGACAGAGCTGGGCACGAACCGATACAGACCTGGGCACGAGCCGACTCAGGTCTGTGAACGCCAACGTGCACGCTCACTGCGTCACGCTCCTGCCCTCCCGCGTCTCTTGCAAGGCGCGATCCAGGCCGACATGTTGTATCAGGGGTCTAGTGTTTACATTATACTTTTGGGACGTGCTGCGTGCGTCCGACATCACTACGTGACGAGGGTCGTCTGAAGCCGCTGTCTTCTCTTCATACCCAGTTGTGGTCAGTGACATTATTGTGTATTTTCGTGTTGTGTGGATTCGGGCAGGCTGCGGGTATGGCGGCGGAGGAGCCAGAGCGTGCTGATGGCAAGATTGTCAAGATGGAGGTTGATTACAGCAGCACGGTGGATCAGCGGCTGCCCGAGTGCGAGAAACTCGCTAAGGTGAGCTGAGTCATGTCCGGCACTGGTAGGCCACAATGGATCAGCAAAGGTTGGGCGAGTCCTATAGGAAATGTGGTAGAGACGCTCGTCGCAGTCATGGGGCAGACTGCACTTGAGTGAGAGAACGAATGGATTTAAAGGAAGTTTGAGTAGCAAGTGTCTAGAGTACTCCCCATTGACACAATGCATTCTTGTGAAATCTCCATCATTTTAGAGTTAGCCACACACTTACAAAGCAATATTCTTCCTTAGACTTAAGGATAGTAAGCAAACTTGCTTCACCACTTTTTTTCATTAATTAGATTAGTCTCATATAATATTGGTTTTCAATGTTCTTTGCCCTCCAACAGGTGGTGTTTCCAGTCACTAGGAAAGGAGAGTCTGGACACGGCGAGAAACGTTTTGCTCACCTGGATGGGCTCTCTCATGCGAATTGGTACAGATTGTATTCGCCCTTTTGATGTAAAAGTCCCCAACCCCGCTGTGCTGAGCATTTTACTTTGATATTTGGGCTCTTTTGGGTGGTGTAGGTCTTACATGCACAAAGGCGGAGTAACATGTACGTCTTTAGTAATCGGATCCGTCAATGCCAGACGTACCGCCGGCAGTAGGGGCATTCCAGAGTTCAATCCGGGTCCAAGTGCTCGAAAGTTAACACTTCCCTTGCCTAAGATCACACTGTTCGCATAAGATGTGTGCTCACACGCCTTGCTCACACCTTCTCACTAGTACTAGGGGCTCGGCCCGAGGAGACCGTGGACGCCCCAACGTTGTTTTGTCCACCGACAGCATGGATTCTGCTGCATAATTTTTGAAAAACAAAACTTCGACTCAAGTCACTTTGTGCATGCACATTTTTTAGTTGGACACACTGTTCCTGATTTTAGCCGATCAGCCAATGGGTGTACTGCCCCCTCTTATTTACAATATAGTCTCCCTGAGCTCTGGGTGTAAACGAGACGAGAGCTGGGGTGACTGACAGACAGACAGATGCTCACACCTGCCCAAGTCTTCTAATGTTACACATAGCTAATAACATTTCTAACGCCCTCGACCCTGCCTGGTTGCACTGTGTGGCACCCGGAGCTCAGACAGTTATCCCAGCCAGGTGGTCCATGTACCTGTGTAGGGCGAGGTCACTGCCCCCTCCCCTCCCTCGGGGGCTCTCGGCTCGGCGGTGGCGTCCTACACGCTTCCACCGGTTTGCTGGCCTCAGAGTGAGTCAAGAATGTGCTCTGCCTGCCCTTGTGCCCAGTGTGTATAGGGGAGATGGGACGGGCGACCTTCCCATGAAAACGCCATGGGCAGCCTGGATCTCGCGTCTTGAGCCGCACCCGGCATCGAGGGCATCTGCTGCGAGGGACCCGCAAGAGTCCCCATGGTTGGCACAGGTCTAAAGCTTCCTTTATTTCTGCAGGGGGCCTGTCAGCGCTTTTCAGATACGAAGGGCAGAGTCTCCAGGGGGTTTACAAGTCAACGGCCCACAGGGACCTGCAGCCCACCGGCGACGGTGGTCTCAAGATGTGTGGGGAGTGCTACGCCAACCAGACCTTCCTGTACGACGATAGAAGCACGCACAAGTACGCCGCCGCCAGGTACGTCCCCGCCACCGGAGCGAATGCTCTAACCCTGTGAATTCAAGTTGCCATCTTTCATCCTTCCGAGGTCGATAGCACAATTACCACAACGTTGGCTAACATATATGAAAGCAACGCTTTCAGGCGTCAGTGGTTTAGTAATGTATAAATTAACTTACAATTTCGAAGGTGTTGTCAATGGTGGTGTTTTAACTTGTTTTGATTTTATTATCTATATCTGTCATAAGGCTTTAAGCTCCGAGCAGTACCAATATTCGAGTTTACGCTCTAAACGCAAATATATGCTAATACCTATATTACCTAGCATTATTATTAAAAGTATTATTATTTTCATTATTAGCAGAAGCAGTAGCAGCATTAGCATTATTAGCTTGCAGAGCCAACACTTCTGTGTGTTTAACAATTCTTTGCATGTGTATAGAAAGAGCCCTGGTCTGGTTATCACTGACTGAACCACGCATGGACAGCAGTCTTTGCGACCTCGACAGTCTTAAGTGGTCTTTTCTTGTCAATTTCATTAAAAAAATGCGAAGACCTAGTCTTAAACTCCTACAAGCGCTCATCACTCATTAAAGGACAATTTACGGTTTTTAGTTCATGGCTTTGTAATCTCCATTGTTCGAGTGCTCTGTATTGCCAAATAAGTGAACTTGGGTGCATGGGATAATGATATATGCCCAGGGGAACAGTGTTCGCTCCAAGTGAAGAAGCCAGGATTGGAACGCTGGGGTCTTAATTTCAAAGTCCGTCACTAAGCGTCCGACCCACATATTATCTTCGACTCGCCACTTATGCACCAGAGGTAGCAAGATTTATATTTTGCAACTTCCTGGAACAAATCGGACTCTCCCAATGTACTGTAGGTAGATATATTTGAGGAGTTTCAAATGGATAACCATATTGACGTTTAAAGGCCTTGGTTGCAGGCTGTTCTGTCTGTTTGTACTAATGTTTCTGTTCAGTACTTTGCACGCATGGTTTTTGACAGTGCTTAATGACAATCTTTTTTTTTTTTGCAGAGTTTTATATAGCGCGAACTAGACCCGAACCGAATCAGGTATCAGAGCGCTTTACATATTTTCCAGTTACGTTACATGAGGACACACTTTCATTTTAGGCACGGGGAGATTAAGTGATTTGCCCAGAATCACAGGAGGTTTTGGCGTCGTTACCGAGACTCGAACCCAGATCCCCAGGTCCGAGGTCGAGCGCCCTAGCCGTTAGGCCAACTCCTTTGCCAAATAAAGAAGCCAGAGGGAGATGATAAATGTGTCGAGGGTCACGCAATTTGGTCAGGTGGAGACGCCGCGATTACAGTCCTTGACCGTTAGTTATACCAGCGATATGTCGCCAGAGCACTTCGCTCTACTAATCTCTACTCCTATCTCTATTACTCTACTCTCTACCACTCACTCTCTACCACTCACTCTCTACCACTCACTCTCTACTCTCTACCACTCACTCTCTGCCACTCACTCTCTACCACTCACTCTCTACCACTCACTCTCTACCACTCACTCTCTTCTACTCACTCTCGACTACTCACTCTCGACTACTCACTCCCTGCTACTCACTCTCGACTCCCTTCTCCTCACTCCCCCCACCTATCCACCTCTCCCCACCTATCCACCCCTCTCCCCACCTATCCACCCCTCTCCCCAGCTATCCACCCCTCTCCCCACGTATCCACCCCTCTCCCCACGTATCCACCCCTCCCCACGTATCCACCCCTCTCCCCACATATCCACCCCTCCCCACGTATCCACCCCTCCCCACGTATCCACCTCTCTCCACCTATCCACCCCTCTCCACCTATCCACCCCTCTCCACCTATCCACCTCTCTCTCTCTCTACACCCCTCTCTCTCTCTACACCCCTCTCTCTCTCTACACCCCTCTCTCTCGCTACTCCCCTCTCTCTCTACACCCCTCTCTCTCTACACCTCTCTCTACACCCCCCTCTCTCTCTACACCCCTCTCTATCTACACCCCTCTCTATCTACACCCCTCTCTCTCTCTACACCCCTCTCTCTCTAAACCCCTCTCTCTGTCTCTACACCCCTCTCTCTCTACACCCCTCTCTCTCTACACACCCTTCTCTCTCTCTACACCCCTCTCTCTCTACACCCCTCTCTCTCTACACCGCTCTCTCTCTACACCGCTCTCGCTCTACACCGCTCTCTCTACACCGCTCTCGCTCTACACCGCGCTCTTTACACCGCTCTCTAACTCTACCTCTCTCTAGCTCTCTAGCGCTCTACCTCTCTACGCGCACGCATATGCACATATATATGTGTGAATATATATGCATATATATATATATATGTGTGTGTGTATATATACATATATAAACATGTATATACATCTGCATATCTATATAAATAGAAATGCATGCATACATATACATTTTATGTACATGAAAGTTTGAAAAACACTAATAAAAGCAAAGCTAAAAAGACACCTAATTACAAACAGAATTGCTTTAAGTTAAACGAGGGCGAGACCTATTGCATTTTCAATGCTTGTTTATAAATTCAGGCAGCCATCCAAATTCCCAGGTAGAGTTTGGAGATATAGAAGTTTCAGCAGTACATGACCAGGCCAAACACATAGCTAGAATTCATCAGGCTGCCACCCAGAATTTGAGTTTGGCCAAACATCGTTACAGTTTGCTGATTGGAAGAGAAAGAAAGAACCTACTCTCCAAATTGGAGCTCATGTTTGGCTCTGCACCAAAAATCTAAGGTTGAAAGTTACCCGTAAGTTCCAACCACGTTTTATTGGACATTATCCTGTAGAAAAGATAATTAATCCAGTAACATACCGGTTAACCCTCCCCAGCACTGCCAAATTTCATCCAGTCTTCCACATCTCCTTACTCAAGAAAGTCCACCCGGGGTTACGACACACAAATCCTCCTACACCCCTGGTTCTTAATGGTGAGATTGAATACGAAATCAGGAGAATCTTAGATTCCAAACTGGTTCACAATGATCTCTTTTACCTTATTGATTGGAAGGGGTACGAACCTGATGAAAATTCCAGGGAACACAGCTCTAATGTTCATGCTCCCAGATTGATTAAAGCCTGCCATGCTAAGTTCCAGACCAAGCCACGACAGGAGGAAATCCCGTTGGGAGGGGGTACTGTCAGGGTTCACTGGAGGTTTCCTCCTTGTGACCCTGTTTTGGCGCTTACTTCTGCTCCTCTAACCCACCAATTCAACCTTTAAGGCTTGCTCTGCCTTTAGCTCATGCCCGCTGTTTAGCAGTCTAGTTTCCCTCAGCAATTGAACTCAGGTGATGCGCGTACCAACGTTCCATGGCGCACTTCACCGAGAGTCTTCCCGAGTATGGAGGTTACCTGCACTGCGTCGTGAATAAGATAAGTCAGGGGGTGGTCTCAGGGGGATGTTGCAGGCGTCGGGTTCTTCAACGTCGGTCCTCAGAAAACCCAGTCGGATATCGAATGAGAGAAACTCGCATGCTTATGAAGTAGCGTCTCTCTCTGGAGTCACTTCTATCCAGTCAGTGAACCATAGTCAAAACCTTGTTATTGTAAGACAGTAGCATTTCATTCTGAGACGCTTCCTTCCCGGTCAGTGAATCCCAGAGCATTCCTCGTCGAGGTAAAGAGTAGCGTACTCAGTCTTATGCTGTATAAATAAGAGTGTGGTTGTGTGTGAAATCTATGCTACCATTTAGACTCTAGCGAATCGCAGTTAGGAAAAAAATTATTTCGACTCAAAACGGAGTATCGGGCTATCAAAATAATTGAGTCCTGGCATTGTGCGCGTGGGTGTTATCACGCAACATAAAACCACAGACTCAGGAATTAAGAGAAAAGAAATTAGTTTAAAAAGCGATTGAGTATCAGTTTTACCTTGAGAACCAGTTGTTGTTGATAAGAAAGCAATACACAGATTACATTTAGAAGATTCAGAAGAAGATTAAGTACAGATACATACGCACTAACTAAAGTAAGTGTTGAGGATTACAGAGTAGACAAGGATTAAGGCATCAGTATATAAAGACGTAAAACTTACCTTGTGTTTCTTTATATTGAGAACAGCATAAAAGAGTCCAGGGCGTCCTATAAGAGAACATAAATAATTAATAAACTTCTCACAAAAGAACATAGTAAAACAACACATGAGAAGCTAGAAGAGAAGCAAGCCCCTGAGAAGTTTCTGGTGAGAGAAGTTATCTAATAAATGCATACCTGTACAGTAAGTGCTAAGTAGAAGTGCTATTCAGAAATGTATTTGTAATACAGTCTCTTAAGAAGACAGAAGAAGACGAGACAGGAACGAGCCGAAGAAAACACCGGGCCTGTCTCTTCTATGTCCCAATCCCCTTTCCCCCTTGGTACTTACCTGTGAAGGATTACTCAACCTAGCAGAGACGTCTTAAGAGGGGCATGGTACCTAGCGTGGTTCTGCTCCTGTGCGGTCAAGGAGTCTTGTAACAAGCCCTGACAATACCCATAATACATATATTTGTCCCATCCACACAACAATAACGATTCTAAATAGCTGATCTTTTACCTAGTAGATTGCTTCTGTCTCTTCGACACCAGTCTCTCGGTACTCTATCATAATCCCTGTACCTGACGTAATAAACATGTCCTCAGGCACAGAAGAATTATTCTGTATAAGGGTCACCCCTTTTTTCATCCTTGGCCAACAGCCAGCTGTGCATGATCGCACTTGTTTAGAAAAGTACTGGTGATTGTTTTCAAAACATCTTGATGGTTTTCAAAACATCCATGATTGTTTTAAAAACATATTGATTCTAGAAAAAAACGTGGCGTGACCACTTTAGTGTAAAAGACCCTCACTCCCCCCTACAAATTAGAGGAGAATTCCTTCTAAGCTGACAAGGAGTGCTGCATGCTGAATCTTCGACACGCAGCGGTCTGACATCCCTTGCAGGGTGTCATGTTTGAAGCAGAGAACGGGTCCTTCTTCTAAACCATCAGGTGAGGGAGCTGGTTCTTCCCTAGGGGTTTCTTAGCTACAGATACACATAGCTAGATGAATATACATGCTACACACATTCAGATCTGTGCTAGGTACATTTAGGCAAATTACTTAGGGCGCACATTTTAGGAATATGCAAGTGCTTGTGTTTTTATCTGAACTGCTTATGTTCATCTTATTAGCACTATGGTAGAAATGTATCTACAATTATTATATTGGTACTAGCAATCTCTTTCGTATGCTTCTGTCTCCTGATTGTCAGAGCACATATGTTTTACACCAGATTGTCGCTGGACCAATAAATACTTATTGAAACGTCCTAATCGCCAACCTGTGTATTTTCTGAGAGTAAGCAAGCATGAATGTCTGAGTGTAACATACTGTACTGTTTTCCACGATCCCTGAGGAATCAGGGTTGTCATGTTCAGTGGTTGCCAGAAACTACCTACACCACTGTAACATACAGGGGGTGGTAGTGGCTCTGTAGAGCTAGCTGGTCTAACGGCTGACCTATTTGTGGGGGTTTCCAAAAGCGTTTGGGACACCAAGCCCTCAGTTTAGGTCATCCAAACCGCACAGGTCCTGGGGGATTCCTAGGAACTACACAACACTCTAAAGTCAGCTTTAAGTGATGGGAACAAACTCCAAAAGAAAGAATTATACAGCTGAAGAAAACAGCGACCACCATTAAGAACAATGTGCTAGCAACAAAGAGGAAATGAAATGCATTGGCACACATAAGAAGTATAATTAAAATAATAGACAGAAGTAGAAAATTGGAAAAAGCGACAGAATGAAAACAGCTCAGGAGCCATAGACCCCTTCTGTTTTTTCAAACCATATTAACAACTCACACAGTTGTGGTTTAAGCTGCAACCATTCACAGACCTGCCCTGTATCTGAAATATAAAACATTTATGTGGTGACTTAAAACGTAATCCTTAGCCAGGTTTAAACCGGAAGCTACCCTCTGCAAAAGCGAGTGCCTTAAGTACAGTGAACACAGGCAAGCACGGAATATACAATGGAGGTGGAAATCGCCATTTACGTCCCGCCTATGTTGCTGCACATTAAGAGTTGCAGCCCCACTAGGTGCTACTACTGCAAATTATTTAAAAAAACATTAAAATGTTGCTTTTTCATTTTCAGCTTAGTATGCAAACTGTGATTAGGCAAAATGTGCTTCGATGGTTAATTTCAAAAGCATAAAATGTTTTCTTACACTGAACACATGGTGCCAAATGATAAAAACTACAAATAATAGAAATGGTATGAATGTTTAAAAAGACAAGCTGAACATTTTCTTAACAAAAGAATCAAAAATTTGCTAGCATTGGCACCAGGAATTTTCCATTCTATTAAGGACACAGAGGTGAGGATTATGCTATCTCTTTCTTTACTGTAAAAACACAGCAGCCAATGAAAACATACAATTAGTCAACACAAACTACATTGTCCATGATGCTTTGCATCGGTCACGCCTCCTTAGCCCTCCATAAGAGCCATGAGCACAGTCCCATCATCCTCTTTCTTTGCTCGAACTGTAAAAGTCCACTAAGTCAACAAAAATGATTTAATAACATCCTCCAACATGGAAGTTAAGAGGAAAACCAAGATCCGTCCATAGACTTCAACTTGAAGAAACTTCTTATTCATATTTCTTATCTGCTCCTAGAAAAAACAAATATGAACAACCCGTAATTTCTGCTTATTGCGAAATATCATCATCATTACATCATCAACGGGTGGGAAAGCATGAACAATGATATTGTAACATAGCCGGTTGGGAAAATCTTCGCCTTGTTCTTAATAGAATTGAAAATTCTTAAAGCGAATGCTAGCAAATTTTTGATTCTATTACAGGACCGGAGGCTTCGGATTATGCTAGTTTAACGCTTATCAAAAACAACTGATGTTATATCTCCCACTGGCTTATAATAAAATTGCTTGAACGTTGATTCAGATGACCAATCAGCATAACGCATAATGTCTTGAATGTTAGAACCTCACATATAAGATTTTTTGATGCCATGGCACCACGCACGGAATGTGCACCAAACATTTGAAAGTCAATACCAGCTTCTTTCATAATATAACGCAGCCATCTGGCTATTGTCGCTGCCGACACGGGCTTAAAGGGTTTTTGCAAAGCAATTGAAAGTTGAGTAGAGCCTTCTGGTCTCAAAGAACGAGTACTTTCGTCATACGTTTTTAAACATTGCACAACAAAATGTATCATTACTAGGAAAAGCATTATACTCAATGTGTCTAGAGAGAGTCTTTGTTCGACCTGTGATAGTAAAGGAAACTCCTTCAGGAGTAAATACTCTATCTGTAATGTCCAAGGTCAGAACTTCCGCTGAACGCCTACAGGCTGACAGGCATAAAAGCATGGCCAATTTGGCTAACAACTGTTTCCTAGATAGATTATTCGCTGGCCAGCTTTTGAAGAGAGAAATGACTAGAGAGACATCTCATAAACCTGAATACTTAGGTTTAGGGGGGGTTAGCCACCCTTATGCCCTTAAGAAGTTTACATACCACAGGGTGCATACCAACCGGTTTCCCGTCTACTTGGCTATGACTCTCCGAAATGGCTGATCTAAAGTTATCCACTGAACGATAAGTCAAACCTTCGGCTGCCTTTTCCAAAAGAAAATATACAATATCGGGTAGGCTTGCCCCCACGGGATCTAGGTACCGTTCCCTGCACCAACCCATCCAGCCTTTCCAGGCTGAAGAGTACTGTTTCCTAGTTGAAGGAGCCCAAGCTTGTTTGATGAAGGCTGAAGCGGTCTCCGAAAATCTCGGCATTTCCAACTACTGCAGGAAAGCCGCATTGCCATCAGAGACAGTTGCCCAAATAGGATCAATGGATGCTGTTCCTTATGAGATTCAGGAGTAGAGACTCTGTCCATGGAAGCATCCTGGGAAGATCGCAGCTCATCTCCAACAACACCGGGAACCAGGGTTGCGAGCTCCACAGGGGCGTCACTAAAATCACCTCTGCTTGTTGTTTCAAAATGTGTGACATCACTCTGGGAATTAGAAGGAAAGGTGGGAACGCATAGTTCAATATCCCCGACCAAGCCTGAAGGAAGGCATCCGTCGCCTTCGCTGCTGGATCCAGGCTCCAACTGAAGAAGCTGGTTCAGCCTTGAAGCAAACAGGTCCATTTGACAAGGACTCCAAAGGTCTGCAACCATTGGAATATGCTCAGACGTAGTTGCCAATCACTGTAATCCCCGAGTTGTCTGGAATTCCAGTCCGATATTAGGTTGGACTGGCCCGGGATATACTCCGCTATTACCGTGATCTGACGATCCAGGCAATAGTGCCAAAAATCCTTAGCAATCTCTACTAGTAGAGACAATCTCGTTCCTCCCAACTTGTTGATGTACCTCACCCCGGAAATATTGCCCATCCTTAGAAGAATACAACACGAGGTCTGCTTGGGAGATAAGAGTCCGAATCGCAAAAGAACCCGTGAGGAGTTCCAGACAATTTATGTGTAGTGATAATTCTTGGGGAAACCACCCTCCGCCTGTGGAGATATCTCCACAGCGCACTTCCCGGCCCCAACGGCTGGCGTCGGATTCGATGATAACCTCGGGTTGTGAGCCGAATATCGTTCTGCCGTTCCATGCTTCCATGTGACCCAGCCACCACTGTTTTATGTCTCTCACTTCTTGTGACAACGGGACCACGTCTGTATAAGACAGACCCTTCTGTAAATGCTGGATTTTTAACCTCTGCAGAGCTCTTTAATGCAGCGGACCTGGAAAATTCGCCTGAATGGATGACGCCAATAATCCCACTACTCTGGCAATCACTCTGAGAGAAACCACTTGTTTGGCTAGGATTGCAGTAATCTCCTTCTTGAGATCTTTTAACTTCGTCTTGGGGAGACTCAATTGGGCTGTATGGGAGCCTATCACAAAACCCAGAAAATCTGTTGTCTGCGCCGGGTTTAGCTCTGATTTGGTGTGTTTGATTACAAACCTCAGACTCTGCAAAAGAGACTTCGTCATTTGGAGATGTTGCGACACCAATTCTGGACTCAGCACCATGATCAGGATGTCGTCCAGATAGATAATCATGCGTATCCCTTGTTCCCGTAGGTGATCTACCACCGGCTTCATCACTGTGGTGAAGCACCAAGGAGCCGAGGAAAGCCCGAAAGGAAGGGCCGAATACTCAAACCACCGACCTTTCCACTGAAATTGAAGGAAACGGCGGTGTGGAGGAAAAATGGGAATGGATAGATAGGCATCTTTGAGATCTAGCCTGACCATCCAATCTCCCTGTTTCAGCCGATCCGTCAAAAGATGAATTCCCTCCATCTTGAAGTGTTTGTAAATGAGGTACTGATTGAACTCCCTCAAATTTAAAACCAGCCTGTGGCCACCACCCTTCTTCTGGACTAAAAAGACATTGCTGCAAGGGCTGTGAGGCCTGTTGTTGCATGGTATGACCGAGTGCTGTCGCAGCAATTCAACTATTTTGTTGTCTATAAAAATGCACTCTTGCTGGAAAAAATAGAGAGTTTGGGGAAATTGTTCTAACAAGGTGTTTCGTAAAATTCCATATTGAAACCCTGAACAGTCAGAAGTACCCACGCATCCTAAGTCAGGGTCCGCCAATTGTGAACAAGGAACTGTGTTCGACCCCCCAATGGTAATGGAGACATGTCTGTCACGCTTACCTGAAGAATTTTGTGCCTGGAAGCCTGATCTGTTACCACCTCCATGGAACCGGCGTCTGTTGAAACGACGACGAGTGGGGTAGAAGGTGCCCCCTCTTATTGAATCCCACTCTACTCTGCCGCGACCGTAGTCGCCTCTGGGGGGACCCTGATTGTAGAAACGGCCTGACACGTGTCCCCTGCCTCGTCCATCCCTGTTGAAAAGGCCTTGCTGGAAGACACGCTTTATGCCTGATTGTGCCTTGTCCAGTGAAGTAAAAGCCCCCACATACTTTGATACATCCTTCACAAAACGATCTCCGAAGAGATTGCCCTTGGCGAGGGGCCCTGGCTCGGCGCCCGGCAGATCTGTAAGATTGGAATCCATGCACATAGGCAAGGACTTGCGCCGTTCGGTGGATATGGCGTAGTGGGCATTACCCAAAAGACATATTGCCCTCTGTTTCCATCCTGCCAGGATATCCGGATCAACCGGAGTCGCCGCCTCTTTGGCCACCAGGGCCATCTCAAGAATTTTTGCTAGAGGTCCGACAACGTCAAGGAGCTTGTCCTGACATCCACACCATACGTGGTCGTTCCCCTTCTTGGGGTCCTTAGCGAACTTCTTTAGAAAAGTGAGGAGGCTAACGTCTATCTCCAGGGTTTCCGCCACCTTGTCTGGTAAATTCGGCCAGGGACACTCTGACCTGAGCTGATTTCTGACTTCTTTGTCAAAACCTTTGCAAAGGTTCTTGTGAAGGTACTTGGTAACTTCCGGAGCTGGAGCCCAATCCGAAGATCTGGGATGTATGATATCACTAGGGTTAAAGGTAAACAAAGCATTTGGGTGGAATTCCCGGAGTGGATGAAGCCACGTTCTTAGTTTTCTTCTTGGGAGGGGCTTCGACATCGGTTGTGGTAGTGTCAGTGTATGTGTTGGTGGTATCAGTATCAGCATAGACTTTCTGCCTGCTCTTTGCCTTACCACCTGTGGAATACACATGATAACCCATCGGAGCCCGTGGCAATTAGTTTAATGCGCTGGCATGCGGCCACTGACTCTCTTTTGCTGCGCCTGAAGTTGGAGGAGTAAGCTTGGACTTTTTAGTGAAACCATGGCGCGTGGCAAAACTTTCAAGCTGCTTAGTAATCGGTTTAAGTGCCGCTGCCAATGCTTGTTGCACAGTGTTTGGTACTGTGCTTTCAATAGCATTGTTCACCGAGGATTGGACAGAGGCGTCCAGAGCCTCCACAATTTATCTTCAAGACAGTCTCCTGCTGTCCCTCATAATAAACATCCTCCTGATCTTCCTCATATCTCACCCAGTCATCCATCTTAAACCATCAAGGAGGTGATGAGGATAATTATGTGCCAATCTCTAAGTAATCAGTAATGGAGGAGTAATGAGGGGGTGGCCAGCCCACGTTGCACACTCTTAAAATCTTGCCAAAATGTCGCAAACCCCCTCAGCAAAGCATTACTCAAGTTATTTCAGCCCTAATTAGGCGTAGGAGCCCAAAGAAATATGTATTGGAGCGTGTGCACACTCCCCCAAGGTGATGTCTGTTGGTGCCGATCAGGCGTCACCTCCAAACCAACTTTCCAGGCAGAAAACGCGGTGAAAATTACATGCGGGAGGATCACGATGTGCGCAGCCCAACGCAAGCCCAAAAGAAGCCCAAAAAGAGCACGTCAGCCGTGAACTGCACGGCTCCTGCATTGTGCACGGGCGATGAGGGAAGCCCAGAGCACCAGCGCGCCTAGCGCATGGCAGACAACCGGCCAAAACAACTGCCGAAACGGTCCGGTACACTCGCGCTGAGTAGCGCGCTTTCCTTAAAGGTAGCAAACACAACAATCCAGCAGTGCTGGCACGCGGGACAGCATCCCCTTCTCTGCGCTCGACGCGCGTGTTCCCACAGTAACTACGGTAACAAGAAAACACCGCAAAACACGAAAGTCACCAATTCAAAGGTTACACGAATGGTTACATCAGACATGCAATTGCAAATAAGCATATCATATGCAATTGTAAATAATCATATCGTAAAGTGCATGTCAAAAACAGGATAAACATGAAGCTATAAAAGCAATATCTGAGGACGTATTTAGCTCTTGCTGTGAGCAGCAAAGAAAGAGGATGATGGGACTGTGCTAATGGCTCTCATGGAGGGCTAAGGAGGCGTGACTGATGCAAAGCATCATGGACAATGTAGTTTGTGTTGATTAATTGTATGTTTTCATTGGCTGCTGTGTTTTTACAGTAAAGAAAGAGATAGCATAATCCGAAGCCTTCGGTCCTGTAATAGAATTCCATGGTTTACACCTCACTACGTCTTTATTAGCTCTTCCACGCTACTTCATAAATTTAACAAAAAGAACAACTGGGAATGGAGGGGAAAAAAAAGGACGTGATTTTCCCCTTCCCAATTAAACTCCTCTTTTTCAAAGTTAGCCACATATTGCCTGTATAATGTAAGTCTTTTTTATATTTAAAAAAAACCTCACTTTTAAGAACACGTTACCAAGGTAAATAGCATTTGAAAAGCGATAGAACAAGAAGAGATAGCAGAGACACAAGCAAGTACAACTAAAAACATCAACCATAACTTAAAAGTGTTTTTCCAAAAGACCTTCCTCTCCACCAGGAGGAATAAAAGTATATGGAACAACCCATGTGCTCCCTGCTCGAAGCGACCAGCTCAGAACTTTTTTTGTGCACTTGACTCCCATGTCCTTTCCCTTATATGTCATTGGGTAGGTAAGGGAGGTAATGATGTCCAGCCCATTCATATCACTCGAGTGAAAGCAAAACTGTATAGTCGCGCTCTAACGTATCTCGACTCAGGTGTAGGAAAAGAAGACTTAGCTATCCCACCTAATGCCCCCCATATAATGAAGAACTGCCCTCAAAACCACGTCCTTCATTTCAGCAGATCACAGGAGAACCATGGCTCTTGCCCTTATATGGCACTATTTAAACATTGCTTCTCTGCCCGCATAACGTTTTTTGCTTAACTCAAACGTGTAACCCAGAATTCCAGGCTTATTGGCTTCCACAAGCTTCCTGCTTACAGCTTTAAACTGGGTTCATTAACAGCACATTAACACAACTTTTTTTTAAAAAGAAAAAGAAAACATCGGACTAGGATATTCTCCCTCCTCTGGTGGTATCAGGGCCCCAAAACCACTTTGTTTCAGGCGGGCAAAAGAAAACAATTCCTCCCTTTTGCCCTGGTTCGATCAGTCAGATTACAAATTACTGCAGCCTGTAATACTGAGGGGAAAAAAACAGAAGAAACACCAAACATTGAAGAAGAAAGCAAATTTACAAAACAATTGCATTTAGGCAGGAAATCCGCCTTTTCTATGTGGTTACCCCATATTTCTTCTCACCTTTTACTGGACCCTATATTTTTGCAGGCTTTAGAACTCTGTGCACTTTAACGTTGCTAACCAGTGCTAAACTGCCTGTGCTCCCCCTTTAAACATGGCTGAATGAGGAAACTACTAATTTCTATATTTAGCATCCCTGTAACTCCCTCGTGCATGGTACAAAATTTACCCAGGGCCTGGAAGTTAAATGCCACTAGTGGACTGGAGCACCTATTGAGCCAGCCTCTATATGGCAGTGCAAACATTGCTTCTGGCCAACCACTGCAGTGTGACTGTATTAGTGCAAACCAGGCACTGTGACGTGTCAAAATAAACTCCTTTATCAGGATAATCTCCTCGCTTTTAAATATTAGTATGCCACCCCTGTTCGAGCATTTTCGGCCCACAAGGCTGGGTGCATGGTATTTAAAAGTGAGACAAGTAGAAAATTAATATTACCATATCTCTTCAGTTACAAGACCCTAAAAGCCTTTTTCATTGGTGAAAGCTTACTGTCCGATGTATAAACCAGAGTGCATATTACAATACTAATACTGTATCTCTAGAATGGGCCTAGCTAGAAAAATAATTAAACAGCTATTTTAATAGTTATTAAAAATCCAATTCAATGGTGAAGTCAGAGTTTTAATAAATAGGAAGATAAAGTAGCTTATAGAAAGTTACCTTTTCCTAGAATGAAGTTCCATAAGGCTAATTTGCATTGGCTCTCATACTTCTCCCAGACAGTGATTAGCCTTGAATAGGTGAGAAAATGTGTGAAATGCCTCACAGAAGGAAACAATGGGCTGACCTCAGTGGGCAGAGATTACTTCTCTGAAAGCTACAAAATATGCAGGTTGGGGGCTACGGGCATCCTTTTTTTATACCAGTGTCAACTCCTGGTCGATCGTCACTTCCTTCTTGACAGGTCTGCTGGGCTCACATATAACACGTGTGGAGCACTTAAAAAGGAGATAACAAGATTTCAAGACAATTTGTGTGTATACACTCTCCGATTGGTGAAGACCCTGATTTTGATCTCCCAGACATCTGTCTACCTGTTTGTTGCGGGTACAATAACTGCTCCAAGATGGATTTTAGTATTAGATGTTGGAGGATACTAGGATTACAATAATGCACATCCCCACCACTCAAAACTCATGTTTAGTGTGGCTGAAGATTTTTTGCCTTCTTGAAAATGGATTTATGCATTGCATTTTGGGTCTGTTTACAGTACCACAAATAAGAACTACTGAAAAAAGGGGTAGGGTTGGCCCGGTAAACTTAGGGAAACTGCCAATAATCACTCCACCCACCAGCTCATGCCAGGCATAAATGTGGTATCTCTAAGAACCTACTTCAGAACACTTTCAGGGTCTGCGGAAGATCAGAAGAGGAGTGGACCTGCTATCTGTGGCCTAAAAGGAGCCATGAAGGATTGGACCTGCTCCCTCTTGTACGCATGATAAAGAAGTGGACTCCACGACCTCGTGAGCGGCTACTCAGAAACAACTAGTTAAAAGAGGCCACTTCCTGGAAGCACTCAGCTGATCAATGGTAACTCAGCAATGAGTTACCCCTTTGTTGGCCTCTGATGGACACCCTGTGAGTCTCTATGCCTCTTCTGAAGTCCCGAGGGACTTTAAAAGTGTACTCCTGTGGTGGACTGGAACTTACAAGACTAAGTCAGAAGTTGAATCTTTGGCCAGGATGATCCTGGCTGGTGTATCCGACCTGCATTCCATCACATTCAGCCTCAAATTGCTCCTAGGTCCCAGTCTATTGTGACCAACCAATGACTATCATTGGCACTTTTGTGCTTTTTGGTGCCATTTCTACTCTAAAAATGTATATCTACGGGTTCCCTTGTTGGATTTTTGACACTTCATTACACTGTACTCTATTTTTCAAATTTGGGGGGTTTATTGTTTTTACAGTGTGACTTTGGTGCTGCATAAGTACTTTACACATAGCCCTAAGTTAAGCCTCTAGGCTTGATTCCATAGTTACAAGTGAGTTGAAATCAGATGAATTAAGAGACTTTGAGGGATCACCATGACAAGGGTTGTGATTATTCCTTGACTTGGGTAGTCACTCACCCCAAATAATAATCACATTCCTTACAATTTCCAACAAAGAATCCCACCAGAAAAAGAGACGGAGAAACCCTAACCTTATTGAAGGACAGGGAAATAACTACGGAGCTGGTGACAAATTTGAGTGACTGATTGGAAAGGAAAGTAGAAAACTACAGCATGCAAAACTGCCACGTACCATGCTGTAAGCTAGCTGCAGCTTTATCCTGTCACTGCTGAAACTGCCACAGAAGTGAACCCCGACACACGGCTCACAATCATCGATTGTACTGCCCTTTTGCTTCTAAGAGCCAGTGTGCATCTTCTAAAGGTGGCATATCCCAAATCTCAGTACTTGAATTCCCAACACACCCTAACTTACCTGCCCTCATATGCAAGTGACACAGTTGCAGGTTAAGAACCCCAATCCCAGAAGATCCCCCTCACCAGAGTTTGAAGATGGTTTGTTTGGGTAACCCTTATGGAGGCAAGCCTTCCGAAATGGTAAATGGATCACCAGAAGGGGTTCACAGGTTCTCCCTGAAGTATAAAGCCCCTACCAACTAAGTGTTGCAGTTTTTCCCAACTCAGCGACTGTCAAGGATATCATCAACTTCAAAGTCCGGGGAACCATTCACTTGCACAAGCATATAGACAGTCCATCTAACTGTTTTTAGTCTGGGGTCACGCACACCTAAATGAATTCTCCACCAAATGAGGAATGCACCCACACAACAAGGAGCGAATTTACAATGTGTGCCAGGTAAATGCAAAAAAACATGTGGACAACTAAACTTTTCTTGAAAATCATAGGCGAGGCGATCGCTTGGGGTCACAAGCCATTTATAATCAGCCATGATAGACATAACCTCCTTATCAAGTGCAAAAGATCATTAACCGATAGGGCTGTGGTAGTTTTAAAATTACAAATACGCATACAGGGATGGAAACCATTAGCACAAAAAATTGTGATATTCTTGAGGAGCTATGCCAGGACTGACATGCAAATTTGGTTGTAGCCAACCAAAAAGCCTGATCTTGCTGCAGTGTCAAGAGAAAACAATGGCACTACTGTTCTATGGTCTGATTTAGATGCAGTATTATAGACTGCAGTCTTAAAGTTCATGCAACCTAAATCTGCTTACAGTATGACTCTGGCAACAAAGTGGGTCACAGATCAGTAATATTTTTGGAACACCATTTAGCCAATCAATCCTGTATAAAAAAAAATCCAGGCTAAATAGGCAGATGGCAGCTTGTTTAGGGACATGAGGTATCGCAACTTGGTAAAGTACTCGACCACAACCACTACAGCGTTGAACCACCAGGGCACTGGTAGATCCACGAAAAAAATCCATGTTGATAGCTATCCTTGGTTTACCGTAGTGGCATTCAGTTGTACCTTACCAACCAACAGAAACTCATTCAGATAGGAACCACAAGGTCCCGGACACTTCCCGTAACTGAAGGAGTCCAGTCAGGCTCCATCCTTTTCATCTTTTGTATGGGACCCTTGCTAGCTACCCTGGCATACAGCAGCATCAAGAATCACCGATAGACTGGTACCAAATTCTATCACACAATCTACTCAACCAACAACATACAGTGACTGAAAGCCTGGCGTCTGAACATGGACATCAGAAAACTACCCAACACTATTTTTTAATCCAATTTTCTATTGGGTTTTAGCAGAACTTTACATATACACGATTCACTCATTTAGATCGTCCATATTTGCTTATGACTGATGGTCCCACTAAGGTCACTTTACATACAGTGCAATATATGATAAGTACTTCAGGAGTAATCAGTTCAGTGTAATAACAGTGAAACATAAATAACTAAAAATCATGACCGTTCGCAAGTTCAAGTATAACAATTCAGAATAGCAGAAAGCGATTGTTGCCCGTCCATATCCCTGCATCCTACGCATCCACAACCCTGTACTGATAGATCATAGCATGTAGGCAGAAGTTTGACAGTACCCCTCAGTATCACAACTCAAGTCAGCCTCTCTCACAGCATTATATAAGGGCAAAAAAAAGATGGGAGGGAGACTACCTGATACTAAAACCCACAAAGACCGAATTCCTCCTGTTTGTCAACAACACCAAACTATCTTTTATTCAGTCATGACCCTCTAAGGTAACGTAACTCTCAATGGTTTCACACCCCAACTGACAGAACACACCAAACCTCCTTGATACATTCTCAACTCGAACCGCTCACTCAAAGAACGTTTTCTCCCAGAAGAAGACTTCAGAATGTGCTTCGCGGAACACAGAATTTTGGGCAATTTCACGTTCTCCGCGGAACGCAAAATTACCCAAATTCCACGAGCGGAACGGAATTTACTGCCCAGGCCTAGTTACAATCAGTATTTGACACCATTAGTCTTGTTTGTAGAGCTAAAAACTTCATGCATCTAATTTCTAGGATTGCAAACAAAGTTTTACATTAAATTAGTTAACTGCATTCTTGCAGCTCTTTGTTGTAACTTCGAGTGCGGGTAACGTACACGTCTCTATCATCATCCGTGATTGGCCCCGTAAGCCCGCTCCAAATCCTATTGGATGTATGGAAAAGATCATTTGCATATTGCTCGCATAGTGCCAAAATGCTGTTACAATATAATTGCTCCCAACAAAAGGTCTCATTGTTAATCATTGCTTTCAATAAAGTTATATGCAAGCAGAACATATCTCCTTGTAAAGGCACAAATAGTCGAACACCAAGCTCATAAAAATACACATATAAGACTACCAACAATTCTACCAAAGTGGGTGAAAATACGCTTAGATATATGTTTCTCCAAACTAACCTTAATAATACATTTAGGAAGACTTCGTGAGTTCCTTTGTGGTCCATAGCCTCCGCCAATATAAAATTGGGCGAAGTCTAGCCAGGTCCACTACGGATTTCCTACCAAGGTCATACAACAAGGGGCCCGAGGGGGTGCTTTGTGGGACGCCTTTTGATTTTCCTTTAAAAACTTTGTTTCTAGGACAGAGATCAACCTAAGATTCTCAAAGGCCCACCACTCTGCCCCATACAGCGTGGAACTCAACATTTTTAAATCATATATTTGTATGACCGGGCTTATGGGTTTGGCGTATGACAGCCTGTGCTGGGTATTAACAGCCCCCGCGTTTTGGCGGGATTTTAGAGCAGACATGTCCAGTTGACCCTTCCATCCCATGTCTTTTTGTAAAGTGATGCCCAGGTATACAAAAGACTTAACCAGTTTCAGGGGGACATTATTCATTGTTATACCACCCCTGAATGATCTGTGCTGGTTAAAAGACATACATTTAGTTTTGTTGTTATTGACTTCAAGGCCCCGTGATATACAGAAATCGTTAAAGCACTCCAGGGCATGTTGAAGACCACTGGGGGTTTTAGATAAAATGAGAGTGTCGTCAGCAAATAATAAAATGGGTGTACGGATACCGGCCACCACTGGGGCATCTGTAGCTGCATGCATAAAGGAGTCCACTATGCCATTGATAAAAAGGGAAAATAGTGTTGGCGCCAGCACGCATCCTTGGCGGACTCCTCTGCCCACGGGAAATGAATCTGTGACACTGCCCTGATCAGCCCATCTTATATGAGCAAAGTTATCTTCGTGCAAACGTCTAATTAATGTTAATAGATCTGCTGCCATTCCCAGCTCAGATAGCACAGACCAAAGTTTACTATGAGGAACTAGGTCAAAAGCTGACCTAAGGTCAACAAAAGCGACGTAAAGTGACCCTTTCCCCAGGACCAATATAGCGTTATAAAACGAAAAATCTGGTCCATTGTACTTGTTTTTGCCCGAAAGCCTGCCTGGAAGGGTGACAAGATTGAATTCTCATCTATGCACACCTGGAAAATATGCAAAACCATGCGGTCCACAACCTTTTGTAGACATTCTATCAAGCTTATGGGCCTGTAATTTTCTGGTCTCGACTTATCCCCTTTTTTAAAGATGGGTGCAATTTCGGCCCCTTTCCATGAAATTGGGACTTGGGTGCCTTGAGCAATGGCATTAGCCAGAATGGTGATATACTTGACCCAATAAGATTTGTTATTTAAAAAAAGATCCACGGGGATTCCATCAATGCCTGGGCTCTACCCTCAGTTACAGCTCCCAGTGCTCTCTCTGCGTCTGCCAGTAGGAAGGGAGAATCTTTAAAAAATATGAACTCAGATACCTCAAATGCCCTCACACTATCTTCCTTGCTGGCATACTGGGGTTCAAAAAAGTCCACCCACTGATGTTTATCCACATGATTCTGTGGGCATTCCGGATGGCCCCCATTGCCCCATTTGACAAGTTTCCAAAATTGTTTAGTGTCTCTATTTGTACACGCCGCTTTTAAACTAATAGTATTTAACAACTAATTATAAAGTAAAATGAATGTACTCCCCACCCTTTACCCCTATAAAAGTAAAACTCACACACAAAAAATATACTATTACCTTAATTAAAAATGAATTAATTAATATTAACTAATTATGAATTAATTTAACATAAATTACTTCCCATCCTTTACCCCTATAAACCCCACAACCCGCACCTAAAATTCATTAAGCAAACTCAATAATTAATTTTCAATCAATTAACTAATTATGAATTAATCAAAAATAAATTACTTCCCACCGATTACCCCTATAAACCCAACAACTCGCACCTAAAAAAATTACACAATTACGATAATTAATTACCAATGAAATATTAACAACCAATTAATAATAATACATAACTTTTCACAATTAACACTATAAAATCAATCTATCAGTGTATACACTGAGGAGAGACTCAGCAGGCCTAAAAGAAATCTACTCACTATTGCGATTCAGATTTTATCAGGGCAAGCTATTTTTAAAGCCTACTCACCCGTTCTGTCAAGAGAGCTCGAGCTGGCAAAGAAAAGTTGTTCTTTTCATTCAGAAAGTGAATGAGCAATAATAATACCTTTAAATCTTGTTTTTATCTTGTCACATTTGCTGTGCTTTCAAAGACAGAACAGCTTATGGTGTCTTATGAATTGCTGTTTATTTTATTCTAGAAACTGGTGTTTACTTTTCTTTCTCTGACTGGAAAGGTACAGGGAGTATTAAATGAAAGCTTGTAGGATGTCAGGTTCTTTCTAACACACAACAATTATATAGCTTTTACATGTTCTGTACAAATATTTCAAAGTATATCAGCAGTTAGGAAAGTCCATTTTTTGTAATTCTGAAGTGTGATACAAACATAGATTTTAACAGGATCAAAACAATCAGACCACTTTGCTTGGTGATACGAAAATGATAAATATTTTCTGAAACCTCACATTATTGTTTGTAACTTTGTAAGCTATATAGTTTTATATGTACAACCGCATGCCAGTATGAAATTTTGTGGCCATTTTAAAGGAAAATGTGCTGTCGGTAAATGACAGTGGTTTACTGCATAATGCTTAGTGAGACATTTATAAATATGAGTTTTAAGCATGAACTGAGAAATATTCCTGCACCCGCCCTGAAGACAATGCTATTAGTGAACTGAGAGGCAAGACAGGGGTCATGTGTACTATATATGTGGTCTAGGTTCTTGTTATACATGGAGCTAAACATTTATTCTATTAAATAAAACTTTTTTGTAAATCAGACATGCTGAGCTCACATTTTTTAAGGTGTTCTCATATGTGATAATAAAGAAAAAGGCGACTATGAAATAAAATATTTGTCTAGGATCACACAATTTGAGACCTGTTTGTGGGTCAAGAACAATACCGTTACAGTGAGTAGATTGTTCAAGTCGCTATTCCTTCATAGCTGGTAAAATTTGTATGATTTTTCAAGGCCTGCTCCATAAGTTGTCTCATAATCATTGCATTAAACTTTAGTAATTTACAAGTTGCTACTTTGCTTGCATTGTTAAGTGTTGACCTGTGCAACAGATAGCTACTCATCCAGAAGAACTGCTCAAGGACCGAAAGCATCTCTACAATCTCCGAGATACCATAAAGATCCATCTTGTCATCTTCAGCTTGCATAGGGAATCCCCAGGATTAATCCTGGCTAGCTGATGTTTACCATAGATTTCCCTGAAAGGTCATCTCCATGAGCCGATATCAATAGGGCCACGAAAGCATGATTCGATAACCCCTATGCTAAAAAAAAAACACCAATAGCTCTCCCTGACTGACTCCATAGTTTTCATGGTTTGTTGTGTAACACTCAAAGCTGTAAACACTAACATGCCACCTTAACTGGTAAGTATGATCATGATCTTGCAGCAAGATTGCATAGTGACATCGCCAGGGTTGCACACAAGAAGTAAAAGAAAACACAAGATAACAAGCGTTCTGCTGTACACCGAGGATTTTGAAAGCTATCCTGTCACAGATCTGACAAGCTACCTCCCCCTCACCTCCGACTGGGAGTGAATGGCTACCATTAGGTGTAGCATCCCATACACTAGTATTTAGGCCAGCTGCATGCCACATAGGCATCAAGAAGCCTAAACACGCATCCACAGAGTAAGCTCTCTATATTAGCTTCACTCTCACTTGTATATTCATTCCCCCTCTCTAGTACAGCACTCCTCAGCCTTAAAGCAAAGTCTGCTCTTTATCAGTACAGATAATCAGACATGCTTTACTGTTTGAACAATACAGGTCACTCAGAGGTAACAGTATTAATTGCCAGTTTTCAAGACTTCTGCGCCCAGATATCATATGTTTACTCCTATCCTGTCTCAAACTCCAGAGCGTTATTAATGTGGTCTTATTGATCTTGAGCTTCAAAATGTTAGAATTATAAAGTATTTGAATGAAATTAACACAATACTATTGCAGCATTAGCATACATCCGAAATGGATGGGTTCAAGGAGAAAAGCTTGTATCAAGAGGCATCCTGACAACTCTTTCAAGGCTACAGAGGAAAGGGAGATGGTACACAATCCAATATTATTCAGGTGATCATTGAATTTAGTTTAGTGCACTACACAGACACCCATGCATACACCTGTAACCACAAAAAATAAATGTTTGCAAATCCAAGATAATCTATATTCATCACAAAGTATCTAGATCTACAAAATGAGAAGCAGTCCAGGAATCTATAAACCAGCCATATAACTGACGCTGTTGCCACATAATGGATTTATAGGCAAAACAGGTAAGAAAGATGAATTTACATAATGTACTAACACTGGATATAAACCAAGCTTGATCGATGGATGCAATGATAAGAACGTTTACACAACTGGAAAAATGGGAGATAGGCATCTTGGGTAAATACTTCTGCTCAGTCAAGATGAAATAGAATGCACTGTACAAAGGATGTCCAGAGTGAAGATGAAGTCAAATGCATGCCTATCCAGGAGGTTGAAGTGCAAGACTATTTATTTTTACCAGATCAAATCAGTTTGAAAAGAATCTCTTAAGAAGCAACCATATAATGATACATATTACATGAATAGAGTAGAGTAATCAACGTTCCCTCTCATCCACTTTTTCTGTGTGTATAAATTAAATTGAAGGATGTGCACTTTTCTTCATCTGTGTCCAAGCTGAATGGCATAGTTTGCCAGTAGGAAGGTAAGCAAGTATAATTGCTGTAGGGTGTGTCTCCCCTTGAAATAACTTGATAGTGGAGCTAAAATGCATATTTTAAGGCATAATGTTCGAGCTACACATGAAATAATTGAATTATCCAGTACTCTACCAGAAGTCTTATTCCTGGATACCTGTAAATATATTTTGTTCATCCATCAACAGGATTATTAGGCATTAATCAATGATTTGGGGGAGTATGGCTTTATGCTACAAAAGTTGCATAATTCATTTATTGTATTTCTTTGGTACATAAAACTATTTATGGCATTTAGCACATGGTTCTAATACATGTGATTGCACATGAAGTATCTGCCACCGTATAGATTTACCCAATTGCTTGGGTGCAGAGTTATTTTTTTTAATTCACAGGACTGGATTTATAAAGGCATTTGCACATGTAATTTCAACTTCAACAAGAAAATGGTTTGACTTACGGGGGCAGGTACAATTATGAACGGATTTACAGCGTGAGTAAATTTTCACTCAAGGGCAGGCAGTGGATGTTTCAGAGCAGGAAAGCAATAGAAAGTCATGGAAAATCATTAAGGTTGTGATATTATTTGTACCCAAACAACTCCATGACCCATTCCCAACTGGAAAACAGTCAGGCATTTCGGAGTCAGATCTACTAACCCATTTTGCAATCACGAATGCTGGGATTCTCAAAATTAGACAGTTTGTGACTTCAAAATGGCTTTTATTCACTAAACCCATTTTGCGATTTGGTAAAGGCCTGGGTCAAGAAATGGACACCGTATCGCAATTTGGATGTGGCGTGTTTAGGACAATCCTTCCAAATTATGATTTGCTATCAGATGTATCAATTGTTCAGGACTGCTTTTACAGTCACACACTATTTAAAAGCTATAGATACCTCAAAGGAGGTGGTAAATCATTCACATTGTGAATGTTATGAAGTTTATTTTTTAAGCGAAGCCCCATTTCCTTTAAGGAAAATAGGCAGCATTTTTAAAAAATTGTTTACTTTATTTACATACGATCAAAGACATGGTGGCCTGCCCACCCTAGCGATTGGTGACCTTTTTCATTAATATTCATGAGATAGGTCCGTTCGCAAAATTCCCAGAGGGAGTGGGTTGCAATAAGGCCATCAGTACAGGGGGCGGTGTGCAAAAACAGATTCAGTTCACAAAAAGTTGGTGTACAATTTGTGATGCCTTTTTGTGAATCGATTCTTAATACATCTGGCCCTCAGTCTAGAGTAGGAGTACATTTGTTTTTAAGATGACAATGGGAGTGGAACACCCCCGAAATCGGTGGGTTGAAGGGAAACAGGCTTATCCATGGGCAAAAATATTTGCCCCTTTGTGATAATAAATAAAATTGCAATTGCAATAACAGAACAGCATTAATACACGCACAGTTAAGCATGCGGAACTAACTTTTGTGCAAGTAGTACAGAAATCACAGACAGCTACCTATTCCATAAATATTCTTGAGACCTGTGACTGCTGCATCTATCCAGAAGTACTATTGGAAAGCTCTGTAACTTCATAAAATGTGTAAAGATGTACTCAAGTGATAGAGTAAAACGAGTGGATACACATATACGAATCTGTCAGAATAACGCCTTTAAATAAATCAAACTTATTCCAGGAAACAGATAATAGTCGAAGGTTTCCAGCGAAGTTCCTAATAGGTTTTGTGAATGCTCAATCGGCTGCAAGCGAAGGTTGTTATTCATAAAGCACAAGGAGTCAACGAAAATTGCTTAGCAAATTGTAAGAATTAGAAAAGTGAAACTGCACATGTAAACTAGCAATTTTAAATTACATGTGCAAATGAATTGTAAATGGGGTTACAAGACATTAACGAAACGTTGTTTTAAAATTGAAAAAAATAAAAGACTCTTCAGGTTAGAACTTTTCGACTCGTTCACTTCTGTGACGCTGAACAGTTCTTCATCAGCCTACCAATGGCTCCAATCTTACAACAACTAACCTGTACTAGCAACAAGACACACGCAAGACGATTTTGTACTTCCCTCTGATACAATTTCCTGCTGCTGTTCCGACAGGACGCGAACGCGGGCGCGCTGACGTCTCACTGCGCACTGACGTCACACGCCGAAACGCCACGCCAGCTCAGCGTCCAGCGAGAGAGACTCATCATGGACATAGTTTACCAGCGTCCTCCGGCACTCGGTCCCTGGAGCCCGGCGTGTAGTCCGTATTCCATCGATGGCGTGACCAGGGAGATCTTAAGGATTTGAGGGGTCCTGTTTGAAACGGATTTCTCTGTATGATCCAAGTTCAGCTAGTTCATGCGCTCTGTGGCCAGGTCACTGACAGCGCACACATGTACGTTCAGGGCGTTAAGGTGGGCATGGTTTTGCCGAAATCGGTGTTGACACGGTTCCCTATCTGGTTCCTCATTTTTCTCTCTTCCTCAGCGTGTAAATCAAATCTTAACTCTTCATCCCTACCTTTGCTGTTAAAGGCAAAGAGACTCGTTCTAGTTCTTTCACAGTCAACATTTCAAAACAAGCATTTTAAGTGTACTACAACAAAGCCAAAGTTGACGCATCTAGGAAGATGCGTCATGTTGTAAAGACCTGTGCAAAACCCTGCGCCACATGAAACCTGCGTGAGGTCAGGTTTCATCTGGGCGTTCCGGCTGGGGGGGTGGGTGGTTCGGGTGCCTCAAAAAAGTGCCTGAGAGAAATCTACAAGATTTCACTCAGTCACTTTTCCGACCCCGCTGCGTCAAAACCTTGCGCATGTGCAAGATAGACCAGGTTGGCACCGTGCTGGAGTTGCGTTGCGCCCGCTACAAAACTCCAGCACTGTGCCAATGTGACGACGGCAGATGCGACACGCATCTGCATTTCCTTGCGTCATGATGCACCGCACCGCACATCCGTGGTGGCGCAAGGATTGTGATGCGTGGCGCAAGTTTCCTGGCGGATGCGCCAGGAATTGTAAATCTGCCCCTCTATTATTATTTATGCAATTTTATATAGTGCAAACTTTACCCAGGAGAGTCAGAGCGCTTTAAAAAAGAGCAAAGTAAATTACATAAGGAATAAGAGTAGCATTGAAGTAGGTAAAACTACTTATGAGTACTCGTGGTGAGATTTACAGAATAACAAGTTACCGATTCATTCAAGGTTACATAATATGAAAAGGTGGCGTGATTAGGGTTAAAGTACAGAATACATATATACAAAATTGAGCTCTTGTGAGGGCCATGACCCAAATGAGGCGAATTATAGATAGAAGTGTCTTTGGAAAGTCTGTTTTGAAAATCCAGAAAGAGGCGGTGGTCCTAGGGATTGGAGGTAGCGAGCTTCAAATTCTAATCGCATTACCTGAGAAGGATTGTGCCATAAGTCTTTTACTTTTGAAAATTGGAGGTTTGAGCAGTACATTTTCAGCATTGTGTGACGGTCTGGAACCGCCTGATATTTTAAGTTTTGTTGGCCAGTGTTAGAACTGGGGGTCTCTAGTTGGCAAAGGTATACACCTTTGTCCAAATAGGGACCCTTGCTTCTCAGTTAGGATAAGGGGATTACACTCCTAGATAACCCCTGCTCACCCCCTTGGTAGCTTGGCACGAGCAGACAGGCTTATCTCAGAGGCAGTGTGTTAAGTATTTGTGAATACACACAGTAATACAGTGAAAACACTACAGATGGACACCACATAGGTTTTATAAAAATAAGTATTCTTTATATAGACTAAACACATGACCACAAACGACAAAAATACACAATACTGTACTAAAAATTGACTTAAAGATGGTAGAAGTTACTTAGTTCAAGTTGGTGATAAATACGACAAAGTTCTCACAAAAGTACCTGGATGCGTAACGCAAAATAAACAAAAGGCTTGCAGCCTTGGAGATGCGTCGGTTCCGTGCTTCGGGGAGATAATGTGTCGTGCCTCAATGCTTGCGCAGAGTAGGGGATGCTTCGTGATCCTTACCGGAGGGAAGGTGATGCGTAGATTCTCGTTCTGCGGCCCGGTTGCGATGCGCAAGATGGCGCCACGATGCGATGCAACAATCCTGGTGCGATGCTATAAGATGGCGCCCTTGATCCGACGATGCGAAGAAGATGCGTACACGCTCTGTCAGCCTTGCGACAACTCTGTCCTTAGGAGCCTCGACAGGCCCTGTGACACGCTTCTCTGATGAAGCGACGGCGACCCTCTCGGTGGCGTCACGCTTCTCTGGTGATGCGACAGCAGACAGCTGAGACGAAGACACGCTTCTGGGGAGATGCGGCGGCACGCTTCTCCAGCAATGCGACGACTACAGCTGCGACGGTAACACGCTTCTCGTTGCGTCGCGCTTCCAGCTCCCCTCGACACGCATGCTTCTGCAAATAGAATTCCCGCAAGGAAATTCAGAGGGGAGCTGGTGGTGAAGTCTTTGGTCCCTGAGACTTCAGCAGGAGGCAAGCACAAGTTCAAGCCCTTGGAGAAATATTCTGCAAGCTGATGAAGTACACACAAAGTTCCTTCTCCTCTCCTTGGCACCGAAGACACCACTGTAGGCCAACACAGCACACTGGCAGGGTAGCAGTCCACTCCTACAGCATCCTTTGGATCTTCTCCTTGGCAGAGGTTCTTCTTGTTGTTCCAGAAGTGATCTAAAGTCTTGGGGTCTGGGTCCCCATATTTATACTACTTTTCTCTTTGCTCTCTGAAGGCAGAGAGACCTTTGCCTAGTCCAAACCAGTTCTGGTCACACCTGGAGCACTCTGTTTACATGACTCTTTTCCTTTCACAGTGCAGGGCAGAGACATCAGACGCACCACAGAAGGTGGAACCAGCATTGTGGAGGGAAGGCACAGCCCTATTCAGGTCCCAGGTGCAACTCCTCCCTCCCATCTAGATGCAGATCTCTCTATTCACCACTGGGCTGACTCACCCTTTCTCCAGGAATCCCCCAGTCCCTGACACTAACAGAACCAGACACACAATACACAAACTAGCAGAGGCAGGCTTGGATAGTTAGGCAAGAAAATACTTACTTTCTAAAAGTGGTATTTTCAAACACAGAATGTTAAAACCAACTTCACTAAAATATGTATTTTATCATTCTGAGATCAGGCATAATAAACTCGAATTTCTACCATGCTCCCTGAGTCAGTTAGGATTATAGGATGTAATAATCAAACTGCCCATTCTGCCTATGGAGAACAGGTAGCCTTGCAATAGTGAAAAACGAAATTGGCTGTCATTTGCTATTAGGACATGCCACACACACCAGGGCATATCCTACCATATCCTTACAATGCACCCCGCCCTTGGGCCGACCTTAGGGGTGTCTGATATGAAGAAAATTGAAGGTTTAGGGACTGGCAAGTGGGTGCACTTGCCCAGTCGACATGGCAATACTGAACTGCCCATTGGCTCTGCAATGGCAGGCCCGAGACACACTTTTCAAGCTGCTTCTGTGGGTGGCACAGCCAGTGCTGCAAGCCCACCAGCAGCATTTGATTTACAAGCCCTGGGCACACATGGTGCACTGTACTAGGGTCTGACAGGTAAATCAAATAACCCATTAATGGAGTCACTAATCAATACATCAATTTAACATAGGGAGAGCTTGCACTGCATATAACCAGCAAAACAGATCAAAAACATAGGAGGCAATCAGTAGAAATGGAAGGGAGACTCACACCAATGATACCAGGTCTAACAGCCAGGTAGCGAGGGGTGGAAGTGTGTATGGCTTTATAGGTGATGCAGGCATTCTTGTAAATTGACCTAGCTTTAATGGGAAGCCAGCGAAGAGAAATCAGTATAGGTGTAATATGGTAATTTCTTTTGGCCCCATAGACAAAACGTGTCGCTGTATGGAGGATGGATTTTTAAATGGATAGGTGGGTTTTGGAGAGGCCAGCAAGAGAGAATTACAGTAGTGAGTCTGGAGAGTACCTAAGATTGAACCAGAGTTTTCAGGTCTTGTTCAGGAATGAAACTCAGAATCCCCAGAGGTAGCGCAGTTGGTAGCTTGTGTTCTTGGCCATGGTATTGATTTGGTAAAGTGGAGTCTTTTGTCAAGGATGACACCTAGGGATTTGGCACTGTCAACGACAGTAGGTTTGTTGATAAGAATGTTCAGAATATCCATCCATGATTGAACAGTAAGTGGAGACTTTGAGGTTGAAAGCAAAGGAATTCTGTTTTAGAGGGATTCAGAATTAGATGAGATGTCATCCAATCTTGGATGAAGTTGAGGGTGGAGTCGAGGATCGTGTGCAGCACCTTTAGGTAGTGCTTGTTGTTGTCAGCATAGAGGTAATACTGCATCCCAGATTTTTTGGAAGGTTTCCCAGCGGTTCCATGTAAAGATTGAAAAGCGTGGGTGCGAGCAACGAGGCTTGAGTGACGCCTTGATCCACAGCCTTTGATGTAGAGAGACAGTTTACTATTTTAATCATCTGAGATCTGCCCAAGAGGAATGATTCAAACCATTTGAGCACTGCGCCTTCAAATCCCATTCTTTGTTCTAGTGTGTTCCGAAGAGTGTTATGGTTAACAGTGTCAAAGGCTGAAGATACGCCCAGAAGGATCAGGAGACAGGAGTTGCCGGAGTCGAGTACTCGCATGGCATCGTCGAGAACTCGTAGCAGTGCTGTTTCAGTGCAGCAACCTTGATTGAAGCCAGATAGAAATTAATCAATAAGGTTGTTGTCCTTGATATGTTGGGAGAGTTGCTCCGCTACTCATCTTTCAGTGATTTTAGCAAGGAAAGGGAGGATGGTGATAGGGTGGAAATTGTTAACGTCATTCACATTGGCGGAGGGTATCTTTAGAAGTGGAGTAACTGACCTTTTTCTGAGGGCATCAGGAAGGGAACTTTGGCTGAGGAAGAGATTAACCAGACTAGACCAGAAGGGGAGCTGGTAGGTCTAGAAGTCAATTGCAATGTCGCTAGGGATGGGGTCAATAGAGAGGTTTGAAGGTTTTGTTTTCAGAATGCTCTTTAGGAAAGCATCTTCGGTAATGAAGTCAAAGTTGTGCCAGGATTTTTAGTCCTCGAGGTGGGTAGGATGAGTGACATGGTCAACGAGAAATTTCACTTTTTTATCGAAGAATTGTGCAAGTTCTGCTGCTTTCTTGGGAGGGTCATTGAATTTGATGGTTGAGGAAGAGTTGCTAGTGGTTTTGATTAGGTCAAATAGCTTTTTAGGTCTGTTCTTGGCAGAGTAGAGGAGGGTTCTGAAGTGATTCGCTTTTTCACTAAAGATGTGTTTGTGATATCACGATCTTGCGTAATGGAGATTAGAGAAATTAACAGTGGAATGGGACTGTCTTAATTTCTTCTCCAGGTACCTCAGGTTCTTCCTTTCATCATAGAGGGACTTATGTACCATGGAGCAGAAGGTGTGAACATTTTCTTTTTGCTTTGTAGTGCAGCAACATTGTCTATCAAGACGAAAGACTAGTGAGACACTGGGTGGTCATATAGTTGACGCCAAAGTTGGGGCTGAAGACTGCGTATTGCCTTCATGGCAATGTTGCAGAGGGTATCAAGGTTGATGTTTTTTGTGTTGTGAAAGCATTTAGTTGCCCTTTTAGGTTGACCACGGGTTACAGAATGAGATAGGTACAATGAGAAGGGGATGAGGAAGTGGTCAGACAAGTCTACTGATATAGGATCATCATCGACTGTTAGCAACAACATAATTCTAGGAGACCTCAACTTACACTGGAATGAGGAAAACAACTCGCTGATCCTAACCCTGAATGAACTTCTACACAACAACAACCTCACCCAACACTGCACAGAACAAACAAACAACAGAGGATCAATCCTAGATGCCATTATTGCCCAAGCAGACATAGTCACTATCGACCACATCCTACCTGTTGACTGGTCCGACCATCACATCATTTTATTCCACATAAACCTAACGACTCAATGCATGCCCCGCAAGCAGACAACTACCCACTGGGCGAGGAATCTAAGTCAAATCCATCTTAGTGACCTGGAGGAAAGGGTAAGCTTACTCCTCCCCACTTCCACTGACAACCTCTCCACAACTGAACTCACCTCCCACTACAGTACTACTATGAATTCCATCATTGACCAATTAGCCCCCGGGAAACAAAAAAGAGTCAGAAACACCCCATCCAGATCATGGTTCAACACGGACATAAACTCAGAGAGAGGACAAATAAGAGCTGCAGAAAGACTAACGGAACAACCCATCCACAATCCTCCGGAAACGACGCAAATCAATACGCAGAAAATACAAAAACCACATTAAGAATGAAAAAAAGTCCTTCTTTTGTAGTGTTTTGAATAACGCTAAGAACAAGCCTAAAGAACTCTTCAATCTCATCAGACAACAATCCTCTAACCCCCCAAAGACCTGTGTGACAACTTTGCCAATTTCTTCAATGACAAAATCACAAAGATTGAGCTCTCCCTGGACATTCACTGCTACTCCCCGGCAATAGCTCCCTCGCTGACACAGAAGCTATCACACCCATGCCCCACCCAAACAACTGGAAATCCTTCAATCCCATCTCTGTATCCAAGATCTCAAAAATGACTTCCAACTCTACTCCCTCATCTCACGTCTCAGACCCCATTCCTCCCCAACTGGTAAAAAAGCTCAAGCTCAGCCTAGCTCCGATCTGGACCAAGATTATAAATAGATCCCTGAAAACCAGAGTCATGCTGGACTGTCTCAAATTCGGCCAAGTGACACCACTACTAAACAAGCATTTACAATGCAACGGTTTCGCCTTTGATAAAGTTAGAACTATTGGCATTGTAAATGACAAATTGTTTATTTATGTGTTGGTTTTGAAAACAGATAACTAAATGGCTTTGTCATTTACAATGTCAATAGCTCTAACTTTGTCAAATGCGAAACCGTTGCATTGTAAATGCTTGTTGTTACGTTGTTTCACGAGATAAGTGAAAAAAGCCTGCCTTTAGCAGTTGAGGAACGCGCTGGCAGGCGGCGCTGCTCGGTGCAATCCTGGAATTCTTCTCCACCCCAACCCCCGCCCCCCGCACATGTTGCGCTTCCCGTATGCAAGACCCCCAGGGGCGCCGGACAATCCTGTGATCTTGGCCTTCACAGAGAACTTGCCTTTTGCCATGGATCTTGTGGGGGTGGGGGCTGGGGGTTGGTTGCTGGGAGGAGGTAGACAGACACACAAGACAGCCGGCATTCTGCCCCATCTACCCTGCACTATGCAGTGAAAGAAAGCCTTCCCTTTTAAGAGCCTCCTACAAATACCAGAACTGCCCATTTAAAGAGGCCTCAATCACATTTTGTTGCTAGGCTTACTTGAGAAAGGATCCATTTACGGGCACAAAAACATCTTGTAGTACATTTAAATGAACTGCAAAAGTATGTACACACACCACACGTCTCTTCTATTTGTGCATGGTACACACAAACGCAAGTGTGCAATTTTATAGAATATAAATATTATGCTTGGCTGTTTGACTGCACAAAATTAAAGTGGTAGTGAAAACCACATTTTACAAAGAGCTGTAAAATATGAAAAATATGTGGAACTGTAAACTGCATTTATGTAGCGCTTACTACCCCTGATGAAGCGTTGCAGAACTGTGCAGCAAGAAGGCGGCTACTCTGGAATGTACGGTTAGAGTTAAACAGGTAGTACAATTTGTAATATGTGCTTTTATTTTTTTGTGTGGGTTAGTTGTGGTTTGATTGTGCTCTCGAGATCTCCGGCTTTTAGTGTAGTGTTTTGAAATGGATAGATTCATCTATATGGGTGATCAAAGGGAAGAGGTGAGCTGGTCCTCATCTCCGTTTCCCTATAAAATACGGGTTCATCAGAATAACGACATCCCTACAAACCACTCTGTGCAGCTTAACCATTGCCAGGGCTACTAGAATTATGTGGCAAATGTATCTAAATCTGAAACGTTTATCGAAAGCATGCAGCACGTTCTCGCGCAGAATTAATGTAATCCATTTAAGATAAACAAATTATTTTTTGCAAATTGACTATGGGGAAAATTCTGTAAATTCATAATTACAAGGCATGCGCTGCAGCCTCAGAACGAATTAAAGGTAAAGGTTCTGACCATTACTATTATGTATGTAAAGTACTCAATAATTTTACTGATGTGTTTTAAACCTAATCTCTCACACTCATTACCCCCTAACAACTCTCTGCTTAGCATTCTGTGTCACACCTATTCTCGTATTCAGTATGCAATTAATGTTATAATTAACAGCTCTTTAATGCATATAGGCGAAGAGCGCTTTACAAAAAACACTGTAAATAGTTTATTATTTCGAAGTGGTTAATTTCAACCCCAAGGCAGCACAACAGAGCACCTGTACATCTATGTGCACAGGAAAGGCCTATGCACCAGGAATGCACAATCCCGGTCTCTGACCACTGTCTTTTTACCCTTTCTCTTGATAAAGAACAGCATATACGGACAAGGCAGAATAGTTCCAGCATTTATGCTGTTCTGAAAAGCACAACTTTCGAATGCAGTGACCGGTTTCCATGGGTGGCCACTTCATGTGCTCACGGACAATTTCCAGGCGCGCTTATGTGTTTTAATGCTGCATTTCAGACTGAAGTGTTTTACTTGTGTGGGCGCGCGAGGAATATGGGCTCTGTAAGATTCCTTTTGTCTGATGACAGGTCTGTGGCCAGAGCTCAGTTACAGGGACTCCTAGTGGAAGAATCGGGGTTGACACCATCCAGCAACAATTTACAGAGCTCGATTGAAAAACTTGCCAGCGTAGGTCTGTGTTGTGTTAACACAAATTGCGCAGCGCCTTCTGCAATTAGTGTAGCACGGCATCGCTATGGGGCTTACTAACCCCCTATAACAACCCAAGCGGTTACACCGCTAAGTACACTTTAAGAGAAGACAACGACATGACAGTTCCAAGCCGGAGTCCGAGTTACCTCAAGGTTTCACACCAATGGAGGACTGAATATGCCTTTTCGGTGCCCATTGCCGGCGTATTAACATCTATGATTGTCTATTCTTTTACTTACACTGGGATTCCCGCATTAGGCATGTCCACAGATTTTCTGCATTTCGCTAGTGCGTTTGCCTCGTCACGCCGGAATGTAAACCCACTGGAAGCCCTCTTTTACAGAATACATATTTTACCCCATCCCTTACCCTATAGAACGTCGTTTCAGCCGACATATGGTCCCTGAGCTGGTCAGCTAATGTTAAAGTCCTCGTGCGGGGTCTGGGCGCAGCAGACTTCGCACTGTACTTTCACAGCCTTTGTCGGGCACCGGCAGAGACATTCAAGGCAGGAGGGGGCGCAGAAACGCCCCTGCAGGTAGCAGCGGAAGGGCTTCGCGCCCTCGACCGACGAGCAGCACATCCGACATGGAAGTGAACCTGGGAGAGAGCATGCTTCCGGGTCACCACGCCCTCAGCAGGTCGGCTGCGGAAAAGAGTTCCAATTTCTTCTGTCTATCCCTTGCTTATTATCACCAAATGCCTGCTGAACAAAGTAAATTAAAAAAAATCAATATGCTAAAGCACAGCACAACAAACCCCCAAAGAAAACGGCAAGCACAAATGCAGAAAGGGACAGGCATATCCCAAACAACACATCAATGTTGCCACAGCCAACTCGATTAAAGGCACACAGCAATGTCAGATTCAAGCAACAAAGGAGATTCTATAACATATGTCAAACACAAGTCAGGTCCCGGGCCGGCCAGCCAATCACAGCGCGGCCCGGGAATGACGTCACGGGGGTGTCCCGGGCCGGCAGCCAATCGCAGCGCGGCCCGGGACAAAGGGGCGGGGCTTAAAAAAAGCACCAGAAACGCCCCCGAATCGCATTTTCGTGAGAAAGCGCGATTGACAGCCTCTGTCTCCCAATGGCTAGCCTCCATTTATGGAGCTAGCCAATTGGAAACAGAGGCGGTCCGAACCTCACTACTAAAAACAAAAGATTTCGATCTGGGAGGGGCTTCGCCCCTCGCCAAGTCGAAACCTAAAAAACAGGCTCTGACACAAACGATCCCAATAACTTCAGACCCGTTCCACACTCCCTCTCCTAGCTAAAATCTTGGAAAAATGTATTCTCCAACTCACTCAACACATGGACTCCCAACAACCTTCTAGACCCTCGCCAATCTGGCTTCAGAAAAGGTTGCAGCACAGAGACAGTGATCCTGGATGTCATAGACGACATCCACAAATCTCTAGACAATGACCAATGCTGTCTGCTCATTTTCTTGGACCTATCAGCAGCCTTTGACACAGTTCACCACAAATTGCTCATTAAGGTTCTGCAAGAAAGGGTAGGAGCGTATGAGGTGGTCCTACAGTGGTTCACCTCCTTTCTACAGAACCGCACACAAAGAATAAAAATCAATAACTTTTTTGCCGGATCTACACACTGTCAGCAGTGGGTACCCCAATGATCAGTTCTCTCTCCGCAACTTTTCAACATCTATCTTGAAACCTCCTCCATTGACGACATTCACAGACTAAACAACACTAGGAAAAGTCCAACACTGGCTAACACTCAACCACCTGAAACTCCGCCAAGACAAGACGGAATTCCTACTTGTTGGACCTGGCCCTTTTGGCAGGTTCACCCCAAAACTTTTTGCTTTTTCCTAGCCTGTTTCTGGAACCTGGTGTTGGTGATTTTAGTCCTTTGCGCACTTTTTCACTGTGGTACAGTGTAAAGTGCGTGAGCTCTCTGTGTATGTGTGGTGAGTGACCTGCCCTCCCATAGGAATGCATGGGGAATATGTGTGACCATGGTAGTTCCTGATGTGTGGGGAGTGCAGGGTCTAGTTTGGTATGTGCGAACTCGTGAGATTGAATGCTGCGTAATGATGTATGTGGCATAGTTGTGTCTAGTGTGGAAGTGCCACTTCTGGACATGGGTGTGCATGTGTAGTGAGTCTGCTGCCACGTGATTGGCTGGAGCCTGGCTCCAGGAGTATGCCTGGGCCTGCTTGTGTATTGACTGTCTGGTTTGAGGATGACAGGGGCTGGGGAGCCCCCAGGAGGTTGTCTGAGTCAGCCCTTGTTTGAAAGACTGCATCTGCAACTAGAGTGGTGGGAGGAGATAGCACCTGGGAGTGACTAGGGCTGTGCCTGCCTGCCACAATGCTGGCTCCACCTCCTGCTGGGCGGCTGTCGTCTCTGCCCCTCACACTGAAAGGAGTTCCCTATAACCAGTTGTAGCTGGTTCTCACACTGCCTGCACCCTTTAGACAAAGGATTTTATGGTATAAAAATGGGCTGTGTCCCCATACAAAATGTTCTTGTTTCTGACTTGAATCCTGCCAGGGGCGTGCTGCTGCTTGGGCCCAGGGGAAGGCTTGCCTCCCTGGTCCCTGCCCAGCCCCTGGATACCTGATGGATTGCTGGAGGACTCTGCCTTAGTCCTGGGACCCTTTTGCCTTTCTTTGCAGCCCCCCAGGACGTGTTGTAGCTGGGAGCGCTGAGCGCTTGGGAGCGCTGATTTATTGCCCTTCTAGCGCTTTGGAGCGCTTTATTCCCCACTAGCGCTGAGGAAGCGCTTTATGTCCACAGCCGGTGCCCACCCGGCATTCGCCCGTTTTTATTGCTGGTTTTAGGACCCCAAAGCGAGTGCCCACCTAGCTGCATATTTAAAATTACGGAGCTTACCGCCGCCGGCCCAGAGATCGTGTGAGGGGGGGCGCTGTGCCCGCTTCCCTGCCCAGGGCCGCGCTGCCATTGGCGGCCATGCGAGACAGGAAGCCAGGCAGATTCTGTGGTGACGTGGGCGGGCCTGAAGGAAGGAACTTCCGCTTCCCCCTGCCCGGGGGAAGCCTTGGCTACGTTGCCGGCCTCCCATGCGAAAGGGGTAGACCGGAGATGCTGCGGCCAGAGAGGGGAAGAGAAGCTGGCCGAATTATGGTCGCCCGTGGCCCGCGGCCCGGGGCTCCCAGTGAAGTAGGGAGAGCCCTGGGGCCGCCAGCGTAAAAGAGTCCAAGTGTTGCGGGGCTCCCGTGTGCTGGAGGGAGCCCCGGTCGAAGAGTCATCCTTCCCCCCAAGTCCCGGTCCCGAGATGGGGGACCGGGCGAAGCATGGTGCGCAGCCGTCGAAGAGCCCCGCCGAAGAACAGCCCGGTGAGTAGAAAGGGCTGGGGGGGCTCCGTGAGGCTGCTGTTGGTGCCAGTTGTAGGCACCGTGTCAGAGCGGCCCGTGTGTCAGTGGGCTGCTCCAACGTGGAAATACATTGACGAGGACCCCGTGGGGGGTCCCAAGACCTCGAGTGCAGAGGGCTTCAGAGTGCAGAGGGCTCCAGAGTTCGAGGGGGTCAGAGTGCCCCCGTGGGCCAGGTGTTTTCCGAGCCCAGATGGCTCCAACGACGGGGCCATATTTGTTTTAGGAGCCTGAAAGGCTCAAGGGCATATTTTGTTTCAGAGCCCATGAGGCTCCAGCGTGATTTAGGGGGGGCCATTGTCCTTTTCTAGAGGGCCCTGGGGACACATAGTTTCAGAGCCTTTGTGGCTCCAACGTTCTGCGCAGTGTGGAGTCAGAGCCTGTGTGACTCCAACGAATGGGCGCAGTTCCGTTCTAGGGTCAGTGAGGACCCTGTCGCAGTTTTGACTCCCAGCTGCCCAGCAATTAGTGGACAGCTGCACCGTTTAGGCGCAATTTGGGAGAGAGTCCCTGTGTGGGACAGAGATGGCACAGTGGTGCCAGGCCTTCTACAGCTGCGCAGCACTTAGTGCCAGATGCAACGTTTAGGCCTTGTTGGTGTTCCCAGGTGCCCAGCAAGTAGTGGGCACCTGCAACGTTTAGGTTTTTGCGCCGGTGGCGCCCCTCTGACTGGCGCTGCATTGGTAGCGCGCCCTGATATTCTGGACACAGGGCTTTTTGAGTCCCCTTGTTGGATGGCCAGTTGACCAGGGGGCTGGTATGTGATTTCTGCGCAATGTAATTTCTATGTTTTTGATAGTAATTGCCTAAGGTGATGTTTGCGCAATGTGATTATGAGGTTATTTTACCTATGAAGGTTTATGCTAGTGAGAGTTTATTTCACTATGTGAGTTACGCCCCTAAATGTGAGTTATGCTTAGGGGGAGAGTCTAATGTGTTTAGACTAGTGAGAGATTGCCTACTGTAGTTTTTACTGGTTAGGCCCAAATGCGAGTTATGTGTAATGTGCTATGCCATTATGCCTGTGACACCTCTGAATGTGTTTTATGCATTATGTGTCTTACCTACACCTCTGAATGTTTTTATGCATCATGTGTTTTCCTTCCCTTACACTTCTGAATGTTTTAGGCATCATGGGGCCGATGTAGGTAATTCTTATTTACCACTTCTTAAATACCGAATTTTACCGGTTCGGTATTTAAGAAGTGGTAAATATGAAGGGGGAAGATGTAGGTATTTCCAGATGTGTAAATACCGAATCTTTAAGATTCGGTATTTACCGAATCTGGAAATACCGAATCGGTATTTCCTATTGATTCCTATGGGCTGTGAAGCCCATAGGAATCAATGGGCAATACCGATTCTGTAATTACAGAATCGGTAAATACCGATTTGCACAAGGGTGCAGGGGGTGTCACTTTGACACCCTCTGGCACCCCCAAAACAGGCTCGGGTGCCATGTGGCAGGCATACATGCCCTAAGGGCAGGTCTGCCTGTCACATGGCATAGGTGTGCATGCACACATGTGCATGCACACCGGAATCGGTATTTTACCATCAAATTGGATTTCATGGTAAAATACCGATTCTGTAAGGCTTCTGGGACTCTGAAGAGTCCCATCTACATCTCGGTGCCTCAGAATCGGTAAATTTACCGATTTTCTTTTTTTTCCGAATCGGTAAAATTACCGAATCGGTAATTTTACCGATTCGTTAAAATAATGCCCCCTACATACCTGTCACCCATATACCGGTCGGTAACGGCCGAAAATACCGATTTTCGGCCGTTACCGACCGACCTACATCTGGCCCATAGTGTTTCTCCGGTACCTCTGAATGTGTTTTGATGCGTCATGTGCCTTGTTCTTACACCGCTGAATGTATGTTTATACATCATGTGTCTTTCCTACACCTCTGAATGTTCTATGCATCATGTGTGAAACGTCTGATTGTTCTATGATCTACAAAGTGCTATTTCTAACAGTATTTCTACTAAGTGCTGATTCTGTCAGTGGCCCATGTGGCCCTGTCTTGTAAATAATCCCTTGTGAATATTGCCCGTGCCAGTTGGCACGATGTACATGTGTGATTTCTATCTGATGTGTTTTGACAAAACAAAAGTTATTTTTATATAACCTTGTGTGGAGTTCCTTTTGTGGTGTGCCTAGGATGTTGTTGCTGTTGTGTGCTGGCGCAAATGCTTTACACATTGCCTCGGGATAAGCCTGTCTGCTCGTGCCAAGCTACCAAGGGGGTGAGCAGGGGTTATCTTGGCGTGTGACTCCCTTGCCCTGACTAGAATGGTGGTTTCTGCCTGGCTTTGGCGTCAGCCTTAGCCTACCAGAAATAGCCAGTTCTAACACTACTCATCTCCAACAAGGAGCAGAACCCCCAAGTCACAGAATGGCTAAAAGCCTTAGATGCGCTAAACTACATATTCACCTTGACCGACTCCGTAAAATCACTAGGGATCACTCTGGACCCAAATTTAGACCCAAATTTAGACACAGCCAAACACAACAAGAGCTCCGCTAAGAGCGCCTTCCTCAACCTTAAACTGCTCAACAAAATAAAACCCTTCATCCCTCCCAGTGATCTCGAACAAGCCACCCAATCCCTGGTGTTGTCCAAACTGGACTATGGAAATGCAACCCTCACAGGAACAGCAAAATCCCGATTAGCTCCCGTTAGATCAACTCTCAATGCAGCAGCCAGAATGGTCACCGGAGTGAAGAAATTTGAATGCATTTTGCTGGCACTCAGAGAACTGAAATGGCTCCCAATCGAAATGCGGGCCAATTTCAGGACTGCCTGTCTCATACACAAAGCTCTTCATACTGGGAAACCCACCTACCTACGAAAGCTGGCCAGACAAGGAACCTCAGGAGCACCAACACTCTACTCCTCATCCCCCGAAAACCCACAAACAAAAAAAACTCATCTCGATCCTTCTCAGGAAATGCACCGAAAAACTGGAACTCCATCCCTGTCCCTATCCCTCGTTTGTAAAATTCAAATGGCAGCTCAAAGACCTCTTCCTCAACCGTGCCCTTCCAAATGGATAGCTACCGCCCGAATGCAGACTCTTGTCTATTGAAGCACTCAGCCACCTTAACATTAAGACTTCTACCTCACCCTCCTTCTGACTCGTTCATATGCTCCCCTCAAGTCTAGGTATATATCACCCTAAGACACTGTGATCTTCTGTTATTCAATGTGTATTTCGGTCTTAGTCGTTTGACTATCCACAAGTCTACATGTATACTACTTTTTCTTTTGCGATGATCTCCTGCTATGCAATGTTTATGCTGATCCAAGAATTTCAACTTGCAATGAGTCAACATGTATACTACTGTTATTTCATTTGTGATTTTCCTTCCACCTATGTTGTAAAGCGCTCTGATACCTTTGGGTCTGGCTAGCGCTATATAAAACTCCTAAATAAATAATAATAAATAATAAAGTATGTCTTCTTTGGAAAGAAGGTCAAGCGTGGAGCCCATGGAATGTGCTACTTTTGTGCTATGTTGTAAGAGATCATTTCCTGAGAGAAATGTGGCAAGCTAGTTGGCAGATGAATCTTCCAAAATGCCCCAGTGAAGATTAAAGTCTCCTAGAAAGATCAATTTATCACTTTGTGAGTATTGCTCATTCCTCTGTGAAGGCAGAGCAGTCAACTGGCCGGTGATAAATGGCGTGAAACCTGAAAGGGGAGCTGTGCTGTACATGGAAGTTCCAGAGAAAGGCATTTGAAGGTGAAGGAAGAACTACTGGAAAGTTCCTTGAATTAAAGGGAGTTTCTGAATATAGCTGCGATGCTTCCCCCAACTGTACCCACCCTATCATTCCTGATGATGGAGTAGTCTGGTGGGAGGAGACGATCGAGAGTAGCGTGAGAGGTGTCAATTGAACCAGGTCTCAGTGAGGAAAAGTACATCAAGATTGTAGTGATTGATGGTGTCGGAGATTTCCAGCCTGTGTTTAGTTGCAAATCTACAGTTGTGAAGCAGACAGTGCAGCTCTGATATGACTGTTTCGGTGAATGGGGTGTAAGGGCTTTTAGAAGAGATAGGAGTGATGTTTCTGTAGGTTGGTGCCTGGGTTGTAACTGGCTGGCGTTTGGTGTGGACCTGGGAGATGATCAGTATAGTGCAATGATTTGTGTTGTCTGGAGAAGAGACGGTGGAGGAATTAGAGGTATTGTAGTTAGGCATTAAATTGAAAATATCTGTTGGGGACAGATTTTGTGCAGCTCTTTTGGGCTGTCAGAGAAGAGTACTCTTCAGGATAAGGAGTTTGGGGTATTGTGTACTCGTCGGGGGTAGTAGGGAGTCTGGTACAGTAGAGATTTTAAAACTTCAGTAGGAAATGGTAGCTTCAAGCTGAGAGATTGAAGAGATGAGGCGCCCTAGTTTATTTTCTAAGGTTGAGGTAACGGGTTTTTAGGAACCCGTTTGGTGCCAGGGGATAACACCCGAAGACCTCTGAGTTCTCCCTTGTTCCGGACCACAGAAACACTGAGTCTTCTAGTCGAGTCAGAGATCAAGTTTTATTGGCAGCTACCAAGTAACAGGTGTCCTAGAAGCACGACAAACACGGGTCATGTGTTCTCAGGAGACTCTTCGTTTTTACAGAACCAGCCTTCTCCTTATATACAAAAATAATAGCTGCAAGCAAGAATTCTTGAGTTTATGATATGGCTATACACATATTTCTACAATAATACAAAAGAGCAAAGTCATGTAGGCAAGCCCGTATTTTAGATGTCCAATTCGTGATAGATTACCCAGCCAAGCCCGGAACTCCCATCAGATATCGGTGAAGCCCCAATAAAAGAAGGCACCTCCTAGTCATAAAACTGGCCATAAACAAGGAACGCGGACAGGCGTGTGTGTAGAAAACATGATCTGGATGTAGTGAATGGTTTGGGGAATGTTATGCATTGATGCTATCGTATTAGGCCACTGGGCGAGGAGCTGCCCAAACAGGTTTTGGCTGGAGGCAAGGGAGTCAGTTGGGACAGGTCAGGGGGGAGTCAGGGAAGGTGGACGTGTCCTTTTAGATCAAGCTCGACCTTTTAATTGACTTATCATGAGGGCAAGACACAAGATGGATACCGTTTACAAAATGGAGTCTGAGGGGTCGGGACGGAAATTACGATTCAGGGGTGTTAGCATGCCTCGATCATGACGCAAATGCATAGGAATGATGTCCTAATCATTATCGGTTCGTCGACACCAAATTCGTCATGGTTCGTTGATGTTTCGGGACACGGGTATCGGACCTCGATACCGGGACAACAGTAGGTTCCAGAATTTCAGAACCACAGACCCTCCTTTTGCCCTCATATAAGGCAATAATTCATGTTAATCCGAGTCTAAATCTGTATGAAGGAATTCGTGGAGATGCTGCTGTAGCATCATTATGTTGCTCAGTTCGACCCTTGACACAGGCTTCCGTACACATGACGTAGCACAAAGGCCACATAGTGCAGGAGCGCACTGTACACACAGGCAGAACATAAACAGAAGTGCTAAGATCATCCCAATGAAGATCAGTGTTTTCCATCCCCAGGTAGCGATCAGTTCCCAGAACCACCCTAGTAAGGACCAGTCCCCTTTTTCTACGTGAAGGGAACCAGATATCTCGTGTAGCTTAGAGATGGCCTGGTACACTGTCGGTGCGTTATCAGGGATGAAAATGCAACAACTGGATTGGATCACTCTACACACACCACCACGATCGGCGAGTATGATATCTAGGGCAACTCGGTTCTGAAGGGTCATAAGTCGATCCGACTGAAGTTCGGGCGTCAAATTGCCAAGGGCTCCGGCCGTTGTAATCACGGCGGATTCAACTATCCTCGATAACTGGCGAATATTCCTGCTGTTCACCATAGGCCCCCAAAATGGCAGAAAACCCTTTGCGAAGTCAGCGAATTCCTGACCCGCGGTGTCGTCTTTACTCACGACACCTCTAGCTGTCCTTGTCCGATGGTAATCTGCTCTGGCCGTGTAGGTGGGAGGCAGCAGAAATGAGATAAAACATGTACCTGAGAAGTCAGGGGGCAACCACGTGTAGGCTTGGTCATGGCAGACGAAATACGTGCCTTTGGCTGCTAATAGTATAGGGGAAGTTCGGGAAGCGAACACATATGTTTCCGTGCATATACTCTTTCCTAATTGTGCTTTGGGATCCCTACCGATACCTTGTAAACATAAGTGACCTCGGTTGGGTACTATCCAAACTGGGCGGGATTTCTTTGCTGTCTGGCTCATACTCAGGTAAACCCCATATTTAGTTACGTTCCAACGAGTGTACGGAGTGAGTTCATCTTTGGGAATCGTTAGATAGGTGTCGAACTCTCTACTCATATTTCTTATCCCTGCTACTAGTGCCTTGTTACTGGAATCACTCTCAGTAGAACGGGTCGGGTATGGTTCTAGGGCGAATAGGAACATGGTCTGGAAAGCCCACAGAGAACCATAATAACTGAAAGGCAGGATGAAGTATGGGATACCCTTATCAGTCGTGTGCGGCATGAGTCCGCATACCCAACAGTTCGATGTGTTCATTATGGACTGGTGTTGGTGTAGAAGTTGAATGAATGAGTTATTTACAAATTCGAGTCTTCTGGCAGACTCGTGTTCAGGTAGAGGGTGAAAGGAGTGTGTGGAGAGAGTGAGAGGAGGAGTTGGCCGAGTGTCATTTGAGAACAAGGAAACTTGAAAGACGAATAGAGTATAACCAGTCAAGAACATTGCTATGCTACACAACATAAAAATACATATTATCAAAAAACTTCTTTTGGCCAGTATCGGGCATAATTGTCTTTCAAAGTCCGTGAGTCTGGCAGGTCTCTTTACCGTAGGAAACTCCATCCTCTAGTTGCTGCCCGCGGTGGTAGGTTGGTTCTGCCAGGGAGTGCGCTCTGTTCAGTCCGGGGTAACTCCCTTGGACCAACCAGAACCGTTGACCTAAACGTCCCCAGTTGCACTCCCCAGACTTCAACCGCGACCCTAGCAGCAGAACCGGATGGCGGTTCGAAAATCAAAAATGAGCAAGTTTCCTGAGAGTGAGAGAGCTGAAAAAATCAAAAAATAGTTCTTGGGGGAAGGGAAATCACATTAGTTTGCTTTTTATTAGTCTCTTTGTCTTGACCTTAGATTATATTGTTGTTTCCCAGGTACGGTGTGGTCTTCAAACAATGTCTTAGGTTCTGAAGTGTCCAACTGCATTGACGGTGGCACAAGTCCTTGTAAAATATGATCACTCTCCTTTTCGGTACCAGATTCTTTTAAACGTGCATCGCTGAAAGGGATGAAGCGAGGTATGGATTCTGTCTCGGAGTCGGCAATTCCTTCGTTGACCCACCGGTCGTATGGAAGGGGCAGAGGGACCCGTTTACAATGGGTCCCGTGCACCCAGTTCTTTTTGCCTTCCACCCGAACAGCTGATCTCGTGGAAAGAAGTACCAGGTACGGTCCGGTCCACCTCGGCTGTCCGATGTTTGTGCGCTGGCAATTCCGCACCAAGACCCACGTGCCGGGTTCGATGGAGTGACCTGGATCATCAGAGGCTGGCGGAGAGGAACTGTGAACCTGTTGGTGTAAAACACGCAATTTAGTTGTTAATTCGCACAAATAGTCAAGCAGTACGGGGTGCTCTATTTCGCTGAGTTTCTTTGGCCTTGGCACGCCCCAGACGTTGGCTGGGCGGCCAAACACTATCTCATGAGGACTAAGTCCTAACCTGGAATGGACTGTCATTCTGGTTGACAAGAGTGCTAGGGGCAAGGCGTCAGGCCATTTAAGACCTGTACAGGCTTGGATCTTGGCTAATTTGAGCTTTAAAGTGCCATTGTAGCACTCTACTAATCCAGCTGATTGGGGGTGATTCGCAGAGTGAAACTTTTGTTGTATGCCTAAACACTCACACACTCTCTTCATCACGCGTCCTACGAATTCACTTCCATTATCACTCCAGACGATTCTAGGCATACCGAATCTCGGGAAGAACTCTTTGACAAGGGCTTTGGCAGTTGACAAGGCAGTATTGTCCTTAAGGGGGTACGCTTCCACCCACCTGGAGAAAGCGCAAACAACAACGAGCACATACTTCAGATTGTTGCATCTCTCCATGTGAATGAAATCGAGCTGCAAAACCTCGAACGGATACGTTGGAGGCGCAAAATGACCAGATGGAGTTGGGGTTCCCCTACCGGGATTGTACTTCAAACACACCATACAGTTTCTGACCACATTCTCTGCATATTTCGGGATATTACCATTTTGCCATACTGGGGCCAATACTTTACAGATTCCTCTCGAACTAATGTGCGCAACTCCATGAGCCATGGTTACTACTGCAAGTACATATGCGTTAGGTAATAGCCATCGCTGGTGTTCTGACACTTCGACCCAACAACCATTCGCGTCTAATCTACCTGTACTTTCTCTCCATTCATTCACCTCTTTCTCAGTTGCCTCGGCTTGTATAGATTTCACGCTTTCAATGGTGTCCTCACACATTCCTACATCCGTAATCCATCTTGCGGGACCTATAACATACATCCGACTTATCGTGTTCCTTGCAGTCTCTTTCGCAACCTCGTCTGCAAATGCATTCCCGCGGCCAACATCATCCTGAATCTTTTTGTGTGCACTGCATTTCACAATGGCAACTTGTAGTGGCAAGGTCAGTGACTCGAGGAGCTCATTAACTAACTGACCATGTTGTATCTTTGCACCATGTGACGTAAGAAACCCACGTTCACGCCACAATCTCCCAAAACTGTGAGCCACACCAAAGGCGTATTGGCTGTCAGTGTACACATTCACTCGCTTTCCTTTCGCTAACACACATGCTCTGGTAAGCGCAATTAGCTCTGCAGCTTGTGCAGAATTATGGGAAATGCGCGCGGTCTCTATAATGGTGTGTAATGTCGTTACGGCATATGCTGCAATCGTATCACCATTCGGCAGCTTGAAACATGAACCATCAACCCATAAAGTATCGTTGCATTCAGGAAGGGGAGTGTCCTGTAAGTCTACTCTCCCTTTTGTCTCTTCTTCTGTCCTAAAACAGCAGTCATGGTTATCAATCTTGTCTGTTTCTGTCGGAATGGGTAATAACGTTGCGGGGTTCAGTGTATCACACCTCTTTATGTGGATGTGACTTGCTAGCAGTGTAAGTTCGTAACTGGATAGTCGAGCGCTAGTAAGATGTTGTGTCTTCGTCCTGTTTAGTAAAATGTCTACTGCATGCGGGACCATAACGATCAGAGTATTATTCATGACTAATCCAGCGGATTGTCGAATGCAGACAGCTGCTGCGGCGGTAGCCCTCAGACAACATGGTAGGGCTTTAGCCACAGGGTCTAGAGTTGCCGAAAAATACGCGCATGGGCGCTGTCTGTCCCCAAAATGTTGTGTTAAAACTGATAATGCACAACCTTCCTTCTCATGGACATATAATGTAAAAGGCTTACTGTAGTTGGGGTTTCCCAACACAGGAGCCGAACATAATGCATCACGCAACTCGTGGAAACTCGTCTGACATTCTTCAGACCAGGGCATAGGATTTGGCGTGTCTTTACAGAGTAGTGCCAGCAAGGGTTTAGCTAGTAGTGAGAAATTCGGTATCCATTGTCTACAGTACGATGTAATGCCCAAGAAGGCCCGAACATCTCTCTGTGTCCTTGAGGCACTCAGTTCTGCAATTGCCTGTATTCTTTCTGGTGTCAGTCTTCTTCCCTCCTTCGACAAGATGTGACCTAGGTAGGTAACTTCTTGTCGACAAAATTGTAGTTTGGAGAGAGAGACTTTGTGCTTCATGTTACATAAGTGATGCAATAATGACAGCGTAGCTCGTTTGCAAATTTCTTCAGTGTCTGCAGCGATCAGCAGATCGTCTACGTACTGAATCAGAGTTGAACCATTCGGTAGAATAATCGAGTCTAGTTGTGTTTTCAGGGCCTGACTGAATATTGATGGGCTTTCGCAGTAGCCTTGAGGAGCGCACTTGAAGCGGAAGCTTCGTCCTCCTAAATTGAATCCAAAAATATCTCTACTCTCCTCAGCAATCGGGATGCTGAAGAAAGCGTTCTTCAGGTCAATCACCGAGAACCAAGCTGCTGAAGCTGGAACCATCGTCAATAAAGCAGTAATGTCGGGGACAACTGGAAACTGTGGGATAACTATCTTGTTCACTTCTCTGAGGTCGATGACGAACCTGTACACAGGTGGCTGTGAAGGATCGGTACGCTTTAAAACTGGTAAGATTGGACTGTTACAAACATTTCCTGTTGTTTCTTCGATGACGTCTTTATCAATCAGGTCATAAACAATCGTCAATAACGCCTTTTCACATTCGCTAGATATTTTGTATTGGGGAATACGTGGCAACCTAACGTTGGCTTTCAATGTTATGACATACGGTGCTATCTCCAAACGACCTACATCATTGGAGCCTTTAGCCCAAAGTATATCAGGAAGTGATAACAATTCAGTCGGATTATTGTCCTTTGACAAATACATTGGAGAAATGACTTTCTTACCTAAAGTAAGTTGTACTCCCAAGGGGGAACAGTACAAAGTCGCATATAACCTTTTTAGCAAATCCAAACCTAACAAATTTTCACCGCAACCTGTTGTAAGAATGAGGGGTGCTTCTAATTCGCATGGGCCAATAGAAAGAGATATAGGACTAGAGATCGGGTTTCTAACAGGGGCGCCAGAGAAACCTACTGAGACATTCATTTCGCCAGACAAAGGTGCGCCAGGAAGTTTTGAGTGCATGATAGAACTTTTTGTAGCACCAGTATCCAGCAGAAATGGCTCTGACACTCCTGAGGTAATTACCTTGACATAAGGTCCATTCTGATCTACTGGAACTGAAACAACTCCCTCTCTTTGTCCATGGCTATCCTAGCAATCGTTACCCTCATTTTCGTGTTCGGTGTAATAGTCGTCAGCATAGTACTGAGCTGACCTAGACGATTCATTATTCTGTTGGTCAAAGCTGTTCATCGAATTCTGAGGCGGAAAAGAAGTTGTATTCTGGGTGAAATTTCCACGGCCCCTACCTCTAGGGGCATGTTGAACACCTCTTCCCCTTACACCAGAAGCACCGCTCAAACGTCGCGCAAGAGCCGGACAATTACCTTTAAAGTGACCCTCTTCTTTGCAATACGCACATTGATTCGGGCCATAAGCAATACGCTGATGGGAAAACTCGTTTCCTTGCGCGTTTCTCGAATACTGCTGTTGTGGTTGATAATTGGGCTGACTAGCCGTACGAGGCGGATAGGCTTGCTGGAGAAGAACTTTAGTTTTTAAATCTTTTGTCTTTTTGTCGACTTTATCTAGCTCGTCTTTGCGCCTATTTTCATAGTACTGGGCTGTAGCTAAAATTTGCGCTGACGTAGAGACAGCCCAAGCACTCTCTGAATCTTTCAGTTTATTACACAGTTCAGGGATTAAATTATGTACGAATTTGTCTACAAACAATCTTTGACCACCCTCGGTAGCCATATCCTGACCACTATGATCGGTGAAAGTCTCCTCAAATCTTGTGAAAAAGTCAGACACATTCTCATCTTTCTTCTGCTTGCACGCAGATAGCTTGTCCCAGTTTACGCGTACTTCAGGCATTATAGTTTTCATGTACGCGATAATTCTACCGGGAAGTTCAGCTATTAACGGCTCAGGTTTAGAACCACCTATTTGTCTAGCATCTATGTTCGCCCATGAGTCACCTAGTTCTTGGTCATGGTTCGTATGACGTATTTTGCTCCATAAAGGATGTGGAACAACGTTCCCAAACAACATGTCTATATCCGCTAAATTCATTATACATGAGCTTGCAGTTTGCGATAACTCCTTATAATACCCAGTCGGGTTTTTACGAGGATCCGGCAGTGTCTGCTTGAGTGCTAAGACTTCGGATCTTTTCCAGGGGACATGTACCCATACACGCTGGAAATGAGGCAGAATTGGTGGATTCGCATTCGCATCACCTTCCCTCCAAACCGGAGGAACCTCTCTCATGGGGTACTGTCTCGCTCTTTTCCCACCTGGTGCATCGTCTTCGTGACATGATCTAGAGACGTTTCCCTTACTCCTATAAGAGAACAACAATTCTATCGCTTTCTCAACATCTGCGCCTGTAATCATACCTTCATGGAACTTAAAGCGTGTACGCCATAGTTCGTTCATTGTGTATTTGGGATCATTCGTCTCCAAATCTTCGCCCAGATATACACACATCTCTTCGAATACGTATCTCTGAGTGGGTGCATTCCATTGACGGAAAACTTCCATAACAGACTGAACATCATATCTAACAGTATCCATAATCCATTGGCGTGCTAGTTCATTCAGCACTTTTCTTTCCTCGTAATCAGGCAGTTGACTACGGGACTGTCTATGTTCTGTTTTAGGCGTTGTTTTAGGCGACCCAAAGAAAGGTGAAAATAGATTAGTGACGGTACCTGTCACTCTTTGTCTAATAGAGGGAGAACCTTGCGGAGGAGTAAGTGCCTCGGAAAAAACAGGCTGAGGCAAAGAAGAAGTAGAGGCAATAGCACAGGAAGTCGAAGTAGTAGCAGACGTAGTATCATAGACAATAGCTGGAGCTGTAGGCAAAGTCGTAGAAGTAGATGGAGTATGTAGCAAAGATGGCGGCCCTTGAGAAGGCTGCGCCGGAGAAGTAGAAACCAGCTGAAGAGGAGCTGGCGTTCGTGCAAGAGCTGGGTTACGTGCGCCGGGGCGCGGTAGTAGTAAAATGCTTTGGCGTTGTAGTAGCGTCTAACGCATACGGTGGAGGTGAGCTTAATAAGTGGGACATTAATGGATCTTTCTTGGATCTCTCCTCTTGACCTTGTCCCTTATTTGGTAACATCGGGTAGCATTTATCTACTGCTAGTTTCTTGCTCCTAAGTATTTGTTCGTTTTCCTGCTCTTCCTCGTTATCCCTGTCTGCAACGGCAGCTTGCACCATTGACATACCTCTTTTATTCCTTTTTGCTAATTTTATTTCTTTCTGTTTGGCTTCTTTGCGCCATAAGCGGAAAGAGTCAAACATCGCCGGCCGGGCTTTTCTCTTGAATAATTTGACCTCTAGGTTATCTAATATTTCTGAGTCGAAACTACCATATTGGGGCCATTTTAAAACACCATCCTTGCGGGTGTATTTTATCCACACTTCATTATATGTGATAGGACCTACGCCGTGTTTTATATATAACTCATATGTTGGAGTTCCGATCGGAGGAACCGGACAGGAATCCTCTAATCGGGAGTCCTTACTATAACCAAGACAAAACAAGTTTCCAAGTCTGCTAAAACCAGGCATCTTTGCTCACTAGTCTAGCTTCAAACTTCAAAGGATTATCTGTTACGATATTTCTCGTGAATACACAAGTCCTTCGGCTTTGGGGCTTGCAAGTACCAAATCAAAGCGTATCTCAAGGATACCAAAAACTAAGGACAAATTAAGGACTGGGAGACGCTCCACTTATACTTAACTGAAGTATTTGAAGATCGGTGACGTCGCTAGAAGACTCGTCTATCGTTTCGCTCTACCAAGGATCACTGGGTCCAAAACAAGGCGATAGTCAGGGCAGCAGTCCTTCGTAGCCGTCGGGACGCGGGGAACCTCGCAGCAAAGACCTTCGGAACCACGTCGACATACAGGGGTCGCTGAAGTGGCTGGCCGTCCTCTGGAATTTTCACACGAAGCTCCTCACGAACATCTGGCTTGGACCGTCGCCGCTTGATACCGCCCCGAGTTGGGCGCCAACTGAGGTAACGGGTTTTTAGGAACCCGTTTGGTGCCAGGGGATAACACCCGAAGACCTCTGAGTTCTCCCTTGTTCCGGACCACAGAAATACTGAGTCTTCTAGTCGAGTCAGAGATCAAGTTTTATTGGCAGCTACCAAGTAACAGGTGTCCTAGAAGCACGACAAACACGGGTCATGTGTTCTCAGGAGACTGTTCGTTTTTACAGAACCAGCCTTCTCCTTATATACAAAAATAATAGCTGCAAGCAAGAATTCTTGAGTTTATGATATGGCTATACACATATTTCTACAATAATACAAAAGAGCAAAGTCATGTAGGCAAGCCCGTATTTTAGATGTCCAATTCGTGATAAATTACCCAGCCAAGCCCGGAACTCCCATCAGATATCGGTGAAGCCCCAATAAAAGAAGGCACCTCCTAGTCATAAAACTGGCCATAAACAAGGAACGCGGACAGGCGTGTGTGTAGAAAACATGATCTGGATGTAGTGAATGGTTTGGGGAATGTTATGCATTGATGCTATCGTATTAGGCCACTGGGCGAGGAGCTGCCCAAACAGGTTTTGGCTGGAGGCAAGGGAGTCAGTTGGGACAGGTCAGGGGGGAGTCAGGGAAGGTGGACGTGTCCTTTTAGATCAAGCTCGACCTTTAATTGACTTATCATGAGGGCAAGACACAAGATGAATACCGTTTACAAAATGGAGTCTGAGGGGTCGGGACGGAAATTACGATTCAGGGGTGTTAGCATGCCTCGATCATGACGCAAATGCATAGGAATGATGTCCTAATCATTATCGGTTCGTCGACACCAAATTCGTCATGGTACGTTGATGTTTCGGGACACGGGTATCGGACCTCGATACCGGGACAACAGTAGGTTCCAGAATTTCAGAACCACAAGGTGAGCAGAGCTGGACACAGAATGGTATGTTCTGAGGGGAGTTTAATTTGAGAGGTAGAGTGAGGACGTGGGGACAAATGATGATTTGGTGGGGTAATGGATTATGATGTGGAGTTGTTGGGAAATAAGAGTGGGTTCTGCTGTGGTGTAGAAAAAATTCTCAGGGAATTAATTGAAGGAGATAGATGTATTGTGTATTAAATGAGGTGGAGAAGGGTGAGGGCTGTGGTGCGATGATGGTATGTGAGTGGGAGAGAGATGTGAGTTAAAAAAAGGCAGGGGGTCAGGGAGGTAAAGAGAGGATGGAGGTGTGATGGCACGTGAGCTAAATAGTTTGAGTGTGTGGAGGCTGCAGACGGTGAAGAGAATTGTCCAAGAGGGTAGGTGTAGAATGTGGATGTTTCTTCCTAGTTAGAGAAAAGGGGAGGGGAAGGTAGAGGTTGCCACAGGGTGTACTGGTTTGTGCAGCAGTACAGGAATGATGGTGGGGTGTGGAGATATGTTTGTGGTGTGGGAAGGATTCAGGTTAAGGTCGGGGAAGAAGGGTGGGGTGGATAAGAAGGAAGAGCGCATGGTGGAGCAGTCTCTATGTGAGCAGGGTAGTCTGGCTGTTGGAAAAATTGACTGGATAAGGGGGTGAATAACCGAGTTGGGGGGCTGGTTTCTTCAAAGTCCTTGGATGGTACGTGGGGGCAAATGGAAGTGCTTGCCATTGGCTGGAATAGGGTGTTAATGAATACGTCCAGAGGGGAATCTTGTTCCTCTCAGGGGAACTGACTTCAGATGTCCAGGTGAATTGGGAAAGGTGAGTGGGAAGTGAGCGAGAAGTCTGTTGGAGAGTCGGGGGAATCAGAGTGCCAAGGATGGTGAGTAGGGATGGAAATAGGTGGTCAAAAAGAGGGGGACAAATGTATTTAGCATGAATCATGACCTCACCATTGTTGTAAGGGGAGATAGTGTTTGTTCCATTTAAGCAAGCTAAAGGGGAAACATTTTTTGGGTGCCCGAGATTGTGGAGGAGGAAGTAACGTTAAATGAGTTGTTGAAGACAGTGGTCCAAGATGAGATGTTGTTGGTGAAGAAGATGAGGTCAGTTTTGAGCCTCCCATATTTGCCGCTGTGGTATTGGTCGACAAAAAGTGAATCAGGAAATTGTTCAAGGGTGTTATGTTTGAACCATTATTCCGATTCTTTGGACAGATTGGGAGGGGAAATGATCTTGTTGCAGTTGACTCCAACTTTCAATTGTTTGATCAACATTATTGCAGAATAGGGAGTGTGTGGTGGGGATGATAGTGGAGGAAGGGGAGAGTGCCACAAATGTAGTGGCAGTGTAGAGAAGCAAAAGGAAGTAAAGGCACATAGCTCAGGGGAGTTTAAGTACGGAAGGAAAAAAGAGAGGACAAAACGAAGGGCTGTTTACCCGTTGAAGCTTATGGCACGGTGACGCCGCTGACCTTCAGCAATGTAGAAAGGATCTGGTGAGGCCACAGGGAGAGTCACTTCACAGACAGCTTTAAGTGGTTCACTGAAGCTAGTGAAATACATTCTAATTTAGGACAGATCCAGGCAATAAATGACAAACATGCATTGAATATCCTGTTTCATGCTTAGGAAATCTCCATTGGTGCAGACTGTTCTCTTTCAGTTGACTCATTCCACTAATCTTGTTAACAATCCTCACGTGGGAGCCCATTGTTTCATCTTAAATCTTGAAAGGAATTGGATTAAGTTTGCATTGCGAGCTTTGAGGGCAGGTGTTTTGTACAAATAAGGAGGCAGAGCTGATCATTATCCTGCCAGCTTATATGCCAAAAGCATTAGTAAACAAGTATTGGAAATGTAATAGGTCTCGCATTTTTTGGAGTTGGAGCTATTGACATTATAAATGCCAATGTTTTTTACCTTTGCAATAGATATGCCCTACCCATCTTAATAACATAAAGACCTCCGTAGTGTGTGTGTGTGTGTGTGATTTTTTTCAAATGTAAAAACAACTGCTGCTCTGACCTGATGTGATGAGAGAAGCAGACATTCGCCCCAGGTGCGCAGTTTTTTTAATTTTATTTTTTATTTACTGATCTTAGTTAATTGGGGTACAGAAGCAACACAAAGGAGGTTGGGGGTTAGGTGAAACAACACAGGGGACGACAAAACAATATTGGGCGGGGGAAGGTGAAGCAGCACCCGTTTTGCATTATTACTTTGGTGGAATTGCTTGTTGTTTTCTGTAAGTTGCGTTCTAGCCCCAGTGAATATCTCCCCTGGGAGTGTTTATCTGTTGGTGCATATGCTATGCTGTGCTTGCCCCAGAGCAGGGAGATCTCCTTGAAGTCCACGTACCGACAACATACAAGCAGCGGTGAAGGGAGCCTGCACAACGATCCAAAGGAAGCCTGCACGCACAACAATCCAAAATAAACTTTGTGTTTCAATACCTTTGGGTGAGCTTGTGCTAGAACAGTGCATCCACAAAATGTAATTGTACTCTCAGGGGAGCTTTAGCTGAAAGAGATGGTGAAAATCTACATTAAAAAAGCAGCAAACTTGTAGGGGCAGTGGGCAAGTAGTGTTGTGGGAGGGGTGAGGGGGTGGGGAGAAAGGGCCCTTTGGCACTGTAACCTCCTTGCAATCTGCCGACCCAGGAGCTGGGGATACCTGTTCGAGCTTCTGCGTCGGCTAATATTTTGTAAATTTGTGCAAATCACTTATTGTCCCCCCACCCGCGCCCTATAAATGTACAAATGTAATAGAAAAAAGCACCGATCGCAACTATGTAATTGTACAAATGTAATTGGGAAAAAAGGAGCAATCGCTACGCTCTTGTAGGTGTGGTGGGGCAGGCAAGTTGTGTTGTGAGAGGGATGAGGGGGTGGAAAGCAAGGGCACAGGGAGATAAAGTATAAGAATTATAATTAAATTAAACAAAAAAACGGATCTTTGAGGAGTGGTGAGGGCGGGCAAGCAGTGTTGTGGGAAGGACGGCACAGGGAGATTGTGTGAAAACAAGGCAAATAAAGCTGCTGAAGCTAAGTAAACAGAACACTTAACAGCAGAGGCAGGCCATCAAAGAAAAAAGAGTGCTCTTGAAGCTCTCTACGCAGCATCACGAGTTAGAACACATGTAACAGAGGCAGTCCTCTTGGGAGGATACAACAGAAGAGAGGAAGGTACTAAGGAGGGACTAGTAAGCCTATTAATAAATCAAAAGCTACTGTTTACAAAGGACAGTAAGAAGAGCCAACTGAAAAGATGGGCTTGAAGTCCATACCTGAATACAGCATGTCTTGAAGAGAAAGCGCAAGTGCTGCCTAGACGAGACCTAAAATGCAGTTTTAAAATGTAATCTATAATCTATAGAGAGTAATGGCCCCACTGTGGTGTAAGGGGTGTGGTCCCCGCTTTCAGCGAATGGGACAAGTGGGGTTTTGTTGTGCCTTTGTGGCCTCTGGCGTGGTGCTGGAGTCGGTGTTGTAGAGTTTTACCAGAAAAAGAGGCCAACCCTAGAGAACTAAGAGAGCCCCTTCTAGCCTCTCACCATGATGGAAAGAAAATTAAGATCTGGCTGAATACTCTCTTCAGGACTATGGCAAAATCTTTCCATTGAGAAATAAGGTACAGCACTTGTGAGCTATAAAGGGGAATGGATTAATACCTATATATTTTCAAAAACTGCATGAAGAGATCCCCTGCTCTAGCTCAGTCCTGGTGCAGACTGAAATGATGGAGGGTCCACAAGTCGGACGTGATCGGGGAGCATGGGCGAATTCTGTTGGGCTAAGACAGGAACAACATACGAAGGAGGAAAATGAACTCAAAAGAGAGTAACCTCCTATATGTACTACTGTAGCTGAAACTCAGAATCTTAAGTGCTTCATTATTTACAGAATGCAAAGCAAACATTACATTTCTGCCTCTACTAGTACACAATTATTCATTTTAAAATGTGTTCTTACAGCTGAGACAAAAGACAGCAAAATGAAGAAGAGCATACATTAATAGAGAGCATTTACAGTGCCCTACACATTTTCACATCTCTAGAAGTTGATTATGTTTGAGGGAACTTCCCAAAGAATCGACAGGAGAGGAAACCCAAGGAATCGACAGGAGAGGAAAATTAAGGGGTTGAAAAAAACAGGAAGAACTTCAAGCCTTTTTGAATTTCTGGAAAAAACACTCTATTGCAGCCTAGAGGGCAGTGTTCAGTGCACAGGCATAATATTCTGCATCATTAGGCACCAAACCACAGGAAATCATACAAAAAGGGCTGTGTTCCCTGATTTACTTCTGAAGGTAGAGGACAATATGAATTTTGCAGTTCGATACAGTTAGATACTGAGGACAGACCTACAGACTTAGATGCATAATGAACAGAGTTTTTCAACTGAATCTGGCTTTTAATGCTGACCCATTAGAGATCCCTACTGGCCTTTGAGACTTGATCACTTGCTGCTTAGCTGATACCCCCATTCCGACAAATGCAACCCTGAGAAACGGTTGGCTGGAATAGATTTCCTAATAAAGGAGAACAGTACACATTTTATTATTGATGATCTTATCAACCTGTGCCTTCAAGGGAAGACAAGAGATTTTTGATATTGACACCTATTGGTGAAATAACCTGATCCAGAACGCATGGAATTATAAAATACAGCTTTGATCTCAATTCGCCTGGAGTGTTTATAATATATTTTATTCTACTATGCTGCAATACATTCTTACGAATTCAGAAACTGACACAGAGAAGCAAGCTTACAGTTGCTCAAATTGTTTCGAAGACCCATACTAGTCTACCTGGATGTACCATCTGCTTTATTTAGAAATTCTACTTCCCAGCCCTTGATGAAATGAAGGAGGTAGTGGATATACATGTAAAAAACTACAGCAAGAGGAAGGAGACCAAAGTAAATCGTGGTTAAAGGCAAAAGAACCCTTATATCGACCTCAAAAATATAGCTAAGGCGGAAGAGCATCACCCCACTGCTCAAAAATAAAAATAAAATGATAACATATCGTTAATATCATTTTATTTTTCCTATTGCAGTCAGTGGCGGGGCTGGCCAGAGCAGGGGGAGGAGTGGTCTGCACTCCCTAAATTCGCATGTCTGTCAAACAGTCATGCGCACTTCGCATGTTCCTCACCAAGCTGCATTACACAGCCTGGTGAGAAACATGCACAGACTCTTTGTTCCCGTTTGAGTGCCCAACCGTGGCACTCAAACCAATTACAACGCTGCATTGCAGTGTTGTGATTTGCTCAGGGGACCCTGTGTGCCCGGGTGCTTCCTGCTGCCTGCCGAGACAAGAAGAAGAAAGATGGAAGAAGACGGAGGAGAGGCGGCGGCCAGCCGCCCGTCTGTTCCAGGTAAGTCCTTTTTTTCATTACCCCGGCTCATCACCCGTCCGGTAGCAGCCGCTACTGGCATCAGTAGGAGCTGTGCCTGTTGCTGTTGTACACTGTAGATGCATCTGTCCTCTTTCGATTTGGGTGTCATATTACACCACTGCACTGTATCTCATGTTTTGACACACAGAAGGGCTCATAAAATTTCTATTACAACCTGGTCGAATAGAAAAGATTAAAATATGCAATGACCGGATCACTGAGAGAATATCGACCTCAAAAATATAGCTGAAAAAAATATTGAGGTAAACATATAGTATGCAAAAATATCGACTCCCTATACTAAAACAGGTAAGTATAAAAAATCTGAAAAAATATCAAATATAGTTGTACAAAATATCGATTTTCAAATAAATACATATAAAATATTAAATTAAATATATTAAAATAAATGAAAAATGTATGTAATATACATTTTAAAAAATATACCATAACAAATAAACGTAATTAAAAAAGTTAAACATATACATAACTAATATATATATTTACTTTAAAACAATTAATAAACTATTAATTTTAAGTTATTTTATAACTATAAAATTATATAATAGATAAACAAAATGCCTTTCAGCTTCTGAGGCATCACTCGACAGCATGCCCTGCCATCCGGTACTTTCAATCAGCTCGCCTCCGTGCTCAGGTAACTGTTAACTGCCGACGCGTTTCAAGGCTCACCGGCCCCTTTTTCACAAGCTTTGTTTGAACACCGCAAAGACAGCCCTTCTTTAAAAAAAAGCCTCCGCTTCTTTAATTGGTTACAGGCATGCTAAGTGTATTTCATTATACAAACTGTATACTGGGAATTGCAGTCCATTAGGACGATGTTTTGTTATTTCCTTAAGTAGGTTCAATGCGATGTTCTGTTTAAACTGTATACATTTCCTATAGTAGGCACCCGAGCATCTTTGGCAAGTCACTCTTCATATTAGGCACGTTGTGCTGTTCCGCATGAAAAAGTTCCACACACAGCCTCCCATTTCACAATTCACATGGGATGGTGCTTGCCCCCACGACCAGGCGTCCGTGCAAATAAATGGATAAACAAAATGCATTTCAGCTTCTGAGGCATCACTCTACAGCATGCCCTGCCATCCGGCACTTTCAATCAGCTCAACTCCGTGCTCAGGTAACTGTTAACTGCCGACGCGTTTTAAGGCTCACCACATCACTCATGACATCACTGATGACATCTCAAAAGACATCACTGATGACATCATCCTTGTGATAGAGTGGCAGACCTCCTCTCACCCTAATATAACCTTTGATACACACACTCAAAAATGCAAGCTAACATTTTCACAACAACGGACATACCAATACCAGTTACAACACACCTATTCAGTAATTCCAAGATCTACACACACATCCACTCATTCACCAACAGTCCCTATACAGTCACTCATACTTGTACTCACTCATCATATGTACTCATACACCTTCTACATCCTGTTAGACACCGCCACTCATCCATGGAGTTACTCACACACAGTCACACACGCAAAGTATCAAACATCCATTTACTTGCATATACAGTTATACACACACTACCACACCTACATCTACAGAAACGTACACATACTTACTCTCTTAAACAATCACTTATAGAAACACCTACTTATTTGTACAGGAACTCTTCCAATCTCTCACTCTCGAATATACTCACTTATATACACCAATACTCATATATACTAGTTTAAAACATATGTAGTTACTCATAAAGACACTATTGAGACAGTCATTCACTCACTAACACACCCATACACACACTCATCCACCTATACAGTCCTGCACACATGCTGTCTTCAACACATACAAACAGTGAGTCACTCATTCATGCATCTATGCACTAAGTAATACCCCCCACTGAACCATACAGACACTCATACACTCATACTGATACTTAAAATACCAACTAATAACCCATATAGACACTCATGTAGCTACTCACCAACCCATGCAGCCACTTATACACAAAGTGAGAGACTGGTACAGGTATTTACATATTTAAACATTACTCCCTAACCCATGTATTCACTAAGATACACTTAATCAATCAGTTATACAATCAATTTTACAAAAGAAATCACCCATTTAGACACTTATATACCCATTTAGTCTTCCGTCGACCTTCAGATATACATATATAAACCATATTTAATTTTCAGAAAAACACACATTCACTGGATGATGTCATTTGAGATGTCATCAGTGATGTCATGATTGATGTCACTGACCATGTCATGAGTGATGTAATATGTGAAGTCATCAGCAGTGCATTGCAGGTGCGCTAGTTATAGTTAGCTGAACTAATTATAACGGGGGAATTTCTATGGTTTTTTACGAGTGAAATGTCCAAGTAACTATAACGCTCCTGAAACCTATGGATTTTTCAGTGAATTTCTAAGGTTTTTTAAATGCTAATTTGTAACTCTAACGTGCCTGAAACCTATGGTTTTTTCAGTGAACATATATACATTTATTATACTATGTATACATGTGAAAATTTCTCAGTCCACCTGTTTGCCTCGGTGGCATGGAAAAAATGGGTGGAAGTGACGTCAGCACGCCGACGAGGTCCTCTTATGGCTCTGATGACGTCATACGGTGTCACGAGCGGAGCCGTGCTATTATGACGTCCTCGTTGATGTGGGAGAGCTAGGAAAGAATTTCCGTGGAATGCTGGTGCAGGGGATATTCACCTAAGTGTTCAGGCTAGTCCTTTGGGAGCAACTGTTTATGTTGCCACTCCAGAAACAGAAATCAGTGATCCGAAGGCAGAGGCCCTGCAGATGGCACACGATGGAGGGTGCCCAGTCGTGTGCACCGGCGGGGCAGCGATGTGACAAGCACCACAACCCACAAAAAAGGTAACGAGGGCCCTGAATAACACAGGATCTTTGTATCTGGCAGGAACAACAAAGTTAAAATGCCCTAGTACCAAAATGTAGAATTAGTGCTACAACGGTCTTCAAGAGGACCTGCGATACTGCGCGGTCATACTGCGGTGGGACACACACTCGTTGACCTCTCATGGCACTGCTCCACACTTCAGGGAGGACGCTTTCCATTAGCTATGTTTTCTGATGACGTGTCGCGCCGGCCCCGTCCAACAACAGAACTCCTTTAGATCCAAACAGACTCTTCCACGGAAGAACACAGAGAGTCCGCCTACCACCGTACAAATCAGAGGCCACCGAAGTCATCTGCGGCGTCCCCCAAGGATCCTCGCTGAGCCCCACCCTCTTCAACGTCTACATGAGCCCCCTCGCGGCCATCGCACGACAACACAACCTCAACATAATCTCCTACGCCGACGACACCCAGCTGATCCTCTCCCTGACCAACGACCCCGCCGCCGCCAGAGCCAACCTGCACGAAGGGATGAAAGATGTAGCCGAGTGGATGACGACCAGCCGCCTAAAACTGAACTCAGACAAGACGGAGGTCCTCATCCTGGGATCCTCGCCATCCGCCTGGGACGACTCCTGGTGGCCCCCCGCCCTGGGCACCGCACCCAAACCGACGGACCACGCACGCAACCTGGGCTTCATCCTGGACTCCTCCCTCTCCATGACCAGACAAGTCAACGCCGTCTCCTCGTCATGCTTCTACATCCTGCGCATGCTACGGAAGATCTTCTGGTGGATCCCCACCGAGACCAGGAAGACTGTCACCCAGGCCCTCGTCACCAGCCGACTGGACTACGGCAACGCCCTCTACGCCGGAACCACCGCCAAGCTCCAGAAGAGACTCCAGCGGATCCAGAACGCCTCAGCCAGACTCATCCTCGACATCCCACGAAACAGCCACATCTCCGGACACCTGAGAAATCTGCACTGGCTCCCCGTCAACAAAAGAATCACCTTCCGTCTCCTCACCCACGCACACAAAGCCCTACACGACCAAGGCCCGAGCTACCTCAACAACCGAATCAACTTCCACGCTCCCAAACGCCACCTCAGATCGACCAGCCACGCCCTCGCCGCCGTCCCCCGCATCCGAAGAGCGACTACAGGAGGAAGGTCCTTCTCCTACCTGGCCGCCAAGACCTGGAACTCCCTCCCGACCGACCTGCGCCTGACCCAAGACCACCTCTCCTTCAGGAAGAAGCTCAAGACCTGGCTGTTCGAGCAGTAACGGCACCCCCCCCCCTAGCGCCTTGAGACCCCACGGGTGAGTAGTGCGCTCTATAAATGTCCTGATTGATTGATTGATTGATTCCACTCTCTCACCGGAAGTGAAATCAGGCCACGCGGACACTTTCACAATACAACAGCCGGGAATGTACTTTTCGGTAAAAAAAAAAACACATTCCTTCCTCCTAATTAATCAAATAAACGTCTCACTGAAGAACAGGGGCCAGCTTCGATCGGTAAACAGCTGTTACAACAACTTTTTTGCTTTGCGATACCATCACAATGCATGCATTACCACGCATATGTTGTACATCGCGAAGTCATTACTATGCATTTTTTTAGTACTCGCGGTCATTACCCAATCATGCCTTTACAACAAATTTAGTTGTAAAGGTATGTATGGTAAATGACCATGCATTCTAAAAAACATGTAGATGATCCACGTCGTTGTAAGGAAACAGAGGCTGTTCCGTTTCCTCATAATGACGTGCACCGTCCCTCAGAGACAACATCAAGCAGGAACCACGAGGAGAGAGGAACCACGAGGAATGAGAGGTAAGGGGGATTGGGCATGGGGTGGGGGTTTCTTTTCTAGGGTTTAGGGTGGTACAGTGGTGTTTGGGCAGTGTTAGGGGTCGTGCTGGGGTAGTGTTTTAGGGTTTAGGGTAGTGCAGTAGTTTAGGGGGTTGTGCTGGGGGTAGTGTTTTAGGGTTTAGGGTAGTGCAGTGGTGTTTGAGCAGTGTAGGGGGTCATGCTGGTGGTAGTAGTGTTTTGGGGTTTAGGGTAGTTCAGTGGTGTTGGTGTAGTATAGGGGTCATGCTGGGGGTAGTCTTTTATGGTTTAGGGTTGTGCAGTGGTGTTTGGGTAGTGTAGGGGGTCGTGCTGGGGATAGTGTTTTGGGGTTTAGCGTGGTGCAGTTGTGTTTGGGTAGTGAAGAGGGTCGCGCTGGGGGTAGTGTTTTAGGGTTTAGGGTAGTGAAGGGGGTCTTGCTGGGGGTAGTGTTTTAGGCGAGTGCAGTGGTGTTTGCGTAGTGTAGGGGGTCATGCTGGGGGCTGATTTAGGGTTTAAGGTAGTGCAGTGGGCATGCTGGGGGTAGTGTTTTAGGGTTTAAGGCAGTGCAGTGGTGTTTGTGTAGTGAAGGGGTCGTGCTGGGGGTAGTGTTTTAGGGTTTAGGGTAGTGCAGTGGTGTTTGTGTAGTGTAGGGGGTTGTGCTGAGGGTAGACTTAGGGTTTAGGGTAGTGCAGTTATGTTTGGGCAGTGTAGCTTGTCATGCTGGGGGTAGTGTTTTAGGGTTTAGGGTAGTGCAGTGGTGTTTGGGTAGTGGAGGGGGTAGTGTTTTAGGGTTTAGGGTAGTACACCCAACCAGCCACAATATCCATGTACAAAGAGGATTCTGACTCTTTTGAACGCTCCGCCAATTGAAAAATTTGGTTCAAGGGCCCTACCACGTCCAAGACCTATCAATTCCTTTCTAGGGATCCCTCGTATACTTGGAGAAAAAGGTACATAGTTTCTCATCAATTTCAGGCGTGTGTGCCACCTTCCCCTTCAGTGAGGGCCTGGGGCATTCTCCCCTCGTCCTATTCCTGACCTCCCTTTCAAGGGGTTGAAGGATTTTCCCCACCACATACTCTGCCACTTTGGCTTCAGGTGTTCACTCCGCCGCATTTGGATGGTAAATTTGGGTAGGCTTGAACATGTCCGAGTGGAACCCGACCCCAACCGGGGATTGAGAGGAGTGGGACTCTGGACGCCAGGGGAGAAATCGTCCTCCGATACACCCTCTCCCTCTAAGGCAGAGTTCTTCAATCTGTGGGGCGCGCCCCCCTGGGGGGGCGCGCCACCAACTCAGGAGGGGCGCGCATTCCTACCTAAACTCTTACCTTTGTTGTAATCTTTTTCCTCTACTGTCCCACGGCGCAAGTCTTCACCCATTTCTAATGGTGATGTTTGATTCGCTGCTGCTCGGCTTTCTCCAATCAGCATGTTAATGAGGGGGACAGCAGCTAAGATTGCCGGAAGTGCCGCGAAATTTGCATGCATAAAACTCCGGCATACATTACTTGCTGCCTTTTTTCCTGGTTTCCTGTGGAGGCTTTCCCACGGCACCACGCTCTGAAATACTGCTGAAATCTTGAAATCTGAAACAGGTGAGAGGGCTTTTTCGAAATCCGGTGGGGGTCAGGGGGTTGATTGTTGTGCAGAGGTTCCGCCATAACAGAGGGTTGGAGGGGGTGGTAGAAGGAGAAATCGGGCCCATGCTCCTGCACTTTCACAAGGTTAATGACTAGAGCTGAAATACTTTAAGTGGGAGAAAAGGAGTCTCCTCTGCTGAAACCGAAAGCGAACGAACTGACAGTCCACAGTGAACTGTCTGTTCATTTGCTTTCGGTTTTAGCAGAGGAGACTCCTTGCCTCCCCTGCTGAAGCATTTCAGCTGTATGAATTTAACCCCCTCCTGGGAGTATTCGCTTTTCCCAGAACGGAAACAACCTTTTGTTTTATAATTATCAGGCAGTAAAGTATCTATTAGCTACCTAAACTGTATTGCTCTGGCAATTTTAGTGCTTTTTTTGCTTACTGTGAGGGCTGAAGTACTTTTGGGGGTTATGAGGTACCATAGCTGCCAAGGTTTCAGATTGCTGTGTGTGACATTTTCATAAAATCAGTGTAATTATGAGTGACATTTCAGCCACTATGAGTGACACTTTTACACGAGCAAAATCCAGCAGTAAAGACGAGGGAAACATATATAAATATCAGAATGACACCCATTTAAGCAACAAGAAACTCTAAGAAAATTTTAAACCTGCTGCTAATCACCAGAAATCTAAGGGAATTAACCTAGTGCCTTGCAAACGGATCGTAGTTTTGGGAATATGCAATGTAACAATCAAATGCTTTCCACAGTGGTAGACTTAATTTAATAATACATTGTGTCTGCTGCTGTACAGTGGCCAAGTTAGTCTGTCCCCAATCACAACGCTGGTTTTGAGGAGATCTCTATGCAGAACTGGTCATAGTGGCACTGTTCGGGTAATGTGAGAGGCAGGCCGGCCCTAAACACCTGCTCAGCCTCTCCCGGACTCAGGAAGTCCTAGTGAAGGAGAGTTCTAGTGTTTCTCAGGCGACAGCAATTCTTGGGGGCCCGGGCTGGGGCTCAGGCTGAGGGTGGCGGATATCCTGTGCTATACATAAGCTACAATGCACGTTAGTTAAGGCCCAGAGTGCCTTTCAAGTTCAACAACATATTACGTCTTTTTAGCAGTGTGTCCAACTAAAGTTTATATTATATTCATAATTTTTTTCAAAGATACATATTTTAACGTTGTTACCACTTATTTGTCGTAATGTAATTTGTACAACACTGTTTAGCTTGATGAGCAGCGTGGCTTAGAAACAAAGCTTTTTTCACCAAGACATGCTCGCAAAACAGCAACATCTTCTGCAGGAAAGCGGCAAAAAAAATTATATTACGAAAACAAGCTATCAGTGTGGAGAAGTGAACAGCTGCTTTATAGTAGCCGCACAACACACCACAATTCACACCGACCTTTGCAAACATGGCTACGTCGCCAATTAAGCTGCCATAATTTACAAACCAGGAGGAAGACAGCATTCCGTTTTTCAGCAAAGCACACTCACAGACACAGACCCTGCACTCAAAGCATCTGAGCTTATTTTCTTTTCAAGCATTAGGACCGAGGTGATGATCCGTCATGGTGGGGTAGAGTTAAAAGATGCAGAGCAGGTGGACTGCAGTTATCATTAGTGCAGCAGGTGTAGTTGCATGGGTGTCAACGAGTGTGAGGGGCTCACAACCTCCCAATTATGGGGAGCAGTTTGTTTGGGATGAAATCAGTTTTTGTTTGATGCATTTGCTGTTTTATAAGTCTCATATTTAGTGCAGTTCATAAGCTATAGAAAAAGTATTCCTGATATCCTCTCATAGCCCCGCTCCCTGCACGCAGCCATGTTCCCCCCGCTCCCCAATGCTTGCCATAAAGTTTTGGAGGGGGGCCCGACCTCAAAACATTTTGCTTAGGGGGGGCTCAGAGTAAAAAAGTTTAAAGACCTCTGCTCTAAGGGAAACCTGCCGCCGGGGTCTACAATAGTGGTGACAGCATTGCAATTTTCTCTGGGCTCCTCCTCCTCCCAGCAGGGTGCATGTTTAAGCGTTCGTGAACTCTTAAGGAAGGTCTCCGTAAGTTTATCAAATCCTTCCAAGTGCTCCGCGTTATGCTTAACGGCCCTTTTATTGGGAACTACTGGGACCCGCCGCCACCACCAGATCTGGGACACTGAACACCCCAGGGATGGTTTTTGCCAGCTTATCAACCTGATCCCTAAGAGGAGCCAGTGCTCTAAAACTAGCCAGAGAGAGGGCTTGGTCCACTGCTGGATTGAGAAGTTGGGGGGCCATTCCTCCTCCACTTCCTGGTAGGAGGAGTAAAAATGGTCTTCTGGAGAAGACATGATAGCAGAGGGTGTGAGCACAAAACAAATGCCCTTAAAGTCCTTAAGGCACCCCCCTCGCCGGTGCTCCAACATGCTGGGCTTTCCCCGAAGCTGTTATAAGAATAGACTGAGGTGCATACTAATTACCACCACCAGGTGGCGCTGGTCACTAACGTGGTTGTGTGGGGAAATCACCACGTAGCGGTGTCAAAAGTAGGTGAGGGTTGGTCGGGAATCAAGAGGACTCTAAAGGAGTGACGGGATCCTCAAACGCGCGTAAAGACCAGCGGGAGCGCTCGACAGAGCTGCCTCGCTCGGACCAGACGCACCTGACAGGATCTCACCGCGCGCATAGCGGGAGAAACTGCGAGGGGGAGAGCGCGCTCAGGCAAGAGCCTGCTGCGCAGCGAATATGAAACAATACCAAGGCAATATTTCTAATAACGTGCACACGAAACCACTTTACAAACAGCAAAAACTTCAGATTAAGCCAAGAATGTAAGGAATGCACTTAACTGACGAGCAGTAAAGAAAGAGGAAGCGGAAGGGATGTCACAATATTATATACGATGGACTGTGATATGATTGGACTATAGTTGCCTTGGAGACTACCCCCCTAATGGTTCATGGGTTGTGTAGTCTTTTGTTTAATGATTGTTGTGTTACGTTTTCTTTGAACTGCTATGCTAGAAAGATATGCATAATCCTCGCCTCCGTCCTGCCATAGAATTCATTAAACTTTATTCGATCTGATATAGAAACATAAATCATAAAAGTGGACATAAAAACAGTAAATCCTCTTTCCTAATACAATACAGTGAGAATTAATTAAAACAGGTACGTAAACACGGGTGTCACAAAGCCCGGTTCAGAGCAACTTCATGGTTAACGGAATCGAAAAGTTCAATGTTTCACAAGATCAATTTCATGTACTTCGTGCAAAATACGCAATAAGGGGTCCAAGTAAGATGTAACGCTCCAATACCTGACCAGTCTGCACTATATAAAACTGCAGAAAAACTAAAACTAACAAGTGTTTTGCACACTTCTGTCATTGGGCTATATGTGGGCTACATCTGGGTGATATTTGTGCTACATATGGGCTCTTTTTTCTCTGGTCGCCATCTTGGGATACTGATCTGTTATGAAGTTTCCTAATTTCCTCATTTACTGCAGTCTTCTCAGTAGGAAATGCTTCCAGTTTTTTTTACTTTGATTCCACCAAGAAGGCATTCAGATGTGTCACACATTTGCCATAAATTCAGAATGTTAGCACTCTAGTTGTTCATTAGATCACTGTAGTAAAGTTACTGCACACCAGTGAGTTAACTGGAAGTCTACTGCTGGTATTGAAAGTGATTGTCTCAGTCTGCATGTCAGAATTTTCTAATGAAATAGAAGAGGATTTGAGATCTCACTTAAAACATGCCCTAAATTTTCTTTCTTCAGCACTAACCATAATTTTTATGGCAAAATGAACCCCCTCATTTTGTTCCCTTTTAAATTAAATGCTTTAAGTGTTACAAGTTTATTCCATTCAAGATGGCTTTAGGTGTGCCATAATTTTGTCATAAGTAAGACTGTTAGCTCTCTAGTTGTTCTTTAGAACACTTTGGGAAGCTCCGGTAGAACACAAAGGCATCAACTGACAGGCTGCTCCTGTTGAAATATAACAGGAAGATATTTGAGATCACACTTGAAACATGTCCTAAGTTTTTCTTTCTACAGCACTAACCATAATTTCTATGACAAAATGAACCCCATCATTTTGTTCCTTTTTAAATTAAATGTTTTAAGTGTTACCAGTTTACTCCAATCAACATGGCCTCAGGTGTGCCATACTTTTGTCATAAGTAAGGCTGTTAGCGCTCTAGTTGTTCTTTAGAACACTCTGGGAAACTGCAGTAGAACACAAAGGAATAGTCTCTGCCCTTGTTGGATGTACATGTTTTCCTGAGAATGTCAGACTTCATTCTCACATGACTGAGAAAGATAATGTGAATTTACAGAAAATATGCTCTCATTTTAGCTTCTGGAGCACCTTCCAAAACTCTATGGGACAAGCATGTGAAAATAGTTTTCTCTCAAATATGATTCATGATATCCCAGCAGAAGGTTTTTCACAGGGTAAAATCACCTTAGAACACACCACAATTCCTGAAATTAGTATGGTACCTTATCACCCTTTATAGTTCTCCTTTTGGTAACCCTCAAAATCTTCGATTCACTACAATGCATTTCATTGGGGTACTATCATGTATATTGATCCCAAGATGGCTGCCAGCAATTCCAGGATGAAGTGCTGTCAGCCAATCAGATCACAAGATGACATGTGTGGTTAGGCTCTGCCCAGATATCGATATTTTTTCTTTTTAAAATTTCTCAGGAACTACTGAACGGATTTACACCATTTAACAACAAGAGTTCTTTCTGAAAAAGTGCTACCTTTTTGCCAAATTTGGTGTAATTCGTTCTGCAGTTCGGGCTATAGCCGTGGCTAAAGTTTCCTATGGGAATTAACATGGAGAAAACACGTTTTGGGACCCCCCTTTTTTTCTCGGTCCCTGCTTGGCGAATAACTCCGAAACATTCAAGATAGGAGCGAACCGGAGCGGGCCATTAGTTTTTGAAAATTTCGCGAAGACTTGTCAACCTGCACCAAAGTTATTGGGAAAAGAAAAAACTCTTTTTGAATAGAAACACGTCCCTAACTAGAACTACCTACTTGCGACCGCCAGTAGGTATTGTGTGTGTGTATATATATATATATCAGTTCCTTCGAAGAGCCAGGTCTAGAGGTCCTTAAGGAACTTTGGGGAGCCATGCGGTTTGTCGGAGCTCGAGAGGGAGAGGGAGGGAGTTGCCTGCCTTGGCCGCGAGGAGGGAGAAGAAACGCCCTGTTGTTCTGCTTTTCTTTATCCGATGTACAGTTGCCACGGAGAGTTGGGCAGAGCGGAAAGAGCGCTGGGGAATGGGGAACACGAGGTGGTGGTGGGCAATGTTCCCTCTAATATTTTTCTTCTGTGTGCGGCAGTATAACGTCTCTGTGCACTGCAGCAAAGGCGATGTGCGCCGAGAACCCAACCGCATGTGTGGGTGCAGCGACAAATATCAGTGCAAATATCACTCAAACATTTACTTAATAAAGTGAAAAGACAATGTATTTCTACACATACAGCTCCATATGAAGGACCTTAAGACAGGTTTGCAACTTACAACAAACAAAAAAAGGATTCAAAAGCATATTCTCCATTAAAAGTCTTTTAATGTAACAATGTATCCCTTGCTATCACTTTTGTTAAATACCCATAACGAAGCACCATACAATCTAAGGCCAGCCCTGAAAGGCCAGGCCTTTGTCCTGCAATAATCAGCAAAGCAACGCCAATTACCGCTAGCCCCATCTCAACATGGCCTGAATCTTGCTTAGCACAGGTGAGCTGAACACTGCAGATGTGAATGTGGTTAAGAAGCACTGCGAAGGAGCAGGTTTGTTCTGGTGGATATGAATGGAGTAGCTCTAATGGCTGTGTGGTGTTTGAATACACTGTGTGGGGCAGGTTTGTTCATATTGGGAATGGGGTTCTAGTTTACTGGGTAGAATAAGGCTGAATTTGCTCTCAAGAAAGTGTCACTCAAAGCCGTTGAAATGTCACTCATAATTGCACTCTGGGCACGAGTCGGGGGTATTAGTGAGCTGGAGGTTGTGCTGGTCTCAAACTGACTCTGGTCGGTTACAGCACTGTGCAATTATTCTTGCACACTTCTTATTTCCCTTACCTGGAATTAGGATTAATAAGACTCGGGGTTATACATTCTCGCTCGTCCAATGCTTCCATTCAAAGGCACTAAACATAATTTTTTATATAATATCTTGAAAAACGGAAGCATCTTTTATATTCTTTTTTTTTAAAACTCTTTATTCATGACTGTAGTCAGATATTACATTGTACATATATCCATCATTAATATCATACAGTCTTTTCTCGTTTTCTCCCCTTAAACTATAGGCATTTGACTTATTGTCTCACATAACTGTGTTCATACAAGGCGTTAATGACTTCATATCTTGAGCAATCGTAGAATAATACATTCACATGAGCGGGTCTCTTCCAGTAATATCATAGTGTTCATCGGTCTTAGTGTAACACTGGACCCACATAGTCAAGTCGTAGCCATTTCCCGTCCCACCCAACACCCTCCCCTCCCCCGTACGTCTCCTGGCATCTCCACCTATCTTGCACTGTCACCATTGGCCTTAGATGGGAAGAAATTCACCACTAATTGGCGTGTCCGGAAAATTATGCTCGTCGTCGTCTGGCAAACTTGCGCGCATCCTGGGTGAGGCCCTATTCTCAGTCTCCCTTACTCCAGTCCAACAGTCTCAGTTATGCAGTCCCCGCCTGCGAGGGCGTCAAGTCTATATCCTCTAGCTCCAGCAGCATCCGCTCCCAGTCTTGTGCAATTGGGAGTTTCCGTAGCCCTTGCTCCTCTTCTCTACGCAGAATTACACTTTCAGCCCTACCCCACTTTAACACTTCAGATCGCCAAGTCACCACAGCTGGGGGTCTTGCAGACTTCCACTTCATGGTCAAAGCTCTGACCGCCAACAACAGCGCCAGGTCCGTGAGTTTCAGTGGGGCTTTATGTCCCTTGGGTCTTTTCCTATGTCCGATCAGGCTAGACATCGCTCCCTCAGGTATCTGCATGCCCGTAACAGTGTGAAGTATGTGTCGGACCTGTACCCAATACTCACTTAGGCGTGGACAAGACCACATCATGTGGAGAAGACCGGCCTCCTCCGCCTGACACCGAGGGCAGCAGTGGGAGGAGGCAGGGAACATCTTGCGAATCCGCTGGGGAGTAAGATATGCCCTATGCAGTACCATGGCCTGTATGAATTTGAACTTCACATTCCTGGACACCCTTCTGGGGTGTTCCAGAACGATTTTCCAGGCCTTGTCCGTCAGAACCTCCCCCGTGTCTAGCGTCCAGGTGTCTCTAAGTGTGTTAAGAGGCATAGCGGCATGTTCTCTAATCCCGGTGTATAGCCACCGCACTAAGTGCCCCCCTGTCCCCATGTAGTGAAGGAGATGTACTAGTTCATGTTGCATAGGTTTATTCCGCTGCGAAGCCCATGTTCGTCGTATGTAATATGATTCTGTGGCATGTAGGAAGTATTGTCGTGGTGGGGCCCCAGTGGCCTGTATAAATGAAGCATGGTCTAGGAGTACGTCATCCCCGAACAAGTCTCCTACCCTATCCACTCCCGCCTCCGCCCATGGTCGCAACCTGCGTTGCGTCAGCCGTCCCTGTGGCGTTGGAAGTCCCAACAGGGGGATATTGTCCACGTAGGGCTGCCGACGTGTACGTCAAAGCCCTTCGCCAACACATCAGAGCGGTGTGTAAGAGAGGATGGCAATCTCGGGGTATCTTGGCCCTGGGTAATAGGAGGGAGTGTAGCTCTCCTCGCGCTATCTGGTCGCTTGTTATATCAATTTCGTTCAGGCTCCTACCCGCTACCCAGCGTGACAGCCATTGCAGTTGACTCGCGTAGTAGTAGCAGCGGAGGTCCGGCACTCCTAGCCCTCCCTGTCTGGTACTTATATGAAGTTTTTTTTAGACTTATTCTCCGCCGTCCAGATCCCCAAATGAGGTTAATCAGGATCGTGTTTAGAGTGTTAAATATGTGTTGCGGGAGGAGAACCGGCAGGTTTACAAAATAATATAACATGCGGGGGAGCATCACCATTTTAGAGACCGCTATCCTTCCCATGACTGACAGCGGTAAGGACGTCCAGAATTGTACGCTACCACGTAGGCCGGTAATGGCCCTCCTGATGTTACCATCAATCTGATCTTCCGGTCGTCTATATGCGTTTATGCCTAGGTACTTGAACGTGGCCTTTGCTATCGGGATTTGGGAGTCACCAAATTGTATGTGGGAAGGCCGTCGCCCCTCCTGAAAGTAACATCCCACCAACTTCACCGGGTTGATCGCCAGGCCCGACACCTCTGCAAACCCGTCAAAAAGGGCCACTAGGGCCGAGTGGTTTCCTTCCAGGTCCTGGAGATATAAAAGGATATCGTCGGCGTATATTGATATCAGGTGGTGCGTACCCCTGACGGGAATGCCCATTCCAGCCATCCTGGTCCTGAGGGCGATCGCCAGTGGCTCAAGAGTCAGGACAAACAGCAGGGGCAACAGCGGGCATCCCTGCCGGGTGCCACGGTGGATGTCGTAGCTGTCGGAGACGTGTCGGCCAGTGCGTGCTCTGGCCGTTGGGTGTGTATACAGTAGTCGGAGGGAGTCCAAAACGTATCAGGACCTCGAACATAAATGCCCATGACAAGGAATCAAAAGCCTACCGGAGGTCCAGTGCGACACAGCCGGCCCGAGAGAGGGCCAATGGCACGTCAGACATTAGGGCGTGGAGCCTCCTCGTGTTTTGGGACGTGCTCCTCCCCGGTAAGAAGCCACATTGGTCCGGGTGTGTGAGGGCCGGGAGGTGAGCCTGTAACCGCAGGGCTATGATTTTACTAAGTATTTTGTACTCCGTAGAGAGCATGGAAAGAGGTCTGTAATTAGTTAGGTCTAGGGTGTCCCTACCGGGTTTCGGGATTGATATGACTGAGGCTTGCATCTTCGAGACGGGCAGGTGTCCGGTCTCATACGATGTCTTATAGATTTTCTCCAGAACAGGTACCAAAGTTGTAGCATAGGTCTGATAGAATTCTACCGGTAGTCCATCTTGACCGGGAGTCTTGCCTCGGTTGAGAGAGCGAATGGCCACTCTGATTTCCTGCTGTGTGATGGGTCTGTCCATCCCCGCCTGCTCATCTCGGGACAGGACCGGGAAAGGCAGGTCTCCCAGAAATGTCACCATTTCCTCCCGGTTCACCAGAGGGGGGGAGGCGTATAGCATACTCAGGTGATCCCTGAAGGCTGCATTGATGTCCGACTGTGTAGACACTATTCTCCCCGTTCCATCCCGGACCTGCATAATCACTGCAGCCTCGGGGCTATCTCGTACCCGCCGAGCCAATAAAGCACCCGATCTGTCTGATTCAGCCTGTTGCCGTCGTAGATATTCTTTATGATCAATAACTCGCAGCGTCTCTAGGAGGTCTGCTTGTTCTACATTGTTTGCTTGCAATTCCTCCCTGCGTTCGGTATTTCCACCTGCTGCCACCTCTAGAGCCTTCAGGCGGGCCTCAACATCGCATAGTTTCCTGTGGATTTCCTGCCTAGCTCCCACGGTCTGTCCTATGGCCGCCCCCCTTATCACTACTTTCATAGCATCCCATACCGTTAAGTTAGAGGTCGCCGAGTCCCAGTTCTCCCGGAAATAGTTGTCCAGCATATCCGACAAGGATGTGCGGAAGGGACCGTCTTCCAGCAGTAAAGGGTTGAGTCTCCAGGTGGGCACTGGAGTTGGCACCCTTCCCCATTGTAGGTCGAGTGTCAGAGGTCTGTGGTCAGAGAAGGTTTTGGCCAGGTAGTCCGAGGACGCCCATTTGGTTATCAGAGAGTTAGTGCATAGGAACCGGTCTAATCGAGTATGTAGGGCATGCACCGCGGAGTAGTAGGAATTTTCCCTGTGTGTCGGGTGTAATGCTCGCCACGCGTCTGTCAGTCCCCATCCTTGGAGCCAGGTCCTGTATGAGTCCGTCACTCTATGTATGCCTGTCGTCTGGAGGGGGGGATGCGACCTATCCAGGTCCACGTCTAATATCAAATTCCAGTCTCCTCCCAAAATCCAAGGGATATCAGTACAATCAGCCAGTGCTCGGCCCACCCTCGTGAGGAATGTATCCTGCTCAAAATTCGGGGCATATATGCTGCCCAGGCCCACCAATGTGCCGTCCAGGGAAAAACCTTCCCTGATCGTCGACCTTTCTCTCTAGCTCAACAAAGGGAGTGGCATGTCTCACCCATATGGTAGCCCCTCTGGAGAAAGCAGAGTATGTTGTGGTGAACACAGTGCCTCTCCACTTCTTCCGCAGTGTGTGTGCCTCGGACTGTGTTAGGTGGGATTCTTGCAGGAATACAATGTGTACATGTTGTCGGAGTAAGAATGCGTGTATTCTGTGTCTTTTCTGTATAGCGCCAAGTCCCCGCACGTTCCAGGTAGCCAGTCTGTACTTCCCTATAGTGTCAGCCATATTCGGCAGGGAGTGCCGTGGGATACAGTGCCCTCGTCTGCAGTACAGGTAATACTATCAATAGGAGACGTACTTGTGCCCACCCCAAACTTGAACTCTTTTGGCGCAGCTTGAAAACACTGCTGTGCTGAACCATAATACGTAAACCATTACAAAACAAACATTGGTGCATACGCCTTTGGGGGGTTGGCTGAGCATTTACCTTATCCACATAGTCTTTCAGTTCTGCGCCGCCGGCTCAACGGCGCCGCCAGGGAAGCTTTGTTAGCAATAATACTTATATGCCTTTGGGAGGGGGAGGAGGAGGAGAGGGGGGCCCCCTACCGGCCATCATAGGGTCGTCTGATCCTATAGTAGTCCATTTTGGCAAAGTATCGGCTCGTACCCACCCTGAGGGAGGTACATGACATTATAGCCCACGCTAGGCGTCCCAGAGAAAGCAAACAGAGGGCATCTCACAACCACTGAGAGGACCCACACCCCCACCCCTCACACCCCAGCCACATTCAGCACACCATTAAAGGATATCAATAGGACACTGAAGCCCAGGTTACTTCGTATTGGACAGTCACTCTTGTCCATTGTCCAGTAGTTCATCCGCCGCCCTCGGCGTCACAGTCAAAAATAGGACCATGCTATTTTCGGATTCTGAGTGCAGTGTGCTGTCCTCCGTGTCCGTATTGTTTGTGACATGTTCGTTCCGGAAGGAGCCCACCATGTCCACAGCTACCATCTGGTCCTCCTTTTGCTGCGCTGCACAGGGCTTACGCCGTCTCGATTGCGCAGACTGTGTGGGGAAGGTTCTGCCCGTGTGCTCCGAGTCTTTCCTGGAACTGTTGGATGACGCTCCTTGGGTCGCCTCGACGTCCATCACCTCGAGCCATTCCTCTACGTCCGTAGGACTCTCGAAAAAATGGTTCTTATTGTCATATATTATCTTGAGGCGAGCCGGGAACAGCAGGGCGTACCGAAGGTTTGCCTTGTGGAGCCTCTTCTTGACCGCAAAGTAGGAGGATCTCTGCCTCTGCACTTGATTAGTGTAGTCTGGGTATAGCGAGATTCGCTGATTTTCATATTCTATAAGCGATTTCTCCCGGGCCTTTTGGAGCAACATGTCTCTATCCCGATAGTTAAGGATCTTGACGATCAGCGGTCGTGGTGGTTGTCCTGGTCTAGGCCTTCCCGTGGGGATTCGGTGTGCTCTTTCAACACAAAAGAGCGGCGACAGACCCTCCGCGGCGACATGGTCTCGGAACCTCTGGTCCATGATCTCCGTTGCGCGGGACCCCTCGCTGCGTTCCGGAAGCCCAATGACGCGGATGTTATTGCGCCGATTGCGGCCCTCGGCATCCTCCACGTGCCCCATTAGGGTCGTCACCTGTTCCTGTAGTTGTTTGATAGAGGTAGTCTGGTCGGACACTTTCGGGGTTATCTCCGCCAACACCACTCCCTGATCTTTCACCTTGTCAGCCAACTTGCAGTGGTCCGCTTTTAGTAGAGAGAGGTTAGTGGTAAGGGTTCCCATTTGCGCCTCCATGGCGAGCCTGGAGTCTCTGATCTCTTGTAGGATCAAATCCAGCTTGTCAACTGGTAGATCCCCAGCAGGAGCTTGGTCCGTTGGTTTCGGTATGGACCCCTCCGCCAGGGCCCCCGGGGCTTGTCCCGCAGCCATCAGGCCATCTTTCCCATCTGGGATCCTAGTCCCCTTCCGGACCTTGGTAGTTTCCGCCAGGCGTGCCCAATGTCTAGGTGCGGGTTTCTCCTAGGGCGGCACCCCGCGACTCTCCCCAGCCCTGCCGGCCGTTACTCTCTTATCAGGTCCTCAAGCCCTCTCAATGGAGCTTACCACGTGGCACAGGGGGGGCCTCTCGGGCCCTCTCAAGAGAAATGAATTCGGTGGCGCCTTCCTATCTCTACCCCCGGGGTCCCTCCACGGGAGGCCAGGCAGCTCCAATGTTTACCGGGGCGTCTGTAGGCTCCGTCTATTCCATCGGGCCCGACCCCATGGTGTTGCAGCGGTCAGTGACGGCTCCGTTTCTGGGTTTCAACAGTCCCCGATTAGGCCGAGATATACTGGGAGGGGGGGAGAAAGAAAAAAGGGGGGGGGAGGCCCGGGCCCAGCAACAGGGGTCGCCTCCGGGTGTTGGCTGCTCTGCCCCCCCGTCCCCAGGCGTCGGTCCGCTCAGGTCCACAGGGCTCCCGGTGTCCTCGCACCCCTCAGGGTCTTCCGGTCTGGTTCTGGGCAGGGCAACGGTTCCCCATCCCGCAGCCTGCCAGGTATTGTGTCCCCAGGCCGGCCCCGTCTCCGTCGCCCCTCCTTACCGCCAGTAGCAGTGTAGGCAGGTCCCGAGTGGTCCGCTCCGGAACAGCTTCAGCGTCCCCCGCCTTAGGTGCCCTGCAGTCCGGGCGCGCCTCCTTCTTCAGACCCCGGTCACCTCTCATGGGATAAGGCCGCATTCGCGGTAGGCTCCTCCTCTCCGTCCCCCTGGCCCTCGGAATCGCCGAGGCCGTTCGGATCCGTCAACGTGCTCGGGGCGTTCAGATCCGCCCTCCTCAGTATGTCGGGCAGTCCCGTAGAGGCTTTCCAGGGATATTTATGGGCCGGGTGCGTCTCTCCCTCCAGGCCCCAGTCACCGTCAGGGAAACAGGCCACAGCACCGCCGGGCTTCGCCTTGCAGCACCCTCGGCCGTCACGGATATCGGAATCCAACCAGAGTGGTCAGGGAGTCCAGCGACATCAGGTCCGTCCCTTCCACGGTGTCTAGCGGCCCCGTAGAGGCTTATCCAGGATGTTTGCTTCCCAGCGGCACAGGAGCTCTAGCAGACTCCGACCGCCATCATGGCCTGCTAGCCACGCCCCCATCTTTTATATTCTTGAATGGTGGCTTAACTATTCTAGATAGACATTATAGTAAAGATCCGTTTGCCCTGAAGAAGTCCTTCTGATAAGGACGAAACGCGTTGGCTGTATCTCAATCATCCTGACTATGTTTTAAAGACTCCATTGAATAAAGGAAGACATTTTTTTGAAGAATATTTTGCGAACATGTATTTTATATAATCCGTTGTCCAATTAGTTATGTGGTGCACCTGTGCTACTGAGTAAAAAATGCACTGGAAGATATCAGATGTGTTGGTCTTTCCCAGTATTTACACAAAGCAAACTGCATTTATATAGAGCTTACTTCCCCTGAGGTGGTGTTGAAATAATTCAAGTGCCACTATTTTTTTTCATATAGCCCTACCCATTCCAATGCAGGATGTTAAAGTGCTTTACATCAACACGTGGATATAAGATGTACAATACGTTTGTAAATTAATGTACAGGATGTGTAATATAAAACTGGGGGATTGCGAGGTGTAGAAGTCACATATCCTCTTCCATAGCTCACTGTGCTATTATCCTCTCAATGTTCTCAAACGTACACATGACAGACCCGCTAAACATATATGTGAAGGCTTTAGATCTGATGTCACTTCCTGTAAAGTTGTGGCTTGTGATGCCACTTTCTATTATGTCAATTCCTGTGATGCCATGTGTGATGTCAATTTCTGTGATGCCATGTGTGATGTCACGGGTCACGGGCCGTGATGTTGTGCGCCTTGATGTCACTTGCATACTGCCTAACTAGGTTAGTCCCCCCACTTCTTTCTTTTTAGGGCTTGTGCCCTGATTGCACTGACATTTTTAAAATGTCACACATAGCAATCTGAAACCTTGGCAGCAATGTGTAGTCCATTTTCTGTTTGAGTTAAATGCCCTCTTTTTGGATTTAAAATTCTGTTCGCCCTATCTACAAAAGGCACATAGCAAGCCTAACAGCACTTCACAATCCCTAATATGTATATTAGGGATTGTGAAAGCACACGTCATGCTTTGTGTCTTTTGTTAATAGTGTGCAGCAGATAGTGTGCCTTTTTGAGAGTGTTCATGTTAAATTGCAGCTCCCGACTTGCCTATGCACGGGCTGCATTTAACATAAAAACTTTCAAAAAGTCACACAAACTGCTGCGCTCTGTGAAGAAAAGGCAGGCAGTAAGCACAACTGCACCACCTGTGCTTTCACAATCACTAATACATATTTTTTGATTGTGAAAGCACACTTGTGCTGTTAGGGCTGCTGCCTGTCTTTTGGTAATAGAGCGCTGCAAATTGCGTGCCTTTTTGAAAGTTTTCTTGTTAATTGCAGCTCCCTACATGGTTACACAAGGGGCTGCATTTAACATAAAAACTTTCAAAAGGAACAGAAACTGCTGCGCTCTGTGAAGTAAAGGCAGGCAGCAACCTTAACAGCACAACGTGTGCTTTCACAATCACTAAAGTATGTTAATGATTGTGAAAGCACAAGTTGTGCTTTTAAGCTTGCTGCCTGCCTTTTTTTGATGTAGCGCGGAGGGGGGCAGATTGTCTGCTTTTCTTCGAGTATTCATGTTAATCGGAGCGCCTATCATGCTTCTACATGGCGCCGCGATTAACATGAATACTTGCCTCTGGTAGTGTGCGCGCTTCAGAGAGGTGACTGCGTGCTCAGATTCAACAGGTGCAGGGGCGCACAGGCGCGCAGGTTAAAGGGAACAGTGGTGGTGGGCCCTGTGTTATGGAGGGCCTTGTGTACGTGGGTAAGAAGTTTAAAGGTGATCCTCCTCTCTACAGGGAGCCAATGCAAGGGCCGTAGGTGTTGGCTAATGTGGCAGTAGCGATGTAGGTTGAGTACTAGTCTGGTGGCTGCGTTCTGGACATTCTGGAGTTTGCCTGGGAGGTTCTTGCTGATCCCAGCGTACAGTGCGTTGCCTTAGTGTAGTCTGCTGCTGATGAGGGCGTGTGTGATCATTTTCCTTTGTTCAGGGGGAATTCACTTGAAGGTCTTGCGGAATAGGCGGAAGGTGTGGTAGCAGGAGGAGGTGATGGAGTTGACCTGGTGGTCCATTTTGAGTTCAGAGTCCAGGATTATATTGAGGTTGTGTGCGTGGTCCGTGGGAGTGGGGGCCAACAGGTATGGTTCCAGGTCTCGGGGTATGGGCCCATGATGAATATCTCTGTTTTGTTTGTGTTGAGTTGAAGGCAGCTGCTCCTCATCCACCTGGCAACGGCTTCCTATCCTTCTTGAAAGTTGTGTTTGGTGATGTTGGGTTCGCTGGATAGGGAGAGGATGAGTTGGTTGTCGTCTACGTATGAGGTGATGCTGGGTCCGTGTGATCTGGTGATGGCTGCGAGCGGGTCAATGTAGATGTTGAACAGGGTCAGGCTGATGGAGGATTCTTGTGGGACTCTGCAGGTGGTTGGTGTTGGTTCTGAGTGGAATGGAGGGAGTCTGGCTCGTTGCGTTCTGCTGGAGAGGAAATAGAGGATCCAGTCGAGGGCCTTATTCCGGATCCCAGCGTCATGGAGCCTGCGGGCTAGGGTGCGGTTAGAGATGGCGCGTAGAGGTCAAGGAAGATGAGGGCCACAGTCTCTCTTCTGTTGAGGAGTGCGCGGCTGTTGTCTGTTGCTACGAGGAGTGTGGCTTCTGTGCTGTGGTTCTTTCTGAGGGGGCCCCGGAGTGAGCGGTCTTCATTATACCCAGAGCGTCTTCTATGCTGAGGATGGTTCATCTGTTAAGTGTTGGTTGCATTCTTCTGGGAGCAGTGGGAGGGTGTTCCTCATAGGGACTGTTGGCGTCAAGGTTGTCATAGATGGTCTTGAATTTGTGGTGGAAGAAAGTGCTGAGTCTGTTGCATAGGTCCTGGGAGAGGGTGATGTCCGTTGACTCGCTGTTGGGTTGAGCAAACTCTTTGATGATGCCGAAGAGTTGCTTGCTGTTGTGGGCATTGGTGGAGATTCTGTCCCGAAGGGCTTCCTTCCTGAAGAGTCTGTTTTGAAGTTGTCGAGGTCAGCCGGGGTTTTGGAGTTCCTCCACAGTTTTTCGAGTCGTCTGCAGGTGCGTCTGGAGTCCCAGAGTTTGGTGGTAAACCAGCTGGCTTTCTTGGCGTGGGGCTTGGAGGCTTACTCGAGGGGGGCAATGGTGTTGGAGCAGTCGGTGATTCAGTTGTGTAGGGTGCGGGCGGCAGTGGTGGGGTCATCGCCTGTGGTGGTGGGAGCGGAGCTGCTGAGGGCGGTGTCGAGTTGGACATCGGGGAGATTGTTCTACTTCCTGCGTTGGAGCTGATGCGGGCATCGACGAGGGATGTTGGATTTGAAGGTGAAGTGAATGAAAGTTAATTTGTATTGCGCGAACTTAGCCCAGCGGGCATCAAGGCGCAGTACACACATAAACATTTATACAAATACAAAAGACTTTAATGATAAGCCTGAGAGAAGAGCCAAGTCTTCAGAAGCTTCCGGAAAGTGGCCAAATAGGGTTGGTTGGAGAGTTCGGGGGGGAGATTGTTCCACAGTTTGGGAGCCAGAGTAGAAAAGGCTCTTCCACCCCATCTAACCTTTTTAAATCTGGGGACGACGAGCAGTATTCGTGAGGATGAACGTAGGGATCTTTTGGGAGAATAAAGACTAACAAGAGTCTTTATACCTTCGGGGGCAGAGCCAAACACAGCCCTGTGGGTCAAACAGATGAGCTTGAAGGAAAACCTGGCATGCATTGGGAAGCCAATGGAGATCCTTCCTGGCTTGTGTTGCAGATGCAAGCCTGGGTAGCTTTAGGACCATCCTAGCAGCAGAGTTTTGAACCATCTGAAGACGATGGAGGGATTTCTTATTTATGCCCCCATACAACGCGTTACAGTAGTCGAGCCTGGAGGATACCAGGGCGACTGTTGCCTGCTTACGGGCGTGAAATGACAAGTAGGGGGTGATCTTTTTCTGCATGCGGATGGTATTGCAGCAGGTGGATACTGTTCTGTAGACCTGAAGGTCGAAAGAGAGGGCAGAGTCTATGAGGACACCAAGGTTTCTGGCTCTCTGGATGATTTAAGTGAGGTGGTAATCTTGCTGAAGTAGTTCTTTTTTTCTTCAGCTATGGCCTTTTTATATTCTCTCAGGGCTGACTTATGTAGATTTTTCCCTTGAAGGTCAGGACAGGCATACCAGGCTCTCCTTCTGTCTACATTTCTGCCGTAATGATCTAAGATGTTCCGAGAACCAGGGTGACGAGGGACGTTTACGAGCCGAGTAATGTTTTTTAGGGGTTCTAGCAAGTCCACAGTGTTAGAGAGAGCAGCCGACAGGCCTAGGGCAGCTTCATTTACATCGGGCAGAGAGAGAGGGTGAAAGTCAATCAAGAAGGGGGAGAGTGTAGTGTTAGAGATCTTGTTGTAATTTCTTCTGTTCTCCCATCCTTTCCTATTGGCTTGATCAGAGCCAAAGGAAGTCATCTTGAGAAAGAAAGGAATTGCCCTATGGTCAGACCAGGACAGAGGGATCGGAGATCTGATCGTCAGTCTGGTGCATTTGAAAAGATACCATCTAAGGTATGTCCAGCAGTATGAGTGGGGCCTCCGACAAGTTGGTTTAGCCCACAGGAGGCAAGTCCCTCGAGAAGAGTTTTGGTGTTATTATCCTCGAGTGATTCCAAATGAAAGTTGAAGTCACCGAGGAGAGTGAGATTAGACCTACTAATGAACGGTTCTAATAATGTGAATAAATTATGACAAAAATTAGTCCTAGGGCCAGGGGGCCTATAACAAAGAATTCCAACAAAGGAAGCAGAGGGATCTAACTGTATGGTAAAGTGCAGTGCCTCATAGTTCTCCGTGGAGGATGAAAGGGGGTCGATACGACAAATGAAGCCATTGCTACACATAATTCCCAGACCTCCGCCCCTGCACCTAGTGCGGTCCATTCTGGTCAGGGCATAGCCATCAGGATTAGCCTCGACCAGATCAGGGCCAGATGAAACCGAGCCCCAGGTCTCTGTTATAAAAACCCAAGAAGGCTTCCTCTGTGTTACAAATTCATTGAATGCTGTCTTGTTTTTAATCAGCGATCTGGCGTTGATGAGAAAGCCAGCTAGATTTGCCGGAGGTTCGGTGGACTTAGCCTTAGTCTGGCGTTTCTTAGGTGGTCTAGGATGTACAGATGCGGGGGGGATTACAACCACATTTGTGGAGAGGTATACCCTCTGGCGGGATGGTATGGTGACAACCGTGCGGTCAGTCCATGGGAGTTCGGAGGTGTGGCTGAAGGTGATGGAGTTCCCTGCTGTGAAGACGGGATCGAGGATGTGCCCAGCTGTGTGCTTTGGTTCAGGTATGATCTCCTTTAGTCCGATGGTATGGAGGTTGTCTAGGAGGGAGGCAGAGTTGGGGTCCAAGCGGTTGTCGAGGTGGAAGTTGAGGTCTCCTAGTAGTGTGAAGTCGGTGGAGGTGATGGCATGTGGTGTGATGATGTCAGTAAGGGAGTAGGCAAAGTGAGCGTGGGGTCCGGGTGGTCTGTAGATGAGGGTGCCTCGGAGTGGGGAGGACAGTTTGGTCTGGATCTTGAAATGGAGGTGTTCCATCAGCTCTGTGGGATCCACAGAGTTGGTGCTCAGCCGGAGCTTAGTCATGTGAGCGATGGCAATGCCTCCTCCGGGCGGTTGGGGCGATCATTCCGGGTGAACTTGTATCCTTCATGGATGGCGTTCCCGATGTCTGGACCGTAGGCTGCGTTCGTCCAGGTTTCTCGGAGGAAGGCGATGTCCGGAGGGGTGCTGTTGAGGAGTTCCCAGATTTACGTGGCGTGTTTGGGGAGGGAGCGGACGTTGATGAGGACGCATCTTAGGGTTTAGGGTGCGGTGAAGTTGTTACTCGAGGGAGGTAGAGGGTCATGAGCCTCAGCGAAGGTGAAGGAATGGTGGCAGTGACGGCAGGAGAAAGATTTGTGGGTGTCGAAAGGTGAGGAGCGCTTGCAGTTGAAGTTCTTGCTGACGTTAAGACCGTGGAGAGCCGAGGAGCTGTAGCGTTTGTGGGCCAGAGGGCCAGGGGTTCTGGTGCTCGCTGCGGAAGGGTCACGGAAGGGTCACGGAAGGGCGCAGACGGGCTTGCCTTTGGCACGTCCGCACAGCACCCGCCATTAAATAGGGGAGGAGGGAGGGAGACGCAGCTGGGAAGCAGGGGACGGGGCCGCGGGGGAAGAAAAAAGCAGGAAGGACAGGAGGAGGAAACGGGCAGGGGGGCACAAACAAGAGCACAGGCAATAAAGAACAGAAAATAGAGGGCACAGGAAATGAAAATAAAAAATAGCGGGGGAGCCACAAGCAGTCAGGCAGGCAGGGATCCGAGGCTGAGTGGGAGCCGGCCTCGAACCAGGGTCGGCACTGATCAGGAGGCAGAGGCACTACAAGTGGAGCTGTGTGCCAGGAAGAGGAGTATCCTGGCCAAGGTCAGGGGACTTGCTTGCCTGGGTGTGCCGCGGCGCCAGTAAATAGAGGAGGAGGGAGACTCAGCTGGGAGGTGGGGGAAGGGACCTCAGGGGGAAGCAAAAAAAGTGGGAAGGACAGGCAGAGGAAACGGGCGGTGTGCACCAACAAGAGCACAGACAATAAGGAACAGAAAATAGAGGGCACAGGAAAGAAAAAGATAAGAAAAAGAAAAAACAGCGGGGGAGCCACAAGCAGTCAGGCAGGGATCCGAGGCAGAGCTGGCGCCGGCCTCGAACCAGGTTCGCCGCTGATTAGCAGGCAGAGGCACTACAGCTGGAGCTGCGTGCCAGGGAGAGCAGTAGTCCTGCCTGAGGTCATGGGACTGTGCAACAGTAGGGAAAGTGATGGACAGCGAAGTGTTGGACAGCGAAGGGGTAAACATTACTATTCCAACTCCAATAAGTGCAAGAGTATGAAAAGTGTTGGATGGCGGAGGGGAAAAATGATCTATTCCCACTCCAGTCAGTGCAACAGTAAGGAAAGTGTTGGATAGCGAAGGGGTAAAAAAATACTATTGTCTCTCTAATAATTAATTGTAACAGTAGGGGAAATGCTGGATTGTGGAAGGGTAATAATGAATATTCCTACTCCAGTCAGTTCAAAATTAAAAACAAACAAAATATTAACAAATAAATAAATAAAAATATAAATATGTTAAAAATGTAACTACAAATATATTTAATAAAAAATTAAAACAATTAAAACATATTATAATGTTAAATATATTTGACACATTCCTCCAAATACTATATTAAATAAACTGAAAAATAAATATTTTTAATTAGAACATATTTAGAACAAAAACATTATTAAATACATTTAGTTTTTTATTCCCTACCCTATAACACCACACAATTCACAACCCACCTCTAAGTAAAAAAATGTACTTCCATAATTAACATAATTAATTACAATTAAAGAATTATTAACTGGAAAACATATTAAAAACTCTTAAAAATGAATTAACTTCCCACACTTTACCCCTATAATCCCCGCAACCCACAGCTAAAATTAAACTGTAAAAAATTAATTACACAATTAAAACTAATAGAATTTAACAATGTAAGTAAAATTAATTTACTCCCCACCCTTTACCCCTATAAAAGCAAAATGCAAAAACAAAAAAAGACAATTACCCTAATTAAATATCAATGAATTAATTAATATTAATGACCAACTAATTAATAATTAATTAAACATAAATTACTTCCCAGCCTTTACCCCCATAAACTCCACAACCCGCACCTAAAATTAATTGCACACATACCATAATAAATTGCCAATTAACAACTAATTATTAATGAAAAAATAAATTACTTCCCACCCTTTGCCCCTATAAACCCCACAACCTGCAACTAAAATTATTTACAAAATTACCATAATTGAAATGAAATGAAATGAAAAATTGCACTTGTATAGCGCGTAACTACCCGGAGGCCTCGCAGCGCTTGTAATTGTCAATTAATTAATTAATGTGAATTAACCAATTATTAATTAAAAAAAAAATTACTTCCCACACTTTACCCTAGAAACCCCAAAACCCGCACCTAAAATTAACCACATTTTTTACAAACACAATTAACATTATAAAATCAAAATAAATATTAATAAATTAAAAATATTCATTAATTTATTATAATTACATTACTTCTCACCCTATTCTCCTATAAACCTACAACCCGCTACGGCACTAAAAAACACCAAAGTTAATTCAAATAAAATTAAAGACTGCTAAAATGTAACACATATATTAAAAAACAAACAATACTTGTACAAAAATACATCACATACATTTAAAACATATACTAAAGTACATAACACTAATTAAAAAAATCGATATTTTAAACAACTATATATTTGAAACAATATTAATAACTTCTATATTTTTATAATCGATATTACTTACCTTTAAACCGATATTCATTATTTTTTTTTTTTGTACTTTTTATTATTTTCCATTCCATTTACAGGATTTTACATACATCCATTAACCACAGTCATTTCAAAGTCAGAAGTGTACATAATACATTCAACTGAATACCTGCTTAGGGCACCGTGTTCCACCCATGATCATTCAATAGGTATAGCCCCCGTACTGAAGCCTCCCCTCCCCTCAACCCTCCCCCTTCATCCTCTCCGATCGTGTCGGGTATAAACACAGTGATAGGATTCCCTATACGCACATGCTACTCTCGGGGGTCAATGCCTCCTCTGGCGGTTCACAGATTGATCCACGAAATTCATTCCACTTCCCCCACATTCGTAACCTTTTTAGGGGGCATCCTCGATGGGTATATACCGCTTTTTCTGCCACCATGGCCGTGTCCATGTCATTTTCCCAGTGTAGCAGTGTGGGTACCACTCCCGAACCCCAGTTCCTAGCTATATTACGTTTTGCAGTCGCCATCCCCAGTGTGGACTAAGGCTTTCATTGCTATGTTGAGGTCTGTTGGCTGCCATATATTCAAGAGACAACACTTTGGGTCCGCCTGGATTTCTACTCCACCCACTTCCGCGATCTCTAGTAGAACTTGCTCCCAATAAGCCTTTATCTGTGGTCAGTCCCATATTTTATGAAAGAAAGTCCCTAGTTGCTTGCAGCCCCTCAGGCAGAGTGAGTCGTGTGCATGTCCAAATTTGTGTAGTGTGGTGCAGGGGTAGTATACACGATGCAGTACTTTGAGTTGTACTAGTTTCAAGCGAGACGGGATCGCCGCCTCCCTGGCCGACGTCTGCGCGTCCATCCAGTCGGAGTCGTCTATGTCCCCTAATTCTACCTCCCATTTGCTTCGGAGGACCACTGTGGGATTATTTATTATTTATTTATTTATTTTACTGATTTGTAGACCGCATGGCTGCCCGTGGGCGTCCCAGCGCTAAATGACAAGAACCAGCTGAATGAGGAACTCACGGGAATAGCCATGTTTTAAGTGCTCTGCGGAATGAGAGAAGGTTAGGTTGTGCTCTGAGATTTAGAGGGAGGGAGTTCCATAGTTTGGAAGCATTATATGAGAACGCTCGACCACCAGAGCGGGCTTTCCTGATTCTAGGCACAGAGGCTAGATAACAGTTGGAGGATCGAAGCGTTCTTTTAGTGGAGTGACGCATGATAAGGTTTTGCAGTATAGGAGGGGCCTTACCGTGCAGAATTTTGTATGTTGTGCAGAGAGCTTTGAATTGTATTCTCTCCTGGATGGGGAGCCAGTGTAGGGCATTTAGAGCGGGTTTAGCTGAGCAGCGGCGATGGGTTCCTGTGAGGATGCGGGCTGCGGCATTTTGTACTGTCTGAAGTTTTGACAGTGCTTTTTTGGGGGCTCCCAAGTAAAGGGCGTTCCCGTAGTCCAGGCGAGAAAGCACAAGGCCATGGATTAGAAGTTTGCGGGATTGTGCCGGGAGTAGAGGGAGGATTTTCCTTGCTGACCGTAGAAGGCCGTGGCACGTTCCTGCCGTTTTTCTTGCCTGGGTAAAGAAATTAAGGCCTTCGTCTAGCCATATACCCAGGCTCTTAATTTCTTGTTTTGGAACGGGGGGAGTACCCATGCTGGGAGGTCATAGGGATTTGGAGTGGTAGAGAGATTTATTGCCCAGAATCATTATCTCCGTTTTATCGTTGTTCAGTTTGAGGTGAGAGAGATTCATCCAGTTTGTTATTTCCGTTAGGCAGGTGTGGAGGTTGGGGAGGTAGTCATTTTGTTGGCTCAAGGATACCACTAATTGCGTGTCGTCAGCGTAGGTTAGGAGCTTAATCCCGAAAGGGGCGACGACTTTCTCAAGAGGGGACATATAGACATTAAAAAGGGTCGGGCTCAGGGACGAGCCCTGAGGGACCCCGCAGCTGATGGCCGTGGGCCTGGAAGTGAAGTTGCCATCTGCTACCTGGAAGGATCTGCTCTCGAGAAAGGACCTAAGCCAGGCCAGGGCCGTTCCTGCAATTCCAAGGTCACTGAGCCTATGGGTCAGTATTGAATGGTTGACGGTGTCGAAGGCAGCACTGAGGTCCAGGAGGATCACTGCCACTGATCCTCCTGGGTCCATGATTTTCCTTGCCTCCTCGACAACTGCCAGTATTGCAGTTTCTGTGCTCTGGCCTGGTCTAAATCCCATCTGGGAAGGTTCCAGTAGTCTATTAGTTTCAAGGTGGTGAGATATAATATGGTTAACATGTTTCTCAGCTATTTTGCTGATGCCTGGGAGCAGGGAGATCGGCCTGTAATTGCCTAATTCTAGAGGGTCAAGATGAGGTTTTTTGATCAGTGCCTTCACCATTGCTTTTTTCCAGTTGGGAGGGACGATGCCGAGGGTGAGTGAACGGTTGATTAATTTAGTCAGATAGGGAAGAATAGTAGGCGCAACTAGTTTAAGAATGTTGAGTGGTGCGGGGTCTGTGGGACTACCGCTTTTAATAGAGTTGAATATGGGGAGGATCGTTTCAGTAGTTAGGGGAGTGAAATGTGACAGTTGGCATGTTGCTGTCAAAGGTAAGTGAAGGGGCTGATCAACATCGGGGGGAGCATCCAAAGTTGAGGGAGGGAGGGAGTTGATGATGTTGATGATTTTCTGGTTAAAAAAGTCTGCAAGTTCATTGCAGCGGATAGCTGACGGCTCTATCAGGGGGGGGGGCTCCGGGACTTTAAGAAGTTTCTTGGCTATTTGGAACGTTTCGCGGGATGAGTTAGTGGATGATCTTATTTTCTCCTCGAAGTAATTAATTTGAGCAGTTTTAAGAGCTTTTTTGTAATTGAGGAGAGTGGTTTTGTAATCAGTTTTTTTTGTAGGATCGAAGTTTTTTCTCCAAGCTCTTTCTGATCTCTTACAGGCTTTCTTTAGGAGCCGTACTTCGTGAGTAAACCATGGGGAGGTAGCTTTACCCCGTGGTTTATTGGAGAGTTTTTTAGGTAGGGTTTTGTCCAAAGTGTCTCCTATCCAGGTCGCAAATTCTGCGTCCGCATAAGTGAGGTTAGCATCAAGTTCAGGAGGGGAGCTCTCTAGGTGCAATTTCCATTTTTCTAGATCGAGTTTGGACCAGGAGCGTGTAGGTGTTTTGGGTGGGGTAGAGGGACGCGGAGTGGGAGATAGCTGCCAGTTTATTGGGACTAGGAAGTGGTCGGTCCAAGGTACAGGAATAGGGTCCAGGGCCGTGAGATGGTCAATGTTGGAAAAGATCGGGTCCAACAAATGTCCCAGTGAATGAGTGGGTAAACAGTTTAATAAGTTTAGTTGGAAAGTTTCGAGGTCTGCTATTAAATCCGCGGCTGGTTTGGCTTCCTTTTTGTCAAAATGGATATTTAGGTCGCCTAGAATTATACAGGTGGTGTGAGTGGTGGTTAATATATATGTTTGCTCCATAAGAGATTCACAGAATTGGCCTAGGGGTCCTGGAGGGCGATAGATGAGGAGGCCCGACATGGTTTTGCATGAGGAGACTTGGATTGAGAACATAACGTTTTCACAGTCTAGGAGTGGGCTGCCTAGCAGTCGGCAGGAAAGGTGGTTTTTATGAATTATAGCAACACCGCCCCCTTTTCCATCAGGGCGGTCCATGTGATGGATTAGGAAGCCCTGGGGTAGGGAATTTATGATCTCGGGGTCGGAGTCCGGTCCTAGCCAGGTTTCCGTGAGGAAGAGAGCGTCCAGCTCATAGTTTTCCAGCAGTTGGTGGATTTCAGTTGAATGCTTGGGGAGGGATCTGCAGTTGATTAGGGCCATATGTATTGGGGTGGGGGATGGGTTTTCAGGCTCGGTGGGTGTGAATTTATACGGACAGTGAGAGCATCGATTGTGGGGATGTTCTCCGGATACAGAGTGTAGACAGGGGTCTTGTATCTCTCTGTTAAGGTGCATTAATGTATCCCTGGTGTATCTGCGCGTGGGGTAGATGGTATTACCTGTAGGGTCCGGCTCAGCGCTCTGCCTAGCGCGGACGAGCGCAGACGAGCTTGCCTTAAGCGCGCCTTCGGCGCGCTTAAGGGATCTGGAAGATTATTTAGTATTTTACGTCTGCGATATGGCTTTTTTGTCCATGTGATCTGTGAGGAGTCTGTCCTCTAGGAGCGATGCGTCAGCTAATTTAGTACCCAGAGGGATCGCGCTTTTAAGGGCGTGCCTGATTTGGGTGTAACGATAAAGCTCAGAGTCTGCCAGTCTGTATTTTTCTTGGAGTGCTGGGAACTGAATGATCTCACCTCTCACCCATAGGTCGCCGATGTTAGTGATGCCTATTAAGTCCCATTGTTTGAAACCCTTTCGTGTTGACCAAGGTGCCCAGTTTGCGTGTCGCCCACAGAGGAGTGGCCAGTGTGAGTACACCCTCCCATCCAAAACCGATATTCTTGATGATATTCTTGCACTCGATATTTCCATTCCACTAACATTTTAACTCGATATTGTGGTAGTTCACATTTTTTACCCTCTATATTCTGTCTAATTACTGTAATGATAAACATAGATATATTATTTGAGCCAGCATCACTTTTCCTGCGGCCCAGCTCAGCAGCACCCCATTTTTTGATCTGATGGATCTACTTCTTGCTGAGCCTTCTCATTCTAACCTAAACACTGGGGAAAAAACTACTATTGGGAATTTACATCACCTTATTGGTAGCAGGGCATGGTTCCATCTTGCTTGAGGTGTTCCTCTTTTGGGCCTAATGGGTATTGCTGTGAGACAATTGTCAAAGGATCTACCCTGTGGTCCCCGGCATAAGATTGTTAGCATGGTTGTGCATGAAAGGATGGAGTAAGTAGTGAGACTATCTTTCAAACCATTATAGTTGTACCTTTAGATACTGGCGACAATCTAACTGAACCCTCTGCTGGAGGTTAAAAGGTAATGTAAAAACAGGCATCCTGGTTGGAACAATGTGAGAAGCAGAGACACCATGAAAGGGAAACCCATGTGTTGGCTCCCTTCTTCCTGAGCGCATGCCTTGAAGTGGTACAGCATTTTGTAGGTACTTCCCCACGAGGGCTGCCAGTGAGTTGAGTATTTTTTTTTATATCAAGCTCAAAATGAAAAAAACATGATTTGGTGTGTGTTAGAGCGGGGTGTTGCCAATAATGAGAACTGGCCTTTTACAGTGGTTTTTAGTATTTATTATTAATATATACATACACACACATGGGTATACGTAAATTGGAGAGGACCAGCTAGAAGACCCTGGGCATTGTTAGGAGATTTGTAAACCTCTAAAGCCACAGTTGGCGTCTAAAGGGCAAGTAATTACATATGGAATCAAGAAACTAGAGTTATAATTCTAGCAAACCTAAATAAATAAATAAAATAAAAGTCACATGTTCACAGGATAAATATTGCTTAGAACATAGACCCAACAGCAGAACTCAAATGCCTCCATGTACGCTAACCTTGACAAACACTCAATATCGTTTAAACATCAAGCGAAGGCTGCTAGTAGATGGAGTTGTTCAATGCCTCTCCTTTGCAGTAGACATACTATTTAATCAAGAACAGAACTACTACCTAATTGGTAGATATTTTTTGCGGCTCAACACTGTATTTAGCTTAGTAAATAAGTTCTTGTCTGTGGACTCATGAGATCCAAATTTGAATCCAAAGTTCCCAAATTGTGTGTTTTGTCAAGTTACCAGTTCAAAAAGTAAATTTATTAGGCAAACAGTGATAAAGTACAGTACAATATGGGGGAGGGGGGAGTAGAGGAAAAAAAAAAGGAAATATAAAAGTTAAAAGTCTCATGTAAACATATCAGGGTTGGAAGGAAAATACATTAAAAACAGAAATATATCCTTAAAGCAATACAATGTATGTAACAGCCATATAACAACGTAACATTGGCCGCAGCATTAGAACATATTATATAATATTAATATCTAAGATAAGGAATGTCATGGAGGCTAAGCAACTTCTTGTTGAGCAGGAGTTAAAGAAAAAGAGCGTGTAGCACTATAATCAATGAACGAAGTATTAGGTGGCCAAACAAAAGAGCGCAAGATGGATGGGATGAACACAAGCCGTATCCAATCTGTGGTGATAACACACTGCATGCCACCAAGCTTGGAAAGATAGATGTGTAAAATCCTTCCAATTTTTTGTGATCTTTTGAAAGGCAATTGCCAACAATATGTCAACGCTCTTGGTGCTGGAGGTATGATTTTCCAAGATGGGAGATAAACGACCTGAAAATAGATTTGTAATAGAGAAATGGAAATTGGAATTAAAGATAGAAATAATTTGATCCCAAACAGAGGTCCAGAAGTTAAGTAGGTGAGGGCAAGTGAAAAGTGAGTTTTTTTAATCAGCTAGTGGGGAGGAGCAGGACCAACAAGTGTCTGGTATTGTAACATGCCATTTGTATACTGTGACCGGGTGTATTAAAGGCCTGTTATAGCCAAAAAATAAAGTCTGCGTAACATTCGTAGCTCTAGAAGTTTCCTAATTTTTAACCAAAGTTTGTTCCATAGAGAAGAAGGCCAATCGTCTCCAAGATCATGCTCCCAAGACAATTCAACTTTAGTCTTTGATCTAATGAGAGGCGAAGATCGTATATGGGTATGAATGTTGGAAGCTTTAGGGAACGAAAGAAGAAAGGTCAATAAATTGTTGACTGCGGGAATTGTTGGGTGTGTTTGAAATTGAGTGTATGCAGATAATAGAGCACTCACACCCAGACAACAGATTTGGGTTTAATCCATCACCGTTCTTTAGCCCACTCTGCCACCCCAGTTCAGATCTGTTGACTGGGTGTGAGTGTTTGATTGGTTCAGATGCTCCGTCCATCACCACTCCCTTTTGTACCGCTTTGTTCGCCATAAGTTGGCAGGGTATGCTCAGACGTGAGTCCCTTGCTCACTTTGCCACTGGATTCAAGCAAGTCTGGCTGAAGACGGCTGTAATGCCAGAAACCGGTCCTAGGAAGCTTGTTTCCGGTCCAGGGAAGGCATGGCTTGGCAGTTTGGGCTGGACTGTTCCCATGAGGCACAGGGTCAGACTGATTTGCATATGGCCATGTCTGAACTGGGTTGGCAAAGTGGGCTAAAGAACGGTGATGGATTAAACCCAGATTTGTTGACTGGGTGTGAGTGTTTGATTGGCTCAGATGCTCCGTCCATCACCACCCCCTTTTAAATATCAGGTCGTCACCAGGTGAAGCCGCCACCTAGGCCCCAAGACGTTTGCAGCTTTTGCGCAGCGCTCCAGGCAGCAAGGAGTAGCTACTATGAGTCAGTCTCAAAGTCACCAATATGCCAAGGAAGGGAGGGGGTGTAGGGTGGTTTAGTCCATTTGACCACAATCTGCAGGCTTCAATGATGCAGTTATATGGTAATGCCGCTTCACTTTTAGTCATCCACGCCGTCTCATGCCACATCGAGGGTGTCCATCAGAAGTTCCCCTACCTGCTGCCAGTCCTGGGGATCACACCAGACAATGAGGCCCGGTCCAGCAAGTCCAAATCCACTCCTGACTGGTCTACTAACAGGCTTGCCCAGACGCCCAACACTGCCGCTCACCTCTTATTCTGCCCGGTGGAATCGCAAATGCCCCTTGCATTCCTTTCCACAGGGGTTGCAGCCGTGTAGCATCATCGCGGACTGCACCCGAAGGCTCCGGTCTCCCTCTGACTCCGATCCCGATTCAAGCGAGTAGGAGTTGGGGCAGCGATTCACGGGCGCCACTCTCCTTGTCCCACCATCCGAATGGCAGGTCCGGCTGCGGGGGGGGGGGCTGCAGACGTTGCAGAGGGCAGGTTGAGTTAGGTTACTTGGGCTGTAGACATTGCAGGGCACGGCCCTGAGTACCAGCAAATCCACACCTATTAGGTCGCGGGATCATTCTTCGCACTGTTGGCAGTCTACACAGGCCCACTGCGCAGATTCTAGCAGACTGGTATCGTCGCGGTTAATCTCGTTCGGGGGCTGCCGTCCCCAGTCCAGCAGTCCAGGCAGCGGTGTCCCATCCCAGCGAGGGGTCTTAAGGACGGTTCCTGATATTGCTCCACAAAGCCTTGGACCCCCTAGGGTGGGGGCGGGGGTCTCACGCGTCCTTGTCACCGTCGGCGGCCGTCTTAAACACTTGAGGCCTCGGCTTCACCAGTTTCAGGTCACAAGTCGCCGATTGGTATAACGACGGCCCACGACCTCGGATTTCGCCCAGGGATGTCTCATCATGTTGGTTTGCCGCAAAATCACGCCCGTACCCCTATTTTTAACTCAAAATAAGGAGATGAAGTACCTTTAACAAAAACGGCTGCTTTTGGGTTCGAATATAGGAGAGAAATTAACGAGATAATTTTGGAGTCAAAACTGAACCATTTCAAAGTCTGAAAGATGTTTGACCAATTTACTTGATCAAACGGCTTCTCTGCGTCTAATGCGATTGCGGCTAAAGAATGGGGTAAGCGTGGGACTTTTGATAAAATATCAAAGAATAATCTGGTGTATCAGAGAGGAGACGGCCCTTAACAAAATCAGACTGCTCTGCGCCTAATAATTGAGGGAGCAATGATTCAAGACGAATAGCCAGAGCTTTGGAGAACATTTTCAATATTGACAAGAGAGAAGGGTCTATAGTTTTTACAATATTTCAAATCTTTCCCCTCTTTGGGTATTAAACATATAAGAGCTTCTGAAAAAGGAACCTGAGGATTCTCCGGACCGTGTAAAAAGATTTAAGAGGTCGAGTAGTTTAGGAAGAAGGAGTTCTCAATGTGATAGGTCAGCTTCTAAGAGGTTAAAGTCTATTTGTGTGTTAAAGGATTTGTGGATACCTGAGAGACATTGTGTAATGTCAAAGTCAGAGGGTGAAATCTCAGGAGAGTATAGTGATTTGTAAAAAAGAAGAAATTTGCCTAATATTTCTGGGTCTTTAGTTCGTAGTGTGTTGTGTTCATCAAAAATGCCATCAATATCAAATATGTTATGTTTAACTTTTAAGTAATTCACTAACAGTTTACCAGCCCTAATCTGACCACCATAATACTTTGCGCTTGACTTCAACAGATATAACGAGGCATTGTCGGTTGATTCCCTAATAAATTGTAATTTTGCCTTAATAAGTTGTGTGAGGCAATTCTTGGATTTTGAGGAGTAATAGGAGTGTTCTAGCCTCTTTATCTCAGCCAAAAGATCACTGGCATTCTTACGGGCATTTTTACGTTTTTTGGAAACAAAACCAATAATAAAGTCTCTAGCCGTTGCTTTGAATGCATCCCAAACAATGGTGAAATGAAGTTTATCCGTTAGATTAAAAGAAAAATACTCATTAAAAAAGGAAACAAAAGAGGAGTGAAAGTTTTTGTCAAGAAGAAGTGAGTTATTAAATCTCCATCTTTTAGGTAAGTTAGATTTTAAAGCTAAATCCAATTGAACGAAATTAGGGGCATGGTCCGATATAAGAATAGAGCCAATGTCAGCTCTCCGCAAAGTTTGGGATATAGTGTTGGAAACAAAAAAATAATCTAATCTGGATTGAGTTTGATGGTCTGGGGGAAAAATGTAAATTCTATAGTGGTGGGGTTACAGGTTCTCCAGGCATCAATAAGTTTGTATTGCTGAATGGTTTGGATGAATAATTTATGTGCTTCATGAGGTTTGAAAGAAACCAGTGAACTGCGATCTGTGAAGGGATCCATCACTTGATTGCAATGTCCAGCGAGGATAAAGTTGTCATCAATACAAGAGGAAATTTGCTGAGATAAAGAAGACCAAAACAGAGGATCTCTATTAGTGGGCGCATAAACATTAAACAAAGACAGCGGAACATCGCCCACTTGTATTTTAGTAAATAACCATCTACTCCCCCCATCGAACTGTTGAGAGCAAATTAGTATTTAACAATTTGTGTCAAAGGGTAATGACTCCATTACGTTTACCATCACCTGGAGAGAAAAAAAACATTCCCAACCCCACCTCTCTTCAACTTTATAGATTCTGCAGCATTTAAATGAGATTCCTGTAAGCAAACAATATCTACTTCTAATTTAGATAAATGGGTTAATACACGTTGTCATTTGATGAGTACAGACCTCTGACATTCCATGAAATGATTTTCAAAGACATAAAGACAATAATAAGATAACAAGAAAAAGAAGCTCCATATAGATCTTCAAAGCACATAAGGTAAAATGTATAACATTCTAACTATAAAAGCATAAATTGCATTGATAATGAAAAATTGAAAGTGATGGATAAAAAAGAGAGCAAGGGAAAAGAAGCCAAGAAAAATAGGTAGGGAAAAATTTAGGTAAAAAAGTGAAATACGACAAGAAGATTATGTAGGAAGAAGAAGAGCAAAGAGGAGAGGGAAAAAGGTCATAAAAATAGGAAAGACAATAGAGAAAGTAAAAATAGGAAGAACAGTAGAAAAGGAAAATGGAGCAAAGTAAAAACGTATGTGGGAACATATCATAGAGTTGAAAGAAGGAGCAAGAGAAGGAAAGAAAAATAAATAATACAAGGATAGAAAACGAGGAAGAAAGAAAGAGGGAGAAAAAGAACAACAGTGAAGAAGATGCAACATACCTAATTTAAAAGACATGACAAAGGAGTGAGAGGAGGTGAAGCCACGAATGACGAATAGCACGTCCAGACCCAACGAAAGGGGGGACGAGAACAAACCACAGGGAGTCATATAGGGTGAGGGAACAAAACAAATGCGAACCTCAAGAAACCTGTAAAGAAGGGTGGAAGAGAAAAAATAGACAAAAAGATTCATCAAAACAGGGAAACAGAACAAACAAAATATGATGGCAAAACAGCAAACAAATAGTATAGGTTAAATATTCATTGTAACAAGAAAACAGAGCGAACAAAAAACATGACGACAGATCAGAAAACAAATAATGTAGATTGAAGTATTAGACATTAAAGCCTAGAAACAATAAAACCAGGAAGAACAAACCATTACAATGTACAAAAGAACCAGTTTAAGTACTGCGGGAGGATGAAGCTCCAGGTATGTCCATAGAGTCAGTTTTATTAAAATTGATGAAGCTTTGCAGTTTGACAGGCTCTTCAAAGGTAATCGTTTTGTTTTTGTAAGTAACCTTGAAAAGGCAGGGATGAAAAAGGCCATATCTAGCACCCATATCTCATAAAGCAGTTCTCCTGTTCAGGAATTCTCTACGCTTATCTGCTGTGGCTTAGCATAATCTTGCACAAAGAATATTCTAGAACTAGACTAAGAGATACGTTAGATGGATTTAGCTGCTGATAACACCTTGAGAAGATCTGTGTACTCGAGGAAATACATAATTACCCCTCTTGGTCTCCGAGAAGAGGAGGTATCCATGCGTTGATGACCAAGTCTGTGGGCACGTTGGATATTGAGTGTGGTTCCTTCAGGTAGGTGTAACAACTTAGGAAGAAAAGTTTTGAAGAATGATAAGGGGTCCGACCCCTCTGAGACTTCCGGCAAACTATAAATGCGAAGATTATTTCTTCTATTTCTATTTTCCAAATCTTTGACCTGTCGATCCAGTGCTGTAACTTGAGATTGAAGAATATTAGCTTTCTCCTGTGTATGAGTGAATGAAGAGACACTCTGCTCCACTGTAGTGAGTCGGTCATTCATCTGGGCCAATTCTCTGTTAAAAATTGTAACTTGGTAGAAGTATCTTCCATAAAGGGGCGAAGTGCCCTTATCTCTTCCAATAATACTTCCTAAGATACAGGAGAGGAAGCTTTTGAAGGAGAAGGTGGGTCTTTTTTAGTCTTTTAGTAGGAACTTTGCCAGCTATGGGAGTACCTGCATTGAAAGAAGAAGAAGATTTGGGAGCAGATGCCAACGAGTCTTCCAACTTGGAGAATTCAGAGAAGATTCTAGAGTTTTTAATAAACGTTTGTGTGGTACGTGGCACAGAGGAGCTTAATTTCTTTAATCTTCCCATTAGAGAAATACAATATGAAACATAGAGGCTCAGTATTACAATAAGCCACTGAGCCAAAAACACACTTTTGTGAAAAGGTATTAATGCGTAAATAGTATTAGAAGTCAGCCCCAGCAACACAAGCAGTGGAAAAATGACAGGAAATGAGGAAGTATCTGTAACAAAGCTGTCACAATAGTTTCAGAAATGCAGATGCCTAAGGCAGGAACTCCTCAAATGGTGAGTATACCTAATTACATATGACGTCTGCACTGTAAAGAACATCAATTGTATATTTATATATATCAATTTGCAGAAACCCAGCAAGGGATTTAAAAATACAGCAGGTGTACATGCTAAGCCTCAGATTTCCACACAAAAAACCAATATTTCTCTCAGGCACAGTAACAGTAGTGTGAAATATTGTCCAGTGAAAATGTGCGGCATGGAGCAACATCATTGAGCCCAAAGATTTGAGGTAATCCAGTTACAATAGCAGGTTGTCAGTTAGAATACACTCTGACAGAAGAAGGGTGGTAAATAACGGTATGCAGCAAAGAAAGTAAAGTCCTAAGCATGTAATAATCATGTGACGTCTCCTCAAGAACTGGGACCTCAATAAAAGGATGCCTCAGGTGCCAAAACAATTTGTGGCAATATAAACAAAAGTCATGTGCAAATAATGGTCATCTGAAATCTCCTCAAGAATTATGATCACATTGTAGAGGGTGCTTCAAGTTCCAAAATAAGGAAATGCCATGAGTTAAAAGCACCCCATAAAATTGCCACCGGACTGTCTCCTCACAAGACAAGCAGTGGAACTAAAATGGCGGTCACGCTCAGCATATCTGAAGCGCCAAGCGCGATGCACTAAATTCACCTGAAAGAGAGCAGCATGGAGTACCGGAAAATGAATAATTCAGGTCCTCATGCCTTCCAACAGCCAAAACCCCTCACCAGTCCCAAAAAGGGGCTGCAAAAAGGTGAAGGTCTCGGCCCATTCCGCGGAGCTCTATGGGAAAGCCGCCAATCCAGTCGGGCGACAAGCCATGCCCCCTTTGGTCAAGTTACTATCTCCCTATGCTTAGTTTTATTTTATTTACCAAAATACAAGCACTAAAAAAACTGGATAAATGCTGGTGAGAAGCAGCGTGTGAAATGTGGTCAGGAGCATCCCCCGTTAGCGTGGTGATATTTCAGGAAGCTGTCGGACTCAGTCGTTCACCGTGCCCATGCTAAATAAAGTACTGATGGGTATAAATAAGAGGCTTGAATCATGCACTGTGCAATAATTCTCAAATCAAGTTGTTTCAGGAAAGCACGACCGCACTGCATCTTTTAAAACTGGTGATAGTCTCCTCTAACACTTAAATCCAACCCAACATATACATTTAAAATTACATTTTAAACTGACACGCTACTTTACTATGACAACTTGTCCACTACTTATAAGGTACTCAAATGGTTCTCCTCATTCCTTCAAAATAGATCCCAACAAATTAAGCTCAGCCACCGCCTCTCCAAGCCCCAACCTGTCTCACTTGGTGTTCCGCAAGGCTCCATCCTCTCCCCTTCCTTATTTAACCTATTCATGGAACCTCTCACCCTCATCCTTAAACAAGCTAAAATATGCTACCACCTCTATGTGGATGACACCCAACTATACTACAGGATTAAATCTCACAATGACATCCTTCACCTCAACGAAACCCTGATTAAAATCCAAGCTTGGTTCCATCTTAATCATCTCAAACTAAACCAAAAAAAACCTGAAATCAGCCTTTTCACTCCTAAAAACAACTCCCTCCCTATTCACGTCTGGATCAAGGATATTACAGCTCTCAATTGCCCCCTCTCCCCCTCAAACACTGTCAAATCCCTAGGCATCAGCATTGACCATAACATGAATCTCATCCCACACATCAAAAATGCCGCCAAGGGTGCCCTCTTCACCCTCCACCACCTCAAAAAACTCAAACCTTTCATACCAGCAGACGACTTTAAAACTGTTGTCCAACCGCTTGTCCTTTCCCGTATTGACTACTCGCCACACTCGCTAGCACCCCTAAAGCCCACCTAGCACCGCTCAAATCTGTCCTCAACCTTGCCGCCAGACTTATCTCCGATTGTAAAAAATTCGACCAAATCTCTCCGGTCCTAAAAAACCTCAATTGGCTCCCAATAGAAGGTAGATCCACCTACAAGATTGCATGTATCATGCACAAAGCCCTTCACCTAAACACCCCCTCCTTCCTGGCTGACAAACTGCAAAAAGCTGGATTCTCCAGGTCCCTGAGGAGCACCAACTCCCTTGTCCTAATCCCTCCCAGACTCAAGCACAAAAAAAACCAATCTCGTGCTTTTTCTGGGAACACCCCCACGATCTGGAACTCTCTCCCCAAAGATCTTCGATGCAACCCCTCCTACCCTCTCTTCAAAAAAAGACTGAAAATACTCCTTCACAACAAATATTGGGGAACCTAACCTCACTGATGTCTGACTCTCTACACTCCTTGCTCCCTGATTCTCGCCTCCTCCCAACCCCTTCCCCGCCTCTCATTCTGCCTCTCCCCTTTTCTTCACTCCCTTCTCCCTCTGAACTTCATCACCCCCTCCCCCTATTGATCTCCATCGCCCCTAAACACCCAGCACATTCTATCACCCTATTTTATGTAACTCATGTTTTAATTGCACATTGTTTTACTTTATTGTAATTGTTTACCTATCTTGTAAAGCGCTCTGATACCCCCGGGTCCAGTAGCGCTATATAAAACCTTGGAAATAAATAAATAAATAAATAAATAAAGGACCCTCTGTGAATTCAGCCTAATATCCGTTGTCTATAGCATTTGCCCGTAATTTCAGTACTTGCAGGTCACATCACAGCCAATCATGTGACTGAACATATTGTGAAAGTCAGAGGGACTCATAACATGTACATTGATTAGGATCGGCTCTTTGGTAGCACCTAAACCAATCCCAACCAACTTTTTCAAATTGCGAGGTGTTCATTGGCCATGGACCCCGCACGTGCATCGACGAATGTAAACATTGTGTTTTGAGCTTTCTTCAACGGCTTGGTTTACCATGTACAGTTTGGAGCAAGTTGGACATGGCTTCTTGGTGACCTACTGTGAATCGTTCACGTCCTGGCCTCCAAGAAGAGGGATCGTAGGGGAAAGAGGATGACCGCTGGTGTCTGCCAACTCCCAGAAAATGGCAGTTTCAGCTGTTTGCATCACAATGTCAACAGGCAGCAAGAGGATTGTGTCCCGAAAGAACAAGGGGGCGCGTGCCATTAAGTGACAATAACCATAATCTTAACCCATCTCCTCCCTTATGAAAACATAAGAAGCATTAATATAAATTACCACAACGAACATATAGCTTACACTATAAAAATGTAGGACTCTATAAATGTAACCGAACCATAGGATAATGAGCTATACATTACAAGGAAGATAACCCTGTAAGCGAGGAGCTATAATTAGAAAGGGGAATGTGCATACTAAAGAAAAATACAAATGATGTTAAAAACAAAATGTAAGGTGCAACTAAGATGACCCAAGGGGTCGCACAACTCTAATAAATACACAGCTAAACAATTACAGGAAGAGGACATGTATTCATGCACAAAATCCCTCAACTTACTGGGTTTGACAATGGTACGGCCAGCCCTGCTAATTTGCCCAAAGAGTTGTCACCTTCAATATCGATATTGCTACACCTTTGTGAATCTACTGTACGACCCTGTTGTGTATGTCTGACCATACACCTGGCACCTCTAAGGTCCTTATTGCTCAGGGCATCACTTTCCTCACTCACACCATTCTGACTCTGGTTTATGCCATAGTCATTGGAGCTATCATGGTTCTGGATAACCACCTCGTCCGCACAGCATAATTTCCAACCTCCCTACAATAGACATTGGTCACTACCAAACTTTGGGTTTCCACATCATCATGCAACCATTCAAATCTTTATTCACTTCAATGCACCACATTCTTGCCTTGATAACTGTGGATATTCCTGCCTCCACACTCCTTAATATTATTACACACGGAGAGCGCGAACAAATGCCAGACTGTCCCATCGCTGAACAGTACTGAATTGCAATAGACTTTCTTAACTATCATAGGTTGGGTAAAAAGCGCTGGTCTTTACCCATGTAACTCTTACTCTGTTACCAATCCTGATTTCCACCTATTTACATGTATGGTTAAAATCATATAGTCTCTTGAACTTGTTCTGAACTTATACTAAATACTCTTTAACATCCTCAGCAGACTATTCTGCCCTTTTTTCAGTCTTCATTCATCCTATGTTATCTTTGGCCACTGGAGTTCATCTCCTCATTAACTTAAACGGACTGTACCTAGTAGTATCATTAGAGGTAGTCCTCTATGCCCACACAATCTTATGTAATTCACTTCTCCATACAAGTGTGTTACTAGTGGCAAGCTGTACAATGCCCTTTATAACATGGTTAAACCGTTCAACTGCACCATTCCCTGCAGGATGGTACACCAACGTAGTCTTGTATGTAATGCCATTTCTTTTCACAAAACGTTTAAAATGTTCCAACAAGAACTGGGGCCCATTGTCAATAAGACTATATTTGTGTAACCCATCCCTGGCGGATACTTTGTCCAGAAATTTGATGATGCTACTAGAGACAGTATTTCAACTTTGGGCCACTTGGAAAAGTGGTCAATCAGAACAGCTTTATACATTTGTTTTTCTCGCTTCCATATAGGTCCAATTATGTCAATGTCCACTTTCTCCAAAGGCATACTAGGACTGGGAAGGGGGTGTAATGGGGGTCTGAGAGTTAGTTGTATTTATCAGAATTTTACACTGTATACAACAACATCTAGCCATTCTCTCTATGTCTTTGTCGCACCCAGGCCACCAATACCAATTTTTTACTCTATTTTTCATTTTACCAAATGCCCTTCACGGCAAATTTTGAGAACCCTCTTTCTTAAAATGAAAGTAGGGGGTACTACTTACCCTAGTCTTAAAATTAAACCACCTTCCAAAGACAATTCTTGTCTGAGTTCCCAAAACATAACTAACTCTTTAGTAATAGCTTTCTTCTCAGGCTGACCTGCCAACACCGGCCCCCAGGATATGGAACTCACTCCCTCCAAACATCAGGAAAATCCAGAATCTGGTAACATTCAAACGGGAAGTGAAGAGCCTGCTGATGAATAGATACATTACTTAGTGGAGATCACTGATTATGGATCTGCTGTACTACTGCCTTAGTTCAGATCAGGTACGCCATTAAAATGGGAAGCACAGACAATAATATAATGGAATACGTATGAGAACAACCCAAAGGCCGACAGGAATGGATATTTGATTGGACAGGAGAACAGCATTTTTCTCGAACCTATACCGTGCTACCTCATATCTGTTATATATACATGTTTTGTTATTATTTAATCATAGAATATTTACTTACGCTAACGTCACATGTGCTACGAATATATATGTCATCTACCTCAATGCGGTTGCTTGCTAACTGCTTATACATATGTTAACCTTTTTCCTTTTCTTATTTCATGTTAAGCGCTCTGATACCCACGGGTCTTGTTCGCGCTATACAAAACTTTATAATAAATAAATAAAATAAATAAATAAATAAATTCCAATCCATTCACAGATTTGAGTACATCATCCTGTTCCAGAGCTTTTTGCCATTCAACACTTGTATTACTAGGAAACTCTTCAAAGATGTTAGCTACACAGAATTCTTCACCTACATCCTCAGTGGCTTCACACATAGGTAGGGGCATTCAACTAAGCTAATCTGCTACCACATTCTTACTGCTTAGAACATACTTTACATCATAATTGTAATCAAAAATTCTCCAGACGTGTGCCAGCCTGGGCAATACATCATACAATCCCTTAGTTGTTAATACTTTCATAAGAGGTTTATGGTCACTGTGTAAGGTTACTGAATTAATGGAAGTGTTCCAAACCCCACACACAAGCGAGTGCTTCCCACTCAATTACAGAGTATTTCTATTCTGTGGGGGTGAGTGACTGGGAAGAAAACGCAATGGTGTCTTCTGTGCCAAGTTTATTCTTTTGGGTAATATATCCTTATTGCTGGCGTCAGTAGTGACAATGTTAGCATAATCTTATCAAACCCTTGTAAAGGAGGGACAATACAAATGTTCTCCTTAAGGGCAATGAATGTTTCTTGACACCGATCAGACCACTCAAATTTGTTACTCATTTTTAGTAGCTGGTGTACTTCATAAGTTTTAGTTGAAAAAGTCTTCACAAACTTTGAATAAAATTCAGCAAACCCCAAAACAATCTCAAATCATCTTTGTTTCTGGGGACGGGCGCCTGTCTAATGGCGTTCAAAAACTCTTTTTTTAGGTTTAATCCTTTCCCCTGTTATTTCATGCCCGAGGTATGTAACTTGTTTCTTTGCAAATTAACATTTGCTAAATTCTGCAGTGAAGCCTTTTTCCCCCAAAGTGCCAAGTACCTACTGCAATGTTTGGTCATGCTCTATCTTGAACCTTCCCATTACCAGAATGTCATCTTGGAAGATGAGGATATTCTTGAGGCTGAGCCAAAATGTATCTTCTGGATGCTATAGCACCCAAACCGCATTACAATAGTGGTGAGATTCCTGCTCTCTCAATCAATCAATCAATCATGCCATTTGTATAGCGCACTACTCACCCGGGAGGGTCTCAAGACGCTTGGGGGGAGGGGTATGCTACTGCTCGAACAGCCAGGTCTTGAGTTGTTTCCTGAAGGCGAGATGGTCCTGGGTCAGCCGAAGGTGGATGGGGAGGGAGTTCCAAGTCTTGGCAGCCAGGTAAGAGAAGGATCTTCCTCTCTGGGTGTAAAGACACCTAGTAATAAGCAGCCTTCAGATCAATGGTGGAAAACCACTTAATATTTTTGGTGTAGGCTAACGTCTCATTGAATCTGGGTGGGGGATACTGGTCCAACAGAATGTTTTGATTGAGGTCATGCATATCAGTAATTTGCCCTTCGTTTTTTTAGCTACGGCTAAGGGCGCCACATACTCTGAAGATTCCACTTCCTCTATCACTCCTGCTTCTAGTAATCCTTCCAGTTGTATTCTCACTTCCTCTCTAAGCGAGAACAGTATGTTCCTCACATGGTGAGTACAAGAGTTTGCAGGGGCCTTGAATTTTATCCTATATTGGAACCCTCTTAGCTTCCTTCTGTTGCCCTTAAAAACACTGGGGAATTTCCAAGCCATTTGCGATCCCAATTCTTCTTCAGGTTGTACAATCAACACAGGTTCTGGGCTTTTGGGATTTAAGGTTATCCCCAGCTTCCCTTGATCCTTTCACCCCAGTACAGAGGGACCTGTGGCAAAAACATACAACTTGCCCATCGTTTCTCTACTCTTAAATATGAACTTTAGTTTCCTGTAACCAATGATTTCAATGGGCTCACCTGTGCATGTTTTAAGCGTAACATCAGGTAACACTAATTCATGTCCCAAAGCATGTATACTATTCTCGTCCCACACACCTGTGTTCATTATTGTATATGGTGAACCAGAATCAGCCACGAGGGAGATGTCCACCCCAACAATAAACATCTCACTCGTGGGCTTCTTTCTGTTATTATTGGCTCCTGTTTCTATACCCAGTACTTGCACATCTACATTAAGAACACACATATTAATATCGGAATCATCAGATGAACTCGAGAAGTTGTCTTCTTCCTGGTCCACCATTTTGACTTTCCCCGAAACTTTGTCTGGCAGAACTTTTGAAAGTGACCTATAATGCCACATTTAGTAAAATTCTGTGTGCGTGCCTGGCATTTCTTGTCATTAGCGAAGTGTCTCGTCCTTCAGCACTTACATGTTTTTAGGATTTGAACTATTCTGATTACTCCTCGACTCTGTTTCCATCTTCTCTTTGTTCTTCTTCTTGAAAGAAGCTTGAACAGATGACTTGAAACTGATTACTTTTGCTACCACTGCTGCTTCCTCATGTTTAACTTTGTTTTCGTACAGCACTGCCTTACCACACCTTCCTGTCAATTCCACACTTTAGACTAAGTCGATTACATCCTGTAAAGGGCTTTTCACCTTTAGCCCACAAGGAATCTTGAATATTAGGATTAGCAGCACTCATCACTATCTGGTCCCCTATTAACTCATCATGTAGGTTACCAAAACGACATGTGAGAGCCAAATTTATCAGCGCAGATACATAATCCTCAATTGATTCTTCTCTTCCCTGCTTCCTACTGAAGAATGTATAACCCTCCAATGCAAAACACACAGTGGGCTTGTTGTAGTTATCCAAATCTTCCAGAGCATTCGCATGTACATATCCTTGACCATCTGCACACATTTTTCTATTGATCTATTATAGACTTTATTGACTTCTAAAGGATAAAAGGCAAAGTAGGTCCTACCAGATTTGGCACCGATACCCCCAGTTTATGAGCTAATGTCTATAGCAGAGGATCATCCTATTGTGCTACCTCATTATAAATTGGTATTTTGGCAGCACACCACTCAACAATTATAAATATAAAAATAAATTATCAGTCAGGTGGCCAGCATTACAAATGTTCTTCAAACTCATTTCTGAGAAGGACAAGCATAACAAGAATGAATCGCAATGTAAATTTCATACCATTCCTGTAGGAACTGAAACTAGCTCGGTCTGTTTTTAAAGTAATTTAACTCAATCTGCTGTTTCTGGTCTGCTGCTCCCATGTCATGTATAACACACACCTGATCTGACTTTGCGAACAGCGTTTACCATTTTGGGACAGGTAGTTCTATTAATGGTATGTTGTACCCGATTCCAGTGCACAAATTGTTATTGGTGTAATAAAAGGCAGCTATAACAGTGGTTGTCACACTTTCAAACCTGCAAACATGAAAATGGTCTTATTGAAAAAAATCACCCTGCTGACATCAATGTTCTTTACTCCCAGGGGGCTCTAGTTTTTTTTTTTTTAAATCTTAGAGAATATTTTGGAAGTGCAGTTCCCTCATTGTCAGCTCTCTGCCATTTTCATTAATATAGAGGACCTTATGTACAAAGAGTCCTAATAAGAAATAGTAAATTGCTTAAAATAACCATTTACAATTGACCATTTTTTCATAGGAAAATACTAAAATTAATTTGGTAGAAATGGGTGTAATTTGCACATTGACTTACAAATGCACTGGTATTTCATGACCCAAAATATGTTTTAACAGGTTGGTTCACAAAATACTGAATTGTAGTGGGTCGTATTTCATCCTACCTCATTAATATGCAGGAGGTGGGTTACAAATTGAGACCAACTATGATTGGCTAGAGTCACAGACATGGTGGCCTTCAGGGGTTGCAGACCACCATATCTGTGGTTGCTTTTGAAAAAAAGCCAGCTTTTTTTCTAATGCAGCCCTTTTTCCTAAAAGAAAAACGGGATGTGTTTAAATCTAGGTGCAAACCTGGGGTGGAACCTGAACAAAGCCAAGAAACAGGTAGACAACCAAACCGTATCCTCTATTTTGTAATTGGGGTTCTTTTGTCAGTGACAATAGACTTGGCTTGCTGCAAGTGGAGTGAGGTATTGAGCTGTACAGAATAATTATTAGATTAGAGAGCTGTAACCGATGGGACTGAGGTCACTTTCCTGATGTTTGGGAAAAATTGAGGATGAAAACCAAATGATAAAAAGAAAGGAGAGTGACCCAAGGAGGAATGCAGTTAATTGCTATAAGGAAGTTAAGTTATTGGTAGCCACAAAACTGATTGTCCACAAACATATATTTTAGGAGCAGGCAGTGGTTCATTGGACTACGCAGATGCTTAACTATGAAGCAACAAGAACATTCACAAAGGGGAGGGGTCCCTTTGGGTTCCCTACCTATTTGCGAATTGTTACCTCCAATTTGGATTTGGTGGTAAAATATTAATGTTTTGGGACTGAATTTTGGTAAAAAAAATATGAATACATATGTTAAGTAATCATTATTTGGAAGGGATACCCTTTACATGTTCCTTCCAAATACCAGTTCTGTATTTTATCTGAAACTCAAATTGCAATTAGATAACTTATTACCAAATCACAATTTGGGTTTTGTACATTTGAAAAAAGCTATTTTGCAGTTACAGAGGCGCAAATTGGACTTTTGTGACCATAAAAATTGTTTTGTACACCAGGCTCCCTAGGAGAGTTTAAAACATAAGCCTTATTTAGGAACAGATTTAAAATGCCATCTGAAATTTCAGTTTGTAGGACACAAGACCCTCATCTAGTCACATGCTTCATTCTCAAGTCTGGCCCTCACCCAGCCGAAAATATTGTAGTGCCTGGGTGGGCTCTTATATGTAGACCTCTTGTAATCATAGGACTGAGGTGGGATCTAAAAGCTCTTATAATTACCGGTAGACAAAATGGATCTCCTGCAGTTAGGTTAAAAGTATTAATGGGCAATAACAATATTAATCGTCCATTGTATGCTATCGTCAACATGTTTCAAGCACCAAACAAGAACTCCAATGGGGGGAATTAGGCTTTCATCAAGACCAAGATCCTTCAAATTATCCACTCTTTAATACAGAGGCCTAAACATACCTCCCTGAAAGGTTATACTTATCAACATAGAAATGGAGGAACACAAATGATATTCGTTCTAGAGTTGAAATGTGAGAGGTAGGGTGTCTACTGAAAAACAATATAATTTTCTATTATATTTGAAGAGGTGAGCATAATAGTAGTACTAAAGTCTGGAGAGTGTGGCAGAATGGGAGTATAAGAGAGAAGAGGCAACGGGATAGTTTCAATCTCATCAACCATGCCAAATGTACACGATAGTTATGAAAAACAAACAAGGCTTTATAGTGATGCAAAATATGGGAATTCTAGCAAACTTATTTGTGGTGATACCTACGTGCTTCGTAAAAATGGGCCACAGGGGGCGTGGCCAAGACGGCGATGTGAACGGGCGCATCTCGAGCGAGCTCCGTCACCCCGCTGCCTAAATAAGCCATCATAAGCGAAATTCGGGGGGCTTCATGGGGGGCCCCACCTGCTAACTGCGCCCTGGACACGAGGTGACCTTCGGAGAGACCACTCCGGTGCGGGAGACCCAGCTGGGGCCGGCTAGGGACCTGGACGCTTGGCTGCCGGGGTGCTACCGCCATTTTGTCACCGCGCCTGGCGGCCAGCACCCTGGTCTCGTTTCCCTGGCTGACAGTTCCCAGAGTTGAAGCGGCGACCGGAGGCACAAGCAGATCCCCTGAGGCGGATTCCCCAGCCGCGGACTGCACGTCGGGGGACCAGCGGACGGAGGGGACGAGGCTGCCGCTGTCGGGGTGACCCCCAGGCAGGGGCGTTGCGGGCGCCCGGCTGCAGACCCTACGAGAGGCCCCGGCTTTGGTGGAGACTCAAGGCCGCACTTGGCGCGGGAAAGCCGCCGGCTGGCCTACTGCTGAGAGACCCTGCTGCGGGACCACAAGCGGTCGCAGGGACGAACTGGTGAGCTGTCTCCGTTGTATCCGCCCCTTGCCTACCGACGGATGCGCCCTGGACTCCTGAGCCACGACTGGCTCATTGAAGGTACTGTCCGCCATCTTGCCTCCCCCGACTGACGCCCTCCGCCCGGGTGCCTGCCCTCCCAGGCCTCAACGGGACTTAGCTGAGCACTGCGGCCCCCGGCGGGTGGTGTCCGCCTGCTAGAGCGGAGTCGGGTGCTGTGGAGTCGGCCCCACCAACCCACGCTGCCATCTGGGTGGGGAGGAACAGACCCAGACTCAAGAGCCATAGCTGGTCCCTATCTCACCATCGGACTGAGCTGGGCCTGAGGTCACTGCGCCCCTGCTTCGGGGCGGGGGGCGCTGCCCGGGGGGCTCAGGAGGCGGTTGGAGCGCCCTCCCCTTCACCTGCGGAGCGAACTGGGCCTTGTCCGCCATCTTGCCTTCTCCGACCGGCACCTTCACCCCGGGTGCCCGACCCTGCTGACCATCGGGGGCCCCGGTGAGAGTTGGCCGCCTGCTTGATCTGAACCGGGTGCGGGAGAGTTGGCCCTGCCTGCTGCCGCTGTTGTCCTGGAGGGGGGAGACGGGGCCCTGCCTTGCGAGGTGCACACCGGCCTAGGCCCTACACCGCGACCCAGCCCTGCTGTCCTAGCCTGCGGACCCACGCTGGACCTGCAACACTTCACCCCCACCTCAGAACGGACTTCGGAGTGGACGACACAGCCCTGGAGGCTGCGGAGGCGGCGCGAGCGCTTTTCCCCTCACCGTTGGATCGGACTGGGCCTGGCTACTTGACAGTGCTGCAGGAAGTGTGTGGCCCGGCTATTTGGAGGGAGCATCGTAGTCGGCTTGCTGGGTGAACTGCTGCACCCGCTGGTGTCTGCACCCCACAGCCTGGATGGCTGATCCGGAGCAGGGGGGAGAAGCTACCGAAGACGCGTGAGTACCCCTTCATCTGCCTTGGAACCCCGGGGTGACTTGTGCGCAGCTCATTTGCCCCCTGAGAGACGCGGAACGATAGTGGTGAGGGAGCGGGGGTGCGCTTCAGCTGCCCTCAAGAGGAGCCGCCACATACTGCGGGAAAGAGTGGTGCAGCGTCCTGGGCTCGAAGAGAGGGCTGACCATCGTAGCAGATCCCTCACGCACTGGTGACACCTTAAGGACTCCTGAAGACTCAGTCCTGACCTCCACTTGCCGGACAGAGCGGATCTACATGCGAGGAGGTGCTTGGGAGGGGAGAGGGCTACCAGTGGTGTACTGAATAACCTCCACGCTGCTGCAGCGACATAGAGGAATCGCGCCCACGGCGACGGGTGACACACCGGGTCGCTGGACATTGCGCTCCGGATCGACAATGACCCGCGGCAGAGGGGGCAGGACGGACCCGGCGGCGGCGCCTAAGGGCACATCGGTGATTGCCATGTGGGGCAAAGCAGGAGCGCCAGCGCCAACTGAAGAAGTGCCGCCACCTGCTGCCGACTCCCCTCCGGTGACCCAGGCCTTCATGTCCTCTTTCATGGCAGACCTGAAATCGGAAATAGGGTCCCTGAGATCGGAAGTGCACTCGTGCGTCAAAGAGCAGCGCAAGGAGGTGACCGAGCTGGGAGACAGGGTTGATGGACTCGAGAAAATTGTTGATACACGCACAGAAGATCTGGAGCAGCTGTGGCAGCGAGTGGCGACCCTGGAGGAACAAAACATCGAGCTCCAGGTCAAGCAGGAGGACCTTGAAAATAGGGGGGCGCCGCAACAACCTCCGTATACGGGGTGTGCCACTCGGGGAGGAAGGGACTGACGCCATGGCCTATGTGGCCCAACTCCTACACGGGGTGTGGGGCAACGAAGAAGCCCCCCCCTCCGCTTTTGGACCGTGCTCATCGAGTCTTCGGGGCGGGAGGCAGGACGGGCCTCCTCCCAGACATTATAACCAGAGTGCACTACTTCACGGAGAAGGAGGCCATACTGAAAGCGGCGAGGGACAAGCCGGACCTACGCTACGGAGGGCACAAGATCCAAATCTTCCAAGACCTGGCCCCTAACACGCTGCATAGAAGGAAAGTCTTCCGGCCGGTGACGGAGAAGCTGCGGGCTCTCGATATTCCCTACCAGTGGGGACATCCCTTTGCCCTCATCTTTCGCTGGGAAGACAAGAGTCATCCGCTCCTACCGCAAGGCGGCACAATTGCTTCGACTATCGGTATCCCCGGAGCACAGCCCCTCCCACTCCAGGCGCCAAGAGAGACGCCCGACCGGACTGGACCACGGGAAAACGGCGTCGCCGAACCCCCCCCCCCGTGGATGACTGCTCCACATCTCAGGCCAAGCAGGATATCATAGAGCACATCCGCTCCCTTGAAGGTGATCGCAAGGGGCACATCTCGAGGCCTCACACTCCGTGACATGAAGAAGAACAGCTCCCGACCTTAGGTGGTCAACAACCAGCGAGGAGAACACTGCCACAATCCCTGATCGAAGACCTCTACATCCGCGAACGAGATGGACGCCATGGAGTGAACTCGCTACCCTGAAGGTGACCGTGGAGGGCAACCCCGCGGACTTATGCCCAGTGAAATGGAGAACAACGACTCCTGATTGCCTGCGGCCCCTAGGGGGTCATACGCCTTGGCGGAGACCGTTGACACTGTGCCTCTTCGATTGCTGACCGCTCCGCGCTCCAGGTCAAGCAGGACATTACAGAGTACGCTTGTTCCCTTGAAAGCGATCGTGAGCATGAGGGTCGGACCCTGCGACCTTTCAGTTCAGGAACTAGCTCCTCATCGCTGGGGCCCGACACTTCTGAGCCGACTGATATGGCACACCTACCTTTGCGATGTACTTGAGTTAACTACCCCCGAACCCGCCCTGGGCAGCGGGGCAGACGGGCCTCGGGGCAACCAGGACCCATATCTTCAGTAGAACACCCCTCACTTTGTCCCATAGGAAGTGACATTCCTACGACCATCCAAACCCTCGGGTAGAGGATGCCCGGAACCTGGGCCCATTGGCCTGTTGTGGTTGTATACCTTCTACGTACTTTCTATTTTCCTGCTCGCTCTGCTTTTCCTACTTCTCATCTGAGCTTTCCCTGTACTTGGGCCCTTCTCCCTTTGTGTAGTGTGGTGGTCTGGAGACTATTGCAGGTATCTGCGTGACAGTGGTGGGCGGGGGAGGCTAATTCCCTTCACTCCGCAGGGTGGAGGGTAATGGGCGATGAGGCGGCTCTTACCCCCTTAGTGTCATGGCGGTAAATGTTCCCAAACCCCTAAAGGTCCTGACGCTCAATGTCAAAGGACTTAACTCCCCCAATAAGCGGAACCAGGTATGGCGCTATCTTCTCCATCATTCCCCTGACATCATCTTCCTTCAGGAGACACATCTTTTGCGGGGGGCACTAGATGCATGGCTCATCCCAGATACCCCACACAATTCTGGGCATCGGCTGACACTAAAACGGCGGGGGTGGCAATCCTGTGTAGAGCTGGCTTTAGGCGGGGATCCACAAAACCCTACAAGAGTGGAGATGGACGCTTCCTTCGGGCTGCGGTACAGGTGGGAGGGATACAGTTCACTCTAGGCAATGTATATGCACCCAACCAGTCGCAAGATAAATATCTCCAGTCGCTCCTGTGGGAACAATTTAAGACCGGCGAACCGCGTACAATATTGGGCGGGGATTTCAATCTAGTGTGGGACCCAGACATAGACCGCAGGGAGACCGTGTTTAGCGGCGCGGGCGCGATGTCATCCACGCTAAGGGCGCAAATTACGGACCTAGGGCTCGTCGATGCCTGGCGTTACCATAATCCAGGAGTCCGTGACTACACTTTTTACTCGCACTCACACCGCACCTACTCGAGTATCGACCACATCTTTACCTCTCTTGACCTGACCCGGGACACGCTGAAGGTTACCATCTCGGATATCTCGCTCTCGGACCATGCACATGTGGAACTAATGCTACAGGATCCGTTAGCGCACACCCCCCGGGAACGACGATGGACCCTCCCACCGAGCGTCCTTCGGGACCCAGAGGATGTTAACAGCATCCGGGAAGCCATAGACTCGTACTTCGCCATTAACGAAAACTCGGAAACGTCATTCCCGGTAGTGTGGGATGCCTTTAAGGCCACCATACGGGGTCACATTACCTCCCTGGCGATAGCGAGGAGACGGGCGGCCTATAAACTGGAGACTGACCTAGCGGGTGAGATCAAACAGGCGGAGGCGCAGGACAGAGACCGACCTTCCCTGGCGTCCAGGAGGACGTTAGCTAACCTTAGGGGACAGCTTCGACTCCTGCGCACCAACATGGCGGAACATTCTCTACTAGCATTAAAGCAAAAATACTATGAGGGAGGGGATAAGGTGGGGCGCCTGCTGGCAGGAAGGCTGAGGGCGAGAGCAGCCAGAGCCCATATCGCTAATATACAACGTCAGGATGGCTCTAGTGCCGTCACTGAAAGAGCCAAACAGGACGCCTTTGTGGGCTACTATACCTCCCTGTACGCGGGGGAACCTACATCAGTGGAAGCACGAGCGGCCATCCTCGCTGACTATGAGGGGACTCCGTTACCGCCGGCATGCGCGACAGAGCTGGAAGAGCCCATACTGGAAGATGAGGTCTTTGCGGCTATTAAAGATCTCCCCACGGGGAAAACTCCGGGACCAGATGGCTTGCCGCTGACCTTTTACCGAATCTTTCAGACTCAACTTCTTCCCTATCTACTGAGGCTGTACCACTCTTTTTCGGACGCATCTGGCCCGTCCCCTGATATGGGAATGGCAGAGATTGCATTGATACCGAAACCAGGGAAGAATCCTGCGCTATTTGCCTCCTACCGTCCTATCGCCCTCCTGAACACCGACCTAAAGATCTACACCAAGATACTGGCTAAACGACTCGACCCATACATGCCAGGGTTGGTGAACCCGGAGCAGGTGGGGTTCATCCGGGACCGGCAGGGGGCTGACAATGTACGCAGACTGGCGCATCTAGTAGGCAAGGTGCGGCATTGGGACATCCCGGCTTGTCTTCTCTCGCTTGACGCGGAGAAGGCCTTTGATCGGGTAGACTGGGCCTTCCTGAAAGAGGTACTCCAGAAGCTCGGTCTAGGCCCCAAAATGATAGCGAGTATTATGGCCCCATACCTAGGGCCACAAGCCAGAATCAGGGTAAATGGCCAACTAACACCGCCGCTAACGATACACAAAGGCACGAGACAGGGGCGCCCACTTTCGCCGCTCTTGTTTGCCCTCGCAGTGGAACCACTTGCGGCAATGATAAGGCGCGATCCTAGAATACTTGGAATAGCCCATGGGGGGGAGAGACAATAAGGTGGCCCTATTCGCTGACGACCTGATCCTCACCCTCACGCGCCCTCGTGAATCCCTACCAGCGGTCCACGAGGTGCTCTGTCTACATGAACAGGCGCCAGGCCTTAAAATAAATCATACTAAATCTTGGGCGCTCAACCTCACAATACCTGCGGAGGAAATCCCAACCCTGAAGAAGGCAGTGCCCTACCAATGGGCAGAGAGCCACATCAAGTACTTGGGCTTTACCCTGACCCCCCATTTAGACTCCTGGTCCTCGGTAAACTGGACGGAGTGCCGCAAAGCGGTGCTAGAGGACCTTCGGAAGTGGAAGCCTCTGATGATCTCCTGGCTGGGGCGCCTTAACGCGGTCAAAATGTCGATCCTCCCTAGAATTCTATACGTATTCCAATGTCTGCCCGCTCCACTGCATTCGGAGCCTTCAGCGCGAAATCACGTCCTTCATCTGAGGCGGGAAGCGCCCCCGGTTCTCGCAGAAGGTTCTTATGGAACCAAGGGATAGAGGCGGCCTGGCATGCCCCAATTTGGTGCACTACTACTGGGCAGCGCACCTCCGCTTCGTGGTGGAGTGGGGCACACGCGAAAGCGACAAGCATTGGTTCCATATGGATCGAGCGGTCACAGGACGCACCATTTGGGACCTACCCTGGCTCCCGCGGACGGCACGCTCCAGAAGTGCGTACATGGCAGTCCCCACAAAAACGGTCCTGTATATCTGGGATAGTGTAGCTGTGTCTAGGGGTCTCACTACCTTCCCATCCCCGCACACCCCGATAGCGGGGAACCCACAGTTCCCCCCGGCTTACCGGTCTCGGGCGTTTGAAAACTGGACTCAAGGGGACTGCAGAGTTATTGGAGACCTTTTCCTCGGGGGCTCGCCCAAAACTTGGAAGGACTGCAGGGAGGAATTTAGGGTACCGCTGACGGCTGGCTTACAGCACGCTCAGCTACGCCACTGGACTACGGGTGACGACATGTACCAAGCGGCCACTCGGGCCTACACGCCCTTCGAGAAGTTGGCACGTTCCCTTGGGGGGCTGAAGAGGCTAATCTCGCAAATATACTACATACTGCAGCACCCTGCATCGACGCCTGCACACCCCTGTCAGAGACAATGGCAATTAGCGGCAGACACAGACATTGACCTCTCCCAATGGAACAGACTATGGCGAGATATACCCAAGATATACCGCAGTGTCCCGCAGAGGGAAAACGCCTATAAACTGCTCACTCAATTGTACTACACCCCACTGCGCCTTAGCAAGATGTTCCCCAATGCCTCGCCGACGTGCTGAAGATGTGGCTCTGCGACTGGTGACTTTGTGCATATATGGTGGACGTGTCCGACCCTGGATGTTTTCTGGAAGGAGGTGCTTAGCCATATCAAAGGGGTACTGGGTTTCCCCCTGCCTGAGGCTGTGAGCACGGTTCTGCTCGGCATTCGGCCTACCGCACTTAAGGCACTCACCCGCAGCGACTGGATCCTTGCGCTCCAAATGCTGGGTGCAGCTAAACAACTCATCGCCCTATACTGGAAGCGAACGGAGGCGCCGCCCATAGCTTCCTGGTTTGTGCGCCTTTGGCAGGTCCTGGCAATGGAACTACTCACGGCACGGTTGCAGGCGCGGGACACACGCTTCAAAGCGGTTTGGGAGCCCTTAGTGCGGCACCTCTGCTCTACAGAATATGCGCGCCATATGCCCCCTAGACTCCACGCTCTGCACCTCTTTGAGGACGCAATCGTCCCTGCGGACCCTGCCAGGCTAGGCCCTTGACTACCATGCACACTACAGATGCTGCTGCTACCACACGCGCCCCCCTATACCCTACTCCCTGGCATGCCGCGCGTACCCACCACCCTCTCTCCCTCTCTTTGCCTACTCTCAGGCTCCCTTGTCTCACCTACTTCCTTTCTTCCTACTTGCCACTCTGGCCTTCGTCTCTCTATGAGACAGTTGTGCCCTGTTGGGCTGTTTGAGACAGTTGGGCTAGTTGCCCGCCATATACCCTCATTGCAAAGCGGATATACGCTCGCATGCGACAAGCCTCAGCGAAACTCACTCCTAAGCCACGCGGCCGGCCCTCCCTGGAGGGTTGTAGGCAAGGCGCTGTGTTAAAGCTCCTCTACCGTCCAAGCTGGTGCAGAAACACAAGAGCTATCACATACACGGCCGGCCTCGACACGAGGTTGTAGGCTTAACGCTGTGTTCAAAATAAAAATAGATTTGAACTAAAAATGGGCCACAGGGAACCTAAACCACAGCAGAAGGATGCCAGTGACATCAACGGTGGAATATTGAGTCGAAAGTGAACCTGGAATTCAGGGAGAAAGTGGGAGAAGAAACAGCACCTAATACCAAAAGATAATCCAGAGGTAAATCAGATTCCACACAACTGTGCAGCAAACAACATCAAATCGTGTTTCAGGGAAAGTCAGATTTCAGGCAACCCATCAGCAAACTAAGCCAAATCATAATCCACAGACAAATCAGGGTTCATGCAAAAAGGGCAGGAAACCAAGAAGGGAAACAAAACAACGAAGGAGAGGGACTAAATCATGGTGTACGAACCAAAGTGATAACAAAGGAGCTAATACAGCACAGAAAGTTGCCAGGCACCTTCCCAAGGAAAGTTGACTACTTATAAAGCCCTGCTACCACTCATGACCTGGACCCCCCCCCCCATTGCCCTTCCCCAGTGGTGATCCTGAAACTCTAGCTGCCATAGACCAGCCTTCCATAGCTGTAACATCTTTCTCATGTCAATTCAATGGCAACCATTTTTAGAAATAAATCCCCATCTCTACACAAACCCTTTATTTCTGACAGCCCACCTCAAACATCTGACCCCCTTCCCCTTAAAGTAAACCACTAATGTCGGAGAGTGGACAAAAGTGGAAGATTTCCAGAAGCGTTCAGTTGGTCCATAACCCTTCTCGACCACCAGGTGTTGGCATTGTCCCTTAACCCTTCAATAATCCATTATGGATTCAACCCCAAGAGAACAAGTTTGATGATTGGGGGAGGCGGAATAGTTTTACGGGTGACAGGTTTAACTCTGAATATGTGAATGACCAGATGTATTCTCCAACCCTTAGGAAATCTATGTTCAAAGCTGAAGTGGAAACTGGACAAAGCCAAGCAATTGGTAGACAACCAAACCCTATCCTCTGTTTTGTAATTGGAATTCTTTTGTCAGTGACCATCAGGAAATCGTTTATAGTCAGACTTGGCTTGCTGCAAGTGGAGTAAGGTATTGGCCTGTACAGAAGAATTGTTAGATAGGAAAGCTGTAAGAAATGGGACTGAGATCACTTGTCTGATTTTTGGGCAAGATTGAGGATGAAAACCAAATGAGCAAATCAAAGGAGATTGCACTAAGGAGAAGTGCAGTCAATTGTTATAAGGCAGTTCAGCAATTGGTAGCCACAAAACTGAGTGTTCTTGATGCTTCATAGTACAGCATCTGAGAAATTGCTAAAGAGCCTGATTAAGGTGCTCTGTCTGACCATCAGTTTGGGGTTGCTGACTTGTAAGCTTGAATTGTCTGGCCCCAACATACGAAGGAAGGTATACCAAAACTTGAAAATAAACTGAGTGCTTTTACCCATAAAAATCTTTGAATGTAGCCCATGTAGTCATAATATTTCTTTAAAAAATACTGTGCCTAATGGAGGTCTTGTTGGCAGTTTGTGCAACTGAATGAAGTGAGCATATTTAGTGAAAGAGACCACTACAATTAACTCTAAGTTGTTTTTCTTTTAAGGAAGGGGAAGGTCTGTGATCAAATCCATGGAGATCATTTTCCAAAGTCATATAGCAGTAGTTATGGGAACTAACGGGCCATCAGAGTTCTGATGGGATGGCTGCATCTGAACACAAATAGAAAATTGCTTGAAATATCTGATCTTACAGGGGCCCGTCTGAAATGTCTGATAAACAAATTTTAAGTTTATATTTCTACTGTGTGTCCTGCAAAGGGAGCATCATGACATCAAAAGTGTACTTGTTTCTGTAATTTGTATCAAGGAACAAACAGTTTCTTTTTCTGAAAAAATTATCCTACTATGGTGCAATCATTGGAATCTTTCTGAACCCAATGTTGTGACTACCAAGAGAGAAGGTTTGCTTTTAATTGGCCAAAAACTCTTCTAAATTGGACATGCTGACGTTTTATAAAGCCTAAATATGAGGATCATTCATCAGTGGTTTTTCAGGTTTCATGTGACAGTCGTGCTAGAGCATCTGCTTTTCTGGGCCTGTTCCCTGGTTGATAGGTGATTTGGTATTAAAACTTTGTGAAAATATCATTCACTTACTATATCGGGAGTCGGTACATTTTGTGAACTTCAAGAGCCCTAAATTCTTATGATCCATCCATATGCTTACTGGATGTAAGGCCCCATCTAGTTGATGCTGCAAGTGACCAAAAGCATCTTTGATTGCCAATAATTCCATATTGTAAATTGTGTAATACTGCTCTGCCGCAATTCAGGTTCTTGACAAAGTTATCGGATGTACATCCTTAGTCAGCTGATCTCTTTATGAGAGGATGGCTACCAAGTCGAACGAAGATGTATCTTTCTCCACAATATATGGTAGGCTTTGATCAGCATGCTTTAAGATGGGAGCCATAGTAAAGTCATTTTTCAGTTGATCAAATGTTTGTTGCTGTACTCGATCTCACTGAAAGGAACTTCCTTTTTTTACTCAGATGTGTGATAGGAACTGCCACTGTAAAGAAGAATTCAATGACTTGCCACTGGAAATTAGCAAATCCTAAGAACTGTACATACTTCACACCACAAGGTATAGGCTATTCCACTACTGCAGCTGCTTTTTCCTTATCCATATTGATTTCCTTCATTGGAAAGAAAGAATCCTGCGAAATGTGCTGGTTTAACTTTGATTATACATTTATTGACTATGGAACATAAGAAATGGGTTTGTAGACATCTCAATACACCTTGTATAAGCTGCAGGCTTGTTTTAAAATCTTGGGACAAAATTAAAGTGTCATGGAGAAAGATGACAACAAAAGTGTCCAAAATGTCTCTGAAGATGTCATTCACTAAATGTTGAAAAGAATCGGAAGCATTACATAAGCCAAACAGCATGACTGAATACTCAAAACAACCATTTCTAATAATGTCTCCTGCCTTAGTTTTGACAAGATTATAAACTACCCTTAAACCTAATGAGAATCTTGGTAGTGTTGCCTCCTTCTAGCAAAAGTGAAATTAATGGCAAGGAGTAATGATTCTTTACTGTGGTGTTATTAAATTCTCTGTAGTCCACACACAGTCTCAGCTTTCCATTGGATTTCAGGATGAAGAATATAGGAGCCCATGCAGGCAATGTGGAATGCCTAAAGAATCCACTTGTTAAGATTTCCTCAATATATTTCTTAAATGTTCATCTTCTTTAACAGTCAAAGGATGTATCCAATCATGTGGAATTGGAACGTTTGGTATTAGTTCTTTGGTATAGTTGTATTCCCTATAAAGAGGTAGGGAATCCACTCTTTACTCACTCCACACATCTTGAAACTCCACATAGGCTTTGTGAATATTATTTTCATCTTTGTGATCAACATAGAAAATTCCAATAAGGAATGTAATATCAGACTCTGATCATTAGAAAACATTGTTCTTTGCAAAACCAGGAGTGAACTGTAGTTTGGAAGATTTCCACTTAACTGCTGGGTTGTGCTATATCCAGATCCTAAAATACTATGAAAATTGGGGTTATCCATCCAATTGAAGCAGTTCTTTTCACAGTGCCCTATATCACTAGTAATTGCAAGTTCCAAAGATTCTTCACACACTTCCCCTGAATTAAGTAGTGTGCCATCTATTTGATTGGTTCAGGAGGTTATTTTCTTCTTATAGGCATATCTTGCAGATAAGTCAGGTGAAGCTCGATAAACAGCTCATGGTGCTGGTAATGCCCAACACTCTGTTGGACTAGAAGGAGTGGCTAAAGATACTTTGAACAAAAATATGCTCTACTTTTAGCAGCACATGTAACTGGGAATCGTTCGGCCTTGGTCTGCAACTTTATGGCGAGCCTTATTGGTGCACTCCAACTGAAGGAATTTCCTCATAAAGTGTCCTGCTTTTCCACAATAGATACCTTTTTTTCTGTAAGGTCAATGGTTTATGTAAGTTACCAACCTGTTTAACATCTTCAGCCGAAGATGTTTGTACAGCCAGAACCAGTAAAACCCCGTAATGCTCTTTTCTATGGGGCTGATTCACAGAACTAATCTGAAACAAAATCCTAAATCTACTACTTTTGTTATTCACAGAAGGCACTTACAAATTTTGGTATTCACAGAATGCACTTATGACTCCTAACTTTACATCCGTACTCGGGCCGGAATTTCCGCACTCGGATCGAACTCTCCGTACCTGGAGCGTACTCTCTGCACCCGGACCGTACTCTCTGGCTAAGGCTGTACTTCTCGGCTCGAGCCGTAGTATCTGGCTGGGACCGGTTAAAGTGTAATCAATGGGCCGGATTGCAAGTTTTACAAAAAGGAACATTAGGAATGTGTGATAAATGGTAGAGGAGGTCATGAAAAACAGTTTAGGCATGGAAAAGGGTAGAAACTACATCATAACCCAGAAAAGGTTTCTTCTTTTCTTCATTGTACATGCAGTGCACAGTTTGCGCTTCCCTCAGTGTTGACTGTGCATTCAACAGTGTTATGTTATTTATTTCTATTAAAAATAATGTTGATTCTTTACACTATTTAAAAACTTTAATTATGTTGCAGATGTCAACAGCCAGGAAGTGATCCTTTCACACAAACACTATCCATGCTATCATCTAATCTCTTTAGCACATCTTTGGCACTAATAGTATAACGCAGGGATTATCCTTGCATTTTTCATTTCACAGAGGCAAAACCCATGCACTCCTGCAATCACCGAGACACTACCCCTGCACTTATGCAATCACCAATGCTCTACCCATGTACTCATGCAATCACTCAGGCACTAATGTTCAGCTCATTCATTCACCTCTCATACTACTACTGCACTCATTCATTCAGTGATACACTATCAATGCACCCATCCAATGACCCAGGCATTTCTGTTGCAGTCATCCTTTTACTCAGGCACTATCCATGCACTCATCTAAGCAACCAAACATTAGTCATACACTAATAAAGTCACTCAGGGACTACCTATGCCCTCATCCAATGACTCAGACAGTACCCCTGCACTTATGCAATCACCCAGATACTTCCAATGTACTTATGCAATCATTCAGGCATTATTCTTCCACTCAGCCATTCACTGAGGCGCTAACCATGCACTCATCCAATGACCCATGCATTAACCTTGCACCCATTCTTCCAGTCAGGCATTACCCATACAATCATCCAATCACTGAGGTTCTACCCATGCACCCATGGAATGAGACAGGCACTACTCTTTCACTCTAGTATTTACTTAGGCAGTACCCATGTACTCATCCATTCACTCAGGCACTACCCATGCACTCATCCAATGACCCAGGCATTACTCTTGCACTCATAGTTGCACTGATCAAATGAACCAGACATTACCCTTCCGCCAAACCTTCCACTCAGGCACTACTCATGCACTCATCTATTCACTCAGGCAGTACCCATACACTCATGCTGTGCTGTCAACACTGAGGGGAGCACAAATTGAGGTTACGGCTCAAGCCGGATTGTACGGCCCTAGCCGGAGAGTACGGTCCAGATGCGCAAATTCTGGCCCGAGTGCGGAGGTAAAGTTAGGAGTCGTAAGTGCATTCTCTGAATACCAAAAATCATAAGTGCCTTCCGTGAATATCAAAAGTAGTACGTTTAGGATTTGTCTCAGATTAGTTCTGTGAATCGGCTCCCCTGTCTTTTAGCATGCCAGTACTTTTGTTGGTGCTCAATCTGAAGCACTAAATTAATGCTTTGAAGGCAGTTGATCGATTAGCTATCAAGGAAAGAGTGTCTTTCAATTCATTCTTAACCAATGGTAAAGAGCAGCAGCCAAAGCCTCATCCGTGCAAGCTGTCTCTGATTGTAATTGAGTAAGCTGACTTAAGTAAGTGATAATATTCTTTGAATCTTGTCAGAGTTAATATGCTGACTTATGTAAGTGATATCCTTTCAACCTTGTCAGAGTGTTAATAAACAGAATGCACTACTGTCTCCAAGAAAATACTGCTTTGAGTTGGTTTATAAAAAAATTGTATGTTGCTTGAGAAATAAAGAAATAGCCCAAATTAAAGAATCCATAGAGAAAATGGATAAAATAAAAGCCGCTTCAGTGGACAATTGATTTGATCAGGTGAGAAAATGTAGAGTCTTTTAAGCCAAAGAGGACTGGAAAAAAGGGGGTCTCCTGTTACTTTGTCAAGCAGTGCCAGATTAGGTATCCTGATACCAGAGCTGACTTGGATTATATGGCAGAATGGGAATTGGAGGGACTGGGAGCAAGAATACGAGAGTTTCCAGAGGTGGGGGAAACCAGTCCTAGGATGCTTGTTTCCAGTCCAGGGAGGACCTGGCTTGGCAGTTCAGACTGGACTGTTTCCATGAGGCACAAGGTCAAGACTCATTTGCATATGGCTGGGTTCAAACTGGAATGGCATGGGGAGCAAATAAACGATGGAGTTAGGCCCAGATCTCTGTACTAGGGTGAATGGATGACATTGTTCTGCATTCTGCCCATCAACTGATCTTTTTGCATTTGTCACCCTGAGTGCGACGGGCATGCCCAGATGTGGATCCTGTGCTCCCCATGCTACTGGAATCAAGCTATCCTGGCTGAAGAGGGGTGAAACTCTGAAACCGGTCCTAGGATGCTTCTTTCCAATCCAGGGAGGACCTGGCTTGGCAGTTCAGATTGGACTGTTTCCATGAGGCACAAGGTCAAGACTCATTTGCATATGGCTGGGTTCAAACTGGAATGGCATGGTGAGCAAAAACACTATGGAGTTAGGCCCAGATCTCTGTACTAGGGTAAATGTATGACATTGTTCTGCATTCTGTCCATCAACTGTTCTTTTTGCATTTGTCACCCCGAGTGCGACGGGCATGCCCAGATGTGGATCCTGTGCTCTCCATATTACTGAAATCAAGCTATCCTGGATGAAGAGGGGTGAAACCTCAAAACAGGTCCTAGGATGCTTGTTTCCAGTCCAGGGAGGACCTGGCTCGGCAGTTCGGGCTGGACTGTTCCCATGAGGCACAGGGTCAAGGCTAATTTGCATATGGCTGCGTTCAAACTGGAATGGCATGGTAAGCAAAAAAATGATGGATTTAGGCCCAGATCTCTGTACCTGGGTGAATGTATGACATTGTTCTGCATTCCTTCCATCAACTGTTGTTTTTGTCTATGTCCTAAACTACAAAGGTGTGGGTTCAAATATGGCTTTTTTGACCCTTCCATTATGCACATTTGGAAAGATGATATTTCTTAATCCTTTCATCGCCCAAAGATCTCCATGCTTTTTTGGATCATCATGTTCCTTTGTCCATGGATACTTTCACTTAGACTACAGATACGTCAACATTACTTCACATTTTGTTTAATTCCCTATGATAGTTACCTTTAGGGCGTATTTTTTACGCTCTGATCAATCTTTTAAATGCTTGTATGTGATTCCAGATTTCTATTAATGTTTTTCTGTTGTCTCTTTTCTGTTTTTCCGTGTCCTTTTAAAAAATATTTCTTTGTTCTTTTCTCAGAGCTACTTCACTCTCTTCTATATGGTTTTATCATATTATATTGTTTCTCAAGTTTTTTTACCTACTATTGTTAAAAGTTACGGATACGTTTTGCAAGAATAAAATTGTTTCTCTCAATGTTAAGGGTTTGCCAGTAAAGCCTATAAAAATATTAGACTAGATATAAGGCTGATATATGTTTACTTCAGGAGACCCATGTGGATGATAAGCTTTTATATGAGCAAAAAATTGGTAGGTTGCATTCTTTCCTCTCCTGCCATAGAAAAAAAGAATGGTGTGGCGATCCTATTCTCAAAACAATTTCAATTACAGATATTAGATATGCGTGCTGATACTGAGCGAAGATTTCTTTTTAATAAAGTTCAAATTGATACTACAATTTTGCATTTAGTGAATATTTATGGTCCAACAGCTGATGATCCACTCTTTTGGAACAACATTACTTCTCAAATAGTCAAATTGGCTAATGTTTCCCTTATTGTTGGAGGTGATTATTTATTATGCTCAAGAAACGTAGTCCACTCAATTACTGACCCCAATATTGGTAACATTGATATATCAGACCATGCGCGTACCTCATTTTATGTGCAATTTAATACAATACATACCTTACGCTCTAGATGGCCTATGAATGTTGATATTGCTCTCAATTAAATTGATAAGGTTAAAATGTTGTCAGCTAATGAAGATTACTTCTCTCTCAATTCTGACGATGTCACATCTAATATTATTCGTTAGGATGTGTTTAAAGCATTGATTAGGAGAGTGGCTATTTCCATAATAGCACATGAAAATAAATCATTTTGGGAAAAACTTAATGATTTAGAGAAACAAGTAGTAAAGTATTAGCAAATTATCTCCATGTTAGAAAAGCTAAAAATCATATTCATACGATTCATGGACATGCAGGAAATTGCATTATCTACTGCTGATATCGTCAATGAGTTTCTAGCGTTTTACTCTTCTTTGTACAGCAAAGCTATATCTGTTGCCAACCATATTATTTATGAGTTTTTACAAGCCTGCAACCTCCCATTATTTTTCCAGTCTGATAGGTCTAATTTAGATTCACCCATTTCTTATAACAAAATTAACAAAGCCATTCAGTCATTAAAATCATTTAAATCACCAGGACCTGATAGCATCCCAGTAGAATCTTACAAAACATTTTCTCGTTAGCTCACCCTTAACTTGCTTGCTTCAATTATTTAGTAGTTTCAGCTCTACTGGTGTAATATCAGGTTATTTTACTGAAGCACTGGTTATTGTACTCAGAAAGCCAGATAAAGATCCTACTAAAGTTTACTATCACTCTATATTTCTAATTTACAGGACTATAACATTTATTCAAAAATACTTGCTATGATTATCCAATATTTTAACATCTATTCAAACAGATTTTATGAAAAATAAATATTTTGTCAATAATTCTAGACTTTTGTTTCATTCAATTGAAGCAATTCCATCTTTATCTTCCTCTGCCTGCCTTCTAGTACTTGATGGTAAGAAAGCTTTTGATAAAGTTAATTGGCAATATTTATTTCATACTCTTTCCGCCTTTAACTTTGGAGATTTTTTTTATACAAATGAAATTTGGTCATTATTCACACCCCTGTCTGTCCAAATCTTTTAAACTTTTAAGGGGCACCAGATAAGGATGCCAACTTTCATATTTTGCTTTTCTTATTGACTTTTGAACCTTTACTTTCTGCTATTAAAAACATTACTATTAGCACCTCTACATACGCTGATGATGTTTTACTTTTTATTAGTAATCTAGAATCCTCCATCCCTGATATTCTCAACTTTACAAATAACTCCTCTATTTTTTCAGGGAATACATTAAACACAAATAAAACAGATTAGTTTCCTTTAAATCTTCTCTGCACGCCTGATATGCTAAATAACACTTATCTGGCAAAAAAGAGAAATTAAAACATTCAGGCATTCAATTTTCACACTCTAATAAACACTCCTTTATTTGAATTTACTCTCTAAAATCACAGATAAAATTCATAAATGGTCTGTCTTATATCTGTCATGGTGGGGTAAAATTGAGTCTGTTAAAAAGGTGATTGTTCCTCAAATATATACAATTACCTCTCACATTTTATACACAACTAGACAACCTTGTATCTCAATTGATTTGGAACCACAAACAGTCACGTTTAAGTTATACTAAACTTATAATTTAAAACCTCCATGGTGGCCTTGGCTTACCAGACTTTCAGGAACATCATAAAGCTTTTATTTTAAAACAAGATTTTTTATGGTTGACCCTACTCAATCCATATTGTTAAAAGGACTTATCTCAATCTGTCCTCTACCTGCTTGTTTATCAATATCTAATTCTAATATTTTAGTAAAATTCTCTACCATTCTCAAATTCACAAAATGAATGTTGCAAGATTTTGACTCCTTATTTCAGTCTCCTAAGCAATACATTTTGGGGGCGTATGTTATAGGTAGCTTAGTTAACTATAACTGCTGAATTTCACTGGTTTTGTATGTGTGAAATCTGAGCCTAACTACAATGTCCCTGTAACCTATGTTTTTTTTTAGTGAATTTCTAATGATTTTTAGAAGTCTATTTCCCAACTATAACGTCCCTGTAACCATTGTTTTTTAATGTTAACTAAGATGCCCATCGCAATGCACGGTTGGTTGGGGGTTTGAATGCAGGGCTTGGCATTGTGCTGCCCCCACCCAAGCTTGCTGCTCCAGCCCCTCCTCCTCCTTGCCATCCATTGTCCAGTCCATTACCCTGCTCTCTCATTACAGTTGTGTGTGGCCATTGTTCGGCCACTGCCCTACCCAACTGCCCTAAACAGTTAGCTTGCTGCCACATCCACCTCTTCCCTACTCTCTGTTGTCCAAGCCCATGCACCAGCCTTCACCTTCCCGCCCTGCATGGTCCGATGTGCTGCTACTGCCATCCATTTAACTTGATGTCCCTGCCCACTCCTCCTGCCCTCCGTTGTCAAATTCTATGCCTTATCATTGCCCTCTTGCATAGCCTCTGTCCTTAGATTGCTGTACCTACTCTCCTTATCCCTGCCCTCCGATGTCTGTGTGCATGCCCCTACTCCCTCCTTTTTGCCCACCAAATTCAATGGACGTGCCACTGTCCCTCCTATCTACTATGAGTGTTCTGTTGAGCTGTCACTGCCCCTCCCAGCTGCCTAGCATGGTCAGATGGATGCCGCCTGTCCCTGTCACCTCCACCCTGCCTGTCTAAGTTCCATGCCCCTATACCCTCCCTCCTGTCCTCCATGTTCCATTTTACTGCCACTCCCTTCTGCTCTCCATGCTCTGTTGTGCTGCAACAGCTCCTCCTGCCGGCCCTGCGTGGTCTGTTGTGAAGCCCCGGTATTGTCAGCTTGCTGCCCTTGCCTCTTTCTCCTCTGCTCTCTCTTGTCCATTTGCACGGCCCTGTCCCCTCCCTTTTGCTTTCCATGGTCCATTGTGCTGCACTGCCGTCCAGTTTGCACCTGAGTGGTGTATTGTGCTGCTGAAACCCCGAATGCCACCATTGTAGGGTCAGTTTGGTACCCCTGCCCATCTCCCTCTTGCCTGTTAATATCCGAGTCCATGTGATTACCCATGCCTCCTGCCCTCCGTTATCCAATGTACCTTACTTGCCAACATTTTACCACATTGACTTACATTGAAAAATATTAGATTTTAGACAGGCGACAGATAAAATAAAGCCTGTTGGCATGTATGGTTGTACTGCTGCTACCTCTTCTGTCTGCCATCAATGGTCTTTTACATTGCCACATCCTCTCTTGCCTGTACTGGTTTGTTGCCCCTGTCCCCCTTCTCTCTGCCCTCCATGGTCTGTTGTGCTGCCACTGTCCCTCCTGCCTGCCCAGCAAGGCCATCCTGTTGCCTCTTCAACCTCCTCCATGAGAGGGTCTTATTCCCATAGAAATGAGGGTTAGTGCTCTAAATGACAAGTTCTCAAATAGCAACAAAGCAGTTCTAAATAATTTGCCATCTTTATGTTTTTTTAATCCAGTTGATCACTTGATTAAATGTCACACTTAAAGTAGAGAATTTGATTTGACGGACAGAGCTGCAAACTTTGCAGCTGGGGAACCAGGTTTGTGTTTTGGCATCAGCTGTAAATCCTGTGATTCTGGGCAAAACACTTAATTTCCCAATGCCTAAAACCAAAATGAATGTGTCCTTATGTAATGTAACTGATGCTCATGTAAAGCACTCCAATGCCTTCGAGTCAAGCTTACGCTATATAAAACTACAACAAAAAAAAGAGAAAATGAAGTGTTTTGCACACTTCTCTCATTGGGTGATATTTGTGCTATATTTGGGCTCTTTTTTCTCTGGTGGCCATCTTGGTAGAGGTATTTGTTATGGGGCTCCCTAATTTCCTCATTTACTGCTGTATCCTCAGTAAAAAATGCTTTCAGTTTTCCATTTAGATTCCATCAAGATGGTGTTCCGATGTGCCACAGGGTTTTGGGCATAAATTCAGAATGTGATCATTTTAGTTGCTCATTAGAACACTGTAGTAAAGCTGCTGATCACAAGGGAGTTACCAGGCAGTTTGCTGCTGGTGTTGAAAGTGCATGTTTCAGTCTGCTTGTCAAAATGTTTTAATGAAATCGAAGAGAAAGATATTTGAGAACTCACTTAAAATGTGTCCTAATTTTTCTTTCTACAGCACTAATCATGATTTCTGTAACAAACTGAACCCCCTCATTTTGTTCTTTCTAAATTAAATGTTTTCCGTTTTTACCAGCTTGATTTAATTACCATGGCTTCAGGTGTGCCATACTTTTGTCATAATTAAAACTGTTAGTGCTCTAGTTGTTCTTTAGAACACTCTAGGAGGCTTCAGTAGAACACAAGGAATCAACTGACAGGCTGCTCCTGTTGGAAGTCCATGATTTACTGAGAATGTCAGACTTCATTTTCATATGGCTTAGAAAGATAGTGTACATTTACAGAAAATATGCTCTTATTTTAGCTTCATGAATACCTTCATAACCTCTGTGGGAAATCATGAGAAAACTGTTTCTCTCAAGCATGATTCATGAAATCCATTCGGAAGGCTTTTTCACCCAGTAAAAATCACAATAGAACACACCACAATTCCTAAATATAGAATGTTACCATAAACCAATGATTTATATTGTTACTAAAATCTGTAAGATTCTCCTTTTTGTGACCCTCAAAACCTGACATTCACTACAATGCATTTCAATGGGGTGCTATCATGTATATTGGTCCCAAGATGACAGCCAACGCATCCTGGTTGAAATGTTGGCAGCCAATCAGATCCCACCATGAGATCTGTCCTTAGGCTCTGCCCAGATATATAAATCTGTTCCCACAAGCCTTCATACCTTGCTTTAGGAGTCCTTTTTAACCTCATGCTTTTCAAAACTCCACAAACGATATTATTCCTCCCCATTGTTCTTCATTCTGCATGAACATGTACAGCTGAAATAGCCGACCTATAACAATTCAAAGTTCTGTAACTTAGCCCTTTCTCATATGGCTCCACCAGAACATTTGCCACTTTTGCTACAAGTGCTTCTACTGGATCCAAATCACCCTCCATGCACCAACTAGACCATAGTCTCCAAACTCCTTTATACCTTCTCCTTGTTCCAGGCGCCCAAGACTTCTCAAGCAATTCAACAGCCCAGCTCAAAAGTGCCTGGAAACATTCAGATCTCCTGACACCTTCCAAACAAGAAGGTTCAATATCCTGTCTTGAACTAATGACTGCTCCTCTCCTATGCCATTCACCAGTAAGACTTCAGAAGCTGGAATCAAAAAAAGACCTTGCATGCCAATTCCGTTACTGCTGGAAACCATACTTGAGACACCCAAAACTACGTTGCCAAAACAATTTGACACTCCTCTGTTCTTACCTTCAGCAGAACCCTTTGAATCATTGCAAAAGGTAGGAATGCTTAAGCTCTTATTCCCTTCCATATCTGTTAAAAAGCATACACTGCATATGCCCTTGGCTCCGGAATCCAACTGAAATACCTCTCTAACTGGTAACTTAGCCTGCTTGCAAAAAGAGCTACTTTCAATGGACCCCAAATGTTGTTTATCTTCCTGAAATACCAAGGGTTCGGCTTCAAATCGCTGAAGTTTCTCGAATTCCAATCCACTATCAAATCAATTAGCCTGGAAGATACTCCGCCTTCACCACAATATTGTGCTCCATGCAAAAATACCAAATCTCCTTTGCCAAATCTGACATGCTACGGGATCTGCTCCCTCCAAAATGATTGATATACTTTACAGCAGAGATGTTGTCCATTTTCATCAACACTCTGCCCTTTTGAAACTCGTTTGAAACTCTGCAAGACACATAGGCCTGCTGTCAGTTCTAAACAGTCTATATGTTTCTTATTCTCCTCTGCTGACCACATTCCCCCTGTCTGTGTCCCTCCCAAATGTGCTCCCCGGCCTCTCAAGCTGGAGTTTGTTTCCAACACCAAATCTGGTGCATAGCCAAATATTGCCTGACCATTCATGCCTTGCAGCCACCAATTCAATTCCTCTTGTCCGTACTGATTTAATGATACTCTGTCTCCATACTACAATCCATTCCTCAATGCCTCTCTCTCTATTCTCTGCAATGCACAATAATGCAATGGTCCTGGAAAAATTGCTTCAATAGACGATGACAGCAAACCTATCATCTGAGCTAAATCCCTCAAAGATAGAGCATCCTTTTTGAATACATGCAAAATTTCTTTCCTTATAATTTTCACTTTCCTCTCAGGAAGTTGAACCATAACTATCACGATCTCCACATCGAAGCCTAAAAACTCCATCTTCTGTGCTGGAACAAAAATGTACTTCTCTAAAATTATAATAAAACACAGCTTTCCAATAAATTCTGTACCATACTCAACTCTTACTTCAACTGTTCCTTGTCCTGAGACAAAATTAAAGTATCGTCCAGGTAAACTATTAACCATACTCCTCTCTTTCTTAAAAAGGCCATCACCGTTCTTATCACCTGCGTGAAGCACCAAGGGGCAGGTAGCAACCCAAAAGGAAGAAACAGGAACTGGTATAAATGTTTCCTCTAAAGAAACTGCAAAAATCTCTGATTGTTTTTCTCTATTGGAATAGTGAAGTAAGTGTCCTTTTAATCGGGCTTCACTAACCAATAGTCTTTCAATTCCATATCTCTCAAACAATGGATTCCTTCCAATTTGAAATGTCTGTATGTTAAAACCTGTTCACTTTCCTCAGATTTATAACTGGCCTCCATCCTTTGTCCTTTTTTGAACCGTAAATAGAGTGCTTATGAACTCTCATATACATTCTTCTACTTCCTTTATTTCTCCATCCTACAACATTTCCTCTATTTCTGAATCGGTCACCAACCCTTGCTCCACTGTCATACGTAACTCTCTTTGTTTTCTCACCTGCCATGATTGATTTACAAACTGTATTTTGAAACCTTGTACTGCTCCAAAAATCTAAGGACCTTTGGTTATCCTTTCCCACTCTTTCACAAAAATCATCAACCAACCTCCTACCCTTCTGTGGGAAAAAACAATAACAGTCCCCGGACCCTTGATAATTCTGACCCAGTCTCTAACCTCTTCCTCATCCTGATTGATGACCTCCACCACTGTTTGGGTAGAATCCTGATATTCTCTTCCATAACTTTTGTACTGATTGTTGTATTGAGACCTTGGCATTCCCCGGCTGGTGGAAAGTCCCCCTCTACTTCTTCCAAATGCGTTCCTCATATTCATCTATTCATCTGAGCCTTGTCTAACACTGTGAATGTTGACACATATTTTCCCAAGCTTTTAACTAAGCCTTCACCAAATAACAGCCCCTTTGCATCTTCACTGGGCTCCTTGCCTGCCATATCACCGACGTTTGGATTGATTTTCATTAGAATTGACTAAGAGATTTCTCAAAACTTCTTTAGAGGAAGTATCCCCATTTTCCTCAAACTCCATGTCAAATTTGTTATCCTGGGTTATGTAAAAGACATATTCATCCATCTCTGTATTGTTTTTTGACAAGGACACCATTTCCAATTTATTGAACTCATTCTGCTGTGTGTCATTAAGGACCCTCTTGTCAGACACCTCTCTTACGCATGTTGCTTAGGACACCATTCTATTTTTAAGGAGTTTGATCCATCTTTCCCTTTTTAGTAATTCTATTCTCCTCTATATGCTTTGATTTCTTCAACTTCCTCCCACTTTTCTGTCTCGTTTCCTCGTCCTCTGATAAGGAGAAAAACTCCTTGTATGATTGCATCTCTTTCTTCCTCTTGACTTTCAAAATACCATCTAATGTCTCTTTCACCTGAGCCCTCATTTCATGTTGAATTTGTTTTTTGATAATGTCCTCATTCACTTTAGACCCGGTCAGCTCAATACTACTACCCGGTTCTGCATCCATAACATGTAATCTAGCTCTCAATCTAACTACTTCTGAACACCTTGACAAACTCTCCCAAAATAACTATCCTAACAAAACTACCTTATCTAAACACTACTGCCTTACTAGCAAAAAATGCGCACCTGTCTTCGCCTCAGCTGGTTGAGTGAAATGCCACTGTTACTGTCAATTATTTACAACAAGGGGTGGTGATGGACAGAGTCTCTGAATTAAGCAGAGTACTCTCACCCAGTCAAGAGATCAGGGCTAGATCCAACACCGTTTTTTAGCTCATTGCACCATCCCAGTTTCAGAACCTGGCTGTATGCAAATTAGTCTGTCCCTGGCCCAGTGCATCATGGGAACAGGGCAGACCAGACTACAAAAGCCAATTCTTACACTGGGAAGGAAACAAGCTTCCGGGGACCGGTTTCTGGCATTACAGCCGTCTTCGGCCCGGCTTGCTTGAATCCTGATGGTGCAATGAGCAAGGGACTCACATCTGAGTATACCCTTCCACGCTTAGGGTGGACAAAATTATTTACAACAAGGGGTGGTGATGGACAGAGTCTCTGAATTAAGCAGAGTACTCTCACCCAGTCAAGAGATCAGGGCTAGATCCAACACCGTTTTTTAGCTCATTGCACCATCCCAGTTTCAGAACCTGGCTGTATGCAAATTAGTCTGTCCCTGGCCCAGTGCATCATGGGAACAGGGCAGACCAGACTACAAAAGCCAATTCTTACACTGGGAAGGAAACAAGCTTCCGGGGACCGGTTTCTGGCATTACAGCCGTCTTCGGCCCGGCTTGCTTGAATCCTGATGGTGCAATGAGCAAGGGACTCACATCTGAGTATACCCTTCCACGCTTAGGGTGGACAAAATTATTTACAACAAGGGGTGGTGATGGACAGAGTCTCTGAATTAAGCAGAGTACTCTCACCCAGTCAAGAGATCAGGGCTAGATCCAACACCGTTTTTTAGCTCATTGCACCATCCCAGTTTCAGAACCTGGCTGTATGCAAATTAGTCTGTCCCTGGCCCAGTGCATCATGGGAAAAGGGCAGACCAGACTACAAAAGCCAATTCTTACACTGGGAAGGAAACAAGCTTCCGGGGACCGGTTTCTGGCATTACAGCCGTCTTCGGCCCGGCTTGCTTGAATCCTGATGGTGCAATGAGCAAGGGACTCACATCTGAGTATACCCTTCCACGCTTAGGGTGGACAAAATTATTTACAACAAGGGGTGGTGATGGACAGAGTCTCTGAATTAAGCAGAGTACTCTCACCCAGTCAAGAGATCAGGGCTAGATCCAACACCGTTTTTTAGCTCATTGCACCATCCCAGTTTCAGAACCTGGCTGTATGCAAATTAGTCTGTCCCTGGCCCAGTGCATCATGGGAACAGGGCAGACCAGACTACAAAAGCCAATTCTTACACTGGGAAGGAAACAAGCTTCCGGGGACCGGTTTCTGGCATTACAGCCGTCTTCGGCCCGGCTTGCTTGAATCCTGATGGTGCAATGAGCAAGGGACTCACATCTGAGTATACCCTTCCACGCTTAGGGTGGACAAAATTATTTACAACAAGGGGTGGTGATGGACAGAGTCTCTGAATTAAGCAGAGTACTCTCACCCAGTCAAGAGATCAGGGCTAGATCCAACACCGTTTTTTAGCTCATTGCACCATCCCAGTTTCAGAACCTGGCTGTATGCAAATTAGTCTGTCCCTGGCCCAGTGCATCATGGGAACAGGGCAGACCAGACTACAAAAGCCAATTCTTACACTGGGAAGGAAACAAGCTTCCGGGGACCGGTTTCTGGCATTACAGCCGTCTTCGGCCCGGCTTGCTTGAATCCTGATGGTGCAATGAGCAAGGGACTCACATCTGAGTATACCCTTCCACGCTTAGGGTGGACACAATTATTTACAACAAGGGGTGGTGATGGACAGAGTCTCTGAATTAAGCAGAGTACTCTCACCCAGTCAAGAGATCAGGGCTAGATCCAACACCGTTTTTTAGCTCATTGCACCATCCCAGTTTCAGAACCTGGCTGTATGCAAATTAGTCTGTCCCTGGCCCAGTGCATCATGGGAACAGGGCAGACCAGACTACAAAAGCCAATTCTTACACTGGGAAGGAAACAAGCTTCCGGGGACAGGTTTCTGGCATTACAGCCGTCTTCGGCCCGGCTTGCTTGAATCCTGATGGTGCAATGAGCAAGGGACTCACATCTGAGTATACCCTTCCACGCTTAGGGTGGACAAAATTATTTACAACAAGGGGTGGTGATGGACAGAGTCTCTGAATTAAGCAGAGTACTCTCACCCAGTCAAGAGATCAGGGCTAGATCCAACACCGTTTTTTAGCTCATTGCACCATCCCAGTTTCAGAACCTGGCTGTATGCAAATTAGTCTGTCCCTGGCCCAGTGCATCATGGGAACAGGGCAGACCAGACTACAAAAGCCAATTCTTACACTGGGAAGGAAACAAGCTTCCGGGGACCGGTTTCTGGCATTACAGCCGTCTTCGGCCCGGCTTGCTTGAATCCTGATGGTGCAATGAGCAAGGGACTCACATCTGAGTATACCCTTCCACGCTTAGGGTGGACAAAATTATTTACAACAAGGGGTGGTGATGGACAGAGTCTCTGAATTAAGCAGAGTACTCTCACCCAGTCAAGAGATCAGGGCTAGATCCAACACCGTTTTTTAGCTCATTGCACCATCCCAGTTTCAGAACCTGGCTGTATGCAAATTAGTCTGTCCCTGGCCCAGTGCATCATGGGAACAGGGCAGACCAGACTACAAAAGCCAATTCTTACACTGGGAAGGAAACAAGCTTCCGGGGACCGGTTTCTGGCATTACAGCCGTCTTCGGCCCGGCTTGCTTGAATCCTGATGGTGCAATGAGCAAGGGACTCACATCTGATATAGCTTGTTTCCTTTCCAGTGTAAGAATTGGCTTTGTAGTTTGGTTTGCCCTGTTCCCATCATGCACTGGGACAGGAACAGACTAATTTGCATACAGCCAGGTTCTGAAACTGGGATGATGCAGTGAGCTAAAAAACGGTGTTGGATCTAGCCCTGATCTCTTGACTGGGTGAGAGTTTTCTGCTTAATTCAGAGACTCTGTCCATCACCACCCCTTGTTGTTAATTATTTTGTCCACCCCAAGCGTGGAAGGGTATGCTCAGACATGAGTCCCTTGCTCACTGCACCATCAGGATTCAAGCAAGCCGGGCCGAAGAGGCTGAAATGCCAGAAACCGGTCCCCGGTAGCTTGTTTCCTTTCCAGTGTAAGAATTGGCTTTGTAGTTTGGTTTGCCCTGTTCCCATCATGCACTGGGACAGGAACAGACTAATTTGCATACAGCCAGGTTCTGAAACTGGGATGATGCAGTGAGCTAAAAAACGGTGTTGGATCTAGCCCTGATCTCTTGACTGGGTGAGAGTTTTCTGCTTAATTCAGAGACTCTGTCCATCACCACCCCTTGTTGTTAATTACTGTTACTGTCAATGACATTTTCTTTACTTTGATAACAAACATTCATATCCTGCTAGCATTTTTTACCCAATCAAAGATGGCTGCCGGAATCGTGCGAGATCACAGCCAGCCCATCCTTGCCTCACTCTGCCCGGCTAGTGCCTGTGCAGTCAAACAGTGATCCATCGTGCTACTGAGCTGTTGTCAGCTAAGTAGTCGCGGGCACAGGCCGAGGCACACGCAGCACTTGTGCTGTATTTAACCCAGATCTCTTGACTGGGGGTGAATGTTTGATTTGCTCTGCATTACGTCCATCATCTGTGTGTCTTGGACTTCGGCCACCAGCACAAGAGCCCTCACAGGCGTGGAGCACAGCGCTAGGCTACAACCTGCGTGTATAAGGCACTTTCCAATGGCCGTCGGAGAAAGGGTTCATGCGCTTTAAAATTGCTGCACTCATATACGCTCCCTAAGCCTACTACGACGGTAACACCGAAATTATAATTATAATACATATTTACTCAGTCAACATTTTTTTTATATGCTACTAAAACCTTCACCTACAAACCCTTGCTTCTATAAATTAGAAGTCTATAAAACATTACCATATCCCAGTAATAATTCTTATACTATACAATCTGGATTATCTTCCAAAAGGTACACATTGCAATGTAAGAAGTACTTATCTTGCCTGGAGCAGCCTTTACAAGAGTTTGAATGGTCTGTGCAGGGACTATTTATGGACTACTGTCTTCTGGTTCTAGTTTGGAATTGTTTTGTATGAAGATTCTTTAAAGGTGCTGCAGGAATGGCAATTAAAAGGTTTCATGCATAATGGTAGCCTCCTCTCTTGAAATGAAATCAACTGACAGGTTGCTCCTGTTGGAAGAACATGATTTACTGAGAATGTCAGACTTCATTTTCATTTGGCTGTGAAAGATATCGTGTATTTACAGAAAATATGCTCTGGTTTTAGCTTCTGGAGCACCTTCCATAACCTCTATGGGAAAATCATGAGAAAACAGTTTTGTCTCAAACATGATTCATGAAATGCTAGCAGAAGGCTTATTTACAGGGTAAAATCACATTAGAGCACACCACAGTTCCTAAAATTAGTATGGCACCATCAACGAATGACTTCTATTGTAACTAAGATATGTTATCACCCTTTATACTCCTTTTTGTCACCCTCAAAACCTGCCATTCACTACAATGCATTTCAATTGGGTGCTATCATGTATATTGGCACCAAGATGGCTGCCAGCCCTTCCTGGTTGAAGTGTTGGCAGACAATCATATCCAACCATGAGATCTGTGCTGTGGCTCTGCCCAGATATACAAAATTGGTTTTCCTTTAATAGCTCCAAAACTAATGAACAGATTTACACCAAATAACAAAATGTGTAATCTCCAGAACAAAATCTATCTTTCTGCCAAATTTGGTGTTATTCCGTCCAGCAGTTCGGCTGCAGGCGCGTCTAAAGACTCCATGGGAAGTAACATGGAAAACATACTTCTTTTGACCCCCCCTTTCACCATGAAGCTTTCCATGCACAACAAGACCCAACTTCACACTTAAAAAAAGAAATAGTGAAGATTCGTCAAAGGGTATCAAAGGTATAGGCAAGTCAAAAATGCTTTTCCAATGGAAACATGGTCCTAACTGTAACTACCCGGGGTTCCTTGCAAAAAAAAAAAACAACATATATACAGTGTACTTGAATCCACTAAATAACATTTTTAACTGCAACATGCCACCTAGAGTGCCTGTTATCTTTGATTCACCGAGTGAGATTAGAAACATATATATGTGTATAGACAAACACACACACACATACAAGAATGCATGGTAAAGATCCATGATATGATCCATGATATGATGCCACACATTGTAAAAGTCAATGTGTGGTATTAAATTTGTGGTAAAGGCATGCAGGATACATTTAACCTTCGGAGATTAGCATTATTGATAAACATTTATTATAGAAGAATACATAAAAGCAAAGTATCTCTATTAACCTTTTAGATAGTAACCTCAACTCTTATAGCAAGAATTGTTATGAACAGCATTCAAACCGTTTGGTTCAATTAAAGATCTCGCAAAAGGAGAGGGTGTTTATTGGGATATTCTGGTCTGGTAGCTCCTCTTCGAAAGAAAGGGACCTCCACACCTCTTAAGGCAGCTGCTTTGACCCTCTCACATGGTATTCAAGTTTTTAATAATCGTTCACCTTCCAAAAGTATGGCTCAGCCCACTTTTAAGAGAAGCCTACTTACTAGTAACTTAGACTATATAATGTTGTATCTTTAGGTCTGGCAGTGCATTGTAGATATGTTGGTTCAGGCTAGGCCTGAGGCTGACCATAAACATTTGACTCTTGCACTTAAGGGTGACATGATTAACGACCAGTCTGGTTACCTACATCTATCCATAGGCTTTGGAATGGTCTCTAATAATAGGAGAAATGTCATGTAGGGTAATATAATTTCTTTTCAGAAGGTTCTTTCAATATATATCATCATCATCATCATATAATCTTTATTGCGATCACTTAAGATCATAAAAGACATTGTCAAACATTACATCAACCCAGCCAATTAGGGGTTATAGTATAATAAAACATAAAATATCTTAAAAGAAATAGACACTCTTCTATTAAAAATATTGCATTTCATACATATATAAAGGCATAAAACTTAATTCCAATAAAAGTCGATTCTACTAACTATTTAAAACCTAGGGAAATACAATAATTGTTGAGCACAGTTATATCATAATAATTAAATAACATGTATATACAAATTCATACAACGGTGCATCTTAAATCACTATGTTTATAAGGAGAAAAAGAAGAAAAATCCTAATGCCTGGGACAACACCCCATTTATGCATTGAGCTGCTAACAGCGAGATATTAACCTAACCTTTCCTTTATCTGTTGTCTTCCTATACAGCCATTGATGTGCCTAGCCCTTTTCAATTTTTACAATTTTCCCCACGAATTAGCCACATCCAGCTTAGGAATTTAGCGACATCTATCACACATGGTATTTCGTGCTGGTTAATAAAATCCTCGTAGCTATAGCGCTACTCCTAACACGCATATTTCTGTATAATGGCTGTAGCCATTTTCTGCGGGGTGCCTAGTATGCTGGGCAAACAAATAATATGTGCGACACGTCTCCTCACCCTCTAGACACAATTTGCACTTGCTGTCATTTCCTGTTTGCCATTTGCAAGTGAATGCATTTACCGGAAGCGACCCTACCCGAAATTGAAGATATAGGCGTCTATCCCTGGGCTTGGTGATAATATCCCAGAAATGCTCATATTGGGGGTAGGGTTTAAACTCTAAAAATGTATCAATCAGGGAAATGGGCTCCGCAGCAAGTAAACTATTCCTATCCACCATGGACCAATATAGACCTTTCAGATCTTTTTTTTTAAGGGAATTGTTGTCCCTCTGGATCACCCCACAAGTGTCGAACTCCCATGCCAATCAACGTTGTTTTAATGTTTTGCAACCACTTAATCTTACAAGAAGTATCAGCTGCCCATACATCTTTTAAAGCGGCAGTATAATTCACTAGCTCTGGGGTGGACCATAATCTGCGCCAATAAGCGATTGGGCGAAATGTTGCGACCTCCGCTAGTCTACTACACCCTAGGTCATAGAAGACCGGCTGCAGAGGGGTACTGGATGGCAAACCAATTACATTTCGTACAAATATATTCTGAGCCACATCTAGTGGCCTCAGATCATCGAATCCCCAGAGCTCTGCTCTGTAGCTTACAGAGGGAACAATCTTTGTGTTATAAATCTGAAGTAGTGGGTAGATGGGTTGGGTCAGGGACAACTTGTGTTCCTTCAGTAATGCACCAGCAAGGTGACCATGCTTTAGAGCCATGGTTTCTATCTGGGGCCTCCAGCTGAGTTTACTCCCTATTGTAATCCCCAGATAATTAAAAGCATCTGTTTGGTCTAGGTGCTCTCCATTGAGCGACACCCTTCCTTTAATGGCCCTGTGCTTATGGAAGACTATATACTTGGTTTTGCTAGCATTTATCTCCAGCCCACGTTCCTTGCAAAATTCCCCAAACCTCTTCAGGGTCCTCTGCAAACCGCTCTGTGTTTTTGAAATAATAAGAGTATCGTCTGCAAACATAAGTATGGGTGTTCTTATGCCTTCCAGGGTTGGTGCATCAGTCGGGAATGTGGAAAAATATGCTACAACTCAGTTAATTGGCGCCAAAACACATCCCTGCAGCACCTATTTACATAGAGAGAATTCGATTGGTCACATTGCCCTTTGAACTCCAGTGTGCTTGTGCAAAGTTATCTGTGTACAACTGTATCACAACTGTTAATAGTTCTACACTCATGCCTAAATCCCTGCAAACTCCCCACAGTTTGTTTCGACACACCAAATCAAAAGCGGATTTTAAATCCACAAATGCGGAGTAGATAGCACCTCCAGCCAGCAAGACTACACGCCAATATATTAAGACAAATCTGAAGACTTGATCTACCTTGCTTACATTGGTGCCAAACCCTGCCTGGAATGGGGACAATATATCCTTTTCAACAATCCGTCTAGTATTCTGTTAAGTACCATTCTTGCTTTAATTTTTTGGATGGCATCTATAAGACTGATTGGGCGATAATTGCACGGGCAGGAACGATCGCCTTTTTTATATATTGGTAAAATCTCTGCGCCCTTCCAGGAAGTCGGGGTTGATGCAGCGCTAGATATTGCATTCGCTAGAACAAGTATATACTCTAACCAAAGTGCCCTACCATTTTGGAACAGGTCGGTCGGTACACCATCAGGGCCGGGAGCTCTACCACTTGTAACCTCACCCAACGCTATTTCTACATCGCCCCTTGCAAATTGTAATACACTGGCACAGGTCAGTTCAATGCTGCTTTCCTCATTCTCACCATCTGCTCCAAGGGCAAATTGTGATGCATAGTGGCTGACCCACACCTCTGGTGCTACGTGGTTGTGGGGCACAGGTGCTTGTCCCCCTCTACCCCATTTGATCTGTTGCCAAAATGCCTGTAGGTTCCTGTCTTTGCTCGCCTCATAAAGATCCTCCCATCTCTTCTTGCCTAATCCTTTTCTGCCCATTGCATTACTGATTTATATTTCTTTCGGGCGATCTTAACTAGGCTACAATCATTTTGTTTAACGGCAACTGCCAGGGCTTTGTAGGCTGCCCTACAATTCTTATTGTACCAGCTTGCATCTTTACGCTTCTGTTTCTTCCCGTCGCTAACTGGTTTTAAGAAAAAGGTTCTAATATTACAAAACAATCTGTCGTGCAAATCTGTAATTCTATCATTTAACTCAGGCTTTGTTTTAATAGCTCGTTGCTCTCCCAGAGTTTTGGAGACTGCAGCCCTTATACCCGTGAGAGCTTGTTCATTGCTCACTATCTTGTCCCACTTTAGCCTTCTCATGTTATTGCATAACTGAACCTCTCTGGTGGAGCATAACTGAACTGGGGTTTGTGAATGGCCTATCCCCATAATTTCCATCTCTAATATGAGGGGATAGTGGTCGCATTCAGCTCTCTTCAGAGTCTCCATATCATGAATAAGATACCAATATTCCATGTTGTTAAGTATATAGTCGATTCGGCTTGAGCTTACACCATTATTAAATGTGTTGGCTCCCTGTTTGTCTGAGGGTGTGCGGCCGTTTACAGCTCTGAGCCCCCTCTCCATACACAATGCTTTCATTTGGAGAGCTGCCTCAGATCATCGTTTTATCGCGGGTAGTTCTAAGGAGGGGACACTCCTCAACATATCTTCCTCCTCAGTCAGTTTAAAGTCTTCACTATCAAGGGGTTCAAAAGTAGGGGGGGCGTGGCTAAGCACGCAATGGCGATAGACGTGCCCGGGTAGAGCTCTCGCCTGAGCTCCCCTACCCCGGGACATTTCTCCGGCCCAAATCATCCTGTTTGGCCTGAGACTGCTGGCGGAGCTGCCCGCAATCCTTACCCACACGCAGGCCAACTTTTGTGAAGATCGGCTGCGGAGCACCGCACCGAGGCCAGCGGCACTGATTCACCCGGCCTGCATGTGACCCTGCTTGGCGACGCGAGCACGCGAGGCCGTGGCTCCCTGAGGCCTACCGGACCACACACTGCGCCCTGCCAGGGACGGTTGGTGCCTGGAGGATACGATTGGAGCGGGACACATCGACCCTGGCCTTGCTGCGACCGGAGCTTTCCTGCACCAGGCACCCGGAGGGCCTTGGACGGTGAGACGACGGGCTGCAGACGGCCGAGGCCTGCAAAGGACCGCGACGAGCTAGAGGGGACCCACGAGGACGCGGAGGTGCGGATGCGGGAGCCCGACCCTGAACACAGCCGATGCCGAGGTGCGTGACTGGTGCAGCGACGCCGAGAACCAGACGGAGCCTCCTTCCTTCACCCGCTTCCTGACTGTCCAGCTGCCTCCCGCCGCCATTATCGGCCGGAGGCCCCGGGAACCACCGCGACCACGAGACACAGTAAGCTGCTGCGCTGGGGTCGCCCATGCACTGAGGGCTGCGGGGAGCACTAACGGGGCACGGACATCTATGACTGCCGGCAGCACCCCTGCACGCCTCAGACGCCTCTGCCCTGCGAGGCACTATACCTGCGGAGGCAGCCCAGGCGAGACACGAGCTGTGCCAGGCCATACCCTCGGGAACGGAATTCACGGGCCCACTGCACTAGACTACTGGGAGGACATTGGAGGCGCTGGAGTGAGCACGGGACCCACACTCATTCATAGCCACGTCCGCGGCGTTGAGGGCACTTACTGACTGCTGGCCACGCGGGTGCCTGCTGGGCTACCGGGTGGGAAGCTAAAACCTTCTCCCCTTCTACCACCCCTGAGACCCTCTGGTGCACACCTTAGCCCTCACCTACTGAGCTACAGACCCGAAGCTATCGACAGAGACTCGTACGCCTGGACTACCGGGCACATCACAGCCGCGGCCCAACAGCTCACCTGCCCCCTGGCGCTACACCGGACGGCCGCGACCTGCACCCCTGACACTACCTGACCGTGCCACCAACCACATGTCTGGAGGGGTTATGACACGTACCGGGACGGGGAGCACATCGGTGAAAGGGAAAACGCCGAAGGCCTCATCCAAAATGGACGCCGACCACGTGGCGTCGAAACTGGATTCGGTACTGGCTGCCATGGAACGAATGGAGGAGTCCCTCCAGCAGACGCGCACCTCCTTAGAAACGAGGATAGACAGTGTGGCGATAGACCTGACACACCTCAGAGCTGACCACAAGAAACTGCAGGAACGCACCACGACGCTGGAGGGAGCAGTGGCAGCGATGGAACCGACAGTGGCACAGTCTGACAGACACATACAAGATCTCCTTAACCGGGTGGAATTCTTGGAGGAACGCGCGGAGGATGCAGAAGGGCGGGCACGACGGAACAACATACGCCTGGTGGGCATCCCGGAGAAATGGGAGGGAAGAGACCCCACACAGAGAGTGGAGGACTGGCTACGGACCTACAACCGGAGGACACGCTATCGCCTCACTTCGTGGTAGAACGTGCTCACCGAGTACCCACGAAACCCCTCTCAGCTGGCTCGAACCCCAGACCTATCATCCTCCGAGTCCTGAACTACAGAGACCGCGATGCGATATTGAGGGAAGCCAGGAAGCTGGGAGAGATCCGAATTGAAAATACAACGGTGATGTTCTTTCCGGACTATACAGTGCAGGTACAAAGGCAGAGGCACTCTTTCTTGGAGGTGAAAAGGAGGCTGCGGCAGGCCGGACTTCAATACTCGTTGCTCTTCCCTGCCAAACTACGGGTAGTGGTGAAAGACAGAACGCACTTCTTTATGAACTCTGATGAAGTTGAGGCCTGGCTGGATGAGAACATGCCTGAGGTGCCCAGACGGGCGCACGGGACTGCCACCATGTAACGCACACGAGGGGCTCGGAGACGCCGCCGACGTAGGGCTCCCACTCCTCCCGGAGCTCGAGAGGCACCGGCTCACTCCCCATCTGCACACGAGAAAATACAAGGCCAGCAAGATGCTCTCCGCAGCGTGGCGGAAATCAGCAGCTCCCCGGCTCCGTCCCCTGCCCCAGTCGCTAGCCCGACGCCCCTCCAGAGCGATGATGAAGCAATCTATGGATTACCAGACTCCCAACGCACGGACGACCTGCCGGATGTCACCCTGCAAACTGCCGACCTGTTTGGTTGACCTGGCCCGAGCGATTTCTCGCATATGCGCGCTGGAACGACCAGGACTGCACGAGAACACTGCGGACCCCCTTCGCGAGCACAGGCCTGCACGACTGTGCGCAGCTGGACCCCGCTCTCCTTGAGACCCCGACCTTCACCCAGGTACTGTGACCACCACACGTGAGCGATCACACTACACACTGCTGCGTAGGGGTCGCCTTTTCTGTGACGCTATGCGCGACTGCTGGCACTCCCCGAACCTTCTGGGGACAGAGATCTCCTCCTGGAGACATGGCCCCCGCCAATTACCGTTAGAGAACACTGCCGGCTACACCCTGAGAGACAAAGTTTAGGCACCAGCCAAGCAGCGATGGCCTTCTAACTCTATCCGGGAGGGCAGATACGCTCCCATTGAACTGAATTACATTTGCCTTTGTTATACAATACGCCACAAGATAACCCCTTGAACTGTATAGTTTACGAGCTCACTTGAGAGTTTGGACGGCGACATGTTGTGCAGCCGACCTTTTGGCATTTCAGGTTATGTTGCCATGTTGAGGCTTTATGTTTCCCCCCCTTTCCCTACCCTACTACACCACTGGAGATCGTCACACTCCATACTGAGACTCTGGAGCGGACTAATACTGGGGACGGGCCTTTGGACCTGGCGGGAGGTAATGCCTGGGAGTCACACGGGCGGGGGAGCTGGAGGAGCTTATACACTGAAACGCTATGGCTGAGATACGGATATGCACCTGGAACATCAGAGGAATGCACACACCAGCTAGGCGTTACCAGATCTACTCCTACCTAAAAAGACACAAGATAGGCATTGCGCTCCTTCAGGAAACACACTTGAATAAGACAGAGGTACTAGCACTACACCGCAAGTGGCGCGGACAGCTTTATGCTACCACTTACTCCTCATATGGACGCGGCGCATTGATATGGGTTCGCCCTGGGATCCCCTGGACAGTCACAGACACTGCACTGGACCAGGAGGGGAGGTTTGTTGTGGTACAGGGAAGACTGGATGGCCAGCAGATAGTGCTGGCGTCACTGTATGCCCCGAATACTGACCAGGGAGATTTCCTGGTGCGCCTCTCCGCGACGATGGCGGCCTGGCACGCGATCCCGTGGCTACTGGGGGGAGATTACAACTGCACATTAGACGTTACGACAGACCGCTCATTCCCGCCCCCCATGGGCGCTCCAACGCGTAGCGCCACGAAGGCACTGCTGGAGTGGGCTGGCCGATGGGATCTCCATGATGTTTGGAGATCGCGCAACCCGGGGACACGGGTCTACTCATACCACTCAGGCGCCCACGACTTACATGTCCGCCTGGACAGATTTATGGCGTCTACTGCACTCCTGCCCCTGGTGACTGACACATTATACATGGGTCGCACACACTCAGACCATAACTCACACTTTTTAACCATGGCTTGGGACCGCCCGCGCCCCCCTATTCCCACCTGGCGACTACAACCAGCACTCCTACTTGATGCAGCTTTCCGCGAATCCCTCCTTACACACACCTCCCAGTACTTTGAGGACAACGCGGGCATGGCTTCCTCCCCCCAGGTGGAATGGGACGCCTTCAAGGTGGTGGTTCGTGGTCACTGCCTGAGGACGCAGGGACACATTGGACGACAACTAGAAAGCGAACTGACCCGGATAGAATCCGACCTACTGGACAGGGAGGGGGAGGCAGTTGACGGTAGCGCTGACTCATTGCAGGAAACACGCGCAGAACACGCGAACTTACTTGAGCGACTCCGGGACATTAACTACGCAGCACACTCGGCGAGGACACATCACTTAAGTGACAGGCCTGGCAAGTTACTGGCCTGGCTGATCTCACAGGAATCCCGCTCATCCCCAGTAGCAGCGATACAAGGGGAAGGGAGGGGCCTATTACACACGCAGCAACAGATTCATGATGCATTCACTCACCACTAGGATGCGTTGTATCGCTCCCGACTGCTGCGCTCGCGCGCGGACATAGCGGATTACCTCTCCCCTCTGCTCATGCCGCACCTGACTGCCACGCAACAGGACGAACTAGGAGCCTCGCTTGATCCTGACGAAATTCGCGAAGCCATTTTTCACCTATCTAACGGCAAATCCCCTGGCCCAGATGGGCTTCCGGCCGAATTTTATAAGGCAGGCGCGGATTTACTCGTTCCGCGACTTTTGAATGTGTACGCCGCAGCCGCGGAAGATGCGCTGTTACCTGCGTCGTTGAATGAAGCAACTCTGATCTCCATCCCAAAGCCAGGCAAGGACTGCACACAAATGGGTTCTTACCGCCCCCTGTCGCTGCTAAATACAGATTATAAGATACTGGCCTCCACATTAGCCCGCAGACTGGCCCCCTATGTGCCCCAACTGGTACACCGAGATCAAAACGGTTTTGTTCCAACACGCCACACCTCCCACAATATCCGCCGCCTTTTCCGTGTACAAGAATACGCTACCCATCAGTGGCCCAGAGCGGGATGCCTGGTACTAGACCTAGAGAAGGCCTTTGACTCGGTTGAGTGGCCCTACCTGGGAGCGGTTATGGAAAAGTACCAACTGGGGGGAGGCTACGAAGCCATGGTGAGCCTGCTGTATGACAAACCGACAGTCCGAGTTCGCACGGGCGCGCTGCTCTCGGACTTTATTCGGGTACGAAGGGGAACCAGACAGGGTTGCGCCCTGTCGCCTCTGTTGTTCTCCTTGGCCATGGAACCCCTGGCCACAATCCTCAGGACTCAGGGACCTGAATGGGAGATCCCGTTGATAGATGGCCTCCACGCAGTGTCGCTATATGCAGATGACCTGCTGCTGTACGTCAGGGACATAACGAACATCCCAGATACCCTGACCAACATCTTCAGCACCTTTGAAGAAATGTCTGGACTGCGAGTCAACTGGTCCAAATCGGGGGCTTTTTCCTTTAGCCCAGACACGCCTGAATGCGATGTGCACCTGGGCGGAGGTAGATTGCAGTGGTATCCCACCACGTTCCGCTACCTGGGGATCCGAATATATCGGAATCCGATGGACATTCTTGAGGGAAACCTCCTGAGGGCCATCGCCTCGATTCGGGCACAGATCAAGTTCTGGAACACCTTACCTCTAAATGTCCCGAGCCGCATAGCACTTACTAAGATGATAGTGCTGCCCCGATTGCTGTACTATTTTGCTAATCTGCCCACATACGTCCCAAATAAAATATTCCGCGATCTGGAAACCCTGCTACGCAGTCTCATCTGGAACGCGGGCCGGCCCCGAGTAGCGCTGACCAAGCTCTACATGCCAACTGAGCAAGGGGGCCTGGCAGTCCCTAACATGGAGCTATACTACCTTGCGGCTCAGATGCAGTGGGTGACGGGGTGGCTCAGTGGCAAGCACCTCGACGACACTGCTTCGGGCATTGCTGCCTGGTCGCAAGCACAAATTTACACGCTGTTCCACCCATTAACCCGGGCTCCTTGCCCCTTACAACTACATTTAGCAGTGGCGCGCAGATGCTTCCTGCGTTGCCTACGGCTCACCCGGGTGACGACACCCTACGCTCCGACACTACCTATACTGGGCACTCCAGGGCCGGTGGATGCACTTACAGCGACCCGATTAACTAGCTGGACACAGGCGGGGGTAGACACTTTGGGAGATCTCTACGCTGATGGAACACTACTCACTTTCGCGGACCTGGCCGCCAGCACGGAGATCCCAGCTGGCCAGTTCCTCCTACATGCGTCCCTCCTACGCACACTCACACAGTCTTGGGGCGATATGACTGACGAACCACCGATGCACACCTTTATGCAATATCTCCACGTCATGGGAAATGGCTCGCATATTATACATTGGTTAGAGCAGGCCCTACTAACACACTCGCAACTGTCTACACTGCCACTACGAGACAAATGGGCGACGGATAGGGGGCGAGCATGGACTGATAAAGAATGGGCGATGATTTTAGCCGGGCCGACATACATCCCGCGCAACCCCCGTTTTAGAATAATACAATTCTACATCTTGCACCGAGCTTATCTGACGCCCGACAAGATAAACAGGTACTTCGCAACCACTGATGCCGCCTGTCCGCGCTGCTCTCTGAACGGAGCAGACCTCCTGCATATGATGTGGCACTGTCCCGCCATACACACGTACTGGACTGAGGTGGTGAACAAGTGCTGCACACGTGGGAAGCATGCATCTTAGGGCTATACAAGAGTACTAAACTTGACAAAGTGCGGACGCGGTTCTGGGACATGGGGCTTATAACGGCCAAACGTCTGCTTACCAAGCATTGGAAGGCGCCGACCCCCCCTCACGCGCGACACTGGCACGCCTCATTTACTAACTGTGCGCGAGCGGAAGGCACCGTGCTTCTCCACGAGGAAACAGCGGGACTATGTAAGTTCCCTATTGCTCAGCACTGGGACGACTTCCTCAAGGCGTTCCGACGTGCCTGCCAGGAACAGGGAATAACCTGTGACACACTCGCACCGTCGCATTACATCACCGTTTAACACCGGAAGTTGACAGAACCCTGCTTCCCTCTCCACTGCTCACCTGCCTCACTGGACTTTGAGATATACACTGCCGATTATGGACACTCACTATACCAAGCGCTGCACCGGACACCCGCACAATACCACACGCCAGCTGCTATCTTTGCCTCGACTGACCTGCGCATTTCGCGTGACGGGACACCCTGCTAGGCCCTGCCCCGCGACCAACGCCACATATGAGGTCCTGTGACGAACCCTCCCCACCCCTTCCTTACTGACCCTACCCCCCCAGATTTTCCCTGCCAGGATATTGGCATAGGGAATAGTTTGTTAGCTGGTCGTGTTCTCTGACCAGATCCGTTTTTTTTTTCACGCAAAGGAAGACGTCAGATGCAACATGTCACTAGCAGGACACAACGCCTTATTGCTCCCGAGTTACACATATCCTGTGGAGCCACAGTGACACCTACACCTTGAGAGGGATACGGCCTAGCGCACACCCTCGCCCATGTTAGCAACAGACCCGCTGCGCTGCCTATCAGATACTACTGCGTCTCTTACGGCCTCCCGTCACCGATGCTGGGAGGTCATGTAGACACCAAACCACCAGACACTTGAGACCTGACTGCAACGGCTGCCGACTGACACTGCCACACATAACCACATACCACTATGCCTCAGTGAGCTATACTGTTGTACACCTTGTCGTTTTATAGACAGCACTGCGATCACGGATTTGGTACATCATCCGTTGTGGATCCCCTTCCACTACTGATTACCTGCGACTCACTGTTAAGCATCAGGTGAGGAATTGGGGGATTACGAACATGACTCTAATGTTAAGTGATCGATGCAAAACAAACCTCTACAACGTAAGACAAAACACACTAGATCTAATACTAAAATACCTGCACTTCACACGGCTGCAAATATGTCCACTGGAGACTCGCCGCCGGACCCCCGGGTTGTCGGCTAAATGGCTGTGTCAACTTGTCATTGGTTAATCTGATTGTTTTCTGCCCGGCTGGTCCATGCGAGCCGCTAACTGTACCGTGTAAGATATTTACCGTCTTTAAATAAAGGTCTTAAAAAAAAATAAATCAAGGGGTTCAAAAGTAGTGTTAAAATCTCCTGCAATAATTAGATTTGAGGCACTAGTCAACCCCCCCCCCACATAATTCTCCAAGATGTCAACTGTATTAGTCTGGTTACCACCGCTAAGACCTTGTGCATAGACATTAACAACAATTATACATCTATTGGGGTTAGCCTCCAGACAGATGGACATAATATCTGGGGTATCAATTATGATTGTACTTACACTAAAGGGCAAGTTCTGCCTGACCCATATTGTCAAACACCCTGATGGTCTACCCTTTTTCCTTGCGCTGCTGGTTTGTAAAAATGTAAATATCCTAGTTGGTGTATTGGTTTGGTAGACCATGTCTCCTGGAATACTCAGATTCCATTCTGATCTATTAGGTCTTGCCAGTCTCTGGACTCTACCTTGGACTGTAGCCCTGCAATATTCCAGGACATACAGGATAATAATGGGGGTGTAATTGGCTCCAATGATTCATGGGGACCAATCTGTTCAGACGGTTGCTCTTCCCTTTTTTCCTTATTCGAGCTAACAGTGTGGGACATAACTACCCCGTTATTATTCATATGGATGACGTGATTCGGGGGGTGTTAGTCAATCACACTGGTCTAGGCCGCTTAGGGGAGCAAACCTATTTTATCTATATAGCTCCCATACATCCAGGGTTACATTGTGTTATGCCTTACAACACTAATGTACCCAGTCTGACAGATTCTTTGTTCGGTGCATATGATGGGTTGAAGAGAAAAGCATAAGGCAATGCTCTTATTTGGGTATCACCACCTGTAGTCCAACCCAGATGGTCCACATGAAATCTTGGTAGAAAACTATTGTTGAAATTAAAGACCACACAGTCTCCCGCCAAAGTTTTTGGTCCTGGTCCCAGCCACTCTACTATGGCTAGCAAACAAATCCCTCCGAATGTCTCCTGTCTTTACGTGATGGGTCAGCGTGTGCAGGGACTTATTCAGTAGTTGTGCAGTGGACTCTATGTGATCCTCTCTCAACGGGGGGGAGATTACCTAATATCAATACCAGCGGAGATGATGCTTTGGGGAGGGTTAGCGACTGAAAATCACTCTGGGTTCAACTTGATGCTCCCTCGGCATGCATTTCATCTGTCCTCTTCTCCCCCGCCGATGTTGGAAACCCAACATTTATGCCCTCACCTGTAGTGTTGCCTGTTTGATTGGTCCAAGGTTTAGCTTTTGGGTTTATGTTTCCACCCAGTTTCTCTCTGTTTACATCGCCAACAGGTTTACATGTGCTCAGGCTATGACCCTCAGTATTGGATTGCCCCCTCGAGGGTCCTCTTATCATAGGTGGTATTATGGTATCAGAGCCACTATCTGCTACTGAGTCTACACATTTACAACAACATTTTCTAGTGTTGGCTGGTAATCTATTTAACCTAATGAGTTCTAACAGTCTCTCCTCAATTGACACTATTTTATTTAGTAAGTGGTCTAGTAATGCTGTGACTTATGACTCTAGCCTGGTCCAAAGTTCAGAGTCATGATCAGGGTCCAGCGGGATATGTGCGCTCATGGACTACATTATTGCACTTTGTACTGTTCCCTCCGACGATAATAATTGATCTTGCAGTTTGGGGATCTGCTGCTTTGATTTAGACTTTTGTTGGCACTTCTGCACAACACCTCCGCCGCACCTTTTAGCTGGCGGTTCCTCCTTAACTACTATAGCCGGCCTTATCAAGCCCAACCACATGAGTTTCTTAGATCTGGTTCAGACCGCATTTGCATTAGCCGCAGAGTCAAATATCGGCTCAGAGGGAGCGGTGGCTGCAGCAGGCTGTAGGGACTTTACCATCACTGGTGGCACTTCTGGTACTGTTTCCAGGATTGCACTAATGGTTTCTCCCAAATTGGTAGAGTCACAGCCTGTTGATACTGATATCTGCTCTCCCAGTACTCCATCTATGGGCGCTCTCTCGGAGTCAATAGGCAGTTGTTCATCTAGTTCTCTGGTGCATGCCGGGGATTTAGCCATGCTCAGGCGACCTATTGAGGAGCGCTTTTGGGTGGCAAGAGTGTCCAGGGAGAGTCTCTTTCAGTCAGCTGTATTTCATGGTTCAAAACTGACTCAGCCCTGGTCAAAAATGCATCCAGTGTCCCACGATGCCTCCCCCTACCGATGCACATGCCTCCTTCCTCTTACCCATGTTTTGCTCAGAGTATCAACTGCCTCAGTTTAACCAGGGAGATACACACAATTACTGATATTATTCAAGTACTAATCTGGTGAATACTGTTGGGATCACGATGTCCAAAATGTCCAGAATAGTGACACCAAGAGCCTGGGCCCAGCCCAGCCTCCTCCGGGCTTGAACGGGCTAAGAGGAGCCTGCCCTTGGCCCGGGCTTTGCCCAGGCACGGCCCGCGCAGCGGGAGCCCAAGGCTGCTTTTATGTGCCGCTGGTTGGCGCGATGTTGACGCGGCTCTTGCAGCGGCTCCCCCTGGGTATTGGAGTCCTCAGTATGGGCTCAGAGATGCGGGCAAAAGATACACCAAGTGCTTCAAAGGCTCCCATGCAGTGGGAGCCCAAGGCTGCTTTTATGCGCCGCTGGTTGGCGCGATGTTGACGCGGCTCCTGCCGCGGCTCCCCCTGGGCGTTGGAGTCCCTGTATGGGCTCAGAGATATGGGCAAAAGATACACCAAGTGCTTCAAAGGCTCCCACATGACTGACAGCTACCATACTACATGTCTCATAATTCATCTTGGGCTGCTGTGGAATACCTGTGCAATCATAATGATGTTTCCCCAAGCGCCTTGTCCGGAGCCTGCCAAGTGGAGAATTAACCTCCCTCGGCTCGGACATGAATTATGGGACATATAGTATGGTAGCTGTCAGTCATGTGATTTTATAAACATTAATCACACCTGGGACATTGCACTTTACGATGCCTAAACCTTTGATAAAAGCTATTCGCTGAAACGCGCCAGGTGCATTGTGCGTGCGTCTGCCTGCGCTGATTTAAATAAAGCTGGTATATCCGGATACGGCTCTGGTGCATTTCTTTGTTGGATGTTATTTGGCGGGAAGTGCTGTCTCCCGTTTTAGTCAGAGCCGCCCTGCAGGGTTGGCGGTCCGACGGCAGCATCGTTTTGGAAGAGTATTGATGGGGGACATGACCCGCCCCTCCTGCTGCAAGCCTGAGGTGACGTGTGTAAACACGCCCTGTGGCACGTTTTAAGTTGGGGAAATAATTCCCCTTCAATCCTGAGGGCCCCTGGGGGCTAACTAGCCCACCAGGTGCTTCCAGTAAGTGCCACTGCGCTGCGTTGCAGAGATATGGTCCATGCCATGCCCTTTTTTACACCTCTCTGTAACGCAGCTCTGTGGCGCTTACTGTAGGTACCTAGTGGGTAGTTGGACCCTAGGGACCCTCAGAATTCAAGGGGACTTAATCTCCCAACTTAAAACGGCCACAGGGCGCGTTTACACAGCGGTGAAGAGAGGGGACGGGGCCTGGGTTGACGTGTGCAAACACGCCCTGTGGCATGTTTTAAGTTGGGGAAATAATTCCCCTTCAATCCTGAGGGCCCCTGGCGGCCAAATAGCCCACCAGGTGCTTCCAGCAAGCGCCACTGCACTGCATTGAAGAGAGGTGGTCCAGGCCTTGGCCCTTTTTACACCTCTCTGCAGCGCAGCTCTGTGGTGCTTCCTGGAGATACCTGGTGCGCTAGTTGAACCCAAGGGACACTCAGGATTCAAGGTGACTTAATCCCCCAAATTATAACGGCCACAGGGCGTGTTTGCACACATGTCACCTCAGGTCCCACCCTCCCTTCACCAGTGTGCAAACGCGCCGTATGGCGCGTTTTATGAGGTGGTTTTAATCCCCTTGCCTTTTATGTACTAGGGTCTTACAGGTCATGGTAATCACAGGGGTACCCCAAGGCATAGTGTTCCCTAGTGTATGTAGGTGTTTTCACTGTATTCTAAGTGTCTTTTAGCATAGCACCGGCTTTAGGCCTGGTTAGTCAGATTCACTTACCATCAGTACCCGTCAGAAAAAGTTGTGGTTACAGGAGGACTTTCTGCTCCTCTGTTGGTTCTTTCTGTATATCTATTCTTCTTCCTGCACTTTTCTTCGTCTTTGTGAACTTCTGTTGCTTCTTTCTACATTTCTTTTTTTCTTTCTGTGCGTTTTTTCTTCTTTCTTCACATGTCCTACCTCTGTAGGCATAGTTAGAAACTAGCATTTAAAAAACCTTTGAAATTCACTGAAAAAACATAGGTTTCAGGCACGTTATAGTTAGAAATTAGCATTTAAAAAACCTTTGAAATTCACTGAAAAAAGGATAGGTTTCAGGGGCGTTATAGTTAGTTGGACATTTCACTCGTACAAAACCAGTGAAATTCCCCATTATAGTTAGTTCAGCTAACTATAACTCGCTCGCCCGCAATGCACTGCTGATGACATCACATATTACAGCACTCATGACATGGTCAGTGACATCACTCATGACATCACTGATGACATCTCAAATGACATCACTGACGACATCACTGATGACATCCTCCTTGTAATAGAGTGGCAGACCTCCGCTCACCCTAAAATAACCTTTAATACACACACTCAAAAATAGAAACTAGCATTTTCAAAACAATGGACATACCAACACCATTTAAAACACACCTATTCAGTAATTCCAAGATCTACACACACACACATCCACTCATTCACTAACAGTCCTATACAGTCACTCATACATGTACTCACTCATCATATGTACTCATACACCTATACATCCTGTCACACAGTGACACTCATTCATAGTTACTCACACACATAGTCACACACATGCAAACAAGGTATCAAACATCCATTTACTTGCATATATAGTTATACACACACCACCACACTTACTTCTACAGAAACTTACACATACTTACCCTCTTACATAATCACTTATAGAAACACATACTAATTTATACAGGAACTCTTCCAATCTCTCACTCTCACATATACTAACTTATATACACCAATACTCACATATAATAGTTTAAAACATATGTAGTTACTCATAAAGACACTATTGAGATAGTCATTCACTCACTAACACACCCATACACACATTCATCCACCCATACAGTCCTGTACACATGCTGTCTTCAACACATACAAACAGTGAGTCACTCATTCATGCATCTATGCACTACGTAATACCCCCCACCGAACCATACAGGCACTCAAACTGATACTCAAAAAAACAACTAATAACCTATATAGACACTCATGTAGCTACTCACCAACCCATGCAGCCACTTATACATAAAGTGAGAGACTGATACAGATATTTACATATTTAAACATTACTCACTAACCCATGTATTCCCTAAGATACACTTAATCAGTCAGTTATACAATCAATTTTACAAACAAAATCATCCATTTAGACACTTATATACCCATTTATTCTTCCATCGACCTTGAGATATACATATAAAAAACATATTTAATTAAAAAAAAAACACACATTCACTGGATGATGTCATCAGTGATGTCATTTGAGATGTCATCAGTGATGTCATGAGTGATGTCACTGACCATGTCATGAGTGATGTAATATGTGACGTCATCAAGATGTGCATTGCGGGCGCGTGAGTTATAGTCAGCTGAACTAACTATAACGGGGGAATTTCACTGGTTTTATATGAGTGAAATGTCCAACTAATATATATATATATATTACCTACTGGCGGTCGCCAGTAGGTATATATAGTTAGGATTTTTTCTCTATGGGTTTTTTGAAAATTCTATGTCTAATAACTTTGGCGTTTGTGGACGGAATTGGCTGAAATTTTCAGGAAAATGGCACATTTTGTTTCTGAGCAGCCCTTGAAAATTTGGGGGGGGTTCGTCCAGTGGGGGCCGAGAAAAAAGGGGGGTCCCAAAACGTGTTTTTAACATTGAGTTTTCCATAGGGCGGTTGGCCTCACTTTTAGCCCGAACGGCTGAATGGATTTGCACGAAACTTGGCAAAATTGTAGGGACTGGTAGCCCGATGTGCCTTTTGTAGGTCTCAATATATGTGCTCCAGTGGATTTTGAGAAATTAACGTTTAAAAAAAGATATATATCTGTAACAGCGGACCGGGCAGCGCTCTGGTTCGCGGACTTTTCGCGCAACGGAGCTTTGTGAAGCGAAGCTGATTGGTTCTCCGGCGTCTGTCAACATTCCAAACAGTCCGTAGCGGCCGCCATCTTGTCTCTCGGTAGGATCGAGAGACAAGAGGAGGCCGAAGCGAAGGGGCAAATGACCATAAGGGGGCATAGTACATTGTCGCTCACCCCCTAGGTTTGATGTGGAGGTTTTAAAAGGGCCCCGCGGGGCAAAAAAAAATAAAAATAATAATAATCGAACAGCTGAATGGATTTGCACGAAACTTGGCAAAATTGTAGGGACTGGTAGCCCGATGTGCCTTTGCTAGATCTCAATATATGTGCTCCAGTGGATTTTGAGAAATTAACGTTCAAAAAAAGGTATATATCTGTAACAGCGCACCGCTTCGCGTACTTTTCGCGTTACGGAGCTTTGCGAAGCGAAGCTGATTGGCTCTCCGGTGTCTGTAAACATTCCAAACAGTCCGTAGCGGCCGCCATCTTGTCTCTCGGTAGGATCGAACAGCTGAATGGATTTGCACGAAACTTGGCAAAATTGTAGGGACTGGTAGCCCGATGTGCCTTTGCTAGGTCTCAATATATGTGCTTCAGTGCATTTTGAGAAATTAACGTTCAGAAACAAGATATATATCTGTAACAGCGCTCCGCTTCGCGGAGATAAAATTATATGTGTATTACCTAGCTGTTGCTAACACCAGTTAGCGACGGCTAGTAGAAGACAGCGACCATCTTGGGCCCCACTTTGCATGTGAGTGATATTTATCACTAATGACATGCAAAGTGGGCATGCCAAGATGTTAGCGACTGGAAACAGTCGCTAACATCGCTATCTCCTATTATCAACTTTTGGAAATATTCGAGATAAGGGCGAATATCTCTAAAAGCTACCACCTGCCCTGAGCAGTTCTTAGCCATGTTATCCAATGGGAGGTGGATAACATGGCTAAGAGCATTAGCTCGGTAATGCATGAATATCGCTGAGTTTTCAGCGATATTAATGCATTGCGGTCGTTTTTTATCGTATTTCCGATAAACCTTGATAATAGCAAGGTTTATCTGCGATAATTTCTGACGGTAAAAAAATCGTTGCTAAGCATCGTTAGGGATAAATATCGCTTAACTTTGGTAATATGCCCCAACGTCTGTTAACGTTCGATTCGAAGGAAATCAGGAAGTGTTGAAAAACATTGTCTGCGCCATCTTGTCTTTTTTCAAATGCCACACTTTTGTCGTGCACGGCAGCCATTTTAGATGCCTTGACCAGACCCACTCTGTGCACGCTGTCGATCCTTAGCATGGCTCCCCACCCTCGCAAACATCTCCCCCAGGCAGTGGTCACCCCCGCTCTCTGTCTTATGCATGGGTAATAAACCTCCCCCATCTGCGCTGCTGTTCCCTGAGAATCACACCCTGTGCCCGCCCGACACCTCCCTTTCGCCCTATTCACTACCGCACCCTCTGACACTCCTTTTCCTCTGTGTCCGATTGTCCAGGCTGGTCCTAGGGTATCAGCTAGCCCTGCAGATGTAGTTTATGGCCACAGCTGTAAAGAATCACCCCTCTTCAAAGGAGTTATAGTAGATCAAGGCCCACACTCGATGAGATTCGTCACAGCAGAAGCGTTGCTATTATCTGAAAACCATCCTGTATTGTGATTGGGGAGGGGACCGAGCCTGAAGCGGAAGATTCCAGGGATGACTGTTTGTACATCAAAGTTTTTACAATTATGTGTCACATTAAAAATATATAGCACTCCGACAAAGTAGTAAGATTATAAAACTTTAATAATTTATAAATATATACAAGAAAACAAAAATAGTAATAACATATAAACATTTTTAGAGAAAAACAACGAAGTAGCGGTCGGCTGTGCGAATAGTCCCAACGCAGCACAACGTCCAGATTTCCGGCGTGGGGCGTCGCGGGGGGTGGGTCATCAGTAGCAAACTGTTGTGCGAATAGTTCCAAGGCAGCAGAACGCGTTGAAATCTAGATGACACGAAAGTGATGTCTAGTAAGTTGCCACCCAGCAAATAACGGCATGGGGCGTCGCGGGGGGTGGGTCATCAGTAGCAAACTGTTGCGCGAATAGTTCCAAGGCAGCAGAACGATGGCACCAAGGTGATGTCCAGTAAGTTGCCGCACTGGTTTTGGTATCCTACAATGCTGCTCCGAATAACGGCGTGGAGCGCCCCGGGGGAGGCGGCGTGAACGGGCCTCTCCAGGTGGAGTGTCATCTGTTGTAGTGGGGCGCCCCTTTACCGTTTCAGTTGCCATTCCGTCCGTTTTTGGTCCACTGTGTCAAAAGCCGCAATTCAGCTGAGTTGCGCCCACTCTTGCGGTGCAGCGATAGGCGGCTGTCACAGGACTCTCAAAATGGCGGCAGGCTGTTTCCTTTTTGGGCCTGGTCCACTGAAATGGCCCTGGGACACCTTGGAAATCGGACGCTTGTCTGCTAGGTCTTGGACCTCATTCTCGAAAGCGTCCCCTCCGCCTTGAGAATTCATCAAAAGTTTTGGGGGCTCCGACTCCTGCAGGCTTCTGGTGGGGAGCGGCTGCCATGATTGCTCGCGGAATGACCACGACTGAGCTACGAGATGGTGGTGCTTTCATGCTGACGCCAGCTTCAGTCTGAAACATCCAGAAACAAGGTGGGGCTTTCATCGTTTGGGGGGAAAAAAAAAGTTTTCATCCTATGAAAAGTGTTGTTTTTAGGTCACATGATCAAGCCTTCCATCATTAGGAAACCAAAAGTAAAATGAACCAATGAAAAGTTTTATAAACAAGTCACATGACCTGTTATGCGGCATAGGGTGTAAAATTAGGAGAAAATACGTTGGCACGTGAGGCGGCGTCAGTAGCGGACCGATGTGCGAATAGGCCGAAGGCAACACAACGCGCCAAGATCTGGATGGCACCGAGGTGGTGTCCAGCAAGTTGCAGCACTGGTGTGGCCATCCTACAATGCTGAAAGTCGGCGTGGGGCGCCCCGTTGGCCTGTGAGTTTGCGTCAGTAGCGGACCGATGTGCGAATAGGCCGAAGGCAGCACAACGCGCCAAGATCCGGATGGCACCGAGGTGGTGTCTAGTAAGTTGTCGCACTGGTGTGGCCATCCAACAATGCTGAAAGTCGGCGTGGGGCGCCCCGTTGGCCTGTGAGTTTGCGTCAGTAGCGGACCGATGTGCGAATAGGCCGAAGGCAGCACAACGCGCCAAGATCCGGATGGCACCGAGGTGGTGTCTAGTAAGTTGCCGCACTGGTGTGGCCATCCTACAATGCTGAAAGTCGGCGTGGGGCGCCCCGTTGGCCTGTGAGTTTGCGTCAGTAGCGGACCGATGTGCGAATAGGTCGAAGGCAGCACAACGCGCCAAGATCCGGATGGCACCGAGGTGGTGTCTAGTAAGTTGTCGCACTTCTGTGGCCATCCTACAATGTTGAAAGTCGGCGTGGGGCGCCCCGTTGGCCTGTGAGATGGCGTCAGTAGCGGACCGATGTGCGAATGGGGCCAAAGGCAGCGCAACAATATTTTCTGATTTGAAGACACCACAAGGCGCTGAGATGCCAAGATCCGGATGGCACCGAGGTGGTGTCTAGCAAGTTGTGGCACTGGTGTGGCCATCGTACAATGGTAAAAGTCGGCGTGGGGCGCCCTGTTGGCCTGTGAGATGGTGTCAGTAGCGGACTGATGTGTGAATGGGGCCAAAGGCAGCGCAACAATATTTTCTACTATATTTTCGGAGTAGAAGACACCACAAGGCGCTGAGATGCCAAGATCCGGATGGCACCGAGGTGATGTGTAAGTTGCGGACGGATGTGCGAATGGGGCCAAAGGCAGCTCAACAATATTTTCTGAAGAGAATACACCACAAGGCGCTGAGATGCCAAGATCCGGATGGCACCGAGGTGATGTCTAAGTTGCGGACCGATGTGCGAATGGGGCCAAAGGTAGCGTAACAAGATTTTCTGTATGGAAGATACCACTAGGCGTTGAGATGCCAAGATTCGGATGGCACCGAGGTGATGTCTAGGAAGTTGTGCCACTGGTGTGGCCATCGTACAATGGTAAAAGTCGGCGTGGGGCGCCCTATTGGCCTGTGAGATGGTGTCAGTAGCGGACTGATGTGCGAATGGGGCCAAAGGCAGCGCAACAATATTTTCTGACTGACACCACAAGGCGCTGAGATGCCAAGATCCGGATGGCATCGAGGTGATGTCTAAGTTGCGGACTGATGTGCGAATGGGGCCAAAGGCAGCGTAACAATATTTTCTGTATGGAAGATACCACTAGGCGTTGAGATGCCAAGATTCGGATGGCACCGAGGTGATGTCTAGCAAGTTGGTGTGGTCATCCTACAATGCTGAAACTCGGCGTGGGTCACCCCATTAGCCTGTGAGATGGCGTCAGTAGCGGACCGATGTGCGAATAGGCCGAAGGCAGCACAACGCGCCAAGATCCGGATGTCACCGTGGTGGTTTCATAGTTGAGAGGCACTTCATCTGCAGTGGGGCGCCGAGATCCGGATGGCACCGAGGTGATGTCTAGCAAGTTGCTGTACTTGTGTGGTCATCCTACAATGCTGAAACTCGGCGTGGGTCGCCCCATTAGCCTGTGAGATAGCTGTTCTTTGGATTTGGGCCTGGTCCACTAAAATGGCCCTGGGACACCTAAGAACTCGAACGCTCGATTTTTTTTTCCTTTCCTGTACATGCAAAAAAAGGTAAATGCCCGGTATGTTACACGCTTCATCTGCCACGATGAACTCTCCAGAGGAACCGAAAAAATATATAGTTGTGGTAACTATACCATGCATCGTCATATGGAGAGGTGGCACCAATTAATTATAGTGCTGCATAAAAGAGAGATTTGGAGGAGAACCCCTGACCTGCTAGTACATTCATCAAAGAAGTGGCACTGAGAGCTTCAGAGGCAAGGGAAACGGTCCCAAATATTTAGAAGAACTTTGGAAAGATTAAAATGACATGTTTAGATTGTGGTAAATTAATTTCATGTGGGCAGATGAGTGTTACTCTAATAAATACAGCATATGAACATCATCATAGTCGATGGTTGGTAGAGACATTTTGACTATATCCTGGACCTGCCCGTCCTCGCCCAAAATGGCGCCGGAATAAATGGGACTCGTAACTCCTTGTTGTGTACTGGTTGCAGAACCTTGAAATCACGAGATACGTATGCAGTTTTGAAGCACATGGCGGGCGGGGACGAGAATTGATTGAATATTTCGACATCCCTATTGATATTAAGTTCTGATGTGTTATTGATTACTGTACTGTTGAAAATTCGAATTAACGTCACCCATGGTACTTGCCCGCAAATGTATATCTAGATAATTTTATTGTAACTGGCCCTGTCGTATTTTAATTATAAAATGTACGTCCACCGATTCCGTAACTGTTAGACACCTTAGTTTTTGCAACCTAATGGCCCGCCCGTTACGTTCCTCTACAGTGTAAATGTCTATTCATCATATACGATTACAGTTTGCTCCGTGGCAGGCCCACGTGGTTATAGGCTCGTATTTGTATAATGAAATTTTCACAATAAAGGTTTTTAAAAGAAAACATGGTAGTAGTGTATACATTGGTAAAGTTTTTAATAATAGTCACTGTTTTAGAATCATTAAAAGGCAAGTGAAATAAAGCAGACCAATTACATGAAGGGTAAAAGGTATAATACGAAGGAACGCAGTAAAGATAAATGGTCAAGGGCTGTTGTGTTTTCTATTCCTGCAACATAAAGTGATCGATAAGAATCTCATATTCAGGCGTATCGGCGACTAAGACAGCAGGTCGACCCTCTTTTGCTCAACGGCTCCGTCATGGGACGAAGAAACGCTCTTTTTCTCGAAAAAAGAATATATTTTACTTGCAGGACAGTTGTAAAATTTCCGGGAAAGTACATTAGCCTGGAACATTATAACATATATTTAAGAGAAAATAATGTTCGGAAGTAATTAAAAGCGTAATTTTTAGGTGATATGACCAAGGCTTTCATCATTAGAATAAGAAAAGTAAAATGAACCAATGAAAAGTTTTATTAACAAGTCACATGACTTGTTATGCTTACGTTACGCGCTGCGCGCCCCGGATGACTTCCGGATGCGCTAACGCGGCGCGTCATATGACGCATTACGCGACAACGCAGGTCCAGAATATAGTCAAAATGTCTCCACCAACCAGCGGTCGAAACACAACCCCTTTCAGCAGGCTAAATAGTTCTGTTAAATGACAACAGAAAGGACAGGCAACAAGAACCATCAGTCAAAGAGGGGAGGGCTAGTTCTTCTCTACCGGGTTACATTGGGGCGCTACCGGAACTGATCGAATTGGTAGTCTACAGTGTTTCTGGATGTTTCAGACCGAAGCTGGGGTTAGCATGAGAGCAGCACCATTTCGTAGCTCCGTTGTGGCCATTCCGCAACCAATCATGGCAGCCGCTCTTTATCGTTATTTTGGGCGGGGTGGGTGGCGGAGCCGAGCTGTTTTGCAGCCATCATTGTGTGGAGTTCAGTTCATCTCACTAGTTTTGTATTTGTCATGAGGGGTTGTTCCTAATGTTTCTATTTTAGCGAGGTCAAAAAGAGATCCCATTAGTGGCCTACTGATTTTGCTCGATTCCTTTTCTTTTTTTTTACACGATTTTTCGTTATCTGCAAAGACTAAACAGAGTATTGCGACTCTGTGTTTGTTTGTAAATAGAGAATGAACCAAAGAGAACTAATTCTAAAACAGTAAATACTTGGATAACAATCAATCAAATGGAGAGAGAAGCAGGCACGACGGATTACAACGGGGGCAAAGGCCTGCGTTAACTACCTTTCACTATCTGCAAAGAGAGAGTACTCCTAATAGAAATGAGGGGGGGGGGGGCACCATTCAAAGCAGATCAGTGTGCATAAACACGAAAATGTTTTCACTTACCACGTACTTGACATTCGACAGCTTATGATATTTGCTATTAAAAAAACATTGAAATTCACTGAAAAAACCATAGGTTATAGACCATATATAGTTAGGAATTAGCATTTACAAAACCTTGAAAATTCACTGAAAAAACCATAGGTTATACACCATATATAGTTAGGAATTAGCATTTAAAAAACCTTATTTTACTCACACAAAACCATTGAAATTCCATATATAGTTAGTTGCACTAACTATATATCGCGCACCCGCAATCCACTGCTGATCATGTCACATATTACATCATTCATGACATGGTCAGTGACATCACTGATGACATCACTGATGACATCTCAAATGACATCACTGATGAGATCACTGATGACATCTCATTTGACATCAATGACCACATCACTGATGATATCATTCATGTGACAATACAATGCATCTCCTCACGTTTTAATATAACCTCTGTTTCACCCAGTGTTAAATACAGAGTATAATTTTTGAAACCATTGACACACCAATACTAGTTACTACATACGTACTCACTGATTCCTACGTCTACACACACATTCACTCATTCACCCATACAATCATTCATACATACAATCACTCATCTTTACAACACTATCATATGCACTCATACACCTATACAGACACTTACACTCTGCCACTCATCCATGGAGTTACTCACACACCTAGTCAGTCCTGTAAAGAATCAATCACACTTCCATTTTCTTGTCTATACAGTTAAACATAGAGCACCTTACATTTTCAAACATATACTAACACATACTTACTTTCTTATACAATCATTGATACAAGTACACATTGATCTGCACAGAGTCACACACCTCCCAGCCAGCCACACACACACTCAGTCTCCTATACAAATACTTGGACAATCAATCAATAACCCATATAGTTAATCATATAGCTACTGATCAACACATGCAGCAGTTTACAGAACAACAGACATAATGATGCACAAATTAAGACAGTTTACTCACTAACCCATGCACTCAGTGAGACACATTTAATCACTCACTCATACATTCAGTCATGCACCTACTAAATCCTTCGTCCAGACACTTATACATCTACTCATTCTTCAATATGTAAAACATATTTAAACTTTACAGAAACACACAGTCACTGGATGATGTCATCAGTGATCTCATCAGTGATGTCATTTGAGATGTCATCAGTGATGTCATCAGTGATGTCATTTGAGATGTCATCAGTGATGTCATTTGAGATGTCATCAGTGATGTCATCAGTGATGTCACTGACCATGTCATGAATGATGTAATATGTGACATGATCAGCAGTGGATTGCGGGTGCGCGATATATAGTTAGTGCAACTAACTATATATGGAATTTCAATGGTTTTGTGTGAGTAAAATAAGGTTTTTTAAATGCTAATTCCTAACTATATATGGTGTATAACCTATGGTTTTTTCAGTGAATATATATATATATATATATATATATATATATATATATATATATATATATATATATATATATATATACATATGAGTCCTTGATTCCAGATTTGGATTTATTTATGCACCTAAGCAATATTGACATATTGGTGACTGAAATAAGCGATAGGAGAAAAAATAACTGAAGCAATGGATGTGCATGAGAAGGCATTAAATATCTGCAAGATTGTATTTATGTGTGTACAGGGATTATTTAATCCTGTCTAACACTAAATTGATACTATCCCTATACTGTAGCCTGAGCGAGCATCCCTGATTGGTTGTGTGAGACAAGTCATGATACCAGTCCTTCTTTTTCATCCCCAGCCTCCACAGGCCAATCTCTACCTATTCCAACCCAGGTCAAGTGTCATTCAATATCTTCTGTTCTGTTATATATTATTATACTAGATCCTATTACAGGAGTCCTTTCTTCTTCTTTCTGACTTGTCTCATCTCAAGCACACTTACTAATCACCTCCCGACATGAACTTTGACACCGTTTCCACCTGATTTGGATTATCCAAGTGGGTGACACACTTCTGCCTGTAGTGGCACTAGATAGCAAAAAAGTACTTAATTCCCTAGAGTTGCTTTATCTATTTGCAGTCTTAAAAAAGATAGAATGTGCCCCACAAATATTACAATGGTTAGACTTACTGTATTCATTACCTATGGCTAGGGTCAAGAGCCGACATGTATACTCTCTAGGGTGACGGGATGAGAGAGGAACCAGACAAGACTGCCCCCTTTCCCTGATCCTGTTTGGACTAGCTACAGAACTTCTGACATGTAAATCCAGACAATATTGAGTTTGTTAATTGAACAGAAATCTTGGCATTAATCATATCATCTTATACGCTAATGGCAAATTGCTATATTACTCAATTGAGTGAGGTGCTGAGTTTGTAGGAGAGATTTGACTACATTCCAGGCCTCAGAGTTAACTGAGATACACCCTGCTTGTCCACACTGAGAAAGACAGATAAGGATAACCTGACGCAATTCTCCTGGGAGCAGCATACATTTAAATATTTAGGAATCAAGATAAATCGTTTGGATCCCAGCTCGATAGCTGGTAACATTAGAAAAGCACTGTGGGGATAAAAATATCAAAACGTTTCTGGAATTCATTACCTCTATTAGTAATAGTAAGGGTTGGTATCCAAAATAGTTATAATCCCCCACTGCTGTATTTCTTTGTCAGCTCACATGTCATTCTACCCCATATATTATTTTAAAAACCTGCACTCACTACTCATGACACTGATTGTTAGAATTATTACCTGAATAAAGATAAATCAGCAATCACCTAGTCATCTGACCTACTCGTGCTATGCCATCAAAGGTTCTTGGACATTGACTGGAATACATGTACCATTATTGAACACTCCTTCATTTTCTGTTGAGATTTTTATAATTCAGGCACTCCTCACACATTTGAGTAGGTGATGCAAGGGTGGGGATTCCCTGAGCCAATTCCTGTCTTATGGCTAATTACCCACACTACGTAGCTGACTTGGGACAAGGGTGTCTTGGACCCTTAGACCAACATTGTGATGCAGGTAAGACAGCGAAGGATGTGAAAAGCCTGGCAAGCGGATGTTCTAGTGTCGACGTGTGCTAAGCAAGCATTCTTATTCAAGATACAAGATAACCAAAGAAAAAAGATAACTGCTTAGCTCTGGATACTTGATAACTTTACCCAAAAATCTGACAACTTTCCTTACTAGCTCCAGATGCCCCTTAATGTGAGAAGCTATTATTTAATTATAAAATGCTCAAGAAATTCGGTAGATGTGCAAATTAGCAAGGTACATGGATTTCCGTTGTGCCCTCGACAGTTTCCATTGAGGTATAGCGGTGCTACAAAATAATAAAAAATAACCATTTTCTTTCATCATATTATCATTGAAATAGATAAAATATAACATCAATTATTCCCATCTAAAATACCTAACAATAGGGTTCTTGCACAGCATACAATTAAAACAGGGAGTGCTGTCAGATACGAATCCAGTAAAGTGCTATTGTTCATATCAATACAAAATGCATAATCGTTTCCAGAAGGTTCCAATAAAATATAGCAACTATTATTCAGGTAGATAACACCTCTGTCAACTATTGTTTTATAGCTCCTGTGCTATAGTGCTTATTTCTAACTACCTTATATTACAGACTAGTGCCAAAAAATAAGCAGCTACACAATCCAAAATTACCACTTTATCTGTCGTGTGACAAAGAGCTTAAGCACTCCTAGAAGAGCATTCCCCATAAGATTTAAATAAGGGCAAAATCCAGTTTCCCGAGAACTCTTACAAACCTGTTAAAAGATGCGTAGTGTTCTCTTTTCCCCCAAAGCACACACAAGGAGATGATGGACGGAGGGCAACTAGATTCAAGCTAGCCGGGCTGATGAGGGGTGTTACCCCGAAACCGGTTCCAGGATACTTGTTTCCGTTCCAGGGAAGACCTGGCTTAGCAGTTCGGACTGGACTGTTCCCATGAGGAACAGGGTCAGGACTGATTTGCATATGGCATGGTATGAACTGGGGTGGCGAAGTGAGCTAAAGAAAAATGAGGGATTCAACCTAGATCTATGACTGGGGGTGAGTGTCTGAAACGTTTCAGCGCTTCATCCATCATCTCCTTGTGTTTGCTTTGTTCGCCCTAATTTGGTAGGGTATGCCCAGACATGAGTTCCTCACTCACTCTGCCACTGGATTCAAGCTAGACTGGTTGATGAGGGGTTTTACCCTGAAACCGGTCCCTCCCAGGATGCTTGTTTCCGCTCTAGGGAAGACCTGGCTTGGCAGTTCGGGCTGTACTGTTGAGGAACAAGATCAAGACTGATTTGCATATGTTTGGGTCTGAACTGGGGTAAGAAAGTGAGCTAAAGTACGATAAGGGATTCAACCGAGATTTGGGGGTGAGTGTCTGAAAAGCTTCAGCACTTCGTCCATCATCTCCTTGTGTTTGCTTTGTTCACCCTGAGTTGGCAGGGTATGCCCAAATGTGGGTCTATTGCTCACTTTGCCACTGGATTCAAGCTAGCCTGGCTGATGAGTGGTGTTACGGTACCAGGATGCTTGTTTCCTGTCCAGGGAAGACCTGGCTTGGCAGTTTGGGCTGGGATGTTCCCATGAGGAACAGAACCAAGACTGATTTGCATTTGGCTGGGTCTGAACTGGAGTGGCCAAGTGAGCTAAAGAACAATAATGGATTCAACTCAGATCTGTGATTGAAGGAGAGTGTCTGAAACGTTTCTGCGCTCTGTCCATCATCTCCTTGTGTTTGCCTTTCCCCCAAACATACAGTCACATAATTCACATACCTTTTTAAACATTGCACATCTTATTAAATATTCTGTGGTAAGGAAAATCCCCATTCTAAACTTAAAGTATAGAGTACGCTTGTGTTCATGTTTAATATGGTCGAAATAACACTTGAATCCTAGTTCCATTTTATGATCAAAATAAGCTGCCTTTATGCTGCATGATCTTATTTTGCCAAGCCTGCACTCCCACCTTAGCACAGAAAACACGGTTTCCAGTGTGTAAGGGCCTACTTTACGTGGGTCCGACTAAAAAGACCCAACTATAGCTCATTTAACAATTTTCCTACATGTGGGAATCAATTACTGTCCCCATCCTATAGGGGTGTACCTTCCTTTGCAAGGCTCTTACAAAGTTATTTTCTGCTACTTGTAGCGCATGTAAGTTACAATACCCCATAGCTCTGCCCCATAGACTACAGAAACTACTGCTTTCTTTTCATTAATTTCTTCTTCAAACTCGGAGACGGCTTCAGTGGCATTACGTTGCTTATGATTAATATTTAAGGCCTTCGTATTACAATAATCCATTAATCTTTTCAGTAGTTTATCTATTGCATTTTCAGTTCTAATCAATATCAATAGAACTGTGTCATCAGCAAACAGAAGAATCTGGAGGTTGCAATAGCAATTTTGTGGATGTTGAGTGGGGTTTCCATGACGTGGGCTACCACATCTTTTAAAATTAAACAGAAAAGCTAGGGGGCTAGAACTAAGCATGAGCGCAAAATCCGCTCCGATCGCGGATTTTGCGGATTTTCGGTAAATCCGCGATCCGCGAACTCTCGCGGATTTACCGAGAATCCGCAATCCGCGATCGGAGCGGATTTTGCGGTCAAAAGTTCAAGCCTGCATAATTTACGATGGCGCCGGCAAGCTGCCAGCGCCATCCTCAAATGGTTACTTAATTAGCTTCGACAGGAAGCTCTAACAGATAAGATAAAGCAGGGGCTCGAGCGCCTGCTTTATTTTATCAGTTGGAGCTTCCTGGTGAAGCTAATTAAGTAACTTTTGCAGGATGGCGCTGGCAGCTTGCCGGCGCCATCGTAAATTATTTACATGGTGTCTGAAGGGCAGGGTTCATTCTGGCACGACGCATGTGCCCTAGTTGCAGCTTAAATTCAGTGACTCATTCATCAGCCAAAAAATAATCGTGAGCGTTGTGGAGGCTGGGCAGGTGTGCCTTGTGCGCTCGCATGGAATCCCCGTCCGTTTGGCCCCGCCCACACACTCGAGGTGTGCACCGTCTTCCCGCCATTTACCCACTATGATGGACATTTCAATCAAGGGACCCCTGCTCACTTCGGCACGATTGCATAGCAACACACACTTGGTCGCTGGAACTAGTTGAAGCGCAAATGCAGTGACTCATTCATCAGGTCAAAAAAAATCGTGATGCTGGCCAGAGACATTTGCATCTTTGACTTTCACGAGCGCAATCCCCGTGCCTTTCCTGTGACCAGGGGCTTCTGTCTCTTAATCTGCTGCTCTGATCGGTCTCTGACCTTTTGTATACACAAGAGGCATGCGCGCTCGCATGGAAGCCCCGTCCGTTTGGCCCCGCCCACACACTCGAGGAAGCCCCGCCCCCAAATCCGCCGATCCGCAAAATCCGCGGATTTTGCGGATCCACGATCCGTGAATCCGCAAATTCGTGAATCGTGGATCCGCAAAATCCGCCCATGCTTAGCTAGAACACAGCCCTGTTTTACGCCCTTTCTATAGGATTATCACTATCAACTCAGGGTCGATTAATCATTGTATGAATATTGTAAGTTTTGTCTTGGTATCTGGATAGTTCTTGTCATGTGATTTTAATCAATTATTGAAAATGTATTGTTGTGCTTTTAATTGCCGAATCAATGAAGATGAATGAATTACAAAGGTATCTGAATGAGAAATTGGGCCTTGAGCTGTACCTATAAGCTATCCGAAATGTGACCTTGAAAGAAATGATGAAGCCAAATGTATTGATGCACTAGTGCTAATATTTAACTGGCTGAAATTTACATACTTACCCATGTGACACTGTTGTACACGTTGGTTATTAATTATCTCATGTCTGTCTTTCGATAACCGGTTACCAATTGGTAACTTCACCGCCCATTCCATTTTCTCAGACAATGTCACTCCTTTTTGGTCATCATGATACCGTGACTCTGTTCTGAATATAACAATGATTAATTGAATAATGTGCATCAATATGTGTAACAGACCATAGCATCACCCATGACTCCTATGTATATCTGTAAAATACAGTAAAATATGTTAAAAAAAGAAAAAGGTACAGTGTGGTATCTTGACTTGTTGCCATGCATCCTTTCCTTGGTAATCAGTTCCCTGCTCCTCAGAGTGTGAGTGTAATGTATGCTTTGAGTGATCAGTTGGAGGGTGTGGGCTGAGCAGCAGGGGGATGCTCCTGGTGGGGCTATGCATTTACCATCTAATCTGCTTGTAACCTATGCTTATCCTTTACAGTAAATCTTTCTCTTATTTTCTACATTTCTGGCTATGTGACTTCCTGCCTACAAGTGACTTTCTTTCATTATTACACTGGCTACGAGGATGGGATGATGTTCTATTCCAGTCTTGTTTGGCTGCATGTTTAGGGTATCAGTAGTTGTCTGAGATTTTGTGGATTTTATTGTTTCTTTATGTGTTTTAGTGCTATGCTTGCTGAATTTGCTGCCTAAATGCATTTCTTCTAGGCCATTCTTAATTTGATACCAAAATGGATGCCATGTTGACTTGCAGTTTTTACCATGCTGATTTGATAGTTTTGTGCAGTAGGGAGTACAGTATCACCCATGCTGCATGTCTTATTCTGTATGGGGTGTGCGTGTTATGTCCAATTATTGCATTGTGACAGGGCATGTGTGACGCACCTTAACATTTACTTAAAGTTTACATTGCGTTGGGGCATGTAATTTGCACTTAAAGATTTACTTAAAGTTGCTTGTGCTGGGTCATGAAAGTTGAGCCAAAACAGTTACAAACAGTTACTTGTAATAGGCCGTATGAGTTGAGCCTACATTTTTACTTCAGATTTGCTTGTGTTGGGCCATGAGTGTTGTGCCTAAACAATTACTAAACATTGCTTGTAATGTGGCCTATTTTGTGCGCCTGCATGGGCCTTTGTGTGTGGTCAGAGGATGTGTGTGTGGGGGTTAGCCCGCTTGACCATTCATTATTTTCTTCCTTGGTCCTTTTAGTTGATTAATTTTTAGATTGAATGTTTACTCGTGCTCCTATTATGGATGATGTGTATTTTGATCATTCCTGTATTGTTTTTCCAAATATTTCATTTAGGAATGCTACGGGATGTGGGCATAAGCAGTCTGGGTGATCTATAGGTAGAGGGGCAGTTTGTGAAGGAGTCCACTCTACACTACATTAGCAATCAAACCCTGCTGTTTAGGTTCACCTACCACAGACTACGGGCGGCCATCAAAACCCTATACCCCAGGTTCCCTGTGGAACCACCCGCTTTGGCCCTGCTAAAATGATAATTACAGATTCTAACAAAAAAAACCATTTAGTGGCCAAATTATACCACGCAATGCAAACAGAATTGGCGCAACCCAACATCAGAGCACTCGATAGGTGGAACCAGATACTAGACGTGTCTCTACCCCAGGATGAATAGAAGTTTTGTTGCAAACTTACTGAAATGCTTACCCCAAATGGTAATTTGCAAATTATTATCTTTATTTATTTTTTTATTTTTTATTTTTTTAAAAACCTTTATTGAAAGATGCGTATCAGTACAAGCGCAGGCCTACAACCACAGGGGCCGGCCGCAAAAGCAGGAGAGGCAAAAAAGGAGCAACAACAATGCGCATGGCAAACTGAATACAGTATAGACGTGAAATAAAGTCGCAGCACAGTAGGCGCCAGGATAAGAAAGGTTCCATTTTATATTTATAGAGGAGGTAGCAGCCATATCTACCAGTGCGTCATGCAACATAGACAGAAGAGAAGGGGGGAGGGACGGGAGGGACATAGCCCCCCACGCAATCAGGTAACCATAGTAGGGCAAATCACAAAGACATCCTATGCCCATCAAAGGGGTCAAAAATCAAGGACAAATCGTAGCAAACAATTAAATAGGACGCCACATAGACAGCCCACCCGCCCCGAAAAGAATAAAGTGCAGACACTAGCAAAACGAAGGAGGAAGAAAAAGGGACATAGCCCACCCCCTAGAAAGGAAGCAGAAAGGGACCATAGAACAAAACAAGCTAAAACAACAAACACCCCTCCCACCCTACATCACTGTAATGGCTATGGCCTACCCCACTAAACAGCGTGCCTGTCGCCCCAGAAAACCCGAAAGATAGGAGAAAAGAGAAAGGGAGAAATAACGGAGAAAGAAAAGGAGAAAAAGAGAAAAGAAGAGAAAAAAGGAGAGAGAGGGGAGAGGAGCCGGCGATCGGAATGCAGAACACCTCCCCACCCGCAACAAAAGATCAATAATCGAGGTCAAAAAGGACACCGAGAAAAGCCCCCACAGAGGATGGAGACAGAAACTGTCCAAATAATGAAGCCCGGAGATGCCATCAACAAAACGAAAGTCCCGCAGGCACCCAGGCACGATCACCCCTGTCCACTTCTACGAAGAGCAGAACTGCCAGACCCCGGCATGGCCAAGAAACAGTACGATACAGTGGGCTCATACCAGTCAGGGAAAACAAGTGGAATCCTCGCGGAACAGCGTCCCGGCCACCAAGGAGCAACCAGGAAAACACGGCTGCAGTCAGAATGCAAAAGCACACCAAATATCCACGTGGTCAAGTACAAAGTCAGGGCCGTCCAGCACGAAGCAAAAAAATCAGGACGTAGGAAACACTGCAGCATCGGTTTCAAGTCCACTTGATCCCATAGAATCGAACAACCATCAGGAGATTCCAGCACAGCAGCTGGAGGAGGCTCAACGAAACCAATTCGGGGAGACGACACAGCGTCACAAAATGGCGGAGCAACCATGGCGGCGATCCGCAACTCCAAGTCCCGGCATTGCAAGGACAGGTCGATCCGTAGAGCAGCCAGGGCAAGCAAGACAGAACTCCGTGTAGGGGCCGCCCAAAACAAACAAGGGCCGGGGAGAGCAAATGCAGCAACGTCCCTGTTTCCAGGAGGAAGACACTCCGAGAGGCCATCCGCCATCTTGAGTACATCGCCCGCCACCATTATCTCGACCGCCTCCAAGTCCACCATGAGTGCCGGAGGCCCCAGGACACACAGTAGATCCGCGGCGGATGGCGCTCGGCGGAGAAAGGAGAGTCACCAGAAGAACGGGTGTGCTCCCCACAACTCTCGGGGAGCCCAGCACCGGATCCCAGGCGGGACAATCAACAGGAGTGGGCGTCTCTCCCAAGGGGCGCCGGACAACACGGTTTCTCTCTCCGTCCGGCAAGAAATCGGGCATGTGGGGCGGCCCACTATCGGGGGTGGGTCCGCTCCAGTCTCTCTGGCCCGCGGCTCTCAGGCTCCCACCATTGGGTCTCTCCACCGGGTCCGGACCGCCGGCGCTCCGAACACCTCCGGGCAGACACTGCACTCGAGGCCCCGGCGTCAGGGCCGGGAAGGCCGGCAGGACGACAAGGGCAGAACGCAGAAACCACTGCACGCCGGAGCCCCGGAAACAGACGGTAAGTGAAGGCTCTTCCCTGGTGATCAAATTCGGAACGCCCCGAACAGGATTAAAGACAGGATAGATGGCTGGGAGGAAAGGATCACGGAGCGAGGCGTTTATGCGACCGTTCCGATCGCCATCTTGGCTCCTCCGAGAATTATTCACTTTAAATATCTTCACCAAGCCTTACACACACCCATGAAATTATGGAGACAGGGCCTAAGAGAGGACTCCACCTGCCGCAGATGCGGGGCACAGGACGCAGATTTTGTACTCCTAGCGTGGAGCTGTGTGGAAGTCAGGGAATACTGGGAACAAGTGGTATAATTTTTACGTGAGATCACACAATGTGCACTAAAGTGTTCAGTACAGGTGTGTTTCCTGGGCCTTCTCCACACGACGAAGCCAGGTTGAATTAATTGAAATGATGTTAAAACATTTTAATACAAGTTTAAAAGTGTATTTTTAAATTACTTTTTTTTAATACTATTTAAAATATTAAATTGGTAATTACATAAACATTTTAAAACACACATATATATGTGTGAATCTGTTTGCATATATATATTTTTTTTGAGGCACATAAAATTCCCTTACTCCATCTGCCCCTAGCCCATGCGAGTGCTGAATGAGCTATAACATAAAAAAGACAATGATGGCCCTCTACCTATATTTGTTTATAGGCTGGGGGAAGAAGTAGGTTTTCAGTGAGGATAAAAGCTAGAGACACAATCAAATGGTTTATTTTATAGAGCTGCAAGTGAGAGGAATTAGAGACGTGTTTTACTACTAAATGATAATGACCTAAATATTAAGCTGACAATGAGCTGCAGCCAGAAAAGTGTGGATGTTCTGAATCTAAGGTTCAAAATAAAAGAGAATAAGTTACATACATTTCTGTTCAGAAAACCGACATTAGCAAGTAGTGTTCTCAATGCCAGAAGCTGTCATCCAGTCCGCGACAGAAGGTTATGAATTTGCAAAAGCTGACCTTCTGAAAACGTTTCAGGCAAGAGGAGATCCCAACACCATATTAAAGCTAGTGAAGGAAAAAATGAATGCACAAACTAGAGAGGAAGTCCTTTTAAATGCAAATTCTCAAGTTTAGGCCCACTGCTTAGGAAAACAGAACACATTGTTATTAGGTTTATCACCACATTGTCTGTGAAGCCTCGCACATATAAGAAAGAAGATTAGGAACATTGGTAAGTTTTGCTTCCTGACAATATTATGGACAAACATCTCAATTGTATCCCAGGGATTATATATGGAATGGCAAGTACAAATCAAGGATATGATGGTAAGGAGACATTTAACTGTGTCCAAAGGACTAACATGCGTGGCAGAGAAACACAGATTCTTCCCTTGTAAGAGATGTAAAGTATATCAATGTAGTACCTTGGTTAGCCACACAGAGCCAAAGACAATGATATAAGAAAACGAATAACGTGTAGATCGGATTGTATTGCTTCCATTGTTATGCCTGCATGCAAGAAAAGGTACATTTGAAGAACTCATTTCCAATTAAAAAAACAAATCTTTGAGCATTTTGGAGCAATCATGAATCAAGATACCATATATTGTGTTGTCAGACGTTTCGATCAACATTATTAGAGAGATTACACAAAATAAATAAATATACTTTGGTGTTCACCTACCAGCCGCAATTATGACATCCAAGATATCACACTCTTAAATGCTTGCTTCACTAGAAGGACAGTCATACCTATGGATACTGAGTTCCCATTACAAAATGGTAGGCGTGAGTTACCAAACAAGCGTTTATGGGTGTGATAACTTGGATGTCATAATTGCGACTGATCGAGGGGGTCCGAAAATATTGCACCATTTTAAGACAAAACTGCCCATGAACTAATAACTGTAAGAACTTGAGATGCATTGTGGAACTTGCAGTCATTGTGAGAGACATTTCCTACTGAAGGTGTTTTTTTCAATCCACAGGCACTGCAATTGGATGGTTATAAGACCTGGCAACCAATGTGAGCGACTTTTGTTATATATATTAAAGAACTGGTAATATCAGACCCTCGGTGGAGACAAGCATTGAGAAAGGCGAATTCGCCGAAATGCGTCTGCTTGGCTCAATAAAATGACTTTGGAATCCGCTGTGTGCTCCTGAATGTTCCTATTGGAGCGTTATTGTTGGAATTGTTTTATTGCGTGAAGCCACTTGCACGCCATAGGAGGCACCCGATCTGAAAAGTGTTTGGGAGTCATAAGAGTGGCATTTGGTGAAATGTTGAAATGTTGAAATGGAGACTGCCAGAACCGTAGCTTCACTAAAAGGACAGTCAGGCCTATGGACACTGAGTTCCCATTACAAAATGGTAAGCGTGAGTTACCAAACGAGCGTTTAAGTCTGTGATACTCTGGATGTGATGATTGCTGCTGATCGAGGGGGGTCAGAGAATATTATACCATTTTAATACAAAACTGTTCATGAACTAATAACTGTTAGAATTTGAGATGCATTGTGGAACTTGCAGTCATCGTGAGAGATATTTCCTACTGAAGGTGTTTTTTTCAATCCACAGCCACTGCAATTGGATGGTTATAAGACCTGGCAACCAAAGTGAGCGACTTTTGATATATATAATAAAGAACTGATAATATCAGACCCTCGGTGGAGACAAGCATTGAGAAAGGCGAATTCTCGGAAATGCGTCTGCTTGGCACAATAAAAGGACTTTGGAATCCGCTGTGTGCTCCTGAATGTTCCTTCTGGAGTGCTGTTGATGGAAATGTTAATTGCATGCAGCCACTTTGCACGCCAAAGGAGGCACCCTTTCTGAAAAGTGTTCGGCAGTCATAAGAGTGGCATTTGGTGAAATATATATATATGGCTGCTGCATCCATTTGGGAGTTTTAATAAACATTGCAGTTTGACAAACTACGGCGGTCCGCGCTCTTTCTTTGCGCCGAGGAAACTGGCAAATCGAGAAGGGGTAAGGTTGGATATATATGTATATATATTTATGATCAAGGTCGTGGAAACGCGACCAAAACGCATTATGCTGATCTATTCGAAATAAAATTGCACTTAATTCAACACTAGCACGCTGTGGTCTGTACCTGTGTTCCTGCATGTGTGGATTTATGGGATTGTGAGATATATATATACGACATGTGATCAAGCCTCGGCTGAGGTGAAACGCGTCATGGCGACTTGTGGGCTTTTATTTATGCACAAATAAATGCACTGAAAAAGATCAGCACGGAGTTGGTGGTTCCATTCTAATTTTCGTCTATCTTTGGCTTGCCGAGGCTTTTCGGAACTTTTTGAAATATATATATATATATATATATATATATATATATATATATATATATATATATATATATTCACTGAAAAAACCATAGGTTATAGACCATATATAGTTAGGAATTAGCATTTAAAAAACCTTATTTTACTCACACAAAACCAATGAAATTCCATATATAGTTAGTTGTACTAACTATATATCACGCACCCGCAATCCACTGCTGATGATGTCACATATTACATCATTCATGACATGGTCAGTGACATCACTGATGACATCACTGATGACATCTCAAATGACATCACTGATGACATCACTGATGACATCTCAAATGACATCACTGATGACATCACTGATGACATCTCAAATGACATCACTGATGACATCACTGATGACATCTCAAATGACATCACTGATGACATCACTGATGACATCTCATTTGACATTACTGATCACATCACTGATGACATCACTCATGTGATAATACGATGAACCTCTTCAGACTCTAATATAACCTTAGATACACTCAGTGTAAACAGACACTCACAGACTGTCACTCATCCATGGAGTTACTTACACACCTAGTCAGTCATGCAAAGAATCAATCACACCTCCATTTTCACAACTATACAGTTATACACATCTTACTTATTCAAACATATACTAAAACATATTTACTCACTTATACAATCCTGGATACAAGAGCACAATGATCCATACAGCCACTCACACATTCACTGGCTCTTATGCACAGTTATTTATATATGTCAACTCTCACATGTACTGTATTTTACATATGTACTTACTTTGACATGTAGCACTGAGATATCCATTCACTCACCAATACAGTCATGCACACAGTCAACCGCCCATACAGCTGTTTCCACATGCACTTTTGAACCCATACATCTATGCACAGAGTCATACACCTCCCAGCCACCCACACACACACTCAGTCTCCCATACAAATGCTTGGGCAACCAATCAATAACCCATATAGTTACTCATATAGCTACTGATCAACACATGCAGCAGTTTACAGAACAACAGACATAATGATGCACAAATTAAGACAGTTTAGTCACTAACCCATGCACTCAGTGAGACACATTTAACCACTCACTCATACAGTCAGTCATGCACCTACTAAATCCTTCATCCAGACACTTATACATCCACTCATTCTTAAATATGTAAGACATATTTTAACTTTACAGAAAAATACAGTCACTGTATGATGTCATCAATGATGTCATCAGTGATGTCATTTGAGATGTCATCAGTGATGTCATCAGTGATGTCATTTGAGATGTCATCAGTGATGTCATCAGTGATGTCACTGACCATGTCATGAATGATGTAATATGTGACATCATCAGCAGTGGATTGCGGGTGCGTGATATATAGTTAGTACAACTAACTATATATGGAATTTCATTGGTTTTGTGTGAGTAAAATAAGGTTTTTTAAATGCTAATTCCTAACTATATATGGTCTATAACCTATGGTTTTTTCAGTGAATTTTCAAGGTTTTTTAAATGCTAATTCCTAACTATATATGGTTTATAACCTATGGTTTTTTCAGTGAATTTCAATGGTTTTTTAATAGCAAATATCTATAGCTATAAAATGTATTCTTATTTAAATCCAAAAATATATTTTATATGTTTATTAATAATTTTTTTAAAATATTTTTTTTGTTTCGCTCCCGGTCCGCGAACCGGGAAGCTTCCCGTTAGCTCAATTTGATGCCGCGACCCGGTCCGCGAACCGGTAAAAAATCAACTTAGTGACGGTATCGCGTTGCCGCGTAATGCGTCTTATGACGTACTGCGTTAGCGCACCCGGAAGTGCCCCGGGGCGCGGACCGAGGCGCGAAGCTCAGCGACCCGGAAGCTAACCGGGGCGCGTCGCGAAAGCGCGACGTATCGCGTTGCCGCGTAATGCGTCTTGTGACGTACCGCGTTAGCGCACCCGGAAGTGTCCCGGGGCGCGGACCGGGGCGCGAAGCTTAGCGACCCGGAAGCTAACCGGGGCGCGTTCCGCAGCGCGTAACATGAGCGTGAGAGGTCATGTGACTTGTTAATAAAACTTTTCATTGGTTCATTTCACTTTTGGTTTCATAATGATGGAAGGCTAGGTCAGGTGACTTAAAAATAACACTTTTCATTGGTTGAGAAGTATTGTTTTTTCCCAAATGATGAAAACCCCTCCTTCTTTCCTCACTCTGACTTTCATCATTGTGAGAGGAAGACCTATTTTGCTTGTTGGAAAATGGCTTCATTGGTAGCTTCAGCTGGTGGACCCCCACCACCACCACCACCTCCTCATGGGAAGAGAGGACCACCTCCCCAGGTCCTTACCAACACTGAGGAGGAAGAGGAAGAAATGGATGAGGAGGGAGAAGAACCACAATTTTTAGAAGAGTTGCCCCGGGTTTCCAGAAAGAAAGCCAGTTTCATCTGGCAGTTTTTTTCAATACCTCGTGGCCAAAAAAAAGTCAACGCGAGGTATGTCACCTGCCTGATATGCAAGGAACAATTGTCCAGAGGGACGGACAAAAAATATAGCTTTGGAAATCACACAATGCACAGGCACATGACAAGGAAACATCCCCTAAATTACAGCCGGGCGGAATTAAGGGATATGCACGACAATCCAAGACCAACTCCTGTGGCCAGACCAACAATACCGGTTTCTCTAACACCAGAAGAGGCACGGGAAACTGTGCCAAATATTCAAGAAAATTTTGGGCACATGATTCACTTATGTATGCACTGTCGTGCATTATTAGCTTGTGGCAACATGAGCATCAATGCACTCAACCTGGCGTATGAACACCATGATTGCCCTAACCGCCCCCAGTAATTTTTTTTTGCTCCTGTTGAGCCCTTTTCAACGCCTGTTTTTTGTTGTTTCCCCCCCCCCCAAAAAAAACCAAAAAAAATATAAAATCGTTCAAAAAATACAAAAAAAACAAAAAATGTTAAAAAAATAAAAAAAAATATAAAACAACAAAAATATTAAAAAAAAAGTTCTTTTCAGAACTACCTTCCCCTTTCCAAAAACATTGCTAGAATGTTTAGCACTCTGGCAAGCTCTATTTCTTTTGGTTCGCTTCCGGGTTAGCTTCCCGGTACGCGGACCGGGAGCTAACCAAAAAAATTAAAAAAAAAGTGTAAGTATAAGGAAAGGAAACAGAGAGTGATGTTAAAAGAAAGACAGCTATAGGGAGTAAAGAAGAGATACTGTTTAATAGATCTATTTACCGAAGAAAAGACAGAAGAGGGTATAATTGTGAAAAACAAAATAGATAACGAAGTGAAAGAAAAAAAAAGAGAGTATAACATTAACAAAGAAGAGTTTCTTGGAGAATGTGAGTGAATGTTCAAAATAAGATTAAAACATGAGGAATAACAGAGAGAAAAATTAGAAAACAGAAAACAAAAAATAACAGAAAAAGATTAATTGAAACAGCAAAGAAATGTAATTAACATAGAGCCATATCATCAACATAGGCAATAAAAGTTTTGCAGCTTTTATTGGCAGAAATGTGTCGCTAAAGCTGCTTTTGTGGCAGAAAACTGCCACTAAAACCACTTTTGCACCAGTTTTCTGCCAATAAAAAGAGCAATAATTTTATTGGCTGTGTTCATAATATTCCCCTTAGTGTGCTTCAACTACACAGAGAAAGCATTATGAACAAGTAGTGATAGAGTGATCAGTCAAAGACACTAAGAGTAATAGAGACGCAGTGAGTGAACAAGAGTGAGGAACTATGAGAAGAGAGGGACTGAGAAAAAGAGTGGAAGGAGTTGAGTAAGTAGGTAATAGAGAAAGGAATGAGGGAAGTAGCAAAGGCAGGAAACTGAGGGTTAAAGAAATGAAGCAGTGGAACTAATAGTAGTTAAATGTGATAGAAATGTAACGAAAACAGTACAAAATATTTACCTTATAATTGTCGTTAAATTACTCACTTTTTGTTTTTATACTTTCAATCTGTGAAAGAGAGAACAAACATTTGAAAAATATTAAAAAATGTATTTAAAAATTAGAAAAGACAAGGGGAAAGATTGAAGGACAAACAGTTTTTCAACAACTTTGACACTTACAGAAGCTTCTGCTTCTCCAGGCCCCCTACACAGTCCTAAAGATATACATTTTAAACTAACAGTATCTTGATGCAGATAAAGTGAGGCCTATCTTAAAACATGGTGCATCTTTTGCATTGCTGTTGTTTCAGAAAAGTGTCGCAAGACACTAAAATTTTAAATAATTGCTTCAGGATGCCAATAAGATGTCTACTATCCAGAGGTTTGTTTCAGGTGAGGCCTACTCAGGGTTGCAGATGAGATTTACACTTGTTGAAGAGTACAGAGGAGATAATACATGTGAAGGTCTACCAATGAAGTGAGTCATGTCCACTGCACTCTTCAACAAAGTCCAAATCTCCTATGTTTCCCTGGACAGACCTAAACTTGATCTGCACAATGTGATTCGTAATGATAGGAAACACAGGTGATGTAATTGAAATACGTGCAATTTATTTTGCTCATTTCACAATCACATCACTTGTGTTTCCTTTGCTTAGGTATCTCATTGTGCAGATGTAGTCTAGCATATGAAAGAATACGCAGAAGTGCAGCACTGCATGCAACAACTTTGACACTTACAGAAGCCTCACCTTCTCCATGCCTCCTACACAGTTCTACATATACATCATAAATGCAAACAGTACAGAATTAATTATACATGTCAAATGGTTTATTTTTGCTGTTCTCAGAATGTATCAAATTTCACCAAAAACAGTGACTTGAAGGTATTCATCATGTAACAGCGGGGAAAAAAAAACACAATCAAAATGATTGTGTTTAAAAAACCCATACAACATCAGAAATCAAAATTCAGAACTCCTTAAAGTTAACTTACTTTCCATGACGTCCAAGGATGTCCTATGAACAGCTTACACTCTTTTGTGCTGTTATTACTTTCAGCCCGCCACTTTCTGAAAGAAAATCTCCATCGTTTTTAAAAACACGTTACATGCAATAAATGACTTCTTGCTCTCTACCACAATTTTCCACAAGGCCAAATCTGGTCAGAGCCATTTATAACTCTTGGATTTCTTGTAAGCCAATCCCGTCATTTGGCATTTCCGCAACTTTCAGAATTAAAATGTTGAAGATCATTTTCACAATCCTGGAATAGTAATATCTTCCCCTTCTTGCTCAGTCATGTTCTACATTTCCTATGACACTGATACTGCTTACTATGAAGCAGACTTACACTACCTCTATGACTACTACAATTATTTAATTCTCTACATCACTTTTAATCACAAAGCAATGTAAAACAGTAGACAGCATTGCAGACTTACATTCCCTCTACTCCATGTTTTGATTGGCTGCTTCAATTAGCTTATAAAAAGAAACAGTTTTTCTGAACTCATTGAAAGTGCACGTATTTCTTCATGACGTCCAGTCCTATGGTTAGAAGTTATGTCTCTGAACTACACTTATCCTCAAGGCCAAATTGTGTAGGAGCCATTAGAACTTCTTGAAATTCCACAGAGCACATCCCGAGATTATTTCCCTAAAATTTTGGTTTTAAAAACACCAGGTAAGAGTTTTTAAGGTCATACGGCAATTTTTTTGTGAAAATTAAAACAGAATCATTGCAGAATGACCAGCCATTTCTAGACTTTAAATAAGCTGTGTAATGTCCTGATGTTATTGAAGGGCCGTCATGATATATAATTGCTGCAGTTACAAAAGTCCTTCCTGATATTGACAACTGCGAAGCTACAAAATTTTTAATTAAAGTTGTCAATTTTGTTCCATCAGGCCTACATCGTTGGAACATTAAAATGACATACTGGCCATATGTTCGTATAAATAATGTGGACATCATTTCAGATTTACATTGGCTACACTCCATGTTGTGATCAGCTGCTTTTACTAGCTTATTAAAGGAGACTGATTTACTGTCTGGCAAAGTTAAATATATAAATCTTTCTGAGTCTACACTAGTAGTACTTGATACCATACAGTTCTCGCAGTCATGCTGCCATTGATAAGAAAGCCCAAACAGCTGATCTACATCTACACCTTCAGCATGTAATACATCAAGCATATACATTAAAAACTCCTGACAATCTTGCTGAATATTTTGAGAGAATTGTGTTTGGCCTGAACATCTGTCTAACAGATTTCGAATTTCAGACACACTTTCTATGTTTCTTCTATCAGTGCTACATTTCTCTAACACAGAATTTAACAAACTGCAAAATCTTTGATCAGAATTGACCACAATCTCTTCTTTTACATTTTTTAGAGAAAACAAAACATTAACCACTACATTAGCATAGCAGTTGACACCAGAACTGTTTTCAAACTGAAAACCAACAACATCTTCAACAGAATCCTTTTTGTTTCTGCTTGTAATTTTAGGTTCATTGACTTTTTGTCTTTTTGCTACAACCTCCCCAGTATTGTTCTCATTTCTTCGTTTCCGGCCTACCACACGTTTCTCAAACAAAGGATACTGAGGCAAATGTGGCGCATACTCTCTTCTTAACCTATTGTATTCCTTAACACAATCTAGATCCGCACAAATGTTTGTGACATCACACTCAATCAAGTACAATCCCGATAAAGTTCTAACTCGTGACAATGCCACATATGCCATACCCTCCTTGAACACAGAACTGCCAATATTCACCAATGCACTGTCTACACTTAAACCTTGCGATTTATGGATTGTCCCCGCATATGCCAAGCAAACAGGAAACTGCTTACGGCGAACATATAAGTCTTTTACAAGCAAAAATCTAGCAGAACAACGAGCAATTAGCTGTACTTCCTCAATGCCATCAAATTTAATTTTTAAAAATTCAATTCCATCTCTATTTCTGTATTTCACAAAATCAACAACATTACCCATTGATCCATTTACCAGACCTCTTTCAACATGTAAATTCCTTCTTAAAATTATACGGCAGTTCAAGCACACATTCAGAGTCTTTTCAAAACCTGCAGTTTTAGATATACTCTTCTCTAATGAATCCAATTTTGTTTTCAGATTCTCAGACAAAATAATTGTTGATCCCATATGCTCTACTCTATCAATAGCTTCCAGTTTCACAATCTCTTGCTTTTCTAAATGCAACATTTTGTTGTTAAATTTGGCACATTCTGCAAGAGTTGGCATCAAACATATTCCAGATTTCTTCTCAGTAATTTTCTGAAAAATATTCTCAGGCACAACATCTTGTTCTGGATATAAATTTGACAGTAATCGTGCATGTAAAGCTTCTTTCCCATGCTCGGTCACTTTTCCAATTCTAACATCTTGTAGAATAGTCTTGTAAACTTCATCCTTCGCCTGACGCATATTTTCATGCAGTTCAGCATAATTGAAGTTTAACCATATATTGACGTTGCCAATGCTGCCTAGGCACTTCCTGGTATCTTCATGCGTGAGCATTTTGAACACAGGTTGCCCTTTCACTGGTGTCAGCTGCAGAAGATCTCCGAAAACAATGATGTGTTTGCCACCAAATAACACATCATACTCTGTTTTGAGAACTTCTTGCATCCTCAAATGCACAAAGGCAAGCATGACATTGGAAACCATGCTTACTTCGTCAATGATAAGAAGTTTCATTTTCCTCAAGATTCTTGAAACTTCAAAACAAGCATCTCCAGATAGCTTGTGATATTGTAATTTGTTGTCATGCTCCACTGGCAGCATCAGTAAACGATGTAAAGTAATCCCTTTAATATTATGTGCTGCCAGTCCAGTTGGAGCAGTGACAACACAAGACAGCGATGACTCTGTCCTTTCCTGCAAATAGCATGAAATTGCTTTAATGAGGAAACTTTTTCCAGTTCCCGCTTCTCCACTCACGTACAGTCGGACAGGCTTCAACGACGTACATGAGCACTCTTTCTTATCATGACTTAATCCATGATCAATTTGCATGGTAACTTCGTCATATATTTTCCTCTGCTCAACGTTGAGTTGTCTTTCCAACTCTTCTAAGTTAACCGCATCCTCTTGAGCATGTGCCATGGCTCTTTCCACTTCATTCATAGCAGTGGCAGCTTCATTTTCAATAACAGGTCCTCCTAGTGGATCCTGACTCAATGAAGCAGAACTCTGACTGTCCTGAGAACTGTCTCTGGCAATCTCGGCTGCAATCGTTGCTTCCTGCTCAATTTCCGCATTCAACATTTCTACATATTTGGGAAAAGCAGGACATTCTATGGTCTCCTTGGCGGCATTGAAAGAGTCTTCGTAACAGAGGAAATCTCCAAGCAGTTCCTCTTCTGCACGCCAAGGCTTGAAAAGTTGCAAAAGTGCTAAATAGAAAAACTCCTTTTTTTCAGGAGATTCGCCACTCAATTTTCGATGGTTTACCAAGTGGCATTTTCTTTGCTTGACCAGACATCCCTCACTTCCTATTACAGCATACACTCCTTTCTCAGTATCTTCTTTGATGTTCCTCTTGAATATGTAATTTTGCAGAACCTCATACAGACAAACATTCTCGAGGTGACTGCTTCGATTTGGATAATATGTATCCAACATGTTTGTCTTCAAAATGTCGGTACTGTTTGGCTCCTTTTCCGCCAAATACTCAATTTCCCGCACAGGTTTGAGAACTCGATTACGCGTTGCTGCAAGACCAAGACTCGCCCAAACGATACTCCTGGACTTGGCATAGAGACTTGCTGAAGACAACCGGTCAGAACATTCGTACGCTCCGATTTCTCGATGCGACAACATCTTCAGACTGAAACTGTACAACTTCTTGCTGAGGCTCTTTTCATGGGAAATGTCCTCCCACATATCCTTCAATTCTGTCTTCTCTTTTTTGGTGATGTAAGACGTCACATACCGAGCCACAGCCATACAGTTATCAGCCACAAACTGTATATCCATGTTAGCATTCCACATGGACAAAATCACCGGGTTGTAGTCGTTGATGTACTTGGACTCTTCGTTCCTCTTCAAATTGTAAGTGTTTTTAGGTGATTTCTTCATGACATTGTGTCGCAGCGAAGACATCAAACTGTTTACTCTTCCTTTAGAAATCACCGGTCGTGGAAAGCCGAAACGACATTTAGTGTAGAACTTGTCCTTGTTTCGGAATTTACGACGGCAGTACTTTCCACATCGATGGCTTTGGAAACGCAGAACTTTTTCTCTTAGGCTTTTCTTCTCCTTTGCGTTTGGAACAGCACACGTAGAATACTGTTGGATGAAACTCATCACTGAGTCTTCTGGATCCGTTCCAAATTTAGGTGCATCCTTGATCCACAGCAACATATGTATATGAGGAGCACCTCTTGCTTGGTACTCCTTTCTCCAGAAGAAATCCAACACCTCTCCAAGAGGTGGATTCTTCTTATTCATGATGAAAGACATCATAGCTTCAAATCTATGATTGAAGTACCTACATACATTGACTGGATCCAAAGAGCACAGTTCTCCGGGTGTCTTGAATTCGATGTTATCTACGTTAGCATTTGCCTCTCGTAGAAATTCAAGTAAGTCTTCCCAGCCATACTCGGCACAGCTCAGAGTGAGGAACCATGTGGGAGTACCTAAGTTCCTCAACATACATTTTAAATCACCATGACGACGGTACCAGTACTCATTAGTACCACGCTGACACGCCATGAGATTAATCAGGTGAGAATCCAAAATACTGTCTTGGACATTGACTTTATCCATAAAGTCACTTGCCGAGATGTTTTGCATGTGTATACCACTTTTCAAGATGTGGTTCACTGCATATGACAGTCCAGACAGATCGCTTTCAAACAGGAGATGAAACAAATAAGGAATGCATTGTCGAAACCTAGCATCTCCTGCATACAATCGCAAAGTCCGGTATTCAGAAGCAGGAATTTGATGAGGTCGCTCATCATATCTTCCTCCCTGACCTGTTGGAAAAAGCTGTGGGAAACACCGAGCTTCCAAACTTTCCTCCCAAACACTAATGGGACTCCCTTTGGCTTGTTTCATTTGAAACAACTCAATAGCATTCCCCATGACTTCCTTGGAATGCAAAGGATGAACACTATAATGTTCATATATTTCTTCACTAGTAGAGGGTTCTACTTTCTCAATTTGACCAGCACACAAATCGCTATCCTCTTCCTCACTTACTTCCTCTTCTGCAACATATACATTCTTATAGTATTTTTTTTTTTTTTTCAAATACAATGTTGCCTTTTTAACTTTCCTAACATCTACTAAATCTTGCCATATTTTCTTATTCTTTGTCGGAACCCCATTAACTAAGATAACCAGAGGTTCCTCTTCCACTTTTTCTACTCCAATTGTGTTAATGTTTTTCTTCAAATCTAGAGGCAAATAAACAACTCTTCCCTTTAATCCTCTCTGTAAATCTGATGGAGGCAATTTCCCTGTCTTTGGCTCCATTCTTACAATAGCCTGAAAGGGATGGATACTTTGAATCAAAATAGATTCATAAGTATTTAAATCCTTCAATTCAGAAGGAATCTCAACCAATTCCAGATTATTATGAACTGCTCTAGCAGGCATCTGGTTTTGATTTAATTTGCAACAACAATAACTACACACACGTTGATCCAATCCCAAATCAAAACAATTTTCTACCATCAAGTATGTTGCGAAATCCTTCCATTCACTATTATTTTCCCTTTCACTTTTTGCATATAAATCCACTAACTTAGTCTGATTCTTATAATGAGTGCGTCGACAACACACACAAGTGAAATTAGGCCTCTCACTTGATTTCACCTCAAACGTCGCAATTTCCCTCTGGAAATTATCTGTACTGGAAACCTGTACACTATCTTCCACATGACCCTCTTCTTCTTGCTCAATTTCAACATTCTCCTCTTTACTTCCAAAGTAACAAAACTCAATTTCTTCACATATATTCTTCACATCTATTTCAGAACCATGCAAAAGAGCAGCGCATAATTGTTTAAGCATAATTGCTGGACTCTTAGCATAATACAACATTCTAACTAATTTCCTCACTTTATTATGATGCACTGCTAGCATCCTGAAATGATGAAAAACACTCTGGCATACTCTCCTGGAAAGACAAGCCAGTGAATGACCATGCAAACCTGTCACTTCTCTTACTCTGCAAGGATCTAATTCTTGCAACAACCTTATTTTCTGCTTCAAACTTTTCTTATTAAATGACCGTACAAAATCACAAAGCAAATTGATGGAATCCTGTCGCACACTGCAAATACTACTACACTTCCAGGTGTACACAGGACCCTTAGCACGTCTTCCTAAAACCTCATTACCTAACACCTCTTCTGCCTCTGTTGTCACAAGTTTTTCTTTTTCAACTGGACAACCATCTTTCACTTCATAAGCACGACCACTGGTGTCAACTGCATGCACCAAATCATTATCCTGGAAATAACTCTCCTCATTAAAAAATGCCTCACAGCTTGAACTATGCATCCATTCTCCAGAAAAAACTTCACAAAAATTACTACGATTAACTATTCTCTTCCATCTACTATTTCTTTTGAAATCATAAATTGCCTTGTTTAGCTTCCTAATTCTATTGATTATCAAAATAAATAACTTACGTTTAATTTCAAATGCCTGATCAATAACTTTCTCAACTTTTTTTTTTCTCTTATAAAAAAACAGTTTCTGTTGACCTTTCTTAATATTTTTTAACAAATTGCCAATTATCCTGTTGGGGAACATTCGTTTACGAATCTCCCTAAACTGTTGTTTCCTTCTACTATCATGCACAGAGTTATCTCTTGCTCTAGCAGTAACATTTTTCAATGGCCTTTCCTTTCCATTTGAATTCCTTCTCGTTTTATGGACTGAAACATTTTCTGTAGTAATATTTTTTTTACTACACATATTTCTTATGAAATATTTTGTGCTCTTACCCGGTGCTTTCTTCGTGACTTGACAAATCTTTTTGTTAGAGGACTGCTGCTTATTTTCTTTCACCTGCTGTCTTTGACGTTTTGCAGCCTTTCTCTGTCTTTCTATTGTTGGCATGGTGAAATCTTGAAATGATCTGCAGTTGAATCTGTGGTAAAATATAATAAAAAATTTTATTAACCATTATTACCAAACAGTAAAACAATAACAGTGATCAAAAACTTAACACACTACTTGACATTTTAAATAGAAGATTTTTTAGTCCTTGCAAATTTACAATACAGAAATAGCAGAAAAGAAATGACATTTATATTTATGTTACCTGTGCTATTTTATATGTGAATCTGATCTAATTTTATGAGCATAGTTTAATATTTTATTGAAGACACTACACATAACCTGCTTTTGAAGGTGTCTTTATTTTTAAATTAAACGGTTTACCTTTTTACTTTTTATTAATTATAAATTTTAAAAATAAATGTTTATATTTCCATAGGCTCAAGCAGGTCAGCTTCCCATCCTATGTCATATCATTCGGACAAATCTGCATCCTCATCACGCTCTTCTTCATCCTCAGGATTTAAATCATCCAAGGGATCAACATCCACTGATGTTTCAATTACAAGTTCAATGATGAGGTCAAAATCAACTGATTGCAGATTGTCGCTCATGTTGAGGTTGTCTTTATCTTTAAAGAAAGATAACAACAATGAGATGTTGCAGAGTAAGAGACAAATCTCAGAGATTATAATAGTAAAATTGTTTAACAAGAGTAATATTTTGCAGCTATTATTTAGCCATGTCCATCAATGCTGAGCAGGTGAAGACTATGTCTAAATTTTCAGTGAACAGGACTCATCTCTTCTTAACCTTGGATAAGCCTCACCGACTCTGTGCGTCCTGCACATACTTAAATGTAAAGGGGCAGATTTATGTTAAATGGCACATCCCCAGGCATGCACCAGTTAACGTGCACCACTACTCTGCCACCCATGGTGTGCCGTATTTACAATCAGATAGGAGAAAGCTTCGTCAAAACCCTGCGCCTGCTTTAAGCAGGCATAGGTCTTGACGCAACATTGTGGAGATGGGGCAACCCTGAGCCTTGCTTGAGCTGCATCGCACTTGCGATACAACTCCAGCAATCACTACCTTTACAGCACAGATACGTCACGCATCTGTGCCATTTTTGCCCCATGATGCCCCGCATTCTAAATGCAGCACACCATGGGTGGCGGAACAGTGGCGCAGGATGACTGACACATCCCTGGTGATGCACCAGTCATCATAAATCTATCCCTAAGCTTCTTATCTTGTTACAGATGAACCGCCATATGTAGCATGAAACTATTTTGCATTTCCTAAATAGCGAATTTTAAGGAATAAATAGCAATTCTTTACCATTCCTAATTTGCAATGAGCAAATTGCTAATTGCAAGTTACCCATTCATTTCCATGGGCTAGGAGCCTCATAGGAATGAAGGTTTAATTTGCGATTAGCAATTTGCTCATCACAAATTAGGAATTTTTCCAAGGGTGCAGGGGTGTCTCAAGAACACCCTGCTGCACCCCTGAAAAAGAAATTTGGGGGCATATGGCACACATACATGCCCTAAGGGCATGTGTTGGCGTCATATGGCACCTTTTGTTTTTTTGAAAAAAAGCTTTTTGAAAAGAATTCACAAATTACCACCAATTTACCACAATAGTTTCCAAATCCTTAATGTCATTTTTTACATATTTTTTGTTTGATACATTGCATTTAAGTAGTCACAAAATTTGCAAATCCTTCAGTGCAATTGCAAAATAAGGAATAGCAAATTTTGCTACTCCTTATTTTGCATCAAACTTGTTTGATACATACCATTTGTCTAATTAACATTCGCAAAGGCCGAAATTCGTAGAATTTTGATCTTTGCGAATGCTAATTAGCTTGATACATATGGCCCCAAGTGAGGCCTGTCTTGCGACATGGTGCATCTTTTGCATCACTGCTGCATCGGTTTCATGTGGTACGTTTTTTTTACACCATGACATATCTGCCTAAATGCATCAATTTGTAATGTTGTCGCCTCATAGCAAATCTTTTGCACCGCCGCTGCATCATAAAAGTGACGCACAGTGGCGCAAAAGAGGCATACACCTATCATAAATCTGTCTCTACCATTTTAAATGATGAATTCAGGATGACGATAAGGTGTGGCCTATCCAGAGGTTTGTTTAAGGTGAGGCCTACTCAGGATTGCAGATTAAAGTTACGCTTGATGAAGAATACAGAGGACATAATACATGTAAAGCTCTACCAATGAAGTAAGTGATGTCCACTTCATTGCGCCAGTCATCATAAATGTATCCCTAAGCTTCTTATCTTGTTACAGATGAACCACCATATGTACCATCAAACTATTTTGCATTTCCTAAATAGCAAATTTTAGGGAATAAATAGCAATTCTTTACCATTCCTAATTTGCAATGAGCAAATTGCTAATTGCAAATTAGCACCGCCGCTGCATCTTAAAAGTGACGCACAGTGGCACAAAAGAGGCATACACCTATCATAAATCTGTCCCTAGCATTTTAAATGATTAATCCAGGATGACGATAAGGTGTGGCCTATCCAGAGGTTTGTTTAAGGTGAGGCCTACTCAGGATTGCAGATTAAAGTTACGCTTGATGAAGAATACAGAGGAGATAATACATGTAAAGGCCTACCAATGAAGTAAGTAATGTCCACTTTATTGCGCCAGTCATCATAAATGTATCCCTAAGCTTCTTATCTTGTTACAGATGAACCACCATATGTACCATCAAACTATTTTGCATTTCCTAAATAGCAAATTTTAAGGAATAAATAGCAATTCTTTACCATTCCTAATTTGCAATGAGCAAATTGCTAATTGCAAGTTACCCATTCATTTCCATGGGCTAGGAGGCTCATAGGAATGAAGGTTGCAATTTGCGATTAGCAATTAGCTCATCACAAAATAGGAAATTTTTCAAGCGTGCAGGGGTATCTCAAGAACACCCTGCTACACCCCTGAAAAAGAAATTTGGGGGCATATGGCACACATACATGCCCTAAGGACATGTATAGGCGTCATATGGCACCTTTTGTTTTTTGGAAAAAAATGCTTTTTGAAAAGAATTCGCAAATTACCACAGACTAGAAGTTGGTGGTAGTTTCCAAATCCTTAATATCATTTTTTACATATTTTTTGTTTGATACATTGCATTTAAGGAATCGCAAAATTTGCAAATCTTTCAGTGCAATCGCAAAATAAGGAATAGCAAATTTTGAATTAAGGACATTTTAAGTAATTTCCACATGTGCAGTGTTTTCAAATTATGATTTGAAAATCGTTTTTGGGGAAAAGTAATGGTTAAAAATTTATGACAAGGACATAATGGTGTATGCTTCTCTATAAGGCATTTCAGTGTCTCTGATGTCATTTTTCCCATATTACATTATAAGACCTTTCCCCATAGAGCACATTCCTTGTAAATATGCTCCCACCTGTGCATGGTGAATTTAGATTTTGACTGTTTGAGTCACATAGCCATGTTAAAAGTCACCCCAAAAAATTGCAAACGCTTTAAAAAAACACATTCATGTGTCTTAAGGACATTTTAAGTCATTTCCCCGTGGACAGTGTTTTGTAAGTGGCACAAAAGAGGCATACACCTATCATAAATCTGTGCCTAGCATTTTAAATGATTAATTCAGGATGACGATAAGGTGTGGCCTATCCAGAGGTTTGTTTAAGGTGAGGCCTACTCAGGATTGCAGATTAAAGTTACGCTTGATGAAGAATACAGAGGACATAATACATGTAAAGCTCTACCAATGAAGTAAGTGATGTCCACTTCATTGCGCCAGTCATCATAAATGTATCCCTAAGCTTCTTATCTTGTTAGACATTAACCGCCATATGTATCATATAACTATTTTGCATTTCCAAAATAGCGAATTTTAAGGAATAAATAGCGATTCTTTACCATTCCTAATTTGCGATGAGCAAATTGCTAATTGCAAATTACCCATTCATTTCCATGGAGCAGGAGGCCCATAGGAATGAAGGTGCAATTTGCGATTAGCAATTAGCTCATCGCAAATTAGGAATTTTTCCAAAGGTGCAGGGGTGTCTCAAGAACACCCTGCTGCACCCCTGAAAACGAAATTTGTGGGCATATGGCGCACATAAATTTTAACAACATTCCTTTACCTCAAAAACGATTTTCAATTCATAATTTGAAAACACTGCCCACAGGGAAATTACTTAAAATGTCCTTAAGACACATGAAAGTGTTTTTTAATTGCCTTTCCAGCATGGTTGGGTCACTTTTAACATGGCTATGTAACACAAACATTTAAAATCTAAATTTCCCATGCACAGGTCGGAGCATATTTACAAGCAACTTGCGCCACAGAGAAAGGTCTTACATTAAAATGGGAAAAATAACATCAGGGACAGTCAATTGCCGTATAAAGAAGCATACACCATTATGTCCTTGTCATAAATTTAAAAACAATTCCTTTTCCCCAAAAACGATTTTCAAATCATAATTTCAAAACACTGCACATGGGAAAATTACTTAAAATGTCCTTAAGACACATAAAAGCGTTTTTTGATTGCCTTTGCAGCATGTTTGTATCACTTTTAACATGGCTATGTAACACAAACATTCAAAATCTAAATTTTCCATGCACATGTGGGATCATATTTACAAGCAATTTGCGCCACATAATTCATAATTTTCTCCTTAAAGCACACTATTCTCTATCTAAATTAAAGAAATATTTTCTCACCTTAGCAAATACTTTGAGTTTGAAAACAGTCTCAGAAACACACCAATTTGTCTTCAGCAGAGCAAAAGGTATGCACTCCAGAGTCTGCAGCTATCAAAAGCACAGAAATGCTGTAAATCTTCACACATATCTCTCATGTCACCCAATCAAAACTCTTCCCTCACTTTTTTTCAAATGAAAACCCTTCCCCCCTCTGCCATTTCATGCCTTTTCTGCATGGCAACCACCTCATTGGAAGACTTCTGGTGTTTGCAAGTTCACACAACTTTGTTGCAATTGAACTCTGAACTCTCAGTGCCCCTGCATATCCAGTGCATTCTTTCATTTAATGATTTTTTATTGACCATTCAAAATACATCTTTCAAAGAACACATCCGTGCACCCTAACTTTCTGTTTTCAGCAATCAAAATCCACCAATCACTGTTACTGCTTCATGAACACAGAAACTCCACAGTTTTTTTCATTTTAAACTCTCATTTTTTCAACTGCCATTTCATTGCCACACTTCATCTGACTGCAGGAGAACCTTCTCTCACCATGTTTTCTGTCTGGATTGTTGGACATAGTTATATTCACTGGGCTCAAAGGTACGTTGAAAACAGGAATTTACCTAACCTCAATTTACAAGATGTGGAAATTAAGTGGTTTGGCCACAGAGGATTAAAATGTCACCAATTGATACCATTGGTGAAAACCTTTATGCATTTGCCCAAACCTGACCTGTTAATTGTGCACTGTGGAGGTAATGACTTGGGCACTTTGACTGGGGTAGGTCTGGAAATGCTTTTAAAGGACACCTTTGAGCAATTGATGGCACTTTTTCCTCAGACTGCCTTGGTATATTCAAATATATGCCAAAGACAGAAATGGAGGTGGTCAAACCAATTTTGTCCACAAATTGAGAAGTCGAGGAAGCATGTAAACAAATCTGTTTCAGCTTACATGAGAGACCATGGAATGGGCTCCCTGTACCACAATAACTTGCGTTACTACATGCAAGATATCTACAGAGGAGATGGAGTTCACTTCTCAGATGAGGGCAACAGAGTTTTCACTCTGAATTTAAGAATGTGCATTGGTACCTACTTATAAGTACCTAAATGTACCATAAACCCAAAAGCTCTTCTCAGAGCTACCCTACATCTAATCACTCACAATTATTATTTTACTCTAACATTTTTCACTAATTTTCAACAAAGTACGCTCCCCGGGGCGCTACCCGGTACGCGAACCGGGAGCTAACCTCGCGAAATTTTTTTAAAAAATTGGTTTTTTCCGCACATATAAGCCTCCTCAGCCACCCTCACAAAACCTAGGGTGTCAAGATAAGTCTACCGTGCCCCCTTCTACCCATTCTGAACATTATTTGCCCTCCATTTTGTATCTTAATTCCACCAAAACACAAAATGGTGGACTCCCGTAACGCTTAAGGTTCGCGTACCGGGGCGCTCACCGGTTCGCGTACCGGGTCGCTCCCTGGGAAGCGCACCATCAAAAAAGGTGGGAAAGTAGTTCACAGAAAAGCCACTGGAGACAATTTCACCAAATATAGATTAGCTCATACTACATACCAATCCCTACCATTTTCACAAATTTGATTGGAATTCCATTTAGTCATTTAGCCTGTAGACCTCTCTAAATACCCTGAGGTAAATTACTTCACAAAACACATCTGAAGTGTTGGAATTGACAACCAATGAAAATGTTACTTTCATTTTCTACTTTTTTTACCTGACATTTCATTGGTTATATACCTGAATATATATAAAGGAAGAGAAGAAAACACAGCCATTTTGACTACTACTTCTTGCTGTACATTTCAATAGTATTTTCACTAATTCCTTCAACTTCTTTCTAAAGGTAAGTTTTTATTTTTAAAACTGAAGTATATTGTGCACTATAAGTTAATATGGTAAACTTTTTCTGATAGATATATACTATCCCTCTGTAGTAGTTATAGATTTAGAGAGACTTCTCTGTTATAGTTATGGATGGAGTTAGGCTTCTCTTGTATAATTATGAATTTACTTACGTTAAATCACATACACTTTTTTAAATTCCTACTTCCACTCTGATACTATACACTGCCCAAAGATAAATTCACTGATAAAAAATGCCTATCTAAAATTATTCCCAACATTGCCCTATCTCTACTAATATATATTTTTTTAATCCAAATTTAAGGCAAAATGGAAGGCGAAAACCAAGTTTCTTTTGAAATGGACCTGCAAGAGAGCAGTCAAGAATTGATTGATACAATTGATCAAATTGACATTGAATTTTTCGATGAAACTTGGGACAATGAACTACTGCAATGTGTACAAGCAGTAGATAACCTCCTTGCAAATGAGGACATTTTACACCCTCAGAGACTACAATGTATATTCCATGATAATTATGAAATTTCTGACAATGAAATGTTAGAAAGTTTAATAAATTATGAAACACAATCACAATAAAAAAAAAATGCTTAAAAAATAAAGAAAATAAAAAATAATCAACAAAACCAACAATCAATTAACATACTGCATTTGAAAAGTCTCTCATTCTTTTTTCATTGTAGTACGCTGCCCAGAACGCTTCCCGGTTCGCGTACCGGGCGCTACCCACGCAAAAAAAACAAAAAAAAATTATTTTTTTTTGCCCCGCGGGGCCCTTTTAAAGCCTCCACATTAAACCTAGGGGGTCAGGGAGGATCTACTATGCCCCCTTATGGTCATTTCCCCCTTTGTTTTGGCCTCCTCTTGTCTCTCAATCCTACCGAGAGACAAGATGGCGGCCGCTACGGACTGTTTAGAATGTTGACAGACACCGGAGAGCCAATCAGCTTCGCTACGCGAAGTTCCGGTACGCGCCCCGGTCCGCGAACCGGGGCGCGGACCGGAGCGCGCTTACAGATATATATCTTTTTTTAAACGTTAATTTCTCAAAATCCACTGGAGCACATATATTGAGACCTACAAAAGGCACATCGGGCTACCAGTCCCTACAATTTTGCCAAGTTTCGTGCAAATCCATTCAGCCGTCCGGGCTAAAAGTGAGGCCAACCGCCCTATGGAAAACTCAATGTTAAAAACACGTTTTGGGACCCCCCTTTTTTCTCGGCCCCCCCTTGACGAACCCCCCCCAAATTTTCAAGGGCTGCTCAGAAACAAAATGTTCCATTTTCCAGAAAATTTCAGCCAATTCCGTCCACAAGTTATTAGACATAGAATTTTCAAAAATCCCATAGGGAAAAAATCCTAACTATATATACCTACTGGCGACCGCCAGTAGGTAATATATATATATATATATATATATATATATATATATATATATATATATATATATATATATATATATATGAAGGCCTCTTCCATGTGGGTAACTTTGTGTGTATAATATATATATATATATATATATATATATATGAATGACACGAACTCCTCCAAACAAATGAAGAAAGAAAGGCCTCAGCAGGGGAAAACAGTGGTGGCACCTTTATTCAGCAGTAACACACCCGGTATGGCGAATGCATTTCGGTGTCTGTATCGCCTTCATCAGCGCCGGGGGTATGAAACAGGATGTCCATCTGGGGATAAGTGCCGTGCCCCATCCTGTTAAATAATGCACAAGTCTGCCCCCAAGGTAGGTAGTCCATGCATACACTTCCTGTTAGTAACCTGTTGTCCGGTTACTACAAGTCCCAGAATGCCTTTGTTGGATTTGGGCCAGTGTTGCGGGGGGTGGATGATATGCCTGATGACTTTACCCCCAAAACGAGTGTAATCGCCAAACATCACCGCCTCCTCAGCTCCCCAACCGCAGCAACCCCCTTGCCACGGGTCAAATTGCAGCGGGGGCAGGGTCTGAAGTCCAACTAGCCCAACGTGCCTTCACTGAAGACAACACCGCCTCTTCTCTTCCCAGGCACGGAGGTGGGCTTCAGTTATTCCGTTACCACGGATATGAGCAAATATATATATATATATAAATATATAAACAATTTGTAGCATCAGAGGCGCTTTATTAGACATCAGCGTACTGTGGCAAAACCTTTGTTCCTGATGCGTTTCGGCTTGGGTAGTGAGCCTTAATCACAGGTAAACTGGCTTTTACATTTCAAAGGTGACTGCATGTTCTTCTAAGACTACTTGCGTGTGATGTGATCTTAAAGTCATACCTTCAGTAAAAGTGCATTTAACAAATGTAGATTTTCTTTTTGTTCACACTGCAGTGTCAGAAGAGTATTGTTTTCCATTTAAACACCACTTTTCAGTCACATTCAAGTATAACAGCAGTCTTAATGCGCTTCAAAACAATTGTCCTGCTTCATATTCAGTTTACCACAGTGTATATGTATCTTCTGCTGAGCTCATGTCATCAACAAACAGTGAAAGGGAATTCCATATCCCCCTTCACCTCCCTTGCCTTGTTCCACTCTCAATCCTGGTTGGGAAAACCGTACCTTCTTTTATAATAAGTGGATGCAGACGATTCACAATCCTTTTTATTTGATCAAACGCCACCTTGCTAGCCCAGAACATTTGAATCAAACAAGCCGGAAGGCACAGCATCTAGGGCAAATATCTAGTGCTTCAGGGTAAATAAGGTACAGCTTATGTGGTGTAAGGTTTGCCCTGTGTAGGATGTGTATACACTTAAACTTGGCATTCCAGTAGATCTTATGAGGGAACTCTAAAATTCTCTGCTACAACGTATCTATGATAGGGTGGCCTATATCGTTCCAATTTCTCTCTCGGGGGAAGGAGGCTCACTCAAGGGTAGTGGCAATTGGTTTTGTAAAGATAAGCCTTTTACTGTGTCCAATAGTGTGTAAAGTTTGAAGTAGAGCATTAATTTCCACCCATGATTACAAGTCCTGGATTGTTAGAACACCCCCTCGAGTTGGCATGCCCTTGAAGGGAATGGCCAGAGCATAAGGGTGCGGAACCTTCATAAGGATGATACTACTTTTGTAGCAGTTCACGGCATTTGTGCAAATGTAGCATATGTACAAAATTCACAAATAGTTATGAAGTGCATAAAGCATTTTGTTCACTGCTCACTTTCTTTTTGGTCCTATACTTTTATAGTTACATTTATGCCCTAAGTGAGCTTAATCTAAGCTTAATATTGCACCTGTGCACCATTTTATTGACAACTTCAATTTCTTCCATTTATAAATGAAATATACATATTTGTTCAAGCAGCAAATATTAGCAGACACTGTGGTATATAGCAGCCCAATTTTGACTATGCTCATTTTTGTACAAAATAGTATACTGTTTCATTTTTAATTTATATCGCCACTCCTCCCAATCTCCTAAAGTGATAAGTGCAAATAAGTGAAAAAAATATTAGAAACAGCTGAGACTACAGTCTATTCGAAAACTCTGTCTCAAGGTGCTGGGGGCTACTGGTCAGACTGGGTGGAAGGTCATTCAGGTCTTGAGGGCCTTCCTGAATTGGGTCAGCGACACGTATTGCCTGAGGTGGAGGGGAAGGGTGTTCCAGGTCTTGGTTGTGAGGTAGGAGAATGACCTTCCTCCGGTTCGGGTCTTGTGGATACTGAGGACGGGGCAAGGGCGAGTTGGGAGGATCGGAGTTGTCTGGCTGGTATGTGGAATGTGAGGCAGTGGTTCAAGTATGCTGGTCCTTGGGCGTGTAGAGCTTTGTAGGCATGAGTGAGGAGCTTGAACATGACTGGGAGCCAGTGGAGTTGTCGAAGGTGTCACGTGATGTGACTGCAGCTGGGGATGTCGAGTACCAGTCTGGCTGCGGCATTTTGGACGTTCTGAAGTTTCTTGAGCTGTTTCTGAGTGACGCCGGTATAGAGTGCATTGCCGTAGTCGAGTCTGCTGGTGATGAGTGCATGGTTGACCGTCTGTCTGGATTCTGTGGGGATCCATCTGAATGTCTTTCGAAGAAGGAGGAGCATGTGGAAGCTGGCTGTGGAAGCTGCCTTGATTTGGTGGTTCATAGTGAGCGATGAGTCCAGTATGATGTTAAGGTTAGGTGAGTGTGTGTGGTCGGTCCGGGTGGGGAGGTCCCAGGGCCACCAGAAGTCATCCCAAGCTGAAGCGGTGGGTCCCATGATGAATACTTCGGTCTTGTCCAAGATGAGCTTGAGGCAGCTGCTCTCCATGCCACTGGAGTCAATCTATCCTGGCTGATGAGGGCTGAAAGCCTGAAACCTGTCCTAGGTTGCTTGTTTTCAGTCCAGGGAGGACCTGGTCTGGCTGTTCCCATGGGGCACAGGGTCAAGACTGATTTGCATATGGCTGAGTCCAAACTTCAAAGGCATGGTGAGCAAAAAAACAACGGATTTAGGCACAGATATCTGTACTGGGGTGAATGTATGACATTGTTCTTCATTCTGACCATTAATTGTTGTTTTTGCATTTGTCACCCCGAGTGGGACGGGTATACCCAGACGTGGGTCCTGTGCTCTCCATGCCACTGGAGTCAAGCTATCCTGGCTGATGAGGGCTGAAAGCCCAAAACCGGTCCTAGGATGCTTGTTTGCAGTCCATTGAAGACCTGGCCTGGCAGTTCGGGCTGGACTGTTCCCATAGTGCACAGGGTCAAAACTGATTTGCATATGGCTGGGTCCAACTGGAATAGCATGGTGAGCAAAAAAATAATGGATTCAGGCCTTTGAATGTTTGACATTGGTCTGCATTCTGTCCATCAATTGTTCTTTTTGAGTTTGTTGCGGAGGTCTTGAGAGGGGGGAATGTCTGTGGTCTTGCTGTTGGGCCTGGCGAACTCCTTGAAGATGGCGAAGAGTTCTTTGCTGTTGTTTATGTTGGTGTTGATTCTGTCTTGGAGGACTGTTTTCTTTGTGTTTTTCAGGAGGAGGTGGTGTGCATTGATGGCTTATCTGAAGGTTACATGAGTTTACGGGGTTTTGTTGAGCTTCCATCTCTTGTTGAATCATCTGCAGGTATGTCTGAACTAATGGAGGGCGGGAGTGAACTAGCTGACCTTCCTGGAGTATTGCTTGCCTGGTCGTTTCTTGAGGAGTGTCAGGATATCGGCGCAATTGGAGATCCAATGGTGCAGGTAGCGTACTGCGATGTTGGCGTCCGTTGGTGTTGGCAGAGTGGTTGTGCTGAGGGAGTTGACGATAAGTTCTTCGGTGGCCTTGATCTTGCTGCAACGGGGGCGATGATGGTGGTGTACGGTGGACATGGTGAAAGGCGAGACGATCACAGTGATAGTCAATCCAGGAGAGTTCGGTGGTGTGGCTGTAGCTGATGTTCCAGCTGGAGGAGAAGACTGGGTCGAGCTTGTGTCTGGCTGTGTGGGTCAGTGCAGTGACAAGCTGCTTGAGTCCGATGTTGTTGAGGATCTCCAGAACGGAGGCGGTGTTCTGTTCACTGGGTTTTCCATGTGGAAGTTGAGGTCTCCAAGTAGGATGTAGTCGATGGATGCGAGAGCCTGGGGTGAGATGAGATCTACAATGGTGTCAGTGAAGGTGGGCTGGGGGCCGGGGGCCTGTAGATGAGGGTGGTGTTGGTCTGGATCTGGAAGTGGAGGTGTTACATGGTCGTTGTTGGACTACGCGGTGAGTCGGAATGTGCTTTTGTGGACGATGGCGATGCCTCCTTCTGGAGGTCAGGGCGGTCTTTGCGGTGATTTTGTAGCTGTCGCGAAGGCTATTTCCGGAGCAGGGGTTGGTCCAGTTGTACATGAAGAAAGTAATGTCAGGAGAGGTGGCGTAGAGGAGGTCCCAGATTTCTGTGGCATGTTTGTGGAGGGATCGCACATTGAGGAGGATGCATTTGAGCCAGAATGGTGCGCTGTTGGTTGGCTGGGCAGCGAGAGGAGCTGGCATGTTGGCGTGGCTGAAAGTGCGATTGCAGTTTTGGCAGGGGAAGGGTACAAGGGTCTTCTTTGGTGATGCTAAATGGTAGGTGGTGTGACATCCTGGTGATGGCGTCGTAGTGGTGGAACGTCCGAAGAGCAGGGTCCCTGGTGCTGGGCATGGTCCAGACACGGACGGAGGCAGACAGGTTTGCCTGTGGCGCGTCCACCATTAAGTAGTGCTGCAGGGGCTGGGCTGCTGGGAGGCGGGAAACACTGGATAGGGAAGGGACACTGGAGAGGCAGGGTCACAGGGGATTGAATGGGTGACGAGGGAGAGGACCGAAAAAAGAGGAAAAAATTAAAGTCAAGAGGCATTAAAACAAAAGAGAACAGCAGAAAGAGGGATAGAAACAGCAGCAAGAGAGACAGATGTCTGTAAGCAGCAGAGCAGTGACGCTCTACCACTGGACCACCAGGCATGAGACGCAGGCAGGAGCCTGCGGGTGGAAGAGGGCCTCGAACTCCTGACCGCTGGGTCAGTAGCAGCAGCAGCAGATGGTGACAGCAGCAGCTGCTACCAGACGGCGCTGCGCTGTCGAAGGAACAAGTCCACTAAAGGATAGTGGTAAACATGGCAATTCCTAAAATGATCACTGTGGGTATGGTTCCTACACTAGTCAGTTAAAGGTAGGCATATAGGTCCTCGCTGGTATTGAGCCCATTCAGTGACTTGGTATCCAAATTTAAAATGTATCTTGTCTCCAACTGTCTGATCAGTAATTCTTGGTTGTCACCTCGCCTCAGTTTAGGGACTGTATCCATTACATAGTACCTAAAATGACGGAGATTATTGTTATGATGTTGTTTGGAGTGGCGACCTACAGGATAAGTGAAATCCGAGTTTATAATGGCTGTTATGTGCTGAAGTATTCATTTTTGTAGCTGTAATTTGGTGCTCCCAATATAATGTAACTTACATACACACTCAAAAGCATAAATTACAAACTCAGTTTTGCAGGTAAGGAATTTATCAATCTTGAGCGGTCTGTCATTGAAATGAGTATGGTACTGTGTTGTGTTGGTACCAAATTGGCAATCTCTACAGCAATTACATTTGTAGAATCCCTTCTTGGATGTTAGCCAATTGGCTGATTCAATTATCTCCACACTACCTCTAACCAATGCATTGCTCATGGACATAGCTCTTTTGAAAGTGATAATTGTTTTTTGGGCTTTTTGAACCAATTATAGGATCACTTAAAATGATGGGTCACTGCTTTTTAAGTATGGACTTAAGGTGGTGTTCTTGTTAGCTGTAAGTAAAAATAAGTCTGGCACCATTGTCTGTTGTGTTTTGTATTGTCTAAATATATGTATTCACTGATAAAAACAAAGTTTAAATTGATGTTATCGTTAGGTAAGGTAATAAGATTTTCACTTACATTTATATGACACTAGAAATTCACAGAAAAAACTAAAGTTACATTATAGTTATGTGTTGTAATAATATAAAAACGAATAGTTAAAAAACAAAAAAGGACAAAAATTCACCAGTTATAGTTTACTAAGCTAACTATTACGTGCACTCCTTCATGTGTGGCTTATGACCTCGCATATTATACTTTCCATGGCATGCCATGCACGGCGTGGGGTTGTTCAGGCCCTGTGCCCAACCCCCCAGAGGCACCCTGTTCTCTGCTGTGCGTTATTTATTGATTTACTCATTTACAAAGTTTTGTATAGCGCTAGCCTGACCAGAGGGTATCGGAGAGCTTCACAACATTTACGAAGCAGAACAAACGAGAACAGAAACATAATACAATAAAGCGAGCAAAAGAGTGCAGAACATGTTTCAATATCGAGACAATCCAGAAAAGAGACATAGTAACGAGGATGTTGCAAAGTTCCGTTACAAGGATTTGTTAGCCCACGAACGAGAGCAGATCATGTTACAATATAGCGAGCAAAAGAGAGCAGAACATATTGTAATAAAGTGAGACACTCCAAATTAGAGACATAGTAAAGAAGATGTTGAAGAGTTCAGTTACATGGGTTTGTAAGCCCCCAGCCGAGAGAGGATCAGTGTCATTTTCAGCACTCCGACTGATCCTATCTAATCGATAATGATCGCTCGAGGAAAAGGATTTTGAGCTGACTTTTGAATTTAACAAAGGAGGGCATAGTTCTGATGTGGGGGGGATAGAGTTCCATATTTTGGGCGCATTTCCGGCGAAGGATCTGGCTGCAGTTTTTTGTTTTCGTGGTTTGAGCGGGATGAGAAGTAAGGTATTAGAGCTTCTGAGGTTCCTGTTCTGACCTGCTTTTTTGAGTTTGGACGCCAGATATTCGGGTTTGCCTGTGTGGAGGGCTTTGTGGGTGAGGGAGGCCGTTCTGAAGTTCGCCCGCATTTCTATTAGTAGCCAAGTGAGTTCTTTGAGTGCAGGAGAGATATGGTCAAATTTCTTTATTCCAGTGACCATTCTGGCAGCCGCATTGAGCGTTGTTTTTAGCGGGGCAAGGTGTGTTTTTGCTATTCCTGAGAGGACTGCGTTTCCATAATCCAGTCTTGACAGCACCAATGCTTGAGTCGCTTGTTTAAGATCTTTGGTTGGAATGAAGGTTTTTATTTTATTTAGTAGCTTCAGGTTAAGGAAGGCGCTCTTAGCCGAAATCTTGATGTGTTTGGTCATGTCAAGTTTTGAGTCTAGCGTAAGGCACATTGATTTCACAGAGTCAGCCAGGGTGAGGTTCCCGGTGAGTGCATCGATCTCTTTTAGCCACTCGGCCATTTGTGGGTTCTCTTCTTTGTTCAAGATGAGGAGTAGTTCGGTTTTGTCCGGGTTCAGTTTTAAGTGGTTGGTTGACAGCCAACGTTGCACTTACCTTAGTGTTTCATTGAGTCTTTGGATGTCTTTAGCAGAGGAGATTTCCAAGTAGATTTGGGTATCATCAGCATAAAGGTGGAAGGGGATGTTAGCTTTTCTGAGTAGGTTGGGGAGGGGTTCCATGTAAATGTTGAAGAGGAGAGGAGAGGGCACTGATCCTTGGGGGACTCCCCTCGTGACTGGCTGAAGGTCGGATTCGAAGTTTCTGATTTTGATTCTTTGGGAGCGGTTATGTAGGAATGAAGAGAACCATTTGAGGACCACCTCGTCTAGACCAGCCCTTTCTTTGTGAGCTTTGAGGAGATGTTTGTGGTCAACCGTGTCAAATGCTGCCGATAGGTCTAGGAGAATGAGTAGGCAGCATTGGTCTGAGTCCAGAGATTTGTGTGTATCATCAATTATGTTGAGGATTGCAGTTTCTGTGCTGCACCCTTTCCTGAATCCCGACTGATGGGAGTCGAGGAGGTTGGTGATGTCCAGGTGTTGAGTTAGTTGATGGAGTACCCATCTTTCTAGGATTTTAGAGAGAATAGAGAGGTTGGAGACGGGTCTGAAGTTGTTTAGGTCGTTTATGTCCAGGCCTGTTTTTTTTGGTAGCGGGGTGACTTGTCACACTTTCAAACAATCTGGAACGATTCCGGTTTTGAGGGAGCTGTTTATAATCCTACACCAGAGTGGAGTTAGGGAGAGTTTCAATTTTTTGGTGAATAGAGCAGGGAGAGGGTCTAGGGTGTGAGATGAAGGTTTAGAGGTGGAGATAAGTTTGGCTATCTCTTCTTCTGGAATGGGCTGGAAGAGTGACCAGGGTTTAGTGTTACAAGTGAGAGCACAATTTAGCACTCAAACTGGGCTGCTACGGGGCGGGGAGGAGCAGTTGGTGACCAGAGAGCGCTCGATCTTGGAGATCTCGTCATTGAAGAAGGTGGCAAAGTTATCGCACCGTTCCTTGGAAGCCTGCCCCAAGGATGTATCTGGTTTGGAGGTTTGTTGTCTGATGATCCTGAAGAACTCCTTGGATCTGTTTTTTGCGCAGTCCAGTGCAGAGCGGAAATATACCGATTTTTTGTTCTTGATATGGCTGTTGTAATTCTTCCTGAGGATTCTGAGTTGATCGCGGTGGAAGGTGGTGGGCATGCTCGACCAGCGTCTTTCTGATGCTCTAAGTTGTCTCCTTTCATCATTGATGTCGGAGTCAAACCAAGATAGAGACGGGATTGCTCGTTTTTTTCTAAGTTTCAGGGGTGCTAGTTGATCCAGCAGGGTTACCATATTCGTGTTATAAAGCGAGGTGAGGTCATTTGTGGAGAGATCATTGCCGCTGGGTAGGAGCACCTTTAGCCTTTCTTCCATGACATCCAGGGAGATCTGGGAGAGATTTCTGGACCATTTGGGGGGGTCTTGAACAGGAGGCAGGGATAAGACTTTTGTTGATGTGCAATAGGATCATGTGATGATCCGACCAGTCCACTGGAAGAATGTAGTCAATCGTGATTGCGTCTCGATGGGCAATGATGGCATCCAAGGTCGCTCCTTTGTTGTGAGTTTCTTCCGAGCAGTGTTGGACAAGGTTGTTGTCGCAGAGGAGATTATTGAGAGAGTGAATTAGTGTGTTGCTGGCTTCGTTCCAGCGTAGGTTGAGATCCCCTAAGATTAGGTAGTTAGTGTCTTTGAGAGCACAGTGGGCAATCAAGTCAGATAAATGTTCACCAAAAGTGGGGGTGTTATCCGGTTGGTGATGGAGAAGGTGACCAACTAATGAGCTGTTATCCTTAGTTTTGATGTTGACAGTGAGACATTCAAAGGAGCTATACTTGCAGGAGTCCAATACAGTGATGTCTATGTCATCTTTATAGATGATGGCTACCCCTCCACCTTGTTGGTCTGTTCGATCTTTATTGATGATGGAAAAACCTGGGGGCACCAGCATATCAAAGCAGGGAGGGGAGATCTTGTTTAGCCATGTCTCCGTGATAGCAATATGCAATATCTAAATCCTGAGAGAGGATGACTTCTGCTAATTTCGTTGCATGCTTGAGGGCTGATCTACAATTTATGAGTATGCAGTTGGTGGATAATTTCCTATTGTTCGGGTACTCTCCTGGTGGGGCCCTCGGTATTGAGGAGAGGGAGGGCGGGCGTCTTGAGATTTTTGCAGTGAGGAGGTCTCTTCTGAAGCCAGTAATCACTTGAATATTGGAATTCAGGGGAGCTGAGAGAGGAGAGTCATAGGAGGCGGTGAGGTCTAATGCTTCTTCAGCGGACATTGCTGCTTTAGTTCTGGAAGGTCTATGTGATTATATTACAGCATCCTTACTAGGAGGAATCTGTACACCAGGTGCGGGGGCTTTGATTTTTAAGAGAGACTGAAACAGGGTCTCAGCATTGATCCTGGTGGGTCTCTGCAGCCGGTTCTCGCTGGTGGATAAGGGCTCGAGATGCGGCTTTAGGAGGATAGAGTCGGTCTGAGAAGAGGGCCTGGGTTGTGATTGCTGGGTCTTTCGGGTCTTGCCTAGGTTGGTTAGGATTTCATCAAGGCCCCTAACTATTAATTCTAGCTGGCTTTCTAGTAGGGTCAGCTGGAGGGCCATATTCTCCGGGGCTGGGGGCGTGCAGTTTTGGGTAGGGACATCTCTCGGGGTGGGGAGCAGGGTTGAGTTGTGCGGCCTAGTGGTAAGTCGGTCGTCCACGCTGTCGCTGTTGGAGACAGTCTGGGTTTTCCATGTGGAAGTTGAGGTCTCCAAGTAGGATGTAGTCGATGGATGCGAGAGCCTGGGGTGAGATGAGATCTACAATGGTGTCAGTGAAGGTGGGCTGGGGGCCGGGGGCCTGTAGATGAGGGTGGTGTGGAGGGTGGTGTTGGTCTGGATCTGGAAGTGGAGGTGTTACATGGTCGTTGTTGGACTACGCGGTGAGTCGGAATGTGCTTTTGTGGACGATGGCGATGCCTCCTTCTGGAGGTCAGGGCGGTCTTTGCGGTGATTTTGTAGCTGTCGCGAAGGCTATTTCCGGAGCAGGGGTTGGTCCAGTTGTACATGAAGAAAGTAATGTCAGGAGAGGTGGCGTAGAGGAGGTCCCAGATTTCTGTGGCATGTTTGTGGAGGGATCGCATATTGAGGAGGATGCATTTGAGCCAGAATGGTGCGCTGTTGGTTGGCTGGGCAGCGAGAGGAGCTGGCATGTTGGCGTGGCTGAAAGTGCGATTGCAGTTTTGGCAGGGGAAGGGTACAAGGGTCTTCTTTGGTGATGCTAAATGGTAGGTGGTGTGACATCCTGGTGATGGCGTCGTAGTGGTGGAACGTCCGAAGAGCAGGGTCCCTGGTGCTGGGCATGGTCCAGACACGGACGGAGGCAGACAGGTTTGCCTGTGGCGCGTCCACCATTAAGTAGTGCTGCAGGGGCTGGGCTGCTGGGAGGCGGGAAACACTGGATAGGGAAGGGACACTGGAGAGGCAGGGTCACAGGGGATTGAATGGGTGACGAGGGAGAGGACCGAAAAAAGAGGAAAAAATTAAAGTCAAGAGGCATTAAAACAAAAGAGAACAGCAGAAAGAGGGATAGAAACAGCAGCAAGAGAGACAGATGTCTGTAAGCAGCAGAGCAGTGACGCTCTACCACTGGACCACCAGGCATGAGACGCAGGCAGGAGCCTGCGGGTGGAAGAGGGCCTCGAACTCCTGACCGCTGGGTCAGTAGCAGCAGCAGCAGATGGTGACAGCAGCAGCTGCTACCAGACGGCGCTGCGCTGTCGAAGGAACAAGTCCACTAAAGGATAGTGGTAAACATGGCAATTCCTAAAATGATCACTGTGGGTATGGTTCCTACACTAGTCAGTTAAAGGTAGGCATATAGGTCCTCGCTGGTATTGAGCCCATTCAGTGACTTGGTATCCAAATTTAAAATGTATCTTGTCTCCAACTGTCTGATCAGTAATTCTTGGTTGTCACCTCGCCTCAGTTTAGGGACTGTATCCATTACATAGTACCTAAAATGACGGAGATTATTGTTATGATGTTGTTTGGAGTGGCGACCTACAGGATAAGTGAAATCCGAGTTTATAATGGCTGTTATGTGCTGAAGTATTCATTTTTGTAGCTGTAATTTGGTGCTCCCAATATAATGTAACTTACATACACACTCAAAAGCATAAATTACAAACTCAGTTTTGCAGGTAAGGAATTTATCAATCTTGAGCGGTCTGTCATTGAAATGAGTATGGTACTGTGTTGTGTTGGTACCAAATTGGCAATCTCTACAGCAATTACATTTGTAGAATCCCTTCTTGGATGTTAGCCAATTGGCTGATTCAATTATCTCCACACTACCTCTAACCAATGCATTGCTCATGGACATAGCTCTTTTGAAAGTGATAATTGTTTTTTGGGCTTTTTGAACCAATTATAGGATCACTTAAAATGATGGGTCACTGCTTTTTAAGTATGGACTTAAGGTGGTGTTCTTGTTAGCTGTAAGTAAAAATAAGTCTGGCACCATTGTCTGTTGTGTTTTGTATTGTCTAAATATATGTATTCACTGATAAAAACAAAGTTTAAATTGATGTTATCGTTAGGTAAGGTAATAAGATTTTCACTTACATTTATATGACACTAGAAATTCACAGAAAAAACAAAAGTTACATTATAGTTATGTGTTGTAATAATATAAAAACGAATAGTTAAAAAACAAAAAAGGACAAAAATTCACCAGTTATAGTTTACTAAGCTAACTATTACGTGCACTCCTTCATGTGTGGCTTATGACCTCGCATATTATACTTTCCATGGCATGCCATGCACGGCGTGGGGTTGTTCAGGCCCTGTGCCCAACCCCCCAGAGGCACCCTGTTCTCTGCTGTGCGTTATTTATTGATTTACTCATTTACAAAGTTTTGTATAGCGCTAGCCTGACCAGAGGGTATCGGAGAGCTTCACAACATTTACGAAGCAGAACAAACGAGAACAGAAACATAATACAATAAAGCGAGCAAAAGAGCGCAGAACATGTTTCAATAGAGAGACAATCCAGAAAAGAGACATAGTAACGAGGATGTTGCAAAGTTCCGTTACAAGGATTTGTTAGCCCACGAACGAGAGCAGATCATGTTACAATATAGCGAGCAAAAGAGAGCAGAACATATTGTAATAAAGTGAGACACTCCAAATTAGAGACATAGTAAAGAAGATGTTGAAGAGTTCAGTTACATGGGTTTGTAAGCCCCCAGCCGAGAGAGGATCAGTGTCATTTTCAGCACTCCGACTGATCCTATCTAATCGATAATGATCGCTCGAGGAAAAGGATTTTGAGCTGACTTTTGAATTTAACAAAGGAGGGCATAGTTCTGATGTGGGGGGGATAGAGTTCCATATTTTGGGCGCATTTCCGGCGAAGGATCTGGCTGCAGTTTTTTGTTTTCGTGGTTTGAGCGGGATGAGAAGTAAGGTATTAGAGCTTCTGAGGTTCCTGTTCTGACCTGCTTTTTTGAGTTTGGACGCCAGATATTCGGGTTTGCCTGTGTGGAGGGCTTTGTGGGTGAGGGAGGCCGTTCTGAAGTTCGCCCGCATTTCTATTAGTAGCCAAGTGAGTTCTTTGAGTGCAGGAGAGATATGGTCAAATTTCTTTATTCCAGTGACCATTCTGGCAGCCGCATTGAGCGTTGTTTTTAGCGGGGCAAGGTGTGTTTTTGCTATTCCTGAGAGGACTGCGTTTCCATAATCCAGTCTTGACAGCACCAATGCTTGAGTCGCTTGTTTAAGATCTTTGGTTGGAATGAAGGTTTTTATTTTATTTAGTAGCTTCAGGTTAAGGAAGGCGCTCTTAGCCGAAATCTTGATGTGTTTGGTCATGTCAAGTTTTGAGTCTAGCGTAAGGCCTATTGATTTCACAGAGTCAGCCAGGGTGAGGTTCCCGTTGAGTGCATCGATCTCTTTTAGCCACTCGGCCATTTGTGGGTTCTCTTCTTTGTTCAAGATGAGGAGTAGTTCGGTTTTGTCCGGGTTCAGTTTTAAGTGGTTGGTTGACAGCCAACGTTGCACTTACCTTAGTGTTTCATTGAGTCTTTGGATGTCTTTAGCAGAGGAGATTTCCAAGTAGATTTGGGTATCATCAGCATAAAGGTGGAAGGGGATGTTAGCTTTTCTGAGTAGGTTGGGGAGGGGTTCCATGTAAATGTTGAAGAGGAGAGGAGAGGGCACTGATCCTTGGGGGACTCCCCTCGTGACTGGCTGAAGGTCGGATTCGAAGTTTCTGATTTTGATTCTTTGGGAGCGGTTATGTAGGAATGAAGAGAACCATTTGAGGACCACCTCGTCTAGACCAGCCCTTTCTTCGTGAGCTTTGAGGAGATGTTTGTGGTCAACCGTGTCAAATGCTGCCGATAGGTCTAGGAGAATGAGTAGGCAGCATTGGTCTGAGTCCAGAGATTTGTGTGTATCATCAATTATGTTGAGGATTGCAGTTTCTGTGCTGCACCCTTTCCTGAATCCCGACTGATGGGAGTCGAGGAGGTTGGTGATGTCCAGGTGTTGAGTTAGTTGATGGAGTACCCATCTTTCTAGGATTTTAGAGAGAATAGAGAGGTTGGAGACGGGTCTGAAGTTGTTTAGGTCGTTTATGTCCAGGCCTGTTTTTTTTGGTAGCGGGGTGACTTGTCACACTTTCAAACAATCTGGAACGATTCCGGTTTTGAGGGAGCTGTTTATAATCCTACACCAGAGTGGAGTTAGGGAGAGTTTCAATTTTTTGGTGAATAGAGCAGGGAGAGGGTCTAGGGTGTGAGATGAAGGTTTAGAGGTGGAGATAAGTTTGGCTATCTCTTCTTCTGGAATGGGCTGGAAGAGTGACCAGGGTTTAGTGTTACGAGTGAGAGCACAATTTAGCACTCAAACTGGGCTGCTACGGGGCGGGGAGGAGCAGTTGGTGACCAGAGAGCGCTCGATCTTGGAGATCTCGTCATTGAAGAAGGTGGCAAAGTTATCGCACCGTTCCTTGGAAGCCTGCCCCAAGGATGTATCTGGTTTGGAGGTTTGTTGTCTGATGATCCTGAAGAACTCCTTGGATCTGTTTTTTGCGCAGTCCAGTGCAGAGCGGAAATATACCGATTTTTTGTTCTTGATATGGCTGTTGTAATTCTTCCTGAGGATTCTGAGTTGATCGCGGTGGAAGGTGGTGGGCATGCTCCACCAGCGTCTTTCTGATGCTCTAAGTTGTCTCCTTTCATCATTGATGTCGGAGTCAAACCAAGATAGAGACGGGATTGCTCGTTTTTTTCTAAGTTTCAGGGGTGCTAGTTGATCCAGCAGGGTTACCATATTCGTGTTATAAAGCGAGGTGAGGTCATTTGTGGAGAGATCATTGCCGCTGGGTAGGAGCACCTTTAGCCTTTCTTCCATGACATCCAGGGAGATCTGGGAGAGATTTCTGGACCATTTGGGGGGGTCTTGAACAGGAGGCAGGGATAAGACTTTTGTTGATGTGCAATAGGATCATGTGATGATCCGACCAGTCCACTGGAAGAATGTAGTCAATCGTGATTGCGTCTCGATGGGCAATGATGGCATCCAAGGTCGCTCCTTTGTTGTGAGTTTCTTCCGAGCAGTGTTGGACAAGGTTGTTGTCGCAGAGGAGATTATTGAGAGAGTGAATTAGTGTGTTGCTGGCTTCGTTCCAGCGTAGGTTGAGATCCCCTAAGATTAGGTAGTTAGTGTCTTTGAGAGCACAGTGGGCAATCAAGTCAGATAAATGTTCACCAAAAGTGGGGGTGTTATCCGGTGGGTGATGGAGAAGGTGACCAACTAATGAGCTGTTATCCTTAGTTTTGATGTTGACAGTGAGACATTCAAAGGAGCTATACTTGCAGGAGTCCAATACAGTGATGTCTATGTCATCTTTATAGATGATGGCTACCCCTCCACCTTGTTGGTCTGTTCGATCTTTATTGATGATGGAAAAACCTGGGGGCACCAGCATATCAAAGCAGGGAGGGGAGATCTTGTTTAGCCATGTCTCCGTGATAGCAATATGCAATATCTAAATCCTGAGAGAGGATGACTTCTGCTAATTTCGTTGCATGCTTGAGGGCTGATCTACAATTTATGAGTATGCAGTTGGTGGATAATTTCCTATTGTTCGGGTACTCTCCTGGTGGGGCCCTCGGTATTGAGGAGAGGGAGGGCGGGCATCTTGAGATTTTTGCAGTGAGGAGGTCTCTTCTGAAGCCAGTAATCACTTGAATATTGGAATTCAGGGGAGCTGAGAGAGGAGAGTCATAGGAGGCGGTGAGGTCTAATGCTTCTTCAGCGGACATTGCTGCTTTAGTTCTGGAAGGTCTATGTGATTATATTACAGCATCCTTACTAGGAGGAATCTGTACACCAGGTGCGGGGGCTTTGATTTTTAAGAGAGACTGAAACAGGGTCTCAGCATTGATCCTGGTGGGTCTCTGCAGCCGGTTCTCGCTGGTGGATAAGGGCTCGAGATGCGGCTTTAGGAGGATAGAGTCGGTCTGAGAAGAGGGCCTGGGTTGTGATTGCTGGGTCTTTCGGGTCTTGCCTAGGTTGGTTAGGATTTCATCAAGGCCCCTAACTATTAATTCTAGCTGGCTTTCTAGTAGGGTCAGCTGGAGGGCCATATTCTCCGGGGCTGGGGGCGTGCAGTTTTGGGTAGGGACATCTCTCGGGGTGGGGAGCAGGGTTGAGTTGTGCGGCCTAGTGGTAAGTCGGTCGTCCACGCTGTCGCTGTTGGAGACAGTCGTAGGGGGGTCTGAATGTGGGCTCCGTCTCAATGATTCTGCGGATGTAGCAGGGAGGTCAGTAGACCAAGCCAGTGGATGGTGGTGTGATGATGAGGAGGGAGAGTTTGCGGGGGTGGGGGGGCTTGATCAGCCTCGGCAGATTTTAGGTCGCGGTTCGAGGGGCGGAGGACTGGGAGGAGCTTCTAAGGAGGCAGTAGAAGGTTCTCATCGGGGGAGTGGGAATAGGTATTTGCTTTGCCTGATGGGACATGTTGCCCAGAGAAGGAGGTTGGGGAGGAGCGGTTCGAAGAGAGAGGGGCAGGGCGGAACACAGAGCAAGGAAGAGGGAGTCGGAGGCCTCTAGGTTCTCATTGTTAGCCTGTATCAAGACAGTGCCGTTTGAGTAGATGGTCACTGATGTGTTCCCGTTTCTAGTAGCCTGGTTGGGGAGAGAGGTCGTCAATTTACAGCTATGTGTGGTGGTCGTTGTTTTGGATATGAGAAGTTGCTTTCTTAATGTGGTGTTCCAGGTCTCAGGTCTATCCTTGTGGAAGATGAGATCCATCTTTATCAACCCTTTGGAGGTGCAGTGGTAGGTGTCCACAAATAGCGTTTCTGGGTGCTGTCTGATTAGCTTATGTTTTAAGTTTTTTATCACTTTTGGGGAGAGGCTAGGGGGAAGCTAATAGCAAAGGCATTCAGGCCGTGTGGTTTCATATGGATCGGCATGAATGGGTCGACGGAGGAAGGAGAGCCCGGTGACATTGTTGCGTGCTAAATGGAAGGGGGTTGCCGAGCTGCTGTTAGAGAGGCGAGACTCCCTTGGTCTGGGGATGGCGACTATGGGCAACTGAACGCGACTAGAGATTGGCAGGCCCGTGAGGGACCTCTCTGTTATGCGGGCCAAGGGACTCCCTTGGGCGAGAGGCCATAGCGTAGCGATGAAAGAAAGAGTAGGCTATGGGAACTAGGGTCGGTGGGGTTCCTGTTGCCCTGGTCTGGGGTGGTAAGGCGGGAGACCTAATAGGTGAGGGAGCCTATCGGTTAGGCTGGGAGAGGAGTTGCTGCTTAATGGAGGAGGAAGTAAGAGTCAGTGGACTCTATGAGTCCCGATTGGAGGTGGTCGGAGGGTCAAGTCGACATGGGAGTGAGGGAAAAAGGTTCTAGGGCATAGGTTCAGCAAAATAATTTGCGTGGTTGATGCTGAGGGGAGCAGAGGAAGAGTCTTGAGACAGGTCTGGAACCTTAGAGTGGACCAAGAGTCATCAGCGATGATGGAGCAGGCGGAGGGTAGTCTTTGGCGTCCTGCGTCTGACCTAAGACTGCGTGGGGATCCTAACAGGGAGTTAAATGCAACTTTCTATTGTGCTGAGATGGGATAGTGTCGGCCATCTTAAAGTCAGGCATCGACTCCATGTCAGACCGGAGCATGGTTAGGCATCATTTTGAACTTCCTCAGTGCAGGTCTGAAAGGGGAGAGGGGCCTACATCCATTTGAGTGGTCCAGTGGGCGGGGGCACAAAAGGCATAGTAGATGCTGCAAACCATCAACCGGTGGAGTCCTGGGCATCGGCCATCTTGGGGTCAGGCATAGACTTCAAGTCTTTCTGGCTCCTTTAAGATTTCCTTAATTGATATGTGGGCTGATTAAAAGGCGGAGGAGCAGTGCCTTAAGCAGATAGAGGGCTCCGGTGAACGGGTGCGTAAAGAGCTTAAAAGTGACCTGTGCTCGATCAGGCACAGTCTCGAGCGTCGGCCATCTTGGGTCAGGCATTGACTTCTTGGTGATCTTCTTGGAGACCACATAAATCAACAATACCCGCCCACAAGGCAAAACGTATATATATACCATGTGTAGAACACTAATCATTGTCTTATCACACGGGGTGTATATATATCACAAAAATTTCAAATGTTTTAGCAAAAATAACCAGTTTTTTGCTCATGATTAATTGCTATACATCAATTGTCTTAACAGATTTCTAAAAATTGCTTCCTTTCCACTGACAGTCTCTCGAGAGGGGACAGCACTTGATAACCAATTAATTACAATCAAGCGGAAATACGTCTAAAATAGACGATTAACACCACAAATTTAGTGTGAACGTGAAAAAATGTGAGAAAGGCAGGACGATGCGCTGTGTGACCTGAACTGTAGATCGATTGAGACTACGATCCTAAAGAAAGGCTCACAGGCGGAGATTGGATTTTTGACATATAAGCTCCCTCATAGGCTGGTACGAGCGAGAATAGCCATATGAGGTCTAATTTGAGGAGGATGTGTCCAACTTGAGGTGCTGTGACAATCGGTATAGCCCTGCAGAATTTGCCGCAAAATTACAGGCATTGAAACATGTTGGCATGTGATTTGGGTGTGCATAAATAGCTACCTATACACATTTTTAATTTGACAGTTCACCCCTACTAAATAATAAAGTATTGACTGAAAGGTGTGCCTGTCAATTTTAACTATATTTGTTTCACTATCAGAGAGCGTACTTCGCCATCACTCTCTGTGCACCTACACCATTTATGTTTGTTTGTCTGTTGGACACCCTTTTCTGTTATAGACAAAGTGATCACCAACTATGAGAACAGTGGGTTGACCTGGTGAGTACCTGCCAGCTCTCCCCTGGGTGGTTCGCCAGTGAGGGGTCACTTTGCCTTTCTCAAATTTTTTCACGTTCACACTAAATTTATGGTGTTAATCGTCTATTTTAGACGTATTTCCGCTTGGTTGTAATTAATTGGTTATCAAGTGCTGTCCCCTCTCGAGAGACTGTCAGTGGGAAGGAATCAATTTTTAGAAATCTGTTAAGACAATTGATGTATAGCAATTAATCATGAGCAAAAAACAGGTTATTTTTGCTAAAACATTTTAAATGTTTCTGATATATACACCCCGTGTGATAAGACAACGATTAGTGTTCTACACATAGTATATATATACGTTTTGCCTTGTGGGCGGGTATTGTTGATTTTTGTGATTTATTGAGTGGAGGGCTACCCGTTTCCCACAAAAACACCCGCTGGGCTCTTTATTGATAGATCTTCTTGGAGAACCAGAGCGTTATCAAGCTCCTTCCCTTGCTTCCAGCTACTTTTGCGCAAAATTAAGGGCGGGGGGAGCTGCTCCTCAAATGAAACAAGCTCCGGTGTGCGGCTCGTCAAGGGAGCTGCACGAGAGATCCTGCATGAGATCCTGCGTGTGTGACCCAGGGTCCTTCTGGCCTCTTCAGCGCTCCTCGTTAGACACCTGCTGGGTACCTCTGTCTGCGAGCAGGAGACTCCTGCCCCGGGGGTCACCGATTCCGACTTCCGCGGGCCAATACGCCGGTTGGACCTGAAAATAGCCCGAAGGATATGCCTTCCTCAGCTCGCACCAAAACCCCCGTGGGTGGCAACTCCACATACAGTGGCTAACCCTCCACTGACCCCCAGCTGCTCATTTTTCTATTTGTTTTATTATTTTGTGGTATTGTGTGGAATAGCAGCTCAAGCGTCACTCACGGTTCTGCAAGCATCAAATATTGAAACTTGTGCATTCTTACATTACCACAGCTCCCACAGAAGTCCTGCAGTATTTTATGGCATATAAATACTGCAACGACTACAGCAGAAACATAACTCTTCTTCAAACAGTAACTCACTATAATTCCGTAAACAAATATTGGTTTTATAACACATGCAGCATTATTGTTGTAGAGCACTATAAAAGAGCTTATATAGACAAAAAGCCATTATTTCTCTACCTCACATGCACCATCACAAGATAAAACAATATCATACTGCAATGCACAATCCATGAGTTTGAAACACTTGCATGTATTATAAACATACCATAAAAATCATACAACCGCACATACACTGGTAAAGTGAGCACACCCTGACTCCAAGGGGCTGGTGGGAGGTCACAAAGGGACTACCCTTGATTGCCTCGCTACAACATAGACATGTTGTGACATCCATTACAGGACTCAGGGTATAGTTCCCATTGAAATGCATGTAATGAAAGTCTGTTTTTGAGGGTCACAACAAAAAACACATGTAAAGGGTGATTAGAGATTGTAGTAAAAATATCAATCATTTCTGGTGGTACCAGTCCAATTTTTGGAATTGTGATGTGTTACAAGATGATTTTACCCTGTTAAAAATGTGATCCACTGCTGGACTTTGAGCAACCATGTTTGAGAGAAAACTGCTTTTTCTCATGGTTTTCTCATAGACATAACGGAAGGTCCTCCAGAAGCTAAAATGAGAGCACATTTTGTATAAAATCACACTTTCTTCCTCAGCCATGTGAGAATAAAGGGACTAGAGGGTCTTCCGCCTGCCAAATTTAGAATTGACCACAAGCCCTGCAGACAGCTTTAAACATTAGCAGACACTGCTGTCAAAAATTTGATAGACGGTACTGTCAAAATGATGGTACTGTCTGTCAAACTTTTAACATGTTTTTGGTTTTTTCAAAAATAAAATCCCAGAGTGGGATTTTGTTTTTGAAAAAATGAAAACGAATAACCCACTCACCATGGCAGTTTTCTACCATGGTGGGAGTGTCATTTATACATTTGTACTGTCCTTTGCCACCACGTTTTCATTACGGTAAGGGAAAGTAAAAACTTTCCACTCGACCACCCACCCTGAATTGGGTGATCAAATGTCCGAACTTCTTTATTAGTGTTTCATAAAAAATATGACATACAGTACAATACAAAATTCCGCGGTCCAATTCTGGAACAAAACTGAAAAGTAAGTACAGCATCCCCCCCCAGAGTACAGCGGACCTCATGCAGACAAAGTGTAGTAGTCGCTACCGCCAATATTACACGCTGGGGGATAAGGGGTGAAGAGGGTGAGCCAGGTGCAGCACATGCAGTACAACTGGAAGGCAAACATCTACACCTAAATCCATGAGTCAGGGATGGGGGGAGAGCCACCAGACACCACCATCCAACATCAGAGCACCACCAACTATGGTTCTTACCACGAATTCAGGAAAAAACAGCACTCCTCAAGTGGCCGGGGAAGCCGATTAATCATGCCGAGACACCACGGGTCCACTGCCATCATCCTCACTGGAGAGGAGAGGGGTGGCACCGACTCTACAGCTGACCCGGGACTAGGCACCGATGAACTTGCCTCCAGTATCTCATCTCCACTCAATAGGTCCACCATTGCATCCCGCAACTCCAAGTCTCTGTCTGCATGTTCATCCGTACGAACCTCTTCCTGGAATGACTGGAATGGATCCGCTCCTTCCTCACCGGCCAAACACAGAGAGTCATACTACCACAGTTCCACTCTGAACCCACATAGATCAGCTGTGGTGTGCCTTAGGGCTCCTCCCTGAGCCCCACACTCTTCAACACAAACATGGCCCAGCTCGCAGCCAACCAGCTGATTCTCTCCATCACCAACGAATCCACAGTCACAAAGAACAAGTTCCACGGCAGGATGATGACTGTCGGCTCCTGGATGAAGAACATCTGCCTCAAGCTCAACTCAGAGAAGACTGAAGTCTTCATTCTGGGCTCCACCCCCTCCGCTTGGCACGAATCCTGGGGGCCCACAGCACCTGGAACCCCCCACAGACCACGCACGCAACCTTGGCATCATCCTGGACTCCTCGATCACCATGAACTGCCGGATTAACGCCGTCTCTTCATTCTGCTTCCACACGCTACACATGCTCAGAAAGATCTTCAAGTGGATCCCCACCGTGTCCAGAAAGACACACACCCGTGCACTCATCAGCAGCAAAATCGACTACGGCAACGTACTTTACGCCAGCATCACCCAGAAACTCCTCAAGAAACTACAGAAAATTCAAAACACCTCCGCCAGACTCATCCTCAACATCCCCCGCCACATCACTGGCCACCTGAGAGACCTCCACTGGCTCCCAGTCAACAAAAGAATCTCCTTTAAACTCCTCACACATGCCGACGAAGCCCTATATGATGCGGAACCTGCGTACCATAACCACTGCCTTGCATTCCACGCACCCACTGGAGACCTCCACACTGCAAAACTGGCCACGGCTACTGTCCCACGTATCCACAAGACCACGGCCAGAGGAAGATCCTTATCCTACCTAGTAGTAAAGACCTGGAACACCCTGCCTCTCCACCTCAGGCAATAACCATCACTGCCTCAATTCAGGAACGACCACAAGACCTGGCTCTTCGACTGAACCACAGCGCCTTTGACAGATCAGCATTCTACCCCACTCTCCCAGCGCCTTGAGACCCTTACGGGTGAGTAGTTGCGCTTTACAAGACGATTGATTGATATCACCTCAACCAAGCTTTTCAAAATCTACATGAAGTCAATACCGTCCTGATAAATGAATCTCACAAGCTATAACTATGCAGATGACATACAAATACTCCTTAAACTGGAAAGCCCCACAGACATTGGAAACTCACAAGTTTTAATTTTACTCAGAGCCATGGATCAGTATAGGAAATGGGCCATCTCAAATTGAATGCTTCCAAAACGGAAATACTGACACGTGGCGATTGAAAAAATTAGGACCCGCTCGCCGCCTGGCCTGGCAATCTGGGAACACTGCTTTAAGTATCTAAGGAAGTAAGAAACCTTGGAATTGCCGTGGACTCCAAGCTATCAATGAATGCTCAAGAGGACAAACTAGAAAGATCAAGCTTCATTACTATAAAAATGTGCGATGCATCTTCCCCCACCTATGATTTCCACACAAGGTCCAGGCTACAATCTTTCTTGTTCTGTCTAAACTCAATTATGCCAATAGCCTCTACTACAGATCATCTTTAACAACTAAGCAAATACTACAACAGATTCATCACTCTGCTGCCAGAAAACTCTTACAAATAAAACCACAAGCCCACATTTCCCCTGCATTGAAGGCCCTACATTGGTCACTGAATGCCAGAGAATCCACATTCAAGCTGCTTTGTACCACCCACAAAGCAAAACATGGAATAGGCCCCCTCTTCATCAGGAATAAAATCACCATATACGTTTAACAAAGGAACCTCCACTGTAGACTGGCACCTCACCTCAAAATCCTACCATAAAAGGGAAAAACATAGGTGTCACATCCTTCTCTGTTCAAGCAGCCAAGTTATGGAACTCTTTACCCCAACATAAAATCCACGGATATCTACCTTATCTTCAGAAGACTACTCAAGCGTTGGCTCTTACCAACATAACCACCATTATCAAACATAAATATAGAGCATATCCCTGAGTATATAAGCAGTTATTTGGATTATATATGTGTACATGGATATGTGTATTTCTTTGCATAAATGTATATAATAATCATGTTTATAAATATATAGATATGCATTAGTTCTGCCTAACAAATGTACATATTACTTATGGTTATAGTATTGTATGTATAACATGTAAATAGGTCATCTCATAAATAAGTACATTTTTATCATAACTATTCATCTACAATTGCTTCACTATTGAATAAAAACAATTATAAAAACAAATAAATTATCTTAAAGCAAAGCAACACTTGAAAAGTCTGAGTTTATAACATACAACTTAAAACTAGATATATTACTGTACTTATACATATCAATCAATCAGGGATTTGTGAAGCGTGCTACTCACCCATGAGGGTCTCAAGGTGCTCGGGGAGGGCGTGCAGCTCCGAATCAGCCAAAGAGCCAGGTCTTGAGACTCTTCCTGAAGGTGTGCAGAGTGGGTGAACGTATGATGTTCAGCTGGAGTTCGTTCCAGGTTTTTGCCTCAATGTAGGAGTAGGCTCTTCCACCCGCTCTGGCTCTGCGGATGCGTGGTGTTTCGGCGAGGGCGAGGTCGGGGGAGCGGAGGTTTCTCTTGGGTGCATGGAAAGAGACTATTTCATTGAGGTATTGGGTTCTGGTGTTGAGGAGGGATTTGTAGGTGTGAGTGAGTAGCTTGAAAGTTACTCTCTTCTCGACTGGGAGTTACTTGAGGTCTTGTAGGTGCTGGGTGATGTGTTTGTGTTGTGGGATGCCAAGGACGAGCCTGGCAGCGGTGTTCTGGATGGTCTGGAGTTTCCGGAGCAGGGATTTGTTGATTCTGGCGTAGTGGGCATTTCCTTAGTCCAGTCTGCTTGTTATGAGTGTGTGGGTGACGGTCTATCTGGATTCGGAGGGGGGATCCACTTGAAGGTCTTGCCAATGATGCGGAAGGTGTTCAAGCAAGTGGAGGAGATGGCGTTGATCTGTCGGGTCATGGTGAGGGAGGAGTCGAGTATGATGCCGAGGTTCCAGGCATGGTCCGTGGGGGTCGCCAAGGGTGGTGGGCCACCAGGTGTTGTCCCATGCTGAGGGGGTGGGTCCTAGTCATCTGTCTTCTCCGAGTTGAGCTTCAGACAGCTGCTGCTCATCCAGGAGGCAACGTCTTTCATTCCTTCCTGGAAGCTGAGTCTGGTGGTGTTGGGTTGCCTCATGAGGGAGAGGATGAGCTGGGTGTATTTATGTATCTTTATATTTATTACTTTACTCCAAATTCAGCAACTCCAATGCACTACCCTAAATCTCTCCCTATACATCTCTCAATATATCCTCTACCTCCACTCTATGACTCATCCCAACCCTCAATCTACTACTCTCTTTAGTGCACAATACTATTTCTCTCCCTATACCTCTCTCAATATATCCTCTATGTCCACCCTCTGACTCATCCCAAACCCCATTTTACAACTATAATCCCCAAAATAACCCTATCTAGACTCTTCCCTCTACCCCTCCTTGCATCATTTCAAACCTCTTTTACTATTCAGATCTCCCAAAAAGCCTTCCAAACCCTTCCCTCTGATTCTTCCCCCTCCCCTCATCCAAAATACCCTCCTGCTGCCAGTGGCATAATGAAACTTGATGGGGCCCCTTGCAAAGTACACGGAGGGGCCCCCCCTTCCACAGCCCACCACTTTTGATGAGGGCCCCCTCCACACCACAGGAGCTTCCAGGGCTCATGTTATACTGCTGCTTCTATGATCGCCAAATAAACACTTTCTAGACTCTCCCTCTTCTATCCCTCCGCTATCCTTCTCAATCCAATTAACAGACTCACATGTCCACCACTCAAATTAATTTCATATTTCCCTATACTTTTTTCTCCACTAATCCTGTATGGGTTCCGGAGTAGCGTGCTACTCGCTGAAAAGCTCTTTGATGCGACACCATGGGTACTACAGGATTATTCGTGAAACAATTCTCCAGACACACAGTCAATCTGTACCGTGTGACCACTGGATTTAATTTTCCAAACAAGTTTATTTTTCTTTTTTACATTTATCAGCAATATTTTGAAACACAAGCACAAACAAAACCACTGTCAATTCAAAAGGTTCATATATACAGTATCTACAAATGCACACATTTACAAATTTACAACAAAGAATAAAACAAAAGATTGGTTAGACACACCAAAAGACAATCACAAATGTATAATAGTTCAAATAAATTGCAATTATATACAGTGCAGATATTAATCCATAAGCGAACAAACGGGAACCAATCCTAGAGATTGAAAAAACCAAGTGACAGGCGGGGTTGAGATCAAAAACAAGCCTGCCTGTCAACGAAAGCCTGTGGTGTAATGTTAAATAGGGTTGCAAGGCTAGGATACAGAGTGGTGGTATGATTTACATCGTAGCGGCACCCTTTGTTGTAGCCACAGGGTGGTATTGTCGACGCGTTTCGAACCTAAGTATTCAAGGTTCTCTTCAGGACAGGGACTGGGAAACAGATTCTGCACGCGGGCACAAAGGTTGCCGTGGCGTAGGTATGTCGTGTTCACACCTGCAATAGGCGCAGAGCAGGACTTAAGGCGTGGTGTCAGGCTTCAGAAGCTTGCAGGTATCAGGGCGGCTCACATTATTTTGCGCGTGTAGGTCTGGCTATGCAGACCACAGGGAGGGAAGCGGCCGGTCACTGGCCTCAGTTCAGGCCGGCAGTTAAAGTTGGCCCGTTTTCTGAATGACGTAATCAAGCCACAGAAGGTCCGTGTTGCTCACTCTCTCCCAGGAACAAGCTGTCTGTAGGTTTTTTCAATCTCTAGGACTGGTTCCCGTTTGTTCGCTTATGGATTAATCTCTGCACTGTATATAATTGCAATTTATTTGAATTATTATACATTTGTGATTGTCTTTTGGTGTGTCTAACCAGTCTTTTGTTTGATTCTTTGTTGTAAATTTGTAAATGTGTGCATTTGTAGATACTGTATATATGAACCTTTTGAATTGACAGTGGTTTTGTTTGTGCTTGTGTTTCAAAAAATTGCTGATAAATGTAAAAAAGAAAAATAAACTTGTTTGGAAAATTAAATCCAGTGGTCACACGGTACAGATTGACTGTGTGTCTGGTGAATTGTTTCACGAATAATCCTGTCCAGCCACCCTGTTCTGTTTTTCCTATTGTTGAGATCCGGGTTGGTCAGATGTAGGATCCAATACCTTTACTGTTTCACACCATGGGTACTAGGCACCATATAAATGCACATCCTTCCTCTTCTATCCCTTCACTATCCTTTTTCAATCCAAATAACAGGTTTACATGTCCACCGCTCAAATTGTTTCATATTTCTCTATACTAATTCATCACTAATCCTTTTTGGGTTCCGGAGCAGCGTGCTACTCACCAAATAATGCTTTGACTCCTTGTCAGCGGTAAGCACTAAATAAATGTATTTACAGTTACTATGAAGATGTGCTGTATATCACTTTGAAAGGTGCCTTCTTCCACCTCCTCCTTCTCAAGTCAGAGTGCATCTTGGGAGGTGTAGTCTCTCTCCTAGGCAAAGAAAGCAAAGCAGAGACAGTTGGTTATTCATTACTTTTGAATTTGCATTTACGGTTAATTGGAGGTCGTGGAAAGTTCGCTAATTTCAAGGAATTTAGTACCCTGAGGCCTATGCTCTGTTCCCTCCAAAAAATGCACCGGTCGATATATTTTACATAACGCACCTCAAAAAGTCTGCGGGTTTGAGGCCTTGCTCAGTTCAACCCATTCAGTCGGGAGGGGACAGCTGTAATTTCTAAAATCCCACCAGATTAACCTTGCTCCTCCAAGACATTAGACCAACTCCAAATTAAAATTGTAATAGATTTATGTAAACTGTGTATATCCACTCTCAGAAAGTGAAATCCTCTCTGTTCACTTAAAAACAGGTCCTTTAAATGCACAACAGATGTGTTTTCTCGCCCGCGCTGTTTCTTACAGGGTCCTGAAATTCATTGACAGGCCCTTTGCTAAACCGATGAATTAATTTGTTCAGAGCAGATTTCATAAACCCTCTAATAATTCTCTCCCGTCCACATCTTGACTTGATTTTGAGATCTGCTGCGCGCGTGTTCCCAACGATTTAACCTCTACGACTTTAATCAGGTACCATTTACTTCATGTTTGGGTGGTGATCAACCGGTAAAGGATATGGTTAACCAGAGGGGAAGAAAATCCCATTTGTCAGTTCAGTAAGCCGCCAGATCGGAATAAAAATAAATCAGTCTGCATTATGATAGAATGCTTTGAATGCGTGACTGTTTTTGATGTAGCCAGCCTCCTCAGAGCAGGCACCGGCCGCAAGATGGATAGCTTAGCTGGGCTCTACTGAACGCAGCTGATACGCGGATTCTTACCATGCCGATGTGTGGTTTACTCGGCCTGCCGGCTCAAATTGGAGCTGCTAACTGTACAAATACACTTATTTATGGTCTGCGAGACTCCATTTTCTCCCTTCAGCGTCCTGAGTAAGTACGCATTTAACATGCTTGGAGACAGGCCGTAAAACGGATTTTGGCTAAGCCTCCTGCTTTCATAAATCATTTTTTCAGCCTTTAAGCTGAGTGCATCTGATTTCAGTAACACGTTTCACAAGCTAGTTTAAGCTCGGGATACCAGAGTTTGAGATACCAAAATCTTGTCTTGGCCTTTTGTAAGTAAGCAATAAGCTGCTGCGTCACTCCTGAAGTGGGTGGGTTGGACAATTGGTCGTGGACGGATTGCATGCGCCACATATGCTGGACGCGTTCCACATGTTGGTGTTTTCGAGCTCAATTCGACTGATGTGTAAGTTTTACGTTAAAAAAACCCCCCACAGTAAACCTAATTTAAATATTTAAAATTCGCCTTATAGTAGGCTTGAATGTAATTCATTGAGCATCGCTCTATCGTGATAGAAAGTAAGACAAAAGTGGGAACAACACGCTCCAAGTGCAGAGTTCCTTTTTAAAAAAATTTTTTTAATTAAAAGTTTACAGATATAATACAATTGAGTACAGTAATGATTGTCCGTGCCTCTGAGAAAAGTCACCCAGTTTATCCATCTCTTAAAGGTGGCTTTACGAGTGCATTTCCAGTTCGCTAGGATTGTTTTGACCGAACACTAAATAGAGGCTGTATGCCCTAAACATTTCTGTAATCAATAATGTACACACTGGCAGATCGTGCGAAATAATGGTCATTCAAATAAAAACAACACATTTCTGAACCAAAATTAGTCTCTGACCAACATTTTTGATCGCCATTGGAGAAGTCCCCCAGTGAGTTAGGAGCCAGCAATATTTTCCACTTCTAATAGCCACCACGTCGTTTATGGCCAGCCTGCTCATTTGTGAACTATTTGTAAAAACATTTCCTTTATTGAGCACGGAACGGTCAGAAGTGTTTTTTTTTTTACCATGCCTGACTTTCTTAGACTTCAGTAAGTCAACCAGTAATGAGCGAAAGCATTTTATGATGATGTAATGGAATGTGGAATAGAAAAGGGTGGGTGTTGCCTCCCTGGTGATTTCAACTATAGTCTGAGCGTCAGGTAATCAAACAGAGCTGCCGGTGGGAGAAGCATTTGGTTTCCCTGTGGTTATCAATTGGCAAGGTACAAAAAAGCCTTCAGTCATTTAATAGATGGAAACAAATAGCGTCATACAAAGTCAATAAAGGCTTTTTTAAAATGAAACACTTACATTCGCTTCAGTGTTTAAATTCATTAATAAATACCGTCCACCATAATATGGAATTATGTAAGTATGCAAATGCATTAAATAATTTGTGCTGGAAAGGGCCCACTTACCTAGAGAGAATAGGGAAAAGACCCTATCCCACCTAGCTGCAGTTGCTACCAAGAAGGCAACTACCTTCCAAGGGTGTTTGTGAATAACACAATCTAACATGTGAGGGGAGCACTGACCCACAGGGTCGTAGCTTGGTCTGTAAAATTCGGGGGGGGGGGTGGGCGGGGGGGGGCAGGGGAGGGGGTGATATTCAGACTTTCCAACAAATTAAAATACATTATACGACAAGGAGGGCGCATGAGAGGGGCAAATGGTGCAATGGAAAGGGATTGGTAGGGGAACTAAATGAGAGAAAACACATTATTTTGTACAATAGCCAACATTGTTGAAGACTTCCAAAACAGAAAGGGAAATGTGTGTATGCGTGTCTGTGTGCAAGTAAAAATTCCTGTTGAAATCTGACAGACACTACAGTACCCGACTGAAAGCAGCTGTACCCAACTATTTAGCAGAAAATACATTTATTGGGGAGGGGAGTTGGGAGGTGTAACACCCCAACTGCCCCCCCTCCCCCAGCTATGCCCCTGCTGACCCATATGAGTCAGTTAATTAATTACGCAACCCAGCCAACATGGCCTCTTGGATTATACATTGTGAAAGTTTACACTCCTCTTTTCTTCCACCTAATGTCTGTCAAAAACGCCTCTGTTTGGGGATTCACTTGCAAAAAACCACGTACACATGTCATCAACTTTGGTACCAGCAGACTCACCTAAAACCATTTAATCCAGACTGGCTAGGATCTGTTTTTGTGTCCACTAACCAGTTGTGACCAACTCCTCTAGAAGTATCTCCTAGACCTACTGTTTACACTGGTGACGAACACAATACAATTATGGCAATGGCTCACAAAGTGAACAACAACACGAAGGAGGGCTGTAGTATGTAGCGATGTTCTCGTGATACATAGTCCACGAGCATTGTTTACTATTGACTGCTGTTCCACGAGCATGGCTGAACATCTGTTATGAGTGTCCTAGCAACCTCTAAACCTCTATCAGTTGCGCTTTGGACTCATGGCAGTTGGATGTCACAGTCGTGGGTGCATATGAAATAAAGCACATTTACCTTCCACTCGTGTCCCGAGTCATTCATCACATGGGCACAGGCAGGAGACCTGTTGCTACCTTTAACTCTGCATCTGGATAACTGATACATATCACCAATGGAAGGATAGAAGACTGACTGCTTTTGATGGAGGTTACCTTACTCAAGGCATCCATGGACCTAGCCCCTCATATAGAGATTTGGTCCTTTGGTACGTGTCTTACTTCAGAAAATACTTTGAATCAAACACATGTTCCAGAACATCAGCTATCGAAGACATAAACCCATCCAGAATCCCAACCTCCACCCACCCAGATGTCGACTTAAACAAACATGACTTAAATTAACATTTTCCCCATTAACAGTTTTCAAAGCATTCCTGAATAGCTTTAAAACACGTAGTGGTTTGTAGAACTTTGACCAGTCAGTTCATCCAACCGGAGCTTTTATTCTTACTCAGTCACCCAATACATCCTAAACTCCTTTGTTGCTTTCCACCTATCATAATTATTCATCCTCTACCACTGTGGAGTAAACTCTTTTCTCGTTCACTCATATCACATAATACAGACACATAAACCCATCCCTTGTGCCATTTCATCAAAAATTGGAGTGAGACTTGTACCAGGTCTCCTGCATTTAAATAACTAAAATGGAGTTTTGCCAGTTGTCCTGTGAGGCGACAATCTGGTCACCAGCAATCTGCTCTCTAATACCTCCTCCTAGTTCAGGCTGTTTACTCTTGCCAATCGTTTGCTCTAGTTGGTAGTTTTTAAAAAAACCTTTTGACAGCACCTTTTGTTTCCGGATGGTATAATGTGCTCTTCTTATGCCTCATTTCTCACTCACTAAGAAACGTTTCTACCTCCTTTGAGCAAAGCTGTCTCCCATTATTTGTTAAGAGGCATCTTGGTAGGCCTTCTTTACGAAATACTAATTCTAAATATTTTATCACACTTTTGAACTAATGTTACTAACTTACAACATCTTGAGAAAACTGGAGAACAGGTCACTCATAAAAAATTGACAGGGAGTGGAATGTTCACTTCTCAGAGCTCCCACAATATTTAAGGCTGCTTCTTCCGTCAGGTAGAGTATGACAATATGTAGGAATACAGATTTAAGAATCTTGTCCCTGCTACAAAATTCACTGCAATTATGGATTACTCTCTACACTTGCAAGTCTAAACATGGCCACCAGAAGTCTAACTGTAGTCTCTCTTTGGTCTTCACCACACTCAGATGTCTCTCTTGAACAAGTCAAATTAACTTTCCCTTCAAGGAAATAGGAACAATACATTTTTTACACCTTTGCACCCAGCTGTGCCCTAACTAGCTAAAATGGTTTGATACCATTTATCTACTTGTAGTAGAGGCTATCATCCAATACAAAGGTGCAAGAAACTTGAGAGAGCCTGGTGTCATTCCAAATCCTCCCAGGACAAGCACTCTTACAAAAACTCCTTAGGCATCATAAACATCTAAGAGAGGTATGTGTGAGTTTTTTGGCTGATAGGATTCAGAAGACAGGTTCTTTTGCTAAGACCATTATTTGCTTACAAGATTTCACACAGCCAGATTATTGCAGGCTACCAATCCCTGCCTTACATGAGCTGTGGCAATTTTTGTCATCATTTTTTCATGACAAGATTATTAAAATCAATGAGAATTATGACTGACAGATAGGGAGTCCCATTCCAGGGAAGCCCAGTGCTGTCAAACACCTCCTGAAGGATCATGTCATCTGGGAAACTTTGCCATCAGTTACCCAGAGTAAGTTAATGGCATGATTCCCTTAGTTATGTCTGGGTGTCCTGACGATCTGTGCCTGCCTCATCTGTTTTTCTCTTTTTAGTCAATCGGGTAGATGCATCAACGTTTTTTTTTGCGATTCCTTATTTGCGAAAAATAAGGAATCGCAAATAGGGAATCGCAAATGTCAATGCATCAATTTATTCGCAATTTTTTGCGATTCGGTAAAAATCGCATAATTTACCGAATCGCAAGAAAATTGCGAATTCTTAATTGCGAAATGCGAATTCACACACATGATGAATATCATTGAATCAACTGACTGAAAGCCAGTTCAGCAATTAGCCACAGCTGCTCCCTTTTTTGAATGTGAGGTTTGGCAGTTTGCTTTGTGAGCTTTCCCTGGAGGTTGCTGCTGCAGTCTGTGCCTGACAAATCCGTGGAGAAATGGCAAATGAAAATCCTGTTGAAGAGGGGATAGCCAGGAAAAGGAAAATAAAAATTTCTGATCAGGAGGTGACTGCGAGACAGGAACAGCTTTTTGGGAAGCATTCTCTGAAGGTTCCTGAAGCTATTAAAAGAAATCTATGGATTGCCATACAAGCAAAGGTAAACACAGTAGGAGTAGCACATCGTGACATAAATAATTTACAAAAAAGATGGTATGACCTGCGCAGTCGTGCAAAAGAGAAGTTAGCAAACAGGATGAAAGCAGCAAAAAAAACTGGAGGTGGAACACCCAGGGATAGACCCAACACCCCCCTGGAAGAGATGGTGGAAGGCACACTGTTGACTGAGGCTGTAGTTGGAGTGATAGACATTGATACTTCAGAGATTCCAACCCCTTCTGAAGGTAAGTGAATTGTAAATGGTTTTGTTTCTCTGAATTGTGCCTAGAAATTGCAAGAGTCTTGTGAAAGTAGTTGTACTTGCAGAATTGTATTTCAGTAGTGTAGGATATCTTTTCTTCATTTTTCCCCAAAAAGTTATTTACTGTTTGGAAATTGAAAGTAGTGCATCATGGGATCTGTAGTTTTTATCAGTACTTCATTTACACAAACAAGAATTTTATTAGAAAATTATTTACAACGAAGAATAATAAAGAAGTAGACTGGGATCATGTCATTGTATAGAATCTCAAAATGTATTAATTACATTTTTTAAAGTGCAAACTTTAAATAACATCATGTTTGCATTTTTTTAATCATAGAAGCACTTCAGGAATTAATTGAGCGAGATTTGAGGGATTTCAACACCCAAGAAGGTCAAGAAACAGATGAGGGAAATGCCCTTACCACATCAGCAAACCATTCTCAAACAGGTGAAAGACAGAGAGTGCGTCAACTGCTGCAAACTGATTCTGAAGCAGAGCACAATGATAATGTTGCTGAAAGGCAACCTCAAACTACTCCAACAGTCACAAACAGAAGGCTGAGTAGGCGAAGGAGACTTTAGCAGTTTTCTTTACGCCGTGGTCATGCAACAGATAGTGGTCAATTTGGAGAGGGTCCCATCACTGGCAGTCTTGTTGAAGAGAAAATCCTCAAGGTACAGCGCCTCCAAGTTAAAGACATTAGAATAATCAAAGGTAAACTTGGACATATGAGCAAACAAATGGGGTATTTATCCAACAGTATGAATAAAATGATAAATGTAATAAAGACAGGCCATGAAACATCTTCAGTGAAGCTTGACCGCATTGCCACTTCTTTAGAGACCATGTGCACATTGATGCAAAACCAGCAAATTATAAGTGAAAAAAGGCAGCTGCGACTAATGAACAACATTCAGGCCCATAACAGGCAAATGTCTCGCCTTTCAAATTGTACAACTAAGCTCTGCAAACAGACCCTTTCCACCAGGTACTTTTGAGGAAATCTTTTGAACAAATTCACAAGGGTTTAGGGACTATCCATGAACCTTTGGAAAAATCACATAGCAATGGATCATCAGAAAAACAACTACCAATGGGGAGAGTGGAGCCTGCAATGCTGTGAGTGGCACACTTGATCATTGCTTAACTGGCACACACCGTAGCAATAGAAAGCAGAATGATGCAAGTAACATGGGCATGCGCAGTAGGAAAAATGCAGGGAAGGCATTAGGAGTGCGTGGACGTAAGAAATGACATTATGTCTGTGATGCCTCTAGCTTGATATTGATAATGTCCAAGTGGTTTATGGTTTCATGATTTTCATTTTATAATTTGTGACTTAAACAAAAGAAAAATATTGGTGATACATTTACAGTCCATTAAGTGAATGTATTAATTTTGACTTTGAAATAAAAATTTCATTTTTTGAAAACCAAATAAATCCGTGTGTCCATCCTACCTCATTCAGAAGTAATGTTGTGTGATCTCTGCCCTTCTCCTTCTCCCCTCTGCTGCCTCTGGTCCATGTGCTCTTGCCTGTGGTTGTTGAGGCTGATTGTCATTTTGAGGTAAAACATCTTCTTCATCAAGTTCTATGCCTCTTTCAGTTGCTAGGTTGTGCAGCAATGCACATGCTGCTACTATTTTACAACAAATGTCTGGCTGATATTGCAATGCTCCACCTGTCTTATGTAGTATGCGAAAGCGTGATTTCATCACACCAAAGGTCCTCTCTATCACATTCCTGGTTGTTATGTGAGCCTGGTTGTAATGCTGCTCTTTCCTGGAAGTTGGATTTAGGTATGGAGTTAAAATGTAAGACCTCACTGCATAGGCACTATCACCTACAAAAAGAAGAATCAAAAATTTAAATTTACAAGGAAGAAATGTGTCCAGATGAAGAAAAAGTGTGTTACAATTTTCAAAAGCATATTTACCCAGCAAGTATCCATCTCCAAATTGTCCTGCAAGCAGTCTAGCATGAATAGCACTGTGTCTAAAAATGTAGGAGTCATGGGCACTTCCAGGGTAACTAGCAACTAAATCTGTGATAATAGTTTTTGAATTACAAATGGCTTGAATGTTAAGATAATGGAAGCATTTCCTGTTGCGAAAAATATACTCATTTTCAGAGGGTGGACAAATGGGAACATGTGTGCCATCTACACAGCCAATGACGTGGAAATTGAGCCATGTTATAGAAATCTAATTTCGTTTTCATCAAATCCTGTTGTGTGTTTGGAAATTTTATATGATACCTTATTCTTTGTAACATGGCATTTAGGAAGGCATTAAAAAATCTGGAAAGTGAACTCTGGGAGACACCACCAGCAATAGCTATTACACCCTGAAATGACCCAGAAGCAAGGAGGTGCAGTGAGCACAATACCTGCACATGGGTTGGTATAGCTTGTGTCCTGCGTGTTTGCCTCTGCAAAATTGGGTCCAATTCTTGAATTAAATCTAAAATTAAATTAGCATTGAGCCTATACTTAGGAGAAATCTCTGATTCTGTCTGCCCTAGTAAGGTTATGCGCACTCTGAAGATTCTCTCTTGTATGAGCCTTCTCCTCCATCCTGCAGCTACTCTCAACCTCTGCCTGCGAGCCAAAAAGAAAAGTGCTGCCATTCTGAGAAGCAAATTCATGGTCTATGAGGTCTATATATGTAGTACTGATGATTAACAGCTGTAGTTAAAAAAAGTTTGTAAAATTAGCACCAGGTTTGACTTCTTCTAATTTTAAGAATTCCAAATTGCGATTTCTTAAAAAATCGCAAATTGCGAAATTTCATGCATACCATTTTCTCGCAAAAAAATGCGATTCGCAAATTTAGCGATTTTTTAAAGAAATCGCAAAGACTTTAGCGATTCCTAAAAATGCGAAAAACACTTAAAACTTGATGCATCCCAATACCATGAATTGCATTCGCAAACGGCCGAATTATGCGATTCGCACCGTTTGCGAATGCAATTCTGAATGATGCATCTAGGCATTAGTGCCTTAATTTACTGTGATCTATTCAACAGCTCACCAAAAATGGCAAAGGTGCCAAGAATCTGGAAACATGCCCATGGCTCCCCAATTTTAAAGGCACCTATTGTAGACCCTGCCAATCTCTCCAATTACTGGACTATCTTAGTGCTGCTGTTCCCCATCAAAGTTATACAGGAAATTATTAATAAGCAACTATACCACTACTTAGAGACCAATCATATACTGAGCTCATGCAGGTATTCGGGCAACCCACACCACAGAAACCAATGTTTTGGCAGTCACAAATTCCATTAGAACCAGCATTGATGAAGGAAGTTTCTGTTGCGCTTGCAGTTTTAGATCGTTTCAGCAGCTTTTGACATGGTTTCCCATGCGGTTTGGATTGAAAGGCTCTTTGACTTTGGTGTTCACTCACAGGCTCTCGACTGGGAGAGACATCCTAGTGGATAGATCGCAATCGGTATTTATCCCCCTTTTAAATCTAGGACTGTCATAAAAAACCTGTGGTGTGCCCCAGGGACCTTCATTGAGTTCCACTCTCTTTAACTTATATGTGGCCTCATTGACAAAGGTTGTTCTGGACTTTGACTTGGAGATTCTGTCTTATGCTGCTGACACCCAATTAGTGGTATGATTGGACATAACCAGGAACTGACAAGAGTCAGGTACCTGTGACTGCCTGCCTACTGTGGCATTTTGGATGAAGCAGAGTTGCCTTTACACAAAACCAATGAAAAACAGAAATCTTTATATTTAGTAAAGTCATCCAGATCTGCTCAGATGATTGGCGGCCTAAAGAACGGGACAATCCTCCTCAGCCACAAAAAGTTGTAACAAATCTCAGCATTCTGCTGGATGACAAGCTTAGTGTAGCAAATTATGTCACAGCAGTCAGCAATACCTGCATTGGATTTCTTCGCATGCTGAGGAAGGTCTTGTCCTGGCTTCCTTCCAACTGTAGGAAGACCATCATACTGGCTCTTATGTTTTCTTGGTTGCAGTAAATGAGTCTTTCCTGTCATGCTTGCAAGTGGTCCAGAATACAACTGCCAGATTGGTTTGGCATAGTCATCCTGGCACCTATGCATGTCCCATTCTGAGGTTGCTTCATTGGCTAACTGTTAGGAAGCATTGTATTTTTAAGCTCCTGTGCCACACCCACAGATCCTTGTATGTTGATGGCCCTATATACTTACGTACAAACATTAGATTTTACCAGCCAGTTAGAAAACTTAGATCATCTGACATGGCACTGCCACCCTCGCCACATACAGACTACGCAATACGGAGGAACTCTCCTTTTCCTACCTTGCACCTCACAACTGGAACAAGCTGCCTTTACATATTCATTCTTGTCTAAGCTTTACCACTTTTAAAAAGATGTTAAAACCCAGCTATTTTAGCTAATGGCCTTCTAGTATGTCTACCTGTCATTTGTTTCTTTATGTGTAGGCTATAGCGCCAGATCTATCCTTAGGGAGTGAGCTGTTCACGCTTAACAAATGCCCATAACATAACTTAACATACTTCCCTATTGTTGGAACAACCCTGAACGTCCTTAAAACTTCCACCATGGGAACATTTTTGCTTTCTATTCCTTTTTAGATACATCTCCATTAATATCCACATAAATGTTTTCCTTAACCCAAACATTAGCTGAAACCAGCTTAGATCAGAAATCTGCTGCATTGTCCTCGTACCAAGGATGTACTCAACACTAATGTATCCTTCTGCAACCAAACAACACACTTCTTTATCCTAGATAAGACTGCATCAAACCTTTTTTTAGGGTGAAAATCTGACATAAAGCCTTGCGCCCTGATTTTAGCCCTGGAATGTGACACTTTACTGCACGAGTTACAAGCACTCACAGAAGAGTCACAGTCTGACTAACCCCTTAAACTCCCACTTGCTTATTGTCTTCATATGGTATCCTGTAAATATTCACAGGCATTATCCCCTATAGTTTAACTAGTACCACTGATAATATCATGACTTAATATGTATCTGTAATTTATTCTTGATCAGTTATGTATTTGTCAGGATGGGGAGTTTACACTAGTGTCCAGCGTGCGCGCTTTTCATCCCAGTCACTGTATTCTAGCTGCACATGTTATGACCTTTTTCTAATCTGCAATTTTTTTAAACATCTTTTTATTGTTGACATCAAGCAAAGCAATGATAAGACAATACCACATTTTGCATTGTTCATCATTACAGTCTTGTACAGCAGGGCCAATTTTTATTTGAACATGTATCTTACAACACTGAGCAGCATCTTTCTCCTCGTCTCTAACTCTCTCCACTATTGTAAGGGCCGAGGCTGGATTGGGTAGTCTCTTCCAGGGGTGGCGTGCAGGGGTACCCTCTGTATTTATTCCACTTGCCCCAAATTTTACCCCATTTCTTGGGACAGCCCCTGCTAATATACACTTTATTTTCAGCCACCATGCACCAATCCATGTTTTGAGTTGGCAGTTCACATGACCCCCATTTACAAACAATGTTGCATTTCATTACCATCAGTCCTAAACAGGGTAGTATTGGGATTGAAAATCGGCCCGGGCACACAATAAAAATCGGCCCCCATTTGCATAATGCCTTTCCTCAAATCACTGCTTCATCGTAATTGCATTAAAATGAAGGGGGGTGAACTAAAAAAAATGCATGCATTAGTTTACACTAGTGAAACACACCTGAAAACTAGTGAGGCCACTTCTACTGAGGCCCCCTGCCACGCTCAGTATGTGCACACATTATTGGGCCGGCCAGCGAGACAAAGGGAGTGATACCTCTGCCTGTTGCTAAACCGGGGGTGGGGGATCGGCGGTGTTGGTGGCGGGGGAGGGTGGTAATGAGCGCCCATCTGCCTGCAGAAAGGCCACTCAGCCACCCACTGGGCCGCTGGCTGTATTCCGAAAATAGAGACACCGCCCAAATCGGCCCCAGACTGCTCAACAAAGCTGCCCACAGCAGAACTCGGACACCGGCCCCTCGGGCATTGCCCGCATGCCCGCGTTACCAATCCGAGGCTGGTCCTAAAGTGACCCAAGTCTTCTCTGCCTGTCCCAGGTCGGAGTCACCCCATACATTTAAAATACAGCACTTCAGGGTCAAGGTTAATTCCATTCCTACTACTTTTGTCATACAAGCAATTACAACATCCCAATATTGTTTAATTGTTTGACACTCCCACAGGATGTGAAAAAATTACCCATCCTCTCCACAGTCTCTATACTAGAGAGTGTTTGGTTTTCTACCCATTTTTTTAAGTATACTACGATAAATGTATGCTCTGTGGAGCAATTTCGACTGAATCACTCTGAACCGGGATGGAATGGCCACATCCATAGGGGATGTCAGGGCTCCCGGCCAGTCTTCCTCCTGAAAATCTGGAATATCTAGCCCCAATCAGTCTCACAGGCCCACCAACGTGTCTGGCATGTTATTTATACGTTTCTGATATGTCATAGATATTGCTTTCCGGGTGAGGTGTTCCTCAAGGAGGCGACACTCCGATGGTGAGGATTCAGGTAAGGACTGTCCCTGAGGCACCACCTTGTTCAAGGCGTGCCTGATCTGTAAGTAATGAAAAAATCCTTGGGGTCTAAATCATTAGATTTTTGCAATTGCTCAAATGATTTCATTCGTGTGCCTGTGTGTAAGTCTCCCACCCTTGAGATTCCAATCAAATCCCACTTTTCAATTCCCGCTTTTAATCCCAAACTGCCCAGCGGTTTCAAGTCCCACAGTGGGTTAGCTTTGGTAATTTTATTTTTCCACCCCAGTTTAGCGGTGGCTGTGTGTTATATTTTCACTATAAGTGCTGTTGAGCCCTACAGGACCTGACTTCTAGGATTAGTATTTAGTGCTTGTAGGTATTCCCTCGGTTGAAGATTTAAGTGGTCCATTTTATAGGCCAGTTCCGAATGCGGTTGGCGAGCCCATTGGTCTACTGTCACCAATTGGGCCGCCCGATAATAAGATTCTATGTGAGGCAGGGTGATTCCTCCATCGTACCAACTGCGGGTTAATTTTACAAGCGCGATTCTGGGAGATCCTCCATCTCAAAGGAGCGTTCAAACCGCCCCATCTATTAGCTTAAAATAATACTCTGGTACCCAATACGGTGTATTTTGTAACATATACAGAAAACTTGGCAGCGCCATCATCTTAAAGAGCATCGCTTTTCCCAATAGTGACAATGGGAGAGCCCACCAATGTTGGACACCGTTTTGGAGTCATACCAGAGGGCCCATCAAGTTTTGGTCATAGAATCGGGTGGAATCTTGCGTTACAAATATCCCCAGATACCGAAATCCGTCCGAAACGACCTGTACTGTACATTCTGCTGGGATGTTAGGCCTTTGTGCACTCAGGACAAATACTACAGACTTCATCCAATTAATTGTATAACCAGAGTATCTACTTTAAGAGGTAAAAATGTTAAGTATTCTCGCAATCGATGCCCTGGGAGAGGCCACATATAACAATATGTCATCCACATACAGCGATATTCTGTCCTCCCAGTCTTCCATCCAGCCAAGGACTCTTATTATAGGATCACACCTTATCCATATTGCTACCAGCTCTAGCATCAGTGCAAAGATTAGGGGTGGCAAAGGACAACCCTGTCTTTTGCCCCTAGACAGGGTGAACCACCGCGAGGTTCTACCATTTACATCTACCTGAGCACGGGGTTTTTCATAGAGTAATTTTATCCAGGACAGAAACTGCGGGCCAAACCCCATAAGGCTCAAGGCTGCAAACATATATGTCCATTCAATGGTGTCGAAAGCCATCTTTGGATCCAGGGAAAGGATTGCAGCATCCTCCTGGATTCAATGGGTGTGTCCCAAAACCCTGTGTAGGCATCTGAGATTTAACGCAGGAGAGCCACCGGGAATAAAGCCAGATTCATCAGGGTGTACCAGGGTTGACAAGTGTGGGCCCAACCCCCGGCCAACACTTTAGCTAAAATCTTCACTTCTACATTAAGAAGCGAAATTGGCCGGTATGAAGAGCACTGATCCTTGGGCTTCCCTGCTTTATGAATTACTACCACCGTCCCCAACCATTGGTCCATAGGGAGGGAACCCTTCGTTTTACTCTCCTCAAACATAGTTAGGAGATGCTGCATTGTTTCAAACGCCGTGAATTTATACAACTCTAAGGAGATTCCATTTGGGCCCCCAGCCTTGCCCGAGATAAGGGCTCTGAGCGCTTGCATCACCTTTTCTACAGTGATTTTGGTCCCTAAAAGTTGTTTTCCCTCTGCCGTGACTACTGGGAGGGTGATATCTGCTAGGAATTCCAAGGCCTCCTGAGTCGTTGCCTCTGTACCTGAGTTATTGACCTTCAAATAATAGTCTGCGAATGCCTCCGCAATCTCCTGCGGGTCTCGCAGGACCTCTCCCGGTTCGAATGTTATTTGTGGCACCCATCGGCTAGCACGCTCCCTTTGCTCAGGCCAGGCTAACAGCTTCCCAGTTTTGTCACCCACTTCATAGAACCTGTGTTGTGTTGCTATGACTTTGTTTCTTGCTTCCTCTGATATCCAGTCGGAGTAATCCTGCTGTTTTATTGCCAGTCTATGTTGTAAGGTATCCTCACCCCCATTCAGTATTTGACGTTCCAGCTCTAAGATCTCTTGTTCGATTTCCACCACCTTCGCTTTCCCTTCCTGTTTATCAACGATAGAGCCTTCCCTCGAACCACTGTCTTATACGCCTCCAAAAGTACCTGGGCTGGTCAACTGAAGAAACGTTTTCTTTAAAGTAGTATTTAGTGGCTTTAATAATTTTCTTTCTTATTAACAGTATTTTCAGATACCAGGGGTTAAAGGGGATTGCACCCTTATCCCGTGTGTTGCCAACCTTATAAGTCATCCAAATGGGGGAGGGATCTGAAATTCTCCTCGCCATATGAGCAACATCAGTAAAATGCGTAAAGTGTGAGGCTGAAGTGATCATATAGTCGATACGTGATCTGCTTCCATGTGCCCCGGAGTAAAAGGTGTATTCTCTCTGGTGTGGGTTCAGGGTCCTCCAATTATCTAGTAGGCCTAGAGCCTCAAAGAACTTCACCAGTCTTGTTGGTTTAGCTGTGTGGGCTCTTACCGGCCAACGATCCAAATCCTCACATCCTGTCACATTCAAACCCACCCCCCCATGAGGAGTCTCCCAGGGGGCAGTGCTAGTATCTGGGCCCCTAAGTCTTCCAATGTTGATTCTTTCAATGTTGGGGGGACATATATTGAGTGTATGTTTACTACCTCGCCCGCCCATGATCCCAATTGCGCAGTGTATATCCCTAGTCTGCCAGTCCTGGTCTTGTCAATAATCAAGGGGAGATTTTTTTCTACGGAAGATTCCCATGCCCCTGGAACCCGAGGTATATCCTGCATGTATCTTCATTTTGTAACCCCCCAATTAAGCTCTTGACATGTGTTCCCCATTAAATGAGTCTCCTGCAACAGCAACACATCTGGGGAGTGCCTCTTTATGAATTGCAGGACTATACCGCATTTTATCTTATTGCCCAACCTGTTCACATTACATGTCATCACTTTCAGTTCCACTGGTGTTTGTCCTGTCATTTGTCTGAAACAGATTCCCTTGGGAAAACCAGTCTAGCACGCCAATGTGTTAGATCACACTACCACTCACACTTAGACCCCAAGGGGGTGTCTAAAACAAGCTCTCAGGTCTATTCTCACACAAGGGTGAACCAGAAAACCAAATCACTGGCAGCTAACTACAATATGGGATACAAAAAGCAATTTATTAAAAACTATTGAGGCAACAATAGACAGAGATTAAAAATTCATAATACAGTATGAATGCAAAATAAAAACAGCACATAAATATACAATAATTACACAGTAACCTAACAGTGGGACAAAGCTACAGAAAGACACAATATGGGTCAAATCAGGGAAACCCCACGGTACATTAGACAGTTCAATGGATATATTTGGATGCAGAGAGACTCAAAATGAAGAATGTCTCATATTTAGGACTTAGTACTCAAGAATGCATCTGTCATGTATCCGTGGGATAATCCAAGACTAACAGAGCGTCGACGCGTTTCGGCAGGTCCAAAGTAGATGACTGCCCGCCTTCTTCAGGACAATAATTATAGTTTTCCCACAGTTCAATATATATCTTTGCAGAGAGATCTCTCACATCTATATCTTGGGAGGTAGCAGATCCCAGAGTATATGGAAACTGGACAACACTCTCAACAAACAGGTTGAACCGTATAATTATTGACGTTCCATCCACTTCATTCTTGTGATAATTTCAATCATAGTCTTGCACAGGATAATCTTTCCAACACCCACTCTCTGAGTCTTATCCTCGGTGTCTGTTGTATGGCTAGGATGGGCCGATCAGTGGAGACGGAGGTAGCAAGAAATGCCCGTGTCTCACTATGGACGGCGATCCTGAAGCTCCACACGAAGGGGATCTGACGGGGGGTAGTGAACCTCCAACAGCATCACAGTATCAATAGTGTGTTATGTACAACGCTGCATTGTGTCCCCATTCTACGTATGGCCCTACTGGTCACGTTAGTGGTATGTACTATTGGTGTCGCAAGTGAGGTCTGCACCTTAATACGTTCTGCCTGTTCTTCCCAATATGCAAAAAACAATAGCCAACATGCTATAACATTGGAAATTCTCCCCCCTTCCCCCGAACCCCCCCCACCCTGCATTCCTGCTCGACAGAACCCCAATTGCTTGACCACCAACTTAGCAGAGAGACTGTCGACCCCCCGTTTAACTAACATCAGAGACGTTGGCTTACCCACAACCCCTCCATCCCCCCCTCATTTACTGTCTCATTATGTCCCCTGGACCAGTGCAGATATCCTGCAGCCAGAGCCCATTAGTCTCACCACCTGCTGGAATCACCTATTCTCGAACTTATAGTCAGTTCTGCCACTCTGTATTGGCTTGTAGAGGTCTCCGCGAGGGGGCCAATGTCTGTTCTTTCCCTAGTTGTATCAGGGCTTTGCTTCCCTGATCATGCCACTCCTCATAAGTACCCGCCTGTCTCATTTCAGTCCGTATTCTCTTTCCCTTCCACTTGTGGGTCTCTTTCTCGTTGCTCCTCTGTCCCTTTCGCTATTCTTTTGAACCTGTCTAACTGTGTCTTTGCTCCGGGGCCTTCCACTATTCACCAGCCCTCCAACCATTCCCAAACTGCGTCCATGGTGTCAAAAAACCATGCCTTTCCTTCGGACCTCATGCAGAGCCTTGCTAGGAATAGCATGGAGTATTTTATTCGTTTTTTTCCCTAAGTTCCTTTTGTGCAGCCATGAAGTTCCGTCTGAGCGCATGAGTTTTTAATGTGAAGTCCGGGAAAAAGGTGACCTGAGCATTATCTAATAGCAATGGTGGGGCTATGTGTTGTAGGATAACATCCCGATCTCTGTAATTGAAGAGACATGCTTTAATAGGTCGGGGTGGTGCTCCATGCCTGGGACATCCGCCTGTCACTCGTTGGGCCCGCTATACAGAGAACATTTTTGAGAGGCTTGTTGGTTGAAGTTTCTGCGTTATCAGTGTTTCTACGAACAGGTCCGGTTCCCGCCCTTGTATTCGTTCCGGCACCCCGAGAATGCAAACATTATTTCGCCGTGACCTTCCTTGCTGGTCTTCAATCCGGGCTTCCAATGTAGCTTGAAGCAGTTGTACTTCCTTCAATTGGGTTTTCAGAGTCGCAGTTTAACTCTGGGACCCTCTCCCCCATCGTGCGTAGATCAGCACGATTCAACAACACTTCTGTTGTAACGTGTCGAGTCCGGTTTCCAGCACTGTTTGCACCCCTTGTATGGCAGCCATCAGGTCATTCAAGGAAAAGGAGGGCTCATCGGGTCTCTCTTCCATCCCCTGGGTTGAACGTTCTTGCGAGGGCCTCTGCATTTCTGCGCTTTTCTGCTGCGTGAATGTGTCAAGTTTGGTCTTCCTCCTGTCATGCTATCCGTTAGGTGCTTCTGGGTGGAGTGCTTTGTTATGTACTATTGATGAGGGAACCGCTGCCGCCTGCCAGGGGCCTTTGGTGCTCCCTGCGGCCTGTCAATTTATTCCGTCCGCTTTCCAAACAGTCTGCCACCCTAAATAGTTCTCAATGGTCCTCTACCTTTTGCTTTTTAATGGGTGGGCCCCTTTAATATCACTGTGGCCCGTTTATGCTGCATGCGCCATGGGGGTTTAAAAAAAGGGGGGGGAAGAAGGAACAATCACTATGCTCAGTCATTGCCCCTTTATTTAAGTCTCCCCAGCCTTTCGCTATATAGTCTTTAGGCTACTTTCAGTTTATAACATGGACCGGGGGGGGGGGGGTACCTCCCTGCCTCACCACACGGAACAATTGGCTGTTGAGCTCCTCTACAACTGTGGTCAGGCGCTGACTTTGTGTCCTTACTGTACTGCTCGTAGGCGTTGGAGGGCCTGTCGCAATGCCTCAGAACTCCCTGTGATTGCTGATGGAGTTCACACTGCTCTCCTCGGGACGGGGGGCTGGGGTGTTAACGCTGCGCATCTAGGCGTCTGTAGGCTAGAACCACTCCCCCGGCGCTTGGTCAACTTTAAATCGCTCTCGGGGACCCGCCTGGCTCCATCCTGCACCTTACTTTTGATCTGCCCCAGGATCCCACCGTTACCTCCGTCTCCGGCCTCATTCGATTGCTGCTGCATTCTGATTGTTTATTTTATCGCCTGTCTCTGGTCCAGGACGGATTAGTGATGGATATTTGAGGGATTTGGGAAGTCAGCTGTCTGAGCTGCTTTACATAGCGGCCATCTTCTGCTAAAGGTAAGCCACGCCCCCTAATCTGCAATGTTTGAACCAATATCTCCTGCGTTGTACTTCCTGTTGTCATACGGTGTACAGGTCCTTTCTGTGAACAGTATATATTTCTCATTGTCGTTATGATGCGGCTGCAAATGTTGTGTCTTTAGGAAATAAAATAAAAATCGGTTTAAAAAAAAAAAAGGTTCCTAAATGTATTATTGACCCAGTTCACTGCCAAGGCCTCTTTTTTGGTGACTGAGTAATTAAGCTACGATTCCCTTAAAGACCTTGAAGAAAAATGCCACGTGTAAAACCTGGCTTTTTCAGCGGGTTAACCCCCAGTCTTTTTGCTTTTTGGCCTCCTGTTTTTGACCTTGTTTTTGTTGCTTTTAGGACTCTGGACACTTTAGCACTGCTATTCAGTGCTAAAGTGCACATGCAATCAATGTTTGTTGTGTTATGATTGGTTTTCCGTGATTTGGATATTTGATTTACTAGTAAGTCCCTAGTACAGTGTACTGTGTGTGCCGAGGGCTTGAAATCAAATGGTACTAGTGGGCTTGCAGCACTGACTGTGCCACACACACAAATAGCCTTTCAAAGGTGACTCAGACCTGCCACTGCAGTGTCTGCGAACAGTATTTACTTCCATGTCAACCTGGCGAGTGCACCCACTTGCCAGGCCCAAACCTTCCTTTTCTTACATGTAAGGCATGCCTCAGGTAGGCCCAAGGTGCCCCTGTGGGCAGGGTGCAGTGTATGTGAAAGGTAAGGCATGTACTGGTGTGTTTTACTTGTCCTGATAGTGAAAGACGGTGTATTTCATTTTTCACTTTTGAAAGACTATCTATCCAATAGGCTAACATGGGGATTGCCTTGTAACATTCTGCAAGCATAACTTTCCATTGGGACAAGATGGAGAAATCGAGTTTAGGCTTCCTGAACTCAGAATTTAAAAATAGATCTTTTAGTAAATATGCTTTTTACATTGCGTTTTTGAAAATGTCACCCATTGAAAGTGGGCAATAACGTCTGTTATTTGTATATTCACCACCTGCTTTAGAGTGACAGGAGATGGGGATGTGCATTCACTGTAGACAGCCACAAGGGAAGTTGAGGTGTGTCCTGCCTTTCCTGGATGACTCATAGTTTGGCTGCATAGGACTGGTCTGCATTTAGAGTGGTAGGAGGAGTTTCACTTGCACCTGAATAGGCTGTATCTCCTTTGTTCAATGCTGTCTCCACCCCCTGTGGTCCTGCTGCACCAGAGAGGACAGGACTGGTTTGGACTGGGCTCTTAGACCCTTGCTACAAAGAGAAGAAAAGGAAAATGTGGTGTAAATTTTAGCGGCCTGAGCCCTTAACTTTAGATTATTGCAGGACTATGGAACATACCGAGAAGAAGAGCTGTAAGACCCGTCAGGAGGAGTACTACCCCTTTCCTGGTGTTGCTTTGTTGGGTTGACCTGCAGTTGCTGCTTCTGTCTCCAACAGGGAAAGACTGGACTCTTCTCTCTGCATTCTAAGTGTCTCTAAGAGCTTGATGGAGAATTTGCCTCCTGTTGGAAGTCTCAGGGAAATCAAAGACTTTGACATCTTCTGGGTACTGGCTTCTGGAACTGGAGGTTTGAGCTGCCAAAGAGGAGAAAGGTAACCCGACACCGTCTGCGACACCGCTACTGGCTCTGTGACATGAAGGCACCTCAGGGGGCACCGCCGCACTTCACATCGCAACGCAGTTCTCACTGACGCCGCCCAACGCTGCCCGATGCCACCACCGGGCCGCTGCTTGCACCGTGACCTGTGGGCACTGCACTCTGCATTGCCTCGCTTCACACCGCTGCCTGCCTGGGAACCCCCAATGACAACGCAACACCATCACCGATGCCACTACCTGCACCGTGGCCTGTGGACACCACTTGTGGAGAGCACGGAGCAATGTCCCGCTTCGCACTGCAGTCCTGGTCTTACCAGTTCTGCCGTTCTTAGCTGACATCGACGTCACCGCCTGCACCGTGGTTTGGGAGCACCTCTCATAAATTACACGGCACACTGCCCTGTCCCACATCGCAGCCTTGGCCCACCGATGCCATTGTCAACTGACACCACTGCCTGCACCACAACCTGTGGGCCCGCACACCGCATTGCCCCATTTACAGCGCAGCCTGTGTTCTGCCAATGACAGTACGTCAGCAACGACGATGCAGCTGCTTGCACTGTGATCTATCAGCACTACAACAAGCTCCGCCTGCTTCGCACCACAGCCCTGGTCTCACCGATGCTGTGGGACAACCGTTACTGAGCTGCTGCCTGTACCGTGCCCTGAGGGCACCGCATGTTGCTCCACTTCACACCACAGTCCCAACTCCTGCACTCCTGACTTGAAACTCATGAATTCGACCTGCAATACGTGTGATTTCAACGGCCTAACAACTCCTACACCAACTTCCGGAACTGACGCCGCTCCTCCAGAGTTCACTACAAAGTCTGACACACTGCAGCTCCGAAGGTACTGTTTTACAGGTCATCCCAACATCGCAGCTGGCCCGCGACACCGCAATCAGCTGGAACTGTTGGTTTTGTTTGTTCACGAAGCCGTGAAAACCCCAGACAGAGCTGTCAACTTCAAGGAACTGTGTGCCTCGTTATGATGGCGGTCGGACTTTAGTCTGACTGCCATCCATGGAAATGGGACCACCCGACTAGGTGGTCCAGCTATCGGTATTACGATGCAACCGCCTTCAAGGTAGTCGCAATGTGAATCTTTTGTCTTGCAGCGTGTGCTGTGGGGTGCAGCACACACCACAATACAAAAAAACATATTTCAAACATCCCTGCAGTATGTGGCAAGCACCGTATGGTGCAAGGACGTTAAGGCTGGTATCATAGGTACCCCCCAGGGCTCATGGCGGAGGTCCAGGGAGAAAGGGGGCTCGCTATGGGCCCTCAATTCACTTTCTGCCTACCTTTTTATGGCAGGTTAAGCATCAGGAAACAGCCGTCAGAAACTGACATTGTAACCCCTACGGCAGTGCCTGAGGTGGTTCGACGCGCTCCTTGAGCATGTTGGATTAGTGTCAGCCGTCTCTCCGCCCGCTGACCATCCGCCCGCCGTATTTGGATACGGCGGGCGTTATTGCATGGTCTGATGGCTGTGGGATCGCCACCAGCGGCCTGACGATTGTGGTCCCCCACCATCATAATGATGCTCTGTATATAAAGTCTATTTTTGCTTTATTGGTATTGTGGATTACTGTATGCCGGACTTTTATTATTTTGGTCTTGTTTTACAAAGATAAATATTGGATATTTTTCTAAAACTGGTGCGGTGTCCTTTTGTAGCGTTTTCGCTGTGTTACTGTTTGTTATGTGCAAATACTTTACACATTGCCTCTGGGATAAGCTTAACTGCTCGTGCCAAGCTATCAAGGGTGTGAGCTGGGGTTGTTTTAGACGTGTAATCTCCTATACCTGACTAGCGTGGTGGATTCTGTCTGGGTTAGGTGCACAGCCTAGGCAACCAGAATACCCATTTCTAATACTACAATTTTATCCTCATTGTCTGTCCAATAAGACTGCACCCAGAACTTTAGAACAGCCATCAGTTATAACAAAGATCCCTCTTCCTCCTACAAACGCATGTATTTCGCTTTTTTTTTTTAGCAATGCCCTCTTAGAGATAGTCTTCTCTGCCAGTTTCTCAATAAATCTAATGTAAAACTCCACAATCCCCAGGAAATAAAACAGTTTGACCTTATTATTTGATCTCTACACTTTTTAACGATCTCTCCCAGTTCCTCTTTAAGTCTCATACCTAATCTCTGTCTTACCAAAACAATATTCATCTGCCCTCAATGTTACTTTGTGGTCTTTGAATCTCTCTAAAGCCTTCCTGACATGCTTATTATGTTCCTCCCATGAAACTCCCTTTACCTATATGTCATTCTGAAAATATTTTACTCTTGCTGTGTCTCCTAACTTTGAAGTCATTGCCCTCTGAAAAACTGAGGAGCAGATACAAGTCCAACTCACACCCTCACAAACTTAGAAGCTCCTATTTGGGTTATAAATAAGGAAAGATCTTGTGACTCCTCATGAAATCGAATCTGGTGGTATGCAGAGGCCTGTTGTAAAAATGTTGGCACCAATTAACATTGATATTTACTATGATATATTTGGCAGTTGGTACTTGATCACCATCACTTCCGCCGTGTATAAGTACTTTCAAATCCACACACAAGGAATTCTCTACACTTACCTTCTTGCCTACCACAATTGTGGCTAACCACTCCATCGCCTCTGGAGGGCACTTATCCCAGACTGATAAAATATCAACAATTCAATGTACATTGTCTCATATACAATGTCAGACAACCTCCTTACTTTAGAAACAATGTGCACTGCTTCTTTTTGCAACCTTTTCTTGGGTACATATGATTCCAAACACCCCAACTCTGTTTAAAAAGTCTTTATGAATATTTTCAAAATCTGTCTTCTATCATATGAAGGGTGGTTTATAGGTAAGGCAACATTATCACCTTTGATAGAAACGTATGCATTTTAATCACTATTCTGTTGTGACATGTTTCAGCAGCCTGATAACATTTCTTCATCTTTATCTCTTGGTCCCCATAGCCTCATGGCCTGACATCCATTTCCTGTAACTTAATAGACCCTCAAAGTTTTTTTACACCTCCTTTGAAATAATTTTCAAGCGGGAACAGAATTCAAACATCTGGGCAGATTTACTAACATTTTACAGCGTGGATACATCCTTTTTTGCGCAGCTAGGACACCAAATGTTATTTGTGATTTACAAAGCCACACAAATCAGATTTGTGTGGCTTTGTCCCAATAGAAACTCAAGGCCACACATAGTGCTGCCTTGCGATACTTCGCATTAAGGAGGCGTTCCCTGGCTGAAGCCTGGGCGTTCCGATGCATCTACCCATGGATTTTGGTGCATTCCCAGATTTACCAAAGCCAGAAAGTCATTTTTTATGTAAATCGCGTTTTATAAAATGCTGGTGCTTATGTGACAAAATAAAGAAAAAAGTGAGGAACAGTAGTTGCTCAAAGACCAGTGTTTCTCTCACTTTCATGGACTTTCTCAAGGTTATGGTGCAATATAATCATTGGCCTATTTAAAACCAACATGATTAATTAGTAGCAGGAGCCATGAATTTAAAATCATGACTAAAAAACATTTTTGAAATACCCAACACAATGCGTGCTGTCATGATACTACTATGGTTACACAACATAGGGATGTCAGGTACTTTAGAGTTTCGGGAAATAATACATTGAAATGTTGTTTAATGAATGCTTACCCCAATTTCAGTGCTAGATATTATGATGATCAGGATCGGAGGAAAGGTGGTGTGCGCAGCGGTAAACAGCGCAACATAACAAATCTAATGAGAATCTTGCGGAAAGCAAGATTTCAGAATAGGCAACCATCTTGGATGTTATTGTATAAACAATAAACAAAGAATGGAGTCGGAGTCTCTTTGCTTCCCAAAGCAGTCCGTGGTTGGCAGTCATCGGACGATTATTGAAGAGCCAGTATCTTACGATAGGAGCATCTGGTTGGAACTATGACTTTCTTTTTTTGCACTATCTTGCCCATTCAGATCATACTTGTGATTGGTAATGATTTTCAAGGTCTTGTGTATTTGTATAAGTATGTGTGCACTCTATTTTTATCACATTGTCATTTTTTTGTTGCACTTGGTGTCTTTCCGGTTTTCATCACTGCTATTGTACATGTTGTCATTTCCAGGACTTCCAGGAATGAAATAGTTTGGACTCCTGTGCATTGATCTCTCTGGTAGGTTTGAAGAGGCATGTGAAAACCACACCATATGGATTCCAAAGAACAACACTAATCATTGTTTTTCTAGATGTTCAGTGAGAGAACTGCATCTCAGTTTAGAGAAGAAAGGGATGAGTTAGAGGACTTGTTACTTAAACTAATTAGGTGGAAGCATTTTATATCATACTGAAAATGCAAGATTCCCTATTATTCTGATGTTGTCCCTTACAGACTCCCATAGAATTCTGTGAGGAAGCGTGAGGAGCCTCCCATCAGTGTTTTTTCTCTCTTTCCCTTTCCCTTTTTTTGTCTGCATGCTGTGGGCTGCTGTGATTGCTGTTACGATTAGAAGTCATAGTTTCTCTCTGGAGGTGAATAGGATTAGTGTAATTGCAATCCTGCTGATTGGTGTGAACTACAACAGTTTGGGAAGCCAACGTTGACTTATCTGCCCAGATGCCATGTATCCCTCCACATTTTCTCTAGATGACATTGAGAAAGCAATTTTAAGTTTATGAAATGATATGGAGGAAGCTTGGAGTGAGAGTTGCTTAAACAGCAAGTATTAAATATGTCACATCAAATTAATCAAACAAGTAGTTATGGGGTCTCAAGATCAGGACAAAATTTAGAATACAAAATTAGTATGGGTAGTACCGTTGATGAGAATTCTTACATTGCAGTAATTGTAGCCGCACCATTAGCTCCCCAAGAAAGGTATAGTGGTGACTCACAAAACCTAGAAATCTGTTTAAATTTATATGGATTGCATTTTTTATGTAAGGTCTGTCCTTTCCAACATTAGAATTTTTTGGTTGCATCAATATTATTCTATTTATGAGGAGACACTGCATCTTGGTTTATGACAGTACTTAGTAACCTTTTTACTTCTTTGGATCCCCACCTAATAATTTGAATGACACAGAGACCCCTACTGAATTTTTATTTGAATTCGGGGATCTCCACTGAGTCTTTACTGGAAGCCGGGGACACTAGCCTAATAATTTTTGATGATTTCAACAGCAAAACAATAAACAAAAAAACCCTGAAACAATCATTCATTAACCCCCTCCATGCTGCCGTAAGCCATTGGCCGACGGCAGCGCTACCTCGCGGCCGTGCCCTGTTTTTAAAACTGCCGCACTGCCGCGAAATCGCGGAAGCAGCCAACGGGTTAAACAAATACACAAACTATGAAATATTTTATTTAATTCACAAATATAATAAGAAATAATATTTTCAATTGGAAGTTTGGCGCTTGTCTAAATTCTTTATTGATGCACTTGCACTGCTCTCACTAATCAATCTCAATCTGAATATACTAACTTAATTTTTAACCATCAATTCCAAATTCCATCACATTTATAAAACATAAAAAAAATATGTAAATTTTGCTTCTTTATTCACATATACTTTATTAATCTGCTAATATAAATCTCCACAGGACACTCTGGAAAAACAAATCTGCTAATATTTAATTTCTAAGCAGTCGGTGACCCCCTTAGTAGGCTTTGCAGACCCACAGGGGTCCCTGGATCACAGGATAAGAACTATGGTTCTATGACATTAATATAAAGGGAATTCCCATTGTTGTATGATATTGATGCATTCAAGAAAGAGTTAGGGGAAATTTTTGATAGAAGTGCTTTTATTCAAGTGTATTATTGGTGTAAAAAAGGTTTATCACACTATGTGGCTCAATTTAAGAAATTGATATTCAAATACAATTGGCTTGATTGAAAAAGGGAATCAATGATGAATTAAAAGCTATCTTGTCTCAGAATTCAGACCTCCCTAAAAGTGTAGAAGATCTAATTTATTTAGTTATAAGAACTGATAAAATATTAACAGACAGACAATATTAAAAGAGAATATCTGAATTTTGAAAATAAGTATTTGAGAGAAACCCTGAGGTAGTAAGAACCATCCTTCTCTCTCCTGAGCCTATGCAATTACGTACTGTGCATCCACCACTAACTAAGGAAAAGGAGAAGAGAAGGGAGCAAGGGTTGTGTTTATATTGTGGTTCTGATTAACATATGTCAGAAAGTGCAAGAAGAAACCAGTGAAAAGGCATCAGGAAAATTAGAATGCTCAACTGAATAGAGGGATCCACTGAGCAATTGGTTAGTAGATTCCCCTCAGAAAATTAGGAAAAGATTACAGTCAAGAACAGCACATGTCGTTTGAACATTAAATTTCAGGAAAATGATGATTGTGTTCAGCAGTAATTGATTCAAGGGCTACTGGGAATGTTTTAGATTGGAAACCCAGTAGGAAGTTGAAATTACAGAGCATTAAGAACAACCCTGAACAAGTGAGAGCAGTAGATGGTACAGAGTTAGGATAGAGATTAATCACCCATTATACCGCTTTATTACTAGTTATTATTCAAGTAGATTCGGCATCAGAGAATATTAATGCCCATTTACAAATGACAGCCAGGGTATCTATGGGAGACTCTGAAGAAAAGATGTATTTAATTAAAAAGATTCATAAGGAATTGCATGATATATAAGACGTCTTCAGTAAACAATATTTTAACAAAAAAGTGGTAACCCTGTGTCCCTCAGAACCTGGGTATGCGTGATTAACAACAAAATTGGTTCTGTCGGGTGAGCGCTAATATTGCTTTAAAAGAAGGCTGAAAAGCTCAAAACACACAAACAAAAAACCTCTCTCTGAGAAAAACCGTAATTTTATATAGTAAAAGCAGGGAACACAAAACACGGCAATTACTTCATTCCGTTTTCGGTTCAGTATTTAAAACATGTTATTTGTGACTGTTGTGAACATAGTGACTAGTGCAAAACATGTAGTGAAATTTATACACAAATATATACAGTTGGGGAACGGGGAGGGATAATGTCTTTTGTTGGAGGGCCAGTATTATAAGTTAGGATTCCAAGGAAACAGATGGTTAATGTCCAAGTTCCTGGTGGTATCTTGGCCAAGTAAAAGCGTCGACGTTTCGACCCTAAAGCGCCCCAATTGGTGGTTGCGGCGGGTCTTTATCAAGACAGGGGATTGAGGACCTAGAAAGGAAGGGAACGAGGTATCAGAGAGGGTTCTGTGTAGTTACTTTGTCATAAGTACCAAACATGCCGATTTACTCACGGGTGGGACTGGATTCACAAGGGAAGCTTGTCAGTCGACCTAGATGGGAGATGAAGCTATTTTCAGACCAAATATAACTGAGCACGATCAAAATTCTAATTAGGGTGTGCCTAAGTGAATATTTACGCATAGGCGATAGTGGGTTATGCTCAAGTGATTAGTGTATAGTCTGGTTACGCTGGAGACGGTCTGTGTGGTGGAAGGAACGGCTGCTTACCCTCGGATCTGCAATCTATGATAGTAATGCTGGCGATTCGAGCAGTGTCAAAGCGCCATCAGAGCTGTCAGGGTGAAGCTCGAACAGAAAGAGCCCGGGAAGCCTGGGACGATAAGTATGCTGGTTACTAAGCAACGCGTGTCAACGATGATGCCGCGACACGGCTTGCCCAATCAAAGTGGGGGCGTGGGTTGGGGAGACGTAATGCCTATTATAATCTGGTTATATGTTTCGTCTTCAATTTGGGCCATCTGAACTGTGTATCTAAACTCTAAATAATGTAACCTATGTGTTGATTACTATGCATATATATTTGAACGTCATATACTGTTGCAACTATTTACTTTAAATCTTGTTTCTAAGTACTATACGGTGGTCCCGGCCAACAGTATCCCTTTTGTAATTGACAGTTTATATTGACCAATCATGGCAGTAGATACTGAAACAGCGTTGCTTAGCGACGGACGTGCCCTGCGTCCTCGAGGAGCACCACCTCACGTCTCCCCAACCCACGCCCCCACTTTGATTGGGCGAGCCGTGTTGCGGCATCATCGTTGACACGCGTTGCTTAGTAACCAGCATACTTATCATCCCAGGCTTCCCGGGCTCTTTCTGTTCGAGCTTCACCCTGACAGCTCTGATGGCGCTTTGACACTGCTCGAACCGCCAGCATTACTATTATAGATTGCAGATCCGAGGGTAAGCAGCCGTTCCTTCCACCGCGCAGACCGTCTCCAGCGTAACCAGACTATACACTAATCACTTGAGCATAACCCACTATCGCCTATGCGTAAATATTCACTTAGGCACACCCTAATTAGAATTTTGATCGTGCTCAGTTATATTTGGTCTGAAAATAGCTTCATCTCCCATCTAGGTCGACTGACAAGCTTCCCTTGTGAATCCAGTCCCACCCGTGAGTAAATCCGCATGTTTGTTACTTATGACAAAGTAACTACACAGAACCCTCTCTGATACCTCGTTCCCTTCCTTTCTAGGTCCTCAATCCCCTGTCTTGATAAAGACCCGCCGCGACCACCAATTGGGGCGCTTTAGGGTCGAAACGTCGACGCTTTTACTTGGCCAAGATACCACCAGGAACTTGGACATTAACCATCTGTTTCCTTGGAATCCTAACTTATAATACTGGCCCTCCAACAAAAGACATTATCCCTCCCCGTTCCCCAACTGTATATATTTGTGTATAAATTTCACTACATGTTTTGCACTAGTCACTATGTTCACAACAGTCACAAATAACATGTTTTAAATACTGAACCGAAAACGGAATGAAGTAATTGCCGTGTTTTGTGTTCCCTGCTTTTACTATATAAAATTACGTTTTTTTCTCAGAGAGAGGTTTTTTGTTTGTGTGTTTTGAGCTTTTCAGCCTTCTTTTAAAGCAATATTAGCGCTCACCCGACAGAACCAATTTTGTTGTTATTCAGTAAACAATAAGCAGAACATTTACAACCCAGAGAGTATGATTTTATGATTGATCTTGAGCATGGGGACAAATTACCATGCAGCAGAATATATGCAATGACAGATAAAGGTACCAAACATTTGAAAACCATGGATACATATCTGGCCAATAGTTTTATCAGACACTCACAATCTCCTATAGCTTCACCTCTATTTTTGGTACCTAATAAACAGAGCGATCTTTGCACCTGCATTCACTGTTGTGCCCTGGAAAATGTTACCATTATAATAGTTAGCTTCTTCCTTTTTTCTTGATAATTTTAGATTAGATTAGAGATAGTAAAGTTTTCACAAGGATCGATCTAAGAGGTGCATATCATTTGATAAGTATGCGTGATGGAGAATGGAAGATGGCATTCTGTACCAAATTTGGGCTCAACAAATATCAGGTTACGGCATACGGTTGTGTAATGTCTCACAGAATTTCATGTTTTATTAAGTAAATTTTCATAGAATTCATTTTTGTCATTGTTTATACTGACTATTTTCTCATATTTTTGAAAGACAGATAGGAACGCATTCAACAAGTATGCAGAGAGTATTGCACAAGTTACAAGAAAGTCATTTAATGCTGAAAAGGGTAAGTTTCATGTCATTCAGGTGGAATTTTTACGATTTGTGATTTCACTAGAAGGGTTGAAGAAGGATAACAAGAAAACGTAGGCAATGAATGGCCAGCTCCAAAGACAGTTAAAGATATTCAAAGTTTCTTAGGCCTTGCAAATATTTACAGATGTTTTATTAATAATTTTTCTTAGGTCGTATCACCAATGTTTAGTATGGTAAAGAAAGGGGTTCCATTCAAATAGGATCAGGAGGCAAAGGAAGCATTAAAAAAATTAAGAACCAGGTTTACATCGGGTGGATACTTAGACATCCTGACACTATTATGCCCTTCTATGTTGAAGTTGCTGCATGAGATGTAGCTTTAGAGGCAGTATTATCATAGTGTCATGCGGATACAGATCAATTGCATTCAGTGACTTTTTTATCCAAAATAATTGAATGATTCCACAAAGAGTTACACTATTTCTGAGAAGAAACTAGTGGCTATTAAAGTGTCATTTCTAGAGTGGGGAACTATTTGTTTGGAAAGCAAGTCCCAGTCACAGTTTATACAGATCACCATAATTTGGTGTTTGTTAAGGCTTTGGATGATCATAAAGTCAAACAGATGAGATGGTCACTATATTTCTCAGACTATAATTTTGTTATAGCTTTCAGACCGGGGCAACAAAATCAGAAACCCAACTTGTTGCCTAGTAGAATTCATGACTCTTGTGAAAAAAGAACATAACCGTTATCCAGTAATTCCAGAGGAGAACATTGTTATGTTATCTATTTCTGAGCGTATGAAGAGAGATGTGTCCAGTGAGGAAATGATTGAATGGGCTGGGAATGCTGAGAGGCGTAGATTTGAAAATAATTACCTTGGTTTAATCAGTGTCTATATTTGCCTAGGGGGGAGATTAGATTCAGGCATTAAAGAAAATGCACGATTCCCCATTCTCAGGTCATCTATGTATAGCTAATACAATTGAATACATGAAAATACATTTTTGGGGGGAGAACATGAATAGAGATATAAACTAGTATATTTCCACTTGTGACATTTGCTCCAGAAACAAGAATGATCATCATAAGCCAATTGGATTTTTAAAACCATTGGAAGTCACCAAAAAACCCCTTGTGAATGATTTCCATGGATTATATTATAGATGTTCCGTTTGATAATGGTTTCACAGACATTCTTGTAATTGTTGATTCCTTCTTGAATAAGCTCCATTTTGTACCAACAAAAGGGTTACTGTCAGTATCAGAGACTAAGCTTTTGTTTTTACAACTTGTAGTAAAAATTCATGGATTGCCTAAAGTAGTAATTTATTTTCGTGGGGCATGATTTTTCATGATAGTCCATCTGTGGTGCCTATCACATGCATTGTCATTTCTTGTCCTTCGCACCATTTGGATGCTTCTGCAGCTTGGTCACTGTCACTCTCAAGATTACTGTATTAGAGCTCAGGGTCGACCAATTGACTCTCATTCCTTCCTAGTCCAAGTATTTCCTCTTCTGTCATAGGAAGCACAGGCTCTCTGTCCTGAGGCAATAGCTTATGTTACCTCTTTGACCACTGAGCACCTTCCAAGACTGGATTACAACCATGCAAAGTTTATTAGAAGAACAAGACAGCCAGCCATTAATGGGAACAGCTTGAAAGGTACTAATCCTGATTGCTGATTAGGAGAGTCTTCCCAGTCTTGATCATCTTAAGTTTCACAGAACTTCAAGTTCCAATTCTTTGCCAGCAAGAGGTGGAAGCTAGTGAGTCTGGAGAGGCCAATTTTGAAACAAGTGTTCAGGGTTTATTTTCTTCTACTTTTCCAATCATTAACCTGGTCCATGTTAGTTCCTCAAGGTGAAGAGGGAGAACTACACACTCACCCTGATAGCCCCTGCTAGTGCTAATCAATTCTCAAACAAAGATTTGAGGGAAAGGTCTATAGCCAAACTTTCACCATCAAAGTGCATCCTTGCCTCTTAACTGATAACAATGGCTAGATACTGCATCAAGACCAAGCCTTGCTCCAGCTGGTAGCCTGGTCCCTGGAGACAGAGTTTGTCTCTACTGACCTCATAGAAAACTGTAGGCACATTTTAAATGTGATCAAGGCACAGTCCACAGCAAAAACATTTTTCTGTAGTGACGGTGATTTGTTTCCGAGCATATGTGTGGAATATGCATCATCTGTCTAATACGCCCAACAAAATTGCTCTCCTACCTTCTGCACTTTGCAAAAAAAGGCCTCACGGACTCTACAGTCATGCTATACCTTTCAAAAATATCCCCCTTCTGAGGACAGCGAAATACACAGTTTATACTCTCCCAACAAGTGAGAATGAAATTCATGAAGAGACAATTTAACATAGTCCATCCCATGTGATCTCAAGTATATACTAGCCCACTGATGTTTATGTGACCTTCAGGATCTATAACATACAGGTTTATGATTTCATTGCTTATACACAGTACAGCAATTTTTCAGGTCCTCACTCAATTTGTTTACCCACCTATATTAGGATTTCTGACTAATTGTCATGTAGTTCCCACTAATCTGTAGGATCTGCACATTTGTGGACAACATAAACTTTAGGGGAGGTGCTTAGACTGATTCCATGCACCCTGTAGTATTAGTTGGCCTAAAGAGCAGCTAGCTCACAGTGCCACCATGAGACCCCCCTAACCCAAACAGGGAGCAAATGTTTTCTGGCAACCACTGAACATGACAATCGTGACCCCTCAGAGATTGTGGTAATGGATCCAGAGAACCCTTTCGCTCAGTCATTTGTGTACTCTTGTTCTCAGAGAAATTCACAGAATAAACAATGGGAAGTTCTTCAATTGATTTTTTGAACCGTTATTCTGGTATAAAATACATGTGCTGCGATAATCAGTAGATAGAAACATATGAAAGTGATTACGAGCACCAAAATAATATTAGGTATAGTTCCACCATGGTAATAAAACAGTGTATATATATATTGTGTAATGTTAATGAGGGGGCATGACCCGCGCTTCCCACCTTCCAGCCATCGGACTTCCACGGGCATTTGGCAATGTGGGTGAGCGAAAGGGAGACGAGGGAGGTGCTTGCCTCTCTGTGTTAAACCCGGTTTCCAAAAAACTTATTGAGACATTGCAGCATATGCACTTTGCTAATACCGAACAGCATGCACCTCGATTTTGGACACTGTATCTTGATTTTCAATGTGACATTGGAAAGGTAACGCTATTTCAAGCTATAAAGAATTATGTTTGTGCCTTGGAAAGAAAGAACAGTGGCAGTGCATTCTGGGGTCTGTAGTTGCTTCTACAGACCATGTGACCACTTGGCCGAATTCTACTCACCTGTGATCAAGGCGTATCCTCGCCGTAACGCGTAAGGACACTGAGTACAAAATGCTGCTTAGACGAATAAAGTCTGTTTTGGAAGTAAGACGGTGTTGTGGCTCTGCATCTGCTGTTGTTGTCGCAAATTCTTCCAGGATTTCCATTCCTGCCAGCAGAGCCTGCCCTGCAGGGTCGGGGGCCCCCGGTAAAATGGAGCCCTTGTTGTGATATATATATATATATATATATATATATATGGAGGCATATAAAACAAGATAGTAATCAGGCGAACTCCTACTATGCAATCCCTACTCTACCTGTGTCTAGAGTATGTGTAGGTGTGTACATCAAGAGCCAAGAATCCCCCCACTGGATGATACAACGCCATTAGCTGATGGGACAGAATGTAGGATCACGTCTTTTTTTTTTTTATTACCTCATATTGCGAAAAGAGAATGGATACTAAGGTGTTCGGGGGAAATTGACGGTCTGTTCATATTGTGAAACCTTCACTGCCCCGGATTTCTGTTAACACTCCCAGCGGGAGTTTCCCAGCCGTTTCTTAGAACCAGTCAATATTCTCCTCTTTACCTTTATCCAACACAATAATTCCAACGTTCTGTGATGAGCTAGCCCTGGAGCTACTCAGGCAGAGATCCAGACCTGCCAGGAAATTATTGTCTCCGCTTTATTCATTGGTAAACAAAGAGAAAAAAAAAAAAAAGGAAAAAAGAAAAACCGGCCAAAGCACAAGAAAAAGAGGGAAAAAGGTCAAAATTAAAACTAAATTGTCAATCAGGAGTAAAAAAATTTACCCATATCTCCCAGTGCTGCATTCTTTTTGTACTATTCCCTTTTCTATCCAACCTACATACCCTAATAACAGAATTTAACCATTCCTCATGTGACGGAGGTACCGGTTTTATCCAGTTTATGCAGATCTCTCTACGTGCTAATAGTATCAGCACAAACATTAAATTTTCCTGAGGTTTACTTAGTCTAGTGATATTTGAAGTGATCCCAAAAATAATTAAAGAGGTACTTACAGTTATTGGGGTTCTCATTAAGGCCGAGAGTGTCTTACCAATTTCTTGCCAAAAATGCTCAAGTGCTGGGCAGTGATGGAACATATGGGTGTCATCTACTTTTTCTTCGCCACATTTACTGCAGGATTTTATCGATGCACCTTTGAAACTTGATAACCTCTTTGGAGTCCAATACGCTCTATGTATTGAGAACAGGTGATTTCTTTTTAAAGCAGCGGGTTTTACACACGCCCAGCATAATTCTGATGATTTTTTCCAGATCATGTTTAGATCAAGGTCTTCATTGGTAAACTCTCTTCTCCATATTTTTTCGGGTATTGATTGATCTTCTTCTCCAGCTTCAATTAACGCCCAGTACCATTTTGATATTTCTTTTGTTATCGTAGATTCCTTTGTCATTTCCTTTTCAAAGTTTCCTATGTCTGTTGTTCCTTTTGGAATGGTATTAGCCCAGCTCTTCAATTGATAATATTTAAACTTCGACACTTTCCCTTCCGTTATTGTGTGTAGGTGTTCCCATGATATTAATTCATTTTCACATAGAAGTTGTCCCCATTTTTCAAAACCCAGTTGTCTAAGTACACTGGATAATGCATCTTTAAGGCATTCTGGTGTTCCAGGTGAATCCCATATTGGGGCCATATTACTATAGTATGGGATCCTCAAGATGCTTCTAAACTGGGTCCATAATTTGACCGCATTTATTAGTAGCTTCAATTTTACTTTCTTAAAGAATTTGGGATGGCCAAATTTGAAAAGGAAATAGTCTTCTCCATTTGTAATATGTTGCAGGAAATTTGGGAACTTACCGTGCTTCATTAGCAGTGTTCTAAAGTTTTTAAACTGAAAAGCCCTGCAGTATTCAATAATATCAGGGCTTGCAATGCCCCCTTGATTCTTCTTTCTCCTGAGTTTATTCCGCGCAATTCTTGTGCTTTTCTCCGACCAAATAAAGCTGGACAATTCTCCTTGTATTTTCTTTAAATCAGCTTTATTAAACTCCAACGGAATCGTGTTAAAAAGATACATGAATTTGGGGATGATGGTCATTTTGACTGCGTTTGATTTGCCCAAAAAGTTTAGTGGTAGACTAGACCATGCTTTAAGAAGTCTTCTCATTTCTTTTACTACTATATTTAAATTTAATTGGGGAATTTTATTCAGGTCTTCAGTTAAAGTGATCCCTAAGTATCTTATTTTTTCCTTTGAGAAAGCTGGTTTTATCGTACAATTCCAACTCATTGCCTCTGTCTTACTGATATTTATCAAATAGCCTGAAACCCTGCCAAAGTCCTTCATTATTTCTTTAATCGCTGGTTCTGAGTTATTGTAGTTGTCCGTGAACACCATAAGATCATCTGCATATAAAGCCACTTTCTTTTCCCAATTTTTATACCTAAAAGGTGCTATTTGGATATGATTTCTGATTGAGCAGGCTAAAGGTTCAATATATAAATTGAAAAGTAATGGAGACAAGGGGCAGCCTTGCCTCGTACCCCTCTGAATAGTGATATTGCTTCTCAAACTCCCATTCACTATTATTTTTGCTCTAGGGTTAGTGTAAATTTCCTTCACCAAATGACCAAAATTACTTCCCAGGTTATTTTTCTCTATGATATTATTTAAGAATAGCCAATTTACGCGATCGAAAGCTTTTGCCGCGTCATAGGTGATGATCGTGAGGGGTAACTGTTCTGATATGGCTACATCGATTGTCGCTAATAATTCATTCGTTATTTCTTGAATTTGTCTGCCCTTTATGAAACCCTTCTGATCCTGATTAATCAGATTCGGCATTAGCTTTGATAACCTTTTCGCTATTATGATCATAAACAATTTGTAGTCACAATTAAGTAAAGATATTGGTCTGTAGGACTCACAAGATTTTGGATTTTTCCCCGGTTTTAATATAAGACTTATTGTGGCATCGTTCCATGAATCACGGATCTTTTCATGCTCCACATAAATCTTGTTCATGAGCTTTGTCAAGTGACCAATTAAAGGCTCTTTTAAGACCATATAGAATTCATTAGGTAGGGCGTCCGGTCCTGCCGCTTTACCCTTCTTTAAGCTACCTATGGCAGATCTAACTTCCTCAGAGGTTATATTACTATTTAAGAAAACCACTTCCTCTTCCGTTAATTTTGACATTGTTATTCTTTCTAAATATTCCTTAATGTTCTCAGACGTTGAATTTGTGTCCTCTTTGTATATTGTTGAAAAAAATCTGCAAATTCTTGTCTTATTGAGGAGTCGTCTTCACATAAGGTTGATTGATCTTTGGTATACACAGATAATATCGTATTCCTTGTCTGGTCTGTTTTCAACTTCCAGGCTAACATTTTCCCGCAGCCTTCCCCATATTCATGTTTAGCCAATTTACTATTCTCCCATTTCTCTTGTACTATATTCTCCAAGTAATCTGTTAAAGCCTCTTTTAACTTACATACCCTCACAGTTAATTTTCCTTTAGAAATCGGTGATGGGCTGGCTCCCAGTTGTGTTTCTGTTTCCTTAATTTCTGCCTCCAAATTTTTTATATCAGTTTTCCTTTGCTTATTTTTATGTGCACCCAAACTAAGCAAATGTCCTCTTATTACCGCTTTATATTTGTCCCATATAATTCTTTCGGGGGATTCTTCCCCGTTATCTGCAAAGTAATTAGTTGTGGATTTTAACAGTTGATCCACACTTTCTTCCGTTGTTAGTATTGATCGATCCAGAGTCCATCGAGTCGTATTTAAGCCTACTGTTAGTGAGAGTTTTAGTTGGACTGCTGAGTGATCCGATAAGTGAGCTGGTTGATGTTCAATACTTTTAACCTTATCTCGAAGTGAATTGCTTATTAAAAAGAAATCTATCCTAGATTTATGTCCTAATTATTTATTGTGGAAAGTAAAGGGGTATGATTTTTCACCTTTTTGTATCCACATATCAACTACGTTTAGATCTCTTTTATATATCCCCAGCCATTCCCTCATCTTTGGTGAATTCCTTTGTTTAGAGGGAGGTTGCCTGTCTACGGTCGGGTCTAATATTATATTATAATCACCTCCTACGATTATTGGGACTGTGGATGTTATTAATTCTGAATATAATTTCTTAAGTGTCGCCGGGTCGTCAATGTTTGGGCCATAATATCCTGCTATCATAAGTGAGGAACCTTCTATCCTAATTTTGGCCATTACCCATCTTCCCTTTCTATCAACCTCTTCTAATTCCAGTTTAGCATTCAGAGATTTTTTTATAATAATTGCAACTCCTTTTATATTACAATCTTGTGTAGTATGAATGCTTGAGCCAATCCATGTAAGTTTTTCACAATTTGAGACCATTCTGGTTTTATTAAATGAGTTTCTTGGAGGATAATTATCTCGCTTTCTACCTCTTTTAGATACTCCAAAATTCTTCTTCTTCTCTTGGGAGTTCTAAGGCCATTGACATTCCATGAGAGTATTTTTATCAACTTTTCTTTCGCCATTCCGTTTTACAAAGAAAATTTGATTGAAAAGGAAAAAAGGGCCATCTTGTCCCCATCGAAAACCTTTGTTTACCAAAATTTGAGGTATTTTTTTTGTTTTTTTTCCCTATTTTGCTCCCCACCCGCTTGTGATTATATCTTACATGATTACTGTACAGTGCAGGCGAAACATCCCACCCTGAGGAAGCCTCCCTTCTTCTTTTTTCAGGTGGTATTTTCCACCCTTTTCGTGCTCCGCGACGCCAGCCATTCTATTACATATTAAGTGATTGTTATACCTTCACTTTCCCCTTTCTTTTAATTTTTTTTGGCTTTTCAATTTACTTTCATGTTTGCTACCAAAGAGTTATTTAAGTTACCTATTCTAAGTTCTCCTACTATTTCGTTAGATTTTATTCATCTTGTCAGTTTCCGTTTGGTCTTTAATCAGCTGGATGAGGTTTTCTACTTCTTTCGGCTCTCTTAAATTGTGCATTTTGTTTCTCCACATTATTCTTAAGGCCGCGGGAAATTTCAGCTGGACAGTTGCACCCAGACTTTTTAGTTCTTGCATATATTGCCCCAGCTCCCACTGTCTATCTTGCGTAGCCTTACATATGTCCGACCTAACACGAAATGACCAATTGTCTTTGTTAAAAGATCCACTTTTTAATCCCTCATTGAGTAGTCTTTCCTTTAGAGAATAAGTCCTGAAATTTATTAATATCTTCCTCGGGGCTTTACGGTCTTTACTTTTTCTGAAGGGATCCCTGTGAACTCGCTGAATATCTGTTGATAGCTCACAGTCCTTAGTCCAGGGAAAGAACTCCTCTAGCAAGGATATAGCGTATGATTTTATATCTGACCCTTCCATATTTTCAGGAATATTCACTAATCTGAGGTTATTGCGTCTTCCTTGATTCTCCAGGGATTCAAGTTTTTCTTTGATAGCCCTCTCACTGTCTTTTATCTGGCGTATCTCTCTTTGGTTTACATCTACTTTTTTAATTAAAGAGCCAAGCTCATTTTCCACAGCCGTTACTCGCACTCCTAAATCATTCAGTTTCTGGTCAAGGTTTTCTACTACTTCTTGGATTTCAGATTGGTTCCCTTCCGATATTGAGAATTTCTCTCTCATTTCCCCCAAGATTTTGTCCATCATTTTGTCTAAGCATGCCCCCATTATTTCTTCCATCTTGCTTACACCCGTCTGGTCCATATCTTGCTCCTTGTCTTGCTCCTCTGGCCGCAGTTCATACCGGTCTACATCTTTTCCTTGCGCCACTGCTCCCCCTTGTTGCTCTTGTTGCTCTTGTGGGGTTATATCTGCTTCAGGTTCGGCTTCAGTCTCTTTGCCTGTGAGTAGTGTCATTGTACTACTCATTGTTGTTTTTTGCATTGGTTGGTGTGATGTCAGTAGTGATTCGACTGAAATTGGGGAGACTTTTTGTTGTATAACTTCTTCTCCTTCTACTTCTTCTGTGCTTGCCTCCAAATACTCTAGAGCAGGTATCTCTTCTTCGTTCTTGCCAGTAAATTCTTTACCCTCACCTCCATCTTCACCTGTGATACCCGTAGAAGTAGACGTTAAAATCTTCTCAGCTATAGTCCCCGCAGATTGTCCACCTCGTATCTGCAGTACTTGTTGCACTTTAAAATATGATCTTAGGGACGGAGTAATTTTAACCTTTTCCCCCCTGGTTTTCGTTTTTGAAACTCTACCTTTAATACTCTCTGATAGTACGTCCAGTCGCGGTAGATTTCTTTTCTTTGTACTTCTTGGGGTCGCACTCTTTTTCTTCTGGACAGATAGTGTATTTTGTTTAGGTAGATTCCGGCTTCTTAGGGAGTAGACTGATCTTCCAGTTTCCTCTTCCTTTTCCTTTTTGTCGGGCGTAACTGGGAGTACTGTTTTCTCTACCAACGATTTTTTTGATCTAGTGGTGTAAGAGAAAACAGGGGTGAACTCTTCTCTGGTGTTTCCTGCCTCCAGATCTTGTGTGACAGCACCTTCCTTTCCCGCTGGAATATGCTCTTTGGCGTTTTGGCAATGCTTTTTTTTTTGCTCTTTTTTTTCACCCCCTGTGGGATGGTGTGAGGTAGGTTAAATTGAATTAAATTACTGTCTTCAGGGATAACCCCATTGCTTCTTTTAATCATCCAGTACCAATCATTTAAGTTCTGTATGTCTTTATGATGCTCCTGGTTTTTATTTGATTTTACACTTATATTCACGTTTAAAGTGTACAGGAGATTATTTTTATTATGATTGTGGTCATTTGTAATGGCACTTTGTTTATTTTGTGTACTCCTGTCGTATCCTTCGTAGCAGCAGCTCACCTCCTTGCCGTCTCCGAGATTCGGGCCGCTGACCCCGCTGACTCCGCTGACTATGCTCTCTCTCCCCCGGAAGAGGAAAATGACTCCACCAAACGCCCTTCTGCAGTACCGGACGGCGTTTCTTGCTCTCACCCAGAGCTCCGCCACCGTTGCTTGGACGCCGCGATCTCTCTGTCCCGGCATGCGGCTCTCCGCACCCTGCTGACCGAGCCTCCGGCGCCGTGATCCCAGCAGGTGCTTGCGAGTCTCAGCAACGCAGCAAAGCGCGGCAACACAGCTCGCCTTGTCTCGAACACTACGCCTCGGTAAGTTTGACACCACGTTCGGCTCTTTTTCTCGCTTTAACCGCTAGTCTCCCTTTGCGCGTTGCCGAGAGTGTTACTCTCTGCGGAGAGCGTTCTGCGGCGGGATTTTCGAATTACAATTATGATCAGCTCGGTTAACGCAACCCTTACCTTGAGCAGATCATTGCTGAATTAATACCCGGCTGAGGTCACCCATTTACCTCCTCGGGGAAACACTGGCAGCTTGTTTTTTTGCTGGCGTCTCAGGAGCTCGCGACCGAACGACTTAGTCGGCCGCCATCTTCCTCCAGCTTCCCGTAGGATCACGTCTTGGTCACAAACTCGACACCCCTCATGGAGATGTTAGGCAGCTGCTTGGCGAAGCCTGACCCTGCAGGGACCTCTCGATATCAGCGAATTGTCTCCTCTGCCAATCCCCAGAAATGCTTATTTATTTATAATACAAAGTATCATTGCAATGTATATGCAGATTAGTATTATTATGGATATGCAGATAGCCCTGTCGCCCCATGGATGAAGATAGACCAACATTTGTACATCATGCGTAAAGGCCTTGTACTCAGTGTTCGAGGTATCATGATAATGTTGTGCAAAGTGAAATGTATAAGCAAAGCATATTCAGAGAAACTAATCCAACATTGTCACTCACGCAAATATGTGCAAAGGGTCACAGTAAAATGTCATGCAGAAAGAAGACAATGTAACAAAGATTTGCAGACTTGCCACATAAGCCTTACTCGGGCACATAACATAATGTTGTGTCCATAAACCAAACGACATGTAGCGCTGGTTGAAAGGTTTATTTATTCTGACTCAAACCCCTGGCACCAGCAAGGGTGGAACCGACTTTCCCCCCAACTGTCCTTCTCAGCAATGATCCCCCAACATTTTCCCCTTGAGCTTACCACACTCCAAGAACTCATCATCATCATCAAAACCACTTTATTTGGTTAATAAAAACCATAAAAGTACACGACAAACAACATTTATCACAACACTGAAAAAAATTAAAATAGAATTCATCAATAGGCTTGGGCGACATAAAACATTTCAAGACCAAATTTCATAGATATACGAAATAAAACAGTTACCAACAGTTCATATATAACAGCATTCGTCCAAAATACAATTTATTCTGCAGAAACTCAGATGGAAGGGCAAACGTTTGGACAATATTTTTTTGATCATTCTAAAACAACTGAGTTACTTGTCAAGGAGTACCTTTTTAGGTCTCGCCTGAGCCAGGGCATGCGCTGCTCTGGCGAGACATTTAGTAACCGGGTTAAAAAGTGCTACCCACATGCTGGATTTTGCCGGCCACCAGTTTGCTGTCACGCGCACAAGCGCACGTGACATGCACAGCTATGCCTCTCCTTCTTTCGTGCGCACCACTCGTGTTTCTTTTAGCACACGCGCACTCGTACACACAACTCCCGGGCTCTGTTCCTCGCCCGTGGCCAATGCTTGTTGATACTGTTCCTGCGACACAGGTGCCATTTCCGGTAAGTACAGCTCTATATATGCTGAATGGGTTTGATCTATCTAAACCCAGTAACTTGTGTGTTCCCTCAGTCTCATGGCTATGGAAAGAGTACACGTCTTCGCATACTGTGCAGTAGTTACAGTCAGTTTGTTGATTGGGGATTTGATCTGCAATAGCCATGGCGAGTGCTTGGGCGACATAAAACATTTCAAGACCAAATTTCATAGATATACGAAATAAAACAGTTACCAACAGTTCATATATAACAGCATGCTTCCAAAATACAATTTATTCTGCAGAAACTCAGAAGGAAGGGCAAACGTTAGGACAATATTCTTTGGATCATTCTAAAACAACTGAGTTACTTGTCAAGGAGTACCTTCTTAGGTCTTGCCTGAGCCAGCGCATGCGCTGCTCTGGCGAGACATTTAGTAACCGGGTTAAAAAGTGCTACCCAAATGCTGGACTTTGCCGGCCACCAGTTTGCTGTCACGCGCACAAGCGCACGTGTCATGCACAGCTATGCCTCTCCTTCTTTCGTGCACACCACTCGCGTTTCTTTTAGCACGCGCGCATTCGTACACACAACTCCCGGGCTCTGTTCCTCACGTGTGGCCAATGATTTTTGATACTGTTCCTGCGACACAGGGGCCATTTCCGGTAAGTACAGCTATATATATGCTGAGTGGGTTCGATCTATCTAAACCCAGTAACTTATGTGTTCCCTCAGTCTCATGGCTATGAAAAGAGTGCACGTCTTCGCATACTGTGCAGTAGTTACAGTCAGTTTGTGGATTGGGGATTTGATCTGCAATAGCCATGGCGAGTGCTAACAATGTAATTGTCAGTTGTATCCCTTCCCCACCCCTGCTTTCTCCCTGCTGCTTTCCGGGCAAATAGGTACTTATTGTGAAGTTTTTATTGCTGCAAAATGTTCTTATTCTCCCACCCCCCTTATGATGTCCTTTCAAGTTGGCTCCTTTTTGAAGTTGGTAATGATGGCTGCAATTTAAACCAAGTGTCTATCCCTTGCTTTGTACGCTGTATGCGTGTGGTTAGATAACATAAGTGTTGTGTTTTCACTTTTTCTAACTGCTACCAGCTAAATCTAGTTCTCTGTGCTTACTGCTTTAAGTAATTGGACAACATTGATCGAATTAACGAAGAATTGCTACAAAGAAATGAAAATGGTGCTCTATTACTTACAGAAAACAAGTAAAATGTCTCAAAACAAAGTAATAATTTTGAAGAATTATGATACAACTAACCCCCAGATTCATGAAAGCCACAATTTGCGAATTCTAAATTGCGAAAATTACCGAATAGCAATTTAGAATTCGCAGACTGGGATTCATGAAGAAATACGATCAAAAAAAGCGAATCGCAATCGGCCACAATTGCCGATTGCGATTTTGCCAAAATCACATAAAAATCACAGATTCGCTCTTTTTCCGTGTTGAAATTGTGATCTCGCAATTACCGAAATCGCAAATTGCGATCTCGCTAATTGAGAGATCGCAAAAATGGGAAGTCGCATTTCAAGCACAATGATGACATCACAACCAGGAAGTAGGCAGTTCCCTCCCTCATACTGCTCACCGAGCCTGAAAGTGGAAGCAGCACTGGCCAGAGCTTCACTACAGACCACCTGCAGCAGCAAACCAGGAGACAAACAACCCCAGAAAATGTCCCAGGAAGCAGCAGGGAACAGTGCCCCTGGAAGAAAAAGTACGATCAAATTTTCCGAGCAGGAACTTGAATATTTAATTGAGGGAGTCACAAAGGACCATGACCGGCTTTTCGGTAAAGATTCACCGAGGGTGCCTGAGGCGGATAAGAGGCGCATTTGGCTGCGCATCCGCGCTAAGGTCAATGCAGTGGGAGTGATCCAGCGCTCCATTGACGAACTTAAAAAGAGGTGGTATGACCTCAGAGGGCGTGCAAAAGAAAGAATTGCAGAGAGGTTGGGGGAGCGAGTTGCAACCGGAGGAGGAGAGCCCACTGTACCACCCAACACCGACTGGAGGACCTTGTGGAGGACACCATGAATCCCGAAGCATGCGTGGGTGTCACCCGGCTGGACTCCTCCCGACCCACCCAACAATCCCAAGGTAAGTGCCATGCGACTTCGACCCTGTCTCCTGACAATGGCCATGACTCCAGAGCTACCCATTAGAAAACCCCAGTAATGCAGGCCATGCACACCATAAATGCCCAATTGCATTGTGGGACTTGTAGTGTGACCTCAATCGCCAGATAGCCCCATACAGCCAGACCTGTCAAGTGAGAGTCATTCCTAAAGCCACTCAGGGAATGCTAGCCTGCATGCATGTAGCAACCTCCCATGTGCAAGAAACATGTCATTAATCGCGGTCCCATTTACATCACAGGTGGCACAGAACAACCCAGCACCGACAGTGAGGCCCTACACATTGACGACAGCCCCGAGGACACCGAGGGAGAGGGCCATCCTTCACACCAACCAGGACCATCACAGGCAGCACCAGCAGCAGTAGTACCACCACCTGCCCCTGTGGACATTGCCACCCCTGCAGCCACAGGCGCGCCACAACCACCCCGTCTAACACCCATGGCAGTGGCACTGGCCACAACAGTTGCTGCCCGGAAGCAGACAAGGCGCACAGCCACTGTGCGATCACAGTCCAGCGGACTGGTGAGGGAGCAGCACGACCCAACAACACGCGCTGGCAGGGGGTTAAATGTCTCGGATCCAGGCCTGTCGATTGAATGTCGGATGCTCCGAGTCCATCAGAAGCAAGCACGTCACTTGGCAGCCATCCACCTACAGCTGCACAAGACTGCACGTAATGTGGGACAGCTCACTGACAGCATGCAAATCATGACCGCTGCTGTCCGTGAAAACAGCCAGGTCCTGTTGACCCAGCAGGATGTCAACCGCCGCCGCCAGCTTCGGACCCGCCTGTCAGCTTACACACGCTCCAATCATATTATCGGGAATGCCACCTCCCAACTATCGCGTCGCTCCCTAGCGGTGCAAATCCAAATGGTGCAATGTTGCCAGGACGTCGCTAGGGCACTGGAGCAAGTCACCACAGCAGTGCAGGGTCTGCAGGCGACTGGCCATGGGCAAGCCAGTGGGGGGGATGATGCCAGAGAGGGCCACAGCAGCCTGTCGGTGCCGCTGGTGACGGTACCCCGCCGCAGCACCAGGCCCACTGCAGCCTCATGGGCTAATTCTGATGTGGAGGAAGTCGAAAGGCGACTGGGAGCGTCCACACGGAGGCGCCACTGACTCTTTGTAATGTACCTGCAGGGCCATGCTGATGATACAAGCATGCCCTATCCACAAACATGGGGATGTATGAGTTAATACAGCTCTCATGCAATATAAAGAAAATATAAGTACTTTATTGTGAAAACAACAATAAGATTTGATATGCACAAGTTAATCTGACTCATGTCATTCTTACATTTGTCATGCATGAGTGAAGTGTTGGGTGATGTGAGTGGGTGCACTAGAAACAGTTCATTGTAATTTGGTTGCGCCGCCTGTGTCCTTCAGCAGGATTCTCCCCGCGTGCATGAGGCACATGTGCAGGTGGGCGGTTTTCCCCATCCGACTCACTGCCAGAGATCTCTATAGGTATCCTCCGCTTGGTAGCAATGTTGTGGAGTATTGCACACACGGCCACGATGCGGCAGCAGACCTCAGGCTGGTAATAGAGGGCCCCACCAGTCTTGTGTAGTATGCGGAATCGGCTCTTCAAAAGCCCAAATGTCCTCTCAATGCAATTTCTTGTGCGGATGTGTGCAGCATTTAAACGCCATTGCTGTGGTGTGGCAGGGTTGAGGTATGGGGTGAGGAGGTACTCACGCAGACCGTAGGCGCTGTCACCTGAATGAAAGGAGCAGAGGGTGAGTGCCTGTTATGCGCAGCTACATGGTCGCGATGTACTGTTTGTTTGCATGTGTACTTACCTAGAAGGTGTCCTTCGCCAAAGTCTCCCCTGGCAAGTCGTGTGTGCATGCCGCTGTGCCGGAATATGAAGGAGTCATGTGTGCTCCCCGGGTATTGTGCCACTATGTCCGTGATGATTGTCTTAGCGTTGCACACCATCTGGATTTTCAGGGAGTGGTAGGACTTGCGGTTCCGGTACATGTATTCTGTTTGTGCAGGTGGGCGGATGTGGATGTGGGTACAGTCAATGCATCCAATTACATGGGGGAATTGCGCAATGTTGTAAAAAGCAAGCTTGGTTTCATTCAAGTCCTGTTGGGTGGTCGGGAATGTGATGTAATGGTGCAGCCGGGTCAGCATGGCCTCCAGGAAACTCCTTAGGCAGCGGGACATGGTGCTCTGGGAGATCCCCCTTGCTTCGGCAACTATCCCCTGGAAGCTTCCCGAGGCCAGGAGGTGCAGGCTGCACAAGACCTGGACATGGGTGGGCACGGCATTGGTCCTCCTTGTTGGGTGCTGCATCAGGGGGTCAAGGTCCTGGATAAGTTTTGTAATCATTGCCCCATTCAGCTGGTACTTTGAGTAGATTTGCTCCTCAGTTTGGAAGTGTGATCCGCTGGCGGAAAATTCACTCCTGGATCCTGCGTCTGTTCCTTGCTGCAGCCTGGAGCCTTCGCCGCCTAACCACCATGTAGAGTCCTGGCATCGTGAATGTCCTCATGCTCCTACTGTGTCTCTTAAGTGTGTTTGGTGTGGCTAGTTTGGGAGAATTTAAAAAAAAAATTTTTTATTGACTTCATGGTTACCACCTGGTTTGGGTTCTCCTTAATGTGCGCCTCGCAAATAGCGATTTTGTGCATTTTCGCAATTTGCGATTTTTGATGAATTCGGTTTGCGATTTATTAGCGAATTCGCAAATTAAATCGCAATATCAATGGATTCTCGCAAATTCCGATTCGCTAAGGGGGTTCCTCCTGAATTCTGCGATTTTATTTGCGAATTCGGTAAATCGATTTTGCGAATTCGTAAATTGGTCATTTTTCTTTTCATGAATTGCAGTTCATTGAATTGCGATCGCAATAGCTAATTCGCAGCTATCGCAATTTTGTTTGATGAATCTGGCTGTAAGTCACTAAGATGTCACGCCTTACATTTTTTAAATAATATATACTGTAAGGGTGTGGTACATGATTCTCTTGTATTTTCAGGCCACCAGTTTGCCATTTATAATGCTCTTAAACTACAGAAGCTTTAACTGGTTATATAGGGCACACGTTAACATTTCTGTACTATTTAATCAGTGGAGTACATTATTGAATATTAGAGCAAACATTGGAGTGTGAGATCTATTGTAGCTATGGTTAGCGTGGCATACTGCTCTTAATGGATAGTCTTTTACACAGTTTACCCCAGATGTTGATTCCTACTGCTGTTGGTTTGGGAAATGGCATTTTTGCTGTTGTTTGATCTGAGTTTCTCTCATCTGGCAGAGCCATCTACTTTGACTTTATTGTGCTAGTATGGTTTGCTACAAAAAGTGCACTTACTTTTTAAGATTGGCCCACTGCAGTAGAGGTGTTACTAGTGTGCCACATGGTTCCAATACAAAATACCCTTATGCATGTTCGTTTCAAACTATTCGGGACAACGTTTTTCAGTGAAAGCTTAATGTTACACAGACACGTACTTGCCCTTATTAGAAGTGAAGCAAGGGGATATGAAGACCCGCAGCAAAAATATTTAGGAGTTTGTGGCTTAGCAGATAAGACATGGAATTTTTAAACATGTAATTTGTTTTGAGTTGTGTAATCTCCAGTTTTGGTGTTTACTAGAGTTTAATCAATTTCTGTGCTGCTGCGGGGACTGTATTCCAGAGCAAATTATAATAGTAGTTTGAAATAAGAAACGGCATGCAGATTTCACTTCCAATTCCAGTGCATATTGCAGATGACCTCTACGTGTATACCAGCTATGGCAAAGTTCATGACTAGATCCTTCCTACTAACCATCACAAATGTATTCTTACATGCTAAAACGCCCAATTAACAGACTTTTCTTTTTCTTCAAACAAGAAATTATCAGTGCATAAGGCTTGAAATTACAGGAAGGATGCACTCATTAACTCCTAGTAATGGTAATTATATGCTTCAAATCTTACCATTTGTGATTGCTAAACGCTTATAGTGGTGACCTAAATAATCTGTTTGAATCACTTAAAAGAGGAGCAGTTTGAGATTGAAATGTCAGTAGTTTACCTTCGCAAACATGGAGGCTGCTTTCTATAACGTAGATAAAGCATTTTCATACATTTTAGTATAAACAAATTATGTGAAAACTCTGAAACCGTCAATTATTTGTAAATTACCAACTCCGTGGTGCCTCTGTAGATACAGAGGATCACTAACACGAAGTGCACTAGCCTTCATAAACACTTTTTGATAATGCTGAAACTATAGTTGTGTGTAAACATAAGTTATGTTTTTCTGTTTTGCACTAGAACGCCAATGTTAAAAGTACAAGAAAATATTACTTTTTTTAGGATCTTTGGTTTTAACTTTAGTTGTGATGGAAAATCAATGAGTGGCAGTTTGATAAGGTGCATGGGTGAAATATTTCTTTTCTTGCTGCAGTACACGTACTCCATCTTGTACACCAATGTGCAAAAGATCACAGCTGCATAAAACAAACTTGTTTTTAAATGAAAGTTATAGAATAGGTGACATGCTCTTCAAGCACAAGAAAATGATAAACTATGGGGCTGGTTCATTAGGGCTTAATATGCATCCTCTCAAGTCATTTTCAATTACAACAAGCATCGGCATAGCCAATAGGTCTTGCCTTTGGGACCTTATAAGTGTTTATTAATGCAACAGTTGGTGTTGTTGCACCAAGGATATTGTGCTGCTTTACTAAATACTTATAAGGTCCCAAAAGCGAGACCTATTGGCTATGCCAATGCTTGTTTTCTTATGCCTCACTGCAGCTACTAAGTAGCTTGCAATATTAAAGATCTCCCTTGGATCATTCAGCATCTGTAAATATAATAAAGCAGGTTGGACCTTCATAAAACCTTTTCCCTTTAAAATAGGGATTAAAAACTTTCTACGAATATCAATAAAATGGTCACAAAACATTATAAAATGCATAGTATCCTGGGTCAAAAAATTATCACATGTTCATGGCCCTAAATCGTTCACCCTACACCAACCCTGTGAATCTGCTAGTAAACAATGGATGAGATTAAAACGAAATCTGGTTAAGAGAAAGCAATGGAAAGGCTTGGTCACAAGTGTCAAATAAGGTTCTAGCTGTGGAGAGGTTTTTAGAAGAAGGTATGCTTTTACGGTAAGTTTCATTATCTCAGTCGCCTCTCTCTAGAACAAACGCCAAGGATAGATCCATAAAGGCCAACTGTAGAGTCCCAGCCTTGGCCACTGTGTATTTCCCTGCCAATAAATGTAAATTTAGACACTGGTTTAGTGTGCTCCTACCTTTTCTAAAGCCATATTGGAGATTTGTTAAGACGCCTCTCTCATTAAGCCAATCCATAAGTTTACTTAAAATCACTCTTCCTAACACTATTACCGCTGAGTCTATTGGCGATATGGGCCTGTAGCAGCTTGGGTTACCTCTCTGGCCTTTGTTAAAAACTGGAATGGTAGTAGAGTATAACCAGAACATCGGGAATCCCTGCTGACTAGCCACGTAAAAGATTTTAGTTAAAAATGTTGCCCAAAGAATTGGGCTGAGGCAGCTCCCCTATATGGGCGTCGGGGCTCCACCCTCTCATTTTTTGACACAGTTGAAATTCATATTTGAACAAATAAATAAATAAACACACAAGTTTACATGTGCTGACAAAGGTCTGCTCTTGCCCCTAGCCAAACTTACGTTCATTTGAACATTCATTTGGCTCTTGTTATGTACAGAAATCCATGTGTATTAACCCAGCTGCAATGCATTTGCCTTGCTGAGGATTCACTCCGCACTTAGGCCTGTGATGTCATCAGCCGGGCAAAGCAATTGTTTTGTGGGCTGAACTCCACCCCCTGAAGCGTTTCCAATTAAGTTAGCCCCGGGCGCCTTATCCAGAAGTCCTGCAGAGCCAGGGGCTTTGCGTTAATCAGGCAATGACATTTAAGTCACGCCACCCTTTTACAGCATGTTACAGGGTGGGGTTAGCAGGCCTCACTGTACTGGCCCCACTGCGACCTGTGATGAAGTGGAAAGGGGGTGGGGTTTGAAGATGAAGGCAGGAAGTTGAGTACAGACCTCTGTGCATAGTGTGCCTGCACAGGTTTTGATGGCACGCTGACCACCACTCCGACCCTGCCGTCCCGGCAAACTATCGTCCTATCTCTCTCTTACCCTTTTTCTCAAAAATCTTGGAAGCCCATGTCACTGCCTGCCTCTCGGGGTTCATCGAGAGTTCCATCTTTCTCGAGGCCAACCAGGCCGGCTTCCGTCCTGGTCATTCTACGGAGGCTGTGATCCTGGCTGTCCTAGATACCTTGAGAGATGGAGCTGACAAGGGTACCTCCCAGGCCCTGGTATTATTAGATCTGTCGGCCGCTTTCGACACGGTGGACCACAACATCCTTCTCCACCGTGTCGAACAGGCCGGCATCCAGGGCCTGGCGCTGGCCTGGGTGAAATCTTTCCTTATGGGGAGATCCCAGTCCCTCAGCCTAGGTACATTTAGGGCCCCTAGGGAACATCTGCCTTGTGGGGTCCCCCAGGGCTCCTCTCTATCCCCTCTTCTTTTCAATCTCTATCTTCGCCCTCTTCTTTCTTCTTTGAGGCAGTGGGACGTCCGCGTCTTCAACTACGCAGACGACCTACAACTCATTTTCTCTCTAAACTCCTCTTCTGCTATCCCCACTTTTCAGGCAGTCATGTCCCACATTTTCCAGTGGATGTGTCAGAACCAGTTGAAATTGAACCCTGGTAAGACGGAGCTCCTCCTGCCGGGTAAGAGCGCCGTCCACTGGGGTCCACATTTCTGGCCGATAGAGCTTGGCTCTTCTCCCTCCCCGGTAACCTCGGTGAAAAGCCTCGGGGTCACTATTGACGCTGGGCTTTCTCTGGGGCCGCAGGTGGGGACAGTGGTTTCCTCCTGCATGTTCCAACTACGCAGGATTAGGAAGGTGGCCTACCTTCTCACTCCCGATGCCTTGCTTCAAGTCATCATGGCCCTTGTTCTCTCCCGCCTGGATTTTTCAAATTCCATCTACTACGGTTTGCCCAAATGTTCCATCAATAGGTTGCAAGTCATTCAAAACCAGGCGGCGAGACTGGCCCTCGGGATTCCGAAGTGGCAGTCCGCCAAACCCCTCCTTATCAAGCTACACTGGCTCCCGGTCAGCCTAAGGGCTGCCTTTAAGGTTGGCTGTCTTATTTTCAAATCTCTCTCTGGTTCCTGCCCCGCTATTTTGAAATCCCTTATCCGACCTTACTGCCCCTCACGTAACCTTAGATCTCTTCACTTACATCTTCTGGTGGTCCCTCCCTTTAAACTCTGTAGATCTGGGGGTCGTAGATTTGCCTTCCTCGGCCCCAAACTTTGGAACTCTCTCCCCCTCCCAGTTAGGACTTCCGGTACTCTCATTCAATTTCGCAAATCACTAAAAACCTGGCTTTTCCCACAATCCTGCTAAATCCCCTCTGCTTCCTCAGCACCCTTTCAGCGCCATGATACCTCCGGTGACAGTGCGCTATACAAAATCCCCTTAACATAACATAACATAACAGTGCCGTGCCTACCGTTCTGTGCTACAAGTAAGCTGCCATGTCCAGGGATTACCAATCGATGCTATAGATGAGTGCGCACTGCAAAATTAAGCCAAGGAGGTGAGCTTAGCACTGCGTGCAATCTAAGGCCAGGCACTAGAATATTTAATTTTCTGTCGACACTGTCGTGTCGTGTCGTGTAAAATTCGAGCGGTAATCTCTACAGTGTGCTCAGCAGTGGCGGCTGGTGAGATTTGAAAGTGCTGAGGCGTAAAAAAATATTGTACTGCACTGCAGCGAGCGAGCATAGCGAGCGAGCCCGAACAACCTACGGAGGGTTCGGGGGAATTCTCCCCCGAAAAAACTTTGAAAAAAGAGTGGACAAATGATGCATTTTCAAGCAAATTTGAGAAAGCAGGAAAGTTAATAAAGCAATTGTTAATTGCCATGCTGTTTCCCTTCCAAGCAGCATCACACCCCTGTACATCTCCCTTCTTTGTTCATTGCCTTGCTATGTCCCTAACACCAGCACAACCTTGTACGTCTCTCTTCTATGTGTATGCGTTAATTTTATAATTTGTATACAGTTTGCTGGTATATAAGACTACTCAATTACTATTCCTGTTGTATATCTACTAGGTTAATCTCTGTGTAAGCTTTACTAGTAACTAATTATAAATCTACAATAACTATCGGTTGCTTGCTCATAGCTATAAGATTACATAAAGTATAAATCTTCCTGGTGTATGGCTGTAGGATTACACTTTGTGTAATACTTCTTGATGCCTAAATATGAGACTTGAATTTGTGTAAGACTTTCTGCTGTATAATTATAATACTACAGGTTGTGTAGGAGTCTCTAATTTATCACTTTAGTATTAGACTTGATGTGCAAGTTCTCGATTAAAAAACGTTAGCTTTCCAGTTTATACAAATACACATACTTTGCTATCAGATACAGCGGAGAATTACCTGAGACAGCAGGGACCACCTTGAGGCTTCAGGGGAAGAGAGCTGAGACAGCAGGAAGCACCGCAAGGCTCTAAGGAAAGGAGCTGAGACTGCAGGAACCACCCTGAGAATTTATTGTAAGAGTTCTGAGGCAGCAGGAACCACCCTGAGACTCCCCGGGAAGAGACCTGAGACAGAACAGATACACCTGCATCTGGACATGAAGAGATCTGCGACAGCATGCACCATCCTGGGAGAAGCAATAATGGAAGAGACCGGAGACAGCAGGAACCACCCGGGGAGTAGGCAATAATGGAAAAGACCCGAGACAGCAGATTTAAACCTAGAGCTGGACTTCAGGAAGTCCATGACAACACTTGGGCTGTAAGTTAGATATCTGACACAGCAGAACCGACGTTTGGGCTGTCGGAGAGGAGGTGTGAAGAGTTGAAACCACCCTGAGTGGTGCAAGATGAGATGCAAGACAGCAGAGCCATCCCTCCGGTTTAGGGTGTGGGGGTGATATCGACTCAGAGATAGTCCTGAGAGAGCAAAATAAGAGGCCTTAGACATCAGAGCTAACCCTTGGGTTTTACAGGTGGAAGCCTTGGACCCAGAGACATCCCTGAGACAGCACAGGAGGGGTCCAGAAAAATCAGAGCCAACCCTTGGTGGTTACAGGGGAGACCTGAGACATCAGAGCCAACCCTCTGGTTTTACAGGGGGAGATTTGGACTCAACGACATTCGTGAGATGGTACAAGAAGTGGCCTGAGACATCACAGCCAACCTTTGGGCTTTATAGGTGGAGGCCTTGAACCCAGAGACATCCCTGATTCAGCTCAGGAGGAGGCTTGAGACATCACAGCAACTCTCGAGTTTTCCAGGGGATGATTAGACACAGAGACATTCCCAAGACAGCACAGGGGGAGGGTTGAAACATCAGAGCCATTTTTTGGGTTCTACAGGAGGAGGCCTTGGGCCCAGAGATATTCTGAGACTGCACAAGAGGAGGCCTGAGACATCAGAGCCATCTCTTTGGTTTTACAGGGGGATGCCTTAGACCAAGAAGGCATCCCTGAGACAGCACAGGAAGAGTCTTAAGACATCAGAGCCATTTCTCGGGTATTGGAAATGGACACATCCCTGAGACTGCACAGGAGGAGGTTTTACAGGGGTACGATTGTAATCTTTCTATACTTTCAAGACAACGGTTATCGTGTATAAAGCACTACACATCTCCTTTCAAAAAATATGCAGCAACACATATCAACGTATCTGAGAGCACCAGAAATCTCTGAATCAGTGCCCTTCTGTCTCGCAATCCCAGATTTCATGAGGTGTCCACTCTCACAACCCTTCTCTGGAATGCACACTCTAGTAAGCCAAAAATTATTTATTCGATTCCCTCAGAATGCCGGGGCAGACGCTTACCTCTTTGAAAATTTGAAAATGCGTTTAATGTGCTGTCAGGGGCAAAGAAAAAGAAAGCATGTTAAGTATCCCTTAACGTGCACGTCCTCTGAAGAATGAGCACACTTCATCAAAAATAATAAAAGAATGAATCATGACAAATAATGTACATTTGGCGCGGACACAGGAAAAGAACACAAGGAGTTCAGTACAGGAGCAAGAACATAGGGACACAGTCATCAAATGGACATTGACTTTTTTTAGAATGCAACTTTTGTGAAATTGCTCAACAGCATTCTGAGGGAATCAAATAAATTATTTTTGGCTTGCTAGAGCGTGCACTCCAGAGAAGGGTTGTGTGAGTGGACACCTTCATGAAATCTGGGATTGCGAGACAGAAGGGCACTGATTCCGAGATTTCTGGTGCTCTCAGATACGTTGATATGTTTTGTTGCATATTTTTGAAATGTGATGTGTAGTGCTTTGTACACGATAACAGTTGTCTTGTAATTATGGAAAGATTCCAATCGCCCCCCTGTAAAACCTCCTCTTGTGCAGTCTCAGGGATGTGTCCATTTCCAAGGCCTCCCCCTGTAAAACCAGAGAAATAGCTTTGATGTCTTAAGCCTCTTCCTGTGCTGTCTCAGGGATGCCTCTTGGTCTAAGGCATCCCCCTGTAAAACCAAAGAGATGGCTTTGATGTCTCAGGCCTCCTCCTATGCAGTCTCAGAATGTCTCTGGGTCCAAGGCCTCCCCCTGTAGAACCCAAGAAATGGCTCTGATGTTTCAACCCTCCCCGTGTGCTGTCTCAGAAATATCTCTGGGTCTAATCATTCCTTGTAAAACCAGAGGGTTTGTTAAAAGCAAAATGACAATCGTTAACATTGCCTGCGCCATCTTGTTTGGTGGAAATTTCTTTGTGCATATAAGCTGCAGTTATTTTAATCCATCACAGCCATTTTGTACTCTTTTGGTCACCTTTGTTTCACCCTGCCCTTACTAGCATCCCTCTGACCCTCTGACCAAACCTGGTATGTGTGGGGGCTATAAACCCTATTGTCACAACAAACCTTAGCGCTACTTGCTGCTACAAACTCGTTTATCCTCTCCTCCCTGTTTGCAGGCAAACCTTTGGACACTCTACCCCTCACCACACCTAGTTACACAGACAGGTTCCAGGCACTAAAAAAGACCCTTGCAACATGATTTATTGCACTGTAAACAGCAAGACTTGTTTTTACCAACAATGGGACCTGTTTTTATCAACAGAACGGACTTTTAGATCTGACCGTTCTCACATGTTTTAGACCCTGAAGTAAGGTCCAGCTGCGAGATAATATTGTCTGTTTGACCTGGGTGGGGAGAGAATTACTGTTGGGTTTGTGTGGCAACCTGCCCGGGGCGGGGCCTCCAAGCTTGTATAACCATGTTGATGAAAAAATTGCATTGTGTCAAACCTGTATCAAAGGAAGAGCCAAATGAGATACCAGCAGAACACCTCCATCAGACATCCCGGTGTCTGCAGTTGACGTGGTCTCCTCATGAGAAATAAACCTTTTTCTTGTCTTCTAGTTTCCAGCTCTTGCCTCATTATTTTGATAGCGAACCCAAAGTGAATTAGAGGTGAACCCTGCCCCGGGCAGCATTGGGGGTCTTAGAAGACTCGCTGCTTTTCACAAGTTGGCGCCCAGACGTGAGGGCCCATCAGCGATGTGTGGGTCCGGTAGAGAGGTCCTAACGATGGAGTGAATGACTAAACGATTGGGGTATACCTGCCTGAGAAGACCCTTGTCTAGCTGCCGATCGACTGAACTTCACCGGTTCCGAACGGACCTCTCTCGAGTGACCTGCGGCCCTGACTGGGACCTTAGAGGAATGCCGCATTGATTATTGGAGTGAGAGGACAACCAGGCACTGGAAGGGGAAGATGAAGAACTGTCCAAACGGTCCGGGAAAGGTCGTGAAAAAACAACTTAAAGTGATTGATTGATTGATTGAATAGTTTGATCGAAATACTAGTATTCATTTTTGATATTGAGTTATTTGAGACATTCCCTGCTTGAAAACAACAGAGAATAGGAATATTCTCTCTCTTTGCAGACAGCGAAGGACAGGTAGTGCAGACTTTATGTCTAAATTGATTGATTGAGATATTCATTTTGACCGGTAAATACGTCATGCCTGTTTTCTCTAGATTGTTTTGTAATTGTTTTAGAACGGACCGTTTGCTAGAGGTCAGTCAGCCGACGCCGCCGGAAGGTACCCCTAACAAGGACATGTACGTAAAGTATGGATTAGCCACCGTAGTTTATAGCAAACTATGGCATAAATACACTAGGAAGGACCGGGTAAATCAGTGGCCACTGACGGGATCTTTTGATCTCGCTAAAATAGAAACGTTAGAATTAGCTCTCCACAAAAAGAAAACTACACCAGCCATGCTTGACAATTTTGGTTTATGGCGAAAAGAGGCAGCTCAAAGAAAGAAAAGAGACAAAGCTAGACAAGATAAAGAAACGCGAAAATCGGCTTACCAAGCCTGTAAAAGGTTAGAAGAAGAACTAAAAGAAAAGGAAACCGATAAAAAGGAACATGAATCCAAAATATCAGATCAATACCCTGTTAGAACGCCCTCGACTCTTTACCCCAAGTTACCGGCAAAACAAAGGGTAGATGATGATTTATTATTAGGTCCCCCAATCATATATATATGCCACCCCCTTACGTCCCTACTCATCCCATAGTACAACACCAGGACCCCCAAAATATAGCCGGAGATGGCACAATTGTCTTGGTCTCCACCGCCTCTGCTCCCACCGAGTCACTCACACCAAATGCATCATCATAGGATACAGTAGTAGAAGTAGGATCAAAGGAAAAAGGAGTGCCCAGGGTCCCGCGGTTAAATAAAAATGAATGAGCAGGCATTGATAAAATAGTTAAATCCCTCATGGATAGGAAGGAGACAGAAGTGTATGTAACTGACATATGCAACTCCTATGTCGAAAACCACAAACGGTACTTTATTGTACGTCTCTGTTACCACACTCTTACTGCGTATGAAGAGAAGTACCAGGATGTAGGTCCCGAGCAACTAGTGGATCTCTATAGAAAGGTAGACACCGGAGAAGAAGGCAACAACGATGTGACAGAGCTCTTTTCATCTACATTGGAAGTACTCCGTCACCTCATAGAACAAGGACGGATAGATAAGCACAGGACATCTAAAATAGCAGGACTCCAGTAGAAAAACCAGATAGCATGATGCCGATAAAAGAAGCTGCCCCTTATTGGGTTCCTCCTAGAGGACAAGGGACTCATGATGATATGAACCATCAAGACGCTAGAGGAAGGGTGGTCTACAATTGGATGTATCAGCCATGGGACAGACAGGACATCTTGACGTTCCGTAAATCTTTACCAGATTTATAAAAGAACCCCACCGCCTTTTACACCGTGCTAGGTACCGCTTTGGGATCAACAATAATGACACTTGCCGACATAGACTTGTTCTTTGAGTTATATGTGCCAGCAGATGTGTGGAAACAGATTAGGAAAGTAGACCACACCGAACTGCTCGGTCATACCTGGGAACAACTCAACACATAGATAAACTGCAGAACCCTGGTCATAAACCAGTTGAAGCAATATTGGACCTCTCTGACAAAAAAGTGCAGAAAGTGAAAACGCTGATCCCAGAGAAAAAGATAGACTAGTCCATAGTAACCGCATGCCGCCAGAAACCACAAGAGGATGTCTGAGAGTATTTCTCCAGATTTGAAACAGTGTTCTCCGATTACAGTGGACAAGACATGTCCACCGCAGCCGGACACCACTTATTTGTGCAAAACTAAGTGAAAGGACTCCTGCCAGAGGTATCCCAGAAATTACAAGCCAGCGAAAGTAATTGGGCAGCACCTAAACCGGCGGCCATCCCCCAAATGGCCCAGTACTATGAGCATCAGAAAAACGAAAATGACAGGGATACAGAAAGGAAAAAGAAAGACTTGAAGGAAAGAGTGATGATAGCACAACTCCAGGGGGCGAATACAGGAAGGGAGCAATATAAGGGACGATACCAGCAGAATACCCCTAGAGTACAGCCACCTAGAAACAATTCATCGACATCATATGTGGGACGCCAAGACCTAGGACAGGATCAATGTGCATTTTGCAAAGAATATGGACACTGGAAATCCCAATGCCCGGCTTTGTTAGGAGCTGGTAGAGGCAGAGGGGCGAGAGAAATAGCAAGTGGACAGAGAGGAGGATGTGGGAGAGAGTACGCGAGTGAAGCAAGCGAGGAAAGGCCAGGAAGAGTGAACGCATTTGACCATCCCAAACAGAATCAGTACCAACAGACAGATTATGACAATACGTACGACTTTGCATAGGACAGCCAGGGGCAAGGGAGGGATCCAGTCGAGCTCTAGGTTTATCAGCAAGGCCTTTATGTTACCGCTGAGGTCCTGGGCACAAAGTCGCCATTTTTGGTAGACACAGGAGCAACACGTAGTGCACTATCCAAACGACTGATTCCAAGGGCACCCTTGTCAGGCTCACATGTGACCTCAATAGGATTTGACGGTATGCCCTCCACCAACCCTTTGTCCCGACCAATCCCTTTTAACCTTGACAACAATATAGTCAAAACGACATTCCTCCTCTCTTCTAACACCCCCGATGCCATTATGGGTCTCGACCTTTTTAAACACTTCAGATGCTCACCGGACGGAGTGCGTGTCATCCTGTATGACAACCCCCAGCGCCATAGAGAGAACCCTTCTCAGCACATGTTTCCCATCTCTGAGACGGACGCATCCCTACTGGACACTCTGCCATCACACTTATGGGCTAGGGCTGATTGAGCCGTAGGACGAATGATGATTGACCCAGTACACATAACAATACGACAGGACTCAACCATACCGAAAGTACCGCAGTACAAAATATCGCCAGAGGGTGAGAAGGCACTGACAGAGATCATACACTCTTTGGTAGAGGCAGGGGTGGTAGAGGAAGTAGTGGGCAATGTTTGTAACAGTCCCATACTACCGACTGTAAAGAGACAGGAAGAGGGAGACGGAAAAGCCTACCGCTTCATCATTGACCTACGAGAGATAAACAAAATCGTAGAGCCACAATACTGAACTAATCACCATAGTATGGCATAATGTCAAGATAACAGAATCTGCAAAACGCCTAGTACAACAATGTATAGTCTGCATACAACACAACCCAGGGAAGGGGACAGTAGTACCACGGGGAGGGTTTGGAGTCCCTGACCACCCCTTTGAAATCCTTCAAATGGATTACATCCAACAAGAGAGATGCCATGGTCTAAAATATGTCCTGGTGGTTGTGTGCGCTTTTAGCAAATGGGTGGAGGCATACCCCACCCACGACAATACCGCCTTAGCCACTGCAAAAGTTTTGCTGAAATAATTCTTCCCCCGATACAGCCTTTGCAGAATTTTATGGAGCGACAACGGCCCTCACTTCTTAGCCGAGGTGATACAGAACATACTGAGAGGGTTGGGGGTAAAACAAAAGTTCCATGCCGTCTTCCACCTCCAATCAGCAGGCCTGGTAGAGAGACACAATGCAACATTGAAACCTAAACTAGCCAAAATAGTTGCCACGACCGGGTTGAAATGGCCCGACGCCCTCCCATTGGCGTTGCTATCGATGCACTCCACCCCAACCAAACACAGACTGACCCCGTATGAGGTTGTCTTCAGCAGGCCTATGAGCATTTTGGCGGCGCCAAGACCCACCTCCATTAACAATGTCCCGAACAGATTAATGTCGGATTATATGCATAAATTGACAAACGAGCTAACAATTATCCACCAACAGGTGCAGCAAGCCTTGCCTGATGTATCCAGGGGCCCGGCACATGAAATAAAGCCTGGCGGCCATGTCCTGATTCGCAACTTCCAAAGAACAAAGAGTCTGGAGCATAGGTGGATGGGCCCCTGGCAAGTCCTGATCACCACCCGAACTGCCCTCCGAGTGGAAGGAAAACAAAACTGGCTGCACGCTCATCACTGCAAGCGAGTTCCTCCAACACTGGCAACCTGTAAAGAGGTGGAGGTGCAAGAGGAAGTACTCGTGAAGGACCGACCAGCTCTGAGTTGCTACCCACAAGAAGACACCCTCGAACTATCAGAATTTTCCGACCCCACGGTGCCATGCAAGAAAGGGTACAACCTAAGATCGACGAAAGGAGGATGCTCTAATGACCAGGCCACTAACTGAGTCAAGGTCTCAGATCAGTAGCACAGTCAACCAACGCTACCAGAGAAACACCAGACAAAAAGTCTGTGGTCCTAACAGTTGTTGAGCTCCTCAAAGATGATGGAAGAAACTGAGCACCTGCAAAGCCACCGCAAAGACACCAAGACTGCCAACCTGCACAGCACAAAGTCAATTGCACTTGTAGCCGCATTTCTCACCTGTCTCCTGCTAATGGTCCCATTCTGGAACATTGAAGAGAATGCACCTGCATACAGAACATTGTCACCCACCATGCAAACAACCACCAAGAAAAAACACTACCTGGTATCACTACCGCCACATCTCCGAGAACGACGCGAAGAATTCTGGAATAATTATTTCGTGCAGATGCTGCACCAGCACAATCTTGGCACCATTACTACCAACTGTTGGGTCTGTGGGCTGTTACCACATGCCACTGAACATTCCATCCGCCTTCATCCCTTCGCCCTTTTCTATTCATGGATCTTGCCTTGCCTGGATGATGCTCCTACAAGAAAGTTACAAAGACAATGCCACTTTCGACGGGACAATCGCCCAGTTCTACAACGAGCTCTGGCTAAACAAAACAGGTAGAACAACTGCCTCCTTCTGCCCTCATACCTCCAATGCAACATTCCCAATGAATGTCCCCTCCAAAGAACGAGTGGAAATACAAGTGTTCAATAATCCTATCAGAGCCACATTTTCCTACCTGAAGAAAAGAACTGCTGCAACACTGACTGTGGCCCTATCTGTGGTGAATGTCTCTGGCCTTGTATGCATTGAAGGCCGTGGGACTAAGAATGTGGGCACAGCACTTGTAGCATTGCAAGGACTTTGAACATTGCCAACCCTCCAGCGCTTGTTGCATCACCCAATATGTACTTTGTTTGTGGAACCAAAGCCTACACCTGGCTCCCAAGAAACTGGGGGGGCATGTGCTACATCGCCCTTGTTTTGCCACCAACCGACACAGCCCCTGCAGAGCATCATCGAGAAAAGCGTTCTAAAGACACTGATCAAGCAGACTCTGCCGCATCACAGTTCCTCGACGCAGCAAAAAGGCATGTCCCGCTATGGGGTCAGATGGCAAACAGCAGAGCCATCAGACACCTGTCTCAAGTGGTAGAGACCGCCCTGAACGTCACTGCTGGCATCCTCACTAACAACACTGCTGAGCTCCAAGAGGCCCGTCTGGTTGCCCTACAAAATCACATGGTCCTGGACGTGCTAATAGCGGACCGTGGAGGAGCATGCCGCATCATCGGTGCCAGCTGCTGTGTATACATTCCTGATAATTCAACTTCTGTCTATGAAGCAGTCCAACATCTCCATAGACTGTCTTCAGAAATTCATCAAGGATCAGAGACTTGGACAATTGGAAGTTGGCTTTGGGGCATCTTGAAGGAGTGGGGTTGGAAAATATCAATGATTCTTTTGTTCCCAGTATTGACAATATGTGGTTGTTGTTTGGGTATACACTGTATACCACCTTTGTGTTCTCTTTGCATAACTACCTTGCACCCTAAAGCTATGGACACTCAGCTAACAAAAATGAGAGTAATGTATGATCAAGAGATACAGGACATTATAGAGATCGAAATAGACTGGCAAGCTGGCTAAGTTATGTTCAAAGGGGCCACTGTTAAAAGCAAAATGACAATCGTGAGCATTGCCTGCACCATCTTGTTTGGTGAAAATTTCTATGTGCATATAAGCTGTAGTCATTTTAATCCATCACAGTCATTTTGTACTCTGTTGGTCACCTTTGTTTCATCCTGTCCTTACTAGCATCCTTCTGACCCTCTGACCAAACCTGGTATGTGTGCTGGGGGCTATAAACCCTATTGTTACAACAAACCTCAGCGCCAACTGATGCCACAAAAACATGTTTTTCCTCTCATCTCTGTTTGCAGGCAAACCTTTGGACACTCTACCCCTCACCGCACCTAGTTACACAAACAGGTTCCAGACACTAAAAAGACCCTTGCAACATTATTTATTGCACTGTAAACAGCAAGACTTGTTTTTACCAACAATGGCACCTGTTTTTATCATCAGAACGGACTCTTAGATCTGACCGGTCTCACATGTTTTAGACCCTGAAGCAAGGTCCAGCTGCAAGATAAGATTGTCTGTTTGACCTGGGTGGGAAGAGAATTACTTTTGGGCTTGTTTGGCAACCTGTCCGGGGCGGGGGCTGCAAGCTTGTGTAACCATGTTGATGAAACAAATGAATTGTGTCAAACCTGTATAAAAGGAAGAGCCAATTGAGATACCAGCAGAACACTTCCCTCAGACATTCCAGTGTCTGCAGTTACCGTGGTCTCCTCATGAGAAATAAACCTTTTTCTTGTCTTCCAGTTGCCAGCGCTTGCCTCATTTATTTTGATAGCGAACCCAAAGTGAATTAGAGGTGAACCCTGCACCGGGCAGCATTGGGGGTCTTAGAAGACTAGCTGCTTTTCACAGGTTGCTGTGATGTCTCAAGCCTCCTCCTGTGCTGTCTCAGAGATGTCTCTGGGTCCAAGGACTCCACATATAAAGTCCAAAAGTTGGCTGTCATGTCTCAGGCCTCTTCTTGTACCATCTCACGAATGTCCTTGAGTCCATATCTCCCCCTGCAACACCAGAGGGTTGGCTCTGATGTCTCAGGTCTCCCCTGTAATGCCCAAGGGTTGACTCTGATGTTTCTGCCCCCCTCCTCTGCTGTCTCAGGGATGTCTCTGGATCCAAGACCTCCACCTATAAAACCCAAGGGTTGGTTCTGATGTTTCAGGCCTCTTATTTTGCTCTCTCAGGACAGTGAGCCCATATCGCCCCCCCACCCTAAACCCGAGGGATGGCTCTGCTGTCTTGCATCTCATCTTGCTCCCGTCAGGGTGGTTTCGGCTCTTCACACCTCCTCTTCAACAGCCCAAACGTCAGTTCTGCTGTGTCAGATCTCTAATTTACAGCCCAAGTATTGATGTCCAACTCTAGGTTTATCTCTGTTGTCTCAGGTCTTTTCTCTTATTGCCTACTCCCAGGGTGGTTCCTGCTGTCTCCGTTCTCTTCCCTTATTGCCTACTGCCAGGATGGTGCATGCTGTCGCAGATCTCTTCATCTCCAGATCCAGGTGTATCTGTTCTGTCTCAGGTCTCTTTCCAGGTAGTCTCAGGGTAGTTCCTGCTGCCTCAGATATCATCCCATAGATTATCAGGGTGGTTCCTGCAGTCTCAGGTCCTTTCCTTAGAGCCTCATGGTGCTTCCTGCTGTCTCAGCTCTCTTCCCCTGAAGCCTCAAGGTGGTCCCTGCTGTCTCAGGTAATTCTCTGCTGTTTCTGATAGCAAAGTATGTGTATTTGTATAAACTGGAAAGCTAATGTTTTGGGACAAAATGGTGGCATTAAATATATTGTATTCATACATTTCTATGGTTATTTACATTCAGTTCTTGTAATTGGTCTTGGTATGAGTGTCCGCTTAATGTTGACGCTGTTATTTTATTATTTGTTAACACACACATGCCACATGGTGATACTCCAACTCTCCCCAAACTCCCTTAAAAAGTTGCTGCTGCTGCCCTGCTTGCTGTAAACATGTTATCGTCTATAACCAACATTCATAGTGATGTGTACTGTGTCAACACTGATGTCCCATAGTGGACACTGTCTGACTTCACAAGATTAATTTAGGGCCGGGCAAACGCAAAATGTGTGCTGCACTTCGGCCTCACAGTTACTTGTGGTTAAAACAGCAGGAAATGTAAGCTGAATCTGGTGCCGGCTTCTCTAATGTCGGGTTGTGTTCTGTTGAGTTGTGCGGTATGTTGAGGTGGTATATTATGTGACATTTTGTTATGCTGCTTTAATCTATGCTATGCTGTGCTATGTTAAGTTACTTAAATTATACCATGCTTTGTTATGCTATGCCGAGTCATTGTTATGTTAATGTGTTGTGACGTGTCACATTAACCTATGTTAGTTTATGTCACAGTGTGCTATACTGGGTTGTGGTATGTTATTTTGTTGGGCTTTGTTGAAATGATGTGCTTTGCTGTGTTTTGCTATTCTGCTGTGCTATGCTTGCTAGGATGAGTTATCATATGTCGAAACTTCAAAATCCTTGAATAGATTTTGAATTACCCTCTCTTATTACACAGTGCTGAGTCAACACAAAGCATTTAAGCAAGAAAACTATATACCCAACTGAGGCATGGCTCCATACCAATAGGGGCACTAACATTCAGATGGTCACACTCGATGGAGGCCAATTGCCCTGCTTGCAACTATTGGAGGGAAGACATTGTACATATCTTTTTTTTCTGCCCGGCATACAGCGGAATTCGGAACTGCTGGATCCTTCCACTGTGTAAAAATGTGGGTTTCAGACAATGCGCACAAGCCTCAAGAGTCTTAACCTATGATACTGCCCCTCCCATTGTTTTTGCTGTTACCCGTTTTTTATATGGCATGTGGCGGAGAAGAACTCTTTTCTTTAGTATGAAATAATGGCCCATACTTACCCATACCTTTACTCTTTGATAACTCATTGTTTAATAACTCCTTAACTTGACTGTATTTATGGCTTTATTATTGTGCCTGTACATATTTTATTGCACTTTTATGGTCTTCGACCGAAATAAAGTTATCAAATGAATGAATTTATTATCACTATGTTTACACGTCTCATTTCTTCAGTTCTTAGACACAGAGGCAATGAACATAGAAGAGAGACATACAAGGTTGTGCTGGTGTTTGACAGGGACATAGCAAGTCAATGAACATAGAAGGGAGATGTACAGGGGTGTGATGCTGCTTGACAGGGAAACAGCAAGGCAATTAACAATTGCTTTATTAACCTCCCTGCTTTCTCAAATTTGCTTGAAAATTTATCATTTGTCCACTCTTTCTTTTTTCAAAGTTTTCTCGGGGGAGATTCCCCCCAAACCCTCTGTAGGTTGTTCGGGCTAGCTCGCTACGCTCGCTCGCTGCAGTGCAGTACAATAATTTTTTACGCCTCATACTTTCAAATGTCACCAGCCGCCACTGGGGTAGGGGCTGTGTTCTCACAACTTAATGCAGAGGGTCAGGATCCACCAGTAGCTTTTACTAGCAGAAGGTTGACCCCCAAAGACAAACGATGGACAGCCATTGAGATGGAAGCCTTTGCTGTGGTTTGGGCTCGGAAGAAGCTGAGGCCATACTTGTTTGGCACTCACTTCATTGTTCAGCCAGACCATAAGAGGTCTAAAATAGATGAAGGGTGAAACCCCCAAACTTTTGAGGTTGTCCATTTCCCTACAGAGGATGACTATACAGTGGAACATAGACCTGGGAGTAACCACGCCAATGCAGATGGACTCTCCAGATATTTCCACTTAGAACATGAAGACTCAACTGGGCAAGGTTAGTCTCATCTCCTTACGTTTGGGGGGTTGTGGAGGAAAGTAGGATCTGCTTCTTATGGTTTCCCCACTTTTTGCTTGATGTTACTCTGTTTTGACTAGTCTGATTGGGATCCTGCTAATCAGGACCCCAGTCTATCTGCTTTCTTCTTAAAATGTTATGCCCTATACTTTGGTACACTCCAGATTGGATACTGGGGTACCCTTATAAGTCCCTAGTGTCTGGTACCCATATACCCGGGGCATAGGTAGCCCAGAGGCCTCCCACGGGTTCATGCATGTTTTACGCTTCCCATGAGAGGCCATGCAAAATGGAACTACAGGTCTACTACTGCAGCCTGTGTAAGCTGGTGCTTGCACCACTTACTTTAGATGTAGGTTCACTATATCTATAGTTCACTACACTTAAAACTTACAAGTCACTCCTAAAGCAGGCCTTAACAATCCTGAAGGCAGGGTGCTGGGTTTTACGTGAGAGGGTGCCCCTGCACAAGCAAGGTCCCTCTGCAGCCTTCGGAGACCATTCTTCTGGGTTGTCTGTGACTCAGCCAGACATATTGGTAGAGGTGCACTATAACCCCGCGGTAAATGCTATCTCGAAAACGGCTGAAACAAAACATGTTGTGTTTGGTATCAAACACCTTGGAGGTATGATTCCACTCTTCTGAAGCAAGCTTTGTGGGGTCACTGGTCTTTCCGGTGCCAGCCTTCTCGACCCGGTCAGCACAAAATGTTGCCTACCAGAGACACATTTTTGCCCTCCTGCTGCTCAGCCAAGCTCGAGCAGAGGAAGGCAGCACAATAGGCATCCTTTCACAGGGAGGTGTGACTACCTCCCAGACAGGATTTAGTGTATTGGGGGTGGGTGTACTTCCGTAGTGCCAGAAAGTCTGCACCTGGGGTGCATTTGGTGTCCCTGTGCATAGCCCAGCTCAAACCAGTTCTGCTCTGGCGCAAAACTGGCCAAAGGACATGGGAGTAACCTCCCCTCTGTCCTGACCCTCACCTAGGAGGGTCCCCTGAATCTGTCCAACCCTCTCCCATGGGTACAAAAGGGCTTATCTGGCTGTAAGACTTTAGATTTTACATGGACAAGATTCTCCAAGAAGAAACCACTGACCTTCACCCATCAGGACCCTCTGGACTTCTCTGGACCTCAACTGGGCCCGACGTTGTTTCCCTCTCCATCCAAAGCTTTGTCTGTGCCCTTGCTTCATACAGGCTTCTTGCAGGACCTGTGGTGCACTAAGGACAACTAAAGAATCTCCCTTGGGGTGAAGGAGTCACTCCCCTGCATTCGCAGGCACCGTAATGCAACTGACCTGAGCACCTGCTGACTCTGAAAGCTTCAGCAACACAGGAGGTGGGTTCCAAAATTCCTTGAGGTCAAGCTGCCCTCTCACCGAGTTTGGGGACCGCATAACCCAAACCCCTGTGCACCGTGTACTTTTGCAAGTGCATATTCTTGTTGGCAATTCCCAAGCTTTTGCATTGGACTCCATGTAGTCTTGACCCGGAGCAGTATTTCCACCAAAGAAGTCTGGCCTCCTCGCAGCGAGTGCTCCGTGGGCTGGTACCATGTGATCTTGCTCGAGGTCCCCTTGTGACTCCTGGTCATTCGGCCTGTGGGTCCTCCTGAGGGTCATCTTGAATTCTGTTGGGCTTTCCTGGTTTCTCCAGATGTGCCCTGACTCCCCATTGCTTGGTGAATCCCCTGGACCTTGCTGGTCCACACCGTAACCAGCTTGACCTTCCTGCGTGGGTTGCTTTTACCAAGGCTTGTTGGTGCTACCACCAGACACCGATCCCTCAGCTCTCAAAATCCTTTGTGGCACAGTTTGCATCTAGCTCCTGCTTGTCGTCGACGTCTCCTGGTCCTCGTGGCTGCAGAGTCAAGCAGCCCTTCTTTGCACCTGAAGCACCCAACATTGGTGGGCATTCGTTCACTGAGCCCCTGGTCACCCTGAAGTGATCCAGACTCTGTCCCCTCTGCTTTCAGGTTCCTTTCATCACAAAGCCACCCTTGGGTTCCAACAGACACTTTCTTCCTGCCCGGAAGCAGCTCTTCTTTGCATTCCTCCTTTGAAAATGACAACGGTTTCCGACACTACTCTAGACCTATGCACCCTGCTCCCCTGGGATAGGTAACTCGGGTAACACAGTATCTATGGGTGGGGTGGCTCACCAACCTCTTAATTTCCAAAGGGTTTCCTCAAAGTCCACTGAGAAGGGTCCTTAAACTTTAAAACTGTAACCAAGACTTCCCCATGGAATTGTACAGAGCCTGCGGTCGTGTTGGCACACTGCACCCGTCCTCCGTGGGGTCCCTTTCTACTCACCTTGGGTGGTTCCTTGGGGTTCCAGCGATTCTACGTGCTCTAGACCTTGTCTAGACTCCAGTTGTGGTTCTTGTACCACTATTTTAGTATATGGTCTGGTCTCCCACTGGAGCCCACAGTGTATTGTGCTACTTACAACTGTTTTTTTGATAAAGTATTGTGTGCTTTGTGTTGTATCCTCATGTAGAGGATACTAGAGAGTGCTGTATAAATAAATACATATGTTTATTACTACTGTGTGGTTCTCCTTTCATTTAGTTGATACTAAAGGTGATATTCTGATAAAAACAAGCTGCTTTACATTCCTTCAAGATTAAGCTTGAAGGCTGCTCTCCACATCTTCCACTAGGATAGCTTTCTAAAGGTTATCTTTGACCTCATACATCATAAGGGTCGTTTGGACTGGTGCAAGGTGCCCACTTTAATTAGTAGAAAGCATATACCAGGCCAACTTCCCACAGTCACCATACCATCATGTGACATATAATGGATATTGACACCTGTAATCTTAGATGCAACACAGTGCATTCACACAAGCAATCTAAATGATACGATACTGATAGTTTGAGGTTCCTATGTAATGAAAAAATGTGAGGGACACCATGGCAACAGCTGAGTTGAGCACAAACAGGACATTGAGGCTTATTGAGACTTTGCAATGTATAACTTATGTGGAAAAGTAGGTCTGTTATCTTGCCATTCTCTCCACCATTTTGTGCTATATCCTTCATGACTGACCTTCTCTCTGTATCACAAACCCTCTGGAGCTCCACTTTTGACCTGCAACAGTCCTGCACGGACACTCACACCCTGTTCGTGTTTTGGCCTGCGACAAACTGACCAGCCCATGCTCAACCAGTCGAACATGGAGTTTCCCAGATGTTTATCATCCTCACCCTGCACACTACGCCCTGCAGGCGTCCGACAGCTACCATCAACAGGCCTATCAGATTTATCTCTGCTTGCTGTGTAATCATACCTCTCGTCTGTGCCCTGCAGGGGTCCAAACAACTACCATTTGCGGACTTATTTGTATAAACATGCTTTTCGCCTACACCCTGCAGGGGCCTCACCGCTACCATCTTTGCTTATCAGATTAACCTTTGTTTGACATACAATCATGCCTTTTTCACCTATGCCCTTCAGGAGCCAAACACCAACACCTGCTGATTGTATCAGAACTGATCATTATTTGTCTGTAAATTATTGGTGTTTGTTGCTGTTCACATGGCACACACAGAGTGAGGATGAAGGGTATATAAGGTGCCGAACCAAAGCACTCAGAAGACTGCCTCCTCAGACAGCTATGGGTGTCTGTTATTGATGCGCTCTCCATCTCATGAGATTGTAATAAATATCCTTTTTCTCCGTGCTCCAGAGTATTCCGGACCCGTGGACTCTAGGGTGACCCTGCACCTTTTGGGTGGTCCACCAAAAGACCCCCAAAATCCACACTTACCAGACTCCACTCCACCAGGTATTCCTGCCACATCTTCAGTATGTAGGATCTGCAAGACCTTCTCATCCCAGGGCTTCAATGGTATTGGGGGCCTGGGAGTACCACCACCATTCCTGTTGGCCTCCATGTGACACTTAGAGTCCAGGGAATGCACCCTTCCTCGCAGGTTGTTTCATCACTTCCAATTTCCTCTTGTGTACGTAGGTTGCTTTCTACAGCATTCACTCTGTGGACTATTCTGGACCGCGTTTGCCTTTTCTGAGATAGGGGAGTATTTTGGACTTTGACTCCAAACAATTGTGACTCTCCTATTAGGATTTCATCCACCATGACTGACAATTCTTCCTTAGTAGGTTTGTGGATTTATGGGGCCAGGTATTGTGCAAAAAATAAGATTACATTAAATATTTGACCACAAGGTACTAAATGGAAGTGGATAAAGGGGCAGCAAATAGGGAGAATGAACACAAATCCCCTCACTTAACTGGCAAAGCCTCTGGTAGCAAATGTCGTGGTACAGTGTAATGGCAAAGGATCATGGTCTTAAATGGGCCATCCAATGGCCACAGTGATGGTGCATTGTTTTCTTTTTTACAAATATTTTTATTGTTCATTTTTCTTACTTTGCAACTTGGATACTTCAAAATGAACTTAATAACATCAATAACCTGTTTCACATGAGGTTCACTACAGAAGGACCATGTATTAGTCATACCAACAGTAACTATTAAATTACTTAATTTATCTCCACAGTGTAGTATCCCCGACATTTGGGCCCATCTACGTGTTAGTCGGTCTTTCAACATATGTTTAACTTGTCCATCATTGTATGCCTTAATCCATGACATCAGTGTGATTGGTAGTAGGAGGTGTAGTTCCTGGTCTGCCATCTAGTAGATCTAGCCCATAGCAGTGTCTCCATGGGCCCCATATTTTGTGAAATGTATGTGGGCATCTCCTGGTGGTATAAGTAATGCGGCCATATGTGGCTTGTATTTGGGAAAAGAGGCAGATTGGAGGAGGGGGCCAGAGAGGTGGGGATGGCGGCCAACAGCAATAAAAATTGTTTTTACCAAAGAGGCAGGGGGGGACGGGGGACTATGAACACACAAAAAAACTTACCTCTTGCCCTCGAGCATCGCATGACACTCTTTCGCTCCTCTTCGCAGCTGCAGGCAAGCACAGGCTCCCAGACTACCCTGCAGCCAATACTGAAGCTGCTCTTGCATGACAGCAGCTTTAGAATTGGCCTGAGCACCGATGATGTGTGTTCCAGGATAGATTGGGAGTCTGTACTTGCTCTCTCCAGCCCCAGCAATGCAGCTGGAGAGGAGTCACTGCTCATATGGGTTTTGGCCAGCCTGAGACCGCCGGCCAAAAACCACATGCACAGTGTAGGTAGAGCCCACCACTCCCCCTCCAGCCTATCATAACCCTGGCCCTGCCCCAAGCCCCAGCACAAGCTAAATATATGATAATAAAACGGGTTTTAAACCCATTTTATTATTTTTTTATTTTTGCATTTTTTAAAGTGCTGGCGGGTTGGGGGGACACTCCTTTGTCATAGCAGAGGAGCCAATTCTGGAGGTCCATGCCCCTCCTCCACTCTTTCATTGTGGGAGTCTCTGTCATGCCATACTATCTTGCCACGTCTCTCTTGGCCTAGTGTGATGGTGCATTGTTGAGCGCATACCGCAACAGACTCACTCCATCTGGAAACCGCCACTAGTAGACCACCAGCACAACTGTGAAATCTAAATCTGCTCGGCGGGAATCGGCTGCCCTGGCGGCGACAGAGTAGTTTTCGCCAGCATTGTTATCCGCCGCGTCAGAAAAGGTGTGCAGCGACCGTGGTGGGAAACAATCAGTCGTCGCAGATGGCGAGGCAGCCTGCATGCATCTAAATATGGTGGGCGAAAGCCAGGTGACTCAGCAGAGTACTAGGGACCAGGGAGCTTTCAATCCGTCACTGTTTGTTGGGACTGTTTCTCCTCCCAAGATGGGGAGAAAAATGCGATATAAGTTTGCCCAGCTGGGCCTACTACTGGCATGATGCTGTATAGCAGTGCACTGGCACAGCCCCATCCCCTAGCACTCGCTAAGTGGAGGGTGGATTTGTTGGAATGGGCGGTGGCAGACGAATGTAGGCTTAGGAGAGTGAGCACAGATGGTCACGCGGGAAGGTATCTTGAAGTATGGTACAGCATTTTAGACACATTCAGGGAACGTAGAGGGAAGTGGGGAGAAGGAGAAAGCCAAAATAGTATTGAGGGGGAGGGAGACACTGCTTCAGATGGGGGACACAAGCTGGGGGCTACAGCAAATGCATATGTATCACCAAAGATTAAACGATTACAGCTTCTGATCGGGTCTGATGTTTTAGCCTCTGAGTAGACATTAAGTCGGGCCCACATTTATATTTGAGACCCACTCCAGTGAACGGACATGACATTTTGCATATCAGTTATAGGTATGACTGAGAGATCTATTCCCTCCTCCCATCAATGATGTACCCTGAGAAACCCTTGCCCGACCTTGCCACCTACTGCACAATGCTTAATAAGAAATGTTTGTATTTACCTGTTTTGAGCTGCACTGTTATTTGTATTTCCTTTGGCAGTCAACTAAATAAAATAAAAAATATATATATGTATATGTATATCAATTTCCACCTCCTCCAAAAATAGCCGGGATGCCATGACAGCGGTGCAACACAGGGTCAGAGGTTTCCCTGTTAACTATATTCAGTTTCACCAAGCACAAGTAAATTATGCCAAAGCACTCCACTCCAAGCGTAATCACCACTCCAGTTAAGTTTTGCCAATAAAGGATTATTTATTTCAGTTCATTCCAGCATGTCGAATCAAAAAGCAATGGAAGAAAAGCAACCCAACGCGTTTCAGCGACCAACTCGCCTTGTTCACGGGTGATATGTGCATGGGATCTGATTCAATAAATAAAGTTTTTTCTCAAACAAAAGTTTTGTGTTGTTCAAAGTGTGTAAACAACAACATAGGACTTAAAACCAAAACAAACCTTTTAGCGGCCATGTTGGAATGGTACATTTGTTGCAAACATAAATGAGATGATTGTTAATTCCATCTAAACGTATACTTGTTATAATAAGTTCTTTTGTATATCTACCAACATAGTGTTACACTTTCAACATAATAGTTCAGGCGATCACACAATAATTCCACAAATCGGAAAAATTACTGTAGAAGCAGCACGCCTTACTTAATCTCAACGATCTAATCGGGTCCATATTTCAACATACCCCTTACGTGCCCAGAGTACTGTATAATATAACACAGCTGGCCCAATTGTGCATAATATATTTTCGCATCATTATTGCTGAACCTTATCTTACTAAAAAAGTAAGCATAAGGGTTATATCATCACCCCCAGTGGTTAAATAATATATTGTCATAGACCCAAGCTGTGTTTAACCCAAATATTGGAAAACAAATACATCCCTAGTGGGAATACATTTTATACGGCACAATAAGAGTCTAGGATCACATTCCATCTCCATCCCAAGTGGGTAGATAGTCAATTGGAGGTTCAGCTCATTTTCATTTAGAATATCCACAAATTTGTGTCCTTGTGTTTCTGTACCATTCCATATACAGAAAATATCATCTATGTAACGCAACCAGAGGACGGCGTGGTCTTTGAATTGTTTGATCTTATAAACAACCTGCTCCTCCCACCAGCCGAGGTAAAGACCTGCAAAGATGGGGCGAAGCAGGTTCCATTCGCCGTCCCCTGGATTTGTTTGTAGATTTTGTTGTCAAAAAGGAAAATGTTATTGCATAAACATAATTCAATCATGTCAAGTAACATTTCAGTATGACGTAGATAAGGCAATGGTCTAGTTTGAAAGAAGTGTCTACATGCTTGTATCCCCAACTCCTGCGGGATACTTGTATAAAGGCTACATACATCTAAGCCTAACAACAGGTAATTGACTGACCATTCAATACCATCAATGTGTCTAAGAAAATCACTTGTGTCTTTGATAAATGACGGAAGGGACTGCACCATGGGCTGCAGAAAGAAATCTACTTACTTTGATGTTTTCTCCAATGCACTGTCACAGGAAGACACAATGGGCCTTCCAGGTGGTTTGGTTGCATTTTTGTGCAACTTGGGTAGAAGGCATAATACTGAAGCTTAGGGTATTTACAAGCTAAAAACAGAAATTCATCATTGGTTATAGGACAATCATCCTTCCACATAGTAATCTGATTCGATATATTTAACATCGCTTTGTCATATAATATTTTAGATGAGAGGCAATATCTACTGGTATCTGATAATTGATTCCTTCCTTCTTCTCTGTACATGTCTAGAGGCCAAATGACCACATTTCCGCCTTTGTCACTCTGTTTGATAACAAAGTTCTTGTTAGATTCTAGTTCTTTTAGTGTGGTTTTGTGGGCTTGCTTCAAATTATATCTAGTGTATGATTTTCGAGAATTAAGCCTCTTAAGATCATTAATGACTCCTTTCTCAAAGCAATTAATGGCTTCACAATTAATTTGTGGTAGGAATACAGACTTAGGTTTAAAAGGTGTTGTTCCTACCTGGTCAAAGGTCAAATCAGTATTGGCTACATTCAAATGGGGGTCATCTTCCCATCCTTCAATTTCAGCCAGCTCATGTACTGTTTGTAGTGCTTCAATGTCTCCTATTTGGAGAGCTGGTTGATTATTAGACCTTACAGTGAGAGATTTAGTAGGATTGTTTGTGAACCATTTCTTAAGTTTCAACTTACGTACAAAGTGAAATAAAACAATTCTTGTTTCAGTGTAACTAAAATTTGATGTTGGACAGAAAGACAAACCTAATATTAGAACATTAAATTGATCTTGACTTAGTTTATAATCTGAAAGATTTACCACGGTCATGGTTTTCATAGTTTCTTGGCAAATCTGTCCCTCGTTTTGTTCCCACTGGGCTGTCTGTTGGAATAGAATAGTTTGGTCTTTTGCCTCCTCTTCCTCCTCTTCCATGCCCTCTTGCCGGGCTGTCGCTGTGGGCCAATGAGCTTGATCTTTCTCTGGCCAACAGTTCGTACTCCTTTAAAAAACGTGCTTTTACTGCTTCTGTATCATCCATATACTAATCCGGTGCATCTTCAGTTTCACATTGCAAAATTTGTGCCGTTATTACTGAAACTCCACTGGTTGATGCTGATTCATCCACACCAGCAGCTAGTTGTGCTGGTCCTTCTTTGGATTTCATTTGGGCAACATTGTCACCTCGTAACTTGTCGAATTTTTCCCCAAAAGTAAGGATCTGTCCCTTATTGTAATCAATTTCATCGCGTTCAAACTTACTTAGTTTCTTCATTTTGATATCATCCTCGATTCTTTCCAGTTTTTTATTCATTTTCTCCATCTCGGTATCAAACTCCTCATTACTGTACAGTCCTTTTAGTTGGGCAATGATAATTTCACTTTCCTACGTAATTTTTATGCTTTCCTTTTCGGCAAATTTGATCAATATTCTGAGCATATTCATAGGACATGCGTGGTTGTTATCCATTCACTCAGATATCATCTCGGGATCAGGTTGTTGCAGTGTTCGGGTAATGAAAATACGTAATCCCCGAGGCACTCTGTTACCGTCTATGTAGTGTTGTAGCGCCGTGGCCTCCCACCACTTAGACTGCTCTTTCTTGAGTACTTTCCACAATGTATCCCACAATTTCCTCTTATCTGTCACAGTATTCGTTGCGGTCGATACTTTCGTACCGTCCTCTGTAATGTGTGTAGCTGTATCAAACAGTTTGCATGCTGCTTCTTTCCGCTTGCTGTTTCTTGTGTCTGCCATTATTAATACGGTTCTTTACAAATCCGTATTTCCCCAGTTATTGTTGGGACTGCACGTGTATGACGCTGGGCTGGTAATTAGTCCCTTCCAATGTTCTCCGAATCCCACCATAGAAATATATGCCAAAGTGAGCACCGCCCGTGATATGCTTTGCCGGCTTTCCCACAAGGTCCGGATTATGCAGGCGCAGCTCCCTGCTCCTCCCCCTCCTCACTCATCGCGAAGTCCGGTTCCACACACCGATGGATGCTCAATATACAATGGCGTCTTCGCGTGGGCAAGGGATTTCCAAAGAAGTTTTAACACAAAGTTTTAGCTTTCTCGTGAGCCTCTTCTTCGGCGGGCACACGGCAGGGGTAGCCACCCCCTAACATCAAACACAGGTTCACCACCGCAATCTTTCCATTAGTTCACGGAAAGTAAAGACACTGGAGCCGTGGCCTCGGTATGCAGTGCAGATTTATTCAGAACACAATGTCCTACGCGTTTTGGAGTATAGCTTACTCCTTCTTCACGGGCAAGAATGTGCGTTAACAAACAACTAATAAAGTGAAGTGAAAGTCACGTGATAATCAACATAAACAAAATACTTGAACAGTTTGTCCTTCATTTCATCTCCATAAAGTTTTCAAAATAAATTTTCACATACATTACTCGTTTCTGTAATTCATAGAATTGAGCATGGAAATATAACTTCTTGTTTTCGTAATTCATTAACTTGATCATAGGAATATAACTTATTATTTTACTTGTTAAACCCACTATACGTTTGGCAAGAGACTCGTTGTACACGTGCCCTAGACTCTCTCCATATTTCATTAGATACAAGAGTACAAAAACAAAATATCTCGTTACAGTTCAAATTGTAGAGCCTTGAACAGTTGCTAATTCAAAATCAAGTAATTTCACATTTCAAAATTGAGAAAGCTTGGCCGGGACGTGAACCCTCAGCTTAAAAGAAAATCTCTACGGCACTAACATGCCGTGCTATACTGATTCATGAGAGTGTTTCAGTCAGTGGTATCTGGTAATCTTGTACTGACTGTTAGCTCAGGCTCATAGTATTGTCCACCGCTCTATGCTCATACATTATAACATCAACTTAATAATAAAATAATGAAGTACCGCCCAAGTGGGTGAAGTCTTAAACAAAACGACATACATTCAAAGATTCGTCATGTTGGTCGACTCTCAAATGTAACCTAGAACAATGTCTCTTCCTCGTACTGCCCCAGTGGGCTATCATTTCTAAGACCTAATCACATCTTGTTGAATGGGGGAGTGGGTTAACAATCTTCCCTGTGCTCATATCTGTAAGAAATTAGAGATGAAAAGAACAGTATATTAAAACCTCAATCAGTCACAGAGTTTGAAAAAATATAGTTAAAATTTGAACCCACTAATTCTAAAAAAGAGCATTAAGTGGATACACAGATAAAGTACATTTGTTCAGCTAAAATTATATCACATTACAGGTGTACAGACAATTCTTCATCCATATTAAGCCCATTAGGTGCCATAGTGTGGAACCTAATAATAAATTTGGACTCCATTTTTCTAGGTTCCACTACTCTATTGCCTCCTCGTATATTTGGTGCAATGCAGTCTATGACTGCGAACTTAACCGAGTTGGGATTGCTTTTGTGGAAGTCTTGAAAGTGTCGGGCCATCGGGTAGGTTTTGTCATTTTTATATATGGCCCGAAGATGTTCCAGAACTCGTTTTTTGCCTTTGTGGATAGTGCTCCCAATGTAATATTTCAAACACGGACATCTTAAAGTGTAAATTGCATATTCTGTGTTGCAGTTTAGGTGTTTTTTGATGATCCAGGAGCCTCATTCTTACTGATTTTCATGGATTTGACACTATTACTAAATTTGCAGGCTTTACACTGATTACACGTGTAAAAGCCTTTTATGTCAATAGTCTTTCTAGGATTTTGAATCATGTTACTACACAGGTGATCACGCAAAAATTTAGGTTTGCGAAAAGTTAATGATGGATTCTCACCAATGTATTCCCTTAAATCATCATCCGTCTTCAACACTTCCCAAAATTTCTTAAGGCTTCTTTTCACTTCCCAGGCCTGTGTGTTATATGTAGTTATAAATCTAATGGGTTCCTTGGTCTTAACCTGATGTTCTTCCTTGCTGGGAAAAACAAGATCATACCGTTTAAGAGTCTCAACTTTTTTGATTGACTCATTGATACTCTTTGAGCTGTAGCCCCTTGTCAGAAATCTTTCTGTCATGATTTGCTTTTCTATCTCAAAATTCTCATCTGTGCTGCAATTCCTGCGAGCACGAAGCAGTTCCCCAAACGGTATACTGCGTATCAGGTTTCGAGGATGGCAGCTGCTTGCATGGAGCAAGCTGTTGCCTGTCGTGCGTTTTCTATACAGGGAACTGTCAATTCTATTTTCTTTTATCTCTAATTTGAGATCTAGGAACTCAATAGTAGTTTTACTGATCTGGTGTGTGAATTGGAGGTTCAGCTCATTTTCATTTAGAATATCCACAAATTTGTGTGCTTGTGTTTCTGTACCATTCCATATACTGAAAATATCATCTATGTAACGCAACCAGAGGACGGCGTGGTCTTTGAATAAATAAATAATCCTTTATTGGCAAAACTTAACTGGAGTGGTGATTACGCTTGGAGTGGAGTGCATTGGCATAATTTACTTGTGCTTGGTGAAACTGAATATAGTTAACAGGGAAACCTCTGACCCTGTGTTGCACCGCTGTCATGGCATCCCGGCTATTTTTGGAGGAGGTGGAAATTGATATACATATACATATATATATATTTATTTTTTTATTCAGTTGACTGCCAAAGGAAATACAAATAACAGTGCTGCTCAAAACAGGTAAATACAAACATTTCTTATTAAGCATTGTGCAGTAGGTGGCAAGGTCGGGCAAGGGTTTCTCAGGATACATCATGGATCGGAGGAGGGAATAGATCTCTCAGTCATACCTATAACTGATATACAAAATGTCATGTCCGTTCACTGGAGTGGGTCTCAACTATAAATGTGGGCCCGACTTAATGTCTACTCAGAGGCTAAAACATCAGACCCAATCAGAAGCTGTAATCGTTTAATGTTTGGTGATACATGTGCATTTGCTGTAGCCCCCAGCTCGTGCCCCCCATCTGAAGCAGTGTCTCCCTCCCCCTCACTACTATTTTGGCTTTCTCCATCTCCCCACTTCCCTCTACGTTCCCTGAATGTGTCTAAAATGCTGTACCATACTTCAAGATACCTTCCCGCGTGACCATCTGTGCTCACTCTCCGAAGCCTACATTCGTCTGCCACCGCCCATTCCAACAAATTCACCCTCCACTTAGCGAGTGCTAGGGGACGGGGCTGTGCCAGTGCACCGCTAAACAGCGTCATGCCAGTAGTAGGCACAGCTGGGCAAACTTATATCGCATTTTTCTTCCCTTCTTGGGGAGGAGAAGCAGTCCCAGCAAAGAGTGACAGATTGAAAGCTCCCTGGTTACCCTCGCCCAGGGTTGGATCGGGATTGAAAATCGGCCCAGGCACGCAAAAAAAACTCGGCGCACATTTGCATAATCACTCCTCAAATCACTGCTTTGGCGTAATCTTATAAAACAACTTTAGGAGGGGGTTTACAGTGATGAAACAAGTTAGGCCACTTCTACTCAGGCCCCCTGCCCCCACTCAGTATGTGCACACATTAATGGGCCGGCCAGCGAGACAAAGGGAGTGACACCTCTGCCTGTTGCTAAACGGAGGTAATGAGCGCCCGTCTCCCTCTGAAAGGCCACTCAGACACCCACTGGGCGCTGGCTGTATTCGAACAATAGAGATAGAGCCCAAATGGCCCCCAGGCTGCTCAAAAAAGCAGCCCACAGCAGACCTCGGACACCGGCCCCTCGGGCAGTGTCCGAATGCCCGCGTTACCAATCCGATGCTGCCCTCGTCACACTACGCATTTCTCTGTGCTCTTCGTGCCAGTATGCAGTAATCAGCCTGTAATTGCACGCTTTGTGCAAAACTCTGCAGGCGTTGTTCTGCATGTGGTACACTCCGCTGACCTCGCTGGGTATACCCTATGCAGCCAGGATGGAGTCAGATATGCTTGATAAAGGAAATTAAAATGCACCAATTTGAAGCGGGCATTGCTAGCCACTTCACATACTTGCGGACAAGCTCTGCGCTATTCGTTATCCGTTATGTTCTAGCACGATCTCTCAGATAAAGCAATAATTTCCTCCTTGTGGTCCCCCAGTTCAAAAAAGCTATACATGGAGGTAGAGCCCTATCCACCATGGGTCCTAAGATGTGGAATAAGTTACCATTGGCTCTAAGGTTATGCAAAGAGCACCTTATTTTCCGTAGACAGTTAAAAACTATCTTGTTCAAAAATGAAATTTAAAAGCCATTCCATTGTATATCTGCTATTTTACTGGTCATAAAGCGCAGAGATACTCCTGGCGGAGTGATTCAAGCGCTATATAAACTCATAAATAAATAAATAAATAAATAATGGAGCATCTAATTCCCTATCCCAGGCTGCTCATTTTGGGGCAACGTTCGTCTTTCTATCAGATTTCAAGGCTACATTTAGTCGGAAGATAATGCCCTTAAAGGAACTGGGATCCAGAATTACCCGGAGTACCTGGGATTGCTCTGGTTCCTCTGGGAATGTGGGCTCTCGGTTTGATCCATGGTGTCGGTGGCAACTCTGCTCTGCATCATGTGACTCTGGGCAATAGCTGACTTAATCTCCCCGATGGCCCCCAGTGCCTTGGGACCATTAGGAGTGATTAGTTTGCACTTTACAAATACCAGATTTATTTATAAAGTTACCATTCAAATACAAGTCTCACGCTGTCCGACAGCCTCCATCTACCCAGCCCTCAATATTCATAGAATTATAAACATGCAGGAACGGGTGCAACCACCAGAGCGGGAGAAGTGGGGTGCACAGTGCCTTCTTGAGAACTTTCCTAACAGTCAAATCCCATTGTAGTAATACAAAAAATGACCCCAGTGACAGTCTCCTGCCACACATCAATAATTGGAGGAGCTGAACAGTGCCAGTGGATCTCGACATCAAACTCTTCTCCCAGCATCACACCACATTGCTGTATAATGCAAAATGCCTGCCAGGTATTACAGTTGTAAATCAGGGAGTCCCAGCCCACCTTTATCAAGAGCTGACTTCAATAGCTTCAGCCGAACCCTGCGCCTTTTGCTTGCCCATATTAGATGTATTAATAGCTTATCTTTCTAACGAAACAATGAACATCGCCAATGGTAGGGCATAGAGAGAGTTCTGCATCATATATAGACAACAGGGCAGGAGGACCATTTTGCTCAGAGCCACTCTAACCCTCACTGACAGGGGCAGTGTGGTCCAGAAATGGACCGAGCCTACGAGACTGTCCAGTATACGTCCCATATTTAGTTTATATTGAAGGCGAGGGTCATGAGTAATCTGGAGGCAAACATACCGGAAGCTGCTCATTTCCTATGGCATTACCACTGCTGGGAGATCTGCCTCACCACTATCCACCAGAGCGGCCAGGGGGGTATAGCACTGTCTAGTGTTGGTTGACACGGAGTCCCGACACATCGCCAAAGTGCTCCAGTAACTGCATGAGAAGCGGCACAGAGTGTTCAGGTACTCTCATATATATTAGCGTGTCATCCATATACATTTACACAACATGATAGTTATCTCCTTCTGGTACGCTCCAATATTGCATTTGGTCCCTAATGTATATTGCAAGTGGCTCCACTACCAATGCAAACAAGAGCCCACCCGGGTACACCTTCCCACACTGAAAGCATCGGACACCTCTACGCCCAACTGCACTCTCACAGTGGGCAGTTTATAAAGCAATTGAACCCAAGACAGATACCCGGTCTCCAACTCCATACAACACAGAACCTCTCATAGGCATGGCCAGGATAGAGTGTTGAAAGCCTTCTCTATGTCCAATACCAACAATGCAGCTCCAAAGGTGGATCTCCAGGTCTCATGCATCACGTGTGACAATTGTCACAGGTTCATTTGGGAACCCCTACCTGATACGAAACCACACCGGAGACCTAAAGCCTTTTTGTTTAAAATCATGAAAGCAGAGTACAGTACAACCAGAGATATACTTAAAATCATTAAACAATTTTGCTAATTAAAAACATTTAATTTCAGTGTTGTTAACATAAAATGTAGAACTGTCTAATACAACAACTTGCTAAAAGCCTTCGGCAGCCAGCCCTGAAATCAGTAGACAGGACATCTAATGCATACAGGTGGTGCCAAACACACAAATTCAAACCTCATAGCAGAGATTAAAACGGGTCGTGCCCTGGCAGTGCATAAAAGGTGAAGTGCTATTGGAATGTACTTGTGGACTGGACTCCTCCCCCAGCGCCTACAAAGTAGGTCTTGACTGCAGTCGCTCCCATGGCAGGGCCCGGTTCCAGAATCGCCACCTCTCGGCACCAAGCCAGTGCCGCAGCTGCACATGTGGGGGGGCGACCAGGCTCCCACAGCGCCTAACTCAACACCTCCGTCGTGGTCCAGTGCACACAAAAGCACCCGGGACAGCCCACTGCTTCTCCACTATGTTGGGAGCGGTCGAAGGCGGTCAGCTCCCTCTACTCAGCTGCCACAAAACATCTGGCACTTCGTCACTGCTAAGGGCAAGATTCCACTCCCCTATGGGGTCCCCTTCCATCAGGCACTGGACAGGCAGCATTTAGGGGCATGGGGTGGCAGGATGGTGTTGGATTTTGTTTTGGGACCGGAGCGAGTGCTCAGCGCTGCCGCGCGACCATTTTGTTGGCTACACCCCCAGCAAATATTAAAAATTTAACTGTCCACCATAATACAGACCATTTAAAAATATATACATTTTATATTTAAATTGAAATAAATATTTATTTAATACACTAGCATATGCTATAAAAATATAAAATATTTAATTTCTGTGATTTTTAATTTTGGTAGAAATTTGCTAAACATACGTTTTCATCATCATATTGACTAGGATTGAATTTCATTTTCGTACACTAAGAAAATGTAATGAAAATATTGATTCCCAATTTATTTAACCTCACAAAAGCTATTTAAATGTTATATTGAACAATAATGTTTTTAAATTAATAATGAAGTAATAGTTTCCTTCAGTGATCCTGCCACTCTTGGTAAGTGTTTGTACAATTTTAATAAATAATTTAAGGTAAACATGTCAGACATTTTATGTGTGAATACAAACCAACCAGAGGATGCTGAAACAATACAGAGGGGCTTGGAGTTATGAATCTGTAATGTAATGTGGTACATTCTGCTATAGCAATGCAAAGTAGTGGTCGTAAAAATCTTTGTACAATTCACTATAAAGCAGCACATAATTCTTCCAGTTGTATTGCATTGTCAAAAGATCAGTATTAATTAGAAATTGTAAAAAAAAGAAAACAATTTTAGTGTCAATTTTTGTTTTCATCTGTTTTATTTATTTTAAAATAGCTTTTGAATCACATCAATGGTGTACTTTGAAAACCACGGATATAGGAGCCGACACCTTTGCGTTTGCAGATGAAGAGGCATCCAGGATCTATGCACTAATACATGACGAAACTACACAGTCAACTACTAACCGTACCAAGGAACAGAACATCAAACAGTTGTTATACCTATCCAAAAGGGAAATAAATCAGAGGTTACATGCAAGCACTCTCATTAAATATCATCGAGCACAGCGCATACCCCGTGGCCTAAGGGTAGCATTAAAACCATCTTTGTTTAAGAATGCAAAAAGGTTTCAAGAACACTGGTATGCGATCCTGAACAAATGTTCCCTTGAATTGATCTTATTAGTTATAGAGGAGTTGTCAAATATCCTTGAGGATCTATCTAAAGAAATAGTAGAGGTAACCAATGAGCTTACCAACATGATGTCTACAGAGGACTGGACAAAAATGCCTGAGGAAATCAATGAGCAAATAGCCAAACACTCCCAGGAAATTAATGAAGGAAAATTTCAAAAATTTCGAAGGGATACTCTGGATTATAAACTCGGAGAAGTTTATATATGGGCAGAAGTATACGCTCAATGACGGAGAAATCGACCTTACACACAACAAACGGACACTTCCTCATCAGGAAGTGATACAATGGATAGACCACAGACTGGTAGACCACAAACCACTCATAAGGGACCGGGATCGGCACCAAATGAGCAACAACCACCAACAACATCCGCAGCAACGACGAGTTCTTTTTTAGAACAAGGCCATCTAGAAAAAGGCGACCCAGGAGGGGAAAAAGACAAAGATCATCCCAATACGAGAAGCACCACGATGCCCAAGAAGGACAAGAAGAAAACAACGCTGAAGGACGATTAGTCATAAATATTTCAGATCATGTATTAACTGCACATGAGCTCAAATTATTGCAAAAGGGGACATCTTTTGTACCCACAACACAAACGGACCAGCTAGAGCTCGAAGTAAGCCTTTTTAAATTAATGAGGAAGTTACGCCTAATGCATTTCTTTGAGAATGTATTACCGGACCAGAGACCACAAGAACCAGACCAATTAAGAGGTTTAAGAACAAAAAGTACATACCTAGCCCCAATCAGTCATAAAACATTAGACGTATTTGAGAATTTGGTCAAACAGGATCTATCCAAACTGAACTACAACAGAAAAACAACGAAGAACATTACACAGAAGGATCAGGACGCATTAAAAAGAATAGCCAATAACGAAACAATCAAATGTGTAAAAGCTAACAAAGGGGGAGCATTGGTAATAATGAACTCATCAATGTACGAAGCTAAAGTAATGGAACATATATCAGACATCACAACATACATGAAACTCAATGAAAATCCAACCACACAGTTTGCTGACGTACTAAAGAGTAGAGTTCATAAAGCATACACCAAGGCAGTAATTGAAGAGAAGACGAAGAATTTCCTTTTAAAACACAATCCAAGAAGTCCAACACTATACATGGTCCCAAAGGTCCATAAAAACTTAAGAGATCCACCACTAAGACCCATAGTGTCGACACGTGGAAGACTCCATGAGCCAGTAGGCCAATTCCTGGACAAATATTTGCAACCAAGTGTAAAAAACATGAGAACAAATATAAAGGACACAACTGACTTTATATTGAAACTACAGGCGGTTTAGGTCAAGGATGATGAGAAGATGATATTGTGTACAGAGGATATAAAATCTCTTTACACTTCAATTCCGCACCTGCAAGGGATAGAAGCCGTGGAACAAGCCTTAATGAGAACGGATCTGAAATTACCAATGCAAGTGTTTTTGATGGGCTCATGTACTTCACTCTATATCAGAGCTACTTTAAATATCAAGAGGATTGGTATCTCCAATTAGCGGGTACTTCCATGGGCAATTGCGCTGCGCCGGGAGATGCGAATTTGTTTATGCAGAAGCTCGAGGAAGAACATATACTATCACAACTAGAATGACAAGACAATATCAAACTATTCGTGCGATATATTGATGACGTTTTCATTCTGTGGAAAAGTACACAAAATTAATTGGAAAAAGCACTGCTGGCACTGAATGATATAGACGATCGCATATAATTCACCTGGCAAAATAACTTTCTTAGATGTGGAAATCACGTTACCTGATAAAGGCTTGGAAACAGACATATTTTGAAAACCAACAGATAAAAACAATATGCTACATTATACAAGCTTTCACCAAACTTCGCTAAAAGAACATCTACCAGTCTCCCAAATGCTAACAGTCAAACGGATAACATCAGACCCATCAAAATCAAGTGAGAGAATAGAAGAAATGGGAAAAAGATTCAGAGACAGAGGATATCCAGAACCCACCATAGAAAGAGCAAAACAGCGGGCTCATTCAACTCGTAGAATGGATTTATTGGAGAAAACCACCAAACAGGAGAACACCAGAATGGTCATAGTATCAAAATGTTCTAATCTAAGCACCAACATTAAAAGAATAATCAACCATCATTGTCCAATATTGGGAATGGAATCTGATTTCAATTTGATGTTTACACAACCACCGCAATTCGCATATAGCAGGAAAACAAATGTGGGCGAAATGCTGAATCAAAAGCGAATGGAGGTATAAGCGGCAAAAGGAACTAGACCGTGCATGAATTGCAAAAATTGCAATAATATTATAAAAGGGACTAATATAGCCCACCCAATGAAGGAACATAACATTAAATTAAGTGTCTCAGCGACTTGTGATACAGCTAACGTGATTTACGTACTGAAATGCCCTTGTGGCAAAGTCTATGTGGGGAGGACTGAACGAAAAATTAAGATATGAATCAATGAACATAAATCTAATATCAGAACTAAGAACATGAAATCAGTAAATGCTACACACTTTATGTAACATCAACACAATATATCAAAACTGAAGTTTTTGATTTTGGAAACTGTACAGAAGATGGAAGGAAGATACAGCAATAAATATTTGTTACGACAAGAGAACTTTTGGATCATGAAGCTCAATTCATGTAAACCAAATGGCCTGAATGAATACATAGAGTATGCATGTTACCTTTAAATGACAGGACTACAGGACAGTGTCCTTTATAGGTTCTGTTATTTTGGTATGTTTATACTGTTGATTTAATGATTGATTTGACACTTATGGCATATTATACATGGAATACACCGCTCCCTACTAACATCTTAGCATTAGGTTTACACATTTACCCATTACCGTCATCATACTGATTAATTGTTTCATGACGATTAACAGTGGTGCATTTAGAATTTTTTCCATTGTTATCCAGATGCATCCGTATATGGTTATTACTGAAAATTATGGGGAATAGGACCATCTTTCTAAATATACGATATCGATCTTCTTTTAAGAAGGCCGATACACTGCGTACTGTAAATTTCACACAAGTGTGTGTCTAACATTGCTGATATCTGTGGTTGTTTTAATATCGGAAGCGAAGCAGATTCTAATATTGGGTTTTAATCCTTTATCTATAGCTAATCGCCGAGACAACAAGCAAGTAATATAGTCTTTTGTCAGTATCTATGAAGTCTTGCCATAATCTTCGGTGCCTGCGAGCACCGTAAAAATCCCGTGACCTATGAAATAACTTATCGCGAGTAAGGGCAATAACAACACGTAAGTGCTGCAGACCGGACTATGCTAAAGAAGAAAAACATTGTGAACTTAAGAAAAAGTAAGTGTTGTCACAGCGAGCACCTAGCTGTGAAATAACCCGTTGCGCGATCCGATTAACTGAAATCTGTTCCTTTGTAAACAGGGCAGGATCATTACGAATGCCGTGAGTAAACTATACTGATGTGACTCAAACACGTGGGGTAAAACGCAGTTCATCTTCACGCAAATCATGATCATAACAGACGTCACATTTTATATCTAATGCGTGAAAATCATGGAGTGCATGGACATTTCACAACCACACGCCGGAGGAACATAGGTTGATAATATACACAATCACAAACCATACACAAGTGTAAAAAGCATGCTAATAGCTAATGTTAATATTCAATGATTATTTAAGACATCATGACTGTGAACTGCGGATGTATTGCAATACAAACTATATATTATGAGAGTTAGTTGTCATCATGAGATAAGAATCATGTGTGCTATGATCTTTTTGCAGTGATGCTCCCTGAAGAAGGGCTTTCAGCCCGAAATGCACAGGAGCCACAAAGGCTAAATTAAGCAAGGAGGAATTTGAATTTTTTTTGAATAAGATGAAATGAATATAATTTCAAGGAATTGATAATTAACTAAATGGATTACGATTGAAATTAATCTGCTGTGAAGACATTTTTTGGAGTCCTATCCATAGGATTACAGGTGTGCCCATGGGGATGCAACCAATTTAGGTTGGAAGCACAACGTGGTATACTTTACATAGACGTCTCCAGGACCGAAGACGCCACCTGAGGAGCACCCTAAAATTGTTAAATCACTACCATAAAATGTTCACTCCACAAATGCCGGAAAGAGACCAAGGCTGTCACAGGCGGTCCGAGTTTCTAAAGCCGGCGCTTTTTGAAAATTCACTCCCAGGCTCCCCCTCGACAAAGGAACCACTCGGACACCTCAAGTACTGCAAATATATTTATTCAGCAAGGGAAAAACGACGCGTTTCAGGGATTAGCCCTTGATCACGCTCGTAAATACAACCGTGCACCATGTTTAAATACATTACGTAAAAAAACGTAAAAAACAATATACACCTCATGTGACTATCAAAGGGAACAGTGGCGGCCATCTTATAGTGTGCAAAAATGCATGAAATATATGCAAATACATATGCAGTATCTTAATCAAAACCTAAGTAATCATTGCTGTATAATTGATTGCACATAAGACCCACAGTACTAGATTCTGATACGATTTAGGTCAGAATCTCATTTGATTCATTTGACGAAATTATCAAACTGTTGTTAGAATTCCCAGATGATAGTATAAATCACGACAATTATTATCCTGATAGTACAACGAGCTTGATGAAAGCTCGAACCAATCGTCATGTGCTGTCTCACTCACGTAACTTTATTGAGACACACGCGATTTCTACCAAGCCCAAGTGGGCAAAATTATCATTCCAATTGAGCCCAAGTGGGCATATTTATACAATACAACAAAATTTGTTTAGTTATTCAGTCCCATTGTGCAAGTTCGTTCAGTTTACAGTTCATTTGTGCAATTATTTGATCTCCAGGCCGCCGGTTGCCAGAATGGAAGTGCTCAAAACATCTAAAATAAAAACATGATTAAAATTACAATCAGCATAAACTGTATACAGATAAAACCATATTATTCATGTAAGTGAATTGCTAATTCTTCGCTAATATTCAGACCTTTAGGTGCAAGACTTTCCAAATCAATGATATATCTTGACTCCAACTGACGTAGGGAGAGTTCACGATTACCCCCTCTAACTCCCAAGTTGACAGAATCAATCACCACCATTTGAACCAGAGTTTCATCGCTATAATGGTTTTCAGCGAAATGGCGAAATACCGGATATTGTCTGTTTTTATTCTTAATAGCCCGCAGATGTTCTAGCACCCGTTTTTTTGCTTCATGTTTGGTACTACCAATGTACCATTTTTGGCATGGGCAAATTAAGACATATACACTATATGTGGTATTGCAGGTAAGATTCTCTTTGATGGTAAACTCCCTGCTAGAATTAGGTACATTTAGTGTTTCACAGTCTCTGCTACTTCTGCATGCTTTGCATTTTCTGCAGCATTTGAAACCACCTGGTATTGAGGTATCTTTAGCTGTCATTGACCTGACATGGTTATGACTCAATTCATCCCTCAGTGATCTACTTTTTTTAAAAGTTATTTGTGGATTACTACTTAGATTCTTGCTGAGGTCACTACCATAAAATCACTAAAGAATTCAAAAAAGCAAAAAGGTTGTGCGCCAGCTACATCTAATTTCAGATACTATGAAATTGCCCATTTGTAATCCCCATGATAACAGATATAATGCAAGGTTAAGAAATACATTTTTAAATATATGATTTCATTTATATATAATCCATTAAAAACTTGGGGGAGAAGGAGATGAACATGGCGGCCGCCAGCTGAGCTGCCACATGCCGCCGGAGGCACTTACGTCCCGTGATTGATGTGAGGCGAGGCTGAGACCTGCAATGCTGCCTTTCCGCGTATCTGTTGGTGGAGTTTAGAGGTTCCTTTCATTGGCCTTGTTTCTTTTTTTCCCTACCTGGCGCCCTTTGGTGGAGGTTTGTGTGTCTTCCGCCCTTCCTCTCCATGGGGGATGTGTGTTGGTGCGTCCGCTGACTTGCCACACTGGTCTTCTGCTGCTCTGGAGCTGAGGAGGGGCCGCAGAGCAGCGGTTTGTGGGCTCCTCTGGGCTGACACAGGCAGAGGCAGCACAGGACAACTTTCTCCACGGAAGCAGACGAGCGTGCTCTTGCCTCCCGAAGATGGAGGTACATGGCCATTCCTGCCACAGCTGCCGCTGAAACAAAAACACCACTGCTGCAAGAACAGGTGCAGGGGGGCATGTAGGGGGGGTTCACCTTGCTCTTGCTCCAGTTACTGCTATATTGATCACAGAGGGTGGTAAGTTGGTGTTCACTCCCACGCAGCTGCAGCTGGAGGTGCAGTTTAAATCATTGAGTCAGGCACTGGAGGGTCAAGGGGAGAGGGTAAACCCTACCAGTAATCTTGGCAATGACACTTCACCCATTTTGCCTATAACAACTGGTAGTAGGAGAGGCAAGAGGCACGGTGGTGGAGCGTGGGGGGCAGCAAAGCCAAAGTCTGACAGTAAGAACAATAAATATCCCCAGGTTGGAAAATCTGGTACAAGTGGTAGTATAAGTGACAGTGTATTTCAGGCGAAGGGGAGAAAGGTCAATATGTCCCCAGACCCAGTGGTAGATAGCAACCTCTCTACTTTTCAGCACTGTGAGGTAAAGGGTAGAAGCATTAAAGCAGGGAGAGCCAAAGGCCATTCCCTGGAGTCAAGAGTTAAGATCACACCGTCCTTGTGGTCTTACTTTAAAGTGCAACCACTAGTGTTGGATGTGGTTAAAAAAGGGGAGGCTCTAAGGAGGCGTTTGATAGGGCAGGTGGAGTTATTTTCATTTCAGAAAGGATGGAGGCGGCAGGTACCCCCTCTTTGGCTGTGCGGACTCCTTCTGAAACTGCAGCAGCAATGTCTGGATCGGCCCCAACTTTGGCTTTGGACACAAACAGGATCTCTCTGCAAGAGGTTAACCCAGGCTGTTCAACTATTTTGGACAATGATAGCATAGAGCGCAGCAAAGTTGCTGAGGAGCAGGGAATTGTTGGTTCTTCAGTGACTTCCCTGGAGGCTCTCTTCTCTTCCTTATCAGTGGATATTAGGAAGGGGTTTTCTATTTCTGAGGCGAACCAAGGGGAGATCCAGCTCTTCTGTGAGTCGTTGGAAAGGAAAATTAATCTCTCAAATTCTAGGACAGCAGTTTTAGAGAATTCTGTTGGAGAAATCAGGGACGAATTGGGAGCTGCCAGATCAGATATCGCACTACTCAAGAAAGTGGAGGTAATGCTCCGGGACAGACTTGAGATGTTAGAAAATAACTCACAGAGGAATAACCTGCGTCTCCTAAACGTCCCAGAAGGGAGAGAAGGCGAAGATAGCAAGTCCTTCATTGCTACCCTTATAAAGGAATCAGTTCAGATTGAAGAATCAGTGGATGACCTGAAGAAAGATAAACAGAGGATCCACAGGGATCCCTTCCGGAAACATCCGAATCGGTCAAAGCCGAGGAAGATCCTTATAAACTTTCTGACGTTCTTCCTGAAGGAAAAGATCTTCAACTGCGCCTTGAAGCAAAAGTCCTTGAAACCTAGAGACTTTGCCTATGAAATCCACTCTGATCTGGGCCGAGCTACTTTGGACAGACAATGGGACCTGGGCAGGAAAATGGAGGACTTTAAGAAACTTGGTGCGGTTGCCCAGTTAAAATTACCTGCACTTTTGAAAATTATGCACAATAAGAAGCTGTACAATCTTAAAACAGTGCAGGAGGCAGGAGAGCTTCTCGAAAGTCTTGCCAAAGTCACAAAATAGCTCAGTCACGGAACTATACATACGATTTTTTCATCAGGTTTTTTTGGGGTTTGCGGGGAAGGGCTCAACTTTACCTTAGTTCTTAAGAGTTCCGTGTTATTAGACTGCAGAAAGATAGGCATGACACAACTACTGGCCAGTTATAATTTAGTTAAAATAAAGCTTATGGAGGCACATTTAAAGAAGCAGATTTAGAGGAATTTGGAAATTGAGTGTTCTCTTTGAGCCTGAGTCTTTCGCGTTCTTGCAGTATATGGAGTAAAGAGGGACAGGGTGGGTTGCCCCGGCAGGCAGAATCTGGACTATTAGTCCAGGTAAGTGGGGGTAGGCTTCTCCAGGGTGGGGTTTAGGATGGTGGTGCTGAAGGGGATGGAGGGGGAGCACGGAGTGGGGAGCATGGGGGTAAAAAAGAAAAATAATTCTCATTCGCCTTTTAGTTTGGTTTGTTCATCTTTGTCACGTTTGGTCTGGGATTGATACTCTGGGAGACCCGGGCATATTCAAGGTTCTGTTCTTTAGACCGCCATGAGCACTATCCTAGTTTCTATCCTGGAACATCAATGGTCTTCGAGTGAAAACTAGGAGGGCAAAAATGTTGCAGTACCTCAAAGACTCCCCTGTGCGGATCATTGTCTTGCAGGAAACGAGTCTCTTAACATACCAAATGTCTGGAATTTTTCGTAAAGTAAAATGGGTGAAAAATCTCATCAGTGTTAACATTAGGGGTGTTGCTATTTTGATCAAAAAGCAAGCAAATGCTCGTGTTTAAAAATCAGTGATTGACCCAGGTGGCAGGTGGGTCATCGTCAAATTGTCGATTCAAGGTTTTTTACTAACAGTGGTAGGCTATTACGGACCCAACCAAGATGACCCCTCTTTTTTTTAAAACAATTTTTTCATATCTGTTGGAATTTCCAGAACCAATTATCATGGCTGGTGACTTCAATATAGTTTAAAATCCTCTACTAGATAAATCCCCAAGCAGCAGAGCGATTGTACTGTCCAAGTCTCGGACGTACCTCCAAACGAAGATGACACCGACTGGACTGTGCGAAATTTGGAGAGAAAGGTCGGGTTCCCAATTAGGTGTCTCCTTTTATAACAGCAAGTATGGCCATAAGTCAAGGATTGACTACATTTTGGTCAGCCTTGACCTCAGGGGTAAGATCAAGGATATGGGCTATTTGACTCCCCACTTGTCAAACCATGCATCTGTATGGATGGACTTAGGCTTGGCAGGGAAAGAACAATCAAGGGTGTGGACGTTTGATCGTTCATTACTTCTCGATGAACTTGAAAGTAATGTACCTATCTCGAGAAACCGAGTGCTTTTTTAACACAAACATTGGTTCAGTTGAGATCTCAGTGGTGTGGGATGCTTGGAAGGCCTTTCTGAGAGGTGTGGTCACAAGCAAGGTATGCTATAAAAACAAGCAATTCAGGGAGGAGGTGGCACATACGGAGTCTGAGATGAAGGCAGTGAAGCTGAGCTTGAATAGGGAGACTGTCCCTGCAAAGCGTCAAGAGCATCTGACAAAATTAGGGACTCTGAAGAATCGGCTAGACACCATTATCCAGATGAGGATCACAAAAAGATGGGAGCCAGTAAGCTGGCTGACTTTGAATATGGAGAGTGGGCCAGCAAACTCTTGGCATGGAAAGCCAAGTCTGATAGGACACGAAATGTGATTAAACAAATTGACAGCGAGAATAACACTACCTCGGTATCCACTAATGAAGATATTGGAAAAGTCTTTTTCGCTGTCTTCCAGAAGCTATATGAAGAAGACAACGTAGTAGATAGAACTCGTGCTAGGGAGTGCACAAGCGGCAGTACGCTTGCCTCCCTAAACAACTCTCAGCGGAAAATCTGAAGCTGGATATATCTCAGCAGGAGGTCAGGAAGACATTTCTGCCTGCAAAGGTGGAACGGCTGCAGAGCCCGATGGGCTCCCCGTGGAACTGTATAGATCTTTGGGAGAGGCAATAATTCCGACCATGACAGCACTTTTCAATAATATACTAGCTTCCTGCTTCATGGGGGAAGCCACTATCTCATTGATCCTGAAAGCAGGAAAGAATCTGACAAACTGTGGTTCTTAAAGACCCATCTCTCTTTTAAATACTGACTATAAAGTCTTCACAAAGATCCTGGCAGACAGGCTGGGAGCAGTGACGGGTAGACTGTTGCATCCTGATCAAAAGGGTTTTGTGATAGGCAGGAACCTATTCGATCTCACTCATGATTTTATTGGTGCTATCGACTTGGCTTCCACCTTCTCACTACCTCTGACAGCAATGACATTAGACGCCACCAAGGCCTTTGATAGGGTCAACTGGACATATCTCTCAGCAGTAATGGAAAAGTTTAATTCTGGGGAGAAATTTTGTCAAGTTATTCAGGTGCTATATCGCGATCACTCAGAAAGACTCCTAGTTAATGGCAAATTGACCAACCCTTTTAAGATCACCAGGGAAACCAGACAGATCTGCCCCCTCTTCCCGTTCCTCTTCAACCTGTACATCGAGCCTTTCGCTCAGCGTCTGAGAGACGAGTCGGGTATTATACCATTCAAGTTTGGAGTGTGGGAGAGGAAGGTAGTCCTGTATGCGGATGACATTTTGATCCTCTCATCCGACCTGGAGGCGTCCTTTCCTCAGGTCACCAGGTTGGCTCAAGACTTTGGACAGGTTTCCTGCTATGAAGTCAATGCAGGGAAAACAGAAATCATGTTGTGGAACCTGCCGGAGTGCCGGCACCAGAGCAACAGTGACATAAGATATCTGGGGGGTCTAGAATTGTCCAGAATATAGAGAAGATCTCTGGGACTAGCCTTACAAACATCTCTAGGGAATGCTAGAAACTCATGAAATCTTAAGCCCATCTCCCACTGACTATTTTGAGAAGGATCAATTTGATCAAAATGATTATAGTACCGAAAATCAAATTTCTTTTTAATACTATTCCCTTACATTTTGAAAAACAGGCAATTGATAAATTACAGCAAGCAATCAATTCATTTGCATGGGCGACGAGGATAGCCTGGAAGAAGCTAAGGCAAAGGAGGGAGAAAGGGGACCTTACACTCCCCGACCTTCAATACTATGCCTGGGCTTTTCATTTATCACACTCAAAGATGCTGTTGAAATCCCCAGATCACACAGAGAGGGGGGTTATGTTCACCGCCAAGTTAAAAGGAGTGGGGCTGCCGCTCAACGGGTTCCTCTTTAAAAATGGCGATCAAAAGTTCTTCAAGAAGATCATGCTGAAAGTTCTCCTGGGTATGGGCCGAATATGGGCTAGAGTTAAGCAATGTACTGGCCTAAATTACTTTTCAAGTTTAGCTCCTCTGTGGGACTCTCCAGGGGCTCCAGACTGTCTGAAAGATAAATTAGCTACACCACTTAGAACAGCAGGGTTTAAGGTGTGGCAGGATTTTGCTCCTAATGGTTTACTTTTATCATGGTTGTCACTTCATAACAGGCTAGAGGAGGGCATGTCTAGGTTTAAGTATCTACAGCTGCAAAGTTGGTCCCATGATCTTAAAAAACCTGTAAGTATAGGGAACACTCTGGAGGAACAACTAGTATTGAGGCCGGTGGGGAGCAAAGAGGTCTCTTTCTTTTATTGGTCCATATAGGAAGCCATTGATGGAGATTTTAAACTAGCAGAAGATATGTGGGGAGCTTCTATGCCAGATGAACACTGGGAAGATATGTGGCAAACTTCTTTTAACACCTTGTTTGTTACCGTAAAACCAGCCTGGCTTAGGAGTAATCACTATTTTGCTACCCACAGGGCCTATTTATCTCCTGCAAGACTTTCTAAAATAGCAAAGGCCCCCCCAGAAACCTGTAAGAAGTGTGATCTAGTAAATGCCTCAGATATACATATGTTTAAAGATTGCCCAGCGATTACCAAATACTGGGGGGAAGTAGGAGTAACTTTAGCTTACATCTTGGGATTCCCAGTCCAAATTTCCCTCGCCCTGATCATCTTTGGTATCATTAGTGAAGTTACAGGCCCTTTTAGGGGGTTCCTATTCTATGCAATCTTGCTGGCTAGGAGAGAAATCTGCAGAAGATGGGAAGAAGCTACACCCACCACTCATTCAGAATGGATGTCTTCTCTATATAAAACCTCCAAGACTGATCTGGGTAGATTGCAGAATAGTATGAGATTGTTTACTAAAATGGTCTCAGCTAGTTTTTTGGGGGCGAGTTTAATTTAGAGGTTCAAGTTGTTTAAGTTCAAGTTATTATGTTGGCCTATGATTATGCCTCTCTGGATACTCTCAGACTGCTTTGGGCCCCTTTTTCCCAGTTTCCACAACTCTTGGGCGAACATTAACAGTCTTCGGTTATAATCTACCAGAAGAGAGTGAGACCACCCCTCTTTCAAAAAAAGGGGTCAACGACATTCTGTGGGATTGTTGTATACCTGTAGGCTGGCGATGTCCCTGGGTTTCATCTCGATTGCCTATGCCTCCTTGAAATCGAGGAACGGCAACAACATCCTATTTTTTGTCAGCTGGGGTCTGAGGCGAATGAGAAAAAAAAGAAAGAAAAGAAAAAAAAACTTGGTAAGACTCATTGAAAATAGAGGCAAAATTATTTTGACATTGATGAAGTGTGGATATCATTCACTTTACCTATACAATTAATTAATATTTGGCCTTATTTGGAGTGTGGTACACTGGACGCTCTGCCGCAAATAGTGTCATGCCTGTCATATCAGTGCTTTATAGTCAATGACACTAGTGATATGGTGAATGGAACATTATCCATGAATGTGATAGATGCTCCTCTCTGTCAAACTCTAACTAATGCTCTTTGTGTTTTTGATGTATGGTTAAATAATGTTGTAGGGATTAGGAACTGGAGCAGAGCTACCGCTCTGACATGTAGAACTTAACTATTATGGGTAAATTGTAATAACAATTTGACCTGGGCTTGAGTCCCAGAAATGAAGCAAACCTGCTCCAAAATTCGATTTACACTCACATGCAGGTTCTGTTTGCATTAATAAGTACACCTAACATAAAAAAACACAAACCATTTAGCATCACCCATTGACTTTTGGCGCAAAGCTGTGGAAAGCCTTATCCACCTAAAATGGTAAACTGGACTTTGCTAAAAATAAAAATGAACATCTCCATGAGGTAGACTTAAAGTTTAAAAAAATGTTTGGTTTTCTGAAAACCTTTTTAACTTTGCTTGTGTGCTGCGCTGTACAGCACACACACAAAGTGATAAAGTGTTTATGCATGTCAAAGCATAGTTTTCTTATAACAGAAAAGTATCCTTTCAGTACAAACCTATGCTTGACATCCTGCACAAGCCATTTTTCTAAAGTGTATGGGTGTTTACACTGGCATAAGGCAGCCTAAAGTGCACACACATAGGCGGAGTGAGAAGCAGCATCACATATTAGTAATTTATTATATTTATGATTTAAAAATCACAAATGATGTATAGCAGAATTTGTCTTGACTCATTTTCTTCCAACTTGCAATAGATAGAAGTGTTGGATGACAGAAAATTAGAACTCCAGATAATTTCTGTTGTGGTGCAGATGCACTGCAATATATATATTTGACGAATTATGTTAATTAATGTTTACCAGACTTCTTTATAACATGAGTGCATGTGTTATTCCATGGTTGGATAGTTCATGTTTGCTATTGCCAGATTGCAAATGGCAGGATTTTTCTTTCAAAGCTTTGTATTTATTTATTTTTTAACAATCACCCTGCAATACCAAACCCAGATACAAAATCTGATGAGCCAGATGTATACACATTGTCTTAGCATCAGCACCTGCATACCTATGTCAAATAAATGTGCCTAAGATTTAATAACTCTTTCTTTTCGGTTATTGTTACAAATGTGTGTTAAATCAGCATAATGTGTTTTTTCAATTAAATTATAAGTAGAAATATTGTTTTGTGTTAGAAACATATGAAAGTAATGGCAAGGAGCAGTATGTGATACATTTAGATACTATGGGGCCCATTAGGATCTCGGGTGGATCGCCACTGCCCGCATGGCGGTGGTGATCCGCTCGAGATCCGTCCCCGCCAGCTACCCATTTCCCCCTGCCATATTACTATAGCAGGGGGAACCGCGGCGGACGGAAAGCCCGTCTGCCGCTTTTCCACCTGGTCAACAAGTCGACCGGGCGGAAAAGAGTTTACTATGGTGGCGGTGTCTGTTAGACACCACCAGCCATATTACTATGGGGGCAGAAACATGCTTTTCCGTGGCGGCAGAAAGGCATGCGGGAATTGCTTGCGGGGGCGCGTTGCGGGCCTCCAGGGACTCTGGGAAGTGGGGATTGCACATGGGGGTACCTATGGTACCCCCTGCCGTTCCATGCACAACATGGCAGGCACCGCGTGGTGCCTGCCATGTTGAGCATGGAAGTGCACGACATGCCTTCCTTGCATTATGGCGGGCGGTGCTGAGTGCACCGCCCGCCACAATGTCAGGAATGCAGGATGCGCCCGCCACTGTGGTGGGCGCATCCTAATGGCCCCCACGGGACCCCGGCCCTTATGGCGGGCGGTCCCATTTCATGATAGGATTGCCCGCCATCCTAATGACCCCCTTTGTGTTCAGGGGGAGGGTTAGCACTGTTGGGATATGAATATTGATTAATGCCTTATAAGGCATACATATATGTTTGCATACAGGACTCTATATTCACAAAAGGAATAGAGCCTGTACACTAAAGAAAATGTAAGATCCTAGAGCCAGGCATAACATTGAGCTTTTATTTCATGAGTGTTGTCCAGTAACTAATCTATGATAGACATTACCAACACAGCCTTGCACTAAGGTGCACAGGTGCATATGTGTTGTAAGAAAGCCTAAAGTGCAACTGTATGTATGGTGTATTGTTGTAGCAACGTGTTGCAATAAATATAAATAATTCTGCTCCACTGAACTGCGAGCATTATGAAGTTGACTATAATCAGCCATTAATAAAAAGTATAATTAAAATATCCACAGATGTGGCATTACCGAAACTAAGATTGAACCCTGTAAACAACATGAAACAAGTTTTCAACAATCACCCACAACCTAGACCAAACTGCAGCGCTTATTCATACTACCTTGAAGATTAAAAATGTTTGAATATATTTTTATAAATATTAATCCAGGTGTTTCAAAATATTTTTCAGGTCCAGGTGCCCAGAAAACATAGATGTAATTATGAAAAGTAAATTAACATTGTATATGTATTTCTGCATAAATTCAACCTTAATGTATGAAAACGCAATATGGTGACAGTTTTGAAGCAACAAGCCCCCATTACTTTGTTTGTTTAATCTACAAAATCTTTGCATCATAAAGATAATGCAAAATGACATCATTAAAACTGCAAGAACAGTTTTGAATTTGGATCTTGGAAATAATAATGAAGCCGTACTATGACCATGTTTTCTAGTATTCGTCAAATCCTTTATAACATACAAAATTGGTAGATCATAATTTCATAACCGTCTTCTAAAACATTAAAATGGCAACATTGTGGTACCAACAAAACTTTTGGCCGGAACAATATTTAACTATCTGACAAATGAGAGTAGACATTTTGAACACTTCACGTGCAGGACACATCCAGGTTCTCGCTTATGTTAAAGGACAGGGTTTGGCCTTTGAATTCATGTGACCATGTATGTGAGGTTGAGCTATAAAAATAAAAAAAATAGGAAATAGAGTATTGAATGTATGTGTTCATTGCAGGCGGAGACACCTATAACGCATGCATGGGATAAGAACTGAAAAATATATAACTATTGTCAGCATGTTTTAAAAAAACATATAATCATTGATTTAAATAAAAAAATTTACATTTTGGACAAACAGCATAATTGTAAACACATAATTTTTTTTAAAATGCCCTGCTGATGCTATCATGTAATACAAAAAGAGTGGGAGACCCAATACACCTTGGAGCCTTGGGCAATCAGTGAGTTAGCAGGTAAATATGCCTACAGTGGATTTTCTTACTTTTGCATAATTCAATGTCTAATAGACAATCAATGGTGGTAAGCTCTAACCAGTAGCTTACATTGATTTATTCAGAGGGTACAAAAAACTAATACATATATAAATATATCTCAACACATGGCGAATGAGATTTACACATAATTTGTTGTTACAAACATCTCATTATCACTCATGTTGACACCTATTTCAAACCTTGAGGTGCCTGCCACGGGGTGCAGGAATGAACTGCACCTCTTCTCTTTACACTGAGAACATGCATTCCGGTCGGAATGCATGCTCCCATTGTAAAAAATAGGAGTGTGACCCAACAGTGTTCGTCTCATCCTAATTGCTGGGTTGGGACCGCTGACAGGAGGTCGGTTGGTCCCAGTTCCCAAATGTTGTCGGATGGACTCAGGTCCATCTGACATTGTGATCGGGCCCAACGTTTTACAAATAAGAAATAACCATTTGTTTTTTAATCACATTGTTTTATAGCACATTTCACTCTTTTATTAGGAAAAAATGCTATTTAATTTCTCCCTATTCATCCTTCCTTTATATCGAATTCATTTTGAGAATTTTGGTTAGAACTACCCTCATTTACATTGTCAATGTCTTCATCACAAGTAATAGACACACATACAACTATGTTATGAAGAAATGCACTAACTACTATTAGTTTACAAATCATCTCTGGTGGGTATAGCTGGTGTCTCTGTGCCTTTTAAGTCAATATGTAAAGGAGTTATAAAAAACAATTATTAGGATTTTGATAATTCATTATTAAAAATGTCTAAAACATTTAAGACAAAATTATTTTTGGAATATACAAACCTGTAATAGAGAAAGGTTGTGTTAATAAAAATTTGAAGTCTATGTTTTAAAGTTTTAAGAGAGTAAATATACTTACCAACTAAATGTGAATTTCCATTGAGGCCACTCTCAAACTGATGTTTAATTGGTAGAATGCAGAAAGATATGAGAGTCATGGGCACTTTCTTCATAGTTAGTCACAATGTTGGTGAAACAGTATTTTGAATCTACAAATCCTGTCTTTAGTTAGTTTATGATATTTGATGACATCCTTCTTCTTTTTGTCAGCCAGTGTGACTCTTTGCCTAAGGATACTCTCCTTCCTTTGTCTTTTTTAGATGTTATGTTGTGCACAGAATGACAGCCTCTATTAACATAGATCAATGTGTGATAGACTGTGTCCTGCTCCTTTATATATTGATGAGTTTTCCCTTACTTTGAACCTATGCGCACATTTTTTCTGTATAGTCACATTTGCATTGTACTGCGTGTGTTTTCCTGAAAATAGTAAATTAGATTGCATGATTTTGCTATGAATTTGTGTGGTAACAACCACCTTGCATACCTTATACAAGTTTTCACCCAGAATAGTGCAATGCAGACTTTGCACCACACAAGGAGTAAAATATGAGATAAATTCATCACTTTGGCGGTTGAGTCACCCTCCTCTAGGGTGATGGAGTAAATTCTTCCTTCGCCCTAGCTGAGGAAACGATGACCACATATTGAAATGTCCATCGGACTGGCGGACATTTTAAACATTCACAGGAGCTGCCGTTAAGGATGTTCTTGCCAATGTATTGTAACTTTATGGAACGTCTCTGTCAAACATGATGGAGCCATTTGGCAAAGTTATATAATTTTTTGTTTTCAAAAACAAAACCCCAAAGGGGGATTTTGTTTTTGAAAATAAAAAAGCGACATTACTCGTCATGGGAGCTATCGCTCTGGGAGAGGGGGCATTTTGCAGTTTTCACTGTTGCTTACCGCTAGGGTGTTTCTGGCAGTGACAGACAGTGACTGCTAATCTAAATTAGGTGGGCGGACTATAGGTCAATCTCTGACACCCTTACTCCGTCAGTTTGTTGGATGGATGTAACCATAGCGGAAATGGCGTAGTCTCTGCCATTGTTATACTAAAAGTCCTCCTGCATTTAAATCATGTAGGTGGACCATTATGTTTGCCATTGCAACAGACTACCCCTTTCCACCACTATTAAAATTAGGCCCTTAGTTAATACGTACACCTTGTGCTGGGTTGCACAAATACAATGCAAGAGCTTTGTAAATCTAGGCTTTTAGTGAAACTTTTCAGGTGCTTAACAGACAACCCCCATAATATCTCAAAGATGCGACTAGACCTACTGTTCTTCCCATGCTCTAGTTTGCATGGGTTGGTGTTGAGCCTTACTTGACCTGGGTCATCAACACACACCGTGGGTTCTTGCTAACGAGGTTAAGGGTGGACCTCGTGCATTTTCTTTTTGCATTCCCCATACAGGTTACTTATGCAGCCAATCTACCTCCTTGCCCTTGTGATGGACGCTCTCCACAAAGCACGCAGCTCTTTATTCTTTATTTACACGTACTAGTCATCTCTAAGAAAACTGTTTATTTTTCCATTTGAAAACAGGCCAGTTTTAGACAATGCAGGGGTGCTATGGAATTTTGAAAGACAGTGACAATTTGTTACTTTACTGCAATTTTTGTACAGCGGGCTATATGATTATGATCTGCAATGCTTTTATGAATTACTGTTATAATTATGCCTGTTTTATGAGTTGTGCATTTTATAACATTCTTGTATACTATGTATTTTGTTGTGTATGATTTATTTTATCTCTTGTATGGTCACTGGATGACTGAATAAAGAGTAACGCCTATTATATTCCCCATGTTTGGATTTGTTACCTTTCCCTCTTATTGTAAAGCGCTCTGATATCCTTTGGGATCAAGTTCGCGCTATATAAAACTTTATAAATAAATAGAAAAAAATAAAAAATAAAATGTGTTTCTGTATAGCAAATAGTCAAGTAGACATGCCAAGAGACGTTCTTGGAAGAGCTAGGGGGGGGAGATGGCGGCCGGGTAGGACGCTCGGTCGATGAGCTCCTGGACTCCGGACTCCTCTGACATGAGGAAGTGAAAAAGTAACGCCGAGAGAGCACCAAAGCATAGAGCAAGGAAACTGCAGTGATATTCAGTGATATTTATAAAAATAAAGGAACTTCTCGACCTGACTTTTCAAGAGAAAAATACCGAGGGCAACCGAGGAATGGTAGCCTACCTGGCTATAGAGAGCGACTTACAGGGAGAGTCGGATTTCCTTCTTCGACATCCCGGCCGAGCGGGGAGCGTCGGGTCCAGTGAAACCAGTGAAGCCGGGCGCGACACAGGGATCTGGGCGGCTGCCGCGAAAGCAAAGGCGATCGTTGGAAGAGCTTCCGGGAGAGTGTGGTTTCGGTTCCGGAGCACAAGCGGCAGATCCCTGCCAGACAGCGCGAAATCAGTGTCAGAGCTACATCGGGACGGCAGGGGCGAGGACCGTGTCAGTGGACCAGGCAACAACGACGAGAGAGGCAAGTGGGCTGATTTTCTTGAAAAGGCGCTCATAAATGAATCTCGAGGAGTAACAAAAGAGAGAAGCGCTGCGAAGTTAGCAAAAGGCAGGTCACGGAGGCATATGAGCGATACATTAAAAGATACAGAGGAGGGAGGAGAAGGTGGGTATAGCGAATATAAGAAAGTCCCCAATCAAACTGACCCAACAGAAAGCTTGGAAATTAACCCAGGAGGCAAATTGGTGGGTGTACCGGGCAAACAAGATAAGCAGGTTATATCAAACTACAGCCTGCGAAATAGGAACTTTCTCAAGCAGGAACAATATACTAAGGGGATTTCTCCCAGAGAGATCAAAAAAAGAGCCAAGAAGCCACCCAAAGAGAACGCAAAGACTAACTCTGAAAGCGAGAAAGCTCTCACCAGAGGCAAAGTTGACACGTCACTGAAAAGGAAAATTAAGATAACACCATCACTGAGAACTTATTTTAAAGTTCAGCTAAAACAGAACCCGCACACCGAGGAGCAGGCACAGTCACTGGTACAATCGCCACCAGAGGACCCTCTTCCAATTGAAGAAGAAAACGTGCTTCCCTCAGTCTTATCTGACTCATATCAAAAATCACAAACAAACTTAGACCCTGAAAAAACACCTCCAACTAACAGTAAGAACAAGGTAGCACATAAAAACTTGGCTTTTTGGCAAACCAGAGTGGCAGACAAGGAAGAAGCTAATACTACCCCCCCAGAGAATATCATGGCAAACGGGGCTACTAAAGATATTGTAACTGCAGAGATAAGGGAGGAAACAACAGATGACGAGATTGGAATGCCTGAGTTACAAAAAACGGGAGATGGTACTCCGAAAAACCACACAGATGAATTTCTTGAGAAGATATGGACGGAGATGCGAGAAAATGTCCCCATATCGGAAGCCAAGCAAGATAAAATTCAAGAGGTGTGCGAGAAGCTAGATAACAAACTTAATGCATTGGGGGACAGAGTGACGGCTATAGTGAGCGAAGTTGGTGCTCTGAACAAGAAGGTGGAAAAGAACCAGAAAGAGATAAACTCCCTGAGGCAGGAGAGCAAAACGATGCATGAGAAGATGGAGTCGCTTGAGAACCAAGCCAGAAAAAATAATATAAGGATATTAAATGTACCAGAAAACCAGGAAGGTTCAGACATTAAAAAATATGTGGTGGAACTACTATCAGAGCATTTTCCATGGACGGATAGAGTGCTGCTCGAGGAAGACATACAAAGAGCACACAGAGATCCATTCAGTAAGAATAAAGAGAGGAAAACACCAAGAAAAATACTTATTCACTTCAAAACCTATGTTTTAAAGGAAAAAATCCTGGGAGAGGCGTTCAAAAAAGGCAACTTCAACAAAGATAACTGGACCTTCAGAATCAGATCTGACATGTCGAAGGCCTCCCAAAACAGGCAATGGGAGCTAGGGAACCTAATGCCAGAATTACAACAACTCGGTGCAACGGTTCAGATGAAGTTTCCTCCGTCATTAAGGATAATGTGGCGAAACAAAATGAGAAATATAAGAGACCCAGAGGAGGTAAAATCTCTTATAGAACTAATGCGAGAAAAAATCATGTCGGAAGAGCCGAAAAGATAAAGAAGAAATCCTTTTCTCCCTTTTGTAGAGTCTCAGCTGCAGTGTAAAAAAGCAGACTAATGGTATATGGCGTTGCTGTAATAATTTTTTTAAACACACATAGGTCAAGAGTCAGGAGTCAAGGAGTTGCTAAGGGTTAAGAAGATAACTCTAAGAAAAGAATAAGGAGGCTTCCCCAGGGAGGGTAACGACAAATCACTAAAAAGAAAACATAAAAAATACACGAAACAAACAAGGGTGGGGAGCAAAATAGGGGAAAAAAAGGAGAAAAAAATCCTCAAAAGTCGAAAAAAATGGAAAAATGAAAAGGAGCTGCTTACCTTACACAATAAAAAAAATAGTATACCGGAGTGGGACGTGTCAGGGAGAAACAGAGTAGATGGGGAGTACGAGTAAAGTATTTAAAATACTCTCCTGGAATATAAATGGTATGAGGACAAAAAGCAGGAGGAATAGAATTCTTGAGTACCTTAGAACATCAGAATGTGAAATAATTATATTACAAGAGACACATCTACTGAAAGAAGAGTGGGCCCTAATAATAAAGAACCTAAGATGGGTAGACACGTACATATGTACCACACAAGAATGTAATATTAAAGGGATAGTGATAATAATTAAAAAATCACTTAAAGCTACCCTGGAATCAGAAGAAGTAGATTGTAAGGGGAGATGGGCAATAGCGAGAGTAAAGATAGAAAACAACCATTTCACAATAGCAGGATACTACGGACCTAATCTAGACGACGCAGACCCTTTACGGAAACTTTACTCTCATCTACTACTAGCCACCACCCCAATCATTTTGGGAGGTGATTTTAACCTTATAATGGATTCCAATATTGATAGGTCCCCCCCGGGTAGGCAGGCAAACTTACCGAAAATGAGGGAGTGGATTAGCATATACAAAAGAGACTTAGAGCTGATAGACATATGGAGAGAGAAAGGAGAAAAAAAACCAGCCCTTTACATTGCACAACAAAAAACTAGGACACAGGTCGAGAATTGATTATTTCCTTATAGACCGAGAATTATCAGGGAGCGTAAAAAACCTAGTTCATCTCCCGGCTCACTTATCAGACCATTCTGCTGTCCAACTAACACTTCAGGTAGAGACAACAAAAATCCAAAAAAGATTTACGGTAGAAAGAGCCATACTACTAGATCAGCAAATTATAAAGGAACTTGAATCAGAAACAGAAAATTTCTTCGAAAATAATAAAATCGGTACGACTAAACAGATCACTTGGGATACATACAAAGCTGTGCTAAGGGGAAAATTAGTAAGTCTGGGAGCATATAAAAATAAAAAAATGAAGCAAGAGATAACAGATCTGGAAAAAAACATCAACTCCCTGGACGCCCAATTAACAGTGGAACAAGATATAAGTAGGAAAAAGGAACTGGAAAGAAAGAGACAAAGCCAGAAAGAAAAACTTGAAGATATCCTAGAAGACAGAGTGCGTACAAAATGGGAATCAAGCAAATTAATAAATCATGAATACGGTGAAGGCTGCGGAAAGTGGCTTGCGTGGAAATTAAAAACAGATCAAGCCAGGAATAAAGTAAGGAGTATACATCAAGACGGTCAGGCGAACCTAAGTACAGACGAAAATATAATTAGACAAGAGTTCATGAAATTTTTTGCAGAGCTATACACGGAAGATACCAATCCTCAAGAAGGCCAGATTGACGAATACCTGGAAGCTATCCCATCTTTAGCTCTAACAGAAGAGGAAAAGAAAGAACTAAATAAAGAGATCCAAATAAGCTAGGTAAAGGAGGCAATCAGAAGTTTAAAAAAAGGTAAGGCAGCAAGCCCTGACGCTCTACCAAATGAACTTTACATGGCATTAAGAGACACCCTGTCACCATATATCACAGAGCTGGCGAACCTGACCCTTAAACAACAAAACAAAATCCCCGACTCCTGGAATGATGCAGTAATAACCATCATCCTAAAACCAGGCAAGGACCCCGACAGATGTGAGTCATATCGACCTATATCGCTGCTTAATGCAGATTATAAAATCTTCAAAAAAATTATGGCAGCCCGGTTAGGAAGAGTAATGCCCCAACTCATAAACTTGGACCAAAAAGGATTTGTTAAAGGAAGACAACTGCATGAAATCACTCACGAACTCCTGAGCACCATTGACATAGCCACGCAAGAGAAAATTCCTCTTACAATACTTACCGTTGATGCCGCCAAGGCTTTCGACAGAGTAAATTGGTTCTTTCTTGAAAAAGTTATGGCTAAAAACAACATAGGCCAACCATTCATGCATGTCGTGAAGGAAATTTACAAGACACCAAGGTCGAAAATCCTAGTCAATGACAGTCTTACAGAGGATGTGATCATAGAAAGAGGAACCAGGCAGGGATGCCCTCTCTCACCTCTGCTCTTTAACTTATATATTGAGCCGCTGGCAAATAAATTAAGGAATACTAAAGAAATAACCCCGTTTATGTACCAAGCATGGGAAAAAAAGATCGCACTGTATGCAGACGACTTGATGATTTTTACGAATAATTATGTCAGCTCTAAGTCAGCCATAGAAGAGATCATAAGTACGTTTGGGAAGGTCTCAGGCTACCTGGTAAATCACTCTAAAACCGAAATAATGACCTGGAACACACACTTCAAAAATTCAAACATCAAGAAGGAAATAAAATATCTGGGAATTTTAGTAAATCACGAATTAGAGAAGATTCCACAGCGCAACCTTAACAAAGTGCAGGAGAGGTGAGAAAGTTACTTAAAGTGTGGTCCAGTCTTCCTCTTAGTATAATAGGAAGATCAAATATTATCAAAATGTCAATTCTGCCTAAGTATACATATCTTTTCAATACAATTCCCCTGGAATTTGGAAAAGCCCTTCTAAAAAAACCACAGGGGGAAATTACCAGTTTTATATGGGCCTCGAAGGGAACGAGGATATCCTGGAAAAAACTCAGGAGAGGAAAACAAGATGGAGGACTATCAAGCCCAGATCTGGTGGAATATTACAAGGCGTTTCAGTTTAAAAATACGCGGACACTCTTTAAAACTCATCAATATTACCCAAAATATTTGCAAGCAATGACAGAATCAGTGGACCACTTTCTATTCAAATTCGGTCATCCTAAATACTTTAAAAAAATAAAATTGAAGACTCTAAGAGAGGCAGCTAAGCTGTGGACACAAATTAGATCATCTTTGAACATTCAATACTACAGTATAATGGCCCCTATATGGGAATCACCAGGAACCCCAGAATGCCTAAAAGACTCAATGGCAAACCCCTTAAAACTAGCCAATATTAACTATTTGGGTCAACTACTAAAAGGATCCTCTCTGGTTACTTGGGAAGAACTTCAAAGTATTACCAACGATTCTATCTACCAAATTTCAAGCTGGGCCAGCGCTATTCCTGCAAATAAGCAAGAAAATGGAAAACTGGAAAAGGAAATGGTAAAAAACTCACCCATTAACAAAGAGGTTGCAAAGTGTTACTGGGCCCTTATAGCTGCAGGAAATGGAGATACACAGATCGAGGATGAAATCTGGGGGAGAGATCTACAAATAGCCGATTTGGATAGCATATGGGAAAAATCTGTAGGAAAATGCTGGTCAACTCTAAAGTCAGCGGCTTTGAAAAGAAACCACTTATATACAATACACCGCGCATACTGGACACCGAAAAAACTTTCTAAATTTAAAAACGCAGGCGTAAAAAAATGTCCGAAATGTGGGGAAGAAAAGGCAGATGATGTTCACATGTTTAAAAACTGTCCATTTTCTAAAGATTACTGGGAAGAAGTTGGTAAGACCGTGAACATGATCATGCATAAACAGCTAACTGTAAGTACAACCCTAACTCTTTTTGGGATTGAAGATACAAGAGATGGAGGGAGACTAACTAAATGTCAAGAAAACCTACTTTTTGTGCTAATTGTACTAGCAAGGAGGGAGATTTGTATCAACTGGATTAGCACATCCCCTCCAACACATGGAGCCTGGATGAACTCTGTCTTAAGGGTAAATAAACTAGACAGAAAGGGAAATACCTCTAAGAGATTTAAATTTTGGGAAATCTTGGAAAACCTAGACTCCAATATAGGGTTGGTACATACGGTCCTATGATTAATGCAAAACAACATCTGGTGGACGAGTATAATACTTGTCGAGTAGCCAAGGTGGCTAGCTCCTACCGTAATCACAAACCAGATCTGCTACTATGTAATGGCTTAAAGGTACTCCTCTGTGAATCTCGAAAAGACGGTAACTCCCCAAACACGAGAGACCAAGGGACAGCTCCGGCAAAGATAACCAGAGGCAGAAACCTGAAACTCCATACACATAGAAATTCGCAATATGAGGATTAAAGAAAAAAAAAAAAAGAGGCGTTCTTGGGCCTTTTATATCAACATAATAATTAAATAAATATTTGAAACACAGAAAACTGTTCAACAACTGAAACTGACTAAATGGAAAAATATCATAGCTGAATGAACTGTCCTTTTAGGTCAAGCTCTGATCCTTTTATTTGGATACCCTCATCTCACAAGAAAAATGACAACTAGTTTCTTATATTGTCAGTGAACTGTACGAAAAAAAAACTTAATGCATAATATCACTCCAGGCTCCTGTGAGTGTATTATATAATCTTATTTTTGGCACCTCTGCGTTTCATAGCTGCCAGTTCAAAACATATTTCTCTTTTTGTTAGGGAAAGGTTTGTTTCATCATGGTCAGGCTCAGATGCCTGGAGGATGGAAGCCCTGGATGGCACTGCTCTCCTTGCATTAAATTACAAAAGAAGCTCAGTATTAAGAATTCCAAATCTCCAGGTGGAGCCAGCAGCAAAGAAGGATAAAAGAAAGCATGAAATGAAATTCTTCACTTTGTGGAATGTTTCTATGTTCAAATAGTGAATTTGTCTTTGAATGTCCTTTTAACATAAATTATTTGGTTTATTTAAACCTTCAAACACAAATGTTAGTTTTATAGTTTTCAACTATCATAGGAAATGTGAGAGCTTGTCCCATAAACAAACGTGTAAGAGAACAGGCTAACTTTTGTAATGTAATGGAGGGCACCGGTTAAGAAATCTATGCATTTCTCTAGTGCCTGAAAGCTTCATTCAGTGGCGGAGGCATGGCTCATGGGTGGGGGGGTGTTCCAAGGGGGTGTTGCGCGGGGAATATTGGGTGCGCAATACAAAAAAAAAGTACCTTCCCTCTGATCACGCTCTCCTTGTCTTGGAAAAGGAAGCACATACAGGCCCCCCTGACCACTCACAACACTGCAATGCAGCATTGTGATTGGTCTGAGTGCCTTGTGTTTTGGCTCGCAGCCAGGGGCTGGAGGGGTGGGTATGTTTTCAATGCAGGCTGTAATGCAGCCTGCATGGAGAACAGGGAAAGTGTGCATGACTGGTTTGGATGGCCCGAGAAGTCCAACCAAACAGTCAATGTGCACTTAGGAGTGAGCAAACCTCTCCTCCCCTGCCCTGCTCCAACAGCAGAGCAGCTCCAAGCAAAGCAGCACAAAGCATAAAATGATGACTCAAAGTTATTGTCATTTTATGTTTCTTAAAAGCAGCGGGCCATGCTCCTCCGCTATAGAAGAGGAGCCACCACTGGCTTAATTTAGAAACGAAGTTGATATATGTTTTGAATGAAAGCTTGAGTACATTATGCTATTATTTTCTGTAATTTTGCTGTTCATGAAGTTCACCATTGCCACTAGGTTTCGTGGTGTTGAGACAAAAAGGCCCAATTAGTAAACCAGCTTCAAGAGGGACAAGAACAGTAGCCTCTACAGCCCTGTCCCTAAACCTGACAAGTAATTATCCAAATGTAAGCCAAGAGAAAATTGTTCCACAAAATAGGGGCCTGAATAGAGAAAGGTAAAGTTAGTAGGCATTGCATTTCAGAACTCGAGGTAGACATTAAGCACCATTTTTGAAATGTGGTGCATATTGTTGTGTTTTCTACCAGCAGGTGGACTGGCAGGCAACGCTGCATCCATTATCCACTCTCTGGTACTGCAACATTTTATTAAAAATCTCAAGCTGAAACAAGACATTAAGGTTTCTACACATACATCAATCTCAGCTTCAAGATTCACATTACTAAGATAATAAAACTACTGCCCCAGCTCATCTTAGCAGAGGCTGCACTATGCTAGCTGCTCACCCTGAGATGCATCTGACCCTGATGCACATCTGATTGTCTCTAAAGATCGTCCTCCATGCAACAGCCCTCCTGATCAAATGTATTTGGAAAACTATAATTGCTCCAGTGCTTCCTTTTGCCTACCTGTTGGAAATGTGCCCATTCTGCAGAGTCACCCCTTTGTTTTGTTTTGCATTTTTGCTTCACCCTATTGTTGCTGGCTATAGAACTCTGTGGACTTAACTCCTACTAACAAGTGGTAAAATTTTTGTGCCCCTCCTTTCAGTATGGGAACATTGGTATAGTCTCAAGTGGCATATTTAACTTTCCTAAAAGTTCTTAGGATATGTTACCCAAAGTGTTCCCAGTGCCTGTAAGTCAATGACACCAGTGGGGTGCAGCACTCATTATGCCCACCACTATGGTGACAGAGCAAATCATGTATCCAGACCTACCACTGTAGCCTGGTTGTGCAATTTCAAACTGCCAGTTTAGCCTGTCACAATGAATCCTTTTTTTTTCACAACAAAATTTTTATTTTATTGATCAGGTAAAGCATATACGCAGCTCTCCACAGTCAGGAGATTCCTGCCAAATATCAAAACATATATGAGCATTTCACAAACCCAATCACAAACAACCCTGCCTATCCCCCCCCGCCACCCGCGCCCACCCAACGGCCCGCCTACCCACCCCTTATCCCTCCCTAACCCAGTACACGTAATCACATTTAGCCTTAAGTAACTGTTGGTATAAAACCATAAGACATGCGCCACCTCAGGCCTGGTTCCAATCTTCCAAATCCATACCATCGTTAGGTTCCACTGGGGGCTCCAGAGTCAAACCCCTATACTCCGCCCACCTCTTCCAAATTTTGTATTGTTTTCCGGGGCATCCCGGGCCTCAAACACTGGGCGCTCCAACCCCATATAATAATCCAACCCTGCCTTCCACACTATCCACAATGAATCCTTTTGACCGGGTAAAATCTTCCTTTTAAATGAACAAGTCACTCCTAAAGTAGGGCCTATTGCCCATAGGTTAGGGTGCACAGTATTTAGCAGTAGGACATACAGACCTTTAATATTCCATGTGTCTGTACAGTAAAAAACATGAAAAATATTTTCACTGTAGCAAGGCTGGCTGCTTCCATAGTGAAACACTGGATTATATTTTAACACATTATAATGCAAATTTCCGATTGGCAACAGCTAGAGAAATATTTCAAGGACTCTTTTTAATAGTTAAATAAAATCCAATGTAATGGTAAGGTCGAATTGTATCTAACTATTACAGAGAAGGTACTTTAGAAAAATTACCTCTTGCCTGCTTAAAGCCTCTGGAGGCCTTTCTGTAAGCATTCAACTATCATGTAGCAGCTTAATGGCTCTCCTGTGGTCAGATGTGAGCTTCTCCCATGGTAGGGACAACAGGCCATGGGTGTGTCTTGTCTTGACGGGATGGCCTGGGGGCTTTGCCCAGACCCTTGGAGCACTTCAAAGGGGCCTCCCCTGTCACAGGTAGATGTAGCTCATACCTGAGCCTGACTCCCTTTTTGTCCTAGTCAGCCAGGCACCCACCCTAGTAGAAGGGAGAGCTGCCCCAGGACTGCCTTACTGTGACCCACCTGGGCAGGGCTGTGAACATCCTATTTGACATTAGTGTTGAATCCTGCTTGAATGTCACATCCTGCTTGACTGATCTGCTGGGCTGTTACAAATAAAATGTGGGGTGCAATTCAAGGGAGTGAAACAGAGTGACAAAACGTTTTGTGTGTATCCACCGACTGTTTGCTGAAAGCTCAGCCCTGATTTTATCAGGCATCACTCTCTGAGCTTGTTGAGGGTGCAAGGACTACTTAGTACTGGAGGCACTAGAATTACCATAGCAAACTCCCCACACTGACCCCCAGCCCTTAGAAACGAAGTTTAGTGTGGCAGAAGACTTCAGCCATCTTGAAAATGTCCAAAGTGGATAGGGTTAGCCCTTGAACTATTACTCCATTGGTTTGGGTGCCCCCAGAGGTCATTAAAACACATTTGCTCAAGCAAGGGACCTCAAGGTGGCATACTTCGATCTGCCTGTGCTGTATGTTCCCCTTTGTTATCTCTATTTTTCAATTAGGCAGATACCATGTACTCTGTTGTGTATACTTGTTTTTGTGTTACACAACATACACTGCTGCACAATCAATTAAAGGCTTCTATTTCCTGATATCCTTGTTTCTTGCTGAAATGCCTGTTAATTGCTTTTTTGGACAATGGCCGCAGACTAATAATACATTGCTGGGAAAATAAGGACCTCTGTTTCCTGCTTTTCTAGTTTCCTCCTAGTGTGCCTGCTATTTTGTTTTTATTTGTACGATTACTGACTAATTAAGGGCCTCTGTTTCCTGCCCCTGTTTCCTGACAGAGGCTGTCTTCTAATTGGCAAGCAGCACTCTTCACATGCATGAGGGGCAAGAAATACCATGTTCAAAGTGTGGCTACCAGTTTAGCGTGGTCAATGTGTCTGAAGAGATAGCTGTGTCGCCTACCAACACTGCACATGGATTCTGAACCTCGCCGCCTGCAACAAGAGCAACCCGAACACTGGCCTCTGGAAGCCGGGGGCTTGCAATCTCTTTTGGAATCCCATCCCTTTGAGATAACTTTCAACTACCTTAAACCCTGGAAATTGGGTGTTAAGCCAGCGCCTCACACTTTCTTCGCCTTGACTATGACCATCATTCTCTCATTGCCGCTCTCTGCTCCAGCTGCTTCTGCACATTGCACGGACATCAGGTTAGTGCACTAGCCAGGTGACTCTTGTTTTTTTTTCTTCATTCGTCAAGGATACCTTTACAGTTGGAATCCCAATGAGGACATTTTAGCAAAAGAAAGTAAAAAAGGGAGAAATGTTGTGAGTTATGTGTAGTAACACATTGCAAAAAACTGTTATAATCTGAGAAGAAAATAAAAATGCATTCTTAGGATTTAGCCCAGGGGCCAATGTCCCACAAGTGGATTTCTTTAAGTAATTCTTGTTTAAATTTTTACAAGGGCTCACAACCCAAAAATTCTCTAAATGATTGTTATGAAAAATAGCAATTTTTCACCAAAAGTCTAATTTTACCTTACAGAGAAAAGAAGGGTAAACTCAATGGTGGTGTCCACAATTGGTTTAGCGATTGTGTAGGTAAGCCACAAATAACTGAAGGGGTGGGACAAGAAAAGCATACTCGTACAAGTATAAGAGAAGTGCTAGGATCAGCCTGAGCTGGCTTTGTTTCCTCTCCAAAGGAGACTGGGACCCGGCAATGCAGCTCGGGTTGGGGAGATATCAATGCGCATGGCGGTTTGGCTGTCCTAAGAAGGCTGGCCAAACCATCATGTGCACTGACAGCAGTGCTGCACACTGTCGTGCCCAGGTGGCACTAGGACCCTGCAAGGCAAGGGTCAGGGACAAGGGACACCGGACACCACATCCGGTCAGGGGAGGGATCAGGGGGGCAGACGGGGACAGGACCTCAGGGCGAGAGGTCGCAGCATGAGGGGCACTGTATGACCCACACTGATCCATATGCAATAAAGGTACCTGTATATCACCACGACGTTTGACGTGTGATCTGTGGGTTCAGGGAACACGACATCTGGCGACGAGACCGGGATCGAGGTCCAGCATGCAGGAATCGCGATTGAAAACCAGGAGCCCACCCTGGATCACGTCGTGGTCAAGAGGAAGAGGGAAGAGTGACGTGCCATCCAAGTGTCTGCAGCGACGTGGGAGCCCACCCCGATCACCTCGAACGAAGAAGCAACTGATCCGGTAAGCGCCAGCAAAAAAGAGCGCGAGCTTCAAAGAACTGAAAATCCAGCGCGAGCTCTCGCGAGAGTCTCGGCGGCCATATTGGGGCCAGGCGCTAGACCCAATAAGAAGGAAGATCAGCGCGGCGGCCATTTTGAAGTCAGGCTGCATTGTGATTGGCCGCGAAGTCCCGCGAGAAGACGGCGGCCATCTTAGAGACAGGTATTTAAGCCAATAGGAGCCCAGAACGAGCGCGGCGGCCATTTTAAGGCCAGGCACAGCGCGAAGAGGAAGAAAATTGCTTAAAAGTGAATAAAAGCACTGGCAAACACAACAAAACTAAGTGGAAAAGACTGGGCTAACGAAAAATAAAGGAACAAAGAACAAATAAAGATTATCAAAGAGATAAGGAAGGGTGAAACAATAGAGACCACCACATACAAGGAAAAGAAACAAGACAAAGAACAAGGAGGGAGTGCAAATCGCAGACCCAAAACCAAGTGCTCAATATTGGAGGCCACTACCATTTAGCTTATCTGAACCACAGACTGGGATCAGATGGGAAAAATGGGTGAGACGTTTTGAAAACTACATCGATGCAACTGATGTTACAGTGGCCAAGAAGCGAGGACTGTTCATAAACTTAGTTGGAGACGAAATTGAGGATTTGCTGGTGACACTGCCAAAAGGAGACATTGACACATATGACAAGCTAAAGACGTGTCTAACGGCCAAATTTGACCCACAAAGAAACGTGGACTTCGAGAGGTATAGCTTCATGATCGCGTTCCAACAGGCAGAGGAGTCCCTGGATGAGTTCGCAACAAGGCTACGGAAACTGGTCACTCACTGCGAATTCGACAAGTTCGACAATGAGCAGGCAATAAGGCTGCGCATTATGGAGGGATGCCGCGACACAGAGTTTAGAGCCAGGGTACTAAAAGAACCAATTTCCCTGGAAAACATCCTCGCACTAGGAAGGGCGGAAGCAAGAGCGACTGCCCACGCAAAAGAGATGGAACGAGGCAAAGCAAGAGGGGGAGAACAGATACAACGGATGACAACTAACAATCGTTCAGGAAGCTGGAGGAAAGACAGAGGAGACCAAGCAGTGAAGAAGCAACAGGAGGGAACTTGTTACAGATATGGACTGGAGTTTCCGCACAGAGGTCAGTGCCCAGCATTCGGCCAGACATGCCGCAAATGCAACGGGCGGAATCACTACGCCAGCGTGTGCCAAGGGACACAATTTAGAAACAACCGGGGAAGACCTGGAAGAGCACGGATGCCAACTAGCAGACACATCAGGCATGTGGAAGCGGGAGTGAGAAGTTTGTCTGCAGAGAAGGGAGAGGAAAGTGAGGAAGAAAGAACAGAACGGCTGTACCTCATGACAGATGTCACCTCAGAATCAGACGAAGAGGAAGAGGAAAGTGAAGAGAGAATATGTCTGGTGGACAAAAAGAAAATAAAAAAGACTGAATCGGTGACCATCAATGTAGGACCACACGAAACAAAGTTCGTCCTAGACAGCGGGCGACGTGCAACATCATGTGCGTCTCCAAGTACAAAAAAATGAAGGTGCAACCAACCCTGAAGCCATCGAGAGTACAAGTATTCACTTGGGGGGCGAAGACACCAGTAATCAACTTGGGAAAATTTAAAGAAGAACTACAATACAAGGATCAAAGGCTGAGAGAAGAAATACATGTGCTAAAAGGGGACATCCCCACGCCATGCCTCTTGAGCAACGTCACGGCCCTGGTAATGGGGCTGATGGAGATGACGTACAACATGTCGGACAGGAAGAACATTCTGAGAGAATACCCTAAACTGCTAAAAGGATTGGGAAAACTAAAGGGACGGCAGATAGCGCTGCACATTGATGAGACGATCAGGCCAGTTGCACAACACCACAGGAGAGTGCCCATACATCTGCAGCCACAAGTGGCCGAAGAACTGGAAGAGCTACTAAAACAGGACATAATAGAGCCCACAGATGGTCCAACACCATGGGTATCACCAATAGTAGCAGTCCCAAAGAAAGACAAATCAAAGATAAGAATCTGTGTGGATATGAGGATCCCAAATAAAGCAATCGAGCGAGAGCGACATCCTGGACCACACCTGGACGATATGATTAGCTGTCTCACAGGCACAAGAAGGTTCTCGAAACTGGATCTATGCAAAGGGTACCACCAACTGGAACTAGACCCTCAGTCGCGATACATCACGACGTTCTCCACTCATCTAGGCCTGTTCAGGTACAAGCGTCTGAGCTTCGGGATCTAATCCGCAGCAGAAATCTTTCAAGAGACAATACGACAAATAATCAGACCGGTCAAGAACAGCCTAAATTATAGCGACGATATTCTGGTGTTCGGAAAGTCAGACGAGGAGCACGACCAAGCACTCAGAGAAGTGTGCTCGCAACTAGAGAATGAGGGTCTGACACTCAACGAAGAAAAATGTGAACTAGGGCGAAGTGAACACGTATTCTTCGGCCACATCTTTTCCAAAAGAGGAATGAGGCCGGATCACAGCAAGGTGGAGACCCCTAGAAAAGGCAAGGAAGCCCACAGACGTGGCAGAAGTAAGGTCTTTCCTAGGGCTAGCAAGCTACTGCACGCGCTACATCAAAGACTTTGCCACTGTAAGCGCCCCACTATGAGAGCTGACAAAACAAGGACAGAGCTTCGTGTGGACAACCGAGTGTGACAAAGGGTTCGAAGAAATAAGGAAAGCTATGACAGCGGTGGATCACCTAGCATACTTCGACCCCAAACTGTGCACGGAACTAACTGTGGATGCGAGTCCCGTCGGACTAGGGGCAATCTTGGCACAGCATCAACCCGGAAAAGACTCCCCAAGAAACATAGTGGCATCTGGGAGCAAGAGCCTGTCAGACATTGAGAAGGGATATTCCCAACCAGAGAAGGAGAGCTTGGCAGTGGTATGGGCCTGCGAACATTACCACATGTTCATATACCGGAAGCCCTTCACAATCATAACGGATCACCAGGCGCTGATAACGATATACGGCAACCCAAATGCAAAAATACCGCCAAGGATAGAAAGATGGGGGATCAGGTTAATGGATTACAATTTCAAGATAATCCACAAGCCCGGAAAAGAGCAAAATCCAGCTGACTATGTGTCACGGCACCCTTTACCAAAGAAGTTGGAATCGACGACAATGGCGGAAGAATACCTCAATTTCGCACTGAAGCTAAACACGCCTGCAACAATAACACTAGAAGAACTAGAGCACGAAACAAAAAAAGACAACACCATGCGGGAGTATATGAAGATCACCAAAACACAGCGCTGGAGACATGTAAACGCCAACATCAGCGTAGAAAGAGGAGTAGACAAGGAGGAGCTGCTGGTTTTCAAAAGAATCAACGAAGAACTATCTGAAAGTGGCAAAGGGATAATAATGAGAGGCACGAGGATCGTAATGCCCAGGACCCTGAGAAGAAGAACAGTGGAGCTAGCACACGAATCACACCGGGGCATGGTAGCAACAAAAAAAATGCTGCGGGAAAAGGTGTGGTTCCCAGGACTAGACAGCATGGTGGAAGAGACAGTGACACACTGTCACGTCTGCCAAGTAACGGGGCAGCCGTCTAAACCAGAACCGCTGCAAATGTCCCCGCTACCAACAGCGGTGTGGACGGAGCTGGCAGCAGATTTTTACGGCCCCCTAGAAACAGGAAGCTACTTGCTGGTGATCATAGATGAGTATTCAAGGTTCCCCATAGTGAGGCCTGTATCATCAACCTCAGCAAGCGTGACACTACCAGTGCTAGACGATGTTCTTGCAGCATGGGGCTCACCCCAAACACTTAAAACAGACAATGGTCCACCATTCTCAGGGGAAGAGTTCAAGAAATGTATGGAATACCTGGGAATAAACCACCGGCGAATAACACCACTGTGGCCACAAGCAAACGGGATGCTGTGCCGTGCAAGTTGCTGTACTTAGCAGTTCGCCTTCCTGTGGTGTCGGTGCCTGCTACTGTGACAGCAGCAATCACATCTAATCTATTCCAGTATTTTCCTCCAATGATCCCAGGAAGAACAAGAGCGGCACACCTGGAGACTGCACAATAGTTTATTGTGCACTAAGGTAACGCGTTTCAGCGTTAGCCTTTATTGTGCGATTTTAGTGCATGCAAATTCCCTTAGAAATACAAATGATGGTTCATGGAGAGCAAGGACATACCTCAGGTAATACACTTTGGATACTGTAGCGAAACCAACTACGATTAATATGTACTGATGTTCACTGATCGGCAACAATGCAGGTAAATCAATTATCTACAAAAATATATGCATTCTACGATTTGAGCAATTTGCGATGCCTTGAAATAAATACAGCATTTCTGTCATTATTATTGCCGCAAGCAATAAAGTAACTTCAAATATGCAAAAACCCTCCATTTGCCACTACGATGCCTGTAACTGATAATACAAGATAAGAAAATTCCTTTTCAGCCTATTTGGATGGTAATTCTAGCAGGCATAGGGAATAATTAATTTATACAATCTTATTGAAACAGCAGTACAGTCACCTTGTGGCGGTAGTCAAAGTTGAATCATGTATCCTTGCAATGACCGACAGGAGTGTTAAAATCCTGTCCTACCATAGGTATCTCTTGACCTTCACCATGTGATAATGAGAAATATACTCTATATGACGCTTCCTGAGTCCTATGATGTCATCCTACGGAGGGGAATATAAGCATGTTGGTGCATTATGTCCTGAATGGGACATCGTGAGTGAAACAATAATTAGGAAACAAGAAACAAACCCCCCAAAATATCCACACCCAGAATAAATATAGGGTGGTTACTCGCTCACCAAAGTATCTATCTCCTCCTCCTATGAGTGAGATTTGCCATCTAATGATTATTGGCCTTAAACCCCATTAATAAGTATATTACGGACTTGTTATAACACTCTCAAACAATTAAATCCCTGAGGGTTAGATATTGAAGGCAAGTCCTGAATTTTCCTAACATTAAAAGTAAGTGGTCTTTTTTAAAATCTTTTTGAGAGAAGAACATTGCTCCTATATGGGTGGCCAGTTCCTCTCCACTGTTTAACTCATTAGGGGTTTTGGTATTTAGATCGATAATGTATCTAGATTCTAGAATGCAGAGGTCATTCCCTCTATCCCCTCCTCTTTGATGTGGCAAGACGCTGTCTATTCCGTATAATTGCAGTTGGTTGTTATTGCTATTATGCTTGTCAGCAAAATGTCTGGCTCCAGGGTAGTTAAAATCAAGATTGGTTACAGCTCGGCGTGGCTTGGGCACTGATCCGGATGGCCGCACGTTGGTGAGGCTCCCACCTTCCACGGGCTAAGCCTGCCGAAATATCCAAATACAGATTTGTATTTTACCCCAGAAGAGGAGTGGAGAAACAGCGCTACCCTCAGCAACAGAACGGTGCATGAATAAAGCCTTGGGGAAAGTGCCAGCAGCGGTAGTGATTCAGGCGCCGACTGTGCCCGACCACAACAGGCAACGAACCGGCAGACCCTTGAGCGGAGCCCGGTAGAACTCCGTCTCTCCCTCACCTTGGTGTGGGATGTGGGAGATGGATGAAACTGGAGTGGCCTGCGCTTGCACCAGAGGCACAAAAAGAGATAGCGTGGTACGGCCGTCTCGAGCGATGCAACAAGGGGCCTGGGTGGCGGCCCCTATGCATTTGAAGATTACCATGACCCCTGAGGAGTGAAGGCTAGACAGTGAGCATCCAGTATCAAAGGTACTCGGGTGGAATTGGCCCAGGCATTGGACAGGTCCAAGAAGCCCCGGGATCGAATTTGGTGGCGGTCAGACATGTCTCGCGGAGAAAGGAGTACATTGTCTTGGGGGCGCCACAGCTCCACCTCTAACCACAGCTGAGGTCCGTCGAGTGAGGCCCCGAGTGGAATCGGGCTGAGATCCGCCTCCCCTATGGGGGCAGGAGGTGGTAGAGGTCGAAGGGAGCCATCAGGCCTGAAAACATACAGAGAAACCTGGGACAGCCCGTGATAAGCACTGGTGGTGCGTCAACAAGACTGCCCGGTCTTGCTGGTTGACTCAACCAACGACTTACAAGTAAGTGCAGCAGCGGCAGCCTTAGTAGCATAGGGACTGAGTGGTGGTCCCCCTGGCTGGAGTACGTGCCAGGGCCGGCCCTGAACAAAATAAGCTGCAGCATTGGCACGACCTGGTGTACAGTGGCCGTACACAACCTTGGGACGTAAGGCCGCCCTGGAGTGTTAATGAGAGCAAACAAATGACCATCCAGGCACTAGTAACTTGACGAGGAGTTTAACCCGGCGCAAATACTGGATGCCCTGAGCCAGATCCCTTGTTGATGCATTGCGTAGTGCATAGGGGAATGAATGAGGCACTGAAAAGTAACGCCTGGAAACAACTGACCAGTCAACCAGAGAGAGTGGGGAACCAAAAGACAAGTGACCCACCTAACGAACACCGCAGTGTGGGAAACATCACTCAGTAATGTCTGGGACCAAGGGACAGAAAAGCACGCACCAGCCCAAGCTGGATAAGTATGCAACTCAAAAACAGGGAGAGGTAGATGCTGCGAGGGGAGGAGAACCGGAGGGGACACAGACTCCAACTATGGGAGAACCCAGACTCAAAGACATGATTGCAGCTATTACGGGGGTGCACACTTTGTTGGAACAAAGAATGGATACCATTACTATTGAAATTACATTGCTAAGAGCCGACCTACAGAAAACAAGTGAAAAAGTGAAATCCATGGAAGTGGTAACTGGTGAGCTAAGGAGTGATGTTAATCAAATGCGACAAGAGATTAAAGTACTACAAGTTGCCCAGAAACGGGCAGAATCCCAGCTGGTTGACTATGAAGGTAGATCGCGACGCAACAATGTCAGAATCGTCGGGGTTCCCTAGAGAGCGGAGGGGCGGGCTGCGGATCTATTTGTAGAGGACTTAATACTGAACCACCTCCGGCCAAAAACCCTCTCGAAGTATTTTACGGTTGAAAGGGCACACAGAGTAACTGGGGGAAGACCCAAGCGAGGGGCTCACCCGCGTCCATTCTAGCGAGACTTCTGAATTTCAGAGACCGTGATATCATTCCACAAGTGGCTTGAATGAGCCCTCCCCTCAAATAGCGAGCTGTCCTTCTTTCCTGACTTCACTATTGCGGTTCAGAAGCAAAGGAGAACCTTTTTAAACATCAAAAATCAGCTGAGAGACAAAGGACTCCGATATTCAATGTTGTTTCCTGCCAAGCTGAGAATAGAGGCGGACAGTAAAACATGGTTCTTTGATGGTCCAGAGGCAGTGCAGGAGTGGCTGGAGGGCTGGAGGACGGCAAAAGACCACAATCCGAGATGAGGAGGGGTCCACCATTTCTTCGGTGGACACTCTGTGAATGAAACCGGTGGATCAAGACAACGGTACACATGCTAAGTGACTTAAACTGAATGCAATTATATTCTAATCAGCAGAAAGGCTGCTTATTGTGGTGGGTGGACGGCTGTGGGGAGGGTGTTGCCCCCCCGAGTTAAGAGTTAGTATAGAAGACTAGGGCTACAGGCATGCTGCACTATTGGGGTATGGGCAGTTTTAGGCCCAGAGTGCGGGATGCCGGGAGCGGGGAAGTTGGGGATTTAGGGTTAAGCTAGTTCAACTGAGAAACCTACTAGTACACTTAAAAGCAGGATTTGTTAGGGATGGTACAAATGTAGCAAAGGTAAGCAGCCGTAGCATGTAAGTGAGTAGCGAGACGCATACTTGCAAGCACCTGAGGGCGGGAACCGGAGAGGCAGGTGGGAGAGAGATAAGAAGGATGGCATAGGATTCAATGGGTGAAAAGAAACTTAAACTTCTATCCTGGAATGTGAACGGTCTGGGAGATAAATAAAGAAGGGAATAGTCTTACAATATATATGAAAAGAAACGCCCCAGGCGTGGTCTTGCTCCAGGAGACACATTTGGTAGGGAACAAGTGCAAGGCACTGGACAGATATGGTTACCGCCTTGTTGTACACTCTGGATTTACCTCAGGTTCACTGGAGGTGGGCATTATGGTACGCAAATCCTTTCCGATGTCCACGGATCACACCTGGACAGATGAAATGGGCAGATATGCTGCAGTGTCAGGAAGATGGGAGGGAGGGACATTGACCCTGGTATCCGTCTATTTCCCCCCAGGTTTACGGGCAATGGCATTTCGTGACTTAGGAAGCACAATGATAGGGTTTTCAGATGGGAGGCTGATGATTGGGAGGGACTTCAACTCTGTGGTATGTGGCAGGTTTGACTGTTATCCCCCTAGAGACCTAGGACCAGCTCAATTGGTTCTGTCCACCTTTTTAGATGTGACGGGACTGGCTGATATATGGTGAATCTGTCATCCCAGGGACACCCAGTTTACATTCCACTCCAGAGCACATAATAGCCTTTCCCGTATTGACTACATCCTTATGCCGACAGACCGGGTGGGGCAGGGTACAGAAATCAGACACATGGAAAGGGGCATATCCAACCACTCTCCAATAGGGGTGCCTTTGGGTAAAGGGAATGACCAGGTGGGTAGAATGGATCCTATAAACCTGTGGTATTTACGCAATTCTAATATACAGCAAAATATCACTTTATGAATTGAGCACTATTTCTGGGAGAATGAGGGATTGGTGGGCTTGGCCCGAATGCTCTGGGAAGCATTAAAAACAGTGGTACAAGGCCAAGCAATCTCGCAAATAGCTGGGGCAAAAAAGGAGAAAAATGCTGCAATACTACAGCTGGAAGGAGAGATATTGGTGCTAGAGGGGGAATTGTTGGTGTCCGGGGATCCGGAGGTAACACATAAACTAAATCTCAAGAAGGAAGAATACAAGAGTGTGGTGACGGACAGAACTAAAGCATTTCAGAGGGACAAACTTGGTAGGATATATGAGCCTGGGGACAGAGTAAGCAAATTTCTTGCATGGCTAGACGGACGTGAACAGGCCAACCGCCTGGTCATGGAAATCACAACCGAAGCGCGAGAGACAATCACTGATATGCACTAGTTGCAGATGAATTTGCTAAATACTAACTCGGATATATAAATCACACTCGGTCTATCCGATAGAAGGATCAAGGGTCTCATTAAATGACGTTCGACTGCCAGTGTTGTCGGAAACTGACCGGGACTTCTTTGACAGTGAGCTCACGAATGACGAAATAGCACGGGCTATCAGGGATTTGCAATCCGGGAAAGCTATCGCCTCCAGTGGTCTCCCAATAGAACTCTATAAACTAAAACTTGAAAAAATAGCACCCTATGTCAGGGACATGTACAAGGAAAATCTGGAGGCTGGTCTGCTCCCCCAAGATCAGGGGCGTGCCACAGTGGTGGTCATACATAAGGAGAGTAAACATAGGGATCGATGCTCCTTGTATAGACCCATCTCGCTTTTAAACGCCGAGGTGAAGATCCTGGCTTACATGTTGGCTACGCGGTTGATTGGAGTGATTTCCGATCTGGTCCACCCGGACCAGTCGGGATTCATGCCATCTAGAAATACCTCCTTAAATACTCCCTGACTCCAATGGGTACTTGAGAGAGTAGACGCGGTGGCGGTGTTCTTGGACGCCACTATGTCATTTGATACGATCGAATGGCAATATCTCTTTGCGGTTTTGGAGAAGAGGGGGTTTGGACCAGGATATATTGGATGGGTGAAACTCCTGTATTCAGAACCTTTGGCGCAAGTGGTTGTGAATAATGGGAAATCAGAAATCTTCACCCTCGGAAGAGGGACAAGGCAGGGATGCCCCTTGTCTCCATTGCTTTTTGCCCTGGCACTTGCGTCCCTAGCAACCTGGATTCATAGGGACCCAGTAATGAGGGGCCCGAAATGGTCGGAAGACTGGGAGAATCGTATCTCCCTATACGCCGACGATATCCTTTTGTACCTGGCATTGCCACGGGCCTCGATCATCAGAGTCCTTGAGATATTCACCACCTTTGGTAGATATTCTGGATATGCCGTCAATTGGGCAAAGTCTGTGATCTATGTGCTTACAGGGAGGTTCCCGCTTCTGCCCAAGGGGTGTAGTGTGATGGAGGCAATCGATGGCCTTAAGTATTTCGGCATCTACATCACCAAGGACCCTGGGCTGTATTACGAGCGCAACCTTTTGCCACCTTTGAGGCTGCTTCAAAGTGATGTAGCGCACTGGAAGACCCCTCCGCTCTCCCTGCTGCATAGGGCGGCTCTTTTTAAAATGATGTCTTTGCCTCGCTTTTTATATATTCTACATAACTCGCCCGCCCCTGTCCCGGTTTCCTACTTCGCGGCAATAAAAAGCGAGCAGGGAGCACTACTGTGAGCTAAGGGTACACCTCGAATATCACTTCCCAAATTGGTGTGGAGCTGGTATGATGGGGAAATTGGGCTTCCATATATTGAAAGGTACTATTGGGTGGCGCAATTGGCTACAACTAATTAGTGTATATATTGTCTTAACAACCCGCGATATCTAATGGATAGATGGCTGCTACCAGGAGGGTTGTATGCGAAGGCGCTGTATTCCAGGCCAGCTAAATTGATTATCATAGGGCCAACGGCACATTCAGTCCAAATTTGGCACACAGCCCACAAGAGTCTTGGGTGGGACAAGAACATCATGCAAGCTACCCCCTGTGGGATTCGTAGTTATTGGGCACCTTTAGAAACTCCAGAGGCTTTGTTAGGTGGGACCTGATAGGACTGTCAAGGGTTGGAGACATGTGGAAAGGGGGTAAAGTAATTGAGTTCTCTGCGCTTCAGCGAGAATATGATATTGCAGACTCATAAGTATTTAGATATTGTCAAGTGAGACAGGCCCTGTATGCACATATCCCAAAAGGGGAAACCCTACCCGAAGCAACACCGCTGAAGGACAGGCTCCTTGACGGCTATATGGCTAATAAGTCAATATCCCTCACGTACCAAAAATGAATTAACCATGCCATAGTTCCCCTGATATAGCTGCGAGAGAGGTGGACAAATGACCTGTTAGAGCTGGATGATGAGGATTGGACTGAAGCACTTGCTTCTCCAAGAGAAGTGGCAATTTCATCAAGACTTAAACTAGTACAGCTAAAAATATTGCATAGAACGTACTGTTCAAGGACAGTCCTGGCCCTAATGGGTTATGGAGAGGACTCAAGGTGTAAGTGAAACTGTGGGAGGGAAGGAACGTTCTTCCACATTTTGTGGGAGTGTGAGATTATTCGTAAGTACTGGACTAGTGTATTAAGATGTATGATGGAGGTGCTAGGTCAGGAATTAGACCTGGAGGGCAGAAGGTGTCTGCTTAACGTATGGGGGCTGATGGATCTAAACAGCAAAGAGAAACTGTGGGCAACCTTGGGGCACGTGATAGCTAAATGCAACATAGCCAGAATGTGGGGAGCAAGAGAGGCCCCGGTTCTGGCATCGTGGAAACGGGACATGGACTGGTGTATATTTTAGAGAAAAAAAGAGTGTATATATCCAGGGGGTGTCCAAAGAAATGGTCTCAAATATGGACTAAATGGAATGAGTATCGTGGAAGTATCAGTGTTCCCTGTGTCTCCCCACACTTCCCACCCTCAAAGAAATTATGTCGACTGATTTGTGTGAAACTTGAATATGTATAAATGTAACTGCTTACTGTACCATCCCAAACCCATGTCTGATACCTATAAAAGTTTCACTGTCTCTATAACATGCTATTGTATACTTGCACTACTGCTTTCAATAATTAAAAAAGAAAAGATTGGTTAGAGCACAAAGGTGCTTTAAGATTCTAGTTTTTAGCTGTAGCTTCATGCTGCCGACATATTTGAGGCTACATGGAAACTCCAATATGTAAACAACATATTCACTGGTACAGGGAATACATTTCGTGATGGTCTTTACGATTCATTCCTGAATCTGTTATGTATGTCCTGTGGCTTTTACTTTTCTTGCATGCTTTGCAGGAATTACATGTTGTGAATCCTTTAATTGGATTCCGCCAATTGCTTGTTGCTCCTTCCTGTTGATAGCTATGGACCAACCAATCTTTTATAGATTTGGGGCGTCTGTATTTGATATTGGGATGTTTGCCTATGTGTTTGCCTATGACAGGATCTGCTATTAAGAGGCTCCAATGGGCTTTCATTGCCTTCCATAATCTCATTGCTCCTCTACTGTAGGTGGTAATCATCTTGGGTGCCTCATTTTTGTTATGGTCAGGTTTGGGTCTCTTGTTGAAAAGTAATTCATTCTGTGTTTTTCCCCTGCCCTTATTTTTAGCTTCACACAACACTTTGTTTCTGTTACCTCTCCATCTGAACCTTCGTTCCATCATCGTTTGTTCTCTCATAAAATCCTCGTTGGTACTGCAATTACGGCAAGCTCGTAAGAGTTCTCCGTATGGGATACTTTGGACCAATGGATTCAAGATAATTGCTTGAGGCATGTAGGATGGTATTTCCTGCCGTTGCCTTTCTAAAAAGACTTAATGATCTAGATAAGTCCCTAGATCAGGTAAGCTTGGATATCCCGCAAGTAGGAGAAAGGAGTATTCCGGTTCTCCTATATGCGGGATGACGCTGTGTTATTAGCCCATACTGCTATAGGCCTCCAGAGGCTATTGGATGCCTTTGGGGCCTATATGAAGTCCATGGACTTGATAGTTAACATAACGAAATCTCATGTCATGTCAATGGGCCAAAGAAATAGAAAAGTAAAATCTTTGTATTGTAATGGAGCAGAGGTGTCCAAGGTGTCCTCTTTCATATATTTGGGGGTCTTATATGATGATGGAGGTACCTGGGTCCCCCAGCGGAAAACTAAAAAAAATGCAGTGGTTAGGTCAACACTGAAAGGGTACCTCAGGGACCATCAATTCTCAATTTTACTAGCAGCGAGGGTATTCTTATTTTACCTGCATCACTTTCAATAAATGAAACCTATAATTTATGATTGTTTAAACCTGTAAGATAGATAGGCAGCACCTTTACTTTATCTCTTTACAACATTGATCACCATAACATAGATAGACAATTTCTTTTTCAAAAGAATTTTACTTCATTCATAGAGGATCAAATTTTAGATTCTTTTGGTGCTATATTTTACATATGGTTTGTGTGCATACATTTACATATAACCATTTTTCCATGAGCAAAACATAAATATAAAAAACCAGCACATTATACATCAATATTTTTGTACACAAAATCATTTAGAAACTCATGATTTTCATGTAATCCTACTGTTATTGTCATATCTGTATTGGGATACATAAGACTCAGATTATCCTCGATAGACTGTCTCAATTTTTATGTTACAACTCTGAGTCACGTTTCGACCTTCGTGCTGGGGACCTGGAGGATTTCTAGGAAGGCCTTCCTCAGGGCTGGGGCTGTGAGTGTAGGATTAGGTGATCTAATGTGTAGGGAAAATCATGGAGCTATCTATATTAGATCACCTAATCCTACACTCACTGCCCCAGCCCTGAGGAAGACCTTCCTAGAAATCCTCCAGGTCCCCAGCACGAAGGTCAAAACGCATTGGCACTAACACCATTCACTTTTATATTCACGTGACTCAGATTTGTAACATAAAAATTGAGATTGAGCAAAGGACATAATATGTTTAGCAAAGATAAGAAGGTCTAAACATAAAATAGGCGTTTCATGTTATTCTGAGCACAGTTTTTTATTGCAGGACCATTCAGTAAAAGTCTATCGAGGATAATCTGAGTCTTATGTTTCCCGGTACAGATATGACAATAACGCTGCTAGTAAAATTGAGAATTGATGGTCCCAGAGGTACACTTTCAGTGTTTTTTTACTTTATAGATTCCAGCCTCTAGGGTCCTTAACTGAATCAATCCCCTGGTTTTGAAACTGTGGTTAGATCAATGGCAGCAGTACAAGGGTTTGCACAGCTCCCAGGGGTTAGGCCCCCTGAAGCCATGCTTAACATTTATAGATCCAAATGCCTGGCTATTGCAATGTATGGCTCAGCTATTCGGGGCTATCAGATTGCCGAAAACAGATTTCTATGTACCTTATTGTCAGTACCTCAATCAACCTCAACCTTTGCTATTCACCAAGAACTGGGGCTTAGGTACGTGTCAGATTTGTTGAGATTAGCCCTGGTGGTCTGTTGGCTTAAAACCTGGCTTAATCCTGATCTAACCCTGAACCACCAGATTATCCGGGACTGTGTCACCCTGGATAAAGCCAGTAGCATTCCGTGGTTGCACTATGTTGAGCTTATGTTCTCCAAATTGGGGCACCCAGAACTCTTTAACGCCCTGGAAGGGATTAAAAAAGTGGATGTGAAATGGGTTAAAACTCAACTATTGAACTTATTGATGATGGAACGCGAAGAGCAGGAGTTACAGAAACCTTCAGTCAGGGCTCATTTCTTGAGAATAGTTACCAAGCCTTTCCATCGCTGGCTCTTAATCAGGTTTCGTTTTAACCTAATTCATTTCTCGCTGGGTAATTTGCAGGGCTGGTGTAAATCAGAGGACATGGGCCCATGTCCCCGCGATAATTTTCCAACACAGGATACACTGCATTTTATAGTGTATTGTGAGCATTATAATGAAATTCGTAGGAGATTTTTAGTTCCCCCCTACTGAGAGAAAAGGGCTTTTTATAGGTTAGACTGGCATTATTTTATCTTCAAATGCTTAACAATACATGGGATATTTTTAATATTGCCAGTTTTCTAGTCGCATCGGTTTGTCTTAGGAAAAGGAGGTATCCAATGCTAAATTCTGTATGATATTCCTTGTTTTATACTTCCATGAAATTTCTATTAACTGAGTTTTTTAAAGCCTTGATGTATTATATTATTGATCTTGATGTTTCAATTCTTTTTTTTAATATGGCTCATACGTTTTTATTAAGTACATGATTTTATCTTATTGTGTATTGTCTATTGTACTTTTATGATTTTAATTAATCGAATAAAGTGATTTGATTTGCTGACTGAATTGACACTTAAGGTATCACTATCCTTGTTGTTTTGTATTTCGTTCTTCCTCCCCTTCTTTTGGTTAGTCAGTCTTTTTTGGTTTCTTTGGCTTTTTCTCTTTTGGGACCTCTGCCTCTTCCTCTGGCTGGGGGTTTGTCCGGTACTCCCTGTTCCTTATTTTGTTTTAGCAATTGAAAGTAGTGGAGGAATGTCAGGGGACGTACTCCTAAAGGGACATCTGAATTCAGTCCCTCCGACTCCGAGCTGAGGTCTGAGCTTGATCCAGTAGAGAGATTCTCTTCTTGTCTTTGCGTGAGGGAAAAGCGGAGGTCTCTGTGCCCAGTCGAAACGTTTAGGATAGGTTAGTATACGCCCTTCTGCGTAATCTTTTTTGTCCCGTTGTTTTTTCGCTTGAATTGCTTCTTTGTATTCCTTTAATTTATTTTGCAGAGTTTTGGTAAAGTCAATAACTGCTTTACCAGTCTTCACATTCTCTAGTTCAATTCTTAGTAGTTTCCAAATCAATTTGTGCATTTTTATTAGGATCTCAAACATCCCTTTGCAGGTTTTTGCCATATATGCTGCCCATTCTACTAGTAAGTCAACTATTGTGCAGTCTCCTCCCCTCCCCTCCCCTCCCCTTCTTATGGCGGCAGCTGCGCGGCTGTGCCCCTGGCGCGCCTTAGGCAAGCCCGTCTGCGCCCGTCCGTGACTGGACCGCACCCAGCACCAGACCCCCTGGCCCCGCGAACGTCACGACACCTGACGCCGCTACGATGCCTACACCCTCCACGCACTCAACACCAGACGAGTGCACACCTGCTTCCTGGCCGCCCAAAGCACATCAAAGGACCCTTCTCCTGTCGGAGCTGTAGGTTCACCAGCCTCCGAGCTGCCAAACCACCCACTGTGACAAGACACAACCACCTCAGATGCATACTACTGAACACTCGCTCCGCACGCAAACACGCCATCGAACTCTGGGACATGCTTGACAAATCCTCCCCAGACGTCGCCTTCCTGTCAGAGACATGGATGAACGCCTCCTCGGCACCCGACATCGCCCATAGGGACCGCACCAACGGAATAGGAGGTGGAATCGCCATAATCCACAAGAACACCCTCAGGGTCTCGACCAGTACCGACGACACCCTCAGCACCGCCGAACACCTGCACTTCCAGACCCACACCGATCCCAACACCACCCTCAGAGGAACTGTCGTCTACAGACCCCCCGGACCCCAGCCTCAGTTCAGCAACTCCAACGCCGACTTCGTCAGCACCACGCCCTTACCTCCACAGACTACATCCTCCTCGGAGACCTGAACTTCCACCACAAGAACGACAACGACACCAACTCCACCACCCTGATTGACAACCTCGCCAACCTCGGACTCAGACAGTTCGTCACAACGCCCACCCACTCCACCGGACACACGCTTGATCCCATCTTCTCCGCAAGCCCCAACGTCTTCTTCAGCCACACCACCGAACTTCACTGGACTGACCATCACTGCATTCACTTCACCTTACAGAAACCCACCATGCACCACCATACTCAACAGATCCCCCGCCGCAGCTGAAGCAAAATCACAGAAAAACAGCTAAACACCACATTCGCCCGAAGCACACCCGCCGACCCTTACACCGCCGCCTGCAACCTCAGATGTTGGATCAACAACTGAGCCAACACTCTCACCACAATCAAGAAACCCTCCAACAGATACCGTAACAAGAACACCAGCTGGTTCACCGCAGACCTCTATGCCTCCAAGCAAACCTGCTGCACACTAGAAAGGAAATGGAACCGCAAACAGACACCAGACAGCTATGCAGCCCACAAGAACTCCATCCGCAGACACCATCACCTCATCAGATCCACCAAAAGGCATTCTTCGAGGACTGACTCAACAACAACGCACACAACAGCAAAGAGCTCTTCAACATCGTGAAGAAACTCTCCAACCACAGCTCCAACACCAACGACATCCCACTATCGCAAGACCTGTGCGACTCCCTTGCCACCTTCTTCCACCCGCAAGATTGTAGACATCCACGACAGCTTCAACAACCTGACCACCCCGACAACTACCGACACCTCAGATCCCCCGGCCACCACCCACATCGATCCCCTGCTCGCCTGGACCAACATAAACGACGACAACACCATCAAAATCATGAACACCATCCTCTCCGGCTCTCCGTCAGACCCATGCCCACACCACATATTCAACAAAGCTAGTGCCACCATCGCACCCCATCTCCGCAAGGCCATCAACATCTCCTTCGAGACCGCAACCTTCTCAGAGAGCTGGAAGCACGCAGAGATCAACGCCTCACTGAAGAATCCCAAGGCAGATCCAAGGGACCTCAAAAACCTCTGACCCATCTCCCTGCTCCCGTTCCCAGCAAAGGTAATCGAGAAGTCCGTCAACAGACAGCTGACCTGCTACCTTGAGGCGAACAAAATCCTGGGCATGTCCCAGTCCGGGTTCTGCAGCAACCACAGCAACGAGACGGCCCTCATCGCCGCCACCAATGACATCAGAATCCTGCTGGACAACGGCAAAACCCCTCATCCTCCTGGACCTATCAGCTGCCTTTGACACTGTCTGCCACCGCACCCTCCACCCACGCCTCCACAACGCAGGGATCCGAGACAAGGCTCTGGATTGGACCACCTCCTTCCTCTCTGGCAGAACCCAGAGCATCCGCCTCCCCCCTTTCCGTTCCAAAGCCTCCGAGATCATCTGCGGCGTACACCAAGGATCATCCCTCAGCCCGACATTGTTCAACTTCTACATAGCACCGCTTGCCCAGGTCGCCCGACTGCACGACCTCAACATCATCTCCTACGCTGACTACACCCAGCTGATCCTCTCCCCCACCAAGGACCCCCTCACCGCCAAAACCAACCTCCAGGAAGGAATGAAAGCCGTCGCCGAGTGGATGAACAACAGTCATCTGAAGCTGAACTCGGATAAGACAGAGGTCCTCATCCTCAGCTCCACCCCCTCAGCCTGGGACGACTCCTGGTGGCCATCCGCACTTGGAGCAGCACCGACACCACTGACCACGCATACAACCTGGGGTTTATCCTCGACTCAACACTCTCCATGACCAAGCAAGTCAACGCCGTCTCATCCTCCTGCTTCAACACCCTCCGCATGCTCAGCAAGATCTACAAGTGGATCCCCACCGAAACAAGAAGAACGGTCACCCAGGCCGTCGTCAGCAGCAGGCTGGACTAAGGAAACGCCCTCTATGCAGGAGACTCACCTGATCCCTGACATCCCGCGCCACTGCCACATCACACCACACCTTGCTCCCCTTCAACAAGAGGATCACCTTCAAGCTCCCAAGCACACAAGGTGCTCCACAACACCGGACCAGCATACCTCAACAGACGACTCACCTTCTACACCCCAAACCGACAGCTCTGCTGCGCCGCCCTCACCCTTGCCACCGTCCTCCGCATCCGAAGAGCGACCACCGGCAGCTGATCGTTCTCCCACCTCGCCGCCAAGCCCTGGAACACCCTCCCCATCCTCCTACGGCAGACCCAGGACCTACTAACCTTCAGGAGGCTTCTCAAGACCTTGCTATTCGAGCAGTAGCAGCCTCCCCCCCAGCACCTTGAGACCCTCACGGGTGTTTAGTAAGATTTATAAATGTATTGATTGATTGATTGATTGAGTCTCCATGTGTGCCGCTCTTGTTTTTTCTGGGATAATTGGAGGAAAATACTGGAAATAGATTATATATATATATATATCTATACTACTATTATAAAGTAAGAACTGTGAACCTTTGAGGCAGGTAAACTCAGGAAGCACAGCACCAATTCAAACACCCGATACATCATTGTAATTGTCAGGGTGTGCAGATGGACATAGGCTATATTAAAATAAAATATATACGTTGTTTAAAAAATTAAAGATAAAAAAAAGTAGTCCCTTGAAAGTAGCGCCGGCCGCGACCTGCGAGCTGACATCAGGAGCGTGGGGAGGAGCGGCGTACAGGAGCGTGATGAGGAGCGGTGGACATCAGCGCGGGGAGGAGCGGAGAGCTAAGGTGGACTGACCGGTAAACTTTGGCGGAGCGCGGGGAGGAGCGGAGAACTTTGCCAGACTGGAGCAGGCTGAGGTACGTCAGGAGCAGGCTGAGGTACGTCAAGCGTGGGGAGGAGCGGTGAACTAAGGCGGACTGGAGCAGGCTGACGGGTAAACTTTGGCGGACTGCAGCCCCGTGTGGAATGGGTACATACTGGCTTTGTGTAGTGGGGGTTGAGTCGCCATGGCAGGTTATGAACGGGGTTTGCTTTTGCAGCGCACAGAGAAAGGTCGTTTGCAGGGAGCATGGCGTGTGTGGCTGATTGGGGGCACTGAAGGTGGCGGTAAACTTGGGCTGAGGAGGTGGTTGGGGCCTGGGTTTGGGCGACTGCGGTGAACTAAGGCGGACTGGGGCGGGCTGAACGGTAAACTTTGGCGGACTGCAGCGGGGCGTGTGGAATGGGTACATACTGCCTTTGTGTACTGGGGGTTGAGTCGCCATGGCAGGTTATGAACGGGGTTTGGTTTTGCAGCGCACAGACAAAGGTTGTTTGCGTCGCCACAGTGTTAGGGAGCAAGCCTGATTGCCCCCGGACAACGTCGGGACGGGCTGCTAGTATATATATATATATATATAGATATATATATATATATATATAAATATATATATATATAATCCAACAATTCGCCCGAAAGCTCAGGGGCGCACACTACAGCAGGGGAACCATACGGTTTTCACACAGGCGGCTTGCATCACTCACAAGCAACTACCTTCGCCATTCCGGACGAATCTTCAATGCAGACTAGAAATATCACCGTAAAAATATTGTGGGACAGAAATATCGCCGCTAAAATATCGTGGGAAGAAATATCGCCGACAAAAATATAGTTGATAAGAATATCGACTGATAGGTAAGTAATATCGATTACATAAATATCTTTGTAATAAATATCGTTTACAAAAATATAGTTTACAAAAATATCGATGTATTAATAGTTTTATGTATTTTAGTGTTTTAATGAGAATTGTTTGTCATTTTATTATATGTTTTAGAGTTTTACTAATTATGAATTTTAAGTTTGATTCTGCGTTTTTAGTTCCGTAGCGGGTTGTGGGTTTATAGGGGAATATGGTGGGAAGTGCTTAAATTTTATAAAATGTATTGAATAATTAATGTGTTAATTGATTAATTAATAATAGTTTAGTAATTAGTTGTTGATTAATTTCAACTAGCCAATTAATAAATAATTAGGTTAATTGTTTAATTAATTGTAGGTGTGTGTTTGTGGTGTTTATATGTGTAACTTGTGTGAAGGGTGGTAAGTAATTAATTTTCTTATTGATTAATTATTAAATACTTTTAAATTAATTACCATTAATTAATGAGTAATGGGGTTTGTTTGCCAGCGCTTTGGGACAGTCTGCAGCCCTTTTGTCTCCCTGCCTCATCTGCTCACCTGCTCACCGGCTCTTGTCTCCCCCCGCCGCCGCAGCCTCTGCCATCTCGGCGCGGCCGCTGAGAGGGGGAGACCACAACTCCCAGGGGCACTTGCGGCAGGAAGCCGCTCCCGTCTATTTCCGCGCCTGGAGGCGCTTTAAAATCAAGGTCAGCCCCGGGGGAGCGGGTTTGTTTGCCAGCGCTTTGGGACAGTCTGCAGCCCTTTTATCTCCCTGCCTCATCTGCTCACATGCTCACCGGCTCTTGTCTCCCCCCGCCGCCGCAGCCTCTGCCATCTCGGCGCGGCCGCTGAGAGGGGGAGACCACAACTCCCAGGGGCACTTGCGGCAGGAAGCCTCTCCCGCCTATTTCCACGCCTCTAGGCGCTTTAAAATCAAGGTCAGCCCCGGGGAAGCGGGTTTGTTTGCCAGCGCTTTGGGACAGTCTGCAGACCTTTTGTCTCCCTGCCTCATCTGCTCACCTGCTCACTGGCTCTTTTCTCCCCCCTCCGCCGCAGCCTCTGCCATCTCGGCGCGGCCGCTGAGAGGGGGAGACCACAACTCCCAGGGGCACTTGCGGCAGGAAGCCGCTCCCGACTATTTTAGCGCCTGGAGGCGCTTTAAAATCAAGGGCAGCCCCCGCATCGCGGGACGCGCAAGCCAGGCTAAGCCCGGGACAAGGGCGGGACCGTCCTAGGCCGGGTTGGGCCACCCCTCCAATGTGTTGCTTTTTTAGGCAAGAACATTCTCAAGTGACTGGGATTGTAAACACTGTATGCTGCACCCTTTTTGTGGATACCGGTGCTTGCCCTTTCTAAGATTTTAATTGTTGAGTATGGCTTTGTTATGTGGGAAGGGGAGAAAGATGGCGCAAAACTCTGTAGGGGGCAGCGTGTCAGGGACATTAGATAACTTTATTACCCGAGCAGCAGTTGTTTTAGAGCGTGAAATAGCCTTAACAGAGAAGCGGCTATCCATGGAACTTTTAAGCACAAAACGGTCCTCTTGGGTAAAATTATGAATGCTATCACGCCAGAAAAACCTATCATCATGAGTACAAGTGGGATTAACCCGAGTAGCATAGGTACAGGACCTGAAGAGCATAACACCATCTCCTCCACGAACACCTCACTAGATAGTATTTCATCATCCGAAGAATTTTGCCCAATTGCAATATCCACAAAGAAGGCGACCGTCGCTGATATCCCGAAAACAGTAGCTTCTTGTTTAAAACAATTGGGTAAAAGGAAAAGGGGTGGGGGTGTACAAATGGGTAGAAAACCAAAAGTTCCCAAGATAATAAATAAATCAGAAAAATTAGTTGCTCCCAAATATACAACAACTGTTAACGCACCCATCGTTCAAATAAAAGAATTGCCAAAAACCGCATCTAATGCTACCCATCAGCCTTTTATACATGCCACCCCGTCCCTAGTGATGCCGTAGGGCTCATAGTACAAGAGGAACAGATGTTAAAATCTCTCATTCTTCCACTCATAGAGAGACTGAAGGTAATAAACCAGAATATGGGAAAGTTACAACAGGCAACCTCAGAAAATTCTCTATTGCTGGAAAGTCTAACAGTCAGTATCCATTCGGGAGGCCTCCAGTTACATCCTAGTAAACAGACTATAAACTCACCTTCATTATCTCGCCCGGCTCCAACCATAATAGATGCGGGAAGTAGGAACACCATCAACGTGAGGAGCGGAACAGAGGAAGGTAGAATTAACATACTGGGGGCCACAGATAATATAGACGTCATGGCTGATAACAACAAGCATTTAAAACCTAACACCCCAACACCTACACAGGCTGAGGGTAAAGGAAAGATAGATGAATTTAGCAGAAATGTGGTTAACTTCCCTGTTATTGATTTACCATGAGAAGCAACACCTCTGGTGGTAGTACTGAGTAACGTACCACCCCTTCCCGAAGGAACCACAGAGGATCATAGCCAACTGAAAAACAAGGTCATGCACTGGCTGCACTGTAATACCAGGGAGGGACATAGAGCCGGACACCACGTTATCATGGTTCGCCGGGTGTCCTGGTTAGGCAGCTCTCGCAAAACCAGAAACGGCGATTGCGTTGTTGTAAATTTTATTAGTCCAATAATAGCAGAAAGGATTTTTAGGGATGCGGAGTATGTAGGGGGGTATAACGGCCAAGGCATTGAGATTCTGCCATTAGGTTTCTTTTATAGGTCAACAACCAGAGCCCAACTCGATATTCTAAATAGGGGGTATTATGATAGGACTTCTTATAATAGGGGACAACAGGGACTGGGCCCACCAATGCTGAGTTCATTAAGGGTACCCACCTGGGGTGGATATGGGTTTCCCTTGCCCTAGAGGGCCCAAACCGATATGTAGTTCTTTCTGGTCTTAATGACTGTGACTGACTGTGTGGGAACCATTCTATCCCCAACCAATCCACTAGTAACATTCCACCTAAAATAATCATCCTTCCAGCACAGAGACCAGCGCATGAGCCTCTACCTGTGGTGGCCAATTTAGCTAATACTACTGTCATCCCAGCTGAAGGGGTCTGGGAGGATAACCAATATGTAGTGATTCCATCTGTCCCCCCAAGAGAGGTTACCCTGGGTTCCACCGGGAAGCGTCAAGATCACAATGTACTCTCATGGAACATTGCGGGATTGGCAGGAAAGGCTACAGACCCCCTATGGGTGCAGTTTGTCAGTAACTATTCGTTAATCTGCCTTCAAGAAACGTGGCTTGTGAATTGTAACATCGCGCTGGAGGGGTATAGAGCTTTTTTTGTCCAAGCGATTAGAGCAACCAGCGGTAGAGCAATTGGAGGTTTAGCCATTTTTGTGTCTTTAGCTCTAAGATGTAGTATCAGGGCCATCCCCTCAGATAACAGAAATATACAGGCCATTTTCTTGGGTCAAAAAAACAGCACCCTCCAGGTGATACATTTTTATAACTCTTTCAACAAAGAAGAAGGGTATGGGATCTCGGAACTGAACAACTTTGTAAAGCTGGGCTGTGGCCCCAACACAAAGAATTTGCTCATCGTAGGAGACTTTATCGTTCACCCATGTGGTGACCCTAAGTCGAATGCCTTAGAGACAATGGTTTGCCCATTGATTTCGGGACTCCACTTTGAGCATACTAAACAAGGTAATGCCCTCAATGATATGCTTGATGAGCAAGATTTATCCTCTGCACTGAGTTTTGCCCCTCCACTAAGTAAACAAAGGGAACCCACGTTTAAGGGCAGAGGCAACGGGCCCTTCATAGATCATATTCTTCTATCCAGAACAATTTTACCTGTCCTTCAGGGATTTTCTATAACCCCGAGCGCACATAGTGATTATAATCCTGTTTGTGTGACTCCAAGAGGGAGTATCATGAAGAAAAAGGTTAGTGCAGAAGGTAATAATAATCTGCAACCTGTTGACGGAGGGTTGCGGATTAAATGGACCCAAGTAATTCCGTCCCTCTTTCATGACACACTCAAGGCCGCCTGTGAGGCAGGATTTTCCTGTTGTCTTAATGATGAATCGCTAGCAACAGGAATCCTAGAATCTTATGAGGGGATTGCATCAAATATTGGAAGCATGTTACTTGCCCGAGGGAGAACCAGTAAGTCTAGTGAACCTAAATGGTTCTGCCGCGCATGCTCTACGGCTGCAAGAAAACTTAAGGCTGGCCTGAAATTAAAACCAAGGGATAGATCCCAGATTTGCACCCTCCGGAAAAACTATAAAATTGCTCTGGCCAAACGTAAGGCTGAAATTAAAGAAGCATTATGGAAGGAGCTTTTAGATCCCATGACTCTGGCAAGCAGCTCGAGATTCTGGAGCACCATTAACCGATCACCTTTTTTAGCGGAAGGGGTCAGAGAAGTGGGCTCCAACATAACAGAGGAGGAATGGGTGTCTCATTTTGTTAATATATTTAAAAATACGTCTATCTCGATAGACTATCCCGATAAAACTATGGACAGGGAAGTAGTGGTGTTTTTAGTTGACGAAATTGAGGAGGGTATTAACAACCTTACAAATAAAAAGGCCCCAGGCCCGGATGGCATCCCTCCGGACCTTTTTAAATCAAATCCCTCCTTTTGGGCCCGGATTCTGACTGCAGTGGGTAATGCAGCGTCTAAGGAAGGATGCCCAGCGTCTTGGGGAGTCTCAACAATCGTACCTGTTCCTAAAAAGGGGGATTATAACTGCACGAAGAACTATAGGCCAATCTCCTTGATCGATTCTGTTGTAAAGTTCATTGGGGGAGTCATTTAAAGAGGTTGTTCACCTGGGCGGAGGAGAATAAGATCATCTCAGATATCCAATATGGGTTCCGCCCAGGTCACTCGACCATGGCTCAGTGCCTAAACCTTTATCTGATCCTTGGAAAGTACACCATCGCCCGCTCCGGGACCATCTACATGGCCTTCATGGACCTTTCATCTGCCTTCGATTGTGTCAATCTGGAAAAATGGTGGCAGTCCATGGAGGCCATGGGAGTAGAGCGAAACTTGGTGGACTTCCTGAGGGATCTTCATAGAGACACCAAGGCCAACATTAGATACACTAGTAACTTGAAGGTATCAAGGAATCTTGACATTGAAAGGGGGGTCCGGCAGGGGTGCATACTTGCCCCCTTCCTTTTTAATCTTTACATTAATGATCTAGAAGGATCATTGCTAGACACAAGGGCTGACTACCCCTATGTGGGACGCCGAGGACTGCCCGTCCTGCTATATGCGGATGACGCAGTCCTCTTGGCCCGCACCCCAAAAGGGTTACAAACCCTACTTGACGCATTTCACGATTTTATGGCCAAGCGAGATCTGTCTATAAATAACACTAAGTCTTATGTGATGCAGGTAGGGCAGCGCCCTAAAAAACAGTACCCTTTTGCGGTGAATGGAGACAGGGTTCCAAATTGCACAACTTTCTCCTACCTGGGAGTCCTGCTAGATCACCGGCTCAACTGGGCTGCTCTTTTAAACAAAAAAAGGGGTGAGGTCATCAGGGCGAATGCGGCGCTATTTGGATTTGCAGCCAAACTGGGTAACCGACCAGTTGCAGCGATGTTAAAAAATTACCGTGCTAAATGCATTTCGATAGCTAGCTATGGGAGCGACATATGGGGATATTCTGGCCTCGATGGTCTCCAGGAGACAGAAAATAATTTTCTCAAACAATTACTGAGCGTCCCAAAGGGGACCGCGAACCTGTCAGTACACGAGGAAACAGGTACGCCTTACATAAGTGACACCTTGGCCTTACGTCCCCTTACCTTCTGGTTACAATGCTGGCTCAACAAGCATTTAGGTCTTACACACGCTCTCCTAAAAGAGGTTTTGATTTTTGAGTTTAGATCATATGATCAACATCCCCTGGATTAAATATTTAATAACTAGTTTTAGTGAGTTGGGACGCCTGGATCTGTTTTTAAAACCTGAAGGTATTACTAGAATGGATATAGCGCTCGTAAAATACTCCTTCACTCATATTAAAAAATTGGAAAGAGAGGAGAAGGAATCGCGGAAGCCTAGTGTGAGGTCACACCTGATGCTAAAAACCTCCCTAGGCTTGGAATTATACTTATTATGGCCATTACCAGCATGCAAGCGATTTTTATTAATCAGGTTCAGACTAAAGCTTTTTCATTTTTTATTATCTGTGCTAAGGGGCAGTCACAAAGGGAAAGTGTTAGCACCCTGTGGCTGCGACAATATGTCTCCTCAGGATCTGCTTCACTTTATGTTCTTCTGTAAATACTATGAAATGCCCAGGACATTTTATTTAAAACCCCTTTTAAAAAGGTTAAATTTTGTGCAAGTACGTCCCGCTCTCTTTTATTTGCAATTATTAAAACCAGACTGCATCCCTTTTGTGGCCGGATTTCAGAAATGTGCAATGAAATATAGAAAAAGCCTAGATTTTTAAATGGTTTTGGTGTTTTTTTAAATGGTTATGGAGTATTTATGCTTTTTATAGGCCACCTAACACCCTCTCTCTTTCATGTTAACGTCAACATTAATTCACGACTACTGTTTGTTATCCAAGATATGTATATTCTGTGTTTATATTTTGTGCTTGTGTTGTATTTTATAAGCTGTAACTTTTATAGTTTCTTACAATGTAAACCGAATAAAGTATTTGAACTTGAACTTAATGAGTAATTATTAATTGTAATTGTGCAATTCATTTTAGGTGTGTGCTTTGGTGTTAATATGTGTAAATGGTGTGAAAGGTGGTAAGTAATTAATTTTTTTATTGATTAATTAATAAATAATAATATATACATTTTCATTAATTAATAATTATACCATTTAATTGTGTAAATCATTTTTGTATTATCTTTTATAATAATAACATATTTACATTTATATATTAATTATGTTATATAAACTTATATTATTAGTTTTTTTTATTGTTTTGGGATCCAGCATTTTCCCTGCGGTTGCACTCACTGGAGTGGGAATAGTCAATTTTACCCCTCCGCTATCCAGCGTTTTCTCTACTGTTGCACTCACTGGAGTGGGAATAGTAAATGTTACCCTGCCGCTATCCAGCGCTTTCCCTACTGTTACACTCATTGGAGTGGGAATAGTACATTTTACCCCGCCGCCATCCAGTGCTTTCCCTACTGTTGCGCTCATTGGAATGTGAATAGTAATTTTTACCTCTACGCTATCCAGCGCTTTCCCTACTATTGCACTCACTGGAGTGGGAATAGTAAATTTTACCCAACCGCTATCCAGCGCTTTCCCTACTGTTGCACTCCCTGAAGTGGGAATAGTAATTTTTACCTCTTTGCTATCCAATGTTTTAACTACTAATGTTTTTATTAGTTATTAAATGTATGTATTATTTGTTTTAATAGTATAATGTGTTAATTAAATATAGAATATTTTATTTAAAAATATTTATATATGTGTTTTTTTAAAAAATATATTTAAAAAAGTGAATAAATTAATTAAGGATAATAGTTAAAAGAATGTATTTAAGTAAATATATGTATATGTACACTTTTTTGTGTTTATATTTATTAAATTGAGTTTATTTGTTATAATTTGTTAAAATATATATTAAATTAAATTAATTTTGTTAATAATATTAATAATCTTTAATTATTTATTTAAAGGTACGTTATTTTTTAAAGTCGATATTTTTAACATCTATAGTTTTTACATCGATATTTTGGAATCGATATTACTTAACTTACCTGTTTAAGTATAGGGATTTTATATTTTTGTAATCAATATTTTTACATTGATATTTTTTTCCATCTATGTGTTTGTAATCGATATTTAAACATGAAACCAAATCTTCCCTAGACCTGACGTGTTTCAGGGCTCACGCCCCTTCTTCAGAGGTCACTGCAACTGTTGATCTCGCAGGGGGTTCTCGGCATGCTCCTCCTCTTATACTACCCTGAGTGGGCCCGCTTGTCGCGAGTCATAACTGATGCATGCTGGGATATGGAGTCCCGTTGAGAATGATTATTTAATTTTTAGGAAGTCCTGCGCACATCACAGAAGTTAAAGCATATCTTCTGCCCTGAGCGGGCTCCAAAAATGTCGAGCATGTAAATTGCGCCCCCCTGCCGTGCTGTATCAACAGGCAGGACCAGTTCCCGCTTCAGCCTCTTTTGTAGCTCCTCGGATGGTGCTACCCCCCACGGCAGACACTAGCAAAAATATGGTCAGGGGTTCTGCCCATTTAACCCTCCCATACCTGAGCAGGAGACATCCTAAGATGAAAAAGTAGCAACAAAGGGTACCGAAGGGATTGATCCAAATTTAATTTTCAAACAAGAAACAATTAATTCTCTTGTGAAGCAGAAATTAAACATGAAAGAATAACATATATGAATTCATCAACACACATATGAGCGGACGACCAGGAGGAGCACAACAACCAACAGTCTATCTACAAAATATCACATATACATATATACAAATATACATCACATTTACAATATCACGTTTCTATGTACCCCAAACAAAACAAAAAATATATATACAAAAAATATATATATATCCTAATTCGGATCGGTGCCTCCACTTAATTTATAATGAGAGCACAACAAAATGGTAGTCCCAAGAGTAAGGCACCTAGGGGTTACAGAATCAACCCAATCTATATTTGTATAGGTGCCAATCAGAAAAAAATCAAACAACTTATTTCGTAGTAACAAGGGACTCCAATTGAAGCAAAAGGTGTCGACGCAGTCGCGGTCGCGTTTCAGCCAGATGATGTAGGCTTCATCAGGACAATGGGTACTCTATACTTGTCGGTCCTCGTAAATTCTCGGACAGGTGTTGGCAGCCCACAAACACACCCACCCACACGGGGGGGTGGGGAAGGGGCAGAAATCACTATCTGGCCCCAGGACAAGCAATCTTCCTTTATATACACGCAGTGAGTCCACTTGGATAAGTCAAGCGTAGGACAGGCGTGGCTTAAATTCCACGTACTTTCTGCAGTTACAAGACTCAGGCGACACGGACAACCGGTGTTCGCTACGGCGAGATAGAAACTACCCCACGGCAGGGCAGCCATGCAGTAATATGGTATCCAACAATTTGCCCGAAAGCTCGGGGGAATTGTTGGATACCATATATATATATATACATATATATATATATATACACACACACATATATATATATATATACACACACACACATATATATAGTAAAGCGTACTCCGTCTCCTCGACACAATACGACACGGCCACACAATATCCTTATTCAGCGTGATTCCAAAACCAATCCACTCTACGCATTTCGGAGCTGGTAGCTCCTTGCTCACGAGTAGTAGCGAAATGTAAAACACCATTTTTTAAATGATCATGTGACCCAGCATTGAAACAACAGTGAAAACAGACTAAAGTTTTTACAATGTTAACAGTTGTATGAGTAAAACAATAATACAGCATGTTACAGCATCGATGTTAAAGTTGTTCTAACATTACTTTGGTGAAAGAAATAATACAGGAAAATGGGAGGGAAAAAAGATTTTTCCAACATTTGTGAGGCAAAATGCGTAGTGACTTTCAAGCAGTTATCAGCAAGTGTATGACGTGTCACTGCGGTGATAGAGTCACAAAAACCATTTACGAGTGTTTTACAGAGTAATATATCAGATTCCTATAAACAAAGTGACGCCTTGCCCTAGCACCATCGAGGAATGTGGTACAAATCATACCGGTATCAAGCCCCAGTGGGCTAATAGGACCTCAGGGTGGTACAGAAGGTATATTGTTGTTCCCCAAACTAAAGTCCAAACTGTCCCAGTCTCAACTCCCATCCCACCCACCAAAAAAAGGTTAAAAAGGAGCAGAAGAGCATAGCTGACGGTTATCCCAATGATACCTTCTTGGCCCTTCCTGAGGGCGCAAACCCAATGGACAGGTTAATTTACTACCGGATCAGAGCGACATGTAAAGAGTCGATTCCCACATTTCCTCAGAGCCCCCCGGCACTTGCTGCCCTCGAGGTAATCCACACCTCTAGTACTTATGACAAACTGGTCACCAGATTCTATGCTCTCTCGCTCACCGCTTCCTCTGTTAATACTGACCGCATCCGCGCTGAATGGAGTGCGGACTTGGGCAGTGACCTCCCCCAGGAGGTTTGGCTGTACTGCTGCAACAAAATTAAGTGATTGTCTCCTAATTACCGTTTGCGGCTCATACACTTCAAATACGTGCACAGGCTATACCGCACTCCTGCAGCACTCCATAGAATAGGGCTCCTCATGAGCGATAGATGTGCAAGTTTCTCCACCCCCGCTGCAGACTTCTCTTTATCGTTTATTTTTCCAACAAGTAAGTAAAGGAAACTTAGATTACGTTACTGCAGGGTAAGTTATAGAGATTAGGCCGGGTAAGTAGAATTTTTCCTGTTCATCATCAGGTGCCTAAGCTTTGGCTACTGAGTCACTTTGGTTGACAACAATGTTGAAAGGGAAGAATCTGAACAGGCATTAATCTGTCATGGAAGCCATCATGAAATATATCACTTAGCTAGAAAAATGTGACACATGCAAAGAATGGATATTTCAAATTTTTCGGGAGGCTGTGACAGAATTTGGGAAAGAATAAAGGAGTGAAATACCAGACAGCGACTGAGTGGGCACTGGGAGAAAAGGGAAACACACCTTGTTTTTGCATAGCAATGCATTGAAAACGTTGTAAATGCTACATAAACTCAGACAGAGGAGATGCACATTGCACAGCCAACACAGCCAACACCGCAGGGACAAATTAAACCTTGCAGCAGTTAGGTCACCATGGGTGGCACTGGCAAAATGCCCTGGGTAGGGAGGGAGGTGATGGTTGATGGGTGGGATACAAATTTCTCCCTCGCTTCACAAAACACTTTGAGTCAATGGATTAGACATAAATACCTCTCTGTTGTACTTGTCCTCCTGTTATAATAAAGTTTAGTGACAGTTAGGTTTGTATGCACCTCACACCCCTCTACTTGCTGTGGCATTATGACGTCACTTAGAATCTTAGTGCTGTATGTAGCTCACGTCATGGAATGTTTGTCATTCCTTTGCCATCTGCTCTACTGATCTGCCATGCATTGCGCTGGCTGCCTATGGGCCTCTGTAATTTAATAAATACTAAAGTATTTACTTCCATGTGTCTTCGAGCTTCCGTTTGCTGTTACTTCAATTTGGCAACGAGGGTTAAGGCAGGTTGGTGACTTTCAAGAGGCCTGTGACAGCAGAGAAAAGATTTTGTGTTCTACAAATTTACAAGACTTCAAAAGATTTCTAAGAGACAAGTTAATACGTTTTTTGTTGTTTCCGTAAGTGACGCAGTTTCTATAACTTGCGAACGCATTATGCGTTCAGTTTCTTTAGGTATAGCATACTGTTGGAGTTGGCAGTTAGGAGTGCCGGTTAATGGCTCCTTCACCTCTCTTGCTGCAACTGTCATTGTGTTGACTTCGTCATCATATGAGTCTACGCACACTAGGCATGTAGCGTTACGTACGTGACTCCATTTAGAAGTCAGGCATCTTCAAAGTAAGTTTAACAGATTGTCGTCTGTCAGCTTCAACTTATGGACGCACTTCACATTAAATACGATCAGCCTCAAGGTATTACCAATTTTAAATAAACATATTTAAATCGAGCGTAATTACTTGCAGTACTTCTTGAAAAGATACTCTTCTTGTGTCAATTCATGTACATTTTTATATTTTATTTTGATATGACATGAACTTGTATTCAAACCCTGTTTCAAGAAAAAATAGTAACAAGGGCAAATTGGTATGTTCTTTGTCAAATAAGAGATTTATATACGAAGTGTGCTAATATTGAGTATCCTTTCGCTACAAAAATTGCTTTTCATATAAAAAGGAGGAAGGCTGTGTTTCAGGAGACATTATGTCTCAAAACTCTAATATAAGTGCGCCAACAGCATTTTTATCTGAACCTGGCAAACCATCCATGAAATGGAAAAACTGTCTATGTGCTTTTGAGAACTATCTCGTAGCCATTGATGGTAAAATGTATGAACCTGAAAGAAAGATAGCAATATTGTTTGGTTTGCTTGGAGCTGCTGGACAAGAAATTTTTGACAGCTCACCTGAATATGAAGTTCCTCCAGGGCAATTCATTCCTCTTGATTAGTATCAGGAAGTTATTAAAAGACTTGAAAAACAATTTGATGAAGAACCAAATATTATGATTGGGCGACATCGTTTTGCAATGAGAAACAATTGGAGTCTGAGACTATCAAAGAATATATCGCTAGTTTGAGAGTTTTAACTATGAGATGCGAGTTTAATGATATGGTTGATATTTATATTCGTGATCAATTTGTGTTTCACTGTTTTAAAAAAAAAGTCAGGAAAGATTATTAGCATGCAGAAACCCATCACTGCAAGAAGTGATAGATTTAGCAAAAGGAATTGAACCTTCTTGAGAAAGCTCTAAAGAGCTGACAGCAGGAGGTAGTATTAAGGATAATATTTTTTCTGTACAGGACAAAAAGAAAGTGGAGTTCAAAAATGAGAGAAGAAACACACCAGGAAATTTTATAGTCTACATTTTTTGTTTGTTTCAGGTGTGGATCGAAAAATTATAAAGCAGATTATTCAGGATGTCCTGCAATTGGTAAGAAGTACACTAAGGGGTCTATTCCGATTCAGGAAACAAATCCGTATGACAATTCGGATTCGTAGCCATTTCTGTACGAATCATACAAATCCGTCCAGATTGCGTAGTACGATCCGTAGTAAACAAAATACGACTGAATCGTTGCGAACCGTACGAAAAGCAAGGGAAAATCCATACGATACAGACCCTGAAAGTGAACCGTATGGATCGTAAACATGCCGTACGACCCGACAAGTACAATCCGGACCGGGGAATGAATATGCGATTCGTACAATAAACGTCGCGTATGGGCAATTTGTACGGAGAGCCGCACAATCACATAGGGTACGGTTCGTACACCCCATGATGGTAGGGGTACGGTTCGTACACCTACGATCATGGGGTACGGTTCGTACACCCCATGATGGTAGGGGTACGGTTCGTACACCCCATGATCGGAGCGGTACGGTTCGTACACCTACGATCATGGGATACGGTTCGTACACCCCATGATCGTAGGGGTACGGTTCGTACACCCGATGATCGTAGGGGTATGGTTGGTACACCTATGATCATGGGGTGTACGAACCGTACCCCATGGTCGTAGGTGTACGACCCGTACCCCTACGATCATGGGGTGTACGAACCGTACCGGAGGTCCGTTTTGCACGCACTTCGAGATGAATTCTGCTTTTCCGGACATTTTGAGCTCTCGTAAAAAAAGAGTCGTACGGAGTGTTGATTGGACGAATCGTACTTGCTGGGTCGGAAAATGATGCTTCGATCCGTACGGACATCGCGTACCTCGCATTCCGAATGCGATTCGTACAGATTATTGGGTCGTATGGGCTTTGGGACGATTGGGACGGAGAACTGCTTTGGGTACGCATCGTATTACATCGTACGTACGGGGACGTTCGCGGATACGATTCGTACAGGAAAAATGCTCCGTACGGCTATTCGTATGGGATTTTACCGAATCAGAATCGGCCCTTAAATGTTTGAAAACTGGGCATATAGCTAGTGTTTGCAAGAATTTTAGCCCTGCTCGATTTCAAAAGGTAAAAGTAAGTAACGTTGGTGATTTTGATGAAGAAATGTGTTCAAATATTGTGTTAACTATTGAAGATATGTATGATACAATTAAAGGGCCGCCTGGTGTGGCATACATAGGTACAGTAGAGTATGGCTGACTCAGGATCGCCTATCACTATTGTTTCTGATAAAAAACGCGAAGAGAATTGGTCACACATTGATTTAATAGCTTCAGATGTTAATCCAAAAGCATCTGGAGAATTTGACATAAACATGTTAGTTTATTTCCTGGATGTTTTAAAATGTATAGGTAGGTCTCTCAATACAAAAATATATGTTGCACAACGTGGAAGGAATATTGTAGGTTGGAAAGATTTGGCACGATTGGGTATCAATTTAAAACCAGGAGCTGATGACCCTATTATTCTTAGTGATGTTGATGTAGCATCTGTTCAAGTTTCTACTTCTTTTAATGGCTTAAATGTTGTTCTTTGTAAATATGATTCTTTATTTAAAGATCGCATTGTTTGTGTCAATGGCTTTGAGCATTCTATCAAACAAAAAGAAATGCTATTCCGGTTAAACACATGGTAAGAGCTGTTCCATTGTCAGGCAGAAATAATTTACAAAAATTATTAAATAAGTAAGTTAAAAAGGAAGTTATGGAATACAAACTGATTCTGCAGAGTGGATTTCTGCCATTGTGATTATTAAAAAGAAAAAAGTCGAAATTCGTCTCTGTGCCGACTTGCAGTCCTTGAACAAAAATATAGTAATAGATTGCCATCCCTTGCATAAAAAAACAGGAGATTTTAGCAGCTACATCAGGTTCACAATATTTTTCTTTATTTGACCTCAAGTGGGCCTACCATCAGGTCAAACTGGCTGATGATTCAAAGGATTACACAACTTTTATTACACATTAGGGGCATATAGATTTATTAGGCTTCCTTTTGGCCTTGCTTCATCAGCTAGTGCTTTCCAGAAAATTATGGAGTGTATATTGAAAGATGTAAGTGGTGTAGAGAAATTTCAAGATGACATTCTCATCCATGCTAGTACTGTTGAAAAGCACAACAAGATACTTGACACTGTTCTTCAAAAATAAAATGATAGAGGTATGACAGTAGCTAAAAGCAAATGCAAATTTCTTCAGACAGAAATTGTATATTTAGGTCATATATTAGGTGGAAATTGTATTAGACCAAAACTTTAGGGTCGATTATGATGACGGACGGACCCCGAGATGGAGGGACCGTCCGCAGGGGTAGCGGCGTTCCCTCCGTAGGAATTAGGATGTGACCGCCACCCTGGCGGTCACATCCCGTATATTTAACATTGCGGCGGGTGCTGCTTTAAGCAGCACCCGCCGCAAAGTTAAAAATGCATGCTGTGCATTTGCATGCACAAAGCGGCAGGCACTGCGCATGCAGCTGCAGGGGGGTACCATAGGATTCAGAAGGTGTAAATGTTATTACAGTAGATGCCAGCTCTGTTGGAATTTGTGCTATTTTTACACAGAAATTGAAAGTACGTGTTCATACAGTTGCATTTATTTCTAGACACCTACACAAATCAGAGTTGCATTATAGTACTATAGAAAGAAAAACATTGGCCTGTGTGTGGGCTATTGAGAAACTTAAAGTGTATCTCTGGGGAAAACATTTCGAACTGATTACAGATCACAAACCTCTAATCTACATGATGGATGGTTGTGGCAGAGGAAACGGTAAGGCATCTGCCAGGTTGGTTAGATTATTAGCAAAGTTGCAGGAATATAATTTTACAATAAAACATATCTCCGGCAAGGATATTATAAGAGCAGATTGTTTGTCAAGATTACCAATTTTGGATGCAGATAAAAAGGATGAGGAAGACATGGAATGTGTTGTAGCCACTGTTGATGTTCTCAAAGATACTGAAAAAGTGTGTAGCGAGACAGAATGGTTGGATTTATGCAGTAAAGATCAAATCATTTTACAGGTTAAAAAATTTGTCACAGATAATTGGCCGCCTATAAGAAATCTCTCTTCAGAGCTTAAAACAAGTTTCTGATTAATTTAGTATAGTTAATGAGTTTTTATTCTATAGAGATTCCAACTACAAAATTGAGAAATGTTTTAATTAACATTGCTCACAGAAGTCTTCCAGGTTCTACTTTAACAAAGAAAATGTTAAAGATGTACTATTGGTGGTCTGGATTAGACACGGATGCTAATGTTTTTGTTGACAATTGTGCTGCTTGTGTAGAATCCGACAAACATTGGAAACCTAGAGTTAATGAAATGCAACTGGTTTCTTTTCCTGATGTTTGCGGGAACAAAATAGCTATAGATTTTGCGGTCCCTTCAATATTTTAGAAAATGATTGTAGATTTTGGATAGTTTTAACCGATTATTACAGTAAATGGATTTATTTTGATTTTGTAGCTGTAATTGACACTGATTCTGTTATTGAATTAAAAAAAATGTTTTGCCATTGAAGGACTACCACGTATCATTCTCTCTGATAATGGTAAGCAACTTACCTCAGAGAAAATGGTTTAATTTTTGAAAAGTTATTGTATTAAACAAGAGAAACACCTTTATATTCACCTAAATCCAATGGACAGGTTTAAAGAATCAACAGATTCTTAAAAGAAGGTGTACAACTGGCTATTGCTTCAGGATTTTCCGTAAAGGAGTTTATACAGGAGAAAGTAAATGGTTACAACAACACTACCAACAGTGTAACTGGACATTCACCTTTTTATTTATGTGAGGCAGGCGAGGAAATACAATACTTACACCAAAATGTGGTATTTATGAGAAAAGAGGTTCCACTTTTGTAGAAATTGATAAAGACCAGCTTAAAGTAAAGGAGAGAATACAAGAAAACCAGCTTAGGTCAAAACATTACCATGACAAAATTGACAGAGCAACAGTCAAAGAGTTAGAAAAGGGAGATTGGGTCATTGTGAGGAAACCATACAAAGTTCTTAAAGGAGAGTCTAAATATTCTGACCCTCTTGAGGTTGTTGATGTTGCTAATGGATCTGTTCTGTTAAATAACAACAGATGGAGAAAAAAAAGTGATATCATTAACCCCTCCCACGCTCATGACGAGCTGACCTCGTCATGAGCCACGGTTCCCGTGTGCTCATGACGAGCTGAGCTCGTCATGACCGTTAGAACGCACGCACGCAGGGCTAATTCCCCCGCTGTGCTGAACGTTCTATGAAAACGGGTGTGGCCGTGATGAGCTCAGCTCGTCATGAGCACACAAGCACTGTGACTCATGACGAGCTGTGCTTGTCATGAGCACTGGGGCGCTGTGCGCGCCCCCGACCCCAGCACAGCGGGGGAATCAGCCCCGCAGTGAAGGGGTTAAGCTTGAATCAGGTCAAAGAGAACCTATTAAAGATTAAAAAAAGAACGGGTCAGATATTGTGTATAAATATATATGGTTGGAGTTCGAAGCTGATGTTAACCCTGGATGTGAATCACATGTAGTTTCGCATAATCTAGATTTTGTACCTTATGACGTTACTACTAGTGTCGACACTTGTAATCTCAGTTGTACTTCAAGGAAAAATGAATGTGAAATTAACAAAAGCTTAAATATTGATAGTTCCAGTTTTCCAAATACTCCCACTACTGGAGTAGTTGTTGCCGTTGACAATGATGTATCTTCATGTAATTTGTTTGAAGGTACATGTACTAGTTCTGGGAGGTTTTCACGCTTTCCCAACACGTACAAAGAATATGTAATGTATTAATTATTTTTGTAAAAAAGGGAGATGTTGTACTTGTTTTTCTGTTATAATAAAGTTTAGTGACAGTTAGGTTTGTATACACCTCACACCCCCTCTACTTGCTTTGGCATTATGACATCACTTAGAATCTTATGCTGTATGTAGTTTACATCATGGATTGTTTGTCTTGATTGATTTGGCTTTATTTCGTTATATACATTATCTTAAAAGCAGTACAACAGATAAAATAGTCACAATATTTACAACATGTACAACACCTTCACAATGAAAAGGGATAAAAGCAGTGACATAATTGGGAACCAATATATACAGATAAAATTAGGATTAAATTGAGAAAGAAAAGCCTTTTAGCACGAATCAACCAAGACCACTTTAAAAATTTTGACACACCGCAAACCACCAAGGCGGATGTGTCAGACAATAAAATCCGTAGGGCCACAGAGTGCTGGCGAGTTCCTAAGAGTCTGCAAAGTGGTTTAAGCCATTGCCTCCTGGGAGATTGTTTGTCATTCCCTTGCCATCTTCTCTACTGGTCTGCCATGCGTTGTGCTGGCTGCCTTTGGGCCTCTGTAATTTAATAAATACTAAAGTATTTACTTCTACTTGTCTTCGAGCTTCCGTTTGCTGTTACTCCAACCCTTTGAATCAAAGCTTTGATAAAGCCATTCTAAGCAAGTGAAGTAGGTGAGCAAGCCCCCATCTAGAAGAGCTCCCTTGTTTTTTATCCAAGCAATTATCCGTTCATCATTTCATTGTTGTAGTATTACTCACGCTTGGCTTGAATGTACACCATTTAAGCTACACATACATTCTCTCATTCAGTCTTTCACCATTGAAAACCATCCACCCACATATATCCATCCATCCAATTATTGCTCTCAATGCTCCTTCCACCAACATCCATTTATCCACCCACGCATCCTTTGACCCATTCACCCAACCTGCTTTAACCCACCCGACATTCCTTTCACCCACCCAGGCAGGCATCCTTTCACCCATACGCTTTATTTCACCCACCCAGGCAGGCATCCTTTCACGGCCTATATCCTTTCATCCATCCTTCACCCACCCATGCATCGTATCACCCACCACTAATGCATCCTTTCACCTACGTATTCACCCATGCTTCCTTTGACTCATGTTAAATTCCACCCATCCTTTCTCCTTCCATCCTTTTTTCCCTTTTCTATCAACCCATTTTTTGTTACATTTTATTATCAAAAGTTCCAGACAGAAGAGGCAATTAACTACTCAACTCCTGCTGTTTCTGCTAAAGCGGGGTGTTCACGAGTCACCACCCTTGCAGTGAGTATATATTACTAATTGTCAATCAGCAATCAATGTGACTTACCTCTGCCCATCCCTACCGCCGCTGGGACACCCCTCCTTCATCTGCTGCTGCTGCATCTGCTTGACTGGCGTTCTCCGGCCGGTTTTGGCACTTCTGTTATGTGCAGCTATAAAAAAAATACACGTTTAATTTTAGATGACAGATATGCCCCCCCATTATTTTTTTCTCAGCAAAATGAAACCACAATACATCACTACAGTTTGGTTACAGTATCTTCTATCAAATTCAAATTATCGCGTTGGGCATTTTGTTGGTTGACAAAGTTTGAAAAGCCAGGTAGTCAAGCGAACCAAAAACGTTTTCTAATGGAGGAGCAGAACTAGAATAAATCTGAAGCACTGAAGGAGTGGAATAATTGATCAATGAAGGGCAGAAATATGGTCTGCAATGGGGACTTCCTCATACTTCGAGTCATGCTGCACTGACATTAACTGTTGGTATACTATGATAATACATACACCAGATTGATGGTCCTCCATGACCACGGCTACTCACTCGTTTTACTGTTTGAGCATTAGCAAAAACTGTTTGAGCATGAGCATTAAAAAGAAAGCCTACTCAACAAACATGCGTACAATACCTTACTTAGGTATGCAATCTTCACTGTAGTTTAATATTACCTAACCTAAAATGGGATCCATGTGGCTTACAGTATCACCAGTCCACAAGATACATAAGGTGAGAGTGAAAGCTTACTGAGAAAGCAGAAGAAAGGAAGCTACTGAACAGACAGACTAGTACAGACAGTTTGATGTCAAGTACAGTAACTTAAATGATGTTAAATAAGTAAAAAGGATAAGAAGAATTTACGAAACAAACAAAAGAACAAAGAAGAGTTATAAAACAATTAGGAGAGAGGCTCAGCATTAATGAAAATCAATTCTAAATGTGGAGCGGTAAACGTTAGGGAAATAATAATATTAACAACAGGAGGACTTACTGGGGCCAGCTGAGCTATCTGCTGAGGCACTTGTGTAGGCAGAGGTCCCTCCAGCTTCCTTGGCCGCATTGCTGGATCCTCCAGGTCCATCCTGCTTCTTTCCCCTGGATGCTAATGTAAGAAATAAATAAAATATGATTAGTGGTACAGTCAATAATATTCTCCACAAAAATATTTTGACAGGAAATGGCAAACACAGTAAAATAATTTTTTTAATAGTACTGTGGACCTATTCCTAATTTCCTAAATCTAACACTATTCCAAATTTCTTAAACTACATTTTGGAACTACTAATAAACTAATGATCTTTGCTTCTCATCTCATTCTCAATCTCTTAGTCTCAACCCCCATTGACAAGCCAACTCAGTCTGCATTTTTTTCCAATGCATAGATGCATGCATACCACACATCACTGGGAAATTGCTTGAGGTTGGGACTGTACGAGCTACAAAAAAAAACATTTTGAGAGAGACAAGGGAACCCAAAGGTAATTTTACTAGGGACCTTGGGTAGGATAATCGTTAGACAGTATGTTGTTAGTCCAGCCGGGCAACATTTATTTAAGAGATAAGTTTTGTAAACATAAATGGTAACAATTACAGGTAGGACACACCTGTGACCCACACATATAGAAACAGGGTTGGGGGAGGGGGTTCAGGCAATGGGAGGGTGTCTGTACTTAGGTATGTATCTACACAGACTCAATTCTCATATTAGTACCATTGTACACTTTTTCATATTATTCAGTACTATACGGTACATTTAGTGTCGACGTTTCGATCCCTGGGCTAAAATACCTGGGATCATCTTCAGGACAGTAGATGTGCCTGCGTGCATACAGTAATATGTTTGTCTAACCAGGGGAGGCCTGTGAAGTCCACGTGTGTAGACTCGACCCGGAGTGGAATCGCCGAAGGGGAGGAGCAATTACTTCCAGAATGGCAGCGCCGCGGCTGCAAGAGTGTTTAGTGCTAACCCGTCTGTCGGGGTGAGCCCGAACTGATGATGTAAAGCGCACAGGCTTCTTTGGACCGTTGTCCTAGCTCAAGGCTTGGGATAATACCGCAAGTAACAAAAGTCAGGTCAGAGCCCGTCGCGGATAGTGATCACGGCGAGGACCGAGGCGATGCTCGATGGGCCTTGCCGCCATATTGTAACATTACAATCAGGACAGACTCATGAATTAAAAACAGTATTGTTGAATCTATAAACACAGTTAAAAACAATACATGTATAAGTATTCATTGAAGGAGGAATTCTACCATCACAAAAAAAGCCTCATGATTTATTGCTATACCAGCCATTCATATCACTAGCGATCGGAGGTGCAAAAGAGGCAATAAAGACAATCCTTATACTATTAACCCCTTGTAAAAAAAGGGAGGGCATCTCAGGGTCACTTCCAATTAACAAACATTCATTCTCAAACTCACATCCTTTCATTCTAGGCAGTTACTTACTTCTAAATATTTTTTTCTAATTGTCTTGATAGCAGTTCAGTTCAGAAAAACGTTATTTCGGTCATTACGACCTTTAAAAGTGTAGCACTAAAAACATATACAGCAACATGATTAATCTCAGGTATCAAAATAGGGGATTGGGGAGGGGGAAACAGCACCAGTATCTTAAAATTTCGAGTACCAGATACAATACAGAAGCTATGATACGGATAGTCAAGCTATACAATACAAATCAGGGGATGCATGACAATAGATAAATAAATAATAAAAAAACAAGCTAATCTAGGGGAAAGTTAAGAGTAATAACACAGTATAAAAACTAGGACATAATTAAAAAGAATCAGTTAAAAACAGGTCCAAGTAAAATCATTGCCAGATAGTCTAGACCACATTAGATAATTTCAATAGGGCCCTTCTAGTGCACCACATGGAAAACAAAAATCTAGAAACTGAAAACACAATCGGTATACTGAGATCAGATTTCAATATCCGAAATGCTTCCCGATGGTTCCTGTATCCAATGTTTCTGCAAATCTGTAGCAGCCATCGTTTCCGGGCCTTGCGATAGCCAGGACAGGCGAAGAACACATGCTGCATTGATTCGTCTGAAAAACCACAGGCAGGGCACTGAACCTCATGGTCCTTACTCCACTTTGCCGTATAACAGCGGAGTGGAAGGACCCCAAACCTAAATTGTAGAAAAATCTTTCTTGCCTCCACCGGTGTAATCATGTCTAGTATTGGCTCGAAACGGGCAACATCCTTGACTTCCAAAAAAGCCATGGATAGTTTACCAGTCCTGGGGCAAGAAAATAGTTGGGCCCTTCTGTGTTCTTCATACCGGGATTTGATATGTTTTCTTGTAATTTGGGTGCAGGCCCGTTCAGGGTCCGTCCAACAGTCGCCCAAGCCCAAGTTTGTCAGTACAGATTTTATATGTAAAAGCCAAGGGAGGTTAGATGCACCCCGAGCTGACATAACCTCTTCTAACTCCTCTCTTTATGATGCTAATTCGGGGGTGGACCAGAGGCGCCACCAGTATAAAATGGGTCTAAGGCTTGAAGTGTCTGTTCTCGCCATTAGACCTGAGTCTAGTCATAGTGGGATCAGCGGGGTACTCACAGGAAGTCTATACAGCTGTCTAAGAAGTTGCTTTTCTACTTCTACCTGTAACAGGGAATCTAGTTTACAATGACCCCATAATTCAGCACCATAAAGTACTCCCCCGCGAGCTTGGGCATTATACATTTTTAAGGCTGGGCTAACAGCTTTCTTACTTGATTTGCTATAGACCTTTATTATGCCACCAGTTGATTGGGCTAATTTTAATGTGCTCTTGGCAATATGTGCCTCCCATTTCATGTTTTCAGCAATAGTAAGACCTAGATAAATAAAAGATGAGACTCTCTCCAGGGGATTCCCATTTAGTTGTGGGTTAGAACGTGAATTTTTGGGACTATTGAACGCCATGTATTTAGTTTTCTGTAAGTTGATGTCTAGACCTCTTTCCTTACAGAAGAGTTCCAATTTGTCCCAAACCCTATGGATCCCCATGGGCGATTTTGAAACCAGGAGACTGTCGTCAGCGAACATCATTGCTGAAATTTGACGGGACACTAACTTGGGGGCATCTGGATCTTTTATCTTTGCTAGTTCATTAATTAGCCCATTAATATAAAGGCTAAAAAGAGTCGGTGCTAAAACGCATCCCTGGCGTACACCACGCTTAACGGGTATTTGAGCTGTAAGTTGGCCATCCTTCCCAAATCTAATTTGGGTATAATTATCTTCATGTAATCTCCTAAAGAGATCGATGAGATATGCCGGGACTCCCATTTCAAGAAGAACTGACAATAGCTTATCCCGTGGCACCAGGTCGAATGCCGGCCTCAGGTCTACAAAGATCAAATATAAGCTCCCACCCTGGAGGCAGACAATCTTCCAGTATAGAAGCTGAAGCCTTAGTACCTGGTCCAGGGTTGATATCTTTTCTCTGAACCCTGCCTGGAGGGGGGACAGAACCCTTTTTTCTTCCATCCAGGATTGTAGCCTGGCTTGCAAATAGTTTTTGGGATATGTCTATTAGACTTATGGGTCTGTAGTTTGTTGGCAACAGTGGGGATCCTTTTTTGAAGATTGGGATAATCTCCGCTCCCAGCTAGCTATATGGAATCTTCATACCCTGGGTTATGGCATTAAAAAGACCAAAGAAATACGGGGTCTAGATGGCTGGTTCGCTCCTATATAAGTCCCCAGGGATCTTATCCAAACCTGGGGCTTTACCTGGAGCTATTTTTAGTAGGGCACCCTCGATCTCCTTTAGAGTTATGAATAGAATTGTACTAATACCTTGGTTTGCTACGTGGTCTAGATTGCTAGCAGTACCATCCCCAGGTAGAGCCAACTTTAGAGGTGGCCGAACAGTTGGATGTCCTTGACAAGGCTTTTCAACGGAGTAGAGAGTTTTAAAATGCTCCCGCCATACCTCTTCATTCAGGTTTGGTTCAATTGCTGTTTTAGAAATGGGGGCACCTGTATTAACAATACTCCAGAACGTCCTCATATCCCTGTCCCCCAGGGCCGTTTTAAGTAAATCCCAGTTCTCCATTTCCCAACGCTGTTTAGTCTTTTGGACCGTTTGTTCATATGACTTGCTTAAGTTATTAATAAGGGAATGATTTTAACTTTTAATGGAATCCAAAAGTGCCTTCTTAACCCTACGGCAATCGCTGTTGTACCATGGGTGACTGGGGGGGGGCCTACTAGATCTAGGGGGAACTTCCGGGAAGAAAAAAGTTAATGATGCCTCCATTAGTTTACTGTAATTTATTTCTACAGCTCCCACATCTAGGTCCGCATTGCTGTGATGCAGTAATGATGCCTCTTCAAACACAGGAATGAGCGCTTCATATAGATGGATCATCCTGTTTTGTGACTGGAGGAAATTAGTCCAACGTACTTTCCTCCTACAATTAGAGATGGTTAAGCCTAAATTATTTGGGCCCTCTATGGGAGTATTTTGTGGATTTATAGCCTTTATTTCCATTATTAGAGCATGGTGGTCACTATCCAGTCGTGTTGCAATTTTAAAATCAATCATCCTATCCCAGGAGTTAGCATTTATTAAAATATAATCCAGTATGGACCCTCGCTTCTTGCTATAGAAGGTATAGCCATTAGATGAGTCTGAGCAAGATCTCCCATTACACGCTCTTAAAGAATGTCTTAAAACCAGACAATTCAATTGAGTTGCTAGGGGGGGGACCAGTATTTAACTAAAAGACAACTAGTTTCTGGAATTGCCAAAGAATGGTCCTCGTCCCCAAGGTTTTCCAGGGACAAGCCCTCAAGGGGCTCGAACTGACAACTGAAGTCCCCGCCAACAATAATCATTTGCTTTTGGTCTATATGGCATAGGAAATTAGATAGGATCTCTACCGTAGTAGATTCTTTACCCCTGGGGGTTGGTCTAGAGTATATATTGATTAAGATAACGGGAGGATTAGAGGGGAACTGTAATTTGACACAAAGAATATCAATGGAACCTGTTTCAATTTGTACAACCTTGCATCCCAGATGAATCCCTATCCAGGTCATAAGCCCACCAGACGGTCTACCTACTTTACCCTTTGTGGCCGGGATACTAAAAATAGCGTAACCTGATTTGAATGCCTCTTCATAAGCCCAGGTCTCTTGAAACATGCAGACCTCGTATAGGCCTATAAAAGCCCCCCAATCTGGATCACCCAGCTTGTTTTTAATTCCTGCCACATTCCAAGACAAGACCGTAGTTATTTATCTGTCTTGCGATGGGGATCTAAATGGCATTATAATAGGTGTCTCCATTATGGATTTTGTTAAATCAGTATTGTCTTCAACTTGAGACCTCATGATTGACTGTGGATCCGGTATTTCTCGCTGGGCACAAACTCCTCTGGGGATAGTATTACAATTGCTAGGGGAGCCGCTCAAGCTACTACTAGCAGGTCCATCCCTTTTACGAGAAAATGCCCAACTGCGATTAGATCCCTGTTCCTAAGATGGAGGGGGATTGCTCTTCTGAATACAGCGAGATGCTCTACTTAGTCAGTCCACCCCGTCTAGAGGGCTGAATCTATTACCTGTCGGGATATTAAAACAGGGATAGGTTGTCCAGTGGTGTTCCCGTATGGTTGGTCTACAATGCATAGGAGAAAAATTCCTACCCATCCTCTGTTCGTAATCAAAATTACGTGAACTGTTGGGGGGATAAAAATAACTTAAATGGAGGGGCAAAATATTACTCATACCGTGCTCGTTTGCTAAAATGTGTTGTGCTATAAAGGGATTCCTAAAATTAATTATTATGCATTTCCCTGATATGTCTTTCCTTTGATCACCTATCCAGCCCACTCTTCTGGTTGTTAGGATCTCTTCTGAAATCTCGTACCGCTGGGTGCTAATTTTCACTAACCAATCAACGCATTTGTTTTTCAATTCTTTTTTTTTTTTTTTTTTTCCAAAAACCTTTATTTGAGCAAGCATAGAAAAATACAAGAATGGGCCTACAACCTCACGGGCTGGCCGCTAATAATAAGGCACAAGGCATGAATTAGAAATGTACACCCGTGGTCAGGTACAAATCCAGCACAAAGCAGTACTCCCCACATGTCACAGAGCATTTTGAATTTTTATTTTATACAAAAAGCAAAACAAACACTAAAAAGGCGAATGCATGGTAATTAAGGTCAGCCCAAAGAACGGAGGGGATGGTCCACGAACAGGAGAACATACCCAGAGCCCTGAGGCTCCAACAAGGTCGGGGGGGAAGGGGAGCAGCGGGGAGAATCGAAAATGCAAAAAACAGCATGAAAGGGTTCCGGGAACGCTCGCCTAGGGAGATAAGATAACCTCAGCAGTGCCTACAAGGGGAGGGGTACAGATATCCCCACGATATTCATTCCACTGGCCCCAAATCTTCGTCCACGCCCCGGGTCTGCCCCTGGCCACATAAACAGTCTTCTCACGAAACATGGACCAGTCCATGTTATCCTCCCATTTCGAAACCTCAGGGGGCCTGGAAGCGCCCCAGAGTTGCGCAACATCCCGTTTCGCAATCATGTAACCCAAGGTAGCCCATCTGGTCTGGGCCACAGAGTAGTCAGTGGGCTCCCACACATTCAACAGACATCGTCGAGGCTCCGGCCGCAGGGCCACACCAGTCACGTCAGTCATCACCTCAAGCTCAGCAGTCCAGTAAGCCGCCACAACCGGGCACTCCCAAAGAATGTGCAAAAAGGTAGCACTCGACCCACAACCACGCTTACATAACCCATCCAAGGGAAAGCCCATCGTCACCAGACGCGGACCAGTGACATACACTCGATGAAGGATCTTAAGTTGAACCAAACGGAGACGGGCAGGAATGGCTACCTCCTTGGGAGAAGAGAGTGCCGATTGCCAATCTTCGTCGTCCAGCTCCAACCCATCGCTGACCCAAGCCTCCCGAAGTCGGGCCAATAAGTCCGCCCGATTATTGATCAGCTTCTTATAGATCAGGGAAATAGTGCTATCAGGCAGGTGCCCATCAAGGACACGATCTTCGAGGGGGGAAGACTCGGGCAGGGCCTCATCAGGAGTCAAAACTGAGGCGAGGGCGTGCCGGACCTGCAGATAACGAAAAAATTCCCTACCATTCAAACCATATTCCGCCTGGAGGGCCTGGAACGACTTCACACTACCTTTCGAGCATACATCACCCACCTTACAAATCCCAATCATATCCCAGCGGTCGAAACCCTTGGTAGACCAGAGACAGCCCAAACGTTCCGAGGCATAAAGCGGCGTCGACAGCGTCAGTCGATCCTCCCATCCCAAACTCACATTCGCAGCTCGCCATACAGTTACTGCAATCCTGGATGGGCCCACAAGATGGCGCCCGGCTGATCGAGAATAAAGCGCTCTATTAAAGTCCCCACCCGGCAGCTGAAGTCTATCCATCTCGAACGCAGGATTCCGACCCGGTGAAAACATCACGTGATTAATAGCAGACAACTGGGAAGCCCAGTAATATCGCTTGATATCGAGGAGCGCCATGCCCCCGTCGTACCAAGGGATGGTGAGTTTCGCGAGGGCAATACGTGGACGCCCGTCCCAAATCAATTGCCTTTGAAGACTCTCGATCTCTCGGAAATAGGTCTTGGGGATTGCGTCATAGGAGTTCTGGAGCGCGTAAAGGAACCGCGGCAAGGACATCATTTTAAACAGGGCCGCCCTGCCCAGAGGAGACAAAGGAAGCTTATGCCAACGGGCCACATCCAGTCGCAATCTAAGCAACGGGGGGAGGAGATTACGCTCAAAGCGGAGCGAGGAGTCCAACGTAATAAAGATCCCTAAATATTTGAAGCCAGACTGGACCACCTGGATAGGAATTCTGCTCGGCAACGGGGGCAAAACACCCGAAAGAACATACACGCAGGACTTGGCCCAGTTAATAACGAGGCCTGAGTTGGCACCAAAGGAAGCAAGAACGTCAAATAAAACAGACAGAGATTTGCGCGGGGAGGTGAGATATAAAAGAATGTCATCCGCGTAAAGTGAAACGCGGTCCTCAAAGTCCGGAGACCAGCGAATCCCCTTGAGCGAAGGTTCCCACCGAAGCCAAGAAGCCAATGGTTCCAGGGCGAGTGCAAAAAGCAACGGAGACAAGGGGCATCCCTGACGGGTACCTCTACCAAGGGTGAAAGGAGCCGAAACCCTACCATTGACCACTACTTGTGCCAGAGGTTCCGCATATAATAACTTGATCCAACCAATAAACTCAGGCCCGAAACCAAATTTCTCAAGAGCCGCCCAAAGATAAGGCCATTCCACCATGTCAAAAGCCATTGAGGCATCCAACGATGCCAAAATGGCCGGCTCCGCCAGAAGCCCCGCCCTCGCAATCGCGCCGTGAAGACGACGTAGGTTCAGAGCCATGTTGCGATGCGGGATAAATCCGGATTGATCTGGATGGACCAAGCCACTAATGACCGTCAGGAGGCGGGACGCCAGGAGTTTCGCCAATACCTTGGGTTCAACATTTAGCAGGGATATGGGCCTGTAGGAGGAACAAAGATCTCGCGGTTTACCATCCTTGGGGATGACAACTATCGTGGCCAGTCGCTGATCATAAGGGAGAATACCCCGTTCCCGGGACTCTAGAAACATGGCGCGAAGATACGGAGCCACCCTGTCGGGACGCAATTTGTACAGTTCAATTGGCAACCCGTTCGGGCCCAATGCTTTGCCCGAACGGAGTGAACGGATGGCAGTAGCTATCTCATCAACAGTAAAGGGGGAGTCCAGCGCCACACGATCCAAATCGGAAACACTGGGCAGAGCTATATCACGCAATAGAAGGCGAGAGTCAGCCACATCTCTCACAGACACAGGGGTATACACCACACGGAAGTACTCAGCAAAACGGTCAACTATTCCAATCGGGTCCGTCACACTCTCACCACTCAAAGACTGAATCACGGGTACCACACGATTAGCCCTCTCCTTCTTATCCAGCCATGCTAGCAATTTACCCGCTTTGTCACCCACATCATACAAACGTCCCTGTTGCTCCCGAAACATCACTTTAGCAGCATCTGTGACCATGGACTTATAGGCAAATTGTTTCAGACCCAGGGCATGGAGTTTCGCAGACGTGACACCAGATTCCAAAGCATCCTCCAATGCAGAAATCTCTCCCTCAAGATCCACCACCTCTCTATTCCTCGCCCTCTTAGCTTCAACAATAAGGGAGAGGGCCTGCCCACGAATCACCGTCTTAAAGGCCTCCCATAGGGACACAGCTGAGGAAACAGACCCTTCGTTATCCAGAAAATACGCGTCCAAAGATTTAAGCAAAAGGCTGCGGGTCTCGGGGGAGGTAAGGTACCACGGATTGATGGGAGCCACCCGGCCCACTGCCTCCACTCCAACTTCAAAACGAAGCCAGAGCGGAGAGTGGACAGAGATACCCCTGGGTAGGTGTACAATCTCACGCACCGCTGGCGACTGAGCCGCAGGCATCAGGAAATAATCCAGCCTAGACAGACTCCCATGGGCCCCAGAATGAAAGGTGTACTGAAGCTGAGTGGGGTGCAAAAGCCTCCAGCAATCCACTAAGCCAAAGGTATCCAAAAATCCACCCAACCACTGTTGGGCCGCAGGAGTATCTCTAGGGGGGTGGCGATCGTGGAGACCAGAGAACACCGAATTAAAATCACCAGCCAGAAAGAGAGTACTATCAGGGAGGTCCAACAAGACACGGCCCAAATCTGAAAAGGTAGAAGTCTGTAAGCCGGGGGGCACATAAACAGTGAATAAGGAGAGGGCACGACCCTCATAGCGACCCACAAGGACAGCATACCGCCCCCGGTCATCCTGAATCACATCATCAATAGCTAGGGGGAGGGAAGCCCGAACAAGGATACCCACACCCCTAGAACAAGAGGTAAACCCCGAATGTGCCACGAGGCGATAGCCCCACCTATTCATTGCATGACAAACATTGCCTACCAAATGAGTCTCCTGCAGGAAAACAATATCAGGAGATAGACGTCGTATACATTTCAACACCACACTTCGTTTGATACGATCTCCCAGACCGTTAACGTTCCACGAAACAAATCTCAACCCGCTACCCCCATCCCACCCGACAAAGCCAAAACCCCCCACCAATGAGCATGACACCAGAAACATTTTCAAATACAGGATAAAGTCGCCTTGAAAACAGAACACACAAACAACAAACTTCCCGACCACCCTCCCCCCAAATAACAAGAAAACACCCCCCACCCTGCACCCCTGCAAAAAGCTAAAAAGCCACCCCAACCTGCAGTGTGCCTGTCGCCCAAGAACCCCTATTCTACACAAAGACCCCGGAGGAGGAAAGGCTCCGTCCCACCCGCCCCCCGATCAAGACCCATGACAAGAAAAGAACATACATCAAACACATAAGCAGTAGAAGAACATAGGCATACACCCCTGGAAAAGTTATTCAAAACAAGGCACCAGGTATAGACGAAATGTTCAGCTCTCTACACCACCGTCAGCACCTCCCGGGTGGGCATCGGACTCAGTCTCAGGAGGTCGGCTAGGCAGGGAGTCCAGCCAGTCATTCACAGCATCCGGCCGATCAAAGAAGAAAGTTCGGTCATTATACTCAACCCGCAGCCTGGTCGGAAAGAGCATAGAGTAACGCATCCCCATGTCCCTAAGACGCTTCTTGGCACCACGAAATCCCATCCGCTGCTTCTGGACCTGTTGGGAAAAGTCCGGATAAAAATTCACCGTGGCATTCTCAAAGGCCACCGGCCCTTCACCCGCGAAGCCTGCAGGATAGCGTCCCGATCTCTATAGTGGAAAAGCTTCGCAACAATAGGTCTCGGCGGGGCGCCTGGCTTACCCTGGCCCCCCGGAACACGATGTGCACGCTCCACTGTGAAAAATTTACTAAGGCCAGATGGAGATAGGTGGTTCTGGATCAGGTCTTCAACCAGGAGATCAACCGAGTGGGGTTCTGGGTTCTCCGGCACACCAACCACGCGAACATTACAGCGACGTGCCCTGTTCTCAAAGTCCTCCAAGCGCCGGGTCATGAAATCGTTCACCCTACGGAGATTGCCAATCTCCGTCTGTATCTCAGAGACGTCCGTCGTGAGGCTGGATGATTTGATATCCAATGACTTCACCTTTTCGTTCGTTTTGGAGAGATCGGCACGAATCAGATTCACCTCGATTGCCACAGTGTCAAGTTTGTGGGCCAAGGTTTCGTACTGTTGGCCTATTGACTCCCTCATGCCAGAAATGGCGCCCATGATGTCCTGCAAGGAGGGCTCCGTCGACGCATCCACTACGTGGTCAGACGCACTGGGACCGGGCAGGACAGCTCCGGGGGACCCCTTAGAGTGGGTATAACGGTCCATAACATTAGATTGGACCGGACCCCCGCGCAGAGGTGTCTTCGTCTTGCGCGTCTCCCGGTCCCCTCTGCCCGCCATTTTGAAGATGCGTCACAAGAGGATTCAGCTGGGTCAACGGACTGGGCACCAGAAATGGAGACCCCGGGACCAAAGGACCGCCAGAGGGGTATCACTAGGATAGAGGCAGCAAACGAGGAAATTAGTCCAGCCAAAGGCCCGACAGCCGACGCGTGTCCTGGCACCAGTTCTGGCCCGACCCTCTCACCAATGTCCCAGTCTGAGGCAGAATCGAAACCGAAACTTAAGAAGGGGACCCACCAGTCAAATCCCCCTGCCGTTGTTGTTCAACTCCAAGACGGCCACCGAACCTCACCCAGTCCCGGGCGCACCTCAAGGGCGGAGCCCAAAAGTTCAATTCACCATAACTCAGGCACCCGGTGTCCAAATCAATTTCTGAAAGGTCCAGGTAGATCAGCCCAACGTCCTCTATATAAATCCTCGTGAAAAAATCAGGATTCATACAGGATATTATGCCGGGAGCGGCGGGGGTCCGGGGAGCGCTGTGCTCACGCGGCCATCTCGGATGCCCGCCAAGCTCCTCCCCTGTTTTTCAATTCTTGATGGGTTTCCAACAGGCCTTCTCTTATGGATGGAACACCGGCAAGCACCACTACATATTGAGATGAGGCCGGTGGGAGGTTGATAGTTGGTGGTACGTAAGTTTTGTTTTTAGAGGGAAAGGGTAAACCATTTCCTTGGGTATTCTTCCTTGGTAGTTTCTCAACTTCCCTGTTGGACCTATGCATAGGTTGACTAACGCTCACTGAACTTGCCTGTACCACAGGGGATACAGAGACGTTCGGCCTCCTATCCTGTTGTACATTAACCTGGGTTGTAATAGGAGGTTGGTATATAGCTACTGAGGCAGGGTCATCCAAAAGAATGTCCCCATTAACCTGATGGCATGCACTAATACCTCTGTCAGAAGCAGCCTCATTTGTCTCTTTGGTTTTTAGGAAGTGGTCCACCCTTACGACTAACCCGTCTATCCTATCCTTTAGATTGCAAAGTTCCTCCTTGATAATGGCCCTCACTTGCATGTGTAGATTGTTCATCAATGTTGATACCCTCCCGGGCTGATCGCTAATAGGATCGTTGGCCACCCCTGCGATATCATCGCTCCTGGGCCCTTCCTCTGAAATAGGGACTTGAGATTGTTTTTTCCGCTTAGCCGATAGTTTAACTTTAGGCTGTGTTCTAGATTTACCCCTTCTGCCCGGTTGCTTCCTGGTAGCAACATCAGGTGACTCAATGCTCGACTCTAGATCTACTAATAGGGTATTAAAAGGGGTCTGTGGATATAACATCTGTATCTGCAGTGATACTATGGGACGATGTTTCTAGATCAAGGTTTGGCGTAATGGATAAGCATCTCTCTGTCCTCTCTATTTCTGTAGTAACTACACCCAAAGCTTTCGCCAACATCTGATCAATGGAAGTGGGTTTCTGGATTGGTTTTGGCGGAATAGCAAGTTGCACAAATTGCAATGTGTCCAAACACTGGAAACAGGGATTAAAATCACTAAAACTTCGCCTTACGAGTTGTAAACAGTACCATTTTGTCCAGGGCATGCAGAGCAGTTGTTAGAGGGGGGCCCAGCCCAGCCTCTTCTTGCTGCTGATGACCGTAGACGGCCCGCCCTTGTCCCGGGCTTAACCCGGCGCAACCCGCGCGCGATCCCGCGACGCGGGGGCTCTCTTCAAATTTAAGCACGTCCGGGCGCGGTGAAGGCTGTGGCGGCTTTCGCTGCAAAGACACCTGGAGATTGTGGTCCCCCCCTCGGCCGCGCTGCGCTGGTGGAAGAAGTTCAGCAGCGGCAAGGAGACCGGCGACAGGACACAGCAGCGGCCAGGTAATGCCCCCAATCACTGTCCTCAGAGCCACGCTCCATCGGGGCTCTCTTCAAATTTAAGCGCCTCCGGGCGCTGTGAAGGCGGTGGCGGCTTCCGCCGCAAAGACACCTGGGGATTGTGGTCCCCCCCTCAGCCGCGCTGCGCTAGTAGAAGAAGTGCAGCAGCGGCAGGGAGACTGGCGACGGGACACAGCAGCGGCCAGGTAATTCCCCCAATCACTGTCCTCAGAGCCCCGCTCCACCGGGGCTCTCTTCAAATTTAAGCGCCTCTGGGCGTGGTGAAGGCGGTGGCGGCTTCCGCCGCAAAGACACCTGGGGAGTGTGGTCCCCCCTCGGCCGCGCTGCGCTGGTGGAAGAAGTGCAGCAGCGGCAGGGAGACCGGCGACGGGACACAGCAGCGGCCAGGTAATGCCCCCAATCACTGTCCTCAGAGTCTTGATAGCATCTTTTGCACCTCTGATCACTAGTGATATGAATGGGTGGTATGGCAATAAATCATGAGCCTTTTTTTGTGATGGTAAAATTCCTCCTTCATTGAATACATATACATTTATTGTTTTTAATTGTGTTTATAGATTCAACAATACTGTTTTCAATGTATTATTCTGTCCTGAAGAAGGTGGGGTCAACCAATCTCATTCCACCGAAACTGCGTCAACAACTGTTTCTCTTATTGTATTGTTTTTATTTTATTGTACACTGTAGTTGTATGTTTACAAATATATGTTCTATCTGTATATGATTAATAACTGGAATTGAAGCAATAAGAAACAAAATAATAATTTGTGGCCTGTATCATAATGAAATGTGTTGCACTTAAAATTGTTATACAGATGAATTTGACTTACACAAGATTGAGCCAGTAGGAACTGAATTTTGCATTCTCTTTTAATTACATTTTATGTATCAACTTTGGTTTTTACGGTGCATGTGCAAAAAAAATTCAATAAAGGAGGAGATACTTTTTTACTAAAACAAGGCCTTTAGTCCATATGTATTGGATATATGAATGGGCATGTGTATGCATAAGGCAGTAAAACAAGATAGAACGTCATAGGGAAGATTTTTCTTGTCATTAGGTGTTTTCACCCAGTTCCCTTTGTGCTAGAAGGGTATCTCTATTTGTTTCTGAACAGGGACAGCCTGAACTGTTTGGGGAAGATGGCCCGCCAAGAAGAAAGGTGCAGGCTGATCGGAAAGCAGGCTTGCAGTCAGTCAGGCAAACAGGACATCCCGCAGTCAGGGACTGGAGTGGAAAGAACCCTATCAAGAAGTCGAGGTACATCCCCTAAACATGAGCACAATGCAGACCCATAATGAATAAAACAACAAGCTAATGAATAAAACAACAGGCTAAAATAAGGCATCCATAAATAGGAAGTTACAAATCTACCTGAACAGTAGAAACAAGAAAAAAAGAGTTAAGCAGTACAAACATGGTTAAGTAAAGGAAACAATAACAGGTTACTTATCTGCAAGGAGCAGCATTTAAAAGAGGGAGAATGCTCGCTGATGGACCCCTTATGTGTATTGAATGTTCTGTTGTGGAATGTTTCTTTGTGATGTTAACTTATTTCAAGTACAGCTTGGAGTGGCATTAAAGGATTAATACTTAATGGTAGCCTCCAGTCTTGTAAAGAAACCCTCTCCTGAATAGGCAGCCAGTGCAGGGATTTCGCACAGGGAAGGGGTAACTAAACGAGAAGTCTGAGTTACCTGGCGAGCAGCTTGCTTCTAAATTCCCTGTAAATACTGTAACAAAGAAGCGTTAATGCCTACATAAACTGTGACACAGCAGTCTAATGTTAGACCCAAATAATGCCATGATGGTGGTCAAAGGGGCAGCAAAGGAGAGAAAGGGAAGAATAGGCTCAACTTTTTCAGGCACAAAAGTACAAGAAGAAACAGATGAGGAGACCTCACAGTGCATTTGGACATTGTTGTTAGTTATGATGCCAAAACTTCTCACCAAGTGAGAAGGGACAAGGCAGTGCCTGAAGCGAGTCAGCCAAAGAGGGCGCTGCCAGAGTAAAGACTGACCACTGAGGATCAACATCTCATAGCTTTAACCAATGGTGTCCCGTCCAAAGACGGCACTTCAAAAAGACACTACTGAAGAGAACTGCCAATAAAAGATCCACTCTGGGTATCATCTGCGTAATACTAAAATTAAAAGCTAAAAGAGCGAATGAGCTTGCAGAGAGACTCAGTTAAAGATCAAAACACAGAGGTGACAGGGTAGATGCCTATCCCTGAAGGTCATCTAGAACTGAGATCATATCAGGTTCTATGCCTCTTTTTCAGTAGAAAACCAGCCTGTCTGTCTTCTAAAATATTAAGCAATTCAAGAAATTCAGAAAAACGATGGTCAACAAAAGCTTTTAAAATGTTAGTAACCACTTGAAGAAGAGACTAGCATGGTCATTAATATTGAGCATTGGATCTAATGAAGATGTGTTCAGCTGAGTGAGAACTGTAACAGCTTTGAATGAGGGCAGAAGATTGCTGAGCTGGAGAGATGAGTTCATAATATATATCAGGGCAAGGTAGAGAATATCTTTAAAGGATTGTAAACATCTAACAGCAATGGGACCCAACTAAAAGGAGCCGATAAAGGAGATAGACTTTTAAAGTCAAGTGATAGCATCTCAATCTACATGACAGTATGAAGGGCCAAAGGAGTAAGGTCAGGTGGGTTGATGTCAGATTCTGCAGCTATAGAGTCTGATAGCTCTGATAGTAGCTGTGAAAAAATGATTACGTTGTTTGCAAAAGGGTTGAGAAACACTATTGGCGCCAGTGGTGACTTCATCAGTCAATTTGTTGATAATTTTAAACAGTTTTTTTATTTATTGTTGACTGTTAGCATTTTAATGGAGTAATATTGACAGTGAGCATTTTTTATGGTCAACCTATAATTTGATAAACTGTCTTTTATTCGAATTTCTTGTTAGTATCATAGTTCCAACACCATGTGCGCTCAGCACATTTAACCTAATGTTTAAGGGAATGAAGTTCCAATGAACCAAGTCAGCAAGTGGCTCAAAGAGGACAGAAGATTTCCTTGCTGCTGTTAGCGCTAGGTTTGATGCAATCTGCAAAAACTGTGCACTTGGTGTTCTGCATCTACTGGTGGTATCATCTTAGGGCTGATTTGAAGATGTCTTTATCTGTTGTGTTTTGACTTGTTCTCCATTTGTGCTCCAGTTGCTTGCAGCAGCGTTTCATCAGTCCGAGTTCCTCTGTGTATCAGCTGGCCTGTGGCAAGACTCTTGCTGTTGGGTGTCGGCACATGCAATGATCCAGCTACTGTGATTCTTGATGGCTTTTGGCTAGTTGCTGATAATTTTAGGCCAGTACATGGAAAGGGTGGAGACACACTCCTCTTCTGTGATGCTTTTAATGCTGCAGTTTTTGGACCCGTTGGTGGCAGGTCTGCAGTGATGGGGGATGGGTATGCTGAACCTGACAAGGAAGTGGTCTGTTCAGGCCATAGTTGCTGGCTAGTCCCTGTGATGCTGCCGATTTGCAGAGAAAGTTGAGTCCTACAGATGTCCAGTGGTGTTGCGGGGTTCATTAACGTACTGACTTTGGTTTGGGAGGTTTTCTAGATGGAGGGATCAGAGAGGGGTGTTGGGAACTGGTATCCATCCACAAAAGAGTAAGACCATTGCTATCACAAACTGCTCTTACTACTGCCAAAAAAGGACCTAAAACAGCAGTATATTACTTCAGCTCAGAGCTGAAGTAAGTCCAGTACCACACATTTCCATCCACTGGTACTGTAACAATTACCATAGAAAATACTGAAGGTAAGGAATTATAATGAAACCCCACAGGAAATAATATTAAAATACATTATTTTAAATAGTTGAAGATAGAGAACATTTATTTAACGGTAATAAAATATATATATATATGAACACATATTATTTATTTTATTTTAAAATATCATATATACATGGACGGTGCACAGAAAGAAAGTCGTTCTAGGAAGCTCCAATTTGTGTTCCAAAATTCCTTTATTTGATTCTCTTAAAACCTCTTCAGCCAACGCGTTTCGTTCACAACGAACTTCGTCAGGGCTGCCATCATTAAAAAAGTATACAAAAGACTTAGTACCAAGAATAAAAAATAAAATATAAAACACCCAAATACAAAGGAGACACCAACACAGAAAAACAACGTAAATATTAACATACATATTAAAAACAAAGTTTCTAACGGTGAAAGAATTCATGTAAACACACATTTCTTAGCTTGATAGGGGATAATCGGACCAGTACATATCACAAAATAATGCATAGCATCAGTTTGGCAGAAAGTTAGGCTGATTTGGAACAGGGTGTTAAATCAATCGATAGTTATATGTAGGACATCATATAATTTCACATAATAATATCATACTCCAGAAGATGGACACATTGTACATGATATAGACAGCGAGATCATGCTAACCATCAAGTTACAAGTCAATGTCAGTTCATTATATGCCATCGCTCTCAATCCATACCGACAGGTAGCACCTAAAAGTGAGTGTGTAACCCCAAAATTTGAAATGAGAATGCAGAAAGAGATTCATATGTATATATGAGACTACATTAAACCTAGACGCACGAAGAGAAAGGTGCCTAAAGTGTTCCGTAAATTAATCTATACCTTTTGTTCAAAGAACGTCTAAATGATGTAGTACATTCATTATCAAAAAGCTCCTCACCTTTTAAATATCCAAACTTCGTAGTCCAGAGATAAATGGGTCAATATAATAGTCGCCCACCATTCAAGAAAAATAAGATATGAGATGTAACTGAAGACTGTTCATTATTCTAGGTAACAACGATACAACATTCAAACCCATCAACATAGCGGTCATGGTTAAATCTGCCTGTAACGGGTTACGCATTGTATAATGTCAGATGGGAGACCACATGTACACGCTATTAGTTTCTAGTCACACCTAAATAGCGATGTTCTCAAATTCGACATATGCCTGTAATAGGAGTACTCAGCATAATATGATATTTGAGACCACATATACCAACAAGCTATCAGCCTGGAATGCCATCTGAACAACAAGATTGTCAAATTAAACATATGCTGGTACATGGATGCCCATAATAAAAGCATTATTCATCTGTGTATTAAAGAAGTGTTCAGTGAGACGAAATATCATTCTAAAGCAAAAAGAGTGAGTATATGAATCAATACGATCTTATCCTGGGCAAAAAGCGTTATAATTATATTCCGTCCACATGCGCCAAGAAATGCATGTGTTCCAATCAGGTATTGACCTAGAATCACCTCCACTTATATTTTCGACAACTATCGACATTCAAACAATTCGTTTTTTAATGCGTGCTATAAGGTGCTCATTACGACGAAAAGATATTCTCAAATTGAGCACACATATAAACTACAATGCCATCCAAACTCGAGTAACAAGTATGATCGTATTCCGCCCATATTTACAAAGAGAGTGAAAAGAATTCAAGGAAAATATCCAGACAAATAGAAACAGCAGGGTAGCGCTACCCTGCTGTTTCTATTTGTCTGGATATTTTCCTTGAATGAATCCCAGGATGAGATCGTATTGATTCATATACTCATTCTTTTTGCTTTAGAATGATATTTCGTCTCACTGAACACTTCTTTAATACACAGATGAATAATGCTTTTATTATGGGCATCATGTACCAGCATATGTTTAATTTGACAATCTTGCTGTTCAGATGGCATTCCAGGCTGATAGCTTGTTGGTATATGTGGTCTCAAATATCATATTATGCTGAGTACTCCTATTACAGGCATATGTCGAATTTGAGAACATCGCTATTTAGGTGTGACTAGAAACTAATAGCGTGTTGGTACATGTGGTCTCCCATCTGACATTATACAATGCGTAACCCGTTACAGGCAGATTTAACCATGACTGCTATGTTGATGGGTTTGAATGTTGTATCGTCGTTACCTAGAATAATGAACAGTCTTCAGTTACATCTCATATCTGTTTTTTCTTTTAATAGAACATATATACAAAGAACTAGGTCCGACTGTTCCAACGCTACCACACGGTGGGGACCTTTTCATCATACTATCGAGGTAGGACATGTTCTCAACATGAGTGGTTAGTTATAGGTGAAAATAACTAGATATCTTAATGGCAGCTAATCCTGTGATATAGACAAAGGTTTTGATGACTGATCCCCGTTTTTTTGTTTTTGTTTTTTCAGTATGCACATTTATTTTTCTTGAATGGTGGCCGACTATTATATTGACCCATTTATCTCTGGACTACGAAGTTTGGATATTTAAAAGGTGAGGAGCTTTTTGATAATGAATGTACTACATCATTTAGACGTTCTTTGAACAAAAGGTATAGATTAATTTACGGAACACTTTAGGCACCTTTCTCTTCGTGCGTCTAGGTTTAATGTAGTCTCATATATACATATGAATCTCTTTCTGCATTCTCATTTCAAATTTTGGGGTTACACACTCACTTTTAGGTGCTACCTGTCGGTATGGATTGAGAACGATGGCATATAATGAACTGACATTGACTTGTAACTTGATGGTTAGCATGATCTCGCTGTCTATATCATGTACAATGTGTCCATCTTCTGGAGTATGATATTATTATGTGAAATTATATGATGTTCTACATATAACTATCAATTGATTTAACACCCTGTTCCAAATCAGCCTAACGTTCTGCCAAACTGATGCTATGCATTATTTTGTGATATGTACTGGTCCGATTATCCCCTTTCAAGGTAAGAAATGTGTGTTTACATGAATTCTTTCACAGTTAGAAACTTTGTTTTTAATATGTATGTTAATATGTACGTTGTTTTTCTGTGTTGGTGTCTCCTTTGTATTTTGGTGTTTTATATTTTATTTTTTATTCTTGGTACTGAGTCTTTTGTATACTTTTTTAATGATTGCAACCCTGACGAAGTTCGTTGTGAACGAAACGCGTTGGCTGAAGAGGTTTTAAGAGAATCAAATAAAGGAATTTTGGAACACAAATTGGAGCTTCCTAGAACGACTTTCTTTCTGTGCACCGTCCATGTATATATGAACTTTTTGATCTGCTTGACAGAAGAGTATTAGTGCGGCATACTCAGGACGTATTGTGCACAACAGTTGGACTTAGATCTCATACCCAGAAATACTTGTGCATAACTTTGGTCAGCTGCTTTTTTCTTTTTTCTTTTAAAATATGTTAAAACCCTATTTTGTAATAAAAAATTAATGTAAGTGATAAATCACCTTTATTTATTTTAAATGCATTTTGTAATTTTATTTATTTATTTATTTTCAATTTAATGTCACATAGCTGCTTGTCATGGCAATATCATAAAAGAGCAACACAATATAGCTCTCACAAAATACAAATAAAGAGCATCATTAAGCCTATTTGACATATTTCATAGCCCGAACCAAGCGGGCAGAATATACCCAAAAGAAGCAAAAGAAAACCAGGTATCACCTCATCCAAAACAATTACAGAAATCAAAAAGAAAGGGGAATAGAAAAGAAAAAGAAGAAGGGAGTATTCTTGCCAAAGACCCCTAAACAAATAGATTAAAAGTGAAAAAGCACCTTAGAGAGGAAACCATTTCATTGTAGTCTTTTTTTTAAATGTTTTTAAAAAAAAACTCTATTTGTCAAATTTTCAAATTGTACAAACATTGAACACCACCCCAATTGGCATCAAAACAGCACAAACACACATCGACTGACGTTCCATTGTAGTCTTTAAATTGTTATCTAATCCTGGTTATTGTACCCAACCTGCTATAAGAGCCATGTTTTTTTGCCCCCACTCCCTTCTCCTTCGTCCTCTTAGCCGATACACTGATAATTCAACATTATTTATAACCAGTACCCTGGACCGCCAGTTAAAAATAGTAGAAGAATCAGGGCTTATCCATTGGGAGGTAATGAATAATCGTACAATAGCCATTGCAATAAAAACATCCAATTAACGATCTAGATTTCGCATTCCCCCCACCCCCATTACCCTCAATGCCCAAGATTACCAAATCGGGCGTGATTGTTATCAGGGTCCTTAAAACCAAAATCAAAAAAGATTCAATATCCTGCAGGAATTTCTCTAAGCTAGGGCAAGAATAGAACATATGGATAGTATCGGCTGCCTGCAACCCACATCTATTACATGTACCACCCTGCGTTGCTATCTTTGCATGAGTATAGTAAAGATCAGAAACCAACATAAAATGTTGACTCCTAAGGCTTCCAGTGATTAAAATCTGGTTGGATAATTCCAGTGAGTCCCCAATATTTATTCCCACCTTCCCAAGATTTCTGTCCCATTTGGTGTTCTAGACAGATATATCGTCGGGAAGAACTTCCAATAAATCTTCCCTATACGAGATTTAGTTAGTATTATCTCCACTAATCGTATCTTTTCGAAATTTAAAACTGGCCTTTGCGTGTTCCTCTCCAGAAAACTCTGGATCTGCAAATACTTGAAGAAATCCTGTTTGCACAGGCCAAACCTCTCTTGTAAAAACAGGAATGAGGCAATTTGACCTTCATGACACAAATCGCCCAAAGTATTGATTCCCATACTTCTCCATCTGAAGGTGAATTGGTCTTGGAAAATTGATGGCAAAATCCTGCAAGCCGACAGTGGTGTATACACATTGATATTAGAGATCTCCAGTCTACGCCATCTCTGCCTCCATACCAAGTAAGCCGCCTTGACTATTTTAAAACTAGTCTTTTTGTAGTAGCTGGGTTCTAGAATCTGAACCAAGCATTGCTTTGCTTCATCCCCCAGCCCTCTTTCATATATAGTTTGTTTAACTGTCTCTGGGGTTTCAACCTTAGCCCCCACTAAGAGTATCCCCATATGTTACAGAATAGACGCCCAGTAATATGAAAAGAAATTGGGGATATCCCACTCCCTCCCCCGGAGTCTTGGAAGAGTCATCCATTTAGCCGCCTTTCTCGATCTATGATATCCCCAAAGAAATCTAAAACACATCCTTTCTACCTTTGTTAAGCAAGTTACAGGAAATACCAAAGGAATAGTCCTAAAAAGGTACAGGAATTTAGGAAAGATCGACATTTTAATAACATTGCTTCGTCCATACAGGGATTGGTGTAGGTGATCTAACCTCTCCAGTGTCTTATTGACAGTATCAATTATAGGAACGATGTTGAATTCCGGAATTTGGACAACCTCTGCTGAAATCTTAATCCCCAAATACGTTGCTACAGGAACGATTTGGAGATCTACAGGGAGCATAGTACCAGAATGAAGAATCTGAGTCTTGTCAATGTTTAATTTACACCCTGAGGTGACCCCAAATCGTTCAGCCAAATTCTTTCACTGATGGGAAAGCCAAAATAATATTGCTAGTGAGTATCGCAATATCATCTGTGTACGCCAATGTCTTAAGCTCAATGTCATTGACCATAACTGGTTTGATTTTCGTACTAAGTTCTAGTGTGTTAAGAAAAGGGTCAATGTATAGCGCAAACAGCAGAGGAAAACATGGACACCCCTGTCTAGTGCCTCTACTTATACTAAATGATTTAGATTCCTGTCCCGATATGCGAATCATAGCCTCCAGTGACTGATACAGTGCCTGTATGGCTTGAATAAATTCAATACCGATCCCCTTCCATCGCAGGACAGACCACAAAAACCGCCAGGAGACCCTGTCGAATGCTTTCTCAGTGTCCAACAGGATTACCCCTAGCAGTGATTTCGTAGCCTGAGCCCAGTAAAGAAGGGTAATGACATGTCTAACATGGTCAGTCGTATTCCCTTCCACGGATAAACCCATGCTGTCGAATCGATACCAGAGGATAAACGATCTTTCCTAACCTAGAGGCTATTATTTTGTAGTAGATAAGTGAGATAGGTCTATATGAAGATGGGTTGAGTTCAAGTTTGTTTTTATTTTTAAATACTACTATGGTAGTCTTACGCCAGGAATCCGTAATGCTGCCCCTTTAAGCCATCTGAACTAGAGATGTAATATCTATTCGGAGTGATTGGCAAAATATCCTAAGAAATTCCAAAAGGATACCATCTGGAACCACAGCCTTACCAGAAGCTAAAGAAGTTATAGCACTTTCGATCTCTTCCCATGTAATTGGGGCTGTGAGAATCTCATTTTGATCAGATGTCACCTTCATTGTTTCACGGTCTTTAAAGAACTCCTCTGGGGGTTCCTCCACAGCTACTTTCTCAGTATAAAGTTGCCTGTAAACGTTATGAAATACATCCAGAACTCCTGTTGGAGAGTCCTGAATCTTGCTGACATGATCTTTAATCCTGCATATTCTATTCAAGACTTCCCTTTGTTGCAATAGTTTCGCTAAGACCTTCCCAGTATTTCCACTCAATTCATATTCTTCAGTCCTATACTCCATGTGCTTAGTAGCAAGCTCTTCCCCAAAATACTGATGTAGTCTAGATTTAATAAAAGTGGTTAACTGTTAACAATCTTCTATATCTTGACCCTCACCTATTTTCCTCATGAGGTCAATCTCAGCTGACCTAAGCTGTTTAACCCAACCTCTCATCTTCTCCTTTGCTACTTTCCGACGATAAAAAGAGAAGCTAAGAGCCTCACCACGTACAGCTTCCTTAAACGCATCCCATACAATAGTTTCCTATTAATATTTAAAATTTCCACAGTCCACTTGGCCATAAATTCACAATATGACTGATCAAGCAGCAATTTTCTTTCAAAAGTCCACGGCCTCTGGATTCCTAAAATGCCACTAAGTGGGAGTTTTAAAACTAATGGGTTATGGTCTGAAATGACTTTAGGGGAAATCTCAACACTGACCCTCTCAGCCATTGGGTTTGACATAAAGAAATAATCCAAGCAAACCAATTTATTGTGAGGGCTCGAAGAGAAGGTGAACCCTAAGTTCGCTTGTTTATGTCTATACCAGACATCCACAATCCCATGTTCCCTAACTAATCCCTGAAGAGCCATAAAAGTTCTGGTCTTTCTTCCTTGATATGGAGAATCGCTACAGAGAATAAAGTTGCGATCCAGATGGATGTTGAAATCCCCACAAAAGATTAACAGATGAGGCCACGAAGCCAGTTCTACGCTTAAATCATTAAAGACTTTCGGATCATCCAAGTTTGATCCATATATGGAGCAAATTGAAAAAGGGGCACCATTAACTATAAATTTAATAATTATCCACCGGCCCAATCCATCCTCCTTGACTTGCTTACAAGTTCCAAAACCCCGCCTCACTAATATAGCCACCCCCCTAGTTGTAGATATAGGTGGAGCACGTTTGACTTTAGTAGGTTATTATGGGCCTAATCGAGATGATACCACAGCTCTGGAACTCCTATTTTCTCACCTTTTGCACTTCCCTGAGCCAATTATCATAGCAGGGGATTTTAATATCGTGCTCGACCCCTTGCTTGATAAGACCCCAAGTAGTAGGCAGCAAGCATTCTCAAAGTCTAGAGCTTTCCTTCTTAACTCTATGAATCAATATGGATACATAGATATCTGGAGGGCAAGAGCAGGGCTAGAATCTGGATTCTCGTATCGAAACTACAAATACCGACACCAATCCAGAATTGACTTTTTTCTAATATGTCGTAATTTAGTCGATTCTGTAAAGAACGTTAGCTATTTGCCTTCGCATCTGTCGGATCATTCCTCAGTATCCTTGGATCTCGTTGGAGTAATTAAACCTCCTTCTAGATCCTGGTCTTTTGATCGATCTTTTCTCTCATCATCGGATGATGTTTTATTCATTAAATCTGAAACACAGGAGTTTATGCAAGCAAATACCGGCTCTGCTGAGCCCGGTATAGTATGGGACGCCTTTAAGTGCTTTCTCTGAGGGGTAATTAAGAACAAGGCAGTATTCCGAAGGAGGCAATACACACAAGAAATAGCATCTATTGAAACTAACTTACTTGCAGCACAAGTTGAATAGATTCCAGTAGCAATGCTCCTAATTGCGATCTACCATTGTGTCAGGACTCCAAGTAAGTTACCTGGTATCTTCTTAAGTCCTTGCGCGGGAGCAGAGATGCTAATACCCAAATCCCTAAAAACAATGCCAGCAGGTCTAATATAGAACCTCCCTACATTATCTCCAGGGAAGGGGGTGTGGATAAAATAATAAACAGAGAAGAGACTGGTCCGGACTGTTTTCCTCAGACTCCTTCTTTCTATGGTGTCTGCAATACTGGAAACCCTAATGTCTCTGGACCTGGCTTCTCTTCTTAAGGTGTTGTGTTGTTCTCTCTCTCTCTCTCATCTAGTTAGTTGTCATTCACTAACTGGATGAGAATCCGTAATATTGGGGTTTCTGTAGGTTGATTTTATCGTATTTTAATTATCTTGGCTTTAGCTTTTCTTCCTTGTCTGCTCACTGTGTTTCTCCTGCTTCTAACAAGAACCTTTAGTGCCAGGTAAGTTTTCACACAGTTCCTTGCTTCCTATGAAAACTCTGGCATACCTATTTATATACTTAAATAATCTTTCTCCTTTTGCCTTTAGATCAAGAACTATTTATAGCGAACTCTTCAAGTGAAAACGGTTAAAACATTTGCTATGCACTGTAAAAGTCTTTCTTTTTCGTCGGTTTGGCCAAACACAAATGTTGTCATCTACTTAGCTTCGTTATCCGTTGTGTGTTCCACGAGTCTCAGCTTCCTCGTAATGCGCTATTATTTCTAAGGACTTCAGGAATTAGTCGCGCGTTTGAATTACACGCCGCGACTAGTTTTCCTCCACGCTCGCACTAAGGTAGAGCGGAGTACTTCAACTGATTACTTGAACATTAGTTTTTCTGTCAGGGTGAAGGCGTCGTTTCTCCTCAGACGATGATCGTGGTGAAGTGCGCAGCCTCTAGCGCTCGCGCACCGCTTGTACCCTTCAGCCTCTGACGTGACGCTAGAACTAGAACGCTAACCTCGCATTACCATGGCCACTGCGGCGGCCATCTTGCCTCTCCAGAATCGGACTCTTTCCGTCCAGGTGATGCAGGCAGGGATGATCTGATCAGCTTGAGTCGATATAGAGCCACATATTTGTGAAACCGCCTGTTGGGTCCTGACAGTACCCCCCAACAAGGCAGGTCCTTCCCGTCTGGGTTTGTGAGGAAAGCGTCGATGAAAGGAGCGAATTAGTCGGGGAGCATGAACATCTTCCTCCAATTCCCATGAACGTTCCTCTGGTCCATAACCTTTCCAATCGATGAGATAGTACAGTTTTCCTCTGGATATCTTAGAATCCAAAATGTCTTTTACTTCAAACTCAGCCCCTGTCTCTAACTGGATTGGTTGAGGAGGGGATTGGATTCTCAACTCTACAGGTGCCTTTTTCAGCAAGGATACGTGAAAGACTGGATGAATCTTCATCATAGCCGGCAGTGTCAATCGGTAGGTGACCTGATTGACTCGTTTCTCTACTGGGTAAGGGCCAATAAAGCGTGGTTGAAACTTTCGATTACCTTGTAGTCTCAGATGTTTTGTACTCAACCAAACTCTATCTCCAATTTCCAATGGAGGCCCTGCTCTCCTCTTTCGGTCTGCATAGATCTTATATTTTGCCTTGGCTATTCGTAAATTATTTCCTGCTTCCTGCTGTATCTGATTCAAATGCGAGACTAAATCCTTGACTGCAGGTACTGCTATCTCCATTTGTCGAATAGATGCATTTGGATGTCTGCCATAGTTCAAGAAGAAGGGGGAGAAACCTGTTGAACCATTCTTGGCATTGTTATGGGCGAATTCTGCTGACCACAAATAGTTGGACCAGTTTGTTTCCTCCTTCAGGAGGAATAGCCGCAGATATTGCTCTAGCTCTTGGTTCACTCTTTCAGTTTGCCCATCCGTTTCCGGGTGATAACTCGTGGAGAATCTAACTTCAGTACCTAACCCCTTCATAAAAGCTCTCCAGAAATGGGACACAAACTGGGTACCTCTGTCTGAGATGACCACCTTGGGTATTCCATGGATTTTGACGATTTGGGAACTGAAATGGTCAGCTAACTGCTTGGCAGAAGGGATTCCCTTTAAGGCTATGAAATGGGCCATCTTAGAAAATGCATCTACCACCACTAAAATTGTATTAAAACCCTGGCTCAAAGGTAAATCTGTAATGAGGTCTAGTGTCACTGTGTGCCAAGGGTAGGGAGGGTTAGGCATGGGTTGTAACAATCCTTTAGGTGCGTGTCGTTCTGACTTTCCCTGCGCGCAGATTTCACAGGCCTTAACATAACTCTCAATATCCGCTGACATCCGAGGCCACCAATAGTGTCTCTTAATTAACTCTTCCGTCTTGTTTTCTCCTTTGTGACCTGCCAACTTATCATCATGACACTCCCGCATCACTTGTTGCTGAAGCTCAGCCGTTGGTACATATAAGGCCTCCCCTTGATATGGCATTTGGTGAATGATTGTTCTGTTTGAATCTTCCTTAACCCAGTTCTGCATAGCCTCTGGACTCATGTTCTCTACAATGGCCTTCTGCATATTGATTGAAACTGTGGCTCCAACGAATTTTGTTTCAGGAATAATCGGTTGAATGGCGGTGGCTGTTCTCTGAGATTCCGTGCCTAATCTTGAAAGTGCATCTGCCTTTCCATTTTGCGCTCCTGGGCGAAAGGTAATCACGAAGTCATAATCCGCAAAATACAAGGACCATCTAAGTTGTCTTGGAGTGAGCGTCCTGGCGGATTTCAAGAATTTTAAGTTACGATGGTCAGTAAACACCGTAACTTGATGCTGGGTTCCCATCAAGTAATGTCGCCACTCCTTGAAGGCATCCTTAATAGCCAGTAATTCTTTTTCCGTAATGGTATAGTTAATCTCAGCCTGGGTCAGTTTCCTGGATCGATAGGCTACTGGGTGCAGTTGACCAGTGCTCTTGTGGCGCTGAGACAGAACCCCTCCTAGAGCCTGATCCGACGCGTCAGTCTCCACGTAGAAAGGCTCTGACGGGTTGGCATGAAGTAACACAGGAGCCGTAGTGAAGGCTTCTTTCATCGATTGGAATGCCTCCTCCGATTCCTTTAACCACTCAAATTTGATTCCTTTCTTTAGCAACTTGGTGAGGGGTAAAATCTTTCTGGAAAACTCACTGATGAATCGTCGATAAAAATTGGCGAATCCAATGAAACTTTGGACCTCTTTTACACTCGTTGGAGATTTCCAAGCTGTTACCGCCTCCACTTTTCGAGGATCCATTAAAATGCCAGATGGTGAAAGAACAAATCCCAAAAATTCTACCTGGGAAACATCAAAGGCGCATTTTTCCAGTTTTACAAATAGTTTGTTCTCTTGTAATCTTCTCAGAACTCCTTTGACCTGCTCGTGGTGTTTTGTCACATCAGATGAATAAATCAAAATATCGTCAATGTATACGATGGCACACTGATCTATGAACTCTTTCAGGACATCATTAATAAAATGCTGGAATGCGGCTGGAGCATTACATAATCCGTATGGCATTACTTGATATTCGAATAACCCAAATCTTGTCCGGAAGGCCGTCTTCCATTCGTCTCCTTCACGCATTCGAACTAGATGGTAGGCCCCTCGTAGATCCAACTTCGTGTAGATTTGGGCTCCCTTCACTTGGTCTAGCAAGACCGAAATCAATGGTAAAGGATATCTATTCTTCTTTGTTATCCTGTTGATGGCTCTATAATCAATACACGTTCTCAATTCCCCTTCCTTCTTGGGCACGAAAAACAGGGGCGACGAGACTGGTGACTGCGATGGTCGGATAAAGCCATTTGCCAGATACTTGTCCAAGTATTCCTTCAAGTGTTGATGTTCTTTCTCTGTTAGTGCATAAACACGACTGCATGGCAAGTTGGCCCCTGGCTCCAGATCTATTTTGCAGTCATAAATTCGATGTGGAGGTAAGTGTTCTGCTTCCACTTCATTAAATACGTTCTCAAACTCCATATATTCTTCAGGAATCTGGCTGGTATCGATTGCACATATAGAATGCCCCCACAGAACACAAGGAGAGGGCTGGGTTGTTCTCTTTATCTGTGGTTTCTGTGGTAAGACAGTTCTCACAGCAATAACTCGAATCCATTACTACTGTTCTAGTGCTCCAGTTAATTGTAGGGTTATGCTCTGTGAGCCACGGCAGTCCAAGGATTAATTGGAACTGAGGGGCATCTATTAGATTAAACTGTATTTGTTCGTGATGCCCATCATTGGTAATCAATCGAATCAGCTCCGTATGACTCACAATAGGACCAGATGATAGATTAGTTCCATCTACCGCTCGAACCGATTCACTCTTTACTTTTCTTATTGCTTGGATTCCCACCTTGTCCGCAAATTGCAAATCACAGAAATTTCCTGTCGCTCCCGAGTCTATCATTACTGATACTTCGGTTAGAGTCGTAGATCGGAATTCAACCTTCATTGACAGGATCAAATGTGGAGCCGCCGATTGCAATGTATTCGCCACTTGATGTTCTTTCGGAGTTTCTTCTGAAATTGCACCCACCCGTTCAACTCCATCCACAGGTAGTGCTGCTAGTTTTCCTTCGGCTTAAAGGTTCCTTTAGGCTTCTTCGGACAATTTCGGACGAAATGTCCCCCGGATCCACAATACATGCACAAGTTATTTGTTCTTCTCTTTTCTTTTTCTTCTTTAGTTAACGGTCCCCTGATGGTTCCAATTTGCATTGGTTCAGTTGTTTCGGTAGTTCGTGTTCCTTCGGACCGAGCTCTGTCAAATCTTGGAACGATTGCTCGAAAATCTTTTTTCTTCTCTCCTCTTCGTTCCCCCTGACGGAAATCTATTTCAAGAACCAAGTCGATGAGAGCTGAGATCTCGGTGGGTCGGTTCGGAATTTGGGCCAAAGTGTCCTTCAGTTCATCTCGCAACCCTCGATAGAAGACTGCTGCCCGTTTGTTTTCGGGCCAATCGGTTTCTACGACCAGCTTGTTGAACTGAGCCAGATATGCTATCAGATCTCGATTACCTTGTCGCAGATCTAGCAATTCATTGTCCACCACTTGCGAAATCCGTCGACGGTCAAAGATACGAAGGAACTCTTGTTTGAAGTTTTCAAAATTCCTTAACAACGGATCTTCTCGGGTAACTAAAGGCATGGACCAGGCAGCCGCATCTCCACTGAGATATGAGAGAATAAAGGCCACCTTAGACTGCGCGTCAGGGAAAATAGAAGGACGGCATAGGAAATGTAAGGAGCATTGTGAGAGAAATATCTGCGCTTTCTGCGGGTCCCCATTAAACCTTTCGGGAGCGGCCAATGGTATAACCGGGGACAGGGAATGTATGACTTGTGTGGTTGACCTATTGGTAGCCTCTAACACTGGATTCATGGCCTCCCGCTCTAAACCACTAGACTGATGTAATCTCAGAGCTAACTCTGCTGTCTCCTTCCTAGCACTCACTACCTCCCGTCTTAGACTTTGATTTTCCTCTCTTACCGCTCCCAATTCCTTGTGTATTGCATCTAAAATAGTCCCTAAGGATTGGATATCTATCCCTTCTGCCATCTCTGCTCGGGTGCAAATCAAACTTGGGCACTTCACTCTGTCAGGACTCCAAGTAAGTTACCTGGTATCTTCTTAAGTCCTTGCGTGGGAGCAGAGATGCTAATACCCAAATCCCTAAAAACAATGCCAGCAGGTCTAATATAGAACCTCCCTACATTATCTCCAGGGAAGGGGGTGTGGATAAAATAATAAACAGAGAAGAGACTGGTCCGGACTGTTTTCCTCAGACTCCTTCTTTCTATGGTGTCTGCAATACTGGAAACCCTAATGTCTCTGGACCTGGCTTCTCTTCTTAAGGTGTTGTGTTGTTCTCTCTCTCTCTCTCATCTAGTTAGTTGTCATTCACTAACTGGATGAGAATCCATAATATTGGGGTTTCTGTAGGTTGATTTTATCGTATTTTAATTATCTTGGCTTTAGCTTTTCTTCCTTGTCTGCTCACTGTGTTTCTCCTGCTTCTAACAAGAACCTTTAGTGCCAGGTAAGTTTTCACACAGTTCCTTGCTTCCTATGAAAACTCTGGCATACCTATTTATATACTTAAATAATCTTTCTCCTTTTGCCTTTAGATCAAGAACTATTTATAGCGAACTCTTCAAGTGAAAACGGTTAAAACATTTGCTATGCACTGTAAAAGTCTTTCTTTTTCGTCGGTTTGGCCAAGCACAAATGTTGTCATCTACTTAGCTTCGTTATCCGTTGTGTGTTCCACGAGTCTCAGCTTCCTCGTAATGCGCTATTATTTCTAAGGACTTCAGGAATTAGTCGCGCGTTTGAATTACACGCCGCGACTAGTTTTCCTCCACGCTCGCACTAAGGTAGAGCGGAGTACTTCAACTGATTACTTGAACATTAGTTTTTCTGTCAGGGTGAAGGCGTCGTTTCTCCTCAGACGATGATCGTGGTGAAGTGCGCAGCCTCTAGCGCTCGCGCACCGCTTGTACCCTTCAGCCTCTGACGTGACGCTAGAACTAGAACGCTAACCTCGCATTACCATGGCCACTGCGGCGGCCATCTTGCCTCTCCAGAATCGGACTCTTTCCGTCCAGGTGATGCAGGCAGGGATGATCTGATCAGCTTGAGTCGATATAGAGCCACATATTTGTGAAACCGCCTGTTGGGTCCTGACACATTGTTGCATAGGAATTTGCTAGCGCTAAAAGAGAAATTGGCTTCCATTCTAAATCAACGCATCCTGCAGAAATGGGAGGTGAGCAAGTTAGCCCACTTCGAATACGGGGAAGGGGCTGGCAAACTATTGGCCTGGAAGTCAAAAATCGACCAGGCACGCAACATCATAGACTCTGTTATAACGAGTCAAGGTACTTTTTTTTCGGATACAGATATTAGAACAGCCTTTAAAGATTTCTTTCAAAGTATATATCAGGAAGATAGGAACATCACCTCGGATAGTATAGAGAAATGGCTGGATGGTATCTCCTTACCATCATTATCCTCTGAACAAAGTGCCTTCTTGGATAAAGTGATTACAGAGGAAGAGGTTGTGTTGGCTGTACAGGGCAGCAAAGGGGGCAAGGCTGCAGGCCCTGATGGCCTGCCAGCTGAGATCTATAAAAACCTGGTGGTAGAAATATCTCCCTTCCTTGCTGTCCTGTTTAATCAAATACTGCAGGAGGGGGCGCTTCCACCAACATCTTGGAATAGTGCATCTATTACGCTTATTTTAAAACCTGGTAAACCTGCTACCAACTGTGGTTCATATCGCCCTATATCAATCTTGAACGCAGATTATAAAATCTTTGCATCCCTTTTGGCAAGCAGGTTGGCCCAGGTTGCCCCCGATATTTTACATCCTAACCAAAAGGGTTTTGTCAGGGGTCGCCAACTTTATGAATTAACCTACGATCTAATAGGCGCTATAGATATCGCGACCAAGGACTCCATTCCACTGGCTATCCTCACGTTGGATGCCACCAAGGCCTTCGACAGGGTCAATTGGACATACCTGTCGGGGGCCTTGGCCAAATTCAATGTGGGCGAGGGTTTTGGCAGAGCGGTAAAATTGTTGTATCATAGTCCAACTGCTTGTGTATTGGTAAATGGGGGCTTGTCTGAACCCTTTGCAGTTACAAGAGGAACACGGCAGGGCTGCCCTCTATCCCCTTTGCTATTCGATCTCTATATTGAGCTTTTTGCTCAGAAATTAAGAGGGGATGATACCATCAAACCTTTTATCTATAGAGATTGGGAAAAGAGGGTGGCCCTCTACGCGGACGATGTCATGATAATGACATCGGAGATTAGCACCGCGTTTCCTGCAGCCATTAAGTTAGCTTTGGAATTCAGGGAAGTCTCAGGCTACGAGGTAAACGCCTCAAAGACTGAGATAATGGTGTGGAATGATGACGCGAGCGGATTTAACGAGCAACTAAGCACAAGTGTGCTTTATTTAGGGCTAAACATCGTCAAAGATATCAGTCTGATTGCCCCCTCGAACTTTGCTGTAGTTGCAAAAGAATGTCGGAAGCTAATGAGAGCCTGGCAGCACCTCACCCTGTCTTTATTAGGCAGAGTAAATCTGGTGAAAATGTCTATCCTACCGAAGGTTTCTTTTTTATTTAACACAATTCCACTTTTTTTTTACCCCTCTTTGTTGGCTAAATTACAGAGTGAAATTACTTCATTTATCTGGAATAATAAAAATCCAAGGATAGCCTGGAAGAAAATCAGGCGCCGCAGGGAGAAGGGGGTCTGGCGGGCCCAGATTTGCAGATTTATGCGTGGGCATTTTCAATTATCACACGCACGTATGCTCCTAAAAATGCCAACAGATGAGGGTATTGGGAGTATGTTTCTGGCTTTATTGAAGTGTGAAGGAGTTGGCAGGTTGGCTACTTGTTTAAATTTGGTGACCCCAAACTCTTTAAAAAAGTTAAACTAAAGGTGTTGCAGGGCCTGGCAAGAACTTGGGCCAAGGTGAGAACTTCAATAAAATTAGAGTACTACTCTAGCAGATCTCCAATATGGGGTCTTCCCTTGGCTCCAGGCTGGGTGGGCGACACACTAGCACTCCCGCTTAGAAAGGCTATAATAAGAGTTTGGGGGGATCTGTTTTTGGAAGGGACCCTGCTTCCTTGGGAATATCTAGTGGGGCCCAATCTCTCTAGACTTAAATATTTGCAAATATCGAGTTGGGCTCAAGCAGTAAACACCCAAACTGCACGCTGGAACAACATGCCATTAGGGGGAGGCAGTGAACTTGAATCTCTTTTGCTAGATAAACCGCCAGCAAAAAAAGAGATCTCTTTATGGTACAATCTAATACTGGAAGAAACTGATGGCAATTTTCACCTTCCTGAGCTATTGTGGGGAGACTCGATGCCGGGCCTGAATGTGAAAGATCTGTGGTTAATGTCCTGCAAAGTACTGTGGGACTTAGTCAAACCAGCCTGGCTTCGTAGAAACCATCTTTTCACCCTACATAGGGCCTACTACTCCCCGCAGAGGTTGTCCAAGTTTTCCCTGGGGGGTCCAGTGGCTTGTGCACGGTGTGGCTTAAAAGAGGCCCCGGACACGCATATGTTCTTTGATTGTCCTCACCTAGCACCTTTTTGGGACTCAATCAGCAGCAAACTTTGATCTTCCCTGGGATTCACAGTAGTGATTTGTAGTGTAGTTCCTATTATCCCAATAGGCTCTGCGCATTGGAATAATATCTTCAATAGTATAGACGTAGGACTGTGGTTAACTAGGTCTTCTACTGACGATATTAGACTTAAAGTTATGTGTGCCAGCTAGCTCAGAGTTCACTAGAAACTTTCTCGAATAGGCAAGGAGGAGTTTAACCTCCCTGGATAGACAAGAAGGGATTTAGTTTCTGACAACCATAGAACATGACAACTTTGCTCTCCCCTAATCAAGAGTATATCTCTAGAGTCGTGTGAAAACAAAAGACAACTATTTTACTCAGTCAGTACGTGCATTCTTAGTTTCACCAGTTTGTAGAGAAATAAGAGATGGGCGTGTTTCAATAAAAAGATGTTATTTATTGATCAGTCTCTTTTCTCATACAAGAGAAATGAATCGTTATTATTGCAATACTTATAGTTAAGTAAAGTGCATACAGTAAAAACAGGATTATAAAATAATACTGTAAAAGCATTTATATGGTTTCTTAGCCATATGATACTAAAATTGATAAAAGATATACATACATATATACATTGACTAATCGTTCTCAACTGGTGCTTCTAACTACGCCTACCCCGGTGTACCTGACCTAAGCGTAATACTTGGGAGGGAGTAAGTAAGTAGCAGTTTTAGTTAAGTTTGTTTCGCCAAGAATCTGACTCAAGAATTGTCTGTAAGGGGTTAGTCAGTTCAGTACCTGAGATTTAGAAGGCTGGAGGGTTGGTATCTCTGTCTCAGGACTCTATATCCCAGTTACCCGCGAGGGCGGCTGGAAACGCCGGAGGCTGGATTTTTTGGCAGGAGAAAAGGCAGCGTCTCTCTCAGCGCGTCAAAATGGAGGGGCAGCGTCCGTGGGCTTTTCTGCATCAGCTGGGCTCTCCGGCAAGTAGCGCTGCTCCAAGCTCGTCACCACCGTGTCTTAGCTTAGGGCAGCGTCGGTATATTTATACCTGAAAGGTGCCGTGTTTGACGTAAGGATGGACATAAGACGTCAGCAAGAATGTCATAAGGACTGGTCGTTCTTACATTCTTTGCAGGAGTTCTCGAGCGAAATCAAAACAATAGCTGCCGGGGATTTCCCAGGTCTGTTGGAGGTTTGATTTGTTTTGAGAACTCGGTGTGCTTTCTAGGGGGCTGAAGGGATAGTGCTTGCTTAATGTGACAGCATGCGCTATGACCTAATCTGAAAACGGGTTTCTGTGCCGGTGTATGGACATTAGTGAATTAATAACCGGACAAGGGTCAGAAATAGGAGTATCAATATAGGTACCTAGATAAACACACTACACCCACTCCACGATTTTATGTACATATTTACTAACCTAAGCAATAGTAAACATAACTAACAGTGCATGTGTATACCGAACCATCCCAAAAACATTTTTTTTTTTGTATTTGAAAAATGGTGTATGCGAAATGCACGAAATGAGTATAGGTACTGTATGCATTCAAGCAGTATAATCATTCAATAAGGAGATGCATATTTTATATCAGCATGAATGATTTGCAAAATTACACATGAAATGGCTCTTGATACAGAAAAAAATTGCGAGACCATCTCATCACATATAAACACAATTAATTGCATATAAACTAGAGGTTGAGGTAATGTAATGTCTCTAGTATTCCTAAGAAAAGAAGTTCTGTTCTCTAAGAATAGTTTTACTTTAAGCAGAAGATAAGTGCCAAAAAGGTAAATATTTTGGAATTGGAAAAAAGTTTTCGCTATTCAGGGGAGAAGAGAAAAAATAGTTCACTGTCACTTTGTTTTCAAAAGACTGAAGGCCAAATTCAGAGTTCAGGGAACGCCGTGTGCAAGTTTGTTGAAAATCATTCTCTCTGTTCCGGTGAAAACATCATTTCAGACAGACTCTCGAAAAAACAGTCTACAGCTTCTGGTGAAAGTTCGACTAGGTTCGAAAATGTCGCTACCATACAGTCATGCGCAAGATTGCTTTCAATGATGGTTTGATCAGAACTGCTTACAGAAGGTCGTACCTGGTTGATGCTGCTTTCATCTTGTACTTTACTACCCTTCAATCGTAGTGGTGAAGTCTCCACGAATGCCGTCATCAGGATAGGTAGCCGCTGGGGACAGCATAATGCATGAGCCTTTACTGGACCCAACAAAGTATCTGCATCCAATGGTACGTCTGATTGTAGTGTAAGACAGGTGTCCAACACGCATTCTTCGCCGCATAGCATGCACCTTAATACAGGCATAACACAATTCTGAAAGTATGATGGACCGCTGCACTCCAAGGTAATAATGTTATCCACAAGTAAATATTTTAGATGGGTATTAGGTGCGCAGGAAAACACCTTCTGAGTCCAAGAGGTGCTGCAAATCTAAGAACAAGAAAGCCTTACATCGGGTAAGGACTAATTCCTGGGCACTCTGGGATGCACAATAGTGCGTAATGCAAGGTGTCCACACTATTTGAAAAAAATGTCTGTAGTCAAGGTTTTTTGGAAGATTTACTTCAAAATTGTGTCCATGGTAACAATATAGTTCAACTGGTCAATTATCTTCCATATTACATCATATGGTGACAATGTAATTCAAAACATTGAATCCGATGGTTATTGTAATCATTTTAACTTCATGAATTCAATAGTCCCCGATGCATTTCGTGCAAAGGTTGCACTTCTTCAGGGGGAATCTAGATAATAATAAAGAGACAAGGATGTAGGACGCTACAGAAACAGGAGACTTTTACATATATATATATATATATACACTGTGGGGGGTACGGACACAATTCTGCCAGATGGGTCTGAATGAAAGAAACCAGGTCATATTTAGATCTCGTAGCCGGGCTAAGCCAAGGGCTTTAGTTATGCGGTCCCGGTAGCGGATAGCTAGGATTGTTTCTTCCATTGTTGCTGGAGTCTTGTCTGTGACATGGCTTGCCATAACGAAGCAAGAGTAGCAAGAATAAAATGCCTGCTACGAGTCCCAACAGGAGTGGAAGTCCGCCAAAGATGGAATGGACGAAATTTGGAAAGATACCCAGGATCGCTTTGAATGGGGTTAAAGCGCCTGAAAAAACTGTCTTAAATACACTTGCGATACCACTTGTATCAGAAATATTTAAGATTTCGTTCAGTATTTCTGCGAAGTGTAGGGGGCAATTTGTTGATAACATTGAATGAATCTCTGTCGTTGTCCTTGCAACTTGGAGATCATACGTTTCTTTTGATGACGTCAACTGGGTTGGCGTCTGTAGGAGCACAGTCTTCATTCTGCTTAAAGTATCAATTCGAATAGAAGAGATTTTTAAACTGGGCCATAACCTTCCCTCCCTGTCTGGAGCATCATTCGGGAACAATACTCTTTCCCAGCACATGACCCTGGAAGTCACGCTTACAAGATAAGGTTTTCCTGGCAGCAAGCCACAACATCTGTGATCTACAATTACAATGTAACTCCCGTTCGAAGGTGTTCTAAAGAATGGTTCTATTTGTGTTTTGTTGTGTGGTGACATGAAAGGTTATTTGAAGTCCCTTCACAGGCCCCATGCAAACTAATACCCTGACACAGAAGTATGTCACTTAGTGATTTTTCACAATTATTACCACTAAGAAATACACTCTGTCCGTTATTACTGACACATGTGTGTGTATAGGGCAAGTTCCATGTGGACTTAATGTATCCTTTACCCAACCTTTCATACTGGCCTGCCTGTATATATTTTTGGCAGTATTGAAACTGGAAAGTTGTTATCGGTATATTTATTATCCCATGTTCTGACATTGTCAATGGTAATCTCTCAAGTTTTTCAATGCTCAGAATTGTATAGTCAGCACCCTTTTGTGCCAAACTGATTTGTTTATCAGTAAGGTTAAATATATTAAATAGTGACGTTGTGTTGATTAAACGCCAAGGCACATAGCCTGAACGCAGATTTTGTAACGTCCAGCCAAGCTGTACAATAAAACGTAATTGAGACTGACCGTGTTGCAACATCAGTAAGTCTTGTTCTATTATTTCGATTGCAGAAGATACAATACTGTCCAGTGAATATATTCTGGAAGACAGAGTCATTAACCCATTGTCCACAACAGAAAGTGATTTTTCCAAATTAACACGGTCAATTTCCTGTATTTTTTCTGCTGTCTCAATTTGAGTTACTTTCCAAGGTTCGTTGTAAGCTGCATATATAGAGGCCGCTATGAAACGTTTTAGACGCTGTTTGCGTGGTCCCATGATGAAATCACGCAAGTCAGCACCTTCTTTAAGTAAAGTTTTTTTTTTTTTTTTTTTTTTTGATTATAAACTTTTATTGACATACAGACACAGTTACACAGCAGTGTGCCTACAACCGTACATGGCCGGCAGCGATACACATATATTAACACAGTGGAGCATTTGTCAAGTAAGAACATATATATGAAGGATCTCGGATGGGTCTAAACCAAAGTCATAATCAGAGAGAGGACCTAACAAAACAAATCTAAGCACTTGGGCAGCTGCGACTTTAAGCTTGTAAATTGCTATATGGGGTTGAGGGCAACGGACCCAACAATCAAGACTTCCCTTCAGGAGGCTAGGGGGAGAAAGTACTTAACCAGCTCTCGATGCCCAGGAAACACTGTGAAACAGGGTATGCAGCCGGCAGATCAGGGGGCCGGGCCAAGGGTCCTGTCAGTAGACTGTGTGTATCAGGCATAATTCCACATATCTGACATCATTGCTTGCATAGCCAATTCTCGCATGACAGAAATCCGAAAACAGCATAGACATATCACAGTTTCCCCCATCCATAACAAGACTAGGCATGCAGGTTCAGACTGGTTCAGCCGTTAGCGTAATATCCTCAGTGGCAACGTCCCCCTCTCCTTGTGTGGCAGTTGCGAGAAGATAAGTCTGCAGAGGACCCCATATGTCGGCTGGCCTAGAGTTGAGAGGCAGCAATTCTGAAAATATGCCGTACTGTTCTTGGCAGTATAACATGTCGTGCAACCAGATTTTGAATTTAGGAGCCCTGCTCCGACCCCACCTACACGCCACGTGTCTTCTTGCCAGTAATATTGCCACATCGGTATACTTCCTAATTGTTCGTGCAATCTTTGCCGTGTATCCTAGTAGGAACAGCTGTGGATCTAAAGTTAGGGCATCTCCTATCATGAGGGAAAGTCCTTCACACACCCGTGACCAGTATTCCTGCACTTGCGGGCAAGTCCACGCTAAATGAAAGAAGTCCACCCCCTCCTGACTACACCTCTCACATCTGTCCGAGTCAATCAGACCAAATCTAAATTTCCTAGCCGGCGTGTAGTATAACCTATGCAGGAACTTATAATGTATTATTTTAAAGCGACAGCTGGACATCACCTCTCCTGAAAGGGCACAACTATACTCCCATTGCTCGTCCGCTATCTCCCTGCCAAGATCTGACGACCAATGCGCCCTGGCCGTACTCTCCACAACAGGCAGTTCCTCTCGTAGGCTTCTATAAATATTGGACACTAAATGCGCACCATCAACACTATTTACCACTACCGTGAGTGGGATCACACTGGGGGGTTCACGAGGGTATTCCGGCAGCAAGACCCTCAGGCCTTCCCGCAATCGTATATAATAAAACAAGTCCAACGGGGTGGGTTCATGGTCCTGAAAGAAATCCTCTCGAGACCGAAATAGCCCTTCGCGGAAAAGATCACCCCATGTATGAATGTGTAACTGACGACACAGCCTTTGGAATCCCACCTCTTGAAGGAGCGCTATCCGCGGGTGATAAGACAGTGGCATCCGAGCCGTATATAGTAATGGGGCCTGCAATTTCCTCCCTAGTCGATGCCATGCATCCATCGTACAGGTCACTGTATTGGAATGCATATCCAATTCAGATGGAGGGGCATGAACCACGCCCGCCAGTGGTAGCGGATGGGCTATCCAATCTTCCGCCGCCACTTGCGGCATGTAGGGTGACGGTTTCAGCCAATAATACAGGTAGTGCGCCTGAGCACTCAAGTAATATGCCTCGAAATCAGGCACATCGAATCCGCCCATACTGTACGGTTGCATCATAACTGCCCAGCGGAGGCGTGCCTGCTTGCCCCCCCATACAAGACGTATAAGCTCAGAGCGTAGGGTTTTGAAGAAGAATGCACCTGGGTAGTAAGGAACATTGAGGAACAAGTATAAGAATCGCGGTAGAACCACCATTTTTATGAGGGAGATTCTCGCTGCCATCGATAAGGGCAATTTAATCCATCTGGTCACTGAATCCGCTAGTTTAGTAATAGCCACTCCGTAGTTCGCACGTAAGGTATCCCCCCTATCTCTCGATATATGTATGCCCAGGTAGCGCAATTCAGAGGTGCACCACTCAAGCGGGTATTCCAGCGGGAACTCCGATATAGCTGGCGTTATAGGGAAGAGTTGGGATTTACCCCAGTTGATAGAAACGCCCGAGAGGCCTCCGAAGGCGACAAATTCCCGCAGTAATGCATTCAAGTTAGAGCTAGGATCTTTGACGTATAAGGTAACATCGTCAGCATATAACGAGATAGAAAGCTGACGTTGTTGGTAATTGAAGGCGCTGGCCTTATGAAGTTGCCGGATTCGACAGGCCAATGGCTCAATCGCCACGGCAAACAGTAAGGGGGAGAGAGGACATCCCTGGCGGGTTCCTCTCGTTATTGCAAAGGCGGCAGATAGTTGGCCATTCGCGAGTACTCTCGCCATTGGAGCCGTGTATAACAACCGTACCCAGTTTACAAATATCGGGGGGAACCCCATCCTTCGCAAGACTGCGAATAGGAACCCCCATTCCACCGAATCGAACGCTTTTGAAGCATCCAGAAAAACTGCGGCTAGAGGGATCTCAGGATGCACCGTTTGGATCAGGGAGAACACCGTGCGAAGGTTGTGTGAGGTCGATCTCGTTGGGACAAAGCCCGACTGATCAGGCAATATGAGTGTAGTCATAAGTAAAGATAATCTCGTCGCCAACACCTTAGCCAGAATTTTGGCGTCACAATTCAAGAGCGACAGTGGGCGGTATGAGTCACAGTATGCAGCATTTTTCCCCGGTTTGAGAAGAGACGTGATAATCACTTCACGCATAGACCTCGGAAATACACCCACTTCTAAGGCGTCTTCAAATACCTCCCGCAGAACAGGTGCAAGGACTTCTATATAACATTTATAAAATTCTGCGGGTAAGCCATCATGGCCCGGCGCCTTCCCATTGCCCAAGGACATAATGGCATCCCGCACCTCGTCTAACTCGAAGGGCGCCCCTAGAAACTGTCTGTGGACATCGCTTATCCAGCAGAGTGCAATGTCCCCCAGATAGTCATCCAGGTCCACTTCACCGAACGCCCGTGAGGTATAGAGTTGTTCATAGTGTGTTTGGAGTGTATTCAGAATCCCAACAGAATCCCTGTGTATCTCCCCGTCGGCTGTAGTCAGTTCTAGGATAGTATTTGAATCCCGTGCCACCCGCACTGCCATGGATAGCGCTCTTCCCGGTCTCCCTCCTTCGTTATAAGCGCGGGCCCGCCAGTGCTTTCCCTTGAACGATACCTCCCTTTGCGCTTCTGCCTCGTATTCCGACAGTGTGGCCCTGAACTTGCACCGTATGTCTCCAGTATCCCCTCGAACCATGCCATCCTCCAGTGTTTTGAGGTCCATCTCTAACCTACTAAGAGCACGTTGAATGTCCCTCAGCACCCCAGAGCTCTTAGCAATGCACCATCCCCTCACCGTAACTTTGAAAGCCTCCCAGACTGTCTCTACAGAGTCTACAGTATCTTTATTCCGGGGAAAAAATTCTTCTATGTCTGTTCTAAGTTCTTCGCGGAAGACAGTATCTATCAGTACATTAGGGTGTAAGCGCCAAGGTGGGCGTGGTTTATGAAATCCAGGCATGTCTAGGGCCGTCAAGACCGGGCAATGATCGGAATGCGTTCGGGGAAGATGTTTAGAGTGCAGAATATGTGGTGCTAGATTAATGGATACAAAAATGTAATCTATTCTGGCCCATGTTCCAGTGTGCGGGGTAAAGTGTGTTCCATCTAAAGTATCAGGATGCACTTGTCTCCAACTATCGATCAATCCTTCCTCCTCAACTATCCCTCTAAGGGAATCTCTCGCCCTAGCATGGTATGTTGAACATCCATCCGCTCTATCTAATCTCGGTTGCAGGGCCACATTGAAGTCTCCACCCCAGATCAGGTGCCTAGAACCCACATCCAATATACTCCCCCAAAGTTGCGCAAAGAAGTGAGGGTCATCAATATTAGGCGCATAGCAGTTGGCAATGGTAATCGTTTCTCCACCCAACCTCCCCCATACAATCACATATCTCCCCTCCTTATCAAGCATTTGACCTTGCAGTGTGAAGGGGAGGGCTCGGTGTATAAGTATAGCAGTGCCCCTGGCATAAGAGGAGTAGTTAGAGAAAGCCCTTACACCCGCCCATCTCGCGCCGAATGTGGAGGCAGCCGCCGGGGGTTCATGAGTTTCTTGCAGCAGAACCACCTGCACACTGTGTCTGTCCCAATATGCTAACAGTTGCCTACGTTTCCGTGCATCCTTCAGTCCACGCACATTCCAGGATATAAAGGTGCATTTGTTAACAGTTCCTGCGCCTAGTGTGGCCTAATTCAGTCTGTTTAAGGATCGTACCATGGAGCACCCATAACCACAATGTAACATACTCAACAAGTCCACTCGCTTCCCACCAGCACATCACTGTGTTGTCTTGCCCGTGTAATTCAAATTCAACCAACTCAAAAAATTCCCACATTTTCCCCCATTCCCCACCCGCCACCCACAGAGGCTTCCCCAACTCGCCAATGCATTCTTCCCCCCTTCCCCACCCCAATGCCCTCAACAATCGAGGGCGATAACACACCCTGTAACAACTGTAACAATATGGGTAATACCCGTTGGGTAGCATTCTAGGTGGCAACACAGCACCCCTTCCCCTCCACCAGATCCCAAGAGTGGGACACCCTTAGCCAGCAGGGGGAAAGGGGGGGGTGCCTGGCGATGAGGATCAAGACCAAATTGTGTCAGGCCCAAAAAAACCCCACCAACCGCAAAAATTCAAGGAGTATAGAAACCAATGAACATGGCTATTGGCGTGCTGTAGTCCACACCGTAGTACTCACAGACAGGATTTTAGGGCGATATCTGAAGATCAAGAGTCAGGAGGTCACTGTTCCTCATCCTCCATACGATCTTCTCCGTGGTCAGGTGCAGCCATCCCGTCCCTGTTGTGGAGCGTTGTGCGTTTAAAATGTTTTATAAATTCCTCAACTTGCTGCGGTTTCGTATAAAACTTTTGGCGACCCTGGTACGTGATTCGCAGTCTAGCCGGATAGAGTAGTGCATAATCCACCTGAAGAGTGCAAAGCTTCGCCTTGACGTCCAGAAACTTGCGCCGTTCGTCTTGTACCATAGGAGTGAAGTCAGGGTAGATCGTGAAATTGTTCCCATCATAGTTAAGTGCTTTGGCGGTCCGAACCGCCTGTAGCGCTGCGTCTCTATCCCTATAGTTCAGCAGGCGGGCTATGATAGGCCTCGGTTTCATGCCCGGTTTGGGTACCGGTCCAAGGGATCTGTGCGCCCTCTCTACAATGAACTGGGGGAGAACGCTTCCGAGCCCACCGAAGCCAACAGGAGTTTTTCCACATAGTCCTCCATCCTGCCCACATTGGTGGACTCCGGAATACCCACTACGCGTATGTTATTACGGCGACTCCTCGCCTCCAAATCCTCGTTCTTCGCTGCTATTGTGCGTAGCAGGTCATCCATCCGCGTAAGTCGTGACGCATGTTGTCCTGAGGTATCTTCAACGTCTGAGTTCCGTTGTTCCGCTTCCTTCAGTCTCCCCTCATGGACATCCAGCTTGTGCACGACAGCATCCATCCTGGACGATATTCTGTCCACCTTATCAGCAATAGTTGCGAATCCCTGTCGCATCTCACGTAGGATTTCCTGGATATCTGCGGAGTTGGTCGTTTGACTGCTAGTAGGATTATTGGTTTCTGTCTGCTGCAGGTGCTCCAGATTGGTACGGGTTGGCTTCTTCGCGGTATCAAACGTAAGCTTCGGTTGACGCGCGTCAGGTCGGCCCATCTTACCACCAAACAGACACAACAGCACAGTACGCAGTAAAGTGGGCTGCCAATTCACCACTGATACGCAGGCACGGTGAGTCCTGTCAGCGCAGTCTCCGTCACGCGCAACTAGCGCCAGTAGATCTCGGCACTCGGGTGGGGTTTAGATCAAAGGTAGTGGCAGTATCTGTCGTCTCCTCTGTCCTCCAATCTCTTCTGCAACTCCGACTCAGGGGTCTCCCAGTGAGACCACCCCACCGCTAACTCACCGTATGTCAATCGCCCTCAGGGTGTTAGGTCGGCCTCGCATCAATGGTAGTACTCGTGGATTAGGCCCGCTGCCCGATCAGTCGCATGGTGCAGGTTCCTCTCCCAGGGTGTGTATTAGCCGGCGAGAGGCGGTGGTCGCGGTCAATAAGCATTAGCAAGTGTCAAGGTTGTAGCGCGTGGCAAACCACTGCCGTCACCAAGTGGCCGGTACCTCCTGCGTCTCCTGCCTCCTGCACACCGTCATGCACTTTCACTGTAAGACCCAGTCAATGCCAGCAGCTAGATAGCAGTATTATGTCCCCAATAGTTGCCGCAGCTGTGGCCCCTGCACAGCGCCGCTCTTTCCACTCACCCCGCCGTCAAGGGGCAGCCAGATGCCAAGAGATGGATCGCCGAGATCAGCCGATTCCCAGGTAGTTCCCTAGGGCTGACGGCATATGCTGCCGGCGCTGCGTGCACCTCGATGTCTTCCACGCTTGGGGGTATGTAATCAGTGATCCCCTGATTATCTCGTGGATAGGCTGGGGGGTCGTTCCTAAGATGGCCTCCACCCCCGACAGCCGTCAGCAGACCGATGGTCGCACCCAGCAGGAAGCAGTTTGCCCAGGGGGTCTAAGCTATTACAGCGAGTACCTGCTGTGGCAGATGGGCGAGTGGCAGTCCCGCTATCTTCAAAGCGCCGCTGTGAGGAGCGAAGCTCTGACAGCGCGTCCCGCCTCTCCGTCAGTTTCGCGCCTTCCAGGGCCCAGCAGCCGTTACTGGATCCTCGGCCTCGCGTTGTGCGGCAGGCCGGCCGGCCGCCTCAATCCCTCCAGCAGTCCAGGTCGCTGGACACAACGGAGCCTCCGTCAGCCTTGGGGTTGGAGCGAGCAGCCTGAAAATTACACCGGAGCACCCGGGCAGCCTCCTCAGCAGGTGGTGACAGTTTCAGCCCGATCACACATCGGTGCAAGGATCGATTAGAGGATTAATTGCGCCAGGCTGTGAGAGCCTTACGAAGAGGCGTCCATACACCAGTGCGCCACCTAGCGCTCTTCTTTAAGTAAAGTTAAGTGTTGCTTAATTTCTGACAGTGTGGATGTATGTAGCCATTGAAGGCAGAGTTTCCCCACACTGTAAGTGGTTACAATCCCTGGATGTTGTCTCTGGGAGTATCTTGGGTCTGGCCGGGTCAATGTGAACCCCTGTATTTTGTTCAGGAATCTGTCTGACAGTTATTTGTGTCTGTGGGCCAGATCAACCATTGTTTCCAATCAGTATGTGTTCTGTTTTGGTTTAAAATATGGGATACGTCTATCTCAACCTCCGTAGTGCTATTACTGTTAGGTGTTGGTTTTGGAATAGACGGTTTATTTAAGTCTTTAATTTTGGCTAGGCCAAGACAGGATGTCTGTTGAATTGTATCGTTCAAAAATATAATTTGTTCTGGGATCTTGCAGGCTCTAAATAATGATTCTATACCTTGCACTTGCCAATCTTTTGTGCCCCAGATCGTTTTCGTTTCAATGTTATTGTTCCAGAAATCAAAACCGAATGTATTCATTTTTTCAATGAATGAGTCTGAATATATCAATTTTGTGTTTGTAAGCATGGTTTTCACTCCTGTCTTATTTAACAATTTGAAATAAAATGATTCTGCATTACTTGTGTTGAACCCTGAAAAGTATGAATATTTATCAAAAAATGTCTTTGAACTGCCTTTTGGTGGAGTCGCACAATGTTCCCATTGGTTAAATTTTAAAACATTTCTAGGTTGAGTAGATTTATGCAGATAATGGTTACCATAATGGTTATAACAAAACATTTGATCGTAATTAGATGAACCTTGCAAATAATCATGTTCTGTAAATTTAGCTGACATTACTAGATCAGACATCATATCATTAATACTTTCAAAGTCCCAATCATCAGCAAATGTGCTTGGTTTTACAAAGTCACTTAAAGAAATCTTGAATTGATGAGGATACTTCAGGAGTTCAACCGGACCATATATTTCGTAATCAGTTTTGTCCCATGCTATCCCACCGGGTATAGGATTGGCTGTGAAGTTTACTGAAGAAAGTTCTCTTTTCTCTATGTGTGAAGACTTGTGTGGTTTCAGGACCAAGTTGATTTTCTGACTTGCTGTGTCCATTGTAGCATATTTTCCCTCAATGAAATGTCCCAAGCATAGTACCATGATGAGCCAAAGTATGAGGATGAATACTCCTAGTGCCACCCAAAGTTCAATCCATGGAGAAATCAGATAGGTTTCTTTTAGTTGATGAAAGAGTTCCTTTGCTTTATCTCTAAAAGTTTTTGTTGTCCGCTGTTCCTCAGGTTCACTCAGATCTTCAGAAAAATCATCGAAGTTGATGAAGTAGCCTGATGCTGTTCTCTCAATTGTTTCAATTGCTTCTGGATTCCTTTTCGTTTTTGGAATTTTCTTTGTTTCATTAGCATAGTCTGTGGTTACATCATTGTAGACTGGTGTTTCTTGATTTAAGATTTTAATTTGGGTTTCAAGAGGTTTAAGTTCCATGGCTTTGTTGCATAGTCCTTGTTGTTTTACTGTAGGTTTATCAATTGTGATTAGTCTTTCAGTTTGAACCTCTGTGTTTGTAGCAAACTTTGGTGTTCTACTACTTCTTGGGAGTCCACTTGGCCTACTACTTGTTATCGGCCACATGATTGTGGTTTAACCAGGTCGATGGATACAACTCGGTTCTCCTTTTTACCAGCAAGGGGTGGTAGTACTACTGATCTTGTCCCGTTGACAGACAAGACTGGAACTGCTTTTCTGTAAGAAGGCCCAAATTCCTTCTTCACTGCCATCTTCTCTCTGACCAGATCCCCGATTTTTGGAATCCAGACAGGCCTTGCTGGGACAGGTGGTTTCTCTTCAGTGGTTATTGGCTGCTGTTTCAACTTTATGTTGCTCAGGTCTTTTCTTGTTTCGTTTAAGTCCTGTAAAATAGCCAAACGATCTTTGATATCAAAGCATTTTTCTTTAACCACTGAAGTTTGACTATCAAGGTCCTGGATTAACATTCTAGTCCCAAACAATAGTTCGTACGGACTGAGACCTCTCAGAGAATTTCTTGGCAGATTATTAAGACTACGTTGGACACTTATTAAATGTTTGACCCACCCAGCTCCCGAACCTAATACCTTTGCTGTTATAGATTGCTTTATGTCACGTTTTTTTCTTTCCACAATTCCGTTTCCCTCAGGATGAAAGGGACAAGAGTACCGCAATGCAATGCCCATGCTGGTCATGGCCTCCTTGTAAGCCCGAGAGCTAAACGCAGGACCCTGGTCAGAATGTAGCATGCCAATTGCGTATGTGCTGATAAAGACTCGCAAATCTTTTATAACAGTTCTGGCGTCAGCCGATCGCTGGGGCCACATCCATATGAATCTCGTGCATGAATCCACTGCGACCATGATATATTTATAGTTGCCGTCCTTTTGTAAGGGACCGCAGTGGTCCAGGTAAACACAGGCTAATGGTTTGTCTGAGATTAGAAGGGGCGTCTGGCCTGGTCGTTTCACTGTTGATACCTTCATTCTTTGACATATTTCACATTCTAGAACATAGTTCCTAGCTTGTCTCCTCATTCGTGGCCACCAGTATCTCTGTTTTAATAACGATACTGTGGCTGAAACGCCAGCATGTACAGAAGCAAGCCCTTCGTGTGCCGCTATAATGAGTCCTAACCTATGTTCCATGTTCGGAATTGCCCTATCCCCCACTCCAGGGATTCGAGCAAATGGAACGTTATTAGCATCAGTTATGTATGAGTACTTTACTGGAAAGCCTTTCGGGAGTGTTTCTATCGCATTTTTTACCGTAGCGCAGACAGCCTGTAATATTTCGCTGTCTATTTTTGTGTTTGACCGGGTGATGGCAGCTAGGGAAGCCGTTTGCACAGCTGCCTTCGCTGCCTCATCAGCCAATGAATTCCCTGCAACGTGAACGCCATCACGTTGATGACTCAGTGTATGTATCACGTGAGTCTTTTGTAGTTCTTTTTGTAAAAGAACTATTTGTTCCCAAAGCATTTTATGCTTGATTGTGCCACCTTTTGCATCTTTAATACCGTTCTGAACCCAGATTTGCAAGTATTCATTGTAAGACTGAACGCAATAATATGAATCGCACACTATGAGTGTGGGGAATTCGCGATTGGTATTTTCAAGCGCCATCTTAAAGGCTAGTAGTTCAGCTCGCTGAGCTGTACAATCTCCTAGAGATTGCGTTTTAGTGACCAGTGGTTTAAATTTTCCTTCGTGCCAGCGACCTTTAACAATCACGCATGCAGCACTGTAAGCTTGTTTACCCCCAACTGCGGGCTGTGCTGATCCGTCCGTATATATTATACAGCCGTAGCGTTCTAGAGGCAGGATTTCAGTCGGCAGAGGACATTCGAATTCATATTGGAGAAATTCTTGTGTTTTTAAATTAGGGTCAAATTCGTATACCACGTCTGTTGCAGCAAGGGAATTAGCCCACTGTATCCATCTCGGATGTAGTGCTTTAGCATTCGGAATGCTTGCCTTTGTTACCGCCTCCAGGGCTGGTATTGGTGTCACGATGATTATTCGTTTACCTTGTGCCAGGGCTCTTTCTTTCGCTACAGCAGTCTGTACCGCGGTTAGAATTTTTTCCGTTGGGCTAAATTTCATTTCAGCTTTTTGTGTGCAAATGTGATTTGTATGCTATTGGTACCGTTTCTCCCTCATTAGAGGTTAGGTATGTGAATCCGCATCTTCCTGGGATGACTCGAATCACAAGGTTGCGTGTGTTATCGCGTGTTTGCAATTTTGTTTTAACTAACATGTCTGTTTGTAAAGATCTCAGAATTTCTGTGTGTTTTTGAGTCCAATTGATTCTTTTAAAATCTGGTTTTATTAGATCATAGCGAGGTTTAACCCTCTCTGCATAGTTTATAATGTAAGTTCTTCCGAAATTCAGGAAACCTAGAATTGATTGCAAGTTTCTCAGTGTCCTAGGTGCTTGGATTACAGCACATTTTTCTAGGAAATTGTCAGCTAGGCTTTTGCCTTCACTTGATAATTCATATCCTAAAAATAGGACTGTCAGATGGGCAATTCTTGACTTCTTGAAGTTGAATTTGTAACCCTCTGCTGCGAACCCAAGTATTATGGTGTTCACTCTTTTCAAGTGAGTATCCAAGTCATCGTCTGTTAGATAGATGTCATCGAAATAAGATAATGCCTCATCATCATACATTTGTAGTAACTCTGTTACCCTCGCTGAGAATAATCCTGGGCTGTTCTTGAACCCATTTATTGAGAAAGCGGTCAAATATCTGCTTTCAGGTGCTATATTTTGACAAAAGAATCCATTAGAGATGTCTAATGTTGTTTTGTATTTTTTGCGCACTATGCTATTCATTAGTGCTGCACTGTGTGAGTTTTGTACTGCAAAAGTTTTGCAACATGAGTTAAGGTGTCTGTAGTCCAAAACTAGATGATATGAATCATCTGGTTTGGAGACAGGAAACAAAGGATTGTTCATTTGTGAGGTGCATGTTTCAATCACCCCCTGGTATTCAAGTTGATCTAAGATCTCCCTGACCTGTTTTTTAGCTTCTTGCTTAATTGGGTACTGCCTCTGTGCAGTCGGTTGAGATTTTAACTGGATCTTGTGAGGAGGAGAGTCCTCATCCCATCCCACCTGATTTTTATATAGTGCAGGAGCCTGGGCTACTGCCCACTTTCTTGCAAGTGTATATTTTTTATGAATTGGAATATGATTTGAGAAGGCAGGCATAATCATTTCTTCGCCATGAGGGCACTCCCTGACAAACTCTGGTGGCCAGTCTTTTTCAGCTAGAAGGATGTCATAGCCCTTGGAGAGATTATCCCAAAATAGACCCCTTATTTTCCTAGTCTTATCTCCCTCTATACGTAAGGTTATTTCATATATTTTATGAGGTTTGCTAACTCTGGTATCTGCAGTTTCCACCTGAATGTACTCATTCGTGTCCACTGTCTCCAGATGATTCATCAGGATCTTGCGAGCTATGCTCACTTCTGCTGCGCTGTCTAACATTGTCTGGGCCCACTCTCCGTTTTTCAGCTGAGTCCTCAGGATCCTCGGCATGTTTGATTATTTTAATGCTGGCTACCTTCTTCTTTGGAAATTGTAACTTTTTACTTTGATGAGCAGGTTCTTTGTCTTTGGACTTGACGTGCTCTTCCCTGTGTTCTGACCGTCCTCTTCTTTCCGATTTCTGCGAGGAAGTCTGAAAAGATCGAGAGGGACGTGTATCAATATCTTGATATCTATCAGGTTTCTTCAAATTATCCCTATTTCTAAGGTTGTATTTTTTCTCAGAGGGCTCCCTCTGGGGAGACTTGTGTCCTTGGTCCGGAGATCTTTCTCTCCGCCGAGGAGACCTTCCTCTGGACTGGAATCTTTTTTCTTTGGGAGTGGATTGTTTATTTCCATCCCAGTTCTTTTTTGAAGTGTTTAGATTATTTTTAATAAATACCTTTTCAGGATTTTCTATTAGTTGGGGTTTCACTGGTTTCCCACCCAAACTAATTTCTAATTTCTAATTTAAAACATTTCTAAAGCGCAGCGTACACCATGCGGTTTCTTGGCGCTAGTGAGCAGGATCGGCAACTGAGGGAAAAGACAAGAGTAATAGGAATGAAAAGCTAAGCGGGGAAAGCCTGATTGAAGAGGAAAGTTTTTAAATCTTTACGAAAGGAGAGGTACTGGGTAGCAGAACGGAGATGGTCAGGGAGGGAGTTCCAGAATGTTGGGGCCAAGGTGGAGAAGTTGGCCCCACCCCACTTTTTACGTGTGAAGCGGGGGATCTGAAGAAGGGACTTAGAGGAAGACCGGAGCTCTCTTGTGGGAACATAGGGTTTTATTAAAGAAGAGATAAAAATGGGGGCAGTGCCCTGACGGGCCTGGAAGACCATGCAGCCCGTCTTGAAAAGGGAACGTTCTTTTACGGGAAGCCAGTGAAGCTCCCTAAGAAGGGGGGTGGAATGGTGATAGCGTGGGAGGCCGTAAACCAGCCGGGCCGCCTGGTTCTGGATCGACTGGAGTCTTCGCAGGCTGTATGCTGGAATGCCATGATAGAGGGCGTTGGCATAATCCAGCCTTGATATCACCAGGGCGGCCATGATAATCTTGAGTGCCTGAGGGGAGAAAAAGCGGGAAACAGAGCGGATGGTGCGGAGAGTGAGGAAACAAGAAGAGACCACGGAGCTGATTTGTGAGTGGAGAGTGAGCTGGTGATTTATTTTAACACCCAGTGTTTTGACCGTGGTTGAGGGGGAAGGTGCAGGCCCAAGAGAGGGGGGCCAGAAGAGAGAGTTCCAGGAGCTGGATGAACCACCGGTGAGAACCAATTCGGTTTTGTCCGGGTTCAGCTTAAGGTGGTTGTGGTTCATCCAGTCCCTGATGAATGTCATAGTAGACTGAAAGTTAGAGACAGAGAGGGGAGAGGAGGACAGATCAAAGATGAGCTGGAGATCATCCGCGTAGTTGTACACAGTGACCTCCAGCTGCTGGAGCGCGAAGATAAGAGGGAAGATATAGAGATTGAAAAGTAGGGGGGAGAGAGAGGATCCCTGGGGAACACCACAAGTGACTGGGAGGGGAGTGGTAGAGAAGTTGCCTAGCCGCACCGCCTGGGTGCGGTCCCTCAGAAAGGAGGAGAGCCAAACCAGGGCTGATCCCCCGATTCCAGCCGCCCTGACACGGGACAGTAAGATGGTATGGTCCACCGTGTCAAAGGCGGCGGACAGGTCAAGGAGGACCAGTGCCTGGTATTTGTTATCATCCATACCCTTTCTGAGGTTGTCTAGGACTGAGACCACAACCAATTCGGTTGAATGTCTGGGACGGAAACCGGCCTGGCGAGATGCCAGCCCCCCATTGGTCTCAATATGGGCGCTAAGTACCGCGGTAACGTGGCGTTCCATCACCTTGCCCAAAAAGGGCAGCAGGGAGATGGGGCGATAGTTGGCCGAGATGGAAGGGTCCGCGCCAGGTTTCTTCAAGATGGGTACTATAGTGGCTGCCTTTAGCGCGGGGGTCACTACACCCTGTGCTAGGGAGCTGTTGAGAAAGACAATGGGGGGTTCAGAACAGCAGGAGTAAATTTGCTGCAGGATACGTGCCGGACAGACATCCGCCGGAGACCCCGACTTCACTTTGGGAAGGATCGCCAGAAATGATTCCTGAGTAAGGGGGGGAATGGAGGTGAGAGGGCATTGAACAGCGGGGGGGGGAAGGATCAACAAATGCAAGTGAGGGTGGTGGAATGTTGGCCTTGATGGTAACGATTTTATCCAGAAAATAGGCGTTGAGTTGATCACAAAGAAGCTGGGAGGGAGGGATTTGGGATGAGGTTCGATCTGAGAATGCCAGGTCATTCACTATGCCAAAAATTACCCTGGGTTTATTTTCAGCGGACGCTATTTTAGCAGAGAAGTGGGTAGTTTTTGCGGCAAGGATTGCTGTTTTATATTTGGCCAGTGATGTGAGAAAGTGAGTTTTTGATAAAGGACAGTAATTTTTCCTCCATTGCCTCTCCGCCCGTCGGGTGCTCAGTTTAGGCTCTTTCAGGTGGTCGTTAAACCATCTGTTAGAATCCTTAGGTCGACGGATGGATATGCGACGTAGGGGAGCCATTGAGTCACAGCCACCAGCCAGCCAGGTGTTTATGGCCTTGGCTTGAGAGGTAGATGATAAGCCAGAGAGGGTGGGAGAGGAGTTTTGAAGCAGAGAGGTCAGGGAGGGAAGATCCAGTCTGTTCCAGTTCCGCGCCCAGGTGTTTTTGGCATGCGGAGTTTTTGATACCGGATTACGGGGAATGGAGAGGGAGATGAGGGCATGGTCGGACCAGGGGCAGGGAGAGACTGCCACCGAAGCCACTGGGAGATTAAGGGACCAGACCTGGTCGAGTATGTGCCCATGGGAGTGAGTGGGGACAGTTATATGCGGTGCAAAGTTGAGAGACAGGAGAGATTCTGTGAATTCTTTTGAGGCCGTACACTCATGTGGGTCTGAGGGCCAGTAATTAAAGTCTCCCAGCACCAAGACCGAGGCGTAGTTGACCACCAAGTTGGCCAACAGGTCTTGAAATGCCGGTAGGAACGAGGGCGAAGACTGAGGAGGGCGGTACATTAAGAGACAAGTAATGGGCGGGGAGGATAAAAGAGAACGGACTACCAAAAAGTCAGCAGGGGGGATAGGGGGAAAGGGAAGTGATTGAAAGTTCAATTCCGACCGAACTATCTCTTCCTAGTTCTTCATAGGATTTTTCTATGATTCTGGCAAGTTCAAATGGTTGGTCTGCTATATCTGTTCCCTTTAATCTTTGGCGGATCGCCACATTTGCTGCTTCCCCTTTTATGTTTGCTAGTAAAATTGCCGAGACCTGCTTGAAGTCTTTCAGTAATTTCATACCCAGAGTTAAAGCAGGTTCTGGACCGTATTCATTTTGAATCTGTTTTAGCACCTCTGGTATTACCGCCATGGACGGAACACCATGTGTTTTTGTGTAAATGGAAGCAAAGACTGTACCCCAAGTGTCACAGTCCTCCACATGTGGTGCGATCCCCATTGGGAGACAGATAGTCAGAATTCTGTGTTTTTCAACAGGTGTGGTATCTGGAAATACCGCCTCTATTTGAGTGATTTTCTGTGCTAACCAGAATGGAATTTGTTCCCTTTTAATGGGTACTCTACCTAGACAGGACTGTATGGTGTGATTATATTTGTGTTCCCCTGATGAGGGGTCAGCTGTGGAATTTTAATAGCTGGTTGGACTGTTGAAGTCCGCATTACATATTGGACTAGTTGTCTGTGTATTTTAATCAGTTGTTTTAACTGCGTTAAAAGTTCTGGTATTGACATTTTTTCAATGTCTGGATGTGGTGTGTAGCTGGCTAGAACCGACCACGTTGCTCCTGGTCTACCTAGTGGACCGAGCCTGGTGATGTGATCATTATGTTTTAGGGCGCCTTTAAACCAGAGCAGGTGCTCTTGGTATTTGAGTGGTATTTCCACCTCCTCGAAAGGGGTGTACTCATCCGGAGGTTCCTCTATCTTGTAATAATGGAACTCCTTTGTTACAGCGTTTGCTGCTGGAAAATTCATCCATGAATAGAATACCTCTGTCTGCCGATATTCGTGTGCCTCAATTACGAATATGACTGTACCACCTCTCGGTGTTAGTCCATTTTCTATAAGTTTTAAAGTTATAGTTTTTCTTATGCTGACCGGGATGAGTATTGCACCCGGGTCAGTTTGCAGGAGACTTGTGTCATCCGCTAGGAGTTGAGCTGCTACTCTAGCTGCCTCACTTTCTTCTTCATTGTCTGACATTTTACTGTCAAGAAGGGTTTTTGTTGCAGATCAGGTTTCCACGGAAACAAAGATTAGATGCACAATATTTTGGAACACTGTATCCTTCAACGTTGAATAAACCAAAACCATACATAGGAGTCTCCTCCTACTAAGTTTGGCGGATTTTAACCTTTCACCCACTCCAGACGTCTTTGGAGTTTTATGGGAAAAAAGGGTCTGTGTGAAAAAGCACGACTGAGTTACTCTAATGTCTTGCGTTAGATTTATCGCCTATCCAAACCGTTGGGCGCCATGTAGTGTAGTTCCTATTATCCCAATAGGCTCTGCGCATTGGAATAATATCTTCAATAGTATATACGTAGGACTGTGGTTAACTAGGTCTTCTACTGACGATATTAGACTTAAAGTTATGTGTGCCAGCTAGCTCAGAGTTCACTAGAAACTTTCTCGAATAGGCAAGGAGGAGTTTAACCTCCCTGGATAGACAAGAAGGGATTTAGTTTCTGACATCCATAGAACATGACAACTTTGCTCTCCCCTAATCAAGAGTATATCTCTAGAGTCGTGTGAAAACAAAAGACAACTATTTTACTCAGTCAGTACGTGCATTCTTAGTTTCACCAGTTTGTAGAGAAATAAGAGATGGGCGTGTTTCAATAAAAAGATGTTATTTATTGATCAGTCTCTTTTCTCATACAAGAGAAATGAATCGCTATTATTGCAGTTAAGTAAAGTGCATACAGTAAAAACAGGATTATAAAATAATACTGTAAAAGCATTTATATGGTTTCTTAGCCATATGATACTAAAATTGATAAAAGATATACATACATATATACATTGACTAATCGTTCTCAACTGGTGCTTCTAACTACGCCTACCCCGGTGTACCTGACCTAAGCCTAATACTTGGGAGGGAGTAAGTAAGTAGCAGTTTTAGTTAAGTTTGTTTCGCCAAGAATCTGACTCAAGAATTCTCTGTAAGGGGTTAGTCAGTTCAGTACCTGGGATTTAGAAGGCTGGAGGGTTGGTATCTCTGTCTCAGGACTCGATATCCCAGTTACCCGCGAGGGCGGCTGGAAACGCCGGAGGCTGGATTTCTCGGCAGGAGAAAAGGCAGCGTCTCTCTCAGCCCGTCAAAAGGGAGGGGCAGCGTCCGTGGGCTTTTCTGCATCAGCTGGGCTCTCCGGCAAGTAGCGCTGCTCCAAGCTCGTCACCACCGTGTCTTAGCTTAGGGCAGCGTCGGTATATTTATACCTGAAAGGTGCCGTGTTTGACGTAAGGATGGACATAAGACGTCAGCAAGAATGTCATATGGACTGGTCGTTCTTACATTCTTTGCAGGAGTTCTCGAGCTAAATCAAAACAATAGCTGCGGGGGATTTCCCAGGTCTGTTGGAGGTTTGATTTGTTTTGAGAACTCGGTGTGCTTTCTAGGGGGCTGAAGGGATAGTGCTTGCTTAATGTGACAGCATGCGCTATGACCTAATCTGAAAACGGGTTTCTGTGCCGGTGTATGGACATTAGTGAATTAATAACCGGACAAGGGTCAGAAATAGGAGTATCAATATAGGTACCTAGATAAACACACTACAGATTGATCTCCGCATTGTCATCTTCGGAGTTGGGGACCAGACTCGTAGTCCAGCGAAGGACCTTCTGTTCTATTCCAACCTGGCGGCCCACAGAGAAATCTGTAAGCATTGGAAGGATGCTTCCATCCCTTCATTTCATGACTGGTGCTCTTCAATTCTCCAAATCTCGAAACTAGACCTCGCCAGGGCTGGGAAACAAAATAAGAGAGCTTTCTGGCATTTGCTTGATTGGCCCCATTGAGTCTGGTTTCCCCCCCCCAGGTCCGATGATTACGTAGCCATGGTTCATTCTCCCTGCTATGCCAGTCTCTTCCTTTTCCTCTGGTACTCTGACAGGCAATAGCAATGGTGGCAACTGGCTCAATGGTTGTCATCAGCCATCTGGGTAACAAGGCGCCTTGATCGGTGTGAGCCAGTCGTTGCTGTGGGGAATTTGTTGCCACTCCCTAACCACCATTCCTGCCAGCCCAGACTGAGGCAGCACAATTGAACTCTTTTATACCTTTCTTCCTTGTTTGGTAGTTTGGCAGTTGGAAACCATGAACGTAAATGAGGATAAAAAAAAAATAAAAAAAATTAAAAAAAATATATATGGAAAACACCAGCAGTGCCACCCCCCAGACCCCCGCCCCCTTGCCTACCCTCTACCCTGAAACCCCCCTCCCTTCCACCCACCTCATGAGGCATAAGGAGACCGGTCCTTGTTGATGCAGAACTGACCACCAGTCCCCTCCCCTGGACACCGCCCCCCATTGGGCTGTCAAAAATGGAAAAAGTATACAGAGAAAAAAGATGAGAGACCCAACTCTAACTCTAAAATAGGCATAGAGTATACATCAAACTGGCCAACATAAATCACCAAACCATCATATTTACATGTCCACCCAAAATTGAATGCGGAAATTCTTTTGCTGATACTTCAGAGAACATAAATTGCATCTGACCCTGGAATACCACTTTCAACTTAGCAGGGTTGAGCAAAAACACCTGCGTCCCCTTTGCCTGAAACAATGGGATCAATTGACGCAACTGCCATCTTTTCTCCACTGTTGCCTGACAAAAATCGGGTCCCACTAAAATTTGAAGCCCTTTCCCGCCCTTTTCCTATCCGGTCTGGCCAAATCATACAGTGGTTCTCGGGCTGAAAAATTATTAAGACATATCAGGATAGCTCGCAGTCTATCAACAGCTTGTCCCACTTTTTACGTTGGTTGAAGGGAAACCTATGTGCCCTTTGGACTTCAGCTTTCCAGTGCCATTGCATAAGTTCAGGGAATGTTTCCACAAAACGTTCCACCACAAACTGCCACACAGCTGCCCCCTCCTTGCCCTCTGGAATGCCCAGGATCCCCAAATTATTCCTTCTTGAGCGATTCTCAAGATCTGTCAGTTTCCAAATCATATCCTCCTTCTGGGCTTTCAAGGAATCAGTGAGAGTCATTTGTGAGGCCATCTCATCCTCAAACATAGATATTCTAGCTTCATTTTCTCCAATCCTAACTGCAAACTCAGAGCAAGTCTTTGCGACCCTACGTATTGAATTCTGTAATTTTGGACATGCCCTCTGGGTACGCAAGCTCTCCAACCGGATCTCCTCCCGATGAGCCATAATGCTCTAATCAATGGTAGTAAGTATAATTTCATCTGAACCTCCTAAATATGAGCCTGAAGCTCCTATAGGCATTTCTTCAATAGTTACTATGATACCATCCAGTTTAGGGGGCAAAGAATAGTCCCATACCATTGCGCCGGTTGAGCCTGAGACCCTATTTGACAAGGCATCGCCTTTTTTCATCTTTAGCTTATGAACCGTTCCAGGAGTATGTGGAGAGTTATTTCGTGCCTCACCTTCTTCCAAGCGCAAACTAGTAGTATCACTTTCCTCTTCCGCCCAGTCTCTTCCGAGGCTATCATCCCCCAATCAATGGCTGGAGGCACAAAAACACTACGGGCTGACTAGGGCTGATAACCTCAGTATCCAGTAGTCTCTAATCGAGGTGACAAGCAAGGTGGGGGCACCAACGAGTGATATTGTGGAGCTGCAACAACGGGTCGCAGATACAGAAGTGACTACTACTTCAACTACCAGGGAGAGGTGTGGCGCCGCGGCCAGGGCGACTGACGCTGGAATCTGGGGATCAGGGTTCGATCCCCGGCTCCGGCGGCAGGTTAGCCCAGCACCATGTGACTCTGGGCAATAGCTCGCTTAATCTTCCCGACGGCACCCAGCGCCTAGAGACCCTTACGGGTGATTGTGCGCTTTACAAATGTGGATTATTATTTATTATTATTATTATTACCAGAACTGAAAAAAACCATGACAAACAGATTTTAGCCATGAAACTAAAATAGAGCACCCCAATAAGTGTAAATGGTGACTCAAATTCAGCCATCATTTTTACATCAATGCCACCCACTCCAATTCGTCAAAAGGCCACTTTATTACCACACATTCTAAACACATAAAAACAGCTTCCTCATCATCAGTGGAACCCAAATATAGCACTCTACACTCAGCTCTTGAATCAGATTGTTTAGAGACTTTGTTATTTACATTCAAAAGGCTTATAGACTTGCTACCAGTAGATCTTGCTCCATTTCTATTACCACAACATACTGTATCAATAGCAGGAAGGTGCATTACCTAGATGACTACTGCTACCACAACAATAACGTTTCACAACCTTCTTTTTTACAGAATTTGTGACAAATGTTTCCTTTTTGACTTATCAATATAACCAACATTGTTTATAGAATGAGCTTTAGGCCGTGGTATCATTCACTCCATATAACTAGCTTTGCTGTCAGTACAAGCTGCCAATGCTACTTCTTTATCCAGAGTCACCTTAAGTGTAGTTAACAGTGTTTCTTGAATAGTTTTGTTATTGGTGTTAAAATCCACTACGTCTCTGATCATCTTTTCTTCAAAATTCATATATATTCCAAAATGTAGATAGGACTAGGACGGCACCAACAAAACCTTCTATGGATTTTCCTGCCAGTTGGTGTCTACTTCTTGGTGACATTTTCCTTAGTTTTGAAACAAGTGTCCAGTATATTCAACCACAGTATCACCCACATCCAAAATTGTTTCATGAGGTCTTGACCAAAACAGTGTTCAAAAAAGCATGTTTTATGTTTTGTGTGAAAGTGTCACCATCAACGGCATTTAAATATGTCTCAAAACATTCCCAGTCTACATTAAAACAAACAGGATTTGGAAGGAAATATAGGGGAGGAACAACATTGTGGGTAAGAGACTTTCTATACTGTACACTGGTTTATAATATTATGCAAATTTATAAGGTAAATAGGGAATAGGTTTCCACTGACCTGCTCCTAACCTTCAGTATATTCTCATGTTAAAGTTCAATTATTTAAAACAAATTGTATAGCTTAAGGTGGTATGCACATGGCCTAATGGCTAGGGCGGTCGACCTAAAATCTGGGGAACCGGGTTCGAGTCTCGGCAAGGATGCGCAACATCCTGAGATTCTGGGCGATATCACTTAATCTCCCTGTGCCTAACAAATATGAATGTGTCCTCATGTAAAATAAATGGTGCTCATGTAAAGCGCTCTGATACCTTCGGGCCAAGTTCGCGCTCCATAAAACTCCATAAAAAAATAAAATAAAAAATATCATGGATAACATGCATCTTTGGATTTACTATTTGGTTGCTGCATGCATCAGTGCAGTGCTTGAGAGATTTAAAGAAATACACTGTAAATACAATTACAATAAATACAATGTAAAATATGAAATACCTTAAACTCATAGAGTTGCTGTAACTATAATGAAAAAAATGTCTTCAATCCCCGTGAGGACGACACTCTAACATTCCTCTATGATGAGCCTTAGGCTGCTCGAACACACTACCCCTAAGAGAGCACCTTGGTATTGGTGGAGCACTTATAAGAGATACTTGGACTCTTTACATAGTATACCTCTTTTTGGTATACTATATAAAGAGCCAGATTCCTAGATTAATAGTACCATGCTATAAATTGGCATTGGACATTTTAGGCTCACATAAGGTGTTGAGTGAAATTTCCAGAGGGGAAATTCGTGAGTGCTGTGAGTACCCAAGTTATCATACAATGTCTGCAAGTTTTTAGAAGACAAACTTATCCTCGTGAGTTGGTAACTGCCAATGTAACACAATTTGTGTTATTTGAGATAAATACATTTTTACCGGAAGGAGGCATCAAGCATATTAAGACTACCCTTTATCATTCCAGGAGTTATGGGTTGGTTGAGTGATTCAATCAGCCTCTTACTGGCATTTGCAATTAGCTTCCTTCAACTATATTGATTGGAAGAGTGTGATTAATGGGTGTTGAGAACCAGTCCTAACAATATTACTGGTGTTTGCTCCCTCTGTTTTGTTTTGGGGGCCTATGCCTAATACTTGTTGAATAGATAGTGGATAGGTTTCTCTACCTTTGATTCCAAGTTGTTCCCAGATTTGGATGATGTAGGGAAATGTATTCCAACGAAATAGGTTATTGGTGCTATTAGGAGTGATGGAGAGTTTCAAGGCAGGCTTAGGAAAGGTGGTTGGGTGTGAGTCAAGAAACCTGATCTTGTGATCTCTGGTGAGTCAAAATGCACTCCACCCATTCACGTTGTGTAAGTATGGTCTAATGATGTGTGCACACATGATGGCAATGTATGGAACAGGAAAGGTTGGTGACAGTTCCAGATGAACAACTGGATTTTGCGCAACAACAGATGGAATGCGGAAGTGAAGTAGTATTTTAGAGAAAGACAATGTACGCAATGATTACCCCAGAATGAAGCGATCTGTTCCAAAGTATCTTGAAGATCATTTGTAAACTAATGTTTACGTTAACTTCTTGGTAGGGGGGAAAGATATATGCAGTATTTTTCTGTGTCCATGCTTGGAATATGGAATACTGTAGTGGGTAGGTTCTATGTAGAAGGAGTTGGTAAGTTGTTGGTGGTCACTCAACAATTTCTTAATAAACGTACTGTATTCTTCACCCACATTGATAGAGTGAGGTTGTTCTCTCAAAGGTGTCAAGTGTATAAGATTACCAAGTCTAAGGAAAGGTATTGTGATTGAGCCACACTATTTCCTTGGAAAGGATGACACTAGTTTTTGCTTGTGGTATAAGAAGTTGGAGGCGCTTTGTAGAGCTGGCTCGTTGATGTGAAAGCCTCTTTTTTTCTGGCAACAGTATACTTCATCAAAAGTGCCTGCAGAAATCTCGGTGTCTGAAGAAGTCTCAGTTGACAAGCATAACATTTTCCATCTTGTCTGAAGTCTGCAAGACTGTTAGAATATATATAGCCATTTTGAGTGCCACTAACACATACATCATGCTTTTACGGCTTAACGTTGCTTTGAAGTTAGGGTTTTCAGGGAGTAAGAACTTCTTTTTGCAACCATACAGATAATCGTGACACAGTCAGCTGAAACAGAGATAGTTTCAGATTCAAGGCCTTCTACAACTGTGACAATAAGATTAGACTATGATTTAAAAAAGACTCACGAAGCAAAAAGTTGTTCACGCCAATGTGCACTAAATTTGGTGCACCTAATATATACTTATCATTCAAGGTCAAGATTCTTTCATGCACAATTATATTTGGACCTTCATTTAGAGCTAGGTGGATGAAGGCATCGACTAAAAACTGGCATCTGCCTTGCATGCCAACCTTATGGTTTTCCACTCCAATTAGAGGTTTGGAAACTAGAGGGCTTATAATGGTGGAACCTAAGATGGCTAGGCTGTCCAAAACTTATAATGCTGTGCAACCAGAAGCTCCAGACCTGACGGCCCATCCAGCACTGGGGCGCCGGTCACAGTGACAATAATTAAGGGCAGGGTGATGACACTATCCTTACCCGAGTCGTCCATGCTAGGCATCGGTGACTTGGGCAAGGAACGTTTACGAGAGACGCATTGAGAGAGGCAACATCCTGCGCATAATGGACATTTTTCAGACACAAACTCCTGCTTTGGGAGTTTGTTTATGTAAAACAAAAAGAAATTAAAATAATTTAACCCCCATGCCTGCCCTGCCTTCAGTGCCTCCACCTCAGTGACAGAGGCACTGAAGGAATAAAGATTTCCACTAGAAAAGCTGGATAGCTAATTATTATATTTAGTCCTCCATCATGGGAGTGGAAGCCAGGACTTCTGCTAGCCTGTCATTCTGGCTGACTGCGGGCTTGGAGCCTGGTGAGCTGGCTGGTCATCATCGTTTAAGAGAGGATCTAAGAGTTAATTTAAGAAATTATTCAGGGCTACAGGCTCTGAGGCAAGCATTTTCTGGTAAACCTCAAACAAGATGTGAGGTTTAATTATTGATTTAAGGTGTCTGGTAAGTAAAGTCAGCTTTTGTTTTTCTGTTTGAACTGCAGAATACTCTGACTTTGAAGAGGCCTGACATTTACAGAACCAAGGTCCCTTTTCAGCTTTTTCTTAGCTCACTGTTTTGTTTGCATAAATGTAGCTTCTTAGGTAAAATACTCTGAATAACAATTTTGATATGTAGGGCATTTGTGAAGTTCATACAACCCATTCAAGCACATTCAGATTCATATTGTATTGTGATAGAAAGAGATAGAAAAGGGGATTTGATAGCGAGATAAGATAAAGGATGGTCTTTTGCGCCTCTCTAATCTTGGTACAACTCAAAACTCTCCTATCTCCACCCAGAGGATCTTTGCTCAAACTGACAATGAAATCACAAAACTCAATAATATTTCATTGACAGTGAAGCAGATTTGCCCCACAGTACAGACAGAGAGGAGTAGATTTGGGAACCATTAAGGTTTATTAGCAGGTTAATAAAATTGTATCTCAAATTAATTCCATTGCGAGAAATTAAAATTTCTTGGATACAGCAATGTAGGAATTAGGGGGCATATGTAGGAAGGCGTTTGCAATGTAATTCGTAGAATTCCGGCGTTCGCGAAAAGCAAACGGCCTTTTGGTATGTAGGTGCCACATATCAAAATAAGGAATCGCACAAATTGCGATTCCTTATTTTGCTCAAGTATTTAAGGAATCCCAATTTTGCGATTCCTTAAATGCTATGTAGGGGTGCCTTAGACATTGTGATTTTGGCATAAGGAATCACAAAATACCTCCTACTCCAAGTAGATGGTATTTTGCGATTTCCTGTCACAATGCATTTTTTCAAAAATTCTAAATGCCATGTGGCGCACAGACATGCCCTTAGGGCATGTATGTGCACCACATGTACTTACAGGCACATTCCTGGGGTGCAACAGGTGTCCTTTGGACACCCTGGCACCCTTGGAATTGCGATTCTCAAATTTCGATTTTCTCATAGAAAATCGCAATTTGAGAATGTATCCCCATTCATTCCTATGGGCCTTTTGCCCTGTAGGAATGAATGGGACACTCATTCCTTAATTGTGATTCGCAATTTGCTAATCGCAATTAAGGAATTTTAGAGATTCGCAAAACAATTGCGAACTATTACCTACATTCCATCTTGCAATTTTCAAATAGCGATTCCTTAAAAATTGCTATTTGAGAATCGCAAAATGTGAATTACCTACATATGCCCCAATATTCCAAGCAGTAAAATCAATTATCCAGTGGTTTAGTATATTAAACCCATCATGTGCAAAGCAAAGCACAAACCTGTTTCTAAAAAGGAAACAACCTAATTCTAAGCTATGATGGGGGGCTAGGTTGGAAAACTTGCAAATCAGTTGGTAACAGCTAATATAGAATTGAAGTAGGAAACTAATAAGGGTACCTATTAATATCAGATGAAAGGCACTTGCTCTTGAGAATATCTCAGCAAACAGGAGAATAAGGAGCATTGGCCTCAGGAGATGAGAGACAGCTTCTACCTGCGAATGTAGACAGGGGCAAGTAAATCTAACACTGTTTGGACAAAATGCCAATGTAAAAATATCGGGAGACAGAAATATTGCACATTAAATATTGTGACACACAATTATCATGATGTACAAATATAATTGACAAGCATATCTTTTTTGAGGTAAGTACTCTCTTTGTAGATAATACTGATGTTTTTAATATTGTTTCCACTAATAAAGTGGTTACAAATATTATTTTTTAAATTATTGTAATGTGTTTTATTTGATATATACATTTTATGTCTTACTAATGTTTACATGAATGTTATTAATTGTTTTTCAAATATATCTTGTGATTAATTTTAAGTGATTGAAATAAAATTACTATTTTTTGTTAACTTATAGTGTTGTAGTGGGTTGTTTGGTTTGTAGGAGGTTAGGTAGGAAGTTAATTCAGTAATAATTCATTAAGAATGATTTATTAAATCTTATTTAATTAGATGACTGACATTTACTATGTAATTTACGTAATACTGATATATTTTCATTACATGTAATTTGTGGGATGTTAGGTTTGTAGGGGTAGAGGGTGGGAAGTTAAGTAATAATTAACAACAAATTAATTAATAATTGTTAATTATGTAATTGATTTTGAATTATGTAATTTATGGACTACTTATTTAATTTACTTATATATTAGTTGTGGGTTGCTAGATTTGTAGGGGTGTAGGGTGGGAAGTTAATCAAGTAATAATTAATTATGAATTGTTAATTAATGATTTAATTGAGTTTAATTATGTAAACTATGGAATACTGATTTAGTTTACTTATATTTTAGTTGTGGGATGCTAGGTTTATAGGGTGGGTTGTTAATTCAGTAATAATGAAACCCACAATTAGACGATGCATGATATTAAGCCCTGGGATTTTAGATCACCTTTTTGTCCTTTTATCAAAAATTTACATCATCACTTTCTCCTAATTAGATTTAGGTTTAACTATATTCATTGGTGTCTCTCGGTCCCCGAGGGTTTCTCTAAGACTGGGACCCTACAGCCTTGCTCTTGTGATGATTATTCGGACCAAGATCTGTTGCAGTTTATGTCTTTTTGTGGCTGTTATGGTGATCTTCGGTCTAAACATATCCTACCTCTGCCTAATTGCCACTTGGCACAAGAAAGGCCTGCCCTGATATTTCTGCAAATGCTGACTTCACCGCTGATATGTAATGGGGTTGCGAGTTTCTTAGCAGGGGACTGTACACAGGAGGAAAAACTTTGACTACCTATAGAACTGGGATGGGCTCTGTGTTCCTGTAAGAAGCAATGTCTTTAACTCTGCACGAGTATTGTTTCAAATGTATTTCATCCAGACTTAGGCCGGTACCTAAAAAAAATTGCAATTGTGCACATGTGTGACCTGTTGTGATACACCTGTGAATGCTGCCCTCATCCTCTATTGGTTATGGAGTTGTGAGTTTATCAGCGTGGGCCTTATATCGAAGGAAAATTTTCAGTGGGCATTGAACAGGGGCTAGTAATGAAATTCTTTAGAAAGTACTGTTTTTAATTTTGTGTTGATATTATATAATATGTATTTTATCTAGGGTTTGTTGATACTATAGCTATGCCATGACAAATCAAATATATATAAGGGCTAAAAAATCGTCATTCAATAATTTTATATGAAATAGTAGCTTTGCCCTTTTTTTATGCATTTGTATAGCATCATTGGTCTATTGTTTGCGTAAATGTACTTTTATGGCAATAATGTGGCTGAATAACGATTTTTATTGATGATTGATGGAAATAATTAAGCGTTAATTTTTATTTGTTAATTTTTTATTTGAATTGTACATATGTAAATGGTTGAATACTTGTTTAATCTAATTTTATTTGAGTTGTTAAATGCTAGATTTGTAAGAGGTCTAGGGTGGGGAGTTAATTAAGTATTCATTAAATGCCAAATAATTATTTATTTTAAATATATAAGTTCTGAAATAGTTATTTTTTGTCATATTTTATGGTGCTGGCTGCTAGGTTTGTCGGGGTACTGGGTGGGAAGAACATTTATTAATTGATAACTTTTGTATTGAATAGTAACAATGTAAATTAATTGTTTTTAGTTTCTTTAATACAAATAGATTTTTTGTGTTCATTTTTTTATTTTTGTTACGTTCAAGGAGTTACTCATAGATGTAATTTATTTGAAGTGAAGTATTTTCCCTATTCTTGCTTAGACTGCAGTAGGGATAGTATAATGAACCTCTTCACAGTTCAACACTTTCCCTACTGTTGCGCTGTTTAGAGTGGGAATAGTAAATGTCACCTCTCCAAAAACCAACACTTTCCCTAATATTGCAGAGACTGGAGTGGCGATAGTAAATTTGACCCCTCCGAAATCCAACTCTTTCTTTACAGTTGCAAAGATTGGAGTAGGAATAGCAAATTTTACCCTTCTGAAATCCAATACTTTCCCTGTTGTTGACCTGTTTGGAGTGAGATAGTAAATGTTACTAATCCAAAATCCAAAACTTTCCCTACCGTTTCACAGACTGGAGTAGAAATAGTAAATTTGACCCCTCAGAAATGCTATGCTTTCTCTACTGTTTTACTGGTTGGAGTCAGAATAGTAAATTGAACCCATCCGAAGTTCAACACTTTCCCTACTGTGGCTTATACTGGAGTGAGAATTGTTCATTTTACCCCTCCGAAGTCCAAAGCTTTCCATGCTGTTGCGTGAGCTAGAGTGGAATACTATATTTAATATTCTTTGATTCCAATAGTTTTCATAGTATTCGTTAAATAGATTTTATAGCATTATCTGTTTAATTTGTTATATTTTATATTGTTTGCTTTTATTTATAAATGTATTTAAATGGTTATAATGTTCTTTGTAAATGGGTTTTCGGATTTTTCAATGTTTTAATTTTGTTATTGTCTCCATTAATTAATATCTTTTTTCTTATTAAATTATTAATATTTTTCATGGTTTATGTATGCATTTGTGTGTTTATATAAGTATATATTTATATATAGCATTGATATTTAGTGAAATATATTTAATTTGCTTTATATTAAATATATATATTAAAATATTTAACATGTACTACTTTAAACTCTACTTCTATTAAAAGGAAGTTGATAATTCGATCTATTTTGGACGACATTAGTGTCAGCTATATTTTTTCCCCAATATTTTTGTACTTACTATTATAAGTATAGGAGCCCAATATTGTGATAAACGATATTTTTGGCAGAATATTTATATTATTTACCACAATATTGTGTCAGGGATCCAATCTAACTAATGAGCTTCTCAGAGTTTATACACAACATTTCAACCAAAAGTTACAATCTTCAGTTTCCCACCAAGCGATGAGCAATCAATATCCAATTTTCTCACCGTGCCTGATGTCGGCCTGCTTCTCACTAAAATGTACCATACCAACTCCCACTGTGATCCTTCAGGATATCACGCAAAGGAGTATTGCCTCCTCAGCATTCTCACCGCCTGCAACTAATTATTGTACTATGAACGATATCAAAGATATCAAAGACATAACATTTTAATGAGCATGCAGTGACCTAGTACTTGAAACAGAAAATATTATGCACAGCCAGCAGAAATAAGTTTACTTCAAAATGGCATGGAACAGGTAGGCAACATTCATGCTAACTTTAAACGCACATTACGTAACTATAGTTTAATCAAATATATGTATTTGATTAATTCTGCTAAATCTAAATGTGAATAATATGAAGCTAGTTAATTACACATTTTGAGTACATAATGAACATATGTGCAAATATATATATATATATATATATATATATATGTGTATATATATATTTGCACATATGTTCATTATATATATATATATATATATATATATATATATATATATATATATATATATATATATTTATGATCTTGGTCTTGGGAGTGTATAGCATTAGGCAGTGCATGACTATATACAAACAGATGGCAGAGAGGTACCTGATCATATAAGCCTGTAGTGTGTTTGTGTAAGGAAGGGGAATGTAAAAAAACATTTTTGTGACTCGGTGGTTGAGGGAACAGAGTGAAGAGATTATATTGCTTAGCTAGGTTGAGTAGAACAAGAAAAGGATAGACACTAAGACAGTGCGGGAGAAAAGCAAGGGAGTGTTGGATCAACCAATGTCTGAGCTGAATACAGTTGGTAAGAATTTGGTATGGCTGACTTTGTCAAATTCTCCATAGAGCTGGCGAGTGATGGAAATAGAGAAAAGGTGGCTCTAATGTTCAGGCATAACCAAAGATGTGAATGAGAGCTTTAGCTGTAAAGTGTTATCTGTGAATAATGGACCTTGTGATGAGGTACCCGGTGAGTCTTTTGTAGACGAATGTCCAAGGGTTTTCAAGAGAAGATAAGGTTTAAAATGCAACATGTAGTGGGGGAGGCGTATATGGTCGGGAGATGGTTACATCAGTGAAGCAATTGTAGAGAGTGCACTCAGTTTATAAAACTATTTAATGAAATTAAGGGCCTCATAACGATGTCGGGCGGAGTTTCCTCCGCCTGACATCGTTTCGGTCAACGAACCGACCGACACACAGTCGGAGGTCCCCACCGACTAATTAGGATCCGACCGAACACTGTTTGATCGCATGGCTATACTTTACGATATGAGTATGCATTCCGGCCGGAATAAATGCTCCCTTTTTAAAATAGGAGGTGAAGTTCATCCATGCACCCCGTGGCAGGCACAAAAAGGGGGGCACCATAAGTGCTTCCTCGGCCTCCAACCAGAGGCCGTGCAACCATGTGACTTAGGCACTATCTCACTTAATATTCCCGATGGCCCCCAGAGCCTTGAGACCCTAAGAAGTGATTAGTTTTTGCTTTACAAATACTGGGTTAAATATTTTGTGATTTAGGGACAGAGAGACTGAAGGTGGCTGTGGGAGTGAGATATGTGTTGTCAAATCGGAGAATCAGTCTAGATTTAATACAGAGGTAGCTTTGAGACAAAATGGTTGGAAACTCTGAGGAATTTGGGATGTTTTTGCAACTTCTAGAGGTGATCAGCGGTGATCCTACCCATTCTAAAAAAATCCGGTGCTGATCCTTCGGTTTCAGCTAATTATCGCCCCATCTCACTCCTCCCTTTCTTGGCCAAGATACTGGAACGTCACGTAGTAAAAACTTTGAGCTCCTTTGTGGAAACGAACTGTGTCTTGGCCCCCAGGCAGGCCGGCTTCCGACCCGCCCATTCCACGGAGTCCGTGGTGCTATCAGTCTTGGATAACCTCAGGGAAGGAATGGACACTAGTCAGCCCCAAGCCCTGGTCCTCCTCGATCTCTCCGCCGCCTTCGACACGGTGGATCATACCATCTTACTTTCCCGTGTCGGAGCGGCGGGCATCGGGGGTGCGGCCTTGGTCTGGCTGTCCTCCTTCCTGAGCGGTCGTTCCCAAGATGTTCGATTGGGGGAATATTCTGCCGACTTCCGGTCAGTACAGTATGGGGTCCCTCAAGGATCCTCCCTTTCTCCATTGTTATTTAATTTATACATTAGCCCCTCTTATTTTTGCTTTACAGCAGCGTGAGGTCTCCGTGTTCAACTATGCGGATGACCTCCAGCTCATTTTTTCATTATCATCTTCCCCTGCCTCAATATCTAATTTTCATTCAGTTATGATCTTCATTCAGGACTGGATGAACCACAACCACCTGAAACTCAATCCCGATAAAACGGAACTGGTGTTGACAGGTGGTTGCTCCAGTCCTTGGTCTCCTCTCTTTTGGCCCCCCTCCTTAGGTTCCCCGCCCACCCCCTCTCCCTCTGTTAAAACTCTTGGCTTCAAAATCAACAATCAACTTTCCCTCCATTCCCAAGTCAGCACGGTGGTATCCTCAGCCTTTCTTTCCCTCCGAACCATTCGGAAAGTTTCCCGGTTATTTTCCCCTTCCGCCCTCAAACTCATCCTCCTGGCGATGGTGACGTCCCGCTTGGACTACGGTAATGCCATTTACTGTGGCATGCCACAGTACCTCGTGAGGCGCCTCCAGATGGTTCAGAACCAGGCGGCCCGGCTAGTCTTTAATCTTCCCAAATTCCACCACGTCACTCCCCTTCTTAAATCTCTACACTGGCTCCCTGTACAGCAACGTGCACTGTTCAAATTGGGCTGTATCATGTTCAAAGTTCGGGCTGGGCTGGCCCCGGCCTTCATCAGCTCAGCCGTCCAGGATTACACCCCATCCAGAGAACTGCGCTCATCTACTCATCAACTTCTTGTGATCCCCCGTTATAAACGCAAAAAACGGGGTGGCTCCAAGTTCTCGACCTTGGGTCCTGCCTTTTGGAACTCTCTTCCGATTCACTTGCGATCCTGCCCCCAGTATTCCCTCTTCCGCAAAGCCCTTAAAACCCTTCTATTCACTCAGGCCTTCCCATCCTAATGCTCCCCGTCTCCCGCACCATTTCGTCCTCTGGGTTTGTAGCACTGTTTAGCGCCATGAATCCGCTTGGTGTACGCGCGCTGTATAAATAATTTTAAATTCAAATTCATACTTACAAGGACACCACTCCTGACTAGTAGATTATTTATGGTTGAGTTTTGAGAGTGCAGACTTTTCAAGATGTTTCGGTTCTGGAGTCATGCAGGGTGCAGTAGATTTGGAGGGTAGAGAGTAAAAGAGGGACACAATTGAAGTTGGGATCCAGGTGAGAATTTGTTCCGAAAGATCGTATTGTATTGTATTGTATATGGCACTTATAAAGCGTGGCTATCACCCTACCGGTATCTTGGCGCTATAGTACGTGGAACATCAGACCGTGGAAGATGCCAAAGGGGTTCCAAAATGAGGGGCCCTCCTAATGATCAGATTCTAGGGAACAGCCACGTTTTAAACCTTTTCCTAAACTGCAGAAGATCTTGGAACTGCCTGATATCCAAGGAAGGCTCTGCCTCCTGATTTGGCTTTGTGAATTTTCGGCGTTCTCACCAGGCAGGCCGTGGAGGAGCAGAGGCACCTTGTTGGAGTATACCACCCAAAAGTCTCCCGAAGAGGTTTAGGTCCAGCACCATACAGAGCCTTGAAAACCAAGCAGAGGGACTTAAACTGGATCCTCTGCCTTATTGGTAACCAATGAAGCCCAGCAAGAGTCAAGGAGCCTGATGCACACCGCGGTTTTGCCCATGCTAGTTTGGCGGCAAAGGTCTGGACTCTTTGGAGACGTTCAACCAAAAATGTTGGGGCCTCCAGTAGTAGGGCATTACAATACTCCACCCTGCTGAGAATGAGACTTCCAACAATCAACGCTCTGGCTGTCTTAGGCACTAGTGGAAGAATTTTCCTCAAGGCTATGATGAAGGAAAAACAGTTCCCCACCACCTGATTTACATGTGTTTCCAAGGTTAAGTTAGCATCGAGCATAACTCCTAAATTCCGTACTGCTTTGGCTGGAACCAAAATCGGGGCAGCGTAAGAAGGCCAAAAATTATCAGGAAAAGTGGGAGGAACATTCCCCAGTGTACAGTATAAGACCTCGGTCTTATCTGAGTTGAATCGAAGCGAGTTGACTCTTAGCCAATGAGCAGTGTCAAGTACACAATCATGAAACGTCGCTAGGGAGATTGACTGATTCCCTTCTAAGGAAAAGAAGAGCTGAGTGTCGTCAGCATAGTTCACCAAATTCACACCATGTGCCTTTATGATTTCAACCAAGGGTCTCATATAGTTATTAAAGAAAATAGGGCTAATAGCCGATCCCTGAGGAACACCATGGTGGACATTGGAGAATTTTGATTGAAACGGCGGAAGAGAAACCACCTGACACCTGTCAGAAAGATACAAACAGAACCATTCTAATGCCGTCCCTGACACCCCTACCTCTTCCAGTCTGGTCAGCAAGATGTCATGGTTGACCGTGTCGAAAGCGGCAGACAGGTCACGCAAAATAAGAATGTCAGATTGTCCCCTGTCTAACACGGTCACCAGAGCAGTTTCCGTTCCATGACCAGGACAAAGGCCGAACTGGACATCATCCAACCCAGAGTTAGATTCCAAAAACTGAGACAGGGTTCTGCTGACCAGACAATTACTAATTCTTAAAACTGTCTCACATAATACAAAATATGGAGGAAAACTACCTGGAACTAACGAATGGAAACGCATACACCATAAAATACCCAACACACCTTTCTAAGAATGCAGCCAAAAAATTTAAACATAACATTATGAGGAAAAACCCTGACACTTTGATCTCTGACATCTCCGTGTGCATGGCCAAAGGAGTCATCACGAAAGACTTGATATTCTTCACCCGAAAAAGGGCGAAATGGCGCAATGCCTTTACAACGTTGCTACATATAAAATCCACAACTAACATCCCTCATGGTACAAAATATATGACAAAAGCATCACCCAACCTCAGAGCGGACCTCTGCATCACTATCTTCAAGACAGGGATAGTGATGATCCAAGCATCCAACAACGACTTAGAAAAATTCGACAATCTTTTCACATCATTAAGAAGAAACATAGAGACTACGAAGCAACTAACACACCAGAGAAACACAGAAGACAACCTGGTCACACCCAACAACACCAATATAATAAGCACTACACCTAGGGTCCATAAGGAACATGATCAAGTCACGCAACCAAGAGTCAATAGGTCTTTACAACCCCAGAGTCCGTCAGAAGACAACACAACCTCATATGACGCTTTCTCCACAATTAGTACCCCATCCAGAGACCAACAGGAACCCGAGCAAATCAGCACTCCATCTAGAAACCTACGGGAACCGGACATTCATCCAGAAGCCTTATGCGGAACTGAAAGTACGTTGACCAGGAACGAAGAAGAGAGAACACGAAATACAAACAACTTCAACAACAGTGGATCGCCAAGCCGAGACAGAACAGCCAACACAGCAATTAAGGTCAGAGGAGAAAACCGACCTAAGGAGAGAAATATGAAGAAAATGAGACAGGGGTCTGAACGGAAACGCAAGAACAAAAAATGGGAAGATCGAATCATACGAAGGGATAATCACATTACGTCAACTAAGCTCATGAAAAAAATTCTCGAGATTCAAACACAAATCAGTATCATATCGCAGGAAGTATCAAACACCTTGAAAGGTTTAGACAGACTACGCGATACTACAGAAAACACTCACACGGAAGTAGAACACATCAAACAGCTACTAAATACAACCAAAGACAAAAACAAGAAGAAAGTGATGCCATTGTCACACAGACAAAACAGACCAAATAGGATTGAAAACTCTTTGTCGGAAGTAGAGATACTAGCAATACTCAGGGAATACGAGCAGCTGGACCCAACCAAAGCCCAAGAAATCAAAAGAGTATCGATAGACGCAAACAGAACATCCACGAGAAATGGAAGGAAACCCAATCTCAACAATTTACAACAAATCCATCTAACCTATGACACGTCTTACAAGATCACAGATACAACAGAAAAATCATTAAAATGCCTATTGATCAACTGCAGATCGGCAATGAAACATGCTTCGGACATAGCTGATATCATTATCAATCAGGAAATAGATGTAACAATCCTTACTGAAACATGGCTGTCTGAATCCTCGTCCCCAGTCCTAGACCTACTGGTACCACCGCACTATAACATAACAAGACTTGACAGACTAAAAAAGTCAGGAGGTGGTATTGCCTGTATCCACAGATCAAACTTAGAAATTGGTCATTTTCAATCGGACCCTCTTGAATCTTGCGAATACCTTGGGCTCAACATAAGATCAGATAACAAACAGATTTGCAACCTACATGCCTTATATCACCCTCCAGGTAATAATATGAACTTCATTGACCAACTAATGGAGATCATCACTGCCAACTCCATCAATGACAATAATAACATATTTCTTGGAGATTTCAATCTTCACTGGGATGACAACAACGACAAACAGGTCAACGTCTTTAAACACTTTCTAACTGAACTAAACTTATCACAAGCCTGTCTACAACCTACTCATGAAAAAGGAGCAACATTAGACTGGATCATCTCTAAGAATAACATCATCTCAATCCTCTCAATAGAACCATGCGACTGGTCAGATCACCACGCCATAACCTTCCTAATATCATCCCAGGAGAAGATAAAAACCACTCAATCGAGCAAAAGGAAGAGATGGATAAGAGAAACCAGAGACGCAAATATAGATCTTCTATTGGAAAGCTGCAAAAGAGATCTAATCCTACCAGAAAACATGCAGAATGTGACTGATCTAACGAACCATTACACGACCACAATATCGCAAATAGTCAACTCCACCTTACCACTCAAATTAAAAAGAGTCACGGACAAGATTAAAAACCCTTGGTTTAACGGAATATTGAACGAAGATAGGCGAAAACTGAGACGTGCAGAAAGAAAATGGAGACAACACCCATCATCCCCTGAGCTGAAATCACTCAGAAAGATCAGAAAGGAATGTAACAAAAAGATCATCAACTCGAAAAAGGAATTTATCAAATCTGAACTGGACAACGCCAAAAACAGACCTCGGAAACTGTTTGAGATTATAAAATTACAATCAAATAAGCTGGCAAAATCGGCCCAAGAAGTTACCAAAACACAACCAAGTTGCGAAGAATTCTCAACCTTTTTCTATAACAAAGCCAAGGATCTGGAAAAAGAACTCAGGATCGCTACAGATAACCCCAGCGACAACACGGCATCACAATCTGCAACAAACTATGCGAACAATAAGACTAAAAACAAGGCACATTGGGACACCTTCAAACCTTTAAGCCAGATTGAGATCACTAAAACGCTCGCGGCCACTAAACCTAACAATCACTTTAACGACCCCCTGCCATCAAAATGCCTGGAAAAAATCAGCCATATTATGATTCCAATATGGACGGAAATCATAAACGCCTCACTCTCCCAGGGGGTCCTCCCAGAATGCCTCAAGACAGGTCAAGTAGTCCCGATCCTAAAAAACCCCACAGCAGACCCGGAAGATCCAAATAACTACCGCCCAGTGACCAATATCCCTCTTCTTGCCAAACTAATAGAGAGGTGTGTACAAAATCTGTTAAGCCAACATATCGACAACTTCTCTCTACTGGATGATTGCCAATCGGGATTCAGAGCTGGCCACAGCACGGAAACAGCAATCCTCCACATAGTCGATGATGCACTTCAAGCTTTAGATCACAACCAAGCTTGTCTACTCATCCTCCTTGACTTGTCATCAGCGTTTGACACAGTCAACCATGAAAAACTTCTAAACAGATTGCAGGACAGGATGGGAATTTCCGGCACTGTATTGGATTGGTTCAAATCATTCTTACAGAATAGAACTCAGAGATTCCTAGTAAATCAATCTCTCTCTCCTTCTTGCCCTAACGCAATTGGAGTTCCCCAAGGATCAATTCTATCCCCGTCTTTGTTTAATCTATATATTGAACCCCTCACAGAAATCCTGCGAAATTCCAAAATATCTTACCATATGTACGCAGACGACACGCAACTTTACATCAAGATTGCATCAATGGAAGACACTACTATCATGAATGAGGCCCTCAAAATGACACTAAATTGGCTAACTAACAATCATCTCAAGCTAAACGCGAATAAAACCGAATTCTTACTGATAGCACCTCAAAAGAAACAAGCAGTAGCAAAGGAATGGTCCAAAATGATCACAGCACTAAACTGCACCCCGACTCTAGTTGAGTCAGCGAAATCGCTAGGAATCACACTGGATGAACAACTTGATATGAAAACCCACATTAAAATAATGGCAAAAAACGCACGCTTCCACCTGAACTATTTAAGAAAAATGAAGTCATTTCTATCGGAGAATGACCTAAAACTAGCGGTGCAATCTCAAGAATTGAATATGGGTGCACAACACTAGCAGGTCTCCCAAAAATTTCCATATCTCCTCTAAAAGCATGCCTCAATGCAGCGGCAAGACTTATCACAGGGACGAGGAAATTTGACCACATATCCCCCCACTTGAAAGCTCTAAACTGGCTACCTTACGAAGCTAGGATACAGCTAAAATTGGCATGTATCACCCATTTTTTTTTTGTTTTTTGTTTTTTGAAAAGACCTTTATTGTCCCACATACAGTGTACACAGCATCATAGCTTACAACCCAGCCGGGCCAGCTGCAGATAATGAAACTTGTGGCATATAAGGTAAGTGAACACAGCTTCAAGGCCGGCAACCCTGGGGTCCGGCAGCGTATATCAGTACTTCACATTACACCATAGTATGAATACATTTATTGGCTAAGAAGTGTGTGGTCTATGGGTTTTCCTGTATGGAGTCAGTGGATCAAAGTGGCTGTGCCGAATCTGCCCTCATCAGTGACAGCGGTGGCAGCATTGTCCGTCACATCGAACATGCGTCATTGGTGAGTGCTTCTGTGTGGGTCAACATTCAGACGGGCTTGGCGTCATGTGAGGGAGTGTTGAGGGTGTTTAGCGACTAGGCGCGTTCGGGGCGCATAACTTCTTTGTGTATCTATTCCGGTGGAAAGAGTTGTTCTGCACCTCAGTGTCCATGCGAGGTGTCCAAGCTGCGGCTGACACACCCGAGGGTGTCCCGTGGCGCAAAATGGTGCAAAGCATGAAGTTGTGCGTGTACGGACATGGTCTAAGGGAAGATGAAATCAAATCAACAACTAACTACAAAACAGGGACACGGGTTATACAGGAGATAGGTGGGGGCAGGTATGTGTAGAGTTTGCCATAGCGTCGAGGGGGTGGAGGTCTGAATCAGCGGGTCAGTCGTGTCTCGCGGGGTGGGCAGGCAGGGGGGGCCGGGGCTCGGGAAAGTGCAAGTCGCCTGCGCAGCGGAGTCATCAGTGGGGGGGCCCATGAGCGGTCGGTGGGCGTGGCATTCCGGTGTGGAGCTCGAGCTCCCGTCGCAGCGTCGCACGTGACGGTGCGTCTCCGGGAGTGGGGCAAGTGATCGTCAGTGTGAGGCAGGAGAGTACAAGTCAGACAGTGTGTTGCGCCTGACGGCTATGGGGAGGTGTATGATGCATCGCGTGTGTTCATGAAGGTGTCGTATCGGGGAGTGGGGGTAGCAGCACATAGTCCTTCACGTAATTCCCTGTTCCGTACATTTCTGCAGGAAGTAGTGCAGTATGTCCTCCCATTGTTGTGCAATGGGGAATTTTCTGAGCCCAGCTGTCTCTTCCCGCTGCAGGACAGAGCTCTCAGCCCGTGCCCAGTTTGTCAGCGACAGACACCAGTGTCGGAGGAGTGGGGATGTGGTTGCCTTCCACCTCTTGGTAAGCAGTCTTTTGGCTGTGATAAGTCCAAGGTCCCAGTATCTAGCCTGGACTTTATTTAGGTGCGTGCGTTTATACAAACCCAATATACAGGCTTCCCACGTGCTCGGTACCTGTTCCCTAGTGCAATGTCGAAGTAGCATGGTCACTCCGCCCCAGTACTGCTGGAGGGCAGGACAGAGCCAGAGCATGTGGAGGAGATCCGCGCCTACAAGAGAGCAGCGGCCGCAGGCAGTGTCGGCTACTAAAAAGTACGTATTTATCTTGTCAGGAGTGAGATACGCGCGGTGCAGTATATAAAATTGTATGATTTTAAAGCGAGGGCTGCGGGGGATGTTCACTGGACCAGCCAGGATCATAGCCCACTCCTTGTCCGTCCAGTCCCGCCCTCTGTCTGTCGCCCATTTTTCCCTTAGGTGTACAGTTGCCGGACGTGTATGTAGCAGGAGTGCTTGCGTTAACCAATGTATAATGTGAGTGCCGTTGATCATGACATGCAGGTATTGTATGAAGTGATGCGTTGGCGGCTCTCCAGATATGTCTCCCCAAGCGCTGGTCAACGCGTGAATGAGGGACGCGTGTGTTAAGAACTGTCCAGCCGGGAGTGATGCATCCTCTACGAGGGCTGCAAAGGGCAGAATTGGCATGTATCACCCATAAAGCGATTCATCACAACACTCCCAGATATCTTGCCAAGAAAACTGAAATATCAGGAAGAAACAGACCTACCCGGAGTGCCAATTCTCTGCTGCTGAGACCACCTATTTTCAAGAAGAAAAAAACCTATGAGAGAGCGTTCTCTGGTGCAGCCCCTAGAATCTGGAATTCTCTCCCTGCGAACATCAGAAACATTTCGAACACTGCAACATTTAAGAAAGAAATTAAGATCTTTCTCATGAGCAAATTCCTCCCATAGGTAGGCAAACTGCCATTGTAACCAGGATATTTTAGATAACAAAGCGAGATATTTATAGAAAAGGACACTCCATAAGAGAACACTGGTCGGAAGGCAAGAGACAATCCAGGGGAGGAGAGAAATCTTTCAACTACTACCTCAGAACAGTATTATTCATATCTTGGAACGTTGTAGCAGTCCTGTACCTTATCCTCTGTTATTACCTAACTACATTGATGTTTTATCCTGTACCTTTTCCTCCTTTATTATTTGTACTATGCCACGTGATGTTAAGCGCTCTGATACCCAAGGGTCTAGTTTGCGCTATAGAAAACTGTTTATAAATAAATAAATAAGAGAGAAATTGGTCTATAGTTACCAGCATGGGTCGGGTCAAGTGTCGCTTTTTTTAGGAGCGGAGTAACCACCGCCTGTTTCCAGCATGCTGGTACTGATCCAGAAGTTAGAGAACTGTTACAAATCTGGCGCAAAATGGGAAAGAGCTCAGAACCCAAATCCTTCCAAATTTTGTGTGGGAGAGGATCTAAAGGGGAACCTGATGACACACCCAAAGCAGTTCTGCTAAAGATCTCCTTCGAGAAAGGCTCAAAATGTTTCAGAGAGGTTAAAGAGTCTGACTCTATCTCATTTATCTTTCCTCTATCTTGTGGCCCATCAGTTTCCATGGTAAGACCTTCTATCCCAGAAACATTAGTCGCCCTCAAGCCATCAATAATCTTGCTTATTTTTTCCATTAAAAAAGTAGCTAAGTTATCACACAAAGCTTGAGTTGGCAGGATTATAGACAGTGTACATCCAGGGACCGCCACGTCCTTAACTATCTGAAAAAAATTTCTGGATTGATTTTAGAATTTAAGATAGTATTGGTAAAATATTCTGATTTTGCTGAATCAATTCCCTTCCCATAGTCCACTATTGCAGCCTTCCATATAGATTTATCTGCAAACAAGTAAGCCTCTCCGCTTGTCGGCAAGTCAATTTTAAGGACTTAAGATGATCATAATACCAGCAGGCCGATGGCCTGCCAGTCTTCTTCACAGTTTTCATGGGGCAATCTGGTCTAACCTAGTTTCAATCTGGTCACAAAAGTCTATATAGTTATTCTCCACTGATCTCCCGTTGTGAAAATCTTTATCAAAGGGAAAAACCAGGGATGAGGTGGTCTTATTCTCTAAGAGTCCCTTCCAGTCTCTACTCTTGTACACCCTCACTTCCTTAGTAATTGAGCGTGCCTTTCTAGGGTCCAGTAACTGAAATTTGACAAAATAATGGTCGGACCAGTCAACCGGAAGAATGTCAACTACTCCCAAAGTCTGTGCTTTAGAGAAGATCAAGTCCAATGGGTTCCCCCCCTTGTGGGTGGCTTTCTTAACACATTGATCCAGGCTCAAACTCTCGCAGGATTGAATCAGATTACTGTAACCTGAATCCAGCTTTCCATTCATCCATAAGTCAAAATCGTAATGGAGTGATTGGGTTGGAGAGTAGGAAAGCGGACTTGATTGGCCAAAAGAATTGGTGATTGACCATAGGGGTGTTGATCAATAACAGGGAGAACTGTAGAGATGCTAAGTGAAGGATAAGGGTGTTTATGTAGCAATGAACGGGCTTGGTGTGTGTGCTGGTTAGTTTGGGAGTGATGAGCATTGTCAGTGAATCCAAACTCCTGAACAAAACCCTACCTCTCTTTTTCCATATACATGAAAGGAGGGCAAGTCATACTGTGTGTGTGTGGAGAGCCAGGATCGTGGCAGAATCAAATAACTACATCAGGGGCGGCTTTAGGCATGTGCAAGCTGTGCACCTGCACAGGGCCAGTAAACCCCAGGGGCCTCCACACCAATATATATCCTTAATATAATAATCCTCTGAGGATGGATACATATTTGCGTGGCGGCCCCTGGCAGGGATTTGGAGGCCTCCGGCTCTGTTCCACTTCCGAACACTGTGACCCCCCCCCTCCTCCTGAGCTCCGGAGGGCTCCGCCCTGCCCGGACCCCCTCTTCCGGGGCCCCCTACCTATCCTCCCTGCCCAGGGCCGCCATGAGCCTAGAGCCGCCCCTGACTACATGCAAGTTTCAGTCAGCAGAATGAAGCGAAAGGAGAGGGGACTACATCGAAGAATCAAAGCGATCAGTTATTAAGTTGGCATGCTGCAGATAGACTTTACACTACTTTATCATAATGAGGAGCTTAGTTGGGGTGGAATGGGTGGATTGCAGGTGTGTGTGTGGGGGGGTGGTCTTCTGGAAGAGAGGGGAAGGAAGTAATAAAGTAGGACTGGGATAGTGAGAAAGGGCAGGGGATGGGCATGGGACGAGGGACACTAAAATTAACCTTCATACCAAAACATGGCACAGTCTGTGAGGGAGACGAGTAATATTCATATCGCAGAAGGTAATTGCCAATCAGAACCGGTAGAATACATCCCCTCAGACTGGGAACACAACGAGCCCAGGTTGGCTTTGACCTTCTTGTGACCTTTGGAAGTGACATAGGAAGCATCAGCATGACACATGTAAAATGCAGGAGCACATCGAAGGTAGATATCAATACTGACGAAAGTTCAAGTTTAAGTTGAGACCTTCTGAAACGTAAACGCAAAAATGAAAAGGCCCGGGACTCCGGTGGCACATCCGGCTTCCGGGCCCGGCAGCAGCTGGTGCTCCAACTCAAACGAATGACAGCATTTTATAGTTCATAAATGCCCATAATTCTTTATGGGCTATGAGTAGTAAACTGGATTTTGTGTTTCCTTTAGACTTATTCTGCATTGGCTGCCACTTTCTGAATGTGGTACGGTTGGGAATCTCTCAGTAAGCAAGTTTAGGATCTTCACAATATACTGACCAAAGTGAAAATATACTTCACTTCCCAACTGCGCTCTTTTAGCTTTATGATGTTGCTCTTTTTCTATTTGTTTAATCGAATACAAAGTGTGCCCCTTGTTAAATAACCATATACATAATTGTAGAAGCACGTTTAACCTTTCAAAGTAGCCATAAATGGCCTACACTGAGCGTGTGCAGTTACACAGCCTGATATTGTTATGTTTCAGTACTTTTTGTTGAAGAGGTAAATCACAAATATAAGCTGTCTTCGAGGAAACCATCAAGCAAAACTGAAATAATCAAACACCTTCAACAATTCCCCATCGTGGAAAGTTTAGGGTGTGACATAAGCAGGGGACCAGAGGGAGGAAAGGAAGGGAAAGGTTAAGGGCACGAAGAAAGGGGTGGGTGAACGCGGGAGGGAGGGATGAACATCATGAATCACGTCCTCCAAATGCACACACTGTGGTATCAAAAACCCTTCCCATGTCCCTGCCCGTATAAAACAGGGAATATCGAACGCGGAGTCAGTCCAACTGATGAAAAAGGGTTCAGGCAGATCAGGTCGTTTACCCCTTTTCTAGGTTTGCCCGGCGTTAGCCGCTTCTCACCCAACTCATGATTACCCAAATAAAGAGGCAGGCGCTGGAGACTGGAAGGCAGGAAACAGGAGTTTATTTCCGACGGAACAGAACACGTCAAATCAGACAACAGGGTATCTTCTCGAGGTGCTCTGACAAGTTTCTCTACGGCTCCGTCTTTTATACACAGGTTTATGATGTACAAACATTCCTTATTGCAATAAAGACACTTTGAAGTACAAAAAAGGGCATGATTGGGACCCCAGCTCCAGGCCCATTCCCATACTGACCGCTCTGATGTTGTTTTCCCCTCCCAAATGTGACATGTGATTGTAATCTGCAGCCGGACATTCCAACAGGGCACGAGGGCAGGAGGGGGTGGTCAGATCTAAGGTTGGGCGGGCGATAAGATCATGTTTCGCTATGCGGGGCCGGAGGGGTACATCCACGAGACCTAGTTTTATGATGTGGGACTGGGTCGAGAGGCCAGGTGTAGCCGGGGGGGGGGCACCAGAAGAGAGGAAGGGTGGTCCTGGGAGGGATGTGGGGGTGTCGGTCAGATCGAGGGGTGTGAAGGCCTTGATTAATCACCGCTCCTCTGATGTGAGGCGAGGTCCTACTGTAGGAAGCAATAAACTGCATCTGTTGGGCTAGGTGATGGCCTGGGATCTGGCCGGGCAATCGGGCAGGGAGGAAGGGGTTACCAAAAGGACCCGTTCTATGGGTAGGATGAAAGAGCGAGGGGCAGGGGTTCAGCACGGAGACAAGGTCGTGTTTAGCGGTGCGTTTATGGCCCGAACAGGAGAGACCGGGGGCTGTCGGGGCGCGGGGTGCTTGCGGGGCTGGAGAGAGAGAGAGAGAGAGAGAGAGGGAGAGAGAGAGAGAGAGAGATGATGGCTATCGGCAATGGGCAGGGAGGTCATGACACAAAGATGGCTACTATCTATGTTCGTGATGGAGCCTAAAAGGGAACAAGATGGCGGGGCCACTGTTTCGTGACTTTCTTTACCTTCAACAGTGGCGAAGGTGAACACAAATGAACGCCGCTTATGTACATATACATTTTGTCATTTTCCACAGAACCTCCATCCTAAAGATCCTAAAGAACAGTACCTCAACTTCAGACTCGAACAGCAGACTTAAGGCTATCGAAATGCAACTGCACCGCCTCCATTTGGATGAAGTCATATGTTTTTTGATTGTGTCAAATGTTCCACTTCGCTCGGCCCCAGATTGCAACTGATAGTACCAGGTTGTGGTATTATTCATGCAGTGTGTGCTGTTGTCGCCTCTGTAGTGTAAAATCAGTGTAGTGTGGAAAGAGCAATGTGCTCTTCCCTTCCCTTAGGAGTGAGACCTTCCACAGTGTAGAGTCTCTTAGGTGTGGGTGTCCAAGGTTACAATGATGCTTCTGCCGTCTAATGCTATGGGCCCCTTGGTCCTAAATAAAAGTCTGTTTGCTTTGCATCTGACATTTCCCCCTCCTCCCTCCAGAGGATCTTCCTGGTACTCCTTAAAAAAGAGGCAGATAGCCGCCGCCATTGTTGTTCCAAAATGAACTGAAGCGTAACCTTGAAATCAGATGCTGCTCTCCATTTTTCTTCTATTTTCGTGTCCAGTATACCCATTGATAATGGAGCCTTGTTCCTTAAGTCCTGGCATTCTTTCGCCTGTTCTTTAACCTCACCAGGACCAGCCTTCAGGCCATCCACTCTGGAACCCAGCATCTGCACTGCCATCTTCACCCTTTAACCCTCGAGTCTCAGCCCTCCTATTTCCACCCAAAACAGTAGTAGATTTTGTCTCTGTCTCCAGTTTTTTTAAACTGGAGTCTTGGTTGTCAGTTTAGCTTCTTTTCATTCTGGCCTTTAGCCAGGCTACACACTGACCCACCTGCACTTATATCTTCCACCACCTGAACTCTGGACTGTGCACCAGAAAAGTCCTGTTTGGACTTTCTCTGTCCTTCCCGCCATTTCCACCCCTTTAAATTGAGGCTTCTTCATAAACAGACAAGGCCCATCCCCCAGGCCACAGCAACTAACCCCCACAGAGACTCTCTCCAGCTGCGTCCATCCAGTTGGAAGGTTTGGGACGTCCTCAGTCTCGCTGACCTTGGTTGAGCTGGCTCTTGATGAACTTTCAATCATGAATGGTGTTCTGTGCCTTCTCTCTCACTGCCACTGCTAGGCAAGCCATATGCCCACCATGTTGGGTTTGCTTGAGCCTTTGGAGTTCTCCCACCACATTAACTTTGCTGGTAGGACCTCACAAAATCCCCAAACAGTCACTGGCTCCCCAATGTCCCAATCACAGCTGCAGGTGGAAAGAGGAATATGACACTTTGGAAGTGGCCCTCCCGGCTTTGCCCCTCTCTGCCTGTTCTTCTCTAATGTTTATCAGCAGAGCATTCCGTATTTGGGGGCAAAGACAGAAACATTTTGCTTTACAGTTTTTACTTTTGTTGCGTCACTTGCCCAACTTTCAGTCAAGGTCCCCTGCTATGATGAGTTTCTCTTGTACTTAGGCAGGTGACCTACATCTTCTGCAGAGGATCTTAAATGCAGTTTTGGATTCCATAGGAAGCCAGAGAAGCTTGATAAAAAATTAACCTTCCTGGCTCTTGATATGTGCGTCTTGTCGGTTGTGAAGGATTCCATTGAGAAGGTTTGTCATAACTGCGATGATCATGTTCTTCACATCGAGATAAACAGTACAAATGCTTAAGGCATTTGACATAAAGTCTACAGTGGTATCCTCTGTTCAATCGTAATCTGTAGTCAAATCAAGCTAGTTCTTTGTTTGAGTCAACATTTCATTTCTGGATTAAACTGAGCGGATAAGACCTTTTGACTTGCTAGGGGTTCAGTTTCAGAGAAATGCTGACATGCAGACTTATAGACTAAGAAGCCCAGAATTCTAATGTCATCATGAGAGGGATCCTGGAGGAGTTGGTGAGCCTCTGAACATTATTTTTTTTATGGAGCTGTTAATCTATTTGATTAAAAAACTGGGACCTTAAATTAAAATCACAATATTAACTGATTGACTTCAAAATTGTTTCCAGTTCGTCATCTTGGGCACTTTGAGTGCTTGGACCAGGAACCAGTAATCAAGCCTGAGAAACACTGAGATGACTTTGTACTACTTATCTATTGATACGTCATTACGGATCCATGCATGTATGTAGAGTCACTGTACTCCTTAGACAACTCTGTACCAACCTCTAACTGGAAAGTGTGATGCTTTCAAGACTATCAAGTGACACAGTTCACTGGGTGTTAATACGTCTGTGAGACATTAAAATTGCCCCGCCTCCAGTGAATCCTGGGATTTTGGCACCTTTCTCTTTATATCAAACAGAACAGACTGCACAGAACCATTTAATTGTGTGTGGGTACTTGTAAAGTGCAAACCTTGCTGGGGATAAAAGTTGGTGATTCTGGATATTTATATCCTTCTTGCAGAGATGTAAGGTAGTGTAATATAGTTGTTGCGGTAGAGTGGATTCTGGTATGTTCACAAACAGATGTATATTATACTTTTTGGTTACAGTTGCGTGATAAATGTTGCTTCAATGTGTGATGTTGAGTTAAGACCCTCTGAAAATTGATATTTTCCCTCAAACTTACAAAAACGAACCTGGTTTTGTTTGACCGATTGCACATCAGGTAAAATCGTCTCAAAATAGGTTGCTTTACATATTTAAATCAGTTTTTCCTGATTTCACTGGATGTAATTGATGTACTTTTGTTCTTTGTTTAACGGCCTCACAGGCAGCGGGGTGTGCCTTTGGTGGGGTGTCGCTCTATGTGAAAAACAAGCTAATGGCAATTACAACTGTGCTTAGCTCAGGGAGAGGGGATTGCATTATCCTGAAGGTATCCCTGTCCAACAGTGGAAGAATAAGGCCAAGGCTCTCTCTTACCATAAGGTGCATTTATCTTCACCCTGCCAAGACCAGAAGAGAATCAACCTTGACATCATTGCTCCCAATACTGCACAACTTAACAGCATTGCACCCAGACAACATGTGGCTTATTATGAGAGACCTTAATGCCAACTTAATGTTTGAAGAACAGAGCAACACTTTGATACACCTGGATGATGTTATCTGGGCCATAACCCCCATCAAAATGCAATCCTCAAGGTGCGACAATCAAGGCGAAGCATAAGCTGCATCCCTAAACAAGCTAGACCTACTCATTTTAAATGGCAGATTCGCTGCAGATATCCCAGCCGCCTACATGCATTCATCCTGTTTTAGGATGGCAACCCTTGACTATATGTGGTTGTCTCTGGCCCACTTCCAACATATAAGCACATTTGAAGTTGACTTGACCTTGGCTAGTGGCCATGCCATCCTTAATTGTGAAGCTCTGGTCCCACAACATGGTCAACCCAAAGTAAGCCTTATTGCAAGGCAAGAAGATCTTGAACCCATCAATAGACTAAAATGGAATATGGAAGACCACGACTGGCAAGGACTACGTGTGGTCCAGTTTTTAGATGTGTCCTTGAAAGTAAGTAATTAAAACCTCAACTTAAATCTTTGGGAGAGCCTGGCTGTCCACTTAAAAGAGTATGATGGACTTTCCAGCAAAGCATGCAAGTAGTGAGGAACCAGGGCAGATTAAGACCCTAACAAGCAGTAAGAATCAAACAGCTGCCTTATAACAGAAATTAAACAAAGCTCTGAAAAACCTCAGCCGTGATAAGGGTGAGAATAAGTGGCTCCCAACCCAGGTTGCTACGATAAGGCTAAACTAGAGAAAATCTCTCTATGTTCCAAAAGTGAGGTGGAAGCCAGAAGGTGGGCTGCATCTCATGAGATAATAAAATCTAAGGACCAGAGGAAATTCTGGCTATGGATTAACAATAGCTCAACCCTAAAACCTCAGGTGACTGAAGTCAATATCGCTCCAGCCGAATGGGAATTGTACATTACAGGCCTATACATAGATCACACGGTTGGAGGCAGTGAGATCGGGGTACCTCAACCGGAAACAAATAGGTCAACGACATCATCAAGCCTAACCCTCGCAGACATGACATCAATAAGCCAGGACCAAGGGACAACAGCCATTAAGGCAATGCACCCGAGTGGAGCTCCAGGTCCCAGTGGCATCTATACTGCGGTATATAAATGGGTACCAACTCAATGGCCTCAGTAATGGCTCCCTTATTCCAGTAATACTTATTAGGGGCAACTATCCCAGAGTCATGGAGAGGCTCACTATTGGTTCCCTTATACAAAAAAAACTACCGATCATGTCCAGGGAATTATCGCCTGATCTCACTCCTTGACAAGGAATGGAAGTGCTCTGCTTAGCATTCTAAATAGCGAGCTACAAACCAGGGCAGAGAAAAACAAGCTGATTCCACTGAGCCAAACAGACTTCCAAAAGGACTGTCATATTGAAGACAACCTCACCAGTATTTCCTACCTGAGTGAAGTAACAATGGCCATAAATGGCAGTGCACTCTATGCTGAGTCTATAGACTTCCAAAGTGCGTTCAACAATGTGTCAAGGCCGAGACTTTGTTCAAAGTGGATTCCCTGGGGAATCCCATCCAATCTACTGAAAGCCATCATAGCTCTATACTCTAACACTTTGGTTAAAATAAAAGTCAGGGCTGGATGGAGCACCAGGGCAAAAATTACAACAAACAAAGGCCTAAAGCAAGGCTGTATATTACTACCTCCATTATTCAACCTGTATCTGGCTGACCTGACAGCTCATCTTGAGATGGAGAGATCATTTCTACCAAACATTGCCTGCAGTAGAGTTCAGTTGCTCCAGTACGCCAATGACACTGTGCTTTTCGATTTGACAATGAACGCACTCACCACCTATTGTAGAACTAACAATTTGAAGATAAACGTGGCAAAAACAAAGGTCATGATAATATCGCACAAATTGAACAAAAGGGAGCCATGGTTCATCGAGGTGAGTGCAGTCAAAGTTGTGGATACATACAAATATCTGGTGCTATGGCTGGATCACAGGGGACGGATGGGACCACACATCCATGCCCAGAAGGCGGCAGCAAACTCCCTGGAATAGGATTTCTGCAAGTTGCAGAAATCTATAGTGAACACCGACCTACGGGTCCTCCTAAAGGTGATGGGCTACAAATTACGTCCTACAATTGCATATGGTTCAATGACATTCAGAGATAAAATAGCAAATTGTCTAGACAGGGCATAGTCTACCTGCTATCAGAAAGTGTTTGCCCTTCCTAACGACATCACGCGCCCAGATCTGACAAGAGTTCTGCCTGTCCTTGAAGCACTGGATATTGAAATCAAAGTTTTCAACTTACAGCCTTAAAGCTAACTAGGCAAAGAAAAATACATTGAAAAATGTAATCTAAGACGTTGTAAACAACCCCCAGACAAGCTCGCACAAGTACCTAAACATTGCCCTGGATGCACTGGAGGCACAAGGGAGGGCAAGTGGCTCCCATTGCCCGTAGCCGTCAAACTGCTGACCAAGAAAGCAAAACTAATATCGAGAAAACAGGGTGGTCAAGTCCTGAGGAAATTGGCACATGGCAACGTGGCCTCTACACTGTATGACCTAGGGATTCTGCCAAATAACTCTCATTGCCTTTCAACGCTGTCTTGAAACAACAGCTGATGAGACTGCAATTTGGACTAGTCCTGCGGAGAACCTTTTGGTTCGGCCAGAGGAATCTTGATGATTCCGACAGATAGTGCCATTTTTGTACAAAAGAAGAGAAACCATTGACACATTACTGCTTGGCAATGGAATAGAGGACCTAAGTCCGGTTCTTATATTAAAATATATATCTTTATTAAGCTTGCTGGATTTCTGCTCCATTATGGTTTTCTTACAATTGTCTAACATCTTCTCCTTTCTTTTCAGTTCCAGGAGATTTCCGACTGCGGGAACCTTCGACAGAAAGGAGTAGTCAAGTACGTCACTGTTATTGTATCAACGCCTAATCACCTCTTTATTGTGAAGTTAGTTCAGTGCAATGGGGTCAAATTGTTGTTAGTCAGAGTCTAAATTTAAAAGATATCTTTACCCCAAAAGAAAAGAAAAGTCTGTAGGTTTCCCCAAAATAGATTTTAATGAGAACAAAAAAGGTTTTCCCTTGTACTCTCTATACGAGTCAATAATCACTAACTAATGGTAGTACTGGATTTTTTATAATAGAAGCTGTCGGTTAACAGTTTCTTGATCATTTCAGCCGGGTTAACCCTAATACTGGGTATTAGAAGTTTCTCTTCCACTTAATTTAGCCCTTTCCCTAAGCTGTAAAAAACATATCCTCTTTTTCTATCTCTCCCCCTCTTTCCCCATTGTGTTTCTTTTTTTAATTGTTTTTAAAAACGATAACGCAACTGCATTAGCCACGCTCCGCCTGGCATGGCGGATCCTGAAGCTCTGCCGGCTCGTTGGAGGGCTCTCCAGATCTCCACTATCTCTCGGCTCCTTCTCTTTCACTCGGGCTACTTCTGCTCCGCTAAATGCCACCTGGGCTCTCTCTTCGAGTGGCACGACCCTTACGGATTCTAAGGCTGGACTGGAGGCTCAGATTATGATTCTCATTTTCTTTTACTACTCCACAGCAGCCAATTAAAAAACAGTAACACAGTAAAAACACTACACATCCCATGAAGCATTGAACCACGCCTCCTTCATTAACCAATCAAGCATGAATAAAGCATACAAAATAACGAGGCACCATCTTCGCTTCCTCTTTCTTTGCTGCTCCACAGTCAAGATAAGTGTCTCACTATTTTGCTCATGCTTAATTTATGTTAATTGGATCATAAGCCTTTTATTCATGTATATATTGATAATGATGTTTTGCTAATGTTTAACTACATCCGTTAATAGTGACGGTATTGCGTCGCGCTGCGTGCTGCGCGCTCGACCTTGCCGAGTGTTTCTCTCCTTCAGTGCATGTTGCGCCCATTTAATATTCCCCCTTTTTACTGTGTTTTTCCTTTATTTCACCGCGTTGGAATTTTCCCGTTTTCCTGCGCCTCTCGTGCTTGAGCTGGGATTTGGCCCTCCCGCAGGAAGCGAGGCGCACGCCGGAGCCCGACCGGGACGTCTGCTTGCATCTCGGGATCTTGCACGCGTCTGCGTAGGTATAGCAGTGCTCCCTTGGATAAGCTGGAAGATGCTTCGCCGAGGGCTAGTTCTGTGAGTTTTAAGCAGCTGGCAGACACCGGAGCGGGTACCGGGCCTCTAATTATAGCTTCAGTTAAAAGCGCTTCAATGTATTTTAACCCTTGACTATCTGCAGGAGTAGAAACAATTTTTGGGAACCCTTGTCAGAATAGGCAGGCTGGGTTTATATACCCTCTATTAGTCCTATCTACAAGGGCCCTTATTGGTACCTGTGTGGCCCCACTGCCCCAGCTTTTGCTCCCAGCCGACGCCCTTTCTCTATTGCGAGCTAGGGTAGTAACATTGAGCTTCCCTCTGGGGAATTCAGCTGTATATATCATTCAGATATATTTCTACAGAATGTCAGACTGCGAAGTCTACGAGGAGGAGTTAGCTGCTTATTGTCCCGCAGAGGATGAAGGTTTTTACTATCACGAGTCAATGGAAACTCTCTAAGATAAAAGACAGGATGATAAAGTGGACAAGTCCCTCTCCCCGCCTTACTGCCGATTTCCCTCCACCTGGATCAGTTACTAGGTAACACCCTTAATCCCCCTCCGGCCACTCCTAACCCTTCTCCTATCCCTCCTCCTGAACCCTTTGGTCTCCCCTGGCCCCACGTCCAAGTTTACTCAAAATTGTCAAAGACTAGAGAACATGATTATGGTAATAATCGGGAGACCCCCCCACCCCCTGATCCATCACCCTCTGCTTCTATTCCCCTGACGGATACGGATGCAGCCACTGATTCTTCTCAAGAATCTTGCCCTTGCAAACGCGCCAAGAAGCGCAAACACCCCTCCTCCCCCGTTCAACCTTCCCAGTTCACTTTTGATCCCTCCTCCATTGTCCACCCCAGGTCCTCAGATTGGCTCCCGCCCCGGCAGTGGCTGACTATATGCAGACTCATCTGCGCAAGAGCTTTGACTAAGAAGTTCAAGCCCGTCTCAAATCTGAATGTCCCCGTCCCGATCTGGCAAACAAAACTGCTTTAACCCCCGAAATTGATTCTTCCATGACCACCTTTCTAAAGAAGTACAAGAAAGATCCCAAAAATGGCATTGATCGCGCGCTCAGAGCTTGCCAAGACAAACTATTGGATATTTCAGGCCCGTTGGCAAAAAGTCTTGAATGAGTTCTTCAGGCGCAGGAGACCGGGGCTGCTATTCACCCGGAGGACCTGGCTGTTCGGATCCAGAGAGCGATATGCCTCCTCAGCAGTGCCAACTGCACCCTGTCCTCAGAAAGATGAAAGTCAGTTCTCTTGCGGATCGACCCACAATTGGTGGAGTTGGATTTTGCCGAACCAGGCCCACTGGCAGAAGGTCAATTATTTGGCGACTGCTTTGTCAAGGACATTGCGAAGTTTGTAAATACTTTTGCATCTTTGGACAAGTCGCAATCCTCACTGAAAAGGGTGTTCCATCCAATCTCTGGCAGGGCCGGTCGTGGCAGGGGATGCTCGGCCGGCCGCTACGGCACTCCAAGTCCCCAGCGTGGATTTGCCTCTCGTCAACGAGGATATATACAGGAACCAGAGCAGGCAGGCTTCTATCCAACCAGGTCCTGGGGCTGCTGTGGCCATTACAATAGAGGCATCAAAAGGGGCTTCCGAAACTCAGATACCCAGTCATCAGGTAATTCTTCCATTCTTTCCGATGATCCCTCCAGGGGGCAGACTTATGCATTTTGTGAACAATTGGATAAAGCTCACCACAGATGCTTGGATCATACATACTGTACAGGGTTATCAGATAAAGTTAATAGATTCCCCTCGTCAGCTCCCCCCTCTCCTTTTTTTCCCTACAAGAACAAGCTTTTATCGATTCAGAACTGCAAGAGCTTTTGGCAAAGCAGGCTATTGCTGTGGGGCCCTTCATTCCAGAGGAGTTTTGCAGCAACGTCTTCTTGGTGCAAAAGAAGGTTGGAGGACAAAGACTTGTCCTAAAACTCAGAGAGTTCAATCCCTTTGTAGTTTACAGACACTTCAAGATGAAGAGAATCCATCTTCTACGAGACATTTTAAAAGGAAAGGATTGGATGGTCCGACTGGATCTAAAAGATGCCTACCTAATGGTTCCCATTTGCCCTTCCCATCAGAAATGTCTCCAGTTCCAAAGGAAAGGGTAATGGTTACGGTATCTGTCCCTACCTTTCGGTCTGTCATCGGCCCCTTGGGTGTTTACCAATTTGTTGAAACCCGTGATTTCCTGCCTGCGAGAGATGGGGGTTCGCATGATCGTATATCAAGATGACAGGCTTCTTATGGCTCAAGACCAAGCACTGTTGTTAACTCACCTACACTGGACCACCTCCCTGTTGCAAGAATTGGGCTTTGTGATAAACCTCAAGAAGTCTATGATTGTTCCATCACAGACGATAGACTTTCTTGGGTTTCAAATAGATTCGGAGAACGCGCAATTACTTCTTCTAATGACCAATATCAAATCAATATAGAGAGAAATACGCACAACTCAGTCGAAACAAATGGTCTCTTTGAGGTCCCTGGCAAGTATTGTGGGCCTTCTGGCTTCCTCTATTCAGACAATCTTTCCGGGACCCCTACACTACAGGGCATTGCAACGTCCTAAGATTCATTACCTTCAGAAGAGGTACGCATACTATCATTTGATTCCTCTTTCTTCAGATGCGCAAGACAAACTTCATTGGTCGTTAGACCACATGGAGGCATGGAATGGCAAGGCCATTTTCGGAACCTCTCCCGACGTTGTCATAGAGTAGGATGCCAGCCGTTGGAGTTTGGGTGCAAGATGTGGAGACTTTGCCACAGGTGGGCGATGGTCCGCAGATGAATTAAAGTTACACATCAACTGTCTAGAGTTGCTGGCCGGCTCATTTGCAATAAAATCAATCTCCCCTCTGAAGAGCAATTGCTGCATCCTTCTCAGGATGGACAAAGTCTCAGCAGTGCGATACATAAACCGCCTAGGAGGGAGGAGATCGCGACTCCTGGTCAATATTGCAAAGAAAGTTTGGCAATTTTGCCTGGCCCAAAAGATCAGCATTGTAGCGGAATACATTCCCGGCAAGTACAATCAGGTAGCGGACTGGAACTCCAGGTTTCTGAGGGACTTTTGTGATTTGAGACTTCACCCTTTTCTTTTTGTAGAGATCATGAATACTCAAGGTCCTTGTATGATAGATCTTTGTGCCTCTCGCCTAAATGCTCAGCTTCCCCGCTTTTACAGCTGAAGACCGGATCCGATGGCCTTGTGAACTGATGTGTTTCTCCAACATTGGGGGTCTCAGAGGAATTATGCCTTTCCCCCCTTCGCCTTAATTTCCAGAGTGCCTGCTCAAGTCCAGACGTCTTTAGTGTTAGTCACACCATTTTGGAAGAAACAATTGTGGTTTCTGACATTACTGGAATTATCAGTGGACCTACCGTTTCTTCTGCTAGTGTCCCCGATGTTGCTCCAGGACCAAGTGGGATCTCCTCATTCCCTGGTCCTTCAGAATCAATTATCCCTCATGGTGTGGACACTCTCAGGTGACACAAACAAATTGAGGGCCTTTCATCGACGGCTGCCGAATTTATACAACAAGCTTGGGCTCCATCCACCCGCAAGAGGTATTCTGCATCCTGGAAGCGATGGTTGGGTTGGTGCCTTGAAAGTCAGGTGGATCCCGTGGGATCTGATTTGAAGTTGATTCTTCATTTTTTATCTAAATGTGCGGAATCAGGTCTGTCTTACAGATCCGTGAATAACTTCAGATCGGCCTTGTCCGCAGGCCATAAACACATTGATGGAAAGCCAGTGTGAGTACATCCTTTAGTATGTAAGTTACTCAAAGGTATCAGAGTGGCGTGCCCTTCGTGACCCAGGTATACTACCTTATGGGATGTTTCTAAGGTTCTTTCTTTATTAGAAGCTTGGCCAAATAATAATGATTTGTCATTAAAACAATTGTCTGCAAAACTTACGATGCTTCTGTGTCTTATTTCCTGTCGTAGAGTGTCTGATGTTCACGCTTTAGATTTAGCAGGAAGAGTTTTTTCTCCCCCAGGGGCGTCTTTTTGCATCTCTAGAAGGACTAAAACGGTGTCTCGTTCAGTTGAGTATCCTAGTTTTCCTCATAATGAAAAGTTATGTGTTTTAAAATGTCTAAAGGTATATGAAGAACATACTTTGTCTCACAGGTCTGATCCTCTAGGACCATTTCTCTTAGCCATCCAGAAACCATTTCGCCCTGACTCGGCGGCCACTCTGGTAGTTTGGGTCAGGTGGGTGATGGCTCAAGCGGGCATTGATATTACTGTTTATGGGGCTCATTCTGCAAGGTGCGCTATGGCGTCTAAGGCCTTCATCACGGGGCCTCGTCTGGAAGATATTTTAACGGCTGCAGATTGGTCATCTGATTCAGTGTTTAAAGTGTAAGTCATAATCTGAGCCTCCGGTCCTGCCAAACTTGTTTCTGTTTCAGGAGCAGAATCCAAACAGAGTTAGTTCTACGCTTCTTTGTATCAAAGACCTCTTCACGGTTGAAGAATGGTTGCCTCCTCTGGTACTGGTCGAGAGTTGCTCCCCGTTAGGAGCCTGATCTGCTGTTTGTTAGTCTCTTTTGAGAGACCTAGACTTGTTGGGCACTTATAGACCTATCCTTCTATTGTGGGCATACCAATTTTCGCAATAATATTGCAAGAAGCCACTCCCCTATCATTAGTTTGTTGGGGTAGTAGGTATAGCCCTGGATGGTGCCTTATTTAACAATCGCCCGTTCCAAGAGAATCAATTCAGTTGTGAGACGACATACACTTACACACTTTAGTGTCAACCAATGATACATAAATGACCAAAAAAATGTGAGTGAGAGCGAGAAAGCACCTCACGGGCGCACCACCAACGGGAACCTGGCAGGTACTCACCAGGATTGCCCTGTTATCATCATTGGTGCTTTCAAGCTCAGAAAAGAATAGAGTAAAGTGTCCAGAACACACAAAGAAATTGTGTCAAGAAATATGCAGTGAAAAAAGAAAAGATCAAACAGTGATCTACAAAGAGTCCAACAACATGTAAAAACACATCACACAGCAACACAGATATGTAACTTTATTCTCTCTCTTGTGTTGGGTGTGGGAATTTAAAAATAGTAAGTGAGGTCACTAACTATCCAACCACCACTACTATACTTGCCGACATGTTTCATTGCCATACAAAGATTTGGGCAATTTCTTCAGGGCGTCATATACATTAAAGCCACTGCATATGGACAATTTAGTCTGCACAACTGAAATGAAATAAAAATACATACACCTTCGTAAACAACCTGTGTGTGGGGCTCAAGCCACTTACACCCAACAGCATACACCTTTCCAATAATTACCCTCTCACGGCCATTTCCACTCGTACCGGCCGGGGGATATATTTCTCATGAAGCTGTAACTGTAGCACTCATAAAAGGACCTTCCCCATCAATTTACTGCGAGACAAGCAGACAAAAGTTCAGTTTTCAAACACAAGTGCTAGGGGGAATAAAAACATGCGATTTGTTATTTCAACAACATTCGCTTGTCGAACCCCAACTGGCGATCATTTTAACCTTCATATAGTGTCTTTATCATGGAGTTTTGAAATCAACGTGCCCCAGGTATATCCTGCACATAATTTCAAATTTAAAAAAAACGTTATGCCGCTATTTCTTTTTCAATTGGTGGTTACTAGGGATATCTTAATCTGGGCATACCCGGCGTGTAATAGCCGAAGTTCCAAGCAGTTTCCGTCTATACTCCCATTAACGCTATAATTCAGGTTTTGCGCCTCCCACTCGTCATCCCTTGTTCTAGGGTTGCCCCACGCTTGCTCGGCAATCTCGCAGCGTAAACCGGAGCCCCTATTTCTTACCGCATAGGTGGAAAGCCTCTGGCATGTACTCAGCCCGTGTTTGTTTTCCGGAAACCAGTTCCGGGATATGTGTTACTGTTCTCGCGTAGTCTCGCGATAACAACGCCGCCATCTTGGATCGGGCTGTTATCCATTCGAGACACCGAAAAACACCGCAAACAGGTATACTCTCGCGGGAATTCGGCCCTGCATATTAAAATTTAAAATGCAAAGATAACTTTATTAGCACCAACTAGGTTCTACATCTCCCTCTTCGTATAAAGATCGATTTCATTAAGCACCAGCTAGGTTCATTTTCTTCATCTCCCTCTTCGTGTCAAGATCGAACACGAGTAGTGTAATTGAACACACACTCCAGGGGCTTTTTATATGTTCTTATAAGAATGTTTTATTTTGCAACATGTCACATTGTCCTTTGATCCCTGGCATTACTCTAATAGTGGCACACAGATGTTTATAGAGGGTACCGAATGGAGAACACTCGGGAGGTGACAGCCTCATACATCTACCAAAAGAACATATATTATGAGGATGTCAGCTGGTGAGCGGAGTCAAAGGGACCAGTTCATGAACCAGCCTCACCGGTCCGAAAAACCACTATGTGAGGACTATAAGGAAATGGGTCGCAAACTAATGTGATCAAAGTGCAGTGTCCACCCCATGTCCCCAACTACGCATAGGCTCAGAAAAGCAGAGACTTTAAGAAGGGAGGAAACAGAAAGGGAAACAAACTCAGGAGACCCAAATGCATAAATCAGTGTAGTTTGTTCCATTCAAGAAGATCGTTCAGGCCAAGCGTCTCGCTTTTCTCCTGAAAAATCCATTTGGCTTCCTTCAAGGTGAGCAATCGTTCCACTGTGCTGGTATCTCCTGTAACCTTTTCCAAGACCAGCCATTTAAAAGTATGTTTGTTACTGTAGCAGTGTTGTACCAGTTTGGTCGTAAGTTTTCCTGCTTTTGTGGTGCTGATATGCTCCTGGATGCGAGTTTTGACTTTACGTGTGGTTAAACCTATATACTGTAATCCACACTCACAGTCCAGCCTGTATACCACATTGGTGGTGTTACAGTTACTGAACTGTCTCAACTCCCATTCTTTGCCTGACCTCAAGGTGACACTGTTGACTTTCGATGTGAGTGGGCAGACCGAACACGTGCCACACGGATGGTGACCCATAATTCTTGTTCTACCGGTGTCTCTGGGATTCTGTATCCGGGTGTGTACTAATTTGTCTTTCAAGTTACTTGAACGCTTGAAAGCGAATCTGGGGGGCGGCATTCTGAAATCTTTATTGGATAGGATAGCCCAATGTTTGCGTATTGACTGTCTTATTTTCGTTGCCAGTGGATCGAAGGTCAATACCACAGGCAAACATTCACTGGTTTCTTTTCTATTTTTCTCTAATAAGGCACTTCTAGGGGTGTTTAACGCTCTCTTCTTAGCATTTTTAAGGATTTTCGGTGGATAATTCCTCTGTAGAAGTTTATCACCTAGGGCCTGTGATTGTTCGCTAAAAGCTTCCGTGGTCGAGCAATTTCTTCGGTAACGGAGAAATTGGCCCACAGGCAAATTATCCCTGAGGGCCCGAGGGTGGTATGACTGGTAAGACAACAATGAATTCCTGTCCGTTGCTTTTTGATGTACACTGGTACTCAGGGTTTGTCCCCAGGCTTTGATGTCCAAGTCCAAGTACACTGCTGCATCACGACTATAGGACCAAGTAAATCTGAGACTTTGGTCCTGCCAATTAAGCAAGTTGAGGAACTCCAACAATTTTGTTTCCTCTCCAGTCCACACACAGAGCACATCATCTATATATCTCCTCCAGAGACGGATATGGTCTCTGAAGGGATTGGTGTCAGGGTATATGATGTGCTCTTCAAACTGGCCTACATAAATGCAGGCCAGACTAGGAGCCATGGTAGCCCCCATGGAAGTGCCCGTAGTTTGCAAAAACAACTTGTCTTTATAGCAGAAGAAATTACGTGTGAGTGCCATTTCGATGCATTGCAGCACAAAAGTTTGCGGCGCATAGTAAAACCATTCTTGTTCCCCCAGGGCCCTCGCTGCTGCCACCAGTGTGGCATCCTGGGGTATACAAGAATATAGAGACTCTATGTCGATCGTGACTAACAATTCATGTGTGGAGTCAAAAGTCATCTCACTGATCACGTTGAGGATGTCCGTGGTATCCTTAACGAAGGACTTCTGAGTCACAACAGACTCCCGCAAGAAATAGTCGGCAAATTGCGAGAGCGGCTCTAGGACGGATTGTATCCCTGACACAATAGGCCTGCCAGGGGGGGGCCTGGCAGGCTTATGTATTTTTGGTAAAATATAGAACGCAGGGGTCCTGGGGTTGGTGTTCACCAGGAACTCTGCTTCTTTTGTGGTAATCCATTTTTTGTCACGTGCCTCACCCACCATTTGTTTGATGAGCTTAAGCAATTCAGGCGTGGGATCCCTTGCCAAGGGTTGGTAGTTGGCTCTGACATTGAGTAGACGTAATACCTCTGCCTCATAGTCCCTGGTGTTCAGCACAACTACCGCACCCCCTTTGTCCGCACTCTTTATTGTTATGTCCACGTTATTTTGTAAGGTCTTAACCGCTTCCCAATCCGCTTTAGACATATTTTTGTATACCCTGCTCCTATCTTGTGATTCCAGGTCTTCAATGTCCTGTAAGACCTTTGCTTCAAAAACCACAACTTCAGGGACCACAACTGCACTAGATGGTGTAAAGGTGGAAGGTTTACGTAAATTTGTATTAAAATTTTCTTGTTTATCTTGCGGTTGATTGGCAAAAAATGTCTTAAGTTTTATTTTCCGAACTGTTTCGAAAAATTCCAACCTACATTTAAAAGGGTCGTGCGTGGGTGTGGGGACAAATCCTAAACCTTTATTGAGGACTTGTTCTTCACTCTCTGACAGCCTGTGGTCAGACAAACTGACCACTATGTTATTTATATGGGTTGTCTGCCTCTGCTCCGGGTTAGTCTCGGGGAGAAGGTTTGCCATTGGGGCGGTCGATTGCCTCGTCCTCTTCCTCTCCCTGGTTGCCCGCCTCCCCTGTTGGCCCCCTGTCCCTGTTCTAAAAAAGAGCGCAGTAATGTACCCAGGTCTGCGTCGCTCTGTGGTTGCTGATTAAACCTCACTCGATTCCCTTGAGGCCTATCCTGCTCGTCTTCACTAGACGTATTGTCAAAAGACCAGTTAGCCGGGGTGCGTTTCTGTTGTGGTCGCTGATCTTGATAATTAGCACAGCTCAGAGACTGAGTGAGGAACTCTTGAAGGAGATTCTTGAGCTCGAAGAGAGCATTAAACGTGACAGCACTCTTACAGATGCCAATGAACAACTGAGCAAAATACAAGAAGATCTAGCTGAGTATAAGACATACATGATAAATAAAAAAATCAAAGGTCTCCAGAAAAATCTACAGAGATACACACATGAATGGGCTTTCCCATATTTAACAGACTCACATTACCAGACAGTACCTGAACAATCCAATCCAACTAACCAACAACAGAGAGGCTGGGGAGGTAATAAACAACAGCAACCACTAACTATATATCGCGCACCCGCAATCCACTGCTGATGATGTCACATATTACATCATTCATGACATGGTCAGTGACATCACTGATGACATCACTGATGACATCTCAAATGACATCACTGATGACATCACTGATGACATCTCAAATGACATCACTGATGACATCTCAAATGACATCACTGATGACATCTCAAATGACATCACTGATAACATCTCAAATGACATCACTGATGACATCACTGATGACATCTCAAATGACATCACTGATGACATCTCATTTGACATCAATGGTCACATCACTGATGATATCATTCATGTGACAATACAATGCATCTCCTCACACTTTAATATAACCTCTGTTACACCCAGTGTTAAATACAGAATATAATTTTTTAAACCATTGACACACCAATACTAGTTACTACATACGCACTCACTGATTCCTACGTCTACACACACATTCACTCATTCACCCATACAATCATTCATACATACAATCACTCATCTTTACAACACTATCATATGCACTCATACACCTATACAGACACTCACACTCTGCCACTCATCCATGGAGTTACTCACACACCTAGTCAGTCCTGTAAAGAATCAATCACACTTCCATTTTCTAATATATACAGTTAAACATAGAGTACCTTACATTTTCAAACATATACTAACACATACTTACTCTCTTATACAATCATTGATACAAGAACACATTGATCTGCACAGAGTCACACATCTCCCAGCCAGCCAGACACACACTCAGTCTCCCATACATATACTTGGACAATCAATCAATAACCCATATAGTTACTCATATAGCTACTGATCAACACATGCAGCAGTTTACAGAACAACAGACATAATGATGCACAAATTAAGACAGTTTAGTCACTAACCCATGCATTCAGTGAGACACATTTAATCACTCACTCATACAGTCAGTCACGCACCTACTAAATCCTTCATCCAGACACTTCTACATCTACTCATTCTTCAATATGTAAAACATATTTAAACTTTACAGAAACACACAGTCACTGGATGATGTCATCAGTGATGTCATCAGTGATGTCATTTGAGATGTCATCAGTGATGTCATTTGAGATGTCATCAGTAATGTCATCAGTGATGTCACTGACCATGTCATGAATGATGTAATATGTGACATCATCAGCAGTGGTTTTGCGGGTGCGCGATATATAGTTAGTGCAACTAACTATATATGGAATTTCAATGGTTTTGTGTGAGTAAAATAAGGTTTTGTAAATGCTAATTCCTAACTATATATGGTCTATAACCCATGGTTTTTTCAGTGAATTTTCAAGGTTTTGTAAATGCTAATTCCTAACTATATATGGTCTATAACCTATGGTTTTTTCAGTGAATATATATATATGCATGTATAATTGTGCTACCAAAAATAATTTTTCTTTGAGTTAACGTAGCCTGACTACATGCCTCAATTGAAGTATGTGTTTTAACCTTACATGTAGGCTGTTTCTTTCCTTTTGCAGGTGTGTTATCATGCTTCTCGTTAGTTAGAGAAAGGCTCATTGTTTGTATTACACGACTGATAACATGGCCTGCTGGAGAAAACTGGCATCAGATTCGGAGAAATAATGGTCAAAGGAGGCTTTCTGTTTATCACATACTAGCATAGTAGGATGTTTAAGGTTGAATGCTGCAGTCCCAGTATAGATGAGATGGAAAACTAAAGGGAGCGTGCTGATCTTTCCACAGTCAATTTGATTAATTCCTGGTGTTGTACGAAAAAGGAAACATAAAACTTTGAGTTATTATCATTTTATGTTTCCATGCTGCTTTGAGGGTGGACAGGGCTGCTCTGCTCTCGGAGCAGGGCAGGGGAGGAGTTTTTGTGCCGGTAATGTAGGCACCCTTGCACTATGTTGCAAGGATGCCTGTGTTTGCGCTAGGCAGCACTCAGTGCACCAGCATAGAGAGAGAGAAGGAATGCATCATATCTTAGTAAATATGGCTCATTCCTGCTATCTCCTTTTGATGCAGCTCAGTGCAGCAAGTTGTCTTGGTGCTTTGTGTTGCATCAAATGTGAGTAAGTCTGGCCCAATGTGATTATGCATTAATACACCGGGCAACGCTCCAAATAATATTTTATTTGCCAATTTCTTATACTGAAATGCAATTCTCTTTACCCTGTTTGTATCACCATGCAAGACAAATAGTTGTATTTGTAATGGACCACACTCCTACTGGGTTAAGGCTGCTTCCATGCATGCGATCGCATTCCCGCTGCACTAAATGTAAACTTGTTCCCAAAGCTGCTTGATGAATCACACCGTCTGTGCTGCATTTGGACCATTGTCTCCTGCTTTGGGAATCAGAATTTACGTTTTTTATTGAAAACACACCTATTCGAAAGCATGACACCTGCTCTGTATTATGGCCTGTAACCCTGTATCATGCTGTAACCATTACCCAAGATATTATAGAGATAATACTGCTACATACTGGTATCCATCTTAGAGGAACAATCCATCTGACAGAGGAATTAAAAGATTCAACGTATGGATTTGTTTAAGGACTTTGCTGTATTTTAAAGGCTTTTTGCGAATATATCGTGCACAAAATAATAGGCCTCATTTCACTATCTTCACCGCCTATGTGAATATATTACCTGGCTGGTGAGAGAACTCTTTTGAGCGCTTCCCACCAAAAGAAACAATAGTAATACTTTAATAGCTGAATTGATGTAAGGAAGAAAGAGAAAAAAAAAGAAAACACATATTCAACACAAGAGTTCCCAGACAGCAGCAGTTCATTAGGAGCTCACGTGAAGTATTTTTGAATGAAGAGATGGGAGATTGTGATTCATAGATTTCAGGGGAGAGAGTTACAGATTCGAGTCGTACTCCCAGTGTAGGATTGTGCCATCGTTCAATACTCTTTAAGTGTTCTAAAAGTAGTGTTTCCGAAGTATGTAGTGATCTGCAACCACCAGACCTTTTTCAGTTTATCTGAAAGGTAATAGGGCCGGACAGTATGTATGCATTACCTTGTGGGTGATGCACCCTGCCTTCTATCAGTAACCCAGGGGCGGCTCCTCCATTAGGGTGGTGGAGCATCGCCCCACTGCTTTCTCGCAGTGCGAGAAGCAGAAACATAAAATGGTATTTTAAATACCATTTTATGTTTCTGCTTCTCGCACTGCGAGAAAGCAGAAAGGTATACCTGGTTGGGGGCGGGCAGGTGGGCGTGTCGGGGAGGTGTGGCTTGCACAATTCTGTGGGACCTGACTGCTGCCTTTGCAGTGTTGTGATTGTTTTAGGGGAAGGATGGGAGGCTGTCTGCTTCCTGTTCAGCAGGGGAGCAGAAAAACCAAACCCGGCCAGAAGCTGCGAAGCTAAGGACCCGGGAAGGTAAGTTAAAAAAAAGAAATATTAAATACCCAACCGACCCCCACCCGCGAGTCATGCCAGCCAGGACTGCAGTGACCAATGAAGAATTGGTGGTACTGTTGTGATGTGATCAGATCTCTTAATTCCATAGACAAAACGTGCTGAGTCATGAAGCACAGCCTTCAGGTGAACAAGGTGTTGACAAAATGAGCAATTGGACAAGAATTGTGAGAGAAGATTCAAGGATGAAGTAACCAATTCACCACAGAAGACACAAATAGAAACATGCACCCTTGGACACAGTGTTGGTTGACATTTGCGAATTTTGTCTATTCTTTAGAATGACTCACAGAGATTAGCATCGTGAGCGTTCAATAATCCCACAAGCAACACTCAAGGCTTGGACATGTAAGGTGGGTTGTTTAAATGAGATGTGCAGAAATTCAGTTTAATATATGACGTTTCAGATGACAAGAGGTAAACTAATCTTGAGCTGCTCGCAGTGTGTAGTTGGAAACAAACTTGAATATTGTTGAAGATCTTGAGACAGATATGTGTATCATCAGCATACCAATGATACTAGATTCCTGAGTTCTTAAGTCGGACACCAAGGGGTTCTATATATAGGTTAAAAAGGGTAGGCGCCAAAATGGAGACTCGTGGGACCTCCTGCTTCGCACAACAGGTCTGCACAGGCATGGAATGTGGTGGTGCTGACAATAGTTTAAAAGATACAGGATAAACCATTTGAGGACTACGCTGTCAATCTCCATCATTTTGTGGAGAATCCTGATGAGAGTATCATGGTTATTTGTATTAAAAGCAGCAGATACGTCTGGAAGCACAAGGAAACAAGAAATACTACAGCCAAGGATGCACTGAACAGTTTCTGTACTGTGACCTGACCTGAAGCCTGTTGGTACTTATACATTCGATTATTGTGAGAGATATAGTGAGTAAGCTGAGCTGAAACGTAGTTTGCATTCACCTTCACAAGAAAGGGAAGACCGGAAACAGAATGAATGTTGTTGAAATCCCCTGGAAGCCATTATTTCTGGATCTCTTGCACTGAGCTGTGATGGACATTTGTTGTCTCCCTCACTCCTTGCACCCCTTCTCTCTTGGATCTAGGATATTTGGGCCTGCTGCTTCCAACTGTGGCCAGGGGCTTCTGATCGGCAAACGCCACCCTCGTTGCTTGGAAGGAAATAGCCTGGCAAGCAGGCTTTGGACTCTTGGCACATTTTGAGGAGAGGAGGGGGCAATATTTTGCTGAAGTGAGGGTACGGTGCCAGGCCAGAACTTTGTTGAAATACACCTGATGCAGGTAATAGACTGAGAGGACTGATGGTTTTGGTGAAACCCCTCTACCGACTCGGCATCATGCAGTGCTTTGCAATCTGTTGGACTCTGTGCGTGGACATCAGAGTTTTGTGGGGAAACCATTATTCTAAGTGCACTGGAAATCTGGCTCCACGAAACTGGAACATCGCCTTGTTTTGAAACCAAAAGGGGGCCTCCATTGGCCCGGAGGCAGTTGGCTGCGGTTGGAACCACATGCCATGAGGGAATTTTGGTCCCGGGCCAGGGACCCAAGAGTGGGGTCCCTTTGATATCGTGATAGGAACTCATCCCAATTGGAGTTGGATGAAGGGACCTGGGTGCCTGTTTTTATGCTTTGGTCGGGGAACTGCCCTGCCTCCTCGTCAGACTGCCCTCCCCCCAGGGTGTGGCCAGCCAACCTACTTTGGGGATCAGCAGCAGAGTGGGCCTCAGGCACCCAAATGGCGGTCTTTATCACGGATTCCCGATTGATAAAGTGAACAGCAGTCTTGAATGTTTCCCGAATGCAAGTAAAAGTTTCAGTTTTCTCCTGTGGTTGTGTCACTAATTTTTATTGGTGAGATAAGCTCTGAAGTGTGCATGAAATGGGTTTTTCATGTTGAGGTTAGGGCTTACTGCGTATTTGGGTTTCATTGGTATAAAGGTATTACCTCACCAGACAGTCACCCCTACCTGCTGTGATTGTGGCCCCGGTCCTAGTTGGGCTGGGTTCCCTGTCTGCTGCTGCTGTTGCCATGTGTTCTGCCAGCAACCTGGTCCTTGTTGTGGTGGTGTGGTTGCTGACTGATTTCCCGTAGGCTGAATCTAAGGTGCATTCAGATTGGTCTGGGCTTCATTTTGTGGATGGGGATTTGCGGGTACTGGCCTAGGCTTATCGATCTTTGCTCATGATAAACATTTAACAGGCATCGGTCAGCCAAGTGGCCAATTCTGAGGCAATAAAAACATTCTCTAGAGTCTGGCTGCTGCCACTCTCCCTGACCTCTGCTTCCACAGCTGGCTGGAATCCTTTGGAGTTCTGCTGTGAAGGCTTCTTCAAGACTGATGCCATTTGCATGCTTGCGGCCCTCTGGAGGGCGGCTTTACTCAGTTTGTGTTGGGCCCGTTTAGCGGAGTTTCTCTGGGCTTGCTCCTGGTTTTGGCCTTTCCAAGTGGGCTACTGCATAGGGGGTACATGTGGCAGCCTGCCCACTTCAGGCCCCAGAACCCTCCCCATGTGGTCGGTGGGGACACCACCTTGGGGTGGTTTTCCATTTGCTTGGCATGCCGAATTCCCTTCAACGGTCACTCGCTTGGGTACTGTGGTTGGCAGCAGGTAGTCAGAAACCGGTCCTAGGATGCTTGATTCCGGTCCAGGGAAGACATGGCTTGGCAGTTCGGTCTGGACTGTTCCCATGAGGCACAGGGTCAAGACTGATTTGCATTTGGCCATGTCTGAACTGGGGTGGCTTGGTGAGCAAAATAACAATGGATTAAACCCAGATCTGTGACTGGGGGTGAATGTTTTGCCATTGTGCAACATTCCGTCCATCAATTGTTGTTTTTGCATTTGTCACCCGGAGCTGAGCCTGTTCAGGCGAGGTCACCCCCACTCCGCTGCTCCTGCACCCTGCTCTGCTGCCTCGCCTCGCTGCCGCCTCGTGGGACTTCCCCCCGGCCGCCTCGCTGCTGACCCCAGTGCCGCCTCTGTGTGCCCCCCATGTCAGCCTTTGACACCTGTGCTGCCCTATCTCTGTGTTGCCTGTCGCTTGCCTTCCTGCCTTGCCGCCACTACCCCCTGCTCCCCCCTCTGCTCACCTACCTTGGGTGCCGCTCCCTGCCTCCGAGCCGCCCCAGCCCCCCTTCCCGCCACAGACTTCCTTCTACCCCGCCCCCCTCCTGTCCATTGGCCCCCCCGCTCCCGCCACCCAGCTGACCCGCCCTCCCGGCTCCTTCTTAAGGGGACCGAGCGTAGGGACTAGGAGTGACCGCTGAGCCTGTTCAGGCGAGGTCACCCCCACTCCGCTGCTCCTGCACCCTGCTCTGCTGCCTCGCCTCGCTGCCGCCTCGTGGGACTTCCCCCCGGCCGCCTCGCTGCTGACCCCAGTGCCGCCTCTGTGTGCCCCCCGTGTCAGCCTTTGACACCTGTGCTGCCCTATCTCTGTGTTGCCTGTCGCTTGCCTTCCTGCCTTGCCGCCACTACCCCCTGCTCCCCCCCCTCTACTCACCTACCTTGGGTGCCGCTCCCTGCCTCCGAGCCGCCCCAGCCCCCCTTCCCGCCACAGACCTCCTTCTACCCCGCCCCCCCTCCTGTCCATTGGCACCCCCGCTCCCGCCACCCAGCTGACCCGCTCTCCCGGCTCCTTCTTAAGGGGACCGAGCGTAGGGACTAGGAGTGACCGCTGAGCCTGTTCAGGCGAGGTCACCCCCACTCCGCTGCTCCTGCACCCTGCTCTGCTGCCTCGCCTCGCTGCCGCCTCGTGGGACTTCCCCCCGGCCGCCTCGCTGCTGACCCCAGTGCCGCCTCTGTGTGCCCCCCGTGTCAGCCTTTGACACCTGTGCTGCCCTATCTCTGTGTTGCCTGTCGCTTGCCTTCCTGCCTTGCCGCCACTACCCCCTGCTCCCCCCCTCTGCTCACCTACCTTGGGTGCCGCTCCCTGCCTCCGAGCCGCCCCAGCCCTCCTTCCCGCCACAGACCTCCTTCTACCCCGCCTCCCTCCTGTCCATTGGCCCCCCCGCTCCCGCCACCCAGCTGACCCGCCCTCCCGGCTCCTTCTTATGACGCCCCCAGAGCGACCGCGCAGCGGACGCGCGCAGCGGGAGCACCGATTGAGCGCCGAAGGTGCGCCAAAGGTAAGCCCGTCTGCGCCCGTCCGCGCCTGGACCGCGCCCAGTGCCAGGACCCCTGGCCCCCACCGACGGAAGCCGACCCGACGGACTTACAACGCCACCGAACTCAACGCACTCAACACCGGCCGAACTCCGGGCTGCTACCTAGCCACACCGAGACGCACCCACGGACCCTTCAGCTGCCACTCCTGCAAGTTCACCTGCAACCGGACCCACGCCACACCAGCACCCACCAAGCCGAACTCCAGCAGCACCCACCTGAAGTGCATCCTGCTCAACACCCGCTCCGTCCACAGACACGCCGTCGAGCTCTGGAACCTGCTCGACAACACAGCCCCAGACGTCGCCTTCCTCATGGAAACCTGGATGAACGCCTCCTCAGCGCCCGACATCGCCATCGCCATCCCGGACAGCTACAAGATCATCCGGAGGGACCGCGTCAACCAGACAGGAGGAGGCATCGCCATCATCCACAGGAACACCATCCGCATCACGACCGACACCGACGATACCCTCGCACCCGCCGAACACCTGCACTTCCAGATCCACATCAACCCCAAGACCACCCTCATCTACAGACCCCCGGGACCACGCACACAATTCAGCGAAGACATCGCCGACTTCATCAGCCCGCATGCCCTCCCCTCCGCCGACTACATCCTCCTCGGGGACCTCAACTTCCACCTGGAGAACAACAACGACCGCAACACCACCACCCTGCTGGACAACCTCGCCAACCTCGGACTCAAGCAACTGGTGACCACCCCCACCCACTACGCCGGACACACGCTCGACCCCGTCCTCTCCTCCAGCAAGGACATCGCCTTCAGCCACGCCACCGGACTCCACTGGACGGACCACAGCTGCGTCCACTTCAGCTTCAGAAGGACCACGGTCCACCATCACCAGCAACAGGTTCCCCGCAGAAGCTGGAACAAGATCACTGCAGACCAGCTCGCTACTTCCTTGAGCATGAACCCTCCCACCAGCACAACGAACCCCAGCCAAGCGGCCACCAACCTCACGAAATGGATCAGCGACTGCGCAGACGACCTCGCCCCTCTGAAGACCCCGCCGAGCCGACCCGGCAGCAAGAAAGCACCATGGTTTAACGACGAACTCAAGAGCTCCAAGAAGAACTGCAGAGCACTCGAAAAAACCTGGCGCAGAGACCCAACACCAGACAACATGACTGCCCTCAAGCTCGCCACCCGAAAACACCACCAACTGATCCACACCACCAAGAAAACCGCATTCAAGGAACGACTGGACAACAACGCACACAACAGCAAGGAACTCTTCAACATCGTGAAAGAGCTCTCCAACCCCAACGCCGGAAACAACGACATCACCCCCTCGCAAGACCTCTGCAACTCCCTCGCCTCCTACTTCCACAACAAGATCGCGGACATACACAACAGCTTCAGCACACAACCGACGCACGCCACGACCGAACCACCGCCCCCCACAACCACCCTCCGCGCCTGGACCCCGATCAGCACCGAAGACACCGTCCACACGATGAACTCCATCCACTCCGGATCTCCGACAGACCCCTGCCCTCACCACGTCTTCAACAAGGCCGACGCTGTCATCGCACCCCACCTGCGGGACATCCTCAACACCTCCTTCGACACCGCGACCTTCCCGGAGAGCTGGAAGCACGCCAAACTCAGCGCCCTACTTAAGAAGCCATCAGCCGACCTCACCGACCTCAAGAACTACCGCCCCATCTCGCTGCTCCCATTTCCGGCGAAAGTCATCGAGAAGACCGTCAACAAGCAACTGGCCGCCTTCCTCGAGACGAACGGCTCCCTCGACCTCTCGCAGTCTGGCTTCCGGGCCAACCACAGCACCGAGACCGCCCTGATCGCAGCTACCGATGACATCCGAGCCCTGCTCGACAACGGGGAAACAGCGGCCCTCATCCTCCTGGACCTATCCACGGCCTTCGACACTGTCTGCCACCGTACCCTAGTACAGCGCCACAGCAACGTCGGAATCCAGGAGAAGGCACTGGAGTGGATCATCTCCTTCCTCGCCGGAAGGACACAGAGAGTCTGCCTCCCCCCGTTCAGATCGGAGGCCACCGAAGTCATCTGCGGCGTCCCTCAGGGCTCCTCGCTCAGCCCAACACTCTTCAACGTCTACATGAGCCCCCTCGCAACCATCGCATGCCAGCACAACCTCAACATCATCTCCTACGCCGACGACACCCAGCTGATCCTCTCCCTCACCAACGACCCCGCCACCGCCAGAGCCAACCTACACGAAGGGATGACAGACGTTGCCAAGTGATGATGAACAGCCGCCTGAAACTGAACTCGGACAAGATGGAAGTCCTCATCCTGGGATCCTCACCCTCCGCCTGGGACGACTCCTGGTGGCCCCCCGCCCTGGGCAACGCACCCAAACCCACAGACCACGCACGCAACCTGGGCTTCATCCTGGACTCCTCCCTCTCCATGACCAGACAAGTCAACGCCGTCTCCTCGTCGTGCTTCAACATCCTGCGCATGCTACGTAAGATCTTCCGATGGATCCCCACCGAGACCAGGAAGACGGTCACCCAGGCCCTCGTCACCAGCCGTCTGGACTACGGCAACTCCCTCTACGCCGGAACCACCGCCAAACTCCAGAAGAGACTCCAGCGGACCCAGAACACCTCAGCACGACTCATCCTGGACATCCCCCGCCGCAGCCACATCTCCGGGCACCTGAGAGACCTGCACTGGCTCCCGGTCAACAAGAGAATCACCTTCCGGCTCCTCAGCCACGCACACAAAGCCCTACACAACCAAGGCCCAGAATACCTCAACAGCCGCCTCAACTTCTACGTTCCCAAACGCCAGCTTCGATCGACCAACCACGCCCTCGCCGCCGTCCCCGGCATCCGAAGAGCCACCACAGGAGGAAGGTCCTTCTCCCACCTGGCCGCCAAGACGTGGAACTCCCTTCCGACCAACCTCCGCCTGACCCAGGACCACCTCGCCTTCAGGAAGCAGCTCAAGACCTGGCTGTTCGAGCAGTAGCAGCCCCCCCCTCCCCCCCCCCCCCAGCGCCTTGAGACCCACCGGGTGAGTAGTGCGCTATATAAATGCTGTGATTGATTGATTGATTGACGGGTATGCTCAGCCATGAGTCCCGTGATCTCCATGCCACTGGAATCAAGTTAACCTGGCTGATGACGGCTGATAGCCAGGAACCGGTCCTAGGATGCTTGATTCCGGTCCAGAGAAGACATGGCTTGGCAGTTCGGTCTGGACTGTTCCCATGAGACACAGGGTCAAGACTGATTTGCATATGGCCATGTCTGAACTGGGGTGGCTTGATGAGCAAAGTAACGATGGATTAAACCCAGATCTGTGACTGGGGGTGAATGTTTTGCCATCGTGCAATATTCCGTCCATCAATTGTTTTTCCATTAGTCACCCAGAGTGGGACGGGTATGCTCAGACCTGAGTCCCGTGCTCTCCGTGCCACTGGAATCAAGCTATCCTGGCTGATGACGGCTGATAGCCAGGAACCGGTCCTAGGATGCTTGATTCCGGTCCAGGGAAGACAAGGTTTGGCAGTTCGGTCTGGACTGTTCCCATGAGGGACAGGGTCAAGACGAATTTGCATATGGCCATGTCTGAACTGGGGTGGCTTGGTGAGCAAAATAACAATGGATTAAACCCAGATCTGTGACTGGGGGTGAATGTTTTGCCATTGTGCAACATTCCGTCCATCGATTGTTGTTTTTGCATTTTTTAATATTAGCTCAGGTACAAAGATAGCAACAATTTATGTGGAGAAAAAGGAAAAACTTAAGAACCACAGGCCCTTCTTGGCCACGCACAAGCTACACCTTTACCTAACATCCCAATTAAACCCTAAGTCACACTCAGGGGTTATGTGTACTGACTATGTCATGCCCAGTGGTCCAAGAGAATAACACCTCTCACATCTTTCAGATACTACCAGTGTAAAGAAACCGATAGCACCAAGAAAACCCTTTTAGACTAGAAAATAAGATTAAGGTGTTGGCCCAATATCGCACCCAGGGCGTAAGATATATCTTCTATGTCACGCCCAGTGTTCCAAATGGTGAGGCCTCAACCATGTATCACACCCAAGAGACAAGCGTGCCAACTGTGTCATGCCCAGCAGTACAAACGACTAAACAACCTTCATCGTTCCTAGCATGCTGACTATCAAAAAAAGGTGACCTCCGGGGGATTGCCTCTGAGGCCGCTTTGCGACTACTCTATTTGGACACATAAAATAATCAATATGTCAGATTTCTGTTAGTGACAGGGAGCTTGGGTTAAATTTTTGCGCTTCTTCCTTGTTTGCCATTCGCTAAATGCTGGGACTAAGGATCAGATGTAGCCTTTTACCCACTGATGGTGGCTTTAGGATGGACCTCCACCCCGTGGATTCAGCAGAACTTTCAATCAATTGCAGTGTCTGCTCACCTTCCTTGCGCAGATGTGAATGCATTTGGGTCGGGTCCTTTTTCTTTAGCTGTATTCGGGCTTAAAGAACAAATTTCTCCTATCTGGCTTGCCAAAATGTTGCTGGAATGTGAATTTACCTTGAAAAAACAAGTGGTGTTTGGCAAAACAGGAACAGTTGGTTTAATTAAACGATGTGTCCAAGAAACAGCCACAAAAACGGGTCTGAGGACTGTCTCAACATACATTTGTTCTGAGTGCCATTATACACAGTCTTTGGAGTGCCATAAAACAATTTATATATTATTTTAGAAGAAGGAATGTGGGCCTAGTTATGGAGCTATAAATCAGGCCACCTGATAGTGAATGCAGGTGGGTATCATCAACCTTCCACGGACACGATGAGGGCCAGTGGCTGAAGTGCCAAGATGTCCAGCATTAGGAGCACGTGATCATTGTGAGTGCTGTGTTCTGAATGAAATAGTGTTTCTAACTTCATGTGCCTTCTAACTTTATGGTGTTTTGTGAAAGCGCATACTCCTCCGGCCATATATGATTTATTGAGGCCAATCTCCAGGGACCATTGTGATGTTGCTGCCTATCTGTGGGACTAATCTGGGTTTTTCCTATTTGCACTTTTGACCAGTTGGTTACGTGTCACCCCACCTGTGATCTGTCAATCAGTAGCCTCAGACCTAGGTCGCAGGGCCTGCCAGACCACATTATTCTTACTCAGGGTTAATGGAGGAGTCGTCCCTGGAGATTTCGACACCAGTGATCTTGTTTTTGAACATACACTTATTGTTGCGTATATCAACATCAATATTACCAGTGTGGATCTCCTTCCCCCAATTAGCTGCTCCACTTAAAGTAGCAACTTTATTTCCCCTCACTTGTTAATTGTTGCTTTATGTGAGATTATTCTCTACTGATCTTCATCTTTTTCTTGAAAATCTCCTCTAAATCCCCAGTAGGGTTTAGTTTAGGAAACTGTTGGAAATGGACCTTTCTGCAGGGCCACCCCCAAACGTTTTGCCTTCCTCCTAGCCATCCATGCATGTTACCACTGCTAACCAGTGCTGAAGTGCTTGTGCTCACTCCCCTAAACATGGTTGGATTTACTTACCCACAATTTGCTAATTTAATTCACCTATAAGTCCTTAGTAGAGGGCACTCCATGTGCCCAGGGCCTGTAAATTAAATGCTTTTAGTGCGCCTGCAGCACTGATGGTGCCACTCACACAAGTAGCCTTTCAAACATGTCTCAGGCCTGCCACTGAGGAGCATGTGTGTGCAGTTTACACTGCATGTCGACCTGACATTTAAAACCTCATGCCAAGCCATAAACTCCCCTTTTATTACATATAAGTCACCCCTAAGGTAGTCCCTAGCTACGAATAGGGCAGGGTGCTATATAATCAAAAGGTAGGACATGTACTTTTAAGTTTTATATGTCCTGGTAGTGAAAAACACCAAAACTTATTTTTCACTACTGTGTGGCCTACCCTTCTCATAGGAGAACATTGGAAATCCTTATTACACTTTATAAGCTGAAATGCCTGCTTTAGATGGAATAGATATGTTTCATATCACTGGAATGGTAATGCTAAATCCTCTTTACTGGTAAAGATGAATTTATTATCACCCTTTTAAAAATGCCACTTTTAGAAAAATTTAATTTTTCTGCTCTTAGCCCTGAGTGTTTGCAGCCTGTCTGGGATGAGTGTCAGCTGGACTTTGTGCATTCCTTCTAGACAGCCACACACAAAGGGAACCTGGGTGTGACTTCATGCATCTTCCTGGGAGGATGGGAGGGAAGAGATGGGCGCAAACTCAGACTTTCACCTGAATAGGCTGTGTCTTGTCAACACACAAAGGGCTTTATATATCCCCCTGTAGTGAGTCTGGGGCCTGGGCAGGAAGGGAGGGCCTCTGTGCACTTCAGAGACCTTCTTTGAAGTCAACTCCCCCCCACCAGGACCATACACTACCTGGAGGAAGGACAGCTATGCTGCTAAAAGGACTGCTTCTCTGCTGGATTGGTGCTCAGGAAGAATGTCTTTTTTTCTGTGCTGACCTGCTGCCTGCTGACCTGCTGCCTGCCTGCCTGCCTGTAAGGGTTTCATTGACTGGCATACACTGCACAATGACCGAATGACTGAGAAGGACTGATCCCAGAATGACTCCAAGGGCCTGGTGGCTTGCCCCCTCTTCTAAGTCTCGGGGACATCAAAGGCTTCAACTCATCCTGCTACAGCACCTGGACCCTTGGAAGTGAATATAAAGTACTCCAACCAGAATCCTCGCATTGATGCAGTTGAGCCACTCGGAACTGGCTCATCTCCATCGACCATGACACACTGCTGCAGCTGCGAGGATTGAGCTCCTCACTTTGGCGACTGCTCGACGCATCTCTGAATTTGTGTGACTCAGAATCGGCGCCTCCCATCAACAACAAATGATTGCTGTGGTAGCATGAATAAAGTACATCGCTTCATCAGCTGGTCTTCGCATTGCATCGATTCCTGATGCATCCTCAACTTTACGCAGCCCGGAAGAGAGACATCACCTCTATCGTAAAGATCAACAGCGGCGCATCGCCACCACTGCTTCCCACATTTTCGTTGGCGTTGATACATTTAAGGTACTTTTTCAGCGAGCCAAGGCTGGTCCCTGTATCTGACCTGCGCTCCACCATGCTCAGACTGATTTTGGATATGACCTGGTCTAGCAAGACCAGATAGCTCCAGTTTGCCATTTATGCTTTAAGCACGACATTTCAGTTTATTCTTTACAAATTCATATCTCCGGTTATACTTCTTGGATTTTTGTTGCTTTGGTGTTTTCATTGTGTTACTGTTGGAAGTGTTGCACAAATCTTTGCACTTCACCTCTTTAGTTGAGCCTGACTGGTCTGTGCCAAGCTACCAGAGGGTGAGCGCAGGTTAATTTATTGTGTGTATCTGACTTACCATGACTAGGATTGTGGTTCCTGCTTGGACAGGGTTCTTACCTCTGCCAGCCTAACAGGAACCTATTGATTCAATCCAACTAAGGGGCCGATTACAATCTCGTCCGGAAAGCATTCTGACCGATTCGGTTCCCGAGCGATTTGGATGCATCCGGATGCATCCACATATGATTTGGTCGGACTTGCATTGACTTCAATGGGAGTCTGTGTTCCAAACGAGAGCACAGCTCCCATTAAAGAAAGGGGTGGCTGGGGAAAATCGTGCACCCTGTGGTAGGCACTACATGGTGCCTGCTACACTGTGCATGGTTGGAAAGGGGGGGTCCCTTGGGTACCCCCACGGGCCAGATTCAAAAGGCCCTGGGAGAATGGAGGCCTGCTACGGGCCCCCAAAGACAGATTCCTACAGCCATTTCGTTTTGGCCAAATCAAATCAGAACGGCTGTCCGAATCAGTCAATGTAATTGCTCGTTTGGAAATCGAGTCCATGGAGCTGTACGATTTGGCTCCGAAAGGCTCGACTTGTTCGAATGCCTTTTGGAACCGCTTCGGACAGCCCTAACGGTTTCTGGGCATTGTAATCAGTTGTTGGGAACTGTGTACAATTCGGTAGGAAACTAGGGTTCCCGATTGGATTCGGCAGACCTGAATCCGATTCAGAGCCCTTCCGGACGGCATCGTAATTGACCCCTCAGTGGGTAATAAAATGCCAGTTATTAAGTCCCCAAAACCAATGAATATGTGGTCTGTGCTACATAAATGATTGCTGTTTTTATAATCAATATAACAACAGAAAACAAACACATGCAAGGATAAAAATAGAGTCAGGCTCAGAAAAGAATGAAAACTTTATGGTGGACTTGAAAACTGGCCTGGAGGGAGTGGAGATCATTAAAGATTGAAGATGGAAGGAAGCTGTTAGAAATCGGGGGCAATGGAGTAAGACTATAGTTTAGTAACATAAGATCATCTGAGTCTACATGATATTCCACTCATTGAATCCAGAGCGAAGGATGAGTGTGCAGCAGTGACAGAACAAATCGGCAGCCCATACAGATGATGCATGCATAAAATCCTAAAATAGAGGGAAATGGGGGCAAAACACTATAGGAGAAAGAGAATCGGAGGGAAGTACTAAGTACATATATTAGGGTCGGTATGAAATTAAAAGGAGATAAATGAGCTCAGTTGTAGGGAGTGGAGAACAGAGGTGAGAGGGGGACAGAGCTGGGAGGGAGCAGTGGATGCATGGGGAAGCAGACATAGGTAAGAAAAAGTTGAGCAGTGATAGCGAGGGACAGAAAAATCGCCCGAGAGCAGAAGAATGAAAGACAAGCAGAGGCAGGAATTATGAGTGGGTGTGGCATGGGGAATGAGAGCAGAGATGCGAGGAAGAGCAGAGATAGATCCAGAAATCAGTGGTGAGGAGAAGAAGTGATGGCAGGGAGTCATAGCAAATATATACAGGGAGAGTAGAAGCTGAGCAGAGGTTGTGAGGGTGAACTGAGGGGGAGAGGGAGTGTGGTGGTACAGACAGAGTAGATGTTGGTAGGGTTAGCACAGGTTTGAAGGATGAGAGGAAGAGCAGAGGATGAGAAGGAGAGCAGAGGTGAGAATGGAACAGATGGAAAACACCGATTGTATCCTAGGATACAGTCTGTGGGTATGAGTTAGTAGATCTGGGGCTTTTCATTAACTGATTGAGTGGAGGACTGAAAGCAAGAGAAGCCATTTATCAGAAGAAAGCAAAACAATATATGAGCATATTCGTATAAGGGGCTTCTGCGGTTGTAAGAAAAATGATCAGAAAAAGGCAAAGACAAAAGGATGACCAAAGACAGATATCTGGGGAGCAGTGTTCCCTTTAATTATTTGTCTGTTTAGGTGACACTGACACGTTTCTGTGCACAATTATTTCACTTTTGTGCACAAGATCATGATGTGAGCGGAGATGCTTCACACACACACACACACACACACACATATATTTAATATATATTCTATATATTTGATAGCATATTTTCGAACAATATTGGCTAAAAGACCATAGTATTCAGGAGTTCTGAAAGGGAGCTTATGAAACTCTCTCCAGTACTACACGATCTGCGGATAAACATGTTGCACGAAGGACAATTGTAAAGAGGACAGCTCTCCGGGGCACAAGTACTAGTGCTCTCTAGGAGGCACTGTCCCTCTCCAGGGTCTCTTGACTAAGCCTCAAATCATTAATTACCGGGCTGAGCTTAAATTGGTAGGGGTCTGCTGGGGAAGTTTCCCCGCACCAAGGCTGCTTACCCTCTGCTGCTCTCTGCCTTGGCACAAGGGGACAACACTTATAAGGCAGCAATGAACTAGCACTGTCTGACTGATCTTATCGTTAAACATATGTAAGGGTTTCATTGACTGGGATACACTGCACAACGACAGAATCCTTGAAAATGTGTTTACTTCCACAGCATCACGGCGCATGCTCTGTACCTCACGTGAAACTGTTCCTTAAGTTTGCCTAGTCTTTATAGGAGACGTGTTTCTAAGAAGAAATCTACTTCAAGATATGCTTTTTGATCCCATCTACGTAATCTGAAAGATACAAGCTAGGGGTCGTAAAAAGGGTGGTGAGGTATGGGCCAGAAGAGCCTGACAACTGCTCCTTAAATGGTTTGTGACACTTCCTTGTGCTCACAAGGTGTATTCCTCTCTGACACCACAGACAAAATGTCTATGGGTTAGATTTATTTTTTATTCCCATAATAAGGGCTTCACACACACCCACCAACAGACACAGGTTGGTTAGGTGCCAGATGAGCCCAACTTTTTTTTAAATAAACACACTTGTCCTTATTATTGTTTGGCTAATTTCCAGCTGAAAAGCCCTAGGCTGAATAGATGTAGTTTTTAATTGTGACTCATTGATAACGCAGAGATCGCGGCAACAGTCGCAGGACCCAGTGAGATAGCTCTACCTCTGGACAAAGATACCATAACATGAAGGTAAACGCATGAGACAAAGGGGTTAGTGCCTAATTGTGAAATCTGTGATAACTTTATAATAGCAGTACTCTCTGTGAATATATTCAGTTTATGTTGTGGGCCATTCCAACAAGAACCTCCAATCGCACCTGTGAATCGTTATTAGTTCAAGCCAAGCGCTTCACCTCTCCCTTCTTTCCATTCTGTGCTGCTGCCTGCTTTGAACACAACCCATGGGTGAATGATCTTTTGTCACAATTCTGTTATTCAAGACTTTTAGAAGCTGCAGGGGGAGCCAGAAGTATAAGAGAGCCTTAGAGAACTGACAATAAAGGCAGAAGAGTACTCATCACCTTCACGATATGTGACTTATTGCAACACTTATGAATCCACAAAGTTTAAAGTTATTCCAGCAATTCATAGCCCTTCAGTCTTGCCAGTAAGACATCCTATTATTTTGATGTTTTGAATCAGCGATCATTCCTTAGAGGCAGTGTGCTTTAATTGTTAGTGGTGTCGGTGCGTGTACCAGAGAAGATCAGTTTGGGTACTTGCAGTCTGATAGATTGGTATGCTATGTACTTTGCCCACCTTGCACACCTGTCTGAAGTACTGAGACTGTGGCATCTTGTTAGGTTTGCTGAAGCGGGAACAAGGATTAAAAGACACGGTTTACCAACAACAAGGCTAACCCTGGCCGCTTTGTTCCCTTGCGATGAATCTTGATCGTTGTATAGAGAAGAAGAGAGTTAAAACATTTCATAATAATAATCACAATACTCACTTTAATTCTTAGTCAATTACAAGAGTTGTTAAAAGTTTAAAGGGCGTTATTAATTGAATCTTCTAGTAGATCATTTTTATTGAAAATCACAAGTTAATTTGAGATTAATCTCCATAGTTAATATATGATAGAAATATAAAATTCATTATAGTTACTCAAATCAATAAAAATATTGCATCACAGCATGGTTCATAAAGGAATAGGGCCAGATGCATCAAGGGGTTTTGCCCATTCTGTGTCTATGGGAAAATGTGTTCATACATATGGCCCTTAATCCCTACTCTGAGTTAGTCAGAGCCCATAAATGGTTCTAAATCGAGAGAGTGAGAGAGAATAGGAATAAAGCTCCAGCAATTAAATCGGATCAAATAGATCAAAAATCTAAGCAAGAGCTTCCCATAAAGAGTAGTTCAAGAACTTCAGTAGAGTCTCTAAGTAATAATAGCCATAGCAGAACGTTTCTGTACACCCAATTCATACACCAGTAATGCACTATAAACAGTCAGCCAACAAATTTCATCTTATTGCTAATTTGCCTTCGCCTTCTTCAGGGCTGTAAACAGTAAATAAATAAAAAACACAGTCACAAAATCTTACTAAGTGCGGGCACCGTCACTCACCATATGATGCCAAGTCCCTAAACTATTTATATATGGAGTTGTTACAAAAGTAGACTGATGTGACTTTTCTTACTCCATGTGGGATAATATCCATTCAACCGCATGATAACTTACATTTGTAAAAGAGCAAAGAGAAAAATACAAAAGATTAAGCAAAGAGTACAAAATAAGTGTAACAATAGCTCAAGAAGCTCCATTTAATGTGCTTGCCCATCCATGCCAGAGAAAAAAAGAAAACAATAATGTAGGGGAATAATCTCTAAGCATTCTGATATTATATTATATCCAAAATATAAATGATATTCTAAGCACAAATGTCTTGTTAAATCGGACAAGAGAAATGGTAGGAATAATGGGTTTGAAAAAAAGTGTGAAATAGTAAAACTACTCTAGGAACACACACTATTCTAGAGTTCACATTTCACGACTTTGCAACATGTTTCTTTTCTGGTCTCCCATCAGTCAGTATTCAGTACTCCCCTGGAAACAGGATTGCTCCTCATCTTCTCACACAAATACAATAGTCCTTGGACGATAATGTCGCACTCTCATCACTATGTTATCAATTATGCTTTTAGATGGAGTCCCTCTCATTTAGGCTCGCTTCTCACACATGTACAATGTTAATTAATTTTCTAAAAAAGGGGGAGGAGCCAAGATGGCGACCGAGATGGCTGCGTAAACGCTCAGCTCCGTGAGCCTTCTCACCCCGCGCATATATCCTGGCACTTATCCTGGGCCGTAACGGCATATTTATGTAGGCGAAGGATAGTCTTCACTTATCGTTTGCTCCTGAGGCTTCTGCTTGCTGCAGACCCGTTGAAATGTCCCCGAATGTTTTGCGGCCTTCACGGAGCTGGGACCGGGGTCTCGAGTGTGAAGAGTGGCTGGCCGCGACTGTAACAACAGCGGCCTCTGGTGATGGTGAGGAGTCGGCCGGAGGGAACTGACGACCTGCTGGCCGATGGCGACAGTGCCGACCCAGCCCAACTTGCGGAGACCCATGTCGGGAGTGCGATACAGCTGGGTCGAGGGGAGTGCATGATGCTTGGCCCCCACTCCGGTGTTGTATCCGGCACACGAACGACTTTTCCCGGTGTCAGCGTGTGGCCCCCAGGGAGCGGCGGAGTTTTTAGCCTTTTGGTGACTCTCCGCTGAGAAACCTGCCTTGACTTTTGAGATTCCCGTTGTGAATCCTGTCCCTTCCTGGTGTGGGGCCCGGTCCCGAAGTGAGGTGGAGAAAGACGAGGCCGGATCAGCTAAGATGGCGGATAGCACCCTCTTAAGCACACCTCATCCGGGCAGAGACTCCGTTTTGTGGGAGAGTCCTGGGGTCTGGCACCACGAGAAAGAGCCCACGTCCAGAGATATATTGGCTGCGTTAACAACCCTGTATATGACCCTGAGCCGGGACGTGGATCTGGGAAGAAGGATGGCCGCCATTGTTGTCCCGCCGCTCCACATGGGCTTGATTCAATCTCAAGGAAGCGCTGATGTGCCCGCCTCTGCGTCAGTTACCAACGTCCCAGCTGCGCCTACGTTCGTGGAGGCGACGACAGACCCGGTCCGTGATACCGCTTTGGATTGCCCTGTTGTATGTGTGAGTGACTCGTCGGGGCCCTTATCTGTACGGCGGCTGAAGAAACGACATCGATCCATAGTTTGGGCTGCCCCGGCGGCGTTTCAACGATTACTGGATTGTGTGACTCTCTCTTCCTGGCTGGTGAGACTGTATTCGGGCTGGGGGATGTCTCCGGAATCGCTACTGACACAGACGGATTTCCGCCATACATATTCGGCTGGGTTTTGGGGTCTACGGTCCCATGGAGTAATGGCGCTGCCCGGTCCGCCCGGATCGATTGGATCCTCCGCACGGCTCTGTATGCCGCTTGATGACTGGCTGCATGTGGGTACTATTGACAGAAAAGGCCAGGGGTGATACCGTCTGGGACATGGAGGAACGCTTTGTTGGCTGACGGTGTTTGGGGGACACTCAACGGGGATGTTATTGATTGAATTGATAATTCTTGCCTACTGTGGCTATTCTGCCCTTGATTTTATGATGCGTATAGTGCGCGATGGGTGAGGGGGGGGCCGGGTGGTTTGATCGAGGGCCCTTCTCCACTTTTCCCTTTTTCTATTATTCTATATTTCGGGTTCTCCTTTAGGGCGATAGGCACGTTGCTGTGGGGGGGGTAGGCCGTAGCCTTCTGCAGGGGTGCAGGGTGGGGGGTAGGGGGAAGGGGGTTGTTTATTTGTTCTTTCTTTGTCTCTATGGCCCTTTGTCTTTTCTTCTTTATGGTGACGTCGTTTTTCATGTTTCCTACAGTCTGTCTTGTTTTAGGGACTGGGGTGCTGTTTGACACGTTCTGTATGTGTTGTTTACATTTATCCTGACTCGTATGCCTTGCCCCCATGTCTTTAAGAGTGTTTGCACTCTTTGCAGATTTCTGTTTCATGTTGCTATTGTAGGACCATGTATGACCGTATGGCAATTATTCTGCTATTTTTTCCTTTTTATTTTTCTTCATTGTAAAATGAACCCTATTGAATCCTGATTATCACGCTGTATGCTTGAATACGAGTTATATCCTGGATACGTATCTGACCCCGACTTACGGGTTGCTGTATCTTTCTATATCGCTTTGCTGAATTTCCGAATTGACTAGCGGCCGGCCGGAAGGTTTGTAGGCCCATGCTTTTATCTATGTGAAGTGATAATAAAGGTTCTCAAAAAAAAAAAAAAATTCTAAAAAAGCATCTAACCAGTAAACAATGTAGAAATCGAAACATCTATTAAATAAAAAGAAAACATTTCTGCAGGGTCATCATAAAGGGGAAAAATAAGTAGGTTAGAAAGTCAAGTTCACATTTTAAACTTCGCAAATCAATGCTTGAACTATTCATTATCCATTTACCCTATTAATCGACAAAAATTAGTTATATGTAGCAGGGATCGTTATATGTGTGGAAATATCCTGCGAGAATACTTAAAACTACATAAGCAACTTTTTTATTCATTTATACTAGAGTTTATGATGTGGTCAAGAAGCAAACTTTTTATATGCATTCAGCATTTTCCTATTTAAGCTCCTGTTTCACGCAGCATTGCTTTTACCCTTTATTGAGGCCTAGTACGAGTAAATAAAAATGTTTCAGTTGTATGCATTCTATATAGATAAATTCATCAAACTTTGCGCATTTATATGCGCATCAATCAAGAACCAGCATTTTTTTGGGTTAGCCTTAAATATACTCAGGGTCCATGGTATTGCGCTGTCTGTGGGGAGTTGGGAAAGTTTTCAAATAATGGAGCGTTCAAGTTTGTACCATAAATGATCAGAAAAAGACACAGAGACAAAATGATGACATCTGGGGAGCAGTGCTCCATGTAACTGTTTTTCTGTCTAGGTTCATTGACAAGTTTCTGTGCACAATTGTTTCAGTTGTGTGCACAGTGGTGTGATAAGAACAAACATGCCACGCACACACATATTTGATAGCATATTTTCGAAGAATATTGGCTAAAAAACCTAGCATTCACAAAGATCACGCTATAAACAGCTTAATAGGGACTAGAAAAACTTGAAACCTCAGGGCACTGCAAAGCTAATCAGTACCACCAGCCAACAGAACTTTAAACCTGCATGTCTGTCTCTCAGATCCATCATCCATCACACGACTAAGCATGTCTCCCATGACAGAATAAAAGCATCTGTTTGGTCATTCAATGCCAACTCCAAAACACTTTCCACATTGACGCATAACGGAGGCTACACCTTCTGACCGCACACGAGTGTCCTGCTACTGTTCCTGAAAGGAGCTCTGGTGCCCCATATTGGGTTTTAAAGTGTGGCAAACATACTATCGACCAATCAATCCCAACATGTTTGGTGAAATTGCCTCCTTCCCTTTATCAAGGCAAAAGTTCCGGAAGTCAGTGAAGTAACAAACTTCAAAATGCGGTCCATGCTTTGGAATGAGCACCGTTTTATAAAACATACTGAGGTACAATATATAAAACATGTGGGGCATATTTATTAAGGTATTCGTTTGCCCCAGCGCCACGCCAGGGGGCGCAAGGGTGATGAAAAACATAAATGAGATTTACCAAGCACACAAGGCCACCTTGTGTGGCCCTTTCGACCTTGATATATCTAGAATAATGCAAGGCAGCACAAATCGCCACTTCACATTACTCTGCGTCAGGGAGGCGTTCCATGGTTGGAGCGTAGGTGTTTCCACCCCTCCCCCCAATAGATTCCGACACATCCCCAGATTTACTAACACTTGTAGACCTGCGAATGCGTCAGAACTGTACGCCTCCCCGCCATAGGTGCAACAAAGAGAAATGCCTTTATTTCTCCTTGTTGTTTCCTCTTTCTACGTGTGCTGCATTATGCAGCACACATAGAAAGATGAAAATGCCTCTAAGGATTGTTTGTGTGCAGGAAGGTGCCCCCTTCCTGCACAAATCCTGCCTTCAATGCACGCAAGCACCATTGCACCATGACACAAGGGTGCCCTTGATGGCGTTAGGTAGCCAAAAGTGCACCAGTGCTAGGAAAGGACAAGAATGTCCTGTATATAATGGTAAATACGGTGCATTCCTGCCCTTTCCCTTTCATGCACAAGGTGGCTTCCTGCATTGCCTGAACTTTTGATAAATATGGGCCTATGTGTTTATGAAGTATCCATGTTACAGATTGTTGTAGCAGACACACAACGCCTAACCTATTGAGAAACATTATTGCTTTAACAGACAGCTATAAAATGCTGATTCCATCCTGATAGGAAACAGCAATGATGAAAGGATTCTCATTTCGCCTCGCACAATTTTCAAAACATAAATCTCTACTCCTAAAATCCTTGCATACGCAGTTGAATTTCATGGGAAATCTTCTATCAGCGCTGTGAAGTATTGTGCATTACCTTTACACAGAAGTAGACTAATTGTTACCCCAGCCCTTCTTTTACATGGAACCTTTAAAACACCTCCTAAGGTTTAAAAGTCAAACACTCTGGCTGCCGGCTGTGAAGGGGAGGGGTATGTTTGAGGACTGCTTCAGTAAGAAATCCATTATCACTTGGATGCCTTGTGTCTTCCTCTCATACCTGTACATTTTGGGTCTCCTATTAATTCTTCCAATCTCTCTCATAATGAACTCATCTTCTGCACTGGAGGAGTGCTCTTTGTAATGTGCACACATAAAGGCCCTCTCTATGGGGGGGGGGGGGGTGGAGAAAGTACAGTCTGAGTGGGTGCACATCTGTGCAACTTAGAGAGCTTCCGGGGGCCCACAGCTAGCATCATCCACAATATCTCCAAAACAGCATGTCCAACAAGGACAGAGACTGATGTCAAGACATGCTTTTGGTGTCTTTCAAAGACAGTGAGCTAGCGGTCAACTCCCTGTCTACTGTTGTAGGAATCCCTGAAATAGAATATGTAAGAAGGGTAGTTTACCAGAATATTGCATAATAAACATCATCCTACAAATATATTATAGCCATAATATCGACTACCACACTATTGCTTAGGTAATTTTATATAGACAAGTAAAGATTTATTATGCTTAATTCAACAAATAAGTACCTAGACAATATATGAATATAAATTTACAAAACGTAGATGTGGAATTAAGCAAAGTAAATATATATTTAACGATATATATTTAACTTCACAACATTGTGGAAGTTGATATTCTGGGTGTGATATTTTGCACACAATATTCTGACATCCCACCATGTAACGATACCAGACACAGTTGCTGATTTGCTAACTCTTTCTGCAGCTCTCCCCAGACACAACCTGCTAGAGCTCCCTTCCTCTTTGCCTGTGTCACGGTCAGCATAAAAATATGGTGCCTGGTTAGATTCCAGGGGCCTCAATCCACCTTCTTCTGACAATCAACATTCCTAAGAATGCCTGGATGTTTCACATGCCCCCTAAGGATTCTCAGTCTCCTGTGGAAGGGCAGGGCAGCTGTGATGTTTCCTCAGCTCCTTGATGTCAGGTGCATTGGATTGGTGAGTTCTGGATTTCATAAGAAAAGGTCATTCCATAGAACTAGATCAAGATCCTTCAGTACAAAATTCTTGCTTACTCCTATACCAAAAAATAAACTAAAACAAGATACTTTTTGTTGTTTAGTTTGAGTACTCCCTGTGAAAAGTGCTATGTACCCTGTACAGGTTTTAGAGTGGGATCTAGGTGTATACTTTATCCTGTTTCTTTCTGCAAATATTTCAGGGGAAATCCGTTCTGTTATCAACCTGGAGGAAATCAATGTATTTGCATGCTCCCATTCAAGATTTAAAGTTCAGATTATCAGCCCAGATGTGTCTGCAGATGTGATTTATTTCGAGCTTGAGAATGCCAATGTTCCTTTCCCCACAAGGGCGTCTCATCAACGCTTCATTGACTTCACTGTCTAGGAAAAATTGTTTCCAGTTTAGGTTCCTCCCTTTGGCCTGAAAGCTGCCCCTCTGATATGCACCAAAAGCCTGACCCCCTTGATGCAATTTTTCACAGGGAAAGCATTAAGGATCACCTACACCTGGACGACAGGCCACTCTTTATCAAGTCTCTCAGGACATTGTTTGCGTGTGTTCCCTGATGTAACACCAGGATGGAAGTTGAACCTTTGAAGGTCCCACCTCCAGAGCATTCAGTATTTCTAGTTCATCAGAGGACTGCCCAACTCCACTACTAAATATGTTGCCATTACTCCTTATAGGATTAATCTCCAACCCCTACTGGCAAGATTCTCTGACCGGACTGCCTATGGGTTTAGTTGCAGGGGAGGAATGTCAGCATTAGTTTTCTTTCTTCCTTAGACGAGATTCCACATGAAACCTCTGGTTTATCACATGCTGCTGCTTTGCTGCCTTGTCTTTCAGGATATCAAGACTCTGAAACCAGTCCCCTACTCTCTCCAATGGTAGTTTCTGGTTGACAATCTCTCCAGGCATGGGACCTGGCTCCTCCTGCTTCTCAGATTGCCACTATGGATGTCAGTATTAAGGGCTAGGGAGTACCCCTCTCAGGGCCAGGCTCATGCCGGGGTCTATGATCCAGGACATGATCCACTCGTTCCTTGAACTGGTGGGAACTGTCAGCCGTCCTCAGGACATTGCTTCACTTTGCTGCCTCCTTGGAGGGGAGGAGAGTCCTTGTAAGGACAGGCAATCAGATGCCAAAGAGCTCTGTGAATCTCAAGGTGGGTGTTAGATCCCATTCCCTTGCTGTAGTGACTCACTTGATCTGTTTCTGGGCACAGAGGTTGATCGGCTCTGTTTTTATGCCAGTCACATCCCAGGGGAGTAGAGCAGATATGTTGAGTAGGGTGTTCCTGTCCTCTTCCAATTTCATCTGAGGGTGGGTTTATTTCAGGACATCAATCTCAGATTCAGAGTTCTGGTGATGGATCTTTTTGCAGATTCCCTCAGCTCCCCTTGTTCTTCTCACAGGCAAAGAAGCCCAGAGCAGCAGGGCTGGATGTTCTCACACGTCCCCGACCTCAAGATCTTCTTTTTGCCTTGCACTTCATTTCTGTCTTTGCTCTGGATTCGGAGGAAGGGTTCCAGGTAATTTTGGTAGCCCCAGCATGGCTCCAGAGATCTTAATATCCACATCTTCGAGAGATTACACTTTCCTATAATACCTTCTTCCACCCACCCCCCCCCTTTTGTTGGCCATATCCATCTCATCCATATACTGAGAGGCTAATCCTCTGTGGCTTTGGCACACCTCCTTGGCTATTCAGCAGTCCTATAAAAAATCTACGTTGGATTCCAATAACGAACACTGGGGCCGATGTTAAATGGTGTGCTCCTAAGGGACTTGGCCCTTTTTGCTGTGATTCATTGATGTTCCTTAATTTTCTTCAACAGGGATTTATCTTGGACCTGGATTTGTCTTCTGACTGGTGCCAACTTGCCTTTTGTGTGCTGTCGGATCCCTTGTGATAATCTGGGTCCCATTGTTCATCATTTGGTTGCATTCCCATGTATTAAAAAGTATCCTGCTTCCCCATGTCCATGTGACGGCGTCACAAAACAGAGCACTTTGCACTTTCTCCTCATATGTGATTTGTATTTGCATCTCCGTATTGCTTTCCTTAAACCCCTGTTCAAAAAGCACGGCACTTTAACTGTGAATGCTGCTATGAGTTTGCTGTTTTTATTACATGAGCCAGATATCTGTTTTTTTACTGCAACCTATATCTTAAGATCAATTGCTGCTAGGGAGAGTATGTTATTTTAACATTGATTTTAACGTCATAATTGTTGCCAATTAATTGTAATGAATTATTCATGTTTTAATGCTTTTATGTGCTTTTATGATTGTTTTATAATAATCGAATAAAGCTTACTGGTTTGAATTGAACTTGCTCCCTTCTTCCATGGGATTTAGCCCTCCTCGGACCTAGGTGCCAGGCTCTTGTTTATTAGACCGCTGAAAGCCTCTGTTTTCCTGATGATCTACGTGCGTAGAAAGAAGATTAATGCACTTGCCTTATAAAATGAAGGAAAAGCAGGGCAGGGGAGTAAGATATAAACACTGGACTGGACCTCTCTTTCAGTACGGATCAGCACACACTGAGGATGGCATAGGTAAACCTCGATATGAGTGAAAGAGTACTTAACTGAACTGGCTATAGAGCAAAAATAAGTAGATCATAAAACCTAGATCAAACTAGATAAACATATGAGCAAAGTAAGATTATCGATTTCATCTTTCTATGGTGCTCCCAACAGACAGATGGGATACCAACGACGCCACTCGAAACCTGTCAAGATCAGAAGGAGGTGAGAGAGAGAAGATATTTGAATGTATCAAGCACACCCGAGAAACACAAGATGAAGAAGCTGGGAAGCCTAACACCAGGGAAGCAAGAAAGGAGAAAACAGTAGATTTGAGGGATGATGAAACAGGTGCAAACTGGTATGAAGCTGGGAGCCATATCAACTAATGACATATTGCCCCAAACACAGACTGCATGTTGAAGTAGTCTTATATAATGTCACTATGCCAAGTGCCTTGGAAGTGTACTATACCCCAGGAATAGAATGGGTGATCAGTTGCCGGTCTAATAGTTTTCCTCTCAATAGTTTTCACTGTCTTGTTCTTAACATTTTCTATCCCTTACTAGGCCTATGCTTGATTCAATATCCCCACTGAGCTAGATCCCTGCCTCTAGAGTTCATTCCCCTTCCCGCTCCTGGTATGATTTCCCTCTAATATTTAAGGCTCCTCTGTTGACTCCCTTTGAGCCTTTGGTGAGGCTTTATTGAAGGTGCCTTCTGCTAAGGTAATGTTTTCAGAGTTACTTTTACTCAATTGCTGTGGGAGATTGGGACTGTTCCATTTAACCCTGAAGGTCTTGCGTTAAGTCTTTTACCTACCTTCCTACCCAAGTTCCTTTCCTATTTTCAACTTCAATAGGGGATTGTCCTTCCTTATTTGTACTCTTATCCCTCATCGGCTTAGGAAGTCTCTTTTGGAAAAAAAAAATTCTGGAGAACAAATGTCAAACTCTCAGTTTCTATCTTGAGTCATTGTAAATTAATTACTTATGAGTTCTCAGTCACAGGATTTGACTGTCTGCTCCAAGAAAGGGAATGCATTGCCTTGTAGTCAGTCCTAATTCTGCCTTCTACCTCCATCTTTCCTTTAACTCCTGCTTCACTCTCGCTCCTTCAATGCTTGCTTTACTCTCGCTCCTTCAATGCTTGCTTTACTCTGTTGCTTCTCACATCCTTGCATCTTTTCATTTGGTCTATCACGCTTGCTTCCTCCGGCCGCTTGCCCTTCTTATCACTTTCACACTATCTCTTTGGCACCTCTTGCCTCTATTCTTACCCGGCGCGATATGTCTTTTGCCTCTTTCTGTCACCATCTCTTCTTCATTTATGTCTCTTTTTATCATCATCCCTTTGAATCGGTTGCCTCTTTTTCACCATCTCCTTTGCATCTTTTTGCCTCTTTTTTCACTGTGTGCGCTTGTCCTTCTTATCGCTCTCACATTATCTTTTTGACACCTCTTGCCTCTATTCTCACCACGTCATGATATTTCTTTTGCACCTTTGGCTCTTTCCTTCACCATCAGTTCTGCATTTTTTGCCTCTTTTTTCACCATCTCTTTGCATCTTTTCTACCATCTGATTCTCATCTTTTCACCTCTTTTTGCCCTATTTTGAGTTTCCAGCTTTTTCCTCTTTTACTCATTTGGCCTGCTCTACTCCACTCACTACAACCTCCTCCTTCTATTTTTGCACCCTCTTTTGCACCTTTGCCCATCCACCCGTTGTTACCTGTTGCTCCCATGTTCTCCTTCCGCTCACTCCTGCCCCAACCTCTGGCCCCAGATTTCCTCCCCCTCCTGTACCTACTTAATGGTGTCCGTAGTTTGCACACACCAAAGGTAAGACCATCTGTAACTGTTTGAGCCCCACCCGAGCCCAGTGCCTGAACCCATGGGTCTTCCTTCCACTGCAGCCCCAGATGCTACTCGGCCTTGGACCTACACAACCTGAACACCAGACAACAGCAATGAAGCTGCAACCGAGCCTCCCCACCTGCCTGGATGACATGTTTTCCTGCACTGCTTGCCGGTTTTCCTGCCTGTCCCTCTATCCACAACCCCTGCACCCTCCTCCTCACCTAACGCACCTGCCTGAACTCCACTCCACACCACTACACACAATGCACTACCCCTCACTGACATGCTTCCGATTCAACACCTGCTGACTTGTCAGACATGCCATCGAAGTCTTTCTCACCAAGACATCGCTCAACCTGACATCAGCTTCCAACATTGCGGTGGCTATCCTGTCAGCTTCAAAATCCCAATGCTAGTTTGAAGCAGCAGGCCCATAGGAGGTTGAGCCATCATCTTCAACGAAAACATCAACTGCTCCATCTTATCCGCTAACTCCTGGGATCCCTTGGAATTCCTGGTTTTCAAACTCAACATCTCTGGCAATACCACCCTGGGAAGAGCTCTTCTCTACCGACCTCCAGGATCGAGATCCATCGTTAGAAACACCATTGTGGCCCTCATGTCCAACTGCTGCTCTACTTCAGCTCCTTCATCTTCCTCGACCTGGAGTACTTCCCTGACAAGAACACCAATAACCTCCTGGAAGACCTGCACACTCTTGGACTCACCCAATGAATGAAGGACCTCACCCATGCTGCCTGACATTTCCTTGACCCACTTTTCAACAACTTACCTGACATCAAGTGGACAAGCCCATCCCCTCACCTGGACCTAACACTCCCACATCCGATTCATCCTGCAACTATCCCACCAATGCAGAGCCACACCCATCAAAACCTCCTTGCTCTTTGTGGCCCTCTCCAACATGAACAGCACTTCTGCCACAAAACTTGAGAAGGAAGACCTTCAGCTGGACTAACCTGGGACTGTATACGACCTGTGCTCAATCGCGGTCGGCCAGAAAATTTGAATTTGACTCAGTCTTGTGCGACCAGAGTTAGCCGTGGCTGGAGCTGTGTGTTTGTTTTTTAACATTCTTTTTATTGGACCACTGCTTCTTACACCTTTCAGCATCGCAGTTACAGGGGGGAGTATGGTAGCAGTAAATCATAGGATCCATCCATAAAGATACCACATATCGTAAAGCATCTAATATGAAGAGAAGATTATCCACTTTGCGCTCTAATTTACATACCCGCACCTTCCTCCCCATTCCACCCATCCCAGAGCCTCATGTTCTATACTGAGCCCATGCCGTCCATATCTTTTCCCACTTCCCGGGGCAGCCTCTGCTTTGGTAAATAACTTTTTCAGCCTGTTGGCACCAATCTACCTCTTGCTCCCAGTCTCCAATCTTTGGAGCAGCTGCTGCCCCCCATGTCTGTGCTATGTTCCTCTTTGCCGCCCTGTTTACAAGTCTAAGCTATAGTTAAGTGTACTTTGACCAGTCAGTCTACCCTGTCACTCATTGTGTAGTATCCAATGTTTGTCCTTATCTACATTTGTCCACATGAACCCCAGCACTTACGAGACCTTTAAGTGTGGAGGAGTCCATAGCTCAGTCTTCAGTTCGTTTCGCCCAAGAACCAACCAGGGCCCATTGCTCAGAGTAATTTGTTTCTTTTCTGTCCCATTCTACAAGCAGGGCCAAGTGCCCTCTCACTCCAAAAGCGATCGCCAAGTCGGGCTCGTTGGGCGAGTCTTTGGTGAAAAACCTCCACCTGAAACATCGTCCTGTGCCCCATGGGAGGCATCATCGCTCTGGTCCCTGCAGTTCCGTCAACCTCACTGCCGCTGTTGCTTGTTTCCTCGGCTGCCATCAAGCCAGTCCCATACATCCGTAGACGCTGTAAAGTACCACAACTTGCCATTGTTCAATACCCTGTGCTTCGCTGGGAACATCATCATGTATTTAAGGCCTCCAGCTCGGAGTGCCTTCTTGGCTTCATCGAATGTGCATCGCTGTTGTTGCAACAGGTGAGTAAAGTCTGGGAAGAACCGGATTAGTGCATTATCAATAGGGCAGATCTCCCGTGAGACGTGCAGCTTGTAGGATAGCATCGCGATCTCTGTAATTCAGGATCATGGCAATGATTGGTCAGGGTGGGACTTCTGGCTTTGGCGGAGGTACCGGCGCTCTGTGTGCTCTTTCGACTGAGAAGAAATTTGATAGGTGTTTCTGTTTCAGATGGTTCAGTATAAAGTCCTCCAAGAAGAGGTCCATTGAGGGGACCTCTGCTACCTCCGGGACCCCCACCACCCTAATGTTGTTCCTGTGGGCCCTTCCTTCCTGATCTTTGAGGTTTGCACCCATTATTTTGTGCTGGCGGGTTAACCGCTGTACCTGTTCTTCCAGTTTCCTGGTGGCCGACTGGAGTTCAGTAATGCTCGTTTCTGATGCTGTGACCTTCTCTGATGTTCTGTTCATGCCCGCCCGGAGGAGGTTCACTTCTATTAGTTTCGAGGGTTGTTTCCAATTCATGAATGGCTGCCATTGGATGACGTGTTAATAAACATAAATGTATCCCAATAATACCAAGCATAGAAATTACTATATATGCATGAGAATATTGCATGCATAGACTTACAACAATAATGTGGGACGATATGTCCACTTGGACTGAATTGTGAATAATTTCGTGGAAAAATGTTATTTTCACCATTTACCACAAATGTGTATATATGGTGCCACAGTTACAAATGGTAACATATTTCTGAGAAGACTGTAAACATAGATTTATAATACTAATTTGGGAAGTAAGAAAGTCTTATGACATGGAAGTTTTTAAATATTTCTTCACTTCTTACTAGAGTATATTTTTACTGTTGATAAATTGTATTAAACATGTTGATGACCATGATGGCAACTGTTTTTTCTAAATAAAAAGCATTACAAGTACTTTGACCCCTTTGTGAGTACGTTTTCATAGTCGTGTATTGATGACTGCATGACTACAGACCTAACTATTACTTGCACCCGACCATGCACTGCTTATGACATATTAATTGCTTATGACATATTAATTGCTCATGACATGTTCAATGACATAATTGAAGACATCGCTGATGACTTTAAGACTTTTATATATATATATATATATATTTTGGTGTTCCAGTCCCACCCGGGACACCCACAGCTTTATTTTTTGTGGGGGACTGTGAGGGAGCTTCAAGGCTTCTGTGGCCCTGCTGGCTTCCCTCACGCAGCACTTATCCTCTAGGGCTGAATGGGAGAAGGCAACCATTTCTTTTGTGCTCCTGCCAGGCAGAAGATATCTTCCTCGTCTGTCCCACTTGGGCCAGGCGCACAAAATTAATAACACTGTTTCCTTTACTGTGTTCTGGGAGATGGGGTCCCCAGGGATAGTCCAGCTCTGGGCCCCTGGGAATGGGGTCCACAGGGACGTAAGTTGTCACTAGGAGCGGGGCCTTACACCCCACTCCCAAAATAAAAAAATCATGTGCACTGACACCGGGGCCGTGGCCCAGCCCAGGGGAAAGTCAAAGAAATACGAGAGCTTGCTGTTTAAAAAAAAAACTTTTGCTGGTTCTGCGCATCTCACATAGGACCATAACACAAAAAAAACAAATTGTCGCCAAGGGCTAGGATATCAGGTTATCCAGACCCTGCCCAGTTTTGTCTTTTTTTCTAGAGTATTTTCAGGACAGAAGACCAGGTCGCTGAGTCATGTAATTGCTACTGCAACATTTCTTTTCATGTTGCAGCTAGCCAATCAAAGAGTTTGCTCCAAAAAAGTCCCCTTAGCCAATCAAAAAGCTAGATTTTTTAAATTTCAGCCCAACTGTCGATATATCTATGAACTTTGAACCTTAGTTTCTCAAAAACTACTGAACGGATTTGCACCAAATCAAAAAAAGCACTTGTGCTAGGTAAATATCCAGCTTTCTACCAAATTTGGTTTAATTCCATTCAGCAGTTTGATCTGCAGTGCAGTCTAACATATTCTATGGAAATTGCATGGGGAAAAAGAGTTTTGGGACTCCCCTTTTTCTAGGCCCCCACTTGACAGATCATCCCAAAACTTACCAGGAAGGAGCTGAGGTCGATGAACTTTTTGGGGGAAAGTTTTGTGAAAATTCAGCAAATGGCGTCGAATTATCGAAATAAAAAATGCTCTTTCTATGGAAAGACTGACCTAATGTTACTACACAGTAGTGTATGCTGCTGTGTAGCTTGTCTTTGACCTCATGTCACATGCACCAGAGGGGTGGCTTTTAAGTTGGTCCTCTCTTCTTTTAACAAGTGTCTGTCAGAAAATCCTAGCCTCCGTTTCCTCCCCTAAACAATGACACCAGTCATATAACCATTAACTTGACGACTTATAGCAAATAATACAACTAGACAAAACCAGAGTAAAATAAACGTGCTATCCTTTCTAAGAGAAGGGAGTTAATGAAATGACTTGCATGCATGGGTATTTCGTTGGAATCGCGGCCTGCATGTGCATTAAAAGCTTCTAGAAGAATTTGTCAAATGCAAATAGTTCTAAACAGCACCATGGGGCATTTAATGGACTGCGGTCAACGGAATAGGGGCGGATAATCCAGTCCAGGCGGTGAGACGGTCACTTAAGTGGGGCTGGGGGATTCTGACAGCGGGACAATTTCTAGAGAATGTTGGAATGATTCCTAGTAGCGGGGCACTCATTGAAGGGATATTCAATATAGCGGGCTGCAGCATCTATGCAGCAGGACAGGCTGTGGACCGGTACTTGGTATTAGGGTTGCAGCATATTCGGGTGACTGGGCTGTGGGCAAAGGGACACCAACTGGAATAAAAGAAGGAGATTCAGACATGAAGCCATTCATGGAAGTGTGGCGGAGGGGTTTGGGCAGCAGGACAATCACTGCCGTTGGTGTAGGTCTCGCTCCTGAATTCCAATCTGCATTGAGAATTAATCTGTGTAACATCAGCGCGGGGATACGCCGGGAGGCGTCACCATGCGCTCTACAAACCCCTTTATTATTATTATTATTATTATTTATTGTAAGAAGACTAACAATGGAAAATAACCCTTTAATTTCTTCTATTTTCTGTTTTTGAAATAAAGCTGCCATATCCTATTTGCCATGGGCGATTTATTGTTAAGCACAAACAACACTGAATGAGATAACATCATCAAGTGGTATTAGTCTTACAAACAGGAGGAGCACTTGTAGGTGTGGCATAATAGTCAAGGCACCTGATATAGAGCCAAGAAACCTGTATTGTAATTATGTTGTTCACAGATGACACATACTCTAATTTAACAAAGAGATTAATTGAATAAAATATTCAGCAAAGGACACAATGGATATGGTGTACATTTAAACTAACCTACTTAATCTGCAAGCATTTTAAGTGGGTGTGATCTTATCTGTGGTTGGAAAGAAAATGTATCTTATAAATTACATCAAGATTCACATGATACCGCAGCTGGCCCTCACAGCGGGGATCGCCAAAAGAAACATTGCAAGGAGGTGGGGGGCGACCCTACCACAGTCGCTGGGAGAGAGGGAACGAAACTTAGACTGGTGCCAACGAGCTGAAGGGACAGTTATAAAAGCAGGTGGTGCGCTAAAAAGTGGGAGAAAATATGGGCACCATGGCGTATGCATACAGGGATTATGGGGGATGAGGGACATGCACCAGTTATACTCAGGCTAGGTAGAGGGCGGCTCTGAAGAACCATGTTTGTGCTCATTGTTTGAAGATATGTCTCATATTGAAAAGGGGCCCCATTAACCACTGGAGGCAAACACCCTCGAACCACATTTATGTGATGATGTAACATAATAATGTACAAGCACATGCAATTTCTGTAATGTATGGTCTTTTGAGCAAAGTTAATAAAAAAGAGTTTAAAAAAAAGAAGATTCACATGATACAACACCCAAATTTGAAATCTCTCCAAATAAAGTTAGAGAAGATACATAAAAATATGCACAAGAATAGAAACTTATATTAACATATCATAGCATACAAACTGTCCTTACAAACAATGTAACCCAAAGTTAAACGATCAGTATAGGAGGAAGCTGTTGATTAAAAAAAGATTAGTATATAGAATCCAATCTCAATGTAAAAAATCTGTCTAAAATTGGACTGATGTTATAAAATGGAGTTCAATAACATCTACTTTCGAACATATGTTGAGCCATAATGTTGTCTCAATAACATCTAAAACACACAACAATAAAAACAATAAAAAGGAGTAAAATATCATGTTAAAGAAGAGTCACAAAAGTGTAAATTGTAAAAGAGTAATGATCAAATTACACTTCCCTGTCTCTCATTAATATCGTCTTTAACTTGGCGTATATCTTTTCTTTTGATACTCTGTATTCATGTTGATCTAAGTTTTTGACTGATTATGTTGAGCACTTAGGGCCCAATTATGAGTCTGGCGGTCCGAGGGCCGCCGGGCTTGTGGATGTGCGGCCTTCCAGCATTATGACTAGGGTGGTCGGACCACTATGGGACTGTCGCCGCAAGGGACCCACCATTTCCTGGAGGTAGGGCAACAGTATGTGGTCCCGCCTAGCATATTATGAGTTTCCTCTGTGCCACGATTTTCATGCCACGGGTTCACCGCCATCATGGTTTTTATGGCTATTCTACCACCATGAAACACGTGGCAGAGAGGAAACAAAGGGGGCCCTACAGGGCACCCTGTGCCTCCTCTGCATATGGATACACAGAGGGGAGCATGACATGTGCTCCCATGTGTGCCTGCAAACCAGTTTCTGCAGGGCATGGAGTTTCGAGTCCATGCTGTGCCGGAACCCTGTGTGGTGTTCCCATTGTGGTGAAAGAGGTACTGCCTACGAGACCACTTTTAAGTTGCAATCTGGCTGGTGGGCAGCTGCAACTCTTGGCGGTGCAGGGGTGCTGCAGTGGCATGCCACCCACCACCGCATTGTTAAAAGTAGTAATCAAGCCCTTAATGCTTTCCAACTGAATGTTTTGATCCATTCATCTTTACCAACCATGTTAAATGATTATAGGCAACATTCCTCCTCAAGATTTTGTTTTCAGCACAAAATCTCACAAGACAGGATTTTCATTTTCCTGCCCATATTTATTGAAAAGTACATTGACATGTCATAGTCATCATAGAATCTTCAAGTGAACCCTTGGCTAGTATAAAGAACCCCCAACACTGTTGTTGTTTTTGCATCCCCTGATATTGGAATAACAACTGTAATCATGAGCACTACATCACACCAGCCTCTTGCAGCATGATTGAGCTACACTCTCAAGTTGTTCACCAATTATTGAATGAGAGTGGGGCAAGGGTGATTGCTGTGTGTCCATCTGAGCAACCATATACCAACTTATGCAGGGCATTACTTGGTGCTTGGGAGGGCTGGTGCCTCAAAGTGATGTTTAGCTATCCGCATTACCTGACAATGAGGCCATGTTTTACTCTTCCAGGGCTATTTTGCAGCCCCATATTGTCCAGTATTTCCTGGCCATAGAGCAGGTCCTAGGTCATGGACTAGTTGGTGTCTGCACTTTCTTTATCTCACTATCAATCTTGACAATACAAAGAATATCAAGTGAGACTCACACATTAAGAGGCTGGTTTGATCTCTTTCTCACAAAAGGTACAACCTCACAAGTGGTGGGAGGGCTTGAACAATTCTGATGTGCCTTTCCTTGGTGTGTATCAGCACGTACAACGGCTCCCGACATTCAAAGAGCAACCAGAATACCATAACACCCCCAAGGGAGCCTTCTTTGGCTTATTTAGATCATATGATTTACTCTACACATATCAAGCTCTGCTTAGCCATGTAGAAACAATAATGTGTTATCCATATTTAGGGTCTCATTGCGATGGCTGTCAGACGAGTGTCAGACCGCAATCCCCTCGGGCAGGTTTCCGACTAACTATATGTCGGCGGTTCACCCTGCCTGATCACAATGCGACCGCCGTGCAGGCAGTCGGAAAACGACTCTTTCTCATTGCGGCTTCTTTAGCTGCGGGCCTAGAAAACGGCAGTTCTCAAATATCCATGCACCGTGTGCCAGGCACCATGTGATGCCTGGCACACGGTGCATAGTTGTTGGGGGGGCACCACATGTGCCCCCCTGGCCCAAAGCGGAGGCCCACAAGGGACGGGGGACCGCTAGGGGCCCCAAAGTCCCATTCTGTTTGCCTTCACATAGCAGTTGGACCGCCATGTAAAGGCAGTAGGAAGAGGGTAATCCTAATCCCTACGGCAGTGCCTCCGCAGGCACAGCCCCCATTGTAGGGATTACGCTCCGACTGACGACCCGACGGCTCCTTGAGCCTGTCAGAGACTTTGGTCGGTCTCGCAGCGCTGCGAACAAGTGCATCCTAATATGGGTGTCGGACGGCAGCCAGAGTTGTCGGACGGACCGTCACCAACGGCCCTTCAGTGACGATCCGCCCGAAATATCATCAGGCCCTTAATGTAGACCTATCTATTATCTTTTCGGAGCAGGTGTAGATCTTGTGCCTTGTGCCTATGTAAGTGTTGGTTGTGGTTGTTGTTGGTTTTACAATTTTTTGAACAATTCGGATAATTTATTTAATGTCACTTCTTGTGATGTCATTAATGTTAAAGATTATATGACATCACTTCCTGTGACATTAACAAATATGCTAATTAGTACTACCTCATAAGAATTTTGAAAACTTGACAACATTAGACAATTTGTCAGTGGATAGCATGATGTCTTGAACTTTATGGGTGACAGAGAAAAGGCTCGGCATACACACAGGTTGGTGTTGGAAGAGGATTTGTGGAAAATAGAAAAGATACATTTAAATATGAATTGAAACCAGCTTACTCAAAAACATTTGCGAGGCAGCATTTTACCCAAACTTGCTGATACTTTTAGATTCTCTCTGTAAAGCCTGATCTAAGGCATCTGCATCTAACTCTTAAAGCTGACATGATTTTAAAGCAAGCATTTATTTACATTAAACCCTAATTCAATTTGAAGGACAGACAATCAAACTATAATGAAACACACGAACTAGAACAAGCTAAAACTCGAAGCTAACTTATCCACAACACATTTCTATGTTCCATTGTGCTTTTACTTATTCTAACGAATGCTATTCGTATTTCACGGTTCATAAATACCTAATTTGTGTTGATCAAAACGTTAACTATAGGGAATTATGATTTTCGGCACTATTAATTGACATTGACGAGCATTTCTGGCCTCCAAGTTGCAGGTTGTCTCCTTTAGGGTGGCCTGATGAGCAGTGACCTTTTGACATTGTGGTTATTGCTTTCATCACTTATATGGCACATCTGCTGGAAAGTGACCGAGGGAACTCTCCAGTTAGTCACCACACAATAATTGCCAAAACTAATTTTACCGTTGCCAACTCTGCCATCTCAGCACAAGACTTACAACTGTCTACACTGTTGTTAGTTGGGCGTGGAAACAGGAATTTTACATCATTTCTGCTGTTCTTTTTTGCGTCTTCCCTTTACTTGCTTCATAGGAACATCACGTATTTTCTTCTGATGTTTTCTTGACGTTTGTAATGTTTTTTTAATGCTATATTTTTTGGCACAACATGGGTCCATCTGGCAGCATCAGAACGATAAGACTGCCAACATGGTATATAACATTAAATGAAAAACATAAGTGGATACAAAGATACATAAAAACAGCGACCATAAATATGTGAGCACGGATCCAGGGCAATAAATCAAAGAACCCAGGTTATATTTAACAACATTTAGTAGATATTTTTAGGTTCTTTGCAAAAACAAGCTGGGCAGTGTAGATAAGCGGTTGTGCTCTTTGCTGAACGACTTTGGTTTTGTAATAGTTTTCAATGTTAAGTTTCACAAAACCTCAAACTATCTGTTTATTGTGGTGAGGAGTGGAGTGCGTTGAGGGGGGAGGGGCTCGGGGTGACATTAATGTTGTGGGGTTCTACTTGAATCCACTGACAAACTGCAATATGTTTCCTCCATTTGAGACAATAAACAGCTCAAACAAATGTGATTCATATAATGGTATTTGAATTATCACAGGTAAATGTGGTGAAGTATAAAGAATGTAGCTCTCCAGCCATATTAGAAGACTTCATGCCACAGCACTATGGGCCTGCTTATTTAAAGAGTGTTGATCCCTGCCTCATTACTATAAGACCTGTTGCGATGGATAGGGACTCCTGCTGGGGGAATTCCCTCCAGGTTTTGTTTTGCACGTGGGACCTTCAGCGAATGAGGTTTCATTTCCTGTCAACAAAAGAGTAAATGCCCATGTCAGCAGCCCACATTTCTGTTAAATACCAATAATTAGCTGTTGCCTAAGACCGCTAGTGTATCAACAGAAAATACTTCCCCAGCAACAATGACTAGTTCCTGGTAGCCAGCGAAAGGAGTAGTGGAGCCACAATAAAAACAAGCATTGGCATAGTCAAATTCAAATTCAAATTCAAAAGATCTTTATTCGGTTATTCAAACAAACAACCATAAAAGCACAATTCAATAAACAGAATTTAAAGAGAAAAAAGTTAACACGATCTAAAACTCTCTTCCAGGGTTAAAAAACCACAATTCATCATATACAATACAGTGTTAAAAACAATTTAAAACATTTATCCCTCCATGCTATTTCTAGATTTTAGTGCTAGTTTTAAAAAACCAGATACAAATAAAGTGCAATCGTGGGTTAGCAGCTGTAAATAACAAAGTGCAGGTCTAACCTGTATAAAGTTCATATTTTTGAGCAGGGGCTTTAAGTAGAGCCTCCGAGGTATGTCATAATAAGGACAAATAAATAGGAAGTTTACCAAGTCCTGCGGAGACACATTGTCGCAGCCGCAGGACGGTAGCACTTGTCCTCGGTGGCTCCCCTTGGGAACGGCAAGCAGTAAGTGAAAAAAGTCCAGACGGAACCTTGTTAACAAAAATCTATCAAAGCCCGACATTGGCCAAGACAGGTAAGGTTCCATACTGGGTGTAGATTTTATTACAACATATTTACGGACACTACTTTTGTTCAGTTCCACCTCCTCTCGATGCAGATACAGAGAAAGGGAAAAGGTTTTCCTCACGTATGTAACATCAGATCTGCTAATGGAATCAGGTCTTATAAAAAGCTCAGGACGCCCCAGTTCTGAGAAGCAGTCTTTCAGGTATTTGAGCCACGGGATTTTGTGCATATTGTCCCAAGATAAGGCTTCTCTCAGAAGTTGGTGATTAAGAGGTAGGTCTTTGTTTAGCCAGCAGATTAGAAGTCGTAGAGCTATAGTGTCGCTTAAAAAGGGGACGCCCAATTCTTCATGCACTATAAAACTGGCCGTTCCCCTTGGGACCCCCAACATCTGTTTCAGGAAATTATTTTCTGCTACCGCCAGTTCATTGATTGCCGTGTGCCCCCAGAGCTCACTCCCATAATAGGCTAACGCCACACTCTTTGCCTGGTAAATTTTTAGCAGTGCAGCAATTGGGCGGTTGCCAGTTTTCCTAGCAAAGCTAAAGATGGCCGCGTTAGCCCGAGTTAACTCCCCCCTTTTCCTCTGAACTGCAGGGCCCCAATTCAAATGGTTATCGAACAAGACACCCAGATATGAAAAAGGTTTTGTAGTTGGGATCTTCTCCCTATTAACATAAAATGAGAACGTCTTTTTGTGGCCCTTCCCTACGTTCATTACAAAGGATTTTGTGTTGTTAATGGCGAGATCTCGGGATTTCATGAAGCTGTAATAGGAGTCAAGTAACGATTGAAGCCCTTTTGCGGTCCTTGCCAACAAAATGGCATCGTCTGCATAAAGTAAAACTGGTAAGCCTTTGCACCCGACATATGGGTAATCTGCTCCAGTGTTTAAAAGTTTCTCCTCCAAATTGTTAATATATAAATTGAAAAGAAACAGAGCTAAAATACAGCCCTGTCGGACTCCCCGATGCACCCCAAAATCCCTTGTTACCTTTAGCTCTTGGGAGTAGCGTACATTGGCTTTCGTGTCCTGGTGCAGGTCTGCCAGCAAGTTAACTAGATTTTGCTCCACGCCCATGTGGCCCATGGCCTCCCAGAGCTTAGCCTGATTGACACAGTCAAAGACTGATGAGAGGTCCATAAAAGCCATGGTTATTGTGCCCTGACGTGCCAAAGTGTATTTTCCCAGGACCATATACAGGTTGAGACACTGTGAGATCGTGGAGTGGCCTGACCTAAAACCGTATTGGATCGGGGAACTTATGATATGCTCTTCCGCCCAAGTTGTTAATCTGTTCAAGATTACCCCCCGCGCTACTTTGACCACAGAATCAATTAAAGATATTGGTCTGTAGCAGGACGTGCTATTACGGTCCCCTTTCTTGAACACGGGAACTATCGTGGAGACCCCCCACGACCTGGGGCATCCAGATACAGCGGCTGCATTAAGCACAGCAGTAAGAACAGGCGCCCACAGTGATATACATGACTTAAAAAGGTCCGGGGGCAAGCCGTCGGGCACTGGAGCTTTATTACTTGTTAAGCCCTTGATTCCCTTTTCAACCTCGCTAATAGAAAAGCACAGAGGGTTATCTTCTAAAACACCATTTTTAAATTCTGCTTGTGGTAAGTTACTATTAAAAATAGAGCTAAAATGGGAGACCCACTCTTCTTCTGATATGTTGGTGCCTACAGCGGAGTTACCTGTTAATTCAAAAAGAGGTTTATTTATGATTTCCCAAAACTTTGCACTGTTTCCAAGGATTTTGGGATCTAACAGGTTTTCCCAGATGGAGGCCTTCACTTCTGATTTGCGTTTCGCTAGGGCCTTATTATAATGAGTGCGTGATGCCCTGATCTGTGCCGGGTCTCTAGGCCTGGCCTTTAGAGCCGCCTTTAAATCACGACTTGCCTTTGAGCAAGAGTGATCAAACCATTTCGGGCCACTGCGAGCCGGCCCCGTGGAGGGCACAGTTAACATTGCCCCAACTTTAGAAACGATACCGTCGAAAGCAGACAGGGTCTCCTGCGGTGGAGGTGCCAAAGACACGCTGAGAGACAACTCAGGGCCACACGTGTTGTTAATTAGTTCGTACAAGTGGCTCGAGTTTACCATTGCCCACTTTAAACGTCGTTTGCCATCAGTACATTTTAAGACACCACCATCTAACCTCTTCTTACGTGATTCAAATATCACACCACCCAGTTGAATACAGACTGGATTATGATCGCTATGTTGGTTCTCCTGAATTTTGAAGTCCAAGATAGAGGTACCAAGGTCACCAGAAAGAAGTATATGGTCAATGTAGGAACCCCTGAGTTGCCTTTATAAGTGGGTACATCGTGGAGGATATGGTCAGCCACCACAGACATGGCCGGGGTTAGATTGAATTCATTCAGGAGGTCATTCAACAAGTTACCCCGCCGTGTGTGATCGAAGTGAAAACCTCTCTGTCTCTGGCAACCCAGTGAACCCGTTACAGTATCCCCTGGGTTCCCACAGGGATGTGCGTTGAAATCCCCGGGCATAAGTATTTGGTGTGGAAGGCTCTCCATATTATTCCTAAGGAAATTACCCAGATCCACAAGTCTACACTCGCCATTGTGATTTACAGCATTATAAAAGTTAATCAGGGTTAGTGAGTCTTTCCCTTTCTTGACCAACAGCACTTGGATATCGGTGTTACAAAAGGAGTACCTTTTGACTGTGCATATTAATGCTAGATCAATGAACACAGCCAATCCCCCTTTAGCTCTACCGCTACGTGACGGCTCCGCAGATACAAAGAAGCTTTTATACCCTTCTATGGATGAGTTATTCCCAATCAGCCATGTCTCCTGGAGACATACCACTGCAAAAGATCTTATGAAGGCTACCCAGGTCGGATCATTAATTTTGCCTGCCAGCCCAGCGATGTTCCAGGAGATTACATTGAATCTAGAGGTCAGCGATTCAGTAGGGCCATCACGCATGCAGCTAAAGCTTTTTCTGGGGGAGCCACAGAACTGGCTTCAGTGCTAACCCCTATGATTGTATTTACTTTAGTGTCATCTCTCTGGATAATTTTAGACACTTGAGTGGGTTCGCAGGTTATTACGGGGTATACTTTATCTAGGCCGCTAAGATTCAGGGGAACGTTATCTGCGACTAGTTGCCCTAAATGGGGCTCGGCCACGTCAGTTGCCCTAGCTATATCATCTGTAAGTGGAATAGACGTATCCCGTGCAGCAGTTAAAAAAACCGGATCTGCCTTCATCTGTTCCCTGTTTGCTATCCCACTTCGTGATTCAGAAGAATTGTAATTAACGAAGAGCGGAGTCTTTACACAGAGTCAATCCACTGCTTCGAGGTCTCCCTGAGAGTGAAAGGCGTTAAATCGATTGAAAATAGTAACCCTATATTGATTATCATGAAAGTCGTAGTACCTATTTTCATGGGTATAGTGTGGGTGCGGATTACCATTAGTCATATGTTGGTAATCATGATGATCATAAAACCTGCTTCCCTTTGTGTAATGTTGAGACGTTTTTTTGGGTCATGGGGGTTGGTGGGTAAAAGTAACTGTGTTCGACAATTTGAATCCTACTTTCTAAGTTGCCTTCCCTCCAACCACTAATATAGCTTGCCACACGCCTGTCTTTAAAATTTATGATGATGCAGTCGCCTTCTAGGACCTTGTTTCTCTGGCCCACCCAATCTACCCTTCTAACGTTAAGTATTTGGCCATTTAGGTATGAGGGAATTGGCCTATATCTGGTTAACCAATGGCTAACTTTATTTTTTAGTTCACTATGATTTTCCGATTTCCCCTCTCCTAGTGATGGTACACCTATCATGACCACGGTAAAAGGGTAGGATTCAGGGGTAGATCTATGCGCACATTCTTGTTAACAGGTCTTAATCTTTTGGGTTGCTCTGGCTGGCTATTGCTAACAGTAATGGTCAAGCCCTCTGCCGCCCACTCGCTCCAGTCCCCCCCGTTTACATTTTCTGCTGCTGCATCCCTTGGCTGTGCATCTAAAGGGGACAACACGACCCTGCTTTCGCCTCGCTTGTTTTGAGGCTCCTTATGACTTCTATCTGGAGGTATCGTTGTCTGTTTCGCTGACTTACGTGTATCTGATACAGCTTGTAGGGTGTTTTTGTTGTTTAGTGAGTTCAATGGTTTATCATTAAGTTTATGTTGAGGCTGTGATTTGTGGGATTTGATAAATTTTGTCAAGATTTCATTATTTTGCTGTTGTACTACTTCTAGTTTCTCCAGTTTCTCCCCTATCATTTTTACCCTTTCATGAATGGGGAGCATGAGATACCTCATTAGGTGTTCCATTTTTTCCATAAGAGTCTTCACACAAGTAGAATTATCACAGACCTGATTTACTAATTCGATAGTGTCTTGCCCTGTGACTACCTGGGTGTCTATTATCTGTTTTGGGCTGTTAATGTGTTAGGTTGTGGCACCCTATGGGTAATCCTCTGTGTATGGTTCGTCCTTCTCCTCTGCCCGGGTCTAGGTTTATGCCATGCGATCTTCGGTTTTGCCCTGAGTTTACTGGCAGCCTTCATGATTCTTCTGGATGACAAATTGTCTGTGTACTCTTTCCCTCTCGAACAATCATTAAGGGGGCTCCCTTTGTCAGATGAAGTACAAACTTCATTAGAGGTGCAAACAACAGTCCCTTCTTCTCCATCTAACTCGTGAATGAGGTTGGAGGGTTCTATGTTTATCTGCAGGCTAGGAGTCAGTGAAAACCTGCTTTCCCTGTTGTCAAAGTCAGGTGGTAGGGTTTGGTCTATTGGGATTATCTGGTTGCTATCTATGTTTGGGAGGCCTGCAAATGATTGCATGAGGATAGAATCCTGTGAGTACACGGTAGTATTAGAGGTATTAACATTCATAATGATTTGAGTTGACTGGTTAGATAGACACAGACTTGGGGGTAAGGAGAGGCGCCGCTCCGTACTCTCAATCGCATTGACCACTACACCTATGGTCTTTTGAAGCATTCTATCGATTGCGGTGAGAGTTGGGAGTGGGGTGGGAACTTGCGCCTTTTTCCTCGAGGTAGATCTGGTCGACATTGGTGTATTTTTAGACTTATCCATGTTATAATTCCTTGGCACGGCTACAGGTATAGTATACAGTATTTAGACGGTCCATTTGCCGGCCAGTAATTTTACTTGACTGGCATTACACTATTTTGTATGCATAACACTGCATGCTACTTGTAATGCTTTACACTGTACCCAGATACTCTCTTATAATTCTTTAGTGACTTATATATACACTTTTCTTCTTATATTTAGGATGGGAAGATGATTATACAGTAACCTACACTATTCAGGTGATATGGTTTATTTATTTTTTGATCCTTTGATCTTATTTAGCAGTAGCACCATGGTCCTGAGGAAGCAGCAGGAGATCTCGAGACTCTATTAGACTGCAGAAACATGTCGACCTTATACATCTACTAAGTGGTTATTTGTTACGCCACTTAATTGCACTGTTTTTATTGATTTAGGCGTGTGACGGTGTTTATTAAAATTGTTGTCCCTGAACACGACCTAATTTTAGAACCCCTTTTCTTATTCTTTTCACATACACTTTTTCTCTGCACTGCTATTCAGTACTCCACCAGACACGCCTTTTCTCACATCCTACATATTTGCTGTGGTTTTTCCTGGTACATGGTTTGTTATCAGCCAGTGCAGGTTTTTTCACCTTTAACAGCAATAGTCATATGTGTCTAAAGAGATCCCAGATGATGAAGGGCGGTCTCGATGGTGGACTGATGGGAACTCGTTTTTGATAACCTTTTCCTTAGATTTTTGTTTCTGGGTACTTTGTTAGTGTGTGCAGACTCACTGTTGATTTTTGTTGGTGTCAATTCTGTTCAGGGGATTCAACAGGTAGAGTCTATAATATACCCCTGGGACCTTCCTTTTGTGATTAGTAGTTTTGTGCAGCATCCGCTGCAGGTCCTAGATTTCTGTACCGCAACTATCTATCATTCAAACACCTGACACTAATTATACTCCTGTTTCATATCGGTTGAGCGTGTGCCATCTGCGGGCCCCTTTCGCCGTGCCAATGGCCACCAATCCTGGTCTAGCTTTTGATGATGCAGAAATTGATTCCATATTAGCAGAGAATCCGAGTATATTGGACAATATACCACCTGTCCAATTGACGAGTGATGATGGCTGGGCGAAGATCCTTGTACTCAAGAAAAGCCAGGCAAGGGTCTGCGTCCATGGCATTATCATGGCAGAATATCTTAGGGGCAACTGTGCTCCAAGTGGGCTAATAGTCAACAATGCCCCTCGCCTGTTCCTTGACAATAAAGACTTCTGTAGGGACTGGTATCTCATCGCGTGGAAGTGTACAAGGGATTGGCTAGTTTTGATTATCAAAACTGCCAAAAAGAAAGCTGACGAAATAATGGTCGAAATTCAGACCTTGGAAGGTCAGATCAGGACTACTTTGTCTGGCAAGTTGTTCAATAAAGGACAAGAGGAAGGGAACAAAACAAGTAAGGAACTGAGAGATTCCATTCTAGTGCAGAAACTTGAAAAATTCAAGAAAGACTTGGCCAAGTTTTCTGCAGAGACTATATATCCTTACACTGGTGACAATTATGTCCCTGCCGCTTTCAATAACAACGGACGTACAGGTGGATCCACCTACGGTACGTCTAATTCGGATGAGACATCTACCGATTCTGACTCTTCTAACCAGGGCAGCTACAAAGGGGGAGCGAGAGGAAGAGGTAACAACAGGAGGAACAAAAGAGGTTACAATCCCTACTATAGTCAACCCCCTTGTCCTACATGGTGGCAACCATCACCTTGGGGCCCACCTACATTTCCCCCGCCAGGCCCCTTTGGACCACAACAAGCATACCCAGACTTTAATCAGCAGTCTTTTTTAGGACAGGGCTTTGGACGCCCGAGAGGCCGGCGGAGAAGCCAACCACAAGGCCAAGTACGTTGGAACCTTGCCCCAGCAACTATGGAACTGAGGGACGGCAAGAAGATCCCGCGGGAACAGGCGGGAACATCAGCCTCGTGATAAATTTGAGCAAACATTCCCTATCACACACTGAAGAACAGGTCCTTAATAAAGGACTGGGATATGTAAAAACGAACAAGGGTGACCCGTTTCTCATACAAACGGAGATGGGGAAATTCTTTAGGAAAATCAGGCTCCACTATTTGTTTGCGAACAAAACCTCTACTTCACAGGGAGCAGATACAAAGAACACTGGTCTCAAGAGACCCTCTACTTTCAACCCAAGTCTAGTTGGGTTACCATCCAAGGTACAGACATTTGAAGAGGCTGTGGACCATGATCTTAGACAGTTGTACCTGCAACCTCAAAACTGCTTTATGGACCTTTCCAAAGTGGAACAGGAGGCCGTAATGAAACTGGCCAATTTGACGTCGGTGATAATTAAACCAGCGGACAAGGGCGGGGCAATCGTCCTTATGGATACAGATACATACCGTGAGGAATGCATGCGCCAATTGAACAATACTAGGGCGTACCGTAAACTAGATTGTGACCCCACTGAGAGACTAACTGTGGTCATTGGCCACATTGTCGAGGAAGGTCTTGCAGAAGGGTGGATAACACAAAAGGAATCTGAATACCTACGCACTATCAATCCTAAGATGCCGTACTTTTACACATTGCCAAAAGTACACAAAACACAACGCCCCCCACCCGGTAGACCCATCATATCGGGGATTGGTTCACTGTTGGAACCTCTGTCTACATTCGTAGATGTCTTCTTGCAGCCCATTGTGCGAGAAATGCCAACTTTCCTTAAGGACACCAACGATGTCCTAAGGATCTTGCCAGACATTGAGTTCAATGCAGATCTTGACCTCCTAGTATCCTTTGATGTAGAGAGTTTGTATACATCTATCCCCCAAGCAGAGACACTGGAAGCCATTGAAGGTCTTCTGACCAACAGAGAACTCAATTCAATTACTCCAGTCAGTTTCATCATGACATTGGCCACTCTTGCCATGACTGAGAACTTTTTCGAGTATGAGGAATCCATCTATCTGCAGGTTAGCGGGACGAGTATGGGAAGTGTTTTTGCTCCTAGTCTCGCTAACCTGTATGTCCATACCTTCGAACAAACACACGTACTCGCAGACACTAATCCCCATCTACAGTGTCTGCGAGTATGGAAAAGATACATTGACGACATTTTTGTCGTATGGCGGGGAACGGTAGACGATCTTCGTCTTTTTCATACCTGGTTGAATGAAAGGAATCGATTCCTCAAATTCACTATTGAGTTTCACAAACATCAGTTGCCCTTTCTGGACTTACTAATTTCTGCATCAGGAGGGTGCCTACATTCCGAACTATATCGGAAACCAATGGCAAGGAACTCCTTGCTCAACTATGAGAGTTTCCACCCTAAATCACTGAGGGATAATTTACCCTTTGGGCAATTCCTCCGTATCCAGAGGAATTGTTCAACCAAATCAGCTTTTTGTGAACACTCCCAAACCCTTGAAGTGAATCTACGGGAAAAGAAATACCCCAAACACCTCATCAGTCGTGCGAGGAAACGGGCAGCTAATAATAATAGGGAAAGCCTGTTAGAAATACTACCCCGGAAAGTACAACAAGAGAGGATCACCTGTGTGAATACCTACAGCACCCTGTCCAACAAAATTAAAAACATTGTCACCAAACATTGGAAGATCCTCAACACGGGCACGGATTCAATACCTCCCCCCCTGTTTGCCTTCAAGAGAGGCCGCAATTTGAGAGACCAGTTGGTTCATACCAGACCAAAAACTTCAATTCCCCGAGCGGTCGGCACTCTATGGGACTTACCCGCAGTTAATGGACACCATCCTTGTGGTAGCTGTGCGGCTTGTCCACAAACCAAGAAAACATTCACTATAGACATAGGCACCAACAGACCATGGCAACTGAGAAGGTTCACCAATTGCAACAGTTTGAACCTAATCTATCTAATAACATGCCCCTGCAAATTGAACTACGTGGGGATGACCACCAGAAAAATTAAAACTAGAATTTCTGAGCATAAGAGTTCAATTCGTTGTGGTAAACAAGCAACGAAATTGACGAATCACTTCCTACAAGTGGGTCACCAGCCCTCAGACATCTCGTGGACTGTACTGGATCAACCATGGATTCCTCCCTCTGTAACTGACATCTCAAAATTTCTGTTTAAATGTGAACAGAAATGGGTTTACAGACTTCGGAGCGATGTATGTGGGTTAAATGATGAAATTCCGTGGATGTCGTTGTAAATAGTAGGCATCCTCCCACATACCACTGTTCTTCATGAACTCAAGTGTTCAAGACCTGACTTAGCACCTGTATTTAAAGTAGCAGTTTGGCTTGAGTGTCTGTGTCATCTGAAACAACATTGGACACACTTCTCCGACATACTAGATTAGGCATCCGAATCTAATGTACACATATGTATATAATTCAAATAGGTTGGCCTAATACATTGGCCCTATTTGATCTGATACCCCACAACATGACTCATCATGTACTTAGGTAATGGTGTGGATGTTTGTACTAGATGGTTAATGCCATGTAGCGTTTTCACTCACACACTCCCCACAAGCAATGCGGTATAGCGTGACTAGCTATTTTTGAGTGGAATGCCTGGTGGTTCAACACAGGGGGTGACTACTTTGGATTATTTGCCCCCACTCTGCATCTTTATTTAAGGATTTAAGACTGTCCTGTTTATGATGGCGATTGTTCCAATAGTTGTGCAATTATGACCATAAATTTACAATTTAGGAAGATCACTCTATCATGGTTGTAAATTCGAGCCCGGCCGGGATTCGAACCTACTCTCTGGCCTGTAAATGTCTTTGAAAACTACATTTCCCTATGGGCAACAGCGCGCCTGCCGCGCTGCGTGTGACGTCACCGCGTAAGGTGCACGTCCGCACACGCCCCCTGCCTGACGCGGAAGCTGGCTGTGGACATATGCACCTCCCGGTACACCGAGTCGGTTCCTCCCCAAGATTGAGCTTAGAGGGACGACCGGTGTACCGACGGATAGGTGAGCTGCCCTGCATTTTGCGTTTCATAATACTTCAGAATACGATTGGGCGTGCAGTGGCAGGTAGTTCATATGAGAGCGTGATTAAGCTGTCAGCACGCTAAAGAAGCTGGGGTCAAAAACGAGTGGGTGTGGAATCAGCTATAGCCCCCACGGATAGGCGATTTGCCTTGAGACTTATGTGAATTAATGACAACAAATGGGTGTACAGCAGCTGGGACAACAGATGAGAGCCTGACTAAGCTGGTAGCACGCTAAATATGCTGTTGTCTGGAATGAGTGGTTATGGAAGCTGACAGCTCGAGTGAACATACCCTCTGTAACTAGAGATGCAAGCGACCAGGTTGTTGATTTTTTGGCTTGTGTGGTTTGGCGCTAGCGGTGACGCATGCGAAGACTGGTTTGCCCGGGAATACCAGCAGGTGAAATTTACATCGATGTTTGTGTTATTTTCTTCATAGTGCGGTGCATCCATCTACCTGAGCTCGTGCCAGGGGAGGTGGGGCTTTTCCTTCTCATCGAGTGGGTGAGTGAACTTATTGTTGTATACTCACAATTTGGTGAGTGGTGACTGATTTAGACGGTCCATTTGCCGGCCAGTAATTTTACTTGACTGGCATTACACTATTTTGTATGCATAACACTGCATGCTACTTGTAATGCTTTACACTGTACCCAGATACTCTCTTATAATTCTTTAGTGACTTATATATACACTTTTCTTCTTATATTTAGGATGGGAAGATGATTATACAGTAACCTACACTATTCAGGTGATATGGTTTATTTATTTTTTGATCCTTTGATCTTATTTAGCAGTAGCACCATGGTCCTGAGGAAGCAGCAGGAGATCTCGAGACTCTATTAGACTGCAGAAACATGTCGACCTTATACATCTACTAAGTGGTTATTTGTTACGCCACTTAATTGCACTGTTTTTATTGATTTAGGCGTGTGACGGTGTTTATTAAAATTGTTGTCCCTGAACACGACCTAATTTTAGAACCCCTTTTCTTATTCTTTTCACATACACTTTTTCTCTGCACTGCTATTCAGTACTCTACCAGACACGCCTTTTCTCACATCCTACATATTTGCTGTGGTTTTTCCTGGTACATGGTTTGTTATCAGCCAGTGCAGGTTTTTTCACCTTTAACAGCAATAGTCATATGTGTCTAAAGAGATCCCAGATGATGAAGGGCGGTCTCGATGGTGGACTGATGGGAACTCGTTTTTGATAACCTTTTCCTTAGATTTTTGTTTCTGGGTACTTTGTTAGTGTGTGCAGACTCACTGTTGATTTTTGTTGGTGTCAATTCTGTTCAGGGGATTCAACAGGTAGAGTCTATAATATACCCCTGGGACCTTCCTTTTGTGATTAATAGTATACAGTACCCCCTTAAATAAAGTTGTTGTACGGACACAAGGTGTAGACGTGCACATAAATGGAAGAACAAATATCAGAAAAAGAAAAGTCAAGAGTCACCTTGATCGCAGTTACAGGGGGTACAACAAGGGGGGGGGTGGCCCAGCCCAGCCTCCTCGAGCCTCTGAGGGCCACAGAGGGCCCGGGCTTTGCCCGGCGCTGCCCGCGCGCTCCCGCGATGCGGGAGGTGACGTGGATTTTATAGCGCCTCCTGGCGCGTATTCCCCGGCAGCAGGACCGCAAGGGAGCTTGGGAGATGAAGTTTTCAGCTCCCCTCGGTCTCCCCCCCTCTGCGGCCGCGCTCAGAGTGGAATGCAGAGGCGGCGGGGAGAGACCGGCGGCGGGGAGAGACCGGGTGCGGTGATGTTAATCTCCAGATGGCTAAACTGCAACCAGAAAGAGTTTCCCCCAGGCGGCAGGACAGGATACAAGGTAGGCACTAGCACTGAATAAAAGAAGTAGCCGGATGAATTCCCCCATTGGCATAGTCAATAGGTCTCGCCTTTGGGAGCTTATAAGTGTTTATCCAGAGCTATTGGCTTTGGAAATGTGTTTAAGCTCTGGTGTAGAGCAGTGTGGTTACTGTGCAAAATGTTGGAAAGTTATAATAAAAAAGTGTTATCAGTACTTTTGTTACCTTATGTATAATTAAGATGAGATTATTTCTAATTGAATGACCTTATTTTAAAAATGTATATAAAAAATGTGTAGTGATTTTTTGGGGGAATGTTGGAAACTTTCTATGCTTGTTCTAATGTTTATTTTAGTTTTTTTTTTTTGGCAGGGGAGATATAAACAACTGGAGGATAGAGGTTGTGAAATATTACGTGAATCATAATTTGTGTAACGGATGGATATTAGGGAAGAATTAACAGACGACAGATTTTGAGGGTACTATGGAGCTATAGCAAGAGGCAGCAGTAACTAGCGCTATGAGGCCATGTCAGTCACAGAAGTGAGTTATGTAAAAAGTGAGTAATATAGCAAAAAGTGTACTTTTACCCCTTCTTTACTCTTTTATAGACCCCGCTTTCCTGTTTGCATCTAACTTAGAGCACCATTATCACCATTGAACACAACGGGGGCGATTCCGATTCGGGTTGGAAGGGCTCCGAACCATGTTCGGAACCCTTCCGACCGAATCAGTCAGTGCCGGCCGGATTCCATTCCGACCGAGCCATTCCGATGGGCTCGGTCGGAATGGAATCCGACTCGGATTTCCGGATGGCCTACGATGGGCTCGGAGAGCCCGTCTGCCATCCGGAAATCCTCCAGTACTCCCCCGGTCACCTCTTTACGACCTCTGTGGATCCCTGCACTTGGTGGCAGGAACCTTGGGGTGCCGGCCACAGGGAGAAGGGATGAACTGCACCCCTGCTTTTCTCAATGCAGGCATGCATTCCGCTCGGAATGCATGCCTGCATTGTGAAGTATACGAATGCAACAAACCATGTTTGGTCGCATCGTATTAGCAGGGCCGTAACCCACGACAGCAGTTCGGTGGGTTACTGCTCCCGACCGATGTCGGACGGACCTAAGTCCGCCCGACATCGGAATCTGCCCCATAGAGGGAAAATAAGGAACAGTGGAAAGAAGGAAGCACAGACTGTTCTTTTCTATCTCTGTTGGTATTTATATTATATTAGCAGAGGATGAGAAAAAATTAAAAAAACTGACAAGAGCCAGTAATGGCAGGAAAACGGAAAGGAGATTGAAAGACTTCAAGAGGAAGAATAAATAAGTAAGAAAGAGGGGCAGAAATGAAAGGGGGAAATGGCACTAAGAGAAAGACAAAGGCGGAAATAAATACAAAAGACTACATTCACAGGGGAACAAATGAAAGGAAGATGAGGAGAGGGTAAGGGTGTTTTGTTGAAGGCATGGTTTTTTGCAAGTGAGAAGAAGCTAGACAGAAAGAGGGAATAAGAGGAACCAGCTTCTCAATGTTGTCAAAGCTATGTGATCTTGGCCAAATCACTTTATCTGTGTGCTTGAATTCTCATATGTTCCAAAACTGAAAGTGCTTAGAGACATAATACTTACAGCAGCATGTGTATGGGTGCGTGGAGTTTACGGACACGCTTGTTTGTGTTTACAGTGGGTTAATTGTGGGCGGTTGAATCAAACACCTGAGTTATGATCTCGGATCTCATAGTTGAGCTTCACGTGTGACCCTGGGCAACATTACTCCCTTCCTTGTACCTTAGTTCCCTAAAATGACAGACCAAATACAATCTTGAGCGGCAAGGGAAGAGCTACATTTATTTATGCATGATTAAAACAAAGTTACCCTGCGATGGCCACACAGATGTTAGAGCAGGTTAAGTAGAGACATCTTTCTATATAGCGCCCACTCGCCATTTTGGTGTCCTAGTGCTGAAAACTAAGGTTCTTGAAATGATTAATTTTTTAGGTCAGATATTGGTGACCAGTTTGTTTTTCTGCTCCTAATCTCCCATTTTTCACGTCAGAGTGGCGATTGGTTGTGGTCATGGGATATTGTTTTTAATGTGCCCCTAGCAGGCGGGCGTATTGCTGGAGTTAGGGGCATGAAGGTGGGTGTAGGGTAGGTGCCTGTGGGAGTTCTGTGACCTCTGAATGGGTGAACCCGCTCCACCCCCAACCCGGTAGCCTGCGGATGCATGAGATGTACTGTGGAGTGTGGGGGTCACTGGTGCCCTTGATTGGGTAGTTTAGGCCCCCCTCCCCGGGATAGGTGAAGGGTGCGGTGGGTGTGCTACTGCCCTCTATCCGATTGTGGAGTTGGTGACCCTTACTGAGGATACACGTGCTGCAGTGGTGCTTTTGACCCCTGTGGAAAAGAGTAGGAAACACCACTGGTGACCAGAGGAGCTAACATGGGTGCAATGAAGGCGAGCTCGCGGGGGAGCTCAGGAGAAGGTTTGCATCCGAGGAGATGAGTTGGAGCTGCAGGAAGATCCACGGGAGGAGGGAAGTGAAGGGAACTCTTCTGAGCGCGGAGGTGAGATCTGCAGGAGATGAGAGGAGGGAACTCTTCTGGGCATGAAGTGGAGATCTGCAGAAGGAGAGGACCCGGTGGAGGGAGGGGGGTCTTCTGGGTACAGAGGGGAGCTATGCAGAAGTAGATGAGCGGGTGAACTCTTCTGGGCACGGTGTGGAGCTACATAAGCGCACAGAGAAAGGAAGGGAGTGAGTGAATGGAACTCGGTGTAGAAAACTCACCGGGGGACACAGAGCGGGGGCACTGAAGAGAACTCTCCAGACGGAGCTCAGCCGAGGAGACTTTCCTGATGGAGACAGTCTGAATCTGGAGCTCGGAGGGTCGAGTTTGCAAGGAAAGCCAGGGTGGGGGTGTGTACAGGGGGCGCTCAGTGGTTAAGACTCCTTTGCTAGAGGCATGAGCACAGAGGGACGACCTCCGCATGCTGGACACCGAGGCTGGAACTTTGCAGAGGGAACACAGGGTGGGATGGTGGGGCCAGGGCGGCAGGAAAGGGAGTGCACAGCAGAGTGAACTTTGAGGAAGGTACTTCGCCTCCTCTCAGCTCTTTTGTGATCTTAGAAAGTGAAAGCAGTGATTGAGGGAATGCAGAGTCATTGGGGTGTAGGCCATGGGAGGAGAGGGGTCGGCGGGCGGCTCTGCCGGGGATGCAGGAGGTGAACTTGGAGATGCTACAGCACCTCGTCAGAGGGATTAATTCAGGAGTAACAGCGTCTACCAGAGGGGCTCAAGGCAGACCACTCTGCCGCACGCAGGAGCCCTGGCATTGAGAGCAAAGTGAGAGCTCCAGTCCCCCCGGAGCAGGAAGTGGAGGCAAGAAGGGGATCGTGCCTCCCTCAACAACACAGAAAAGTCTCTCTGCTCGCCTTAAATGTCCCCTTTGCAAACGGACATTCTAATAAAAGCAACAAACATGAGGAAGCTTTTATAGCTTAGCGTCATTTAGGATTTTCAGGGCCCTAAAAGCCTGCACTGTGCCAAAATGTCAGAATAATAACAAGCACGGCAACAGAAAGAAAAACAAGTGTGCGCGCCTCGCCCTGAAAGGAGGCAGCAGGGGGAGGGGAGAAGTGTGGGGGCCTGCGTCGGATTCCCTTGCGGGAGCGAGCTTTGAAACCATTTGTTAATTACAAACAGATGGTTCAAAGCTCGCTCCCGCAAGGGAATCGCCAAACGTTCACGCGTTGCCATTCAAAGCAATGCTATGCGTGCACGTTTTTGGCAGAAAAAGGGGTTCAATTGCTAAAGGTCTCCTCCTTGCAGCACATGCGCGCTGCATAGGCGAGACCTAATTACCCTTACCAGCAGCCCTCATTTGGCTTCGCCAGAAAGGTTTTCAGGTGATATTTGTATGTTTCAGTCTTTTTGCCCAATATAAATTGCAGTTTTGAGTTGGGCGTAGGTATTCCTCAAGATCAAGCAAATGTCACTTTTATATTATCCCACTTAACCAACGAAGCATAATTAAATAACGGAGACAGTTTGCTGTTAAGACAGTGCACAGATTTTCCTAAGCAATTCACACATATTTTTGGAAAGAAACAAAACCATTAATTCTGCTCACATGAGTTTTCTTTCCTTAAATATGAGCTTGAGACATATTGTATATTTCGTAAGCCATTTTTACCAACTAAGGGGTATATTTGCTAACATTTTGCGCTGGGTTTGCATCACAAAAGTGACATAATTCGGCACAAAATGTTTACTGCAAATTTACTTTCCAATGCAAAACTTGTTTAGTGCTGGAAAGTCACATGAAAGTAAAGCAAAGCAGAGCCTTAGGCTGCTTTGTATTACTTAGCATCAAGGGGGCATTCCATAGATCATATTTGGGTGCTTCCATGCAGCCTGCAATGGTTTTTGATGAAAAGCTCTAGCTACTAAAAAAAAAGTAGACAGGGTTTTGCAAAATAAAAATGACGGTTTTGACATTTGTGTTATCTAGAAGAATTGCTTTTCCGGCTTTTCATATGTACTAAACTGAACAGCAAACATACAAAGTAGGAAAAGTTGAAAAGTCAGTCTAAGCCTAGTATTTTGTACTGAGGGGATACTCATCCAGTACAAAACCTAAGCTAGACATCTCATACACACCCTTGCACTAAGGTACAAGAGTGTATGCATGAATCTAGCAGCCTTATTGTGTGCCAGCTCTCAGGAGAGAGCAGGATAGCGCCATCTCTTCATCAATATGGCGCTGTCCTGCTCTCTTCTCTCACAGTGCAATGCAGGAACTTTGACTTATGCACCACTTTTCAAGACATTTTAGTAAATATATGTCTGATTAAAGCAGCGGCTGCTGACATATACAGTGGTTTGAGAGAGGGATTAAAGGATGCTTTGTCCTTACTAGTTAATCGACCAGCCACCACTTATGCCCTAATAAACGCAACCCTTCAGTTTGAGGCACAGCAACATAATTGCCGAATTGGATGCAGGGGTCAATTTCATCACCCCGGTAAAGGAAGTGAGAGAGATAGGTCAGAGAGAAGTTTGTGTGGAAGAACCCATTTAGATTGGGAATTTATGGCAACCTTTATCTAAAGGAGAGGATCAACGTTACAAGGAAGAAAACCATGTCTGTTGTGGGATCCCTATATCCCCTTAGCTACAAAAAAGCTTTCAGGACTGTGCTTCACTTAAAAACCCTGGGTGAGCCTATCTGTACAACATGATTTTGCACAACCCAGGCTCATTAGAATTTGCCAGACCACTCCCACAGGGCCCTGATCACTTCTGGCTTTAATCAATTTTGGAACATTGGGGTGCTTTATGAATTATACATTTCAGAGAATAGTAAAATGCCTGTCCAGGAAAAAACAAACAGCAGAGCCTATCCCAGGAATAAATGAGAAAGCATTGACCTATGGAAACATCTCTCAAGCCACATTACTAGTACTGATAGTGACTACTTCCAGACAAGTACAAGGCTTTGCATTTGATTTGATCAATGCTCCATCCTTCCAGTTGTAGTAGAAACGTCCTGGTTAAGATTATTCAATTTTACTATTGACTGGAAGGCTCGGGTTATTACCTTTTCTTCGCCCTTCTGCAGAGAAAAGTGCTTCTCTTGTTCATTGTCACCAGAACAACAGACCTTGACATGCTTAGCTCTACAGTAAGAACCAAAGTGTTGGTCTTTGGAGGGTTCAGATTTACTATTCCCACTCCAACCTGAATAAAAGTCTGGAAAATATTGGACTTTGGAGGGTCAGACTAATATTCCATCACCACACTGAGCAACAGTAGGGGAAGTGCTGGGCTTTGGAGGGGGCACATTTACTGTTCCCACTTCAATCAGAGCAACATTAGGAAAAAATGTTGGACTTTGGAGGGGTCCGATTTACTATTCTATTTCCCACCTAAGCAACAAAAAAGAAAGCATTATACTTTGTGGCAGTCATATTTAGTAATCCCAATCCAATCCATGGAACAGTAGGGAAAGTATAGGATTTAGGAGGTGTCAGATTTACTTTGGAGGTATAATACTATTCACAAACCAATCTGACCAGCAGCAGAAAAAAGGTAGGACTTTTGAAAAATAGCATTTTCTATTCTAATCCTAAGTAATAGAAAAAAAAACTAACATTACATGAAATTCAACTAAATAACTATAAATTCAAATTTAAAAAAATGACAAATTGTTACCACTAAAATCAATTTTAATTAATTAAAATATAATTTAATTAGTACTAATGAAAATTGGAATTAACATACAAATGAAGAATATAAAAAATATCAACGAAAAATAATTAAAAAAATACTTAAAACAAAAAGAAGCATTAAAATACAACTTTATTAAAAAATATTGTTAAATTAAAACTGTATCGAAACATATGTACACTCAATCTAAAATATTCAAATACATAATTTACACAATCAAAAAACTATTTCACCAATTACCAAACACATTTTAAAATTTATGAAAATATATTTATACATACTACCAGTCTTACTTTCATACAGACGAATCCCAAAAAAATCTTGAATCAAGATTTATTATAGACCCCAAACAAGGGTACCCACAGGCCTCAACACAGAAGAGGAGTTAGCAATTCATCTAGGCTAGAGAGAAAGACACAGATGACATTAGCGATCCTCTATATAGAATGTGTGCACTTAGATTAATATATTGATTATATATGCTCGCAATTTCAATTTGAGGTTTGATTTTATTTTGCGATTGTCCAATTAAATAGCATTGACACATATTTATTTGATCTATCACATCGATATATGCTCATACAGAGCGTGATAAATATCTAAGTATGTTTTCACTTAGGTTTTGATAAGAAAATTGCTTTTCTCATTTCATGAAATGTGACAATGTACATGTGAAACCCACATGAGATTAGTTTACAAATAGCTCTAATTTATGACTTTCCGGCTGGTCCGGGTGGTATAAAATTAACTCATATAGAAGTTAAATAACGTAATAGTATTGTAAAACAGTAAGAATTAATTATGATTTGATTTTCAGTATTTTGCCATATGAGAATTAGGGGAGACATTACTGTTTTTATCAAGAAATAATTTTTTTAAGGGGCACAAATTCACTTTAAGATGGCGGTGATCGCCAAGCTATCATATGAAATAGTCCATCTTCTATGTCAGTGAATGTAAAACGTAATGCGGCATACGCATTTGTAAATATAAACAAGGCGAAGCTGCTGATGTATAATCAGTCGAAAAAGGGGCGAGACGAAATGCGTCCTGTTTGTTTGATGACCTGGTAAATAAAAACTGAGTTGTTTCACCTCTCATATGAGTGCGGTCTCTTCACTTTGTGGAGTTTGGAGCTGGATATATATATGTGTGTATATATATATATATATATATATATATATATATATATAGAGAGAGAGAGAGAGAGAGAGAGAGAGAGAGAGAGAGAGAGAGAGAAAGTGAGAGAGAGAGAGCAAAACACTTCCCACCACATTCTCCTACAAATCCATAAAACTCACCAACAAATCTAAAATATGTATATATATATAGATATATATGTATAAGCTATATTACAAAACCCCACAAGATCAGTGTACTGTGCTAATGAATAATTACAAACAATTGGCAGTAAAATAGCAGTAACTTATAATACTCAATCTAATAAAACAATCAAGAAATACCAACACCACATTAAAACAATAATAAATAAAATAATATAAAATACTTTAAAAAGAAAAAACAACATTCTTACCTGCAATATTATGCCCTATGATATTCTGGACATCACAATATTTTTACAATAAAATTAAACAGCACTAATATTTTTTAAATTATAATTAGGTCGAACACTCCCAGCACTGAGCTGTTTTTAGTTCTCACCTGCTGACAGCGCATGCGCTGTTGCTGCAAGGGGTATTGTTTACAATTAGGGGCTTGGAACCTGCCCATCATATACCATTCGTTGGCTTGATTGCCACTCTTGTTTGCAGCCTCCTAATTGGCAATGATTTGCCGATATCACTTTCAGTTCTTTCATTGGGAGCATGGACCAAGTACTGATTGGTAAAGTTTGAAAAATGTCCTTCTTTTACCCACTCACTGCTCACACTGTAATTCAGGTACTATTTTCTTTATTCTTCTATGTTTCGTCTTTCTGTGTTATTGAGTAGGCACCTGGGCACCTAGCTTGCCACTTGCCTGTGGCCTCCAGTCCCTGCTGGTTCCAGCTGGATCCAATGACACTGCACCTTCCTGGGTTTTCCAACACGGGCTTTCCCCACTCACCTTTCATCCTGCCAACAGAAGCCCCACTCACCTCAGACCTATTTAATTAAGGGTGCAGTGGGTGTGTCGCTGGTGCAGTAAAGGCAAACCCTTCTGCACCCAGCGTCACAACCCCTGGCTCTCCCGCCCCCACAAATACACCATTACCGAGCTTTACACCCTCAACCTTCTTTGTGGGGAAGGTAGAAAAGATCTACTCGTCGTTTCAGTCCATCTCACAACATACAATCCCGTCAGGTCCCTGTCTTGTAATCCAGGCAAAAAAATATCTTGAGGAATTTGAGGTCCCGAGAGCGGAGGAGCTAACCAGTATCTTACTGGATATTCACTCTGGCTCCCCCCTGGATGTGGTCCCTGCGAGGATCCTTCGCAAACATCTCACTCAGGTAACGGAGCACATTGGGAATATGGCCTCACTATCCTTCCGTGAATGCCTGGTTCCTGACAGTTGGAAACTGGCACAAGTTGTCCCTATAAAAAAGAAAGCCCATATTAGCATGACACAACTGGATAATTTAAGACCTATCTCTCTCCTTCCCTTTTGCGCAAAGGTAGTAGAGAAACTAGTTAACCAACAGTTGGTGGGCTTTGTTGAGGAAAATAAACTCCTCCACGTGTCTCAATCGGGATTTAGGGCCAAACATTCAACGGAGACCGCCCTTCTTTTTTCTACAGAACTGTTGCGGAGCAGGGTGGATGAGGGTCACACGGCCGCCTTGGTCCTATTGGACCTAAGTGCGGCGTTTGACACCGTGTCACACCCAGTATTACTAGGCCGCCTAAGCGAGAAGGGAATAACTGGTCCTGCTCATAAGTGGCTGGTCTCCTTCCTTATGAACAGGAGATTTCAAGTGGTATGTCCTCCCTGTAAGTCCAGTGTAAGATGCCTTAAACAAGGGGTTCCTCAGGGCTCGATTTTGAGCCCTACATTGTTCAATCTGTATATGGAACCCCTTGCCAAACTGGTAGAGTCATATGGGATTGATATTGTCTCATATGCAGATGATACACAACTGGTGATCAATCTGTCCCGTGATCCAGTTGTGGAGGCTGAGAAATTTTCGAACTGTTTGGTGGCACTTGATGGGTGGATGAAGCAGAACTACCTCCGCCTGAATGGTAATAAGACAGAGGTTCTTATTGTTGGTTCCTGCCCATCTATCTGGACTTCCGCCTGGTGGCCGGCTGAATTGGGCGCTGTCCCCGCCCCGGTAGACTCAGTTAAAAACTTGGGGATTCACCTGGACTCTAACCTTGACTACACTAAACATGTTAACAATATTGTTGGCAAATGTTATGGCATTTTGAAAGTCTTGAGGAAGATCCTCGACTTATTGCCTCCCAACTCCAGGAAAACAATGGTCCACGCATTAGTTACCTCCCATTTAGATTACGGGAATTCCCTCCTTTGTGGACTCAGTCAAAAAGGCCTTATACAGCTTCAACGCGTTCAGAACGCTGCTGCCAGGCTGGTTCTGAATCTCCCTAGGAGGGCGTCTGGGAAAAATGCCCTGCGCAGCTTACATTGGCTCCCTGTTAGGGAGCGCATTAAATTTAAAACTATGTGTATCACTCATCGCATAGCTCATAAAAAAGCACCTTTGTATCTTCAGGATTTGCTCCCCATCTATCGTCCCTCACGCCATCTCAGGTCAATGGGTTGTATGCTACTAGTGGTCCCTCGGATCCATAGAGCCAGGATGGGGGGTCGGTCGTTTAGATATTTGGCCAGTAAGGACTGGAATGACCTGCCCATTGAATGGAGGATGGAACCATCTGAAGCAAGGTTCAGACAGAAGCTGAAAACCTTTCTTTTCCCCAAAGCGTATTAGTTAGTTTTCTTTCGGCAGGACCTTGGGCTGTCCCTCTGCTAGTCGGCTGTGGGAGGATTACTGGGAGTCTCAGCGCGGGGACGCACTGTTCTTTGTGCAACCATGCGCTTAATAAATGTTATTAATAATAATAATAATAACGTTGGAGGCAGCAACAAACACTGCCCATGCTTCATGTTAGGACATTTGACCTGCACCAAGCGCCACTTCACCTACCACAGAAAACACACTAGCCCACTGATCAGCCCCACCTGAACACACCACAGACACCACCCGAACAAAAACATCAACTTACATTTGCCCTTCTCAAGACAAGCTCACTTTGCAAACACACCACCAAGATTTGGGACCTCATCTCCACCCTCACACCCAATGTCCTCTTCCTCACTGAGACCTGGGTCAACCCCACTTCTGTACCCGACATCGCCACAGCAATACCCGAAGAATACAAGAACATACATGAGATCATATCAACAAGCCAGGCCGGTATATTGCCATCATACACAAGGAATCCATCTAATGCACCACCACAAACGACATCCCCCGAGCCATGGAACACTTCAACTTTTGACTCCAAACAGACAGCAAACCCCCCATCAGGGACAGCCTCACCTACCATCCTCCAGGACCAGTCCAACCCTCTGCAACTTCATTGCCGACTTCATCGCCCCCCCTCAACATAGACTCCAACAACTACATTTTCCTCAGCAATCTCAACCTGCATCTCGATAACCACAATGACATAAAAATTACCAACCTCTTTGACAGCATGAACAACATCGGACTCACCCAACTTGTCCAAGACCCCGCACACACTGCATGCCACAATCTAGATGCCATATTCACCTCCAGCATACATATCAGGTACAGCCACACCAAAGAACTCACCTGGACCGAGCACTCCATCGCCCATTTCAACATCAGAAGCTCACAGATCTTCGACCCTAGTCTGCCCAATGCCACCAACCACAGCCGGAGCAAAGTCTCAAAGGAAACATGGATCATTGCCCTGAACACACACACCCCATTTCCTTCAACAGTCTAGACCAGAACGTCAGAAACGTCAACAACTGAATCACCAACTGCGTCAACAGCATCTTTCCCATTGGTGACAACACCCACAGAAGGTCCACCAAGCAGGCTAGCTGGTACACCGAAGACCTCAGAACTACCAAACAACATTGTAAACAATTGGAAAGGAGATGGCGCACCAGCAAGGACATGGCTGACAAGACCAGCTTCAAGACAGCCCTCAACTTCTACCACAGACAGTTGAGAGAATCAAAGAAAAAGGCCTTAGTCTCACGCATCGAATCAAGCTCCAATAATAGCAAAGAACTCTTCAACATCATCAAAGAATTCTCCAACCCGTCAGCTGCAACAAACAACCTTACCCACTCACAGGAATTCTGCAACATACTTTAAAGCTTCTTCCACGACAAGATCGGCAACATCTACAGAAACTTCAAACCCCAGCCCAAGGCCACTAACTTCTTCAAGCAACACAACGACCCTGCTACCACCACACACATCCGACTAACTGAATGGAGCCAGCTCGCCCCACAGGACACCGCCTCCATCATGAACTCTGTCCACTCAGGGGTCCCAACGGACCCATGCCCTCACCAAATCTTCAACCTAAACAAAACCAGAATCAGCCATGTAGTCACCACCTTGTTCAACACCTTAATTGCCACAGCCACCTTCCCAGAGGACTGGAAACACACAGTAATGCCCTACTAAACCATCAGCAGAGCCCAGTGAACTTAAGAACTACTGACTGAACTCCCTGCTCCTGTTGTCGGACAAAGTATTAGAAATAGTCATCAACCAACAAATCTCCTCACATCTGAAATTAAACCTCCTACTCGACTACTCCCAATCTGGTTTCCGCAGCACGCACAGCATGGAGACAGCCCTCATCACGGCTACGAAAGACATCCAAGCCCTACTCGACCACGGAAAGACTGCAGCACTGATCTTCCTAGATCTCTTTGCAGCCTTCGATACGGTATCCCACCGCTGTCCATTAATAAACATACGAAGCATTCAGATACTGCTTCTGCATTTGACCCATACAAATGAAAAGATATATGGATGTGCTATGTGATATGATCACGTACTGCCTTTTTTTGCATCAATTTCCACTAATCGACTCATAGGGTGGTGGGAGAAGGTTGGGGTAAAGAACATGAAGAGTATGTGGAATATATCAGTTGGTGACTGATAAATCGATGATCTAGTAATCATGCAAAAAGGCTTGGAAGAGCAGGCAAATGGATATATCAACAAGTTAAATCAAAGTAAGTACAACTTACAATTCACCTGGGGGCGTGGCCACGGAGGCGACCGAAATGGCTGCCTCGGCGTGAAGCTCCGCCATGAGGGCACCCAACGGCGGCGTTTAGGAAGTGATCCGGCCACTCCTATGCCCACATCGTAAGCGGATACGTAATGCGACAGCAACCTTTCCAGCTGGGCGGTCCTGGTGGCCTGAGGGACGACCTTTGAGGTGTGAACGGCGGAGGGGACTAGAGGCCTCCCGGGCCTCAGAGACATCTTCCCTATCTGCGCGGGATTAGCCGGTGAGTGCTGCGCCGGGCCCCCCTGCCGGGTCTTCTGCCCCTTCGCGGGCTACCGGCGTGCTCTCGTGCCGGTCGCCAGTCTTCCGCGGGCTCCTGGGTGGGGGTGCCGGGTTCTGGTGCGAGGTCGAGGCCTTCGGGCCTGGGCGCGCGCTGGGACCAGGGTCTCGATTTGCGGGCTTGCGGCGGACGCCGGGTGGGACAGCTTGCTTGGTGGCTATGGGGGTTGCGGGCAGTGGCGGTGGGGGCTCCGGGGGTGCCTCCGACTGATTGCTGCTGCCCCGCCGGAGAGACACACGAACGGGCACGTATTCTCCACTCCGGCCACGCACATTGGCCTCCTGTTGTGGGGCACTTACCCCGATCCACAATCAGTGGGGGAAGCGTCGGCGTTATCCACTACCCCTTAGAGACATCGTTGTGGGCAGTTGGATGTGGCACACTGGCCGGAACGCCGCTGTACTTCGCTCCCGGAACCTGGGTAGAAGATTTGCCTGACGAGGTCTGTCCTACACGGAGACACATGGAGGCGGATTGACGCCATTTTCTTGATCTATCCTAGGCATTGGTAGCCCCTACATCTTATGTAGAGCTGCCTGCGCTATACATTGCCTCCCTGCCTGGTACTACACGTTGTTTCTGCGCGCAGTATTCTCGCCACTGCTCTGGCCATGGGGAAGAGAGATCCGAACCAGAGAAAACTGAGCTTTGACAAGACTTCCCTACTTGCGCCTGACGTTCCACCGGGGCCGTCGACTGGGGAGACCGCGACCACTGATAAAGGGGATGCCATGTCCATGGTCGCTGCCATGTTGGGCGAAATGCGAGCAGGGTTCAAGGCTCTGGATAGCCGCTTTGACAGCCTCGAACGGAAAATCGTGGATATGGGATCCACGGTACAGGCCCATGACCGACGCCTGGACGTGGTGGAATCCAGAATATCGGATGTAGAAGATAATGCCACAAAGTCTCTCAAGCGGCTAGAACGGGTCAAAAAAATACTGAAAGAAGTGGCGATCAAAAACGAAGACTTGGAAGCGCGTAGTCGACGCAACAATATACGCATAATTGGCGTGGCGGAGATGACGGCTACGGGACGCTTCGACACTTTTGTTGAGCAACTCCTCATTGAACTGTTCGGCAGAGACACCTTCACAAGTGGCTTTGTGGTTGAGCGAGCCCACAGATCATTTCTCCCTAAACCTCGCCTTGGTCAACCCCCTCGACCCATTATCGCCAGAATCATGAACTTTCGCGACCGGGATGCCGCGTTCCGTGCGGCGCGGGAAGCGGGAGAGGTGTGATGGCAAGGCAGCACTCTGTCCTTCTTCCCGGACTTTACGTTGATGGTTCAGGAGGCGCGTCGCAAATACTCTGGAGTTAAAGCAAGTCTACGCAAACTGGATTTAAAGTACGGAATGCTGTATCCGGCTCGGTTGAAGGTCGATATTGATGGCAGATTCCGTATCTTTGATTCCCCTACTGAGGCCCAAGACTTTTGCCAGATCTATAAAAAACAGGGCTCACCACGAATGTCCAACTCCGCGCCACACTCTCTGCTTCATGAGGATTCGCAGGCCAGTGCTGACCTCTTTGCTGAAACCAGCCAGGGTTAAATTCTTAACACTATTGGTTCATAGATAATGTTCACTGCTTTGACTACTTGATGCGGACTCTATACAGTCTCATATACTTATTATCACTTAGGATGTCGCTTCTAATTGGGATGCCCTCTAGGCGTGGCGTTGCAACCCCCTATGGCGAATGCCTTCATGTTTTCCTTATTTGGGGTTGTAAATTTTGGTTTGTTTCAGTGTTTCACTATATGGCCATTGTTGTGGATATTTTGCAGTTACAGTGTTCGATTGTACAGGGATTGCCTCTTTTGGGGTGTGAGGAGGCTGAGTGGAGGGCGGGAGGGGGGGTATTATTTGTTTTTACGTTTATCCTTTTTTGTGAGTCATTGCTATGCAGTTGAGAGTGGATTGACGGTCGCACACATATTCACATCTATGCTCTGGCCTGAATTATGGCCAGGATAGGACTGCAGTCTGGGCCGGCCAGACTGATTCTAATGTCCTGGAATGTTTGCGGTTTGAACACCACAAGAAAACGCAAACAGGTCCTAAATTATGCAGCACGACACAAGGTAGATGTTCTTTTTCTTCAAGAAATGCACCTGGCACCGACAGACTCTTTTTCCATTGCCAGGGGATGGGGCGCCCACAGAGTTTTCTTGAACTTTTAGCAGGTATGCCAGAGTAGTTGCAATTCTAGTACACAGGCGTGTTCCGTTTGTATTAGTTAGCAGTAACACAGATAGAGAGGGTAGGTATGTGGTAGTCATCGGAGTACTGATGGGATACAAAATTGCATTAGTGGGAGTTTACGGTCCCAACATAGACTCCCCCGCTTTTTTCCAAGACCTACAGGTGACGCTACTTCATTCCGACATAGATCTGTTAGTGATGGGCGGTGACTTTAATTTGTTAATGAACCCTGCTAGAAACAGTACCTCCCCTTCCCCAGATTGCAAGCCCCTGTCTCGCTCGGCAATTGCAGACATTTGCACTCACTTTTCCCTAATAGACATAGAGGCGCGACTACACCCACATTCGCCCGATTATACACATCATTCTGCGTTCCACAACACTAGTACTAGGATAGATTACTGGCTCCTCTCCCCGGGAGTGGCCGGCTGGGTGGACGGCCTCTCCACACTTGCGCGCACGTTGTCTGACCACTCCCCCATTGTACTGACTCTACAGATTCCCAGACTGGGTGGTTACGAAAGACAGTGGAGATTCCCTGGCAGGGCCCTGGCGGACCCGGCCATTAAAGAAGAGATCCGCAACGCTATTGATGACTATTTCAACAACAACACAGGTTTTGTGGAAACATGGGCCGCGTTGTGGGAGGGATTTAAGGCCACCATTCGCGGGGTGTGTATTGATAAACATGTGGGAGCTCTGCGGGAGATCCGTTCCACCCTGACCCGTATCGAGAGGGACATCTCCAGGATGGAGAAGGACATACTTATTGCCCCATCTGCTAGGAAGGAAGCTAAACGCCTGGAATTACTATTGGAATTTCGGGAGACTGTGGACAGGGAGTTAAAATTTTTGAACAAGCATTTTACGGCTCGTCAGTATGGAGAGGGTGACAGACCTGGCAAATTGCTAGCGCAACTACTACGTCCTCCTCGTCAGGCGTCGTACATCACTGACATAGTTGACAATCAGGGCACACGACACCACGCCACCCCCGACGTCTGCAATACCTTCTTGTCGTATTACAAGACCCTTTACATATCCACACTTTCAGGGGAACAGCGTAATCCCGGCCCTTATCTGCATGAGATCGCAATGGTGTATCTAGAGAAGTACATGCAGGAGTTCCTCGCTACGCCCATCACTCCAGAATATATCATTGAAGCCATTGATGCTTTGAAGGGCTTCTCTGCGCCGGGCCTTGATGGTTTCTCGGCTGATTTCTATGAGGAATACAAAGAGGAACTTGTCCCACGGCTAGAAGAGGTTTAGGCGGAGGCACTGGAGGCTGGCATCCTGCCGCCCGCGCTCAGGGAAGCGGTTATTGTTCTTCTCCCCACGCCTGGACGCGACCCCTCCCTGTGCGGCTCCTACAGGCCCCTTTCATTGTTGAATCTAGACTACAAAATTCTGGCTAAAGTTCTTGCGATCCGCCTATCATTATGAATGGAATCTATTATCTCACCGGCTCAGTCCGGATTCGTTCCACACAGGTCCACCTCCTTCAATCTGAGAACATTGTTCTCTGTATTGCACAGGATTGACCCCTCGACCCCAGCCGCAGCTGTGTTCTTGGACGCAGAGAAGGCGTTTGACACGCTGGAGTGGCCCTTTTTTTTTTATCAGTCATGAGACGGATGGGTATGCCCGAAATGTTTGTGGCTACAGTCGAATTATTGTATACTGCTCCTACTGCCCGGCTACGTTTAAACGGCACCATCTCAGAAAACTTTACACTCTCACGTGGCACACGACAAGGTTGCCCATTATCCCTGCTGCTGTACATCCTGGCGATGGACCCTCTGGTTTGTCATTTTCAAGAACAACACCTCCATAGGGGGCTTTAGTTCCGCACGGGGCCTCTCCTCCTTTCTTTATACGCGGATGACACGATTCTGTATGTTCGAACACCGCAGACCAATCTGGAACCCCTGTTATTGGAAGTAACCCGTCTTGGGGAGTACTCTGGCCTCCGCATTAACTGGCACAAATCTGTCGTCTTTCCGCTTACCCCCTCCACCTCGCAATGGGAGTGTGCTTTTCCTCTTGAGTGGACCACAGATTCAGTAAAATATTTGGGAATTCATGTCCACCTTGACACGGTGTCCATGATTCGCTTGAATTACGGGCATGCCCTTGATTTTGTAGAAGATCACCTGGAGAGGTGAATCCGCCTCCCCTTATCCATGGCAGGCCGGATCGCCATTATTAAAATGATCATACTTCCTCGGTTTTTATACCTCTTCAACAACATTCCTATTCCTCTCACCAAGATTTTTTTCTCGCAACTCCGTTCCTTATTGTTGCGTTTGGTGTGGGGTGATAGAAACCCGTGGGTTTCCTGGTATACCTTAACGCTTCCTTATGAGAGAGGTGGCTTTGGTGTACCCAACTTTTATCTTTATTATCTGGTCGAGCAGTGCTCATATGCCTACTCATGGTTCCATCCAGACGCTAGAATTTTGTATCTGAGGCCCGAGGCGGACCTGGTGTTGCCTGTTCCGCTTCATGCCATACTCCCCAAGGGGATTCCTCGGGACCCACAGGACATACAAACAGTTTCCACCACATGCTGGGCGTGGGAAAAACTGCGTAGGTTACTACAGATTGAGGTATTATATTCCTCTGCCCTTCTGTTACCTAATGCTCACTGGCTCCCAATCACTGGCGAGTCTGTGGTTCAGCGTACATTATCCAAATATCAATTACGCACGTTCGGGGACCTGTTCCCAGACGGACATGTGTTCTCCGTGACGGAGAATCAGCGCTTTGCTGATCGATCATTTATGGACTCTTTCATACTGACTAGGCTTCGGTCTGTGCTTCGAGCTGCTTTCCCCACGTTTCCACTTCCCCCCGAGGACACGGCGACTCTCACGTTCATAATACAGAGTCAGACGGGTGCACATGTGGTCTCTAAGCTGTACAAACTATGTCTGGCCTCGCTTCCCTCCTCGGACACGGCAGTGCGTGCCGTGTGGGAAAAGGACCTTGGGAACTCAATCACTGATGATCAATGGGCGGTGTACTGTGTGGCCACCAGGGAGGTATCCATTAATAGCAGACACAAGCTAATACATTTTAAGTTTTTGAGACGGATGTATCATACCCCTGCCCTAGCCCACAAGATTGACCCTAATAAACCACACTGTTGCCCTAAATGCAAAGCCCCATATGCTGATTTTTCCCACCTTTCCTGGACATGCCCTCTGCTTCATGACTATTGGGTTCAGGTTCATCGTATTTTGAGAGACATACTGGACCTGCAGCTTACACCCATCCCTGAGATAGCACTACTGAGATATGTCATAAATTTTTTGCGCGCTACCCGTAGATTGGCAGCCATTGGCTTTTTATTAGCTAAGTGAGAGATTGCACTGCTTTGGGGCTCTAGACGCGCACCCAGCTCTCAGACTTGGCTTCGCAGCATGGCCTACTGCAATGTCAACAGTGAAGAATTCTCCACACAGGTCCCAGTTGCTTCACGTCCAATCGACATATAGGGGCCGTATCGCACATATATTGCGAAACTTACCCAGGAGTCGCAGTCCCAGTCCATGAATTCCATAGTTCTGGAGGGAGTGGGTTAGGCGCTTGTGCATAGATTCACTGTGAGCGCCTTTGCTACAGCCTGTGCCACGTGCACCTTTACACTGAATGGTGTAGCTTGGAGATTGCAGACACCACGAATGTCACAGAGTTCAAATGCTGGTTCCTAATTGCTGTTATATTCCTATGAGCAGGTATTTATTCTCACACTTGTGTTCAGTGCGGACTGTCCTGATTCAAAATGTAATACTGTTTGTCCTTTACCAACAATCTGCTATTCAATGGTTGTTTGTTGTGATGACTCAATTGCTCCCTCTCTCTCGCAATCACACGCGTATACTTTATTTTCTCTCTTTTTAATTTTTTATTGTTTTACTTTCTCTTCCCTTTTTTATTCTTTAATTATTTGCATTACATTTTCATTATTTTGATTTATCTTAAAACATAAAATCGAAATACATCACATATGTTGGTGTTGATCCCTCTGAACGATTGGCTACCCTATGTACAATACTTCGGACATTTGCCAACGCACATTTTATTGATTCTTGTATATGTAAGAGTGGATCGCATATCTGTTTAATAAAATTAATTTAAAAAAACAACTTACAATTCACCTATTAACTAAGTCAATTCCAAATAAATGTTTTAAATCTGGAAAAAAAGTAGTACATTTAAAATTAGAAATAAACATACATGGAGAAGAAACGGCAGAATTGCAAAAGCACTTCATCCTTGAATGAATAAATTGAGCATTCCACATGGGGAATTACGTTGTGCCAAATGTAACTGCAGCAATTCAAAAACTATGAGAGCCAGCTCGAAAGAGATACCAAAAAGATTGAGAGAATGAGGCTACCCAACAATGATAATCAATAAAGCCATAAAATGTGTAACCACACAAAATAGATTTGACCTATGAAAACAGAAAATTAAGCCTGATTAACAACTGGCAAACTGCACACCCGGTTAACAAGAATTAATTACAACTAAAGCATTAATCACCTACACAAGAGGACCAACTATAGGTAACATGCTACAACACTGTTATTTGATGAACATAAAAGTACAGTGACGCAAAATGGCATTCATTGCATATCTACGTTATAAAGCATGCAAAAATGCAGTTAATATGATACAACACAAAAAACACATACCAACAAAAGAAAGCAAAGATTAATATGTTTTTGGAGTGTGAAAAGTGAGCGGTAACAGAGCACTGAAAATGGGAAATGGGACATTCTCCCCGGGAAGATACACATATTGGGAAATCTCAAGTGTAAATTATCTGGATATTACTGCTTGAAGAGTGTGTCTTCAGGTTTTTTCTGAATTTTAGGACGGTTGGTTTTGATCAGAAGTTGATAAGGATGCTGTTCTAGTTGCTGCACGCATGAACAGGGAAAGCTTGCCTTCTGGTTTTTTTCTGTTTTGCTGTTTTGCAATGTCTTGTTTTTAGTCTCACAATATCCAAACTCCCCCAGACGTGGCTAGTTTGTTTGCCAGGTAAGCTGGGTTTTGATGTTGAGGGCAATATAAGTGATACAGTTCATCTTGAAGATGATCGGGCTGGAAGGAGGTGCCATTGTGCTACGGTGGTATCAGAGAGACCGATGAGCAGCAGGGCATTGCATTCTTCCAAATGGGAGAGGATTAAGGCTTGTACTGGTGTTCTAAAGTTATCACCAGAGAGAAACAACTTCACATTCTTCAAGAGGTAGAGCTGGAAGAAAGCTATCCTGGTCTTCCTACAATTGTTGCTTGAATGAGAGTTATCTATCGAGGCTGATTCGCAGAGATATTGCATGGTTTGCTAAATGGTGGTGAATTTAGTTGGAGAGCCACACTCAAACCTTACACTGTTTAGTGCTGTTGGCAAAGTGGAGGAATTCAGTCTTTGTGGGGTTCATCTGCAGGAAGGTAGTTGCATTGAGTTTACAATATATGGGCTGTTATGTTTAGGTAGTCAAAGCAACATAGGAAATACCATTTTCTACTGAGTAAAAGTATATATGAATATCTATGCGCAATAAAAAATCAAGTTGAAACAAACCCTGCAGCAAGACACTTAAAAAAAAATATCAGTGATGAAAGGGATTTCTGGTGACATCATAATCCACTACGCTGAACGTCATGTGGTTTATACATATTACTTGAAACCCACCGTGGCAATATAGGACCATATTACATATGTTACTCATTACATATTTTTGTAATATAAGATTTAATCATTCCTTTTAGTCCTCTTTAAAAAATTTAAAGCATTTAAGTCCTCATGTCAGCCCCCCTGTGACAGTTCTCCTGTCCAGCTAGCCCACCTGCTGCCCTCTGTTTGTGCCTCTTTTGCTAATTTCTTACTGTTTTGCCTTTTCCGCTTGTTATTCTGCCCTCTGTTTTGCCGTTTTCTGTTTACTTTTTCCCTCTTCCCACCGTTTCCCTCCTTCCAGCACCCAGCACCCCAACCTCCCCCAGTACCTGCTTAATGGTGGCCGCAGCACGACCCCATTGAGCAGGTCCTCCTGACAGCTCCCCCTGTGACAGTTCTCCTATCCTGATTGCCCTCAGCCGGCTACCCTCTGCTGCCTGCCTACGTGGTGTCCTCTGCTCATTTTTTGCTGTGTTTTACTTTTTCTGCTTCTTTTTCTTCCCTCTGTTTTGCCCTTTTGCTCGTTTTTCTGCCTTCTCTTTTGGCTTTCTGCTCGTTTTTCTGCCCCCTGTTTTACCCTCTTGTGCTCTGTTTTACCTTTCTACTCCTTTTTCTGCCCTCTGTTTTGCCTGTTCTGCCCTCTGTGTTCCCCTTTCTGTTCTATTTTGCATTTTCAGCTCTTTTTTCTGCCCTCTGTTTTGCCTTGCTGCTCATTTTTCGGCCCTCTGTTTTGCTTTTTTTCGGCTTGCTTCATCCCTCTTCCCGCTGTTTCTCTCCTCCAGCTGTTTTCCTCCTCCCGCCACCCAGCACCCCGCCCTCCCCCAGACCAACTTAATGGAGGCTGCAGCGTGACCCATCGAGCAGGCTTTTTTTTGCCAGCTCCCCCTGCGACAGTTCTCCTGTCCAGCTTGCTCCCCTTTGTTGCCTGTCCACCTGCTGCCCTCTATTTGAGCCTCCTCTGCTCATTTTGTGCTCTGTTTTGCCTTTTTCTGCCCTTTGATTTGTCTTTTTGTGCTTGTTTTTCTAGTCTCAGCTTTGCCTTTTCTGCTCGTTTCCCCCCCCTTTGTTTTGCCTTTTATACTTTTGATTTACCCTCTTCTGCTCTGTTTTCTGCTCATTTTTCTACACTCTGCTTTGCATTTTCTGCTCTTTTTCTTCCTCTGTTTTGCCTTTTCTGCTTGTTTGTCTGTCCTCTGTTTCGCCTTTTCTCCTCGTTTTTTCTGCCTTCTGTTTGTTTTGCCTTTTCTGCTCTTTTTCTGGCCTCCATTTTGCCTTTTCTGCTATTTCGTTTTTCTGCCTCTTGTTTTGCCTTTTCTGCTTGTTTCTTCCCTCTTCCTGCCGTTTCCTCAAGACCTGTTTTTTTGACTGAGACTACGCACCCCAGAGCCCAGATACCACTAGGGGTGACAGTGCTGTGTTCTAAAAAAGATGGTTGATTGATTGATAAGTGTTATCCTTAGTAATTTCATTTTTAATATTCATTGTTTGTCTTGGACTGTGGAGATGTATGTCAATGTTTTCATAAATGTGTAGTTTTTGTTGAAAAATTGATAAAATGCTAACATATTTTCTTTTGTTACATTTTTTTATTTTAAAATTGTCACTGGAATACACAGCTTTACGCCCACAACACTGAGGCCGGCAGCTTATCAATGTTGAGCGTTCTACACAGCTTCTTAGCCCACATCCCGAGGCAGGGCAACGTCACAATTAAGAATTTTAGTTCTCATCTTCATGTCTGGGGCGTAGTCTGCGCACCAGTAATCGGAAACATTACACACATTTTATAACAAACAAAGAGATGTCAACTCTGCTTGCCGCTATTAGGACCCCTACTTCGTATTCCAGCCTATGACTGTGGAACCTATCCATCGTCGCCCCGCTAATCCTATTCCCTCCTAGTAGTTTGCCCTGCTATCGTCTAATTACCATTTAAGGCACCTGTGCCAACCATCAGTCCGAACGCCTCCCGTCGCCCCGCAAGGTATGTGTACCCAGTGTCGAAAGAGGGCGCCGTCTTCTGAGAAACGGGGGAAACAGTCCCTACTGCATTCGATGTTGTTGTCTCTGCAGTGGCGTCCTCCACTTATTTAAGTATGTTGTGTATAGCCCCCAGGAGTTCTTCGGCCTACTCCTGGGGGGAAGCAATTCACTGAAGTGTTCTGATTGCGTGCAGCAATAAAGAATATGTCGTGACCACTGGGACATCGTAGGTAGGGGCCCTTTATCCAGCATATAGCTACTCTGCGCTTTGCCATCAATAAGCCCATGTCAAAAAGTCTACGAATTGGCAGTGCTTTGGAATATCCCAATAGTGCCACAGCCGGGTCGGGGGGAAACTCCGAACCCACTATTGCGCTCAACTTACCAAATACCTGTCCCCAGTACTGAGATACTCCCGGGCAGTTCCATGCCAAATGCAGGAAATCTGCTGCAGGAGAGTGACAACGGTCACATTTTGCCTCCTCTCTCAGCCCGTATCTGTGCAGTATTTCCGGTGTGTAATACACTCTGTTGATGAATTTAAAATGTACAAGTCTGTGTCTACCATGTAAAGAGATTCGTTTTGTGTTGTTACAGCAAAAAGACCACATGGCATCGTCTATTGTCGCGTCCAGGTCGCCAGCCAGGCCAGTCTGGCCTTTGCATACTGGTTTGCTCTGTGGGACATTGCTAACTTACAAATATTGGATACAAGTTTCCGAGGGGACTCAGTTTTAATGAGGTACGTCAGTTTCCGCACCTCCGGGGGTTCGTCCATGTCATCCCCTAATTGGTGATGCAGCGCCTTGCGCACGCTGTGAAACTGGAAACTTTGTAACATTGTAGGGGCTTCCACTGTAGCCGGGGCCTCGTCCCACGTCTTTGCGATACCACCCAAGAACAAGTCGCCTGCTGTATGTATAGCTAACACGTGCAATGTTCGCGTGACTCCTCCGTCTCTACAGGGGCAAGCCAGACCATCCAGTTTATTGGCATTTTCGGGGAGTATAATAATACCCCCGGTTGCTGCTGTAAGAGCCAATGCCATGCGTGCCTTGTTGTGTTGAGAGAATCCAGTATCCCTGTTCTACGATCTACCGGTTCCAAGATAACAGCTTGTATTGGGATAGGGTCGGCGAATAACCTCTTGAGCCGGAGGAATGGAACGTCTTCCGCCCCCTGTATACAGCTGTGTGCCTGCCCTCCCTGTGAGGCTCTGTAGTATAGCTCCAAGTCAGGCGCTCCAAGCCCTCCCAAGTGGTATGGAAGGGTAAGTACTCGCCATTGCACCTGCGCCTGCCTGCCCGCCTGCCCAGACCAGTCGTAATAATGTTTTATCAAGTCTGACGAAAAAGGAGCACAGCAACACCATCGGGACGTTTACAAACAGAAATAGGAACCTGGGCAACACCACCATCTTCATGATCGAGAACCTGCCAATGAGAAACAGCGGCAGGCCAATCCAGGTTTTGCTGTCATCCTCTAGCTTGGCTACCGCCGTACCGTAATTCTCGCGGAACACAATTTTTGAATTTGTGTGTAACCTGATGCCCAGGTATCTTACCGGGTCATCTGTCCATTGTAGAGGATATTCCATCTCATATTGCATAGTGGCCGTGGTGAGCGGGAAAGCTATGGATTTAGACCAATTAACCTTTAACCCCGATAATGCTCCGAAGTGTACCACCTTTCTAAGGACCGGGGACAGATAGTTTTCTGGGTGCCTCACATATAACAATGTGTCATCCACATATTTAGACATTACTATGCTATAGGTTGGGAATTGGACACCTCTGTGACCATGATATTCTCGTAACGCACATGCCAGAGGTTCTGCGACCAAGGCGTACAGTGTCGGCGACAGCCCTGCCGGGTCCCTCTGGAGATAGGGATGGTTCCGGTAACCAAATTCCCTATCCGTATACGGGCAGATGATGCATTGTACAACACTCCTATCAATTGCAAAAAAAAAGGACCTAGTCCCATCCTTGTCAGCACTTGCCGCATAAAAGGCCATTCCACAGAGTCAAAAGTCTTCTCCATATCCAAGAATATCTCGATCGCCTTTGTGTTCCATCGGACATGCTGCATAGTGCCAAATACCATCCGCAAGTTGTAGGTAAGGTTCCTGTCCAGGATAAACCCTGCCTGTTCCAGTGCAGCCAGCTCTGGGGCTAGCAGGGCCAGGCGGTTGGCCAGTACCTTGGCGAACAACTTGGTGTCTACATTCAGCAGAGACAATGGCAGATAAGAGTGGTTATCCGGCTTTGGGATAGTCACTAGTATTGCTTCTCTCGTGGTTTGCGGCATCTCACCTGTCACACATAAGTCATCGAATAACGTGGATATATGGGGAAGCAGTAGTTCAATAAAGGCCTTGTAAAAGCGGACGTAGGACCGTCTATACCTGGGGCGCTGGCCGACCGCATCCTCGCAAGTGATTCCCTGAACTCATCTCTTTCATGGGGTGCATGAGGAACTCTCTATGTAAATTGGAGAGAAAGGGTAACTTAATATGCTCCAGATAATCTAAAATGTCATCATCCATGTTCGACGAGCAGGATGCGTATAGCTACGAATAGTATTGTTTGAACCTTTGTGCAATGTCCCCTTCTTCCGTAAGAAGTTCTCCCCCTTCCGAGCGGTTTGCAGTTATCAACGTTTTACTGCTTCTGGCTTTTAACATATTGGCTAGGACCGATCCCGGCCTGTCACCCTCCCCATATGTGCGCGCCGTGGCATATTTCCCCATATGCTTCACTTCGCTATCCGCCACATCCTGATACTCCTTCAGTAAGCTCTTCATAGCGTCTGCAACCTCCTCGTTGTTCCTGGCCAACTGTTGTGTCTCCAGATCCCCTATTTCCCGTTCCAAGGTTGTTAATCTCTGTCGGATGGAGCTGAGCACCCCCGTGTGTTTAGTCATGGCCACCCCCTAATATACACCTTGAAAGCTTCCCACACCGTCTGGAAACTATCCACAGAGCTAATATTAGTGGCAAAGTATGCATCAATAGCTTCTGCCATCTCATCCTTGAAGACCAGATCTAGAAGCGAATAGGGTGGAAAGCGCCACGTAAATGGTGGTATTGTTTTCTTGGGTGTGGACAAAACCAGTAAAAGCGGAGAGTGGTCGGACAAAGTGTGCGGCAAGACCTGAAAAGCGCGAATCCCAGACATGAGTCACGACGATGCCAGCCAATAATAAATATGTTTGTGTAGGTTATGATATGCAGAATAATGTGTGTAGCCACCGTCATGTGGGTGCAACTCCCTCCACACATCCATGAGATCCTGCCGGCCTTCTCACCGGGCCCCCCAATCTATCTATCTCAGGGTTTCTAACTAGGTTGAAGTCGCCACCCCAGAGAATTTGCATCCTCTCATCTCCCCCCATTGTGTTAGCCATAGTTGTAAAGAACTCCGGGCAGACAAAGTTTGGGCCATAGATATTCACTATAAGCAATTCCAATCCCTTGCCCTGTAATTTGGAGACCTCAAATCGGCCCTCCGTATCCGCTGTCACCTGTAATCAGATCTGGGATTGACCCATATCATAACCCCTCTAGCATGGGATGAGAAGCCCGAGGCATTATTGTTACCCAAAATCCCACTGTTGCCCATCATTGGGCTGTGTAACAGGAGGTGTGTCTTGTGGAGTAAAGCAACATCGATATCATGCCTGTGCAGGTAGCTCAGCACCCTAAGAAGCTTACGGTGGTCATTGAGGCCCCTGACGTTCCACGATAGTGCTCTAAAGGAATCAGTCACTCTTGGGGTAATAGTTCTACTAGCCGTGGCCATCCTGTCTGTCAAATGTCACTATGTGTTCTATCGGATGAGGTGTACCATTGTTATGTGCATCATACATCAGCTCAATTGAGATCTCTAACATCAAAAACAACATTACCCCTACCCAGCCCAGCCCTCCCCCCTCCCACGGCAGACCACCCACAACTCGGTCGCGCGTCATCCCTTGCAACTCCCCCCCCCCTTCACGCCACTTCCCCCACCAAACTTAGTTAACTATGGAGGTGTTTACATTCCCAGGCAGAGGTCGCTCTGTATACTCTTATCTGCCAAACACAGGTATTTTCTCGACCTGACCTCCGCATTCTGCCTTATATTGTCTGCAGCTTGCAACATTGGCTTCCCACCGCCCACTGTGGCATGTCGCTATCAGACCTCTGTTCCTGTCCAGCTGCTTACATTCGAAATGGCTCCCCCTGCAATTTGTGCTGCAACTAAGATAGCATCCCTGAGTTAATCTCTCAAGCAGTCCACTAAACCTCAGAGGGCACTTCCAGCGCAATTACATCGATAGAAATGGCCACTGACAACAGTCTACCTTCACTAACATATGCAATAACAACACATTTCCCTGTGCCCCCTTCCCCCCGCCCCCGCAATACTTATCAGTGCCGTGCGAAGCAATAGGTCTCAGTCCTGCTCTTCCAATGAACCACCAGTTGCCTCATCCAGAAGTTGCCGCTCCGGGCTCCGCCTCTGTTCTTTGGTCCAGTCTTTCATGGCCTTCTGAAGAGCCTTCGGATCAGTAAAAATGTGGGAGCGTCCCTGTTTATTTACCCGGAGTTTGGCCGGGTACAGCATGGTGTAGTCCAGGCCCAGGTCCCGCAGTTGTGTTTTCATAGGTGCGAATTGTCTCTGTGCCTCCTGCACTCGTGCAGTAAAATCCAGGAAAAGTGATATAGATGATCACTCATATGTCAGCTCTTGCTTGTCCCTTGCCGTCCGCAAAGCAGCATCTCTGTCTCGGTAGTTTAACAGTTTCGCAATTATCGGGCGCGGCGGGGCTCCTGGCACCGGTCGGGGTCCTAAGGAGCGGTGCGCTCTCTCTACCACAAACATGTTGGAGAACACCTCCACCCCCAGAAGGCTCACCGACAGCTTCTCCACTAATTTTTCCATGTTTCCGGTTTGCGTTGTCTCCGGCAGCCCCGTGATCCGTAGGTGCAGCATCTCGAGCGGGCCTCCAAATCCTCTGCCCTATCTTGTACTACTCGTATGACCCACCCAACCTGTTTATGGTCAGTGTCTAGTGTGGGTTGCGCCTCCTCCACTTCCGTGAGCCTCCGTTCGGACATGTCTAACCTCTCGGCATGTTTATCCAGCCTTTCTCCCATTCTGTCCATTTGATATGAGAGGGCGTCAATTTTGGTGCCCAGTGAGGTGATACCGCTCTGTAGGCCTTTTTCCATGGGCAGCAGCATACTCCGGATATCCGGTTCATCCTCCATATGAGCAGAAGTCCTAGTGGCTTCTTCTGTCGCTGTGTTCTGTGACTTAGAGCGTTTTTGCGCAAACGTAAGCTTGGATTGTGTCCTGTCCGTCCGTCCCATGACCTTCTCCAGGTACGTGAAACGTAGTATGATCGTAGTAGGACTGTTCACGGTGTTTCCTCAGGGACCAAATTAATATGAGGCCAAGTTGAGGTCCACCACTGCTGTAGTCTCCGATTTTGCCGCAGTCCGGTATCGGAGAGAAGCGCCCCGCTGTACCGGTGCGTTAACTTGCATCCAACGTGGGGGGGCTGTTTATGTCACTGCTCATATGTCTGCCAGTTCCCAGATCCCAGCGCTGCCGGCGACTGTCCTGCTGCACTGTCCTTAGTGTCGTCTTGCCCCTAGGTTCCTCGCAGGTGTTTGCCCCCTAAGCGGCCTCCCAGTCTCACTCCATACTGCATTCTGACTCTGCTGGACTCTTCACAAATGGATGCTTAAATGGCAGGACCGCAGGATTAGTCAGCTGCGGTCTCCCTTCAAGGGGACGTCCCACTATCGTGCCTCCTCCAAAGGACCAAGCCGGTGTTGCAGCTATGCACCCACGGGGGACCTGCCAAGCCCGCCGCACCTTCTCGCTGAGAGTATTGTTCTGCGCCTCACCACTTACTTTCCTCCTTGAAGGACAAAGTGCGACCGCTATTATAGACCCCTTTCTCCTGTCTCCTTTCCCAGCACTAAATAGTCACCTGCGCACCAATTGGCGGTCCCCCGCCGTCGTGGAGGGCTGCAATGCTTTGCGTCTTCTGATCCCAGTCCCAGTCTCAGTGTCAGTGCTTCTCAGGGGATGACCTCACCAGATATGGCCACATGCAGCCCCCACAGTAATCTTCTGAAGCAGTGCCCTGTCTTGTATTGTGGGCCACCGCTCTATACCTTATTAAACCAAAACAAGGGAACCCAAGGCGCAATATGCTAAGGACCATGGGTAGGTACTTTATTACAGAGACAGGGGTCCTTAGACAAAGAAACACGTAAGGAAAATGAATATAGACCAAATGGAACTATATTTTTTTGGGGGAATGTCCAGCCGGACAATTTATTACCCTAATACAAAATACTCATAGAACAATACAACACTGTGTGTGTTAGAAGCGGGACAACAGCCGATGTCCGACTAACACACTAGGAAAACATAAACAAGAAGGAAGTAGTAGGCAATAGCAGGTCATCTGATTATTGTGAATCATATAACAGACAATCTAAAACATACACATATGCATAAAAGGTATAAATCAACTATGCATTTAGTGCATTTATGTCGACGACATTTCGAACAAACTACAGTATTGGTTCATCCTCAGGACAGAGAGTAATTGCCTTAAGAGTATACATTTGTAGTAGTCTCACTTATGTGGAGATCAATATGCCATACCATAGAAGAAGGGAAACATAAAAAGAATGAAAACATGTCATTATATCATTATTACAACTGCGTGTACATTGCATGACTCATACCATGCCAAAGTGTCGACGGCAGCGGGGTGTAGTACATGCTGGATACAGGCAGTGTCCATAGCGGTAGGAGCAAGGCTAGTGGCGCAACGTCTCATTGGTGAAATGGGTGACTCTGACTGGTTCATGAGAGGGTAAAAACATAATGCGTGATCATGCAGATAATAAATCGGTAACGGAGTGGAGAGCTGTGACAGTGCTTTGCAGTGCTGGAGGGGGTGAAAAGGGAAACGCGCGAGTCAAGGTCATAACTGGCAAGAATGAGCAGCTTACCAATTAAATAGGACTAAAAAAACGGGAAGGGTATTTAACCCATGAAGCAATATTCGACAACACTCTGTGGAAGAATGAATAGGGTCAAAGGGGCCAATCAGATAATACCCGAGCTAATGGCCGTGACACTCGGCAATGAGCCTTACCATGGAGGGTTTCCAAGGGTTGACTTAGATCTGTAATGGGAGGGAAAGGAATATGGTGATGTGAAGGGGTATTTCGAATAAATGTGATAAGGTGCTATGTTGTTACAGCTTACCGAAGGGAAGATGCCCTCGATATCAGAGTCTGTTGAGACAGAAATCAGAAAACGGCGTGAATGCCGATATATTGCAGAAAAACGAATAAAGAAATCAGCCAGGGAGCGGGGGTAGTCTTACCTGGCGATGCAAACAACAAGTCCACAATGGGGGTTCTTGCGGGCACGAAAAATCAGCGCGGCGTCTACTAGAACCGGTAGACGCGATGTAGTGAAACTGAATGATCACGTGGGGACTGCGGGCCAATGGGCACATAGCAAAGGCTGTCGGCCATTTTGGATTGGGAGACCAATATGATAGTGGCCATCAAAATGTGTGTATTACAATAGGAAAGTGCGTGCTATTAAAACAAATGGATAAAAAACGTGCCAGTGCATGACACTCACACCTAACATGCAGTGACAGGGGTGCAGGGACAATTAATGCATTAATGCCATCAATTCACATATCTTAAAGAATTTTCGATTATTGACATAAACACAGTGTAAGAATATTATGAGTAAGCCAGTCAGAGCATCCTGGGAAACAGTCATTTCAGAACCTGAAAGCAATTTGTATCAAAGTTCCGTTTCATGACACTTAAATCAGAGAGGTCCAATCCTCAGTCCGGTTAAGGCCAGTATGTAGACTTTTGGTCTTCAGTATCCAGCGTAGCTCCTCTTTGTTCAACAGCTGCTGTAGGTTGCCTCCACGACTAGGGAGTTTTACCAAGGAGATGATAGTCCATTTGAAGTCCATTTCTGTGTGGGCTTGTTCAGTGAAGTGATGCACTAGGGGAGCATTAGCAGTCCTGCATCGTATTCTGCTCCGGTGTTGGCACATTCTTGTGCGCGCCTTTTGGGTTGTTTGCCCTATATAGACCATAGAACAAGGGCAAAAAATTGCATAGATAGCATTTGTGCTGTTACAATTAGAAAATTATTTGCGTTCATACTTGATGTCATTGTGCATGAATTCCTTGCCCTCTATAGTACTGTCGCACATGGAACAGTTACCACATTTAGCATGCCCAGTGAGTCTTGGTAGTCCCCAGAGTGTATCAATTGTGGTCATTTCTACAGGAGTGGGTAATGCTGCGCGTACCAAATGGTCTTTCAAGTTCTTGGACTTTTTAAAGGCAAACAAAGGTCTCTCTAGTTGGAGTTGGTCAGCATTCAACACGGGCGAGTGTTTTTTGATGCTCTTGGTGAGGGAATTAGATATTGGGGAAAAGGTGGTCACACAGACCAGACGGTTCTGTGCTTTTTTGGGTTTAGGTTCCAACAGTACTTCTCTTGGACAGAACCACGCTCGTTTCAATGAAGTTTTTATCAGTCTACGAGGGTAGCCTCGGGCGCTAAGTTTGGCACTAAGTAGTTGTGCTTCCTTAAAGTAATCTTCTTTAAGATAACAATTTCTTCTGAGCCTTAAGAATTGTGAATAAGGGAGGGAATCGCGAAGCGCTCTCGGATGGTTACTCTTGTAAAACAATAAAGTGTTGCGCTCTGTAGGTTTTCTGTAGAGGCTGGTGATAAGAATACCTTCTTTTTTTGTATGTTGAGGTCTAAGAAGGGAATACTAGTGTGGCTTGTAGTTAAAGTGTACGTAAGACCACTGCAATTGGAATTGAGCCAATGTAGAAACTGGGGTAATAGGTCATCAGAGTCATTCCAGATCATAAAAATGTCGTCGATATACCTCTTCCATAGGGCGATGCCACTATGGAAGGGGTTAGACGGGGTCAAAATGCGCCCACATTCCAGGCTGTCCATGTACAATACTGCCAGGTTCGGGGCAAAAACAGCCCCCATGGATGTGCCTTTGATTTGGCCGTAATATTGACCATCAAACAGAAAATAGTTTTTGGATAGACAAATTTCTTGAAGCTGTAAAATGAATAATGTAGGTATGTGATGAGGTCTGGGACGGCTGTTCAAAACACCTTCATTGACTAACATAGAGTCATTCTGAGGTATGTTGGTATATAAGGACTCCACGTCCAACGTGCAGAGCACGTTGGACGTGGAGTCAAAAGGATGTTCTTCTATCAAGTTGATCATATGTGTGCTGTCACATATGTAACATTGGGTAGCGGGCACAAAATCTTTAATAAAATGGTCCACAAAAAGACCCAAAGGTTCCAGGGCTGAACCACAGCCAGACACGATGGACCTGCCTGGGGGATGTTCAGCGTTCTTATGCACCTTTGGTAGCGTGTAAATAACCGCGGTGCGTGGGGATCTGGCATTAAGGCAAAGATATTCTTTCTTACCAAGGAAGCCTGAGTCTAGGCCTTCCTTGGTAACCGACTGTATCAAATTCTGTATCTCTATGATCGGATTCCTCGGAAGTTTGACATAGTGTGAGGGATTGTTCAATTGACGAAGAACTTCTACTTAGTAAGTGTCAAGACTTTGCAACACAATTCCACCGCCTTTATCTGCAGACTTTATGATTAAGTCAGAGTTTGATTTAAGGCTAAATAACGCTTTTTTCTCCTCCAAAGTTATGTTGTAGGGGATGAAGGTATGGTGCTTCTCCAAAATGGAGAGGTCCTGTAGGACCAGTTTTTCAAATGTTATTAACTCTGGAGGCACCATGTTGCCAACCGGTGAGAAAGTAGAGGGTGGTCGGAATGGGGTATTGGATACAAGTGCTTGCTTAGGATGGAGTAGAAAAAAGGCATGCAATCTCAGTTTTCTGAAGAACCTTAACAGCTCGGTCTGCACATCCAAATAATTTGGACGCACAGTCGGGACAAAAGAAAGGCCCTTGTTGAGTAACGACAATTCGGTATTGGAAAGGGAGTGATGTGTGAGGTTAAAAATAGGCAAGGGAATAGGATTAGCTGAATCAACCAAAGTGGTCCTAGCATTGGAGAGGGTAGCAAGTTGCTGATCTACCATTGGTAATGTTGGCGTCTGGTACTCCGTTCGCCTGACGGGTAGGGACCCCGTTGGGTTTGTTTGGGTTTCCCTCTCTTGGGGGGATCTGCTTGGCCTCTGGATAAAAAAGGAGGTCTGTTGGAGGGACCAGGCGCTCCGCCTTGATCGGAGCTGTCAGAAGATTCGGCCGAGGAGTCTGAAAAACCCACCAATGTCTGACGTTTATTATAACGTCCCCAGGGTCTTTGGTTCTGATTTTGAGGACCACTATATGTTCTATTGGTGTAAAAATCTTTCACTAGATATGGATACGCTCTTTCTTGTGAGAAATTTTTAATGTCTTTTCTGACTTTGGTTGTTTTTTTATTCAACTCAATTCTGTGAAAGTCACTTACAGTTTTAGCTATATCATCCAGTAATTTCGTGCAATCAGGTACAGGGCACTTGTCTTTTATTTGCGCTTCTAGATCCAATATTTCCAATCCCAATTTTTTAAGTTCTTCTGAGGCAATATCTATACCTAATGCCATCCACTGTCTAGAGCAACCGGTGCTAATATAACTAAACCCCGTAATGTACTTGGGGTTATCAGTAAACACACCCGGTATGTTACGAACTTGTAAACCGAGCGGAATAATGTTAGCCTTGAGATATTGGGTAAGAAGAAGTATCATCAACTCCAATCTAACAGCCTTTTTCCTAATTTTTTCTAATTGGTCGCCCAAGGGAACATTAAGTGTGCTAGGACTTTCAGGGTTATCTGTAAGTAGGGACGGGCCTTCTAAAAGTTTTTTAAAATACTCCTCGTTGTATAAGGGCGTGTGGTCAGACATGCCCTAGAGAGACAGGAAAAGGAAATGAAAAGAAAATGAAAGTGGGAAGACTGACAGGGGACGGTAACCCACTTCAAGAGAGGGTAGGGGTGTGAGCCCTTGCAACCAGGGTGGTTGCGCTACGTATTATTAAACCAAAACAAGGGAACCCAAGGCGCAATATGCTAAGGACCATGGGTAGGTACTTTATTACAGAGACAGGGGTCCTTAGACAAAGAAACACGTAAGGAAAATGAATATAGACCAAATGGAACTATATTTTTTTGGGGGAATGTCCAGCCGGACAATTTATTACCCTAATACAAAATAGTCATAGAACAATAAAACACTGTGTGTGATAGAAGCGGGACAACAGCCGATGTCCGACTAACACACTAGGAAAACATAAACAAGAAGGAAGTAGTAGGCAATAGCAGGTCATCTGATTATTGTGAATCATATAACAGACAATCTAAAACATACACATATGCATAAAAGGTATAAATCAACTATGCATTTAGTGCATTTATGTTGACGACGTTTCGAACCACAGACAGTATTGGTTCATCCTCAGGACAGAGAGTAATTGCCTTAAGAGTATACATTTGTAGTAATCTCACTTATGTGGAGATCAATATGCCATACCATAGAAGAAGGGAAACATAAAAAGAATGAAAACATGTCATTAGATCATTATTACAACTGCGTGTACATTGCATGACTCATACCATGCCAAAGTGCCGACGGCAGCGGGGTGTAGTACATGCTGGATACAGGCAGTGTCCATAGCAGTAGGAGCAAGGCTTGTGGCGCAACGTCTCATTGGTGAAATGGGTGACTCTGACTGGTTCATGAGAGGGTAAAAACATAATGCGTGATCATGCAGATAATAAATCGGTTTTCTGTCTCAACAGACTCTGATATCGAGGGCATCTTCCCTTCAGTAAGCTGTAACAACATAGCACCTTATCACATTTATTCAAAATACCCCTTCACATCACCATATTCCTTTCCCTCCCATTACAGATCTAAGTCAACCCTTGGAAACCCTCCATGGTAAGGCTCATTGCCGAGTGTCACGGCCATTAGCTTGGGTATTATCTGATTGGCCCCTTTGACCCTATTCATTCTTCCACAGAGTGTTGTCGAATATTGCTTCGTGGGTTAAATACCCTTCCCGTTTTTTTAGTCCTATTTAATTGGTAAGCTGCTCATTCTTGCCAGTTATGACCTTGACTCGCGCGTTTCCCTTTTCACCCCCTCCAGCACTGGAAAGCACTGTCACAGCCCTCCACTCCGTTACCGATTTATTATCTGCATGATCACGCATTATGTTTTTACCCTCTCATGAACCAGTCAGAGTCACCCATTACACCAATGAGACGTTGCGCCACTAGCCTTGCTCCTACCGCTATGGACACTGCCTGTATCCAGCATGTACTACACCCCGCTGCCGTCGACACTTTGGCATGGTATGAGTCATGCAATGTACACGCAGTTGTAATAATGATCTAATGACATGTTTTCATTCTTTTTATGTTTCCCTTCTTCTATGGTATGGCATATTGATCTCCACATAAGTGAGACTACTACAAATGTATACTCTTAAGGCAATTGCTCTCTGTCCTGAGGATGAACCAATACTGTCTGTGGTTCGAAACATCGTCGACATAAATGCACTAAATGCATAGTTGATTTATACCTTTTATGCATATGTGTATGTTTTAGATTGTCTGTTATATGATTCACAATAATCAGATGACCTGCTATTGCCTACTACTTCCTTCTTGTTTATGTTTTCCTAGTGCGTTAGTCGGACATCGGCTGTTGTCCCGCTTCTATCACACACAGTGTTTTATTGTTCTATGACTATTTTGTATTAGGGTAATAAATTGTCCGGCTGGACATTCCCCCCAAAAATTATAGTTACATTTGGTCTATATTCATTTTCCTTACGTGTTTCTTTGTCTAAGGACCCCTGTCTCTGTAATAAAGTACCTACCCATGGTCCTTAGCATATTGCGCCTTGGGTTCCTTTGTTTTGGTTTAATAATACGTAGCGCAACCACCCTGGTTGCAAGGGCTCGCACCCCTACCCTCTCTTGAAGTGGGTTACCGTCCCCTGTCAGTCTTCCCACTTTCATTTTCTTTTCATTTCCTTTTCCTGTCTCTCTAGGGCATGTCTGACCACACGCCCTTATACAACGAGGAGTATTTTAAAAAACTTTTAGAAGGCCCGTCCCTACTTACAGATAACCCTGAAAGTCCTAGCACACTTAATGTTCCCAATTAGAAAAAATTAGGAAAAAGGCTGTTAGATTGGAGTTGATGATACTTCTTCTTACCCAATATCTCAAGGCTAACATTATTCCGCTCGGTTTACAAGTTCGTAACATACCGGGTGTGTTTACTGATAACCCCAAGTACATTACGGGGTTTAGTTATATTAGCACCGGTTGCTCTAGACAGTGGATGGCATTAGGTATAGATATTGCCTCAGAAGAACTTAAAAAATTGGGATTGGAAATATTGGATCTAGAAGCGCAAATAAAAGACAAGTGCCCTGTGCCTGATTGCACGAAATTACTGGATGATATAGCTAAAACTATAAGTGACTTTCACAGAATTGAGTTGAATAAAAAAACAACCAAAGTCAGAAAAGACATTAAAAATTTCTCACAAGAAAGAGCGGATCCATATCTAGTGAAAGATTTTTACACCAATAGAACATATAGTGGTCCTCAAAATCAGAACCAAAGACCCTGGGGACGTTATAATAAACGTCAGACATTGGTGGGTTTTTCAAACTCCTCGGCCGAATCTTCTGACAGCTCCGATCAAGGCGGAGCGCCTGGTCCCTCCAACAGACCTCCTTTTTTATCCAGAGGCCAAGCAGATCCCCCCAAGAGAGGGAAACCCAAACAAACCCAACGGGGTCCCTACCCGTCAGGCGAACGGAGTACCAGACGCCAACATTACCAATGGTAGATCAGCAACTTGCTACCCTCTCCAATGCTATGACCACTTTGGTTGATTCAGCTAATCCTATTCCCTTGTCTATTTTTAACCTCACACATCACTCCCTTTCCAATACCGAATTGTCGTTACTCAACAAGGGCCTTTCTTTTGTCCCGACTGTGCGTCCAAATTATTTGGATGTGCAGACCGAGCTGTTAAGGTTCTTCAGAAAACTGAGATTGCATGCCTTTTTTCTACTCCATCCTAAGCCAGCACTTGTATCCAATACCCCATTCCGACCACCCTCTACTTTCTCACCGGCTGGCAACATGGTGCCTCCAGAGTTAATAACATTTGAAAAACTGGTCCTACAGGACCTCTCCATTTTGGAGAAGCACCATACCTTCATCCCCTACAACATAACTTTGGAGGAGCAAAAAGCGTTATTTAGCCTTAAATCAAACTCTGACTTAATCATAAAGTCTGCAGATAAAGGCGGTGGAATTGTGTTGCAAAGTCTTGACACTTACAAAGTAGAAGTTCTTCGTCAATTGAACAATCCCTCACACTATGTCAAACTTCCGAGGAATCCGATCATAGAGATACAGAATTTGATACAGTCGGTTACCAAGGAAGGCCTAGACTCAGGCTTCCTTGGTAAGAAAGAATATCTTTTCCTTAATGCCAGATCCCCACGCACCGCGGTTATTTACACGCTACCAAAGGTGCATAAAAACGCTGAACATCCCCCAGGCAGGCCCATCGTGTCTGGCTGTGGTTCAGGCCTAGAACCTTTGGGTCTTTTTGTGGACCATTTTATTAAAGATTTTGTGCCCGCTACCCAATGTTACATACGTGACAGCACACATATGATCAACTTGATAGAAGAACATCCTTTTGACTCCACGTCCAACGTGCTCTGCACTTTGGACGTGGAGTCCTTATATACCAACATACCTCAGAATGACTCTATGTTAGTCATTGAAGGTGTTTTGAACAGCCGTCCCAGACCTCATCACATACCTACATTATTCATTTTACAGCTTCTAGAAATTTGTCTATCCAAAAACTATTTTCTGTTTGATGGTCAATATTACGGCCAAATCAAAGGCACATCCATGGGGGCTGTTTTTGCCCCGAACCTGGCAGTATTGTACATGGACAGCCTGGAATGTGGGCGCATTTTGACCCCGTCTAACCCCTTCCATAGTGGCATCGCCCTATGGAAGAGGTATATCGACGACATTTTTATGATCTGGAATGACTCTGATGACCTATTACCCCAGTTTCTACATTGGCTCAATTTCAATTGCAGTGGTCTTACGTACACTTTAACTACAAGCCACACTAGTATTCCCTTCTTAGACCTCAACATACAATAAAACGAAGGTATTCTTATCACCAGCCCCTACAGAAAACCTACAGAGCGCAACACTTTATTGTTTTACAAGAGTAACCATCCGAGAGCGCTTCGCGATTCCCTCCCTTATTCACAATTCTTAAGGCTCTGAAGAAATTGTTATCTTAAAGAAGATTACTTTAAGGAAGCACAACTACTTAGTGCCAAACTTAGCGCCCGAGGCTACCCTCGTAGACTGATAAAAACTTAATTGAAACGAGCGTGGTTCTGTCCAGGAGAAGTACTGTTGGAACCTAAACCCAAAAAAGCACAGAACCGTCTGGTCTGTGTGACCACCTTTTCCCCAATATCTAATTCCCTCACCAAGAGCATCAAAAAACACTGGCCCGTGTTGAATGCTGACCAACTCCAACTAGAGAGACCTTTGTTTGCCTTTAAAAAGTCCAAGAACTTGAAAGACCATTTGGTACGCGCAGCATTACCCACTCCTGTAGAAATTACCACAATTGATACACTCTGGGGACTACCAAGACTCACTGGGCATGCTAAATGTGGTAACTGTTCCATGTGCGACAGTACTATAGAGGGCAAGGAATTCATGCACAATGACATCAAGTATGAACGCAAATAATTTTCTAATTGTAACAGCACAAATGCTATCCATGCAATTTTTTGCCCTTGTTCTATGGTCTATATAGGGCAAACAACCCAAAAGGCGTGCACAAGAATGTGCCAACACCGGAGCAGAATATGATGCAGGACTGCTAATGCTCCCCTAGTGCATCACTTCACTGAACAAGCCCACACAGAAATGGACTTCAAATGGACTATCATCTCCTTGGTAAAACTCCCTAGTCGTGGAGGCAACCTACAGCAGCTGTTGAACAAAGAGGAGCTACGCTGGATACTGAAGACCAAAAGTCTACATACTGGCCTTAACCGGACTGAGGATTGGACCTCTCTGATTTAAGTGTCATGAAATGGAACTTTGATACAAATTGCTTTCAGGTTCTGAAATGACTGTTTCACAGGATGCTCTGACTGGCTTACTCATAATATTCTTACACTGTGTTTATGTCAATAATCGAAAATTCTTTAAGATATGTGAATTTATGGCATTAATGCATTAATTGTCCCTGCACCCCTGTCACTGCATGTTAGGTGTGAGTGTCATGCACTGGCCCGTTTTTTATCCGTTTGTTTTAATAGCACGCACTTTCTTATTGTAATACACACATATTGATGGCCACTATCATATTGGTCTCCCAATCCAAAATGGCCGACAGCCTTTGCTATGTGCCCATTGGCCCGCAGTCCCCACGTGATCATTCAGTTTCACTACATCGCGTCTACCGGTTCTAGTAGACGCCGCGCTGATTTTTCGTGCCCACAAGAACCCCCATTGTGGACTTGTTGTTTGCATCGCCAGGTAAGACTACCCCCGCTCCCTGGCTGATTTCTTTATTCGTTTTTCTGCAATATATCGGCATTCACGCCGTTTTCTGATTTCTGTCTCAACAGACTCTGATATCGAGGGCATCTTCCCTTCGGTAAGCTGTAACAACATAGCACCTTATCACATTTATTCGAAATACCCCTTCACATCACCATATTCCTTTCCCTCCCATTACAGATCTAAGTCAACCCTTGGAAACCCTCCATGGTAAGGCTCATTGCCAAGGGTCACGGCCATTAGCTTGGGTATTATCTGATTGGCCCCTTTGACCCTATTCATTCTTCCACAGAGTGTTGTCGAATATTGCTTCGTGGGTTAAATACCCTTCCCGTTTTTTTAGTCCTATTTAATTGGTAAGCTGCTCATTCTTGCCAGTTATGACCTTGACTCGCGCGTTTCCCTTTTCACCCCCTCCAGCACTGGAAAGCACTGTCACAGCCCTCAACTCCGTTACCGATTTATTATCTGCATGATCACGCATTATGTTTTTACCCTCTCATGAACCAGTCAGAGTCACCCATTTCACCAATGAGACGTTGCGCCACTAGCCTTGCTCCTACCGCTATGGACACTGCCTGTATCCAGCATGTACTACACCCCGCTGCCGTCGACACTTTGGCATGGTATGAGTCATGCGATGTACACGCAGTTGTAATAATGATCTAATGACATGTTTTCATTCTTTTTATGTTTCCCTTCTTCTATGGTATGGCATATTGATCTCCACATAAGTGAGACTACTACAAATGTATACTCTTAAGGCAATTACTCTCTGTCCTGAGGATGAACCAATACTGTCTGTGGTTCGAAACGTCGTCGACATAAATGCACTAAATGCATAGTTGATTTATACCTTTTATGCATATGTGTATGTTTTAGATTGTCTGTTATATGATTCACAATAATCAGATGACCTGCTATTGCCTACTACTTCCTTCTTGTTTATGTTTTCCTAGTGTGTTAGTCGGACATCGGCTGTTGTCCCGCTTCTATCACACACAGTGTTTTATTGTTCTATGACTATTTTGTATTAGGGTAATAAATTGTCCGGCTGGACATTCCCCCCAAAAAATATAGTTCCATTTGGTCTATATTCATTTTCCTTACGTGTTTCTTTGTCTAAGGACCCCTGTCTCTGTAATAAAATACCGCTCTATACCTAGCACAAGACAGGTGGACGCTGCAGTTGTTCTGCCCTTCTTGTACCCCAGCTCAGGTCACTCTTCAGCACTCATTAAGAACACAGCTGCATACCAACGGTCGCGGCCGTTTTCACGCCCGACCAAGTGTAGAGGGAAGGCACTCGGCGGCCTCTCATTATGACCTCCCTCCCCGTACCTTCAGCAGTTTATTCTGCCCTTATGCAGCTCGATTTTCTCCGCACTGCAGCCCGGGGCCCCCTCCTGTGCTCTTGATGCCTCTGCAGTGTTAGTCACGTCACTGCAGGCAGCGGAGCTCGGGCCCAGGGTTCCGGATACTCTTGTAGTTCTACTGCCGCACGCTCGCTGACGTTGCTCTGCCTCGCACTGCTAGGGAACCCGGGGATCAGCGGCTGTTGTGTTGTAGTATTCTTAGTTAAGAATGTAGAAGTGTTCTTAGAATAGGAATGCATGTGTGGGGTTCCAGGGAGGGACAGTTGATGGGAAATGAGGACATGTAGAGATCGTTATGAGCGGAGTTGCCAATAAAGAACATGATAATGAGTTTGGAGTAAGAGTCATCATTACAGCGGCCCAGAGGTCTCCCAACTGCTCGGTTGTCTCTGCGCTTCAGCCCAAGGCACTTTCCTACACTCCTGGTACCCCGACACTGCCGCCCATGTCACTGCGAGTGTCGGAGCTCGGGATCCTGGTGCCAGTCTGTCCTGTTGGCCTACAAGGGAGCCCGGGGATCAGCGGCCTGGAGTATCTTCATCGGAGCCCGGCCATATCACGGTGAGCACTGGGGCAGGGGAGTTTAGGAACTGCTGATCACTCTGCGGTAGTATTCCGGCATCCGAATCTGTGTTAGATAGCTATGGAATAGTAGCAAGCTGTCGGATCAATGAAGGATAAATGCCGGGTGTTGTGGAGCTCAAGTCTCAGTCAGCCATCCCGGTCTCGAGCAAGCTCCGCCCCCATAAATGCTAATATTTGAAATGTTTCAATGCAGCAATGTGTATTATTGTAAGTGAGATTTTAAATGTAAATCAGCATTATTAAGAAACTATAAATGTGCTTTTCTTTTGTATAACATTGACACTATTAGAATGTTTTACAAGGCTGAAAATGGGGCACTACAGTGCAATGTGTAACACTGCATTTAACATTTTACTGAAATTGTTCTGCATTTACAATGTTTATTTTCACACACTTAAATGGATTCATTAGTAGATACTTGCATCAAGAAACAGTCCGCCAGAGTGAACTTGTCAGATGCACTAAGAGCAGCACTGTCATTGGGAAAGCATTTTTTATCATCACTGAAACAAAGAAATGCTGTGTTTACTTTTCACAGTGAAGACCTATTTTCTGTTAAATACAGCTTTGAAACCAATGGTAAACATGCAATAAAAGGTTTACCCATGTAATATTAATGTATATATTTATTTCAACAAACATATTAGTAAATTCCAAAGCATAATTAATAGTCTCATTACAGCCAAGGGCAATCATTAAACATCTTTCCCCAATGGGCCCCATCTGATTGTATAATGTGAATCCACAGAAACCATATTACCAACTCACACCATATTTGAAATGAGGCAATACAGAGACATGCAAATAAAACATGATATGGGTTAGCAGTGGCAGCTGATGTGAGTATAAACATGAAGTGGATAGAGTGGCCCAAAATGTCATCAATCAGACAATGTGTGTAGCCAGTTCTTGCTCCATGTTAATTCCATGTGGCTGCATACTCCCCAGCTCAATTATGTATGAGCTCCCCATCCTTCTCAGATTTCTAATTCTGTCATCTCCTCTCCTCATTGGGAGGTACGCCGCCTATGCCTAAAATGATAGTAAATCCACATTTTATTGATGTTTTTCTTTGAAATGTCGTGCCACAGAATAAGTGGGATCTTCTCGTCGTATAGCCCTAAAATGTTCCAGAACTCGTTTGTGAACCTGAGAACTAGTACTGTGAACATATCTTAAGGTGCAGGGGCATGTCAGTACATACACACAGTAATCTGACGTACATGTGAGACTTTTCTGCATAGTGCATTCTCTGTCCAGTGCCTTGAAGTACTTTCTGACATTACTGCGGTTTCTACATGCTTTGCACTCGCCACTTCTGGTGAACCCCTTAACAGAATTCATCAAGTTAGTGTTCTCTGTAGGTCACTATGGACTAAAATGTCTCATAAGGATTTAGGCTTTCTGTAAGTGATAGGGACATGTTTACCCAGTTTCTAGCGTTGTTTCTGGTCATTCCAAATGAGCTTTCAATAACTATCAGTATCTGTGCAGATTTACTATTAAATATTGTGACAAACCTAATCATGTTAGGAGTCTTCCTCCATCTCCTTTGATGGGAGTATAGGAGGGAGTCTCTTGTTCGGTACTTGATTTTATCCTTGGCTTTCCGGGATAGCCTCTCTGCCTAAACTGTTTGATCATAGTCTTCTCCTCAAGGTGGAATGCTTCTGGGCTACTACAGTTTGTCTTGCCTCTAACCAACTCCCCATAAGGAATTCTCCTTTTTAGTTTATTGGAGTGCTGGCTTCTAGCATGCAAGATGCTATTGCCTGCTGTCTGTTTTCGGCACAATGAGGTTTGTGAAATACCTTCTTCCACATGTAGCCTCATGTCTAAATAATCTATATGATCATGGTGACTCATGTGTGTGTAAACCTTAAATTCAAGTGATTCTCCCCCAGAGATTGTATGAATGAACGCCACTGCCATCTCAGGCGTACCATCTCACAAAAATAAATAATCTAAGTAGCTAGCCCACATAATAATACAACGTGTATTTTTCTCAATCCAGGGTCATGATCACCGGCTCCTCCCAACAGCCCATGACCAAGTTTGTATAGCCAAACATCCTGTGATTCTGGGCAAATCACTTAATCTTCCCATGCCTAACAAAAATGAATGTGTGTCCTCATGTAACGTAACTGGTGCTATGTAAAGCGCTCTGATACCTGATTCAGTTCGGGTCAAGTTCGCGCTATATAAAACTCTGCAACAAAAAAAAAGGAGATGTCCATCATGATTCACGAGGTTTATTTTATTTTATTTTATTTAATGCAATTTTATATAGCGCAAACATTACCCGAAGGTGTCAGAGCGCTTTACAAAAGAACCAATTGCGTTACATAAGGGCTTTGGATTACATGAGTCACAATAAAAGATACAAACCGAAAAAAAATCATCCTGTAGCGTTGATGCTCAAAAAGAAATGACCTTATTTTCCAAACCCGATCATTTCTAGCAGCATTTGGTTATGATCATGGTAAATGTATAGAATTAATTCAAAGTAATTTCATTATATTGTGTTATTTTAATAAAAGATAATTTTACATTAATTTAAAAAAAATATACAGTTATTAAAATAATTTACAATAACATTATAAATATGCTTATTTTTTAGATCTTTTAACATTAAAATTAATTTATTTATATTTTTTAAAGTATTTAATTTAATATTAATTCCTATGGGGTTTTATTTTAAGTCTCTACTTCCATTATTTCCTATGGGGCGGGGTGCTGCTGTACCAGTTGTTAGCCAGCTTTGGTGCTGGACGTACTCCAGCTCTGAGCTGGAGTACATTTACTACTCTTTTGGGTCAATGTTGCCTGCAGTAACTTTAGAATTGCAGTTTGTGAATAGCAAAGCGCTTACTCTTTTTATGGATGGGTTCATGTCCCTCCATGATGCCCAATGAACCGCCTCTTGACCCCTCCTTACTCCTACCTAAACCCCACCTATTATGCAGTAAGTACTTGCAATTTTTCAACTACTCCCCTGGTCCCTCTGACATTTATTACCTAATAGAAAGCTTACATGTGTAGAATTTCCCCATAGAAAAGAATGAAGTGATGCAGATGTACACTCATACGTTTGTTAGTACTACTAGTGTACTACACAATGCAGCTTGTGAATAGCCCCCTTAGTTATTCTTGGCTGTCCAAAACACACTGTACCCAGAGCCAACCACTGAGCTGCACCTTGTATTGATTTTTCATCATGTACTAACCATGCAGCACTACGCATGGCAAAAGTCTAATGAATGAAAAATGGGTATGTAAGAAACCTATGCACTTTTTAAATGTGCACAAGATACTGAGTTTAGGAATAGTGGGTACTCTGAATTTGGGGTTACCCATACTATAACATAATTCAGAGGGCATTTTGCAAAATGTATTCTTTATTGCACACTGGCTTGCATTTGGAAGCCAAAAATGTAGAGAAATGTAATTGGTAATACTTTTGTGTGTTCCCACACCTCTCAAACAACACAGTATCACTCTTTTGTGGCTGGACCTAGCACCCGTGAGAACCCCAGAGTTGTCAGTAGTACCTTCCCTCAGAGGTAATCTTGCCATTCAGTTCTGTTCTTAGTTAGGTATGGTATTGCATGGTATATTTCATATTATTTGGATGCATTACCTTTCTGACCTCGGTAAACGTATGTCAGTCAGCCTGCTTGAACTGCAGCAGTAATGTCCAGATAGATTCCAACAGTTGGAGCCCTGAAAACTGCAGTGTGTATTTCTCTCTAGTGAACACAAGAGATCACAACAAGATGATGGATGAGTGCTGAAACTTTTCAAAAGCTAACCCCGAGTCAAGAGATCTGGGTTAAATCCATTGTTCTTTTGCTCACCATGCCACCCCAGTTTGGACCCATTCTTTGATGAGTACTTCCAATAGCAAGACCCACCTTGGGTGCTGCCATGACTCACTTCGCGCTGGTTTTTACATGTCCGCCATAAGCGCTGGTGACTCCAGTGGGCAGCTTTGCACTGGGCAGCCGCAGTACTTGAGAGGGTGGAGATCAAAATGGAGGCTTTAGATGTTCTACCCCGGGCAGGATGCAGCGGGTCCTAGAGAAGGTGAGGGGACCTGGGGCCCATGCTAGAGCAACAGCGTACACTACCCCTCACAGGGAAGTGCATGCAGAAGCGGCTGAGGCTCACCTGTGGCTCCTGTTGGCACTGGGCATCCGAGGACTCAATCGGCGCACTGGCCTCTGGCGCGTGAATTGACCGATGCTGGATATAAATAGCTCACATCTTCCAGCTCCCAGATCCTATGGCATTTCTTTACTCTTCTTGTGGTGAAGTCTTTTTCCTACTTAGGGTTACTGTTCGACGGGGCACTTAAATTTAAATCCTTAGTGGAGGATCGATGTTCAAAATTAATCTCCACAAATGGTGCCATAGCAAATTACGGCCGCAGGCTGGGTCGTTGGTCTCCTGAACAGATCCTGAATCTCTATAACTCGATAGGGTGTGCAAGAGTAGTATATGGGTCAGATGTCTGGGGTTATGTGAATGTGGAGCAATTGCAAGTTGAGGAAAATAAATATATGCGAAGGATTTTAAAAGTTCCTCAGTGTACCTCAGCGGTAACTGTACACAGCGAACTAGGGAGCCCTTTTATTGAGGATCAGATTAGGTCAAGACCCGTACTGGCATGGTTGAATACTTGGTCAAATCCGGAGACAGCCCTAGGCAGACAAATTCTGGAAGATTGCTTGCACAGGGACAAGGGGTTACATATTCCCTGGCTAAATTATGTTAAGACCACCCTGGAAAGCATTGACCGGAAGGACTTGTTCACCAACCCAAAGCTTATTTTACCCTTGGATAAATTAAAAATCAAACAAATACTATCCAACCATTATGTAAACCGTAGATCAGCAGGGGAAATAACCAAACAATCTGTAGCTGCCCTCTGTCTTATAAAAAATGAGGGCATGGAGCCATACTTGTACCTGGTACACAACTCACATGATAGATTCCTAATGACCCGCCTTAGGTTTAACCTATTACCACACTTATTGGCAGATCCCGCAGGATTCCCATTAACCATTGTGCAGAAGGTTGCTTGCGGCTGCGACAATAGGTCTCCACAAGAAACCCTTAATTTTGTACTTCTGTGCCCATTTTTTAAATATCCCCGCTGAAAATATCTGGTTTCAATTTTAAAGAAACAAAAAATGTAGGCATGCTAAAACGGCTTTACACTACTTGCAAAGAGCTACTGACCCATGGACACTCTTTTGTATCATGAATTTTTTGAGGTTTGCCGTGAGGTTAAGAAATACAAGAGGAGTCAGCTAAAATAATGTGGCTTTTTAGTTATGTATCTTTTTAACTTTTTTATCTGTTTGTATGGGTAATTCTAGATGACTTCAAGTTGTAATTTAATTCTATTTTAACTTGTAAATACATTGTACTTTTATGATGTTTTTTTAATCATTGAATAAAGAATTACTACTACTACTACTACACTCTTCTTGTGTCTCAACTGCCAATAGGACAGCCCTTGGGCGATGGGGTGGACTTGGATGTGGGATTCAGGGTGCAGCTGCACATTCAAGTGGCCACGCTGACTCTCAACTTGGCCATGCTCCCAAGCACATATGTTCAACTCATTACGCCCACACTCCAGATGGGCACCAACACCCTCTCACATACACACACAATTCCAACATATGACGTTCGTGTGCATATGCACACATGCTCAACAACATTGAACTGTTTATGCCGACACGCAAGGCACACGCACGCACACCCCGCACCCACATAGACAAATGTTCCAACTCCACACAAACATTATACCACATGAGATGTGTCTGGATCTATACACACAAAAGCAAATTCAACTGCTTTACGCCCATATTCAAGGCACCCACAAACACGCCTGTTTATAACATGCACACTCCTTTAACCATATTCAAACAACATCATGATGCCAGAATGGTCCTCCGTATGGTGGCCCAGGTCCTTTGGAAATCCCCCTAAACCTGCCAGCAAAGTGAGGAACCTGGGAGTGATTTTTGATGACCACCTCAACTTTCTCCCACACGCCAATCAAATTGCATCCTCCGCCTTCCACAAACTCCGTCTAATAAAGAAAATAATTCCCTTTCTCCCTGATACTGCTGGTAAAACATTGGTGACCTCATTAGTTCTGTCCACCCTGGACTGTTGTAACGCCCTGTTTGCAAATGCCCAAGTAAGGGTCATTAATAAAATGCAAGTCGTCCAGAACTCGGCCGCCAGACTCCTGGGCAGAATTCCCAAATATAAGTCTGCAACTGATACCATTAGAAATTTACACTGGCTGCACATCAGAAACAGGATCAAGTTCAAAACCCTCTGTATTGTGTATAAGGCCCTACACAATCAAGGACCTTCATTTCTTGCACAACATCTGATCCCTTACCGTCCACCTAGATCTTTACGTTCCGCAACTCTAAACGATCTAGTGGTCCCCCGCACCAAAACTGTCTTTTGGGGGGACCGAAGGTTTCTGGTTGCCGCCCCTAAACTATGGAATACCTTGCCCCAGTCAATAAAAACATGTCCCTCACTTTGGTCATTTCGCAAGCAGTTAAAGACCTGGCTGTTCAATCAGTAAACTCTGATCCGCCCATCCTCCAGGAGGAAGTATAGGCAGATATCTTAGCGCCGAGACGCTCAAGGGCATTTGTTCGCGCTCAATAAATGCTACAAATAAATAAATAAATAAATGTAAACACACACACACACTCCTTCAACCACATTCAAACACATCAGTTGCACACACACACACACACACACACCCACACTATCTCAATGGGTATAGATCATGTCCTAGAGCAGCTGCAAATAGAAACCATGTTCGAATGTATGCGCACTGATCAAAAGAAACATAAAGCAAGCATACTAACATGTTATCTATAAGTACTGCCATCTCAACTATCTACATTTATTTACACACAGTTACATAAAAGATCAGGATGCCCACCCAGATCAAGCATAGTATGTTTCCAAAACATCCCAAAACCATACCAGCAGTCTTTCCAACAGTTTTAAAGAACAAAATTGGCCTCGCTTCACTCGTCTGAGTACTAATTTGTACCTGACAAAATATTATTAAAAAATCTAAAAAAAATAATGCATTTAATTTCAAGTTTAAATAATGAAAACATCAAAAACATTGAATATTTAAACATATAACATTAAATGTCTTAATTCAACAAAAACTCCCCAGGGCTGTTGGCTAATTTTCAAAGAGCCAGCGAATATAAAGGGGGGGCTCGCAGTCAGGTGGGAGGAAAGGGGGTCGACTAAGAAACAAATGTGCGTGACACTACAGCACATCCGGAAAGGGATTCAGTCGTACAATGGTAGCAGCAGGCGAATCAGTTGCCATGAATTTGCTTCCATTTTACACATGCTAGCTAACATGCTACCAAATGTATGTGGTGGCCGCCTGCCCAGACACTACCTGCAGATATGAAATAATATAAACTGCACAAAACGCACATCTCTATGAAGGCCGCACTGTTGTGACTGAGGCCTGTGTGGCATTAAAAAAAATACCCCAATCAATACAACCCCTGGCGAAACACATGCAGAAGAAATCCTAAACTCAGGGCTGAATTCTCCAATTAAGATTAAAGCAGGCCGAGGCAGGCATTTGACATCACCGCCGGTGTCGCGCGCAGTCGGGAGACCGCTTCCCATGGTAAGAGGATGCTCGGGAGACAACTGATGACAAAAATTATTTTCCCCATCTAATGATGATGTTGCAAAGTGCTGACCTGAATTGGGCCGACGGCCTTTGTTCTGCAGTGGGATGGAAACTTCCAAAACGCACTTACAACTGAACTGGGCTCATTATGCAGCGACCGCGTACAGAGACCTTTTGTTTAGCGTCAAAGAAAAAAGTAGGAATGCCGGCCAGGGAGTGTAACTGTCTTTTTCATCTAGCTCCTCATCAAAGGCCTTTGAGGCAGTTTTTGGCGGCGGTTTCGCTACTGTAGCCGCTGAAAACTCGATGGAATTGTATCCCGCCTGAGAAGTTGGGCTCAGACACGCTATCTCCAGTCCACTGCCGGGGTCAGGCAGCCATTTGTCTGAGGAATTTTGTACCTGGCAGGCTCCCATACCATCAGAAGTGCCCTCTGAAAAGAAATCTTCAGCTTCATTCACCGAAAGGGCCACAAACAGGAAGGCGCAGAACAGTTGTTCGAAGTGTCAACGAATAAAGGGTATAGCGCTTCCTACGCATGACAGCACAGGGCTCTAGAATCATTTCACACTTAAGCTCGCACCGCTGTGACCGTATCTGAGGGTCCTGTACCACTGTTAAATCTCACCCTAATATCACCTCGCCTTCTGTAACACCCAATATTTTTTCTAATATATAATTCAGGAAAATTCTTGGGTCCTGTTTGGGGCATGTACATTCACCAGGGTGATTCAAGTGGGAGTTTCTTGTCTCTGGACCTTCAGGCATTGCCCCTCCAGATCTCGGGTCACCACAGAGCCCATCACTCTTCGATTTTGCTTATATAAACTCGCAACTCCAGCATCCATAGAGGCCACCCAGGACCTGAAGTGAATGGTGTCACTTCTATGTTTCCCTCAGAATTGGTCCTTGTGAAGATAGTCTCCTCCAGAAGCAGAATGTCTGGGTCATGGCAGCTGGTGCAACTCCAGGTCGTTTGCTTCTTGTAAGTTGTGGTTTAGCCCTCGCACATGAAGCAAGATTAATTTGAATAGTGAAGAATTTTAGTTTGCACCAACCTTCCATACAGGCAGTACAGTCAGAGACATTGTTATTGCATGGGCCGGAGAACCCCAGAACCTTCAAAAAAATCCTTTAGCCACAACGTGGGCCAACTAAACATATCCAAAACAACCATAAAACATATGGTGATGCGTGATCTAAGTTTCTGGGGCCCACCACCTGATTTTTCAAAAACTTTAACCGGTTCTGCAATTCATTATCACTATTTGTTGACAAAATAGGCATTCTCGCATTGTGTACCACCCTCCACCAGTCTGGTAGCTGATTTTTCCACCCTCTTTCCCACTCACCCATTATTTTCAGCCAGAGGAACCCCTTACAAGGTTATTTCTTGTTTTTACCCTGCAGCATTCTACCAATTCCAATTATTATAGAAACACAATTAAGGAATTGCGAAAGCTCATGCATGTAGGAATCGCTATAAAAATAGCGATTCCTACACATTCCTTAATTGCGACTCGCAAATTGCTAGTCGCAATTAATGAAGGCAATTAAGGAAGGCTGTCCCATCCCAAACGAGTAGGTACTCGCAAATTGCTCATGCAAAATCAAGGGTACATGGGTGTCAAAATGACACCCTGTTGCACCCCCTGAAATTGACCTGTGCACATTTGTCGCACACACACATGTCCTAAGGGCATGTGTGTGTGCAACATAAAACTTTGACAAATGCACAAAAGTTTTTGCAAATTACCATGAAGTTCAACTTCATGGTAATTTGCTAATCCTATTAGCGAAATCACTATTTTTTTTTACTTTAATGCATTGCATTTAAGGAATCTCAATTTGGGATTCCTTAAATGCAATCGCAATTTAAGGAATCACAATTTAGAGATTCCTTAAATTGCATTTTTTGCATTTGGGATGATGCATCCCAAATGCAAAAATACTGGTCGCAAAGGGGCAGATTCTGAGAATCTGCCCGTTTACGACCGTTTTTTCCTTTGATGTATGTGCCTGTACATTCTTTAATGATCTGTGTTCCTCCCGGACTTTCCCTGGAGAGGATATCCTCTTGGGTTATATTAAATTTAGACCTTCCGCCAGGTCCAAGGATATCTTTTCACTACCACACCAGGTAAACTGGACATTGTAGGGTAGACCCACCTGTTCCTCACCCATTCTTTATTTAGTGCTTTTCAATGTTTATTGGATTATTTGGTTGTGTGGTCGTGTTCTGTGGCAATAATAACCAGCTGACTGTATGCCTTGACTGTCAAGCTCCTTGATGTATGGTTAAATCAATATATTGCCTCACTGTTGTACACCACTGGATAACAGTTAACCTTCTTCAGTTGAAGGCCAGTGAAATTCTACTAATTGGTAATCACATTGATGAATGGGATGATTATCCTGGCCCTTTGCCTTGGATACTGCTCCCTCACCGGCAGTTAAGGCGACATCTCTGGGTGCTCTTTTGGATTTTGAGCTATCCATGCAAGCCCAGATTAAAGCTGTTTCATCGTCCTGTTTTTATTTTTTACTTCAAAATGCTAAGAACATGTCTCCCACATCTCCCAAAACAGTTTCATGCTCAAGTAGTTTCCGGTTGTATTTTTTCTAGGATCAACTATTGCAACATTCTTTAGTTTGGCCTTCCAGAATTCTCCTTAAATCAGCTGCAAAGAGTTTACAACTTTGTGGTACGAGTAGCGTGTGAGTTAAAACTAACAGATCACATCACCAAGGCACACCTCCATTTATACTGGCTCCTGGTTACAAACGGTCTGTTTTCAAGGCTCTTTGTCTGATGAACAATCTTTTACTGCACTGAGAAATCGACTCTTGCATTGGTTTGAGTATTGCAATCCTCTAAGAAGATTACATTCTCTCATTTACTGTTCTTTTTCCAACATGGCTAAAGAACAAGGCCGGGTAGTCAGACTCTTTCCTTGCTTGGACCTCAACTTTGGAATGATCTTTCTCTGGGGATCAAATTCCTTACATTTTTCTTATCCTTTAGTAAGGCTTTCAAAACCTCTCTGTTCTGCAAACTGTGCTTCGGCTTCTTTATTTAAATTTCACCCTGCTCTGCTGATCCTAGAAACAGTGGCGTAGAAATGATGGAGGGCGGTCTGCCCCGGGCGGCACGAGTTTTGGGGGAGGTGGCCTCCCTCCCGCTCTTACCTGCGGCTTTCACGTGACAGCACAAGCAGGAATCGCCCCCACCCCTCCCCCCACACTTACATACGGTCGCCGCGGGTGGCAAATGCATGGACCGCCACGGGCGGCCAAAAGTCTAGCTACGCCACGGCTTAGAACATTGAATCAAATAAATATAGTCCAGTCTATTTAATTCTATGCTGTTCTAGGATTGTGGTACAAGTCACTGTTCCGTTGTGAGGTGGCAGCAGCTGCCAGGTATTGGAAAAATATGTCTTTGCTCTTTTCAAATTGGACGTATTCCATTTGTCTAGCTATGCGCAGTATTTCCTGTTTGACCAAATATTCAGACAATTTTGCTACTATGCATTAACACATTGCCAAAGGCTCTGTGGGTCGCTTCTCTACTCTGTGTACCCTGAGTATTCTTATTTGCAGGTCCTGAGACCCTGCACGAGGCAGGACCTTTCTTAGTACTGCAAGCCCCTCTGCTATGGTTTTTTCCAACCCTATTTTAAGGTTAGCAAGGCATGGATGAAGAACTGCCTGCAGCTGAACACAAACAAGATGGAAGTATTGATTTTAGGCAACTCCTTGTGGCCATCAGACCTGGGACCCGCACCCACTCCCTCCGACCAAGCCACAAACCTCATCCTTGACAACAAGCTCACCTTAAAATCACATTACAACACCTTTTCCTCCGCCTGCTTCCTCACTTTGTGTATGGTATGTGAGATCCTCAAGTGGCTACCCCTATACATGAGAAGCACAGTAACACAGGCCCTCATCACCATCCGACAGGACTACGGCAACACCCTCTACATAGAAATCGCTGCTCTCCTCCTACAGGGTCTTCTGACCATAAAGAACATTACAGCCAGACTCGTCCTCAGCCTTTCCTGACAAACCCACATCACACCCCACCTTAGGCAACTCCACTAGCTTCCTGTACAGAAGAGATGTCAATTCATCAGCTGACCCTCGCACACAAGGCTCTGCCCAACCAAGGAACCGCCTACATTAACAACTGCCTGAACTTCCACCACCCTTTGAGAAGTCTACGCTCCACATCCCTCTCACTTGCTTATGCTCCCAGGATCTATCAAAGCAGAAGTCGAGGATGCTCCTTCTCCCACATTGCATCAAAAACCTGGAACAGCCTCCCCACGCAACTCGGGACCATCACTTCACTTTCAGAATTCAGAATGGCCCTCAAGATCTGGCTGTTCAAATCAGCCTGTAATCGCAAAGGTATCCTTTGGACAGCACTATGCACCCAACAATGTCTATTACAGGACCGAAGTCTCCAACTTAATCACTGAATCACATCCATTACACTCAGAATATGAGAATATGTCTGTATACCCAAGGCTACTATTATATACAAAACTAATACCAGAAGATTACAATTATTTTATTAGTCAAGACACACAATCAAAAAAACAGGTCTACACAATTGATAACACTGTGTCATGAAATATAAAAAACAATACAAATTCCATAAATTCATTCAAAAAACATAATAAAAAACATCAGGTGACATAAATTAAAAATATATGCAAGAGTTCAAATAATAGACCAAAAGCTTTGTCTTAAACTGATCAGATCCGTGATAATTGTTCCTCAATAACTGAGACTGGGTGCTATGCTCTATGGGCACTCGAAGTTCCCAGTGATATTACGGATTGTGTTTCTAACAACTCAGGCGTTGACGCGTTTCGATGGGGAAATTTATAATGCCATCTTTATCAAGACCAATGTTTTATGACTCTCTCAAGCTGATAAAAACAGGAACAGTTAAAATCACCTCATTTACAATAGAGGTTTGGGGGGATATGTATATATCTTGAGCACCAGATTATTACTATCTCTGGACTTCGGGGGCAAAGACCTCCTGTTCTCAACGTTGCAGATCCGTGAATTGATAATAGGATGTATCTTTCTCAGATATCCAAGGGTCCCAAAGCATGTGAATAGAATCTGGGGCTAAGTAGTATGGAAATCCTGTTGGTGGCAGAAGCTATACTCCTCACATTCGTAGTACAAAAATTCTGGGTGGAATATCCTCAAATTTGTCTCCTATCAATAGATTATTGTTCCTATGATTCTGTTTTCCCTTTGTGGTGGAGATGCAATGGTCACAACACTTCTTGCAGAAATCCTATAATGATAAGGATCTGCTGGCGGGTGGCAGCCTCACGACCTCCTTTCGGTGACATCTGAATATCGCGAATATCAAATAAGCCGCCGGGTCCCGCAAGCGCCTGGATACCCTATTGGGTGATAAGCCGCACTATATAAATCCTGATTGATTGATGACTTTAGATCGCCTTTAGTGAGAGCACCTGTACTGCTCTCCGCCATCTGTTGAACATCCTCTGTGCTTTTAGTAGCATCGACTGCTGTCAGGTACTTTGTGATGTCTCCACCTTTGAGGAATTTATTTGGTTTAGACATATTGGGCGGTAACTCTCGCCACAGTAGAATATGCTTTGTCCGGAGCCCCATGTGTACTGCGTGTAAGAGAGCCATGACAAGTAAATATATTTATAATAGATTAGAAAGCTCCATTCAGTGTAATTATGTGTGTATTTTGTCAAAGTTCAACAGGTCAATAGTGATTGTTATTGATTCAGAATCACTGGAGCCAAAACATTTGAAAAATACATCCAATACGTGTTTCCCCCCTTGTGGCATACAAACCTGTTTCCAGGCTTGTGGGATATTCAGACAAAAAAAAAGGTGGACATACAAAATAAATCTAGTAATAGCAAATAATTTGGAAATTGAAGACATTTCCAGATTATGGGCCAGATGTATCCAGCTATTTTGCGATCGCAAATGGTGAAATTAGCAGAATTTGGCCGTTTGTGATCGCAAAATCGCAGTGTGCCTTGTATGAAAGCAAAACCCACTCGCAAAATAAGAAAATCGCAAAAATACCATTTGCAAATTCTAATTTTGTGAATCTGTACTTTGCGAAATCAAAAATAAGAAATTCCAAAGAAATGTATGAAAAATCGCAAGTAGCGATTTCATCAAAAATCGCTATTTGCTACTCGCAAATTACCACCAACTCAAGGCAGGTGGTAACCAGGTGCACACTGTTTAAATAGGCCCAGAGTGCTTCCGAATCTTTCACAATAGCAGCCCTGTATGTCATTGCGAGGAGGATGCGGATACAAGCAGCAGCACAGAGACGGAGGAGGAGACAGGAACGCATTTACAGAGCGCGCATTACCCTGTTTCAGCAGACAGAAGAAGTAATACATGAGAAGTCTAGGCTAGACTTAGTTACTATACAAAACCTGATAGATGACCTGCATCCAATACTGGAGCATCAGACCCGCAGGATCCAAACCATTCCAACACATGTGCAGGTTCTGTGTTCACTGTATCTACTGGCATCAGAAGTTACAAGGGGATGATAGCTATAGCTGGAGGGGTCTCCCAAAGTTGCCTGTCACACTTTTTTAATTCTTTCCTGATGCAATGGTTCAGAGAAGGCACCATTACATCAGATTTCCCACTATGCAACTGGAATTGCAGAAGACAAAAATAGATTTCTACCAGATGGCACGATTTCCCACATGTCATTGGGTGCATTGATGGGACACATGTCGCAATCTGGTCCCCTCAGCTAATCAGTATGTGTATAGGAACTGAAAATAATTTCATTCCATCAACGTTCAGGTCATATGTAATGCCTCACACATCATCACTGACATTGTGGCCACATGTCCAGGTAGTACGCTTAATTTAAATCTTCAGGCATAGTGGAATATACACATGTCTCACTGGGGGAGAATTTGGAGAAGGATACCTGCTAGGTAAATGCATGTCACTCACTCTGATGGACTCCTTGGATCTGTTGAAATTGGCCAGTGATTAATTTTTTCCCTTTCTCATGTAGGTGACAGCGTATATGCAGTGCGTTCATTTATACTCAGACCATATCTCAATCCAGCAACCCCAAGTGAAAGGAGATACAATGCTGCCCATAAGTCAACGCGCAATGTGGTGGAGCGGACATTCGGACTGCTGAAGAGTAGGTTCCGCTGCCTACATAAAAGTGGAGGTGCACGGCAGTACAGGCCAGAGATATGTTGTAAAATCGTTGCTACCTGTGCCATGCTACACAACCTAGCAACAACAAACGGCATCCCATTGGACACCACGGATTCTGACTCGGAGGAGGATGATGACCCACAGCCACCTCGCAGAGCAGCAGGTGGTGTAGGTGCCACAGATGGGAGACACAGACGTGATGAGATCACACACAACTATTTCTAGGTGAGTAATGAGACAAAGCAAATCATTACTGTTACACAACTGTATTTTTATTGACCTTGACATCAGGTAATATGTGTGCACATAGACTCCAAATCCTCACCACTGTGTGCCTTGAGTTGCTCATCATGGCATATATACACTCCATGCACATTTACAACCCTTTTATTCTTATGTCATGGGTTACCTCACCCATTTGCATGCCTCGGATACAGCATTAACTATTTCTTGCGCCCACGCGCAGCACTGGAACAGTCAATGTTCACACTGCCCTCCCTTGATGAGGGTTATGATGCTGTTCCTTGCCTTACACTCCGCCGTCTGGGCTTAGTTACCGGTGGAGTGATGCTGCTGCAGCTGGAGGCCTCCTCACTGTCCCCAGCACCCAGTATACCTGTGCCAGCTATGTTGGCTGTCTATAGCTGTTCAACAGCAGTAGTGACTGCAACAATCCCCTGGCAACACCCTGGCTGTATTGGGCCATTTCCACCTACATTGACACGGTGCGTCTGGTAAGGACAGCTGTGGCATTGCACAGATGGTTGACTGCCTTTGTGTACCCATCCATAAGGCTAAATAGGCATTGCTTATCATGGCGCCTAGAGCCATGTTCCCTCTGCATGGTGGTGCATAGCTCTTTTATTGCTACAGTCTCGTCCATGATACTCTCTGCATTAGCCCTATGACACTCTGCAACAGTGTTGTTCAGCTCCCTGATGCCATCCTTGATGTCAGTCAAGTTATGATTTAGGGACACCAGCTGCCTTTGCATTGATCTCAGGCTATTTGATTGCAACCCCGGAACCTTTACCATGGAGACCTCCATCCCAGAGAAGACAGTGGATTCCTCCCCCTCGACGGCGACACGTTGTGACCTCGCTCTGCGTCTGAGGCTACTGCTGTTGCTACACAGCACAGGAGACTGATGAGTTTGACGCTGTGCTTGCTCTTTGGGCCTTGACTGTGGATCATCCTGGATGTCTTCCAACTCCTGTAGTGGAGCCACACTGTACCTATGTGGTCTTGGTGCAGGTGTTGTTTATGTTCTTGTGTCTGACTCTTCCTCCCCTGCCTGTTACTGTGGCTCAGGTGCCTCATAATTTGTGTGTCGTCTGCCTGTGGCGCAGGTTTTCCTGTGAATACAAGAGAACTATTTACTGCGTGTCCTGCTTTCTGTTATTTTCTATTAAATGTACTTGCTATGTTAGATCATTTTATAAAGCACACAGCTGCCTTAGCGAAGAGGCGTCCCGGCGCTGGTAACAGTATCATGATTTGGTATACCAAAATACTGGGCTTAGCTTGCTCATTGACTGGTGTGAGTACACTGTGGATATGTTTCTCTGTGTCACTGCTTTGCTATCTAATGTTTGGGACTGCATCTCCAATGATGCATTGCTGGGTGTTAACAACATGTGGACTGGAGTGGCAATCTTACTGGTTCATTGGGTCATTTAGGAGTGGGGAGTTTAGTGAGTGATTGCTCAGGGGGAATTTAGCATGCATCTTACCTTGTCTGGTGTTTTCTGTGGCTGAGCTAACCATATCTGCTGTGCCACTGATGGTTTCTGGCTGTAGGGTGGACTCCACTAAGTCCTCCTGGGGTGTTATCAATGGCTCTGTCGATGGTCCTCCACCAGTTTTAGTTGCATCCTCAAGCCTTTTTGCCACCTTCTCTTTTGCCCTTGAGTGCGAGTTGTTCCAGGGCTTGCGTAGGTCTTCAGTGGAGCGCTGTGTGACCCCAATGGCATTTACTTTAGCTTGTATTGCCAGACAGATCTTCCTCTTCTCAGACTCTGGTATATGCAGTGATTTTTTGCTAAAGAGTTGTTCATGGCTCTTCACCATTTTCTCAATAGGGACCTCCGATTCCTTCTCACTCAATTGATGTTTTCTTTCCGGTCCTGCAGGCTCCTTTCTCTTCTTTGGTGTGGCCATGATGTGACTTTGTGCCTGTCTTAGCACTCCTGATGGGCTCCTGAGATGTGTGGTGTGCTCTTGGTCTCAGCCTCTCCCACTGCCTCAGTCTCTCTGAAACAGCATGGGCAGCCTCACTTCCTGCTTGTGATGTCATCAAACTGCACCAGAATTGCAGATTCGCTACTATGCAATTGCTTAATTTGCGAACACGCAAATACTGAATCTCTAATTGCGATTCTGTATTTGGAATTGCGAATTTTACCGAATTGTTTAATGTTACCGATTTTTTTCCTGCATAACATTTTGCAATTCTCAAATAGCGATTCAGTAAAAATCACTGTTTGGGAATCGCAATTTGGGTTTTTGATAGATCTGGCTCTTAATTATCAAGTTTCCAATAAGAGCATAAAAGCCAAATTTTAAATTCAACCAGGCATAAAAAGAAAAGGATGAGGCCCATGGCCACAAAAACAAAGAATTCACACCAATTAGGAAAAACGTTTAGAATTGCATTGCAAATATGGAACATTACAAAGTAATAAGGAATGGAAATTGGACATATCCAGATGATAAAGGCACCAATAATTTATCATATGTCAAACATAGATATATACTGCCATAGTAGTTCTATTGACAATATATGTATGTGCATAGGTAGCAAATTCCAGTGAGTCATAAGAGCCATGGTCGGCAGTTTATGTTTATGTTTGGAATTTGTAGAGCTCATGGCTGCCTGAAGGCTTCCCAGTGCTAAAGAGTACTGTTTGCAAAGCTCTGTCCATCTGGCACCTACAAGGGAAACAGCAGAGTTTTTAGATGTTTTCTGAAGGAGGTTTCATTAGGTAGGGTTCTGACTTCAAATGGGAGGGCATTCCACATCCTTGGCACCAGATGGGCAAATGATCTGCCTCCCCACGTAGCTCTTTTGGCTCTGGTTGTCCTGAGGAGCTGTTGCTAAGAAGATCTTATGTGTCTGGTCGTGGTGTACCTGGACTTCAATTGTCTAAGCTTTAGTGGACCTTTTTTATTGACGGACCTATAGGCCATGCAGAGGGACTTAAACTTTGTTCTTGTCTCGATAGGCAACCAGTGTAACTGTTTCAGTGAATCTTTAATTGATCCACGGTTGGTAATTTCTAGTGAAAGTCTGGCTGCCGTATTCTGTACCACCTGGAGTCTCTTCGTCACATATTTAGGCGCGCCCACATAAAGCAAGTTGCCGTAGTCCAAGCGCGAAGTTATACTGAAAGACCGTTTTTTCAGGTGAACAGGGATCACCTCAATAATCTTCCATAACATTTTAAGAAGAGAGAAGCATATTCCTGACAATTTTCTGGATTGGCAGTCCATTGTAAGTGTATCCTCCAACCAAAACTCCCACATATTTAAGACTGGTTTGGGAATAGGTGGGTTTCACCTGCAATGGGGCCACTGTGTCATGGGTGCATGAATAGTAACATTTCCTAATATCATAAGCTCTGTTTTTTCACCAGTTAACTTCAGACAACTGTTTGACATCCATTTTACCACTCTCTCGAGACAGTGGAGGGCTGCTGATTTGCACCATCTGTTAGGAATACTACCAGCTGGGTGTCGTCAGCATATGACACCACTGAGATTCCTGTGCTACATTAGCCAACTGTCGTGCATAAATATTGAATAAGGCAGGGCTAAGTGACAATCCCTGTGAGACACCACATGTGATTGGAAGGCGATCTGGGAAACAGTCCCTTTCCATCACTTGGAAGGATCTGTCTTTCAAGAAAGAGGCCAGCCAGTCCATGGCCTATTTCCCTTAGTCTCTCTTTTAAGGTGGTATGATCTACGGTGTCAAATGCTGAACTGAGATCCAATAAAAGCATGACATCCGATCCACCCTCATCCAGTAATGACTTTAGCTCCTCTGTGACCGCCAATAGTGCTAATTGTGTACTATGGGAGGCTCGGAAACCCATCTGAGTGGGATGCAATATGTAAATAGAGCCTAGAAAATTGGCCAAAGTATTGTTTACATGCTTCTCTAAAAGTTTGCCGACAAACGGCAGGAGAGAGATAGGGTGCAAATTGCTAAAAATAGTGGGGTCCAGGTTGACTTTTTTTTGTAATGGCCTAGTGACCGCATGTTTCCAAGGTTTGGGGACCAAAGCCGTATCCAATGATAAATTAAGCAGTTCCGTTATGGAAGGTAAAATGGTCTCCAGTGCTATCACTAGAATATGGGGGGGAGCTGGACCAGTAGGTGAGCCGGATTTTGTTGCTTTAATTACATTTTGGACTTTTTCTTCTGCAAATCTAGGGAATTAAGCTAATTTTGGAGAGGATATTAGTCCTTTCGCCTCTATACCTATATCCGAGACAAAGTCCCTGTTTTCCGGGAATTGGTCATATATTTCTGTTGCTATGTCATTACACCTCTTTAATGATGTAGGGAGGGTACTCCTGTTTTCATAGGGACTAGTTAAAGTTTTGACCACTCTAAATAGTTGGATGTTGTGGGGTCTCAGAGATTTCTACCATTGGGCATCCATTTTGTTGGATGTAATGCCCTCACACACCCTTTCAGCCACCCGGTTCCGGCGGCGAGGGGTAGGTGCCGTAGGAGGAAGCACAGGAAGACACAACTAATTGTTGGATGACTTAACCTGATGAGTCAACCGCTGGATACTGTTGTTGCCTGTAGACTAGACTGATTAGGTAGATGCAGCTCAACGCAGGTATAATTACAGGGAATACTTTTTTCTGTTAGAAATTTCACCAGTCTGTACAACTGACATAGACACTAGTGAGAACACTTTCACGTAGACAGTCAATACTCTAGATATTTGCTTTATGTAAACTTTTGGTCCTGAAGAATGGCTAGTTAAATTGACACAAGCGAGAAACATGTCGACTGAGTAAAAAACACCAACTGGAACGGAATTTGCCCCTGGAAGCATAATATTCCAGCGAGTACCTTTCAGGCTTATTTTAATTAGAGCAGGGGACCCCCAGAATAAATTCTTTCATGGCACCCCTAGCTTTATTTTAAACTCACAGCTACACGTCTATGCTCTCCTGGCCCCACACCCGCACTTCATCTTAACGGCAGTTGGATAGAAGATCTCCGCCAAAGAGCCCCTCTTTGAGGTGTCGCCCGTTGGGTATTGCACCGCCGACCCAACGAGGAGCAGCCCAGATGATGAAGCATGACATCTGAAAGGGTGTGTGAGGGCATTACATCCAACAAAATGGATGCCCAACGGTAGGACTCTCTGAGACCCTACAACATCCTACACACTACAGTGACACGTACCTTCCTGAATAATAATTAGGAACAGCCCAGCAATCCTTGCAACCACTGTCTTGTTGAGGGCACCGCTGTGGCTGGACCTACCACTCAGTAGGAGTGGTGATTGCCCTTACCTTAATACCCCTCCCTTCTGTTGTAAAATAAAACACTCTAAATAGTTCCCTTGGGGAGTTAGCTGATTGAGAAATGTTATCCTCATAGTATTTTGCTTGGGCACTCTTCATTTCATTACTATAGGTCCTAATTAACAACTTTTATTTAGATTTTAGGGCAGGATCATACTTCTTTCTCCAGAGTCTATCCAATTTCTTACATTGTTTTTTCAGTTCCGAGAGCTGTTCATTGTACCATGGAGCTCTTCTGGGGTGTGTTTTATTATTAATAGTTCTCTTAGGGCACACATGTCAGCCGACTGAGTAATCCAATCTTCCCATGGCTGATATTTCTCTTCTACATTACCAGTAAATATGGGAGTGTTGTCTAGTAGGACTGTCTGCTAGGTTTCTGGGACCAGTTTAGCCCAACTTCGCGTTACGATCGTTTGGGCTTTAGATTTAGCCTGCTGTATGGGTTTCGGTTGGCCAAAAATGATTAGAGAGTGGTCTGACCAGGGGACTGGGATCGATTCCAATACAGTGATTTGGGTATCATTAGAGAAAATGAGATCTAGTATATGCCCTTTCTCATGCGTAGGTGATGTCACACATTGAGTTAATTGTAGTGCTTCCAGATCGCCTTGCCATTAAAGAAAATGGGGTAACCCAAAAGGTTCTAGACCTGGGTATCATACGTGATAAGACTAGAGAGGGGGTCTGTCCAGCCGGGGTCGAGGGGGATACCGGAGATATAACACTTTCTCGGGTTCCTCAGTTGGAAGCAGTTCAGAGAGTGACTCCGAACGCCCGGGGACTAGCACGGGTTCGGACGGCCAGAACCAGGGCCAGAATCCCCAGGGTCAGGATTCTTTTTTAGCCGAAGACCAATAGTGGGGCCCACGCGGCAGGAGCCGCCCCTGGGGGAGACCCAGGGGATCACACGGTACATGGAATCGTGGCGGGGGCAGGGGGAGGAAACAACTACAATTTCAACAAGACTCCCATGGCGACATACAAACGAGACGCCAACACTACAGATGGTAGTACATAAGCCAGACAACCCCATCATCAACCTATCACCGTACCAGTTGACCCAGGACGAACAAAGTGTTCTTTCTAAGGGCCTTTCGTTTGTCCCCACCTGTATGCCTAATGAGTTCAATCTCAAAATCGAATTGCAACAATTTTTTAGAAAAGTACGGCTGAAACACTACTTTCATAAAACACTGCACAACCCTTCTTTTTCGGCGAGTGGTTTAAGACCCCCGTCTAACTTTAATCCATCATCCCATCTAGTGGACAATTGCATCTTGACGTATGAACAAGTGGTACGTAGGGACATAGACCGCACTTTGTCCATAAGACAATATGTCCCATACAACATAAGTAAATCAGAGAAACTAGCTCTTCAGTCTTTAAAGAACAACCAGGACATCGTAATCAAGCCCGCCGACAAGGGCGGGGCTATTGTGGTCCAAAGTGTGGACAATTACAGGAATGAAATCTTGTCCCAACTGGGGGTTGAGGGACACGATAGGACATTGAGGAGTGACCCCACGAAGACTATTAGTCAAATGATCAATGCAATAACCAGTCAGGCTCAGCTAGACGGATTCTTAACTAAACAGGAACACGAGTATCTAAATAACAAACATCCACGTACTCCCACAATATACACTTTACCTAAAGTGCATAAGCGGCTTGAGGACCCCCCGGGAAGGCCTATCATTTCAGGGTGTGGGTCCTTGATAGAACCACTATGTAAATATATAAATGTGTTTTTAAAGCCGATTGCAATATCTACTCCGACTTACCTCCGCGACACAACAGCCACGATACAGTTGGTTGATGGACGTCCGTATAATCCGGAAAAATGTTTACTCGCTACAATGGACATTATTGCCCTATACACAAATATCCCTCAGGGACAAGCATTGGACTGCATTGAAACTGTCCTTAATCGAAGGCAATCTCCACATAGGGTACCAACTGAATTTATTGTTGGTCTCTTACGCATAACCATGACCCAGAACTTTTTTGTGTTTCAGGAAAAATTTTATGTCCAGACTAAGGGGGTAGCAATGGGCGCGAGCTTTGCTCCAAACCTGGCGATCATTTTTATGAGTGAGTATGAAAAGGAATATGTACTGAGTAATTTCAATCCTTACTATCAACATATCTCGATGTGGGCCAGGTACATCGATGATGTCCTTTTGATCTGGGAGGGGAATAGGGACACTCTTATTAAGTTCCACGAATGGCTTAACACATGTAGTGAGGATATCCAATTCACTGTTGAATCAGATAGTACCAGTATCAACTTTTTGGACATTCAGATTAAGGTTGAATCAGGATACTTGTTCACAAGCCTATATAGAAAGAGCAGTGAACGCAATACCCTTCTTAGATACTCGAGTCATCATCCACGCAACCTCAGGGATAATCTACCTTTTGGACAGTTCCTGAGGTTGCGTAGGAATTGTACTAAGAAGGAGGACTTCTTTGATGAATCCTCCCTCCTTATTGCAAGACTGAGCGAACGTGGGTACCCGATGCGGCTCTTAAAGAAAGCACGAAAACGTGCATGGTACAATCATCGAGAGCAGCTATTAACCACACATGATAAAGGTACACAGGAAGAGAGGGTGGTGTGTGTTACCACCTTCAACACAAAGAGCAATACTATCAAAAAAGTGATTAATCGTCACTGGCATTTGATTAAGGATGCAGTAGGGGGGCTTCCACCACCCCTTCATGCCTTCCTGAAAGGTAAAAACATCCGGGATCACTTGAATAAATCCCTATTACCAACACCAGCCAAGGTTACACAGACCACATTATGGGGGCTCCCACCAGTATCTGGACACAAGAAATGTGGTACATGTAAAGCTTGTGCTATGACTATTGAGTGTGGTACATTCACTTATAATAATCAGACGTACACACTCAAAGATCACAGCAATTGTAACACCACAGGGGTAATTTATGGTATTCTGTGCCCCTGTGGATTCTTGTATGTTGGACAGACTGTTCAAAGAGTTAAATGCAGGATTCTTCAACATACTAGCCGCATACGGTGCAAAACGGTGGGAGCCCCGCTAGTGGAACATTTCACCGTTTTTGAGCATGAACCAACCAGTATCAAGTGGTGGGTTATTGAGAAAGTCAGAGTCAACCCTAGAGGTGGTAATCTCACCAGCATTCTCAGTAGAAGAGAATGCAAATGGATACACCTATTAGATACGGTGAACAGGGGCCTCAATGAATTCGAGGAAATCAACAGACAAGTGTCGCTCCTGTGAATGGTGTTCCATTGTTGATTTACTGCTTTGACATTCAATGTGGCAATGTTAATCTTGGTCATCACTACCTTAGTATGGTTAATATTGTTATAAGATGAATATATGTATATGTTGTTTTTATTATGAGATATGGTTGTCTACCCCCATGTATATCAATGAAGTGTTGGGTGTGTGTGGGGGGCACAATGTTATTTCATTCATTTTTAATCTTAAAAGCTAGTCCGCAACCCTCTTTATTTATGTTGCTAAATGTTGAAGAATATTGTATATATTGATATTATTATGATGGCCTGTACCTACATGCATGATGTATCAATTGATTGTAAAAATGGCCGCCATGGCAAATATTCGCAGTCAGCGCGTTTCCAAACTAAGATGGCGACTCCCTTTTGTATACATCTTGCCACTGGGCCCTTACGTGTCTCTGAAATAAGGTCCAATATGAGTAAATTATGCAATTTTGTATAACCACATTCAGGCCCGTTAATTTAATGAATGAATATTTCGACTCTCGAACGGACTCGTAAAAAGTTACGAACTCCTTGAGTGGGGCCCAATATATGTGAAATAATTTCTACAATTGCATCAAGGCCCGTTATTTAATTTAAATTAATTTAATGTTTCTAAACTTGAACGTACGAAAAAAGACACGATAGTGTCCTTCCTTGATGTCCACCGGGGGCGGAGCCACGTATTTAGTGCAGCAATGGCGGAGCGCGGTATCTGCCGGTAATCCTGTGCAAGTTTTGCCGAGAGCTTGGTAAGAACTATTTTTAACTTTATCCCAACCTAAGCCCCAGACCCAAGTGCGGCCGGTCTGTTTACAATTACACCATTTATTTCCTGACAGTTGCAATCGGTGATACAAATAAGGAGGGGATACAAGAAAATGTCAAGTGTGGTTAGAGGTCCCTTTGGTCGGAGAGGTGGACGGGTTCGGCATCCACGATCAGGTACTGCAACCCCTTGGCCCGTTTTTATTTTTACTTTAATTCATTGTATTGCCTTCGACCCGTCCTAAAAGCATAACATGGTGACAACTCCATGTTTTTTTTTTTGTTTTTTTTTTGTTTTTTTTTTTTTAAATATGTTTTTATTGCGAAAACATGAAAGAGGCACAAAGTACATAATCATGAGGACCGCTCATAGAAAAAAAAAAATAGTAACATTATGTTGCAGGGAGCATACACAGCCAATTACAGCCCACATCCCGGGGGCTGGGCGGCGTAGGAGCAGAACATACAATTCGCCTTTGTGCACAAAAGATATGAACTTATCATTGAGTTCGCTAGTTTTATCACGTTGCATACACATTTCAAAATTAACCAGTTGAACAACAAACAATTACCCCATAAATTGCATCAGTAGCACAGAACCGAATATAGTAGGACATTCATGTGAGGGTCGGGAGAGGCACAGGCAGTGCAGTACTGCATAGGCTCACGGGAGACACAGTTATGTCTAGACATATATATATCAAGGAATAGTAGAGTGGCTATGTAGGGCCCCTACACCAGACCCAAATCTCCCACAGTCACTCCCCCCCAGTACAATCAGAATCCGAATCAGCAGGGGAGAACAACTCCGCGCTTGTGGCATCAGAATCATCCTCCTCTAGTCCCTCCATACACAGCACCCTCCAAGCTAGCAAATCATCCTGTAGCTTCCTATCTCTGCGAGTACGCTGCATGTGAGTCTCTTCCGCCAAGGCCCATTCTCTCGCATCTTTCAACCATAGGGAGAACTCCGGCGCCCTTTGACCCATCCATGTAATGGCGACACGTCTCCGCGCCAGGACCAGCAGGAGTTGTAGGAATTTATAAGATAACTTCTTCTTTCTGGGCTGCGGCACCAGTGCTAGAAGACAGTGGAGGGGCTCTAAAAGAACTGTAATCCGCGTGGCCCGAGCAACATGGGCCACCACTTTCCGCCAAAAGTCTTGGACCAGGGGGCAGTCCCACGCTAAGTGGAGGAAGCCCGCCCTCCGCGCTCCACATCTAGGGCAATTATGCCGTCTGTCTGCCGATATGCGATGCAGGGAGACAGGCGTCATATAAGTACGGTGGACAAAATTGAAATGAATAAGTTTAAAACGTGCGTTGCAAGAGACTTTACGGGTCAAAAGCCCGATCCGTTTCCGTCGGTCCGGCTCCAGTTCCACTCCCAAATCCGCCTCCCACGCCGCCCAAGACGGTGCCAACGGAGGGGCCGAGTCTCGGCGCATGGCCGAGTAGAGAAGGGAGATCAAGCGCCTGCCTCTCCCACAGGATAAGATGACGTCTAGGGCGTTGGTAGTCGGAGGTGCCTCCGGGTATTGGGGCCACGTAGACCTGGCCACGTCTTGGAGGGCTCCATAGTGGAGATACTGTCCCTCGTGCAGGTCAAAGGACTCCAAGGCGCGTTCAAAGGACACAAAGGAATCGTCCGGGTAGAGGTCCGCCAGAGTCTCGCATCCGCCAGAGCGCCACTCCCTGAATGACATATTCTCCTCCAAATGAAGTATCGGGGCCAATATCCAAAGCGGGAGCTCTCTATGAAACGGCGCCCGCTTCAACACTCTTTCAACGAACGGTTGCCAGATTCCAGCCGTGTGGCGTACCACGTACGGTAGAGCGCCATCGGCGCCGCGACCCTGCATCAGGGCCTCCTATAGGGTTTTTTCATCAGCCGTACCAGCCAGTAACGCTAGTTCCCAATTCTCAGCGTCAGCGAACCACCTAGCAGCTGGGAGAAGCTGTGCTGCGTAATAGTACAGGTCAAATCTTGGGGCCTCAAGGCCACCTTCATCCCAACTCCGTGTCACCGTGCGTAAAGCCACTCTGCTACGACCACCCGCCCAGAGTAGGGAGGTAAGGACCGAGTTCAAGGTCCGAAATACTCGGGGTGGCAACGGACATAGGGTGTTCTGCAAGGTATAGAGGATCCTAGGGAGCATCACCATTTTGGCAATCGCCAAACGCCCCATTATAGAAAGGGGAAGCGTGTTCCAAAAGGTGACAGATTTGTGGAGGGTTGAGAGTACTTTGTCGACATTATAGGTCAGTAGAGTCTCATCCGATGTAGCCACCTGGATGCCAAGGTATCTGAATGCCACTCGTTCACAGCAGAAACCCGCATAGGGCAGATCTGCGCCCGGGTCCGGAGCACAGCCTGTCAGCGGGAAAACCAGAGATTTGGAGAGATTAACACGTAACCCAGAGGCTGCACCAAATCGGTCCAGGAGTCGTAATAAGACAGGGAGGGCCTCAGAGGGGGAGGTCAGATAGAAAAGCGCATCATCTGCGTAAAGGGAGACAATGTTGGTGGTCGCACCCACCACTATCCCCCACTGCCGCAGCTCCATGCGAGCGGCGATTGCCAGGGGCTCAATTGCAAGGGCAAACAGGAGAGGGGACAGGGGGCAACCCTGTCGGGTGCCCCTCTCCAATGTCCACTCCTCCGATCGGGCTGAACCCAATCGCACCCTAGCTCTGGGCGCCCCGTAGAGTATCTTGATCCAATTGCAAAATCCAGGCCTGAACCCCATAGTCTTCAGCACCTGCATTAAATATCCCCAGTGCACTGTGTCAAAGGCTTTAGCCAAATCGACTGAGACCAAGACTTGAGGACCCTCTCTGTCTCGCACTTCATGGAGGACATGATTCAGGCGGCGCAAGTTCATCGCCGTATTACGACCCGAGATAAATCCGCATTGGTCGGAGTGGATCAGTCGGGTCATGTATGGGGCAAGGCGAGTGGCCAAGATATTAATGAGGAGTTTGGCATCTGTATTAATCAGGGTTATAGGGCGGTACGCCGCGGGATCGATAGCGTCACCTCCTGGCTTCAAAATCATGCACACCTCTCCTTGGTTCATGGAGGGCAGGAGGGCGCCAGTATGCAGAGCCTCATTATAAACCTGCAACAGAAGGGGAGCTAAAACGTGCCCGAAGGAACGATAGAATTCGGCTGGGTAACCGTCACCACCGGGGGTCTTCGCACAGGGGAGGGCGGCTATCGCAGCATTAATCTCACCTAGTGTGAGGTGCGTATCCAAGTCCTTCACTGCCGCTTCCGACAGAGTCTGGAGATCTAGGCCCTCAAGGTACGAGTGATAGGCATCTGCCACAATGGACGGGTCAGCCCTATATACGGTTTGCAGATGGCAGCGGAGAACCTCGAGGATATCGGATTCAGAGTGGACCACAGTTCCACCTGAATCGCGTAAGGCAACTATCTTCTCAGGCGCGAATTCCCGGCGAAGAATCCAGGCCAATAAGCGGCCAGATTTATCTCCTTCGCGGTGGAGGCATTGTCTATATTGGCCCAATGTAAACTTGTCAAGTCGGGTAAGTATGTCATGGATCGAGACCATGGCAGCAGACTCCGTTCGCCGATCCGTTGCGTCAGGATTAGAGCCAGATTGGGCGCGCTGAAGCGCAGCCTCCTCCTTTTGCAAGTCAGACAACAACTGTCTGCGGACCCCATATGTGAGGCCCATACAGGCGCCATGTACAACTGCCTTCAAGGCGTCCCATTTAGTAGAGTAGGGTAGATCATCTCCCCCCCAGTTGAGTTCCAAGTAGTCCGACAGTGACTCCGCTACGCGGTCTCTGCCCACCGGGTCCAGGAGGAGGTCAGCGGGCATTCTCCACGTGCGCGGACGTGCCGCTCGATCAGGCCACTGCGCCACGCATGTCACCGGGGCATGGTCTGATAGGTATCGGGCTTGATGCGTGACCGTCAAGGTCAGGGACGGAGTAAGGTTAGCCGCAAGAACGCGGTCCAATCTGCTATGGGTACCATGCGTCGGGGTGTAACATGTGTAAATCTTCTGAGCAGGGTGACAGGAACGCCACACGTCCACAGCTCCAAGATTGTGCATCACGTCGCGTAGACGGGCCGTCATACGGGGCTTAGTGTCTGGCCTGGGTGGATGTCGATCCAAGTCAGGGTGCAGCACGCAATTGAAGTCCCCAAACCAAAGGAGGGGTGCATCCAGACCCGAAGCCACAAGATCCTGGACTCGCGAAAAGAAAGCCGGTTCATCAGTGTTTGGGGCATAAGTATTAAGGAGCAAGAGCTCTTTGTCATCTAATCTAAGTCGCACCAACAGGTATCTGCCGTCCACATCTGCTTCAACATATTGAACCGCAAAGGGAATCCCCTGGGCCACCCATATAAGGACCCCCCTAGCGTATGTAGAGAAGGAGGAATGAAAAATCTGGCCTCTCCACTTCCTGGACAGCCGTTGTGCGCCGTCTTCATCCAGATGGGTCTCTTGCAGACAAGCGATCGAGACCCCATGCCGTTTGAGGAAGGTGAGGACTCTGTGTCTCTTGGTGCAAGTACCCAAGCCACGTACATTCCACGTTAAAAATTTAAAACCCATGGCCCATGATAACGCTTAATCAGGCTATAGAATAGAGACAACATAACCTGTCGCCCCCCGACCCCCACCGTAGTAGAATCTGCTGGGGCAGCTTTGTCAGTAAGCTGTCCACAAATCGGTATCAATGTGCATGTGATGCTAAAAATACTTTCTCCACAAACGTCAACCCACCCCCCAACAGCCCCGAAACATTGAGCTTTTACAAAACCTGGTTCCCCCCCTCCACCCACGAGCAAGAGGATAGCAACAACAAGAAACGCCACCCCGCCCTTCCCCTGCCAGTGCCAGGACGTACACAGCCACCCCACACAACTCATTCAACACTCACTCACACACAACAAAACAACCCCACCCACCCACCTCCCAGCTCCCCGAAAAGACCCAGCAATGTCAGTACAGTACCTGGGCATGTCTCCACCCCTCCGTTAGCCATACCGTTAAGAAGTCACACAAGTTGCAAATTAGCCCCACCCACCTCCCCCGCACGTTAGGCCACAAGGACGCAAGTGTCCAATTATGATCCATTATTCAAAAAAGAGAGACCCCCCCCCCCCAGTGGCAGGAACAAACTAGGGGAACCCAGCAGCGCATCAATATGAGTGCCCCCACATCAAGAGTATCCACACAAACAGGGCCAATCAACACTAATTAACAGTTCACTCCAACCGTGGCTCAGTGAGGGCTGTCTCCGGGACCACCGGGGCTGTAGAGTTCGTATCCAGAGACGTTTCCTGCAAAGTGTCCGGCACCAGGACGTCACCAGGGTCAGGGGCTGCCGCTGAACTCAGGTTCGCGCTCGCCGGTAATGTTTCCATATGGATAGCCCCATCCGCCCCTACTGTAGGTCGAGGTGCAGGAGATCCCCGAGACCCAGAGCGGCGTCGTCTCCTACTGCGATGCTTCTTTTGTGGTCTGGTCCCCCAAGTGTCCCGCGGGCCACCTCGCTCCCCCGGAGGGAGGTCATCTCCTCTGACCTCGAGCCACTCCCACACCTCCGCCGGTGATTCAAAGAAGTGCGCACGGCCCTGGGAGAGTACCTTGAGTTTGGCCGGGTATAAGAGCATATATTGAAGTTTCATCTCACGGAGTTTTTGTTTGACTCCCACATAAGATTTCCTCTGCTCCTGCACTTGTTGGGTATAATCAGGGTAAATTGACACACGGCTATTTTCAATCAGAAGGGGGGACTCCGACTCCCTCGCAGCTCTCAAAATACAGTCACGGTCCTTATAGTTCAGGATCTTTGCTATGAGGGCTCTAGGAGCTTCCCCCGGGCGCGGAGGGGGCACAAGGGCTCTATGCGCCCGCTCTACAACAAATACGTTGGACAATCCTGATGGGCACAAGCGTGTGCGGATCCAAGTTTCAAGGAAGCGTTCAGGGTTCCCCGCCTCCAATCGCTCCGGCACTCCCAGGACCCGAATGTTGCTCCGGCGGGCTCTCCCTTCCGCGTCTTCAGCCCGTCTCTCCAATGCGCGGGTAGTAGACGTAAGTTGTGCAACAGATTTTTGCAGGGAGGCCACCTCACCCTGTAACCGCGTAATATTGCCCTCCGCATTCGAGACCTTGTCTGCCACTTTGTGAAGATCGGTCCTGAGGAGATTCACATCTATGGACACAGTCTCTATCTGTCGTTCCAGAGCAGAGTGGGAGCCCTGAATGGCCTTCAAGAGTTCTGCCCTGGATGGCTCCGTCGGGTACTCGCTGTCGCCTTCAGGCCCCGTCTGACGCGTGATCCTCTGCGACGGTAGGCGCGGGGTGGTATACTGCGTAATAGTGTTTGGTTGGGAGCCCTTCGAAGAGCGGCCGCCTCGAGCCGCCATCTTGTGAGATAGATAATGCACGCAGTTAGCGCCTGCCAGAGGGCTTTGAAGGTCTAACAAGCCAAATGCGTAGAGGTCGAGATCAGGAGCAGGCAGTGGCAAAGCAAGGATAAAGTTCACAACAGTTCAGGGGGAGCGCCCAGGGCAAACCAGTCAACCCCACAGCGAGGCCAGTATAATGGCAGCGGATTCCCCACTTCCACGCAACGGCGAAAGTCCGGCAGTGAGTAAAGTCCGAGACTCGTCGATAAGGCAGGGAAGTGCCAGCCGATCCTCAATGTGCACCACTCTATGTAGCCCCCCACCTTCAGTTGGGAACAGGCTGGTCACCAGGGCCACAGGGACAGCGCCGCAGGCAAGCACCGATTCACAGTACAGGCCGCATCACATGCGGAGATCAAGAGCCCCACTCTGGAAGCGACCGAGTATGTATGGGAAGATGGCAGACGGGCGCTGGTCGGACACAATGACGACTCCGCTTGCAAGGCGCCCCGTCTCACGTCCTCAGTCGGTGGCACCCAGCAGAGGGAGCAAGCTAACGTTCAGAGTGGGTGCGGCGAGAGCAAGGCCGCAGGCCCCACGTTGCACATCCAAGGGAGAGAGGAGGCCGGGCGCCCCAGCAGGGTAGGAGACGCCACGGTCAGTGCGTGGTACCAGGAGGGGTCGGGGGCCGGGCACTCACAGCCGTACAGGACCCCCAGCGCTCCAGGGTCAGTCCGCCGTGCACCGGGAGGAGTAGGTCTTACCCGGATCTCCGCTGCGCGCCACCGCAATCTCCGCGGTCCAGCCCGCGGGCACTGCGGGACCCAGGGGGCGCCAATCGCCAGTTGTAGGGGCACCTCAGATAAGCAGTGCAGGGCGCAGGGATACACGCATCAGGCGCCCGGCTCAGGACCCCTCGCGCGTCTCTTTTGGGTGGATCGCCCGCAGCCGAACTTCCGCCACAGGCCCAGACCGCGGTCTCGCGTAGTCTCGGGCGGCGCCACGGACTCCGGCAGCGCCGTCACCCCCGCTCACGGAAGAGCTCCAAGTTTCTACTCGAGTCCAGGGGTTGCAATCCAGTTCGGGGGGTCCCGGCGTGGAATCCACGGGTTAGGACAGCCCAGGCAGGATAAATGAACAGGATTAGTGAGTCTTTGGGAGGGAGCTGGTGGAGCTCACGTCCTGTCGGCCATGCTGCTTGGCCACGCCCCCCGACAACTCCATGTTATCATCTTTTCAGATACGGCTTGCACTATTTTGGAGATCGAGGCTTACCAATTCGGGGTTGACTACCAGGTACATATGACTAATCCATAGTATCGCGAATAGGGAATAGCTGCGCATGATAAGCATATCACGACTATTCCACTCTTTTGTTTGTATAGGACTGAGAGAGTCTGGTCCTGACGTGGGAACATTCACAAGGTGCACCCTTTGGGTAAGCATTTGTTGAATGAATAGGGCATAACTCACTAAGATTTATGTTTGACGACAGTCTAAATGGCGTACCTCCTCTCTTATAGGGTCACCTGCTATACCCTTGGTTGTCCCATTCAATGTCCTGATGAAGACTCGCATGGCCAAGGTATAATTAACCGGGAGGCCACAAGACGAGTCGAAACGTCGACGCTGTTTTGTAAATACCTGGACCCTTATGTTCAATGTACAGATTTGCACAATCTAAGATTGATTCATTGTAAAAATATTGACAATAAGGAGTTTTTTCTTAAATGTCAGTGGTCAGGTTTACATAGGCTGGATGATTTGTAAATTCACCTGTGTGATTAAAAGTAATTTTGAATTATTATTTTTTGTCACCACCTCTATTATCCTTCTGTTTCTTTAAACACTTACTACTTTCTTGCACCCTTTTGCTATGTTGCACGCTCCATTTGGGGCAACCTTTGGTATTCAGAATGTGTTACAAATGTAAATACTGTGATGAATTTTGACCAAAAGATAATTGATTAAAACCTTTATCTAGATAACATTGTCGTTGGTTTATGCCCTTATGTTTATGCGTAACACTTACATGAATGTATAGAGCATACTGAGGTAGATGCTCCTCAAATGTTTAATTTATGAATTCATGCTGATTAATTGAGTTTAAGAAACTATAGAGGTCTTGCACCTCCAGATCGCCTTGCAGCCGTTTAATGTGGCGGTGTCTTGTGCATCAAAATGAAGATTAAAATCACCCAGAATAGTCATTTGGGATTTCTCCATTGCGAGACTGGTTAGGGAATCAGGTAGTGCCTCCATGAATCTGCAGCTTGTGCCTGGGGGCCTATATATGAGTACCCCTGTGAAGGTGGGAGTAGGGGATAGTGCTATGTGAAACTGGAAGCTTTCACATTCTGGGAGAAGGAACTGAGTTATAGTACATTTAAATTAATGTTTTAAGATAATAGCTATACCGCCCCCAATTCTCTCCGCCCAGCCTATTCTATGTATCTGATAACCCAAGGGGAGGGCGAGATGGATGTCCGGACCTGAACTGTCATTGAGCCAAGTTTCAGTCACAAACAGTATTCTAGGTGGTCTTCCTGTAACAAGACTCTTATATCAGAGGTGTGCCTTGGGATTGAGTTGGCTTTAATCAATCCCAAGTTCCATTTGGGCCAATGAGCGTTGTTGGTCATGGTTTGCCTATTCAGGTTAACATGTGGCTCATAGCCACACTAGTTGCATGTATTTCTAGTGATGGGGGTGTTATCTCGTTATCAGTGAATCACGTCTAGATCCGTGGAAGTGCAAAATTGTTGCAAGTGCACTTGCATCATTATAAAGTCTCATGTCTAGGGCTACGACCCTGTTGTGAGGAAGCATTAAGCAAGGGTGGAGCAGCCTTAAGTGATTGCCCACTGTGCGTCAGAAGGTGTGACTCGGTAAGGGATTAGGTGATTTAAATACCCAAGAAAACCATCACTGTGTGGTATCAAGCGGTGATTGCCATCCATGATAACAGGTATTGTTCGGGTGGGCTCTTACTGTAGTCAAAAAGTCAGAAGTACAATACAAAAATAGTGCAGCTAGGACTCCTACAAGGTAAATAATAGTATCATCAGAAATTCAATTTTGTAAATTAACACTTCCACTCTAGTCCCTGAGTGTAATAACTCAGTACTTGTATATTGGCTGCAGGGGGTTGCCGAAGAGCTGTGTCGGGTATATAGATCAATACATCTGGGAACATAAGAACATGAAAGATTATGTAGAGGAGATTTACTGTTCAGAAAAAATAACTAAAAAACAAAGATATCAGATTATACTGAAGCAAAAAAAGTGATCAAAATTTATCGCAATGAAACAATTATTTAACTATATTAACTACTGTGCATTTATAATGAAAATAATATGCATTTGAATATTTAAAATGAAATAGAGAGGGCCTAAACATGTAAAATATGAAGATTATATCATCCTCGGGTGAAGCAGATACTGGGTCCTACATCAGCCTCCCAGTTGTTGTCTCGTGTTTTGTGTGGTGTGTCTCTTTTTGGAGGTACCTTCCTACAGTGCATCAGTCTTCACAGGTCCTCCACTCAGTCTCTATCTATGGGCCAGCCAGCACACTGCAGAGGAATATCAGTTAAAGAGCAACCCAACGTATCACCTGCCTCACCTTCATTCCTCTTGGCCAGCACAAGAGCACCTCACTGGTTCCTTCTGGGATCCTTAGTTGCACCTCCAAACAGCACAGGATAATTCACTGTATTGTTGTTCTCCATGCTGTGTGCCACGATATTATATACCTCAGTGGTGCGTTTTACATTGTTGTTAAATGAGACAAGCAGTGATACTCAAGGTGTCCAAGACCTCAACTGGGGGTATTGCAAACTCTGTATCCAAGCACCACTGTGTTTAATCTCTACATTTACTGCATTTGCTCTCCATGCCAGGACATTGCCTCGAGTATAGCGCCGTGCCGGAGCTCCAGTAGTTGGGCTATTAGGTGATTGGCCATTAAGTTGGTCTTTTTTAAATGATAGCTATATTTTGATTATTATTATTATTAAAAAATGTTATAGAGCGCGTAGTCACCCGTAGGTATCCCAGCGCTATGATCCATGCACCTGTGAGTCAGAGGGGGCAGCGAGGGGGGGGGGGGGGAGGACAGGTTAGAGAGTCAGGATAATTTATGGGAAAAGATGGGTTTTCAACCGCTTCCTGAAACGTAAATAATTTGATTCTGTTCTCAGGTCGCGGGGGAGAGTGTTCCAAAGGCGTGCAGTGTGGACCGAGAAGCGTCTTCCACCCGAACGAGCCTTCTTGACTCTGGGGATGATGATAAGACACTCCTGATCAGATCGTAGGGTTCTTGGGGCTTTGTATGGTCTGATAAATGTTCTTAAAATGGGGGGGCCTTTGTTTTGAAGCAGTTTATGGGCCAGACAAAGGGCCTTGAACTTCACTCGCTCCCTCACAGGGAGCCAATGGAGAAGCTTCAAGGCTGGTTTAGCCGAAGCTCTGGCAGGAGTATTGGTGAGGGTTCGGGCAGCGGCGTTTTGAATCCTTTGTAACTTGTTCAAAGTTGCCTCAGGAGCGCCTAGGTAGATGGAGTTGCTGTAATCTAGCCTAGATAGTATCAGGCCTTGGATTAACAGTTTTTAAGAGGTGGGAGGGAGTAGGGGAAAAATCTTTCTCATTGATTTGAGAAGCCCAAAGCCGGTCCCGGCTACTTTTTTTGCTTGTGTGGTGAATGACAGGTCGGTTTCGAGCCACACACCCAGGCTTTTTACCTCGGGTTTCGGGTCTGGGGGGGGGCCCAGGCAAGTTGGCCAGATGTTCGGTGGGAGGGAGAGCCCTTTCTGACCAAGGAGGAGAATGTCAGTTTTTGAGCCGTTCAGTTTTAAAGCTGAGCTGTTCATCCAGCCTTGTATCTGCGTCAGACAGTTGTATAAGTCCGCAGGTTGTTGACTTGGGTGAGATAAGGCCACCACTAATTGGGTGTCATCAGCATAACTGACGATACTCACTCCGAACGGGTTGACAACCTCCTCCAATGGGGACATATAGATATTGAATAGTGTAGGGCTCAGAGAGGAGCCCTGAGGTACGCCACATTGGAGGGGTGTTTCGGAGGAGCAGGTGTTATTCTCCCAGATCTGAAAGGAGCGTTGGCTCAGAAAAGACGAAAGCCACGACAGTGCGGTACCTTCCACACCGACCCTCCTCAGCCGATGGATAAGGAGTTGGTGGTTGACGGTGTCGAAGGCCGCACTCAGGTCGAGGAGGATCACTGCCACTGATCCTCCCGCGTCCAAAAGTGCTCTGGCCTCCTCCACCGCCGCAAGGAGGGCGATGTCAGTGCCCTGCCCTGGGTGGAAACCTGTCTGTGAGCTTTTTAGTCGATTATTAGTTTCCAGAAATTGTGATAGTTTCCTATTCACCAGTTTTTCGGCGATCTTGCTAGTCCCAGGGAGGAGAGAGATTGGCCTGTAGTTGGCCAGATCCACAGGGTCCAGTGATGGTTTCTTTAATAGTGCCTTGACGACTGCCGCCTTCCAACTAGCGGGGACGACTCCCTGTTGCAATGAGGCGTTGATAAGATGGGTAAGGGGGGGAACGATAGTTGGTGCTACTTTCTTGAGGATACGTAGCGGGGCAGGGTCCCTGGGAGATCCGCTTTTGATGATATTTAGCGTGCTTTCGACCTCTTCGGCGGTCACTTGTCCCCAAGAAGATAAACAGGGGGAGGTAGGAGTGTTGAGGATCTCTTTTTCCTCACTCGAGTTTGTGATTGGAATTGAGTCGAGGATTTTCTGGATCTTCCCTTTGAAAAAACTGGCTAATTGATGGCATTTTTCCTCATCTGCCTTGGGGTCTGGTGGCTTTCTCGGTCCGGGGTCTGGGACTTTAAGGAGTTCTTTTAATATCACAAAAGATTCTTTGCTGGAGCATGCAGAATTTTCTATTCTTTCTTGAAAGAATATGCTTTTTGTTTTGCGTAGGGCAGCCTTATAAGTTTGAAAAGAGGTTAGGTAGGCGTCCTTCTTTATATTAGACTTAGTCGTATCCCTCCTCCATGAGCGTTCTGTTCTCTTGCATTCTTGTCGCAGAGACTTCAGCTCTGGGGTGTACCAGGGAGCGGGGGTCACTCGTTTGATATGTTTGAGAGTGGTGGTTTTAGGGAGGAGTTTGTCTAAAGAAGATATGACCCAGGAGTTAAACTGTTCATTGGCAATGACAGGATCGGTGGAGAGGGCAGGAATAGAATCTGAAAGAATGGTGGTCCATTCAGCTGGTACAAGCTTGTGCCAGCGTCTGTCGGTAACCTTAATTTTGGCAGTTTGAGGGGGGGCTGTGGGTATATCCCATGAGATAGGTATTAGAAAGTGATCTGTCCATGGAAGAGGAAGTGGGGGACAGGTGGTAATATCCGCGATGTTAGTCAGGACGGGGTCCAAAAGGTGTCCCTTGTCGTGGGTGGGTTCATTATTGACCAGCCGGATGTTAAATGACATAAGGTCCAGGAGGAGGTCGGATACTGTCATATCTGTGGGGTCTGTGAAGTGCAGATTGAGATCGCCCACGATGAGGAAATTAGGGGTGGAGGAGGCTAATTGTGACACCATGTCAGTGAAAGCATTAAGGAATTTCCCTGGGGTACCCGGAGGGCGGTAGATCAACAATCCCGACAGAGAATGTACCGGGGAGGTTTGAATGGCAAAATGGCAGCTTTCGCAATCTTCAATGTTGGCGTTGCTGATTCTACAGACAAGGTGTTCTTTGTAGATTATTGCCAAACCCCCTCCTCTCCCTCTGGGTCTGTGCAGAGTTTGAACAAGATAGCCTGGGGGAAGGGCGATGACCAAGTCAGAATCTGAGTTAGTAGAGAGCCAGGTTTCTGAGAGGAATAGTACATCCAGACCATGATCCTGTATCAGCAGGTTAATTTCATGCGCATGCTTGGGGAGGGATCGGCAGTTGAGAAGGCCTATCTGTAGTCCAGGCTTACCCGGGGGCTGAATAACTGGGTTACAGCGTGTACAGTTGAGAAAGGGTTTACCTTCACCGTGGATATAGCGGCACTCCGGATTTTTTTCCGGGTGAAGAGCCTGGAGCATATCACTCGTGTACACCAGTCGGTTGTGAGGAGAGTCCAGCAGCGTTCCTGGGCCTGGGTCCGGCCGGGCCCGGACGGGCCCAGACAGGCTTGCCTTAGGCGCGTCCGCTGCGCGTCCGTGGTGCGCACATGTTTTAATAGGAGGGTGGGGGGAGATGGGCGTGTCCTCAGAGGGGGCGTGGCTTCGCATGGGCGCCGGTAATGGCGTCAGGAAATGCTAATCTTTCCCTCGAGTCCGCGTCAGCTTGCAGTCAGCTGCGCGGGAGAATTAGGACCAAGCTGTGTCCTGTTTCAATAGCGAAGTGCAGTAAGGTTAAAATACAGAGAAGTAAGTGACATTCAAGTTTTTAAAATAACCCTCCCGGCTTTCCGCCTCAGGAGTGCAAGTGTTTTCTGGTGAGCGCTGCGGTCAGCGTCTATTTATAGCGCGAACGGGGGGCGTGGCCTCAGAGGGGGCGTGGCTTCGCAGGGGCGCCGGTAATGGCGTCAGGAAATGCTCAACTTTCTCTCGAGTCCGCGTCAGCTTGCAGTCAGCTGCACGGGAGAATTAGGCGCAAGCTGTGTCCTGTTTCAATAGCGAAGTGCAGTAAGGTTAAAATACAGAGAAGTAAGTGACATTCAAGTTTTTAAAATAACCCTCCCGGCTTTCCGCCTCAGGAGTGCAAGTGTTTTCTGGTGAGCGCTGCGGTCAGCATCTATTTATAGCGCGAACGGGGGGCGTGGCCTCAGAGGGGGCATGGCTTCGCAGGGGCGCCGGTAATGGCGTCAGTAAATGCTAATCTTTCCCTCGAGTCCGCGTCAGCTTGCAGTCAGCTGCGCGGGAGAATTAGGACCAAGCTGTGTCCTGTTTCAATAGCGAAGTGCAGTAAGGTTAAAATACAGAGAAGTAAGTGACATTCAAGTTTTTAAAACAACTTGATTACTTCCTTTTTAGTGCTACGCAAATGTTGGGTATAGTATAACTTTACTGACAATCATATTTGTTTATATTTTTTATATAAAACTTTTAATGTTTTTAGTTTATACATTTTTATAAACGCAAAATAATACATAAAATGAATACAATAACAAGTTATTGTTGATTCCATAACGATTGACTTTAGCTTTGATGAATCTGGTCTAAAGCAGAACTGTAGCCTTGAATGTTTCTATAACATTTACAGAATGCTTGTTGACACTTGTAATCAAAATATTCAGAGGCCGGATATTTTTGTGGGTTTCACAGATACAAACGATCAGGTTGTGATCCACTAAAAACATTACGTAGATTGTAATTGTATTTATAAATTGTATTTATTATAGCACCTACTATCCTTGATGAGGCGCTGAAAAACATCGCTGGGAGTACTACGTTACTCCGGAACCCAATATTAGAAGTAAATAGTAGATTTGTTATTCTTTTTCCTTTGCACATTAGTTGTTAGATTTGTGCTCTTGATTTGACGTGTGTTTAGTGGAGTTTAGAGTAGGGATAGAATGATGGGAATAGACATAAAAGGGGGAGTAGTAAGTTGTTTTTGTAAGTGGTTGTTATGTGCTCCTAATAGTTGGGTGACATGGCTAAACAGGGAGGGAAACTTTTGAGAATTATGTTTGGAGGTTCATAGTAGTCAGAAAGGTTTGGGATGAGTCAGAAAGAAGAGGGATGGGACAAAGCTTAAAGGAAGGTTTTTTTTTTAAACAAAATACTGAAATAAACTTATGCGTAGATATATACACATGACACTCTGCAAGGTTTTGTGGGCTGGAGAAAACCCCTCTATATAAACACTCATATGTGCATAGAAGCAGCAATATTTACATAGTCTGATGCACACATTCACCTTGTGGTCAAGTATGCAATTTCTTCATGACGTTTGTTAATATTTTAGTAGCAGGCATAAACTCCTTTATATATGCACCTTTATGTACAGAGAAGCAGCAATCATAAAATTCTCTGATATACACATGTACCTTGTGGTGTAATATACATTTTCCCCTAAATAAATGTATCTGCTTATAACAGGAAGCATAGTTCAATGTACTATAACACATGTATAATGACAACCTCGTCTCTATACTATGAGAAGTGTACTTTGAAATGTCATGTTGTGGTAAACTGTTGTGTTGTGAGTATACTTGTCATGTGGTGAAGAGGCAGCTCTTAACAAATCTTTTGAAGTTATGATGTTTGTCAGTGGATCCTTTGTGTGTGGGTAGTGAATTCCATTGTTTGGCTGCTTGAACAGAGAAATTTGATCTACCCATGTGTTTTTCCTTGCATGTAGGAATGTTGAGGTCGAGAGCCATTCTTGAGCATAGATTCCTTTGCAGTATGCATTTGTTGATTTTCTTACTGATGAAGAGTGGTCTTTTGCCATGTATTGCTTTGTAGGTGATAGAAAGCAGCTTGAAATGGATCTTTTGGCAACTGGTATCAGCTGCGGAGTACCCCAGGGATCATCTCTCGGCCCCACGCTCTTCAACATCTGCATGGCCCCCCCCTCGCTGCCATTTTCAGACAGCATGGGCTCAACATTTTATCCTATGCGGACGACACCTAACTCCTCCTCTTACTCACGAAGAATCCCGAAGACTCCAGACTCTGCTTCCAGGAAGGAATGAAGAATGTGGCCGCCTGGATGAAGGACAGCTGCTTGAAGCTTAAACTCAGAGAAAACCGCGATCTTCATCCTCTGACCTCTTACCACCGCTTGGCACAACACCTGGTGGCCACCCGCCCCCGGGAGCCCACCCACTCCTATAGACCATGCTAGGAACCTAAGCATCATCCTTGACTCCTCCCTCTCCATGAACCGCCAGATCAACGCTGTCACCTCCACCAGCTTCAACTGCCTTCGCATCCTCCGTAAGATCTTCAAATGGATCCCCCCCCGACTGCAGAAGGTCCGTCACCCACGCACTCATAACCAGCAGACTAGACTACGGCAAAGTCCTCTACGTCGGAATAAGCAAAACTCTTCTACGGAAACTACTAACCATCCAGAACGCAGCTGCCAGACTCATCCTTGGGACTCCGGGCCATGAGCACATAACCCAACACATACGAGGCCTTCACTAGCTCCCAGTCGAAAAAAGGGTCACCTCCAAACTCCTCACCCATGCCTACAAATCCCTCAACAACATCTGACCCATTTACCTCAATGAGAGGCTATTCTTCCACGTACCCAAGAGGAACCTCCGCTCCACCGACCTCGCCCTGGCAGAGGTTAACCGCATCCTCATATAGAGAACCATCAGTAGAGCTTTCTCTTACATCGCAGCGAAAACCTGGAACGAGCTCCCCGTGAACATCAGATGCTCCCCCACCCTGCACACCTTCAGGAAGGACCTCAATACCTGGCTCTTGGACTGACCCGGAATCGCCGCCCCCCCCCCCCCCCCCCCACCCCATGGGTGAGTAGCGCGCTATATAAACCCCTGATTGATTGATTGGTAACCAGTGTAAGGTCCTCAAAGCAAGGAAGATGTGTGCTTGTGGATTTACTTGTATGAGGAGCCTCGCAGCAGTGTTCGGAATTCTCTGTAATCTTCTCATAGTTGGCCAAGGTGAGCTGTAATGTAGACCATTGGCGTAGTCCAGTTTTGAGAGGGCAGGAGAAATGGTAGCCTAAACCATGTGAGGGAATCCTAGTTGCTGGAAGATGCATTGCCGTGTTTTCATTGTGAGAAAGCTTAATTGATAACTATTGATAGATAATAAAATCTAACTCACACTTGTCTTTGATAGTACATAAGCACCTCAATAATGAACACCGAACACAGAAAAATACATTTGTATGCAGAGATGTTTTAAGGCATGGGCAGAGTGGGCTCTTGTCAGGGCCTAAGCCTCCTGATAGAGCCAGCTGTGTTCTGCAGAGACTTCAGCCCTGGTCACCTTGAATATTTCTTAGAAATATTGGGCGATATGTATCAAGCATTTTCGCATTCGCAAAGGCCGAAAATCGCTGAATTTCCGGGTTTGCGAATGCGAAAATGCTCATCGGCATGTATGAATGCAAATCGCATGGAAAATAAGGAATCGCAAAAATTGCGACTCCACCGTGTGCGAGAAGTGCCAATCTGCGAATAAATAGCGATATTGCACATTTGCGAATTCCAAATGTGCGAAAATCGCAAACGCATATCGCAAAATTTGGAACTCGCAGAAAATTCACAGATCAGCAATTTTCGCAAAAAATAAATCGCAATGAGATGTATGAAAAATTTGCAAATAGCGATTTTCGGAAATTCGCAAAATACAGAATCGCAATTACCACCAAGTAGGAGCAGGTGGTAACCAGGTGCAAACTATTTAAGCATGTGAGGAGAAAGACCTGAGCACACACAAACTTGATACAAATTGTAATAAATTTCTTTGGTCTTGATTATACAACAACAACGAGGGACAGTTGGTAAGTACAGCAATAATATTTATTGCGCCAGCCGACACGTGTTTCATTGGATTGGATTACACTCCAAATCTTCAGGGCTGGAAAACAAACACAACAAAAACAGAACTTTACTGGTGGCATTGATCACCACTCTTAATTGAGAGTCATCTTCAACCATACACAAAATAATTACATGAGAAGGCTCAAATTATTCATTGATCACCAAAGAAAAAGGGAAAAAGAGCGACTCTAAGTGAAGTGAGGAAAGGAAAACGAGTGAAGGAAGGGAACAGTATTTATAGTGACTGGTAGTACAGTTTGCACACATGTTGAAGTCTCATCATTACCAAGGATATAAGTAAAAAAGTTTCTACAGATTTAATCTTATTTTTCATTTATTCATTTAAATTAAATTAATTTAAAAAAAATTAATTTAAAAAAAACCGGGTATGGGAAGTACCCTAATTATACAAAGCAGACTTGCTAGAGGGCAAATAATGGCAAAAGCACCTCAACAAAATACTTGTCATACACAATGGTCATTTCGTACACAATTAATCAGCACCCATGACGAAAGTGGATGTGGTGCACAAGTGAAACAGGGAAATAGGTAAAAAGGGGAGCCAGAAAGAATGGTGGAGACCGTGTGTGAGCCTAATGGTCATAAGATTGGTGAAGGAATCATAAAAAAGACAGTCATGATTAAAGTGGCCACCCCAAGTGCGAAAACAACGTAATGGAGTAGGGATGTGTCATTATGGTAGTGGGATAAGAAATTATAGAAATACAATGATGGCAGACCAATGCGCCATCAGTGAATAGGGCATGCTGAAACATACCTATCTCCAAATGGAAATGATGGGTAGTCCCTGTGGGTAATAGGAAATCAAGAAGTACTAGTAAGATAAATGACCCACAAAATTCTATCTGCGAAACTACATTAGAATGCTGGTTCTAGGTGGAAGAAAGGACTTACCCCACGACTGGTGATAATTCCAACCCAGTCCGGGTACAAAGTATCTTCTGATGAGGCGCGCCAATCAAGTGTTGAATATTGGCCAGGGAAAATATAAGGAAAATAATCAGCCCATGCTCTTTAGAACTTAAATCATTTCAGGGCGGTAAGAACCATAGGGCAGAAATGATGTGCAAAAGTCCCTCACATGAATTGGTATATAAGAATTGTGGGGGCCTATATAGAATTGGAGACATCAAAACCAATAAAGGAATGTGGGAGGGGTTGCTGTCGATTTGTCATGGGTAGTTATTTCCAACTGACAAATTGTAAATTTGCGAAAAGCCTACGAATTAGTCAAGTGGGGGTTTTGGACTGGTAAAGTTGAAACAGATCGATAAAACCAAGGTGTATTAAGTCCTCGTTCACAAAAGTATGCACTGAGTGCCAGGAACAAGTATGGACTGCAAGTTCCTGTCTATTGAGACCAAGTCTGCTCGCTCACCGGAAATAAGTGATACAAACACTCACACCTTCGTAGTCAATTATTTCATAGAATCACAATCAGTTCTAAGCGCCAGGAACAGCACGGGCAGTAAAAAACTGTAAGAAAACAGTGAGTGAATGAATCATATTTAGTTTTTAAAATGACTAGAGCTTAGTCACTTGCTGCATTACAAGAGTTATTCTGAGGCATCGAAAGCATATAATCAGAGAATAAAGCGGTAACATACCAGTAATAATTATTAGTGGTCCTAACTGTTATCGAATCCGTCGTGGATTACGAGGTACTGCAAAGAAATGGAATGATATTAGATATAAGACCAATTGGGCAAAAAAAACACATTTACCAAGACTATTTGACCTAACACAGAAACGGAGAAAAAGGAGCACTTACGTGGCCGTTTTTGAGTATTCCACCAGAAAGCCACAATGGGCGAAAGTAGCCGGCACTGCCCTAATGAGGGTAAAGAAACCGCGTTAAAATAGGCCGAGGTTAGCAAACTTGATAAATTGACGAATACTGGACAGGAATTAATAATCAGGCGGGATTCCGCTACACCAGGGAATCAAGCGTACCTTTACTGTAGTTCCATCTTGCTCACACGAGTGTTTGCCGCTTACCCCGGGTCTGGATAACACCCAGAAGTGAAACAGCGACACCTAAATAGTCAAAAGTGCGCGGGACCGCGCACAAAGAACTAGACTGACACGATTATTTCCGGTGAGAAAAATTTGGTCATGTCCAGAAGTGAGTTTATGTCACAAGCGGAAAATGCACAGTGTTTGCGGTAAGCCCATAGTGAGCAGCCAAGTGGCAAAGTAGAACGAGGCAGGATCGAATGACAACAGCGTAAACACATAAACACTGCTTGTACTTAAAAAGACAAGTTAAGGAAAAAATTCTGAAATTATATTCGTAAAGGTATTCAAATCGTCCATTAAGAAGGCGCATCGTTAGAATATCTCAAATGGAAGTCCAACAAAGTTGCTGGTGGAAGTGATTATTGCGGTTGGGAGCGTACAGGACACCAACAAGGTGGTCGAATGGGGATGTTTCAAGTCTGAAAGCCCGTGTTTGATCTTGAAACAGGGACTGGAAGGAAACAGTTGTGAAAGTGAAGATTGTGTGGGAAACGTAAGTGACAGTCCACATACATATAGGGCCAGATGTAGGAGCCAAAATACCGGTCGGTAACGGCCGATTTCGGCCGTTACCGACCGGTATTTAAGAATTGGCATGTAGGGGCATAATTTTACAGAATCGGTAAATTTACCGATTCGGTAAATTTACCGATTCTGTAAAATACCGAATCGGTATTTTTACCGATTCGGTAAATCCCAGATGTAGGTGGGACTCTTCTGAGTCCCAAAGGCCCTACAAATTCGGTATTTTACCACCCAATCCAATTGGGTGTTAAAATACCGTATCCAGGTGTGCATGCACATGTGTGCATGCACACCTAGCCATGTGACAGACAGACATGCCCTTAGGGCATGTCTGTGTGCCACATGGCGCACATGCCTATTTTTGGGGTGCCAGAGGTTGTCAAAGTGACACCCCCTGCACCCTTGCTGGAATCGGTATTTACCGATTCGGTAATTACCGAATCGGTATTTCCCATTGATTTCTATGGGCTTCACAGCCCATAGGAATCAATAGGAAATACCGATTCGGTATTTACCGAATCGGTAAATACCGAATATTAACGATTCGGTATTTCAACATCTGGAAATACCTACATCTCCCCACTTCATATTTACCGATTCATAAATACCGAATCGGTAAAATTCGGTAATTATGAATCGGTAAATAACATTTACCCACATCTAGCCCATAGATAGTTATTTTAATGATACTGAGGTCATATGCTTAGATAATCATCCTACCAGTACAACCAAAATATCACATATACCTATAGTTCGAAATTCATAAGACCCTACACAACCAGACATTGTTATAAACCCCCCAATTTTTTGTGTATGTGTAACCAGAGTACTGTCTACAGATATCTGTTCACTTAGCCACAATTAACCTAAGAAAAATTGCATCTCAGAGTCACAGTTCAACCCGTATTTCACCGAGTCTAGACGCATTATCCATAGTGCCTCAGTTCTACGAAGTTGAAGTTCTCTGTTGCCCCTTCTCGGGTGTAGTTCGACATGATCTATTGCGAAAAATGAGATTTGTTTGTGTGCCCCTTGGGCTGGGCACATAGTTGCATGGATAGCTACTGGATATTTCGGATCTTCTTGTTTCACAGCTCTGACCTGTTCCATGTTTATGTCCGTTTGAGGCCTTATTGTGCTTCCAACATATTGTTTCTGACATTTGCAGATAGAGCTCTCCCTAGTCGGGAGTACTAGGGCTGCGAGCAAACTTTGTTCTGCCAGCTTCTCCGCTTGTTACTCACTTGGAAAACGATTTTAAAACTTGTAAAAATTTTAATGCTGTAAAAATTCTTGGGGGTTCCTAATTACTTTATCAGGTAGCGGGAATTGAAGTTAGGCACACTGACACCTTTCACGCTCGACCTTCTTTTATTCTGCCTCGCCTAGCTGCTTGTTTAGGTGAAAGGCGGCGGCGGGCGCCATCTTGGGTGTGGGCTCGGGCTGCGCTCCAGTCGCGCCGGCCTCCCGCCCTCCCTGACTATTTAGTCAGGAAGCACTCGTCGCTCGCTGCCTTCAGAGCTCTCCCTAGTCGGGAGTACTAGGGCTGCGAGCAAACTTTGTTCTGCCAGCTTCTCCGCTTGTTACTCACTTGGAAAACGATTTTAAAACTTGTAAAAATTTTAATGCTGTAAAAATTCTTGGGGGTTCCTAATTACTTTATCAGGTAGCGGGAATTGAAGTTAGGCACACTGACACCTTTCACGCTCGACTTTCTTTTATTCTGCCTCGCCTAGCTGCTTGTTTAGGTGAAAGGCGGCGGCGGGCGCCATCTTGGGTGTGGGCTCGGGCTGCGCTCCAGTCGCGCCGGCCTCCCACCCTCCTCACGCCCCATATATTGGAACCATGGCCAGACGGCGCAGCGGGCTGGCGCAGCGGGCGCGCGCCGAAGCCGCGCCAAAGCCAAGCCCGTCTGCGTCCGTCCGCGGCCGGACCCGGCCCAGGGCCACAACCCCTGGTTCCCGGTTGCTGTATTCTCCCCGGCACCTACTAGCGCTAAATCCCGGTAAGCCATGTCAGGCCTGTACTACTGTTGTCCTGACCGCTGCGATACCCACTCGTCCTTTCATATGTCCAGGATGCAGTTATCAATGTACTACAACCTGTCTCTCAGCTCACTCTGATCCTATTCATGACACACCACTTGTTAGAGAGAATATAACCCCACATGGCTGTCGAGCTGCGCTTATCAATGCGCGCTCGCTCCCATGTCACAGCTTCTACATTAGTGAGCTTATAGTCACCTATGACTTAGATCTATTATTTGTTACCGAGACCTGGGCAGACGCCGGGTCAGGCCCGGATTTCTGCAACGCTACTCCGGCTGGATATAGCGTCGCTAGACATGACAGGCCCATAGGACGAGGTGGAGGCCTTGCTATTATCTACAAGGACAAATATCGCACCACACTTGATCCTATAAACTCGGTTAACTGTGAATCAGCGGTTTTTTCCATCAGTATTAACCCCAAACGGGCATTAAAGGGTATAATACTTTATCGACCCCCTGGCCCCCGTAATTCTTTTCTCTCCTCCCTCTCTGACCTGAGTGACAATGTCATCTGCTCTGATAAATTTACCATATTGGGAGATTTTAATTTTTATCTGGAAGATCAGGACAACCCAGACACTGCCCAACTAATGACCGATTTCGCCAATCTTGGACTACACCAGTTAGTCAAGGGTCCTACCCATCAAGCTGGACACTCCCTGGACGGGCTATTTACTAATGATCCTGACATTACTGTATCAGATATTATTCCAATTTCATGGTCAGACCATAGGGCTATTATCTTTCAATTGGATGCACGATTCTCTACCATTCTGCAGTCCAGACCTCGCACCAAGATAGGTGCCCGGGCCTGGAAAACTGCAGATCTCCCTCAGATGCTGCATTCTTTGGCCTCCTCTTATCCTCAGGGAGGAAATAGCTTACCATCATCAGCCTCAGAGTTCCAGGACTGGATCAGAAGCGCCGCTGATTTAGTGGCCCCAGAGAAATTTATGCAACCAAATAGAGTATCTCCTTCAGCCCCCTGGTATAATGAAGATCTTCGCCTACATCGCCAACATTGTAGGAATTTAGAAAGGCGCTGGAGGAAAGCTTACTGTGACACAGCTAGACAAACTTATAAAGATGCTCTTATGATCTATAAAAAGGCGATCCTGGCTCGGAAAACAGTCTTTTACTCAGCACAAATTGAGACTGCTGCTAACTCTGCCAGAGAACTTTTCGCCGTTGTCACCACCTTGTCCACCCCCTCTACTGGACCTGGAGTGGAGCCCTCGCAGACTTTCTGCAATGAATTGGCTATCTTTTTCACTACTAAGGTTGCAGATATCTACGCTTCATTTGGAAATGATATTAGAGTTCAACATAGAGGTGACAGCAGGAAAGAAATACTGTCACACCCTAATCCCGATTCCTTCTCTTGCTTCTCACCTGTCTCACATCAGGATGTGATCAAAATCATTTCCACCACTAAATCGGGCTCTCCGTTGGACCCCTGTCCCCCGTCCGTGATGCAGAAACTCACAGAAGTGATCTCACTCCCATTGATGGAAATCTGTAATAACATATTGCTAACAGGCCAATTCCCTAGTATCTGGAAGAAGGCTGTTATTAAACCCCTCCTAAAAAAACCGTCCTTAGACCCTACTGCGGTCGCAAGTTATAGACCTATTGCGTGCCTGCCCTTTCCTGCCAAAATATGCGAATACCTGATGAATCAGCAGCTCTCAGAGTTCGTCGAGACTCACCAACTTCTCGACGAAACGCAGTTTGGATTCAGGAGAGGGCATGGAACAGAGACTGCCTTGATAAAGGCCTCTGATGAGATCAGGACGATCATGGATCAGGGAGGGGCGGCTGTCCTTATCCTTTTGGATTTGTCAGCAGCCTTTGACACGGTCGACCATGTCACTCTTGTCGACCGTGTCACAACCCTGGGTATAAATGGTCGGGCTAAGGATCTTATTTCATCCTTCCTGGCAAACCGTACCCAGACAGTAAGGCTTGGAGACTATTACTCTCCCATCTCTGCACTCCCTTGTGGAGTCCCACAAGGCTCCTCGCTAAGTCCCATGCTCTTTAACATCTATGTAGCGGACTTAGCGAGGATAATAAAGGCCTATGGGATACAGTTAACATCGTATGCAGATGATACCCAGCTGGTGCTGGGTATCCATAAGGATGGCCATACTGTAGCAGCCAACTTCCAGAAAGCTATGCTCGAGGTTAGTACCTGGATGGCCATGAACTGCCTCAGGCTTAACTCGGACAAGACCGAGATCATGACATTCGGAAAACTCTCCCCTGAATGGTCTCTCGGTTGGTGGCCAGACAAGCTCGGCCATCCACCTGTCCCAGTGGAAAAAGCCAGAAACCTGGGAGTGATTTTCGACAACAAGTTGGTCTTTGACCTCCATGTTAATAAGGTGGTGTCATCTTCATTTTTCATCTTGAAAAAGATCAAGAAGCTGCTACCTTATCTCCCTCCGTCAGCCGGGAAGACTCTGATCTCTACCTTAGTCTTCTCAAAAATAGACTACGCGAACGCTCTCTTCCTCCACACTCAGAAGCGTGTCATCATGAAGCTGCAATCCATTCAGAACGCGGCTGCTAGGATGCTTCTTAATATCCCTCGCCGCAAATCTACCACTTCTGCTATTCGCCAGCTTCACTGGCTGAGAGTCGAGAGCCGTGTTAAATTTAAGGCCCTTTGTATTGCCTATAAGGCCATACATGGCACAGGACCCAGATTCTTGATCGAAGCTTTTCAGCTCTACACCCCCAGAAGGCACCTTAGATCGGCCAATACCAGTCTTCTGTCGGTGCCGCGTACAAGATCAGTCACCTGGGGTGATAGGCGCTTTCTTGTGGCCACTCCAAAACTTTGGAACCTTCTGCCAACTGCCATAAAAGCCGCTCCGAATCTGATTAGCTTCCGTAGACTTCTGAAAACATGGTTGTTTAACCAGTGAGAAGATGGTAGGATGATGAACTCTTGTTGCTCCACAGCGCCGAGACACCTTCGGGTATTTGTCGCGCTATAAAAGTTGCGTAAATAAATAAATAAATAAATAAATACAGTTAATATTTGCTTTGACGGTATTTGTCACATTGTCAGGACCAGTGATTTTTTGGGTTTTATGTTGAGCCCACTGGCACATACTGCAGAATCCACACTTGTGAAATCCCACTGATCGTTCATTGAGCCATACATTGACCCTAGGTTCTCTTGGTAAAGACGGGCTCAGTCTTGATCGTAGAGTCCTACCTCTCCTGAAAGTGATCATTGGTCGTTTTGGAATGTTTGCTGCCAAAATGTTGTCTGTCTTGAGTATTTGCCAATGCTTGTTCATGCTTCTCCTCAGAGCCCATTGTAATCCACTAACATGCGTAATGTACCGTCTTCTTTGGAAGACCGTGCTTTTGTTTTCAGTGTGTCTTCTCTTTTGGTTTTGTAGATCTTTTTTGTTGCTTGTTTCAAAGTGTTCTTGTCATAACCTCTATTGATGAATCGCTGTTCCATGTTACTTCTGCATCTTTCAAATTCATCGTCTTTGCTGCAGTTACGTCTCGCTCTCAAATATTCTCCAAAGGGGATCCCTTTGATTTGGAAAGGTGGGTGACTGCTGTTGGCGTGTAGTATCGAATTGCAGGAAGTGTCTTTCCTGAAAAGGCGGCTTTGAAGTTTATGGTCTTCTACGTACAATTCGATATCCAAAAAGCTGATTTTTTCTTTGCTATGTTCCATAGTGAAGGACATGCCATACTCATTATTGTTCATGTAGTTCTTAAAGCTCTCCAGTTCTTCAGTATTGCCTGACCATATTAAAAGGCAGTCGTCTATATAGCGACCCCAGTATAAAATCTGATTGATCCAAGGAGAGCCTTTTTCACCCCATATGTAGTCCATTTTCAGGCATCCCATGAACAGATTAGCGAAGGAAGGCGAAAACTTGGAGCCCATTGCTACGCCCTTCTTTTGTCTGTACCATATGTGGTTGAACATGAAGAAATTATTCTCCAGAATGATTCTCATCAGCCAGATCAGCATATCATTGTGAATCAACTGAGAGGCAGGCCTGTTGTTTAGCAAACGTGTCAGTGATCTTAGGCCTAGTTCTGGCTCAATGCTGGTATAAAGAGACACCACGTCCATGGTCACTAGTGTCAAATCCCGTTGCCATTCAAGGTCCGAAAGTATGCTCATGATGTGTTTCGAGTCTGGGATGAAACTGGCCATAGTTGGTACCAGGGGACCTATAAAGACATCCACATATTCGGACATCCTTTCCGTTGGGCCGCCGATACCTGATACGATTGGTCTACCTGGTGGGAAGGGAAGGTGCTTATGAATTTTCGGTAGTATGTACAGGATAGGATATGTAGGGCGACTTACTTTCAGGTATGCCAGTTCATCGTCGTCTAACATCCCCATATTGTGCCAGACTAGTAATTGTTTGTTGATATTGATAGACAGAGGACCCATGCGATTGAATCCTACCTCTTCGTAGCATGTGAGATCATCAAGTTGTGACTGGATGTCATTGTTGTAATCCAACAGGTCCATTATTACCACATTGCCCCCTTTGTCCGCCTCTCGGATTATGATGGTATTATCATTACACAGGTCAGTCAAAGCACGTTTTTCCCCTGCAGTCAGGTTGTACTTGGAGTTGCATTTTGCTCTTGTTTTGCTGTATTTGAAAGTTTCTAGGTCTTCTAAGATTCTTTTATGGAAAATATCAATAGTATTTCCCCCCGGCAAGGTTGGCGTCCATTTTGATTTATTTCTGAGACCACTTGTCAGTGAATAGTCTATGTCAATGTCAAGGTCTACCAGTAATTGAGACATGGTATGGGGAGAATCTTCCCTTTCTGTAATAGACAACAGCAAAGTGGTGGCTTGTATATCTTGGATAGATGGAACATTAGACACATTAGCCAAAGTATTATTGCGAATTCTTTTATTGTCATTAGTGGAAGGGTTGCACAGAAAATGTTTCTTTAGTTTCAAAGTGCGAATGAATTTGAATAAGTCAATTTTCAACTTACAGAGATCTCCCGTTTCAGATGGATTGAAACTCATCCGCTTACTTAGGAGACTAGTCATATCAGTGGTCAATATTTTGGATGATAAATTGATGACCTGTAATTCATCAATTTGTTCAGTTAGTTCCCTGACCCCTTGCCTGACCTTAGTTTCTCTTTGTATGTGATTGCCTCCGCCCCTTTGGCCCCGTCTGGTTTTGCCTGTTCTGTTACATGTGGACCTCTTCGCCGGTTCCCTTTCCGTGCTGTTCTTACCTCCTGAAAAAAACTTGTTTGGTTGCTTTTACTCCCTGTGCTGTTATCAGTGTCACTATCACTGGTGGCTGGTAAATTAAGAGAGGTAGAGCTGGTAGAGGAGATAGAGGCAGTCTCAACTCCTGATGGCCCCTTCGGTTTGGGGTTAGTTGACACCACTGCATCGTATTTCCTCGCATAGGTGAAAACCCTCCCATTTCTATAATCCCTCTCGTCACGTTTGAGCTGTCGTAACTTACGTTCTTTGATTTCTCTTTGGTGTATGGCTAGCATGTCCTTAAGTATGGCATAGTTTTTTTCAGTAGCTTCTGGCAAGTTAAGATCCTTGATCTCACTTTCCAGAATACTGATCTCCGTTTGTAGTGGATTACGAGGTACTGCGAAGAAATGGACTGATATTAGATATAAGACCAATTGGGCAAAAAAAACACATTTACCAAGACTATTTGACCTAGCACAGAAACGGAGAAAAAGGAGCACTTACGTGGCCGTTTTCGAGTATTCCACGAGAAAGCCACAATGGGCGAAAGTAACCGGCACTGCCCTAATGAGGTTAAAGAAACCGCGTTAAAATAGGCCGAGGTTAGCAAACTTGTACCTTTACTGTAGTTCCATCTTGCTCACACGAGTGTTTGCCGGTTACCCCGGGTCTGGATAACACCCAGAAGTGAAACAGCGACACCTAAATAGTCAAAAGTGCGCGTTTGTATCAAGTTTGTGTGTGCTCAGGTCTTTCTCCTCACAAATTTATATGTATGTGCTTGGCGCATTACATTGTTAAGGGGTTGTACAGGTCACCCCTTTTCCTAGCAGCACCCCTCCAACATAACCACTGCATAATACATACCAAATACTAGTTGGTGCGCAAAGCCCCCCTTCACTTAAGTACCTGGTCCATTTCTCGAAACAAGTGTAGTTAAGAAGGGTTGCAGCCCACATTGGTTTATTATTCTACTCATTCTGAAAGGGAAGTTAACTATAAAATCATTAAATTAGTTTAATAGTAACTTTAACTTCTCTTGAAATAATGGATAGAGACAGAGAAGCGGATGAACTCTTTGGCAACCTAACCAATGGTGCCTCTAGTGGTAACCTCGCATCCGGGGGAGTCAGTGGACGCAAAGAAGGCTTAAGAAACAAATTTCTCAAACTAGAGCGGCTAAGAAAAACAGAGAATGCTCGATGGTGGGATGGCACCACCCTCAAACAATATCTTCGGTTGAAAAGAATACCAAGAGGGTTGAGAGCCGACATTTTACCCACCTATGACGAATTAGACGAGGACCTCCTCACCAAATGGGAGGACTCGCTGAATACTAATTCCTTCACATTGATGGACATCCTTATAGAAAGCTCTGATAGAAAGGTTTCCAAACTACAAACGGAGATCAGTATTCTGGAAAGTGTGATCAAGGATCTTAACTTGCCAGAAGCTACTGAAAAAAACTATGCCATACTTAAGGACATGCTAGCCATACACCAAAGAGAAATCAAAGAACGTAAGTTACGACAGCTCAAACGTGACGAGATGGATTATAGAAATGGGAGTGTTTTCACCTATGCGAGGAAATACGATGCAGTGGTGTCAACTAACCCCAAACCGAAGGGGCCATCAGGAGTTGAAACTGCCTCTATCTCCTCTACCAGCTCTACCTCTCTTAATTTACCAGCCACCAGTGATAGTGACACTGATAACAGCACAGGGAGTAAAAGCAACCAAACAAGTTTTTTTCAGGAGGTAAGAACAGCACGGAAAGGGAACCGGCGAAGAGGTCCACATGTAACAGAACAGGCAAAACCAGACGGGGCCAAAGGGGCGGAGGCAAGCACATACAAATAGAAACTAAGGTCAGGCAAGGGGTCAGGGAACTAACTGAACAAATTGATGAATTACAGGTCATCAATTTATCATCCAAAATATTGACCACTGATATGACTAGTCTCCTAAGTAAGGGGATGAGTTTCAATCCATCTGAAACGGGAGATCTCTGTAAGTTGAAAATTTACTTATTCAAATTCATTCACACTTTGAAACTAAAGAAACATTTTCTGTGCAACGCTTCCACTAATGACAATGAAAGAATTCGCAATAATACTTTGGCTAATGTGCCTAATGTTCCATCTATCCAAGATATACAAGCCACCACTTTGCTGTTGTCTATTACAGAAAGGGAAGATTCTCCCCATACCATGTCTCAATTACTGGTAGACCTTGACATTGACATAGACTATTCACTGAAAAGTGGTCTCAGAAATAAATCAAAATGGACGCCAACCTTGCCGGGGGGAAATGCTATTGATAATTTCCATAAAAGAATCTTAGAAGACCTAGAAACTTTCAAATACAGCAAAACAAGAGCAAAATGCAACTCCAAGTACAACCTGACTGCAGGGGAAAAACGTGCTTTGACTGACCTGTGTAATGATAATACCATCATAATCCGAGAGTTGGACAAAGGGGGCAATGTGGTAATAATGGACCTTTTGGATTACAACAATGGAATCCAGTCACAACTTGACGATCTCACATGCTACGAAGAGGTAGGATTGAATCCCATGGGTCCTCTGTCTATCAATATCAACAAACAATTACTAGTCTGGCACAGTATGGGGATGTTAGACGACGATGAACTGGCATACCTGAAAGTAAGTCGCCCTACATGTCCTATCGTGTACACACTACCGAAAATTCATAAGCACCTTCCCTTCCCACCAGGTAGACCAATCGTATCAGGTATCGGCGGCCCAACGGAAAGGATGTCCGAATATGTGGATGTCTTTATAGGTGCCCTGGTACCAACTATGGCCAGTTTCATCCAAGACTCGAAACACATCATGAGCATACTTTCTGACCTTGAATGGCAACGGGATTTGACACTAGTGACCATGGACGTGGTGTCTCTTTATACCAGCATTGAGCCAGAACTAGGCCTAAGATCACTGACACGTTTGCTAAACAACAGGCCTGCCTCTCAGTTGATTCACAATGATATGCTGATCTGGCTGATGAGAATCATTCTGGAGAATAATTTCTTCATATTCAACCACAAATGGTACAGACAAAAGAAGGGCGTAGCAGTGGGCTCCACGTTTTCGCCTTCCTTCGCTAATCTGTTCATGGGATGCCTGGAAATGGACTACATCTGGGGTGAAAAAGGCTCTCCTTGGATCAATCAGATTTTATACTGGGGTCGCTATATAGACGACTGCCTTTTAATATGGTCAGGCAATACTGAAGAACTGGAGAGCTTTAAGAACTACATGAACAATAATGAGTATGGCATGTCCTTCACTATGGAACATAGCAAAGAAAAAATCAGCTTTTTGGATATCGAATTGTACGTAGAAGACCATAAACTTCAAAGCCGCCTTTTCAGGAAAGACACTTCCTGCAATTCGATACTACACGCCAACAGCAGTCACCCACCTTTCCAAATCAAAGGGATCCCCTTTGGAGAATATTTGAGAGCGAGACGTAACTGCAGCAAAGACGATGAATTTGAAAGATGCAGAAGTAACATGGAACAGCGATTCATCAATAGAGGTTATGACAAGAACACTTTGAAACAAGCAACAAAAAAGATCTACAAAACCAAAAGAGAAGACACACTGAAAACAAAAGCACGGTCTTCCAAAGAAGACGGTACATTACGCATGTTAGTGGATTACAATGGGCTCAACACTACTCTGAGGAGAAGCATGAACAAGCTTTGGCAAATACTCAAGACAGACAACATTTTGGCAGCAAACATTCCAAAATGACCAATGATCACTTTCAGGAGAGGTCGGACTCTACGATCAAGACTGAGCCCGTCTTTACCAAGAGAACCTAGGGTCAACGTATGGCTCAATGAACGATCAGTGGGATTTCACAAGTGTGGATTCTGCAGTATGTGCCAGTAGGCTCAACATAAAACCAAAAAATTCACTGGTCCTGACAATGTGACACATACCATCAAAGCACACATTAATTGTACTTCCAAATTCATTGTCTATATAATCACCTGCAAATGTCAGAAACAATATGTTGGAAGCACAATAAGGCCTCTAAAGGACAGAATCATGGAACACGTCAGAGCTGTGAAACAAGGAGATCCGAAATATCCAGTAGCTATCCATGCAACTATGTGCCCAGCCCAAGGGGCACACAAACAAATCTCATCTTTCGGAATAGATCATGTCGAACTACACCCGAGAGGAGGCAACAGAGAACTTCAACTTCGTAGAACTGAGGCACTATGGATAATGCGTCTAGACTCGGTGAAATACGGGTCGAACTGTGACTCTGAGATGCAATTTTTCTTAGGTTAATTGTGGCTAAGTGAACGGATATCTGTAGACAGTACCCTGGTTACACATACACAAAAAATAGGGGGGTTTATAACAATGTCTGGTTGTGTAGTGTCTTATGAATTTCGAACTATAGGTATATGTGACAAATACTAGGTTTGTATTGCATATAAATATGTTGGTTGTACTGGTAGGATGATTATCTAAGCATATGACCTCAGTATCATTAAAATAACTATCTATATGTATTGTGGACTGTCACTTACGTTTCCCACACAATCTTCACTTTCACAACTGTTTCCTTCCAGTCCCTGTTTCAAGATCAAACACAGGCTTTCAGACTTGAAACATCCCCATTCGACCACCTTGTTGGTGTCCTGTACGCTCCCAACCGCAATAATCACTTCCACCAGCAACTTTGTTGGACTTCCATTTAAGATATTCTAACGATGCGCCTTCTTAATGGGCGATTTGAATACATTTACGAACATAATTTCAGAAAGTTTTCCTTAACTTGTCTTTTTAAGTACATGCAGTGTTTATGTGTTTACGCTGTTGTCATTCGATCCTGCCTTGTTCTACTTGGCCACTTGGCTGCTCACTATGGGCTTACCGCAAACACTGTGCATTTTCCGCTTGTGACATAAACTCACTTCCGGACATGACCAAATTTTTCTCACCGGAAATAATCGTGTCAGTCTAGTTCCGGGGTCTCCAACCGGTCGATCGCGAGCTACCGGTGGCTCGCGGAGACCCCGGGAGTAGCTCGCCCAGCCCTTCGCTTGGATTGGAGCTAATTTGTGGATGGGGCGGGATGACGCGATGACGCTCCTCTCCTGGAGCTGCAGACTCCTCTCGTGAGAGTCTGACGTCACCGTCTACTCAAAACGCGCCGGCATCGCACTGTCTGCCTTTGTGCGACGGGTGCCAGCGTGGAGCAGTAGAAGACGTGACTTCGACCGCCTCAAGCAGCCAGGAGACTCCACTGCAGGTAAGCGCGTGTTTTTCCTTGCCTCTGCTCGCCGGTTTGTGCCGTTTTTCTTTTGCTAGGCTTACTGAAACTCCTTTCAGCGCTTTGAAAGCGGCCTTTCTGTAGCATTAGCGCTATATAACCTAGAGCGCAGCCCAACCTAGAACTGTCAGGGATTGTTCTTGTTTTGTCTTAGCCTCGAGTAAATCTCTTCTTCTGTGTCTGTCAAGTAAAGAGATGATTCACCTGCAAAGCATTCGGCGCCTGATGGTAAAACACGTTTCGTGTTTCTTCCTTGTGTTTTGTGAGGCGCTAGCTTAGCTCAAAGTATCCACCGTGTCAGAGAGAGAGAGTGAATGTGCAGGACTGGCAGTGGAGGACGTCATGGGGAGTAATCGTAGTGTAAGAGCAGCGAGAAGGCGCCGGAGCCCATACTGGGTCCACCAGCATGCAGCAGGCAGACACGTCACACTGGATGCCACCCTCTGCATCTGCGCATCTTCTGGGACACAGGATGTCCAAGTGAGAGCCAAGAGGGGCTGGAGAATTGATGCCCAGTGAAGTCCTACAGGAGGCATGGCAGGGGCAGGCTAGATGGGCCTACATCGATTCAGATGCAGTTCTTTTCCCTTCCAGGCAGCTGATACACCTCTGGACACCAGGGAAGATTAGGAAGGGGTGAGCATCCTTTCGTCGGAGAACTCCAGGGTCGCTTTTCAAAAATACTTAGGATCAGAAAGAACCGCCGGGGACCCGTCTTCTTTCTCTATTCGCATCTATTTGCTATTTGCTGACGTTCTAAAGCTGCCGAGATTGAAGTGCCTGGAAGCCAAAGCATTCACAGGGATCATTATATGGAATTCCTCACGTATCCACCTGAATGTATGCAAAAGTCACAAATAAACTACCGAGTAATATGCAGAAGAGGAGGACGAAAATAGGTCGTCCCAGCCATGTTATATGGTAGCCTAGTTCCCGTGGGGCGCCTCTGTTGGACCCACACACATGTTTTTTAATCAGCAACTGGATTATAGGTCCCTGTATCAGTTAAACTGGGCAGAGACATGTTATACTCGGGCAAGGAATTGTCTGTTTATTTATGAGGATATTGAGCAATTAAATCTAAGTATCTAAAAAAATGATTGTGATAGTGCAGTTGTATAATTCCTGCGGCTGTACTCAATTCTCTTGATAGTTTTGCTGCCGGAATTTTTTTGTACATATAGCCTTCACTACGTTCCATGGGAATACAGGGCTCCTCTTTCCTTTCTATGATTGTGCTTTTTTACTGGCACATCACAGAGACAGCTGCTTTATAACAATATTCCGGAGGTTCCCGAAAGCTACTTTGTAACAATGTATGGGTTGTTCCCTTCTGTGCTGTCATAGAAAATGCTGCAGTGTGACAGATTGTTTCCTGCTTGTACTACGACTTCACGGGCTGCAATGGACATGTGATCACTGCAGCTGATATAAGGGATGTCTGGATTGGAGCTCATCCAAGCCCCCTTATGTTATTCAATCGAAAATGTGGGTATTAATGTCACCTCGGGCAAAGCAACTTGATTTCTGGAAGACTAATAAGACGGTAGCTGACCAGACGGTAGCTGACCAGCGTGAGAGGAGGAAGTGGGAACAGACTTTGACGATGGCAGTTTAAATATGGAGAATTTACAGGGCTTGTCCACTTTGGTCTTAATCCAGACTGCTTGAACTGCCGGAGCTGTGCCATCCAGAGTCCTGCTAACCCGCATGGCCTGGGCAGCTCCTCAAAGATGTGGTGTTTGTGTTAGCAGCTTTAAAATGCATGCACAGGACTATAAGTGTGGCAACAGTCTCTTCTCTCCCAGGAATCAGAGAATCTTCCCAATGTGGCAAAATGACAACGTGATAAAGCATCTGTGTCTGCACAGTTCAAGTAGAAGAGGAAAATATTCAAATATACGATTGCATTCAATGTATGCATTCGCAATTGTAGGCTTCGTTATAATCCTGCTTGTTGAAACTTAGTTCTTAGTGCTCACGAAAATCTTCAATTGTCTCAGATTTCCACAAATATTCCAGCATTCCGAACTGAGAGGGGTAAATCAGTTTAGGGGTCCTAAAGTTGAGTGGGCAGTATAGGGAGCAACTGATGGAAAGCAAGAACTACAAAGATTTCAGGTGAGGCGAGCACTAAGGTCCATGGAATTGAAGAGGAACCTTCAGACTTGAGAGTGAGCATGATCTTCAAGTGACCTGCTGGCAGAGTACCTTTATATAAGCTTAAATACATAAAATAACAATCCTTCCTTAAATGCCTATTGGCTTTAACATATGCTTTCTCACAATCAATTTGTCAGGCCTACTATCATTATCACAACATTTCATAATAAACAGATCAGACCTATGGCATCTGAAATATCTTTTCATAGTGAAGCGAATGAACTGATCAAGGCCTCTAGCAGATCTCAGTGAGTTGTCACCATAACCACCCCAGGCCTTCTGTATTTCTCAGATTTTCCCACAAAGCAACTATGAGGCACACAGTATGGGCTCTGATGAAATTAGGCTTAAAGTCAATGAAATGGGTCTCTCGGAAAAATGCGCGAGTTGAATTGGGTTCAGTAGCTCACGACGATTTTCACTGGCCAGAAGTAGCTCTGACTACACAAAAGGTTGGAGACCCCTGGTCTAGTTCTTTGTGCGCCGTTCCGCGCACTTTTGACTATTTAGGTGTCGCTGTTTCACTTCCGGGTGTTATCCAGACCCGGCAAGCGGCAAACATTCGTGTGAGCAAGATGGAACTACAGTAAAGGTACGCTTGATTCCCTGGTGTAGCGGAATCCCGCCTGATTATTAATTCCTGTCCAGTATTCGTCAATTTATCAAGTTTGCTAACCTCGGCCTATTTTAACACGGTTTCTTTCACCTCATTAGGGCAGTGCCGGCTACTTTCGCCCATTGTGGCTTTCTCGTGGAATACTCGAAAACGGACACGTAAGTGCTACTTTTTCTCCGTTTATGTGTTAGGTCAAATAGTCTTGGTAAATGTGTTTTTTTTGCCCAATTGGTCTTATATCTAATATCAGTCCATTTCTTCGCAGTACCTCGTAATCCACGACGGATTCGATAACAGTTAGAACCACTAATAATTATTACTGGTATGTTACCGCTTTATTCTCTGATTATATGCTTTCGATGCCTCAGAATAACTCTTGTAATGCAGCAAGTGACTAAGCTCTAGTCATTTTAAAAACTAAATATGATTCATTCACTCACTGTTTTCTTACAGTTTTTTACTGCCCTTGCTGTTCCTGGCGCTTAGAACGCATTGTGATTTTATGAAATAATTGACTACGAAGGTGTGAGTGTTTGTATCACTTATTTCCGGTGAGCGAGCAGACTTGGTCTCAATAGACAGGAACTTGCAGTCCATACTTGTTCCTGGCATTCAGTGCATACTTTTGTGAACGAGGACTTAATACACCTTGGTTTTATCGATCTGTTTCAACTTTACCAGTCCAAAACCCCCACATGACTAATTCGTAGACTTTTCGCAAATTTACAATTTGTCAGTTAGAAATAACTACCCATGACGAATCGACAGCACCCCCTCCCACATTCCTTTATTGGTTTTGATGTCTCCAATTCTATATAGGCCCCCACAATTCTTATATACCAATTCATGTGAGGGAATTTTGCACATCATTTCTGCCCTATGGTTCTTACCGCCCTGAAATGATTTAAGTTCTAAAGAGCATGGGCTGATTATTTTCCTTGTATTTTCCCTGGCCAGTATTCAACACTTGATTGGCGCGCCTCATCAGAAGATACTTTGTACCCGGACTGGGTTGGAATTATCACCAGTCGTGGGGTAAGTCCTTTCTTCCGCCTAGAACCAGCATTCTAATGTAGTTTCGCAGATAGAATTTTGTGGGTCATTTATCTTACTAGTACTTCTTGATTTCCCATTACCCACAGGGACTACCCATCATTTCCATTTGGAGATAGGTATGTTTCAGCATGCCCTATTCACTGATGGCGCATTGGTCTGCCATCATTGTATTTCTATCATTTCTTATCCCACTACCATAATGACACGTCCCTACTCCATTACGTTGTTTTCGCACTTGGGGTGGCCACTTTAATCATGACTGTCTTTTTTATGATTCCTTCACCATTCTTATGACCATTAGGCTCACACACGGTCTCCACCATTCTTTCTGGCTCCCCTTTTTACCTATTTCCCTGTTTCACTTGTGCACCACATCCACTTTCGTCATGGGTGCTGATTAATTGTGTACAAAATGACCATTGTGTATGACAAGTATTTTGATGAGGTGCTTTTGCCATTATTTGCCCTCTAGCAAGTCTGCTTTGTATAATTAGGGTACTTCCCATACCCGTTTTTTTTTAAATTAATTTTTTTTAAATTAATTTAATTTAAATGAATAAATGAAAAATAAGATTAAATCTGTAAAAACTTTTTTACTTATATCCTTGGTAATGATGAGACTTCAACATGTGTGAAAACTGTACTACCAGTCACTATAAATACTGTTCCCTTTCTTCACTCGTTTTCCTTTCCTCACTTCACTTAGAGTCGCTCTTTTTCCCTTTTTCTTTGGTGATCAATGAATAATTTGAGCCTTCGCATGTAATTATTTTGTGTATGGTTGAAGATGACTCTCAAGTAAGAGTGGTGATCAATGCCACCAGTAAAGTTCTGTTTTTGTTGTGTTTGTTTTCCAGCCCTGAAGATTTGGAGTGTAATCCACTCCAATGAAACACGTGTCGGCTGGCGCAATAAATATTATTGCTGTACTTACCAACTGTCCCTCGTTGTTGTTGTATAATCAAGACCAAAGAAATTTATTACAATTTGTATCAAGTTTGTGTGTGCTCAGGTCTTTCTCCTCACAAATTTATATGTATGTGCTTGGCGCATTACATTGTTAAGGGGTTGTACAGGTCACCCCTTTTCCTAGCAGCACCACTCCAACATAACCACTGCATAATACATACCAAATACTCGTTGGTGCGCAAAGCCCCCCTTCACTTAAGTACCTGGTCCATTTCTCGAAACAAGTGTAGTTCAGAAGGGTTGCAGCCCACATTGGTTTATTATTCCACTCATTCTGAAAGGGAAGTTGGCTATAAAATCATTAAATTAGTTTAATAGTAACTTTAGCTTCTCTTGAAATAATGGATAGAGACAGAGAAGCGGATGAACTCTTTGGCAACCTAACCAATGGTGCCTCTAGTGGTAACCTCGCATCCGGGGGAGCCAGTGGATGCAAAGAAGGCTTAAGAAACACATTTCTCAAACTAGAGCGGCTAAGAAAAACAGAGAATGCTCGATGGTGGGATGGCACCACCCTCAAACAATATCTTCGGTTGAAAAGAATATCAAGAGGGTTGAGAGCCGACATTTTACCCACCTATGACGAATTAGACGAGGACCTCCTCACCAAATGGGAGGACTCGCTGAATACTAATTCCTTCACATTGATGGACATCCTTATAGAAAGCTCTGATAGAAAGTTTTCCAAACTACAAACGGAGATCAGTATTCTGGAAAGTGAGATCAAGGAGCTTAACTTGCCAGAAGCTACTGAAAAAAAACTATGCCATACTTAAGGACATGCTAGCCATACACCAAAGAGAAATCAAAGAACGTAAGTTACGACAGCTCAAACGTGACGAGATGGATTATAGAAATGGGAGGGTTTTCACCTATGCAAGGAAATACGATGCAGTGGTGTCAACTAACCCCAAACCGAAGGGGCCATCAGGAGTTGAGACTGCCTCTATCTTTTCTACCAGCTCTACCTCTCTTAATTTACCAGCCACCAGTGATAGTGACACTGATAACAGCACAGGGAGTAAAAGCAACCAAACAAGTTTTTTTTCAGGAGGTAAGAACAGCACGGAAAGGGAACCGGCGAAGAGGTCCACATGTGACAGAACAGGCAAAACCAGGCGGGGCCAAAGGGGCGGAGGCAAGCACATACAAAGAGAAACTAAGGTCAGGCAAGGGGTCAGGGAACTAACTGAACAAATTGATGGATTACAGGTCATCAATTTATCATCCAAAATATTGACCACTGATATGACTAGTTTCCTAAGTAATGGGATGAGTTTCAATCCATCTGAAACGGGAGATCTCTGTAAGTTGAAAATTGACTTATTCAAATTCATTCGCACTTTGAAACTAAAGAAACATTTTCTGTGCAACCCTTCCACTAATGACAATAAAAGAATTCGCAATAATACTTTGGCTAATATGTCTAATGTTCCATCTATCCCAGATATACAAGCCACCACTTTGCTGTTGTCTATTACAGAAAGGGAAGATTCTCCCCATACCATGTCTCAATTAATGGTAGACCTTGACATTGACATAGACTATTCACTGACAAGTGGTCTCAGAAATAAATCAAAATGGACGCCAACCTTGCCGGGGGGAAATGCTATTGATAATTTCCATAAAAGAATCTTAGAAGACCTAGAAACTTTCAAATACAGCAAAACAAGAGCAAAATGCAACTCCAAGTACAACCTGACTGCAGGGGAAAAACGTGCTTTGACTGACCTGTGTAATGATAATACCATCATAATCCGAGAGGCGGACAAAGGGGGCAATGTGGTAATAATGGACCTTTTGGATTACAACAATGAAATCCAGTCACAACTTGACGATCTCACATGCTACGAAGAGGTAGGATTCAATCCCATGGGTCCTCTGTCTATCAATATCAACAAACAATTACCAGTCTGGCACAGTATGGGAATGTTAGACGACGATGAAATGGCATACCTGAAAGTAAGTCATCCCTACATATCCTATCCTGTACACACTATCGGAAATTCATAAGCACCTTCCCTTCCCACCAGGTAGACCAATCGTATCAGGTATCGGCGGCCCAACGGAAAGGATGTCCGAATATGTGGATGTCTTTATAGGTCCCCTGGTACCAACTATGGCCAGTTTCATCCAAGACTCGAAACACATCATGAGCATACTTTCGGACCTTGAATGGCAACGGGATTTGACACTAGTGACCATGGACGTGGTGTCTCTTTATACCAGCATTGAGCCAGAACTAGGCCTAAGATCACTGACACGTTTGCTAAACAACAGGCCTGCCTCTCAGTTGATTCACAATGATATGCTGATCTGGATGATGAGAATCATTCTGGAGAATAATTTCTTCATGTTCAACCACAAATGGTACAGACAAAAGAAGGGCGTAGCAATGGGCTCCAAGTTTTCGCCTTCCTTCGCTAATCTGTTCATGGGATGCCTGGAAATGGACTACATCTGGGGTGAAAAAGGCTCTCCTTGGATCAATCAGATTTGATACTGGGGTCGCTATATAGACGACTGCCTTTTAATATGGTCAGGCAATACTGAAGAACTGGAGAGCTTTAAGAACTACATGAACAATAATGAGTATGGCATGTCCTTCACTATGGAACATAGCAAAGAAAAAATCAGCTTTTTGGATATCGAATTGTACGTAGAAGACCATAAACTTCAAAGCCGCCTTTTCAGGAAAGACACTTCCTGCAATTCGATACTACACGCCAACAGCAGTCACCCACCTTTCCAAATCAAAGGGATCCCCTTTGGAGAATATTTGAGAGCGAGACGTAACTGCAGCAAAGATGATGAATTTGAAAGATGCAGAAGTAACATGGAACAGCGATTCATCAATAGAGGTTATGACAAGAACACTTTGAAACAAGCAACAAAAAAGATCTAGAAAACCAAAAGAGAAGACACACTGAAAACAAAAGCACGGTCTTCCAAAGAAGACGGTACATTACGCATGTTAGTGGATTACAATGGGCTCAACACTACTCTGAGGAGAAGCATGAACAAGCATTGGCAAATACTCAAGACAGACAACATTTTGGCAGCAAACATTCCAAAACGACCAATGATCACTTTCAGGAGAGTTAGGACTCTACGATCAAGACTGAGCCCGTCTTTACCAAGAGAACCTAGGGTCAACGTATGGCTCAATGAACGATCAGTGGGATTTCACAAGTGTGGATTCTGCAGTATGTGCCTGTGGGCTCAACATAAAACCAAAAAATTCACTGGTCCTGACAATGTGACACATACCATCAAAGCACACATTAACTGTACTTCTAAATTCATTGTCTATATAATCACCTGCAAATGTCAGAAACAATATGTTGGAAGCACAATAAGGCCTCTAAAGGACAGAATCATGGAACACGTCAGAGCTGTGAAACAAGGAGATCCGAAATATCCAGTAGCTATCCATGCAACTATGTGCCCAGCCCAAGGAGCACAAAAACAAATCTCATTTTTCGGAATAGATCATGTCGAACTACACTCGAGAGGAGGCAACAGAGAACTTCAACTTCGTAGAACTGAGGCACTATGGATAATACGTCTAGACTCGGTGAAATACGGGTTGAACTGTGACTCTGAGATGCAATTTTTCTTAGGTTAATTGTGGCTAAGTGAACGGATATCTGTAGACAGTACCCTGGTTACACATACACAAAAAATAGGGGGGTTTATAACAATGTCTGGTTGTGTAGGGTCTTATGAATTTCGAACTATAGGTATACGTGACAAATCCTAGGTTTGTATTGCATATAAATATTTTGGTTGTACTGGTAGGATGATTATCTAAGCATATGACCTCAGTATCATTAAAATAACTATCTATATGTATTGTGGACTGTCACTTACGCTTTCCACACAATCTTCACTTTCACAACTGTTTCCTTCCAGTCCCTGTTTCAAGATCAAACACGGGCTTTCAGACTTGAAACATCCCCATTCGACCACCTTGTTGGTGTCCTGTACGCTCCCAACCGCAATAATCACTTCCACCAGCAACTTTGTTGGACTTCCATTTGAGATATTCTAACGATGCGCCTTCTTAAAGGGCGATTTGAATACCTTTACGAATATAATTTCAGAAATTGTCCCGAAACTTGTCTTTTTAAGTACAAGCAGTGTTTATGTGTTTACGCTGTTGTCATTCGATCCTGCCTCGTTCTACTTTGCCACTTGGCTGCTCACTATGGGCTTACCGCAAACACTGTGCATTTTCCGCTTGTGACATAAACTCACTTCCGGACATGACCACATTTTTCTCACTGGAAATAATCGTTTCAGTCTAGTTCTTTGTGCGCCGTCCCGCGCACTTTTGACTATTTAGGTGTCGCTGTTTCACTTCCGGGTGTTATCTAGACCCGGGTAAGCGGCAAACACTTGTGTGAGCAAGATGGAACTACAGTAAAGGTACGCTTGATTCCCTGGTGTAGCGGAATCCCGCCTGATTATTAATTCCTGTCCAGTATTCGTCAATTTATCAAGTTTGCTAACCTCGGCCTATTTTAACACGGTTTCTTTAACCTTATTAGGGCAGTGCCGGCTACTTTCGCCCATTGTGGCTTTCTCGTGGAATACTCGAAAACGGCCACGTAAGTGCTCATTTTTCTCCGTTTCTGTGTTAGGTCAAATAGGCTTGGTAAATGTTTTTTTTTTGCCCAATTGGTCTTATATCTAATATCAGTTCATTTCTTCGCAGTACCTCGTAATCCACGACGGATTCGATAACAGTTAGAACGACTAATAATTATTACTGGTATGTTACCGCTTTATTCTCTGATTATATGCTTTTGATGCCTCAGAATAACTCTTGTAAATCAGCAAGTGACTAAGCTCTAGTCATTTTAAAAACTGAATATGATTCATTCACTCACTGTTTTCTTACAGTTTTTTACTGCCCTGCATGTTCCTGGCGCTTAGAACTCATTGTGATTCTACGAAATAATTGACTACGAAGGTGTGAGTGTTTGTATCACTTATTTCCGGTGAGCGAGCAGACTTGGTCTCAATAGACAGGAACTTGCAGTCCATACTTGTTCCTGGCACTCAGTGCATACTTTTGTGAATGAGGACTTAATACACCTTGGTTTTATCGATCTGTTTCCACTTCACCAGTCCAAAACCCCCACATGACTAATACGTAGACTTTTCGCAAATTTACAATTTGTCAGTTGGAAATAACTACCCATGACGAATCGACAGCACCCCCTCCCACATTCCTTTATTGGTTTTGATGTCTCCAATTCTATATAGGCCCCCACAATTCTTATATACCAATTCATGTGAGGGACTTTTGCACATCATTTCTGCCCTATGGTTCTTACCGCCCAGAAATGATTTAAGTTCTAAAGAGCATGGGCTGATTATTTTCCTTGTATTTTCCCTGGCCAGTATTCAACACTTGATTGGCGCGCCTCATCAGAAGATACTTTGTACTCGGACTGGGTTGGAATTATCACCAGTCGTGGGGTAAGTCCTTTCTTCCGCCTAGAACCAGCATTCTAATGTAGTTTCGCAGATAGAATTTTGTGGGTCATTTATCTTACTAGTACTTCTTCATTTCCCATTACCCACAGGGACTACCCATCATTTCCATTTGGAGATAGCTATGTTTCAGCATGCCCTATTCACTGATGGCGCATTGGTCTGCCATCATTGTATTTCTATCATTTCTTATCCCACTACCATAATGACACGTCCATACTCCATTACGTTGTTTTCGCACTTGGGGTGGCCACTTTAATCATGACTGTCTTTTTTATGATTCCTTTACCAATCTTATGACCATTAGGCTCACACACGGTCTTCACCATTCTTTCTGGCTCCCCTTTTTACCTATTTCCCTGTTTCCCTGTTTCACTTGTGCACCACATCCACTTTCGTCATGGGTGCTGATTAATTGTGTACGAAATGACCATTGTGTATGACAAGTATTTTGTTGAGGTGCTTTTGCCATTATTTGCCCTCTCGCAAGTCTGCTTTGTATAATTAGGGTACTTCCCATACCCGTTTTTTTTTAAATTAATTTTTTTTAAATTAATTTAATTAAAAAGAATAAATGAAAAATAAGATTAAATCTGTAGAAACTTTTTTACCTATATCCTTGGTAATGATGAGACTTCAACATGTGTGCAAACTGTACTACCAGTCACTATAAATACCGTTCCCTTCCTTCACTCGTTTGCCCTTCCTCACTTCACTTAGAGTCGCTCTTTTTCCCTTTTTCTTTGGTGATCAATTAATAATTTGAGCCTTCTCATGTAATTATTTTGTGTATGGTTGAAGATGACTCTCAATTAAGAGTGGTGATCAATGCCACCAGTAAAGTTCTGTTTTTGTTGTGTTTGTTTTCCAGCCCTGAAGATTTGGAGTGTAATCCACTCCAATGAAACACGTGTCGGCTGGCGCAATAAATATTATTGCTGTACTTACCAACTGTCCCTCGTTGTTGTTGTATAATCAAGACCAAAGACATTTATTACAATTTGTATCAAGTTTGTGTGTGCTCAGGTCTTTCTCCTCACAAATTCATATGTATGTATGTGCTTGGCGCATTACATTGTTAAGGGGTTGTACAGGTCACCCCTTTTCCTAGCAGCACCACTCCAACATAACCACTGCATAATACATACCAAATACTCGTTGGTGCGCAAAGCCCCCCTTCACTTAAGTACCTAGTCCATTTCTCGAAACAAACTATTTAAGCAGCCAGTGAATTCAAAAAACTGTTTCCCACAATGGCGGGCCTTTACATCATTGCAAGGAGGATGCGTTTGAGAGCTGCTGCACAGAGGAGGCTACGGCAGGAGAGGATATTCCGTTTGCGCGTGACCATCTCCCAGCGCCTTGAGGAGGAGCTCTACACACATTACAGGCTTGAGGAAGACAGAATAAATGATTTAATAGCAGAACTCAGACCCTACCTTGAACACCCCACACGCAGGACAAATGCCATCTCCACAGAAATACAGGTCCTGTGTTCATTACACTTGTTGGCATCTGGAAGTTTTCAGGGGGTGATTGCCTCTGCAGGAGGGGTGTCACAAAGTGCCCTATCGCGATTCTTCCATGCCTTCCTAGATGCCATGGTTCAGAGGATGCCACATCACATTTACTTCCCCAGCACACCACAGGCAATGGCACAGACAAAGCAGGACTTCTATCAAATCTCACATTTCCCACACGTGATAGGATGCATAGATGGGACACATGTTGCTATATCCCCCCCCTAAGGCAATGAACACATCTTCAGAAACCGTAAATGCTACCACTAACTGAACATTCAGGTGGTGTGTGATGCACAACACATCATCACAGACATCGTAGCAAAGTACCCTGGCAGCACACATGATGCATTGATCTTCCGACACAGTGGGATATATCGTAGACTCTCAAGAGGGGAGTTTGGCAAGGGATACCTACTCGGTAAATACCTTCAGACATAGGGGCCATTAATAACAACTACCATGTGCATGTCACAGGCTAACATATTTTTATCTAATCCACAGGTGACAGTGCTTATGCAGTACGGGATTTCATCTTGACTCCCTACCTCAATCCCAACAATGCAAGTGAACGCAGGTACAACAGGGCACACATTGCTACCAGAGGCACCATCGAACGGACATTTGGGATCCTGAAAAGCAGATTCCGGTGCCTCCACAAAAGTGGAGGTGCACTCCAATACAGCCCCAACACGTGCTGTAAAATAGTGGTGGCTTGTGCCATGCTCCATAATATTGCCACGAGAAAAGGGACACCAGTGGAGCTGAGTGACTCAGGATCCTCTGATGTTGAGGGGCCTGGACCTGGACGGATAGTAGCTGGTAGAGCTGTTGCAGCGGCTGGGCGCCAGAGGCGTGATGAGATTACGCACAATTATTTCTAGGTAAGAACAAACTACACAATGCCAAGTCATGTAAGTGTGAATGTAGATTTTAATCCTTAATAGCAGGATATGTATCAACTCAAAAGGTACAGTAGTCAAACTAGATATATTTAGCACATGTTACATTCATAGTGCTCAAAACAGTAAAGGTGTGCCTCACAAGTTGGATGATGCACAGGCTAATGTTCGGTGGAAGGTGTAGCCCTATTGGTTTTCCCACTACGGCGTCTCTCTAAGGCTGGCGGTGGGGTGGTGCTGCTCCTAACTGACTGATTGTCCTCTTCGCTTGGAGTCAGTACTCCCGACCCAGTTGTGCGTAATTGACGCAACTCGTCCACAGCAGTGGTCACTTGTGTGAGCGCATTGGCTATGTCCTGTGCAGCATGGCTGAATTGCCGCTGCATCTCAATGCTGCGCCTGGCCTGGATGCTACATGTGGCCGCCAGGCGGTTGATGGCCCGGGTGTACCTGTCTTGGCGTTGCCAACCTCTGCACCTAGCACTACCCTCAGAACGCATTTCTTCACATACGGCCTGTAGGCCATCCTTCATGTCATTCCTTAGTGCACGGAAGCCCTCCCTCACCTCCCTTTGTAAGAGTTTTATGTTTTTTGCCTGCAGGCGCTGCACCTGCAACATGTTGAGTTCCAGTCCTGCATACACTGATTCATCGTCTCGCTCATCAAAGAGGTTGGCCGTGCGTCGTCTGCGCCTGGCTGCACTCCGTGGAACATGCTGTTGTGTTGATGGTCCCTGTCGCTCTGGCTGTGTGTCCACATTTGGTACAATTTCCACACTTTCTTCTGCGTCATCCGGAATTGGCACTAGAGGTCTGACTATGTGTCTCCTTCTACGTCTGTGACTGGTCACAGGGCTGACCTCCCCTTCTGTGTCGACATCTTGGCCTGCTTCTCCTGACTCAGTAACTGTCACACTGGCTGAGGGCTGTGTCGAAGATGGTGCTGTGGACAGAACAGCACACATTAATTAACTTCACTGACTTGCACTGTATGAATAAAATGTTCACACCTCTAACAAGTACATTGGTGTCTTGTTTCACTCTCAAGCCTGGCAGAATACATGTTTGACTATTTTACCTGCACATTTTAAACTTTGATTTACATGTGACTACATCTCCATGATGCATTGCTGGGTCTGCCTGTGTGCCTGCTCTGGACTACATATCTTGTATCTTGACCCTGGCTCACTGCTGGGGGGTGTTGGGGTGTTAAGGGTGTGAGGGCATGGTTCTTACCTTTTGCAGATGCTGGCTGATCAGAGCTGTCCAAATCAGCCACTCCTCCCACACTCTCTGGTAGCAGGGTCCCCTCCACCAGTTCCTCCAGGGGTGTTGAATCTGAAACAGATGATGTCCCACCACCTGTTAGCCTGGACTGCTCCAGCCTGGCAGCTAGTTTCTCCTTGGAGCGCAGCCGCAGGTCGTACCATCGCTTTCGGAGGTCCTCAACACTCCGGGGTGTCACCCCCACAGCATTCACCTTGTGCTGTATGTCTTCCCAGATCCTCCTTTTGCGACTCTCAGGCACCTCCCTGGATTTCTTTCCAAACAGTAATTCGTTGTTTGTCACCATTTCATGGATCAGTGCCTCCAATTCAGCCTCAGAAAACTTTTGTTTTCTTTCCCTGCTTTCACTCTCCTGCTGCTGGGATTCCTGCATGGGCGTGGCTCCACTCTCAGCCATGGTTCTCCAGGTGACTGCACTGTTCCAAACACACCTTCACTCTGTCTCTGAATCAGGAAGTCAGGTGTAGCATGGGTAGTCAATCACTTCCTGGTTGTGATGTCATCATGCTGCACCAGAGTTCCTGATTGGAACATTCTAGAAAATCGCAAAATTGCGATTTTTCGTCCCTTTTTGCGAATTTCCGCAAAAATTGCGATTTTCAATTGCGAATTCGCATATTATGCGATTCCTACATGTTAAGGAATCGCATTTGGGGTAATCGCTAATAAATTGCGATTTCTAAGGAATCGCTATTTATTAGAGATTTCTTTCATACATATCGATTTGCGATTCTGAATGTGCGATTCGGTAAAATTCGCAGATTCAGAATCGCAATTCTGTTCTTTCATACATATCGCCCATTGTTTTAAATACAGTTTTCTTTTGATTTATTTCTTAATGTGGGTCATTTGTGAGAGTCTATTACAGACATTTTGCAGGGAAATGTTGTTTGTTTCCTGCAACATCAATACAAAAGTTTCTTTTAGATCAAAAGAGGACCTCACATGAAAGAAATGGGAGAGTGTCACAGGTTTATTTCAGTAATATTAGTGAGCTGCTGAAAACACGTCACTATCCCTAAATATTCGATGTAAACACATTTAGAATTTGCACCAATATGCCTGGGCACTGTCAGTGACTTGGCCAAAAGGGGCAAAGAAAGAGCTGAAATTAGATCATAAATTCAAATCTGTTCCAAACAGGGTCCCCCCAAATACGTTTGGCACAGGGCCCTTAAAATTCTTAAAATGTCCCTGTTTGAATACCCAGTACTTGATAGAACTTAATGGGAAACAACATTTATACATGAAATGAGGGACAAGAATAAAACAATAATATTGGAAAAAATAAAAGAAGGGGAAATAGATAATTCAGGGCACAAAAAGTACCCAAGACATTGTCATTCAGGTCTCTTAGGGCCTCATTTAAAGCATGCATACTTACAGACATTTTCCATGGGGCCAAAAAGTATGGTCTGTAGTTTGATCGAGGGCCACATTGAGGCTAGCATGGCAGGGGCGAGGGGGTAGTGTAAGGAAGATGTGAGGAAACGAATCAATTACATGTTGTTGACAATGAGTCATGGAGTTATTTTGAGAGATTAATTCCATAATGCCCTCTAAATTAAGACACTAGTCTTCAAAAGACTCATAGATTTGACAAAACTGAGTTATGCTGTATCTGACCATTACAGTATGGTTGCTGGTCTCTGGTCACCTGATAGAGAACCTCTTGCCATATTTAGAGAACCTGACCAGGCAAAACCTAAAACCAATTTAAATTCACTACTTAAGGTAGTTATGACAACCACTCCATGCACTCTTCGTCCTCACACATTACATTACAAGCAGTGTTGCAAATTGTATAATTGAAGAGATTGCTAGTAATGGTTGCATGTACAATGTTAGCCAAGCATGATATAAATAGCAATTATCCATAGACAGTACCCACATTTGGATAAAGAAGTCATATATTTGCAAGGTTTAATGTTCAAGGTTGACTTCATCCAGATATGTGCTGTGGTAGGGCCAAACATAATCTCTGGGGTCACTGGTCTCCTACAACTTCAACACATACATGAAAAAGTCTGCAGTGTTTCACTGCTGCCATTGCTACACTTGCATATAAAGTTGTTGTGATGAGAATCCTGCAGAGAGTATGGCAGCGTTATTTTTTGGGAAAGGAGCCCAAATTCCATTACGTGGAAGTAGAATTGCAAAGATCCCGAACGTTCTCAAGAAACAATGCCATGACAAAAAGGAGAGAGTAAAGAAGAGAAAAGTCAGCCTATAAAGTGGTGCAGCCTATACTGGCCTCTTCCCAAGTTTATCCAATTACTATAGACCACTTGACCTAAGCTTGACCATATTGTTTCCTGAACCAGTCAATCAATAATAATTAACATCTGCATGCCTTCCTTTGGATGCACATATTTTTGATAATTATTTACCCAAGGTATTCTTCTGGATTTTGTTTTAGCCTTTTTCTATCAGGTTCGTTTCATACAATATGGAAGGAGAACATTGTAAGTTATAACAAAGAAATTGCCTCTGCTAAAGCCGAATATTTCACAGATATCATCTTGAAGGGGCACCTAATAGCATAAAGAGTATTTTTAAAATTGTGAATGATATCGCCAGTCCTGAATGTACAAAAAATAAGATCCTTCCCACACAAGAACTTTGCACTAGACTGTCTGATTTTTTTGAAGATAAGATCTGTCAAATTATTGAAGGGCTGGAAGTGGATAGCACTGATGGCAGGGTTAACGGGCCACCATCACATTTGCAGGATAGCTGTGAAGGGGTGTACAAACCACCGGTTCTAAGGATTTTTTTTAGATCATTTTGTTATACCCTTTCAGGAGGACTTTATTATAACAGCTTTAGGCGTCTACTCAGGGTCCCCCCTGGACCCTCTTCCTCATAAGGTTTGGAAAGAGCTGGGCTCTGAACTTTTTCCGCCTCTGAGACAGTTGTGTAGTCAATCTCTGTGCAGCGGGTCGGTACCGCCCTGCTGGAAACAAGCAGTTGTATCCCCACTTCTGAAAAAACCCACACTTGACCCGGCCTGCCTTAAAAGCTATAGGCTAATATCTCTTCTACCTTACCCAGTGAAGATCATAGAGCGTCCGGTCAGCAAGGCGCTCCTCCAGTTCCTGGAGGCTAATAATAAGCTGGAGGACGTGCAATTCGCCTTTCACCCAGGACACGGAATGGAAGCTGCCTTGGTGACTGTGTTGGACGATCTTCGCATGCGAGCAGACAGGGGACAATCAGTTATATTGATCATGCTGGACCTGTCTGCCGCCTTCGACACAGTCAACCACAAGGTCCTTCTGGCACGGTTGGAGGGAGCTGGGATGGTGGGTGTGTCGTTGAAGAGGCTTCAGTCCTATCTGTCCGGTAGACATCAGGCAGTAGCCCTACGCCCCTTTCAGTCACAGTTTTCCGAGATCCGACATGGGGTCCCTCAGGGATCTGCAATTAGCCCTATATTATTTAATGCGTACATGCGTCCCCTGCTGGCTGTCATTAAGTCTCACGATATAGGCTTGGTGAATTATGCTGACGATACTCAGCTTATTCTATCCCTGGAGGGGGACCAGTCAACCACTTTAGGTAATTTCCATGCCTGTATGCAGGACGTGGTACACTGGCTGAAAAATAACTCTCTGCAATTTAATGCAGACAAGACTGAGATTCTATGCTGTGCTGGTGGGAAAGTGCCATACTCTCTTCCTACCTATTTTTGGCCCATCCCCTCTGATACCCCTCTGGTATCCTCTGAGATGGTTCTCAATTTGGGAATCTGTTTCAATGAGAAGTTGACCCTGGAAAATCAAGTCAACAAGACTGTTGGGAGCATTTTCACTCTAATTAGGGTACTTCAGAAGATTCTCCCAATGCTTCCAACACAGGCACGTGCACTGGTGGTAATGAGTGTCATTATGACTAGGCTCGACTATTGTAATGCCTTGTTGCTGGAGTCCCCCAAGTACTTAATTGGAAGACTACAAAGAATTCAGACCGTGGCGGCCAAGCTGGCTCTGATGAGACCTTGACGGGCCTCTGCATCCCAGGCCCTTGCGGAGCTCCATTGGCAACCAATACTGCAGAGGATTCAATTCAAATCAATCTGTATTGTATTTAAGGCTCTGTACGGTACAGGGCCCAAACCGTTGCAGAACAAATTTGGTTGGTATGCTCCCACTCGTAACCTCCGTTCATCCTCAGCCAACTGGGTAAAAGTACCCAGGACTAGAAGAGCAAAACTGGGGGAGCCGTGCTTTAGTGTTGCAGCCACATGGCTCTGGTATTGTCTCCCCGTGGAGCTGCACCAGATGGAAGATCTACTGCAGTTTAAAAAGAAGTTAAAGACCTTGCTCTTTCCTAGAGTATAACATCTTCTTTCTTCTGCTCTTATTGGACTTCGGTCTCCTTCTAGATTTGATGCTGTCATGTCCCACGTCTCTCAGCGCCAGGATACCCATTGGGTCACAGTACGCTTTATAAGTAACAATTACATTACATTACTTTACTTAGGGCCCAATTTATACAGTGGCGGAGAGGGAACTTTGTTACAATGGTAACAGTGTCCCCCCCAACATAGTGGTTCACCCACTCTCTTTCAATACGTGCGGCCCATAGGTTTAATCATGGAGGAGACTACTCTGTCTCCACTGTGATTTAACCCGTCAAACGGCCCTGCGAAGTAAGGGCAGTTGGAGGCAGACCCTTAATTTTCACTCACGTGAATTAGATGGGGAGAATTAGAGGTTAGTTTTAACTGCCGGTCACCATCAGGAAAACCCTGGCAGTAAGGGGCAGGGAAAACCTCTAAAGGCACCCCTTGACTTGGGAGATGATTCACATCGCAAGGGGAGTATTTTCTTTTATTTTTAAAAAGAAAACACCACTTTGAGATTTTCTTTTTTTAAATAAAAAATAAAATAGTTTGGTGCGGGTCTCTGTCATGTTAACCAAGCCCTGCACCAAACTGCAAAAAGCATTGACTGGAACTGCTTTGATGGTAGTTCCTACCAATGCTTTTTTACAAACGACTGCCAGCTTGGCAGCAATTTCTCAATATGGCGAACATATTTCCATAAGTAAGCTGGAGTAATTTAGTCCATCACCCTGGTGGAAAAATGGGACGCTTGCCTATATATAAATCTGGCCCTAAGTCCTTGTTACTAGTACTCTTTTTCCCTCTTCCATAAATTAGTCCTATTAATTCTTCGCCTACTGCTATATGTTTTAGAAGGAACTGGTTACTTATTTCTAACTTGGCTCATTGATGTTCTGTACCTCCCCAGTCCTCCTCTGCTCCTTCTATCTTCTGGACCATTTTTAGGTAAGCCCACTTTATCACTTTTATCACTCTCCCATTGTCGTGTCTTTAGGCCTTCTCTTTGGGTGACTAGTTCTTCTTTTTTGTTTTTTCAGGTTGCTTTTCTAAATGTCTATTGACACTGCACCGGTGACGGCTCTGACAAAGTGAACCTAGTGACCGAAAGGTTGACTTTCAAAAAATATGAGGTGATCAAATAGCCATATTAAATATAACCAATACTGACAGAGGATATACCTAAATTATAATATGTGATGCTTCAGATCTTGGACAGTCTTTTGTTCTTTGTGAAGAAATGTGTTTTAATTACACCCTTTTTGCACCTTATTTCCCACAAAAGCACAGTACTGTTACACCACATCCCATTTATAATGTGAATTATTCTCTGTATAAAACATTTTGTATATTCTCCTGACCTTTGTATGCTTTTCTACATGGTGGCTTTACTTTAACTTGCATGTTTTGCTTTATTTTAGCTATTAGAGACCGCTTCTTGACACATTGCACATTCCTGCTAGGAGGCAACCGGGGACTCCATCCCCACCAAACCCTGCGCCATTTCCTTGCGCCGATGGCGCTGAAGAACACTCTCTGCCTCCCGCAGCGCGGTAGACTGCTACTTGCCACATTGCACTTTCCTGCCAGGAGGCAGCCGGGGACTCCATCCCCCACCAACCCCTGCTCCAGTTCCTCGCGCCAGAGTCGCTGAAGATCACTCTTGGCCTCCCGCAGCGAGGGAGACCGCTACTTGACACATTGCACTTTCCTGCCAGGAGGCAGTCGGGGCCTCCATCCCTCATCGAACCCTGCGCCATTTCCTCGCGCCGGTGGCGCTGAAGAACGCTCTCAGCCTCCCGCAGCACGGGACACACACGTCGTACCCGGGCCAAAGGCAGGTCCATCTACGCCCGGCCAATCGTGGAGGAAGCTGGTCTGGGCCACCCCTAACAACCGTGGGACAGGAGAACAAGTTTGATTGAACTACTTCCAGGTATTGTGGCATGCTTACGTTGACTCTAATCCTTCTTTATCTATAGTGGGGTTTGTGTGACTCTTCTTTTGCTTCCATAATGAGTAAATGCAATGATAGTGGTGTTTGTGTGACTGTTTTCTTTTGCTTCATATTGAGTAAACGCAAGGGAGTTGCGGGGACTTTGGATGATTTCATCGTAAGGGCAGAATCTATGCTCAGCCATGAAATAGAAATGACTGAGAGGCAACTCTCTCTAGGACCTTTTCCCTTGCAGAGTCGCTCCTCACTAGGCTCTACCTCCCCGGGAGTTGCCTCGTAGCCTCACCTGTCACCTAGTTTACAAGGCCAGCTCCAGTCATCCCCAGCACAAGTTCTGAATTTATCCTCGTCGACCCTAGTACTAGGCAAAATACTGTCACAAGGGCACGGACTCGAACATCTAAATCCCACAATGAGGTTAGGACTAAAGAGCCACCTGTGAAGCGAAGGAGGGGACTGGGCCCAAATAAACCCAAACAACAGAAAGGGACTCGGCATGACAATCCTAAGATTAAACAAACTTGTACCATTAGCACACCAACTGATGCTGTTCCCCCAGTTTCTGCATGGAGTGTTCCTGGGGGTGGTGCGCTGGACATCGCTGGGCAGAATGTATTAGATATTGCCTTTGCTCGACTTAAAGAATTAGTAGACAATAATTTTGTTTCACTATGGGGGCATTTAGATCAATTGGATGGCGCAATGACTAAATTGACTAAAATGATTGACCGTAAGGTGATACTGCAGACTGCTCCAAAAACTGGGGAGGAGCTAGGCCTAGAAGTACCATCTATACCTCCAGGTGATCATAGACCCCAGATGTAAGTTTCACATAATGTACCCAGGGCAGCTAGTAGTAAAGAGATCTGTTACACCGAGACAGCAGAAACGACTGCTTCGCAGCCAGCAAGGTTAGATAACCAGCAGAACCAGGTCTGGAGGCCTTCCACTGTCCCCAGGGGACAAATTACATCTCAAAAGTCCTACAATTCCGCCCCTCATATGGCGGACCCAAACGTTATTGAACCAACCAAAACTGTGCCAGGGGCGGACAGGTCAACTGGGGTTACTCGGGTGGCGACTGACAAAGGCCCTGAAGCTGTGTTGCTCCCTACCATTAATCTACCACCAGCTTCTCTACCATATGTTCTCACATTGACTGGAGTTCCCGAGCTTAACATTTGCCAGAAGGAATCACAGTTGGACCTAAGGAATAAGTGTTTATTTTGGCTTGCTAGATATGTCCAGTTCTCTTAAGACTGTGCTGGAGAGATCTTACTGGTCCGTAGGGTTGGTTGGGTGGGCCCGAAACATAAGACAATACAAGGGGACTGCATTGTTATTAACTTTAGCAACCCTCAGGTAGCTCATTTCCTTGCTGGCCGCTCCCCCAGCCCCCAAGTCTCATCCACAGGGATTAGGGCCCTTACTCTGGACTATTTTTTGTGCCACAGTGGCAACCACAGTAGGCCCCTTAATACTTGTTCTCCGGGAAATTGGCCTTTAGACCTTCCTAAGGTGACCCCATACCCAAGACCTCTTTTTTTAACATCCCACTAGAAAACAGGTTTGGGGTTCTAGATTATGTGGACTGACTTGTGTGGTCTGGTGGACCTGACTCGATTAGCGGGTTCAGGTACGCGGGCATGGAATTAAAGGGCTCTGCAAGGGGACAGAGGATGCAGGATAGCTCGTGTGGTGTTGGGGATGTTTCAGGAGCTCCGCAAAATGAACACCAGCAGGGATTTTCATTGTTGGTTGAGTTTATCCCTCTATCTCCTGGTACAACCAGCGGGAGTACCTTCAGGGCAGGAATGGAAGCCCTCCGTTTGGTCCAGCAAGAGGACTACCAGAGCCCAATTTCTGATAACCATCCTCCCCCTGGTGAAAACTCCAATCTTCATTCCAAGCTGTGGGTCCTTTCCTGGAACATCACTGGAAATCAAAAACAAGTTGGACTCCCCAGATTGGGGGCTTTTTGTAGAAAGCTGTGATGTATGTATGGTTCAAGAAACGTGGGCTAGGGAAGATGTTATGAGGCTGGGGTATGCAACCTTTGACATATTAGCTATGAAGGGGGGGTGAGGTAGGCCATCTGGGGGCCTTTGTACCCTGATTGCAACACATCTGAACTGTACAGTGGACCACCTGAACACCCTGTCTAACGACATACAGTGCACCATACTTACATTTCCACCAAGCCTTAAAATCGCCTTTATCAATATTTATTCTCGCCCTGTAAGTATTTGCCAGGAGTCTCAGACTTTTGAGGAATTGAACACCTTTATTGGCACTATCCCCCCAAATTTAAGACTGGTTATAGGGGGTGACTTTAACTGTCAATATGAGCCTCTTGAAGCATCTTTTGATGCTTTAACTAGTGTTGAGGACCAGACATGGTCAATCCCAGACACCCAAACTCATACAATTAGGGCCTGGACTCCGCTGGCACTACAGATCACTGCAGTCACATTAACCCACTCCCTGAGAGCTTGCAATGGCCGCACCAAATCAGATAGACCAGCAAAGCCAGCCTTTAATAGATCTGGTCAATTTTCTTTGCTGGATTACATCTTAGTTGATGTAAGCGCATGGAAGTGGGTTGATGATTTTTCTGTCCTGCCACAGCAGGACAGCGACCATAATGCCCTGAATTTGGTGCTGCGGCTCTCTAACTTTAACAACCCTATGTAGATTAGTACCCCAGTAGTTAGCAATCTAATTCTCACCAGCAACAGAAGGAGAATCAGAAGGGGGGCACTAAACAGTCAACCTGATAAGGTGGCTGCTTTGTTCTCTCTGACTATACAGCCCATTCAGGCATTGGGGGACATTGCCACGGCAATGAAAATTCAACAGTCAATAGATATTATACAGGTGCTGCACTCAGATCTAACAACTAGACTGACCAATATATTTAATCCTCCATCACGTCCCAAAACAAAACAGTTCTCCCAATTAACCTGGTACAACGACACATGCCGCAAGGCTAAGACAGCCTTCTTAGATGCTATTAAAAACAATGACAGACCCCTGATCAAGCAAAAAAGGTGCTGTTATCCAGTGGCGGCTGGTGACATTTGAAAGTGGTAAGACGTAAAATGATAATCATACGGCACCGTAGCGAGCGAGGACAGCGAGCGAGCCTGAACCCACTAAGGAGGGTTCAGGGGGATTTCCCCCCGAGAAAATTTTGAAAAAAGATGGACAAATGGTGCATTTTCAAGCAAATTTGAGAAAGCAGGAAGGTTAATAATGCAATTGTGAAAGTGCAGTTATTACATTAATAAAGAGATGTCAATGTCATATAATAACATAGATAGTTGTTTATTCAGTATAATCACAGAACTTCATAACAGACTTTGAGATAACAATGCTGAGTACCATTCATACATTGCACATTTGCCTTCAAATTGCTCTTTTTTTTTAGTTAGCCCCAAGTGAGCCCAACCGATATAAGTTAATATCAGGGGGAGAGGGTTCTTCCTCTGAGAAGTTTTTGAAAGAAAAAAAAAGGGCAAATAGTGCATTTTAAGCTAATTTAGACCAAAAAAAATGAAACAACAATAAGAATCTAGACCACTTGTAGGGTGCACAACAACTGAGTTGCCTCTGTGTTAATGGCATTATGTTACGGGCGGAGGCTGAACACTTCTAATAAAGTACACCTGAACCCCAGTAAGCAGTCTAGGGACATAGCGGTGACTAAACCTGACTTGTATTTTTATTTGTCACCAATCTAACATAAAATAAAAACATACGTGGGCAGTGTAAGGCACAATACCCACCATGAAAGTTTTAATGTGAAAACACACTTCCTCTGTAATAGCTAAGACATACACAGGGACAGTCCTATCCTGCCTCGGCATTGTAGCTTTTATTGACAAAAGGACACTAGATGGAATACATAATCTCCCAAATACATTCCATAACTATTTCTCACAACGAAACATCGATCACATGCATCAGTGTACAATGTTGTTGCTCTATAAAATAGAAAGCCAACTGTTGAAAAACTGCTGAAACAAATATTTAAAAATCATAACAAAGCACAACAGTGCATTACTGCTGCATAATCAGTAGAATTTCCTGTAAATTGGACAATCACCCGAGGTCAGCTCTGTACCCCAAGAAAAGTCAAAGTTCAAGATCATATCGGTGTTTTGCAAGGTATGGAAGATGGCATGCACTTTACCTGCTGCAGACAATGTTTGTGGTAGTGCCAGAGAAATAAACAGTAAAAGCGCCTTCCAGACCATAAAACAGGAGCACAAACATAAAAAAAACCTGCCTACTCTTTCCATTATTAAACGTTTCCTCACTGTGTTAGTGATGAGGTCACTCGGCCTCAAGAGTCTGCTGAGAGAAGGGTTCCCACTTCACCTCTACTCTCGCCTTCTGTCAGCAGAATCTGTTGTGCAAATTGCACTGCATTTTACGCTACTAAATTAAAGGCATCAAATGGCGTGCCAGCCACCTAGCTTAGGCGGCAAGGAGCCTTTGATGCGGTTTCTAACACTTGCAATAATGTGACACTAAGTAGGTATTCTGGGTTTGCAGACCTGTTTACAGCACTAAAAAGTGAAATAACGTGCTCTCTCTGACGTACTTTGGGTGCTCTTGGACACCAATCTATAAATAGGAGCAGATCGGCTTAGTTTGGCACACATGTATCCATGTCAGAAAGTTGTGGCGGAACCTGCCATTGAGCAGCACTGATGCTTGTTCCTGAATCCGAAAGTGGACCCAGCTTTAATTTGAAGAACCCGGGGTGATTTCTGCCCTCTTACTTTCCCTGCTCTGCCAGTGGTTCTCTGATTACCCATCTGCCTCCTTCTACCCCTCTCTGACTCTGCCTTCTGACTCTCCCCTCTCTGCCCTTCTGCCGTCTTACTCTGCCCTCTCAGCCTGCGGTTCTCTTACTGCCTCTCCTTCTCTGCTCTCCTACTCCCCCGCTCTGCCTGTACTCTGACTGCCCCTCTGTCTATGCCCTGCTCCTCTGTCCCTGCCCTGCTCCACGCTCTTTCTCTCGCAGCTCTGACTGCCACTCTGTCTTTGCCCTTCCCTGCCCTCTTACACTCAGAGCTCTGTCTCTGGCCTGACTGCCCTCTCCCTCCTCCTGCCACTCTCTGCCCCACTGCTCTCTCTGCCTCCCAGGCTCTCCCCCCTCTTACTCTCATCTCACTGCCTGCTGTTCTTTCACTGCCCCTCTTTCTCTGCCCTTCTCTGCCCTCCTACTCTGCCTGTCCTCTGACTGCCCCTCTGTAACTGCCATGCTCAGCGCTCTTTCTCTCGCCACTCTGACTGCCCCTCTGTCTCTGCCCTCTTACAGTCAGAGCTCTGTATCTGACCCAACTGCCCCTCTCCTACCTCCTGCCACTCTCTGCCCCACTGTTCTCCCTGCCTCCCAGGCTCTCCCTCCTCTTACTCTCCCCTCTCAGCCTGCGGTTCTTTTACTGCCTCTCTTTCTCTGCCCTCCTACTCTTCCCGCTCTGCCTGTCCTCTTTCTGCCCCTCTGTCTCTGCCCTGCTCCTCTGTCCCTGCCCTACACTCTTACTCTCGCCGCTCAAACTGCCTCAGTCACTGCCATGCTCAGCGCTCTTTCTCTTGCCGCTCTGACTGCCCCTCTGTCTCTGCCCTCCTACACTCAGAGCTCTGTCTCTGGCCTGACTGCCCCTCTCCCTCCTCCTGCTACTCTGCCCCACTGTTCTCCCTGCCTCCCAGGCTCTCCCCCCTCTTACTCTACCCACTCTACCTGCGGTTCTCTTACTGCCTCTTTCTCTGCCCTCCTACTCTCCCTGCGCTGCCTGTCCTCTGACTGCCCCTCTGTCTCTGCCCTGCTCCTCTCTCCCTGCCTGCCCCACGCTCTCTTTCTCTCGCCGCTCTAACTGCCCCTCTGTCTCTGCCCTCTTACACTCAGAGCTCTGTCTCTGGCCTGACTGCCCCTCTCCCTCCTCCTGCTACTCTGCCCCACTGCTCTCTCTGCCTCCCAGGCTCGCCCCCCTCTTACTCTACCCTCTCTACCTGCGGTTCTGTTTCTGCCTCTTTCTCAACCCTTCTACTCTCCCCGCTCTGCCTATCCTCTGACTGCCCCTCTGTCTCTGCCCTGCTCCTCTGTCCCTGCCCTGCTCTACGCTCTCTCTCGCCGCTCTGACTGCCCCTCAAAAACCCCAAACACAAAGATGCAACCAACAAAAACCGAGCCTGGTGAGAAAAACACACAGGCAGTCGGTAAAGCACCAAGAAACAAAATGTGGCAAACTAAGTCACTTTACAATTAAAGGGTGTCAAGTTTTAAATTAAAATGTACACATCGGCAGATAGCAGTACAACAACTACATCAGTTGTGCAACTATGGGTAAAATGACGCACGCAGTTGCTAAATAAAACTTTTTAATAAAATACAAAAGCACACACACTTGCCACTTACTGATCTAATCGGTTTCAGGGACAGTCAGATGGAGCCATAAAATACAAATCCGTCACCTCGTGAGACAGGGTGCACCATCTGGACTCTGCAAGCAGTGAGGCAGCCACGAGTCCCAGACAACTGCAATGGACACCTGCACACAACCTTGCCTCCAGGCCGCCACCGTGACCAGGGGTATGCTGCTGGCTGCCAAACAATCCATCACTTTGTAGTGCACACGTGTGATGCACCTACAATTTAGCACTGGAAACAGAAAACTCGAGTCTGCGCAGTGTGTCTTCAGGAATCCTGTGGACACACTGCGCAATATCAAATCTACACTTCCCGCCTGCCTGGAGCCTCTACCCCACCCCTTGCCAACTCGTCACAGGGTGGGACCAGCCACTCTGTGACGAGTTGGAAATGGGTGGGGTAGCCATGCACTTCACTCCTGATTGACTTGAAGCCCCGGGCACTACAGGGCTTAAGCCTGAAGCGCCCGGGGCTATCTTTACCCCCACGTCATCAGGGGGTGGAGACTGAGGCTTTGGGCTATGTGTTTGCCGAGCTGATGACCTCACAGAACTCAGGTCGGTGAGCTCTTCAGCCCGGCAAACAGTTTGCCCAACGTCACTCAGCATTACTTATAGCCGCCCCCAACAGAGAAAACAAAGATGCATTGGCATACGAGCGAATTTAGGTGAGTGCAGCAGCCTGCATTTTCTAATACCAAACAGCAAACAGTGTTTTTTTGGGGAGAATGTGAACCACCAAACGCTGTTTTTATTGTAGAGAATGTGATCGAGATAAAAGTAAAGGGGGCGGAGCCCCGACGCCCTGTACAAGAAACCGCCACTGCTGTTATCGTGATTCCATCAATGTAGCAAAGAAGGACTGGGTGACTGATAGATGGGATGCCATCAGCTCAGCCCTAGCCAATAGAGACACCAAGTCATTGTGGACATTAGTGCGCACAGAAGGCAACCTAGGTCAGTCTGCTATAGAGCAAAATATTGCCGCTGCCACATGGAACTCCCACTTCCAAGTCCTTTACTCTGTGGATGAAGGCAATAATATAGATGCTAGCAGCCCCTCAGCAACCCCTGGGACATGCTCAGAAGAGGGTTACGAGATCTCCCTAGCCGAGGTCCTTAAAGCTATCAGGAAGCTCCCTTTTGGGTAAGCTCCGGGCCTAGATAAGATCCCTGGAGATCTATTTAGGGCCGAACCAGAAATTTGGGGACCCTACCTCTGAGCTGTCTTCAATGCCATCCCGCATGGTATGGCGATTCCAGAAACCAGGCTGGGGGCTGACCGCCTCCAGGCGTGGCTGGAGGAGTGTGAAATTTGGAGTCCCTACCAGGCAGGTTTCAGGAAAAACATCTCAACTATAGACCAAATACTAAGGCTCCAGGTATTATACTGGAAGATGTTATCAGTTGAGGGTGTCAGCCTCTATTTGATATTCGTTGACCTGAAAACGGCCTTTGACTTGGTTCCCAGAGATAAACCATGGGATGCTCTTAAACACCTGGGAATCCCTCCTTATCTATAGACATTGATCATGAGATTACACGTGGGCAATTATACCCAAGTGAGGTACCCTTGTTTTCAAGTTAACAAAGGGGTAAGGCAGGGGTGCATGCTTGTCCCAACCCTCTTTTGCCTCATCATTAGTGCCCTAGTTACCCATTTAAAGGAGGTAGTGGACAACGATGCCCCCAAGTTGGTGCACCGCAAGGTACCAGCAATGGTGTTTGCAGACTACACCTTGCTTCTTTCAAAGTCACTTATGGGCCTCCAAAGGGTTCTTGCCAGTTTTGCAACTTTATGTACCACCAGAGGGCTGGAGATTAACACGCTAAAAACTAAATTCATGGTTTTTAACCCAGCCAAATCCTCCGTCCCAATCCCTGTATAGATGGTACCTTACTAGAGAGGGTGACAGTCTTTGATTATATTGGTGTCACATTGTCTGAAAAGATTGACTGGGGCCCTCAAATAGATAAAGCTAGCCTCAAACTTGCCCAGATGGTAGAGGGAGTATTAAAAACCTACAGGAGCTCCTCTTGTAAACCGGCCGCCATGGTGGCTGAGATTTACAAAGTGCAAATAAGGAGCGCTGTAATGCACATGGTTGAGCTTTTGAGCTTTGGGGGCATTGTCCCCCCGGTGGCCTGACCAAAACTGAGCATAACTTTATGAGACGGCTGCTGGGTCTTCCACCTAGCACTCCACTCAATCCTTTACGCATGGTTCTTGGCATTAGACCCATAGCGGAGGAGTTAGGCTTTCGCTCATTAACATTTTGGTGCTGATTGTGGATGACCCCGGAACTTGCAGGGTGCCGGATCGAACTAAAGGAGATACTGGCCTATCTGGGCTCAGGTAACTTGTCATGGTTCTCATACATCAGGGATACATGCTAAAAGGTAGGATTGCCAAATCTATGGAGTAACCCAGAAGTAGCGACCCAGGTCATATCACATCTTTCACTAGTCAGAGCTTATAGATCGCTTAAACTAGCTGACATACAGGGGAGTACTTTATTAGGAAATTTAATAGTCGACTTTTTAAACATCAAAGATGATTATCACTTTGAGCACTTTCTAGATGCCATTCAGCCTTTTTTTGGCAAGGAAACATTATTTTCCATTTAGAATAGGGATTCTCCCTCTCTGTGCCTTTACTAACAAATGGTCAAAAGCCTCCCCGCAGGGGTGCCTTGCATGTAACTGCCCGACGAGACTGATATCCACATTCTCTTTTTCTGTCCCGGGTACAAATCGGCCAGAAGACGCTGGTTAATTCCACTCTGCAGGAATCTGGGGTGTAGGCAGTATGTGGAGGCATACAGATTATTGCGAACATTCTCCCATCCACACATAGTTTTTGCAGTTTCCCGCCTCCTGAACTCTATGTGGCACAATCGGAGGTCATTGCTAAAACCAGTTTTGCAAGCTTAAACTTTTCCTTAGTCCCCTTCCTGTTATCTTTTATCTATTATAGCTTTTTAACCATCTAATTTATGTTTTATCATCTTTTAACTTATTGAATTTTGGAAATATAAAGATACTACCTGATCTGGGGTAAATGCTGGCCACTGTCTAGCAGTGTTATATTAACATTGATGTTTCTTCGCTATGATGCATTTAATGGAAATTTTAACTGAGCTTGTTCTCGTTTTATTTTTATGTACTCCCCATTTTCTATGTATCTTATGTATCACTGTTTCCTGTTCACTTTTTATGGTCTTATCGACTGAAATAAAGTTTGTTGAAAGGGAATGGAAATGTGGTCCAACTCTTTGGCCCTCCCTGTTTGGCTAATCCAAACAAATCTTTCGATTAACTTTTTTCTTCTCTGAATGAACTACTCCTTTGTTATTGTACAATCACCATGATTCCTAGAGTGACCATGCTTGATGTCATAGCATAGACTAATAGCTCCTTGGACCTTTAAGCAGTATTCAAGACTATTGTTCATGGGACTCCACTCTGCACTCTGTCCGTGCACACTGGAATGAGATGCTTGACTGGCTGTCCTCCTCCTTGACGCATTCATCCAAATTGACATCCACCTCACTTCCCGTGCTTCAAAGAGTTCACCAAATCTAATAATGTAACCTTCTCTTTTTAACATCTACATGGAACCTCTGGGAAACCCATATATTTCACAAGAGTGTCAATCGATTTTATGTGGACGATACACAATTATAGGAAAGAGGTCTAGCCTAACAAAAATGCCTTTCCGACACCCACTCCTAGATGTTGTCAATATACATAACCCCATAATAACCTTTTCCTACTTCCTCATTTCTGCCAACTCTCCCTGTCTGACTGTCCAGCACTGCTGTCTTTTTCCATCAAATCTCTTGGAACAACAATTGATGCCTCCCTTAATTATTTAACATGCCTTGGTATGTAACAAAAGAGGCACCCATTATACAACAAACCTTATTTTGTGGCTAAGGAGTCATCTCAGAAGTGGCAGGAAGCAATCCACAGGAATCCACATCGCACAAGTCGTCATAACTGCAGGAACTAGCATTGCAAATGGTGGCCACACAGTAACCGGCCAAATGAACCCAAAGGTAGCTTTGGCCTGCTCATTGTTCCAACTGGAGACGAGTATTCTACGGTACGCATACTGTATCAGTTTGGTCCCTCTCGACATGGGCCACTGCCACCACTGCATACCATGGCCAGCAATGGAGCTTTGGTTCGCAGACGCAGTCACATTGGTGGCCTTTGCCTTACCATCCACCTGGGTAGAGCAGTGATGTTATTCACTTTGGTCTCATGGTGTTTGTTTGCATGTATTTGTGTGTTTTGGACAGGACTGAAATGGAGTCTGCACGCGACTCCATTTTTCCTGTCCCCCTGCACACAGCCCAGTGCTTACAGCATAGACACAATTTAAAAAACACATATTTCACAGCACCCGGCCAATTTTGGCTGCAGTGCATGCCACGTTAAAATAGAGACGGCTGTAGCCCTATCAAGTCTCTGGTCAGCACCACCCCTGCAAACCTTCGGAAAATGCCAATTTACTACATGCAGCACGGTAAAGCAAGCATTGCTTCAGTATAATTACAGTCCAAGTCTGCACATGCACCATTTAGAACACACTGCGAACTCTTTCTGGCCTCAGTAGTCTGCAGTGTGGTGTGATTTTTGGACAGTGTATAATCAAACCAAATAGCTTCAGCAAAATAAATCTCAAATGTTATATTCAGACTGACAGCGCGACATATTATGGCCGCCTTTTAGATTCCTATTTGTTTAGCAGAACTCGATTATTCACAGCAGCGTACAGCGCTGTAAGGGTGCCAGAGGATATCTTTTTCAAATGGAAACATGAGAAAACGAATACGCATATGTTCCTGTTACGACCGTTGGGGGCAATGAGCCGTAGAAGGACCGAAGCACATTGCTGAAATGTCCAATGGCAGCGAAAGAATACACAACGATCAAAACAATTTGCGTTTTACGTGAAGACAAGCTTACACTGACAGAAGAGCTGCATTTTCAGTAGCCCATAGGAATCCTTCTCTTCCATTACTTATAAATGTGCACCCCCTTTACCCACTTCACTTTATACAAAGGCCATGGCCTGACAATGGTATGTATAGCTATGGTCACTGACCACCCAGTGTCTGCCTCACATCCCTGTGCACACTAAAGCTAAGTATCAGTAAATGATAGCAGACTCGAGTTCATCATTACAAAACTCATGAAATTCCCCGAAAAGACATTCCATTAAGGAACGTCAAGGGAGTCTGCAGACTTTTTTAAAAAACATTTTTTTTTAAAAAAAAGCAGAAATACCATCAAAAATCTTTGCCTGAGGAGACTTGGGGGAGAGAGGTGAACTCCATTCTGCACAAAATCTTAAGACATCTCTGAGGTTAGTTACACAATCTTACCTCCTAAGACACACACTACTTGTGCCTCATACGTGACATGACACATGGTATCCCAAATGACGTTTCTCATGACATCACTGATGACATCATGTCTGACATACCAGTGGCATTATTGATAATGCAGGCATTGCCTGGGTGCCATATGGGCCACATAATGGTTGTGAAATATGATGACCTAATATGTAGTATGTTCAAGCAAAGACAATGTTGGGCGTGTTACATACTGGGCCCAGTGTAAGGTAACGCCCTGTATGCAAGGCAGTTATGCCATATACCAACTAGATTCAGAGTAATACCACAGAATGAGTCATGTGCACACTATGCGAGTTATGCTGGTGTCATATTTTTAGTCTCCAATTATGTCAATTGTGATGCTGTGTATGGTAATGAGCAATTAGGAAGGGGATGTAGCCTTAAGGCTAGAGAAGTCGACCTCGAAGCTGGGGAACCTGGTTCGAGTCTTAGCAACGATACTCAACATCCTGTCATTCTGGGCAAATCACGTAATCTCCCTGTGCCTAAAAATAGTAATGTGTCTTTTTGTAACGAAACTGGTGCTCGTGTAAAGTGCTCTCATACCCGATGTCTTGGGTCTAGTTCACGCTATATATAACTCTAAAAAAAAATCAAAATTCATGGTTAAGGGAGATGACGCTAAACTGTGGTCAAGATAGTTTTTTTTTATAGCATATAAATATATAAACACAATATTAAGGTTAACTTTCAAAACACTCCTAATTAAGGCAAACATAAGTGTTTATAGTACATTTCAATTTTTAGAGGTCACATGAAACTTTTAATCTCTAAACATCATCATAAACATTGGCATAATCATTACAAGAAAAATATAACAAGCGTTTTCAATGCAATAGGTCTTGCATTTATGAGAGTTGGAGCTATTGGAATTGTAAATGACAATGCCTTTTATTTATGTGTTGTTTTTAAAACAGATAAATAAAAGACATTGTCATTTACAATGCCAATAGCTTAAACTCTCACAATATGAGAAACCTAGTGCATTGCAAAACCATGCTATAAAAATAAGAAAAGCGCTAGGAGAGAGTGTGTTCTGCCTGCAAGAGCAGGCAGAACAAAGCTATTTGAGAAATTATTGCTCGGAGGCAGTAATTAAAACCTGCCAAGCAACAACACACATAACAGGGGGTGTCGCCATCGGAGGTTACAAAATGAGACAAGGGGGTACTAAGGAGGGACTACTAAGCCTTTTGACCAATGAACAGCCACAGTTTAAAGTGGACAATGACACAAACCAATGAAAAATGTGGGTGGAGTGTGGCCGGAGTTTAAAGTCCCTACCTCAATACAGCATGACTCGCAGAGCAGCGCATGCGCAGACCAGGCTCGACCTAAAAACCATGTATCACATACCATGTATATCCCCAATGTTACATAAAGGACTCGCCATTGCACAAAAGAAAAAAATAAAACCTTGTATTAGGGAGTGCTTCTTCGTTTAAAAAAAGAATGTACTGCAACTTGCAAAAAAATAATTGATTCTACATATATGGACAAGCTCAAGGATAGCACAAGGCAGGGTTAGGGAAAAAAGGTGCAGAGAGGATTATACAGATCATGATGAAAAGGTCTAAAAATAATTTGCCGGAGAGTGCAGAGGTTAACTGCAAGGAATCTAGAATATAACCTTGTGATATGACCATTACAGACATTTATGGGGCTAACAAACGTGTAGAGAAATGTATTACAAATAGATAATGCCAGCTGATATAGGAGCAAGAGAGGGAATAAACCAGGTCACCCTCCACTCACGGAATCCATACAAAAATAACCTGGTTAGACAGAACACTTTTAGTCTTTGAGCGGGTATTGTATACTCCTGGGTAAGGCTATGCTAACTTATCCAGTCATGCCTACCTCTAAGTGTTCTCATTAAACATTATATTTCAACCATCCACCACTGATCTTACACCCACCAAAGAAAAAATGTGAGAGAAGTCAGAAAGTACACTTCAAAGGGTGCTCTTTGTTTCTGAGAGAGGTCAATGGAATGGGGCCTGGGCACATCTTAGGAAGAAGATGGGAGGATTGATAAATTAATCATAAAGAGTAGGGCAGGTGTCCTTTTATAACCCTTTGATACACATCACTAACGCTGACATCTAGGCGTTAACTTCTAGTCACTCCCCTGGCCAGATTTGGAGTTGCTCTTGCTGTAGCAGAATACTTTCTGGAGAAAGGGCAAGACAGAAGAGTTGGAATTTAAAAAGTAAGTAGTCCTCCAACACAGACTCAGGCACTAAATCACATGTTGTGTCTAGAAATGGGCTATAAGAAAGGGAGCTCGAGGCCCCAAAGATTGCCAACTGCCAAGCAGTCAGTCGGGCTGTAAGTCGAGGAAGAGATTCTCTGCAAGGCTACTACTTGTCACCAGGTGTGAGGGCTAGGGTCTGCCAGTCTGCCACCTGGGTGAGAGGACTTCACCCAGAGAAATCCAAGATCACCTGCCTGCTTTCCAAGACCAATCTGCCCTATGAGGACAATTAGAGCACTTGCAGAGAGGAAGGTCCAGTAGGGGATCTTGGTGAGTGGATCCTTGTAGCGAGGTGTGGGGAAGTGGCTACTGCACAGATTGAGTTGTCGCCTGTGTGCAGACTCAATTTTGTGACCCCAGATGCCAGAGGGGGTTGCAGTAATGTTAGCCTTTGGTGCACTGATGGAGCTGTTGTCCATGTGCAGGTTAAAGGCGTCACCATGAAGAGTGTATTACTGTTGTGCTGATCAGGCCATAGCTCATGTGTAGAGTAAAGCCAGTGCCCCGTATGCCAGAGGGAGCCACTGTGAAGAGTGCATTCCCGCCATGTCAATTGGACTGTAGGCCATGTGCGGAGTAAATCCAGCAACCCCTTGTGCCAGAGGGGGCTGCTGGGAAGAGTGCATTAAGGTTATGCTTATCGCGCTCTAGCCTGTGTGTAAAGTAGGGAGAGGATGGAACCTTACGGCTAGAGCGGTCAACCTCGCAGTTGGGGAACCGAGTTCGAGTCTCAGCATCAAAGCCCAACATCCAGCGATTCTGGGCAAATCACTTAATCTCCCAGTGCCTAACAAAAATGAATGTGTCCATCTGTAACACAACTGGTGCTCCTGTAAAGCTCTATGATACCCGATATCTGGGGGTCTATTTCTCGTTATATAAAACTCTATTAAAAAAACTTTAAACCTATATGCGGGGGGGAGGCCGCTGCGAAGAGCAAGAGTCATTACCTGGTTTCGCTGATGCCAATAGGTGAAGCCTCCTTGGTGAACTTTGAGTGCCTGAAACCTGACTAAAGCATTGGAACCCAGGCATTCCCCTACCTGTGAAAGGGATCAGAGGAACCTACAGTGTCAGATGGAGCACCACAGATGACCATATGCCGCCCCTGCAAAGCAGAGAGTACTACTCACTGCAGGCAGCCACTTCAGGCCTCTGTAATGTCTCAGGGCAGAACGCTCCAGTGGATGTCTGGTAGAGCAACCACAGCGGGAGTGGGTAAGACTGATCACAGGGCAGAAGGACACAGGGAACTTGTGCTGCCTAGTAGAGCTGTGGGTGCAAGAACAATTTTGACTTTGAAAGAGTCAGAGTGGGACTCCTAAGACTTGTACCTTTAGTGGGGCCTAAACTGAATGTTGCCTATCATGAATAGGTAATAACCATTACCATTAGAAAGAAGAAAGTAGGACTCAGGTACCTGCCTATCTAACCCTAAAGTACTGACCTCAGGAGGACTGTGTGTATTATTTGTGTATGTCGTATTTTACTTTGTATTTATATATAAACACTCCTTTTTTTTTTATAAAGGCAAGTAGTTGACTGGATAACCATTTATTACTGCTATTGAAAATATTTAGATTTTTGAGCCTGTGTTCACCCCTCTGCATCTACCTCCCTGCAGAGATGTAGGTCAATCATACTATCATGTTTGACTGTATTGAAAGTAGAGGAGAGATCAAGTAGTATAAGCAGGCAGGGTTCGTTCTGGTCTAGCATTCTTAGTGATTCATCAACAATGTGTGTAAGGGACATTTCTGTGCTATGCCCTGTTCTGAAACCTGTTTGATGATGATGATCAAGGAGTAGGAATTGATCAATGTGGTTGCCAAGTTGCATGGTGGCTGTACTGTGGGTGAGACCGGGCCATGCAGAAATCGCTTTTGATATTTCATTGCTTTCTTCTGAGCCCACTGCTTTACTTCCTTGATGGCATATTCAACCAACTGCGCCAAGGAGGATCTGAATGCACTATCTGCTGTCCCTGCAAATTACCCTGCCATATGGCAATAGAGTATGTCTCTAATTCCTACAATGCGTTCATGCAATGGATCAATTGTGACCTTAATACTGTTTTTCCTTCTGGAGTAAAACTAAGGCTCTCATTATGAGTGGCCTGGTTCATTGAGTATGTGCTGTAATACCTGTTACAGTACATATGGAGAAGTGTGGCTCACTGGTTAGAGGCGGCAGACCCGTAAGCAGAGAACGGCCCGGGACCAGGGTTCGATTCCCGACGCGGCAGGGTCGTGGACCAGGGTCAGCGGACTCGATAATTCTCGCCTCGGTGCCTACTCTAGTCAGAAACCACACTCGGCTTGCCTCATCTTCACAACGGCCCCCCCAGACCGCCGGGGATGCTTGGTCGCACCTTAGAGATACCCATCACGGACCATCTCTCAGGGTGAGCCAGGACGGGTTCCCCAGCGGTCGAAGCGTGGAGATACTCCTCCGGGAGTCGATTCCTAGCGCTATATAAACCCACAATTAAATTAAATTAAATTAAATATAGCAATTGTGAGTTTTGTGATGGATCAAACATGCTGATATTTACAGGGGGGAAATGCTCAGTATTTACCAAAATATGTGGATTTCAGGTTAACTAGCTTTTTCACTTGGGCAAGTTCCCAGTGTAGAAAAACTGCAATTGCACATCAGGCCTTCCTTTCCCCAATTTGATTTGTACTTTGCACACAATTCCATGTTTAGTAAATGGCAATGTCAAAAAGTCACACGACATTTCAGAAGTACACCTGAAATACAGCTTTCTAGTTATACTACTGTGAATGTGTGTGATTAGGGAAAAATATTTACAGTATGGGTACACTTTTACCTTTCCCCCTTTCTTTGTATCTAGTGGAGTTCTGGAAATGTAACAAAGAAAATTATGCTCTTGGCAGTAATTGATGACCTGAAATTGACATTTAGTATCGGCTCTGTCAGTCCCCTAGCCCCTTTGGCCTTGTTAGCAGTCATTGACAACATCAACAACACCATCCTGTAAAACACATCCAGGACACTGGCTTGGGTACTTCAGTACTAGATTGTTTCACAGTACCTTCTTGCTGATTTGATGACAGTACTGACCATTCCACAGTACACCTGCAAATCGTGCTTAGCCTAAAGGGTACTGCAAGGGTGAGTCCTGGTGGCAGTTTAATGTCTATTTGAAGTCGCTGCCTCATCTCAGCTAACCTGGGGCTTTCATTTACCAATGGAGGTCAATGATACTCAGATATTGCTGTGCCGGGATCTATGTGTGGCTGTTGATAACCTTGGCAATGTATTTTCATAGTCTGTGATTGGATAGGCACCTACATACTCAAGTTAACTTGGAGAGAACAGAGGAGATTACCATCGAGGGGAGCAACAACCTGTATACAAAGTCTTGTAATATGTTGTACTGCTGTCTGGAAATATTCTACAGGACACTTTCTTGTAAACACTTCTACAAGTGGTTTGTGCTTTGCACATAATGTAATTTTTGAGGCCCACAAATACTCCCAGAAATTCTGTATACCACGCCATGATGCAAGGGTTCTTACTCACCACTAAATAATTACCATCTGCTCATCACAGTGGTATTGAAGCACAGACAACCATCTCTTTATGCCAATTTAGTGTCTGAAGAAGCATTGCAGCCCACTTGTGCTGGTAGCTTGGATCACAATGCAGTGGTCACCTGTATCAAAAGCATTGAGCTCTTCTTCATATCTCTCTCTCTCTCTCTCTCTCTCTCTCTTTCTCTCTCTCTCTCTCTCTCTCTCTCTCCTATCACACATTATATCCCATGGTATTTATATTTAGGTGGGCGGGATATCCGTCACCATTGTGATGGAGTAATCCTTCCGCCAAGATCGAAATCAGGCCCTATGTTCTCACACTCCATATTTCAAAAATACTTATATTTGTCAAAGAGGGGACCCATAACATAGGTTTTTTCAGCAATGTGGGAAAGAAATAAGCAGCAAATACAGAGACAGGCATATGAAAAAACGGATAGGGTTCTTTCATGTAGGACAGTAAGGTTCCACCTCTCTACTTCGAAATATGACGTTCCAAATAATCCACCTCACCCACCTTACATCCATCCTACATTACCCTCTTTTCACAGTCATTTCCCTTTTACTCAAACTTTTTAACACTTCCGGTTGACTCCTTCATGCTCCTTGACATCCTTCATGCTCCTTGACATCCTCACTGCAGGCTTATATATCTTCTTGGAAACATGTCACTCCAGACACTTTTCTGAATGAAGCACGTAAGCCCCACTGAAAAACATTGCTGGCCATATCAAATAGCACTTATTTACACCTGAACTCTCAGTCTGGGATGACAATAGATGCCTTATAGTGGGACCCCATGTATAGCATAGATTGGTGCTAAGCGGAAACCTAATATGGAAATCAATTCTTTGCCCTTAAAGCAACACCAATATTTCCCCACTGTTTGGTAAGATAAGACATCACAATAAACTAAACATGTGGCTTTTTAACACACAACTGCAATTTGGTAACCTCTAAGCAACCCACAAATTCTCCCTCCTCTGTTTGCCCTTCTTAATATGTTATGGAGGTTTGTAGGGTGTAGCTTATCACCTGTGAGGGTACCTAGGTGCCAGAGCAGGAGTGTAGGTCTGAAGGTGTCCCTAGTTGAACATTCAGGTCTTCAGCTTCTCGCGGAAGTTGAGGAGTGGAGTGGTGGTTCCAGCTTTTGGACATGATGAAAGAAAAAGTGTGTACTTCTGTCTTGCTTCTTCGGATGCGGGAGATTCGTGTGAGGCAGAGAGAAGTGGAGCGTAGGTGTCTGGAGATTTGGTAGAGTTGCAGTTGGTTCTTGAGGTAGGCTGGTTCTGTGTTGTGGAGAGTTTAGGATTGCATTTTGACTTTTGGAAGCTGTGGCAGGGCTGGAGGGGTCATTTCAAGAAGTATACTTACTTTTACTGCTTTTATATTTCCTGCTTGTTCTGCACTATTGTAGAGTGGCATACTGTGGAGCTGTGTTCAATGTTCCAGGGGCACGTTTTTAATAATATCCTGCACGGAGGTTAGCGTTCCAGTCTTTTTGGACACTACCGCGCACGGCCAAGATACAAGGTCGCGGATGATGCGGCCGCGCAGTAGCGCATGTTGACTTTTGGAAGCTTTGGCAGGGCTTGAGGTGTCATTTTAACAAATATACTTACTTTTACTGCTTTTATATTCCCCGCTTGTTCTGCACTATTGTAGGATGGCATAATGTGGAGCTGTGTTCAATGCTCCAGGGGCACTTTTTTAATAATATCTTGCATGGTGGTAAGCAGTCCAGTCTTTTTGGACGCTACAGCGCACGCCAAGATACAAGGGGGTGGATGACGCGGTCGCGCAGTAGCGCATGTTGACTTTTGGGAGCTTTGGCAGGGCTTGAGGAGTCATTTTAACAAATATGCTTACCTTTACTGGTTTTATATTTCCCGCTTGTTCTGCACTATTGTAGCGTGGCATAATGTGGAGCTGTGTTCAATGCTCTAGGGAAACGTTTTTAATAATATCCTGCGCGGAGGTTAGCAGTCCAGCCTTTTTGGACGCTACCACGCACTCCGAAGATATAAGGGGGCGGATGCCGCAGCCACGCAGTAGAGCATTTTGACTTTTGGAAGCCGTGGCAGGGTTTGAGGGGTCATTTTAACAAATATACTCACTTTTACTGCTTTTATATTTCCTGCTTGTTCTGCACTATTGTAGCGTGGCATACTGTGGAGCTGTGTTCAATGCTCCAGGGACACTTTTTTAATAATATCCTGCATGGTGGTTAGCAGTCCAGTCTTTTTGGATGCTACAGCGCATGGCCAAGATACAAGGGGGTGGATGACGCGGCCGCACAGAGGCCGCGCAGCTGGCGCACCAAAGGTGCGCCTAATGCAAGCCCTTCTGCGCCCGTCCATGTCCGGACCGCGGCCAGCACCAGCCATACTGCTCGTGGTCAGTGGCGGCTGGTGACATTTGAAAGTGGTGGGGTGTAAAATGATAATCATACGACACCGTAGCGAGTGAGCGTAGCGAGCGAGCCTGAACCCCCTAAGGAGGGTTCGGGGGCATTTCCCCCCGAGAAAATTTTGAAAAAAGATGGACAAATGGTGCATTTTCAAGCAAATTTGATAAAGCAGGAAGGTTAATAATGCAATTGTGAAAGTGCAGTTATTACATTAATAAAGAGATGTCAATGTCATATAATAACATAGGTAGTTGTTTATTCAGTATAATCACAGAACTTCATAACAGACTTCGAGATAACAATGCTGAGTACCATTCATACATTGCACATTTGCCATCAAAATGCTCTTTTTTTTAGTTAGCCCCAAGTGAGCCCAACCGATATAAGTCAATATCAGGGGGAGAGGGTTCTTCCTCTGAGAAGTTTTTGAAAGAACAAAAAAGGGCAAATAGTGCATTTTAAGCTAATTTAGACCCAAAAAAATGAAAAAGCAATAAGAATCTAGACCACTTGTAGGGTGCACAACAACTGAGTTGCCTCTGTGTTAATGGCATTATGTTAAGGGCGGAGGCTGAACACTTCTAATAAAGTACACCTGAACCCCAGTAAGCAGTCTAGGGACATAGCGGTGACTAAACCTGACTTGTATTTTTATTTGTCACCAATCTAACATAAAACAAAAACATACGTGGGCAGTGTAAGGCACAATACCCACCATGAAAGCTTTAATGTGAAAACACACTTCCTTCTGTAATAGCTAAGACATACACAGGGACAGTCCTATCCTGCCTCGGCATTGTAGCTTTTATTGACAAAAGGACACTAGATGGAATACATAATCTCCCAAATACATTCCATAACTATTTCTCACAACGAAACATCAATCACATGCATCAGTGTACAATGTTGTTGCTCTATAAAATAGAAAGCCAACTGTTGAAAAACTGCTGAAACAAATATTTAAAAATCATAACAAAGCACAACAGTGCATTACTGCTGCATAATCAGTAGAATTTCCTGTAAATTGGACAATCACCCGAGGTCAGCTCTGTACCCCCAGAAACGTCAAAGTTCAAGATCATATCGGTGTTTTGCAAGGTATGGAAGATGGCATGCACTTTACCTGCTGCAGACAATGTTTGTGGTAGTGCCAGAGAAATAAACAGTAAAAGCGCCTTCCAGACCATAAAACAGGAGCACAAACATAAAAAAAACCTGCCTACTCTTTCCATTATTAAACGTTTCCTCACTGTGTTAGTGATGAGGTCACTCGGCCTCAAGAGTCTGCTGAGAGAAGGGTTCCCACTTCACCTCTACTCTCGCCTTCTGTCAGCAGAATCTGTTGTGCAAATTGCACTGCATTTTACGCTACTAAATTAAAGGCATCAAATGGCGTGCCAGCCACCTAGCTTAGGCGGCAAGGAGCCTTTGATGCGGTTTCTAACACTTGCAATAATGTGACACTAAGTAGGTATTCTGGGTTTGCAGACCTCTTTACAGCACTAAAAAGTGAAATAACGTGCTCTCTCTGACGTACTTTGGGTGCTCTTGGACACCAATCTATAAATAGGAGCAGATCGGCTTAGTTTGGCACACATATATCCATGTCAGAAAGTTGTGGCGGAACCTGCCATTGAGCAGCACTGATGCTTGGTCCTGAATCCGAAAGTGGACCCAGCTTTAATTTGAAGAACCCGGGGTGCTTTCTGCCCTCTTACTTTCCCTGCTCTGCCAGTGGTTCTCTAATTACCCATCTGCCTCCTTCTACCCCTCTCTGACTTTGCCTTCTGACTCTCCCCTCTCTGCCCTTCTGCCATCTTACTTTGCCCTCTCAGCCTGCGGTTCTCTTACTGCCTCTCCTTCTCTGCTCTCCTACTCCCCCGCTCTGCCTGTACTCTGACTGCCCCTCTGTCTATGCCCTGCTCCTCTGTCCCTGCCCTGCTCCACGCTCTTTCTCTCGCAGCTCTGACTGCCCCTCTGTCTTTGCCCTTCCCTGCCCTCTTACACTCAGAGCTCTGTCTCTGGCCTGACTGCCCTCTCCCTCCTCCTGCCACTCTCTGCCCCACTGCTCTCTCTGCCTCCCAGGCTCTCCCCCCTCTTACTCTCATCTCACTGCCTGCTGTTCTTTCACTGCCCCTCTTTCTCTGCCCTTCTCTGCCCTCCTACTCTGCCTGTCCTCTGACTGCCCCTCTGTCACTGCCATGCTCAGCGCTCTTTCTCTCGCCACTGTCAGAGCTCTGTATCTGACCCAACTGCCCCTCTCCTACCTTCTGCCACTCTCTGCCCCACTGTTCTCCCTGCCTCCCAGGCTCTCCCTCCTCTTACTCTCCCCTCTCTGCCTGCGGTTCTTTTACTGCCTCTCTTCCTCTGCCCTCCTACTCTCCCCGCTCTGCCTGTCCTCTTTCTGCCCCTCTGTCTCTGCCCTGCTCCTCTGTCCCTGCCCTACACTCTTACTCTCGCCGCTCAAACTGCCTCAGTCACTGCCATGCTCAGCGCTCTTTCTCTTGCCGCTCTGACTGCCCCTCTGTCTCTGCCCTCCTACACTCAGAGCTCTGTCTCTGGCCTGACTGCCCCTCTCCCTCCTCCTGCTACTCTGCCCCACTGTTCTCCCTGCCTCCCAGACTCTCCCCCCTCTTACTCTACCCACTCTACCTGAGGTTCTCTTACTGCCTCTTTCTCTGCCCTCCTACTCTCCCTGCGCTGCCTGTCCTCTGACTGCCCCTCTGTCTCTGCCCTGCTCCTCTCTGCCTGCCTGCTCCACGCTCTCTTTCTCTCGCCGCTCTAAGTGCCCCTCTGTCTCTGCCCTCTTACACTCAGAGCTCTGTCTCTGGCCTGACTGCCCCTCTCCCTCCTCCTGCTACTCTGCCCCACTGCTCTCTCTGCCTCCCAGGCTCGCCCCCCTCTTACTCTACCCTCTCTACCTGCGGTTCTGTTTCTGCCTCTTTCTCAACCCTTCTACTCTCCCCGCTCTGCCTGTCCTCTGACTGCCCCTCTGTCTCTGCCCTGCTCCTCTGTCCCTGCCCTGCTCTACGCTCTCTCTCGCCGCTCTGACTGCCCCTCAAAATCCCCAAACACAAAGATGCAACCAACAAAAACCGAGCCTGGCGAGAAAAAGACACAGGCAGTCGGTAAAGCACCGAGAAACAAAATGTGGCAAACTAAGTCACTTTACAATTAAAGGGTGTCAAGTTTTAAATTAAAATGTACACATCGGCAGATAGCAGTACAACAACTACATCAGTTGTGCAACTATGGGTAAAATGACGCACGCAGTTGCTAATTAAAACTTTTTAATAAAATACAAAAGCACACACACTTGCCACTTACTGATCTAATCGGTTTCAGGGACAGTCAGATGGAGCCATAAAATACAAATCCGTCACCTCGTGAGACAGGGTGCACCATCTGGACTCTGCAAGCAGTGAGGCAGCCACGAGTCCCAGACAACTGCAGTGGACACCTGCACACAACCTTGCCTCCAGGCCGCCACCGTGACCAGGGGTATGCTGCTGGCTGCCAAACAATCCATCACTTTGTAGTGCACACGTGTGATGCACCTACAATTTAGCACTGGAAACAGAAAACTCGAGTCTGCGCAGTGTGTCTTCAGGAATCCTGTGGACACACTGTGCAAAATCAAATCTACACTTCCCGCCTGCCTGGAGCCTCTACCCCACCCCTAGCCAACTCGTCACAGGGTGGGACCAACCCCTCTGTGACGAGTTGGAAATGGGTGGGGTAGCCATGCACTTCACTCCTGATTGACGTGAAGCCCCGGGCACTACAGGGCTTAAGCCTGAAGCGCCCGGGGCTATCTTTACCCCCACGTCATCAGGGGGTGGAGACTGAGGCTTTGGGCTATGTGTTTGCCGAGCTGATGACCTCACAGACGTCAGGTCGGTGAGCTCTTCAGCCCGGCAAACAGTTTGCCCAACGTCACTCAGCATTACTTATAGCCGCCCCCAACAGAGAAAACAAAGATGCATTGGCATACGAGCGAATTTAGGTGAGTGCAGCAGCCTGCATTTTCTAATACCAAACAGCAAACAGTGTTTTTTTGGGGAGAATGTGAACCACCAGAGAATGTGATCGAGATAAAAGTAAAGGGGGCGGAGCCCCGACGCCCTGTACAAGAAACCGCCACTGCTCGTGGTATCCCATCATCCTGAATTGATTGGTTCAAAGAGCAGCTAATTGCCTTCTCTACATCAGGCTGCCCTGGGCCTATATGTCTGGACCTCAGTTTGGAGGAGGGTAAGAGGTTGAGCCCCGAAAAGTCCCATTGCAGGTCCTCCACATTCAAACTCGATAATGGGCTTGTGAAAGACGGTGAGCACACTGATTTTCCTGGGGTTGGGTCTATCATAGTATCCAAACCACCCCCCAGGTCCACTATCAAGGCATGTCTCATTAACTGCAGATCTCCCCCAAAGCATGCAAATGATATCTGGCTTACTTTAAAGACAAACACTTGGGACATTATGTTTCTAACTGAAACTTGGTTGAGAGAGAGTTCCAACCCTGATATATCACTGGATATAGAATATCCAAGGCAAACTGAACTGGAAATAGACTAGGAGGTGGCCTTGCCATGATTATGAGAGAGGGTTGGGAGATCTCGCACAAGAGAATTGAAAGTATAGGGCAGATTGAGGCTTTGTCCTTCTGAATTAAATTCTCCACAGCCTCTACAATGGCCTTATAGACCTCCAAACGCCCCATCCGTCCAATTGCTGAAACTTTATGAGACGATCGTCCACCTTTCACTTAGGTATACCAATTTTACACTCCTCAGTGATTTTAATGTCCATATGGACAACGAAAACTGCCCCTTAGCTGTCCACCTGGCCGATACCCTCAAAGGGCTTAATCTGATCCAAAAATTATCATCACCCACCCTTGTGGCTGGCCATATGCTTGATTTACTTTTTACCAATGATCATACTCTGCAGCTAGAGGAACCATTACCTATAACTTGGTTGGATCACTGGTTGATCCCTTTTAATCTATTGTGGGTTTCCTGTACTAATCAGGCTAGACCAGTCCTGGAGGATAGGAGAAATTGGAGGAAGATTTCATCTGAATTGATGGGTTGTGAGTTACAGAACACCCCTCCCCAGCTTACAGGTGAACCACGCCATGACCCTTTAACTTTTAACTGTTGGGTTACCTCTGCCCTTGATAGAATTGCCCCAACCAAGACCATGAAATTGGCCAGGAGTATACCCTCGGCCCCCTGGTTTACAACGGAACTCCGCACGGAGAAAAGCCTAAGCAAGAGGCTGGAGCGTGCCTGGTGGAAAAATTATGAGCCAGAAGCCAGGTGGGCATACAAAGCAGCGCAAAGAAAATGTCATGGTTTAAAGCGCAAAATCATTAGGGACTATGTCGCTAATCAGATCAAAATCTCTGACAATTCTGTGAAAGAAGTTTTTAAGATAGTCCAGGGGTTTATCAAACCACAAGCTCTGAAGAGTACTATTCCCCCATCAGTGATCCTCTGTGAATAGTTAGATACTTTTTTCAGAACAAAATCCAAGTTATTTACTCTACCTTTCCACTTTCAGGACCTCTAGACCAACTACCTCATACATCATGCTGTACAAGTATGTGGCCTGTCTTTTTTTCCTTCTGCAGGGAAGCATCCCTGGGGGAACTGAATAAAATAAAATCAGGCTCCCCGCCGACCCCTGCCCCTCTAGATTCTCCAAGTTACTAGCCCCCTGGCTCAATTCCACATTGAACGCAATTTGGAATTCATCTTTAAAGACTGGAATTCATCTTACCGGTTGAAAAAATGCATTTGTCCAGCCATTTCTTAAGAAAGAAGACGCTGATCCAGCAGAGCCCAATAATTGTAGGCCAATTTCCCTCCTCCCGGTTCCGGCTAAAATTCTAGAAAAAGAAGTTCAGAAAGAACTAGGAGACTTCTTGGAGTCTAACCATTATTTGCATGACTCCCAGTCTGAATTTAGATCCAGTTATAGCATAGAGACTGCTCCACTTTAAGTCGCAGAGACTATCCGTGAAACTTTAGATGAAGGAAGCTGTGCGATGCTGGTGCTGTTGGATTTGTCCGCAGCTTTTGATACGGTGTCACACAGGATTCTCCTAAATAGACTTAGAAATGTAGGGGTGACGGGAACTGTTTTGGCCTGGTTCTGCTCATTTCCAGAGGGAGTACACAGCAGGTGACCCTCTTTCCATATGTTTCCACCTCTAGCCCCCTTGTGTGTGGGGTCTCGCAAGGCTCTGCTTTGAGTCAATTGCTACTTAAATGTGCATCTTACACCCCTTGCAGCCATTATTGAGCAATGTGGGGTGAAGGTCGTCTCGTATGCTGACAACACGCAAATGGTGTTCTCTTTCAGAGATCATAGCAAGACAGCCTTTGTCAGTTTTAAGCAGTGTCTTCTTAATATCACGTCATGGATGACGGATAGCTGCTTAAAACTGAACACCGATAAAATGGAGGTCCTGTTTTTTAATCAGTCCACCACCCCTCTCTCAGAACTCTGGTGGCCGGCTGAGTTAAATCCACCTCCTCTTCCAGTTGCCTCTGCCAGGAATCTAGGTTGCAAGTTTGATACGCAAATGGCTGGCAAAGTGCAAATCTCCCATGTTTCCGCACAATGTTTTTAGAAGTTGAAGGCTCTGCGGAGTTTCCGTCACTTTCTGCCTATGGACTGTAGGAAGACTGTGGTGAATGCATTAGTCACCTCTCTGCTTGACTAAGCGAATAGCCTTTATCTGGGTCTTCCTGAGTGCTTGCTCAGAAGGCTACAGAGTTTTCAAAACACAGCAGCAAGGCTCGTAAGGAATGTGCCATTGCGTCACCACATTACCCCTCAAGTGCTTGTTATTAAAGACGGGCGCCATTTTGGAAAGAGATATCACCATGAGTTACACCTCTTGTTACTGATGTTTTTAAATATAATTTCCGTACACTGTAAACCTGCTTTATACATGTTTTAAGAACTGCCTTTAAACTAGGACAAAGCGTCAATAGACGTCCGGAATCAAAAGGTTATCCACATTAGCGTCCCGTATTATCTAAAACGGGCGCCATTTTGAAAAGGGCTACCGACATAAATTATGCCAGTCATGGTTAGCATTTTCAAATGCAACATCCATATATTACATAATGGCTTTTGGCCTGACAGAAAAAGCCAAGTAAAGGTCCAATTTGGAAATAATATCGAAAAAAAACATAGGCGTCCCTTGTCGTAAAAAACCGGCCCCATTTTGGAAAAGGCTAGCGCTAAACATTATGACAATAGCTATTAATGTTTTTTAAATGTAACTTCCCTACGTAAGACAAGCGCCATGTTAAGGCGTATGATGTGTTTAGGAATATTGTGAGTACACACACTTATTTCCTAGTATATATATTTTTGCTACAGTAGTTAATATCATATGCCCAAACATTTTTTTCTATATATCTTTTTATTAACATGTATCCACATAAAGTTACTGTACAGTGGATATGACATTCGAGAACACAGTGGAGACCAATTACAATCACAAGTACAGTATGATGTTGCATTGGGTGTCATGGAGAAGGGACATCATCGCAGTCAATGCTACGGGGCTGGACACATATACTCCCTCGATATGAGTTCCAGGAGTCCCAAATCTTAGACCATTTGCGGGGGCAACCTCGGGCTATGTAGACTTTCTTTTTCCTGTGCATACACCAGTCGAGGTCCCTCTTCCAATCTGCTATTGTGGGTGCATGTGCGGCTCCCCAGAGCTGTGCGATATTCCTTTTGGCCACCATAAGCCCAAGTGTTACCCATTGTGTTTTGTTAGTGTTGAGATCAGTAGGTTCCCAGGTGTTTAGGAGGCACCTGTACGCCTCTGGGCGGAGAACTACTGCCAGAACCACACTGATCAGTTTGTGCACCTTCTGCAGTAATGTTGGATATGCTTGCAGTGCGAGATTATATGGATGAAAGTGCTGAGCTGAATACCCTCCCTTCAACAGTACTCTCCCCCGGCCATCCCCATGTGTTACAGTTGAGGCCCTGTTTCATAGATCCTTTGGAGGATTTTAAGTTGTATTAATCGGAGATGTGCTGGGATTGCGACTGTCCTATGGGAGGACACCGCTTCCTGCCACTCCTCAGCATCTATTTCGATGTCGTCTCTGACCCATTTTTCCCGCAATGTGTGGAGGGCGTTTTCCCTGTTGTTTATAAGTTTTTTGTATGTGAGGGATATGGGTTTCTCAGGTAAGCGTCTATCGAGTATCCTGTCCTGTAGTGGGGAGGCGTCAGGGGGAGAGGACCCTTTCGGCAAAATCGACCGTAGAGCATGTCCGGCCTGCAGGTATCGGAACCGTTCCGACTCCGCCAACTCGTGCTGGTGTTCAAGCATGGCAAAGGATTTCACTTCACCCTTGTCCCAGAGGTCTTTTATATGTGAGATGCCCATTAGTTCCCACTTGTCAAAACCCTTTGATTTCCACAGGTCACCCGCATCTGAGAGTCCCATAGAGGCGTTGCTAGTGTAGGTTTCTTCCCCCATCCGAGCGATTTATTGGCTGAGTGCCAGACATCGACCACGTGTTTAGTGGGGCCCGTGAGTGGGTATCTATCTGGCTTAGAGTAGAGCACTCGAGGACTTCTTGGGGGAAGTAAGGTACAACAGGAAATCATCAGCGTAGAGGGAAATACGAGGGAAATTCCCAGTCCGGGGACCAGCGCATCCTGCAAATGACTGGGTCTCTCCAGATCTTGGGCGCAAGGGGCACCCCTTCCGGGTCCCCCGACTGAGTTTAAAGGTGCCTGATTTTTTGTTGTTGACAACCACTTGGGACATAGGTTCGCAGTATAGGAGACATACCCACTGAATAAAGCCCGGTCCAAATCCCATCTTCGTGAGTACAGCGAAGAGGTAGGACCACTCAACCGAATCGAATGCCATAGTGGCATCCAGGGAAACGATTATCGCCTGCTCTTGTATAGTGATCGCCCTACCTAAAACACCATGGACCCTGTGCAGATTTAATGCAGTGTTCCTATGTGGCATAAAGCTGGATTGATTAGGATGCACAAGGTCTCCTATGACTTTTACTAACCAGTTAGCTAGCAATTTGGCTAGTATTTAAGGTTCTGCATTTAGGAGTGGGATAGGGCGGTATGAGGCGCAGTCAGTTTTGAGTTTCCCTTCTTTATGGATAGTGACAATAGTAGCAATTCTCTGGTCCATGGGTAATAGTCCTCTTTCAAGGCTCTCCTCATACATGGCCTTTAAGTACGGAGCAAGTTTATCTGGTCGAAGTTTGTAAAGTTCAATAGGAATACCATTTGGTCCCAAAGCTTTACTGGGTTGTAGTGAGCGTATCACAAGTGCTATTTCGTCTGTGGTTAGATTACTATCAAGGTATGCACGGTTATCAACCGAGAGAGTGGGGAGAGAAATGTACCTTAGGGGGTCTGTGGAGTTGTCTTCAGCGTATGGCGCTACGGAAGTGTAAACAGTACGGAAATGGTCGGAGAATTGTCGACAATAGCTTGAAAGTCTGTTACGGGAGTCATTTCTGTGTCATTGAGCTCGGGGACAAGTCAACTAGCCCATTCCTTTTTGTCAAGCCAGACTATTAATTTCTCTGCCTTGTTACCCAAGTCGTAAATCCTACCCATCTTGTCCCTTCCCAATGCCTTGGCTTTGTCAGTTACTAGTGCCCTGTATTCATATTGCTTGAGGCGGTCCGAGTGGAGTATCTCAGGTGTGGCATCTGAGTCTAAGTCCCGTTCCAAACGGAATATCTCCTGCTCTGCATCTGAGATGTCTTTGGGTCTGCCTTTATTTCTCATCCTGGCTATCAATGATAGGGCTTAACCTCGGAGTACAGTTTTGGAAGGCTTCACACAGCGTTTAGGGAGAGTCCACTGAGCCCTCATTTTCTCGAAAGTAGTAGTCTATGGATTTGATCAGATCTTTATGGATTTTCGGATCTCGTAAGTACCACAGGTTGATGGGGACAACTCTCCCCACCTGTGTTTGATCGAGGACCATAGTGGGGAGTGGTCGGATAAGCCCCTAGCTAGGTGCCTGATCTCATGGATGTTCGTGACCCATGGTGCGGGGACTATAATGTAGTGTAGGCGGTAGAGACTATTATGCACCCCAGAATGGAATGTATACTGAATTTTACCTGGGTTATAGGTTCTCCACCCATGGACAAGCCCCATGGCTTCCAGAAAGCCGGATAACAAACGTGAGTACTGAGCCAGTACACGAGGGGGGTGACGATCTAGTGTGCCTGAAAGTATGGAATTGAAGTCCCCCCCAAGCACCAGCAATCCGTCTGGTAGTGCCAATAAAATAGAGCTTAAGTCTTTGAACGTGGTGGTCTGTTAGCCTGGCGGTACATATATTGACATGAGCGTTATGGTTTGCCCCTCCCATGTGACGAAGACCACAATGTACCTACTCCGATCATCGGTCCAAGTGGAGGCAAATAGGAGGGGAAATGTCTTTTTCATCATAATGCCCACGCCCGTGAGTTAGATGTGAAACCCGCATGTGCAATCATCGAGTAGCCCCATCTATGCATTGCCTTACATGTGTTACCAACCAAATGTGTTTCCTATAGCATGACAATGTCTGGTGCAAGTCTTCTGATATGCTGCAGGACAACACAAAGCTTAATCTTGTCCTCAAGACCATTAACATTCCAACTCAATATCTTAATATTTTTCTCCCACTGTGCACACATTCATAGCAAGATAGGGTGCACTTTCCTCTATGATAAAACCTGACTGTACTGTTGATACGAACCCAGTAACAATAAACAAACAATATTAATCCCACTCAACAAGCCCCCTCCCTGCTTCCCTGCACTCTGGGCTCAAAACTGCCCATAATTTACCAAATGCAGAGTGCCTGTCACCCAACAAGTTACTAAAAGAAGAAACTGGGGGAGAATTAGGTATCTCGCCACCCCCTTCCCTGTTACGCTAGGTTGTGAGTTCCCCGGGTACGGTCGGGCCAAAGTTACAATACAGTTTGTTGTCCGAAATCCGCAGGTGCACACCCCTCTCAACAGCATTCTACTTGGACCTGTACTCGGCTGGTGGCGGCCAAACCAGAGGGGGCGGGCAGTCAGGAACCCTCTGGAGTTTTACTGCAAGGCGGCCAGCATCAACAGCCACTAGAACTCTTCTCCGTCGTTTCCCTCTATCCGTCTAGCCATTCAGATGTGGCGTCTGGCAAATCGAAGAAATTGGTCTTCCCCTCAGCTTCTACCCGGAGATGGGATGGGAATAGCATTTCATATTTCAGGCCCTTGTCCTGGACTCTCTTTTTAACCTCCAAAAATGAGCGCCGTTGCCTTTGTACAGTTTGAGTAAAGTCTGGATAGAATGTGATTTCCGAGTTAACCAACTTAATTGGTGGGTCAACCCTGGCGGCTTGCAGGATAGTGTCTCTATCTCTGTAGTTCAGTAGCCTGGCCAATATTGGATAGGTCCTTTGGTTGCAGGTGTGCAGTGATTAGATTTTCCACAAAAAGATTTGTGGCTGGCCCGATTTCCAGCACGCCGAGAATGCGTAAAGTTTAAAATAAATACAATCCAATCCCAAAATAATATCCGACTCGACATTTCTAAGTGTCTATCTCACTAATATATAGAACTTACTTGAGCAAAAGCAAACATGTGTGTGGTCTGAAGTACAGGTTTGTAAAATAAGATCAGAACCGAACTCCTGTTTGGGGCGGGTATTTCTACATACATTCTCAATTGTCTCCACCTGTTTCTCGATTCTCTATAGAAATCGACGACAACGGGAATTATGAGGTGAGACCTCATTTGAACTGTTCAAAACGGTTCAACCATTCTTCGCTGTATATTTTGTTAGCATAAAAGTCTCCATGTTCCTATGAATATTCTGTCATAGCTTCTGCTCGCTCAGTAAAATATGTTTGTCTGATTTAAGACATCTACATAGTGAATAATAATCTCTCAATGTGTTCTAAACTTTTGTGTTAGTCAATGTTTCTGTATATATATATATATATATATAGTGTAATCATATTTGTTTGTAAATACATGTAGTAATATATGTTTTTTATATATGTATTTTTATAGCCTTGAAGAAGTCCTGTGGGGACGAAATGCGCTGCGTCGGCTATGAATTTTGTATTGGGTTTTTAATGAACGAAGTCTGATGAAGAAACATCATATAAAGGAATAAAAGAAAAGTATTTTTTCATAAGAATCTGAAGACTCAATCTATTCTTTTGGGAGATTATTTAATGTTTGATTATTATTCTGGATGTTGTACTGTACTATTTTGTTATCACATATTGACTTTTAGGTAGGTGCTGAGCTATTTTGATTCTTGTGTTTTTGGTCATCCAAAGTTGTGGGAACTATGAAGGTCAAGTTCTCAGCTCGTTGCACTACCATTTCTGCCAAAACTTTAAAATGTTAACACTTACTGGTGCAGGCCTTGAGTGCCCTGACCATCTATCTCGTGTTTCATTTAATTGTGGGCCTCCTAGCACAGTATAGTCATTATGCCCACTTTAGATATTTCTTTATGATGTTTGATGACAACAGGGAGGAGCTAATAGGAGATCTGTTCAATGTTTCTGCTAAAAAAAGACACAACAAATAATCCAACTGCCACTTCTTCCAAAAATGAGGGCTTGAAAAGTAAATATATTCGCCTAGAGAGGCTGAAAAAGCAAGAACTTGCTAAAAGGTGGGATGGGGCCACCCTAAAAAAATATCTTGAAAACAGGAAAATCCTGTGAGGTCTTCGTATACTTATTTTTCCAAATTACGAAGATCTAGATCTGGATTTATTGGAGGAATGGGAAGAGGGACTGTATGCCTCTTCCTACAAAATGATGGATATCCTTATTAGGAACTCATAACGCAAAGTACAAAAAATTAGAGGGGAAATCACCAAACTAGAAAAGGAGATCAGTGATACCAATATGAGTGATGTAATCACCAAGAATCAGGAGAACCTAAAAAATGAACTGGCAAAATATCAGATTTATCTCAAAGATAAAAACTAGCTGAAGATAATATGGGACCAAGGAGATTATGACAGGGGGCGAATTTTTACGTTCGTCCGTCAATATGATGCCATGATGCCCAAATTACCATCTAATGCTTCTAATGAAGCAAGAGAGTCCAGCATCTCTTCAAGCAGTACTTCAATCTCATCAGTTGATAGTGATCCTGGTGAAGGCCTGAGCTCTGCTGCCCCCAATACTCCATCTGTTTTTTTATGCAAAGTGCAGCGCTATCGCTTAGGAAACAAAAAGAGAAACCCTATCGAAGAACAAGGCGGGGTGGCCAAAAACACATGGTCAGGTACAAAGGCCACGATAGAAACCCAACAGAACAAAAAGTAATGAAGACTGTGCACCATGAAGTGGGCAGCAGTGATAAGGATTTGACCAATGCTCTTAGTATTCTTAACCTATCAACAAGAATTTTAACCGAAAATGATACTTCTGTTTTATGCAAGGGACTCAACTTCTGTATGACAGATAAACCTGTTTGAGAATGTACATCTGGATTTATTTAAGTTTGTTTGAAAACTTAAATTAAAAAAATATTTTCCAGAACATCCATCTATGCATTTTTCTGTACCTAACACTGTATGTGATTCGGATTTCACAATTTCTCCACATTAGATGGAGAGGATAATGCTGAAGAACTAACTGAATTTGCACAAGATCTTAACATCTGTGAGGACTTAACTGTAGACAGTGGCTTACGCCAAAAGTCAAAGTTTATCCCCCCCCCCACTATTATTAACTCTGTGATTGATGAATTTGCAAATAGAGTGACACATGATTTGTACAAACTTGAGGATGAACATGTTTTGAGTAACAAATGTATACATCAGCAAAATTTGACTAAACAGGATAAAGATTTTTTGCAATCCATCAAGGATGATGTTAATATAGTGGTACGAGAAGCAGATAAGGGGGGCAATATTGTGCTAATGAATCGGTCTGACTATTTAGCTGAAATTGATAGACAACTCAGTCAGAGCGAATGTTACGAGAAGCTCAAAAGCAACCCCACTGCGATGATTGAAAAAAGGATCAATGCTCGATTGATGGACTGGCACGAGTCTTATCTCATCACAGACTTGGAATACAGATACTTACTTGCACAAAATTCTAGATATCTGTGCATTTATGCACTTCCAAAAGTTCACAAAGGAGGAGGCCAATTATATCTGGCAATGGGAGCCCAACAGAAAGAACTGCAGAATATGTAGCTACCTTTCTTCTGCCCTTTGTTTTGAACTTACCATTTTATCTTAAAGAGAGTCAGGATTTATTCTGCAAATGAGAAGATTTTAGATGGGAACAGGATGCCTTAAATTTTGTGACTATGGACGTAGAAGGTTTATATACCTGTATTTAGAGAGATTGTGGACTAAGAGCATTAAAATGTCATCTCTATAAACGAAATGCCAAGCACTAGCAGCATACGCGAATGCTACTGGATATGTCTGAAATGATACTGACCCTAAATACTTTTATGCATAATGGAGAGTGGTTACAGAAGCAGGGCTCCACTATGGGCTCCAGGCCTGCTCCATCTTATCAAATTTATTCATGGGCCTGTATGAGATGGAGCACGCATGGGGCTCAGGTGCAGGAGAATGGATGGACAACATCCTGTTTTTTGGCAGATATATTGATGACATATTTCTGATCTAGAAGGGTAGTAATGCAGAACTTGATGCATACTATACGTATTTAACCAACAACAGATTTAATGTCAGACTTACCATAAAGAGTTCTAAGCAGGAGATGGAATTCTTGGATCTTCGGCTATATGCAGAGAAAGATGTCATACATAGTGACATCTTTAGAAAGTCAACTGCATGTAATAATGTCCTCCACGCAACCAGTTGCCATCCCAAAATGACCATCTCTGCTATCCTCTTTGGGGAAATGATAAGGGCTCGGCGTAATTGTAGTGAGAAACATAATTTTACTAAAAATGTTGAAATAATTAAGAACAATTTCATCCAAAGAGGGTTTGATCGGGGATGCTTGGAAAAAGCTGAGAAAAAATCATGTTGACAAGTAGGAAATCCACTCTCTCAAATAGGAATTGTAAAAGGGGCAATGCCCATTACACTGATGGTACACAATGGTACACATAGAGGGTCCAACATTAAGCAACATTAAACAATGGTGCACATAGAGGGTCCAACATTAAGCAGACGATATGGACCGTAAATGTTAGTTGTGCTACGGAGCTAGGGACCAAGAGATAGCCACTGTATGAGTATCACAACCCCTTATGCTAGGAATTTGCTCATTAAGAATCTCTTGGCTTCCAGTTTGAAAGCCGTCATCGAGGCGAGTCTGAGTACATCCGGAGGAAGAGAGTTCCATATTTTAGGGGCAGCACCAGAGAAGGCTTGGTGACAAGTTCTCTTTTTGCTAAGGATGATAGGTTTCAGGAGGAGAGTGGAGGCACTTCTGGAAGCCCTCTCCCCGCAGGATAATTCAAGTTAAGTGGGAGTATTGAAGTGCAGTGCTTTGTGCGTCAGGATTGCAATCTTTAGCTGGATTCGTGCTTCAAAGGGTAGCCAGTTGAGAGATTTCAGGACTGGAGAGATGTGCTCGTTTCGTTTGGAACCTGTAATCAATCTTGCTGCAGAGTTCAGCAAGGCCCTAAGTGGAGCCAAGGCGTATTTAGGAAGGCCACAGAGAGTTGCACTGCCATAGTCTATCCTATATCAGAATCGTTTGCATCCATTTAGTGGTATTAGTAATTGGGCAAGCATGCCCTCTCTCCCATCTGCTTTTCACCCTGGACACTGAAGCACCAAGGGGCTACTCAGAACTGATTCAACACTACAGGGGTTTCATGGTGTGGCAAGAGGTGAAGAATATGTCTCACTGTACACTGAAGACCTTTGAATTTATTTGGATCATCCTGAGGTATCTAGCCCATGAGTGATGCAAGTTCTTTGTCGTTTTAGGTGAATATCTGGCCTAAGTGTGCATTGGTCTCAAATGATCTTCCTGACCGGAGAATTCCCCATTGTTTGGTGCACACAGCTGAAGGTGGAACTAGAGAGCTGATACCATGGGGTATATGTTGCAACTTCAGCACTTCTATGCTGGGTGTGTAATATCCACGCCCTTCTTTTGGAGCCTCTCCAGAGAGACCTGGTGAATTGATTCCCACTCCCGCTATTCATCCTAGGTCAAGTTGCCATTGTTAAAGTGGTATGTATACCTGTTCACACAACTATGGATTATCCACCTGACACCACCCACTTCTTTCACATAATCACCACTCTCCTTCACACTTTTTCATGGGTGTGGCGCTCAGCACATATCCACGGCTAAGTGCTGCAAATCCCCGTATGACATGGATCTGGGCATCATGTATGTCATTTTGTATTCTTGTGCTTCTCACTTAATAGTTATTAACAAATGGCTTTATGGCACCCGAAAGTGATCCTGTGTATATATGACTGATTGGTGGCTTTGGGAGAGTGCATGCCCTTTCACTATCTTTATGGGTGACATATACTGCCTAGAACATCACCTGCCACTGCTGATTTTAACCCATTAGAGGCTAAGGTTACCATGGGCCCACTGAACATAAAAATGTCTCAAACGATACCAATCTTAAAATGATAAACTTTACGAACCACGGACACAAAGGAAGGGGACGTGAGGAGCCTGCCAAATGACAACTTGCGTGATGTATTCATATAACACAGAGAATTTGCCACCTCTTCCCATAATCACAACCAAATTTACATACCTACACAGTGCCTACTAAATCCAGGACAAACTATGGAACAAAGGTGCAGACTCCTACCCAGCATGCTTTAGGTACAAGTCCAGGGGAGGGGAGGGGACAGGATAGGGGCGACATCTTTCCCATGATGTGGGAATGTCAATTATTCAAGTATTTTTTTTTATAAGCACATTTTATTGATTTAAAAAAAATAGAAAAACAGGTCAGCCAAAGCATGGAAATCACAGATATAAGTTCATTCACATCGTCACTATACCCCCCCAATCACGATCCCATTAAAAACATCTGGCGAAAACTTAAATCCGGTCAATCAGGACCCTCCACAGCCCCCAGCCATTTCCCCACCACTGCGATATTTCCTGGCACGCCCCTTAGCTGTATACATGGCTTTCTCTTGGGTCGCACACCAGTCCACCCCTCTTTGCCACCTCTCCAGGGTAGAAGGATCAGGGCTTATCCAGGTCGCCGCAATCTCCCGCTTGGCCACCATCATAGCGGTGTTGTAAAACAACTTATCATTCCAGGACCCATCCAGCCCGTCAGTGATCCCAGCAAGGAGTGACGTGGGTCGTGAGGAACATCCCAGCCTAGTACTTCCGCTAACTCTCCCTCAATGGAACCCCAGAACTGCCCCAAGCGGGGGCATGACCAAACCATGTGGAGGAAGTCGGCCGGGGCATGCTTGCATCTTGCGCACAACGCTTCTGGGTGCAAACCCGCTTGCTGCAGGCGCAGGGGGTTGAGGTATGCAGTGTGTAAATAATATAACTGAATCAGCTTGAGTTTGGCAGAGAAAGTAACTATTCTGGGGGCCATAAGGGCATCGCGCCAATCCACATCGTCAAGGGGGCCCACCCATTCGTCCCTCAACTTGTCTAGCGATGTGGGGGTGTTATTAACTAGAGTGCGGTAAATTCTGGAGACCCCCCTTGTGGAAAAGTAAATTTTGCCATGTTCTGTGTCCCTACGTGTCATCCATCATATGTTATGTGTGCATGATTAAATATGCATATGTACTCCCCATGTCTGATTAATGACGCAATTACAGTTGTGTCCCCCAAGTCGCCCATCAGCGTCTGCGCCTCAGTGGGGCTGTATTCAGGGAGTCTCGTGTCGCCTGTGATGTGTTTGAGGAGGGCATTTCTCAACTGCAGATATTTATAGTGTTGAGAGGAGTGTAGGGAGCTCCTGGAAGGACAACATCTTAACTCTTGCCCACACGTCCCTTAATTGGGAGATAACAATAAGGTCCTATGGTTTAAATCCCCGCAACTTGCTGACTTCCAGAAGCCAGGCCCCCCTGCCGAAGGGGAGTACACTGGGTTAGTTTCCCCGACCACCCGTGTGTCAGAGCGAGGCCCGCCATTTATTTATTTATTTATTTTACAGTTTTCTATAGCGCGAACAAGACCCGTGGGTATCAGAGCGCTTAACATCATATGGTCTGGATTACAACACAATATATATAATACAATAGGATCATCCAAGTCTGTAAGTGGAAAACGATAACTGGATGGACTTAATTGAAATTTAAGTTACAATGAGCTGAGGTGATATTTCTTTGCGGATCGGTCAGTCACATCCTGCTTCCATATAGGGTATAATGTAATAATCAGCGGCACGTCTTCGGTAGAGTTTGTCTTGTTATGGGAGGAACTTTCTCATAAGATGGTTCTTGATTTCTTTCTTGAATGTTATCGTGTTTGTTATTTTTCTGATATTTGCCGGAAGGGCGTTCCATATCCTGGGAGCTACGCCTGAGAAAGTTCTCTCATAAGTTTTTTTCTTTTTAAAGATAGGAGGTTTCAGGAGTAGATAATTGGCACTCTTGACAAGTCTGTTTCTTCCTGATATTTCTATTTTGTGGGCTAGATATTTAGGTGTGTTCTGATGAATCGCGTTATGAGTGATACATGCCATTTTCATCTGTACTCTAGCTTCGTACGGTAGCCAGTTTAAGGCCTTCAAGTGAGGCGAGATATGATCAAATTTCCTAGATCCTGTAATAAGCCTTGCTGCTGAATTGAGGCAAGCTTTTAGTGGAGCTGTTGAGATTTCCAGTGTGCTTTGTTTTTAGTCGATTTGTTTGCATGGTTCCGGTCAGATAGTGTTGGTGGCGTGTCGTCTTCAATGTTATCTGCGGCGGTCTTAAGTTCTTCTTCTAGCTTATTGGCTTTGTTAATGAAGAAGGTAGAGAATTCATCACAACTTAGTTGTGTTTTAGTGACCTCTTGGACAGATTTTGTCAACTTGTTGGATTGTTGTTTTATGATTTTGAATAATTTACGAGGTCTGTTTTTGACGTTGTCCAATTCTGTTCTGATGAATTCCTTTTTTGTGTTGATGATCTTCTTGTTATATTCCTTTCTAATTTTTCTAAGAGCTTTCAGTGTAGTGGGGGAAGGGTGTTGTCTCCATTTTCTTTCTGCTCTTCTCAGATTGCGTCTTTCTTCATTCAGTATTCCGTTGAACCATGGATTTTTATTCTTTTCCGTCACTCTTTTTAATTTGAGTGGTATGGTGGTATTGACTATTTCCGTTACTGTGGTGTAATAGTGGTTCGTTAGATCGTTCACATCTTTCAAGTTTTCAGGTGGGTTTAAGTTTCTCTTGAGACTTTCCGATAGCACCTCCATATTGGAATCCCTAGTGTCTCTAATCCATCTTTCCATTTTTGTAGGTTGAGTCTTTTTTATTTTCTCCCGTGAAGGTATTCGGAAGGTTATAGCGTGATGATCTGACCAGTCGCACTGTTCAATGGAGAGGATTTCGATGTTCTTATTCTTCGAGATAATCCAATCCAGTGTGGCTCCTTTTGAGTGAGTAGGTTGAAGACATGCTTGGGATAGATTCAGATCGTTTAAAAATTCTTTAAGGGCGTTGACCTGTTTGTCGTTGTTGTCATTCCAACGAAGGTTGAAGTCGCCTAAGAATATATTATTAGTCTCGGAGTTGGTGTTAGCAGTGATGATCTCCATCAGTTGGTCAATGAAGTTCATATTATTTCCTGAAGGGTGATATAGGGCATGTAGATTGCAGATCAGATTATTTGTAGCTCTAATGTTAAGCCCTAGGTATTCGCATGATTCAAGGGGGTCGGATTGAAATTGGCCAACTTCTAGGGTCGATCTATGTATACATGCAATACATCCTCCTGTTTTTATCTGTTTCTCTAATCTCCAAATGTTGTAGTGCGGTGGTACCAGAAGGTCTAGTATTGGCGATGAGGATTCAGATAGCCATGTTTCAGTCAGGATTGTTAAGTCTATTTCTTGTTTTATGATGATGTCTGCTATGTCTGAAGTATGTTTCGCCGCCGATCGACAGTTGAGAGATTTCTCCGTTCTGGTTGAGGTTATGTTTACGGGTTCTGTGGTTATTGGGATTTGTTGAAGATTGTTGAGGTTTAATTTCCTTTCCTTTCTCGTAGATGTTCTGTTAGTGTCTATCGTTACTCTTTTGATTTCCTGAGTTCTCATTGGGTCTAAACTTTCGTATTCCTGGAGTAGTGCTGTTATCTCTTCTTCTGTTAGTATGTTATTATTCCTATCTGGTCTGTTTTGTCTGTCTGTCAAAGGTAGAGATCTCATGTTGTTTTCTTTTATAGATGTATTTATTGATTCTCTGATGAGTTTATTTCATTCTGCGTGTTCTTTGATGCCATGGCAGCAACACTGAGTGCATCACTTCAGGAAGTCGGTTCGGAATGGGATCCCCTTATAGCATGGCTTGGACGCCCATCATCCCCAGTTCGCTCAATTCAAGCCTATAGGCAGGGTCCGACCAGCCCCCACTAAACCAATTGTGTACCACTAATAGGCGTATCGCCAGAAAATACAGATATAGGTGTGTCATTCCCATGCCGCCGTCATAAGAGGGAATCTGAGAGACAGACAGAGCCACCCGGGCCTTTCCTCCCCTCCAGAGAAACTTAGTGATTAGACTGTCCAGGTCCTTAAACCAAACCCTGGAAAACCAGAAAGGGGTGTTCTGGAGGACGTAAAGGAACCTGGGGAGGATCATCATTTTAAACAGAGCTATCCTCTCCAGGGGGTTCAGAGGCAGTGCCCTCCATTTGAGGAGGTCCTCCTTAGCCTTCTTAACCAAGGGGGCCACGTTGAGGGACCAGCCCAGTTCGGGAAGAAGGGCAATCCAGATCCCCAGATACTTAAAGGACTGCCTCCGGAGTGGTATGGTGGACTGCCACTCGAAACACTTTCTAGAGAGATGCAGGGGGACCAACACGGACTTCCCGGGGTTAAGCCGCAACCCTGAGGCCAGCTCGAAATCATGCAAGATCCGGAGGCACTGTGGTCCGGAAGAGGCAGGGTCAGACAGGAAGACAAGCAGCCTCAGCCCGCACCAGGGACGCCAAGGGTTCCATCGCCAGGGCGAATAGCAAAGAAGAAAAGGACATCCCTGCCTAGTGCCCCTGGCGATGGGAAAGGCCTACGACAGTACCCCGCTAACCAGGACTCGCACTCTCAGGTGGGCATAGAGGACTCGGACCAGAGAACAGAAATGGGACCCGAACCCCATCTTTCAATTCAAATACCAAACTCACATGTCCGCCGCTCAAATTAATCTCACATCTCCCTATAGTAATTCACCACTAATCTTCTTTGGGTCTGGACTAGTGTGCTACTCGCCGAAAAAATGCTTGTACGCCTTGTATGGGGTAATAAGCGCTATATAAAGGCAATTACAATTACTCTGCTACAAGTGCATTACCTGTTGGAGAAGTGTGAATTGTTTTACTACATTATATGAACTATTCATTCTGGAGATCTTGCTGCACAGTAAGGTATCACAGTAGCTTTAAAAGAAGCAAAGCTTAAAGATGACCTGTATAATGCCCCCCAGTTTCACTATGGGAGCCAAAAAGCTCTAAAGAACAAACATGCCTCAGATGGCACACAGTCACAGGGACGTTATGTTTGTGAGGGGAGGTAATGCAGCCCCCTTACTGCTCCACCAGAAGAGTGTCATGGAGCCCCTGGTAGCAGCATATAGACCTTTAGCTGTGGAGAGCGGGGAGGAGGGGGGATTAACACAGTCAAAAATGCAATTTAACATTCCCTCCCCCCCCAAACCCACCCAGGAGCTTTGCAATATTTGTATATAAGCACGCCAACTTTGGTTAGTTGGAGAAGGGCGTCATGACTTCTCTTTCAAAGGTTGCATTTTAACCAACGCGTAACCTGCCTTTGCATCCTTGCTCCAGATAGATGCTACGCTGCCCTCGCGGCTTTGAAGAAACGTGTGCTGTCGCTCATGTTGACAAAGAAGACACGTCGGTGTTGCAAGCGATCTAATCACGGATTTATGGGCATGTTAAACGTGAATCACAGTAACCAGCACAATAAAAGCGACCTTCACTGTGCGCTGCAAGAGAACTGGATTTGTAGGAACGCTTTTTGCAGGGGACTCAACAAAAGAGGTAGCAAGGTATAGATTCTTCGTAATAAACTCGCAGCCCTGTAAACCAATGAAAAGGGCGTCAACATTATACGCTTTACTAATGAGGCGCACAATATGGATGCGGGTTGGCCTTGTGTCCTGCTTGTCAGAGGCGCTTGAGTGAGTGCGCTGGTGATGAGGACAAGCCCACCAAAGGAGTGGAAGGCAGAGGCCGGCCTCAGAGGCTCACTTGCCGCATGCGACGGACGCTTTGGGAATGGGAGGAGCTTTATCACAACGATTCGCAGCATGGGTTGCATGCTATCAACCATCATGAACATGTGAGACAGAATCCTGCATTCCGGCGTTCCATTCGATAAACAGGAAGTCCTTACCACAGAGGCGTGAAAGTTTAGGAAGTCGACCTAGAGCATGAGTTGCGACACCAGTGGGATTCTTAAAAATTGTGGCAAAGTAGAGGAAGGCACTAAAGAAACAAGCCCAGGAGTTGTGTGTGCGCGCGCGCTAAAAGAAAATAAAACAAGCACGCGAGTGGTGCGTCGCAGCGTGGGACGGGCGAAGGAACATTCAGAGGGCAATCGAGAGGAAAGACAGATAGCGCCTGATCGGGCGCTGAAAGCTGGCGGCTGCGCGCTTGCAGGCGAGCGTAACCGCAAGCGCCAGGCCAGCAAAAGCGTGGGGTAGCACTTTTTAAAGCCCTCACTAAATGTCTTGCAGCGCATGCGCTGGCTCAGGTGAGACCTAAAAAACGGGGACAAAGACTAACATTTCAATATAAAAAGAGGGAAGAGAGCTAAAGATACTTTCTTTTTTAGTGGCTCGATCCCTCTGGTCCTGTCTAATCAAAGTATTTAGGGAAATCATGGAAGAAATACAGTGCATTCAAAATATGCAGGGGCTCGCTGGTATAGTAGTTGTTGTTGACTTCAATACAAAATTAACAAAATCACTACCTAATGAGAGATCAGGAACAGTAAATATGTTGATCAATCCCCAAATCTCAAGCTACAAATACATTGATGAACAAGAGGTGTAAATTTCGGTTGAGCATTACCTTCAGAATGAGATGCTGTCCTTTGTGTCCTGTAAACTAAAGAGCAGGTGGGGTTATCCCAGGTAAGAAAACCATAGCTGCGCAATCTCGTAGTTTTAGAATTGATTATATAACCCTAAACTTTGCCTTTTTACCATTTAGTGGGAAGTCTAGCAGTAAAACAGTGATGATAACATGATGAAGCGAGTGCAACACTAGAATCTAAATCAGTTTGGGGTACGAATAAAATAAAAAATAGAGTTAATTGTTCATAAAACGTTATGTATAATTGGACACAGGAAAGAATAGCATACTTGGAAGGACATTTAGTGTGTACGAAATTGTACCTTTGGAGAACATATAGAGATTGCTGGATCATTTCACAGCTCATTAAATGTAATGCTAGTTTAATTCCCAGTACATGGCCTGCACCTGCAAAACAAGCTGAAAGACGTTTAATTTAAAAAAAAATCTTTAAAAAAAGAAGAATTCTATTTGCCCTCTGTCTTTATGTTAGTGCCCTGAATGGACAAAACTATTGGGAACAACAGAAAGGAATTGCAAAAAAAAAAGATTAAAGCCAACTAAACTTAATGAAGATTGCAGAAGGTGCTGGCTTTCTTATGCTTTATAAAATTGAAATATTAGTGAGTTTTGGGAAAGAAAAATGACAGATGCTCAAATTTAGTAGGGGCTGGGTGATTAATTCCTATCATAGCAGAGAAACAGGAGAGAGAGAGGAAACAAGGCTTGCTAATATTTCCTCTCCTCGCATCACATAACACAAAAGATATAACAAGATATAATCAACCAATTATGTAACTTCAACCATATGCACAAATAAGAATACCTCTTCTGAAATAAAGCCGTCATTAACCCTTTCTGTCATGCTTCATTCTAAATTAAAGATGGAAAGTTTATATGAAGCAACAAGTACCACAAATACTGTTATACGGTTATGAGTAGGAACGGAAGAAGGAAAAATGTATGTGAGATTAAAAACAGGTTTAGGAGTTACGAGTCATGACAACATTAATATATGGAATTGAATATATGTATTCCCCACGATAAAATCATTATTTATGAGAAAACAGAGAAGACATCTCTGAAAAAAGTACTCCCACACAGCAATTGTCTTTCAGAACATGCAATTTGTTTGGACTGTTAGGCTTATGAGTATTCTAAGTGGAGCTTTTAGAACTACACACTTTGTCAGGTACAGGTCTTTGTTTGAAAATACCCAGACTACTTCAGAAGTGTGCATGCGAGCCATGTGATCTGCAATTACTGCAAATGAGCTTTTTTTAGATGAATAAGGTAACAGCTTTACCACTAGCAACACATGTTTAAACTCAGACAGATTTTCACATTCAGAATCATTTTTTAAGTTTCATAAGTAATTTTATTAAAGATAGAATTGCAATAGAGAAAAATACAATACAATATCATTATGAATATAATGCAATAATAAATGTGAATAATACAATGCAATGTGAAAGGGAAAAGAAAAAGAAAAAGAGAAGGAGGAAAAGAAAAAGAAAAAGAGGGATTAGCAATAAATTAGTATACAATCTCTATAGATAAAATGTAACAAGCAAAAACATGTAAATTCTTCCAAGGAAAAATTCATATAATAACTAGGGATAAATAGTTACATATGATAATAAGTAAAACTATGAGAATCTATATCAAGGGGGTTTGGAAACTTCTTCAAGACGAGGAATATGTAATGGAGAAGCTTGGGATGAAATATCTAGAAAGGCAGTGATGGGTAACCATAATAAATCCCGTTTGATAGCAAGTGAAACAGGATGGACATATGCCCTGTCCAATATATGATTAAAGCAAACACCATACCACCAAGCTTGAAATGAAACATTTGATTTATTTTTCCAAGATTTAGTAATTTGCTGAAACGCCACTGCCAAAAGAAGATCAATAATGGAGGTATTATAGGTGACGGAAGACCATATGTCTGCAAGACTACCTAGAAAAATGTGGATAGGGGAAAATGGAAATTGAGTAGAGAAAATTGTATTAGTTTGCTGTCATAGTTTGACCCAAAAAGTATGAATCAAAGGGCAAGTAGAAAGCATGTGTTTGAAATCTGCCTGTGGGGCTAAGCAAGACCAACAGCTCGAGGGGATAGAGGGATTTATTTTATGTAATTTGAGGGGAGTAATCAAAAGTCTGTTATAGATAAAAAATAGTGTTTAAGTGGTATTTGCTGCCCTAGAAGATTTCCTTATTTTGTTACATATCCGATGCCATAAAGGGATAGAGAACAAAACTCCTAAGTCTATTTCCCAATCTTGCTCAATTTTTGATTTATTTCTCGTGGCGGAAGTTTCTCGTAGTTTTTTATATATTTGTGAAGCTGAAGAGGAAGATAATAGAGAGGGAATAGTGAGAGTAGGGAAAGTGTTACGAGAAGAGGAAGTTGTGAGGGAGTCATAAGTAGTTTTAATAACATTTCGCAATAAATTGTATTTGGGAAGGAAAGATAGCGGGAGAGAGAAACGAGACTGGAGAGACGAGAAAGGAACACAAGAACCATCATGAAGAAGCTGATGTATCCAAGTAAGACCACACTCCTGCTACTTTTTCCAGAAAAGAGTTCTATTTTTGATTGTAATAAGACGATTGTACCAAATAGGAGATTGTAAAAATCGAGCGCGATCATCAAGGCCATCTAGAAGCAAAGGAAGAAAAAGCTTTCTGGAGTTTTTAAGAATAGGAAGGGACATCTTTTGAGAAATACGTGGAAGAGAAACAAATTCTTCAAAAGAAAAGGGATGAAAAAGGGAGGATTCAACCTCAACCCACAATGGAGGGGAAATTGCATCTGATAATAAAGAAACTGAATTAGAAAGAAAGAATGCAGTATGGTAAGAAGAGAAGTCAGGAAAGTTGACTCCACCCAATTGTTTAGGGTATTTAAGTTTAGAAAAGGACATCCTAGCCTTTTTGTGTTGCCACAGAAATTTGGATAAGATTGAGTAAATGGTTTTGTAGCAGGATTTTGGGATATTAACTGGAAGATTGGAGAGGAAAAATAAAATTATTGGAACTTACATCATTTTAATAGAATTTAACCTGCCCCACCAGGATAAAAAGAAAGGATGCCATCTTGACGTAGAGTCTAGTAAAGTGGTATGCAAATGTTTAATATTAAGAGCTACTGTATCCTTAATTGAAGACATAAACCAGAATAAATACTTTATTTTAGAGGGGCTCCAATGAAAAGAAGAGGCTAGAAAGTCAGCACGAAAACAAAATTTATTAAGAGGAAGAATTTCACATTTATCTACATTGAGCTTATAACCTGATACCTTTGCAAAATTTGAGACTTCAGCTAAAAAAGCTGGGATAGAGGTCTGAGGGTTAGAAATAAATAAAAGAATGTCATCTGCATAGGCAGAGAACTTTAGATGTTTCTTACCACAAGGGAAGCCAGTAATATCATTATTTAATTGAATCTTTGCAAAAAGGGTTCTAACGCAAGAATGAAAAGAAGGGGAGACAGAGGACATCTTTGGCGAACCCCTCTAAAAAGAGGAAAGGAAGAGGATACCAGACAATTAGCAAAAATAAAGGATCTAGGAAAAGAATATAATAAAGAAATGTAAGAAAGAAACTTTGGACCAAAACCGAACCAAGTAAGGGTGGAAAAAATACATGTCCAATTAACTCTATCAAAAGCTTTCTCAGCGTCTCATGCAATAGCGGCTAATGATTGATTATAAACCTGAGATTTACTAAGAACATTAAAGAAAAAGCGGGTGTTATCCGAAAGATGACGTCCCTTAATGAAGCCATACTGTTCTTTACCGATTAGTTTGGGTAACATTTTGTCTAACCTTAGAGCTAAATTTTTTGCAAATATTTTATAATCAAGGTTAATCAAAGAAATAGGTCTGTAATTCTTACATAAGTTATGATCTTTGTTATCTTTGGGAAGAAGACAAATCAAAGCTTCCTGAAAGGAGCCTTTGGATTTCTGAGCGGATATAAAGAAAGAGAATAACTGATGAAGTTTGGGATCAAGAAAGGTGGGAGTAAAATTCTATTGAAAATCCATCTGGACCAGGGGCTTTGCCTTTTTTAAGAATCTGAATGGCTTCCAAAATGTCTTTAGGGCAGATATCTTTGTCTAATGATGAAAAATCAACATAAGGTAACAATGGGGAGGGAATAGAGGACAGATAGCAATCGATGTCAGTGGACAAGGGAGGGGATTCCGGAGTGTAAAGATTCTGATAGAAATTTTTAAGTTCAGCCAAAATGTCTTCATCTTTGTGGAGAATAGTGTTGGAAGAGGAAGTGATCGATTCAATTTTCTTTCGTTCCTTTTTGACTTTTAAGTAATTAGCAAGTACGTTTCCAGCCTTATTTTGAGTAGAGTAATATTTGATGCTAGATTTAAGCACAAATAAATTGGCAGAATTAGTAGATAGTTTATTGAAAGAGAGTTTAGTGGATATGAGCTGAGAGGAATCAGTTTGAGATTTGGTAGGATAATAAGAATGTTCTAACTTTTTAATTTGGGAAGTTAATGCAGTTAAAGACTGATTAGAGTGACGTCTTTTCTTGGCAACATATGAGATAATGAAATCTCTAGAGGCAGCTTTAAAAGTGTCGCAAACTAGTTGAGGTGACAAAAGGGGAGACTCATTGTCGGTAAAAAAGTTGTATGCAAAGTCAAGGAAAACAGTTGTGAATGTTTTGTCTAAGAGGAGGGAATTATTGAATCTCCATCTTCTAGTTCCTTTAACAGGGGGAAGTAAATCAAGGTGTAGGGAAACTGGAGCGTGATCAGAGATTAAGATGGAACCTATGTCTGAGTGAATGATGTGTTGAGTTAGAGCTTTGGAAATAAAAATTTAATCTATCCTAGATTGGGAGGAATGAACAGGCGAAAAATATGTGTATTCTCGTAATGTAGGATTACAAAGCCTCCATGAATCAACCAGAGACCTTTGAGATATAGTGGAGGTGAATTGAGTGTGGATTTGCAAAGTAGAGAAACGGGAAGTAGATTTCCTATCTAGAAATGGGTCCATAATCATATTACAGTCCCCACCTAAAATAAAATAATCATCTGTGTATTGCATCATCGAAGAGAGAATTTGAGGCCAAAACAGTTTGTCATAAATTAAAAATGGTTCAAGGAATTTTGTTGACTAACAACGATACAATAACCCATCTACCCTCTGTGTCAGTATCTTGTTTGATGAGCTGAATGTTCAGTCGTTTATGACAAAGAATTGCAACACCATTAGGTTTTCCTGAACCAGGAGAAGCGAAAACATGGCCCACGCAATTACGACGCAATTTAGAGATCTCAACATCTTTGATATGAATTTCTTGTAATAATACTATGTCCCCCTTCAAATGAGCTAAGTGGGAAAGGACACATTGTCTTTTAATGGGAGACCCCAAGCCTTTAACATTCCAAGAAATTAAGTTAACTGACATTTAAAACGGGGCGTGGCTTGCGCGCCGAGCAGTGAAGACGCTCTTCCTGTGAGCTCCGTGTTGGACTCCTTATCAAGGGGCGTGGCTTGCGCGCCGAGCAGTGAAGACGCTCTTCCCGTGAGCTCCGTGTTGGACTCCTTATCAAATGCCGTGAGAGCGCTGTATTCTGCTGTTTTGGTCTTCGAAACAGGTCTACTGTCGGCGGAAGGCTCCGCGACCAGCATGTTACCGGCAGAACGGATTTCCAAGCGGCGAAGGCTCTAAATGACAAGCGGTAACTTTCTCCTCAGACGCGACGCGGGCGGCCTCCATTTTGTGCGCTGAGCCCGTGTCGTCGGTTCGTTACCTGCTTTAAGCTATTTCTATATGTTGGGCATTATTCCACTGCTTAGCTCATAATCTTCACCACTATGGCGTCATTTTGGTTGCTCCTGGCCATTTTTATGCCCTTGTTCCATGCGTGCAAATGACTCTATGCTGTCTCTATAACCAAACCATGACGCCATTTTCCTAATGCTTCAATTGACTGGATTTTGTCTCTCCTATCAAATATACATCGAGGATTGTTATTTTTACCTCCTCACTCTACTTTTCGTATGCTCTGCGCATTTTCAGTGGTATTTATGAGGATGGTCACTTGTTTTTGTGTACTTTAACGCTACGCCTGGTGTCATTTTTCCACATACCCCAGTGCTATCCTTTCTCAGTGTTCTGCAATTTGTTTACACCTGACTTACTGTCGGTGTTTCCTCTCAGTAATAGCTCCTCTGGTGCAATATCTTTCTGACGGAGTATCTCTGGCAGCGTTTGCTGGCTCACATTATCATCATGGCTAATGACTCCAAGTTGTCTCAGACTGGTACCAAACCTAAGCGGTTTAAAAATGACCCGCCTTCTCCCATCAAGTCTTCCTCTAATCCTGTCCTCGATTCGATTCTTGAGGAGGTTCGCGGCCTCCAACCCTTTATGAGTGCGACTAATGACAGGCTCAAACAGATTGAAGACCGCTGGGTACTTATGGAAGGCAAAGTTTTGAACTTGGAGCAAAGGGTTAGCGACATTCAAGATGTTTCGAATAAAATTCCTCTCTTGGAGCAAGAAATCCACAAACTTAAGCTGCATACAGAGGATTTGGAAAATCGCAATAGAAGGAATAACCTACGCGTTTATGGTGTGCCGGAAAATTTGGAAGGTTCCGACATGGTGTCTTTTTTACAAAAATTTCTACAAGAACTTCTGGACCTCCAACCTACGTCATCTCCTCTGAACATTCAAAGAGCCCACTGACTTGGCCGCTTGAACTCTGCATCTAACAAACCGCGTGGCATTATTATGCTTTTTTTGGAATTCACAGAGCTGATGGCTGTGTTGCGTGCTGCAAGACTAAAACGACGTCTCCAGTGGTCTGGTCACAACATTTTCATATCCCAAGACCTCTCGACTGCGACTAATGCTAGACGTAAAGAATTCTTGAATCTTCGACCTCTGATGCGACAACTTCACATCCAATATGGCATTCTGCACCCTTGTTTCTGCAAGATTACTCATAACGGCCGAACCCGCTCATTTGACGATCCTCAAAAGCTCCATGCATATCTCCAAAGTGCTTCTCCGTCGACGATGGAAACTGTGCCTTAATCCTTCTTCTTGTGTCTACTCTTGAAATTCTAACATGTCGCTTCCTGTCTTTCTCCCACTGTTAATGCATTCTTACCTACTGTTTCTTTGTTTGTTTCTTCTTATTCATCTGTACTTTTTTATTCCTCTACTTTCCGCTCTTACACTTTTTTCCTCACCGTATACTTATGTCCTCTTTCTCGGTTGCTCATGGGGACGTTTCAGCTGCCAGGCGTATCCCAGCCCCTAATGCTTCTGTTTCTCGCTTACTCTCCGATCAGGCGTCTGTGCCTTGATCTGTTTACTTTTCTCTATCTTTTTTTTGTCTCTTTTTTAGCTTTCCCTTTCTTTCTTTTTTCCCCTTTCCTCTTCCTACATTTCTTTTCCTTTTCTTCATTGTTCCATTCCTTTCTTCTCCTTTGCAATTTCTTCTTCGAATCTTTCCCTTTCCAATGTCGTTTGTCCTGACCACGTTTTTAATGTGCGTTCTGAGTATTTCAAGAATTGCCCTTATTCGTATTTTATGTCATTGTTATTTCCTTTTTTGTAGTGCTTCCCTTGCCATGTGTCTTCTTCACGTGTCGTCCATCACCCCTCTCCTCAATGGTGTGTAATTTTGTCTCCTGGAATGTCCGAGGTCTTGGTCACCCTGTCAAGCGTCAAAAGGTATTGTCTCATCTATCCAAAATCGGTTCTCAAGTTGTTTTTCTTCAGGAAACGCATTGTTCCGATGTTGAATCAATCAAATGGAAGAGACAGTGGGTGGGTCAAGTTGTATTTTCTCCAGTGTGTCTTAAAAAAGGAGGGGTTGCTATTCTATTTCATAAGGCTTTGAATGTACAGATTATATATTCTCAACATGATGATGAAGGACGTTGGGCAATGGCTAAGGTTGTTATCCATAAGAAGACAATGGTTTTACTCAATATTTATGGTCCAGTACGTCCTGACCCTAAGTTTTGGAGTGCTATTAAAACCCTGATTTCTTCCATAGACTGTCCTGATTTTATCATTGCTGGTGATTTTAACCAATGGTTGGACCCATTTTCGGACAGATTATCCTCCAGTAAATTTCAACCGGTCAAATCCCACAAAAGTTTCCAATCTGCCATTGCCTCACGTCCATTATATGATTCTTGGAAATTATGTAACCCAGATGTGTTGGAATATACCTTTTTCTCCTCTGTTCACCACACCCGTCTAGAATTGATAAAATTATGATTAGTAAATCCTTACTCCCCTCCATTCACAAATCTACCATTGGATCCATTTTTATTTCTGACCATGCCCCTGTCTCTACCTCACTTGATCTGTCCCTGATACCCTCTAAATTTAGTCACTGGAAGTTTAACACCTTTCTTCTCTCTGATGAAATTTTTCTAAAGGAAAGTGCGGAATTTTCTACTGAATTTTTTACATTTAATAATCCCTCTGATACTTCCATTCCCAACAATTGGGATGCGTTTAAAGCCGCATTTCGAGCATTTACCATCTCATATGTTGCTAAAAAGAAGAAACTCAATAGGGAAAAGTACGACAACCAACTTCGTACGATTAAGAACCTCGAACATTTATATTTCTCTTCTAAATCCTCCTCCTCTCTTCATGATTTGATCTTAGCTAAAACGGACCTTAACAAGATTATTACCAATGAAGCTTGTAATACCCTCCTCAAAATTAAATCCAAATTTCATGGTGGCCAAAATAAAGCCGGGAAGATGTTAGCAAACTATTTAAAAATTAAATCTGAACGTAAAAATATTGGTCCCATCTTTAATGATTCTCTAAACAAATTGGTTACAGCTGATGAAGATATTGCTGATGTCTTCCACTCCTACTATCACTCCCTATATACTGATGACACCCACCCCTCTGATGTAAACTTATCCTCCTTTTTTGAGGGTCTTCCCCCTCCCCCATCCCTACCAGATAAATTTGCGACCTTAGAAGAGGAAATTTCACTTCAAGAGGTTACCCGAGCCATTCAATACCTCAAGCGCTCGAAGGCTCCTGGTCCCGATGGCCTTCCTGTGGAATTTTATTCTTCGTTTCAAACCTTTTTTGCCCCTAAACTTCTACAACTTTTTAACTCTTTTATTGGTAATGCGAAAGCTTCTGGGTCCTTTTTGGAAGCATTAATTATCCTCATTCCGAAACCTGAAAAAGATCACACCCAATGCAAAAATTATCGTCCTATATCCCTGATAAACTATGATTGCAAAATTCTTGCTAAAATACTTGCTTCCCGTCTTGATTCCCTTATCCCCCGTCTTATCAAGACAGACCAGGTGGGTTTTGTAAAGGGTAGACTTGCTGCGGACAATGCTCGTGTATTCTCTAATGTCATTGCTCACAGCAAACATCTTAAAGTCCCTTTAGCTGCTCTATCCTTAGATGCTGGGAAAGCGTTTGATCGCATCAACTGGCAATATCTCATTCATACCCTACGCTGGTTTGGTTTTGGCCCTTCTTTTATTTCTATGATTAAACTTCTTTATTCCTCCCCACGTGCTAGTCTTTTTGTCAATAACCACTTTTCCAAATCATTCTCCTTGTCTAGAGGCACTCGTCAGGGATGTCCTCTTTCTCCCCTGCTGTTTATTCTCTGTCTTGAGCCCTTCTTAGAAAGAATTCGTTCAAATCCTAACATCACTGGTTTGACATTGGCCTCTACTGAAACTAAATTGTCCGCTTATGCTGATGATGTACTAATATATATGTCCAATCCTGAAACCTCCCTCCCGCCATTCATGGATGAGGTACGTTTGTATTCCTCTATTTCGGGATATAAATTGAACTTATCCAAAACGGAAGTCCTTCCTCTTAATCCACTTTGCTACCAATACATGTTTAACGATACTGATTTTGCTTAGTGCCCCTCAAAAATTAAATACCTTGGCATCTGGTTTGCTCCCTCCCTAAAAGATACCCTTAAATTTATGTTTGACTCTCTTATAAAGAAAATTACCTCCCTTCTTCAAATATGGTCCCCATTATTTCTTTCCTGGTGGGGTAGAGTGGACACAATTAAAATGATGATTACCCCTCATGTTCTTTATACGGTGTCTATGCTTCCCTTCAAAATTCCCCTTTCATATTTCTCTCGCTTAAACTCTTTATGTACTAAATTTTTGTGGAATGACAAACATCCCCGAATAGCACTACAGAAGCTGATTCGCCCTAAATCTGAAGGTGGAGTTCGATTTCCTAACTTTAAAATGTACCACTCTGCTTTCCTGATCAAACAAGCCTTTTCTTTAGCATATAATTTTGATGACACTCCTGTACCTACATGGGTTCTTCTGGAACGCTCTTTCCTGAAAGATTTTTCATTTCAACATGTTGTTTTTATGTCAAACTGTTCATTTCTGACTAAATACCCTATCTTGAAATACTCCCGAAGTGTATTACACAATGTTTTCTCCACTAATCTTTCCACATTGCAATGTTTTTTATTATCTGTTGTATGGTATAACAAATTTCTTCGTTACAAGGGTAAATCATTTTACTTTAAGCATTGGAAAGAGAAGAATATTGTATTTGTTCATCAGTTTTTTGATAATGATTCTCTCATTCCTTTTTCAAACCTGCAACTGTTATTTAATTTACCTTTGTCTTATCTTTCTGAATATAACATTATTACATCTGCAATTCAGTCGCACTTAGCTTCCCTTTCCATTCCTGTTGACTCCCCATCTTGTGTTCCTACCTCTTCCCTTTATTCCTTATTTTCCTCTCAACAACCTAAGGCTGCCCTTGTTTATTCATTATTACTGTCACCTAGTTCAGATCGTTCTAAATCACCTGTTGAGATTGCATGGGAAACGGACCTTAATATGTCTCTCTCTGTCCTGTTATGGGAACGTTTATGGTCCAAATTGTTTAAGATATCTCCTGCTGCCCGCATTACCCAATCGTTGTTGTTCATTTATCATAGAGTTATTATCACTCCTGTAACTGTTCATAAGTTCTCCCCAACATCATCTCCAATATGCTGGTCCTGTGCTAGTGAAACTGGGTCACTTAAACATTTATTGTTTGAGTGTTTTCATGTTTCATCATTTTGGAAAGAAGTTTGGAAAACCTGTATGTTAATCTTTGATTGTTCTGCCCTGTTCACTTTACAGGCTATTTTTCTAGGATCATTATCGTCTGATGTAAATATTATCTCTTCTTCTGAGAGATTGTTGGATTTGTTTATTTCTCTTGCATTTAAAGTTATCCTATTGTGTTGGAAAGATAATTCTAAAATTTCTATACACACCTGGTGGAATTTTGTTTGTGATGAACATAGAATCGCTGTCGCTTCGTCCTATTCCATTCCCCTTAAAATTAAATCTGATCTCCTTTGGCTCCCCTTTACCGCTTATCTTTCCTCCAAATCTCATCCTTGACTGATGCTCAGTATTCCCGCTTATTCTCCCCTTCTCTTTTCTCTCCCTTTTCTTCCCTTTTTCTGTACTTGCTTTCTTTTCATTCTTTCTTCTTTCCTCTTTCCCATACTCTTGGTTTTCCCCTTTTTTCCTTTTCTCTTCTCTATATGCTCATTTCTTTCTTCGTTCCTATTGCTCATGCATATGTTTTCCTTCCTCTCTTCCTTATTTCATTGTTCCAATTTTCTTGTATAACATATGTATTGTATTTAATCTAAAATGCTAATAAAAATCTCTTAAACAAAAAAAAACTGACATTTAAAACTCTAGGGAAAATCTAGAAATATAAACAGTGATCAACATAGCATGAGCAACTAGCAAAAATGTAACTGAAATAAAAGCAAGCAATATATCAAATAATAGAAAAATAGAAAGGAAGAGTAAGGGAGATAAAATGTTAATAGATAGGAGAATATATAGAATTAAATAAGAGATGATTAGAAGACAATAGAGAACAAAGAAGCCGAGAAAAGGGAAAGGAGAGACAAGAAGAAAAAGGAGAACAGAACAGAGAATAAAAAACAAGATAGAAAGTGAATAAATACTGTAACAAAAGACATACCACACGAATACAGACGAAAGGGGATGGTGGAACCACATAAGGGAGACGGTACGCAGAGCAGGACACTCCAAACGAGATGGCAAGGAAGGAGACAACTTCCAGGAAGATTGAAGAAGTAAACGATGAGGGAGCACAAAACCAGCGACCTGAAGGTTGGGAGAAAAAGTAGGATTAGTCACCAAATACAAACAGAAGACCTGGCGGAGAACAGAATAACCACTATTACAAAATAGAAAGGGAAAATGAAGAGTACATAGGGTAAAATAGGAAAAAAGACTTATACTATAAAATATGAGAATGTCCAGAACATGGTAAACAGGGGAATACATAAAATGAATAAAGAATACAATAAGGGAGAGAAAAAGAGCCAAAGAAAACAGAACAAGGAACACACATGAATAAAATTTGGCACAAAGTCAATTAGGATCGAGGAACTTCCATGGAATCCACACTACAGCTATTCAAGAATTGTTGGAGAAGTGCAGGATCTTCATAGTTGGTCGTTTTGTTGTTATAGGTCACTTTGAAAAGGCAGGGATGGAATAAGCCGTATCTAGCATTGATGCTGCGCAAGGCAGGCCTCATCTCCAAGAATTTTTTCCGGCGATCTGCAGTTACCTTGGCATAGTCTTGCGCAAAAAAGAGGTTGAAGCCATTCCAGATGATCTTGCCACGCTGTTTAGCCGCTTGAAGTACTTGAAGCAAAACAGTATATTCAAGGAAATATAGGATAACTCCTCTAGGCTTAGTAGAAGATGATGAAGAGCGAGAAGGAGGACAAGTCGATGTGCACGTTGAATATTCAGTGGCGGATTGTCGGGAACAAAAAGGTTTGAATAAAGGAAATTGGATTTGGGCCCTCAAGACCTTCAACCAAACCATAAATGCGTAGATTATTACACCTGTTGCGATTTTCCAACTGCTCAATCTGCTGTTTAAGATGAGTTATCTCCTTGGACATAAGAGGGACTTGGTTTGTAAGACCTTGAACAAGATCAACACGGCTTTCCAAATCTCCAACTCTCTGTTCAGTAAGAGACATGTTGGTTTCCAAATTGTGAAGACGAGTATTAGTTTCTTCAATATGAGGTTTAGGAGCACGAATTTCATCAAGAATGAGTTCCATGGAAATTGAGGATGATGAATTTGTTGGAGAAGGTGGATTTACCTTCACTCGTTTACCAGTTGCAGATGTTGATGCAGAAGAAAGTTTATTATTTTGCTTGGCGCCCACACGGGAAGCAGTATTGATAGACCCTTAAGAACTCACAACAGTCTTGCTAACATTTTCCACGGAAGGGTCTTGTAAAACATTGAACGGGTTAAAATCCTCTAAACCCGCTTCCTTGAGTGGTAAAGACCCAGTGCGGTTATTACGAGTTGTCGCCATTGGGAGCAGCAAAAGACCAGCAAAAGAACAGGAAAGGAAGGACCCCCTTGCGTTGTATGAGGGAAAAAAGATGTAATCCTTGCTCAAATGTTAAAGAAATCAAGAGTGGCAGCTTAGTAGATGATTAATATGTTTAAAATAGAAAAAACAGGTGCCACAGCAAAGAACGGGTGAATTTTGTGAGGAAATAACATCTCACTAACTCCTGGCAGGAAAAATCGGAACTGCCGAAAAACAAAACAGAGTTCCCAGCACAGCAAAAGGGGCAGCAAGAGTTCCGACATCTGTTATACCGAAATTTGAGTGCCCAGACAAAGAAGTGCCTCCTGGAGCCGGCCCGATACTTCACGTCGCGGCGGAGCTCACCCAGACCGCGCCCATCTCCGAAGGTTCTGAAGCCACGCCCCCCACATTCAGAAAATTATTGTTCATTGTGTAACATTTGACCTCAAGATTTAGACATTTATCCTTCTATGTATATATACATTGAAGGCACAGTAGAATGCATCTTCTAAGAACGTTGGCTGTAAATAATAGCAGGACAATAAGTCAAGGAATGGTCCACAAATAGTTTTACATGTCTTCTGCTTTGTAAATGACAACATCCTCATGGGCAAAGTAAATAACAACTAGTGCTATTTAAACTAAGATAAATATTCCAAACTTACTTTAAGACAATAAGTAATGGAAAATAAATACAGACATTTTTTACCACAAAATAAAAAGAGTGAAATACCTGTACAGTTTTGCTGAGTCCCATGTCACCTCCAAGAATGCATCCTCTTGATTCAATATAATGCTTGTACATAAACAGGATACCTTCTCGTTGATAATCACGTAAATATCTATTGGCTGTGTATGGGATAGAGTCGCCTGAGTCGGATAATTTGAACGCAACGGCGGAACCCAGCTGTCCTTTGTCAGGAAAGAAGGGCTTCTCCAGGTCCTCATCATCAAATATCAGCCACGGCCCGTGGAGGGAGTTACGGTGGGGCAGCGAGGCGGGGAGGAGGAGGGGCAGGGTGGAGGGTGCTAAAAACCGGCATATGGATAATTGCAGGTAAGTAAACAATTTAATTAATAAAACGAATTTGGTAGTGCGCCTTGCATCGCATAATGCGATGCAGTGCGCGCTACCAAATTTGTTTTATTAATGAAATTGTTTACTTACCTGCAATTATCCATATGCCGGTTTTTAGCACCCTCCACCCCGCCCCTCCCCTTCCTCGCCTCCCTGCCCCACCGTAACTCCCTCCACGAGCCCCACCGTAACTCCCTCCACGAGCCGCGGCTGTCATATATTATGCTTTTCCAGGTTTCTTTACTATCTTGGACTTTACAAAGCTCTGTGACCGGTATCTTCTTTTTTCAGAGTTTGGAAACAAAAGCACTGCAAATACTTCCCCATGTTCACTGGTTTTAATGGAATGGATTCTGGCTTCAGAGAGCTTCCGTCTTTCGGAAAAGGGAGCAAGGCACTTGTCTCCAATATTCCACTGATCTAAAAATAAAAATTTCTGTATTAGCAAAACGTGTTGCAGTTTTATAAGTCGATATGCTCCTCCTGGAATGCAATTCTGGTGCTATTCTGCCTTCATGTAGATGCCCACTGTGCTTTCCTTGTTTCTCAGACCATTTAATACTTTTAATACCTCTATCCTCCCCATTTCACCCTCGTGTGAACAAAAAGAGAAATAGCATCTAATATGCATATTTCACAACTCCTTGCATACCTGGCCTATGAAACATGGTATTTATTTCTATCTTATCCTACTGTGACCACATTTCATGTGATTTTGCAGTTGATGAACACAGTATCAGTAGCTATAAAATCACAAAGGAAGTAAAATATGCAATAAAGCATAATTTACCGTGCACTATAAAGAAATGCATATAACATACGGATACATCCTTAGTCACCCACCAACCATTTTTTAAACCCTAAAGTGCTTTCTTATTCTAATTAATGAGATTCTATGGTTGCCGATATGGATACATATTAACTGAAAGTCGTGGTTTCTTCTGCTCATAACAGCTTAACTTAATATATAAGGAACACTCTGCATTTTACTTAAAAACTGTTAAAATGAATTTATGGTTAAGAAATAAAACCTGAAAAAACAGATACTGCCCGGTTATGATTCACTTCATAAACCATAACTTGAGTCCCCACTATGAAAAAAACATAACTCGCCCACTAAACACACTTCTCGTGACATCATACATGATGTCACAGATTGCATCACTAGTGACACTACATATCACCTTACCATTGACTTTATTAATGACATAATTTCTGCTAAAATATCAATACTTAGTTTGGATATGTGTTGTTAGTTAATTTTGCAAAGTACCCTGGCACAGAGGAATCCCAAGGAACAAGGGGCCCGATGTAGGTAAATAATTTTTACCGGTTCGTAAATACCGAACCATACCGAATCGGTATTCACGAACCGGAAAACCAGATGTATGTAAATAATCGGTAAAAAATACCGATTCGGAAACATTCGGTATCCACACTCGGTAAATACCGAATCGGTAATCACCGATTCGGTAATCTCCGATTCGGTATCACCCATTCAACCCTATGGGCCTCCAGCCCCATAGGAATGAATGGGAGACACCGACTCGGAGATTACTGAATCGGTATTTACCGATTCGGTATTTACCGAATCGGTATTTACCGATTCGGTAAAATCCGATCTCGAAAATTCGAATACATGACATGTGAGCCAGTGAACCAATCAGGGACACCCACCACACCCCACAACAAAGCACCTGAGAAATCAACCAATCAGATGCAAGTACCACACCCCAGTACCTGGAGGAGGCCACACCCATGCAGGTGCAGAGCAACAGAACTGCAGAGAGAGCTGGAGGGGATACAGAGGAGCAGGCTGCACTGAGCCCCGCATAGCAACACCATGGAGTCCCAGGAGGCACAAAAGGATGGAGGAGACAGAAAGAGGAAGGTGAAATTCAGCCCAACTGAGCTCCAGGTGCTGGTGGAGGAGGTTGTGCAGCATTACAGTCAGCTGTTTGGGAGACAGTCTCTGCAAGTAGCAGAGTCTGTAAAGAGGAAAACCTGGCTGGCAATACAGAGCAAAGTCAATGCCCTAGGAGTGACACATCGCGAAATCGATGACATGAAGAAAAGGTAGTATGATCTGAGGATCGCCACCAAAAAGAAGCTTGCCACCCAGAGGAAGGAATGAGCATACAAGGGATTGGGGATGCTGATAGCTCAGCCAGAGCTGCAAGAAAGAAAGGTAAGATGCAGGGACATGTACCCCACCCATTTCCTGGCCCCTCCCCCAATGTGGGTGACTCACTCACAATCCAGCACACATGACAGTAGTCACCAGCAATGCCTCATGGTAGTCGTAGTCATAGGTACATACATCAAAGCAGCCAACACCGAACACTGCATGCCATGCCACACTCCCCATTCACAACCAGTTGAGGCATATGAAAATGTGTGTTAGTAATTTGTGTGATGAAAACACACAGATGATCATTGTCCATGTCTGCCCACAGGAGAGTCATCGCGCAGAGCAGCGCAGGGAGGGGAGTCAAGTGCACCAACAACGGCTGCGAGGGAGAAGCCCACAGACACAGCAGGACCTAGCACTGTCCCTGAGGACACAACCACAACGCACGCACCCACAGCAATGGAGCAACACACCACTGCACAGCCACTGTCACCCCTACTGTTCGAGACACAGACTCCGGCAGCACCTGCAGATGGCACAACACCAAGCTCGGGGTCCCCTGTGCATGTGAGGCCAAGGAGACATGACGTACCACCATTAAGGATCCTGGAAAGCTCTGATGAGGAAGTGGTGGAGGCTCCCAGACCCAGCACACCACCACTGGCTGGCGACGCAGGGCAACAGGGGTCAATGGGATCTGGCCGTGCAAGTGACCGTGGCCGTAAGGCACGTGAGCAGGATGAGGGGTAGAATATGCAGGGGGTATTTGCTGGGCTGGAAGCCACTATGGTTAAGGTCCAGCGCATGCAGGCCAAGGGGATCATGGCAGTGCTCAGACAGGTGCGCATCCTGAACAGCAGGATGTCAGACATCGATCGGTGGATAAGTGCCATGGCAAAGGGAATGGAGTCCATGGGCAAAGTAATGGAGTCAATGGGCAAAGGAATGGAGTCCATGGCAGAGGGGGTGAGGGACATGGGTGTGTGAATGGGTTCCCTCTGTGACAGGCTGGGTGACAGGCTGGAGAGTGACCACCAAGAAAGGCGCAGGTATACGCTCAAGGTCAGGCAGCTGAATCAGTCTATTAACCGTCTGGCAACTTCAACCACACTGCTGTGCCGCCGGTCTGTGAACATGCAGACTGACATTGTACACTGCTGCAGTGACTTGTCCAGGGGGATGGGGAGGGTGACCTCTGCTATGGAGGTACTGCTGACACAGCAGACAGCCACTGGTGGTAACACGTGTGTTGGGGACACAGAGGAGTCCACAAGCAGGAGTGGGTCCAGCACGCCTGTACAGGACATTCATCTGAGCAGCAGACTTCATGCAGATGACACCGGCACCACAGCGCAGGTTGACCCCCAGCCCCGTGGCCCCCACAACATCATGCGAAAGCGCAAACATTGAAAAATCATAATGGACACAGGACAGGTCACAGTGAAGTGAACTTTGGCCACCCAGTGTGCAAAGTGCATTTAATTTGATTTATGTGGTCTTGAACAGTGCAGTAGTGCATATTAAAGTGAGTGTTCCAAGACATGAACATGCCTGTGTGTCATCACTCTATTAAAAGTATCTGTTGGTTATTTCTGCGCGTCGCAGTCTACCATCTGTTGCTGGTGCTGCTCCTGCTGCATTGTGATCGGCTTGTACTGTCCCATCATCTATGTCCTCATGATATGTTAGTTCAATCTCTGTGCCCTCCTTGGTGGCAAGATTGTGCAGCATGGCGCAGGTCGCAATAATCTTGCAACAGATAATTGGCGTGTATTGCCGTGCACCTCCACTCTTATGGAGGCACCTAAATCTACTTTTCAGCAGTCCAAAAGTGCGTTCCACCACGCAAAGTGTTGTTCTGTGTGCCAGGTTATAACGCCTTTCGCTCCTGGTAGATGGGTTCAGGTAGTGGGTGAGCACAAATGACCGCAGGGCATATGCACTGTCACCTGGTTGGAAAATGATATTTTGATTAGTCATATTCTCATGATAGCTCCTTCTGCATGGACTATCAGGGTGTCTCACACATACTCACCTAGCAGGTATCCATCACCAAAATCACCAGCCACAAGGCGTCTGTATATCCCACTGTTCGTGAATATGTAGGAGTCATGGGTACTCCCTGGATATTTGGCTACAATGTCCGTAATTATGTTGCCAGCGTTGCAGATCACCTGCACATTGATAGAATGTGTGGACTTCTGGTTTCTGTATATGTGTTCAGTTGCTGCAGGTGGACATAGTGGGATGTGCGTCCTATCGATACAGCCTATGATGTGCGGGAACTGTGCAAGTTGATAGAAATCGGTTTTCGTCCTTGCTAGTTCTGCAGGTGTGTCAGGGAACTCAATGTAGTGTTCCATCCTCTGCAACATGGCGTCAAGAAATTTTCTGAAAAAACGTGACAGGCAGCTCTGGGACACCCCACCTACTGTGGCTATCACGTGCTGGTAGCTCCCAGAGGCAAGAAGGTGTAGGCAGCACAGCACCTGCACATGGGGTGGGATGGCGTGTGCTCTTGCGGTTGGGTGTTCCAGATATGGGAGGAGGTCCCTGATCAAGTCCAGGATGGTTCTGGGGTGTAGTCGGTACCTTTGCAGGATCTCAGCTTCAGTCAGTTGGAAGAGGGTGATCCTCTGCCTATACACCTGCTCCTCCCCTAGCCAGACCCTCTCTCCTGCTGCCTGTATCCGTAGCCGCCTTGCAATAACGTAGAAAGCCGCCATTGTGGTTGCACTGTTACATTTTGGGGCCTTCTTATATATCCTGTTCCTGGTTTCCACTTGCTTCCAATCCATGGTAAATACCGACTCTTAAATACCGAATTTCATGAAATTCGGTATTTTTTGGATTTGCTACATCTCAACAGGCCATTTTTACCATTTCTTATTTACCGACTCTGTAAATATGAATTCGGTATTTTCCAATTCGGACAATTACCATTTCTTAATTTCCGAATCGGTAAATATGAATTCGGTAAATTCCGATTCGTGTTATACCGATTCGGTGTTTTACCGACTGGTATTTACCGATTCGGTACGTTTTTGGTCACATACATCTCGATGCACTTATACCGGTCGGTAAAGGCCGAAATTAACGAATTTCGTCCGTTACCGACCGGTATTTGGCTACCTACATCGGGCCCAAGATGCTTTATCTTCTACTTTACAGCTACGGAGTGCAGAGAAGTTTATGTAGGCACCTAAAGATTATAGACTGCTTTTAACCTGTCCATATTTCAGCAATCGGAAATGGTTACAAGAGCAATGCATGTTGGTCATCAGCACGTATCCTCCAGAGAAGCTCTATCCTAACAGAGACTACAGGATAATCAACTCCTACCAACTATGACAAATTGAAAATACAAAGAGCTTTATTAGCCACCTGCAGATAAACATCAGTAAGCATGCTCTGCATATTTTTAGTCACTGGACATTTGTGCCTCTTACATGCTGTTAACCTTGAGGATGTTCTAATCTAAAATATGCATTGCTTTAAGAAGTACTTCCTGAAATACAGATTCAAAACAGTTTTCCTCAATAAGGTAGAAGGCTAGGATGCTAGGATTTAGAAAAAAATGTTATGTCTTTCTTAAGTGAAATACATTTGCTTTAAAACAAATTGCTTCATCTATTTTCTGATTAATACAAAGGCCTTTGATGCAGTTTGGACGGTTTAGGACTAGAAACTTTTACAGTTTATTTTTTCATAAATGTCATAATGATAAACATAGCTTCAGAGTGAAGAAAGCAAAGTTTAGGCACAAAGGTTTAAGCATATATGCCAAGGTTTAAAAGTTACAAAAATTAGAAGAATGCCCCCGCAAACAAAGCAGTCACACACTCAGTGTAGTAAATGCACCGTGCGTCCGCTGTGCTATCGGAAGAGCATCAATTTAAATGTTGGCGCGGGACTCCGCCCTCTCCGGTCTCCAACCCGGAAGAGCAGAAATCGCCGAGCTCGTGACCAGCACTCCCTCCACTCAACCGGGACAGGAACCCGTGGTGGACCGGGGAGCGGTACGGCCGGAGCAGGTGAGTTACAACAGTACAGTTAAAAAGCTTCAACAGGTTTAAGCATATATGCCAAGGTTTAAAAGTTTAAAAAATGAGCAGAATGCCCCCGCAAACAAAGCAGTTACACACTCAGGGTAGTAAATGCAGCGCGCGTCCGCTGCGCGATCGGAAGAGCATCAATTTAAATGTTGTTGTGGGACTCCGCCTCTCCGGTCTCCAACCCGGAAGAGGGGAAATCGCCGAGCTTGTGACCTGCACTCCCTCCACTCAATCAGGACAGGAACCCGTGGTGGACAGGGGAGCGGTACGGCTGGAGCAGGTGAGTTACAACAGTACAGTTAAAAAGCTTCAACAGGTTTAAGCATATATGCCAAGGTTTAAAAGTTAAAAAAATTAGCGGAATGCCCCCGCAAACAAAGCAGTCACACACTCAGTGTAGTAAATGCAGCGCGCGTCCCTCATCAAAATTGGCTGCATACTTGCATTGCGCATCATGCTGTTTCGCATTTGTTTTTAACATGAAATGTGTCACTTTTTTGCACAAGATGCGGGGAGACTCATTTTCTGCAATTATGTGTAATTTCGCATATTTTGGGCTAATTACACAAGTTACGCAATTTTCTCACACCTATAAAAAATACTTAACCAAATGGCCCGCCCTAAGGCTATGTCTTGGGCTGAAAACGATAGAAAAATATTTGGCCTCATTCTACTATAGGAGACATAGACTCCAGAGCCTTCTGGGCTGAAACAAGGTTAAAGAACATGGGGACTTAATTACAAGCCCCTTGCGCCAATTTTGCGCCATTTTTTAACATGGGAAAATTGACACAAAAGTGGAGGAGGGGGCTTGTAAATAAGCCCCATGATCTGCTGATTAGTCCACTATATCAGCGTTCAGGGCACTTTATTGCAAACTGTTCGCTCGCCCTAGTTGATAGTAGTAAATGGAATTTAAACAAACATAATATGAGCCTCCGGTCTTGTAATGAAATTAATATTTTCGTAGCTAGAATGCTGAAGTAAAGACCTAATTTTATTAAAGACAAAGAAGCGGATATTATGCTTCTACTCTCTATCAGCTAGATTCATCAATGTCCCAATCTGCGATTCCTTAATTGCGAGAAAAATCGAATCGCAAATAAGGAATCGCAGATTGGCATTCATGAAAAAATGCGAGAAAAAAAAGCGAATCGCAATCGGCCGCAATCGCCGATTGCGATTTGCCGAAAAATGCAAAATATTCGCATAACCGGACGAAATCCGTTCTGAAATTGCGATATCGCAAATAGCGAGATCGCAAATTGCGATCTCGCTAAGTGCGAGATCGCAAAAACGGGAAGTCGCATCTTGAGCCCAGTTATGACATCACAACCAAGAAGTAGGCAGGTTCCACCCTCATTCAGCAGTGAGAGCCTGTACAGGGAGCATCACATTCAGAGGTCCCCTCCAGTGTGCCTACAGGATTTGTGCAGGATACACCCCAGTGTCAAGCATGACTGAGGAAGCTGCAGCTGGATCTGCTAGTGGGCGCAAAAGAAAGATAAAATTTTCAGAGCAGGAGCTTGAGTTCCTGATAGAAGGAGTCTGCAAGGACTACAATCGCCTGTTTGGCACAGATTCGAGGAGGGTGGCCGAGGCGGACAAAAGGCGGCTATGGTTGCGCATCCGCGCAAAAGTTAACTCTGTGGGGGTGACCCAGCGCTCCGTGGACAAACTCAAAAAATGGTGGTATGACCTCAGAGGGAGGTCGAAGGAGAGGATAGCGGAGAGGCTGGGTGAGCGTGTGGCGACAGGTGGAGGGGAGCCCACTGTCCCACCGAATACACCACTGGAGGACCGAGTGGAGGACACAATTAATCCACAGGCATGCGTGGGTGTGACACAGCTTGACTCCTCCCGACCCACACAGGACACCCCAGGTAAGTGCCATGCGACTGCGACCCCCTGTCCCCTAACAATGTCCAATACTCCAGAGCCTCCCATATCAAAGCCCAGTTATGCAGCCAAAGCACACCACTAAAGCCCTAATGCATTGTGGGACATGTAGTCTGACCACATTTACCATCTTGCCCCATTAAGCCACACATGTTTAGTGAAAGTCAATCCTGCAGCCAGTCAGGGAATGGTAGTCTGCATGCATGTAGGAATTCCAAATGGGTACGAAACATGTCACTAATCAACGTCCACTTTACATCACAGGTGGCGCAGATGTCCCAAGCACTGACAGCGATGGCCTGGTCATGGACATCACGGAGGACACAGAGGGAGACGCAAATCTCTCCCCACAGCCTGGACCATCTGTGCAAGCTCCCGCACCGGCGCTCATCACTCCACCTGCCCCTGTGGCCAGTGCCACCCCTGTGCCAGCACGCGCTGCAGTAGCACTGCCTGTCACACAGTCCCCAGTGGGACAACCTACACCAGCTCCAGTTCGCCAACCAACCCGCCGCCCTGCGGCTGTGAGGAGCCAGTCCAGCGGACTGGTGAGGGGTCAGCGCTCCAACATTTCCCGTGCTGGTAGGGGGCTAAATCTGCAAGCAGGTGGCCTATCCATGGAGCGCAGGATGCTGCATGTGCACCAGACACAGGCACGTCATCTTGGGGCCATCCACCTGCAACTGGACAAGACTGCCCGAAATGTTGCTTTGATGTCTGAGCGGATGACAGCTGCCATGGAGGCCAACACACAGGCCATTAACAGGCAGCGGGAACTCAATCGCCGCAGACACCGCCAACTGCTGACCCGCCTGTCCGCGTACACGAGCTCGAATTACATCATCGGCAACGCTACCTCACAGCTCTCGCGACGCTCCTTGGCAATGCAGGTCCAAATGGTCCAGTGCTGCCAGGACGTCGCGACAGCTCTAGAGCATGCGGCTACTGCAGTCCAGGCCATGCAGGCTGCCAACCATGGCCGAGGGGGGGTGGGGAGGACGACACAAGTGAGGCTACATCCAGCCATAGCGGCCAGTCCATCCCTCCGGTGGTAGCACCCCGCCGCAGCAGCAGGCCCTCTGCTGCCTCACGTCCTAATCAGGAGGACGATGGGGAAAGGAGGCTGGGAGCATCTGTCCGGAGGCGCCATTGAACATTGACATTGATTTGAGGGGCCATGCTGCTGGTACAAGCATGCCCTCCTGAAGGACAGGCATATGGCGCAATATGTCAGTGATGTACAAGTTACCTGAATGGCAAGTTTATTGTGATTTAACAAATACAATTGGTTTGACTACCTTAATCTGACTCATGTCATTCTTAATGTCCACATGCATGAGTCAAGTAATGGGTGTGGGGAGTGGGTGCACTAGAAACAGTTAATGGTGATGTGGTTGCGGCGCCTGTGTCCTTCAGCAGGATTTTCCCCACGTGCATGACGCACATGTGGAGGTGGGCGGTTGTCCCCTTCCGACTCACTGCCAGAGATGTCAACAGGGATCCTGCACTTGGTAGCAATGTTGTGAAGGATCGCACACACGGCCACGATGCGGCAGCAGACCTCAGGATCGTATTTCATGGCCCCACCTGTCTTGTGCAGTATGCGGAACCTGCTTTTCAACAGGCCAAATGTCCTCTCAATACAGTTCCTTGTGCGAATGTGTGATGCATTAAATCGCCGTTGCTGTGGAGTTGCAGGGTTGAGGTATGGGGTGAGGAGGTACTCACGGAGAGCATAGCCGCTGTCACCTGTATGTAAGGAGCAGAGGGTGAGTGCATGTTCTGCGCAGCTACATGATCACAACGTACAGATTTGGGGCATGTGTACTTACCTAGTAGGTGTCCTTCCCCAAAGTCTCCTCTGGCCAGTCGTGTGTGGATGCTGCTGTGCCTGAAGATGAAGGAGTCATGTGTGCTCCCCGGGTACTATGCCACAATGTCCGTGATTATTGTTTTGGCATTGCACACCATCTGGATGTTGAGGGAGTGGTAGCTTTTCCGGTTGCGGTACATGTACTCCGTCTCAGCAGGTGGGCAAATATGGACGTGCGTACAGTCAATACATCCAATGACGTGTGGGAATTGAGCTACATTGTAAAATTGCAGCTTAGTATCATTGAGGTCCTGTTGGCTGGTGGGGAATGATATATAGTGGTGTAGCCGGGTCAGCATTGCCTCCAGGAAACTCCTTAGGCAGCGGGACATGGTGGGCTGGGATACCCCCCCTGCAACTGCGACCATCCCCTGGAAGCTTCCGTAGGCCAGGAGGTGCAGGCAGCACAATACCTGCACATGTGTGGGCACGGCATTGGTCCTCCTTGTAAGGTGCTGCATCAGGGGGTCTAGGTCCCGGATGAGCTTGATTATCATGGCCCCACTCAGGCGGTACTTGGCATAGGTTTGCTCCCTGGTTTGGCACCTGCTGGCGGAATATCCGCTCCTGTATCCTCCGTCTGTTGCGTGCAGCTCGCTGCAGCCTATGCCGCCTCACCATCATGTAAAGTCCAGGCATTGTGGGAATCACCAGGCTCCAGCTGCATGTCCTTAAATGTGTTTGATCAGCCCTGCACCTGTTGGGAGTGACCTAACTGTTTTTTGTAAAAAAAAAAAAATTCAGTACTGGTTACCACCTGATTTGAGTTCTTCTTAATTTGCGCGTCGCAAATAGCGATTTTCCCATTTTTCGCTTTTAGCGATTTTTCATGAATATCAATTGCGACTTTATTGCGACTTTGCTATTGAATTCGCAGAATCCATGGCTTCTCGCTATTTCCGATTCGCAAATGCCCATCCTCCAGGATTCTGCGCATTTAATAGCGAATTTGCAATTTTTAAATTGTGAATTCACAATTTTAGTTGTTTGGGTTTCTTGAATTCCTTCCCTTCAAATTGCGAGCGCAATTGCGAATTCGCAGCTATTGCGAACGCAATTTGGCTTCATGAATCTAGCTGTAAATCATTTCAGACATATTGTTTCTCTCTGATGACACTTTCTATGCTACAAATGTCTTGATTCTTTCTTTCAGTTTCAATTGCCACAATTCTTGCTTCTTCCAAAGGCTTCATTTCAACGGCACTGACATGGAACTAGCATCCATCATCCTGGATATTTCTGGCAAGCAGCCTGGGATTTGAAAAAAATTATTCTATTGTTACTTTTGCGTTTCTTCTGATGATGTTCTTGTATTTCATTCATGTAGTTTAACCTGTCTTCACTTTATGAAAAGAGGCTGCTGCTTCCTGGAGGCTGGTATAGATAGACTAAGCTCATGACTGATTGGTGGTTTCACTTTCCTTCAGCCTGTAAATTGTGACCCACTGTTTGCTGGGAAATTGAGTTTTTTGTGATTTGCGGCAACTGAAACAAAAGCAGCAGGTAAAGAAAACATAGTATTCACCTCAATGTCTTTACAAAAATTAGGATTTTTCTTCACTATTCTACCTCAGAAAATCTACATTGTCTCCCATTCAGCCTCAAAGACAAGTCCCACATGGGCTTTATGAGTCATCCAGGTGTTTTCCCTTTCCCAGGCTTTACACTACACAGACAACAACAACACAGAAACATTGTATTGTATTACAACATTTATATAGCGTTTACTACCCCTATTATATAGCGTTTACTACCCCTATCAGGGGCACTGAAGCGCTTCCCTACATTGGCAGCAAGCTATGCCAAGTACTGGGGTACAACTTGGAAAGATGTATTTTTTTTTTAATGAGTGGCAAATTAAAGTGCAGGATACCAAAACATGACATTATATAGTATGTCAATGTCACCTTGAAACGTGTGCATGAATGTAGGTGGCTTTCATTTAGACAGAAAGGAGTAAAGGACGAGTTGCTACTAGTAAGAAGATCATATAAAAGGACTGTGGAAACCCGGTAATTGAGTGCATATTACATTGCAACTTCCCCCCACTCTCCACACACCATCTTCTGTCAAGCATTTAGACAGACTGTAGATCAGCACATCCGTCCTCTCTGCTACCCTACCTGTGCTCTTTATCAAAATAATTACTTATAGTACTCGTGCACCTGTTGTGAAGGGATCACTGAACATAGTTCACCAATCTCGTACCTTGGCTGCATTGGACACTTCCCATCAGTGTGTGCAGTAATAGCACGAGCTCGCGCACAGAGCAGGGCTACCTTCATTGCTGCTGAGTGGCCCCTTGTCGTTTATGACATATTCTTGGCGATTTGGTAACAGCACAGTGTACTCTGGTATTTGTCGTTTCACTTTTAACATTGTACGAAGGGCACAAATCCCAGATGTAAATTGCTGCTGGCTTAAAAGTCAGGACATGTGTCACAGATGTGGGACTTCTCAGCTGCTAGGCTTTTGATCTCCACTTACGAACTGGCAAGTAGTTACTAGTGTTAGAACAAGGCAACCGCTACAGTTTAATTAAAACGAACCCGAAGCCAACAGACAGCCTCAAACTATTAATATTACAAGTTGTGACAGGACTAAAGTGTAATTTATACGAGGGTGAAGCGCATCATTTTTACACAACCCCTCACTACACTGCTCACTCCTCTGTACCCCGAGTGAAGTCAAATTAAACACAGCGCGAAAACACTTCGCATATATAACTGCGAGTGAATAGAAACAACGGCACACTCAAGGCTCACCTAAAAGTATTTTCAATTTAACATTGTTGCAGCGCAGTACCAAAGGTTATGGCTGTGATCCTTGCTGCAGAGAGGTTAAATGCAGTGTGAGCACCAGGCATACAAAATCAACTCGTAGAAATGGGGAAAAATGCTAAATTGGACAGTATATAAAATACATTCTTATTATTATCACTGTTGTTGTTGGGGTTACTATCTTTATTGGGATGTGAACGTGCTGTGTGTGTTTGTCCATGTGTGGGCACTTGTGGGTCATGTTTGCGCTATAGAAAACTTTATAAATAAACAAAATAAATACATATTTTATCAAATAGAGAGCTCTAACAAGTAGTTCATCTGGGCATAAAAAACTTGATTAAAAGATGTCCACGTGCCATTCTTTTCCCTTATGGCTTTTTCCGTCGTACTCCTGGCTCCTGCCTGCATGCTTCATGTCGCCGAGGGATGAAAAGAGATTTGCTGGATGTTGCGAAAATGCAATATTCTTTGTGGGAGGCTTGGAGGGACAGGTGGGTGTTGTTATGTGTGTTGACATGGGTAAGTGGGGGTATCTAGCTAGTAGGTGGTGCTGACAGTGAGAGTGACGTTTGTTATCTTACACTGTGGAGTAAAACACATCACTTCACAGCCAGCTAGCTCATTCTTTTGGAAACAAAAAGGGTTTCACAGCTTGCCTAAAAGCATGGTCCTCATCCAAGTATTTTAGGTTCTCGGGTTATACTTGTACTAAAAATACCACTTCACAGCTCCAGGTTTTTTTCTTTAATTTCAGGGTGAGAGTTGCCAAAAAGAGGCTGAGCCTAAGGTCCTTGTTCGGGCATAAATTCCAAACTGCTTCATAATAAAGGAAGGGCCAACGGTATGCAAGGCCGGATGTGCTATACACAGGAATTTGCATATTATTTATCCACCAACTGGCAGTCAGAGAAGAGCTGAGAGAGAGGGAAATGCAGGCTCTTCCGCCAGGGTCTGTGCTGCAGCATTCTGAGAATGATCCAGATTGTGGGTGCAATACTGAGGCGTAAGCACTGTTCGCACAGTCAGTGCAACATAGGGCTAAATGAATGACTGCTTGCACTCTGTGCTGTGGACCTGATCACTTAAAGATCTCATCTAACACTCACAAATGGAAAAATACATTTTCGACTACACTAGATCCATTGGAGCCACGGTCAGTGGGAAGGTCACACAGAGACCCAACATCTGTGACCTTGATACCAAGGGCCATTGAACGACCCAGTTATGATGGCTGCACTGTAGGAAGCCAAATGGACGTTTGGGACTACCAACATCTGTTTTAAAAGGATTCAGATTTACAAATGTTACCTTTTTCGTGCCTCAACAGCAAGAAGACTATCTCTACAATTTATGCAGGAATGAGTTTGAAAAGTACATAAGGGTCATTTGGCATAATCAAACAAGTACTACCAAGTCAATAGAACTGGTTTCTGGCTGCCAGCCTTTTGGCATTGTCAATTCATGTTTTATTTTGATGTATTTTTCTGTGAGCCTATTTTGTGGGGCAGCTGCTGGACCTTCACCCATATAAAATTAAAACATTTCCTAAAAGAAAAAAATATGTTTGTTGTATCTCAGAAGGTACACAGTTACATAGTAGTCCCTTCCACTGAATGGAACTACTTTGTGAGAGGAGTTGCTCCTTGTGAAAGAGCAGAATACATCACTCACAGTGAAGTTTACCGATAACTGAAGTTAGTTGACCCATTGCCCCAACCTGTATGCTTTAGTGGGTGGAAGGAAAAAAGTGAATGAGAATCCAAAAGACTAATCGATGAAGATAACTGAGTGAAAGCCCCTATAAATAAGTATATGATGTATGTCATTTTATGTAACGCAAAAAGGTCTTGGCTAATGCCAGGCCTAAAAATTCAAAGTCCTTACTTAAAAATTAACTCCAAAAAGTGACTCAGGCTTGTGAGTGAAATGATGTACATTTCGAAAAAAAGAGTAACTGACGGGAAATTCATATGGGGGAAAGATACTATCTGAGTTTTGAATCAAAACACATTGTGTTTATCTGAAGGAAAAGCATTTATTGCAGGAAGAGTAGCAATATTTACAACCCTGGCAATGGCCTCCTCTAACTGCCAGGATTACATTTTATGTTTAAAAATTCTACATTCCACAAATCACATAGGTACATGGATTACCATGAAGGTGTACTGCAAATACCTTATAATAGCCCAAAGCTGCTCTACAGGGCTGCAGTGTACGGTAGGTAATATGGTAGACACTTCGTTGGTGGTGAGGGTAAATGTTCATTTCATGTGGTTGTTAAATGTATGGTTGAGTATGAGCACATTGGCACAATGGGGATGAGTGGATCTAAAGGGTTGCCATGGGTGACCTTATGGACGATTTTTAGGGGAGTTGAAATGTGTGATGGCCAGAAACGTATCTGTACTTTTACTGCTTTGTCTGCTTTGTGTAGGTAACAGTCTTGAGTTTTGCTGATGTTGTTCTTTGTTTGCATTGAGCAGAATCTGTGGTGAGCAGCACTTGCTCTGGCAGTAGCTGTGTTAGGTCTTGTAGGATTTGTACATGTGTGTGGGAATACATGTGCAAGTACGTGTGGGATAGATATAATGACTTGGTATTTTTTCAAGTTGAGAAGTTGGCCTTTGGTGGTGAATTTGACATATTGGTGAGATGTTTATCTATGGTATTACTATGATATGAAGAGATATTTGAATGGTATTTGTGGAGATCCCATCTAGGACTTTTATTGTTGTTAATGGTCTTTGAGGATCTCGGTCACAGACATTGTATTTTCTGTATAGGGTTGTGCCGGTGTCTTGGTCTTGCCTGGATGGAACAGTGTTTCAGTGATCTGATGGCAACTTTTGTGGTTCGTTGGTGGGAGTATCCCTGCCTGCTGTATGCAGGCTGGCTATTTGCAAGATTACAGGTGGTGTGTGTTAGGGGTCATGTAGGTGAATGGTAGCCTGGGTCTCACGTTCTGCTTCTGCAATCAAGAAGTAAAAGTAAGAGTATGCAGTTCCTAAAGGGACGGGAGGGGGGGGAAGTAAGGAGGACAGGTGTCCAAAAGCCGAATAGATGGTGAGCGTGGAGTAGCCCCAATTAGGAGCAAGGGCCCTCACTCACCCAAGGGGGTGTCATGCTTCATCATCGGGCAGCTCTTCATTGGGCTGGCGCTGCAATGCCCAACGGGCCCTGCAGGGGGCTGTTTGCCGGATGCCTTCTCTTTTTGCCTATGTGAAGTATTGGTGGAGCATATGTGTCAAGAGTAAGATGGGAGGGCGTCAGTGTGAATTAAAAATAGCTATCGGAGTCCCTCAAAATAATTTTATTAGCTGGGTTCCTATGCTATACTAAAAACAAAAGACTATAGAGTTATGGCTAGAGAGGGGGATTACACCCTCTCAAGCTCTAGAGTATGTGTGTAAAGTGCGGGGGTCAACATGTTTAATGCCTTTTTATCATCCAAAGGATCTTGGCATTTCATCAGGGCCAAAGGCCCCTCATCTACTCCAGGGCCGGCTCTAGGCTCACGGAGGCCCTGAGCAGGGAGTGTAGGTAGGGGGCCCGAGTCCGCCAAATCCCTGCCAGGGGCCGCCACGCAAATATGTATCTAAGGATATATATTGGCGTGGCGGCCCCTGGGGTTTGGCGGCCCTGTGCAGGTGCACAGCTTGCACATGCCTTAGGCCGGCCCTGTCTACTCTAGTGAGGACGGTGTGGATAAATGTCTGTCAGGTACTGTGCCCTATAGTGAGGACTCGTGGGGTAGTCCTGCGTGATGGGAACAGAAAAAGAATTAAGACATGTACCTTCTAGAATCACCTAGAAGGTTGGGGTTACTGGCCCCAACAGGGATGTATGTCATTACATCGCATTCTAATACCACGCATACCATTACAACGCGGGTATTACAACGTGATGACAATGACATTGCATGCCATTACATCGCATACTTTTACCACGAGTATGCTTTTACCACGCATGCCATTACAACGCAAAGGCATGGGTGGTAAAGCTATACTTATGGTAAAAGTATGCAAGGTAAGTTACATCTCTATCCCTACACCTACACAACAAACTACTCCCACCCTTACACTACCCCAACCCAAAAACACTACTACAGTACTACACTACTCACACTACCCACACTACTCCCACACTTACACTACCCTAAACCCTAAAACACTACTACGCTACCCACACTACTCCCACCCCTACACTACCCTAAACCCTAAAACACTACTACGCTACCCACACTACTCCCACTCCTACACTACCCTAAACCCTAAAACACTACTACGCTACCCACACTACTCCCACCCTTACACTACCCTAAACCCTAAAACACTACTACGCTACCCACACTACTCCCACCCCTACACTACCCTAAACCCTAAAACACTACTACGCTACCCACACTACTCCCACCCCTACACTACCCTAAACCCTAAAACACTACTACGCTACCCACACTACTCCCACCCTTACACTACCCTAAACCCTAAAACACTACTACGCTACCCACACTACTCCCACCCCTACACTACCCTAAACCCTAAAACACTACTACGCTACCCACAATACTCCCACCCCTACACTACCCTAAACCCTAAAACACTACTACACTACCCACACTACTCCCACCCCTACACTACCCTAAACCCTAAAACACTACTACGCTACCCACACTACTCCCACCCTTACACTACCCTAAACCCTAAAACACTACTACGCTACCCACACTACTCCCACCCCTACACTACCCTAAACCCTAAAACACTACTACGCTACCCACACTACTCCCACCCCTACACTACCCTAAACCCTAAAACACTACTACGCTACCCACACTACTCCCACCCTTACACTACCCTAAACCCTAAAACACTACTACGCTACCCACACTACTCCCACCCTTACACTACCCTAAACCCTAAAACACTACTACGCTACCCACACTACTCCCACCATTACACTACCCTAAACCCTAAAACACTACTACGCTACCCACACTACTCCCACCCTTACACTACCCTAAACCCTAAAAAACTACTACGCTACCCACACTACTCCCATCCTTACACTAGCCTAAACCCTAAAACACTACTACGCTACCCACACTACTCCCACCCTTACACTACCCTAAACCCTAAAAAACTACTACGCTACCCACACTACTCCCACCCTTACACTAGCCTAAACCCTAAAACACTACTACGCTACCCACACTACTCCCACCCCTACACTACCCTAAACCCTAAAACACTACTATGCTACCCACACTACTCCCACTCCTACACTACCCTAAACCCTAAAACACTACTACGCTACCCACACTACTCCCACCCTTACACTACCCTAAACCCTAAAACACTACTACGCTACCCACACTACTCCCACCCCTACACTACCCTAAACCCTAAAACACTACTACGCTACCCACACTACTCCCACCCCTACACTACCCTAAACCCTAAAACACTACTACGCTACCCACACTACTCCCACCCTTACACTACCCTAAACCCTAAAACACTACTACGCTACCCACACTACTCCCACCCCTACACTACCCTAAACCCTAAAACACTACTACGCTACCCACAATACTCCCACCCCTACACTACCCTAAACCCTAAAACACTACTACACTACCCACACTACTCCCACCCCTACACTACCCTAAACCCTAAAACACTACTACGCTACCCACACTACTCCCACCCTTACACTACCCTAAACCCTAAAACACTACTACGCTACCCACACTACTCCCACCCCTACACTACCCTAAACCCTAAAACACTACTACGCTACCCACACTACTCCCACCCCTACACTACCCTAAACCCTAAAACACTACTACGCTACCCACACTACTCCCACCCTTACACTACCCTAAACCCTAAAACACTACTACGCTACCCACACTACTCCCACCCTTACACTACCCTAAACCCTAAAACACTACTACGCTACCCACACTACTCCCACCATTACACTACCCTAAACCCTAAAACACTACTACGCTACCCACACTACTCCCACCCTTACACTACCCTAAACCCTAAAAAACTACTACGCTACCCACACTACTCCCACCCTTACACTAGCCTAAACCCTAAAACACTACTACGCTACCCACACTACTCCCACCCCTACACTACCCTAAACCCTAATACACTACAATAAACATACACTACAACACTACACTACCCTAAAACCTAAATCACTACACTACATAAACACTACACTACCCTCCCTAATACACTACACTAAATAAACACAACACCACAACACACACTAAAACGTTTTAAAAAAACACAAACAAACATTATCACAGCTTTACAGGTAAATCGCAACTCTTGAAAATGATAACCAACTTGCAGAAATTGGTGGAGATATGATTCCACATATTTTAAAATTGATGTTATAGTATTTGCACGCTGTAGAGCTGGTATTGCATCTTCCAATTAGCAAGCGGAAGTCCCGCTGCCCTTGTAATTAGAGCCTCCTTTCTGTTTCGGGGCCACATTTTGACAACCGAAATAAAGTGCCTTTTTTATTCACACTATTTTACCCAATTTCGAGTGTTTTAGATGCCGCCCCCGCCGCCGCCGCAATTACACATTACATCGTATGCGTTGTAAAAGCGCATGCGATGTAATGGTATATGCGATGTAATGGTATGCGTGGTTACACATTACATCGTATGCGTTGTAAAAGCGCATGCGATGTAATGGTATATGCGATGTAATGGTATGCGTGGTTTTACCACGCGTTGTAACATCACATGCGTTGTAATACATGCGATGTAAAAGCAACGCGTGGTAAAACCCGCGTTGTAATGGTTGTTCCCCCCCCCAACAGTGATGTTCAGGAGTCTCGCAAGGTGACGAGAACAGACTCGTTTGAGAGCCCTCTGAAGTGTTGGACCTACCCGCGTCCGGCCTTCACTGTAAGTTGGAGCTACTCCACGCTCACCATCTTTTCTGCTTTTAGACAACTGGTCTCCTTCCCTTTTTTTACCGCCCTCCCATCCCTTTAGAAGCTGCATACTCTTACTTTTACTACTGTTATAAGGGGACCGTATGCTGGATCTGCCAAGCCCCAGTCCCTCCCTTTGTGTTTAATCTCCAATCCAGAAGCCATAAACCACTGTTTGGATCTTCTGGCCCATTCTCTCTGTTGCAAAAACAACAGATGATGGACAGAATGCAGAACAATATCATACATTCACCCCAGCACAGAGATCTGGGCCTAAATCCATCGTTTTTTTGCACTCCACACCACCCCAGTTCAGACATGGCCATATGCAAATCAGCCTTGACCCTGTGCCTCATGGGAACAGTCCATCCCGAACTGCCAAGCCATGTCTTTCCTGGACCGGAATCAAGCATCCTAGGACCGGTTTCTGGCTATCAGCCGTCTTCAGCCGTGTGGAGAGCATGGGACTCATGTCTGCGCATACCCAACCCACTCGGGGTGACAAATGCAAAAACAACAGTTGATGGACAGAATGCAGAACAATGTCATACATTCACCCCAGTACAGAGATCTGGGTACTAAATCCATCATTTTTTTGCACTCAACACCACCCCAGTTCAGCCACGGCCATATGCAAATCAGCCTTGACCCTGTGCCTCATGGGAACAGTCCAGCCCGAACTGCCAAGCCATGTCTTTCCTGGATCGGAATCAAGCATCCTAGGACCCGTTTCTGGCTATCAGCCGTCTTCAGCCAGGATAGCTTGAGTCCAGTGGTGTGGAGAGCATGGGACTCACGTCTGAGCATACCCATCCCACTTGGGGTGACAAATGCAAAAACAACAGTTGATGGACAGAATGCAGAACAATGTCATACATTCACCCCGTACAGAGATCCGGGCCTAAATCCATCGTTTTTTTGCATTCCCCACCACCCCAGTTCAGACATGGCCATATGCAAATCAGCCTTGACCCTGTGACTCATGGGAACAGTCCAGCCCGAACTGCCAAGCCATGTCTTTCCTGGACCGGAATCAAGCATCCTAGGACCGGTTTCTGGCTATCAGCCATCTTCAGCCAGGATAGCTTGAGTCCAGTGGTGTGGAGAGCATCCCAGCAGCAGCATCATCTTACAGCTTGGTTTCCTCTGTCATGTGCTTCCTGTTCTTACGCCATGCCCTCGTTCACAACCACAGCACATAACCTTGCTCTTTTCCTGTCACACATAATTGTGGTGTATGCATGCTACAAATTTTCCATATCTCATTCCACCGCCATTTTGTTTCCGATCTGAGTTTTAAGATCTGCACATCAACTTTCAGGTTACGTGTTTCCTATGGAGACACAGGTGTACCCACTGAGAAATTCAGGCTATATTTCCCAAAGAATGAAGGAAGCTCTCAAAGAGGCACTTCAATTCAAGATGGATGAATTCTTACTTCAACGTCAAATTGTTCTGTTTAGTAAAGAAGACTATGAAAATGTGAAAAGTTTCTTCCTCAGAATATCACAATCGCTCTTTGGCCTTTTTCTACGCCCCCTGTTCCCATTTTCTACTTAGTTTTTTTCATGCTTTTTTAGCTACGTGGTACTTGTGTTAATTTGTTTCTACAGCATTTTGTGCTACTCATTTTCAAGCAGCTTGTTCTATTCATTTACAATATGCCCCTTTTCATCTTATATACGTTTACCGATGTATTTATTTTAACAATTGTATATAGCGTCAACCAGACCCCAAAACACGTCACTGCACTGTACACGAGAAGCTTGAACAATATTTGGGCCAAAATTCAACGTGCACGGTAAAGGTACAGTTGATGATATAAATAGTAGAGGAAAATGTAATCAATCATAGAAAAGTTAATTAAAAAAACAAATAAAAAATAGCATCGTTGCCGAATTGTCTTTGCCTTTGGAGAGTTGAGCGACTTTACCTTGGATACATGAGAATCCAAGGATGGGGCTCGGATGCGATAGGGGCATAGTGAATCCGATTTTATGTACAAGTTGTTTAACCACCATCTGAGATGGGCAGGGCATGGCCTTTATAGAGCATTCCTGTGTCTCCCAAGTGTTCCTAGGTGTATTAAAGACTTGGGTGGTGCTAATGGGACTCTGCCAAAAAACTGGAGGATACTCTGTTCACTCCTCTCTGCATGTGCATGCACCATTTGGAGGGCGTGGGAATAAGATGGACAAACAATAAATCTGGATAAATATAGATGGACATGTTCAAAAAATAAATACTATAAAAATGGGAGCCCTAAATATAATTATACAGTAGTTTTTCCAGTACATCAGAAGGACTTGGAGAAGTCTTCTAGCACGCTGGGGATGCTTTAATCTGGATAGTGTAAATGTACCCCCGATACAGGACATACATTTAAGTATCCACAATTGTGGCAGCAAGTCCAGCATGCCACTCATTTATATTGAAATTGCTGTGACAATTCCCAGGGGGGAAAACACCTGCTTCCATGCAGGAAACCTTGGAGACGGCAGACCACCCTCTGAAGGGTGGTGGAGGTGTTTTCACCACTACACAAGAGCCTGGGTGGTCCGACCACCCACCTTTAAACCAGGCCCTTGCATTTGTCCATCGCCCTAATGCCAGAGCTGGCATGGTACACGCTGAACAGAACTCGTGAAATATAAATCCGAGTGTTATGTAGAGACTCAAGCGTGCTCGGCCTTCCACACGTTATGTAACTCAGTGATTTATTTATGTATTTGTAAAGCTACGCTTGTTTAACTAAAACCTAATTTTTACTGGCTTTAGTTGTTGTTTGCCGCTCAAGCAACTACGTGCACGCAGAACGAATTGGAAGTTTTTTTTCATTCCTTTGTCATATGTATTTTGCTGACTTTTACATTTGTTGTTTTCAAATCATGTATCTTGTAGCTAACGCAGAGCACAAAAGGTTTGTTTGCTCCCATTCGCCTGGTTTTACCAAATCCCAGACCCAGTTAAAGGCTGGGCATTCATCTCCGGAAACTGTGGCCCTGTCTTGGGGTCAGAGTTAGGACATCCAGATGGATGGGCTGGGAGAGCAATTCTTACCTGGGTCCGTGGACCCCTGGATGTTCTCAACACCTACTCAAGGGGTCGAACCTATTTAGAAAATGTAATGACATTAGGAGATTAACAAATTAAACATACATAAAAACCCCAACAGCATCATTGAAAATGTTAAAATGCTCTGTGAATGTAAAGGAATTTGAAATTTGAGGCCACAAATGTAGTTGCAAGCCTGAGGGGTAGATTTTCACACATTTTGCGTTGGGTCACAAAAGTGGCGCTAACAAGCACAAAATGTTTTTAGGGAATTTACTTTCCAATCGCAAAACTTGTCTTGCACTGGAAAGTACCCCAAAAGTAGCACAAAGCACTGCTTTGTGTTACTTAGCACCATGGGACTAATACACGGGTAGTACATGGGCGTTCCCATGCAAACACACATGCCTTTTGATGCAAAATCATATATACAAAGAGTTGTGGACATGGTTTTGAGCCAAAAGTTAACGTACCTTCAAAGGAGGCACTAACAGGAGAAATGCTTTAACTTCTTTGAACTTTTCCGACTTTTCATACGTGCTGCACTGAGCAGCACACATACAAAGTGGGAAACGTTTTTAAACCTGTCTAGGCATGGTATTCTGTACAGGAAGGGTACAAAACCTATGGTTGTCTCACGCACACATCTTAGTGCTGTGGTGTTAAGGTGTGTGCATTGCGCGTGGCAGCTGAAATCAGCACCAGCGCTAGGGAGAGGGGAGGAGAGAGCCATATCTCTGTAGGTATGGTGATCTCCTGCTCCCTCCCTGTCATGCAACGCAGCGCAGCGTAGCTTCGTTCGGTGCTGCATTGCATTGCGTTTAATTTTGAAAACCAGGCCCTATTGTGATCAATGGGAGCAGTGCAAAGTACAGCAAACAGAACTTATTATTGGTAATTGGTAGCCTCGATTAAAGCAAAAAACATATATTAGGATCAAAAAATGTTTTGAAAAGCAGTAACCTGCCCATTTAAATTAAAATTTGGATTTTTGTGTATATTTTGTGAATTAAATTGATTATTTCATAATTTGTGTATTTGTTTGATGTATACTTGTTTCTGTATTTTTGTGTATTGCTCAGAGTTTCATATCATAGAAATTGCTTTGGTTGGGTCTCCGGCTTCCAGAAGAGATTCAGTGGAGATCTACAGAAGTCAACCAGTTAGGAACCGTTGGCTTAGGAGACAGAGGGAGCTGTCCAAGGGAAGAGTTGTTGTGGCTGCACCATACTGTGTGTTTGAAGTGTTATGGTAAGAGGTGGAGCCACATATCTGGAAAGAAGAAACATGGTACATGCTCTTGAATAGAATTACTACATACATAACTTGGAAACAGTGAGCAAAGAATGCTTCTGTCTGTTGCCAAACTGTGCTGTCTGCAGCTCATGCATTAACTCAGAGAAATTCTGAGTTAAACGAATGCACTTTAGATACTATAAATACACAAAGGCACTCAGCTCTGCATTGCACAGACGTTCATGAAAAAGAGTGTTCACTCTGGACTCAGATGTGCACCTGTTTTTGTGTGATTGCACTTCCTGAAGTGTCTATATTTCAACTGAGAATTTTTCTGAGTTAGAGCTGCAGACAGTATAGCTTGGAGTCACAGAGAGGTAACCTGAGCTGTGCTGTCTGTAGCATTTGCTTCTCAGATAAATTTCATGTTAAATGTTTGTGCTTTAGAAAGCACAATCTCACGCACACAGCCACATAGCTGGGCCCTTCGCAGGCGCAGCCGTTGATGATACTGCCCTGTGCGTCTGAGGTGAGAACTGCTGGTCGATAATACATTGCCTGTCGTCGCGCGAACTTTCTAACCAGCGGGGAGATTTACAAACATTTTGTGCTGGGTTAGCATTACTTAAGTGACGCTAAGCTGCGCAAAATGTTTTTTTTTGCTATTTACTTTCCAGCACAAAACTTTTTTGCGTTGAAAAGTACCACCAAAGTAGCGCAAAGCATTGCTTTGCGTTACTTAGCGTAGAGGGGGCATTACATGGGTGGAACATTGGCGCTCCCATGCAACTACCCATGCCGTTTGACGCAAAACCATATTTACAAAGATTTGTAGACATGGTTTTGCACCAAAAGTTTACGCCCCTTCATAGGAGGCGCGAAGAGGAGAAATGCTTTAATTTCTCTGTGCTTTTCCGACTGTGCAGCACGCATATAAAGTGATAAAAGCTTTCCGTTGGAGAGGTGTGGTGCAGCGACCAAGGCAGCTGACTTCAGAGCACAGCGTTCACAGTTCGATCCCCCGCTCCGGCGGCAGCTCAGCTCAGCACCATGTGATTCTGGGCAATAGCTCACTTAATTTCCACGACGGCCCCCAGCGTCTTGAGACCCGTAAGGGTGAGTAGCTTGCGCTTTACAAATACAGATTACATTTTTTTTATTGTGTCTAGGCATAATACTTTGTACAAGAAGGGTACCCTTCCTGTGGAAAACATATGCTAGACTCATGTACACACCCTAGCACTATGGCGTGTGCGTGGCGTACGGCCTTTGAAATCAGCGCCGACGCAACAGAAAGTGGAGAAGAAAGCCATATCCCTGAAGATATGGGGCTCTCCTGCTCCCTCCCTGTTGTGCAACGCAGCGCAGCCTCGAGGGTGGCTGCGCTGCGTTGCATTAATTTTTTGTAATTATCCCCCTAAGTCTCAAATAATTGTGCATTGTGAGCAAATGTGAATTATTGTTGCTTGTGAAGAAAGAAAGTAGCTCGCCCTTTCACTCAACTGCTGCACAGCCTGTGTGTGGTAATTTAGGTAAGCCGGGTATGTTTAGAAAACGCAGCCAGGACAGGCATCCAAGATTTTCCGAGCAGTTCTAAGGCTTAGCAGAGATTATGCTGTGACGAAGTACGTCATATCATGCCTTCCACATTAAACACAGTAAGTAAGGATTGGCACCCCTCTCCGAGTTCAGTTCTGGGCTCGGTGTTCTTAAAAAGCCTGGTTTTACCCTTTAGAAAAAAAGCCAGCAAATACTCTGCAAGGTCTGTTGTTTGAATGAAACACTATTTTCTTTTTTTTTGGTTACCAGCTGTTATTTACGCTGGGCTCCTCAGATGGGCCACACGTGTCTGATTTTGCAATTATTTTGTTTCTGTATTCTGGAAGAACTGCAAGCATTGGGGTTAGTGGATCAACAACCAACTCATGACCAAAACGAATAGTTCTTTGAGCTGCAAACTGTGTCCCCTCTTGAAAGCCACTCTCGGTGCCATCATTCTGGGTATGACAGGATTGGGTCTCACAAGGCCAGGAATTGCTGGAGCCAGGCTTGGGGCAGCGCTCTGGCTCAGCTCGAGGTCCTCTTGGACCTTCGAGCCCTGAACGAGCCGACATTTCTTGTGACTTCTGCTCTCACCCATGCTCTAACTCCACTCACACAGAATTAAAAAAGTAACAGTGACCTTTGAAATTAAAAATGAGAGGGAAAGAGATACGCATGTAGTACCTGAAATGTACACTGTGAATCTAGAAAACCTGAGATCAATCCCGGATCCCCCACTTGACCAAGTTGTAAGACCCTCGACAAATATTTTATTTAATCAAACCACCATCTTCCTTAACTATAACATATGATGGGTACCTTCTAATATGTGAGTTCAGGATGTGCACTGCAAAAAAACCCTCTTGTGTTTGATTTTATTTTCTTCAAATTTATCTTTATTGATGTTTTGGTTTTGCCTGAAGACCAGACTTCCAGATACATGAAACCACAGCTTTAACAATGCCCAAAACAATACCTCCCTCCTCTCTCCATTGAACCCCTTAACACGCACTGGGGCATATGTACTAGAAAATGGTGCGGCGCAGCAAGCCATCTTGCTGTGCCAAGCGTTATCATTAGGATAGTGTATGCGTTGTATTTACATCAATACGATGCATCCCTGCGCTTTCCTCTGCACCGGCGCACAATTGGCTGCCTAGTGCCAACGCAGGCACGCTTGCACCATGGTGCAAGGAAGCCTGCGTTGAAGGGATGATTGTTTTTGTGCAGGAAAGGACACCTTCCAGCACAAAAACAATCATTGATGGTGTTTTCCTCCTACTATGTGTTGTGCAGAATGCAGCACACATAGAAAAAGAAAAAAACATGGAGAAATAAGGGAACTTCTCCTCATTGTGCCACTTTAATGCCTCCCTTGGGTAGGCGTTAGAATCTGACTCATTCCCAAGTTTATGAAACCTTGTAAATCTGGGAATGCATCAGAATCCATGAGTGTTGTGTGGAAACACCCACCTTAAAATCCCATAGAACGCCCTTTTCACGCAGAGTGATGCGTGAAAGGGGGCCATATTTACACGGCTATGAAAAGCCACACAAGGTAGCTTTGCGTGGCCTTGCATTATGGTTCAGCATTGTGTACAACCGGAGCGTCAAAAAAAGTGATGCTCCAGTGGTGAAGGGCCCTTGTAAATATCCCCCACTGTGTGCAGTAACAGACAGCATGCTTCAGTTCCGCTCCATCGACTACTGCATGGTGAGCGAGACCGCAGTCCCCCAAGCGGCCTCACTCGCCTGGCACAGGCTCCCCCAGTTTGCCTCTTCCTCTATGCTAAGCTGCTAGCCTATACCATCTGCCTCCTCGTCAGGTTCCACAAGTGTATTCAGCATGTTCTTCCACAACTGTAAGTCGGCCTCCACTTTTTCATAAGTGCACACTTCCCTCTACCATCTGTCTTCCGCCAGTTTCTATTCCCTCATGTCATTTTGCCGGGCAGCATATGTGGGAGCCCTAGGGGACAATTCAATTAAGTGTCACCATAGCTCCTTGGTGACATCCCTGTACTGTGGGCACACCTTAGGTTCTTGAACAAGCAAGATTCCACAATAGAATGATTTCAGAGATTTATTTTGATGTCATCATTAATCTTCATGATAACTTTCTCTATGAAATTCTTTTCATTATTCATACATTCGTTTCATCGTGTTTCATATTACAAACTGCTCCAATGCATTTCGGGCAGTGAGCCCTTCGTCTGGGAGCTCTATAAGCAATGAAAGATATAGCACTAAGTATTGGGACCGTACAGTAAAATATACTTAAGCGTAGCAAGCAGGTGGGTGCCAGTGAGGCGTGTTCTCTGGGTGACCGGCGTCTAAAGTGCAACATGGGTGCTGATTAAGGTGACGTGATTCTAATGTATAATTTATATCGTGTTCGGTGATATTTAAGTGCCTATAACGGTTGAAGGTTAGAAAAACGTCCTGAACACTCACGTGTCATCCGACGTTCGGAGAATCTAAACGTAAAGTATTAAGGAGGGGTACATTAGGATCGAACCTTTCCGCAGTGTTTTAGCAACACAAGTTTATAAAAAAGTTTATTAAAAAAAACGCGGCAAAACATTGCCGACTTACTGAATTGTTAGTTGGCTCCGTGGCTGGTGAAAGTCTATCCGGCATTCGTGATCGGGGTGTTAACCCGGAAGGGGATGTTAAGAAAGGCCAGGGTGTGATGATGGATAATAAAAAAGGACTGTGATGCGGCGCTTATCGGCAGCCATATTAGGTGAATTCGAGTGAAAAATGGGTGAGCTCGAGTAAATGAAAGGTGACGTTACGCGCTTCTCGTGGCACTAATGAATGAAGCTGAGTACATACAGGCTGTGTGATGAAAATACAAAATTAAACATAAAACATAAAACAGTGATAGGAATCCTATGGTCTGTGACAAAATCATAGTAAGCAGCACTACTGGAAATTAGGTATGTGACATATACCCAAAAGTGGGTGTTTCATAAATAACAAGAAAATTCCAAGCGATCATTAAGTCCCATTGGTTTCATGGACTGCATTTTAAAAATCCACGCGATCTCTCTTCTCAACAGTTGTTTGTTATTGTCAATAACTTCATGTTTAGCAACCCCCTCAAGTATCAAGAACTTGAGTTGGGAAATGTTGTGTCTGGTTTCGGTAAAATGTACTGCCACATTCGACTTAGTATTCTGCGTCCTGATATTCGATTTTGCTCGTTAATACGAGTCTTAATCTTCCTTTCAGTCTTGCCAAATTAAATCATACCACATGGGCATTTAATTAGGTATATGACATTCTGGGTATCGCATGTGGTGTTGACGTTCAGTTTTATTTCATTTCTTGTTTTTTACAGATCTAGACAAGAGTTTATCTCTCGGAGTTTCTAGAGCTCTTTTTTGGCCTCCAGGATCACCGATTCTGGATATCCTCTATTATGAAATCTTCTTCCCATTTCGTTCAGTCGAGTTTCAATTTGTGTAGGATTGGAAGTGATCCTTTTTACTCGTAACATTTGAGATACTGGTAGATGCTGTTTAAGAGACCCTTGATGGAAACTTGCATAATGCAGTGTGTTGTTCCTGTCAGTGTTTTTACGAAAGAGGTCCGTTTCAAAACCAAATTCAGTAATTGTGATCTTTACATCCAAAAAAGTTATGGTTTTATTGTTGATCTCCCATGTAAATTGTATGCGTTCATTTGCGCAGTTCAGAGCATTTAGTGACGGTATCAGGGTTTTCTCTGAGTTCTTCCACACGATGAATACGTCATCAATGTATCTCGCGTACATTTTAATGTTTTCAGTCCAGATTGGGTTGTCATAGATGTTTTCTTCTTCAAAATATTTCATATACATATTGGCATATGTCGGCGCGGCACAATTGCCCATTGAGGTCCCGGACAACTGGAGATACCAGTCGTCATCATGGTGGAAATAGCTTTGGTAGAGTGTAAAAATCATTAACTCCATTAGGAATGTTTGCATTCCTATCTCTATCTCACTTTCAAGAATGGCTTTTTCTATTGCTTCTATCCCTCCCTCGTGGGGGTTTGAGGTGTAAAGGGATCGTACATCCGCTGTACATAATATCAGTTGTTTGTCATCAGAGATCTTAATTTGAGCAAGTTTTGTCAAGAAATCAGTGGTGTCTTGGACATAGCTTTTCATTCGTCTTACGATAGGTTGCAGGTATCGGTCTAAAGAGAACCCTTAGTCGAAACAATTGGTCTGAACGGAGGGTCTGTAAGACGTTTGTGAATCTTAGGAGTCATGTGAATCACTAGGCTTCTTGGGAACGGTTTCAACAAGTATTTCTTAGTTCTATCATCAATAGTTGCTATTTCATATGCTTTATTCACGATCGAGTTAAGCATCTCTTTGAATTGTGTGGTTGGGTTGTTCGGAAGCTTCATGTAGATTTGTTCATCATGAATGTGTTCATCCATTTTTTGACTGTACATGGTGGAATTCACGACCACCAGTGCGCCTCCTTTGTCAGCCTTAATGCATTTGATATGTTAATTTCTTGCAATTCTCTTTAAGGTATCGTAATCCTTTTGTGTCATATTTTTATGTGCGGATTTGTTGTAGTTCAGTTTAGAAATATCTTGCTTAACCAAGGTCTCAAAGAGGTCTATACTCTTATGACTTATTGGGGCTTCAAAAGTGCTGTCTGGTCTATGTCCCATGAGTTGATCAGGTTTCCTAGTTGTAAGGGGAGTTACATGATCAAAGAAATGTCTCAATCTGAGCTTACGTGTGAATTTGTACGTACTTATCTGTAGTTCTAAGTGGTTGGTCTTAGTAGTTGGTATGAAAGACGTTCCTCTAGATAATAGCTTCATTTCATGAGAGTTCAAAATTGTATCAGAAATGTTTATCACTAGGTGTTTCTCTTCTTGTTCTTTTTCATGCTTCAAGTGTTTGAATGTGTGTTTCTTTCTCTTTTGCTTTTTCTAAGACCCCTCCTGGGTCGTCTCGGATATCTTGTCCTTCGCCTAAAAAAGGTACCGCAGTAGATGGTCCTGCTTGTTGATTGGTCTCGTTGTTTGTGGATGTTGTGGTTTCATTAGGGCGGGGCTGGTCCTGTATTTTACTTTCCTTAATAGGCGATTAGATGTGTCACTTTCCGAAGAGGAAGTGTCAGTCTGTGGGTTAAATGGTTTGTTTCGCCTTCGTTGGGCATACACGTCTGCCCACGTCTATACCTCCCCAAGTTTAGAATCTTGCGTGTCTCTCCTAAATTTCCTGATTTTACGGTCATTGATTTCTTTAGAATGTTTATCTAGTTGTACTTTTGTGTCTTCAAGAATTTTTGACAACTCCTCAGTTGTTGCCATATTTGATAGTTCCGATTCCACTTCCTTGATCTCTTTATTCAGTTCGGAGAGAATGTTAGACAACTCTTGTACTATGAGTAAGATTAAATCCAGACTGCATTTATTGAGAACTGCGTTTCATTTCTCCTGGAAAGCTTTTGAATTTTTACATAGCGACAGTTTCAGCGCTATCCGTAACCCTCTGGGAATTCGCATCGAACGATGGTACTTAAGTAGAGTGCTGGCGTGAAGTTTTTGGTTTATTTCTCGTTTGGATAAGTATAGTAGCTGTCGGATACATTGTTCCTTAGTGCGGCCGGAAGTACTGGTGGCTATATCTTCATTAATCAAAGCGTATATACGGGCTGTTTCTCCTTCATCAAAAGCCAGAATGTCAGCTCTGGCTTCAGTTGATCTAGCGATTTCTTCATACTGCATTTTTTAGGTGTGGCGTGCTGTCCTCCAACGGGCGGAAAATGGAAGTGACTAGAAAAGAGTAAATGGGGACGCACAGCTTTTTAAAAAAAAAGGTCTGTTCATATGTAAAGGAAATGTTTGTAGAAAGGTGGGGTGCTCCAACACCTTTCTACAAACATTTCCTTTACATATGAACAGACCTTTTTTTAAAAAAAGCTGTGCTTCCCCATTTACTCTTTTCTAGCCCTAGCGGACAGCCAGTGTAGTATGGCCAACCTACCATTACCCAACACTAAATCCAGAAAGCAGATTGGCAAAGCGATTTCTAATTTTACCTTGTTTCAGGGCCGGTATGATCCCCAACAGACAGTGATGAACTGTGGTGTCTATGGAGATGGTGGTTGTCTTAACCGGGGTTCGCCACCACCTCCTTCCATTATTCCAGAACAGGGTGACACGCCAGCTATCTCTACTGGTAGATTGTGTGCATCCATTTCGCTTACTGTATTTGTGATGTATAAAATGAAAATGAATCATCTTCAAGCAAGTATTCCACACTACATTCTGCACTGGGGCACACTATTTCTCTCAGCCCATTAGTCAGTGAGTCTGCGAGATCCTTTTGGCAAGGAAATTGTAAAATTTGGCCCAATCCTAAACCGCTCTCTGTAGCCTCTGCAAAGGTGATGAATTTGTCCCCCGGATACAAGTCACCCAGAATGGTACATCTCCCCTCCTCCCACCTCCTCAGGGACATACACTGAGCGATCTATCAAAAGGGTTGCAGCCAATTCAGGGGCAAGTCCACAGAAAATGGAGTCCATCTCAAGGCTCGCTTAACCATTGTCTCCAATGTGCCCGGAGTCTCTTTAGTCTGTGCCGCCCCCTTCATCAGTCATACAGGCAGTGATCTATGATCTAGCAGGCCCCTTAATAGCCTTGTCTCCCAGTTTTTGGCACACCTGCACCACATCACCGCATACTAAAGCTGGGCAGCTAAATAATAACGCTCCATATCCAGCAAACCCAAACCTCCCTCTTCTATATCCCTTTTCAGTGTGGAAGCTGCACTCTTCTCCTTTTACCTCCCCACACTAGTGAGATCAATCAGCTGTGCAGTACTCAGAAAGTATCCCTGGAGACCAAATACAGAGAGTTCTGTAAGGTATAGTAGGAGAAACACCATGGTCACCACCACCACCCTTCCTGTCACTGAAAGTAGCAGGGTATTCCACAAATTGACCAAGCTGTGTGGCCCCCTGGACAACTCTTCCCATATGGTATATGTAACACTGTTGTTCCGTGTGCGCTACTCTAATCCCTAGGTTGCAAAAGCTATCCGTCTCCCACATGAGCTCTAAGTCTGGCAGTTATTCCCGGGCATGTTTCGCCCAGTGAGGCCAGGAGGAACACCCGGGATTTGGCTTGACTGATCTGGAGACCAGACAGACTCCTGAATCACTGCATCTCTGCTAATACTTGAGGAACCGTCATCTCAGGGTGCGTCAGGTACATCAGGGTGTCATCTGCAAACATTGACACCATGTGCTTGGTTATCCCCAGATGAATACCCCAAGTCCCCAGAACATCCTGGTTACCAGCGGCTCGACTGCCATTACAAACAACAAAGGAGACAATGGACATCCCTGATTCGCGCCCCTTTCCACTGCCCAGCTGCAGGAAATCGTGCTCCTAGATCACACCCTGGCCACCAGGTCCATGCACAGTAGGCCCACCCAACCATGAAACTGTGGACCATTGCCCAACCTCTCTAGTACTGTCATCATAAAGGCCCACATAAAGGCCCTGTCCAATGAATCAATGGCCTTTTCAATATCCAGGGTCACCGGCGCACCCTCCATATCCCCGCTCTTAGTTTCATGCAGCAAATGGTAGAGCAGCCGCAGATTAATTCCGGGATAAACCTCCACTGATCATCTTGCACCAATGTCGCCACCACCCGGCTCAGTATGTTAGCGAGAACTTTGGCAAGTATTTTGATGTCCACATTGAACATGGACAGGGGTTTATAGGACCCCAAGGCCTCTGGGTTCTGATCCGGTTTTGGGACCATTATGACAGTGGATTCCCTTATATAGGCAGCCAATCTTCCCAGTCGCCTGGCTTCCTTGTAAACCTCTAGCCGTCGTTCCACAAGTCGGTCCCCAAACATGGAGTAGAAATCCACAGGGAACCCATCTGTTCCTGGTGTCTTCCTGCTAGAGATGGCCTTTAAAGCCTCCGACAACTTCTCCAGGGGAAGCTCTCCATCTAAGTCCTGTGCCTGGAACTGGGAGAGTCTGGGTATCATACAATCCCCCAAGAATTCTTGAATTGTCGCAATTTGTACACCCCACCATAGTATTCTCCCAGAGCCACATTGATAGCCTGTTGGATCGCCTTGTACTCAGCTGAGTATCCAACTCCTGGACTACCCCCACATGGGTTTTACCCTCCTGGCATATGCCCCTCTCTCTTTTGGCTTGCCATGTTTGTAGAAAGTGCACCGCTGTGCGTCTCTTTTTATACGTTTGCATGGCGCATTGACGTTTTGTGTGATGCAGAAGGTGCACCACGTTGCTCTCCTTGTGCTCGCAACTCGTTGTGGACTTTACCTTGTAAATATGGGGCTGAATACTAAGAAGTGGTATGTGCTATGCAGTGCTAAGGTGTTTTCATGCAAAGCAGTGCAGCATAAGCTTTTGGAAATCTGGGTCAGTGTTAGCTTTTTGTCTTGTTATTTTACGTGAACAGATTTGTGAAGCGCTGTATTGACATGCATGTCTTAGGACAGTAAACCAGTGCGTGAATTTGGCCTCCTGCTATTCCAAAACTGAAAAGGTACAAAAGATGTTTTACTTTTTCAATCATAACAACGATATCCTCAAAATGCGAAGGCACAAAAATACATTTAGAACAAAAATCAAAACTAGCTATTTGAAAAAAAACTTCCTTCACTAGTAGCAGTTTTCACTGCATGAGTTACATTTTCATCAGAGAAGTATGGCGCCTGGTTACATATTCGACTTACTCTGCTTTCTTTCTTATGTATATGGATAATAAATGGATTGTTTTTAAATCGGTTTAGCATTTTTTTAAATGACAGTACTCCAAATTTTTTCATAGTTCTGCTAACAGCATTAAACTTCTTCATTTATTTTTTAATTGTCTTGCTTAGTGATGACAGTTTCTTTCTTTAACCTTAAAGTGTCTTAGGTCTATGCGCCAATGCTGCATTTTCCTAACAGAATCTACGCCCCAAAGAGCCATGTGGACAGCGCATATTTCATCTGGGTCCCACCTTTCACCGAGCAGGGGACAGTCGAAACGCACTCATCTAGTTGAAGCTGTAAGTCATTACCCCCAGGTCCCTTATGTCCTCGTCCCATTCATTTACAAAGTGGAGATTCCCATCTCCCGACAGAAAAAAACAAGAGGAATGCTGGGGCACTAATACTGCCCCTCCCCCCGGGAGTACATAAGCAGTACTTACCCAGCAGCCCTCCTGTTCTTTTTTTCTGTCTATCGACAGACTGGTTGGTGTGCTGGTGCTGCTCCTGCTGGGCTTGAGTGGCGGTGCTTCTCTTCTCCCCCCCGCCCGGCTGCCTGGCTGTTTGGGCGCGGGGTTCCCTGGACTGCCTCCTGGCCTGCTGGGCTTCCTGGGAGTCTGTCTCTGCTTGGTGCCGGTGTTGGAAGGATAACATAGTTCCCGGCTTTGCTGTGTGCTGTAAGATGCACTTCTCGGCCCTTTGTGGCTGGTGCTGGAGTTGCCGGTTGCTTCCGGGTCACGGGCTCGGCTTCCCGAGCCTGGCCGGGGAGCCGTGCCTTGCTGGATAGACTCCTGCTGGTTTCTAGGACGCCGGTGGAGTTGGGGCCTTGTTCCTGGGGTTGGCCCCCGCTCCGGGTGAGTCCAGTTTCGGGGTCTTTTTTTATTCTTAAGCAATACTGGCCGAAATAGCTCGGTTGGGAGAGCGTTGGGCTGAAGATCTTATGGTCCCTGGTTCACTCCTGGGTTTCGGCACAGTTGTGAGGTTCCTTGCATCTCACAATGTATGTCTTGGAATCGGCTGTAGTATGTTTTAAAATTATTGTTTCCTTCCTTCATGGGTACGCCGAAATGTAAAGGTACATTTCCACAGCGGGCGGAGATTGCAGTTTTGGTGCTGCTGTCGGCCTATGGGTGGTTCCTGCCCATTTAAATAAGAGCGTGGCTGCCTGTGCGGGGGTTTGTGCCGGGATGTCTGAGGGCTATGTTTCTCCCGTGCATGGTTTTCTCCTAGGACGGCTGACGGGTGATTCTGCGCTGGAACTGGGTATCCATTTTCGAATCCTGTTCTTTGCAACTCGCTTGTCCTGCTCATTTCTAATAGTGCACGATGTTGAGTGATGTCTAGCTCTCATGTTAGGACATCTGGGTTGTGTGGCTTTGTACTATGGCTCTGTTTTGTATCCAGCCTGGCACTGTTCATTGCATGGAGTTATGATGCGTGCGAGGGCCGCTTTCTCCCTGTCTGTTTTTCAGCTACTGTATATTTTCATGTAAGACGCGGGTGTGGAGTCAGACTGATGGCAGGGGCGCTCGTCCTCAGTCTTGAAGGTGCCGGGTTTGAGTCTCGGTAATGCCCCTATTACGTCCTGTGATTCTGGGCATTTCGCTTGGTCTCCCCGAGCCGACCTAGAGGGTTGTGTGTCCTCGTGCATTGAGTGGTGTGATATGTGTCCCTCTGTCCCGGTCTCGCATTTTTCGAGTTTGGGCATGGGGATGTGCATGCTTATGTGTGGTGCTGTGGTTTTTTTGATCTCTGCTCTGTGGGGGTATTTGGCTCTGCTGGCTGCGCCCCGTGTGTTCTCTGTTTGTTTTCTCCTAAGCATGTGTGCCTTTGGGCGATGTGTGTGGAACGTCCCTTTGTTTCCGTTCCCTGCTGTGGTACAGTAGATGTGGGCACCTGTTTTGTGGAGGGATTACGACTTGCTGTACAGGTGCTGTGGTGGACCTTCTCAGTTCAACCCTCCTGCCCTCTGCTCCGCTACGGCTCAGTGTTGGCGCCTTCTTCCTGCTGTTCGCTCTGTTGAATGTCCTGGGTGCAGTGCCTCAGCCTTGGCCTGGTTTTGGTCGCTTTGCGGTGGGGGCCTTGTTGTGTTGTTGGCCCCCGCTCTGGCTGTTTTTTGCCTCCCCTTTTTTTCTTCTAGGTGCTGCATGGCGTTGGCCTGCGCCTCCTGCACGTGGCCCGTGGGTTCGAGTCTGGCCTCTGCTGTCCTGCTCTCCGGCTGCTGCCGGTCCTGGTGTATTGCCTGGCCTGCCTTCTGGAGTGCATCTTATCATTTATTCCTGGCCTTCGGCCTTGCCTCCGGCCCGCCCCGGGTCTTGCTGTTCTACAGTGGTGGGCGTTCCGGGGGTCTTCTCCCACTGGGTCTCTTCTTCAGGGGTGCCCCTGCTCTGGACGGCTCTATGGGTGCTTGCTCTTTCTGTTTATGGGCTGCCTCGGGTTGGCATGGGTTCCGGTCGCCTCTGTGGTGGCTGTTTCCTTTTCGCTGGCTCTGCCTTTGCTTGCTCCTGGGATTCCCTGTGTTGTTGGGGTTTTCCTGCCTGCTGACTTGCCCCTTGCCCTCTGCTGCTCTTTCAGTGTGGCTTCCCTCTTTTTCAGCGTCGGCTTGTTGGGGGTGCGGTCTGTTCCCCGTCCGCTTCAGGCTCCCTGCCCCGCCTGCTGGTGTGTCGGTGTTTCTGCTCCTTGGCCCGCTGCATGGGTTGGGGGGGGCCTGTGGGCTCCCCTGGTTCCGGTTGGCCTGCCGTGCTGTTCTCCCTCAATGACCTTGCCTCCGCTGCGGTCTGGCTCTTGTGGCCTCTGTTCCGCTTGGGTGTCCTGGTTTTTCCCTTGCTGGCTTCTGTGGGCGTCTGGGGCTCCTGGTTCCTGGCCCTGTTCCTCCCGTCCCCTGGGCTGCGCCTGGTTCCTATTGATGCTTGCCTGCGCCGTGCCAGGGGCTCTTTGGGGTGCTCTGTCCCCTGGGGTTCTGTTCCTCCCTGCCTGCGCTTGTTCTTGTCTGTTCCCTGCCGGGTGCTAGGTTGGGTGCCTGCCTGGGTCTTCCTGTGGCCTCCCTTTGCTCCGGCCTGTGGCTTCTGGTGTTGTCCGGGGGCCGTTTCTGTGTGCTTGGCCAGGCTGCTTGTGCGCTGGCTCCCCCTGTGCTTGCCTTTGGCTTGCTTCTTGGGTTTCCTGTCCGCCCCTCCTGTTTCTCCCGTGGTGCCTGCCTGGTTTGTTCCTGGCTGGGGCCTCCTGGCTGCTGCCGTTTCCTGTCGTGCCTCCTGTTCTCCGGGTTGGTGTGCGGTCCCCGTGCTCCGCTGTCTGCACGGTGTTTGTGTTGGGTCGGGCCGGGTTGGTGCCTGCCTGGCCTCCTGGGGCTGCTGGATGCTGTCAACTCGCTGAGTTGTTCTGGTCCCGCCAGGTTCCCTTGGGGGGTGCCTGTCTGATGTTTTCTGCTGCGGCTTGGCGCTCCTGTTTGTTGGGCTCCCTTTTTGGGCTCTGCTTCCTTGCTGGTCTTTCTTTGGGTCCTGGCGGGGTGTTCTGCCATTGGGGCCGCTTCCTGGTGGTTCCTTGTGGGCCTCCTCCGGCTGTTGGTTTTCTTCCCGGGCTTGTTTTCCCCGGTGTTGTGGGCCCGTGTGGGGTTCTGTGGCTCTGCGGCCATCTTGCTGGTGCTGTGTTGCCTTGGGCTCTGCCTCCTGCTTTTCCGGCTGTGCTGTCCTTCGGCCTGCTGTGGAGATTTGTTGCCGTTCATCTCCTGTTCCTTTCTTGGTTCTGGGGTTCTGGCTCGCTTCTTCCTCCCTTGCTTCCCTGGGTTCTGGTCCCGGTGTGGGTCTGTTTGGGTGCCCCGCCCCCCTCCCTCTCTGGTTGGGGTGTGGTTCTGTGGTGCTCTGGCCTGTGCGGGTCCCTCCCTCCTGGCTGCGAGTTGTCTTTGATTTCCTGCTGGTTGGTCCTCTGCTTTTCTCCTTCTGCTTCCGCTTTGGCCTTCTGTGCGGTCTGGCGGTTTTGTGCTGGGGCTTTCCTTTCCACCTGCCCTTGGTTTCGTTTGGGCGCTGTGTGGGCCCCTTCTGGGGTTTGCTTGGGCCTGTTCCGCCTGTGTGGTCGGGTTGCTTGGCTCTGGTCCTGGCTTCCTGGTTCTGTTGGCGTTGTTTCCTGAGATTTTCTTTTTCCGCTGCTCCTGCCCTTGCTGCTTGTCTGGCCTGAGTGTGTGGTTCCTGGGCGCCTTCTTTTTGTGCCGCCCTCTCGGCTCGTTGTGCGGCTGCTGGGGTTTCCTGGTTGCTCTGTGCTCCCCTTCTGCCTTGTGTCCCCTCCCTTTGGGGTTGGGGTTTTTCTGGGGTTGTGGTCGTTGTCTCTGTGACCTTCCTGGTTTCTTGGTTTTGTTCCGGTCTTTTTGGCCTATCCTTGCTTGGTGGGCTTTGGGCTGGGTTCTGGGGTTTTGGGGTTCTTCCCCCTTCCCTGTCCTTCAGGTCAAGTCCTCGGTCCTGTCCGGCTCCTGGGTTGTTGTTGCTTCCTGGGCCTCCTTGGCCGGGTTTCCGCCTCCAGTGTCTTGGGGTCGTGTCCTTTGGTTTTGGGAGGTTGGCCGGTTTTCTGGCCTGTGCTTTCTCCTTCCTTATTGGTCTCGGTGCTTGTTCCTGCGCTCTGTTGGCCGTCCTTTTCTTTGGCTTCCCTCCGGGTTGTCTGGGTTTCCTTGTGGGTCTGCCGGGCCCTGTGGGCTTTTCTGCTGGTTCCGGGCTTGACGGCCTTCTCCGGTGGTTTGTTTTGGCGGGTCCTTTTTGTCCTGGTCCCGGTCCCGGTTTCCGGTTTCTCGGGTTGGCGGCCTCCTTTTCTATTTTGGAGCCCTGGCCTTGTTTTCTCTGTTACGGTGCTTCCCTGCTGTCCTGTGCTGGGATGCGGTCCGGTTGTTTTTCTGCGGTCTTCCTTTCCTCCTTCTCAGTGCGCCCTTGGGTGGCTGCGTTGTTGAGGTTTCCTGGGTGTGCTTGTGCGTGCGGAAGGCCGGATTTCTGCTTTGGTATTTCTCCACTTTGTAAATGAATGGGACGAGGACATAAGGGACCTGGGGGTAATGCTCTATTACTTACCGGTAATCTTCATTACTCCGGGTCCTGTTGTCCTCGTCCCATTCGTGCGCCCCTCCCTCCCTCCCGGGCGGCCGGCCTTCCTGTCTGGGCTTATTAGTACAGGAGGGCTGCTGGGTAAGTACTGCTTATGTACTCCCGGGGGGAGGGGCAGTATTAGTGCCCCAGCATTCCTCTTGTTTTTCTTCTGTCGGGAGATGGGAATCGCCACTTTGTAAATGAATAGGACGAGGACAACGGGACCCGGAGTAATGTAGATTACCGGTAAGTAATAGAGCATGTTCAGATAGATGTAAATGAACAGCAATTTTTTTCTGACTAAGCTAATTCAATGTAGCTCAAAAGAAAGCATAAGCATAGAAATATGCCATAACCTGGTGTTTCTTGGAAGGTGCTGCCTTCCTAACTTGAGCCAAAGCTCATGCCTTCTCATTCTGAAATCATCCTGGGCTGGCATATCACGTTCAGATCAATATTCCATTTACTTAGGATATTCTAAGACTTTCCTCTTTCTTCTGTTTCACAGAGTTCTCGAGTCCTGGTCTACTTCTGTTTTATTCAGTTTCACTTTACTTCATATTGGGTGCCAACCTTTGTATATCATGGCTACCTTTAGCTTCCTGTATCTAGTAGAATATAATTCTTTTTCCAGTGCCACATACACAGGAGGCTTTTGGTTTGATCCAAAATACTTGGGCAAGTCCAGAGCTGTGTGTATAGTATTTCTATTGCACAAACCTAGGCAAAAGGCAGCGGAGCACCGTGCGGGTTGAAAGGCAAGCACAAAATCAATGAGTGACAGGAGAAGTAGCTGTTTGTAGACTGGTAATGCATTGTGACACAGTGTTCTTTGAAGTGGTGAGTCTTCAACGTGTTCCTAAGTTTAAGCAGCGCTGTCGTGGTCCTGGAGGATAGAAAAGAGAGAGGGACCCTTTTTATCACACCAAGGGAATAGGGTACTACCAACAAGTAAAATGAAATTATCCCATGGTTAATATACACTAGATTGAGAGCAAAACCTTACTCCCAATTAAAGCACAATTACAGACAAAAACATTGCTACAGCCCATGTGATAGAGTACAATAATGTATGCCCCAAACCAAAACTGTCACAAAATATTTTTTATTGTTAAAAATACATTATTGTATTGCAAATAGTTAAAAAAAATCCAACTCATACTGTGCATATCAAGTTCATTAAAAATTAAATGTGGTTTACTCAATATTCTAATACAATTACACACTAAAGACAAAAAATACAAAACCTTAAAAGAGAGAAAAAAAAGACAATATACTTTGTCATTCAGATAAACATATCCGTTGGCACCGTTATGTAACTGGGACCTGAATTTTAGATGTCCTGGTAGTAGGCCTTTAAGTGGGCCAAGTCCTGCCAGTGCTCAGCACCGTCAGTTCTAAAAAGCAGGTACTGAGACGCATCCTTATCGGGCTCTCCATTTTTGCCCTCACCCTCAGAATGAAAAAGGAATCTTGGCTCTGCAACACTACCACCCTTCACTGCCTTTGTTGTAACTTCAAAGAGACTTATTATAGTTTTCACAGTCTCACCATTTCAGAACTGAAGAATTTTCAATATTCTATTCAATGTGGCCATAGTTGTAGCTTATTTATCTTATGCGACAAACAACCATTGGCAAAGCCAATAGTTCTGGCTTGTTGTAGGTATAATGTTACTTGTTGTATTACATATCTGGATGCAACGAAAGAAGCAGCAAAATACCAGTCAAGTGGCACACCATGCTAAGCACAGATTTTTTGCATACGTGTTTGAAGCCACACCTTAATTACATCAACCATGCTGAAGAACCAGGCCTTTACGGGCATAGCGGCGCGGGGCACGTCTAAATCTCCGAGTTCACCTGCTTTGTTATACAGAGACACGGGACACTCTGTTTAGCGTAGACAACAGGATTTATTAGCCGCAGCTATGCACAGTGATCCTAGAAGTACACCAATGGTATGTTCTCAGGAGACTGCCCCTTTACTCCGGGGCTCACAGTCTTTTATATTCTTTTACACCTGCATAAGAACACTCGTAATGCACAAAATGTAAACCAATGAAAAGATATGTTTTGTTTGGAAAAAACAAGACGTCGCATGATTAGATTATCCACCCCCAGGTCATGTTTTGACTAACCCCACAGGTGATTCAATAATGGTGTCCCTGAGTTAATCAACAGTGGTAGACATGTTTGTGTATTGCAAAAGAGGCCAATTTGCAAGGTAGGATAAGACGGGAAGAAGGACAATGAAAACCAACAGATGGTTTGAGACAAGGATTAGTGAGTCGAGACAAGAACACTGAAGGCCAACAGGCAGTTTGGATAAGGATTAGTGAGTCGGACTAATTCCTGGAATCGACTTCACCTCAAGGATAGAGGGGTTATTTGATACGTGGCAGTAAGAAGGGCAAGAGTTTTCTGTCTGCCAAGCTGCCTGAGTAAGGGCAACACAGAATGGCGGTGAAACACAAAATGGAGTCGGAACCGAATTTCCTCAGACCCTCCTTTTGCCATTACACAGGCAATACATAAACTCACGTTAATCTGAGTTTATTTCAATAGCCATAATATCTTTAAGCTGTTGTTGCAACATCATTTGTATGTTTTCTGTTTTCTGCGGAATAGGTCTTGGCACACACATGGTGGCACAAAGGCCACAGATGGCGGGACCACATTGTAGGCAAAGGCAACATGAAAAGACAATGGCTAAAATCATTCCTATGAAAGTTAGTATCTTCCATCCCCATGTGGACAGTAATCCCCAAAACCATCCCATCAGAGACCAACTTCCTTCGTCCTGGTGGATGGACTCAGCAATGTGGTGTAATTTAGAGATGGCTTGGTATACTGTAGGTGCGTTATCAGGTATGTAAACGCAGCAGCTGGATCCGATCAATTTACAGACTCCACCACAGTCTGCGAGAATGATGTCTAACACCATTCTGTTCTGTAATGTCATAAGGCGATCCGCCTGAAGCTCGGCGGTGATGTTACTCAGCGCTCCGACAGTTTCATTTATTGTTGCTTCAACTACTCGAATGAGATGTCTGATATTTCTACTATTGGCCATAGGGCCCCAAAATGGGAGGAATCCTTTAAGGAAGTCGCCTCCCTCTTGTCCTGCTGTGCCTTTTTGATCAAAGACACTTCTCTTGTACTTATTTCTATGATGTCCTGAAGGTGCGGTATATGTCGGAGGGAGGAGAAACGCCATATAACAAGTTCCTGAGAAATCGGCTGGTAGCCATGTATAGGCTCTATCATGGCAAACAAAATATGTTCCCAGAGATGCTACCAGCGGTGGAGAAGTTTGGGACGTATAGGTATATGTAATGTTACAAGTGCTCTTTCCCAATTGGGCCTTAAGACTCTGACCATTTCCTTGACCTTGGTGGGGTACAGTATATATAGGTGGGGATTTTTTCTTTTTGGCTCTGGCTGTAAGACTTGTGACGTAATGTGTCACATTCCAATCAATGTATGCTTGTCGTTCGTCAGTGGGGAACTCATTAAGTTTATTGTAGTGTTTTGACATGGCCACTATTCCTTTTATTAGGGCGTCATGATGAACGTCAACTCCATCTCTATACGGACCAACAGGATGTCGATATTGGTTCTCATAGGCATTGGCAAACATAGAGGTGTAAGCCCAAGCAGATCCTTTTAGGGAGAAGGGTAGAACTAATCTGTATTATGGGGTAAAAGTCCACAAACCCAGCAATCGGTGGTATTGATCACCAATTGATGCTGGTGTAACAAATGAATGAATGAATTGTTGAAATATTCCATTCTCCTAATTTGCTCATGCTCTGGTAGTGTACGAAATTGGTGTGGGGAAGCAGTAGTGCGAAAAGGTATGGGCTGGGAGGTAGATATATGTTTGTGCTGAACAATGTGAACGATCCAACCCACACACGCTAATAAAATACATAAAGAGATTAAAATACACAATGCTATACCACATCTGGTATATAATAATTTGCAATATTTTTTCATTATATTTTTTTCATCATCATTTTTTAACATAGCAGAATCCATCTTCTAGATGTTGCTCGTGGCAGTCTTCCTTCTTCACTTAGCCGTGATTATTAGCCATCCTATGACACTGCAAGTCCCGCAGACCTATTGCCACAACGCGGGTCACTAACTAAGGCTCTTACCACGACCCTGCAACCTAATTAGATAGTCAATATCTCAGTATTACAAAAAGCACAAAAAAAAAATTCTTAATTGTTCTTAGTTACTCTAGATCTCAAATTGTATCTACTTTTGTTCGGCACTGTCTGATTCTGAAAAAGAGTCTCTGGATTAGTAGTGTTCAACCTTAGATGTGATGGGACAGCTTCCTGCAAGACGTCATCATCTTCTTTTTCAGACTGAGTCCAATACAGGTGTGCATCGCTAAAAGGTACAAATCGGAGAATCCTTTCACTTTCAAAATCACCAATACCTTCGCGGACCCACTGGTCATAAGGCAAAGGCAAGGGTACCTTTTTGCAATGCACACCATGGATCCAGTTCTTTTTGCCAACCACCTTTACAGCTGTTTGTGTGGTTAGTAAGACCTGGCTAGGCCTTCTCCAGCGAGGTTCCAAATTATTTGATCGCTGAAAATTTTTCACACACACCCAGTCCCCTGGGTGTATGCCATGACCAGGATCAGTTGAAGCCTGAGGCAAGGCGTCTTGTACCTGTTGGTGAAGGACACGCAATTTAGTGGTGAGGTAATGTAAATAATCAATTAACAATGGATACTCTATCTCGGAATACTTCTTTGGCCTTGGGACTCCCCAAACATTTGCTGGGCGTCCAAACACAACCTCGTAGGGACTGAGTCCCATACGGGAATGAACAGTTGTTCGAGTGGACAATAGTGCTAAGGGTAAAGCATCGGGCCAGGCAAGACCTGTGCTGGCCTGTATTTTTGCTAGTTTGAGTTTAAGAGTACCATTATAACATTCCACTAAACCTGCTGACTAAGGGTGGTTTGCTGCATGAAATGTCTGTCTTATTCCAAGACCTGCGCATACTTTCTGCATTATTTGACCTATGAATTCACTTCCATTATCGCTCCAAAGGATTCGAGGGAGGCCGAACCTCGGGAAAAACTCCTTCAAGAGGATTTTAGCCGTAGATAGAGCGGTATTATCCTTTAGGGGGTAGGCCTCTATCCATCTAGAAAAGGTACATACCACCACAAGGACATACTTTAGATTGTTACATCGCTCCATGTGGATATAATCTATTTGCAACACCTCAAAAGGATATGTTGGAGGAGCTGGGGTTGGTGTTCCCTTTCCTGGGTTATGCACCAAACAAACAATACAGTGTCTAACTAGATTGTCTGCACATTTTGGAATACCCTCATTCTGCCATACAGGAGCCAGAAGTTTGCATATTCCTTTAGCACTGATGTGAGCTGGGCCATGTGCCATGGTAACAACTGGAAGCACATAGGCATCTGGTAGCAACCAACGCTGATGTTCAGACAATTCTGTCCAACACCCTGTTGCGTCTAACATTCCTGTAGTCTCTCTCCACTTACTCAATTCTTTCTCTGTAGCTTCTTCCTGAATCATTTTCACATTTTCTATTGTGTCCTCACACATCCCTCCGTGTCTGACCCATCTAGCAGGGCCTGCAACATACATGCGGCTTGTAACGTCTCTGGCTGTTTCTTTCGCTGTCTGATCTGCAAACGCATTTCCTTGACCCACATCATCAGTAATCTTCTTATGCGCACTACACTTGATAATTGCTATCTGAGTAGGCAAGGTAAGTGATTCGAGAAGGTCATTCACCAACTCGCCATGTTGTATTTTAGCACCATGGGAGGTGAGAAACCCTCTCTCCCTCCATAAGCGGCCAAAACTATGGGCCACTCTAAACGCATATTGACTATCGGTGAACACATTCACTCTTTTTCCTTTAGCCAATACACAAGCTCTAGTAAGAGCTATCAATTCAGCTGCCTGAGCTGAATTCTGTCTAATACGTGCAGTTTCTACAACTGTATACAAGGTTGTAACTGCATAGGCTGAGGTCGTCTCACCATTGAGGAGTTTAAAACAAGAGCCATCAACCCATAAGATTCCATCTGGATTCAAGAGTGGAGTATCTTTTAGATCAACTCTACCTTTTGTCTCCTCTTCTGTACGGAAGAAACAATCATGTTGTCCTTAAGTGTCTGTTTCTTCTGGGATCGGTAACAATGTGGCTGGGTTTAGGGTATTGCATCGTTTAATATGTACATGACTAGCCAAAAGTGTCAGTTCATACCCTGACAAACGAGCGCTAGTGAGGTGTTGAGTCTTTGTCCTATTCAGAAGGATATCTACTGCACGTGGCACCATGACAATAAGAGCATTATCCAATACCAGTCCAGCAGACTGGCGAATGGACACTGCCGTTGCTGCTGTGGCTCTCAAACAACTGGGTAATGCTTTAGCCACTGGGTCTAATGTGGCTGAAAAATAGGCACACAGGCGTTGCTTATCCCCAAATTGTTGTGTTAAAACTGACAATGCACAACCTTCCTTCTCATGGACGTAAAGTGTAAAGGGCTTACTGTAATCAGGAGTACCTAACACAGGAGCAGAACATAGGGGAGTTCGTAGGGAGAGGTTGGGGTGTATCTTTAAGAGTGAGTGCCAACAGAGGTTTTGCCAGCAGAGAAAAATTCGGAATCCATTGTCTACAATAAGAGGTAATACCCAAGAAAGCACGTACCTCCTTTTGTGTGCTTGGGACAGACATTTGAGCAATTGCCTGGATACGCTCTGGAGTTAATTGTCTTCCCTACTTTGACAAGAGATGACCTAAATAGGTAACTTTTTGCCGGCAATATTGCATCTTAGAGGGTGAAACCTTGTGGTCAAGATCAGCCAAGTGTCGTAACAATAGTAGCCTGTTTACAAATATCCTCAGAATCAGCAGAAATCAACAAATCATCTACATACTGAATAAGAGTGGCACCTGAAGGTAAAGTGAGAGTATCGAGCTGTGTTTTTAAGGCTTGACTATAAATGGAGGGACTCTCACAATAGCCTTGAGGAGCGCATGTAAATCGGAAGCTTTGGCCTCCTAAAGAGAAGCCAAAAATATCTCAACTTTCTTCGGCAATGGGAATACTGAAGAATGCATTCTTCAAGTTGATTACAGAAAACCAAGTATCAGTAGCAGGTACCGTTGTCAATAGGGCAGTGATATCTAGGACAACAGGAAATTGGGGTACAACAATCTTGTTAACCTCCCGGAGATCGATCACAAAGCGATAAACGGGAGGTTGGGAAGAATCAGTACGTTTAAGAATAGGTATAACAGGACTATTGCATATATTCCCTCTAGTTTCTTCAATCACACCTTTCTGAACCAAATCATAAATAATAGCCAAAAGAGCTTTTTCACCATCACTAGAAACTTTGTACTGGGGAACGCGTGGTAACTTAATATTGGGTTTGAGGGTGACAACGTAAGGCGGAATTTGCAAGAGGCCAACATCATTAGGACCTGTAGCCCAAAGAGTGGTAGGAAGAGAATGCAATTCAGGGGGAAGTTTGTCTTTAGACAGATACACTGGGGAAATCAATTCTCTACCCAAAGTGAGGTGTACACCAGAAGGAGAACAATGTAGGGTTGCATACAATCTTTTTAATAAATCCAGACCCAACAGATTTTCACCACAACCAGTTGTTAAAATAAGTGGAGCCTCTAGATCATAGGGACCTATCGAGATGGGCAAAGGTTGAGAAATTGGGTTTTTAACTGGGGCACCAGAAAATCTTACGGTGCCTCAGGGAGTTTAGAGTGGATAATAGAACTCTTTGTTGCACCAGAGTCCAATAGAAATTTCTCTGAAACACCTAATGTAATTACCTCAACATAAGGCCCATTCTGATCCACTGGAACTGATATGACTCCCTCACTTTGTCTATGGCTGTCCTAGCTAGTATGAATATCTTGACTCTCATTCTCGTTATAATAATTATCATTGTAGTATTGAGCAGATTGAGTATTTTGCTGATCAAAATAATTCGTGGAAGTTTGAGGGGAAAAAGAACGCTGATGCTGATCATAAGATGATCTACCTCATCCCCTACCCCTAGGCGTTGACTGATAGACACTTCGGCTACGTGACCCAGACATATCACCAGTATGGTGTAACAAAACCGGGCAACTATTCTTGAAGTGACCTTCCTCCTTACAATAAGCACATTGATTAGGACCCAATGGAGAGCTTGAAACAAAGGGTTCAGGTTTCTGTAACAGCCTCTGAAATTGGGGAAGTGGCTGAAATGAACGCTGTGTAGAACGAGGAGGATAAGCTTGCTGCAAAAGAACTTTCGTTTTGAGGTCTTTATTTTTCTTTTCTGACTTCTCTTTCTCCTCTAAATCCCTATTCTCATAATACTGAACCATCGTCAAAATTCCCGAAGGCCTTGCCACAGGCCACGCACTTTTTGACATTTTGAGCCTCGTAGATAATTCCAGCAATAAATTAGAGACAAACTTATCTACAAACAATCTCTGGCCACCTGGTGTAGCCATATCTTGTCCACTGTGATGAACAAATGATTCTTCGAAACGTGTAAAGAAATCATACACAGACTCATCCTTCTTTTGCTTACAGGCGGACAACTTATCCCAATTAACTGCTTGTGCTGGCGTTAAGAGTTTTCATAAGTGTTATTATTCTGTTGGGCAATTCTGTAATCATTGGTTCTGGCTTATCTCCACCCACTTGTCTTTGATCTGCTTGTAGGATAGCAGCCCAATCACCACCTAATTCAACAGCGTGATCCTCTCTACGGATTTTATTCCATATCTCGGATGGAACTACTTGACCCATCAACATATCTATATCTGATAAAGTTAGTGTGCAAGAGGACAATGTATGTACTAATTCTTTAGCATATCCTGCCGGATTTTTACACGGGTCAGGTAATGCTTGCTTTAACGCAATAACTTCTGATCTTTTCCACGGAACATGTACCCAAACTTTCTGGAAATGAGCAAGCACAAGGGGGTTAGCCCCTGGCACAGCATCTCGCCATAAAGGTTGTACTTCTCGCATAGGATATAATTTGTCTGTTGTAACAATTCCTCCTGTCCCTGAATTTTTACAAGATAGAAGATCTCTATATGCTACTAAATTCGATATTGCATCTTTATAATCCTGTCCTATTACTGCTCCAGTAGCTACTTCCTTTCTTAATTCTATTAATCCCCTAGGTGGGCCATCCTGGATTGCATTGCCCCACATTTGAGTCAATATCTCGCACATGAGATTAAAGACATAACGCTGAGTAGATGCAGGCCATTGCATAGCTAAATCTTGGATATCAGATGATCCATACGTATTACCATTTGTCATCCATTTTTGAGCCTGAGATTGGAGTATCGTAGTTTCATGAAGATCGAGATGACTCTGACTTCTAAGAGTTCTCTTCATAATAGGGGAATTGCGTACTTTATTTATAAAAGGAGTGAAAGCTGAAAAGAACCCACTATCTTTTCTTCTAACTGATTGTGGAGTAGAAGCTTGTGCCACAGGGGTAGAGATGAGTGTCGTTACTGGAGGTATTACAACAGGACCCGCAGTAGTAACTAGGATCATAGGTTGAGGCACAGGCAGAGGTGGAGGTGGAGGTATGACAGGTAACATAGCAGGTACTGGTGGAGGAGCTAAGGCTGGTACATAAGGCGGTGGAGCAGACAACATAAGGGTCATTAAAGGATCTTTTTCATTCTCCTCATCTAACGATGGAGAAGTAGGCAAAGCTGGATAACATTTATCTACTATCACACGATGTTGTCTATCTAATACCTCAATCGCTCGATCAGTTTCATTGTCTTTCAATTGTTGAGCAGCCTGTATAACAGACATTTCTTTTTCCTTTCTATCTCTTTTTGCTTGTTTTATTTCTTTCTGTTTTGACTCCTTTCGCCAAATGCAAAATGAGTCAAACATTGCCGGCCGGGCTTTTCTCTTAAATAGTCTTTCCTCTAAATTACCCAACACACATGGCTCAAAACTACCATCCTTCGGCCATTGTAAAATACCATCATTCTTAGTGTATTTTTCCCAAAGGTCGATAAAAGATTATAGGACCAGTTCCATGTTTGGAATAAACTTCATATTTTTGGAGTCCCTACTGAAGGCACTGGACAAGTGTCTTCTAGTCGGGAATCTCTTAAACAACAATAACAACACCATCTTTTGAGCTTACTGAAACCAGGCATTGTTATTTCAATGGCCTCTTACTAACATCAAGGGGTTAATCAACTAACACAGTACAAATGTACTCACCCCTCAGCTTCGGTTATTGCAACAATCGAATCAAAGCAAAATCAAAAACAAAGATGTGGGAGCTACCCACAATTACTTAACCAAATTGTTCTCTCACACCAACAGAGGCCCGTCTATCATCTCGAAATACCAGTCATTGCCAACGTGAACCAAAGCAGGGCGGCGGTCAGGGCAGCAGTCATCAGCAGCCGTCGGAAAGGAGAAGCCGCGTTGTAAAGACCTTCGGTCCACTTTTTACATGCAGGGGTCACTTATGTGGTGCGCTGCCTCCGGAATTTCCTCACGTAGCTCCTCACGACCCTCGTGCTTGACCTCGACCTTTGACACCGCCCCACGCTGGGCGCCAGTTGAAGAACCAGGCCTCTACGGGCCTAGCGGTGCAGGGCATGCCTAAATCTCCGAGTTCACCTGCTTTGTTATACAGAGACACGGGACACTCTGTTTAGCGTAGACAACAGGATTTATTAGCTGCATCTATGCACAGTGATCCTAGAAGTACACCAATGGTATGTTCTCAGGAGACTGCCCCTTTACTCCGGGGCTCACAGTCTTTTATATTCTTTTACACCTGCATAAGAACACTCCCAATGAGCAACATTTAAACCAATGAAAAGATATGTTTTTTTTGGGAAAAACAAGACGTCACATGATTAGATTATCCACCCTCTAGGTCATGTTTTGATAACCCCACAGGTGATTCAATCATGGTGTCCCTGAGTTAATCAACATTGGTAGACATGTTTGTGTATTGCAAAAGAGGCCAATTTGCAAGGTAGGATAAGACGGGAAGAAGGACAATGAAAACCAACAGATGGTTTGAGACAAGGATTAGTGAGTCGAGACAAGAACACTGAAGGCCAACAGGCAGTTTGGATAAGGATTAGTGAGTCGGACTGATTCCTGGAATCGACTTCACCTCAAGAATAGAGGGGTTCTTTGATACGTGGCAGTACGAAGGGCAAGAGTTTTCTGTCTGCCAAGCTGCCTGAGCAAGGGCAATACAAAATGGCGGTGAAACACAAAATGGAGTCGGAACCGAATTTCCTCAATGCCCCTTTGAGAGAAACCCCAGTTTTTCATCCCGCTTAAAGCCCTGCCTGTTAGTGAAAAACTGCTAAATTTGTTTTTTACTATAGCAAGGCACATCTCTCCAATAGGTTAGCATTGGAGATGACTTGTAACACAGTACAAGTGTAGCTTCTAATTGGGAACAGATAGAAAATTGGAGTTTGGTGTCTCTGGGCTCACAATGTAAAATCACAACTTTTAGTGAAGTTGTTTTTTAAATTGCAGGTCTCAAAATGCCACCTTTAGAAAGTTCAAGGACAGAACGGCTATATTGCACTCAATTTTCACAAAATAAACAATGTGCTCAATAGAAACAAATCAGAACTCAGTTATAGTGTGCACCCTCTGCCGTGGTTCTACCCATCCACCTGTTCAAAATTGAAGGAAAAAACGAGGACAACAGTCTTAGACAGAAAGTGCACTACGCACTACTTCCTGCACTCCAAAGAGTGTCTCACATATATTAAACATCAATTAATCTAATTCACATAAATCCCAATGCATTTTGGGTGTTAAGACCACCCTCAGGGGAGTCTACAAAGAAAGAATCATACCAATGAATGTATGTCTGTTCAGGTCGCATCGATACATATCGTTAATCAAAGGCCCTCAAAGATGTGAGGTATTAGAGTATAAGAAATATATGATGAGTAGGAAAAGCCCAAGTGAAGTGTCAAGCTGTAGGATAAATATCATTAAAATACAACTCAAGAAAGATCTGAAAAGAAAAACAGGTACGGAATCAAAGAGGAAATGAACCTAATAAAAATGTAAGGGCTCATGGTTTCCACCATAGCGGAAAACAATTGACATCCTCTCCGTGAACATGCTCATCCTGGTGCAAGGGTTCCTTCAGTAGTGGTCCAAGTACTTTCTAACCCTTGTGAATGTTACCCTCAAGAATAACTGTGCACACATGCACTGCGTGTGCGCATCATGAAAATCTATTCAAAGTATCCATATCTACGTCCAGGCCAAATTTCCAGACGTAGGTCGTCAAAAGTATAAGTCTCCTAGGTACACTTTGCTGCCGAAGACTTTTCTTTCACCACGGGAAGGTATTTACATCACTCGTACAAAGCCAATAATGCATCCTGCTCTCCAAAGCTACCTCCGGTGGGTCGCTGTAAATACAACAATGCCACTTAATCTCCAATGTTTACCTTATTGTTACACTACCTTTAGATTCCTAAGCAAAATGCACTCACCAAATATGTATTGCCAGCCAAGCTGTATTAGCCGCTTCAATCTTGTACTCCTTGAACTCTCTTTAATGCTTTTGAAAAACGTGTAATGCAAGGTTCTCCCATCTGAATAAATCCTCATCAGCTGGAAATGAAAACAGGATAACTGATGTTGCCTGTCGCGTCAAGCTACGCGGACCGCTCGCTGCCTTAAATGACACTTACTTGCAAGATTACTCAAACCGAGGATTACATTTTCGCACATAAAATTTGTAAAGTTTGTGCATACGATCTAGTAATTTCCATGCTGTGCACTGATGAGTTGTCTGCAATTTCTACAAGTGGAGCATTGTCACTAGACCTGCTACCCACCTATCCTAGATACATGTAGTTAGTTCTATGTTATACTGTGCTTCAATGGTGAATATTGTATAGACCATAGTGTTATGGGCAAACCACAATCTGTCCAATTCTTTCAAGACCACTTTTCCAATGAGAAGGGTACTCCGGAAATCTACCAGAGTTTGAATGACTATATATCTGCTACGCATTGGTCAGATGGATTATACACGTACTCCGCTGTTGGTAGTCTTGCTAGAAGGGGATGATATTAAATGTTGTTGTGAAGGATATGATGTACAGAACAAGACTGCAGCTATTGGGTAATTGACAACTTCAATAATAGAATCCTACAGGAAACATGGCAGTTTAAGCTTATCGTTTAGCCCATGGCTATCAAAGTATCCAAAAATCAAATCCAAAAACGTTCTCGCTGAAACAAAAATGTGGACGTGTCCCCGTCATTCCTGATCATTACTACTTCTAAAACCGAGAACCTAAGCTGAGCAATGGTGTGATGATTGTCAACACAGTGGCTAGCCAAAGATGAGCTAGTGGTCCTGGTTCTGATTCAGCCCTTGTGCGCCGTGATCCGTGTACATAGCGACCTCTCAGTCTTTCCCACGTAATATAAACCACATGGGCACTTAATTATGTAGAGCACATTTTGGTCATTGCAATTAGCTGTGAAGTGTAGATTAACAGGTTTCCCAGTCCAAGGGTGGGAAATGGAGAAACCAGTTAATACATTGTTAAAATGTGAGCAATAATAACATTTTTATATCCCTTTGTGTTCCACCTTCTCGTCTGTGTCACCTTTCATAAGAATCTCTCTGAGATTGCGTGATCTTTTATATGCAAAAATGGGACGGTCACAAATAGGTTGCAGAAATCCGACTCATATTGCAGTAGCTCCCATCTGTTCAAAATCACCTGTTTGATGGCTGTTGACTGAGTGGAAAATGTAGAAACAAAAAACTCTTGTTTGTCTTGCGTCTTTTCCCTATTCCTTAGTAAGTCCGCTCTTGGGATCGCCTGTGCCCTTCTTTCTGCCCTCTCCACCACCTCAATCAGATATCCTTGTTCAAGAAAACCTTTTTATATTCTTCCAGAAAATTAATGTACTGAGTACTGTCTGATGCATTAAAGAATAGTTGTACCTCAGCACTCTAACATTTAACAAAAACAATTTTTAGTATAGTAATTGAATTTAAACAAATGGCCTTTTCGAGAGATCCCACGTTAATGATTAACAATATTTATACATATAAAAAATCTGTGGATTTTTTATATGTATAAATATTGTTATATTAAAATGATGTACTGGAAAATATGTATTGATTTATTGTGAAAGCCAACAAAACTGAAAGAGAATGCTGCTATGAGGAATATTTATGATTGTTTTTAATGAACTGTTAATGCACTTACTACAAAACATTTTTTTTTAATAAAAAGTACTTAGATACATACAATTTTATGTTTGGATTATAATACTTTATATGTGGCTATAGAAGGAGTTTGAAATTGGTCTAAACAAATGGTGTTCTGGAAAGTGAATGTGAATATAAGAGTTGGAACATACAGAAAGGAATGTCTTTGTTTTATTGTGATATTTCCCGGTCCTTTCTGGGTTTATTTGGGAAAACTCTCTCTTTTTTGATGCATTTCAGAAGAGCCATTCTCCAAGAAAATAGGGGACCAAGAATTATGCGCCTGAATATTATGAGACGCTTAGAAAAAGTACAGCAAATACCTTATTTATTGTGCTGATAAATTTGTCGTTCCATGTAAAAATAAGCTGGCGTGATCAAAAAATGTGTTTAAAAGATTCTGTTCAAATTAACCAGTTATGCCGGTATGGTAGGTAATCTGTTTTATATCCGGAAGAAAAATCTGTGATACCTGAGAATGTGAGGTAATTCAAATCGCCCCTCCAAAGTTGCAAACCCACCTTAGAACCGGGTCGCATCTGTCTTTAAACTTATTGCTGAAACAAACTGATGTAACAGATGCAATACAAATCCAGCTTTTAGAAAAACGTTTTTTAGATATATGACTCGCCTTTCTTTTACTTCACCCACAGAGGATTTATCATATATGCCCTCTAGAAATTATAAACAGAAAGGCTTGGAACTTTGGAGGGGTGATTTGAATTACCTCACTTTCTCAGGTATCACTGATTTTTCTTCCGGATATAAAACAGATTACCTACCATACCGGCATAACTGGTTAATTTGAACAGAATCTTTTAAACAAATTTTTTGATCACGCCAGATTATTTGTACATGGGACCGCACGTCTCATAAATTGTTAACTTTCGTTACAACGGTTACAAATCTCACAACTGGTGATTCCCTGTTTATATAACATAGACTTGACATTTACAGATTAGAAACCTAATATTCACAATGCTATCTTTTGATTGGTGTTTTCTCACAGGTCCACCCACAACAGACCTGTTGATAAATCCAGCTCCTCAGACAATTTTCCCCAAGGGTGGGAAATTCAATATAAAGAATGAGGTATTTACTGTTTGCTCCTAGTGTCTGTATATTTGCAGACCTCTAGTCATTAGTGACAACAGATTCTAACAAGGATGTGACCATATTTATTGTTTTACTTATGTTTCACAGGAACAATCAAATACTTCTAAGTACCGCTTTGGCAACTATATCAAAACCTGTCTTCCTGACGACAAATTTATCAGCACAATAATTAAGCTACTTGCTGTACTTTTTCTAAGCGTCTCATAATAGTCAGGCGCATAATTCTTGATCCCCTATTTTCTTGGAGAATGGATCTTCTGAAATGTATATCTGACACGTTCTTTTTTTCTTTCAATCACCTTTGGATTTTCCTTTCTCTTCGGTCACTTTTTGGGGTAACATAGCTCTTTCAAACCTTGCGTGTGGTTCACTGTCACTCACAGGAATGATTGGGTAAACACTATTCCCTATATGTCATCACAAGAGAACATCAGTGTACCAATTTTCTATTAAGTACACATCAGCCACATATAAATTGTAGAATGGTTTTATCTGATATGTACACCGGACAAAGTATGTAATGAGCGATATTTCTTCGCCTACCTTTGTTTACAGCCTTGAGAAAGTTACGCATAAGTAACAAAACACGTGTCGGCTCTCTTCAGCTGCTTCTCAACTGCCAACACTTGGAAGGCCCTAGGATTAGGACCTTCATTCTGGCTTCTACATCTGCTTATAGTGCTCAAAACAAAGAACAAACCATGTATTGAATTTGAAATTATATGTACTGTGTTTGGAATTATATACAGTTTTTGTATTGTGCTTGGAATTACATACAGTTTCTTTGGAAAAACTCTTGGATTGTATGATATTAAACCACACAGAACAATATACTTATTTGATGTTCTCTTCTCTTAATATGACAGATGCCATTCTCATGTTCCCTTATCTGTGAGATAATATACTAAAAAAAGCAATCATTGACGTGGGATCTCACAAAAAGGCCATTTGTTTAAATTCAATTACTACCCTAAAAATTGTTTTTGTTAAATGTTGGAGTGCTGAGGTACACCTATTCTTTAACACATGAAACAACAGAGTTTCTAAATACCTGTTGACTTAGTATCCTTGGTAGTGGGATGTTCCTGTTACCTTGAAGGGCAAAGTAATCTCAATAATTGATACATTAGAAGCAAATAAGACAAAGTTAATTACAGAATTTGATGTGCGACTGTCGAAACCACCACTACTGCTGTATGATATTGTACTGTCTGATGTAATCCGCTTTACTCTGAGAAACTGGGGGAACGAAAGGTGTTTCTTCAGGGATGTAGAATGGAAACTGCTATAAAGTAGTGTGTTATTCCGATCTGTGTTTATTTTTAATGCTGCAGTAGTGATTTTGGTCCCATCCAGTTCTATCTTCAAATCCAAATAAGAAATGCTCCAACGATCAATAGTGTGGGTAAATGAAATCCTTGGATTCCTGTCATTCAGCTGTAACAATTTTGTCACTAGATCTTGTTGTGTGCCTCACCAGATGATTAATATATTGTCAATGTACCTACGATATAAAATCAAATGCTCAGTCCAGGTCGTGTCATTTAAAATGTAATCAGACTCAAATTTCATCATGTAGATGTTGGTGTAGCTGGGGGCCCCGGAAAAACCCATGGAGGTACCATTGGTTTGTAAAAAGTACTTGTTGTTCCACATAAAATAGCTATGAAACAGGCAATATTGAAGCAATTCCAGTAGGAAGACTTTGTTAGCCTGCACTTCTTCTTGTTGAAGGAGTGTCCATTCGACAGACTCAATCCCCTCTATATGGGGGATGGAAGTTTAAAGCTCAACAACGTCCTCTATACATAACCAAATCTCCACCTCCTCTGGCATCACAATATCATCCAGAAGTTTTAAAAGGTGAGTAGTGTCTTGTACATATGTTGTACCTGACTATTCAATAGGCTGAAGGAAAGAATCCAAGTATTGTCCCAAAGGCTCATGGATGGATCCGCAGCCCGAACCAATGGGATGGAAAGGAGGATTTCTCATGTCTTTATGTATTTTCAGCAGCATGTATATGAGAGATCTGCGCAGTAATCTTGAATACAGAAACTCCGATGTCTTGGCGGAAATCCATCCTATGTCTTTAGCGTGTGCCAAAAACTTGTTTAGGGGGTGTTGAAACTCGATGGTGGGATCTTATGTTAGGGGTAAGTAGGTAGTTTTGTCTGCCAACATGGTTTCGACTTTCCTGTCATAAAAGGCACGGTCCATCACCACCAGTGCCCCACCTTTGTCTGCTGGCAAAAACTCAAAGAAGCATTCTTCCTTAAAGACTTGAGTGCGTTTTTGTCCGATTTAGTCAAATTCTGCTGTTTCATCAGGTATTTGTGCTAAGTTCTTCTTCACTAAGGTCTTAAATGTGTCAATCACTTTGTGTGATATTGGGGATACAAAAGTACTTTTGGGTTTAAACTCTTGATATTCCGAACCATTATGTTTAGGTTACGTGTTCTCCAAATTGGCAAAAAAGTAACGCAGTCTCACTTTCCTCATTAACTTATAGAGGTCAAATTCCATGTCAAATGGTTTGGTATGAAAATTTGGTACAAATGCTATACCCTTGTTCAACAGTGCTATCTGTGCTGCTGACAGGTGCGTGGAGGATATATTGAACACTAATGTTTTTTCTGTTTGCGATCTGCACTGGCGTGTTTTGTTCAATCTCCCGCCTCCGCGGGTTTTGCTACATCCGTCTGTACCACAGCTTGTTCTATAGGTGGATTGTTGAAAGCTGGGCTTACTTCTAAAAAAGAAACCTTAGGAGCTGAAGCTGTGCCTGTAGTTGGTTCTCCCTGTGAAGTCCCAGATGTAGAAGGGACTGGTGCTCTTATCATCCGTGTGTTACTCATAGATACCAGGCTCTTCTCTGAGGAAGTGGTTCCTGATTTGTGGAAGTTTCGTTTCTGTGCATACACTTCCGCCCAGGAGTACCCTTCGTCCAGCTTATAATAAATTGTGTCTCTCCTGAACTTGCATACCTTCTGCTCATGTATCTCTTTAGCGTGTACATCTAGTTAGGTGTTGATCTCTTCTAAGGTTGTAGACCAATTTTCAGATTCCATACTCTGTTTGAGGGTGTCCTGTAATTTGCGTATCTCTTGTTTCAGACCCATCAAAACTGTAGACAATTCTTCCACAATCAATAGTATCAAATCTAAAGAGCATTTGTTGAGAATCGAGTACCACTTATCCATAAAATTCTTATTAGTTTTAAACATCATTGGTTTGATAGCAAGTCTCAAGCCCCTCGGTATCCTGCTAGCCTTATGGTATTCGATTAGGGTTGTGGCATGTAGTCTCTGATTTATTTCTCTCCGCATCAGATATTCCAGTTGTCTCAATTGCTCTGTGACAGGCCCATGGGCTGTGTCAAATGTCAGTACCTCACGTATCAGGCTTATATATCTTGGGACTCAGATGCACTGTACACTTTAGTCTCAGCTTTTTATTGTCAGTTAAATGTAAAATGTCCTCGAATGACATTGTGTGGCGCAACTAATAGCTATGTAGGGTAGATGCGAGTTAAAGTGAAAGAACAGAAAGGCTATATTGTGCTCAATTTTCACAAAATAAACAATGTGCTCAATAGAAAAAAACAGAACTCAGTTGTAGTGTTTACCCTCTGTGGTGGTTCTACTCATCCACCTGTTCAAAACTGAAGAAAAAAACTAGCTCAACAGTCTTAGACAGAAAGTGCACTACTTCCTGCACTCAAAAGAGTGTCTCACACACTTTAACTATTTTGTGCTTCTGCCTTTCCCTAGAATGCACGTCTGGGTGGAGTGACAGCTGGGCTTTGTGAATTCAGTCTAGACAGTCACACACAAAGGGAGCTGAGGTGTGCCCTGCATATCCTTATGATCCATCACCAGGCTGATGAGCCTTCCTGAGTTACAGTGGTCTGAGGAGTTGACACTGGCACCTGAATAGGGATATGCCGGTTCCCACACAAAGAGTTGCATCCCTCCCTGTAGTATGTCTGGAGCCAGGGCCAGGAAGGGCAGGGTATTGTGCACTACAAATACATTTCTTTGAAGTCTCCCTACTTCAAAGGCAAAAATTAGTACTGGGCATCTGACACCATATACTCAGAACACTTCTGGACTGAGGACATTCTGCAAGGAAACAAAGCTGTTGTGCTGCCAGGAGGGACTGCCAATGTGCTGCTTGCTTTGCTGTGATGGCCTGCTCCCTGCTGCTTATTGCTTCTGAGTGAAAGGACTGGACATTACTCTCTACATCCTGCTTCTAAATGTTCTCCAAGGGCCTGTATGGGCTTTCCTCCTATTGCTAAAATCTCAGGGACAACAAAGACTTCATATGAATCTTGCTACCAGCACCTGGGCTCCTCTGCTGCGAGTCCTGCTCTGCCAAGTGGTGCCAAATCCAGTCCTGGGCCCATGGAAGTGAGTTTTTGTGCTGCAACCAAGAAACTGATGAATTGACCCCAAAGCGTCATTTTGGAACTGGTGCATCCCTGTGAAATCGATGCATCACAGCTGCCTGCACCAACGCCGTCGACACCACCCACCGAGTGTACGACGCAATGACCTCTACTTTCAATGCAGACCCAATTTTGCTGCAGAACCTCTGAAGAACCACCACTGCATGAGTTTTGAACTCCGCCTTACCAAGTCTGTTCCAACTCCAATGCAGTCCCAGTCCTGTGTGGCTTCGAACCGACTCAGCACCTCCAGCCCAGCGGTTCGACACCAACGCAGTAGAATTGACACATCCCGCTCTTGACACCGATGCTGCATCGCCTCCAGGAACCGAGGCCTTGCACCAGCAACCGACTCATCACCACCTCTGTGCACCACAGCTTTCACGAGCACCAAAGCTTCAACGACTCTGCATCCTCCTGAAGGACCGCAACGCCTCACCTTGCATTGTCTTCAATTTCCGATGCATACAAGGTCGTGTCAGCTGACTGCATGGCTTCAGTATCTGGCACCGCGCTCCATTGCAGTGAGACTGAACTTTTGTTTTTTTCCCAGTCAAGCACAGTCAAATTGCCCCACTTAGGGTTATTGATTTCTAAGCACTGCATTTTGATTTAATCTTGCAAAATTCATATCTTGACTTGTGTATGTTGGATTTTTGTCATTTTGGTCTTGGTTTACTCAGATACATATTGACTATGCTTCTAAACTGGTGTGGAGTAATTTTGTGGTGTTTTCACTGTGTTGCTGTGTGTGTTTGTTTGTGTGTGTGTGTGTGTGTGCACACATACCTTACACATTGCCTCTTTAGTTTAGCCTGACTGCTGTGTGCCAAGCTACCAGAGGGTAAGCACAGGTAAAAGGTTAGTGTCTACTACACTTACCTGAATAGAGTGATGGTCCCTACTTGGACAGGGTGTACACCTCTGCCAACTAGAGACCCAATTTCTAACATTGGTGATCAGCAGAGAGGATGGGACTATTATTTGTGCATTACAAACACTACTGGTGTACACTACTTCCATGTCTCAGACCACTACGTATAAACATACTATTTGTTTTCTTTTCCTCATTTGCAAATGTTTGAGTTTTTGCAACAACCGTGTCTCAATCTGGAGAGTCATCAGCTGTATCTGCAGTACTAGAGTTTGAGCAGGAGAAGTTGGAAACCTCTACAGTGTCCCAGCTCAAAGAGTTCTGCAGGGAAGTCCAAAAAATTTTAAGTCCTCACTACAAGGGAGGAGCTGCAAAAGGCGCTGAGGGCCTGGTTAGCAGCTAGGGATGCAACTGTGCACCCAGAAATTGAAATGATGTTGTGGAGGAAGACAAACCAAGTTTGCATATGAAATGGCTGGAGGATCCAGCATTGCCTGTGCTGTGGGGCAGGGGGCAGTCTGAATCATGGAAGAGCGTCCTCCAGAGCTGGCAGCAGTGTTTCCTCTAAAGGCCTGTCTTCAGCAGAGTTAAAGGACAGGCGGGAAGAAAGGAAGCTCCAGTTGGAGCTGACAAATCTCAATATGGATATGAAAACACAGTAATTGGCAACAGAGAAAGATAAATTGGCAATGGGGGAGAAGGAAATGCTTTTAGCTCAGGTGCTGAGCTTGAAAGAGCTTTCCAAATGAACACAATCCCTGAGAGAGATTGTGGGGCAGGTTTGTGTAAGCACTTCTCAGTAGGGGGGAGGGACACCCTACTAGCCCTAGGGAAAGGGGTCAGGACAAGGTACCCCTCCATGAAGGAGGCCCTGATTAGGAGATATGGTCTGACTGCAAAGAAATGCAGGAGGAAGTTTAAGGAAACTTTTAAAATTGCTCCTCTGAGTTGGGTAGAGTGTGCTGATTCTTTTTTGCAGAGCACTGAATGGTTGGATGAAGGGCAATGAGGTAACAGACTATCAGGGGCTGTATAATTTGATTGCACAAGAGCACATGTTTAGTCTTTGTTTTCCAGAGGTGCCCCAGCACTCGATTAACAATAAGCATTCTCACCCTAGGCAGCTTGCTAAGGAGGCGGACCTCTGGCTAAGCAATAGGGTCCAAAAGAAGTTGTATGTGGGAGCCTCAGCCAAGAATGGGCAGGGTCCCCAACAGAAGAAAGAGGTGGGGACAAGAATAAAAGTAAGGAGTTCTCTAAAGGGACCCAAATTAGTTCCCAAGGATTCCCAACCCCTGTTGAGAACAAGTTCTTCCCTACAAGAAAGCCTGCAGGGTAGGGACCCCTGAGGTATTTTCAGTGTTATCACGAAGAGCACTTCAAAGGGCATCCCAAGTGTCCCAAGTAGGCACAGCCCCTCGCCGGTTGGTAGTCAATGGGGATGGCGAGTGTAGTGCTTGGGAAGGCGTTGGTCCTATTTAGTGGTGGAGGGCCAGCTGAAATGACCCTAGTGTCCCTTGGTGATAACGAGATGGTCCTGAAAACCCTAATTCCTGACATCACTAGGAAGTGCAGGCAGTGGGTGACCATCAATGGGAAGAGGGTGGAGGCACTGAGAGACATAGAAGCCCAGGAATGACAACCGTCCGGTGTCATCTGGTGTCTTCAGAGCAGGTTGTCCCTAATGTGGTCTACCAAGTAGTTGCTGTGGACAACAGTGAGCACCAATTTCTGATTGCTCAGGTTCCCTTTGAATGGGGGGGTTTCAGGTTCCTTAAGGGTAGCTATGAGTCCATCCATGCCTGTGGATTGTCTGCTGGGCACGGACCTGAAGTATACCCCCTTGGAGATGTTTGGATTGCCTGAGTGGGTGTGCCTGACCACATGGTCCATGGCAACACGTGAGGGTGATCAGAAGGACCTGGATCCTGAAAGAGTGGCCCAGGTGCCTGCAAAGATGAGAAATAGCATGGGACACGGAAAACCCGCTCCTGAAATTCCCACGGTCAGGGAGGAGGCTAAACCTGAGAAGGACGTCCCAGAAACTACAGGGGAAGATGTGGCCAAACTGGGAAACCTACCTGAACTGTCGAGTGGCAGCAGGACAGAGTTCCCTCCAGGGAGTATTCTGCATGGTGCAGAAAGAGTGCCCTACTCTTGTGGGTCTTCAGAAGCAGGCCGAACACCAGGCAGATGGTGAAGCCTCTGGTACTCACCTGATCTATTGGGAGAATGATCTCCTGTATAGCGAGCCTAAGATTTCCGAGCCTGGGGCAGCCTGTGGCAGCCTGTGGCTGGTGATATCCCAATGCTATAGAGCCTTTCTACTAGGTATGGCTCAATGATTTGCCCCAGGCAGGTTATTTGAATGACTCCTGCAGGCTCTGAAGTGCGGCTGTAGCAGCGGAGGCCAAGTGCGGACTTTACCAGCTTGAAAACAACAGATTCGCCACTTTCAAATTACACATTCTACAATTTTTAAAGGAACGCTTCAGGAAGGAGGAATGAACCAAGGTAATGGTTATGACACCGCAAAAAGAGAATGAAGTAATTTACCAATGTACAAGAAACAGAGCACTGAAAAAAAAATGTGAATTATCTGAGAAGATCTTGAACATCTCCCTCTTTAGGAGCACAAAAAAAATAATTGCATAAATGAATCACCTTTTCCTTTGAAGAGTGCAACTCTATTAAAATTTCACAAACTACGGCTGCCTTCCAGTCCTCTAGAAGGTAGTCACAGTAAGACCGTTGCTAAAGAAGTCCAAGCTGGGGGCCAACGTCAGGAACAATCTTACACCCATCTGTTTACTCTTTCACATGGGCAAAGAGTCTTTCACATGGGCAAAGGGTGGGTAGAAGTGTCCATGTATTAAAATCAGGACTTTGCAAAATGTAATGAACGACCTACAAATGGGCTCCCATTGCATTCATAGTGCTAAGCAGGTCGTCCTATCAGACTCAATGATCTTCACCAGCTAATTGATAAAGTAGAAACTGGCAAGCAAGTTCTGACGCCACCTATCAAGTTCAGGCAAGAGCCGCGCCGTGACTGGCGCCCAAGATGGAACTTTTTAACAATGCCTCCCTAGGCAGAATCTAGAACCTTCTGTATGTACTGCGGTGCCCAAGCAACCTTTTGCCGATGACTGGTGAAGCTGCCCTATGCAGCTAAGAGGAGTTTTGCTTGGGTTCACCCCTCGGCCGTCACCTACCCGGCCGGACGTCAGACACTTTTTTTTCCTCGTCTCCCGCAGTATTTCTTACCTCCTCCACCCTATTTTTATGCTATGCTCTTGTAACTCATGTAACTATTCTCCACATTTCTTAGCAAAATTGAGGAAGTAGAGTATTGCTATTCTGTTGCTGCTAGCCCTCTGTTTCTGTACCCGACTGTAGCACTCCCAGCGGACCGCCCACATCGGAACTCCTCGGCGCTCGTCGCTCGGCTTCCGGTTGACCGAGTAAGCGCATCGCCAGGAACGCCTCGAACGCCGACTGCTTTTTCGGCCGTCGCAACCGCCGTCTGTTGCATGAAAACAGAACCCTCTTTGGAAAACGCGGCAAATATTGAATCTGCGCTTTTGCCGCGCTGTAAGGAACAGAGGGGGCGCGGCGCCCGCACCCCCCATCGGGGGTCCACAGACTCTGGACCCGGCGCGCTGACAGCGACGCAGCACAGGAAGCGCCAAAGGAAAGTGCTATCAACGAGGGGAGGAGAATGGGCATGTTAACTCCGAGCCTGTAGTATTCGGAGAGAAGCCGCTAAGAGCATACACTTAAGAGGCGGATGGTGGCAGAAGGAAAGTCTCAATTTACCAGGAGTGAATACTGATATTGAAGTTGCTGAGGTGCCCGGATTTCATGTGGTGAGGGGAGGAAGGAGTGCGGGTCCACAGAAACAGAGGTAAGTGAAGGAGGCAAGCCTTCCTAAACTTGAACATTCTGCCCAAAATTAAAAAAATTAAGGGAAGTAATCTGGGGGAGAGGGTAGTTGCCCATACACAAGAGACAGAAGCCTTGCAGTACATCCAAGCTCCCTTATACCCCCGGCTACGTAGCAAAGAAGAATTTGAAACAAATGGCCTTAGGGAAAACAAAACCACGTAAGGCCCTGAAAAACCCTAAAAAAGCAGGAAACAAATCCGGAACGGTGGACGTGGCAAATGCATCAAAAAGTCTGGAGAACGCAAAAACACCACCAACCGGCAGCAGAGTATTGACTAATGGAGAAATCTCACCCCCGAGTTTAACTCCTTTGCCAGCACTTGCATCCTCTAAGTCAGCTGGCGCAAATGGGGGGTCGGCGGTATCAAAAACCATTAAGGATTTTATCGGGAAACATTTTAAAGGGAAAGAGACAGTACGTAAGGAGTCAAGTGTATCAGAGACTCCGCAAAACATCGAAGACTCGGCAGAAACTAGCTTGGAACCCCTGAACCAGTCAGTCTTCAATATCGCTGAGATATCATTGGAACCTCGATTGTCTTCCTCACCAAGATTGTGGCAGTCATTATTCACCCAGGTCACAGGAGCAGAGGTGGTGGACGAGGATAAAAGAGACAGTAGCAACCACTTGGGTGAAGAGAATTCTGCCGAGCGGGAAATCAGTGTCAATGGACAACAAAGATTAAAGAGCTCAATTGTTAGCGGATTAAATGCCACAGACGGGCCCCTATGCAATTTAGAGGTGACTGGATCTACTAGCCTATCCATGCTTGAAGTTATGTTGATGCTCCAAAAGACCTTGCAGGGCATTTTAGAAGTCTCAGTCCTAAATAACGACATTATAAAAAGACAAGGTGACCAATATAAGGATATTCTTGGAGAATTGGTACAGATTAAAAATTTGATGCCCGCCTTAGTAAGACCAGTAGAAGACCAGGAAGTGATTATAGTGGATAGTGGGGATGTAGCGAGAAGGGAGAGTAGCCATTTAGAGGATGCACCCACAGAATACATATCCTATCGCCCAATGATAATAAAAAGGTATGGGGAAAGGAGCTATAGAAAGCAAATAACAACAAAGCAAAGGAGGGGGAAAAAGGCCCCAGTTAACAGCAACCCCGAAAAGCACCAGGAGCAAGAGAAGGGGGCCACGCCAGTCTATAAGTTAAAGGATAAGGAACTAAGGCAAGGAGTTAAGAAACTAAATTTTGCAGAAACAGGAGCAAGTAGCAATAATTCAGCCGATCCAAGCAGGAGGATAAGTAGGAAGAGATTGGGAAATGGTGAAAAGGCTACCAGGAGGACCCAACCAGGGGTAAAGGAGAGCTCAGTAGTAGGTTGGGGGATGGACTTACCTGTAGATGGGGGGCCTACAAACCTAAATCAGGTGATGGGGGACAGAGCTAGAGACAGAGAAGAAGTAAGTAGGTATAACAGGGAAGAGAGGTCAGAGGGATTACTACAACACCGACAGCCAGAACTCCCTACAGATAACTGGGTGTTTGTAGAGCCATTAGGACAGGAAAAGGGGGGGAAAAGAACAAGGAAATTAAACCCTTTAAATCGTTCACAGCTCCTATCATCTTTTGCAATGTGTCCCAGCCTAAGATATGTCAGCACCGCAGATTTAAAAGAAGTTGGGTTCATGGTGAATAGTAAGGGGAAGGAAATAACAAAGGTTCTACTCCACTCAGCCCTAATAAAAGATGCAATAGAAAAGGCAGAGTCTGAGATGCGTTGGGAAGGAATTCGAATAGTAAAAAGGGAAGAGGTGTTACTGGATATGACAGGGAACTCTTTCCTTAGGAACCACGCAGCACTAGATGAAAGACAAATAAAGATGATTAGCCTGGGGAGAGGCAAGAAAGATGCCCTTGAAATTACGATAAAACCAAAAGATCAGAGGCGGAATGTGGAAGATGTCCTTGCGGGGAATAGATATAGAGAATTGGCCTATATGAATGGTGAGGAAGACAGCTATATGAGTAACATTGATTAGGAAGAAGGGTCGTTGCACAGCCTTGCCATTCTGTCCTGGAATGTAAATGGATACAATAGAATAAAAGCACAGAAAGATTTCAAAAACATCTTGAAGAAAAATGATATTGTATGCCTCCAGGAAACATGGCTGTGCGACGAAACCCCAGTTACGGAAGGCTTCACTCACCATGTAAAACCAGCAAAAAAGAACCAATCAGGTAGACCGTCAGGTGGCCAAATGACGCTGATCTCAACAAGGATAGTTAAAGATATGGAACCCCTCGAACTTAAGTGCAAATGGGCGTTGGGTAGTAGAGTGTGTACCGTAAACAACATGCTGGGGGGTGAAAACCTATGTATTATAAATGTGTACATACAGAAAGGGAAATCAAACGAATATAAGACTGATCTAGATTGTTTAAAATCAGACCTGGAGTACCTATGTGATTGTTATCCAAGAGATGTACTAATAGTATTGGGGGATTTTAATCATAGACTAAATCCCATCAAAACGGACTCCTGGTTGAGGGATATGTTGGGAGTATATAAAATAGAGCTCGCGCATTTTCCCCATTGTGAGATCTCCACTCAAGACGCTGAGCTTGGGCAACTGCTGGGGGCCATAGGTATGGTCTGCGTAAATGGAAGGAAGGAAGCAGACCGGCCAGCAAATCGTACTTTTAAGATAGGACAACAAATGTGCCCAATAGATTATGCATTCATTCAGGCCTGGAACTTTTATTTAATCAAACAATTTGAAATTCTTAGGCTTGAGGGTAGTGATCATTACCCTCTACAGGTAGAACTCCAGGTACGCAGTTCCCCACATAGACAAAAAGTGCTTCAAGTAGAGGTGGAATACCCCAAACGACTTACTACGAGAATTACCGATGAATATATAAAAAAACTGAGTGCACACCAGCTAACGGTGAATTTAGATAATCTAGCACCAGTGGAGGGCATAATATGGTATGAGAACACAATAAGGGATATGGTGGAATGCCTCAGGTTAAAATTAAAACACGGTAACCGTAAAGTAGTAAATAATATGAAACCATACCCCGATAGTACCTCCCATTGGTTCGATGATGAATGTCGTAAGGTCAAGGCCACTATTAGAAAACAGGAGAGATATCTAAGAGCTTATTATAGTGATGAAGCGGTAATAGAACTTAAGAAACTAAAAATAAAATATAAGGCCACCATTAGAGATAAAAAAAGGACATTTAAGGACAAATGTTGGGGGAATTTACTTGAGACAATTGAAGAAAAGAATGTGAGAGGCTTTTGGAAGTTAATTCAGGAATGTACGGGGAAAGCCTCAGGAACCCTACACTGCTCGGTCCCAGAGGACAAGTGGATGACATACCTGAAAGAAATTTATGGCATATGGCCAGAGAGGGAGGGGAGAACGGCCAATGATTGGCCTAGAATAGGGGAAGAAATTAAAGCACACTTCTCCCCAGATGCCATTAGAAGTATAATAAAAAGGCTAAATCTAACACGGGCTGCAGGACCTGATAATGTACCAGCAATTATAATAAAAACGAATGTAGATTGGTGGGCGGAGTTTTTTTCTAATATGTTTCAAGAGATCCTAAATACAGGCAAGTTCCCAGATAATTGGAAAGGGGCAATCGTCAGGCCAATACATAAGAAAGGAGACGTAAACTCCCCAAAAAACTATCGCCTAATAAACCTATTGGATATAGGAGAAAAGGTCTTTTCAAAAGTAATTTTGGGTATACTAAAGGACTGGGTGGATAACAAACAGATAATACCACCAGAACAGGGAGGGTTCAAAGAAGGCCACTCAACTGTTGACCACTGTTTCGCTCTTTGGTCCATTGCACGGAAGTCGATCGATCAGGGGGGAAAATTATTCGCCTGTTTCGTGGACTTCCGTGCAGCTTTCGATCTGGTGGACCGGGTGCAGCTGTGGACATCACTGGTTGGCTATGAAATACTGGGTGATCTGCTAGCCATAATCCAAGAACTGCATACAGGAAACTGGGCACAGATAATCCTGGATAAGGAGGGAGGATTGACGAAGAGAATCCCAATTGGGAACGGTTTAAGGCAGGGTTGTGTACTTGCCCCCCTACTATTCTCCCTGTTCTTAGCAGACCTGCCTCAAAAGCTGAGAGAGGTTAGAGGGGCAAACCCAAAACTGGGAGGAAACCAGATATCATGCCTCCTATATGCTGATGATCTGGTAATCATGGACCAGACGGAGATTGGGCTCCAAAGAAAATTAAATCGATTCAAAGAATACTGTACTACCAAAAAACTAGTAGTAAATATGGAGAAAACAAAAATTGTTTGTTTTGGTAGGAGAAAAACAAAGTTCTCTTGGTACCTGGGCACAGTATTACTTGAGAGGGTATCTGAATATAGATACCTGGGAATGTGGTTTTCTGGTACCCTGAAATGGCATACGCATCTACAAGCACTAAAAATGAGGGCATTGGCTTCCGTGAAAGGTCTAAAAAGATTCAACAATATATACGGAGAAATGTCGGACAGACCGGTCCTGAAAGCCTATCAAGCAATGGTGCCCCCTCAATTCTTGTACGGAGCTGAAGTCATTTATTTAAGCAGTAAGACCCCCTGGGATAGAGAGGAGGGTAATATATTAAAAAGCCTATTTGTACTGCCTAAATCTTCTATGGTACAGGCGGTTAGACTTGAGCTGGGAATTACCTCGTGGGCGATAACCGCCTGTATGGCCCTTGTACGATTCTGGCAGCGATTGGGAACAGATGAGCTCCTCAAAATTTCCCAGTGGGCCAAAGAGGAAATTACAAAGAGCGACCTACCCTGGGCAAAGGAGGCTAGAGCATCAATAAGGAATGCATACAGGGTGCTCGATCTGAAGGTCTGCCCACTACAAGATCATATAATAACAGGAAAAAGAGAGTTAAGGCTCCAAGGCACGGATATGTCCCGCACTTATGACCGGGAGTACCTCTCACAAAAAAGCTCAGTAGCCCACATGACATCTGCCTGGGAGCTTGACCAACATTTTCCGTATGTGGACCGGTTACCTAGTCATAACTTAAGGCGGGAAGTCCTAAAAATGAGAATCGGAATAAACCCATGCTACGCGAATAATGGAGCTCGAAATCAAATGATAAGTTGTAATGGGATCTGCACTTGCACTTTAGGTACTACCTGTAATATTATACACATTTTATTAGATTGTATGTGGTTTTTAGATTTACAAAAGGAGATTTTACGTCCGATTTTTAAAAATTATAATATTGTAAATAGGATGCAAGCTGCTAAATTGCTGATGGAAATGGAGAACTTAGATATAGCCTGTGCCTTGGGGAAATATATGAAAAAAGTTAAGGTATTCCTCAGCTGCACAGAGTAAGATCTAATAATATAAGCCCTTGACATCAAATAAACGTGAAACAATTAGTGATTAAAATAGTGCTGAATGATTAAGAAGATGATGTATAGATAGGATTTGAGCGTCTCATTTAAATTAATTGTGATAACATTCCGGTTTTAAAAACGATAGTCAAAGTATATGTATATTAAGATGTAATATGTTTATTGATACCGTTGTGCTATGCATTTACTGTTGTTTTTATTTTCCCTGTTTTAGTAAGATAAGAGGTAACTTGTACTTTTATGGTTGTAACAAACCAAATAAAGTTTGTTTTGACTTGACTTGACTTGAACTATTCTCCAGCACCTATTTGGCCGTCACCTACACAGCTGGTCTTCTGACATTCTTTTCCTCGCCCCCCCTTATGTGTCTCCTTCCCTCCCTCTCCCTCTTTTGATCCTTTGATTTAAACTGATGTAACTATATAACCCGTAACTCACTGATTCAACTGATGTAAATTAAAAAACTGTTTTTACCTACCACGGAGCCTGAGCAACCTTGGCGGATGCCCGGTGGAGCTGTCCTATGCAATTATAGAGGAGTCTGGCCCCTTGGCCGTCACCTACCCAGCCGGTCATCTGACATTGTTTTCCCTAGTCTCCCCGTTATGTGTCTCCTTCTCTCCCCCTTTGATGGAACAATGACGACGCCCCCTGGGCAGATACCAAACCTGTTTGTACCTACCGCGTAGACCGAGCAACCTTGGCCGATGCCCGGTGGAGCTGTCCTATGCAGTTATAGAGTAGTCTGGCCTCTTGGCCGTCACCTACCCAGCCGGTCATCTGACATTGTTTTTCCTCGTATCCCCGTTATGTGTCTCCTTCTCTCCCCCTTCGATGGAACAATGACAACGCCCCCTGGCGGATACCAAACTGTTTGTACCTACCGCGGAGACCGAGCAACCTTGGCTGATGCCCGGTGGAGCTGTCCTATGCAGCTATAGAGGAGTCTGGCCCCTTGACGTCACCTTCCCAGCCGGTCATCTGACATTGTTTTCCTCTTCTCCCCATTCGTGTCTCCTTCACTCCCCCTCCCTCTGTGATTCTTTGATTCAAACGGTTGTAACTATGTAACCTGTAACTTGCTGATTCAACTGTTATAACTATGTAACCTGTAACTTGCTGATCCTTATGTAAAGTGCTCTGATACCTCCGGGTCTAGCCAGCGCTATATAAAACTTTGAAAATAAAAAAATAAAATAAGACAAGATCTTTGACAGGCTTGTCACCCACTTTTATTGGCCTCAAACGAGGAAGGTCTCAATGTGTTCTGCTGGTCCTGTCTTACTTGCTAGGCAAGTAGCAAAATGGAGCTGGGGAAATGCAATGATCCCTTGCAACCTTTTCCTGTCATGAGGACCCCTTTTGAGAGGGTGGGCATTGACATTGTGGTGCCTCTGGATCCCAAGACAGCCGTGAGCAACAGGTATGTCCTGACCTTGGTGGACCATGCCACCCGGTACACGGAAGTAATCCCTCTGTGGACAGTGACTGTGCCCAAAGTGGCCAGGGCACTGATCGGGATCTATACCTGCATGGGTTTCCCTAAGGAGGTGGTATCTGACAGTGACACCAACTTCATGTCCTTGTGCATGAAGGCCATGTGGAAGACAAGTGGGGTGATCTACAAGTTCTCCACTCCTTACCACCTCCAAACCAATGGGCTCCTCTGCTGTGAGTCCTACTCTGACATGTGGTGACAAATCTAGTCCTGGGCCCTTGGAAGTGGGTTTTTGTGCTGTAGGACAAGAAACTGATGCATTGACCCCAGAGTGTCATTTCGGAACCGGCGTATTGCTGTGAAATCGATGCATCGCCGCTGCCCGCACTAAAGCCGTGGACACCACTTACCCGAGTCCGCGATGCAACGGCCGCGGCTTTCAACGCAGCCCCGACTTTCCTGCAGCGCCTCCAAAGAACCACTGCTGCATGAGTTTCGAACATTGCCTCACTGAATTCTGTGATGCACCGTTCCATCTCCGATGAAGTCCCGGCCACATGCGGCTTTTAACTGACGCAGCGCCTCCAGCCCACGGTTCGACATCGATGCAGTGGAATCGACGTATCGCGCCCTTGACACTGATTCAACATTGCCTTCAGGAACCGTGGTCTTGCACCAGCAAACGGCGATTCACATCCTCTGCCCCCAAGCGTCAAAGCTTCAACGACCCTGCATCACCTGCATCTACAACGCCTCACCTCCTCTGTGCCTCACATCGTCTTCATTTTGCAATGCATCCAAGGTACTGTAAGCGGGTCTGTATGGCTCCTGTATCTGGCCTGTGCTCCACTGCGGTCCGACTGAACTTTTGAATTTGTCCTGGTCAAGCGTGATAGGCCCAGTTAGAGTTATTGATTTCTAAGCACTGCATTTTGATTTTATCTTACAAAATTCATATCTTGACTTGCGTATGTTGGATTTTTGTTGTTTTGATCTTGTTTTACTCAGATAGATATTGGCTATGTTTCTAAACTGTTGTTGAGTACTTTTGTGGTGTTTTCACTGTGTTACCGTGTGTGTGTTCACAAACACTTTATACATTTCCTCTTTAGTTTAGCCTGACTGTTCTGTGCCAAGCTACCAGAGGGTGAGCACAGGTAAACGTTTAGTGAGTAATGTACTTACCCTGACTAGAGTGGTGGTCCCTACTTGGACATGGTGCATAACTCTGCCAACTAGAGTCCCTGGGGCTTATTTACAAGCCCCTGTGTGCCACAGGAACATACTTTTTATGGATGTTCCGGCGGGGCACAGTGTAGTGGCATATCTATACAGTCACATGAAGCCATCCTGCATGACTTTTCATGGTGCTGTAGATATGGTGTTAGGCAATGCAGCACAAGTCACTGCATTTTCTCACACTACAATGGGGGGTGTGCCATGGGCGTTACGGCGAGTGTTCCCACATAACACCCATGGCATTTGACACTTTCCCAGATTTACAACGTTCTGTAAGCCTGGGAATGTGTGAAAACCTCGTTTTTTCCCTTTTCATTTTTTTAATAACTTTTTTTATTTTTCAAAAAAAGAAAAAGTACAAGTCGTGGCCATCAATATTTACCTATAGATATACACACGCAAAAAAAAGAGCCAGATACATAAGAAGGGCAATGCAAAGATAAAAAAATAAAGGGCAGCATGGAACAGAAACCAATTATACAACCTGGAACAAGAACACAGGAAAACAACAAAGACAAATCATTGCAGCTGGGATAGAAAAAAAAATTAGACATACACTTTGGCAGTTTTGTGCCTTGTCGATAATGAACTAATCACTGCTTCAACCATTCCTCTAATGGAGCTCATAACTTCTCCATACCTTCTACCCCTTTACTGGAACACTGGGGACTACAGATTGTAAAGGGCAAGCAGCCTAGCTCTCCAATTAACAAACGTGGGGGCTTCTAGACTTAACCATTGCGAGGTAATACACAGCCGAATCATTCACATAGCTTTGAACAAGAAAGCAGAAACATATCTTGTAGTTTGAGTCATCACAACCCCCTCAGACCCTTTTATCACCATCTCCGGAGATATGGTGAGCGGCATATTAAGCCTCAAATTTATAAAGCACTCCACATCATGCAAAAGTTCCCTCAGATTCAGACAAGAATAAAACATGTGTATAGAGTCAGCTGATTGAAACTCACACCTCACACACCGGTCACCCTTTCTGCCCCCCCATTTTGCAATTTTATCCGGCGTATAATAGAGGTTGAACATTACCATATAGCTTTGAGTCCGTAAGCTGCTGGAAACTAAGACATAACTTGTTAAATCCAGTGCCATCCTTATATCCACCCCAGTCTTACCAAATTTGCCCTCCCACTTGGAATTTTGTAAATCAAGATCGTCCGAAAGATCAGATAACAGATACTGATAGATTGTCCCTATTCTGGCCTTCCTTTGAATTAGTTCAAGTATAGTGACCTTATCCAGCATTGTGGGAATTTCGTGTAGGTATTTATCATTAAATCTTCTGATCTGAAGGTATTTGAAAAAATCGTGTGTGTTTAAATTAAACTTATCACACAATAACAAAAAAGAGGCAATTTGCCCTCCAGAAGATAGGTCCCCTATATCCTTCAGACCCAATAGCTGCCATCTAAAGATGGTCTGATCCTGAAAGATGGCGGGCAAAAGTCGGTCAGCTTTAAACGGCATATAGATATTAACATTCGAGATTGAGAGTTTCTGCCGGATTTTCTGCCAAACTGAAAACATGGCCGCAATTACCTTGAACCTTGTCTTCTTAAAATAACTCGGCTCAAGAACTTGCATCAAAATACCCTTGGCAGCCTCGCCTAGGCCTATCTCATAAATAGTAGGCCTATTAGAAGGCGGAACCTCGACTCTATCCCCCAACAGCGGTAGCCCTAAGTGTTGCAGCATAGCAGACCAATAATATAATACCAGATTTGGGACTGCCCACCCGCCACGGTCCCTGGAGAGACACATCCATTTAGCTGCCCTGCGTGAGCGTCAATATCCCCAGAGGAACCTGTGGCAAACCCTTTTGGCCCTGGCCAAGCTTACTCGTGACAGCTCCAATGGAATGGTTCTAAATAAGTATAGAAACTTTGGGACAACCAGCATTTAAAGCACACTGCAGCAACCGTATTGAGAAAGCTGCAAATGATCTAATCATTCCAACTTAGCATTAACAGATTTGACTACCGGAAGAATATTCAGATCCGGAATGATGTCAACAGAGACAGTGATTTTGACCCCTAAGTAAATTGCTTCACTAACGACTGGGGCATTAGAAAATCGGATATTGGTTGATTGAACAACCTGTGTTTTTGCAACATTCAGCTTATAGCCTGACAACCAACCAAATTGTTCAGCACAAATCTTTAAAGCAGAGAAGGCAGAGTCGACATCACAAGTTAAAACAACATCATCCGCATAAGCCAGGGTCCTATACTCTGTGCCATCGACCCTAATAGGTAATATGTCCAGATTTCCTTTGATTTTACTAAGAAACGGATCGATGCAAAGAGCAAAGGTGAGCAGGGGCACCCTTGCCTGGTGCCCCTGCTGATGTTAAAGTACCCTGACTCCTGACCAGAGATACGAAGTGCTGCAGCTGGGGATATATAGAGTGCTTGGACGGCCTGAATTAAATTCGGTGCTGAAGCCCTTCCAGCGGAGCACTGCCCATAAAACCCCCCAGAAGACCCTGTTGAACGCCTTCTCAGCGTCAAACAGGATCAAACTGAGGGGAGAAGCAGTAGCCTGAGCCAAGTCCAATAAGGCAATGACCCGCCGAACATGGTCGGCGGTGTCCCTACCCGGGATAAACCCTGCTGGAGCAAGGAAACTAGCAGGTAATGACTTCCGCGAGTCTAGATGCTAGTATTTTTGAATATATTTTACTATCTGTATTTATCAAAGAAATCGGTCGGAAAGATGAGGGATTTAACTCTGGCTTATCCCTTTTTTTAAACAGAACAATTGTGGTTTGGCGCCATGAGCCAGGTATGACACCCCCTGTGCAGACCTGAAGACTGATAGAATGTCCTGGCGAATCTCTGGGCAGAACGCCCTATAAAATTCGAAGGGAATGGCGTCAGGGCCGTCAGCCTTTCCGTTGGCTAGAGATTTTATTGCCAACTCAACCTCCTCCCACGTTATAGGGGCAAATAGAACCTTATTCTGATCCATTGTGATCTTAGAAGTAATGATGTCCTCAAAGAAGCCCTCTGCCAGAGACTTGGTCAAAGTACCAGCGTTATCTTCAGTATAGAGAAGCGTATAAAATTTATGAAACACATCCACGACTGCCTCCTGCGTATCCTGAACCACACCATGCTGATCCTGAATTCTAGTAATGCGATTCAGTAAGCTTTTCTGTTGGAGCCTCTTAGCTAATACTCTACCCGAATTTTACCAGTATTCGAACATCATTGAACGATATTGCAAATACTTGGCTGCTAAATCCTGCCAGAAGAATTCCAGAAGTTTGGACTTCATTCTGGCAGCACGCTGCTGACTCTCATCTGTTCTAAGGCCATCCTTAAGTTTGCATGTCAATTCCAGCTCTGCCAGCCTAAGCTCCTCAATGCGGCCCTTAACCTGCTCCTACCCAGTCTTCCACTAAAAGGATGCAAAACTCTTAGTCTCCCCACGCACTGCAGCCTTTAGTGCATCCCAGACTACAGAGTCAGGTGCAGTCCCCCTATTTATGTTTAGAATTTCAATCAGCCACTTTCTCATGTAGTCCTGATAGGCCTGGTCCAGCAAAAGTTTCCTTTCGAATGTCCATGTCCTAGGGGGTCTAACCGGATGGGACCAAGGACATACCGCTATCAATGGATTGTGGTTTGATAGAATTCTTGGAGGAGCTGAAATAGAGGTCACTTCTGCCACCTGATCAGACACAAAGAAATAGTCCAGAAGGACCATTTTATTATGGGGGGCAGAATAATATGCAAACCCTTCATTGTCTTTGTTATGCCTATACCAGAGATCAATCAGACCATGTTCTTGAGCTAGAGTCTGGAGAGCCTTGAAGACCCTAGGTTTCTTGCCAGAGTACTTTTGAGCCCCTACCAAGTAAACATTTCCGGGCAGATTGATGTTCATGTCCCCACAGACAAACAGTGGATATGGCCAGGCTGCTAATTCTAAATTTAGATGTTTTATCACTTCTGGATCATCTGCATTTGACCCATATATCGTACAGATCGTTAGAGGTCTCCTATCTACCATTATTTCGGCTACAATCCATCTACCCGCACTATCCTCTCGAACCTTCTTACAAACCCGACCCCTCGCTTCAACAGAATGCATACCCCTCTAATCATAGATGTCTGTCTGGAACAAGCAATTAAGTCATATTCAGGTACTTTCAACCACTCCCGCTTCCCCCAGGGTATGTGCGTCTCTTGTAGATACAGCACATCGAATTGCATAGTGTGAACAATTTTAGAAAACATGGCCCCTTTTTTACCATCATTTAGGCCGCATATGTTCCATGAGCTTAAACGCAATTTACCCTGTCCCATTAGAACTTTTAAAAAATCTGATCTCGACTGAAAACCTTTAAACTTTTTAATACCAAATTGACTGATATCAATACCACGACTATAACATAGATCCAAAACCATAGTCACCCCCACCATCCCTCCCCCAAAACCCCTGAACCCCCTCCCCAAACCCGCCCACCCCCTGCACCCCCCCTTGTGCGGCAACAGGACCGACGTCCTTGTGATGGAATGAGCTGAATGCCCTCGTTCTCCCCTAGGTCCCTCACCCCATCATTATAAACATCTGAGGGTTGAGGCCAATTGCAATCCAGACAGAAAAGGAAACAATTGACTAAAGAGGGTAAATACCCCTAACAATTGGCTCAGTCCCACCTTTGAACCTGTAGCCCCTGGTGTGAAAAAAAAAAGAAAAACCACAAAAAAACAGTAAGGGGCAGAGAGTCACGAGCATCCTTAACTATATAGAACTCAAAAACTCCTTCGCCTGAATCTCAGAGAGGAAAAATCTTGTCTGACCCTGGTAAATTATTTTCAGTTTGGAAGGAAAGAGCAGGAAGGCTTGAGCACCCTTTGTTTGAAACGGAGCTATTAGCTGGCGGATCTGCCACCTCGGCTCAACTGTTGCTGGACAAAAATCTGGCCTAACAAAGAACTCACAACCTTTCATAAATCATAGATCTTCTCCCTCGCCAGGAAATTATTTAAACAAATCAATATTGCCCGAGGCTTATCCCCGGTTTGTCTTTGCTTGAAAGGAAAACGATGTGCTTGTTGCACTTCGAGCTGCAAATCCCACTGCTTTACTTCTGGAAAAGCTTCGGAGAAGAGTTCCACGACAAACTGCCTGGTGTCACCCCCTTCACGGCCTTCCGGAATCGCTAAAATCCTAAGATTGTTCCTCCTGGCCCAGTTCTCCAGATCGGTCAGCTTCCAGAGCATGTCGTCTTTTTGTGCACTAATCAAGTCAGTTAGACCCATCTGAGTTGCCAGCTCATCCTCTAAATTGGAAATCCTCTCCTCAGCCTCTACGATTCTGGCAGCAATATCGGAACACATTTTGGTGACTGCTGGAGGACTCATCGCGGTTTTCTGGATTGATTCTGACATTGCCGGTCGTCATTATTAAATCACGATATGGGCACTAAAGTCTATACAAAGGACCTATTCTGACTGACCCCGCTCTGTGGGATCGTACATCTGAATTATATGTTAAATAGACCTGTTATTACGTGCAGATTTACACTTTAGACCGATTTATTTTAGATCCTTTATAATCAGCGGATAATTTTGTTACTATACGATCATTGGACTAATTGGCTTCAATTTGGTGAGACAAGCCTATTGGGTCACTGTGGTATTACATTCTTAGATCTTCGCTCATCGTCCCTACGTGAAGCACTTTCTTATTAGCGCCCTGAAAAAGTCCCCTTTTAGAGACGAAACGCGTCGGCTGTATGGGGCTCCAATTTTCTATTGAAATAAAGAAATCAAATCAAGGAACCTACATTTCTGTGACTTATTGGGATTGTACCCTATATTGATTCATTATATGTTAAATGCGGTGGTGCACCTGTGCTGCTATGTTTTGATATAGTTCCCTAGGGAACTAGCATTGTTACAGTAGGTGGTATTCAGTGTGCACACAAACCCCTGTGAACCTAGTATGGGTATCAATTACCATCTGGGGATACTCTATGTTAGGTGCTGACCCTGAGAAGGTTCCACTGTTAGGTCTCTTCACCTGCACACGTTTTGTTGACTCTGCGGATTGAATTTTGAACCCTGCGACATGCACCCTGCGTGCGGGCACTCTCCTGACGCGTTTCTTTATGATGGGCCATGATATTTTGATAGACGACAGAGAGTGTTATTTCGCCAGGGAGTGCCTGAGAGGGATTGATCGATGGAGCACTGCCCGAGACTAGGGCGTTGTCAACTGAGCCAGGCTGCGTAGGAAAGGAATAATCCCATGACATCGAGTCAAGCGAGCCTGGATCCTTGCTTAGTGAAAGGGGCCCTTGGTCTTTCGATCTAGTGGCTTTGCGAACAGTATGGGGACCTCGGGACAAGACTTCATCTTTAAGTACTTCATTAACTCGCCAGTCCCCTGCGTTGCTATAATCATCAGTCCATTCTCTGTCTTGGTCTTCATCCTTGTTCGATGATCCAGTATGTTCAAACAATGAGTAGAATTTGTCCTCCCTTCAGGCTCCCTTATAGACTCATCAACCCTGGCAGAGTTATTAAGACAGACCGTTTGCTCCAGTGTATTTGTGACAACAACATCTTGGGCAGATATTTCAGGCTTATGTTGAGCAGAAATAAAAGTGCTTCCAACTTGCGGGACTACAACTCCCATAATTCCATTAATTGGGAGAGAAAGTGTAGTTTGAAGTTCACTAGTTAGTGGATCAGCACCCCCACGGAAAGCTGCTGGGCTAAGCGCGCTTTATTCTTGACTATGGAAATTACTTTGCTCGGAAGGGAGAGCCAGAACATCCCCCCCAGACACAGCAGAGACAACAGATGTAGACACAGGGTCCGGCAAGATGGATACAGCACCTGCAGACTGCTGAAGTGAGTCAATCACGGTTTTACTGAGATTCGGCTGCTCACGCTTGCTAGACGACGCATCAGCAGAGGGCTTCACTTTGGCAGACTGAATTTTGAATAGCGCGGGTAAATTCTGCTTTGACTTACCGCTCACAGCGGGTGCTGCCTGAACATTGCCCGATTCTCCCGCCACCGGCGCGTCTCCACCGCGGGCTGTTTGTGGCTCCTTGCTCGCACTTGCAGGATTTACGGGGCTGATTGCTTGGGCTGCTGCAGCTCGAGACTTTGCCGGGCCATTTCGGAGCCATGATACTGACGAAAAACCAAGGAAGGCTGCAAGGGCAGGAGAACCCACTACGGTAAGAGAGCGATCCCCGCCAGAACCAAGGTATGTTGCTGAAGAGGGGCAAAACCCTGAGCATAACAGTCAATGACTGAAAGTTCCACAACAGTTGGGCGATCTTGCTGCAAAGTTTCTCATATTTCCTGCATCCCAGCGGCTTTATAAACTCAGATAGGGTGAGTTAGCCAGGAGAGAAGCACCACCAGCTCACGCAGCCGAGTGACCCGCCGCCATCTTGCCTCTCGTTTTTTCTCTTTCCATGTGTGCTCCATTCAGCAGCACACATAGACAGAGGAAATCACCTCCACTGATTGTTTTTGTGCAGGAAGATTTACCTTCCTGTACAAAAACAATCATTCCTACAATGCAGAAACCCTTGCACCATGGTGCTGCTTTGGCACATGGCAGCCAATTCTGCACCAGTCCTGGGGAAGAGGACAGAAATTCCCCGTATCTCATAGATATGGCACATTCCAGCCTTTTTCTTGTGACATAGGGCAGCGGAGCAAGAAGGCTTGCGGCATACCCTATGCCAAAAGTTTGTAAATGAGGCCACTCATTTCTAACACTTGCTGTTTCACAACCATAGATCACCAGCTGCTGTGGAAGGTTTGCATACAAGGCCCTGTATAGAATTATATATATTCAAGGTTGTTATAATAGGCTTGGTGGCGTATAGTTAGCAAATGTGTGGTTTAATTGCCAACTTGTCACTAATATAAAGTGTGTGTGTGCATGTGAGTGTATTTTTTTGTTTAATCTGTTTATGTAACTGTTTTTCTTTCATCAACCTGGTTTGAAATTCAACTTTGTCATGGGTTTGCTCACCTAAGATAACTCAATTGTACCCCAAAATACATACCACAGTAAAGTCACTGGTAATTGGGGTAGGCCAACAGATGTCTACACCAGCTACACACGCTGCAAGACTTGACACTAAGCAGAAACCACATAACTGGCACACATCAACCTCAAATCAATCTCATTATCAGTCAAACTGACCACATCTTCTAGAGGAAGCAACCTGAAAACGATGTCTTGTCAAGTACCATCAAAAAGTGATTTCTCTCAGTAAAAGAAAAACCCGGAGCCCATTTAAAATGAACATAAACACAGCTATCTTCAACTGAATTTGACTCATTTTTAAAACATGTCTACTTGCTAAACATTTCACACAATAAATATTAGACATTATAGATACAAAACTCATGATACACATTAGAGTTGGTGCGTGAATACCAGAGGGCCAGGACAACTGATTCTGGATGGTATTCCTGCACCACAAGCTGCAGATTCCAAGTTTTTTTTTCACAGAAGAGCTATGCTATGAGCAGGAGGAAAGTGTCAGCGAGAAAGGAAGGTTGTAGTTATGGGATTGAGGGTCCCGGTGAGCTTGTGCCTGTCCTGATTACCACGCTGCTGCAGGATCTGTCAGGGGCTAGACAGTGGTGCTGCCTGCAATTCCTGCACCTGTAAGGTCTGACTGGTCCAGTATCTCTGGGGCCAGAATTATCATGTTTTGAGTTTACAGACCCCATCATTCCAGGCCCGGAGACAGTTCTAATCGTGGTTGGTGGAAATTCAGCCAGAGTTATTGCTCTGGAGGATATTCAGACACTCGTAATGAGGGTCTGGACGTCCATAAACTCCAACAGATTTGAAACTGACTTCACTCACATACAACTAAGTCTTGCAACATGCTTAGAAGGTAGATGATATAATATTGTATATATATATATATATATATATATATATATATATATATATATATATATATATATATATATATATTCACTGAAAAAACCATAGGTTATAGACATATATAGTTAGGAATTAGCATTTACAAAACCTTGAAAATTCACTGAAAAAACCATAGGTTATAGACCATATATAGTTAGGAATTAGCATTTAGAAAACCTTATTTTACTCACACAAAACCATTGAAATTCCATATATAGTTAGTTGCACTAACTATATATCGCGCACCCGCAATCCACTGCTGATGATGTCACATATTACATCATTCATGACATGGTCAGTGACATCACTGATGACATCACTGATGACATCTCAAATGACATCACTGATGACATCATCTAGTGTCTGTGTGTTTTTGTAAAGTTTAAATACGTTTTACATATTGAAGAATGACTGGATGTATGGAAGACTGAGTGTGTGTGTGGCTGGCTGGGAGGTGTGTGACTGTGCATATCAATGTGTACTTGTATCAGTGATTGTATAAGAGAGTAAGTATGTGTTAGTATATGTGTGAAAAGTATGGTGTTCTGTGTTTAACTATAGATGAGGAAATCGAAGTGTGATTGATTCTTCACAGGACTGACTAGGTGTATGAGTGCATATGATAGTGTTCTAATAATAACTGACTGTATGTATGAGTAATTGTATGAGTGAATGAGTGAATGTGTGTGTAGACGTACGAATCAGTGAGTGCGTATGTAGTAACTGGTATTGGTGTGTCATGATGTCATCAGTGATGTCATTTGAGATGTCATCAGTGATGTCATTTCAGATGTCATTAGTGATGTCATCAGTGATGTCACTGAAGTATGGTGTTCTGTGTTTAACTATGTAGATGAAGAAATGGAAGTGTGATTGATTCTTTACAGGACTGACTTGGTGTGTGAGTAACTCCATGGATGAGTGGCAGTGTGTGACTGTCTGCATAGGTGTATGAGTGCATATGATAGTGTTGTAATAATAAGTGACTGTATGTATGAGTCATTGTATGGGTGAATGAGTGAATGTGTGTGTAGACGTAGGAATCAGTGAGTGCGTATGTAGTAACTGGTATTGGTGTGTCATGATGTCATCAGTGATGTCATTTGAGATGTCATAAGTGATGTCATCAGTGATGTCATTTGAGATGTCATCAGTGATGTCATCAGTGATGTCACTGACCATGTCATGAATGATGTAATATGTGACATCATCAGCAGTGGATTGCGGGTGCGCGATATATAGTTAGTGCAACTAACTATATATGGAATTTCAATGGTTTTGTGTGAGTAAAATAAGGTTTTCTAAATGCTAATTCCTAACTATATATGGTCTATAACCTATGGTTTTTTCAGTGAATTTTCAAGGTTTTGTAAATGCTAATTCCTAACTATATATGGTCTATAACCTATGGTTTTTTCAGTGAATTTCATTGGTTTTTTAACAGCTAATATATGTAGCTGTAAAATGTATTCTTCTTTAAATATATTTTATATGTTTATGAATAATTTTTTTTTTAATAATTTTTTTTCTTCGTTCCCGCTTCGCGAATCGGGAAGCTTCCCGTTAGCTGACCTTGATGCCGCGAAATAGACCGCGAGCCGGTAAACGTTTCTTTACCGCAAGTGCCGCGTTAGAAAACAACATCGTGACGCCTCCCGTCCGCATGACATTTCACGTTGTCGCGTGATACGTCATATGACGTGCTACGTTAGCGGACTGGTACGCGAAGCGAGTCGCAAAGCGCAGGTTTCTGGAAGCAAACCGGGAGGCCCTGCAAAGCGCTTAACGTAAACACAGCAAGTCATGTGACTTGGTAATAACACTTTTCATTGGTTCATTTCACTTTTGGTTTCCTAATGATGTAAGACTAGGTCATATAATCTAAAATGAACACTTTTCATTGGTTGAGAACTCTTGTTTTTCCCAAATGATGAAAATCCCTCCTTCTTTCCTCACTCTGACTTTCATCATTGTGAGAGAAAGACCCTTTGTGATCACTGAGCAATGGCTTCTTTAGTAGCTTCAGCTGGTGCTTCCCCACCACCTCCACCACATCCAAGGAAGAGTGGACCACCTGCTCAAGTTATAATTCAGCAAGAAGAGGAAGAAGAGGAAGAAGAGGAAGAGCAGGAAGAGAGGCAGTTTTTGCCTGAGGAACCCAGGACGTCTCACCGGAAAGAAAACTTCATTTGGCAATTTTTTTAAATTCCCAAAGGTCAGAAAAAAGTAAATGCAAGATACGTAACTTGCCTTATATGTCAAGATAGACTGTCCAGAGGAACCGAGAAAAAATACAGTTTCGGAAACTACACAATGCATCGCCATATGACTAGGTGGCATCCTAACAACTACAGTGCTGCACAGTTTCGGAACGACCTAGATAATCTCCCTATTATGGCCAGAAGATCTGTTGTACCGGAAGTAACGGGACCAGAGGGCAGGGAGATGGTGCCAAATATACAAATGAGATTTGGTGAAGTAAAACACATCTGCGTATTTTGCGATGGATTCATTTGCTACGGAGAAAGAAGCATCACTCTGATCAACAGAGCTATTGACTATCATATGCAAGTTTGTACGAAACGCCCAAAATAATAAATACTTTTTTTTTGTTTTGTTGCTCCTGTTGAGCCCTTTACAATGAATCGTTTTCATTGCCCCCTCCAAGAAAAACCCCAAAAAATATAAAACTGTTCAGAAAAATTCAAAAAAAGTAAAAAAATGTTCTGAAAAATAATAAAAAAAATATAAAACAACAAAAACAATAAAAAAAAAGTTCTTTTCAGAACTACCTCCCCGTTATTAAAAAATTGGTACAATATTTGGAACTGTGCCAACCTCTATATCTCTTAGTTCGCTTCCTAGTTCGCTCGCCGGTACGCGAACCGGAAGCGAACCAAAAACAGTAAGTATAAGGGAAGGAAACAGACACTTATGTTAAAAGAAAGACAGCTATAGGGGAGTAAACTAGAGATACTATTACCCGTAATCCACTGCTGATGATGTCACATATTACATCATTCATGACATGCTCAGTGACATCATCAGCAGAGGATTGCGGGTTTTTTGGCAACGTGCCTTATCCACGGTTTAATAACGCTGCCTTTTGCTTTATATAAGTTTTCAAATTGTATGAAATATATACCAATAGGTCGTTATGAACCTTTAGGTAGTGCTTTTCTTCATGAGGTCTGGTCGCTTCCATACACATACAGATGTTTCAAAGATGATCAAGAAGTTTATCTGAATGGAGAGGAATGCACTGAGACGCCAGATCATTCACTAATGTGTAGGCACATACAGTTACACGGTTCATGCAACAAACACCGACCAAATATGGCTTGCGTGTTGCAAGGCACGCCAGTTCCTGCTATCATCCCCACGTTCAAGTTGTTGGAAAATGGTAGTTATTTGATGCTCAATAATGAAGATTGTTCTGAGTTAATTAAAAGTATTCCTTTTATCGTAACAGTAAGTGAACGGGTTATTTGCTGCAGAAATGTTCTATTTCCTCCCACACATGAACATAGGGAGTTTTCAATCTGGCCACAAATACCAACCTTGGGAGCACATTTCAACGGCATGGCAAGAATAAGAGCTCTTTTGTCTCAGAGAGAGGTGGCCTTGAGTTCGGCCCGTGAAACTTTCGTGCTTCACATAGCGAACACCCGTACAGAGGTGCAGACCCTTTTCAATTCAGATTTGCCTTTCAATTTCAGCAAGATGGTTCGGACTATCTTTAACGCATCCTCCACAAAGGCCCTGGCGCACTTTTTTAAAGTTGTTACCAGTGGTCTCGTGACTTCATTTGAGAAAATCTTTGGAGTCATCCCTGCTTTCTTTCATTCTATTTTCTCCACTCTGCTTCGTGGATTGGCATTTTTACTTGCATTACCAGCGGACGCTCTTGTGCTTTTTTACATTTTTAAATATGGATGTCCCTCCTATGCAACCTCCCACCCTGCAGCTGCTGACACTGTTCCGCAATCGCATGCTAGAATATTATGGCACAATGCCGTTGGCGATATTAAGCACGGCATATGGGTTATCTTTTCAATTCTCCTACTTCACCTGTGTCCAGCCTGTATTTCACTGCCTGACCTGTGATTTCGATTGGGCCATTGATTTGTGTCTCTGCGGACCGGTTTCTCCTGACGTCGACTTTAATCAGCTGATGACTCCTATCATTACTCACGAGTTGGTTTGTCCTGGCGAAAGGATTATGGCTGTGGCATTGATGCATGGACTACTTGGTCCCTGGAATTTACTGGCGGCAGCACAGTCTTTCTTGGAACAGAGCTTTCTTGAAATTCCACCGAGCTGTCCTCTGATGGTGATAGAGGATCCGGTGCTGGGAGAGCACGTATGTTCTTTTCCGCTTTTAAATTGGATGGCTGAACTGTTTTCGGATGAAGACGGTGACTTCCTATTGGAGGCTGTTGCAGCTTATTTTGCATACACAGTTATGTCATAGACCTTTTTCATGTTTGATATGCTGAGTACTAGCATTTCATTGACAATTCATTGACTTATTTGTCAAGTTTTTATTATTTACCTTGCCTATTGGCTTAAGACTCGATAAAGTACTTGGCTGTTTTATTTTTCTTTAGCATTAAATTTTCCTAGTTTTTAATGCTTTACCTTGCGGACCGTCCACATATAAACTTGCAATCTGCTCTCATGAGATGGCACTTCTATTATCTTATTCAGTTCGTTTCCGGATCATGGGGAGGTGTCATCTAGGTCCTGGATATCTTTACACCGTGTTAAGTTAGCATGGGCTCATTACCGGTTTAAACGCCATTTTTCCTTTTTTGCAACTTCTGCACACGACACTTAGTTGTTGCTTTAGCTTTCCACCTAGTAGTTCATCGTGGTTTACATGAGAATAATATGTTATTGCTCTACTATCTGCTTTACTTGTTAAACTATATCTGTACAGCGAGTGCTAAAGTTTCAAGAACAACACGATACAGAATTGTTATGAGGTCTGATCTCCACGACTTCATACTCATAACATAAGTGCAACTTCTGCCAATTCTGGGCATGAGGCGGGTTTTATATTGCTTTGCCGAACACATATACACAACAGTTGATGCGGTTCACATGAAGAGAGAGCTGGTGTATGCTGATGTGATTCCTTCAAATCTAAGACACTAAAGTATGGGCACGCCCTAAACCAACACAAAGAGACCTTCTTAGCAAATAATATAATATGTGTATTAGGGAGGGTGAGATATAAGCAGCCGCGGGCCGTGGAGGGAGTTACGGTGAGGCAGGGAGGCGGGGAGGGGGAGAAGCAGGGTGGAGCCCTCTCTACCCTGCCCCTCCCCCTCCCCGCCTCCCTGCCCCACCGTAACTCCCTCCACGGCCCGCGGCTGCTTATAAGTGTTGCTAACTCTTATTCATTTACAGCATGTTAACATACTGTCACCATTCGCTTTTTATGTACTAGTAACTATGCTGGTAATTTTGCTACTGATAATATGTGTACTTGTATTCTCCACCCTGCTTCTCCCCCTCCCCGCCTCCCTGCCTCACCGTAACTCCCTCCACGGCCCGCGGCTGCTTATAAGTGTTGCTAACTCTTATTCATTTACAGCATGTTAACATACTATCACCATTCGCTTTTTATGTACTAGTAACTATGCTGGTAATTTTGCTACTGATAATATGTGTACTTGTATTATCTAAGATACTACGCCTGAGAAGACGGCATTAGTAAATAAACATTTCAAATACACATGTGTTCTTCTTAACTCCATGTTCTGGTTTCTAAGAAATATATAACGACCGACTGTTCATGAGTTCCACGTATCCTGAGGTACTATAAGTTCATATTCTGGATTGTCTAAACATTGAGAGTTTGTTATATCCAATGTGACACTGTACCTAGCTTGCTAAGGGGTTTTTGATTACTAACGTGAGTTTTGGGACACCCTAATTCGCCGAGGTTCCAATCCTCTGTCCACAGTTCTGTGTGAGAACAGAAACCCTGCGACAGGGGCACCCCCGACCCTTGCTGGAGCTTCATCACACTTGCGATACAACTCCAGCAATGCGCCACCTTTACGGCACAGATACATCACGCATCTGTGCTGTTTTTGCCCCATGATGCGCCGCATTGTAAATGCAGCACACCATAGGTGACGGAACAGCGGCACAGAATGACTAACACATCCCTGGTGATGCGCCAGTCATCATAAATGTATCCCTATGCTTCTTATCTTGTTAGAGATGAACCGCCATATGTATCATCAAAGTTTTTTGCATTTCCTAAATAGCGAACTTTAAGGAATAAATAGCGATTCTTTACCATTCCTAGTTTGCGATTAGCTATTTGCTAATTACAAATTACCCATTCATTTCCTTCATTTCCATAGGGCGGTTGGACTCACTTTTAGCTCGAACGGCTGAATGGATTTCCACGAAACTTGGCAAAATTGTAGGGACTGGTAGCCCGATGTGCCTTTGCTATGTCTCAAGATATATGCTCCAGTGGTTTTTACGAAAATTAACTTTGAAAAATATATATTGGGCTACATTGGCCTATATATATGTTGGAGCCCAAATGTAGCCCAATGTAGCCCAATGAAGCCCAATGTAGCCCAATGTAGCCCAAAGATGGCCGCCAGACACACAAAAAAACAAATGTAGCCCAAATATCAGCCAGATGTAGCCCAACTATAGCCCAGTGACAGAATGACCAATCAGCTTCGCAAACCTCCGTTACGCGAAGCGGAGCGCTGTTACAGATATATATCTTTTTTTGAACGTTAATTTCTCAAAATCCACTGGAGCACATATATTGAGACCTAGCAAAGGCACATCGGGCTACCAGTCCCTAATATTTTGCCAAGTTTCGTGCAAATCCATTCAGCCGTTCGATTATTATTATTATTATTTTTTTTGCCCCGCGGGGCCCTTTTAAAACCTCCACATCAAACCTAGGGGGTCAGCGAGGATCTACTATGCCCCCTTATGGTTATTTCCCCCTTTGTTTTGGCCTCCTCTTGTCTCTCGATCCTACCGAGAGACAAGATGGCGGCCGCTACGGACTTTTTGGAATGTTGACAGACGCCAGAGAACCAATCAGCTTCGCTTCACAAAGCTCCGTTGCGCGAAAAGTACGCGTCCTGGGACGCTGCCCGGTCCGCTGTTACAGATATATATCTTTTTTTAAACGTTAATTTCTCAAAATCCACTGGAGCACATATATTGAGACCTACAAAAGGCACATCGGGCTACCAGTCCCTACAATTCTGCCACGTTTCGTGCAAATCCATTCAGCCGTTCGGGCTAAAAGTGAGGTCAACCGCCCTATGGAAAACTCAATGTTAAAAACACGTTTTGGGACCCCCCTTTTTTCTCGGCCCCCCCTTGACAAACCCCCCCCAAATTTTCAAGGGCTGCTCAGAAACAAAATGTGCCATTTTCCTGAAAATTTCAGCCAATTCCGTCCACAAACGCCAAAGTTATTAGACATAGAATTTTCAAAAATCCCATAGAGAAAAAATCCTAACTATATATACCTACTGGCGACCGCCAGTAGGTAATATATATATATATTTATTTATCAGTCACCTTATGAGGTTCTATGCAGTCATGGTGTAATCATTCTGCTATCAGTGGTAAATTCCTATTATGTTAATCATTCTGAACAAGCTGGAGAGCATAAAAATGTTAGAATGTACATGTGATTCATAAAGTAACACATATCAATCCTTGTAGGGTCCTACCAGAAAAAGAATACTACCTTTTACAAGGTAGTGACACACAACAGACTGTGTACATCTATCTGGCATCTACTGACACACCGGCAAAGTGTCAACAATGATCAGTCCAGCATGTGCAATGTAGAATGTGCACCATTACATTGCCAATTTGCAACAAAGATAATACCATGCATGAAGACCCCATATGAAGTTATTAAAAGAAAATGTCCATAAATTCATACATCTTTTCAGACATCTTGGCAGCACTAGTGACACAGAAATCTATGTATGGTCTCTTTGTTAGGATCAGCTACTGCAGATGAACAGCTTGTACTTCCCGAAAAATCCTTGAACATCTTAGAGCCATCCCTGCCCTCTGTGGATGAACAAATACTCCTACAGCTCATGGATGAGTTTGATACTCTGGTATGAGATCAGACAGTAAGAGGATCTCCCATCAACACATACCACCCAGGTCTTTCAGGGGCTGAAGAACATCTTGCCCCCACTGGAAGCATCCACTGGAACAAGAAGGCATTGTGGTAGAGCTCAAGAAAGACATGGAGACTTGACTTTCCGTTAGATTCTCAATAGAGTCCAAACAAGTCCCTCAACAAGCCCATCAAAAACATGCTTTGGAGACTATGTGCTCCATAGTGTGGACATATCTCTAGCAGACCTGAATGTCTTTGTCAAGCACAAAATCTTTCAATGAGACAAGTAACCCCTTTAATGACATAAGGGAGATCATACAATCATTCAAATAAGAAGGACATGAGAAAAAACGGAGTCATTGGAAGATTGAATTAAAAGCATCTAGGATGATATCAGCCAAGTTATCTAGTCACAACAATCCTTTGGCTAAGACTTTGCTACCAACCTCAATGGGCCTGCCGATGGAAGGTATGTGTCCCACCATTGCCCCCTAATGTCTGTCCATCAGACCGTCAACCACACCATTTCCTATCACTGCCAACACAATGGAGGAGCAGGGGCGATCTCAAAAAGAGGAAGAGCCACAACACTCTGTCCTCATTGAGGCACATCAGTGCTAATTTCTCCAGAATCATATATTTGTTTTTGTGCAACTTTTTATACCCATCTACACTCTTGCATGTTGGAGCAACAACAATGATGGTGGCAAAGATGTTTGTCAACAAGACATCCTTTTTATCTGTTGAAGGGGTTTAATGTGACCAAGTTATCATTTGTGTGTCGGATCAGCTGTATGCAAAAAACTAAATCTCCTACCTAGTGTATTTCAGCTTTCATGGACCATCCTCTGGTGATATAATCTTGGATTCATTTTTTTGTTGTTTATGTTTTTATCCATATTTTTTCTAATCATTTGTCAATAATTAAAAAGTTGAAAGTTTTAATTTCCACATGCATATGAATCCTTTGTGCCTCTTAATTGTATTTATTATTGCTCTGTTTGAATAGCTTAACTTACTATACAGCAAGCACACAGCCAAACAAAAGCAATAAATCTAATGACTGTCATTTTGTTAAATATAAGGCAGGTACACCTATGCAAAAAAATAATGTAAATGTGAGCAGCAGATCTGATGTCACATTATCACATGTGGATGATGACTGGAGGGGGTTCATGTGTAAGGCATCACATGCATGTTTTTGCTGCTCTTACAACCTTTAGCTCCCACTCAAGCAGTACAACTATCCACCTCAATCACATTCCATCAATTCCATTTACTGTCAGTGAGCAATGGGCTTTATTCACCTGCATATTACAGCATTATGCTAATTTGTTGTGAGGCAGACTATCCATATTTATTAGAATTGTTATCTCAGTGCATGTCACAGTGTACAGTAATGCATGACTCCAGAAATGTGTAACTACTCCATCTTTGTATCTAGGAGAAGACAAATGAACACATTTCAATGCAAAGATTAATTTCTCAACATTGTGTGTGGATCGTGTGCCTCACTACAGTTCTTCATCATTCACATATACACATTATGCAATTTACTATGCATTACGTGTTACATCTGTTTTGTCCGCATGGGACGTTAATGCCACAAATGTGCAATGGCAGTGTGAGCAAGCATTGCTTGTATAAACTGTTATTCCTGTTCTTGAAGAGGCACGGAAATGCATCCTAAACATGTTCACTTGTGCATAACACATGCGTAATGATGACACACTGTCACTACACGTTAACAATAAACAAGCTATGTATCATCAGACTATCACCCTGTTTACAGACACAATTGCATTTGGAATGCTAAGCTTGGCACATCATTATGCTCCATGTATCTGTGTTCAACACATGCATCATTATTTCTCTAAACTCATGATGTTGCTGGTATATTTATCAGTATGGTGTGTGTGTATGGCAGCGTTGCGTTAACCACACTGTAAATTATAGTTAGGGTTATCTTATATAGAAATTCCTCAGATTTGTGCCCATTGATAACTTTGCGTCTTGTAGACTAATCTCCACAAAACTTTGCAGACCTATTCCTCTTCCTACATTGGCAGACGATGCAACGTTTCATGGTGACTGATGAAGGGGGTGCTGTGAAAAAGGCGGGAGGACAAAACAGGTTTGGGAACCTTTGCCTTTTCCATTGACTTTGTACTCACACGTAGCATAAAAATGGCTGCACATATTGTAATTAAATTTGGAATGAACATACATTAGGTTGTGTAGATGATCCTTTTTGTTATTTGAGTTCAATTGCTTGAGAAGTAGGTAAGTTATAAGGCACAATACCGCGGTACATGGTGATGACAAAACAGAATGTAATTGGACAATCCAAAAGTTTCCAAAATAAAACGGCAGCCATCTTGATTACAGTACACTTTGAATGTTCTGTAAAAACATATGATACACTCAACATAACTTATGCTGTAGAGTACAGCACCAAATAAGGCACTCTAATGCACTGTGTTGTGGTCCGACAAATTAGTTTTATAGGTTTATTTCTTTAAAAAAAACTTTTATGGAGTGCTGCGGTAGTGTCTAGGAAGTACCGCAGTACCAGTAAAATTGAAAAATAATTTTTTCGCAATATCAAATTATATTATACATAATACAGGGTGGATCTGACAAGAGCCTTTGTTTTCAGCCGCGGCCCGTTAAGGGAATTGCAGTGTGGCAGAGAGGCGGGCGGGGGTGGTAAAAAAAACGGAATATGGATAATTGGAGGTAAGTAAACAATTTAATTAATAAAACTAATTTCGTAGCATGCGCGCGCTGCATCGCATTTTGCGATGCAGGGCATGCTACGAAATTAGTTTTATTAATTAAATTGTTTACTTACGTCCAATTATCCATATGCCGGTTTTTAGCACCCCCCTACCCTGCCCCTCCCCCGCCCCGCCTCTCTGCCCCACCGCAACTCCCTCCACGGGCCATGGCTGTTTATTTTTTTGAAAAATAAAATACATTTAGATATGTTGGATAAGCCATCATTTCAGGTTTGAAAGGAAGCTATGATTCCTTAGGTGGTGAAATGGATTACATCTGGATGATATAGTGCTGCTTCAGAAAATGTCATATTTAAATTAGAAATAGAGGACATTCTGTGATATCACAGAAATGAAGACACTATCTTGTTCACGTCAGCAAGTTTTTCCAAGCTTTGCAGAATTTACAGAAGACCTCTTCCACTTTTGTCTGAGGCAAATGTTGGACAACACACAATGTGTGGTGAAACAGAGACATTAACTTGGAAAATGTGTCCTTCATTTCTATGTCAAGTCTCACTTCTGTTACGTGTGCAATTTCATTTCTGCCACAGCGGTGGTGATCATAAAGTGCAGACATGTTCATGCAATAAGAGAGGAGACTAGAGTGAGTAACTGATGCCATCTCAAACCTTTTTCTCCAATCCAGTTAATATATACTGCTTTCAAATCTAAATTACCTTCAAAATAGTCTTTCTTTGCATGCTCTATGGCCCAAAACAAAAAGCTATTACCAACAACCCAAACAAGGACTATCTTGCTCCTGCACTCACATACAAGAGGAAGTAATAGTGACCAACAGAAACAAATCTACATAGGTTAACATCATTGGCCAGTAAGAAACAACTTTACAATAACAAGTTTTCAAAGATAGCCAATGATTGGGTGAGATCAATTTTGAGCTACATATGTAGTTCAATACTACCAATGTTTGGATTGATTTTGGCTACATAAACTAGACAGCTACTATGAAGTTGTACACGTACTACAGAGTCATCCAGAACACACATTTATGATCAGATGATAATAAAAACCAATACAGCACTATATAACACACATAATAAATAAATAAAGCAGTATATGACTGGCTTCTCACACAAACATGCCTATAGAAACAGTCTAATGCTAATACATAGAAACTTTAGGTCACATGACAATGGAAGTCAATGTAAAATTAGATAAGACTATACTATGAACAACTTTTACATCATCTCATTGGTTGATATTTGTAATTGGGCTATAAACACAGCACAATACTATCAAATTATAGCAAACACCATTGTCACTGTGGAGACTGTTGGAAAGCAATACAACTGTCGTAGTTCCATACACACATTACAGTGATTTTGGATTACAAACGTCATCAATTAATCATCTTTCTACATAAAACAGTTATATACCTTACTTTTATACTGTTTTTATCAATCAATCAATCATAGCATTTATAAAGCGCACTACATACCTGTGAGGGTTTGCTACTGTTCGAAGAGCCAGGTCTTGAAGAGTCTTTTGAAGGTCAGTAGGTCTTGGGTCTGACATATGAGGATGAGGAGGGTGTTCCATGTCTTGGCGGCGAGGTGGGAGAATGATCTGTTGCCGGCGGTCACTCTTGAGATGCGGGGGACAGTGGCGAGGGCGCGGTCTGCGGAGCGGAGCTGGCGGACTGGGGTGTAGAAGCTGAGTCTGCTGTTGAGGTACGCTGGTCCGGTGTTGTGGAGTGCCTTGTGTGCGTGGGTGAGGAATTGAAGGTTATCCTCTTGTTGACAGGGAACCAGTGAAGGTCTCTTAGGTGTGGTGTGATGTGGCTGCGGCGAGGGATGTTGAGGATCAGGCATGCAGAGGCGTTCTGGATGCGTTGGAGCCGTTTCAGGAGTCTGTCCGGGGCTCCTGCGTAGAGGGTGTTTCCCTAGTCCAGTCTGCTGCTGACGAGGGCCTGGGTTACCGTCCTTCTGGTTTTGGTGGGGATCCACTTGTAGATCCTGCGGAGCATGCAGAGGGTGTTGAAGCAGGCGTTGACCTTCTTCGTCATGGAGAGGGGCGAGTTGAGGATGACTCCTAGGTTGCGTGCGTGGTTGGTGGGTGTTGGAGCTGTTCCTAGTGTGGTCGGCCACCAGGAGTCATCCCAGGCTGAGGGGGTGGATCCGAGGATGAGGACCTCCGTCTTGTCCGAGTTCAGCTTCAGTAGACTGTTCCTCATCCATGAGGCGACAACCTTCATTCCTTCGTGGAGGTTGGTTTTGGCGGTGTCGGGATCTTTGGTGAGGGAGAGGATCAGCTGGGTGTCGTCAGCATAGGAGATGATGTTGAGGTCGTGCAGTTAGGCAACGTGGGCGAGCTGTGCCATGTAGATGTTGAACAGCGTTGGGCTGAGGTATGAGCCCTGGTGTACGCCGCAGATGATCTCGGTTGCTTCGGAGCGGAAGGGGGAGGCGGTTGCTCTGAGTTCTGCCTGAGAGGAAGGAGGTGGTCCAGTTCAGGCCCTTGTCTTGGAATCCAGCGTCGTAGAGGCGTGTTCATAGTGTTTGGTGGCAGACCGTGTCGAAGGCGGCTGACAGGTCCAGGAGGATGAGGGCCGCGGTTTCTCCGTTGTCTAGCAGGGTTCTGATGTCATCAGTGGTGGCGATGAGGGCAGTTTCGGTGCTGTGGTTGCTGCGGAATCTGGACTGGGATGGGTCTAGGATGCTGTTCTCCTCGAGGAAGCTGGTCAGTTGTTTGTTGACGGTCTTCTCGATGACCTTCGCCGGGAACGGGAGCAGGGAGATGAGTCAGAAGTTCTTGAGGTCCTTGAGGTCCGCCTTGGGTTTCTTGAGTAAGGCGTTGATCTCGGCGTGTTTCCAGCTCTCTGGGAAGGTCACTGTCTCGAAGTAGATGTTGATGGCTTTCCGGAGGTGGGGTGCGATGGTGGTGCTGGCTTTGTTGAAGATGTGATGTGGGCAGGGGTCTGACGGGATCCGGAGTGGACCGTGTTCATGATCTTGATGGTGTCATTGTCGTTGATGTTGGTCCAGGAGAGCAGGCGGTTGGTGTGGATGGTGGTCGTGGGGGCCGGGGTGTCAGTGGTTGCTGGGGTGGTCGTGGCGTTGAAGCTGTCATGGATGTCTGTGATCTTGCGGTGGTAGAAGGTGGCCAGCGAGTCGCACAGGTCTTGCGACGGTGGGATGTAGTTGGTGTTGGAGCTGGGGTTGGAGAGTTCCTTCACGATGTTAAAGAGCTCTTTGCTGTTGTGTGCATTGTTGTCTAGGCGGTCTTTGAAGGAGGCCCTTTTGGCATCTGATGAGGTGGTGGTGTCTGATGGTGGCATTCTTGTGGACTGAGTAGCTTTCTGGTGTTCGTTCATGGATCCAGTTCTTCTCCAGCTTTCGGCAGGTTTGCTTGGAAGTCTGGACGTCTTCGGAGAGCCTGCTGGCTTTTTTTCTGGTATGGCTGTTGGGGGGCATCTTGAGCGTGGTGAGGGTGTTGGCACAGTCGTTAATCTACTGTCTGAGGTTGCGTGCGGCGGTGGCGGGGTTGGTGGGGTCTGTCGGTGGGCTCTGGGAGAGGGTGGGGGATAACTTGTCTTCGGTGACTTTGCTCCAGCAGCGGCGTGGTGTCTGTTGGGTGCAGTGGTGCATGGTAGGTTTCCGGAAGGTGAAGTGGATGCACCGGTGGTTGGTCCTGTGGAGCTCGGTGGTGTGGTTGAAGGAGACGTGGGAGCTTGCGGAGAAGATTGGGTCAAGCGTATGGCCGGCAGAGTGGGTAGGTGTTGTGACGAGTTGTCTGAGTCCGAGGTTGGCAAGGTTGTCGATCAGGGTAGAGGAGTTGGAGTTGTTGTTCTTTCGAGGTGGAAGTTCAGGTCCCCGTGGAGGATGTAGTCTGTGGAGGCGAGGTCGTGTGTGCTGACAAAGTCGGCGATGGAGTGGTCGGTGTCCGGGGGGTCTGTAGACGAGGGTTCCTCTGAGTGTGGTGTTGGGGTCATGTGGATCTGGAAGTGCAGTTGCTCGCCAGTGCTGAAGGTGTCGTTGGAGTAAGTCGAGACTTTGAGAGTGTTCCTGTGGACGATGGCGATTCCCCCTCCTACTCCGTTGGTTCGGTCCTTGCGGGTGATCTTATAGCCTTCAGGGATGGCTATGGCGATGTTGGGTGCAGAGGAGGGGTTCAGCCAGGTCTTCGTCAGGAAGGCGATGTCTGGGGTGTTGGAGTCGAGTAGGTCCCAGAGTTCAACGGCGTGATTGCGGGAGGAGCAGGTGTTGAGGAGGATGCATCTGAGGTGGTTGAGTTCTTTGGTAGGGGAGATGGCAGGCCGTATGCTGGTGAAGCTGCAGTTCCGACAGGAGAAGGGACGTTGGGTGCTCTGCAGGGTGGCTAGGCAGCAGGTGCATGATAGTCCGGCTTGAGTGCATGGAGGGTGCTGGAGTCGTAGCGGGGACGGGCATCGTGGCGTTCGCAGGGGCCAGGGGTTCTGGCACTGGGCGCGGTCCATGAGCGGATGGACACAGACGGGCTTGCCTTAGGCGCGCCCGCTGCGCGCAACCACTCAGCGGCCGGCATGTGTAGGGGAGTGGGGAGGGACAAGCGGTTGGGAGGCGGGAGCAGGGTGGGACGCGAGATGGAAAGAAGAAAGAAATGGCAGGAAAAGTAGGCAGGGAATGCAGACAAAACAACAATGTTTTACTAGCAGGCATAGTCAAATTCACGCGCACAATGGTTAGCTTACGGGCACAATACCAGAGAATACAAAAACAGCTGACACAGGCAGGAGCGGGCTGAGGGGAGGCTCAAACCCTGGCAGGGAGGGCTGGCTGGCAGGAAGGCAGAGCTCATTGCAGCCGCTGCAGAGCTGTGGGGAGAGTGATGTCCGAAGACCAAGGTCTGAGGACTCACGCGCGTTCCCCCGCAGCAGCCGGCCTGTGTAGGGGAGGGACGAGGGAAGAGCGGTTGGGAGGCAGGAACGGGACGGGACACGGGATGGAAAGAAGAAAGAAACAGCGGAAAAAGTAGGCAGGGAATGCAGACAAAACAACAAAGTTTTACTAGAAGGCACAGTCTAATTCGCGGGCACAATGGTTAGCTTACGGGCACAGTACCAGAGAATACAAAAACAGCTGACACAGGCATGAGCGGGCCGAGGGGAGGCTCGAAGCCTGGCAGGGAGGGCTGGCTGGCAGGAAGGCAGCGCTGATCGCTGCCGCCACAGAGCTGTGGGGAGAGTGACGTCCGAAGACCAAGGTCTGAGGACTCACTTTTCACACTAAAGTGATGAAATAATTGACAATTACCCCCTGTTTACAACTAGAAGTAAGGAAACCCATTTTCCCATATTTTTCCTGTCAGATCTCATATTGAACAAAATGCCTGTAAAACAATACCTCAGGAAAAAAATAGACCTTGTACGACAGGGAGAGAAAATTGAAAAATATGCTACATAAAGAAGGGCACCTAGTCAAAGAGAATACTACTGATAGCAATACTATCAAACATGTTCCATTAAAAAAAGAACTGTAAATAATAAAAGGTTAGGGACTAAATATGTGACAAACAAACATCTAGCCACAGGTATGCATTCTAAATAATCATCTGATACACCTTTGAAAAAAAACATTCACTTTTACAAGAAGAGACAAAATTAGGACTATAACAGCAAATCACTGCAAAACTCGTGTCCTCAACAATCTCCTTCAAAAACTTTCAATTATAAGAAAAACAAGGACAAATTAAAATCCAACCAACATATTCAACATAATGTGGATAAAGTGTTTGTTCTCAGAAGATTTTTTTTTATTTTAATTATGACCCGCCTAGACCGTTTAATTGAAACATATAAGATACATAAATTATGAATAACTAAACTGAGTAGACACAATTTCTGCAACATTTTCCAAGGCACATGGGGGCATACATCAAGCACTGAACCAGATGTCATGCGGAGAGCTACCATCAACATAATAATTGTGTCCTCTTATTCACAAGTGAAGGATGGTGTTATGAAGTTCTACATAACACTGGGCGTCAAGACGAAGGGCAGAGAGGACAAGGGCAATTGCCTGTTTGAGACTGGTTGAGACTAGGGCCAGAAATGCTGCCCAAATGTAAATACACTAACACCCACCCTACACCACACAGATCCACAACCAGAGTAACACACCTACAGCACATGTACTGTACTCTTTCACTCCAAACTAACCCTATACAAAAGTCATTATCTCAACAGCCACTAAAAAATCCCACAAACCACACCTATACACCCTTCTATCCCTGCTACCACACATTTACAACATCACCTACAAACAGTACACAACTCTATCCTATACCAGTAACAAATCCACTCATCACTAACACAACCCCAATACACAACATATTTAACTATGTCCCAACCATACACACACTCCCTGCTCTAATTACTCCTAAGAGACACATTTTTGTCACTAGCAAACCTATACTCAGCCTTCCATAATTTCTCCAACCAACACCCTCCTCTTCTTTCTACCACAATAACACAACCGCAAAACACGTACCCTCCACTGCACCACACATATTATCTTTTGCAGCAAACAAGTCTAAGACAAACACTCTTAACTCTATTTCATTCCCTCTTACACACACTCTCAAACACATCACCACCCCCTTTACCATACAACTTCCACTCGCAAACAATACTATACAAATAAATCCATCTCATAAAACAGATACATCAGCACCTCCTTTCACTACTCCTCAAAAACAGAACATATCACGCACAGCAGCACAACAAAATCTCTCAAGTGCAACACCTCATAATACTTACATCACAAATTACAAACATATACCCAGCTTTCAAACTACACAAATGAACAAACTCCAATGCCAAGCTTTCTCTCTTCCACCACACCTAACACATATACAGCAACACAGCAACTCTCTTTTAACCGTCTCTCATCCATTGGACAATTTAGAACCTTACTACATGACCCACATGCTGCACCACCACCCCTAACGCATACCCTTGCGCCCTAAACACACACAGGCAAAATAAGCAACATGCCACACCTCTCAATTTGGCTTCTCCATGTCTACTGCACAACAAGGTTACACCACAAAAACAACACAGCACACCAATTCAATCTCAAACACTGTCTCCACCACCTAGACACACAGACCCGTCAAAATGCCTTCTAAGCCTGCTGGACGAGGAGCACGGTACAGAACAGCTACACGACTACCATCCTCATATACCTAATACCAACACTAAGGACACACCTGCTACAAGCCCACAAAATTCTGCTCACTCTTCTACAAGACAAAGTCACACTATCACCAAAGCTCTCTAAACTGTCTACTAATAAATGCTCGATCGCTCTCTAAAAACAAACTTCACACCTGCGGCCTTCTGACTAGCGCAAAACCAGATATACTATTCATAACTGAATCATGGTTGGGAGATGATATGACTCTGCATGAAGCCATTCCTCTAGGCTATCAAACGATCACCCAAAATCATATAGGCAAAAAAGGAGCTGGCCTAGCTGCTGTGTTCAGGCACACACTACATATCACTAAAGTTGGCCATGTCTCCATAAAAAATTGAGAGGCCCTTTTCACCAGATGCAATCCTACACCTTCTTCCTCCTGTAACTTTCTGTTCCTTTTCAGACCTCCGCCTAGCAATACAACATTCCCAGACACACTTCTAGACACATTTTCAAACCTGATAACACTACACTCCAACCTATGTGTTCTAGGTGACCTCAACATTTGGTTTAACAAACCCAGTATGCCCTATCCAAAAACAATCATCGCTGGCCTAGACGCACTGAACCTGCATCAAATCATCCACATACCCACACACATCACTGGACACATCCTAGATGTCATTTTTGCTAATACAGAAATATTTACCTTTCAAACAATAACTCTGGTTACCATTTACTTGCTTTCAAACATAAAACAACACTAAGCAATACACCTTAAACCCCCTTACGTGCATCCACCTATCGACCATGGAACAAACTCACTTTGGAACACTTAGAAACACTACTAACATCCAGGACAGATCTAGAAACAATAAATTATGTTAAAAAAATATATGAGTGGCTACAGGAAGCTTTTGTTATCCTGATACCACTAAAAACCACACAACAGAACAAAAGAAAACAAGCACCTTGGAGAAATACAGAGATAAAACAACAAATTGGAAAGGTGCAACGTGCCTGGCTCAAAACAAATGCCAATCAAGACAAACTTCGCCTACAGAAAATTAACAGATTATACAAGTCAGCTATCAAAAAAGCGAAAAAAAGATACTATTCAGATAGAATTCAAACTGCTAAATGTGCAAATAAAGAATTCTCTAAAATTCTCAATGACTTTCGTAAACCAGATTGCTTAGAAGGAGCTCATCCTGTTAGTCAAGATTCCACAGACAAACTGGCAAATCATTACATGGCCAAAGCAGACATGTTGGACTCATACTTAAAACAAAGACAAAGTACCAGCACTGATCCTTTTAGAAAACAACAATCCAAGATAACTCTAACCCAGCCTCTCTGTTCCTTCCAACACATTTCACAAAATAAATGTATGAACCTTGTCAAAGCAAGCAGGCCTGCAGGAAGCCCTTCTGGCCCGTGTCCACCGCAAACCTTCAAGAAAATTCTTCTAACAACATCTGCTGCCATTCCAGTAAGAAGAATCATCAACAATTCCTTAACTACCGGAATATTACCAGAAGAACTCAAAAAGTCATACATACGCCCATTACTGAAGAAAACAAACTTGGACCCACCGAACACTGATGACTCCAGACTGATTACAAATTGACCTTTCCTGGGCAAACTGATAGAAAGAGCAACGTTCGCTCAGATGCCACAATTCATTGAAGATAATGCCTTACTTTCAGACTTCCAAACAAGATTCCATCCAGGAAGGAGCACAGAATCTGCCCGCCTTCCCATCTGGGATGACCTTAAGAACACAGTTGACTGCAACGGGGTTGCTGCACTGTTTCTCTTGGACCTCTCTGCTGCCTTTGACACGGTTGCCCATGACACTCTGATACAAAGACTCTATGAAGCCGGCATAGAGCGGACTGCTCTAGACTGGATTGCATTCTACCTTCGCGACAGACCTAAAGCCATCCATACCTCACCTTTCTCATCCAAATCATACTTCACAAAAGCAGGGGTCCCTCAAGGCTCTATATCTCACCCATGCTTTTCAACATTCACATGAAGACACTGATCAATCAATTTCACCTCACATGCTATAAATATGCAGATGACACGCAAATACTCCTTCAACTGGAATGCCCCAAAGACATTGGATCGTCACCAATTTTCAGTTGTCTCAGAGCCGTGGATCAATGGACAACGTGGAGCCATCTCAAATTGAATGCTTCCAAAAAGGAAAATACTCTAGCGCGGCGATTGAAAACATTATGACCTGTGCGCCACGTGTCCTGATGACCTGGGAACACCGCCTAAAGTATCGAAGAAAGTAAGAAGCCTCGTAATTACCATGGACTCCAAGCATCAATGAATGCCCAAGTGGACAAACTAGCAAGATCAAGCTTTGTTACTATAAAAACTCTGCATCTAATCTTCCCCCATTTGGGATATCCACACAAGGTCTAGTCTACCATCTCCCTTGTTCTGTCCAAACTTGATTCCGCCAATATCCTCTACCACGGATCACCATTTAACAACCATGAAAAGACTACAATGGATTTGAAACTCGCCTGCCAGACTACTCTTACATATAAAACCACAAGACCACATGTCCTCTACCTTGAAAGCCCTGCAATGGTTACTGGTTGCTAGAAGACCCACATTCAAGCTGATTTGATTCACCCACAAAGTGATACAATGAACAGGACCACTCTTCATCAGGAATAAAATCACCATACGCATTCAACAAAGGAACTTCCGCTCTAGAGTGGCACCTCGCCTCAAAATTCCACGAAAGAAGAAAATAACCATGGGTGGCACATCCTTCTCTGTTCAAGTAGCCAAACTATGGAACTCTTTACCCCCAACATAAGATCCACAGCTAACCACCATACCTTCAGAAAACTACTCAAGAGTTGGCTCTTCCCCACATAACCACCATACGCAAACAGAAATACACAGCATATCGCTCTGTATATATGCATTTATTTGTACTATAGATATGTACCTATATATGTGTGTTGCTTTGTATAAACATGTAGAATAAATATGTTTCAAAATATATATATATTCATTAGTTCTGCTTAACAAATGTATATATTACTGATAATTACATTATTCTATGTTTTAACACACACACACACACCTATATGTATGTGTGTGACTGCATAAAATAAGTAAATCTCTTACCATAACTATTTATCTACAATTTCTTTACTATTGAATTCCCCCCAATATATATATATATATATATATATATATATATATATATATATATATATATATATATATATATATATATATATATATATATATATATATATATATATATATATACAAATAAATAAACTTAATTTAAAGTACAACAACACTTGAAAGCTAGAGTTTATTTTATGCATCTTTAATCTACATATACCACCTCCATTTATGCATCTATATACCGTCAATGTATTTATGGATTTACATATTTATTACTTTTATTCTAATTCAGCATATACAATGCACTACCCTATTTCTCACCCTATTCGTCTCTCAATATATCGTCTACATCAACTCTCTGACTCATCTCAAACCTCTTTCTACTGCTCTTTCCAATGCACTACCCTATTGCTCACCCTATACCTCTATATATATCCTCTACCTCCACTCTCTCATTCATCCCAAACCCCACACCACGATCCCCAAAATAACCCTTTCTAGACTCTTCCTTACCTCCTTGCCTTATCCCATACCTCTTTTACTATTCAGATCCCCCAAAACAAGCCTTTCTAGACCCTTCCTTCTGACTCTTCCCCCGACCTCCCTTTTACTCATCCCAAGTCTCCTCCTACTGCTATGAGCTCCAAAACAAAAAACAACAAAAAATTATATATCCTTCCCTCTTCTATTCCTCCACTACCCTTTTCAATTTAAATAACAGACTAACATGCCCACTATTCAAATTAAGTTCATATCTCACCACTAATACTTTATGGGCTCCGGAGCAGCGTGCTACTCGCTAAAAAACGCTCCAATACCCCATAAGGGGTAGCAAGCGCAATATAAATGTAAACCTTGTTCCCTCTTCTATGCCTCCACTATCCTTCTCAATCAAAATAACTGACTAACATATCCACCACTCAAATTACTTTCATATTTCACTATACTAATTTACCACTAAACCTTTATGGGTTCGGGAATAGCGTGCTACTCGCCCAAAAAGTCCTTCAACACCCCATGAGGAGTAGCAAGCGCTATATTAATGAAACCTTTTCTCCTTTTCTATCCCTCCACTCTCCTTGAACCTAATAACTGACTAACATATCCCCCACTCAAATTATTTTCATATTTCAGTATACTAATTCACCACTAATCCTTTATGGGTTCCAGAGTAGCGTGCTACTAGCCGAAAAAGCGATCCAATGCCTTGTCAGGGTTAGTAAGCACTATATAAACGTATTTACAATACAATACAATACATTGATGATTTGCCTAAGGAAAACCATAAAACCTATAGATGAATGGAATTGCACTACTATTTGCAATTTATGGGAAACTTCCATTGAGAAGCTAAGGATATTTCTGATGACATTTAGAAACTTGGCTTGCCAAAAAAATTAGATACGTACCACCACATTTGCTCACATTAAGATGCTTTCTACACATCATTCAACAATCAGGAATCGTGTGCGTACAATATACTTTGTAAATGCATACTAGAACTGGGTTTAACAATATAACAGCCCTGGATTTTATTGAAAAGGTGCACAGCAAAGATGAGAATCTGGAATATAACTTGATCAACTTTATGGTACGTCAGCGAGCAACTAACAAATATTGGTTTGGAAGTCTTACCGCCGACCGGGAGGAGCAGCCGACCCTTGAGGGAGGGCGGCTAACCCCCCCACGCCCTCCCTGTGGGCCGCAGACAAAGGTACAGCAGCAGCAGGGCACAAGAGAGCATCTAGGAGAAGGCCAGTGAGTGACCTAGGCAGTTTAGATTTAAAGGGTCTAATCAAGAAGAGGGGGCGTGTCCATAAGCAGGCCTTAAAAGGTGACCTGGACAAACAGTCCAAAGCTGTGTCGCCTGAGGAAATTGATCCCACCCACCCACACCAGAGAAAGCCGCAAGTGACATGGGGCCGGTTGTCACGAGGTTAACAATAAATATCTTCAAATAAGGACGAAAACGGCAATTGCCCAAACAATGTCCTTGGGATGCTTTACGGCTGGGACCTTTGAGGCAAGTGCAATTACCCGAACAAGGTCCTTGGGATGTCTTACAGCAGGGACTCTTGAGAAAAATGCCCGGACAAAGTCCTTGAGATGCCTTACGGCAGGGACTCTTGAGGGCAGACAAAGGGTAAGAAATGGTCAGAGCTGAGCGGACATGCCACTTGCAGCTCAGGCCTGGCCATGGGGTCACAAGCGACAGCCAGTCGGTAGCAAGTTGAAGCCTCAAAGCCGTGACCCGCTGCACCAAGTAAGTGGCAGAAGTGGAGTTGTCACTGCATTTGGAAATTGATTTATGATAATCTTGAAGTATGGTTATTAATTTACAATAAGTATAGGACGTACATTGTGTAACCTGTGATGAAAATGCCTTACGTTATAGTACAAGATAAACCAGAAACGAGCATGTTGATGACCTATGCAATCACGACAAAGTGTGTACTAACTTATTGTGAGAATAAACTGGGGCTGTTCTAACACCACAAAAGGTCTTGGTGTACATAATTAATGGTAAAGAAGGAACGGCAGGAGGGCCTGTGAGTTGCTCGTGCAGCTGGGGGAGGGGGGTTATAAGGAACTGAAATATATGCTGAGAAATTTACACAGCCAAAAACATGGTTTATTACTTTAAGTTGTGCAAAATACCAGTGGGGCGACTTGTATCAATTTCTAGTTGAGGCCAATTGTAACTTTCAAGATATTGGCATAAAATCCTGCAGCATTATGTTCCTTGGATCCTGCTAATGTTTATAGATGTTTCAGCTGCATATTTCACACAACGCTTCTACACTTAACCAACAAAAATAAAAATCCCTTTGGAGAGGTGCTTGATTTCTATTGGAAAAGAGTATCAAGGAAGAGATGCACTACATATTTATATGCTTCTATGGATCAAAGATGCACCAAAGTTTGGATATGACTGATGAATCCTTTCTAAATGAGATAGGTAGACAGACAGACAGACAGACAGACAGACAGATAGATAGATAGATAGATAGATAGATAGATAGATAGATAGATAGATAGATAGATAGACAGATAGATAGATAATCCTTTCTGCTCTGGTTGGTACCATTCTATTTGTTTGCAGACTAAAACTCTGTGGAATACTGGACATTCATTTCCTACACCCTCCATCTTGGCTCCCTGGAGATTTCGGTTTTTATAAAGAGTGTACCTATCACTGGAGAGGAGCTTCGATACCTCTAATTCCATTCCAAGGTATTCCTCAAAAATGTATTGTTCTACTGGATGGAAGGTGCATCCATCAAATTGGTATGCCAAGGGGTAAAATTCTTCTCACTGATAAGTGACCACCTCTGAAAAGCGGACCCACAACAGTAACTTTCTTTTAAGTACAGGCTAAATAACTGAGGGACTTACCTAGGAAAATGATTTTTTAATCAATTCGAATGAACTGAATTGAATTATTGAGTAAATTGGGAATGAGTGATTTTACATAAAGCAAGAATGCATATTTTAATATAATTAAATGTAATTTAGGGTATGGACAAACCAAATATCTTTTGTAACTTTTTGAAAGGGAAATTTTATATAGTGAAAAAATTAGCATTTTAACATTCATGAAATGCACTTTATGGTTAGGAATAACCAAATAAAGGATTTGTTAGCATTTTTTTTACTTTTTGTATTGTTCTGGCAAATATGGCCACTCAAGTTTCTCCTGTTATCGCTAGTGTAGTATCTTGTATCATTTGACTTATTAAATTATTTTCTTAGCAGTAGATCCAGTCATAGCCGGCATGACTCAGGGTTGGGGCGGGGAGGAGGTCGCACGAAGCAAGGGTGGGTTAATTTTAAAAAATCAAAAAATGTAAACTTACCTTCGCCTACGGTCCCGCTTTGCGTCGGGTCTCCTCTCTCTCTGCTCACAGGAAGCAGAAGCAGGCAGCATTCCTCTCCTTCCCGAAGCCAATCACAGCACTGCAATGGCAGGGTTGTGATTGGCTAGGACGCCGACCCCACAGGCATCTATGGGGAGGCCATTTTCTCTATGTAGGCTGCATGCAGTCTACATAGAGAAAATGCAGAGCACGTATGACTGGTTTGGTCGGCCCTGGGGCAGACCAAACAGTCATCGCACTCAGAGGGGGCAAGGCTCTCCTCCTCTGGACTCCAGCAGGAAAGCCCACCTCCAACCAGGCATACCCTTCTGGTTTCTCACAGTGCGAGAAGCAGAAACATAAAATGGTATTAAAACATAAAATGGTATTTAAAATACCATTTTATGTTTCTGCCTCTCGCACTGTGACAAAGCAGTGGGGAGACGCTCCTCTGCCCACGTAGAGTAGCTGCCCCTGAGTAGATCATTCAATTTTTATAAAAAAGGTCGGTTAATGTTCGTAGTCTCTTTAAAAGGGACTGAAAGAAGTGTGACAGGACCTCTTTTTTTCTAGATCTACTCTGGTGTTTCTGAAGTCCCTTTCAGCCTCTGTCAAGCAGTAAATAACGCGTAAAACAGCCGCAAGCGCAGTTCTAGGCACACTGTCCAATCACTGGGTGGCAGATGTCACTAATACCCCAAGAGGGCAGGTAAAGTGGCGGGGATACTAAGGGACTCTAATTACAACCACCTTGCTCAGGGGTACAGTCGGGGCTATTTCTGCTTGAGTATTATGGAATCTTACCCCCAGATTCATCAAGGTCCCGTTTTGCGAGTCCTTAATAGCGATTTTTAAGGAATCGCTATTAAAGACTTGCAAAACGGGATGCATGTAGAAATCGCAATATTTTTTGCAATTTCTACTGCTTCCTTATTTGCGATTCGGTAATTGCTAATCGCAAATAAGGAATGGCTTTCCCATTCATTCCTATGGGCCTAAAGGCCCATAGGAATGAATGGGGAGTCATTCCTTATTTGCGATTAGCAATTAGCGAATCGCAAATAAGGAAGCGATTTCAAGGGTGCCAGGGTGTCCAAAGGACACCCTGTAGCACCCCTGAAATGGTCATGTACACTGGTGTTGCGCACACACATGTCCAAAGGACATGTGTGTATTTTTCAAAGTTTTCGCTATTTACCACGTAGTTAGACTTCGCGGTAAATAGCGGCCCCAGATTGCGAATTCGCAATTTTAAAATTGTTCATGAATTGCATTTAAGGATTCTCAAATGAGATTCCTTAACCGCATGCGTGCGGCATGATTTCCGCCCGTACGCTGGATTTTGCGGATTCGCACTTTACATGACGAGCTGGGCTCGTCATGAGCGTGCGAGGAGGCTACCTCATGACGAGCCCAGCTCGTCATGAGCGTCGAAGGGGTTAAATGCAATTATTCGCAATTTAGCGATTTCTAGATTTGCGATTTTTGCATTTGGGATGATGAATCCCAAATGCAAAAATATCGCTCGCAAAGGGCCAGATTCACAGAATCTGGCCCTTTGCGAGCCGTTTTTGGCTTGATGAATCTGGCTGTTAGTATATTACATCAAGCATTTTGCACCAGAACAAATGTGAAACATTTTGCTCTGCTCCCTATTTCAAAAGCAGCTTGAGTTGAGTAGTACAAAATGTGTTTGTTCTACTTTATTGACAACTCTCATTAATGGATCTAATATTTTCTATGTTGCAAAAATATCGCTGAAGAAAATTAATTTCTCAGAAATAGGTATTTCATGTGTTTTTTTCAATGGTTTCATGTTCATTTTCCTCTGTTTCTACCGCGAGTAAACCCGAAGTGCTTGTTTCTCCATTATTCCTTATAGCATAAAAAAAAGCTAATTTGCTTCATTTTTTTCACCAGCGCAAACTTTACTAGGCATACCCGCCGACTCCTCGAAGCATCATGGCAGCTGTGGCGCTCCCCAGAGCAAGGCCAAACGACATATTCAGTTGCAGCGATCCCTGAGCACGGAGCGATGCTAGCTGCCTTGAGGCGGCGACTTCTGGGTGGTATCATTTCGTTTACATACCTCACTCTTTGCTCCTCCTCTTCTTCTCCACTCTCGAGGTAGCCCCGTGACGCCCCTCTCAGATAATTATCGCGCGCGCATCATCGGTACAGTATGCGTGCACGTTGCCTCACCCCCACCAGGTCCTGCCAGATCTTAAGTAAGACCCGGTGGCACGAAAATAATTTATTAACAGGTCGCGGAGATCAGTTGTTTTCTAACGTGCGAGTCCTGTGCAGCTCTGTGCTTCCACATGCCTGGCGAACAGCAGAGGGGCGTCGCGTCCTCGGCCTCATCAGGCGTCTTTCATTCGAACTGATTGATATTTTTTCCCTTCCCATATCATTCATCGGGCAGATTTCCACAGCTGGAATTCACAAACAATCGAGCGGCTCGGAAAAGTCCACGCTTCGCGCGCCTCTTGGCCAAGACGCCTATAGAGTTAGGGGCTGCTGATGGATTTAGCACAGAGCTGGGTATTTTTGCAAGGTTGCTTAAATGGCCCACCTGCCCACGGCTAACTTTGGAAGAAAGGTCCATTTTCTGAAGCAGGATAAATCTGCTGCGGTGTCTAGGATGCACAGCTGTTAAGGACTTTAATGGAATCCTGCATGCGCCATGTTTGTTTGCCTGATGGGCGTTGGGAGTTATACCTCGAAATGTGTTTTGGCTACCTTACTTGAGAAAAGTTTGTCTAGAGGGTAGAGAAACAGCCAAGAGCCCATACATATGGTGCAGGACTAGCTATGCTTTATTATTATTATTTTTACTGTGGGAAGTTTTTCTATAGCATTTAACAGGCCCTCAGGGTCGACAGATGGCTTGCAGGAAAGTTTACCACATAGAAAATCACAGTTATGAAATAGTGTAGTGCAGTGGTGTAGGAAAACGGCCATGGGTCATGCAAGAGATCAGAATGTTCACAACACCTCCTTCCGCTGGTTTGGTAGTAAAAAAAAACTATAATTGTGTTGTGGTGGGGCTCAGGCTCCTCGGCCCCAGTGCTACTACACCTGCTGCACTATTGATAACTAGGCCTCTGGTATAGTGTGGGAGTCCATGACAGTACTCGTGAGAGAGATAACTGACAAAAGAGAGTGTGTGGCTACCATTCAGTGACAAGCATGCATAACATTTTCAAGAAGGGGTATATTTAATTTTAGATAATTGTGTCTGCTAGGCAATCATGAGATAGGACAGGAAGGAATAATAGTGGCTCATTTATATAATCCAAATGGTGTAAATACGAACGTGGGATTGCTAAGAGGACTTCAGAGGCCGCGCCCCCTTTCTCCACCACTCTGCAAAAACAGCTCCTGGTGCACTATTGGTTGGGGGATGAAGTCTACTTTACTCCTGAGGGACCTTGGGGGCCAGAAGATATAGAGGACAGAGGAGAGGCGGCTGTCTGTCCGTTTCAGGTAAGTCCTTTTTATTTCTTTCCATCCCCCCTTCTCCCCCTCCTGCGCCACGACCCCTGTCCGGTAGCAGCCGCTACTGACCAAGACTTGAACCCTTAACTATTAGACTGAGATTCTTACACATTAACTTTTAGACCACAAGTGGCTCTCCTGTGATTGAAAAGGTAATCATGGTCCCCATTCTAGGATCTAATGCAGGGTCAGCTGTGGAATTGTGTTGCTGAATGAGAGACGAATCACACCTAAGGATAACATTGGCATGTAGAGTGACGGACACTAGATCTGGGATACACCTGTCATTAGGGACAAGGGCAATGGACATCTTTTTTTCTTTTTGACAAATTCAGACCAACGCAGAAAATATTACAATAATTCCATTATCATTGTCTGAATCAGTGGTATTATAATTTTCGTACCCATACTTTTGTGCATTCTCCAGACCATTAGGTTATTTATTCATCTTGCATTCCACCTTGAGAAACTTGAGGTAAAGGATTGATTGATTAACTTTATTTTTAGGTGGTTGGAAAGAGCTAATCACAATACGGACAGAGCCTGAGATTTATTATATAGACCTTGTGAGAACTTTCATATTTAGATTTAAAGAACATTTAACTGTTCTGGTCAAACCCTGCATTTCTTTGGATTTATGCAGAGACTCACCAAAAGAGTGCACACCTTCAGAATGGGACGTGTTCAGCCTACTACTTCCAGAAAGTGAGGTTTTAAGTAATTGCTCAGGGCTAGGAACTGAAATCTTAAGTCATGAGCTTTAAAACAGACATATTCCATAAGGAATATAAGTTATGTTTCATCAATTCTTCCTCTTCAGATTCAGGGTCATATGAAAAATGCCAGGCCCTTCATAACTATTGTTGTCAGCATATTCTCAAATTTACACAAAAAAACAACTGCAACAGTATTCACACAGATATATATAGATATCTATCTATCTATCTATATGAAAATTACCGATTGCACAAATGTGACCCTTCTGAATTTCTAAACCTTGTAAATTAAGGCGCCAGTAGGTAGTTATAGTTAGGACCTAGTTTCCGTAGGAAAAGTGTTTTTTGATTTTCCAGTAACTTTTGCGCCATTTGACGAATCTTCGCGCAATTTTAAAACTAATGGGACACTCAGTTCAATTGCTGTCTTGAAAGTATCGAGGTGATCCGTCAAGTGGGGGCTCAGATAAAGGGAGGGTCCTAAAATGCGTTTTCGCCATGTTAATTTCCATTGAAAACTTTAGACACGGCTACAGCCCGAACTGCTGAACGGAATTACACCAAATTTGACAAAAGGGTAGCTATTGGTTAAGAAAGCACTCTTTTTTTTAAATGGTGTAAAACCATTTCAGTATTTCCTGAGAAATTTAAAGATTTCAACCGTAGCAGCGGTGGATCCACTAACCCTCCCGTTCTCGTACCTGAGATCTGATTGGCTGCCAAAACTTCGAACCAGGAAGTGTTGGCAGCCATCTTGTGACTCAGTTGAAACGTGTCACAAGAAAAAATGTCAAAAAACAAGAAAAGGGGGCAGGGTAGCAATACCTTGACCCCCAAGCCTGTTCAGGGGTGGGCCCAAAAAAAGTATTTTTCTTTTTTTCTTTTCATCCGGAGACACAAAGGATCTGTAAATCCGGATTTTTTTTCCTTAAAACAAAGCACTGGCTCCAGCACTTTAGGTGGGCCAAGTCCTGGGGCAATGACAAATTGAGATGGGGGCATCACGCCAGCCCCCGCAGCCCCGGAGACCGCCACCGTCCGGGGCTTTATTTGCTTTCAATGTGGGGGTGGGCTCCAGCCCCCCCACACAGCCCCGGGGACCACCACCTCCCCGGGGCAGCTCCAGCAATGTTCTGGGGTGCCCACCCCCAGAACATTGCAGTTTCCTATGGGATGACCACTCTCGCCATCCCATAGCAAACAAGTGCGCTCGCTTGGTCTAAGCAAGCAAACTTTGCTTTTTCTCCCAAGGAGCTGCATCTGCCATGTGGCACCCCTCCTCAGGTCAATTTTGGCCCCATCGAGCCCATTTCCTGAGGGCCAATGTTTTTTTGTTTTTTTAAGGGAGGGGACCCGCTCGGCCCACCCTCCCTTTTTTTAATCCAAAAATAAAATGGCTGGACCCCGGGGATGGGGTCCTTGGGCTGAAATTGGCATGGGGAGGGGGGCCACGCCTCTGTCTACCTTCAGGAATCCAGCTGCTTGGGGCTTACTGAAGGTAACAGGAGAGCTAGTTGGCCCCAAGGGACCCTCAAGAAGCAAGGGGGCTTTATACCCCAAATAGTAGTGCACCAGGAGGCGCATTTGTAGAATGGTGGAGAAAGAGGCATGGCCTGCTACCACTTCTCAGCAATCACACTGTGTGGGGCTTGCTGGAAGTAATAGGTGGGCCAGTTAGTCCCTAAGGACCCTTAGCAGAGAAGGGGACTTCATCTCCCAACCAAGAGCGCACCAGGAGGCGCGTTTGAAGAGTGGTGGAATAAAGGGGTGTGGCCTTATATCAGAACTCAGCAATCCTGCTGTGTGGGACTCACTGCAGGTACTAGGAGGGGTAGTTGCCCCCTAAGGACATCCTTGGGGGCCAACTACCCTCCTGTTACGTCCAGTATGTCCCACAAAGCAGGATTGCTGAGAAGTTGTCATAGGCCACGCCCCCTTTTACCACCCTTCTGCATATGTGCCTCCTGGTGCACTACTAGTTGGGGATAAAGTCCCCTTGGCTCCAGAGAGACCTTGGGGGCCAAGAAGCCCTCTTGGTACTTCCTGTAAGTCCTATGCAGCGGAATTCCTGAGAGTGGTCGGAGGCCCAGCCCTCCTTCTCCACCACTCTGCATACATGACTGCTAGTTAAAACTTGGGAAATCCACTAAAAACAAAGGTTACTGGGCCATTATAGTTAGCAAATAGAACTTAAAAAACCTTAGAAATTCACTAAAACAAACAAAGGTTACAGGGATGTTATAGTTAGCATATAGAATTTAAAAAACCTTAGAAATGCACTAAAAAAACAAAGGTTACAGGGATGTTATCGTTAGGGTCAGATTTTATTCATACAAAACCAGAGAAATTCAGCTGTTATAGTTAGCTGAGTTAACTATAACTGGCGCTCCCATAATGCACTGCTAATGACCTCACATATTATATCACTGATGACATGGCCAGTGACATCACTGATGACATCAGTGACGACATCATCCAGTGACTGCGACTGAGTATTTTTAAAAAGTTTAGAAGTGTTAAATATATATATACCTCGTGTATTGGTGAATCAGTGTATGTGTGAATGCATGGATGTGTGACTGGTTGTGTGAATGTGTGTTTCTAGTGAATTTCTAAGGTTTTTTAAATTCTATTTGCAAACTATAATGTCCCTGTAACCTTTGTTTCTTTTGTGAATTTTCAAGGTTACTTAAATTCTATTTGCTAACTATGACCTTCCTGTAACCTTTGTGTTTTTAGTGAATTTCTAAGGTTTTTTAAAATTATATTTGCTAACTATTACCTATTACATCCCCGTAACCTTCGTTTTTTTGTGAAAAAAAAAATATATATATGTGTGTGTGTGTGTGTGTATATATATATATGATGTCCCCACCTATACACAAACAGGGCATGAATTGTTTGATTTTAATGTATATTTTTGTATATATTTGTACAGTATTTATTGAGTATCAAGATATCATCCACTGAACATAGTATCTCCAACACAGATGTACATATGAGATATGGTCGTTTGTATATAGAGTAAATAGACAACAATTGTATGTACATATATGAGTGACATTTATTATTTTTATGGGTATATATATATTCCTACATAGATATTAATTATTAATTGTGTCAACATATTGAGTTAAAGTTTGGTTAGTATGTGACGTAATAATGGTATTGTCCTTATTCAATCTATTCCTTTACTGTCGGTATACATAAATGATAGAATTTTTACTATTTTTGCCCTTGAAAACCTTTAGAAATATGTGACATTTAGCATTTATGAGGCTAGAATTTGTGTCACTGTTATATTTTGAATTCATTCAGATATTAATTTCTTTTTGTGTCAGGCAATGTTAAGCCACGTTAACATTATGTGTCTTTGTTTCCCCCTTTTCCCGAACATTTGCCAAAATACATGTAATGATAGTATGTCTTCCATGTTTATAGGTGTCACATGGTATGCACACGCAGTTTAAAAGTTCAGGTGTGAGGGGTTTTTAAATTGACTGTGATCAAGGGCACCCCGCCCGAAACGCGTCAGTTTTCTTTCTCTGTTAAGCGTTGCTTAATAAAAACCTTTGCCTGGATACTGGATTCGTGGAGTTGTCTGCTTTCCTGGGGACCCGGGACGGCAGTTTTGCTTCTTCTTGTTTTCGAGATATATATATATATATATATATATATATATATGTCATCCAAAGTGCCCGAAAGCTTTTGAAAGCGCACACTTGGCAAGCTGAACCTTCCGGTAATGTTTATCAAGGCTGAAGCTGGCGCTGAAGTTACTTGGATTATTTCTTGTTAGACCTGACGCGTTTCATGGCTGCTGCCAATCATCAGAGGTCGCTTAATGAAAAGACTCGTGCAGGCAGTTTTCTGGTTTCTTTTAATTGATTATTGTCATGCCACGCCCTCAGTGGGCTGCTCAATGTTCAAAATTGCATGCTGGTTTTCGTAGTCCTATCCAGAAACGTAGTCACACCTATAGTAGGTCCTGCTTTCGTGTCGTGATTTATAAGCATTATCTTCACCCATAGTGGGCCCAAATTCAGAGCGAGCAAGCTGATTGGTTCTCCGGCGTCTGTGAACATTCCAAACAGTCCGTAGCGGCTGCCATCTTGTCTCTCGGTAGGATCGAGAGACAAGAGGAGGCCAAAGCGAAGGGGCAAATGACCATAAGGGGCCTCTCGTGGCACACCCTACCCGGCCATCAGGGTCTGGAGAGGGGAGTGCGAGGCGCCATCTTGGGTGGGTGTCTCCCGGGAGCCTGGACGCAGTCAGCGTTCTAGTGCTTCCCGAGGGAGAGCATAAGAGGGCCAAGACGACGAGGCTCGCGGTGAAGCTAAGGGTTGGTGGCAGCACCCTGCTTTGCTTTTGAGTCTGTCGGTGTAATTCTGAAAGCCTGACATGAGCGGAGAGCTCACTGTTACCTTGCACCAATTTTAAAGCGTTTTTTTAATACATTTAGTAAAATTGTGTAAAATTACCTGCGCGCATTTTAAATTGCGTTTTCCTGTGTGATTAACGTTTTTTGTTGTGCAGGCTATTGGTTGCCTCTCGTGGCACACTCTACCCGGCCATCAGGGTCTGGAGAGGGGAGTGCGAGGCACCATCTTGGGTGGGTGTCTCCCGGGAGCCTGGACGCAGTCAGCGTTCTAGTGCTTCCCGAGGGAGAGCATAAGAGGCAATGTGCCTCCGGGAGCGCAGCGGACGGGCGCAGCGGGCGCGACGGTGGCGCGCCGAAGGTGCGCCTAAGGTAAGCCCGTCTGTGCCCGTCCGTGACCGCATGGGACCAGGGCCATGTCACTCTGCCCGTTTACCCATCCACACATACACCGCCCAGGAACTCTTAGACCTTAGACCTCCTGTACCTCTTTGCCCCTCACTCCCCTGTCACACGCTCAAACGCCTGAGCGATCTAGGTATATCTCAGGTCATTTCACCTCCTGGACCTAAGTACAAACGCACTATGGCATCTCTCAAACTTCCCACCTGCTCTAACCTACCTCTGCTCAAGCTGGACTGCATCTACCTTAACACTAGATCGTTGGTGAAGCACCAATTAGACATCTTTTTGCTACTTACCTCTCAGAAACCCGATCTGTTACTACTCACAGAGACTTGGCTCACTGAGTATTCGCAGCCTGATATCCTGGCCTCACTTCCATCGGACTACTATATACTGGCAGTAAATCGCGCCCCAGGTAAAGCTGGAGGGGGAGTGGCGGCAATTATCAATAAAAAACATAACTTCATTAGTCGCCCGTCCCTGCTGCTACCTGGTACTGAAAACCTAGTCATAAAAACCGACACTAAGAAAGGCGCTATAGCTCTGGTTTTACTTTACCGCCCCCCACAATCTATGCCCACTTTTTCCTCAAGTCTTGCTGAACAATTAGCATCTATTACCACAAATTACCCTCATACCATCCTTATTGGAGACTTTAATCTGTGGTTCGACAACCTGGATTCTGACACCCAAGCCAGAGAACTGTTTGACTCACTCACTGACATCAATATGATCCAGTTCACACAGTCTACCACCCATGACAAAGGCCATCATCTTGACCAACTATGGTCGCATAATCTCCCTCTAACGTCTATCTTGATTCAGCCCTGCATCTGGTCTGATCACTATTTTGTTTACTTCTCCCTTCAAGTAACGAGACAACATCAGACTCCTCCACAGCCTGGAGGGGAAACTCGCAAATGGGGGTCGATAGATCTTCCTGCCTTTCTGGACACTTTGGCCTCTACTTTGCCACCACTTAACAACCTGGGAGACGTAGATGCTATCTATGAAGCGCTCTTCTTGTGGATCCAAAACGCTGCCAATACTCATGCCCCCAGTGTAAAATTCTCACGCTCACGCGACAAAGAGGCTCATAAATGGTTCTCTGCGGACCTCAAACAACTTAAACTTGAGGTCAGGCAAAAAGAGAGAATCTGGCGCAGAAATTATCTTCCACAAGATAAAGAGGTCTATTGCCTTAGTCGTCGTCTCTATCAAAAAACTATTCTTAAGAGGAAGACTGATTATTTTTCAGGCATAATTTTGCACTCTCACAATCAAACTAAAGACATCTTTAGAATAGTGAACGACCTCTGCAACGACGAGCGTACGTCACTACCTATCGCACACTCTCAAGCTTTATGCGATGACCTGAACAACTACTTTATCAATAAAATTATCACAATCAAACAAAGCATACCACTACACTCTGCCAGCAACACCATTGAAGATGGCCACAAGAATCCAGAGACTTTAGATCACATTCCTCCGATTGACCCCAAACAACTGTCGGAACTCCTTCAACGGATCAAAACTGGGTCACCCAATGACATTTGCCCCCCCTCCATCTTTAGAGAATTAGGCTTATTCCTTCCACATGCACTTCTGCCTATTCTCAATGAGTCCCTCAGACAAGGCAGAGTCCCCACAGATTTTAAAAAAGCCCTCCTTTTACCGTTAGTAAAAAAACAAGGGAAGGATCCCTCGGATCTTACAAACTATCGACCTATCTCCCTGTTGCCCTACCTATCAAAGGTATTGGAGGCCCATGTCTCTAAGATTGTCTCTAATTTCATCGAGACCACCAACTATCTGGAGCCTAATCAAGCGGGGTTCCGCCCAGGTCACTCAACAGAGGCGGTGATCCTGGCGCTCCAAGACAACCTTAGAGCCAACGCGGACGCCGACATACACCAAGCTTTGGTGTTGCTTGACCTCTCGGCTGCGTTCGACACGGTTGACTATGACATCTTGCTCAACCGTGTCGAACAGGCTGGCCTGAGAGGATCAGCGTTGAGTTGGATTACTTCCTTTATTGAGGGCCGGACTCAGGCAATTCAACTCGGCAGTTTTACAGGCACTAGGCACACCTCTACCTGTGGAGTCCCGCAGGGGTCGTCATTATCCCCCTTATTATTTAATCTTTACCTTCGCCCTCTTCTTCACTCCCTTAAGAAATTCAAAGTCACGGTGTTCAATTATGCGGATGATTTGCAGCTATTATTCCAACTGAACATCCCTGATGCCGTGTCCGAATTTCAGAACACCATGAGACACATCCAATGCTGGATGAATGAAAACCATCTAAAACTTAACCCGGGCAAAACAGAACTACTTTTGCCCGGGAATAGTTTATCCAGCTGGAGAGTCAACTACTGGCCAGCAGACCTGGGCACCCCTCCTGTAAAGTCTACTGCTGTAAAGAGCCTAGGGATCACGCTCCATACGGACCTGTCCTTAAAAACCCAGGTGGGTGCCGTGGTTTCCGCAAGCTTTTTCCAAATGAGGAAAATAAAAAAAATTGCTCACTTACTTACCCAGTCTGCCTTAATCCAGGTCACTATTGCCCTGGTTATGTCCCGCTTGGATTATTCCAATAGCGTTTATCTGGGACTCCCAGTGAGCCTATCAAAGAGACTTCAACTAGTCCAGAACCAGGCGGCTAGACTCATCCTAAAACAGCCAAAATGGTCTTCTATCAAACCAGGTCTAGAAATGCTACACTGGCTTCCGATTTCCCAACGCATTGCCTTTAAAGCTGGCTGTATCACCTTCAAGGCCACACAAGATAAAGGCCCTGCCTTTATTTGCAGCCTGGTTTCTAAATATACTCCCACTAGAAGCCTGCGCTCTGCTCAAAAATCTTTATTGGAGGTGCCTCGCTTCAAAAGGAAGCGACAGGGCGGCTGCTGCTTTCGCCATCTAGCAGCTTCATTTTGGAACTCCATCCCCTTGCCGATTAGGCAGAGTAAGGATTTGCTCACCTTCCGCAAGGAATTAAAAACCTGGTTATTCTCTCAAGCCTACCATTAACCTCTGTCAGCTTAGTGTTATGTTGTTCGGACTCTTCATACTTCCTATAGCGCCATGAAGCCCACGGGCGTACGAGCGCTTTACAAATTGATTTTAACATAACATAGTAGATCCTCGCTGACCCCCTAGGTTTGATGTGGAGGTTTTAAAAGGGTCCCGCGGGGCAAAAAATAATAATAATAATAATAATCGAACGGCTGAATGGATTTGCACGAAACTTGGTAAAATATTAGAGACTGGTAGCCCGATGTGCCTTTGCTAGGTCTCAATATATGTGCTCCAGTGGATTTTGAGAAATGAACGTTCAAAAAAAGATATATATCTGTAACAGCGCTCCGCTTCGCGTAACGGAGGTTTGCGAAGCTGATTGGTTCTCCGGCGTCTGTAAACATTGCAAACAGTCCGTAGCGGCCGCCATCTTGTCTCTCGGTAGGATCGAGAGACAAGAGGAGGCCAAAGCGAAGGGGCAAATGACCATAAGGGGGCATAGTAGATCCTCCTTGACCTCTTAGGTTTGATGTGGAGGTTTTAAAAGGGCCCCGCGGGGCAAAAAAATAAAATAATAATAATAATCGAACGGCTGAATGGATTTGCACGAAACTTGGCAAAATTGTAGGGACTGGTAGCTCGATGTGCCTTTGCTAGGTCTCAATATATGTGCTTCAGTGGATTTTGAGAAATTAACGTTCAAAAACAAGATATATATCTGTAACAGCGCTCCGCTTCGCGGAGATAAAATTATATCTGTATTACCTAGCTGTTGCTAACACCAGTTAGCGACGGCTAGTAGGAGATAGCGACCATCTTGGGCCCCACTTTGCATGTGAGTGATATTTATCACTAATGACATGCAAAGTGGGCATGCCAAGATGTTAGCGACTGGAAACAGTCGCTAACATCGCTATCTCCTATTATCAACTTTTGGAAATATTCGCGATAAGCGCGAATATCTCCAAAAGCTAGCACCTGCCCTGAGCAGTTCTTATCCATGTTATCCAATGGGAGGTGGATAACATGGCTAAGAGCATTAGCTCGGTAATGCATGAATATCGCTGAGTTTTCAGCGATATTAATGCATTGCGGTCGTTTTTTATCGTATTTGCGATAAACCTTGATAATAGCAAGGTTTATCTGCGATAATTTCTGACGATGCTTAGCGGTAAAAAAATTGTTGCTAAGCATCGTTAGGGATAAATATCGCTTAACTTTGGTAATATGCCCCAACGTCTGTTAACGTTCGATTCGAAGGAAATCAGGAAGTGTTGAAAAACATTGTCTGCGCCATCTTGTCTTTTTTCAAAGGCCACACTTTTGTCGTGCACGGCAGCCATTTTAGATGCCTTGACCAGACCCACTCTGTGCACGCTGTCGATCCTTAGCATGGCTCCCCACCCTCGCAAGCATCTCCCCCAGGCAGTGGTTACCCCCGCTCTCTGTCTTATGCATGGGTAATAAACCTCCCCCCATCTGCGCTGCTCTTCCCTGAGAATCACACCCTGTGCCCGCCCGACACCTCCCTTTCGCCCTATTCACTACCGCACCCTCTGACACTCCTTTTCCTCTGTGTCCGATTGTCCAGGCCGGTCCTAGGGTATCAGCTAGCCCTGCAGATGTAGTTTATGGCCCCAGCTGTAAAGAATCACCCCTCTTCAAAGGAGTTATAGTAGATCAAGGCCCACACTCGATGAGATCCGTCACAGCAGACGCGTTCCTATTATCTGAAAACCATCCTGTATTGTGATTGGGGAGGGGACCGAGCCTGAAGCAGAAGATTCCAGGGATGACTCTTTGTACATCAAAGTTTTTACAATTATGTGTCACATTAAAAATATATAGCACTCCGACAAAGTAGTAAGATTATAAAACTTTAATAACTTATAAATATATACAAGAAAACAAAAACAGTAATAACATATAAACATTTTTAGGGAAAAACAACGAAGTAGCGGTCGGCTGTGCGAATAGTCCCAACGCAGCACAACGTCCAGATTTCCGGCGTGGGGCGTCGCGGGGGGTGGGTCATCAGTAGCAAACTGTTGTGCGAATAGTTCCAAGGCAGCAGAACGATGGCACCAAGGTGATGTCCAGTAAGTTGCCGCACTGGTTTTGGTATCCTACAATGCTGCTCCGAATAACGGCGTGGGGCGCCCCGGGGGAGGCGGCGTGAACGGGCCTCTCCAGGTGGAGTGTCATCTGTTGTAGTGGGGCGCCCCTTTACCGTTTCAGTTGCCATTCCGTCCGTTTTTGGTCCACTGTGTCAAAAGCCGCAATTCAGCTGAGTTGCGCCCACTCTTGCGGTGCAGCGATAGGCGGCTGTCACAGGACTCTCAAAATGGCGGCAGGCTGTTTCCTTTTTGGGCCTGGTCCACTGAAATGGCCCTGGGACACCTTGGAAATCGGACGCTTGTCTGCTAGGTCTTGGACCCCATTCTCGAAAGCGTCCCCTCCGCCTTGAGGATTCATCAAAAGTTTTGGGGGCCCCCGACTCCTGTAGGCTTCTGGTGGGGAGCGGCTGCCATGATTGCTCGCGGAATGACCACGACGGAGCTATGAGATGGTGGTGCTCTCATGCTGACGCCAGCTTCAGTCTGAAACATCCAGAAACAAGGTGGGGCTTTCATCGTTTGGGAAAAAAAAAAAGTTTTCATCCAATGAAAAGTGTTGTTTTTAGGTCATATGATCAAGCCTTCCATCATTAGGAAACCAAAAGTAAAATGAACCAATGAAAAGTTTTATAAACAAGTCACATGACCTGTTAGGCGGCATAGGGTATAAAATGCGGAGAAAATACGTTGGCACGTGAGGCGGCGTCAGTAGCGGACCGATGTGCGAATAGGCCGAAGGCAATACAACGCGCCAAGATCCGGATGGCACCGAGGTGGTGTCCAGCAAGTTGCAGCACTGGTGTGGCCATCCTACAATGCTGAAAGTCGGCGTGGGGCGCCCCGTTGGCCTGTGAGTTTGCGTCAGTAGCGGACCGATGTGCGAATAGGCCGAAGGCAGCACAACGCGCCAAGATCATGATGGCACCGAGGTGGTGTCTAGTAAGTTGCCGCACTGGTGTGGCCATCCTACAATGTTGAAAGTCGGCGTGGGGCGCCCCGTTGGCCTGTGAGATGGCGGCAGTAGCGGACCGATGTGCGAATGGGGCCAAAGGCAGCGCAACAATATTTTCGGAATAGAAGACACCACAAGGCGCTGAGATGCCAAGATCCGGATGGCACCGAGGTGGTGTCTAGCAAGTTGTGGCACTGGTGTGGCCATCCTACAATGGTAAAAGTCGGCGTGGGGCGCCCTGTTGGCCTGTGAGATGGTGTCAGTAGCGGACTGATGTGCGAATGGGGCCAAAGGCAGCGCAACAATATTTTCTGACTGACACCACAAGGCGCTGAGATGCCAAGATCCGGATGGCACCGAGGTGATGTCTAGCAAGTTGCTGTACTGGTGTGGCCATCCTACAATGGTAAAAGTCGTCGTGGGGCGCCCTGTTGGCCTGTGAGATGGTGTCAGTTGCGGACCGATGTGCGAATGGGGCCAAAGGCAGCGCAACAATATTTTCTGTATGGAAGATACCACTAGGCGTTGAGATGCCAAGATCCGGATGGCACCGAGGTGATGTCTAGCAAGTTGCTGTACTGGTGTGGTCATCCTACAATGCTGAAACTCGGCGTGGGGCGCCCCATTAGCCTGTGAGATGGCGTCAGTAGCGGACCGATGTGTGAATAGGCCGGAACCAGCACAAGGCGCCAAGATCCGGATGTCACCGTGGTGGTTTCATAGTTGAGAGGCACTTCATCTGCAGTGGGGCGCCGAGATCCGGATGGCACCGAGGTGATGTCTAGCAAGTTGCTGTACTGGTGTGGTCATCCTACAATGCTGAAACTCGGCGTGGGGCGCCCTATTAGCCTGTGAGATGGCGTCAGTAGCGGACCGATGTGTGAATGGGGCAAAGGTAGCGCAAGAATATTTTCTGAATAGAAGACACCACAAGGCGCTGAGATGCCAAGATCCGGATGGCACCGAGGTGGTGTCTAGTAAGGTGCACTGGTGTGGTCATCCTACAATGCTGAAACTCGGCGTGGGGCGCCCCATTAGTCTGTGAGATGGCGTCAGTAGCGGACCGATGTGCGAATAGGCCGAAGGCAGCACAACGCGCCAAGATCCGGATGTCACCGTGGTGGTTTCATAGTTGAGAGGCATTTCATCTGCAGTGGGGCGCCGAGATCCGGATGGCACCGAGGTGATGTCTAGCAAGTTGCTGTACTGGTGTGGTCATCCTACAATGCTGAAACTCGGCGTGGGGCGCCCCATTAGCCTGTGAGATGGCGTCAGTAGCGGACCAATGTGCGAATAGGCCGAAGGCAGCACAACGCGCCAAGATCCGGATGTCACCGTGGTGGTTTCATAGTTGAGAGGCACTTCATCTGCAGTGGGGTGCCGAGATCCGGATGGCACCGAGGTGATGTCTAGCAAGTTGCTGTACTGGTGTGGTCATCCTACAATGCTGAAACTCGGCGTGGGGCGCCCCATTAGCCTGTGAGATGGCGTCAGTAGCGGACCGATGTGCGAATGGGGCCAAAGGCAGCGCAACAATTTTTTTGGAATAGAAGAGACCACAAGGCGCTGAGATTCGGTTAGCACCGAGGTGGTGTCTAGCAAGCTATGCAGCTGAGTTGCGTGCGCACTTGCGGCGAATAGGTCGAAGGCAGCATAACAATGTTTTCTGAATAGAAGACACCACAAGGCGTTGAGATTCGGTTACCACCGAGGTGATGTCTAGCAAGTTGCCGCACTGGTGTGGCCATCCTACAATACTGCTCCGAATAACGGCGTGGGGTGCCCGAAGGGGGGGGGGGAGGCGGCGTGAACGGGCCTTCCTAGGTGGAGGCTCGTCTGCTGTAGTGGGGCGCCCCTTTACCGTTTCAGTTGCCATTCAGCTGAGTTTCGGCTGCTCTTGATGCTACAGCGACAGGCGGCTGCAACAGGACTCTCAAAATGGCGGCCTGTTCTTTGGATTTGGGCCTGGTCCACTAAAATGGCCCTGGGACACCTTAGAACTCGGACGCTCGATTTTTTTTTCCTTTCCTGTACATGCAAAAAAAGGTAAATGCCCGGTACGTTACACGCTTCATCTGCCACGATGAACTCTCCAGAGGAACCGAAAAAAAATATAGTTATGGTAACTATACCATGCATCGTCATATGGAGAGGTGGCACCAATTAATTATAGTGCTGCATAAAAGAGAGATTTGGAGGAGAACCCCTGACCTGCTAGTACATTCATCAAAGAAGTGGCACTGACAGCATCAGAGGCAAGGGAAACGGTCCCAAATATTTAGAAGAACTTTGGAAAGATTAAAATGACATGTTTAGATTGTGGCAAATTAATTTCATGTGGACAGATGAGTGTTACTCTAATAAATACAGCATATGAACATCATCATAGTCGATGGTTGGTAGAGACATTTTGACTATATCCTGGACCTGCCCGTCCTCGCCCAAAATGGCGCCGGAATAAATGGGACTCGTAACTCCTTGTTGTGTACTGGTTGCAGAACCTTGAAATCACGAGATACGTATGCAGTTTTGAAGCACATGGCGGGCGGGGACGAGAATTGATTGAATATTTCGACATCCCTATTGATATTAAGTTCTGATGTGTTATTGATTACTGTACTATTGAAAGTTCGAATTAACGTCACCCATGGTACTTGCCCGCAAGTGTATATCTAGATAATTTTATTGTAACTGGCCCTGTCGTATTTTAATTATAAAATGTACGTCCACCGATTCCGTAACTGTTAGACACCTTAGTTCTTGCAACCTAATGGCCCGCCCGTTACGTTCCTCTACAGTGTAAATGTCTACTCATCATATACGATTACAGTTTGCTCCGTGGCCGGCCCACGTGGTTATAGGCTCGTATTTGTATAATGAAATTTTCACAATAAAGGTTTTTAAAAGAAAACATGGTAGTAGTATATACATTGGTAAAGTTTTTAATAATAGTCACTGTTTTAGAATCATTAAAAGGCAAGTGAAATAAAGCAGACCAATTACATGAAGGGTAAAAGGTATAATACGAAGGAACGCAGTAAAGATAAATGGTCAAGGGCTGTTGTGTTTTCTATTCCTGCAACATAAAGTGATCGATAAGAATCTCATATTCAGGCGTATCGGCGACTAAGACAGCAGGTCGACCCTCTTTTGCTCAACGGCTCCGTCATGGGACGAAGAAACGCTCTTTTTCTCGAAAAAAGAATATATTTTACTTGCAGGACAGTTGTAAATTTTCCGGGAAAGTACATTAGCCTGGAACATTATAACATATATTTAAGAAAAAATAATGTTCGGAAGTAATAAAAAGCGTAATTTTTAGGTCATATGACCAAGCCTTTCATCATTAGAATAAGAAAAGTAAAATGAACCAATTAAAAGTTTTATTAACAAGTCACATGACTTGTTATGCTTACGTTACGCGCTGCGCGCCCCGGATGACTTCCGGATGCGCTAACGCGGCGCGTCATATGACGCATTACGCGACAACGCAGGTCCAGAATATAGTCAAAATGTCTCCACCAACCAGCGGTCGGAACACAACCCCTTTCAGCAGGCTAAATAGTTCTGTTAAATGACAACAGAAGGGGCAGGCAACAAGAACCATCGGTCAAAGAGGGGAGGGCTAGTTCTTCTCTACCGGGTTACATTGGGGTGCTACCGGAACTGATCGAATTGGTAATCTACAGGGTTTCTGGATGTTTCAGACTGAAGCTGGGGTTATCATGAGAGCAGTACCATTTCGTTGCTCCGTCGTGGCCATTCCGCAACCAATCATGGCAGCCGCTCTTTATCGTTATTTTGGGTGGGGTGGGTGGCAGAGCCGAGCTGTTTTGCAGCCATCATTGTGTGGAGTTCAGTTCATTTCACTAGTTTTGTATTTGTCATGAGGGGTTGTTCCTAATGTTTCTATTTTAGCGAGGTCAAAAAGAGATCCATTAGTGGCCTACTGATTTTGCTCGATTCATTTTCTTTTTTTTTTACACGATTTTTCGTTATCTGCAAAGACTAAACAGAGTATTGCGACTCTGTGTTTGTTTGTAAATAGAGAATGAACCAAAGAGAACCAATTCTAAAACAGTAAATACTTGGATAACAATCAATCAAATGGAGAGAGAAGCAGGCACGACGTATTACAACGGGGGCAAAGGCCTGCGTTAACTACCCTTCACTATGTGCAAAGAGAGAGTACTCCTAATAGAAATGAGGGGGGGGGGCACCATTCAAAGCAGATCAGTGTGCATAAACACGAAAATGTTTTCACTTACCACGTACTTGACATTCGACAGCTTATGATATTTGCTATTAAAAAACCATTGAAATTCACTGAAAAAACCATAGGTTATAGACCATATATAGTTAGGAATTAGCATTTACAAAACCTTGAAAATTCACTGAAAAAACCATAGGTTATAGACCATATATAGTTAGGAATTAGCATTTAAAAAACCTTATTTTACTCACACAAAACCATTGAAATTCCATATATAGTTAGTTGCACTAACTATATATCGCGCACCCGCAATCCACTGCTGATGATGTCACATATTACATCATTCATGACATGGTCAGTGACATCACTGATGACATCACTGATGACATCTCAAATGACATCACTGATGACATCACTGATGACATCTCATTTGACATGAATGACCACATCACTGATGATATCATTCATGTGACAATACAATGCATCTCCTCACATTTTAATATAACCTCTGTTTCACCCAGTGTTAAATACAGAGTATAATTTTTGAAACCATTGACACACCAATACTAGTTACTACATATGTACTCACTGATTCCTACGTCTACACACACATTCACTCATTCACCCATACAATCATTCATACATACAATCACTCATCTTTACAACACTATCATATGCACTCATACACCTATACAGACACTCACACTCTGCCACTCATCCATGGAGTTACTCACACACCTAGTCAGTCCTGTAAAGAATCAATCACACTTCCATTTTCTTGTCTATACAGTTAAACATAGAGCACCTTACATTTTCAAACATATACTAACACATACTTACCTTGTTATACAATCATTGATATAAGTACACATTGATCTGCACAGAGTCACACACCTCCCAGCCAGCCACACACACACTCAGTCTCCCATACAAATACTTGGACAATCAATCAATAACCCATATAGTTACTCATATAGCTACTGATCAACACATGCAGCAGTTTACAGAACAACAGACATAATGATGCACAAATTAAGACAGTTTAGTCACTAACCCATGCACTCAGTGAGACACATTTAATCACTCACTCATACAGTCAGTCATGCACCTACTAAATCCTTCGTCCAGACACTTATACATCCACTCATTCTTCAATATGTAAGACATATTTAAACTTTACAGAAACATAAAATCACTGGATGTTGTTATCAGTGATGTCATCAGTGATGTCATCAGTGATGTCATCAGTGATGTCATCAGTGATGTCACTGACCATGTCATGAATGATGTAATATGTGACATCATCAGCAGTGGATTGCGGGTGCGCGATATATAGTTAGTGCAACTAACTATATATGGAATTTCAATGGTTTTGTGTGAGTAAAATAAGGTTTTTTAAATGCTAATTCCTAACTATATATGGTCTATAACCTATGGTTTTTTCAGTGAATTTTCCAGGTTTTGTAAATGCTAATTCCTAACTATATATGGTCTATAACCTATGGTTTTTTCAGTGAATATATATATATACCAATCTGTTTTGAAGATTGAGTGGATATATAATTGTCTGGATGGAGGATTTAGTAGCTGTCTGACTGTCTGTTTAAGTGAGTAATTAAATGTGTCTCACTTAATACATGGATTAGTAACTAAACTATGTGAAGGTGTACATCACTGTCTGTTGTTGTATAACATGCTGCATCAGTTGGTCACTAACTACATGAGTGTGAATATTAGTTATTGATTAGTTGGGGAGTATTTGCATGGGACACTGTGTGGTTGGATGGGGTGTGTGTAACTCTATGCATAGATGTGTGAATGGTTGATTGACTTGGTGTATAGGTATAAGAGTGCATGTGGAAACAGTTGTTTGGGTGACTGAATGTATTTATGTGTGTGTTGGTGAGCGAATATATGTTTTAGTTGTACATCTTCAACAAAGTAAAAAAATAAAAGGCATTGCATGTGGGAGTTAGTGTATATAAATAGTTATATGTAAGAGTCAGTAATTGTGAGAGTAACTATATGAATGAGTTTATAATTGTAATGGTGAATCTTTAACATATTAACTATGAGTTACTATGTGTTTGAATAAATGAGGTGTTGTGTGTATAATTGTGTGAGTAAATCTAAGTATGATTAATTTTTTTCATGAGTGAGTAGGATGACTGCATAACTGACTAAGTTGACTACTGATGTGTCAATGTCTATATATGTGTATACGTGCATTTGATAGTGTTCTATTTATTAGTGAATGCATGTATAAGTGATTCTGTTGTTAAATGGGTAGTTGTGTGTGTAGACTTAGGAATCAGTGAGTGGGTATGTAGTAACTGGTATTGGTGTGTCAATGGTTTCAAATATGGTACTCTGTATTTTACAGTGAGTGATGAAAGGTTATCCTAGTATATGATGAGATGTATCAGATTGTCACGTGGATGATGTAATTTGAGATGTCATCAGTGATGTCACTGACCATGTCATGAATGATGTAATATGTGACATCAACAGCAGTGCATTGTGGGCGTGCAAGTTATAGTTAGTAGAACTAACTATAACTTAGGAATTTTTATGGTTTTGTACGAGTGAAATGTCCAGCTAACTGTAAGACCCCTGAAACCTATGTTTTTTTCAGTGAATTTCAAAGGTTTTTTAAATGCTAATTTTTAAGTGTAATAGTAGTTATACCTATTTTTTTGTACTGATTTTCTAGTTTTTTAACTGTTGATTTATAAATATTTTATTCAAATCAAATCAAATCAAAGAAACTTTATTCGGTTAAAATACAGATAACCATGAAAGTAACAAACATATACAACAGGCTACAATGATTACAACTCTAAAAACAGGTGTTCAGTGAGGGAGATCAATCGATAGTTATTCAAAGGTAAAAAGATAAAAAGTTTAGACCATTTCTCTAATCATTTGTTTCCGTAAATGAAACACAGTTTTTAAGAATTTTAAAACCATAGTTACAGTTAAAACCGTATCCATTCTCTGGACCTCTAAAAAAGCTGGGCGGCATCTGGTTAAATTCATTTCTTTTAAAAAAGGGACGATAATTTCAATACGTGAGGCACAATAAAATCTGCAAAAGAAAAGGATATGGATATCCGATTGTTGCGAAATGCCATCGCATGGGCAAGTGGGCAAAGTGCGTGTCCATAGATTCATACTAGGGAAGGACACCAATCTAAAATATATACAGAATCTAAATCGAGTTAAAAGAAAACGATCAAAGTTTAACATGGGCAGGGAAAGGTATGGCTGTACAGTCTTAATCTCACATAAAGTAGGGTGGTGGGATTGTACAGAGTGTTTTAGAGTTTCAACTCTCCTCCTCTTGTCCTCAAGATGGTCCAGGCAGAGGGCTTTCAGTGTGCTCCTTGAGATGCTGTCCATTGTAGATGGATCCGAAAAATAAGAATAGCACCCCAAGTCAGTCAGGAAGCACTTAACATATCCCAGCCACTGTGATCTCTCCACATGGTCCAGGCGAAGGGTGTCCTGTAAAAGAGCCCGGTTCATGGTACATTCATTTGTAGTCCAAACCCTGTGCCACAACAGGATGGGTTGAATTTTAATAATATCTGTTATATGAGATTGACCCAGTTCAGCGTGACAATTAAATGTGGCAACGCACTGTGGAACTGCAAGGACTTCCCTCATAAACTTATTTTCCACAACCTGGATGGGATCAACATTTGCGTACCCCCACAAGCCGGAGCCGTACATGGCCACAGATAAGCATGTTGCTTTGTATATAATTAACAGTTCTTTTATTGGCTTCCTGCCCAATTTTCTAACAAAGTTCTTTAAGGCCATGATCGTTTTCATAAATAAAAGAGTTCTGGCCTTGATTGCACTTGTCCAAGAACCTGACTCATGAAATAAAATGCCCAAATAAGAAAAGGTTGGGGTATTGTCTAGTGGAACATTATTTAAAAATATTCTTTTCATTGGTTTACTTGATTTAGGGCCACAGTTCATTGTAAATGTTTTGCTACAATTGACTAGCAAATCTAGATTCAGCATGAAATTCTCAAAGCTTACTACTAGCTTTTGCAGAGCCTGGGGTGTACGTGCCATAAGCACAGCATCATCCGCATACATGAGCGCAGGGATTGCCCTCCTCCCAACCCTGGGAATATCCCTGCACTCATGCAGCAGACGATGCTCAAGCCCATTAATGTAGAGGAGAAAGAGAAAAGGTGCCAACACACAACCTTGACGCACTCCACGACCCACACTAAATTTTCTGGAGCATTCCCCCCCTCTACCGTAGCGAACAGAAGCTGTGGCTCCACTATAAAGTTCCCTCAGAAAAGAAATAATAGTATTATCCACTCCCATGCTTTTCATTACTGCCCATAATTTGGCATGCGACACGCAGTCGAACGCAGATGAAAGATCCACAAAGGTAAAATACAAGCGTTCCGACTTAATCCTTATATACTTGTGCTGCAATAACATTAAGTTTAGGCCTTGCTCAATTGTGCCAATCCCTTTTTGGAAACCAAATTGCAAGTCATTCATAACATCATTTTCTTCCGCCCAACTTTGGAGTCTTGCCAACACTATTCGACCCAGAATTTTTATTGAGGAATCAAGAAGGGATATTGGCCTATAGCAGGCACAGCTATTTCTGTCCCCCTTCTTGTAAATAGGGACAATGACGGAGGTGAACCAAGAATCTTTTAAGCCCCTTGACAAAGCTGCATTAAAAAGTTGTACCAACATAGGAGCCCAGATTTCGGAGTTTGCTTTAAATAGGTCCGCGGGGATCCCATCGGGCCCAGCTGCCTTTCCTCCCTTAGTAGCTCTCAAGGCAAGCAGTACCTCATCAAGTGTGACAATCAAATTTGGACCTGGTTGTAAGTCCAAACTGGTCTGGAGACCTCCACCTCGGTTGTCATCCTGAGCCTTATAGAGATTGGAAAAATGATCCACCCAATTATCCTCATTTATTGCAATCTCAATTCGCGCAGTGTGGGTTTCATAAGGAAAAGGCGTGTTAATTACTTTCCAAAATGCAGCAGGATTTTTGGTTTGTGAAGCCTCACAGAGTGAATCTAATGCCTCCTTATTCAGCGCAGTTTTCCTTTCTTTAAGAGCCTGGTTATATACTGACCTACATGTTCTTATTTCACCTGGGTCTCTGGGGCTTCTGTGAACTGCTTGTTTTAAATTTTTCAGCGCCCCAGTGCATGCATTATTGAACCAGCTCTTAGATCCCTTACCACTACGCTTTGACTCCACCCTTAAGCTACTTTTTATATTTGCGGCAATGATGCCAAAATGCTCAATTATTTGATCACTGCTCGCATCGTGTCCCAAACAGGTCAAAAAGCTAGTGGAGCACGCCTCCCAGAGTTTCTTAAAAAACATTACGGGGACTATTTTGCTCCAATTAAGTGAATACCCATTTTGTCTCCCAAGAACCACATCAACCACTGCCTCAACAAGAGGCGCGGCCGTAGATGGGTCTGGGAATAGATCTACTACCTTAAGGCATTGCGGGAAATGATCACTTATGGGCAGTGGGATATTTGTGACCTCCACCGCTCTGTGATTAAGATTACTAGAGGCGATAATGAAATCAATAGTTGACGTCAAACCTCTACCGACAAAGGTAGGGACAAAGGGTGTGGGTTTTAGCGCTGTTTCATTTGCAAACCCCAAGTCAAACGTGAATAGTAGGTCGTTCAGCAAATTCCCCATTAAGTTGTGCTCAAAGTGGGTCAGATTCGTATCTCTATCTGTCATTAGACCACATAGTCCCTGACTCCCTTTTGAACAGAGTGAGCAGTTAAAATCTCCCCCCCATAAAATTACAATTTCTCTATCATTTTTGTCTACCTCTATCTGAACTTCCTCCTTGAGTTGCTTCATTGCAACCGCAATTTCTTCCCTCGGGATATTATTATAAAAATTAATAATAATCACCTTTGCTCCTTTTAGGTCTCTTAAGACTATAAGCTGAAAGTATTTGGAGTATAAGTGACAGTGGGCCTGTTTAATTTTAAGGTTGTTTGAAATAAACGTAATCAAACCTCCTTTTGCCCTTCCAAAATGTCCTCCAATTGCTGGGGTGAAAAAGGTCCTATAACCATTTACGTGGATTGGGTCCTGGGTCCATGTTTCTTGGAGGGCCACTATATCCTGACCGCTTATTAGAGAATCCCAAGCTGGGTTACTAATTTTTTTCCTCAACCCATCTACATTCCAGAAAAGCAGTTGGCAAAGATCACTCTTCGCCTGTATCGGACCATTCCCTGTTTGTTCTCTACACCCATTATTGTCATCTCCGATAGGCTGCATCTGCTCCAGAGAAACACTGTCACAGGGTGTCAGCCCATCGGGGATGCAGATCTTATTTAATATTGGAGATTCATGGGGTGGATTAGTGGGGACCTCAGTGATACTTGAGAGTACCCTGCCCCTAGTGGAAACTTGAAGAGCTGGGGATGGTGACCGTTCCCCAGCCACAGATTCAATTAGAGTCTGAGCTTGCTGTCAATCTCCACCATCCAAACCAGAAAAAATCTGATAGCGGTTTTGGATCGGTAGATTATACATAGGTGGCAGCGCTCCTCTATTATTCCATGGTCTCCTTTGAGTGATGTTAGGTCCGAAATAAGGTGGATAGTGATTGATGGTAGGTGGGTATTGATAAACCTGATAATCGTTTCTGGAATAAAAGTCCTCCGGGCTCTCAGTGTAGAGAGGAGGGCCTTGACCACTTGCGTAACCAGAACTAGCCTGCATAGGCTGTTTCCCCCCAGGCCCATCCCTATCCCATGATCTTACATTTTCAAACCCCCAACGTTGACGGACTGGCTTCTTAATAAGCTGCCTGTCCCTGCCCCAATTATTGAGACTTTTTGGCGGTGCATAGGGATAGAAGTAGGAAAGAAGATGCGTGGAGATAGAATCGCTACTGCTAACGTCAAACCAATCCCCAATATGCCTCACGGCCCTATGATCCTTAAAATTGATGATTATAACATCACCATTTTTGTCCTTTGGCCTAACTCCCGCCCAATTAGCACGCCTTAGACTTATAATTTCGCCATTTATTGAAGCAGGTAACGGTCTGTTATCACGGAGCCAAAAAACAACCTTATTTCGCAATGCTCCGTGATCTTCCCGTTTACCCGCGGGAAGTTCTGGGACCCCTGCCATTACAATGACAAAAGGGGCAGAGTCAGGGGTTAAGTCCACGACACAATTAATTTTTTTGGGGGCAGTTGTCAAAGCATTCCCTTTACATAACTTGGACGTTTGCGGGTCCTTACTACCACCTTGATTTTGGGTGTCCCCTGGTTTAGATGGTTGCTCATTAATTACCGGAGCCACCAATTGGGGTGTAACCGTCTCTGGGGCTGGAGTAATTAACGTAATTGCAGGGCTACCTGCTCTTACCCCCTTTTGCACGGATCTCTGTTTTTGCAGGGATACCGGCGTTATTACTGTTGGTGTTATAGGTACTAGTGACGGAGGGGGCCCTATTACAATAGATTTTACAGGTGGATTGGCCTTAGGTTTTACAGGTGGATTCGCCTTAGGTTTTCCTAGCCCCTTTACCAGGTCAAGTAGGAGAAGGGAAGTGTGTTCAACCTTCTTCTCTATTTGATCTAGATGAGCACACATCATATTTGTCTTGTCTAGGAGTGGTTGCATCGCACCCTTGATAAGTTCTGCAATTTTGGCCATCGTGGCCACCTCACCTCCTAGAGTTTGGCCAGTTTGTGTCAGGGGCACACAGACAGCCCCTTTTCTTATTTTATGTGCTCGATTTCCCAGTGGCTCACCTCCCCTTTTTAAACTATTTGTCGTAGTAGGGGGGGATGTTGGGGACATGGGAGATGGCTCAATGGGGAGTCTAGGGGAACCCGATAGCCTAACAGTATCGTTCCCAGTAAGTAAATCCAATACAGATGAACTAGTAGGAGTGCTGGACAAAGGGAGCTTATTAATCAAGGTGGGGTCATAAGAAGACTTTTCTATATTATCGATGACCCCCGAAGATGACAGATCAATAAGGAGTAGAGGATCTCTAGGGCATTCGGGCACAGTAACATCCCCTTTTTCTCCTATTTTAGCTGTTCTAGTTTCAAAAAATACTGATGGAGAACCAAACACTCCCCCCCCTCCCTGCTTGGTTTTATGGTTACTTTTCCTTTGCTTTCCCCTGCGTCTCACTCGGGCTTTCCTAAATATACGTGGGGGATCCTTTGCTACAGGCTCCTGTGTTTCGGAGGAGCCTATACCTGTCCCCTGGGTGTTAGAAGCCTCATCATTCTGACCCGCATGGATCAGAGCCACTACCGTCGTAGTTTTACATATAGGGGCAGGCGGCTCCTCCAACAAGGGAGTATCTGTAACAGTAAGTGGAAGCTCTGGAGAGTTTGTCAGAGGAAGCTCCAATCCCAAGGACGCCCTTCTGTTGCTGTTAATTAGTGCAACCTTTTTAATTAGGAAGTTGTCCATAGTTACAGGTTTGCGAGGCATAGTAGGGAGAGTTCCAGTAATAATAGTAGCAAATGTGGTATATAGGCAGTAAAATCTAACTCACATATGTAATGAGCTAGAAAAGTAATGAAATAGGGGGTATAGCCCCGGCCCGGCTCCCTCGGTCCCCGGAGGGCCACAGAGGGCCCGCCCTTTGCCCGGGCTTCGCCCCGAGCTGCGTCCCGCGGTGCGGTAAGGGCCACTCTTACTTTATAGAAAGAGGTGAGGGGCGTGGCCGCCGGGGGAAGAGGCACCAGCTGTGTGGAACTCAGGCTGCTGGTCCTCGCAGTCCCCCGGTAGGCTCGCCGCGCTGGAAAGACCCGCCGGACTCGACCTGGGAGCGAGATTGCCCTTCCACCGACTGTGGACGCTCACACCAGGGAGGACGGGGTCAGGCTGACGGTGAGCGGCACCCGCGGAGCGGGTGTCGCGAACAGTGGCTGCAGGACGGGAGCAAAACAGCAAGAAATCCGCCCGCAGGCGAGGAAGGTATGGCCACAAATATTTTATTCATTAAATAACATAATATATCTTTCTGAAAAATGCAAAAAAAATCAAACTGAAATATTGTTTCAATTTTCTTTTCTTTTCTTTTAATATATTTATATTATTTTCTTTTTAAATAGGTTTTTTCCACATTGTTTTCTGAGTCGCGCACCCAAAGCGTACACATCACGGTGGGTGCACGGATTCTAGCCGCCATTTTAGAAAAGTCGTGAAGGATCCGCGTACGGTGTGCGACGGCTGCGTGTTTTTCAGTTACATCATATATGTGATGTGCGGGATTGGTATGCGACCAGTCCACGACTCCTGCTCCCGCGCATTCGCGACACATGCGCTTTATGGTACACGGCGCTTGACTCCAGTAGCATGGAGAGCACAGGACCCATGTCTGGGAGACTTATTTGTTATGAAGTTTCCTAATTTCCTCATTTACTCAGTAGGAAATACTTTCAGTTTTTTTACTTTGGTTCCATCAAGAAGGCATTCAGATGTGTCACACATTTACCATCAATTCTGAATGTTAGCACTCTAGTTGCTCATTAGATCACTTTAGTAAAGCTACTGCTCACCAGGGAAGTCTGCTGCTGGTATTCAAAGTGCATGTTGAGTCTGCATGTCAGAATTTGTTAATGAAATAGAAGAGGATTTGAGAAGTCAAACTTTGCCCTAATTTTTCTTTCAGTAGCACTAATCATAATTTCGAAGGCAGAATGAAGCCCCTCCTTTTGTTCCTTTGCAAATTAAATGTTTTAAGTGTTACCACTTTATTCCAATCAAGATGGCTTCAGGTGTGCCATACTTTTTTCATAAGTAAGATTGTTAGCGCTCTAGTTGTTCTTTAGAACACTCTGAGACATTCTGTCATTGGGCTATACTTGGGCTACATCTGGGTGATATTTGTGCTACATTTGGGCTTTTTTGTGTCTCTGGTGGCCATCTTGGGAGATTTATTTGTTATGAAGTTTCCTAATTTTCTCATTTACTGCAGTCCCCTCAGTAGGAAATGCTTTCAGTTTTTGACTTTGATTCCATCAAAAGGTATTCAGATATGAAACACATTTGCCATAAATTCTGAATGTTAGCACCCTAGTTGCTCATTGGATCACTGTAGTAAAGCTACTGCTCACCACGGAAGTCTGCTGCTGGTATTAAAAGTGCATGTTTCAGTTTGCATGTCAGAATTGTTTTTAATGAAATAAAAGAGGATTTGAGAAGTCACACAAAATGTGCACTATTTTTTCTTTCTGCAGCACTAATCATAATTTCTATGGCAGAATGAAGCCCCTCATTGTGTTCCTTTGCAAATTAAATGTTTTAAGTGTTACCACTTTATTCCAATCATGATGGCTTCAGGTGTGCCATACTTTTTTCATAAGTAAGATTGTTAGCGCTCTAGTTGTTCTTTAGAACACCCTGGGACATTCTTTCATTGGGCTATACTTGGGCTACATCTGGGTGATATTTGTGCTACATTTGGGCTCTTTTGTCTCTGGTGGCCATCTTGGGAGATTTATTTGTTATGAAGTGTCCTAATTTCCTCATTTACTGCAGTCTCCTCAGTAGAAAATGCTTTCAGTTTTTTACTTTGATTCCATCAAGAAGGTATTCAGATATGATACACATTTGCCATAAATTCTGAATGTTAGTACCCTAGTTGCTCATTAGATCCCTGTAGTAAAGCTACTGCTCACCACGGAAGTCTGCTGCTGGTGTTAAAAGTGCATGTTTCAGTCTGCATGTCAGAATTGTTTTTAATGAAATAGAAGAGGATTTGAGAAGTCACTCAAAATGTGCCCTAATTTTTCTTTCTGCAGCACTAATCATAATTTCCAAGGCACAATAAACCCCCTCATTTTGTTCCTTTGCAAATTAAATGTTTTAAGTGGTACCACTTTATTCAATCAAGATCACTTCAGGTGTGCCATACTTTTGTCATAAGTAAGACTGTTAGCGCTCTAGTTGTTCTTAGGAACACTCTGGGACATTCTGTCATTGGGCTTTACTTGGGCTACATCTGGGTGATATTTGTGCTACATTTGGGCTCTTTTTTCTCTGGTGGCCATCTTGTGAGACTTATTTGTTATGAAGTTTCCTAATTTCCTCATTTACTACAGTCTTCTCAGTAGGAAATACTTTCAATTGTTTACTTTGGTTCCATCAAGAAGGCATTCAGATGTGTCACACATTTGCCATGAATTCTGAATGTTAGCACTCTAGTTGCTCATTAGATCACTGTAGTAAAGCTACTGCTTACCAATGAAGTCTGCTGCTGGTATTGAAAGTGCATCTTTCAGTCTGCATGTAAGATTTTTTTTAATGACATAGACAAGGATTTGAGAAGTCACTCAAAATGTGCCCTCATTTTAGTACTAATCATAATTTCTATGGCAAAATGAACGCCCTCATTTGTTCCTTTGCCAATTAAATGTTTTAAATGTTACCACTTTTGTTCCAATCAAGATGGCTTCAGGTGTGCCATACTTTTGTCACTGTCATAAGTAAGACTGTTAGCGGTCTAGTTGTTCTTTAGAACACTCTGGGACATTCTGTTATCGGGCTATACTTGGGCTACATCTGGGTGATATTTGTGCTACATTTGGGCACTTTTGTCTCTGGCGGCCATCTTGGGAGACTTATTTGTTATGCAGTTTCCTAATTTTCTTATTTACTACAGTCTCCTCAGTAGGAAATACTTTCAGTCTTTTTCTTTGGTTCCATCAAAAAGGCATTCAGATGTGTCACATATTTGCGATAAATTCTGAATGTTAGCACTCTAGTTGCTCATTAGATCACTGTAGTAAAGCTAGTGCTCACCAGGGTAGTCTGCTGCTGGTATTGAAAGTACATGCTTCAGTCTGCATGTCAGAATTGTTTTTAATGAAATAGAAGAGGATTCGAGAAGTCACTCAAAATGTGCCATAATTTATCTTTCTGTAGAGACTAATCATACTTTCTAATGGCAAAATGAACCCCCTCATTTTGTTCCTTTTTAAACTAAATGTTTTAAGAGTTACCACTTTATTCCAATGAAGATGGCTTAAGGTGTGCTATACTTGTGTCATAAGTAAGGCTGTTAGCACTCTAGTTGTTTTTAGAACACTCTGGGAAGTTGCAGTAGAACAGAAAGGAACCAATTGACAGTCTCTGCCCTTGTTGGATCTACACGTTTTCCTGAGAATGTCAGACTTCATTCTCACATGACTGAAAAAGATAACGTGAATTTACAGAAAATATGCTCTCAGTTTAGCTTATAAATCACCTTCCAAACCTCTGTGGGAAAAGCATGAGAAATAGTTTTCTCTCAAACATGATTCATGATATCCCAGCAGAAGGCTTTTTCACATGGTAAAATCACCTTCGAACACACCACAATTCCTAAAATGAGTATGGTACCATCAACAAATGATTTATAATGTAACTAAAGTATTAAAACCTTCTAATAACTGCAATGCTGTTTAAGGAGGTGCTATCATGTACATTGGTCCCAAGATGGCTGCCAACACTTCTTGGATGAAGTGCTGACAGCCAATCAAATCTCACGATGAGATGTGTCGTTAGGCTTCGCCCAGAAGTATATATATATTTTTCCTTTAATATCTAAAAAACTACTGAACAGATTTACACCATTTAACAAAAAGGCACAAGTCTGAACCAAGGACTACCTCTTTGCCAAATTTGGTGTAATTCCGTTCAGCAGTTCGGGCTGTAGCTGCGACTAAAGGTTCCTATGGGAAATTGCATGGGAAAAACACATTTTGGAACCCCCTTTTTTCTCTGCCCCGCTTGATGAATCACCCCAAATTTTCAGGATAGGAGCAGACCGGAGCGAGTTTTGAAAATTTTGTGAAGATTTGTCATCCGGCGCCAAAGTTATTGCAAATAGAATGTTGCGGATTTCCTATGGAAAATAGATCCAAATATATATATATATATATATATCAAACAACGAGGAACACCCATTTTGGAGGCCCACACGCAGCGTGTTCTGTATTCTTTATTTTCTCAGGCGACAGGGCTTCAAACCTTTCTTTACATGAACATCTTTAGCCAAGTCTTCCAACGCATTTCAGGGATCCTTCCGCCCTTCTTCTAGGGAAATGGCACATTCGGAGAGGCTTTTTAAGAAACAAGATGCCAGCCCTACATTTCGCTTTACGTAGCTCGTAAATTCAAGCAACAAATAAGTTCTATTTCTGGATTTGTTCGGTATAATTTATTTATACCCTTTACTTTTTTGTTTGTTTGTTCAAGTGAAAATTGTTTTGCATGAGAAAGACATTACATTAAACATTACACTTTTACATAAATCATAACATTACATATAGAAACAACCTTTCATTCAATAAACATTATATATACATTGCACAATTATTGTCCAGCAAATATTCATTTTTGCATGGTAACACATAACATATAAAGGATAAAGTCACGTTCAAAAGGAGATGGAAAAAGATTTGACCAAACGTATTAATCAATGTTGTAGTCAGTCCAACAGTTAATTAACTCCTTTCTGCCGACGCGTTTCAAACTCGTTGTCTTAATGTACGAGTTCTCATCAGGGCTTTATCACTTTTATCTAGAAAAAGTGTGCAAAAGAAAAAATAACACTAAGTTGGTATATGTCACTATTGACCCCTTTCATATTACGGTATGCTGTTTTGTCATACATAGTTTGCCTTTGACCTATTTTGTACCAGATAACCTGGGTTCACGCTGTATGTCAATCTCGATTAGATTCTCTGAAAAAATATCAATAGTCTAATTCAGTTGTTGTTCAAATAGATAAATGGCCAGTGTCATGACTGTCCGAACACTCATTTTTCCTACCTTTTTAGGGATTGTATAGAGCTTATCTGTGCCTCAGTCTCTCGTTTGTTTGTATCAACACCCCGGGGGGTACACTTTCCGCGGGTGCCTCAAATTAATGAATGCCAATACCGGTCCTGTAATTTACCAAGAGAGGACAGCACAACGACTCTGTCAAAAAGAATTGGAAGAAATAGAAGAATTGACTAAAAGTATCCAAGATAGCCAGTTGGTTGCTGACGCCAAAGCACTCTTAGAGAAAATCGAAAAGGAGATCTTGTCCTTTAGGGACATTACCATAAACAATAAGACTGCACAATACGAGAGAGATTCCAAATCCTTCACATTAGAAAAGGCATCTCCTTTTCTAAAGGACGATTACTACTCTAAAGCTGATTCGCGTGGAGCATTATACAACTACCAAGGGCGATCACGTAATAGGTTTAAAACCTTCTCAGAAACATCATCCTCATCTGACTCATCTGGATCAGAGACAAGAGGCAATACTAATAAGAAACAAGTCTCTTTTTTAGAGAAAGGCCAACAGGCAAAGACAAGGTACAAGGTACCATGGGAGATGCGCACTCGGAAAAACTATTACAAGTCGTAGGGGCTCCTTCAACTATAGTAAACCTGTCATCTAAAATACTTACAAGAGATGAAGAGTCTGTGTTGAACCTACGATTAAAATTTGTCCCAAATCAGCAAACAGATTTCACTAAAATAAAAATGGAAACAATCGCTTTCTGTCGCAAAATACGACTAAAGGCCTTCTTTCCTAACCAACCACCAACCACTGACAAGGAGACAACAGTGTTAAGAAATAAATCCACCTTTATCCCTAGCCAGAATATTCCTAAACAGGTCTATGCGTTCGAGCAAGCTGTGCTGTCATCTATAAACAAACTGGAGAAAAACAAAAAGTATCTGAAGCAAAACATAAGCAAAGGTCAACGTATAGCACTGAAAGCACTGAAAGATGACACCACGGTGGTAATTAAACCCGCCGATAAAGGCGGAGCCGTCGTGTTATGGCCTAGGAACAAACATCTTATGGAGGGCCAATCACAGGTTAATAACCAAGTGTGGTACAGAAAACTACAAGAAGATCCCATTAAAGAAATACAAGGGACAATAGCTGAATTGATACAGATACAAGCAGGAAGAGAGAGTGGGTTCGTGGGACCTAAAGAAAGTGACTTTCTGGTAAAGAAATTTCCACGAACACCAATACTGTACTTCCTGCCGAAAATTCATAAAAATCTAAATGAGCCCCCTGGACGACCTATCGTCTCAGGTTGCGATTCGTGCCTTGAGCCGATTTCCAAGTACGTCGATTACTTCCTGAAGCCTTTTGTGAGCAATGTAAAATCTTATTTAAAAGACACGACCGATTTTTTGGTCAAAATCGAGGGCATGGAGTTCGCCCCGTCAACAGAAATCATGGTTACTATGGATGTGACGTCCCTCTATACGCAAATCCCTCAGGATGAGGCGTTGGAGGTGATGGAGCTGTACTTAGGAACCAGAGAGCGACCACATCGGGTGCCCACGACATTCATCCTGAAACTTGCAGAACTCACATTGAAGAAAAACTATTTACGCTTCAATGAAGAGTACTTTATGCAAATCAAGGGGACAGCTATGGGCTGTCCTTATGCCCCGGAGATGGCTATATTGTTTATGGCAGAGTATGAGAACAGATTTGTTGAGAATAACAATCCCTATAGAAAACACATCAAACAATGGCTACGGTATATCGACGACGTGTGGCTCCTGTGGCAGGGGAGCCACATTGAATTAATAAAATTCCATCAGTGGCTCAATAAGAAACATCAGGACATCAAATTCTCCATGGAGCACAGTACCTCCAAAATGACTTTCTTGGATGTAGAGATCAGTTGCGTCGACGGTCATTTAAAATCATCTCTCTTCAAAAAGAAGACAGACAAAAATACAGTTCTCCATCACCGAAGTGCGCACCCAAGAAACCTCAAAACTAACCCACCTTATGGGCAGCTACTTCGAATTCGAAGGAATTGCTCTGAATTAGAGGATTATGAATTACATGCACATGTATTTTGTGAAGAAATGACCACCAGAGGTTATCCCAAAAAACTACTGAAACACTCTTTCAAAAGAGCGCGATACACTCCTCGTGAGTGCCTACTTCAAAGTAAAGAAAAGCAGGAACTGGTTAAAATGGTATGTGTAACAACGTTTGGCCCCCATACTCACAAAATTCGTCAAACTATATTGAAGAACTGGCATTTGCTGGAAGAGCTAGAATGTCCTTTCCCTCGACCAATTTTTGCATATAAGAAAAACCGAAGCATTGGACAACACATTGTGCGTGCCGATGTATTGGTGAAAAAACCTAAACATGACCTACTTTCCAAATGGGGTCTCAAGCCGATCGGGGGGCATCATAGATGCGGCAACTGTGTATCCTGCGGCACAATGATCGAGGGGAATGAATTGACTCATAAGAATGTAAAATGGAGAAATGAGGGGTTTTCCAATTGTAGGACCAAGAACGTTGTGTATGCAATCATCTGTGGTTGCAATAAAATGTACATCGGAAAAACTTACCAGCAGGTGAATACCCGAATCACGCAACACAGGTCAGGATTAAAAAATAAAGTAATGAATGCCCCTATGGTCCAACACTTCATAGATATGGGCCATGCAGAAACCGATTTTAAATGGACGGTTCTGTATACAATGACCCAAACAAAATACACCAGAGATGTTGATGATGTGCTACTGAGGAAGGAGGCATACCTAATATTGCGATTTAATAGCATCCAAACCGGTCTGAACACCATGTCTGAAATTTCCAGACTATAATGACATAAGGCCCCGCCTAAGGCATATGATGCTCCACACGAGACAAACAGCTGACCCCACTTCTAAAAATACAAACTAACACAACTCTAACTCAGAGGACTACATGTCCCAGCATTCCAATCCATCACGTGCTGCAAACATGGCGCACTAACGAAGAAGCGAGTGGACCGAGTAGCAGCGGATTGCGACGTGATCGGGTAGGTCCAAAAGAATGCGATAATGGTTAAATGCGGAGAAAGTTAAACAAACAGCCGTTAACGGCATGTTTAAAATTTTGACAGGACCGCGAGTAGACCATAATTCGTTCTACCGTGAACGTGAGGGAGTGAGTACAGGAAACGCCCAGCTGGAAATCGAGTACACAGGTATATGTTGATTCCGGCGGTTTAAGTGTGAGAATGCCGCACAATCACTATTAGTGACACGAATGGTTTATGTCTCATATGCACACAGAATTGAAGAGGTTTGAGAAATCACGCCGCCTCGATAAATACAGGTACATGTTTACGATTGTGGGCAAGGTACCTCACTAGTCAAGAGGCATGCCCAATGACACATGTTATCCTCTCTTGGTAAATTACAAGACCGGCATTGTCATTAATTTGAGGCACCCGCGGAAAGTGTACCCCCCGGGGTGTTGATACAAACTCACAATACTGCAGGCAGAGGCTCATCTTCCATACCGAGGATTCTAAGGGCAGTTCCGCCCACACGGCTCGCCGCTCCCGCTTCGCGGGAGCCGCTTCGCACAGGAGTGCGCTTCCAGTTAACCAACTGCACCTGGACACTTTAGGCGGAGGTAAGGGCGTGAGGCAAGGCGTGGGCTGCGAGTGTGCAGGGACTCCAACATCCAGGAGTCCCTGCGAGACCACGGACTGACCATCCGGTCAGCTCTCCCCGCCGGCCCGCCCCCGCCCGCCTGAGACTGTAAAAGGCGCTTTCCCTTGCCACTTGTTGGGACTCACAATACCGCAGGCAGAGGCTCATCTTCCATACCGAGGATTCTAAGGGCAGTTCCGCCCACACGGCTCGCCGCTCCCGCTTCGCGGGAGCCGCTTCGCACAGGAGTGCGCTTCCAGTTAACCAACTGCACCTGGACACTTTAGGCGGAGGTAAGGGCGTGAGGCAAGGCATGGGCTGCGAGTGTGCAGGGACTCCAACATCCAGGAGTCCCTGCGAGACCACGGACTGACCATCCGGTCCGCTCTCCCCGCCGGCCCGCCCCCCGCCCGCCTGAGACTGTAAAAGGCGCTTTCCCTTGCCACTTGTTGGGACTCACAATACCGCAGGCAGAGGCTCATCTTCCATACCGAGGATTCTAAGGGCAGTTCCGCCCACACGGCTCGCCGCTCCCGCTTCGCACAGGAGTGCGCTTCCAGTTAACCAACTGCACCTGGACACTTTAGGCGGAGGTAAGGGCGTGAGGCAAGGCGTGGGCTGCGAGTGTGCAGGGACTCCAACATCCAGGAGTCCCTGCGAGACCACGGACTGACCATCCGGTCCGCTCTCCCCGCCGGCCCGCCCCCCGCCCGCCTGAGACTGTAAAAGGCGCTTTCCCTTGCCACTTGTTGGGACTCACAATACCGCAGGCAGAGGCTCATCTTCCATACCGAGGATTCTAAGGGCAGTTCCGCCCACACGGCTCGCCGCTCCCGCTTCGCGGGAGCCGCTTCGCACAGGAGTGCGCTTCCAGTTAACCAACTGCACCTGGACACTTTAGGCGGAGGTAAGGGCGTGAGGCAAGGCGTGGGCTGCGAGTGTGCAGGGACTGCAACATCCAGGAGTCCCTGCGAGACCACGGACTGACCATCCGGTCCGCTCTCCCCGCCGGCCCGCCCCCCGCCTAACACGCCCACTATATCACGGCACAACACTCCCGCAGCGCGGGACGCAGCCCGGGGCGAAGACCGGGCAAAGAGCGGGCCGTTTGAGGCCGTTCGAGGACGGCAGAGAACGGCCCTGGCCCACCCCCCCTTATTGCCCCAAACCTGCTTGACATTGTATCACCGTGCTGAGACAGGTTAGTTGAAACTATAGACCCCTATTCAGCAAGTCGAGTGACGATTCAAATAACATTGTAAACACAATGAGTACTAGGATGACACGTAGCAAAGCTTCCAAAGGTGGTTCACAATTCAGTGGTCCTATGGACGACTTTATCACCCGCACAAACTTAGCCATTGATGAGGAAATATCCAAACTTCAATCCCGGGTATCCCTAGAATTGGTAGCTGCACGTAGGCTGTCTGAGGTAATCGCCCTTTCGAAAAAATAATCTTTAGGACACATAGCCTCTGCTGTCACGCCAGTACGCTCCGCTTGTCCAAATAGTATTACCACCCAGGTTGATTTACACCAGCCCCCGATCAATTTCAACCTCACTCCGCCCTTAGAACAACCATGTATTATAGAAGAGCTAAGTCTCCCTGCACCTTCTCATGTCCAGACCCCCATCCCTAATCCCTTTTCCCAAGTATTCCCAAATACTTCTCGTGTCAGTGGTGCACAACCCAAAAGAAAACGCCAATCACGCTCAGCTTACTTTCGTAAAAAGGCAAAGGTTGCAGCCTCCCATCAGCTCACAATTACCAATGCTCAGGCTTGTAATGTTTTCCCTGAGGGTTCCCCGCGCACGCAGTCATTATGCCAAAGTATGGGAGAGGGTCCAGCCAACACAACTCCAGCAGACAATGGGGGGGCACTGGTACAGGACCAGGGAAGGAATGATAAGGATTTTATAGATCAAGTCTGGGAAACATTAAAAAAACTTCTCTCACCACTCGACTTAAGATTGTCTAGGATTGAAAACAATCTACTCGAGATGGAGAAGAGCATTATTGCTCTGGCCACTCTCGGCCTGAGAAGCCTCGAAAACCAGGGCGTGTCCTTACCTGACCCACATTTGTCAGCAACTGTTTCGCAAGCTGAACAGCACCCCCCACCAGTACCTGTTGCTGTAAAGCCTGTGCCTAAGCCGAGGACTGTGGCTGTGGACCAAGCTTCCATAACCACTATTCCTCAGGCTACCAAACCGCAGATTCCCCCACGGAACCCTAAGCCTCAAAAAGCAAATCTAAACCTGGTAGCTCCCTTCAGACTCCATTCTGCCGAAATGCAGGGTTCTCGTCCAAAAGATAATTTTAGAGGAGGTTATATAGATCTTCCTCCAGAGGCCAATGACTACGTGGTCGTGTTGACAGGAGTCCCTGTGATCGGCACTGCCCAACACGAAAACCACTGGTCATTGAAAAACAAAACTATGCATTGGCTTAACGTCAACAGACCGATTCCAAATGGCATCAAAAGCGGAGTGATGATGGTCCGTAGAATACCCTGGGTGGGCCCAACTAAGAAATCTAAGCAAGGGGACTGTGTAGTTGTAACTTTCGAAGACCCACACACGGCGCACCATATCTGTTCCTGGCCAACTAGCGAAGATTCCCTAGTTGTACCAAGGCCACTATCCTATTTCTATCCCCCACGCCAAGTGAACACCCAAGTGGACAACTGGTCCTTGGTGCAGCACCATCCTTGGAACGCCCACCCCATGAGGCAAAAGAACAATCTTTTGCACTGGAATGGGCTCTCAACCTACAATAGATATGGAGGCCTGGAGGAGGTCGATTGACTTTTTATGTTCCCAGTATGCCCACAATTAGTAAAAGTATCGTCTCCACAGGTTATAGACATAGTTGGAAATCCGACCAACGGCCCCCCAACAATCCATGCTGGGCCTCTGACTGTTTTGCCCCGGGCCATGGAACCAACCAAAATGGCTCTTCTAGATCACAAAAGAGTGGAAACGAGGCCAGATAGCCCCTGTTTGATCTCCCCTCTTCCTGTACATTCCAATCCCATGGAGACTGACCTGCTTGTTAGCGTTGCCTCTTTAGGCGATTCTTCATTGAAGGTCTTATGTTGGAATGTGGCGGGCCTTGCACGCAACTTTGACAACCCGGAATGGAATACTTTCCTGGCTCCCTTTGACATTTGCTTGCTACAGGAAACATGGTGCCAGGAACCTAGACACAGAGTGGGGTTCTCGACCTTCTATGTACCGGCTGTATGCCACCAAGGTTCTAAAGGACGTCCATCCGGGGGTCTTCTTATCTGGATCAACATTGCACTAGACCTCAGTGTTTCACAAAGGACTACCGAAACACCCGACCTTCAATGGCTAACACTGCGTTATAAAGGAGGAAGGAAACTAGAACTATTTAATCTTTACTTAGGGGCCACAAGAATAGAGGATCTCTAAACTCTTTAGGCCTAAGTAACAACCTGTCTGCCTGTGACGCCAACTCTCTCGTCCTGCTGGCAGGCGATTTTAACTGCTGTTTTGAGCCTTTAGCCAAAGAAGACATTCTGGACATCAATGAGGGGGATAACAGGAGGGGCATCCCTACCTTGAACCTTGAACCGATCCCCAAATGGACACAAATGGTGATCGATATAAATGCTCTTTGCATGGAGTTTAATTTAAGAGCAACAAACGGACGTTCCAAATCAGATCCCATGGGTGCCCATACATACAATAGGACGGGCCACTCATCCAGAATTGACTTTATTTATTTATTATTTATTTTAGAGTTTTCTATAGCGCGAACTTGAACCGATTAGGTTATCAGAGCGCTTTACATAGCACCAGTTCCGTTACATGTTATCACAGCAGTTTACATAGAATCAATTACGTTGCACATTTCAGGATCTTGAACAGGTTAGGTTATCAGAGCGCTTTACATAAGACAGCATTCGATGTCCAGTGCCCTCCTCCGCCGTGTAGCGGCGGACCACTTCCAGCCCTCCGAAGTCGTCGAGCTGTCGGGACTAGGCTCCTGGAATTTCAGCTGCCCCTTTACAAGGCACTTTACATAAAATCAGTTACGTTACACATTTCAGGAACACCTTTCTTTTAGCTCTAGTGGATAGGGTTATCTCTTCACACGGGGGAAGGGGTACACCTGGCTATATTCCACCAGTTCCACAGGCGATTAGTCGTAAAAGCTATAATTCTGACCCAGGGAGGGGATACACATGGATACAATCTAAAAATCAAATAGTAAACTAGTCATTAGAGTTATCATCTATCTTGACAGGAGGGATGTGACTGGAAACACTCTAGGGGTAATATAGGGGTGGTAGAGAGTACAGAGGACCGCTGCAAACACTACACGAGTACCAGCATAGAGGAGGGGTGGGTGGGATGCAAAGGTCTGGAGGGAAGGAAGGGCTAGAGTCCAGCGAGAACTGTCCAAGAAAAAACAGCAGCATTCACAGCATAGAGGAAGGGTGGGTAGGATGCAGGGTATGTAGGGAGGGACTAGTCCAACGAAAAAGTCCTCCAGAGTCCACCAGGGCACTATCCTCTGCGTTCGTGTTCCCGTAGCCTGCGTCTGCCGGTCATAGAAAGTGTGTCCCCGAGGGCGCCATCTTGAAGTCAGGCACCGCCGGCGCCAAACAGCGCGGCCGGGAAGGGGGGGGGCGCATCTCTGCCCTCGGGCCCAGGCTCGTCTGTGGCGGAGAGAGGGGTGTATGGCCCCCGGAGCAGGTCGGTGGGAAGGCCTCAGGGCGGCGCCGTCATCAGCAGGGGCGCCGCCGTCAATCACCGGCCCTTTACTGGTGTGCCCCTGGAATGCCCTCAGAGTCTCGGCGGGTGACAGCGGGTGGCAGCGGGGTACGCAGAGGGAGCTCTACATACCGCTCAGGTGCTCAGCGCCTGTCCGGCTCGCCCCCGGTCTCCGCTCCTCTTCCCTGATGCCCTTCAGTCCGGGCCGGCAGCGAGCGTCCGCCATGTTGGGTCCCCGGCAGGGATCGACAACAGCCAGCCAGCGCCGCTCCACAGACACCAGCAACGAGGTGGCAGCGGGGGACGCGGCAGGAGCCCTACATCGGCTCGGGTGAACAGCGCCCGCCCGTCCGACTCGCCCCGGTCTCCGCTCCTCCTCCTTGTTGCTCCATAGCCCGAGCTGGTAACGGGCGGCCGCCATGTTGGGTCCTTGGCGGGGATCGGGAGCACTCAGCAATCGCCGCTCCACAGGCACCAGCAGCGATCGGGGTAGCCCTGCAGATGCCCCACACCCTCCGCTACAATCAGGGAGTGTGTGCGTCGCGGGGGGCCTCCCAAGGACGCTGGGCTCCAGGCCGGAGCAGCGCGCGGGCCGGGAGCCGAGACGGTCCACGTCCGTCCCGTCTCGGCTCCTCCTCCTCCGACTTTGTTATGCTCAACTACAACCTCTGGCCATATCATCAAGACATGGAGGTTATAGAGACCTGTGACAGTGACCACAACCCTCTCGCTCTAACCATCTCTGCCCCCTGGCAATCTGGGTCCCAAGAAACTACCATCCAGTTATGGAAAGCTTCACATGAGATTCTTCCATCCAACTGTGGCAGACGTCTCAAATGGGCAAGAGTCTCAGCGGATGAGGCTAGGATGACACATGCCGAAACCATCTTATCAAAGGCTGAATCTAGGCTTGACTGCACTAATAGCGATGGTAAGATGTTTTTATCGTTATTTACGGAGACTGTCACGGCATTAAGTGGGCTGTTCATCGTCCCCAAACCCAGCTTCAGAACTGCTTCAAAGGGGACCCTGAGAACAAGTGAAAAGTGGTTCACAGCCAAATGTCGACTTGCTAAGGGTAATCTTGTTGCTGCAGTAAAAGGAAAAGTCCAAGCTACCATCAGGTCTGCAAGGCAACTTTATAGGAAAACTGTGACTGAGGCTAAGCGGACATATGATTTCAATTTTTGGCGCGACCTAACGGAGGCGAGCACAAGGAAAGATTCTAAAGGGTTCTGGGACTTGCTAAGATCGAGAGACAAGCCCATTGATCAACAACTGACTTGTAATATCCCTGGTGTTGCCTGGTTTGCCCACTTTTCCAAACTGTATTCGGCTCATACAGGGCCTTTGAAACTAGACCCGCTCTTAAGGCCCAGTTCCACAGATCTCCTACCAAATGAAGTCCCATTTACCACCTTGGAAGTAGAGAAGGCAATCAGGAGTACTGTTTCTAACAAAGCGGCAGGCCCGGATGGGATCCCGGGCGACCTGATAAAAAATAATCCCCCATTCTGGAGCAGACTAATTGTTGCCCTTCTTAATGAGGTCATGTTGGGGGGGTCTTTCCCTAACTCTTGGAGGGGGGCCGAAGTAGTCCCCATTTTCAAGAAAGGTAGCAGGGAAGACCCAGCTAATTATCGCCCCATCAGTTTGCTGGATTCAACGCAAAAGATAGCGGGGAAAGTGGTATTGGGCAGGATTCTGGAGTGGGTGGAAGAAAACCAGATATTGTCTGATTTCCAAGCGGGTTTTAGATCAGGGACAGGTACCGTCGAGCAGACATTCCGCCTTTTAATGCTCTATTGGAAGGTAGTGGTGCTAGGAGGGGGCAGTTTGTACTTAGTCTTCATAGACTTAAAAACAGCCTTCGACCTGGTTCCAAGAGCGTTATTATGGAAGGTCCTCGACGAGTTAGGTCTACCATCTTACCTGTTGGCCTTGCTGATAAAACTTCATGAAAACAACTTTGCCCAAATCAGATGGGGTGCCCAGGGCGAAAAAACCCCGTGTATTCCAGTAGACAGGGGCGTCCGCCAGGGGTGTGTGCTTGCCCCCACTCTGTTTTCACTTTACGTTAATGGAGTGGTGGAGCACCTTCTTCAACATCCTGCAGATGCACCATCCCTGGCGGGTAGGAAAATCCCGACGCTCCTGTTTGCGGATGACACCCTCCTGATTTCGAAATCACCTGCAGGCATACAGTCACTACTTTCCAGCTTTAAGGCCTTCTGCGACATCAAAGGACTGGCCATAAATATCGGCAAGACCAAATTTCTTGTCCTCAACCCGCCTAAGAAATCTGTTAAACCCCCCACTCTTGACTCCGTTACATTAGAACGTGTCAGTGAATTTGACTATCTAGGCATACGTCTTTGTGATAGTATGAGCTGGAAGGCCCATCACCAAAAAGTGTTCCTAACCCATAAGAGGGTAGTTGGTGCTCTACTTAAAGAGCAGCGTGCTTCCTCTATAAAACCTATTGGGGCACTTCTTGATATTTATAGGGGTAGGGTTGTGAGCGCAGCACTGTATGGTGCAGAACTTTGGGGTACCCAGAGAGTGGATACTTTGGCCCACCTAGAAAATAAATTTCATAAAGATCTGATGCGGCTACCCCAGAGCACCCCCACAATCCCCATCTTGCTTGACGCAGGTACTCGTCCAATCTGCGAGCAAGCTAAATTACGCCCCTTACTGCTATGGTCTAGAATCTGGAACGTCCCTGAGCTCCACAGTTATGCAGATGCCCTAAAAGATGTACTGTCCTTACCTGGCTGGCATAAGATCGCCTGGCTCAGAGAGGTCAAGAGGGCATTGTACAAACTTGGTCTAGGAGCTGCGTGGGTAAATAAAACAGCACCTCCCAAACAAGAACTGAAGAAGGCATACTGGTCTTGGGTGGATAGTGAGAGACTAGCTAAATCAAATCATCCAAAATCTGTTGCAAATTTCTTAATGGTTAAAGACATCCCCTCCAGAGAACCATACTTGGATTTGATTCACAGCCCACATGACAGGGCATTATATTTTAAATTCAGGGTTGGGGTCTTACCTCTATGTCAGTTTACCTCTACCTGGAAACCACCATTGCAAACTGTACCGCACTGTCCATTCTGTGAGTTAAAAATTGAATCTGTTGCACACTTTTTATTTGAGTGCCAAGTTTATATGGCCCCTAGACGGAGGTGGTTGAAGCCTCTTTGTAGGAGCCTGGGAACTCGCTCACATCTGGAAGCTATAAGAATATTGCTCTCAGATACAAGACCCTTTTTTGCTATTTGTCTGGCTAAATTTCTAGGCTGGGCTTGGAGCTTAAGATCTGCCAAACAACTGATGTTACAGTAGAGCGTCCCTTTTTTCATTTTGTATAAATTTTATGTTTCTTTTGTGTAAATATGAATGTCTTAACGGTATTATGAACTGTAAAATTGCTCTGTTTCGATTATTGTTTTTATGCTGTCATGTTTTGCTTTTATGATATGTTTCTATATCGAAATAAAGCTTTACTACTACTACAAACAACAAACGAGAGACTGAGGCACAGATAAGCTCTATACAATCCCTAAAAAGGTAGGAAAAATGAGTGTTCGAACAGTCATGACACTGGCCATTTATCTATTTGAACAACGACTGAATTAGACTATTGCTATTTTTTCAGAGAATCTAATCGAGATTGACATACAGCGTGAACCCAGGTTATCTGCTACAAAATAGGTCAAAGCTAAACTATGTATGACAAAACAGCATACCGTAATATGAAAGGGGTCAATAGTGACATATACCAACTTAGTGTTATTTTTTCTTTTGCACACTTTTTCTAGATAAAAGTGATAAAGCCCTGATGAGAACTCGTACATTAAGATAACGAGTTTGAAACGCGTCGGCAGAAAGGAGTTAATTAACTGTTGGACTGACTACAACATTGATTAATACGTTTGGTCAAATCTTTTATCCATCTCCTTTTGAACGTGACTTTATCCTTTATATGTTATATGTTACCATGCAAAAATTGAATATTTGCTGGACAATAATTGTGCAATGTATATATAATGTTTATTGAATGAAAGGTTGTTTCTATATGTAATGTTATGATTTATGTAAAAGTGTAATGTTTAATGTAATGTCTTTCTCATGCAAAATAATTTTCACTTGAACAAACAAAAAAAAGTAAAGGGTATAAATAAATTATACCGAACAAATCCAGAAATAGGACTGATTTGTTGCTTGAATTTACGAGCTACGTAAAGTGAAATGTAGGGCTGGCATCTTGTTTCTTAAAAAGTATTATATGGTCCAGCTGACCCTACGTCCCAAGGCCTACCTCCTCATTTTCATAAAACATTTGGAGAGGCAGCACCGCAGTTCATTTGAGTATTAAGCCGAGGGGCGTGGCAGCGCAATGCAGTATGGTAAGTATAGTTCTTGTGTCATTTTCCCAGGGTGAGAAAGGCAGGGCATTCTACCCGAATTGACATGGCAGCCCACTGTGGGTTTTATGAATTTTAAAGGAGATAACGGCGGCAGCTACTACTAAAGTGACATTTTTGCACAAGAACTATACTTACCATACTGCATTGCGCTGCCACGCCCCTCGGCTTAATACTCAAATGAACTGCGGTTCTGCCTCTCCAAATGTGCCATTTCCCTAGAAGAAGGGCGGAAGTATGCCTGAAACGCATTGGAAGACTTGGCTAAAGATGTTCATGTAAAGAAAGGTTCGAAGCCCTGTCGCCTGAGAAAATAAAGAATACCGAACACGCTGCGTGTGGGCCTCCAAAATGGGTGTTCCTCGTTGTTTGATTCGTAGACGGCCTGCCCAGGTCGAGGAGAGCCCCAACCGGCGGAAGAGCGGGTCCGGTGCCATTACTTCAAATTGCACCAAAGGAGCAACGTGTCGTTTTCCCAGGGTGAGAAAGGCAGGGCATTCTACCCGAATTGACATGACAGCCCACTGTGGGTTTTATGAATTTTAAAGGAGATAACGGCGGAAGCTACTACTAAAGTGACATTTTTGCACAAGAACTATACTTACCATACTGCATTGCGCTGCCACGCCCCTCGGCTTAATACTCAAATGAACTGCGGTGCTGCCTCTCCAAATGTGCCATTTCCCTAGAAGAAGGGCAGAAGGATGCCTGAAACGCGTTGGAAGACTTGGCTAAAGATGTTCATGTAAACAAAAGGTTCGAAGCCCTGTCGCCTGATAAAATAAAGAATACAGAACACGCTGCGTATGGGCCTCCGAAATGGGTGTTCCTCGTTGTTTGATTCTTAGTCGGTCTGCGCAGGTCGAGGAGAGCCCCACCCGGCGGAAGAGCGGATCCGGTGCCATTACTTCAAATTGCACCAAAGGAGCAACGTGTCGTTTTCCCAGGGCGAGAAAGGCAGGGCATTCTACCCGAATTGACATGGCAGCCCACTGTGGGTTTTATGAATTTTAAAGGAGATAACGGCGGCAGCTACTACTGAAGTGACATTTTTGCACAAGAACTATACTTACCATACTGCATTGCGCTGCCACGCCCCTCGGCTTAATACTCAAATGAACTGCGGTGCTGCCTCTCCAAATGTGCCATTTCCCTAGAAGAAGGGTGGAAGGATGCCTGAAACGCGTTGGAAGACTTGGCTAAAGATGTTCATGTAAAGAAAGGTTCGAAGCCCTGTCACCTGAGAAAATAAAGAATACCGAACACGCTGAGTGTGGGCCTCCAAAATGGGTGTTCCTCGTTGTTTGATTCGTAGTCGGCCTGCCCAGGTCGAGGAGAGCCCCACCCGGCGGAAGAGCGGGTCCGGTGCCATTACTTCAAATTGCACCAAAGGAGCAACGTGTCGTTTTCCCAGGGTGAGAAAAGCAGGGCATTCTACCCGAATTGACATGGCAGCCCACTGTGGGTTTTATGAATTTTAAAGGAGATAACGGCGGCAGCTACTACTAAAGTGACATTTTTGCACAAGAACTATACTTACCATACTGCATTGCACTGCCACGCCCCTCGGCTTAATACTCAAATGAACTGCGGTGCTGCCTCTCCAAATGTGCCATTTCCCTAGGAAGAAGGGCGGAAGGATGCCTGAAACGCGTTGGAAGACTTGGCTAAAGATGTTCATGTAAAGAAAGGTTCGAAGCCTTGTCGCCTGAGAAAATAAAGAATACAGAAGACGCTGCGTGTGGGCCTCCAAAATGGGTGTTCCTCGTTGTTTGATATATATATATATATATATATATATATATTCGAAAAAATAGGTTGCCACTCCGGTGGTTGCACTTGCTGGAAGTCTGGCCCCAAGCAGGGTGGCTACTTCGAAACATCTCCCCACTCTCATGCCGCCTACGCGTTTCAGGATGTCTCCCTTCCTCTGGGCAGCTTACACAAACAATGAGGAGCACCAGAAGTTTTACAAGGAAATCCCACCTTTATATTCAAAAAGTAACCCTGATAGCAATCAGGGGAGTAATGGGGCAAAGCAAGATGGGATTTGAAGTCCTTTTGTATTTTACATATCCATGTGGACGCCAGCGTCACCATAGTGGAAAAAATAAAAACGTAGGACAAACAATGTTCGAAACGCTTCCCTGAAATGAAAACGGACCCTCCAGCTCCGCAATGCCTTGGAAATTCCATAGCTGCAGACCCACTGGGGTCTCGTGGGGGTGCGAACCGTAGCTTGGGCTTGGCCACACATATTCGAAAAAAGAGGTTGCCACTCCGGTCGTTGCACTCACTGGAAGTCTGGCTCCAAGCAGGGCGGCTACTTCAAAACATCTCCCCACTCTCATGCCGCCTACACTTTTTCAGGATGATTCCCTTCCTCTGGGCTGCTTACACACACAATGAGGAGCACCAGCAGTTTTACAAGGAAATCCCACCTTTATTTTCAAAAAGCAAACCTGATAGCAATCATGTGAGTAATGGGCAAAGCATGATGGGATTTGAAGTCCTTTTGTATTTTACATATCCATGTGGACGCCAGCATCACCATAGAAGAAAAAATAAAAACGTGGGACAAACAATGTTCGAATCGCTTCCCTGAAATAAAATCGGCCCCTCCAGCTCCGCAATGCCTTGGAAATTCCATAGCTACAGACCCACTGGGGTCTCGCGGGGGTGCGAACCGTGGCCTGGGCTTGGCCACACATATTCAAAAAAAGAGGTTGCCACTCAGGTGGTTGCACTCGCTGGAAGTCTGGCCCGAAGCAGGGCGGCTACTTCGAAACATCTCCCCACTCTCATGCTGCCTACGTGTTTCAGGATGTCTCCCTTCTTCTGGGCGGGTTGACGATTAACAAAAGTTAACTATTACAAAAGTTGCTTTTACTTCCCAGATTGCACAGGAAAGGTGTTGTAGACGAATCTAGGACTCTATTTAATATTCCCGATTTATGCCCTTATGAGGTTATATCAAATCATATCCTTATATGAGCATAAGAATCATACCCATATTAAGACATAGCCAATGCAGTCCAAATACGGCAAGGCTACTCCCATAGACTCCTAGAAAGCACAACGCGTTCTTAAACAAACCAAGCCTTCAGTAGCCCGGGAATTCCCCCTGCTTCTGTATTGATTTGTCCTAGAACTCCTGGAGTCCTGAAAGAACTGCGAGTTCTTAGTGACGTCTCATGTCCAACCTTACGTCAAACTCGGCACCTTCCAGGTATAAATATACCAGCATCTGCCCTAGCAAAACACACAGTGGTTTGGAGCAGATCGGCTATCTACTTGCGCGACGCCCTGCTGTAGCGAGTGCCAAAGGAAGCCGACCCTCCCATTGACGCACTGAGAGAGACGCTGTCTGTTCTCCTGCCAAAAAAACCAGCTCCAGTGTTTCCCTGTCACCCTTGCAGGTTGCAGGGAGATCGAGTCCTGACAGAGAGATACAAGACCTCCTTCATTCTATAACCAAGGTACGGAGCTGATTAGACCCGTAGAGAATTCTTGATTTAGATTCTTGGCAGAAACTATTTTAACTCAAACGATATCTCACTTACTCCTTCCCATGTACTAGGCCTAGGTTAGGTACACCGGGGTAGGCATATCTTAGAAGCACCAGTTGAGTACGTTTAGTCATCTTTTATCATTGTATGTATTTTATCCATTTTAAGTATCTTATGGCTTAGAAACCATATAAATGCTTTTACAGTATCATTTCATAATACTCCTTTTACTGTACGCACTTTACTTTATGACAAGTATTGCAATTGTGGAAATTCACTTCTCTTGCATGAGAAAGAAGACTGCTCAATAAATAACCACTTTTATTGAAAACGCCCGTCTCTCTATTTCTCTGCACTTCTGGTGAAACTAAGCATGCACGATTGCCTGAGTGAAATAGCTATCTATTGTTTCCGCGACTCTGGAGATATACTCCTTATTCTTGGGGGAGCAAAGTTGTCATGTTTATGCGGTTGTCAGAAACTAATCCCTTCTTTTGAATTTGAGAATGTTTCTAGTGACCTCTGAGCTAGCTGGCATTCATAATATCAGTCTAACATATTCAATAGAGACCCAGTCGACCTAAGTCCTACGTCTAAACTATCGTTTATGTTTTTCCAATATGCAGAGCCTATTGGGAATATGTGAACTACACTACATGGCGCCAAACGTTTGGTAAGGCGATAATTTAACGCTAGATACTAGAGTAACTCAGTCGTGCTTTTCACACAGACCCCTTTTCCCGTAAAAACTCCAATAGACCTCTGGAGTGGGAGAAAGGGTAATATCCGCCAAAACTTAGTGGGAGGAAAATCCTATGTATTAGTTTTTGGTTTAGTCAACGTTGAAGGATACAGTGTTCCAAAATATTGTGCACCTAATCTTTGTTTCCTTGAAACGTGTTCTGCAAACTTTCTGCAAGCAAAAATGCTGGAAAGTGAAGACGAAAGGGAAAGAGCTAGAATAGCAGCTCAAGCAGTCTTAGATGACACAGCCCTGCAAAATGACCCAGAAGTAATAATCATCCCGGCTAATGTAAGGAAAACCATAACTATAAAACTTATAGAAAATGGAGTATCATCAAGAGGCGGTACTGTCATATTTGTGGGCACATGAAGATCGGCAGACAGAGGTATTCTATTCATGGATAAATCTTCCAGCAGCAAATGCTGTGACACACGAGTTCCACTACTACAAAGCAGAAGAACCACCAACGGAATACGTTCCCTTCGAGGACATTGAAATTCCACTAACTTACCAGGAGCATGAGCTCTGGTTTAATGGCGCCCTAAAACATCAAAATCACTTTACCAGGCTCGGTCCACTATGTAGACCAGGAGCCACATGGCCAGTTCTAGCCAGCTATACACCACATCCTGACACAGAAGAAATGTCAAATGGAGAACTCTTTATTCAGCTAAAACAATTAATTAAAATACATAGACAATTGGTCCAATATGTCATGTGGACTTTAACAGTCCAACCAGGGATAAAAATTCCACAAGACACCCCTCACCAGGGGAACACAAATAAAATTACACCACCGACTATACAATCAGTCATTGGCAAACTACCTGCAAAACGGGAACAAATTCCGTTCTGGTTAGCTCAGAAAATTACTCAAATAGAGGCAGTATTCCCTGATAGTACACCTCATGAAAAACACAGAATTCTGACAATCTGTCTACCAATGGGGATCGCACCACATGTGGAAGACTCTGACACTTGGGGAACAGTCTTTGCTTCAATATACACAAAAACACATGGTGTTCCATCTATGGCGGTTATACCAGACGTACTAAGACAGATTCAAAATGAATACGGTCCAGAACCTGCTTTAAATCTAGGTATGAAGTTACTGAAAGACTTTAAGCAAGTCTCGGCTATACTAATAGCCAACATAAAAGGAGAAGCAGCATCTGTGGCGATCCGCCAAAAATTGAAAGAGACAGAAATAACAGAACAACCTTTTGAACTTGCCAGAATAATTGAAAAGTGCTATGAAGAACTAGGTAGAGATAGTTTGGGTGGGAAACCACTAAAACCACAACTAACTGAAAATCCTGAAAAAAACTTTATTAAGAATAATCTCAACACTGCAAAAAAGAAGTGGGAAGGTAATAAACACATTACCCCCAGAGAAAAACAGTTTCAATCCAGAGGAAGGTCTCCTCAACGGAGAGATAGATATCCAGAACTGGGGGGCAGGTCTCCACAACGGAAGCCCTCTGAAAAAAGATACAACCTTAGAAATAGGGACAATTTAAGAAAACCTGACAGATATCAAGATAATGATACACGTCCCTCTTGATCTTTTCAGACTTCCTCACAGAAATCGGAAAGAAGAGGACGGTCAGAACATAAAGAAGAGCGCGTCAAGTCCAAAGACAAGGAACCTGCTCATCAAAGTAAAAAATTACAATTTCCCAAAAAGAAGGTAGCTAGTATTAAAATAAAACATGCCAAGGATTCTGAGGACGCAACTTGGAGAATTGGCCCAGACAATGCTAGACAGCGCAGCAGAAGTGATCATAGCTCGCAAGATCCTGATGAATCTTCTGGAGACAGTGGACACGAATGAATACATTCAGGTGGAAACTGCAGACACCAGAATTAGTGTACCCCATAAATTATATGAAATAACATTGCGTATAGAAGGGGACAAAACTAGGAAAATAAGAGGTCTCTTTTGGGAGAATCTATCTAAAGGCTATGATATCCTGCTAGCAGAAAAAGACTGGCCACCAGAGTTTGTCAGGGAGTGCCCACATGGCGAAGAAATGATTATGCCTGCCTTCTCAAATCACATTCCAATTCATAAAAAATACACATATGCTAGAAAATGGGCAGTGGCCCAAGCCCCTGCATTATATAAAAATCATGTAGGATGGGATGAGGATTCTCCTCACCATAAAATTCAGTTTAAAAATCAACCTACTGCACAAAGGCAGAATCCTGTTAAGCAAGAAGCTAAAAAACAAGTCAGGGAGATCTGAGATCAACTTGAATACCAGGGGGTGATTGAAACATGCACCTCACAAATGAATAATCCTTTGTTTCCTGTCTCCAAACCAGACGATTCATATTGTCTAGTTTTGGATTACAGACACCTAAACTCTTGTTGCAAAACATTTGCAGTACAAAATTCACACAGTGCAGCACTAATGAATAACTTTGTGCGCAAAAAATATAAAACGACATTAGATATTTCAAATGGTTTCTTATGTCAACACATTGCACCAGAAAGCAGGTATTTGACCGCTTTCTCCAGTATGAGGGCCCAGAGGCAATTTTGTCGCCTCCCCCAGGGATTCAAGAACAGCCCAGGATTATTTTCAGCCAGGGTAACAGAGTTACTACAAATGTATGATGATGAGGCATTATCTTATGTCGATGACATCTATCTTACAGACGACCTAGAGACACACTTGAAAAGAGTGAACACCATTATACTTGGGTTCGCATCTGAAGGGTACAAATTCAACTTTAAAAAATCACGAATTGCCCACCTCGCAGTCCTATTTTTAGGATATGAGTTATCAAGTGAAGGCAAAAGCCTAGCAGACAACTTCTTAGAGAAGTGTGCAGTACTCCAAGCTCCAAAAACGCTGAAAAACGTACAATCAATTCAAGGTTTCCTGAATTTCGGAAGAACTTACATTCTAAACTACGCAGAGAGGGTTAAACCTCTCTACGAATTAATAAAACCTGATTTCAAACCAATTAATTGGACACAGAAACACACAGAAATTTTACGATCAATACAAATAGACATGTTAAATAAAACAAAACTGCAAACACGCGGAAACGAACGCAATCTTGTAATCCAAGTCATCCCAGGAAGATGCGGATTTACGTACCTGACCTCTAATTAGGGAGAAACGGTACCAATAGCTTATAAATCACACTTGTACACACAAGCTGAAATGAAATTCTGTTCTACTGAATTTTTTTTGACTGCGGTTCAAACTGCTGTAGCAAAAGAAAGAGCCCTAGCCCAAGGGAAGAGCATATCTGTTTTAACAGCAGTATCAGCCCTTGAGGCAGTAACAAGACCAAGCATTCCAAATGCTATGGCATTAGATCCAAAGTGGATACAATGGGTTGATTCTCTTGCTGCAACAAACGTGATACACACATTTGATCCCAAAATAAAAAAGCTAGAACATCTAGAACACGAACATGAATGCCCTCTGTCGATCGATATTCTGCCTCTCCAACATTACGCCTGTATAATCTACACAGACGCATATGCGCAACACTACGTTGTGGATAAACAGGTTTACAATGCGGCATGCGCAATTGTTAAAGGTCGCTGGCGCATAGGTAAATTCAGACCAATGGTCACTAAAACTGAATCACTCAAAAGCTGTACAGCTCAGCGAGCTGAACTAAAAGAACTACGAAAGACTCACGTGATACATACGCAGAGTGTTCACGTTGCAGGGAATTCATTGGCTAACACAGCCACAACGGCAGCTGTTCAACCGGCTACCGTAGCTCCAAAAAAGCGTTCTAAAAAACAAATAGATGGAGAAACCATGCTGGCAGTAAAAGCCTCATTAAAAGGCGACTATGCGGCATTACCTCTAAATTATCCACTCAATAATACATACATAATTGATGCGAACTCCGTTCCTTTTGCTCAAATCCCTGGAGTGGGGGACAGAGTAATTCCAAACACGAACTGGAGGGCTTACTTGATTCAAGAAGCCCAATATGGGAATGGGTCTGAGGCACCAAGAGATCTTGAAATCTCTTATAGAATTGCAATCAAAATACTGGTGGCCGGGGATGAGCATGCATGTTTATAACTTTGCATTAGATTGTCAGGACTGCAACAGAGATCGCAGTAGTGAACCGGACCAGATACCAGCCCAGACACCTCTATTAGACAGCATTAGGCTATCTACACTCAGACATCCACACGGAAAGAAGCGATCCCATAAATATTAGGACAATATTCATTTGGATGTGGCCCCAGCGCTCGGCTGACGCCAGAACTGTTATAAAAGATTTGCGAGTCTTTATTGGCACATACGCAATTGGCATGCTACACTCTGACCAGGGTCCTGCGTTTAGCTCTCGAGCTTACAAGGAGGCCATGGCCAGCCTTGGCATTGCATTGCGGTACTCTAGTCCATTCCATCCTGAGGGAAATGCTGTAGTGGAGAGAAAAAAACCGTGACATAAAGCAATCTATAACAGCGAGGGTATTAGGTTCGGGTGATGGGTGGGTCAAACATCTAATAAGTGTCCAACGTAGTCTTAATATTCTGCCAAGACATTCTCTGGGTGGAATCACTCCGTATGAACTTTTGTTTGGTACAAGAATGATAATCGAAGACCTCGATAGTGAGACTTCAGTGGTGGAACAAAAAAAACCTTTGATATCAAAGATCGTTTGGCTGTTTTACAGGACTTAAACGAAACAAGAAGAAGTCTAAGTAACACAGAGCTAAAGCCAACAGCCACTGAAGAAAAACACCTGTCCCAGCAAGACCTGTATGGATTCCAAAGATTGGGGATCTGGTCAGAGAAAAGATCGCGGTGAAGAAGGAATTTGGGCCTTCTTACAGAAAAGCAGTACCTGTCTTAGCAATCAGCGAAACAAGATCAGTAGTACTACCGCCCCTTGCTGGTATAAAGGAGAACAGAGTTGTATCAATCGATCTGGTAAAACCACAATCATGTGGCCAATAATAAGTAGTAAGCCCAGTGGACTCCCAAGAAGTAGCAGAAGACCAAACCTTGCTACAATCCAAGAGGGTCAAACTGAGAGACTAATCACATTTGATAAACCTGCAGTGAATAAAGAAGGACTATGCAACAAAGCCATGGAACTTGTGCCTCTTGAAACCCAAATTGCAACAGTTCGTCAAGAAATTCCTGTCTACAATGATGTAGCCTCTGACCATACGAATCCGAAGATTAATGAACATCTGGAAGCAATTCCAACAATTGACAGAACTGCATCTGGCTACTTCATCAATTTCGATGACTTTTCTGATGATCCAAGTGAACATGAAGACAAGCCAGCAAACAAAACTTTCAAAGACAAAATTACAGAACTCTTTCATCAACTTGGAGAAACATATCTGATTTCACCATGGATTGAATTGTGGATTGTGTTAGGTGTACTTTTCCTCCTGCTTTGGCTAATTTTGGTTTTAAGCTTGGGAAGAATGGTTGATGGAAAATACAGTACAATGGACACAGCAAGTCAAAACATCAACTTGGTTCTGAAGTCTCACATTGAAAAAAGAGAACTATCATCAGTAAACATCACAGCCATTCCTATACCTGGTGGTGTAGCATGGTACGCTACTGATTACGACATTTATGGCCCGGTTGAACTCTTGAAATATCCACATCAGTTCAAGGTTTCTTTAAGTGACTTTGTATCACCTAGTACTTTCTTTGATGATTGGGACTTTGAAAATATTAATAATATGATGTCAGATTTAGAAATGTCAGGAAAAATTAACAGAACATGATTATTTAGAAGGTTCGTCAGATTATGAAGAAATGTATTGTTTTAATCATTATGGGCATCACTATTTGCATATATCTGCTAATCCTAGAAATGTTTTTTCTTATAATCAATGGGAACAATGTCCAACAACGCCAAAAGGCAGCTCGAAAACGTTTTATGAGAAATTCCCATATTTCTCAGGGTTTAATAACACTGAATCAGAAACGTTTTATTTTAAAATTAGGAATAAGACAGGAATGAAAAACATGTTGACAAATACTAAACTGATATATTCTGCAAAATTTTATGAAAAATTGTCTACATTTGGTTTTGAATTTTGGAAAAACAACATTGAGACAAAAACTATCTGGGGTACAAAAAACTGGCAGGTACAAGGTTTAGAATCATTATTCAGAGCCTGCATGATCCCAGAACAAATAATGTTCCTGAATGATACCATTCAACAAACAACCTCTCTTGGCCTAGCCAGGATAAAGGACTTAAACAAACCATCTATACCAAAGCCCATACCTGATAGTAATAGCACTACTGATGTGGATATAGACGTATCCCATATTTTACAACAAAACAGAACTAATCCTAATTGGAGAAAATGGTTGATCTGGCCCACAGACACTAATACTGTCAAGATAGATTCCTGAACAAAACACAGGGGTTCAAACAGAACAGGCCAGACCCAAGATATTCCCAGAGACAACATCCAGGGATAATAAAAACATACAGTGTAGGAAAACTATGCCTTGAATGGCTACAGAAATCCACACTACCTGAAATTAAGCAACACTTGACCTTACTTAAAGAAGGTGCTGACTTGCGAGATTTCTTATTGGGACCTTGCAAACAGCGTCAAAAACGTTTCACATACGCCGGTATATATGCTGCTTACAACGAAGCTTGGAAAATAGCGCAAATTGAAACTGCAAAAAAAATACGAGAAATTAATCTTATTAATTTGGAAAAAACACTGTCTGTAGTGGACAATGGGTTAACGACTCTGTCCTCCAGAATATATTCCTTGGACAGCATTGCATCATCTGCTATTGATATAATAGAACAGGATATGCTAATGTTACAACATGGCCAGTCCCAATTATGTTCTATTGTACAGTTAGGCTGGATGTTACAAAATCTCCGTTCAGGCTACGTGCCATGGCGTCTAATCAACACAACGTCATTGTTTTCTGTCTTTATCCTTACAGATAAACAAATCTCTTTGGCACAAAGAGGAGCAGACTATACAGTGCTGAGCATTGAAAAACTAGAGAGATTACCATTGACAATCTCCGAAAAACCTGTCATTGAATGGATAATACATGGCACCATTACAATTCCGATAACGACTTTTCAGTTTCAATATTGCCAAAAGCATAGGGTTGCGTAAAGGGTACATCAAGTCAACCTGGAATTTATCTTACATACATAGATGTTGTAGTGAGGGGAAAAAAGAGGTATTTCTTAGTGGTAGCAACTGTAAAAATTCACTAAGCGGTACACTTCTGTGTCAAGGAATTAACTTGCATGGAGCCTGCGAAAGTTCATCAAATAACCTTTCATGCCACCTGCACGGCACCCCTGCTACACAAATAGAGCCCTTTTTCGGACAACTTTCCAACGGCAGTTAGGTTATGATAAGTGACCGCAGCTGTTATGGCATGGTGCCAGGAACGGCCTATCTCGTGAGTGTTACATTCAGGGTCACTTGCTGTATGCAAGTATTGTATCCAAACAACAAACCAGACAAGGAGGCAACATTTTGGCCTTCATTGAATATCTCTTCTATTCAAATTGATACTTTAGGCAGAATGAAGTCCATTCTTTTACAAACAACTGTGCCTTTAACCTCGTCTAGAGAAGCGTATGATCTGCAAGTCGCAAGGACAGCAGCAGAGATACATGCATTATTATCGACAAATTGCCTCGTGCATTTCGTAGAAATATTAAGTCAAATCTTAAACATGTCAGATACCAGTGGCATCGCACATGTATTTAAGACAATTTTTTCGGGACTGTTAGCACCCTTTGAAGCAGTCCTGAGCATCTTCCCGAATTTCATGCACTCTGTGTTCGGTGGCCTGCCTCTCATCTTGGGTCTCGTAGCAGAAATCTTATTTTTGTTCCTTCTGCTCCGATATGGCAAGTCAAGTCACAGACAAAACTCAGGCTACAATGGAAGAGACGATCCTAGCCATGCGATACCGAGACCGGATTACTAAAATCCTCGGCTTGGCTCAGCTAAGAGATCTGAATACTACCTGGTTTCTTTCATTCAGACCAATCTGGCAAGATTGCATCCTACCTGTTCTACGATGCCTGCTCTGCGGAGAAGAATGCGTGTTAGACATCTGTCTCACACTCTCATCAGCAGTACCTATGGATATCGATACTTTGCTTGGTTCGGTAACGGCTCATGCAACCTGTTGTCCCCAGCGGCTACCTATTCTGATGACGGCATTCGTTGAGACCTCACCATTACGATTAGGTGGCGGTGAGGTACGAGATGAAAGCGGCACACAGGTACAACCTTCTGTGACCATTGCTGATCCAGACACCGATGACGGCAATGCTTCTCAAAAATATGCACTATTTCTACTTTTTCGGACCTGGTCCAACTTTCACCTGCTGTTGTAAACGAATTCTTTGCCAGCCTATCTGAGTTAATGTTCTCTCCTAACAACGAGAATAACTTTTGAAAACACGAGCACACAGCGTTCCCTGAACTCTGAATTCGGCCTTCAGTTTTGATAAACAGAACTTCTAAAACTCTGGAACAATTTTTTTCCCTGAAAGCGAAATTATATTTTTCCACGTTCCCAAAATCTTTACCCTTTTGGCACATGATACTCTGCTTAAAGTAGAACTATTCTTAGAGAACAAAATTTCTATTTTTAGAAACTCTAGAGACAATATTTTGACTTAGCCTCTAGCACATGTACAGTCTTGTATAAATATGTGATGAAATGGTCTCGACCCTCTCTTCTGTATTAAGAGACATTTCATAAATGTAAATTTCATGTTTCATTCAGTCAATATTACAAATGTACTAAATATTTATTATCTGAATGATACCACTGCTTGAAAACGTACAGTATATTACTCATATTTCGTGTATATACCATTTCAAATGCATTTTACGTATTTTGGCGTGGGCTGGAAAACACATGCATAGAAATGTTTAAAATTGCTTAGTATTTAGTATTGATGGACATTATACGTGGGGTGGGTGTTGTAGACAAATCTAGGACTCTAGTTAATATACCCGATTTATGCTCTTATGTGGTTATATCAAATCATATCCTTATATAGGCATAAGAAACATACCCATATTAAGACATAGCCAATGCAGTTCAAATACGGCAAGGCTACTCCCTTAGACTCCTAGAAAGCACAACGCGTTCTTAAACAAACCAAGCCTCCAGCAGCCCGGGAATTCCCCCTGCTTCTGTATTGATTTATCCTAGAACTCCTGGAATCCTGAAAGAACTGCGAGTTCTTAGTGACGTCTTATGTCCAACCTTACGTCAAACTCGGCACCTTCCAGGTATAAATATACCAGCATCTGCCCTAGCAGAACACACGGTGGTTGAGAGCAGATCGGCTATCTACTTGCCCGACGCCCTGCTGTAGCGAGTGCCGAAGGAAGCCGACCCTCCCATTGACGCACTGAGAGAGACGCTGTCTGTTCTCCTGCCGAGGAATCCAGCTCCAGTGTTTCCCTGTCACCCTTGCGGGTTGCTGGGAGATCGAGCCCTGAGAGAGAGATACAAGACTTCCTTCATTCTATAACCAAGGTACGGAGCTGATTAGACCCTTAGAGAATTCTCGATTTAGATTCTTGGCAGAAACTATTTTAACTCAAACTATATCTCACTTACTCCTTCCCGTGTACTAGGCTTAGGTTAGGTACACCGGAGTAGGCGTATCTTAGAAGCACCAGTTGAGTACGTTTAGTCATCTTTTATCATTGTATGTATTTTATCCATTTTAAGTATCATATGGCTTAGAAACCATATAAATGCTTTTACAGTATTATTTCATAATACTCCTTTTACTGTACGCACTTTACTTTATGACAAGTATTGCAATTGTGGCAATTCACTTCTCTTGCATGAGAAAGAAGACTGCTCAATAAATAACCACTTTTATTGAAAACGCCCATCTCTCTAGTTCTCTGCACTTCTGGTGAAACTAAGCATGCACGATTGACTGAGTGAAATAGCTATCTATTGTTTCCGAGATTCTGGAGATATACTCCTTATTCTTGGGGGAGCAAAGTTGTCATGTTTATGCGGTTGTCAGAAACTAATCCCTTCTTTTGAATTTGAGAATGTTTCTAGTGACCTCTGAGCTAGCTGGCATTCATAATTAAGTCTAACATATTCAATAGAGACCTAGTCGACTTAAGTCCTACGTCTAAACTATCGTTTATGTTATTCCAATGCGCAGAGTCTATTGGGAATATAGGAACTACACTACAAAGGAATTCAAATATTAAATCTTCCCAGTTGAAGTAATGGCAAGATAAGCCTCTGTGCAAAGGGGTCTGGTGGCTAAGTGGACTAACTCATCCACTACAGAGCTTTGTGGTTGACCTCGTAGCAACAGGTTGAAATTATGCCAGCTCCACTCAGCTTTGCATATTTGTAAATGCTTTCAAGTAAATGTCAAATGCAGACATGTATTTTTTCAAAATAAATGATTTCCACTCTTAATATTACTAAATAAATGTAATTTGCATAATAAATGTCAAAGTATTGATCTACATGCTGTTTGGAGGCATATTATTTTTGAGGTCCCAGTGCATTAAAAAAAACTCAGTTAAACTCCGAAATTATGATTCTTGCTCAAATGTGCAAAACCACAGACCAGTTATAGTAATTAACACAAACAAAGCACGCCATATCTCATGCCACCCACCATACTTTGCTCTTAGAAGTCATTCTTTTTGTCTTGTGCCATTTAGAAATGGGTGTTTTGTGTTTTCTGCATGGAAGCTGACGAGAGTTATGGCGTACATAACATACCATTTCTGCTGAATTTCAGTGGGTTTGCTAGTGTGAGCCAGAACCATAACTCAGGGCCATTAACAAAGTACACTATGCATTGTGTTTTAATACTACTACAATAATACTACTTATGAACTACAAAATGCTACTCATACACTAAAGTGTGAAGGTTCCCTAAGCCTCTCTTATCTTTTTCTGTGAGGAGACCTTTCAGATCTTTCCTCAACTGCGGACTGTCTGCACACATAAGTTTATGTTTTAGTAGTAAAGGTGTGATGAACCGAGGGGAGTGGCTGGGAAATGGGGAATACTTAGGACTAAAGGGGAGGAGATTAGCGAGGAGGAAGAAGAGGCTAAAAAAAGGTTAGGGAGAGGTTTATGAAGGGCGGTGGACCCACCCACAAAAATGTAAGCCTATTGCTGTTCACAAACTGTACTTCTAAAATAACTACAGCCAAAAAGGGACCCAATATAGTGGTAAATCACTTTAGGTGTGATCTTCCTGGACCCTTCTTAGGTCTTACCTGTGCCTGATCCTCCGACCAGGCAAGACCCTTTCAAACCCCACTTATGTGCATTGGAGGTTTGCTATTTACCTGCTTCTCTCCACAGTTGATCTACCTCTCTCCCTCTCTCTCTCTTTCTCTCGCTCTATCTCTCTCTGGTTGTCTGTAATTGCTTTTGCTTTCCCATCTGCCTTGATTTTTACTTCTGTTTTTGCACTGTTTATCTGTCAGGTTGTTTCTTTCTGCTATCTCGCTGCCTCAGTCCATTGTGTGCCTTTACCCCTCGGTTTCCAATTTCTCACTGTGGCCTTCCGGTCCCTCCACAAATTCTATCTGCTCTCTCACAATTTTCCTCTCTTGTTTCTTGCTCTCTCAATCCTGTTTCTCAGCGCTTTTGAGCTCTTATTTATTCATCGCGCTCTCCCTTTCTTTCTCATCTCGCTAGTTTTTTTCTGTTTTCCCTTTGAACTTGTTTTTCCCTTTGTCTTGTCACACTCAATTTTTCACTCATTTTTTGTAGCCCATTTTGCTCTGTTCCTCCTTTCTTTAGCTAATTTTTACACTTTGTTGTCTCCTTTTTCTTCCCGCACACCCCCTACCTTTTTCCTACCATCCGGCTTTGCTGTGATCTCCTGCTTCCCACCTTCTGCACCCCTCCTAACCACACCCACTGCTTCGGACTCTCCTCATACTTCCTGGACCTATTTAATGGCAGCTGCGGCGCATACATGTGCTGTAGGTGTGCAGCTGGCACTTAAGACGCTCCAACAGCAAGCCTGTCTGCTTGCATCTGTCTGTGTCCCACCAGCACCCAGCTCAAGAAACCTTGGTCACCCCCGACAATATTGCACAACGGCCCTCCATATACTCAACCCCAGACACTGCTAGCCCCGCTGCTGCCTCACCACAAAATACCTGGACCTTCTCTTCCACATCGAAACCTGGAAGACCCCTGTATCTGCCCTGACATGGCCATGCCCATCCCTCCCAGATACAAGATTCCCAGACCGGACTGTCCACACAATCCTGGAGGTAGAATCACCATAGTTTTCTAGGACTCCATCCGCTGCACCACCACCTCAGACATTACCCCCAGCATTATGGAGCACATCGCTGCAAACTTAACCCTGAGTGGCACCTTCATCTACCGCCCACTGAGACCACATTACAACTTCACCTAACCTTTGCAGACTTTGTCGGCCGCCTCCCCGATTCTAGCACTTTCATCCTCCTCCTCTGAGACCTAAATTTCCACCTGGGAGACCATATCAACCTAAACACAATAGCCCTGCTCGAAGACCTGGAAAAACTTGGCCTCACCCAATGTGTTAAAGGACCCACTCACGCCAGCATCTTCAGCAATATCACGGTAAACAATCCTGCACTAATCACCTGGACCAACCACACCCTCATCAACTTTACAATTCCCATCCTTTATCACCACAGATCCAACACAGAGCCGTCACTGTCAAATCCACTTGCTGAGACTTCAACAAGGATTCAGAAGATCCCTGGACTACTGAACTCCTTAGACACTGACACACTCACAGCAACACCATCCTTGATTCAGTTTTCATCTTCAACGTCTGGATCACCTCCTGCTCAGACACCATGGCACCCCTCAATTCCAACAAAACCACATGAACCAGACCACAAGCTAGCTGGTACTCGGTGAGCAAAACACACCACTGCAAACAATTACAGTATAGCTGGAGAACGAGGCAGGGGAACATGGACAAGAACTCCTTCAAATAATCTCTCAGACACTACCACCAACTGATTTGAGCCACCAACCTTACTGTGCATGCAGTCCGCATTGAGGTAGCACAAACAGCGCCTAAGAGATCTTCATCATCATGAAAGACTTCACCTTCCCAGCATCACCATATCACCAGACCTCTGCACCAAGATGTCGCATTTCTTCTGCAACACGCTAATTAGCATCTATCGCAAAACTGACAACCAACCAGACACTTCTGACCTTGCAACATGCCTTCCTATCTTGACCAACACCAAAGGAACCATACTGTCTGCATAGCCCACTATCCCCATGGATAGAACTGCTACTACTATGCAGTCCATCCACTCCAAAGCACGATCTGACCCTTGCACCACCAAGTCTTCATCAAAGTACTGCAACACATCAGTTCAGTGCTCACACCGATCCTGAACTCTTCCATCACAACAGCCACCTTCCGGATGCCTTGAAGCCCACCACAGTAATCCCCTGCCTCAAAAAGCCCTCTGCGGACCCGATGACGCTAGCCAACTACTGACTCACCTCCCTGCTACCCTACCCAGCCAAAATCATGGAGAAACTGATGCACACTATTTCCTCGATGCCACTCATTCCGACTTCTCACCAAACAATAACATGGAAACACCCCTCATTGCCGCAGCAGATGACATATGCATGGTCATGGATAGAAGTGACACTGCAGCCCTCATCCTCCTGGACCTCTCTGTGGCCTTAAACACCGTCTCTCACGCCATCCTCATCCAACGACTGCATGAAGCTGGTATCCAAGGACCGGTTGTCTTCTGGATACACTCCTTCCTGACTGGCTGCACCAAGTCAGTCAGCCTGGCCCTCAACTGTTCGGACACCCACAACCTTATCTGTTGAGTGCTGCAAAGCTTATCACTCAGCATGACCGTCTTCATCACATACTTGATCCCGCTGCCAGCATCATCCATACCCATGCAATCAATATGTTGTCCTATATTGACAACACACAGCTGATACTCTCCCTCTCTGGCAAAACACCTATCAACCAGAACAAGTTCTCCGCCTGCATAACCAAAGTCGCTGACTGGATGAAAACCATCTGTCTCAAACTAAACACCGACAAGACAGAAATGGATATCTCCGGTACATACTCCATCCCCCCTCCACCCATGCAAACATTCTTGGCATAATTATCAACAGTCTATTAGGCATGAATGCTTAAGTCAATGCCAGCTCTTTTTTTTATTTTATTTTTTATTTACTTGAGTTTTATATAGCGTTGGCTAGACCAGGAGGTATCAGAGCACTTTACATGAGGAGAGTTACATAGGTTCCAAGTTACATATTGTTACAGAAGGTAGGTCAATTACAAGTTACATCAGTTGGATCAAGGCATGTAAAGGGTAAGGGGGTAATATAAAATGGCGAGGGGGAGGGAGATTAAGCGGAGAATTGGCACAAGGAAAAACAAAGCAGGCAGGGGGAGAGAGATTCAGGGGAGAGAAGAAAGGAATGGGGGAGCCAAGCAAACAATGAAGGTGGGAAGAGGTGGGGGGGTAGGAGACACAGCGAGGAGACGAGGAAGTAACTGTGTCTGATGTCCGGCTGGGTGGGAGATGGCTCCCCGCGGAAAAAGGATCATTCCTAGTCTTCTATTTTGTGTGATTCTCTTGTTGCGATGGACTCTCTCCACGGGGTCGCTGAGCCTCCAGGGCATAGATGCTGGATCCCTCCCCAACAATGGGAGAGGGGTGCTTTGGTCATGGGCACACTTAGAAGAATGAAGGAAGGAGGAGGGAGAGGGGGTAGAAAGCCCAGCGTGAACACAGTCTCCGACTACTGGCAGTGTAGGAGACGATTCCCAGGGGTAAGGGGATCAATCCCAGTCCTCCACTATGTGAGACTCCCTTGTCACTGTGGCTCTCTCAGAAGGGTTTCTGAGACTCCAGGGCAAAAATGCTGGATCCATCCCCAACAAGGGGAGTAAGAGTGCTTTGGACAAGGGCATACTAGAGGGGCCCATTATAGGGAGTCGGGCTGGTAGGGTTATGTAGGTTACAAGTTACACATTGTTACAGAAGGTACGTCAGTTACGAGTTACATCCATTGGTTCAAGGCGTGTAGAAGGGTAAGGGGATAATGTAAAAGGGCGACTGGGAGCGATATTGTGTGGAGCATAAGCACAAGGATATACAAAGGAGGCAGGGGGAAAGATATTCAGGGGAGAGAGGGAAGGAATAGGGGAGGCAAGCAAAGAATGAAGGAGGGAAGAGGTGGGGGAGTGGGTAGGAGACACAGCGAGGAGACGAGGAAGTCCAGGCTAGACCCAAAGGTATCAGATAGCTTTACATGAGAATTAAGACGTGTTACAGCGTTACATCAATTACAGTTACAGTACAGTTAGATCCATTGCTAGTGCATTCAATAAGCATAGAAAAACAAGATGAGTTGCCCCGCTCCTCCTCTTGCTCTTCTTAATGCCTCTTTGACTTTGGGTTCTGTTCCTTCTTCTTTTAAAACCGCAAGGGTTCTTCCCATCCTAAAGAAACCCGGATTAGATTCTTCTCTCCCCTCTAATTTCCGGCCTATTTCCCTTCTCCCCTTCTCCCCTACTTGGGAAAGATCCTCGAAAGCCATGTCACTTCTTGCCTGTCCTCTTACGTCGAGGAGAACCACCTCCTGGCCTCCCACCAGGCAGGCTCTCGACCAGGACACTCTACGGAGACAGTTATCATCGCTGTCCTGGACGAACTCAAGGGGAAAGCGGACACCAATCTTCCCCAAGCCCTGGTTCTCCTCGACCTGTCCGCTGCGTTTGACACGGTCGATCATGCCACTCTTCTCGACCGTGTCAGCGCAGCGGGCATTTGTGGCGTAGCCTTTTCTTGGCTCTCGTCCTTTCTTTCGGGCAGGTCTCAAGCGGTTCACCTCTCGGGCTTTTCTGCTCCCCCCCGCTCAGTCACCTGTGGGGTCCCTCAAGGCTCTTCCCTTTCCCCTCTTCTTTTTAACCTTTATATTCATCCTCTCATTATTTCCCTTCGCGAGCTGGGGGTCTCTGTGTATAATTACGCGGATGACCTCCAGCTCGTCTTTGATCTTTCTTCTCCCTCGATCTCTCTTCCTAAATTCTGCTCCACTCTAGTCTTTATTTCTGATTGGATGTGCACCAATCATTTAAAGCTCAATCCCGATAAAACGGAGCTTGTCCTCACGGGTGGTCCCTCCAACCCTTGGTCCCCGATCCACTGGCCCCCCTCCTTCGGCTCCCCCCCTTCTCCGGTCCCCTCTGTTCGGACCTTGGGCATCAAGGTCAGCCATGACCTTACCATGCACGCCCAAGTCAGTTCCGTTGTATCCTCTTGTTTTTTGTCCCTTCGTCTCATCCGGAAGATTTCCCGGTATTTTTCAGCGGACGCCCTTAAATCCATAGTCCTGGCCCTTATCACCTCTCGCCTTGACTATGGGAATGGTCTGTATGTAGGCATTCCTGCTTATGAAACCCGACGCCTACAGGCCATTCAAAACCAGGCTGCCCGTCTCATCCTCCGCCTCCCCAAATCATCTCATATCACGCCTGCACTTAAGTCCCTCCATTGGCTCCCCATGCACCTCAGATCATTTTTTAAATTGGCCTGTCTGACTTTTCGGGCCTACACTGACTCAGCCCCCTTCTTCATTAGTTCTTTGATTACTCCTTACACCCCCACCTGCACTCTTCGTTCCTCTTCTCTCTCCCTCCTACATGTCCCCCGCTTTCGTAAATCCAGAACGGGGGGCACCCGCTTTTCGGTTCTGGCCCCTCGGTTTTGGAACACCCTCCCTCTCTCTATCCGTTCTATTCCCACCTATGCTCACTTTCGCAAAGCTTTGAAAACATTTCTTTTCTCCCAGGCATTCCCCTGTTAGCTCCTTTGGTTTCCTCAGTTGAGTCTAGTTTGGTCTCAGCGCCAGGAAGCCGCTTGGCCGCAGTGCGCTTTATTAAATTTCTTTTTCATCTTATTTCATTTCATTTCATTTCATGAGGAAGAAAACAATGCCCCTCTGCTCACCTTTGGGGACCACACAGGGCGTAGACCTGAAATCGCCTGACCTGCGCCATTTTGAAGATAGGCGACATCAACCAGTATGTGATATTGGGCAAACATGGTAGGGACCAGGAGTGTGAGTATAGGTAAAATGAATGAACACTCCAAGATGGCCACCATAGTTTGTGAAAGGAGCAGGCCCATTTCTATTACCATGCTCAGCAGATCATCGAAATCTGGGAAAGGAGCAGGTCCAAGGACGACATGGCAGTCTAATTATAGCAACATGCCATAAACATACAAAATGGGCGCTCATGAATACACACTTCAGCCCAAAAGGAGTCCCAATGTTAGCAGTCACTCCACAGGTGAGGGAGGGTAACGCTGTTATCAGGGGATCACCCCCTGTTGAATGTCTCCGAGTCAAGTGCCAGACCCCTGGACCTTCCACGGATCTCAGAACATGCCCCCAGGACCAGGTGCTCCTGCAACCGGAAAGCACGTGGAGCATCGGACACACAGAGCCAAGGGCAGGGTCCCACACTGGCAGCCACGGAAGAGCAGAGAGGGGCATGAGAGCTCCAATATAATCAATGGGAGGGGAGGGGGGAGTAGAAAAGTTGCATTCACCACCGGTAATAGTCACAACAGAAAATCTTTCAAGTTCTCAGTAGCGCGCACGGTAATCCGGTTGCAGCCCAATTCCAGTCACTATCCTAGGCCTGAGCAGGCTGTTAGGTTCGTTATGTGGGCCTGCACCAGAGCGGCATGCGGAGTGCCCAGAATTAAGGGCAGAGACACCCCTTGTGCCAATATCTCTGAACGGGGCAAGGCAGCGCTCAAAGTGTGGGCTCCAGAAGCATCCCACTGGAGCAGCGTTGATGATCCTACGGCGCCAGCGACAAGGCCGCTCAGCCTCCCAGCTGCTCCACAGGCCACCTCAGCTCACCGGTGTGCTGCTTCGCGGGAAAAGAGTGTTCTGGCTCCTGCTTCAATATCCTGAAGATGCTGAAGAAGATCTTGAAAATGCTTCCTATCAGCACCCACAGAACTGTCACTCAAGCACTCTTCACAAGCAAACTGATCTAAGCAAACACCCTATCAACTGGAATCTGCACATAAATGACTAGGCGACTCCAAACCAGACTGAACTCACCATCCAGGACCACACTTGACCTACCATGCTGCATGCACATTTCTTCTCACCTCAGAGATCTCCATTGGCTTCCCATACGCAAATGAGCTCAAACGCCTCAAGCACACCTTTACAACAAGGACTCAGCCTACATCAATAACCACATCAGATTCTCCAAACCCATCAGACACCTCTGATCAGCCAAACTCCTACTTGCACAGATCCTACATTGCTCTTAGAGGCTGGAACGACCTGTTGTGAAAAATGAGAGCTGCTTCTACAATTCTAGAATTCTGCAAGAGGCTGAAGACATGGCTGTTTGACTATTTCTACTAGGCTAGCCCTGTGCTAAGCTATGACTGCTTCTACTTCAGTGCCAGGATATCCTCCCAGGAGATAGAGTGCTTCAAAAATACACATAACATAACAGAATTAGCCACTGCTGCAAAAAGGTTCATGCAGGTTAATTCAGTTAATTATGAAACTCCCGGTATCATCGCACCAATGTGTCAAGATCTAGCTTGCATCTAGGTCATGCCTGGGCACAGCTTCAATGACGTACCGCTGTCTCTGGAGTAGGCATGAACCTTTTTGAAGCAGTGGCTGCTAATTATCAGCCCTCTCTCCGATTTCAAATAGTCAAAATTTTAATGGATACAACTAAAACTAAAAGGCTGTTCTTCCTCACTAATGTTAAAGGATAACGGCAAAAACTTAATAAACAGGAAAGCTTCGATGGACACTATGGGCACCATGGGCCCAGATGTTGATGGCTGTCTTGTGCATGCTGCAGTGACTGAATTTGGTAAAGCAATGGGGGTCGCTGCCCCTACCAGGAGCCCAGATGCAGAGGCCGAAGCGGCTCTGGTACAGACGGAGACATCGGAGGGACCGGGGGGTAAATGGAATATTGGTAGAACAGGATAGAATGCTAGAGGAAGAGCTTGAAGAATCCAATATAAATGCTGCTCCTCCATTTCCATCTCCACAGTCCTATGCACCCATTCATGTTACTCAATTTGATAAAGACACTAATACTGGGTTAATTAAGGAACTTATTTTTGTGGGGACAGGGGCAGTGGTTCCCGCCCCAAGGGATATAGGGGCCCGATGTAGGTAGCCCTTTACCGATCGGAATCGGCCGAAAATACCGATTTTCGGCCGTTTCCGATCGGTAAAGGGCTATGGAGATGTAGGGGCACATTTTCGGTAATTTTACCGATTCGTTATCATTACCGAATCGGTAAATTTACCGAGTCGGTAATATTTACCGATTCGGTAATGATAACGATTCGGTAAAATTACCGAAAATGCAATGTAGGTAGCCTATGTTCCGGCAGCACATGGCTTACAGAATCGGTATTTTACCATGGAATACAAATCCATGGTAAAAAACCGATTCCTGTGTACATGCACATCTGTGCATGTACACATGTGCCATGTGACAGACAGACGTGCCCTTAGGGCATGTCTGTGTGCCACATTGCACACATGGCCGTTTTGGGGGTGCTAGAGGGTGTCAAAGTGACACCCCCTGCACCCTTGTGAATTCTTTAATTACCGATTCGGTAAATACCGAATCGGTAATGCCTAATCATTCCTATGGGCTTCAAAGCCCATAGGAATGAATGGGCATTACCGATTCGGTATTTACCAAATCGGTAATTTAAGAATTGTTAAGGATTCGGTAACGAATCCAGATGTTGGGACCTACATCCCATTTACCGATTTTTTGAATACCGAATCGGTAGGATTCGGTATTTCAAAATCGGTAAATGGGATTTACCTACATCGGGCCCATAATAACTGAAAATAACAGCGTTTTCTCACCAGCACCTGTACCATAGCTAGTACCAGTACATCCTACAGTGTTGGATCAGAGTTTAGGCAGACCGAGAGCAGTTGGAGAGTGTGCCATGGTGCCAGAAGATATGATGGACAATGACTCCAACGATGTGCACGAGTATGAGGAGATTCTCGAAGAGGAAGGAGGGCACGAAAAGCGAGAACATGCCATACTCGAAGTTAAAGGCAATAACCCCTCGGGCTCTAAGAAGCGGGGAGGAAAAAAAAAGCAAAGAAAGGGGGGAGAAAACTGAAATCTATAATGCTACCCTCGACATCAGTGCCAATATCTATAGTAGAGAAATCCATTAGAGACCAAACACCTCTGCTTAAGTGGATGCAACCGCGAGGGGCTATTAAGAATACCGTTTTGTGTTCTTCAGGAACTACTCTCACAGAAGGGGGCATTTTGAAAAACCAAAATTCACCTCTAAAAAATGGGGGTTTGATAGATCATGATCAAGATCTAAATTTAGAGTCATCTGAGGTATCTTCAATGGCAACTACCGATGAAATTTGCCCATCTATTGATTATTCTCAATCCAACATCAGGGACAGATCACCGGGTAGTACTACTCTTGGAGGCAAGGCCCCCCTCTGCAATTTGCAACATCTTCTTACCCTCCTAATACAACTCCTGAATCTTCTTCCTTGGATCTAATCTTAAAAACTTTAACGATACACCATCAAGAGACTCAAAAACATTTTCTTCAATTAAGGGAAGATAACACCAAGATGCAACTTAGTCTGCAGGAAGTTACTAATAAACTGAATGGGGTAACGAAAGAGATCGATGGATTACAGCAGAGGGTTGTCGAAGTGGAGGAAACTCTAGCTACTACTACTGTTCAAGTAGATCAACACAATGAACTGATTGGGTCCCTACAGAATAAAGTGGAAGAATTGGAAAACAGACAGAGGCGACAGAATCTGAGACTCTTTGGAATACCCGAGGGATCAGAAGGCTCAGATGCCAGGGCCTATTTGGTCAAATTATTTGAAAGGGCATTTCCTGACCTGTCTGACTGGGATTGGGACTCTCAATTGCAGCGGGTGCATAGATTACCTATAACTCTAAAAAACAAGGAAAGCAAATATCCACGCCCAATTATGATCTACTTCGGCAACTATTTGCTAAGACAAGCAGTCTCAATAAAAGCCAGACCTAATACTCCTGTCACACTGGACAATATAACTTTTTTCATTAAATCGGACTTTAGTAAGATAACTATGGACAAACGATGGGGGTTGCGTAAACTGATTGATTCTTTCAAATCCAAGGGTGCCACAGTTTTCCTCCAAGAACCTGCTCGTCTCAAAGTTATGAAATCTGGGCATACTTACTTTTTTAATGATGTAAAGGAGGCGGAGCAATTACTTGTTAAAATGAATTCAAATGCTTAAAAATAGACCGATTAAGAAAAGGAAGAAAAGGAAGATAAGAGAGAGGGGGGAGAGACTAGAAACAGCTATAAAATGGAAAGGAAAGAAACCTAGGATAGCAAGACTTACTGTAAATTTACTGGGGCACTTTCTTTTTGCTTGTGATTTTGGATGCCTTTTTAGTATGAGGTTAATACGGAGAGAAGGGGCTCTCGGGGCGATCTTTCTGACTGGCTGCCCTTAGAGCGGCAGCAGAAGATAGGGGTAAGCTTCCGGGTAGACATTGGGAGGGGGTGCTTTAAGGGTTGGGGGTTAGGGGTAGAGGGTGACTGTGGGGTAGGGATAGGACACCGGGGGAAAGGGTGGGAGGAAAAAACAGAAAAGGACAAGACAAGCTCAAGGGTGATTGACTTAGTATCTTGCAGACTAATAATGAGTTTAAATTCAAGGAAAGGTGCAGTTTATTATGATTTAGTAACTTGTCCGCATGCTGCGTTTTAGATGTTTAGCCTGGAACGTTTCAGGTTTGAATAATAAAAACAAAAGAAATTTGATATATGAAGAACTGAAAATATATGATCCACATATGTTTTGGTAACCGAAACGCATATTTGTTTTAAGGACAAGAAGCTATTGGGACATTTGGGATATGAGATGCTAATATGTACTACATTAAATGCTCCTGTACGAGGTGTAGCTATTTTGAAAAAACGACAATTATGTGTAGAAGTGATTAAATCTATGGCGGATAATGGGGGTCGCTGGGCAATTACTCAATTGAAGTTGGAAAATCGTAAATATGTTTTTTGTGCCATTTATGGGCCCAACACCGATGACCCATATATTTTTGATTGGTTAAACATGGAACTGCTCGCATGGGACGGAGAACTTATTTTGATGGGGGATTTTAATTGTGTGCTAGATTATGATCAGGATGTTACAAAAAGAGGTATTTTTCGACGTATGCGCAAAACTAGGGCGTCAATCTTAGAATTAGCAAGGATACATAATGTTAAAGATTTATGGAGAAACATGTTTCCTGAAATACCCGGATATACTTATTACTCCTCACCTCATAAACGGTGCTCACGAATAGATCTGGCTTGGGCTTCGGATGAAATTATTGATACAGGACACATGGAGATTTTCCCAAGGATTTCATCCGATCATAGCCCCATACTTCTTATATTTAATATTATTCAAAGGATGCCCGAACTTAGACTCTTCACATTCCCTAGATATTTGCCAACAGACTCTGTATTTGTAGCTAAGTTTAAGGAACATATTAAGGAATTCATTGAAATTAATATCAATACTGCTAATCTCCTATCAGTTTGGGACGCTTGTAAAGCTTTTATTAGGGGAGTTGCGCAGCAATATGTATTCAAACAAAACTTTATGAGCAAGAAAGAGACTAAGGCTATCTTAGCTAATATTTTATCACTTGAGAAACAACTAGCAGACAGACTTAGAGCTGATGAGACGGACGCGCAAAGTATAACTCAATTAGAAACTAAACTTGTAATTCAGCGCTCAACTCTTAAAAGCTCTTTCAGGGAGAAAAACACTCAGAAAATTATCAAATATAAATTATCTCAATATGAATGTGGAGATAGAGTCGGGAAGCTTTTGGCCTATAAAGTTTCAGATGATCGTGCAACAACCCTGGTTAAAGCTATTAAGGGTCCCCATAATGTTTTATATACTCAACCTGCACAAAGTCTGGGACAATTTGTTTCATAATATGAAAATCTATATACCCCCGAGAGTAGAAGCACTGAAGCTCAGCTACAATCTTATATTAGGAAGAACTTACCTAAAGCAATATACTTGGAACAGACATGTATTGACCTATTAGAACAAGAGGTTACATTAACAGAGCTCCGTCTTGCTGTTACCTCTCTTCCATCTAATGAGGCGGCTGGCGAGGATACACTTCCCATTGAGGTATACAAAATTTGTGCAAATGAAATTTTACCACTGTTCTGTTTGGTCATTAATGCAATTGGTGCTACTGGGAAGGCACCAGACTCTTGGAAGACAGCTAAAATTATGTTCTTCTTAAAAAAAAAACCTCCTGTGGAGTGTGGGTCTTATAGACCTATATCTCTGATAAACACCAATGCTAAAGTTTATTCTAAACTTTTAGCTATACGATTAGCCCCTCTTATGCCCCAGTTGGTAAATGATCAGCAGCACGGTTTTGTTAGTGGGAGGGACACCACCATGCATGTTAACATGGCTATTACCGCTTTTGATGTGGCCACAACTAATCTCACCCCACTCGGTATGATACTTTTAGACGCAGAGAAGGCATTCGACCGAGTGGGGTGGGACTATTTGTGCGGAGTTCTAAGACAATTTGGCTTTAGAGGGCGTTTTTTAAGAAGCGTTCAGGCATTATATAAGGATCCTAACGCTAAAATCAGTTATGCCGGGGCACTCTACTCTACTTTTCCAATATTGCGGGGGACGCGGCAGGGATGTCCGCTATCACCCCTGCTTTTTGCTCTCTCCATGGAGCCATTTATTAACGCTTTGGAAGCTCAAACTAAGATTGCCCCTATTCTGCATGAAGGTAAAACTCTAAAAATTACCGCATACGCGGATGATTTAGCTATTTATACTACCAATGTAACGGATGCACTAATAGGGATAACGATAGAAGCCAATAATTTCGGGATTATTTCAGGTTATCAATTAAATATAAATAAAACACAGGTTATCATGAATTATCAGGCCAATTTACCTGTGCAAGGACTATGTCAATCTGCAGTATATCTAGGGGTAAAGATATCATCTAAAACTGATCATATAAATTCACTAAATTATGATCCTTTATTAAAAGAAGTTACCAATCTTTTGAAAAAATGGCACAAGACCCCATTAAATCTCATAGGCCGTATGAATTTGATTAAGATGAACATTTTGTCAAAGTTCTTGTATTTATTTTGCTCCATACCTTGCCGCGTTAATAACCTATTCTTTAAAAAATTAGATGGCATTTTAAGTAGTTTCGTTTGGGGCTATAAGAAGGCTTGAAGGTCTATGACAATATTAAAACTCTCATCTGAAAAGGGAGGTTTGAACTTCCCAGATTTCAGAGCTTATTTCCTCTCTTCTTTTTTAGGCCGGCTGCGTAGCCTATTTTCCCCTAACAATCAATATTTTTTTCACCAATTTATGCTTGGTGGTCATTCAAAACAATTCCTGGCAAAAGCACAAGACCCAAATTACTTTAAACGCGTAAAATTTAAGACTGCGAGAGACGCCGTATTTATATGGAAACAGATGTTGACCAAGTGTAATACTTCTTTTTTCACAATGAGTTGCCAATATGGGAAAATCCTGGGCTTCCAGATATTTTTAGAGATAAAACTGGTCGAGAATGGGCTAACTATGGTATTCAGACTTTAGGAGATCTGTATGGTTTTGATGGTCTCTTACAATTTGAAACGTTGCAACTTTTATATAAACTGCCTGAAAAAATTAGATACAAATACATTCAAATCAGGGACTACCTAGTACGGAAAATGAATTTGATAGAAATTACAACTTCAGATATATGGGCCTGTTTTTATTCCGTGCATAGGAAACCCTTAATTAGTCTGGGATACAAGTGTCTCAGTCAGAATTGCTTTGATGAAGCTCCTAGACTGGCATTAAAATGGACTGTTAGCCTAGGATATAACGTGATAACTCAGAATATCTCTGCTGCCTTAGTCAACATCACTAAAGCCGTCCAGTCTTCTAGCCTGAAACTCCAATCGTATAGAACGGTCAGCCAACTTTACTACACTCCATTAAAAATCTCTAAATGGGCACAAAATAACTTTAATAATGATCGTACTAAATGTCCTAAATGTGGTCTGGTGGCAGCAGACCTCATACATATGATATACTCATGCCCAACACTAGCTACATTTTGGGTGGACATAGAACATATTTTAACGCAAAATCAACTAATTAACTTTTCACTCAATGCAGCCGCGGTACTATTGTCCATATACCCGGTTAGCCCTATCCATAAAGAACTGCTAAATATTACACTGGCTTGTGCCAGACTCGTGATCGCTAGGGCTTGGATTTCTCAGAATCCTCCTCATATAATTGAATAGTGGACATTGGTTTTTGAAATTTACACTATGGAAGATGCTATTGCTAGGAATAGAGGAATTAAAGCAAAAAAAAAGTTTGCCAAGATATGGGGGAATTTTTTGCAATGGTAGCAATGATTTGGATCATGGATGTTCTTTTTGTTTATGGCTTATTAATTATTAATGATTTGTCCTGATTAGGATTTACTTTTTTTACTTTTGCTTGTGTTTTATATAATATGAACCTGCACCGAATTGAATTCGATTTATCTTATTTTTCTGATTCTGTATTTGGATATGTTAATCTCTATGACTTGCTTGTCAAATAAAATTCTAAAAAAAAAAAAAAAAGGATACAACTAAAACTTGAAACTGTTTGTGTAACTCTCTAAGGGTCATTCAACACTTGAATTTAACGTCCTGAAGATGGTCTAGCTGATGTCTACCATATAGACTGAAACGTCGACAATCACAACTATTTTTGCTTTGAATTATTTTTCTCAAGGATCTGTTTTCTGTTTGATCAGTCACATCTTTCTGTTGTATATATTGTTAGAAAGAGGTGTTCACACTAGTGACAATGAGGTGTTTGTAACATCAAATCATCTGGAATCGTCAGTTGCTATGTGCTGTTTTATACAGACATTTATATCAGTCTTTTGTATCCTTCGAAAGTTTTTTCATTTGTAGCACATTTGTTCTAATATAAATTAGTCATTTAATTTCTAAATAACTTAATGTAAGCTACTAGATAGAGCTGTGGCCCCTGGTATAGGAGCTGCAGTGATGAACTCGTCACCAAGTCCCATTGGTTTGAGACACTCCCATAGATATTTTCACCATAGGGTGTCAAATGCATTCTCAATGTTGAGGGCAACCACTCCCGCCCTATCAGCTCTGCCAGTCAGTGAGTGCATGATTACATTTTAACAAAATATAATAAAATTATTTTTAGCACTCAGCATTGATCTCTATATGCAGTGATTCCCAAACTGTGGTCCGCGGACCCCCAGGGGTCCGTGACACATTTCCAGGGGGTCTGTAGGCAACAGTTTTAAATGCACAGAAACATTTCTTGTATAATTAGCAGCATTCCAGCAACAATAAATGTGTCAAGAGAATGTCAGTGATTAATGTACATGCTGGAGAGCGAGGAGAGTTTTGTTCAGTGGCAGCTTTGATTTAACTAATGTAGCACAGAGGGTTAATGTGCCTACTGCAAAGAACGTGTAACATGCATCTTAAAAAGCTGAATTTTATGTGCCTAGGTTCGTGGTCACTGCTTTTGTCACAGAGATTTCTTTATTACTGTGCACTTCACAAGTGACAATCGTAATCTAGCAGAGGGACCTCTAAACTGTCATCAAAGAGCTGCTTGCAAACTGCATGGTACCAGGTAGTAACTTCAATTTTGTCCCAGTTATTAATTATCCTGATGCTGCTAAAAATATATATTTGGGTGGAAATAAATTTTTAATGTTAAAGTCAATGCTAGCCACTGTGTTATGCTCTGAATCCTGAGTTTGTGCTTTTCCAGACCAAGCATTCTTTAAACATTTTATATGCACACTGATTTACATGTATGATTCAATGTCTCTATATGTGTGTGATGTAAAGTGCTCTCACATCCTACAATAGTATGAGAGAGGCTCCAAAACAAATGAAATATATGTGACAGAGGGGCTATTACTCCAATATAAAATACTACGGGCCAGATGTACGATCTGTTTTTATATGCGCAAACGCGTTTGCGAACCCGTTTGCGCATGCAAAAACCTATTGGGCCATGTACATAGCCTATTTCGCGTGTCGCAATTTGTTTGCGACTCTCTAAATAGGTTTTGCAACTTGCTATTTGGAAGGGGCATTCCCTTCCAAATAGCGAGTCTCAAAACCATGTACAAATGTTTTGCGTTTGCAAAACAGTCACAATTACCACCTACTTCAAGTAGATGGTAATGCATTTGCAAATGGGAAGGGGTCCCCAGTGGACCCCTTCCCAAATGCATGCAAAATTATTTTTTAAGGTCAGGCTGTGGTCCCAGGGACTCTGCCTGCCCTTAGAAAATGAAACGAAAATGTTAAAAAAAAATTAGTTTTTTTAAATGCATGGTAAACAGGCTGCATTTTTTTTTTAAACTGCTTTATTTAAAAGCAGTCCGAGACATGATGGCCTGCAGAGCCCAGCAGGCCACCATCGCTGGGAGGGCTGCCATTCCCAAAGGGCTCGCAAATTGCGAGAAGCTCATTAATATTAATGAATCTTGCAATTTGCCACCCCATTGGGAATCCCAAACAGTGTTAAACAAACTGTTGTACATTTCATTTAGCGACTTGCAATTTGCCACTCGTAATGTGTCGCCAATTGCGAGGCGCTAAATGAATTGGTCGTACATCTGGCCCCAAAATCCTTAGTACTTTGAGTATTTGTTTTGTGTGCACACGTGTGTATTTCTCTCGAATTACTGTTTTAAACCCTTGGCCGCAGCGGTAATTGCGCGCGGCGCTAGGGGGCAGGGGGGCGCACGGCGCTGCCATGCTCGTGGCGGAACCACTCCGTTACGAGCCGCGGTGGCGCTGTGCTTGTGATGGAATGGTTCCGTCACGGCCCGCCCGCTCAATAGAACGCGCCATGCAGGCCGGGCCGTGACGGACCATTCCGTCACCAGCACAGCCCCACCTTGGCTCGTGACGGAATGGTTCTGTCACGAGCGCGCAAGGGGTTAATGTTTGAAATTTAACTCATACAAATTGCTTGGGGGTCCCCGGCTTCCAGTGGTGACTCAATGGGGGTCCTCAGGAGTCAAAAGTTTGGGTACCACTGTGTTAAAGTATAGGGAAAACTAAAAAGTTAGTAAAAGTATTTTAATGTTAAATATTATTGTAGATTCATTTTATATATTTATTCTAAATAAAGAACAAATACAAATGCTACATCACTATTAATTTAAATGTGAATTAAATATTTAATTAATGTTCATTTCAAATAAATTAAAATGAAATATCTGGATTTTAAATTAAAAAATAAGTTCCCACCAAAAGTACAAAAATAAAAAACGTTTTTATTATCCTCTAATAAATATTTAAAGTAATGTACAGAATTAATTACAATTAATGTAATTATATTTTATTACAATTGTATCGTACATTATTTGTTTAGATTTAAACACACAATTTCATAGATTTTCCATGAATTTAACTGAATTTATTATAAAGTGCTTTTGTCTTCAGTAAACACATAATTGCTTTTCACACAATAAAAAGTGCAGCCAACATCCATAAAACACAATTCGTTGTAAAAGTAGATTTAAAATGCAATTAAAATAACTCCCATTAAAAGAAAAAGACTAAAAATAGTACCAAGTAAATGTTCTTCCACTTGCACTGCTGCTTCTAATACCTGCCAAGCTTGTTATATTACCTAAGCCCAGCTTATCCTTAAATACAAACCAGTTTCTTTTGCCATGACACTTGAGACATTGTTGAACAGAAAGAATAATTTCTCTGTTGCATTCTGTAATTGCTTGTTGTGTAAAATCTTGACTATGAATATCATCTGTCTTTATTGTACAGAAAACAATGTAAAATACATGCACCAAGTCCTCTTTTTCCCCACATGAACATTTATCTGAGAACACAGGGTTTATTCAGTTCTTGACGACATACAGTAACAGGCAGCCTCCCCTTGCCAGTCCAAACAGTCTTTTAGCTCCTTGATTTTGTAGAAAAACAAGATACTGTCGGGCTTTGAGTGATGGGTCAAACATAACATCTTGGGTGGTAATTACTTAGGGTGGTTATTTTCTGTTTGTTTTTTAAACTAAGGAATTGCTTGTTTAAGATATCATTTATCTTCTTACAAGTCAGTTGATTCATTCTTGCTGCTGTAGATAAACCAAGTCTCTTAACTTCCTTTTCCCGTTGAATTACATACCATGATTTGGTGTTCTTAGAGAAGTGTTCTGTCCAGGCTTCATCCAATAAATTTGTGTTTTACGATCTAAATATTTGTAGTCCATAATTAACCCTTTGGGTGAAGGTTTTTGGCCATTGGCCTCACCCGCACTACCTCCCCAGTGTGGGTGTTAGCCATCGGCCGACAGAGGAAGGGGGTAAATAAAGGCACTGATGCGCTGCACCAGAGGGAGTCCTTTATTTCCATTTAAGCTCAGGGTGTTAGGGAAGAGCTTCCCGAGCAGCCCACTAGACACCAGAGAAAGTACTGCTTTTTAAATATAGGGGTGGGGACTGCCTACCATGGGCATGACCATGCCCTCACACCTTTCAAATGGGTGGGGGACAGATGAGGGAAATTGCCCTTAATCTGCCCTCCCCAGGTGGAAGAAAGTCCACTAGAAGCCAGGGAAGCATTTTTCTTATAAATATGGGGTGGGGGCTGTCCACCATGTGCATGGCTATGCCCCCACTCCATTTAAATAGGTATTAGTCTTTCTGTTCTCCCAGGGGGTGGAGGGGGGAATTATCCAGGATCTGGGTCTAGTGGGGGCAGAAAGCCCACTAGACACCACAGAAAGGATTATTTTTAATTACAAGGATGGGGGCTGCCTACTATGGGCACGGTCATGCCCCAACCCCATTTAAATAGGCATCGGGCTTTCTGCCCCCCCTGGGGGGCAGATGGAGCAATTACCCCCACTCTACCCTCTGGGGGTAAAAAGCCCACCAGACACCAGGGAAGAATACTTTTTTAAATATAGGGATGGAGGCTACCCACCATTCGCATGGCCATGCCTCCAAAGCATTTAAATGGTCATCAGTCTTTCTTCTTCCCCCAGGGGGGCAGATTGGGCAATTTCCCTAATCTGTAGAAAGCCCACTAGATACCAGGAATTGTATTTAAAAAGAAATATAGGGGTGGGGCTGTCCACCATGGGCATTGCCATGCCCCCATCCCAAAAACAAAGCAGGCACCCGTTCTGCCCCCTCCCCGGGGTGGATGGGGGCAATTACCCCAATCTGCCCCTGTGGGACAGAAATTCCACTAGACACTTGGTGCTAGATTCATGTAATATTTTTTGGGGGAGAGGCTCCCCCTTGGCATTGGCCCTTGCTCTATCCCACCCTGGGCCCAATAGACGTGCTGCTCCTCCATGGAGATGGATAAGGTATTCAACCTGTCAAAGTTTGAGGTTTGCATGGGATTCCGGGTAAAACAACCTGTTGAAAGCCACGGAAGTCACCCCATCCTGGATACTGTTAGGTGTATATTTTTAAAAAATTTACAGGTTTGCTAGTTTTCCCTGGGTGCCAGCTGAGCAACAGCCCAAAATCCACAGCTACCCACTTTGCAAAAAACAAGTTAGTTTTGAGTGGAAAAATGTAATGTATCCATGTTGTGCTTTAGGCAGTTTCCTGTCGGAGCACTAAGCCTAGCCACACAAGTGAGGTACCAGTTTTATCAGAGGACTTAGGAGAATGCCGAGTAAAAAGAAGTTTGTGGCTTCCCTCAGATTACAGAACTTTCCATCACAGAAATGTGAGGAAAATGGGTTTTTTGTAGTCAAAGTTTGAGGTTTGCAAGGGATTCTGGGTAAAACAACCTGGTGAGAGCCATGCAAGTCACCCCATCCTGGATTACCATATGTATCTAGTTTTCAACAATGATAGATTTGCTAGGTTTCCCACGGTGCAGGATGAGCTAGGGTCCAACATCAACAGCTACCCACTTTGCAAAAAACAGATCAGTTTTGAGTGGAAACATTTGATGTATCTATGTTACAATTTGGGTTGTTTCCTGTTGCGGGCACTAGGCCTACCCACACAATTGAGGTACCATTTTTATCAGAAGACATGTGGAATCATAGAATAATAGGATAATTTGTTATTTCCAATTGTATTTGGTGCCTTTCATATGTAAGCCAGTGTGTAAGAAAGAAGACATTTTGAAAAGTACCCTCTAAATCCTATTCTCGTACTGGGACAAATTCAGAGATGTGTAAATGCCAGTGCTCCTAAACTCCATATCTTGTGACCATTTTAGAAATGCATAGGTGTATTGTGACGGGACTCTGCTGTGTTTGTAGTGCGTTTCCGGGCTGCCGTGCATCGGGTTACGTGTGGAGACGAGGGGACGCAAGGCCAAGCGCATCATTTCCGGCTCAGCGCACCCGCGGATCCGCGGTGGTGGAGAGAGTCGGTGCCGGATTGGAAATACTGGTGACCAAATATGGAATACCGTGGACGCGGCCGTTGGTGACCTTGTTATGAAAAGCTGGGCATCACGCTAGGCGATTGAGCAACGAGGGATTTGGGGCACGGAGCTAGTGCCCTCAAAGAATTTTTTTTTTTTAAAATGCACATAAGAGCTAGCTACTTGGAAAGCTGAGCTAAAATTAATGTCAGACCAGCGCAAAGCCTAGACCAGCGCAAATCCAAGCGCAGCCCCAGAGGGGGCAGTGACTAAAGGGGTGGGGGAGAAACTGGATTCTCCCAGCCTCGGCTAAAGAAAGGCTATATCAGCAGGAGTAAAAGTGTATTTACCACGGCAAGCCCGAAGTACCACTACCCAACATAGCAGAGGTAAGTGAAAAAGTAAAAAAGATTTTGTTTAAATTGTTTTTAATCTTATTGTGAGGTGGATTTGAACGTAGTACTGTTTTTTAAAGTACTGGACACACGTCGGCCCTCCACAAACCTTATCCTACGTTTTAGCAGTAGCACTGGGCACATCCTTTAAAAGAAAAAATAAATAAATAAATAATAAATAATCAGATCGGACTTGATCCCTCACCTTTCTTTTTGCAAAGATGGCCCCTAAAAAGCAAAGAATCAACAAAAACCTGAAAAATAATCAGTCTACAAATAATGAGACAAGTGAATCAATTAGAACCCCTTCAGAGTCTATAGAAGAAATGAATGACTTGAGGGGACAAAATAAAGTAACAATGTCAAGGAAGAAAGATACATCAAATATGCCAAATACTTCGCATGTGAACACGAAAGGAAGCAACACAGTTTCCAGATCAATAAAAGATTTTGTGGGAAAGCATTTTACTAAGAAAACTACTCCTACACCTAAAAAAAACTCAAGATCTAGGGAAAGACTTAGTTTTAATCCAAGAAACAAATGATCATGCTGAAGGGATAGAAGATTCATTCTCTAATCATTGCAACCTAAGCCATATAAACATCAACTTAGAACCAAGACTTTCATCATCACCGAGGATTTTCTCCGAGCCGGAAATCAGAGATGAAGAGTATGAGGAGAAGACCTCAAAAGAGCTGCAGGCCCAGAACGATGATAATATCCATGAGGAGGAAGGAGAAAATGCTGATAAAAGTCTGGGCTATTGGGTAAACGGTGTCTCCAAGTATATGGAAAATATGCTACATAATAGCACTGAAAATTTAGACTTGACGGCAACTCCATCAGCTTCAACATTGGACATTATTTTAATGCTACAAAAAATCTTGCAAGGCCTGTTAGAAGTCACTCTTTCAAATAATAAAATACTAAAAGAGCAAGAAAGGAGCCTAAAGCTCACAGTATGTGAACTACAAGGCATTAGGGGTTTAATGCTGGCAGTGGTCAGACCTGTGGTGGATATTTCCACTGAAGGAGACACAGGGGACACTGAGGCCATGGATCAACTGAATCATGTTCATGATGTGTATATTTCGAAACAACCCATGCTAATTAGGTGAAGAAATGAAAAGTGGAGCTATAGGGGGCAAATGTTTAGATTCCCTCCAAGAAAATTTACCCAGTACATAGGGAAGTATAAAGGGAAACAAACTGACAGTAAAAAAGTAAAGCGTAAAGAAGATAAACCACTTGTATCACCTGTTAAAATAGTAGGAAGAGACCCCTCCTTAGTTACTAAAAAGGAAAGGAAGAAGAAGCAAGAAAGTCCCCAAGATCTAAGTTCGAAAAATTTAAGAGAAAATAGGTTCCCACAAAAAAAAACGGGGAAGAAGCATGGGAAGAGAAATGGTCAGAAAAAAAAGTAATCCTAATGGGTGTGAAAAGCAACCCAAAAAGTATGGGAAACGGGGGTGCAAAGATAAATGGTCCAAATAGAGACATAAGCGAAGAAAAGCTTAGAGATTCAGGAGATACAGAGTCAAGAGATAAAAAGTGGTTGTATTTTGAACCCCAGGAAGTACTGAAGGGCAGGAAAAAACTAAAGAAGATTTCGCCATTAAATCGTTCACAACTCTTATTTTCCTTCTCAAAGTATCCAAGTCTGTGTAAAATTGAATCGAAGGATTTAAGGCAGGTTGGATTTTTAGTAAGTAGTAAGGGCACGGAATTGACAAAAGTTGAAGTATATTCAAGGATGATCAAATCTGTAATAGTAAATGCTGAAAAAGAGATATTAAAGGAAGGAATAAGATTAGTAACAGAGGAGGAAATAGAAAAGGTAAAACAGCCAGATAGTAGCTTCTTGAACTTTCATGCTGGCTTGGGAACAAGACAAGCTAGACTAATAGCAGGGTCATGCGGAGTAACAGAGAAAATTAAAATTGTTTTTGAAAACAATGAGCTGGATAGGAACTGGGGAAATTGGGGTATTGAGGACAGAGATTTAAATGCATCTTGGTTGGCAGGAAATGAGTCAGGCCATTTTAGTGAATTAGATTAGGGAAATGGGTCGTCGCATAGACTAAGATTAATCTCGTGGAACATTAATGGTCTAAAAGAGCAAATAAAGATGGATTGCGTAAAAAATGTTTCACGTCAGGCAGACATAATTTGTCTGCAAGAGACTTGGCTATGCGACAGTACCCTGGTAGTTGATGGCTTTACTCAGCTTTATAAAGCAGCTATAAAAGCAAAGTCTGGTTGCCCTTCAGGTGGGATCATGACACTAATCTCCACAAAAACAATAAATAAGGTGTCCTTGATAAAGACGTCTTGCAAATGGATGTTGGCCAGTGAGATACGTTTAGAGGACCAGGAAAGCAAAAAGAATATGTGATTGTGATTAATGTATATGTGCAGTGGTGCTCCCAAGAAGAATATGAAATGAAATGAAAAAATGAAATGAAATGAAAAGGGGTTTTGCTGAGCGCGACTGCTGCCCTAAGGCGTCCAGGCGCTAAGAAGAAGGATAGTGCCTCATGAGGTCACAGCTTAAAGAGGAGTTTAATTAGCGAAGAGGAAGGTTTTAAGCTGTTTGCGGAAGGATGACAGGTTGGGATTGGATCTTAAGTTTATAGGGAGTGAGTTCCATAACTTGGCCGCGTTGAACGTGAAGGATCTTCCTCCTGCTCTTGACCTCTTGATACGGGGGACTGCCGCCAAGAAAGCTTAAGTGGAGCAGAGCTGCCTGTTGGGGCCATAAGGGGAGAGAAGGGAGTGGTTGATCTTGGGTCCGGTTCTCCAGAAGGCTTGATGGGACACGCACATAGCCTTGAATTTTATTCTCTCCCTAACTGGGAGCCAGTGTAGGGTTCTCAGTCCAGTTTCTATTGAGGTTCTGCGTGGGATCTGTAGCAGCGTGCGTGCAGCACAGTTCTGGGCTCGCTGGAGTTTTTGCAACACGTATTCAGGTGCCCCCATGTATAGGGCATTACTGAAATCGAGTCGAGATTGTATTAGACCCTGTATCACGATCTGTTTTGCTTCAAAAGGGAGGACTGGGAGGATTTTTTTGAGCATCCTGATAAGGCCAAACAGGTTGCGGATGTTTTGGTAGCTTGGGTGTTGAGAGTTAGGGATTTATCCAACCAGACCCCTTGTAAAAGAAATGGGGTTCTTTAAAGACGATCTGATATCTATAAATGATAAATATAGTAAAGATTTTCTAATTATTACGGGAGACTTTAACCATAAGTTAGCACCCGATAAGTTGGACCCTTGGATGAAAGAAATTTCAGATGCATATGAGATAATGCCAGCCCTTTATCCCATTTATAAAACGAATAAACAAGATGAAGAGCTAGGGAAATTTTTAGGCTCACATGGATTAGTTAGTTTAAATGGTTGATCCGATCTTGATAGACCAGCAGAACAAACATTTAGAAGGGGCAATCAATGATGCCCCATAGATTACCTTTTTGTTCATGCCTGGAACGTTGCCTCAGTAAAAAAGTTCAAGGTAACCAAACGTAAAGAAAGCCATCACTATCCATTGTATTGCGAAATAGTGAGAGCACCCCCAAAAATCTGTGAAAAAGTCCTCCCACAATCTATGGATTATCCAAAAAGACTTGCAACTAAATTGACGGATGAATATATTGCAAAATTATCTAGTCTCCAACAAAATTTAGTCTCTGAGGTAGCATGGGGCACAAGTGTCGCATGGTTTGAAGAGAAAATCAAACAGGTAGCACTATGCTTATCTGACAATTTAAGGAAGGCAAAAAAAGGGGACGAAATCCAGCAAGGGGTTGTTAGACAGCAAATGGGTTGGTTTGACTCCATATGTAGAGAGAAAAAAAAGTTACTGAGGAGAGAAGAAAGAAAGCTAAAGCTAAGATACAATCTGGAGGGCTATAATAATTTACTAAAATCGAGGAAGGAATATAAAATGTTAGTGAGATCTAAGAAAAGATGCTTCAAAGAAAAATGTTGGGCCTCCCTACTAGTAACCATAGAAAGAAAAATATTAAAGGTTTCTGGAGGTTGATCCAAGATTCGACGGGTCGATCTCAGGGGACTATGAGTTGTAAAGTCGATGAGGCTTCGTGGGAGGAGCACTTGAATCAATTATATGAATCTAGAAATGGGCCAGAAATGAGTGGAGAGAAAATATGGAGGCAACATGTAGTAAAAAATCTAATTCCTTTATATTCTCTTGAAAATGTAAAGAATACCATTAAGAGGTTAAACTGAAATCGTGCGGCAGGGCCTGATAATTTACCCGCAGTAATAATTAAAACCGAGATAAATTGGTGGGCCCAATTCTTCTCAAAAATGTTCACAGCAGTATTATCCTCGGGTATAGTCCCAAAATCATGGAGGGGAGCCATAATTAGGCCATTGCATAAAAGAGTAGATAGGAAGGACCCTAAGAAATATAGATTAATTAATCTATTAGATATTGGAGTGAAAGTGTTCACCAAAATAATCTTGGGACAATTGAAGAATGGGTTGAATTAAATGTGATTGTCCTGGTAGAATAAGGAGGGTTCAAAGAGGGGCACTCAACACTCGATCATTGCTTTGCATTGTGGGCTGTGGCTCGGAAGTCGATGGAACAGCAGGGAAGTCTATACTGCTGCTTCGTTGACTTCCGGGCTGCATTTGATTTAGTTGATAGAGAGTGTTTATGGGATACATTGAAAAGATATAATATCCCGGAGAACCTCTTAGAAGTTATAAAAGGGTTGCACAGTGGAAATTGGGAACAGGTTATTAAAGATACTTTAGGAGGTTTAACCCAAAAGATTGAAACTAATAATGGGTTAAGACAGGGCTGCGTTTTGGCCCCTCTCCTCTTTTATATTTTTCTTGCTGATTTACCAAATTTATTAAATACTGTAAGAGGAGCAAGTCCAAAGGTAAATGGAAAACATTTGTCTTATCTATTATATGCAGATGATCTAGTTATGTTTGATCAAACGGAACAAGGATTGCAAAGAAAGCTAAATGCATTTAAGACATACTGTATATCCGAGCACTTAATAGTAAACATGGAAAAAACAAAAATATTTTGTTTCGGAAAGAAAAACTATCAATATAGCTGGTTCCTGGGTCAGGCAAAATTTGAAGTCGTTAATGAATATAAATATCTGGGAATATGGTTTGACAGAGCGTTGAACTGGGGCATGCACTTACAGGCACAGAAAACCAAAGGCCTATCAGGAATTTGTGGTTTGAAAAAATGTAATAGTATTTATGGAGAAATGTCACACAGACCAGTGTTGAAAGCATTTAAGGCTATGATCCCCCCGCAGATGCACTATGGGGCCGAAAATTTGTGTTTTGGGGGAAATGTTCATGGGATAAGGAGGAATGGAAATGTTTAAAAACCCTTCTCTCTTTACCCAACTCGTCAATGGTACAGGCCATTAGGGTAGAACTAGATTGGCCAGCATGGAACATACAAGTTCAGGTAAATCTATGTAGATTTTGGAAGCGCTTAGGTTCAGGAGAGGAGGCGAAAGTATCTTGCTGGTGCAGGAGGGAGATCCAACAGAGTGAACTAACCTGGGCAAAAGCTTCCAGAAAGACTCTCCTCTCCATTTGTGAATCTTTAAAAGTAGAAATTGACCCAGTGTCACTATGTATTGAAGAACGGAAGAGCGATCCAAAAATCTTGGGAAATGAAAAATCTAAACTAATCGACATGAATTACCTAAAACAAAAAGAGTCTGTGCATTTTATGTTAAATAGCTGGAGTAATGATAATTGGTATCCGTATTTAGATACCATACCGAACCACTGGTTGAGATCAGAATTACTAAAGGTGAGAATAGGCATCAATCCTGCACAGTCAAATGAGAAAATAAAAAATATATTAATGAATAATACCGGTAAATGTACATGCACGATTGGTTTGAAATGTACTTGTGTTCATACTTTAATGGATTGACAAAATTGTTATCGGTGTGACGTATGATTTTAAGGCCCATCTTTTTTAAATATGGAATAAGATCAAGGATTCAAGCAATTGAGCTTCTTACGGAGGTGCAGTTCTTGGATATTGCAATTGCTTTGGCGAAGTTTGTCCAAGAAGCCAAAAGACTTCCTATGAAATAAGGAAATGGTAAGAAGGACCCATGGAGGGATAATCAGAGTTAACTCCTTCATCGCTGATGACGGAGCGGTTCCGTCATCAGCGGTCATCGGCACAGCCCAGCGCTCCCCCCCCTGGGGCATCGATGTTGTTCATTTTAGCAGGGGTGGCAGCGGAAGACTTTCCGCTGCCACCCCCGGCCCCCCCACGCTTCCTGGTAACGTCAGTGCGCACAGCGTGCGCCGACGTCATCAGGAAGAGCTGGACGCGCTGGAAGCTATTTGTTTCCAGCGCGTCCAGCTACAAGGTAGGGTTTGTGCTCTCCGGGGGGCGGGGGCCCGTTTCTCGGTGCCTTGAGGCATCGGGGGGGAGGAAACAGTGTTTCGTCTCCCCTGATGTCCCAATGCAGGGCATTTCTGGTGCAGGATCGCGCACAGCGTCGCGATCCTGCACCAGAAATGCCCCCACTAGACACCAGGGATGTTTGTCTTGGCATAGGAAGCGACCCCTTGGGCAAGGGTCGCTTCCTTGCGGTGCAATTTCTATTTCAGACTTTTCTGCCCCCCCCCCCTGGGGGCAGATCGGGCCAATTTTGCCTGAATCTGGACCCACGGGGGGTAGAAAAAAAGCCCACTAGATACCAGGGATTGTTGTTTTTGTTATAAAGGAAGCGACCCCTTGGGTAAGGGTCGCTTCCTAGGGGCAAACAATTCTTTTTGGGCAGATCGGCTGCTTTTTGGGCCGAATCTGGACCCGGGGGGGGGGGGTAGAAAAGCCCACTAGATACCAGGGATTGGTCTTTTTTTATCAAGGTTGTGACCCCTTGGGCAAGGGTCGCTTCCTAGGGGCTTACAAATTATTTTAGACTTTTCTGATCGGCCGTTTTTTTGGGCCTAATCTGGACCCAGGGGGGGTAGAAAAGCCCACTAGACACCAGGGATTGTTCTTTTTTTATTAAAAAAAGAACAGTCGAGTCACCCCATCCTGAGGTGTCTACTTTTCAAAAATGTATAGGTTTGCTAGGTTTCCCTAGGTGCCGGCAGAGCTAGGGTGCAAAAACTACAGCTAGGCACTTTGCCATAAAAGGGCCAATTTTTAACTGCAAAATTGAGGTGGGACCACATTGCATTTTGCGCCATTTCCTGTCACAGGCACAAGGCCGACCCACACAAGTGAGGTACCGTTTTTATCGGGAGGCTTAGGGTAATTCAGATTTGTAAATCAACTGTTATTACCTATTGATTTTTCATGCATTTCTCCCTTCCCAATGAAAGACATTGTGTAAAAAAAAAAATCTTTTTGAAAAATGACCAAAAATTCTCATGCTAGTATGAGTATTCCCAATTTGGAAAATGTGGAAATATATACTGTTTCTAAACTCTATAATTTGTACCCAATTCAGAAATACATAGGTGTCTTTCATACCGATTTTTCCATGTATACATTTTCCAAGAATAAGTGCTCTATACCCAGTAAATAATAAAATACCATTGCAAGTTGCTGCTCAGTTTTTGGCTCTGGGTTCGTCGGGTTCTTGGTGAAACTACAAGTCCTATATATCCCCACAACCAGGAAGGTCATACGGATGTTATGGTATATTGCTTTCAAAGAGCTGTCAAAATTACAAGAAGTTACAGGTGAAAACGTTGAAACAAAAGGCTGTTTTTTTCAACTAATTTTCAATTATTCCAATATTTAACTGTTAGTTTCTATAAAGAAACCTTCATGGATTTAGACAAATGACCCCTTTCTGAATTCAAAAAGTTGTCTACTTTTTGAAAATGTTTAGCTTTCCAGGATACATTATTGCTTTCAAACTCAGTTCTAACATTAACTGGAAGGAGGTTGAAAGCTCTAAAAATAGCAAAAATAGGCTATGTCCCAGAAAAATGCCAAAACTGTGTGAAAAATGTTGGTTCCCTAACAAAAAACTGTCATTCCCTAAAAGCTGAGAAAATGGAGATTTTAGCCCCACAAACCCTTTTTTGATAACATTTGCAGGGAAAAACCCAGAGGCTTTCATTTGCAGCCCGTTTTTCCCAATTTTCTGAAAAAAACAAAAATGTTACTGTATTTTGCTTAATTTCTGGGACCCCTGTAAGGGAATCCACAAACCCTGGGCACCTTTAGAATCCACATGATGTTGGAAGAAAAGGACGCAAATTTGGCGTGGATACCTTATTTGGTCAAAAAGTTACAGGGGCCTAAGCGCGCACTACCATGAATCGCCAAAAAAAGGCTTAGCACAGGAGGGGAAAGGCCTAGCAGCGAAGGGGTTAAATTGAATGATTGGAATTATAATATGTATGTTTCTCTATATTGAATTTTTAGGCAGATTGGTTGGAGTCCAGTATGATATTATAAAAATAAGTTTTATGTGAAACAATGAATTTTGGTTTTAGGCTGTTTTAAAATATTTTAATATTTGTATTTTTATCTGTGAAATGTTGGTATGTGCAGTTTAAAGACCATTTGGTCATAATAAACTTGTTTTTTAATTGAATTGATATCTATTTTTCACTCTGCATATTTCATCATATGAATTGGTCTACCCTCAATACACAATGAAGAAACACTGTACTGCGCAACTCAGTTGATGGACCTGGATACTTCATGTTCTTAGAGAACCTATAAACCCTATATATCCCCAGAACCAAAAGGGTCTGGCAAACATAATGGTACATTGCTTTTGAAAATCGCCCATCGTGACACAAAGTTACAGATGAAAATATTGACAGAAATGTCTATTTTTAATTACTTTTTCAATATTACTCTATTTCAAGAGTTAGTTTCTTTGAAAAAACCTTGAGGGATCTACACATATGACCCCTTGCTGAATTTGGAATTGTGTCCACTTTTCAGTAATGTATAGCTTTTCTGATCACACATGAGGTTTACACTGGTTTACACCACAAACTGGAAGTAGGTAAAAAGAACAAAACATAGGAAAAATAGTCCACCTCTTTGAAAAATGCTCAATGTGGTAGAAAATTAGGTTTTTTGATTCAGCTCTGCATGTTCCTGAAATCTGGAAAGATGGTGACTTTAGCACATCAAACCATTTGTGTTAGAACTGAGGTTTCTGGTTGTTAGAGTATGCACTCAGTACAAGCAGGAACCACCACTCTAGTCAGCGTAAGCTAGATATACACTGAATCGCCAAAAAAAGGCTTAGCACAGGAGGGGAAAGGCCTAGCAGCGAAGGGGTTAAATTGAATGATTGGAATTATAATATGTATGTTTCTCTATATTGAATTTTTAGGCAGATTGGTTGGAGTCCAGTATGATATTATAAAAATAAGTTTTATGTGAAACAATGAATTTTGGTTTTAGGCTGTTTTAAAATATTTTAATATTTGTATTTTTATCTGTGAAATGTTGGTATGTGCAGTTTTAAGACCATTTGGTCATAATAAACTTATATTTGAATTGAATTGATATCTATTTTTCACTCTGCATATTTCATCATATGAATTGGTCTACCCTCAATACACAATGAAGAAACACTGTACTGCGCAACTCAGTTGATGGACCTGGATACTTCATGATCTTAGAGAACCTATAAACCCTATATATCCCCAGAACCAAAAGGGTCTGGCAAACATAATGGTACATTGCTTTTGAAAATCGCCCATCGTGACACAAAGTTACAGATGAAAATATTGACAGATATGTCTATTTTTTCTTACTTTTTCAATATTACTCTATTTCAACAGTTAGTTTCTTTGAAAAAACCTTGAGGGATCTACACATATGACCCCTTGCTGAATTTGGAATTTTGTCCACTTTTCAGTAATGTATAGCTTTTCTGATCACACATGAGGTTTACACTGGTTTACACCACAAACTGGAAGTAGGTAAAAAGAACAAAACATAGGAAAAATAGTCCACCTCTTTGAAAAATGCTCAATGTGGTAGAAAATTAGGTTTTTTGATTCAGCTCTGCATGTTCCTGAAATCTGGAAAGATGGTGACTTTAGCACATCAAACCATTTGTGTTAGAACTGAGGTTTCTGGTTGTTAGAGTATGCACTCAGTACAAGCAGGAACCACCACTCTAGTCAGCGTAAGCTAGATATACACTGTGCTCACCCTCTGCTAGGTTGGCACGGAGCACTCGGGCTTAGCTAAAGAGGCAATGTGTAACACATGCAGTAACACAATGAAAACACAACAAAAATACGCCACATTGGTTTTGAAAATAGGTTATATTTTAAAGAGTAGACCAAGACCAAAAATGACAAAAATTCAATAAGTAGAACCGGAGTTATTAATTTTTAAAGAATAGATAAAAAAGTAGTGCTTTGAAGAAAATAGCGCTGAGGGGTTACTTGAGGTGCTGGACCAGGATAAATCTAAAGTTCAGGCCGACCACGATGAAGGGCAGGCTGGCTACAGGACTCACGCAAGTTCCAGCTGAAAAAGTACCTTGGATGGAGCAAGAGTCGACATCGAAGACTTGATGCATCGGTTCCGATCCACACAGGCGATGAAGGCTTTGTCAATGAACCCCTTTGCTATGCAGGCGCTGTGTCGTTGTCAAGCTGTGTTGTCTGTTGTAATCAAGCCATGCAGTCCATTGAAGTGATGTTGATTGGTTCCTGCTTCGGCGTCAAAGGGCAATGCTTCAGTTACGATTGGCGCAAAGCCATTACTGTGTGTTTTTAATGGTTCTGGACAGCAGAAATCATCTTTCGAGGGCTCAGGACTGGATTGGCGCCACTTGGAAGGACAGGACTCACAGATGTCAGAGTCCAGGTGATGTTGCAGGTTTGAAGGAAGAGTTTGATGGCCCTGAGACTTCAGAACAGGGGTCAAGCCAGCAAGCCTTTGGAGTCCCTCTAGGTTCAGGTGAAATGGGTCCAGTCCTTGTCCTCAGCAGCGCAGAGATCAGCTGGCAGCAGGGCAGCACAGCAAAGCAGAAACACAGTTTTTCCAGAGCAGCAGTCAAGCAGAGTAGCAATCCTTGTAGCACAGCAATCTTTACTCCTGGCAAAATTCTTAACAGGTCAGGTAGTGCACTGTCTTGGTAGGGTCAGAGCCCCAGTACTTATACCAAGTTGTGTCCTTGAAGTGGAGATGCCTTCAAAGCAGGCCCTTGAAGTGCACAGGTCCCCCTTTCATCCCATCCCTGGATCCTGGCGATCAGTAGGGTGTAATCAGCCCTTTGTGTAGGAAGCAGGATACTGCATATTCAGGTGTGTCAGCTCCACCCCTCTCTCCCTGCCTAGGAATAGGTATCTGAATGTAGAGGAATGCATATGAGTTCTCTGTCACAACCACCCTTCCTGTGTTTTTGGCTGTCTAGAGTAAATGCACAAAGTGTTACTGTCACCCACCCCAGATGTGTATTGGGTGTTGGTTGCAAGGCACAGGAGCAGAGAAATGCACACTTTCTAAAAGCGGCATTTCTAAAATAGTAGTGTTAAATCCAAAGTTACCATTAAAGATGATTTATCATTACTATTCCAAAGATATAAAACATGATGCAGCTACTCCCTTCTGATCAGGAATTACAACTTAAAAGTGTTTTAAGGAATTCCCAATGCTAGCCTATGAGAGGAACAGGCCTCACAGTAATGAGTTTAGCTGTTTGTCACTACCAGGACATATAAACCTTAAAATTACATGCCCTACCATTTAGTTATGCATCACCCGGCCCTGAGGGTTACCTAGGGCCTGCATGAGGGGCGACTTACATGTAATGAAAGGGATGTTTAAGGCTTGGCAAGTGGTTGTAAATGCCAAGTCGATGTGGGAATAAACTGCACACACAGGCCTTGCTAAGGCAGGCCTGAGACAGTATTGAAAGGCTTATTGTGTGGGTTGTACAACCAGTGCTGCAGGCCCACTAGTTGCATTTAGTTTACAGGCCCTGGGTACATGGATACCACTTTACAAGGGACTTACAAGTAAACTAAATATGTAAGGTGTGTATACAACAATGTTACCATGTTTAGGGGAGAAATACATACACTGCGCTTTGAGCCCTAAGGCCAACAAAAACATACAGCAAAAAGAGGAGGTCAGCAGGCAAAAACTTTTGTGAAGACCACTCTAAGTATGATTGAGGAATGGATGAGGGTTTGGGAGGGGGGACACGTCTGTTTTATCCATAGTATGTGGGAAAATATTGTTTATGTGGTAGGCAAATAGGACTTATTGGTACATTGGTCATATGATCTAAGGGTTTTTTGTAGTGTTTGGAGCTCTTAAGGTAGTTTCTGATAGAACATATGCTTATTGAGTTTTCTTCAGATTTTTTTTTTTGTTTACTCAGAAATGTGCATTAAACGAACTATCGTCCCCTCCAATAAACTGCGTCCAGGCCCACCATGAGTGTACCAAGAGCTGGTTAGGATCGTTCCATTGCAATAAAATAGACTTGAGACTGATTACTACTAGAATGTCCATTAGAAGGATCTCCTCTTTTTGGAGTGTCTGCAAGATTTCATTTCAGTAGAAATAATACCCAGAGCAATAGTAGCAATTGTTTTTGTTTAGTATTTGAAAAATGAGAGTACCTATTTCCTTCCAAAATCCTTTGGAAAGATGACGAAATGTTAACATGTGCCTAAGGTACACTTTGTCTTCCATACTTCTCCAACAGAGGTCAGAGTCGATTAATTGTAGTTCAAAAAGATTGGCTAGGGTCCACTGGGCCCTGTATGCTGTCCATAGTCTGTGTAGCATTAAGGAAGGGGCGATTTTGTCTTTTGCCAGTTTTGACCATGTATGGTTCCAGTTTACTTCTAAGGAGCTAGAGTCTGTACTGCCTCTTACGATTTGTTCTGAAGTGGGTCTGTGACTTTTAATATTTTAGATGATAGTAAAGAGTCTATTTTAGAAGCAATATGTCTTCCTTTGGCTAGTTTGGTGAGAATGTTTATTCTGTATGGCTTTCATGTTTAGATATTTATAAAAATCAAGATTGTCTAGATTAAATTTGTTTTTAATGTATGAAAAAGGGAGTGGGTTAGAAGGTGGAAACGAGGAGTGTGGAGCAATCCGGAGCTGCTGTTGCGGTGAGTCAGACGGGAGAATGGCAGGACATGGCGGGAATCAGCAGCAGCTCACGAAGAGGATCGATGACAGGCAGGGAATCAGCCCTGGAACTCGAAAACGGTGCAGCCACTCTAGAGTGTAGAGAAGATTGCAGTAGAAAGGAGCTCACAGAGGCGGTGTCAGATCTGAAGCACATGGCTGTACTAGCTAAGACAAACATAGTGCTTGGAGGTGCAACAGAGGAAATGGGTGAAACAGATTTAAATATCAATGCAACAGTAAGAGAGGCCTTCTCAGAGGCCGAACCTCAGCTTACAGTAACAACACCTGAGACTCAAGCTCAAGCGGGTAAGGAACATGAGGGGGGTAGCCAAGCGGTTGTGAGCATTTCGACAGATGAAATAGCACAGCAAACTCCTGGTAATAAGGGGATAAAAGGTATGTCCACCGTAATTAATACAGGAGATAACCTCACAGATAACTCAGCAGTAAAAGTGAGTAAGGTTAAAAATGGCGTTAACAATAATAATATCATTGAGGAAGTTCCAGATGGCTCTCAAGCAAGGATTGAGGGTGTAGATAAGGAGGGTGCCGACAATAGAAATGATTATCTGCCCGCAGCTACTGGCTCACCTAGCGATGACTGTTTCTTCACTGGGAATGATGATGACAAGGATGACAAGGATGATAATGAGGAAGAGGCGGAGGCTGAGATTGAAGAGACAGACTCAAACCATAATCTATCTACTAATTTAGAGGATACTTCATTATCCACAGAAAGTGGCTCTGAGGCATCACAGACAGATACCTCAGAGCTAGATATTGAATCGGAGTCAGAACACAATACTGTATTAAAACGAAATTTAGTGAGTAAACCAAGTAAACCAAGTAGAACTAAGGGAAGGACCCGTAGAAGAGCAAAGAAACGGGGGAGCGTAATACAGTCGGGTGTGGCTAAAAAGCTGGATTGGGATTATGCAGCCACCTCACAGCTGTACCAGGAGGGTGCAGCTGGTGGCTCTGTACAACCAAATAAATCGCAGGTCCAGGTCCAGGCTCAGACAAAGGAGAAAGACTACGCAGCAAGCTTTGATCTCCTGTTTTCAACCCTAAAACAGATCCAGGGGGAGGCTCGGCGGGAAAGCAAAAGAGCCAAACACGCAAATAAGAAAATACAAGGGACTCTACGTAAGGTTGATAAAATGTATGCGGAAATGTCTGGCAGACTGGTAGAAGTGGAGGAGAGGACAGGCAAAGTAGAAGATGAAGTTGTAAAATTAAAGGAGTACAGAGATGAGCAAGAAAAAATATCATCAGATGTCTTGTGGAAGCTCGAAGATTTCGAGAACAGACAGAGGCGCAACAACATAAGACTGCTTGGTATTGAGGAAGGGAAGGAGGGGGCGGATGTACGTACTTTTACTGTAGAATTGTTGAAAGGAGCTTTTCCAGAGATAGATAAGTGGGATTGGGACAAGGAGGTGCAACGCGCACACAGGTTTCCTTTGACACAAAAAAAAATGCAAGTTCTAAATCAAGGGCCATTCTAGTATACGTGGGAAATTTTTTGCTAAGAGAGGAAGTAATCAGAAAGGCAAAGCCATTGGCCAAGGGCTCATACAAGGACATAACATTTTTTGCTCGCCCAGATTTTTGCCACACTACTGTGGAGAGAAGGTGGCGCATGAGGCAGCTAATAACACCCTTCCAAAATATGGGATGCGAGGTATACCTGATGTTCCCCTGTCGACTCAAAGTTGGCTTTAATGGCCAATTTAGGGTCTTTTTTCGGAAATAGTGGCACAGGAATACTTGTCTTACCTAAAAGAAGGGAAGGCACAAAGAGATGGAAAAGCACAAAATGACAGGGCTGCAGCTATAAAGCAAACCGCTTATGTGACACAAAAAAAGTAAAAATGAAATGAAGGTGGGAGCGGCATTGATAATCCCGGCGATGCAGGATGTATAAAAGGATATTGAGATTATGGGAGAGTGGGAGGGGAGAGGCTTTCTGGGGGGTCTCGGCTGTCAGACATAAGTCAATATTGACCTATTTGCCAGTAGGGGTTGGAAGGAGGGCAGGGGCCATGGGGGGGGAGGGGGTGTACAGGGCACGGTACGGCAGCAAAAGACAGGATCACTTACAGAAGCAGAGGTAGAGGTGGGGGAAAGAGGAGACAAGATAAGAGAATTGGGGCTGAAAGGAATGAAAGGTTTATCTGGTAAGGGGCACAGATTTGAGAAAACGGGTATATATGGCACCAAAATGATGAACAACTTATGGGGACGAGATATGTAACATGGAACGTGTGTGGGCTAAATGATGCTCAGAAAAGGTTAAAGGTTTCAGTGTTACTAAGACAAATGAATGTGGATTTTATTCTGTTACAGGAAACACATGTTATGATTTCGCAAGAATTTTATTTGAAACAATTGGGTTTTCACGTACTAGCAAGCTCACAGCAGAGCGTTAAAAAAAGGGGAGTAGCTATACTATCCAGGAATAGAAATTTGCTTCTGAGGAAGAAGGCACAAGATCAATGGGGGAGATAGGCAATGGTTGAGTGTATGATAGATGGGGAGTGGACCACGTTGATAACTGTATATGGGTCAACCAAGAATGATCCGGAGATCTTTCAATTTCTATATGTGGAATTAGCTACCTGGGCTCCAAGAATTATTATGGCAGGGGATCTGAATATCAACGGTGCTGACGGTCTAGGCTTGGGTTCATTTGGTAAATACTCGGGTAGAAAGAGACGGGTATGTCATGCTCTACAGGGATTAATTGTAAATAATGCTTTATCTGATGTTTGGGGGGAAAAGAAGGGTAGGAAATAAGGGTTTTACATATTATTCCGCCCCCCATAAAATATGTGTTAGATTGGATTATTTTTTTGTCTCTAATATACTTTTGTCGGAATCAAGGATAGAAAGACTTCCACGGATCTTAAGCGATCACAATCCCCTAATCCTTACAATAACGAAGCCAGCAAACATCAGACAGCAAAGAACGTGGACTTTTGAAAGAGGGTTATTGCAGGAAGATAAATATGTGGATCACATGAAAGTATGGATCAAAGAGTTTTTTGAGAATAATAGAGATAGTTCTACTGCAGGAGTGGTATGGGACGCTTTTAAAGCCTGGGGTCCGGGGGGAGACCCTGAGCTTTAATTCTTATAAGCGGAAACAGGAGCAGCTGAGAAATGTAGAACTTGCAAAGGCAGTACTCAAGGCTGAAGAGAAACTAGAGGAGTGTAGTATGAGCGGAGCACCATTAGATAATGTAATGGTGGAACTCCTAAAAGCGAAAGGGGACGCTGAGGGAGACATTGCCAGAAAGGCTGCAAAATTATATATAATAAAAAAAGAAAAATGCCACGAATTTAGCGAGACAGTGGGTAGAACTTTAGCTGTTCGGACAAGGCAGCAAGAAGCGTTAGGTACCGTGAGGGAGATTAGGGATACTTAGGGATACTTCCGGTAGGATTTATACAGAATCAGAGGAAATAAGGGAAGTCTTCAGAAACTTTTATGAGAAATTATATGAGGAACCGATAAGGGGAGATGTCAGCAAAATTAGAGATTATTTACAGGAAATCCCGGTGGTTAGATTCACGGATGAGGAGGCAAATAGCTTGGAAGAGGTTTTTCAAGGGGAAGAAATAAAAAACGCTATCTCGACTCTCCCCTCCGGAAAAGCTGCAGGCCCGGATCAGATTCCGATAGAGTTTTACAAAATATTCTGGGACATCTTAAAAGCCGATATAATCAGGACAATGCAACAGGCGCTAATAGGTAAATCAATTCCTGGGTCATGGGGGGGGCTGAAATAGTGATAATTTTAAAAAAAGGGAAGCCTTCGGAAGAGCCTGGGTCCTATAGGCCCATCACGCTGATGAATACGGATACTAAAGTCTTCTCCAAAGTATTAGCAACAAGATATGCTAAGATAATAGCTAGGGTGGTGAGCAAGAACCAGCACGGCTTTATACCTGGAAGGGGCACCACCCATCATACGCGTAAGGTAATAACTTTACTCGACGCTGCAGCAGTCTCAGGGGACCCGATGGCGATCATGTTATTAGATGCGGAAAAAGCATTCGATCGGGTCTCCTGGGTCTATCTGTGGCATACATTGGAAAAGGCAGGGGTCAAAAAAAGGTTTATTAAAGCAATCCAGGCATTATATGTAGACCCTGTGGCCTCTGTACGTGTGAACGCGGGGACTTCAACACAATTTCGGAAAAGGAGAGGTACGAGGCAAGGCTGTCCCTGCTCCCCATTGCTATTTGCAATGTATATGGACCCACTAATTCGGAGAATAGAGACTTGCGATCTAATAAAATCATTACCCACACAAATTGATTACTGTAAAATACTAGCGTACGCCGATGATGTTGCAGTAATTACACCAACTCCAACGGAGGCTATTGCCCAAGTGGAAATTGAAGCTTTGAGGTTTGGTGAAATCTCGGGCTATAAGCTCAACACCACCAAAACTCAGATAATTAAAAATCACTATACTACCTGTGCAGACAGCCGAGTTACTCAAGCTGGAACATATCTGGGAGTGATTATATCGGCTGATATAAATTGTTTAGTGGATAAAAATATAACACCCTTAATCAATAAAGTACGGAAGGACCTGCATAGATTAGATAACCTACACTTATCAATTGTGGGACGAACGAATGTAGTAAAGATGCTGGTCTTACCTAAGTTTCTTTATTTTTTTAGAGCAATACCTTTATTATTTGAGGCCAAGCTGTTTAAAAAGATAGAAGATTTGATTAATAGATTTATATGGGCAAAGGGGAAAACCAGGAGAGCACTTAGGTTTATGACACTTCCACGGGAAAGGGGTGGGTGGGCACTGCCAGATTTAAAGCTTTATTATTGGGCAGCAGTTTTGCAAAATATGGTTGGTTTGGTGGGGGGGCAGAACTTGAAGGATGGAATGAGCTGGGATCATTGGCAATTTATGGTTTGCTATTGGGATCAGAAGCGGAGAATGTATTCTTAAAATATACTGAACCTAGCTACTTCAAAAGGATACGGTTTAAAACGCTTCTGGCGGCTTATACTGTTTGGAAAGCCTTTACTAAAAGATTCGGGCTGGGGCGGTATAACTCATATACTAGACTGAAAGGAAACCCAAATCTACCGGCGAAAGTTGTTTCTGGTCCTATACTTGCAGAATAGGAAAGTAAAGGAGTCAGAAGGATAGGAGATATTTTGGGACAGCAAGGGGTCTATCAGTTCTCAGAATTGCAAGCTAAGTACGCATTAGACAAAAGACAATTTTTTAAGTATTTACAAATAAGGAGTTTTCTATATAATAAAAAAGGTGGCCCGCTAGGATTTACTAAAAATCCAATTATGGAAGTAATCCAAGCAGGGGAGGATTGTACCATAAAGAGATTCTATGCTGAATTATTGATTTCAAAGGAGGATGATATTGAAAAATGGGCAAATAAATGGAAATGCAGTCTGGATGTTAGTGAGGAGAGTTTCTATTTGTCTTTAGAAAAGGGGTATACACTGCTGTGCTCAGCGCCTCTTCAGGCACAACATTACAAAACTATATATCATCTTTATCACATGCCTGCAAAGATAGCTCAATGGGGTGGCATATCAGGAACAACCTGCTTTAGATGTGGAAATTCAGAGGCAGACTTAATACATGTGTTTGCAACATGTCCTCACCTGCAGTTGCTCATAAAAGATATCAAGGGTTTTTTAAATCAAGTGTTAGGAACAGATATTCCTCTAACACCCTCAATAATTCTTCTGGGTGTAGAGGAGGAGGAGGAGGGACAACAGCTTGGTGGAGGGGAATCTTTTTTATTTTTAGCTATGTCAGTTATGAGACTTTGCATTGCATCTGTATAGCTGGACCCTTTGCCACCGTCATTTCATCAATGGTTGGCTAAATTATTAACGATATATAATTTGGAGATTGAGATTTATGCAAGGAAGGGGAAAAAGGGAAGGAAACTTGGCAAACAGATTTGGGATCCTATTACTCGTTGGAAAGAAGAGAGTATAGATTGAAAGGCTTGAACAATATATATGTCTAATGTGTATCAGATTGTTTAATTTATGTTTATGTTTATGTTTTTTCTTTGATGCCTTGATTAGTTGGTGGGATACTTTCCAATTTTGTCTGGACTTTAAATTATTGCACCCTTATCTCTAAATGTCTGATATGTTTTTGTTATATGTAATATATTGCCGTGCCCTGTATGTAAAAAAGGGGGGGGGGAAATTATTCAATAAAAATATATAAAAAAAAAAAAAGAAGGTGGATCAATATCTTTAATTAGTAGCATTCCTTTCTCTGCCCTGTTGTATAGCCTTTTAGGACCCTAGTGTAATTTTCCCGATTCATGTCCTTATATAGGTATAAATCACCATGTCCTTATATAGGCATAGAAATCATAACCATATTTAGACATAGCTCATGCAGTCCAAATACGGTATGGCTACTTCCACTAGTTCCGAAAATCCACAACGATTTCTTGGAAAACTCGGCTTCAGCAGTTAGGGACTTCCCCTTGCTTGAATATTGATTTGGCCAAGAACTCGTGGAGTTTTCAAAGAACTGAGGCTCTTTGATGACGTCATTATGTCCACCTTTACGTCAAACTTGGCAACTTCAAGGTATAAATATGCCCACACTTGCCCAAGCAAACACACAGTGGTTTGGAGCAGTTTGACTATCTACTTGACCGACGCAGCTCGCTACAGCAAGTGCCGAAGGAAGCCGATCCTCCAGCAGACGCACTGAGAGAGACGCTGTCTTTTCTCTTGTCGCAAAATCCAGCTCCAGTGTTTCCAAGCTCCCCTTGCGGGGTGTTGGGAAATCGAGTCCTGAGACAGACCTCATCATTCTAAGCCAAGGTACGGAGCTGATTAGACCCTAAGAGAAATATTGGATAGATCCTTGGCAAAAGAATACTAAACTTATGCTACACCACCCTTACTTCTTCCCTCGTACTAGACTTAGGTTAGGTACATTGGGTAGGCGTATTTTAGAAGCACCAGTTGAGTACTTATAGTCTTTATTTATTTATGTATATATTTTATGGCTTAGAAACCATACCATGCTTTTACAGTATTATTTTATAATACTCTTCTTGCTGTACGCATTATACTTGACAGCCAGTCTTGCGATTGTAGCCGTTCATTTCTTCTGCATGAGAAAGAAGACTGTTCAATAAATACTTTTAATGAAAACGCCCGTCTCTCTATTTCTCTGCACCTCTGGTGAAACAAAGCATGCACGAATGACTGAGTAAAATATCTATCTATTGTTTCCACGGCTCTGAAGATCAGTTTTATCTTGGGGAAACAAAGTTGTCATGTTTATGTGGTTGTCAGAAACTAATCCCTTCTTGTTTATTCGAGAAAGTTTCTAGTGACCTCTGAGCTCGATGGCACTCACAATTAAGTTTAATATATTCGATAGAGACCTAGTAGACATAAGTCCTACGTCACATCTATAGGATATGTTATTCCAATGCGCAGAGTCTATTGGGAATATAGGAACTACACTACAGCCCAATCTTTGTAAAAGAGAGATTTACCTTCATTTTTGATTTTATCATTGTGCCAGATGGAGATTAGGATGGGAAGCTTCATATTTTTATTCATCTTGTTATCCAGCATACTAATTGTCTGTGACGTGCCTAGAAGAATTACAGAGGAGTGTTCAACAGTGAATTTTTCATTGTAATTAGAGATGTGTTATAAATGGTGTGTATTAGTTTTTGTTCAATTGTTACATATGTTGGCTAGTGTACAAGTAAAGGAGTAATATAGTGAATGCCCTGTGTAGCTAAGAATGCAATTTGGTGTCTATGGTGATCTGGCAGATTGAGACCATTGAATGATTATGGTTGTGTTGACTTTTTAATTTGTGAGTCCAGGATCTGAGGGTCTTGTTTACATCTATTTTGCCCTGCTTTTGTTTCCTTATGATCATCTTTCAGATCCTGATTTTGGGAGTCTTGACTTTTTGAGTGCAATTCTTTTTTTTTCGATAGCCATGCAAAATTGTTGAAAAGGGAGTCGATTTTAAAAAAAAGAATGTAGTGGATAATGGAGTAGGAAACATACTTATGAGGAAGTTGATTAATGGGGAGATCATCATGTTGTATATTTAACCAACCATTTTTCCAGGAGGTCTGTCATTTTTGTGAGTGTTTTGTCTGTTTGCAGTTGAATATTATCTTTAACTTTGCTGGGCCTGTGAATGAGAATCGGATAGTTGGGCCCTTGAGAGTTTTCCTCTTGGAGAGTAAAACTTTCCTTATCTTAACAATATCTTTGGAGTAATCTTTAGAAATTTCAATTGATGAACCTTGCCAGGTGATTTTCTGTGCAATCATTATGTCTGTACGCAAGTATCGCAGTGGTCTAAAGACGAGTTCTTAATGGCAGATAAGGTTTTTGGGTTTGTAGGATGGTACTTTGTGAGACTGCGTGACCTCAAAGTCATGATCAAACTTGACACCCAATGTTTGTGGAATCCATTTTTCCAGGAGGCCGGTACATGATGATGAATGATCTCCACAGCCTTCAGGCATGCCGAAAATTCATTGATTTCCCTTTGTGTTATGGTCTTCCAATTCAATAATGGTTCTCTCTAAGGATGTTATTTTGTGCATGGAGAAGGAATGATCAATGGTTGATTTTAGTTTATAGTCCTCCAGGATGCTTATACAAGATTCTGCTTCCATCATGTAATGTTAAAGCTACAGCTATGAGGTAAAACGTGCCTCATATGATGTGCTGATTATTGATGGACCCAAAAGCAATTTAAGAAGTTTGTATGTGGTTGTGCACTGTCAACTCGCAGAGAAAAGGGGCATGCAGGGAGAGGAGGGGTTCAGGTTTGAGTATAAAATTGTAGGAGAATGTACTCATTCCTGGGAGACTCTGGAGGCAATGGCCCCATCTCCCCCCACTCAGGATGAACAATTACATGCAGAGTACTCTCTCATGACCCTCAGTTAGGTGTGCCAGAGTCCCAGATGGAGGTCTCAGTTAGGCACGCGGGGTTCCAAGGTCGCAGGAGCATGTCACGCAAGCAGTGTGAGTCGCAGTTTTAAAGAGAAAATCCCGGGACTCAACAGGGACAATATTACTTTGCCACGGATATTGTATGCACTGTCCTTTCTACTTTTTAATCAGTTTTCAGACCTGACGCCTTTTTCTGGAGTTTGGTTGGGCATCCATCACACATCTTGAAAGCAGGAATGCTGTGCATCGATCAAAACACAATCAGAATTGATTTTAGTCAAGAAATAGTGTTTGGGGATCCTACCGTGTCTCAAAAGGTCAAAGAACATCTAGAATATTAATCCTGCTTTATTTCTTGGTATGGTAAAGATTTTGTTGAGTTGACCGGCTTAATGTATGGAGTAGTGGTGCTTGCAGTCTAGGCGGCCATCTTTTGGGATGGAAGCCACACCCCCAATCTTACATAAATGTTTTAAATTATAAAAGATTATTGAAATATTTTAGAATTAAATAAGAAATAAGCCTTATTTTAAAATATTTTTGTAACATTAGTTCATATTTATTTATATTTTTAACTATTTTAGCTTAACATTTCCTGTGTAGTTTTATTTTCAGCCCCTGTCTCCATTATTTTCTATAGGAGGTTGTTGCTAAATCAGTGTTTGGCTATGTGTGATGCTGGGCTGCTGTTTCTTTTTTATCAATAGTTAGTGACACCTGTAGGTTTGGCTCCAACCCCATTTTTAGGGTGTGGAGTCTTATAGGTCTATACTTTTTTTTAAACTATTTTTTATAACATTTAGGTAGTCATACAGCAGATGTTAAGGATAGCCACAATATTAGATAATCAAACCAAATTTGAATTACTTTCCAACAGTCAGTTCAAATCATTAGTGACCCATTACAGTTCTTCACCATTTTTGTCCATAATATTCCCTCCCCAGATGAATCTGTTCCCTCTGCTAGAGGGCGAGATACAAATATTTTCTCTATGGGCATTCCATTTGTCCCACATCAGGTCCCACATTCCGGGGGCATCTCCTGCTTCGTATACCTCTCTTTCTGCTATCCATGTATCGTACCTATTCCTCTAATGTTGGTGTCTCCGCCACTCCCCACTTCGGGGCTATATTTTGTTTCTCAATTAACAATCCAAGGGTGATCCAGAGTTGTTCCATGCGGGTTATGTCTGTTGCCTCCCATACATTGAGGATACAAAGTTTAGGCGATGGATGAAGTTCCCCATCATTTACAGCTCGCATTTGTGACACCACCGCTCCCCAATATACTTTAACAGCTGGACATTCTCACAGTGTATGATAGAACGTATCCCCCTGCCCATACCGCCTTCTACACATAGCATCATCTCTCCTACTCATTTTAACCAGGATGTCACAGGAGAAACATGATCTATGGAGTACTTTAAGCTGCACCAATGTCATTTGCAATGATATGGCTACTTCACATGGGGAGGAGAGTGCATCCTGCCAGTCCTCGTCTTCAAGGTTTCCTATATCTGCCTGCCAAAGTTTGTGAAGACATAAAAGGGAATCAGGTAGGTTATTGATTTATTTTTGATATGTCATGGAGATGGCTCTTCAGTCCATGTATTCTGTCAGGAGTCTATCTTACAAAGGAGAGCCCTCTGGCAGGTCTTTGTCATGTGGAATGATTGTCATCAGGGCGTGATGTGTCTGTAGGTATCTAAATATCTCTGCATCTGACATTTCGTATTTTTTACTGCAAATCAGAGGATGGAACTATATTTCCCCTTGCCCACAGGTCACCCACCCTCGATATACCAATGGCGTCCCATTTGTCAAAGCTCGGGCATAGGCTGTTTCTACCCAATCTCTCGGCCTCCCATAGGGGCATAACTTGTGTCACCTTGTTACTCCAGCCCAGTTTCTTTGTCACTCGATACCACAGGACAACTGTTTGGGCCATTTGGCCCGTGAGGTATTCGTGTTTCAGGTTCATGTATAGGACCTTTCTATAGCGCCCAGGGCCCACCAGTCATCTATCAATGCAACATGATGGTTTGTTATATGCGCGATATACCCCATGATTTATAACCGACAACTGAGCTGTCCAGTAATATGCTACTGCAAACATAGGTACATAGGGCATACTTCATGCTCAACCTACCACAAACCCAGGTCAATCTTTTCTGGCCCATGGGACCGGAGGACCACAGTTCTGAAGCCATGACTGTGAATCCCCAAATGGTGAGACATAGGTTGGTGAAGCTTACTCTGGGTTTTCAGTACTCAGGCACAAAACTTACCCTGTCTGCTGATCCTTTTGTGTTTCACTGTACCTTGACGGTGGTGCCTGGGCTCTGTGGTATTATGACCAGTACCACAGACTCAAGTGCCATCTTAAGTTTTAAGGCATTACAAAGCTCTAAAATAGAGCCCCAATTGCTTTATTTATTTAAATCATGTGGGGTCATTTGTGAGTCCCATGATATGCCTAATGGTCAGGAGTGCTCACCTTGCCCCTTGTATTGCTTTTGAATTATTTTTCAGAATGTGGTTACTGTGTGGCCAGCTTATTGGAGCTTTTTGATCTGTGGTTGCATTTTAGGTTTCCAAAGGGATGATGGGAGAAAAGGTGCCCTAGTCCAATCAGATTCCTTAATGTTTTAATTTCTTTTATTTGCAGATACTCACAGATCAGGTCTGTCAACTCTATGTGAATAAAATGACACACCCGTACAGAGATATTAACCCTTTAAGCTCTGCTATGCAACTTTTTTTAATGCTTTTATCTCAAAACCTACAGAACAGATGAACACCAAACCAATGAAAACGTGATTTCTTAGCACAAGTCTACTTTCATGGCAAGTTTGGTAAAAACCCATTCAGCACTTGTGGCTGTAACACCAACGAAATTTCCTATGGGAGCAAAAATGAGAAAATGCATATTCATGCGCTCCTTAACTTTTTTCACTTGCACGGATCTGCCTGAACATTGACAAAGTGTAAAACGTACATGCCGATGTGCAGAGTACTATATGATATTTATTACCATTGCTGAGCGAGGGGCGTCAAGACCCACTCAATCCTTCACTTCTTATGAATCCCTGTGTGGCCCCTTCTCATACTCAACAATGGTAAAAAATTGCATATTACATTCTGAACATCTTCATAGGTTCTATATATTCAACAGTGTGCATATATATATATATATATATAAATATATATATATATATATATATATATTCACTGAAAAAAAACATAGGTTTCAGGCACGTTATAGTTAGAAATTAGCATTTAAAAAACCTTAGAAATTCACTAAAAAAACATAGGTTTCAGGGGCGTTCTAGTTAGCTGGACATTTCACTCGTACAAAACCATTGAAATTCCACTGTTATAATTAGTTCAGCTAACTATAACTCGCGCGCCCGCAATGCACTGCTGATGACATCACATATTACATCGTCAGTCACATCACTCATGACAACACTGATGACATCTCAAATGACATCACTCATGACATCACTGATTACATCATCCAGTGAATGTGTGTTTTTATGAAAATTAAATATGTTTTATATATGTATATCTCAAGGTCGATGGAAGAATAAGTGGGTATATGAGTGTCTAAATGGATGATTTCTATTTTGTAAAATTGATTGTATAACTCGTGGTAACTGACTCTGACTAACCAGTCCTAGAGCCAGTGCTATGCTAAAAGACACTTGTAATACAGTTACATACACTAGGGAACACTATGCGTTGGGGTACCCCTGTTATTAGGATGACCTCCTCTGTAAGAACCTAGTATATAATAGGGCAGGGGAATAAAAACTACCTCTTATATAACCACCACAGGGTGTGTTTACACGGTGGTGAAGGGAGGGGACGGGGCCTGAGGTGACGTGTGCAAACGCGCCCCGTGGCGAGTTTTAAGTTGGGGGATTAACTCCCCTTGAATCCTGAGGGTCCCTGGGTGCAACTAACCCACTATGTACCTCCATGAAGCGCCACAGAGCTGCGTTGCAGAGAGGTGTAAAAAGGGGCATGGCCTCAGAACACCTCTCTGCAACACAGCTCCGTGGCGCATACAGGAGGTTCCTGGTGGGCTAGTTGGCCCCCAGGGACCCCCAGTATTGAAGGGGATTTAATTCCCCAATTTTAAACGTGCCACAGGGCGCGTTTGCAGAGTGGTTCCATGAGGGGGCTGGGCCTAGGTACGATCGCATATCTTTTTTATTTTTTGGGAAGGGGGCCCATCCCCCAGGGCCTGACCCCCAATGTTAGAAAAAAATATATATTAATGGGAAGAGGGTCGCGTGGGCCCCCCTCCCGTGCCCAATTCTGGGCCCCGGGGACCCCATCCCCCGGGGCATTGGCATTTTTTAAAAATATTCTTTTGGAGGGGGACTGCATGGCCCCACTCCTAAGGCCATTTTTTGCCCCAGGACCACATCCCCCGGGGCCCTCCTTTGCCTTTATTCATTTAACTTTTTTAATAATTATTATTGGGGAGGGGGGCCGCGTGGCCCCCCTCCTTGGCCACTTCTGGCCCCGGGACCCCATCTCCCGGGGCCTGGCCACCTCGTTGGGGACCGTGGAGGGAGCCCCAATGTCCCCACGGTCCTAGCCAGCTCCCAGCCTCCTGCGGGAGCCAGCATTGCTTTTCCACATGGGGAGCTCTTAAGATGCAGCTCCCAGCAGTGCTTAATTTGTAAAATATGAAGTGCAGGTGCTCAAATTTTTGTGGGAGGCCACACCCACTTCCTCACCACCACCCACTTCCACCTCTGGCTCCACCCACTTACTCTACTCCCCCACTCACATCTCCTTAATGCACCCTCTCACATGCATTTCTACATGCAGCTCCTGGTGACAGTTAGACGTAGTAGCTCAATATTCTATATTAGTATTTTAAGTTATAAACTGCAAGTAATAAAAGGATCCCCCCCACAAAATCAGTATCCCACCGAACTTTCTGTTAAACGCGCATTGTGATCTGCATGGTGCAAGTGCTTTGAAGCATAAACTGTGCTACCTGATGAGTCAAAAGTAAACTTCCACTAGACAAAGCTCAATTCTCTGTTCATCAGCCCTATTAATCACCAGTTATATTGACATTTTTATTTTTGCCAGAAAATTGCTGGCGGCAAGGAACACTGTAGTAGGTGCTTTTAACTCCATCATATATTTGAGAAAATGGCACCCCCAACTCCCCTCCCCCTGCCCCCAAAGTTAACACCCAGTGCTGTGGCGATGGTCACCCTTCCCCACAGCTGGCCCTGTGCAGGCATGTGTAAGGGGCCTGTTTCAAATATTCACTGAGCCACATGCACACAGTGTGGAGGAATTCCAAACCTGCCACCGTTCTCTGGCTCATCGCGGATGAAAATTGCAGATTCTAGATATTTTCATAAGATCCAGTGACAGAGTAACATATGGAAGGGGAACATAACAGCCAAACTCCCTCTTACGATACTACCCCCTTCTGTGCTGCCATTTGACTGTCTTGCGGGTCCTTCACAGCATGGCATATCACATCAGTGAATGAAACAGCTTCCTAAAAATTGTCCAAGGGTGCCTCACTGCATCTAATTAAATTTCAGATGGTAGTGAGGTAGTGGTACATAAAATTGTTTGCACTGCTGCACAATGCAGTGCCATTTGCCCTTTCTTGTCACATAATTGAATCAACGCTGTGCTGCATAAATTGGCTGTACTGCAGCCTACAAGATGTTCTTTGGCGCATGAGGACTGTGCTGCTTTCAGCAGCTTGATGTCAAACTTGTGTGAACCACTGTCCCACCACAGCAATGCGATCCCCATCCCTGAAACGTTTGGTTAAAAGTGGGAAGGGGGGTGGGGATAGTTTAAATTCCATCTGGTTACTGCCTTGGTTGGGCAGAATGTCCTCAACCTGGTGTTCCTTGCTCAGTAATGCCATGTTATTAATTAGTCAAAATATTATACTCAGTTAAACAGAACTCTGGGCAAACAAATACCAGGTCAGATATACATATGTCGTAGAGTCACGGGTGTCAGTGTGCACACAACAGCTCTAAATAGCGCAGAGCATCATAAAATACAAAATATTAGATGGAACACACTTCCAGCACTGCACAGATGTACCACGTAGATGTATTTTACTGTGCCCACAACAGCGCTTGCACACACCATCAGGACCCACCAACATACAACAGAATGTGAGTAAACAGAGCTCCTTAACTCCACACAACACAGCCCCTGAAAGCTTTCAGTTGGCTATCCAAGTTCACAAACAGCACCCACAACATCAAGTTAATACACAGGTAGACCTCCGGCCACACCCAAGGAAACGGAAAACACATATGATTATCAAATATCAAACATTGTCACACTGTCTGCACAAATCACTTGGCATGAGCATTGAAAATTCCAGTCTGCCATGAAATCCTTTAAAAGAAGGTGACAAGACACCGTTCGCAGTGGGGTTTTTAAGGCAATACCCCTAACAGCCTGATGCAAAACAATTAATTATAACATAAAATAACAAAACAGATGACTTGATTATGACTTATTTGGAATTTAAAAAAAAACAAAAATCGAACACAACACAACAGTCCTTACACAAACAAACCTTATATTCACAGATGATATTTACACATAAACGTTATCAAATCGATACATTTACAGTTAAATATAAATATGCGCACACTCATACCTTTCCTCCGGCTCTGTCGCCGCCTGCCTCTCACTTCCCCTGCCCCTTCTCTTCCTAGGTGTCTGTACGTTTCTGCTCCAGCTAGTGTTCTTTCCTCACACTCTCTCGCTCTCTGCGCTTCAATTTCCTCAGGTTTTCCTTGCACTTCTTTACTCGTCTCTCTCGTCCCCATGTATCTCTTAATTTTCATTATCATCTCCTCTCCCGCCACCTCTTCTTCCCTTCTTGGCAGGGCTCTCTATGCGCCTCGCTCAGCTGTGCTAGCATGTCCTATTACTCTGCCCTTCCCAAAGTTATGTTTGTTATAAACAAGGGAACCCCATACAGTAGAACCTGGGGTAAAACGATAATTTTAAAGAACAATGGTTCGAGGTGGGCCGTAAGAGGTCCTTAGAGGGAAAAAGAGCGAGTATTTAATAAGTCGCTAGGGAGCAATGGTAGTAGGTAAGGATAAGAGTTTTTTTATTTTTACTCTTTTCTCTTAACGATATACATAAATATATATACTGTATTGCAGGTGCTCAGGTGAATAATACGGTGCAGAACGTGACATAAGTGATCAAAGTGAACGGACTGTCACACAACAACAAGGATAAAAACACACAACAATTATATACAATAGAACAAGTGAAATTCCTTGGGTAGGTCGACGGCGTTTCGATCTATATTGTTTTAGATCTTCATCAGGACAGTTGAGCCTCCTGAAACTACAAGAATTTCAATTACACTCTGTTTCCTGTATGTGTACTTTACTGGCATTCCTACATGTTTGCTTTAATATGCCATTGTTTGGGTGCTCCCGGGAAGGTAAGAAATTAGACTTAAAATAAATTAAATGAAATGGATTCTACAGCATGCACATGTGCTTATTACTATACATGCGTTTTTTGAAGGAATAATAAGGGGGTTATGTGATTTAACCTCACCCTAGTGCGTGGCGCTTATGCAGACACAAGTTATATATAAGCGCATGCATTTACGTAATTGGTTTGTCACAATTTTAAAATGTACCTTAGTGCGTGGCGCTCATGCAGATACAGGTTGTATGTAAGCGCATGCATTTCAGTAATTGGTTTGTCACAATATTAAAATGTACCTTGCCGGTGGGTAGGGCAAGGATAGTCATTCGTACAATACAACTGGTTGGGTGTCGCTTTTTTCCAAAGAATCTGCAGGTAATGTAAATTATATAGGCATTGGTTGGGCTTGGTCGCTGTAAACATGCATTAACTCTGAGCGAGTATGGCAGAATTAAGGGGCTAAGAAATAACCATATTCGCTGCTAAGTTCAAGAAACTTACTTTAAAAATTATCGGAATTACGTCTTCCAATGAGGAATTCAAGTAGCGCTCGTTCACTTCTATGTAGGCAAGGGTCCTACTTGAACTTATAAATCGAGAGACAAGAGTAATTATTAGAACCTATGAAGTGCTATTAGCCATAGTTAGAGTGAAGCGGGCAGGGCTACTTACTTACAGAAGATTAATCAAGTTAAAACACAATCAGTGTAGAAGGGGGTTCCAAAAGCGCATTCGTCGCTATGGTAGAAATTGGCGCCTGAAACTAAAAAACATTTTGGTCAGTGCGTGGCTAGTTTAATTAAAACCAACACGGTGGGCGTAACCGTGTGGTCGGCGCTACACTTACTGAATCGTCGTAGTTCTGTGTGGCAGGAGAAGGGGGTCCGAGTACCTCTTTCGCAGTAGCTCACAATCAAGCGAGCGTCCATAACTCCATTAATAGCGTGTTGAGGTTATTGCGCGCGCAAACCCGGAAGCGTATCTGGGGGGAGCATGCGCGTTGAGGAATAATGGGAGCATGCGTTCGTGATTAGTGTTGGAATTGGGCACATGCGTGGAAAGAGTTGCGAATAAGCTAGTTGCGCAGTGATTAAAACATTCTTAATGGAAACTTAACATATTACTTGAAGCAACCAGGCTAATCCAACGTTAGAGTAAAACATTTTAGAACATTTTCGGAACAGTATTCAGTTGTAGCTTTACAGAAAAAGGAACCTTAAGCAGTGACTAGTTAGTGTATATTGCTAAATGAATTCACATAACAATATCCCATAACAATATCCATAGGTTCTGATTCAGGTGCACGTGTTCCACTCATCGAGAGTGTTGAGTCCTTTCTCAATTGTTTTACAAAAGAAAATCCATTTGCATTCCAGGCGATTTAGTATTGTTTGTTGATTGCCTCCTCTGGCATTAGGCATCAGTTTGTCAATAACCTGCCACTTTATTTCATTTTCAGAATGTCCCAGTTCGAGGTAGTGTTCCACCAGCGGAGCTGTTGTTACTTTACAACGGATCCTGCTCCTGTGCTGAGATATTCTGGTCTTTATCTGTTGGGTCGTCTGTCCGATGTATAGTAGTTTGCATGGGCACTCAATACTGTAAATCACATTCTTTGAATTACAATTGGTGAAAAAATTAAGATTGTGCTTACAACTTCCATACTCGAATACTTTAGTGTTGGTGGTGAATTCGCATGCCATGCACTTGTTACACTTAAAATGCCCTAGCACTGGTGGAAGATTCAACCTAGTTTCAATTGTATTATTAGCTATTGGGTTGCTGGCTGCTCTTACTAGATGGTCCTTCAGATTACGACCACGTTTAAATGAAAACAGGGGGAGCCCGGTGTTTAACTCTAAGGGATCCAATACATTCCAGTGTTTCTTAATCATTTTAGTGAGTTTGTTACTGGCTGTATTAAAGGTGGTGACACATGTAATCTTGGATAGGGTTTTTTTAGGCTGAGGTTCAAGTAAACATTCTCTGTGTGTGTACCAGGCCCTTTTCATCGCCCTTCTTACCAGTTTTCGTGGGTAGCCTCTTGCAGTTAGTTTTTTGCAGAGAATTTCTGCTTCAGTAAAGAAATCTGCTTTATATTTACAATTTCTCCTGATTCTCAGGAATTGTCCATAGGGCAAGCCATCCCTCAGAGCCCTGGGGTGTGCACTATGGTATTGCAGGAGAGTATTGCGTTCCGTAGGTTTGCGGAACAGTGTGGTGTATAATTGGTCTTCTTCGCATTTAATGGTCACATCTAGGTAGTCGATTTGATGTCTATTACATGAGTGGGTGAATTTAAGGTCAGTTTGGTTGGTATTTAACCATCTACAGAAATTATTTAGTGATTTTTCATCACCACTCCAGATCATAAGGACATCATCGATGCCATGATTTTATTTGATTGCGAAATGGGTTTGTGTTGTTAAGAATGATGTTAGTTTCTATGTCATCCACGAAAAGAATCGCAAAATTGGGGGCAAAAATCGCCCCCATGGAAGTGCCCTTACACTGTCTATAGAATGTGTCTTTAAATAAAAAATAGTTTTTGGTCAGGGCTATTTCCAGGAGCTTAATTATAAATTCCGTGGGGACTTGATGTGGTGCCGGGCGGTTGTCCAGATGCCTCTTGATTACATTGATTCCTTTCTCTTGGGGGATATTGGTATAAAGTGACTCTATGTCTAGAGTCACTAAGATTTCACTATCAGGACGGAATGGGTGTGTCTCAATGAGATTGATCAGGTGTGTGGTATCCTTAACATACGTTGCAGTGTCTTGGACCATGTCGCGGATGAAGAAATCGATGTATTTTCCCAGGGGTTCTACAACAGACCCACAACCTGAGAGTATAGGTCTCCCAGGGGGGTGTTCCATATCCTTGTGAACTTTAGGCAGTGTGTAAAGCACAGGGGTACGTGGATTTTTATTGTTAAGGAATAGGAATTCGTTCTTACTCAGAAAACCTGATTCAAGTGCTTCTTGGGTGACATTAAGGATTGTTTCACTTATACTTTTAATGGGATTGCCTCTTAGTTGTTCGTAGTGATCTTTGTTGTTGATCTGGCGTAAGATTTCGTTTTCATAGGAGGTGCGGTCTTGGATGGCTATACCACCGCCCTTGTCACACGGTTTTATGACAATGTCTTGGTTTTGTTTGAGTGTGATCAGACTGTTCCTTTCTTCCTTACTGATGTTGTAGGGTGTGAATCTATAACTGTCCTTTATTTTGTCCAGATCACGTAACACTAGGTGTTCGAAGGTAATTACTTCTGCTGGCATGGTTCCACTAGTTGGACGGAAAGAGGAGGGTGGGCGTAAGCCTGTAGTGTCATTCCTACTGGGTCCTTCACGGTTTTTAAAGAAAGTTTGCAGTCTTACTTTCCTGAAGAATTGCATAATCTCAGCTTGAATATTGAACCAGTTAGGTTTTTCAGCAATTACAAATGAGAGACCTCTACTTAGAAGGGCTATATCAGTAGAATTTAGCTGATGTTGGGACAGGTTGAATATTGGTATTGTTTCTGCGTTGGTATTAGTTTCTGATTCCCTGTCTAGTATTGGTAGCCCCATTGGTAGAACCTGTTCCTGGTCTGACGTTCCCCCGGGGGGAAGTTGTACCTGGGTTTGGGTCGTGTCTTCCCTCTCCCTCTCCCCCGGGGAGGGTCTGTGTGCCTCTGCTGGCCTCTCCCTAAAAAATGGGGATTTGTGCCAGCGGAGGTACCAGGTCCTTCTGTACCCTCCGAGTCTTCTGATTCTGCTGAGGATTCAGAGAAAGTTACTGGTGCTCGGTTTCTAAACCGACCCCACGAACCAGCAGGGACTCTTTGCTGGTCTGGGGGACCCGCAGTAAAAAAATCTTCCCGAAGGTACGGGTAGGTTTTTTCTTTGTTATATTGGTTGATGTCTTTTGAAACTTTAGTTGTTTTTTTATGGTGCTCGAAGCTCTCAAAATCCTTAATAGTGCGATCTATTTTCTCTAAAGCTGATTTGGCGTCAGCCAGACAATCCAAATCTCGAATTGCTTGTTCTAGAGCTGCAATTTCTTCTAGCTCTTTTTTGCTATGTTCAAGGGCGGTGTCGATGCCCAACACCATCCAGTGGCGTGAGCACGTTGTTCCTATGTGTGAGAAGCCTAATTTGAATTTGGGGTCTTGGATAAAGATAGCTGGTACGTTACGTACCTGGAGGCCTATTGGGATAACTTCTGCTCTTAGATAGTCTGTTAACATGCGGGCATGAAGTTCTGTGCGTATATGTTTTTTCCTTAGATGTTCTAGTTCAGCTAGTTTCTCACTGGCTGTATCTGTGGGGGCCCTAGGGTTGGTTACGGGACCTTTAAACAGTGATGGACCTGAAAGTTTTGAGGCGATATATTCTTCTGTGTACGTAACAGCTGTGTTTGTAGACATTATCTAGATAAGGGGACTGGGTTTTTTGATGTTTTTTTTAAGAAAAACCACTCAGCGAGTGATACCCTTGCAGTGTAGCCACTGCGCATACAATGTTTGTTATAAACAAGGGAACCCCATACAGTAGAACCTGGGGTAAAACGATAATTTTAAAGAACAATGGTTCGAGGTGGGCCGTAAGAGGTCCTTAGAGGGAAAAAGAGCGAGTATTTAATAAGTCGCTAGGGAGCAATGGTAGTAGGTAAGGATAAGAGTTTTTTTATTTTTACTCTTTTCTCTTAACGATATACATAAATATATATACTGTATTGCAGGTGCTCAGGTGAATAATACGGTGCAGAACGTGACATAAGTGATCAAAGTGAACGGACTGTCACACAACAACAAGGATAAAAACACACAACAATTATATACAATAGAACAAGTGAAATTCCTTGGGTAGGTCGACGGCGTTTCGATCTATATTGTTTTAGATCTTCATCAGGACAGTTGAGCCTCCTGAAACTACAAGAATTTCAATTACACTCTGTTTCCTGTATGTGTACTTTACTGGCATTCCTACATGTTTGCTTTAATATGCCATTGTTTGGGTGCTCCCGGGAAGGTAAGAAATTAGACTTAAAATAAATTAAATGAAATGGATTCTACAGCATGCACATGTGCTTATTACTATACATGCGTTTTTTGAAGGAATAATAAGGGGGTTATGTGATTTAACCTCACCCTAGTGCGTGGCGCTTATGCAGACACAAGTTATATATAAGCGCATGCATTTACGTAATTGGTTTGTCACAATTTTAAAATGTACCTTAGTGCGTGGCGCTCATGCAGATACAGGTTGTATGTAAGCGCATGCATTTCAGTAATTGGTTTGTCACAATATTAAAATGTACCTTGCCGGTGGGTAGGGCAAGGATAGTCATTCGTACAATACAACTGGTTGGGTGTCGCTTTTTTCCAAAGAATCTGCAGGTAATGTAAATTATATAGGCATTGGTTGGGCTTGGTCGCTGTAAACATGCATTAACTCTGAGCGAGTATGGCAGAATTAAGGGGCTAAGAAATAACCATATTCGCTGCTAAGTTCAAGAAACTTACTTTAAAAATTATCGGAATTACGTCTTCCAATGAGGAATTCAAGTAGCGCTCGTTCACTTCTATGTAGGCAAGGGTCCTACTTGAACTTATAAATCGAGAGACAAGAGTAATTATTAGAACCTATGAAGTGCTATTAGCCATAGTTAGAGTGAAGCGGGCAGGGCTACTTACTTACAGAAGATTAATCAAGTTAAAACACAATCAGTGTAGAAGGGGGTTCCAAAAGCGCATTCGTCGCTATGGTAGAAATTGGCGCCTGAAACTAAAAAACATTTTGGTCAGTGCGTGGCTAGTTTAATTAAAACCAACACGGTGGGCGTAACCGTGTGGTCGGCGCTACACTTACTGAATCGTCGTAGTTCTGTGTGGCAGGAGAAGGGGGTCCGAGTACCTCTTTCGCAGTAGCTCACAATCAAGCGAGCGTCCATAACTCCATTAATAGCGTGTTGAGGTTATTGCGCGCGCAAACCCGGAAGCGTATCTGGGGGGAGCATGCGCGTTGAGGAATAATGGGAGCATGCGTTCGTGATTAGTGTTGGAATTGGGCACATGCGTGGAAAGAGTTGCGAATAAGCTAGTTGCGCAGTGATTAAAACATTCTTAATGGAAACTTAACATATTACTTGAAGCAACCAGGCTAATCCAACGTTAGAGTAAAACATTTTAGAACATTTTCGGAACAGTATTCAGTTGTAGCTTTACAGAAAAAGGAACCTTAAGCAGTGACTAGTTAGTGTATATTGCTAAATGAATTCACATAACAATATCCCATAACAATATCCATAGGTTCTGATTCAGGTGCACGTGTTCCACTCATCGAGAGTGTTGAGTCCTTTCTCAATTGTTTTACAAAAGAAAATCCATTTGCATTCCAGGCGATTTAGTATTGTTTGTTGATTGCCTCCTCTGGCATTAGGCATCAGTTTGTCAATAACCTGCCACTTTATTTCATTTTCAGAATGTCCCAGTTCGAGGTAGTGTTCCACCAGCGGAGCTGTTGTTACTTTACAACGGATCCTGCTCCTGTGCTGAGATATTCTGGTCTTTATCTGTTGGGTCGTCTGTCCGATGTATAGTAGTTTGCATGGGCACTCAATACTGTAAATCACATTCTTTGAATTACAATTGGTGAAAAAATTAAGATTGTGCTTACAACTTCCATACTCGAATACTTTAGTGTTGGTGGTGAATTCGCATGCCATGCACTTGTTACACTTAAAATGCCCTAGCACTGGTGGAAGATTCAACCTAGTTTCAATTGCATTATTAGCTATTGGGTTGCTGGCTGCTCTTACTAGATGGTCCTTCAGATTACGACCACGTTTAAATGAAAACAGGGGGAGCCCGGTGTTTAACTCTAAGGGATCCAATACATTCCAGTGTTTCTTAATCATTTTAGTGAGTTTGTTACTGGCTGTATTAAAGGTGGTGACACATGTAATCTTGGATAGGGTTTTTTTAGGCTGAGGTTCAAGTAAACATTCTCTGTGTGTGTACCAGGCCCTTTTCATCGCCCTTCTTACCAGTTTTCGTGGGTAGCCTCTTGCAGTTAGTTTTTTGCAGAGAATTTCTGCTTCAGTAAAGAAATCTGCTTTATATTTACAATTTCTCCTGATTCTCAGGAATTGTCCATAGGGCAAGCCATCCCTCAGAGCCCTGGGGTGTGCACTATGGTATTGCAGGAGAGTATTGCGTTCCGTAAGTTTGCGGAACAGTGTGGTGTATAATTGGTCTTCTTCGCATTTAATGGTCACATCTAGGTAGTCGATTTGATGTCTATTACATGAGTGGGTGAATTTAAGGTCAGTTTGGTTGGTATTTAACCATCTACAGAAATTATTTAGTGATTTTTCATCACCACTCCAGATCATAAGGACATCATCGATGTATCGATGCCATGATTTTATTTGATTGCGAAATAGGTTTGTGTTGTTAAGAATGATGTTAGTTTCTATGTCATCCACGAAAAGAATCGCAAAATTGGGGGCAAAAATCGCCCCCATGGAAGTGCCCTTACACTGTCTATAGAATGTGTCTTTAAATAAAAAATAGTTTTTGGTCAGGGCTATTTCCAGGAGCTTAATTATAAATTCCGTGGGGACTTGATGTGGTGCCGGGCGGTTGTCCAGATGCCTCTTGATTACATTGATTCCTTTCTCTTGGGGGATATTGGTATAAAGTGACTCTATGTCTAGAGTCACTAAGATTTCACTATCAGGACGGAATGGGTGTGTCTCAATGAGATTGATCAGGTGTGTGGTATCCTTAACATACGTTGCAGTGTCTTGGACCATGTCGCGGATGAAGAAATCGATGTATTTTCCCAGGGGTTCTACAACAGACCCACAACCTGAGAGTATAGGTCTCCCAGGGGGGTGTTCCATATCCTTGTGAACTTTAGGCAGTGTGTAAAGCACAGGGGTACGTGGATTTTTATTGTTAAGGAATAGGAATTCGTTCTTACTCAGAAAACCTGATTCAAGTGCTTCTTGGGTGACATTAAGGATTGTTTCACTTATACTTTTAATGGGATTGCCTCTTAGTTGTTCGTAGTGATCTTTGTTGTTGATCTGGCGTAAGATTTCGTTTTCATAGGAGGTGCGGTCTTGGATGGCTATACCACCGCCCTTGTCACACGGTTTTATGACAATGTCTTGGTTTTGTTTGAGTGTGATCAGACTGTTCCTTTCTTCCTTACTGATGTTGTAGGGTGTGAATCTATAACTGTCCTTTATTTTGTCCAGATCACGTAACACTAGGTGTTCGAAGGTAATTACTTCTGGTAGCATGGTTCCACTAGTTGGACGGAAAGAGGAGGGTGGGCGTAAGCCTGTAGTGTCATTCCTACTGGGTCCTTCACGGTTTTTAAAGAAAGTTTGCAGTCTTACTTTCCTGAAGAATTGCATAATCTCAGCTTGAATATTGAACCAGTTAGGTTTTTCAGCAATTACAAATGAGAGACCTCTACTTAGAAGGGCTATATCAGTAGAATTTAGCTGATGTTGGGACAGGTTGAATATTGGTATTGTTTCTGCATTGGTATTAGTTTCTGATTCCCTGTCTAGTATTGGTAGCCCCATTGGTAGAACCTGTTCCTGGTCTGACGTTCCCCCGGGGGGAAGTTGTACCTGGGTTTGGGTCGTGTCTTCCCTCTCCCTCTCCCCCGGGGAGGGTCTGTGTGCCTCTGCTGGCCTCTCCCTATAAAATGGGGATTTGTGCCAGCGGAGGTACCAGGTCCTTCTGTACCCTCCGAGTCTTCTGATTCTGCTGAGGATTCAGAGAAAGTTACTGGTGCTCGGTTTCTAAACCGACCCCACGAACCAGCAGGGACTCTTTGCTGGTCTGGGGGACCCGCAGTAAAAAAATCTTCCCGAAGGTACGGGTAGGTTTTTTCTTTGTTATATTGGTTGATGTCTTTTGAAACTTTAGTTGTTTTTTTATGGTGCTCGAAGCTCTCAAAATCCTTAATAGTGCGATCTATTTTCTCTAAAGCTGATTTGGCGTCAGCTAGACAATCCAAATCTCGAATTGCTTAACCAACCCTAGGGCCCCCACAGATACAGCCAGTGATAAACTAGCTGAACTAGAACATCTAAGGAAAAAACATATACGCACAGAACTGCATGCCCGCATGTTAACAGACTATCTAAGAGCAGAAGTTATCCCAATAGGCCTCCAGGTACGTAACGTACCAGCTATCTTTATCCAAGACCCCAAATTCAAATTAGGCTTCTCACACATAGGAACAACGTGCTCACGCCACTGGATGGTGTTGGGCATCGACACCGCCCTTGAACATAGCAAAAAAGAGCTAGAAGAAATTGCAGCTCTAGAACAAGCAATTCGAGATTTGGATTGTCTAGCTGACGCCAAATCAGCTTTAGAGAAAATAGATCGCACTATTAAGGATTTTGAGAGCTTCGAGCACCATAAAAAAACAACTAAAGTTTCAAAAGACATCAACCAATATAACAAAGAAAAAACCTACCCGTTCCTTCGGGAAGATTTTTTTACTGCGGGTCCCCTAGACCAGCAAAGAGTCCCTGCTGGTTCGTGGGGTCGGTTTAGAAACCGAGCACCAGTAACTTTCTCTGAATCCTCAGCAGAATCAGAAGACTCGGAGGGTACAGAAGGACCTGGTACCTCCGCTGGCACAAATCCCCATTTTTTAGGGAGAGGCCAGCAGAGGCACACAGACCCTCCCCGGGGGAGAGGGAGAGGGAAGACACGACCCAAACCCAGGTACAACTTCCCCCCGGGGGAACGTCAGACCAGGAACAGGTTCTACCAATGGGGCTACCAATACTAGACAGGGAATCAGAAACTAATACCAACGCAGAAACAATACCAATATTCAACCTGTCCCAACATCAGCTAAATTCTACTGATATAGCCCTTCTAAGTAGAGGTCTCTCATTTGTAATTGCTGAAAAACCTAACTGGTTCAATATTCAAGCTGAGATTATGCAATTCTTCAGGAAAGTAAGACTGCAAACTTTCTTTAAAAACCGTGAAGGACCCAGTAGGAATGACACTACAGGCTTACGCCCACCCTCCTCTTTCCGTCCAACTAGTGGAACCATGCCACCAGAAGTAAATACCTTCGAACACCTAGTGTTACGTGATCTGGACAAAATAAAGGACAGTTATAGATTCACACCCTACAACATCAGTAAGGAAGAAAGGAACAGTCTGATCACACTCAAACAAAACCAAGACATTGTCATAAAACCGTGTGACAAGGGCGGTGGTATAGCCATCCAAGACCGCACCTCCTATGAAAACGAAATCTTACGCCAGATCAACAACAAAGATCACTACGAACAACTAAGAGGCAATCCCATTAAAAGTATAAGTGAAACAATCCTTAATGTCACCCAAGAAGCACTTGAATCAGGTTTTCTGAGTAAGAACGAATACCTATTCCTTAACAATAAAAATCCACGTACCCCTGTGCTTTACACACTGCCTAAAGTTCACAAGGATATGGAACACCCCCCTGGGAGACCTATACTCTCAGGTTGTGGGTCTGTTGAAGAACCCCTGGGAAAATACATCGATTTCTTCATCCGCGACATGGTCCAAGACACTGCAACGTATGTTAAGGATACCACACACCTGATCAATCTCATTGAGACACACCCATTCCGTCCTGATAGTGAAATCTTAGTGACTCTAGACATAGAGTCACTTTATACCAATATCCCCCAAGAGAAAGGAATCAATGTAATCAAGAGGCATCTGGACAACCGCCCGGCACCACATCAAGTCCCCACGGAATTTATAATTAAGCTCCTGGAAATAGCCCTGACCAAAAACTATTTTTTATTTAAAGACACATTCTATAGACAGTGTAAGGGCACTTCCATGGGGGCGATTTTTGCCCCCAATTTTGCGATTCTTTTCGTGGATGACATAGAAACTAACATCATTCTTAACAACACAAACCCATTTCGCAATCAAATAAAATCATGGCATCGATACATCGATGATGTCCTTATGATCTGGAGTGGTGATGAAAAATCACTAAATAATTTCTGTAGATGGTTAAATACCAACCAAACTGACCTTAAATTCACCCACTCATGTAATAGACATCAAATCGACTACCTAGATGTGACCATTAAATGCGAAGAAGACCAATTATACACCACACTGTTCCGCAAACCTACGGAACGCAATACTCTCCTGCAATACCATAGTGCACACCCCAGGGCTCTGAGGGATGGCTTGCCCTATGGACAATTCCTGAGAATCAGGAGAAATTGTAAATATAAAGCAGATTTCTTTACTGAAGCAGAAATTCTCTGCAAAAAACTAACTGCAAGAGGCTACCCACGAAAACTGGTAAGAAGGGCGATGAAAAGGGCCTGGTACACACACAGAGAATGTTTACTTGAACCTCAGCCTAAAAAAACCCTATCCAAGATTACATGTGTCACCACCTTTAATACAGCCAGTAACAAACTCACTAAAATGATTAAGAAACACTGGAATGTATTGGATCCCTTAGAGTTAAACACCGGGCTCCCCCTGTTTTCATTTAAACGTGGTCGTAATCTGAAGGACCATCTAGTAAGAGCAGCCAGCAACCCAATAGCTAATAATGCAATTGAAACTAGGTTGAATCTTCCACCAGTGCTAGGGCATTTTAAGTGTAACAAGTGCATGGCATGCGAATTCACCACCAACACTAAAGTATTCGAGTATGGAAGTTGTAAGCACAATCTTAATTTTTTCACCAATTGTAATTCAAAGAATGTGATTTACAGTATTGAGTGCCCATGCAAACTACTATACATCGGACAGACGACCCAACAGATAAAGACCAGAATATCTCAGCACAGGAGCAGGATCCGTTGTAAAGTAACAACAGCTCCGCTGGTGGAACACTACCTCGAACTGGGACATTCTGAAAATGAAATAAAGTGGCAGGTTATTGACAAACTGATGCCTAATGCCAGAGGAGGCAATCAACAAACAATACTAAATCGCCTGGAATGCAAATGGATTTTCTTTTGTAAAACAATTGAGAAAGGACTCAACACTCTCGATGAGTGGAACACGTGCACCTGAATCAGAACCTATGGATATTGTTATGGGATATTGTTATGTGAATTCATTTAGCAATATACACTAACTAGTCACTGCTTAAGGTTCCTTTTTCTGTAAAGCTACAACTGAATACTGTTCCGAAAATGTTCTAAAATGTTTTACTCTAACGTTGGATTAGCCTGGTTGCTTCAAGTAATATGTTAAGTTTCCATTAAGAATGTTTTAATCACTGCGCAACTAGCTTATTCGCAACTCTTTCCACGCATGTGCCCAATTCCAACACTAATCACGAACGCATGCTCCCATTATTCCTCAACGCGCATGCTCCCCCCAGATACGCTTCCGGGTTTGCGCGCGCAATAACCTCAACACGCTAATAATGGAGTTATGGACGCTCGCTTGATTGTGAGCTACTGCGAAAGAGGTACTCGGACCCCCTTCTCCTGCCACACAGAACTACGACGATTCAGTAAGTGTAGCGCCGACCACACGGTTACGCCCACCGTGTTGGTTTTAATTAAACTAGCCACGCACTGACCAAAATGTTTTTTAGTTTCAGGCGCCAATTTCTACCATAGCGACGAATGCGCTTTTGGAACCCCCTTCTACACTGATTGTGTTTTAACTTGATTAATCTTCTGTAAGTAAGTAGCCCTGCCCGCTTCACTCTAACTATGGCTAATAGCACTTCATAGGTTCTAATAATTACTCTTGTCTCTCGATTTATAAGTTCAAGTAGGACCCTTGCCTACATAGAAGTGAACGAGCGCTACTTGAATTCCTCATTGGAAGACGTAATTCCGATAATTTTTAAAGTAAGTTTCTTGAACTTAGCAGCGAATATGGTTATTTCTTAGCCCCTTAATTCTGCCATACTCGCTCAGAGTTAATGCATGTTTACAGCGACCAAGCCCAACCAATGCCTATATAATTTACATTTCCTGCAGATTCTTTGGAAAAAAGCGACACCCAACCAGTTGTATTGTACGAATGACTATCCTTGCCCTACCCACCGGCAAGGTACATTTTAATATTGTGACAAACCAATTACTGAAATGCATGCGCTTACATACAACCTGTATCTGCATGAGCGCCACGCACTAAGGTACATTTTAAAATTGTGACAAACCAATTACGTAAATGCATGCGCTTATATATAACTTGTGTCTGCATAAGCGCCACGCACTAGGGTGAGGTTAAATCACATAACCCCCTTATTATTCCTTCAAAAAACGCATGTATAGTAATAAGCACATGTGCATGCTGTAGAATCCATTTCATTTAATTTATTTTAAGTCTAATTTCTTACCTTCCCGGGAGCACCCAAACAATGGCATATTAAAGCAAACATGTAGGAATGCCAGTAAAGTACACATACAGGAAACAGAGTGTAATTGAAATTCTTGTAGTTTCAGGAGGCTCAACTGTCCTGATGAAGATCTAAAACAATATAGATCGAAACACCGTCGACCTACCCAAGGAATTTCACTTGTTCTATTGTATATAATTGTTGTGTGTTTTTATCCTTGTTGTTGTGTGACAGTCCGTTCACTTTGATCACTTATGTCACGTTCTGCACCGTATTATTCACCTGAGCACCTGCAATACAGTATATATATTTATGTATATCGTTAAGAGAAAAGAGTAAAAATAAAAAAACTCTTATCCTTACCTACTACCATTGCTCCCTAGCGACTTATTAAATACTCGCTCTTTTTCCCTCTAAGGACCTCTTACGGCCCACCTCGAACCATTGTTCTTTAAAATTAATCTTCCCAAAGTTATGGCCTAGAAATGGGAACAAGTAAGATTCCCCGGCGCCCCTCTCACCCTGTTACACAAACCCCAGCACAGCCCCCACACACACACACCGAGAGCACTGGGGACTGACACAGCCACGTCCTGCCCAGAGAGCCGGGGTGGAGGCTTGAGGAGGCAGGATCTCGCTCCTGTTATCCCAGAGCGCGGTGAGCGCTCAGAGTTTGACTTAAGGAACGTTTTGCATTTAAAGTATGCGAGGTGTCAGGGAGCGCAGGACCCCCGAGCTGTGTCAAGCCGAAGCGTAGCCCTCCTTTGTGGCCGGGGGCTCGGATGGGACAACCAACCAACCAGCTCTCACGCTGCCAAGAGTGCCCCGGAAGTCGATTTTCTGTGCTGAAATCTGCCCGTTTCCTTTGCGCCGAGGCCTGCCTGTTCCGTTCGCGCCGAGGCCTGTCTGTCCCCGCAGACCCTTTAAGGTGCCTCGGACCACAGTCCTGCTCACCACTTCACTCGTCCTTACTCCGCAGCTGACTTACTCCAATCAAGCCTCAAGCAATGAAATAAACTTTACCCCACCCGGAAAAAGTCGGCACCTGCAACATACTCCTCTGGAGCATACCTATGCTCATCAATTCTATAGACCCGGTGCTGAGAAATAGGTGCCGGTGCTTAGCACCGGAAAGCACCGGCACAAATTAAGCACTGGCTCCCAGTGTGGAAAAGAAATATGCTTTGGTATTTGGAAGTGAGAGCAGGTTTCCTGCGCTCTCTTCCAAATACCAAAGCAAGTTTGCTATGGCAGGGCAGGAGCCACATGGCTCCCGCCCTGCTATAGCAAACTGCAGTGTCCCGGGAGTGGGCACCCCGGGACACTGCAGGAGCCGGCCATGGGGGGTGGCGGTCCCCAGGGCCATCATTGGCTCCAGGGGGGGTGCGTGGCCCCCTCCCACTTAATTCAAAGCCCTAAGGGTGGTGGTCCCCGGGGCTTGGGGGTCCGTAACGGACCCCCTATTTTAAATATTTAGTGCTCCGGGGAGTTGGCGGTCCCCGGGGCATGTGGGGGGCTGAAACCCCCCACAGGTTTATTTTTTTTTAAAGCCCCAGGGGGTGGCAGTTTCCAGGGTGGGGGGGCCTTTGAGCCTCCCCACCCATTCTTTTTGAAAGCCCCGGGGGTTGGCGGTCCCCGGGGCTGGGAGGGCTGAGAGCTCCCCCCGCACCCATTTGAAAAAAGCCCCGGGGGTGGCGGTTCCCAGGGCTGGGCGGCCCCTCTGACCCTGCTTCACATTAACATTATTGCCCCCGGGATTTTTCCCCCCCAAGGGTTAATTTGCAAGGAAGCGCGGGAACCCGTGCTTCGATTTTTGTTTTTATTGACAGGATCCACGCACCCTGCGCCGATTTTGCCGATTTAAAATAAAATAATAATAATTTTTGGGGCCCTGGGGGTCCTTGTGGGACCCCCTAAGCAGGCCTAGGGGGTCAAGGTGTTTATGTACCACAGCCAGCCGACATGTTTCGTTCTGTACAACAGAACTTCTTCAGGGCGTTCTTATTTCCTTCAAGTTATGTCGGTATCCTGTTGTCATATAACTAGATATTTCTTCCAAATGTTGGACGAGACGTAAGTACATTCTTATTCAAAGTGACTAGGTATCAATTTTACCCACACAATTTGGGCAGACTTGAGTAATTTATAGCATCCTCAAAGTCAGTCTTTCAAAACTTCCAAAGAATAGGACATGATAATCCAAATCCAAATGTTTCTCAAGAAAAGTCATTTTCAATCGTTCGGAATATCGGCGTTTGGCCAGATGTGACCCAGGGACCCCCAGTATGCAAGGGGAATTAGTCCCCCCTCTGCAAACGCGCCAGTGGCCTGCGTTGCAGAGAGGTGTAAAAAGGGGCATAGCCTCATTACACCTCTGTGCAATGCAGCCCCCTGGCGCATACTGGAGGTTCCAGGTGGGCTAGTTGGCCCCCAGGGACCTCTAGTATGCAAGGGGAATTAGTTCCCCCTCTTCAAACATGCACGGGGGCTGCGTTGCAGAGAGGTGTAAAAATGAGTGTGGCCTCATTACACCTCTCTGCAATGCAGCCCCCTGGTGCATACTGGAGGCTCCTGGTGGGCTAGTTGGCCCCCAGGGACCCCCAGTATGCAAGGGGAATTAGTTCCCCCTCTGCAAACGTGGCAGGGGGCTGCGTTTCAGAGAGGTGTAACAAGGGGCATAGCCTCATTACACCTCTGCAACGCAGCCCCCTGGTGCATACTGGAGGTTCCAGGTGGGCTAGTTGGCCCCCAGGGGCCCCTAGTATGCAAGGGGAATTAGTTCCCCCTCTTCAAACATGCACGGGGGCTGCGTTGCAGAGAGGTGTAAAAAGGGGCGTGGCTTCATTACACCTCTCTGCAATGCAGTCCCCTGGCACATACTGGAGATTCCTGGTGGGCTTTCAGGTCTTATATAGTTAGGAATTAGCATTAAAAAAACCTTGCAAATTCACTGAAAAAACCATAGGTTTCAGGCCTTATATAGTTAAGAATTAGCATTTAAAAAACCTTTGAAATTCACTGAAAAAACCATAGGTTTCAGGCCTTATATAGTTAGGAATTAGCATTTAAAAAACCTTTAAAATTCACTCAAAAAACTATAAGTTTTAGGGGTGTTATAGTTAGCTGGACATTTCACTCATACAAAACCATTGAAATTGCTCCTATATAGTTAGTTGTACTAACTATATTTCGCGCACCCGCAATCCACTGCTGATGATGTCACATATTACATCATTCATGACATGGTCAGTGGCATCACTGATGACATCTCAAATGACATCACTGATGACATCACTGATGACATCATCCACGTGACAATCACATACACCTTTTCATACACTAGTAAAATCTTTCATCACTCTTTGTAAAATACAGAGTATCATATTTGAATCCATTGTTACAGCAATACAAGTATCTAAGAACCCACTCAGTGATTCATAAATGTATAAACACATCTAATCACTTACCTGTATATTCACTCATACATGCTGTCAATGAACAATAGAACACTATCAAAAATACTTATACACCTAAATCGACATTACACACCAGCACACATCCTATTCACATATGAAGTCATCCTACTCACTTACGCAAACAATGGATCATACTTACATATTTACTTAGCTACACACTTATACAAACACAACTTCATCTATTCATTTAGATAGTAAGTCATACTTAGTGAATTATAAAATCATTATTACAAGTATAAAGTTATCCATACACTCACTCACACAATCATTGAGTCTTATGTATACTTATTTATATACAACAACTGACACATACATTGCCTTATATTTTTCTAGCTTATTGGACATGTACCATTGAGAAATATATTTGCTCATCACCACACCCATAAAGATATTCACTCACCCAAACAACTGTTAAAACATGTAGTTTTAACTTCATATATCTAGTGAATCAACTATTCACACCTCTTTGGGCAGTCACACACCCCCCACCGAACCACACACACATTCACTCTCCCATACAAATACTCAGTTAACTAATCAATAACTAATATAGACTTTCACATAGCTAGTAACCATCTGGAGAACCAGTTTACACAACAACTGACAAAGTGATACAGATATTCAAACAGTTTAGTCACTATCCACTATATTTAGTGAGACGCTATAAATTGGTGAAGTAAACAGTCAATTACACTGATACTAAATCCTCGATCCAAATATTTATTTTTATATATCCACTCATTCTTCAATGCAAATTGCTATATATAATGCATATTTAAATAACGAAGCAAACCACATTCACTGGATGATGTCATCAGTGATGTCACTGACCATGTCATGAATGATGTAATATGTGACATCATCAGCAGTGGATTGCGGGTGCGCGAAATATAGTTAGTACAACTAACTATATAGGAGCAATTTCAATGGTTTTGTATCAGTGAAATGTCCAGCTAACTATGACACCCCTAAAACTTATAGTTTTTTGAGTGAATTTTAAAGGTTTTTTAAATGCTAATTCCTAACAATATAAGGCCTGAAACCTATGGTTTTTTCAGTGAATATATATATATATATATATATATATATACACTGTGCATTAAACGAGCTGTTTGCCCTGAACTCCCTCTGGCCTCTGAGTTCTTCTTTTCGAAGTACTTCACCGTCATGTATCCTGCGCCTGCCAACGACGTAGTACAGATGGCCCCGCCACACTCAAGTGTCCTGAAGCAAAGTTGGGCATTACGCTGCTTGCAGCACTTTCATTTTATCGAGGAATCGATAGCTTCAGCGACCGCCAGAACACACAAGGCACCATTGGGGAGACATTGGTATTGTACCAACTTGGGAGCACAGTCCGCATTGACTGCCCCTGCCCAGCGGATCAACTGTGTGCTTTCTCTGGCTGTAGCGGTACGAGGGACCAAGGACAAACGGCCGTGGACATTCTCCGGTTTCACGGTTGCGAGCCTACCACGACCTACCTGTTTCCAGCACGAACCTACCGTTCAACTCACTCCTCCACACCACCCTCCCGGACTGACCGCCACACTGCACTCTGGGATTTGTGGTTCCTTATTCCACACGAACTACAATGGGTGTGCCAACAGCTTCAGGGGGAGGAGACTCACGTGCTGGGTGGTATTTTACGCAGGAAGGAGCTAATTGCGGGAGGACATGCCACAGTAAATGGGCGCTGAAGAAGGCTAAATGAGCCCAAATGCATTCGCCGCCACTGGAAACCTGTGCATTAAACGAGCTGTTTGCCCTGAACTCCCTCTGGCCTCTGAGTTCTTCTTTTCGAAGTACTTCACCGTCATATATATATATATATATATATATATGTATTCGACAAGTGCTGTTTTGTGGTGCAAAAAAGCAAAGCTCGAGCCCAAATCCTTCAAGCGTGTTATTTATTAATAACAAACAGTGTCAAATAACACCCGACGCGTTTCGGTGCAGCCGCACCTTGGTCACGGGTAAATCAGTTTGCTCAGTGCATGCATTATCTAGTGTTTAAACAATAAAAATAAAGGTAGGACTACCTGTCCCAAACACTGTTACATTGATTGAACATTGGCTGACATCTTGGAATGTTTTTGCAATATGTGAAGTATATAATGGTCCATATCTATTGCATCATAGTATGTTTTGATACTGATATACAGTCTGTCGGATTATGCCCAGTGGGCTTCTATTCCTATTCATGTACAATGTACAGATACTGCCCCAGTGGGCGGTGAAATATATCTACTGATAATGTTCAAAACAAAGTTCTCATGCAATTCATGCCCAAGTGGGCTCGTTTAAACTCATATCAAACTACCACAATCTTCACTGAAAATTGATCGGTGTGTTTCCTGAAGTTGTCGTTCAGTTGTTCCTTCTCACAGTGTGCAGACAACAATGTCTCCTACAAAAGTAAATAAATGTGCAATCACTAAAGTGTTCAGTGCAATTTAAAAACCGCTGCTTCACATTAGTATACAGAATCTTGTTACATCATACATAAATTACAAGCTAAAGTTATCCCACTAACCTAAATGTACTTCCATTTCCTCATCCTTATTAAGTCCCTTAGGCTGGACTGTGTCGTACCTGATTATGAATTTCGACTCGAGTTGGCGCAATTGTCTCACTCTGTCTCCCCCTCTTTCTGAGATTGGTACCCTGTCTAGGGCACAAAACTGTAAAAGGCTAAGGTCTTTGTTATGGCAGTCCTTGAAATGCTTAGCAATGGGATAATTCTTATCCTCATTCACTATCGCTCTTGTATGCTCCAGGACTCTTTTTTTGACTTGGTGTATTTTGCTCCCTATATACACCATTGGTCCCGGGCAACACAAGACATATACACAAAAATCTGACTTACACGTTAGATGTTTATCTATTTTGTATTTTGTAAGTTTTTTGAGTATCAGAAAGTCTTAACTCTTTCCTATTCGTGCTGTTTTACATGCATACTCGGCAGGTGTAAAAGCCTTTTATTGATTTAACATCCGTTTTCTCCTTGGGGTTATTACTGCATAACAGGTCCTTAAGTGCTGTGCATTTTCTGAATGTGATTTGTGGCTGACTACTCACATGTCTTTTGAGTACTGGATCAAGATTAAGTACTGGCCAGTATTTTCTCAAACTTCTACTCACTTGCCATGATTGGTTGCTGTAAGCTGTAATAAACCTAATGGGTTCTTTATCATCTGGAATTGTCACCTTAGGGTGCAACAAATCCAACCTGTCAACAGTTCTCACCTTAAGACAAGCTTGTTCAATCACTTTGTCTGAATAATCTCTTTCTTTAAATCGTACCTTCATGATTGACAGTTCTTCCTCAAAGTCTCTGTTTGTACCACAGTTGCGTCTGGCCCTTAGTAATTCGCCAAATGGAATGCTTTTGATCAGATTTTGTGGATGGCAACTAGCCGCGTGTAGCAGGCTGTTGCCAGCCGTTGGTTTCCGAAACAACTTGCTCCTAAATCTGCCTTCCTCTGCATATACCAATACATCAAGGAATTATGCAGATAAACACAGACCAACGCGTTTCAGGAGCACCTCTCCCTTGCTCACGATCACCTGATCCCAGGAAGTTAGTCCTTTTTAAAGTCACATCATTTCATTTCCTGTTTCGTGTGTCCCTTTGCTCTAAGCATTCTGGAGGCTGTAGTTTTTATTTAAAACCATAAGTGTAATTTATGCTTAATTTCATCGTATTTGATGTAAGCTAGTCCCAATTTCGACAACGATACTATTCTTTGGCATAGTATATATAGTACAATTAATTTCATTTTGGTTTTTATCACATTTCATTTCCAGAAGTCTCATTTATATATGTTCATTTTTTTGCCCTCTAGTGGGCTGTGTCATTATTCTTCCTTCCCTTTCAGGAGTTTTCATTTCTTGACTTCTTATGGAATTCCTTCATGCGCTTTTGTTTTTTCTTTTTTCTTTTCTTTCTTTGTTTATTTCTTTCTTTTCTTTGTTTCTCAAAGTTAACATTAATTTTCTTTTTATGAAATCCAATGTTTTGGTTTGTTTTTTGTGGATGTCGAATCGGATCAGCTTACACATCTCTCGAAGTTTTACGGAGTGTTTCCTATCCTCAATTTATCTTATAGATGTATATAAAGTTCTTCCGATTGGTTGAGACCATACGGGTGCATTGTCCTTAGCTTGATGATGTACCTCGATTCTTTTCGGCGAAGTTCTCTCTCCCTGTCACCGCCTCTCTTCATTTGTGGCACTGTGTCTATTCCAAAAAACTTTAGTTGTGTCCAGTCACCTTGATGATGTTGTTCCATATGCTTCGCGATGGCGTTTGCTCGATCTTTATGCACCGTCGCTCTGACGTGTTCCAGGATCCATTTTTTTAATTCGCAGATTGTGCTGCCAACGTATTGTAGTGGGCATGGGCATTCTACTATATATACCACATATTGTGTTTTGCATGTTATTAGTTGTCTGATCTCCCATGACTTGTTATTTTTCAATTTCAGTATTTTAGTCTGTTTTGCAATCTGACACACCTTACACATGTGGCATTTCACGAATCCCTTTGTTTTGAGCCAATCGCCTTCCTTCTTTTTTGGTTTGAAATGGCTGTGGATTAAGTGATCCTTTAGGTTTCTTGGTCTGAGGTATGTCACTACCGGATGATTCCCCATCACTTCCTTAACTGTACTGTCCAATTGTAAAATTTTCCAATTCCTTCTCAGGATACGTGTCACTTGTTTGCTTTCTACTGAGAAATCGGTTATGAATCGTATTGGTTCCTTGTTGGTCACGTTTGTCTTTGGTTTTGGTTTTAAGCAATCCTCTCTTTGCTTTTCATTTGCTTTTTCCCAGCTTTTCAGCACTATTTTATTGTTGTACTTTCTCCTTTTGAAGCGTTCCGCTGTCTGTTGGCCATGTTTCTGCCATTCTTGTTCCTCACTACAGATTCTCCGGATTCTAAGGAATTCCCCATACGGGATACTGGCTTTCAATGATTCTTGATGGAAGCTAGTTGCTTCCAAAGTTGAGTTTGTAGACGTACTTTTACGATGCAGCGTGGTGTGGATCTGGTTTTCTCTGATATAAATTTCTGTATCCAGAAATATTACACGTTCCTTGCTGGTCTCGAACGTGAATTTCAATTGGGTGGTGCTGTTATTTAAGATTTCGAAGTATTCTCGAAACTCATCACTTGTTCCATCCCAAATTATAAAAAGATCGTCTATAAATCTTTTCCAAGAGATGATCTTATTCAGATAGACATCATTTTCCGCCTTCCACGCCACTTCCTTTTCCCAGTATCCCATCGTAAGACAAGCGTAGTTTGGACTAAAGGAAAAGCCCATTGCTGTGCCATTTCTTTGCCTATATAGTTCATCACCAAAGAGAAAAATGTTTTTGTTCAGACAGATTGTAATCATCTGTCTAAGCATGGTGTTGTGATCTTGATATGTTATATTTCTCTCTTGTAAAAAGAAACTGCACGCTTCTATTCCAAAGTCATTGTCAATTGTTGTATATAAAGATACAACATCCATCGTTACCAACAGATAAGATTCCTGCCAAGGTGTATTCTGTAACATATTCAGTATGTCTGTCGTATCTCGTATATAGGAACTGAGTTGTTTCACATATGGTTGTAGGAAGTAATCAATGAAGTTAGCTAGTGGTTCCAGTAAAGAGCCCCCCGCCGATAGTATCGGTCGGCCTGGTGGCTTTTTTTGATCCTTATGTAACTTGGGCAGGAAGTAAATTGTTGCCAAAATAGGATAATTCACAGTTAGATATTTGCACTCTTCCTCATTGATTAGGTTTTTTTCATAGTCCATTCCTGAAGTTTTGCATCCAGCATTTCCTTAATTTCTTTTGTTGGGTTCTTTTTTAGTTTTTCATAATACGTACTGTTCCAAAGTTGTCTATGAGCTTCAAGGACATATGCTGTTTTATCTTGGATTATGATGTTCCCGCCCTTGTCAGCAATTTTGATTTCTATGTTGTCATCATTCATCAGATTTTTCAAGGCTTCTCTCTCCTCTTTGGTCAAGTTGTCTTTATAGATTTGATTTTTTATTATATACACATCTTCAATTACAGCTTCCTAAAATAAATCAACTTTATTGCCTGGTGCTAGTTGTGGATAAAATTTAGATTTTGGTCTCAGCCCACTCAGGCCCCCTCCTTTTTGTTCCACCGCTTCATTCAAATTTATTTCATCCCCTTCAATTGCATCCAGGTTCAGTAGTGTCAGATAGCTTCCAGCATCTTTTGCTTGTAATCCCTCAATGGTTTCCTGTGGTTTCTTTCGTGATATCACATTTTCTTTTTCTGCAAAGAACTTTGCTAATTTGATTTTTCGAAAATAGAGGTAGAGGTCTATTCTTACTTGTGCTAGGTCCATTCTTTTTGTTGGACAGAATTGTATTCCTTTTTTTAGTAGCATGATCTCATTGTCTGTTATCTCACGGTTTGATAGATTTACTACTTGTAGCTCATCCCTTATGTTCTCTTCAGGCGCATGCTCCGGGTTTCTGGGCCTATTTTCTCCGTACTTTGTCCGGCACCTTTTACCCCTTCTTGTGGGTTTCTTTGATACCTTTGCCTGCCACGTCCTCTTTTTCCTTGTTGATGGAATGTGGGGTGAGATTGGTCCCATTGTCGCTGTTGCAGTACGAGGCGCATGTCCCCTAAAAAATAATTTTTGCGTCTGTTCTCCTCACTGTCTTCGTTCGATACCAACGACGATGCACTACTCGTGCAGCTTGTCGCACTACTCCAGGATAGTTGTTCCTTCATTGCATCGTACTCACGAGCATATGTAAAAATTCGTCCTTCCTCATAATCATTAGCATCTCGAATGAATTTTGAGTGTTTTCTTTCCCTTACAGTGTCTTCATGTTTTTGTATCTGTGCTTCTAATTCCTCCTTGAATTTGGTCATTTCCCTTGATAATTTCATTGCTGCAATTTCTTTTTCAATTTCATTCAATTCATCCTTTACTTTGTTAAGGTTGATTTCTATGTGTTTTACCAAAATGTCGATAAGTCCAAGTGATGATTTCAAAATGAACTCCCCCCATTCTTGTAATAATTCATTTGAGGAGTCTTGATGACTGGGCATTAGTGTGATTCTTAATCCTCGTGGTACCCTTTGGACTTCGAGATACTTCTTCAATGTTATTAATTCCCAAGACTTATTAATTTCTTTACGGCTTAATCTCTCCCAGGCACGTAGCTTAGATTTTGCATCCACCTTTTCAACCTTACTCGATGAACCAATCATTGAGGTTTCACTTATCTTGTCTTTTGTAAACATTGTTGTTAGTTTTTCACTCCATTTTTCTTCTCTCCGCTGCATATTTCTTAAATATGTTATTTCCGGCTTTTAATTCAAAACTTCTTGAGAACGTGCAATATAACGTTATACCGCCTTCTAGTTGGGATATTTTCTCCGTTTGTTCTATTTAGAACTCTCAATTACGGACTCACCCCGCAGTTTCCGTCTTGCAAGCTAAGCTGGCGGCACGCTAACACGCGTTTACTGATTCTTCCGCACTGGCATTCGCATTTGAGCCGTTTCACTCACACGCTTACCTTCTCCCTTGGTTTGCGCGGTGTGAGGCTTTCCAGGCTCCGTTTTATCCAGCGGTCACTGCTCCCGGCTGAAACAATCCTGCCTTCGGTTCCCCGTGCCCGGGAAATGCAGCGCTCGGCGCTTGGTTCGTAGTCCCTGCAGCAGAACCACGCTGCTTAATATTATGCACACAAACCTCCCTTGACGGCGAGGAATAATGGGACGAACTCCCGTTCTCACTTGCTTTTGCTATTTTTATTTATTTTAAAGCCTTCAATTTAGCATTATGCAGATAAACACAGACCAACGCGTTTCGGGAGCACCTCTCCCTTGCTCACGATCACCTGATCCCAGGAAGTTAGTCCTTTTTAAAGTCACATCATTTCATTTCCTGTTTCGTGTGTCCCTTTGCTCTAAGCATTCTGGAGGCTGTAGTTTTTATTTAAAACCATAAGTGTAATTTATGCTTAATTTCATCGTATTTGATGTAAGCTAGTCCCAATTTCGACAACAATACTATTCTTTGGCATAGTATATATAGTACAATTAATTTCATTTTGTTTTTTATCACATTTCATTTCCAGAAGTCTCATTTATATATGTTCATTTTTTTTATATGTGTATATATATATATATATATATGTATATATATATATATGAATACTCCATCCTACTCCAACAAAGAAGAAGGCACGTACTTGAAGATGTCAGATATGGTTTTCTTTATTGATTCAGGTCTCACACGACCCCATGGCTATATATATAGTATATATAGTATGTATGCAATGTGCAGAGTGTGAAACGATGTCTAGTGGAGAGCGCTTGACTCATGAGAGGAGTGGGAGTCAAACTTCAATAATCACCTAAACCCTAATAACTGATCACCTCAAATTTTTACCAAAATAATTCGGCTCCAGGGTCTCCAGTTGATCTAGCGGTCAGAGACTACCCTCCCTATCAAGAAAACACGATTTGGCAGAAAAAAATATTTGAAGCATATAGAACTGAGTTCTAGATCGAAAAAAGAGCAAAAAGGGTATTTATTACAGAACAGTCAGAAATGCATGGATTGCCATGATACTATATAATCCTAGTTAGGCATAATCCAAGCAAATAATTGTAAGTGTCAAGTTCATAATGAACACAGACACAATGACAAGTTGTCTATGAGGAAAATGGTAAAAGAATCCCACAAAAGACAGAATCCTAAAGGATTTATAGACAAATCACACAAGATATTATTTGATTCTGCAAATTCAGCACGGTATGATCATGGTTAGGGTCACATTTAGTGAATCAAAAACAACAGTGTAATAATTCAAAGCTACCCGAGCTCTCTGATGGCCGTCGGCCATACTATTCTTCCTGTTATGCTGAAGGTACTTAATGCCTCAATCTCTACTAACACGGTACCACCAGCATGGAAAGATGCTAGGGTGAGGGCACTCGTGAAGAAACCCAACATGGACATCAATAACTTTAGTAATTACTGTCCCATTTCCTTGCTCCCTTGGGTCAGCAAGATATTAGAGAAATACATCAATACATCCTGAGGCGAACTAGCCGGGAGCAACCTCTTTTTTAAACATTGTGATTTTAAAAACTGTATTTTGTGTTCTTAAAAAGCTCATTTTGCACAAGCCTCTGGCATTACCTTAGTCAGCGCGGGGAAGCAGATTGCTTGCTGTCTCTGCCCTGATCTCGCGTCTTGCCGCCATTTCCTGCTCGAGGGACACGCCCACCTCGGTTGGCCACGCCCCCCCCCTCCCTGCGTAGTCTCACACTATAAAACATGAGCACCACCCGGAAGGGGCGCTTAAGGCAAGCTCGTCTGCGCTCGTCCGCGCCTCGGACGTGCCCGGGGCACCCCTCTCTGCCCAGGCCCCTCCACCAGCTGCCGCCCCTCTTCCGCATCTAGCACGTGAGTCTCTTCTCCGTCTCCGAGACTTTGCACACGAGGGTCACCTGTCATTTCTCGATACCGCCTACCCCCTGCACGAGTTTACTAGTCAGGGCCTACTAACATGCGGCCTACTCAATGTCAGGTCATTGCCTAAACATGCCAATGAAATTCAACTGCTCATTGACACTCACCACCTTGATGCACTATTCCTTACCGAGACATGGACTCATGCCGACTGCAATATTGACCTCGATCTGGCGTGCCCTCAAGATTTTAAAATACTGCATCTCCCCAGGCCAAAGGGCCGTGGCGGGGGAGTGGGCCTTATTTACCGAGCATCCTGGTCGATTGGCATTTTAGACATAGACCCAGTTGCCGGAACGGAACTCCTTGGCCTTTCTATAAATTGTCACCATGGAGCCATTGGCACGGCCATTATTTGCTACCGCCCCCCGGGAGCCTTTAATGCCCAACAGCAACAATCGCTACTCACCACTTTCACCAATATGGCCACTTCCCACCACAAGCTGATCATTCTAGGAGATTTTAATCTCTGGCCCAATGGAAGCCTGGACAGTGCACTGCACAACCTAGTACTTTCCTGTGATGGCGTAGGACTTTCTCAATTGGTTAACAAACCCACCCACACAGCTGGGCACCAATTGGATTTAATCTTTGCCTCTCCCCAGTTAGTACACCTGAGCGACATCCTGCCCATGTGCTGGACTGACCATGCACTTATTAAATTTCACATCTTGTGTGACAGAGCTAAAAGGCCTCCACGTAGCACAACCTCCGATTTTCTGTATAGGGATTGGAAAGCCCTTGACAAACTACAAGCGGCGGGCACTGTTTTTAATGTAGAAAACAGTTTCACCCCCACTAACTCGGTGGAGAACAATTTTAATGCTCTCTGTTCAATAATCTCCTCTACCTCGGACTCCCTCGCCCCCCAGAAGAAATGCAAAGCAAGGAGCAGAGCTCCAGCCCCCTGGTTTAACGACTCTTTGAAAACCCTTAAACTAGCCTGCAGACAATCAGAGAGGAAATGGAGACAAGGCTACTCCGACACTAATAAAGCTATCTGGAAAAACCATCTCCAGGCATATAAAACTGCAATTGCTCAGAGTAAAGCCAACTATTTCTGTACCACGATCAGCAATGCCTCGAACAGCTCAAAAAGCATATTTCAGATTCTCAAAAACCTCACCCACCCTGATTGTGCCATAAAAACTACTCTTCCCACACAAGCCCTCTGTGACAACCTTGCGTCATTTTTTAATAACAAAATCGAAACCATTATCCACAACCTGACCTCCTCCCTTCCATTATGCGGTCCCAACATTTCAAGGGCCTGTACCAGTGACTCGGTCTCGGTGCACTCAGGTCCTCCCTCTATGGAAAAGCTGCGGGAGTTCCCCCCCCATCCCAGAAACTGAATTTGAAAGGTTGGCGCTCGGGATCACCTCGGGCTCCCCTCTTGACCCGCTGCCTCCAAAAATTTAGAAAAGTTTTGGTACCGACCTCTTTGTCACCCTCCGTAGGATCTGCAATCAGTCATTACATTGCGGATTTGTGCCATCCCCTTGGAAGCAGGCTCTAATTACTCCGCTATTGAAAAAACCTTCCTTGAACCCCGAATGTTTGTCTAACTATCGGCCTATCTCCCTCTTGCCATTCCCAGCAAAAATTGCCGAACGTTGGGTAAGCGCCAGTCTTTCCGCTCATCTGGAGCAAAATCAGATCCTGGATGATTTTCAATTTGGTTTTCGCCCTGCCCACGGGACCGAATCAGCTGTCCTGACAGCCATGGAGGACCTTCGTATGCGGGCAGACAGGGGCCAGGCAGTAGCCTTGATCTTGCTGGACCTGTCTGCCGCATTTGATACGGTTAACCATGGGATCCTGTTGGAGAGACTCTGTGAGGCTGGGGTGGACGGCACAGCCCTGCTTTGGTTCCATTCCTATCTACGGGACAGGAGGCAGGCTGTGTCTCTCCCCCCTTTTCAATCCACCTTCTCCGCTGTCCCCCACGGGGTCCCCCAGGGCTCCTCCATCAGCCCCATCCTCTTTAACGTGTACCTCAAACCCCTCATCACGTTAATAAAGGCCCACAGGTTAAAAACTATTAACTATGCGGACGACACCCAGCTCATCCTCTCTTGGGAGGGAGAAGACTCTACCCCCCTTGCAGCTTTTCATGACTGCCTAAGGGAGACAGCTGGGTGGTTACATAAAAATTCCCTGAAATTCAATTCCTCCAAAACGGAGGTTCTGTATTGTGCGGGAAGTCGAATTCCCCGCCAGTTCCCCTGCGACTTCTGGCCTCCGGAAACACCAGATAAACCTCTGCCAGTCACGTCGGTCCGCAACCTAGGGGCCACACTGAACAACAGATTGAGCACAGAAACCCAAGTTGCAAAAACTGTGGGAACATGCTCGGCTCTTCTGCGCTCCCTGCGCAAAATTATGCCACTCCTTCCTGCACAAGCCCGGGAGCTGATAGTCAGGTGCACTATCCTTAGTCGCCTGGACTATTGCAACGCGCTGCTACTTGAGTCCCCAGTTGCTCTACTTGATCGACTTCAAAGAGTTCAGTCGGCCGCAGCCAAGTTAGATCTCGGTTGGACCAGGAGATCCTCTGCCACAGCGGCCTTAGCCGAATTACACTGGCTCCCACTTAAACAAAGAGTGGCTTTCAAGACCCTCTGCCTCGTCTTTAAAGCACTCCACGGAGCTGGGCCCAAACCTCTGCAGGCCATGTTCACCTGGTACACCCCTACCAGAACCCTACGCTCAGCCTCAGCCTGTCTGGTAAATGTTCCCAGATACAACAAAGTCAGGACGGGGGGCAGATCCTTCAGAGTCGCAGCGGCTAAATTGTGGAACAGTCTGCCTCCTGAAATCCGTCAAATCTCACAACTCCTCCCCTTTCGGAAACGCATTAAAACCTGGCTATTCCCTTAAAACCCATTTTTACTTGCTCCTCGCCGTCAGTCCCCCTCAGTTATGAGTATTCTCCAGCGCCAGGAAACCTGCAAGGTGTCAGCCGCGCTTTACAAATGTTTAAAATAAAATAATAAATAAATAGTCTCTTGACTAACTTTCTAGAAAACAATCAGTTGCTTGACCCTTCACAAACGGGCTTCCGCCCCAAACATGGGACGGAATCTGCTTTGGTGGCAGTTATGGAGGAAACTAGAGGAATCTTAGATCGGGGAGGATCGTTGGCAGTCATCCTCCTCGATCTAAGTGCCGCTTTTGACACGGTAAATCATAAAATCCTATTGCAGCGTCTCTATGATAGTGGGATTCAGGGAGGAGCGCTGGAATGGCTTAGGTCATTCCTGAGTGATAGAACCTTTCAGGTTTTTGAGGGAAATACCATCTCCACCAGCAGACCTCTGGGCTGTGGGGTCCCGCAGGGCTCTCCGCTCGGCCAGACGTTGTTTAACGTTTATATGAGGCCGCTGGCTGGGATCATCCGTCCATATGGTATTAAGATCGTTACCTATGCAGACGATACCCAGCTGGTGGTCTCTCTGACGCGGGGCGAGGGCTCTGCGGCCATGGTAGATCTGGCGGGTTGCCTGAGTGAAGTGAGAAGCTGGATGACCCTGTCTTGTCTCAAACTCAATAGGGACAAGACAGAGGTCCTGCTGCTGGGACAATCAGCTCCAGCCTCGGTTGGCTCGGTCTGGCCCGCCTGTCTAGGTCCCCCTCCAGCTCCCAAGAGTGCCATCAAGAGCTTGGGCATTTGGCTGGATAGGTCCCTAACGTTAGATTATCAGGCCGTCAAGCTATCTGCCACCTGTTTTGGCCTTCTCAGAATTTTAAAGAGGATACTCCCTCTGCTACCATTCAAGGCCAAACAAACTGTAGTACAGGGATTGATCCATTCTAGGCTGGATTTTGGAAACACACTTTATCTTGGAGCCCCTGACTCCACATTGCGGAAACTGCAAGTTATTCAAAACTGCGCGGCCCGCACCCTACTGCAAATTCCCCGCAGGTTCTCTGCCAAACCTGGATTAATAAGCTTGCACGGGCTCCCTGTTAGGGACAGGATCAGCTTCAAGTCCCTCTGCATTGCCCATCAGTCATTCTGGGAAACTGGTCCAGCAATTAATCTTCCTTTAATTACCCCTTACCTCCCCAGCAGACAGCTGCGTTCAGCTAACGCATTTCTTGTTGTCGTGCCCAAGGTTAAAAGAACTAGAGTGGGAGGTCGTTACTTCACCCTAAATATGGCCAGGCTGTGGAACACTCTCCCCCTCCACTTAAGGTCCAATCCAGACCTAACTTCCTTCAGGAAACAACTGAAAACGTTTTTGTTTAATAAGTAGGCCCCCTTCATCCACTGTGCCATCTGCCTTACTGTAAGAACACCTTTTAGTCATAGCGCTTGCACGCCTCCGGGCAACTATTTGCGCTTTACAAAACACATTTTCATTTCATTTCATTTCATTTCATTTGTTTAGCACTAGCCCATTTCTTAACCTGTTCCAGGCTCGCGTCGGTCTACGGCCGTAGCGAGTACTACCTTGCTGGTGCTGTGCACATCGGTTGGCCGATGCAGCCCTCCCACTCAATAATTCTCCCGCACTGCGGGAGAATTTGCGCCACGGTTAAGCGGTTAAGATAAGAGAAATCTTCAATTTGCTTCTCAGAAAATGCACTTCGGAGATGTATAATACAAATGAAACATTTTTTAAACAATGGTTCATAGAGCTAACACCAACACGTCTTCAGCAGAACTTCCGGCAGAAGACCTTTAAAATGATACTTTGGGTACATCACAAACCTTTTTTTCACAATACACATTTTCTAACAAATGTACATTGCTATTATATTGACATCATTTACTTGATGCTCTGTGGAAAGAAGGGGAGAGATGGATTTGCAGTGGGAAACTGATTGGGAGGGGGAATGTGCAGGAGAAGTTGAATAGAACACTAGAAACTGAATCCATTTTAAAATAATGGTGAATTATATGAAAATGTGGCATAACTATTCATAGCATTATTTACACCTCTAAGGGACCTAGGTAACTTGTTTCAGGGGCAACCTCATTAGTTTATCAGTTACGACTCTATGCATCATTAACCCCTTCGATGCTGCGGATGGCCCCAGACCGTCCCACATGGTGGTGGGCTTGTGCGGAGGACGGCCGGGGGCTGTCTGAACCCCGCCCGCTGATTAGAATTCCAGCACCGCTGCGAAATTCGCGCCACGGTCAAGGTGTTCAACTCTGATCATTCAAAGATAATTTTCACACAATATGTGCCCATTTTGCATATTTCGAAAAACGCTATAAGTAAGGCGAAAGCCAACCCCTTCTGTGCTTAGGATTAGTCCACAGCACTTGACTTGAAACCCCACCTTTTTTTTCTTTTATTAATTTTTATTTGCATTTGTAAAGTTACAAACATGCAACAGAACCAAACAGCAGTACATTACTTTTCAACCACATAGTCGGTGGTGTGTAGGTGTTGTCATCATAGGCACATCATATATATGTTTAGACCAACGTTCAATACATATTATTATACAAACGTTTTTACTTCCATTTTGACTAGTATCAACTTGGTTCAATAGGTAGGACAGTTACCAAACATTGCGATACAGCAGAGGAGTTACCATTTCCTAATGTCCATATTAGGGATCATCGGTATCCATTGTGCTTAACCAATTGACAAACGGGCCCCAAAAATCACAAGGGCGAACTCCGTAGGTTGTGAGATGTGGTCCTCCCCGGTTTAAAACTGGACTGGTCCGGGAGTATAATCAGGGGAAGCAGTGACTGGGTGAAATATGGTTAGAGCGCAATTCTATTTCCTTCGTAGTGAATATCTCCTTTCTCTCTGGCCACCCGCAAGACGGTGTCTCTGTCTCTATAGTTTAGCAATCGAGCAAAGATTGGCAGTGGCGGGGCACCGGGGGATGCCGAGAACCCAGAGTGCGATGAGCTAATTCCACAAGAAACATTGGAGATAGTTCCTTAACGTACAATTCTTTCAGCATTTCCTCCACAAAGTGCTCTATGTTATTGATGTTTGTGGACTCTGGAATGCCCGTTATGCATATGCTATTTCATCTAAACCTTGCTTCTAGGTCTTCGCTGCGCGCCTAGATGACCTCTAGCACCTTGTCCATTAATAGCAGGCGTCTTTGTGTCTCCTCCTGGCGATCCTCTGAGTCAGATACCCTGGTTTCCAACGTGTCAAGTCAGGTTTCATGTTTGTCCGCTTTTTGAGATACCTCGTCCAGTCTCAGTGCCAGAGAGTCCAATTTGATATCTATTGCTCGCAGGCTGCCCCTCACCTCCCGCATCATGGCTTTGATGTTGTCATCTTGTTCCGAATCCAACTGCGTTTCGTGCACCATCGTTATTGGTGTAGATTCGGGGTCCTGTAGGCCCGTGGTACGTTTCTCAAACGAGACTTTGACTGCCTGTTGTCTGCTTTCCCGATGGTGGTTCTCCAGCACCGTCGCTTCACCCCAGTGTGCAGAGACAGCTACTCCAATCCCCCAGGGCCTCCACCAGGGGACACAGGGGAGGACGCCAAGATGGTGTGTGACACGGGAGCCAACTCTGCTTACGCTGCTCTCTCGTCTGCCTTCGAAAAGGCAACCCATGTCACGATCCCGAGTGGATCTGCCTCTCTGCAGCTCCAGTGCAGTCCACTCCAGTGAGGTCTCAACGCTCGGTTCGAGAGGTGTATTTGTTTGTTTTACCTCTACGGAGGTCGGATCCGGTATTTATGTATAGATCTGCGAACAATGCGGCACCCCCTGCCTCACTCTCTCATAACCGCCTGAGTCAATGTTTGTGGCCACTTCAGTCTGGTAGGCGAGGTTACCAACTGCGATGTGCAGTGCCCGCAGTCCCTGCAGTGAGGTGTGCGTTGTGCTAGATGCGCAGTGTCTTCGAGGCTCCACAGCCTTCAATGTGCGCGCACCTGCTTGCATAGAGGATGGTGTTGGGTATCGGCTGTGCCGGAGGTGCTCCCACAGTGGCAGGGCTCTCTATTTTGGGAGAACTAAACAATGCAGGGGGGCATCATTAATCTCACTGTACAAGCGCCTTGCCGCCCCCGCAGGACAGCTCGACTAAGCCTCTGCCGCGCGTATTGTCCTTGCACCCCTTATTCTCCCACAGGTGCACCTACGTGTCTGCAGGAGTGCCTTGCTCCAGCAGGATGGAGAGGGGGGAGGTCGCGCCCCGGTTCCTGAACAGGACCAGCAGACGACTCACTCCCTGAGTTCGGCGGGCCGCACCCGGCTCTATCTGGCAGGTTTCTCTTTCCCCCGTATACAGGCCACAGCTCTCCCGGTAGGCCCTGCCGGAGGGATTGGCAGGATGAGGGTTGTGATGTGGCTCCGTCTACGTACAGTGCCGCAGCAGCGCCGCTTTAGGTAGGGAGCAGTCTGTTCCCGGGCCCAGCAAGGGGCTCACCAGCAAGGCCCTTCTTGCATGTGTTGTCCTTCACCGCTCCCCAGCCCGCTACTCACAGAGGCTGCCATTGCAGGAAGGCCGCCACTCAGCCTCCAGGTAGGCTGCATTGTGCATTCACTAGCCACCGGTTCCCTCTGTCTTACCAAGGCAGCGCCCGCCGCTCCCTCACACACACGCTGAGTGCCACCACCAAGGGGGAGGTGCACTGACGTCGGGAGCCCCACGGCGGCGCTCAGCAGGGTCGTCCAGTCCGTTGTGCTCTCCGCAGCTCGCCTTCCCGGTAAAGGCCATGGCTTCCCTTCGCTGGTCCTGCGCTTATCGTTGCACCAGCGCGGTCCAGAACTCGTCAATTTGCACAGCAGGGGTCACTCCATGGGATGTCTGGGTATGTGCCGTTGGATCAGCAGCCAGATAGCGGATATTTGTCAGATGATGCGCTCGGCCGACAGAGCCACTCCACTAAGCGGACATCTTGCGGCTCGGCCACGCCCCCCTGAAATCCCACCTTTTTTAATCGCATAATACTTTAAAGTGGCTTTCTAATGGTTGAAAGTACTTTCTATAAAGCAGATAGCTTCTCCAACTTATATTACTATGTTATATTTGTGATTTGAAAGACACTAGTATACCTTGAGGTATGTTGGGGCTGTTGATAAGGGAACCTACATATTCACATTAAAATGAATTGGCTGTTTCTACACGTATTGCACGACAATTGTTCAAAACAATATACATTTTTAGACCTTTAATAAAACAGGCCCACTGGCTAGACTTCCCACTCAGAAAATAGCTACACTATAATTGAATGATTATGTCTGTGAACAATTGACTATGGGGCAGTGGTTTTAAAACAAGATGAATTGCAGCATATAATTTACTAAAAATTAAAGGCCCATATGTACAAAAATCTAGAAATGCGATTTCCTAATTGCAATTCTTTCTGAATCGCAATTGGAAAATCGCAATTCCTGATGTAAGAAAACGTACATCTTTTAAATAGCGCTTACTAGTAGGTCGCAAATCTACCTACCTCATAAATACCAATGTGGTAGGTTGCAGTTTGCGACCCATTAGGAATGATAGACCTCACAGGAGCGGTGGCCTGTTGGGGTCAGCAGGTCACCTTGTGTGTGACTGATTTTTATTAAAGAAATCTTTTTTTTTAAATGCACCCTGTTTTCCATAAAGAAAAATGGGATGCATTTAAAAGAAAAAAGATAGACTTTGAAGATTCATTTTTTTTAAGATTAGGCTGTGGTCTGTGGAACCACGGCATGCTCTTAATAAAAAACAAAATCTATTTTCAAAACGGAAGTGGTCCCCTTGGGACCACTTCTCTATTGTGAATGGGTTACCACCTCTTTCAAGGAGTTGGGGCCATATGTATGAAGCAAATTCGCATTCGCAAAGGCCGAAATTCGCAGAATTTCAGCCTTTGCGAATGTGAATTAGCAAAATGAAATGTATGAAGTAAAATCTGGTGCAAAATAAGGAATCGCAAAATTTGCGATTCCTTATTTTGCAATTGCATTTAAGGAATCGCAAATTTTGCAATTCTTTAAATGCAATGTATGAAGCCAAAAAAATTAGTAAAATGCCCTTAAGGAATCGCAAATTACCACCAACTTCTAGTTGGTGGTAAGTTGCGATTTCCTTGAAAAATGCACATTTCAGCATTTTTCAAAGTGCCATGTGACGCACATACATGTCCTTAGGGCATGTATGTGCGCCACATGAGCACCCATGCATATTTCAGGGGTGCAACAGGGTGTCCTTTGGACACCCCTGCACCCTTGAAATTATTCTCAATTTGCGATTTTCAAATTGCGAATCGCAAAATTGAGAATACCTTCCCATTCATTCCTATGGGCCTCCTGGCCCATAGAAATGAATGGGAAATTATTCCTTAATTGCGATTCGCAATTTGCTAATCGCAATTAAGGAATTCTAAGAATTCGCTAATAAAAAGCGAATTTGTACATACATACCAATTTGCGATTCTGAAATAGCGATTTCTTAAAAATCGCTATTTCAGAATCGCAAATCGGTACCTTCATACATATGGCCCTTGGTGAATTATTAATGGTTTGCGACCGGGATTTGGTTGCAAAACATTAATACATCCCATTCAGATTCGGTATTTGCAAGGAATGCCCAAAGCACGCCCCTTCCAAATACCGAAATTGTGATTATATAATGTGTTGTCGAATCACAATTTGCGCTTTGAACATATGTAAAAGCATTTTTACGGCTGAAATCAAGCCGTTTCTGACCACAAAAATGCTTTGCACATGTGGCCCAAAGTAATTTCTTTTATTCAGCATATCGGATTCTTTGAAAAAGCAGAAAAATGATTTAATACAATTATTATTTTAGTCTGTCAACTAGAACACACACACACACAGTGTTTAATTTGAGACAGTGGCTGCCGGTGGGGTCCAGCGGCACACATTTTTGGGGACCAGCATTTATATTTCCTCATCAAACATTGACTGCAAAAGAGAGAGGGAAAAACACTCAAAGGGTTAAGAAGTAGAAAAAGAAAGATGGAAAACCTGTCACAAAAGGTGAAAGCAAGGACCTGCAGCAGTGAGATATAGAGGCAATGAGTGTCTTATAGTGGGTGGAAGAGCCATGACGTAACTTCAAGACTACGCATCCTAGGTTTTGGTGGCCGCGTTTAGAAGCACCGGCCAAAGGTTTCTGAGCAGATCTTTGGGCACCATCACTCATTTTATTACAAACTAAGCACTGCACAGACACCCTCTCTCTCTCTCACTGACATCTGATTATATTGGGGCTCTTAATTGCAGTGAAAGCTTGAGCTTTCCTACGTGCACACGTTATTATTGTTTCCTTCATAAAAACTGGCAGGGGCCACATGAAACCATCTTGGGGACTATTTGTTTTTTACCTATTCTGGTGTAGAGCACAGGGAACTGGACCTATATAATAGACTGACGCTCTTCTTCTTTGCTCATCTCCCATAAGGGTCCATAACACCATCTGTTCAGATAATCACTGTTTAATGCATTGGTAAAGTCAATCGGTCTGCTTTGACAAGTTGGTGTGAAGGCTATATTTAAAAATATGTATTACAAACATATAAAAAGCAGAAAAACTGTTGCTGATCAGTGATTAGCAGCCATATTGTTGCAAATAAAGTTTTTTTAAATTGAAAAACATATCTATTGCATATAATGTTACTAGAGCAATACAAGTGTTTTCTGGCAGGCAGGTGTACATACAATTTGAAGTTCTAAAACACACAGGAAATTGTAATTTTTATTGGCACAAGAAAAATATACAATAGCTTCAAAGTACTGTAAGCTGAAGACACAATTTAAACATAGAAGGTAACAGAGGAAAAATAAAAACGTTTTAAGAAAGGAAAAAAACATATTTGCAAAGATAAGAATTGGCCCACCAGCCCGCACACTAAATTCTACTTTTTAGATTGAAGTGCACATGTGGGTGGGCACAATGCCAGCAATTCCTAGTACGAGAGAGTAATGATTTAGAGGCTGACAAGTTGACTCTTGCTGTATGCTTTGGTGGTCAGAAGCAAAATGTGAATGACAGTTGGACAGCTCAATGGCTGAAGAAGTCTGACCCAAAGTCCCTTTATGTATCTATACCAATATGCATGTTTCTTTATCTTTTTTATTACAGGAGACTGGTGAACAAGTAAGGTTATCTCAGGACAGCCCCAAAAAACAGACAAATGAATGGATTATTTGGAAAGCTCTACAACTGCCCAAACAAGACTTCAAATTACTAGAAGCCAGAAGAAATATAGCAGTCACAGAGGAGAATGAAGGTCTAGTTTCATATGGTTTGCACCTCTGTCGGTAAAACTGGAGTTTGTGGGACAACATAAAAGTCAGGATTGTGCGATACTGATTCTGTTCACATCCTCAAGGTCATGTTGACCTATAGTACTGCTAGCTCACAGTGCACCATCCGAACCACTAACCTTAAAAGGTAACAAATCTGTGTGCAACCTCAGAACAGGGGAACAGGAGCGAGGGTAGGCTTCCAGCAAGTTGCTGCCACCCTTCCGAGTGGAGTAACACCGTACTGTGCTCCATCGCACCCCCATCAGGCTGTAGCCTCTGCTATTCGGGTCACCACATTGCTCAGTACAGGACTACTAGAGCCCCATGACAGGCTACCTTCCACTAATTTGGAACCTGTCTTTATCTGTGCACCACACATTTCATAGGTCCTGAAGAAGTGCCACCTGATTCCTCTAGGAACGTCCAGGCACGAAACATCACACTAGAGATTATCCACTAGGAACATTATATTCCAATAGGACATCCACTTTATTTTTAATTAGGCAGGTATTACCGTGAAAATTTAAATTATTGTACAGGACTGTCCCTGGCCTATTTTAAACCACCACCTTTGTGCACACACATTATCACTGCCCCCACACCTGCACACACCCAACGGCTCCGATAAAGAGCCCCGGAAACGGTGAGGCCGTCGAGCATTGCAGCGCCGGCCCGACGTGGAGCAAGGCCCAATGATGAAGCATGACACCTCTCGGGCTGTGTGAGGGCAACATGAAAAAAGATTTGTCTTTCCCATTCCCTTCCCCTTCTAGGAACTGCACTCTCCTTGCTTTATATGCTCTCGTGGAGCCATGTGTGCAGGACCTGCTTAAAGAAAAGGCTCCCAGTCCCAACCCCCTTTCTTTCATACATATAACCTCAGAACATGACAACCCCGATTCCCCAAAGAAATCATGGTAACAGATATAGAACCTTTTTGCTTGGACTGTAATGCATACCCTGAGGAAACATGAAAGAAATACACAAGCCTCAAATTCAATATTTATTGAAGCAGTGAGATTCTTGAGTAAAATATATGTGATGCAATTAATAATAGGACAAAACATTTCACCATAATTAGCAATACAAGAACAGTGGAGAGAATGAATAGTTCCACCATTGTGCTAAAACAATGAATATATGCCTGCATATATGTAGTGTACTGTAGTCTAATGTAATGTGCTTCTACCTAACACTCGTTAACCTAGTTTGGCCTAGGGTAGGTGATCTTCCAAGGATCCCTGCTGGGTGATCTAACTCCTCCTTACCTGTGAGCAAGTGTTATCAGGTTGTTGGTCTTGGTGTAGAGTGGGAAATTCCTCGTGGAGAGGACAGGAATCAGTTCAGTTGGAATTCCGATGTACCGTGACCTCGAAGTGTCAGCAGAGAGCTCCTCTGATTTTAGGGAGGAAGTGAGTTTGTATATATAATAAACAGTGCCCATGTTTGCATGCCGAGGTCTTTGTCAGTCCTTTTATGTTACCTAGATAGTGTCGTCGCCTACTGGGCAACAATAGGCCGAGACATTTATGCAGTGAACTCTATATATCATACTGAATGTTCAAGGTGTCATGATAGTGTGCCTACGAAGTTGAAATGTAAGCAAATGCAGTTTCGGGGAATCCTGTCCTGCACTGACACATACACAAATGTATGTCAAAAGTCGCCTTGTTGTAGAAAGAAGGCAACTTAAGATACATGAGCAGAAAGATAGTGTTGTTTCTAGCTAGGCCACGTGACACCCACTCCTTGCACTGAAGGCGAAAAAGCTATCACTACAAAAGCAAATAATGTTAAAATATATGGGCTGTAAAATATATAAAAACAAAAACAAATATCTAAAACGATCACTGCTTCTTTAACGTGGTAAGCATAATGAAAGCCACATAAAAATGTTAAAAACTATTTCATAGAAGCAAGTAAAAGCTAATTTTACAAAACAATTTTAGTCAAAAAACAAAAACAAATAATAAAATGTGTCCCACGACTCGAAACAACCAGATTGTTTAAATGATGTGAGAAGTAGACGAAACATCGCTGTTCCCAGCTGCCGCAGACGATGTTCCCACAGGCATCCATTGAATCAGATCCATTGAGCATATTTTTTCCCATCCAGCCCCTGGAGGAGGAGTAGCCAATGCAGAATCTGCAGAAGTCAAGCCAAGATCTAGTCCAACAGGAGCAGAAGCATCCCAGTGGGGCTTGTAAAATGCATTTAAGTAAAACGGTAAGTGCTATGGACAACAGTACAGATTGGTCGTTAACGGACTGATCTGAACCGAATGAGGTCTGGACCGATCTGAACCGGTGACTGAACCGATTGCGTCCCGAATCTATATCACCAGCAAGTGCTCAGAAGACAGCGGAATACGGGCTGCACGTAGACTAGCCACACAGGCTGGAAGGACAAGAACCAATACTCATTTAGGTACTGAAGTAAAGGTGAGCCAAAATGCTGTATCATGCGTTCACAACACAGGAGCACATGTGGCAGTGCCAGTTCCATTAGGCCTCGTGATGGGACATCCATTGCACAGCAGAAAAAATAAAAGCACTGTCCCAACTTGTGGAAGATCTCCAAAAATGCTTCCAAGCATGAAGTGTATGAATGATAGAATAACTCGGAAGACGGCCTGGAAGGTAATAACTAAACAAGAGCCACGGATCTTAAAAAAGTGCCTTATTCCCGTTGTTTTAGACATTTTAAAAATGCGGTGCACTAGCTCCCCAAAATGGTGTAAGACATTAGTGCAAAGTAGCAACTGTATCTCACAAGATGACCTTGAAACTTGAAGATCTAACGTCTCCATTGCAGATGTTAAGGCCTCATCTTTCTGGAACAAAGCTCCTCTCAGTCTGCTTAAGGCGCCAAAGTGCACATCTGAAAGCTTAATCAAAGGCCACAGCATTGCCTCCCTAACAGTACAAGGGGCAGAAACAATACTTGCATACAAGAGGTCACAACTGCAGAAACTGTCACCAGATAGGCAATTCCCAGATTCATGCCGCAGCAACTCTGATTGTTCAACATTAAATAGCTCCCATAAGAGAGAAACCTAAAAGTCAGATGAATCAGAGCATCTGGAGAACCCTTCAGATAGCAGGACAAGTTAGCCATGGATTGAGGTTCCGTGAATTCTGAACCCGTGTTTTAAATGTCATGGTTCCGTTACGATTTTGGTAACAATGAACCGTAACTAATGAGTTCGGCAAGTACGAGTGTTTTCGCCATGTTACACACAAGGATTCACAGTGTATTTGAAGATTCCGTTCTGAACCATAGTTTTCATTGTGTGTAAGGCAGCCATTTTGTGGTTGCCCTCACATAGGCCGATGACTGCGGCTGAATGAGTCTTTACGACTCGTGCCCTTTTGCTGGTGTTTGTGCTGACTTTTACATGACCCGAAGTGAACTGACCTCGTTGCCTGAAGCAGACCTTGCTGAGCCAGTTCTTGCCCGCTACCTGATCAAGACTAAGATCAGAGCGCAGGACATCGTAAAGTTTTTACTACACACAAATATGCCTTATCCTACTCTTACCTGTTTCTGTTTCTTTCTTTATGGTCTATTTTTTATATGGGTCGTGGCCTTTTTATTATGGGTTCGTTCGGCCTGTCTAAAGAAGAATGTTGGGTTTGTCCGATGATTGATCATGGGCCGAACAATTGAAAAGTGGGTTTTACCGTCATGCGATACTTTTGGTGTGGATACATGTGATTGGACAGTTCGTAAATGTTAGGTGTTTGTCTGGAATGTGATTTTTGGCATAAAAGGAATGACTTGCTTTGTAAAATTGAGCAGTCTCCTGAGAACTCACACCGTGATGATTTCTAGGATTTCTGTTACTGGCTGCAGTCAATAAATTTGATCTTTGACGTCACCACGAAGAGTCCTGCTTCTCTGTATTCTAAGACAGGTGAACCCGAAGACTTTAGGCATGCCCCTGGCGCCTCCGGGTCCTAAATAACCCGGTTCTTCAGTTGGCGCCCCACATGGGGCGACATCAAGCGGTACCGGTCCAAGCCTGAAGATCATGAGGAGCTTCGTGAGGAAATTCCGGAAGAAGGGCCCCCACTCCATCGACCTTGGTATGTGAAACGTGTACTGAAGGTCTTTGCTGCGAGGTTTCCCGCTTTCTAGACGGCTACGAAGGACCGCTGCCCTGACTGCCGCCCTGTCTTGGACCCCCCCTTTGTGCAGCTTTGTAAGGCGAGACGATAGACGGGTCTTCTGGTGACGTGACTGATACCTTAGTTAAGTATACGTGGGTCGCTCCCAGTTCTTTGTTTTTGGTTCTTTGAATACTTCGTTTTTTGGGTCTTTGATTTGGGTATTGCAATTTCCAAAGCCAAGGGACTCGTATATTTGCGAGACTATCGTTGTAGATAATCCCTTGAAGTTTGAAGCTAGATTAGTGAGCGAAGATGCCTAGTCTTAGCAAAATTAGGAGGATATTCTGTTGTGGTTGTAACAGGGATTCCCGATTGGAGGATTCATGTCCGATACCTCCAGTTGGAACCCCGACTTATGAACTCTATTCTAAGCACGGTGTGGGCCCCATTACGTTCAATAAAGTATGGGTCCGCTATACTAGGAAAGATGGGGTTTTACGATGGCCCCAATATGGTAGTTTTGGCGCTGAGATTTTAAGTATTTTAGAAACAACATTGTTTAGAAAGAAAGCCCGGCCAGCAATGTTTGACTCCTTTCACCTTTGGCGTAAAGAAGCCAGACAACGAGAAATCAAACAAGCTAAAAAAGATAAGAGAGAAAAGGGGTTGTCGATAATGCAAGCTGCCAAGCAGTTTATAGAAGACGAAGAAGATAAAGCAATTGAGGTATCAGATAGGCAACATAATATGGCTATTGATAAATGTTATCCAGCATTGCCACCTATCCTTGAGAAGACGACAAGGGACCCTGAAAAGGACCCCTTAATGTCACATCTATTGAGATTACCACCCCCTTATGCACAGAACGCTATGGCACCTCCTCCACCTCCAGTTGTTCCACCTCCTGGTCCTGCTCAACCACCGGCTCATCTTAAGCTGGTCCTTCCTCCTATGGCCCGCCTCCTCTGGGGCCGCGAACTTTGCTATCAGTTTTGCCTGGACCTTCTTTGCCTTACTCTCCTTTACCTTTGACTTCTGCTACTTTGCCTCAAAATACTTTGTCTCCTGTCCTTATGACGTCTTCTCCTTCTGCTCGACAACGGATGGCCGAAACTGTTACTGGTCTTTTGTCTCCTTTCTTTGGGGCGTCGAGTAAGACCCCCGTTTCTGCGCGTAAACAACTGCGTAGTCAGTTACCTAGTCCCGAGGAGCGGGCAGTGTTGGATCTCCTGGTTCGCAGGTGGATTTCGAATGTTTCGAGGTATAATTTAGAGTCAGTTATGGATGTCTTCCTGCAGTGGGAAGCACCCAAGCAAAGATATGTGTTTGATGTAATGTGTACTTTCCTCCGTGAGGAATGGGAAGATAATGATTTGGGTTCAGTCCCAGTAGAGTTGCTAAATGTCCAGTCTGAGTTTGCAAAAGGGACGATAGTGGGTCCCGGAATTGAGGAAGCGGTTGCGATGGTACTTGCATTTAGGAGCGATTTCCCTTCTCAGCGACTGTTTGAACCTGATTCTGCAGTTAGGAGAAAGGTACGACAATATCCAATGAGAGAGGTTCCCCCAGTTTGGAGAGAAGGGGACGTAAACGCTAATCCACCTGTTCTGCCACATTTTCAGAGAGTATGGGTACATGTGCCATGGAAGAGAGTAGAAGTTTTGGCCCTTAAACAGTCTTTACCTGATCCCCGTAAGATTCCAGCTGGCTATTACAAAGAATTGTCCCAGACAGTTGACGCATGCATCATGAATTTAGCCGACATAGAAGATATGCTGTTGGGTAACGTAGTACCTCAACCTCTATGGGCAAAGATTCGTCATGAGGATCATGCGATTGAATTAGGTGACTCATAGGTCAATATTGCTGCTGCAGACGCTGGACAAGTTGGTGGTTCTAAGCCTGAGCCTCTAGTGGCAGATCTACCTGGCAGAATTATAGATCTTATGAAAACAATGATGCCAGCGTTACGAGTAAATTGGGACAAGTTAGCAGCATGTAAGCAGAAGAAGGACGAAAGTGTATCTGATTTCTTCACTAGGTTTGAAGAGACATTTATAGATCATAGTGGTCAAGATAGGAGTAAGGAAGGTGGACAAAGATTGTTCGTAGATAAGTTTGTCTTTAACTTACTTCCTGAACTGTGTAATAAGTTGAAAGATTCTGAGAGTTCTTGGGCTGTTTCCTCGTCGGCCCAGATATTGGCGACTGCACAGTACTACAAGAATAGGGATAAGGACGAGAAAGAAAGAGTAGTGAAAAAGACAAAAGACTTAAAGACTAAGGTTCTTTTGCAGCAGGCGTATCCGCCTCGCTCGAATCAGCAAGAGTCACAGCAACGCCCACAGTTTCAGCAACCTCCATCGTTTCAGAGACCGCAAGAGAAGGCTGGGTATTTTTCTCCAAGACCACCTTTGGGCTTGAATCAGTGTGCGTATTGTAGGGAGGAAGGTCATTATAAAAATGAGTGCCCTGTTTTACGGCAGCGCACGAGTGGTATGCCGGCCCCAAGAGGTCGTGGTGGTTTCCAGCAAGTGTTTAGGGGTAGAGGACGTGGTGCGTTTACTCAGAACGAACGTCCCTTTCCCCCACAGAATCCTATGAATTGTTTTGATCAACAAAAAATTGCGCCTGGTCAGTCGACTCAGTACTATGCTGATGACTATTACATTGAGAGTGAGAATGCTGACAATAATGATTGTTAGGACAGCCATGGACAAAGAGAGGGAGTAGTGTCGGTTCCAGTAGATTAGAGTGGGCCTTATGCTGCAGTAGTTACATCAGGTGTAGTAGCACCTTTTCTTTTGGATACCGGTGCAGCCAAGAGTTCTATCATGCACTCCAAACTCCCCGGCGCACCTTTGTCTGGCTTAACGAATGTCTCGGTAGGATTCTCTGGCGCCCCAGTTCGTAATCCAGTTTCTAGTCCTTTGTCTCTTGCTATAAGGCCTTGTGAATTGGAAGCACCTCTCATTTTAACGACAGGTTGTGGTGAGAATTTGTTGGGTTTGGATTTGTTGAAAAGGTTGAATGCGACATTGCATTGTTCTCCTTCGGGAGTACAGCTTACATTGGGTAAGAACGTGATCTCTCCGATGTATTTGTCTAAAGATCGGCTTCCACCGGAATTGCGTTCTCTCCCTGATACTCTTTGGGCTACTGGTCCTAATGATGTGGGTCTCTTGGAGATTCCACCTTATGTTGTAACGCTTAAAGCGAATGTTAAATTGCCACGTATTCCCCAATATAGGATTTCTAGCGATGGTGAAAGAGCGCTTTTAGCAATCATTTATGATTTGATTGAGAAAGGTGTGATCGAAGAAACGAGAGGTAATGTGTGTAACAGTCTTGTTTTGCCTGTCCTGAAGCGCACTGACTCTTCTCAGCCACCTGATCGACCTTCGAGAGGTTAATAAGATTGTTGTGCCACAGTTTCCTGTTGTTCCGGACATTACTGCTTTGCTGACTATGATTCCTGCTTCAGCTTTCTGGTTTTCGGTTATAGATCTGAAGAATGCTTTCTTCAGTATTCAAATTGCCGAGGAGAGTAGAGATATTTTTGACTTCTCTTTAGGAGGCCGAAACTTCCGGTTTAAACGCGCTCCTCAGGGCTATTGCGAAAGTCCTTCCATTTATAGCCAGGCTTTGAAAAGTCAGCTTGATACTCTTGTGCTGCCTGCTGGTACTGCTCTTATTCAGTATGTTGACGATTTATTAGTGACTGCTGATGATGAGGAAACTTGTAAAGAAGCTACTCTTTCTTTGTTACGAAATTTGTCTGATTTGCATCATAAAGTGTCACCTTCAAAGTTGCAGTATTGTCGCCAAGAGGTGACCTATTTAGGTCATCTCTTGTCGAAGGAGGGAAGAAGGTTGACCCCAGAACGAATTCAAGCGATTGCTCAAATGACTGTACCAAGTACGCAGAGAGAGGTATGTGCTTTTCTGGGTATCACGTCGTATTGTAGACAGTGGATTCCGAACTTTTCTTTGTTGGCAAAACCTCTATTGGCATTGACTAGTAAGGATATACCGAACCCTCTTCCTTGGTCTGACGATTGTCAGAAAAGTTTTTCTGAGTTTCGTGATGCGTTGTGTTCTGCTCCAGTGTTGGGTACTCCTGACTACAGTAAGCCTTTTACACTCTACGTCCACGAGAGAGAGGGTTGTGCATTGTCAGTTTTGACTCAGCAATTCGGTGATAAGCAGCGTCCATGTGCATATTTCTCGTCAACTTTAGATCCGGTAGCTAGAGCGTTGCCAAGTTGCTTAAGAGCTACAGCGGCAGCGGCTGTTTCTATTCGACAGTCTGCTGGATTGGTGATGGATAACACGTTGGTCGTGATGGTTCCACATGCAGTGGATACTTTATTAAATAGAACCAAGACCCAGCACCTTACTAGTGCGAGGTTGTCGGGCTATGAGTTGACGCTTTTGGCTAGTCACGTGCACATCAAGCGGTATAATATATTGAATCCAGCGACATTGTTGCCGATTTCTGTGGACACAGATGGTCAGGAACAGCATGATTGTTTTCTTAGGACGGAGGAGGAAACGAAGGGTAGAGTCGTTTTGAAAGACACTCCTCTTTCGGATCCTGATGGTATGCTATGGGTTGATGGGTCATGCTACAAGCTCCCAAATGGCGATACAAGCGCGGCATATGTCGTGACGACATTATGTACGATTGTTGAAACTGCACGAGTGAGCTATAATTCGGCGCAAGCAGCAGAATTGATTGCGTTAACGAGAGCGTGTATTTTATCAGTGGGAAAGAGAGTGAATGTGTATACCGATAGTCAGTACGCGTTTGGTGTAGCACACAGTTTTGGACGCTTGTGGAAAGAAAGAGATTTCTCACATCGCATGGACTAAGATCCAACATGGGCAATTGGTGAATGAGCTTCTTGAGTCACTTACTTTGCCGAAGCAAGTTGCGATTGTGAAGTGTAGTGCTCACCGGAAGTTTACGGATGATGTCGGTCGTGGTAATGTGTTTGAGGATGAAGTTGCGAAAGAAACAGCGAGAAATGTGATGAGTCGAATGTACGTTGCAGGCCCTGTGAGATGGATTGGTGCAGCTGGAATGTGTGAAGACATGATTGAGAGTGTGAAATCAATCCAGGCTGAAGCCACTGAAAATGAAAAGAGTGTGTGGAGAGAAACTACGGGTAGATTGGATTCAACTGGTTGTTGGGTTGAGTTATCAGAACACCAAAGATGGATGTTGCCAGATGCATATGTACTTGCGGTGGTTACGATGGCACATGGGTTGTCTCACATTAGTGCGAAAGGAATTTGTAAGCTGTTGGCTCCAGTGTGGGAGAATGGTGGGATTCCCAAATGTGCGGAGAATGTGCTCAAGAATTGTATGGTGTGTTTGATGTATAATCCAGGTAAGGGAACTCTACCTCCAGCTGGTCACTTCGCGCCTCCGACGTATCCGTTCGAGGTTCTGCAATTGGATTTTATCCACATGGAAAGATGCAACAATTTGAAATACGTCTTGTAGTTGTTTGTGCCTTTTCTAGATGGGTAGAGGCATACCCCCTAAAAGACAATACTGCCTCATCCACAGCTAAAGTTTTGCTCAAAGAATATTTCCCTAGGTTTGGGTTGCCAAGGATGGTGTGGAGTGATAACGGAAGTGAGTTCGTGGGGAAGATCATGAAGAGAGTGTGTGAGGGTTTGGGCATAAAACAGAAATTCCATGCTGCGAATCACCCCCAATCAGCTGGATTAGTGGAATGTTACAATGGCACCCTGAAGCTGAAGTTAGCCAAAATTCAGGCGAGTTCTGGTCTCCAATGGCCCGATGCTTTGCCGTTGGCACTTTTGCCAACTAGAACTACAGTGCATTCCCGAATCGGACTTAGTCCGTATGAAATTGTTTTTGGTCGACCGGCAAATGTGTGGGGAGTGCCGAGACCAACAAAATTTAGTGATATTGACTATCCTGTGTTGGTGGACTATTTGTATGATCTGACGGCTAAATTGCGTGTCTTGCATCAACAGGTTCACGATAACCTGCCACCAGCCTCCGTGGACCCAGGTCACACCATCAATCCTGGTGACTGGGTCCTCGTGAAAAATTTCCAACGGACCAAGAACGACCAGCCCCGCTGGACGGGCCCTCATCAGGTGTTGCTGTCTACAAGAAAATCGGTAAAAGTCTTTGGGAAGAAAAATTGGATCCACGGCGTACACTGTAAGAGGGTACCTTTACCTCTGCCGTACGGCCAGTGGATCCTTGAAGGTATTGCAGACACCGAGACTGAAAGGTTTCCGAAGTTCACACCGTTCAGCGACGCTGAGTTGGTATGGAGAGGGACTGAGAAAGAAGACGATGATGTCTTGCAAGCAGCTGTGCCTTCACCTTTGAGATTGGACACCACCGAGCCCGAACTATTATTTCAAAACCAGACAGAGTTTGGTAAAAACCATTATAATTTAGTCCATGAGATAATGGACTAATAAAGAACAAATAATTCCTTTTTTTTTTTCTTTTTTTTAAACTGCACTCTCAGCCAAGAAACTGTTTTGATTTTTTTTTTCCTTTTCCTACCGCCATCCGGGTTCCGCTGTAGGGTCACGGTGTAAAGACTGGGGATTGCAGCCGTGTAGACACAAGGTCGACGGTACTGGTTGGTCTCAGGGCGTTCCCTGGACTGACAGATGCACTCCCTAGCAGAAGAAAACCAACCGCCGCGAACAGCCCAGTTAGAGGATGAAGTTTTTTGAGATCGAGAGAGCTGCTGAGAAAATGAACTTTAAGATGAAACTATGTAGAATAATGCATAGCAAATATTTTCTGATTACCTGTATTCTGATGTTTTTTAGCGTGACGTTAACTTTGGTGGGTTGGATTGTTTTTTCTACTCAATTGACTTCTACACCCATTTCCCAACCTACGACCTTTCCTACTACTACTTCTTTGCATTCTTTCCATATCTTACCCGAACACGAGCAGATTAGAAGATCAGAATTTGTACATAATACATTCATACAGCTACTGCACCAACATCAGTTGGTAGTGAACATTACTAATTGTTGGGTTTGTGGTCTTATGCCACATACTACAGATAGAGTTGTTCCCTTTCTGATCTTACCGTTTAGTCAGAATGGGTCATTATGGGCTTTTCAGACGATTTTCATTTATGCCCTGGAAGTCTATCCCCTGCATTCCATGAGAGATAACTTGAGTAATCAAGCCTTGGTGAAGGGAGTTATGAATATGAGCAGAGATATCAATACGTACAGGACTATTCCCAAGGAAGAGTTATCGGCTTATGTTGGATGGAACACGACAGGATACAGTGTTAGTCTGAGTGAAAGGCAGAAACGAAAGAGGTCACCTCCGATTTGGATCGTACCACACCGAGGTCATTTTTGTCTGCAAGGTAATGGCAAAAATCCGAAAGCTCAGCTGGGGAAGAGTGTTTGTACTCAGACGTATGTTTTTACGTCTCAATCTTCCCCGCCGTTTTTGGCAGCTAAGGGCACGTATTTTGTTTGTTACAACAGAGCATATACATGGTTGTCCCCTGAATTTTCAGGAACGTGTTATGTTGGATACTTGTTGCCTCCTACGTATACTGCTGCTGCAGATTACCACAAGACAAGAGTTGTTAGAGGTGTCTTCAATCGGGAAGATACCGCTGGACAGGAAGTGGGAGACTTCTTTAAGGGTTTCTTACCGTTCTGGGGACCTATGGCTAACAGTAGGGGCTTACGGCAATTGACGAGGGTGGTTGAATCCACCATAAACGAAACTGCCGGTGCCCTTAGTAATCTGACAGCTGAGCTTCAAGCGGATCGCCTTATGACGTTACAGAATCGTATAGTTTTAGACATCATACTCGCGGATCGAGGTGGAGTATGTAAAGTGATCCAATCGAGTTGCTGCGTTTTCATCCCAGATAATGCTCCGACGGTATACGGGCCATTTCCAGGTTACATAAGATCTCAGAGTCTATACATGTGGACGAAGGAGATTGGTCGTTAACTGGATGGTTTTGGGGACTGTTATCCGTTTGGGGATGGAGGATTCTGATGATCATTGGTGTGGCTCTAGCGGTTCTTTTCTCTTGTTGTCTTTGTGTACAGTGCGGTCCTGCCATATGTGGCCTTTGTGCTACTACGTGTGTCAGGAGACCGCCTGTCTCGAGAGATGCACGGAGAAACAAGATAATGCTTCAACAGCACCTTGTTGATCTGATGAAAATTGACATCGACTCAGATATAGACTGAGTAATTGCCTATGTAAGGGCAAAAGGAGGGCTGGGGTTCCATGAATTCTGAACCCGTGTTTTAAATGTCATAGTTCCGTTACGATTTTGGTAACAATGAACCGTAACTAATGAGTTCGGCAAGTACGAGTTTTTTCGCCATGTTACACACAAGGATTCACAGTGTATTTGAAGATTCCGTTCCGAACCATAGTTTTCATTGTGTGTAAGGCAGCCATTTTGTGGTTGCCCTCACATAGGCCGATGACTGCGGCTGAATGAGTCTTTACGACTCGTGCCCTTTTGCTGGGGTTTGTGCTGACATTTACATGACCCGAAGTGAACTGACCTCGTTGCCTGAAGCCGACCTTGCTGAGCCAGTTCTTGCCCGCTAGCTGATCAAGACTAAGATCAGAGCGCAGGACATCGTAAAGTTTTTACTACACACAAATATGCCTTATCCTACTCTTACCTGTTTTTGTTTCTTTCTTTATGGTCTATTTATGATATGGGTCATGGCCTTTTTATTATGGGTTCGTTCGGCCTGTCTAAAGAAGAATGTTGGGTTTGTCCGATGATTGATCATGGGCCGAACAATTGAAAAGTGGGTTTTACCGTCATGCGATACTTTTGGTGTGGATACATGTGATTGGACAGTTCGTAAATGTTAGGTGTTTGTCTGGAATGTGATTTTTGGCATAAAAGGAATGACTTGCTTTGTAAAATTGAGCAGTCTCCTGAGAACTCATACCGTGATGATTTCTAGGATTTCTGTTACTGGCTGCAGTCAATAAATTCGATCTTTGACGTCACCACGAAGAGTCCCGTGTCTCTGTATTCTAAGACAGGTGAACCCGAAGACTTTGGGCGTGCCCCTGGCACCGCTGGGTCCTAAATAACCCGGTTCTTCAGGATGCATTACATGCGCCGTGCAGCCATACTTCCTTCAAACTAAGGAATGTCCTAAAGTACTCTTGCAGTCTGTGCCACTAAGAAAAGCTTTAGCCTCGCCATTATTACAGGGGTATCCAAAAGGTAAAATTTATGACTCATGTACATACCCTTCCCTAGCGCCTAATATCTGCCTACTTGATGATATTGTAAACAGTATTTAAAATGGAATGTTGTTATTGGCAGAGGAATAAAGCTATGGATTATCCAATCAGCTGAAAGTGTTTCAGGAACAACTAATGAGATTTTTCTAACTTCTCTATGTCCAACACTGTGTATGTCTGATCCTTTCTAGCCATTATTTTCTGCTGTTTTGTAAGAGTACAAAGTAAAAGCAGATTTGTGGCATTATGGTAGAGGGCCTATGAAGAAAGGCTTGATTAAATAACAATACAAACGTTTCTAATCTATTTATCAGCTTCCGATCATTAAATCTTGCTTATTGATCATAAAGTCTGTGTTTAACAATAATTGTATACAGGATTGGAGGGTGACCTGTAATCTTTTTTGAGGTCAGTGTTGGAGAGCTTCTGTTCTCCTCCCCTCTTGTTGTAGTTTGATTAGATATGTTGACACAAATCTCTTGTTTATGTAGCCAGCAAGCCACTGTAAGAGCACAGTTCTGGTACCTTCAACTGCCAGGACAGGTATACACCCAAATTCTTGTTTGTCCACTATTTTCCCCCGGGCCAGGTCCCCAATCTTAGGGATCCAACCACAAATCGCTGGGCCTTCCTTCACTCCTTCAGTGGTGATATGTTTTACTTAGATGTTGCTTTTTGCTTCCCGGAGGCTGTTCGTTTCCTGTAAAACATCCAAATGTTAAATGTGTTTCAAAAGGTATTTCTGCCACCACTGTGCTGGGACGGTCAAGGTCTGGCACCCACATCTTGACCTCAAATAGGATTTCATAGGGAGTCCGACCACCAAGGGACTTTCTAGGCAGATTGTTAAGTACTCTTTGGACCCCATATAGGTGACGGACACAACTGCAACCTGAGCCTAATACCCTTGCTGTTAAAGACTACTTTAAGTCCCGGTTTACCTTCTCTACAAATGAATTTTCCTCAGGATGGTATTGGGAAGAATACCGCACAGTCACACCCAATTTTCTCATGGTGTCTTTCTAAGCCTTAGAGGAATGGAATGTGCTAACTGTGCATGTCCTGATAAAGACTTGCAAGTCCTTTAAAGTAGTACGGACATTATCCAATAGCTGTGGCCAGACCCATAGGAATCGAGAGCAGGAATCCACTGCAACCAAGATGTATTTTTAAGCCCCATCTGATTAGAAGGGGCCTGAGTGTTCTAGATAAATGCATGTGAGAGGTTTGTTTGAAATCAATAGTGGTGTCTGTTGTGGTCATGCTATGGTGGAGCCCTTCATCTGCTGGCAGACGTCACATTTAAGGACAAGGGGCCAGATGTAGGTAGCCTAATACCGGTCGGTAACGGACGAAATTACCGATTTTCGGTCGTTACCGACCGGTATTAGGCTTTTCAGAAATAGGAGGCCAAATTGAAGGATTCGGTAATTTACCGAATCGGTAATTTAAGGAACCGGTAAATTACAGAATTCTTAAAATACCGATTTGGTAAATTACCAAATCCTTAATGTAGGGAGCACTCAAATGAGTGCTTTTCTCATTTCAGGATTCGTTATTTACCACCAACTACAAGTTGGTAGTAAATTTCGGAAACCGTTAAAAAAGCAAATGTTTGCAATTTTTAACAGTGCCATGTGGCTGACATATGTGCCACATGTGCACCCATGCACTATTCAGGGGTGCAACAGGGTGTCAATGTGCCACCCTGCCACCCTTGTAAGTCTTCCCCCTATTACCGATTTGGTAATTCTCATTCATTTCTACGGGCCTCCAGGCCCATAGGAATGAACGGTAAATACCGAATCGGTAATTACCGAATTTTACCGATTCGGTATAAAATACCAATTTTTTTCCTACATAGCATTTACTGATTCTAAAATACAGAATCGGTAAAATTCGGTATTTTAGAATCGGTAAATGTAGATTGCCTAATATAGCCCAAAGTCCCTAGCCTGTTTCTATAGACCTGGTCACTAATAGCGTTGCTGCATTAATGAATTTGTAGGCGCCACCCCTGCGTGTGCTGATGCTAAGCCCTCATGTACGGATAGGGTTAAGCCTAACCTGCGATCTGAGTTTAGTACTCCCCTATCCCCCGCTCTGAGAGTAGTGGCAAATGGTATGCTTTACGTGCTAAACTTGTAGCAGTACTTTGTGGGAGAGACTTTCAGCAGATGGGTGCAGTTGCATAGCGTCACCGTAGTGCTGCGATCTATTCTCACACTGGAAAGAGTTATTGCAGTGACTGCAGCAGTTTGCACTCTTGCTTTTGTGGCCTCATCAGTCATTGAATTCCTTGAAACGTGTACGCCTACAAGTTGGTGACCCAAGGTGTGAATCACATGAATTGGTGGGAATCATGCTTTCAGCTTGGCGCCAAAGCATTTAGTGCTTTATTGTGATCTCTGAATCCATTCTGGCTCCGTTTCTTCCTCCTGTTCCCTCGTTTTGTTTCCCCCCCCATCTGGGCCTGTTGTACTGTAATTAAGTGTTTACTCGGTTCCTTCCTGTTTCCCCGCCTACCTCGCCGCTCTCCCTCCCCGCTTCCCGCCACCGCCATTTGCCCCGCCCCTTTCTCTTCTGTACCCTCCCCGCTCCCGCCTCCCAGCTGCTCCGCCCACCCGCGCACTTGGCCTTATATGGCGACCGTGCGACGCAGGTGAGTGTGACCCACTTGTGGGACACCCCCGCGCCGCAAGGCCACCAGCTGCTGCGTGTGCCCCTTTGCTGTGCCTTACTGCCTCGCCGCCGGCCTCGCGGCCGCCTTGCTTCTCCCCTTGTGTTTTTTTTCCCTCTGTTTTACCCGTCATTTGTGCTTGTATTTTTCTTGGTTTTTTTGTGCTGCCCGTCATTTGTGCTTGTATTTTTCTTGGTATTTTTGTGCTGCCCGTCATTTGTGCTTGTATTTTTCTTGGTATTTTTGTGCTGTGCTAAACGTTTCTTCCTCCTGTTCCCTCGTTTTGTTTCCCCCCCCATCTGGGCCTGTTGTACTGTAATTAAGTGTTTACTCGGTTCCTTCCTGTTTCCCCGCCTACCTCGCCGCTCTCCCTCCCCGCTTCCCGCCACCGCCATTTGCCCCGCCCCTTTCTCTTCTGTACCCTCCCCACTCCCGCCTCCCAGCTGCTCCGCCCACCCGCGCACTTGGCCTTATATGGCGACCGGGCGACGCAGGTGAGTGTGACCCACTTGTGGGACACCCCCGCGCCGCACGGCCACCAGCTGCTGCGTGTGCCCCTTTGCTGTGCCTTACTGCCTCGTCGCCGGCCTCGCGGCCGCCTTGCTTCTCCCCTTGTGGTTTTTTTTCCTCTGTTTTACCCGTCATTTGTGCTTGTATTTTTCTTGGTTTTTTTGTGCTGCCCGTCATTTGTGCTTGTATTTTTCTTGGTATTTTTGTGCTGCCCGTCATTTGTGCTTGTATTTTTCTTGGTATTTTTGTGCTGTGCTAAACGTTTCTTCCTCCTGTTCCCTCGTTTTGTTTCCCCCCCCATCTGGGCCTGTTGTACTGTAATTAAGTGTTTACTCGGTTCCTTCCTGTTTCCCCGCCTACCTCGCCGCTCTCCCTCCCCGCTTCCCGCCACCGCCATTTGCCCCGCCCCTTTCTCTTCTGTACCCTCCCCGCTCCCGCCTCCCAGCTGCTCCGCCCACCCGCGCACTTCGCCTTATATGGCGACCGTGCGAACGCGCAGCGGTCACGCGCAGCGGGTGCGCCGATTGTGCGCCTAAGGCGCTCCTAAGGTAAGCCCGTCTGCGCCCGTCCGCGCCTGGACCGCGCCAAGGGCCAGGACCCCTGGCCCACGGAGACCCCGACCGACCCGCCTGACGTACTCCGCCGCCACCCTCATCGCACTCAACACCGGCCGACTCCCAGATTGCCACCAAGCCACACCACGACGCACCCACGGACCTTTCTTTCACCTGCATCCGGACCTGCCTCGCACCAGCACCCGCCAAGTCGACCTCCAGCAGCACCCACCTCAAGTGCATCCTGCTCAACACCCGCTCCGTCCACAGGCACGCTGTCGAACTCTGGAACCTCCTAGACGCCACAGCACCTGACGTTGCCTTCCTCACGGAGACCTGGATGAACGCCTCTTCAGCTCCCGACATCGCCATCGCCATCCCAGAGGGCTACAAGATCGTCCGCAGGGACCGCAACACCAACCAGATGGGAGGAGGCATCGCCATCATCCACAGGAACACCATCCGTCTCACGACCAGCACCGACAACACCCTGACCACCGCCGAACACCTGCATTTCCAGATCCACACCGACCCGAACACCACCCTCAGAGGCACCCTGATCTACCGACCCCCGGGACCACGCACACAATTCAGCGAGGACATCGCCGACTTCGTCATCCCGCATGCCCTCCCCTCCGCCGACTACATCCTCCTGGGGGACCTCAACTTCCATCTGGAGAACAACAACGACCGCAACACCAGCACCATGCTCGACAACCTCGCCAATCTTGGACTCAAGCAGCTGGTGTCCACCCCCACCCACCTCGCCGGACACACACTCGACGCAGTCTTCTCCTCCAGCACAGACATCGACTTCAGCCACGCCACAGAGCTGCAATGGACGGACCACAGCTGCGTCCACTTCACCTTCAAGAGAACGACGACCCACCAGCAACAGGCCGCCCGCAGAAGCTGGAACAAGATCACAGCAGACCAGCTCGCCACCTCCCTGAGCCAGCACCCTCCTGCCAGCTCAGCGAACCCCAGCCAGGCCGCCGACAACCTCACGAAGTGGATCAGCACCTGCGCGGATGAGCTCGCCCCGATGAGGATCCCGCCCAGCAGACCCGGCAGCAAGAAAGCCCCGTGGTTCACCGACGAACTCAAGAGCTCCAAGAAGAACTGCCGAGCCCTCGAGAAAGTCTGGAGAAGGGATCCTACACCGGACAACAGGACCACCTTCAAGCTGGCCACCCGGAAGCACCACCAGCTGATCCGCGCCGCCAAGAAAACTGCATTCAAGGACCGGCTGGACAACAACGCACACAACTGCAAGGAACTCTTCAACATCGTGAAAGAGCTATCCAACCCCAGCGCAGGAAACAACGACATCACCCCATCGCAAGACCTCTGCAACTCCCTCGCTTCATACTTCCACAACAAGATCACGGACATACACAACAGCTTCAACAACCAACCAACGCACACCAAGACCAAACAACCACCCCCCACCACCACCCTCCACGCCTGGACCCCGATCAGCACCGAAGACACCATCCGTACGATGAACTCCATCCACTCCGGATCACCGACCGACCCCTGCCCTCACCACGTCTTCAACAAGGCCGACGCCGTCATCGCACCCCACCTGCGAGACATCATCAACACATCCTTCGACACCGCCACCTTCCCTGAGAGCTGGAAGCACGCCGAACTCAGCGCTCTACTCAAGAAACCCACAGCGGACCCCACCGAACTCAAGAATTACCGCCCCATCTCGCTCCTCCCGTTTCCCGCCAAAGTCATCGAGAAGACCGTCAACAAGCAGATGGCCGCCTTCCTCGAGACGAATGGATCCCTCGACCCCTCACAGTCCGGCTTCCGAGCCAATCACAGCACCGAGACCGCCCTCCTCGCCGCCACCGATGACATCCGAGCCCTGATGGACAACGGAGAAACAGCGGCCCTCATCCTCCTAGACCTCTCCGCGGCATTCGACACTGTCTGCCACCGCACCCTAGTACAGCGCCTCAGCAACGTCGGAATCCAGGACAAGGCGCTGGAATGGATCATCTCCTTCCTCGACGGCAGAACACAGAGAGTCCGCCTACCACCGTACAAGTCAGAGGCCTCCGAAGTCATCTGCGGCGTCCCTCAAGGATCCTCGCTGAGCCCCACCCTCTTCAACGTCTACATGAGCCCCCTCGCGGCCATCGCACGCCAACACAACCTCAGCATAATCTCCTACGCCGACGACACCCAGCTGATCCTCTCCCTGACCAACGACCCCGCCGCCGCCAGAGCCAACCTGCACGAAGGGATGAAAGAAGTAGCCGAGTGGATGACGACCAGCCGCCTGAAACTGAACTCTGACAAGACGGAGGTCCTCATCCTGGGCTCTTCACCCTCCGCCTGGGACGACTCCTGGTGGCCTCCCGCCCTGGGCACCGCACCCTAACCGACGGACCATGCACGCAACCTGGGCTTCATCCTGGACTCCTCCCTATCCATGACCAGACAAGTCAACAGCGTCTCCTCGGCTTGCTTCAACATCCTACGCATGCTACGGAAGATCTTCTGGTGGATCCCCACCGAGACCAGGAAGACCGTCACCCAGGCCCTCGTCACCAGCCGACTGGACTACGGCAACGCCCTCTACGCCGGTACCACCGCCAAGCTCCAGAAGAGACTCCAGCGGATCCAGAATGCCTCAGCCAGACACATCCTCGACATCCCACGAACCAGCCACATCTCCGGACATCTGAGAGACCTTCACTGGCTCCCCGTCAACAAAAGAATCACCTTCCGCCTCCTCGCCCACGCACACAATGCCCTACACGACCAAGGCCCGAGCTACCTCAACAGCCGGATCAACTTCTACGCTCCCAAACGCCAACTCCGATCAGCCAACCACGCCCTCGCCGCCGTCCCCCGCATCCGAAGAGCGACTACAGGAGGAAGGTCCTTCTCCTACCTGGCCGCCAAGACCTGGAACTCCCTCCCGACCGACCTGCGCCTGACCCGAGACCACCTCTCCTTCAGGAAGAAGCTGAAGACCTGGCTGTTCGAGCAGTAGCGGCACCCCCCCCCCTCCCCCAGCGCCTTGAGACCCTACGGGTATGTAGCGCGCTATATAAATGTCATTGATTGATTGATTGAGTAGTGTAAGTGTTCATTGTATGATTGAACACAATAATATGAATCACACACTATTAGTGTGGGGAATCCGGGATCCATATTCTCCAGGGCCAGAATCAAAGTCCTGAGTTCTGCCAGCGGTGCAGTGTAGTCACCTAGTGAATGCGTTTAGGTTTTTTCAGGATGGAATTCTTCATCCCGCATTTGCCCTTTTGTGGCTGTGCACACTGCTAAATATTGTTGCTTTTATCCCTATGGCAGTTGGGCAGAGCCATCCATATATATAATGTAATCATACTGATCAATAGTCATTAGGTAGAGGATATTTGTGTTGATACTGCAGGAATGCTTGTGTTTGTGTTTTGTAGTGTAGAGTCAAAGACGTAGTGTACATCTATTGCAATCAGAGAGTTGGCCCATTGTATGCCTCATGGGTATAAGGCTTTTGTGTTAGGAATGCTGGCCTTTGTCACAGTCTCTAAGGCTAGAGCTGGGGTGATGACAACAATTTGTTTCCCCTGAGCCAATGCTCTCTCTCACACCATAGCAGTCTGCACCGCAGTCAGTATTTTTTCAGTCAGTGCAAAAACGCATTTCGGCATTAGTGTATAAATGCAATTTATATGCAATTGGTACTGTATCACCTTCTTTGAATGTAAAGTAGATGTACCCAGATGACCCCTCAATTATTTGGATCACCAGGTTTGTGGTGTTTACACGTATGTGTAAGTGTGTTGAAGCTAGCATGTCAGCTTTCTCTGAATGTAAAATATTTGTGTGTTCAGTTGTCCAATGTGTACTTGAAAGTCTGGACAAATCAAGTCAAGGAATGGTTTAACCCATTGTGCGTAATCTGGAATGTAAATTCTGCCAAAATTAGGAATTCCAATATAGATTGAGGGTGCTTCAATGTGTTCGGTGCTTGTAAAAGTGCACACTTCTCTAAGATGTGTGTCGCAAGGTTTTTGCCTTCACTTAACAACTTGTATCCTAGAAACGGAGCAATGAGATGGGCATTCTTTGATTTTTTTAAAGTTACATTTATAGCCTGTGTGAGCAAATCCCAGAACTATGCGATCTACTCTTGACACATGCGCACAAATAAATCAAATTAATGTCATTGGCATAGGACACTGCCTGGTCATCAATTTTTTTTAAAGTTCTGTAACCCAGGCTAAAAACAACCCAGGACTGTTCTTACCCCAGGGGTAAACAACAGAACTGTTTCCTGCTTTCAGGTGCTATATTTTGGCAGAAAAATCCATTTGAGATATCAAATGTAGTTTAATATTTTTTACGCACTATATTGTTCATTAGTGCGGCGCTGTGTGCGTTTTGTCTGCAAATTGCGTGTAGCCGTATTTAGATATCTGTAATCTAATACTAGACTATATGAATGATCAGGTTTTATTACTGGAAACAGGAGATTATCGATAGGAGAGGTGAATCTTTCTATTACAACTTGATATTCTAGTTTTTTAGCATCATTCTTAAAGGGGTACTGTCTTTGAGGTTGTGGGGTTGATCTCACTGGTATTACGTGATATGGAGAACCGTCATCCCACCCCACCCCACAGGGGTGAGGCATAACGCAGGAGCCAGCATTAATGCCCACTCCTTGGCATATGTATGTCTAACTGATTCTGGGCAGAGGTCGGAAAAGTCAGGTAAAATTACCATTTCTCCGTTTGGGCAGATCATGACAAATTCTGGTGGCTAATCTATTTCAGCCAAGAGAATGTCCGAGCTAAATGACAAGTTTTCCCAAAAGAGAACTATATTGGGCATTATATCTCTCCAAGAAAGAGCTGGTCTTGGTGAAGCGGTCCTCCAATGGTTTTCCTCATTCCTACACAATCGCACTCAAAAAATAAAAATCAAAAACTTTGCTTCTGACTCTCACCCTATCAACAAGGGGGTCCCTCAAGGCTCAGTGCTCTCCCCACAACTCTTTAACATCTACATGCAACCCCTCACCAAACTACTCAGAGCAGCCAACATCCGCTTCCATCTTTACGCAGACGATACTCAGATATATCTGGAAAACTCCTCCCTTAGTGACATTGAAAGACTCAATGACGTACTGAATGATGTCCAACACTGGCTGTCTTCGAATCATCTTAAACTGAACCCCGACAAAACCGAGATACTTCTAATTTCAAATAAGGAGGAGAACCCTCAAATTGCTGAATGGCTAAAAGCCGTAGATGCTCTCAACGGGAATCTCACCCTAGCTGACTCTGTCAAATAACTAGGCATCACACTAGACCCGAAACTAAACATGACCAGACACATCAAGAATTCAGCTAAGAGCGCCTTCCTTAACCTTAAACTTCTAAACAAAGTAAAACCCTTCATTCTGCCTGGTGATCTCAAACAGGCCACTCAAACACTGGTACTGTCAAGGCTGGACTATGGGAACGCAGTCCTCTCAGGAATTGCAAAATCACACCTAGCTCCCATCAAAATAACTCTGAATGCGGCAGAATGTCACCAGAATCAAGAAATTTGACCACATCTCTCCTGCAGTCAGTGAACTTAAGTGGCTCCCAGTTGAAATGAGGATCAGCTTCAGAGTAGCCTGCCTCACTCATAAAGCCCTACATACCAGCAAACCCGAATACCTGACGGCCAAACTAAAAAAATCCGGTCAGGCCAGGAACCTCAGAAGCTCAAACTCCCTCCTTCTCACCCCTCCAAAAACTCGAAAAATAAAAACTGCGACTTCTTCCTTCACCGGAATCGTGCCCAAAATCTGGAACTCCACCCCCCCCACATCAGAACCATTTCCTCCTTGTAAAAATTCAAAAGCCAACTCAAAATCCTGTTCCTCAATCGTGCCCCAGGGAGTCGATAGGAGCACTCAGAGTGGGGTAACAGACTCTTAATTACCGCTCCATCGTCATGTCAGCGAGACTACAAAACAGATGTTTCCTTGACTACGAAGCTGACCCCTCAACATCGCCATGCATTATTTTTATTTATTTCTCTTATCTAGTTTGTTATCTTTACTCTGTAAAGCACTCCGATACCCTAGGTCAGGCTAGTGCTATATGAAACTACTAAAATAAAATAAATAAATAAAAGTATGAACAATGTGGAACGCTCACTCTCATATCTGGTATTTCCACCTGGACATAGTCACTCAATCCAGCAGGTTCTGGTGAACTATTGTTGAACTATTATTACTTCTGCCGCTCTGTGTGGCATGGTCAGAGCCCATTCCCCATTCAGAAGCAGTGTCCTCAATATCTGTAGCATGCTATACTTTGATGCCTGCCACTTTCTCATTTTTGTATTGAGGCTTGGACTGTTGAGGTCTGTCTTCCTGTTATATGATGTAGTCAGATGAGGCTTGTGAGTCCTACTTTGGTTTCAAGTACTCCTCTGATCGGCGCTCTGGTCATGCACCTCTCTCAGAGTGTTTTTCGGATGATTCCTGAAAGGAACAAGATGAACATACATCAGTATCCCGATACCTAGCAGACATTTTAATTGTGTCACGGTTGCGCAGATGATAGCACTTTTCAGTGGCTTTCTGTTGAGGAGGCCAACTCCGTGGCCTGGACTTTTCTTTATTTTGCTTATTATCCCATATCTTCTTAGACGAAGAGTCAAATCCTTGTTTTGAGTTATATTTTTCAGAATTACTCTTAATTTGTGGTTTACTAAGTCTGGCTCCAAATTAAATCCCTTAGGCGCTGGCATAAAGCCATTGCTGCTGTTTCTCCTCTAATGTTACTTAACATTATGGCTGATACTGCTGCAAAATTTCCCATCAGTTTCATCCCCAAGTCCAGGGCAGGGACTGCCCCGTACTCATACTAGATCTACTTTAGCATTTCTGGTCCATCAGCTAATGAGGCAGTACCATGAGTTCTGGTATATACTGCAGGAAAGACTGTGCCCTAAGTGGCACAGTCCTCCACAGTGGGAGCCATCCACACAGGCAAGCATAAAGTAAGAATCCTGTGTTTTTCCTCAGATTCTTTATTGGGACACAATGCTTCAGATTGACTTGTTTTCTGTGCAACCGAGAATGGAGTTTCCTCTCTCATGATAGAAACTTTCCCCATGACTGCCTTAATTATTTGTGGGCTAGTGCCCCGTGTAGCCAATTGTGGTTGTGCAGCATTAACAGCCCTGGCAAGATTTAAAGTAATTGATTGCATAATGAACTGTGTCACACTTCTATATGTTCTGATCAAACTATCATATAGTATTCGTACTTGTGCTGCTGTTAAATTAATATTGGGATGTGGTGTGCAGCTGGCTAAGACTGGCTGTTTATCTCCCTAACTGCTAAGGAGATAAAGTCTCACTTCTTCTTTAGTGTGTGATAGGATGCCATTAAATCAACGTTTGTGTTCTTGGTGTGTTAGTAGTATTCCTAGATCTTAATAAGCTGTGTAGTTACGTGGAACGTCAGTTGCAGTGTATTTGTGAAACTGTCTCGAGTGATTGTCAGTAGCTGGGGCTTTAATCCATGAACGGAATGTGAACTTCAGCCACAAAGGTAAATAACTTCCCCCCTGTGAGTGCGAGACCATTCTGTTACAGCATCTGAACAACTGCATGTCTGCAGTTTTCAGTTATATTTACTGCTGTTGGTTCGGCCATCAGAGTATGTGGAAATCAGAGAGGGTATCACTATGGGACAACCCTTTGACAAGTTCAAGCTTGAACAACCTACAGCCAATACATAGGGGACCCCTACTTAGCTAAGGAGGATTTTCTCTAACACCTCAGACGTCTCCATTTAGTAGGTTAGTAGGGTTTTTTTGGGTATATAAAAGAAAACTACTCAGGTGATCTAATAAATAAAAGCCCAATCTTTAACGTTGGTGGTGCCATGTCGTATGGTTTGTACCTCTGTCAGTAAAACTTTGCATTTGTGGGACAACATAAATGTCAGGATTGTCCCAGACTGATTCCATGCACAGTCACAGGTCACAGTGCACCATCCGACCCCCTAGACTTACAGGGTAACAAATGTGTGTTCAATCATACAACATGACAACTCTGATTCCCCAAGGAAATCGTGGTAATAGATTGTGAGAAGCTGGCCTGGTATATGATGTCCACTAATGTAAGTGGGCACCTTGCACCAGTCCAGACAACCCTTATTGGGATTTAGGAGGTCTTAGACAACCTTAGAAAGCTCTGTAAGTGGTAGCTGTGGAGAGCAGCCTTCAGGCTTAGTCCAGAAGGAGTGTAAAGCTGTTTTTTTTTTTTTACCAGAATGCAATATTATAGTATAGATTAAGTGAAAAAGAACCACACAAAGTATTCATAAAAATGTGTATTTATTATATAATACTCTCTAACACATACAAATATCTCCTACCTGGATATATGCACAATTCACAATACACAGTGGACCCCAGAAGGGGACAAAACCATATACTAAGAAAGTGGTATAAGAACCACAACTTGGGTCAAGACAATGTCGAGAGGACATAGAAGTTCTGGGGATCCAAGGAGCCACCCAAGGTGAGCATAGAGGAACCCCACTGAGAGCGTGTGCAGTGTGGAAACACGACTGCGTGCTCCGTACAAGTCCAAGTGTAAGTCGCATTTGAATTTTTAAAGATTAAGGACCCTTCACAGTGGACCCTTAAGAAACCCCATAGAAGACAGTTGGAGAGCCACCCCACCCATGGATACCCTGGTATCCACATTACCTACACCAGGTAAGCCGGGTGCATAGTGGTGTCGGAAACCGCTGTCGAACCCAATGGAGGACTTCAGGAAAGTGCTGCTGCTGGAATCCGAAGGCGGATTCTAGATGAAAGGTACCTGCAAGCAGAGGGGACAGAGTCTATGTCACTCAGGAGTCACCAGGAGACTTGGAAGACGAATGCCCTCTGATGTCGGGTGTTGCAGTAGAGTTGACGATGACCTTGACCCTGCAGCTGTGAAGACCAGATTATACTGAGGAAGACCAGAAGCCATGCACAAGTTGTCCCATGAAGGATGTCGCATGCTGGGGAGTCGGTGTCTGGCAGGAGCACAAACAAGCGTTGGGAAATGCAACCAATACAGGAGCTGAAGAAGGAACAACGTCGGGACCAGAAAGATCCAGGGGACTCACTACAAGCACGGGAGTCAGGGCAGGCTGTGAGCAATCAGGGGAGCCCAAGAGAAGCAAAAGTGACCCTCAAATGGACCCACAGGCTAGAGGCACTGGAGTCGCAAGAAGACCTCAAGCAGCTCACCAAAAGATGCCGGCCACGATGCACACGATGTGATGTGGCCCAGGATTCTGGTCGCTGGAGATACTCAAGGTTGGGACAACTTGGAGCTCAAAGGTCTTCTCGGAAAGAAGTCAACAAGCCTTTGTAACTGCAAGTTGATACGGTGCACAGGGGTTCGGTTATTGCAACACCCATGAGGGATACTGGCCTCAAACGTGGTGAGTGGGCAGGCCTTGGGAGCTGGGGAAAACCTCCACCTATGTTGCAGAGCCTTCGGAGTCCTGAGGAGTTCAGGATCAGCAGACCCGTTGTCTTAATTGTGGTACTTGCGAATGCAGGGAAGTGACTCCTTCACTTAAAGGGAGCTTCCTTCAGGTGTCTTTGATGCCCACAGGCCTTGGAGGGTTCCTGTATGGTGCACAGGCACAGACGATGCAGTAGACTGAGAGGGAGACAAAGTTGAGTCCAAATGAAGTCCAGCGAAGTCCAGAGTGCCCACACGGTAGAAGAAGAAGTGGTGTCTGATCTGAATCTTATCCCACAATGAATCTGGGGACCTACACCCAGGTAAGCCCTAAAGTACCCAAGGGAAAAAGTTGAGACGATTCAGGGGGGCCTCCGAGGGGAAGGTCTGGATGGTGGGGAGGTTACTCCCATGTCCTTTGTCCAGTTTCCAGCCAGAGTGGGAGCCAACAGCTCTCAGGATTGGTTTGAATTGGACTATGCATGGGGACACCAAGTGTGCCCCTCATACAGACTGAGTGGCACTGGCAAGCGCACCCACCCTGCCCCAAAACACACAATCCTGTCTGGGAGGCGGTCACACCTCCCTGTGACAGGATGCCTATTGTTCTGCCTTCCCCTGCTCGAGCTTGGCTCAGCAGTAGGAGGCCAGAATTGTGTCTCTGCTCAAAAGCAACCATTTTATGCTGTCAGGGTCTGGAAGACTGGTAGCGTGGACATGGCGAGCCAAACGGAGAGCACTTTCCAGTGCTTGGAATCATACCTCCCACACCGTTTACGGATAGAATTGGTTGCAGCCAGTTTTTAGCTAGTCATTGCGTGATTACACGGTGCCCTTCTATATGGTATATGGCTGCTTCACTGACAACCCGGGAGTATGGACTCCGTAGGCTGTAGGGGTGTCCTGCTCATGCAGGGACACCCTCTCACTTAGGACTAAGCACCCTACCTTTGGGATTGCAAAAGCCTGCGATAGGGTGGACTTATAGGTTTTAAGTGCAGTGACCCTAGATATAGGAAACCTATATCTTTAGTAAGTGGTGCTAGCATATAGGCTTTAATGGCAGGCCTGTAGTCCATTTTGAATGGTCTCCTATAGGTGGCATAATGCATGCATCATCCCATGGGGGACCCCTGGGGTACCTAAGTACCATATAATAGGGACTTATAAGGGTAGCCCAGTATCCAATCTAGGATATGCCTAAGTAATGAATGTAACAATTTAGGGAGAAAGCAGATACACTGGGGTCCTGTTAGCAGGTTCCCAGTCAGACTAGTTAATAACAGCTTAGCACCAGGAAAAAAGTGGGAATAACCACAGAAGAAGATCCTACTTTCCTACACTGATCTAGAACCTTTTTGTTTGAACTCTCAAATGATGGCACTCCACTAAGAACCCCGCCGGGAGAGCAAGTCACAAAACAGCCCTCAGCAAATATCACCGGCACATCAAGGAAGCCAAGAAAGCATCCATCACCACCTACATCACCTCCGCGGCCAACCACACAAAGAAACTCTTCAAAATAGTCAAAGAATTCTCCAATCCAACAGCTATAAAGAATACCATCCACCCCTTCCAAGAATTCTGTGACACTCTCTCAGATGACTTCCACAGCAAGATCACCAACATCTACAACAATTTCAACCTCCAACCCGCCATCCTCAATCCCAATGACCTCAACCAACCAGTCAACATCAGCCAAACCATCACCACCTGGTCTCCGCTCGCAACCCACAGCACCTGAGTCATCATATCTTCCATCCACTCCAAGGGGCCCACTGATCGCTGCCCCCTCCACCTCGCCAACCACACAATGAACACAGACAGCACACAACTCGCCAGCATCCTCAACACCTCCATCTCCACAGCAACCTTTCCAGACAGATGGAAACATGCAGACATCAGGCCCCTCCTAGAGAAAGCCTCCACCAACCCCACTGATGTCAAATATTAACGTCCGAGCTCCCTGCTCCCCTACCCGACTAAAGGACTTGAGAAAGCCATCAACCATCAGCTCACTGAATTCCTGGAACAAATCTACCTACTGATGACTCACAATCAGGAATCCGTACCATCCACAGCACTGAGACAGCACTGTTTGGTGCCACAGACGACATCAGAACACTCCTCAACCACAGAGAAACTGTGGCCCTGATCCTCCTTGACCTGTCTGCGGCATTCAACACAATCTCCCACAATACCCTTCTCAACAGAGTCCACAACATAGGCATACAGCAAGACATTTCCCTGGGATGAACAAATCCTATCCGACACTGTCTTTATAAAAAGGAGTGCATATTGGGCATATCCTCAGTAAGGTTCAGTCTTTGAGTTTGACAAATAAATTGCTTGTCAATCCACTAGCTAGAAGGGATATAACACATAATAAATAGAGAGAGGTGTTTTGATTCCTAATGCTGTAGAGCCCGAACTCACGATGGTCTTTCCGATGACGTTAGCTCACGCTATGATGGCTTTTTTGAATTATTACATTTAATAACATACTGTCTCGTCTATGTTACCCAAGTGTCGCTAGGTTAATACTACAACACAGACCACTCCTCGCTTTAATAATGCTATTGAAAGAACTTATTAACTTTCCACAACCTGCCACATAATACTGAGGGGCAAAAATATTTGTAGTGAATATTTTTATCAAGTTCCTAAGAACTTCCCTTATTAGTTTACTTTGCGGGAATAGCGCAGATTGGACCTCTATGATCTGTAATCGACATCTACGTGAAGGACAGGCACTGCCTGGCCCTCGCGCGTACATGTAACACGTGACCAACGTACCACGCTCACTTCTGTATGAGACGCATGCTATTGGTGCAGCGCTGGCCTTGCCCCAAATCAGGCGCTGGCCTGACTATCTCTCCCCGCGCTCCTGCAGAGACCTCTACATCAGCGTAGGGGCAATGCAACATAGAGCTTAACGCCTAAAACGGGTCAGGCATTTAAATCTAATCCTTTCATCGATGCATAATGGGATACCGGACATAACGCAAGTGTAGGCAATTAGCTCTAATTAGGGCTTTCTACTCGCTACACGCCCAATATAGCGCACTATTTAAACATCTCGACCCCCCAGCTCAGTTATCACCAGGGAGAAGAGCAGAATACAACTAGGTGATATCGCGGAAAGCGCACCTTCATATAGTAAGGGAATGCAAGAGAAATGTGTAATGAAAGCATGTTTGGATGAAAAATAGCCCTTCTAAACCCTTACTATTAAATGTGTATGCATATGATGTATATATTTTTACCGTAGCTACTCTTGCTTTTTAACTCTCTAGAGTTTGACTATAGGGGCTTTCCCTCTAGTCCTTCTCCCATGGAGCACGTACCTTGAAGTTCTTGGGTAAGATGTGAGAAATGTATCTCCCACTATATAATTCTTTTGTGTGTGCAGATGAGAGTCACATGTTACACATTTAGCCACGCATGCTAATTTGTGTGGTTGTGGTTCCGAGCGGGTTTCTTTAAGTGACCTGAGCATACTGATGGTTCTCTTGTATACAATTTCTTTCTCACAGGGTTACAGAGAGCTCCTGGAAGTGGAGAGTGGCAAAGGCCACCCCACCTAGTGGTTTTCTGACCACAAATTCGGTAAGAATGGAGCCCCCATTTTAATACTGGTCCTGATGAATGCCATGACCTTTTAAGGACACTAGCAGAAACATGTTGACCCGATTGAGTACGGTGAGGGGATAATAAAGTTCCCCACATCACCGTCTACTGTTTTTTAATACCATACAGTCACCTACTCCATTATAATTTTATTTGGCAACTGTAATGGTTTTTACATTTCACTCATTCACTATGGGCCCCCACTTAGTTTAGAAGTGCATCCCTGTTGTCAGGTGAATGCCGAACCTCTATCAAACCAAGTTTTTAGAGGGCGAGGACGGTCGATGATGAAGTATGACACCAGGTGGTGTGTGAGGCCAGTCCTTCACTTTTTGTGAAACGTCCACACTCGCAATTGAATCTTGAGCACCTTCGGTCACATTACTGGGAGCAGCCCCATTTGTGTTAAACATTTTGTGTTTGAGGCTGGCCTGCTCCTAGCGCCCTGTGGCTCTAGTTCCCTCTCCCAGTTAATTTCTGGGAGTAGTTTGGTCACATACAGCAAGACACCCTCAAGTTGATCACCTCCTTCCTTACAGTTAACACACAGAGCATCCGACTGATTCCCTTCACCTCCTCATCCAAAGACATCATAAGCGGTGTACCATAAGGATCATCCCTCAGCTCCACCCTGTTCAACATCTTCCTGTTCTCCCTTGGAGACATCCTCAGATCCCAAGGACTCAACATAATCTCCTATGGAGACGACACTCAACTGATCCTCTTGCTCACCAACCAACTTCTACAGCACCATGTCCAATGTAGCTAATTGGATGAGAGACAACTGCCCCCAATTCAACTTCGATATAACTGAAGTACTGATCTTCGGGAAGAACACCTTTGCATGAGACCATAGCTGGTGGCACTGCAGAACTTGGACCTACACCCACACCGGCTGACCATGCACAGAACCTCAGCATCATCCTCGACAGCCAACTGACAATAAAATGATAAGTCAACATAGTTGCCTCCTCCTGCTTCCACACACTTTGCATGTTCTGCAGAATCTTCAGATGGATCCCAACCAACACCAGAAAGACCATCACTCAGGCCCTTGTAACCAGCCGCCTCAACTACAGCAGCACCCTCTACACCGGCATCTCCACCCAGCTCCTCAGAAGACTCCAGACCATACAGAACGCTTCAGCCAGAGTCATCCTGGACCTCCCAAATGAATCCACATCACGCCCTACCGAGAGACATCCACTGGCTTCCCATCCAGAAGAGATGCCAGTTCAAGATTCTCACACATGCCCACAAAGCCCCCCATGACCTAGGATCTGCCAACATCAAGCATTGTCTGAACTTCCACCAACCCTCTAGACACTTTCGTTCCTCTTCAATCGCCCTTCCACAAACCCCTCACATCCGTCGCAACGGTGGGTGCTCCTTCTCCTACATTACCTCCAAGACTGGGAACGACCTTCCCCTCCAGCTCCGTACATTCCCCTCACTGGCAGACTTCAGAAAGAGACTCAAGACCTGTCTCTTTGATGGAGACACTGCACCCAGATACCCCTAGGTGTGACAATGTTGCGCTTTACAAATGCTGATTGATTGATCCATACCCAAAGGAAATACTCAAGAAATAAACAACCTGCAATAGCAACATTTATTGAAGCAGTGAGATTCTTGAGTAAAATAGGTGTGCTGCAATTATTAATAGAACAAAACATATGACCATAATTGGCAATACAAGAACATTAGAGAGAATGAATAGTTCCACCATTGTGCTAAAACAATGAATATTTGCTTGCATATATGTATTGTAATGTAGTCTAATGTAGAGTGCTCCTACCTAATGCTCCCTAATATAGTTTGGCCTAGAGTGGGTGATCTACCAAGAATCCCTGTCGGGTGATCCAATGCCCCATTACCTGTGGACAAGTTTCATCAGGCTGTCCATCTTGGTGTACAGTGGGACATCCCTTGTGGAGAGGACAGGTATTAGCTGAACTAGAATTCCAATGTTCCGCGACCTCGAATTGTCAGCAGAGCCCTCCTCTGATTTTAACAAGGAAGTGCGTTTGTATGCATAATAAACAATGCTCATGTTTTGCATTTCGAGGTCTCTGGGCAACAATAAGCTGTTACATTTGTGCAGTGAACTCTATACATCATACTGAATGTTCAAGTTGTCATGACAGTGTGCCTACGAAGTTGAAATGTAAGTAAAATGCAGGTTCAGGAAAACCTATCCTGAGCTGAAATGTACACAAACGTATGTCAAAAGTCATTGTGGTGTAGAAAGAAGGCAACTTAAGAAACATGAACAGAAAGATGGCGTTATTTCTATCTAGACCACGTGACACTAGTGTGTGTAAAAAAACAAGTTCTACGTTTTTGGGGAAGTTGTTTTGTGCATGTTCCTCACATAGTTCCGAAAAAGCTTGTTTAAGAGTTTGGCAACAAAGAGCAGCCACCCCTGTGAGTGCGGAAGAAGGTTGGATCAACTCCTGAAAGTACACTGGGCCCTTTTTGCAGAACATGTGATAGGTCATAGTGAGATCTTTAAACTTTTTTCTTTTATCAATAGGAAACCAGTGTAGTATCCTGAGATAGGATGAAATAGGCTGGCGGCATGGGCGTTGAGTATAAGCCTAGCTGTTGCATTCTGAGGCACTTTCAACTTTTTGATCAGGTAATTCTGGAGTCCCAAGTAGAAAGTATTCGCATATTAAAGTCTGGCGAAGATCAGTGCATGCACCACTGATCTGCGTGCCATTGCAGGGAGTATTTCAAGAACTTTTTTGAGTACTTTGAATTGACAAAAACAGCAGGACACCACAATGGAAATCGGAGCACTGAAAGAAAGATCAATTTCGACTCCCAGGTTTCAAACCTTGCTAACCAGAGTAGGCAGTTGGCCAAGATCAGCAGGCCACGAAAAATGGAACCATGTGGTAATAGGTTTACTGAGGATGAGAATCTCAGTTTTATCCAAGTTTAATTTAAGCCTGCTATCCTTCATCCAGTTGATGACTGATACAAGGCACTGTTTGAAGAAGAACTGAGTTACAGAGGTGTTGCCAGTGATGGACACAATGTTGTGTGCTGTCTACATAGAAGAAAACCTTAAACGCAAAGGACCAGACCAGGGTGCCAGAAATGCCATGTAAATGTTAAAGAGTAGGACCCAATGATGAAACTTGGGTAATGCCAAACTTTAGTGGAGACCGGTTGATTTTAAAGGGGAGGGGGCAGGATGACTGATTGGGAGGGGTTGGAGAAAAAATAAGCCAGCCAATGTATAGCGGGCTAGAGTTGTCACAAGTGAAAAGTGTCTGTATCAAAATAGTGTGTGAGAGCACGTCTGAAGCTACGGACAGGTCTCACAACACTATGGCTGCAGAGCCCCCTGATCCAGAATGTCTCTAGCATGTTCAGTTACTGGCAGCAGTGCTGATTCAGTGCTGTGCTGTGGATTGAGTCCGGTCTAGGTTTCATGACGTAGGGAGTTGGCTTCTAAATATTTTGAAAGCTGGGAGTTAACCAATTTCCCAACATTTTGGTTAAAGTGGGAAGAAGGGATATAGATTTCTAATGTGCCAGTACTGCTGGATCAGCTGAGGTTTTCTTGAGAAGGGGGGGAGATTTGACCTTGTTTCCATACCTCCGGTACTGTAGCTGTCATGAGGGATGTGTTGAACAGCTGACAAAGAATCGGGGAAATGGTGTTTGGAGCTTTACCCAAAATATGCGTGGTAGGCGAGGGTCAGTGGGTGACCCCGATTTACAGTCTGCAATGATGGCACAGGCTGCCTGAGTGGATATGGAGAAGAAACTCAGCAGGCAGGCACCCAAAGAGGTGGTAGTGAATGCTGGAAATTAAGGCAAGTTGCCTACTGGCAACTGTAGGAAGAATGAATCTTAGTGATTTTATCTTGGAAATCTGACACAAGAGTCTTGCAAAGAGAGTTTGAAGAGTGACTAAGAATTTGACAGGCAGGGGGAAGAACACAGGGATTTGACAATGGAAAGGTTTCCTCTGAGCGTGTGGTTGGCTTGTGCAATATGATAGGCGCACGAAGCCACTTGAGTGGACCGAGTTATTAATAGCTGTCCTGTAAATTGTTGTTAGAGTTGCGTCATAGTTGGTTCTCTACTTTCTCTCCAGAGCTCTGCAGTGACAATTAGCTTTTTGCAATGTAGCCACAAACCAGGGTGCAGAAGGCCTCTTACAAAGAGATCTGCTTGTTTTAAGAGGGGCGATCTTATTGAGAGCTGGTGGAAGCCTGGAATTGACTCTGACAGCATCAGAGAAAATCTGGCCACCTGGAGAAAAGGGAAGAGTCTTAAAGGGAGATTCTATGTTGGTCTGAGAGACCTTTCACTCATGATGTTTTGCAGATATATGTCAAATAACTGGCTCTTGACATAGTTGTTGCTTCTTTGTTTTCCCTCTGATTCACAGATAATATACTCATTATTCTGTTATATGTAACGAACTCCGATACCATCTCCTTACATTGTGAACAATGCATATTTCAATGGATAACTCTTGCATTCCCCATGTTCCCCATGCTAAAATATGTAAGTTCTCCATCAGTCTTCTCCCTTGGATACATATTGATATTTGAATATTGAAGCCTGCAGTTGTATGGGAGCCATTCAAAACAAGCCTTTACGAAGATCACTGTGAAAAAGTAGACTAAAACAATCACTACAAAGACAGACTAAAATATGAATTTCCAGAAATTCGACCATAGGTAAACACCGATACATCGGAGCCTGCTATCACCTTGCCGCCAACTTGCAAGCATTCGAGTTAGAATATGGCAAAATGTGTGCAGTGAATCTAGTGGATTTAAGAATTTCAACCAGATAGAAACTTTAGTACACAGTGTTTTTAGTCCATGTTTTCACATAAAACTGGTGATTTCAGAAATGTTTTAAATTACTTGATATTTCACTTCTAGCTCCCTGATTTTAAGGTGCGGCTCTGAATACCTTTGGGTTTCCTTTTGCTTTTTGTTATAACTGTGATGCGACTTGCGAGAGAGTTGGTTGTGGTGCTGCACTCTAGTGAAGAGGTGACCAAACACATTTGTGAGTAAGGCGGAAGAGTGTAAGGTTGGCCGAATCTTGGTAAGCACATTTTAGGATTGACTGACTGGAATACATTCAGAGGATTTTACTCTTTGCTGGCATTCTTTTTTTACTTAATGGTCAGTAGGATTGATGTAGTCAGGTTGGGACTTGTACGTACATTTAGGATGTATCTGAAACCCCTAAATCCCTGATGGCAAAATTCTGTTCATATTTAATCTCAGACTATGCGAAAATGTCCCCCAGGGCTTGGATCACTTGGCATCCGTGGTGCAGAACTTGTAGCAGAAATGTTCCCATTAATAAAAGGCAGGACTTTGTGATTCGCCCTCGACTGACGTGAGGCGGAGTGACATCTCTGCACTGCGCTTGCCAGATGAGGGCATTGTGTTTCTATAATTCCGGCCTGGAAGGGCCACGTTGTTCCAATGCACACAGTAGCCGTTGTGCACAACAGACAATATGGCAAAGATACAGCAGTGAGGATTACCCCAGGCTATCATTACAGTTTGGAAGGCAGCGCTTAAACAGGAAAAAAGCCACCTACTGCAAAACTCTCCCTCGATCCTCCTTTCTGAAAACAGTAATTTCGGCGTCTTGTAACTCGAAACCAATACTTCAACAGCACTGGAAGTGGTACAAATTACAGGCCCGGCAAGAAGAAACGATTTAGCCCTGAAATTGCTATCAGCCCTTTGGCAAAGCTGCTTCCCTTTGTAGTTAAAACGGTTATTTATTGACTGCTGATAGCAGGCTTGCAAACAGGTGTTGAACGTGTGTCTCCTTTGTGTGTGTGCCTATTTGGCCTGCGTGTATCCTTGTCTGTGTACTGAATGCGTGTGGTCTCCGAGCTAGTCTGGGGCCCACCCACGACGGTCCCGCGAACCCACCCACAGATTTCAGTCAGCGCAATTGTCTATTTAATCGGAGTACATCGGAATCCATCCAGCGGCGGGGCCCGCCATCTGTGGTCCAAACACACCTCGGCGTCTGAAGGTGCCTGTTATCTAACAGCATGTGTTTATTTCAAATGGCAGGCAGACGCAGCGGAGGCATGTGGGTCAGATGGCGAAACTGCTGCTGTTTCAGAACTGCCCAAGTTGTTAGCGTTCAGACTGAAACGAGTTCAGGGGTGTAAGGTGAGGGGAAGCGTGCAGCTGCGGGATGCACATGTGTTTGCCCTGGAGGTTTGCGGGGGCACGTCACGTGTGATGTATTTCACAATGAGCGCGTGATGCATTCGCTTAAAAGAGTGTCCGATAGCTGTCAAAATGTATACAAAGGTATACATATCCGAACTGGCAGTCTCCAGTCATGAAATGGCGTAAGGGAAATGGGGAGAGGGCTCCGCGCCTCCTTTCGAGTACAACAGCACTTCTGGTGATGGTCGAACCAGGGCTTTAAGCGGGCTCTCTATTCTTGCCTTCAACCTAGGGGAAACAATAAGTCCTTTCTCTGCAGCAGAGCCAGCCTTCACTGACTGTTGTGTAACTTCAAAGAGAATCGTTTCGTTATGGTTCTTTCACAGTTTCATCGTTTCAGAACTGAAGAATTTTCATAGCCATAGTTGTTGCTTATTTATCTTATGCAAATAACAAAGCCCCTAGTCCTGGCTTGTTGTAGGTGTAACGTTACATGTGTAAAATATATATCTGGGTGTACTGACAGAAGCAGCAAAATGACGGTTGGTTGGCACACTTTGCTAAGAATCAGGGCACAAGTCACAAAAAAAGAGGTGGGGGGACTAACCAAGTCAGGCAGTATGCAGGTGACATCACATGACACAGAGGCACACGAAATTACGCACGTGGCATCGCATGGGTCATCACAGGAAGAGGCATCACAGCCATGACTTTACAAGAAGTGACATCAGATCTTTAAACCTCACACATATGTTTAACACGTATATCATGAGTACATTTGAGCCCCTTCTTGAGTATACACACAAACACTCCTGATTTAGGGAGAAGACTCAAGGTTTTGTAAGATACGTATCAAACAATGTTGACATTGGCAGCAAAAAAGCTTCCTTTACTCAAGGATTGACAGACTAACTCTTCCACAAGCCCAACCCACCAGGTGTAATGGAATATTACATGGTAAAGAAAATGTGCTGCATATGGATATGCAGCACATTTCCATGTAGATGTGATTGCTTTAGCTGCCTGCACTCTCCAGAGGTGAGGCCCCTGTCCTATGCAAAGTATGCTTACTCACCCCTACCCACCACTAAATATGCCTGTGGTGGGCACCTGTTATCATCTTATGAGATTGGGGTTCATTGTTCGCCAACAGACCATGACTCAAAGCAAGATAGAAAGACAGAAAGGGAGGAAAGGAGAAAGAGAGATAAGAAAAAAATGCTGAAGGCAGAACATAGGATGAAAAAAGAACATACAAAAAAGCAAGTGTATAGTAGTGAAAGAAAAAGTTCATGGCAACATTATCTTTAAAAAAAAAACTCTTTTTATTAAAGGAAAACAGTGTGATTACAGAAATACAGGCTGTTGGATATGCAATACTTACATAACTGTACATAATACCAGGTTAGAAAGCAATGTAATCGTACATTTCCATTAGATGCAAGTTGTTTTTTTTTCGTTTTTATTGATTTTACAGATCAGTGAACCAGACCTCATAGAGCAATATACGGACACATAAGTACATGGCACAGTTACACATGGTTACAGCCACTACAGGATAATATACAATAACAGTGTTGGATATCCATGAGGATCCCTTCATGGCAATACACAGTGGTCCAGGATCATTAAAGCAAATCTCGAACTGGAAGCCACTACAGAACATTCTCAGCATTCTCACCCATATCAGTAGCTTAGTCTAACAGATCATGATTCGTCAAATCTATCAGGATACAAAACAATTATAACATCCTAACAAAACTATTACCCATTCCCCTCTCCCTCCCCACATGCCTGGCCGTAAATATCTATCAGTAGGATTCGCATATCGTTTGTATCGATAGTTATGTGTAACTCGGTTCCAAATTCTGTCACAAATGAGCTACACCCTCCTGCTAACTTACCCAACAAAGCTCACGGATAATGCAAGGTGCCCATGTGTCCCGTAATCGTGGAGCAAACCCCCTTGCAACTAACTCAACACACTCTAGTGTGACAAAATATCTATCGCAGCGTATTCTTCTAGCATTGCATACCAGCTCAGTATTTTTCTCAGACCTCTATATTCTTCTCTCTTTAGTTCCGTCCCCTCTGCCATACCCCATCGTAACACCTCTGTGTGCCATTCCTGCAGGGATGGGCACTGGTGGCCTTCCATCGTGTGGTTATGGCTCTCTTGGCTAGAAGGAGTGCGAGATTAGCAAATCGTGTGGCAGAGTTACCCTTCTTTTCACAGGGTCCTAGACCCGGTATGCAGTATTCCAGGGTATTCTGTCGCACCGGGGCCACCGCTGTCAATATTTTACATACCGTCGCCCAGTAGTGTCCCAACCTAGGGCAAGCCCATACCATGTGTACTAATCCCGCATGGGCTGTGTGGCAGCGCGGGCAGTCATCATTCGACCCCGGAAACATGGTGCTCAGCCTGTGTGGGGTTAAGTACGCCCTGTGTAGCAACATCAATCGAATACAGTTACATTTCGAATTACGAGAGAACTTTTTGGGGAATCCCAATATAGTGTCCCATTCCTTAATTGTAAATTCACAGCCTATGTCCCCCTCCCACTTGTCGCGTAGCGACTGTAATGAAATCGCTCTCACAGTTTGAATCCCGTGAGTCAGCCATTTGGTCAATCGAACCCCATTCCCCATTAGGTATTGCATGGTAAGCAATGTATTCGTGGGTGGTTCAGTATCGTCGGGCGACCATGTGATGCATATGTATCTGGATATATGTGTGTGCAATAGGAACAGCGCATCGGGTGCCCCATGTATGCGTCCAAACATGTCATGGGGCATCAGTACACCTTCTGCAAAGAACTCTCCTATTATGGGGATGCCCGCCTCATTCCAAGCCTGCAGGGCACGGTTAGAGGTCAGACCCGAACATGTGGGTATACCCAGTAATGGAATGGTGGGGGCATACAGTGTGGTTTGTCCAGTGTACCTCACTGCACTAATCCAATAAGTAATAGCTAATTTCAATAAGTGGGTCGTCGACATCGGCAGGAGGGCCTTTGGTAAGAAGAGCCTGTGAATGATCCCCTGTCTCTGTCCTGCAACGTCATATCTAACTCCTGCAGGTTGCGTCCCGGAAGCCAATATGCCAGCCACTGCAACTAGCTAGCATAGCAGTACGCATTCCATTAGATGCAAGTTATCTTACTCCGTTAGCTCTTGATCATCAGGAGTGAGGGGTCAGTGAGAGAAGGGGGGGTGCAGATGTCTCCACAATACGTGTTCCATTTAGACCACAACCCGGACCATTTCCGTGGACACACTCTAGCAACATACGTTGTATGTTCTCTAAACATACGCCAATCCATGTCTCGTTTCCACGATGGTAAGTCAGGGACCTCACGCGCCCCCCACATTCTAGCGATGTTGCCCTTCGCTACCATGCACCCCAGGGTCACCCATCATTTTTCTTTGCTGTTTTAATCGGTCGGCCCCCTTATGTTAAGCAAACACGTCTTGGCATCCAAGTTCAGTTCTAGAACCATGACTTCCGTCATACTTCCTAACACACTCATCCAGTATTTACGAATGCTGTCACATTCCCACAGAATATGTAGGAACGTGCCCTCTTTCCCACAGGCTCTCCTGCAGTTCGAGTCTTCACTGTATCCCATTCGGGCCAAGGCTGTTCTAGAATAATATACTTGATGCAGAATTTTCAAATCTACAAGTTTGAGTCTGGATAAAATTGCTACTTCCCCTGGAGAGGCAAGCGCCTCAGTCCCATGGCAACATTGTCATTCAGCAATAGGACCCTAAGAAAAAGTTTGGGCTCTGCATTTATGTTTTTACAAATTACACACTGCTCCCCTAGATGTCACCTCCACATTTAGCAGCAGACATTTCTCATGTTCTTATTGTTGACACAACTATATCTAAACCACCCTCACATTCACCAGAGCAACCTGACAGCTCACTCTGGAATCAGTACCACTAGAATGACCACACCAAGAATGGACCATATATTTCACAGTAACAGGTATCAACTCTACATCAAATTTAGTTTAAGCCACCCACCTAATATCCAAAGATGAGAAGAAAATGGTGACAAAGATAACTGAGAACAAAAAGGCAAATGCAATTCCAGTCCCAACTAGCATTTTAAAGAAAATGTTTGGCTTCACAAGGATATGTTGCTAGTTTGTATAGCAAAACTACCTAAGTGGGGAGATGTAGAAACAGCGTGAAAAACCAACACTATGGTCAGTAATCAGAATCTACAATAGACAACGCTTGCTAATAAGAACTTGGCATATCTTAGACATGTTAAACTACCAACATGGTGCACTGAAGACGGAAAACTTGACCTTCTTGTTTACAATAACACTAACCTGTGGTTTACTGTGTAGGTTTCCTCTACCGTAGCATCAAGACTTTTGCTCAACACCGGGCCGTAGACGTGTGCTAGGGCACTCTAAACCTCCAAAAAAATAAGCATTGAATTACCACAATAATTTGAATTCCTAATCAGGAAAACATTACTGTTTGTGCCTGAATGGTATATACATTTCACTGGGACTAAGGGCCTCCCTGGCCTCATACATCCGTGCATGGATGGTAGATATTTGTAATTGTAAATTTCTGTAATACTACTGCATACAGTTGTAAATGCATTTGTGAATTCACCCCATAATGTTAAAACTAACCATGAATAAATGTTTCGATTTGGTGGCTTCCATTTTAATGGTCATTCTTTTCGCATACTTGGAAGACATGTTTATAATCATCTACATAGCAAAATATAGGGGCAATTTAGAAATGCATAAAATAAGTGCTAAAAGGTGCTAAATAGCACTTTGCTGTACGTGAGCAGGATCCAGGCAGTCTGAGGTAGCCCATCCCTTGGTGCTTAAGTATGTGGGAGTGCTGTCTGCCCCTTCAAAAACCATAAAAAGTAGTAAGCACTGTGCACTGCTTCCCCTGCTCTCCCTGTACCCTACTAGGGGAGGGGCGAGTCCCCGTCCCACAGGGAGGGGACGAACACGAGCCAGGATCAACCACGGGGCGGGTTACTGCTGACTCTCCAGTCTCTGGGATGCTGTGACCTGCCGGTGCAGGGAATTGTGAGTGTAGGGCGGCCATATTGGAGGTGAGGAGACCGCCGCAGCGTGCTTCTACAGCTCAGCCTCCCCAGCCTGCGGCGCTGAACTGACCCTCGGTAAAGAGGTCAGACTGCTGCCCCTCCCTGATGCCTGGCGCAGTGCCGGGGATAACCGAGAAGGTTGTCCTGCATGGAGCATGTTGACTACAGCCTGGCTTGCTCCCCCTATGTAGCGTGATCGTGGGGACAGGACTAGAGGCTGGGGACCTTGGATGCTGTTTGGACATATTTTGTAATTAACCAACCAGTCAAGATCTATGCTATATAATATCATTATGTTGTATCTATATTCTTTGCGCTCACTTACCGCCAATGCTCTTTGTGTTCACTGCTCTCCAAAACTGGCAGATTATATCTACACTTTTAGTTTAAATTGCACATCTTTCATACACACCATTTTAAAGTTTTCTTGTTGTTTTTAGACTCATCTGTGTCATGCCTTATATGTAATCCATGTACTGTGAAGTCCTTATGTAATGTACTTACTTGGTTCTATTGTAAAGTGCTCTGACACCTTCGGGTAAAGTTCACGCTCTATAAAAACGCATAAATAATTGAATAAATAAAAGAAAAATACAGTACAGAAAATGTTCTGCTATGTGAGACATCCATATGGCACAGATCATTACCTTTTTGTATGTCTTCCTGGATGCAGTCTTTATGTGTGAGACACCTCTCCTCTCTTGTAGAATCAATTCCCTAGCTGAAGTAAAAAAAGTTCTTCCAAGAGGGCCCCATTCCCTGGGAGCCACCTTAAAAGGGAGGAACTGATGATGCATGTCCTGTCCTTTTTCTGTAATCGAATCTAAGCTGTAGCGTTTCCATGACTTTAGGTAAATATATGTTATAATTATTTGTGTTGTCACTTATTGGCATTTTGTGTTTATATATGCATGTTGCCCTGCTCCAGCGCTTCATAGCGACATTCGTGGGAGTCCTGCCCATGTTCCTGCCAGCAGACAGGGATTGGAGGGTACTGCGCGCTTGTCGGCTCTTCTTTAGGTTTCCCCTGTCGAAAGCTGCGCAAGCAGCGTTTCGCGCAGGCGAAATCTTATGAGAATAGTATGTGGGCTTTGTTCCGCCTCTGTCTTCCATTGGCTAGCTCTATAAATGGAGGCTAGCCATTGGAAGAGAGAGGCGTCCGTCATTGTGCGAGGCGATTGGTGGGCGTTCCCGGCGATTTTTTCTCATCCTGCCCCTTTGACAACGTCATTGCGGTGGTGGGCGGTTCCTATTTTTTTTTTTTGGGACGCCATGTTTTGATCATTTGCCGCCGGAAGATGTCCAGGTGAGTGCGTCCTTGGTGAGTGCTTTCTGTCCTGTCTTCCCCCGCCCCCTCCCGCTGTCCGTGTGCCCGTTACCGACCCCCCTCCCGCTGTCCATGTGTGCCCGTTCCCGCCCCCCTCCCGCTGTCCGTGTGTGCCCGTTCCTGCCCCCCTCCCGCTGTCCGTGTGCCCGTTCCCACCCCCCCTCCCACTGTCCGTGTCTTCACCCGCTCTCCGTGTATCGACACCAAAGAAAGACATGCACAGCCAGTCTCTAACAGGTGGCAGCCTTCTCGGAAATGCAGTGATCCATTCCAGCCGGATGTAGAAAGGCAAAATTGCAAAACACGTCAAATACTTTTAAATTAAAATCATTGTAGTTAAATTAGATACGAAACCGTGCTACTTTTAAAAATTTGAATTAAATGATGCTCTACGAAACTACTATGCAACAGAGTGAAGTATTACATCATATCTACTTTTCATATAAAATATGTATTTTAAAACGTTTCCAGTACAAATAAATCTAGCCTATAACGTATCTTAAAAGGGTTATCGGTGTATTGTAAAATGGCGACCATATTTTCGTTAGCGAAAGAAGTGTTTCCTGCGTCTCAACCCTCGCTTTCATATCACTGACGTGTCAATCACATATATCTGACCGCTGGATGAGGCTGTCGCAGTCATCCAGACACCCCGTGGGAAAAAAGGCGGGCTCCTCAGCGGCAGTTGAAACGATGTCTGTGCCAGACTGTGTCAAGAAGTGCCAGCTCCTGGTGGCGCTATTCTTACTAAAACAATCACACAATGGAGGTTCTTCCACATGTACAACAATTGCATTTATAAAGACAGTATATTATTCCAGTTTCCTTGGATGTGTGGTGTGTAACGAGAAGCACACAACTTTTTTCGATGCCTTTCTTTAACTCTTCATTTTCTATGCCTTTGGAAATGTACCATTTTGGCAGTGGCTGCTTCAACTTTGTTGTGTGGCGCAGGGGTGTGATGGGGGCGGTGAAACGGGTCTTGTGAAACATGTTTAATTTTAGCCTCTTCCGAGCCCGTTGCAACATCCCACTGCAATGATGCCTCCGGATGATGTAAGGACAATCGTGACATTAAGACACCTCTCTGAACGATTTAATTAAGTAACATGAGAATGGGCGGGGACAACCCAAAAGGGAAAGAAAATGGGAGGGGCCAAGCTGCAGGCTGCTTCTGCTTCTGTTTTAACGTTTAAATCGTTTTCTATCAGTTATTTCTCCCCGAAAATAACCTGTGTTTATAGCATCGGGTAGACGTCGTGGAATTTTTCTTGGCTGGTTCTTGCGGTTGCCAGAGTCTGTGTGGTGTGCCCTTTCTGTGTTTGCTTTTCTGTCTGCGTCCGTCTGTGTGTGTGTGTGGTTCCGTCTGTGTGGGTGCATGTGGCTCTGTGTGTTGCTCTGTGTGGGTGCAAATGCAATAGGTCTCGCATTTGCAAGAGATTAAGCTATTGGCATTGTAAATGACAATGCCATTTATTTATCTATTTTCAAAACCAACACATAAATAAAAATGTTGTCATTTACAATGCCGATAGCTCAAACTTTTCCAAAGGCGAAACCATTGCATTGTAAATGCTTGTTTTAGATACTGTGACACCCTGCTATAGCGGGCAGGGTCGGTAACACCTCTCATCTGGACCCTCAAAACAGTCCTTAAGACAAGAGGTTTAATGAGTATTCAATGCTTTTTTTCCCGTGGACCAAGTCGGGGTTGCAGGCTGAGCTTCTCATCCTGACCCGGCTTCTTTGGGCGCTCTCACAAGATTTGGTTTCCTTAGAAACCAGTATAAAACAGGAAGTCAATCAGTGTCCTGTCTCGTGTTGAATTGGCATCAACTTTGGCTGTTGCTGACTTTTAATTGTGGAACCCTCGGAGGAGGAGGCTGGGCTTTCATATCAGCCCTCATTTCAGACTTTGTAGGCCATGATTGAAGCTGCTGTAGAGGCAGCTTTTAAAGCCAGAGAGAGGCCTGAAAATCCACAGGTAAGATGTGGAAGAGCCTGTGTTCATATGGAAAATGGCAGTGTTAAGATGGAAAACAATACATTCATTTATGAAAAGGAAATCACCCTGACTCACAAATGCATAGTCAGGCAAGCTCTGAGACCCATGCCCGGGTTTACTGGTTTATAGGTCACATGTGGGATGGCACGAAGCTAGCAGATAACTGCATTAACAAGAAGCTCTAGATTAATCCCATAGATAGGAGCAGCAACATTACAATGGTCACAAGAGAATTACGCCAATAAAGCACACATGGCCGGAGGGAGTACACACTCTCCTAAAACACCATAAAGTCAGATGCCACAGAGTTAGGAGCACATATCCAATCAGAACACAGCACACGCATTGATCTCGTGCTCACTATGCCGGGCATCTGGACCCGTTACCCACTGGCCACATTGTATCCAAGCAAGGTCGAGGCCCACCTATACTAATCATTTGACAAATAATTTATGACTCGAAGGCAGCAACCAACATTCCTCAGTATATATGGTTCGCTGGAGAACTTTATAACCTGGTCCTGAAGAAAGCCGCTGATACATAAATTGTAAATTGCCAGTGCTGAGCTCATAGTACGTAAAATTGTAGGAGTGCACCTCGTACGTTTCCCAACGATTAGAACAAACCAAATTCTCCCAAAAGATTTGAGTTGTGTTTGTCCACAAAACTACTAAAATTGGCATGGACCAGGTATATTATACCTGGTCCTGAAGAAAGCCGCTGATACATAAATTGACCAACAGGCTGAAACATGTTGACCTACAAGTAACAGTGGTTCTATATCCATACCACTGTGCTGTTACATTTTAATCCTGTCAGGTAGAACACATTAATAAAGTCAATTGGTGATTCTATCTAGGCAGTTTTAATTCACACTCTTCTTTCATACAGCGCTGCAAACCTCACTACTACCCATCATCACACATATGGGATTACTATCCTACTCCCTACCTATTCAAAACATCTCTGAGCTCCTTCCTTAATACCTTGAAGTAGTAGCTCCCAGTGGTGACTAGGTTTTCCACACTGGTAAGGAGGACCCATATGATGAAGCATGTCACCTTCGGGTGAGTGAGGGGTCTTATCCTTAAGGGATGCCTTTCCCTGTGCTTAACACATTTTGTGAAGTTTAGAGAGAAATTAGGGCAGTTCTACACACATTGTGCACACATGCAAGAGACTGTAGGTGTATACTTGTTTTTTTAGTAACTTGTGTGTGACCAAGAAGGTCCAGTGATTCCCAAGTTGTTACTCTTTGGTGTCTGTGACTACGTCCTTTGTCTAGGAGCGGATAGTGAGAGACTATCCAGTTCACTTAGGTACGTGTTCCATGCTAGTCTTCTCCTGCTAGAGGATAAATTGTGTTGAAACATATCAATTGTTTTTGGGACAAAGTATTTTTTTCTCTGTCGATCAATGATGAAATGTATTATTGTGTATGACGTCATTGCATTTATTGTCATTGAAAACTGTATTGCGAGAGAATTGATGCAGTTTTAGTCCTGACCCATTGTATATTTGCCCTCTGTTGCAATACTACGTAGGCAGTATTATCGTGTTTTCATGTAAATGCTAGTTTGAACTGTATTATATCCTTATGTTACAATACTACATATGCAGTTTTATCTTGTTTTCTTGTAAATGCTCATTCGAATTGCTTTATGTAAGAAATTGCCAGTGCTGAGCTCATAGTACGTAAAATTGTAGGAGTGCACCTCGTACGTTTCCCCACGATTAGAACAAACCAAGATTTGAGTTGTGTTTGTCCACAAAACTACTAAAATTGTCATGGATTCCCCATTAAAGCATATAAAAAACAGGTTCCCATCACGAGTAAAGAAACGTAATAAGTTTTGCCAAGATGGCACACACACACACAAAGGCATACACGTTACCCTGGCCTAAGGAGGGAAAATTTGACACCAACATAATTGAGCATACTAGAACATATATAAAAATTAAATATATAGATCAAAAGAGAGATTATTAGAATTATGGGCCATCTTCAAAGAGGCCAAGAGCGATAGCACTACAATGCTGGTAGCGAGCAACGCATCAGCGCCTCCCCCACTATATGCAGGAATGAAGTTGCTCAGGCCAGCTCCCCTTGCATTAGGATATTCAAATCTGACAATAATAGAAGCCAACAAGCCCCCTCACTGAAAAGCCTAACTGTCTTTTCAGTGAGGGGGCTTGTTAGGCCCAAGCACAAGAGAGAAAAAAGGCAGCAAGCCCAGATGCTTCCAGCGCAACCCAAGTTCTTTGAAAAGGTCCCCAAAAGCTCAAAACACCACCCGTCTACCACATCCAACACTAAGGACCTCAACAGAAAGAACCCCCACTGGTTCAGGAAAATATACTCAAGTGACAGGGAGGTTTGTGGCTGTTCTCGATAGCGATAAAGCGGATGGGGCAGAATAAGGGAGCTCCAGTCCCCCAGGAACCAATGACCAGGATTTGCCCGGGTAGCCGAAGAGACAACAGAAAACGAGTTTGAAGGCGAAGCCAGGCCAAAAAGAGAAGCGCATAGCTCAGAGCAAAGGAGGCAAACCAGACTAGGCGAAGAAGAGAGGATGAGCAAAGGCAACAAGCCCTTCATATGAGGGAAGCAGGAGTAACTACAGGGTGCAGATCTGGGAAGAATCATAGGCAGAAATAAATAAGAGGCTTCTAGCAGGGATCAGAGCCTCACCGCTTGGTCGACAAAGGAAAGCGGTGGACTACAAAATAAAAGACTAAGGCAGCCTGGTACTACCCACCAGAGAAACAGTAAAAATAGGATGGCGCCTTTGCCTGCACAAGAGGGAGCTGCACACGAGGGAAGCAGCAACGAGGATTCACACTGCTCCACATGGGTGCACCACAAAGACAGACCTACCCACAAGGAGAAATTAGCAAGAAAGGAAGGCAAGAGTATTGCATACCCATTATGCAACCTGTTAGCTAACTGGACTGTGGCGAGGAACCAATATGACCAGTCCTGGGCTATGGGTGGATCATTTGAGCCAGAGGACATGGCTATAGCAGAAGTATGAATCTGGCATGGAGGAGGAGACCACAAGTGGAACTTCCCCTACATGGAGGAATGCCTAAAAAGATGGGAACACTATGTTTGGGAGAAACCTGTAGTGTCACCTGAAATAAGAATGTACCCGTTACTACAGAGGGGCGAGGCGGGAATTGTATCCGTGCCACGGGCCCAGATGGACAAAGAGGGGCTGAGACTAAAGTTACCGTCATTCTTAGATGGGCAGGGAAATAGATTTCATGCTTCGAGAAGAACACCGCAGGTATCAACCTAGCGATAGATAACATTAAGAGCCTGCTAAGTAGCTTTATTGGGGAAAAGACTAACAGGGTGTTCACCCAAGCTCACTTTCCAGTAATTACGCTGACCTATACCGAGTATGACAGGGCTGTGTTCAATTCGTACAGGCACCGGATATGGACAGCTCTGAGAGATATTTTCCCGACCAGATATAGGATGGTTAATGGCAGAAACCATGAAGCCAGGAGAAATCATAACAGATTTTCTTAGTAGATGAGGGATCGATGGGGACAAGAGACCGAAGGGCCTTGGACCGATACGGGTCCACAAGTTCAATTTTTCTACAATATTCTTAAAAAGGGGTTACCCAACGAGATACAGAGTGGGCTGGACAGCACAGTTGGTTTAGATACCAAGCCCTGGTGGGAGATACAATCCCATATACTACACTACCACAAAACGAAGGAAGAAAAAGATAGAGAAAAACAGGAGCAGGCCCCAAGATACACCACATAGTTGGTTTAACACAAATTGAAAAAGACTGCCGGTAAGGAGGCAGCAATGGCTGCAACCATGGAAATGGCACCAGTGTCAATGGGGGCTCCACCGCAAAACTACAGAGGGTTCCAAACTGGCTATGGCAGTAGAGGCCAGGGAGGTTGACAGCAACCAGACCCTAGGGAGTGCTACTATTTCTACAGGCTGGGTCACCTGGCAGGAGATACCGGTCAAAGGAATACCTTTGGCAGCAAAAAGCAGCCGAGATCAATGAGCCATGGCCATCCACCGCAAAACCCCACGAATGTCCCTCCTCAACACCAAGCAAAGGGGAATCAGATTGCACCCTACACTCGGCCTCAGGGAGGCCTGATGTCTGTAATCTACCACAGCAGGGATCATGTAATTGGACAAACACGAGGCAGAGGCAACCACATACTTGGGTCTCAGCAAAACAGCCACAGCAGGGAGCGGTGACAATATGAGGAGGTAGCGCTTTCAAGCAATCTCAGAGCCAAAATGCGTAGCAAGACAAAACCCCCAGCACAAGTAGGAATTACCCCAGCAACTTAAAACCTAGTGGTTAATAACTAACACGCACTTACTCTCTTTCCCCCTCAAAAAAAACTGCACCTAATAAAAAAATAAAATAAAGATCTAATAAGACAACAGTGGGAATTCAATTTTTTACATGCATCCAGAAATTCAGAACAATTGAGAACTGCATCGACCGGGTATCCTCACTAAAGTTTGACATCAATGGCGTCCCAATGGGAACGTGGAATAACCATATTACCTTGGGCATCTCTGGGAGCTAGTACCCCACTCTGCTGCTGATGCCCCAGGGTGGGGGAAAGCAGTCTGATGAGGGGGTGGGTGGCACTTAGAAAGTATTTAAAAACAGTCACCCAGGTCCCGAAGCAAAAGTAAAAAGGGATGAACCTATTACCAAGTCAGAGGGCACCCATTCTCGGGCACCATGTCCAGAGCCAATGTTTCCGTTATGGCGTGTAGCCTCTAAAAATGTATAGGCTTCCAACCCAATGGGGGCCACCATTCAGTTCTAAGAAGAAGCTGTCCTCGGTGACGGGAACCGGGATTTCCATGCACCTGGGATAGTAAAACCCCAAAAGACTCCACAGCGCACACACAAGGAGCCAATATGCAGCGAGGCCTCAACATGGTGTCTAGTCCAAGTCTCCAGTTGGGGGGGTTTCACCAGGGTGACTTGGTATCCCAGATTTACGGAGGCAGATCTCATTATTTTTCCTGTCGTCACACAGCACGACTTTGCAATTTTTGGTCAAAGGCCCTAGTTTCTAGGTTTTCAGTGTTACAAGGTGAATAACTAATTTAGACAGCCTTCTTCTTGTTTGTGAACTGTCCCGTTTTTGATTTCCCAAGTTCGGTCACCTTACCACACCCTTCCAAAATTCATTAAGCAACACACAACTGTAAAACCTAAGCCACAATCTAGGGACAGAGGGCCCACCTGCGAGCTGAGAGGGAGTGGGGTGTGGTCCGAGGGAGAGGAGGTTGCCCGGGAAAAGGAATTCCAAATCACTACTTCAGCTCCAGACGAATGTAGGACACTGGGTGCATTCACCTCCATACCAAGCATAGTGACTAATGGTGCTTCAAATCTTGCAGGCACCGACAAGGGAAAGCAGTTGGCCTGACCTTGGACACCATGAGGTGGCATATGTAGGAGAAAAGAAGGCACAGAGCAGCCCCCAACCCTCTCTCCACATGACAAGCAAAGCAACAGATTACAAGAGATTCAGGGAAAAGAAGGTTCCAGGTATCAAGGCAGGGTCAAGATCAGCCAAAGCCTGGTACCTTGAAGACACGATTGTGGGCCACACAACAGCACACTGCGTGTGGGGAACAGTGAGATACATAAACATGTGATCCCAGGGCACGTTGAAAACGGCAGCAGTACTAAACAGCTGCATGCCCCCTCATCGTATATTCTCACATCTCACTGCAAATGCACCCTCATGCACACACCAGGCAAGACACATTTGTTGAAAACTAGTGACGTCCATGGAACCCCTGCTAAAACATGATGGTCTTCGTCCCTATGCTCATTAGACCATGCCACAAACATATTTTGCACCAATCTAAGCATCCTATGTGTAATGTTTCTGAGTTAACCATCAACAGAGTTTTTTCAAAACCAGGTAACAGAGAAGGCAACAAGAGTGCAGCAACGGGATGTGTCGTCAACTTTCACTAAGAGAAAAAAGACAATTTCTGCACTTACGCCAATTGAAGCCTGCTTAACACCCGAGTGGGTGCACTGTTCCTTCGTGTAGTCGAGCCCTTACATGGCGAGGACATCCAAGAACTAAACTTTGTGAACATTTTCCAACTGGGCAAAAGAAATACAGCCACTGGAAGAGTACAGATGTCTCAGAAGGGAATCCCACCTTGATCGACGATACCACAACAGACGTTATGTATTTTTTTTTGTAAATGTGCTCTCTGTATACTATGGGTAATCCCATACTTGTTTACGCTTTAGGAATTGCAGGGTCAAAAGGGACCCACAAATGGGAAGCTACAGTGCCTACATAGGGATCTCTCATATTTCACCTACAATTACAATAATAAGAACACTAGCATCCTGTATGCACTGCATAGAACCCTCTTACATAACACTTGGTACCAACACATGATGTCAGTCAGCTCCCAAGGTTCACCCAAGCCATGCTATGTCTGTTCGCTGATCCCACATGCGATAGGCACAGATAGGCTTTACCTGTCCCAAGGCGTAGTCCCCAAAAAAGCAAAATGCCTTATTCACCTTTACCCATGTAGGTTAAGGGCAAACATTCAGCCCAACAGGATAGAACATCTCAGGGTAGTTATAAACCTGACCTGATACGACACAAACCCAACAACGTTATACCTCTTCACTGAACCTAATGATATCCAAACCAAGCTGGACAGGATGCATAGAAAGGCCACCATTGAGGAAGGCACTGTTTGGCCCTAGACCTTCCACAGAAGAGATTCTTGGAGGTAGCAAACCCCCGACTCAATGCACTAACATGTCAGCTCCTGCATTCCTCTGTGGACCAAGGGTGGCCCTTAGTGCATCTGGGACAGTCTTTCTTAACAAGTGCTCGCCCAACACGGAGTTCCTGTGTTGGGCCGTCCAGCTTGGGGATAAAAAGGGGAAGGAGTCACATGGGGGAGGGTTGAATGAGAGAATATCCTCCCCATGTTAGGAAATATGGGACACCAAAGTAGGGGCGGGGTACAGTTGGTTCGAAGGGAAAGGGCAACCCCTGATTGTTTGGAAGATAGCACTATTCTTTATGTTTCAGAGGTAAAGGAATGCTTCTGATGGGCACGAATGCTAACTGCGGCATGATACTGCACATTCTAGATATACAATGGGGCACAGCCTCTGTGACGCATCACTACTGGCAATGCGGTGAGTTTGCCTATACTCAGCAAGTCCCCAGAGTGTGCAGACTCTGTTCCCTAGTGACCAGGTGCCCCTGACCCTGGCCATTCCTAGAGAAAGACTATCTGACTTGTATCAACATCTGTTAAAGAAAAAGATACCTTTGCTTCACCAAACCTGTGAGAAAAGATCTGCAGACTATTTTGGATGTACTCAGTTCAAAGACTTTCCGGAAGAATTCAGACTGTTCACAGATGAGCAAGTATATACCCTTCTATACCCTGCAGACAAAAGCTAATGCCCCTGGCTCCAAATCGTTAGGTGGGAGATGCTTAAAATGATAAACAGCACTGAGCTTGGCCTCAATGGAAGAACAAGGAACAACTGCTAGCAATCCGTCTCATGGTGATGCAGCACCAATATGTTTTGGACTGAAGGACCGCGACAGAGGGAGTGGTGTGTGCCAAGATCAGTGTGGCAGCTGCACCTTTATCCCAGGGAATGATATAGACAACGGAACTCTGACACTTGCCGTCCAGGCATTGCACAATTGACAAAGAGACATGCATGAGGAGGGAGGTGCCCCTGAGCAGGAGTCATTTTCCAATTGGTTCTCCTGGCTCCCACAATGGTTATCCAGATTGTGTAAATCATTGTTGGCAGTCATAATTGTGCTTCTATTGACATGTGGGGCTGTACAATTAGGGATCACTACAATTGGGGGATCACCAACAGTAAAAACGCGGTCCTCAAATTATGTAGCATGCAAGTAACTCGAAAGGTTGTCATAGTCAGAAGAGAGCAAGGGGAACAGCAGGAGCCTAATAAAATAATAGTACAAATGCATAGGTTAGATAGTATAGTTGAAGAACAACTGGAGGGGGGAATGTTAATATGGAAAATAGTAGTGTTAAGATGGAAAACAAGACCGGAAAAAGGCGAAACTGGTCGTGAGTTGCATACACCCTAAACCAACGTCGACCCTGACGAAAATCAAAGGGATAGAAGGGAGCAGTCTTGAGTAAATCAGTCGTCTACAAAAAGAGGAGAATCAATGAGAATCTGCTCCTGGAATACTCATGGGTTCAGGGAAATGGACAGGATCAAGACACCATTGCCTACTTGGGAAACTTTGCAATAATTCTATTGCAAGAAACCTGGAATCTAACTCCAAGGCACATAGCAGGATACGAAGAATAGAATGTAATGGCAGAAAAAGTTTCAAATTATGGACATCATAGGGGGGGCTTATCAATGTACCTAACGGTAAAATATAACTAGGAAGTAGAGGAAATAGATACCGGAGTAAACTGGTTACAAGCGTTTAAACTGGAATGTAAGACCCTGCCACACTGCTTCATGGAAAATACTGATTTTAAATATTTTATATCCAAACAGAAAAGTCAAAAAAATTGGAAAGATTGACAAACCTAATAAAAACCTTACAAGTAATATATCAAGATTACGGTATGATAATTTCTGGCAACTTTAATTGTAAACTAATAGGGGTCCTATCAAATAAGAAAGGTCGACAAGGCAGACACGAAGGACTCAACTGGAAGCAAGATCTGGAAGCCCGAGGACTGGTCATTTTGAATGGGAATACAAAGGGAGACCAACCGGCGGGACGCACCTACCTAAGCGGAAAGAATTAATCGACGATCGATTACACCATAATTAGTAAAGATCAATTACATTTATTGGAATCTTTTTCCATAAAACCTCGACCGGAGAGTGATCATTTTCCCCAAGAAATAGTATTGTCTGTGAACTTGATGCAAAAAAAGAGCACAGCATCCTTAGCCGTAATGCCAAATGTGTATAATCAAAGGAAACTGAATTGGAGTGGGACAAATATAAAAGATATAATGAACACAGTGAAACTTTATGTGGGAAATAAGGAGACATTAGTCATTCAATCACTATTACAGGACTGGGAGAGCCTGAGTATGTTCCTGCTAGACAAATTTCCAGCAGATCTAGAAGGAAAATCCTTGTATGGATCAAGAAAGGCACCATGGTTTAACGCAAAACTGAGAGACCAGAAGAGAAGAATTGCAAAGGAAGCAAAATTAATTGCCTTAGAGGCCAGATTGGGAAATGAGGTAGATTCTAGTAAGATCACAACATTGAGAAAGATATATAAAGAAAGGTGTAGAGAGGCAAAGAAGGCTCACATTGAAAACCTCTGGGAGAAATTATTATGGGCAAGCAAACTACCGAACAGCAGTGAGTTTTGGGGTCCAATAAACAAACTGTCAAAGGAAACCAAGACTCTACAAAACACCGAAATAAGTCAGTCAGTCTGGACTAAACATATAGGTAACTTGTATAACAACAGCCAAACAAGTATTCACAGATGTGCATTATCAAATCCTGAAGAAACGGTGGATGTAAATCAGAAACCAACCTCAGCTGGAAGTCCGATTTTGAAAGAAGGGCCTACAGTTACACAAGATCTAATAACCTTAATAACAACACAAAACTTAAGGGTGTTGATAAAAAAGCTGAAGCCCTCTGGTGCAGCAGGGCCAAATGGCCTTCCGAATGACCTCTTCAAGCAAGACCCGGAGTTTTGGGCTAATTATCTTGCTCCCCTTTTTAACCAACTGTACTCCGCGAACACGTTACAAGCCTCCTGGAGAGAAAGTTTACTCCACCCAATTTATAAAAATGGAAGCAGAATGGAACCCGGGAACTATAGGCTCATTGCCTTAATAGACGTTGAGGCAAAATTGTTCTCATCCTGCATTTTACAACACGTACAGGAGTGGATGGAGGAAAATAGAATAATCCCAAAATTTCAAACCGGTTTCAGGAAGAGTATGGGTACCATCACTAACCTGGCAACAATGGCTATCCTAATCGAAAAAGCCATAATGAAAAAAAAACAGTCTACTGGCATGTTACATCGATTTGAAATTGGCGTTTGATAGAGTGCCACAAGACCGACTTTGGCTGAAATTAAAATAATGGGGATTACCGCTGGATGTGTTAAATACGATAATGGCGATAAGCGATATAGCGAAACATGGGCAAGGGTGAAGCTAGGAGATGGAAGCAGACGTTCGGCGAAGATAAAAATAAACAATGGCTTAAAACAAGGCTGTGTGTTATCACCATGTCTATTTAATCTATATTTAGCAGATTTAAACAACTATCTGCTAACGACTAACGGACACCCACCCAATATAGCAAATGAGCCAATTCAGTATCTGCAGTACACGGACGACATCGTGGTTGTGAGTCAAACCCCAATAGGACTGCAAAGAACCATAAATAAATTGATTGAATACTTGGATCTTTTAGGCTTGCAAATAAATAAGAAAAAAACCAAGGTGGTTGGCCTAGCAGGTCCTAAAGTAGGGACAAAATATAAATGGTATGCCAAGGAGACGCAAATCGAGGAAACAAGAGCCTACAAATACCTAGGCATCAAAATGGGCCAAAGAATGTCCTTTATGGAGCAAAAAATGGACATAAAAGCGAAAGCCCAGTCATTGATTTTCACCTATAAACAGCTCCGCAAGAAATTGCAATGCCCTTCACATTGACATCTTTTGAAAATAATGGCAGCACAATTGCTTCCGACTTTGTCCTACGGCCTGAAAATCTGGCACGGCCTAGAAATTATTATTTTAAACGACCTGAAGACAAAAACATTCAAAGCAATTTTTATTCTCCCAAAGGGAGCATCACCAGCACAGGTGCGCCTGGAATTCGGCTTCCAGAAACAGGAATACCAAAGAAAGGCAACATTTGTAAAATTGTGCTGGAAGCTTAGAGCATCTGAACCTGGGTCACTGAACCATTTAGGTTGGATGGAAATACAAAGTCAATATATTAAAAGAAAAACAAACACATGGGGCGATTCCTTACGAACTGCTCTGGCGGTACTAGACATGGAAGAAGTCTGGGATCAAAAGATGGAGAGAGCTACATTTAATAAAGCATGTAACACCAAGGCTAAAAAACTGTAATTCCTGGAAGATAAAAAAAGACTGTCCAAACGACGCCATGCATGGGCGGTAATAAATTTGTATACCACATTAAAACCACAACCTTATTTAATGGCGCATTTTCGGCTACTTTTAAAAAAGAAGTTTACTGAATACAGACTGGGTGACCACAATACAAAGAATTTAGTCCCCACCTGGAAAAGAAAAGAACTATCAGAAAATTGCCGTCTGTGTGGATACTGTAAGGAATCAATATGTCATTTAATGTGTGTTTGTGATCATTTAAAAATGGAACGAAGGAAGCTGTTACTGGCACACTTTAAGAACTTACAAATTCGTACCTGCAGGCAGGCGGTAATAAGCTGGATGAGAGGCACGTCCAATATTTTAATTTGTCGTGGTGTAAAATTTATGATCACAGTGGACACCCTCTTATTGAAAGCAGATAAGGAGTAAATGCATGTGGGAATCCGCACTGGGATTTTTTAGATTTGGTAATGTTTTAGAAGTTTTACTGAAATATGATGTTTTTATGTGGTCCCTATTTATATCTTTTTACTTCATGCTTTATGGTTATGATAAACCAAATAAAGTTGTTTTTTGACTGACTAACAAAATACATTCAATTATGAAAACAAAATCACGTACTTATTAACGAAATCACCCGGCGTGAACTCCACTTCAACCCTGACTCACAAATACATAGTTAGGCAAGCTCTGAGACCCAGGTCCGGGGTTACTGATATATAGGTCACAGGTGGGATGGTGCATCACTAGTAGTGAAGCACATGAACAGGAAACCCTAGATCAATCCCACAGAAAGGCGCAGCGCCATTACAGTGGTCTAGGGAGAATGACCCCAATAAAGCACATATTGCCAGAGGGGGTACGTGTGCTCCTAAAAAACAAAAACACCATGAAGTTAGATGGAACACAGTTAGAAACACATAGCCAGTCAGAACACAGCACATGCAGTGATAGCACACTGTCCATGCCGGACATCTGGACATGTTATCCACTGGCCACATTGTCTTCGCACATGGTCAAGGCCCACCTGAAGTAACCATTTGACCATTCATTTATGACTCTATGGCAGCAACTAACATTCTGCACCATATATGGTTCGCCGGAGAACTTTACAACCTGATGAAAACTGTATTTAAAAAGGATGCTAGGTGAATGTAAATTGAGACAGTCTTCGGACCCTGTGCCTGTAACTGTTCTCCCAGATGCTATGTTTAATTAAACAAACTGTTCCTAATTTTCCAAAAGCCTCTTGTTTTTGTCAAGGTATTTCATACTCAAGTAACACCTGAAGTGGATCCTGAGGAGGAGAAATGAATGTGTCATTATGTTCAGGCATTTAACTTGCCGGAGCTACTGTAACACCTAAGAGAGAACCTGAGTCCCCCCTCAACTAGTATCAGCCGATGAGAACAATTTCTTGGCCAGTTATGTCAGGTGTTGTCCCACGAGTGGAAGGAAGTGGAGAAATCTTCTTTTCCTAGATTTCCTCAATGGAGTTGTCCCATGGACAAATGTGCAGAAGAGTTTTCATATGTAGTAAAACTGGACGATTTAATGGCGAGCATGTCCAAACAGGGTAATGTGGTATCAGAGAACTCCTCTCTCCCAGACTCAGTGGATAATAAAGTTGATGGGGCAGTGAAATGCTGTTATGCTGCAGCTAACTTCTCCATTCATTCCAACACTTACACCACATATACTGTTCAGTCCCTTCTTGAAGACTTTCAGGCTTTGGTTGATGGCATGACTGAGGAGATGGATAGTTCTTCTCTTTTATCCCTCACGGAGCAGCAGGTCCGATTCTGTCTGGCCTATTATTTGACAATTTATGTGCTTCAGTAACTACTTCTGGGGCTGCTATTGCAGCCCGCCACCATTTGTAGATGCGAAACTGGAAATCAGATGCTGCTGAAAAGGCCATTTTGATGAAAATGCCCTTTGGATGTCCCAAAATCTTCGGACAGCAGTTAGAGGAGATGATTAAGAAATCAGTGGAAAATAAGAAATTGCTGGCTCCATCGATTTCATAAAGGCAGGAGCTTTTTCTTTAAGAGGGCTTCCCTTTAGGCTCAGCATAAGGTTAATCTCAGCCCTTTCGAGGTAGGGGTTGCGGCTGGGCACCCTGAATCTCTGCAAATCCTGGTTCCAAAACTCTTCCACTGTGGCCTTCCCTCAACTCCCCAAGGCATGATTACCTGGGGTCCTGTCCAGTGAGGGATGCCTTCTGGAGTTCCAAGCACAGTGGCAACAGGACGTCTCATATGTCCAGGCGATTGACACGATTTCCGAGCTGTATCTTTTAGAGTTTTCGGAAGCCCCAAAAGTCTCTTTCAGGAACACTCCTCTTTCAAGGGATGCATTTGGAAAGGCATTCAGCAGCTTCTGGACAAACAGGCAAGTGTTTGTGTCCCTCAGTGGGAGTGAGGACACAGGTTTTATTCCATTTCCTTCCTGGTGCAGGAGGTGTCAAGAGACTTTTGGTCAGTGTTGGACCTAAAGACACTGAATTGCTTCCTGGTTCCCCAAACATTCAAGATGGTCATGCTTTAAAGTACCTTAGTCGGTTGACAAAGGGGCAGTTCCTGGCATCGATGGACATGTTGGATGCATATTTATACGTCCCAATTTTTCCTCTCCACCATCATTTCCTGAGGTCGTCAGTGGACAGCCAGCATTTCCAGTTTCGATCCCTCCCATCTGGCATGGCGTCTGCACCCAAATTTTTACCAAACGTCTGCCTCCACTGGTGAGCATTTCACATTCTCAAGGTATTCTGGTTATTTCCCTACCTCGATGAATGGTTGATTGCTTCTTCTTCTCTCTCTACGGTCTTCCAGTACATCGTAGATGTTTACGTCCTATTTCTCAATCATGTTTTTTTGCTCAACTACACAAAGTCTCACCTGCAGCCTTCCCTGTTCAGGATGGACATGGCAGAAGTCTTTCTGACTCCTACAAGGAGAGACAAACTGAGGTTGCATCTTGCGGCTCTTTTGGTGCTTCCAATAGCACCAGTAAGACTGTGGCTGAGGAGTCAGGGGGAGATGGCCTCAACTCTGGCTCCTTGGAGTCTCCTTCATCTGTATCCCTTTGTTCATCATGTTCTACTGCACTGGAGTCCGGGATCCCAGGACTTCAAGGCATGAGTTCCGATTGCTCACCAAATTAGTCAGGACATGCAGTGGTAGTTGAACCCAGAAAACCTCAATAGGGACCAACGGTTGAGTCAGGCTCCCCTGTGATAATTTGAACCGATGCCAGCGATTTAGGATGTGGGCAGTCATGGTGGAAATCACCACTCAGGGGGTGTGGAAGAGGGGAGGGTCCCTTCATTCTCCCAACTGGAGGGAGTTGGCTGTAGTACCTATTTCATTTAATTCTATTGATCAATGGTCAGGGTGTGTTTATAGACGGACAGCCATGTGACTAAATAGTATTTATGTCATCAAGGGGGGATGATTCCCTACCTCTTTCTACTTTCCTGAGAGATTGTGGTGTGGTTGGAGCAGAATCTTCTCTATCTGATGGCAGTTTATCTTCAGGGGAAGGAGAAATGGCTACCGACCAAGTCAGCAGTAAGTTTCCTTCTTCATCTGTCTGTGCCTCTCTCCCTGAGTGTTTCAAGAGATTTCACGGAGGTTCGAGAGGCTATGGAAGGATCTGTTTGCCACAGAGCACAATTCCCTGCTTCCCCATTTTTGCTCCTTGATTCTATCTCAGAGGGCCTTGACGACAGATGCTCTTTTGATCCCCTGGCCAGGAGGTCTCCTGCATTATTTCCCTCCCATTTCCTTGATGTCCATGGTATTACTTCAGAAGTTAAAGGCTGACCACGCTCAGATTCTTCTGGTGGTTCTGGGTGGAAGGGAAGACCATGGTTCCCTCTTCTCCTTCAGTTGTCTGTGGGTGGCCCTTGGTATTTTCTCTTGATCCTTCTCCCTTGAGTCAAGCGATCCTGGCCCCTCTTCTCTACAGCGCCTTAATCTGGGTGTTTGGCTGCTGAAAATGTGACTCTATTGGCTTAGGGATGTTTGGAGGCAGTGGCTAATTCCATCCAAATATTTCAGAATCACTCAACTCGCAAGTCTTACAATCGTCATTGGAAGCACTTTCATAAATGGTGTTGAACTAGGGAGTTTGACTCAGCAACTTGTGCTGCAATGAGGATTTTGGATTTTTTACTGGATGCTTTCAGTTTGGGAATGGGATTCTCTACCATCAGAGCCCAGCGGGTGGTTGTTCGAGGCTTCCTAGGGGATGATCTCTCTGAGGTTTCTCCTATAACATCATGTCTGCTATGGGGTTTCTTTCTTCAGAGACCAGTTTCATATTCTCCAGTTCCTCCCTGGAATTTGTCTTTGGTGCTCCAAGCTTTGACTTGTCGTCCCTTTGACCCACTTGAATCTGCTCCTTTCAACTTTTTTGACAAAGAAAGTGGTTTTCCTGGTGGCTTTGTGTTCAGGCAGAGGGGTGGGGGAAAGTGGAGCCTTGCTTTCAGTTTCCCTATTTATCCGGTTTTTTTTACAGACAAGGTTGCGCTTCGACCAGGTTCTTCTCTCCTGCATAAAGTTCCTTAGCACTTTCACTATTCAAGGACATTGTTCTTCTGGTTTTCTTTCCTAACTCTTCTTCGGCTGAAGAGGTGGCTTTGCATTCTCTTGACCTTTGCAGGGCTTTGATTGTTTATCTGGAACGCACTTCCTTTTGGTAGACTGATCCTCTTTTTGTCACTTTTGATCTTTCTAGTAAGGCCTCTCAAAATTCTCCTTCTACTCTCTCTAGGTGGATTAAGTCCACAATCCTGAAAGTTGATCTGGTTTCAGGTTCTGCCACTCCCCCGCAGGTGCAAGGTCACTTGGCTAGAGGAGTGTCTACGTCTTGAGTGGGTTTTAGGGGAGCCTCCTTGAGGGATGTGTGTGCTGCTGCTACTTGTAAATACCACCACATTTTTCTTTCCCACTATCATTTGCAATTGGGTGGGCGTTTTCTTCTTCTTTTGGGGACCATGTTATTTCAGCAGTGGAAGAAACTTCCCCTAATTTTGTATAATGATAATGATCTGATGCATGATATAATAAATCCAGCTGGTGTAGCAACTCTATGGTGCACTGTTTTTTTCTGAAATTTCTGTCTGTAATTAATCAATGGGTTGCTTGGCTATTGTCTCACGCATAAGGACTGCATCCAGGAACAGGGATGAGGAGGTAATACCCCAGTTACTTACCGATAATCTTCAGTACTCCGAGTCCTGGACTTCTTTGATGCAGTCCTGTGTCCCGCCCTCCCACCCAGGGTATGGCGGTTGATTATTTCCAGTTTTGTGTGTTTTGTACATGTGTCGCTCTGCTTGGTATATTACAGGATGTGCATCATTAGTTCCTCTCTTTTCTGGCTGCTCCTTAGTAATGGGGGCTACCTTTTTTTTTGTAAAAACAATTTTTATTGGCATTCCGACTCAAAATATCACATTCCAATGAGTAAATTATGCAATAACATCCGACATTTCAGGATAATAATACATTTCCGACCAGATGCCTTTTATAATAACAATCCCCCAAACCGTTCCCTCCCTGGGTCCCACCCCCCTAGTCAGTGCGCCGGTGTCTTCTCTCTCAAGCAGCTGAGAATCAACGGCGAGTTACCTCCCCGAAACAATCGAAATGAAAAGGTAAGTAGTGCATATCAATGGTTGACCTGAGCTCTCGGGACCTCTGTCGTTACTTGGTACACTGGTGCGCTACACTGGAAGTGGGGTACCCCTCAAAAGAACTACCCTACGGCGTCGCTACTTCGCCATCCTCACTTTGGTCGCTCTCAGGCGACTGGAGCGCGGTCACTAGGGCCTCCCACGCTCTGGCCCCCTCTAAGGCCCTGTCACTATCTAGTCGCCTGGCCTGTTGCAGCCGCAACGCGCTCTCCGCCTTCGCCCACCGCTCCAGAGTGGTCCTCCAGCGCAAGTAACTGGGGCCCTGGCTAGATTTCCAATGCATGGTGATCTCCCGTTTGGCCAGTATCAGGCCCAAGTCATAAAACTTACTGGTAATGCGATTGCGGGGGGTGTGAGGGAACCACAACAGTAAGCAAGCGCCCATATCCGTGTTAATCTGCCGATCCGTGACAGCATTCAGGCAGGCCATCACCGCCTCCCAGTAACCAGTTAGCCTCCCACAGGACCATAACATGTGCGCAAAGTCTGCGACTTCCGCTCCACATCTAGGGCAGAGTGAAGATGCACCTTCAAAGTATTGCGAGATCTTAACCGGCGTTAGGTAAGCTCGGTGGAGAGTGAAAAACTGGACCAGCTGGAACCTGGCATTCCTAGTGCCCTTCCAAGCCCGCCGCAAAAGCTGCGGCCACGTCGACTCAGGGATCTGTCGCCCAATATCCCCTTCCCATTTGGCTCTCAACCCATCCAGGGGCTGCAGAGTTTCAGTCGACAGCCTACGGTAAAGGCAGGTGACGGCCTTGTAAGTGCCAGCCGCCATGACCACATATTGACAGCACTCAGATGTCGGTGGCTCAGAGAGCCCCCTCTTCCAGTGACTCCGAATACCGGCCACCAGCGAGGCGTGCAACAGATAATCACCCCTTGGGAGGCAGTAAGCATCGTGCAGCTCCTGAAACGTGAGCAGCGATCCCTCTTTGTAGAGATCACCGAGCATTTGCAGGCCAAGTTCCTCCCAGGTCGCCAGCGCAGACCAATCTCCCCCATGCGGAAAGGCAGTGCACATCCCTAGTGGGATCTCAGGGGCATATGGGCGAGTGATGCCCGATCGCCTATGGCAACGTAGCCAGCAGTTACGAATCGTCCGTTCCTCCCCTGTAAGCTGGGAAAGGTCCAATTTCTGGCCTAGAATTATGAATGAGATGACGTGTCTCGGAAGGATTCTGCCCGCTACCCCCTCTGGACCTCGGAATTCTAAAGCCACTGCTTGGGTAAGCCACTGCAGCTGCGCCGCCAAATAATACCATTCGAAATCCGGGGCCGCAAGTCCCCCGTCAGATCTGGGGCGCATCAACGTAGTCAGAGCTACGCGCCTCCTATCCGTTCCCCAAATTAACCCGGTAATTAAGGAGCGAAGTCTGGTAAAAACCGATGTCGGGATCCAGACCGGCAGCGTGCGAAACAGATATAATAGACGAGGAAGTGCCACCATCTTCAGTAACGCCACTCGCCCCGCGACCGATAACGGTAGTGTCCGCCAAAATCCCATGCAGCCTCGTAGACTCCGGATCGCTCTTTCAATGTTACCCTCCAGGAGGTCCAACGACGATCGATATATGTGCGTGCCTAGATAAGGGAGGCAATGGTATTCCCATCGCAGCTCACCCTCCGGCTGGGAACCATCCGTCCTCGACGCCAACGGGAAGAGGCAGGACTTCCCCCAGTTGACCCTCAGTCCCGATAGGCGGCCAAAATCCGAGAGCAAGCGCCCGGCCCCACGCAGGGCATCGTCCGAGTCAGCCAGAAACAGTAGACAATCGTCTGCATAGAGAGATATGTAGTGGGTGTCGCCTCTTAGCTGAAGGCCCTCATACGCTCAGCCCATACAGGCGTGAGCAGCTAGGGGCTCTATGGCTAGCGCGAACAGTAGGGGGGACAGGGAACATCCCTGTCGAGTCCCCCGCCCTACTCTGTACGGGGCAGAGATGGTGGCCCCCGTCTTGACTCGGGCTGTGGCCGCAGCATAAAGCAAGGCGGTCCACTTCACAAATCGTTCGCCCAATCCGAAGGCCTCCAGTACTCGGAGCAGGTACGGCCATTCAACACTGTCGAATGCTTTCTCAATGTCAGTTGAAAGAACAGCGGCACCCGGTAAGCCAGCAGCATTGCCCCCCATAACCCGAAGCAGCCGACGCACACAGGTGGCAGTGGTGCGCTGGGGAATAAAGCCCGCTTGGTCCGAGTGCACCAAAGCGCGCATGTGGGCCAGAAGCCCCGTCGCAAGAACCTTGCTCAGAATCTTGTAGTCCGTCGTGAGCATGGACAGTGGGCGGTAGGCCGAACGAGAGTTAGCATCGCCGCCCCGCTTCAGTAAGGGGATCACCAAGGCCTCTCGAGTAGTCGCAGGCAGGACCCCGGCATCCCAGGCCTCCTGATAAAATGTCTGTAATCGCGGTATCAATACATCCGCGTAGGCTGCATAAAATTCGATCGGTAGCCCATCTGTGCCAGGGGTCTTGCGGCGAGCCATGTGTTTAATGGCCACTCTAATCTCTCCTTCAGAGATGTCCCCGCCCAAGCGGTCCGCATGTTCGGGGTCGAGCCGGGAAAGTTGCGCCGCCAGGAGGTACTCATCCAGCTCCACTGGCACACATGGCATCTCGCTCCTATAAAGGCTCGCGTAATATGTCAAAAATTGGCCGTTGATCTCCGATTGAGTATAAACCTTGTGTCCCTCCGGAGTGGTCAGAGCCACAATCGGGGTGCCGCGGGACCCTGGGGCGGCCAACCAGGCCAGTAGCGAGCCCACCTTGTCTCGTTCAGCATGAGCTCGAACCAGAAACTCCTTATAATCGAAGCAGCGCAGCTTCTCCATCGCTGTCGCCACTTCCTCCCGCGCGGCCGAAACCGCTCCGTGAGCCTCAGGAGTCACGTGATGACGTCGTTCCTCCTCGCGTAAGCGATCTTCGCTTCCCGTTACTTCCTGCAGAAGGGTCTTGCGGACTCCCGCGGTAGCCGAAATACAGACACCCCGAACCACTGCCTTTAGGCGTCCCACTCCAGCGCTCTACTGGAAGCTGTGCCCACATTAGCATCAAAGTAGCCTTCCACCCCAATGACTACATCAGCCTTAAACGCCGCGTCCTCCAATGCCAACGGGTTTAACCGCCACGTCGGAATAGCTTGGCGTTGCCGTGTCCATTGAACCACTACCAGGCAGGGGTTATGGTCAGATATTGTTCTAGCCAAATACTCACTGTGGCGGACCAAGCACTGAGCATCCGGCGAGCACAGAATGCTGTCAAGGTGAACATGAAGCGCGTGTGGGGGGGAATAAAAGGAAAAATCCCTCTCTGTAGGGTGTTGGGTCCGCCATGCATCAACCAGGCCCCAGCTACTCTGCCACTCTCCCCTACTCTTCGCTAGCCTGTGAGCTGCCGCCTGCGCCAGTGGTGGGTGAGACCTATCCAATTCCACATCTAGTACAGAATTAAAGTCACCCCCCAGTAAGACCGTATTGGCTAGGACTGTCGCCAGTTTCCCAGACAATCGTGCAAAAAAGGCAGGTTGGTCCACATTTGGGGCATAGACGCTGCAGAGTGTCACGTCCCTCCCATCCAGGCGGCCCTGTACAGCTACAAACCTCCCCTCGGGATCGATCACTGTCAGCAAGGGTTGGAAGGGAACCCCCGCCCGCACCCAGATCAAAACCCCCCTCGCAAAGGCCGAGTAGACCGTGTAGAACAGCTGCCCCCGCCACCTGCGCTGTAAAGCCCGCCCCTCTGTTCGGTCAATATGTGTTTCCTGCAGGAAGGCTACGTGAATCCCCCTACGAACAAGATAGGCATGCACCTTGTGACGCTTCAGCATGGAGTTCAGTCCCCGCACGTTCCAGGTCACACATTTCAGATCATGTAGGGTCCCCATTCATAACAGCAAGTACAGTTCTGATCAAAGAAAAGAACCTAGGCACACTGACAACACCCCAAAATCAGTTCCTGAAAACCACCCAACAATCCCGCGTCCCACCCATCCCCAGAATAGGCCCCAAACAGCAGAAACCCATCCAAAAGTCAAAAGCCCAAGTAAAACAGTCTCTGGTAACTACCAGAGTCCCACAATAGGTGTGAGATAGAGGGGGTGGCCTGTCGCTATGTCCAACAGACCGCGAGCTACACACGCCATCCGGCCGGCCCTCCCCAATGTGTCCTAGTTGCCCCACATCCCCACCCCTTCAGAGGCAGAACCACAAACGGCGGAAGGCAGACCCCCCGCAACAACACATCTCTCCGCCCACCCGAGCCACATGCCTCCGCCCCAAACCCAAACAGGAGCCCGGCTGCAAATACAATACCACTACGGAGGGGCATTAGGATCATTCGTCCAATAAGCCATCAGCAGTTCCAGGCGTGACATGAGGCGGCCCAGAACCACCAGCGCCCGACTTCTCCGAAGCCGCTTTCTCAGAGCCCTCCCGGGAGCCCGACTCCACTGCTGATGTCGATGCCACCGTCTTGGAGATGGTAGAGACCGCCCGGAGGGCCTCCTTGCGTTCCAGCTCGGTCTGCGAGACCGAAGGTGTCCTAGTTTTCGGCGGTCGCCTCCTGGGTCTCCTGGTCCGCCTGGACCTCTGAGCCATCCTCCGCAGCTCCCCAGACGCGAGATGATCATCCACACCAGTCTTGTATAGCTCCAGCCAGTCCCAAACTTCGTCCGGAGAATTGTAGAAGGAGGATTTACCGTCCATCATGATCCGCAGGCGGGCTGGAAATAAGAGAGAGTAACGGACCCCCTCCTCCCGAAGAGCCCTCTTGACTGCCAGAAAGGTGGAGCGCTGCCTCTGAACTTCAAAAGAGTAATCCGGGTAGATGGAGACCTGGACGTTGTCCACCCGATAGGGCCCCAGTACCCGCGCCCTCTGTAGAATAATGTCACGGTCCCTATAGTGCAGCAAGCGCGCCACCACTGGTAATGGTAGTCGGCAGCAGGTGCAGAGCGTCTTCCCAAACAGTACCGTCGAGGGTGCACGTCGCGTCGGTGGGCCAGCACTCGGGCCCTCCAGCCCTAGGGTCACCTCCCGTGACTCGCTCGCGGCAGCGCTGAGGGCCTCCGGGTCCAGCACCCCACAGCAGGAAGTCAGCCAACCAGCAATGCGTGTGTTCTTCTGAGGTAATAGGTCCCGGTCCCAGCCAGGGGGGGGTCAGCGCCACTGCGCACCGGACAAGAGCGACCCCCGGGGGGCCGGACCTCTCCACACACCCAGGGATCTCGTTGGGGTATCAGCTCCCATGCCGGCAGTGTCTAGTGGAGTCTCCCAGGCCCCAATCACCTCAGGGGCCCCCCGTGCCGCCCCCTCAGGGCTCTCACCGCCAGAGGTCCACGCTGGTCCCACAGGGGAAGCGGCCGGTGCCTCTGCTGCATGCCGTCTCCAGGAGATGATTCGGGGTCCCCCCGAGCCCGGGTCCAGGAAGCCCCCACAGCCACTTGCGCCGGCCTGAGCACTCTCCAAATGGGCTCCGCAAGCCGTCCACACCTCAGTTCTCCGGCGGGGTAGCCCGTCCTTCGCCGCCGGGGCTCCGGTCACGAGGCCGCAGACCCGACCCTCGTAGCGGCCGGCGGCCGGGCAGCTCCTACCGCAGGTCGGCCACCCACTCAATTGAGGCCGGGGATGCAGCCGAATACCCAGGCCGCACAAAATGGCCGTCCCCGTCCAAGAGAGCTCAGGCCCAACGCGTCTCCGCACCGCCGCCGGGACAACTCCGCTGCCCCAAGGTGAGCCTTAAAGTCTGCGGGCAGGGATGTGGTCAAACCCCAGCCAGCGGGGCCAGCAAGGGGATGCAGTGCAGGATAAACGGGGAAGGCCGTGACGGAGCTCAGAGCTCACGCGTCCATTCCCAGCGGCGGTCAAGCCACGCCCCATGGGGGCTACATTGACAGAACTTTTTTGCCTCAGCTAGGGAATTGATTTTGCTAGAGAGGAGAGGCGTCTCACACGTAATGTAACCGGGGCATTCAGGATGGTAATGTGCCAAAAACCCAGATTAACCCTTCTGAAGATGATGCATGTTTTAGTATGAAAGTTTCTAGGAAGACATAGGTCCCCTTTAGAGAGAACTCTACCACAACTGGCTCACATAGTCAAATACTCACTGCTGACATCTGTAGTGCTTTGCTGGTGAACTCAGCACCACAGCATTCTATCATTCTGAGGGCACTACTTTGCGTAACATTAAAGCAGTTAAGAATAACACCTGTTATTTACAGTAAGTAGAAGTGGTAGAAATGTGTTTTGATGTGATATATTAAAAAAGAAGTGTTTACAGCTGCAGCAGATTTTCTTTCTCAAGAAAGAAAGTTCTAACAGGTACAATACAGGGCTGGGAATACTGAAAAACCAAACTGGGGCTGGAAAGCTGGGTGCTGCTAGATCCTCTGCCTACCTGTCCATTAATTCAGACCTGTGGATGAGGCACACAAAGGCACACAAATGATTTGCTGCTGCAGGGATATAAAGCCCTTAGGTTCTACACTAGACCCTGAAAAAATTGAATATTTCATACGTATCTTTTCATAAGTGCCTGTAAAACATATTGCTACCCCCAAATATGTTTGGAAAACTGTGCTGTAAGTTGAATACTTTGGCAGCATTGCTAATGCGGTGCTGGTATTACACATCATACAGGGATAGTTATAGCTTTTACTGCAGCCCTGTGTCAGCATGAATAATCAATAATGAGTTAAGGGTGACATGGTCCCTAATGCAAACAGAAAATCTAGTCTTCTCTGCAACCAGGTTGGATAGTAAAAAACACAATTGGGATACCGTGGGCTCCTCCTAACCCTTTACCTGGGTGCCAGTGCACCTTCTACACTAATGCAATAAATTGCATTTGTATTGGTTTATGACAATTGCTCCTTCAAGGATGTTTTAGGAAAAAATGCACAATTCCTATGGCTTAAATGGCATTGCCCCACTGTGCTATTTTAGGTTTTAGTGTGAACTCCATTGGTAGTCACTAGATGCAGCAATGCAGATAACGTAAGCTTTTCTACATTTACCTCTAAAATTACTAAATGCCTGGAGTTAGAAAAGAAAATGAGCCCGCTCAGAGTGGAGTTCAGATGAAGAAAGAGGGATCGAAATGATGGCATTTCCAATAAAAGGACAGGTGAAAGCAAAGGACAGGTTGAGGTCATGGGGATCAAAATAATGGCTGGAGAAGCAAAGGTGGTGAAGGAATGGTGGGTGAGCTCTGGTGGACGAGCAATAGTCAACATACTGTGGATCGGTGTAACACCCGCTCTCCAGAGACCCTCCCCGATTTCCATATTTCCAACTTCCTTAATATTATAGGATCACTAATCTTTAAGGAGATGTGGTTATGGATGGGCAACCTCGTCATAAAGACCATGGCAATTCTTCTTTGACTCTCATCAGACATATTCTACCATAAGCTACTTCTTTTCAGCCAGGGCCCTCTGTCCCAAATCACTTTACGCAGCTGGTCTCAACTGGACTTGTTTGGAACTCATAAACAAGGCTTGAGTGCATGAACAACCTGATAGAGGTATGTTAGTCAAGTGGAATTCTGAGGACATCTCATGCCCATTCCTGAAAACGTTGCAACAAAAACAACAACAAAGAGCTGAAATGATGGACACAGATGACCCCCTTCACCTTCAGACTTAACCCAACGAAATGGCCAGTCGGTTCACAAAAGCCATTCGCCAGCCTGTAGGTTGCAGGGGCGTATATAGGAATTCACAAAAGAATTCCAGGAATACACCTGTGAAGTGTGAACTTGCAATAACCACATGCTATCAGGCATGTTGGTGGCCTTTCATGTGAATCCCTAAAAAACTGAAATGTACTTCAAAAGTAGGAGGACACCTATGTTAGTACATTTCTCACTATTTCTGTGAATTAAGTCTTCCTTGTATTGTGCCTGATGACGCTCCCTGCAATGTGTAGTCCTGACGTAGAAGGAATACAACAATAACCTGAACTTTGAAGTATGAAATGACAGCTGAATGATTGGACAGAATACAGAGAACTTGTATAGAGTGATAAATGCTGTGAAATGCACAAAATCAAAGAGGCTATGGCAGCAGTGTTGCTAAATTTCCATTTCGTGGAAGTTATTTTCAAACCTTGGCAAGTGGACTGAGCATCTCCAGATTGTTCTAGCTGTGCTTGGCACACTTTTCTGGCTGCCATTTGTTCATGATTACATGGCGTCTGCAACACAAGGTGTGCTGCTCCATTCCATGACTGTCGATGTGTGTGTTCCTGCCTGAATACGTGTTTTGTGCATACACGCATGAACATTTTGAGGCACAACAGGGTCGATAAAATTTCAAGCTGGGCTTCTGACTTTGCAAAGTGTCCATCTCAGTACACATAATGCCATGATTTATAACGTACTGGAGTAACATTGAGAATTTATGTAGAGAAAGGACGTAGCAAACTCTAGGAATATATATTGACCCTAAATAAACATGTATAAGTATATACTATACAGCAACAAATAAATATATACTAAAGCAATAATGTATCAAAAATTATTAAATCTTTTTATTTCAGTTATAGTATATTTTCTTATTTTTTTCTTATTCATTTTGTATCTTCAATTAAAAACATTTGTGATTCTTGTAAATGACATTCAAATTCAATAAATAAGAAATGTTACAAAATAGAACAGTGCAGAAATAATATATGTGAACAAAAAAACTACACAGACAAAGTGATATACGATATAACCAGTCGTTGGAAAATTGGATGAAGGCAATGCGGTTGAATGGGACTACGCGCGTTTCGGCCAAAGGGCCTTCGTCAGGTGACCGTCATTCGTACATTACATATATACAGAATGTAATAAAGACATGAAAAAAGGGGTTGTGTACGACTGGTTATATCGTATATCACTTTGTCTGTGTAGTTTTTTTGTTCACATATATTATTTCTGCACTGTTGTATTTTGTAACATTTCTTATTTATTGAATTTGAATGTCATTTACAAGAATCACAAATGTTTTTAATTGAAGATACAAAATGAATAAGAAAAAAATAAGAAAATATACTATAACTGAAATAAAAAGATTTAATAATTTTTGATACATTATTGCTTTAGTATATATTTATTTGTTGCTGTATAGTATATACTTATACATGTTTATTTAGGGTCAATATATATTCCTAGAGTTTGCTACGTCCTTTCTCTACATAGATTACATTCCCTACGAGTAGCTAACTCAGTACATTGTAGGGGTCCCCTTTTTTCCATTGAAGTAACATTGAGAATTGCATGGCTGCAAGGCGAAAGGTCAGAAAGTGTACTTTTTCCTTCCCTGTATTTCGTCAGGACATAACATTACATGTTGTAACATCAGTAATAACGTATTAGTTGGTCAGTATTTGACCTATGTAGGTGATGCCTCTTTGCAAACTTTTCTAATAACCACTGGGGAGGCAGGCAGCGAATCTGTGTCCAAATGTTGCTGAGATTGCCTCTAACGGAAATCCCACCTTCTTCCGGTACAGGGGGCATAAAATAGGTCATATCATGAAGGAGCAAGCTGAGACTGATGCATGCAGCCCTCCACGGTCCTTTTTCTCTGCTATGGTGTGCAGTGTGGCCCACATTCTTGACCCATCTCATTAACATTTATATTGCATTCTGTGTTTGACTGTGGACAGAGTGTTTGCCCTGTGCTGCACTTCTAGTTCTTTCTGAGCACAAAGACGAGGGGGTAGATTTACAATGTTCTGCGCTGGCTTAGCATTACAAAAGTGACGCTAACCAACACAAAATGTTTTTTTCCTAATTTACTTCCCAGTGCCAAACTTGTTTTGCGCTGGAAAGTACCCTGAAAGTAATGCAAAGCAGCTGCTTTGCGTTACTTAGTGCCAAGGGGGCGTTACATGGGTGGTACATGGACGTTTCCAAGCCACCACCCACGTTTTTTGACGCAAAACCTTAACTACAAACAATTGTAGACAGGGCTTAGTGCCTAAAGTTAACTCCATTTGAAATGAGGCGTTAAGAGGAGAAATGTTTTTATTTCTCCTTTCTTTTTTGACTTTGCATGTGTGCTGCACTGTGCAACACACAGACAAAGTAGAAGAAGCTGTAAAGTGTGTCTAAGCATAGTATTTTGTATAGGAAAGGTAACCTTCCTGGACGAATCCTATGTTAGACAAAAGCACACACCCTAGCATTATGGCACTACGGTGTGTGCTTGGAACATGGCAGCTGAAATCAGCGATGGCGCTAAGGAGAGGAGGAGAGAGACATATCTCTGTAAGTATGGCGCTCTCCTGCTCTCTCCCTGTCAATCAACACAGTGCAGCGCAGCATTTTTGGCTGCTGACCTGTGTTCCGTACCTTGTTGGAAAATCTGGGACGAGGTTTCTTAATCCATCTGTACTCACTGCTGACGTAAGCAAGCCAGTTATCAATGTATAAGAAAATCTCTGATGAGAAATCTTGACAAGGAAAAGTATAAAAACTTGTAAAATGCTTGATGGACATCGTAGGTTGCATTGGCAAGAATTTCCTGAAGTTTAACCCCTCTAAAATGTATTTCGTATGGAGGCGACCTAGAGTAACATGGCCCCACCTCCTTAAAAACATGCTAAATTCTATGCAGAGGTCTCTATTACCGCATCTCTTAGAGGACAAAACCACACTTCTAATCCTTTAATGTTTGATCAAACAATACTGATGCTAACAGTTTCTTTTGCTTATTTTCCATATTTCCCTTCTTAGGAATACTTCCCTTCTTTTCCTTCACCAAAAGGCCTCAGTCTGACCACTCCTTATATATTTCACCCTCGCTATCAGCCAATCATTCATTCTCATGGCTTTAAACAACTTCTGCATATATCTTTGAAGTTGTAAACATATGCAGTATGCTGCATTCACCACAACATATATATCCTCTCTTTTGACTTAACCTGTTTCTCTTCCACTCATCCTGGCACTGACTTATCAACCATTTTCATAAACACAATCAATCAAACCACCCTTAATTTAACTTTTTGTCTCAGTTTCCTACCACTCAGAACTTCAAATAGAATTTGAATAGGGGTACTGTGGTGTCAGCTTGTAAGCTCCCACCCTCTTCCCAGACACTTCTTTTAGTGTTTGCCATCTCATACCTATCACAATGCTTTCTCTTTATGTTCAATTCAACCTATCCACTATCCCTCTGGTTTCTGGATGGTGAGCTGATGATCTACTTTCCATTTTGTGCTTCCCCCAAAGTACTTCCACTGCACCCAATTCCACATGCACTTTATTGTCAACCAATATTACTTTGGAGTAAACTTCCCTCTTAACTATTTTTTCCGGATGCTTGATCATTCTTGTTGTAGTGATCTCGTTGACAGTTTTGCATTTCGACTATTTCACAACGGGAACTTGAAGTACTAATTTCTTGTACACCTGATCTGCTGTGGAGTGCGTTAATGGTGTTCAGACCTACTCTCTCTCGGGGTCTCTTAGGCCATGTTTGCATTGTTATACTTGGTTTTCTGACACACAACTTTCTGTTTCTAGGTATTATTGTACTTCACTCATGCACCAACCTTTCATTATATCTTTTTACCAAAAACAACCCCCCACAGTATTTGGTTAGTCGTGGTTATCCTGAATTGCTCTTTCTACAATTCTTTCTCTTAAGATAAGGGTAGTATCACTTGAACTCCACTCTTGTCAATACTATTTTTCCCAAATTCCTCTCTCATCATTCAGAATTTGATTCCCTTGGCCCCCTTCCTTTCTTTCCACCATGTCTCAGTCTATTGTTTAATCCCATCTTTGTCCTTGTCCATGGCTTCAATTCATTAATCTCTTTGAATGACCCCTCTCTTAATGGCCAATCCCTTGAATTCCTTTTGCTTTTTGTTTTTCCTCAAAATCTCCTACTACTTCCCCTTCCTCTAGTTAAGCAGTGCACTACTCTAGTTTTTGCTTCTGAAATTCAACTCACACCAAAACCCATGTTCCGGAAGTTATGAAGTCTATTTGCATATTGTTCTGTATTATTTGTTTAAGTTGAATGTGGTCAGTTTGTATCATAATTTCATTTCCCCACAAGAATGACTGAAATGTCTTGACTAACCAGGACACTACTAACACTTCTTTCTGCATGAAGTTAATCTTAGTTCTGGGCCTTTTAGCAGTCTAGACATTAGTTCTACAGTCTCACTTACTTCATACCTTCCTGAGTTTATTTTAACTGTAAGTTCTTTGTGGCTTGCATGAGTTGTAAGAACACAACAGTTTTAGCATTTCACACCTATCCAGTACTGGTGCACTCCTCAAATCTTTGAGTATACACAATTATTTATCACATTCTAGAGGCAATGCATATTTTTCAACCCCACTAGTAAGATTTCTGAAATTTAGGGGGTGATTACAAGTTTGGTGGTCCCCCTGTAGGACAGCCACTGCTGTGCTCCCAGAAGGACCACCAAACCTGTGGTGCACACGCCCGTTTTATTCCGAATTGAATTCAGGGTGGACAGGCGGTGCAGTGGCAGTGTCATGGTGGAGGTCTGTTAGGCTCATAGGAGAGGCTAACAACCAGACCACCACGTGACAGCGCCTACTGCATGTTCATGCACGTGTGGCATGCACCATGTCATGCATGCCACACAGTACAGGAACAAAGGTGAAAATATAGGGGGGCACAACATGTGCCCTTTCCCCGCACGCACCCCAATGGACAAATTTGCAGTCTGCATCTGTCCCAATGGGGGCCCACAGGGGGCCACATTGGATGCTATCCTGAAGGCGTTAACTAACTCATGAGAGGCCATAGAATTGAAAATGGATGTTGCAATGGCGGACATGGGCTCCTAAGGGATAACCAGCAGAAACTGGCGGTACAGGTCATGACCACCAAATGTACCCTGATAGACTTATCTCCTGAAGTGGAGATCTTGCAAGGGTGCCTGCTGGACATGGAGGGAAGGGTAAAGTTCCTGGCATATAGAGATGAGGATGCCGTCATTAGTTTCTTCGGACTTTGAGCTTGCCTATCACCATTGAAGAAAGAAAAGCACATTAAATGCCCTATCTGTTCCCTACACCCAGTGGCAAGAGAAGGATTCTCCTACTACTTAGCCTTAAGCCATTGTGATATGGATCAATATGTATAAAAATCTTGAGAACAGACTCAAGTCACAGGGATTGGAGGTGAATTAACCTAGAAGGAACCATCCAATACAATCTACTGTAGCAGGCTCTGCCCTGCTTGTATGTACAACTAAATTGAAACCACAAGATGTGCTGGTGCCGCTGTCATACTGGAACTAGTTTACAGACATTTCTGGTGTCACACTATACATTCTAACATCACTCAGTATGTAAAGAGTTGCAATTTGTGGGCTGGAAGCTGACCAGACAGACTTCCCCAAATAGGGTTTTTTGCATCCTTTCCCCACTCTTTCCGGAACATATTGTTCTCCCTTTTATACACGTTATAGTAGGGCTACACATTAGAGACATTTCAGATGTATGATGCAACGCAAATGATAGTGCACTATTTCTCCAAGTTGTCCTACGTTATCCTCACAGAAGAGATACTATTTAACCGGCTTGTGGTTCGTGCCCACGAGCTGATGTCCTTCAGCATTTCAGGCAGAAGACCCAAGTTTCTAACTCAGTCATGCAGTTGTACATACTTATCTTCACGTAGAAAAGCCCTCATCTGCAGATGCTCAGGTCCATCATACATGACGTCACATCGAGGACTCGGAGAGGACAACACCAGGACCCTCTTTATGAGCGGCCATTTAATTCATATGGGAATGGTAATAAAAGTTAGCATCAGGGGAATGACAAGATCTATGGAAACACCATGAAACTGTTTACTTGCACTCTGAGGTTTCCGCTGCTTAAAGGACCTACAATCCCCGAGTGAATATTGCACATATTAGCTGATTTAATGATTAAACAGGCACAATGTGCAGAGACAGGCCTTCAACATGATTAAGCAGAACGTATTCAGCTCTGTCCTTTGCAAGTATTCAGACGTGTTTGTTTACCTGTCAGCACAACGCTGTGGATGTGCTAACGCTGGTGCCTTTGTTTTGATTCCTGGAGATATGTTCCCACAAAGCCAGAATAAGCCACTTGTTTGTTTTGCGCTTGATCTCGCTCATTCCTCATCGAGGTGGGTGTCCTGATTTAAAGACCGCGTTTCATGTATCCAAGCCAGCACCTGCTTGCAACTTATTTGCTTCGTTTTCTAAAACAACATTTGCTCTTTGCCTTTGTGTTACTAAGAGCATGAAATGTGGAGCTACAGTTTGGCGACAGTGTTGTTTGACTGGGAGTTGATGTTAGGGTGGATAGATGCATAGGTGTTTTGCAACTTCATCATATTTGGAAATATTTCTACGTGTGATAATGGTTTTATGTTTTCATTTTCGTTATGCACGAGTCAGTTCTTTTGACATTGAATTCAAGTGTAAATATTGCACCAGAATCACATGAAATTCTTGTTACGAGTGGTGGATGAACTCAATAGAAGTGTAATGACGGTTATCTTGTAATTATGCTTGCAATTTTCAGAAATGTTTTCTATGCTCGCAAAATGTTTCTTCCGCTAAAAAACAAAGTAAACATTGTCCTACATACAACAGAACTCAATCTACTACAATTTAAGCCTTTAGTAACTTTACGTAGGATCTTCACTCAAATAGAATGGACCAATCCCTGAAGCTACTGGGATCTGTGGAGGAATGGGGGTTCATAAACTGTGCAAAAGAGGGGTAGAGGCAGGATGTTGACGAATATGCAGCGAAAGGGGGGGAAGGGTCCTTATAGTGGAGTAGGCATCAAGGGGGTTGTTTACAGGGCAGATTGGGGGCAGAGAGGCAGGTATAGAGGCTTTGACAAGCAGTTGGATGCTTACATTGCTGCAAGGCGATTTGTGTAGAGCTGGGTTTTGAGTTCAGAGCAAAAGGGATGGAGGCTGGAGAATCGCCCCAATGAGGATGTTTCAGAATTTCAGGAACACAACAGAGACTTGTTTTACACCTTTTCTTCTCTTTTTGAGATTTCCTGGTTTCAAATCTTGTCACTGTGCACCTGTGTGTTGTGTATTCTCCACCTTAAGTCTTGATCGAAATTACCAGATGTACATGGGTTCCAGAAATGAATGCCGTGTACATGATGCAGGCAGAAACGGGAGCCAATGGAGTTCTGAGCATTGGACTGATCCTGACCATTTTGCAAAGATATTTTATAGGGTGGACCACTGCACAGAGTATGCTTTGCAGTGGAGTCAGGTGGAGCTCATGGTTGCAGTTCATTTCCTCTGTCAAAAGGGGCCAAAACAATTATTTGACAGTTGAAGTCTGGTTCTGGCAAAAGGCAGACTATATATTGATGAACTGATGTTTTCATGTTTTGTGCAATTAGTCCTGAATCAGAGGTTGGTGTCTAGGTAGAAGTCCATGAACCTGGTACAGTTGAGGAGATGTGTGATGAATCTGTAGACGTTCAGCGGTGAAAGCCAATTTTGCATTGGTTGCTACTTGCTATCACTGGCACTGAATACAAATTCTACCTTTGTGTGGTTGAGTTTGAGGTATGCCTTTGATATCCATACTTGCAACATGGTGAGATAGTCTTTTAGATGATTAATGTTATGCTTAGAGGAGGTCTTTGGTTACAACCGAGTGCTGTTCATTTTCCGATAGATTTTGATGTTTTTGTCAGTGAATAGGACTCAAAGAGGATCCCTATAGAGGATGGATATAAGCAGAGAGATGATGGAACCTTGGCACCTTTGGCGCCTGCCAAGCCTCCATTATCTCTCTGGTTATGCCAATAAAAGACTCAGGACCCTGTTCTTAAAAGCTGTTTTAGTATAACCAAAAATTGCCAGATGGACACCCTAGAGGCCTTCCCAAAAGTTGATCTTGCAGGAGTAAATTAATTTACTTTTGCTTGATGTTTCCTGACAGATACATAATATTAGACCAAAATAAATCCCCTTCAAGGGAGGAGGAGTGGAAGGATCAAGGCATGTTTTGCCTTATGAGTTTCTGATTACCCACAATCATGTTTATTTGTGAGAATTTACAAGCTTCTCCCTGACCCTTTCCCACCCTGGAAATGGTTGTATATTTACGCCAGACAAGGGACACACCAAAGTGTGTCTGAAAAACTCAAAACCAAGTTGTGTTCATTAGCAAGAAGATTTGTTATTACTCACAATAGAATATCACAGGGCGGCAAACTCCTTGCATATAGAAGGATATCTGAACTTCCTAGAAATACAGCTTCTATACCAAACACATCAACACACAACTCCAACCCCTTTTTTAACCTATCTTAACGGTGAATAAGAGGAAGGAATAAGAAAGAAGAAAAAAACTAAAGAAAAGAGAAAACAACAGACCAACATCAACACTGATCAATAAGCTGTTGCAGCTTTCTGAAGATCTGTGTAGACCTTCTGTGTTGTCACATTAATGTAAACTAGTTGAAATAGTTCCGTCAGGCAATATCTTAACTTGCTGGTTGAATGACACCCCTCACTCAGATCATTCTTGTTTTCTGAATTAGCAACTCTGTTTTCTTTACATGAGACGTGTTTCTGGTTATTTCCCCACTTTCATCTTGTGTGTTATAGCCGTTTCAATGACCCTTGTAACCTTTAATGGAGATGATAAAACTTTGCAACTTTCTCATTTGTTGTTGTTTAACTAATACCAAATCTCGACCCTGATATGGTTGTTCTTGCATGCATTTTCTCCTCCTATCTGAATACTATTTCATTCTTTTTTTTATCTCCTTGTCATTTTTCATGACTTCATCATGCTCTTGAGGGGATTTAAAAGATAAGTATCTTCTAGAGTGCCCAAACATCAACTCTGACAGACACTTTCCTATTTCTATAATATCTCAATATCTGACATAGAGCTCGGAAAAATTACACTTGAGACAATTTTGTTCTTTGAAGTGTTTTCTTGACAGTGGCCATCTGTCTTTCTTAAGGCCACATGCCCTCAGCGATAAAGATATTGTTCTCCTAAGACAAACCACCATTTAGTCCAAAAATGGCAGCCCATTGTCAATTTAAAATATATGTGGTATGTCCCAAGTAGAAAAACAAAAACATCATCCAAAATAGGAACCACCACTGGTGCCGAAGCTGATATCATTGTAACAATGGGAAATTGTGAGTACTCTTCAATGATGATGATCAGATACTGCCCAGAATCTAGAGGCCTATGATAGTCTACCACCACAGTGGAACACATTGCATATGGCAATTCAGACATGTATAACCCATTCGTTTTTTTCTCTGTCGTAATCCATTGACAAAAGTGACACATTTGTATGGCTTCATTAAGTTGTCTGTTAAATTTCGGGAACAACACCTTTTTTCATAATTTTCTTTTGTGGCACATAGGTTCTTGTATGCAAACTCAATCCACACCTCTGCAATGCAGATAGGACCTCTCTTCTTTTACCCCTAAGCAAAATGCCAGACGTGGCTAAAGATACTTCAGATTGAATATTTTTAAACCTAAGCATGTAATTCTTTGCTTCTATCAGTTTTGAACAAGCTTGTACTATTTTCCCTTGAGCGCTTAAGATTCTGTCTGCATTTATCTTTGTGTAGTCAATTGTGTCTTTTTGACAGCTATTTTCCAGAGCGCTTTCAATTTAGTCATTGTTCTTGATCGTCGCTAAATTGTAACACAGCAAGGTGTATCTAAAAAGCTCACAACCAAGCTGTATCCATCAGCAGGAAGATTTATTCCTACTCATAATTGAACATCACAGGGTGACATCCTTCAAAATCATATATGTGCTCCGGCCGAACTGTATGCTGGGAGCTGGAGCCGATGGACCTGGACTACAGCTGGGGCTTTAAACAAAGAGGTGGAGCCAGCTGAACCCCCACCAATGGGAGTGTCACAGGACTTACATAGCAGGGCGGGGGCGTAACCCCAGTGTTAATGGCATCTGAGGAAGGCTTGTTACGCCGAAATGCATTATGCCAAGACTGATCAATTAAAGGGATTCCCTGTAATTCCCCTCGGTGTCCTCTGATTACTTTTACTGAGGGATCTTCGTTGCGACATATATATATATATATATATGCAAAAACAGTCCTCCTCTTTCCAGGCAGACAAGGGGGCATGGTGGGATTTTAATTTTTATTTATTGAAAGGATGTGGCATAACCTGTTTCAGCTTTCGCCTTCGTCAGATGCACTACCTTTCCAAATGCCACTGATGCTGAAATCCTGAGTGTTTTTTATGCTGGCTCATCTAAAATAGAATGTTGCACACCTGAGCGTCGTTCAACAGGAATCACTTTGGTGGTTCAGAGTGGGAAGACTGCAACTCCCAGAATGCAGTTTGTGCATGTTGTGGTGTTGCGGTAAGTGTTCCTGTTAGCCAGCTGCTTGTAGTGCTTCCAGTGTGAAGGCTGGCTTTCACACTTATATATATATATATATATATATATATATATATATATATATATATATATATATATATATTTTTTTTCTCAAACACATGGCAGCCTGTCAGAACAGTGATTGGAAAGCAATGTCATACTATGGTATCTATATGTGCAACAAGAAGAACGAGGAGGAAATAGACAAAAGAAATTAAGACAAACAGAATCCAGCTTCATCATAAGGCTGAATTCTAAGTCACTGTGAGGGATGAATAATGATGAGGAACTTTATGTACATTTGGAGTAACTGTAAAAAAGTCGAACTGAAATGAAAGATCTCTCATATGCCTGAAATTTCTGAACTTTGAGAATCTGATGCTGGTTATTTCTTCACTTGACAGATAGGTATTATACCTGTAAAGAAACCAAAACATCATAAAGGTCCATAGAAATAATAATTGATATATCGACTCTGTCATGTAATATAAAACGGATACTATATCCTTGAATTAATTGAATAATATGATAACCTGATGAGAAAAGGAGTACAGGCCAATCTTGACAAGGTGCGTATGGGCGGAGAGTCGGAAGAAGTGGTTGAAAGTGATATATCGGAAGATGGCCAAACACCAATCAACAAAAACCCCAGTAAATCTACACATTTTTGGGAGGAATTCAAACTAATGAACCAATTGGCACAACAACAAAATTGGCAGATAGACCGGGGCCGAGGCAAAGGAAAAGGATTCAGAGGAAGAGGCAGAGGCAGAGGCAGAGGCAATCCTGGAGAAAACACAACCAAACCCAGCCACAAACCAGGCGAGGCGGAAGCTGCAAGAGGAAATACAACCCCAATGGGAGTGGAAACACGGGGCCAGAAAAGAAGAGGACAATGAACCAAAAAAATGCGGTAAATCTATCTTCTCGTACTCTTTCTAAAGCTGAACATGCTGTGCTACAGTACGGTCTATCTTTCTGCCCTACCTCTAACTTTTGTTATTCACAAGAACATATAGACTTGTTTAAGTTTACTAGAAAACTGAGGTTGTACAAATGGAATAAGTTAAAGGTAAAAAATGCCAATAACAACCCACCCAGCACTAAACCGGCTAGTGAGAGCATAAATGAGGTTGAATCTTTAATTGCCTTGAAATGTTTGGAGTTTGGCACTCCCGCTGATGAACCTTTAAGTGCTACATCTTTGGGTTTTACAACTAATCTGAACTGTCCAAATCCTTTTAAACCAAAATCGACAATCAACCCTTCCTTACCGGCCTGCAGCATAGACACGTTTGAATCCCTGGTCATTGCTGACTGCAAGCAGTTAGCAAAACAGAACTCTTGGTTTAATGACAATCTGAGTAAAATAGAACGACTTGCCATAAAAACTTTGGAGAGTGACCATACTATTGTCATTAGACAATCTGACAAAGGGGGCAATGTGGTTATAATGGATACTCAGGACTATATAGCAGAGGGCATGCGGCAATTGAACTGTTTGGACTGTTACGAAGTTACCACACTACAGACCATAGAAAAATCGAACAGTACATATTTTGAGATGCTAAAAATTGGAGAACTAAGGGAATTATTGAATGGAATGAATATTCATTTTTACTCAACCGTAATCCCAAGGTAGCAGTGCTATATCTCCTGCCCAAGCTACATAAGAGCTCCAACAAACCCCCAGGAAGGCCTATCGTGTCTTCGATAGGTTCTCTGTTAGAGAACACATCGAAATACATTGATTACTTTTTACGCCCTTTTGTTGAGAAAGTCCCTTCTTATTTGAAGGACAGTAGGGACTTTATCAATAAATTACAGGACTTTGTATGGCAGGACGGTTATCTCCTTATCACACTAGACGTGTGTAGTTTATACACGTCAATTACACACAGCGATGGCATTAATACCTGACGACAATTCCTTATGACAAGATCTATCTCCTACTTTGAACATACTGAGATGATTATTCAGATGATGACCTTTTGCCTTGAGCAGAACTTCTTTGTCTTTAATGAAGCCTACTTTCGACAGAAACAAGGGACGGCGATGGGAACCTGTTTTGCTCCCAGCTTTGCTAATTTGTTCATGGCTAGCTGGGAGCAGCAGGTGGCTAGGACCCAGAATCTTTACCGCAGTCTTGTGAAAGTATGGCTGCGGTATATCGATGATTTATTTATCATCTGGGATGACCCATCTGCCCTAGCTGAGATCGTCATACAAGATCTCAATAAGAACAACTTGAATCTGACTCTGGAGGGTAAGATCAGTAATTTGAAAGCTATCTTTCTAGACCTGGCGATCGAAATTTCCAGTGGCAGCCTGGCGATGAAACTATATCGCAAGGATACCGCTGGAAATACACTGCTGCATGCAGATAGTGGGCAACCTAAGTCATTGATCCGCAGCATTCCCTTTGGTGAGTTCCTCCGGGCTCGGAGGAACTGTAATTTGGATCAAGATTTTATCCTAGAGGAGGAGTGCATGAAGGAACGCTTCAGGGAGAGAGGCTACCACCCGAAAGTGATAGAGGAAGCATATCAGAAGGCTAGCAAGATCAGTCATGCTTCATTACTGAGTGCTAGGGACAAGGAAACAGGACAGGAGGCTGAAACGATCGGATTCATCTCAACATTCCATTCTAAATCATGGAAAATCCAGAAAAGTCTTAAAAAACATTGGAAGGTTCTCAAAACGGAATCAACATTAATTGACGTTTTGGGTGACGGGCCTAGCATGACATATCGCAGGGCTGACTCATTGAGAAATAAAGTGAGCCACAATGAAATAAGTAGCATCAGATCAAGAACCAATGATATCCAAGGCTTCTTTACATGTATGAAATGTAAAGCGTGCAAATACAGTACAAGCGTGAAAAAGGTATATTACCCGATAGAAGAGAAGGAGAGAAATATTGGGAAACATCTGTCGTGCCTTTCGGAGTACTGTGTGTACGTTTTAGTTTGTCCCTGTTCGAAGAAATATGTGGGCAGTACCATGTTCCCAACCAAAACACGGGTTTTACAGCACATGAGGGCTATTCATAACAAGGACCAAACCTCACCTGTAGCCCGTCACTTTGAAGAATATCACCACAGCAATCGCAATCTTCTCAAATTTTTTGTGACAGACAAACTACCCCCCATGAAGAGAGGAGGAGACAAAATTCGCAAATTGCGACAGCTGGAGAATAGGTACATTATTGACCTAGACACATTGATCCCGGGGGGCCTGAATTCTGAGGAGGAAATGGTATGGTACCTCGGTGATTAAGCTGTCATGAAAAAGACTTTCAGATATATCCTATTTTGCAGGCTTTTCCGTACCCTTTTTAATTAATTGATATGAACTGTGCCCAATTGAGTCTCCTGTGAGATACTCTGATTATTTTAATATTTTGCTTTAATTATTTCACAATTTGTTTAGTCCTATAACCGTATGGTATATAGGAGCAACATCTTGGAACACTGTATGCATGGCATAAATCAGGTCAAGCTAGGGGAAGGGTTTGGTAAGTGGAGAGGCTTGAACTCTTTTCTCCCTTTTTTTGCCCAGGATATGTGGAGAACCAACAATCCAGATGTTATCCCCACCTGATCTGCAGCTTGGATACCCTTCTGGATGCTGCCCTACTTCCACTGGGAAGTGATGTATGACTTTGGGGTGTTTGAGATTGGACTCACGGACTTAGCCATTTTGAGATATGGCTGACTAGGCGACATGTACCCACTAGTGTTTCTATGTGAATCAAAATTGAAGCACTTGCCAGTTAAACTATATGATTTGTGGTCACGTAGCATGCATTCGACTATATTATTATTATTTTTACTGTATAGATGATATAATGCATTATTTGATCAAAACCTATTATTTGAGCTGAGACGTGAGTTCCATTCTACCCATGATTTGTTATAATAGGATTGCGGGTGGAGGTTATTTGCACTTCTAAATGAGATTTACTAAGTATCTATCAGAATGGGCTTAACTCTATGAAACACTAAGCCATACTATTTGGTTTCCTTCCCCTTAGAGGTAAAGATGAATATTTATCTTCTTTCTGTAGATTTTACACCACTTCAAAATGGCCGCCACGCGGATGCTCCATGTCCTTTGTTTATGTTTTTCACTGTGGAAGTCACATGGTTATGTTGTGTAAATGTAACTTTATTTAAACATCCAGTTGGAGCGCAAAACCACCCGTGACCAAGGCAAGTGTGTCGCCGAAACGCGTTGGGTTTGTTCCATATTTCGAAGCATCATGCTGGATTGATTGAATAAACACCTTTCTTGAGTACACGCCTGCGTTTGAAGCGGTATTTTACAGGACTGGATTGGAGTGCAGTGGCAGAGCGTATGTTGTGCTTTGTGAAAACTATACGTGATACAGGGTACCTCTATCCCTGGCTTGCACCGCAGTCATGGAGTCCCGGTGTGTATGGAGATATATATATATATATATATATATATATATATATATATCAAAAACACGAGTTGCCCCAAGTGAGGATATCGCACATGCAGAGGTAAGCGCACACAGCTACTGGCAGCAGGATTCTCAGTCAGCCCTCCAGTCATCAAACCGTGACTGCCAAACGCGTTTCGAGCATATAATGCTCTTGATCACTGGCTCATTCCATTAATGCAGAGAAAAGCGGATTTGGGTGGAAACAGCTTTTATTGAATATACAGACCCGCCCATGTGGGCGTTAGCAAGACAGGGCATCATGGTCTTTGTAGTGTAGCCCATCGTCGCTCTCTGTTAGTTCCATACAAAACCCGGTTGGGTACCGTTTTTTCAGTTTGGAATGTTCACAAAATGATATTTACCCCAGTGGGCATGAGGACTGCCAGGACCACTTCCAACCCAGCCAATATAAGTCCAGCAGCTAGGCCCTCTTCATTCCCGGCAGCGCTCGTCACATCCGAGCGCCATGGAAGCGCAAAATAGCGGCAGGACATCCTCGCGGCCAGGCTAGCCGCTAAACATCAAAAACACGAGTTGCCCCAAGTGAGGATATCGCACATGCAGAGGTAAGCGCACACAGCTACTGGCAGCAGGATTCTCAGTCAGCCCTCCAGTCATCAAACCGTGACTGCCAAACGCGTTTCGAGCATATAATGCTCTTGATCACTGGCTCATTCCATTAATGCAGAGAAAAGCGGATTTGGGTGGAAACAGCTTTAATTGAATATACAGACCCGCCCATGTGGGCGTTAGCAAGACAGGGCATCATGGTCTTTGTAGTGTAGCCCATCGTCGCTCTCTGTTAGTTCCATACAAAACCCGGTTGGGTACCGTTTTTTCAGTTTGGAATGTTCGCAAAATGATATTTACCCCAGTGGGCATGAGGACTGCCAGGACCACTTCCAACCCAGCCAATATAAGTCCAGCAGCTAGGCCCTCTTCATTCCCGGCAGCGCTCGTCACATCCGAGCGCCATGGAACCGCAAAATAGCGGCAGGACATCCTCGCAGCCAGGCTAGCCGCTAAACATCAAAAACACGAGTTGCCCCAAGTGAGGATATCGCACATGCAGAGGTAAGCGCACACAGCTACTGACAGCAGGATTCTCAGTCAGCCCTCCAGTCATCAAACCGTGACTGCCAAACGCATTTCGAGCATATAATGCTCTTGATCACTGGCTCCATTAATGCAGAGAAAAGCGGATTTGGGTGGAAACAGCTTTAATTGAATATACAGACCCGCCCATGTGGGCGTTAGCAAGACAGGGCATCATGGTCTTTGTAGTGTAGCCCATCGTCGCTCTCTGTTAGTTCCATACAAAACCCGGTTGGGTACCGTTTTTTCAGTTTGGAATGTTCACAAAATGATATTTACCCCAGTGGGCATGAGGACTGCCAGGACCACTTCCAACCCAGCCAATATAAGTCCAGCAGCTAGGCCCTCTTCATTCCCGGCAGCGCTCGTCACATCCGAGCGCCATGGAACCGCAAAATAGCGGCAGGACATCCTCGCGGCCAGGCTAGCCGCTAAACATCAAAAACACGAGTTGCCCCAAGTGAGGATATCGCACATGCAGAGGTAAGCGCACACAGCTACTGGCAGCAGGATTCTCAGTCAGCCCTCCAGTCATCAAACCGTGACTGCCAAAGGCTTTTCGAGCATATAATGCTCTTGATCACTGGCTCATTCCATTAATGCAGAGAAAAGCGGATTTGGGTGGAAACAGCTTTAATTGAATATACAGACCCGCCCATGTGGGCGTTAGCAAGACAGGGCATCATGGTCTTTGTAGTGTAGCCCATCGTCGCTCTCTGTTAGTTCCATACAAAACCCGGTTGGGTACCGTTTTTTCAGTTTGGAATGTTCACAAAATGATATTTACCCCAGTGGGCATGAGGACTGCCAGTACCACTTCCAACCCAGCCAATATAAGTCCAGCAGCTAGGCCCTCTTCATTCCCGGCAGCGCTCGTCACATCCGAGCGCCATGGAACCGCAAAATAGCGGCAGGACATCCTCGCAGCCAGGCTAGCCGCTAAACATCAAAAACACGAGTTGCCCCAAGTGAGGATATCGCACATGCAGGGGTAAGCGCACACAGCTACTGACAGCAGGATTCTCAGTCAGCCCTCCAGTCATCAAACCGTGACTGCCAAACGCATTTCGAGCATATAATGCTCTTGATCACTGGCTCATTCCATTAATGCAGAGAAAAGCGGATTTGGGTGGAAACAGCTTTAATTGAATATACAGACCCGCCCATGTGGGCGTTAGCAAGACAGGGCATCATGGTCTTTGTAGTGTAGCCCATCGTCGCTCTCTGTTAGTTCCATACAAAACCCGGTTGGGTACCGTTTTTTCAGTTTGGAATGTTCACAAAATGATGTTTACCCCAGTGGGCATGAGGACTGCCAGGACCACTTCCAACCCAGCCAATATAAGTCCAGCAGCTAGGCCCTCTTCATTCCCGGCAGCGCTCGTCACATCCGAGCGCCATGGAACCGCAAAATAGCGGCAGGACATCCTCGCGGCCAGGCTAGCCGCTAAACATCAAAAACACGAGTTGCCCCAAGTGAGGATATCGCACATGCAGAGGTAAGCGCACACAGCTACTGGCAGCAGGATTCTCAGTCAGCCCTCCAGTCATCAAACCGTGACTGCCAAAGGCTTTTCGAGCATATAATGCTCTTGATCACTGGCTCATTCCATTAATGCAGAGAAAAGCGGATTTGGGTGGAAACAGCTTTAATTGAATATACAGACCCGCCCATGTGGGCGTTAGCAAGACAGGGCATCATGGTCTTTGTAGTGTAGCCCATCGTCGCTCTCTGTTAGTTCCATACAAAACCCGGTTGGGTACCGTTTTTTCAGTTTGGAATGTTCGCAAAATGATATTTACCCCAGTGGGCATGAGGAATGCCAGGACCACTTCCAACCCAGCCAATATAAGTCCAGCAGCTAGGCCCTCTTCATTCCCGGCAGCGCTCGTCACATCCGAGCGCCATGGAACCGCAAAATAGCGTCAGGACATCCTCGCGGCCAGGCTAGCCGCTAAACATCAAAAACACGAGTTGCCCCAAGTGAGGATATCGCACATGCAGAGGTAAGCGCACACAGCTACTGGCAGCAGGATTCTCAGTCAGCCCTCCAGTCATCAAACCGTGACTGCCAAACCCGTTTCGAGCATATAATGCTCTTGATCACTGGCTCATTCCATTAATGCAGAGAAAAGCGGATTTGGGTGGAAACAGCTTTAATTGAATATACAGACCCGCCCATGTGGGCGTTAGCAAGACAGGGCATCATGGTCTTTGTAGTGTAGCCCATCGTCGCTCTCTGTTAGTTCCATACAAAACCCGGTTGGGTACAGTTTTTTCAGTTTGGAATGTTCACAAAATGATATTTACCCCAGTGGGCATGAGGACTGCCAGGACCACTTCCAACCCAGCCAATATAAGTGCAGCAGCTAGGCCCTCTTCATTCCCGGCAGCGCTCGTCACATCCGAGCGCCATGGAACCGCAAAATAGCGGCAGGACATCCTTGCGGCCAGGCTAGCCGCTAAACATCAAAAACACGAGTTGCCCCAAGTGAGGATATCGCACATGCAGAGGTAAGCGCACACAGCTACTGGCAGCAGGATTCTCAGTCAGCCCTCCAGTCATCAAACCGTGACTGCCAAACGCATTTCGAGCATATAATGCTCTTGATCACTGGCTCATTCCATTAATGCAGAGAAAAGCGGATTTGGGTGGAAACAGCTTTAATTGAATATACAGACCCGCCCATGTGGGCGTTAGCAAGACAGGGCATCATGGTCTTTGTAGTGTAGCCCATCATCGCTCTCTGTTAGTTCCATACAAAACCCGGTTGGGTACCGTTTTTTCAGTTTGGAATGTTCACAAAATGATATTTACCCCAGTGGGCATGAGGACTGCCAGGACCACTTCCAACCCAGCCAATATAAGTCCAGCAGCTAGGCCCTCTTCATTCCCGGCAGCGCTCGTCACATCCGAGCGCCATGGAACCGCAAAATAGCGGCAGGACATCCTCGCGGCCAGGCTAGCCGCTAAACATCAAAAACACGAGTTGCCCCAAGTGAGGATATCGCACATGCAGAGGTAAGCGCACACAGCTACTGGCAGCAGGATTCTCAGTCAGCCCTCCAGTCATCAAACCGTGACTGCCAAACGCGTTTCGAGCATATAATGCTCTTGATCACTGGCTCATTCCATTAATGCAGAGAAAAGCGGATTTGGGTGGAAACAGCTTTAATTGAATATACAGACCCGCCCATGTGGGCGTTAGCAAGACAGGGCATCATGGTCTTTGTAGTGTAGCCCATCGTCGCTCTCTGTTAGTTCCATACAAAACCCGGTTGGGTACCGTTTTTTCAGTTTGGAATGTTCACAAAATGATATTTACCCCAGTGGGCATGAGGACTGCCAGGACCACTTCCAACCCAGCCAATATAAGTCCAGCAGCTAGGCCCTCTTCATTCCCGGCAGCGCTCATCACATCCGAGCGCCATGGAACCGCAAAATAGCGGCAGGACATCCTGGCGGCCAGGCTAGCCGCTAAACATCAAAAACACGAGTTGCCCCAAGTGAGGATATCGCACATGCAGAGGTAAGCGCACACAGCTACTGGCAGCAGGATTCTCAGTCAGCCCTCCAGTCATCAAACCGTGACTGCCAAACGCGTTTCGAGCATATAATGCTCTTGATCACTGGCTCATTCCATTAATGCAGAGAAAAGCGGATTTGGGTGGAAACAGCTTTAATTGAATATACAGACCCGCCCATGTGGGCGTTAGCAAGACAGGGCATCATGGTCTTTGTAGTGTAGCCCATCGTCGCTCTCTGTTAGTTCCATACAAAACCCGGTTGGGTACCGTTTTTTCAGTTTGGAATGTTCACAAAATGATATTTACCCCAGTGGGCATGAGGACTGCCAGGACCACTTCCAACCCAGCCAATATAAGTCCAGCAGCTAGGCCCTCTTCATTCCCGGCAGCGCTCGTCACATCCGAGCGCCATGGAACCGCAAAATAGCGGCAGGACATCTTCGCGGCCAGGCTAGCCGCTAAACATCAAAAACACGAGTTGCCCCAAGTGAGGATATCGCACATGCAGAGGTAAGCGCACACAGCTACTGGCAGCAGGATTCTAAGTCAGCCCTCCAGTCATCAAACCGTGACTGCCAAACGCGTTTCGAGCATATAATGCTCTTGATCACTGGCTCATTCCATTAATGCAGAGAAAAGCGGATTTGGGTGGAAACAGCTTTAATTGAATATACAGACCCGCCCATGTGGGCGTTAGCAAGACAGGGCATCATGGTCTTTGTAGTGTAGCCCTTCGTCGCTCTCTGTTAGTTCCATACAAAACCCGGTTGGGTACCGTTTTTTCAGTTTGGAATGTTCACAAAATGATATTTACCCCAGTGGGCATGAGGACTGCCAGGACCACTTCCAACCCAGCCAATATAAGTCCAGCAGCTAGGCCCTCTTCATTCCCGGCAGCGCTCATCACATCCGAGCGCCATGGAACCGCAAAATAGCGGCAGGACATCCTGGCGGCCAGGCTAGCCGCTAAACATCAAAAACACGAGTTGCCCCAAGTGAGGATATCGCACATGCAGAGGTAAGCGCACACAGCTACTGGCAGCAGGATTCTCAGTCAGCCCTCCAGTCATCAAACCGTGACTGCCAAACGCGTTTCGAGCATATAATGCTCTTGATCACTGGCTCATTCCATTAATGCAGAGAAAAGCGGATTTGGGTGGAAACAGCTTTAATTGAATATACAGACCCGCCCATGTGGGCGTTAGCAAGACAGGGCATCATGGTCTTTGTAGTGTAGCCCATCGTCGCTCTCTGTTAGTTCCATACAAAACCCGGTTGGGTACCGTTTTTTCAGTTTGGAATGTTCACAAAATGATATATACCCCAGTGGGCATGAGGGCTGCCAGGACCACTTCCAACCCAGCCAATATAAGTCCAGCAGCTAGGCCCTCTTCATTCCCGGCAGCGCTCGTCACATCCGAGCGCCATGGAACCGCAAAATAGCGGCAGGACATCCTCGCGGCCAGGCTAGCCGCTAAACATCAAAAACACGAGTTGCCCCAAGTGAGGATATCGCACATGCAGAGGTAAGCGCACACAGCTACTGGCAGCAGGATTCTCAGTCAGCCCTCCAGTCATCAAACCGTGACTGCCAAACGCGTTTCGAGCATATAATGCTCTTGATCACTGGCTCATTCCATTAATGCAGAGAAGAGCGGATTTGGGTGGAAACAGCTTTAATTGAATATACAGACCCGCCCATGTGGGCGTTAGCAAGACAGGGCATCATGGTCTTTGTAGTGTAGCCCATCGTCGCTCTCTGTTAGTTCCATACAAAATCCGGTTGGGTACCGTTTTTTCAGTTTGGAATGTTCACAAAATGATATTTACCCCAGTGGGCATGAGGACTGCCAGAACCACTTCCAACCCAGCCAATATAAGTCCAGCAGCTAGGCCCTCTTCATTCCCGGCAGCGCTCGTCACATCCGAGCGCCATGGAACCGCAAAATAGCGGCAGGACATCCTCGCGGCCAGGCAAGCCGCTAAACATCAAAAACACGAGTTGCCCCAAGTGAGGATATCGCACATGCAGAGGTAAGCGCACACAGCTACTGGCAGCAGGATTCTCAGTCAGCCCTCCAGTCATCAAACCGTGACTGCCAAACGCGTTTCGAGCATATAATGCTCTTGATCACTGGCTCATTCCATTAATGCAGAGAAAAGCGGATTTGGGTGGAAACAGCTTTAATTGAATATACAGACCCGCCCATGTGGGCGTTAGCAAGACAGGGCATCATGGTCTTTGTAGTGTAGCCCATCGTCGCTCTCCGTTAGTTCCATACAAAACCCGGTTGGGTACCGTTTTTTCAGTTTGGAATGTTCACAAAATGATATTTACCACAGTGGGCATGAGGACTGCCAGGACCACTTCCAACCCAGCTAATATAAGTCCAGCAGCTAGGCCCTCTTCATTCCCGGCAGCGCTCGTCACATCCGAGCGCCATGGAACCGCAAAATAGCGGCAGGACATCCTCGCGGCCAGGCTAGCCGCTAAACATCAAAAACACGAGTTGCCCCAAGTGAGGATATCGCACATGCAGAGGTAAGCGCACACAGCTACTGGCAGCAGGATTCTCAGTCAGCCCTCCAGTCATCAAACCGTGACTGCCAAACGCGTTTCGAGCATATAATGCTCTTGATCACTGGCTCATTCCATTAATGCAGAGAAAAGCGGATTTGGGTGGAAACAGCTTTAATTGAATATACAGACCCGCCCATGTGGGCGTTAGCAAGACAGGGCATCATGGTCTTTGTAGTGTAGCCCATCGTCGCTCTCTGTTAGTTCCATACAAAACCCGGTTGGGTACCGTTTTTTCAGTTTGGAATGTTCACAAAATGATATTTACCCCAGTGGGCATGAGGACTGCCAGGACCACTTCCAACCCAGCCAATATAAGTCCAGCAGCTAGGCCCTCTTCATTCCCGGCAGCGCTCGTCACATCCGAGCGCCATGGAACCGCAAAATAGCGGCAGGACATCCTCGCGGCCAGGCTAGCCGCTAAACATCAAAAACACGAGTTGCCCCAAGTGAGGATATCGCACATGCAGAGGTAAGCGCACACAGCTACTGGCAGCAGGATTCTCAGTCAGCCCTCCAGTCATCAAACCGTGACTGCCAAACGCGTTTCGAGCATATAATGCTCTTGATCACTGGCTCATTCCATTAATGCAGAGAAAAGCGGATTTGGGTGGAAACAGCTTTAATTGAATATACAGACCCGCCCATGTGGGCGTTAGCAAGACAGGGCATCATGGTCTTTGTAGTGTAGCCCATCGTCGCTCTCTGTTAGTTCCATACAAAACCCGGTTGGGTACCGTTTTTTCAGTTTGGAATGTTCACAAAATGATATTTACCCCAGTGGGCATGAGGACTGCCAGGACCACTTCCAACCCAGCCAATATAAGTCCAGCAGCTAGGCCCTCTTCATTCCCGGCAGCGCTCGTCACATCCGAGCGCCATGGAACCGCAAAATAGCGGCAGGACATCCTGGCGGCCAGGCTAGCCGCTAAACATCAAAAACACGAGTTGCCCCAAGTGAGGATATCGCACATGCAGAGGTAAGCGCACACAGCTACTGGCAGCAGGATTCTCAGTCAGCCCTCCAGTCATCAAACCGTGACTGCCAAACGCGTTTCGAGCATATAATGCTCTTGATCACTGGCTCATTCCATTAATGCAGAGAAAAGCGGATTTGGGTGGAAACAGCTTTAATTGAATATACAGACCCGCCCATGTGGGCGTTAGCAAGACAGGGCATCATGGTCTTTGTAGTGTAGCCCATCGTCGCTCTCTGTTAGTTCCATACAAAACCCGGTTGGGTACCGTTTTTTCAGTTTGGAATGTTCACAAAATGATATTTACCCCAGTGGGCATGAGGACTGCCAGGACCACTTCCAACCCAGCCAATATAAGTCCAGCAGCTAGGCCCTCTTCATTCCCGGCAGCGCTCGTCACATCCGAGCGCCATGGAACCGCAAAATAGCGACAGGACCTCCTCGCGGCCAGGCTAGCTGCTAAACATCAAAAACACGAGTTGCCCCAAGTGAGGATATCGCACATGCAGAGGTAAGCGCACACAGCTACTGGCAGCAGGATTCTCAGTCAGCCCTCCAGTCATCAAACCGTGACTGCCAAACGCGTTTCGAGCATATAATGCTCTTGATCACTGGCTCATTCCATTAATGCAGAGAAAAGCGGATTTGGATGGAAACAGCTTTAATTGAATATACAGACCCACCCATGTGGGCGTTAGCAAGACAGGGCATCATGGTCTTTGTAGTGTAGCCCATCGTCGCTCTCTGTTAGTTCCATACAAAACCCGGTTGGGTACCGTTTTTTCAGTTTGGAATGTTCAAAAAATGATATTTACCCCAGTGGGCATGAGGACTGCCAGGACCACTTCCAACCGAGCCAATATAAGTCCAGCAGCTAGGCCCTCTTCATTCCCGGCAGCGCTCGTCACATCCGAGCGCCATGGGACCGCAAAATAGCGGCAGGACATCCTCGCGGCCAGGCTAGCCGCTAAACATCAAAAACACGAGTTGCCCCAAGTGAGGATATCGCACATGCAGAGGTAAGCGCACACAGCTACTGGCAGCAGGATTCTCAGTCAGCCCTCCAGTCATCAAACCGTGACTGCCAAACGCGTTTCGAGCATATAATGCTCTTGATCACTGGCTCATTCCATTAATGCAGAGAAAAGCGGATTTGGGTGGAAACAGCTTTAATTGAATATACAGACCCGCCTATGTGGGCGTTAGCAAGACAGGGCATCATGGTCTTTGTAGTGTAGCCCATCGTCGCTCTCTGTCAGTTCCATACAAAACCCGGTTGGGTACCGTTTTTTCAGTTTGGAATGTTCACAAAATGATATTTACCCCAGTGGGTCTGTATATTCAATTAAAGCTGTTTCCACCCAAATCCGCTTTTCTCTGCATTAATGGAATGAGCCAGTGATCAAGAGCATTACATGCTCGAAACGCGTTTGGCAGTCACGGTTTGATGACTGGAGGGCTGACTGAGAATCCTGCTGCCAGTAGCTGTGCGCGCTTACCTCTGCATGTGCGATATCCTCACTTGGGGCAACTCGTGATTTTGATGTTTAGCGGCTAGCCTGGCCGCGAGGATGTCCTGCCGCTGCTTTGCGGTTCCATGGCGCTCGGATGTGACGAGCGCTGCCAGGAATGAAGAGGGCCTAGCTGCTGGACTTATATTGGCTGGGTTGGAAGTGGTCCTGGCAGTCCTCATGCCCCTTGGGGTAAACATTACTTTGTGAACATTCCAAACTGAAAAAACGGTACCCAACCGGGTTTTGTATGGAACTAACAGAGAGCGACGATGGGCTACACTACAAAGACCATGATGCCCTGTCCTGCTTACGCCCACATGGGCGGGTCTGTATATTCAATTAAAGCTGTTTCCACCCAAATCTGCTTTTCTCTGCATTAATGGAATGAGCCAGTGATCAAGAGCATTACATGCTCGAAACGCGTTTGGCAGTCACGGTTTGATGACTGGAGGGCTGACTGAGAATCCTGCTGCCAGTAGCTGTGTGCGCTTACCTCTGCATGTGCGATATCCTCACTTGGGGCAACTCGTGATTTTGATGTTTAGCGGCTAGCCTGGCCGCGAGGATGTCCTGCCGCTGCTTTGCGGTTCCATGGCGCTCGGATGTGACGAGCGCTGCCAGGAATGAAGAGGGCCTAGCTGCTGGACTTATATTGGCTGGGTTGGAATTGGTCCTGGCAGTCCTCATGCCCACTGGGGTAAACATTACTTTGTGAACATTCCAAACTGAATAAACGGTACCCAACCGGGTTTTGTATGGAACTAACAGAGAGCGACGATGGGCTACACTACAAAGACCATGATGCCCTGTCCTGCTAACGCCCACATGGGCGGGTCTGTATATTCAATTAAAGCTGTTTCCACCCAAATCTGCTTTTCTCTGCATTAATGGAATGAGCCAGTGATCAAGAGCATTACATGCTCGAAACGCGCTTGGCAGTCACGGTTTGATGACTGGACGGCTGACTGAGAATCCTGCTGCCAGTAGCTGTGTGCGCTTACCTCTGCATGTGCGATATCCTCACTTGGGGCAACTCGTGATTTTGATGTTTAGCGGCTAGCCTGGCCGCGAGGATGTCCTGCCGCTGCTTTGCGGTTCCATGGCGCTCGGATGTGACGAGCGCTGCCAGGAATGAAGAGGGCCTAGCTGCTGGACTTATATTGGCTGGGTTGGAAGTGGTCCTGGCAGTCCTCATGCCCACTGGGGTAAACATTACTTTGTGAACATTCCAAACTGAAAAAACGGTACCCAACCGGGTTTTGTATGGAACTAACAGAGAGCGACGATGGGCTACACTACAAAGACCATGATGCCCTGTCCTGCTAACGCCCACATGGGCGGGTCTGTATATTCAATTAAAGCTGTTTCCACCCAAATCCGCTTTTCTCTGCATTAATGGAATGAGCCAGTGATCAAGAGCATTACATGCTCGAAACGCGTTGGGCAGTCACGGTTTGATGACTGGAGGGCTGACTGAGAATCCTGCTGCCAGTAGCTGTGTGCGCTTACCTCTGCATGTGCGATATCCTCACTTGGGGCAACTCGTGATTTTGATGTTTAGCGGCTAGCCTGGCCGCGAGGATGTCCTGCCGCTGCTTTGCGGTTCCATGGCGCTCGGATGTGACGAGCGCTGCCAGGAATGAAGAGGGCCTAGCTGCTGGACTTATATTGGCTGGGTTGGAAGTGGTCCTGGCAGTCCTCATGCCCACTGGGGTAAACATTACTTTGTGAACATTCCAAACTGAAAAAACGGTACCCAACCGGGTTTTGTATGGAACTAACAGAGAGCGACGATGGGCTACACTACAAAGACAGTGATGCCCTTTCCTGCTAACGCCCACATGGGCGGGTCTGTATATTCAATTAAAGCTGTTTCCACCCAAATCCGCTTTTCTCTGCATTAATGGAATGAGCCAGTGATCAAGAGCATTACATGCTCGAAACGCGTTTGGCAGTCACGGTTTGATGACTGGAGGGCTGACTGAGAATCCTGCTGCCAGTAGCTGTGTGCGCTTACCTCTGCATGTGCGATATCCTCACTTGGGGCAACTTGTGATTTTGATGTTTAGCGGCTAGCCTGGCCGCGAGGATGTCCTGCCGCTGCTTTGCGGTTCCATGGCGCTCGGATGTGACGAGCGCTGCCAGGAATGAAGAGGGCCTAGCTGCTGGACTTATATTGGCTGGGTTGGAAGTGGTCCTGGCAGTCCTCATGCCCACTGGGGTAAACATTACTTTGTGAACATTCCAAACTGAAAAAACGGTACCCAACCGGGTTTTGTATGGAACTAACAGAGAGCGACGATGGGCTACACTACAAAGACCATGATGCCCTGTCCTGCTAACGCCCACATGGGCGGGTCTGTATATTCAATTAAAGCTGTTTCCACCCAAATCCGCTTTTCTCTGCATTAATGGAATGAGCCAGTGATCAAGAGCATTACATGCTCGAAACGCGTTTGGCAGTCACGGTTTGATGACTGGAGGGCTGACTGAGAATCCTGCTGCCAGTAGCTGTGTGCGCTTACCTCTGCATGTGCGATATCCTCACTTGGGGCAACTCGTGATTTTGATGTTTAGCGGCTAGCCTGGCCGCGAGGATGTCCTGCCGCTGCTTTGCGGTTCCATGGCGCTCGGATGTGACGAGCGCTGCCAGGAATGAAGAGGGCCTAGCTGCTGGACTTATATTGGCTGGGTTGGAAGTGGTCCTGGCAGTCCTCATGCCCACTGGGGTAAACATTACTTTGTGAACATTCCAAACTGAAAAAACGGTACCCAACCGGGTTTTGTATGGAACTAACAGAGAGCGACGATGGGCTACACTACAAAGACCATGATGCCCTGTCCTGCTAACGCCCACATGGGCGGGTCTGTATATTCAATTAAAGCTGTTTCCACCCAAATCCGCTTTTCTCTGCATTAATGGAATGAGCCAGTGATCAAGAGCATTACATGCTCGAAACGCGTTTGGCAGTCACGGTTTGATGACTGGAGGGCTGACTGAGAATCCTGCTGCCAGTAGCTGTGTGCGCTTACCTCTGCATGTCCGATATCCTCACTTGGGGCAACTCGTGATTTTGATATATATATGGCGGAGGTGTTTGGGCGAATAAAGAAATAAAGGAATATTTGCACGAATTTGGGTCTGCATCGTCTCTTTGGATCGGAGTCCTGTGTGCTGGAGGCGAAAATCAGGAATATATATATATATATATATATATATATATATATGGTATTGATGGTATTGCGGCAGTCAAGTATTATCTATCAAGAAGGGGCTCTGAGTTTGATGATCACAATGCTATGTTATTGAGCATGCTTCGTTTTTGTTTGGTGAACAACTTTTTCCTGTTTAATCAACAACTTTACCGCCAGCTTCAGGGTGTGGCAATGGGGGCCAGCTTCTCCCCAAGCTTTGCATGTTTGCACATGGGAGCTTGGGAGGAGCTGGTCCTCAAACCCAATTACCAGAACATTGTTTTTCACAACCTAATCAGATGGTATCGTTTTATTGACGACCTGTTGATTATTTGGAGGGGAAGTAAGGAGGAAGCATTGAGTTTCATAGACAAGTTAAACAACAACAGTCTCAATCTTAGGTTCACTGCCACCCTTAGCCAAGAATCGATTACGTTTTTGGACACTGAACTTTACATCCATGATGGCCATCTTGAGAGCAGAATTTTCCGGAAAACAACTGCTGGAAACAGTATACTCCATGCAGCTAGAGCCCACCCGGCGCATCTAATTTCGAGCATCCCCTATGGGGAGATGCTTCGATTACGCCGAGTGTGCAGTAATTCCGAAGACTTGAAGGTAGCTCAGGAGAATAGTGAGAAACGATTTTTAGAACGTGGATACTCCAAACAAACAACTTACAAAGCCATAGAGAAATCCATGATGTCAACTAGGGAGGAACTCTTAACTGGAAGAAAAAGGAAGTCAGTGTCAGAGATGGGAGATTTGGACAATGAGGTTGGCCCGGGAAACAAAAAGTTACGAATGATAACAGGATATAGTAGGCAACATAAAGAGTTATACAAGATTGTAAACAAACACTGGCCTCTAGTAACCCGAGACCCCATCATTGGAGCCCCCCTCCCTAAGAAAATCTCTTTGACCTTCAGTAAGGCACCCTCCCTTAGAGATAAAATCGTTGACACAAGTCCTGAACCATTTAACAAAACATCATGGTGGCAACAAAACAAAGGATTCTATCGCTGCAAAACTTGTAAGGCGTGTGTCCATGGAGTAAATACCAAAATATACATGGACGGTTTCACTGAAATCCCTCACCCTATAACACAGGTCTTAACCTGTAAAACCGAATTTGCGGTTTATGTACTCCAATGCCCTTGCCTGCTTAGATACGTGGGCAGCACGAAACTTGCGGTACATAAGCGCATTTTACAACACCTACGTGCAATAACAAATGGTGATAACACTTTTTCCGTTGCCCGGCATTTTAGAGAAATGCATCAGAGCAATAACAGCTTACTCAAATACTGGGTAATTGACTCTATCCTAGCCAGTAGAAGGGGTGGAGATAGGGAAACCAAACTGAGGAGACTTGAAACTAAATATATCCTTTTACTTAACACCAAGAGTCCGGGGGGGCTTAATGTTACGGAGGATCTGTATACGTGTTTACCCTAACTTATCCTAGATATAAACAGCATGAAACAGGTTTTGATATATCAGGATAATTTTAGCCCGGCTGGGAATTATTCTATGTAGCGTAGAATGTTTATATCATTCTAAATGTTCAAGTTTTTGATTAGTTGAATCTGACATTGACCTGTACTTTCTGCCTATTGAGTAATAGGCTGATTTCACTTAGATGGGTATGGTTGAGTATGGTAGACTAATTGGGTCCTTGGTCCCTGGTAGTCATTCATACTCATCTTTTGAATGCTCTTTATTCACGGTGTCTAGTATTAAAATGCAGTAAATTTTATGAGAGATAAAACAATATCAGTATCAACCTGAGGTTGAACAGAGGTCTAATCGTTCATCATAAATTAGGGACTGTTGATTTTAATATATCTATTTATACTTGATATGCACTTGGAGTTTAATAGATATATGATTCATATTAATAATGATATAGTATTGCATGATAGGGCCCTGAATTTGATAGGACAACCTGTCATATGATTACGGATATATTTCTTGCACTTTCAAGCAGTATTTTGCACATTGCAGATCTTTGCACATTTGCTACATTTTGCACATTGAAAATTGCACTATTGCGAATTTTGTACATACCAGATCAGTATGCATTTGCACTTTATTTTGAAATATGTAATCAATGCTGCAATGTATATACAATTGGGTATTTTACCATGATTTAATATCTTCAGTCCAAATAGATCTATTGCGAACTTTTGATGAACTTTATGCATTGCATTGATATTAACCTCTGTATACACCTAAAGGATAATATTATTTACTTTTATTTCGTTTTTGGTATTTTACCACGATTCTGTTGAAACTGTTTAAATGTGTTTTCCAATGATTTACACATTGGGAAACTGATAAAGTGTCTCTTCTATGTTTATTGCAACACACTACCCTCCCATGTGACGACCTTTATCCAATCACTGGCATTATAAAATGGTGTTTCATGCAAATGAACATTGTCATGTGAACAAGGCTCTTGCGAGCCGAAACGTCATGAGGCTTTTTTCTGCACCGTAATTAAAAAATTGGAGCACTACAGATGGTCCGTGTCCGCTTACTTTTTTCCTGGCTGGAGTTGGTCAGAGCGCGAGGAAGGTGACGGTGTGTTCGATATATATATATATATATATATATATATATATATTCACTGAAAAAACCATAGGTTTTACACACGTTATAGTTAGGAAGTAGCATTTACAAAACCTATGAAATTCACTGAAAAAACCATAGGTTTGACACCAGTTATAGTTAGCTGGAAATTTTACTGATCTAAAACCAATGAAATTCCACGTTATAGTTAGTTGGACTCACTATAACTTGCGCGTGTAATGCACTGCTGATGACGTCACATATTACATCACTCATGACATCACTCATGACACCATCCAGTGAATGTGTGTCTTTCTGAAAAATAAATATGTGTTATATATGTATATATTATTGAATATCTTAGTGAAAACATATATTACTGAGTAATGCTTAAATATTTAAATATATGTATTAGTGTTTCACTTTGTGTATAAGTGGCTGCATGGGTTGATGAGTAGGTACATGTGTATGTATATAGGTTATTAGATGTTTTTCTTAGTATCAGTATGAGTGTTTGCATGGTTTGGTGGGGGTATTACTTACTACATAGATGCAAGAATGACTGAGTCTCTGTTTGTATGTGTTTTGAAGACAGCATATGTTCAGGACTGTATGGATGGATTCGTGTGCATATGTCTGTGTTAGTGAGTGAATAACTGTCTTATTAGTGTCTTTATCAGTAACTACATATGTTTTAATGTAGTATATGTGAATATTGATGTATATAAGTGACTATATGTGAGAGTGAGGGATTGTAAGAGTTGCTGTTTAAATTAGTATGTGTTTCTATAAGTGATTTTTTAAGAGAGTAAGTATGTGTAAGTTTCCTTAGAAGTAAAGTGGTAGTGTGTGTATAGCTGTTTATGCAAATAAATGGATGTTCAATAGTTTATTTGCATGTGTGAGTATGTGTGTGAATAACTTTTGGATGACTGTCGGTGTATAACAGGATGTGTAGGTGTATCACTACACATGGTTAGTGAATATATGTATGAGTGACTATATAGAACTGTTGGTGAATTAGTGCATGTGTATATAGATGGTGGAATTATTGAATTGGTTGTTGTAACTGGTATGGGTATCTCCATTTTTTTGAAAATTTTAGTTTCTATTTTTGAATATGCGTTTCAAGGGTTAGATTACAGTGAAAGGAGGTCTGTCACTGTGTCACAAGGATGGTGTCATCAGTGATGTCATGAGTGATGTAATATGTGACGTCATCAGCAGTGCATTACACGCGCAAGTTATAGTGAGTCCAACTAACTATAACGTGGAATTTCATTGGTTTTATATCAGTAAAATTGCCAGCTAACTATAACTGGTGTCAAACCTATGGTTTTTTCAGTGAATTTCATAGGTTTTGTAAATGCTACTTCCTAACTATAACGTGTGTAAAACCTATGGTTTTTTCAGTGAATTTCATTGGTTTTTAAAATGCTAATTCAGAAATATCTCGTGTATACAACCTATACTTTTGTCAATAAAGTTCTGGCAATATTTTTTTCGGAAACAAGCTGTTTTCTTCACTGTTCAAGTTGCATAGAGACTCCTTGTAAAGCGATACAGAATTAGAAAGTCTGTACCTTGCCTTTTTTTCAACGCATTAAAATTTGTCTGTAAATAAAAATAGCCTTTCTAAACTTTCGTGCACGACCCGGTGTGCGCACTCTCGGCAACAGTTCTCAATAAAATGGATAGCGCATTTCCAGGCTTTCGTGCGCGACCGACTGCGCGCACCCGCCTATATATTTCGTGAAAACTTTGCAATCTGAACTTATTGAATTTCTTCATAGACCCATCAAAGAACTTATAATACGTCAAAGAGACTAAACCTAGGCTTCTTTTTTAATATTATGAAAATTTTCATTAAATGGAGCCGAATGTCTTTTTAAACTTTCGTGTGTGACCGAATGTACACACCTTGGTATTTTAAAAAAAATATATAAAAGGTTTTATACTTTAACAATTGTATGCTTGAATCGAGTTTAGAAGATATATTAAATCCGGATATGTTTGGATTTACTCCTTTTCACGTTTTGAAACTTCGCTGAATTAGACCGCTACTTCCAAATGGCGTACGTGACCAGATACTATCACCGCGTACACGTCCTGAGACGCGCATGTGAAGTCATGTGACTTGAAAACAACACTTCCAATTGGTTCTTAGTAGTTTCTATTCTGCAATTTACACGGAGCACTCCACCCACTTCTCTCACTATCTTTTCTACTCTCAAAAGAGAACAACGTTCAACACCCTTCGGAAGACTTTGCTGAAATGGCTGCCGCCCCGCATTCATCTTCCGAATCTGAAGGAAATGAGCGACTACCTTTAAAAAGAAAAAAGGAATCTTTTATTTGGCAATTTTTCACTTATCCTGAAGAACAAAAGAAAGTAAATGCGCCAAAAGTTACCTGCACGATATGCAATTCGGTTCTCTCAAGAGGAAATCCAAGAAAAAAATATTCCTTTTCCATACATACCATGGTGCGGCATGTCAAACAAGTGCACCCTGTGGAATTTGCACAGGCATCGACAAGAGCCCTGGCCACGCTATTACCATCAGAGGTGGCCAGCACATCTTCTGGTGGACGACCTGTATCTCCATCGAGTGCTGTGATGGACTTGAGACCATATCTTGCAAAGGTGCACATGAAATGCAACGAGTGTGGAGAAATTCTTCTGTACGGAGAGCAGAGCCTCATTCTTACTAAACTAAAAATTGAGAGTCATAAATGCCCCGAGAAAAGATAAATTTCTTCATTTCATTTTGATCCTGTGTCACACATGAAAATGTTGTTGCAAGTTTAAAAAATCAAAAACAACATAACACTTGTTTAAAAAAAAAAAAAAAGTTCTTTTCAGAACTAACTCATTCTACCAAAAAGAGCTCCAGGAGCATATTATAGAGGGGGTTTATCGCCGCTTTTTTGGCTTTCGTTCATGCGCGACCATGTGCGCGCACCCGCCTATATATTTCGTGAAAACTTTGCAATTGCAACTTATTAAATTTCTTCATAGACCCATCAAAGAACTTATACTACGTCAAAGACACTAAACCTAGGCTTCTTTTTTATTATTATGAAAATTCTTGAATCGAGCTCAGAAGATATATTAAATCCGGATGTGTTTGGATTTACTCCTTTTCACGTTTTGAAACTTCGCTGAATTAGACCGCTACTTCCAAATGGCGTACGTGACCAGATACTATCACCGCGTACACGTCCTGAGACGCGCATGTGAAGTCATGTGACTTGAAAACAACACTTCCAATTGGTTCTTAGTAGTTTCTATTCTGCAATTTACACGGAGCACTCCACCCACTTCTCTCACTATCTTTTCTACTCTCAAAAGAGAACAACGTTCAACATCTTTCGAAAGACTTTCTTTTCACGCGATAATGTGAAATACTGAGATTGTTACAGGATTTTCTATCAGATATGTGTTCCCATTTCTGTTGAAGCACTAACACCGTGGAAAATTCCACCGATAGCAGTGATATTTTTAACGCCGAGCACCGGCGATTTTTATCACTTAGAAGCCTTCCTATTATGAAGGTTTATCTCCTAAGTCTCTGATTCTCAAACTGTGCAACGTGGCTCCCCTTTGTGCCGTAATAAGGTGCTAGGGGCGCCGCGCACACTCTAGTGTGACTAACCATCCATAAATTCCACGGACATCTCTACCCTGTTATCTGCAATTGTGAACATCAAAAGGAGCTGCGCTACGCCCCTGTAAGAGGCCTCACTCCCACTGCTGCAACGGCTTGGCAGTCCTCCAGATGCACAGGAACAGCCCCTCCGATCCATTGAAGTTCTGTGTCGGTCTCAATACCACTTACGAAATGAAAATAAGCACTGAAGAATATTCAAGCATGTAGTACTCCTCCTGCTACAGCATTCAGAATGCATTCTATTACATATAAAAAAGTGAAACACCCACGCTACAATCATATAGAATACTGCCTCTAAAGAAGCCTGTGAATAACTTTAAAACATCAGGTTAACCTTTTTTTACTCTCTCATCATTGTTAAAGATAAGTTTTTACAATACTATATTAAACAATGACATGGTTGTTGCTTTTTAATTTAAAAAATCTTGCAATCTTTCACAAACCCAATACTCATGGCTTCTTTTTCGTGACAAAAATATTGCAATATTACATACCTACATAGAATAACAGAAAAAACATAAAACTACAAAGGCCAAACAGTCTACTAAACGCGGATTTGTAACCTATGGGGCAGATTTATGTTAACTACTTCATACCCAGATATGCACCAGTTAATGTGCACCACAGTATGCTAGTGCTCCGTTACCCATGGTGTGCCACATTTGAAATGTGGCGCACCATGGTACAAAAACACCATACATGCGTAACACATCTGTGCTGAAAAAGTAATACATTGCTAGAGTTGCATCGCAACTGTGATGCAGCTCCAGCAAGGCTCACCAATGCACTATATTCACAATGCTGCGTCAATACCTACGCCTGCTTCAAGCATATGCACAGTTTTTAAACAGCATGGGCCTGAAAGTCACTGAGTGAAATATCATACATTACAGTCAGCCACTTTCAAGACGCATTCCTTCAGAGGAACACTTACCGTTTATTAGAGGTAGATCGTCCGACTCCACCGGAGGACATCCCTAATAAAAAAGACATATATATAAAATGCGGACTAGCCGCTGTATCGTTCTAGCAAACTTTAACTTAAAAATCGTTAGAAAAAACAAAAGGAATCGAGCAAAATCAGTAGGCCACTGATAGGATCTCTTTTTGACCTCGCTAAAATAGAAACATTAGGAACAACCCCTCATGAGAAATATGAACCTAGTGAGAGAAACCGAGCTCGACGCCATGATGGCTGCAAGATAGCTCGGCTCCGCCGCCCACCCCGCCCAAAATAACGACAAACCCTATGCAAATATTATAAATAAATACAACACACCAGCAAAGTAACAGGGTAAAACGTTTTATTAAATAACTATTTACATGGCAGCCTGCTGCAACATGAAAACAACACTTCCAATTGGTTCTTACTAGTTTCTATTCTGGAATTTACACGCAGCACTTCACCCACTTCTCTCACTATCTTTTCTACTCTCAAGAGAGAACAACGTCCTACATTTTTCGGAAGACTTTGGTGAAATGGCTACCGTATCTCATTTATCTTCCGAATCTGAACAAAATGATCGACTACCTTTAAGAAGAAAAAAAGAATCTTTCATCTGGCAATTTTTCACTTATCCTGAAGATCAAAAGAAAGTAAATGCACCAAAAGTAACCTGCACGATATGTGACTAGTTTCTCTCAAGAGGAAATCCAACAAAAAAATATTCCTTTTCCATACATACCATGGTGCGGCATGTCAAACAAGTCCACCCTGTGCAATTTGCAGAGGCATCGACAAAAGCCCTGGCCACGCTATTACCATTAGAGGTGGCCAGCACATTTTCTGATCGACGACCTGTATCTCCATCGAGTGCAGAGATGGGCTTGAGATATTTAACTATATATGGTCTATAACCTATGTTTTTTTCAGTGAGTTTTCAAGGTTTTGTAAATGCTAATTCCTAACTATATATGGTCTATAACCTATGGTTTTTTCAGTGAATTTGCTCCGCCGCCCACCCCGCCCAAAATAACGACAAACCCTATGCAAATATTATAAATATATACAACACACCAACAAAGTAACTGGGTAAAATTTTCATTAAATAACTATTTACATGGCAGCCTGCTGCAACATCGATCCAAATGCATGACACTGTTCCTGTCAAGGTAGCATAGCTGGCGGCCTAGGGGTGGAGGACCGTTGTGCAAATACCCCGGGGAGGACTCTGGATATGCTTGGTCCCTGAGATTCTTCGATGTCACTGCCTTCCACAAATGGCATAAGTCCTGGATGTTCGGTGCCATACTTGAGAATTTGACCTAAAGACACGTCCTGCGGTGCCCTGTCCAACCATCACATATACCTCCGCCAGGAGACGGCGTGGGGTGCACTGGAAGGGAGAGGCGGCGCGAACGAGCCTCCCCCACCTCCCCAGGTGGAGGTTTCTCAGCTACACCCCTAAAGACATGTCCTTCGGTGCCCTGGTCCAACCATCACATATACCTGCGCCAGGAGACGGCGTGGGGTGCACTGGAAGGGAGAGGCGGCGCGAACGAGCCTCCCCCACCTCCCCAGGTGGAGGTTTCTCAGCTACACCCCAGCGCTTCACTGATCTCCTTGTCCTCAGTCAAGCATCAATAGTAAGATTTTCATAGGTGAGTGTAGGTTCATAGTTTGCCATCCACAGACTAAAAGCCTGGAGTGGGAGTGAAAAAACCATAACTAGGTAAGAAGGAACGCAGAGGCTGTAGGAAGGACTCTGGATATGCTTGGTCCCTGAGATGCTTCGATGTCACTGCCTTCCACAAATGGCATAAGTCCTGGATGTTGGGTGCCATAGTTGAGGGTTTGACCTAAAGACACGTCCTGCGGTGCCCTGGTCCAACCATCACATATACCTGCGCCAGGAGACGGCGTGGGGTGCACTGGAATGGAGAGGCGGCACGAACGAGCCTCCCCCACCTCCCCAGGTGGAGGTTTCTCAGCTACACCCCTAAAGACACGTCCTGCGGTGCCCTGGTCCAACCATCACATATACCTGCGCCAGGAGACGGTGTGGGGTGCACTGGAAGGGAGAGGCGGCGCGAACAAGCCTCCCCCACCTCCCCAGGTGGAGGTTTCTCAGCTGCACCCCAGCACTTCACTCGACATAGGCGGCCGGCTCCCGGGGTCCGGCGGAACTTTTAGCCTTTTGGTGACTCTTCCATTCTGGACCTTGTCCCACAATCCGTTTGACCTGAAGACACGTCCTGCGGTGCCCTGGTCCAACCATCACATATACCTGTGCGAGGAGACGGCGTGGGGTGCACTGGAAGGGAGAGGCGGCGCGAACGAGCCTCCCCCACCTCCCCAGGTGGAGGTTTCTCAGCTGCACCCCAGCGCTTCACTCGACAAGCTGAGTTGCGCCCGCTCCTGCGGCACATTGCCTCGCTCGGCCAGCTGAATTACGCCTGCTCTTGCTATTACAGCGTCTCACCCGCCATCCGGCTGAATTGCACCCACTCTTGCGGTACAGCGACAGGCGGCTGCCACGGAGCTCAGGAAATGGCGGTCGGCTCCACAGACTTGGGCCTGTCCTGCAAGGATGGCTCTGGACAACCCTGGAACTCGGACGCTTGACTGCTACGGCATGGGCCCCATTCCCAAAAGCGTCCCATCAGCCTTGAAGATTCTACAAGAATCACCGGGCCCCCGACTCCCGCAGAGTTCCGGTGGGGAGCTTCTGCCATGATTGCTCGCAGAATGGCCACGACGTAGCCACGAGGTGCTCTCATGCTGACGCCAGCTTCAGTCTGAAACTTCCAGAAACACTGTAGACTACCAATTCAATCAGTTCCGGTGGAGCCCCAACGACGTATCGCGTTGTTGCATAATGCGTCATATGACACGCCGCGTTAGCGCACCCGGAAGTGCTCCGGTGCGCGAGGCGCGAAGCGCAGCTTCCCGGAAGCAATCCGGGGCGCGGCGCGGAGCGCGTAACGTAAGCATAACAGGTCATGTGACTTGTTAATAAAACTTTTCATTGGTTTAGAAATATTTTTTGTCCCAAATTATGAAAACCCCTCCTTGTTTCCTCTTGGCTCCTGCCCCCTCCCCAAGTCTTGCTCGGCCAGCTGAGTTTCGCCCACTCTTGCGGCCTACGACATGGATACGCCGGGGCATTATGGATCAGTATGAGCAAATATACACTTGGGGATTCACAAGCAACAACAAGCCTTTGTATTTGGGGCTCTAAATCAACAACAGTGACAGAGAACAGAACCGAACTAAGCACTCAGGGGCTATGTTTAAACGTAACATCATCTCCCCAGAGGTACATCACCTTACACACACATGCACTCTGATCTCCTTGGCCTCAGTCAAGCATCAATAGTATG